>NW_025333900.1:1770000-6770000 GCF_019186645.2 Phyllostomus hastatus | reverse complement strand
CATTGAAGATTTTTCTCTGGAAGTAAAAGGTCACAGTTGTGTCATCCCAATAAAATGGCAAGTGCATTTATTAACTTCATAGTCTCAACGAGACCTGTTTATGTCTACTGGAAGAGGAAGTATGTTACATGAGGGAAAAAAGCCTCAGGAAAGTAACCATCTGCTAGCCCATAGGGAGCTCCACGGTCCCCTCTGCTGTGCCCCACGCTTTCCTCCACTCAACCCCCAAGAGAAGTGGGATCTGAGGATGCTGACTGGGCACTGTGCAGAGCTGATACAGCTACGTCTAACAGAGGGAGCATATAGGAGGGTGTGGTGTGTACAGAATGTACAGGCAATGTCTCTATTATTAGATGACTTACAGTATCTACAGCTATCTTTAGTAAAAGTATCTTTGACAATGATGTTCCCACAAAGAACACTCTCACAGGCAGGAATGTGAGGCCAAGATATGTCATCTAAACAGACCTTTCAGAAGTACTTGCAAAGCACACAGGACATGTTGCTGTACAGCCTGCCTTTTCACATTTCCTGTACTTCTTCTCTGACCCACCGTCTTCATCCTCATCTGCCATCTCCGTTGCTTTTTTCTTTGCCTGAGGAAGAATCAGCTGAGGTTAAGATTTCACCAGAATGGCAAGAGTAATGTGGGAGGTTTACTACTAAAAAGACTTCAACGTTGGGAAAAGTTCTAAACATGAAAATCAACAACACCCTGACAGTAGGTTAGGGACTGATAATACAGCAATTTCCTTAAAACTTTACTGTGCAAGTATCAGCACTTTAAAGAGAATTAAAATGCATCCAAGATATTATCCTCTCAGTATTGCATATTTTAAAAAACCTAGAAAAAGTCTAGAAAAAGAATTACATCATTTCAGATGTTTCTTTGGCGGGGGGGGGGGGACCTACAAAAGAGATGGTAGTAAGTAACCCATCAACAGCACTCAGCCAGCTACAAGCTGATGTCAAATTCCTATGAACGACAGCAAGCCAAGCATGATCTGGCCCCAGCTCACATCCTGGAAGCAACCACACAGCTGCAATTGTCTGAACACCCCATGCTGATTCACACCCTATGTCTTCATCTTTGCAATTCCCTCTGCCAGCATGCTTTTGTCTACATTCTATCTTTTTATCACCCTGGACTGTAATTGTTCCAAGGTCAGTTTCTCTACTAGACTACAAGTTCCTTGAGGACTAGAATGATATATATTTTTTTACTTCTAATTCTTCAGTCCCAATCAGAATAATTCCATGTGCTCAAAACAGGTGCACAAAATGAACAAAGGAGTAATACCTGCCTACCGGAACTCCTCAAAGGAAGGCTATCTGGAGAATGATCAAAAGATGCTTTTTTCTTTGTTCTCCCCCGTGGGGTTGCCATTGCATCAGATAATCTGCAAAAAAATAAAGTAATAAATAATTAAACCATTAAATATTAACACTTGCTAATACTGTCAACATTCTGGAACAAAGTTATTATGCAGAACTAGGTAAAATACATTCTCTGCAGTTAGACTGCCAGAGTGTGAAACCATTGCTTTCAAGTTACTTAATATGTTACTTAATATCCTGAAGACCTCAGTCTTCTCATATATAAAAGGAGCATGGCAAGAGTGTATACCATTGTATCATAGGATCAGTGTGAGCATTAAGTAAAATAGCCTATTTGGAGTACCAGGCCTGGTATATTTTAAGTATGCAATAAATGTTACCCATTAGTAGTATGTACATTTAAAAATATAAACTTTAGAAAATACCACACAAGCGACCAATAAACAAATCACATTATTTGTAAAATTCAATGAGTAAAAACACTCAATTTTTGTCTGTTTCTCTCCATCTTACTGTGTCTTCTTAGCAGTTCCTGAATTTTGATCTCTTATCATACCTTAAAAAGAAAACTCACTCTTTCTTAGTAAAACCCAACAAATAAACCTCAGGGACACCATCTAGTCACTACCAAATCTAAGAATCTGGGTTAGTTACTATATCTTTTACTGAAAAAAATTTGTAAGTTCTCAAACTAGTCTAATAACAGCATGATTAAACAAAAACATTAAGAATCAAAAGTCTATGAGAAAAATAATGCATAGTAACCATGAAAGATTGAGTCATCAAATTAGTATTTTATTCAATTTAGTTAGATTAGGAATAAAAAAAAGTTTAGCAAAAGTACTCAATAATATATGGGTTCTACAATTATCACACATCCCCTTCCTTGATCCACTGTATTTACTACATACACTCACACAAAATAGCACACAAATAAATAGGACATACCTATGGATAAGGAATTTGAAGTAGAAAAGTGTTATCATAAGATACAAATTCCACATACTGGCATATGCCAGAGATACTGTCGGTTAGGTACTAGACCACCATAATGGAGTGAATACGGCAATGAAGCGAGTTGTAATCTTTTTCTGGTGAGGGTCTTGACTTCAATTGGTAAAAAAACTGCAACACCTGTGAAGTGCAATAAGGTGAGGGATGCCTGTATATAATCTTAATCTTGAAGAAAGCTTTGAAAGGTTTGTTATCCTATTGTTTCCTATCTGTGAGTTCTACTAACACCCCTCAGAGCACTTTTAATGGATTATTAACATGTGTGAAAACTTTCAGGTTTTTAGCTGCACTGACTTTGAGAAATCTAGACACCAAGGTTATGGATGATTTTCCTTTAGCTCACTCTTCAATTTCTTAAAACCATTATGTTAGTTGTGAACACATCAACTCTCTCTATATTTTGAAATGTATTATAGTTCTTTAAGGATTAAACAATTTGCCATTTAGTTCTACAGCACTCCAAATACAGATAGATAAAACACTATTGATGTTAAAAGTACTCCTGCCTATCAATAATTGTTAAACACAAAGAAGGCTTTCTGGATCATATTTATATTTTCAAAAGACTGTCCAATCTAACGAATCTCTTTATACAAAACATATACCCAACATTACTCACAAGTGAACCACGAATAAGACATTATATAAATACAGATCTGTAAATGTATACTATATATCAATATTGCAGCAAAAATATTTGAGTCTAAAGTGGGGTTTAGGAACATAATCAGCCTAGGTTCATGCAGCATTTCACCCTAAAAATGCAAGCATCCTATTAAAAAAAAGTATAATTTCCAGAAATTTCACCAAACATTTGAGTCCAACTGCACTGGAAAATATGTGTTTAACTGCAGTAAAGAATGATGTAAATCAAGAAGTGGATAGGAAAAAATGAATATATTAGCTATAAAAGCCATTATTAAATCTGTGTTGTCAGGGAAAAATAGGATTGAGGATTTTTAGGGTAATACATTTTCACTTTCAGTAATATGATTCACAGTTATGTACCCTCATCCTCTTTTGAGACTTGCTGTAGTTTCTGTATTTTCACTGTTGCTGAGTTCTTGGGGCTTCAAATGGGGGGAAAATTTTTAAGTTAAAGAACAATAGTTTTTGTGCTTTTAAATATAATTTCAGAAATAATGATCAAAAGTGTCTTTAAAACCAATGAACATACTGAAAATGCTTTCCTACCTGGTTTATCAAATTAATAAGCACACTTCATTTAAATATAATCAATTTGTTTCACGTTCAATATAATTTTATAAGCATATCTCCCTAACTTTAAATTTATAGCTTTGGTTTTCTTTTAATGTGACAAAAGAGGAAAATGTTGGTTTTGGGTGGGTAAATATATAAGTGGATGTATCAGTGCCTAGATTCTATTTTAACAATTCCCAGGATTTTCCTAAAGTAGCTTATTCAATAAGTTTAAAAAAAATGTTCAGAAATATGACATAAAATGACTCCAAGTTGGAATAAAAATTTATAGTGACACCAACATTTATAAGGCAAACTACTAGAAATTTCTTCAGACAACTTCTGGAATTTCCCTTTGGGCCACTTAAAATAAGGAAGGACTAGCACCTTACTGCACCCATACCAATAAAATTTTCCAAAATATGGACCCAGTTCAACTGCCTGAATGCTTTGTTGATTACTTTCCCTACCTGAAAGACTATCAATTATTGATAGTCATTTTTCTCATGTACCTCCTTAAAAAACCTCCTCTCCCACTCGCCTTTCTTCCACTAAAATAGATTAAAAACAAATAAAATACAAAAACCCGAAGTTGTACGTGAATATGAAGGGATGGCTCTCCCACAAGGACTGGTCTGCGGACTCGTGCGCACTCACCCAAGACAAGGCTGGGCCCCGATCTGCCTAGGTTCCGTATCACCGAACCCCAACTTTCTACAGCTGGGCCTTCCACTTCCTTCCTGTTTCACCTGCCAGCTGCCAGGCTGTTGTTGACTAACAGCTATCGTAATCCGGCCGCCCGCTCCGGGTTCCCCGGAGGAGTTACCCCAGCAACCTGGCCATGCCTATCGTGCTTCAAAGCATTACTACGACACCTGCAAGGCTGTACGAGCTCCTCACCGCCACACTCTGCAGAACAAGCGAGGGAGTTCCTACTCCGGACTGTGGGTTTTCCCCCACGCAGCACACATTCCCCAGGTGACAAGGCTCTAACAGTCCCCAGAAGGGAGCCCCAACGTTCCCTGAGCCAGCTGCAGCCGCCTCGCTTTCCGAAAAGCGTTCCCGTCTCTGCTCCGAAGCCAGAGAAGCAACAGCCTCCTGTGCTCACCTGAGCGCTGAAAAGGTGCAAGCAGTCGCGGGGAGAAGGCAGCACTGTAGAGAAAGGAAATATTGTAGGGGGTTAGAAGAGACCCACAACACCAAGACGAATCGGGGAACCCCGTCGCCGCAACACCCAGCCCGGGAATTTCTCTTCCTTAGACAGGAATCCCACCCAGCAGCTCGCTTCCAAATCGGAGAGAGAGGTATCAGTCCCTAGGGCATTCGTTCACCTCCCAACCGGGCTAGGGGCGCTGCACAGGGGAAGAAGGAGGGTTTGCACCCCTGCCAAGCTGCTTTGTGCGGAGCTGTCACCCGAAATCCGCCGCAGCCCCTACAGTAACCCCCAGAGCCGCGTGCGCCTCACCTCCGAGCGCGAGAGAGACGGTGCGCGCCGCCCCCGGCCGCGGGCACCTCTCCCGAGCCGCGCGCCGCGCGCCCAGGACTGCAGGATCCGCGCTGCGAACCGCAGTCCTCTCTCGGCCGCCGCCGCCACCGCCGCCGCCGCTTCCGCCCCTGTGACGGCGTGACCCGGAGTGGGAGGAGCCGGCGGGAGCGGGGAGGAGTAGGGTCCCCGCCTTCGCCTTCGCCGCAGCGCTCGCCCCGCCTTGGCCATTTCCGCCGCTGCGCGAGCCCGAGCTCCTAAGGAGGGGGCGGTGCTGGACTCCGGTAGAGGGTGGAACCAGGGGCGGGAACTGAGGCGGGGCGTCCAAGGAGGGGGCGGGCGAGGGGCGAGGACTAAGGCGGGGCACCTGGGGAGGGGCGGGGTCTGGCTGTGGGTGCGTGGGTGGGCCACGGGGGCGGAGCGCACGAGGAGGCCCGGGAGGAGGGGGCGGGAAGCGGTCCGCTGCTTAACCAGTCCTTGGTTCGAGCAAGGCCGCAAAGCAGCAGGCGACAAGCGAGGTGCGTTTTCCCGGGCGTAGAGACCGCGCGGGTGAGTGGAATGATTTGCTAGGTGTAATCCTGTGATGGGATTCCGGAATCGGGCAGCCTAACAAGGGTGGACAGCCGAGTAATTGGCGCCCTGGAATAGAGTTCAGGGAGCAGAGTGGCATCTGGGAATAACCAGGTAAAACAGTGAATGACCTTTCTGTGAGTCCATGATTAAGTGAAACCCAAACATTGATATGTATTAGTGATTGTTAAGAGAAGTACTTGACAGACTAGTGCACTAGGGGCGGTGTAGGGGCAGGGGAGGGGAGAACTGGGGTGCTTTAAATATTGTCTTGCTCCATGGTGGTTACAAAGGTGAATGTCTGTGTAAAAGTTCACTGAGCCGTACTCTTAAAATTTGTGCACTTCAGGGAAGTTATTCTTAAATTGAGCAAAATTTAAAAATAAATATAAAGCACAAATATTTTTTGAAGAAAAGGTGGGAGTCCACCCGCGGAGGACTTGAGCGACCAAACTATGTATGCTACCCATGTATGGGTAGCAGTGCTACTGAAACTTGCCTTTCGGGTGCTTATAGTTTACACTTTTATCTTGGTTTAGAATGAAACTTTTATTTCTCCAGAAAAGGTCATAAGCAAGTTAAGAAATTGTTAGAACATCTCAGAAGTGATTAAGTTATATTCGTGGTAAGTTAATTTTAAGTTTGCATGAAATGGATAGAATTGTGCAATACAGGTTACCCTGCCCCTGTGATAAACTTATGCTTCCCCTTTGTTTTCAGTAGAGAGGTGCTTAATGAAGTCTTAAGCCCACCGTTCCCAAAATTTCAGTTAAATATAAAGATGGGGGAAAAGCAACTCTCTTTTGCTTTTCTGTACCAAGTATCATCAGGTACTTCCCCCTAACCTCTTAAGAAAACTGAGTCACCCCCTGACATCATCAGGGCCTTGCAAAAGTAATTTATTAACAAATGTTTGCTGAGACGTGAATTTATATTTACAAATCCTTAAATCTTAAGCACACCAAAGCCAAAGTTTGCAATAAAGACAATTTTCCTGAAATACCTGCTTTTTATGCATTGTTTGCTATTCTCATGGATAAATCATTAAATTAGAAGCACTAATAACATACTAGTATAATCCAAACTACCATATAGAGAATTTATAAATAAAAAAGCAAAACAGTGATTAACTTCGGGATGAAAAAGTTGTACAACAAAGGAACATTAATTATAGAACACTATGTTGCTTGTGTATAGTATTTACTGAGTCACAACAATGTGCTCTACATATTTAATAAAAAATCTGCTATGTCTCTATTGAAAGGATAGGAAAAATGAGAAGAGAGTGTGAGTGTGTTTGTGTGCATGTGTGTTGGGAAGTTGAAAGATGGCTAAATGCTTCTTTTCTCTACAAGTTACCTAAAATGAAAGAAGATACAAAAATAAGGTTGTTATTCTGAGATAAAGTTAGATTTGAAGACTGAGTTCAAAAAGTTAAAGATGGTTGCCTCTCATGCAAATGGGAACTGTTATTTTTGTAACTGTTGAAGTCTTCAAGTTGTGTGCATTGTAACAGTGATTACAAGTATAAGTAAACATTGAAAGAAAATTTTAAAATTAAGAGTAACTGAGATGCTAGAAAAAATTCTAAGTTTATGGAAGTTATAAAGTGTGAAATTCCTGTTTGCTTTTTCTCCTTTATTTTAACTTAAATCCTTTTACTCTAATGTTAAGATATAATTCAATTTATTTAAAGATCTTTCCTAATGTGTAATATGAGGGTGCCCCTACCATCAAACTCACTGAAAAGTAATTTTTGTATGACTTTTCTGGGATATTGAAATATGTTTTTAACAGCCATACTGCTGAGGATAATGGTTTTTGTTTCATTCCTCAATGAAATTACAGTGCCTTTAAATGTCAACTTGGCAAGTATTTTCTGCCTAGGTATTGGAGACATCTGCTGTTAGGCAAAGGCATTTATGAAACAATGGATGATACAAAAACTTCACTTAATTTTAAAGAGTACCCCGATGCTGAGGTACAGAAAAACCAAGTACTAACTCTGGAAGAATGGCAAGAAAAGTGGGTGGACCGCAAAATTGCATTTCATCAAGAACAAGGACACCAGTAAGAAATATTTGGTATATAACAAAGAAATGCTCTATCAGAAACTGACTTTGGAGATAGAAATAATGATAATATTTTACACATTTTAAGATGCACATTTTTAGTTTTTTCTTATTTCAGCATTTCTGAAATCATATTGCATCTGTGGCATGTTCCATCTTTCCATGGAGTATAAATAACTGTATGACTTACAATTGAAAACATGTTAGATTCATGAATTGAGAAATCCCCTGTAGCATCTATGTATTGGCCACACATGTTTGTACACAGAGCAGGTGCTCAAGCGACATTAACGCTTATGTATCTTTACACTGAAAAGTGGTGTTGTTTTGACTTTGTTTTCAAACAGTAAATGTTGTTCAACATTGAAATGTTAAAGTGTTATCTCTATGGTGAAAGAAGGGAGGATGAAAGAAATTAGCAAATGAGCCAAGATATTGAGCCATATATTAGTAGCAGGAGTAGGCTTTGAAGCAGCAATAATAAATCATGGGCCAGTGCTAAGTAAGGCGATCATGTCAGATGTTCCCTGTTTCAGGCAGCCACCCTGCCTTCCCAGGGTGCATCATCATTATTATTATTATTGCACATGCACTCTGAGTAGTTGGGCCATCATCCCAGAATTGTTGTATGGGTTATTCCTGTTATGTGGGTGGCCTGAGGAGAGCCACATCCCTACAAAGGAATTAACTGCAAGAATAGCCACAACTTTTCAGAGCTCCTTCTGAGCCCTGAGTACACATTTAGAGAGCTTACTGTAAAATAGGTGTGGAAAAACTCAGTACATCCAAAGGCTCCCCCACGTCTCATACGCACACATACATGCACCTATATATTTGGGAGGTTAATGAAGAATTTTTAAAGCCCTGGCTGGCGTAGCTCAGTGGATTGAGCGCAGGCTGTGAACCAAAGTGTCGCAGGTTCGATTCCCAGTCAGGGTACATGCCTGGGTTGCAGGCCAGGACCCCCAGCAACCACACATTGATGTTTCTCTCTCTCTCTCTTTCTCCCTCCCTTCCCCCTCTAAAAATAAGTAAATAAAATCTTAAAGAAAAAGTAAGTTTCATTCTAAAAAAAATTTTTTTAAAGAATTTTTAAAACATATCAACCAAGGAACAATTTTTAAACATTTTTAATTGCCAATCAGGAAAGACCTGGATTTGAGTCAGATTAATCATTCACTAGCTATGTTACTGAGCAAGTTACTTAACTTCTCTGTTTCTTCCTATGCCAAATGGAGATTATAATAATTAATGTCATCTACTTTATAAAGTTGTTGGGAATAGTAAGTGAGATAATGCATGAAAAGTACTTAGCATTATGCAATTGTTGTCCTTTCCTCTGTGCATTGGCTAATTAAAACAAAAACATTTTTTTTGTCTCCAGGCTATTAAAGAAGCATTTGGATAATTTCCTTAAAGGCGAGAGTGGACTGAGAGTATTTTTCCCTCTTTGTGGAAAAGCAGTTGAGATGAAATGGTATGAGCAGATAAGCATTGATACATTTTCTTGTCTTTTTTTTGCCTTTCTTTTTTAATGTATTTTATTGATTATGCTATTACAGTTGTCCCAATTTTTTCCCTTTTGCCCCCCTCTGCCCAGTACCCCTAATTCTCTCCAGGAGTCCCTCCCTTAGTTCATGTCCATGCATCATGCATATAAGCTCTTTGGGTTCTCCATTTCATGTACTATTAACATCCCCCTGTCTATTTTGTACCTACCAATTTTGCTTCTTAATCCCTGCACCTTACCCCCATTCTCTCCCTTCTCCCTCCCAGCTGATAACCCTTCAAATGATCTCCCTATGTATGATTCTGTTCTTGTTCTGGTTGTTTGCTTAGTTTTTTGTTTGTTTTTAATTTGTTGATAGTTGTGAATTTGTTGACCTTTTAATGTTCATAGTTTTGATCTTATTTTTCTTATATAATTCCTTTTAACATTTCATGTAATAGTGGCTTGGTAATGATGAATTCCTTAGCTTTACTTTGTCTGGGAAGTACTTTATCTGCCCTTCCATTCTAAGTGACAGCTTTGCTGGATAGAGTAATCTTGTATGTGGGTCCTTGCTGTTCATCACTTTGAATACTTTTTGCCTGTCCCTTCTTGCTTGCCTGCAAGATTTCTTTTGGGAAACCAGCTGACAGGCTTATAGGAACTCCTTTGTAGGTAACTGTCTCCTTTTCTCTTGCTGCTTTTAAGATTCTCTCTTTGTCTTTAACCCTTGGCATTTTAATTATGATGTGTCTTGTTTTCCTCTTTGTATTCATCTGTTCATCACTTTCTGTGCTTCCTGGACTTATATGTCTGTTTCCTTTTCCAGATTGGTGAAGTTTTCCTTCATTATTTTTTCAAATAAATTTTCAATTTCTTGCTCTTCCTCTTCTCTTTTTCGTACCCCTATGATTTGGATGTTGATACCTTTAAAGTTGCCCCATAGGTTCCTAAGCCTATCCTCATTTTTTATAATTCTTTTTTCTTCCTGCTGTTTTGATTGAATGCTTTTTTCCTTCCTGTGTTCCAAGTTGTTGATTTGATTCCTGGCTTCATCCTCTCCACTGTTAGTTCCCTGTGGATTTTTCTTTAGTTCACTTAGTATAACCTTTATTTCTTCCCTTCTGTTTTTGCTGTCATCAGTGAGTTCTTTGAGCATCCTGATAACCAGTGTTTTGAACTCAGTATCTGATAGGTTGGTTATCTCCATTTTTAGTTTCCTTTCTGGGGTTTTGTTCTGTTCTTTGATTTGGGCCATATTTCTTTGTCTCCTCATTTTGGCAGCTTCCTTGTGTTTGTTTCTGTGTATTAGGTAGAGCTGCTTTGACTCCCTGTCTTAGAAAAGACTCCTGTATATTGTGTGGGGCAGAACCTTAGGTAATTGCCATGGTGAGGCAACCCACTTCACTGCTTTGTGGCTCTGGGTTGGGGGAAGGCTTGGAGAGAGAACAATGCCACTGCCTGGCTTCTGGAGGTTTGTCTGGCGCGCATCCCATTTCTAGTCACTTCACCCACTTTTCGTATGAGACTGGTGTCCTTACAGCTGTTACTTTGGTGGTGAATCCCAGAGTGGCTAGTTTTGCATACGTTTTAAGTCTGTGCAGGCCCTTTAATTGGACTTTTCTGAAAATCTGTCAGTTTCTTCCACCGCCCCAGCCCCCACTGATTTTTACAGCCAGAAGTTATAGGGATTTATTTTCCCAGTGCTAGAACCCTGGGCTCTGCAGTCATGTCTGGGGCTAGGATTGCTGGCTCCCAAGGTATCCCTCCCAATTTTCATCCACCATACATGAGTGTGGAACCTCACATTCTGCTGAAGCTTGTCTTCCTATGCCTCCATCTTGACCAGAAGTCCACTTTCTTCTGTTGATGGAAAATGCTTATAGCTGAGATCATTTGTGAAATGGCTGCTATAGCTTACGTTTTAGTGTGGCCATGAAATTGAGAATATTTAAACTATGTTATTATACTTTATCCTAACCAGCTGACTGAAATAGAAGAAAGGATTACTTTAGAAACTACCTGTAAGAAAAACACTAACTATAAATAGATTGTCTCAATACTATGTCATAAGTGATAAGAACAATCTAACTGTAGCAGAGATTTTGAGACAAGATTAGGAAATAGAATGAGACAACCAATTAAATGTGATTGTTAAATATTTTGGGTTGAAAGTCATTTTATAATTAAAAAATACCAGAACTAAACTATTATATATATGCAATTATATATAATTACATATGTTATTTGAGAATTTTTCACTTATTTAACTAATTTGTATATTGATATCTATACAGATGTCAGATATGAATAAACTATGAGCGGAGGCCGAACAGCATTAAAATGAAATGTATAAGACATTTCTTTAGGTTCTTTTTAAGGGCAATATATTCCAATGTTATCCAGCTCCTACCACTTTATAGTAGGTCATTTCACTTTTCCATGTGTTGAATGGAAATAAAAATTCATACAGCTGGTTTAGACTCTTTTGTTTATATTTTGTAACTTTATAAAATGTATGAAGAATATAAAAAATATTCCATGTATGGTAACTTACAGACTTCCTAGGGAATATGAAAGATAAGTTATTCATATGCATATTTGAGAACTATGAACAGTTCATGCTCTGACCACACTGGAAGTGTGTAGCGCTGTGTGGGTAGTAGGTGTAGTCGCTTCAGCTCTACCTCTTGTTTTAAAAATGTGAATTTCATTCTAAGTTTATTGATATCTTAGGGAATAATTTGAGCATGATGTGAATTTTACATTTGCTTAGTCTGTAAGAAACACAAGGGGAAAACAAATGATTTTGCCCAGTGGGACTAAGCTGAGCGTGAATAGACAAAACGAACTCAGGCACACACCTCCAGCCTCTCCCAGGTGCCTCAGTTCACCCTGTGTGCTCTCACTCCCATCCACAGCCAGAGTTAGGACTTAGCTTTGATTTCCAATAATCCTCTGTCCATCATTTCACACTGACTTGAAAGCTGCAGCCCTTCCAACGCTCAGCTCTACAAGTAAACTTCTGGTGCCGTGTTGTAGTACTTACATATTATATAACCATTTAACACGTGTAAGACCTCTGACACCAGTTCTTTTAGGTTCCTCTCTTTTTCCTTTTAATGTGCCACTGACAACTTTTTTCTTAAATAATTTTTACCCAATATATTTCTAAATTTCATTTAATTGTACATTATTGAGAAAATCCTGATTCACAGAGATAAGTTATAGCAAATGTGTAACAGCTTTTTTAAAATGTTACTTTTAAATTAAAGTATAATTCTGGGGGGAAGAGGGGGAGGCAACTAGTCATCAATACTTGCTTTCAGAATGAGATGGGAGCATCCTTCCTTTGCTGTGTGCTTTGCGTTTGAGCCATCATCTTGGGTTAGAACCAGGCAACTCAGCACAAAGCCTTGAGTGTAAATTGCTGAAATCAAAACATCTCTGATCACTTTGTTTCATTTTCTTCTTTTTAAAAATAGGGGTGGGAGGGAGGTGACTGTGCCCCAAAAGGGAGGGTGTCTACACTAAGGATTTAGAAATGCTTGGAAAGCTGATAACCTCATCAGAAACTGCCTTTAGCCATACTCGTGACCTTATAGATGAAGAAAAAAGAGGAAATAGATTCCTGAAATTAAGCCATGCTATTTTAATTTGTTACTTCTTCAGTTTCCTATGTATCTTAAAATTGTTATTGTGGAATCATTTTCTGGCAAAGTATCTTTGTCAAACAAAAAAATATTGGTCTCCTGGGAGCTGAAGTCAGTCAACTTTTTGGAGTATTCAAGTGGACTTTGGTGAGCTTATAGTTCTACTGTATATCCTTACAGATCATTTTTTTCAAAACACCCAAAGAAGTCTGACTGGTATGGCTCAGTTGGTTGGGCATCATCCCCAGAGTAAAAGGTCATCAGTTCGATTCCTGGTTAGGGCACATGCCTGGGTTTTAGGGTTCCATCCCCAGTCAGGGCATGTGCAAGAGGCAACCAGTTGATGTTTCTGTCTCACATTGATGTTTCTTTTCTCTCTAACATCAGTGTTTTGCTCTGTCTCTTTCTTCTTCCCTTCTACTCTGTGAAAATAAAGTATTTTTTTAAATAAAATAAATAAATAAAAATAAAACACCCAAAGAAAATCCACTCTCCAGATTTTAAAACTCACCATTGGGGTAAAGAGTTGAGGGTCCAAAGGTTGTAACAGTTCCTGAAGTCAGAGGGAGCTAGCCTGGCACCTGGACTCTGCTGCTCCCCAGCCCGGAGAGTCCAGCAGGGAGAGTACAATTCTGCGCAGGGGAGGGGTCAGGATGGGTTGTTAAGATACAGACCTCTGTACTTTAGCAAATGGTTGTTGGGGGGGTGGTGCCTGGAGAAAACAAAGTCACTGTTACCTTTTTTGAAATAAAACTAAAGCTTGAAAAAAATTTCTTGTTCAGTAAAAACAGGGTAGAATTTCATTATCCCTAGCCACAAGGGACTGGTTCCACCGAGAAGTGAACAGTGGGAACTCAAAACTTTGAAAATGTGTGGGGAAAGGGAAAATTGTCTTTCTGTTAATTGGCAAATGATCCAGTGGAGCTTTGTTTTTGCTGGAATGTGTTATGTTGTATGTGCACTGATGGACCAGAGTCTCTAGTAAGTTTATAAAGTTCAGAAAAGATGGTTGATAAAATCTTTATTTTTGTAATCTTAATAATAGCCCACTGGAACTCTTAATTAATTAAGGTATAACTGACATATATTATGTTAGTTTCAAGTGTACAACATAATGATTCGATGTTTGTAGGTACTGCAAAATGATCACGATAAATCTTGTTAAGATTCATCGTAATGCATAGTTATAAACATTTTTTTTTCATGATGAGAATTTTTAACTCAGTAATTTTTAAATATGGGGTAGGGAAAGTAGGCTTATGGTTGTTGTGAGTGTGTGAAACACAGTTTATTTTTGTATTATTATTATTAATATTTTCCAAACAAACTGTAAACTTTTGCCCCACCCTGTGTGCATTACAGATTATTACCTGTAGCCCCCATGCTGTATATCACATCCCCAGGGCTGCCTTATTTTATAACTGCAAGTTTGTACTTTTTGACCCCCTTCATCCATTTTGCCCACCCCCCAATTCCAGCCTCTGGCAGCCATCAATATGTTCTCTGTATCTCTGAGTTTGTTTGTTTGGTTGTTTTTTGTAGATTCCACATATAAATGAGATCATAAGGTATTTGTCTTTTTTTTTCTGAGTTATTTCAATTAGAATAATACCCTTAAGGTACATCGTGGTCATCATTAATGGCAACATTCTGTTCTTTTACAGCTGAATAATACTCTATTACGACTAAGTTTTTAATGTTGTGCCCCAACCCTTATCTTCTTAGGAGCCTTATTTATTGCATGATTTTTGCATAGTGCAGTGATTTTTAGGTTGGCATATGTTGCATTATAGCAGAACTGACTGTATGTGTTTATTTAATTTTACGTAAAATCAATACTTGCCTAGGTATTTTGTGCCACTAGTAGAGTTTTCCCTGGAGTCCAAGAAAATGTATGAATTCTGTGATTATAAAGCTTACGGCAAGGTACTAGTTATTTGCATATAGTAATTAAATAAATTTCTGGATAGTGTGTACTACAAGTAAATGAAAATTATAAGATTTTTATAAAAATTGATGCCAGTGTTCTAGAGCTGTATGCTCCAGTACCATAGCTACTATCCGCATGTGGCTATTCAAATTTAAACTAAATCACATTAGCCACATCTCAAATACTCCGCAGCCAATGTGGTTAGCGGCTGCTGGTTTGGACAGCATAGATAGGTGTGAGCACTTCTATCATTGTTGAAGGCTGTCATGGACAGAGCTGATTTAGAGAACTTGAAAAGCATTTCTAATCCATAGGATGCTTTTAAATTAAAAACTCTTCTAATCAAATCCATTTGTAATAAATGAACATTTTAAGGCATAATTTTCCAAAATTTAAAGTTTCTTCCTAAGGTCATATAAACTTTTCAGAATTCCATATAACGTAAGGTTTGAGAATATAGAGATTCACTTCCTGCGGATCTACATATTCTATGAAACCAAAGAACCTGAATTCGTATAAATCTTTTAAAGTTAAGGAAGATATATGCTTATTGGGGCATATCCTTTTATTTAGTGCTGTATTTGAAATAAAAATTTAAGTGTAAATATATGGTTTATGCAGGTTTGCAGATCGAGGTCACAGCGTAGTTGGAGTGGAAATCAGTGAACTTGGGATCTGGGAATTTTTTACGGAGCAGAACCTTTCTTACACAGAAGAGCCAATCGTGGCAATTCCTGGAGCCAAAGTATTCAAGGTTTGTTTTGTTTTGGTAAATAATTACTTCCATGCCCCCACCAAAAGTTTTTCTTAGCATGGATGAGGATACTATACAAGTGTATATAAAATTCACCTAGACATTAAATGGTGTAAAGAACTAGGGCTTAAAAAGATAGATGGATAGCTAGGTATAGAAATATACAGGGTCTGGCACAATCACCATATTGTTTATCACAAAATCTTTATTACAGAACCATAAGCATGTAATTCTGTAACATAACAATATCACACTCAGGCACACCGTATGACATTTTAGGTGAAATGCTCAAATTAAAACTATAAATTGTTACACCCAATTTTTACTCTACCAACCACACTGAAGCAGGTGGTTCTTGTGCCAGACCCTGTATATAAAACCTGAGGTCAAAGCCTATCTGGACTCGTGTTTTTGGTTTGGGTGTGTGTAATTTTTTAAAATTTATAAATCAGCATTTCTGAAAACCTGTCTTGTGCCACACCCTGCGTGAAACATTGAAGAAGTAACACAGTTCCTGCCCTAAATCCTTTAGCTTATGAGAGAAAAGAGAATGCAGAGGAAGCTGTTTGTCACACACGGAGCTAAGTATAATGGCACAGGGTATTAAGGGAACAGAGGAAAATTACCTAACCCAGCTGGGGGAGCTTCCTGAAGCGTGGTGACTGGTAGGGCTGGGCCAGGCAGGCGTTCAGGTTCATGGTTTCAGATGCCCTGGGAAGGTGGTACTTCAGCCCGTGCAGCAAGGTTTCAAAGTGGGGACATGACACTGCCAGATTTTCTTTTGAGCCAAAGACCCTTGTGGCCTCCAAGGCTGTAAATTTGAAGGGAAGGAACCTCCTGGCAAAGAGACCAGATGGGAGGCTGTGAGCAGTGGTCTAGGAAAGAGATCTTGAAGTGATATAGGTGCTTAGAGGACCAGAGGTAGGTTAAAGTAATGCTTAGAATGCCAGACTGGGAGAATTTAGTGATTAACTGAGAGATCAAGGTGATGAGGAGTTTACCTTTCTAGCTTAGGTTGAATGGCAGAGAATAAAGCAAGTTGAAAACAAGCAGAGAGAATCAGTTTTGTTCTAGAGATGAGTTTAAGAGACCTACAGAATAGCAAAGGTGTGGCTGGCAAATGGTTTTATGTCCCTGACGCATGGGGCAGCACTTGGGCAGGAAACAATAGACTTGGGAGTTGTCATCCTATGACCAGAATGATCCAGTGGAACCACCTCACCAGCTTGGGGTAATAGTGTAGGAATGGTAACCACCGCCCAAACGTGAATAAGCAGAGGCTGTTTATTCAGAGGGGGTCAGCCACTTGTATTTGGCAGGGGCTCAAAGATGGGTGGGAGAGTCGGAAAGCTTTATAGTGAAGAACACAAAGGCTTCAGTTATGCCCTGATTGGAGGCTGTTGGCCTGGGAAAAACAGAATGGGGTGAACTAGAGGAGAGCATGCTTTGTGATGGGTTTGGGGTTTATGTTTGACTTTCTCTGGTGGGTCTTCAGTAGGAGGAATGAAATTAGGGAGCTGGCATGCATTGACCAAACAGGCTGTGGTTTGGCTTTCCTGGCTGATTGCTGCAGAGGCAGTGGGTCCAAGTTCTCTTGTCTTACATGGTCTAGCCATTGTGTTTGTCTATTCAGTTTTTTGCAAAGTACTGTCTTTTCTAAGTATTGAAATTAATTCCTCAAGTCATTACAAGGCTTAATAGTACTTTATTTTACAGCTTTCTCCTACCCTATTCACAGTCACCTAAGGATCCCAAAAGATTACTCAGCCTGAAGAAGCTAATCCAGCTTCCAGACTCCTTGGAGCAATGGTTCTCAGCTCTAGTGGGACATTTGAAATCACCTGTGGACCCTTTTTTTTTTCATTTTTAAATAATTTTTATTTTTCAATTACATTTGATATACATTGTTATATTAGTTTCAGGTGTAAACCCCAGTGATTAGACATTACATAACTTGCTAAGTGATCATCCTAAGTCTTGCCATCTGAAACCATAAATAATTGTTAGAATATTATTGACTGTGTTCCCTGTGTTATACTTTATATTCCCATGACTATTCAGTACTTCTTAACCAATTTTTACTTCTTAATCCCTTCACCATTTTCATCCATCCCCCCAACCCTCCTCTTATTTGGCAACCATCAAAATGTTCTCTGTATCTATGAGTCTGTCTCTGTTCTGCTTGTTCATGTACTTTGTTTTTTATATTCAGTTGGAGATAGATATGTATTTATTGCCATTTTATTGTTCATATATTTTTCCTTCTTTTTTTTTTGAACATATCCTCATGATTTTATTGTCAAGCTTAGAACTGGATCACTTGGCCCTTTCTCTTCTTATCTCTTCCCAGTTCAAAATGCTTGCATCTCTTGTCAGCCAGCATTCTCTTAAATCTGCAATTGGGCTCAACACATTCAAGCCTCAGCACAATCTTCTTTGTAGTTTTAGCCTTTTTCCGGAAAATCGACTTAGTCTGCCCACTGTAGCCACTCTGCTTTCTGTCATAACGCTGCTTCCCCTGTGCGTACAGAGAATCCTTTCCCTTCTTGTTACTTTGTGAGGTTGATGCTTTCCACACTTTTTACAGAAAGTCCGGCAGGTTTTAGGAACATTCACCATGTTTGTGAGAGCACTAACAGCATGGAAAGTTTTCCTTCTTCTTAAAGAGCTATTTCTTATCTGGGAAACTCTTTATCTATCTTTGAATTCTAAATGATAGCTTTGCTGGCTAGAGTAATCTCAGTTGTAAGTCCTTTCTTTTCATCAGTTGGAATATTTCTTGCCAATCTCTTCTGGCCTTCAAAGTTTCTGTTGAGAAATCAGCTGACATTCTTATGGAACCTCCCTTGTAGGTAACCAGTTGCTTTTCTCATGCTGCTTTTAATATTCTCTCTTTGTCTTAACCCTTGGCATTTTAATTATGATGTGCCCTGGTGTGGGCCTCTTTGGGTTCATCATATATGGGACTTTATGTGCTTCCTGTACTAGTGTGTCTATTCCTTCACCAGCTTAGGAAAGTTTTCCATCATTATTTTTTCAAATAAGTTTTCCATTTCTTGCTCTCTCTCCTCTTTCCAGCACCCCCATGATGCAAATGTTGGAATGCTTTAAGTTGTTCCAAAGGCACCTTACACTATGCTCATTTTTTGGATTCATTTTTCTTTTTGCTATTCAGATAGAGTGTTTTTTGCTTCCTTATATTCTAAATCACTGATTTGATTCTGTGCGTCATCTATTCTACTGTTGATTCCCTATAAATTATTCTTCATTTCAGTTAGTATAGCCTTCATTTCTGATTGGTCCTTTTTTATGCTGTTGAGGTGCTAATTTCTTTGAGCATCTTTATAACCAGTGTTTTTAACTCTGCATCTAGTAGATTGCTTGTCTCCATTTTGTTTAGTTCTTTTTCTGGAGTTTTGTACTATTTCATTTAGGACATGTTTCTTTGTTTTCTAATTTTGGCTGCCTCCTTGTGGTTTTTTTCTATGTATTTGGTAGAGTTGCTATGTTTCCCAGGCTTGGTAGCATGGCCTAATGTAAGAGGTGTTCTGCAGAGTCCAGTGGCACAGCCTTCTTGAGCACCCAAGCTGGGCATGTGAGGTGCCCCCCCCCAATGGAGCTGTGTACACCTTCCTGTTGTAGTTGAGACTTGATAGCTGTTGGCATATCAATGGGAGAGATTTACCTCCAGGTTGATCAGCTGCAAGGACTACCTGGCTGTGACCACCAACCTCTGATCAACTTTGAGGATCAGCTGTGTAGATGCCCACCCCACAGAGCAGGACTTACTTTCACAGGGCTCTGGTGTCTGCCCCTTGAATGTGCTGCTTGTGGAGGTGGTTAGGTGACGGTGTTTCAACATGGTCTGAAGCTGTCCCTGGGTACGTTGACTTTAGGGCTTCCAGTGAGGTGCAGGCCAAGTTCAGCAGCCACCTGTGTTATGTCTAGGGTCACCAGGCATGAGCTACAGAGCAGTCTGCTGATGGCTGCCACTGTGCTGGACTTGAAGGTACACAGACAAGGCCAAGCTCTGAACCAAGGCTGGCTGCTGGTAGTGTCAGGCCTGGGGCCACATGGTGAGAGATAGGGACATGCTGAGATCAGATGCTACTTGTTTTTGACATTTTAGGAAAATTTGAAGCATTAGTGAAAAAAGTCCATTCAGATGGAAAAGCTAGTGCAAATAGCTTAGGTGGGCCTGAAAATTGAGTGGGGAAGGGTTTCAGGGAATCACCAGGGCAGGACAAACAGTGTGAGCCAGGTTGATGGAGACTCAGATATGGTGCCTTCCTGCCAGCTCTGTGGGGGAGGGCTCAGAAAAGGAACAATGGCCTCTGCCAGCACTTTTGTCTGGGAGAAAGCTGCCCATCCCCAGCTCTCACCCTGATGCCAGACAATTCAGTTTCTTTGTGCATATCTCTGTTACCTTTTAAGTGCTGCTCCAACACTGGAGCTCAGAAGGATTGAGTCAGAGTAAGTCCATGTGTAGGCCCTTTAAAGAGGAACTGCCTAGGACTCCAGAAAGCTTCGGTCTCTCTCAGCCTGAATCCCCCCTGGTTCCCACAACCAGATGTTATGGGGACTTTACTTCCTGGCTCTGGAATCCTGGGCTGGGGAACCTGGTGTGAAGACCCCCCCACTTCTCAGGTGAGACCTCTGCAACCAAAATATCCCTCCTAATTTTTATCCATCACACATGGGTATGGAAACAGCCCATTCCTCATCTCTGCCCCTCCCACCAATTTCAATGTGGCTCCATCTTTAAGTCTCTAGTTTTAGGACTTCTGTTCAGCTAGATTTCAGGCATTCTGAATGATGGTTGTTCTGTAGTTTAGTTGTAATTTTGATGTGGTGCAGGAGGAGGTGAGTACCATATTTACCTATGCTGCCATCTTGCCCGGGAGTTCCTCAGCTGTGGATCTGGTAAAGTTCCCAGTCTGAGGTCTTACCTCAGACTAATTAAATCAGAGTCTCTAGGGGGTGGGGCTAGCATCAGTATTATTTAAAGTTCCCCAGTGATTCCAGTCTGCAACCAAAGTTAAAATTCACTATCTGTTCTCCCTGCCTCCAGGCCTAGCCCTCTCTGGGCTGCTCCTAGAGTACTTCCAAATGGGTTTTCAAAGATCTCCCCTCTTCTATTTGTAAACCTTTGTCGGTGTCTCATTTTAGAATAAAATCTAACAGTTTCACGTCCCGATGTGCCTTTGCTAACTTGCCTTTCACCCCACCCCCACACTACCCCACCCCACCTCTCAGACTTCTCATATCCCCGAACATGGCGGAGTCCATGTCATGGTACTCCCCCTGGACTGTTCCTCCAGCCCAACCCCTGTAATGTTAGCAGATGCATCAACACCCTTTCAAAGGCCGCCTCTTCTTCAGCCTTTCCCCAGGCAGTTCCCTGTTCTGTCCTCTGTTCCCATAGTTCTCAGGCATACAACCAGAACAGCACAGGCCATTCTGCAGTGTAATATTTCTTTGTACCCACACGCCTCTCTGCTCTACCAGGCTGTCCCCACTGTGGTCAGAGACCATGTCAAATTCACATCCACTATCTAGAACCAGGGTAATCTTGTCCACGTGCTCAGAAAATAAATGCTCATTAGATGAATGAATCAAGAGAGAAGGGATGTCAACCCAACTGCACTTTTCATGAATAACTTCTAACACATGAGACCTTTCTCCGTCAGCCTGCCTGGTATTGATTGACCTGTGTATTTATCTTTAGCAGAGTCTAAATAAGGACTTAAGTTAAATAAGTTAAACATTATAGTAAGGTAATGAGATTAACCTCTCTATTATTTTGCTCTTTGAGTTGATCAAAAAGAACAGGTTTAAAAAACTGCAGTGCCATTTAAATATTTTTCAGTAAAAAAGTTATTTGCAGTAAAATTATACTCTTTATATTTAATTATACATTCTTTCTTCATCACCCTTGCTTTGCCCCTCTTTTCTTTCCTTGACTACTCAAGTATCTCCTAATTAAGTAGAAATTTTTTTCTTGAAATTTTTCCTTACAGAGTTCTTCGGGGAACATCTCACTATACTGCTGCAACCTTTTTGATCTTCCCAGGTAGGACTGAATATTACCTGTGCACTTACAAAAACTTGAGTGTTTGCTAGCAGTGCTGGGGGTGGGGAAGTGTTTTTCCTCCCTCCCATCAACTTGTAGTAGCATCCACGAAGCATTGATATGGGTCTGTTCTGCAGTTATTTTTACTGCAGGTTACATGTCTGACAAAAAATTCATGAGGCCAGCAGTAATTGAACATCTTCTACCTCCCAATATCTTTGTCCTTGATAACTCCCAAACTATGGAAAGCATTATTATGACCCTAGACAGGTAAGGAAAAGGAAGCAAGAGCAAGACCAATGTCACCTTCACACCTGGGTCTATTACACCTGGTGAAGTACCAGCATGCATCATGGGGAACACTGTGTGTCTTGTTAAAAATTTGATTGTTCTTCCCTGACTGCTATGGCTTGGTTGGTTGGGTGTCAAACCACAAGCAAAAGGTTGTCAGTTTGATTCCCTGTCAGGGCACATGCCTGGGTTGTGGGCTTGGTCCCTAGTCGGGGCACATATGAGAGGCAACCAACCAATGTTTCTCACCTTCTTTCTCCCTCCCTTGCCCTCTCTTTAAAAATAAATAAATAAAATCTTTAAAAAAAATTTTATTTTTCTTATGTAAAATGTATTTTTTCTTTTTCTTTCTGATAGAGCAAATATTGGCAAATTTGACAGGATTTGGGATAGAGGATCCTTAGTTGCTATTAACCCAGGGGATCGTAAACGGTTAGTAATTTGGTTTCTTTATATTGGCTCACTCTTTCTTTCTCTCTCTCTCTCTTTTTCTTTCTCCCCTCCTTTCTCTCTCTCTTTCTTTCCCTCTTAATTTAATGTATTGTGCTTGTTCTGGATTCTAGAAAATTAGTTAGAATTTTACTGGTTTGAAGTAATTTTTTATATTTCGAATTAGAGGGCCTAAATCCAATACCATATTTTCTAAAAAATATAGCATTTGGCCATAGGAAACTGGGTACAAGGCTTGTGACACCATCACTTCCAAAGTGTGTTGGCTTGATCAAAGTACTCACCTTCTCTAAGTCTCATTTACTCTGAAAATCCTAATATTTTTTCTAATACCTCCATCACCATGTCCACTAATATTACCAGGTGACACTTGTTAGCTATTTGCCACATGTCGGGCACTGTTTGAAATACTTTATGTGGATCAACACATTTCATCCACAAAACCCTGTGAGATATATACTCTCATTACCCCATTGTGCAGATGAGGAAACCAAGGTCAAAGACGAGAAGGTACTTGTTCAAAGTTAGACAGCTAATACATGACAGAAAGATTCAGGCCAGGGAGTTTGGCTTCAAAGTTGACAGTCATGATCCCCACATTATACTACCTTACAGGGTTGTAATGGGAATTAAAAGAAATGATATGTGTAGGAAGGGCCTTGTCAACTCTAAATCATTGTATAAAAATTAGCCACTATTAGAGCTTTTGTAATGATGCTTTTGGTGACCATGCTTATTGTATCTAGCCTTATTTGGTAATAAAATTATAATATAAGAGAAAACATACTGAGTAAGACGTGACCATACCTACGGACTTTCCAATTCAAATATCATTCATATACTTACTTGGATTTGGCACATAAATATTGAATTATTTAGTTGTATGGAGACAGACTCTTAACACATGGCCAAAAATGTTAGAATTCACATTAGAGAAATTTTTTATTTTTAAAAATGGTTTCCTAAGTAAGATTTATTGCCAAATCTAATCTTTTAAAGTTAGGCCATGCTACATCTTCTTCACATGTATATTTCTTCAGTGAGAATTCGTGCTCCCCATCTTCCCTTTTCTTTCGCTCCCCACTCCTTCTTTATCTCCTTTGTGGGATCCTCACCTTCCTCCCACGCCTAAGGTGTCACTCCCAAAGGGACCCCCCTAGCCTTTTGCTTTTCTCTCTTATACTTGCTCGTTTAATGACACTTTAGTTCCCCTATTACTTTTGTTCAGTTATTCAACAAATACATATTAAGTTCCTACGATGCTCTAAATATATCCTATGCCAGAATTGGGGAAATAATGGGACACATCATACATGGTATTTGTTTTTATCATTTTTATATTGCCAACTCTGTTGTTGTCCCGACCATGCACATCACCTTTCCAGGGTCTGATTGGCAGTTCCTATGTGATGTCAGTGTTCATTATCCACTCAGAGATTTACCTGAGACCCCTTTGTATCCATAAAACACTGTGTTTGCATACTAAACTCAGTTCTGCTAAATGTCTGCCGTTGTAGGTGTCTCCTACTTCCTGAGGATGATCACCTGTTGTGAGGTTAGTCCCTCCCAGGGCCTTTGGTTTGCATTGTTAAAATCCACAGGGCAGTGGGGAGCAAACTAGAAGTCACAAATTTCACTATAATGGCAGACCATGCCCCTGGTGTGCCAAGGGCCAAAGCTCCTTTCTCAGAGCTGGGCAGCTTGCCCATCTCTGTCAGTCTCTCGTGTCCTCTCTTCCTCCCTGGGTGGGTGTCCTCTGTCCTCCCAGCCTGACCACTCAGCTTCCTCTGCCTGCTCCATTCTGCTCCCACATATCTGACTTGCTTACCACCCTTAGCCTCCTCTGCTCCGCCCACCACACAGCCAACAGCTCCAGATTTCAGTGCAATGACCACAGCTAACTAGAGGCTCATGCGGTCTCTTAACTCAGTTTCCCAGTGGAGTAATCTGACTGGTCTAACTCATTGTTCTGGTCTGGGTCCAGCTCTGGCTCCTGGTCAGTCTACTGATGGGCCCCATCTGGGCCAGGCCCCCACTCTGAACGTTCAATCAGACATGGCTGGGAAGTGGCATCACCTGTTCCCCAAGCCACCCACTACAAAGAACTCTTCCAGCAATACTCAGTCTATGCCAAATTTGCAGAACTTAAATTTCATACTACCTTGAATTTTTACCTGTTAGTCTTGTCTCTCTCCAGCTTAATAGAGGGGAAGTATTGTATTTTGAACCCCTGACACATGCCCCCTGGTGAGGTCCTACTCACCCACGACATTTGTTACATGGCAGCATCCCATGCCCCACAGTAAACCTGCTGAATCAGTCTGTGAGAATGGAGTTCAAGCATCTTTCCTTTAAGCCGGTGTCCAAGTCATTTTGATACCAGCCTGGGAAGAGGTGTCACTGCCCCAGAGCACGGGTACATGCGGCAGCCCTTTGGGAAGAACGTGTTCAAAGCAGAAGGCCTCTGAGTACACAGGAGGAAGGAGCCTCTGTCCATCTTACTGTGAAGTCTTCTGGTCTGAGTGGCTCATTTTGACTCCCACCTTTATTATTTCCCAGTCGAGGCAGGTGACAATTTGTTGAACCCACTGCTGACTTTCAAAATAAGAATTGGCTTCACAGGGTTGTTAGGAGAAATACACTCAGTAGTGTAGATGAAAGTAAATGCTGCCTTTCACCTCGCAGACTTTGCCTTTGTAGAGAAATCTAATACATACTTTGTTGTGTATTTTTTTTAGTTATGCAGATATAATGCTGTCCCTAATGAGAAAAGGGTTTCAGTACCTCTTGAGCGTTGTTTCTTATGATCCAACTAAACATGCAGGTAAAGTCTTTTTGTTTTCCTAGTTGCCTCATTTTCTGATTTAATTATATGACATAAATAGCATTAATTTTCTCCTAACTTTCCCATAGGAAGTATACTGCTTATACACATACATGAAGATAAGTCTAGTGTGGGCTAATGGAAATGATAAACATTTTTCTGTCTCCCCACTCAATGCATATTTTTCTCATATTCCAATCCCATTTTGTTCATGCACAGCTCAAAACAGAAGAGAGGGGGGATTTGGTTAGGAGGGAGAGACCTGACTGCTCTGCTGTAGACAGCGCGTGTCCGTGTCATCGGTGGTGTTGCGGTGGCTGTGCGATGCCCACAGCCCGCACACACCCTCTCAGGAGGATGGGGCAGAGTGGCCTGGGGAGGTTGGAGGTGTGCAGGGAAGTCCAACTATTGCTGTTTTTTAGTTTCTGAAATTTTATAATTTATTGATTTTATGATTTTATAACTACGTTTTGACTTTGTAAAAGTAATATTTTCTTCTGGACCGATTTCGATGTGTTTGAACATTAAACCATAACCTTTGTCATGGCTGAACTTTCATTTTCAGGAAGATTTGAAAACCGAGTATATAGACTTTTAATTTGTAAAAAGTCCCTTTTTGATTTTTAATTGAGTTTTTTAAAAAGTACTGTATTTTATAAACATTTACATATCTTAGTATTTTTTTGTTTTAATAAATCATCTTAAAAATTCACTAAAAGATAAGACCTAGTGTTCCCAATGGGACAATCAGATGGAAACAGAAATTGATGGAGACAGACATCAGCTCTGCTAATCTGATTTCAACTTCATTCCTGAACAGCAGGCCTGTGGGTGGGAACACTGCAGGCTCTGTCTGGGGGTGGAACCCAGAGGAGAGAGCTCTAGAAAGGGTCAGAAGTTAAGTTTCCTTTAAAGTTAATGGCCCTCAGTAAAGTGGGAGGGTGTATAGAATGTGGGTGTGTGCATGAGCAGTAGAAAATCAGTACCCCAGAAGATGAAGGAACCCCCAAGGGAATCTGTTAATCAACTCCATTCTGAGTTCAGTGTTGTCAGACCCCATGGCTGCTCAGCCATCTCGCCTCTGCTGGAGATGGGCACCTGCCATCGCTTTCCCTCACTGAGGCAGTCTTTGGTCTGAGAGAGTAGAAAGGAAGCAGCAGCAGAACTGGTCACATCCCCACCCATTTGGCTAATCAAGTTATATGGAGAATAAGTACGCCTAGGTCACTGGAAGTAAGCTGAGAAGTGGGCCCTGAGAATTTGTTTCTCTTTAGAATTAGATCTAACCATGTTTCTCTTTTACCTAGGCCCACCATTTTATGTTTCAGATGCTGAAATTAAAAGATTGTTTGGTAAGTTATGGGTATATGCTGTAACTTTTAAAACAAAGTCGACAGTTAACTGCTTTGAGCTGTTATCAAACTATTACTATCTAGAGGTATAAAACTTAAAGGTCAGAAACCATTTTATTAAAGACTATTTTATCTTAGAAAAGGGACAGATCTTGCCTCAGTCAATGTGGCTCAGTTGGTTGGAGTGCTGTGCCATGGACTGAAAGGTGGCAGGTTCAATTCCCGTCAGGGCACATACCCAGCTTGTGGGTGCAGTCCCTAGCTGGGGTGTGTACAGAAAGGCAGCCAATAGATGTTTCTCTCTCACAGTGATCTCTCTCTCTCTCTTTCTTTCTCTTTCTCTCCCCTTCCCACTCCCTCTCACCTCCCACTCCTCTTCCCCCTTCCTCTGTCTCTGAAAAAGGAAGGAAAATAATTTCCTCGGGTAAAGATTTTAAAAAAGGGACAGATCTCTATAATTTGCCTTTTTAGCTAAATGGCATGCTTATGTTGAAGCTATTTGAATCTTCTGCAGAGATGGTATATTTATTTTGGCTCTAAGCTGTTACACATGATGATAATTCAGAACATTTGCCTCAGTGTTTTCCTATTTTCATTAAAAGAAGAGAAAAGTCTCCATTTAAAAGGGATTTGATACGTTTCAAGAAGCCCCCCTGACTGTGTTCCTCATAAAGCTGTGCCTTGTCGCCCTGTCTTCTGCTCCAGGTGCGGTGTGCAGCAGTCGGTGCCTTGAGCAGGTGGACGTGCTTGAGGAGCGACACAGAAGTTGGGGGATTGACTCCCTTGTTGAGAATTTGTATCTACTTACAGAAAAGTAAATGAGACACAAGTAAAAGCGAGTAACATTGAGTTTTTGAGCTTTTGAGCAAATGAAAATTAGGCTAAGGCATGAAAATGTAATGGATGACCTTTGAAAAAAAATTGTTTGCATAGCATGTCACAGAAATGTATGTAACTTTCTAGGGGAAAAAACATACTGAAGTGTTAAAGTCGCTACCTTTAGAAAGGAGAGTGTGATTGCAGTGATAGATTATACCTGTGTGTTTTACTTACAAATTGCAATAATTTTTTACAATCAGCATGTATTACTTCTGTAATTAAAAAATAAAGGAGAGCCCCAACCAGTGTGGCCCAGTTGGTCAGTTATTGTGCCGCTGAGGGAAGGGCGGCCCGTTCGACTCCCTGTCAGGGCCCATGCCTGGGTGGTGGGCTTGGTCCCCCGTTGGGGCGTGCGAGAGGCAGCCAGCGGGTGATTCTCCCACACATTGGTGTTTGTCTCCCTCTCTTTCTCCTTCCCTTCTCTCTAAAAATAAATAAAGAAAATCTTTTTTAAAACTTCTTAAAAATAGAAAAGCAATGTATACAACTTAAATTAATAGAAAAATTGTCATTTTTATGAAATTGAAAACCACTGAAATGTAAGGCTGTAACACAGTTCAAGGTAAAAGAAAGTAGTCTAAGGAATTGTGTGTGATATTAGCTCTTCCTGTAAACCTTCACGTTCTTCTCAAGTCCTTTTCACATTTTTCTCTTTATATAATTTTGTATGTAACAAAATCAAGAAGAAAATTTTAAAATTAATCAAACCAGTCTATATGCAATAAAATATTGTTCCGAATCTGTAAAAATAAATCCTAAAAGTTCTTTCTGAGTTTGGCAGTTTTTTTAAAAAAATTAATCTTGCTTCAATTGCAGCCTCGCAAAGCGCAGCACACGGAAGGCGGGGCTCCGGGCTGCTCAGGCTCTGCGCGTGCAGACGCCGCGCTTCTCAATGTTTCACCGGAAACCATGGTTTTGAAGTTGCACGTCCCTCCCGAACCGCACTAACACCTAAATAAAGTAGATTGTTTGGTTTGTGTTAATAGGATGGCATGTGCTTATTATTAAGAAATAAGTTACTTAATTGTGTGTGTGTGCTGGGTTAAAGGGGGAAGCTTTTAGACCCCGTGGCTGTTGATGAAAACTATAGATACTGTCCTTAGAAATATGTCATAAGCAGGACACACTGAAAACTTCCTTAGGGTTCAGAGTTGAGCTCTCCACCTCTTCTGTCCCCATTCAGGACCTGCTGCCCCAGATGCTCTCTGGCAGTGGTCTTATTCTGTATGCTCTGATGCTATTCATTTGGCGTGTCCCCCAGCTCATCATGGTTCTGGATTCTCTGAGAACTGTCCCCAGTTCATGGTGTGGGCTTCCAGAAGCCGTGACTATCTGACTCTACCTTTGTCATCATTTGAGTGGACCCAGAAGGGACAGCTGACCTGAGCTGGGCCAATCTGATTCTCTTCATAGATTTTTAGAATTGGATGAGAAAAGCTGCTTAGAGGGGGTGAAATTAACAGGTGAACCCATAAGCAGTGAGGCAGCCACACTGTACTCTAAAGATCTGAGAAGAAGAGAATGCTGTCTGCAGAAAGAGAGGCCGAGAGGAGGGCTGGAGAGAGCCCTGGGTGTTTTTGGTTTCTCTTTTCATCCTGAAGCCCAGCTGCCCTGGCGGAAGAACTCGGACATATTATATAGCCTCATTGGGGGAACACTGATCTTTTAAAACATCTCAAGACGGAAGATATACTGCATATAAATTATTTTAATTGTATTACTTTCTGAATTTTCTAGAAATGCCTTTTATTCAGCTTGGTAATTTAAATAACAGATTACCTGAGCCTCTGGGCCCTGACACAGTGAGTTAAGAAATGCCTTACCCAGCCTGAACAGCAGGCATGCATGCACTGGCATTTGGTACACTCATAGTGATTTCAGTGTCAGGATGAAACAAAAGTGCATAGTAGTCACATTTGTGTGAATATGGGGAGAAAAACTGTGAAGAAATACAACCAAAGCTTTAACACCTACCGCTGGTGGGCTAGAGATTTTGTTCTCTAAAGGGTTAATGGTATAGGGACCACAGAAAGCACCGTAGAAGTTGTACCTGGTGAGATATACTGTCAGGTGAAAGGGGATTCCTGGGAAGAAGAACGAAGCAACAAAAATAAATCTCACCCACAGAGCAATTAGTCCAAATAATTTTCCCATTCATAACTGTAGTGCATACCTCTCATTTTAGTTTAATAACAGGGTGTGATATGCATGTGTACTTAAGATATATATGAATATATAACACAATTTTTAAAAGATTTTTATTTATTTTTTAGAAAGGAGAAGGGAGAAAGAAAGGCAGAGAAACATTAATGTGTGAGAGAAACATCAATCAGCTGCTTCTCATGCGCCCCCAGCTCAGGACCTGCCCAACAACCCAGGCGTGTGCTCTGACTGGGAATTGAAGAGGTGACCATTCTTTTCACTGGCCAGTGCTCAGTCCACTGAGCCACAACAGCCAGGGTGACACATACTCTTTAAAGATCTTTTTTTAAAAAGAGTTCTGACTACTTTTTAAAATATCAAAATTGTCTTCAACCCATCACTTCTTATCCCATATGCTTTATTTCTTGTAAAACATATCACAGATTCACTGAAGTGGCTAAGTGGCTGGGGTAGGGTGGGATTCCATATTTATACATTAAACATCGTCACACTGCTGTCCGTGGTAATTAATCATGTCCCAGGTTTATTTTTTGTGGGCAGCAGTAACGTGTGAACTGAAAATCTGTTATCCCTGACCACTGGATATTAATAGAACCTCGTGTCAACATTGGTGTTAACTCTCAACAGCAGAGAGAAGGAGCATAATGAAGGGATGTATTTAAGAATCAAACATATCCCAAAGTATTCATGTTTGTATTTAATAATAATAAAAAAATACATTCTCACTGAAAATTTTGGAAGTACAGGGAAGTCTAAAAAAGAAACAAAGGCAGCCAAGTCCTATCACCAGAAAAAATTTCTGCTAAACCAGTTATGTGTTCTTATCTTTTTTGTCTGCTCATGCACGGGTATGTTTTTGCAAATTTGAGATCATATTATGGATACAGTATTGTCTCTCTACTCTCTTCCCTCGTATTTCATCAACCCTTTCTCATGTCACTATTTTTTAAATTGTATTTATTTATTTATTTGAGAGCGGGAAAGGAGGGGGAAAGATAAAGAGAAACATTGATGGGTTGCCCCTTGCATGCACCCCATCCAAAATGGAACCCACAGCCCAGGCCTGTGCCCTGAGCCGGAGTCAAACTGGCGACCCTTCACTTTGCAGGACGACGGCCAACCAAGCAAGCCACACCAGTCAGGGCATCACGTCACCGTTTTTAAAAAACAAGCTTCTTTAAAGCTGTTTCATGTTCTGTCATGTGGCAGTACCATAATCATTTCATCTTTCTCCTGTTATTTAGAGTCACTCAGCAAATGTAAATGGTACTCTTGAAAGTGCTGGATGAGGATTCACTGACGAGTGAAGACAGTCCCTCTCTAGGAATCTGAGGCCCTAGTGGCAGAGCCTGGACATTGATCACTACTATGCAGTGTGGTAAGGCTGCCTTAGGGGACACACAGGCAGCTGTCAGCTCCTAAGTGGCCACTTAACCTGTCAATAAGTGAGGACAACATTGTTCAGTGAGAGCAGTTGGAAAGAGAAGAGAAAAAGACCAAGGACAGTGTCCTAAAATTGTTCAAATTCAAGAGACCTTAAAATCTCCAGGTTCCTCTTTCCAACCATACCCTCCAGCTCATTTTTCTGTAGGCACTGAAAACATTCAGGCCTGAATCACTGCCTCCTCTCCACCAAACCCCCTCACCCTGAGAAGCCAAGCATGTGGACATGAGTTACACAGATGGGTGGTCAGAGGGAGCACTGAGAAAACAGGATGCCCTGGGGGAAGGGCAAAGCTAGAGATGTCACGAGAGCCCAGGGCAGAGTCCAAGGAACCACATGGGCTGCAGAGACTCACCTGTTGAGGAGGTGTCCTGAAGCCAGCCTGAAACACAGAACTGCCCTGGCTGGGTAGCTTAGCTGGTTAGAGCATCGTCCTGGTACCCCAAAATTGCAAGTTCCATCCCTAGTCAGGGCACATACAAGAATGAACCAATGAATGCATGAATGAGTAGAACAACAAATCAATGTTTTCCCTCTCCTTCCTTCCCTCCCTCTTTCCCTCTCTCTCTTTTGTTCTCTAAAAATTAATAAAAAAAAATAGAAAAGAAACTCAAAACTGACTGACCCAGGAAGGACTCAGTTTAGCGGAGGAAGCAGGTTTTTTGCTTTTTGGACTCATGAGCCCATGCTCAAGAACCTACTGTCTTTGCTCTTTCTCTTCCGAGAAGTTACACCTGTCCCCCCTAACTGAGATGATTCCATTCTATGTGCCTTGCACCTCTCTTTTCTCTGCCATCACTGTCAGGTACAGTCTGGGAGGTAACTGTGTCATTGGACTTGTTTTGGGATGCCCTCTAAACTGCATGTATGTGGCATATCTCGCCACATTTGCAAAACCTAAGCAACCCCTCCCTCCTCAGTTTCCTCAGCCTGCTCTCCTGAGCTCCTTCTTCTTTGCTATAACCGCCTGAGCTGGGTCTCCGTTTTCCCTTTTCTGCTAGATGGTACTTTCAACATAGGTCCAGCCACTGGCCAGAGGTCCTATTCTTCAAGTCCTATGGCCCCAGAACCTTCAGGTCTCATTCTAGGCAGAAGCAGGAAGAGGAGGGTATGTTATTCCAGGACCCTCCAAGTGAGGTGTGTTGGAGGGAAACAGAAGAAATCCACGGAGACTGTGCCATGGAAAGATTCACCATCAAAAACTCAAAATGCTAGAGTGAGACTCAGGGCATTTCTTTTATTAATCAAGGTGTGTATATATGTGACGAGGATTATACTCTATAGTCCCACTGAGAAGCCCATTAGAGACAGGAAAAATGCTTAGCCCTGTTCCTGGCTAATTGCTACTTTACTAACAATGCTTCTTATAAATCCCAGAGAATCATCAAAGAAAAGGTATAACATTTGTGTTTACTACTTGTAAATAGCATCCTTCTATGTATTCACTCATTCTTCCATTTAAGAAATGTTATTGGCAATTACTTGTGTATCAGGCGTGTGCTAGGATCTGTGGACATGCTGCCAAGCACAGCCAGATGTGGTTCCTGCTCTCCTGGAACTTAGTTTCTCTCTCCAGAGACAGGGGCAAAAGAAAAAAGGGGTGAAGATAAAGAGCACTTTTAAGACAATTTGACCTTGGGTGTTGGGCACACAATGTAATATACAGATCATGTATCATAGGAATATACACTTAAAACCTATATGACTCTATTAACTAATGTCACCTCAATAAATTTAATAAGATTTTTTAAAAGATTGGATAAAAAGGGAAACTGGACTCCACACACTTGGTAAAGTACAAAAAGGACAAACTAGGAGAAGGGGCTGACCAGGCTGGATGGACAGGAACGCTGGAACAGAACCTGTGTTTACCTCCTATAGAGGCAGCACACCCTGAAGAAGATGATTGCTAAGGATGCTGAGCAAGAATGGGGGGCCCTACACTGTGAAAGACTCCAACCTGCGTGTTTTTAGCTCTGAAGCTTAAGTGAGAAAACCTTAATTCCCAATCACATGCCCCAAAATATTTTCATTCTTCAAATTTGCCATTAGAGCCTTGACAGTAATTCATGAGAATGGATTGTCTCTGTATGTGCCACAAGGCTTTCCAGAACTACTGTGCTGTCTACCAAGCAGTAGGGCAATTATTAATGATCATTCTTTTAAAACACCAGGTTTATTGCACCTTTTCTGGTTTACCTCACCTCTTGGTGCAGTACTACTGGCTGTCCCGCAGAGGCAGCAGAGGATCAAGAAGAAGGCAGGATTATCCCCGAGCTGAGCCAACAAGGTGGAGCCCTCCTGTTCTCTCCTGACAGCTAGCTACCTAAGGTCATGGAAGGGTCTGACCTCCCCCACAGTCAGCAATGAGTTGAGGGATCTTTGGACACATTTTAAAAAAATGTTGGAGCAGAGACAAGCTAGAAGCAAGTCAAGAAATCAATGGAATCGTCTGGAAAACATCTTGAGAAGGCAACATTCACAGTGCAGACTTGTCCTAGATCTGGGCTGTTTCTGCCACAGCCACCAGTGGCATGTGGTTACTGAGCATTTGATGTGGGGCCGGTCTGAATTGGGACATGCTGTGAGTGTAAAATACACACTGAATTTTACTCAGTACTAAAAAAAGAGAGTAAAATATTTCCTTAATAATTTTTGTAAAGATTTCATGTCCAAATGGATTTTGTATATTTGGGGTTAAAAAAATATAAAATTAAAATAATCACACTAGTTTCTTTTTACTTTTTAAAATGTGGGTACTAGAAAATCTAATATTATAATGAGGCTCTCATTATAATGCGGCTGGGGAACCCTGGTTAACCCCACTGGGCTGGTGCTGTGTCCCAAGACTAGGTCTAACAATATTACATTTTTGGTTTCCTGAATATATTTCTTGACTTAAAGATTACTTCAGAAAATAATTTCTATTTGATTAGATTTTATTTTGTTGTTTATTTGGAATGGAGGTGTATTATATCCTGAAGTTATAATATTAAATTGGTTTTATGTTCCAACACATAGATAATCTTTGAGTCATGTAACACATAAAAAAAGTTCTTTCTTATCTTACATTAAAGCTTCTCCAGGGGTTTTCACACAGAATAAAAATCCTCTGTTTTCCCAGAAGTCTAGCAAATAAGGGGTGAATGATCATGGTAATGGTCTCTAAATGAAGACAAGTGAGCTGATATGTGGTTTTATGAAGAGAATGTTCATGTAAGGTATTGGGGGGCAGAGGTAGTGGGGATTTCCTGAAAATGAGAGATTCTTGAGAGAGGTTATGCTGTCACCTATTTGGAGATTTTTAAAATATAGGGTAGATGCTCTATGTTTTCAATCTTGACTGAGGTTGGAAGTATTTACCCTGGTGTCATGTGAAGGATTGTCATAGTGCAGTTGTTAGTGGTTGTCAAACTTGGCTGCACATTATAATCATCCCGGGAGCTTTAAAAATCCCAGCTGCCCAGACCACTCCCCAGGCCAATTAAACCTTAGGTATGAGAAGCACAGATTGGAAAAACACTGGGATGGTTAAGAGGTGGGCTCTGCAATCAAACTGCCTGGCTTCAAATCCAAGCATGGCCACTTCCTAGCCATGTGACTCTAGACAAGATGCTTAACTTCTATGAACTCTATTGTAAAAAGGGATGATGAAAATAACATTCTTATAGGATTGTCATGAGGCTTAAATACGATAATATATGTAAAGCACTTAATAGAAAGCAGACAGCATAAGTTCTATAGCAATTATGATGAACGGTTTACATATTTCATATTAATTTCTCTAGAAGACATTCCCAGTCATGGTTCCCCCATCTCATACTCATTCACCTAATGGGTTTCTTGTATTGTCCTATAATACACCATTGTTCCTACATGAATTGATTTTATACGTATTTATTATCTACTTTAACTGCAAGTGTGATAGGAGACACACACCTGCTTCGCCCCCTTGAAGTTTAACTTTCCTCGTGTGTCTGTGTTTTCCTAGTCTGATCACAAGCAGCATGAACTGTGAGTCTGGCCAGCCCTAGCACCAAGCACGCAGCTTGGAGATTTGGAAACTGCAGGACACCAGAGTTGGAAGACTGGGTTGTTCTAGTTCTTGCTTTGCCATTAACAGACTGGGTTACAGGGAGGAACCCTCTTGTTATAAGTAGGTGTACTTCTTCATGTGTTAGGTGGACATAATCCATCCATGACTGTTGCGAAGATTACACGTCTGATCACACGCTGTGCATACAACTTGTAAATGCCCACTGTCAGGCTTTTAGGAAGCAGTGCTTCACACGCCCACCAGAGGGCAGCAGGTCTCCCATGTGCGCACCGCTGAGGTTGACGTCAGGACCAGCGCTCCGCCCTTTGACCGTGACCCTGGGCGGTGCTGGGCGGTGTCCAGTCCCAAGCTAGTGGTGCAGCTGGAACGCCAGTGGCTGCATGATGGGTGCGGAGGCCTCCGGGAGCGGGCCTGCCCTGCCGGAGCTCATGCGCGAGGCCGAGACCAGTTTGCTCGAGTGCAAGGTGTGCTTTGAAAGGTTCGGCCATCGCCAGCAGCGGCGTCCGCGCAACCTGCCCTGTGGCCACGTGGTCTGCCTGGCCTGCGTGGCTGCCTTGGCGCACCCGCGGACGCTTGCCCTCGAGTGCCCCTTCTGCCGGCGAGCCTGCCGGGGCTCCGACACTAGCGACTGCCTGCCGGTGCTGCACCTCCTGGAGCTGCTGGGCTCCACACTGCGCCAGGCCCCGGCCCCGCACCGCGTCCCCGCCTGCTGCTCTGGGACCCTTACCTGCCACCAAGCCTTTGGCGGCTGGGGAACCCTGGTTAACCCCACTGGGCTGGCGCTGTGTCCCAAGACAGGGCGGGTAGTAGTGGTGCACGACGGCAAAAGGCGGGTCAAGATATTTGATTCCGGGGGAGGATGTGCTCATCAGTTTGGAGAGAAGGGGGACGCTGCCCAGGAAATTAGGTACCCACTCGATGTCGCCGTCACCAACGACTGCCATGTGGTTGTTACCGATGCCGGCGACCGCTCGATCAAAGTGTTCGATTTTTTTGGCCAGATCAAAGTTGTCATTGGAGGCCAGTTCTCCTTGCCTTGGGGTGTGGAGACCACCCCTCAGAATGGGGTCGTGGTAACTGATGCGGAAGCAGGATCCCTGCACCTCTTGGATGTGGACTTTCCAGAAGGGGTCCTCCGGAAAACAGAAAGGTTGCAAGCGCATCTGCGCAGTCCCAGAGCGGTGGCAGTGTCTGGGCTCACTGGGGCCATTGCAGTCCTAGAGCGCCCCCTGACGCTGGGGCCCGGGACCTGCAGCACCACAGTGAAGGTGTTCAGTGCAAGCATGCAGCTCATCGGCCAGGTGGATACCTTTGGGCTGAGCCTCTTCTTCCCTTATGAAATAACTGCCTCTGCTGTGACCTTCGATCACCAGGGGAATGTGATTGTCGCCGATACCTCCAGTCATGCGGTCCTGTGCTTAGGCAAACCCGAGGAGTTTCCAGTACTGAAGCCCATCATTACCCATGGTCTTTCTCATCCTGTGGCACTGACCTTCACCAAGGAGAATTCTCTTCTTGTGCTGGACAGTGCAACCCATTCTATAAAAGTCTTTAGGGTTGACTGGGGATGATGGGCGTGGTGAGGGGCCTGGGGCTTGGAATCAGAAACCCTGGAGCCGCCACTAAGGAATTGTTTAGCCCTGGGTAAATTAATCTCATCTATCGAACAGGGGTCAATAACTGCCTGGGCAAACCTACAAAGGTTGAGGTAATTATTAAAGAGAAATAATGAAATCTGTTTATTGAATAGGTGCTCCCTGTGGTAAGAAATTTGTAAGTATTAGCTCCTTTAGTCCTTAACAACCACCCAATAAGGTAATTCTGTTATTGATTTCATTTTAGATATGAGAAAACTGAGATCCAGAGAGCTAAAGTGACTAACCCAAAGTAACACTTATTGTGACAATCACCACGAGGACTCAATCTTGACTCCAAAAAACCTCTTTCTCTTAAATAAGATAATGTGTGGGGGGAAATATGTGAATGTATATTGTTGTCATGTGTACACTATTTACAAGTGGCCATTTATTTTAGTTGGATGCACAAAGATAGGAGACCTTGTTGAGGGTTCAAGAGAAAAGGGTTTGCAGTGTGCAGGGCAGAGGGGAGTAAAGAGGGGGAAGTGGGACAACCTGTAATAGCATAATCAAAAAATATATTTTTTAAAAAAGAGAAAAAGGGTTTTGTGGTGGACATCAGTTTAGTTCAGCTTGCAGCTCCTCTGAGGGCTCTCTGGATGGAGTTATTGTGGATTTTGAGTTACTTGCTAAGAAAAACAATTGAACTGCTTACTCCGAAGGCAAACGTGTCCTTTAGTACCTGTATCTCCCCCACTGTATAGGCACTCAGGAAATAGTGCTTGGTTGGTTGAGAAAGGCCTGTGTTGCTGTAAATTCTAAACTACTGTAGAACACACATTTATACAAGTGTTAAAGGGCTGGATGATAAAGGGCTGGATGATATTCCTGTTACATGTTTATGTTAACACAGAGATAAGTCACCACAATCAGTTTGTGGTAAAAATGATTTTGCTGGCCTTTTTACAATCGGTAACCTGGAGCACTTTTGTGTTGGGGTTTTCCTCCATGCAATTTAAATTTGTTCCATGTGTTTGCAAACACTGTATACTCAATAAATACTTCCCTTGATCCTAAGTCATCATTTAGGCCACTGGTAAACACTGAAATACGTTTTGAGTTGAAGTAATAGACTTGACCATGATAACACCTGCTTAATGTTGCAATTGGTTCAATGAATGGAAATTTCAGGTGAAGTGGCCAGTTCTTTATAAATTGTGTATTTTTAGCTAGTGTAGACATCTCAGAGATTAGGGCTGTTGGAATAGTTCCAAATAACTGGCACCTGAGAAGCAGCAAAAGTATTTCTCAGGGAGAACACCCTGTTTTTGAAAGGTGAATGTTAGTTTCAGGTAATAGCTGATGCTTTATTAACAATAGGATTCTATGATACTAAGACTTTTAATAGGCACTAGTGACAGTCCTAAAATTATAAGTAAAATATGTTCAGAAGGACTGGAAGTGTACCCAGAGCCTGGTTCCCATGCCAGTCCACAAAAGCCCATTTTGCCTCAGTGTTGTCATCGTACAGCACCCATAGTAAGATTGCTGCAACTCTGGATCACTTTTGTCAGTGCATTCTAAATAGAGATTTGGGAGACAACCTCCTGACCCCACACTCACCCCACCCATAGAGGTCTCCCTTTGGTGGGTGACTTTACAGGTATTCTGCATTGTGTAACAAGAAAAGTCTCAGGTAGAGATAGAGGTTCAAATGGTCATTTGCAAGTAGGCCCACTGTGGTCTGACCTTTAAAAAGTTTTCCTTAGGAATAAGGACATTTTAATGGCCTCAGTGTCAGTTGAGCAATTCAAGGGACTTTCTCCCATTCATAATTATCGGTGGCATCATCTTTGGCCATAGAATGCCTTTGTGCATGCCTTTTTCAGGCAGCACTCGGAGGAAAGGTATGGAACATGCAGTGTGTGTGGTTTGTGACCAAGGTGTTACCTGTTTCCTGTGGATTAGCTGGCCAGAGGAATGAGGTGAGTCCCTGAGATGATGTGAGAGCAAATCAAAGGGGTGATAACAAGTGACTAAATTAACTGCTACCTCTCCTTGATTGTTATCAGCTTGGAAGTTGGTGGGGCAGGATATGCAATATAAAGAGAAAGCAGCTCTCCCCAGGAATGGCATACTGGGGGATGTGGTGGGGGGAGTGGACAGGCAGGGTTTCCCTGGGGAAGATGCAAAGCTGGATATTCTTAACCTCTCCTGAGATTAGCAGGAAGAGGAAATTGTAGCAGAAAGTAGAAAGTTTCAAGGTGGTGGAGGAGAGTTGGAATGATTCTCCAGAACCAGGAGACAAAAGAATGTGACCAGCAGTAAATGGGGGAGAAGAAGGGCTCTTCCTGAAGGTCTCCCTCAATCAGTTGCCTTTAGACCAACACTACCCAGCACAAGCCACCTGGTGAGTCCATAAAAGCAAGTGCAGATGCTTGCCCCCCCCCTCAGCAGCCCTCCCCTCACCTTCCATCTGTTCCAGTTTTGCCCAATTCCTGATGCTTGGATTGTCTCCTGCTTTTGCCCTTGTTCTGCTTCTGGATTTGCCACCTGGACTTGGCTTCCTCAATTTTTTTCTTGATATTTTCTAAAGACTTTGGTTCAGATTCATAAATGTTCCTTCTAGCAAGTCTCACTGAGGATCCAACCATTACCATTTTGCTAGGGCCTTATCTAGACCTTTCCTGGCCCCTCATTAAGTGGGGTGCAGCCCTCACCCAAAGTAAATTATGCACCTTCAAGGAACAAGCAGTATATTCCATACATCTCACAAAATGAAGAGCCACTGATAATAGCTGATTAAACCATCCTTGTACCTGCCATGGAAAGAAGATGTGTATGTTACTGGTTAGTGCTCTAGTAACAGGGATGCACTATGGTGGTGTGTCATGGGTAATCAGGAGATGAACTGTTTTCTTGAAGAGTATGTAGAAAATATGTCAGGGAGGCTCCCAACACTCACCACAACTACCACACTAAACAATCATGCAGTCTTCTGTGCCTTCAGCTACTTCTGAGGAGAACTGCACTCTGCCCCCCCCCCACCCCCTAGGCCTGCCCTGCTGATGAACCTGCCCTCAGCCACCATATTTTCTATTACATGATCCCCTCCACCTGCAGGTGATTGCATAGGGGTACACACCTAACTAAATAACAGCCTTCTCATCAATGTCACATGAAATGTATTAATTAGACCAGGGATGGCCTATGAATTGACCTGGGGTAAACATTTCCCACAAAGGGGCAAGGAGATCAAATCACAGCCATGTGCCACTTACCAACAGGTTTCCCATTCTAAGAAATGTGTTGGAAGGCAATTCTGTCATTGTGAGAACACTGTAGAGTGCACTTGCACAAACCTAGATGGTATAGCCCACAACTGTAATTGTGTGTGCTGTACTTTCATGTGACTGGCAGTGCAGATTTGTTTACACCAGCAGGACCACAAACGTGCGTAATGTGTCGCACTATGATGTTATGTCAGTCACAACATCAGTAAGTGATAGGATTCTTTAGTTTCACTATAATCTCAAGGGACCACTCTTGTATATGCAGTCCATCCTTGACCAAAATGTCGTTATGCGGTACATGACTGCAGATTCTTGTCCCTGAAGTTTTTTTTTTTAAGATTTTATTTATTTATTTTTAGAGAGGGAAGGGAGGGAGAGAGAGGGAGAGGGAGAGCGAGAGAGCGAGAGAGCGAGAGAGAGAGAGAGAGAGAGAGAGAGAGAGAAACATCAATGTGCGGTTGCTGGGGGTTATGGCCTGCAACCCAGTCATGTACCCTGGCTGGGAATCGAACCTGGGACACTTTGGTTCCCAGCCCGCATTCAATCCACTGAGCTACACCAGCCAGGGCATCCCTGAAGTTTTGAATCAAGGAATGTGGAGCATATCTGACAGATGGCAACCAGGGGTGAGTGTTTAAAGCCTGCTCAGTTAGAGGAGCACAGAGCAGCCATGAGCAAACCAAAGCCGCACACGAGAGGAAGCCGTGTGGCAGAGGGAAGGCCTCACTGTGCAGAATCCGGTGCAGATGGGGGGAGAAAATGCAGAAGCTCATCTGTGCAGGTTTGGTTTTCGCAACAGAAAATGCCTAACAAAAATTATACTATGCTGTTGATTTGTTTGGAGAAAATCAAACTTAAACCTATGGATTTTGCTGCCATGAATAAGAAAGTAATTCTGAGAAATTCAACACACTCCATCAACACCCCCACCTCTCACCCCGGTGGGGCCAGAGACCAGAGTCCAAGCAGAGGCCCACATACCAAAGGTCTAAATATTTGAGTAATAAGTCAAGCCACCAGCCTGTTAAACAAAATATATTCAGTCCTCCCACCCTGATCAAGATAAATCTAAAAGTTACAAATACACTTTCATTATGATCTGGAAAGCCAGATTCTATTTAGGGCACTTGGATGGAGTTTTTGCTCAACTTTGGGGTGCCACAGTTTTAAGAAAGTTCATGATGAGCTGGAATATGCTTAAAAGGTCTGAACAGGAACCTACAAAGTATGTTTCTTTTTGTTATCCTCTGACGACTGGGATGTCAAGTCTAGGAAGGCAAAGGTGTTTGTGTTGTTCACGGCTATATCCCTGGGGTCTAGAACGCAGCCTGACGCATTGTAGGCATTCTGAAATACTTGTTCAGTTACTATATGTATGCTACTGGGTAGTTTGGGGAAGCTGGTCTAGAATGAAAACAATTTGTGATGGGTTTGCTGAGTGACTCAGAGATAGCACAAAAGCATTATGGTGACTCAGTGGTAGCCAGGGCTGGGACTGGGTGAAGAACTCATGTTCTTAGTCACAGCATTTCCAGTTCTCCAAGCACATGGGACTTCGAGGCAGGAGCATTGCCTGAGTTTTCATGAGTCATCTCTTCTGTCAGCCCATGAAGGATGATAGTGTGAAACTGTGCTTCAAGCCGTAGACTTTAGGGCTGGAAGGAAACTTCAGAATTTTTAATTACCATGCACTCAAATGCCCTCTGAGGCCTGCAGAGTTGTAAAAGGATGTGTACGTCACCCAGGTAGTTAAGAGGAGAACCAGGACTAGAAACTGGACTTTCCTGTATTCCACAGTGACCCCTCTATTGGGGTAGGATATGAAGGACAAAGGCCGGGGATACACACATACACATACAGGTGCACACATGTGTGCTGGCACTAGATCTTTTGCTGGGAAAGTTCTTATGTCCTTTACTAATAGATCTTTGTCCCAGCTTTCCTCAGTCAACTTTTATTTTATTGTCTTACAGCATCTACTGGGATGTCTGACCATTTCTTTGTCAAATAACATCATAGTATTTCCAAATTGACCGACTGGACTGTAACAATGAGGCCAGTCTCTTTAGTCATAACTAAGCCCTAATGAGTCCAAAGTCGTGAGGCTCTGTCCCTATAGGGGCCAGATAACTTCATTCTATTTCGTGATCACCAAATGTACTCTAGCAGCACCTGTCCGTGTTATAAAACCAGGAGCCTCTGGTTGCAAGGGACTGTGATTAAAGAGCTTAAACATAACTAACATTTTCACAATACTTGAACATTGCTTCACAAAGCTATTTATTTATTTGATGCTCACACTGTTTCTGAGATAGGGCAGCTTTTATTAGGGTGACTTTATAGGTGAAGAAGCTGAGACTGACAGAAATGGAGTGGCACCCAAGGTCACACAACCAAATCCAGTTGTATTTTGGGTTCGGGGGAGAGCAGATATTTCTAAAAGGTCTCCTTCAAGTGACAATATGTGCATCCAGGGTTGGGTCCCACTGCTCCAGAGAACAAACAATGCCAGCCATCACCCGTGGTGACATCTTCACCACATCCACCCTTCACATCATTTCGTCTCCGCACCAGTAATGTTCTTTGGGAAGAAACGTTGCCACCACCCTCAGGTTTCAGAGCTTCTGTTTATAACGTAGACTGATCTTAATCAGTTTCTGAGTGCCATCTGCTCCACACATAGTGCCTTCTTTGAGGTGCTGTGGGGAGAGGCCTGTTTCCGTGGCAAGAGCTGTGACTAGGTCTTAGGAGGGCTCTGAGTGTTGGGATTCAAGTTCTTTTTCCCTTACCCTGAATGCTTTTGTTTAAAAAAAAAAAAAAGGAATGTACTTGTTATTTTCAGAAACCAGAGAATGCAACTCTTTAGCTGCCTGCTGCACTGCCCCCTGTCGCTCTGGGACCTGATGTCCAGAGTGCTGTGAAGGGAGGCGGGGAGAGACTTCAAGAGCCAAGTGGTGAGTGGCACAAGCCTGCCTGTGAGAGGCCAGCCTCTCCAAACCAAGGCCCCGGTGTTCTCTTCCATCCCTCTCTCCTGTTACGTGCCCTTTCCTTGGTTATTTCTTTGTCATGTCATTCCTCCAAACCCCCGAATTGTAGAAGTAACCTACGTCCATAGTAGAATTGGAAAACAGAAATAAGCATGAAGACAGTTAATCACTTTTAATTACAGAAGATTATCATTACCATTTTGAATTGAGTTGATTCATCACTGTGGAATTAGTATTTCTGGAAATCCACTTTATTGATCCAAATTTTGTAAAACAGTGAATAAATCACATAAATGGGTGGCTCTTCTGCAAAGTAAACTTTAGTGGCATTTAGCTGAAGTTCAATTTTGGAGATCCCAAAGCTCGAGCAGCAAAAGCTCCTTGGCATATTTTTACCAGTGTTATATCCTCCTGTTGAACTATTCCCTTAGGTACTATGCAGTGACCTTCTTTGTTCATGCAGAGGGCCCAGTGACATATGAAAAGATGCTCAGCATCATTAGCCATTGGAGAGATGCAAATTAAAACCACAATGAGATACCAACTCACACAGGTCAGAATGGCCATCATTAACAAATCAACAAACAACAAGTGTTAGAGAGGATGCAGAGAAAAAGGAACCCTAGTGAACACTTGGTGGGAATGCAGACTGGTGTAGCCACTGTGGAAAACAGTGTGGGATTTCTTCAAAAAACTAAAGATAAAACTGCCTTTTGACCCAGTGATTCCACTGCTGGGAATATATCCTAAGAATCCTGAGTCACCAATTCAAAAGAACCTGTGCACCCCAATGTTCATAGCAGTGCTATTTATAATAGCCAAGTGCTAGTAACAGACTAAGTGCCCATCAGTAAGTGAGTGGATCAAAAAACTGTGGTACATTTACACAATGGAATACTACACAGCAGAAAGAACAAAGAAACTCCTACCCTTCCCGACAGCATGGATAGTGGAACTGGAGAGCATTATGCTAAGTGAAATAAGCCAGTCGATGAAAGACAAATGATCCCACCTATAAGAGGAATCTAATGAACAAAATAAAGTAACAAACAAAATAGAACCACAAGCATGGAAACATGGAACAGACTGAAAGTGAGCAGAGGGGAGGGGGAGGGGAATAACGGTAGAAAGAAGGGAAAGGACTAGACAAAGAACATGTATGAATGATCCACAGACATGGACCACAGTGAAGAAACTGACTGACCGTGGAAGCTGGCGGAGGAAGGCAAATGGGAAAAATTGGGACAGCTGTAATAGAATAACAATTAAAAAATGATTAAAAGAAAAAAGCGCTGTGGCTGAGAGAGACATTCACCGATATCCCATCTGCCCTCCAGGCTCCCAGCCCCTGCAGCTCGCACGGCCGGGTGACAAGCCCTAGCCGTGAACAGAACTGCAGGTGAAGCCGTACAGTTTGTGTGAGATGAGCAGATTCAAAAAGTGAAGATACAGGCTTTTCTGAGGTGAAACAGAGGTCTCAAGTTTCATAATGAAAGTATGGTAATTTATAGAGAGAGAATATTGTGCTTAGGTTTTATAAAGTAAAATTTAGTTTGAGTCTAATTTAGCTTCTAGTCTTTTCAAGCATACCAAAGTTAGCATTTTAACCAGGTTATAACGTCTGTTCAGTTTAATGTACGTTGTCAGGAGATTTTTTTCACCAATCTTGAGGGCAACATGCCCCTGCTGCTGTCCAGAGGGAGCCGAGTTCCAATAAATTCGTGAAATCAGAGGCTAGCAGCAGGGCTGTGAGCTGCGGGGGGCGCTGTGCAGTCAGTTGCTGGGAGACAGGTGCTCAAATCAGAGGAAACTTCTGCTCCAGCTTCTTCACGTCAGCCCTTTGTGCCCTGTACCCAGTCTGCATTCTGATGAGCAAGTTATTCCAAAATAGAGCTCCACATAATGACCTTCCTTCCCAGGCTATTTCCATTTTTCAAGCCACTGATTGAAATACCTGGCCTGACTATGAAATTGATGGTACAGGACGGTGGTTCCATTACATTTTGGAGTTCATTTTCAGCCCCCAACCCCAGTGACCACTAAAAATAAATCTTAAAATTAGTAATTTTTTGGCAAATCAGTAAGACACTTTGTATGAATTTGCTAAATTTGCTAGAAGCATTCTCTGTACAAGTGAAACACATGAGGATATCCAAATGTATTGTGATCATGTAGAAAATATATCAGTTTACCTTTTTCGGTAATGTCTTTGTCAGGCTTTGGCAGTAGGGTTGTGTTGTGATTTGGAAAATGTTTCTTCCTTTATTTTCTGAAATAATTTGCATAATATGATGTTACTTCTTCTTACCTGTTTGACAAAATTCACAGGGAATCTGGCCCGGAAGGTGTTTGTGTGTGTCCAGAGTTTATAGCTGTTTTCTGTATAAAGATTGGCTGGTTGGAACTTACTCTACAGTACTAGAAAAGGAATTTTTTCAATTTATAAAAAAAACTTTTAAATTCCTTTGTTTTTTTGGCAAGTGTTTATACAGTAATATTATCTATGTACCCACTATATTTTAAGCAACTTGCTAAGCAATGGAAATACAAGGATGCTCTCAGGGCACCAATGGTCTGGTGTGGAGATGGGCAAGGTAATCAGAAGAATACAGTACAGAATGGTAAGAGCTCTGCACGGGGGCGCTCAAGGCTCTACGAAGAGGGCGAGGTGACCCCACGTGGCCACAACAGAAAAGGCACATTGGAAGAAATGATGTCACCCTAGAATCACAGAATGCGCATATTGTAAATACTGGTTGCTTCACCCAAAACAAGCTAGAAAAAAAAAGAACATTTCTTTAGGCCTGAATGGATTCTTTGTGTCACCAATATCAGGATCTACTTTTCCGTAGCTGTATTGACAGTCAGGATGACAGCCGTGTTCCAGAACATCGAAGGGCCTTTTACTGATATTTTCACATTTGGCTGAACACCATGGTATTCCATTCATTTATATTTGCCCAGGTCAAATGTGCCATTTTTGAGTAAAGTTTATCCATGTTTCAATAAAACACTTTCCATGGTGATATATGTTATAATCTTCTCCCATGTATGCCCCTTTTCCATCAGCGTGGCAAACACAGATTTTGTGGCAGGAGGAAAATGGACACAAGAAATACTTTCCTAATTCAGAGGTGTGTCGTTGAAGGTGTCCTCCTGCCTCCTGTGCTCTGGCTTCTCTCGATGCTCACGTCCTGCCAGCAGGCACTGAGGAGTCAAGACCTTTCTGGGCACCTTGGCACTGATGGGTGACTTCAGTCCTTCCCTTACCCAACTTCGGCAACTCAGGTGCCATAGCTCCTGCACACTCACCAAAGGACTAAGGAGAGGCACAATATTCAGGATAAAGACACTGCAAGATTTCACCTGGTAGCTCTGTTTAATGATTAGAAAGTGTATGTTTAAAGAGGTCAGAAACATTAACTAATTTCTAAGAACAACGTAAGATACATATGGAGTCACAGAATAGTTTTGACTGCTGGTACCCATCATTTGGGCAGGGAATCCAGAATAGCTTCTCTAGTTCCAAGGTAAAACCACCCTCAATAATGTATTGCTTTGACAAGATATTTTACAATTGAGTTAAGAAGTGTTTTTGTTTGTTTATTTGTTTGTTCTTTTTGACAGGATGTGTGTTAAATTAAGATTTGGTCTGTAAGATTTTTTTCTCTGTTGTAAAACTTGCCAAATAATTTACAAATAATATTCAGCACTCTCTGTTCATGTACTCACCATCACTGAAAGGCTGCCTGTCAGGGCATAACCTTTGCTTGGGTTTCGTACCCTCTTCCAGCTATGTTACCTCATTATCATCTCCCTCATGGGGAGAATGGGCTCCTACCTGCAGCTCTCCTGCTGGCGTACTCTGGATCTGGCTCCTGCCCCAGAAGGCCTAGTATACGAGCCTTCCAGTTAAAGGTCTTCCTATCTGGTGCCTGGGGCTTGCCACCCAGGGCATAGGCCTTGCTACTCACTGCCATCTAGGCTAGATTGCCAGCCTTGACCTTGTTCTTACCCTCAGCTTCATTGTCCCAACAAGGATGCAACATCTAGGTCCCAGCTCTGCCTTAGGTCTGCTGTTTTGGGCTTTCTTTCCTCAATCCATAGCTATGATCCATTGTAATACTTTCTATCTTATCTAAGCTCTTAGAGACCATGAAATATATGAAGTTGATGTTTTTGCACCAATCAGGGAAGAGGCAGGGGTGTTGGAGGAGGTCATGGAGGGGACATGACCACAAATTGACCTGTGAGCTGGACCTGGGCAATTGGAAGATCCTCATCCCCTCCCCTGTCCTTGGAATGTACATTCTGCCCGCTATTCCCACAGTGGGAGCTGTTTTCAAAAATGCAGCCTTGAGAGAGCCATGTGTTGTTGATACCATCTGGACTAACACGTGACTGAACCCAGCTAAAACCTCTATATAAACTCTTAAGATTCCAGTGAGCAGGTTTCAGAAAATGATCTCTCTTGTGGAAGCCCAAGGCAAGCCTCATATGTAAGTTCCCATGCTTAGTAAACCTGCCACCTACCCATCTGGAGTGGTCTTCCTCTTTCTTCAGTCCCTCTGTGCCCTTTGTGGACAGAAGCCAGGTTGTGAACCAACAAAGAGATGAGAGAGTAGCAAGTGGGAATGGTTCCAAGAATTATTGGCTTTTCATTGAATGCAGTGACTCACTTTTACATGTTCTTATCTAATTCTCACTGAAGCCTGGGAAATAGTTGTTAGTGGCATTTTTAACGATGAGGAAGCTGAGACACAGAGAGCTCAAGTCATTTACCCGAGGTCCCACATACAGAAGGCAGGCAAACTATTTCATCTCTCTGAGCTTTAGTTTCCTTGTCTGTAAAATGGAACTTTAATAGTACCCGTTTTCTACAGTTCTTGTGAGGCCTAAATAAGTTTACACACGTAAGTGCATTGAATCAGTACCTGGTAAGCACTTGATAATCTTAGCAATGCCTGTTTTGCCCGAATGATTTGGAGACAAGGCAATATCTCTATTTTTAAGCAAGAACGTAAGGACCATGACGTTTAGGCTTACGGGAAACCACCTTTGTTCCCATGTGAAGACAGCCTGCCTGACAATGGATCCTGCAGGAAAGAAAGCAGAGTTGGTTGAGAGCCTGAGGAAGACACTGTGCATTTAACATTGTGTGGGTCTCCAAATCTTTCAGTTCCCAAAACTGGATGCAACCCTGGATGTCCAAATTATCAGAACTGATAAATTCCCTGTTATCCTTGAATAAATTTGAGTTGGGTGTCTGTGACTTTCCCCTAAAGGAGCCTTAAGAGAGTCCAAGGAAGAAACTTCTAGAAAACACCACATATTACAAGGACTTTGCTTTACACCTTATGGCAAGGCAGCACGAAGCTGGTTTTCAGTCTGTGCCCAGAGATGCATGATAGAAGGAAACCATTCGGTTCCCTTCAGTTTTGAGTGGGACGTCAAACTGCTAATAAATTGCTCGACTTTTTAACAAGTGGGAGGAGAGTTGCCTAGTACCAGCTGAAAGGAGGTTCTTGGGTTATCAGAACTCCTTTGTTACAGAAGGTTTTAAATTTTGGCAGGACCACAGAGATCTTGATGTCTAACACCTTAACTTTCTAAGTAAGCTGAAGCCTGGGAAGGTAAAGTAACTCGGACAAGTAATTAATCTTCTTAGGAGAAAAACCAAAATTCTAACCTTGCTGCCACTTGAATTCTCTCTGATTTTAGATTTTCAGCAATATAAGCTGCACATAGCATTTTTTTCTACATAAATATGTAGAATTGAAGAGAGTCAGCAGCTGATGTCAGCTCTCCTGACTCCTGTAAGTAAACAATTTCCTGTGGCTGCTATATTTACTCCATATACTATAGCAGCACATTGCGAACGTGTAGAACTCTAGCCCTGCAGGGCTATTAGAATGAGGTGATGTGGGAAAAGAGGTTCTGTGTTTAAATAAATTTATGAGTTAAATGGATTTCTTTATTGCAGTATTTCTCAGAGCCATTAACAAACTATTTTGTATTATAAATGGCCAGATATAGGATATAGTGTTTTCTAGTATTGTGGGGAATGCCAGAACATTTTGCATTATAAATTGCAAACTATGACAGTTAGAATAGGATATGGTGTTTTCCAAACTTATTTCCCCCCAGGTCTAGTATTCTGGAGAACACTGTGTTAGAGGCTTGAATTTCCATATTTTCTTCAAGAGCCACCTTTCTCCATGATTTAATTCTGCCCTTTTCTTTGGTGTCCTTCTTTTGAGTCTTTATTTTAAAATTCTTACCTGAATTTTTCAATTCTTACTCTCAATTCTCATACTCCCTCCCCTCCTTCTATTTCTCCAAGATTCTGTATTTTGTTGCTTTTCTGGCTGTGGTACTCATTCTCAGTGTCTATGTGTGGCCTTTATTTTAGAGGCAAAGAGAAGGTGGGACAGTGTCTCTGGCAGATTTCAGGAAGAATGGCCAGCTTGGCCTCACTCAGAATGGCAAATCAACTTTGACTTCATTGCATCTCAATATTCCCACACCCCAGTGTGGGCTTTGGGGAAGAGCAGCACATACAAATGCCTTCGAGAATTTGCCCAGAAGTGCTGAGAAAGCCACAGCCCCTCTTGTTGAGTCTACTCAACTTTCCAGGCACAAGACCAGCAGCAGAACACCTCTGCAACTTACCCAGTCTTCAGAAGCCTCTCGCCTAACTCCCAGTATCACGAGCAAGTTAGTGTCCAGCTCAGCATGTAGCCTTTTCCCTCCTGACGAGCTGACAGTCTGTCCGGGATGGCATTTGTGTTTCGACTGGGAGAATCAGCCTCCTCTCTTAAGATTTGCAGTTACTGTCACTGAGTATGGTGCTGTCTTTTATCTTTCTTAAAGTGTTCTTCAGTGTGTTCTACATTTGCCTTCTTGTGTACTCAAATTTCTAGCAGGATTTTTGATACATTTTTCACATGAGTGGGATTTATCTTCATTTACAGTTTTCACACTCAAAATCTCCTTATTTTCTCAGACCTAATGGCCAAGTTGGGAGTGTCACTGTGCTTCTCTCCCACAGGTGAAACCATGCTTGAAGCAACATTAATGCTGATCCAATTAAATGAACATCCCTTCTGACTTTTCTCCTCACACTTTTCCCCTCAACATTTTCCACATTCATTTAGAAACTGAGATGCATTTTATGCAAATAGCTCACCTGAGCACTTCCAGGAATACTAATCAGGCCTTTGCCTTCACTGTAGAGACCACAGCACCAAACAAGCAAGTTCAAAGGCTAGTTGTGAATTATTGACAGGTGGAGATCTGGACACACTTTATACTCATCAGTGTTCATTTCAAATTTTTACACTATTTACAAGAAAAGTTGATGGTAAGTATGTCTTCGCTGTTTTCTACTTCAGTGGCTTTCACAGAGACATACACATCCTTTCACGATTTTTTGTGGAACCAAACCTTCCAATGGTTGATTCTTATCACACAGTGCTGTTAGCTAGCAGCTATTCATTTTTCATTTTAAAACATGTCAGTATTTCTTGGGATTTGGCACACAGGCAAAAAACTGACCAGCCAGCAGAATAGCCCATGGACTCCTTCACCCAGCCTTGCCTTTGGGACTCGCTCAGTGGTGATATCTGTAAGCCACTCTCATGGGTGCCATTGAAGGAAATGGTAGGAGAAAGGAGGCCTGGTCTGATAACACCCGGATCCAGGAAAAAAGATGCTGAAGAAGGTTACTCCTGTCAGAAACCTGAGAATCATGTAACTTGATAATACAATTTGGCTGACCACTAATTTAAATAAGTTAGTTCTTTGGGCTCAGGTATCACACCCAGGTGTTAAATTTAATCTCTAAAGACTTATGTGATCTGGACTCAGAATGTTCATAAGTACACAACTTCTTTTCCTTTCCATGTTGCCTCCAAACTATATAACGTATAAGTGACCCAGTGTAAGGACTTGCCCTGGAACACAAGATTTAAGGTCAGAATGCCTCCAGCTGGCTCTGGCTGTTGACTGCACAGTGCGCCGAGCTTTCCCGGTCTCCTGTCTCACCTGCGTTCTGAATAAAGCCTTAAAATGCTTGGACAGCAGAGCTTCAGACTTTCACATGAGAATTCAGGGTTTAAGTCCATTCAAGACAATGTCTCTGTTCCTTTCTTCTGTCATAACTGATAACTCTATGAGGATAGCCCTTATGTCTTCCTGAAATTCCCAGCACGTAGTAAGTGAAATGCTAGGCTACTTTCAGCTGTAAGTAACAGAAAACCCAACTCAAAATAGCTTAAATCAGGAGGACATTTATTATCAGAAGTAGACTAGGTCCAAAGAGGGTCAAGTCAGCAGCTCAGTGACATCGTCAGTGACCCATGTCTTGTCACAACTCCCTGTTTTGACATCCTCAGGCTGGTGCCTCTCACAGTAGCAAGAAGACTATTGTGATTTTAAGAGTCATACTTAATGGAAGAAAAGAAATACTTTTTTTTCCACCTCCCACCCTATCCCATGTCTCATTTCAGGAAAATGTCACTCCTTCCTAGAAGCCATCATATCATGTTGACTGGAACAAAGGCATACAGCCAATCCTAACCCCATCATTGGCAAGAGGAATGGGACCAGCATGGTTAGTTTTGAGCCACGGTTGATACTCTTGGTAGCATATTTGACTATCTGGGGCTGAGTAGGAAACTTCTAAAAGTACCAATGCCCTGGACCTCCTCCAGACATCCTGATTTTTAATTAGTCTGGGGATGGGGTCCAGGCATGGGTATTTTTTAAAGCTATCCTCAATAACTCTAATATGCAGCCAGGACTAAGAACCACTGACTTCGATTAATTAGGACTTAACCCTGAGCCACATCAGGGAGAAATGATGTTAGAGGTCATCCAGGAGGATGAGAGAAAATGGCTATTGCTTAGGAAACCCACAGACAACCAAAAATGTCAAATTTCTCCAAAGAAGACATACAAATGGCCAACAAGCACATAAAAGATGTTCAACATTGCTAATAATTAGAAAAATGCCAAAAATATTTAGAAAATCAAAACCACCTTACACCCATTAGGATGGCTATAATAAAAAAAATCAGAGAATAATGGAAATGTCAGAATGGGGGGAATTTGAACTCTTGTGCGCTGCTGGTGGGAATGTACAGTGGTGTAGCCACTGTGGAAAGAGTATGGAGGTTCCTCAAAAAATTAGAAGTAGGATTACCTCATGATCCAGCAATTCCATTTCTGGGTAGATACCTTAAAGAACTAAAAGCTGGGTCTTGAAGACATATTTGTCCACCATTATTCATAACAGCATTATTTACAACAACCAAGAGGTGGAAGCAAGCCCAGTGCCCACTAGCAGATGAATGGATACACACAGTGGTGTGTGCACTCAATGGAGCATGATCAGCTTTAACGAGAAAGGGAATTCCGGGACATGATGCAACATGGATGAACCCTGAGGACATTATGTTAAGTGAAATAAGCCAGCCACAAAAAGACAAATACTGTACAATCCCACTTGACTACCAAGTACCTAGAGGAGTCAAATCCATAGACACAGAAGGTAGAACGAGGGTTGGTTGTTAAGATCTAGGGGTGGGGGAGCAGATAATGAGGAGTTGTTATTTAATGGATACAGAGTTTCAGTTTTGGAAGATGAAGAGACTTCTGGAGATGGAGTTCACAACAATGAATAACTTAATGCTTCTAAACTGTACACTTAAAAATGGCTAAGATAGTAAATTTGATATTATGTGTATATTCTGTGTGGGAAGAAATGGCTTCTTTCTTCCACTGAGTATGCACAACTAAAAAAAACTTTGTTGAATCGATGCAGAACTGAGAAAGCCACTGACTAGGCAGTGGTGGGACAAAAGTGAGGATGCTGTGCAGCGCAGGGGAACCCTGAAAGCAGCACATTGAGTTTCTTTAAGGGCCATGAATTCCAAATTCCAGCAACATTTAAAAAGAGAGGGAAGTGTGGAAAATAAGAACTGGGAGACAAAACCCAAGACTAGCCCACTGTTGGGAACCGCCCTGACTGGTATTAGAAGCTGAGACCCCCGCCTAGCTAGGCTAAGGGAACGCCCTTGGAACCGTGAGCCGGCAAGGAGATAAAAGCTTGTCTTCCTGGCAGGAATGCTGTTTCTGCTGCTTTGTTCATAACTGAACCCCCAAAAAGCTTGGTCGGTTAGCCAAAGACGGGTAAGATTCCCCACGGGGGGAACAACCCAAGCCAGGCACGATCACTTTGGGAGGCCCCCCCCAAAAGAAGGACTTGGGGGGGGCTGCAGCAAAAGGGGGGTGATGGACCCTCACTCCTCGGCTCTGACAAAGTCTGAGTTCTCAGCGTCCGGAAGAAAATCTCCTTATCTCTCGGTGGCTTTAGTTCCCGCGCTCCACCTAAGCCTGAAACAATGACGGGGAAGTGCAGCTCGGTACTGGGAAGTGCGGATTTCCCGGGGGTGATCAGGCCTAAGAAAGAACATGTAAATTACTGTGAAACCTTCTTTGTCCAAGAATGCTCTTAGTTGAATGAGGAGGGTCTTAGGAGGAAGCTAGTTTGTTCCTCAGCCTTACAGCTCTTTGACCCCCCAACTCAATAGACCGGCAGAGTTCTTTGTTTTATATGTTCCTTACTTCCCCTAATGAGTATTGTACGTTACCTGAGTTATTATGTAGCATGAGCCTAATAAAAGCAGGTATGGACGGTAAATCAGCGCGCTCCCCACTAGGGGGGGTGGCCATTCTGTCCCTACTTCCCCACAGAAACTGGTTTGTCTCTGTGCATGTGTTTTTTTCTCGCGTATTGTCGAGCCATCCACAGTGTGCCGTGGTCACTGCTGGCCGGGGACCCACGCGCAACAGCTGGCGCCCAAACGTGGGGGCAGCGATTCGGGACCACAGAGGTGGGACCCCGTTCGAGACCACTTGGAACCAGCGGCTACGAGCCGTCGCTGTGGACAACGCATCAACTTCGGGTGGATTTGCGCGCTAACAGCCCAGGTAAGGGCCAACGACCCCGAACTCTTTTCGGGCTTGTCGTGGGATGCGTTGAATTTTCAGGGAAGTAGGTCTTTCTTTTTCTAGGTCGTTTCTCTCTTCGCGACCGCCTATAATTGGGTAAATAGTAATCTAATTCTCAAGTTTGAAAAAAACAAAAAGATTTGCCTTGAAAAAAAGTAATCAGGTGATTTATTTTGGCCAATTAAAAGTAAATAAAAGTAAGCTTTTTCTTTAAAAAAAAAAAGGGAGGTAAACATAGGTTGTAACTTATCTAGAGGGCAGAAATCTTTTCTGCGTATATTACAACAAGTTCTTAAAGAAGCAAAGTATAAGGAAGTATAAGAAAGTATAACAAAGTATAAGAAAGAAAAGCATTTGGTTCAGCTTTTGCAATCTATAAGAAAATATTGTCCTTCATTTCCTGATAGAGGGACGTTAGACATTGATGTTTGGGAAAAAGTGGGTGAAAGGTTGAAATCTTTGCAAAACAGTGGTATATCTATTGGTGCACACACCTTTGTAACCTGGAGGCTTGTCAGGGATTCTCTCGAGTTCATTTGGGCAAAGAAAACAGAGCTAGATGATGATGAATCTGATTCTGACAGTGAAACGGTGTGCAAATTGAGTGAGCAGATCACGGAGGCCCCACCTTCACCCCCACAGAGAAGGATGGATTTTACTCTGTATCTGCTCTGAAAAAAAAATTGAGGATTCCAGGGAAGGTTGAAACTTCACACTCTAGGAATGTAAATGGGAAACTGTAAAGATAAATGGAAAAGTAAAAGTTTTAGGAAAGAAGTTATGTGATGTTAGTTAATAATTGAAGGTATAAGGCATGGAAATGCAATCTTGGTGAATATCAGAAGGAGTATGAAAGAAAGATTAGAAGGTTTGTGAATGTTGCAGAAAGTCTGTGGAAGTAAACGTTTTAAGAAAGAATTATGTGGTGTGTGTTAGTAATTGAAGGTATAAGACATGGAGATACAATCTTGGTGGATATCAGAAAGTGTATGAAAAAGAATAGAGAGTTTGTGAATGTTGCAGAAGGTCTGTGGAAGTGAAAGTTTTAAGAAGCCTGGTAGATATCAGAAGGAAAAGGATTTTCCTTCACACTTTATATTTTTCTCCCTACCTGATCCCTCCAGAATTTGGCATTCTAAAGGAGTGAATGATGACATAAGGTCTCTTTGCATAAATCTAACAAGATCAGTCGTTAATAGTGGTTATGATTTAATTGTGCCATCCAACTCTTTCCAAATCTGTCATCTCCAGAATATGACCAAAAAATGAATGAATCCAAATGGCATTATAGCATTTAACAATGCACTGCTCTCCTTATGAGTCTGACAGTTTGTTAACACCTGGTTGCACTTATGGTTTAATCAATGCTACTTTAGAATTAGTCCAACAGGCTCAATAGATCATGAGATCCTGACCCGCCTTTCTGCAGTTGAATCAGCACTGGACTGGATTGGCGAACGCCAGGACGCTCTCGTGATTCGTCAACACCTAACCTGTGACCCTGGTTTCTCCAGACTGTGTGTCACACCGCTACAGTGGAATTCCAGCCAACATAATTGGACTGATATACAACATCGCTTGAGGGGAGCTTTCTACACTAACTTAAAAGGACAAATTGATAAATTGCAGTTGGAGTTACATCATCAGCTGCAGGACATTCAACGTTTAACCAAACAGGACATTTTTCAAGCCCTTAATGAAAATATTAATTGGCTGAATCCTAAAACATGGTTTGATGGAATTAATTTGAGAATTTGGGTTTTTGGAGCTACTGGTTGTTTACTGATTGTGATATTGATTTGTGTACTTCGGTGTATTTGCAAATTGTTTTCCCAGGGTCGTATCAGAGACCAGCAGGTAGCCACCTTTATGGAACCCTTAGCAGTCCTAACTGAAAACAAGGGAGAAGGTATGAGAAACCACTCTGGCAGGCGTAAGATTAAAACTCTACACCCACGTAAGAAAGTAGGTGATGAGTCGGTGCGCAGAACTGCACCTGTTAAGAAATCCTCTTGTAAAAAGTCAGGCTTGCATTATGCTCAAACTGCCTTGTAATTTGCCTTTCCTGATATCTGTGTAATTTCTATCAAAGATTGAAATGTAATCAGACCTATTACTTTTGTTTTTCCCTTAATATGTTTTCTTGCACTGAATTTAGAAATTTAGGTATTCACCACCCATAGAATTTAGTTTCTGCTTTATATTTCTATTATTGCCTTATGATGTATGTAGATGTTGCTTTTCTTCTGATTTGCATTCGAAAACAGCAAAAGTAGGTTTCACAGGCTTAACGACCACAATTGATTTTAAAAAAACTAAAAAAAAGGGGGATATGTTGGGAACCGCCCTGACTGGTATTAGAAGCTGAGACCCCCGCCTAGCTAGGCTAAGGGAACGCCCTTGGAACCGTGAGCCGGCAAGGAGATAAAAGCTTGTCTTCCTGGCAGGAATGCTGTTTCTGCTGCTTTGTTCATAACTGAACCCCCAAAAAGCTTGGTCGGTTAGCCAAAGACGGGTAAGATTCCCCACGGGGGGAACAACCCAAGCCAGGCACGATCACTTTGGGAGGCCCCCCAAAAGAAGGACTTGGGGGGGGGGCTGCAGCAAAAGGGGGTGATGGACCCTCACTCCTCGGCTCTGACAAAGTCTGAGTTCTCAGCGTCCGGAAGAAAATCTCCTTATCTCTCGGTGGCTTTAGTTCCCGCGCTCCACCTAAGCCTGAAACAATGACGGGGAAGTGCAGCTCGGTACTGGGAAGTGCGGATTTCCCGGGGTGATCAGGCCTAAGAAAGAACATGTAAATTACTGTGAAACCTTCTTTGTCCAAGAATGCTCTTAGTTGAATGAGGAGGGTCTTAGGAGGAAGCTAGTTTGTTCCTCAGCCTTACAGCTCTTTGACCCCCAACTCAATAGACCGGCAGAGTTCTTTGTTTTATATGTTCCTTACTTCCCCTAATGAGTATTGTACGTTACCTGAGTTATTATGTAGCATGAGCCTAATAAAAGCAGGTATGGACGGTAAATCAGCGCGCTCCCCACTAGGGGGGTGGCCATTCTGTCCCTACTTCCCCACAGAAACTGGTTTGTCTCTGTGCATGTGTGTTTTTTCTCGCGTATTGTCGAGCCATCCACAGTGTGCCGTGGTCACTGCTGGCCGGGGACCCACGCGCAACAGCCCACACCTACTTAGTTATCAGCCTTAGGGAGAGCACCTGCCAAGTGGTGTTGGGCAAAATGCCCTGCCGAGTGCCTGGGAAGTTGAGGCAGATGAAGGCTGTCTACTTCAGGCCTCAGTGGGGATTTTGCAGAGTCGGTTCAAGCAGATGGCTACTTACCTTTCACTTTTCCCTTCTACTAAAGCTGCAGACACTGGGCAATGCAAAACCACTGGTGTTAGCAAAGTCTCTTGTATTTGGCTTAGGGATATATATGAGTACTGAAGCTTAAAAACTTGAATGGGCCTGATGCAGAGGGAATTAAAAGCCATTAAAGTAAGATAATAAAACTGTACTTTGAAGTGCTGACCTGGTATAAGCTGGAAGCTCTCCAGCCCCACTAGTTTGCCCTCCGGGATCCCCACCAATGCAGGCTGTCTGCTATTCTGTTCCGCTCACCACTCCCTGAGGAGTTTGCCCTGTAGGCCTGTGAAAAACACCTACTTTCCCTGTTTTACACCATCACCTCCACCACCTCCTCAGTTTACTGTCTGGTTTTCTAAACACCTTCCAGGTCAGAGTATGCAATTAAATATTTTAGCTTACAGGTGCTTTTCTTTGGCCTGCCCTGATGAAAGGAAAGTAATCTTAGTCTAAGATAAATGATTTTCAGTTTTCCAATCATGTTCAAGAAGTGTCTCTGAATTACCTGGAACCACTGTGAAAAATGCAACTTCCTGGGCGGTAACCAGACCCACAGCACCAGACTCACTGCGGGTGGGGCCAGGAGGCTGCTTTTTATGGAGGACCTCAGGTTCTTCTCAAACCACTTAGGACTGAGAAGCAGTCTTCAAAGGAAGGTTGCCAAAGACAAGCAACCAAGTGGATGAACTTGAGCTAAACCTGTATAGAAGCAAAGGAAGAAACATTTATCGATGACCTCCTTTTAGTTCCTTGTGTCAATGTAAGAAATGTCCAAACCTGTAGAAAATTTTTTAGTTTATTTGAGCCAAACTAATGACAATTGCCAGGAAGCAAAATCTTAACAGATTTAAAAATATACTCTGGAGAATGGCAGTTTTGCAGCTTATTTTATACACTGGAATCAAAGGAGGAGACCTAAGAAATATTACATTAAATTCATAGGTGGTAGATTAAGGAATGAAAGAAAGCAAAGAAGGCAAATCTTTGGGATTGTGTGAAAAGGCAAAACAGAGAAACACATTCCTTCTTTTACATTGGTGGTACCAGATAGTTAACAATTAACATGTACGGCTCATGGAGATGGGATGAGGGGAACAAGATGACAATGAGGGGTTCTGGGGTCTCCTGCTCTGGTGGAGGTTGTGCCCTGAGGGTCTGACAAAGAATACTCTGACATTTCAAAGGTGTGTTATTGTGGATGCAAAAAGACAATAGATGGGCTTCCTTACGGTGAAGACTGACTTTGATCAAAGAAGCCTCAGGCCTAGGATATGACTGACTGTCATGACCCACTTCTAGTTAGGAATTTTATGTTCAGACCATCCTGTGTGGGCACTTTCAGTCTCTGAGTTTGTAAGGCTGCTGTGCAGGCCTCCCCTGAGCTTGTCAGGTTCACTATGTGCCCCCTCTTTTTTGTCTACTCTTTATAATGAGAGCACAAAACTGGGTATGTTATAATCTCTACTTTAAAGTTGCTCAGTGAGAAACTGAGCCAGGTTAAGTGACTTGTTTAGGAACTCCAAGAACTGGAACTTGAATCCAGCTCTAACTGAACATCAATGCTTTGTCCACGCTGGCATCTCTCAGTAAAGCCTAGAGGAAGATGAATTGATGAAAGCTGAAGGGCTGCCTCACATCTAACTTCAGACCCAGTCTTCATTTAAGTCCATTATTTCAAGATACTATTACACCTGTAGTAAGGGTCTTTCATTCAATAAGAGGCTAAGAGACTGGCATGGCACCTACTTCTTTCCTTGTTGAAAATAGAAGCAAATAACTCCTCTTTATAGGGTGTGACATCTGACAAAAGGGAGCAACACACCCTCAAATAAGGAAGAACTTGCCAAGTCCAAGGGTGTGGTCTGATAGCAAATGTTCCCTTACAGATCATAGTTGGGCTTAGACCAGCTGCTGTTTTCATTCACAAGGAAGAGTTCTACTTTCTGAGCTCTTTGTGCAGGCAATGCCTCTTCCATCACATGAGCTCTGGTGGCTAAGGTTCTTGGGAGATCCTGTGTCCTATCAGGTAGTGAGCCAGTCATGTAGTCATTCCACAAAAGTTTAGTAAGAAACTACAATGGAGGGGGGTAGATGGAGGTGGAAGAGGGTTTAGGGAAGCATAAATGGTAATGGGAAAAAACAATAAAAAAAGAACTAGTAAAAAATAAAAATAAAAGGTAGAAAAAAAGAAGCTACAACCAAATGCAAAGGGTAAAGATCAATAAAATATCATATCTGCACCCAAGGAGCTTACAGTCCAGTGGGAAAAGCAGATCACAAGTCATAAATATGCACAATGAGTTTGGGGGCCACTGTGGAGCAATCACAGTGGCCCAACCCAGTACCGGGCAGTGGGAAAGGGCAGGGTAGACTTCCTGTAGAAAATTATGTCTGCACAGAGGCTGAGAGGGGTGAGTAGGAGTGACCAGATGAATGGGGCCAGTAGAGGAGAGACTATGAGCAAGGGCAAGGAGGAAAGAAATAACAGTGTTCAGCTGCATCTACCACAGAGACCTCCATCAACCATTTCCATATGGCTAAAGCAGCATGTTGTTTTTCAGCAGATTTTTCCCAAAGATGTTATTTCCCCAAAGGTCTTTTGGCTGTTGCTGTTAGTACTTTCCTTAACCAGAATATTAACTCCAAAATTATTAGAAACATAAGACACAATGGAAACTAGAACTGGACTCCTAAAAATCAAGCTGTGTGAGGATTATTGTAACAAAGCTTTTAAATAATAGACACTAAAATTATTTCTTTTTTATGTTATCTTTTTTTATTGTTGTTCAAGCACAGTTGTCTCCATTTTCCCCTGCACCACTCTTCCCTGCCCCACCCACCCCCAAATCCCACCCTCAATCCTACCCCTCTTTGGCTTTATCCGTGTGCCCTTTATACCTGTTCCTTGATGACCCTTCTTCTTTCCCCTGTTATCCCCCTCTACCCTCCCCTATGATCACTGTCCATTTGTTCTTCATTTCAATGTCTCTGTTTATGTTTTTGCTTCCTTATTTGTTTTATTGACTAAGTTCCACTTGTAGGTGAGATCATATGGTATTTGGCTTTCACCGCTAATTTCATTTAGCATAATGATTTCCAGTTCCATCCATGCTGTCATGAAGAATAGGAGTTCCTTCTTTTTTTCTGCTGAGTAGTATTCCATTGTATAAATGTACCACAGTTTTTTGATCCACTCATTTACTAATGGGCACTTAAAATTATTTCTTCTACAAGCAAGTAATATGACCTAGAGCATGGATAGTTAAATCTAGACACCTACTCAGTGGTAAGTTATTTAATCTTTCCAAGCCTCACTTTCCTCAAATAGCATGGGAGCATTAGTATCCACTTTAAATTAATGAGAGACTGCTTGTGGCAGATGACTGGCACATATTAAATACTCAATAAATGGTAATTATTATACTTACCCCTATGCTTTGCCATTATTATATTTTGCCAGGTATAATGCACGCCTGTTCATAATGCACACTCATGTTTTTGGCCTAAACTTTCAGTAAAAAAATCTTTTGTTTTAATTTTTTAAATTTAATTAATTAATTATATTTAGATGCTTGCTTTTTTGTATTTAGCATTTATTCTTGAACATATTATGGTACAAGAAATTTTATGTAACAAATAATTACCAAACCCAAGAACAGATATAAGGTATTTCAGATACTCTTAATATATAATGTGCTCCCTTATTCTTCCCTCAAAAATTTGGGCAAAAAGTGCACATTATACACAGCAAAATACAGTAAATTATCATTATACAACAAGGTCAAGTATGAATAAAAATGGAATTCATTTATTACAACAATTGACCTGGAAAACTGGAAGGTCAGAGTTGAAAGGGAAGTGAGGGTCATCTGTTCCACCTTTTCTTCCCACACAGAAATCTTGATTTTTCCATTTCAAGTTTAGAGAGTTAAAGTTCCACGTTCCACCTGCATTCAATAATTTCTTGATATTTAGCCATCCTGTTGGGAGGATATTTTTATTTGAAAAAGCTGAAACTCTTACTTAATTATTATGGGGTGAGAGAAAAGAGTTAAGCTATATGTTGATGTTATATCTGGAGAGTAGAAAGATTTCTTGAATAGGTGTATTGGCTGTCTGACGAAGGAAATTCCCTTTAATTCAAAACACAACCCTATTGAGGTATGAAATGCGGCGGCTGGCCAATCAGTAACAAGTGAGGAGGATTCCCTCTTTTTGTCTGAGTCTCAATTTTAAGCTACATAGTTTGTCTTTTAGAGCAGTCCCAGCTCCACAGAAACATTCTCGCATATTTCTTTTAATCGCTTCCTCATGAGAACAGATTTCTGTGGATTTAGAGCCTGTATTAATACAAATATTATGAGAAACAGAGAAATCTGAGCCAACTGACTATTCTCACATTTAAGAATTTGTTGAAAAGTCTGAGGAAAGTGATAAGGAGTCATGGAAATAAAAGCCTGTGAAATTGCAATGCTGAACACAGGCCTTGTGGAGTGTTAATTATAACACATTACAAATATAATAAGCTTTCTTTTGAACTTTAAAGAATAATCACAGTCCGAGCTATGTGATAACCAATGAAAATCACATAGAACAAAATGAAATGTAATTCCTTCCAAAAGGGTAAAACCCAGTGGTTTTCTGAATTCTCAGTCCCATATTTATAATAGAAAAATGAACTATAATATCAAAGGCCAGGAATAATGCAATGGGCATCAAGTACCCCAGCCCTAACCAGAGGTACTAGGCCACTGTCCTGGTTGAGTTCAGGATTAATGACAGAGTTTGCAGGGCCCGGTCAAAAATGAAAATGTGAGGTACCTTGTTAAAAAATTATTAATAATCTCAAGATGGCAACAGCAGAGAATCACCAGAAATAAGGCCCCTCACAGGTTACATACCCATCAAGCAGGGTTCTTCCTGTTGAAGACCCTAAGAATATTGCTTATTTGAGAGGTGATTTCAGGAAACATCCATATCAGGTGTGGGAAAGTGCATCTGAAAAAGGTAGGAAGCCAATTTAGGGTGCATTTATAAGAGGCTACCACCGTCCTCAGCTATAGATCATCCCACTGGAAACTTCTTGGAGACAGTGTAGAATATGCCTCAGAGCCGTCCCACCTGAGGAAGCTGGGTGATGTGACCTCCAAACTCCCAATCGTCTTTGGTTGATGGCTATTCCAGAGGCTGTTGACTTCCAGGCATTCTGACTTTGCTCATTCTGATGTTCCCGAGACTGACCGTGTTCCCCAGGCAGAGTCACAGGCACTAATAGTAGGAAACCGTGGGTGGGCAACCACGAGGGTCAAGAGACAGGACACCGAAAACATCTGCTACAACCACCTCTGCAGGGCATGTGGAGAGGTTTAAAAACTGGTGTTAACCATACCCAGGTAATACAAGAGTCATGGGAGAGGAGGCTGGAGGAACATGGGATATTTTGGAGAACAAAATGGAGGACAAAGTACCTTGAACTGAGAATGGGAGTACAAGAGGAACACTTAAAGAACTTGACACCTTTCTTTGGAGTTAAAGATCTCAGAGTTCAGTTTCTAAAACACAGCTGAGAAAGCTAAAAGCAAGAGCCTGGCTGATGCTGGCGGAACCGTGAGGAGGGGGCACTGCACAGGGAGTGAGTCACACTTCCAGCCACTACCAGGCAAAGATGCATAATTCCCAGGAACTATATGGGGACCTGTAGTTTCATAGAAGGGAGCCAGCTTGCAGCAATGAATCTCCCCAAGAGGTCACCTGAAAGAGCAGCGATCCTCCAGTAGAGAGTGGGGTTTGGGGGGCAGAGGAAAGCCCAAGGACTGAGCTGGGAGCCGTAAGGGGCCAGCTGGAAGAGAGGATTGGCCTGTGTGGTAGCCAGCCTCCAAGGTAGGCCCCAGTGATCTCCCCTCCTGGTGTTTATACTCCCATGTGTCCCCTCCCACATCATATTAGGGTTAGTTTGTGTGACTGCTACGGATTGACTGATTGTATCTCCCCCAAATTCATATGTGGAGTCCTCATAGTGAGATGGTATTTGGAGATGGGGCCTGCGGGAAGTAATTAGATTTAGATGAAGTCATGAGGATGGGACCCTCATGACGGGATTAGTGCCCTTATAAGAACAGATATCAGAGAGCTTACTCTCTTTATGCCAGGACAGGGCACTGTCTTTGTCATGAGGGAGAAGGCAGCCATCTCTAATCCAGGGAGAGAGCTCTCACCAGAAACTGACCATGCTGGCTCCCTGATCTTGAACTTCCCATCATCTAACACTGTGAGAAATAAACTTCTGTTGTTTAAGCCATCTAGTCTATGGTATGTTGTTATGACAGCTTGATCTGACAAAAGCAGTGACCAATTTAAGTGATGGTGTGTGGCTTCTAAGACCAGGTTTAATAAGAGGGACTGTGGCTCCCTCATTACTCTTTCTCTTGGATTACTCACTCTGGGGAAAGCAATTCTACAGAGAGGTCCAAGTGGTGAGAAACTAAGGCCTTCTGCCAGAAATGAGAACTAACTTGCCAGGCGTGTGAGAGAACCCTCTTAGGAGCTGATCCCCCAGCCCCCGTCTCGCCCTCAGGTGCCTACAGTTCCTACCAGCATTTGAGTGCAGCCTCCTAAGAGACCCTGAGTCAGAGCCAATCAGTTAAGCAGCAACTGTGTGAGATAATAAATGTTCACAGTTTTAAGCTACTAAGTTTTGGAGTCATTTGTTATGTAGCAATAGAGAACTAATATATGTTAGAAGTCACTCGTAGGGAAATCTCATAGGAACCCAAAAAAGTACCACAGCTGTAGCCTTGGACATGGACTATTCTAAAAGGGCACCAGTGCCAGAAGCAACTTGAGCAGCCATGTAAAACCATGGCCTCTTCTGCTAATCTCCTCTTCCCCCAGGTCTGGGCCTGACCTTTTGGGGCAGAAGGATGGGGAGTAGATGGAGCAGAAGGGGGAGGGGGAGCGGGAGACGGCAATGGAAGCACATTCAGAAACATCATCTCTTTAGTAAGGGAGAAAGTAAGTAAGTGAGGAGAGCAGAGGAGACAACCACATCTCTTCACTTCCTAAGCTAGGCTTTTGAGCTAAGGAGGCCTCAGTGGAAAATGGGAGAAATTTTAACAATAGATACTTTTAGAGTTTTGATATTATGCTGTATTAGACTGAAGTTGTGTGGTTATTCGACTGGATTGGCTTCTAGGCCAGTAACCTGTGGACTTCTTATTATTCAAACAAATAAGACAAATGTCCACTATTTGCTGAAAATTTCACTTAAGGGTGGTTTGACAGTCAAGTTTTAATGAATGGAATAAAAAAAGAATACAGTTTCTTCCTGTATTCATGAGACAAGAGAAAGTACGGAGTGTTTGGTGGCACAAAAACGGGCACCTAATTTGGTTAGAGTGGGGCAAAGCAAAACACGAAGAACAGCCAGGAGGTATCCAAAAGACGGAAATACACCAATGCCCTGAGCAGGGGTGTCCAAATTTTTGGCATCTCTGTGCCACACTGGAGGAAGAAGAGTTGTTTTGGGCTATTCATTAAGTACATTGTGACATATAATTCCTCCAAAAATCTCACACTGTTTTAAGTAAATTTATGATTGTGTGTCGGGCCATATTCACAGCCATCTGGGCTGCATGCGGCCCATGTGCGCAGGCTGGACACCCCTGCAGAGGTGTGGGTGAGACTGAGAGAGAAAAAAGGGAGGACAAGAAAGAGGTAAAGGAAGTGCTCACAGAGAGTTGAAACAGACTAATGTGGCTAGAACTTAGAGAATAGCGTCAGAGGGGGCAAAAAGCGAGGAGGACTGGACGTAATCAGAACCAGACCAAGCTGGCTGGAGTCTGGAGTAAGAACAAGGTGCGGGGGCATGGAAACCTTTAAGCAGCGATTTACCATAAAATCTTAGATTCTCACCTAAAGCTTAAATTTCTAGCACTATGTGTCGCATAAACCTGATATTTGGGGAGGTAAAATTTCTTCTCAATTGAAAGCTTTGCCAGCCCCAGCAGGCTGAAGTAGATGTCCTGGACACAATGGCACAGAGCCTGGACCAGGGAACAAGCTGTAAAGCTTGGGTAGGAAACAGCGAAGGACAAAACCAGAGGTAAGTCGTGGAGCCAGAGGGCGGGTGTCGGGACAACATCAGAGGCTGGGTGGGAAAAGCAAATCCCTCAGGGGGGCTGGTCCAAGAACTGAGGAGGGTGCCAAGAAAACCGTTGCCTTGTCACATCAGGACTGTAATCTACTCTGCAGCAGCTGTGCGTCATCTGGTTGGTACCATTTCTGGGTACAACTCTCTAAATCAGTGTTTCCTAAGGTGCATTCCAGGGAATTAAGAAAAGTGTTCTACAGTGAAAGAAGCTGCAAGAAATACTGTGCAATGTGGTCTCACTTTAGAGAAACCTGACCAGCGTGCTGTAGCTCACTGAAGGCTCTGACAAGTCCTGCAGCAAAATAACTGTCTAGCTTTGTTTGACTTGGCGCGCTTCAGACTTTCTGACCACAGAATCCTCTTTTCCTTGGTAATGCCTGTTCATATCCTGCGGACGTCATGCTTTGTGGAAGCACTGTTGAAAACACTGATGTTGGCTTCAGACCAATAAGGTCTGGACTCGGTGGAGAGACGCCTGGCCCTCCCGGAACAGGAGGCTTCCCCCTTATCCCAGACAAAATTCCCTTAACAGCTGTTCAGTTGGGCCAGGAATTCATATTCCCAGTGTTCTCCGTTGGACCTGAACCTTGGGGTCAGCATCATTTCTAGTCAAGTGAAAGATGCCTAAGGCTTCACTAGAAAACTCTTATCTTTAGCGATCCATATGTCCTTTGTAGCTAGAGGCAGGTTCCTGACAACAGGACCCTCCCTTCCTTTCCCACAAACACTTGCAGTCATTTTGTTGAATGAGCTGGGCTGGATGGAGTATAAGCATAAAATAACTTTATTATTTCTTCTACTGTCTGTTTACATCATTCCATGATCTGATTTTTCTTTGCCTGAAGAAGAAATCATGGGCGTGTTCCGTGTCTTTCCCAGTCATCCTTAGAAAATAAATGAAAAGCCCCTTGTTTTGGCATTAAAACATAAAGTCAGTTTAGTAACTATATAAATCTCATCTAGTCTGGTATAAAAATCAGACCTTTAGATTGTATTCAATTAAGCCTTCTTCCCTTCTCACGTTGGGACATGGCCCCAGACAGGGGACAGGCTTGAGAGTAGAATTTGTTTCTTATCTCTTTCGCTGTTTTCTCTGCTTCCTCATTTATGACCTGCTGTTTATGACCTCTGCGGTGTGGGGTGCTGGGGAGGAGGGAGTAGGACAAGGACACAGCCTCACTCATTGGACGGCTGTGATCCTGCCTCTGTCCCTCTGTACGGCAGGTGCTTCCTCTCATGGTAAACTTTGCAGACTCCTCAGAGATCAGCCCACCCACTCCTTGATGTAGATAATGTGCCTCTCCCTGGTTGTTCATGACCCCTGAGCCTCAAGTGTCTATACCCTTTGCCTGGATCACGTGGCCCCTCTAGGCAGGACTTGGAAGAGTTGCAATACTTTTAAGCAAATTCCAGGCCAGCTGCCTTCAAATCCAGGGCCTACAATAATGCAGTGGAAATGCAGCTGCCCATCAAGGCACTCTGTCTTCACTCTAAAACAGGACCGGTTCCAGCCATGTTCTCTCACCTCTAGGTGTCCCCTGGCAAGAATCAGACACTAGACTCTATGACCCCAGACCCCAAGCTCTGCAAATGGTTCTCTTCAAACTCTCCATCCTTTACTTGAAGACCATTCTTTTCCTGGTTCTGGGGTTGAAATATGGAGTACACTGAAAATTCTCACCAAAAAATCCTACTAGTAAAGATTATTCAAATTCAGTTTTGAAACAATAAGTGTAGGTGACCTGGCCGATGTAGCTTAGTAGACTGAGTGCAAGCTGAGAACCAAAGGGTTGCTGTTTCGCTTCCCAGTCAGGGAACATGCCTGGGTTTCAGGCCAGGTCCCCAGTGGGGGCCACATGAGAGGCAACCGCACATTGATGCTTCTCTCCCTTTCTGTTTCCCTACCTTCCCCTCTCTCTAAAAACAAATAAATAAAATATTTTAAAAAATAAGTGCAGGTGATCAGCTAATGCTGGCAACCTGGTTTCTGATTCTTTTAATCCGTCCTGCATGAGAGGACAGCACCCTTCTTCAGTCATCTGGGTGGCACGTGCCACTTGTGTATTGCCCTCAGCTTTGGGGAGCTCAGCTGAAACGGGGCCAGTGACAGTCTCATTTTAACATCCTGTTATTTACAATTTTCATCCTCTGAATGTTTTAATCTAAAGCTCAAAAGTTTTCAATACCATTGCATTTTGATTAGGCATAATACATTGATAATATGCCAGATACTACATGGATATTTAGCACCCTAGAGATTTCATATTTCCTAATTTAAAATATCCTATTTTCCCCCATTCCATGCATTTTTTATTTTATCAAATGCTTTTTCTGCATCTGCAATCATATGATGCAATCATGTGATTTTTATCCTTCACTTTGTCTATGTGGTAAATCATGTTTATTGATTTGCAAATGTTGTACCAACTTTGCATTCCCAGAATAAATCCCACTTGATCATGGTGTATGATCTTTTCAATGTATTGCTGTATTCAGTTAGCTAATATTTTGTTGAGGATTTTACCGTCTATATTCATCAGGGATATTGGCCTATAATTTTCTTTCTTTGTAGTGTCTTTATCTGGTTTCGAATTAGGATAAGGCTGTCCTTGCAAAATGAGATATTATGATCCAAGCTACTCTGTCATAGCCAGAACTGTAAGTGTGCTATGCCTACATGTGATTGAGTCAGTTTAACTCCATTTTCAATGCCCTTCAGTTAGCAAAATATCCAATGATTATTTTGATAACCAATTATTTAAGTGAAAAGATATTTAGGTTTTAGTTCTCAGAACATTTGGTAAAATTCACCTGTGAAGCCATCCGGTCCAGGGTTTTTGTTTGTTGGGAGTTTTTGATTACTGCTTCAATTTTACTAGGTGTAATCTGTCTATTCAGATTTTCTCATTCTTCCTCATTTAGTTTTCGAAGATTGTATGTTTCTAGGAATTTATCCATTTCATCCAGGTTGTCCAGTTTGTTGGCATATGGTCGGTCATAATATTTTCTTATAATCTATTGTATTTCTTTCATGTCAGGTGTTATTTCTCCTCTTTCATTTCTGATTTTTCTTTATTTGGGTCCTCTCTTTTTTTTTCTTGATGAGTCTGGTTCCCCCATTCCATGTTATTGTCCTGCACTACTTGATATTAAAAAACTTTTATTGCTATTAAAAATGATATTACTTATTTTTAAACATATGTCTTTTAATTTTGATGGATGGAACATAGATAAGGCTTCTATATTTATTTTCTATTGCTATATAACACATTGTCCCCAAACTTAGTGGTTTAAAGCAACAAACACTTATTACCGCTCAGTTTCTGTGGGTCAGAAATTCAGGAGCAGCTTAGCTGAGTGGCTCTGACATAAGGACCCTCCTGAAATGACTCAAGAGGCCAACTGGCCATGTGATCTCATCTGAGAGCTCAGCTGGGGTGTGAGGTGCGGATGGCTGTTCCAGGCCCACTCACATGTTTATTAGCAGACTTAAATCCCTTACCAGATGGGTCTTTCCATAGAGCTGCCTCATAACAAGATAACTGGCTTCCCTTGTGGTGAGCTATCCAAGACAGTTGTAGCCAAAATGCAAGCCAGAGTCTTTTTAAAACCTAATCTAAGCAATGACATCTCACAATTTCTGCTGTATTTTATTCTTTGGAAGTGAGCTGTTAAATCCAGCGCACGCACACACACACACACACACACACACACACACACACACACGGAATTACACAGAGTGTGAACCAGGATGCAGAGATCACTGAGGGTGGCATGGGGCTGTCATTCAGACACTTCCTACCATGTTTCTTAGTGGTAAATGAATGAGATTGGAAGATACTAATACCATTATCTCAGAACCCTCCAAACTCATTAATATACACTCCTGACATCAGAGAAAATTTCAACTAGTCCAAGGCTGCACGTAATTTTCTAAATTGAAAACTCACTTTTATAAAAGAATAAAAGGTGGAAGCCGTATGCTACATAAACCTGGACAATTTGAACAACCTATAATTGTAGCTTTTAACTCCTTCAAAAGCTGTAGTGGTATTAGACACACTGCTTCTTGCTCTTCAATGAAAATATCTTTATGAATATGAATTTTGACAGGTGACAATATTTGTCAAGTAAAGTCACTAAAATATTTACCAGCAAGATGAACTGAGAATTTTGGTATTTTGGTATCTTAGATATTTTATTAACATATTCTATTATAAATTAAAACTAGAGATTATCTCCTTTTATTAAATAATCATATACCATTCTTTTTTCAGCTGAGTACAGGCAGTAGAAATTTATTATTTGTATCTTACCTATATCCAAATGGAATTTGTGGCAGATTAAATTAAAGTAAATTTGGTATTATAGTACTTCTTCACATTTTATATTATTATAGTCTTCACAGATCAATTCCCCCCCTTGACTCTTGTAATGAGTCTGTCATATATTTGAGGCAAGTGTTAGCTCCATTTTAGAAGAACACTGGTTTAGAGGGTTTTGCCAAATCATACGACTTGTAAGAGCAGAATGAAGTCATGAACCCAACTCTGGTGCATTTCCCACAACTTAGTTTGAGCCCTATTCATGCCAGTTTCTTTAAGTGCAATGATAACCCTTCATGTCATGAATTACAAGGCAACTCACCAGCTAGCAACACAGTCTCTGTCCCTGTTTAAACCATCTCCTATAACAAATTGCATACACCATGTAGAACATTCACTTGGCAAAAACAATCCTCTAAGAACCTGTTTAAACAAATGTCTTTTCTTTCTTTTTTTAATAAACAAAGAAAGACATTTCTTTGCTTATATTAAAAAAACACCACTGACTTTTGTCCTGAAACAAGACAGCTTCTGAGTAAGCACCTCTTTTCTTCAGGCCCAGAAGACTCCAACGTGGAGCAGCCTTCTACACTTCCTGACGGGAATGCTCCTATGCCTCATGGTGTGATTCCCTCCTCATAAAAAGTACCATGCTCCTGGAAAAAAAGAGGAAAAATTAAAAGGTTTTAAGGTACCTATGGCTGATGAAGGGAACTTCTAAAACTCTATAGAATTTTTATAACAGTTTATTTGAGCCACAACTAATGACAATTGCTGGGAAGCAAGGTCTCGTACACTCTAAAGAACAACATTGCAGCTTCTTTTATTCATTTGAATTTAAGGAGAGAATATAAGGAAGAACGTAAGGAGAGATTATAGGAAGGTTGGAGAAAGCAGGTGGGGATTGGATTACAGGATAGTCAATAAGATTATGTGCTCTCTTGAGGGTAGTTACCCCCTTGAGGGGAATGATTTTTGTCATTTCAGAGGTATGTTGCACAATGAACAGGACTTGCTGTAGCAAAGATAAACCTTTTACTAAAAAAAGTTATATGCCTAGTACAGACTACCTACCATGACCTGCCCAGTTACCAATTTATGATTAAATAACCCTGTGAGGTTACTTTCTGTGAACCTTTTTTTTGCCCACACTATAGAATAAATATTGATTTTTAAAAAGGAAAGGAACTCAACAGTCTCACTATGACTTGATGAGACATGAAGTGTGAAAATTAAAAAGACTAGAGAACTGAAAACATGACCAAAAATATTCAAAGGATTTAATTAAACCAACATTTCTTGAGCCATATGGTTTATGGGACACTGTGTTAAGAGTCAAAGGAAACACAAGTATGAAAAAGATTTTTAAGATTCATAGACACACACAGCAGTATGGTGATTACCAGAGAGAAGAGGGGTGGTGGGTACAGGGTAAAGAGGGTCAAATATATGGTGACAGAAGAAGATTTGGCTTTGGGTGGTAGGCACATAATGCAATATACAGATGATGTATCATAAAATTATACATTTGAAACCTACATAATTTTATTAAGTAATGTCACCCCAGCAAACTTAATTTAAAAAATGAAGTGTTCTGTTAAATCAACAACAACAAAAATTCTTTTCTGTCAACAAATAAATTACTATATATTGGGAAATCCTGAAAGGTAGATATTTTCATATATCCCATTTTACAACTGACAAAACCTGGGGACAAAGAGGTCCAGTTACTTATTCAAGGCCACGAAACTGTGACAGAGGCAGGATTTGAGCTTAGGTTAATTCTAGAGCCACTTGCACACCCACAAATCTCTTCCTATACATATAAATAATGAAAAGACAACGTAGAACTTAATGATTACTAGGATCAAAGTACTATAAAAGTATAGGAAGGAAAAGATTGATCCTGACCTAAAATATTTTCCTGGGAAAAGTGAGATTTACTCAAACTCTGTGACCTCGAGCAAGTCCCCCAAACTCTTTGAGCCTCAGGATTTGATAAATGGATAAAGAGGAGAAGGACATTTCGGGACAGGGACCACTGTGAGCAAAGAACAGAGATGGCAAAGACAAGTGCCAGCACAGTGTAAGGAAAATATACAGGTCAGTGTAACAGGAAGTGATTTGGGAAAGGTATTTTGGGACCCTATTTCAGAAGATTTTGATTACCAGTCTAAAGATCTGGTGTCTTAATTCATAGGAAATAGGAAGCCATTGAACACTTTTGGCAAGTAGATGACATTCCTATGATTGCAGTCTTCTCAAATTTGTGATAACCTCATTGTCTCTAGATTCTGTGAACAAGGGCAGAGTAAAAATATTTGCTTTCACGTGCCACAACTTGTCTGTAATGATTCTGTGCTACTCAGGGGTGAAGGAGTGGTGTGAAATGATGGAGGAGAGTCATTTTGCACCATCCAAAGGATAGTGGATTGCTAAATTCAACATTTAACAAGAGTCTGGAGTGCAGAGTATGGGAAAATAAGAGATGATTTTGGAATGGTAGATTATAGAGAAGGCAATAAAGCTGGAATCAATGTCCTGGTCAGAGGTACAGACTCTCCTGTAGGCAATGGACACTCCTGAAGAAAGCCAAGTAAGGCAATGACAGCATAAGTTGTGAGCATAGAAATCAGAGGTAGTTATCTTAAATTAGTTTTTGTTTGGGCCTGCCCACAAGTCACCTCGTCATTTACCCATTTTGTTATTTGTGACCACTCTATTTCATGTCGCAGCCATTGATCACACTTCCTCACCTGGAAGTCCCTGTGCCCCTCCCATTTCAGTTTTCTCCATGGCTCTTAGCCCCTATACCACATGCCTCATTTACTTAATTTGTTTATTGGGTGTCTTCTCTCACTAGAATGAAAGAGGAGCAGAGATATGTGTCTGTTTTGTTTGCCACTCCATTCCCAGGACATAGAACAGTGCCTCTCACACAGTAGGTCCTTAATAAATATGTATTGTATCTTTGAGAGTTGGCAAGGATGCAGCTCTCAACAAAATAACCCAAATGAACTTCGATTCATTACTTCCCCCAGTAATTTCAAACAAATTAAACTTTTATGTTCTCTGCCCCTCTTCCCAACCAAAAATATTACTCTCTCTCCTGCCCTTTGAACAATTTATAAACTTCAGGATAAGAGGCTTTGTGTATTCTAGGAAACTTGGTCTTCCAAGTCTTTTGAAGAGCAAAGTGCTCAGAAACTCCTAGTAACATCTGAGCCTTGCATTGCCTTTGTAGTTGAAGGAGAGAAGTAGGTTAAAGTAACTGAGCTTTTTATCTGAGCCAATGAGAGCACTTTGAGTCTTTATTAGCCATGGATTGGCCCTTCTTAGGAGACTTGTTGAGCGAAAACACAAATAAGGTGTCTTGGGAATTCAAAGTGCTCAACAAAGCTACCAGGGGAAAGTGGAGTGCAGGAAACTGTGTAGTTACCACTGTGCCTGAGCCGCCCTCCAGAAGGCTGGGTTTGGGCTGTGGACGTTTATTTGGATCCACACTGGCAACTGGCGATTGGCTCCCATTCTCCACCCAATTCCTACTTTCTTTTCATTCACCTTGTGATAATGCAACCTCACATTTCACACAGCTGAAGTTTCTGAACTTCACTCACAGCATACTTTTATTTAATGAGTTAACCATGTCTAGCAGTTTCTAATGGATTCTAAACTGTGGCTGAACAATGTCTCTGATTTTAGGTTTTCAATAAAGTGAAAGAGCCCGTAGCAGTCCTCAGTTCTGCTAAGTTTCTCACTTTAATGGATTTATCCAACAGAAACTCAGCATATACTTGTAAGCCTCAGATAACCTGGAGGATGAGGCACATATGCTGCTGTTTTCTCAAGCAGTAGCCCACTCAGACATAGCTCTGATTAACTTGGCTCTCAACATTTTCCTCTAACAGAAAGATGAGCCACAATTTTCTCACTTGGTTCCTAGAAGATGCTGCAAGAGGTGAGGTCCTTGTGTAACCAGGATTTAGACAAATTCAGATGTATGTTTTGTGTCCTGAGTGAGAAAGAGGGAAAATGGAGAAAGAGAATGAGATGGTGTGTTGTTTATAAATGCATTTATATAAATGTAAGCACCCGCTTATGTGACAAGTGTAGTAAAAAAAAAAGCGATAGGGGCAAAGAACAGATCCAAGGTTGCCTGGAACAGGGAGGTGAGAGCAGGGATCTAATGCAAACAGACACGAGGGAACTTTTGGGATGGTGCAAGTCTTCTAAAATGGAATTGAGATGAGGGTTGCACAACAGTACAAATTTACTAAGAGTCATCAAGTTGTATGCTCAACATGGGTACATTTTTAAAATTCAATTTACAATAGCATCTGAAAGGATAAAATATGTAGGAATAAATTAAACTACTAAAGTGTAAGACTTGTGCTCTGAAACCTATAAAACATTGCTTAAAAACCAAAAAGAATTAGGATTCTCATACACTGCTGTTGAGAAAGGAAAATGGTACAGCCTCTGTGCAACACATGGAATTACCATAGGCTCAGCAACTTCCCTCCTAGGCACATGCCCAAAAGAATTGAAAGCAGAGATCCAAACAGATACATATAGACCAATGTTCATTGCAACATTATTCACAATAGCCAAAAGGCATAAAGAACCCAAATGTCCATCAACAGAGAATAGATGAACAAAATGTAGTTTATACATACAATGGAATATTATTCATCCATAGAAAGAAATGAAGTTCTGATACATGAGACAACATAGGTGAACCTTGAAAACATTATGCTAAGTGAAATAAGCTGGATACAGAAGACTATTGCATGGTTCCACTGATATGAAATACCTAGACTAGGCAAATTCGTGAAGGCAGAAAGTAGGATAGGATGGCAGTTCCCAGGGACTGGAGAGGGGCAATGGGAAGTTGAATGGTTATAGCATTTCTCTTGGGGTGATAAAAGAAAGTTTTGGAATAGATGGTGGAGATGGCTGCACAACACAGTGAATACAGTTAAATGCCACAGAACTGTACATTTGAAAATGGTTAAAATGGCAAATTTTATATTATACATATTTACCACAATAAATTACAAAATAAAAGCAACCAGGTCATTCTGGTGCAGTTAAGAATTTCTGATTAAAAAAATAATAGTAATAGCATACTGTGTACAAAGACTGTATCTGTTTTTTAGCACCCTTGAGCAAATTTGGTCCTGTCCCTTATGGAATTTGACATACATGAGCACTCACTCATTAAATGTTGACTCACCCTTAAAAAAGGGGTGTGATAGAAAAAACAATTATAAGGGCTGTGCTAAGATTTGCCAGGTAGTATTAATGGAGAGCAATCTTCTACGCAATAAAACATATTTGCTAAGTGAAAGCAGTTGCTGAGCTGGTGTGCCGCCAAGTGCCTGGGAATTCCAAACATGGAAGATGTTGACATTTTCCATGGACATGAATGATGAAAACTGTAAATAAAGGGTACCAATTAAAGCATTTTCCCCATTTGTTAAAGCAAAATATACCCCGAAACACTGCTAATAATTTTGGATGTCAGCCCCCAAAATGGCACCATCACCAAGTCTCTGCTAGAGTTTATTTTTCACTCACACTCTTGTCAGTCCACGTGTCCGAAGCGTTGCATCTGCCATCTTGGCAAGGGAACACTGTGCTCCTGCTGCTGACGGAATGTGGTGCGATGCTCACAGGGACAGGCCTGTGGCTCTCCTCACGTCAGCCACACATGAAGGCCTCGAGGGCCACGTGCTCCCCCTTACAGAGGCCACTGGTAGGAGGAGCCTTGATCCTCGTCACTACTGCTTTTTATGTTACAATATCCTTTTCAGAGGTTTCTGAGGGATTTAGGGACTACCCAAGAAGCTGGAGATTTGTTTCATATCTGAGGCTTATTTTCCCATGCTTTTGTATATTTATTATTCTTTAGGAGTCAGGCTGAGCTGGAGAATCGCTCATCATGTTGAGTACCTCACATGGTCACATCTTCTATTAGTTTAACCTGGCATTGGAGACCTAAGATGCTAAGACAATTGAATGAATGTTATGAGATGAATTATGTGCCCCTCCCAGAATTCCTATATTGAAGTCCTAACCCCTAGTACCTCAGAATGTGACTATATTTGGGGATGTAATTAAATTAAAATAGGGTCATTAGGGTGGACCCTAGTCCAGTATCACTAGTGTCCTTGTAAGAAGAGAAGATTAGGACCCAGACAGAGGGCAGAACATGTGAGGACCCAGGGACAAGACAGCCATCTACAAGCCAAAGAGAGAGGCTTTAGGAAAAACTAATCCTGCCAACACTTTGATCTTGGATTTCTAGCCTCCAGAACTGTGAGGGAATACATTTCTGTTGTTTAAGCCATGCAGCCTGTGGTATTTGTTATGTCAGACTGAGACAATGAACAAGAGATGTGTTGAGGGAAGTGCCTGTGAAGGAAAAAGGGGAGAAGAAACAGAAGAAGGTAGAGAGCCTCAGACTACGATGCAGTTTTGACATCTGTGGAATAAGACAGAAAAGGAAGAATTGGGTAGGAAGAGCCTCAGACTTCAGAAAGTGTGGGTAGTCCCTGAGCAAATGCTGCCTGTTGTGAAGTCCTGCATGCTCTGTCATTGTCTGAAGCAGCCCAGGGGATCACACAACAGCTCCCACAACATATTCTTTTAAACGGAGACTTGAGTGGTGCACCTCCACACTGCCACACCAGTTAACAGATGGTTGGCCTGTCCCTGGCCTTTCCGTTCCAAAAGCAACCCCTCTTGTTTGCCTTTCTTTAGCCCTTCTGTAGGAGCTCATGAGAAATAGAACGCCACCAGAGTTCACTGGGAATTACAGGCTAAACAAAGGGAGAAATGCAACCTGCTAGAAAAATTAGGAAGGGAAAACTTCAATTTGCCTCAGTCAAAAACACAATTTAAGAAACCCTTTCCTAGACTAGTGATGTCCCATACCAATGATATTTCCAAAATGCTGTCCTGATTGTGTCATCCCTCTGATCAAAGTCCTTCTCCTGCTCTTCACTGCCCATGACAGTAGACTCCAACTTCCCCAAAGAAAAATGTTTGAGCATGCCCCAAATGTATATATCATATATATTTACACATGTGGTCTACTATGCAAATAATGTATATGAACATCATAAAACATAACATTAGAAATGTAAAAGGGACTTCTGGTCAAGATGGTGGCATAGGCAGACATGGCTCACCGCTTTAAACAACTATATCAAAATTACAACTAAAATATACTCTTGATCTCATCAGAGATCAAGATGAATGGAAGACAGATAGCTACAACATTAAAGAAACCACATCCATCCAAACTGTCTCACTCTTAACCTTGTGGAACCTGCCCATTGCTGCCAAACTCACTAGTGTGCCAACCACTAGTGTGCTACTGAAGGGAAGGATGTGCTTTTCCTTGTACACAATCTGCCTGAAAATATTCTAGGCTATATCTGGTACAAAGGAGAAAGCGTGGGCAGAAACCATTGAATTGCATCATATATTATAAAAACTCAAAAGATTTTACCCAGGCTTGTATACAAGAGACAATATATCACGATGGATTCCTGCTGTTCCAGAATGTCACCCTGAAGGACAAAGGATACTAACCATAAAGGCCAAAAATGAATATTTGTGGAGTGAAGTAGCAATTGGAGTGCTCAGTGTATACAGTTTTAGAGAGTGAGGAAGGGAGAGAGAGGGAAAAACATTGACCAGCTGCCTCCCATATGCGCCCTGACCAGTAACTGAGCCTGCAACCTAGGTCAGGGCTACTCTGATGACACACCTAACAAGATCCACAGAGCTGAAAAATCTTCCCTGAACTTCAATGCCCAGGAATCTAAGAATCCAGCTTTGGCCTCCCTGTCCCCAACAGCCAAAGAAACAGTTTATTCAGAAATAAAAAATAACTAATGCAACCTGAAAAAAAATGAAAAAGGATGACATAAATAAATATAAATAGAATTTCTTACATTTACTCCATATTTGGGAAACTACTTCCTTCTCAGATAAGTCCAAAACATTTAAGGTAGTATGAGCACCCTTCAGATTCTAAGCCCTTTTCTCCCTCTCTGCTGTATGTTCCCCTCCTCCAGACACATCTTTCCCCCTTTGTGCAAACATATCATGATCATTCATGGCTTTGCACATGCTATTTCATTGTTCTGAATTGCCTTCCCTGTCTCATTTTCCTGGCTACCTCCTACTCCTTCTAGGAGAAGCAGTGACCAAGCTCAAGGGTCATCTGCAGGGCATTTTGTTAAGGATATGGTTAGGTGTCTGTCCTGTCAGCTTCCAGAGACTCACACCTCCCTGGATGACAGCTTCAGAGCACTCCTACTTATTGTCCCTTTTCCCCCCACATAGCTGTATTCTCTATGTGGTTTTGAAGGCAGTAGTTTTTGTCTGGTTCACAACGGTCACCCCAGCAACTATCACAGACACAGCATGTTTGGCACTCAATAGACATTCAATCAATTTTTCATTAAAAATGTTTCATGGCATCTACTTTTACAAGGTCCTTAAACATTTCCAAAGAGAGGTTGCTCTATAAACAATTACAATGTACTTCTATTCTGCTAGACTTTGTGTGTACAGTAGTCCCTCCTTACCCACAGGGGATGTGTCCCAAGGCCCCCAGTGGATACTTGAACCCACAGATAGCACTAAACTTTATATGTACTGTTTTTCCTTTATATACATACCTATAGTAAGGTTTAATTAATAAATTAGGCACTATAAAAGATTAACCTCAATAATAATAAAACATAACAGTTGTAACAATGTACTATAATAAGTTATATGAATATGGCCTCTCTCTCTGAAAATATCTTCTGCTGTACTCACCCTTCTTCTTGTGATGATCTGGGATGACATAATGCCTATATGATGAGATCAAGTGAGGAGAACAACGCAGGCATTGTGAGGTAGCATTAGGCTACTACCGACCTCTGACCACATGTAACAAGTACTTTAAGGCTTCTCTTCCACGTATCCAAATTACCAGCATCACCACTCTTGCACTTTGGGGCCATTGTTACATAGAATAATGGTTACTTGAACACAGGCACTGTGTGCTAACTGACTAATGAGTGGGGAGTGCCTACAGCCGGGAGACACTCCACAAAGGGATGATACTCATCCCAAGTGGGACCTCACGAGATTTCAGCACATCACTCAGAATGACATGTAATTAAAAACTTATGAATTGTGTATTTCTAGACATTTCCATTTAATATTTTCAGATCACGGGTGACCATGGGTAAACAAAACTTCAGAATGTGAAAACTTGGATAAGGAGGGGACTACTATATCTTGTGTGGAGAATATGTATATTGAATTATTTTTCTAGCAAAGGTTATTTTTTTCCTAAATCTGTGGTTTTTTAATTGATCAATAGATTGATTATCAATCACTAAGGACACCTAATAAAAATAGAGGCTCCCCTGTAGTGAGACCTGGGCTGAGAAAATTGTGTGTGTGTGTAAATGCACAGCCTGTATGGGGATCAGACTACTGACAGTTTCTCACAATGCCTCAGACTTGCGAGACTAATGCCAGAAGCTAAGGTTATAGTCTATGTTACAGGCTGAATGTTTGTGTCCCCTCAAATTCGTAGGTTAAAACCCTAATCCTCAGAGATGGTATTTGGAGGTGGGACTTTGGGGAGGTAATTAAAGTCAAATTAGGTCATAAGGGTGAGGACTTTATGATGGAATGAATGGCCTTGTGAAAAAGAAAAAGAGACGTGAGAGTTTTCTCTCTATGCCCTGTGAGAATACGGCAAGGAGTCAGCTGTTTTCGAACTGGGAAGAGGGCTCCTGCCAGACACTGAATTGGCCTGCACCTCAATCTTGGACTTTGCAGCCTCCAGAGCTGTGAGAAATACACGTTTTTTGTTTAAGTCACCTAGCCTGTGGTGTTTTCTTACAGCAATCCAAATTAAGACGGTCTAGCACTTTAAAAAAAGCAGAATTCATTGGCCTCATGAGCCCCCTTTTCCTAATTAGTCAAACTAGTTGGCATGCTCTTTGAGAGACTGCTGAGATAAGAGGCAAAGATATTCCCTCAAAGAGCAAGGACATTAAGGAAATAAATATTGTTCTTCTCAATCATAGTGCCATTGTAGAGACTCTGTGCTCTAAGATTCCTATCATCAGCAATATGGCACTATCCACCTCTAACATTTCCCCCATTTACTCGTCATACAATGAGTCTTTGTTCAAAGCATTATTCAAATACCATTTCTGAGCAGTTATTTTTCAGTTTCCATCACAGTGTTTAAGAAAGTTGCTCATTTCAGTCTGCATAAAAAAATTGTGGCATAGAAGTTTTTCCATATTAGGCAGAACACCATTAAAAGAAGCTTAGGTCTTCTGTTAAACATCTTTTCTTTGTTATATTGTTTAAGTCTTTATTATATCCTTTATTTAATATATGCTTGAGAACATTTTAAAAATATAGTTATATCCCCCAAATCATAACATTTTCCCATTTTATTAAATTATTTTAATAAAAATATTTTTAGGTAGAGTGGAAGCAACCCCAATGACCATAAGATGATGCATGGGTAAACAAAATGTGGAATATCCGTGTAATGGAATATTACTCAGCAATGAAAAAAAGAATGAAGTGCTCACATATGCAACAACATGAATTAGTCTTGAAAACATCATGCTAAGTGAAAGACAGACACAAAAAGCCAGATATTAATTCCATTTAGATAAAGTGTTCAGGACAGGCGAATCAATGGTGACAGACAGTAGATTAGTGGTTGGCTAGGACTGGAGGTGGAAGCAAGCAGTTACTGCAAATGGACTTTTCATTTTCTTTCCGAGATAAAATATTCTAAAATTGGATTGTGGGAATGGTTTCATAACTCTTTAAATATTCTAAAAATCATGGAATTGAACACTTAAAACATATGAATATTATTATATAAAAATTATACTGCAATAAAACTGTAAAAATTATTTTAAAATGCTAAATAGATGAATAAAGTTCTTTCAGTTAGTACTAAAAAAAGTTATTATAAATGCACAGAAGAAACACTAAAAGAAATTACACCAAACTTTGTTGATAGCTGTTAAAGTGGAAATACCTTTTTAAAAATTTCCTCTTCAGCCCTGGCTGGCATAGCTCAGCGGATTGAGCGTGGACTGGGAACCAAAGTGTCCCAGGTTCAATTCCCAGCCAGGGTACATGCCTGGGTTGCAGGCCATAACCCCCAACAACCGCACATTGATGTTTCTCTCTCTCTCTCTCTGTCTATCTCCCTCCCTTCCCCTCTAAAAATAAACAAATAAAATCTTAAAAAAAATTTCCTCTTCATCCTTTTAATTTTTCTAAATTATTTACAGTGAACAAATATTTGAAAGGTACATTATCATTTAAATGTTTTTACATATCATATACCTGGGCAGAAAATACAACCTAAATATCTTTTTGTTTAAATAACTGGTTATCAAGATAATCATTGGACATTTTGTTAACTGAGGGGCATTGAAAATGGAGTTAAATTGACTCAATCCTAGATAAGCCTAGAACACTTACAGTTCTGGTTATGACAGAGTTGCTTGGATCCTAATAATCGTGTCAACAAGATAAAATAGAAAGCAATAATAACAACAACAAACAGAATGAATAAACAAGCAAATAATCAATAGCCTTTTTTTTAAGGCATCAAGAATCAAAGTAGCCAGGCTCTGAAGGGGCCCTGATCCTAGATAGGTGGTACCAACATTCAACACTGCTCTTTTTCACCTAAAGCACTGGCTGATTCCTCATCTATGTGTGAAACACTGAGCAGAAAGCAGCTACTGAGAAGCTATAAAGGTGAACAAAGGCCTGGCAGTCTTTAAGTGCTGGGGAGAGAAAAGCTGGAGATCAAAACCTGCCGAAGAGGAGGAACCTTGGTACACACTCCAGTTTTCAGTTGGGAATCTTAAAGAACTATGATCTAGGGCAAGGTTTCTTAATCTTGGTACTGTTGACTTATTGGGCTAGGTAATTTGTGTGTGTTGGGGGTGTGGGCTATCTTGTGTATTATACAATGTGTACAGTGTATCTGGATTCTCCCAGAAGTCAGCAGCACCCATAGCCAACTTATGACAATCAATAATGTCTCTAGCTATTGCCAAATGTCCCCTGAGGGCAAAAATTATCTTCTGTTGACAACAACTGCTCTAGAGTTAAGGAAAACCAGAAATAGAATGGCCTCCCAAAACTTGAAATTCAGCCTTAATCATCTCAGTTTCTGATTGGACAAAGGTGTGTGGCTCTTAGTCTAATTGCATGCTAGAAATAAAATTAAATCTTCTCTGAAGGAAGATAATGACATCCGGATCCTCTATAATATTTCACCCACATTATCTGGAATTTAATTAATATGTAGCAATTGTTTTAGGAGACGGTGAGTGACAAATGACCTAAAACCAAAAGAAAAAATAGACAACAGGAAAAGACCTACATATGATTAGATATTGGAGTTATCAGAGGAGGACTTTAAAATAAGCATGACTAACATGATTAAGAAATTAATTAAAAAAGGGAAATTTTCACCAAAAAATTAGAATCTATAGAAAAGTCAAATGGGAAGTATGAACTAAAAGCAAACTGAACTAAGTATAGCAAAAAAGAACAATCATGGACTAGAAGGTTATAAGTATAAAATATTCAAATTGAAGTACAAGGATAAGCAAGGATGGAAAAGAAAAGAGCCTAAGAGACATATGAAACCTGTGCAAACTTTCCATATACATACTCAAAGTTCCAGAAGGAGAGGAGAAAGGGAATAAACAGAAGCAGTATTTACAGAAATAATAGTTGAGAATTCAAGCTGAGTGAAGGCATCAAGCAACAGCCCTGACTGGTGTGGCTCATTTGGTTGGGCATTGCCCTGCAAAGCAAAAGGTCGTTGGTTCAATTCCTGGTAGGGCACATGTCTGGGTTGTGAGTTTGGCCCCTGGATGGGGCGCATTTGAGAGGCAACCAGTTGATGTTTCTCTCTCACATTGGTGTTTGTCTCTTCTTTCTCTCTTCCTCCCCCTCTCTCTAAAAATCAATAAATAAAATCTAAAAAAATAAAAATAAAAGCATCAAGCAATAGATTCAAGAAGTTCTGTGGACCCCACACCAGTACTTATATATGCCAGTAATTATATTAAGTATAAATGGATTAAATACTCCAATTAAAATACAATGATTTCAGTCTGAATTTAAAAAACAGGTATATGCTAATCTAAAAAGATGCACTTTAATTATAAGGACATAGAAAGATTGAAAAAATAATGGAAAATGTTATACTATGTGTACACTAACAAAATAAATCTAAAATAGTTGTACTAAGTCAGATAAAGCAGATTTTAAAGCAAGAACTTTTTCTAGAAATAAAGAGGGATATTTCATAAACTGATAAAGTGACCAAATCAGTAAAAAGATATACAAATCCAAAGTTTGCATTTACTTTACAAGCATGGCCTCAACAGATATAAAGGAAAAACTGACAGGATGAAAAAGAGAAATGAACAGATCTACAAACACAATATGAAATTTAAACATAACTCTCTCAGAAACTGATAGAACAAGAAGATAAATAAATCAAGTTAGATGTAAAAACACAATTTAACAACATTGAAAATCTTAAGCTAAATGGTATTTAAAAACACTACACTCAACATCTGCAATGCACACAAACCTTTATAGAACACACGGAATATTTAACAAACTGGATTATATGCCGGGCCTAAAAACAAGTCTTTACATCCTCAAAGGATGAAAATTATACATACCCCTCTCATTCTAGTAGAATTAAGCTACTGACAAAATGATAACTACTAGCATAACCCCAAATGCTCGAAGATTAAGCAGTATAATTCTAAATAACCCACAGATAAAGAAGAGGTCACAACAAAAAATAGAAAACATTTTGAATTAAGTGATAGTTAATATGGACCAAATGTTTGTGCTCTTCTGCAAAATTTATGTTGAAATCAAAGCCACACTTTGCAAAGAAAAAAAAAAGAGGAGGGATGGATAAATATACAGTTTGAAAAAGACTGACAGGGTCATCCATGATGACTTTGGCATTGTGGAGGGACTCGTGACACCAGTCCCTGCCATCACTGCCGCCCGGAAGACTGCATGGCCCCTATCCACAGAAGCTGTGGTATGATGGCCAGGGGGCTGCCCAGGACACGGTCCGTGCGTCTACTGGTGCTGCCAAGCTGTGGGGATCCCTGAGCTGAATGGGAAACTCACCGGCATGGCCTTCCAACTCTCTCCGCCTCCTGTGTGTTGGTTGTGGATCTGACCTGCCATATGGAGAAAGCTGCCAAATATGACATCAAGAATGTGGTAAAGCAGGCATCAGAGAGTCTCATAAAGGGCTCTCTGGGCTACACTAAGGACCAAGTTGTCTCCTGCAACTTTAACATTGACACCTACTCTTCCACCTTTAAAGCTAGGGTTGGCAGTACTCACAACCACTACTTTGCTAAGCTCATGTCCTGTTATTACAATGAATTTGACAGTGGCAACAGGGCAGTAAGCAGTAAAATCCTCCTGGACCACCAGTCTCAGCAAGAGCAGGAGAGGAAGAGAGAAGCTGCGGGGAAGTCCCTGCCGCAACTCAAACCCCCAAACATACTGAGAATCTCCTGTCCTCAACCAGTTCCCATTCTGGACCCTTGAAGAAGAGGATGGGTTTAGGGAGCCCTATCTTATCATATACCATTAATAAAGTATGCTGTACCCAGCACCATGCCCCTCCCACCCCTTGCCACCCTGCAAAAGATAGACTCAATTAGGAATGGATACATGGCTAGGTGTTAAAGTAGATATGTTAAAATGTTAGTAGCAGAATCTAGGGGGACTATTTTACAGCTAATAAAAATTAACTGTAACATATTTCATTTTTCTATCTTTGAAAATTTTCACACTAAAATGTTGGGGGCAGAGCTTACTAAAAGATTGGGACTCATAATGAAATACAGGTAGCAAGTTCTCGGGAATCAAGTTACCACAGCGTTAAAGCAAACTGCTAGGTAATGTGAGAATTAATTACACGTGTGGACTAAGTCTGTTTACACATCATCATCATCTAAAGACTTAATTGAGTGCTTATCCAACATGACCTTTACTTTAATTCCTGACGGGAAATAATTAAAGAGTGTGCCAACAGAAAAACATCAATCAATTGCTACTTAGCACAGGTTAAATCCTGTGCATTGAAGACAAAGAAGGTCTTGTACTGCAGTTTTTCCTCCACGGTCAGGATGAGTACTCACAGAAAAAAAGATATGGATTACAAACAATTAGACAGTATTCATCCCTGGCTGGTGTGGCTCAGTGGATTGACTGCTGGCCTGTGAACCAAAAGCTCACCAGTTCGATTCCCAGTCAGGGCACATGCCTGGGTTGCAGGCCAAGTCCCAAGTTGGGGGCATACAAGAGGCAACCAATCAACATATCTCTCACCCATCATTGTTTCTCTCCTTCTCTTTCTCTTCCTCTTCCCTTCTCTCTAAAAATAAATAAATTAAAAAAGAGAAAGTATTCAATAATCTAAGACTGCAAGTGCTTTTTGTCATTCAATCATTTAACTAATTGTACAACTACTTATTGAAAGTTTACTATCTGCTGGCACTCTACAAGGTGCTGAGGATTTTTTTAAAGCAGTGAATAAGAAGTAATTCACTGCTTTAAATAAGAAACAAAATAATCCTGGCCCTCATGGAGCCTATATCCAGTGAAGATGCCAAAAACTAAAGAAATAAGTAAAATATGTGGTGATAAGTTCAATGGAGAAAAGTAGGGGCAGAAAAGGGGGTAGGGTGTGCTGGAGTGGAGATGAGACTGAGTTATAAATCTAAGTTGGACAGGTGGTTAGGAAAAGACGTTTCCAGAAAGTAACTTTTGCAAAGACCAGAAAGAGGAAAACAAGTGAGTCAAATAGGAATCCGAGGGAGGAACATTCCAGGCAGAGAAATCAACCCCTGTGAAGGCCCTAAACTGAGAACCCACCCAGTGGGTCCAGGGAACAGCAAGGTGACCACAAGGCTGGAGCAGAGTGAATGAGGGGAACGTGGTAGGAGGTGAGAGCAGGGAAGTGGGGATGCAGGCTGGAGGAAGTGGGTTGGTCCCTGAAGCCCTTGTATAAATCACTGTGGCCAAGGGAGGATTCTCAGCAGAAGAGTGACATGATTTGACTTACATTAAACATTTGTTGGCTGCAGGTGCTATGAAGATGCCAAATGACTAAGGTATCAACCACACACATGATTCATGCCCTGCCTGTGGAGATTCTCGGACTCATAGAACACAGGGCTGGACATGACGAGTGACAAATCACAGCCCAGCCAGGGGGAGCTCACTGCCTCCAAGGGATCAGGGAAGGCTCAGTAGGATACAACTGCACCTAGCAGGTGGATGGAACTTCGGTGGCAAAGATGAGGGGAGGGCACTACAAAGAAGGGCACCGTCTGAGAAGATACATGCAGAGGAGAATGCAAACCATGGCAGGGTCTGAAAAACTCAGAGCTTGTGAGCTCTGGCAGAAGGGAAGATTGAAGGCATGTGCCATGGGGCCTCCTCCAGGAAGGCTTTGTCCTTTTGAATGTCATTCCAAAGGGCTTGGACCTTACAGCCGTCAGAAACCATCAGAGTCTGTAAGCATAGAACGTGGTCATTAGCTGTCAAGTTAACTAGGCAGTGAGGTTTCTTTTCTTTGTGTTTTCTTCAATTTTAAAAATAACTTTTTCATTTTTTAGCGTTTCCTAATATTTTATTGTATTTTTCCCATTATGGGGGACCATTATCATTTGGTCCCCTTATACCCCCTCCCCCCAGCAATCACCACGCTGCTGTCCACGTCCATGAGTCCTTTTTCCTTTTTGCTCGATCTCTCCACCCCCAACCTTCCTCCCCCCAGCTGTTAATTTTTAACTGTGGTAAGGAAAATACATAACATAAAATTTACCACCTTAACCATTTTAAGTGTACAGTTCAGTAGTGATAAGTGTATTCACACTATGTGCAATAATAAATCTTCAAACCTTTTACATCTTGCCAAACTAAAACTGTACCCATCACATAACTCCCCATTACTTCCTCCCCCAGTTTCTCTCAATCACCATTCTAATTCTCTCTGTGAATTTGACAACTCTACATATCTTACATAAGTGGAATCATACAATATTTGTCTTTCTGTGACTCGCTTATTTCACTCAGCGTAATGTCCTCAAGGTTCATCCATCTTGTAGCCTGTGTCAGAATTTCCTTCCTTTGTCAGCCTCAGGGATTCCCAATTTTGCTCATCCATTCATCTATTGACGGATACGTTTGAGTAACACTGCTGTGAATATGGGTGTGCAGATATCTCTCTCAGATCCTGTTTTCACTTCTTTTGGATGTATGCCCAGAAGTGGAACTGCAGGATCATGTGGTAATTCTATTTTTAATGATTTGAGGAATCACCATATTGTTTCAGTAGCAGCTGCACCATTTTACAATTTACCAACAATGCACAAGGGCTCTAGTTTCTCCACATCCTTACCAACACTTGTTATTTTTTTTTAATTGTGGTCATTTCTAATGGATATGAGATTATATTCTCTGTTTTTAATTGAAATTGTGATCTCCAATTTCCCTCACCCTTCCTCATTTTAACCACCCCAACCCCTACACTGGGCAGGTTTCCGGTGACCTCTCTTACTTGTCCAGGAGTCCGAGCTGGGAAATTTCAGAGCCAATGGTCTTTCCTACCCCTCACTCACTGATCCCCTTTTACTTGCTGATTCATCTCAGGGGAACTGAGCATAAACTTTGCTTTTCTGCTAGGTTCTGTGAACATAATGTGAATTTTACACTTCGTTTTAACCAGGTTTAACCACAAAACACTTCAACAATCCAGGAGAGGGAGGCATTTTATTTGCAGTTCCCCTAAAAGTGAAGACTCCAGGCACAGGCAGAGCAGCCTGACAGGAGTGTTTTCTGGGCTCCATAAGGATCCTCGCTTAAACCGCATTCCATTTTTATTGTTGGACTGTTGAGAGGTGTCTCCAGTTGATTAGATAAGGAACTCTAAGCAAGGGTGGAGGAGGAAGATGATAACATTAAAGACTTTTCTCCTTTAGTTCCTGCTCTCTGAAGCTTGCCTTCATCCTGTGACTTTTTCTCAAGGAGATCCATTTAGTGCCGTGTCCTTGCCAAGCTTTGTCTCTTGTTTGAAAGTTTTCTTCTTTGAATAAGAAGTCTTTGATTTTTTTTCCTTCTGCCCTTAACAAAAGTTGCTGTAGTTAAGTGCCCTGGGCCAAATTCTGCCCTTAGTTACTATTTCTATGGCATTTGTGTTGCACACATAAGCAGACTCTGAGGTAGATTCTGTTACAAATGTTTAATAATATCAACTTATATCTATAAATTATTTTATAGTGTATAAAATGATTGTACATACATCTGACCATCTGATACACACGCAAACTGTGCAATAGGTAAGGCAGACAGACATATTTAGTCCTATTTTATAGCAAAGTAGCAGACTCAGAAGGTCGCGTGGCTGGTCTGAGGCTTCACAGGCACAGATGGGACTCAAACCAAGACCTTCTGATTCTTAAATCTGTGCTAGGTAGGGTTTTGTTTTGTTTTAATGTTTTATTTATTTTCAGAAAGAGGGAAGGGAGGGAGAAAGAGAGAGAGAGAGATATCAATGTGGGGTTGCTTCTCACACGCCCCCAACTGGGTACTTGGCCCCCAACCTGGGCACGTGCCCTGACTGGGAATCGAATGGGTGACCATTTGGTTCTCAGGCTGGTGCTCAATCCACTGAGCCACACCAGCCAGGGCTGTTTTATTTTTTATGATTATGGAATTATGAATGCACATATTAAGTTAGATTATTATATTATTCCTGCACCATGCATGGTATGAAAAGTGAGAAAGAAAATATAATTCAGTGAAAGTAATAAAAGTTATGAACTGCAAGACACAGGTAAAAAAAAAACCTTACAAAGACTGTTTGGAAGAAATATAATAGATTGCAAACTACTAGAGGGCAATGACTGAGGTTTATTCACCTTTGCATTTTGGATGATCCCTAGTGTAGCATCTTGCACTTAGTGAGTACCAAATGAATGAATACAATTACCTGGAGTCCTAGAGGAAGTTCGTCAAGGGTTCAACAGGAGAATTTAATGAAAGTGTAATGAAAGCAGAGTTTAATAAAAAGTTTAATGAATCTTTCATGATGTTCTCCCAGGAAAAAAAAAGTACCAACTAGCCCACTGGGACTTTTGCTTCTCTGCAGCTAGAGAACAGGAGAAGTCTTGGTTTGCTATGACCCACATTCTACCCACCTGAGAAACGTATGGTTGATAATAGATGCAATATTGGGTGATCAACTTGTGCTGAGAATTTCTGCTTTTCCAATCTGTCATCATTGTTCTGATATACATAGTGATGTTAACCCACCAATTGATCTGAATGTCTGTGGTCATCTGACCCACTGTAGGTGCCCAGTAAGCATTATTAAAAGGATGAATGAATGTCAGGAGTTAGCCAAGGGCAGACAAGAGCACCCTGGCAAGCAGAGAGGCTCTGGGGAAGGAGCTGTCCTGTGCACCCTCTTCCCTAACTAACGCTAACAGTGAGGCTGTGGGTTTGGAGAAGCAGCACTCATCTGCCACCCTCTTCTTCAAGCTGATGAGGGAAAAAGCCCCCACAAATTACAATATAAGTACCTTGGCAAGAGTTTTTTAGAGGGTTGTATGCTGGTTACATCACCGGTGACATGAGCCGGTGCTTTTGGAGTTCACTTTTCCAAATATTTATAGGAGTTTATGATCATTTATTTCACAGTTCCATTTCTGATCAGGTAAATTATAAACTTGTAAATGACTTGATAACTGAAATGTTTAAAAGAAATCTGTAAAAAATATTAGGTAGAGTAAAAATAGATATATTTCAGTTAACTAAAGAATTCCTTTGGATATTGAATTATCACACCTAAACTTATTGGTTTCCTAAGTATGTATTTTCATGTTTCCATTTTTTTAAGTAAGCCTAACCTATTTTTTGCAAATGTCAGTTAGGTCCAGTTGATTAATGGTGCTGTTCAGTCGAACAATGTCCTTACTGATTTTCTGGGTGCTGGGCCTACCCGTTACTGATGGAGGTGCATTGAAACCTCCCACTATTGTAGTGGATTCATCTGTTTCTCTTTGCAGTTCTTTCAGATTTTGCTTCTTGTACTTTGACTCTGTTGTCAGGTATATAAGTACTACGGATTGTTATGTGTTCTTAAATAACTGACCCCCTTATCATCATCTAATGCCTCTCTTCATCTGTGAAAATTTTACTTATTCTGAAGTCTGAAATTAATATGATACTCCAGCTTTCTATTGGTGAATGTTGGCATGGTGTAGCTTTCTCCATCCCTTTATTTTTTACCTATACCTGTCTTTATACTTGAAGCGGGTTTCTTTTCTTCTCTTTTTTTTTTTAAAGTGGTTTTCTGATAGATAACATATAGTTGGGCCTTATTATTTAATCCACTCTAATAGTTTCTATTTTTCAATTAGTGTTACTTGGACCATTCGCTTATAAAGTAATAGATTACTATCTACCATGTTTGTAACTATTTTTATTTGTTACACTTGTTTCTTTTTAGATTTTATCTTCTTTTTCTTTTTCTGCCTTATCTGATTTTAATTGAGCATTTTTTTTGTGGTTCTATTTTCTCTTCATTCCTAGCAATTATACTTCCTTTTCAAAAAAATTTTTAGTGGAGAACCCAAAGTTCATAACACGTATTTTCAACTAGCCTGAGTCCACTTTCAAATAATGTTATGCAGCTTCATGGATGATGCAGGTAGCTTTTTATAGAGTATTCAAGATTCTTTCCTCCAACCTCTTATAAAATTTCTGTCAGTTATTTCACTTATCAATACATTGTTATTGTTATCACTTTGAATAAAGTTATCTGTTAGATAAACTAAGAATTAAAATATACTATTTTGTTTTACCTTCATTTATTCATTTTCAACATTCTTTGTTTAGGTAGATCTGAGATTCTGACCTATATAATTTTCCTTCTCTCTGAAGAACTACATCTGGACAGACAGGTCTACTGGTGATAAGTTCCCTTATTGTTGTTGTTTTAAGATTTTATTTATTTATCTTTAGAGACAAGGAAAGGGAGGGAGAAAGAGAGAGGGAGATAAACATCAATGTGAGAGAGAAACATCAATAGGCTGCCTCTTGCACATGCCCCAGCTGAGGACCAGGCCTGCAACCCAGGCACGTGCCCTGACTGGGAATTGAACCAGAGATCTTTCACTTTGTGGGAATACTCCCACCCAACTGAGGCACACTGGCCAGCATGGATTTCTTCATTTTTGTTTATCTAAGTCTTTTTTTTTTTATCCTTCACTCTTGAAGGATAACATCACTGGGTATGGAATTATAGGTTGGTGGGATTTTCTTTAAACATTTAAAATATTTCACGTCACTCTCTTTTTGCTTGCATGGTTTCTGATGAAAAGTCACATATAATTCCTATGTTTGCTTCTTTTTAAGTAAGATTTTCCCCACCCACCAGCTTCTTTTAAGATTTTCTCTTTGTCTTTGGTTTTCTGCAGTTTAAATTTGGTATTCTTAGGTATAGATTTTTGGTGTTTATCATGCTTGGTGTTCTCTAAGCTTCCTAAATTTATAGTTTTATATGTCATTAATTTTGAAAAATTCTCAACCATATTAATTCAAATATTTCTTTTACTCTTTTTGCTCGTTTGTCATCTTCTGGTATTCTAATTATACAAATTTACACCTTTTATAATTTCCCCACAGTTCTTGCATATTCTGTTCTGTTTTTAAAAAATTTTTTTGTTCTCTCAACATCAGTTTGGGAAATTTTTATGAACGTACTCGTGTCTTCAGGTTCACTGATTCTTTCTAAAATTTTTAAATTTATTTATTGATTTTTAAAGAAAAAGAAGGGAGAGAGAGAGAAACATCAATTTAAGCAATCATTGGTCAATTCTTCTATGTACTCTGACTGGAGACTGAACCCACAACTTTGGTGTATTGGGATGATGCTCCAACTATTTGAACTACACAGACAGGGCCAAGTTCAGTGATTCTTTTCTCAGCTGTGTTCAGTCTACTGATGAACCTATCAAGGGCCTTATTCTATTTATACTTTTGATTTTTAGCATTTCTTGTTTATTCTTTCTTAAGGTTTCCATTTCTCTGCTTCCATTTTCCATCTATTCTTGCATATTGTCAATTTTATTATTAAATCCATTAACATATTAATCTTAGTTGTTTCAAATTTCCTCTCTGATAATTCCAAAATCTATATCATATTTGAGTCTGATTTTGATTATTTGTCTTCTCAGATTGTTTTTCTTTGTCTTTTAGAATGCTTATCATTTTTTTGCTTAAAGAGAGACATGATGTTTTAGATAATAAGAACTATAGTAAACCAACTTTACTGTGAGAGTTTATGTTAATTTGACTAGGAGCTGGGCTATGTTTTATGTTTTCTGTAGACTGAGGTGTCAGAGACTTCAATTTCCTCTGGTGTCCTTGTGTTTTCCCCCCTCCTATTTTCTTTGGGTCTTGCATTTCCTTTAGTTACAACCTACTGTTACTGTGCTGGAGCCATGTTGACAATAAAGTGTGGGGGAAGGGAAGCACTCTGTAATCTTATAACTAAATCTCAATCTTTCAGTGGACCTGGCCCCCTCAGCTGTGACCTGTGGAAATAGTTTTTATCCTTTTTTCTTCCCCTCAAGGGAAACAGAGGCTAGAGGGGGTTGTAGCTGGGTAACTTCCCTTCTCCCAAGTTGGTGAGTCTCTGGTAAAGTTGTTATCCTCAGAGAGCAGGACTTTGTAATGCAGAAGATTCTAGGTGATTTTCAAAAAGGTTACGTTTGCCCTCCCCCTGCCAGAAATATAAGGGGACATTTCTTAAAGTTTCATCTTGAGAATTTGGTGGGTTCCCTGGAGGTAAAACCCATAAAAGTGTGGGGTCCCCCTAGTCTTGGCCCCCTTGGATTTTTCACTGTCCAAGATGTCATACTCAGCCTCTAGCAGCTCATAGAAATGACCATTTGAATATTCCTACCAGTTTACAGCTCTAGCAGCTGTTGTTCCAGATACACTGATCTCAGTTATTCTCCGCATTCACACATCTCTCAAGATTTCAGAATGGCAGTTTTCCCTGTGACCTCATTTCTCTAATAGGTTTAACAAATTGATTTTCAATTTATGCATCTTTTTGTTGTTGTTATAAAGACAAGAGTGGTGACTGCCAAGCATTTTAAATATTGGGGCTGAAACTAGACCTGTCCTATATTTTCAGACTTCTACTGATCCCTTCTCCCTTCCTTCTGGTAGAGTGCGGAGAACACTAAGACAGTAAGTTTCTGAGAAAGGTAGATGAGTGTTAGAATTCAAGCTGCATTATTTTTAGTGTTACTGCACTGCTTTTGCTCCATGGGCTGGCCTTGGCTGGGTGTGGTTCAGCATCCTCCAGGTCCTTGACTCACCCAGGAAAGATTTCAAAGATGAATTGCAGTGAGAATAAAGCAAGTTTTATTCAGGTAGAGAAAACACAAAGAGGCTAGGGCGTGGGCGCTGCTGTGAAAGAAGTGAAAAGCATGAGTCTGAGTGGATGCAGGCTAATTCAAAAGTGAGCTTGTACACCTGGTCAGTTCTTGGAATTTTTTGTGTTGCCAAGGGTGGGGAGGGCCTTGTCTTCAGGCTTCGTGGCACCAAATTCTCACTCTGCCTTCTGGTTGGGGTGAGGACCTTGTTCCTAACATGGTCCATTCTGGAAGTGTCATGGCCTTTGTTCCCCTCAATACCCCTGACAGATTATGGTGTAAGTTTTTATTATAATGATGGTCTAATGAGCTTTGGGGTCAGTTTCTGGTCAATTTTCCCTCTATCTTGGTTTGATTTGGTTCTTGCCAGTTCTTGTTGGTGACCTCTGCAACCACTGCAGGGGTTTTCTCTTTGATCATGCTTGGAGGTGGGGCTCTGGCAAGAGGATGTGGGCTCCTACTTCTTCCACTTGTTGGAGCTTTTCTCTAATTTCTTTCTATCCTGACTCATTAGTTGCTAACTTTTTATGCTATAAACTGTGTGCATGTCAGGTACATTCCTCATTCCCCTTGACTGGGTTATAATAGAAGACAATATTACCAGGAAGAGAGATTTAGACAAACATCTCTATTCCACCAAAGGTTTCATTTAAGCATGAACAAACAAGCTGCATAAGACAAGGACTTTCAAGTCCCTGCCTTGTTGAAAGAGAGCCATTCATGGAACACATATGAGTGGAAACAAGGGAGGAGGAGTCACTTGGCTAGATCTCAGGATCTGGCTAAAGTCACTTAGATGATGAGCTTACACTGTCTTCAGACAGAAAAATTGTCACTCAGCAATTTCCCTGGCGGCCATGGCAGCCTTTAGCCCAGGGGTACCAGGTCTGAAGGAGAACAATGAAAGAGGTAGCTGGAGCATTTTTTCTTGAGTACCCTGACACCTCTCTGTTAATTCAGCTTGGCTCTTGCCCTTTTTCTTTAATTAAAAATTATTTTAAATGATTTGAGAGAGAGAAAGAAAGACATCAATTTGTTGTTCCACTTATTGATGCATTCATTGGTTGATTCTTGTATGTGCCTTGCCCAGAGATCAAACCTGCAACCTTGGTGTATCGGGACAGTGCTCTAATCAACTGAGCTACCTGGCCAGGGCCCTTTTGCCCCTCCTGATGGCAGCACCCTCTCTTCTGTCTCCTCAAAATATTTACTACCCAGTTTCTGCAAGTATGGCTCTCAGCTAATGGTCAGACACAGTAATCCTGACCTTTGTGTTCCCATCACCAACGTATCTCAGAACATGCAAACATACAACCTTTGCAAGGGGTATTTAAATTTTGACAAGGAGTAACTTACAATCAATGTGCTTCTAAGATAGTAACCTAGGACATGGAGAATATATTTTTCAGGTAAAGGATCCTAATGGTACCCTTCTTATAGCAACCCCTAAAGGGGCATGCCTCTATAACAGCGAACACCCGAATGCAGGCTACAGGTATCATACTTTTCCTTGATACTACTGCTAAATGCAATTTTTCAGAGCACAAATTTCTTTTGTTTTTAAACTTGTATATCAATTTCTTGGAGAAAAGGAAAAATCATTTAAAAGCAAATGTACAGTGACTTCTGGTTTTACCTTTTAAAATTTTATTTCATTTTTCAAAGCAAAACTCTTCTACATTTAAGGAAAAAAATTGAATCCAACTTAGTTTTCTGTGTCAGGACTTTATTCTCATCTCTCCAACATGACTTTGAAATTCTGAATGTTAATCCTACACAAAAGCTCATATTGTAAAGAAAAAATAAAAGCCCTTTATTTTTAACCAGAAAGAATTGCAAGAATTTTTTCATCATTAAGTGGGGAATAAATTGAGATACTTGCCACCACATACCTAGGAGCCAACATCTGTAATGGTAGGTTTAATCCCAGGCATTTCTTTTCCAGGAAGATAATGTAACAATGCAGATTCAGTTGCCTTTCACTATGAAAGCCATTACTTGAGAGGCAGGTGCTGATGTAAAGGAAAGTGGCTCATTCAAATGCCGGCCATCTGGAAGATGGGTGACTCATGGCTCAAAGCCCATCTTCCTGGGAAGACGAGGACTCTTGTCTGAAAGTCCACCTCCACTTCTTAGTGGAGGCAGAGGTTTTTATAAGGAAAGAGAGAGGAACAAAACGAAGAGATCAAGGGAAGGGATTGAAAACTTCTCTACATGCACTGAGCGTAGTCCATTCCAATAAGGGAAGTGATGGTCTGGTGTGCACCACCCTGGTTTAGGCATCCTAGATTCACATCATTCTAGTTTCACACCATCCTGGCTCCAGAGTTGAAGGTTAGCACATCTCCCAGATTTGCTGGGATGTCTGGAGGTCAGAGTCTGAATCTTTTGAAGCTAGTTCCTAGGATTCTTATACAAACATTCTTATGCAAGATGAACTTGCTGTTCACCTACAAGCTACATATTAGTCAGAGTCAGCTCTTACAGAAACAATGTCAAAAGAATGGCGGGGCGGGGTACAATTCCCCATTACAATTTCCCACTGTTACAATAACAGAAAACAAAGGGTAATTCAAAGAGGAGTGAAAAAAATCTAACAAGATTTCAGAGATAGAGTTAAAAAATATTTTAAAACATTTTGGATGCTAAGATTTATTTTTAGCTATTTAGTTAGTTGTCATGATGGCAGTGTTGTTAAGTTTTTAAATATCCATAAGTTATGAGATGTATACTAAATTATCTAAGGATTAAATGATGTGATATTTGGAATATGCTTTAAAACACTTCAGTTTAAACAGAAAGAGGAGAGAGATAGAGAGTGAGGGAAGTGGAGAGGAAGGAAGGAGGGAAGGAAGGAAGGAAGGAAGGAAGGAAGGAGGGAGGAAGGGAGGGAGGAAGGAGAGAAGAGAGGGATGAAATGTCCAAACCCAAAGAGAATTTTTATCAGAGTTTATTTGAGTCAAAGTGACTACTTATGCTGGGGAGCAAGATCTCAAATGCTCTGGAGAATAACAGTTTTGCAGCTTCTTTTGTGCACTTGAAATTGAGGAGGGACTGTAACAAAGATTACAGGAGGTGGGGGATAAAAAGCAAAGCAGGGATTGGATTACAGAATAGTTAACAAGATTATGTGCTTCCTTGAGGGTAGTTATACTTTATATCAAAGATGTGTTAACCTAAAAGCGAAAAACAATGGACAGGCCTTGCTTTAGGCAAAGATAAACCTTTTCCTATAAAGTTAAATGCCTGGGTTGTGACTACCCACCATGACCTGCCTAGTTAGAAATGTATAATCAGATCATTCTTCGAGGTTACTTTTCATAGAACCTCCCCATCTTTTTATTTTGTCCACAAAACAAATGTGACAAAATTGTGATTTTTGAATCTGCATGATGAGTATATGGCTTTTATAAGTTTCCTTGGCTGCCATAAGACATTACTCCAAATTGGGGATTTAAAACAAGAACTTACTCTCTCATAGTTCTGGAGACCAGAGGTTTGAAATCAAGATATCAGCAAAGCCACATTCCCTCTTGACTCAGGCAGAATTCTTTCTCACCTGTTCTTTCTACTGATGGCCCCAGGTTATCCTTGGTTCATGGCTGCCAAACTCCAATCTCTGTCTCCATGGCCACATGGCCTTCTTCTGTGTGTCTGTCTTCTGGTCTGTCTCTTATAAGACCACATGTCATTTGATTTATGGCCCACTAGATAATCCAAAATGACCTCATCTCAAGATTCCTTATTCGATTATATCTGCAGAGCCCCTTTTGCCAAATAAGGTCACATTCATCAATTCCCAGGGTTAGAACATAGACAACTTTTTAGGGGGGCTTGCATTCAACCACTACTGGGTATATTATACTACTACACTGTTCTCTCTACTCGGTCTTTTTAAAATTTTTCATATTAAAAAGTTTTGGGTTTTTTTTTTTTACATTTTGACTAGGGAGGACTATATTTTACTGAGCTTTGAACATGGCAGAGTTCAAAGCAGAAAACTTCATAGTCTGAGGCAGAAAGTATGGGTGTGTTAAAGGAACAGAAAAATGTGAATTGATAAAAAACACCATTGAGAAGTGATTCCCTTCCTCTTTTTCAACCAAATAGATACATACGCTGTATGTAGAACGGTGCAAAGGAAGTACAGACTTACCTATAGCCTTACCTAACTCCACTTGCAGTGGCTATCTCTCCAACCTTTGCAACATTTTGCTTTTCAAAAAGGCATGACAGAAACAGCTGGAGAGGAAGGATAAGAGAGCCACATGAGCTCTGTCATCATTTCAGCCCCCCAGATTGGGCTGTTTCTGTCCTCGGCCACCATGATTCATGCTGCTTGTCCTGCTGCTAACGGTAATGTGGATGCTCCTGCACCAGGGCTGGCAGGGACAAGATGATGCAGCAGGTCGGTTTGTCTCCCACACATAGTTCTCTTTGCTTTTTAGCCCTTTCATTTCCCCTCTGGAAAGAGAACTCTCTAGATGCTGATACCAAGGGACAGCTGGGGCATACTTCCTTAACTCACCTCCAGAAAGGAACACCGTGCTATGGTCCCCCTAAAATTTACATGTTATAATCTTAACCCCCAAAGGTGATGGTATGTAGGTGGGGACTTTGGGAGGTGCTTCAGTCATGCAGGCGGAGCCGTCCCGAATGGAATCATTGAAGAGGCTCCAGAGAGATCCCTTGTCCCTTACACCATGTGAGGACACAGCTAGGAGCCAGGAAGAGGGCCCCATAGAAAGATGACTAAGCTGGCACCTTGATCTTGGATTTACCAGCCAAGTTGTTTATAAGCTACTAAATCTATGATATGTTGTTATCGTAGCCCAAAACTGAGTCAGAAACCTTTTACTATGTACCCAGGACACATCCATGGCACAGGGAGGATGGAATGGGCTACCACGGGGCATGTGTTTGGAAAATGACCTTTTAATGGGAGGAACAAAAAGTAGAATTGGAATTCTTTCTTTGCACTTATTCTTTCTGTCTTAGGGCTGGAAAATGTGGATGGCCTGGAGTGGGGGCAAAGGTGAGGCAAGGGTAAGGTGATGATGTGGACAAAGTACTCTCTGGAGTTGTGTATTCACAACCTACACAGCTACATACAGTGGCCATGGGGATTTAGGGACACAGCAGTATTCAAGAATGTGCTTCCTTGTGTGTTTCTGTATTAGCTCCCCCTTTGGACATGTCAGCTAAGCTGCCTGAGTTTCCCCACTTCAAGAGACTGACATTGAAGCAAATAGAAGCTTTTGAGCCATCTTCAGGGTGAGAGTCCCCCAGGGTGACTCTCCCTGACTTGGCGTTCCTGGAGGGGAGCCTTGGGAAAGCAGCTGAAATCTTTGCTGCTGTGTTCTTCACTATCTCCAGGAACAGCAGTGCTGTGCTGAGCAGTTTCACAGAGTCTGTCCACTGACTTGCTTGTCAAAGTGGTAGGGCAGGCAGCCATATTTTTACCAGCCTCTTCTGGACATGGGACCAGAAAGGTGCCCTTGTCCCACACAGGTATGGGCTCTAGTGGGGCTGTCCATGACTTTCAGCCTCAACGTGGCCATGTGGCTTCTCTCTTCCAGCAATTTGAACTGAAGAGCAATAAGAAAAGGAGTTGGTTAGTAGTCAGAAAGGCAGAAGCCAAAAAATTGCATAGAGTGATGCCGCAGATAGGTTTGTGGTCATTAGTGATGCCCCAGATAGGTTTGTGGCCAAACCAAAGATAAGAAGGAGTAGAAGCATGAATAAGCAGAAGAAACTCCCGGAAAAGAGACAAGAGAGGACCAGGAGAGAGCAGAAGGAATGAGTGTCCCTGAGAGACCAGGGGAGGTGTGGACCCCTGGAGCAGCCCTAATTTCTGGTTCCTTTCCAGGTCTAGGGTTAGTACCTGGGTATCTTTACCATAAATCTCACTTTCCTCAGGATGATTTTATTAGATTTTTCTGGCATCTGAAGCACCCAAGACAGGAATCTTCCCTCAACCCCATAGTGTGCTTGATCGTGCTTTCTTTATTCAGCCTACATCTGTGGTGTATTTCAGGAAAATGCAGTGTTGGCTCACTGGAGAGCTCTTGAGACCCATTAACTCACCACAGAAACAGGAGGTATTCGAGGAAGCCCACCCTCCTGGAAAATTATTGAGTTTATCAAACTGTACAGAACACCTATCCTAAAGTCCTAAGACCTGGAGATAGAGGATGGCTTTGGAAGGCTCACCAGGGTACCGGCCTGGGAAGTATAAAGAAGAAGGAACATCTCACTCATCTGCAGCCCCCTTTCCTTATGTCCTTCTGTTGGGAACTGCCCTGCCTGGTATCAGAAGCTGTAACCCCCACCAAGGCTAAGGCTGAAGGAGTGGCCTTGGACTGTAAACCAGCAAGGAGACAAAAGCTTATCTCCCTGGCAGGAGCGCTGCTTCTGCTGCTTCATTCATAACTGAACTCCAAAGCTTGGTTGGGTAGCCAATGACAGGTAAGATTCCCCAAGGGGGGAACGATCTAAGACAGGCATGATCACGTGGGAGGCCCCCAAGGAAGGACTTTGGGGGCTACAGCAAAAGGGGGTGATGGACCCTCGCTCCCTGGCTTTGACATAGGCTGAGTCCTCATCATCTGGGAGAAAATCTCCTTATCTCTTGGTTTCCTTAGTCCCCCAGCTCCACCTAAGCCTGAAACAATGACAGGGTGGTACAGCTCTGTGCTGAAAAGGGCGGGTTCCCCAGGTGATCAGGCCTAAGAAAGAACATGTAAATTCCTGTGAAACCTGCTTTGTTTAGAATGCTCTCAGTTGAATGATAAGGGTCCAAAAAAGAAGTAAGTTTGTTCTTTAAAGTTGTACAGCTCTTTGACTCTGACTCAAAATAGGCCTTCAGACTTCCTTCTTATCTATTGTTTGATCCTTAATTCCTAGCAATGAGTAATGAGCTTTTACCTGAATTCTTATGCAAACGAAACCAATAAAAAGCCTCTCCAGAGGAAGAACGGTGCACTCTCCCCACCAGGGAGGGTGGCCAAGTGGCGTGCTCCCCACGTGAGGAGTGACCACGGCGCCCTCCAGGAGAGACGGTGGCCAAGGTGCTCCCCACATGAGGAGTGGCCCTTCTGTTCCTATTCCTCCACAGGACCTGGTTGTCTCTGTGTATGTTTTTAGCATGTTTCGACGAACATCCGCAGCTGAGATTGATACAGCAGGATGGTATCCTCCACATCCTTCACCATCTTTTTCCTTTTTTCCAATAAAAATTTGCTGTTGCCTACTATCCCCCTTGTTAGATATTCTTTGATATACCTTTCTACACTAACTGTGGAAGTGACAACTGGAGCTTAATGTTCTGTCCTCCATTGTGTAAATTATGAAATTACAAATAATTCCTTTATTCTTGATTTTGAAACTGGAAGGAAAGAGAGGATGAAAAAAGATGAGAAATGCTCTCTTTGTCAGGGCTGAAGAAACAGAAGTGAGTTATTATTTGAAAAGGTGTATTAAGTATTATGACATAAATTTATACAGAAAAAAATTAAAGTAATACAAAGTCTGAGAGTGAAATTCAATTAATCTTGGCTGGTGGTAAATAACTAATGATATGATTACCCCAGGAGTCTATATCAAAAACTCAGCTGGTAGAGAATAGAGACTGTGAGAAACTGAAGTGGAGTTCCAGCTAAGAGAGCAGAGGTTTAAAAATATTGAGAAACACTGTCTTAATCTAAAGAGAGACACATTTGAGGCCACAGTTTCAAGCTTTGACAGGGTGTTGACATATGTCCTTGGGCACAGGTCTGTCTGGCCTCTCCAATATGTTCACGTGGCAGATGCTTACTTGAACTGCTTCTCTGTGAAGCTTTTCCCACACTATCTTCGTGTCGTCTCAGTTCTCTGACCCCTGACCCCATTGTCCTTGGGGCTGCCCTTTCTCTTTGGCTAATATGTGGGGATCAGAGTTAGGACCTCTGGGATCTCTTTCTTCATAGTGAACCTAAGAATGAAATACTTGTCCAAAATTGCACATGAAAGTTAATAATGGAAACTAGTTGTATCAAGTCAAGGAATGCACAAAAACAGCATTTAGAGAGAACACTTTCAACTGTCAAAGAACCAAAAACTGTATATTTGTCCCACTGAACTGTGGAATTGTTCTCAAAATTCAAACATTCAGTGATTGGAAATGTCATAAATCAACAAATGGTAATTCAGTTTTTTTCTAATGTGAAGGGTAAAATGATTTATTTTTTTACATGTGAAAAGTTCAACTCAGTAAGTAATTAGGCTACAAATTTATGCACATACATTTTTTTTTCTTAAAAGCCAAAGATGCACATTAATTCACTTTTTAAAAAGTTTGGTTTTATCTTCTGCAAATGTTATCTTCTTAAATGCAAATTCCTGATGCAACACACCTTCAGGTATAGTAAAGGGAACATGAGCAGCGGATTGCCCAGTGGAAAGTGTATGGGCTACTGAATTAGAATAGAGTCACAACTCTGATGCTTTTCCTTGCTTGCTGTTGGTTTTGGGAAGATTAATTTAACAACTTTTGACCCTCAATCTCTTTATCTGTCAAATGGTTAGGGTATGATTTATTCACAGGGCTTTGGTGAGACATAAATGAATCTTCTCCAGTGGTAAGTAGCACTGCTATTCATTCAGTTGCCCAAGCTAGAAACTTATGAGTCATTCCTAATACCTCCTTCAAAATACACCTCAAAGTTTTCCACTTGTCTCTGTTACTACACCTATTCCTAATCTTAGTCAACATGGTTTTTCACTTTGACTGTTGCTTGAATCTCCTGACTGGTGTCTTCACACTTACTCTTACTTCTCCCACCTACTCAATCCATACATAGAAATATAGTTTTTAAAAATATAAATTATGCTACTCTCTTCCTAGTTAAGCTTTTCTGATGGCTTCCCACCATATTTTTATATAACATCTTTATTAAGATATAATTTATATGCCATAATTTCACCCTTTTAAAAATACAAAACCAAAGGTACAATGTATTTTTTAGCATATTCAATATTGCTCACCATCATCACTATCTAATTCCAGAATATTTTCATCACCCTGAAGGAAAAACCAATATCATTAACAGTTATTTCCTATTTCCTTTCCTCCCAGCACAACCACTAACCCACTTTCTGTCTCTGTGGATTTGCCTGTTCTTACTATTTCATATAAATGGAATCCTATAATATGTGACTTATTTTGGTCTGGCTTTTTTCACTTAGCATGGCATTTTTAAGGTTCATCTATGTCATAGTATGTGTTACTACTCTGTTCCTTTTCTTTTCATTTTTTTTTTTGTTATTTTCTCTTGCTAATCTGCCTCATATCTATTTGATTAGAAACTTCAGGATAAAGGAAAGTTTTGTTGTTCCCTATAACATTAACTTGACTTTACTGTGGTGATCACTTCACAATGTATGCAAATATCTAATCATGATGTTGTACACCTGAAATTAATGTGATACTATATGTCAATTATACCTCAATTAATTCAAATCTTGAAAAAAATGAATTAGCTAGAGACTTTGACTAGAATAATTCCAAGAATAAATTCAAATAATAATCTTGATGTAAGAAATGTCCAAACTTGTAGAGAATTTTTTACTTTATTTGAGCCAAAATGAAAATATATGCCTGGGAACAAGATCTCACATGTTGCTCTTTATTCCTTTCTATTTCCCTATAATATTCTATTTTATAGATATACCACATTTGTTTATCCATTCATCAGTTAAAAAACATTTGGGTTGTTTCCACTTTGGGGATATGAATAATACTGCTATGAACATTCAGGTACAAATGTTTGTGTGGACACATATTTTCAGTTCTTTTATGTATCTACCTAGGAATAAAATTACTAGGTTATATGGTAACTCTATGGTTAACCTTTTAAAGAACTGCTAAATTATTGTTCTAAGCAGCTGCACTATTTCACAATCCCATGAGCAATGGATGAGGGTTCCAATTTATCCACATCTGCTCCAACACTTTCTCTTTTTTATATTAGCCATGAATGAAATTATATTTCATTGTGGTTTTGATTTGCATTTCCCTAAAATGTTCTACGTCTCAATGTTAATTGAGACGTAGATAGACGTGTAGAACTACGTCTATAGACGTGTTCTACGTCATCTTTTCATGTGCTTTTTATCCATTTGCATATTTATTTGAAACAAATTCTATTCAAATACTTTACCCATTTTTAAAATTGTGTTATTTGTCTTTCTTTATGTTATTATTGAGTTGTAAGAGTTCTTATATACTCTTGATACAAGTCCTTTATCAGATATATGATAATACAATGTTTTCTTCCATTTTGCAGGTTATCTTTTCACTTTCTTAATGGTGTCATTTGAATCACAAGTTTTTAATTTGATAAAGTCCAGGTATCAGTTTTTTAGTGCTATAGATATCATATCTAAGAAACCATTACCCAATCTAAAGTCATGAAAATTTACTCATGTTTTATGCTAAGAGAACTAAGTCTCTTCTTTAATTACAGGAAACCAAGTATCAATTTATTGTGTAGTGCTGATTGCTATTTACAATATATAAGAAATTATTGTTCTTAAAACCAAATCTCCCATACATGGGAATAAGCTCACATTATTTAAAAAAAATAGTACTATTTACAAGTCTTTATTAAACAGTAGTTTTTCTAATTTCACTTTCCCACCTGAAGAATGTGATGATGTAATTTATAATCATGCTTTAGAGTTGGGAATAAACTGGGAGATCATCATGTCCAAGGCTGGAATACAGATCCTGCTCTTCTGCGTTCTCTCACTGGTGGCTTCTGCCTGGAATCTTGTCCTGGCTCAACAGGAGAAGGGACTCGGTTTAGTTAGTGACGTCTATCTGCCTTTGATATATGAGGGGAAGGTGACAGTGTGAGTCCAATCTAGTCCTGATCTAGTCCAACCTCTTTATTTTATGGGTTAGAAATTAAAGCCCTGGTAAATTGAGACTTCCTGAAAGTTATACAGTTAGTGGCTTAGCTAGGATTGCAAATTCAGTAGGAAGCTATTCTTGAATAAAATTTCTCCCCATTCACCCCCTGAACCCAGTTGTTCTAAACACTTGTCCCTAAATGCCTCTTGAAAATATTTCCTCTACCCTGATTCCCCTCATCCTGCCTATTTATCAAAAGTGCCCTAATTTGTCTACCCTCCTTAATGTCTATCTCCATTTCCACTTCCAATCCATCCTCCTAGGTCTAGAACATTGACAGAGAATTCTAATTCTAATTCTTAGAATTAGACAGTGCCATTCTAATGCTTAGACACTTGCAGAGTGCCAGCGCCCAGTGTACTTCCATCCTTTGCTCATTTCCGGTAGCCCACGTCCTGTCTGGCAAAACCCTGCTCACCCTTCAGATCAGCTAAGGTGTCGAGTCTTCTGTGAAGCTTTCCTGAACTCTTCTTTTCCCCCTGGATTACCAGTCTAGAAGGGTCTGTTCCATCAACACAGTCTTCCTTCTCAGGAAGATCTCCTCTGTGCATCAGTAATATTCATTGGTGAGTGACAAATCAGCTTGGAGCGACTACATTCACCTTCATGGCAGGATGCCAGGGCACTGCACCACTGAGTAGAAACTCCAGACTTAGGTTTTTGCTGCTACCTCTTTGATTCCTTTAAAAAATTACAACTGATACACAGCAGGGAATGTTACTTAAATATATAACCTACATTATAGGAAATAAAACTTTTGATAATAGCATTTTATGTAAATATTATTTATAGCAATGAAAAACAAAAACACAGAGTATCTGACCATTAACGTGATGGTTAAATAATTTACTGTATATGATGACATATGACATAGCCATTTCAAATCATGTCTATAGACGTGTTCTACGTCATGAAAAAGTGCTTACGATATGATGATAAGGGTGAAAGCAAATAAAATATGTGCTTGCAATAATACTTTATCCACATAAAACGTGTATTGACACTAAACTGAGGGGAAGTGTTAGTAGAGATTGCCTCTGGATGATTGGATTATGAGCCATGTTTTCTGTTTGGTATTTTCAATGTAGATGTTAAGACCATTTATTCTTTTACTAGGCCTTTGAGGTATAACTTACATACAGTAAAATGCATAAGTTTTAAGATAAAATTTTCAAAGATTTTTTTTTATTTTAAAGGGGGAGAGAAACATCGATAGGTTACCTCTCATCCATGCCCCAACTGGGACTGAACTCGCAACCCAGGCATGTGCCCTGACCTGGAATTGAACTAGTGACCTTTAGCTTTGCAGAATGATGTCCCCCAAAATGAACCACACTGGTCAGGGCAAGATAAAATTTTCAATTAAAAAATTAATAAGTATTTGTATATCTATTAATACGCTCCTGTGTGACAACCTTCCAGATCAAGATAGTGCAGATTTCCATCACCCCAGAAACTTCTCTCCTGTCTCTAGTGAACACTCACTCACCAGCATTCTTGGCTTTTGTTATCATAGACTACTTCTTCCTGTTCTTAAACTTCATATAAATGGAATCATCAGTATATATTACAGTATATATTATTTAGTGGTATCTGGCTTCTTTCACTCAAACTAATGTTTTTGAAAGTCATTAATTTTATTACTTATACTGTTGTTGCTATTGTTGTTTAAATATTTTTGTTTATTTATTTTTAGAGGGAAGGGAGGGGAGGGAGAAAGGAAGAGAAACATTGATGTGTGAGAGGAACATTAATTGGCTGCCTCTTGCATGCCCTCACTCCCCCAACCAAGGACCTGGTATGAAACACAGGCATGTGGCCTGACTGGGAATTGAGCTGGCAACCACAATACCCAACCCACTGAGCCACACAGGTCAGGGCTGTTTTTTTTTAGCTCCTGAATGGTATTCCATTATATTAATGTACCACAATTTGTTTAGTTATTCTCCTACTGGTGGTGTACATTTTGCTTATTTCCATTTTGGAGCTATCATGAATAAGATTGTTGCAAACATCCACATACAAATTTTTATGTGTACATATAAACTCACAGATATGCACTCAGCAGTGGAATTGCTGAGTTGTAAGGTGAATATATGATTAACTTTGTTAGAGAGTGCCTGTTTTCCACAGTGGTTGCTCCATTCTGTATTCCTACCAGTATTGTATGAGAGTTCTAACTCCTCCACATCCTTACCATTACATGTAATTGTCGGTTTTTCTAATTTTATTCATTCATTTAGGTCTGTCATAGCATCACACTGTGCTTATTGTTTGAATTTCCCTGATGAAGAATGATTTTGAGGGCCTTTTCATATGTTATACAGACTTTCACTTATTTTCTTCTTTGTGAAGTTCCAGTGCAAGTCTGTTGCTATATTTTAATGAAATTATTTATAAGTTGAGTATTGGTGTGTAGAAGTTTTTCAATATACATATATGTCTATATAGGTGTTCTGGATATAAGTCCTTTGTCAAATATATATATACTACAAATGTTTTTCTCCAATTCTACATCTTTTTACATTCTTAATAATTTCTTTTGATAGAGGTTTTCAATTTCACTGATGCCTAATTTTCAATTTTGTCTTCTATACTTTTTGTGTCTTGTTGAAGAAATCTTTGCCTACCCAAGAGCCATAAAAATATTTTTCTGTGGTTTCTCCTGGAAGCTTTAAAATATTAGACTTCATATTTAGATCTACGGTTTTTTAATCAGGGAGAAAATAAACTCAAAGAAATATAGGTGACAGGCTGCTGGTGAGTTTGTCCATTATTTAGGTTGGGGAATGTTGAAATTTAGGCAGTAACACAGTATGACTTCACCTGGGTAGAAAAACAAGTGATGTAAGTCTGTAAGAACATTCTGATTCTAACTCTGGTGCCACAGACAAGTTATACCTTGGGTTTCTTACAGTTAAATACTTGGGAGAAGTTTTAAGGAATTTGGAGGGGAATAAGTAGAGAACTTCTGGGCTTCAAATGATCCCCCTCTTCAGGGCTTAGACTGCAAGCAGTTTCTGGGTGGGTTTTTTTTTTTTTTTTTGCAGACAGTGTAGACTCCAATGAAAGCCTGGCTGGGGCCCTGGCACCTTCCAACATGGACACCTCCAGAGCAGAAGGCATGAAGGAGAGGCAGTTAGAGTAAGCAAAGGAAAATCACATCATTAGTTATGATGAATTGGGATTAAATGGGTATTAGTCACATCTCCAATGTGGAAAGACATTGAGAAAGATGACCAGAATTCAGGGCCTGAATTCCTAAATCCTCTCCAGTTGCTAATGAAGCAGCTGCCATCCCATGTGAGTTTCCCAAGGAAGATATACGCACAATAGACAAGACCAGGCACAGGATTACTTGTGACAGCAGCAATATTGGGTTCTGAACCTCTGTATTGTCCTCTAGTGAGCTAGACTGACCCTTGTTTGTTACATGGTCTTATCTTGGTCCTCTAGCCCAAGTCTCACACTTTAAGCAGCAGAAAACTCCTTTGGCCTTCTTCCCTAGACCAGAATGACAAATATCGCTCACATGCATGGCCACTCCCACTTTGGTGGCTATAGAGGATACTGTGGTATGCTACCCAGATTACCCTTTCAGGACCCATACATGCATTCTCTTAGCTGTCACAAGTGTAGACCAGTGATGGCTCATAATTGCATCTTCTCTGAGAATGGCCTTGGCCAAAGGGAGCACCCTTGCCCAAGGTTTCAGCCCTCTGGAGTCAATGTTGGAAAAAATGGGCAGGGGGGCGGGAAGAGTTTAGTGCTAAGGCCTGGCACTTTGTCTCATTTGGGACAACCCAGCTCCAGAGTCCCCTATGAAAGTGGCTGAGGATTTTGTAGCAACTGCAATGTCTCATATTACTTACCTCATTTCCTTACAAGTGTTGTTCTTGAGTAAACTCCTTAATAAACCTCCTGCAAGCAAGTCTCTGAGTCTCAGAGTCTGTTTCTATGGAATCCACCTAAAACACTGGCCTTGCCTGAATACATTACTAATTAGTCATATTACTTGTTTTTCCTTGCTGAGCCTGGATTAATTTGAAGGGTTCTTTTCAAAATAGCCAATAAGTAACTATAGAAAAACAAAGGGAGTGATAAACAAGTTGAAAACCACTTAGCATCCTTGCTCTAAGCCCTCATTTTAATATCAGTTCTCTAGATCTTGGTGTTCTGGTGACAAGAAGAGACAAGAAGAAATATGCCTAAGGAAAGTTCACCAAGGAAAGGAGAGAGCTACTTGAATGTCAAGCCTTGAGCAAAGCCAATCTAAAGTGTTTTTCCACAATTATCCAAAACATCCCCCAGGTGGGAGATAGCCCCGGGCCTGTCAGCTGTGCAGGGAAAACCAATCCAAAAGAGTCACTCTCAATGGCTTTATTCTTTGTTATACCAAATTTCCATTGCCTTACACCCAAGTTATAAAACATCCTTGGCCTTGACCATTCATAGCAGGATCCTCTAACTCTTCTTTAAGACATACACAAACTGGAAATCTGATGACTTTGTGGTCTATTTACACTACCCTGAAAAGCTGCCTATCTTAGATCTAAGACAATGGATGCTAGCTTCTTCATTTATAAAATTGAAGATGCAGAAGAAAGACTCAGTGAACCCAAAGAGAGATTATTTGAAATTAGCCAGTTAGATGAACAAAAAGATAAAAGAATAAAAAAAGAGTAAAGAAAATCTACATGAATTATATGATACCGTCAACCAAATGAACATTCATATCATGGGAGTCTCAGAAAAAAGAAGAGAGGGGAAAGGCAGAAAATGTATTTAAAGAAAATCATTTTCAGCTATCAAGCTGAAACCTTCCCAAATCTTGGAGAGATATGGATTTCCAGGTACAGGAAGCTCAAAGGACCCCAAATGAGATCCACCCAAAGAATTACTCTGAGACACATTATATTCAAGATTCTAAAAGTCAAAGACAAAGAGGTTAGTTTGAAGGCAGCAGGAGAAAAATAACTTATCACATACAATGGAACCCCTAGAAGGCTATCAGTGGTCCCAGAAAAAAAGACACCAGGAAACTGGCATTTCCAAAGCTGTCTTCCAATGTTTTTCAATGTTCTAATGAAAAAGCTTGCTTGAAACATGATCACCCTGTTCTGAGGCATACCCCTCCACACACACACACCACTGCCATTAAGCTTTTTACTGCTTCAACTAGTATTGAATGGAAATGGTATAGATAAGACTGGCCTTGAGAAGGTTATAAAGCATGATTTTCCATACCACACACTCTATGTTATTCTCATTTCTCACCCTGTATCTATGGCCTCATCAGAGTTCCTAATAAGTAGTGGATTATGGAAGAAAACTTAATGAATGGTTTATAGATTACTTTGCACCACATGCTGGCACCAGATAGATGAAAGCAGAATTATGACCCCACTCAGGAGTGGCCATCAGGAGGGTGAGCAAGGGAAAGCCTCCTGGTGCTTAGGATGTCAAGCAGGATCTCTAGTTATTCACTATTCCTGGAATAAGAATTTTCTAGGGGAAAGGATCTGCATCCATCCATAAGTAATAGTTAAAGATTTGGTGGCAAGAAAGTCCAAAACAAACAAATGAACAAATAAACAGTCAAAACAAAATAACCCAAAGAAACAAAAACAGTGCAAAGAATAGAAGAAAACTTTGAAAAACTAGAATTAATATCCTCAAGAGCAATAAGAAAAAAGGACAGGATATTGAAACATAAGAGAAGAAGAACAAGAAAAGGATTCTAAGGAAAGAAAATTTAAGAAAGAGCTTTTGGAAATAAAAAATAAATAGGCTAACCAAAAATTTAAAAAGTCCATAGAAATGCTGAACAGGAATGGTAGTAGAAACCTCTTAAGATGTACAACAAGGTGGACAATGGGATTAAAAAATAAGAAAATTAGAGAATCATTCCAGGAGGCCCAAAATCTAGCTAACAGATTTTATAGAAAGAGAAAATAAAGAAAATTGAGAGGAGAAAATTATCAATGACATAATAAAGAAATATTCCAGAACTGCAAGATATAAATTTCCAAATTTAAAGAGGCTACAATAATAGCTGAACATAATAATGAGATGATGATGATGATGATGACGACAATGATGATGATAAGGTCCACACTAAGGCACTTTATCATGAATTTTCTGAAAACTAGGAATAAAGGGAGAATTTAGTTGAGGAATAATCATCTTAAAAAATGTTCCTTATTAAGAATTAAGATAACCACATGTAAGTTTTCTGTAAATGTGCTCTTTTGTTATCTAAGACCATTATTATTTTCCTTCCGTTTGCCCTTTGAATTCTGCTCATCCTAAAATAGTAAGCCAAATCCTTTTTTTTTTTTTTTGGCAACAAAAAATTGCTGAAGATTCAGAGGATTCATTCACAGAGCAGAATACTGAAAAGGGAGGCTTGGAGTCCTGCTGTGCCGTAGAGTTGACTGAAGCAGGTAATGAACCTCAGCCCAGTGATCTGTTAAATCCATAACTCAATTAGAATACAAAGGTGTCTTTCTTTTGAAAGGCTATTTTTCAAACCCTCTAATGTAAAAGCTAGGGAATATTGCTATCAATTCTTCCTTTCCTCTAAGCAAATAGCATTTCTCTGCCCTGAACAGATGGGGCTCTGTGTGATAAATAGCCCAGTGTTTCAGTCCAGCCGCGGATGGCACGGACAACTTGTCCCCAGTGTGGCTGTCTCTCCACTTTCATTTCCTTTGACTAGACTGGAGCAGTGTTTAAGACTCAGACAACAAATCTGCAGGAATTAGTTTTGGCCATCCTCACATTCTAGCCATTCTTTATGATGATGAGAAGGGTAAGCACCTTCCAGGAAGTGTTCTGGAGAAGGTGAGAGATGCAAAGGAGGAAAGAAAGGCAGCCTTTCATGCTTGGTGCAGCCTTGGTGCTCTCCATATTAATAGCTCAGTCACTAACTGCTGTGGTTAATTACTTTTCTCAGAGGATCCAGTTGGTTTTCTATTTATGAAGGCGACTACAACAAAGAGTATGCACACGCAATGCACACTCCATAGGCACACACAAACAAACACACATGCCACTACTACTCTTCCAACTGCCTTCTGATTGGCTTCCTTGGAATCCCTCATGGTCCACATCATTACTATAAAGAATGTCAATCATCACTGCATAAGAGAATCACTTATCTCTTAAGGAACATCAGACAGAGTATTTGCTGTTCTAATGATCTCATCTGCACCGTGTAGAGCTCAGAATATGATCGGTGTTGCATTCAAGTTCCCTTTGTCACATTCTCGCAGATAAGGACAGACTGCCACAACTGTCTTCCAAACCAGTAGGGATAGGTCATATGACTGAAAGTAATGGAAAGGACAAATTTATTTTGGAGCACAGGGACAAGTTTATATTCCTACACCTGCAATTTGTTCTGATGATGTTCAATATGCTTCATGGGCATTATGGGTCAGTTCAAAACCAATAACTTGTACATAGTTTGCATATAAACACCTTTGGGTGCACTTCCCGTTTCTGTCTCTAACTGCTTATTCATAAAACTCTGTGCAATGAGGACTAGTTGCCAAGGTTTCATGTACATCATCTCTAAACAGTCAATCCTCAACAAATATTTACTGAGTTCCTTCTAATTGTCAGGTAGGGTGGGTGCAGGGGAATCTTGAATGCTGGCTGCAGGGGATTCTTGCCCTCATGGTCACTGGAGTGTGGGATCTAAGTTGCATGGGGTCCCAAGAGCACACAATTGGATGGATCTTTTAAAAAGAGAACAAAATGCCCTGGCTGGTGTGGCTCAGTGGATTGAATGTGGGCTGAGGATCAAAAAGTTACCTGTTTGATTCCTAGTCAGGGCACATGCCTGGGTTGCAGGTCAGGTGCCCAACAAGGGGCACATGAGAGGTAACCGCACATTGATGTTTCTCTCCCTCTCTTTCTCCCTCCTCCCCAATAAATAGTCTCAAAAAAATAAAAATTTTTAAGACAAATAAAAAATTAAAAAGAGAACATAAATTTACTATGCCACATATTTATTTAGATTAAATATATAAATTATCAAAAAATAGTAAAAGAGGCCCATCTAATTGAAAGATCTGAGGTATAAGCTTCACATATATCATAGTAAATCCTCTGATGGGGCAGTAGGTAGTGTCTTGTCTCAGTTTTACAGATAAGACAAACTGGTGTTCTATTAGTAAATGTCTGAGTTGAGGTCAGTAAGACTGACCATTCTACTGCTCAATCCAGGGAAGTATGAACAACTACCAGAAGGCATCCAGGTGGAAATAGCTGTCCTCAGCCAGGGCACAGCTCAGATTATGTTGGCAGGAGTAAAAAAGAGGCTGCCCAGACATCTCTGCTTCCATCCAAACCAGGGGACAATTTGCCCCTCAAAACATTTATTATAAGCTAGACCCTGTTTTCTTGGGGTGTTGGTCCTCACAATTCAGATACTTCTAATTTTCACTGCAGCTGGGTCTGGTTTAAAATTCTGTATCTGCTGTTCTATAACTCACTGGTAAAAGAAAGAGGATGAACCAGGCTATAATTTCTCAGACGTTTCTGGAGAGCATTAGATATCTACGGATGTGCATAAGCATTATGAGAAAAGATGTGTGTGGCGCATTAGTTAGGAAGTACTGGGTGGAAAGTTAAAACTGATTTCTTTTGTACTGGTTTCTCAGGGACTTTATTTTGCTAATGTGTGTAGTAGCCCTCTTTATGTTTTCAAATGACCCATGCTTGTACGTCTGGGCCTTGACATGTGATGTGAACTCTGTAGAATGCCTTCCTTCACCTGGTCTATCTGGAAACCCTCTTTATTTTTTATTGAAGTGAAATTCACATAACAAAAAATAACCATTTAAAAGTACATAATTAGGTGGCATGTAATATACTCAAATGTTGTACAAATATTACCTTTGTATAGTTGCAAAGTATTTTCATCACCTGCAGAAACAGCCTCATACATATCAAGTAATCCCTCTCTCTTTTCTCCTCTTTTGAGCCCCAGGCAACCACTAATCTACTTTCTGTGTCTATTCTGGATATTTCCCATAAATGGAATCATAACCTATATGACATTTTGAGACTGGCTTCTCTCACTTAGTGTAATTTTTAGTCACTCATGTTGTAGCCGCTATCTGTACTTTATTTCTTTTTATGGCTGAATATTCCATTGTTTGGATATACCACATTGTGTCAGGTATTCATTAGTCTATAGACATTTGGTTGTTTCCACCTTTTGGCTATTATAAATAATACTGCTATGTTCATTTGTGTACAGGTTTTTGTGTGGACATATACTTTCAGTTCCCCAGGAGTGAACTTGTTGGGTCATGTGGTAATTCAGTTTAACTTTTTGAGGAGCTGCCTAATTGTTTCCTACCAGCAGTATATGAGGGTGCCAATTTCTCTGTATTCATTTTTTAAGATTCATTTCAAGCTTCATCTCCACTGTAAAGTTCATTATAGCAATGAACTGTTGATTCCTTGCACTGATCACTCTGTATTTTTATCTCTGTCTCCCACACCAGAGATCTCCTTAAGTATAAGACAACGACTTCCTCGCATTTATATTCCCAGGACCAAGCATGAAACCTGGACTTCAATCAAAAGTTGTTGAAGAAATGAGTGAATGAACTAGCAGATGATGCCTGAAATTAGTTTCAATGTTTGACCAGCATTGTATAAAGTGATGTTTGGGTATCCTCTTTTCTTGGGACCTGCTACATCTCCCATTTCTTTGCTTTTGTTATCCAGTATGGAAACCCAGGTACTTTTCCCCCCATCTTCCTAATTAATTCCCTAGTTTCCTCTTGAGACTGAAGTCTGCCTGAATTCCAGCTCCCTTGTCTGATTCCTAAAGTTTTCCCAAATTTATCTAGCCAGCACCATCTGGAGGGTTAGTCCTACCCCTGTGCTTCCAGTAAGTGTACAGGATCCTGCTCTAAACCACCTGGGCCACCAGGCAAGCAGACCTGTCACTTATCAAAATGGTTACCCCGGCTCAAGCTTATTCTCTCCACAGCAGATACAGATATTGCACTGCACTGAATGCAAGTGCCCACAACTTTTAGATGACTGCCTGTGGGGCTGTTAGTGCAGGACTATCACAAGGAGCAAACCTAAGAATCTCATTAGTTGTCTCATTTTCCACAGTATGTGTATTGTCCTTCTTTCTTCCTTCTCTTCTGCTTCCTCTTCTACCTCCTCATCTTCCTTCTCTTCTGTTTCTCCCACATCCTCTCCCTCCACCACCTTCTCTCCTTTTCTTTCAATCTCTCTTTTCTCTTCTCCATCTTTACCTCCCATCTTCCATGGCCCTCTGTATACTTTATGATCTTCTTACCAAAGTCACGACAATCTCTAGGCTGTGCCATCATCTGCCACTAGTAATGTCAGACTGTTCCCAATGATGATGATGATGAGAGGTATCATGTTTCCTCTTCACACATGCCACCTCTAATCCTCAAGGCAGCTCTCCGTGAGATTGACAAGGGAATATAACTTGCCCAAAGCCACAAAGTTAAAAAAAAATGGATCTGGGATTTCAACCTATGTCTGGATCAAAAATTCACCCTCAGTTCCCTCTGCTGCCCTGAATGTTCTTTGCTACTAATACCATAACCTTTTTCTAATCCTTATTTAAACCCAACCTTTAAAAAAAAAACCTGCCAAGAAGACTAATACCTGACACATGAAATTCTTGCCCTCAGAACCTCCTTAGTTAAGACAGAACAGCCCTCCCTCAGCCTTTTGCCCATCTTGCATGCTTCTCCTTCTTAAGTCTTGTTCATTTGAACTGCCGATGAGCACTTTATTGTATTCTTCTTTATTTTTTGATAGCAACACATAATAAATTATTTTTTAAAATATGTCTGTTTATACTAGTAGCCTTGTAAGTCTGTATTGTATATTTTTGAGGACTATTTGGCTACCTATCAAAAGTAATTAAAGTATTTATATTTTTTGATTCACTAACACTATTTCTGGGAATTGATCACAAAGGGAATACATTTTTTAAAAGCTACATATAGTGATGTTTATAGTGGTATTAATAGGATATTTAAAAATCAAAGACCCCTAAATACTTAGGTATTTAATAGTTGGGAATGATGAAGTAAATTACATATGAATGATAGGATATTATGTAGCTATTAAAAATAATAAATATGTTGTTTATATCATAACATTAAAATGAGTGAAGGAAGTAGGACCCATCTATATATACTATGGTCCAGGTGAAAGCCGCATCCTTATATCAATGCAGACTGGAGTGGATTTGCAGTTGTAAAGCAGATGCACAAAGTGGTGTGAGTATACATGGGGACTTTTCTTTTTTTATTAGAATTTCTTCTTTGTGATATTTAAAAATCGATCTGAGTTTCTGAGGCAGTTTGCTCCAGTGAGGAGTGCTGGCCTCACGCATAACAGCTCTGGCTTGCTCAGCAAGCTTTGTATCAAGAGTAACCTGCTACAGAGTTCGGTGTGGGGTATGGACATCCCACTAACATTAAAGTGTGAAGGGCCAGGAGAAATGGAAGTGGGGTTAAATTGCACATCATTCCAGCTGGAACACCAAACTGGGATTGTCTGTGGACAGATAGGAACCTGTGAGGTGAGCCTGGTTAAAATTAGTGAGGTCACCTGATAAAAATTCAGGCTCTCCCTAAAAAATTGGAGATTGTATAATTTTCTCCTCCTTAAATTCTTTCACAGATCAGCTCCACCCATATGTTACTCACATGCATCCTCCTTTGCACAGCGAAAGAGGCAGGAATTTTTTTTAAGATTTTATTTATTTATTTTTAGAGAGGGAGGGGAGGGAGAGAGAGAGAAACATCAATGTGCGGTTGCTGGGGGGTCATGGCCTGCAACCCAGGCATGTACCCTAACTGGGAATCGAACCTGAAACACTTTGGTTCGCAGCCTGCATTCAATCCACTGAGCTACGCCAGCTGGGGCTGAGGCAGGAATTTTTAATAATGAGAGATTAAATGTCTGTAACTGACACATTAGGATCTAAACTGTTAAGCAAACCATTAAAATGTTTTTTCACACAAACACCTCAGTAGCAGTGAAATGCACATGACTGATCTAGCCCCAGAGATACTCAAAGGGAAGACCCACCTGCAAAGGTCATTTCCGAGACATTCCAAAACAGTTTTACACTGTGCACGCCACAACGTGAAAGGATTTGGTCAGGTGGGAAGTCAACAGCTCTCTTTTGAAGCATTGCTTGAAAATGACGTTATCCTGGAATTCTTACAGAGATTAATAATTCAGGTTTAACTGTCAGATAATACTTGGTTTCTCCAGAATATCAGAATCCCTGAAGATGGAAAGAGGAGAACTGTTTGCAATTAAATCAAAGTACTGGAAACACTGAACTTTAGAAAAGGCTGGAGGGGTGATAGTTAACTGAAATCACAGGTGTGTCCATTCATCACTGGGTGGATCATGATGATATATTAGTACTGCTTCACCCACAGACAAAAGGGTGATTCAGCCCCTGGGAGCAGCTCTGGTTTTTGGGTGTACCCTTAGTGAAGCCCAGATTGAAATGACCTCTTTGTGTTTCTGGTATTAGTCAGGTACTAATTACTCCTAAGAGGACTATTCCATTCCTCTTTGCTATGTGAGCTTTAAAGCCTGACAGTCCTGACTTATTGACACACAGATATAGTGATCTCTGACTGGTTATCTGTGGTTATAAGGCAAGAGGCTGTGCTCAACTGAGACAAACAACGATTCCTAATGCACAGAGTGAAGCAGGTGGCCAAGAGCTAGGATCCAACATCCGAGTACAGTTATAATGGTTATGTAGGGAAAGCACCAATAAATACATTTAATAGCTATAAAAACAGGATGCTTTTTGTTAATTCAGGTCTTCCAAGAATTGGATGTCATAATGGGACTCAGTGTGCAAGGATTTTGGCAGGACAAAATACCTGTGTGAGAGAAGATGAGGAGGAAGCTGGGTAAGGCTGGGAGAGCATGAGACCACATGCCCATCTGACCCCATGCAAAAGAGAGAGGGAAAGATAGTAGGTAGAAGTGTTCTTGACTGTTGTGCAATCAAAAGAAGGCTTATCGAAGCCATTGGGTGGTCCAGGAGCCAAAGTCAGCTGAGAGGCATTCCTTGTTCCAGAACAGCCTGCCTTAGCATTTCTGCTTCCCTCAGTCACCACTAGAAGCAGCCCTCAGGGGGCATTGCCTCAGCACACATACTTCAATGGCTTTTGGAGCACAGCAGCTGAGTGGCTTGGTCAGTTACACTCCCCACAGCTGGAGTTCTGTAAAGCATCGTTTCACAGCTTCTACAAATCAAAATATCACTAATACTGAAAAAAGGGTGGTATGTGGTAAGGATATAAAGTAAGTGTATATAGGCAGCTGATGAAACAAACAAAATAAAAACCAGAACCATGCTTTAGGAGAAAGTTAAAAGATGAGCAGAGAAATGGTAGGATCAATTTCTTACCCCAAATATGAGCACAGTCCACTAACAAACTAACTCGACCAACAACGACAAAAACGAAAATTAAAAATCCAACCCTGACACCAGCCAGCTATTTTGCTATAGAAAAGTCAAGATTTATTAACTAATACTGACAATATTTATAGTTTGGGCTTTATCCTTAACAGGTAAAGAAGATTGGATTTTGGCAGATGCAGGGTTTCAGAATATTTTCTCCAAAGAACGATTCATCTGTTGAATATATTGTTCTGGACAGAGTTTGAATAAATTCATACCAGCGTCTTTGATACTGCCTGTTTATTTTTTAAAATACCAGACTAATAGAATACAGACCAAAGCATTTCTCCAAGATAGATTAGTGGAATCAAATGAAACATAGAGAAAAATTGTCAAGTGCAAATGGAAATTTACTATGTGATAAAGGTAGCATTTCTAATTTGTAGGAAAAAGGTTATTTGAGAAATAGGGTTGGGACAACTGGTAGCCATCTGGAAAAAAGTAAATTTTGGATTCTTACCTCAAATGTTAAAGCAGAATAAATTTGGGAAGGATCAAAGACTTAAATGTTAAAAATAAAGTAAAAGTACTGATGGGATAATTTTTAAACCTTCTATATGTAGTAAAGAACTTTCAAAATGTGAGACAAAACCCAGATGCCAGGGAAGAATAGAAAAATAAATTTAACAAAGACCAAGTAGTTTTTCCCTGTGGGGGGAAATAAAAAAGACATAAACTATAAAATATTTTAGCAATTCATATTAACAAGGTCTGATTTCACTCAAATATAAAGAGGTCCTATAAGTTAGTAATAAAGTCCATTAACCCAATAGAAAAATGAGCAAAGGAGATGAAGAGATATCTCATGAAAAAATATGTAAATAGGACTTCCAGTCAAGATAGAGGTATAGATGAGCAAGCATTGCCTCCTTGCACAACTATAGCAAAAAATACAACTAGACTGCAAAACAAATATTACCCAGAATTGTCAGAAAATCAAGCTGCGTGGAAGTCCGACAACCAAGGATTTAAAGAAGCCACATTCATTCAGATGGGTAGGAGGGGCAGAGATGCAGAGATGCAGAGATGCACAGAGATGCACAGAGAGGCATGGAGAGGCATGGAGAGGTGAAGAGGTGTGCAGAGATGCAAATAGGTGAGGAGCCATGGAGTGGTGTGGAGATATGCAGAGGCTAACATAGAGTGCCACATTCACATGTGGTGGATAAAAATCAGGAGGGATAAATCAGGAGTGAGGAATCCCAGCCCCAGATCAGACCACCCAGATCAGGGTTCCAGTGCCAGGAAAATAAGTTCCCATAACTCCTGGCTATAAAGACTAGTGGGAGTTGGGGCAGCAGAAGACATTGCAGGATTCTCAAGAAACTCCTCTTATGATGCCTACCACATACTTAGGACTCACACAGACACACCCCTTCTAGGGTTCAGCACCAGGGCAACAACTGGAAGGGTATCACTGGTATATCAGGAGAAAGTAAAGTGACTGGCAACAGGATGAGTGCAAGGAGATAGCTTCTTCCTGGGCAAAAACTCCAAAGACCAGGCAGCGGCATTGTCCCCACTTTGAGCCCTCCCCAGACAGAGCAACAGAGTGGGGACATAGGTTGCCCGCCCTGGTGTATACCTTAGGCTCTACACCATACAACTTACCAGTGTGCTTTTCTACAATAGGCCATGCTACCAAGACAGGGAGTCAAAGCAGCTTTACCTAATGCACAGAAACAAACACAGGGAGGCTGACAAAATGAGGAGACAAAAAAATATGACTCAAATTAAAGAATAGGATAAAACTCCAGAAAAAGAACTAAACAAAATGAAGGTAAGCAACCTATCAGCTGTACAGTTCAAAACACTGGTGATAAGGATGCTCAGAGATCTCATTGGATACTTCAACAGCATAAAAAAAGATCCAAGCAGAAATGAAGGTTGCATTAAGTTAAATAAAGAGAAATCTACAGGGAACTAAGAGTGGAGGGGATGAAGCCAAGAATCAAATCAACAATTTGGAACACAAGGAAGGAAAAAGCATTCAATCAGAACAGCAGGAAGAAAAAATAATTTAAAAAAATGAGGATATACTTAGGAACCTCTGGGACATCTTTAAACATACCAACATCCAAATCATATGGATGCCAGAAGAAGAAGAGAAAGAGCAAGAAATTGAAAACTTATTTGAAAAAATAATGAAAGAAAACTTTCCTAATTTGATGAAGGAAATAGACATTCAAGTCCAGGAAGCACAGAGAGTTCCAAACAAGATGGACAAAAAAAAGACCACACCAAGACACATCACAATTAAAATGTCAAAGGTTAAAGATACAGAGAGAATCTTAAAAGCAGCAAGAGAAAAGCAGAAAATTACCTATAAAGGAGTTCCCTTTAGACTTCCAGCTGATTTCTCAAAAGAAACTTTGCAAGCAAGAAGGGACTAGCAAGAAGTATTCAAAGTGATGAAAAGCAAGGACCTACAACCTAGATTACTCTATCCAGCAAAGCTATCATTTAGAATAGAAGGGCAGATAAAGTGCTTCCCAGATAAGATAAAATTAAAGGAGTTTATCATCACCAAACCATTATTATAAGACATGCTAAAAGGAATTATACAAGAAAGAGATCAAAATTATAAACACTAAAATGACAATAAATTCACAACTATCAATAACTGAATCCAAATAAACTAAGAAAACAAGTAGAACAGGAACAGAATCATAGATAAGGAGATCATGTGGAGTGTTATCAGCTGGGAGGGGGAAAGGGAATAATGGGGGAAAGGTACAGTGATTAGGAAGCACAACTTGGTAGGTACAACATAGACAGGGGGATGTTAAGAACAGTATAGGCCAAATAACTTATATGCATGATCCATGTACTTAAACAAAGGGGCGGGGGTGGATTGCTGGAGGAAATGGGGGTACCAGGTAGAAGCAGGCAAAAGGGAAAAAATTGGGACAAATGTAATAGCATAATCAATAAAATGTATTTTAAAAAGAAAAAATATAAATGGTTCTTGAACATATAAACATGCCCAAATTCACTCACAAGAAAAATCCAAGTCCTTCCAAGAAGCAGACACCAAGATGGGATTAGACATGCAAGAGATGACTTGGGACAAATTCCTGTGAAGGAACAAGGGACAGGAAGGAGAAAGTGAAGAGAGGCTTAAGACCATGATGCTGATCTGACCCCTGGGAAAGAGTAAAGAAACGAAGGAGGGTTGAATAGGGGGAGTCTCTCTGTAGCACAGTTCTAAGAGAGTTTGCCCAGAATGATGGAGAGCTGAGGTGAAGTCACCTACAGAGGAATCCCATCTCTTGCAGGAATGGGCCTTCCTTAGTGTCCTTATTGCACTCAGCCACTGGCTGGGAGCAACCAGTGGGAAGCCTGGCCTCAGCACACTCACAGTGGTGGATTCAGAACACAGCAGTAATTACATGTTCTGTAACAACATGTCTGAGTGGTGCATTTTTGAGGCCATCACACTTGCCTTGTTAGCAAAAGTAGGAATGAACAGGCAATCTCCTACATTGCTGATGGGAGTGAAGCTTGGTATAACCTCCATGGAAGGCAATTGGTAGCACCTCCCAAAATCTCATCTGTATGAACTGTTTGAACCAGCAACCCCACTTCTACAAATTTTTCTTTCAGACATATGCATATTCAAGAGATTCACTCTGTCATTGTTGGTAACAACAAAAGATTGGCCCTAAATGTCCCTATTCACTAAGGAACTAGTTAAATTATAAAATACTTTAAAGTTATGAATAAAGAAGGAGGAAGCTCTTTGTGTGCTAAGAAATAATCTTTAAGATACATTATTAAGTGACAAAAGCAAGGTGAAGAACAGTAAAAATGGTATGCTAAAATTTAGGTTAAAACTTTAACGGGGTGGGGAGAGATGGACAAATTTGTGTTTATATGCAGAGAATGTCTTGGGAAGAGAACCCAGGAGACAGGTGACATATCTTGTCCTGAGGAGGGGAACTGGGCTACTGGGACAGAAATAGGAGGGACACTTTTCATTGTTTGCCATTTTTCCCTTTTGAGTTTTGAATCATGTGAATTCAAAAAATACAAATTTGAAAGGAATGTAAGAGCCTTTCTGACTTGATGCACACTATCACTATCCTGAATAAATGAAAAGTGGATTCTGTGTACCTAGGGGATATTTACTCAACAAAAATTACCTTGGGTCACCCTCCCAGCTACTGACACACTGATACCCTCTCTTCATAAAGTTTAACATTTCAAATTTAAAATCTCTATAAAAATGTAAATAAAGCATGGTTTATCCCTCAGCCTTGACAAATATACCGTTATAATGATCTTCAGTGTTCATATTTAGGATTCTTGGTTTCTTCAGGATTTCACCCAGTGAGGTTATAAGGGGGGAGGGCTGGCCGGTCATCTTCCCTTTTCTTCTGTCACCTCCCACTCTATCCTGAATCATGAGTGGCCTCCCACACACACGTGGACCAGCTTGCATGTTCAAACTCCATTTACACCTCTGAAAACAGCCATCCCTCGGTCACGCTTCACAGCGGCATGAATGGCTTAAAGAAAGATGGAACCAGAAAAGAGATCCACGCAGATTATGGAAGTAGTATTGAGGTCTTTTGGGAATTTCAGGATATGAGATGCCTGAAGGGTGGTCAAGAATAGGGGGTGGACTTCTGATGTATCAGGTTGGCTCCGCTGAATCCTATTTCCCAGAATTCCATTTCCCATGTTTCTTGTGGGAGACTTGGTGGGCAAGGAGGAAGCAGCTTCCTTTTTGCAAGTCACGTGCATGGTTGCTAATCTGCTGGCTCACCTGCTGGCTGTGAGGTAGCAGCAACTGCTCCACCTCCCCCAGGATCCTCTTCAGCTTCTCTGACTCCTGGGCCAGCTGTGTGTATATGTTTAGCTCTGTGACAAAGAACACCCATACCCCTAAGGTCAGAGTTAATAAGAACTGGCACAGGTTTCTGTCCATCTTTATGGGACTCTGGCCTGTGCTGTGAGGTCAGGTTTCTCTTGATCTCCCCACTTTATGTCCATCTTCCCTTCCCCATTTTCTGCCCTGTAGATTCTAAGCTTCAACACCAGACATTATGACAGTGGCTTAGTCACTCCTACAATGGTATGAGGTCAAACCCTTTTGACAAATTTCTCACCCTCCCTCCCCTCATATGTGTATTTATGCACATAGTATGTATGTGTGTGTTTGTGCACGTGTGTAATTATACATATCCCCTAGTGATTCTGCTTCTCAGATTGAACCCTAATTCAAAGGTCTGGGCTCTCAATGGACACATGGCTGGAGGAGGGCTATCCTTTAGCACAGCACCCAGCTCAGGGGCCTGAGCAGCCAAAGAATAAGGAGACTAAAACCAGGGTAAGAGGACAGAGGTGTCTGGAGAAAGGTAGCCATTTTAGGTGGTCCAGGACAGCCTTTCCAAGGTGGCCTTTGAGCTGTGACATGAATGATATAAAGAATCTTCTAGACATAGTCTAGAATGAGAACTCTGAGATAAGAAGGCATGATGTGTCCTGAAACAGCAAGAAAGTCAGTGTGGCTGAGCTGAGGGTGCCCAGGGAAGTGTGCTCAGAGGCGAGACCAGAGAGTGGGCAGCATCCTAGGCAGTGATGGCCCTGTGGGCTCAGGTAAGGCATTAAGTTTAATCCAGGTGTGAGGGAAAGCTATGGTAGGGTTTGAATACAGTAATGACACTAAGGAAAATTCTAAAAACAGTACTGTGGCTGCTCTGTGGATATTGGATAGACGAAGAATAGTGTGTACACATCTCTCCATGTGCCCCCACACTCACTCCCCATGTTTCCCCTCCTGCCTTCTCAGCTGGCTCGCTCCTCTCTGGTGTCAGCTGGTCAACCCCTGGAAGGAAGGCATCATGTAGGAATGAGTACTTATGCACTAAAAGTCACTGATCCTCTCAAGGTGGCCTTCTCTTCATGACTCACTCTGCTGACAGGAATGGCTCCTTCCCCTCCTGCTTCCCTGTGGCAAGATCTCCTCTGGTTCTAATCTGGTTTACTGAACTGTCCCTGAAGGTCCTCCCTCCCCGTATAAAAGGTCCCCAAACTCTCCTTAAGTTATCCTAATTTAAGCCACCCTCTCTTTCATCTTTGGGATGATCTAATTACAGAATTAGAGTATAACCCACTCTACTCTATTCAGAATCCTCTCCATCTTTCAATGACTAAGCCTTCATGTCTGGTTTCTTCTCTCCGTAGAATAAGTTCTGTCCCAGGAAGTGCTTCAGCTGTACCTTCGAATCCATGTCCTCCAGGACAGTCCTGATAGGCATCCAGAAAACAGTCTAGATGTGCCTGTACCTCAGCAGTGGGCCGAATAAGGCTGAGTTAAGGTGAAATCCTACTGCTGGCAGGTCTATGTGAAATCCTGCTGATGATGTGAAGTCAGTCAGGAGGAAGCATCTTTCACTAGGAAGAGACAATGTGTCAGAGACAATGTGTCCTGAGACATGCGGGAACCCTCGAGGTAACACACAGTTCTGTATGAGATCCTCTTGTTACAGCATTAAACACAAAGAAAAATTTTGCTCCTGATCAATAGGGCTTTGCAGTTTATTTTTACTTCTCTGCTAATGTAAGGAATCTGTAAATTTAATTCATATTTTCTTTAAAAATCGACCAACACTGAACATATTAACATTACATTCATTTACATGGCTAATAATTTTTATTATAAATTATCAAAGATATGCTAAAAATGATGTTTTTCACTTCAGTGTACAATCAATATTATTCAGTATTAGGTTCAGGTGTACAGCATAGTAGTTAGCCTATCATACACTCTACAAAGTGTTTCCCCTGATATTCTAGTATTCTAGTATGCCGCCTGGCACCATACATTGTTTTTAATCTAAAAGTGCACTTTGGGATTAATGTAGATGAAACATCTTACATTATTTTAACCTTTAATTTCTTTATGGTGGTTAGGCTCCTGTGCTCAATACCATCATTGTGTCTGATCATGAGTTGAGAAAGTTCATTGAAAAACTGTATATTCTTTGTACTAGGTTTGCAAATGACCTATTTCAGGTTCATTATTATGTCCATTTGCAAAACACCTCTCTTTCTTCCATGAGAAGTGACCTGTTGGTAATATTAGAGTCATTCTTTTAAATTTTTTATTTGTATTGTTAAAACACTGTTATGAAATGCATTAAACATTGTAAACCATGAGAATAATTTAATAAACCTCAATATAGCAACTACCTACACTAATAACTGACATTTAGGCCCTGAAGCATCCTCTGTTATATATATTTGATAAACTATTTAAAATAAATCCCAGGCATTATACTTGCCTTTAACTACTTCAATATGCATCTTTTTAAAAAATGGCATTCACCTGGCTGGCGTAGCTCAGTGGATTGGGCACGGGCTGCGAACCAAAGTGTCACAGGTTCGATTCCCAGTCAGGGTACATGCCTGGGTTGCAGGCCATGACCCCTAGCAACCGCACATTGATGTTTCTCTCTCTCTCTCTTTCTCCCTCCCTTCCCTCTCTAAAAATAAATAAATAAAATCTTTAAAAAAATGACATTCACTTACATAACCAAAATATTATCACTTCACAAAAGTAACAATAATTCCTTAAATATCATCTAACATTTAATCCATATTCAAATTTTTCTTATTGGCCCTAAAATATGTGCTTATTGTCAGTTTGTTTAAATCGGGATCCAACACTCCATACACTGCATTTGGTTCAGTTTTGTATTGTATTAAAAGCTCTTACAGGAAAATTTATTGTCACTCCTTTTTCTTCTTCAAAATGTATGAAGATATTTGACCTTTATAATAATGATTTCCTACACTATGGAGGCAATAAATATGTATGTAGCTAAAGCCTTTTTAAGGTCAATAGGTGCTTGAACTTAGTTTAGGTCTTCTGGAGAAAGCATTCACATAACCAGCAAGGTTCTCAATAGCCTCACAAGTGTTGCCTTACCATCTATTTTTAGAAATACATCTGTCTGCTGCCACTACAGTGCATTACTCCCTTCACAAATATGCGGGATTTTCTTGTTCAAAAGGGAACACTCATTTTTAGAGCCATATTTCTTCCACTTGTCTGGCAAAGTCTTTAGGAAATGCTTTCTAGAATTACAAAGCTATACCTGCAGGGCTCTCTAGAAAGTGGTAGAAAGTGGACCCACTGAGCAGGGAAATGAACCATTTCTCAGAAGGCACCTCATGTGGAAGCCTGAACTCCTAGCTCCATGAAGGCACTCCACCTGGAGAAAGATTTTGCAGGTTATTGTTTTCTTTCCATCTTGAAGCCTTCTGGGAGAAAAGGACAATCGGTGGAGTAGAGATCTGCAGAAGTGTTTAACACAGTCCTAGGAGGTTAGGATAGAATTCAAAGGAGCTATCCTGAATCGTCCCGTGAAGCAAAAAGGTGTTTTCACTTCCACATGAGGGAAATATTATTTAATTTATAACAGCTGCCTTTAACTGACTCCCCACAAGATTAGTTTGTGGTTTTCCCCTGGAAATTTTGCTACTGTAGGGGTCTCTCTTGATATTAACTCGACCAGAAGAAAACTTTTTTTTAAACAAATATGTCAGTGCTTATTCAGACAAGAGCCTTGTCTTATTCAGACAAGAGCCTTGTCTTGAATGAACATCCCAATTGGGCCTGGGCTGAGGGGTGTGATTGTGGACGGGGGAGACTTGCGTCTTTGGTAGCGTGAAGGAAAGACACTGGAATCTGGTGGGTTGGGAGTTACAGGAACTGCTAACTGGAGCCTTTCTTCGGCGGGTTCTGCAAGAGGATTAAACCCTAATGCCTCAAGGCATCCGCTGTGTGTACTGGATTAACCTCTCCTAGGAATTTAGAATAGGCTAGTTCTGTACCAATTTGGGGGAAATGAGACAAGAATTGTTGCAACCATTTTCTGTGTTCTGTCATTCGAAGGAGGAACCTGGGTTGGTTGATGAAACTTCCCAAAGCATCACACTAGAAGGGGTGGGCAGAGTGCCAGGCAAAGGCTCTGAGTCAATGTCTCAGCTAAGGTCAGGTAAGATGCTTAGGTCCTCCAGGCCTGCAGCCCCACTCAAAGGGAGTTTTTAATGAAAAACCGGTGACCTGGCCTGGGGTGAACATCCTGAGAGCTGTTAGACAGAGGGTGGAGCTGGTGTGGACAGGGCCTGTGAAGCCAGGTCACACCCCAGCATGTTGGGGACTCTTCTCTTGAAATTGCCTTCACTCTTATGAGACAAGCAAGTCTAGTTTATTTTCAGTCCTACCTCAGTTTTGAACAAACCAATATTTTTCAGCTGACTTACCCATTTTATCTCCGCAATTAACTACGAGTGACTTTAAGCTGTTTATGAAAACCAAGACCATCTTTCTGGCTTTATTACTGACCAGCTGTGTGGCCTTAGTCACTCCACCAAATGTCACTGGTGCCAACTGATCTAAAGCAAAGTGATTGGATTAAAGGGTCTCTAAATTACCTTCCAGCTTGAAAATCCCAGGACTAAGTGACAAATAAAGACCTGCCATCGAAGGTCTTAAGAACACTCACAAGAATGACACAGCTCTAAAAGGAAAAAGTTTAGAAACATCACAATAATCAGTACATTCCTTCCATGCTGACTATTTTGAAAAGAGCAGAGACCCAACTATTCAATTTATTCATTTAATCAAGGTCCCACTGAGAAGATGCTAGCTAGGCGTTAGGGTCTGTGCCATGGGCTGGTGATACTCAGATGAGCAAGGTAAGTTTCCTACCACCTTCAACAATAGCAATAATAAAAATAATTATCTTTTACTGAGTTCTTTCAATGTGCCCATCACTTTACAGATCAATTCTGTAAGGAGCTCACAGTTCAGGAAGGGCGATCAAACCAATGGATCATGAGGCACTGTGATTATGACAGCTGACACTTAATTTTTACTGTGTGAAGGCAGAATGCCAGTCACTTTGTATGAATTACTTCATTTAATTTTGAAAATAACAATTTGAAGTAGTTTTATTATTACTGACATTTTATAGATGAGGAATCTGAGGCACTGAGAATTTATATAATTTGTCCAAGGTCGCACAGCTAGTAGGTATGTAAGGTTAAAAATGGTTACCCCCAGGAGTGGGATAGGAGGGGGAAAGGGTGGCTTGGAGATTCTATAAACCTTTCTACGCTATCTGCTATTGGAATGCCAGAAGGGTATCATAGCACATGCAGGCCACACACCAAGAAACGAATCAGTGCTCCTTCAGAAGGAAGCGGGTGAGGGCCGTGGGGTACCCAAACTATCCTGGGTAAAGTAAAGACGAGCACAGCACCAGAGACAGGCATTCCAGGCCCAGACTTTTCCTTGAGCCCTTGACCCTCTTCTTCCATCTCATTGAGTTAATGTGCTGGGAACCTCTACTTTTGGAACAGGACATTTGTTTATGACTTATGGGTGAGAAGGCAATTTAAGGATCTCCATCCACCACCACCATGTTTTCCAGGCCATTTCTTCATGTGTCATGGACTATGCTTCCTCCACACTCCCACACACCCACACCCCCTCCTCTGGGAACCCCCCCTCCAGCAACCAACACCTGTGCAGAAGGTATTGAACAGTCCAGACTTGATCCCCTCCATGTCTGTCCCAGGATTTCCTCCTTCCTATTTAGGCTGCTTCTTGCGGATGATCAGGTGTGGTTCACATCCCATCATAGGGATGTAGGGACAGGATTATGACCAAATGATTTCGTGGTTAAAGGCGATGTGGAGGTGTAATCTATTTGTCTATCAGATGAAAGAAAATATCCTTCTGGTGGAACTGCAGCTGCAGAATAAGCATTGTGGGAAGGGGGAAGGTAACTACCAACCCCACCACATGCAGGACCTGAAAACTCCAAATTCCACCCGCAGTCTTGCTCCCTCTCAGTATATCCTTGAACCCCGAAACTCCCACATCATGACTCCTGTCCTCCTCCATTCTGTTGGTCACCCACTCTCCCCTGCACACTGATCTCTTCTGTGTTTTCTTCAGTCTGTTAACATTTTTAGTTCCTTTGCCTCTACCACTAACACTCCACCCACTTCAACACACACACACACACACACACACACACACACACACACACTGACTTTAATTGGATCTGAAGTTACTTAGAAGACAAGATACTGCTCGCTGTTCTATGCAGTTGACTGTTACTGGGAAGTGGAACGAGAAGGCCACACACAAAGATGTTGAAGGTGGCCCTTTTTCATTATGTGTACAAAGGTCATCTGGAGGGACGGAAGAAGAAATTAAGCATGCAGAGAGAGACAAAAGACCACAGGGCTAAAAGGAAACACGGCAGTAACTTGTACTCTCAACTTGCCAGACTCTGGCTGCTGCCCTTCATGAGACTTACGGAACTTAACTTTCCAAGAGGTATGTTCTTCCTATATACTTCACTTTGTTTTAGCCGGTTTGAGGCTGTCTCTGTTTCTTGCAACTCAATTATTCCTGATTAAGATATTCTCTTGCCCTGATTGGCAAACTACCCCTAAGCCATTAGGATCCAGCTCAAAAGTCCTCTCTAGTGTGAAGCCTCCTGCAGGATGGAAACTGTGGCTTCCCTCCAAATTGGTTCACACACGGTGAGAATGTGGCCCACTTTAGATGGCATCTAGCTGTTCCTCCCTTGCCCAGGAACCCCTTGAGGGAAGAAACAACGTCGGTTTTTAAACCCCCAGCAATTTCCACAGTACATGTGCCAGATGCTTGATGAACATTTGATAAATGAATGGATACATTGGTGGATGGGGGGTAGCTTTTCCACTTTCTATCAGTGATCTTGGAAAATTAAAACTAGAGTGCTCTGATTTCTCCTACCCTTACCCACAAAACTTCCAACCTGCAGTCTTCACAGCTGGATACATTCCTCAGCAAAGACTTGTTCTCTTTTGGGCTTCCTCTCACCTTCTTCTTCTTTTGGCTAGTTCCAAATAATTCCATAAGCTTACGTTCAGGAGCTAAGGCTATACAACAGCCAGGGATGGTACCTCTGCCCTCACATGTGGGCTGCAGCCAGGGTGACTAGGTGGCTTCCCCAAGCTATTCCTAAATGCCAGTCCAGGCATGGGCTATTCCAGAGTCAGCCCAGCCCAGACTTCCTGAATCTGAGAGCAGACACAGAAATCCCTGCTTCAGCAGAATGCAAAAAGTGGTCAGCCAGGTTTGGGACCATCCGGCAGGCTGAGGTAGGTTACGGGTCTATGCATTGAGATAGACATGAGACCCTATTCTGATCAGCCTCTGGTCCTGCTCAGAAGAGGGCAGAGCAAGAGGGCTGACCTGCGGTGTGGACGAAGACTTCCATCCAGGGATGTCTCTCTACCCTGCTCTTCTTCATCATTGTCCTTGCCCACCCTCTACCTCAGGAGCTCCTCAAATCTAGCTTGGATAATCCATTCCCTGATCATTCTCAGTGTCTGGTTTCTTCTGGGGCCAACTCTTCCAGTACACATTACTCGATTAGCTTCCTAAGCACAGCATTTCACTGTTTTCCCGTCTCTATAATCCTGTCTTCATTGGTCCCCCCACCCCCGCCCCACCAGACTGCTCTTCTACAAATATCCATATTAAAATTCTATCCTTTTTCAACAACGACCATAATAGCAGTAACAATAACAACTACTATTTGTTGACTATCTCCAAGCCAGGCATTCTACATACATTATCTCATGCAACCCTCACAACAACCCTATGAAATAGATATTATTGTACCCATTCTACATATAAGGCACCCGAGGCTTGAATGTCCAAGGTAAACACAGCAGGTAAGTAAGAGGCAGTAAACAAATCACAGTCAGGCTGAAACCCAAGTCTCCTTTTCCTATCATGCCACTTTGAGCTCAATATGCTCTGCAAACACTGCCCCCTGTATCCTAGATCACTGCCATAAAAAGTATTTTCTCTTCTATCTGCCATGGTATTTTGTGACTCCTTTGTGGAAGCCACCTATTGCAGTAAACTGTACATGATGTGAACGGACTACTCTTTATATTGCTTATCTTTTGTGCCAGAAAAACATAGTTGTCAGGGTAAATCCATTATCACTCTTTAAGAAAACCACTCACATGCATGTTCTGATTTGTATGTGTATTCAAATCCCAAGGTTACCTCATCTCAGGTATATGACCTTGAACAAGTAACCTGATAATTTTCTTTTTTTACTAATCAGTACAATGAAGGATAATAATAATAATGTGTGCCTCAGAGGGTTATTGTGAGGCTTAAATACTAGAACTGCTTGGTAAGTAGTCAATGTTTAATAAATGTTTGCTACTGTAAATTATTGCAACATATAAATGTTATTGTGGTAGATGGCTTGGAGCCCTTTTGTAAAGGAGAGACAGAACCCCATGTATTTTCTGTCTACCCACTCACTGCACACTGAGTATTTCTGTACACCAGTATGTGGGAGTTTTCCCTCTCACCAAGTAGCTCTCCAATTCTTGCAGGGGTGGGGGGGGCACCAAGTGTGTGCTGTGCAGTTTAACTCAATTCTGACATTCTCCACCTGGGTGTCCTATCACTGGTGTCAGCATCAGATCCCGCAGGTGAGGGGTGAAGTCCCACAAGGCTGCTCCCCACCCATTTCAGACACCAAACACAAGTCCAGGTTGTCACGGTGTGTTCCCACAACCCCCTCCTCTGTTCAATAATTTGCTAGAGCTGCTCACAGAACTCAGGAAAACAGCTTACTTCCTAGATGCCTAGTTGATTTACAAAAGGATATGCACAGGGTAAGGTATGTGGAACAGGTTTGGGGCTCCATGCCCTCTCCAAGCACACCACTCTCCCAGCACCTCCACATGTTCACTAACTTGGGAACTCTCTAAATTCAATCCTTTAAAAAAATTGTTTTTAAATGAAGGTTTCACTGTGTAGGCTTGGCCGATTAAATCATGGCTATTGGTGATTGGATCAACCTCCAGCTTCTCTTCCCTCCCCTGAGGTAAGGGTGGTGGCTGATGGGGCTGGTCGTTCTCAGCCTGCAACCACAGGGGTGGTTTCCTTGGCAACCAGTTTCCATCCTCTGGTTATCTAGGAGCTTTCTCACAACCACCTCATTTCACCATTAATACTCTGGAGCTATTTCAGAAATGAAGGTCAAAAACCAAATATTGTAACAAAAGATGTTCCTGTGCTCTACTCACTTAAATAATTGTAAGAGTTTCAGGACCTGTGAGTTAGAAACCGTGGGTAGAATTGAAAATATATATTTCTTATTACATATATGACAATATCACATGCTCCTTGGGGGAGAATCATTCTTTCCTGCGCTGAGGCTAGGCTTAGCTATATGACTTGCTTTGATCAATGAAAATGGAGAAGCAATATGTGTCATTTCTGAGCCAAAGTTTGAAGAGCCATTGCGGGTCTGTCACCTTCTCCTTTCCTTCTCCCACAAATCTGTTTCATCAGTCTGGGACTCAGAATAAAAGTGGTAAGAGCAGAACTGTGATGGACAACCAGGCTGTTACAAATAAGACATGTAAGTGAGGCAAGGAGCCTTGTTTTCATAAGCCACTGAATGGTTGTTGGTCAACACTTTAACTTAGCCTAGGCTGATAGATACAGTTGTTAAAGTAGATTGATAGAAAGCTCCTTATTTAAGTATTTGCCTGCTCTGTCAGTGCTCATTAATCGCCTGTAGACTTAAGCCATGAAGCAGTTTTTACCTCAGCCTAGCAACCCCCTTTCCACTGAAATAGCTTTGGAACTTTGTCTTACAGAAATTGGATGATTCCAGAGACCCTGGGCTGTTTATCAGGTGTCTGCCAGTTTTTCAGAACCCATGGCATTTCCGGTTTCTGAAGTAAAGCCCTATTAATAAGCTCTTCCTAACAAAATGCATATTTGTAACGTCCACAAGACTGTAAAGTGCAAAGTGAATCTAGTGACTAGTGTGCACAGCAGCTGTGGCTGGTCAGGCTGGCCTTTGGAAACTGTAGAGGTGGTTGAGAGTGTCTGGGCCAGGCTGTGCTGTCAGGGAGCCTCCTCCCCTCCTGCCTCTCCATAGCTCAGGTGAGCCTTTACTTCTACACCACAGGCCCATGGCCTCCATGAACTGCCTTGCTGTGTACCCTTGAGCTTCTCTCTCCTTTGACTCTGGAACAGGACACTGTCTGTCTAGCTCCCAGAGCTTTCCTTGCTGTCACTTGAGGAAAGACCTTGCATTCTTTTATTAGCTTTTTTTCTTTCTTTCTTACTGCTTACTTCATTAAATAAGGGGAAACAAAGTATGGGTGAATTGAGAAAGTTCCAGATTCTTCTTAAGAAATACATTCAGTTAAAATTCCTAGTGTATAGTCTATGACTCCTTAGGTGGATAACCTTGGAGTTCTTATTGCTGGAAGTCTGAGACCAGGGTTCCCACAACCTCCCCTAAGGGCTTCCCTAGAAAGGAGCCTTTTTGGAATCCCTTTCTAGAGAAGGGGCTCTGGAAAGGTCCCCACCCCATCCTGTCCTAGCCAACTGGCCCAAAGAGCCAACTGTGGCAGGACCACAGGATCTCCTTGTGGCCTTAATGTGAGTAATTCATACTTCTTAGTGGCTCTGGGTATGGGTAGGCTGATGGCATTGAGATATTGAAGGCTTCCCATTGGGGATTGTTTTAAGGGTGTTCTTCATTTTGTAGTGTAAAATACCTCAGATATTTAAAGAATATGGTAGAGTCATATCTACTGAATAATGTTGAGTAACCTAGGCTCATTGAAGGAGTCCAAGATCAATAAATAATAGGGACAGTGATAATAATGATATCAACAACAGTAATAACACCTGATGATAACTCATTTTACCCTTACTGGGTGTCAGATCTTGGTCTAAGTGTCCCTGGCACATCAAAGTAAGTCTCATCATCAGCACCAGTTTAAAGATCAGGAAATGGAAGTAGAGATAGAATCATTGATTTGAACAATATTGTGAAGCTTGCAAGTGGCAGAGGTGGAATTTGAGCTGGGGGTTGCATGACTCCAAGGTACGTGATTTAATTCTTTGCACTGTGCTTCCTTTCATTCTTCATTATGTTTATAATCTATGTACCCAACTTTAAATGTTCCCCTTCTGAATGGTCTTATGGATGTAAGGTGGTATCAGCAATATTTTGTGTAACTTGTTGACATTATCCATGCTGACAAAATACAACAGTTAACTGTTCATTGAGCACCTTCTTGTCCTCTCAGACACATTGGCACTTTTCCCAGGTTAGTTCGAGTGCCACTGCAGAATCTAGGACTGGGAACACAGCTCAGTGTTGATAGAGCCCAGAAGCAGAACTGAGAAGGTTTTCAGCTACCCAAACAGTTCCCTCTTCCCTAAGTGTCATGCTTCATGATTATTCTTCAGAGCAGTGTCTTGGCCCTCCCTGTGACCATGAAAATACAGCTGCCCAATAGCCCTCCTGTTGACTTCCTGGAGATGCCAGCCCCCATTCACAACACTGTGATGAAAATTTCACAGATATTAACTCACTTTATACTCAGAACAACCCCATAAAGTAGGTACTTTTACCATCACTAATCACCATTATCCTATTTGACAAATAAGGGAATTGAGGTCCAGAAGAGTTAATACAGATTTTCTAGCCCATAAGGGAAGGCTCAGGATTTAACCTAGACAGTCTGATTCCAAGGGTCACACTCTTGGGTCACAACCCTCTGAATCCCAAGCCCAGATTTCCGGTTGGAAGAACCCGATTGACAAAGTATGTGGCAGGAATAGACCGTGGTGTCCTATAAGCTGTATCAGTCGGCTGGGGTTATGAGTACAAACGTGGCAGCTGAAGATGGGGAGCCAGAGCTGAGGTGTGGGGACGAGGGAACAGTAGTTCTGAACATTGTATAATAGGCATTTGCTCACAAAAGTGTTACTACAGCCTGTGTGGTAGGAGTTCAGACTCCACATTTAGTCATAGACTGATTGAAGTTTAGGGAAGTTTAAACCACTTGTTCCAGGCTATGAATAAGTGAGACAAGATTCAAATGCAGCCTATCTAATTCCTAAATTTTACTTTACCTGAAGGCATAATCCACTTTCAGAGGAGGATGGCCAGGACAGCTAAGAGAATGCCTTATGTGGCAGACTGTATTTTCTAAAAAGAGCTACAATTATTTCCTACCCCACATGATCTTCCTGAAATATTAAGTTTGACATTTCCCCTACTGAGATAAAGGGAACATCGTCATCCCTTGGGTTTGGGAGAGCTTATGTGGCTATGGCAGAAGTGACTCCCCAGGACTTCTGAGTTAAGGTCATAAAAGATAATATGGCTTGCTCTCATAGTCTTGCAATGCTCCATCTCGGGACCTAGCCACCATGCTGTGAGGAAGCCAAAGTCTACCCATGCACAAAGACCTTATGGAGAAACGTTACACCTACCTAGAGAAAGAGAAATGTCTGGCCTGCTGGAGCTGTTCTCTGTCACCACAGTTCCAGCTCCAGCTACCATCTAACTGCAACCTCAGGATGGAACCAGAGCTGGAACTGCCCAGATGAGCCCTTCTCAAATTGTTTTAGTCTGCTAAGTTTTCAGAGGATGTGTTATATAACAGCGACCAAGCATATCCTGACCTCTTCAGAAGAACATGAGAGGCATCATTAAGTATCAGAAGGGCTGTGGTGTGTAAGAGGAGTTTGACTTGGAGTATGAAGCTCTAGGAGACAGCACTAATACCAGGAGTTGGGAATATGTGGGGAGGCAAATTTGATTCTTCATGGAAGCCTTCTCTAGCTGTACAACTTTTTTTATTTTTAAAATTTTTTATTTATTGATTTTGGGGGGGGGGGAGGTGTTGTTCCACTTAATCATGCATTCATTGGTTGCTTCTTGTATGTGCCCTGACTGGGAATTGAACCTGCAGCCTTGGCATATAAGGATAATGCTCTAACCCAATGAACTACCTGGCCAGGGCTCTAACTGTAGCACTTGAAAACAGAGTCATGCAACAACGAGCATGCCGCTGTCAGACATATACAAGCAGAGGAATGACCACTTTTGGCAATGTTGTAGAAGGGTCCAGAAGACCCCAAGGCACTTTTCAACTCTAAAAAGATATAATTTCAAAGGAGGTAGGGCTAAAAATGTTTTGCAGAAGAAACATTTAGTAAACCTTTCTTAGACGAGGTAAGGGCTAATCTAGGCTTTTTAAGTTGGAGAGGGTTGGGAAGGGTGAAAAGAAGAAAGACCACTCAGCTAAGAACCAATGGAAACTGTTTATTTAGCCAGCAACACCCAAATAACCATGCTGCTCTCATCTGAAAACCTATTCTTTCTCGCCCATTTATGGCAGTGGTCTCCAAACTTTTCAGCGGCCCCCAACCTTTTTGGCACCAGGAACTGGTTTCGTGGAGGACAATTTTTCCACAGAAGAGGTGTGGGGTGGGGGACGAGGGTAGTTTGGGGATGATTCAAGCTCACCTCCTGCTGTGTGACTGGCTTCCTAACAGGCCTGGACCGGTATGGTTTGAGGCAGGGAGACTGGGGACCCCTGATTTATGGTGTGTTATGGGCCTTCATCCTTCCAGACCCTCTCCCAGTTGCCTGAAACTCTCTTGGCTCCCTCAGTGCTCAATCCCACTGGTTGTTAAGTCATTCCACACTTATCTCCACAGTAAGTCCTGCATCTGTTCCTTATGTTCCATTTGCACTGTCATCGGCTTTGTTCATGCCATCCTCACCTCTCATCTGGATGACTGCAACATTCCTTTGCATAATCTTTTATGAACTCAAATTCATCTCTCAGAATGCTCTGAACATGTCAGTCCTTGTCTCTAAAATCAAAATTTTCAGTTTCCATTGCTTTTAATAAAAAGTTGAAATTTCTTAGGTATTCAAAGTTTTCATGATATGGCAGAAAACGAAGGGCAGGGAAAGCGAAAGAAGATGTGTCAGGACAGAGACATTAATTCCTGCCCAAGTTTCTTAGGAATGCTATAACAAATGACCATAAACTGCATGGCTTAATATGACAAATTTATTTTCTCAGTTTTGGAGCCTAGAAGTCCAAAGTCAAGGTGCAAGAAGGGCTATGCTCCCTCTGAAGGCTCTAGGGAAGAATTCTTCTGTGTTTCTTTGTGCCTTGTCAGAGCTCCTGGAAAGTCTTGGCCTTCCTCGGCTTATAGCTGTATCACTCTAATCTCTACCTCTATCTTCACATGGCCTTCCCTGTGTGAGTTCAAGTCTGCCTCTCCTTTCTTGTATAAAAACACCAGCCATTGGATTTAAAACCCATCCTAACCCAGTATGATTCCATTTTAACTTGATTACAGCTGCAAAGACCCTTCTTCCAAATAAGGTCACATTTACAGGTACTGGGGGTTAAGATTTGATGGTATTCTCTTGGAGGTAGAATTCGACTCTCTGTAATTTACATTGGTGGAAACTGCAGAACAACAGCTTAACAGAGGGATGGAATGAATCTTGCTTGTAAAAAAGTTCTGGATGGAATGAAGAATTTCACGGGCAGGAGAGGTAATATTAGCAGGATAAACCAGATTACCAGGAGGGCATTTTGAACAATGTAACAGCATGCATGATAAAACAGTAAAATTTTACTCATGAAAAATCACTCTGGAAACTGGATATAGAAAAGATTATAGGAAGTAAACTTAGGAAGTTGGGTTAAGAAGATGTCACAGTAGCCCAAAGATGAAGAGGCAGGCACAGAGTTAGATTGTTAGCCTCAGGAGACTGTTAATTTTGTGTCTTTTGTTCAGCAATATATCCCACATCGTAAGTGTGGGGTCCACGTTTGTTGAACAGATGATCGGATGGACAAAGTAGGCTTCTGTGGTAGGAAAGGGGAGTAAGGAAAGATTCCACAGATCTCTCAGAAGTGGGCTGTGGCATCTTTCCAACAAGCAGGGGTGGAGAGGTAGCCTCAGTTGCTACTCCCCCCCCGCTCCCTTTAACAAAACAGGTTCAATTAAACATGTTGCATAGAGTTTACAACATTACTCTCTGTATTTCTTTCAGTAGCAGTTGCTACTTCTTAAAGTCAAGCCCATACCAGGCACCTGTTCCAGACAGAACTGACCCTGTCTCATAGCACCTGCACAGTCTGGCACCATGTCTGACTCCGTGCTATTCCCTGCCATAACGTGGGCATCCGGGGCAGAGGAGGCATAACTTTACTCATGTTTGATTGAGTGTGCCCCCCACAACGCGTTGCACACAGCAGGCCCTCCCACACAATTTTCAATGAACTAATGAAGAATTAAATTCACATTTACTCAAAATCGAAAGATATCCCTAGATCCAAACTCTGGATTTTACACTTCTGTACGCTTCGAAGTGGCTGCCTGGCACACAGCGCCCCAAAGCCCCCGTTGAACCACGCGGAATAAATCGGATTCACCCAGTTCCGTCCTGGCAGCGAGGTCTGCATTTGGCAGGACGACAGAATCCGCCGCTATTAAATTCTTATGTAATAGTTAATGGCCCTCGCAGCCAACTTGACATCCCTCCCACAGCAAGGGAAGGGGAAGGGAAGGGAAGGGAAGCGAGAGCACTATTGACACACACACACATACTCTTTCGGTGGTGCGTGCACAGATTAATGTCTAACCTCGGTTCCCCACAAATCCCGCGGCAGGCGCCGCGCCGGGCCGGCGGAGGGGCCGGCGAGCCGGCGTTTCGGTTCAGGCGCGTTTAGGCGGCGAGTAAGGCCTGCCCACCCGGCACGCCGCGGGGCCGCGGGGGGACAGCGGCCCCAGGAGGGGACTCGACTCCGCGGCGGTTCCCGCGGGGTCCCCGCGGGCGCTGGTGCAGGCTCGGCCCCGGCCCCGGCCCCGCCCGGGGACCGCGCGCGCGTCCCGCCCCGAATTCCCGCGGCCGCGAGCCGCGTTCCCGGTCGAGCCCCGCCGCCGCGCGACGGAGGGCGCCGCAGGAGTCCGAGTCCGGCCACTCGGAGCCGCGGGGCCCCGGCGGGCGGCCCGGGGGAGCCGAAGATGGCGGGGCGGCCGGGCCCGGGGCGGCCGCCGGGGGCCCCCGGCGCCGAGCGCCCGGCGGGGCCCGCGCAGCTAGAGCGGCGCCCGGGCCCGCGCACGGCCTCCTCCCCGCCCGCCGCGCCGCGCCGCGCCCCGCCCCGCCCCGCGCCCGCCCCTCCCCGGGCCGCGGCCGTGCCCCGCGTCGCGCTCCCCGGGATGGCCCGGGCGCCTCGGCGCTGCCTCGCGGAGCTCACGGCGGAGCGGCGGCGGCCGCGCTCGAGGGGCGCGCGGCGGCGGCGGCGGCGGCGGCGGCGGCGCGGCGCGTGAGGGGCCGCCTCGGGCCGAGCGGGCGCCGCCAACATGTCGGATACCAAGGTAAAAGTTGCCGTCCGGGTCCGGCCCATGAACCGACGAGGTGAGGATCTTTCCGCTCGTTTCTCTCCGGGGTCTGGCCGAGGGCGGGGGCAACTTTGGAAACTGCGGGGCCGCGGGGCGGCGGCGCTGGGCGGCCGGCGCGCCCGCCGAGGCCGGAGAGCCGGGCGGAGGCGGCGCCCGCACCGGCCCGTGCAGACCCCGGCGCCGGGTGTCCGGCTCGGCCGCCTCACGGGAGAGCGCGCGCCGGCGGGATGCTCGGCTTTGCAGCGTCTGTGTTCCCTTTGCTTTCAGAACTGGAGCTGAGCACCAAGTGTGTGGTGGAGATGGAAGGGAACCAGACGGTTCTGCACTCTCCCCCTTCCAACACCAAACAGGGAGAAAGGTAACGCGGGCGCACGGAGGGCGGGAGGGGGACCCGACCCCGCGGTCTCCAAGTTTGAGCCAGGAAAATGGGAGTGCTCTCTCCTATTGTTAGGAGGAGCGGCTTCAAGTTTGTCGCACACTCGTCTCTGAAGCTGCTGCAAGTCCAAGTTCCTCTCCTCCCTCCGGCCCCCCTCCCCGCCAGAGCGGCGTCGGGCCGGGCTCCCTGTCCAGCCGTGTCTGTGGCCGCCGTCGGGGCACCCAGCCGGAGCCGGGCCAGATGGGTGGGACCCTGGAGAAGACTAGTCCAATAGCCACATTTTACAGATGAGAAGGCTGAGGCTTGAGTGGGCCAGTGTCTACCCTACAGCCTTATTTTTCGCGGAATCACTGCCCCAGGCTCTTTCCACCGCTGCACTGTTTGCTTTATTTGACAGACTTGTTTAGGGACTGTGTGTGTAAAACGAGAGAGGATCCCACATAAAGCAAAACAGTCTTGTAAGATGCAGGCTCAGGCCTGGACCATTGAAAATCTTTTTCTTTTTCTTTCTTTCTTTCTTTTCTTTTTTTTTTTGTGTGGTTCTGAGATGGGATAATGCTTGAATGTAATACGCGAATTTTGATTTTCAAGGAAACAAAAGTAGCGTCGGAGCGGTGTAGACGCTGGGGGGATGTTTAAAACGGGGCTGCCTTTACTAGATGGCAACATATTTGCATTTGAAAAGTTCTAACTGTTGGATCCTTATTAATTCTGCTCTATTCCACCCAGCAGTATGGGAAAGTGCCCTAAAATAATTTGAATATTTGGCATTTTTCTGGTAAACCCCCCCCCCCCCCCGCCAAGAAAACGGCTGGAATTCATTCAGTATAGCAATGCACTAGCTTATTAAAAATAGTAAAGAAAAAACAGGATATTTGCCAAAATTAATTCTCTGGGACATGAGTATGAGGTTGTGTTTCTAGAAGTCACCTGTTGACTGACACACTACAATTTAGTGATTTTTGCTCTTCAAAGATTTTCACTGGAAACTTGGAAGCAGTGTTTGTTACTTTATTGCTAAAGGTAGCAACTGCCTCCATTCTATAATCATGTAGTCTTTGGGCACAGTTTTGCTAAATTTGGGGAAAAATGATCAAGACGTAAGATTTTTTTAAAAGAGGCTAGCAATTTTTGCAAACATTTTGCTACCCAGAGCAGATTGTTCTAGTGATAGTAAATAGCTAAGTTATGTAGTTATGTTTAAAATGTTGTGTTAAATGCTTTTCAATAATGGATGTATCCATATCCTTGGGTAATATTTTTAGATACATTTTAAATATAATGTTTTAGATTCATATATAGCAATATAGTTGTGTATTTTATGGTTAGTAAGTAAACTCATTGAGTACATTAAAATAGCTACAGGTTGAATTAGATAGCCAGTGTTTTTTTCCCCCAAACTGGTTTTTGTCACATTGTTTCAGAAAAAAAATTCTGTGGGGTCAGAGTCTTCAAAGCAGTCTGGGAAACAGGTAGAATAGTTTAACTCCTGTTATGTAGCTGCTGCTTCGCTTGCCCTTGCTGGTTTGGCACCTGTTTCTTGTCACTCCTAACCATAAGGAATGCAACTGTTAGCTACTATTTAGTGAAATGAAACTTTGTCATGTGTGGGGAGAAACAGATTTAATTTTGTGGAATTTGGATAGAAATTATAACTGTAGACAGTTGATTAGAAATGCTAAATAATCAGTTGATCAATTTTAGGGCTGCCACTGCCGTTATTAATCAGGGTTTTTTAAAGTAAAAATGTGTAGGATGCTTTTGGGATTTATCCATCTGCTTGCTTATTGGAATAGCCCCTTCTCTGAAGTGACAAGAATAGCATTGAGATATGGGTGTTCTCTTGTTCTGTCCTTCTGACAGATCTGATTCTTTGAGTGACGGATGGGCACTTTCTGTAGGGTTCTGCGTGGTACCAGTCACTTAGGTTACAGACCAACTGAGAGGGGTCAATGCAACAGTGTTGCTTGTAGGTTAGGATTACTCTGTGGCAAGGATGGAGACACCAAATGCATTTTGATTTTCATTATGCAGCTTGGTTTCATGTTTCTCCACCAGGTTTTCCCTTAAAGCAACAGTGCATTTGAAAATAGAGACAGTTCCTCCCTTGGGCTCTGGGTTGATTAATTGAGACAGTGATCATGTTATGTTTACAATTTATTTCTATCATTTGTTTTGAGATAGAGCTCAGGGGAAGGCAAGAACATTATTTTTCCTACCTAGAAGTCCAAGGTTTGAAGTATAAGAAGTCCTTAAATTTGTATTGGAAATCCTGTATCAAGTTGAGAAGTACTGCTTTCCTGAGAATTGTTAGAAATTATTAATATATTAACTGTGAATAGAAATTTTAAGTTAGTGGGTGAAAGTTTTCAGTCCTATCAGTGAGAGTGCACTGATCTTTAGGGGAAGAAACAGACAGGCTTAGCTTTCATAATTTTCCCCCTTTATGGAATCAAAGCCGAGACTACATGGTGAGGACTAGAAGATCACAGGGCTTCTGGGGTTAATGGTGTTTGTTTTGGTCCTGATATTTTAAGTTTATAGTATACTGCAGAGATCCAGGTTAATAGTTGATGTGTATACTATTAATGTTCTGAAACGTTAAGACATATATGAATTTGTTTCTTAAAATACAGTTGTATTACTATGCAGGAGACATTTCAAAGTTCAAATGATATGGGCACCATACTTGGCACAGGGGATCCACAGATAACTACAGGCCCAGTAACTGTGGGCCTATGTCAGGGGACCTTGCCTTTGACAGGTATGAGAAGAGGGAGAAAAATCATTAAAATGCAATGTGGTAGATTATTTAGAGAATGTTTTTGCCATTGCATGTTCTGTATTACTTGGAAATTATCTATTTCTTTTTCTGTCTCCTCTCTGAGGCTGTGAGATCCTTAAAGGCAAGTACTTTGTCCTATGTACCTTTGTGTCCCATGCTTTTGAGCAGCGCCTGGCATAAAGCTGGTGCTCAGCAAATGTCTGTACCACTTAGGTTCCCAGTGTGATGGAGCACTGAGGAGGGGCTGTGGAAGTGACTCAGGGTTCTGGCACCCGGCAAAGACAGGTGGCATTTATGCTGGTCATGTGGGTGCTAATAGTGTAGATTCACTTTTGCAAAACAGGAGAAAGTTTTTGCCAAAGAAAGTGAAAGCATACCTGCCAGAAATGACTTCTGGGTGATTGTGTGTGCACGTGTGTGCATGTGTGCACACACATTGTGGAACAGGATGTAGAATTGAGGTAGTTCAGGAGTAGGGAATGGAATAAGAACCCTTAATTTGCAAAATAGACAAGAATTAACAAAAAATCAAAGTATGAAGAGATGTATGGTAAAAACTCATCCTTTCACCCCGCCTGTCACTCCTGCTCTTCCCATCCCCCCCAAAAAAGAGATAACCACAATTATTACTTTCTCATGCAGATTTTAGACATACATACTATGTGTTATTTATGTATTTCAACAAAAATCTTTTCTACCTTAAAGTAGCAGTAAATTAAGACTCATTTATTCTTTTTTACATCCAGTATGGATGGGAGTGGTAATTTTAACAGTATTTATGGGTGGCTTATGAATCTGATCTTTATAACTTTTTAGAAGTGAAGCTTTACCATGAAGAGACTATAAATAGAACTTGCTTTCTGCAGAAGTTTTTGTTCTTGATTATTTTATGCAAGTAAATTGTAGGGCAAGCATTCAAAGTGATGTGTATATAAGCTGGCTAAATTAAAAAGAAAAATTGAAGTAAATTTGGGCTCTTAGTAAAAGAGCATCAAAGTTTTATTTTCTTGCCCATATTTTCCATACTGCAAGGTGTGCAGCATACCTTATAAAGCAAGTGAGGGAAGGTCAGTGGAAGAAAGCTATGTCTTTATCCACTGCATGTATATTTTGTAGTTTATGCATTGTATATTGCAAGTTTTTATTTCCACACTGGCTTCCTCTGCCACTCCAAAATGCTTCCAGGATGGGTCCTTTTGCTCAAGTGTCTATATATACCAGAAATTTAAATATTAGTGAAAGTCATACAAAATTTAAAAGATTACCAAAGAAGCATAACATTCCATATTATAAAATTATTTGGATGATTTTGAACTCTGTTTTCTGTGTTATTACTTTTTTCTCTGGCTCAAATATAATAGAGTTGATTGTAAGAAAGGAGTATTTAGGTCCCACTAACGCAGGAGTGAGCATTGTTCATGCACGGTATTGGTGGGAGTTTAAAGCACATTGTAATGGAGTGTTTTCAGTAGCTGTCAACATTTTCTGTTTCTTTGCTTTACAGTAAAAGTAGGTTGAGCTTTGGCTGGGTGGTTCAGTTGGTTGGAATGCCGTCCCATGCACCAAAAAGCTGTGGGTTTGATCCCCAGTCAGAGCACATATGGGAGGCAGTTGATGATGTGTCTCCCGCCCATTGATGTCTGTGTGTCTGTCTGTCTGTCTCCCTGTCTCCTTCCCTTTCTCCCTTTCCTTTTCTCTCCCCCCACCCCCACTGTCCCCTCTATCTCAAAATCAATAAAAACATATTCTTGGGTGAGTATTAAACATAATAAAAATAAAATAAAGGCAGATTGAAATCTCTTGCTTTTAAAAAACAAAACTAAAGTGATTATAATGCAGTGTAGATGAATGATTTTAAAGTTATTTTGTTCATAGTCCAGAGTTAAAAATACATTTTACATTATGAACTGTGTGCATGTGTATGAAGGCTTATGAAAAAAAAATCATAAGTGCTATGTCTCTCTTATTTTCCGTCCCTTTCAGTTCTAATTCATTTTAGAAAGATGGTTGTGACTTACTGAATTAATTTCACAGTCCACTAATAGGTCTCACATTTATAATTTGAAAATGCAAGTTTAGAGGGTAAGAGGTTGGATTCTATGTCAGTAGGTTTACAGTTGTGAGTATGTAAAACAGTTTATTCTTATATTATAATATTACTTATTAATATTGTATTATTGTATTATTTTCCACATGAACTACTGTAAACCTACTTTTGCCCCACCTTGCATATTTCAATCAGTATACATAGTTTAAAGTGTAAAGTAGTTCTGTAATTTATAAAGGCTATGATAAAAAAAATAAATTCTCCTCTTTATTCCTTGTCCCAGAGAGGGCTATATATGGCAATTTTAGATCAGTCTTTTGGAATTTCCCTCCATATTTCTGAGTAACATCTGGTAGTGCTAGTTGTTGGGTTTTTTTTTAAACCCTCACCCAAGGATATGTTTTATTGATTTTTAGAGATTGAGGGGAAGGTGTGTTTAGGGTGTGGGGGGAGAGGGAGAGAAACATCAATGTGAGAGAGAAACATTAATTGGTTGCCTCCTATAGATGCGCTTACTGTGGGGATCAAACCCAAGACTTAGATATATGCCCTGACTGGGAATCAAACCCACAGCCTTTTGGTGTAAGGGACGATGCTCCAGCTAACTGAGCCACCAGCCAGGGCTGGTGGTGCTAGTTTTTGATTTGCTCTCTTTGTTCTCTTTCTGTGTCCTATCCCCAGCCCACCCCAAATTCCTCCCATTCCCCATTTTCCCTGTAGAGTTATTTAGTAATTTTTGTTATATCACCATTTAGTGTTTATATTGTTTGCATGACCAAATAGAATACTATTTATAGTTGAATTATATACTATACGCTCTCTTTTCCTGACACATAGAACTTTTTGTTTTCCATCGAGCTAACAATTGTGTCTATTTTTTCCTTTTCTTTAATTTGTTGTTTTTCTGTGTACTTACTTTTAATTCAACATTTACATTATCTGCTCCTTGCCTGAGTCTCACTTCAAGACGTTCAAACACATCAAGCACTTTATTGATTTCATTTTCTTAGAGACATTTCTCCTTGACCCTTCTAATATGCTCCTTATGAACTGGCGGCCCTCTCTGGCTGGTTTGGCCGCCATCCAGAGGTTTCTATCACGTCATTCTGAGGATTCCTTTTACCTGTCCATGTGTGAGGACTCCTTTTACCTGTGGAATGTCTTGTTTTTCTGTTTCCCTGTTCTTTCTTGCTTTACTGCTTAAATTTTGTAGAGCACACCCTTGAGTACTTTCCTTAGAAAAGGTGCTTGGGAGGTAAAGTGTTTTTGAAACCATGAAATTATCTTCATTTTACCTATCTACATCATCGATATTTTGGATGACTATCAAAATAAAGAAGCTGGTTGGCCTAATATCTTTTATCTTGTTGGTGTTTCTGTTAAAAAGTCCAAAACTATTTGGATTTCCAATCCTTAGTGTATAATCTGGATTTTCCCTCTTTGGAATCTTGTGGAATATTCTCCACCCCTCCCTCCCCCCTTTTCGGATAAATATTGGGACTTTTGACCTGGAAACTCATGTTCTTAAGTTCTAAAAAAATTCTTGAATTAATTCATTAACAAATTCTTTATTCATTCTGTTTGTTTTTTTTTCCCCACTGGAACACTTATTTGGATGTGGAGTTACTTTCCCGAACTGGTCATCTAATTACTTATTTTTCTTTCTACTTTAAAAAAATATTTTATATTTTTGTTTTTAGAGAGAGGGGAAGGGAAGGAGAAAGAGAGGGACAGAAACAATGTGTGGTTGCGCTCCCTCTTCTGCAGACCTGGTTGGCAACCCAGGCATGTGCCCTGACTGGGAATTGAACTGATGCCCGTTTGGTTCACAGGCCAGTGCTCAATCCACTGAGCCACACCAGCCAGGGCTTTTCTTTATACTTTCACCTCTTGTTTCTTATTCTACCTTCTGGGAGATTTCCTCTACTTTATATTGAATCCTTATGTTTAATTTTTCTTTCCTGCAATCATGTTTTTAATTTTCAGGAGCTCCTTTTTTTGGCCTCTGTTTTTATTTTTTTGATGGTATTCTGTTCTAGTTTCCTGGTTCAGCATTCGTGCCCTCTTTCTGGGGACATTAATGATAGATTCCTCTGTGTAGTCTGCTCTCTCTCTCTCCCCTCCCCTGGCCTATAATGCATTGTTTTGTTTGTGTTGGTCTCTAATGTTAAGGACCTATCTCAGGTGTGGACTCTGGGGTTTCTCCAGAGTAAAGACGATATATGTTTTATTTTTGTGTTCTCAGTGCCTACATTCAAGAATGCCCAGCACACAGAAAGCATTTTGTAAATACTCTTGGCTATTTAAGCAAAACTTATTACTGTTAGAAGCTTCTATCAAATCCCCTTTTTATTTAACTTCCCACAATAAAAATAAAAGTAATGATTCTCCTAAGAGCATATGTAAATGCTAAAATTGAAGGTGGTAGCTGCCCCCAGAGAACTCTCAAATTACCCACATTCAAGAAGGTAATTAGTTGTAGTCAGGACAGAAAGTTGGAAAATTTTGAAAAAATCCTATTTCTGTATTACTATTGCATGCATTTTAGGTCAGAAATTTTTCAAAGTCACTTTTAATTAAAAAATGTGTAAACATACTGGGCTGGGAAAAAATTTTTAAATGATACCACACTGGCCAGTTCGTTATCTTACCACTTAATTCAGCTTCTTCTGACAAAGTCTAGTTAGAGGTAAGTGTATAACTTGGATTGTTTCTAATTTTCAGTAAAATTGTACATGTCATGTACTCAGGTTTTTAAGAAATTTACAGGAGCAACTTTTTCCCCAATAGTATGCTTTTTGAAGACATCAAGGTTTCTCAGAGTTATTCTACCACAGTTACCTTTTCTTAAATCTTCCTGGGTGCTAGAACAGAGACCATATTAATGTATTAATTCAGCAGAATTTACGAGTTTGTACAACATTATCTAAGAAGGAAACAGAATAGTAGAGACTCCAAGATACACAGACATATGCAGGAAGATGATTTCGTACGTTGATGATGGAAGAAATTAAATTCACTAACAACAGAGCTGTCAAGAAAACAAGTAATGCTAAAATGTATATTAAAACAATCGAGTTGATTTAGGTGTGATCTTTTCAAAGAAAGTCACTCTATAAAGTATTTCTGGGAATGTAGACTTGCAAATTCAGGAAGAAAATGTGAGAAACACATAGTTGTTAGGTATATTTGGCAGTGTACCACCCAAACTATGTGGAAACTCAGTAAACACGGGAAAAATAAGTCAAATTTTTACATCTCTGAAATTTTATTTCATAAAATGCATACTTCTTTGATTTGATTGTAGGATCTAAGTTTGAAGAAGAGAGGAGAAATTATTTTCAGTATTAGAAGGGCACCCAGTCCAAGCTTTCTCATTTGCTTGAAGTCAGTCTTTATTTCATGTTACTGTGAGGTGGAAAATTCAGTGAATCATTGATCAAGTAGTGAGCTATTTTACCAAATGTTCTTGGAATGTACTTTTCACATCAAAACACAACTGCCTTTTTAAAAAAATTGCTTCCTTAGATACAGGGTCTGGCACAAATAATGCCCCCTTTTTATTACAAAATCTTTTATTACAAAATCATAATCATGTAATTCTGTAACATAACAATATCACACTCAAGCCCACCATGTGCCATTTTAAGAGAAATGTTCAAATTGCTATCCATCTCATGAGAGACATTCACATACCCTACCAACCACATGCAAGCAAGCCTTACTTCTACCACACCCTGAATTTTTGCACATGTAGGTGTAAGAAGCATGGCAAAATAAAAGGGGGGGAGTCCTTGTTCAGCCAAGTTTAATGAATCAGTTATTCTTATTTTTCCTCTATTTTCATATTCTCTTTATTCATATAATAAATTTTTGCAATTACAATTTTGTTTTGCTTTTCTTCCATTTATAGTTTGTCATCCAATATAGTTTTCACAAGTAAACAGGGGTGAGCAAAATTAGGTTTACAATTGTTCATATGGAAAATAATACAATACTTAATATGTAATAGTACAAAAATAAACTGTTTTGTGTAATCCCAACTGTAAAATTGTTTTTGCTCATTTCTGTAATAAAAAAATTTTTTTAATTCTCATCCAAGGATATGTCTATTGATTTTAGAGAGGGAGAGAGGGAGGAAGGTAGTGCAGAGAGAAGCATTGATGTGAGAGAGAAACGCAGATTGGTTGCCTCCTGTACACGCCCTGACTAGGGATCAAACCCACAACCTAGGTGTATGCTCTGGTGGCGAATTGATCCTGCAGCCTTTTGGTGCACAGGATGGTGCTGCAGCCACCTGGGCCACCTGGCCAGGGCCCATGCCCATAATTTTAATAATTGAGCATTCTGTTGACTTTTATCATTTTTAACCATTTCTATATTTTTGGACCTTAAGGTTGTTTCTTTTAGTGATTATAAATAACTGAGACCATCCTTATGAAACTTTTAAATAATCCTTTGCTAATTGAAAGACATTTCTTCTCAAATAAGCTTGCTAATATAAAAATATATCTTTGAAATTTTACAACAGCATGGACTATTCTCTTTCATTATAATGGAGTTAAAAGTTGATAATTTTCAGATATAGGTATGAGATAGGTCATGGAAAAATTACTCTCTATTGGCAGTAACAAGAGTAGTGGTTTCCTCACTTGAGTGTGCAGAGACTCATCTGGAGAGCCCCACCCCAGAAGTTTCGGTCCAGTAGGTCTGCTGTGTCACTTGAGAATGTGAATTTCTAAAGAATTCCTGGGTGATGCTGTTAGCTCAGGACCAAGCTTTGAGTACCACTGGTCTAGATGAGGACTGTCCAGTAGAATTTTCTGTGATTATGGAAATACTTCATGTGTTTGCTGTCCATTATGGTAACCACTAACCCTGTGTGAGTATTGAGCACTTGAAATATTTGCTAGGGTGAAGAGTGGAACTTTACATTTTATGTAATTTTCATTAATTTAAATAGCTATAAATGGCAGGTGGCTACTGCATTGGACAGCATAGGCCTAGAGATGGTTCTCAGCCATGGTTACACATTAGAATTACCTGAGTGCTTTTTTTAAATTTTTATTTTCTTTAAGATTTTATTTATTTATTTTTAGAGAGGGAAGGGGGGAGAGAGAGAGGGGGGAGAAAGAGAGGGGGGGAGAGGGAGAGGGAGGGAGAGAAACATCAATGTGCGGTTGCTGGGGGTTATGGCCTGCAACCCAGGCATGTACCCTGGTTGGGAATCGAACCTGCGACACTTTGGTTCCCAGCCCTCTCTGAATCACCTGAGTGCTTTATAACTAGATGCCTTGGTCCTACCCCCAGAGAATCTGGCTTAATTGGGCTGCAGTGCAACTTGGATGTTGGGACTTTTAAACACTTCCCAGGTGTCCCAGTTACTGTTGTCATGTAACAAATCACCCCAAAACTTAGTGGTCTAAAACAACTACTTTCTTATGCCCATGGATTCTGTGGGTCAGGAATTTGAACAGAGCAAAGTAGGTATGAGGGTCTCTCCTCTGCAGTGTGTGGGGCCTCATCTGTGAAGACTAGAGGTCTGGGGGTGTATTCATCTGGAGGCTTGACCAGGTGCATGTCCAGGTGACGTACTTGCATGGTCGGCACTTGATTCTCATGTGTAGCCAAAGTTAAAAACCACTGGTCTGCTGTAGTAAACCAAGTTTTAAAGCCTACTTTCGTAAGTTGTCCTTTGGTTTATTTACCATTTTGATTGTGATCATCTATGCAAATCCTGAAAACCACTAACTTTCTCAAAATTAATGTCTGAAAGCCTCATAAAACCAGCCTAAATATTTACCATATAAAGACAGTTTATGGAACTTTAACAGGGTCTTCCTGTGCCAAAGGTGGTTATTATTGTAAAAGTGAAACCTCAGAAAGCTAAGTAAATTGTCTTCCATTTTTAGAAAAAGCCTCCTACTCCTAGTCAAGTGTATTTAATCATATCACCTCTCCTTATTTGTTTGTACAATAGTTTAATTTCAGCAGAGGGGAAAAGAATTACCTGAATTGTCTAGATTAGATGCAGGATACTTGCCTATTCTTTCTCCTGTACTGACTTCCTGGGAAGTACAGGCTTGTCAGCTTTCCAGTGGCCTGTGGGCCAGTTCCCTGTTTCAGGCCCTTTAACCATGTGGTTGTACCAACCTCAGTTCCTGTGTATTAATCAGCATAGCATGATAAACAGGTACAAGAATGAGTGCCTCCTGGTTCTGCCCCTAACTTGGTCTGTATCCTTGAACTAGCCATAATTCTTTTTCATCTGAGTTTCTTCATCTGTAAAATTGACAGCTAACCTAGATAAACTGTTGTGTTTTTTTTTTAAGCTCTAAAGTTCAGATTTATCCCAACTGTATTTAGATGTAAAGTTGAGTCACATAGACTAAGTTGGTAAATTTATAGGGGCTGAAATGGGTTGCATTGTAATTTACTTCTCCTGGGAGTGTTAAGAGAGCTGGGAGGACAGGGTCACCGTTCTGGGCAGGCCCCACCTGTGTGCAGTAGCTGACGAGAGAATTGAAGGTGTCAAGTGAAATGAGACAGCCACCAGCTCCAGATACCCAAAGTCGTTATCAGGTGGCTGAGGAGCCTGGGTCCTTCACAGATATTCTACATGCCTCCTTCCTTCACTGGGACAGCAGTTCCTGCATATGGCTGCAGGGCATTGTGAATCATCTGATTTGGACTTTTCAATTAGTTTTCATCTTGTACAGTTGTGCTCTTTCAGGACCCAGTGATTTTTAAGCTGTTCTCATAGGCATACAGCTGTTTTATGCAATAAGTATGTTTGTATGGGGGTGGAAAATGACATTTCCAGAGCTGTTAGCTTAAAGCTTACTTGGGTAGCTTGTTTTGTTTCTGAGGGTTCTGTTACAACTCTACCAAACTGTAGTTAATCCCCAATATTTTCTGTCTTCCAGTGGTGTGTGTGTTTCCCTCTGGTTTGTGCCTCTTACCCTTTCTTTAAAAATGGATTGGAGTTGTTGACTACGTGGGAGTCTGGTCTGTAGGTGTGAGGAGTGTCACTGCTGTCAGAAGAAGCATGAGGACAGCCTCTGTTTGTAGTTTCCTTGAGGAAAGAAGTTTGGAACCTTGGGCTTTTTTTTTTTTTCTTTCTTTCTTTAAGACAGCAACAGGAAGGAAGCCTTTGAGTTAAGGGAAGCTTTTCCCTTTGCTGTTGGCTCTTTGCATTGTCTGAGAAGACACTCCCTAGATTGTTACACCCACCACACATGACCACACACATCCCTGTCTCTCCAGCTGGGAGCCTCAGAGGAAAAAGGGCAAATGATGGTGAATTGCATAGGCGATCTCTTGTGAGCAAAGGGTAGATTTATCCCAAATTTTGGGAAGGCTGTAAATGATAAACTCACATGTAGTTTGTTGATCAAATTAATAAGCGTTTAAATATACCTACCTTCTGTGATTTAATAAAACAAACCATCAGAATTGATGCTTAGTGTGTGCACATATTATTCCAGCTAAGCAGAGAATGTATTAAAGGTTTACAGCTGAACTTGTAGTTGTAACTGCCCTTTTTAAAATTGGATAACAAACTGTTAGAGTGTTTTGTTTTATTTTGCCTTTTTGTTTTCTACCCTTAACTACTTCTATTTATATAGTTAATTAAAGCTTAGTATTCAACATACAAATTGTAACAGGGAATGGTTACATTACTACATTGAGAAAGATACTTAGAATTACTTGTTTCTCTTGGGTAATGTTTTAAGTAGGGAGGGGTGTGGTAGAGAAAGCTTATCGAGATAATGGTGTTAAATTTGAGCAGCCTTATTGAGTTTTAAACATCTGCTTTTTTTGATCTAGAGTTACAGTACAAATAGGTAACATTAGCATGGTAATGTCACTTTAAGTTTTTTTTGAAGCCTTGAAGTACTGCTGACTTTGATAGAACTGTATTCTTCTCTTGAGGATGGTAGCTTAGTCTGAATTTTTATGATGAATTATGTGTTGGAAATAATTTTCCAAAATTGCTGTTCTACTGTACTTCTAAGGGACTTTAAAAAAAGTTCTCTAGGCAGGGTATTAACTAGTTTTTTCTAAGAATGACTTCTTGCAAAAATGCCCATAGATTGGTTCCGAGAGTTGAGAACCAAAATTTCAAAACCAGTAGAAATTAAAAAATTGGAGAAACAGAGTTTCTAGCTGCTTTTAAATGTGCTGAGAAGCACATTACAATGAAAACACCACCATATCTTGATTTTGCACTTAATAAAAAAAGGGACTCAACAGAACAGAAGGAAGGACATAATTAGAATTTAAACATTGGATACATTTACTTTTGTAAAACATAAACTCACTGCGTTGTTAATTTTCTCCTTTCCTGGGAACTGACAGGAACATCACCGCCGGTGACCTCTGGACTAAGACGTGTCGTCGATGTCCCTGGTGCCTGTGATGTCTACTGGGAGGGCCCTCAACAATTAGAGTTTCTGAGCTTTTTGGACTCCTTTGGTCCTTAAGGCCAAAGCATATAGTATGTATTTTTAAATAATTTTTTCTTTTAAAAATTGAATAGAGCCCTGATTGGTGTGGCTCAGTGGGTTGGGCATCGCCCTGCAAAACGAAAGGTCACTGGTTCACTTCCCTGGTCAAGGCACATGCCTGGGTTGCATGCCAGGTCACCAGTTGGGGGCGTGAGAGAAGCAGCTGGTCAATGTTTATCTCCCTTTCTTTCTCCCTCTCTCTCCCTCTCTATAAAAAATAAATAAAATCTTTAAAAAAGTTGAATAGAGTTCTCCTTATTTGTGTGTATAATTGAATTTGTTAAATGGCAGGGTACATCTTTGCTTTTGTATTTTGATATATTGAAGTAACCTCACCAATCTATTTAGAAGTTAACCTAAACAAAGTTTCAATTTTTATAATTATTGTGAATTACCTTGTAGCTGAGCCAGAGCTTTTACTCTCGATGAAGGAAAATCTTTTCTTGACTTTTGCAGTGTTTCTGTGGCCATCAATTGGGTGTGAATAACTAGTTTTGTAAAACACTATCAAGTATTGTGAGAGAATGATGTAGTAGCCAAGAGTCACCGAGTGGACTTTGAAGGCAAACTGTTCTTGTTTGAAATTGACTGTGTAACTTACTAGCTGTGAAATGTTGGGCAAGTTCCTAAACACTTGTGTCTTGGTTTCCTTCTCTGTAAAGTGGGAATAAAAAAAGTACAGACATCACAGGGTTAGGGTTAACAGGGTGCCTGGTTCATAACATACACTAAGCATGGACAATTTCATTATTTTTATCACTGTAGAACACCGAAAGGTTATTTACCTGGGCTTTTTTTTTAATGCCTAAAAACAGTGATTAGAGAAGGAGGTCTCAAAATTCTTACTTCTAAGTGGTAAGAATTTTCTGATTACTTTCTATTTAAATGTGGATACTTTAAGACTACCTTTACAATGTAAAATCAAGTACTTCACCATCTCAACTGCCAGACAGAGGAACATGGCTTTGCTGAGAGGGATGCAATGAATTTTGTCGAGAAGGAAATTCCTTCCATGACAGGTGTTCACCAGTTTCTGGTCATTTGGCAGTCATTTTTTTTTTAGGTGAAGAATTTTTGTCAAGAACTTGTATGTGAATACCTGTAAGAAGTCAATGTTCCTGATAAAACTTTGCCATGTTTTTAAAAGTGTGTGTGTAAAGAATGGGGGCTGGTGGTAGGAGGGTGCAGCAGAGCTGTGGGGCAGTAAGTGAGGGGGAAAACCTCAGTGCAGATAGCCTGCCTGGAATGTCACCCATTGTCAAACAATTGTACCTGACATGAGGGCCTGTTTGTGGGTTGTAGGGATGGGGCTGTAGCTCCAATTCTGGAACTTCAACTCTGTGCTCTAGTTATTGGGTGCTGCTCTCCTTTGTTACCTTCGACATAGTGCATCCTCAGTAAATGTTTGTTGTACTTCATTCTGTTTGTAATAATGTGGTTATGGGGCTTTAGTTAGTATAGGGGATTCACAGGTGAACAGAACCACCTAGTTATAAACTGACTTCTCAGAAAATGTCTGAATCTGAAATGTTGTGTTTAGTAATATTGAGCTTCTGTACTTCTTTTTTTCCTCCTATGGCAACTGACTTTATTATCCTAGTCCCCAGGCTGGTGACTCATTCTGTTTATTATACTGGAAACATGAACTCAGGGCCTCTCCATTAGAAATTCAAAATAGAGCCCTGGCTGGTGTGGCTCAGTGGATTGAGTGCTGGCCTGCAAACCACAAGGTCTCAGGTTGGATTCCCAGTTAGGGCACATGCCAGGGTTGTGGGCCAGGCCCCCAGTAGGGGGAGTGCAAGAGGCTACCACACATTGATGTTTCTCTCCTTCTCTTTCTCCCTCCCTCCCCTCTCTCTAAAGATAAATAAATAAAATCTTAAATTCAAAACTAGAGAAATATTTTTACTTGTATGTCTGGTTTTCTGGCACCCTTAAGTGAATATGTTTTATTTCTGAACTCTCTTTTATTTACTTATTTCTTTTTGGTAGTCATTTGGTTTTTGGCATTCTTTTTATGTCACACTGAGATTTGAGAAATTAGGCTATTTCACAGAAACATTCTAGTTTCCTTAGAATTTACTATTGATCTTCTTTAAAAGTTTTTTTTCAAAAACTATGTCATGCAAACCTAAATGCATGCATATTTGCGGTATTTTTTTTTAAATACAGGAGAGATGTATGCCCTCTCAGAAATTTTGATCAGTTTATCCATTTTTGTGTGTGTGTGTGCAGAAATACACTAAAACTAAAGAGGAAGATAAAACATTTTTATGTGCTAAATACTTTGTAAATTTACATGAATGAACATGACATGTATGCTGTGCTTTTCTCTTTTTTTCTGTCTGCACATCAAACATCTCCACCAACATTCACAGCCTGTGGCCTTGTAATTGGGGAAAGTACAGGTGTGCATTTCTGCTGTAGCCTCTGCCTGCTCTCAGCTGTGCTCTCAGAGTTTGCTGCTTTGGCCCTTGTTACAGCCCTTGAAGCAAAGAACAGGATGGGGAATGGGGAGGAGGAGGAATTAGGGGAGGGGAACAGGCCTGGGCCCTGAGCACCAGCATCCTGGCTGCTCTGACTTTCCAGCCTGTCCCCAAAGCAGCCTTGGAGTCAGCAGTAAAGCCTAGACAGGGTGGGGGGTTGGGCGAATGTCTTAAATTTAAAGCATCTGGGTATGTGTTAGATGTCTTCAGAAGATAAAGCCTTTTACTTGATTAGTCAACCTTCGTGATTAGACAGACGCTACTCAGCATGCATCAGATCCTGTCAGGAAGTGTCATCCAGGTATGACACTGAGTGCAGAGGAACATTTTTATTTCAGGGTTCTGAGAGAAGGGATCTAATGACCACCTGATAGTAACTAGATTTCAGATAAGTTACATGTGTATAGCAATTTGCCTGCTTCAATTACCAGGTTGTTTGTCAAAATTAATTTTAATGCAGTCTTTTTTTTTTAAATCTTCATCTAGGGACATTTTTCCATTGCTTTAGAGAGAGTGAGAGGGAGGGAGTGAGAGAGAGAGAAAGAGAGAGAGAGAGAGAGAGAGAGAGAGAGAGAGAGAAATATTGATGTGACAGAGAAACATCGATCGATTGACTCCCATACTTGCCCCAACTGGGGACCAAGCCCACGACCTACGCACTTGTGCTGACAGGGGATCAAACTCTCAACCCTTTGGTTGATGGTACAATGCCAACTGATCACACTGGCCAGGTCTTTAATGCAGTCTTTGACCTTAAACATCTGGATCCTGGAAAGCTCTGGCTGTGGGTATTAGTGACAAGGGACTTCTCCCTAAGCCTCTTATTTAGTGAGTTCTTTCCAGGGATGTCAGTGATAGGCTCTGGTTGTGGTGCTGAGCAGAAATAGATTATAGCCATTAAAAAGCCCAGAATCCTTTCTCCTTATTCTGGTGCCCTTCTTCCATTTGCGTGACCAAAACCTGTTGGCCTGAAGAAAGACAAACAGAAGTGCCGCAGAAGGCCAGCTTGGTCACGTGTGTGCCTACGGTGGGCTGCTGCAAAAATGCAAACTGATTGGTTCTTGGTCTGTGTTAGAGCTGCACAATGTGGTATTTCAGGAGGACTGAAAATTCTTGCTCAAATTTGAACGTGAGGAAACTTAAGCCAAAGCTACCTCTTTCAAAAGTATCTCCTTTATTTAATCAAGCCCTTGGGTAAAATGAGGTGGTTTGAGAGTACTTTTTTTCCTTGTAGTGTTGGCAGTGCAAGATGCTTGCAGGCCCCAGAGCCTTGTGGTTCTGTGCACGAAAGCTCCCACCTCACTGATGCTCCAGAGGTGCTCCAAGTTGTTAGGACGTCCCAGCCTGCCCTTTGGCAGGTGAGGTGGAGTTGAAGTGGTAGTTGAGGAACTGATGTGCCTCCTGGGGCCTGTAAATTGGAGGCAAATAACAATGCTCCTATTTCCAGTTTTCTGAAAAGCTATTTCTCTTGAAAGCTTTTCAGTTGCTTGTGGCTTCTTGCTTGCATAATGTGGCCCTTTAATAAAGACTTCTCATATCGTAGCAGGGTATTACATCAGAGCACGCAGCCACATGGCACTGGCGTCATGACTGTGTGTGACCCTGTGTGACCATTGTCAGCAGGGGGCGGAAGCCCTAGGCAGTGTCTGGTGCTGCCTGCTCTGGCCACTGTTTCATGGAGGCCAGTACTCAAGTGGAAACTGCCTGACATCTCACATACTCCAACATGGGTGACAAATAGATGCTTCCAGAGCTCTGTGCTGCTTTGCACCAGCTCAGTGAATGTTGTTTAGAGTACATCATCTTCAGAAGGTAAACCACTTGTTTCTCATTTTGGCTGGACTACTGCCTTGATATTAGACTGGACTTTTGGGAAGGAGCTTGACATTTTATTTAATAAACTGCTCAATCTTCTTTGCTTCCATTGGCAGTTGAGGAGCTCTGTGCATAGTGAAGGGGAGGTAGAGCACATATAGGAATCATGTGGTACCCTGTGTCTGACTACACCTCCCACTCATTACCTCCACACCGAAGGTCAGCTGATCCTCTTGGGAGGCTGGCACAGCAGCGCAGCTGTGCCCTCAGGAGACTGCCTGGAGGATTCTGGCAACAGGCCTTGGGAACCGTGGGTATGTGAAGAGATGTTCCAGGCTTCTGGTCATTCACTAGTTTCTAGAGTGTTTTTACAGGTTAGAGGTACAGCTGACTGTAAATATTCTATTAGTGTGTGCTTCCTTGCTTGCTTGTTTATTTAGCTTACTTACAAGCGGAATGATACTTACAAAGTGCCTTGGCATTTATTCACTGACAGTTCATTATAGCTCTTTTGAGTTTAGTCATAAAGTAATGAGTAAATATTTACAAATATTTGAGCGGAAGGTAATGACCACTTCTATGCCCTGAACCGCAAACGGCTTACCTTTTCTAGAGTATAAACTTGAGAGCAGAGCCCTTTATTTTATTTATCTCCTATTTGTTCTGTACTTCTTTCCCTCAGCAGCTGGTACATGCCTGTACATAGTAGGTGCCCTCAGGTGTGTATGATTGGATACAGTGCAAAGGTATGGATACATTGTGCCTGGGTATGTGAGTCTGTGCGTGGAGTGCTATTATGTGATCCTCTGGCTGTATCCTTCACTTGTGGTTCTACTGCCTTTAATTTCTGCATTAGATTGTTACATAATGTCAGGCTGTGCACTGTCATGTGGCTGTTTTGGATAAGGCAGTGCAAATGTAGCTCTGGCCCCTTACAACTTTTACTACCACTGCCTAGGGCTGACAATAAGAGGCCATCTCTGTTAGCACTACTTAGAGGTTGATCCAACTGAGGGGCCACCCAGACTTTGACAAAGTTCATATTTTTAATTTGCTGCACAACCTACATAGCAGCCTCAGCTGCAAGTTCTGTACAGGTCACTAGTGGAAGAGAATCCTGTTGTAGCAAAGCATACATGACCTTAGGTATGTTTCACTTCCAATAGTGCCAGAGCTGTTGTCTGCCCCAGAGGTGGTGTGTGTTCCCAGACTTGGGTGCACCCTACGCCAGCCAGACTTGGTTGGTGTTGATGTGGGTCATATTATGAATAGTTTTTCCTCCCCTTGTCCTGGATGGAGAGAGGTGGAGAGACAGAGTTAAGGAAAAGAGAAGATATTGGAGTGAGGTGCTTGCTAACCTGGGACAGCTCCATGAGTGGCGGGGGCCATTGGCTTGCTTACTCTTCTTTCTCCCGGTGGGTAAGAGTACCTCTCATTCTCTGGTTCCTAAATGGCAGTTGGGTTGATGCTGCAACTTCTGCTTGCCCTTGTGGCAGGTGTCAATTTTTTAAAAACTCTGAAACAGAGAGGTCACAAGATGCTCTTGAGTATGCCAATGCCCCAGGAGTGCTAAGGATGGCGGAAATTCAGAGTGTGCTGTCCAGGCGTGCACATGGGAATGGAAGTCACACGAGAATGGCGTTTTACAAGGATAGCTTTGAGTCTGTTAGTATTTACATTATTATGTAAGCCCTTGCAGGCTTTATTAAGTCTTTATTAACACTATAAGGCTTTATTAAGCCATTACAGGTTTTAATTTCTTAAGCACCTTATTAACAAGTTACTTTTGATATAGTTCCCAACAATTACAAAACTTTCGGGAGTCATAGTACCATGGCTGAGCCCTGTTGGTTCAGAAATCAGACCAGAAAGGCAGAAGACTCAGTGCCTAAGAGCAGGAGAAAACCCATGCTGCAGGCCTCACCTGCAGGGGGTGCAAGATGGGCAGCAGCTTGTAGCAAGTTGTTGCAAATAGCAGCCCATCTGGTGGGGCACTTCATGACTCAAGAAAAACTGGCATCTTTGCTCCTGGAACCTACAGCCCTTCCAGAGAATGCTTTGGATAATTTTCTGTGCCTTGGGCAAGTTGAGTTTTCCAGTCTTTGGGCAGTTGAGTGTAAGAGGGCTCTTGCTATCTTACTTTCTTCACAGCATTTAAAAAATGATAAAGGAACAAAACTGTGCTACTTCTAGTATTGTTTTAATCCAAGTGTCGGTGTGACTGACTTTTTAGGAACTCGCAGCTAACTTTTGCAGGGCTCAGGGTTTCTTTATGCAGGTGAAGTGAGAGGCATATATCCTTCCTTCTCTTTTTGAAATCTCAAATAACTTTTTAACAGTTTTTCTTAATTATAAAAGTGGTGCCTATTCACTGCTAAATGATTTAGAAAATGTAAGACATTAGAGATAAAATAAAATTTGCTCGTCATCGCTTAACATTTTGTTGCATTTCTCTTTTTATGTGCATGGTAGTTGTACTGCTGAGATGAACTTTTAAAAAATTTATTGATTTTTTTTTAGAAAGAAAGAGGAAGGGAGGTATAAGTAGATGGATGGATGGATGGTTAGATAGATAGATAGACAGATAGATCAACTTGTTGTTCTACCCACCTATATATTCATTGCCGTTTCTTGTATGTGCTGTGACTGGGGATTGAATCCACAACTTAGGCACATTGGGACAACTGAGCTACCTGGCCGGGGCAAGAACTTATTTCCTAAGGTTATGAAAAAAAGCAATTGCATACTGCCTCTAGGCTGTAACATTATCAAAAATTATAAAAACTTATAATACTAAGTTAAGTAAAACATTGGTCGAAGTCGAAGTTCTATCTCATTGACTTTTTTGGTTTTGCTTTATTTTTTAATCTTTTCCTTCATCAAAGTTTTCTCTGTCTTAGTTTCCCTTTCCTTTGAGAAAGTGTGCTCAGTACTAAAAGGGAATAAATTGTTCACTAGCCAAGATAGATGCCACTGGCATATTTAGCATTTTCCTTCCCTGTTGATGAGGCAGCATGTGAAAGGCATCTGGGCTCCCTGGGTGTGAATGTTGACACCTGTGTGTCTTCACTGGGTGGTGAGGAGCAAGCTGCCTGATTACACTGCTCCTTAATTTCCAGCTCTGTAAAATAAATAAAGCACTTAGATTAATTTCTTGCATGTGGTAAATAACATGTTGGCTATTTTTATTAGTGTATTCTTTTTACTCTTAATGTAGTAGTAAGAACCATAGACAGAGGGATGATCCTGAAGTAGTGCGATACACAACGATTTTAAGAACATCAGTACTGATACTGTCTCACAATTGCCAGGAGGGTGCAGCCAGGCTAATCTGTGCCGGGTGTGTGTGGGAACAAGCATTGTGTCGTGCTCGGATGACACTTGTTATTCACACCCTCCTTTGTCATAAATGCTCCAATTGTCACGTCTTGACCAGTGAGAATCTTAATTGTGTCCTTTCACCTGCTCTTCAGAACTTTGGAAAGTGTACTTGCTCACTGGCGAAAGTGCTTCAGAATAACGAATACCTACTGTTTCAGGATATCACTTGGTTTTGGGGGGGAGTGGGTGAGGTGGGGAGGACCTTAGAGACAAATTCTAAGGGGTGCACCAGGTCATTTCTCTTGAGTGCTAAAGTATCTATGTTAGGCCACTTCAGAAATGGAATTATAAAGATATACACACAATTTTTGTGTGTTGACATTGCTAATTTTCATTTTAACCATACCTTTTTCTTACCACCTATTTGAGAGTTTTTAATCCCAAAATTGTACTTCTCTTTAATTTGATGAGCATGTGGTTATTCCTTAATCTGAAATTATGACTAAAGCTAATGCGTTATCTGTGACTGCAAAGATAAATCTAAACTTAAACCCTCATAATAAAAGAATTATTATCCTACTGGATAAAGAATAAGATTTGACATCCCTGATGTCTTCAGTGGCTATGCTCTGAAAACATACCACTAAGAAGCACAGTTACATTACTTTGCTTTGAGTCACTTGTAATACTTTTTCCCCTCTTGATTCTAAAAAGAGAATGGAACTTTTGACTAAGTAAAAGTTATGTGAAATTTTGTAAGGACAAGAGAACCAGCTTCTATGTCTAAACTCTGAGTTTCCCTCATTAATTGTTGAAATATTGGCCAGTAAAATGGTCTTTAGGCGATTTGAATCAAATGGAACAAAAGCCTATTCTTCCTTATCTATGATTTTTTAATATTTGAATACTGTTCTCAGATGGTCAAGTTTTGGATGGTTTGTATGACTTTTATGGCTTTATCTTGGATTAAAATTAGCCAACTTCAAAGCTCTGTAGATGGTGATAACCCAAGTCCATGAAATATTTGACAGGCTATTACCATTTTTGTTCAATTTTATATGCCATTAACAAAAATCCTTCTGGGTTTCTCTTCAGGAAAGTGGCATCAGTCTACAATTTGACAGCACTCCACTTACATTTATTTTCCTCCTTAGTATAATATTGACATTTTCTACCATTTTTATGAATTTGATTCACTTGTGCTTTATTCATTGATTAGGTTCAGTACTTTTTATTTTCTTTGCTTTTTCTACATTTGAGGCCAATAGGGAATAAGGTACAGATTCCTGATGTCACCTTTTGAGAACCAAAGACAGGGTTCATTAAAACATCCTTTCAGGCCGGTGAGTGATCCTAGCTTCTAGAAAGTAGAAGAAATTACATATTTGAATATCATTTGCATTTTGTCTCCCATTCTTCAAATGTGTTTTGTGAGAATTAATGAGGTGACTACAACATGCTTGGCTAAAAAGAGAAGGAATAGTTAGTGGGGTTGATTTACTCTAAACTAAACAACTGGTTCCTGGAAAATATTCTTTAAAATCAACTTTGTGGAGGTATAATTTACTTATAAGAAAATGCACCCATTTAAGCATATACCTTCTTGAGTTTTTACAATTGTATACACCCGTGTAACCACCATCACTACAATACAGAACATTTCCATCATCCACATAGTTCTCCTGGGTCCTTTTGCAGTCATTGGTAATATATATTTTTCATATTTCTAAACCTTTTACTCCCCGTGTTACTCCACATGACATTCTAACTCCCTTCTCTACCCTACTTCTATCGGTCACAATGTTGAAAGGGAAACAAAAGCCTTTGATGTCTAGATGCAGTGATTATGTATTGTTAATTGTACTGTGTGGGATAAATGACTGTCCTTGTGAACTTTAACTTGACCATGTAGTAGGAGAGGACAGACAGACCTACCATCTAAACAACTGAATCATGCATATATGTGAGACACTGTGGGGCTGGTTGATAATGTGAGCTTGATTCTGCTCACTGTTTTGTAATTCATTAGCCAGAACGAATTGAAGAGATAGAACTTAAGTCAAACCTGAGGACAATTCCAGTTGAATGGAAAAGTGTTGATTGGCTGGATTACACCTCCAACATCTGGAGGCTCCAAAGAGAGTGAGAAAGAGGACTGCTGAGAATTTGTCAGGACAGAGTAGACAAAACAGTCATGCCTGGTTCTCTGGCCAAGTAGCTTTTGCATGCCTGTCAGTGACCTCCAGACTCAGGCAGACACACCTGCTGTGCCCACACCAGCATCAGCTGTTTCGGTAGGTTGGGACCGAGGTATAGATGATTGTATCTGCCTCCACCCACTGAGCCTTTGAGGCTCCTGCCACTTGCTGGCTGTTCTCATTTCTGTGGTCAGTGTCCCCCTTTTTTTGCCTCCATTGCCATGTGCTTTCACATATCTTTTCTGGGCTGGCTGTTCTCCTTCATGGCCTCCTTCATGGTTTGCTGCTTGCTTCTCTCTTGTGTCTCAGCCTGTGCAGGAAAAGTTTGACTTGTTATGACTGTTTCAATTCTGTTCTTCATTTTGTTACCATATGTTCACTGAATCTAAAATGGTATGGATTCTAAGTCACATTGGTATTCAGGTGCCACAAAGGAAAGAAACACTGTTGCTAACTGAATCATGAAACCTTGAATGTAGATGTAGCCTAATTTCAAATCGTTAAAATGTGTATGAAAAACACAGTATTACTAACCAAACACAGAGTGCTCTAGAGTATAGACTGGAGCAAAGCGTCAAGGGGGAGGATATCCAGGGTGAAAGAAGAATAAGAGAAGTCATTTGAAACCATGGTAAGACATTCAGTGTACATGGCAATGCCCATGTAGCTGCTGCAGGTGGACCTTATTGTTGGCTGGAGGATCCTGGAAGTCCATGTAAAGAGGAAAACAGCTACTGTTGTTACTAAGGCCTGGGTGAAACATCTCCTTATCTTTACAATATCATTTAGTGAACAAGATCCTCAAGAATATCTTCACTGTAGTACAGTCACTTTCCCCCTGCTTTGTTGACATATAATTGCCATATAACATATGTAAGTTTAAGGTATATGTGTTGATTTGATACAGTTATATATTACAAAATAATCACAGTGTTAGCCAACACTCCATCATGTTACATAATTACCATTTCCTTTTTGTGGTGAGGACATTTAAGATCTCTCTTACAGGTTTGAAGTATATAATGTTTTTAACTGTAGTCACACCATGCTGCACATTAGATCCCCAGAACTTGAAATATAGTTGATTGGTCTGGTTTGTCTGTATAATTTATGGTTGTCAGTTTGTAAAATATTGTAAGTGAAGTTTGCCTTTCATGTTCTGGCCTGTTCATGGATAATATAAAACAGCAATCCCCAACCTTTCTGGCACCAGGGACCGGTTTTGTGGAAGACAGTTTTTCAGCAGATGCGGGTAGGAGGATGGTTTTGGGATGATTCAAGCACATTACATTTATTGTGCACTTTATTATTATTACATTGTAATGTATAATGAAATAATTATACACCTCACCATAATGCAGAATCAGTGGGAACCCTGAGCTTGTTTTCCTGCAACTAGATGGTCCTGTCTGGGGGTGATGGGAAACAGTGACACTTAAAATGTGTTGCTTATGTCCAGTCTACTCTGTAATCTTGTTGTCATTGCTGTCACCACAGAAAACCCTCTTCACAAAGACAGGATGTTGGAAATGGAAGCAGGCTTTTCAGTGCTTTCATGGCAGTCTCAGGATATTCCACCTTTAATGGACTTTAATCCAGAATGCATGGAGGTTTGAAGTTGTCTCAAATATACTTTTAAGGACACTGTTATTTGTGATCTCAAGCAGTTGATCCTCTTCCAACATGGACAAAGTCGATTCACCTGGCTTATTCACAAGTGGGTCACAGATCCATTCCTCCCCAGTTCAGAGGTCTTTTGTGGTTGGGAAGTAATGCTCACACTCTTCTGAAAGCTGAGATAGGTGACCATGTACCAGCTGGGAGAAAGAAGGCCCTGGCTCAGTCTCTTTCAAAATCTCTTAATGTTTGAAACAGGTCAGACATCCCAATGTTCACTTGTTGCCCCCAAATTCCAGTTTGCTTCGAATGCAGCTACTTTAACTGCCAATTTGAACACAGTTGTCATTCTCTCCTGATGTGCAGATTGAGTTCATTGAGAAGGTTGACTATGTCACACAAGTAAGCAAGTTTTGTGACCCATTCTGTGTCACTGAAATGTGCGTGACTGTTTTTCCCAAAGAAATCTCTGGAGTGTCTCTTGTAACTCATCCTCTCTGGCTGGTGATCCACCTGTAGAAAGCCATCTCACTTCTGTGTATAAGAGGAGACGTGTGTGTTCTGTGTCCATCTCGTCACAGAGGGGTGGCATAAACAGATGTGAGTTAAGGGCATGTGTTTTAATGTGATTGATAATTTTAATCACATCCTGCAAAATGATGTTAAGATCAGGTGACACTTTTCGGCTAGCCAGCATTTCTCTATGGATGACCCAGTGCATAGACTCACATTCCGAAGTGACCTATTTGACCTGAGTAGTGAAACCAGAGCCATCCAGTCATGGCAGCCACTCCATGAATACACTGACACAAAATGACCAATTCGATTTTCCTGATCTGTAATCATTCAAAGACTTGAATAGTTCTGCATCTGTGGTGTTGGTCAGCAACAAAAGTATACGCCCTCATGCACATCCTCCTGAAAAATACGTCTCACAAAGACAAGCATTGTTACCTTGTTGTCAACATCAGTAGACTCGTCAACCTGGAGTGCGTACCATAGTGACTCATTAATCCTAACAATTGTGCCTCAATGTCTTTGGTATTTCATCAGTTTACCTAGTTATGGTGTTAACCCAAAGAGGAACATGTACCACCTTTTGAACTGCAGCCTCTCCTAAAAGTTCATGACAAATGTGCTTAGCAGCAGGCAGGATCAGCTGTTCACCAATAGTAAAAGGCTTCTTAGGTTTAGCAGTGTGCTTAGCCCCTAAGAATGATTCTCTCAGTGCAGACACATTTGATGAAGTGGTGGACTTCAATAATTGCTTCTGTTCTTCATGTTCACATTTTTTTCTTTGAACAACTCCAAAGGCTTGTCTTTTAATGCAAGGTGCTTGGTCTCCATGCAGTGAAGCAGTTTTGAAGGTTTGATGACTTCTTTGGATAGCCAGTCACCACATATTGTACAAAGTGGCCTTGGAGACTGTGAATCACCTGTTGCAGTGGACCCATAATTTAAGTAGGGTTCTTGATATTTTCTTTTAAATGCAGCTTTATTTCTTTTTGTTGGCAGCCTTAGAGTCTTCTGCCATCTCATCGTTGGGTCTTTCCCCTTTTTCAAAGAAGCTTCCAGTGATATTTGTTTTTTCCTCATTTTGGCTAGGGTTAGCTTGTGGGCTTACCAAAACTGTGATTGAGACAAGTGCGTTGTGTGGGAAATAAGCACAGACTAAAGTAGTAAATAAAATAATGGGCGGGCCATGCACAGACTAAAATAAGTGTCAGACTTGACTTAAAGTCTGCCACCAGGTGCAGCTGCACAAGTGAAGTACATCAACTTACTTGCCACTATAAAGCCTGCTAACCAGATGCAGCTTGTCATTTGCCACTCACTGATAGGATTTTCATATGAGTCTGCAAGCAATTGATTTTGTTCTTTGTGCAGTTAAACCTCTCTGCTAATGATAATCTGTATTTGTAGCTGCTCCCCAGCACTAGCATCACCACCTCAGCTCCGCCTCAGGCATTAGCTTCTCATAAGGAGCACACAACCTAGATCCCTCACATGCGTAGTTCACAGTAGAGTTCACACTCTTATGAGAATCTAATGCAGCCTCTGATCAGACAGGAAACAGAGCTCAGGCAGTAATGTGAGCAATGGGGAGCAGCAGTAAATGCAGATGAAGCTTCACTCATTTGCCTGCTGCTCGCCTCCTGCTGTGCGGCCCAGTTCCTAACAGGCCACGGACTGCTACTGGTCCATGACCTGGGAGTTGGGAACCCCAATATAAAAGGCTTAAAATATGCTTGGTGCTTGTTGGGCCAATTACGTGGTTGTTTTGGGTCCCTAGCATGCTTGCTGGAGCTTGGTTTAGCTCATATCTTAATAACTTGCTTTATTAGCTCCACATCAGTTGCTGCCTCCCACCTTTATAATCCTAGCTCCTTATCAGCTCTTCACACTTTACTCCAGCAAAGTCCACCTTCTTGCCATGCCCAGATCAAATTAAGTTGTGCACCCAAGTTCTCACTTCCTTAGTTTCTCCAGCCTGAAATGCTCTTTTAGTCTCCTCTCCACAAACTTATGTTCATTAATTCCTTTTAGAAGATTCAGAATACATTCTCCTCAGCCCTGGCTGGATAGGTCAGTTGGTTAGAGCATCATCCTGATTCATCAAGGCTGCTGGTTCAATCTCCGGTCAGGGCACATGCAAGAAGCGACCAGTGAATGCATAAATAAGTGGCACAGCAAATGTATGTTTCTTTCTCTCTGTCTTGCTGCCCCCACCACAAATCAATTAAAAAAAAATGCATCCTCCTCTGAGTATCTTTCTTTGACACTTGTCTTAACTTCAGACCCCCTTGGAATTATATAGATAATTTTGACCATGTTATCATGAACTTGCTCATTTGCCTTTTAAATAGTTTTTAAAGATAATTATATGGTTAGCTTCTTGAAAGGGCTTAGTTTCTTGTACTTTGAAGCTTTGAAGGTGTCTAGTGAGAAGGTGGGCACTGAAGAGCAGAAGGACCCTGAAAGCATAATGAAGGAATGGATGGTGTGTGGTACTCTGAATTCACCTCTTAAGTGGACAAGGGCATCAGAGTTCCTTCCTAGCTCTGTTCACTTTTGCTTTGCTGTTTCTCATGCACTACAGTATGATGGACACCACAATTCCATCACAATTCTTTACTTATCCTTATTCTTTTTATAAAAAAATGATTTTGTTTATTTTTAGAGAGAAGGGAAGGTAGGGAGAAAGAATGAGAGAGAAACATTGATATGAGAAACATCGATCAGTTGCCTCTTGTACATGCCCCAACCAAGGACCCAAGCTGAACCCAGACATGTGCCCTGACCAGGAATCAACCCAGCGACCTTTTGCTTTGAGGTATGATGCCCAACCAGCTGAGCCATGACAGCCAGCTACTTTATCTTTATTCTTTTGGGAATAAAATTCCTCTGTAGAGGAATGACATAAAAAGTATTCTCAAACATTTAAAACAGTGGCCCCTTTGGATCAACTTAAAAATCACACATCTCTCTGGGAGATGATATTCTCTTGTAGCCCCAGTGGATGGGAAGGGGGTGCCCTGTAACCTCTCCCCAGCGATAGCTGATACAAGACTATACACTCACATAATAGTGTTGAAGATTATGCGTCTACAGTAGTCACTGATATGTTGGCCAGCCCGACCACACTCATAAATGTATATCCAGGATACAGAGAGAAAAATTTATTTGTGGGGAGAGTTTTGCTTAACAAAGATGACTTGGTTTTGAAGTTTAGCCCTGTTGTTTTCAGTTATTATTCGTTTGTTAAGTTCAGCAAACCTTGGTGTCTAGATGCTGATCCAGTAGTGTTAAGCAGTCAAAGCAAAATCCAAAATAATTTTTCATGGTTACCTACTCTTAAAGAATATTTTATTTTTAAATTCCCATTGACCCGTGTTCTTATGATTATACCATGTTGGCAACTTTTAACTCCTAAAAAGTTTCTTTGCTGGTTAGGAAATCAGAAATGCCATTCAAAATGAATGCATAATGCAACTTTTCTAGGAAGTCTGGGAAGCATGCTGATTGGTGGGAACTGCAAGCCTTTAATTGCATAAGCAAATCTACTATTAGATGCCCCTGATTTTCATATTGACTTTAGAGTTAATGTGGAGGTTTGATGAATATAATTGAAAATGCTGTGTATCTTTCCTGAAAAGGATTTCTCTTTACTTCAGACAGGACAGATATCTACTTGTTAGGGAGAAAGCTACTGATAACAAAGGTGTTGAGATCATCTTGTTTTAGGGTTATTTACAGTGACTGCCTATTTCTAGCCAGTTTATTTTTCTAAGAATAACACATTCTTTCCTCTACTGCTGTCCAATTCTTAATTTGGATGTGTTCATACAAAGAAACATCTGGTATTCCAAGAATTTTATTAGTGACAACTGACTGTTTTATAAAGTTCTTTTTACATTGCAGCTTCCAGAGATGATGTAGCTCAATTAAAAAATGCAAATATATATAAAATACATGATTTTGTATGGATATAGCTGAGTTTTCCGTGCAGGCTCTATAAATATAAATAAGACTGTCTCTAGACACTCCTGCAAAGCTTCAGGCAAGCTTGTTATTGTATACCTAGCAGGAAGCCACACAGTAAACATGGAATGAATAATCAGATGTATGTAGCTCCTTATATGGTGACTTGTATATATATAGCTTACCAACATAATAGTTTTTATTTAGAAATAACACAAAAATGTTAGCATTGTCCAAATAATTTTATAACTTGGTTTCCATATGTACAAGAAAATAGTAGGTGAAAATCAATTTAGTGTTTCTATGAATAAAATAATGACAGTGGATTAGATGGAGTAAATGAAATTAAAGTATAAGTCATATATCAGGAATTAATTGAAAAGATCACAGTATATATTCAAGGTGAAGATGAAGGAATTGAACAGAATTCTCCAATTAGAAGCATAAGGACAGTTGATGGGAAAAAGTAAAGTGCTATTAGAACACTCAATTGTTGTAGACTTTTCCTCTGAAAATTCAGATGACAGCTGCACTACACTTTAGAGAATAGCCTTACTATTTATAGCTTGAGAACCAATGTTATGAGCAACAAACTATGTATTGAGATATTTATGGACATGTTACTTCATTTCAGATATCAAGCAGTCCACTGTATTTAGTATTCAAGAGATACAGAGTTAGATGTGTGTTATACAGAACATCCTATGCACATACTTATTCTTAAAGAGAAATTGCCAAGGGCCAGAGATGACATTTTTCAGGGAAGAGTTTTGCAAGCCACTTCAACATCTTTTGAGAAATTTAGATTGGTCATCTGGAGATAGTAGATAAAATTAATGTCACTGAAGACAAATTACAATGGATTACAATGGTTAGTGATTATTCTTTGGTTAAATCCTCATTGTGCACAAGGTATGATTGTAACTAGATGAAAGGTTACCAGCTTGTAGAGGCAGTGTCTATTATATGTCGAGTTTTCTATTTCTGTGTCAGGTTATCAGACAGAAGACTACTTCAGTAGCAGGGTTTGGTGACAGCTTTCAGAGACATTTCTCTATTGAAAATGTTTTCTTTGAATGTTTCCTGGAGGAAGACTGGCCCAAGACCTCAGCGTGTTCTTTTAAAGCTTTTTGAAAAGTGTGTGGAGCCACTGTGCTGGTAAGCTTAGGACACTGTGAACAGGAAGCAAAAACCCTCTTATTTGGCTGTTAGGTACTCCATGTACAGAATGTCTTCAGCTGTTGTGATAACCCTAACACTGCCTTCACTAATTATTTCATTTAGACATACCTTGCATCCTTAATTAGATTGTATATTTCTTCCATATTGACAATCTGTCCTAGATTTTGTTTTTCCATCTTGGCTGATCTTACAACATTAGACAAGAAGTAGATAATGGATAACACTTTGCTAATTAATTTGGAAAGGGAGGACGAGGAAAAGGTGGCACTTATAACTGCGTGGATGACAGCCTTTGAAAGGGTGCGCACATGCTGGACCTTCTTCAAAATGGACCCGTAGGGTGCTGGTCACAGGCACAGCATGGATGAACTTTCAAAACCTTATGCTAAGTGAAAAGCTAGTCATCAGGGACCACATGTTGTATGATTCCATTTATATGAAGTGTCCAGAACAAGCAAATTCATAGAGGTAGACAGTAGATTGACGGTTGCTGTGCCTTGGGGGTTTGAGGGAAAATGAGGAGTGACTGAAAATGGGTATGGGGTTTTTTGTTTGTTTTTTGAATGTTGAGAGTGTTTTGCAGTTAATTGTGGTGATGACCTTTCAACTGTATGAATATACTAAAAATCATTCACTGTATGCTTCAGATGGGCATATTGCATGGTATGTGGGTTACATCTCAATAAAGCTGTTATTTTAAAAAATGAACTATGGAATGAGTTGCATTAAAGCAGACATGAATAGTATATGGCTGGCAGAGTGTGGCTCCTTAGGAGTGTTTTGCCGTGAGCACGTATTTAGTCACTGTCAACCAAAGGTTGTTGAACACCAACAGGAATCCCCAATGTGGGGTACAGTGAATAAGGAAACTTGATTCATTATAAGCAGTTCAACTGTGATACAGCATGGCTGTGAGAACAGTGCCGCTGCTAGGAGACGCTGGGGTGAAGTGGCCTAGGGGCCAGGCCTCTCCAGCTAGGCAGCTCTGCTCTGCCCTGCACTGGTGTCTCCTGTGCTCTGGTGAGACATCTTAGGTGTTTCATCTCCAGACAATGAGACAGAGTCTTTGGTGGAAAGAGAAAGTGTGCTCTCAGAGCCTGAGAGGAGCTGACTTATATAGACAGAAGTCCCTGCCCTGGTCCCTGATTGATTTGTCCTCATGCAAATGAGGACTCCAGATCCTTCCAGTTTGGTCCAAAAGGCACTGTCCTAATTGGTCAAAATGAAGCACTCTTATTGGTTGGTGAAGAAGCTGATTGGGGTGGGGGAGAGATATAGCTGCACAGCTCTGTTTGGATGGGGAAAGCTTCAGTCCTATTGGTTGAAAGGATTCCAGGAACTTTACAAGGGCAGGCTCACACAGGGCAGAAACAGGGCAGACAGGTAGTTGCGTGCAGAGGTAGGTAGTTCAGCACAGGCTTCTCTCTGTAATGCAGTTTGCATGAGCGGTCCCTGTGTAGAAATGGCTGGTAGTCTCTGCTTTTTAAACTTGAGTCAAGTTAGCCACTGGGAGCCCTTTTTAGTAGGTATCATTTTTCTTAGGATCTACATCATTCACAGCCAACAGTATTGTATTCTTTTAAGGAATTTTAAAAGGAAATTTTAAATTAAGAAAAAAATCTTAAAGCGCCTCAATAGAGTTTTTTCCAGATGGGTGGTTAAGGAATGTTTTTAATATTTAAGTATTTTTTAAATGTTTCATTAGGATTTGTTTAGGCATGATTAAGTAAGTGTCTTAGAGGATTATTAGACAACTAAAGATAAATTCCTAAGATTGAGAGATTGTTATTGCTTTGTAATTTTGTAAGATACTCAACTGTTGAATAAATAATGCTTTTCTAAAATTTCATGGGGTGTTCATCCAGAAAATAGGGTGTAAGAAAGGAATGTGTTTGTGTACATGTTCTACTATCTGTTGGTACTTAAAGAGTTTAAGAAGGTAAATTTGACCAATAAATTACATAATGACAGTGCTTTATTTTGTAATCCATTAATAAACTTTTATAACATCAGATGTATTTGAGTTATTATACTTTAATCTTCTGTTTCTCTAACCAAAAATAAAATTTGCACTCATATTTGTTCAAATCCCCTCAGGTTTGTTAGAATTGAAACAGATTGCTCTTAACTCTTCTTTTCCTTATTTGTTAGGAAGTAGAGATTTGTAACTTTGCATTTACACTGATAACAGAAAAGATCAGATACCCCACACTCTGAGAATCTGCCAGATGTAATTTACAGTTGAACAAAGATTTACAAAACAACAAGGGTTAAGTTAAACAATTAGAGCAGTATGCTACAGACTATATCCTAGGAAAACTATTTGGGTCAATAGTTTTTGTCTTCAACAGACACTTGCATTATGAGTGCCCAGTAAATTGGTTGTAATTAATAATTGTCTTAGTGCAGGTCTTTTTTTTTTTTTAGGAAAAAGGGAGCTGCATTTTGTGGGAGTATATCATGTTAGTTAATCAGTGATTTTTATTAATATAAAAATTATTACATTTAAAGTCCACCAGTAATACATGTCATCTCTTTACTGTGTTTAGTTTTGGCCTTACCTCTTAATTTGTCATTCTTTGGACATAATAGCTTGAGATGCCACTTTTTATTTATTTTAGAACTTGCATGTAGTATTATGACTATCTGTGTAATACAGGGCATTTTAAATTGGGGTCAGCGAACCCCTGAAATTAAAAGTAAAGTGGTATGCTTGTGGATGCATATGCAGTTTCCAAGGGTGAGAGTTCATGTCTTTAATCAGCATTTCAAAGGGTTTCATAACTCTAGAAAATGAAGAACACTGGTGTCAGGTATATTTTATGGTTGTGTTTAGAAGTATGTTTTTCTTTTTCTATCCTGTTTTTCCCTCATGAGACCTGCACTAACAGCAAAGTACATTTAGAGGCTCCTTCTATAGCCAAGGTCTCCAGACTGTCACAGTTGTTTATACTAAAGTGGTGAAATATATCAGCAGCTGTGTTTTATTTCTCTAATTGCTCAGTAGCCAGAATTAAAATGTTATGGGTGGCTTTAATTCATAGCATGAAGGCCTTTGTGGTTACTATAATAAATGTTAAGCAGAACCTTCCCCAAAGCCATTGGTCACATGCTTTGCCTCACTAGTAATTAACTTATCAATGAGCTATGGTACACTCCGGTGACTTGTCCCTAAAAGATTTATACTTACAACAAACCAGGGCACAATAAATTTTTTTTATGCAAAGTGCTTTTTTTGACCCAGAGGAGGCTAATGTAAATTTCTAATGAGCTATGATGTATAGTGATGGGTGAGCTTTCAGCATCTCCTTTGAAGCGGCTTACACTCCATCTTGCTTACATTCCATCTTATCTGGCCTTGTTTTTCCTGAGGTCATGTTGTTGTGCTGTTCATTTGACTTGTGTGTTCTTATTGAATATATTATTGTAAAGCAAGAGGCTGTTTAATTGGAAAGTGTCTGTTAGAGTGTGGATTTTGCTTTCTAAGAGCCCCTGCTATATTGTAAAAGATGATGTGTGACAGAATATGTGTCAGATTTTGGAACAAAACCATTTCCTTCAATGTTTATGCAGCATAACTTCTTTTACTTTAGAAACTCTATAGTGTTGACAGAGTGAGTTGATTTCTGTCATGGTTTTTGGAAGTTGGGAGACATTTGGCTCTTTGTATGCCCTCCCCAAAGAAAATGACTTTCTTTTTAAACAGAAATTTGTGAATCTACAGTGACCACTCCCAAAGTGCCACTGCTTTTGGTGACATACAAAACCACTTGGCTACTTGATGAAAATTAATTGTAGCCCAGGACATTTGAACAATGAAGTCAAGCCTGCTCAGATGCTCCAGTCTGGTCATTCCAGCACCTTTGGTCTGAGGCCAGTGGGAGGAAAAATGTACCTCAGTTATGTGATTCATTACCATCAAAATGGTCAGAATAGGCATTAAAGTGTGTTCTCAATATAGCATGATGTTCCCTATGCTAAGTTTTTATTGGACAGCAGTTTTAATTTTTTTTTTGAGCTTGGAAAACATGTCAAGTTGCAAGCATAGCAAACTTCCACATTTTAAACCTTTGTTAAACCTTTGCTTTATCTCTTTATGATTTTATATGTGTATATATAATGTGCTTTTTCAGTTGTTTGAGGGTAGGTTGTGTACATCATAGTCCTTTAACCCTTTATACTTAAGGGTATATTTTCTACAAATATAACCAAATTGAAAATATTTAACAAAGTTTTGAAATTTTGAATTTAAGGAGGAAACAATGTCAAAGTAGCTAGTCTTAATTATTTTTTTGCTAAAATAAATGTTTTTTCTGTTTGTCTCTCTAAAGTAGAACTATTTAAATTTCCTTTATTAAAAAAATTGAAACATTGCATATGTAATAAAGGAGTATATTATTTATATATTTATTTTAACAGTTAAAAGTAAGTATCTTATATTACTACCTGGTTTGTACTTTTGAAGTCCCTTGTATGACTTTCTCAATTACATTCCCTTCCATTGCTCCTGAAAGGAAATTATTATCCTGAATCTTGTATATTTCTTTCACTTAATTTTCTTTATAATTTAAATACATTTAACTTTATGTTTTCCCATTTTTTATCTTTTTATAAATGGAAAAATACTCTTTACAGTCCTCCCCCAACTTCAGTTGCTCAGTTTTGTGGGGATAGCTTTATTGACCAATAATTTATACATAATAGTAAGTACCCATTTAAGTGTACAGTTTGGTGAGCTTTGGTAAATATTCACAGCTGTGCAGCCACCTCCATAATCAGCTCCGGTTTTGAGATTAATCCATGTTGATGCATGTAGGTGCACTTTATTCACTTATCCTGTTCTGTGGTATTCCATTGTATGAATATACTCCGGTTTATCCTTTTGTTGTTGATGGATATTTGGGTAATTTCCAGGTTTGGGCTTCTGTGAACAATGCTCCTGTGCACATTGGGATTACTGGATTGTAGGATATATGCATGATGAAAATTTACTATATACACACACACATATACATATATATACATATGTGTGTGTGTAAATACATGGGTCCAGAAAAAGTGCAGCCTTTATTAAAGTAACAAGGATGATTTGTGCAACATTGATGTAACTTGGCAGCCAAGGAGAGTGGACTGGAATATGCATGTGTGAACAATGATGACTTCACTGTACTAGTCAGTGGGGGCAGTAGATGCCATTGAGTGAGTATGTGTACTGTGTGGTCGTTGTATTCAGAATGGCTGAGCAAGTAGAGCAACAAATCTGCATCAGATTTTGCATGAAGCTTGAACATTTCTTCACAGAAACTGTTGAGATGATTCAGAAGGCTGCAGTTATGGGCCACTAGCAGTTGGCAGCTTCATCATGACAACATGCCCACTCATATATAATGTCTTGTGCAGAGATTTTTGGTGAAACTGAAATCACCCAGGTGACTCAACCCCCCTACAGCCCAGATTTGGTGCCCTGCAACATCTGGCTTTTTCCTAAACTAAAATCACCTTTGCAAGGGCAGAGATTTCACACTGTTGATGAGATTTAGGAAAAATACAACGGAGAAGCTGATGGGGATTGGGAGAACTGTGTGAGGTCCCAAGGTACCAACTCTGAAGGGGACTGAGGTGTCACTGTCCTATGTACAATGTTTCTTGTATCTTGTATCTTCTTCAATAAATGCCTTTATTTTTCATATGCCATGACTGGAAATATTCTGGACAGACCTCATATATGTGGTACATATAGTATATGATAATGATGCTACTTACAATGATAATACCTAATATTATAAGACTTTAAAATTTTTATCAGGTTGGAACATGTGAAATGCTATCTCATTATGGTTTTAATTTGCATTTCTCTTATAACTAGTAAGATTGAACATCTTTTCATGTATTGATATTTGTTGGCTATTACTATGCTTTCTTTTATAAAGTGCCTGTTCATTTTTTTCCCATTTTGTTCATTTTTTTGCCTTTCTCTAATTGATTTGTAGGATTATTCACATACTATAAATATTACTCTTCATTCATATGCAAATATCTTTTCTCAGTTTGTAGTCATTTTTTAATTATTTTTAATTTCTTTTGATTATCAGAGGTGTGATTTTTAAAAATATTCAAATCTACCTTTTAAGGATATTGTCTTATATGTCTTCTTTAAAAAGTACTACCTGATATCATAAAAAATACTGTTTTGTAGTTTCTTCCACAAATTTAATGTTTTGCATTTCACATTTAAATCCTTGAAATAGGTTTTTAAGAATATAATGTAAAGTAGGGATTCATTTTCCTTTCATATAGCTGCTATCCAATCACCCCAGCATTGTTTATTGAATAGTCCAGCCTCTCACCACTTATCTGGGATACCAGTTCTGTCCTATAAAGTTTCCAGATAACTGAGGATCATTTTCTCAGCTCTCGATGCTGTTTCTGTTTTGTTTCTCTATCCCTGAGGCATACCCCATCCTCTGCTGTGCTCATGACTTCAGGGCCAGTTTGTTCTGCTTCAGGGATAGCTTGGTCCTTCTTATAGATTTTTACTAAGAAAGTGTGTTGTGATTGCAGTGATGTATCCCTTCATGTCGGATTAACATCTTCACAGTATTGAATTTTCTAAGCGGAGAATATGGTATATGTATCTTAAAATGTATCTTTTGTTAGATGTGTACATAGCCCTAAGTACTAAAATGTATTTATTTTTTGCTATTTTAAGTTGTATGTTTAAAAAATTTTTTTTATTCACATAATATGATACATCCATTTTCTTGTAGCTGTAAATGTATGACATGCTGAATTTTAAAACTGAGTACCAGCACCCAGATAAAAAGAAAAACAGGACATTAGTAGTCCCCTAGTAGCCCGCCCTGCCCCCTCCTGTTCCTTCCCATTACTGCCATGCCCTGAGGGCTGCCACTGTCTGGACTTCAAAAGTATGGGTCAGTTTGGCCTGTTTTTGTACTTTATGAAAATGAATCATAGTGCTTGTTCTTCTGTATCTGTTGTCTTTTGCTCCATGTCATTTTTGTGATCACTTAGTTGTAGTTTGTCATTCTTATTGCTGAGTAGTATTCAGTTGTATGAATATATCACAAGTGGTCATTTTAAGTTGCATTTCTGAGCTTTTTGTTGTAGCTTGGAATGATACTGTTAACTAAAGTATTAAATATATACTGAGTTTTATCAGCAGTAACATTGCTAAATTCTTATTAATTCTAATAAGTCTTTGCAGATTATGTTGGACTTTCTTTATAGACTGTCATATTATTTGCTAATAATGATAGTTTCCTTCTTTCCCTGGCCCTTATTTAAATCTTTCATTTCTTTTGATTGAGAAGAAAAGCAAGTGTGAAACAAGTCAGATGCAAAAATCATGGGATATATATCTTATGAATAAGCTAGGTTTTCTTTAGGTTTTGGAAGGGAAATTGAGCTGGAATTTTGTTGTATATTTTTACAGCCTTGGGGTTCTGCGGTCTTCCAGTGCCTGTCTGGTTTGGTTTGGGAGGAGTGGGACCACAGGTGGTGGCTTCTTTGCCCTTGCCCTTGGTTTATGTGTGCATGTGCAACTGGAGATGAATCTCTTTTGTGGGGTCTTGACAAGCTGCCACAACAGGTTACTCTCTCCTTGGTTTATCAGTGCAGCTGGATATCCAAAACATGTAGAGGGGTGGCAATTTGTGTTCTAGCATATATGTTTGTTGTTTAATTGAATGAAAATAGATTTGGGGCATACTGATGCCAGAAAGGCACAAATAAGTTCCACTGTCCTGGGTCTGCGTCTAAAGGACTCCAGTGCATATGGTTCAACTGAAATTCCTCCTAGAAAACAGTGTGAGGTTTTAAGAGAAAGTTATAATCACAAAAGCCTCAAATCATAAATTGCCGGGTGATTTCTCAGAAGGCGGCTGTGATAAAGTTAGTAAGGCTCACCTATGAACTCTTAACAGTGCGCTTACTTCACTTACAAATTAAAGCTGGATTGATCATCTTATACTACTCTGTATGTATACTAATATAATTATGGCCTGTGGTGCTGGGTAGTGAGGAAAATATTAAATATGTGATGATTAGAAAGGCATATATTTGTAGCTTGCAATTCTTTTCTTGTGTTGAAGGTGGATGAAAGAAAGTGATAAACATCAACCTAATGCCCTGGAAGTTTTCTTAACTGATCTCCATTTACCCAATTTGTGGCATTAATTGGTGCCCCCTACTCTTTCCGTAACAAGTTAACTGATCTCCGTGGTTGGTCAAGTGTCCATTGACAACTGCAAGTTGTTGGATCAATTCAACACCAGTAGGAACTCCCAATTTGGGGTGCGATGAAGAGGGAAACCTTATGATGCACAGACAACTCAATTGTGGTAACAGTACCACATGGCTGTTTGGACGCCTTGGGGTGAGGCAGCACTTCCTAGTAGGTTTCTTCTTCTTCTTCTTCTTTTTTAAAAAAAGATTTTATGTATTTATTTTTAGAGAGGAGAAGGGAAGGAGAAAGGGAGAGAAACGTAATGTGTGGTTGCTTCTCGAGTGCCCCCTAATGGAGACCTGGCATGCAACCCAGGCATGGGCCCTGACTGGGAATTGAACTGGCGACCCTTTAGTTCACAGGCTGGTGTTCGGTGCACTGAGCCACACCAGCCAGGGTGGTATCTTCTTTCTTAGAATCACCATGGACATCCCAGTTGAATCCCTGAGTACTTCCACCCCTCCCAGTGGAGTTGTAAGCTATCAAGTATTGGTAGTATTTGTCCTTACGTGGTGGAATTCAGTTAAATATTATGTAAATTGATGAAATATGAATGCAGAAAGATATGCTTTCTCTGAGAGATAGGATCAGTGAGGGTAAGTTCTCAAAGTTTGGCTCCTAGGTTGTCAACAATAGCATCTGCTGGGAACCTGTTAAAAATGCTGATTCTTGGGCTCTACCCCAGGCCTGCTGGATCAGCAACTCTGGAAGTAAGGCCCAGAAATCTGTTTTACAAAACCCTTCAGGTGATTCTGAAGCATGCTAATATCTGAGAATTACTGTACAAAAAAATATTGCAATTGAATTTAGTACAACAAGATGGGAAATTATAGAAATATAGGAGCTTCCTGCACTCACATTGTTTTTTAAAGATATTTTAGTTTTTAATCCTCTTTAAAGAAACACAAACTGAAAATTGATAGTGTGTTGTGGTATAGTTTACATAGAAAAGACAACCAGAACTCCATTCAGCACATTATTCTCAAAGAAATAGCCTTTGCCTCACACCTAAAACCTAAAAATTGGCAAATGAATGAACTTTCATATGATATAAATTAACATAAAATGTTTAAAAGTGCAAGGTTCATTTTTATAATTCCCTGCTTTAGTATCATTTTACCACTCACTGCCCAGCCACCAAAGCCAGTATATGAGAGGAGGGTTTTGACTGTTTTCGATAAATCTAATCATCAAGGCTCATAGGCATCCAGTATATGTTGGAAGAGCTCCTCGGCCAATGTCTGGTCTAAAATACATTATCTCATTTAATCCTTACCACAACTTTATGAGGTAGAAACCCATTTTAGAGAGAGGGTGGGGCTCAAACTTGGAAATTGAACAGCTAATTAAATGACAGCACCAAAATTTAAACCTAGCGGACTGCAGATTATTCCGTTGGTGGCATTGTTGAGCATAAAGAGACGAATAATTTGTGTCTGGCCAGGCCTTCTGATTCTCACTGTGGGCTTCCCTCCCCATGAGCCAACCTTTCCAGTTGTGTTTGTGAGGAATAGTATGTACAGCCTGCCTTTTTCTGAATGATGCGTAGTGAGCTTCTGCTCTATTTCACTTGGAGAATCAAAGCAACACAAACCAATGTATTAGTTTGCTAGGGCTGCTGTAATAACATACTATACACCAGATGACTTAAATAAAAGAACTTAATTTTCTTACAGTCCTGGATGTTATAAGTCTGAAAATAAGGTGTGAGTGGGCAGGGTTGGTTTTTTCTGAGGACTCTCTTTGGCTTGTAGATGTCCGTCTTCTCCCTGTGTCTTCACGTGGTCATTCTTGTGTGAATGTCTGTTCCTAAATTCCTTTCTGATAAGGACACCAGTCACATTGGATTAGGTTCCACTCTGATGACTTTATTTTAACTGGATTACTTCTTTAAAGGCCCCATCTCCAAATCCAGTCATGTTTTGCAGTACTTGGGGTTCGGACTTCACATATGAATTGGGGTGGGGGATACATTCACAATTACCCTCATAACAACTGAGCTGCCATTGGTTAACTAGGGTTTCCCCAGAAGGTCAAAATTTTTGAGTTTTGAATGTTCTTGACTTCTCTTTAATATAATTAGAGCAGAGTTCATAGAACCAGGCTATTTGAAATCCAGGTGAGAGGAAACCAGCTTCTTAATAGGTTTTAGGAGAGTGATACAGTATTTTGGTAGCAGAATGGATTCCATCCTTCAAAGACTAATTAAAGTTTCTTTAGTGATTTAGAGTCATATATTCATCATAATCAATTTAAAAGTTTGTGTTTGTCATAAAAAAACTGCTAACTGCAGGAATTCTTGTTATAAGGATAGAAAACTTGTAAGATTTAGAATGCAAACAATACTGTTTTACATCAAATAATTATACATCCATTACTTCCTGCCTTTAGCTTTCCATTACTTATGCTCCTGCTCTGAGACCTGCTCCCAAAAACCCCTCATTTGGATCTGGCAAGGGCCAAGGGGAATTCTTCATGAACTTGGTGTGTTTTGAGAAGAGAGACAATGATGATTTTTGACCCCTTGGGGATGAATCTGTAGGTTCACTAACAGTTTCCTCCTGTATGTAAGATCAGTGAAACAGTACTACTTTCTCCACCATAAATAAGTCCTTGCTAGTGTGGTTTGTGGACCACCAGAATTAGTTAGCATACCCTGGGAGCTGGTTAGACTCTAGTCCCCACCCCAAATTTAGTGAATCGAAATCTGTATTTTAGTAAGATTCCTAGGTAATCTGTATAAATATTCAAGTTTAAGAAGCCTGCCTCTAGATGGTAGTAGTAGCTGGGCTTTAATTTAATATTTTATATGAAATAAATCCTACTATGCTTGTCTATGTTTTTCATTCTAGTAGTATATCCAGTTGGTCTGATCAGAATACCATAGGACTCAATGGCTCATTACTTGCCAATAGCATGACCTTCTCTTCTCTTTCATTTCCTCGTGTATAAGTGAGGATAAGACCTTAGTGTTGAAAGATTAAAGAAGTTAATGTTCGCAGAGGTCTTAGAACAGTGCTCGGCATAGTAAGTTCGGTCATGTTGACTTTTGTTGTTATTATACTTATTAATTATTGTCACTGCTGTTACTGCTGCTCCTACTACAAGCAAATAGCAATTAGTCTAGGAAAATGCCTACTGTAGAAGTGAATAATAAATGTCATAATTACTTCATGAACAGCAATTCTCTCCATGAATAGAGATGTCATACCAACCCACCAGATAATTTGCCCAATTTTTAAATTTATTTTTAGAGAGGGAGGAAGGGGTGTGAGAGAAAGAAAATATATCAAGAAACATCAATTGGCTGCCCTCTCCTGGGCTCCCCACCTGCAACCCAGGCATGTGCCCTGACCAGGAATCTAATCTGCAGTCTTTTGGTGTACATGACAGTGTTCCACCCAGCTGAGCCATACCTGCTGGGGATAATTCACCCAAGCTTAAAAACCCCTTTTTGAAACAAACACAAAATTTTAACAAAACATTTAAAAGTTTAGTGGAGAAAAAGTGTCCATGAAGCACCCATTTTTTTTCCTTGCCTATCCACCATGGAAAAACTCAAGGTCTGTGTTTTAGTCAGGACCTTTTTGTTTAGCAGAAATCATTGTATCCTCACCAGGAAAGCTCCAGCTGCAAAAGAGTCATTGTGTATGTGTGTGTGTTACAGTTGGCAATCCAGAAACCTGGGCTTTGGTCCTATCTGCCCTAGACTAGTCATGCTGAATTGGGCAAGTTACATCTATGTGGTATGAGAGTGGACTTGATAATTGCTAGAATTCTCTTATCCTGTGAGTATATGTAGCATTTCAGTACAGCCTTAGTGAGACTTCATTTCCATTTCAAATGGTTAGACTCTCAGACTCTGAAGAAGATTGTGTTCAGTGACAGCAAGACAATTGAATAATAAGCTTGAGCTAGCATGGCCTTGAGGAGCTATTTTAAATAAAAACAAATCAAGTATAACATACTTTTTGTTATGTTACAGTGAAGAGCATCATCACTGCTTTGCTGAATATTGGATTTTAGATGTACTGAAACATCTGGTACTAAGACACACACCAGAATGTCTGTGTCTTCCTTGTAGGAAATGTTGTTTATAGATGTCTTCTGTTGCTTCAGTGCTATTAATATGTAGCAGATGCAGTGGAGGGGGCAGGGGAGAGGATGGGGAAAGCATCCTAGAGCACCTTAGAGTTTTTCCAAGGTTTGAATTTGTTTCTCTTTGAATTGTTCTTTTGGAACAAATAATAGAGATATAAAAGAAGGAACTTGTGCCAACTTGCTTACATAGCAATTGCATATGTATTAACTCTTGTCCCTATCATCATGGGTTTTTGACATGCAAGACTATAAAATTTCATGAGATTGGTTGACTAAATTGAGCTGGTTTTACAGTAAATAAAAATTAACTGAGTATATCTCACATTTTAAAAACACTGTCTTGTCTTTGCTGGGTAAAGGTGTCACCTCCAAAGGAGTTAAATTCTAAAGCTTTCAGTTCCAAGATAATGATTCAAGGACAACGTACATGGGGCAGAAAGATGAGGAAAAAAAGACATTGTTTTTTAAAGTACCATATTGAATCCATTACAGTTCAGAAAGCTGAGATACTAGTTTCTGACATATCTGTGAGATTTAGTTGCCAAATTTCCAGAGGGAAAGGATATTTAAAAACTAATGCTTATTTTTTTGCTGCATGATGTTTGTTTTAGAACAAGTTGTAAGCTTGTATTTCAGGCTACTATAAGAATATGCCTATGTTTCTTTAGGTGAAAAGGGTACCTGACAAATTGCCTCATCTTTCAGGACCATATATAATCTGTCTTCATGAAGACCTTCGTGACTTTTGCTGGGGGCAATTTTTCCATTTTCCAGATTCCCAGAGCACTTCATACCTTTCTAATTGCATTGATCACATTTTATGTTAATTTGTCATTTTTGTATGCTTGTTTTATTACCGTTCGTTTCTTCATCCATTCAGCGAGTCTTTGTTGAGTACCTGCTATGTGTTAGGTACTCAACACATAGCTTCCTAATTGGAATGTATCTGTTTAAAAGCAGTATAGATTCTTGTCCATTCTTATATTGTACAACTAATAAGTCAAATGAATGCATTGCTTGAGTTGCTGGTGCTCATGTCTAGAGTTTTATAATTTCACTTGTCAAAAGTCTGAATAAATCACTCCACTTCTCCATTTAAAAGGCATCTTTGCTTGCTACAACTATGTGAAGAGACCTGTTACTACTTTTTTCCAGAACAACACAGTTAGAAATAACTGTGTGTTCAGGGCTATGGGATAAGTTCCTGCAAGCTGCACTGAGTGGTTACAGGAAGAAACATCTACAGGGAATAAAGGAATAAAACAATTAGAGGTCACTGCCACCGTCACTGCTGCCTCAGATTGTAATCCATATTGAAAGTGTGCTTTCTTTTGGATTTAGGACCAGCCAGCAATAACAACTCTGAATTACCAGACACTTCCAATTTCTGTTCTCCACTTTGGATTGTTGGTGGCCAGTATTGAATCCAGACTCCCTTTTCCTTTTTCCTTAACAAACTTTCTAGTTGTCACTACCCATTTTGTTTTTCCCTGAAGGAACGCAAACATTTAAATGTAACACATAAAACAATATCACAGAAATCCCATAATGCTTTTGGGATTTGATGTGTTGGTATTACTCATTAATTTTACTTATGAATACAGACCATTGAGATTATCGTATTGCTGACTTTCAGGAAGTTTGTTAACCTCCCTGAGCCTCATCTATGAACTAGGGTAACAGTAGCTGCATTACGGGATTACTATACTTAAAACAGTACAGGTTGGGACAAAAGTAGGCCTTCAGTTGTGAGTTAGTGAAACTTGTTTATTCTTATATTATTAATTACTGTATTATTTTCCATATGAACAGCTATAGTCATACTTTTGCCCAACCCTGTATGTGTGGAACACTTGACCCTAAGCCTTGCACATAGTACCTACAATTCCCTCTGCCTCCTTTCTCTTCTTGCAACATTGCCTGGGAAGGTGAAGCATGGAAGGGTGTATACATTTAAGCCTGTCGAAGACATGAGGCTTGTGGGGAGGTGAAGGGGGACCTTGGGAAGGAAGAGAGAGACACATTACTGCCTTGCTGAAAGTTTAGGGAAATGTGAATTAATAAATACACGTGTGCATGTGCGCGCACATGCACACACACACGCACGTGCATGCGCGCCTTAGCCCTTGGACCCCAGTTCATGATACAGAGTCCCTAAGACCTTCATAATTTCCTGAGAGGTAGTAGTGTCTGACACAGAACTCCTAAATATGTTGGAACTCACTGAGTGATATGGACATCTTTTGATCTAGTGAAGGGACTTTTAGTGAGCCCTGGGAAGGGGGCTGGTCACCAAAATGACCAAGCTGTGATTAGAAACTTAGAACTTTCAGACCCACTCCCCATGGTCCTGAAAGGGAGAGGGATTGGAAATCAGACTGTGTGATCAGTCATGCCTGTGGTAAAGTCTTCAATGAAAACCAAAGTTCAGGGTTCAGAGAACTTTGGTGTTAGCGAACAGACTCATCCATGTGTGGGAAGGGTGGCACATCCCAACTTCATGGGGACAGAAGCTCCTGCACAGAGACCCTTCTGGACCTCGTCCTGTGTACCTCTTCATCTGGCTGTTTATCTGTGTCCTTTATCATATTCTTTATTATATAGTAAGCTGGTAAATGTAAATGTTTCTCTGAGTTCTGTTAGCTGTTCTAGCAAATGATTGAACTCAAGGAGGAAGTTTGGAACCTTCTGCCTTATAACTGGTTGTTCAGAAGCCCAGGTGATTACCTGGACTTGCAACTGGTGTCTGGGGTGGGGAGGGCAGTCTTCTGAGACAGAGCCCTTACCCTGCGGGGCCTGGTGCTGACTCTGAGCAGTTAGTGTCAGAATCACTTGGTGGAGAAAACCCACAGGTCTGGTGTCAGGAGTGTGTGAGTGTGAGAATAAAGGGGGGACAGTGAGTTTTTTCTAGATGGGCAATGAAGAGGTGGCTCAGCCCTGTCCCCTGATGGCTGATGAACTGTTTGAACGCTGTCAGTTTAACAATGATTTTTTTATGTGACATGAAATTACTGTTGGTCATTTGTGTGTGTGTGTCAGTTGGTTGTTTGAGGTTTTTTGTGCAATTCTCACGTGAATTTCTGTTTTCATTAAAATTATTCTATGCAGTCAGTGTGACATGAAAGGAGGTGAGGTTTAAAGAGCAGGAGATGTGATTTATAGTTTCTTTAAAACCAAAAAAGCCATCATATTTTAGCTTAAGAATTGGGTTGGAAATGAGTAGTTTATCTCTTTGAAAACCTCATTTATACTAATCAGTATAGTACAAATTAGCCTTTGAATTTTGAAATTAACCAGGTTTTTGTTATATGCATGTATAAATCTAAGAAGATAAAAATTTTTGTATACAAGGTAGTCTTATGAAACTGTCCAGAATAGTCTGCCTCTCCTCCCCTTTCCCCCATATCACTTACATACAGACTAGGGGGACAGCCTTGAATTTTGAGAGAATTGAGATTCCCACCATTTGTGAGATTGGTGCTTTAGACATTTGTGGTGCTAGAGTAGTAATTCTCAATACCAGCTACATGCTAAAATCACTTGAGCGTCTTAAAAAAAACACACTCTGCACAAGTCCAGCTTCAGAGCTTCCGATCATTTGGGAGGACAGACGAATACAGATACATTGCTTTTCTCAGGCCGCAGTGAGGACCCAGCTGCCTGCAGAATTGCATGCGCAGGCCTCCTTGTACCCTCCTTCCCCCAGCAGAGCTGGAGCTGACCCAGGGGTCATAGCACTGAATTTCCCTCATTGAGGACCCTGGGTTTGTCTGCTTCCTAATGCCGTGGGCCTCAAACTGACTGTCCTTAGCAAGAATTGTCTGCCAAGGACGGGAGCTGGTTAAGTAGAAACCCGTGTGTGTGTGTGTGTGTGTGTGTGTGTGTGTGTGTGTGTGTGTATAGAATAAAAGTTTCTTTAGAATCTGATGGTGACATTAATTCAGGAGAGTGACCAATTTAAAAGAAAAGATTACTAAGGCATTAAAATGTTCATTGTAGAAAATTTGAGAACTATAGAAAAGCACAGACAAGAAAATAAAAATAATCTGTGGTCCAACCTCCAAGAGAACCACCCTTAACATTTTGGCCTTTTTATGCCCCTCCGTCGCCCCCAGGTAAATAATGGAAATAATGAAAATAGCCAAAAATAAAATTTCATTTATTGAATATTTACTTTGGAGAAGTCAAGTTTCTTGACCTTAGAATGAAAAGAAGCCTGAAGTTCAAGGTGTGAAGGAACTTGCTTCAGGTGTTGAAGTCCAGAATCTACCTGATCTCAAGGTGAGGAATTCTAATCCTCATGATACAGATCTACTTATATCTGGGTACTGCTTAAAAAGAAAAAAAACACACACACAAAACTGGGTCACATTCTACATTGCACAGTGGCCACATTTATGACACTCGGCACAAGAATATTATTTTTAGATGTTGTCTTTTAATGATGACATTATTGGGGAGTCTGTGTTTATGACATTAGAATGCTACTTACCAGAATACTTTGACTTGCTAGCTGCAGAAGCTTGTCATGCAGGGAGAGTTCTGAGTTCCTAAATTAGGATGGGCCTGTGTTCAGCCTCCCTTGTCTCTGGTAAGCAGCTGCTCCGATTTCTCCCATGAACACTTGCCAATGAGTGAGTGCTGCAACCTGGGCCTCTGCTCTGACACCGCCAGGGTCACTTGGGGGTTTAAAGAAGGCCAGAGCCTTGTGGCCGTTAGGAAATAGTTACCGGAATATGGACTTCTTTATCATTACAAAGAAAATACACCCTGGATTTTAATTAATGATTTTTCTTTTTTTTAATCCTGTTCCACTTAAATGCTTGTTTTCTTGCAACCTGTAAAAAAAGAAAAGAGACCCTAAATGACACAATTTACATGGAATTGAGTTATAAAAAGCAGCAGGGAAAAATATAATTCTAAATCCTGTGTTTCCATAGTTACATTGCATTGTCATAAGATAAAAGTCAGACTAAAGGCTAGATATGAAAGGCACTGCAGGAGCTGACTGAGATAAATGTGGTTTTAAAGCTGCTGTGCCAGGCTGTTAGTCAGGAGCTAGGCAGGCAGGTTGAATGGGTTGAGTTTCCCATTGGAAGAAAGGTACTTTTTTTATGTGTCTAAGGTAAAAATGGATCAAGGAAACTTGGACTGTTGCTTTTGTGTTGGGGAGTTTGTATTTCACTAGTTCCTAGACACATAATTTGCTGAAGTTGTTCCCTTTGGACATGTACACAGTATTTTTCCCCCATGTAGGAAATCAATAAACTTTAAAATCTAAGTTGCTGATTTGATCATTCTGATTTCTCTCCTTTTTTATCTTCCATTTATTTCAATATTTTCTTTAGTCCAAGAATCCGGGAGACTTTAGGCTGAGTGTATATTTTACTTGGTCCAAACTTTTTATTTTTTCTTTTGCTTATTTAAACTGTACTATTTTTTTTAAAAAAAAAAGGAGCATTGGTTATTTAGTAGGCTTTTGTGATTGGATTACTTGATGAGAACTAAAGTGGGGGAGGGGTGAGGAAATGGTACATGGTGAAAAAAATTCCAGCAATAATGTTTTCTATTTCAAGAGCTTGTTGCTCTTTTTAATAGTAAAACAAGAAGGTGTAAAGCTGTCCAAGTTGTTTTATTGTTTGTTTTCTAAATTTAATATGAATTAAAAAGGGTACAATCAAGATTTGGTATTAAAAATTTAAGTAGTGATTAGTAGTATCCACTGTAGAGTTGCTCTTGATAGGACATCAACCTCATGGATATTACCTTTAATAGACTACTTGTTGGACCAGTGTAAACATACCATTCTTAGAGTTGGTAATTGATACTTGTTTGCCTGTCTCTCAATAAAGTTTATAGACTAATTTGTGCTGCTTTCTGGAGATTGACCAAATTGGAAAGTTTCATAGAATCTCTCCCTCATTTGGTTGTATCCCAGTTCTTCCAGCTATGTTCTTATATGTGATATATGAGAATATCAACAATATTGAAGACGTTTTTGGAATTTGAAGCAAAATTTTAGGCGGACCATTGGTGAGGTTTATCATTCATGAAGTTATTGAGCTCATTGATCATCATTTCCTTTAAAATCTGCTTTGTAGGAGAATAGTTATCTAATTCACAGGAAAACTGAAGGTATTTTCTGTTCTAATTTAACAAAAACCCCATTTTCCACCAACTAGAGAAAGGATACCATTTATTATCCATGCCATCAAGTTAAAAGGGCATATTAATAAAATAAAATGTCTAAGGGTAAAAAATGAGGTTGGAAAACCTGATTGAATTACTCTCTTGGGAGAAAAAGTATAAAATTTCTTCTATTCCTTTTTTTTCTGTGACTAATTCTAGGAAGTATCTGTTCTGAGTCAAAACCAGAATTCTTCATCTTTTTCACATGAAATGTAGTATAAACATGATTTTATTTTCAGAGCAAAGGTCTAAATATTAGAGTTCCAGTTTTTCTTTTAATTTTCTGTCATTCTTTTAAAGCAGGTCTCCCTGTGGTCAATCCTCATTAATTTTCCCTGAGTTGTGTACGACATCAGTCTACTGTAGGAAAAACAGCCATAAAAGATAAGGTTTTATTGTAGCATCAAATGAAATGGCTTTCCGTGAATGAAACTCTTAACCATGCAACATCACCTTATGGTAAGAAGAGCAGCCAGATTATGGATGGGGAAAACATTCATGAGAAAAGGTATATTCTGTATTAATTTCCTAGTTACTTGTGATAGGAAGTGATGGCTTCATTAATTTTGGTCCTAGCATATGGTTTCTGATATTAGTAAATTGCTCTTATTATTAATACAAGTTAAATAGTTACTTTCTACAAAACAAAGCCTGCAATTAAAGCAAAACAAGAAAAACTTTAAGATAGAAGAAACAAAGCTATTTTTGTAGCTCAAAGACAAAAAATATTTTGTATGCAGTTTTGTTTTTGAGAAGGTAGCCTCTGAGCAAAGCTGTGAATTCTGTGGTTTGGCCTGGTTCTGGTTAGCACCCCTGTCACCCTTTCGGTCCTCCACCTCTCCCTAAATAGGCCACTGTCACCCTCCTGGTGCCGAGTGCTCTACACACATTCTCCACTTCCTGCCACAAGACAGAAAAAGGTTGGATGATCTAGTTAACTCTTTGTCCTTAAGATTCATTGTACTTTAAGTGGAGCTTGTATTTGAGGTGTTACCTCCTGTTTAAGACTTAACCATTATTACTAATATTTATCGATCACTTGTTATGTAGCTGTTCTTGTGCCAGGTTTGTAGCAATCTTGTAGAGCAGTTGAAAGTATATCATTTTATGAGATGAGGGCCATAAATCTCAGCTTAAGTAATTTGTTGGAAGCCACATAGCTTTGAAGTAGAGGGGCTGCGATTTGAACCTAGATCCTATTCTAACCCATAGCCTTGAAGCTTTCCTTTGAGCTACTTTGCCTTTGATCTCTAGTTGTGGGTTGAATATTGTCCCTTGAAAAATACTTCTATAGTAAGCTACAGTTAGGATTTAGACTAGCATGCCTACTTAACTGACTCAATCCATTGTCTGCCCTTTTGGTGGTCCTAGGTCATGTAGGTACATATTTACATTTTAATGATGTTTCCAGGCTATAGCCACCTTTTACCCTCTACTTCTTGAGTAGAACATCCAATTGCACTAATAATATTACTGACAATAGTAATAGTTGAAACATATAGATATAAATTTACATGCTTTATATCATCATTTAGTCCCCACAAGCCCTATTAATCTTATTTTTTAAATAAGGAAACCGAGGTGCAGTGGAATTAAGCTATTTGCCCAAGTCATCCAGATGGTAAGTGATGAAACTGGCATTTGAGCCTGGGCATCCTGGCTCCAGCCTGCATGTTAATTGTTTCTCCATGATTTTTTTTCATTCTGTGCCTGCTATACCATATCTAGCTCTACTTGTGAAGTTTCTAAGAGAGAAGAATGCAATTGGAATGTACTCTTCTTTGTTGTTGAGACAAGAGATTGCTATCCAATAAATTCTTTACAGATGCTGTAAAATTTTATTATACTTGCACTTTCTTGGGTTTTCTTCGTTTCCATCACTAGACAACGCTTAAATTTATATTCTCCAATCATGTCACTTTTATAGAAGAGGAAACTGAGGCCCAGAAAAGTTCAACAAAGTGCTCAAGGTCACAAAAGCTTATCTTTTTTATAAAGTAACAATGATATATTTGAGATGTCCTTATCTTACCATGAATTTTGTTTTGTTTTGTTTTTACAGTTAAGTTTTTTGTATAACCTGAAGCAAATAAAAAGCTTGACTTTTTCCTCTGGGGTGTCCCTGGAGCTGGCAAAGATTTTTGAAAGCTATGTATTACAAACCTCGAGAAATAATTTGGCAATATTAAGCAAAATCTGCAAGGGATTGATGGTCCTACTTACTTCAGTTTTCTTCCCTTTGCATTCCACAGACTTCTTCCTTGCCTCGATCTTCACTCTGTTATATGAATCAGGGCCCCTGCCCTAAATACAGACTTTCAGAGCTTGCATTGCTTTTCTAGAGTTTGTGTAGTTGTGGTCTGTGATGGGGTGGGGTGGGGAAGGAGGGCAGAGGTGACTCAAGCAAGAGTTGTCTGGGTGACTGTCCCAGTGTGTGCAGATTGGTGGGCCAGGGAAGCGTTTTCTGGTGCTGGAATGTTGGAAAGCAAAAGCAAGTTTATAAGTAACCCCAAAATAGATTCAAGGGCAGGATAGAGAAGCTAATACAGATGTTTCTTATTTTTTTAAAAAAGATCTAAGAATCTTATGTAACTACTCAGATTTAAATGGATTTCGTTAGGTCCTCACATTGCTAAATGACTTGTTTACTCGGCCATCAATGATTTAGTTTGGCTGACTCTAGTGTTTAATTGCATTTGTTATATGAAGCATTTTGTGATATCCTTCACTCATGCAGAAGACATTCACACATATGATAAGAGTATTTATGCAATATTTTCGTAACTCCCAACATAATAAGCTTTGGTGCCAAGTATAGATTTTAAATTTTAAACACTACGTATACCATGATCCCACTTTGGGGCTGGGGCGGAAGGTATGTACCTGTATGTGTATACAGCATATGTGAGTGCTTCTCAGACTTTGGCACCCATCATCTGTAATCATCTGGAAGATGTGTTAAAATACAGATTGCTGGGTCCCACCCAAAGAGTTTCTTATTCAGTAGGTCTGGGTTGGGCCCCGAGGATTTACTTTTCTAACAAGTTTCCACATACTGATGCTATTAGTCTGGGGAACACATTTTGAGAACTGCTGTCATTCTCACAGAAAAGCATAGAAAAAACCCACAAAGATAGTTTGTGATAATGTTAACAGTTGTTTTTGCTGGGTAACAGGATTACAGGGGCTCTTTATTTTTTCCCTAATACTTTTCTTTATTTTATTTTTTTCCCAATGACTATTACGACTATTATCAGAAGAAACAGTATTTAACATTTTTTTGAGGTCCTAGTACTGTTCTTGTGAGCACATGTAGTTCCTTTGTCCTCTGTTGTCCAATCTTACACTATTGCCTTTTAAAAACAAAGTTTCAAGAAATCAGTGTTTTGAATTCCTTGGTTTGTTTGTTTGTTTTTGTCTTCTCAAGGTGTGAGCTTTCAGAAGGGCATATTTGTCACGTAGAGTCTTTGTTTTAGTCTTGGTGTTAACACATGGTGAATGTTCAGTAGTTTGTCAATAGCTCACTTAGAATATCGGATTCTTTTATGCCACACTGCCTGTCTTCAGACCTCAGGGGATCCTATTTCATGAATACAGCTTATATTTGGAAGAGGAAGCTTTCCTCAGAGTCTGAAAGAAGAGTAAAGAATTTGTCTAAGGCAACAAAATAAGTCATGACCAAAATGATAATCTAGCTCTCCTGACCTGGGAATACACCAATCAACCAATGACTGACCAAAACCAAAAACAAACAAAAAAACAACACTTGGCACTAAACTATCACTTCATCCTGTAAAAGGCTTTCCATAGTTTGTTGCTTGTAGTTTTAGAAATAGTATGTGCATAACACCAAACATGAAAAACAAAGCCTCAAGAACGCAGTGTTTTCCTTGAAAGAATAGGGGCATATTGTATGTTTTTCATTTGTATTTTAGGAAGGTCCTTTTTTAATTGAAAGTAAATTTAAATGTTAGTTAGTTGGGAAAACACAAAACTTTGAATCCAGATAACTAGTTTCTAGGCCTGATCCTACTGAATTTTAGGCAAGTTACTTAGCCCCTTGGATTTAAACCCCAGTGTGTAAATGGGGATAATTGGCCCTGTGAACACCTTGGAGTGAGTCTCATCGTGCAAGTGAGCCAGCACTCAGATAAAGCTGGTTAGAAACATACGCTTCAAGGCAGCGGTGTCATCTGCAAAGTGAGATCACCACTGCCTCTTTCTTCTCCCCAGCCTTGGGGTCTTTTGTGGAAATTCACATAATTTCTGGTCTCTCTGCTTTAGAGAAGGTTATGGCAAAGTTTGGTAGGTCCAGGTTCTTCTCATCTACCTTCCGTCCGGCGCAGCCGATTTGTCAGTACCACTTACTAGCCTTTGCATGAACTCTGAAGTCAGACAGCTTTAGGAAAAGCAAGATAGTTTCCAAACAGTGTTTTTCCTGATAAGGCCGTAAGTTTCTTTTCAATTACGGTGTCTCCAGGAAGTTAAAGTAGTTACAGTCTCTATGGAAATCCATGAGTCTGTTATTTAAAAAAATGATCTCTCACCTGAGGAATTTATCACTTTATTTGTTCACCGCCTCTGTGAGGAAGCTAAGGAGGCAGGCCTTTGGGAGTTCTCTCTGTAGGTCCTTAGAGTACTTCATATTTCCAGCCACACTGAGAACTGCTTCCCTTCTCAGCAAACACTCTGTAATTGTTTGATGAATATGGATGTAAGTTTCAACACAAATTGCAACTTTTTCCAGGGAAGGGGTAATTTTGCTCTGCTTTTTAGTTCCCATAGCACCTGGCCAAATTTTGGTCTCCTGTGAATTCGTTTTATCCTGCAAAGGACAAAAGGACAATACATTTCACAAATGGTATCTTTTTAAGTGTTGCAGGCAGACTGTAACCCCGGTTTTTAGTTCCTTTCCCTTGACTGAAGGTTTGGTGAGTCTCATGTAGCTCCATCACCTGTCTGTCAGCAGTGTGCTGTTGGCTGTAGTCTGTGGTTGGGGTTAGTGCTATCGTGAGGGGAGTCTAACACTCACACACGGAACGCTTCATTTGCTGGAGAAGGGCAGAGAGCTAAAACCAGGTGGCTAGAATACAGTTTTTAACTTAAAATGTACTTTAATACTTACAGAGCAGTTAATTTAAAAATTAGTTGTGAGGGTTTTATACCTTTTCCTTGAAGGGCTGCTTTGTTTGTGGGAGAAATTCTTTTCTTTTGAGTTACTGCTTGTGACATAAGCTTGTGCATACTGGAATGCTTACACGATCAAATCGTACCCTTGTGTTTAGTCTTTATGTTATTTATGGTATCTGTGATCTTACACTACATTCTTCCTCAACATTTCCATTGTATCCTGGTCTTTCTAAGTCTACCTATTCAGGTTATTCTGAAGCTGAAGTTTAGGATGATGTGACCTTGATTAAGTGTTTTTGCTAATGTCTTTAAACATTATAACTTTTGAATGGTTATGATACTTAATACTGTAGGGGAGGAAAATAATTTTCCCTCCATCCTTTGGAGGTCTTGACTGAGACCCCTGTTTAACAAGAATAAAACAAACAAACTTACTAACATGTATATTTCCTGTATATGTAAGAAATGCCCAGTGAAAAAAATGAGTGACTCCCTTATTAAAAGTTTCTCATGATTGCGAGTCATCTTTTTTTCTTGGCACAGAGAGGGGAGCACTCTTACAAATGGAGGTTTCCCTAGTAAATGCACATGTCCCTTAAAAAGGGCAGCTTCTCTGTTTTCCAAGCTTCTCCTGCATCTGCTGTTCCTCAAAATAATCCTGATGCCAAAGAGGCATGTTTTGGGTGGTATAATCTATACCCTTCAACACACATGGCCTTCCTTACTCTGACCAGAGAAATAACAGTTTCTTACTTTGTACTATTCTGACATTAAGATGTCTTGGACAGCATGATACAGAGTAGCAAAAAGAAGGTATTTATAGTGAGACTTTTCACTGCTTTGTACTCTACATGTAGCATAATATATATAGCAGAATAAAACAAACTCTGAATTTTCTTTTCTTTTACTTGCTAAGTACCCCTTTGGCCAGTGAAATAGAACAAACTGTTGTCTCCATCCCAAAGTTTCCTTCGCTGGTGGCCTCCGATGTAGTCAGCAAGCTGGTAGTGCCAGGTTCTAGTTGGTTTGCTTCACCGAGTCCCCAGGCTTTGAGCTTCCTGAACCTACTGTCACCACCACCCCAGGCCTCCTAGGAGTGTGCTGATTCTCTCCTATATTTATTCTGACTGCTGTGGAAAGATTTCTTTGAACTTCATCTGAGACTAGTTTGGCGTACTTCAGACATTTTGGAGGATAAGGAACTCCAAAATATGTGCACACAAAACACCTGACCTATAAAGCAGCATGTACACACATGAGTGTTGTTTATTTTGGTTCATCACACCATACCGTTCAAAGTCTGATACCCATGAGAGGAGCTGGCCCAGCTTATTAGCTCACTGACCCTGGTTTATTTTTTCATGCTTAAACCAGCCTGGGAAATAAAAACGTAAACTTCTATGGGAGATTTACAGCTTTCATAGACTGCATTTTCTCATAGCCTGCACTTTCTGCATTATACCTGATAAGATGGTTTTAAACTGCCTTTCTCTTGAAAGTCTGTCTTTCACAGATCTCCTGGCTGATGATTATGAGAGTTAAAATGTTGTCACTGCTTGCCAGTGTCTGCCTCTGGGGTGTTTGGGGCTGGGGCTCTGGTGATATAGGGGCTCACACTGCTTGTTTATGTCAAGAGCTGTCTCGCCTGGGCCAGCCTCCCCTGCATCCTCGCAGATTTTCTTCTGGGAGAAATCTTGTTCCCTTATCTGTCTCAGTACCCAGTGATTATGAAAGTAGGGAATTATCTGTACTCTGATTAGATTGTTTATTGTGGTAAAAATACACACAGCATAAAATTGACCATTTTAACTATTTTTAAGTGGATAATTTAAGTGGTATTAAGTGCATTCACAACATAGTGCAACCATCATCATTTTCAGAATGCTTTCATCATTCCAAGCAGAAGTTCTTTACTCATTAAGCAATAATTCCCAATTACTCCCTCTCCTATGTCCTGCTAACCTCTATTCTACTTTCTGTTGGTATGAATTTGAGTCTTCTAAGTACCTCATATAAGTGGAATCACACAATATTTGTCTTTTTTATGTGTGTCTGGTATATTTCCCTTTGCATTAATATCTTCATGGTTCATTCATGTGGTAGCATGTGTCAGAATTTCCTCCTTAAGAATATTCTATTGTGTGTAAATACCTTTTTTTATTTATTGTCAATAATGCTGTTATACATACACAGGTACAAATAACTATTTGAATCCTGGCGTTCAGTTATTTTGGGTATATACCCAGAAGTAGAACTGCTGGATTCTGATTATGTTTTAAAGTACCACTTTCAGATCTGACTGAAAAGTGTTTTTCATCTGAATATCCTAGTATGTTTAAGCATTCTCCAGTTATTAACACACTGAAGTTGTAAATAATTTTACATCAAAGAAAGTTTCAGCCCTGGCTGGTGTCGCTCAATGGACTGAGCATGGGCCTGTGAACTGAAGGGTTGCTGGTTCGATTCCTAGTCAGGGCACATGCCTGCGTTGCAGGCCAGGTCCCCAGATGGGGGCATGTGAGGGGCAACCAAACATTGATGTTTCTCTTCCTCTCTTTCTCCCTCCCTTCTCTTCTGTCTAAAAAATAATTAAATAAAGTATTAAAAAAAAAAGAAAGTTTCAGTCTCCTTCTTATGAGTCTTGTGCTTTACCAGTCAATGTATAATAGAGGATGCCCTTCAGCAAGACAACCAAATGTGCTCTAAGAAATATAGTAGTGTTCCCTTAGTTGGGGCCTCACTTTCTGTGGCTTCAGTTATCTTCGAACAACCACAATCCAAAAATGGTAAAAGGAAAATTCCAGATATTGAGAGAGAGAGAGAGAGAGAGAGAGAGAGAGAGAGAGAGAGAGACTAAATTCATACACCTTTTCTTACAGTATATTGTTATAATTGTTTTATGTTCTTATTAGTTGTTATTAATCTCTTACTGTGACTAATTTATAAATTAAATTTTTTGTGCATATGTATGTATAGAAAAAAACATAGACATAGTATATATGTACGGTTCAGTGCTATTGTGGCTTCATCCACTGGGGTCTTGGAACATATTCCCAGCTGATAAGGGGGGACTACTATACATCAGGTGATAAATTTAGGAACTGAAACTTTATAAGAACTGAATTTCTTGGTAGCCCTATTAGTTGAACAAAAGATGAACAATGTATTTCTTTTCTGAATTAATAGGCACTTGCACATAATGACCACTTCAATTACATGCTCGATTCTGACATCTTCATCGTAAGATGAACAGTTTATACAAGGATATCATAAGTATGGCTGCCTTTTCTGGTGCTGTGGGAACAGCAGCTTCTCTTAAGAGTTGGGTGGGACAGGTGGAAATTGTTAGTAAATGTTGCTATTTGTACTACTAAATAGATTTTCCTTCTGATTTGCTTCTCTCTTAGCCAAGTATCCTCTTCACTGGCAAGTAACTTCCAGAGTAAACTGACATTTCTTTACTAAGTACCTCTTAGCCCTTCTAAGAGATAACACTATTTGCCTTTGTCTTTATGCTGGTGGTCTCCCTATTATCAGTGAACCACTGCAGTTAATCAAACACATTTCTTAATGAAGTGTTGAGGTGATGAACTTTGTTTAAATGTAGTGTACATACATACACACATTATCGATTTTCTGGTCCTGCCCACAGAGGTGTGTTGTTTATGCTATCTCCGAAGTAAAATGCATCGGAAATCTTTTGCTGCTGCTTGTGAAACTCTCACTGGACTGTCTCTTGAAAGTGGTGGATAAACCATGTCTATTTACTTCATGTTGGCTCGTAGACAGGCCTGTTCTACACAAGACAGAATACAGTGTCATCCAGGTACATTACTTGAAACATCATCTTACTTCTGACTTCTGTGTATCTAGATGGCCTACTTGCTTTCCCCACTTACATGTCTCATTGCCTAGTTGGTATCTCAAGGTTAGCATGTTTAAAGCCAAACTTCTGATTTCTCCCTGCAGACTAGCTCTTCCCACAGACTTCCCATTTTAGTAAAAGGCAACCCTCGCCTTCCTCTTGCTCAGGTGTAAAAACTAGTTTTCTTGTTGATTCTTCTTACCTGCACACCTCGCATCAATTCATTAGCTCTAATACGAAGACACATCCTGCATGAGACTGCTTCTCACATCTCTGTCCCTAGACATTCACTTGCCTCAGGGTTTCTGCGTGTGTCATCAGTACGTCCACTCTGAGTGTTCTTTTCTCATATAGCTGATGGAGAGATTTGAAGCATTTTTTTGTTTTGTTTTGAAAGTCATGTTTGAAGTGAGAAGTAAATTTAATTTGATTCTACTGAGTTTTTGTGTAAAGGTAAAAATTTTTAAGAGTATATCCATTTCCTGTTTTCTTAGATAATGTGCATGATAAGACAGGGGAATTCAGTTAACACAGGTTTTGTAGGAATTTGTTGCTGTCACTTCTGACCCAGCTAAGTGACAATTTCATACCTATCTGCAACTAACAAAGAGAAAAAAACTGGGTATGGAATAAACAATAATTATGCTAAGTAAATTTCTATCTACATATGGGAGACTTTGCTGCTTAATAGCTATTTTTTTCCTTTTTTTCCCCCTGTCTTGCCCTTTTCGATCTACCTCTTCTGAGATCATAGTGCTGTCCTTCCTAGGACTCTTTGCCCTTGTTCTGTTGTGTTTGTAAGGGAGATAAGTTATATAAGAAGGACTGTCCCCAGTAAAGTTTTTTATTACTTATAGACTTTTCATTTTACTTGCCAAGTCCTATTACTTGAGTGACTAAAAAAGTCTGCACTATACTTATAAAAGTACTGTACTTTTATTGATTAATCCAAGGAGAAACAAACTTTTAAATCAGACCAAAGGAAAGCACACCACAAATACAGAATTTGAACACCTTGAGAACATCATATGGACTCATAGCATAACATATTTCAAATCCAAGACTACAAGTTGTGCAGAAAATCCCCAAAATGCCTATTTTAAGCAGCTCTAACAAGTTCTGTAATTAGTGGCAGGAAAACATTCCAAATGACGTACAAGCCCTGCTGGAACCTCTGTATGTGACTTATCTAAGCATATTAATAAATGGTATCCCAAATATTATGTAATTAGAAATATATCTGCTCAAGATGCTATCTTTCGGGTTTAACAAACATTTATTCCATAATCCTGAGTTTTTCAAAAGTTTCAAATACAAATAATTTTGAAAATCTAGAATCATATTTTAAATTAAAGGACTTTTGAGCACTTTCACGTGTTAGATATTGAGGTAGCTGCAGGAGATATTGTGGGATTGAGACATGGCTGAGCTGGAAGAGCTTGGTGTGTAAAGAATGGTTGTTATTCTCCAGCGGGTCCTCAGCTAGATGTATCTTAGGGAAAGATTTGTGAGAGTTTTGCACTCACTCACATCTGAGATCAGAAATGAGGACTGCCAGCATATTCCCAGCTGAGACACTGGTAAAAGTTGACTGGAGAACTGGAAGGAGTTGGGAAAGGGTTAAAGAACTTGTATGTGAGCCTTCAGGTGCAGCTTGTGGAGGATTTGGGTCTCCTGACTTTTTGCTCTTCCTTGTCATTTGTCTAAGTGGTTCATTTGAAAATTTGTGGTTTTTAATGCGCTAATTGCGGAGAGGGTTACCCCTGATCACCATATATTATCTTTCCACAAACATGAAAAATCTAACTGCCAACCACTAAAAACAAAATTAAAAAAAAACCCAAACAAACCAAAACCAGGGACATGTTTGGCAGTCTCCAGGTCTCTGGAGCTGGGACCATGTAATGGGATTTCCTGTTTTAATTGCAAAGACTTATTGAATTCTAGGGGCATTCTCAACCTTCCTAAATGAAGTCTCTCCTAACTGAAGTCTCCTGACTCATCCAGTCTGTTTTTCAAATTTGTTTTCTTAAAGACTTGAGGAGAATCACTAATTGCATTTTAAAATTGTGAACTATATCGTATGTACAAAAGTGAATGCAACATATATGTGCATTTAAAGACTAATAATAAAACTGAATACCCACACAACCTTCTTCCAGTTGAGGAAACATTCCCTACACATTACAAGAGTGGATGAAAGGAGTACAGCCCTTGCAATAAAATTTCTTTTTTGTGTTCTTTATTTCTCAGCTTAAAAAAAATAACTTCGTTTTTAGCTGTATATTCCCCAATCAATATACAGAATGAGCAAAAGTAGGTTTACAGTCATTACACAAATAAATAATACAATAATAAGTAATACAACATTAAACTGTGTTTCACATACTCACAATTGTAAACCTACTTTTGCCCACCCCCGTATTGTTTAGTCTTGCCCTCTTGGGAGGAACTTTATATGAATGGAATCATACTGAATATATTATTCAGTGATTTGCTCTTTTCAACATTGTGTGTTTGAGAGTCATCTCATTGCCGTACGTAACTGTGGTTCATGTTCTTGCACTGCTGTAAAGTGTTGAATTCATGGATTGCCACAGTTTGTTTTTCCATTCCCTAGGTTTATTTCTTCACTGGTGTTTGGAAAACAATATGGACCTCAAATTCAGCAAGTTAGCTTGCCTTTTAAAGCATTAAGCGTTGATTCCTTTCTGGCCAAATCCCCTGAGTCTGGGTTGGGAATTTCCAGGTGGTTTGCTTTCCTTAGTGCGAATACCAGATGTCCTCATTTCTGGAGACCACCTAAAAAATGACCTTGTTTCTCCAGAGATTGTTCCTCGTGCTTCTCTTGGATCTGGAAGCAAAGCCCTGTTCCTGCAGGATCTTATGGATGAGCCTTCCCTGTGATAACCACACTCCTTTTAGTGTCAGTTTTTGTTTGTTGTTGTTGTTGTTGTTGTTTTTAATCTCTAGGTAGATTGGAGCCAGCTAGAAACCCAAATGCTTTAACCAGAACCAGGTTAGTCTTTAGAGGAAGACAGGAAGACACTGAGTTTCTCTTCCTGCACTCACTTTCCAAGGGCATTTTTCTCCCTTTTCCCTTCCCCACCCTGTTTCTCATCAGTTAGTGACTATTTGTTGCACTGTGCCTTCTACTGAAGGAGTCAGTTAAGGGGCACTCACACTGTTTAGTTTTAAAATACCCCTGTGGAAATGACCAAATCTTTAATAAAAATCTCAGCTGGTAGCATTTATTTTCAAATTTGGAAAATTTTCTGGTGAGATTGTTCTAAAAGGTTACTGGCGTCATTATTGTCCTGTGACACTTCTGAAAGCAGGTCTCTGAGTGAGTATGTTTTTCTTCTTTCATAACATGAGGAGTGTGAGTGTGTTTTTCTGTATTCGCTGTTAATTGATAACTTGAGATTTATTCAGCTTTCCTTAAAATGTGCCCCCTGAAACTGATGTTAATGGTTGATAATATAGGAAAAAATGATTCTGCAGTAAAAGTTAAATCTGCCCCCCCCCCAGCCTTTTTTTTGCTAGAGGACTTCTCTGAGCCTTTGCTATACTGTCATACATTGTGAACATTAAATGGGGAGCTAGTAGAGACAGGAGTTCAAAAACATATTTGATTATAGTATTTCTGGCAGTGATAACCTTCCTCTGAGGACTCTGGGAGAGGCATTGTTAACATATTTTCCATTGTTTATGTTAGTTCTATCTACCTAGATCTCAAGATTGCAGTGGAATTTTCTAGTACCTTAAGATGTGTCTCCCTTTATTTTGAAGGAGGATGTGAACCTTTAAATTTAGACTTTTTAGGCCAAAGAGGGGTGTGTGTATAAGGTGAAAAAGTAGTTTTGTAAATTGATTGGAAGAATAAGGTGTCAGCTTTTAAAAGATATTCATGGCCCTTGGAAATAAACTCCACGAAAGTAGGAAAGTAACGGAAGGACCCAGACCAAAATTAGCTTTTTGTGAATGTCTCCAGGTAGACAAAGATTTTGTTCATAGAAACACCAATGAAAATTATTGTTCTTCCCAGTGTCTGTTCTTCCCTCCTACCTTTCCTTCCTCCCTTTCCTTTTAGTAAGTGGGGAGACCTGAAGATGAAAATGCCAGGAACACTCATACTTCTTTCTTTCTTTCTTTTTTTTTTGTTGAAGACATGTTTAATGATAGGCACCTGGCTTGCTGATTTGGGTGCATCAGATCCCATTTTGTACCTTGTTGAGAGTGGTTTTATTTGTTGGTTACTGTTCTATGTTCTCTTCACCTAGCATGTGTAATGTGTAAACAAGACCAAGGCTGAAATGAAAGCTACATCTAATTACACCTTTTCAACTAAAATACTAAAACAAAAACCAGAGAAGCTCAATTCGGAACAATTAAAAATTATCTAGAATCTTCATCTAAAATAATTCCTATTACAACAAAAATTTCTTTTTCAGCTGCCTATGTTTCCCCACTAGTGAGTATTTTACTGTAAGTTTATTTTCCAGATAACTGGAGCTTATGCCTTCAAATACCACTCCTTAACCATTATGCCCTGTTTCTGCCTCTGTCTTAAGCTCTGAGAGGCCAGAGGCTGCTGGACATGATCATGATTCATAGTTTTCTGTGTGGTGAAAGGAGCTTGGGTAGTTCTCAGCTTCCTGTCTTTGGTCAGGTCTGGGCTGTCAGGAGACCCCATCCTGCTGTTGCCTCCCTTCACAGCCTTGCATATTGGCTCTCCTGTCTGCTGTGCCCTGGGAAACTAGATAACAGAGCAGGTCAAGCTGGAGTGAATAAAGGAGCCAAGGAATGAATGCATTAGGAGTGGAGACACGGCAGACCCCCTGGAACTATTGAGTATCTATTTTTGGTGCTCTCAAGTTTTCTTCTGGATACAGGGGGTTAAGGTCCTTGGAAAAGGAATAATCACTGTTTTTATATCATGCAAAACCTAGATAAGCCTTTTGGAAGTTTAAAATACACTAGTTTGTTTTCTAAAAGTGAATACAAGTCAACTTTGGTTTATATATCATTATAACTTTTGAAATTGTCTACTAGCCCTATCTTAGGAGTATTAAGTATGCTGTGCTTGCACAAGACTGGCCACATACTGATAATTGTTGAAGAAGGTTCGCTGTGGTATGTTGTTATATGATGGGATGCGATATAATGTTATGTGATGTTGTATTCTGTTCCCTCTCCATTTGTATGTGTTTGAAATTTTCCCTAATAAAGCGTCTGTAAAATACAACACTACATCTTCATTTGATTGGTCTTCTGACAAGTCTGGAAAAGTAGAGTTAGTGAGGGGAACACACCCATTGTCTCAAATATTACTAGTAACCTGGTGATGTGAGCCAAGGGCCTCGTATATTCATTTATTCATTTAACAGATATTTTTGGATTTGTTTTATGCCTGACAGTTTCTAGGCTCTGGGGACACAACTGTGAACAAGCTAGACAAAGCCCCGATTTCAATGGCTCTAATAACTATTAGATCCAGAGGAAAAGATCTGTAGATAAGTAAGTAAATAAATAAAGTGGTTTGAAATGGTGCAAGGTGCTGAGAGGAAAATAGAGCAGAGTAATATGAGATAGAGTGAGGAGGTAGGGGTGGTACAGGCTGCAGCAGCACTAATAATAGAAGTGTGGAAGCCTCCCCTCCCCCAGCCCTGAGAGGAGGAGCATAAAGAGGACATTCCAGGCAGTGGGAGCTTCTTGTGCAGACCCCTGAGATGTGAACACTTTCGCCTCTGAGTGGTGCTGTCACCTTTAGGAAGGCAGCCCAGGGAGCATGCAGTCCAGCCAGTTCACCTCACACACATGCCCCCTAAGACCCAGAACTGGGAATTAGCTTCCCTACTCAATACTTTTTATGTTAAGAGCTATTGAGTAATCCAATAAAGAAGCCAGTACACATATCCTTATTAAAAGGACTTTCGAATTAGTGGTTAACCAAACCAAAACAATCACTTCTATGCAGTAGTAAAACAAATGTCTGCAGGTATTTACATAAAAATAGGCTACCCTTCATGTATGACTGTCATAGGTGGTCTGGTGGGACATCTACATTCTTTTAGTACATAGTTCTGAGATTCTTTTTTATGCATGTGTTTGTTTCTTCAGTAAACATTTATTCTCTCCTGCATATCAAGCACTATTCAGACCAGCAAGAAAGAACCAGGACAAGTGAGACCAGCCTCTGCCTAGCGGGTGCTTGGAGTGGGGAAAAAACGGTGACTGTGACCAGGCCAAATGCTCACGCATGCCAAGTGCACAGAGTAGACAGTAGTGAGCAAAGCAGAGCTGGCGTCGACCTGGTGTAGCTTACCTTAAAGTGGACGTGACAGACAGTAAGCCACAATACTAACAAGGTGTGATCAGTGTCATCAGGAAAATGGATAGTAAATAACAGGCCTCTCTAGGCAGGTGGCATTCTTTCCACATGTGAGAAAGAACTAGCAGGTGAGGGGGTACATTACTGGCAGAGAGCAGCATGTGTGATTGCTTTGAGGCAGGAATGAGTTTTAGGAATTCACAGTGGGTAGAAAGGAAGAGGTGAAATGTGGGAAAGGTGACCACAGGCCATAGCCCAAGATGACATGAAGAATTTTGGTATTTATTTCAAGCATAATAGGAAGTCCTTGTGGGATGCTAAACCAGGAGAATCATAGGAAATTTGCCTTTGAAAGATCAGTCTGGTTGCAAGGATAGATGTGGGGTTAAAGGCATATGCTAAAAAGACCCTGAACATGGTCTTTTTTAAAATTTAATTGTTGTTGTATTTTTTCCATTACTATTTAGTCCCTGTATATTCCTCACTCCCCGCAACAATCACCCCACTGTTTTCCATGTCCATGAGTCTTTTTTCCTTTTTGCTCAGTCCCTTTACCTCCTAAGCCCTCCCCACTAGCTGTCATCCTGCTCTCCATCTATGAGTCTGTTCCCATTTTTCTTGTTAGTTCAATTTGTTCATTAGATTTCACGTATAAATGAAATCATATGGTATTTGTCTTTCTCTGACTGGCTTATTTCACTTAGCATAATTTTCTCTAGGTCCATAAATACTGTTGCAAAGAATAAAACTGTCTCTTTTTTATGATCGAGTAGTATTCCATCCACTCACCTACTGATTGACACTTGGGCTGCTTCCATATATTGCAATTAGAAATAACACTGCTATGAACATAGGGGTGCTTATGTTCTTTCAAGTTAGTGTTTTGGGTTCCTGCAGATATATTGCCAGAAGTGGGATTGCTGGGTCAAAAGGCAGATCCATTTTTAACTTTTTGAGGTATCTCCATACTGCTTTCCACAGTGGCTTCCCCAATCTGCCTTCCCACCAACAATGCAAAAAGGTTCCCTTTCCTCACATCCTCTCCAGCACTTGTTTTTTGTTGATTTATTGATGATAACCATTCTGACAAGTGTGAGATGATATCTCATCGTGGTTGTAATTTGCATTTCTCTGATGATTAGTGATGTTGAGTATCTTTTCCTATATCTGTTGGCCATCTGTATGTCCTCTTTAGAGAAATGTATATTCAGGTCCTTTGCCCATTTTTTATTGTTTTTTTTTTGGTGTTGAATTTTATAAGTTCTTTATATATTTTTGATATTAACTATTATCAGATGCATTGGCAAATATATTCTCCCATTTTGAGGGTTGTCTTTTTATTTTGTTGATGATTTCCTTTGCTGTACGAAAACTTTTTAGTTTGATATAGTCTCATTTGTTTATTTTTTTCTTTTGTTTCCTTTGCTTGGGGAAATATATCCAATAAAATATTACTGTGCATGGCCTTTTGTGATTCCATATAGGAATTGTGTTGAATTTATAGATTGCTTTGGGTAGTATGGGCATTTTAATGATATTAATTCTTCCTATCCCTGAACTTGGTATGTGCATCCACTTATTTGTATCTTCTTTAATTTCTTTCTTCAGTGTCTTATAATTTTCTGAGTATAGGCCTTTTACACCCTTGATTAAGTTTATTCCTAAGTATTTTATTATTTTTGTAGCAATTGTGAAGGGGATTGTTTTCTTAATTTCCATTTCTGTTAGTTCATTATTGTCATATAAAAATGCTACTGATTTTGGGATATTAATTTTGTATCCTGCTACTTTGCTGAATTGATGTATCAGTTCTAGTAGGTTTTTGGTGGAATATTTGGGGTACTCTATATATAGTGTTGTGTCATTGGCAAACAATGACAGTTTTACTTCTTCCTACCCAATTCAATGCTTTTTATTTCTTCTTTTTGTCTGATTGCTGTGGCTAGGACTTCCAGTACTGTGTTGAAGAAGCAAGGTAAAAGCAGGCATCCCTGTGTTGTTCCCAACCTTAAGGGGGATGCTTGTAGTGTTTGCCTGTTAAGTATGATGGTAGCAGTGGGTTTGTCATATATGGCTTTTATTATGTTTAGGTATGATCCCTCTAATCGAACTTTGCTAAGAGGTTTTGTCATAAACAGGTGCTGGATTTTATCAAATGCTTTTTTGCATCTGTTGATATAATCATGTTCTTTTTTAAAATTTATTTATTTTTACACAGAGGGGAAAGGAGGAAGAGAGTGAGATAAACATCACAGTGTGATTGCCTCTCACATGCTCCAACTGGGGACCTGGCCTGCAACCAAGTGTGTGCCCTAACTGGGAATCAAACTGGCAGCCCTGTGGTTTGCAGGCCGGCACTCAATCCACTGAGCCACACCAGCCAGGACTAATCATGTGTTTTTTTTATTCTTCATTGTGTTGATGTGGTTTATCACACGTATTGGTTTCTGAGTGTTGTACTAACCTTGCATTCCAAGAATAAATCCCACTTGATCATAGTGTATATACGATCTTTTTGATGCATTGCTGTATTCAGTTTGCTAATATTTCATTGAAGATTTTAGCATCTATATTCATCAGGAATATTGGCCTGTAATTTCCTTTCCTTGTAGTGTCTTTATTGGGTTTTGGGATTATAATAATGTGGGACTTGTAAAATGAGTTTGGGAACCTTCCCTCTTGCATTTTATGAAATAGTTTGAGGAGGAGAGGTGTTAGTTCTTCTTAGAATGTTTTGTAAAATTTACCCATGAAGCCATCCAGTCCAGGGCTTTTGTTTATTAGAATTTTTTTTATTACTGATTTAGTTGCATTAGGTATAATCTGTTTATTCAGATTCTCTGAGTGTTCCTGATTCATTTTTGGAAGAGTGAATGTTTCTAGAAATTTATCTATTTCATCCAGGTTGTTCAGTTTGTTGACATATAGTTCTTCATAACATATTCTTACAATCCTTTGTATTTCTTTGGTGTCAGTTGTTACTTCTCTTTCATTTCTGATTTTATTTATTTGGGTCCTTTCTCTTTTTTTCTTTGATGAGTCTGGTTAAAGGTTTTTCAATCTTGTTTATCTTTTCAAAGAACCAGCTCTTGGATTCATTGATCTTTTACATCATTTTTTTAGACTCTATTTCATTTATTTCTGCTCTGATCTTTATTATTTCCTTCTTTCTACTCACTTTGAGCTTTGTCGTTCTTTTTCAAGTTACGTGTGGAGTTAGATTGTTTATTTGAGCTTTTTCTTGTTTTTTTTGAGATAGGCCTGTAATGCTATGTTTTCCCTCTTAGGATTGCTTTCCCAGCGTCCCACAGATTTTGGATTGTTGTGTCTTTATTCTCATTTGTTTCCAGGTATCTTTTGACTTCTTCTCTGACCTCATTGTTGACTCATTCATTGTTTAGTAACATGTTATTTAGCTTCCATGTCTTTTTGCGTTTTCCAGTGTTCTTCTTATGATTGATTTCTAGTTTCATAGCGTTGTGGTCAGAGAAGATGCTTGATATGATTTTAGTCTTCTTAAATTTATTGAGACTTTTTTGTGTCCTAGCATGTGGTCTATCCTAGAAAGCATTCCATGGGCACTTGAAAAGTATGTATATTCTGTTGCTTTGGGATGAAGTGCTCTGAAGATATCAATTAAACCCTTTTGATGTAATGTATAGTGTAAGGCCACTGTCCTCTTGTTGATTTTCTGTCTGGAAGATTTATCCATTGAAGTCAATGGTGTGTTAAAACCTTCAATTATGACTGTATTTCTGTCAATATCTCCCTTTATGTCTAACAAGGTTTGCTTTACATATTTAAGTCATCCTATGTTGGGTGCGTAAATGTTTACTAGGGTTATATCCTCTTGTTGGATTGTTTCCTTTATCATTACTTCGTGTTCTTCTTTGTCTGTTACTATAGCCTTGGTTTTAAAGTCTTTTTTGTGGGATATAAGTACTGCTACCCTAGATTGTTTTTCCTTTCCATTTCCATGAAATATCTTATTCCATCCCTTTACTTTTAATCTGTGTGTATCTTTTGATCTGAAATGGGTCTCTTGGAGGCAGCATATTATGGGTCTTGTTTTCTTATCCATTCAGCTACCCTGTATCTTTTGGTTGGAGCACTGACACCATTTACATTTAAGGTGATTACTGATAGATGTATATTTAGTGCCATTTTATTGTTAGACTATTTTCCTCCATTTTATTTCCTTCTCTTTTTCTTCTTCTTCTTCTTCTTCTTCATAAAGCAAGCCCTTTAACATTTGTTCTAGTACTGGTTTGGTGTTAACAGACTCCTTTAGCTTTATCTTGTTGGGGAAGCTTCTTATTTCTCCTTCATTTTAAATGATAGCCTTGCTGGGTGAAGTAGCCTTGGTTGTAGGTCCTTGCTTTTCATCACCTTGAATATTTTACTCCACTCCCTTCTGGCCTGAAATGTTTCTGCTGAGTAATCAGATGACTGTCTAATTTGAGCTTCCTTGTAACTACCTGCTTTTGTCTTGTGGCTTTAAGCTTTGCCATTTTAATTATGATGCGTCTTGGTGTACTCCTGTTTAGGTCCATCTTGTTTGGGACTATCTGTGCTTCCTAGACTTATGTATCTTTTTCCTTCATCAGATTAGGGAAGTTTTCTGTCATTAGTTTTCTTCAAATAAGTTCTCGAGCCCTTGCTTGCTCTCTTCTCCTTCTGGTATTCTCATGATACACGTGTTGTTATGCTTCATGTTGTCTAAAATGTTTCTTAAGCTCTCCTCCTTTTTTTAAACTCTTTTTTTTTTTTTTTTTTTGCTGCTCTGCCTCATTGTATTTTCCTACTTTGTCTCCCAAATAATTGATTTGATACTCTGTTTCATCTAACCTACTGTTTATTCCTTCCAGGGTATTATTTTAGATACTGCATTCTTTATTTCTGACTGGTCCTTTTTTATGCCTTCTATATCTTTTTTCATGCTGTTCAGTATCCTTATATAATCATTACTGTAAACTCTATCTGATAAATTGCTTGCCTCCATTTTATCTAGTTCTTTTGGAGAATTCTCTTGTTCTTTCATTTGGGGTCTCTTTCTTTATCTTCCCATTTTGGCTGCTTCTTTGTATTTTCCATATTAGTTTTTAAAGTGATCAGTGATGTACCCTCAAGCTGTTATCAGCAGCCTGGCTTACACACCACAGGGTGGGGCAGAGTAATTCCTGTAGGTGCGGCTATTGCTTCCCCTTAGGCCACTTGGAGAGGAGTGCTCTTCCTGAGAAAGATGGCTTCTGCAGTATGGGGGATGACTCAGCATAGGGATCCTAGCTGCTGTCCCTTTCCCAGAGCCACCCACCCCAGACTCTCCTCAAGCATCTCTAGTTCACTCTGTCCTCTCTCTGTGGGAGTCCAGGGTAAATGGCTACAAATGAAATTTTGTGTGTTGGCCCTTTATGAGGCTCTCTGAGTCTCCATCCATCTCTCCTGGCAGACAGAAACCCTGTTCCTTTTCACAGCTGGATGTTATCTGGGTTCCTTTCTGGCTCTGGTGCTGTAGGCTGGGGAGCCCAGCTTGGAGTTTAGACCCCACACTTCTCAGAGGGAAACCCCTGGACCCTGATATATCCCTCCAGAACTTCTGCTGCCACCCGTGGGATCTCAGTCCTCTCATGCCTCATCCCCACTCCCTACCAGTCTTGTTGTGGTGAAGTGATTTATTGTCTCTGTCCTTGGTTGTAAGGCTTCTCTCCAGCTAGTGTTCAGTTGGTTATTTCGGATGATTTCTCTGCAATTTAGTTGTAATCCAGATTGGTCCTGGGAGGAGGTTAGTGTAGTTTCTACTTATTCCTCTGCCATCTTGGGGCTGAACTTGGTCTTAATCCTAGCTTTGCCATTTACTTAGGCTGGTGGGCAGTTTACTATCTGAGAAGGGGGGCTAGTAAATCCCACCTCACCTTGTAGTGACAACTGATTGAATAATACATGTTACCCAGACTGTGTGTAATGTACAGAATATGCACAGTAATATTGGTTTCCTCCTTCCCATAGAGTAGAATACATGAGTGTAGTGTTCTAGAATCCACCTCTGGTGGCCTCAGAGATGGCATCACTGAGCCCAGTAGCAGCTCCATGAGGTGACAGGTACAGTGTCCAGCCATGGAACATTTTGTTTTTCTATTTGAGATTGATTTGGCTCATTCCAGTATTGGATTAGCAATGGTGGCTTTATAATAACTTGTTCCGATTGAGTTTATGAGTTTAGTTTAGTGAACTGACTTTTCCCATTTTCTTGATGCCTTTTGAAGGAGAAAACTAAGTTGCTAAGGTAGTGGTACTCTTTTATTGATAATTCTCAGTTATACATATATTCCTCAACTTATAATGGGGTTATACCCTAATAAACCCACCATAAGTTGAAAATATCATAAGTTGAAAATGCATTTAATACATCTAACCTTTACCAAATGTAACAGTTTAGCCTAGCTTACCTTAAACGTGATCAGATCCCTTACGTTAATGTAGAGTTGGACAGTTACCTTGAGTTTCATCTCAAGAGTCACTGTCTTTCTCTTCTTGTCCCCAGATCCATGAGACACAGATGTGCATGTTGTAGATGTGAAAACACAAAACACAGTATTTGAGAAACACTGGTAACACAGCACACTGTGGAGTATCAGTTGTTGGCCCTTGTGATCGTGTGACTGACCGGGAACAGGGCTCATGACTGCTGTCCAGCATCACAGGACAGTATTGTACCACATATCACTAGGCCAGGAAAAGATTCCAATTTAGGATTCAAAGAATGGTTTCTACTGAATGTGTATCACTTTTGCACTATCATATAGTTTAAGAAAAATCTTAAGTCAAACTATCATAAGTTGGAGAGTGCATATCATAAGAACCTGCTAAACTTGCCTCTTGCTCATACCTCAGACTTTCCTTTAGACTAAAGATATTTACCTGTCAGTTCACTTGGACTTTCTTATTGTTTTGAATCCCTAAATATCCTCCACAAATAATGAGTTTCCTATACAATTTTGAAGAGAATACTTAATTCTCAAGAATTTGATGATAATAGTTTTCATTGGGTTCATGCTGTAAGTTTGCATAGTAAGGAAAATACTTGTTTATTTTTTAAACCATGTGAATAGTACATGCAAAGAAAATATTGTTAGGTGGTTGGGGGTAATAAAAGTGGTCCAGACATGGCAGCTGTCTTCAAGGAGTTTGTAGCATCAACGTAACCTTGTTTTAGCAATCCTGAACCTTCATGAATCTGTCTCAGACTTACCTGTAGTCAATTCTGCTCTGGGATGACAATAGGCATTGTAGGGGGATTACACATGCAGATTGGTTAGACAGGGTTTTTGTTTGTTTGTTTTGGGGTTGGGGGGGTTTTGCTTAGGTAAAAAAAATTTTTTTAAATCAAAACTTTTTTAAGAGCTATTTTAGGTTCACAGCAAAACTGAGTGGAAGGTAGAGATTTCTCATATACTCCCTATCACCATGCATGGTTCCCCCCATTATCAGCATCCTGCTCTGGAGTAGTACCTTGTTACAGTTGAACCTGCAGTAACACATCACCATCAAATGCACAGTTTATGTTAGATAGGGTTCACTCTTGGTGGTGTACATCTATGGGTTTAGACAAATGTTTCATGACATTTATCCATTGTTGTATCATACGGAGTATTTTCACTGCCCTAAAAATCCTCTGTGTCATCTATTCATATGCCCCCCTCCCCCCACTTGCCAGCACACCTGGCCATCTCCATTTTTTTTACTCTCTCCATAGTTTGCCTTTTCCAGAATATCATACAGTTGAAATCATACAGTATAGTAGCCTTTTCAGATTGGCTTCTTTCAATTAGTAATATGCATTGATGTTTCCTCCATGTCTTTTCTTGGCTTGAAAGCTCATTTCTTTTCAGTGCTGTGAATTTAAAATTGACCATGGACTCTGCCAAGGCTTTTAGATATATTTGGGCTCTAGAATCAAACTGTTCCTGATTTGCTGTCCACATTGCAGGTTTTTCATCTCATGCTTCCTCATCCAGAGGATAATACAGTCATGAATGTTCACCACTAGTGTGGTTCTCATCACAAACGTATTATCGGTAAGGGCTCATATGCAGCTCCCATGTCTGTTTTGGGGATGGGGATGAGAAATGCCATCCTGCCTAGTTAGCATGCTTCCTAAAATCTTTTTCATATTAGAAATGGGATTGATTGGAATTGTAATCTTCCTGCCTTCATGGTTTGACTCAATGTGACTATGAAGTTCAATGATTCTACACAGGGATCTTACAGTGTGTGGGGGCTGCAGAGTCAGGGTGTCTGGTCCTGCAGTTCTCAAGGTGGTGGGTCTGGCAGGCTCTCAGAGTTCATAAGCATCTGGCATCAGCAATGCCACCTGTTTCTATGGCAAATGGAAAGAAAGAGATTATAGGTAAAATAAATGGCTGGAAGTGGGAGATGTTTTAATCACCTGGGTTACCTTGATACTTTTAAAGGCTTTACATATATTTGTTTAACCCTCTGACAAAAACCAAGGAGAAACCAAGGTACTGAGAACTTGAACACCACATTCAAGGTCCCATCAGTAGAAAGTGGTGGAAGCTAAGAGTAGGATCCCAGAAGAACAGCTTATTTTGCATCTTTGCTTCTAACCACCCTGCTGGACTGGCTCTCATAAAAAACCCTTGTCTGTGTCTGCTAGGATTATTCAGCCAATATCCCTGCTTTTGTCTGACCCCCTAATGTAGAAAGTTTAAATGTTGTTTATGCAGTCATAAGCATGCTGTCATAAGTATATGTTATCAAGATACAAACTCATTTAAGTGGAAAATTAATCCTGGAAATAAGAACAAAACATATATTATGGTTCTTCCAAACTGCATATTAATTAGGGTCACTTATTAGCATATAGACTGAAAATTAGCCTGAGAATGGCCCCCCAGAGGTGCTTAATTCCTTATCTTCATTCTTGATTTTAAATCAAGAATTGGTGCTTTGTGCTACATTTTTTTTTCGAAAGCTTTACTGCATGATACCTTTGAAGACACAGCAAGAAAATTGCATAAGAGCCCTGCTTTCTCTGCTCAGTTTTGTTTTGGTTAACCTGATGTAGTTCTTGCCAGGCTTACCCACTGAGAATTGCAGCCATGGTGATTCGGAGCAGGAGCTCTGTACAGTGGCCTGGAGCCCGTGCCACAGAGACGGCTGTGCCCACGGGCTTTCTGTAGGCCCAAGGCCTACAGCTTTAGATGGCTGTGTTTTGTTAGTCAGGACTAGCTATTCATGTGTTACTTTTCTTGACAATATTCAAAAAAATGGTCAGGAGAGCTGTTATTGATAGTGATTGAATAAAATATTGTCATAGAACTTGTAAAACTTTCTACTTGCTTTGTGTACCCATTTTAATTTTGGAAATACATATATAGACTATATGGACATCATTATGTTGGATTAATAGTTACTGTGGATATACTCATGTATTCACCTCAAGTTTTGCATTTTATTATAAAGTCTGTTTATTAAGCAGTTGATTACATAGAAATGAAAACTTCCTTTGAAACTTCTCATTGGCTTCTGACAAGCAATATTAAAGAAACTGGACCCAAGGAGGGACACATCAAGGCACATCATAATTACTTTAGCCAAGGTTACAGATAAGGAGAGAATCTTAAAAGCAGCAAGAGAAAAGGAGACAGTTACCTGCAAAGCAGTTCCCATAAGTCTGTCAGCTGATTTCTCAAAAGAAATCTTGCAGGCAAGAAGGGGCTGGAAAGAAGGATTCCAAGTCATGAAAGGCAAAGACCTATATCTAAGAAGATGACTCTATCCAGCAAAGCTATCATTTAGAATGGGAGGGCAGATAAAGTGCTTCCCAGATGAGGTCCAATTAAAAGAGTTTATCAACACCAAGCCCTTGTTATATGAAATGCTACAGGGACTTAGAAAAAGAAGGTGAAAACTATGAACACTAAAATGACAACAGTAAAATCACAGTTGTTAACAACCAAATCTAAAACAAAACAAAACCAAGCAAACAACTAGAACAGGAACAGAACCACAGAAATGGAGATCACATGGAGGGTTATCAGTGGGGGAGTGGGAGGATGAAAGAGGGGGAAAAGGAACAGAGAATAAGTAGCATAAATGGTAGGTAGAAAATAGATGGTGGAGGGGGAGTTAAGAATAGTTTAGGAAATGTAGAAGCCAAAGAACTTACTTGTACGACCCGTGGACGTGAACTAAAGCGGAGGGTGGGGAATGCGGGTGAGGGGGTGTGCCGGGTGGAGGGGAATAAATGAGGGAAAATGGGACAACTGTAATAGCATAATCAATAAAATATATTTAATAAAAAAAGGCCTTTCAGGACCATTCCATTTTCCTTTTTGATTTTGATCCATCTCAGGGATGGATACTTTTGTAAATGTGGAGGAGGGTGGCTTGGTGGTATTTTACCTCTAAAGGAAGGCCAGAGTGGTTGTACCTTGGGGGGATTCTTATCTTCTCTAAGACCACTAACAGTTTATGGTCTTATGCCAGCAGCCCTCAGACTGTGCTATGAGGAGCATGTGGCCTGGGTATATTTCCAGATTTGGTCCAGGTACTAACCACAATAAAAGGGAAAAAACCTCTGACTCTGTGTTTCTCCACTCTCAGCAGTTCTGGCCATCAAGTGTGCAGGGGTTTTCTCACACAGACCACTCTCCAGTCTCTGCAGCACCCGCTGGGTATTCATGTCTTACAATTCAGTTCCATCCTGACACTGTTCACCCAGAGTCGGCATCAGATCCCACAGGTTAAGGACTCAGTCCCTCAAGACTGTCCACCCACCCCACTTCAGATGCCAGTCACAAGTTTCAGGTTGTCACCTGGTCTTCTGGCCTACTGGCTATAAATGGAAGGTTACCATGAGCCGCTCGTCAGGATTAATGATTTGCTATCACACCTCACAGAACTCAGAAAAACAGCTTATCTACTAGATTATCAGTTTATTATTATAAAAAAAACACATACAGTTTAGGAACACCCAGGTGGAAGAGATGTATATGGCAAGGCATGAGAAAGGGGCTCAGAGCCTCGATGTCCTCGGGGCACTCCACCCTTCCAGCACCTCCTGTTCAGCAACCTGGAAGCTCTCTGAACCCATCTATGAGGATTTTTATGAAGGCTTTACTATGCAGGCACTATTGATTAAATCACTGGCCATTGGTGATTGGTGATTGGTTCAGTCTCAAGTCCCTCTCCCCTCCTCCAAGGTTGGGGTATTTAGATTTTAGGTTCAACCTGAATGACATTCAATTTTTTTTAATGAAAAATATTTTTAGCCAAGCAGAGTTTTATTAGAAGTGAATTTACAGTTACTAGTGTCATAGTGGAGATGAACCTGATATTAGGAGAGGTTGGTAGCTCACAGGTTGGTTGATTAGGTCCTTTAACAAGAGTTCATTTGATTATTTGCAAGCCACTTGATGTGCAACATGAGCGCCATGGTCTGTTCATGTGAAGGGTCACCACTGTGTGTCTTCCTGCCTCTTCAATGGGCACAGTGATGCCTGTGTCATTAACCCTGAGTCTTGCTGAGCAGCACACTTGTTGTGCAACTGTGCAGAAAGAAAGTGATGATTTAAAAACTGAAATTGTATTGTATTGTATTTACAAACTCTTGCAACCCCAAAAGATTTTTGGGTTCATTAGAGTTGTAAAGTAAAATTAATATGTAAAACTTGAACTGTTTAGGAAGCCTTCAGTAGGAATTGTCGGACTTTGCTGTTTTTATTCACTTTATTTCAAAAGTTTATTGCTTCTATTATAAAGTTGATATATTTTTATTGCAAAAAGTGTTTTGGACAAAGACTAACAGAGTGGCTTTTTTAAAAAAATCACCTTGTCTCACAGTTTGTTCCAGTGCACTTCATTGGTGAAACTGTCAGCTGCCAATGCCTATCCTGGTCTTTTGGGCACATCTTACATTGATAATGTGAATCTGCTCTTTGGTACTCAGTTGGAAACTCTAGGTGTCACTTTTGGAAAGGGAACCAAAACCGTCCGCTCCCTTAGGTTCCGTTTCTCATGGTGACCCCTGACCTTTTATTGCTGGCATTTCAGGTACTACAACAGTGCTTCTGGGTCCTTCAGCTAGTGATAGACTATAGACTGAGAAAAGAAATGGCAAACATTTAAATTTAGGCCCTTTTTGAATGAAGTCTATCTTTATAATTTAAATCATTCCTGTGTCCACTTTGTCGCTGTCAGAGGAATTTTATTATATCCCTGTAGCAGTACATGGGACCGGATGTCACCCGTGATCAGCAACATGAAGTACTCTCCGGTGTTTGCAGTTATGCACCTGCTCTTACCTCTGTGCTAAAAACATTAGTATCATAGTTTAGTTATTGAAAGGCTTCCAACTTTATATATGTTTAGAAGTTATTTCCAAGTTTTTTCTCTGTTCTTTCCCTTCCTTTATTGTACATGTCTTAACAAGTGTTTTTGTGGTTTTTTTTGGTAAGGGAGAACCCTTGTTTTAGAAGTGCTCTCATCACCTGAAACCACTGTGTCATTGACAACACAGTGAGCATTTTTCCCTCCAAATTTTAATAGTATACACCCCTTTAAGGTATGCCATGGCTGAGGCACATTGAATGGCACCTTTCAGGCCTGGGGTCTCCTCCCAGTCCCTAGTGCTGCCGGCTGTCCTTACTGCTGCCGACCCTACCAGTCATTCTTACCTGCCCAGCAGGGACACTGAAGACTCAGAACATTGTGCATTCACTTTTGTGCTGGAGTATTTTCTTCCTCTAAAAGTAATTTCTGAACATTGAAAACATTTTGAACATCTTAACCTTTTTTTTAAGAGTACAATGACCATCCATGCACCCATTAGTGTGCTCCTGCAGTTGTCAGCATCTGCTGTCCTCATTTGAAGAACCTATTTTGAACACTGTGTTTCCTTTGTCTTTGTGAAAATAAATTTCCTCTATTGCCAAAAAAGTGCTCTCATTCTTTAACTCCAAGTAACTTTTTACTGCATTAGATTTAGTTGAGCTCTGTTGACATTTTGCATGTATTATCCAGGAGGGCTATTTGTTATAATAACAATAGCATCTGACATTTATTGAGCAATAACTGTGCTACTGCTGTGTAGTGCTACCCTTGCCATCGCATGCAATTCTTCAAGTGTCCTGAAGGAGTGCTCTTCTACCCCAGTTTCATAGACAGAGAAACTGAAGCTCAGAGGGGTTAAATAAAATTGCCCAAGATCAACACAGTTAAATGGTGGCAGAGCTAGAGTTGTTTGGCTCCAAATCTAATTACTTGTTATAGAAATTGCAGCCAAATTTAGTTATTCCAGAAGGATGTAGTCCAAATATACCAAAAATCAAACCACACATCTTTCCACAAGTACAAACTAGTGTAGTTTTCATTTTGACTTTTATTGAAAATAAGAGCAGGTTAAGTGGAATGAAAATTTTTTTAAAAAGCAGTTTTCTTTAAATGAATTTTGGGCCTATTAGTGTTTTATTGTAAATGTATTTGGAATTAAAATTTTAAACTCAACAACAGATTAAATATTAAAATAATTGAAGCTGTTTTCCCCTTCATTCATCTCATCTCAATGTCTGTGGCAGAAGTACCACATAAAGTCATCCCACAACCCTACAGCTGTGTTTCCACCTTATAGATGTAGTGGGGAGGTCAGGTGAGTGACTCATTAGCCAACAAGTCTTACAGATTCTGCCTGCAAATCATCTTTTTGTTTTCTCCTTTCCATCCTATTTTTTCTCTTGCCTTTGCAGTGGTGCCAACTTACACACCATGAAAGTTGGCACCACTACTTGGCTGTGGGGGGTGCCAAGTAGAGGGTCGTAGGACATCTCTCACTGCTCACTCTGTAGGTGGTATGGCCTCAATCACATCCTCCCTCAAACAGATCTGGCCATGTTATTCTTGCTGCGCCAGCCTTCCAGGGTAATTGCTTCTGGAAAGAGTCAAAGTCAGTGTGGCACGGAGTGCTGTCTGCACTGTGGTTGCTGTCTATTATTTCTACCTTAATGTTTTTGGTTACCTCTTTTTGCCTGCTGCTTCATGAACCTACCTTCTACTCTCCAGCTTTGTTTTAGCTGTTTCATGCCTAAGATTTACTCCCAAAACACTACATGCACATTTTGTGGCTTTATTCACAGTTCTCTCCAGTGGTGATCAATTTCCATGGGAGTTTACAGCCTTCTGCTAACTCCACACTGCTACCACATCCCTTTCTTTTATGTAAAAGACATTCCTCCTTTGAGATTCTCTTACACATTCATGAGGGACCTTGCCACAGAGAGGATTAGTTGATGCCATTAACCACATGGATGACCCATGTGGACATGGATGATCCATGTTATTAGGCATCCACATTGTCTCCAGCATCCTAGCCCTGGCTTAAAGAGCTTTCATTAAACTCTTGTAGACTCGAGAGGCAATATGCTATAGCTGTTCAGAGTGAGGGGACGCTATAGCCAGACTGCTGGGGCTTGAATTGTGATGCTGCTGCCAGTTAACTGTGACTTTAAGCAAGTCATAAAATCCCTGTACCTTGTATCTCAGTATTTTTCACCTGAAAAAAATGATAGTAGAGAGAGCCTTGTAGGGTTATCAAATATTTTAAATCCATGAAATCAGGTAGAACTAACAGAAACATACCTGAAACATGGTTAGAACTCCATTAAGTGTTAGTTATTAATGATTGTTCATTCCATTTACAAACATACTGCTGTGACTAGGTTAGAGTTTACTGCCTGGAAACATTCCGCTTCTGAAATATTACATCCCAGTCATCAACTGTAATCAGCATCTTTGCCTTTTAACTTTATCTAGACCATGAGATTCTTACCTTGCTGTTTTCACCTAGTCTGTAATCCTCCTCCTGACTTTGCTTCTTTTTCTCCCCAACCCATGCCCTATCGGGTCTTCCCATTGACCCATAGCAGCCTCTTGCCAGCCATGGGGCCTGTGTTGTTGAAAAGCACCAGTTAGCACAATTCACAGGTGGCAAGATCAGAGTCGTATAGGAAGTAGGGGATTAGGAGAAACACAATTTTAAAATGACATTAAGCATATATTTTAAACCTAGTGGAGTCTAGAAGACATACTTTTCAAAGCAAATCAGATATGTTGATGTTAAGGTCTGTTCTGATTGGCAGTACTTCCCTTGAATGAATCAGCTTCTTCACATGTCCAGAAAATTTTGCTGTAGCTTCCCATAAGCATTTAATATTTTGGTCATTAACATTCTTCTTGTGATAGGTTTCAAAGGCTTTTCAATGCATGTATGATTCCTTCTACTCATTGTAATTTATAGAAGTGCTTGTTATATGTTTTAAATATATCGATACCTTAACTTGGTACACAAGTATATAAACTCATCTTCAAACTACAGTTAATTAATGCTGATTGAAACTGGAATTTTATACCCACCTGTCTGACAAAACCCCAGCCCTGTGTCATCCTCTGTCCCACCATCTCTTTTCTAGGAGCTCAGTGACAGAACAGTCCTACGACTCTCCAGTCCTAAGTGGGCTGGGTACATCGGTGCTTTTGGCACACACAGTTCCTGCTCCTGGAACACCATGTCTTTGCCTTTTCAGCTTGGTGACTGTTCACCTTCTAGATCCTGCTCAGGAGGTTTCTGCTCAGAAAGAAAATACCTGCCCTCTTTCCCTCTTGGTCTTGCCTTCTTTTGGGGTTGCTGCTGTGTATATCACATTGTACTGTAGTATGTGTGTACAAGTTCAGTTTTGTGTTGTCTGAAAGGCAGCATGTTTAATTTATATTTGTAGCTTGACAAAATAGCGCACAGTAGGTGTTAAATATTTGTTGTCATAATATGTCTTTGTTGCTGTTTGTGCCGTGACACTTATCACTGTCTGTTCCTGTGTGTGCCTGTTTCTCTCACAAGGTATCAAGCTTCTTGAGGTCAGAGACTATGCCCCATTTCTGTAAAATATTCCACAAAGCACCTACAACATGCAGTGTGGGAATCCATACTCAGTAAATACTTGCTGGTCAACAGAGATCTTGGACCATTTAGTGACCCAGGATTTAGTGACCAAGCTGAAAGTGATCATCAAAGGCTAAATAAAAGTCATATCCATAATATTCAGGAGTTACAGGTCAGTTTGCTATGTATCTTTCAGATATAGGTTATGGCATTTTCCAACAATCATTAATAAGATAGTTAACACATGGAAACTATATTTGTGTTTAGAATAAGACACTGATCATTCATGTCTCTTGAAACACAGACTGGTATTAGGGTTGTGCACATTGAGCTCTTTGGCCATCTAAATTCTAAATGGCTAACTGTATTTAATAGGCTATAAATAATGGACAGAAGACTCCTTGACCCAGAAATCTTTCAGTGTGAAATGTGGGAAAAAAACTCCTGCTATGCAGGGTTGTTGTCATATACTGTTTATACTACTTTCTTTATTTCACTCTCCTATTAAGCTTTCCAGGCCTGTACTACCTACTAAATTAAGTGCCAACTCTCTTTTTAAGACCTTGCCCAATATAGGTTCAACTTATCTTTTATAGTCTTGTGTGTGTGTGTGTGTGTGTGTGTGTGCGCACATTCTCTAGCCTCATGACACTAAATATGAGTTCCTGAACTTAGTGGACTTCAGAAACTTTTGAGGGTTTGACCTTTGTTAACACCCATTGAACTTATCTGTATGAAATGCTGGTCTAGAGAAATAATTATTTTTAAGCAAGCCTTTGGAAATAGTCTACAATTTTTAACAATTTCTAGGTCTTCACTGCTATTTATTATAAGCAATCTTGTCACAACATTGTGGGATCATGGGATTGAGGTGGTGATCAACGTAAATCCTCACATCTGGATTATTTCTAACTCTCTAATGTAAAAAAATCATTTTTCAGTTCTTTCAATGTTCTCAGTCCTACATGAATATGTGAGATTGGGGATAGAGATTCTGAAATTCGCATGTGGGATAGCTTTTGCTTGCATGGGATTTAAATCTTAAGGATACATGAGATTCAAATACCATGCAGATAAAAGTACTCATGTACAGACAGAATTTACTACCTTTGTGTGTCAGTGAGTGCTAAGCTGTTTTGTCGACCATAGGAATATTGGAGTATCAGAGGGGTGAAGGTCAGAGTGGCCTGTAACATTTGGTAAAGAACTGAGAAAATGGAGCCTTGAGCTGGGTCTTAGAGAAAATTTGATGAGGCAGAGCAGGGAGACAAAAGTGGGAGAAAGGCATGTAAATTACATGAGTTGGAGGTGAATGTGCATGGTATGGGTGACTCGAAGAGATAATTGACTTCCTTGTCCTGAGAGGAAGGGAAGAAGCATCAGTTTTTGCGAAGTAGAGGTACTATACTATTAGTACAGAACAGTATCTCCTATTTTTATCTTCAAATCCTGGGACCTAGAAACATTATTACCTTCAGGGGAAAGGGGGAAGGGTTTACAGGAACAAATATAAAGGACACATGAACAAAAACTAGGGAGGGTGGAAATGAGAGGGAGGCAGGGAGGGCTGGGTGAGTGGGCTGGGATGGGAGTAAAGGACGTAAAACTGTACTTGAACAACGATTAAAATAAAAAAAGATTGTTCAATTAAAAAAAACATTATTACCTTGCTAGATTCTGAAATGTCAAATTGTGTTCAGTTTATTTCTTTAGAATACACACATATATACTCTCTCTCTCTCTTTCTCCTGATAACTTATAGAGGTTTGCAAAATTAAAAACAAGGGCTTTTTATGAGGATAAATGAGAAGGTGGGTAGAAGAGAGTGGTCAGGAGTACACAGGCCTTTAGCCAAGAGTCAGTGGAATTCTCTGCTTTCTAAAAAGCCCATGCCTGAGGTCAGTTCAGTCTGTTTAAAGGGATGTTTTTTATAGTTCACTGGATGTTTGCTTAGTCAGGGGTAGTACCTCTTTCTATGATTGAGTCATATAGGTATCTCAGCAATAGGCTGGACCTGACTGAGAGTAGGACAGAACTCTTTGTTGATAAAACTTTATTGATATAATCAACTAAAGGCCATAATTAAATATATATATTTAATATTGATTATGCTTCTGATAGATGTTTATATTCATCCTTTTTCATATGTGTATGAAACTTTTATCTTTACATTGTAATATCACAGATTTTTTCCAAAGGATCACATACTGTATTTGGTTATAGCATCAGTATTACTCATATTGGAAAGTTTTTTTCTTCACAACTACCAAAGAATACTATCAAACCTCTGGAGGTTGGGGCACTAAACTACAGTCCTGAATTAGAATGATTTGGTTGTTTGTGTGACCTAACTCATAAGCAACCTAACTCATAAGGGTTTAGCAATTAAGGAGGTAGTGTTGTGATGACTTCTTGCCTTGTATAGTAAGGATCCTTGTTCTAAACTAAATAACTAGTAATTGGGTAGCGACAGATGAAGTTAGTGGCTTCTCCTCTTCCTCTGCTGCCCAGTGTACATTTATTCTTTTTTTCTTTTTTTTTCTTTTAATCATTGTTCAAGTACAGTTTTATCCCATTTACTCCCATTCCAGCCCACCCATCCAACCCTCCCTACTGTACATTTATTCTTAACAAACAGAACAACAAAAGAGGGTAGTAGAATTACATTGGCATTCCCATATTTTCCCAAGTGAGAGGGATACACTTTTTAAGTGCTTAAAATGGTGAAGTAGGAGGTTTCCTAATAAGAATAAAGGAAACCATATTGGAATGTCAATGAAGAAGGGATAACTTTATTACTGGACAGCTAAGGAGGTAAAAGTACTACTGGCGACAAACCAGCACTTGTTCATTGATGCTGGTGATGCTCATTGTGGCATAAAGGAAGCACAGGAGAACTCTGGAGAGATCCCTGGGGTTCCTGTTAGCATGCTCTGCCCCCGTTAGGTTACTTGGTTCATCATATCCTAAATATGAAAGTTGTATTTCATAAGCTTGGTCCATGCTTTTCATATGAGTGCCTTATTGTAAACCAAGTGCCTTTCCTTTCCTTTATTCAATAAAGTACTGATTTAAATGGCTTTTTAAAAATAAATAAGAAAATTAGAGAAGGCTTAGTTAAATATTGTAATACCTGCTCAGAACAGATGCCTTCCAGACCAGTGTTCCACTTAAGGAAATTTTCTTGGCAGAAACCTCAAGCTTTAGGCACAGAGCAGAGATCCACTGCTTTCTTAGAATTAAAAACACTTGCACATTTTTATTATAACGACTATAAATGTTTATCTTGTTTTAAAGGGTAGACACAGAATCTGGAGACTTGCTTTGGAAGCAGCCAGAGATATCAGTTTCTCTAGACAGAATTCCCCTCTGAAACCTAAAGAAAAAAATCACATTCTCATTATGCCTAACTGTCCAAGATAATGATATAAGGGCTTATTTTTGTTCACTAATTCATAGAATTTCAAGAAGATGACTTTTTGATTTCATCACTGTAGAAACATCATGGTTTCTTAGATTTAAAAGTTTAGCATTGCCTACCTGACTGACTGTGGAATCCATGGACAGTCTTTCCTGGCTGCTGGGTTCTGGGTTTTCCTGGTGGTCTCAGAGCTCTCTGCTGGGCTTGGTGAAGGAGAAAGGGCACCATGCTCTTTGTGCCTGGACCCTTGGATTTTCAAACCCTCCACCCTGGAAAGTCCATTTTCTTGCCTCATGATTTCCTTTCCCTGTAAAGAAGGCTTAAAGCCATAGGGAATAATTCCCTTACTGATCTAACAACAACTTTATGGTTTATGAATTGATGATATTGGAGGTTCATTGAGAATGACCAGATCAGGAAGGCCAAGAACTGTCATAGGATCACATACTATAAATATATAGTCCACCTTAATTTTGTACTCAAGGAAAACATTTACAAAGCAAGTCAGCCTAATGGTTTGTTACTTTCAAAATGATTTCCTTTTTACAGTTTTCTTCAGATGCAATTTTAGTCATTTTTGAGGTGTAAACATGCAAAACTTAAAGTATATGAGTAGTTGGTGATGGGGAAAGATGTAATTTGCTTTTAAATTTCTGTTCTGAGTTGAAATATGGTTTTTAAATGGGAAAATTCCCTATAAATTGGAATACTTATAAGAAGAAATATACTAGGGGGGACCCAAAACACCCAGAATTTATTTATAAAAAACTGTGTTTATTCTTACATGTTTAAACTTCAGTCACCTTCAAAGTACTCTCCATATGATGCAATACACCTATAGACACTTTTTTTCCACTGCTCAAAACAGGTTTTGAACTGGTTGATTTTGATGTCTTTTAGTGCTTTTGCCATTTTTTTGTTTCACCTCTTCCACAGCAAAACATTTCCCTTTGAGGACTTTTTTCATCTGGGGAAACAAAAAAAAAAGTCACTTGCAGTGAGATCAGGTGAATAGGGTAGGTGAGACACGGGGGCCTCAAAAATTGCTGAACACTCAGCATGATGTGGGCAGGTGCATTCATAAATCACCCACCATGAAATGAGCAAATGCTTTGAAAGAGTCGTCAAAAAAATTCACTGAAGCCAAACACATCCTCTCACAAGAATGCTGGCTGTTATACTGATACAGATGGGCTCCTAGAATACTCACCTAGTGGGAGAAGCCTGTACTACAAAGAGCTCTTCCTCCAGAAGATAATTCTGGGATTTTTGGAGTCCCTCCTTGTACATACATTTTAATACCAACTTTTAAAAACTTTAAATATGAATATTGATTTAAAAGTATTTGACCGTATGCACTATGATTGCAGCATCTTTCTTTATCTTGATGCTCTTCTGTTGGCATCTTTTAGAATCATTGAAAATAGCTCTGAATGACTGGATCTGTTCTGTTCAACCAGGAAAGAAATTCATTATGCCTGTGCTATATTTTTGAGCAAACAGTAAGGGTTTATCACTTCAAGCAGTAAAGTGAATTTGGTGTTGATTTTTTTTGAAGTTACAATATCTTTTAGATCATGTTATCAGGATGCTGAGTTTCTCTTATGTTTTTTCTCTTTCATTGTTACCTTCTGATGTGGCTGCTGTGTTGACAACCCTCTCTACTTCTGCAACTGAAATTTTTCATTTCCATCATTAAGGAAACCTCCCAAGGTAAGCACTGTTATGGAATTTGACATGCATACTGGCTAAGTGTGTAAAAACCCAGGATTTTATCCATTATAATTATGAATGTGGAGCACCTTTCTCTGTGAAACGAAAAATCTGCTTTCTAATATAAAGTGAAACTGTAAACAAACAGTTAATGTTGGTAATGATATAAAATTAGTCTGCTCCTCTACATTTACAAACCAGTTTCATACATTTTATTCTTGGTATTAATGCTCTGGTCCTATCAGGTTTCTGTTCCTATTTTATTGATGATGAAATGAGGCTCAGCAGGATGTCCCAATTCACAGTTAGGTAAATGGAGGAGCTGGGACTATATAGTGTATCACCACCTAGAAAATGGAAGGATGAAATAGTAACATCTAGGATGATTGTGTGTAACTGATTATTAACTGGACCAATTATCTTTTCTGTGTCTTCCTTAAAATAGTTGATATCAGAAAAATTCTGAAAACTTTTACATAGAGTTTCAACTATCCACCAACTCTATGTGCTCCACTAGAATTTCTAGCCAATCACAAAGTCTACCAACTGGGGTCATTCCCCCTTGCTCTGGCCAGCCTGTGATGGCATGTTTACCAGTGAGAAGCCCAAAAGTTAGAGAGTAGGTGGGGAAAATAGGAGAAGCAGGGTGTCCGAATGACCAACTCCTGAATGAATAATTGAAGGCTGATTTTGTTACCAGTGAGCATTTTATTTGGTATCAAAGGAACACTTAGTGCCAGAAGGAAGAAGAAATTCGACTAGCCCCTGACCAATCATGGTGGTAATAGCTTTTGTTTCTAAGGTGTGATTAAGACAGGCTACACCCACACATGTTATATGGTCAAAATCTTAGATACGTTGGGTGAGGGTAAGAGGTCCAGAATAGGTTAGGCTTACTTGACTCTGGCGTTATGAGGGAAAATTGGCGTATGGAAACCTACTAAAAAGCTAAGTCCTATCCTTTATGTTTATAGAAGGCAGTATAGGAATTGTCCTTGGCACTAAGAGTTTGAACTCCAGCAAGGAAGGCACATACCAAACAAATACTGTAAGATCTGTTAAGAAGGAGGAAATATATGCTGTTACAGAGGTATAAGCACTGGCATCCTGGCCAAGTTTGGGAGATGAAGGAGATCAGGAAATTGTCTTTGAGGAATTACTGATGTGGATATAGCCCCCAAAATTTGCAGCCAAAAAAGTGTGTCTGTTACTCAGGAAGATGTGCATTTCCCTTGGTAGCTCTTCTTTCCCTTGCTGTCGGTTCCTAGAGGTTTCTGAATAGACTGTCAACTTTGTGATATATTTAATTCTTTCCCCACAGAAAAAGGCAATGGAATCCTAAGCAATTCCATATATGGCTACTTAGTGAAGGAGAAACACTGAAATGAAAAGAGGCACAAAAACAAATTTTTAAAAGATCACAAATTCTGTATGCATAGAAATGTTCTGATTCCTTTCTACCAGTGAATATAGCTTAGTGATTTCATTAGGTGTCCCATTGATCATTTCTAAGAAGTGTAATGAAATTTTCAAAATAAAATGAATGTTAGGTTATCACATTTATACATTTGTGTGTGTGTGTGTGTGTATGCCATCAAGAATATCTGTAAATTATAAAAATCATTTTGAAATCAAATAAGTGACACAATAGACATAATTATTTAAAAAGATACTACACTATATAAGGTCTTTTTTTGCAGAAGCTGTAAAGATTGAAAGCAAATAGAAAAGGGAAAGTTACTTTTGATGATATATAAGAAAAAATTTTATTGATTTAAAACAATGAGGCTTTGGCATGAATAATTAGCAAAAGTATCAGACTAGACTGTTGATTCAATTTAACAAATAATTATTCTGGGCAGGAGACAAGTGCTGCATGAATCAGACCTGACCCTAGCATTCTAATGGGGGTGGGCTAGAGAGCATATGCACAAGATAATAATATAACATCAGTTGTGTTAAGGGCTACAAGGAGTAAAATATTTGTGAAATTCATCGGATGCAGGGTCCTGTTTGGACTTCCGCATACCTGAGGACAGCCAAGACTTGAGAGAATATTGAAACCCTAAATTTGAAGGCACTGGAGAAATACCAGCTTAGTGAAGTATTACCAGATCAAGACCCAAGAGAAGGTAGAAACTTAGAGGTTAACTTGGTGTTTGGGTGCATGCATGTCAGATAAAAGCAGCTAAAAGGCAGAGCAGAGTTTCTGACGACAGCCTTGCAGGGCCTAGCAGACCTGTAGGACAGATATGTTGGAGTTCAGGGTCTGTCAGAGTTGCAGTGCTTGGTAAACTCCTTATACTTTGGGCTGACAAAGTGGATTGAGACCCCGCCTTGGTTGGGGTATAAAGGTGGAACAAAAGCAAACCAGTCCTTACACGTGTTGCCCTGTGGTTCAAGATCTTTGTGTGATCGAGGAGCTCTCGGGTATTAAAATTGGATCAAAGTGATCCTAGAATGCAGGTGCCCATAAGCACTTGGTAGAAGCAAATGTAGCCAGCCCTAAGTCTCTAGTGACTCCACAGATGGTTTTAAAAATACAGCGTCCAGCACACAAAAATAAAGCGGTGCATGACAAGATAAGGCAGTGTGCACAAGAACCAGAGGAAATATTAAGTAGAAATAGACCCAGAGATGTTTAAATTGTTAAGCATGAATTCTAACATGAGTATGCTTATTATATTCAAATAGGTAAAATATAAGATTTTAAACTGTTGGAGAGAACTGGAGATTATAAAAAGTGACAAAACAGATTTGGAAAATAAACCAATAGAAATTCTCACCCTGACAAACCCCAAACCAAAATAAAAATCTTAGTGTTAGGGTTTAGCAACAAAATAAATCCAGCTAAAGAGAGAATTAAATACCTATAGAAGATAGGTTACCAGAGAATATTAAAATGAAGTACAAAGAGACCATTGGTAGCAGAACAACTGGACATCCACATGTACAGAAATCAGTCTAGATACTACCTTATACCCTTCATAAAAATTAACTGAAAGAGGATCATAGACCTAAACATAAAATACAAAACCATAAACTTCTAGAAGTTTAGAGAAACTTCTAGGAGAAATCTAGGAGATTTGAGGGTAGGTGATCACTTTTAGATACAACATGAAAAGCATGATCCATAAGCTTAAACTTGATTAGTGGGATTTTGTTAAAACTAAAAATGTTTGCTGTACAAAGGCACTTCTAAGAGAATGAAAAGAAAGCCACAGACTTGGTGAAAATGTTTGTAAAACATATCTGATAAAGGAGTGTTACCCAAAACATAGAAAAAACTCTTAAAACTCAACAGTAAGAAAGCAAACTATCAAATTAAAAAGTAGGAAAAAGACCTGAACAGCAACCTCACCAAAGAAGATATACAAATGGCGAATGCACACATGAAAGCATTCAACATCACATGTCGTTAAGGAACTGCACATTACAACAACGAGATTTTACTCCATACCTGTTAGAGTGACTAAAATCCAAAAATCTGATACCACCAAAGCTGACGAGGATGTGAAGTACACAAGTGCTTGTTTCTTGCTGGTGATACTGAAAAGTAGCGTAGCCACTTTGGAACACAGTTTTGACATTTCTCACAATGCTAAGCATATTATCACTTGACTGAGCGATCTCGCTGCTAGGAATGTGCACAAATGATGGCTGTCCACACACAGACCTGCAGGTTTGTGTTTGTGGCAGCTTCATTCCTAATTGCTCCAGACCGGAAGCAACCGAGATTTTCTTCAGTAAGGGAATGGGTGCACAGCCTGGTGCGTCCCTCACTGGAATATTGTGTGAGCTGTCAAGCTGTGAAAGACATGATGCCAGGGTTGGGCCTTGATACCTTCAATTTCTCAAAAGCCTATTTTGAACAAAGCAGTGGCGCAGTTGAGGCTCCCTTTCAGAAGGTTAATCTGAAAGCAGAGCACAGAATGAGTTTGATTTGGTCAGTGGGAAGGATGGAGATGGTATTCAGTAAAATGTGCCAGAAAAGCGGTCACTGGGGCCTGCACTGGAGCGGTGCCACGGGAAGAATTATCAAAACATTGCAGAAATAAAGTATCTAGGACTCGGATGCTGACAGCGTGTAGGAGAAGAAAATACAGCACAAGGAGTAAGATATGACTGAAGTTTGACTCTAAGTGACTGAAAATTCATCAGGAACTAAAGAAGAAAGAGCTGGTTTGTTGCAGGGAGACACTGATGGGTTCAATTTTAGGGTGGGTTGAATTGGAATTGCTGGCAAAGCATTTGATATAGATGCCCAATAAGGTTTGTAGTCTCTGCCCTAGAAAGGTCAGGTAAATTCTTGTTTATACATTGTCTTATACTATATATTTGGATGTTCTTTTTGGTGTTACTTTTTGTAAATTTGTACTCCTAAGCAGAGAAACATTTATTTCAGTGTAGGCCAACTGCATGCTTTTTAATTCTCCCACAGTAGCATATTATGTAATGTTACAGAGTGTGTTCTAGTTCCCCCCTTTTTTTTAAAAAAAAAGTAGCTTTTTGAGAAACATGGAGACACCTTTTCTATGCCTCTTTAGTTTAGAAGGAAAAAAATACTAAGAGCCTTTGTCTCATAATTTTCAGAGTTGCTATGGGTGTGTTTTTCTTTACCAGTGTGACTATAGTTTTAAGTCCAAGCTTTTTGTCTTAGAGATATTGCAAGTAGAGGAGGGGGAAATTGCTTGTTAGTTTAGCTACCTTCTCATAACCTTTGGATTTTGGTAGGAGGTAGTATAGAGGGAAAAGATGTGTGGAGAAGCACTGTCTAACTATGCTGTTTCATGTACTCTGTGGGAGAGAACAGGCAAATGTCCTTGGTCATAATAGCTTTGCCTTCAGAAACCCAGTTCCTAGTCTCCCAGATGGCAGCCAGAATGCCCAGAACATTCTAGGACTCTTCACTTTTCATGCTTTTGTCACATCTGGCACAAATTTCTTGCCTTTCTGAGTAGCCACATTCAACACAGGTAGAGGACAACAAATAAATTCTTCCTCCTTTTTCTGTTTCTTTCTTCCCTCCCTCAGTGTTTATTGAGCACCTTCTGTGTGTGAAGTGAACACTACAGAGCTGGACATTTCTCAGCTCAGACCATTCTAACCCTGTTACATAAGACCAAGGAGATTGAAGCTTAAGGAATAAATTGACCAAGATCAGCCAGTAGGAGAGGTTGGCTCCAGCCCTAGTTTTTCTGAGTGCCAATGTGGTACAGTCGTGAATACTTTCTGTTGCACCACATGGTTGTAAGGTCATTTTTCTGCTTGGTGGGTTTTGTGGGGCAAAGATAGGGGAAAGAGTAAGTAAGGAAGAGTTTGCCCAAAATATAAATATCTGCAAAATCACTTTGTTTAGGATTATATCAGTTTTTACTTAGTTGCCCATTTATTTTCATGATCATTAACTTTAATATATCTCAATGCATGATTTATTTGAACAATTTGACCTTGTTAATTAAATTTGCTTTTAATGTTTTGTTTATTTTATTTACAAGTGAGGCTAGGCACTACCAAACATTAAGGTGTTTAATCCCTCAAAATCATGAACAGAAGAAAATGACATTACAGCAAAATAAAGTTATTGCTTTTTGAACTTAGTATCATTTAAACATTTTTATTACATTTCTTAGTGCGACTTTGGTTAATGAAATTATATAGGTTTCAAGTATACAGTTCTATAATACATCATCTGTATATTGCATTGCGTGTTCACCACCCAAAATCAAGTCTCCTTCCATGTCCATATATTTGACCCCTCACCCTTTATCCTTTTCTACTCCCCCTCCCTCCTTCCCTCTGGTAACCACCATTCTCTTGTCTGTGTCTATGAGCTTTTGTTTTGTCTTGTCTTGTTTGTTCATTTGTTACTTTCAGTTTTATATTCCACATGAGTGAAATATGGTTCTTGACTTTTTCCATCTGACTAATTTTGCTTAGCATGATATTTTCAAGATTCATCCATGTTGTCACAAATGGCAGTATTTTACCTTTTCTTATAGCTGAGTAGTTTTCCACTGTATATACACATGTGTGTACCGCATCTTCTTTATCCAGTCATCTATCAGAGGACACTTTGGTTGTTTCGATGTCTTGGCTGCTGTGAATAATGCTGCAGTGAACATAGTGGTACATATCTCTTTACAAAAAGTTATTTTCAAACTTTTCAGGTTGGTATCCAGAAGAAGGATTGCTGGGTCATGTGATAACTCTATTCTTAATTTTTTGAGAAACCTTGACACTATTTTCCATAGTGACTATGCCAATTTACATTCCTACCAGCAGTGTATGAGGGTTGCTTTTTCTCCACAACCTCTCCAACACTTGTTACTACTTGTTTTTCTGATGATAACCATTCTAGTAGATGTGAGGTCATATCTCATTGTGGTTTTGATTTGTGTTTCCCTAATAGCTATTGAAGTTGGCATCTTTTCATCTATCTGTTGGCTATTTATATGTCTTCCTGGGAGAAGTGTCTGTTCAACTTCTGTCCATTTTTTAATTACATTTTGTTGTTGTTTAGTTGTATGAGTTCTTTATATATTTTGGATATTGACCCCTTATTGGAGTTGTTTGCAAATATTGTCTCCCATTCAGTTGGTTGCCTTTTTGTTTTATTGATGGTTTCTTTTGCTGTGCAGAAACTTTTTAGTTTGATATAGTCCCATTTATTAATTTTTATTTTTTTAAGATTTTATTTATTTTATTTTTAGACAGAAGGGAAAGGAGGGAGAAAGAGAGGGAGAGAAACAACAATGTATGGTTGCCTACTGGGGACCTAGGCTGCAACCCAGACATGTGCCCTGACTGGGAATAGAACCAGCGACCCTTTGGTTCGCAGGCTGGTGCTTAGTCCACTGAGCCACACCAGCTAGGGTTCCTATTAATTTTTCTTTTACTTCCCTTGTTTCAAGGTCAAATTCATAAAATCCTCTCCAAGACCGAGGTATATAATTTTGGTACCTATGTTTTCTTCTATGTATTTTGTTGTTCCAGGTGTTATGTTTAGGTCTTTGATCCATTCTTAGTTAATTTGCATGTATGGTGACACATAACTGTGTAGTTTTATTTTTTTTGCATGAGGCTTTCTTTTCTCTGTTTCATGTTTTTGGGTCCTTTATCAAAAATTATTTGCCCGTGCATTTATCTCTGGGCTCTTAGTTTTGTTTCATTTGTTTGTGTATCTGTTTTTTTTTAAGGCAACATCCTTTAAAAAAGCATATCGATGTACCATAAACTTGGCTTTATAAAAGTGACTCAGAAAAAAAAAAGAAGGGGAAGATCTTATTATGTACAGCTTGTGTCTTCTGAAGTGTAGTTTCATTCAGATTTGTTTTACAAGCTGTGACTGCCATCATTTGCTATGGCCCCTTTGCTTTGCTTGGTGAATTTCTAAAAGCTAAGTTGGCCTCAAAAGTGATGAGTTCTAGATCCACGCTGGTCAGGACAGCGGTCATCCAGCCACAGGAAGCTTTTGAGCTTGTGGCATGTGGCTGGTCTGAAGTGAAATGTGTTGTAAGTATAAAATACACACCAGGCATCAAAGATAAATATTTTGGCTATGTTGAGTTAAATAAAATATATTAGTAAAATAATTTTTAAATGTGTTTACAAAAACATTTTAACGAACTTGGTTATTATATGTCTGTTGGGCAGCACTGTTTCAGACCAACACATGGCTGAGTATGGGACGTTTTTCAGCATCCTCCAGAGCTTTTGCCTGTATCCCTACCCAGTTAAATGCACCTGTTCCACTGTTGCCTCTACATCTACCTTTCTGCCTATATATCTGGGTCTGTGCATGTTGCAGCTGCATGGACAAAATGGCACCATAGCCATTCTGCTGTGCATTTTTCCTAGGAATGGTTTTTACTGTCCATTCAAATGTCATTAATTAGACAAATATTAATTGAGAGCATTTGTGAAAACTATTGTATGAGGAGTTTGTGGGGTTCAAGCAGTTCTTGCTCTCTAGAATTCAAAATGTGTCAGGAACATTAAATATATACAACACTAATGGAAAATAAATTATGATAAACCTCATTATTCATTGTTTCAGTACTTTGTGACTTCAGAGGAGGAAGGCTTTATAGCTTAAAGTGGAGCTTGAAGAGGGCTACAAGTATGTATCAAGTTTCAAAAGAAAGAAATGTGGGATGGTAATCAAGGTATATGTGAGGAACAGAAACAAATAGATGCTAGAGGAAAACTGTTTCTTTACTCAACAATAATTTTAACACCAAATGTGTGGGTTTTTCCACCAAGCAATGCTCCTGTTCTCTTTGGACACCAACTGGGTGTCCTACAAGTCAGTTCAATTCTGACACTAACTACCCAGAGTTGGCACAGACCCCACAAGTAAAGAGCTCAGTCCCACAAGATTGTCCTCACTTTAGCCACTAATTGTAAGTAGTGGGTCCCTAGGTTACCTGGACCTCCAACTGACTGCTTCAAATCTGGGTTTCCCCAGACCCCTCCAATGGCTTGCAAAACTCAGGGAAACATGTATGTAGGTTTATTGGTTTATTATAAAGGGTATAGATGAACAGCTGGATGACATATGTAGGGTAGGGTCTGGAAGGATCTCTGAGCACAGGAGTTTCTGTCTCTCTGGCGTTGGGGTGTGTTACCCTCCTAACACATTGTCATTTAGGGATTTTTACGGAAATTTCATCATGTAGGTGTGATTGATTATTAACAGAATCTCCAATCCCCCTCCCTTTCCTGGCAAGTAGATGGAGTCTGACTCAAAGTTCTAGGCTAATCAAGTCTCATTCTTTCTGGCATCCAGCCCCAATTCTGAAGCTATTGAAGGTTCCCCCATGGGTCACCTCAGTAGAACAAGAGAGGTTACTATCACCCAGTAAATTCTAAGGGATTTAGCATCTCTAGGTCAAGAAAAAAAGATACTCCTATTGGTCAGGAACCAGAGGTCAGGAACAACAATATATTTCTTACTGTGTTACAGATATCTTTAGACATACAAACTCTAGTTATAGAGTCCCTGAAAGGATATTGTGTTATAAAAAACTAGGAAACTAGGTAGCTTATAAAGGGTTGGGAATCTTGACATTCATCTGGTAGACTATGAAGAATCATTTTGGATTTTTGTATAGAAAAGTTACATGATCAAGACTGTATATGTGAGCCATTAATCTGGCTGTAGGATATATGATAAATTGTGAGTACAGAATATAGAGTAGGTAGCAATCTAGGTGTACTTTATAATAACCACTGTGTTTGTTAGCCAGCTTATGCTAGATGATACAGCAGTAACAACCTTAAAAGTTCAATGGCTTGAGACAAACCAGGTTTACTTCTCTGTTGTCCCATGTTAGTAGAGAGCAGCTATGGCTCTGTATGGTGGACCTTCAGTCTGGGCTCCAATCCGAAGGAATTGCCCCTGGCTGGAATTTGCTGTTATTATGGCAAAGGGGAGAAGAAAGGAAACCATGCAAGGGCCTATTAGAGCTGCTGCTCTGAACTGGCATATATCTCTTTGTCCACATTTAATTGGCCAAAGCAGGTCATGTGGCCAAACCTGATGTCGGTCGGGTCAGGAATTATATTCCTCATACTAGAGGCCCGACAGTCAAGGACATAGTCAAGGACAGGGAGGGCAGTGGGTAATTTGGGACAATAATACAATCTAATATACTTTGTCATTCTAAATCACATTTGTAAAAAAAATGCCAAAGAAACAAAAAAATCCTTCAAAACATAGAGCCACATGCTTCTACCTGAAAGTTCTGTAGGCTCGACCCTTCTCCCCTCGCCTTCTCCCTGGCTTTGTTCAGAGCCAGGTGTTCCCTCTGTAGTTGTGTGTGTCTAGATCCCTAAAGATGTAGCTGACAAAGGACCCAGTTTCATGCATTATAGACCCAGATAAAAAAGGGATCTGTCTCCCTTGCCTCTTGGCATTGATCCATCTCCAAATCCAGAACAGTGAAAGCTTACTAGACCAGGCAGAGTGTCATGAAACCCCGTTTCACCCCCACCTCCTTGCCTCAGGCTAGGGTCATTCCCAGCAGAGTGACTCTGTCAACCTTTCCAGTTTGATCTGACTGCACAATACAGGTTTGCAACCACTGAGCCCCCTCCAGTCCTTCTCACTGATAACCTGCAGCCTTGGAGTCAACCCAGCCTCTGTGCTGCACTGCCGGGGTGGGGGTGACAGGTAGATGAGGGGAGGTAGTGGTCTGGAGGTTCTGAAACAGACCCAAAGGTTGCTCATGGTGGGTGATGTCAAGGTGACTAAAATGCAGTCTGGATTTTGTTTTTTTCCTTTTTAATGAGCAACAATGACCATTCATTCATTAGGGACAACAGATAGTAGTATCCTGTGGTACATGCTTAAACATTTAGAGCTTGTTGTTTGGGCTGTTTTCGCTAAAGAAGAAATATTCAGTGTTTGAGAACATACAGCTTACCTTTTGAATGTGTTGTTGGAGAAGTTGTCTGGGTGACTGGCTTTTCTAGAAAGAAGTAATTGGAGCTTGAAAGAACCAGAAATGTCACAGATTGTGCATTTGTGACACCCCAACCCTCTCCCCTCAGTAAGCTTGAAGCAGATTTTACAACTGAATGGTAAAGGATTAAACGCGAAAGGAATGGAGTATTTGAAAGGGTTGGAGTTGAGTAAGTGCTAAATAGCTCTATGTTCTATCATACTGTTGGTCTCAGACTTGTTAGAACTACTTTCTGTTTAAAAATTTTTGAAACTCTGGTTGGTTTTTAGGGAACTTTTCCTTTTTATTGCCTTTTTTCACAGGATTGTTAATATTCAAGCTTTCAGCTCTATATTCAAAGGATAATCAAGCCTGGTTATTTCTTCCTTTAACATCTCTTATATTTATTTCTTTCTGTAGTATTTGGGAGTCTTTCAGCTGGAATGATAGGAACTAAACCATAAGATAAATGACTCTGGGATGTTTCAAAGACCCCACAGACAGGAAGTGGCTGGGGTTCAAATACAATCACTTTTTCTTATCTCTCCATTTTCTGTCTCTATTCTCATGTGTGTCCCTTTCATTTCTCTCTCACTGCAATCCAGCTTTGTCTGCTTCTCTGATCCATACTCTTAGAAACATGGCCTCAACATGTCCCAGGTTTTATAGCATCAGTTGTTAAAGAAAGACTCGCGACTTCCTTGGTCCCTAATCCAAAAAGTCCATCAGACCCTTGGGAACAGTTAACTGTGGTCAGGAGATTATAGACTGTGAATGGTCCAGCTTGAGCCCCTGTGTGCATCTTCCTTGCCCTCTCACCTGAACAGTCATACATACACTATGCAAGGTCTGTCCTGAAAAAGTCCAGCCATTGTTAATCTAACAAGTTTGTGCAACATTGATGTAACCTGGCAACCAAGGAAAGTGGACTGGAATGAGCATGCATGAACAATGACGACTTCACTGTACTAGTCAGTGAGGGCAATAGACACTGTTGAGTGAGTATGAGTACTGTGTGGCTGTTGCATTCAAAATGACTGAGTGAGTAGAGCAATGAGTCTGCATCAAATTTTGCGTTAAGCTTGAACATTCCTCCATGGAAAGTATTCAGATAATCCAGAAGGCTTTTGGGGACAATGCAGTAAGTGCAGTGCAAATAAAAGTGTGGCACAAACAATTCAAAGATGGTCAAGAATCTGTTGAAAGCGATCCACATTGTAGAAGGCCTGCAGCAAGCAGAACACCTGAGAATGTTGAACATATATGGCAGGGCTGTCAAACTCATTTTCTCCAGGGGCCACATCAGCCTCGCTGTTGCCTTCAAAGGGCTGAATGTAATTTCAACTCCTGAACAGTTAAGGAGTAGTTACATTTATACAGTCCTAAAATAATTTTAGCCCCAGGTAAAAATGAGTTCGACACCCCTGGTGTATGGACTGCAATCAACTAAGATTGGCAACCGACAGTGAGAAAACTGGAAGCTGATCTGAGGATTCCAAAACCTGCTGTGTCCGATTTTGATGCAGAATCTTGGCATGAGATGTGTCATAGCAAAATTCGTTCCTTGGCTTCTGCTACTAGAGCAGAAGGAACGTCGTGCTGCAGTTGCTAATGACTTGCTTCAGACCTCTACCAATGAATCAGATTTCCTCAAAAAGGTTATCACCAGAGATGAATCATGGGTCTACAGCTATGATCCAGAAATGAAGGCCTAGTTGTCCCAATGGAAGTTGCCTGGTTCTCCACGTCTGAAGAAGGCGCAGCAAAGTCACAGTAAGATAAAGACCATGTTAACTGTGTTTTTTGATTGGGATGATGTTGTCCATCATGAGTACCCCCCTCCAGGCTGAATAATTAATAAGGAGTACTGTCTCAATGTTTTTCATTGGTTGAGAGATGCAATACAATGAAAACCACCACAACTATGGGCAACTGGTGATTGGCAGCTTCATCACGACAGACATGCCTGCTCATGCACTACATCTCATGCAGAGATTTTGGCAAACTCTCAAATCACCCAGGTGACTCAGCCCCTCCTACAGCCCAGATTTGGTGCCCTGTGACTTCTGGCTTTTCCTCAAACTAAAATTACCTTTGAAAGAGAATAGATTTCAGACCATCCATTAGATTCAGGAAAATACAGTGGTACAGCTGATGGCAGTTCCAACAAAGGATTTTGCAGAGTGTTTTGAGCAGTGGAAGAGATGCTGGGAGAACTGTGTGAGGTCCCAAGGTCTTGCTTTGAAGGGACCTGAGGTGTCATTGTCCTATATACAAAGTTTCTTGTATCTTGTATCTTCAATAAATATATCTATTTTTCATATTACATGTCTAGATATTTTCTAGACAGACCTTGTATGATTTTATATGCCACATTAAAAACATGGCAGCAAACCATGAAAACAAAATGGCTGGAATGGAGCTTAGTACAACTCTCCAAAGAAAAGGTGCTGTTTCTAGAATAAATGGCATATAGGATTTTAGGGGGAAAAATGTGTTCACTACAACTCCTTTCTATCTCTGCTAAGGTTGGGAATTAGAAACTGTTACCTTCATCATAATTACTTGCTAATTAGCTTTTTTTCTCTTATCTTATACCTGTTCAGTTTATGTTCTACATTACTGCCACAATTGTCATTCCAAACAATATGATCCTGTCATTTGCCAACAAGCTGACTTCCAGACTTCTTAATAAGGCACATAAAATCTCACATGATACTATCTCAGCCTACCCCCAAGTGTTCCTTCTTTCTTCCCCTGCTTACTGCTCTTTGCACACTACTCCAATCATATCCAACTCCTCCTTATCTCAGTTGCTTGCTACCTTCACCCTTTACTTGGAATGCTTTTCCTAATTGTCTTCTCAACAATTATCTTTCAGAATTCAGTCCAGCCTTTGCCTCTTCTAGAAACCTTCCTGGGCCTCACTGCACCCTACTCAAGCCATTGTCCTGCAGTGTAATTATTCTTTCTTTGTATTTCTGCTGAACCCTATATTGATTTCTGTATTTTGCACTCCTCCCTTCATTTGGTTATTTCCATCTAACAGAGCGTGAGATCCTTGTAAGTGGGGACTTATTTCTGTCTTAACCAGCTCATAATAGCTATTCAGTAAATACCTTTCATTCCACAATATATGTAAGTGAAATCATTATGATGTATACTTGGACTTATACAGTGCTATATGTGAATTATGTCTCAGTAAATCTTGAGGGGGGAAGAAAAAATAAATGAATGCAAAGATGACTTAGTTGTTTGAAGAGACACTTCTCCATGTGCCCTTAGAAGGTGGAACTGCAATTCAGAGTAGTACTTTCCACAGCGCAGTCATTTCCTGTGACAGACTGTGAATTCCCTGAGATCGGGAACAGTGCCTTACTGCTTGTGGATGCTGTTGGCTTACTTTGTGTCTTTGAAATGCTTTGACATCTTCACAGCCAGGCAATATTAACTAATTCAAGGCATTGTTTGGTATGCCATATATATATAGACATATATAAAGGAAAAGATTAATTACATTATATATATCTATATATCTATATAGCCATCTATAAAGGAAATGGTTATAGCCATATATAGCCATAGATGTATACATACATTGTGCGTGTGTGTGTGTGTGTGTGTAGCCATATATAAAGGAGGTGATTAATTACATTGTAAAAAGACAGCAGTTACTTGACAGCTTTTTAAGTGGATGGGTGGTATCTTACCACTAGAGCTCACCAATAATAGGGGTGGTCACTCTGGCACTCCTTCTGTAGTGCCCAGAAGCAGAGATGTGCAAGCACGGGCTAGAGTTGGGCTGGCAGAGCTGTACTGGCTCCAGCACATAGCAACAGTGAAGACACTCTTGGTGATCAGACAGGCTTTTGGTGCTGGGCTCTCCTTTCACTTTCAGTCTAGCTTCTCCAAGAGGAATGAGGTTTAACTCTTTTTTTTTCTTAGGACTCTTTCCATATCTGATAATAGGAGAAAGCAATGAAAGGGACAAAAGTGTTGATGCTTAGCATGTAAGAATAAGATAATAAAAAATATGAACAGTAAAATAACAGAGTCACAACTGTCAACAATTGAACCTAAAACAAAAACAAAAACAAACTAAGCAAACAACTAGCACAGGAATAAAATCACAGAAATGGAGATCACATGGAGGATTATCAGTGGGGAGGGGGAGGGATAGAAAGGGAGAAAGGATACAGGGAATAAGAAGCATAAATGGTAGGTACAAAATAGACGGGGGAGGTTAAGAATAGTATAGGAAATGGAGAAGCCAAAGAACTTATATGTACAACCCATGGACATGAACTGGGGTGGGGGGTGAATGTGTTGGGAAGGGTGGTGCGGGGCAGAGGGAAATAAAGGGGAGAATAAAATGGGACAACTGTAATAGCATAATCAATAAAATATAAAAAATAAAAGGAAAATTTTAGCATGACATGAAATATACTACTTTAATTTTTTTCTTGGTCTGACTTAATTCTCATAACACAGTATGGTGAGATATGAAAAAATTTGGCATGTGTCTTTTATATAAATTGTACTCTCAAATTGACAAAGTTGAAAAGTAACCACAAAACTGGACATTGGCAAAGCAATATTTATAAAATTGGAGAAATGGGGATTTGTGGAGAGATCTTGGACTCAGTTTTCAAAGTAGAGAGTAGATAAAACAGGCTGTTAATAGCAGCTGGGTTTGCAGATGTGAACAGTAGATTAATTGTGCAAAGAGGGTAGGATGACAGTATAGAATGAGAGGAGAGAGACACACTCCTGTATGCAAACAAAGCAAGTTCTCACAGAGTGGGTCTTTTCCCCTGCCAAACCCTTTGATTCTGGATTTGGGAGCTAGGAAGTAGTGTGTTTTGCATTGATGCTTTTGACGCAGAACTCAGCAAACTGTAGCAACTCTTCTACTCATGGCCACGTGGACCCTTTCTGCCTTTTTTCATTTCTCTATTTGATTCAGCAAATACTGAACACCTATTGACTGTATCTATAGCTGTAGGGAATAAGGAAATAAATTATCACAGTCCCTGGCTCAGGAAGCCTCCCAGCTTGCTGAGAATATAAAGCACTTAGGATGGTGCCTGATACATAGTAATAAATACTTTGTAGGTGGTAGCTGTACTATTAACTGGGGAGAGGAGCCCATGAGTAGATACTGTTCCAATGATAACAGTGGCTGCTATATACTGAATTACTACTATGCACCCAACATTGTGTTAACAGACATTTTGTTTAAATTCCCAAAGTCCTAATTTAATGTAAAATGTGCAGTTATTTAGGTAGAGTATGTATTAGAGAGGTGGAGCCTATCAAGTAAAGTAGCACAGAGTGGGATAAATATGCAGAAGAGGATGAGAAAACGCTGGAGAAGGTGACATTTAGGCAGGTCTTAAAGAATAATTTGTAGCCCAGTGGGCAGGGAAGTGAGGAGAGGGAAAGGATTACAGGAAGGAGGGATTCCCTCTAATGTCTACAATTTCTTTTCTTTTTTCTCCCCTTCTGGACTTCCCACTGTGCTTAACACACCCAGACAATTTCTCGGTCATTGGTAGAAGGTCTCAGAGCTGAAGAGATGGCTGACTCTTGATGTAATTTATAGGAAAATATGGGAGCTTTCTTCTCTCTTTTCAGGAAAAGAGTGGGAATTCAATGAACACAAAAAGTGTCTAAAGAATGACACCAGTCTTGTCACTTCCACAGGTGAAGTGAAAAGGGAGATGTTGACCAAGTACTGTTGTGTTATTGACTCTATTGCAGTGCTGCAGAGGAAACATGTGAAAACACAGTTTTACAAGATCATTTAATTAAAAGATAGTTCACCAAGAAGCTGCTTTAAAAATATACTCTCAGAGTATTTTTGTTTGGCAGCATTGTGGACAATAAAAACATTGAGAAAACCAAAGTCCTGTTCTCTAAGAATTAATGATGTAGCAGAACAAAGAAAACCTCTGTGTGTGTGTGTATGTGTGTGTGTGTCTCTCTCTCTCACACACACACACACACACAATGTAGTTAGACAAATTTAAAATTCAGAGTAATAAGAAGTAGTGTCCTTAACAAAGGTTTCATAAGGGAGTGACATTTGAGATGACATTGAAAGGTTTTAATAAGGAGAAATTGAAAGGGAGTAGGCTTTGACTCACTTTGCAAAAAATTTGTGTATATGTTTGGAAATATTCTTTGTATAAAATTAAATTCTTTAGAGAGTAGTATTGGGTTAATCACTTTTTTCCTGGAGAAGGGCTGTGAGACGTGTTAAAGTAATTTTGAAAGACATGTACTTTTTTATTTTCAAGAATAATTGTTTCATGCCTTGTCTTTTCAACTAGACCATAAGCAACTAGAGTACAAATAATACATATTTGAGTTCCCTAAGATACCTAAAACTGAGAAAAGTGGAAAACAGGTATTCGTTGATTGCTTTCTGGATTAAATATTTTATAATTAGGTAACATAGAAGAGAAAGCATGCAGGTAGAAAGAATGAAAGGAAGGATACACAGGTAATGCAGTTGTAAGTACTGTTACGTTTGGATTTCATAGGTCAGGAAAATGACTACCAGATCACATTTCTTAGAACGCTGATGCCTTCTTGTTCTTCAAGATTCTTTCTTTCTTCCTTTTTTTAAAATTGTAAATTGAATTTTGCTGAAATGCCATCAGATTGGACTTTCAGATAAGAGTGGAGTTTGACTATGCTGCATCCTGCTCCTAAGTGCTGGAATACCTTCACCTCAGAATATATATCACTCAACACGTTTTTCTTATTAAAAACAACCTGTAGTAACTTTACTAGCTGTTCAGTGGTTCACAAAGATGCAAAGCCAACATTTTTTAAAAGAGTGATGAAGGTAGAGCAGATGTGGACCACAAGCTGAAGGGAATTAAATGCTGGTATGAATTTTACAAATTACAAAGGAAGAGGAAGGAGTGGGATTCAGAGAAGGTGGAATGACATTTTATTGAAAACAAGACAGTGCCTTTCAGATTTTAAGGACGACTGGGGAACATCTGTACTTTTGGCTCTTTTTCTAGTTCAAAGCACTTGGCAATGTATGGATGCGATTACAAATAAAGGCCCCACAGTGTTAACTGGCATTGATGAAATAGGAAATTTACACATGATTTCCAAATTTGATTTATTTTTCTACTCGTGTGCATTAAGAAATCCCACACCTCCTACATGTCACTTAAGACACTAGTGACTCTATAATGAATATATGAAATAAGAATTTAGGAATTCTTATTAAAGGAGTTAGAAATTTAACATATTTCTCTAATATGATGTGCTAGCTTTGAAAAAATTAACTTCTTTTCATTTGAAGTGGTCCATTTCCAAAGATAACTATCAAGAAAGTAGTTTTGTTAGCTCATTTGAAATATCAGTGGATTTTGTATTGGAAAGCCAAAACTTTTGTAAAACCTAAGATAATCATATTTCCTTTTGTTATAAACCTTTTGTAATTAAATTATAAGTAAATGTCCATGAAAAGAAAGATAATATTTTATGAATAGTTTATAGTACTAACAAGATTGCAAGGAAAATGAGAGGACAAAGAAATTGTTTTAAACTTCTTTGAAACTCTTAGTAACAGTCATAACTAAAATTATCCTAGCAATAGTCAAACAAATAATTGTTTTAATTTCTGTGCAAACTACACACTATACATGATGTGGCCGTACTTTATCCACATGAACCATGGCATGATGGTGCTGAAGAGGACCCCAGTGCCCATCTTGTGACCAGATCTGTATTTAACTGCTGAAGGGACCAAGTTCCACCAAAGCATGCATCGGAAAGTAATGAAACATCTGAAAATGTATCTTGGCAATTTGAACCTCTGCTTATTCATAATAGTTTTTCATATCCATTCTGTGTTCTTGTCTGCATTCCAACTCCTTCTGCTGGTATTATGTTTACTTATTGAAGAAACATTATGTACAGCAGTTGCTCTGTATAAGGTACTGACCCAGGTACTATGAGGCACATGAGCTGAAGTCCCTGCCCCCAATAGATTCACTTTTAGAATGGAGGTGAGACCCACACTGAACAACATGTGAACTAGTGCCATGGGAGCTATGGAGTGCTGTAGAGTTTCGTAGAAGGGGCAATCAGTTGTGGCGTGCATTAAAGAAAAAAACTTATAACACTTTTTCTATTCACTTGCTTTTGAATTTTTAGGGAAACCCCTCAGATTTCTGGCCTTCAGCTTTCTTACTGGTAAACATTTAGTAAAATAATAACCATGACTGGCTTGAAGGATGAGCATTCTAAAATGCCTGTGATCAAAGGGTTTGAAATTTGAGACACAATTCAGCTCAGGGAGAGGCTGGTATTTGACAAGCAAAGAACAGTTGTATCAAGTATCTACCAGTACTGTCAGGGCCCCTTTCTTCTCTGCTGTGTTTTAACATTTGTCTGAATTTTAGGAAGTGAACACTTAAAATATTTTCTTTATGAGCAAAAACAGCCTTAAACTATTAATTGTTTGTTAGAAATGGCACAAAATTTTAGAATAATTATCACTGAGTGTTGGATCCTGAATTTGGAGTGGATTTCATTGTATTTTAAGTAGCATTACTGGGAATGTAAAATCTCTAGCTTTCTTATCTTGTACATAAAATAGCAAGCTGTAAAAGTAAGTTTTAGCTAGGTGTGAAAATTGACATATAGGAAATAAATGATTATTTCACTTATAGAGCCCCTACTAAGAGGAATTCATTGAGACTCTAGAGCAGGGGTGTCCAACCTGTAGCCGTGGGCCGCAGATGGCTCAGGATGGTTGTGAATGCAGCCCAACACAAAACTGTAAATTTACTTAAAATATTATGAGATTTTTTTTGTAATTATGTGTCTCAGTGTATTTAATATGTGGCCTAAGACAACTCTCCTTCCAGTCTGGCATAGACATGCCAAAAGGTTGGACACAGGAAAATAAGAAAGGTACATAAAAATTAGAAAGTAGCCTCTTTTGGCCATTTAAAGTAAGGAGAGTTGACTTAGGTTAAAAGGAAAGGAAAATGTCCTGGGAATGAACATTAAGTATAATAAGATGCCACTAAAAGGAGGCTGTGAAATCTCCTTTTCTGGAAATGTTTGAAAACAAGACGGATCTTCATCTCTCAGGAAAAGTGTTGAAGTTTGGTTCTGCCTAGAGGCAGGATGATGAACTGGATTATGCCTGTGTGGTCTCTCAAGTCACTGGAACAGCCCTCTGAATGCAGTAAACATTCCACACTCTGTTGGCTGAAACTATTGTTTCATAGCTGCTCATTTTAGCCTTGTTTATTGTAAGGCCAGAGTGAATGTTTGCATAAGTCACAAAATTGAATTTGGACTCGAGATGGATGATGTAAGTTGTGTGCATACTTGAATCAGTTTTAAAAGCATTAAAGTATATGTAGTGCTGAAACTATTGAGAGCATAACTTAATCTTTTGATGATGAAGAAAGTACCTGCTTTCATGTAAGGTTTCAATGCCATTAATCATACAATAAATAATTTTAAAGCAATTACTATGAATACTGAAGGATACATATATAAATCAGGTGTGGCTCTTGATCTTAAGGAACTTAGTTTACCAGTGGAGATAAAACATATGCATGGATGATATACAGGACTAGTGAAAAGTAGAATAATTGGTATAGGTGTCACACACACACACACACACACACACACACACACACATACATGATTACACAGTGTTGTGAAAGTTTAGAGAAGGGAAAGCTAATTCCTTTGGATTGCATGAAGGAATGTTTCCTAGAAGAAAAATGTATTGCATTGGGCCTTAAGGAGTATGAAGCATTTTGAAGGGTGGAAATGAGGAGAACACCAGTGGAGGTGGGGTTGTGACTCTAAGGTACTGACGAGTTCAGCTGAAGCATAAAGAAGTTGGGGGACATAACCTGGAAAGGCCTCATTGTGGCCAGTCTCAAATGCCAGGTCAAAGAGATTGGGTTCTGTTTGCTCAGTGCCTAAGATCCCTTGGAAATGATTAGGCGTTAAAGGGTCCTTGTCCTTGGAAGGTTTGTAATTTGCTATGTGTACTACGGGGCAGGGGGGATGGATGGGTGGAGGGAGGCTGTAAAAAGGAGCCCAGGAAAGTAACTGCTGAGTCACCTGGGCCAGAGGTAGGTATATTGAGAAGCACTAGTTTCAAGACATGTTGACAGGTGTTACTCAAGAAAGGATCTCCTCACCAAAATTAATTGGAAAAATAAAAGTTAATTAAATTGATTTATTTGCTGGAGGACTTTTCAGAACCTTAAACATTGAAAATCTCAAACAGAGTAAAATATACACCATTTCCAACACAGTTTAGTCTCTCTTTTTTTAATGGACTGTCTCATGAAACTACTGTTTCTTGGAGCACACTTTAAGGAATGTTGCCCTATGCATTTGATAATGATGCCTGTAACATGAGTGGTGGTCTTATGCATGGAAAACAATGATTAGATGCGGGTCCTGAGGGAGGTAGCATCAGTCATTCCTCATAACAGTAGGCATTCAGTAACTATGCAGAAAATTAATGCATGCAAGAGTGAATTACTGATTTATTAACAACACTGGGCCCAAGACTGCATGCTGAAATAGAAGAAGAGATGGTGTCCAAGATGACAGCATGGGGAGTTTTGAGCTTTGGCTATGCTAGATATGGTAGTGTCATGGAAAGTTAGAAGAAATTGGTTTAAATGAAAGTTGATTGCTTTAGTGTTTCTTGAGAAGCTGTGGGAGATCCAGCCAGAGGGTTACAGCAGAACTGTTGACTTGGTAGAGGAGTCATTATTTTTTCTCACTAAATATATAATTTAAAAAAATTTGGTTAAGATGTTTGCTTGTTTGAATTCTGGATAAGTAGTAGTTTTCATGTATAGCTTAGCCTAGTACTAGAAGATAACCAACAGTTTAGTAAAAAAGAAACTTCAGGGTTAATAAAGCATCAAACCTATGGAGGTTTTTAAAAAATCAGACAGTAGCAGGCATCCTCACCTTCATCAGTGAATTTTTTTATTTTTTTGCAGTCTGATTTACTCATAGAAGTCAATGAATTTTTAAGTTTAATATTTTGTTCTTTTATTCAGGTATTTGCCTTTGATTATTGCTTTTGGTCCATGGATGAATCTAACACTACAAAATATGCTGGTAAGTTGGCTCTCTTTCTGCAGTTGATGGTTGGGCCTCTGGCCTCTTCTTCCTGGCCCCTTTCTTTAATTATTCTGGCATTCTGTCTTCCCCATAAAATTCACACTCATTCTTTCCAATCTAGTGCATTTGCTTAGAAGTTAGTAAGATTGGATTTTAGGATTTGGTTCAGCCACTAGGTGCTGAGAAGTCATGGGCAGGTTCCGACCCCTACCCCAACCTCATTAAGCTTTAGGTTTTTCCCGTATAAAGGGGATATTAGTATCTCCAGACATGCTCCAAGGATTAGAGATAATGGGGAACCATCTCAACTTATAAATGGCAGCTGTTGTGATTGTCACATAAGAGGAGCTTTAATGTACCATGCCTTTCCTTGTCATTAACTTTCAGGGAATGCATGGCTCCGTTTGTATAAGCAAAGCACAGGTGCTATTGGTTTCCAACCCTCCCTTTACGTCCTGAGTATTCTAAAGCAGTCACTGGTGATATAACTAAAACACACTTTCCTCAGGGAACATTGTCTCCTTGCCCCACATCATGCTAGTGTTTCTTTCTTGACACATTTTATCTCCTGTCAGACACAAATGACTGCTAATTTTATTATTATTATTTGTGATCCTAGGTGACTCTTAGCCTTTCCTAGGAGTTAATCACAATTGCTTTAGCTTAAGAGCAAAGCATTTGTTTAAGTGGAGGAAATCTTTGATTCCTTCCCTTCTGACTGTGTCCCCATTTTCTTGGATATATAGTCTTAATGAGTGTTTTCTCTTTATTTCTTCTTAGAATAATATCAGCTGAATGACTTTCCCATTTACTAAAAAAAAGAAAGAAAAGAAAAATAGTGAGGAAATGATGGAGAGGATGTAGGTCTTAAAAGATTAGAGAGCAAAAGAAAGTTACATGCTTGTAGGGAATTTTATTGACAGCCTTTCCCTTGCCAGGTAAAGCAGATTTGCTGAGAAATTACTTGGTATATATTTTTCCAAAGTTAGCAATCTTGAACTAGGAAAATTCCTTTAGTTGGTCACATTGGGTAAATTAGTCTTCCTTTCCAAGCATCAATTTTGTGACTTCAGCAGTATATTTTATTAATGTGAGTAAATAGTTCTTAGTGTTTTGTCTTTTTATTGGTCCTTTGGGACTTTAGATAACAAATTCTGCAGAGTCTGTATCCCTGAAACCTATGTAATTTTATTAACCATTGTCACCCCAATAAATTCAATTAATTAATTAATTAATTAATGCATACATATATACATACATACATACATACATACATACATACATACTACAGAGTCGGGAACAGTCTACCTTGATTGTTAGCACTGTATGTATTTTGGCTGGGTGTATCCTTGTAGATTTAAATAAACAACAGAAGTATAACATTTCCTACTGTAACAGAAACAAATGAAGTCAAATACTATGGCTGTACAAAGCCCATTCTCTCACTCTGTTCAACTGATGTGATTCAGGATATAGTCAGATATGTCTTTTGGATTTAGAATTTTTCTCATTCAGTTCTCAAATACTTTCATGGACTGCTCATCACTTATAATCTATACTTCTTAGATGACATTTAAGGTCCTTTATTATATAGCCATCGGCTACCTTCCCCACCCTCTACTCCATGACTCCCCACCACCCATTCTGTGCCCAGTCCAGAGTTATTGTTTGTTCTTCTTATAGAATCCAGGAAGCCAGTATAGTTTCTTATGTATTCATGAATCCTTCACTATGTGTGCGGCCCAGGAAGCCTTTGAGAAATTAAAAACTAAGTTGAAAAACAAAAGAATTCGTAACAACAGTAAAAATTTGAGGTAATATTTAGTTAAACTCTAAATTTTACAGATTATAACTGCTAGGGAAAAATCCTGGAAAAGCAAGATCTGGAAAGACTGCAGTTGCCTGGGAAGGCATCATAGAGGAGGGGGGACTGAAACTGGACGAAGAAGTTTAGCATAAGTTTAACCAAAGGACAGTACAGATAAGAGGAAGCAGCACAAAGGAAAGTGTATGGACTCAGAAGTGAAACCTGGGTTTTAACTTCTATTCAACATAGTATTGGAAGTCCTAGCCACAGCGATCAGACGAGAAAAAGAAATGCATCCAAATTGGAAAGGAGGAAGCAAAACTGTCATTGTTTGCAGATGGCATGATAGTGTACATAGAAAACCCCATAGACTCCACCAAAAAAACAGCTCGACCTAATAAGTGAATTTGGCAAAGCAGTGGGATACAAAGTCAGTATTCTGAAATCAAAGACATTTTTGTACACCAACAATGAAATATTAGAAACAGAAGTCAGGGAAAAAATCCCATTTGTTATAGCAACAAGAAAAATAAAGTACCTAGGAATAAACCTAACCAAGGAGGTAAAAGACCTGTACTCAGAAAACTACACAACATCGAAGAAAGAAATTAAGGAAGACACAAACAAATGGAAACCTGTACCGTGTTCATGGATTGGAAGAATTAACATCATCAAAATGCCCATACTACCAAAAGCAATTTATAGATTCAACACAATCCCTATTAAAGTACCAATGACGTATTTCACAGATACAGAACAAACATTTCAAAAATTTATGTGGAACCATAAACAACGCCAAATAGCTGCAGCAATTTTGAGAAAGAACAAAGTAGGAGGGATCACAATACCTGATCTCAAACGATATTACAAGTCCACAGTAATCACAACAGTTTGGCACTGGCATAAGAACAGACACATAGATCAATGGAAGAGAAGAGAGAGCCCAGAAATAAACTCAAGTCTCTCTGGTCAACTAATATTCAACAAAGGGGACAGAAGCATAAAATGGAGTAAAAGTAACCTCTTCAACAAATGGTGTTGGGAGATCTGGATAGCTACATGCAAAAAAATGAAATTCAACCACCAACTTACACCATGCACAAAAATAAATTCAAGATGGATAAAAGACTTAAATATAAATCACAACACCATAAAAATCCTAGAGGAGAATATAAGCAAAAAAAAATCTCAGATATTCCATGCAGCAATATTTCTACCGATAATATTTAAGTTGGCTTAAATCTCAGGACACCTGCTTTGATTCTCTTCGACAATTTAACCTCTCTGAGATACAATTTCTTTTCTGTAAAATGGGAAACATAGAAAGCTGTTACAAGGGTTAAATCGGTAGGAGGTGCCTATAAACAATACATTTGTCTTATCCATATGTGAAGATGCAGAAGTAGGAGAGAGTGAGGCTAGTCTGAGCAGACTAGTACACCTTGGGGGAAGCAGTGGGAGATCCAGTTGTACATATTGAGTGAAATTAGATAATAGGAAAATTTAAAAGCTAGACTAAGAAATTTAGATTGATATGGTAAAAAAGGGGGGGGGGTCTGTTGGAGTGATGTGGTTAAAATAATGCTGAAGGAAGATTTTCTTTCTTTTCCATATACCCTAGCATCACACCCCCCTGCAATGTGTCACTCATGTCCTTGAATGTAGGCCAAACTAATTTTTTTTACTAAAAATAACTTTATTAAGTATAGATGATAAAATTCAAGTGTGAAACTCAAGATTTCTGTACCTCTTCAGTACAAACAGTATGTTCAGAAATATTTAAAAAGATAAAACTGATTTTTAAACATACTGATAGCCTGAAATTTACTAAATTTTAGTTTGTATGACTATATCAAATACCACCTTCCAATTAGCTCTGAAATAGGATTCTCTTGCCTAATAGATCAATGTCTACTTAAAAAATTCCTTATTCTTTAGATATGTCCATTATTATACAAATACTGTGCCATAGCAAAAAGTAAAATCTTGCTTGCTGTTCTCTCAGATTTGTTTGCATTCTTTGTAAATACTCTGTCTAGTAAATATGTTACTAGTAGATTTGTTAACAGGTAATTTGATTTCCTTTCTCTTTATTAAAAAAAGCAATTCCTTCTTAATTGTGAATAGAAACATTAAAATAGAAACATTCATTCTGTGATGGGAAATAGAGGAAATGGAAAAGGGGAAGCCCATATTTTTTGAAGTCAACCTATTTTTCAGGCTCAAAGAATAATGGCATCATTGATGCTGAATGGGAACTCTTAAGGCAGCTCTCAAAACTTGGGAGGTGGGGGCAGGAAAAGCAGGGGAGAGAGAGAAAGATAAGTGCATGGATTGAAGGAGTGAAGAGAAACAGGAACTCTAAATTTCATATAAATGAAAAATGTTAAACTCACAATTACTATCAGACTTTCTGATTTAGAAATACGTAGTTCAGTAGCATATAATAGCAATGCAGTGGATTGGTTGGAGTACTGGAGGGCTGTGGACTCTTGAGTCAGACTGCTTGAGTTTAGATTCTGACCTCACCACCTTCTATCTGTGTAAGGTTGAGCAAGCAACTAATCTCACCTTGCTTCTGTTTCCTATATGTTAAATAAAGATAATAATAGTTCTGGCCCTGACTGGTATGGCTCAATGAGTTGGATGTTGTCCCACAATGCGAAAGGTTACTGGTTCTATTCCCGGTCAGGACTCGGCCTGGGTTTCAGGCCAGGTCCCCAGTTGGGGGTGTGCAAAAGGCAGCCAGCCAGTTGATGTTTCTCTTGCACACCAATGTTTCTCTCCCTCTTTTTCTCTCTCCCTGCCCCTCTTTCTAAAAATAAATAAAATCTTTTTAAAAAAAGATAATATTTCTGATTCAAGGACTAAATGACCTGTTCATGTGAGTACTTACGCCAGTACTTGGCAAATAGGAAAAGCTCACATAATATTTATCATCTTTATCATTGTCACATTGTACCAGGACTAAGAGTAGTAGCATCAGTTCTTTGGAAAGAAAATACATTGTACTAGTGTTTACAGGACCTGGTTTAGGAGACATTAGCCCTATTTCCTATTATTAGCTAGACCAGCTATTTTCAACCCTTTTCATCTCATGGCACATATAAACTAATCATAAAATTCTGTGGCACACCAACAAATATACTTTTTTTCTGATCTGACCAAAAAAGTCAGTATAATTTTGATTAATTTACACTGAACGGCTATTGTGTTGGCTGGTGTCATTTTTTTATTTGACAATCTAAGGGAAAAGAGGTCAGTGCCCCGATGAAATAGTCAGGTATTGTGTGTTTTAGAAAATCTGGTGGCACACCATTGTGCCTCTTGCAGCACACCCATTGAAAATCGCTGGCCTAGACTGATTTCAGATCTCCTCCAGCTCTCTGATTAAACATGAATTAGACATTTTATGCTGGCCACACAGCTGTCGAGATAGACATTTCAGAGGCAAATCAAAGACTTGTTTGTTGAGCCATTTGAATTGCATTTTATCATGCTTTGAGACATTTTACATTTTAACTATATTATCTCTTCTTGTTTTACCTTTTGGTTAGGTAGTCATAATAATGCTTGTCTAGCACATAATTCTGAGTCTTTAAAGCAAAAATCCTTGTGTCAAAGCTCAGAAAAAAACAAGTAACCTGCAGAGTGAGGCTCCCAAAGCGTGGCATTTCCGCATAAACCCACATCTTCCCCTGCAACCCCACATATGCGTAGACCCACATTTAGGATTATAAAGTTATTATATGTCAGAGAAGACTCTGATAAACTTGAGAGTATCATAATGGATAATAGGTCTTTGTAAATGTTTAAATCACTGCTGATTGGAATGAAGGCCTTCTCAGCAGTCAACAATTTCTCACTGCTTAAAATCTGTCAGATTGGTGAATAGCAGTGATTTCCAGCTACCTTGCTTTTAATTTTTCTTTCTTGTAGGGGAGTATTTTTCGTAAACATATTTTTCTATAAACCGTCATACCACAAACAAAAATCAGTCTTGTGGTAGCATATCTGGGGACCAGTGTGGGCATGAACATTTCCTGGCCTGAGAGATTCCAAACTATTGACTTAGAAATTATATAACAATTCTCACCATATGGCATGTTGCTCAAATTTGCTGAAGCCATGTGTTTTTGGTCATGGTTAATACCCTGCAATTCAGGAGAAAGGTTGCACTTCTGCTAGCGTTGCTTTATGCTGTGAGGGGACAGCTGAGTGTGTCCCAGTCTGGCTATTGCTGTGGGGAGAGCAGCCACAGTGGATTCTGTGCCCAGGGTGGCAGATTTTATGTACTCAGAGGTACAAATGATTTCTGTGTCACAGTGTTGAACAATGCATCAAAGTGTATATTCTAAAAGCTGACAGTGGCCAAAATAAAACTAATGTTTTCAGCAGAGTTCCAAAATAGTTGTTTTAGCACACTGTATTGGTTATTTTATACTACTACTCAAGTATATGTGAAGCATTCAGTAAGTGCTATGCAAAATAAATACTCAGTAATCATTAGCTGCTATCAAAATTGTAGTTAGGAGAAGCGGTAGTGGTTGACTATTTGAAAAATTTGTTAAAGTAGAGATTCATTATAAATGGTGCATGCCATCTTAAAAGACATTCATGAAACAGTCTGACTGCAAAATCCTTATAGATTTTTCTTTCATATAGTCTTTTACAAATTATCTTGCCCAAACCTAATTTGACAATTCTTTTAGTGACTGGCCTTTATCAAGTTGTTCCTAAGCATTCAACTTAGTTTTCTTTTTGCATTTGTTAAGTTATATAATTACAGAGAGGTACAGCCAATGTAGACCAATTTAGAAGCAAACACATCTGACCCTTTGTAAGAATGTAACTCAGCTGGTAGAGTCCAGAGAGCAGTCTCACAGCTGGCAATGTCCCATGCTCTGGGCACGCAACACTGTATTTTACAGATGGAAGAGAGAATGCTGGTTAATTCAGAGAATTGAATAGGTGTAAGTCAGTTAAGAAACATTTCTCTCACTCTGACCTGTGTGGCTGGGTTGGACATTGTCCTGCAGAGTGAAAGGTTGCTGGTTTGATCCCCAGTCAGGGCACACATGCTTAGGTTGTGGGGTTGGCCCCCCATTCAGGGGTGTGTATGAGAGGCAGCCAATCGATACTTCTCGCTCACATTGATGTTTCTCTCCCTCTCGTTCTCCCTCCCTTCTCTTTCTAATAAATAAGTACATATTTAAAGAAAAAAGAAAAATTTCTCTGAAACAAATGAGCTAGGTTAATATTATTAAATTATTAAAATGAGTATGTGTGTATACTTCTGTTTTTTAATCCCACCTGTTGATGTAAGAAATGCCCAAAGCTGTAGAGAATTTGTATGAGTTTATTTGAGCCAAACTGACAACAATTTCTGAAAAACAGTATCTCAATGGAATCAGTCAATGTTCCTGAGAATGGCAGTTATGCAGCTTATCGTGTACATTAGAATCAAAGAAGGAGACATAAGGGAGGTTACGTGAAATCCATTGGTGGTAGAATAGGGGGACTGGAGAAAGCAAAGCAGGGAAATCTCTGGGATTGCATAAAATGGCAAAATGGAGAAACGCATACTTCTTTTACATCCGTGGGTACAGGATAGTTCATAATTAACATGTACAGCACTTAGAGATAATGTAAGGGAAGTGGTTCTGTGGTCTCCTGGCTCTGATGCCAGGTTGTACCCAGAAAGGTCCTAAAAAAGGGGATTGATTACTCTGACATTTCAAAGGTATGTTATCTCAGATGCAAAAGGTAAAGACCAACCTTTGTCGAGGAAGCTACAGGCCTATGATATGACTACCTGCCATGACTCACTTTTAGTGAGGAATTTTTATGATCAGACCATCCTATGTGGTTACTCTCAGTCTCTGAGTTTGTAGGGCCCATCATATAGGCTCCCCTTGGGCTCGTCAGGTGTAGTGTGTGGCCCCCTTTTCGTTCCCATGGCCACCCTCTCCCACACTACCTTTCTTTGTCCACGTCTTTTCCTTAGAATCTTTATTGGCACCCAGAGACATCATTTAACTTAGGTATATTTAGAGGGTTGGATAATAACAACAGGTAATATAGTTCCGAGCACTAGGCTGTCAGCACAGTGTGCGTACTTTTACCTGCAGCAGGTTATTTTACTGTCAAAACAACTAATCGTGCAGAAAATTTATTGCCCTCATTTTATAGATAAGAAAACTGAGGTTCAGAGCCCCTGCTACCTGTGAGCGAGCTGAAAGCAGTGGCAAACAGGGTTTTGGTCAATGACAATGGTGTATGAAGACTTCTATGATCCCAGGCTCTCCTCTCCTCTCTCATCCCAAGAGAGGCTGTGTTCAGGAAATCAGATTGGAGTGCTGTGCCATGGAACCTAGCCAGGAGTGGTACTGATGGCATTCTCCCTCCTGTCAGAAGTTCTCTAAGAGTCCTGAATGCCTATATTTGGGTTGGGCTTTGTTTCAACCTCCCCTCGAGTGCTGTAAGTATTGTGTACCCCACAGTCCAAAAGAGATGTTGAGTTAAGCCTTCTTCTGTGTCAGACTGTGTAAAACACTGTTGAGCAGGTAGAAATGAAGAAAGTTTGCTGGGTCTGCAGTTGTATGTGAAAATACCCTCCTGAATAACTCCAAAATATTTCTATTAGACAATCTTCACATGTAAAGTGGGTTCTTTTTTTTCTTTCATCCTGAGCACCAAAGCCTGACCCCCTCCTCAGTGAGTCAGCCACTTTATCTGGTAACAAAAAAGGAGCCAAGCGTCACTGCCAGCTCATGATTACTCCCAGCACTGTCACTAGGGTGGAAACATCCGTCTGCCTGAGTCGCCCACACCGTGCCACCGGACTCCCTAGGCTTGCAGTGCTGATCACTCTTGGATGCCACCATGGAACCCTTATCCTCATGGCCCAGTTTCTCAAGATCCTTTTACCAGGTCCCCTTAATGGCAAACTACTACAGTTGATTAAAATTTAAACCTCATGTCACCAAGTTCAGCCTTAGTTCCTTTACCTGAACTTGGTTGTTTTTGGTCATTTAACTTAAACCAGGTTTAGAGTCATTACTTGTGAGAATTTCTGAGAGTTGTACTATTTGAGACAGGGATTTACTGAAACCTTGTCCAAGTTAGGTGCATTCCTCATGCCTGCAGGTATGTGTGAAGAACCTGCCTGCGCTTGCAGTGTCCAGGTGCTCTGATTTGGAGCTGGGCCACCTGCCAAGTTCAGACTCATCAAAATCACTGTGGCTGTCAGCCCTGTTTAGAAGTAGAAAAACATCCTCACAAATGAGCTGGTCTGGGAATTCCAAATCACAATTAATGACCTTAACCATTTTTTTCCCACACTAACTCCTGTGAGAACCAGACAGTGTTTAAACTGATAAAATTTTTGATCATATTAAAACCTTGCATGCTTGTTCATGTAGCTACTTTAGGAAAATGAGAAATATTCTGTGTATATGTTATGTCCAGCCTTGTACTCCCATACTTGGTGTTTTATTTGACTGTGATCTAGTGAGGCTGCCTTGTTTAACGCAAATTGCAAATGAGAGAAGGTATGCCCTCCCATTTTGTTCTCCCATTTCCTAGAACGTAGCACATTGTGACGTTTCACCCTTGTGCCTCTTCAGTAGTCAGATGTTAGGCATATGAATGATAGGTGCATTTTCCCTTCCATCCCTAGTTTCTGTGCTTTGCAGTCAGGTCCCTGCTGTAGAGAGAATATTACCTTGGTTATTGGGTTCCCAAAGCACATGCCTAGGAGCTTTACTGCTATACCCTGTAGGGACTGATTATGCACAAGTTGGAGACTCAGAGTGTTAGCTTTTCAAAGATCTGTATCATATGTGACTCAGGGCTGGGTGGGTCGGTCTATAACTTTGCTTGCAGATATTCCATACAGGAACCCTCTCTACTGTTCTGACATTGTGTTATGCATTGCTTTGGGCATGACTGTGTTTTCAGACTTGTCCACACATCTTACAGGATGTCTAATCATAAACTCCACAGAAGAAATTGGCACCTTGGTCATGGTTACTAACAAGTGAGGTCAGGTTTGCCCTGTGGACTCCCTACATCAGGCACATGGAGCTGACATCTACAGAATGGCCACCTTCTCTCTGGCATCAATCCTGCTGAGAAGCCACAAGGTTCTTGGATTTAACAGTGTTGTGGCTTTATTTGGCTTATCTGGTATAGAAACAAATAACTCTTAGATCCTCTTGCTTTCTATGCGACTTCTGAACTTTCCCTTATGGGCTGGTGCACATTCCCCTAGACAAATAGCTGTGTAAGTGTGAACAGTAGACAGGAAACATTTAGGGTGGGGATAGTGCATCTTTTATGGATTCCTTGATTCCCACCACCCAGCATAAATAGCTCCTTTTGTGTGAGTGTGAACTTAGCTTCTTAAAGTAGTTGGCAAGTTTTTTCCTATGATGAAAAAGGAACTACTGTGTTTAAAAAATAGAAATGAACAAAGCAAAAGACCTCAGTCTTTCGGATGAACCAAACTCCTTAACAGATTCTGTAAGGGTCATGGAGAGCTGGTCGTGATGAAGACAATATAGAGGCTGTATAGAGTCTACCGTGGCCCTGGCTGCATGGCCCAGTTGGTTGCAGTGTCATTCTGTACACCAGAGGGTTGTGGATTTGATCCCCAGTCAGGGCATGTGCAGGAGACAACTGATAGTTGCCTCTCTCTCACATCGATGCCCACCACCACCCCCCTTCTCTTTCTAAAATCAGTGACTGATCCTCAAGTGAGGATTTCCTTAAAAAAGAGCCTACGGTGCCCTAAAAGTCCTCAAAACAACAACAAAAAAATGATTACGTATAACCCCAGCTAGGAATTCACAGCTAAACAGCACCAGAATAGAAAATTAAAGGAACTTTATGAATATTTCTTTTTAAAAAAATTTATTGTATTTTTTTCATTACCATTTAGTTCCCTTGTACCCCCTTCCCTCCAGCAATTACCAAACTGTTGTTCATGTCCATGAGCCCTTTTTCCTTCTTTGCTCAATCCTTCCACCCTATTCACATTTTCATTAGTTTGATTTTATGTTGTTTTTTGCCCCATACCATTCTGAAAATGTCTTCATGTTACAAAAGAATGCTAAATGTTTTTCCTGCACTGGACAGCATGGATTGGCATATCCTGGCCCAAATAATGATATTGTTCCTTCTTCCTCTCCTCATCATGACTGAAGCACACTGACAACCCTCACACGTACACCCAACACACACCCTCCATCACACACACTCCACAGCGTACACACTTGTTCACACACACACACATACACACACACACCCCCCCCTTCTTTCTCAGTGGAATTTTAAAAGGGAGCCCTCGAGGGGATCTAGAGAAATAGCAATAAATGATTCCCTTAAAATTTTTTTCTGAGAACAGGTTTCTCTTGTCTTTGAAATTGGATTGTCTCATGGAATTGTTGCAAAGCTGGAGAAACTTTTTTCATGAAAAGGAGATGATCACCTCCTTTTCTACACCAAAATGAATTACAGTAGATTAAAGATTTAAAGGGTGATTTAATGATAGATTCTAACTAAAATATATCCCCTACTTACAACGGCCAGGCACTACGGTAGAGGGTAGAGGCTGAGCCTGCACTGCTGTAGTAAATCACACAGCAGCCCCATAGGCAGCACATGCCGTCCGGCTTTCCCAACGGAGAAGCCAAACACTTGCCCTGGGTTACACAGCTGGCAAGGAGTAGAGTTTGAAAATAAAACTGCAAAAAGGCAAACACAACAAAACTGGAAGAAAATGTGGGTGAATACCTATATAATTTGGGATAATAATAATCCAGAAGTATTTTGGAAGCATAACATATACCATAGGTGAAAATTATAAAGGAAAAGAAGAAAGATTTGAATATGAAAGACCAAAAGGTTTTGCATAACAAAGAACAGTGTAAGACCAAAAGGCAAATGACAGGGGGAAATGTTTACAACACATGATAGACCAAAGGTTAATATCCTTTATATATGTGGAGCGATTTAAAATTAACAAGTAAAAAAAATCAATGATGAAACCAATTTATTTATAAAAATAAACATAGGACCCAAATAGGGAAGTTATTAAAGAGTAAATACCAATGGGCATAAACTATGAAAGCGAAATTTTTAATCTAACAAAACAGGAGGAGGGTATTTTTTTCCTCCTGACAGTCAAAACAAGGAAGAGTGATAATAGCTAGCTTGTTGAGGGTGTAGAAAAAAGGACTCATGCATTACTAAAGGACTTAGTAATTTGATTTTTTTTTTTTGGAGTTTTGCCTAGTAAAGGCAATAGAAGAGTCCACAAAGGTAAATATGTAAGGATATTGCAGAAAAAAAGAAAAAATAATAATCTGAATGTCCATACTAGAAAACTGATTGTATCAGTTAAGAATACCCTGGAAAGCTAAGCAGCTGTAAAGCAATGTTCATACTGATGTATCTTTGCAGAGGTAGGAAAGTATACATTATGTCTTGTCTTAAAAGAGAATAAATTTCCCTTGAGACATGAAGCCATATAAAATGTTTTCCAGTCTCTATAGTATCCAGTCTTGCACAGATTTGTAAAAACACATGAATCTTACAGTAGTTCTTTATGGTTATCCTTTTATAAATTGTGCTTTAAAATAGTTATTTAAAGATGGAAATGAGAAAAATTCTTTCCAGAAACACAAAATAATTGTTTGCTTCTTTTTCATAGTTTATTTTGTGTTTCCCAGAAGTTTTCTTTCCTGTCCTAGCTAAACTTTTATTAAATATGATAAAATAAATTATATTCTGTCTTCAAATGTAACTGTAAATATCTAACTCAAAGAACTTGACTTTTTGGAAAGCATTTGTATATATTTAGTGGAAATCTGAGAGGTTAGGTTTTTTTTTAATCACATATTTTGTTTCAAGGTTCAAGAGGTTACTCTGAATGTCAGTAAAAGTATAATCTGTGATCTTTATTAAATCATCCAATTAGTAGGTACATATCATGTTGACATGTTTATTCACACCTCAATGCCTTATTGTTAACAAAGGATATTGTAGTCTTTAGAGGCTCATTAGAATTTCAAAAACAGCCAACTTTGACCAAAGTGTAACCTGTCATACAATTAAAAAATATTTCTTTTTAAGTTCAACACACAATATTTTGATGCCTCAGTCATCACTAATGAGAAAAAGGGCTCCCAATTAAATACACGTTAGTCTTTACGGCAATGTCAACATAGGAATAATTCAGTAAGAGTGCCTGCTGTGTGCTGGGCACTCTGCTAAGATGCAACAACTCCTGTTTTTGAAGGAGCTCACAGTGCGATAGCAGAGAAAAAATACAGTGCAGGGGATGAGTTCTGGAAGATTGTAGAAAATACCATGGAGACCAGAGGAGGGAGCAACTGATTCCCAGTGTCAGGCAGCATAAGTCACTGATTGTGAATGGGCATCAACCTTCACATTCAGAAGCCGATACAGACAAGACCCAGGCCTGGGTCTTGGGCAGATGGCTTACTCATTCAGAACCCCAGTCTCCTTATTGATCACGATCCATAACTACTATACCTGGGTATTGTAAGGATTCAATGATATAAATTGTGTAAGGTGCATTACAAATAGGACAATTGATAAAAATTAATTCTCTTCTTGGTAGCATAAATAATAATATTATACAAATTAAATAGGTTAATTCATATCCTATTTTGTATTTGCAATAATTTGGACACAGGGTAAGCTGAAGTGTATTCTTCTATCTTTATATCCTGGAGAATTCTTTGATCATTTGGTTTATTTTTCATGCAGTATTAGTATACGCGTCCTGAGTTGGTTTTTTATTTTCACTTGACATATGAAAAACCTATTTCATGTAGTTCTGTAGCATTCTTTTTTCCAACTAATGATCTCTAGTTTAAAAGGCCGTTTTTACCAAAGAAAAAGAAGCATTGTGAGTTGCCCTAGAAAGAACATTGAGAAGATAGTTCCTCATAACTCGAGCCTCCCAGCATTAGAAACCAGAAGTATCTTGTTTCACTACCTGATGTATCCATTCTTGATTGGGGAATGACTTCAGGCTCTGCGCAGCCATGGCATCTGCTCTTGGCCACAGTTCTCTGCAGTTGAGTCCTTTCATCATCTCAAGCTCTTGCTTTTTTTTTACTAGTTGCTAAATATGAATTGAAATCATGAATTATGGTCAGGATGTTCAACCTCGCCAAGTTTTAAAGTGTCTTGTCCTCCCCGTCCCCCACTCCCTTCCTGAGCACTAGTTAACCAACGTGGACAATCAAACAGGATTGTTCCACTCAACTGTGTGTGCCAAGAAAGCGGTGCTTTTCACATGCCTTCACATGGCATTTGGGTCTGAGGCCCACAGTCAGTTATCACAGGCCTGAGCACAGGCTGTGTCTTAATTCCTGATCTTCTGTGCTACAGGCTCATCTCCAGATTGAAGGCTGGCCTTTTGGCATGGACTTTGGGAATATATATGGAATAAGGAAAGGACTTTTTGAAAATGTATGAGAAAAAAATATTGATGGGTATGAAAGGTCTGCAACAGAGTGTATTTTCTTCATAAGCCCAAGGCTAACAAAAGCCGTTTTGAAAGTGTATTTAGTTGATAATCATTTGAGAATACTTTATTCTCCTCAGAGTATACAGGGTGAGGCAAAAGTAGGTTTACCTGTGTTCAGTGGAAAATAATACAATAATTAATAAATAATAATACAAGAATGAACTCAGTGTTTTGCATAGTCACAATTGTAAACCTTGTGTGCGTGTGCACACACGTGCCTTTAGTCTTCTCAACAAACCTGTGTGTTTGTTTAGGAAAGCTTCTTACTGTTGTATCTTTAAAAAACCCCATATGTTCCACCAACATGTTTTGAATACCTCTCAGGTACCAGTGTCTGTGCTAGATGTTGAAGTCAGAAATAGAGAATAAGGTTATATAAATTTGGTAAAATTTCTCCCAATTCACATTTTTACCTCAGCATCCATAAATTGATCTCTCTCTGTCTCAAATACACACACACAATTTGACCTAAGTTTTTATGTTATATGTACAGTCTGAACCTGACCTTTTTAAATGAACAATGTTTCTTAATTTCAGCATTATTTGCACACAGGTTGTTTCATTTTACATTACTTATAATATTACATCATATAAAATAGTCACATTTTAGTTACCGACTCCTTTACAGATGGGCACTTAACTTGATTCCAGCTTGCAGTATTATAAATAATGCTGCCATGAGCATCCTTTTACAGGGGTCCCTGCTTTCTGTAGGGTAGCTGTGCTTGTGATTATGGGCAGAGTCCCTTTTAGAAGCGCTGTGAGGTTTTCCTTTAGAATGGCTGCATTTGTTTATCCTTCTAGCATCTTATGAAAACATCTATTTCCTCAATCCAGCTATATTTCATATATTGTCAGAATTTTATTTTTGTCAGTCTAATGGCTGAAAATATATCTAGTTTTATACTCACACATTTTTAAGAGTCCCATTCTTCAACCATGATATGTCACAGTGTAACAAGGGACTGCTAAAATGAGATGCATAAAAGAGAAACATATACCCAAAAGCTTTTATTATGTTGCATTATTTCCAAATGTAAAAGGAACTGTTGTGTAGGATAAAAAGGTTAAATGGACTCATTCTTTCAATAAGTATTTATTAAGTATTTTGTATTAGGCACCAGGATTATAAAGATAAACAGATTACAGTCTCTGGCATTAGTCAGGGTATTCTCATTCCACTGGAGGTACTGAAAACCAGTAGTTTCTACAAATGCTGTAATAGTGAATGTTCTGAGGACTATAAATGCACAGCAGAAAGAAAATATCCTTTTAATTCTCTTAATGATGGTGAATGAATGTCAGAAAATCACCAGTTTCAAAGAGTAGTAAATACAGCCTTAAGTGCTTAAAAATATTTTCAGACTTTTAACTGTTCAGCTGGATGCTACGGATGCTACCATCGCATTTATACTATGAAATGGCAGAACTCCCCTGAGAGCTGCAATAAGCTGCAGACAGGCTCACTGAGGAGATCTTGTCCCTGAACCCCCTGTGAGAACACAAGTGAGAGGTGTCTGTGCTCAACACATCCCCTCCCCCAGCAATAAGCAGCCTCCCAGCACCTGGCAGGTACTCAGCACCATGCTCGGTGCTGAGGTACATGCATATACCAAAACGTGTAGGACATGGTTCCTCTTCATTGGAAGCTCAGAATCCAGATGGGGAAAGACAATTCATGATTAATGGCATTTTATACTGACTCATGAGAAGAAACTAAACCAGATTTAAACAGTGCTTCCATATGGCCTACGGACAATGGAAAGGAAACTTTTAATTCCCTAGAGAAGAGTCTTACAAGGAAGCAGTGGGTAGAATCATAAGTTCTATGGGATTCAAGTACTGAGCTATGGTTAAGAAGATTAAATAAAATCGCACCCATTAAGCTCTTAATCCTTAGCCCTACACGTAGCAGGCACACAATACAGTTTTAACATCTTTTTGGAGTTAGAGAATGCTGGTAACTGAGACTCAGTTATTAATACAAATATGTCAAGAAACATCACTTTTTCTTTCTTTTCTTTTTCTTTTTAGGTCAAGAGGTAGTTTTCAAGTGCCTTGGGGAAGGAATTCTTGAAAAAGCATTTCAGGGGTATAATGCATGCATTTTTGCATATGGACAAACAGGTAAGTTGCTGCTTTTATTTGTAGTTAATATTAAATGTGCATTTCTTAAACTATAGAAATGAAAACACTTTGGGAAGCAACCGAAAAATGCTTCTGCCTTTGTGGGTTTAACTGAGTGAGACAATCAAAAGAACCCTCTTTTTGATGATTCAACAGTTTTGGTAATTAATTTCAGTGTAAATGAGCAAGCTAGTTTCTAACTATTAAATGCCACTTCCCTAAATTACAGTTTTCACCTGTATTTAAACTAGAAAAAATAATTGCTAGTTTCTCGGTGTGAATGTTATAGTAAAAACTAAAAAAAAAAATACCTCTTAGTATCATTTTATACAAAGGACTTTCACTAGGATACAAAACTGATAGTAGATTACTCAGTGCAGGCTTGGGGCATAGTTGGTTGAAACAAGCAAAACAAAAACATACTAGGGTCTCAGCCATTTACTCTCTGAGCTGCCTTCATTTCAACTATAAAGGTGGAATAAATCAATAAATCATAACAATACTGCCTATGGTCACATTGCAAGACAACTAGGAGACTCAGATGAGAGAATATATATCAAAGCATTTCACAAACAAGTTAGTTTTGTACAAATATGTTAATATTATTTTGTAATGTACAGTTGATATTTATTGTACATACTGTTTTTAGTGGTTATATTTGTGTGCATATACCTGTAAATGAGCTGCCCTCTTGGATCTTACAATGAGAGTGAAACTAGAGGCAGTGGGTGTAATAGAAAAAATAGTAACCTAGCATGAGGGCCAGGTTTGGGGGCCAGTTCTGCCACCTCCACTGTGTGACCTTGGTTGGTCTATGTAGGAAACTTGTATGGTTGAAGCATTACTTGTTGCTGCCTCTTGTATCCTCCTTTCTTTGTGCTTGCTCTTCTCCAGGCTCAGGAAAATCCTTCTCCATGATGGGCAATGCTGAGCAGCTGGGCCTTATCCCAAGGCTGTGTTGTGCTTTATTTAAAAGGATCTCTCTGGAGCAAAATGAGTCACAGACCTTTAAAGTGGAAGTATCCTATATGGAAATTTATAATGAGAAAGTTCGGGATCTTTTAGACCCCAAAGGGTAAGTTGGTGGTTGAAATTAAGCTTGTACTAGAGGTAATAATTTTAAGTGATCCTAAAGTTAAAATTGCAAGTGAGTATATTTATTGGAGCCCTTGGTCATACTTTGATTTCAGTTCACTTACTGAGAAACCAGCAGCTTTGAAAGCATGTTGGTATACCCAGTATACATAGCTTATCCTACGTTCATGTATAAAGTTGCTTATATATGCCATTTTTTAAAGAGTGTTTACTGTCGGTATTAAAAGTTGAATTAGAAATGACACAGCCCTGGCTGGGGTAGCTCAGTGGATTGAGCGCAGGCTGCGAACCAAAGTGTCACAGGTTCGATTCCCAGCCAGGGCACATGCCTGGGTTGCAGGCCATAACCCCCAGCAACCGCACATGGACGTTTCTCTCTCTCTCTCCTTCCCTTCCCTCTCTAAAAATAAATGAATAAAATCTTTTAAAAAAAATGACACATTGGACCTTCCATTTATGTTGGAAAGTAGCACTTCCGAATTGGAGATAAAGAGGTTGAAGTATTAAAACCACCCAGTCAATGCAAGTCATTCTCTTACCAGACTGTGCATTGGAATCATGTAGAGAGCTTTTCAGGGATACGCCTACCCGAGCCCCCCACATAGAGACCAGGAGTCAGTAGACCCAGGGAAAAACCTAGGCATCTGTATTTTTAAAAAAGTAGGTGATAAAAGATAGATGAGTTTGATTCATAGAAGAGAGGACCATTTACTTTTTTTATTAAATTTTTTTACTGATTGAAATAATATATATTTATATAAAATTTAGATTATAAGCAAAATGTCAGAAGAAATAAAAATGATCTATAATCCCACCACTCAGAAATAACTGCTATTAATACTTTGGTGCATTTTGATCTCGTGTTTCAAATGTATGCTGCATGTGTGTGTGTGTGTGTGTGTGTGTTGAAGTGATTCTCTAAATATAATTCAATATCCTGAATTTTCTATGTAACATAGTGAACACTTTCTCTTGTCACTAAAAAATATTTTTTAAAACTTTTAGCAGCCAAATAACCAAGGGTATAAACAAACATATAGGGTCAAAATTGTGGGTGGGAAGGAAGTAACCCAATCTTAGAAAATGTTTACATTTACTTTAAAGATATGAACTATTTAATGCATATGAAAGAACATTTATAATACATGTAAGGTATAAAGAATAATAAAAGCAAAGATTGTCCTACTCGCCATGTTCCTTGATAAATGGAACATGACCAATATTTTTGAAGCCTCCTATATGTTCTTTCAGATCCCATTATATTTCCTATCCTCCCCAAAGTAATTACTATTATGAATTTTATGTTTTTCATTAATCTTCTTCCTCTTTCAAGTTAACACATGATTTTGCATAGTTTTTAACTTTGTGTAAGTGACATCATAGTTACATGTGTCCTTTGGTGACTTGCTGTTTTTACCATCAGTGATTCATTTGTTCTGATATATGAAGTAATAATGCACTAATTTTTACTGCTCTTTAGTATTCTGTGGTGTGATTATACCATAATTTATTTACCCCACTTTTTATCCCTAGATAGTGCTGCTCTTTCTTGTCCAGTTCTCCTGGTGAACAATTGTAGGAGTTTCTAGGGAATATATCTTGGGGTGGAATTACAGGTCAAAAGATACTGAATCTTTAACTTTATTTGGTACTGCCAGGCTGTTTTCCAAAGTGGTTGTACCACCCTACACTCTCAGCAGCAGTGTACAAGAATGCCAGATGTTAGACACCATCAAAAGCACTTGGTAGTGTGTTAACTGTACTTTTTCTTGCTCATGAATGGCACTAAAGACTCTCTGGTTGTGTAAGCAGAGTGAGCTGAGTTCTGGATTTGTGGTGCATCAAAGCAGCTCTTGTAAAGATGTGCATTTAGCTTGCCCCTGTTTAGAGGACAGCAAAATTGCTCATTGTCACATTGAGTTTTTCATCCTTAAAGTTAGTGAAACCTATTTTGTAGGGTTGTAAGATTGAGAGGGGTAACTGAAAAGTTCTTAGGTAACAATGCTAAGGCTTTGGGAAGCACTCTTGATTCTTAGTTCCTTTTTTCCACACTTGAGTGACTGTTTGAAAGGTGATTAATATCTAACACCTTGAAAGAGGCAGACATATACAATATAGTCATAATCTGTATCACTTTGCTTTTGGTCTCAATTATCTGTTGATAGGCTGTGCAAATGGGTACCAGACCAGGTTTGCCATTTAAAAATTCAAACAAGCCCTAAAATCTTCACCAGCAGAGCCAATTCTAAATGTAGGATAAATATCAGTAACTGCAAGCAACTGCTGTACTGTAATATCACTTTCTGTATAAAATTGTCAGCACAGAGCAGCATAAATCAATACAGACTTGTAAAACTAAATTAAAAATAAAATAAAGCACTTTAATATTGTTTATTGCTTGGTCAAAACTTTAAGATATTATTTACTGAGAATGTGCTTTTTCATAGACGAGCCTTGAGGTTAAATTCATTTGTGGCACATTCTTTGCTTTGTCTCTTTTCTTTTTCTTTTTTTTCCTCCTATGTAAAATTGAAGTTCATCTGCTAAAGCAAGTTGGCCCAACCTAGTATTCTGTGTGCTGACTCTTTAGTTTGGGAGTGGAGATAGAATTTTTAAATAATAAGTTACTTTAAATAGAAATCTGAGTATAAAAGACATTTGTCATAATGAATACCGTCATGTTAATCTAAATAAAGTAGCTTTTAGGATATTTGTTGATTGTTAAAAAAATTCTTTTGGAAAAAGGACTCTTGGCCTTGGCTGCTGTGGCTCAGTGGCTTGAGTGCAGGCTTTGAACCTAAGGGTCGCCTGTTGGATTCCCAGTCAGACTACATGCCTGGGTTGTGGGCCAGATCCATGGTGGGGGGCACACAAGAGGCAACCACACATTGATGTTTCTCTCCCTCTCTTTCTCCCTCCTTTCCCCTCTCTCTAAAAATAAATAAATGGAATCTTAAAAAAAAAAGGAAAAGGACATAGTTTTCAATGAACATAGAAAACTGGGTGGTGATTGCTGGGGAGAGGAGGATATAAGGGGACTAAATGGAAATGGAAAAAATATAATGAAGATTATATATTTAAAAAATTCTTTTGAAACTGGCATCTTGGTTTAGGAGTACTTAAAAAGAATGAAAAGACTATGAGTTTTTTTCTGATTTGTTCATTCCTTTTTCCTTCCTCCTGAAGGAGTAGACAGTCTCTTAAAGTTCGGGAGCATAAAGTTTTGGGACCATATGTAGATGGCTTATCCCAACTGGCTGTCACTAGTTTTGAGGTAAGTTTTATCTTTTTTAAGTCTTTAAATAACTACAGTAAGTTGAAGTATGTAAGTGATGCTGAATACATTTCTATATGAATGCTTTATAACAAGCTTATTGGTACCATTCATGCTCTTCAAAACTCAGTAACAACACGCCCCAAACAGAAAAAGAGGACCTTTAATCACACTCCTCAACCTGCTTTGTCGCCAAGGTTTTACAGTATGGCTGAGAGGCCCAGTGTTTTGAGCTTGCTGAATATTTTCACTAATACCACTTTGTTGAGACTGTTCTACTTAAGGTTGCAAGTGATGCCCATCTCGACAAATATAGACAGTGTTTGGTAGTTCATTCAACCCCTTCTCTTTAATAGGGTCTCCTCTCTTGGTTTTCATTACTTTTCACTCCTCTATTTCCTTTATTTTTAAAATCAATTCTCTCTACATTGATTGACTTGTTTCATTTTCCTACTTCTTGATTTTTATGCCTTCTTACATCCTGACTTGATGTTTTGCCCTTGTTTTTATTGTCATTGCTTTGGAAATCTCATAACATAAACTGCCATTTGTTGCTGAAGAAAGCTGATGAATGATGAGCAAATACACCTCTTTACTTAGTTGTGCTATTTCTTTGTTGTGGCTGTCCTGTCATCCCTCAGTGGGATGAAAATTAATGTGCAAAGTAACTCTCTAGCCATTTAGATGACATTTTTCAGATAGTTACTAGACTCATTGGAATGATCACTTTGTAAGTTATATTAATGTCCAATCACTTTGTTGTACACTTGAAACTAATACTATGTTGCATGTCAATTGTCATTGAAAATTTAAAAAAATTAAAAAGTGAAGACATTTTTAGTTTTGTTTAAATAAAAATACAATGTAGTTATTACTTTAAAAACACTCAGATTCTAAAATGAATGGAGACCTCTTTGGCGTAGAGAGGCTAAGTCAGCACTGGTTCATAGCTCAGCATGGTTGGGGTCAGTGCTCATCTCATCACTCATTAATAAGAGCCAGGGAGCTTGTGATTTGTGTCCCAGCTCTGCCCATTATTGGATGTGGGAAAAGTTATTTGACCTCTGTAAACTTCAGTATCCTTGTGTTTAAATCCATGAGAATACTTCCTTTATAAGGTTCATTCATCGCACATTGTATGAGAATCCATAGGTTCCAAGTGTTGTAAGGCAGGTGTACAAAAGTGAATAAGGAAAATTCCTGGGAGAACACAGTGTTGGAGAACAGAGGCAAATAAGTGAGCAGTAGATAGCTACACAGAGTTGTTAAGCCCAGAGAGTTAGAATAAAATAGGGTAATCATTGAGTATCTGAAGGGCTCAATACATATTAGCTCTTTTCTCCCATAGGACCTCATAAAGGAAAAAATAGGTAGTTAACAGAGAAAGAAGACAGTTGCGGGTGGGGAAGAATGGGGGCATCATTTTCTGCACTGGAGAGCACTGAGGGAGGTGGCAGCTGAACCACACTCGATGAAGGAGAGGCAGGGAGGATTTTATAGAAGGGTGGTGGCGAATGTGTCAGAGGATCATAATTAATACGTACACCTGTGGGCAGGACTGTTCATATATTTTTGCTTATAATACTTTCCTTATGCTTTGCCTCTAGGATATTGAGTCATTAATGTCTGAGGGAAATAAGTCTCGGACGGTAGCTGCAACCAACATGAATGAAGAAAGTAGCCGCTCCCATGCTGTGTTCAACATCATAATCACACAGACACTTTATGACTTGCAGTCTGGGGTGAGGAACTGGACAGATCCTTTGGTGGCAGTAAAAGAACTCAAAATACCTGCATGGGTGATGTGTTTCATGCTTGGGTTCAGCTACTGAGAATTTTGTGCTGGCTCTTCTACCAAGTAGAGCCAAGATTTGCTTACATCATTTAATTTTTAGATTCTTCTTTAATATATAACTTTTTAAAAAAGTCGGAGTTGTTGTGTGAACTCCCTAAAGAGTATGATGATGTCACCAGACAGCTTTAAATATGTATCCTTTCATACTGAAATTCACCTAAATACACCTGAGTCTTACCTCATTGTCATTAAGGGATATTAAAGAGGAAACCACAACATTTAGCCTAAAGAACACTTTCTCAAAAGAAGAGGAATTTGACCTGAGTAAATAGGAATTCTCATGTCCTAGTATTTTCTCATAGGCACATAAAATCTGCAGCTTCCTGACTATATTCTGGAACATGAAGTGTGTCTGCTTCTCAGCTGCCAAACACAATTCTCCATTACCACACCAGTTTAAAGTTTGGCTATGAAATTGCTGGTCCAACTCTTCTTACCATTTAAAATCTTCTTGAGAAGTTTGCCTCATTTTACTGGCTGGCTGCTTGGGTTGCTCTCAGAGTGCTGATGTGTATGTGGAAATCTGTGGTTTTTGCATTCACATGTGTTGTTTCTGTCTTGTTTCCTGCAACTAGAACTCTGGAGAGAAAGTCAGTAAGGTCAGCTTGGTAGACCTGGCTGGTAGCGAAAGAGTGTCCAAGACAGGAGCTGCAGGAGAGCGACTGAAAGAAGGCAGCAACATTAACAAGTAAGGTGGCCGGTGCTTACCTGGAACGTCACATCCAGTGTACTGTGTGCCTGGGGGAACTTGGGACATAAAGGGTCAGATGGCTCTGATCACAGGTGGCTCGGGAGCTATGCTGCTTCAGTAAACTGTCGAGGAAAAACAACAGCTGGCCTCTGTAGAGATGCATGAAGTTATTTAAGCTACGTGGTGCAGCCCTGCTCAAACATCCTACAAATCTTTAGTGCATCAATGTATGGAATGTAGTGTTAGGTAAATGCTAATTATAATTTCATTAATAAAATCATATAGTAAATTAACTTTTCTGAAGAGATAATCTGCTTTGAATCTCTTGGTAAGGCTAGTACTGTTTAAACATCAATACTTAAAAAAAAAAAAACAAAGCTTAGCAGTTATTGAATAACTGCCATACTGAAATCTCACTGTTTGCCCTGAGTGCCTGTAGTGTGCCCAGTGATGCAGGGAAGGCTGAGCACAGAGTGGTGCAGGGTGTGTGGGGGTTTGCCAGGTAGACAAAGGAGATAAAGGCATTTTACACGGCACATGCAGCAAAGGTACAGACAAGTGAAGGACTTGTTCTGTCAAGAGTGCTGTACCCAGGATGGTTCCTGTTACACGAGAGGAAGTCTCTCTCCTTTCCAGCATGAGAGGGAGCAGGGTTTGCATTGAAGAGGGTGTGCTCAAGCCAGACTGCCCCAGTTTAATCCTGCCTCCGCCACTTAAATAGATGTATATATATCATAGGCAAGTGATTGTACCTCTCTGTGCTTCATTATTCTCATCTGTAAAATGGGAATAATAACAGTACCTACTTCATAGAATTGTTTGGAATTAAATGCCCATAATGTGCTTAGAACAATGCCTGGCACATAGCACACAAACTGAATAAAATTAATTGTTGTAGCTATTGTTTTTATAATTCATGTAAACAGCATAATCATGATCTTTATTCCAAGTTCAGCAGAAAGCAGTTTAGTTTGTACTTGTAATATGTTTCTGTTGTGATATATTACTTGGGATTCTGTTTAGGACAGAAGGTGACAAGATATAATATATTCAGGAACATGTCTGTGCAGCTTGCAGTTTAAAATGATGTTAGCACATTAGAATTTTAGTATACACAAGTTTAAAATTAGAAGTCAGCCATTGCCCCCCTCTCTCCAATGGACACAGCCACACTCACTGCAAAGACTGCTGCTTTAGGGAGTTAATCTTCTAGTCATCCTGCCTCCTGCTCAAATAACAAAGGGTTTTGCTATATTTGATGACAACGCATTGTAGATGCCAAGGCTGGCACTACAGCTCTGCATTCCAAAAATGAGCTCAGGGCCAGGATGGGAAAGCAGAAATGGGTGTGTGACGGAGCAGGTACCAAAGAGAGGACTGTCACCTGTCCTAGAGACTTGTGTGCTGGCATTGGGCCATGCCGGCCCAGCTGGCTGGGGCTGTGGGGAAACACTGGGGATTCTGTACTGTGAATTTGTGGGAATTCAGAGTACGGCCTTGATGTGTAATGATCACTAACTCTTATTGACCTCTTACAGTGCACTAAGCATCTTTCTGAATGCTCAATGTCATAACTCATCTGATCCTCACGTCAGCATTGTGAAAGGAATCTTTTACCCCATTTTGCAGATGAGGAAACCAAGGCAGAGAGCCATTATATGATGTGTCCAGGGTCACAAAGCTCTAAGTGTGGATCTTGGGTTTGGTTACAGGCAGTCTGGCTCCAGAGCCCAGGCTCACCACTGTGCTTGCTGTATTTGGTGTGACCATGTGTTCTGCCTGAAAAAAGTTCTGATTGATACTTTTGTCCCAGAGTAAATATTATCATTGCCTCTTTAAATTTGGATACAAAATTATGTAGTGTCCCAAACGGAACTGCCTCAAGGCCACACGATAACATGATTTTGATCCCCCAGCAACTGGCCTGTTTCCCATAATGACTTATTGATTGAATGGAATTCTGTTAGCATTCCACTGTCTTTCCTTATTATATACTGGCTCTTTCATAAATGTGAGTATGTATCCTCTACTCCTGGTCTGTGCACTATTGTCTTCATGTTTAGGTTTCTTTATAGTTTTCAGACCACTTTCACATGTGTTATTTTGTGTGAGGCTTATACTAGGGTTTTTTTTTTAATCTCTGTTTAAAAATAAGGAAACTGGTGGTTGGAGGCATTTAAGTAATACCAATAAAGCCAAGCAGATATTTTAAGCCTCTGTCATGTGTCTGACATTGCAGTAGGTGCTGGGGGTGCAAAAGGAATTTAGATAGTGTTGTAAACAGAGTGCTGCCTTGCTGCCTCCCCCAGATGTCTCAGGTCCTAATTCCCAAATCTTGCACATAAGTTACTTTAGAAGTTAGAGGGATTTTGCAGGTATGGTTAAGTAATTAAGATTTTGAGATGGAGAGATTATCCAGGTGGCCCTGATGTAATCATAAAGCTCCTAACAAATGAAAGAGGGAGACAGGAAAACAGTCAGAGTCGGACTGATGCCAGGTGAGGAAGACTTCAGCGGCCATAGCTTGCTTGAAGATAGGGAAGGGGCCATGAGCTAAGGAGTGTGGGAAGCCCATACAAACTGGAAAAGGCAAGGAAACAGATTCTCCCCTAGAGCCTCCAGGAGGAGTGCAGCCCTGCTGATACCTTGATTTTAGCCTAGTGAGGACATCTTGGACTTCTGGCCACCAGAACTACAAGATAATAAACTTGTACTGTTTTAAGTCTCTGTGTTTAGATTATTTGTTACAGCATGATCATGGCCCTTGGGGAGCATATAGTTTAGGAGAACAGGAAGTCACTTCATTTGAAAAAGTGAAAGGAAGAAGGATTTTGGTTTTGACTGGATACTGTTGGAAAATGCTACATAACCTAACATTTAAGCATGGAGCTATTTTTTATGACACCTTTATCAGCCTGTGGATGTCTGCCAAATTGGTCTTATGCTTTTCCCAAAATAACTGGCTAGAAGGGAGTGGAACTCCCTCAGAGGCCTTTTCCCTGAGCCTTAATCCAGGGCTGTTTACTCCACACATCTCCCCAATCTCCAAGCTGGTGCATACGCACCAAGAGCCCACTGTGGATCCAGGTCTCCACCAGTTGTCCTCCAAGTTCTTGGCCTGGCCATTGATATGTGGTAACTGAGTGAATGGGACATTCTTTTCACAGTAAGGCAGTGCTGTAACATCTGCACAGCCGTCTTAGAGACCTTCATAGAAATAGCAACTCACTATCCCCTCCTTACCTGTAATTCCAAAATCCAAACAGTTCCAAAAACCAAGTGCTTTTTTTTCTTCATAGCACGCTTTCTGGTAAACCCTCACCTGAATTCTCATGAGGCTGTCTCTAGTCTTTATCTATATTTATAGTCTTTATTTACTCTCGTAATGTAGCCAATGATAAGTTTAACTCTAGAATTGTTCATGTATTCAGTATTTTACTGTGGAGTGCTGTCTCAGATCCCACTGATGGTCATATGTAGTGTATGCACTGAACTTCCTAAAATCCAAAATACTCTGAATTTTAAGATACCTGTAGTCCCAAGGATTGCAGATAAGAGATATGAAGCTGTACTTTTTTTAACCCATTTTGCAAACATGTGTTGAACACTGGGCATTAGAACCCAGGGATGAGTGAGTAAGATGGAACCCTGGCCTGAGGAAGTGCAAGGTCCAGTGGGGAGGGGAGCCCTTAGAAGGGCAGACATTTCCCCACAGGGTGCAGTGGGAACACAGGTGGCAATTCAACTGGAAGGTTCAGGGGGCTTCCAGAAAAGCTACTGGAGTTTCTTAATTATACAAATTAGCCTTGTGACCTTTTTGTGCCTCAGTTTCCTCATTTGTAAAATGCAGATGAGGAAGAAGCCTAAGAGTGAGGCTATTATGAAGATTAAATTAATTACTCATATAAAGTGCTATGACGGTGCCAACACATAGCAAGCTCTATATAAGTGTGTACTAATAAAACAATATAATAAGTTGAAACCACTGCCTGATAGTTCCATCCTTGAAATCAGTACCCAGTTGAGTGCTAAAATTAAAGAAATCTCTGATGTTTCCTAAGCTTTCTCTCAGCCTCCTATTTGGGCCTTTTTTTTTTTTTTTGTATAGAACATTAATAATCCTCTTAAGCAGACTTGTCAGGGACATCACACAGACATTAGTATATGCTTAATGGGCTGTGGATATAGGAGCTTCCTCTCTCCTTAAGCTCTTAAGAGCTTTAAATCACACATTATTCCTTCATTTTGAGAGCTGGGGCACTACACAGCTGCACCACCATGGGCTGAGAGGTACAGGTCGTCTATAGACCATCTTCACAGGAGAGTACATCTGAAAAAAAACCCTGCTGCTCCACCTGTCTGTTGAGGATGGAATGAGGAAACCTTTCCTTTCTGCTGGAGTCTGGCTGGCTCAGCTCGCTTGAGAACTTGTTTAGATCCTGGAACACTGTCTCTAATGCCCCAAGGAATATCACTGAAAATGGTTCCATTTTAATCTCAGCAACTGCCAGTCCTTAAATGCAAACAATGTTTATCCAATGAGTATCTTTCCTGGTCTCACTTGCATTTCAGTTACTGTGGTTAATAATAAAGTACATCTCCAAAAATTTGTTCTGGTGAACTTGTTCTAGAGATAGTAATATATGATACTCCTAGGATTCTGTTATATAACTTGTAATTATGTATTACTTTATAAGCTGAATGTTGCATGTGACTCAGTTTTCATTTTCTTCTGCTTGAGTACTTTCCATGACCCATGTTCATTTCTTCTTGGAAACCTCACTTAAAAGGATATTGTCTCAACAAACTTGTACCTAGGGAGAATAAAAATGGCTTACCTCTGTTCATTATTCAAGGGTGGGCAGGGACCCTTGTTAATTTACTACTTGCACATTGCCAGGTCAAAGTATGTTGGTAGGAAAATCTGAATAAACGTCTTTACATTTAACATAAGAGACCCATAAAGGACAGAGCAAAACTCTGCTCCTTGGGGTGCAGTAGCCATATCTTTTGTGGCATGTGCTATTTTTACCTCAATGCTTCTCAGAGCATTTTTGTGAAATACTAGTTCCTCAAGTGGCTTTGGGAAGAAAAGGATCCCTGGACAAATTATTTTGAGAAAGGCTACTTGTAAATCATAAAGCCTTCCTTTGGACAGTCACAGCGCTAAAAGCTCTGAGAAGTCTTGCAGTAATAAATCCCATAGAACTTTAACTTATTCCTTGAACTTATTAGATGACAGAATTCTAGGTATAATGTATATTAAAATCTCCAGAACAAATTTCAAAACAACTTGCTTTTGGAAATGTTGGGGTGTAGTTTATTATTATACCACAGCAGTTGAGATGGAAATGAGATTGGGAGCAATACTCATTAGATGAACGTTATTTGAGTTCATTAATTTGCATTAGCCACCAGAAAAAGGTGGTGAGTGGAAATGAGGACTGTACTATGGGTATAAGGGTTTCCTTCCCTGTCAGGTGATGGTACTGTCTTTCCCCCATATTTTGTTTTTTCTTTTTACTCTTAAGTGTAGGGACTTACTGGGGAAGAGGGCTAAATGCAAATCCACTAACTTCATCATCTTTCAACTAATTCTTTAAAAGCCAGAAACTGTATTCTGCTGTAAGTAGCATAAACCAGCTATTGTGACAACCAAATGGTATATTCATTTTTCTCACTTAACTAGACACTCAGAAGCTGAAACAGCACCTTAGAAATGCTTTCAGGCATACAGCTCTGCCAGCCTTAATATATGTTCATGTCATCCTTATAACCTAGAGATGGCTGTACCATTCTAGGCATTGTATCCATATCTGTGTTGCAAACAGGAAGTGAGAAGGAGGAAAGGTAAAGGACTACCAGCTTCTGTCAGCTGAATAATGTACCTTCTCTTTCAGGAGTAGGTAGCTTTCCTGGAAGCCCCTCCCAGTACTGTCTCCCTACATATCATTGGCCAAAACCAGGTTTGATGGCTTCCTCAAGCTGCAAAGGACTCTGGGAAGTGGAGTTTTTAGCTTGGCACATACTTCCCAACAAAATTAGGGTTCTGTTAATAAGAAGAGGGGGAAATGGATATTGGGCCAGCATCCACAGAGCATAGCAATGGTGACTAAATAAGTCCTTTTTAGAAACAGGTCCATGTTCTGTTCTTCAGTGTATTATAGACTCAGTTTTACTCCACAAGTACTGAATACTTTCTGTAAGCCAGGCACAGTAACTGGCAAAGGAATATCTGTGGCAATAGAATGATCACTGTTTTCAAGGTCATCTCAATCTAAGTAGGAAGAGACAGAGAAGTAGATTTAGGTCTACCTCGTTTTATTACACTTACAGATGTTGTGTTTTTTACAAAGTAAAGGCAAGACCTTCCAGCAGCAAAAAGATGACATTTTATTGCATTTGCTCTATTGTGGTGGTCTGGAACTGAACTTACAGTATCTCCAAGGTATGCCTGTATACAGCTAACACTAAAAAAGTTTAATAAATACTGAAGTTATGATCCTAAAAAAAAGTCATACCTACTTCTAAGGGCAGGAATCTGGTGGTTACAAAGTTAGGTAGGATGGAGAATATTCAGAAAAGTGCCCTCCCCTAAAAAAAAGTTGAATTATGACTATTTTTTCTCATTGATTGGATTTTTGGAGCAGTTTTTATATTGTTGATCCTTCCAAGTTTTATTTACTTTCTTTTTGATCCCAAATTGTCCATTGTTATCAATAGGTAGATTTTTGAACTTTTCAATCTTAAAGCATGGCCATCTGTTTATAAATGTCATCCTCTAGTCTAACTCATCCTTCACCTCCAGTCAGTCAGCCCCTCACATTCCATTCCCCACCCCAGCCCTAGAACTTGTGCTGAGAGATTTAAAGATTAGGAGCTTCCTTGCTCTGGCTGCCTCCAGTAAGTTCATGGAAGGAGCAGTTCTTTTGTAGAATTGGAAAGATTCCTGGAATAACTTTTTTCAGCTCTGAAACTGGCAAACAACTCCACCCTGTTTTGGATACCACTGAGGCACAAAAGCTGCCCACTCATCTCCAGTATGAGATGACAGTACTAGCAGGATTGATAATTGATGATTTTGTTATATTTTTAAGCTCCCTGGAATAAAGTTCTCATTAAAATATGTGAACCTATTGTTCACCTTTCGTACACTGGACTTTCAAACAGAACAGCTTTCAGGGTTCCAGGGTCATTGCTTCTGGGTGGGACCAAGTAGGGAGGAATGGTGTGGACCCCTTGTCACTAGCTGACCTGCTCTCTCTCACTCCTAGAGTCCACTCTCCCTGTAATTCACTTCTGTTTGTTTCAAGGAGACTATAATAGGTTTAAGTAAAGTTCTTGTTTTGAATGTGTGTGCACTGTTAGGTAGAAGGCTGTGGCTTCTACAAATGATAAGCTTCTCTGATTGGGTAAGTTACAGAGCAAAGTGTATGCAGTAACTGGAGTTGTGTCATTTCTGTGCAGCTCCACGCCCTGCTCCTGACACTTACGTGCTGCCCTGGGCTCACAGAGGGCACATAGTACAGTGGAACTGACGGCACTGTGCCACCATTTCCCTTTTTACTTCCTACACTCTAAAATTAGGAAATATAAGTAGTTGCCATAAGACAAAGTAGTGAGTCTCAGTGATGAAATATTCGTGACAACCCCAAAACGTATTTTCATATCAAGGGCCACTGTGAACCTTAAAGTTACTAATGCTGACCTTCCAGTATTTCTACTGCATTGGAGTATTAAAAATCTGGGATAGTTCAGAGAATTGTTTTCAACTAAAAAATTTTGTTGCAGTAGTTGCAAAATTGAAAAATGCCCTATATTCTGTATTGAAGCAGAAATGTGTTTTTGCCACATATTGAACTCTTACTTTCCTCTGTTCCTTGCATATCACATGCAATTGTCTTAAAACTATTAGCTTTGGGAGGATGCCTGAAATTGCTGAATTTTTCTATTATTAAAAAAATTTTTAAAGCTGCATTGAAAAATACTTCACATACTACATAGTTTGCCATTTTAAAGTATACAATTCAATAGCTTTATTATATTCAAAGTTGTGCAGCCATCACCACAATCTAATTTTAAAACAATTTCATTGCCCCCAAAAGAAACCTCACGTTGAAGTCATTCCCCTTTGGCCCCATCACTAGCCCTAGCAACCACTACCTCTGTCTCTATCAATTTGCCTATTCTGGATATTTCATATAACGAATTGATTAATATGTGGCTGTATTATTTCTTGCTGTTTTTACAACAGATACCACAAATTGGGTTGCAGAGTTTATTTTTGGATGTTCTAGAGGCCAGACATCCAAAATCAAGGGTTTCTTCCTTCTGGGGGCTCAGAGGAAAAATGTATTTTGTGCCCCTCTCCTAGCTTCTAGTGGTTGCTGGCATCTCTTGGCTTGTAGATGAATCACTACAATCTGTCTTGTGTCTTCACATGCTGTTTTCATGTATGTCTTCATATGGCTTTTTTTTATTTGAATCCTCACCTGAGAACATGCTTATTGATTTTAGAGAGAGGGGAAGGGAAGGAGAGAAACATTGACTGGCATGTGCCCCAACAGGGACTGAATCTGCGACCTATGCACGTGCCCCAAGGAATTGAACCTGCAGCCCTGCAGTTTGCAGAATGACACCCAACCAGCTGAGCCACACGGGCCAGGGCTTTACAGGGCCTTCTTATAAGGACACCAATCATTGGCTTAGAACCTTCCCTAATTATTTTCATCATAAGGACCCTATTTCCAAATAAGGTCAAATTCCGAGGTTCTAGTGGGCATGAGTTTGGGAGAGGAGGGACTGTTCACCCTAGGACAGTGAGTGACTTTTTGTGTTTGGCTTCTTTCCCATAGCATAGTGTTTCCAGGCTCACTCATGTTGTAGCATGTATCAGAATTTCATTCCTCTTCTATAGCCCATAATATTCCATTGTATGGACATACCACATTTTATTCATCCCTTCATCATTTGATGGATGTTTGGGTTGTTTCCACATTTAGGTTATTATGAGTATGGTGCTGTGAAAATTTCATGTACAAGTTTTTGTGTGGACATATGTTTTCATTTCTCTTGGGTTGGACTTGTTTAACTTTTAAATCTGTCAGTCATGATGTATATATTTATATCACTTTGTGGTAGTGGCTGTTAGTTATTAAAATTCTTGTTCATTATCTGCCTCTTGAATTTACTTTGCATTTCAATGACTCTTCAGTAAGTCACCATTGGGGAATTATGTTTTGTGGGAAATAGGCTTTCTTTCCTTTCACCTCAATTTCAAACCTGTTGTTGACATTCTAAAGAAAACTATCTAGGCTCTCACTTGCCAGCCTCTGGTCACTTGCTGATTTGTGCCCTGCCTTGTTTTTAGAAGTGGTAACATTTGATTTTTAAAACTATTTTGAAAGCATTTTCTCTTTGTGGTATCATGTAACCTTCCTCACAATCCTGTGAGATCTGAGACTGCTCTTTTCAGGCTGCTAACTTGGGGTCCAGTTGAATTTCTTTTAGAAGAGCAATTGGAATGTAACCATGGCACAGAGAGGATGTCCCTCATCCCTCGGTACCACATTTTTGTTGTTTCTAGGCCCCCTGCTCTTCAGGTGCAGAGAAGATGTGTAAGCCAACAAGGAGAGCTCAGCAGCCTAAACCAGTGGTACTCAAACTCAAGCCTACGTCAGAATCACTTGAAGGGCTTATTGAAGAGCAGATTGTCTGAGTTCCACTCCAGGAGTGTCCAAACTGAGGCCCGTAGGCTGCATGCAGCCCACTGTGGCTATGAATGTGGCTCAATACAAAATCATAAATTTACTTAAAACGTTATGAGATTTTATTTTGTGATTAGGTGTCGCAATGTATTTAGCTTGCGACCCAAGACAACTCTTCTTCCAGTGTGGTGCAGAGAGGCCAAATGGTTGCACACTTCTGCTTCTGATTCAATAGGTCTGGGGAGGGGTCTGAAGATGCATTTCTAACAAGGTCCCCACTGATGCTGATGCTGCTATTCCCAGCATCACATTTTGAGAATCACATGCCTAGACAACTAAATGTATTTATCATTTTGGGTGTCCTTCAATCAGGCCTTCTTAAATTTTAATGTGCATATGTATCACCTGGAGATACCTTTAACTGGTCCTGATTCAATAGGCCGGGGAGGCTTCAAAGAGCTGGTTTCTAACCAGCTCTCAGGTGATGCCAGTGCTGCTGCTTTGAGAAGCAGGGATTGGAAGAATAGCCATATGCTGTCCTTTCCTTGGGTAGCTCTTTGTTTTTGTGAACTATAATAATGCTACATGAAATAAACTTGCCAGGTTTAAGCAGATGAACAGTATATACCTTACAATGGGTAGTGGATGGGGACCCTGCAGGTTATGTGGTTATTCTGGGAAACAAAACCAGAGCCCAGCATGGCCCGAATTAGATCCAAAGAGTAAATAAATGGTTGAGACTTGAGGCATAATATCTGGAGTAAAGTTTTCCACTGTGATCTCTTAACTGTATGTTTCCAGGTTCTGAAATGAATGTTTCTTAGGTCTTGTGATGAACCAGAATCAGTTCTTTTTAAAAATATATATATACATTTTATTGTCGACCCTATTACAGATGTTCACCATTCTTCTGTTCCTCCCCCATTTACACCCAGAGTAGATTCTTATAGGAATTCTAAATTTATTCTTTTAAATCAATAAAGTTGTGTTTTGTATTTCTTTTCTTAGCTTCTCAACAAATTAATGTAGACTTGATTGTATCAACTTTAGGGCTTTATTCTGTATATTTTATACTTATTACCTAGAAGGATTACTGAAAACAAAATAAACATTCCATAAAACTAATTTTTAAATTATTCTCTTGGCAGATCACTGACAACATTGGGGTTGGTTATATCGTCACTGGCTGACCAGGCAGCTGGCAAGGGTAAAAATAAATTTGTGCCTTATCGGGACTCAGTCCTCACTTGGCTTCTTAAGGTAATTCAGCATTCCAGTGCTCTTTTCCAACTAAAAGTTGACTGTGTCAGAGGTGACGGCTGAAAGGTGTGTGCACAGCTAACTAAAAATAGAACAGCTGACAATTTTGTACTATTATCCCAATTGCTAGGAATGGAGAATAAAAACTCATTTCTGTTACTTTTTACCTCATGATAATGCTGTTGATAAACATTATTAACTGTCGTGATATAGAGAGACCACATTTCATCTTGTCATAAAATTATTTGTGAAATATCCATTTCTACACAGCATTTTCTTCACAGAGAATAGTATCACACATGTGTGTTTACTGCTTTTATCATACCCGTTGTCCATGAAATGGGCCTGGTTTCCTAAGATGCTGTTTGAAATGTTTTGCAGGACAACTTGGGAGGCAACAGCCAGACCTCTATGATAGCCACCATTAGCCCAGCAGCAGACAATTATGAAGAGACGCTCTCCACATTACGATATGCAGATCGAGCCAAAAGGATCGTTAACCATGCCATTGTGAATGAGGATCCCAATGCAAAAGTCATCCGGGAACTGCGGGAGGAAGTCGAGAAACTGAGGGAGCAACTCTCGCAGGCTGAGGTAATGTACAGGATAGGGAATATTGTCAGAAATATTGTAATAACTATGCATGATGACAGGTGGGCACTAGTCGTACTGCGGTGAACACTGTGTAAGGTACATAAATGTCTAATCGCTGTGTTGTACACCTGAAACCTGTATAATATTCTAAGTCAACTATAATTTTTAAGTAAATTTAAAAATAAAAATTCAGCCTGGTGTGCCCTATATTTGAAGTTTTCTGACTTCTTGTATCTGAGCAATAAGGACCTGCTTGCTTGCAGTCCTAGGTCATCTCCGTGTGGTTCACCACTTCATTGTTGATTGGCATCTGCTATGTGCTTAGCATTGTGAAGACAACATAATTAAAATCTTCTGTCCTACGATACAGTCAAGGAAGTGGAAAATTAAGAGAGAGTTGCTGCTACCTCCTCACTGTTTGCTGCATTAAATCAGTTGGTCCTTGAGAGCATAGATCTCTTCCACCTGAAAGCCAAAGAACCAGTTGTGATGTTTTTATTAACATTGTAGACTGTATTCACAAAGGGCTCTGCAGTTTTCAGGGAAGAATTGTGTGTCACCTCCTCCTTAAATCATGGAACATGGTATGATCAAGGATAATTTAATGTTAGGAATAATTCAGAAATATTGTATTACCTTTCTCTATATCAGCTCCTGGTAGCAAACAAAATCAATAATTTTGTATTGTTGCCATCTTTCCTTGGCTTTACCTAGACTTTAATAATTGCATCCTCCTCCAAATAGCTGTTGCTTTAGGGAACTTACCAGGCGAGGCACTGTCCCATTTTAAATAGGTGATGTGATGGAGGTATAGCACAAGTTCCTTAGGTTGAGTCACATGTTTCCACATGGCAGGACTTGGGTGTGTACCTCAGGCTTCTGAGTTCACATTCCTTCACACCACCTTCTTCTGAGGGTTGGAAGAGTCCTAAGGGTGGAAAAAATGTAATAGTTGTCATTTTATTGAGCACTTGTGTACCAGCCACTGTTTAAATACTATTTATCTATTGAATTATCTGTGTAATCATGAAAGTTATCAACAGGAGATAAAGAGAAAGGATTGAAGCCAGAGATTTGAATACTCCATTAGTTGGTGGCCCTGGCAGTTGTATTATAATTTTTTGCTTACATGTTTTTCTCTTCTTTCAGAGTGTGAGCTCCTATAGTTCAAGAAGCTATGTTTCATTAAATTTTTTTCATCCCTAACCCCTAGTACAATACTGAATCTGGGAGGTGCTTAGCACAATGCCTTGAGCATCATTAAGTGCTCAATAAATGTTGCCGTTATTATTGTCATAGTTATATCATCAGTCAGTGCATCAAGCGTATTTTTTTTATTGATGCCAAAAAGGGTAGCAAACACCTGAAAAATCAAAATGCTGATACCCTTTGAAGAGAGCCCTAATCCTGGGAGGAAAGTGTAATGCTTCTGGAATTTGTTTAAAGGTAGATGATCTTCTTCTTTCCTCTTGTCTCTGAATCTGCATTTTCACTGTGACCATATAATCTAGGCCAGGTGGGTAGAACAGCACCCGACTACAGGAGAGACGAGCCACAGCAGGTTTTCCTAGAATGTTCACATGTGTTCCCAGCCCTTCATGTCACTTTCAAGCTCTGTTCATACCGTGAGACTCGGCCATGCTCAGCTGGCCTCCAGATCATCGCCGCTTCAGCTTCTTGTCCAAGCTGCACCATCCTTCCTCTTCTCAGGGTTATACTCATGTTATCAGAGGGTGTCAAAGCATATTGTTTCAAATTAAAGGCTTCCTGAAATTTATAAGCTGCATATTATCAGTTTTTAGACCCCTTAGTAATTCTCACTAAAGAAACTCAAAGGGAAATTACTCTTCTTTTAAGCAGATGTCCTGTGTCCAGGTGAATAATAAATACACTAAGTTTGTTCCATTATAAGAAAAGTAGTTGGAGGGGCCCCAATTTAAATTTTAAAATAAGTGAGAATTTTCACCTTTCCTGATAGGTTAATATAACCGGAATGCCTTTATTTGTAATGTGCCTTGATCTCTGTCTTATTGAAAAAGAAATCTTAAAAATAAATAAATAAACAAACAAACAAATAAATAAATAAAAATAAAATGAGAAATGTATGAGAAAATAAGAAAAAGAAGCCTGCTTAAGTAAACTTTTTTCTAACTTTCTATTTTGAAGATGAACTTTAGCATCTTTTAAGTCTTTAAGTGTGAAATTTAAGTATGATGGGTAAAATTACTTTGTAATGATTTGTATCAATTAAATTCAGGGCACTAGTATTTCTTTTTCTCCTTTAAATAGTAGCAGTCATTTTGCCTCTTACATTTCACTGGATTAATAAAGGTCTAAACCCCACACTGACAGTGTGTGAATTAATTGCTTCCAATGGACTATTGATAACTGCTTAAGAAGGACAATAAGTGATTGTATTGTTACATGGTGGAAAAAATTAGAAAATCAGATAGCTCTGGTTTCATTTTAAAGGCTATGAAGGCCCCTGAACTGAAAGAGAAGCTTGAAGAGTCTGAAAAGCTGATAAAAGAGCTAACAGTGACTTGGGAAGAGAAGCTGAGGAAAACAGAAGAAATTGCACAGGTAGCTCGATAATGTAGGCCTAAAATGTTGTGATTCTTTTTCATTTCCTGTCTTTTCTGTGTCATCAGGCACTTGTCATCCTCAGCAAGTCTTTGAGAACTTCCTTCTGAAGAACTAGACTGCAAAAACCAGTTTAGACACTGGCTTTGTGTCTTTATAAACTACAGTGTGGTCTGTATATCTGCTACAAGTGTTCAATAGCACTGAATTTAAGCAGGGATGGTATAGGAAATATTTTAATATTTCCTGTTTATCACATTTAAACAAAAATCTGTTGTGATTTTAAGTTACTTGGCATAGCACATGGCATCCTGATTGCCAGAGAATTTGTAACATACAGAACGCCATAGCTTTTCCAATGTATTTGATTCTTTGGGCATGTTAGAAAATGCTGTGTGAACTTCCCTTGAGATGAAATATAAAGCAAGGACTAATTCTGCACAAGTGTGTGATTATGTGTCTTATGAATCTCTACACTATGCTTTCCATAAACATTTTAAGTTCACTGACCATTTGGAAATAATAGACTACCCTAAACAAGTCACTTGAAAGCAGTGACTGGAACCTAGTCCAGCTGTTTGCTGGACACATACATCCCTAAATTCCTACCCCTCTTACATTGCTTTCTGTTTTTCCTTAGCACTTAGCTGCATTGGAAATTATATATATTTACTCATCTTTTTTTTATAGTCTATCTCCTTCCACTAGAATATAAGTTTTCATGAAAGAGAGGGCCTTGTTTTATTTGCTGTTGCATTCTCAGCCCTAGATCAGTTCCTAGTCATGAGAGAGTGAGTGAATTAATGAATTCAAGGCCTTCTGCAATAGGGACCCAACCTGCTTTCCAGCCCCGTCTCCCACTGCTTTCCCACATTTAGTAGGAGTTCTTGGCACCTGAACTCCTCCAGTATGCCCAGAGTCTTTACTTGGCTTTCCTGTGTCCTTCACATGGAATACTCTGCCTTTATCTTGCTACTCCCTTCATTTCTTCCTGTTGAAATTCTTCTTATGCTTCAGGAACCACCTTAAATGTTAGCTCTTCCTGAAACCTTTCTGGTCTCTTAAGCCATCATGATTCCCCTCCTGTGAAGGCCAAAGCATGTTGTTCCTCAGCAATGGCACAGAGCTCTCCTCTTTTGTCTCCAGTTGTGTAGTCTCCCTCCTCTACTAGATGCTAAGCTCCTTTAGGGCAAGATGGGGTCTGGTTCACTCTTGGTGCTTCCAGAACACTGACCAAAGATGTCACACATTTTAGGCTGTAAATAAACTTGTTCGAGCTCCGTAGAATGTGTAATTTCATTGGCATTGTCCCCAGAAACAGTGACTTACACTTTCCGTGGATACATCTGGTGAGTAGAACAGCAAACAGAGTTCCCAGCTTTTGTCTGCTTTGTGCACAGGAGAGACAACGACAACTCGAAAGTATGGGAATTTCCCTGGAGACATCTGGTATCAAGGTGGGGGATGACAAGTGCTACTTAGTCAACCTGAATGCAGACCCTGCTCTCAATGAACTTCTGGTTTATTATTTAAAGGTAAGAGGGTATATAAACATGTGGTTGCAATCCTGATTCATTCATGTACAATTCGCAATTGAATCTGGGTATCTGTCCCCATGATTTTGCTTTTCATATCCAGCTTAACCCTCCTCAAAAGTAAGAGGATTCATAGTACAGTCAGGTGACTATTGAGAATGAAAACCAGCTATTTTGTATTATCCCGAGGCAGTGCATTTGGGGCTGATTTCCTGTGACCATGAGTATCAGAGGTGCACAAGTAGGCAACTGAGGGTGTCATGTCAATCCCTTGCTGTCACGACAAGAGTTCTGACAGTATATAGGTTCAATCACAAAAATCCTGAGAAGCTATGGAGAGTCTCAGTTATGCTTCTTAGTAATTCTAAGGCAATCTCAAGATCAATATAAGGCTAAAGCAAACTCTTGTGGTACATTAGATAGCTAGGGCTCTTCTGTAACTTATCTCTTTTAAACATACATCCACAGAAAATAACTTTTGGTCCCATAATCACCCATTTACTGTGGAAATGGGATGCCACCAACTATGTTGGATAGCTTATTGCCTCCAGTCCCAAACTTCCACAACCCATTTGCACTCTTTAAAAATGTATCAAGGATTTCAAAGAACTCATATATATCTGAGTTATATCTATCTATATTTACTGTATTAGGTACTAAACCTGAGGCCATTTAAAAATACAAAATTGGCCCTGGTTGGTGTGGCTCAGTGGATTGAGTGCCAGCCTGCTGACCAAAGGGTCACCGGTTTGATTCCCAGTCAAGGCACATTCTTGGGCTGTGGGCCAGGTCCCAATTTGGGAGCATGTGAGAGGCAACCAATCGATGTATCTCTCATACATTGAAGTTTTTCTCCCTCCCTTCCCCTCTGAAAGTAAATAAATAAAATCTTTTTTAAAAAAAAACAAACTTGTACAAATATACAATCCATTAATCTTCAGAGCTATGACATCACACACCATGTAGCCTCTGGAAAGCACTGTATACTTGTGATAAAACGAGAGTGCAAAGGCAAAGAGCATCTTAGTATTTTTATTAGTTTTTACTTCATGAGCCTCTTGAATGGTTCTCAGAGACCCCCACAGGTTCTCAGACCATGTTTTTAGAAATGCTGACATATTTTGTTAGGGGAAAACGAAGACATTTGTTTGGAATAGGGCACCCTGACTGAGGCCATTTTTCATCATATACAAACAACTTCTGATATGGTAGTATGTAAATAGATATTGTATATGTTGGATATTTAAGTAACTGTCAAGGGTTGGGGAGCTAGGGACTTGAAAGCAGCTTGTATAAATGGTCCACACACATAAATCTCAAATAAAGAAAAAGTACCCCCTTGTGAAAGGTCAGATAGACATCTTTTTAAGGATTCTGATCTGCCTAGTGACAGAATATACAAAATGCAATAGAGAATAAGCCAGAATTGAGGCAAGGAGCTTTCTATCCTTCTTTTAATTCTACTTTTTCCAGAGACATTATATAACAAAAATGGCACTTGATTTGTTGAGAGTCCCCTAACACTTAAGATCTGTTCATTCAGAAATGATTAAGGGGAAAGGAATTGTTTCTGAAATCTCACTTTGAAAAACCAGGACTTACACTTTCTCGGTGGAATAGGAAATAACTGTTATCATAATGGTTAAATGACTTTTAGAGCCAAAGAAGTGAAGGACATGAGCAGTGGATTGTATCACCAGGAGTCACGGTCCACATATGTGTGAGGTTTGAAGTCCTTAACATCACGTTAATCTGAACATCATATAACAAAGAGGCTTCTTCTGTGTAATACTAGTATTAGACACTCGGCTATTTTTAACATTTTATAAGTTATGTAGTTTAGCCCTGCCCGGTGTGGCTCAGTGGATTGAGCACCAGTCTGTGAACCAAAAGGTCGCCAGTTTGATTCCTAGTCAGGGCACATGCCTGGGTTGCAGGCCAGTTCCCCAGTGGCGGGTGTGGGAGAGGCAACCACACATTGATGTTTCTCTCCTCTTTCTCCCTCCCTTACCCTCTGTCTAAAAATAAATAAAAATAAAATATTTAAAAGTTACGTATTTTCAAGTATAACTTTCCATGAGACATTTTTAGTGGTTCTTGAATTTATATAATTGTTTTCAAAGCACTTTTGCCGTTAACTCAGGTGGGCCTTAAAAATATCCTGCTAAATAAGTCAAATTGATATTATCATCTTCGTTTTGAAGAAAAAAGAACTTGAGGCTCAGAGAGTGAAATGACTTGCCTGCAGTCACATAAATAATAAGTTGTCAAGTTAAAATTGGAACTCAAGGTATTCTATTGTCAAGTCTGATTTCCTTGAATTTTAAAGCAGTATCTGATCACTGTTGATCAGGGTTACCCACCCCTCCACCCCCCACCAATCCTGTTTTAACATTTTTAAAAAATTTAATGTATTATGGTAAGCTTTTACTTACAGTGCTCCAGATATCTTGCATCTCCTATCTGATTCACTTACTATTGTCATGCATTTGCTGTTCAGTTATTGAAATTGATTGTGATGGAGTTGTAAGTAACTAAGGGCAGTAAGTAAAGGTTTTACTTTCTTTAATACTCTGTTCTAGGACCATACAAGGGTGGGTGCAGACACCTCTCAGGACATCCAGCTCTTTGGTATAGGCATTCAGCCTGAGCACTGTGAAATTGATATTGCATCTGATGGCGATGTTACTCTTACTCCAAAAGAAAATGCAAGGTAAGAAAAGTAGATAGCCTACTTACCAAAGCTTGTGCGCCTAATTTTCCAAAGGAGGAGACTGCCCTCTCTCTTTTTGCTTCAGTTATATCAAAGTTAAGGCTACAAAGATTGCTTTCCTGTTACACAGAGCTGGGTAGCAGCATTTCAAACACCTGCTTTGGGGTAGGCTGATTCTGCTTTGACCAGCACTTTGTTTATCTAAACTTCAATTTCCTCCTGTGGTTAAGTGAAGCTAATGGTAGACAAAACATGCATGTCACTTGGCTCAGTGCCTGACACATAATAAATATTGAATGAAATTAGTTGTTACTCAATGTAATGCATTGTGTAAAAAACAGTTAATCAGGCAACTCTGTTGTTTTGAAAAATTACTAAACCAGGCTGTAATATGTAAAAACTTGAGAATTGACAGAGTAATGTATTTATTTTTAGTACTATTAAATGATGTTTAAATTATTTAATAAACAGGTATACTATTTAAATAAAGTTCTATAATAATATTCATTAGCATACAAATACTGTAATTCAGAACACTCATTTTTATAAGGAAAACATTATACTTATTTTAAATTATTCTGTTAATATTGGCCATATAAATTTCTAAGTACTGAAAAACTTAGACTTAAAATAATAGTGTACCTGATACATGAAAGTTTATAGATCTAGTATTATAGTGATGTTATTATTATTAAAATATTTAATGGTAAAATGATACTATTCCTTAATTTTTACTTATTCGAAGTTCAAATAGTTCTTAGCCTTAAACTGACTGTATTCTCCTCTGTTAGAAGCTTTGGATTTCTTTATACTCTTTTTTTGAAATATAATTAACAAATAAATGTACATATATTTACAGTGTGCAACATGGTGGTTTGATCATATTCTCTTCTAACACTATGTCTCAAAATTATTTTAATCAGCAAATTTTTTCATGCCCAATTTTAATTCCAGTTCCATGTCTTCATCCTACTCTTCTTTTTTCCCCACCCTGCCCAATCTCCAACTTTCCTGGAACCCCAGGGTAGCAGTTCATTCATTCAGTATACTTTGCTCCATGCTCTGCTGGGAATGCCTGGTGGAGGAGAATGTACAGAACAACAGTTACTGTACAGGAAGATAAGTGCTTTTTTTCAAGTGATCTTTAGAGCCTGCAAATCTGATCACTGAGGTAGTGTGGGATATTCATAGGACTGAAAGTGGATATTTATTATATTGTAATGGGAACACAGCAAGTGGCAATGGAGAAGAACAAAATATATTTGAAAATTATTTGAAAGTTAGAAAATTGTAGTCATCTGCTTGGGGACAGAATGGGACTCAATTAGTGAAGAAAACGGGAAGTCAGCAATGATGACAGGTTTTTATCTTGGGAGACTAGATAAACAGTGGTTGCTGCTAAAATGAATAAGGAATACAAGGGGAGGAACCAGTTTGGAGGATGATAGGTCTGAGTGGTAATGAGTTCAGTTTGGGATACTTCGACGTGTCCTTGGGCTGTGAAGCTACACTAAAGATAGAGAGTTGGGCATTAGCCGTGTTGCCTCTCTTGAAAGTGGATTGAGAGTGTGTAGTGTGAAAATTAAACCAATGTTTTTGGGGTGGTCTGAGGAATAGTCCATGAAGGAGGCTGAGATGGGGAGCCAGGGAGTCAGTAGAGGTAACAGGAGGATTATAGTCATGGAAACTAAGGGAAGAGAAAATTTTAAGGAAGGAGAGGTCAGAATAGAAGCTAAAAAGATTTTTTTGTGTTTAGCAATTAGGAAGACGCCAGCAACCGTGGGGTGTTTAGGTACTATATAGTTCTGGGTATGGAAGGAAAAATGCAAAGAAGAGAGAATGTTAGGTGAGGAACTGAGTCAAGAGTCTTGGTTCTGAAGATGGAAATGGGGTTGAGGACATAGTAAGAGAGGGACATGGGGTTAAGAACTATCATTGTTACTTCCTATCTATCCTCAAGTCTACTGATTCTCTCTATAGTACTGTCTTAACCATTCTGTTGAGTTCTTAATTTTAATGTCTCTATTCTTCATTTGTAGAAGTTCAGGAGGCCCATTTTTAGATATGTTCTCTACTGGAAGTCTTGTTTTTACTCCAGTGTATGCCATTAATAATTTTATTTTCACATATTTTATTGTCCTTATTTGAGAATTCTGTTCTTTGGAGTTGTTGGGGCCTCAGTCTGTTTGTTGTATCTGCTGATAAGTTTGCTTTCTAAACAGTTCATGGTTTTTTAGATGCACTCATCTTCAGCAGTTCATCTGTGGGTGTCTTGTGCCTGGGTGAGGGCACATAAATTCCTGCAGAGAGGCTTTATGTTTGCTTGTTCCAAGCATCCCAAGCATGTATCTAACCGGAAATTACTTTTTACGCTAATTTCTTAGCTTAGGTAGAGTACTAAACCAGACAGCTTCCTTAACTTTTTCTTTTTCATTCAGAGTGTACTATAGATGGCAGTGATATGTTCATATGTGTGTTGAGGGGCGTGCACATGGTGTGCATGCATGTGTCTGTATGTATCCCTGGACAGGGTCCTCTAAAGACAGAAATTATCTTGTAATTTAAAGATAAGTAAGAGAGGCAAAGCCTACTGTGTCCCTCTCTCATGTACTCCGGAGCTGCTCTCTGTGTCGCTCTGGAATGGCACTGCCTAGGAGAACATTCTGAGAAAACGGGAAGGTTCCGTGACTGCTAAGACCACTTTGGTGGCCACTGGTGAGGTGCTCTTGAGCACTAAAGTATGGCTAGGGAGCTTGAGGAATTGCACTTTTAAAATTATAATCCTGTATTAAAAATAATGAAGGACACAGAGGGACACATCTCTATTATTGATCATACTGCTATTTCTAGAATTTCTGAAGAGCCTTTTAGATACCTCAGTAAACAGTGGGCAAATATGTTCCTTAGAAAGTGACTAGTGAATGTTTTTTAGGTAGAAATGTATTCCATAAAACTTTCAAAAAAACTCTTTTCATCATCCTTTGGCAAAAACGCATACACATATGTGTATACATATACATAGGTATGTATAGACACACCTATATATTCTGATCTTATGTTCCAGTTTGCAGATGACTACATTAGTTCCTAATGCCAAGTAGATGGGACACAGACTTTTGAAGCTTGAGTTACAATGATGAGAGTCATTTTCAATGGCAAGGATGAAGAGAACATGTTACTGTAAAAATACACACACCAAAGTTTTATCAAGTTTATGTATGACAGATTACAATGATTTAAGAGAGTATTTTCAGAGTACTCTTATGAGTAAAAACTTAGCTACTTGATTTGAAATATTTCTACAAAGGAGTGATTATTTCCATATGTGAGTTCTACTTATTCCATAACTCTGCTTTAGAGTTCTATAAATATTAGGAGCCAGAAAATGATATTATTATATGAGAAAAGTAACTTGTTGAAAAATTAAAACTCAAAATAATACTCATTATTTTTCTCCATTAAACTTCTCCTGACAGTTCTTTAGCAAATTAAATTTCAATTAATTATCCCCCTTATTTTTTTGGTTTTAATATACCAACAAAATTTCATTTTTTAATTAAAGGAAACATTTAAAAAAAAGACCAAAATTTTCAGCACTAAAAATTCCAGAGGACTTTTCCTTTCCCCATAAAAAATGTCAGTGACTGTGCTTTAACTGTGTCAGAGGATCAGTCAGTGAGATCTAATCAGAAAGCTTTTACAGTGGGTTATTCAGGCGACTGACTTCACAGCCCCATGATAGCTGGAAAGCTGTAGTAAAGTTGCAATGTAAGAAATGCTGCCCTATTGAAAGATCACCTACAAATGTCCACAGGGTTAAGTTGCTTCTTCAAGGTTTGTTTCAGACCCGTCAGAGATGCATGGGCCAACCCAAACCCAGAGACGCAGTGCACATTATTTACAGTGCAATAATAAAGACTGTCAGAATTGTCTCCCCCACCCCTAGTTGTTAGTTTTGCTTTACAATATGTTTGGTTACTGTTTGTGATTTAAGTATGGTATTCTTACTCTTACTCATGGTATTCTTATTCTTTTTATGTTTTCTCCATTTTTATTTTGGAGAAAGATATAAAAGTGGAAAGAATGCTATAATGAACCCCCATATATCCACAATCCAGCTTCAACACAAGCGCTTCATAGACAATTATGTTTTATTTACATGCCCTCCACATCCCCTCCTCCCTCTTGTCTGGGTTATTCTAAAGCGAATTCTAGACATTCTAACTTTGCATCCATAAATATCTCAGCTTGCATCTTTTAAAAGATGAATATTCTTAAACATAACTTTAATACCATCACACCTAAAATAATTAACAATAATTTCCTACTAATAATTTTATATTCAGTGTTCAGATTTCCCCAATTACCTCATAAATGTTGTTTTTCGGTTGTTTTTTGAAATCAAATTCCAAATAAGAGCCAACCTTTGTCATTGGTTATTATATCCCTTAAACCTCTTCTAGTCTATGGGTTCTTCCACCCTCTCCCCCCAATCCCTTTGTTCTTGCATTGTTTGTTGAAGATGCCTAGTTGTTGGCCTAGAGTTTCCTGTTACCAGCATTTTGCTCATTGCATCCCATGGCATCATTTGGCATCTCCCTCTGTCCTCTGTTTTCTAAATTGATATTTACATATAGAAGCTTGATTAGATTCAGCTCAAATTTTTACAGAAGTATTCCATAGGTGGTGCTGTCTGTCCCCTACAGGCTGCATACCACATCAGGTTCTTTCTCCTTGGGGGCATTTGCAGCCCTAGATTATCAGTGCTTATCAGCAGTCTAACCGTTTTGGCACCAGGGACCAGTTTCATGGAAGACAGTTTTTCCATGGGGGTGGGGACAGTTTGGGATGATTCGAGCACATTACATTCAAACTCACCTCTGGCTGTGCAGCCTGGTTCCCAATAGGCCACGGATTGCTGCTGGTCCGTGGCCCAGAGGTTGGGGACCCCTGGCTTAGATCATGTGTTTCAGAAGTGGTTATAATTCTCTTATTCCTTCTTCAGGTATTAATAGAATACATTTATTAAGGGAAAGTCCCCCCAGTTATCTCTTTAGCTACTGGGGCTGGTTTTGCACTCTTTACCGTTCAGCTGACTATTTCCCTGGTGTTCCTTCAGGTCCTGTGTGAATGGCACCCTGGTGTGCAATACCACCCAGCTGTGGCATGGTGATAGAATCCTGTGGGGCAATAACCACTTTTTCAGGTAACTTCTTTGTATTCACTAATATTTTCATATACATTTTTTATCTGAGTGCAAAATAAGTTGATTTTCTCTAATGGTGACAACTCCACAGAATTAATTTACCTAAGAGGAAACGGCGAGATTGGTTGAAAGACTTTGAAAAAGAAGCAGGCCCACCAGAGCATGACCTGGACGCAGCCAGTGAAGCTTCTTCGGAACCAGACTATAACTATGAATTTGCACAGATGGAGGTTATCATGAAAACACTGAATAGTAACGGTAAGGCTGTCACTTCAGATTTCTGTGTCTTGGGCAGTTCCTGATCTCACCACATTCAATGAGGGATAAGTGTGTATGTTGTGCCATTCTGAAAATGTAAACACATCACATTGCTAATTCCTTAAAAAGGCCGTAACTGAGGGGCTAATGAAAGTATTCTGGAACTTGGTCAGCTCTCTTCAATGTAACCAGAAAGTAGGTGGAAGCTTTTGAGGACCGAATTCTCGGGCCAGTTGTTGGAACATTTCCATGGTCCTGGAGAGCTGAGTGACTATGATGGAATTCCTTCCGAAATTTCCCTTTGCAGAGCCCATCATTTCTCGGTACTTCAGAACATGAAAATCACCAGGAGAATATTACTGGTAATCCAGAAATTTCAAATAGAATCTATTGGAGAGATAAAAGTTACAACATTGTACTATGAACTCAATTGGAAATTACACCCTAAAGAGACTGACTTAAAAATGAGTGCTGGTTTGTGCACCTCAGTGGATTGAGCGCCAGCCCATGAACCAAATGGTTGCCAGTTCAATTCCTGGTCAGGGAACATGCCTTGGCTGTGGGCCAAGTCCCTGTTTGGGGGCATGCAAGAGGCAACTGATTGATGTATCTCTCACACTTTGATGTTTCTCTCCCTCCCTCCTCCTTCCTCTAAAAATAAATAAATAAAATCTTTTTTAAAAAAATGATAGCTAAAATAAAAGCTTTTATGGGTTCTTTGCTTGACCTACATTCCAGCCTGTCTCAGATCCTTAAGGAATAGATTCTCCTTGAAGAATTATTTCTAGATCCCTCTTTCTAGAAGGTTTTCAGTGATTATATTGAAGTTCTTCCTATCAATATTTAAAAGGAAGTCCTTTACCTACTTTCTTCTGTGCTTACACACTTACGTGAGTTCAATAAAATACACACCAAAGTTTTTTCTTGCTTGCTTTTTATAAATCTGCTTCTTCCTTTTCCCATCTCCCAGTCTTCTGATCACTGCACTTTGTACCTGGGATCTAGATGCTGGACAGGAAAGTTCTCCTGTTACCAGGCACAAGGCTACGTTTCTAGGACTAGAACTCTTTTACAGGGATATAGTTGAGGACTACATTCAGGAGCACATGAGCAAGTTGGTTTCTGGATGTTATCCAGTCTTACTTTCCCATTCATCTGTTCTTCAGATACCTGAGGATCCCTAACTTGAACGAGGGAGGGTGTCCAGGAACCCTGAGAGCCCTACCGAGGCTCTCCAGAAGGCCAGCTTCCACCTGGCGGGGTGCTTAAAGAGTATTTTGGTTTTCACAGTTGAGCTCTTCCCTTAAACGTTCACTTTCTCACTCTACTCCTTGAATAAGCGTATCCGGGAAGAATTTGAGCATGGCTCTTGAGTAGTTGGTCAGATCTCTGGCATATCAAATTGGGGATTCTGTTGCAAAAATAAAGATTTTGATTTATCTCTATTTATGGATTTTTAGCCTCAAGGAACCCTCTTTTTAATTATAAAGATGAGGTTTGAAGAAAAGGTCAGATTGAGAAACAAGTGTAGTGTAACAACAAAAAAGGAGGGAAAAAGTAACTTTATGAAAAAAGTTTGGCAATTTCTTGTTTTAAACATGAAGATTACGGATTAAATTAGCTATTGGAGCTTTTGACACTGTGGCACAGGGTGGACCACAGCTAGAAATCAAGCTTTAGTTCACTCTGCTACTTGCTCAGCAGGACAGCAGAATCCCAAAAGACATTTCAAGTTGATGTTCCTGCATCAGGATCACAGTAACACATCGTTTAACAACGTACCTGTGCAACAAGCCTCCTGTGAATGACTTTTTGGAAGCCTGAAGGGACACGGCTGTTACAGGAGGGTATAGGCTCCACACTCCAGCTGGAAGAACTCCCATTTCAAGAGAACTTATTTCTTTCAGTGAGGTTACAGAATTCTAGAGGTCTCTATCCCCTAACTCTGCAGAGTCTGCTAGTATCAATTGAGTCATGTATCATCCCATATCACAGATTTCTAATTTAATCCAGCTGCTACCTTGTTATCATATACATAGTAAATCTCTGAGTAACCAATGAGTATTTAGTAAATATTTGTTAATTCCTTCAGTCCTCTTGACCAAACTGATTAGTTAGCAGCAGCGTGGTTCATGGTATTAACATAAGTTATTCATCTGTATTCCAGATCAGGCCTTACTCTCCAGTGTTGATTTTATCTACTTAAAACTAATGTTTTCCTCTCCCCTCCTGATTGCTTACCCAAGTTCATTGGTAAATGGAGCTTCCCTGTGGGGCACATAGACATGTTCTGATGCAAGTACGGAAATGCTGACGGCTGGACACTGTTCTTACAATTCCCTTCTGCTACTAGGTGGCTTCCCAGTAATAAGCCTGTCTGCCTGGTGGTCGTCCCCTTGGTGGTCCTATTTGAAGATTCTCTTCCCTCTCCTGTGGTTTCAGACGAAGCTCCTCCACAAACAGTGGGATAAAGGTTTTCACTGATTGGCATTAGCATGAGGGAGCTTGACAGGGTTTTAGCAGTGCTGCTGACTGATGCTTGTGCTCCATGCTTTGGCAAAATCTAACGTGATTGGGAAGAAGCTGACCTTTTCTGCCAGTGGTGCTCTGCATCCTTGATTGAGGAATGTTCCCTTTTCAGTTAAGATCCCTGCCTCCCGTGTCCCACCTCCACTACCTTCCCCATGATTATGGTACCTATTCTTTTCCCTCTGCATCCAACAGCACAAAAGTGTTGCTGGTTCCCCTACTACTGCTGCTAATGGTTTTATTACTGTTGAAAGCCCAGCAGTCAGAACATTTTTCTGTATATGCATTTACCTGCATTATCCCAGTAACAGAATAGAGTAATGCGTTTTCAGTCTCTAGAGTAAATGATCGAAAACTCAATTCATTTGAATTAAGAGTAAAAACAAGCCACCTAGTATCTGTAGACAATATGCCTTCTCCCCAAGCATTCAAAATTAGGAATCAGACACTCATCTATTTCACAGAGTCAATGGTAGCTCTAAAGTAAAGAACAATCATACAGCCCGCTTATTCCATCTGGGATTAAAAGGTTCTTTTGTCCCCAAAGAGATCTACTTCCCTTCAATTTGGTGCCTTGGGCCTCATGGTATGAATGAATTCTAACTCTCTTTATCACATTAATGCCTTCCAACCACCACCACCATCACCACCACTCTCTCTTTTCCATTCTTGGGAAAGACAAGTAAATTTGAGCTCATTTCATAGTTGCATACCAGGTAAACAATAAACTAATGAAGAAGAGAAGTGCTCTGCCCGAGGTAAATGTGGTCCTTTTTTCTCTTCCTAAAATACCACCCTCCTGGTATCTTGGCCTCAGGCGCCAGACTCACTGCGTTTTAAAACAGCTCATTGAAAAGGAGGAAAGTGATAGGGGGAAATTAAAACTGTGGACAATGTTTTGATAGTTGATTGGTCACTTGAAAATAAGCCAAATAATCTTTGGCTTCTGTCCTAGGCCTTATTATAGAGTCAGATTGACTTGCTGATTAGAGTGATCTATTTTTTAAAATATAGGTAGTGATAAAGACTTGAAACTGGTAAATTTGAAAAGAAAATGTTATCAAATATGTATAAGAGAAAGGTGTTTCCAGACTTGTGTTAGGATTAGAATTTAAAAAAGAAAAAACAGACAGAAACTCTCGGCCCCTGTACCTCCACCAGGGCAGAGTCCCGGGGCAGGGCTTGCCAGGCTGTAGTGGAGCAGGTGCAGGGGCATTTGCTTTGGGTGGCTCTGTCTCTCACAGCTGCACATTGGCTTGTGGCCACTGACAAAGCCTGGGGAGCATCAGGGGTGTCAGTCATGGCAACTGCTGAAGCAGTTTAAGCAGGATCGGTCACACTGCCTCTGCATGCTGTGGAGCCCTGCAGTGAAATCCCCTCCACTTCAGAGACTTAGGATCCTGTGTGTTTCTGCACACCACTAACAAGTGGAAATGAGAGTTAAATATCTTATTTAGGGTCTTTTAGCAAAAACCCTAGCATATATACTTGTATGAAGTGGTATGTTTTCCAGGCTTCTCTCACTAGAAAAGACTCCTCTCTTAACTCATAAACACTGAGCTAAGGCTCTTGAAAATAAGGTGTAAATGTAAATCAATGGCAAGGACCTTGTTTTTTACTTTTTAAACCTGAAGTCTAAATAGAGCAAAAATATGTACTGTCTGAGAAATATATTTTTAAAAATTTCTGAGGGAGCTTTTGCTCTCTAGCCCTTGCATTTAAAAGTCCTTCAGACTCCCTCAAAAAAACTCCCCATGTTGTTCTTTTTTTTCCCCCAGAAATTTTGGGTCTATGTCAGAAGTTCTAATGCTTTGGGGTACATAGATTTTTACTCTATAGCAAATGTCTTGTCCACTCTTGGTCTGTCTGTCTGTAGGATTTTTATTTTTACTTTTTTTTTGGTGAGGGTGAGCTGAGGGGGCTGATGGTGGTGGTTAATTTTCCATCACATTTTCAAGTAACATATTTTAGAGACTCTGTGAAGCAAACCATTCTGCTTTGAAAAAAATGCAGAATTTGAGAATCTTATATCAGCAAAGAACAGTATTTTTTAAAATTTGGGTTTAGCAAAAGTAGGTTTACGCTTGTGAGTATGAGAAACACAGTTTATTTTTGCATTATTATTTGTGAATTATTGTGTTATTTTCATATTTTTCCATATGAACAACTGTAAACCTACTTTTGCCATATCCTGCATCCTTTAACAGAGTACTAATTTTGAGCAAAACATTGGAAGTTAGAATACTGTATTATATTACTACTGAGTTTATGTCTACCCCAGCCAGTTCGCACTGATCTGAGGTCAGATGTGATCTTAGGTCAGCGACTTAACCTTTCCAAGCCCCAGTTCCTCATCTCTGCTGTGGGAATGATACACCCTCTTAGGTTTGATGATGCATGCAAAGGGTATATATAGCTCCTGTACATGAGATACAGCCAGTAGCTAATCAAATTATCATTGTCATTGTGGTTGTCGTTTTTATTTTAAAAGCTCACCGATGCTGTGCATATCGTGATATTTTCATTGCTTTCTACTTTTTGTTTTGTATGATTTAACCTTATTTTTTTTAAGTTGATGCTCTCTTTTTCTCTTACTGCTCATATAGAGATTGGTACAATTTACACACTTATTTCACAAATTGATAAGGGCCTTCTGGAAAAGTCTGTCAGTAGCTATCATCAGGTGTTATACAGAATCTTAATTTCCCACTGTTATCCTGGAAATTAAACTGACAGTTAGTATGTGGAAATATAACACAGATAGCTCTGAGTAGCTGGCAAGTGTGTCCATGTACAAGGAGGAAATTAAGCCCCAGGCTAGTCTGAGAATATGAACACGTCTAGCTCACCTGTTCCTACAGGAAATGTGTATGTGGCAGTGACTTTCCAGGCAGTCTAACATGCCGTTTCCCTACAGCCTGCTTACTTACTGTCAGTAACATTATTCTGTGTACATGAGGCCAGCGCCTTAATCCTTCTCCGTGGCTTTGAGTTCATTAGTCCTCACCAAGCGAAGTTCTCCCTCAGCCAGTTAACTCTTCAGAATCAAGTCTCACCTGCATTCCAACCCCTCTGGTTAGAGTACAGCCCTTCTGAGTATGACCTATTGGTATTTTTATGCCTGTTCACCCGTATACATATTGGTGATCTTTAGATCTGCAACAGCAAGAACCACAAAAAGAGCCATTTATTTTTGCAAGTGAATTATCCTCTTAGTTTTCAGCACCTGAAAAATTGTCAGATGTTGTACTCAGTGTTTTCAAATATATACAGTGATCTGTAAGTTTTGTTCCTCTCACATTACAGAAATTCAGGAGTAGTATGATTTGTGGTTAAAATCAGAAATATAAACCATTTGTCATATACCAAAACTGAGTGCTAAATGGGCATAGAAATTCACCACGATAAAAATCAAATCTTGTATGGCTGCGTCTTTGACATTATCCTAGATTTCATGACATTTTTCTTCTCAGTGCATCGGATCTCATCCCCTTCTTTACACTTTGCTTATAGTAGGTGTATCATTAGGATAAGCCCATCAAATTGAAGAAAATAACATTTACATATATGGAATTTACCTAAAATGTTAGTGAAAAGAAAGCTGACAGGATTTCCCATAGGGCCGCTCAGGCCTCTGCTAGAAAGCACATCAAAAGGCCATTTTCTGGGGGAGGGAGGAGGTGGCTCCTGCTGAAGCAGCGCAGGCTGGCTGCCTGTCTTAGCCACCACTGAACACACTTTGTCTTATCTCTTGGCTCACCAGACCCAGTTCAAAATGTGGTTCAGGTCCTGGAGAAACAATACCTGGAAGAAAAGCGGAGTGCACTTGAGGAGCAGCGGCTCATGTATGAGCGAGAGCTGGAGCAGCTCCGCCAGCAACTGTCTCCTGAGAGGCAGCCCCGGAGCAGCGGTCCAGACCGCCTGGCCTGCAGCAGCCAGACTGCTCAGCAGAAGGTGACGCAGTGGGCAGAGGAGAGGTGAGGATGGACCTGCTGGACCCAGAGGCCAGGCTCCGGGGCTGTGGGGCTTGGAGGGAGTGCTGTGAGACATGTCAAAGGGGGATAAACCCAGCACAGAAGGAAATCTTAATCCCATTTCTGGATTGTTAGCAACTGACTTTTCTTTTCAAGGATGCTGTCCAACCTTGGTGTGCTTATACTTTGCTGTTAAAGACACGCCCCCCTTCCCAACCCTTCAGCAAAAATGGTACCAAGTTTGAAGGCTTAGACTGTTAAGATATTAAAATGGAGATAATCTGAATAAGACTTTCTTCTTATTTTTTTATTTCTTATTTTAGATTCTTTTTAAATTCTTCAGTGTTAAGGAATCTCATATATACAGACTTTTAAAAATTATGACTTTAGAACATCCCAGAACTGAAGTAATGGTAGAAGAAATGGTAGTGATAATACTGATAAGAACAATAAATTATTCCTAACTTGTGTTGTGTTCTTACCACACCTAGGCATGGTGCTAATTTTATTTAACACTCCCAACAGCTCTGTTACCTCTGTCTTGTAGATGGGAAGTCAGTGTAAATGCTCTGAGTCAGTCACCCATTTAGTCAATGAAAAGCCCAGAATTTGAAAAAGCTGGGTCTCTCCAGAGACCCATTAATAACTCCTGTGTTGTAATAATAATTAATGGTAATAAAAGCAGTATCTGACATTTATAGAGCATTTATCATGCACCAGTGACTAAGTGCTTCACATATATTTACCTAATCCTCACATCTGCTACCATATTTTATCATTTTCACTGCCTGTTTTACACATGAGGAAACTGAGGCTGAGAGGTTTAATCACTCGCCCAGTTGTTGAGCTAGTAAGTTGGGCCAGTGGGATCAAAGCCAGGGCAGTCTGACTTCAGGGGACCTCCTCTCACTCTTGCAACCACACTGCATCACTCCCCAGCAGTGAGATGCTTAACTTGAGCCACATTCAGGAAAGATGACCCCTGAGAGGAGAAAAGGAGACCCTACCCTGTATTGAAAGGATCGCCATAGTAATGCACTCAGTTGTTCCAAATCAAGAGAGAAGAGTCAGTTACACTTTCCCAAGGAGCTGCCAGCTCACATGTCTGGATACTGAATATGAATACTTATCATACTTGTATTATTTTGTCATATTTTATTGTGCCTGGGTAAAACAGACAAAGGTTATCAGATGATGCTTTTTCTGAAGAGCTGCCTTTTCCATGTTTCCTATGAGCTGGTGGCTTTACTCTAAGCAGTAGCTAGCTGAAGGTAATTGGTGTAATTGTTCCCACTGATATCCTTACTATTTATCCTCCCTATTTACTTTCCTATATACATAAGATTGCAAAAGACAAAAACAAACATGTAGTAGAAATGGTAGATTGCTTTAATTACATCATGTAGCATTTTTTAGTTAAATGTCAAAAAAAATTTCCACTTCCCATAATACCACACGGATTCTCCTTGAGGCTCAAATTCTTAAAAAGAAACAGAGTAGAAAAGATAACATTTAAAAAAATGGTTATAGCATTGATTTCACCAGCTTTCGCTGGACAAAATTAAGATGCCATTGAAGATGGTCATTAAGAAGGTGGGGCGACTTTTATCTAAGAAGGTGTTGATGGTTTGCAAAATATTGAAGGATTCACATCTAAGTAAATTAGGGTTTGAGAATCAAATATATTTAAGAGAATTAAATATATTCAAGTATATTTAATCCTCATATTTGTGAGAATTACAAAGAAAGTTAAAGTTGTAGTTAATTCTTTCTTTATACTTATAATTTACAATAAGATATAAATATGTGAAAATCCAACCATAATAGTGAATTTAAAAAACAGTTTCATTCAACAATAGGAAGTGCTACAATTATATAGTTATTTATTTGTTTATTTCCTCCACTGAAAAATAAGGTTCATTCATTGAACTACCCCCAGTGCCTAGAACCGATGCTGTCACATGCTGGGCACTTGCTTGTTGATTGTGTGAAATTGTTGAGTGATAAGAATGTGATGGCCAGCTGGGCAGAGGGCACAGTAAGTGCAGTGATTGTTCAGTGGAGGACAAGATCCCATCAAGCTGAGTCTTCTGCAGAGATTTCCTGGACAAGGAAGGGTTTCAAGGGAGTCTGAAGGATGCAGTTTAGGATAGTCAGAAGGTGGGATGGCACTGTGGATAGATGGGTTGTCATAAACCAATGTGAAGCAATGGAGAAGAGTAAGGTATATTTGGGGGATTACATGAGAAGTTTAGTTGTTTCTGGAAGGTGATTTGCAGAGGAATAAGGAGAACTAAGTCCAAAACTCTCAGGGTACACAGGAGGCCTAGAGACTTGCACATTTGGGATTTATCTTGTGGAAAAGGAGAAGGCTTTGAGCCTAGGAGCTACCCATTTAAGGCAGGGCTTTGTACGAACTGTCTTGTAGTGGAGGAGAAAGAGCCTGGGTACTGTAAGAATTTGGGGCAAGTATGAGGAACATGGACTGGAGTAATGAATGAAACAGAAGGAGAGAGATTCAGGAGATGTTTCAAAGAAAGAATCAACAAGGCTTTTTCTGCATATTGTGGAAAAAAGAAAAGACTAGGCTAGCTGAAAGTAGTCAACCCTAAGTAACTGGGGGGAAAAGGTAATGTGATTTAGAAAAGGCAGCAGGACAGTATCAATGTGTGATACATTTTATGTCATTTTATATTAATGTCTTTGCAGTGGCCCTCCTGTTGTCATTTCTAAGGTGAGAAGGAAAGAGTACAGATTTGGATGTTCCAGGCTTATCATTTTCCTATGAAGTGAGGGCAGGAGGTGTGTAAATGGTATTGAAAAGAAGAGCTATATAAGGCATAGCGCAGTCTGCTAAACTGGGTTGCCTTTGAGCCCAGATTCAAAAGTGGAATCCAGATGTACTCTTTCTTTCATTCAGTGGTATTTTTAATACCTTACAATGGGCAATGCACTTGGCCAGGAATTAAGTGTAATGACAAGCAAAAAAGACAGGATCTTTACCCTAGGGATGCTTACAGCTTCTTAGGGTAGACAGACTTCAGTCAAATCACTGTACAGATAAGTGAAAAATTGTAACTGTAAGTGCTACTGGAGTAAAAAAGTCTGTGGCTGGGAGAACACATATTGTTTTGACCTGGTCAGGTTGTCTGAGAAGCTTTTATCAGAAGTGCTGCTGTGTAGAGAGTTGAAAAAAGAATTCCTGCTGCCATGAAAGTGCCCATTCTTGCCTTTTACCAGCTGAAGAAACCGTGTGAAGCACTTGCTTCTTTATGACTGCAGGCATGTTTCTCCACCCACCTCCCTTCCCCACCCTAAAACACACCAAAGTCATAGTCATGTCTTTTCCCTAAAGGATCCTTTGTTGGGTTGGGTTGGGTTGGGTTTTATTTTTGCATCACCACATCAAAATCTAGTAGTCTTCAAATGTTATGTAATTTTTACAATGGATTTTACTTACATCAGTTCACATATTTGCTCCTCATCAGTGGTTACCAGCAGATAGCCCACATGACCTTGGTGGGAAGAAGGAGGGATAAGAAGGATTTAGTAGCAAAAATCAATTGAAAAATATTGCCCAAAAGGTATTTCTAACACTTTCTAATAATATGACTCACTTAGAAACTGGATTGCAGTTAGTTTGCTTATCTTTTCGATTTTCTCATTTCCTCTTCTTCTATACCACAGGGATGAACTCTTCCGTCAGAGCCTGGCAAAACTGCGCGAGCAGCTCGTTAAAGCCAATACCTTGGTGAGGGAGGCAAACTTCTTAGCTGAGGAAATGAGCAAGCTCACTGACTACCAGGTGACTCTGCAGATCCCTGCTGCAAACCTCAGTGCTAATAGAAAGGTGAGAATGAGGGCAAGGTGTGCATTAGTGACGACTGTAGGATGGCTGTAAACCTGACATCTAAGGTAAGATCCCGAGGAGATCCTGAAGTGTGCCAGGGTATTTGTTCTTCTCAAAACTTCCTCTATAGACCTTCTCATGTATGCATGCCCTTAGATATGTTATAATCAGAATACGAGAATTCGAGTGGCTTAAAGCATTTAAATGTTTTCTTTAAATCAGACATATATAAGTAATCCCACCTGCTCTTCTCTTTCATATAAATGCCCCTTCTGAATTGGGGGATAGGTATATGTTTTGTTGTGGTATCATCCTGACAGTGAATTCCACCAGAAAGGAAGACAAGAAGGCTGGCAGGGTAACTGTCTTTACATACACAGAAAAACATTCTGCAACCATTTGGATGTTTCCCATCATTTTGTCTTGAAGAATGTTTTCTTTAAGGAGAAACTTTGCAATAATTTTTCTTCTGTTCATTTTTCCCCTCCCAAGATGTGTGAGGGAGTGTCTCAGTCCGTCTTGTTGGGTTTTAGTCATTTGACCTTGAAGAAATGTATTCGAAGTCCATAGTCACATAAGTAAACTTAAAGTTTTATGTGCTTTTTTTGTATAAGGATATAAAATTTCCTTTATAAAATTTGAAAAAAAACTGAGAAAACCATGATATTGAATAGTAGAATTATTAGTCATATGAATAATCCATCCACATAAGGATTGCTGCATTACCTATAAAAATCATGTTTATGAAGAACAGTGAGCACAAGAAGATGGTTGTAATATAAAAACTGTAGAGAGAGAATTGGGATAGGAAATTTATATTTTGTTCAGTCCTACTTGTGGTAAAAATTAAGTGTGTGCCTGAGTATACATAAAAGGTGGAAAATAAACCAAAATATTCTGTAGGTGATAGAATTTCATTTTCTTTTGTATATATTGTTTTCATAACTTGCTTTACAATAATATGTAATGCTTTAACAATTCAAAAAGTTATAAAAAGATTTGTTTCACTTTTGTTTTTGTTTTTCTTTGTTCTGCAGAGGGGAGCAATAGTGAGTGAGCCAGCTATTCAAGTGAAGAGGAAAGGAAAGGGCACCCAAGTTTGGACCATTGAAAAGCTGGAGAATAAATTAATTGATATGAGAGACCTTTACCAAGAATGGAAGGAAAAAGTCCCAGAGGTAAAAGAGATAAAATGTGAAGGAGATTTGGTCATTTTAAAAGCAGAGAGTATAAATGACTTAATCGTCAGAGCACACGCATACTGGTGAATATTTGTAGTGGTGCTTTGGACATTTAGATTTAAAAAGTAAAGCGGAAACAATCTTGAAAGGAGTGCTGAGTTATGTCAGCAACATAACATGTGATCTCTACCCAGAGAGGAACTGAACGAGGATAACACGGTGTATTCTCGTCTAGCCGCATTTTTTCTGCCCTTCAAGGGAAGTGAAGTGGAACGAAATTTGTGCAGTCGTATCAGTGATGTGAAAAGTTGGCTGGATGGAGTCAGCACGGATTTTATATTTATTAGCTCACTCCCCTAGCTGGGCTCATGGCTGGGTGGATTACTATGAATAATTTTAGAGAGCACACTTCATTTTTTAGACATTAGAAGATTCAGTGAAGGAAATGAGGCAACACACAGGGAATAAAATGAAATAGGCTGCAGGTGGAGTGTGACTGGGATGATATGACAGTAACTAAAGAAGGGTCCTCTACACAGACTTAGTCTCCAACTAACAATCCCCTCTTGTATGCTACTTTTGTTTTATTTACGTGATGTGATTCTAAGTTTACTTTTTAACTTGTTTGAATAAATGCCTTTTTAGAAACTGTTAACACGAGTTTTAAATCACATTATTTCAATTGCTGTTTCATTTCCTTCTGTCATATCCACTGACCTGTCCTACCACTCAGGCAAAGAGACTCTATGGGAAACGGGGTGATCCTTTCTACGAAGCCCAAGAGAATCACAACCTCATTGGTGTGGCTAATGTGTTCTTGGAGTGTCTCTTCTGTGATGTGAAACTTCAGTATGCAGTCCCTATCATCAGCCAGCAGGGGGAGGTAAGGACACGCCAACATCAGAGAAAATGATGGTGGTTCAAGTTTGGGGGATTATTTTCGATTTAAGTTTCTGAGGTTGATTGAGAGAAACTAGGCAAAGGAATCACAGTCCTCATTCTTTTTTTCTGTACTAGTATCAATAGAAACTATCAAACTTAAGTCATGGTTTTAAAAGATTATAACATTTTATATTTGTGGCTCACAAGTTTTTTCTTTGTTTTAATCAAATTAGAAATCTTTGGAACCTAGATTCAGCTCTGGGCCCCATATCATTTCCTGTCATCTCTTACCTTCGTATACACTATAGTTCCCTCCTGGCCTCTCAGTGGTCTTTACAAGATACAACTTGAGAGGATTATTTTGAAACCCAAAGTATTCAAAGAAAACAAGCTTTATTATCCTATTGTTACCGCCTTATTTTTAAACTCTTGTATTTCAGTTATTTAGATATACTGGCTTTGCGTAGGCCTAAGACATTTCAGAAAGTCTTCAAGTTCAAACTTTTTGATTTTATCCAATTCATCAACTGATGTTTTAATTTAAATTTAATAACACTTTTATTTCATAGTTTGTCCTTCAATAACATGCAAGGTTATTTTTTGTGATTTTTAGAGCAGGCTTAGAATAAGGTGTCATTCTGCCCAAAGCAAACCCTAGATCCCCTGTCGTGCGGTGTGAGTACACAGCCTGCCTGCACGTGTCATAATCCCCTCCGCTACAGCCCCATGAACATCCTGCTGTAGCAGACCATTGGGCTAGAGTTGTTGTTTCCCTGTTAAAGACGGGCACAATTCCTGGGGCAAAGGGATCCAGTGGCTGAGTCAGGGTTCTTAAGCTAGGGTCCATGGAGGGCTTTAGAGTTCTGTGAATCCCCCTGAAATTATATTAAAAATGAATTAGTCTCAAGAAGCATTGAAAAAAACTTAAGAACCACTATCTTCTGTGTCGTGATTTCTCTTATTCCCTTCCCTACCCCCCATCTTACTACTTCCTCATATTTTCTCCCTTGTCAAATACCATCAACCAGTATCTCTCAGGTCCCTGGCGCCAGTGCAGATTGCTGCGTGGAAGCTGGGTCTGAGCTGCCTTTGAAAACAAGCTCACTATTTAAGATGACAGTGGCACTGCCAGAATGTATGTCATATACACATTGCAGTTATTACAACCTTAGCCTGTTTTATGAAAGATCACTTGGCCAATTACAACACTCTGGGAATGCATATTTCAGCAGTTTTCCTTTGATTCTTTGCAACGGTGTTAAGAGAGATACTGCTAAACTAGCATCTATTCTGAGAACACCAAGAGAGTGAGGAAATTGTAAGCCTTTTTTTGGAAAAACAATTTTAAAGGAACTGTTTCCTTATAACTTCCTGGCTTTGTATATGCTGTTTCTCCTGGTGTAGGTCTCACTGTCTCAGGGAGCGCTTCTTCACTGGCTCCCTGCCCCAGTGTGAATGACATGCCCATTCTCTGTTCCCAAGAGAATACAAGCTACATGAGCCCAGTGACCATGTCTGTTTGGTTTACTGTTGTCAGTACAGCACTAAGCACAGTTCCTGGCACAGTGTCAGTTCCTGGCAAATATTTGTTGAATGCATACATTTATTCCATAACAACGGGTACATGATGCCTGTCGTGGCAGCTAGCCTGCACTGTTGTTACTGGGTTTTACCTCTCTGTCTTTCCCTACTGGGCTGCTAGTGCCCTGACAGCAGAGCCCATGTGTTTGTCTTGGTATTCCTGTGAGACCAGGTGTTTGGTCAAATGAGTAAGTAAGTGAGTATATATATATATACATGGGAAAGAGTAGAATATGATGATAGTAGCCCTACGCTGTTCATGGGCCATCCTGTAAAAAAAAAAAAAAGATAAGAATGAAGATGGCTCCAAAAGGCAAGTTACTGGGAGGTGAATTTGGGTGAAAGTTAGGCAGGATGATTAGAGGGGCAAGTGGTGGACAGGACCGGCTCTGGGAGTGTTGGGTTTCTCCTGGATGGAGAGGGTGAGCAGCCGCCTTGGAGCTGCTCGCCCGGGACGTTGTAGAGTGCTTTCTGCCTCGGGTCTGTGTTGTCTGTGGGGTGCCCTTTAACCTTGGCACCCTCTGGCTCCTTGTCCCAGGTTGCAGGGCGTCTCCACGTGGAGGTGATGCGTGTTACAGGAGCTGTCCCGGAGCGCGTCGTGGAGGACGACTCCTCGGAGAACTCCAGTGAAAGTGGCAGTCTCGAAGTTGTGGACAGCAGTGGGGAAGTCATTCACCGAGTCAAAAAGCTGACATGCAGGGTAGGAGGACAGGAATGGGGAGGCTCAGATAAATGACTTTTTAATTCAAAGCAATTTTACAGAAAAATCTTAAGAGTTTTCTGTAAAGCATAATAAAAATTAAACTTTCTGGCAATAAATACAATGGTGAACAATACTTTTTCCAAAAGTATAGCACACTTTTTGATGACAGGTGTGTGATATTTCAAAAGCCTGTGTGTTTGGCATGCAAGGAGTGTATGTTGTTTGGTGAATCATACTTGTCTAGTAAAGGTTGCATCTATATCAGAAACTCAGTTAGTAGGACAATTTTGGAGGGATGTGTGTTTCTGTTGCCAAGTTTATATGCTGTAGTTACAGAACTGTGGTACAGATTTCATTACAGATAGAACTCCTAATGAAATGGTGCCAGATATTTTCACATGTCAGATGGATGACTGATTTGTTTATTTCATTGCTTAGTCTTAAATTTGGAGTAGTTAAGAATGCATAGTGTAATGTTTTTTTTTATGGAAGTTATAGTTGCATTTTTAAAATCTGTCTCTTCAGGTAAAAATTAAAGAAGCAACTGGGCTGCCCTTAAATCTCTCAAACTTCGTCTTCTGTCAGTACACATTCTGGGACCAGTGTGAGCCTACAGTGGCTGCCCCTGTAGTGGACCCGGAGGTGCCCTCCCCACAGTCCAAGGATGCCCAGTATAGCGTGACCTTCTCTCATTGTAAGGTACAGGTGCCATTATGAAATGAATTATATGGGAGGCAACAGACCTGGGTGTCATTCAAAAGTATACCTGTACTTTAGAAGTTTTCCATATAAGAATGTTTTATAAAGGTAGTATGTTTATTGGGCATTTTAACCTCAAAATGTACTTCAATATAATTTCAAAAAATTAAAAGTGTTTAAAATAAAATCAGAAAAACCTATACTCGAAATCGTATTCCCCAGAGGTGTGATGACCAATGATAGCTTGCTACATATTTTGATAAACTATTTTCTGTGTTGTTCCACAGCTTTTATATGTGTGTGGTAAACATATGTTCATACATATAAATGGGCATAAACACACACTCTTAATATCATGCATACATAACTTCTAATGCTTTTTTACAAAAACATGATTACATTATACATATTGCAGGATTGCATCTTGTTATTTTAATATATGTGGACATCTCAACATGTAAGTTGTTGTAGATATCTTCATTCTTTTGAATAGAGTATAGCATTATAAGCATAGCATTCTAGTGTACCAAATGAGGTTTGATAGAAAATATAAAATGGGGAAAGTGAATTTTTGGTGAATATTGTATGGACCTACTTTGGAGCATTAGCTGCCGTTCCTGGCTTTCACATTGAACTGCCAATGAGCCTTGTCTGACAGACGGGCTCTAGCTTCTGTGCAATTTGTGTGTGTGTGCAAACCATGCATGTTCCTTCTACATTTTAAAAACAAATCCATATCACCACCTATAAAATTTCACACATATAAAGACTATCAAGTTTTTTTCTGAAAATAAATAGCCCACATTTTTTACCTGTACTCACCAATCTGTTTCTCAAGATTTTTATTAATCATGTTTTGTTTTTGCAGTCCCCATGTTTCTTTGGATCTACAAAGCTGTTTATTTAGCAGGATGGAATCTGAATTTTAAATGAATTCTAGTTAACAACTGGTTTAATAAATACTGGTTTCGGAGCCTCCAGATTCATTATGTAACCTTGGGGTTTATTTCATGTTAAAAATATGTAGATTGTACTAATTGGTTATCAAGTTTATTTTCTTTTTAAAATTCTTGCTCTGTCTCCAAATGAAATAAGTTAAATAATACAAGGTTAAATCAGTATAACATAGCTCTTGCCAAAAATGAGTCAGAGTTAGTTGTCTTCATCTGAGACTCCACCGAGATGCTAATGGAAAGAAAATGGGCTTTGTTCCTTGCCTGCTGCTTGGTTTTGGGTGATTTGCTGTGCTACTCAGTCAATTCAGTATTCATTTCCTCACACTCATCTGTTTGCATTTTAGAATGAGAAGCTGGGTGGGAGATTCTAAGAGCAAGAGATCAGAATTACGACCATAATCAAATACAGTTTAATCCTGTTATTAGTCTTCTAAGCCAGGGGTCCCCAAGCCCCAGCCACAGACCAGTAAGGGCCAGTAGGAAGCTCACCTAAGCTCTGCCTCCTCTGTCCCCCTTTCCCCACCCCGTCTTCCCCAAAACAGGCCCCTAGTGCCAAAAAGGCTGGGGTCTGCTGTTCTAAGCCATAGCAAGGAATAATCAAGCGTTCATTTTTTTGCCCTGACCAGTGTGACTCAATGGATTGGGCATCATCCCACAAAGCAAAAGGTCACTGGTTTGATTCTCTGTCAGGGCACATAACTGTGTTGAGGGTTCAGTGTCCCATTGGGCAGCCAATCAACGTTTCTCTCTCTTTCTTTCTTCCTCCCTTCCCCTCTCTCTAAAAATAAATGATGAATCTTTATACAGTTAAAAGGTAAAAAGGAAAATTTCACAGATGTCTTTATGCACAATTCTTGTCACTCTTTTCTTTCAACCCACTTACCCCAGGACTTTGTGGTGAACGTAACAGAAGAATTCCTGGAGTTCATTTCAGATGGAGCGCTAGCAATTGAAGTGTGGGGCCACCGGTGTGCTGGGAATGGTAGCTCCATCTGGGAAGTCGATTCTCTTCATGCTAAGACAAGAACGCTGCACGACAGGTTTGTACTTTCCTGTGACCTTTAGACACACAGGGCCAAGACTAGCACTCGGACAGTGGTTAAGAAAACAGGTTCTCTGGGCCTGTGTCCACATGTGTGAGATGGGAATGATAAAAGGAGCTACTGGGTGTCACAGAAACGTAATGGGAAAAGAAAAATCTTTTTAACAAACAAGACTGAAAAATCGCATATCGGTATGTGAAGAAACAACTTTGATCTTTACTTCACACCATGCATAAAACTACATTACCTTAAATGTAAAAGATAAAACTATAAAGTTTATAGAAGAAAACAGGAGAATATTTTCTTTTAAAGTTGATCATTTGCCTCTTCTGTGACCCAGCAATTTCACTTTTAGATATTTATTCAAGAAAATGAAAACAAGTTCATAAGCAGACTTGTACACAAATGTTTGTGGTGACTCTATAATACCCTAAAACTACAAACAATCCAGGTATCCTTCAATCTGAGGCTGGATAAAGAAATTATAGTATTATTCGTGTAATAGAATATTACTCAGAAATACAGATAAAAAGAAAAAAGATTATTGTTATCCATTTGGATGAATCTCAAAAACATGCAGCATCAAATAAGCCAGTCCTAAAAGAGTACATGCTACTACCTGATTCCATTTATATGAAGGGGCATGAACAACCTTTCTGAAGTAACAGTGGGGTGAATTACACAGGTGTATGCATTTGTCAAAAGTCATCATACTCTGTGCTTGAGATCTGGACATTTCACTGAATGTAAATTATACCTCAAATAAATAAAAAGAACCTATAGTGAAAGCTTGTTTTCAGAGTGCAATAGAAAATAATCTATGCAACATTCATGGCACAGTGCCTAGCATACAGTAAGTGTTCAGTGAATGGCGGCTAATTCCTAACACTGTCGCTGGGCAGTGACACTGTTGCGTGTTGGAATGTGTTCTGCAGGTGGAATGAAGTGACTCGCAGAATAGAAATGTGGATCTCCATATTAGAACTGAATGAGTTAGGGGAGTATGCCGCAGTGGAGCTGCATCAGGCGAAAGATGTCAACACGGGAGGCATCTTTCAACTGAGACAGGTACTATGTTGAAATGAACTACGTTGTTCATTTCATGATCCTGCTCTATCCCACTCTTACACACAGTTTGTGGAGTTTTCTCATTATTTGCTGCTTTGTTTCCTAATTTGTTTCCCTTCCTTTATCCCTTCCCCCATCTCTCCCCATCCCCATTCCTGGCACCCATCTCCACATGCTCCGTCATCACACCCTCTCCTCTACAGGGTCATTCCCGGAGAGTGCAAGTCACAGTAAAACCTGTACAGCATTCAGGGACACTGCCGCTTATGGTCGAAGCCATCTTGTCAGTGTCCATTGGCTGTGTGACTGCCAGGTCCACCAAGCTCCAAAGAGGGCTGGACAGTTACCAGGTAAGGCAAACAGGTTTGAAGTAGTATTTAATGAAGATTGGTTAGTGCAGAATTAAGGAAGTCACTGATCTGTGATGGAGACCTGTTTAGGAATGCAAGAGAATTCCTTGCCTTAACCATCTGTTTGTCCACCCATTCATGTTTCCACCCATTGCTCTTTTTCTAGATTTAAAATACTATATTGGCTTAGTGTTAATTAATAATAATTTTATTTGTAAACACACATTTTAGTGCTATAGTACTCATTTACTTTAGGCAGGTTTTATTTTATATCTGGGACAAATTATGTTGGATATCTTGACCCTGCTACCTGATTCACTTTTATTAGTATAAAATTGCCCCCATACGCTGTCATAAATAATCAGCTCTTAGAAAACTTTACTTTTTTTAAGTTAAAAGTTATCCTCCTGATTATTTTTGTCCATGGGTTCTTCATTTACTAAATCTTCTGTTCTCATTTTTAAAGATAAAAAGATGAAAACCTCTAGGGACTGACCTTTATATTACCAGAATACTCTTTAAAAATAAACTTTAAGATTAGGAGATTGTCCCCAGTGGCCTGAAGGAATGCATGTGCTTCCCCTAGCCCCCAGTTCCCTCTCAGACATGGACTAGGGACTGGGAAAAATCAGACCATGAAATCGGGGCTCCCTCGCTGTCATGGGTGAGAGGGAGCCCTCTCCCTGTCATGAGGGAGAAAACATTTCTCTGTGGGTTCCAGGCATAACCCAGTCCATCTAGAAAATGATTCACCTTCCATCTCTGTGTTTTTTGTGTGTGTGTGTGTTTGTTTGTCTGTGGGGAGCTTCATGGCATTCAGGCAAATACTTTTCTGAAAACTAGAAAGAACATTGGCTTGGACTCTTGGATCTTAAGGACGGAATAGCTTTGTCAGACACTGCCTTCCCTGTCCAAGCCAAAATTCCCCAAAACCTGGGGGAGAGTGTGAGTGAAATTATGGAGACACAGCCTGCAGGCTTGTCCATGAGACTTTTCCTTATGTGTTGAGAATGAAATTGGCTTGTCTGTATTCTCATCACAGTTCAGTCCCTCACTTGGCTGTCAGTGTTAGGGTGACCTTGGGCCTGGTAGAACCCCTTAGACTTGGAGTCGGGAGACTGGGGTTCTTAAGTTCAGTTTGACCTTCCTGCATGGTTACCTCAACTGGGTAATTTAAACGTCAGGCTCCCTTTTTCTCTTCTCTAAGATGATGATGTAGACAATAATTCTCTGAGGTCCCTTTCTGCAGTAAAATTTTGTGGCTTAATAAGTCTCTGATCTTCAATGAAACTTTGAATCTGTGTGTCCTAAACCATGACCTACAGAATATAGAGCATCAACCGACTAAATGTTCCCATTTGAGGAATATCAAAGGGCTTGCTTTTTAGCACTTATCAAAACAACATACCTCTTAAGTTAAAACAGTTTTGTCAAAATTTGAGCTCTCAAATAGCCTTTCCTCTGGGCTACATGTTCTTTAAAGAGCATAGTGCCAGTCATGCAAATTTAAACTGGCTCTTTTAAAGCTGTTATTTATTGCCCTGATTGGTGTGACTCTGTGGATTGAACACCAGCCTGGGAACCAAAGGGTCACCAGTTTGATTCCCAGTCAGGGCACATGTCTGGGTTGCAGACCAGGTCCCCGGTAGGGGGCGAGTGAGAGGCAACCACACACTCGTGTTTCTCTCCCTCTCTATCTCCTTTTCTCCTCTCTAAAAATAAATAAATAAAATCTTAAAAAATTAAAGGTGTTATGTATGTATGTATGTATGTATGTATTGTTCATTCGTTTATTTATTTTTGTGCCATGTTCAAGGTCATGTCCATAAACTTTTTTTGTTGTTATTGACATTATATGTTAAAATTATTCTGACTTGGTAGCTCAGGCCAGTCCAGAATATGCTGATGTCACAACAGTTACCCATCATAAAGCTGAGGCTAGTTTTCAGTCAATAAAAGTATCTCCTTTGTCTAAAAAATAGTGACAAATTACTTGTTAATATGGGGGATTAATTCAAGAAAATGTATTTCAGTGCTAGGCTTACATTTAATGAATTATTTATACAAACAGTCATTATGGTTACCAAACTAAAACAAAGTGTATTTTATAGTATTTCAAAGTCTATACATAGTGTATTTCAAAGTCTATACATAGAATAATCTTAACTATATTTTTAAAGCACTTTTTAATAACAGTATATTTTGAGATATACTTAGATATAAGAATAATGTAATTATATTTTTAAATCACTTTTTAAAAATCCATTCTATCTCCTTTATGACTTGACCACTTTACTCCCTGTTTAACTGTTAACCTTCCAATAACCATGGAGCAATACAAGAAGGTTGTTACATGACCTAGCATTCATTTGAGTAGAACCTGCCTCTGTATGGATGAATATTCTCTACAAACGGGAATTTCTTTATTCTTATATTTAAAGAAAATTGTCTCAACTAAAACCCTTTTGTTTTCAACCTAATGATTTTGTTTTGTCAAATGTTTTTGCCAAGATGTTATTTTATATTATTATTGTAAAATGTTGCCATGGATTTAACAGTTTTGACTTTTCTCAACTGACGGGTATGGATGCTGATATGTACAGTAGTGGATGATGTTGCAGTAGTCTCCTGCAGAGACTTGTGTGTAGACAGCCTCAGGTTCCCTGGGCGCTTTCACTGTGATGCCATCCTCGGTGAGAGTAGTGTGCTGCGGTGGGAGACCAGGGGGGCCTGCCCCTACCATTACATGTGCGATCCTCAGGTTAAATTATTTCATCCTTCATGGCCTTGGTTGCCTCATGGTTAAAACTCCAGAGGTCAAGCAATGGAGTCTCTAAAGTCCTATCTCAGGCATTCTGTCTTTCTAAACCCATTCTAAATCTCAGCCCACAAATATATAACAACTATTTGGATAACAGTGCAATAAGACCTGTAGTCCCATCTAAGAGAGTTATTGTTTTTAAATGACTCCTCTCTTTCTTTTTTAAACTTAAATTCCTTAATTAATTATAGACAAGTGAATGGAATCCACTAAATCTTTTTGAGGCTCAATTAAATGTTTTATTATGCTGATATTGTGTGTGCTATCTGTTGTGATGTGTGTGTTAGTTAAGCTTAAAGAATTATGTTCCTTGTATGCTGTTTGAGAAACAAAATGCATGTTTTTTGTGTTTATTTTTCCCTACCAGAGAGATGATGAGGATGGTGATGATATGGATAGTTATCAGGTATCGCTGCCGTCAACCCTGTGGCATGGGGCACAGCTGCTGCTAACTGCCAGCCTTCGCGAGCAGAGGGCAGGGAGGAGGAAGGAGGAGTGTAGAGCAAGAATACACAGTTTTTCACTTGTGTTGTATTTGCTTCAAATATAATCAGGGATACAATACTGTCTCTATAGATTTCTCTGTCACTTGAAAATTCATAACCAAATACTGCAATTTTGCTATGCTATCTCAAATTGCTAGCTTATAAAGCCTTTCTAAGCAAGAACATTATCACTGTATTAAATTGGTGATCTTCAAACGTGCAGTTATCCATGCATATTCTGTAAGCAATTCTTGTCTTTCCTGTGAGGAACTGCACTTGGCTGCTTATATCCAAGAAAGTAGTATTGTTCTAAAATGCCATTTTACCTTAAGAGACTTTTGTTGGATAAGAAAATTGAAGACACTTCATGTACAGTTTTGTTTTTTTAGCCAATTTTCTTCTCTTAGTAGGGCCAAGCTTAGTTATACATTACCTGGAGAATTTAAATCTTGCTTTTTAATCTTTATTTACAATTACATATTCTTTCACAGTGAGACTATTTCCTCCTTCATTTATTTCTCACCCAAAGACATTTTTTTTTTCATTGCTTTAGAGAGAGAGGAAGGGATGATGCTCCAACCAACTGAGCCACACGGACCAGGACAAATCTCAACTTTTTAATATGTGCAAATGTGAACTTGTACTTGGTCATCAGTGACTGGCCTGCTGTCATGGAGTGTGCAGCAATAGTAGTGGTCGAGGTAGCAAACCAAGATGGACAATTTGGGGTTTGGTTCCCAGTCTGTGTACTCTTCTCCACATAAACTTTAAAAGCATGTTTTCCCCATGTGCCTTCCTGTACTTAAAATGTGGATGCATTGTAGGTAGAGCCTCAGAAGTCCACAGGTGTCTGCTGTGAATGTAATGTCTTAAAGGTTACACTAGAATTAAGCAAGTCAGGGCATTTTCAATAGAATTGTGGATTTCTTTTCCTCCTCATAATTTTACTGAGAAAGAAAACAAGCAAGCAAAAACAAACTGTAAGAGGAGGATCCCCTTGGATCTCAGAAACGCCATTAACTAACTCCTGCGGCTGCCTGTGCGCTTCCTGCCGCGTGCCCACGTGAAGTCCGGCGGCTGCTGCTGGGAGTTCTGGAAAGCATGGCTGGCTGCATGTCGGGTTTTTGCATGGGAGATTTTTGGTTAGCCTCAGGGTAAGGGTTGGAAATACCAATGTTGCAGCAAATTCAAAAGGTTCTCTGCTGATCTATTCTTTGCATTTCAGAAAATGCCTGTCGTTTTCCATTCCATTTGCTGTTACATGGTTTGGGCTCTGTTCATGGTGTCCTTCAGCTTGGAATTGCAAATCCTCCAGATGAATAGCTACAATTTAAATACATACATGCACACACACACCGTGTAGGAATCATCCAACAGCTGGTGTAATTTGAGGCTCTCTTGCTTTTAGGTATAATTATCCTTTTGGAAATACAGGGGCTCTGATTTCTGAGTGCTGGGATTCTCAATCAGCATGCAGTTTTTCTGAGGCCTCTTTGCTTTCTTGCATATTAATCACACAACAGTGTTCAACGCCTTTCCTGATGAAAATTTTTCTAGTCAATGAGACATCTTTAAAAAAAATAGTTGTCTGTGGACTCTGCAGAAAAATACTTTCCTTCCCTCATGTCAGGAAGAAGACTTGAACTGTGTGAGAGAGAGGTGGTCTGACGCACTCATTAAACGACGAGAATACTTAGATGAACAGATTAAAAAAATCAGCAATAAAAAAGGTATGTGAGATTAGACTGTTTCTGGAGAGTAGCTTTTTCACTTCTAGACCATGGTGGTGGGTTATTTTGTTCCCTTTTTTGGATAATTTATCTTAGTTTTTAACGTTATAACAGTTATAGATATTTGTGTATCATATTGTACAGTGTTGGCTTAAGAAAGCTCTGAATTTGACGTCAATTTGTTAAAAAAACTCTGAGTTTTCTTAATTTTATTGTTGTTCAAGTACAGTTGTCTGCATTTACCCACCCCAAAACTCCCCCCAAAAAACTCTGAGTTAACTGTCATATTAAACATGAAACTAAAATTTTGTTTTGATGAAAATAAATATAATCAATACTGTATCTCAATAATGAGGTTATTTCTGGCTCAGAACAATGGAACTGACAGCAGCTTAAAGGGCTGGTTCCGAAAGCACAGCATTTGGCAGGTCAGCCCCGCTGCTGTTGGGTGGTGGCCGTGCACTCAGCTCAGGCTGGCCCGCAGCTCCATTCACTGCGACCAGGCTCCAAGGCTGCAGTTTGCTCATGCTGGCAACTGCCTCTTGGATTTTAGAGCAAAAATATGCTCTTAAAACCCTTAGTCTCTCATCCTGACTTTATGACCACTCATTGTTATTGATTCTGCACCAAAAGACACATCACAGATGTTAACCCATTTCATGAAGAAGTTAGCAAACATTCTCCCTCAAAAAAAACATCTTGATGTCCTTGGTGTCAGTTTGTGTATGTGCTCAGCCTACTAGTGAAAACTCACTTTGACTGTGCCCAGGTAGCTCCAGAGTTGGATTGTAGGTAAGAGGATTTCAAAATATACCAAATCCAATCTCTTTGTAATGAGCATGAAGAAAAATAATGTTAGGTTTGCAGAGTGCACTATGTGGTGTTCTTTAATCCTCTGTCTTTATAAAATGGTGTGCGGTTTTTATAAAGCAGTGTCACATCTGTCATTTCATTTGATCGTTCCAGCAAGTGCACGAAGTACAGTAAATACGACTTGATTATGCCTTTTTGTCAGGTGAGGAAACTAGACTCATCTGTTAAATAACTTCCCCAAATTACAGAACCAGTAAGATAACCCCAGTCTTCTAATCCTCGTTCCAGTGCGTTTTCTTCTCTTCCTGGTTTGTGGTTTATTGAGCTAGTGTCATAGCCTCTCCAAGACCATCCGGGTGCTCAAGCTTGAGCTTTGAAGCACCCGATGCCTTGTAACGTAGCAGATGTTTAAGCCATGTGTGGATAACACCAAGTAATAATTTATCTGAAATGTAGAGATTGTACTTCCTCCCTTCTTGGTACTCCTGCCCTCATTTTGTCCCACAGAGAGAACTGAGGACGACGTGGAGCGGGAAGCCCGGCTTGTGGAGCAGTGGGTGGGGCTGACTGAGGAAAGGAACGCTGTGCTGGTGCCGGCTCCCGGCAGTGGGATCCCCGGGGCACCAGCTGACTGGTACGTCCTCCCTTCCTTCTGTGCGGGCCTAACAGGATGGCTCAGATGGCCTGTGGCAAGAGTCTTGCAAGTGACTTCCCAGGATTATCACAGGAAATGCTAAGGAACAGGAGCTGCTCAGGGAAGAGGCACCCATCTCTAAGTGCTGCCTTACCGTATTTCCTCCCCACCGCAGCTGGCTCCCTATCAGGGGCAGCCAGAGAGCATTCGTACCTGGCGGGGAATCAGATACCATACTCCTCAGTTCCTCTGTGTGATGCAGCTTGGATGTGGTTTCCTGATCACCAGAAATTCTCTTTTTTTTGGCTCAAATGAAGGGTATTTCCAGGGTGTAGTTGAAGAGGGAAGAAAATACAGGGTGGGGCAAAAGTAGGTTTACAGTTGTGAGTATGCGATAGAGTTTATTCTTGTATCATTTATTAATTATTGTATTTTTTAGGTATGTTACAGGCTTACTTTAAACCATTTAACTTATTATGCTCCAAAGTAACTATAGTTTACTGTTGGTAGTATAGCAAATTATGAATAGCTTTAATTGTGTGTTTAAAAGTCATTTCACAAGCTTAAGTCTGGATATCAGAATTTAAGCAATTCCTGAAATGTATGAATGTCCCCTTAATATATTGATTACAAAAAAACCCCCTACTTTTGCCCATCCCTGTATATCTGAGCTGTGATCAGTTAGTTGATGTGTCAGTCCTGATGTTCATGAGAAAGAGTGCGTGTAATACGCTGGACTCTGGGCTGAAGTGGAGCTGGATATAGTCTCTGTCTGTAGCTCTTACTGTTGTCTACTTAACTTCTCTAAGGCTTTATTTCTAATCGTGAATGGAGCTACCTTGTTGGTACTCTTGTAAAGATCAACAATTTTAAAAAATACCATGTTCATAGTGCCCATTCATTAAATGGTAACTTCTACTGCTGCTTATTCTCATTCTTATTGTAAGAATATGTTATAGGCATTTAAGAGAAAGCAGATTTCTTTTGAACACAAAATGTACATGCCCAGATAATCTCTTTCACATAGGCATAGAAACATTAGTGATGCTGTGTCTAAAATGATGAATGGAAGTGTAATTGATTTCATGGTATTATGTAAGTAAAATATCTGAATTTGCAGGCACATAATTTGTAACCTGATGTTTCTCCCTGCTGATCGTCCTCTTGTGCTGGAGCCCTGTAGTCACAGGCAGTGTCTCAGCCAGCCACTCAGAAAGAAATAGTCAGCTCCGTCCCAGTCGTGTTCTTCCCTTTGAGGCCCTGTTTAAACTGTTTTACCCCAGGCACTTCCATCTGAGATATTTCCAGACTTCAGAGCACCGTCAGCATTCATAAATGTAGAGTCCTGGGTCCCCTTACTAGTTATTCTGATTAGGAAGAAAAAGGATGGGGCCAGGAATCTCAATTTAAAAGGCCCCCAAGCTGACTCCGATGCAGATGGGCAAGCTTTTGATAAAACACTGCTCGGGTCTATCCAGTATGCAACCCTGCCTCCTTTTATACATCTTTCCTTCCCGCTTTCTTTGAGCTTTTTCGAATACTGTCTCTTTCGTTTACTTCTGCTCATTTTTGATCCAGTCCCCTGTTCCCACTCTAACAACATCCCCATCTCCTTTTTCCCATCACTAGAATTATGTTTAGAAATGCTTCAAATAATCTTTCCCTTAATTAATTACATGTAATTCATATAACCGGTAGTTCTTCGTGTAAGTCACATAATTCCTGTGATTTGTGTTAATAGGAACATCAGTAAATGTGAACTTACTTCACTAATAGAACCTGTATCTCCACAGTAGTTCTCTTCTGTGTCTGTGGCCCTGCACTGCCTGATTGTCTTCCAAGATGTAAAACACATATTTGGTTATGATTAAATTTTGTTATTAAATTTAGGGTCCCACCACCTGGAATGGAAACCCACATACCAGTTCTCTTTCTTGATTTGAATGGTAAGTACGCCTCTAACATTCTAGGGGCTATCGGATTGAATTAAAGTCTGTAATCTGTTCAGATCCACATGATGGTGATCCTTACATCACTATTCCAATTACTCATATGCTGCACCTAAGTGGCATTTTTAGTTCAACCACATATATATGGCCATGACAGGTAGATCACTAGAAGAGAGATGTGGATATTTAATCTTAAAAAGAGAGCACTTGGAAGATTGAGAATTTCATATAGGAACATTAAAGCAGTAATTGCTCTGAAACATTAACAGACATAGAAATTACCTCAGATTCTGAATCTTTAGGCTTTGCAAGGGCCCAGGCATCTGCATTGTGTCCTTTGCTCTCCACCACAAGAGAGCTGATGTCAGAATGTGATCACACATTCACCCTGCATTAAGGGTTGTGCTTTACTATAGCAGTACATCAAACCTGGGTGAACCTAGAACAATGGTTTCCAATATGTTTTAGCAGTAAAATACATTTTCAAAATGCAATCTTAAATGGAACTCCATGTGTAGAATACAAAAGCAGAGTTGCTGAGTTTGGGGATAGGCAGGCTCTGGCAGGTCCTTCTACTGGGCCCTTGCGATCCTCAAAACACAGCCTCAAAACCTCTCTTCTGGAGAGAAGACTGATAATGGATGGGTGAAAAACATGGGAAGACTGTGTTTGCCTCTTCATATGAAGAATGTTTAAAAAACATAAAGGTAGACTGTGCCTCCAGAAGTGGGGTGTTCCCCATTATTAGAGGTGCACAACCAAAAACTGGATGACCACTTACAGAGATTTGTGAAGGGTAAATCCCACTTTTGGAATCGCAGTGGAAGAAGATGATCAGATTTCTCCCAAGTGCTCAGAACTTTGATTCTAAATTGATAGTTGAACTTCTCAAATCTCTAATTTAGCATAAGTTATGTAAGTAGGACAACAAACCTAACACTAGGTTACAGAAGGAAATGATATCAGAAAGCAACAAAATTTTGGTCGTGGGCTCGATGAGAGCATCGTCCTGCTACGCCAAGACTGCCGTTTCAGTCCCTGGTCAGGGCACATCGAGACATGGCTGGGTGCAGCAGCAGACCAGTGCTTCTCTCTCTCGGTCCCCCTCCCCCCACTTCCCCTTTCCTCTTTCTCTCGAAAATCCATAAATTAAAAAAAAAAGAGAGAAAAAAAAGCAGCAAAATTTTAAGCTGTATGTAATAAAAACTATTTGCTCCTAGAACTACATACAGAATATATTCAGTCCATTTTGTAGGAGACTCACAAAGGTACCTTTTTGGCCCCATACTTGTTTCTGTAAAGGATACAAGCTGTTGTGAGTATTGAAGTCTCTATATCAACTGCAGCATAAGGAATGAAAGAAAAAAGTTTAAATGTGTCACATGAAAACTTCATCTCTTTGGTCTTTAATTAAAAACTGACTTTTTTCCCCCCACTTTTGTTTCTGTGCCCTGGCTTGGTTAGCGGATGACCTCAGTGCCAATGAGCAGCTTGTGGGCCCGCACGCATCGGGCGTGAACTCCATCCTGCCCAAGGAGCACGGCAGCCAGTTCTTCTACCTGCCCATCATAAAGCACAGTGATGAGGAGGTAATTGGCCCCTACGCTTCTCTTTGAGGACTTTGTATTAGTGCATATGCTGGTGGGCCTGTCTTCCAATTAAATTACTACAGTCTGCTTTAGGGAAGAGGACTAGGAACTTTAAAAAATAGAACTTGTGGGTTGTCACTCAAAAAAGTGAGGAGAAATACTATTCAGTTGAGCTGCACGTATTTTCTTTCTCTAGTGGGTGATATAAAACTGCAGTACCTGACTTGCCTCTTGTTTCCTGCTCCCCATCCTTCTGCCATTTTTAGGTTTCAGCCACCGCCTCTTGGGACTCCTCGGTGCATGATTCCGTTCACTTGAACAGGGTCACTCCCCAGAATGAAAGGATTTACCTGATAGTGAAGACCACAGTCCAGCTCAGCCACCCGGCTGCTATGGAGTTAGTGTTACGAAAACGGATTGCAGCCAATATTTACAACAAACAGGTAGTAACTGGACCTGGTTCTGCAGTTGCATATATAAGCTTGGAGTTTTTCCTTCTGTCACAAAGTTTAGTGTTTTGTGGTGTTAACACAGTGGGTGTGCAGATTGTTACCATACTGGCCAAGTTACAGCCTGATTCTCATTCATCTAGAATAATGGGGTCTGAGGGTAGCAGAATTAATGTCACTTGCAAGGACTTTTCCACCTTTACCAATTTGAGACCCATGATCCTAGGAGGCAGAGGAGCTATGAGATTTCACTTTCAAAAGGGTTAAGTGCCAGATCCAAGAGGATTAGTGACAAAACCAGGACAAAAATGCAGGCTCCAACAAATCCCTGTCCAAATGTCTTCCCCAGACCTCATCTCAGAGGTACTGTCGCAAAACTGATCCTCTAGTTTTCTTCTGACTGTGCAAGGACAGACCAATGAAACCCTGATATGATCAAAAGAAAGGCAGCAAATGGGAGAGAGAAGCATCCCCCGTGCACACGCACACGCACCCTACATAGGCCACAGATTCTGTAGTCTGCCCAAATAACAGCTGGACATCATTGTCCCTTAGGGGTGGACACAGATTTTTTCTGTTCCATTTTTTTTCTATTTTGAGTATTGTGTGTGTGTGTCAAAACCAGTGATTAGTAATACTCTTACAGTTTGTAAAATACTAATAACTTATACTTTCACATCGCTTAATTCAATTTTCTTTTTCTACCAGAGTTTCACCCAGAGTTTGAAGAGAAGAATGTCATTGAAAAATATATTTTATTCCTGCGGTGTAACCTATGAAATAGTATCCAATATACCAAAGGTAAAATATTTATTACTTTTTTTAAAAAGATCACAATATAAGTAATAGAGAATGTTAATTCTCAAAACTTTTAAATCATTTTCTCACCACAGTTTTGATAAAAGATACAGTTCATGTAAAAGTATAATATTTGTCTTCCTGTCACCTTAGGCAACGGAGGAGATTGAGGACCGGGAAACGCTGGCTCTAATGGCAGCAAGGAGCGAAAACGAAGGCACGTCGGATGGAGAGACGTACATCGAGAAGTACACGCGTGGCGTGCTGCAGGTGGAGAACATTCTGAGCCTTGAACGGCTCCGGCAGGCAAGTGACTGGACCAGAGGATTCGTCACCAGACTTCACCCCAAATGGACAGAGATGAATTTATTTACCAAACTCTTTCTGGCTCAATCTATCTGAGAAGGGAAATTTGAGTAGAGATCTCATTACACAAAGCAGTTACTTTGACAAAACAAAAGTTCAAATAATGACTACATTTTATTGAATACCTTTTACTTAAGCATGGCACTTAAGTCATTTAGATACATTAGTTTATTTAATCTTCAACATAATCCTTGAGGTAAATACTATTATAATCCCCATTTTTAAATGAGAAAATGGAAGGTAACATGTTAGCTGACCTGCCCAAGGGTACACATCTGGGAAGTGGTACAAACTCAGATGTAAACCGAGAGAGCTTGTCTCTGAAGTCCACATGCTTAACCACATACTAGTACTGGTTCCCTGATTTTCTGATCCAGGTTAACGTCATGGCAACAGCATGACATTCAGGTGAAAACCACTGGATGGGGGACTCTGAGATGGAAGGTGTCATTTCTTAGAAGCAGGAGTTGAAGTTATGGAAAGTGTGTCTTGAGCAACCAGAGGACTGAGATTGGCATCTGTCAGAAAAACCTTCCTTCAGTGAAGTGCCATCTAGATTGCTGCATAAGTAAAACACTAACAGCATAAAAGTTCATTGTCGTTTTTAAAGTGAGATATATAGCTAGAGGTATTTTTCTGTGTTTCCTCTGCCCACCTTTAAAAATATCTACAATGTATAAATGTCTATTCAGCAGTTTTCATGGTTTTATTCATGGAAAAAAATGTCTTTTTGATGGATTAAGTAAAAAAAGATGAGTAGTTACAAAAAGTTTCCAATTTTGTAAATATGGGGGAGTAGGTGACATGTAGGATTGAAATGATCTTTATTTCTGTATTTTCTAAGTTGTCCACAAGAAACATATTATTTCTGCTATCGAAGGAGGAACATTAATGTTGTCTTCAAATTTCCAGGCGGTTACAGTCAAAGAAGCACTTTCCACCAAAGCCCGGCACCTGCGGAGGAGCCTCAGCACACCGAATGTGCACAACGTGAGCACACCCCGGCGGGGCTGGGGCTCACCGGGCGTCTCAGGGGCTGGGGAGTGGCACAGGCAGGAACCTGAAGTCAGGGTTTATAGGTACGAATAGAACATTTGGCACTGGTGTGGGCGTGCTGAAGTGCCACACCTGCTCCTCGGCCCTAGGGAAGCACATCAGAGAGCCCAGCTGCGGAACACGACTGGGCCTTTAGTGGGATCTCACAAATACTGGACAGCAGAGAAAACGAAAGAGTGAGAGCTGCTATGAGGAGATTTGTAGCTCTCATATTTAAAAGAACAGTAACTAATAATAAGGGAAATATCTGTCTTACAAAGGAAAGAGAAACCACCTATGAAGTATTTTACCCCCTCCCACACACACACACATACAAATTGTAGCAAAATCTGATCAAGGCTGTAGATCTAACTACTAATATTTACAAGGGTTAGAGGAAAATGTTAAATGACACCACAGGGATTCAGTCAGCAAAATCCCAACTGCAGGAACTTTACAGAAAGAGTGACCTAGAGAAAAGGGAAAACTCATAAATTAAAGGAGACAAGATATATCCAGTTGTAATGTATGAACTGTTTGGATTTGGCTTCCAAATTAATTGTGAAAATGGTTATGAGACATTTGAACACTGATAGACCATTTAGGAATCGCTTAACTTTTTAAAATGTAATAATGGTATATGGTTGTGGTTTTTAAAAGGGGAGGAGGAATTACTTATTTTTAAGAGATTCATATAGAAATACATTGGATTTTTTTAAAGTTAGAAAAATCAGAATATTTTTTAAAATAAAATGATAAATATTGAAGTAGAATTATAAGTTCAATAAAGAAGGAAATAATAAAGATCAGACAGAGTTGTATCAAAAAGAAACTGAAAAATGGGTTTTTAAAGACTGGTCAAATAGATTGCTTACAGTGATATGGATTAGGGCAGGAAAGAAAATATGAAAGAAGATACAAATGGTGGAAATACAAAGGGCCTTATCACAAGAAAGAGAACAGAGACTTAAACATCATAAGAGCAAACCATGAATATTATGTCATTAAATGTAAAAGGTTAAACAAAATGGAAATTTCCTGCAAAGCACAGAATCAAAAAGAAATAGGAAATCTGAATCCAGTTATCACTACAAAGAAGACCTCACCTCATGCGGAGACTGTGTTCGTTTTTGGGAATACACAATATCAAAAAATTGGCACATCTCCTGAAACTGATCTATAAATTCCCAACATAATTTCTTTTAGGGTTTGATAATATGATCCTAAAATTTTAACGGAAGAGCAGAACTGAAGATGCATGTACCTTGTCTACAGCCAGGGAGTCCATGCCTTAATGTATGCTTGGAGATTCTCATGGATACATGGGGTGCCTTTAGAACCAAAGGATTCTGGAATAATGCACATGTCAATACTGCTAGCAGGCAGACAGAGTGGTACTCAGGGGCAGCAGCAACAACATTTATTTCATCAAAGTTCATAATAAAAACAAACTAGAAGCAACCTGGATGTCCATCTAGAACACAACAAATTATTAGACTATTGAGGAAGACTGTGTAGTAAGATACCATTTATATGAATTATAAAAATATGCAAAATAATGCTATATATTGTGTGTGTGTGTGTACATACACACACACATAATTATATAAAACCCGTATGGGAATAATAAGCCCTGAATTTAGGGTAGTCATTGCTCCTGGGGAAGGAAGAGAGAAAGAAGAGGAGAGATGATCATCCAGGCTTCACCTACATATGGCGTCATATTTCTTTACCTATACATAAAATCTATGTAAAATATATAAACCACATTGGTAAAACTGTTTATCTCTTACAGGTCTCCTCCAGTCGACCAGACCTCTCTGGCTTTGATGAAGATGATAAGGTGTGTGCCTTTGGGCATGGCTAGGTTATTAGCAGTCTCTTAAGTCTGGAAAGTTAGGATATCTTAGTGGTTCACTCTTTCTGGACTTTCTATCTTAATCTTATGCAGAGCATTGTCTCTACATGTCCCCTTCCAAGTTCAAATACTTGATATGAAATTGCTGTCCACTCTGAATGTTACACTGTTACTTAGCACGATACTGCTTTTTATACTAGGATGATAGCACACACAGTTGAACAGCAGTGTTTATAGGTCTAACTCTAAATGATTTTAGAAAGCATTGCATCCACCCTTGCAAAATCACAATTATTTCAAGTGAGTAAAGTTAGGGATTTAAAATCAAGGGCATTTGCAACATCATCTTATTCAGCAAACATTTCATAACCATGTATATTGCATGTTAAGTTACTAAGCTAGGGACTGTGGCTGCTTCAGAGTATAAATACAGATTATGTCCTCAAGAAGCTTAAAAGTTAGTCCTTAGAGGCAATGAACTCCTGAGAATTTGAAGTAAGTAAATGAGCTTATATGAGAGGAGTTGTCTCCCTTGAGGATATCAATATCTTATGCCAATTTGACACTTTTAAATCTCAGGTATACATAGAGTAACCATATCACCTAGTTTACCTGGGGCAGTCCCAGCTTATACCTGCTACCCAGAAAAAATTACTAGTGGAACAGTTTCCTTCTGAAAAGTGTTTCAGTTTGGGCTTTAAATTAACCAGCCTCCTTAGATACACACCAAATTTATAAACGTGGCTGCTTCTGGGGAGGGAGGAAGATGAATGGAACCTGTAGGCCACTCTGTTCATAATGATTTTATTAAATCTTGAACAATACAATAAAGTATTAACATTTATTCATTCTAGGTATACCTTGGGTATGACAGTATTTGTCATATTTAGGACTTTTCTACATGTTTAAAATCTGTCATAACAAAAATAGGAGAGTACATACTGCCATCCCATTAAAGTACAGGAACAACTCAAGTCTGGGCTTCCTCTCTCATTTTAGAGGGACTGAGTCACAGCTGAACCGTCCTTTTCCCTCGTAGGGTTGGCCGGAGAGCCGGCTAGACATGTCCGACTACAGCTCCAGTTACCAGGATGTCGCGTGTTATGGGACTCTGCCCAGAGATTCACCTCGAAGGAGTAAAGAAAGTAGCGGTGAGATTGTTGTTCTGTGTTATTTCTTTATAATTGCTCAGGAAGGCACTGAGTAAAGTCCTTTTATAGAGGGCAAATAATAAGATAGCAGGCTGAAATTCTAGTTTGCTGGGTAGTCCTAAACTATCTTCTTGATTGGAACATATCGTGTTCACTTATTTGATTTCTTTTTGCTGTGTATCCAATGTGTCATTCAAATAATAATAATAAGCCTTTTGTGTAACACTTCAGAATTTTCAAATCACTTTTCATGCATCATTTCCTGAGTTGGAAGTCACAAATCTTACTACATTATGGTAAGACTTCATTCTTCACCAAAAAAATATCTACTTCTGTCATGTTTTTGTACTCAAAGGATTTTTTAGAGCATGTCTCTTTGATTCCTAAATTTTAAAATGACACCAGAAATAAATTTGATTCGTGACGTTATTACCTAAAAATGCCATGAAGGGGACACATTTTGTGGATAAGTAAATCAGTTCTATTATTTTACACTTCAGTTTACTTAAGTTCCATTGTACCAGTGAATGGTGGGGGTGGGCGTGGAATATAGGAGGAGGAGAAGAGGCCCAAAGAAATGAGTAGAAGCAAGAAAGAAGATTGCCCTTCCTTACTCATATGGAACAGGTGGTCTTGAGGAGAAAATGGGATTGCAAGGATTTATGTAGTATTCACTCATCATTTATTGAGTCTCTACTTGCTATATGCAATGAAAGGTGCTAAAAGGTACCACTAATACATCTTAAAATTGAACTGTGGAAATGAAATACATAGAAAGTTAGATATTAATTGATAAAGTATCAAATTGCATGTGCATGTAATAAGGGTTCTGAGAATTCAGGGCAACAAAATCAGCACAAGTTGAAATTGGTCTGGTAAGTGGCACTTAATCTGGATCCTGAAAAGAAGGTAAAAAATTTGGTTTCTCATGTTTTTGATGACTCTTTGTGACTTTATAGATGTATCTCCATTCTTGTCTACCTCTGTTTTAATGCTTAGCCACATATTAGCATATTAATTTCTTTGTCACACCAGATGTCCCTGTGGCTAGGTTGTACCTTTCTTTCTGTGTGTTGGTTCAAGTGCTCTGTGCCTGTAAACCGATGCCTTTTTGTCTTCCCCAGGCTGTACATCGGAGAATCCTCATGCCTTATCAGTCAGCCCTTTTAAAGCATTCTCTCCTCAGCCACCGAAGTTTTTCAAGCCCCTAATGCCTGTAAAAGAGGAGCATAAGAAAAAGATAGCTCTTGAAGCAAGACCTCTCCTAAGCCAGGAGGTAAATGCTTGATTTGTCTGTACCATGTAACATAGGAAGGAGTCATGTTGCCTGTGGAGAAGTAACAGTTTGCATTAACAAGTTGCATGCTGGATGTGGACATGTATGCATGGGTCACTCCATGGGTCCTATTCTGAACACCTCTTTCTCAAGCACACAGGGTCATGGTAGAATTTTTTGTTAGTTGCAATTGCTGTTTTCTTTGTTTCTGTGGATTTACAAAGTCTGTTTTATCTTTCAAGCAAGAAAGAGATGTTCTCTAGGCATTTTGAAAATATTAGTCTTTCATTTTTTTAATTTGATAAAACCAGTTATGCTCTTTGCCACAGAATCTGTGTAGTCTTGTCAGATTTCAGTAGTACTTTAACTGTAGCCTGCAAAATTGTTTGCTGCACGACTCACATGTAATGAAAATGTTTGTGTTGCTTTTCTAACTTGCACATACTTAATGTGTATTTCGGCTGTCATCGTCTTCTGTGTGTGATGCATCTGTGTGTCTTAACCTTTGCAGAGCATGCCTCCACCTCAGGCACATAACCCTGGCTGCATTGTGCCCTCAGGAAGCAATGGCAGCAGCATGCCAGTAGAACACAATAGCAAACGTGAGAAGAAGATTGTAAGTTCTGGAACCATTTCTGTCATATTGCCCGGTGGTGGGTTTAAGGCCCTTTCACAACAATGATCCAGATATGTGTATTGGGTCTTCGGTTTTTCTAAAAAAAAAAAAAAAAAGAAAAAGAAAAAAAAATATGACCACTGGTAATGAAATTTTGCATGAAGGTAGCCATGACCTCTGTTTTTATTCTCTAAGTGTTCGTTCTATTTTATTTTATTTTTTCTGCTTAGTATAAATTTGCTTAGAAAAAGGGGGAAAGGCACTTTTCATGATTCTAGACTTTATAAAAAGTAGAACAAAGGGGTTACTTTAGCTAGTATTGACTCTTTCTGATGTGCCTGTATGTATTGGCCAGATTCTGAAGTTAATCTACCTAGAAGAATTGCACTTACTTGCAGTAAGTAATCATGCATTTAGCTGTGGGTATGTTTGCAAGCTTCTTTCATATTGTTTGATGTGATTGCCAAGGTTGTTCTGTAGCTTGCAGCCACACTGCAGCCCATCATCGTCATCCCTACATCCCAGATAGCCTTTTTACATTTGCTCGCCAAACATAATCCACAGCCCTCGGTGTCAGTCTCCCTTCCAGGGTGGCCCATCTGCATTTTATCGCAGGTAGGTTGAAACTCTACCTGTAATACAACATTCCCTAGCATTTGGTTTTCAAATGAAAAATTTGAAAAATCTTTTTTAAAACAATGCATACCAGGCACTGTGGGTTATAAATGATACCTCAATTTAAAAAACAAACAAAACAAAACAAACCCTCTGTATTCTCAGACCTGGAAAGAATTCTGCAGTTTTGTGCCTGGTCTTTCACTCTCATGTGGCCTTTCTTAGATGTTGAAATAGCAAAGCAGCCAGGAGCAAGAGAGGGTTGCTCGCTGCTGATGCTTGTGTGCCGCCTGCTCTGTGGCCAGGGTGTGGGAAGTTTCCTTTCCCAGCTGTACCACCTCGGACCCATTCCTGAAGCTCTTTAGTGTAAGGTCCTTTAACGGCTCTAGAATATGCTGCCAATGCACAGTGTGTGAAACTAACTAGTTCAGGATATGCAGCTGGCCACTCTGCTACATGCATGAAGTGCTAGCAGATTTAGGAAATGAGCTTCTCATCCCTCTTGTGCACTGAGGGAAGAAAAAAAAGTCACCATTTCCCCCTCACCTTTCTGTCCCTCCCTGGTGCCTATGCCTCTGTGTTCTCCCTGCCCCTCTAACCCTAAATCCCCATCCTAATTCCTGCTGGAGAAGAGAGTACACAACAGCTGCTCCTCTGAATCTTAATGAGCTGCTCAGTCACTGAGCTGACCTGCTTAATTAATAAGGGCTGCAGCATGGGGTAGAAGGGCCAGGTGGCTACTGTGTTACCCTCAGATTCTCTGGCTCTATGGCTGATTAGATCTGTTTGTTGGCATGGCCCTTACCACCATGGTGCACAGGCACTAAATTTAAGCCCACTTTAACACTACATTTTGGTAGAGCACCATTAAAAGAAGGCTGGGTGACCCTTCTCGGCTACTTAGAAGGTAGTTTCACTCTTCTCAGAATTTGCCTAGTAGTTATTTTTCTATACTTCCACTATTTTACAATGAAACTATCTCAGCACCCCTCCCTGGCAGAGACAGGACAGAACCAGACTCTCTGGACCTGGGAATTCTCAAGCAGCAGTCAGACCCTTTGTGATGGAACACCCCATGGAGCCTGGGAAGCAGGGCTCGATGGTGCCGTCTTTCTTGCTGGGGGCCTACTTGAGAGATCAGCTTCTACTCTCCTTAGAAATCTGGTTCACAGAGCTCTCTTCATCCCTGAAGCTGTTGAACTGTTTGCTTTATTTCAGATAGCAGTTTCTCTAGGATGTTTTGGTAGATTTTAAGGGCATTACTTGCTTGACCTGAGGTTCTCATTTCTCTTTAAAAAGCTTTAATTTTACTTCTTTCCTTATGAATGGATATAAACTGCATTATTCCTTTGTCCCTAATTCACTTTCTGGTTTTTCTGGTTGAAAAACCAGAAAGTGAATCAGTGGTTCAGTGTGAGCAAGGGAGTTTGAAATCATTTTGGAGACACAATATTGAAACATTGTTCCTTTTATTTTTAGCCCATCTAGTTACCAGAGTAACCTGTAATTTCACATAAAACATAATAAATATAGCTATGCTCAGTCCTTTAAAGCAGTATTTTGTCAGATCTTAGTCATTCAAGATGTGAAGTACATAAGATAAATGCAATGATACACCTTTGGAGTCTTATTTAAGTCATGAAACAGAGAGAAGAGCAGGAAGTATTTCTCCCTCTCTTAGGTTTTGCATACATAGCATTTTATTTCTCTCATTTTATACAAGAAGAAACAAAAGACCTGTTGAGGGACTTGCCCAAGGTCTCACATTTAATGAGAGTGTAAGAACAAAGGTTCCATCCCTCAGCAGAATTGGGCTGACCCCAGTGACCCCATAGATGGTGCAGTCTTTCAGTCACCCTCTGCTGTTTCTAATGGGGGCTTAGCACCATGGACAGAAGTACTGGGGGCCTTGGCTGATAGTCTCTGCAAACAGACCATCTCTCTGATGCAAATACAGTCCCATTCGTAATGGGAGTGAAAATGACTTAAATCAAGTGAAACTTCTTACAGAGTCACTGCTTTATGTGGGTTTTGATTCCTTCTTAAAATCAAGGTGTTTTGTCTGTAGGTAATTATCAGCTGCATAAACTAAATTATAAAAATCAAATCATGAAGACTGTAGCTATAAGGAAGCTTGAGAATGCAACTCCACGATCCAGTTTTAGGTAGCGTTTTCATTCTTTTTTGTCCTTAAGACATAGTAGGAAGGTGCATGGTTTAGTCTACTTTAGATGCAACAATAAATAATATTTCTGGAACAAATTGTCTATGTAACCAAATTCCCTTAACACACAGTTTAAGACAATTAAGTCCTCTCTTTTCTTTTTTAAGACAACTTGATAAACCTTCGGTCTCCTTTTACATGTTAGAAAATATTTCATCTGCACTCAGTTTTCTTTATTCTGGAGTTGGTTGTCCCACTGCTGCAGCCCATGTAGTGGATGCTAGATGAATATTTGTTGAATGAAAGTTACATTTTAAAAGAGAAACAGAATATTTGCAAGGTCATCAAATGTTTATGAGGTTAATTTGAAATGACTAGATAGTAATATTTATTTTTATTTGGATGTAAAATACCTATATGTTTTACATTGTTTTCCACAAAATATAAAGAATCATTCATTAGGGAGAGAGGTTGGGGAGTTGGTAACACCCAACTTTTGCATATTTACCAATCTTTATAAACAGAATTCAAAAGCTATTAGACTAAGTAGATTTCCATTTAAGTATTCCTCACTTTCCAGCCAAATCCTCTATCCATGCTTCTCCAAACCCCTGTAATTCTCAGATTGATTGTTAGTATTTCACAGCCTCCCAATATGAAGTATAATACTGAGAATGGGTGTTGAGGTTGTGTTCTTAGCCATCTTGCTGTTGCGGCCTTATTTTACCACCCTCTCTCCATAAAGTAGCTCAGAAACATTTCACAACTCACCTATCTGCACTGCAACCCCAAGGTGAGGATTGTAAGAACAAGTGAAGCAGCAGCTCTTCTCTGGCTGCCTCTTTACTCATTTAGTTAGAGAAGACACAACATCGTAACCGAAAACCAATCACACGTAAACTAATTCAAGTCCACTGCACTATAGTTCATCCTTTTTATTAAACCAGGGGAGGAAAAGTTTCCAATTAGTATTGAATGAGCACAGAAGAAGGGAATCTTCATATTAGGAGGGAATGGCTTTGTGTTCCCCAACGTCTGAGAATAATGTAGCTGTGTCCATAATAGGTAATAAGATTTAACCAAATGCAGAAAGAAAGAAAAAACACTAAGTGTGAATGCCTTTAATAATGAAGTACTTAAAACTTGCCTTAACAATACAGTTCTATAAGGAGCTAATGACTGACTTCTGCCTCTTTTCTGTAGGACTCTGAGGAGGAGGAAAATGATCTGGAAGCTCTGAACAGGAAGCTGATAGGTTCACAGCCTTATGTACCAGTGGAGTTTGCTGACTTCAGTGTTTACAATGCCAGCTTGGAGAACAGAGAGTGGTTTTCTTCAAAAGTAGATTTGACGAACTCAAGGGTCTTAGAGAAAGAAGTGTCCCGTAGCCCTACCACCAGCAGTATTACCAGTGGCTACTTTTCCCACAGTGCCTCCAATGCCACTCTGTCTGACATGGTAGTCCCCTCTAGTGACAGCACAGATCAGCTAGCCATTCAGACAAAAGATGCAGACTCCAATGAGCATTCTGGACTCTCACTCGTGCATGATTTCAGATCGTCCTCAAACAAAGAGCTGACAGAGCTAGAAAGAGGCTTGGTAAAGGATAAGATAATTACGGTGCCACTCAAAGAAAACAGTGCCTTAGCCAAAGGGAGCCCATCATCCCAAAGCATTCCTGAGAAAAACTCCAAAATATTCTGTAGGACTGGCTCATGTTCAGAACAAGACAACTGCTCCAGAAAAAATGGCCAAGCTGCCAGAGAATTCTGCTCCAAGGAGGTGACCATAGAGTACACCACAAACATCCTTGAGGACCATTCTTTCACAGAGTTTATGGGTGTGTCAGATGGGAAAGATTTTGATGGCTTGACAGATTCTTCTGCTGGAGAGATTCCAAATAGGAAGAACCTACCAAATAAAATGGACAATAAGAGTGTCTCAGATGAGCCACAGGATCCTGGCCAGCTGCATTCCTTGGCAGAGAATGACCAGGTAATAAATTCCAGAGGCATTCCTTGTGCTATCAGTGAGCATACCTAATTGTACACCAACCCCCAGCCGCTCTTCACCTCAGTGACTTAGGAGATGTTCATTAAGAGGTTGCCAACAGGTAGAGCTACTTTGACTCCCTGTCTTAGTGCATCTGTTAAGTTGTATGGGGTGGAGCCTTAGGTAATCCCCAGGGTGGGGCAGCCTGCTTCACCACTTTGTGGCTCTGTATGTTGGGGAGGGGTCAGAGAGAGGACAGTGATGCTTAGGCTTGCTCGGCACTTGCCCCGTTTCTAGTCACTTTACCCCCTTCCCATGTGTGACTGGTGCTGCTCTAGCTGCTGCCCGAGTGGTGGTTCCCAGAGCAGGTGTGTTTGCATTCATTCCAGGACTGTGCAGGCCCTTTAAATGGCCTCTCCTGAGAGACCAGCAGTTTCTTCTGCCACCCAACCCCCATGGATTTTATAGCCAGAAGTTACGAGGCTTTATCTTCCCAGCACTGGAACCCTGAGCTTTGCTGTCTGGCTTGGGTCTGGGATTGCTCACTCCCAAGGTATCCCTCCTGATTTTATCTACCACACGTGAATGTTGGACCACCGCCTGTTCTGCTGGCTACCTCACCAGCACCTCCCCCTTGTAGCTGCCACACCACATCCTCTCCTAATACACAGAAACAAACACAGGGAGGCTGCCAAATTGAGGGATCAAGGAAACATGGCCCAAATGAAACAACAGAACAAAACCCCAGAAAAAGAACTAAGCAAAATGGAGACAGCCATCCTATCAGGTGCATAGTTAAAAACACTGGTGATAAGGATATTCAGAGAACTCACTGAGTACAGCAAAAGCATAAGAGAAGAAATGAAGGCTACATTAAGTGAAATAAAGAAAAATATATAGGAAACCAACAGTGAAGGGAAGGAAGCTTGGGTTCGAATCAACAATTTGGAACATAAGGAAGAAATAAACAATCAACCAAAACAGAATAAAGAAACAAGAATTCAAAAAAAAAATGAGGAGAATAAGATGACTCTGGGACATCTCCGAAAGTGCCAACATGTGGATCATAGGTGTTCCAGAAGAAGAAGAGGGAGAGCAAGAAATTGAAAACTTACTTGAAAAAATAATGAAAGAAAACTTCCCTAATTTGGCAACAGAAATAGACGTGCAAGTCCAGGAAGCACAGAGAGTCCCAAACAAGTTGGACCCAAAGAGGACCACACCAAGACACATCAGAATTAAAATGCCAAAGGTTAAAGATACAGAGAGAATCTTAAAAGCAGCAAGAAAAAAGGAGACAGTTACCTACAATGGAGTTCCCATAAGACTATCAGCTGATTTCTCAAAAGAGACCTTACAGGCAAGAAGGGGCTGGAAAGAAGTATTTGAAGTCATGAACAGCAAGGACCTACATCCAAGATGACTATCCAGCAAAGCTGTCATTTAGAATGGAAGGGCAAATAAAGTGTTTTCCAGACAAGGTCAAGTTAAAGGAGTTCATCATCACAAACCCCTTATTATATGATATGTTAAAGGGACTTATTTAAGAAAAAGGAGATCAAAACTATGAACATTAAAATGACAACAAACTCACTACTATCAACAACTGAATCTAAAAAAACAAGAAACTAAGCAGACAACCAGAATAGGAGCAGAATCATAAATAGGGAGATCATTTGGAGGGTTATCAGCTGGGAGGGGAGAGTGGGGAGTATGGGGGAAAAGGTACAGGGATTAAGAATCATAAATGGTAGGTACAAAATAGATGGGGGAGGTTAAGAACAGTATAGGAAATGAAGAAGCCGAAGAACTTGTACATATGACCCATAGACATGAACTAAGGGAGGGACTGCTGGGGGGAAGGAGGATACTGGGCAGAGGGGAGTATAAGGGGAAAAATGGGGACAACTGTAATAGCACAATCAATAAAATATACTTAAAAAAAAAAGATGTTGCCAGCAGGAAAGACGTGCTCACCTGGGGAGCAAGCTCACGTGTTGCCCAGCTGTCAGTTCATAGGGCAGCAAGCCTGCTTGCATAGTTGCAGAGTAGAACTACGAGGTATACAGGAGCAGTGGCCTTTTCAGTGTATGTGGGTTTTGTTGAATTAAATATTCACTTGAATAAGGATCAGTCATTTTCCTATTCATTCCCTGAGATGTTTAATGACTGGCTATGGCAAGGTATCTGGTAGTATCTGCCATATTTCATCAAATTAGTGATTTCTTGGCCTATTAGATACACCATTATTTTATGTATTAAGGAAAAATACTTCCAATTAAACTACATCATATTAGCAATTATAAGACACAATCCAATTTCAGAGATGTTAAAATGTGGGGGAAATAACGTGCATCGTAGAACTGACAAAATACAATCATTAGGTTAAAAGGTGCTTTGGAGAAGTAAAGGTGAATTCCTTGAGCAACCGAATATTGGGCTTTGGAAGTTGCCCAGGTTGGTTTATTATGTTAATTCTTATATTGGAACAATATGGATTTTTGCTAATATTCCTAAGGAAAATGGCAAATTATATAAATAAATTATCTGCCTCTGCATACTCTGCTCATGCCACCATTTCTACCCATTAAGAGTCACGGTTTTGAACCCACACACCAAGCACAGCGGTGTAAGGGGTATGGTGGTACCAGTGCTTAGCAGAATGAAGAGCTGACCAAACTAGAAAGCAGCTTGGTGAAGGATAAGACAATCCTGGTGTCACTCAACCTCTGTGTCTCACAGAGGAAGTTGCCATTTCAGATTGGTGGATTTTTCCCACCCAAGTTTTCCATACTGTCCCTTAAAATATCAGTGTGTAGTCATTTTTATAGCATACTCATGAACTACAAAACCTATACAGTAATCTCTTCAATAAAAAAAGACTTCATGCCCAATTTAAGAATAATAATAAAGTTACTCATGACTGTTCTTGCAAACCAAACTCATTTGCTTAAAAGTCCCACGGATGGGGACAGCAGTGTGGAACTGACTGTGGGGGCAGCATGGGGTGGGCAGAGGAGGGCAAAAGGGGAGAAACTGGGGCAACTGTAATAGAATAACAATAAAAAAATTATTTTTAAAAAGTCATCAACGTCCTCTATGCTGACTCTTCAGCAGAATCTTCATTCCTGGCCTACATGAGCTTTCAGCCCCTCTTCCAGGAAGTCCGAGAAGGACTTGGACAAGAATTCCAGGGAAATTCTTCACCCTCGAACTGTGCTTCTCAACCTAAATGTGCAACGGATTCCTTGGGGCTGTTGGAAGAATGTGCCTCTTAAAAGCTCAGATTCCCAGGAGTCACTGCTTTCCACACCTAAGGTTTTACTTCCGTGGGGATGGCTCCTGGGTTGAGGTTCCCACAGAGCCCTCCGCAGATGCCCTGAGAGGCAGGGTGCCCGAGGGCTGCACTGTGAGACACTCAGCCCAGAGAAGAGGGAGGAGGGCAGGAAGAATGCCTGGGGTTTGCTTGTGAAAGACTTCTGAACTGTGTGTCCCTGCCAAAGGTTGTGGTTTAAAGGTGGAATTTACAAAAATATCTGTTATATATTAGGACAATGTGGGATTATGGTAATATTTTTTCTTTTTATTGCTTTAGTATTTTGTTATTTTAGTTTTAATAAGTTGTTTTAACACTGTAAGAGTTTGAGAACTTTTTACGTACTAAAGTTTGACTTTTGTTCTTACTCTAATATGACTTACTGTGTGGGCCCAGAAATAACAGTTTTTTGCTTTAACTCTAGGTCTTGCTGTACATTACTTTTCCTAGAAGCGTCACCTTGGGGCTAGTTTTCTCCCTTGTATACTGTAAATTTTAGAGCTGGATTCCATCCTAAACTGAATCTTGTGGGTCCCTAAGGAAGAGCCCCTTGTGTGGGATGGGCACAGTTTGGCTGAGGATGGTCCCTGTGGATGGGGAGGGGAGGGGAGGATCGGGGCTTGAACTCACTATAGCCTCTGAATTCCAGGGAAGCAGGACCTCAACTGCTCGGTGAAAGGATGCAAGCACTTCCTCTGCAGGCCCCCGCGTCTCCGTCTCGGGTCTCCTTTCCAAAGCACCAGCCTCATCTTCATAACATGCAGTGGCCCAGCAGACCCTCAGACTGGCGTGGAGAAGCCATGCACTCCCTGGGCCGCCACCTTCTGCTCCTGTGCGAGAAGAAGCAGCGGTGCTCTGTCACCTGGGTGAACCGACAGCTTCTGCTTCTTCCAGAAAGCCAGAGAACTGAAAATTGTGGATTACTTAAGTGGCAGTATTTGTTTTTTTGCACTTACTATACATCCCACTGTGTGGAAACCACAGATTCAAACAAACTTATTCTTGTACAGTTTTAATCAGTTCTTACTGTAGATTCTGGAGTCAATACTCTAATGTGTTTTTTTTATAAATAATATATATTATGTATATGAAATGTGTATCTATAGTATGTCTGTGTCGAGACAGACAAGACTGCACACTAAAATGCAGAGAAAAGTGGTTTGTAAAAAATCATAAGGTACTGGACTTGGTTACAAAGCAACTTGGGCAATCATGTATACATGAGCAGATGAAACATGTAATTGCCTAAATGAGGTTGTGGATCCCTCTTTGCAAAAAAGATTACAGAATGCTGTTCTTTATAACCAAAGAACTTACATATGACTGGTCAATTTTGCTGTCCACCCTTGTTTTCTGTGTACATACATGTTTGGCTACAAGTTTGGTGCCGCACTGCCCTTGGCCACCAGGCCACGCGCTGCCCTTCTGTCCTGTTTCATAAGCACACTGAAAACTCTCACAGCAGGTTTCCTTGGTCTTCCACCTGGCCTATCGCCTGCTGACTTGACATTGCATTGTAACCGTGACTGGGGCTCTTGGTTCAGCCCAGCAAGGCAGGCAGAATGGGGAAAGCAGTATTACTGTAAAAACACAAGGACATACCAAGAGTTGGATTGGGGTGGGGGGGAGGGTGTTGGTTTTTGTCTTTGTGTGGTTTTGTTTCGGATTGGTAGGTTTCATTGTGGTGTGGTTTTTACTGTTGCTATTGTACTTAATTCTGGACAATGCTGAAGAGATGGAATGAGCTATAAAGTTCACAGGTTCCCACTGCACCGTGTTTGCAGGAGGTGACTGAATACAGATGACCCTGCTGCCCATGTCTTCATTTGTAAAGTTCTCCTGCTAGTGGCAACATTGGAGGGATTATGTGTGCAGAAACTTTACCGAGGTGCTTCATGTACCTGTTCTGTAGATGCCTGCACAGTTGGTCTGGAGACACAGCAGTAAATGTGTGTGTGCGTGAGAGGAGGTGTCCAGCCTGCTGTCCCTTTTCTCTGTAAGTTCTTAGCATCAGTAAATGAATAAGATATTCGAGACTTTAATGAAAAGCTGCTGTTCATGATTTTTGTGTATAGTGAGCTCACTGTAGTGTTTTACTATTGTCTGTTTTAAAAAAGGAAAACTGTAATTTATATTCCCTTTCAACTTTATTGTATTTAATTGGTACAGATTGTGTGTGTCTTTTAGAATACAGATGGTCTAATCCAGATTTTAAAACAGTAGTTGTTTGTCCTTAATAACACTGCCATTATCCAATCCAATGTTCCGCACTTGTGTGTCTAGTGTCCCTGCAGCTTTAACAATCATAATAACAGCCAGCATTCACTGAGGGTTTACTGTGTTCCAGGCGCTGTTCCCTTTAATCCTCACAGCGACAGATGCCCTAGGCCCTGTTGTCACTGCATGTTTGGTGAATGGAAATCTGAGGCAGAGAGGTTAGTGCCTGGGAGGGGGATTCCACTGCACTTCCAGCAGCTTCTCCTCTCCGTGTTCTGTCTGGTGACATGTCATGGAGGGACACGCAGGGCTGTGGTGAGCGTTGGACGTCCCAGGTTGACCAGCGTTGCTGGGAGGCATCTGCAGTAGATAGGACAGAGTGTGCCATTCATGGTCACAGTGCTTAAACTTTTAAAGCAAGTAGCAGTGCTCTGCCATCCATGAAGTAGTAACCAGAGATAGTGTAGTAGGAAAGATTTATCTAGAAAATGCTATGACAGAATCTTTTTAGAAAAGTCTCAGTTGTTTACAATAGCCTTTCTGAAGTAATCAAGAATTAGATCTAAATATTCTAGACAGAAGAGTGTCTTATATGGACTGCCAGGAAAAAGTAGAGAGGGGGAAAAAGCCCAAAACGTTTTGGAATTTTACAAAATAGGGGTTGGGTGGACAGTAGCTTTGTAATATTTAAATAAATTATGACAAATACAAATACAGTTCAAGGCAGAATGAACTACTTTTCATTCCCTTCACTAGTATGAGGTAAGTGGTGGTCGGGCTTTGACCTTGCCCTTTGTCGTTACGACTGCAAGAGAGCGGAGTGGTTTTAGGACATAGTTTATTGGACAGTTAAGTGTAGGCACATATTCAACAGTTAATTTCCAAAGCACATTATTACCAGTGTTACCACATTTGTTTATACTTATTTAGACACATTTTATCATAGCAAAAATATAGGCTTATTACTCTAGGGAAGAATAACTATAAGAATACCATTAGGGTTAGGTAAGGGCAAGATGCTATCTTCTATTAAATGCTACACTAGCCAATACTTACTTTGAAAATTACAGTATTCAAGCTTTAAAACTACCTTGGGAAAAGGAAAACTATTTACATGATTAAGCTTTATTTTAAAAGGTAAAGCTTTTTGTTCAAATAATTAAAAAGTCTTAAAAGAAGATGTAATTGAGTAAGTTCTTGCTGTCTTCTTTCCTGGACCAAGAACTAAAAACAAAAAAGGATGCTACTGGTAATGTAATCACATAGAAAGCTTTTTGTATTTGGCTTTGAACTTATTACAGTAACACTAGCACAATTCTCTGTGATGTGAAGCCTATCTCCTAAGTTAAAAATCAACAACAAAAAGTCGATCTGTAATATATAGCAGTTCATTTCAGACTTTTCCCTAACCCAGAAGAAAGGCAGTCTGTTCCAATGTCCAGCAGCGTCCCCTCAGACATCTGGGGGCTCCTATAATATCCAGTTGGTGGGGGCCTGGAATGGAGACAACTCCATGAGAAGCTGGGACACCAGCTCTGCTCTTTAACTCGTTAAGAACTGGAGCTGACAGTAGTGAAAACAAAGTCCCAAAGTCTAAATTTAACCAGCTTGTCATTTGTTTCTAATCCCTCAAGGTATGGGGAAAGATAATTGTCGATTTCAGTGCTGCGGGTTAATTTAAGTTGAAATAAAACTTAGTCACTATTTCTCAGATGATCCAGAACATACACTCACCTCAGTGTATTCTCGGAGAAACAAGTGATTTTTCACCTCCCTGGTGCTCACTGGGTGCCTCTATTTTTGCATCGAGTTCTTAGAAGACTGCAGCTTGGGGTGCCTCAGATACTGTGATCTGAGCCCAATTGGCAGAAACCACCATCTTGGAGCTCACTGTAGGTTTTCTCAGTGCCAGATTGTCCCTGAGAAAGGAACTCTGAAATCCTTATGGGACCCTATTCATGAAGACAGTGACAGGCTGATTATTAGAACAATGAATGTCTTGTAAAGAAAAGGCAAGTTTTGAAATTGGAGACTCTGATGGAAGAAGAGATTAACTTGAAGAGGGAAAAAGAAGCCCAGTTTGGTTTTATAGTACAAACCAAGTTGACCCTTTCACAATACCTAAAACATGTAACTATTTAGATTTTTTAATGGAAAAACATTGATGTTTGTAACAACTTTAAACTTTTACTTTGGCTCTTCATCTCCTAAAAATCTGCCTGAACCAAACCATTTAAAGATGTTAGTTTTCTTTGTTACTATTTTTTCACAGTCTAGCCTGAGTTTGGAGAAATATCAAGCAGAGTAGATATATTTTTCTTTGACTAAAAATTTCAGAAAAGCCCTGGCCAGGTAGCACAGTTGGTTGGAGCTTCATCCCAGTATGCTAAGGTTGTGGGTTCGATCCCTGGTCAGGATGCACTACAAGAACCAACCAATGAATGTGTAAATGGCTGGAACAACAAATCGATGCTTCTCTCTCATTGTATCTATCTCTCCCCCATCCACCGACCCACCCAACCTCTCTCTCCCCCCTTCTTTTTTCTTTCTAAAGTCAATTTTTTTTTAATTTCATAAAAGTACATCTGAGCCAAAAGTCACACCTTCATGTAATTGATTACTCCGTCTTGTTGAATCAGCATAATCTTTACCTAGTGTGTGGTCAACCACAAGTAAGCCAAGCTACTTACAAACACCAGTTAAAATGCTTAGCTGCAGCAGCTTCCTAAAAGAGCAGTTCACCAAGATAAGGATGTAAGATCTTAACCTCACTACCACTTGTACCCAAGGCTATCTTGATATAAAATGCCAGTTTACCCACATTATCTTTTTAAGATTTTTTTAAAAATTTATTTTTAGAGGGGAAGGGACAGAGAAAGAGAGGGAGAGAAACATCAATGTGTCGTTGCCTCTTGTGCGCCCCCCACTGCGGACCTGGCCCGCAACCCAGGCATGTGCCCTGACTAGGAATTGAATCAGTGACCCCTTGGTTCTCAGGCCAGTGCTCAATCCACTGAGCCACAGCAGCCAGGGCCCACATTATTTTGTAGATCTTTTGTATGTAGTGGGAAAGCTAGTTATTAACCTGTTGCTGCAAAATGAATTACCCTCAAACTTGGCAGCTTAAAACAGCAATAAACATTTATCATCTCAGAATTTCTGGGTCTAGATTCAGGAGTGGGTAGTTCAAGCTCCAGTCGCTCTTGAGGCTGCAGTTAAGAGGTGAGCTGGAGTGGCAGTTATCCAAAGGCTTAACTGGACCTGCAAGGAGCCACTTGTGGGTACTTCCCCTCCTGATGCTGCAGCTTCCTCGCCACGTGCACCTCTCCACACTGCTGAGTGTCCGCACGGCATGCTGGTCATCTTCCCCAGAGTGAGGGTTCCAAAGAGAACAACTAGAAGCCAAAATGCCGCGTATGACCTGGTCTCAGAGGTCACTCTTGGTCACCTCCACCACCACGTTCTAGTCTTTAGAAATGAGTCACAAGTCCAGCCTCCACTGAAGGAAAAGGAATTAGCTCTTCCTCTTGAAAAGAGGAAAGTCTAAGAGTTTGTGGACATTTTAAAACCACCTTAAGCAGTTAAGAGTCACAGAGCTAAGGCCCTGGGTCAAAGCAAAGCCAACCGGAACCTCTGGGTGAATATAGGAATCCAGCCTGTTTATAAACAGTAGGGTCAAAAAGAAAGCCACAGTTCCGTGGAAGAAAAAGGAGACAATAATAAAAAGGGAAAAATTCTAGGATGATCTGAATGTGTGAGTTATAGATGATAAACTGCACTAATACTCCTGGTGGAGGCAAATGATCAGAAACTTAATTATTCTTATTTTTATAGTTACAGGTTCACATGATTCTTTTCAGATTTGCTTCATTAGAGGCACAGACATATGAGTATTTTTTGACTTTGCTCAAAATAAGAATTGAATCATGAAATCAAACATCTTAAGGCAAGCAATATTAATGATTAGCTTTAGAAATAAAACTGCCACTAAATTTATGAATGTGGGATTTTTTGTTGTTTTGTTTTGCTAAAGAGATTGACAAAGGTAGGATTATTTTATTAAAATGTGATATACATCCAATTGTTTGGAAACAAGAAGCTTCTTGAAACCCTTGGGTTCAGGGCTCTTGAAACTTGTAAAATGAAACTTTAAATGGAACAACTCGAAAAGGAAAGTTAAAGGGATTTTTAAAAGACTAGTTTAAAAGGAAAGCATGTTAAAAAATTAAAAATAGGCTAAACAAAAATGGTGCAGATAACATAGAAAAGGATTCCTGGATAGTTTCTTCCTGCTTAAAATTCGACTCTTTCAGTTAAGTATTCAGTTGACTCAGACTCCTCATGGGAGCTCCTTTCCCTGCTGTCTGTCCCTCTGCCCCCTGGCCTCCCGGGGTGGGTCTGGAAGGCGCCTGCAGTCTCTTGTCCTCTGCTGCCTCCTGCTGATCCCTGGTTGAGGATAGCTGTTCTCATTTAATTTTGGAGCACTGACTTTTGTCCCAGCTTCATCCACCACTGATGTCAGTAATGGTCTGTCCTAATTGCTCCCGGGAAGCTTAGCAAACTCCTTCCGCTGACCAGGTCCCCCTGCTGGCCTCACACAGGTACTGGAGAGACTTGCCTCTGCCTGCCCCGCCTCTCAGCTCTGGGCTGTGCACTAGCAGCCCCTGCCGCGGCTTCTCTGACACGCTCATGTGAGGTGAACCCTGGACAGTCACAGTGACTCTTACTCCTTAACTGTCTTCTGCATCAGTGCTGGAAGTTTCCAGGAACTCCATGCCACCAGAAGGACCAGCCAAACGCTTCCTGGAGTCCATCTATTCCCTCCGTTCTACCAAAGCAAGGCAGATAAGGAGAAGCAGAGCATCAGCCATGGCACTCTCAAATTCCCTCTCAAGGTGTCTGAGCTTTTAAATTGATGTCTTACTTGTCACCCCAGACCAAGACTTGGGGACTGGTCTTTTCAATGAACTGACAGCATCCTCATCACAGTCTGAACCTCTGAATCTCCATGTCTCTTCTCTCATCCCCTTTCCTGAAGTCTTCCTTTCCTCCCCTTCCTACCACCCAGGGACCACCTTTATGCCACAGCGCCATTGTCTCCACATTTAGGCTTATAACAAAATTACCTTCAGGCTTTGCTGTGAACATGTAAAGGAAGGCTTTTGGAATTAAGGAAATTCTTCTCATTCCACAAAACATGGCTCTCAAGTTTGCTTATTACTTCGATGGGGTCTGCAAGCCCAGCTGTGTTCCAGACACTACCTACCACACCATGAAGACAGCCACACCAGTGACACCAGAGGGCTACATGATTTGTAGGCAGGAAAGATATTCCAAATTATTAACAAATATCTCCATTGCATTGCTCTTTATTTATTAAGTATAAATGGCTTTATATTCTTTGTCTCCCAAAATAATTCCAACAACCCTATTAGGTAGATACTGACATTATACCTACTTTGTAATTGGGGAAACTGAGTCTTAGTGAGGTTAAGACTTTGTCAGGATCACAAAGACCAGAAAAATAATGGAGATGAGCTTCAAATCCAGGACCACTGTCTTAATCAGAGCCTGTCAGTCTCCAGATCTTGTTCAGAAGAATTACACGGTGGTCGCCACTGGTTATATATACTTGACTCTTAGTGTTTTGGGTTTCCAGCAGAAAAGGCAGTTCTCTGTTGTCCTAGGAGGTTCAAACATTCTTCTGTCTGTGCCTCCCTTATTTGCTGATCTCCAGCCTTTAAGGAGGTGAAAGATAGCTCCTGATAGCTCCTGTTAGCCCAATGTTACTGAACATTGGGGCATCTCTGACACAGGTCCTATAAAGAGGTAAGTTAGATCATTCTTTTGTTTTTCTTTTTCTTTTTTTTTAAGATTTTATTTTTTAGATTTTATTTATTTTTTAGAGAGGGAAGAGAGGGAGAAAGAGAGAGAGAAACATCAATGTGCGGTTGCTGGAGGTTATGGCCTGCAACCCAGGCATGTACCCTGACTGGGAATCGAACCTGTGACACTTTGGTTCGCAGCCCGCGCTCAATCCACTGAGCTACACCAGCCAGGTAGATCATTCTTTAAAAAAAAAAAAAGAAAAGAAAGAACTTGAAATAATGTGCTATTGTAGTGGTAAGTGATGAAATGTGGTGAGAATGAGGGGCTCCCTAAGTTCTCCTCATTACGTGTGAGCTGCACAGTGACTTCCTTGTATGAGTATGGAAATGAGGAGAAAAGAGAAACTCTAGAGGAGAAACCTGGCAGGTACTGCACCCCAGTGATCGAGTGCATCCCCTTGACATGATGTGATGAAAATGGCACTTCACCGCTGTGCCTTCCCTCCCATAAACCCATAACCCCAGTCTAACCATGAGAAAATCTTCAGACAAATTCCAATACAGGGGCACCCTGTAGTGTACCTCACCACACTGCTCAAAACTGTCAGACATCAAAAATAAGTTCCAGATGCTATCATAACCAAGAGGAGCCTAAGAAAATGTGACAAGTAAATGTAACAATGTGATATCTTGGATGTAATCCTGGGACAGAAAAAGAAGTTTGGTTAAAAATTATATGTATTATACATACACATATTCCATTTAACATGTGTATGTTCATATATATATATATATATATATATATATATATATATATATGCCATTTAGCAAATAATTTCTGAGAGCCTACTGTGTCCTGGTCACTGCAGTAAGCAAGGGGAGCATAGTGTCATGAAATACAGACACTGGCCCTGCTGGCACAGAGTAGACAGTTTGGCGGGAGAGGGAACAAATGAGTACTTATTATATATATATATATATATACTATATATATATATATATATATATATAACATATATATAGTATTTATACATCCACACACAATTATTTAATTATACCACTTACAAGTGGTCCAAAGGAGAAGGACAGTGTATTATGATCATACACTGAGGGGGGTGTGAACAAGAGGAGGAACCCAGTTTAGTCTGAGGGATTACCATAGGCTTTCTGTAAGGAATTTAAACTAAGGCCTGACATGTATTTAGGAGTTGGCCTGGTGAAGAGTGGGGGAATTCGACTCCAAATGGCAAGGCCACTTTTAGAGCTCTCAGAACAGCTAAGGAGATCATAGGATTTGAATTGGTTCGGTTGAAGGAAGAATGGAAGAAGACACATTGTTAGATGACTATTAGAATGTGGGCTTAAAGGGTTGAATTTAATGGCTAATGCTTTTAATACTGAGAGGAGGAATACAAAGGAAAGAACATCTTTGAGTGAGAAGATGACTGATGGATTGTTTTAGACAGCTGCTCAATAAGGATAGACTTCTCTTTCAGACACTTTCTGCTTCTACATTGATTCAATTTTACTGTTCTCTTCTTCTTCCACTTCTTCCTCCTTCTTCTTTTACTATGCAGTTAAAAAAAAATGTACCACTTAAATGTATTTTTATAACTTATTTTCCTTACTAGCCAACTTTATTATCATAGCCTCAAAGCTGATATCCCCAAAAAGGTGAAAGATGTGTACACTGAAAACTCTGACATTAATGAAAGACAATGAAACAGACACAAATAAATGGAATAATATCTTGTGTTCATGGAAGAATTAATATTGTTAAAATGTCCATACTACCCAAAGCCATCTACAGATTCAATACAATCTCTACCAAGATTCCAGTGGCACTTCTTATAGAAATTTTTAAAAAATCCTACAATTCGTATAGAACCACAAAAGATATCAAATAGCCTAAGCAATTCTGAGAAAGAAGAACAAATCTGAAGGCATCACACATTCTGATCTAAAACTATATTTCATAAAAATAGACTCATAGATAAAGAACAGATTGACAACTGTTGGAGGGACGGGATTGGCAGGTTTGGGTTAGAAAGATAAGGGTGTTAAGAAAAAAATATATCTCCTAGACACAAACAATGGTATGCTGATTACCAGAAGGAAAGGGGGTGAGAGAGGTAGAAGAGGGTGTTGGGGGATAAATAGTGATGGAAGGAGATTTTACTTGGGGTGGTGAACACACAATACAATACACAGATGATGTGTTGTAAAATTGTGCACCTGAATCTTATGTAATTTTATTAATCAATGTCACCCTAATAAATTCAATTAGAGCCCTGTCTGGCGTAGCTCAGTGGATTGAGCGCGGGCTGCGAACCAAAGTGTCGCAGGTTTGATTTCCAATCAGGGTACATGCCTGGGTTGCAGGCCATGACCCCCAGCAACCGCACATTGATGTTTCTCTCTCTCTCTCTCTCTCTTTCTCCCTCCCTTCCCTCTCTAAAAGATAAATAAATAAAATCTTTAAAAAAAATAAAGTCAATTAAAAATAATTTTAAAAATAAAACTACACTTCATAGCTATAGTAGTCAAAACAGTATGGTACTGGAATAAAAACAGACACAGAAACCAATGGAACAGAATCAAGAGCCCAGAAATAAACCCAAGCACAAGCTCTCAGCTAGTATTTGACTAGAGAGCCAAGAATACTCAGTGCAGGGAAAAGATTCTCTTTAGTAAGTGCTGCTGGTAAAATTGGATATTCACATTCAAGAGTGAAAGTAGGCCCCTATTTTACACCACTCACCAAAACTTTTCTTGAAATTGATAAACACTTGAACATAAGACCTGAAAACTAAAAGAAGCTCCTAGAAGAAAACATAGGAAAAATACTTCTTGATGTTGGTCTTAGCAGTGATTTATTTTACATTTTATTTCTTGGAGAGAGAAAGAAAGATAGATTTGTTGTTCCACTTACTGATGCATTCATATTCACTGGTTGCTTCTTGTATGTGCCCTGACTGGAGAGCTTACCTACAACCTTGATGTATGAGGACAACACTCTAACCAAGTGAGCCACCCGGCCAGGGCCAGCAATGATTTTTTGATATGACTCCTAAAGCACAAGCAACAAAAGCAAAAATAAACAAGTAACACTACATCAAACTAAACAGCTTCTGCACAGCAAAAGGAGTGACCATCAAAATGAAAAGGTAACCTATGGAATGAGAGGAAGTATTTGTAAAACACATATCTGATAAGAGGTTAATATCCAAAATATATAAGGAACTCCCACAACTTGAATGCAAAAATGTCCCAAACCATCTGATTTTAAAACAGGCAAAAGATCTGAACTGACATTTTTTTCCGAAGAAGATATTCAAGTGGCCAACAGATACATGAAAAGGTGCTCAACATCACTAATCGTCAAGGAAATCCAAACCAAAAGCACAATGAGATATCACCTCACATCTGTTAGAATGGCTATTATCAAAAAGACAAGAAATAACAAGTGCTGGGAGGATATGGAGAAAGGCAACCATGGTATACTGCTGGTAAAATTATAAATTGGTACAGAATTGTACTTGATAAATTTGTACTCAAAATTTACTTGAGTCCATTGAAAGCTACTAAAAAAATTAAGAGATAGAACTACTTGAAGAGACTGAAGACTAATGAGTTTGGATTAGTAGACAAGACTAAATTCATTCATTTTTGGAAGTTTAGGGTACATTGGGCTCTTTGAGATACAATGACAATGAATGATGTTTATACATGTCAAAACCAAAAAACAATTAAAATAAAAAATGGAACTACCATATGTCTCAGCAATCTTCTAGGTATATATCTGAAAAAAGTGAAATCACTATCAAAAAGATATTTGTGCCAACATGTTCATCGCACCCTTATTTACAATAGCTAAGACATGGAAGCAAGCTAAGTGTCCATTAACAGATGAATGGATAAAGAAATTGTGAAATATGTATACATATACAGACAGTGGATTGTTAGTATCTGGTATCTTTAATATCCATGCTGATCTCTATAACTCGAAGGCTCATTCTTTTCTATCAGTCCAAATGCTTCCCCCTCCCACCCCAAGCTAACATCCTGCTCATTCCTGAAGGACTAATTCAAATTCAATGACTCAAAAAAGCTTTCTCTGATCTCTCCTTCAAGCTCCTTTGGTATTCGGGTATTCTCTCAAAAGTTTTTCACTTATTTTGCATTGCAATTTTGTTTCCATGTTTAGCTTCGCAATTAAACTTTCGGTTCCTTTTGCACACTTGCACATCACTGCCCTGCCTTTGCTCCAAATTTAGTACAGGGTTTTGTTCATGAATAGCTTTTAGATATGTTAAATTTTAACATTTTTAATTAAAAAATAGTTGGTGTGGGTTCTACTTATATTTCATGTAATAGTATGTTCTTTAATATCCATAGAAGGAAAGTTCTAAATATGCAATAGTAGAATGCCTTTCTATTTATCCAATCCATGAAGGCATAAAGTCAGGACAGAAATTAGTATAGGCACTCTCAAATCAATCAGACATTGTTCTGAAACAGTTATAAATCAATTGACAGAAACTGAAACAAGATCCCCACCCCCACCCCCTAAAATGACACTCCTGGTAGCATGAGTGTAGAGGGAAGTGTAGACGTTGTGGCATTCTAGGCACAGAGCCCATAAAGTATCTGGGTCCAATCACACACTCAATTAGAAGCTCACTTATGTCTGTACCCATATTCATTGTGCAGTGTTTGAGGCCTCACTGGTTCCATTTCTCCAGAGAATAAACCTCTGGACTCTAAGGAGATGTGGCTAGAGAGAGTTTCCTGGCTGCCCAGGGTGGGATGAGAGAAGTGTGGATCAATTGTGTGCACCTGGATGGATCCATCTCCTGAGTTCAGCCATGGCCACTCTCCATCAATAGTACTGGGAACTCCCAAGAGGTTCTTTTCATGTTTTGTCAGAAATATCCTCTTTGGTCCTTTGGCTATAATTTTCTCTGTCTTAAGAAAGGAGTTAATTTTTCCTTTTGCTTTTCCTCTTGCCAAACTGTGATAAACTCTTCTGTCCACTGTTGTCTTCTTTTCCTATCTTTTTCCTTCTGGCTCAATGACTTTATTAATCATTACTGTCACAAATGATGGGGGACCCCCTCAAAAACAATGCAATTATCTTCTGGAGGGTGGGCCTCTTGTAGTACAGGCTTCCCCCTGCTAGGTGAGTGTTCTAGGAACCCATCTGTATCAGTGTGCCAGCTGGTGGTGTGTGAGAGGCTGTGTTCAGCTTTGGTGAATTTTTTTTGAAGACTCTTTCAGTGCATTTGCCCATTTCATGATGGCTGATTTACGAACACACCTGCCCACACAGCGCTGATGTCCAGCAGTTTTTTGACCAAAAATGGCATAATCCCCATGCCCTACCTTCCCTATTCACCTGATCTTGCCCCGAGAGATTTTATTTTTTTTGTTTCCTCAGATGAAAAAAAGTCCTCAAAGAGAAACATTTTGCTGATGATAAAGAGGTGAAACAAAACAAAAAAAAATGGCAGAAGCACTAAAAGGTATCAGAATCACCGAGTTCAAAAACTGTTTTGAACAGAGGAAAAAACATTTTGAATGGTGTATTGCATCCAATGGAGAGTTCTTTGAAGGTGACTGAAGTTTAAACATCTAAGAATAAAAACACAATTTTTTATAAATAAATTCTGCTTTGGGGGGTCCCCTCTTCTACGTTGGGTTTGGGGAGGGAGAGAATACAAAAGTGTCTGAGCAGTCAGCTTTGTTCAAGCAGAAGCCCTCAGCTCAGCCTTCTGAAGCATACTTTCGTGTGAAACCCTCGGAGAACTCGGAAGCCAAATCCAAATAATTTGAAGCATTGTTAGAGAGAAGGAATTTGAATTGCACGTGACTCTCAGTGCACAGATCAATGAACGAAAGTTCTTCAGAAACACTTAAATTTCCACATCATAAATTTTGAAATAATCAGGGCTATCCCAGGAGGTCAGAGAACTTTAGTATCTGTTCTCAATCACTGATTCTTAAAACAACATAACCCCTTTGTTCAAGTAACTCCTTTCAGTTGTCTTTGGAGCTGGATAATAACACATGTTGATATTCTGAGTTACTTGAATGAGTAACATTTTTACATGAGATTATCAGTGACTTCTGCTCATTTAAACTCAGGATCAAGAGCCAAAATAAAGGCTTTTCCTTAAAGTACATGAAAAATCTGGGTAGAACTACCTGAAGTTGAGTGGCCATTTAGACATCAAATTTATTCTGCTTGGGGCATGGGAGGCAGTATAATTTAATGGCATCTGGAGTTAGAAAGAACTGGGTTCATAAACCTGGCTTTAATATTTGACACCTTGTCAAGTGAATTTGGGCAAGTGATTTAATGTTTCTAAGCCTCAATTTCCTTATCTGTAAGATGGAAACAATCCTACTCACTTCATAGGATGGCTGCAAAAATTAAATGGAACACCACTAGCAGGACTAGTGAACCCAGTCTAGCAATATTATAAGATTTCAATGCGTGTTAGTGCTCTTTTGTCATCTCTACACCACTGCCACTGATGAGAGAGAAATAAGCCATGAACATTAAGAAGGAAGAGTTAGGTTTTTAAAAGCTGCTCAGTGGAAACAAAGAAAGCACATCCCATAGTGTAAAACCATGGAATTTGAGTTAGGAGATATCCATCCTATCCCTAAGTCACAAAATTGTGATTTTGAGTATGTAGCCTAAGCTCTCTGGGCCTCAGTCTTACATAATGAAACATAATAGTAACTCAATAAAAATGTATTCAGCAAATGAATTAATAACAAAGTGGAAGAAGTGATTCCCAATTGGACCAACCACCACCACAAACAGCAAGGTTTTGGGTCTAGAGTAAACATACCAAAAACAAACACAAGCATTGAGGGGAAAATCAGACTTTCAGCCAAGAAGATACTTGGCAAGACCTGCTGATCAGGTGCCCAGGGCTGAGTCCCTGGGGCAGGGCCCACGGTCCACCAGGGAGCATCAGCAGCCAAAGGCAGGCTGCGCCCTGGCGGCCCTCCTCCGCCAGCCTCCCGCTCCCAGAACACCGCTGACCTCACCCCCGGAAGCAGGGATCCTCATTTCCGGAGCTGATCCAGCCCCCACAGAAGCGGCACTTACAGGACTTGCCCCTTAGCTGAGGGGCTGGCCTGGTGGAACTTGATAGTTCCTTCCAGTCTGTGAAGTCTGATTTCTTTGGTCCCTAATTCCATCTCTATATCAGCCTTTCAGGAAAAAAAGGACATCCTGTGAGGGAAAACTGCTTTCCTGTATTTACAGAATCTAGCGGAGTGCTCTGCGCACCATTGGCATCTGTTATACTTCCGGATCAGTCAGTTTTGAAAGAGCTGCTGCTGCTTAATGAACTTCAAGGGGAAAATATATTTTTCAATAACTTAAACCTGGAATGAGATATTCAGTATAAATTAACTTTCCTGAAATAAAGGAATTATTGGAAACAGTTTAGATGTTCACTTTTCTATCTCCCATTCGCCCTGCCTACCTCCCTCACAGTTCAGGCCCTTTGCGCTGTTATTTGACAGAGCAGTATTCTGATGTCATAATAACAAAACATGACTTTTTGTTGAGTCAAATCAATAAACATAGCTGATTTTATAAATACCAACTACCATTTCAAGGGGTGAGTCTTTCCCATCATTACTTGTGAATGATTTTCAGTTAGGGTGTCCATTATCACTCCCTAGGATATATTCCTTTAAGAGCTCCAATTTAGCTCAGCACTCCTAACCTCATTTTGGAATAAAATAGGCCAATGATATTGCCTGCCTGACATGTTCTACCTAGCCATATTCACTTTAAAAAAATAGGTAAACTGTTCTCTCCAAATAAATTAAGGTAGCAGTTGCCCTGGCTGGCGTAGCTCAGTGAATTGAGCGCGGACTGCGAACCAAAGTGTTGCAGGTTCGATTCCCAGTCAGGGCACATGCCTGGGTTGCAGGCCATGACCTCCAGCAACTGCACATCATTGATGTTTCTCTCTCTCTCTCTCTCTCCCCCTCCCTTCCCTCTCTAAAAATAAATAAATAAATAAAATCTTTTAAAAAAAAGATAGTTAATAATGTCAATAAATTAATGCAAGCAATTAAAATATCTTACATTGTAATTTATCTCCTTTGGAAATATATCTTAATTACTTAGGTCCTGCCCCGTAGAAATATCCCAGAGCCTCAAGAAAACTGAGATGCTTAGATATGCTGATGAGTCTTCATAAGAGCTGAGCAGCATTTAGATCTCTGGGAAATAGTTTTGCATTTGACATTGCATGGATGTGTGGTGTTGGGATGGCCCTGTTTGGTAGGTTACACTCAGAGTTTCTTCTTAGAAACTGGGCAGGGCTCCAAAGGATGAGAAAAATGGGAGAGGAGTCCTTGGGGGTGTGGCTCAGTTGTTGGAATGTCATCCCATACACCAAAAGGTTGGGGGTTTGATTCCCAGTCAGGGCACAAACCTAGGGTGCAGGTTTGATCCCCAATCAAGGCGTGTATGGGAGGCAACCAATCTCTCTCTCTCTCCCCCGCCCCCCACTCACACCTCTCTTTAAAATCAATAAGTATTTTTTTAAAAATAAGAGAGGAGATAAATAAGAGGAGACGAGACATGTGAACATCCTCTTGGCCTCCAGGTTATCTTCTCTTTAAGGTGGATACAGGCCCACACTAGATCTGGTTCTATGCAAGGAATCTTTAACTGGATGTTGCCACTCCAGGAGAGAAAAAGAAGAGAAAGAAGGCAGAAGATGTAGAAAGAAAAGGGAGCTATTCCCAAATGCAGGTCAGAGAACGAGTCCAAATGAGAGTAAGAAAACTACTGAGAGTTTAAAATATTTATTTCTAGGTTCAACTCTAGAGAGTCTATAGGTCTGGGGTGAGGCCTGACAATCTGTTTTAAAATGTTTCCCCATCTGATGTTTATGCAAGATTTGTGGATTACAGTTTGTGCTTAAACAATCAGGATCTAATGTTTACATCTGCCTTTGGGGGGGGGGGTGGAATGCCTGAGGATGCTTAAACTTAGTTGGTTAGAATACTTTCCTCTTTTGTCTTTTTATTCTCTCTCCTCCTTTCAAAGTGCTAACTCTTGTATTCTTTGCCCAGGGCAAGGATAAGCTAGGGTGAAAAGGAAATAACCTGCCAGTGTCTTCCAAAAATCTAATATCTTTGGGGGAATTTGACACACAGGGGAAAGGTTTGAGAGCTGGAGGGTGGGGTACTGAGGAGGGTGGGCCATCCCTAGGAGAAGATAGGGACTAAAGATTGAAGGAAGGAAGGAAGGAAGGAAGGAAGGAAGGAAGGAAGGAAGGAAGGAAGGAAGGAAGGGAAAGAAAGAAAGAAAGAAAGAGAGAGAGAGAGAGAGAGAGAGGGAGGGAGGGAGGGAGGAGGGAGGGAGGGGGGAAGGAAGGAAGGAAGGAAGGAAGGAAGGAAGGAAGGAAGGAAGGAAGGAGGGAAGGAAGGAATTGAGAAAGATCGTCTTGGCAGAGAGCACTGGGGGGTGGGAGGTGGGCAGGGAGCCAAGAGGACAGAGGTAGTTTTGTGTCCTCTGGAGGAACTATGTGTCCTTCCCTGGGGGAAGAGCCTGAGACAGTTTTGTTTTGTTTGTTTGTTTTTTAATGACAAAGAGCATCATGCTTCACTCCCCAAGGGCAGATGTCCAGCAGGGTAATAAGAACCTAGAGAGGGAATGACTTTACCTTGAATCTAGGCAGGCAGAGCTTTAAAGGACTTCAGAAAGGGTTTGGAGCCTTAGAGTAGTATAGAAGCTGCAGGATACCCGTGCCTCAGTAGAACAATGAAGGAACAGAAACATCTAGACTGAAAGGACCAGAAGGCCGGGAATGAAGAAGAGGGGACTTGGAAAGGATTTGCCTAGAAAGAGGACATCAAGAAACAAACGGTCCCCCACAGCACTGTGTGAACCCTTCGACACAACTCTGGGAGAGGGTATGGTGAAACCTGACATGACTGAGTTTATATTTCTGCTTCCTCTGAAAAAATGGGGTTTTGAAACAATTTCTGTTGAATTAAAGAAATATAAAATGACATTTCTTGCATACTTGACTTGTGGACACAAGATTCATGTCTGCTGCCCTAGAAATGCATAAATTGAGTTGTGGTGGCATCCCACAATAAACCATTTAATAGCTTGGAGTAGGTGGAAGGGTGATGTGCTTACAGATGAGTTTCTCACAATTCCAGTCAATAGCCATTGTATGCAGGTATGCCTCGAATTCTAATCTAAGATGTGTTGAGCTAAGGCAAAGAAGTGGGGTTGCCAGATTTATCAAATAAGTTATTCCATGGAATATTTGTAATATTGGAGACATACTAAAAATTATGGCTTATCTGAAATTCAAATTTTACTGGGTGTCATATATTATCTGGCAAATTTGCAAAAAAGGGAACTCACTTATAGGTGTCTGGGGTCCAATAAGACATCCCCCGGCGTACACTGATTGGGTTCACAGGGTCCCTCTGCTACCCCAGAAATCCTGCCAAGGCCCTTGCTGAGAAGCAGCTGGACATACCTTGATGAGAAGAGGCAGGAATGTCAGTGGGCTCAGCAGTTTCCATGGACATCTCAGGCTCCACTCCCTCTGCCCATTGGCTGTGGGAGGTTCTAGAATGCTTCCTGGCATAATAAAAGAAGCACAAATTTTGAAATCAGTCAGACCTGTGTTCAAAACCCACCCTTGTCAACTACCAGGTATACAATTTCGAATTAACTATTTACCCTTCTCTTTTAGAAAGATAACGAACACATGTAAACAGCAAGTGAGGTGTATGGCACACCGCGGGTACTACATGCTGCTATCACTGTATGCATTTGGTTACTAAGTAAGAGTGTAGGATACTTTAAATCATATTCCTTGGTCTCTGCCCTGCATCTGGAAGATTCCACTAGATATTGCAATTATTTGGGAACACAATTTGTCCCGTTGTAATTGTAGGTCTATGTATCTCTGTCTAAAGCACATATTAAAAACAATTTTTACTTATTGACTTTAGAGAGAGAAGAAGGGAGAGAGAGAAACATCAGTTTGTTGTTCCACATATTGATGCACTCATCAGTTGATTCTTTTATGTGTCCTAACCAGGGATTGAATCTGAAACCTTGGTCTATCAGGACAATGCTCCAACAAACTGAGCTACCTGGACAGGTAGAATATACATTATTATAGTCACCTGTTTCAACCCAGAATTTCATACTGAAGAGCTTATTTACATGTAAAAAAGGAATGACCTCCTGAGCTTGCACTCATGTTCCCTAATTCAGTGTCCTGATTACAAGTCCCCTGATCTGGGGAGCAAGAACAATGCTGGTTTTTGTGAAGCTTTTATTCTCTCTGCCTAATCAATTTTTAAAGTGGGAAAATGTAAACCTAAAACTATTTATGCAATGCTGACTTCCAAAATTTATCTGCACAAGTATTTACTCAAAATACTTAAAAATAAAGTAACACCCTGGCTGGTGTGACTCAGTGGATTAAGTCCCAGCCTGTGAACCAAAGGGTCTTCGGTTCAATTCCCAGTCAGGGCACATGCCTGGGTTGCAAGCCAGGTCCCCAGTAGGGGGTGCAGGAGACGCAACCACACGTTGATATTTCTCTCCCTCTCTTCTTCCTTCCCTTTCTCTGGAAATAAATAAATAAATAAAATACAGTAACAGTACAAACCATTTCAACATATATGTCCCTAAATGGCAGAACCTATGTCATCCTGATTCTGCTGCAGAACATATGGCCCAGGGTTAGTAAATATTTGTTGAATAATATTCCAAAGGCCTGGTTTTATCCCTGAGGAAAAGCACTATCTTCCTTTGACTATATAAAAGTGATTTTCTTCTGTTTACCTCTGACCTTCCAATTAGTACATGGTCTCAGGTAAATTGAGTTTAAAAGGAATGAGGAGAATAAATGTGTTTTAACAGTAAAATATTATTTTAGCAAATTTTATTTTAAGGTACTTTTTTTAAATACACAGAAAAAAATCCGTAACACAAAAATCATCCAGGGACATAATGGATTGCAAAACCTTCTATGAGTATGCATTCACCCACTCCATACACATTCATCCAATTTGTACTTCGTGCTCTGGATATAAATTGTTAGGAATCCATGAAGTGGCAATAAGGAGGGTCTTTTCTTTCTAATGTTTTATTTATTAGTCCTTCATTATTTATGACCTTAGTAAGTGATACTCTGCACTTCTGCAGCACCATTCCTGCAAAGTATCACTCATCGTCCTTGCCTTATTTTACAGCTTTGAATTTGGGTCAATAAGGAGCCAATCTGGACGCAGAGGATTGACTCATGGAGGGGGAATACACCAAAGGTGAGTTCAGATTGGCCATGAACTGGCGGAAGTTTTGAGAGTTTTCAGAAATGGCTAGTCGTGACTATTGGTCAAGGTGTAAAATTTTCTCTCTCCTTTCTCATCTCAGCCCTCCCTTCATCTCTCTTACATCACTCCTTAAACATTTCCCCTTTTTCTATATTGCTCGCATAGTTAGGAAGTTTTCAGTGGAAGTTGCTAAAAAGAAAAGTCTAATGAATGCCTGACCTGTCTTGTTTAGGTGTGATGTAGAAGCGGCTGCTGTACTTTTCTTTTCTTTAGATTGATATGGGGCAGAAACCTTCTAAGAACTATTGCATTTTTTCTTCCATCTCAGTTTTTAACATTATTCAGGAGATTCTGTTCTAAAGTTAGTGATGAAGCAAATGAAAGGGAAAAGTCAGCTGCTTTTGCTGGCGAACCCAGCCCAAACCATGGGAGAAGGCGCATGCCTGGTGTCTGTGAGAGAACAGCTTCGAAGGGCAGCCCCGTGCGGCTGAGCTGAAGGGACAGGGTTGTGCACAATGGCTGACAGAGAAAACAGAAAAATGGCCTTTCTTTCCCAGCTTCCTACTCCTGGTGCCCTTTTGTGGTTCTGTCTCCTCACCACCCATCAAGCAACTGACCACTACCTGTCTGCAGAGCGACTGCAGTTTTGCATAGGACTGTCTACTGTAAGAGAGACAAGGGATTATACTGAAGTGTCAGTAAGCAGAAAGGCAGTATCAACCCTTGATCTCAGCACTTCAGCTGAAAGGAATGGGTCTAAAAGCAGGTGGTTCTTGAAGGAAGTGCTTATGACAACGCTGACTCAAGATTTTATGACCAAGCAATTTTTTTAAAGCTGTTTTAACTATTACCAATTCAAAGCATCCAAGTCGTGGCTTGGGTTTAATTGTGGCTGGTAGAAGTTAATTGCTGCTTGCTTAGGGCCTCTGCAGAGACTGATGCATAGCCTGCTTTGATGTGTTAATTCTCTTTGTGGTGAATGTGGTGGAAACTCCCTGTGCCAGCATGGTCTTCCCTAACTGGGGGTGGTGGTGTGTTTTGGTAGGAATTGCTCAAGTTTTGTAGAGTTAGTTGCCTTTTGTTTGTGTGGCAACACTGTCTATTTAATATTGGATATCGATTAGTATAACTTCACTCATCTTTTCTTTGGAGAGTGTTTTAGAGTTCTTTCTGGTTTTGAAGAACCACATTTTTGATTGCTCACGATATCCTATAGTTCTTACAGTGGACCCAAACAAGATGAGATATACTGAGGACATAGGGCATGGGTTATAGATACTGGGTTAAAATATCTTGTTAACTAATCATTTTTTGGTTAATTGCTCTGTAAAATCAATTTTGCTACCTATGGTAACAGAGAATAAGAATGTACCATATACAGAATTTCACTTTGAGTAATGGTCTAACTTTGGAAAAAGAAGCTAATGCAAAGAAAAAGAAAAAAGAAATTTCATTTCTGCTCATTTTGTCTCTGGTGAAGTTGAAATGTACCAAATACTAAATAAGAGAGAAAAAAGCTACATATTCTGTAAGCTGCTGGTTCATCAACTCTTACTTAAATTGTTGGTTCTTGTTGATAAATGAGGAACAGGAATTCCTAAGCTTGCTCTTCATAGAAACTTTGGTTAACTCATTACCTCAATGCCTTCATCCATAAGCATTCACATGAGCAAATGTGTATCTATTTGGCCTATAGGAAGGGGGGTGTATGTGAGCCCTTGAAAAATGACTTTTCCTTTATTGTATAACTTTTTAGGCCTTCTCTGTTGAAGGAATCAATAAAAACTCACTCTGAGTGTGTTGTGGAAAGAATACCTTTTATCACCAACTTCAGAGAATCTTTAGACTAAATCCATTATTATATTTTTCCAGAAGTAATTTTTGCAGAAAACACAATATCTGAACATTATCTTGACTTCATAACACCTATTTAAAAGAGCAAGCTATTAAAAGTAGGTAATCTATTTGCTTGTTTTTATGATTTGCCAAGTAAAGAGCTGCTCTCATACCTGTTCTTACAGTTTAGGGAAGTGAAGTCCTACAGATGTCACTCCAAGTTGCCTAACTTCTCATCTAGCATTTTAGATACTGGATACTAACCCACTACTAAGAATATTCCTTCTTAGAGTCTCTGCTTGCTTTTCTGCTTTACAAACGATTTTGTGAATGCTTTGGAAAGGGAAAAGTCATAGCAATTCTAAGGCAGTAGTCTGATACTTCTTTTCAAAATCTCTCTCTGCTCATAGGTTTTAGATTATAAGATGGTTTATTTTACCTCCATGTTTTTTGTTTGTCATGAGTTAATTCTAAAAGAAAATTTATGCAAATAAAAAAGGATATTTGGTGATTAACAAAGCATTCTTCAAATATCTTCACTTATGTACATATTTCATAACTACTGTTTAATTTCAGACTTTTAACATTTTACATATGCTTTATAAAATATGGTGGCATGGTTAATTTTTAAAACACTGCTTCTCAAATGTCATGTGCATGGGGCAGCACCTGGTGATATTGTTAAAATACACATTCTGATTGAAAAGTCTTGGGATGGGAAGAAATCCTTTCCTCTAACAAACTCCCAGAGACTGTACTGCTAGTCTGTGAGAAGCAAGGGTCCAAAAGACATCATTTAAAATGCGTTGGTTGTACCTTTCTGGTGGTGGAGTGGTGTGTACCTTAGTGTTGTTAATATACTAATTAGTAGAATGCTCTTGAAAAGTCTTAATAAGGTAGGGTCTGATAAATTCAAGCATTATCTACAAATGCTTTTTAAAATTAAAAAAGCTTCATACTCAGTGTAGTGTAAGCAAATCGAATTTTTTAAACATTATAGTTTCACATATCTTTCAACCTTAATGATGAGTCCAGTTTTCTAAAGTAACTAGTGAGTTGTATTAAGAAAACTAAACTAAGCCAATAGATTTATTGTGTGGGATGAATTCAATAGTATTGTAGAATTTAGGTGGTGAATTATCAGTGTTAAGTGATTAGTAGAGCAGAGCACAGTAGAGTAAGCTTTAGGTGAATTCAGTAAAATGATCAAATATAACATAGTATGTGGACAGAGATTGTTTTACTGTGTTATACACCGACATATACTATATGCTCAGATTAGAAACCAACAGGTAGTAGATACTCAGTAATTTCTTTTAATGTTTAGATTGTGTTTACAAATTGTTTATAAATATCCATATCTTCCTTTAGCCTTGATCTCAATTGTTTATGTTCATTCTATTTCATATTTGGCCTACAGGCCAAAATGTTTAATCCTAGTTGATTCATTAACTATCGTAATGCTAGGCCGAGTCTGGTGTACCTGAATTTGGTTATTATTTCATCCAATAAAACTGAATTTCCATTTAGAATTGATGAGTTTAAAATATGGCTTGAATTGTAGTGGAATGTACATAAACATATATATGCCAAAGGTTAATATGCACTGATGTATGTAGTCAGAAAGAGGAAAAATCTTACATGGCATGTTGGAATTACGTGATATATGTAGATGACCAAAGTTTGATTACACTAGTTAATTCATTTAGCCTTGAGTATTACTCTATTCCCAAAAGACGGAGAACAGAGTAAGTTAATGAGAGTATAATAATATACATCTTTAAATATCTTACCAAGGCTATGGCTCCACTTCCTCTAAAATACAGACCAAAAAACCAATAACTTCTAGAATCCCAACCCCAATATGTGTTCCTCCAGTTAAGCTTGGAATGTATGGTAATGTGTTTTAAAAAAACAACTAATTTCCCCCCAATTTTTAAAAAGGATTTTATTCATTCACTTTTAGAGAGAGAGGAAGGAAGGGAAAAAAAGAGGGAGAGAAACATCAGTGTGTGAGAGATACATGGATGATTACCTCTTGCTTACCCCCAACTGGGGACCCAGGCATGTGCCCTGACAAGGAACTGAACCGGCAGCCTTTCGGTTTGCAGGCCAGCGCTCAATCCACTGAGCCACACCAGCCAGGGCTCCCCTTATTTTTATATTTAAATAAATGCTTGGTAATAATTGTAACATGAAAGACGTGTGTAAAGAGCATGGAAATCCTTATGAAACTACTCTCAATCAAATAATAATTTGCTTCAATAGACATCCTAGCAGATACCTCATTTTATGTTGGTAGGGTAAAATACATAATTTTCTAACTTCTTGTAATTGTCATCTCTAAATACTCCTTTGGCCAGTATTGTCTTATCTTTGAAGAATACACAAAAGCTGTTAGTGATTATTCCTTAATTCTTAGAGAAGGGTTAGCAGCCTCTCTATTTGCTAATTTATAATAGGCAAATGGTTACCATATTTTATGGGGAAAAATAAGTTTCATGGAGGACAGGGACCCTAGCAGTTGAGATGTCTTCTGAAACCACCTGTTTTGGCTGAAAAAAACAAAAACAAAAACCAAAAAACTGGGTCCTGAAGAAAAATGAAGTTGGGCCAATCTTTGATTTCAGGTTGGTTATTAGGAAAGAATTCCTGTCCTTCCGTGTTTTGTGTCATGTTCTGCCACTTGGTCTGAATACGAATAGCTGATTTTTTTTCCCTCTTTATCCTCCCTCTTTATCCTTTTTTTTCTATGATATATGCAGAATTCTATTGATAATGCGAACATGGCTTCTCTCTGTGACTTGGAGGTCTAACGTACAATAACCCTTCTACCCAAACACCCCCAGCTGATGTACTCTTCACTCCCATCTGACACCATAACCTCATATTCCCATGCCACGATGGGGGTCTTGCACTCCCAGGTGATCCGAAGCCAGCTGTTTCAGTCTGGTCTTTCTAGTGGCTGTCACATCATACAGTTGGCAAGTGTTCATTTTTCACTATGCACTAAGACAGATCTGATTTGAAACATTTTAGTTAGTGTGAAGGCCATCAAAAAGAACTTTCTAAAGTAAGGCATTCTCCACTGAACTGAAAAAAAAACCCCAAACACATTTTCAAATAAAAAATGTTTTGAGTGGTAGGGAGGTTCCTAAATTGGCTACAAATATAACAGAATGATGACAAAGGCAAGAGTATGGGCTTTGGAGTAAGGAGGGGAGAAAATCATTTCAAATATTTCATCTTCTGTTATTTTAAAAATAATTCTTAATATTTATTTATTTATTTAGTTGAGAAGGGAAGAGAGGGAGAAAGAGAGAAACATTGATTGGTTGCCTCTTGTATGTGCCTGAAGAGGGGGATCAAACCTCAACCCAGGCACATGTCCTGACTAGAAATCTGACCTGTGACTTTTTGCTTTGCGGGATGACACCCAACCAAATGAGCCACACTGGAAACAGCTGAAAATAATTTTTTAAGTTATTTTTTATTTCCTTGGTGCCCTCAAATGTGGAGTTTACACATTTGTAGAACAAGGATAATAATTCCTCCCAGAATTGTGAGGATTATGTGACAATCTCTATGCTCATGAACATATTAGGAATAAATGAATTCAGGAAATATTAATTCGTTATGCAGTATAGAAAACAAATACATGCAAGGTAGGAAAGGTTATGTAAAGCAGTGTAGCTGTATTCCTCCTTGTATTATTTATTACAGTAAAATGGAAACAGTTAACATTGGTAGCAATTGAATATTGGAAGAATGAACTACAGTATATACAGAACGACTGCTATATGTGTCAACAGTGTTCCTATGTGTTCAAGATATAGCAGTGAGAAAAATTCCTTATCTTCTTCAAGTTTAAAAACTGGTAGGAAAGAAATGAGTTTCTATTAAAATACACTCAGTGAAACAACCCAAAACATAAGATCACTTTTCAGAGCCATTTCAATTTTGTCTGGCCTGAAGACTAATGGGAATAGATGTAAATAATGAAAAGAAAAGGATGAATAACAAGATAGTCAGTTCAGCCGTGGCTGGTGTGGCTTAGTGGATTGAGTGCCAGCCTGCGAACCAAAGGGTCTCTGGATTGATTCCCAGTCAGGGCACATGCCTGGGTTGCCAGGCCAGGTCCCCGGTTAGGGCCGTATGAAAAGCAAGCACACACTGATGTTTCTCTCCCTCTCTTTCTCCCTCCCTACCCCTCTCTCTAAAAATAAACAAATAAAAATCTTTTTAAAAAAATATAGCTGGTTCATAATACAAAATTTACAAGTGGTAGCTTCCAATTCTGTGAACCACAGAATCTTGTAGGGATTCTAGGGATTAAATTTCATCATTTATAGAAATTGCTTAACTGTAAGTAGTAAATAATTATGCCCCCCCCCAAAAAAAAAACTATTACCTCTTAAAATGGCTGGACGGATTTCAATAATCCCTATTATTGTTCCATGCCATTTGATATTTTTCTAATTTATATATAGCATCTCAGAGAAGTGTTTAATAATTACTTGTATGTTTGAATACAGGGAGATTCTTTAAGTTTTATAGTCATGATAACTCATTATAACCCATTCTACTACTAGTAATTCCTCATTGAAGAATGAGTTTTGTATCAAAATATGTGTCTGGAACTCTAGGTTTGATGGTGTGTAACTCCAAATTGAATTTCAGCACAGAAACATTGTTGTTTTAGATTCACAAACTATGCACAAAAAGTTATCTCATAGTGAGGCCAAATACTATTTACGGGTTAAGCAGTGGGAAATTTTGAATGCAGATTTCTTCTTGCCTCTTGTTCCTTCTCTGCTGTCAAGCTTGATAATTTCCAATAACTCAGTCACATGAAAGTGGGACCTAATACATTATTGTTCCCTCAAAAATTATTTTACTTTAAAGAAATAACCGTGAAGTGGGGCAAACAACTGAGATCGAAGCTAAAGGGGAATGTAGATACTTCCGCATTTCCGAAAATCCTACCAGTTTTCTATTCTGAAATTTTGTCGTTTGGCCCAGCTCTTTTGCAAGTCCCTTCCATTCGAAGTTCGGATGTGAACTTTGTCTGTCCCACATAGCCTCCAAGAAAGAGATGATTTTTCAGTGCCAGCCAGTCTACTATCCTGTGCTGGAAATTCTGAGTCTGGGAAGGTGAAAGGAAAAACTGGATGTGGCTACAGTTTATTCCCCTATATATGTAGCCCAGTTCAAGATTCAGGTGACGCTCAAAGGGTCAACTCCTACAATCTGTTCTGTGGATTCAGGGTTTGAACCTAGCTCATTCACTTGCCTATATATAATGCCTTCTATTTGTTGTTAATATACGTATACTTTTATTACTGGTAATATACCATTTACCTCTAACGTGAGTTGACTGTGTAAGCAGTATTTTTTTTTTTTTACCGTTTATTGCATTTCTTGTATACCAGGAAATATACTAAGTACGTTACACAAACAATCACAACAGCTCCACAAGGTGGATTTTGAAGTCCCCATTTCATGGAGGAAGCCAAAGCTCAGGTTTTGAATTATCCAAAGTCAAACTACAGAGTGGGAGAGCCAGAATTCCAGTCTTGTGTGTTGGATAGTAAAGCCCTTATATGCTTAATGGAACATTAATGAAACTGTATATAATTTTCTAATCTGGATTAAGCTTAAAGATCATGGATATTGTTTTTTTCAGTCAGTTTTTATAAGATTTTATTAGTTGCTGTCTTTGATTCATTAAGTGCTTGCTTATTTCTTTCTGCCCTCTTCGCCGATGAACGGGGAGAAGCAGAGTGGGAAGGAGGTCACTGCTTTCATTCAACGCCTTTTTCAAAGTCTCTAAATTTACAGCCAAGAGTAGCAAAAGGAATGGAGCTCCCGGCTTTGTGCTTCTGAGAAAGTCTGCAGGTCTCCTTCCGCGTCATTTTTTCTGAGGTCGGTTTTTCCACTGAACTACGTTTTCCGGCGTGCAGCGCGACCGAGAGCGCGGGCTCGAACAGCCCCTCATTCTCGCCAATCATCCGGTCGCAGCAGGATGATGCAAACGCGTCGGGCGCTGACAAGTGACGGCATTCTGGCTCGCGACCGCGGCGGCGTGGTTAGCCCCGGCAATAGGCGCAACGGCGGAGGGGACTGCAGGGACGACGACGCCGGGGCGGGCGCTGTGCGCAGAGGGGAGTGGTAGGCGGGCGGCGCCGGCGGCTTCAACTGCGGCAGCCACGGCTAGGGCGACGGAAGAAGGAACCCCGTCAGCCGGCGGTCGAGTTAGGCCTAAGCTGCGAGTGGAGCCGCTATCTCTGTCCTCTGCGGGGGATCTCCATAGAGACTGTGACATACACAGAGGAGGGGGTCCGCGAGTAGCTACCGGACCGGAGCCAGCTACTCGGCCTCTGTCGCCGCCACCGCCTTCCCTGCTGCCTGTGCGCATTCTCTCTCCACTCTGCTCGCAACCTCGCGGTTCCTGTAGTGCCTGTACCCTACGGTGTGGGCAGTCGGACGGGCTTTTGGGCTGGGGGTGGGCGGGGGGTGCTCTAAGGCGCCCGCCTTTGCCTCTCCCACCCCCTTACCCGCCCCGGAGCGGGAAGCAGTGGAGGCTCGGCCATGGCCTCGGGAGCCGGAGGAATAGGAGGGGGCGGTGGCGGCAAGATCCGGCCGCGGCGTTGCCACCAGGGGCCAATTAAGCCTTACCAGCAGGGGCGACAAAAGCACCAGGTACGAGACCCCGACTCCTTAGTGGTTTTGCGGATCGGGAACTTGGCGGGAGGGAACAGGCGTTGAGGGACTCTGGAGCCCCACGTGGAGCGGACGAGAGGGCCTGAGGAGGGATCCGAGCGAGGCGGGGGCAGCTTAGGCCGCTGGGGTGGCGACGGGAAGTGGGCTGAGACAGGCCGACCCTGGTCGCACACACGTGTGGTTCGCGCCGCCTCTTGCCAACCCTGCGGGGCTGGGGCTTCCCCCAGCCGGCGCAGCGCGGGAACAGAAATTCTAGGCCCACGGAGCGCGCGTTTCTTTCGTTTTTGGCGGGGATTCGGGGTTAGAGGGTATTACGTCCTCTCCAGGGAGAATGGAAGATGTGGCGGGATGCTCTTACGCGTGTTGTTTTCTAGTCTCCCGCTGCTCAGTGTTTGTGGGGAGGGGGCTGCCCAGAGGAAATCTGTCTCCGGGGCCGTGGGGATTGGTGAGGGTACTGTTACTCAGAAAGTGGAATAACCTAGTCTCAGTTTAGTAATTAGCTCTCCCTCTTTCCTGCCCACATCCTCTCCCGAATCTGAGAGCAATGGCTTGGGTTCCCCCCGCCCCCCTCAACCGGCTTGTAGTTACCTTGGCATTGGGGCATTTTGAAAGTCCCTCTGAGCCCTTCCGTGTCTTCTCTGCCGTGAGACTCTTCCCTACCACCCCTCACCGCTGGTGTCCCCCATCCTCTTTTATTTTGGAGGTTAGAATAGGCTATTATGCACAGTTGACCAGGACGCCACTTCTGATCTCATACACAAAATATTTTAACATTATGGGGCGTATTCCAGAAGTTTAGGTACTTTTGACGCTCCAGGAATCTTGGAGGTGTTACCATTTAACCACCTTGCGTACACTTGAGCGTTTGAAATTATGAAAAGGAATTTATCCTAAATGTAAAAGAGACACTTGATTCTCAGAAAATTACATTTTTAAATGTTACTTGCTTGTTATGGGGGTTGAGTAGGAAAATGTTAATTTACTTTAATAACAATCACATAAAACTCAATGATACTAAGGTGGGAAGTAAGTATGTGTCTTAAACTTGTTAAAAAACAAAAATATATGAGAAGGGTCTGATAACTTGTTGCATGCTTTTTAAAGGTAGACTTTCTAGATTGTTTTATGCTGGGTGATGATGAATATTGAACACTTTAATATGTTTGCTGGTGGTGGTAAATTGTATCATTAAAAACAATTTTTAAAGTAAAGATTTGGGGGAAATGTTTAATAGCAAGAATTGTGGTTTACAGTGTTACCTATCTTTCTACTAGCAGGGGTGTCCACCTGCCACGTGAGGCCCAGGATGGCTGTGAATGTGGCCCAACACAAAATCATAGATTTATTTAAAGCGTTATGAGATTTTTTTGGTGATTACGTGTTGCAGTGTATTTAATGTGTGGCTCAAGACAACTCTTCTTCCAGTGTGGTGCAGAGACACCAAAAGGTTGGACACCCCTGTATGATTAGAAGTCTTGGCATTACTATTACTCCCACCAGTTTCCCCCCAGATATAAAAAGAAAGTGCTTAGATTTCAGATTTCTTTGTGAGGGCCAGGGGTACTTGCAGGCAGATTTAAGATTAGAATTCAGGTCACAAGCCTGGCCATTTAACCTAATCCTTTTGTAGAATGGAAGTTAGACACATGCTTTCTGTTTCTCTTGAAGAGTAAATGTCTTGAGTGCTTCCTTAGGTCTCCTTAAAAGAAAGTTAGTACATAAAGAGAAATGTTTTAAATACAGATTATTGTCTGGACAGAGTTTAGAAAGGGGCTAATATATTCTGGGTGGCAAAAGATAAAATCACAGTTTATTTTTAAATGTACTTAAATCAAAATCTAAATTAAGGTAAATGATTCTTTAACAATATAACACCTATGGTCCAACCTGTGTTAGAGCTGATATAATTTTAGGCTGTGTAGTTTTGTTTTAGAGTTTGATAATTCATCATTTCCTCCATCTAAACTGCTTTCACATTTTTGCCTTAGCCATTTAATTGGAAAAGCAAAAAAATTTAGCTTTTGAATTGGTATTAAAGGTGTTTGGGGGTTTCTTGATCAACACTGTAGGTGTTACTTAATATTGTCAGAAACTACCAAAGGAAAGTATCCAAGAGCATACAAAAGAATATTCTTTAATATTATCAATTTAAAAAAATCTTAAAAATAAGGACTACTTTTTACTGGAACTTTTGGGACTTGCTGTCACCGCTCTGTTTTGCAGCAGTTGCTGAGTCATCATGAATAGCAGGCAACTTCATGACATGGCATGTTTTATACTAATGTTATTTGATTAAGTGTCTGAGGGTTTCTGGGCAAAAATGACGTTTTGGGTTGTGTAGTAGAGGGTAGGAATAAGAATGAGAGGTCTGGCACTGTTAGTTAATGGATGTTTGCCATTGCCTGTCAGGCCAACTAGCTTGTGCAGTCACGCAGTACCTGTGACTTTTGCATGTGTTTAACTGACTTGTAATTTCCTGTTTTGACTTCTGGTTTAGCTCTGCTGAAATACATACGAAGTTTGTATTTTTACTTTTAACTTCTGATCTTTAAAAAGCCATCTTGCTTGACTTTGTGGAGACAGAACTCTATTCTTAACTGACTTACTGAAGGGTAATAACTTAAGAATCATATAAGTATGTATGAAGAACATCATTCTCACTTGCCTTTTCTCTTTCCCCCTAATTCTTAGCTCACACATTTAGGAAATGGTGTCATTTTTCTAGTTGGGAGTGAACAGGTCATTAAAGAGGATGTGGTTAGTTCTTGTCACCTGTTTAGTCTCCTTTCCGATTTCCTTTTTGTGCAGATTGTCAGGCCCAGAAAGTCAGCTCTGGAAGGTCAAGCTGCTTTTCTTAATAGCCACCACAAAACACTTGAGCCCATGGGCAAACCAGAACCTTGCCTCTGGAAGAATCTACTGCCACCTCCTGGTGAGAGGGAACTACTTATTTTTTGCCCTTTTTTTGCCGGGGGAGGGATGTGCTTCAGAGGTTTTGTCTTCTGGTTTGGAGCTAAGGGAATCCACTCATTTTATCTTTCTAGATGTAGTTTGTCTTACAAGTCACTTCCTGCATTTAGCTATTTCAGAAAGAGGGGAAATGAACCCCTTTATTCAGCAGCTTAGATAAGGTGCTGGCAAACTTCTGTAAAGGACCAGATAGTAAATATTTCAGGTTGTTGCTGCAAGTTCTTTGTTTTGTTTTTACAGCCCTTTAAAAATGTAAACACCATTCTTAGCCTGAGGCCTGTATAAAAACATTCCAAGGGCTGAATTTGGTTTATAGACCTTGGTTTGCCAAACCCTGTTTTATATATTGTGGGGGGGTGGTGGTGGTGGTGGTGGTGGTTGTTGTTGTTGTTGTTGTTTGCTTTGGTACAACATGATAACTTTCTTCCCAAATAAGTATGTCCTGCTTGGTATAGAAAGTCTAAGCATGTTTTCAGTTTTGAAAAGGAGGAATATTTAGAAGTTGAATATTTAAGTCATTCCTGAAGTCACTAAGTATTTTTGATTTTGATTTTATCTTTATCTTTATCTTAGATATTTAGTTGTTTCCATGGAAATAGAAATGAAAATAGTTGATAGGAAAAAAAGTACTATAATGAAGTCAAAGCATTTGGGTTTAGGTTCGTTCGGGTTCTGCCAGGACTTGTAATAAACTTGTAAATGAAGGACTCATTTGAAATTGCCGTGATTAGCTGTGGCTGTAGCTGTGACTATAGCTGTGGCCAGGCAGCACAGTTGGTTGGAGTGTTGTCCCATACACCAAAAGGTTGTGGGTTTGATCCTGGTTGGGGTGTGAATGGGAGGCAACCTATTGATGTTTCTTTCTCACAACAATGTCTGTCTGTCTCTTCCCCGCCTTCCTCTCTCTCTAGAATCAGTAAACATATCTTCAGGTGCAGATTTAAAAAATGAAGTTGTTGTGATTAAATAGAACCTTTTGATTTAAATGTTTTAATTCTCTCCAAATTTTGCTACCTCTTTGTAGAAGTTTTTTTTCCTTTATGTACCCAAACAATCTTTTATAGGTTCATATTGGATTAAAGGACTTGTTTGTTGAACAATGAGGCCAAACCTTAAACTATTACTACTCTTTTAAATACTTTTAAAATGGTTTCCTAATAGAAATGCCAGTTATTTAAGCATATAGGAAAATAAATTCAAATACCTATTTCAAAAAATGTAGTTTTTTTTTTGTTCGTGATGAGAGGCTCTTGTGTGTGATAGTTGATCAATTATTAATTTTTCTAATAAGATAAATGACAAAAATGTCCATATGTCATCTCCATTTCCTGGAAAGTCCCTGATGAGGCAGTTAGTTATCTATTAGTTTGAAGTAAAATGAAGCCTTTGGTCTGATGTCACTAATTAAAACATTTTATTAGGTACACCATGTTATTGGAAAGATGTAATGACCATGTATTTTCAAAAATGTTTTATTTGTAGCTACTTAGCTAATAGTCATGGTTGTAATATACTTGTAAAAGATTCTTCTGTTTTAGGAAGTGCATATACACCGAAAGTCTGACCACCAGATATAACACAATTTACTGTACTTACTGTCAGAAACTGGATAGTACAATGGCTTTTCTGTCTAGACGTGGTTCAGTTTGCTTGTCAGTTTGCTTGATTTCACTCTCTTTTTCATAGTGAGACTTAGTAAATGAACTCCAGTTCATTTTTCAATGAACTATATCCAGTTTTCAAACAGATTGTAGGAAAAGTGGGCAATATTTTATAGGTAACTTTGAGTGGGTTAAACTTCTTTAGTGTTTTATTGGATCTCTTATTGCTAGCTTGAAGGTCCTTTTAGGGATCCTTTTTCTTGTTTGATTACTGCTAATTTTTAATACCACTTCTATAACATGGCTAACTAAAAGTAAGATTAAGCCAGGTCCTGTGTCTCCCTACTGCAGCGGTGACAGAGAGTTTTGAAGGAGTTGGAGATATGTGGTCAATTGTAGTTTTTAATTTTTTAGCCAGAATAATTTTTTTGCTCATTTTCTGACATGATCTCTTGAGGTTGAGAAGAGAAATGAAAAGTTTGGATTTTAAGTGACTGAAGAATTTGGACTAACTGGATAGAGAAAGCTTGACTGCCCTGCCTATCTGTTGGTTGTAAAATATGACAACCAATAGTTTAGATTTGTAGCTTAAATTCAGATTACTGAAACTAGATCCATTATATCTGTATTAGAATGTGAATACTTCATTACTTTTTTCCCTCATGGAGATAACTGAATGTTAAAGTTAGACCAGAGATACATTGTTAAAAAAATAGTGGAAATACTGAAAGATTAGAATGGCATCTTTGTTTTTCCTTGTGTTTTAATAATTACATATTCTTTAAGTCTCATGTGAAATCTTGAGTTGTGAGCTCTTATTTTCACTTAGGCTTGGAGGGAGCAAGGGGGAACACTGATTAGACAGATTATATGAAATAAAACTTTCAAAAAGTTTGGAAAGGAGAGTCTGATGACACGGGAGTGAAGTGGGTAAGGAGAGTGTGCACAAAACCCTGGAAGAGAATTAAGGGTCAGTGACAGGCTGCAAAGAAATAGAGGCACTTGAAAGAGGAGATAGAAGTTAAAACTGTGTTTTCTGGTGGAATAAGGCTCCAGAACCTTAAAATGAAAGATGAATTATATTTGAAGTTAGAGGTCCAGTGAAGTTACTTGAGAAAGGAGATTTTATAATCTAAATAGTGCTACTTAATAGAGGATAATGTGAAGAGTTGAATAGAACTGAAGTCAAGAAAGTAGGAGTAGAGAACCCTATATAAGGGGAAGGAGGGCTATATAGCATTGAATTTTTTCAACCTTTTCCATCTCATTGGCACATACAAACTAATTACTAAAATTCTGTGGCACAACAAACAATATATTTTTCGCCAACCTGACCAAAAAATAGGTATAATTTTTATTCATTCACATCAGATGGCATGTGTTGGCTGTTGTCATTTTTCTATTTGACAGTCAAAGGGAAGAGAAGTCAGTGCCCCTGACTACTTAGGTACTGCATGGTTTAAAAATTCAGTGTGCTGCAGCACAGTGGTTGAAAATCGCTGCAGTATGGTAATGATAAGGGGTTGTTCACTTAGGAGAGATGTCTCTGGCTATTCTGAGATTACCAATTGATGAAAAGATATATGGGGGAAAAACATCTTTTTCATTACAAAGGAATTCTGAGTTGGGATTGTAGAATCCCTTGCCCCACCTCTGTCGCCTTTCATTAATTCTTGAACTCAGGTTAAATGTATTTTGGAAAGGTAATATATTCACAGTGCCTTATATACTAGTGTGCTTAATATGTGTGTGGTATTGAATTGAATTCACTTCTGCCTCCCAAATTGAGTATTTATTATAAATCTCATTGGAACTTTTGACATGTTTTGCCAAATGCAGAATCCTTAGTCCTTGGGGAGAAAATAAGTTTAGCCAGTCTAAGTTTCAAGACTCACTCCTTTATCCTTGAATTCAACCTTATTACTTATGATTTTCTAGAATAGACTTTGTTTTAGGGTTACAAGGAGTATTTTTAAGATTGCTTTTTAATAATCACTTGAAGATATGTTTGTTGATTTTTAGAGAGAGAGGAAGACCGGTGGTGGTGGTGGAGGGAGGAGAGAGTAAGAAACATCAGTGTGAGAGAGAAACATCTATTGGTTGCCCCCAATATGTGCCCCAACTAGGGATCACACCTACAACCTGAGTCTGTTCCCTAACCTGGAATGAAACCCTTGGCCTTTTGTTTTTCGAAATAAGGATGCTGCAAACAACTGAGCCAACCAGGCCAAGGCAAAATTTAAGTGTACTGTTTGTTTTGTTAATTTTTTTTAAAAAGACCATTAATTTTGCTTTCTTCAGCTACTTTTCTGCTTCTCTTTATTTAGTTGGCTTTATGTTAGTTAACATTCCAGAGGATGGTTCAATTTTCCTGTGCTCCTGGATAGCTTCACATGGTTTTTTTGGAGGTAGGGTTGTTAGTATAGCAACAAAAATAATATTTGCTTAAGGTGAAACTATTACAGCAAGCAAATATATTATTTAATTTTTTTTTAAAGATTTTATTTATTTATTTTTAGAGAGGGAGATAGAGAGAGAGAGAGAAACATCAATGTGCGGTTGCTGGGGGTTATGGCCTGCAACCCAGGAATATACCCTGGCTGGGAATTGAACCTGGGACACTTTGGTTCCCAGCCCACGCTCAATCCACTGAGCTACGCCAGCCAGGGCCTAATTTTAAATTCTAGAATTACTGATGTTCTTTTTAGAAATTTCTCATGGAATATTAATATGTGGGAATAAGAGGTTGGCTGAGCAGTACAGTTGTAGATAAATTGAAACCATGCGCCAATTAATCAGTGCACTGTACAGACTGTAATTTACCATCCTGTTTGACAAAAATTGCTATCATGTAGAAAAATTACCAGCCACTGTTGGCACATATAAGGTAGTAAGTGCCCCAGACTTTGAAGATCAGAGTAGGTTTCCTATAGGAAATGTACATCAAGTTATAAGGGTGGCAGTTAGGCTTACTGCTGAAGCCTCTGAAAGTAGGGAGTAAGCTAATCTGGTAAAATAGAACTTGAGTATTCACTTCTTCAGAGACCTTTACTAGTGTACCTCTATTTTTCCCTCATGTTTTTGTTAGAATGCTTTAAATGTCATAAAGCATTCTTTGTTTAGGTTCACATTAGAAACTGATTTACCCCATTTCTGTTAAAGATCTGAAACGTCTTCTCTCAAGAACTCCTGAAAAGAACCCTGGCTGGTATAGCTCAGTGAATTGAGTGCAGGCTGCAAACCAAAGGGTTACCAGTTCGATTCCCAGCCTGGGCATGTGCGTGGGTTGTGGGCCAGGTCCCCAGTATGGGGCATGCAAGAGGCAACCACACATTGATATTTCTCTCCCTGACTTTATCCTCTTCTGCTTTCTCTAAAAATGAGTAAATAAAATCTTAAAAAAAAAAAAAACCCTCCTGAAAAGAGAGACCTTTTTTGGTAATAGAATCAAAGGAACCTATTCTACCACAACAAAACTATTTTTCCCCTTTCCTAGCGTCCATCAACTCTTTTCTCAAATTTCCATTAGTGGCTGAAGTCTATCTTTAGTACTTCCAAACTTAAAAAATTGCCAAGCTGGGAAGCAAGTTCTCCAAATTTAGTTGAGACACATGGTTCCTTTTACCTCTTTATATTCTCCTACCCAGTTCTGTGTGTGGTCGGATTTCTTTTACTTAGCAGCTTTAAAAAACTCTTGTATCTGGTAGTTGGTTAGAAGTGTCAAGTCTTTAACACTGGAAGTTATCGTTTCAAAGGTAGTCTTTTATGTCAATGTCTGGTTTGATTTTCAGAGTTGATATTATAAAGTAGATATTTATAAAAATTGATGTGATGTAATTTGATAAATAATGAGATAATCATGGAAATAGGGTGATCTTTTATATAAAACTTTGGTGTAGTTAATTAAGCTTATACTCAGGGTTATGTTTACTCTGGTCTTAATTAGGATAACAGTCATTAAGTGTTTAGAGGATTTCAGTGCTTTGGTTCTCAAACTGTAATTGGCAGAAGAATTGCCTCAGAGCTTTAAACAAACTTCCATTTCCAGCATGCTCAAGGGCGACACCAAAACTGCTGGTCCGAAGACTTCACTTTGAAGACCACTGTTTGAGTCCTATTATAGTGACTAGATATTTAAGCTACAGAACAAAAGATTGCACATAGATTCTCACATATGTACACGATTAAAGGGGGATTAAAAAAACTCACTTTGGGGTATATTCATTGATTTTAGAGAGAGAAGGGGGGGAGAGAGAGACAGAGGAACATCCATGTGAGAGAAAAACATCGATTGGTTGCCTCTCACACACACTCCTACCAGGGATTGAACCCTCAACGTAGTATGTTCCCTGACTGCAGATTGAACTGCAACCTACTGATGCTCCTGGTGATGCTCCAACCAAGCCCCTTGGCCAGGGCTGAAAGGGAATTTTGACGGACCCTTATTTAAGGTCATCATATTTTGCATGTATTAAAAAGATTACCAGAAGCTTGGTCAGTGTGTACCAAGGACACTGCTAAATTTGAGTCTTTGCACTTCTTATTCTCTCAGTTTATAATACCTCTCCACTAGAAATTTGCATGGCTCATTCCTCAGTTTGGTTTTAGGTCTTTGCTTATATAAAACACCTATCCCATTTTCCTCCCCAGCTTTATTTTCATTCATAGCACCGAAGTCATCATATTATGTGTTACGTATTATGTTTACTAGTTTTTTCATTTGTCTCCCTAACTTAGACCATAAATTCTAAGAAGGCAGGAACTTGTTTCTTGCTGTTTCCTGGTGTTTTGTGCTTCACGAGTAGCATGCGACCAATAAGTATTGACAATAAGTTAGATAAAGAAAAGCAGTGTCTGCTTTTATATCTGTGAGTTAGATAAGATTTTGAAATATTCACCAAAATAAAGCTGCTTTTCTGGCCTATTTGTATACTTTTTAACAGAGATAAAGATTGGATGGTGTAACTTTTTGGGTAATAAGAGTACTTCCCCAAGTGTGGTACATATGTTCCATTGTTGTTAGAGAAGCTGAATCTAACTGACAGCATGGACTTTTTAGTTTTCATGTTAATTAGATAAAAAAATTTAACAGGTAGCCCTGCTGTATCAATACCTTAGGGACCCAGCAAGAAACAATTCACTCTGGGTGGTTCAGCTGAAGTATTGAATATCTTTAAGAGAGTCTACTTACAGATATGCTGGTGATTAAAGGGATACATACAGAATAGCAAGAGACCCAGAGACTAGCAGTAGCAGAAGCTGCTACCATCCCTAGGACTGGAAAGGATAAAGGTGTACCTGGACTAGAGAAGGAACCACTTGGCTGAAAACTAGTTTTAGAGAGGGAACACTTAAGTAGAGAAGGGAACACAGGAAAAAAGACTTCTTTCTTCCTATCCTCTGATATCTGGTATTCTTGAGTATCTCTTGTAGGCCAGTTCTTCCAGAAGCCAACTTTGTGGGATAGCCTATCAAGAATGGAGTGAGGGCCTGGGCTGGTAGCTCAGTTGGTTAGAGCATCATCCTGATATGCCAAGGTTGCAGGTTTGATTCCCTATCAGGTCACACATAAGAATCAACCAATGAATGCATGAATAACTGGAACAACAAATCAATGTTTCTCTTCTTTCTCTCTCTGTCCTCCCCCTTCCTCCCTCCCCTCTCTCTTCCTCACCCTTCTCTCTCTGAAATCAGTAAATAAAATTTTTTTTAAAAGAATGAGGGAAGAGCAAGTGAAGACCAGCATAACATGAAATTTGTAAACTGATAGATTTTATTATGTAGGCAAAGCTAGATTTGTTAAGAGAAATGAGTGGATAGAATGACAGACACTAAATAATAGTACAGGTAAAACTCATGGCCATAGTTTGAGAAACTGGGGAACTAGTTCTTTAAGCTGCATTGTATTCTGCACAGTCCATTGTACAATTGGGTTTTCTCATTCATTTTAGAATATTTTATTGTGATAGGTAGGGTGGAGTAAAAGTAAGTTTATAGTTGTGAGTATACAAAACAGCTTCTTGTTATATTATCATTTATTAATTATATTATTTTCCACATGAACAAACTATACACCTACATTTCCCTCATCCTGTATTTTAATTGTTGTCTCACCAGTATTCCACATTATATGTTTTCCAAATAACTGAATCTTAAGACTTTTAAATACGCATAATTTTACTAACTTCTTGTAAAGGGACCGTTCCCTTAAAATGTGCTATAATATTGTTAAATATATCTAATTTCCTAATCTCTTCAACTAGAATGGTGGTTCACAAACTTCAGCATACATCAAAATCACTTGTTTTTGTTAAAACAGGTGAGCTCTATTTCCTGAGTTTTATAGTTCTGGGATAGGACCTGAGGTGATGCCGATATTTCTGGTAAAGGGACCACTAGTACTAGAGTATACTGAGTTTAATTTAACTTTGTTTTAAATCTTCATCCAAGGATATGTTTATTGAATTTTTTTTTTTAAGAGAGAGATGGGGGTGTGGAGAGAGAGAGAGAGAGAGAGAGAGAGAGAGAGAGAGAGAGAGAGGAGTGAAACATGATGTGAGAGAAAAACATCAGTAGCTTGCCTCCTGTATGTGCCCCGGGTAGGGATCAAACCCACAACCTAGATATATGCACTAATCTGGAATTCTGGAATCGAACTCACAACCTTTTGGTGTATGGACGACATTCTAACCAACTGGGATATCCTGCCAGGGCTTGTTTAACTTTTCTTGATTACTTAGGTTCACTTACCCTACTACAGAAGTACACTGAAGTATAGGCATGTTTGTTTTCTTATAATGGTTCCAGATCAGTTTTATTTATTGTCAAGGTTTCGTGCTGTCATTCATTGTGCCATTAGTAACCCCTCTCTCTCATTGTAATTTTCTTTTTAAAAAAAGATTTTATTTATTTATTTTTAGAGAGAGGGGAAGGGAGGGAGGAAGAGAGGGAGAGAAACATCAATGTGTGGTTGCTCCTTGTTCATCCCCCACTGGGAGACCTAGCCTGAAACCCAGGCATGTGCCCTGACTGGGAATTGAACTGGCAATCCCTTGGTTCGCAGGCCCACACTCAATCCACTGAGGTATACCAGCCAGGGTCATTGTAATTTTCTTGTACTAAGCTGCTGTGGCCTCAGATAGATAAATTGGTTAGATTTTAGTTTAGAGAAGAGAAGATCTCCAAGCAAAGTTTATGAGCTTTAGTGAAGGAGCTTTATTATGTCCATTTTGACTGTCTAATTTTGATTACTGATTATTTTCCATGATATCAAATGTTGCCACAGAAGTGACCTTTGGTTAAGTATAGTATTCATTTAAGTTCTGTACATGCCACAGGTGAGTAGGGATCACAGGAATCTTTGATACTGTTAGTAGCTTAACACCTTAGAAGAAGTCCACAAAAAGCTTAATTTCTGCTAAATTCTTGCTGTAGCGCTTTAGCTAATTTATCATTTCATATCAAGTATGAGTCTTATGTTTTTCAGGTCTTATTTAAGCTGTATTATAGTTTTGTAAGCACTTTCTTGAAATATGAGGGGAGGTAAATATATACTAAGTTTAAGTAAAAGTAAGTATTTTTCATACATTTAAAATTGGATGTATGTTTTTATAAATGTTAAATTTGGATGTAGGTTTATAACATTTGTTTCCAAAGTCACTAATACTATGTAACATTAGCATAAAAAATGGAAATAGTGAATTTGTGTTTTTCAGTAGTGAGTATTCTAGGGTTGTTGGCCTCATGTTTGTGAGAGAGCTTACATTATAGATCTGTTTAAAATATCTGTTTGGAGAATATGTGGAAAAATAATTATATATTTTCCAGTTGTTACCTACACCTTTTTAACAATAAGGAAAATACTATTCAAGTGCCTGTATCAGAGGTGCCTTCTATCTTTTCGGTTGACAGGATCTTTCAAGGCCTCTTTGTCTTAGGTTTGCTTTCGTGGTTGATTTATATGTTCTGCCTTGACTTTATTGTTCTTTTGTACCTGCCAGTTCATTTTTTCCCTTCTGTGACTTTTTCTCTGAAATTCTGCTAATGCTACTTATAGGAAGGCTATTGTTGCCTAAAATTGGTTGCCTCACTCCATTTTGTTTCTGTGACTATTTTTTTCCTAATTAGTAATAAGATTATCAGTATATGTTTGTTAATTTTTTAAATTGCAAAGTGCATTCACATATTCCACTGGATCTTCATTGTAATACTTATCAGGTAGTAGCAGGAGGGGGTGTAATTCTAATTTTACCTAGAGTTACTCCAAGTACAAGGAGGTTATATTCAAACTTCAGTTCCTACCAACCCACCTATGCTTTTACTCTGTCCTAATAAATATATTTGTATCTGGAGTGAATTATTTAACTTCATTGTACCTCCATCCATAAAGTGGCACTATTAATACCAACTTCATAATAGTACTGTGAGGATTAAATTGAATAATCTGTATAAACTGCTTTGTAGAATAGTGCCTGGCACACAGCAAAACTACAATACATGTTAATACTAATAGTTGTTATACTCCATTTTTCTCCCATTGAAAAACATCTTAGATTATTTCTTGAGTTTATTATGCTCGATTAGTTGTCTTATTACCTGTCTTTTAAAAAAAAAGTCTTTAGTTTTATATGTCCAAACTTTTCGTTTTAAAAGAATATGCAATAAAATAACTGCTTGAGGAAGCTGTTGGAGGTATTTATATTGCTCCTTTTAATATGCTGAGATCAAAATGGATGCCTTTTCTCAGATTATAACATTTTAGTGCATATCTTATTACTAAATTTAAAATTTATATGTCTCTATTTGATGCCCTATTGGTTTTTTTTAAAGATTAGAATAATATGGCCGTTTGGGGTAATTATTAATTCATGGATATATGTATGTAGAAGAAAGAAAAAGTAGGAATTTGTCTATAGCATTTGTAAAATACCATTATGTCAGCATTAGCTCAAGGAACTGAATTTTAGGAAACTTTGTTGGAAATAATTGTGTTTTTCCTGGTAATGGCTTTCTGTAAGTTGGTATTTAAAAAGATAAATTTCTAAAATTGCTTTATGTGTTTCCCCCCCTCCCCCCCAACAGGGCATTCTTAGCAGGGTTACAGAATCAGTTAAGAATATCGTGCCAGGATGGCTACAGAGATACTTCAACAAGAATGAAGAAGTATGCAGCTGCTCCACAGACACAAGAGAGATACCACAGTGGCCAGAAAGTAGAGATGATGATCATCTGATATATGCTGATGAGGAGAGCACTAATATTCATGATGGGAGAATCACTCCTGATCCAACAGTAAGAAATACAGAAGGTAAATGGAATGTGAATATTTTGTTATGAAATACAGGTTTTCATTTCTTAATATGAAGTATTTTTATATTACCTGTCTGTGGTAAACCCAACTGGGTAGTACATAAAAACATGTAGGAAAAGGATGATGATCAGGTTCAAATTAGGTACGTTCCTTATTTTTTAGCTTTTTGTCTGTTAAGGGTGGCTGATACATTATATCAGCTAAGAGTACAAGCTCAGATTTTAGACTTGCCTTAGGAAGTCTACAAATGTTTTCAAGCCATCATTTGTTAGATGTGTGGCTTTGGGCAAGATAATTTGTATTCTCATAAATTCTTATGAAAATAAATGTGAAGACTTTAGAGTAAGTCTTGGCACTAAGGTAGAACTATATAACTTACCTGTTACAGTGAAACTGATAATGCCATGAATTTGGGTATGGTATAACTTCAGTTGGCTCCTGTCCTCTCTGCAGCAGCTCAACTGGGTCATTTCATTAATCTTACAATTAAGCAACTCTGCATTTTATTTTAAATTTTTTAAAATTATATTTTATTGTTTATGCTGTTACAGTTGTCCCAGTTTTTCCCCCTTTGCCCCTCTCTCCTCAGCATCCCTCTGCTCCCTCAGGAAATCCCCATACTTGTCCATGTCCATGGGTCATGCATATATAATCTTTGGCTACTCTATTCCCTGTGCTCTACTTTACATCCTAATGGCTAGTCTGTAACAACCAATTTGTACTTCTTAGTCCCTTCCTTTTTTTTGCTTATCCTCCTGACCTCCCATCTGGCAACCATCAAAATGTTGTCTGTATCTATGCATCTATTTTTGTTTTGCTTGTTTATTTTAATTTTTAGAATTAATCATTGATAGATAGGTATTTATTGCCATTTTATTATTCATATTTTTATGTTATTCTTAAGGAAGACCCTTTAACATTTCATACAGTACGGGTTTGCTGGTGTGAAGTCTATTAGCTTTTTCTTGTCTGTAAAGAATCAAAGTTCTTTTTCCTTTGATTCTAAATGATAGCTTTGCTGGGTAGATTAATCTTGGTTGTAGGTCCTTCATTTCGTCACTTTGAATATTTCTTGCCAGTTCCTTCTAGCCTGCAAAATTTATTATGAGAAATCAGTTGACAGTCTTATGGGGGTACCCTTGTAGGTAACTAACTGCTTTTCTCTTGTGGCTTTTAAGATTGTGTCTTTGTCTCTAACCTTTAGCATTTTGATTACGATGTGTCTTGGTGTTGGCTTCTTTGGGGTCATCTTGTTTGAGACTCTCTGTGCTTCCTGGACTTGCATGTCTATTTCCCTCACCAAGTTGGGTAAGTTTTCTATCATTTCTATCATTTTCTTCTATCAAATGGGTTTTCAGTTTCTTGTTCTTTCTCTTCTCCTTCTGGGGCATCCTTATGATACAAATGTTGATATGCTTGAATTTCTTCCAGAGGCTCCTGACACTATCCTCATAGGTTTTGGATTCTTTATTCTTCATGATGTTCTGGTGGTCTGTTTGTTCCTTCCTTATATTCCAAACTGCTGATTTGATTCTTGGTTTCACCAACTCAACTGTTGGTGCCCTGAAAACTGTCTTTATTTCAATTTGTTTATCCTTCATTTATGACTGCATCTATTTTTAATGCTATTGAGGTGCTCGCAAAGTTCCTTGAGCATCCTTACAACCAGTGGTTATTTATTTATTTATTTATTTATTTATTTATTTTTAGAGAGAGAAGGAAGGGAGATAGAGATAGAGATAGAGAGAGAGAGAGGGAGAGAAACATCAATGTGCGGTTGCTGGGGGTTATGGCCTGCAACCCAGGCATGTACCCTGACTGGGAATCGAACCTGTGACGCTTTGGTTCACAGCCCGCGCCCAGTCCATTGAGCTACGCCAGCTAGGGCTACAACCAGTGTTTTGAACTCAGCATCTAGCAGATTGCTTGTCTCTAGTTTGTCCAGTTTTTTTTCTGGAGTTTTGTTCTGTTCTTTCATTTGGCTCATATTTCTTTGTCTCCTCATTTTGGCAGCCTCCCTGTGTTTGTTTCTACGTATTAAGTAGAGCTGCTTAATTGATAGGTCCAGACTTGGTACAGTGGCCTTATGTAGTAGGTGTCTTGTACGGTCCAGTAGCACAGCCTTCCCTGTTATTCGAGCTGGGTACTCAAGGTGTAACTACTCAAGGTGGGCTGTATACACACTCCTGTTGTTTTTGAGGCTTGATTACTGTTGGCATGCCAGAGGTCAGCCACAAACTGTGTTCTGTCTGGGGTTACATAGCATAACCTACAAAGTGATCTGCAGATGTCTAATCGCTTGACTGGGCCTGGAGGTGCCCTAGTGAGGCCAAGCTGTGAATCATGGTTGGCTGCTGATAGTGCCGAGCACGTACAGGTAGGTAGTGCTAAGTACAGATAGTGCTGCTGTACTTAGCAAGAGATAGAGGGTTCATCTGAAGCCAAATGCTGCTTGTTTGACAAAATTTAGGAAAATCTGAAGCACTGGCCAAGACAGACTATTCCTGTGGAAAAGTCACCGGAAATAGCTTGGTTGGGCCTGAAAGTTGGGTGGGGAAGGATCTCAGGGAATCACTGGAGTGGGACAAACAGTGAGCCAAGTAGATGGAATAATCTCAGATATGGGTGACTGCCTGCCTGCCGGCTCTATGGCTTTGTGGGAGAAGGATTCACAAAAGGAATAATGGCCTCTGTCAGCCTTCTCTGGAAGAAAGTTGACCCCTGCTCTTGCCCTGATGGTGGACAATTTAGTTCCTCCCCATGTATCTCTGATGCTTTTCAAGCTGCTGCCCCGATGCTGGAGTTCAGAGGGAGTGAATCAGATTAATTCAGTTTGCGGGACCTTTAAGAGGAACTGCATGAGATCCCAGCAGTTTCTGTCTTCCACAGCCTGAATCCCACTGGTTTTTAATCAGAACTTATGGGAACTTATCTTCCTGGCCCTGGAACCTTGGTCTGGGAAGTGTGGTATGGGGCTGGAATCCCTTGTTTCTGAGATAACCTCCTGATTTTTATATGCCGCATGTGGGTATGGAACTGGTCTGTTTCACGTCTCCACCCCCTCCCCCTACTAGTCTTGATGAGGCTTCTCTTTTAATTTCATAGTTGGTTTCTTCTTTAGTTATGTAGTTGTAGGACTTCCATTCACCTGTATTTCTGATAGTTCTGAAAGATGGTGGTTCTGTAGCTTAGTTGTAATTTTGATGGAGTTGTGTGAGGAGGTGAGTTGTGTTTACCTAGGCCATGATCTTGACTAGAAGCCTCAAGTGACTGCATTTTTTAAAAAATATATTTTGTTGATTGTGCTATTAGAGTTGTCCCATTATGTCCCCCTTTGCACCCCTCTGCTTGTAACTTCCTTCCCTCCAGCAGTCCCCCACCTGAGTTAATATCTGTGGGTCATGCATGTAAGGTCTTGGGCTTCTCCATTTCCTATACTATTCTTAACCTCCCCCTCTCTATTTTGTTCCTACTAATTATGCTGCCTTATCCCTGCACAATTTCCCCCTTCCCCATCCCAGCTGCTAACCCTCCAAATGATATACCTGTGTTCTGGTTGTTTGCGTAATTTTTTTTTTTTAACAGTCACTTGTTGATACTTGTGAATTTGTAGCCTTCCCCCCCCCTTATTTATTTATTTATTTATTTACTCACTACTTTATTTATTTATTTATTTTTAGAGAGGGAAGGGAGGGAGATAGAGAGAGAGAAACATCAGTGTGTGGTTGCTGGGGGTTATAGCCTGAAACCCAGGCATGTACCCTGGCTGGGAATCGAACCTGCCACACTTTGGTTCTCAGCCCGCGCTCAATCCACTGAGCTACACCAGCCAGGGCTAATTTGTAGCCTTTTTAATGTTCATGGTTTTGATCTTCTTTCTCTTAAGTAAGTCCCTTTAACATTTCATATAATATGGGTTTGGCGATGATGAACTCCTTTAGCTTTAAAGTCTGGGAAGTACTTTATCTGCCCTTCATTCTAAATGATAATCTAGGTTGTAGGTCCTTGCTTTTCATCACTTTGAATACTTATTGCCACAGTCTCTTCTCGCCTGCAAAGTTTCTTTGGGAAATCAGCTGAGTGTCTTATGGGAACTCCTTTGTAGTTAACTCTGCTTTTCTCTTGCTGCTTTTAAAATTCTCTCTTTATCTTTAACCTTTGGCATGTTAATTCTGATGTGTCTTGGTGTGGTCCTCTTTGGGTCCAACTTGTTTGGGTCTCTGTGCTTCTTGGATTTGTATATCTACTTCCTTTGCTAAATTAGGGAAGTTTTCTTTCATTATTTTTTCAAATAAGTTTTCAGTTTTTTGTTCTTTCATTTCTCCTTCTGTTACCCCTATGATTTGGATGTTGGAATATTTAAAGTTGTCCCAGAGGTTCCTAAGCCTATTCTCGTTTTTTTTTTAATTCATTTTTCTTCCTACTGTTCTAATGGAATGCCTTTTCCTTCTTTGTGTTCCAAGTCTTTGGTTTGATTCTTGGCTTCATTCTTTCCACTGTTGGTTCCCTGTAGATTTTTAAAAAAATTTCACTTAGTGTAACCTTCACGTCTTCCCAGATTTTTTTGCCATTCTCCATCAGTTCTTTGAGCATCCTGATCACCAGTGTTTTGAACTCTGCATCTGATAGGTTGGCTGTATCTGTTTCATTTAGTTCTTTTTCTGGAGTTTTGTTCTGTTATTTCATTTGGGCCATATCTCTTAGTCTCTTCAATTTGGCAGCCTCCTTGTATTTGTTTCTGTGTATTAGGTACAGTGGCTTCGACTGCCTATCTTAGTAGTGTGGCCTGTGTAGAAAAGGCACTTGTAAATTGTGTTGGGTGGAGCCTTAGGTAATTGCCAGGGTAGGGCTGCCCACTCACTGCTCTGTGGTTCTGTGTGGGGCAAGGGCTCGGAGAAGGGACAATGCCACTGCCTGGCTTCTGGAGGTTTGTACAGTTCCTGCCCTGGTGGTGAAACTCATTGTGGGTAGGTTTGTGTACGTTCTAAGTCTATGCAGACCCTGTAAGCTATGGAAATAGGGCAGTTTTTTCCGCTGCCCTGACCCCCACTGGTTTTTCAGCCAGGGGTGTTAGGGATTTATCTTCCTGATGTTGGAACCCTAGGTTGGGCCATCGGGCCTGGGGCTGGGATTGCTTGCTCCCAAAGTATTCCTGTCGATTTTATCTACCACACATGAATATGGTACCATCTGTTCCACCTCTGCCACCTCTCTGTGCTACATCACCTCTACCTTCTCTGTAACTCTGCCCCTCCTACCCATCTGGATGACTGTGGCTTCTTTAAATCCTTGGTTGTCGGACTTCCATATATCTCTATTTTCTGATGGTTCTGGGTGTTAATTTGTTTTGTTCTGGCTGTACTTCTTTCTGTAGTTTTGTGAGGAGGCAAAGCTTGTCTACCTATGCCTCCATCTTGACCAGAAGTGCCTCAAGTGTGACTGCATTTTAAAGCCATAAACATTTTTCCCTCCACTTATAGCATTGTGATGGGGTTTACAAATATTAAAATAGCTTTAAAATAACCCATGAATATGGCATGTTTGGAAATAATATGCTGCCATTTCTCTTTAGCTATTTTTTACAGTTTTATTGAGATATGTGCCACTTATAAATCTAAACCATTTAAATTGTACAGTTCAGTGTGTTTTGTATATTCAGTCATCACTTTAGTCAGAGAATATTTATGATGGTGAGCCATTGGGTATGTAGATTTTTTTTCTGCTAGATGAGTGGATGGATCAATGAAAAATCATACAGTATTTTTCCTTTTGTGACTGGCTTATTTCACTTAATGTTTGTTTTTAAGGTTCATCCATGTTGTAGCATATACCAGAATTTCTTTCTTTTTAAAGGCTGATTAATACTCGTCATATGTCTATACCACATTTGTTAGTCAGTCACTGACACTTAGGTTATTTCTGCCTTTTGGCTATTGTGAATAATGCTGTTAGGAACATGGTTGAACAATCTCTTTGAGATCCTGCTCTCAGTTCTTTGGGTGTATATACAGAAGTAGAATTGCTAGGTCCTATGATAATTCTGTTCTTAAATTTTGTGAACTGCCATATTGTTTTACACAGTGCCTACACCATTTCACCTTTTCAACAGTGCACAAGGGTTCCCATTTCTTCACATCCTTGCCAAAATTTATTTTCTGCTTTTGTGATGATATCTGTGCTAATGGGTATGAAGTGGTATCTGTTTTTGTTTTTGATTTGCATTTCTCTGATGATTAGTGATGTTGAGCATCTCTTCAGTGTTTATTGGCCATTGATATATCAGCTATGGACTGTTGTGTGTTCAAATTTTTTGCTCAATTTTTAATCACATTATTTGATTTGTTTTGTAGTTCTTTATATATTTTGGATATCAACACCTTACAGATATGTGATTTACCAATATTTTCAACCACTCTTTGAGTTGTCTTTTCACTCTACTGCTTGTATTTTTAGTACATAAAATATTTTGAGTTTGAAATAGTCTCATATGTCTTTTTTCCATAGTTCCTTGTCATGTCCAAGAAGTCATTGTCAGGACCAGTCTCATGAAGCTTTTCTCTTCTTGTTTTCTTCAAGGAGTTTTATAAAAGTTTTGGTTGTTATGTTGAGGTTTTTAATCCATTTTGAGTTGTTTTTTTGTATATTGTATAAGATAAGGGTTCAGTTTTATTCTTTTGCATATGGATAGTCATTTTTCCCAATACCATTTGTTGAAGAGACAGTCCTTATCCCACTGAGTGGGGTCTTGGTAGCCCTATTGAAAATCGTTTGTCTGCATATGCAAGAGTTTATTTTTGGGCTGTATATTTAATTTAACTCTATTAACATGCTAAATTATATAACCAGTCCTTAAAGATGAATGATTTCTTGCATCACTCAATTAACTCTCCCCAGTGAGTGTGATTCTAGTCAAATAATTTTAACAGGTCTGTCAGGAACTTTGGACTATTTAAATTACCTATTTTAAATCTTAAGTACAAGACCTTGGTTATCATGGGGTTGATTTCTGTTGACTACTTTTTCTACTCACTACGGATCAGTTTTCTTTTCTTTTTTTTTAAATGTATATCAACAGATTTTTTTTCACCAAATATATTGTCATTTTGAATAATATATGGAGAGATTCTGTATTCTATTGTCATCTTCTAAAGAGTATTGATTCTTGTTTTAGCAGGCAGTTGTTACTGAATGATCATTTTGAACTTAGGCTTAGTTTTATGCTTCGGTAACGTATATCTGTTGAAAGTCCAAGGTATTTCCAAGTCCCCTAAGTGGTGGGACTTAGCTTTCCAACTCTGTTTCTCTTGTGGCCTTTTAGGATGAATGTGCAGTAGGTCTTATTCTAGGACCTTATATCTCATCTGTGTGCCAGGGATTTAAGGAGGGATCTCTAAATTCTGGCAGCCCAGGGACTTCATTGTTCTCAGCACTGCTTTGTTTCCAACCACTGCCTTCTAGTATCTGTTTTCTCAACTCTGTAGCAGCTGCTTTTTGCTTAGGTGGTCTCGTTCTGTGTGTATAGCTCATCCACTCTCTGGATACTCCCATGTGGTCTTCTAGAGGCCTGCTTAGTTTTCTATTAACCAGTGCCCTTAATTTTCATTTCTGCCTGATGCATTTTGCTTGGACTTGAGCTCTCTGTGTCAGGTCTGAAAATTTTCCCAGTTAGTGTGCTAGGTAGTAGTAGGGTTGAGTTTGTGGGGTTTTTTTTGTGAGTGTGCACATGATATTTTCTATGGTGTGAAAGCTGTTGTTTCATGTATTTTGTCGATTTATTTATTTACTCAGTTTTATAGTTAGTTTCAGTAGAAGAGCTAATCTACAAGTCCTGTTATTTCAGCCTAACTGGAATAATCTTCTGGAAACTTGACAAAGGATTCTAAAAATCTTGAACCCACACCTGACGATGAATAGAGAAATTCTGAAAAAGAATGGGAATGTGTGGTAGTTTGTAGTAACTTTTACAGCCATTGAATGTGTTCTAAAGCTACAGTATTTTAAAAAAACTGTGGCACTGGAACAGAAATATATAGATACATTATTGGGAAAAGTGGGGAAGTCTCTTGGAATTTAGTGCAGATAGTCCCCTACTTAACTAAAAATCATTCAGCTTAAAAATTTTGACCCTATGATGGTGAGAAAGCAGGACACATTAAGTAGGTATTTTTTGTGAGCTAGCAAGTGTGGTAGTACACCCTTGTGATGTGACTCCCAGTCAGGCATGAGATCACAAAGGTAAGCAACTAATACTGAACTCTACAGTGTACTGTGTAGCCAGCTTTTCTGGATATTATGTTCAGAGAATCTGTAAGGTAGGCTTGGTTAAGCTATCACTGTTTGCTCTGCCCTAGTGATTCCCTGAGAACCCCACCCCACCCAACTTTTGAGAGCACACCCAAGCTGTTTCCCATGGCTTTTCCATAGGAATGGCCTGTCTTGGTTCTTGCTTCAGACTTTCCCAAAAATCTCTTTAAGAAAGCAGCATCTGGCCCCAGCATGCCTTGTACCTTTTCCTAAATTTCCAAAGCCCTGACGCAGCAGCCAGCCTTGGTTTGCAGTGTGTCCTCTCCTGGGCACCTCCAAGTCCAGCACAAGTAGCAGCCATCTGCAGATTGCTTTGTAGCTGATGCTGGGTGGCCCTGGGCAGAGCACACAGAGATGGCAGCTGATCTGGGTCTGTATCTCACATGAGGTCTCAGAGCCAGCACACCTAGTGAATAGCTTCAGATCATGTCAAAGCACCAACTAACCACCTCCACAAGTGACACACTCAAGGGGTGGACTCTGAGAGCACCAGAGCCCCCCTGAAGTAAGTCCTGCTCTATGGGGTAGGCCCCTGCACAGCTAATGGTTCAAGCTGATTGGTGGTTGCAGCCAGTCCTTATAACTAATAGACTTAGGGCTAAACTTCACATGATGTGCTAACATCAGTCAAGGTTCAACAGAAGGGTGTACACATCCCATATGGGGGCAGAGGCAGAACATAGGGTGTCCAGCTTGGGTGATAAGGGAGCCTTTGCCACTGGACCCTACAGGACACCTACTATGTCAGGCCAGTTCACCAAGCCTGGGACACATAGCAGTTCAACCCAATACATAGAAACAAACAAGGAGGTTGCCAAAATGAAGAGGCAAATAAACATGTACCAAGTGAAAGAACAGAGCAAAACTCCAGAAAAAGAACTAAACAAAATAGAGACAAGCAATCTAGTAGATGCAGAGTTCAAAACTCTGGTTATAAGGATACTCAATGAACTTAGAATTTCCGTAGCATAGAAAAGAATATGGAAACCATACCAAAAAAAAAAAAACTAGTCAGAAATGAAGGATACACTAATTGAAATGAAGAATAATTCACAGGGAATCCATAGTGGAGTAGGTGAAATTGAAAATCAAATTAGCAATCTGGAATATAAGGAAGCAAAAAACACCCAATCAGAACTGCAAAAAGGACAAAAGAATCCAAAACCAATGAAGTTGGTGTAAGGAGCCTCCAGAACAACTTCAAGCATAAGCATTTGTGTGTAGGTCTTTTTGAGGAATTGTCTGGGACTCCAGAAGCCCTCCATCTCACTCAGCTGGAAAAAGAGAGCAAGAAGTTGAAAACCCAGTTGAAAAAATTGTGACAGAAAACTTCCCAGACTTAGTGAAGGGAAGTCCAGAGGCACAGAGAGTCCCAAACAAGATGAACCCAAAGAGGTCAACTCGAAGACACATCATAATTAAAATGCATAATGTTAAACACAAAGAGATAATCTTAAAAGCAGAAGAAGGCAGTTAGCTACCTAAGAGCAAGTGGGGACCTGCTGCCTGCTGCCACCCTCTAGGCAGAATTCTGGAGGCAGTGGTTTGGTGACAGAGAGGAGTCTTGATTCAAAAGCTACACAGTTTTGGAATAACAGCTTTCTACATGCATTAGTCACTTGAACCTGTCAACTAAGTCTAAAATCTTGAACTCTTGAGTTCCAGTTTAATCACTTAAGCCTATCAATTAAGGATGAAATCTTTAACTCTTGAGTTCTACTATCATTCTCTTTGTTAGTTTTTAATTACCCTGTTTCTATATGATTAGTTTACAAACTAAAATAACATAAGATACAAAAGTTACATAATTTTGGAAGAATGACAGGCATCTGCCTCAGAGCCAGTCCGCTCCAGAACACACAAAGAAAAATAACCCTGACCTCCTCTGCCAGGCCAGTCGAGTCCTAAGATGCACTTGAGTTCCTTCCCCCATTTAACATACTGTCCTTTGGGGAAAGGAAGCAGCTACAGCACATTCATCCAGGCATCCTTGAGGAAGAGAAGAGAGAGCCCCAGTCTTTGCCCTTCTGTTTAAATCTTCTGGCCCATAATTCCATGCATACTGGAGGCATTCAGCTTCATAGCCAGTCCCATCCTAGACTGTTTACCATTGCCTTGGCAACCTCCTCCTAGGGCCCTTCCCCTCTCCTCCCCAGTGAACAAGGGAGCTCCCATAAATAAGACTGTCAGCTGATTTCTCAGCAGAAACTTTGTAGGCCAGAAGGGATTAGCGAGAAATATTCAAAGTGATGGAAAGCAAGGACTTAAAACCAAGATTACTCTACCCAGCAAAGTTATCATTTAGAATCAAAGGACAGATAAAGAGCTTCCCAGACAAGAAAAAGCTAAAGGAGTTCATCACCACCAAACTGCTATTACACGGGATGTTAAAGGGTCCTCTTTAAGAAGAAGAAGAAGAAAAAAAGATAAAAAATATGAACACTGAAGTGGCAGTAAGTACATAAATATGAACAATGAATCTAAAAAACGGAAATGAATAAGTAGAACAGAAATAGGCTCATAGATACTGAGAACATTTTGAGAGCTGCCAGGTGTGAGAGGCGTCAGGTGAAAAAGGTGAAGGGATTAAGAAGTAAAAATTGGTTGTTTCAGAATGGTCATAGGGTTGTAAAATACAGTGTGGGGAATATAGTCAATAATCTAAGAACTGTATATAGTGTCAAGTATGAAATTTATCAGGATGACCACTTGGTACCTTATATAATGTACAGTCACTGGTGTGTACACCTGAAACTAATATATTGTATGTTAGTTGTAATTGAAAAATAAGATTTAAAGAGAATCAGGAATATGAATGGGTTCCACCAACAGTGAAAATTATTTATAATATTTAAGATCATATTACACTGATCTTACTGATCAAAACGAAATTAGGTCGTATTGATCTTATTAGTAAGAGAGACCATATCAGTAAGCAATTAACAGAAGAAATATAAATTACCATTGAATGGAGAGGATGTTTAATATCTCTTAAATAAATGCAAATCAAATAATAATGTCATTTGATGCATTAAGTTGACAGAAATCAGAAATGGTTAATATCCAGTGACAATATGGGGGAAATGTACTTTGTTATTTGCTTTTTGTGGGAGTATAACTTGACATGAAATCTTTGGATCACAGTATCATAAGCAAAAATGAGTGTGCACTCTGATCCAGTATGACAGCAGTTTCACACATAATTTTGTATCCTGTTGATTCCCTGGATATGTCCAACTACTTGGGGTGTTTTATGAGCCTATCTTTAGACTTACAGAATTAGACTTTTTAATGTATTGCTTAGAAATATTTGTTTAATAATTTCTCTCACATACTTAAGGAATCATAGATTTATCTAAAAGAATACTCTTAAAAGTGTGCAGATATAAGTGCATACATGTTTGATGGAGTATTGGGAAAACAATCACAAATAATTAAAACAGTATGATACAATACAGTGGGGTCTTTGAGGGGAATGCTTTGTAGAGACAGAATTACACTGGTAAATGAAAAAAGTCACAACTAGATGCATAAGCATGATCCATGGGTTTAGGCAAAACTTATTTGTGTATTTACATACACATGTCTTCCCTTATCCAGTGTTCACTTTCTGTTCTTTCAGTTACCTGTAGTCATGTGTAGTCCAAAAATACTAATTAGAAAATTCCAAAAATAAACAATTCCTAACTTTAAAATCATGTGCCATTTTGTGTAGCATGGTGAAATTTCGTGCTGTCCTGCATTGTCCTCTCTGGGATGTGAATCATCCTTTTGTCAAACAGCTACATGCTCCCCACCCTTTAGTCACTGGTTATCATATTGACAGTATAGCAGTGCTTGTGTTCAAGTAACCCTTATTTTACTGAATCGATGGCCCCAAACCATAGCAGTATTTATAATGCCAAAGAGAAGCTGGAAATTGCTTTCTTTAAGTGAAAAAGAGAAAGCTCTTGACTTAATAGGGAAAGAAAAAAAATATGCTGAGGTTGCTAAGGTTAATGGCAAGAAGGAATCTTTTATCTAAGAAATTGTGAAGAAAAAATTTTTTTGCTATTTTTGCCGTCACATCTTTTGTGTAATTTTTGTGGTTTCAAAAGTCACAGCCACAGTGCTCAGTTAAGATGGAGGTTGTGGATGAAAGACATGAACAGAATACATGTTCTGAGTAATGACAGCATGTTGTGCCAGAAAGTTCTGAGCCTATACTAAGACTTGAGCAAGGTGTTCCCTTCAAACGAATGACCTCATTCACATAACTTTTATTATAATATGTTGTTATAATTGTATCTTACTATTGTTGTTAATCTTTTACTGCACCTAATTTATGAAAACTCGGTTAAATGTATATATGTAAAAAATATATACTATATATAGGGTTCAATGCTATTTGCCCTTTCAGGCATCCACAGTGGGTCTTGGATAAAGGGGGACTACTGTGAATTATCTGGGAGCATATACAGATTTAATAGTGGTTGTATTGAGAGGGAATAGACTTACCCTTTTTATCCGTCTTGTTTTGTGATTTTATTATACAGCTTTGATTTTATTTTATGACTTTTTATACTGCTATCACTTCAAGGAAAATCAAGAACCGTGCACTTTTGGAATTGGTATGTGAAGAGTGAAATATATTTTGACACTATGTTAGGTAAATTAAGTTAGTTGAAACCTTGTTTGGCTAAAGAATATTTTAATTGGGAGGCTCAGTGATTTGAATTAAATTATATTATGTAGTATGTTTTCTTAAAGTATAAACAGCATTTTGTTGTGATGGTGTTTTGCTTTTTCTAAGTTATATATTCATAATGTTAATACTTTTCTTTTAAGAACCCTCAACAACTAGTACTGCTTCAAATTATCCAGATGTATTAACAAGGCCTTCTCTTCATCGGAGCCATCTGAATTTCTCCGCATTGGAATCTCCTGCTTTACACTGTCAGCCCTCCACATCCTCGGCATTCCCAATTAGCAGTTCTGGATTTTCCCTTGTGAAGGAAATTAAAGATTCTACCTCTCAGCATGATGATGATAACATCTCAACTACCAGTGGATTTTCTTCAAGAGCTTCTGATAAAGGTGTTCTTGGCATTTGGTAGTAAATACTTTTGGTAGTAAAATTAAATTTCAAGGGATAATTTTTTTCTGGTTTCGTTTTAATTTTTATTTACTCTTTTTTTTTTAAGATTTTATTTATTTATTTTTATTTATTTTTTTTTAGAGAGGGAAGGGAGGAAGGGAGAGAGAGGGAGAGAGAGAGAGAGAGAGAGAGAGAGAGAGAGAGAGAGAGAAACAGAGAAACATCAATGTGCGGTTGCTGGGGGTTATGGCCTGCAACCCAGGAATGTACCCTGGCTGGGAATCGAACCTGGGACACTTTGGTTCCCAGCCCGTGCTCAATCCACTGAGCTATGCCAGCCAGGGCTTAATTTTTATTTACTCTTTATAAAAATTTAGTGTCTTGTAATTAATTCCATTATTATCCATTATGTATTTTGCTTCAGATATAACTGTTTCAAAGAATACTTCGGTGCCCCCTCTGTGGTCCCCAGAGGCTGAACGTTCTCATTCACTCTCACAGCACACTGCCACCAGCTCAAAGAAACCAGCATTCAATTTGTCTGCCTTTGGAACACTTTCTCCTGTGAGTACTAATTGGAGTTGATATAATCACATTAGGTTTGAATGTTTATTGCTTACAGTCTATCATTGTATTTTTGTGCAGTCACTTGGGAGTTCTTCAATCCTTAAAACAAGTCATCTTGGAGATTCTCCTTTTTACCCTGGAAAAACAACGTATGGTGGGGCAGCAGGTGCGGTGAGACAGCCTAAACTACAAAACACACCATATCAGGTTGGTTTGAATAAGAGAAGGTTTTTTAACCTGAAAATTTTTTTTGTTTGTTTTGTTGAAGAACTTGATACTCAAATAGGATTTTGGTTCAGTTATTCTTTGATAAAATGATAGGTGTGTATATTATAGTCTCTTCATTTAGAAACTGTATGAATATTATTTTAAACTTAAGCAAACATTTTGTTAGATTTGTGTCTGCATATTTATGTAAAGTGTGATGATTAATTCCTTTTTTAAAAAAATTGAGGTATTAATTATATATAGTAAAATTTACCTTTATTAGAGCATTTGAATTTTAACAAACTATATATAGTGTATAACCTTCTGTAATCAAAATATTGAGCAAACATTTTCATCACCCAAAACTTTTACCTTGTGCATCTCTATAGTCAACCACTCTTTCTATTTCCACCCTCTGGCAACCACTGATCTGTTTTATTTTGTTTTTTCCAGAATGTCATATAAATTTAATTATGTAATATAGTCTGAATCTGTTGGTTTTACTTAGCATAATGCATGAGATCAATCTGTATTTTTGCATATATCAGTACTTTTTTTTTTTTTTTGGCTAAGGTATAATGTCTGTTTATCCATTTACCAGTGAAAGGACACTTGGGTTATTTCTAATTTTTGGCAGTTGTGAATAAAGATGCTATGAACATTTTGTGTGAACATTAATTTTCATTTCTCTTGGTTAATACCCAGAGGTCTGACTGCTGACTCATATGATCATATGATATGTAAACATTAAACTTTATAGTGAACTGCCAAACTGTTTTCCAGAGTGGCTGGTATCACTTCGCATTTTCCCCAATAATGTAAGGGCATTCTGGCCAGCACTTGTTGGCCATCAGTTTTCTGCTTTCTGTTTTCTGTTTTTTATTTTTTATTTTAGCCATTCTATAATAGGCAGTAGTGGCAACTCCCACTTGCTGTGGGGTTGTTTTTTTTTTGCACTTCCTAATGAAATCGAGAATCTTTTCATGTGCTTATTTGCCATCAGTATATCTTCTTGGGTAAAATACCTGCTCAGATCTTTTGTCTTTTTAAAAATATGGTTGTTTTCATATTAATGAGCTTTAAGAGTTCATTATTCAGTGTATAAGTCCTTTATTAGATGGGTGTTTTATAAATATTTTTACTCTTTTCTCTTGGTTATCTTAATGTCTTTTGAAGAGAATTTTTCTTTTTTTCTTTTTTTAAAGATTTTATTTATTTTGAGAGAGAGGGGAAGGGAAGGAGAAAGAGAGGGAGAGAAACATCAGTGTGTGGCTGTCCCTCACAAGCCCCCCACTGGGGACCTGGTCCACAACCAAGGCATGTGCCCTGACTGGGAATCAAACCGGCAACCCTTTGGCTTGTAGGTCTGTGCTTAATCCACTGAGCTACACCAGCTAGGGTGAGAATTTTTTTTTTTATAATATTCAGTATATTGGGGGTTTTTTGCTTTTATGGTTCATGCTTTTGTTGTAGCATAGAACACGTTCTTGCCAGACCCAAAGTCGTGGAGATTTTCTCTTATGTTTTCCTGTAAAAGTTTTGTAGTTTTAGCTTTGAATTTAGGCCTGTGAATCATTTGAGTTAATTTTTGTGTATGACATGAAGTATGGCTCAGGATTCATTTTTTTTTAATATATGAATGTCCAATTTCTTTAGTTCGTACCATTTGTTGAAAAGACTATACTTTTCTCATTGAATTGCCTTTACCCCTTTGTCAAAAATAGTGGACCATATTGTGGTCCATTTTTGGACTTTATATTTTCCATTTATCTATGTGTTGATCCTTTTGCCAACACTAAACTGTCTTGATTACTATAGCTTTACAGTAAGTCTTGAAATCAGGTTAATAGGAGCCCTCCAGCTTTGTTCTTTTTCAAGTTTGTTTTAGTTTTCCTAGTTCCTTTGCATTTTCATAATTTTAGAAGCACCCTGTCAATTTCTACAAAGTCTATAGCGATTTTGTTTGGGATTATATTGAGTCTAAAGATCAACTTGGGGAGAATATACATCTAAGTAAAATTGAGTCTTCCAGTTCATGAACACTGTCTCATCATTTATTTAGTTTTTACATTTTTTTCATCAGTGTTTTGTAGTACTCATCACGCAGACCTTGCACATATTTTGTTAGATTTACATCTACATATTTCATGTTACCTAGTATTAGTCAAGAATAAATTGTCTAAGTAGTCTATTTAATAAGTTGAATTCATAGTTAAAATATATTCTAGCAAAGAAAACTTCAGGCCCAGATAAATTCCCTGGTGAATTCTACCAAACACTTCCCACCACATTTATGAAGCCAACATTACCCAGATAAAACATACTGAAGACATTATAAGAAAGCTACAGACCAGTATTTCTCATGAATTACAGACACAAACCTTCTTAGCAAATATTTGCAAATTGAATCCAGCATATATAAAAACAATATTACATCATGATCAAGTGGGGTATATCCTGGAAATGCAAGGTTGGTTCAACATTTGAAAACTAATATTATTTACCATGTGAATAAAGAATAAAAACTATATGAACATCTTTTCACAGGTGCATAAAACACACTTGACAAAATTCAACATCCATTCATGACAAAAATTTTCAGCAGACCTGGGAATAGATGGGACCCTTCTTAGCCTGATAAATCGTGTTTATAGAAAATCTTCAGCTAGCGTCATACTAATGGTGAAAGATAATATTTTCCTCCTAAGATTATAAAAGAACAAGGATCTGCTATCACTGGTACTGTTAAATGTACCACAGGTCCTATCCAACACCAGAAAAAGGAAACATAAGGCATATATATTGAAAAGGAAGAAATAAATTTATTTTTATTCATAGACAATATGCTTACATACATAGAAAATTCCAGACACATCAGAACTTACGAGTTTAGCAGAATCATAAATTATAAGTCAGCGTACAGAATCAATTGTATTTAAACATATACATCATCAGAGAATAATGGGAAATTGATAACTTTTTAAACTATGTCAATTTAAGGCAAATTGCACTATTCCATGTTTTGTCCTAGGACTTTCTTGAGGCTCTTAAAATTGTTTTTCATATATATGTTGTTATCATACTTACATTACAGATTTGGAAATTTTAAAAATGGAAGAGTAATACTTTTAAGCATGTGGGCAATCTATGACACATAGAAATTGTACAGAAACAAGTATATTTGAAGATACTGTCCTATCTTTAGAATAGTTTCTTGTTTTCCTAATTAGAGGATATTTTCATAGTTGGCTGTAATTATGAGTCTTATACTTGAGTGTGTTCATGGAGTGCAGTATTTTGTTATTTAAGAAAGTGCTAACTGGATCTTGGAGTTACACAGGGAGTGTTCTGTTTCTTTTTTTTCCCCCTTATTTATGAAATTTATTGGGGTGACACTGGTTAACAGAGTCAAACAGGTTTCAGGTGCATAGTTCTACAACACATCATCTGTATACTGTTTTGTGTATTCACCACTGCAAGTCAAGCACAGGGAGTTTTCTTAAAAGCTTAAACTCGATTGTATTATTTTTTAGAAACCATATTTTATAGTTAAAATAGTTCAGCACATTAATAGAAGATAGATGATGCACGTCCATTTGTAGAATAGTTCAAGTCAGTATATTTCTGTTAGTTCCTCTTCTGTTTCTTATATTGAATCCTCTACTTTTTAATGCTGAATCCTGACAAATAAACTGAATCCTCAACACAGGCTTCTAAATAATTTTTCATTGACATTTGGGATGAATCTGTTTACTTTTTCTTTCCAAGAGCATTAGAGTTGGAAGGTACAATAAAGATTCTTTAACTGATTTCCATTTCATTGATTAGTGAATTGAGGCCCCAAGAGGCCAGTGGCCAGTAGAATCCAGTGACAGGACAGATTATCATAATTTCTCTGAGGGTTTTAATGTTGCCTCACGTTTGCCAAAGCCTCTGGCCTGAACAGCAATCCTAATGGGCACCAAGTTAATAAAATTATTGTAGCTACTCTGAAAATATAATGAATGTTTGGTATCAGATAGAGAAACATTATTTGAAGTAGTTCTTTTGATTGTTTTTCAGTTATTATGAGCTATTTGTATAAACTGGGTTATATTTTGATTGTAGTAATATGTCTTTCATATTAAGCATTGCCAGACTACTTCAATTTGTGATAGTCATTTGGTCATTAGAATGTGGTAATGCATAAATGGAAGTAATTTTATTAGAATTTGTAAACATTGCTTTTGTATAAAAGTTACTTATCTATTTATAAGTTTATTTCTTTACTTATATTGGAATTTACTATAATTTAATTTTTTAAAGAATTGATTTGAGAGAGGAAGCGAGAAACATCGATTTGTTGTTCTACTTCTTTATGCATTCATTGTTTGCTTCTGGTATGTGTCCTGACTGGAGATCTAACCTGCAACCTTGGTGTATTGGGCTAATGCTCTAACCAACTGAGCTACCCAATCAGGGCTAATTAAACTGTCATTAATTTAGTGTTTTTTGATGTAAACATTAGGGGTAAATAGGTTAAGGTAGTGCTGGAATGTTTTACGATATCTTACTTTTTATCTTTAACAAAGCTGGGAGAACTTTAGAGTGGTGCATGCTGTATCATACCATTTGTTTTTCCATTGTAAAAGTAATTTATCAGGCAGAGAATTGGATTTTCAATAAAGACACAAAGAAAAAAAGTTAAGTATATAGCTAATGACACTACCCAGAGATAAGTTTTAGATTAATACGGTTTTGTTTTGGCTAGCCATTCTATTTTGTAAATATTTTTATTTTCTGAAATATGTGCTTTAGTGCTTACCATTCCAACAAGTAATACAAATTTTACTTTGTAGGCACCATTCAGAAGACAGATGAAAGCTAAGCAACTCAATGCAGAATGCTATGGTGTGACTAGTTCAACAGCTCGGCGAATATTGCAGTCTTTAGAGAAGATGTCGAGCCCTCTAGCGGTAAATTTTTAAAATCACAGTTCAAAGCAGAAGTGCAATAAAATTTGAGTTTAGTAAAAATCTTACTTTGTTATTATTTTAACATTAACAGGATGCAAAAAGAATTCCATCTGTTGCTGCTTCTCCACTGAATTCTGTAAGTTGACTTTTTAACCTTTAAAAGAGATATATTTTAATATATTGGTGGTAAAAACCTTATTTTTCAAAGTTTGCCATCAATTCTAATATTATTTTATTTTTTTAGCCTCTTGATAGGAGTGGAATAGATTCCACCACAGATTTTCGGCCTAAAAGGGAAAAGGTAATACTTTTTTAGAATTTATTATTGTAAAGTATGAATAATTTTGTTTTATTTTTAATTGGCAAGTACACAAATTGAATGTAGTTGGTAGTCACAGGGAACATGTTTGAAAAAATGAGATTTTTTACGTTGCAGGTGGTTGCCTGTTGTGAGGAAGGGGCTTATTTCGCACAACGTCCTGTCTGTAGTGAGAGCTCAGTCGTTGTTTTTTGGTTATTTGGCATTTTCAGCTTCCACATCCTGGCAGTCATTTATAAGTAACTCTTACCCTTTTATAAATAAAATTAGGAATAAACAGAGCTTGCAGTGTTTAGTAATTATAAATTCAGTGATCTGAAGCACTCACTGAACATAGTTATCTTTGAAAGCTTTCCTCATTAACCAACATTGTGTCAAATTTATAGTGTGTAATAGAATTTCAACTTGGCATATCTTTCATCAGTTAGCCAAAAGTGCTCTTCCAAGATATCAGAGCTATTAAAACAGTATAATATAGATTATATATTGGCAGCCCTTTTTAATGTATTCTATTTTGTTACAAATTAGCTTTGGAAATTACCATGAAAAAAAAAAAGTGCTTGATAGGATTGAAAAGATATTTTTTGTTAGTTTTTGTGGCTAGGGAAGTGTCCTTCAGGGGAAGCAGACCTGCAGATCCTTACTTATAGAAGTATTTATTACAACACCAAGTTCCCTCAGAAGTAATTGATTAAAATTATCATAATTCTCTAAATTAATTTGGGGGCTGTATTTGAGATATTGGTAAAATATAATTATTTATACTGAAATTCTTTTTTTAATTGTTCATTCTATTATAGTTATCCCATTTTTTTCCCCCTTTTGCCTCCCTCCATATAGCCTGAAATTGTAATGTAGAGAAGAAAGCTGAAATTGAGTTTTTTCCTTGGAATAGTGCTACTTTTCAATTTTTAGAATTATCTAGATATTTTTAATTGGGCAAGGAGGATTCCATTATTAGCTACTATGATGGGATTAATCCATTAGCTACTATTCTCAGATTCCCATTTTATATCAGATTGCATAAAATAAGTAAGTTCTAAAAATTAATGCCATAATAGAAGTTCTCATCAATAAAAGTTTTTATTTATGGTTGTGTATAATACCACTAAGTAACTGTTAAGAATTGTAAAGGCCAGGTAACAGTGTTATAGTTCATGTTTTCATGGATGTAATCAGAACAGTCTACAAAATAAACTGTTTCATTGAGTTGTAGGATCACACTTGTGAGGATTTAGGGAAGAGCTAGTGACCATACTGGGGCTTTGCCTAGGAAATCAGTGCTCTTCACAGCTGCTGCTGAGTGAGTGAGTGAATTGTATTCATAGTATTACAATCTTCGGACAGAGTAGAAGCTTAAATCAACAGGATTTTTACTATGTTTCAGTGTAGCAAAAGATTGTTGACAAAACACTTGTACTTATAATAAAGGCAGTTCGTTTTAAGGTTTGGAATTCTCGACAGGGCTTTAATTAAACTTAAATTATAAAAATTTTCCTTTGGTTTTTAAATAACAATAGAGAAAAATTAACTTGGAGAGAAATTTGCTCACATTTTTAGCAATTAAAATATTTTCATTGCTAGTTTAAAAATACCTGTAGCTGAAGAAAATTTAGATAGTAATTAGGGGGAAAGTGTGGCAAAATCAATTTTAGTTTATATATTTGAAATTCATCTGGTAAAAGCTTAGATTTGTAAAACCATTTTTCCCCCCAATTGCTTTTATAGACAGAGAGCAAGAAAGAGAGAAAAATACTGATTTTTTTATTCATTTAGTTAGGCATTCATTGGTTGCTACTTATATGTGCCCTGACCAGAGAGATCTAATCTGTATCCTTGGTATATTGGGATAATGCTGTAAAGAAGTTAACTACTTGACCAGGGCTTGTGGAACAGTTTTAAATACAGTTTTTGTTTTGTGTGTGTGTACTTCTGTGTGAAAGTCATTAAGTCGAATAAAATAGTCTATTAAACCATCTTGGAATTTGTGTGTGTGTGTGTGTGTGTGTGTGTGTAAGTGTAAGTGTAAATAAACACGTATGCACACTTGATTCTGTTCCTATTAGTTTTCTTTTAGTATTTATTTACATTTACTGGATATTTCTCTGGGAAGTACTTGTAGTCTTTAGGTCACATTAGTTATTGTCAAATAATTTTTAGCTATGCATCACTGATAATATATGAAAATGAAAGTTTGTCCTTGATTTTTGTTTTTTAACTATAAGGTGGTCTGTCAGTATCCCCCTGTTCAGAGACTCATGACCCCAAAGCCAGTATCCATAGCAGCAAATCGAACTGCTTATTTTAAACCATCTCTGACTCCATCTGGTGAATTAAGGAAGACTAATCAAAGAATAGATAAGAAACACAGTGTGAGTATGTGTTTATTTTCACTAGTCTTTGAATATTGATTAAAATGAATAAGAATATATAATGTAAAATAATAGTACTTTACTATTGCAGTCTACTAAGATAATGATTACAGATTGTGAATTAGTGATGATTATGAAATAGAATGCTTTAAAATGGCAAGGAATATTAATCAAATCCCAAATTAGTGTTTACTAGTAAATACTAGTATGTATTAATGGTATTAGAATAAATAATTTTGCCAGATTTGCTTTATCTGTGTGTTTTGTTTGAGTTGTTGGACTATCTAAAGATAAATTTCAAACATCACATCTGTTCATCTCCCAAGTACTTTGGCTTGCATATATATTCTAAGTATTTTCTTTTGTTTGTTTTATTTTACATTTACAGTTTACACTCAGTATTATTTTATTTTAGGTGTACAGTATGCACAGTGACCCTTTTGCTGTTTCAAGTACCCCTGTATCACCATACATATTATTCAGTATTATTGACTATATTCCCTGTGTTGTACTTTACATCCCAATGGCTGTTTTGTAACTGCCAATTTGTACTTCTTAATCTTTTCACCTTTTCATCCAGCTCCCCAAACACCCTTTTCTCTGGCAACTGTCTCTGTTCTCTGTATTTGATTCTGTTTCTATTTTGTTTATTTTGTTCTTTAGATTCCACATATGAGTGAAATTATATGGTACTTATCTTTCTCTGACTTATTTCACTTAGCATAATACCCTCTAAGTTCATCCATGCTGTTGCAAATGCTACAATTACCTTCTTTTGTTTATGGCCATTTAATATTCCACTGAATATATGTATCACAACTAGTCTTTTGATGGGCACTTGGGTTGCTTTCCTATCTTGGCTATCATAAATAATGCGGCGATAGCTAAGGGCTGCATGTACCTTTTCAAATTAATGTTTTGGGTTTCTTCAGATATATAAAGAAGTGGAGTCACTGGGTCATAAGGCATTTCCATTTTTAATATTTTCTACTGCTTTCTACAGTGGCTGCACCAGTCTGCATTTGCACCAACAGGGCTTGAGGGTTCCCTTTTCTCCACATTCTTGCCAACACTTGTTTGTTGAGTTATTGACAGAAGCCATTCTGACAGGTGTGAGGTGGTATCATCTCATTGTTGTTTTAATTTGCATTTCTCTGATGATTAGTGACAATGAACATCTTTCTATATGTCTACTGACCATCTGTATATCTTTGGAGAAATGTCTATTCAGGTCCTCTGCCCATTTTTTCATTGGATTATTATTTTTGTGTTAGGTTGTATGATTTCTTTATTAATTTTGGATATTAGCCCCAATGGGATGTAATTTTGATGAATATGTCTTTCTATCAGTAGGTTGTCTTTTCATTTTGTTGATGGCTTCCTTTCCTGTGCAAAAACTTTTTAGTTTGATGTAGCCCCATTTGTTTATTTTTTTCTTTTGTTTCCCATGCCTGAGATGTGGAGATGTATCAGGAAAAATATTTCTAAGAGAAATGTCAGATGTCACTGCCTTTGTTTTCTTCTAGGATTTTTATTGTTTTGAGTCTTACATTTAAGATTTAATTCATCTTGATTTTATTCTTGTATATGATATAAGGAGGTAGTCTAGTTCCTTCCTTCCTTCCTTCCTTCCTTCCTTCCTCCTTCCTTCCTCCTTCCTTCCTTCCTTCCTTCTTCCTTCCTTCCTCTCTTCAAATTTCCCCAATAGCATTTAATGAATAGACTGTGGGGCTTTTTCACATTTTTTTTAATTGTGATTTTTTCTGTTACTGTTTATTACCCATCACCTCTTCTACCTCTACCCACACCCCTCCTACTGCAGTCACCACACATGAATAGACTGTCCTTACCTATTGTATGGTCTTGCTTTTTTTTGTCATATATTAATGGACCATATAGGTGTTGGTTTATTTTTGGGCTCTCTATTCTGTTCCATTGACCTATGTGTCTTTTAATGTCAGTATCATGTTTTGATTGCAATAGCCTTATAATATAATTTGATATTAGGTATATACTTTCAACTTAGGGATATACTTTCAACTTTGTCCTCTTTTTCTCAAGATTGCTGTGGCTACTCGGGGTCTTTGGTGGTTCCATGTAAGTTTTTTGATTATTTGTTCTAGTTCTGTGAAAAACACCATTGGTATTTTGATAGCTATTTCATTGAATCTGTAGATTGCTTTGGATAGTATGGACATTTTAACAATGTTAATTCTTCCTATCCATGAGCACAGGTATATGGATCTATTTATTTGTATCTTCTTCACTGTCTTATATTTTAATAGATTATGTCTTTTACCTTCTTGGTTAAATTTATTCATAGCTATTGTTTTGATGCAATTATAAATGGGATTGTTTACTTAGTTTCTTTTTCTGATAGATCATTATATAAAAATGAAACCTGTTTCTGAATATTTATCTTGTATTCTGCTACTTAACTGAATTCATTTATCAGTTCTAATAGTTTTTTTTATTATATTTTATTGATTATGCTGTCACAGTTGTACAAATTTTACCCCCTGGATCCCCTCAATACAGCACTCCCCACTCCCTCAGGCAATCCCCACACCATTGTTCATGTCCCTGTGTCATACAGATTAGGTTATTGGGCTATTCCATTTCCTGTACTGTACTTTACATCCTCATGGCTATTCTGTAACTACCTATATGTACTTCTTAAACCTCTCATCTGTTTACCATTTTCCCACAATCCCCTCCCATCTGGCAACCATGAAAACCCAATCTATATCTGTGATTTTGTCTCCGTTCTTATTAGCTTAGTTTGTTTTTAGATTAAATTGTAAACAGATAGGTATTTATTGGCATTTTATTGTTCATAGTTTTGATCTTATTCTTTTTCTTAAATAAGTCCCTTTAACATTTCATATAATAATGGTTTGGTGGTGATGAACTTTAGTTTTTTCTTGTCTGGCAAGCTCTTTATCTGTCCTTCGATTCTAAATGATAGCTTTGTTGGGTAGAACAGTCTTGGCTGTAGGTCTCCACTTTTTATGACTTTGAATATTTCTTGCCAATCCCTTCTAGCCTGCAAAATGTCTTCTGAGAAATCAGCTGACAGTCTTAATGAGAACTCCTCTGTAGGTATTTAACTTCTTTTCTCTTGCTGCTTTTAAGATTCTCTCTTTATCTTTAACCTTTGACATTTTAATGATGATGTGTTTTGGAGTGGGCCTCTTTCCATCCATCTTGTTTGGGACTCACTGTGCTTTCTGGACTTGCTATATCAATTTCCTGCACCAAATTTGGAAAGTTTTCTTTCATTATTTTTTCAAATAGATTGCCCATTTCTTGCTCTTTGTCTTCTTCTGGCACCCCTGTGATGAGAGTGTTGGAATGCTTGAAGTTGTCCCATAGGTTGCTTACACTATCCTCATTTTTTTGGATTCTTTTTCTTGTTCTGATTGGTTGATTTTTGCTTCCTTATGTTCCATATCATTGATTTGATTCTCAGCTTCATCCCCTCTACTGTTGTTTCCCTGTAAATTGTTCTTTATTTCAATTAGTGTGTCCTTCATTTCTGACCAAGTCTTTTTTATGCTGTTGAGGTCCTCAGTAAGTTCCTTGGGCATCCTCATAACCAGTGTTTTGAACTCTGCATCTGATAGATTGCTTATCTCCTCTTTTTCTGGAGTTTTGATCTGTTCTTTCATTTGGGCCATATTTCTGTCTCCTCATTTTGGCCGCCCCCCTATGTTTGTTTCTATGTATTAGGTAAAGCTGCTTTGATTCTGTGTCTTGGTAGTGTGACCTAATGTAGTAGCTGTCCTGGAGAGTACAGTTGCACAGTCTCCCCAGTTGCCCAGGCTGGGTGCTTAAGGTGCGCCCTTCGTATAGGCTGAGTACACCCTCCTGTGTAGTTGAGCCTTGATTGTTGTTGGCAGATTAATGGGATGGGTTTACCCAGGCCAGTCAGCTGCAGGGACTGGCTGTGTGACCACTGACCTCCAACCTGCACATCTGTGAAGGATCTGCTGTTCAGGGGCAGGGTAGTGGTGATCCGATGTGGTCTGTAGCTGCCCACTGGGTGCACAGTCTCTCGGGTTTCCTGGGTGGTTCAGATCAAGGTCAGCTCCCACCTATGTTTTGCCTGGGACCACACTTCCTAAGCTGTAAATCAATCTGAGATGTCTGGTATTTGTGGTGCGTTTGGAGATTCCCAGGTGAAGCCAAGCTGTGCATCTAGGCTGGCTGCTGTTAGTGCTGGGCCTGGGGCCACTTAGCAAGAGGTATGGGGGTTGGGTGCTCTCTGTGGCTGGTTGTTGCTTGTTTGAGACGATTTAGGAAGTTGTCATGCATAATCCAAGACCAGCCATTGATATGGAAAAGTCTCTGTTGACAACTTGGGTGGGCCTGTAAGTTGAGGGGAGTGGAGTCTCAGGATCTCCAGGGCAGGGCAAACAGTGTTAGTAAGGTTGATGGAGTCTAAGATATGGCATCTGCCTGCTGGCTCTGTGGCTCTTTTGGGAGGAGAGTTCACAAAAGAGACAGTGGCCTCTGCCTGCCTTTTGTCTGGGAGAAAGCTGTCCCCCAGCTCTTGCCTTGATGCCAGGCACTTCAGTTTCTCTGTCTATGCCACTGATGCCTTTCAATCTACTACCCTGGTGCAGGAGCTCAGAAGTGAGTCTGAGTAAGCGTGTGTGAGTTAAGAGGAACTGCTTAGGACTTCCAGCAGTTTTTTCCACCAACCCAGTCCCTGTTGGTTTTTGTAGCCAGAAGTTATGAGTACTTGCCTTCCTGGCACTGGAACCCTGGGCTGGGGGACCTGGTATGGGGCTGGAACTCCTTGCTTCTGGGGTATCCCTCTCGAATTTTTACCCATCACATGTCGGTGAGGGAGGGACCAGCCTGTTCCACCTCTCTTCCCCTCCCACCAGTCTGGACGGATGTGGTTTCTTTGATTTCGTAGTTGTCAGACTTCTCTTCAGCTTGATTTCTGATGTTTCTGAGTGATGGTTATTCTATATTTTAATTGTAATTTTGATGTGGTTGTGTGAGGAGATGAGCCTTGTTTACCTATGCTGCCCACCTTGACCACTTAGCAAGAGGTATGGGGGTTGGGTGCTCTCTGTGGCTGGTTGTTGCCTATTGCCAGTTCTAGTGGTTTTTTGGTAGACTCTTTAGGGTTCTCTGTGTACAATTTCATATCATCTGCAGATGACAGTTTTACTTCTTTTTTACCAATTTAGATTAGATGCCTTTTATTTTTTATTAGATTGCTGTGGCAAGGACTTACGGTACAATTTTTTTTTTTAATTTTATTTTAATCATTGTTCAAGTACAGTTTTCTCCCACAATTTTGAGTAAGAGTGGTGAAACAGACATACCTGTCTTATTGTCGTCTTCAGATGGTTACCTAGGTTGATGTGTAATTTACTTTTAATTTTGATGTGGTAAGAGGTAAGTTTCAGAGAATAATTTCAAAAGGAATATCCTTATAAACTTGCTGCATATTTAATGTGCTAAAGCAAGAGATAAGTAAAAGTGGTAAGTATATTAACCTTGTATAGTAACCATTTTGTTTGAAGCACAGTTGTACTTAGTGACATTTTATGTGTGTATATAATCACACTAATACTTGTAGTAGGCTCTACCACTACTCACTAGGCTCTACTCAGAAGGTAGTTTCTAAGTTGCAAATTTTAGGATTCATTAACTAAAAACCATTAAATTCCTGATTCCAAATACTAAAATTCACAGATAGAAAGGTAGTATTAAGAAAATTAAGCCCTGGCTGGCGTAGCTCAGTGGACTGAGCGCGGGCTGCGAACCAAAGTGTCTCAGGTTTGATTCCCAGTCAGGGTACATGCCTGGGTTGCAGGCCATGACCCCCAGCAACTGCACATTGATGTTCCTCTCTCTCTATCTTCCTCCCTTCCCTCTCTAAAAATAAATAAAATATTTAAAAAAAAAAGAAGAAAAAAAATAAGCAAGCTTTTAAATATCGTTTTATTTTTTTCTAGACTGGATATGAAAAAAGTATGACACCAGGACAAAATAGAGAACAACGAGAAAGGTAATGCCATCTTTATAGCTAAACTTCTTTATACATAAATTTTAAATTCTGTATGTAATGTATTTATGCCTTTCTGAATATTAAGAAGGTTAAAAAATAAACTATGCACAAAAAATATGTTAGCTTTTAAAATCACATTCAGCTGTACATTTTTTTTTCTGTAGCAGTTCTGATTTTTAGATATTCAGTGAGTTAACAGGTTATGGACCAGAATAATATAGCATTTACTTATTTTTTTTCTTAGTGGTTTTTCGTACCCAAATTTCAGTGTGTCTGCAGCCAATGGTGTACCTTCTGGAGTAGGTATTGCAGGCGGCAAGATGAGACGAGAAAGAACACGCTTTGTGACATGTAAACCTCCAGAAGAGGAGGTAGGTTTACATACTTAATACTCTTGATGTTTATTAAAAGCTTTGGTGTGTTGCGGTGGTGAGGGGAGATCTTGGAGGTGTGGGGTTTAGGGAGACCCAACACAACAGTAATGTGCCACTGAAATGGTTCCTTCAAAATATTTGTTTATGTGCACGTGTGTGTTTTAAACTACCAGATTTTTTAAACCATCTTCACTGTGACAATTCAGAAAACGTAACAGTACTGAAAAATTTCATGGGTGTCATTAAAAAGCCATAATTGTTTCAATAAAAGAATTGCAATGAAATTATTTGAGCCTTAGAATATTGTATAATTTGGTTTTGCAAATTTCTGCAAAAATAGATGAATGTGCTTTGTATTCATTTCACCTGCCCTTCATATTATTTGTGAACTTTATCATGTTGTGAAAGGTAACTCTAGGTTATTTAATTTCAGTATGAAGGTTTACCACAGTTCATTCTGCAGGGTATATTTCATTTGATTCTTAATATATGCTAAGGCGAATATTTGTGCACTTCTGCCTTTGCACACATGCAGTATTTGGTCTAGGCTATTTAGGAATGGAATTATTTGATTATAGGACATGATACACAAATTCAAGAGTATTAGATGTTGCCTCATTACTCTTCAAAGTAGTTTTCCAATTTAACACTTCCACCTGACAGTAGGTAGATATGGTTTTTCTTTATTCTTATTAGTACTTGATTTTGTTCATTTAAAAATATTTACCACTGTGATGGCTGTGAAGTGGCATGTCATAGGAGTTTTATTTTGCATTTTGTTGTTTACTAGGGAGAGGAGACGTCTTTTTGTGAGTTTCTTTGCCATTGGGGATTTCTCTTTATCAGTTTTTTCTTTAGGGTTATTTTATTAGGAAAAGTTTTTTATATATTCTGCGTATGAAAGTTTGAAAAAAGATATGGACTAATGGAAGATTGGTTAAATTAGCTTTTCTTTCCCTATATGTTGTATTTGTTTTCTGTCTGCTTTGAGTTGAAGGCAGGTCTCATTTCAGTCTTTTTGTAGATGAATTTCAGCCTAGCTGGATTAGTAAAGTTTTTATTTGTCATGTGTTTCTAATTAAAATTTCATTTGTAACTTTCTCATTGACCCATATTTTTCAAGAGTATTTATTTAGATTTTTAAATAGGAGATCTTTTCTAACAGTCTTTGTTGACTGTGAAGTCATGTTTTGATTGAAATTGTTGTATGTATTAGTATCTTTTTATGTCTGTTGCAAAGCCTGCTTTGCAGGCTTATTTAGAATGGGAAATGTTTCTAATTTTTTCCTTATCTATCTCTTCTTATTTGTTTAGTTGTGCCTCTCCAGAGGCACAGCTCACCAGAATCATGACTTCTTTGGCAGTTGGGACCTTCTGCCATGGAGCCTATCTTGTAATAGTTATGCTAGGGGCCTTGGCTCCGTTACTGGCCTTGAGGCTCTGTGTTTTCCCTTAGATTCTACTTGTTGCTGTGCTGGAGTGTTGTGTAGGGAGGGGAAGTATTAATATATTCTATCTTGAAAGAGAAACTCTCAAATGTCATTAAATTACATAGTGTATGAAACTTTGTAGTTTTCTTAGCAAGCCAATTATCTTTTGTGATTTAAGCTCTTCATGTAGATTTAATTACAGTTATGAAATGGGTTATTTTGCCTTATATACATAAGGAAATTAATACCTGATTGATATAGCATGAACTTGTTCTTTAGATGGGTTTTTATATTTCTCAGTAAAATGAGTGGTCCTACCTTTTTAAAGTTTATCCCTGTATGAGAACAATTACTAGCTTGGTTTGGTGTTTGCCAAATGACAGATTGTGAATTTTGCTTATTTCCCTTCAGTTTCGATCTCAGGTTGGTACCTGTAGCTTAATTTCAGCTGTCTTGTAGATTTGTGTTTAGTTTGACTTTGCTGTGTTGAGACGTTTTGGGGGGTTAAAATTAATTTATTTACTTTGGCTTTTAGTATTTGGTATATTAACTATAAGGAGCTTTATGAAACTCTTAACTTCCCAGACCTCTTTATGACCTCCTCCCTTATGTGGGCCCCTCTCTTCATTCCGGTCAACTGCCAACTGCCAATTTCACATCCCAGGATGCTTCACCCAACTCCTTCTGCCTCTAACTCTCTTCCATACTGGAGTTAGAGTTTCTACATTTCTGAGGAAAGAGGTCCTAATGGGTGGCTGCCCCAAATTTTCTGCGTACCCTCTGTTTTTTAAAAAATTTATGTGTAATAGTTTTGGATAGATACTTCCTTATTTAATGTGTCCAGTACCATTTTTTGTTTGTTTCAGATAGCAAATGTGTTTACACCACATTGTTTCTTAAATTAATTGTACTTAATGGGAGTTTTTGGTAAAAAGATCGAAGATTCATTTTTGTAGGTTTTTTAAATAGGCTTTTAGGAAGGTCAAGTGGAAGAAATTTTATCTTTAATAAAATTAAACAAATTATGCTAATTACAGATACATTTCTACTTCATAGGGACTGGTGTATTTCATTTACTAAACATTCAGTTTTATAGAATTCTATGTTAGAAATAACCCAATTTGGACTTCCGGCCAAGATGGAGATGAAGGTAGACACACTGTGCCTCCTTGCACAACCAAAATAAGGAAAACAACAATTTAGAAACAAAATAACAACCAGAAGTGACAGAAAATTGAACTGACAGAAAATGGAAGTCCAACAACCAAGGAGTTAAAATAGACACATTCTTCCAGACCGGTAGGCGTGGTGGAGAGGGTTCGTGGCACAAAAAGCAGTGGTACTGGGCGTGCAAGGAACCACAGGCGAGTAAGATGGCAGCGGGTGGACCCTGGGCATGCAGGTGGTGGCTGGCAGACCCCAGGGCAGACCCGGTGAGGTAGCAATTATGAAGTGAGGGACTGTGGGCGGTCCCACATTTGCGAGCAGATAAACCAGGCAAAACTGGGGAGTGAGACAGACCTCGCAGCCTAGGGTCCCAGTGCCAAGAAATAAGGCCTCGAAACACTGATTGAAGACAACTGTGGGGGTTGAGGCGCCGGGAGAGACTCCCAGCCTCATGGGAAAGTTTGTTGGAGAGACCCACAGGGTCCTAGAATGTACACAGGCCTACCCACAAGGAAATCAGCGCCAGAAGGGCCCAGTTTGCTTGGGGGAAGCAGCAGAGGGGACTGGGATCCGACAGAGAGTGGAGCAAGTGCCGTTGTTCCCTCTTGGACCCCACCCCCACATACAATGTTACAACCTAGCCACTGGGTTGCCCCGCTCTGGTGAACACCTAAGGCTCTGCCCCTCATACATAACAGGCAGGACGAGACCAAAAAAAAAAAAAAAAAGAATGGCCCAAACAGAAGAATAGATCAAAGCTCCACAGCAAATACAACTAAGCGACTAAGAGACAGCCAACCTATCAGATGCACAGTTCAAAGTACTGGTGATCAGGATGCTCACAGAATTCGTTGAATTTGGTTGCAAATTAGATGAAGAAATGAAGGCTATGTTAAGTGAAATGAAGGAAAATGCACAGGGAACCAATAGTGAGGGGAAGAAAACTGGGACTCAAATCATTGGAGTGGACCAGAAGGAAGAAAGAAACATTCAACCAAACAGAAAAGAATGAAGAAACAAGAATTCAAAAAAATGAGGAGAGGCTTAGGAACCCCCAGGACATCTTTAAACGTTCCAACATCTGAATTATAGGGGTACCAGAAGGGGAAGAGGAAGAGCAACAAGTGGAAAAGTTATTTGAACAAATAATACAGGAGAACTTCCCCAATCTGGCAAAGGAAATAGACTTCCAGGAAGTCCAGGAAGCTCAAAGTCCCAAAGAAGTTGGACCCAAGGAGAAACACACCAAGGCACATCATAATTACATTATCCAAGATTAAAATGAAGGAGAGAATCCTGGAAGCAGCAAGAGATAAGGGGACAGTCACCTACAAAGGAGTTCCCATCAGACTGTCAGCTGATTCCTCAAAAGAGACCTTGCAGGCAAGAAGGGGCTGGAAAGAGGTATTCCAAGTCATGAAAAGCAAGGACCTACATCCCAGATTGCTCTATCCAGCAAAGCTTTCATTTAGAATGGAAGGGTAGATAAAAAGCGCTTCTCAGATAAGGTCAAGTTAAAGGAGTTCATCATCACCAAGCCCTTATTATATGAAATGTTAAAGGGACTTATCTAGGAAAAAGAACATTGAAAACATGTATGGTAAAATGGCAGCAAACTCACAATTATTAACAACCACACCTAAAACAAAAACAAAAAGGAACTAAGCAAACAACTAGAACAGGAACAGAACCACAGAAATGGAAATCATTTGGAGGGTTAGCAACAGAGGAGTGGGAGGAGGAGAGGGGGAAAGGTACAGGGAATAAGTAGCATAGATGGTAGGTACAAAATAGACAGAAGGAGGGCAAGAATAGTATGGGACATAGAAGCTAAAGATGTGGGTGGGAGAGGGTGTGCAGGGTAGAGAGGAATGAGACAACTGTAATAGCATAATCAATAAAATAAGTAAAAAAAAAAAAGAACCCAATTTGCAAAATGAGGTAGTAAAAGTGTGTTTTAGCTTTTGCCTTATCTCAGATTCCAACATTTGTGAGGATTGTGTGCTGGTCCCTAAACACTGGGAATTTGCCTTTGCTGTGATACTCTGTTTTTATAATGGAAAAGTTCATTGATGCTGAATAGATAAGTAGTTTATAATAAGATTGAGTTCGGGTAGATTTAAGTGCTTCATGTTGTCATGTGTTCTGCCAGTCAGTGGTGTCATGACTTTGATTGACTTAACTCCTTGTACATCAGCTTCCTTCTCTTTAAAATGAGGATAAGCCTTGAGCAGTGCGGCTCAGTGGGTTAGGTGTCATCTTGCAAAGCTGACTGTCACCAGCTTGGTTCCTGGGTCAGGGAACACACCTGAGTTCACGCCAGGTCCCTGGTTGGGGACATGCGAGAAGAAACCAGTTCATGTTTCTCTCACACATTGAGGTACCTCTTTCTCCCTTTCTTCCTCCCCCCCAAAAATAAATAGTCTTTTTTTGAGTTGCTATCTCATTGTAAAATCTTTTTTAAAAAATGGTGTTAAGAAAAATATATTTAGCTTGTGTCTGTAGGATGTCTGTCATTTAATACCTGTCTGATATTAGGCCATGTATCTGTGTGCCCCAGTTTCGTCATCTACAGTACTAAGTGTCTATCTCCTGTGAGACAACCCATGTAAAGGTATTACAAAGGTAATGTATATAGTAAGTCACAGATTTGATGGTGATTTTGTTTAACTTGAGGCATCTGTAAGCATCTAGTTACAGCTCTTGACTTAGTTTCACCCAGATTTGTGGGACCCACTTTTGATCAATCAAGTCAAAATATTGGTGACTAAGAATCAAATTTAAAATTGGTTTAAAGTCAATAATAATAATAACCAGCAAGGGCAACCATATAGCTTAATGAGTTGGCATGAGGTACAGGTTATGTTCACTTGGTGTGTCCAGGTGTTATAAAGGGTCTAAAGGGAAGAAAATCAGGCTAAGGTTGGAGATGGAAAGAAACATCCCTACAGAAATACCCAAATGTGTCTGTTGTGTCCTTCCTTCCTCCTCCTCCACATTTGATTATACGCTTCACACAAGAAATTTTGAAAGATTGGGCAGTGAACGTACATAATACTAGCACCTAGATTCTAATATTTTGTTATATTTGCTTTAGCAAATAAATATTCATATTTTTGGGGTGCATTTCAAAGTAAATTTAAGACTTAACTCAGTATACTTTACCCCCCCCCACCATACTTCAGCATGCATTGCATGAACTAGAGTTAAATATTTGTTTTTTAATTTAGCAAGAATTTTCAGGTGGTGAAATGTAAAATTAATAGGTGCATCATTGAATGAATTTGACAAATGTTTACATCTCTGTAACCCAGAGTCCTGTGGAGGTGTCAGACATTTGCAGTCCTTACACTTGTGCTCCTTCACAGTTAATACTCACTGCCTCCACTCCTGGAAAAATTACTGTTCTCATTTTTCCCCCACTGTGTATTGGGTTTTGCTTGTTCCAAAACTTAATATCAGTACAGTTCAGTGTGCATTTTTTTTGGAGGGTCTGGCTGTTATGAATAAAGCTGCTGTGAACATTCTTGTTGTACCTTAATTGAAGACATGTTTATTTCTCTTGGGGTAAATATAGAACCAGACAGGGGAGGCAGGAGTAACATTTTATACTCCCACCAATGTGTGGGCATTTCTGTTACTCTGTATCTTTACCAGTAGCTGACTGTCATTTTTTAAATTGTAGCCATTCTGCTTTGTGTATGGTGTTATATCAATGTAATTTTAATTTGCATTTCTCTAATGACTAGTAATATTGTATTCTTGTTTATGTCCTTATTGGCTGTTAGTATCGTCATTCTTTGTGCGATCTCTGTTCAGATCTTTTGCCCTTTTAAGATTGGGTTGTTTTATTGAGTTGTACAAACTATGAATTCTGGACCTAGATACTGGATTTTGCCATGTATGATACACTCCATGTATAATATGTGCCCACATTTTTGTCCCAAAGTTTCAGGAGAAATAATCTTTCATTTTAATTTTTTAATTCAATTTTTTATTTATTTATATTTAGATACTTGACTTTTTTTATATTATAAAGGAATTTTAGCATTTTTTAGCATTTATTTTTTAACATATTATGGTACAACAAATTTTATGTAACAAATAATTAACAAAACACAAGAACAGATACAAGGTATTTCAGGTACTACCCATATATAATACACATCCTTATTTTCCGTCAAAAATTTGTGCAAGAAAAGTGCACATTATACATGACAAAATACAGTATTTTGAATAATACATGTCTTACAAGAAGTCTGAACCTATTTATTTTTTCTCTATTATTTCTCTGTACCTAAGCAACTCTCTCGTCTCCCCAGATTGCAGAGTTCTATGTTATTATCTACTGAAGATAATTAGCAGTGCTTTTATGTTTTTTCTAAATTCCTTTTTTACTTCTTGTGTAACCCATGGATTATTTAGAAGTGTGTTTAATCATGATTTTAATGTTTTGAAATGCATTAAGACTTCTTGTATAGCCCAGCATAACGTCTGCTTGATGAATCTTAAAGAATGTATATTCTGCAGTTGTTGGGTATAGTGTTCTGTAGAAGTCAGATAAGATGACTGATACTATTTCCTAGATCTTACTTGTTCTTGCTCAACTTTGTGAGGCTTATTTAGGGGGTCTGTCTGGTTAGTCTATTAAAATTGTTGAAAAACAGGAATTACAATTGTCAACTTACATTTGATATATTTTTCTCAATATATTAATACATAAATATTTGCTTCAAATATTTTGAGGTCCTCATTAGAACATACACCTTATACCTATTACAGTTTTTCAGTGATGTACCTCTTTTAATATTAATACATGCCCTTAAAAGTGTTTTTTGAAATATTCTTTGTCTTAAAATCTACTTTATCTGGTATATATATAGCCAGCCACTCTTGTTAGAATAAGCTTTCTTAGGCTTATCACAGGTTATATCTTTTTTCAGCCATTTACTTTCAACCTGTGTCTGTATATTTTAGTCTCTTGTAGATAGCATATAGTTGATTCTTGCCTTTTAATTGGACTGTTTACTTGTAATGTAATTACTGATATGGTTGCATATGGCCTGCCAGTGTTCTAATTTTCCCATTTTTTTTTCTTTCTTTTTCCTTTCGAAAGCCACTTTTTTGGGGGGTTAATTGAATATCTGTTTGAATTCCATTTTAATTACTTTTTGGCTTATCTGTCTCTGCATGTTACTTAGTGGTTCCTCTTGGGATTACTGTGTATTTTACTTTGTGTTAATATTGTACCGTTCCCTTTGAAAATTTAAGAATCTTGTATCCTTATAGTTTGATTTACCATCACTCCCTTGGTATGTTATTCTGTCATTGTCATTTGTATTACATTTAGATAGATAGGCTATAAACCTATCGCATATGATTTTAAAAAAATTTTTTAAATGGGTACAACTTTTTTTAAGGTTTTTATTTTACTTTATTTATTTTTAGAAAGAGGAGAAGGGAGGGACAAAGAGAGGGAAAGAAACATCAATGTATGGTTGCCTCTCATGTGGCCCTCACAGGGGACCTGGCCCACAACCCAGGCATGTGTCCTGACTGGGAATCAAACTGGCAACCCTTTGGTTCACAGTCTGCGCCCACTGAGTTACACCAGCCAGGGCTCACATAGGATTTTTGCTTTACACAGTTAAAGAAATTAATGGAAAAAATTTATGTTTGCTCCCAAATTCTCCATTTCTTCCAGAAATCTGAGTTTCCATATAGTGTCATTTTTGTTTACCCTAAAGAACTTATAGAGCAGGTTTTATAGCAACAGATTCTCTTAGTTTTCTTTTACCTGAAAGTGTCATTATTTTTCCTTTGGTGGCAGGCTTAACTCTACTAAGGTGTGATTTATGTATAATAAACCTCATCCATTTGAAGTATCCAGATTGTTTTAGCTGGCAGTGAACTCACTGAACTCACACTCTTGTCTCGTCTGTGGTGGGCAGCAGCTGAAACTCTTTAGTCTTAATTGGCTGTTCAGTGTCTGCCTTACACACATGTCATTTACAGGTCTGCTGGAGATTTGGACAGTTTATATGCAGACTTAGGGCTCCCCTTCTATGGCTCTTCAGTCCTGCATCTCCACTCATTTTCTAGCTGCTCTGGTCACCTTGTCTGTCCTGTGATTCCTCCTCTAGCACATTTGCAGTTTTCTCTGAATTTCTTCTGTCTAGTGACACCAACTCAAAAAGAGAATATGAAGCTCACTCTGTGTTCTTCTCTTCTTTCAAGTATCTTATTTCCTCTAGTTTCTGCTTGTTTTTGTTTGCTCTTCAGTGTTTTCAGATAATTTTTTTTAATCCTCATCCAATGACATCTTTTCTTTGCCTTCTCATACACACTCCACCCAGAAGTTGAATCCACAACCTAGGTATGTGCCCTGACCTGGAATCAAACCTACGACCTATTGGTCCATGGGAGTATGTGCTAACTAACTGAGGCACACTGGCCAGGGCTCAAAGAGGTTTTTTTTTAATATTTTGTCCAGAGTTTGTAATTGTTATCTGTCAGAGTATTGGTAAAATATGAACTACGCCACCTTTAGCAGAAGCAGAACTCTTTGTTCTAGATGTGCGTCATTTGAGACTTGGGTGGCCTTTGCTAATATTGAGTTAAAAACCAAGGCAGTTCACCAAACTCATTAATACTGATATTTATTAAATGATAGATAACTTTGTTTCATGTTAATATCACAACCACAGTATATTATTTTCTTTCCTCATTTTTCACTAGTTTGGCAATTGGTATTGAGGGGTAGGTAGTTCACAAAGTCATATAGCTGGCATATGGGATTCAAATTTTGTTTAGTTTGGTTTTTTCCCATTCAAGAGCTCACATTGTTAAAACTGCATGGTGCTGCCTTCTTCCTATTTTAAATTTACCTGTAACTATATAAAATCTACTTTAAAACAAGAACAGATAAAAGAATGACATAAAAGATGAACCATATCATTATAAAACTTAATTGTGTTTCAGGAAATGGAAGTACCAGTGTTGCCAAAAATCTCTCTACCCATCACCAGTTCTTCACTGCCTACCTTTAATTTTAGTTCCTCTGTGATCACAACTTCATCACCAGTTAGTCCTGCACAGTCATCAACAAACAAGGTACAAAACCTTTGTACAAGTAGAGGTCATTTGTGATCTTTCTTATTGTTTATTTTAAAACATGTACCATACTTCACCATGCATACTGTACCACCCATATCTTAACACTGCCCATGTATAATGCATGTCCTTATTTTTCTCTCAAAAATTTGGGCAAAAAACAGTACATTATACACTGCAAAATGCAGTAATTCAGTTTAAGACAGTGATTAATTTTCACTATGGAAATCAACTCAGTAAGAAGAGAAAAATGGAAGTGGTATTTCGCCTTTTTAAAAAATGTACATTATAATGGGATATGTTGTAATGGGGGTGCTCTTCAATTCTTACGCAGCAGTGCACTAAAGAAAGAGATGATTGTGTTTGTTTCCAAACTGTTTTCAAATGAGATGCTTTTTTTTCTGTAAGGATAGATTTATGTTTTTATTTTTCAAGTAGGATTAATATCTTTAATTTGCTCGTTAAGTTTTTACACTTTTGTTTTGGCTTTTACTTTTTCTGAACTTTTACTTTTTAAAAAATCTTCTAAATGTTTGCTTATGGATGTTATTTTTCTTCTTTAGACAAATACCCATGTTTGAAAACTGTATGCTCCTCTTCTAAGAGGAAGGCAGATTTTATAGCAGTTACTATTAAGTATTTTTGAGAAGTTAAAAAGTGATTTTTAAATCTAAAAGGGGAGAATTTTGCTTTTGGCTTCTTTGGAATAATTAGCTTACGGTCTATTTTACTGTGACAGTTTTCTTTTTCTAAGGAGTTCTCTTTTGTATTTTGTTTAATAATTTGGAAAACCAGGTACAAATGACCTCTCCAAACAACACAAACAGTCCCATGTTCAGATTTTCATCTCCAATTGTAAAATCTACTGAGGCAGATGTACTACCTCCACCATCTGTAAGTACCAACTAAAGAATATTTCATATTAATTGATTTCAAAGGCACACTGTATTTTTATCTCAAATCCAAGATACTATCAGTGGTAAGAAATAAACTATTTTTCTTCTGGGTTAAAAAATCACAATGTACAGAAAGGATGAGTGAGTGAAAAGCCTTTATTTTTGACTTCACACATCATGCACACACACACAGGTATATTCCTTTTCTTACGTACCATTTGCAAGTTAAGGTGCGGACATCTTAATGCCCTTAATACTGTCCATGTTTCCCCTAAGTAAAAGGACATTCCTTTGTCCTTTTACAATACAGTATATCCACAATACAATTATCATACCCACAAAATTTAACATGATACAATAATAACATAATCCATATTCACATTTCCCTATCAATCCCAGACTGTCCTTTAATTGCTGTTTTGTTTTCTCTTGGTCTTAGATCCAGTTAAGATTAGGACCTAATCAATTAAGTCATCATGCATTTAGTTAATATGTTTCTTGAATTATTTTTAACCTAGATAAGTTTTAGATATTTATGTTCCACAATATGTATTTGTTTTTCTTTGTAATAGAAATAAATATTTTGGGTAAGAATTATAAGTTCAGTGTTTAGGTTTCCTAATTCTTATTTGGCATGTGTATCATTTTAACATGTTGCTCTTCGTGTTTTTTACTGTGTCATTGTATTCTGTCAACCAGATGCCCCAGATAATTGTAGTTTCCCTGCTGCATGCTTGAAATCTGTTTGTTGTCCAGAAAGTCTCAAACTTTTTTGTTAGAAAATAACATTTAGCAACCCATACTTAGGCATTAGGAACACATTACTTATATACTGCTTTGAAAGAAAAAGGTGCCTTAGAAATTAAAAACTCTGCTGTTAAACTGTGAAACTCCATTTGTTACAAGAAGCATCACAGTTTTAGAGATTGTAAAACATGAAAAATTGTGAATCTTAGAATAAATGAAATTCAGTATATATTTTCCACTTGAAATAAAAAAACCCCTCTATTTGATACTTACTTAAAACTAATTTGACACTTAAAGGATAACTTTTCTCTTTACAGATTGGTTTTACATTTAGTGTGCCTGTTGCAAAAACAGCAGAACTTTGTGGCTCTAGTAATATTTCAGAACCAATCACAAGTAGTTCCGGTAAGTAAAAATTTCTCACAAATTTTCACATAGTTGCATACATTAGATTAATATTTCTAATTCTTTCACCTTTGGAAATTCTTATAAATGCTTTCATTTGAATCAAATTGGCTCTGAAAAGCAAACAAGGAGCTAATATCAACCTTTTGACAATAATACTTTTTAGTAATTATCCTCAGAGATATTTAGCTTCCTAAATGTAAATATTAACACTTTGATTGTGAAGGGGATAGTCACAAAGTGAATTTATGCATTGTCTTTGTTCAGTCAAAATAAGTATGTTATAACAGAAGTCTTATAAGAAATCAAGAGTTGTCTACGTTGTAATTGCAGTGGATTCCCTAAGTTTACTGTTAGATTCACAAGCATTTTTGTGTGTCATGATTATGACACATAACCTTTGCAATTAGTAATACATACTATCTGAACTCAGGAAATTGGCATAAGTGAGGGAGAGGTGAATAATCAGTTATTTCTTTTTTAAAAGTAGTTTTTCTTTTTAGGATTTTGTTTATATTTTTAGAGAGAGGGGAAGGGAGAAAGAGAAACATCAGTGTATGAGAGAAACACAGATTGGTTGCCTCCCATACATGCTATTAGTTTAAGGTGTACAACATAGCAATTCAACATTTATGTAACTTATGAAGTGATCACCTTGATAAATCTGTTACCCATTTGACATATGTAGTTACTATAATATTATTGACGATATTCCCTAGGCTGTACTTTACATCCCTATGAGTTTTGTTTCTATCAGTTTGTACTATTTGTACTTAATCTCTTCCTCTTTTTCACTGATCCCCTCGTCCCCATCCCATCTGGCAACCATCAAAATGTTCTCTTATCTTTGAGTTTATTTCTGTTGTATTTGTTCATTTGTCTTTCTGTCTCTTGATGGACATCAGGGCTCTTCCCACCTTTTGGCTGTTGTAGATAGTGCTGCTGTGAATATGCATGCATATGTATTTGTTTGAATACTCGTTTCAGTGTTTTGGGGTATACACCTAGGAATGAAATGGGTGGGTCAGATGGTCTTTTGAGGAACCACAAAGTTGTTTTTCTCAGCAGCTAGCTTATTTCATTTTCCCACTAGCAGTATGTGAGGGTTTAAATTTCTTTACATCTTTATCACACTTCCTTTTCTCTCTCTCTCTTTTTTTTTAATAGCCATTGGTTGGCATTTCTCTAGTGATTAATGGTGTTGACCCTGTTTGTGTATTTGTTGGCCCTTTATATAACTTCTTGGGAGAAATGTCTAATCAAGCCTTTGCCCACTTTAAAATGGGTTTGTCTCTTTGCTGAGATGTAACCATTTTTATAAAGTCTGGATACTGTATACTTACCAGACATATGATTTGTAAATAATTTCTCCAGTTCAGTGGATTGTGTTTTTACACTTTCTTGATAATGTCTTTAAATATGCAAAGGTTTTTAATTTTGGAGAAGTTTAAATTTTTTTTCTGCTTGTGCTTTTGGTGTCATATCTAAGAATATATTGCCAAATTCATGGTCATGAAGATATTCATCCTAGCTTTTCTTTTAAGAGCATTATAGTTTTCTTATATTTAGATTAGTGATCCATTTTGAATTAAGTTCTGTTTATGGTGTAAGGTATATGGGTAGGCAGGATTTTTTGAAACCCCTTTTTAATTGGCAAACACTCAAGTTGAAAAACCTGGTTACTTTATTATAAAAGATTTCAAATATTCTCTGAAGTTGAATGGTAGATTGAATGCCCATATACTCTTTACCCAGCTTCAACATTTACCGCTTTATGACCAATCTTATGTATCCCTCCCTCCCTTCTTCCCTTTGCACACATACAAACACACCTATTGGTTTACTTTGAAACAGTTCCACACATATTTCATCTATACAGTCCCCTGTTAAAACTCTAACCACAAAAGCATCATCATACTCAAAATATAGATCTCTGATTTTAAGTAAAAGGATATGTTTGTTTTGGAAAGTTTGGGAAATATAAAAAGTAAAAGCAATAAATAAAAGTCACTCATCACTAGCAGCCACCCATTATTACTCTTTAGATGTAAATATTCAAAATCTTTTGGACTTTCTTACCTGTTTTTACCTATAACTGTGCTTTTAAGAAGGATGTTTTTGTGTAGCTGTGTAACATTTTATTGTGTTAGTGTTTTGTACATTTATGTTATCAGTCCCTCACTGAACATTTATCACCCGGGTTTTCAGTGTTGCAATGGAAGGATAGTTTCAGTCATAGGCCAAGTTTCTAGAAATAACTGGCTCAGTTAAATATTTTTAAGGCTTTTTTAAAATCAGTATTATAAATTGCTATGTAATTGATTACATATTTCATGAAGGGAGTCAAGTTGCCTCAGTTGCCATATCCTCTTGAATGTTTCAGCTTGACTTTCTTAATTACCAGTGAACTCATTGGGTTGTAATTATAGTCTATATTTTTTGTCCTTCTGGAGGAGAGAGATGTACAATGTGGGAAATAGTATTTTTACTTCCTTGTAATGGCAGTTTAACTCTGTACTGTTAAATAATTTGTTCATTATTTTTGAATTTCAGACTTTTTAATGATGTTTTAGAAGTTGATCCAAATATTGTCTCTAAAAGATCTTTTCAGTATATTTAAGTTGAGTCCAGTGCTTTTTCTTGGCATAATATCTTTTATAATTAAAAAAAATTACAGCTCAAGATATCACTGCAGTGCACAGTACAAGCTGTAAGAAGCCAGATGAAGATTTTGAGGGCCCTTTTAGACCTGCAAAAACCCTGAAAGAAGGAAGTGTCCTAGATGTTCTGAAAAACCCCGGTAAGATAATGGCTGCCCTTGAGAAGGTCTAAAATTTTAATTACAAACTCATGATTTTATTTTAATGTCCTTTGTGGTATACTTTAGGCTTTAAGAAAAGTATGGCTTATTTGACAGGGGATTGACTTTTAAATGTAGATGTAATCCAGTGTAATTCTTTTAGGGAAAAGATTTTAGAAACTCTACTTATTTCTTTAGAATTCAAGGACTTCATACTAAAGTGAGATTTTTAAATGGCAAGTATAGAAGGAGAAAATGAATTCTTGTTAATAGAGGTAGGCCAACATTGAATAAAAGTAAATGAACTTCATGATATACGTGAGCATGTCTTTCTCACCAGAGTTTTGAAACTGCCTTGTTCTTCTCAGATTATTCCCCAGTTGTGATGTATGTATAACAAGGCCAGCAAACATTTGCTGATTCGAATGTATGTAAGAGACAGTCTCACTTAACACAAGATACGAAAACTAGTAGGTAATAATTGAAGGCAGTGACTAGAAATCAGGTAATAATTGAAGGCAGTAACTGGAAATCTTCAAATAGGAATAAGTTTTCAGTTTGACCATCAAAGAAAATAGTCACAAGTTCAATTGTGATGTGTATGATAAGAATGTAAAGATGTTTTTAAGGTAATCTAGTAGCTCAGAAATAATTTAGACTCAGCAGAAGTGTTCATGTATAATTGAATGGGGATTTGAAAATAAGGTTGGCTTCTGCAAGATTTAGAAGGGTTAGGTTTTTTTTGGTTGAGCTTTCAGTAATTTAGATGAGTTTATTCAGTTATGGCAGAACTCCAGAATTCCTGTACTAGAATTAACCAAGTAGTAGGTAAGCATCAAATTTATATAGTTTATCTTCATGTAAGTTATACTATACATTCAAAATGCCTACATCTCCCCCCTTTAACTTCTTTTTAGTAGCAAAAATTTGGAGATCATATATATGTTCTTCTGAATGAGAAATTACGAAAATTCAAAAAAGTGGAAGGAATAGAAATCGGTGATACTTTCGTCAATCTTAGTGACTTAAATTAATCATTAACAACATGTTGACCACTGGCAATAACAGCTATGTAGGATTTTTTGGCTCTTAGCTAAAAATAGTTTTAGGCTGAGTTATTTCTTGGCAGCACTAGAAAAATCTAACAACTTTCAGTTACCTTATTCCCTTTTGATTTTCTTTTCCTTTGATGCTTAAGGCTAGAGAAACAGGTCACTGAGTTTGTTGGTGTGAATAAAATAAAAATTAATTGGTCCAGAGTAAAGGATTGAAACATTTCCACAAATAAAGTGTACTTTCAGTGAATCAGTTCCATGGCAGCAGTTTGGGTAGCACACGGACTTTTTCCTCCTGTATTATTCTGTGCTTCTACTTGAATACCTTCGTTGTCTCGATACACCTTCAGTGGTTATAAAAAGGTATACTTACAATGTGAAAGGAACTGAGATTACATCTGAGAGATATTTGAAGCAATTTTGTTTGAATTTGTGTTTGTATAACTTTGCGCGGGCCTGTATTTGAGTAGCATGAGCCTGTACACCATTAGGATTGACTGAGTAATTTTTGTACTTCTAGGCCTTACCAGATTTGTTGTATCTCTATTGTAGTTTATCATATTTGTCATTGAACTATTGCTGTTTTAAAGCTCTGTATGAGTTTAGTGTAATTAAAAATAATTCTTACCATTCTGTTGTACTTTGGAGGGACATCTGCCCAATGACCATACCTATACAGTTCAGCTGGTTTTTACCAAAAGTAGAGGATATCACAGTAGTGGGTTATGACTGGATCGAATTTAAAAATTATAGATATTGAAGTCATTATAGCCAAGAGAACACCTGAAAGAGACAGATGGGGAAGAAGACTATGAATATACTGTCGGTCATTGTCGCAGGAATGTGGAGTGTAGTAAGACATTGATGACAATAGTGTAGATGAGTGGATGACTATAACTAAAGCCTTAAGTTAGGTATTGTTTGAATTATAATAACTAGAAAGTCTGAGAGGAAGAAGGTGATATATTATAAAGCATCCTTTCTAGAATGTTAACTAGGTGTCATTTATTTATGCAATTAATAAATAGTGCTTTGGTGAAAATCACCTCTGAAGTGCTCCATCTTGGATTGTAGTAACTCAGCGATAAGGTAATGCTATCTCCCAGTAATAATATTTCAGTTAGTGTTTTGATTAGAAAACCTTCCCTAACGTTTTTTTTTCAACCCCTGCCCTAACCCCTGTAGGTTTCACATCACTGAAGCCAGATTCTCTTGCTGCTGATCCTACCACCACAAGCCCAGTAGTTTATACAAGACCGGCAATAAGTAGCTTTTCTTCTAGTGGAATCGGGTTGGGGGAAAGTTTAAAAGCCGGATCATCATGGCAGTGTGATAGTTGTCTGCTTGAGAACAGAGTAACAGACAGCAAGTGTGCAGCCTGTCAAGCGACAAAATTGCCACCAAGAGATACTGCTAAACAGACTGGAATTGGGACACCAAGTAAAAGTGGCAAAACAACTCTTCCTGCATCAGGGACAGGTTTTGGAGACAAATTTAAACCAGCAGTAGGAACTTGGGATTGTGATACCTGTTTAGTGCAAAATAAACCAGAAGCGATAAAATGTGTAGCTTGTGAAACACCGAAACCTGGAACCGGTATTAAGCGAGTCCTTACCTTGCCAGTGACTTCAGAAAGTGCTGTCACTGTGGCTGCTTCATCTTCCAGCTGCACTGTGACCACTGGTACCTTAGGATTTGCAGATAAATTCAAAAAGCCCAAGGGATCTTGGGAGTGTCCAGTATGCTGTGTTCCTAATAATCCAGAAGACAATAAATGTGTGTCCTGTATGTCTGAGAAACCAGGTACGTTTATGGCTGTTTGGAATAATTTTGCTCATTATGTTAGTAGAACATTTTAATTCTTTGTAAAACCTCTAAGAAAAACCTGAATGTTTTAAATGTTTCACGATGAGCATTTTCTTAATACATCTTAACTTTTAAAGCTATATTGAGATTAAAATGACTTGCTTGGGGCTGGATTTGTATATTTTCTTAGGATAGGCTGTGAGTTAATACTTTGACCTCTGTATGCATTTTTATCAGAAACTTCTTGCTCTTTAGGATCATTTTCAAGTTTACTGTTACAGATGTTGAATGGTAATGGGACAATCTTAAATCTCTACACAGAATAAAATACTGCTTTGTCTCTCTTTCTCTAAATAGAAGGTGAGGATGGCTAGTGGTCATTTCCAGGGAAAGTTTCATTAAAGGGTGGACAACATTGCTTTATTGAAAAGGCTGTCGCTGGATGTTCATGGCGATACCTGTACCTGTATGCTCTCTGCCAGAGATGCTGCAATGGTAGTGAATTACTGAAGCATCAGTGAAAATTCTAACTTTGATAGCTAGAAAAATAGAGTTAGATTTAGGTTTTTCCTGTTTCTCTGTTCAAATTTTAAAGAGTTAATAAAGATTCACATCTGGAAATGACTCTGCTGTTTTTGTAATACTGTTACAAAATTATTTGGTACAGATAATATGGTGACATGAATACTAAATAAAACATGTAACTATCTTGGGAATTACTTGCGTAGTTTTATGTCTGCAGTGAAAAACTTAAGTTACTAGCCTAAACCCCTGTTTGATCACAAGGGGTGAGCCATATTTCTAATTCCTACTGGACATCTCCATGAGAACAAGATTTCAAAATCTTCATTTCTTTCCCTTTCCACCTGTGCCACTACTCCCCTAAAAAAGGGAAACAAGACCTTGCTGCAGGAAGTGGAAGTTAATTCTGAGTTAATGGGGGAATAAAGTGTTGAGTCCAGCAGGGAATTTTTACAGATAAACAAAGGAAGCTTACATATGTATTAAAGAACTTTGCATCTTGTAAATGAGCCATTAGTTCAAGCAGAGGAGTGATGCGGTCAAATTTATATTTTGATAAATCACTTGGTGGCTTTTTTGAAGGATAGGTTGGAAGGCGACAAAATTTGGAGACCAGAGGACAGGTTAGAGAAGTTGTGTCAATAATATAGGCAAACATAATGGTGATGTGTACTAATGAAATCAAGTAAGGATGGGAAGGATGTAGAATAATATATTGTTGAATACATGACAATTTCAAGCTGCTGAAGTTGACTTGCAGATATATGTGAGGCTTTTGGGTGTACTGATAATGGACTCTCTAGGCTAAAGATACAGATTTGGAATCATTAGCCCATATTTTTCTAATAAGTCATGGGAGTGGAAGTGATGGAAAGTGAGCGGAGTGAATAGAGAACACGGTCTAAAAATGAGCTCTGCTAACTTAAGGGAGTGGCAGGAATAACACTTTTGGAAGTTAATTTTTAAAGGAATACCCAGAGAGGAAAAACGTGGCACTGGTTTCTTCTTGGAAGGATGGATTTAAGAGAACAAGTCTCATTAAGAAAGCTGTTATTCAAGCAGTAGAAGGGTCAGAAAAGAATGAAAAAGATTTGAGAAATATGTAAGGGAGGAGGAGTCATCTACTCAAGCTAATCAGGTGGATAGTGGAAACACCAACTAAGAAAGAATCCACAGGGATGAAGCTCAGAAGTGTGGACCGTAGGTACACAGATCAGGAAACTGTTTTGTTGGTGAGTAAAACTATCAGAGTAGATGAGAATTTGTGAGCAGGGCAACAGCCCAGTGGTGGAACCTCAGGGTGCAGTTTTATTGGCAAGATGGAAGAAAACATGCCAGTAAAACACAGACATCAAGGTAACTGGGAGAAGTGATGACATATGGAGAATATTTAGAGACATGGGTATCAGAGTGCATGGCTTCACTTAACACTATACAGGGTGAGGTAAAAGTAGGTTTACAGTTTTGAGTACACAAAGCAGTTTATTCTTTTATTATTACGTTATGTTCCATGTGAACAACTGTAAACCAGCTTCTGCCCCACCCTGTATTTCTTCATACACTGTGCTTTGGTGAGCCATTCTTCCTGTGCTACGTCCTCTGCCCACAGAACTTTCTAGTTCTGTTTAAGAATTTAAATCTCATGTCTGAGGATCCTTCTCCTGCCCCCTTAGTCACTTCTTCCTTCCTTGTACTCTTGTATTAGATCATTTAATCACTTTTCATTTTGTTGATGGTACTACTGTGCATTTATTTTACTTTTCCCTTTTAAGACAATGAGCACCTTCAGGAACTTAAGCAACATGTTATTCATCTTTGTGTGCCCAGAATATAAATGCATTATGGTGTTTAGTAAATGTCTGTCAGCTGGCTAGCTTATAACAAATGCCGTGAACATAGTAGGCGATGTTGAACAGAATTGTAAAGTGGGGACATCTGTGCAAAAATGATCATTTCAAAGGCAGAGAGACCTGTGTTTTGAAATTGTGAATTTAATGTGGTCTGTGGCTATGTATTTTATTTGTTAGGATATTGCCTACAATTTATATCTTATGTTTTATAATGCTGTACTGTTTTAAGAAATTGGACAAAGATTTTTAAGGAAAATTTAGTTTTTTAGACTGTTATGAGCATGATTTTTAAAAAAATCATGGCTACTCAAACTTGGGCTTAAAGGGCACTTATTGCTAAGCAAGGTGAGTGTGAAACTGCTCATTTATAAGATTAAGAGAAATCTAAAATGTCTCTTCTGTTTTTAATAGTGAAGATTTATATTTTTGGCATTTTCTGTGTCTTAATGGGAAACACTAAGAAAAACTGGGCATTTAGACTTAGTGGTGTCATTAAGATAATGGCATAAGTATAAATTAGAATTTCTGTGTGTTTCTGCATTGTTTTTTAGGAAGCTCAGTACCTGCTTCAAGTAGCAGCACCATCCCTCTTTCTCTGTCTTCTGGAGGCTGCCTAGGATTGGACAAGTTCAAGAAACCTGAGGGAAGCTGGGACTGCGAAGTATGCCTAGTGCAAAATAAAGCTGATTCCACCAAATGTGTGGCATGTGAAAGTGCCAAGCCAGGCACACAGTCTGAGTTTAAAGGTAAGCCATTGGTAAAACGCCTCCTTGTATTGCCATTTTAATGTGTGAAATATTTGCAAACAACTTTAGTTTTTAAAATTTTTCATTCTCTATTGAAAATTCACATAAAGTGAGGTATGGTCTTAGAGTTTTAGTTCCCATCTGTCTCTGAATTAGTTGGATTATTTACTGGCCAGCAGTGAAGTATCTTTTCTGCAGCTGGGAAAGGAGCTATTCTGTCTTAGAATATTGAGTCTGAGACTGTAGCTTTTTATTTTTAACTGTTAACAACCCTTTGACATCTAGATGAATTTCCTGACTTTTATTTATTGGAGTGGAAATTCACAGCCCTAGAAACTTACCAGAAGTAATCTAGACTTGGACTTTGATTTCCCAGAGTATGTCCCAGAAAAATAACTCTGTTAAATATATAAATATAAAAAAAAAGAACCTTTCAAAGTAATTTATGCTAAACTCCCTGGAGGCCAGATTTTTCAAATCTTTATATTTCTATAGGAATTATTTCATATTTCATATGAGACATATTCTAGTCAAAACTTTGATAAAAGCTTTTAGAAGATCACGCTTTCCAGTCCACTTTAGTTTCATCTGTGCCGATACTTCATGGTCCCTTTTCTATATTCTCTACTTGTACAAATGTGTTCCTTTGAAGCAAAGGGGATATCTAATTACTGTTTTGGGCACCTTTTATTTTTAGCTTTCTGTGTAATATCACTTAAAGTTCTTAGAGACCATGTGGATAGCCATTTACCTTTGAGATTCTGATACAATATTTCAATTATGTTTCTTAGGAAAAGAAAGTAGGGTAGGTAATCATTAAAAAGGGAAATCTGAAGATGAGGACTTGCAAAGCTTGGCTGTCATTTGTCTTTATTTACATATGGGTAAGAAGAGTAATGCATAAATGCCTTGAACCCTTTCCTGATTACTGCTTTGAGACAGTCAGCCAAGTGCTTCATTTTCAATTTATTTGCTATAGAAGCATTATGAAACCAAGACTTCGATCTTGTCAATACAGTATTGTTTATTTTTTAAATATTGTTTCCACTGATGTAATTCTTCTGGTTCTTTGATGCTAAATTAAAAAAAATTCTTGTGTAAATAACACATTTATAAGACCTACATATCAAGTTATGACAAGATTCAGAGTGAAAAGCCTGCTACCTCTTGTCCCCATTGGCTCATTTTCCGTCTTTCCTGACTCTGCCTTGTTAGATTATATACCATCTGCCTGCCTTTCTGCCTCCTTGATTTTATCACAAATTAGCTTGGACATACATTTGTTCTTTATTCATAGCTGCCCAGATTGCATGTAGTGTTTTGTGTGTCCTTGAGTTTATCTTTAAAATAAAGACACAATTATAGAATTGCTGAGTAGAGGATATATATATTTATAATTTTTTGGTAAATATTGACAACATGCCTTTTATAGTTTTGTGCTACTTTACATACCTACCTACAGTGTATAAAGTATTTGTTACTCCTAGAAACACTGTTTTATCACACCTGTTTGAGCTCTGCCAGTCTGATAAAAGTAGCTTGTCTATATAGTTGTGAGGATTGAGATATAGTTCTCATACTAAATTTGGGCAGTTTTGGTGTATGTTTACGGCAGTTGCTAATACTCTTCAGAGTAGGCCTTTTTTCAAGTTTGTGCCTTTGGTTTTCAGGCTTTACATCTCCTTGAGAGAATAACATTAATTCAGTGTCTCTTTGGTATCTTTATTTTAAAGGCTTTGGTACATCTTCCTCATCTTTGAACTCAGCAGCCTCATCCTTCAAATTCGGTATCCCATCTTCCTCCTCTGAGCCTTCACAGACTTTAACAAGCACTGGAAATTTTAAATTTGGGGATCAGGGAGGCTTTAAAATAGGTGCGTCATCAGATTCTGGGTCTTTAAATCCCATGACTGAAGGCTTTAAATTTTCTAAACCAGTAGGGGATTTTAAATTTGGAGTTTCATCTGATTTTAAACCTGAAGAAGTTAAAAAGGACAGTAAGGATGATAATTTTAAGATTGGACTTCCTTCTGGTTTAAACAATCCAACTTCTTTAGCTCCGTTTCAGTTTGGGGTGTCTAGTCTTGGGCAGCAAGAAACGAAAGAGGAACTGCCTAAGTCTTCATCTGCAGGCTTTAGTTTTGGTACGGGTGTAATCAGCTCTACTCCTGCTGCTGCTAACACCGTGGTGACCTCTGAGAACAAGAGCAGCTTCAGCTTTGGGACTACAGACACCAAGAGTGTCTCAGTGGCTCCTTTTATATGTAAGACGTCAGAAGCAAAAAAAGAAGAAATGCCTACCACCAAAGGAGGGTTCACTTTTGGCACTATGGAACCTGCCCCCCTGCCGTCTGCCTCATTGTTTGCTTTGGGAAGGACAGAAGAGAAACAACAAGAGCCTGTCACCTCTACTTCTCTCGTGTTTGGGAAGAAAGCTGATAGTGAAGAGCCAAAGTGTCAACCAGTGTTTTCCTTTGGGAATTCAGAGCAAACCAAAGAAGAGAGTTCTTCCAAGTCAACCTTTAGTTTCAGTGTGGCAAAACCATCTGAGAAGGAGTCTGAACAGCCAGCCAAGGCCACTTTTGCTTTTGGATCTCAAACCAGTACTACAACCGGTAAATATTAAACATTTTCTTTTACGAGAGTCTTTGATATCTAGACAAATACAGTAAGTCAAGGAATAGTTTACATTGAATATATGTGAGAGAGACCAGTGACAGAACTCTCTAGAAAGGAGCCTAGGATTTTTGGTTGTAACTGCTCCAAACCCCATGATTCTGACAAGTTATCTACGGATCTAATTCTGAGAAATATAGCTCTAATGGAAAGCCCACAATATTGCACAGTTGTTCATGTCTTTGTTCCTTCTGTTTGGGCTTTATAATCAGAATTTGCTTACGCTATTCAGGAAAATAGGCATTCTTTCTTAAGCTCATGAATGTTTTTTAACTAATGAAATCTTTATATGTAGGCCTTTATTACAAATAGAGATAACCACAAGTAGAGATAACCAGTTGTCATCAGCCATGTAAGGAACATAGACAAATATAATTGATCCCTGAGAAATAGAAATGACTATGAAAACTAAAATTCTGAAGAAAAAAATGAAATAGCACTTTTAAAAGTTAAAAACATGGTTGATGAAACAATCATTCTGTGGTCTGAATAGCAGAAAAAACACAGCTGATAATCAGATTTGTGAACTGGAATTTTTCAGAACACAGTGCTGCAAAAGTATAGAGTGATTGATCTGAACTAGATTCACAAGTTGTATTGGGATAAGAGTGCTTAGAAATGAGAGAGAGCAGTATGAAGGAACTATCAAAGAAATGACAAAAGAAAATTTCCTAGTTGTAAAGAAAGACATTGCTCTTAAAAATGGAAGTGGCCCACTCATTGACAAAGACCAGTGAAATTTTAGGACACTAAGTCAAAATCCTGAATGCTTTCAGAGAGAGAAAAGCTGTTTGCCACAAGTAAACAGTTAACAAATTAGCATTAGACTTCTAGTTTGTAACATCAGATGCTAAAAATGCAGCAGTGTCCTCAAAGTGAAAATGGTCTTTGAACCTAGAATTCTATAACCAGCCAAATTTCATCAAACGTAAGGGTAAAATACAGATGTTTTCAGATAAGTAAAGGATTAAAAGTTGAGTGCCCATGAATGTTTTTGAATAATAAATTGGAAACAAAAATAGTATGAATAGAACAAGTAGATGTGAGTAGTTTCTGTGCATTAAATTTTTACTTGGAAATTTAAAAATATCCTTCAAAGAAAATAAAAACTGACTTATGTACTATTGGGAAAGGAATAAAAGTGAGATAAGTTCTAATCAAATTTAATCATGGCACCTCTATATTATCGTTTCCATTGAAATGGACACTCATAACCTCTTACATACCGATTTGAAGGTGAGTGCAAATGGTCCATTTTTTGTAAACCATATTAATGCTCATGCCATAGTGTGGCCAGCCCTGTGTAGTAGACAGCAGTAGAACTGAGACATTATTGGAAAAGTTTCAAAGAAAAAAAGTCTTAAATGAGGTGGTCAGATTCAGGATCATCATATAAAAATCAATAGCTTTAATCAAATAGCAACTCTTAGACAACATATCTTATTTGTATTTTCTGACATTTCTAATATGTATTTTATAATAGCTATAGACTTTGTTATTTGGTAACATAATAAAGACATATTTAATACTTGTTCCTGAGTGATAATATTTCCCTCCCCTCCAATACCCTCCCTGAATATAATTTCAGTTCTTAAAGGAATTTTTGTGGGTCTTTACAAGCTAAGCTATTTCTAAAATTCATCTGGAAGGAAAATGCACAAAAATTTTGGCAAGGATGACAGGTACACAGCCAGGTTTGCCTTACTAAGTATCAAACCAGACAGTAAAGCTACAATAGCTAGAATAGTCTAAGAATAACTGTAAAAGAAACAAATGAACATATATTTGGAATTTAATATGTCATAAAGATATAGTTATAAATTAGAGAACACAGGATATACTAGTCAATAAATGCTGCAGAGAAAATTAACTAACATTTGGATAAATTGAAGTTCCAGTCCTGCTAACATAAACTGCAAAATCAGATTTATAAAAATACAGGTAGCTACTCTGGCCAGTGTGGCTCTGGACTGGGTGCTAACCTGTGAACCAAAGGGTCCCTGGTTCAATTCCCAGTCAGGGCACATGCCTGGGTTGCAGGCCAGGTCCCCAGCAGGCATTGCAGGAGAGGCAACCACACAGTGATGTTTCTCTTCCTCTCTTTCTCTCTCCCTCCCCTTCTCTAAAAGAAAAAGCAGTTACTTTCCACTCTCTGAATTTATTATCCAAGCACAGTATCTCTCCAGTAAGATTTGGATTTAAGGCATATTTTTAATTTTCTAATCCAAGCTGAAGGTTTTCCTATGTAAGACAGAAGAAAATCCATAGAAGAAAAGATGACTACATTAACTACATCAAAATTTAATATACTATATGCCCATTTGATGAATGAATTTATATAAAAAATTGTTTTCTAATGACTTCTTAGATTGTGGGATAGGAAAAATGCTTTCTGTTATTACTTCTTCTTAAAGATTTTTTTGTTTGTTTCTTAATTTCTATCATACAGATCAAGGTGGAACAAAGCCAGTTTTTAGTTTCTTGAACAACAATTCCTCTAATTCAAGTACCCCAGCCACTTCAGCTGGCGGCAGCATATTTGGTAGTTCCACCTCTTCCTCCAGCGCACCGGCGGGTGCCTTTGTGTTTGGACAGGCCAGCAATCCTGTGAGCAGCTCTGCCTTCGGTAACCCTGCTGAATCCAGTACATCTCAGCCTTTGCTGTTTTCTCAAGAGAACAAACCAGCAACCACATCTAGCACGGGTACAGCTGTTACCCCATTTGTCTTTGGTCCAGGAGCCAGCGGTAATAATAATACTGCAGTCTCTGGTTTTAACTTTGGAGCTACAACCACGTCTAGTTCTTCAGGTACTTTTAAAAAAGAAAAAAAAAACATGCATGAACTTGCATTGGCTTTAGTTAGGAGTATATCAACTCTTAAGAATACAGCAGCTTATCAAAAAACGGCATGGGTGCCTTTATGTCATCTATACTTGGGATTTTGTAGTTATTCACCCTGTGGTATAATGTATATCTTGTGTTTAAATTTAACATAACTAACTCTTGGAAGCAGTTTTTCTAATTTCAGCAGGAGTGTTACCTTTATAGTTTTTCCATGTGTTCTTTTTGGAATGTAAGTTGTTAAGTAGTGAGACACCAGGGATTATTTTATTAGACATTAGTCCTTATTGTGTAGCATATACATGATTATAGCATTAGCTGATTTCTGCAATGTGTTAAATTTCTGATGAGGTCAGTTGTCTTCTTAGATATATTCCCTTCACCTAAAACCTTTTTGCCTGTGAAGGTGCAGAGTCTTACTAATAGAAGTTTTAGTTTTTATGGATTTTATATAGTTTTACTAAACAATGTATTCTTATAGTCATTTTCAAAACTTGGTGGGATTTTTTCAGTAAGCTAAGAGTTTAAAAAGGAGTTTGAATTTTGCTTTGACTTCATAGAGATTTCTTGAGGATTATCTGTAGCCGTCTTGATGATTTAAGTAATTCTTTGGGCCTATAGGATGCTCCTTTGTGTTTGGCACTGGACCTTCAGCACCATCTGCCAGTCCAGCATTTGGTGCTAACCAGACCCCAACATTTGGACAGAGTCAAGGTGCCAGCCAGCCTAACCCTCCAGGCTTTGGATCTATATCATCTTCAGCAACATTATTTTCTGCTGGTTCTCAGCCTGCACCACCTACTTTTGGGACAGTGTCAAGCAGTACCCAGCCTCCTGTGTTTGGACAACAGCCTGGTCAGTCTGCATTTGGCTCTGGAACAGCTCCAAATTCCAGTGAGTGTGTATAGTAGTGATGTAGTTTGTATTTGTACTTAGATTCTGTACGTCTTAAGTGTAATTGTTTTCTTTGAGCTTTGAAATGTACATGTCTTAATTTTGTCTTAAATTCATTGGGCCTATACGCTCAGCAGAATAGAGAGGTGTGTGTTTAATTTTACCTATAAGCCACATTCCCAGCTTTGGCACATTAAGCATTTTGAATGTGTTAAAGCTTTAAGGCAGTGATTTTCAACCTTTTTCACCTGATAACACACACAAACTGCTGAAATTCTGTGGCACACCAAAATATATAGTATATATTTTTTGCTATTCTGACAAAAAAAAAAAACCAACTAGGTATAATTTTGATTCATTCACACCAAACTGCTATTGTTGGGTTGGCTGTTGTCATTTTTCTGTTTGACAGTCTAAGGGAAAAGAGGCCAGTGCTCCTGACTATTTAGTCAGGTATTGCAAGTTTCAAAAATTCTTACTGCACACTGATTGAAAATTGGTGCTTTAAGGTATTAAAACATTTGGTTAAAATGTAGTTGTATCTTAACTCTGTGATTCAGGTGTTGGATTCATTCCATCTCTCTCCTCCCCATCTGCATTTTGGGGCATTCTAGCCTAGATTTCAGGTGTAGTGTTTTCTAACCTTTGTGACTAGATTTATTTCAGAAAGTTCTACCCCAGCTCTGGTCCTCTTTCCTGGGACACTCCAGCTGATTGTCTCTTGATACTTTCCATTTGATGATATAAACCTTTCCACTTGTCTTGCGTATTTAAAGGTTTCTGTGGTTTTTTAAAATACAGTCAATGACATGGTATTATGCAGGGTGGGGCAAAGTAGGTTTATATGGAAAATATAAGTTGTTCATAAGAAAAATAATACAATAAATAAATAATACAAAAAAAACCCTTTCATGTATTCACAACTGTAAACGTACTTTTGCCCCACCTTGTAATTGATGTATTTTCTCAAAATTGCACTGTATTTTTCTAATTGTGAAATATAACCTCATATAGGGAAGCATGAAATACAAGTGAATAGTATAATGTTGAAGCAAATTTTTTTTTTTAAGATTTTATTTATTTATTTTTTAGAGAGGGAAGGGAGGGAGGAAGAAGGAGAGAGAGAAACATCAATGTGCGGTTGCTGGGGGTCATGGCCTGCAACCCAGGCATGTACCCTGACTGGGAATCGAACCTGTGACACTTTGGTTCGCAGCCCGAGCTCAATCCACTCACTGAGCTATGCCAGCCAGGGCCAAAGCAAATTCTTCTTATATAACCACATCCCAGGAGCCCCTTCTGTGTCCCTTTTGGAACACATTTCTCTCTTCTTTCATTTGTTCTAATGGTGTTTTGACGTTTAGGGTAATCACTTTTCTTGGTTTTTATTTAAAGTTAACTACTAATACATACATCTCTCTAGAAATACAGTTTTTACCTGAGTTTTAAGTATATACGTATTTTTCAGACTATAAGGCGGCCCCCTCTCCCCCCGCCCCCCCGCAATTTGGGAGGAATAATGGTTGTTAATGCTGCTGTCGAGTTCTGTTTATATTTACATTGGTGAAATATTATGTTATTTATGTTATTAAATATTTTGCCACATTTTTTGCTTCAAAATTTTTTTCCTATTTTCCTCTAAAACCTACATGCATCTTATGGTCTGAAAAATACGGGTAAGTGGAGTCCTACTGCAGCTAGTCTTTTGATTCTTGCTTCTTTTACTCTTTTTTGTAAGTTTCACCCATGTTACTACATATATTTCGTTTTTTCATTGCTGTAGAATAAATGACTATACTACAGCTTTTCCATATACTATTATTGATGAATGTTTGAGTTGTTTTTAGCTATTAGGAAATACAGCTCTACACATTCTTGTATATGTGCCTTGGGCACATATGTATCTTTTCCCACAGTATATGTACCTGGGAGAGAAATCACCAAATTAAAGGGTGTGTGCGTATCTTATACTTCAGTTGATAATACAGCCTTTTCCTGGTGGATTGTGCCAATCACATTTTACACCAGCATTGTTTATAAAAGTTCCTGTATTTGGATCTACATGATTTTATTTTTTGTGCATTCTTTTTTGTAAGTGTTTTGGACCATTTTTCTATTCGGTTCATTTGTTTTTACTTATTGATTTGTCAGAGTTATTTATATATTCTCAATATTTCTCAATATTAGTCCCTTGTCAGTTAGTACATGCAGCAAAGTTTGATTTATGGTAACCATTTTAGTTGGGATTTACTGATTAATATTTTTTCTCACAATATATGAAATTAGAGAGCTTAGCTGTCTTTCACACAGGCAACATTTCCCTCAATCCTTCTAATACATACAGTGGTGCTGTATATTTAGATTAGCATTCTGAGTATGCAGAATGTGGTAATGTGGTTTTTCTTACACAAAATTTTGTTTCCTCTGGCAGTAGTAATTCCCTTTGTTAACATTTTCTTTGTACTTATCATTAGTTATAACTAACTTTTCTCCCATTTACATAGATCTCTTCTCAATGTCTTCAAATACATTGGCTGCTTCAGCATCTGAAAGAAGTTTCTCTCAGAATTTTCCAAACTATTCCTCCCACCAGGCTTTCTACAAAGGCTTGCTGTTTAAATGGGGTCTTGGCGATCCTTTTTACCAGTTATCTTGGAGATTCCCTTTAGCTTCCTGTTAAAGGCAGTTCTCTTTCCTGGATGTGATGTCTTCTTCCCTCTTACTACTTCCTTGTTTTGATAGAGCAAACATTCCCGTGACTTCTTAAGGATTTAGGGAAGAATATTTTGAGACGTTACATTTCCAGAAGGATCATTTTTGCCCCCCTATTTGGTAAGATTTTGTTTGAATATATATTTAGATTGGAAATCATTTTGATAATTTTGAAGGCATTTGTCCATTGTGGACTTTGTGGCTCCCAAAGTTGCTCTTGAAGTCCTCCTTGATCTTTGTTTTTTGACCTATTTCTTCTTTCTGGAATCTCACTAGAATCTTTTTGCTTCCAGTGTTCGTACTTAGCAGAAGAATGTTCCTATATCTGGTTCCATTTTTATCCACTGATTGTGTAAGGGACTTAATGTGTCCTTTTGTGAACTTTCATTCTTGGGAATTATCTTGAATTATTTCTTCAAAGATTTTGTGCCTCATTCTTTTTGAACTTTGTTGTCTCCTTTTTCCCCCCTATGTTTTGCCTTCATTGTACTTTCTGAGAATATTTCTTCAACTAATTGCTTACTATTTGTTCTTTCACGATTTTACTTCCACTAGTGTTATTTTTTGATTCTTAAGCATTCTTTTTTATTTTGTGGATGCTTCTTTTTTATATCCTTCTGTTTTTATTTCAGAAAAGTCATCTATTATCTCTTGAGGACATTATCAATTAGTTGTGGGGTTTTTTTTTTTACAGCTTTTGCTTAGTTTTCTTCAAAATTGATTTTCTCTATTGTTTTGGTATTACTGTTTCCTATGAAATATATTGTTCACATGTCTGGTGCTTCTTGCCTGTCTACTCATAGTTTGGTTTTTATTTTTTGTAAATTGTGGTAAGAATATTTAACATGAGACTTACCCTCTTAAAAAATTAGGTGTGTACCAGTTACTGTAGGCACAATGTTGTATACTAGATCTGTAAAACTTACACATCTGTATGAAACTTTGTACCCATGGAGTAGCAACCCACCCCCACTCCATCCTGCTGCCTTGGCGCCAGCTGCCACCATTCGCCTCCCAGCTTCTGCGAGTTGGACTATTTTAGATAATTTAGATAAATGAATCATGAAGTATTTGTCCTTCTTTCACTTAGCATCATGTCCTCCAGATTCAACCATTTTTCTTTGATGTTGAGCATCTTTCCATATAACTGTTGGCCATCTGTGTTTTATCTTTGGAGAAATGTCTGTTCAAGTTCTTGCTCATTTTTTAATTGGGTTATTTGGATTTTTTTGACTATTGAGTTGTAGGAGTTCCTTATGTATTTTGGATATCAGCCCCCTATCAGATACTAGGTTGGCAAATATTTTCTCCCATTCTACTGATCATTTTGGACATCTAAATAACACTTGATAATTCTTTGTACGTGGATAGGGCATTGTAGGTCTTGAATTTCATTGTAGTTTTATCTGACTGCCCTGTGTACTTGGGAAGACCTGGCCTTCAGTATGTTTAGGTCTTTCAGATTCCCCAGAGAAGATCATTCCTGTCTTCTGCTTGGAGGGCAAGTCTGTCCTGATTGCCAGTGTTCCGGGAGCCGAGTCAGAGGAAGGCTGCCGTTCTCCATATTCGTGATATACTAACCGCACTCTTAATCCTTCTGTTTTCAATATAATGTTGTTGCCTTTAACAGCGCAGAATGACCCTGCCCCCTCTCCAGAGAATAAAGCTTTGTTTTTCTGCTCAGGTAGAAGAGGAAAATGACCATCTATCAAGTTTGGTGTCGGGGAGGGGCTGAACCTGGGTATCTGGTTCTTAGACTGTCATCCTTATTTTTTTTTTAAGTTACACCTTCATTCTTACTTCCAGAGGTACCTGAAACCTAAACCCTTTGGGTATGTTTAGGGTAAATGGAATTGCATCTGTTTTCCTTGCTGCTAGGTTAGTCTTCAGTTCCAGTCAGCCTGTTGTCTCCTCTCCCCAGTCTTTGTACAACGCCCTTTGCTATTATTTTAACATAATTTTTGAAGAAGGTGGGCTAAATTGTTTATTAATTTTGCTATCTTTAACTGGAGGTCCATTGTGCCCTTTTTTATTTGGTCATGAATAAGTGGGGTCACTTGTTGTGAGGTGTTGTCAAGTATGTTCTGTGTCAATAGAGAAAATACTCAATTTTCTTTTAAATGACCATAAGAGAGCTTAACCGTTTATTATATTTTACACTAAAGGGTCAGGGTCGTTTACAGAAAAACCCATTTTACTTTAATGTTTTGTTTTTTTTTTTGCTTCAACTATTGTAGGTTCAGTTTTCCAATTTGGCAGCAGCACAAATTTCAATTTCACAAACAACAATCCATCAGGAGTCTTCACGTTTGGTGCAAGTCCGAGCACACCTGCAGCCTCAGCCCAGCCTTCTGGTTCAGGGGGCTTTCCATTTACTCAGCTGTCAGCTTCCTTTACAGTGGGGTAAGAGAACTTTTTGTTGAAATGGAGAATTTCACATGGGTAGGGTGCGTGCCAGTGCGTGAATGAGTGTATGTGTTTGTTTTCAAAATCACCAAAGTGCAATGTAGTTCGGGTAAAATCAAATATGTTTTCTAACATCGATTTACCATATAACAGTTTTGGAGAATCACAGCCTAAAAAAAAATAGCACGGGGGGGTATGTGTGTGGGGGTACAACAGAAAGTATGTTGACTTGAACCATGTTTCTTCTCCCCCCTTGTCACTGGTCACATTTAGAGTTATATTATGATTCTAAAATTTTGAGCATCATGTCACATTTTGAAGTTTTTATTTTTCACAGGTCAAATGGGAAAAGTGTGTTCTCTTCTGGGACATCAGTTTCTGGTCGCAAGATAAAGACTGCTATTAGACGCAGGAAATAAAGGTCACAGTGGTGTTTCGCACAAGTTTTAATGAAAGCTGGTGTCTTGCTTTTAGATACTGGATTGTACTACATGCTGGGGTTATCTGAAGTCAAACCTGCCTAAGGACTTCTTTAATTTTGGAATTTTCCTCTTTACAAAAGCCTCGCCATCACCTCTCGCCATGCCCTTTCAAAAACAATTAATAGTTAGACTGGTGACTGATTCTTCAGCAGAAATATTTTATGATCCAGCAAATTATTCACTGATTTGGCTTAGGCTGGCTGAATTCAGGAATAGAGCCTGCTCAGTGAATGGCTTTGTATAGAACCTCTTCGTCTGCACCATTATGTGCGTTGATACGCGTTTATGGAACGCATTTAATATTGTAATTATATCTGAGGAATTCTGTATAGATTAGAGAATATTGAAATGAATGATTTCTATGCTGAGTTTGTGCTGGTGTATGTGTGAAGTGAGTGAGTTGGGTGTATTGTGCACTAAAATTTTCTGATAGAGGAAGCCTGATTAAAGAATGGTCCATGCTAAGGACTTGTTAGATCTAGTTCCTTCTCCACTTAATAATTATATGCTATTTCTATATTTTCATTCTATTACCTGTCTTGCCTTTTTCATTATTTTATTATGAAACTTGTGTAAATACAATTTTGTTTCTGTACTTTTTTGGCATAACATAAATCTGTGAACTTGAAGTTTTAATTTTGTGTTAGAATTTTTGTTGTTCGTTTAGTCTTGTCTCAGATTTTATTATGTAAATCCCATTATTCAAAGTTGCCTAAATCCATTTGGAAATCTTTAAAAAAAATTGGGGATTCTTAAAGTGAATTTATTGGCTTTTCTGATCCAGTTTTGTTTGGACCAAAAACCAGTATTGTACAAAGTATTAAGCATATATTTTTATATTTACTGAAATGGACTGTGGTGACTTTGGATAATAAGGAAAAGTTTAATATTAAAGCCATGTTTATTACAGTATAATTAACATGTTAAACCATGGGATAAATGCCATCAATAAAAAATTGTGAAATCCTTTTTGTTCTTTTAACTCTGGAAGGGGACCTTTTTTATAAAGGTTAGTAATGGTTAGCTAGAAGAGAAGTTTCAGAGAATGCTTTTAGGTGATTTGGATAGTTCCTAAGTGAAGGGGGGAAATGTCTGAATTTATAACAAATTGAAGGTTCCTGTGCTTTTTGTCTGGTACTAGGAATCATGCCTCCTTTGCATATATGTAAATTGGCTTACCTTTTAAAAGTTAGAATAAACACACAACCATTTCTGTCTATACCTGTATCTTCCTTGATAGATGACTAGGTACTGGTTTTCCTTTATCCCTTTAATTTTTATTTGATGAGAGAGAGAGAGAGAGAGAGAGAGATATTGATTTGTTGTTTCACTTATCCATGCATTCATTAGTTGCTTCTTGTATGTGTCCTGACCAGGGATCGAACCCTAAGTCTTGGTGTATCAGGACAACACTCCAGCCAACTTAGCTTATCTGGCTGGGGCTAGACACTGGTTTTTGATTGAGTTCTTGGAGATATATGGCCTGAGCAGCCCACAAAAATTTCAATGTTATCTTTGTGTAATTTTTTTGATTATTTTACCATTTTTTTAACTAGATTTCTGTGGTCCATAAAAGATCTCTTGTGGGACAGCATTTGGTAATTTTATTCTTTTTTTTTTTTAAAGATTTTATTTATTTTTAGAGAGGGAAGGGAGGGAGATAGAGAAACATCAGTGTGCGGTTGCCTGGGGGTCATGGCCTGCAACCCAGGCATGTACCCTGACTGGGAATCGAACCTGCAACACTTTGGTTCACAGCCCACGCTGGTAATTTTATTCTTCAGTTTGAATGCACAGTTGTTTTGTGCTGACTTGTGTTTTGCTGAGCTTCTGGTTGGAGTATAGATTGAGAACTCTAAAAATGCTTAGCTTTTTGGTGTGTGTTTACAATGAAAAGATATTTTTTTAAAATTAAAATGTATCTTAAAATATCTTAAGCCATCATCCAGTGCTGGCTTGGGAGTAGAAATTTTGTATTTGTAATGCACATTTGACATGGACCTGTTTGGGGGCAAACAGTGATGGTGAATGTTGGAAGATGTAAACTGGAAATTTGTGGGTTTAGTGTGGAGAAGTTAGTGCCTAACTAAATCACAGGTGCATTCGTTCTTCGTCATTCTCTAGGCCAGTCTGGATGGGAGCATTAGGCTTTTTATTCCGGGAAGGATTTTTCCTAAGAAATGTGCTGGGAAGATTTTCTTTTACTTAGCAACTTTTTAAGAAGCAAGTGACTGAAAACCCTAAAGTGGCTTTTCTTAAAAATGAACTCTTGTGGTCCCCTAAACTGAAATATACAGGGCTGTATTCAGGACTCTACATGTGTTTTTTCCATCTCAGTGGCTGTAATTGGCAGGCTACTCATGGCAGCTCTGGAGTCTATTTATGGTAGCTGCTCTAACTTCCACCCTGTCCCTGTGCAAGCTCAGTAGAGGTATCTCCTATCAGACTGGCTTAGGCTGTAGACCCACTTCTGATCCACTCCCTGTGGTTGTAATAGCAGCCTTGGGCTGGCTAAGGTTATATATGCTCCAAGTGAAAATTGAGGGCTGTTTGTGGAAGGAGGGGTAAACATGGAAAGGAAACAGTATTAGCCCACTTTTCATGCTGGACCAATGGGGAATTATTTTTAACTGAAAATAATCTCTGAACACAGGAGTGCTTTATGTGGAAAGGGTGAATAGTTAGGTATGTTTATATAACTTGGTCGACAGACAAGAGGGTCAGTAGTTCTCAGTGTACATCAATATAACTGGGTTAAATGTACATTCTAGGACCTTCTCATTACAGATTCAGTCACTGGGTCTGGGTAGGGTCTAAAAATCTGCTCATTAAATAAGCATTTGGAAGACTTGCCACTTCAAGTGCTAGGTTGTTTTGAGTAATTTATGATTTCAGGCATTAAACAAGCAAAAGTATAATTCAGACCATGGAAAAACTTGTCTTTAAACTTACTGTTACAAATTTTCCCCTGAAATTGTGTTAAGATTTCATTTGAAATAAAAGTGGTAGACTAATTTTAACTGATAATCAAGCCTTAAATGGTTTAGCCTGGGAAGAATTTGTATTTGCTTTCATTTTATTAGTACAGTCATGCGTTGCCTGACCAGGGATATGTTGAGAAATATGGTTAGGTTACTTGGTCGCTGAGCAAACCTCATGTAGTGCACTTAACACCAACCTAGATGGGATAGCCTACTCCACACCTAGGCTATATGGTGTAGTCTATTGCTCCTTGGCTACAAACCTGTACAGCGTATTATTGTATTACATACTATAGGCACTTGTAATGAATTGTGTACTATGATAGTATGACAGCTGTGACATCACTAGGCAATGGACTTTTTTCAGCTGTTGTATATGTGGTCCACTGTTGACCAAAATATTATGCAAGCCATGACTGTCATTTCCTGGGCCTGCTAATTTATATAGTTTGAAACTCAATGGAAACTTTAGAAAGGTTAGCCTGTGTGTTTAATGAAAACTGACAAATTTGATATAGTAAAATTGAGGAAATGGGTATGTTGGGTCTAGCTACATATACCAACTGTATGACCATGTCAGTGCCTTTATTTCCTTATGTATGAGCAATGTTTATAAACTTAAAAGTCCACTCTAGGGCCCTGGCTGGTGTGGCTCAGTGGATTGACTGCCAGCCTGTGAACCAAAGGGTCGCCAGTTTGATTCCCAGTTGGGACACATGCCTGGGTTGCAGGCCAGGTCCCCAATAGGGGGTGTGCAGAGGCAACCACACATTGATGTTTCTCTCCCTCTCTTTCTCCTTCCCTTCCCTAAAAGTATCTTTAAAAATAAAAGTTACTTAAAAAATAAGTCCACTCTAGATCCACAAACTAGATCCAGTGAGCTAAATACCAGCACATTGTGTACATGACTCAGACCAGGCTACAGTTTAGCTACATTTAAGTTTATCCTTCATTATCTTTGTCCTTGAAGAACCTGTTTTGTATCCTGTCCCCTAGATTTGTAAAGGTTAGAATAGGAAATTCTTACACCAGAACTAAATTTAAACTGCCCAGCTGTCATTTATTAGCTATGAAACTTGAATTTCTGGTTCCTCATGTGTAGTATGTATCCTTAACATCTTGCATAATAGGTGGATGGTTCACAGCTTTAAGGAAAGACAGGATTAGTTTGACATTAAGCTTAATCATCTAGAGGTAACTTTTGAATGACTTGCTAAAAGAATACATCCCCAAAAGTGGATGAATTACCAGAGTTTGCCATGTATAATGTGCACCCACGTTTTTGGTCCAAACTTTCAGGGAAAAGGTCTTTTAATTTTTTAATTCAAATTTTTGTTTATACTTTTTTTGTTACAAAGGAATTTTAGCATTTACTTTTGAACATATGATAGAAGAAATTTTATGTAACAAATAATGAAAACACAAGAACAAAGTATTTCAGGTACTACCCCATGTATGTATGCACATCCTTATTTTTCCCTCAAAAATTTGGGCAACAAGTGTGCATTATACACAGCAAAATATGGCATTTTGGTAGACCTGTATTTCTGAAAACTCCAGTTGACTGCTATAGTCACTCTCCTGAAGGCAGAAAGCTGTATATGAAAGAAAAGGCTCCCTTAGGAGATTCTAAAGCAGACATCAAAGACACAGGCAAAACACAATCATTGGTGACCAAGTATTTATTGAGACCAAAGAATACAAATTGGTGGCATACAAATTATTGAAAATAGAATGCTTTATTTATAGGCAGGGCATGAGATATTGTTTATGGGTCAAGCCCTACTATAATGATGGCAAGGAAATACACCTTTAGTTTGAAATGAGGAACTTGACCCAGTGAAGTACATATTGTAAAGATTCTGACCACTGGGTGTGGGTGAGTGGAGAATGGCAAATAATTGAAATGCTTGCCAGATTTTAGGAATACTGTTATTTAGAAATATTCTTCAAAAGAAACAATAGCCTGGGATAGGCACAGAATGAAAATATTTAATGCCCTTATTCCCTTCAAAAAGCCCTTTTTTCCCCAAGTAGCAAATTGTTTAATTTTCAACTTCTACCTTCCTTTTGCTGGAAATACATAAGCATCAATGAAACACAGGGAACATCTTTAGAGTTAAAACAATTTTTACCACCATTTGAAACAAGACACTGAAGATTTGTTTTTATAGACAAAGTGGCCCTCATATATAATACAATTTTTTCCAATTCTAAATACTTGGGTATAATGGGAAGGTAAATATTTAGGTAGAAAGAAGTAATTTCTGAACCAGTCCTACATAAGTATCAGTTGGGCAACACTTTATAAAGGCTTAATGTCTAAAGAAGTGTTGGCTTTATCTGTTGTATGATCAGAGACTAGTCTAAAAGCAAAGCTTGCCATCACTCACACTTAACCTTCCCCAGCCCCACCATGAATTAGTGACTTTCTCAAGGTGAGCCAGCCACTCAGGCTTCCTTTGGTAATGGGTACTGAGATTTTCTAGATGCCTAAAGTTCACATTAGAGCACATTCATTGAAATGGTATTCTCACTCATCTTGACTCCCAATTTTTGTTCCATTATTTGCTTATATTGTAAAAGTCGCAAATGTTTGTACTGTGAAGACAACTTTCTGGCTTTACGCCTAGAGCTTCAGTATGATAATTATACTTGACACAGAAAATCAGCGTTTCTATAAATTACATATACTAAGTAGAAAAGTACTGAGGGATTCTCCACTCTCCATAACTCCAAGAGAAAAGGAGGTTCCTCTTTTCCCCATTGTTTTGTCATTTCCCCATCCCCCAATTATTCAGGAGTCAAAATCTCTTTTCCTAAGTGCTGAATTCATAAATAGAAACAGACTTTTGTTGTTGTTGTTGTAAAAGCAGACAATATTTTATAGGGCTATACAGTATAACTTGAATACTGAGATGGATCTAAATAAACCTACATGGATGTGCACTGTTTTAGGTGTAACAGGTTAAATAGGACTATTTGTTTGCTTTGTTTTACTATATAAATAAAAATAGCCTATATGGCAAACCATCCAATATCTGAGAGGAAATAATAAATTCCATTGTTACATGACTGAAGGACATTTCAACTTGGAATTCCCAATCAATGGCAAAAATAGTGTATGTGTATACTAAGTGGTATGTTTATGTAACATTTCCTAATTTCTAGTCTAATAAATTGAAGGGCCATAACATTTTCCCAGAGGCTATAAGTGAGTGATCTGTTTAATACTCTGACACACTTAACTGACAGGCTTTCTGTGATGTTGAACTTCATATAAAATTATTTTGAAAAACATGGTTTATGAAGCTTTATAATAAAAAAGGATACTGTTAATGTTTTTATAGCCATAAAATGTAGTTATTTTCAGTTTTAAATATCAAAGAAAACCCTCCTTTAAAAACTGATACAGTGATAATGTGTCTTACATTTGCTAATAAACTTAACATCAAAAATAAAGCCTAGATTGACCCTTTTAAACAATCTAATTATGAACTATCCAACATAATTTAGTGTTTTGTTTTTGCTTTTTTGGGGGGGGTATCTGAGTTGGAGAAAGCATCTAAGAAAACAGTTCAGGTAGATCTCAACACAACTAACTGGGCCATCTAACAAAAAAAGCACAAACACACCTGCAACTCCATAACTTTGTTTCAATAGAAAAATAAATTAAAATGGCAATACAGTGTTACTTCGCTTAACATTTCCCTCAAACCACCATCCCTGGCAGGCCCAAAATAGAACGTTTTCACTCACAGAATCAAAGAACTTAATACCTTGAAATACTCCTCTTTCTTGTTTCAGAACATCCATAATGATAAAACTGCTAATATTTCACAGGCTACCAGTAGTCAATCATGAAACATTCAGATTGTGTAACTTGATGTTTCAAAAGATAGGAGGCTATATAAAATGTAAAAGGAAAGTAGTGTGTAAATATCCTGTGTTTAAAGAGAAGTTATATTCAGAACACTGAAAAGCATTAATACTTCATGCTGTGCACATACTGGGAATATTGTTTTACAGTGAATATGCAACAGTTTGATGGAAGTAATTTTTCTTCACTTATTTATAGTTTGGTTTAGGGCACTAAAAACACCTGCACATGAATTTTAAGTTTACAGTAGCCACCGCCCCCGCAATTAAAAGTAATCACTAACTTTTCTTTAAAAAGTCAGTGTTAATATAACAATATGACAATACTTTTTCATCATCATGCAACTTGCCCCAAAATACATGTTGAAGCATTAAGAGTAGTTGTATACTGCAGTACAGATTTTAAAACTTTATGTAAGGGAACTGCTAGGCCTGCCTCACTTGTTGCCCTTCTCTGGCAGCTACCTCACCACCTCCAGCAATAGGAGGTAAGTGGCTTATCAAATTTGTGTCCTCACTTCCCGCCCCTACCCCCCAAAAGCAAAGACAATTTCCCCAAGAAGTGATAACTAAAAGATGAATAATGTGTTTACAAAACACAACTGGACATCTTCCATCATTTTGGGATAAACCAAAATAAATTTTTAAAGTTTCATTTGGAGATTTCAAAGCTGAAAATGCTTTCAGCAAATTCTAATGCCTTAGATTTTAGTATACACTGTCCACTGTTGATTAGGAAACCACTTGCTTTCTTTTTGATCTAAAATTTTAACACTTGAATTCAACAGGTTTTTCTTCTGGAAAAGTTCTTGGCATCCAAGTAAAATCAATACTTTCAGAATAGTCACCGGTATCACACTGGAGCGACTGCTTTAATTTCTAATTTATCAATTAATGTAACTCAGGGATACTGGTGGCCTTGATTCGTAATTTAGTCCTGTCATTATTCCAGAAAGTATGGAATTCAGGGCTTTGGGGGGGCATCATCTGACCCCATTTCTTTTTACCACAATGGTTCCTGCTACAATGTCATAGGCTGTTCGATTATGCTGGAAAAAGAGCAGTGTGATGAAAGCAGGGAAAAAAGAAGCAATAGAAAAATTCTTGATCAAAGCTCGTATAGTGGACCTAAGAATAAAAAAATAAAGCAAAAAAAAAATCAGATAAATGGTATACACATCACATATAGATGACTATCAAGTTCAAAATATGTATTTAAAACATTCAAAGTATAGCTGAATTTTACCATTGATATCTGAGTTACTGTCAAATATATGATCATACTATCTCAGCTAGTTCTAAAGACTTCATCAACATAAAACACTGAAGCTTTCACATGAAAAGCAGTAATGTCTTACAAAGTAAACCAAAGTTTATAGTATTTTCTAGTATTTTGCCAGAAGAAAACCATTCCCTTTAGATACCTTTTCTATAGTCACTCGTTACTGTATGTTTTCAGTATTTAAACTGAGTACACAACTGCAGTCTCGTTTTTTATCTTCTATGAAGCACTAGCATTTTTTTAACCCTCACCCAAGGACATGCTTACTGATTTTAGAGGGGAAAGAAGTGAGGGAGGAAGAAAAACAAATATGAGAAAGAAGTTGTCTCTTGTATGCTTCCTTACCGGGGATTGAACCTGCAACCCAGGCAAGTGCCCTAACCCGAAATCAAACTCAAGACCTTTCGGTTTACAGGAATACACTCCAACCAACTGAGCCACACTGGCCAGGGCAGCACTGGCATTTTAAATTACTGTGTTAAAACTTTTATCAGCTCTCTTTCATTGTGGGATCTTGTGATTTGATTAAAAAACTTAAAAAAGAGAAAACTTTCAACAATAGCTTAGAATGGAAAATTATCCTACAAATATTAACATTTTTGCCTTTTAGTATACTCAAAGGCTGTAGAAAAAGCACAATGGCTAAGATGGGCTCTGGAGCCAGATAGTTGGTTTCAGACCTATTTCCTAGCAATCACAAGTTGTGTTCCACATCCATAAAAACGGGGGTAATGATACCTGTTTTATAAGGTATCATTACCTCTTTTTATAGGGGTAATGTTAGTTACAATCCAACTCTGAATCATTTGGGCAGCAATTCCAGCCAGTATCTTGTTTTGCTCAAATGATTACCACCTACTCACCTTCACAACTTCCATTATCACCCTTTATACCTTCCCCCCAGAAGCAGATGCCAATAGCTAACCATGAGTACTGGGAGTATTACAAGCAGGATGCACGCATGCATGCATGCATGCATTGTTACCAAAATTCTTACTACCTATTCAAGATGGTATGATGACAGGTATTACCAAGTGAAGGCTCAAGGCAGATCAGTACCTGACCCAATATCCACAGGTCTAGAGAATAAAAAAGCTAAGCAAGGCAAGAAGCACTGCCATATCATCGACACCCAATCATCCTTTCATTATTGTGACTTGTATTTCATCAAATGATTCTCTTGAAAATGTATACTGAAGAAGGGTCTACAATCATATAATTGAAAAAACACTCATAAACTTTGTTTTAATGTAAGCCATTTACAGTATGCCATGGAGAAAAAATACCAACATCCTAAAAATACTATATTAAAGGGTATCTTATGAACAATATTGACAACTAAAAGGCTATAATATTTGGAAGTACACAGTAGAACAAGATAAGAACTTACGTTGTAATGCTAACATTTGAGGAAGGAATCACTAAAACCCGACTTGGTGCAATAAGCACTGATGTATCACATGTTACAACTCGAAGCCCCAGCAGAAACTTTCCTGGGGTAGCTCCACCTGCTCCCCAAATGCAAATTATCTAAGGAAAGAAGGATAATTTAGAAATTTACTAGCTCAAACATACCAATTTTATTTATTTTTTATTGATTTTTAGAGAGAGAGAGGAAGGGAGAGACAAACATCGATTTGTCGTTCCACTTATTTACCCATTCATTGGTTGTTTCTCATATGTGCCCTGACTGGGGATTGAATCCCCAACCTTGGCATATCAGGAGGATGCTCTAACCAACCCTAGCTACCCAGCCAGGATTCAACCAACTAATTTTAAAAGTAAGTTTTTCTACCATATTATTGATGTTTTCAAAATTTTAACTTGAAAGAATTTCACAGAATACTCAAAGGTTGACCTTTCAGTGCATATTCTTAAGATGTTAAGAGAACATCTTCAATACCCAGTTGTTTAATGTTTCTTGATGATCCAGTTGTTTCTATGGAAAAATATACTTCAAGTTCCACAACTAATTTACAAGTACATTTTGGACCATGGGACAGAAATACAGTACAAAGAAATTATAAAATGTCTCCATTCAGAGAGGTTTTTTTTTAATTTGAAAAGTTTTATGCTAAAAATATTTGGAAAAATAGAGACATTTGACAAATACATGAATAACTGTAAATTTCCATTTTTTCCCTTGGACTGATAATCTAAAATTAGATAGTTAAGTATCTAATATTTGCTGAAGTCAGTAGCTTACCTCATAGAAACAAACTAATAATCTGTATATAAGAGCCACAACCATCATTTTCTGCAAGTCTTCCATTGATGTGTCTTCATCTATTTCTTCTATTATATAATGCATAGCAAACTTAGAGATATCCCTACACAAAATAATAGTTTTGGGTTATAAAGAATTAGTTATCAGATGAGTTGCATTGACTTGTTTTCTATTAGTGTTAGTCATAAACTTTTATTGAAATTCTAAACTAATCATTAGGTTTCCAACCATCTAGTTTCACAAAACATTAGCTTATTCAAGAAACAGGCAGCACTATCATGAGCAGGCACTGTCCAAGCCCTGGGGATGTAATGGTGAGTGAATTCAACATGGTGTCTGCCTTCATGGGGATTCTAACCAAGCATGGAGGCAGAACAGTAAATAATAATAAAGTGAGATAAGAGGTGTGACAGAAAACCATAGTGGACTATTGAAACACATACCAGGTACATTTAACTTGTGAAGCTTCCCAGAAATAGCATTTAAGCTGAGATCTGAAGGATGACAGAAATTAGCCAGACTAATAAGGGAGAAGGCCTTGGAGCAAGACTGATGGAAGGTATATGCAGTTTGGGATGGCTCAAATATTAAGTATAAGAGGTAACAGTGATTAAGAAATAAGGGTATCTTAAAGTTAAACCATACGAAGACAAGACTGTATCCTGATGACAATGAGAAAGCACTGTAGGAAGGGCTTTAAGGCAGGAAAGGAGCAGAATCAATTTATCATCTCTTTGGTTGTACATCAGAGACCAGATTGAGATAAAACAGGAGACTGAGATACCAGTTAGAAAACTTGTGCTATGATCCAGGCAACAGATGACAGTCACTGAAGTAGAAAGAGTGATAAAAAAATGTTCTGGGTTGAAGGGTATTCAGGAGACTCAACAGAAAGGAGTTGGTACTTGGACATGTAAGAGAGTAATCAATGAAGAGACAGGAAGGTATCACAGTATCACCAAGTTCCTGGCATGAGCCCTGAAATTTGACTACAAGGGTTTGTGTCTGTCACTTATCTTAACAAATTTGTAAATTCTGGGCTTCTTGTAAACCCAAATTTCAATCTCTACAAAAATGGAGGCATTAACTTCTACAGCTCATAATGGTGTAAGATTAAGAATCCATATAAAGAGGTGAGCTCAACGCCTAGCATGTAGAAGGTATTTAGCAAGTGGTAATTACTACTATGATTATTAATACGAAAGGTGGGTTATTCAAATAAATAGCACACTCCACAGTTCGCTTGGGACTTCCCTGATAAAATAAGCAATCCCATTTGGAAATGCCATCTAGCTGGTTAACATAGTTCATCCACCAAAAGCTCTTTATAGGTAGGAAGAGGGAAATGAGTTCTGCCTGAGAAAATAGTTGAATAAAATCAAACCAGGCTTGGGAGCTCCTTTTACCTATTTTTGATGGGTGAGATTTCCACAGCTCTCCCAGAATTTATTACGTATTATTCTCTTTTTTGTAGTTATTTCTTAAAACTAACAGAAAACAAATCTCACAAAGCTCCTATAAAAAAAGTCATGACACTGGCAAGCTGATTGCCCATACGATCACTTGCATGCATAAATAGAACTCAATAAGATTCCTAGACAGCAGGTTTTAATAAACTTTCTGCGCATAGTCTTAACTTACTTTATTCCACTGAGGTGCATAATGCTTAAGACAATGGTTGCTTTTATAAAAAAGAGAATAAGGAAATCCACCATCTCTGCCATAAATCTGTGGGCCAAGGATGGAATAACATACTCTCTGCCTGTAAATTAAAACAGAAAAGTTAGGAAAACGAATCATTTCACATAGGCCTTGGAACCCAAGCTGGGTAAACAAATGGAGAATGTAAAGTCAAGGTACAACTTGCTAATAACACACACACGCACAACCTTGCAAAACCTTGGCATTGACTCCACCCACAGTACATTAAAATACAGCAACACAATTCCACTATTTATGAAGAGTTTACAGTTTGCTTTCACCTCAATGTTTAAAAAATGACTTCACAGGTAAATTTAATAATTTAAGGTACTCAATACATTTTACTAGGGACTCAAAAGGACTGAGGTAATCACAAGCCTATGACACTAAATTATATATTTTTAGTAAAAATTAGGGTTAAACATAGACAATCAGCACAAAGTAAATCCCTGTGTTCATTTTACCTCTTAACTCAGTTTGTCTTGCTTTCTTTGTAGTAATACATCAATGTGTCATACTGAATTCTGAATGGGATCAAATTCAGAAACTTGTCCCATATATCTGTGGCTGAATAAACTAAATGATAAACTATAAAAGTGTAACTAAGGCAAATTATTCTAATTCTTCTACAGAAGCAAACAGACAATATAAAGGTCATTCAGCTAGGCCCAAAGGTTCATAGCTCCATTTTTATTCATGTAAATCTCCTTTTATGTCCATCAGTTCCATTGTCCTTAATAGAAAGGCAATACAGAACTGTTAATTCTGTATTACCATATATTCTATAATGTATAGAAAATATAAAATAAATCTACGACTGGATTATTTCCAGCATTACCCGTTAATCCCCCGACACCCACCCCCACCCCCAAGCACGTTTGTCCCTCCGAGAATTAAGCTTTGAATCTCATTCTCCAGAGCGTGAGATGAAGAGGATGGTTTGAGGAGCAGAGATTTCTTTACACGTGGAACGACTAGTGCCAGGTCCAAATGAAGAAGAAACTATACAGCCTCTGTGTACACTTTGGGAATTTAAGGCCTGGGCAAACTGTAGCTGAAGCACACGAACATCAATCGGAGGAGCAGCAGCAATTACACGTGTGAAAAGCGAGCCTACTCCACCTCCCCTGTAGTTATCTCAAGACCCTTCTGCTCTGCCCAACCGCTTGCTAGCACTTCTCACCTGCCTGGCGCCCGGTGTCGCTCGGCGTTCGAGAAGGGGCGGCGGATCCCACCCTCGTTGCTGGGGTTGTCCGGACAGGCCCCTGAACGTGAGGAGCCCGGGGCCCCTGGCCAGCGACTGGAGCAGGAGTGCCGATGCCGGGAGCCGCCCCCGGGTCAGGCCCGGCAGTTCCGGCGGTCAGGAAGTAGAAGGGGTTGTAATAGCCCAGATGGAGGGGCAGCGGCGCCGCGGCCTGGGGGGCGGCCCCTCCGCCCGAGGGGTAGCTGGGCGGGGGCGGCTGAGGGCTGCAATAGGCTGGGAAGGTTGCCAGGCAGCTGTGCCAGGTGAGGTAGCCACAGTAAGACTGCCACAGCCATTCGTGCACCTGCCGGGAGTACTCGCGAGCGCTCAGCCGCGCTGGTTTCTCCGGCGGCGACCCGGACTCGGGCGCCTCGCAGCCCGCCGACCCCTGCAACCCCGCGCCGCAGTAGGGCGCCACCTCCGCGCGACTCCCGGGTTCGTTTTGCGGCTCCAACTCCTCCTCCGCCGCCGCCGCCGCCCTCTGCGGCGGGAGGCCCGGGGCCTGAGGTTCGGCCTGAGGTGCGTCTTGGGGGCGTGGGGCGGCGGCGGCAGGAGGGCCTCTGAGGGATGGGACCGGTTCGTGGTCTCCTCCGCCGTCGTCCTGCCCGGGAGGGCGGCCTCGGGCCTCCTCCGGCCCCTCTGCCATTTTCGCCTCAGCAGCACCCTCCGCTGTCTGGTCACTGCGCCTCCTCCCGTCCCTACTCGTCCCTCCCCAACGGTCCAGTAGCCACCGCAGCAGCCACAGGCGTCAACAATCTGCCACCGGAAGCGGAAACCCCGCCCCTGTACAGCGTAGTCTGCCCCTGGGCGGAGCGCGGTCGCAGGGAGAGGGAACACGGGTGGTGGGGCTGTGGACCCGGCGCAGGCTTTGGAGATTAGGGGCTTCTCCGCCCCCAGTCCTTGATTTATAGTTTGTTGGCCCCAGACAATTACTGATCCCTCAAACCCCCACCCCCTAAAGGCTTAATCAAGTGCAAGGCACAGGGGCGGCTTTAGATAATCTAAACCCACAGGAGCCTGGACTCAGGAGAAGCTGCTTGTGCTGGAAGAGAATTTCCTAGAAAGCTCCCAGGAATCGGCGTCGCTTTTTCTATTACCGAGGCTCGTTTGTTTTGCTCTCTGGGCACAAAACTTGTTACTTATTTCCTCCTTGCTTTTGTTCCAATTAACTAGTGCTTGGCCATTTGTACTCAAGGTGATACAAGATATATGCCTTTAAGAGGTTAAGAAATTAATAAGCAAACTAAGCTGAAACGTCAAGAGAGTGGCTCAACTGCAGAGATTTTGATTGTAGGAGAAGGGAAGAGGGATTATTTCAGACAGTTGATGAGATTCAGGAAGGTAAGACAGGGCAGCTGATGATATTGGGAGAACTGTGTGAGAGGTCCCAAGAAGCCTCCTTTGAAAGGGACTGAGGCATCATTGTCCTATGTACAATGTTTCTTGTATCTCGTATCTTCTTCAATAAATGTCTCTATTTTTTGTGTTATATGGGTACCTTCTGGACAGACCTTTTTATATACAGCACCTTGGATCTGTATATTTGTATTTTAATATACTTTTCTATGTCCTTAAGTTTTTTGATAGCCATATATATGTACTATACAGAAGACGTACAAGGGCCAAGTATTGTGTGTATACTTGTTAATAAGGATGCAATAAGGTCGCATCCCTATTGACTTTTCTTTGGGAGAAATAAAAGTAAAAGGTGTAAACTTTTGCTCTTAACAAACTAATGATTTGGGGCTGGGGGTTGGGATGGGAGTAAAAGGCAGAAAACTGGAACAATTAAAATTAAAAAAAATGATTTGGTTAAAGAGAAGGACTTTGATGAACCGTTTGAATACCTATTTAAGACAATATGAGTATAATATGAATTCAAAGTAAGGAAAGATCATGGTAGCCTTTAGCTAGAAAGTTTACACTTACAAGTTTGGTTTTAAAGTCAACTGTGAGGCAGATGTAATGTTTAATCAAAAAAGCATTCCAAGTTTGGGTTGCAGACACAGGAGAAGCAGAAACAAAGAAATGAAGATGGCATGGAACGAGTGTGAAATACTGTGCTTATTGAAGACATGGACTTTGTTTTGAATAACACTGATTATATAATAGCTAGCACAGTGCCACCCACATAGCAGAGAGGTAATCAGGATTACTGGTTGCAATTGTCAGAAACCCAATTGCAACTGATTTAACAGAGAAAATTGTAAGTGAATTTTTTGCTGACTTGGATAACTAAAAAGAACAGGAGTAGTTTAGGTTTAAAGGAAATCTAGTTACAGATAATCAAACGATAACTTCAGGAGTCACTTCTTTTTTTCCTCACTGACTTTGCCTTTGAGAAAAGTTAAGAGTGTTTCTGTTTCTGTAATAAGAAAACTTCATTCTAACTGGCTTCAGCAAAAAATAATTTTGTTTTCCCTTACATAACCAACAATTTCAGAGCTTCTACATTTAATAGACATTTCAAGAGAGAGAAGAGAGGCAAAGTTCAAAGAAATACTGGCCAATAATTTTCTTGAATTAAAGAAAGAATACTCTTTAGATTGAAGAAATATCAAATCCTGAGAAAATAACATAGATCATGATGAATTTAAGAGAAAGAAAAATTTAATGATCTTAAGAACAGCATTTAAAATATATCTTGTCTACAAAGAAATGACATTTAGACAGGAAGCCAAACTTGCAAAAGTAAAAATATATGCTGAATATAGTGAACAATACATATATTACAGAGGGGGAACTATTGACAACCTTGAATGCTATAACCAAGTGAATCATCACTCAAGAATGAGGATGTGGTGTAATGGACCACCACAAATCTGAACAATATTCTGATCAACCTTGACCCCTTCTGATCATACTCAGCTAAGGATTAGAGTCTCAGGGATATAGAAAGAGAGTATTCATGAGTCAAAATATGAATGGATTCTGGAAATGTGGTAGTACATGAGTTTGAATATCCATGAATTCCCACATAAAAACAGTATGTAGTGAAGCCAAAAATGTATGGAACAACATTTGTAACAAAAGTATTGTGGATGACAGTTAACTCCACAAACCCCAAATTCAAGAAAGTGGGGTCAAACCACAAATGCAAAACTTTCACAGTGTGAATACTAAAAAAGTCACTTAAAAACTATAAACATATTAAGAAAATCATATAGGACATGAAAGAGTACAAACAGAATAAAAAATTCAGAAATGAAGCAACAGAAGTTGAAAAACAAATAGAAATAAAATAAAAAATGATTTCAGAAAAGAATACCATTCTAGGAGGGAACACAGGAGTAAACAAACTCAATAGATGGTGCCCAAGAGAACTAAAATTTGAATGTGAGATTTTCTTAAGTCAAAAAGAAATATTGAAAGACACTAAAATGATTTGAGAGAAATGATAGATATTGGAAATAGGCAAAAAGATGCAACATATGGATAAAGAAGTCTCTGATCAAGAAAACCAATTTGGCTAACAGAACAAATACAACACATTATAATTCAAGAAAACTTTTCCTGAAATATATATACATATATTTACATATATTTTTATATGCATGTGTATATACATATTTAAAACCACATACTGAAAGAGCATACTATGTATCTGGGAACATTGAGAATGAACAACAGGAAGCCAAACTTGCAAAAGTAAAAATATATGCCAAAGATAGTGAAAAATATATATATATTATGGGGGGGGGGGGAACTATTGACAACCTTGAATGCTATAACCAAGTGAATCATCCAATTTTTACTCCATTTTATGCTGCTGCCCCCTTTGTCGAATATTAATTGACTGTAGAGACTTGGGTTTATTTTTGGGCTCTCTGTTCTGTTCCTTTGGTCTATGTGTCTGTTCTCATGCCATTGAGAATGGCCATCATAAACAAAGCAACAAACAACAAGTGGAGAGGTTGTGGAGGAAAGGGAACCCTAGTGCACTGTTGGTGGGATTGTAGACTGGTACAACCACTCTGGAAAACAGTATGGAATTTCCTCAAAAAAACTAAAAATGGAATTGCCTTTTGACCTAGTAATTCCACTGCTAGGATTATATTCTAAGATCCCTGCAACACCAATCCAAAAGAACCTATGCAACCCAATGTTCATAGCAGCACAGTTTATAATAGCCAAGTGCTGGAAGCAACCTAAGTGCCCATCAGTAAATGAATGCATCAAAACACTATGGTACATTTGCACAATGGAATTCTATGCAGCAGAAAGAAAGAAGGAGCTCCTACCCTTTGCAGCAGCATGGATGGAACTGGAAAGCATTATGCTAAGTGAAATAAGCCAGGCGATGAAAGACAAATACCATATGATCTCATCTTTAACAGGAACCTAATCAACAAAATGAACAAGCAAGCAAAATATAACCAAAGACACTGAAATTGAGAACAGGCTGACAGTGACCAGAGGGGAGAGGGGAGGAAATTTCAGGGAAATGGTGAAGGGTTTGCAGGAACAATTATAAAGGACACATGGACAATAATTGGGGGGGTGGAGACAGGGGAGGGAGGTGGGGAGGTGGGGGGGGGGAAAAGGCAGAAAACTGTACTTGAATGACAATTTTTTAAAAAGAAAAGAAACAAGGGCTTCTTGGAGAAATGGGTGGTTCTAGGTCTGGGACAGGAAATATATAGAATGAACATGAAATATCTTGTAATACTAGAGAGCAGAACTATTCAAGACTACTGAAGGTCATGTTCAAAGGACTTAGGAGACAACTTAAAGAGGCTTTCATTGGCCAAAGATGTGACATTGTGAGTTTCAATAAAGGTAATAATTAGAATGGAGTGAAACCCATTAAGTATGTTTATATTCATAGTAATATGTAACCTTACCAAAGGAATTAAACCTGAGTCTGATCAAGTCTCTGGATCCAGCTGCTGAATTAAACTTTCCATGTTGAAATACACCGTGAGTGTGGAATCTGTAAAATGCAGACTATGAGGAACCATACAAGTCAGATAGCTGCATTCTTCAATAGATGAATTGTAAGAAAAAGAAAGAAATGAAGAGGATCATTAGATTAAAGGAGGCTTAAAAGACATCAAATTAAAAAAAGAGCAAGGCTAAATTATAATGTCTATGTATACACTTAAAGAAATACAGAAATATGATGGCCATCAAAGTCAGGGTGGTGATTACTTTTGAGGGAGGGAGGAGGGAGCAGTTTGTGACTGAGACACAGCAGGCAAACAGGCTTCTGTTGGGAACTGATCACAAAGATATTCACCTTATAATAGACCATCAGGCTGTTAGAGAAAGTGGCAAAAATGGGGAGTTTTTCTCTCATACACCTAAACTCTGATGGATATACTTCAGTGAGAGGGAAATGGAACTCAGAAGCAAGGAATGAGATTAAAAAAAAAAACTAAGAAAATTAGATCCTGTAAGGATTTAATGAGTTAAATCCTTAGTGAGCTGATCGTGTGCATTCATCACCTTTCCAAAAAACCCATTGAAAAAAAACAAAGGTATAAAGTTATAAACCTACAAGATGGATATAATTTGGCAAGGTAGAAGCCCATTGACTTAAGGAGGAGATGCTGGGAACTTGGAGGAATAAGGTGTTTTGCAAAGTGGAAGTGAAGCACAGTCCTTACAGGAAGCCGAGTAAAAGTCTGTATGCTGAATAGTGGCTCTCATCCCTAGTTTCCCCCCAACTCTGTTCTTAAAAATCCTGTCAGCCAGACCTATGCCTCCTAAGCTAGATACTGAAATATTCTTTTGACTGAGTGGTTGCAGAGAAACCTATGTGTTGCTATTTGGGGATCCAAGAACAAAAAATTTGGCTTGCAGCTTATCACTCTCCCCTAACACCTACCAGGGTATAAAAATAAGAGCCTTATGAAAAGAAGCTTGAAAAGCAAAAATAAAACCTGTAAATATGGAAAATAATATTGAGATATGGAAAAGGATATGGATGAGCATTTGACAATTTAAAAAATAGTTGCATATACATACAGAAAATGAAAATATAAAGAAAGGCAATCATTAATACCAGGAAAAGCAAGTCTTCTATGTTAACCAGAAAGCGGTCTATATTGCGTTGTTTTGAGTGCCTGTTGGAACTTAAAAAGAAACTTTCACGATGTCTGGAGCCCTTTATGTTCTGCAAAAGAAAGAGAAAGGTGACCTCAAATTCTTTGCATCATGAACCCACTTAGGTGGCACCAACATTGACTTTACATTATAAATCTGAAGGGAACCTGGGAAAAACTTCTGTTGGCAGCTTTGCGATTGTCACCACTGAAAACCCTGCTGATGTCAGTGTCATTTCCTCCAGAAATACTGATTAGAGAGCTGTGCTGAAGTTTGCTGCTCCCACCGATCCTGCTCCTATTGCTGGACACTTCACTCCTGGAAGCTGCAGTAACCAGTTTCCTGGGAGCACCAGCCCCTCACAGAGGCATTTTTGTTTTGTTTTGTTTTTGTTTTTGGCAGAGGGGAAGGGAGGGAGAGAAACATCAGTGTGTGGTTGCCTCTCGCACATGCCCCACTGGGGATCTTGAGGCACATGCTCTGACTGGGAATTGAACTGGAGACCCTTTGGTTTGCAGGCCAGTGCTCAATCCACTGAGCCACACCAGCCAGGGTTAACAGAGGTATGCTATGTTAACCTGCTTACATTTTGTTCTGTGTAATGCAGACTCTCCTTTGCGCTATGTAGACATTGCCATCCCATGAAACAATAAGAGAGCTGACTGAGTGTGTCTGATGTGGTGGATGCTGGTCTGGGAAGTTCTGCAGACTCATGGCCCCATCTCCCATGACCATGCATGGCAGGTCATGCCTGATCTCTACTTCTACAGAGGTCCTGAAGAGATTGAAAAGGAAGAGCGGGTAGCTCCTGAGAAGGCTGTGACTCTAGCTCTCAAAGCTACTGCTCTTCAAGCTGAGGTCACAGACTTGTCTGAAGGTGTGCTAGTGCCCTCTGTGCCTATTCAGTAGTTCTCTACTGAAGACTGGAATGCTCAGCCTGCCACTGCTCAGAGCACTGAATGGCCAGGAGCAACCACGGAGTAGTCTTACGCTGTTACACAGACTCTTAGACATAAAATGGAAGTAAGGGTGATAAAAAATAAGCAGTTAAAAAAATTCAGGAAAAGAAGAAAAAAACCCAAAGAACAGAATGGGGGCTGGGAGTGGGGAATGTGGGGCAGGGTATTATCATTTTTCTTTAACTGTATTAGTTTTTTAAAACCATATATATAAAACTATATATATAACTATGTATATCTACATAGTGCAGAGGAGAGTGTGTTACATAGAACAAAGGCAGGCAGGTTAACATAAGATGCTTCTGTATGTGTGTATATTTATTATTATATATATAAACTATATCTTATATATACATTTTACTGTAATAGCAGCAAAAAAGGAAGGAAGGAAGAAAAAGAGAAAGGTGGGGCTAACTTTCAGGTATGGTTACCTAGACGGGGTACAGATAATATCATCAGAATCAGGGGTCTGTCTCAGCAATACAAGGTGTTTTTATTTTTTTTTTATTTTATTTTTTTTGTCTCAGTAGAATTGAATTTTGAATGGTGACTGAAAGTGGTTGGATATCCATCAGTCTAAAAAGACCACCCGTGAGTTTCTGTTACAGGGTCCTTGGATTGTATCTGGTTCCTGGTGACTTTAAGATCCAGCTGTTCACCTTTCCTTTTTCCTTTTCACTTCATGAGTGACACACTTTTTAAAAAATTATGTTTAATGATTTTAGAGAGAGGAATGGAGGGAGGTGTAGAGGGGGACAGAGAGAGATAGAGAGAGATCTATGTAAGAGAGAAGCATGGATCAGCTGCCTCCCATATGCACCCTGACTGGTCAAACCCACAATCCAGGTAAGTGCCCCAACTGGTAATTGAGCCCTCAACCTTTTCATGTGTGGGACAATGCTTGAACCAACTGGGCCACACTGGCCAGGGCCACACTATTCTCATAATAAGTTACTTTTTCTTATTAGCCAGGATCTGATTCTTTAGATTTTAACCAAAGAATAGTAACTGTAACAGGATAATAATAACAAAATTCTGTACCAGTTGAAACACACAAAATAGAATTATTAATTTTTTCCTTTTCAGCATTTCTTTGGAGAACTATGCCTCCCTCCATTCTTAACCTATGTGGCGTAGATAAGATTGGCTCCATCTCTGTATCCCTAAAAGTAGACATATGGGAATATTCTATCACCTAGCCACGGTTCAGGGATAGCAAAGTGGTTGGAATTGTGCTACATTAAATCATCTTTGAAATTTTGTCATCTGAACAAAAGGTACTCTTGGTCTACTAGACTGCTAGCTACATGCAAGGATAGCAGGAACCTACAGCTGCTGACAGCCATTATTTTAATGCCATATGTATTAACCTTGCCTAAAAGTGAAACTAATATGGAGAAAAGTGAAACTGTGGGATGGAGAAATAGAGAAAGTACTCTTGTGACATGTTTCTGTCCTGGATCCAGCTATGTCTGAAACCATCTCCTAGACTGTTAGAATTGTTCATGCGGATAAATTCCTCATTCCTTTGTTTCTGTTACTCACAACCAAAGAATCCTAACACAGACTGGAGTTTCCAAGTTCTTCACATACCTTCTTTTTCCTTGTCAGTGAATGTAATAGCTTCCAGCTCCTGCAGCATTTTTCCATGAGAAGGAGGAAGGCTGACACCACTATTTATAGCTTTTTACAAGTATTTACTCTCAATAAACTTCCTTAGAGCTGGGTACAAAATACTTAAATGGTACCATCTGGTGTTGCTCTTGAAAGCATTTCTCTTTGTGGCTTACAAACCAGTGCTCAGGTCAGAGGCCAGTGATGTTCACTCTCTTCCCTTGTTGGGAAGCTATTTGCCGCTGGGGCATTCTTCTCATGATCCCACAGTTTGGCTGCAGTTATTTCAGGAGTACTAGGCACCAGGGGCTGAGTACTACAACCTCGGAGGAGCCTTTAAAAACCACCCATGTCTGGGCCCTACCCCGAAAGGTAATTATGGACCTGTTCTTGGTTAGGGTCCAGTCATCCATATTTTCTAAAAACTCCCCAAGCAATTCTGCCTTGCAACCAGAGCTGAGAGACCTGCTGGCACACACTGGATGTCCAGATAGGCCCAGCTGGTTCTAACCAAAAGTTGTTGCTAACTGTTCTCCCCAAGTCCCTCAAGTGAGTATGCAGACTGTGTTCACCTTCTGTAGTCATTTTAAGTGCTGGATACTATGCCACATACTAGGAGTACAAAGGTGAATTAAGCCAAGTCTTTTGTAGTTGAAGGAATACAGAATAGGTGGGAGAGATTGCTAGATAAATACACACAGGGCAAAGTGTGAGCTCAAAAGATGTTGTCGTCAGTTCTACCTGCAAGGAGACAGAGTTGTGCATTGGGAAGGTCTTTATATAGGAGGTGACTCTGAGCTGAGTCTTAAAAGTATTTATTATAAGGACATAGTAGGGAAGGTTATTTTGGGGACAGGGTGCAACATGAGCAAAGTTTATGGAAATAGCTGAGCTGATATTTATGGTTGGGGTGGACTGGGTAGAGATAAACTTGGAAAAGTAGGGAGGGGCTGGATTATGAAGGGCTTTTGTCTCTTATAAGACAGTTTGGACTCTATCTGGTGGACAACAGAAGCTATTGAAGAACTGTAATCAGAAAGATAAAACTGGTCAGGTTTGTTTTTTAGAAATATCTCTCTGGTAGCCATGTGCAAGATGGATCGAAATGGTGTAAATTTGGACACAAAGACTCCAGTTGGGAGATTATCATCTAGTTAAGATGAAGAGAACCTGAACCAAGCCAATAGAAATGGAATGTAAAGAAGAAGAGGCATTTAACTGAAAATAAAAGCCCAATTTGCAGAGTTTAGTGACTGAATAGATTTGAAGAGAGAGAGAAGTTCACATTGTATCTGGCTTGGGTGGCTGAGTGAGTGGATTGTGATGCCATTCATAAAAATTAAAGAAGGCAAAAGGAAGCACAAGATGGCAGAAGGGAGAAGCAGTGAGGCACCTGTGCGGTGTCTAGCCGATGCTGGCTGCTGAACATTGTATTGTAAAGATACAGATTGAGGAGTCACAAGCATAGAGGCAGTCCTTGACTTGGCAAGTAGGTGGAAAATTGTATGAAATGAGAAGAGAAGAGAGCCAAGAACAGAGGCCAAAGGCCTATAGAAGAAAGAGGAAGAGGAGGAGGAGGAAGAGGAAAAGGAAGAAGACAAGACTGAGAAAGGATGTTGAGGTGGGAGGGAAAGTAAGATTGATTAGGAGGAGAGGCTTTCCATAAGAAGCGAAAACCATAAAGTGTCAAAACCATGAAGAAATCAAGGACTGATTTCTTTTTCTTTTTGGGCTACCCTACCTTTTTCCCTTTTGTGGTAATAGCATCCCAATTTCCTCTTATTGAATAACCCCTCTCTCAATATGTGCAGTTGGAGAAGGACTGTCAGGGCCTTCCACTCTGCCGCTCCAAACCACAGGGTGGGCATGTGACTCACTTGGGCATGCTCACCTGGAACTTGGAAAGTTTGTGCCAAGTTAAGTGATTCAGGGGTGGTATAAATATAATGCCAGCAGAGATCCCTGGCAAGATTGTTGATGGTTTCTTACTATCTATACTTTTATCTTTAATATCAGAGGCTGTAATATTCTTCCAATAAATTCCCCTTAAGTGTAGGTTAGCAAGTCCTGGTTTATGATCCTTCTAACTAAAGAAGCTTAGCTGGATTCAGCCATTGGGAGGTCACTGACGGCTTTGCCTGAGTAGTGTCATGGGGTGAAGGGTGAAAGGCTGACTGAGTAGGGAAAGGAAGTTGAGGAAGTAGGGATAATAATTGCATTCTAGTCATCAAGGTGTTAGGGAAGTAGCTAATTTCTCTGAACCATGTTCGAATCCATGTTTTGTTAGGACAATTGAAAAGAGAGTTCTTGAAAACTGGGAAGCCATGAATCTGTTATTTTAGTATGAATTTCTCTAATGTTTAGCTAGATTTAGTTTATCAGTGTATTCCAACTATTCTTACTAAAAATATACAACAAACCCAATGCACATAACAGCAAACTGCTCCTTAAAGTGTCTATTTTAGAGCAAAGATTTGTCTGATTTGATACATTGATAGAAAACAATGTGAAAAAAATAAAACCACCATGAATGGTTTCTTCTGAAACTTTGTCCAGTGCACCAAATAAAAGATTAAACTTAAAAGTAACTTGATTTCAGTACTTTTAGAAATACTCTTAAAATAAAGTATCTTTTCCTTCTTTAGCCAGACCTGGAGTAAACTGCTTCATGATGCTTTTCTGCCCTCCAGTGGTTGTTAAAAATCCTTCAGAAATTTATCATCTGTTTTTAAATATTTTATAAGTTTATGTTTTCTCTATAACAGAATTTTTGATTTTTGGAATCCAAAGTGACTTATAAATGTATCAGCACTTAACAAGACGCACATGTTATTCTTAAAAATGACCAAAACTCATAAAACAACAGTGAACTTCATTATATAAAGTCAACTGACTTGAGGTAACCAGTAGGTGGAGGAATTTCCAAAGCTAAGAATTCCACCACATTATCCAAACCCAACTTCAGAACCTGAAGACATTAAAAAGATTGATCCAGTCTTCTTTGTTTCATACTAATAGAAACTAAAGACGGTTGACAGTCCCTAAGTTTTATATATATATATATATATATACATATATATATGTATATATATATATATATATATATATATAGAGAGAGAGAGAGAGAGAGAGAGAGAGAGAGAGAGGGAGACACCATGAAATTGTGGTATGAGGAAACACTATTTTAGGTTAAGATTAGATTTTACTTGTGAAATATGAGAATTGGGGGCGAAGTGAAAGGTTTTAGGTATGGATAGCATGAGATCAAAAGCTGAAAATAACTAGGGTATATGAAGAAAGTAATTTGACATGAGAGGAAAGAGGCTGAAAATAGGAGCCTTGGTCAAATGTCAGCATTATGATGTGCAGAAAGGTCAAGGGAGGGAGGACGAGCTTGGGTTTGATCCAGACAGCAATAAAAAGCTATTATGAAAGACAAAGGACTGATATTTATAAAATATAAAGTGTTGGTACAAATGAACGTGAAAAACACTGATTTCCCTCTGCCCATTGCTGCTTTATTTTTAGCACTAGAAGCAACCAATCCTGAAGGAAAAGCCACACAACCTCTTCGGCACCCACGTCAGTCTAGCCTTTATATGCTTCAGCCGGATGCTTTCCTTAGCTGTGGCACCACTCCTCCCAAACATCTTCCTGAACTCCCTCCAGGACAGAGTCCACTAGCCTAAATACTATCCTCTCCCTCCCCATGATTATTTACTTTATTCGCACGATCTCCCCCACTGTGTTACCATTATTGTAAAGTGGGACTGCGCTATCAGGCCAGTGAGGTGTTGTAAACATTTGGGACATCGACTGAAACTTTGACTCAACTTCATTAAACTTCACTCTGTTCTCAGCTCCCCTTTCTCTTATGACAAAAGAATGAAAAATGCCACAGTTCTCCCAGTTTCTTTTCCATGTTCTCTGTTGTCATTGGGTTTTGTCGAACTGTACACTCTAATGTAAATTTAATGGCTCATTTTGTCCTTACTAACCAACCATGGTTACCTTCTTTTTATATAATAGGCTCCCCTGCATTCTTCATCAATTTTATAGGCCATATCATGTGTTTGCTTATTAAACCAGAAAAGTTACTGAGACTGATGGAACCCAGTGTGGATGAGGTATAGAGAAACAGGCTCACTGATACAGTTTTTGGGAATGTAAGTTTGCACAACTTTTTGAAGGCTGCTTTGATAGCATCCACCAACATTAAAAATATTGGATGCTTGTGAGAAATTAATTCCCCTTTTAGGAATCTACCTTTCAGAAATATGAACATTGGGATATGAAGATGCAAGTTCAGCATACTCCTTGCAGGACTGTTATAAATGTAAAACAGTAAGAATAAACAAAGTCACCATGAAAAATTGAAAGATTAGAAAGCAGGATGATAGCATAAACTGTCAATAAATACAATAACTAGTTCTTTGAAGAAAAAAAAATACAGCACGTAAAATTTGGGCAATGTTAATTTAGAGAAAAGGAGAAATCACAGCTATTGAACATTAAGGCTGAGAAAAAACTTATATTTAAAATACTGAAATAATTAAAAATAAAACAGAATGTAATATTTAACTTAATTCCAATAAACTTAGAAAGTCCAGGGGAAATGGATTATTTCCTAAAAAATATAAATTGCCGAAATTGACTCAAGAAGAAAACAAAAACCTAAAGATGTTTATAACCACTGAAGAAATTTTAAAATCAAATAACTGCCCATCAAATGGTTGATCGTTTAATTATTTTTTGATTCTCATTTTCTGTTTTCATTGTCTTGAGCTCAGGAGCAATGCCTGTATATTTTTTGCCTTTTGGAATCTGACATAGTAATATCAAACTATTATATGACTAATTTTTAAATGTGTTCCTTAAGATATTGGAAAAATAGTATAATTGGCATTTTCTAGCTAACCTGTGGAGAATACATCATTTGCCTATTTCTCACGTGTTTTTAATTACAAGAGTAAAATATGATTATTATAACAAATTTAAACCACAAAGAAATATCATTACATCCCAAAGGATTACCATCCATGTAGTCAGTATAGCTTTCTGCATTCTGATCTACTTTTTCAAACATAAAAAATACATTTTAATTTTTATAATTCTTTAACATTTGCTTTATTATTGTATTTCTCTAACAGTCCTTTGATATGTTTGGTTTTTTCATAACTTTTTGGCTAGAATGCTTATTACTCTACCATCTTTTATATGCAGTTCTTCCATTGTCATTAATTTGTTACTGCAGTATTGTTTTTCCTTTTCTTGAATAATTATTTAGAAGAATAGTTAAACTTTTTAAGTGGTTGAATTATGTTGCTAAATCATTTCTTCCCTGTTTTAGCTTTATTGCCTTACACTCAAGGACTGACCAATGTAATATTTACTTTTCAGACTCTCAGATTTTCATTTTATCCTAACATAGGATGAAGTCCATAAGAAACTGGGAAAATCAGTATATTCTGTATTTTCAGAGTTCTAATAATCTTTCAAATCAATCTTGTTAATTATATAATTTAGATTTTTAAATATCAATCCACATATTTTGCCTACTCAATCTGTCCAAGACAGAAATACATATAAGAGTACATTATTATACTTTTCAAAACTCATCCTCTTGTATTTTTAACAGTATTGCTTAATGTATTTTCATGAAGAACAATTCAGCACTATGTCAGTCAGAATTTACGATGGTCTCCAAAATTTATGCCTCCTGCCATATATGCTGTTGAGTGTGAGACCTGTGACTATGAGGAGATATTACCCTCATGATTAGATTACATTAAATGACAAAGGTGAAAGGATTTTGCAGATATAATTAAGGCCCCTACTCACTCACCTTTCAGTTAATTAAAAGGTAGATTATCCTGAGTGTATTTGACTAAATTAGGTGAGCACTTTAAAAGAGAGTTGAAAGGTCAGATATAGAAGAAGTCAGAGAGATTGGAAGTGAGACAGACCCGCATGCTGGCCTTGCAGAAGGAAATAGCCATGTTGTGACCTGTCTATGGAAGGGCCCATGGGGCAAGGACTTAAGGGCAGCTTCTGGAAGTTAAGAACAATCCCCAACCAATATCCAGTAATAAAATAGAGACCTCACCCCTATCACTTTAAGAAACTGAATTCTGCTAATAATCAGAATGATTTTGGAAGAGAACTCAAGGCCTTAAATGAGCTCTAGATGAGAATGGAGCTCTGAGTAAGTGGCACTGTTCCCTTTCTGACCCCTCTCCCACAGATTGCCCCACAACCCAGTGATGTGTGTTGCCCTGCCCTGGTGTATACCTAAGACTCCACCCCTCACAACTTAACAGGTTCGCTGAGACAAAAAAATATAACCCAAATGAAAGAACAGATCAAAACCTCAGAAAAAGAACTAAGCAATGAGGAGATAGCCAACCTATTAGATGCAGAGTTCAAAACACTGGTAGTCAAGATGCTCACAGAAATTAATGAGTATCATTGCAAAGTAGAGGAAGAAGTAAAGACTATACAGAGTGAAATAAAGAAAAATATACAGGAACCAACAGTGAAGGGAAGGAAACTGGGACTCAATGATTTGGAACAAAAAGGAAAAATAAACATTAAACTGGAACAGAATGAAGAAGCAAGAGTTTGAAAAAATGAGAAGAGGGACTTCTGGCCAAGATGGAGGCATATGTAGACACACTGTGCCTTCTTGCACAACCAAAAGAAGGACAACAACAAATTTAAAAACAAAAAACAACCAGAACTGACAGAATATCAAACTGTATGGAAGTCTGACAACCAAGGAGTTAAAGAAGAAACATTCATCCAGACTGGTAGGAGGGGCAGAGATGGACAGCCAGGCAGAGAGGACTCACAGCAAGGTGGTGATTGGCTGACCTGGTGAGGTAATGGCTGGCGGAGCAGGTGGTCCCATGTTTGCATGCAGATAAACCAGGAGAAACAATTGGGGAGTGAGACAGACCATGCAACCCAGGGCTCCAAGGCAGGGAAATAAAGCTTCTAACATCTGATTGAAAACACTGATGGGGGTTGAGGTGGCAGTGGGAGAAGCTGCCAGCCTCACAGGAGAGTTCATTGGAGAGACCCATAGGGCCCTAGAATGTACATAAGTCCACCCACCCAGGAATCAGCACCAGAAGGGCCCAATTGGCTTGTAGGTAGCGGGGTAAGTGACTGAAAACCCACAGAGAGTGGAGTAAGCAGCACTGTTCCCTCTTGGACCCCTCCCCCACATACAGCATCAGAACGCAATGATGTACGTTGCCCCACCTGGGTGAACATTTAAGGTTCTGCCCCTTACTACATAACAGATGCATCAAGACAAAAGAGAAAAAATGGCCCAAATGAAAGAACAGATCAAAGCTCCAGAGTAAATACAACTAAGCGATGAAGAGATAGCCAACCTATCAGATGCACAGTTCAAAACACTGGTAATCAGGATGCTCACTGAACTGGTTGAATATTGTCGCAAATTAGATGAAAAAAATGAAGGTTATGCTAAGTGAAATAAAGGAAAATGTACAGGGAACCAATAGTGATGGGAAGGAAACTGGGACTCAAATTAATGGTTTAGACCAGAAGGAAGAAAGAAACATTTGACCAGAACAGAATGAAAAAACAAGAATTCAACAAAATGAGGAGAGGCTTAGGAACCTCCAGGACAACTTTAAATGTTCCAACACCCAAATCATAGGGGTATCAGAGGAGAAAAGAAAGCAAGAAATTGAAAACTTATTTGAAAACATAATGAAGGAGAACTTCACAAGTCTGGCAAAGGAAATAGACTTCCAAGAAGCCCAGAGAGTCCCAAAGAATTTGGACCCAAGGGAGCACAAACCAAGGCACATCATAATTACATTACCCAAGATGAAAGATAAGGACAGAATCTTAAAAGCAGCAAGAGAATAGAAGGCAGTTACCTACAAAGGAGTTCCCATAAGACTATCAGCTGATTTCTCAAAAGAGACTTTGCAGGCAAGAAGGGGCTGGAAAGAAGTGTTCAAAGTCATGAAAGGCAAGGATCTACATCCAAGACTACCCAGCAAAGCTTTCATTTAGAATGGAAGGGCAGATAAAGTGCTTCCCAGATAAGGTCAAGTTAAAGGAGTTCATCATCACCAAGCTCTTATATGAAATGTTAAAGGGACTTATCTAAGAAAAAGAAGATAAAAAATATGAACAGTAAAATGACAAGAAACTCACAGTTATTAACAACCACACCTAAAAGAAAACAAACAAACAAACAAACAAACAAACACAAACTAAGCAAACAACTAGAACAGGAACAGAACCACAGAAATGGAGATCACATGGAGGGTTATCAGCAGGGGACTGGGAGGGGGAGAAAAGGGGAAAAGCTGCAGAGAATAAGTAGCATAAATGGTAGGTAGAAAATAGACAGGGGGAGGTTAAGAACAGTATGGGAAATGGAGAAGCCAAAGAACTTATATGTGTGACCATGGACATGAACTAAAGGGGGGGGTGTGTGGGTGAGAGGGGGTGTACAAGGTGGAGGGGAATAAAGGGGGAAAAATGGAACAACTGTAATAATATAGCGAATATAACATATTTTAAAAACAAAAAAAAAATTAGAAGAGGCTTAGGAACTGCTGGGAAAATTTTAAATGTTCCCACATCTAAATCATAAGGGAGCCAGAAGGAGAAAAGGAGGAGCAAGAAATTGAAAACTTATTTGAAAAAAAGAATAATGAAGGAAAACGTCACCAATCTGCTGAAGGAAATAGACATACAAGTTCAGGAAGTTCAGAGAATTCCAAAGAAGTTGGACCCAAAGAGAAACACACCAAGACACATCATAATTAAATTACCCAAGATTAAAGATAAGGAAAGAATCTTAAAAGCAATAAGAGAAAAGGAGGCAGTTACCTACAAAGAAGTTCCCATAAGACTATCAGCTGATTTTTCAAAAGAAACCTCGCAGGCAAGAATGGGCTAGAAAGAAGTATTTGAAGCCATGAAAGACAAGGACCTACATCCAAGATTACTCTACCCAGCAAAGCTATCATTTAGAACTGAAGGGCAGATAAAGTGCTTCCCAGATAAGGTTAAGTTAGAGGAGTTCATCATCACCAAGCTTTTTTATATGAAATGTTAAAGGGACTTATCTAAGAAAAAGAACATGATCAAAATTATGAACAGTAAAATGACAACAAACTCACAACTATCAACAACTGAACTAAAAAAGCACACTAAGCAAACAACTAGAACAGGAAGAGAATCACAGAAATGGAGATCACATGGAGGGTAATCAGTGGGGTGGGGGAGGGGGAGAATGGGGGGAAAGGTACAGGGAATAAGAAGCATAAATGGTAGGTAGAAAATAGACAGAGGGAGGTTAAGAACAGTATGGGAAATGGAGAAGCCAGAGAACTTATATGTATGACCCATGGGCATGAACTAAGGGGGGTAATCCTGGAGGGTTGGGGGTGCAGGATGGAGGGGGATAAAGGGGAAGGAAAAAAAATGGGACAACTGTAATAGCATAATCAATAAAATATACTTAAGAAAGAACTGATACAAACACACTACTTCTGAGAGTTATATTTTCAGTGTGAATTGTGTCCATCATTATAAAATAGAATAAACTTTAATTTCCTATTTGATATATTTACTCTGAATTTTATAGTGTGTATTATTTTTGTTGTTATTCCTGCTTTCTTGTTTGTGCATTTATTTAATATCCCTTTTCCAATCCTTGTAGTTCTAATTGTTTTATGATGCTTTGTTTAGGTGGGGCTCTAATAAACAGTATACAGTAGTCCCTCCTTATTCATGGGGGATACATTCTAAGACCCCCTGTGGATGGCTGAAACTATCACGCAGATACTATCAAACTTTGTATATACTATGTTTATTTCCTTATAATGCCTATTATAAAGTTTAATTTATAAACTAGGCATAGTAAAAGATTAACAATAATAGCAATATACTGTAATAAAAATTTGTGAATATGGTCTCTCTCTCTCTTTCTCAAAATATCTTATTGTACTGTATGTATATTGTGGATGAAGAGATGATTCACATCCTGAGCAGGATAGAGTAGTGAGACACAGAAGGAGATTTCATCATGCTACTCAGAATGATATGTGATTTAAAACATGAGTTGTTTATTTGTCTTTTTTTTACTTAATAGTTTTGGACCACAGTTGACAGTGGGTCACTGAAACACAAAAGGAAAACTGGGGATAAAGAGGGACTACTACATACATTTGCTGAATTGAGTTTCTGTATTCTCATGGTAAAATTTGTCACATTTATATCTATTTTTGTAATATCTTTGGTCTTATTTTTCTTCTTGCTCTATTTTTCCTATTTAATTTTTCCTTTTATATTGTGTACTTTGGTATATGACTACTTGTTTGTTTTTTCTTTTCCAGTGTTTTAGAAACTATGCATTTATTTTTGTAATTATTTATAAATTTAAAAGAAAAGTTAAAGTTCTCTTAAGAATTTTTCAACTTTATTTTTCCTCCGTGTAGGGACTATGACTCTGTCCCTCTTGTATCCTCAGTACCAATCATACAGAAGTATTTTAAAAGTCTTTAATTTGCTCAATTGATATCTCTAGGTTCTAAGCAATTACCCTGGTAAATAGCTTTTAAGACTTTTTTGATCCCTTTAGATCATATTTTTTATGTTTATTGTAAAACATTTTCTTCATGTATACTCTTTTAAACAGAAACCTGTGATCTAAAGCAGACAAAAATAAATTAATGAACTAAAAGCTAATTATCTTCTTTTGTATTTGTTTTAAAAATTATTGTAATCACAAAGAATTATGAGAGTTTTAATAATTACATGCCATAATGTTTAGTCTGACAGGTTCAAGCAGTGGAGAATGAGAGGAAAAGATTTTTCTCTCTAACCCTATACTTAAAAAACAGGCATTGTTGCCATTTTAGAATGTATCTTTCCATATTTTTCTATGTTACAATGATGATAGCAATAATAGTAACTAATACTTATTTAACCTTTCTACGTGCTATATGTATATTGACTGAGTCCTCGAAACAGCCCAGTAGCTACTCTTATAACCATCTCTCTATTAGAGATGAACAAACTGAAGTGCAGGGAAGTGAAGTGATTCCCCCCAAATTATGTAGTTGGTAAGTGATAAAACTAGCATCCATTCTCTCAACCACTGTACTGAACTGTCTCTTATCAAATATGTTTATATAGCTTTATATACAAACAAAATATAGTCTTTTTAATTGACTTACATTTTAATAAAAATGTTTTTACACTCTTTTTCTGAGACATGCTCATTTTACTTAATAGTTTGTACATCTTTCCAAATTTGTTGAAGGTATTTCTGGTGAGTGGACTAGTGAATCAGAGAATTCCTTAGGTGGCATATTAGTTGTGGTAGGCTAAACTTCTCTGATAAATAAACTCAAATATGTAAAAGTGTAAACACAATATAGGTTTGTTTCTCATGTGACCACCTAGGGCAGGGTCGGGTCGGTGAGTGGCTGTCTTCCGTATTGTGGCCCAGGGACCCAGGCTAACTGTTATTCTTGCATATCCAGAGCATACTGTCATCTGTACAACTGAGGTCGGTTGTCACATCCAGGATCTGGCTGGTGGAAAGGAAAGGTAGCATGGAAAAAACATATTCTCTTAATAGACTGAATCCTGAAGTAGGATTTACACTATTACTTAACACTCATATCCTTCAAGAGGAATCTCGTCACATGGCCATTGGACTATAAGGGAGGCTGGGGAATGTAGTCTACTAAGGAAAGAAAATAAATTCTGGTGGACAGCTAGTGACTCTGCCATGGGCAGTTTTATTATATATTTGTTTAATCATATTTGAAATTTTTTTTAACACATTGATCTCATTGTTCAAGAATTACATGTTTTTAAAGGTATCACAGGTAGTTGTCAAATGGACACATCCTGGTTAGTGGCAGATACAGAATAGAGACCAGATCTTCTGACTCCCAAGCCAAAGCTTTTTCTAATTACTACAAGACCAACTTTACTTTTTAAAATAAGTTAATGAAGTGTGAAGCTAAGTCCTGAGGTGTTAAAGAGAGACATGTCTGAAAACTGTAGCACATGGAGTTAAGCCCATAGAACGTTATCCGTATTGCTGGTGAAACTATTTTAGGTGCTAAAAAGTGATAGAACATTTTGATAACTCTGTAGAGAGCCAGTTTTAGTTGTTAGTGACAGGACGTTACTCCCTGAACCCCACAGCTACAGAACAGGCTGACATTAAACTATTCCTACTTTATTCTCCAGATACTTGCTATCAGTGGTGACTGAGCATATAGGAAAGTACTGAGCACTTACTTATCGAACTTGCTCAGGTGATTTGGGTAACTTAGATTTTCAAATACTATTTACTTTTCAATAAGCATATATCATTAATTTGTTTTTGCTTAAATTAGTTAAATATCAAAATCTCTGTTTCAACTTGCAATTGTAGTCACAGCTAAAGAAATGAGATTCATAATGATGGAGGAAATTCCTTGTTATTTCAGTTAACTTTTCTTTATCTCAAGATACAGAGAATACATATAACTTATATCTCCTTTAGATACCATATTACCATAAATTTATATCCTTTTCTTGAAGATACATATCATGAGTGGCTCTTATAAAATATTTCTCTGGTCCTCTACACACTTTTTGGTAATGCTGCAGGACAATGTTATTAAGCATCCATGAAGGGGCATAGATTTTTATTACGCTTGATTGCAGAAGACAATCACTCCCCTGGAACTTCAAGTCTATGTCAGTTTAACTCTTATATTTTCTCTATAGCTTTTAAATTGAAGAAGAATGCAGGAAGCAGGGTTTGTCATAACATTAGCTACATGCAGGATATGTGTCATTAGCTCTGCCTTTCTAGGGGTGTACCATTGGTTACTTGTGGGTTACTGTTTTTTCCTGTTTCCTGTTTACTGTTTTTTCCATAGGGACAAGGAGCAGGAAAAACCAGTCTTCCCAGACAAATCTCACTCCTTCCAAAAAGATCTAAAGAATTGTTATATTCATGAGAAGACCTCCCCCTTGTAAGTTTATTGGCTTATAAGTTGAAGAAATGAGGCCATAGAGTTATTATTTAAAATAAAAAATTTAAATGCACTTTCTGATTAGTTTCTAAGATTAATAATTGATATAATGGGAACTACTAACTAAATTTTAATGAAAAAGGCTTTATGATATGGGTGAAGAGGATTTAAAAATTAACATTATTGTTTAAGAAGTGTGGTCAATGATGTATTTCTTTCACCTGGATCTTCATGTCAGTACAGAGTATTTTTTGATGGTGCTAAAAAGCAAGGTACTGAAATAAAGTGGACGTAAAACTCAAATATTCAATAGTTTTAGACAAAAATTATCTTTAGTTATGAAATGATATTGTAATGGAGGGAAAGCTGAAAAAAATCTCTACTGATAGGTACCTGTTATCCTTTGTTAGCTGCATATTCTCTGTGAAGTTATTAAACTTACAGTAAAGGAACAAGAACCATTTGAAGAAATCTTGATGAATTATCACTCATTAATTTGAGTGGTTTACTTACCACTTGCAACACAGATATAAGCTTCACCATGTACAGAAACATTGAAATGGTTAAACTTGCAAAAGAAGACTTTAAAAGACTGTTAAATCAGTTTATCTCAGTTGAAAGAATTAAGCCCTTAAAACTGCATCTATATCTGAAGTGTTGCAGAAAGTGCCAATAGTTTAAAATAATTCTTTTGAAATGAACATGTTTAATTAAAGTCATTTTTTGAATATTAAACTTCTGGAATAATTTTTAAGGATTTGGTATCAGGAACAATGGAAAAGACTCCAGACCTATATACAACTGCCTACTCTCCATTTCCAATTAAATATCACAAAGATGCCCTGAGTTAAACAAGTTCAAGACTCAACCACAGCTCCCTCCAGATCCAGTTCTCTTCCTGTGTTTCCTATCACAGGAAAAGGTGGTTTTAAATCTATGATGAGAATGATGAGAATTGACTACCTAGAAAGGCAGATGAGGAAAGCCATGTTCAATGAAGTTGGGGTGGGCGAGAATACTCTGTAGACACTTGGAATTAAGAATTTGGGGAGATGGACTTGCGTCGGAAATGTGGATTTGGGAGTTGTCTACACAGAGGTGATAGCTGAAGTTAAAGTAGGCAAATGAGCATCTGAGGTGGGGAAACAGAGGGGAAAGGGGCCAGAGAAGTTTTTCGTGCATTAAAGTTAAAGGGAGTTTAATGAGAAAAAGTCAATGTCAAGAATCTCACCGGATGAGGAATGAGATAAAGCCATGGGATTAAATGATTTTTGATAGTTTTAAAAACGTGGTTAGATTAGAAGCCAAATTACAGTAGTTATAAAAAGGTGTGTGTGTGTGTGTGTGTGCGCACATTTGTGTTCCAGTCCTTGCTTTACCTCTAACTGGTTGCTTGTCTAATGTTTAATTTAAAATTTCAAACATCTAATGTCAGTAGACCTCAGCTTTTTCATATTTAAAATGAGAGGATTCTTTAGATAACTGATCTAGATTCTCAGAAGTTGAAGTAGACATTTTCAGTGAATGAAAGAGTGAGTGACTAAACTATATGCATTTTCTACCAGTTCTAGACACTACTCACTTTAAGATGTCTTTCTGTGAAAGGAAGACCCAGTAAGAAAGAAATTATCTAATGGAGTCAGCATTTTCAAGGAAAGGATTTTCAAGACAATCAACGCTCTTTTGGAATTTTTAAAGAAATGTTTTGGTCCTATAAAATAATACTTTGTAATATGACAAGGTAAAGAGGTACAAGAGATCCTTGCACTTAATTTTTTTTATTGACACATTTTTGTTTTTGATTTTTTGTGAATTTACATGACTTGAAACTCTGCTAAGTATGGATTTCTTACCCCTTTGATAATATTTATTAGGTGACAGCACTGTAAACACTGGAATTCAACAACATGCAAGAAAAAAACACATATTGGAAATGTAGCATTATCTTTGTTAATTGTTTTCCTATACATTACCAGATTTTTTTCCCTTTTCCAACAAATTCAACCTACATCGAAAACCAGTAGGTGACTTAGGGCACCAGGGCTGCTAAAATAATTGTTTGAACCTCAAGTTCATATTCTCAATATTTGTGGTTCACCTTTCACATTTTGAAAGGCTGGTGCTAAGTCCAAGGCCAGCTGACACAGAGTCTAAGAATTTTGAATGGACTTAGTTTTCAATATAAAATTATTATTATATTATGGGTATGTAACCTATCCTTTCTAGAGTTTTTTTCCCAGTTAAATTTTTCCTCTACAAGTTCACTTATAAATTTATTATAAAAGTTATTTATATTATACTTTAAAATATATAGTATATCTAACTCCATATCATACTATAAGCTAAATTTAATTTCTGGGATATTTACATGAACTGAGATCAATGAGGGAGGTTTTGTCAATGAAGAGACTTTGATTTATAAAATAGTTCTAGGATTTTCTGGCTGACTATTTCAACTACAAATGGCTTTATGTGACATCTTTTTTGGGGAAGCCATTCTTCCGGGAAGCTGGTGGCATGCTGCATACATTATCTAATTCAACCAGAGGACTCGGCTGTCTTTCAAAATAAGACAGATGAGCAAGGTGCAAACCAAAGTAGAAAAAAAGAGCTTTAATACCCAGAATTCAACACAGCACTTAAACAATCAGAATTTTACTTTATTTTAGAATAGGTTTACAGTTGAAAAAAAAAGATATTTACTAAAGCCACAACATTATTTATATGGACAAAACTTTTATTGCAAAACCTTGATACATGAGTATTTAGTAATTTTAGTCCTATATGGATATAGAAGATACTTAAAAAGACAGAAATGATATATTCCAAAGGCTGTAATAGGCACAATATATATGCTTGTATTGGGTCTGCAAGCATTATACTATAGTTTATTACACGTGATCCAAGAAGTTGCAGATTTTCAGCACTATATTCTAAAAAGATACAAAGGAGTATCATATTATGTTGAAAAGCATGTACTATCAATACTACAAAACAGGAGCAGCAGGCCAAACCAACAAACAATTCCTTGGGTTTTGTAAGAAGTAATACATTTATGGCTTTTTCATGTTCATCTTTGAGACTGCTTAGCAACTCTGGCAAGTGGAAAAGAAGAAGGTGGTCTCTAAGAAAACACTAAAGACATCACTTACAAGGCATCTGATATTTAACAAGTTCAAAATTGGTAAACAAAACTTGAGCTTGATCTTAGAGCAAAACTGTGAGGTATTATATCTGCTTCCTCCCACCTATGTTTTGGCATGAAAATCTTTATGCAGAAAAATAAAAGTTTCCCAGGTGACAAGGCAGAAAAATGTTTATGAGAAATTGTTAGCATTTACTTTGGGTTTTAGAAACTGTAAAGAATGAAGGTTTTCTAGGGACCAAGAAACTGGATATTGTCCTTAGTATGGAATTTTCTTCTGTTTTGTCAAAACATGGGTTGAAATATGTATTCATGCTGACAGTGTAGCCACACTGATAAAGGTGAACATGTGAAAGTAAGAAAATAAAAAGCAGATTTTTTCAGAGCATACTACCACTACAGCATATTGAAATTGTGTAAAAGTTAAAAATGTACACCTTAGATTCTCAAAGGTTTTATTTTCCAGATATCAATTAAACATAAGTGCAAAAATGAATCATGCAATATTTTTACCTATCGTCTACTGTGTTAATGATAAGAGGAAAACAGAATTCTTTTTTCCCTTTAAATGCATAATGCTCATGAGTTAGCATGTGGAACTCAAACCACACACAAAGGCAAATCATGAAGAAATGTTAACTATTTCAAAGTGCCCATGAAGGCATGCCAGAAATGATGCTGTTTCTATAGCACAGAATTGTTGGAGGCCACACCTAGCAGTTGCTACTGCAACTTCTCGGTCTTTAATGCTGCTTTTTTTTTTTAATTGGGAGATTCAGATCAGGGAGTCTGTTCTTTCTGGAGGTTAGGCCATAATTTCTGCAGGTTCAGTGACCAACTTGGATCCATCCCATGTTGTTTTGAACTGTTCAGGAACAGGAAATTCTCTCTGGAAAAAGGCAAGAGGAACAAAGTTATTTAAACCAAGGCTTCCTTTTGCAAACAGATAGAAGGCTGGTTAGTGTCACTTGATGGCCAAAGACATTTTATGGAACTCAAACCTATATCATGGAGAAGACTTCTATGTCACATGGAGACTTGCACAGTCATGGGTCAGTTCTGTGACAGTCTGCTAGCCTCACCATTAAACTAGAACTTATTAAGAACCAGACTTTTTTTTAAAGCACTGGATATATGTGAACTCAGTTGACCTCCTACATCCATATGAGCTAGGTATCACTGAGATGCAATCTACAGCAAACAGAGGCCTGAGGGGTTAAGCCACTGACCCAGATGATGTCACTAGTGAGCAGTGCAAACCTAGACTGCCTCTCGTATCCATGAATCTCCACCGAACTCAAACATGCACAGGAATTCAACTGGGGATCTTGTTAAAAATGCAGATTTGGATTCAGTAGATCTGGGGAAAAGAATGACAATCAGCATTTCTAACAAATTCTCCAGGGATGACGAGGCTGTTGATCCCCAGTCACACTGAACTTTATCTGGTGTTATCTGTCTGCTCTTCGATGAAATATAAAAACGAGCTTCAGGTTGTATATAAATTTCTCATCCTTCATCCTGCTACCCTACTTTTCCCATTGGGAAATACATGCACACGTACCACATACACACACACCACGTGCCACGGCAGACCCTCCCCCACCACACACAAATGCAGAACAGCCAAAATAAAAGTAGTTTGAAATCTCTCCTTTCTGTATGAGGCTCTCCAGTCATTTCAGAAGAGGATCAGAAAGGAAGACGTGGAGCAGTCCCCTTGGCCCCTGGCTTGTGTGGCTTCCCTGGACTTCATACACACAGCACTATTGAAACCACAACTATCTAATAAGCTGATGCCTGTGCTCACCATTGCTGAGATGTGAGGTTTCACGGGGTACACACATGAGTACATATCTTCCTGTATATAGGATCTGATTATTTCTTCTGGAAGAAGCCACTAATTTATTTATTTTAAAGGGATAGCCCTTTCTATCATGAGTGATGAATTCTCCCTGAGTGAAACCTACAGTGCAAAGTCTTATGATGAAGCAAAGAAGTTACAATCTCAATAACCTCGTGTGCGTGTAGCTAGTATCCCTTCTGGGGTTCTTCTTGATGAGTAAAGAAGGCCAGGTAGAGAATACTCCGGAGTGAAGGCACCAGAGTGTAGAAAAGATAGTAACTTCTCTACAGCTGTTTGGAAATTTTGGGGGGTGTAAAGTGATAGTAATCTGATGACACATCTTCTCTGGGGGGACAGATTGCTTTGGGGTGAATCATCCCTACCCTCCATTCCCAGATTACAATGCCTACAGCAGGACTTCAATATTGCTCTCTATTACCTTTGACTGGAAAAAGCATGAAGAGGGCAAAAGATAATTTCCATATAGAGGGAAGACTACATCATCACCCTCAGGTTTTGACCTATACTCATCCTTAGACCGGTGGATCTTACTCTAGGCTTCATACTGGAATCATCAAGGAAGGTTTAACAAATGCAGATGTCTGGGTCCCATGCCTGGGGACTATACATTAATTAGTCCGGAGTGCTCATCCAAACCCTAATGCTTTTCTTAGCTGATCCAGTTCCCATGCAGCCGAGCTTTCTGCTTAAATAGCTGCAAAGGCCAGGACTCATCCTAATTTTTGGCTCACTTCTCTGGACCTGCGCAATAGTGGCTTTTGCACATTAGTAGCTTGTTTTAGCAGTAGCAGAAGGCTCAGCTGCATGGGAACTAAGTAGCAATAGGTGGAGAATGTGAGAGAAGACTCTTCTCTAAAGCTCAGGGTCAGGCTGACCATACACCTAGTTGTGAAATGTGGCCCAGTGCTGGCAGAGTTTTGTTTTTCAGACCTAAATGATAAATTGTAGCCTGCGACGTGTAGGATGTGTCTGGGTAGCACTGGAGAACTCACTGAGAGATGGGGAAAGGGGAGTTTAGCAGGCATTTGGTCCTGCCCAAAATATCCACGCTTAGAAAATGTCCCTGGGTTCAAATAGCCCAGAACATTTATTTTTACTTTGGGTTTACAGGATTAATATGTAAAGACTATTACCATGTTTTATTGGGCCCATAATTGTGTTGGGGGCCTCCCTAAGTCCCCTAACTGCCCCCCTTGCAAATCTCCTGGGTCTCACTTCCAGATGCAGACTTGGGGAGTGGGCATGTCCATCAAGCAGATTCTTATGCTGGGCTTGAGAACTTCCGATGTAAGAATACCCACACAAATTTGTCTACTTATTATTATCACCCCCCTCCACTTTTCCCCCAACGCATTTCTCCCTCTTTTCTGTTTGCCTCCACCATAGCCAAGGGCAATGTTTGGTCCTCACTAATAGGGGCTTACTTGTTTGCTGTACTACGTGATACAAGTTAGCCCTGTAAGGGCATTATCAGCGACCTGCCTTGAGAGCCACAAACTCAGGAGTGAGCACCGTCAAGGAAAGGAAGAGGGGAAAAAGATATGTGAGGCAGCCCTCTGAATGCCTCTCCTGCCTGTGAATGATTCAACAAGTGAAGCTCATGAGTTGGAAGCTGAGTAGTCAATCTCAAAGAATGTTAATAATGAAGGCTTGAGAAAGATTCTTTACCATCCTTTAAAAGGTACTCACATAATCGCCATCCTGAGGGATAAGTATGTTCATTTCAGAGGACTTGGCACTCACTATCTCGCAGTCTAACGCATCTTCACTGAGGTATACGTGGCAGCCTTCTGTCTTATTAATGGAAATTGTCGGCACTTTTCCCATGACCTGAAATAGAAAAAAAATGATATGGGACCAACGCAAAGAAACAGGAATTATAATGTTCCTAAGTAGGTACAATTCATGGGCCTAAGCAGGTGCGAGGGATAGCTGGATCAGAGCTGGGGGCTGGTTAAGGGCCCTGTCTCGAGGCTGCACTGGTAGGTGTCATTTGGGGACAGAATGAAAGGACCTCTCAAGGGGATTCTCAAACCTCAGGGTCTCTTTCCTGAGACAAAATAAAGGGTTAGTTTGAAAACAGCAGCTAATGTTGAGAAAAAGTCTTACAACTATGTTAGTGGCTTTGAAACATATATTTGATTTCATGATAAAAAGAACAAGATGCATTCCCCTTTATGTGTTTAAAATTTTAGTTTTGACAAATCTCTATAAAAGTTGGATTAAAACAAGTGCTAATATTGTCATTTAAGAGCAAATAAATTGTTCTGTAACTGAGATTTTCCCTGAAACGAAAAAGGAATAAATAAGAAACACTGCAATTCTTTTCACATAAGTCCTTTGGTAGATAAAAATCTCACTGGCTGAATGTGAAGCTTAAATGAGATAATGGGTGTCTAAGTATTTTGAAATGTATTAATTTCAGGAGTGAAAACCGGAGACCCAGTTCAAGCCACTCATTGCATAGGCAAAAGGCACCATACACGAGAGGAGGCGATTCTTTGTATTGTTTTAAAAATCTAAGTGCTATAAAATTTTCAATCAGTTTTAAATTTCTCTTTTTACAGTCAGTTTTCAGGCATCCCCCCAAATCTCTATAGGGGTAGACTGTTCCCCCAATGACCATATTACAACTCTATAATTTTCCTCCTTGTAATGGTAATTGAAGCGATAAAGACATCTCCTCTTTCACCCTGAAGAAAAGGCAGGATTGCAAATCAAAGGAGCAACTCCTGTTGATGGTGCAGGTGATGTAAAGAATTCCTTAGGGGGAGTCTAGCCAGGTCACCACTCTTCTCTGTTTTCTCCTCTCTCCACAGAAACTGGACACCGAGTTGGAAGTAAACCCCAGTACCAAAAAAAAAAAAAAAAAAAGCAGAGGTAGTTCAAGGTCAGGTAAGCACAGGGCTTTGCCATAAGTACAATAAAATAATAATACATATATCTGTATTTCAAGAATATGTCAGCAGTAACATTCTTGGTGATCTAGAGTTGTTTATCTTATAGTGATTAAGAGCATTTGCATAGTGACCAGAACTGTACGAACAGCAGGCAAGGAAAGAGAAGGAGCGTCTGTCAGTGAGTCATAGGTGATTTGTTTATGAGACAGAGTGGGGCCACACGAGGCAAGCACATTATGCTAATATATTATATTTATGCATCACTATATTATATGAACAATGCTGAAATGTTCTATGTATCCGAAGCTCTAGAATTAAAAAGAAATAGCCCTGAATTCTTAAGAATTGTCATTTCCACAGCATTCTGGTCAATATTACATTAGAGTAGGAGATACACACCCTTTTCCCCTGAACACTTTGAGAACAGAGATTGTTTCTTATCAACAGAACTGGGCCAAAAGTAGCTCCTCCGCTGAGTGACAGGTGCTATGTGACCTTGCCCAGGCCAATGCTCTAGCATTTCACACATGCTTCTGTACTTTGTTCTGTTTTTCAAAAATTTATTTCTCTGTAAAAATTTCCAAAATTTCCATGGAATCTCCTAGTCTGTTCTTTCTCTCATAATTTCTACTCTTTTCTAGAGTAATTTACCAGAAACAGAATTACTGAATCAAATCATGTAAACTTTGGTCTGTGCCCTTTCAGTCTTTTTGGCAGCAGCACTGAGGTAAAATCTGCAAACATAAAACTCACCCAGTTTAAGGGTGCTGTTTAATTATACTTGGTAGATTTACAAAGCAATGCGACCATCCCTTCAATCCAGTTTGAAGCTATTTCCAGCATCCTCACAATAACCCGGTGCCGGTTCACAGTCCGTCCCTGTCCTCGCCCGCAGGCGGCCACTGCTCTGCTTCCTGTCTCTGCTGTGTCCAGGCCCTTCTAAAGGGCGTATTAAACGTTTTAAGTAGACAGTGACGTTCCCTTGGTTTGAACGTCCAGAAGTTCAGAGAGTATTCAGTTAAAGGTCTCTCTCTGAATGTCACTGCCAAGTTTCTCTCCCTCTGGGACAGATAACTGTGGTTTACCCTTCCATTATTTTTAGAAATCCTGACCATATCCTTAAAAATTATGATCCATTTTAAACACAGAAACATAGAAAGAATATCATAAAATATGTAAATGCAGATATGTCTGTCACCCAGCTTTTTCAGAGTTGAACATTTGTCTTATTTGCCTTTGTTTTAGGACTGTACTCTCCCAGTGTCTTTGAAGCCCCCTCCACACCTTCCACCGCCCTATTCACCTCCCTTCCTTCCCCCTCAGATGTAACTGCTCTTCAGGATTCTGTGTTTATCACTCACACCAGGTCTGTCCCTTGGGTAAGGTGACCTTGAGCTTTCATAAGTGTGTTTAACATGTGCATATTGTTTTACATGTTTTCAATCTTTATGTAAAGGGACACATTGTACCATGCCTGCCGTTCTGTAACTTGCCTTTATTGCTTAATGTTGCTTTGAGAGTGATCTGTTTTTATATATGTAACTGTAGTTCATGCATTTGAACTACTCTACAATATTCAGTTAGTGGGATTTATTTATTCACTTACCAGTTGGTGGACACTTAAATTGCTTTTGTTTTTATTGTTATTATGAATGATACTGCAATAAGTAATTTTACATATCTCATGGACATAGGCACTAGAGCTTCTTTAGTGTAGATACCTGAGAGAGAAATTGCTTGGTCACAGGCTATGAGTGTCTGTAACTTTATCACATGGCGTCAAATCGCTCTGCACAGTGAGTGCAATAGATTTACTGTCCCAACACTGATGTATCAGGGTCCCAGTGTTTCACTTCCCTAACAACCCTTGTACCATCAGACTCTTCACTATACAGGTGGTCTTAAAGCTGCACAGCTATGACAAAAATGAGTTTCAGCTAATATGTCCCCTGTAAAGTAAGGATAGTCTGAATGCAAAATTTTGATTGTGAAGACATCTTTAATTGTAGTATTAATTTGCATTCCTATTTCTATTAGGTAGGTCATGCGTATTTTCACATATTTATAAAACACTTCAGTTTTTTTTCTTCTCAAAATTGCCATAATATTCTTTTCCCATTTTTCTATTAGGTTACTGTTTTTCTCTTATTGATTTGTGTTAATTTATTTATAAATTCTGGTTACAAATCCTTTTTGATTAACAGCATTATAAATATCACTTTCAAATCCATGGTGTGTCTTTCTACTTTATATATGGTGTCTTCTATTGAATATATAATTTTAACTTTCATGTGGTTAGATCCATCTGTCCTTTTCTTTACAGTTTGCGTTTGTTGACCCCCAAAGCAACAAAAGAACAAGTAAAACAAAGAAACAAAAAAAACTCATAGATACAGATAACAGTATGCTGGTTACCAGAGGGGGAGAGGGGTCGGGGGGAGGATGAAGAGGGTAAAGGGGCCAAATGCATGGTGACAGGAGACTAGAGTTTGGTTGGTGAGCCAAAATGGAGTACATAGGTGTTGTATTATAAAGTTGTACATCTGACATTTATACAATGTATTAGCCAATGTTACCTCAATAAATTAATAATTTTTTTTACAGTGGTAGTGGTGAAAAGCCCAGTGAAACAAAAGAGAAATATCTATAAGACTAGAATACAGTTTTAACAAACATTATTAGGAACACATCAGGTAAATTAGGGGTGATTAACAATAGAAAAAGAGTGTAATCAAAGAAAGAAGTTATACCTGGCCAAAGGGAAGAATTCCTTTAGCTTTTGCACATTACAAAATACCGTTTGGTTAAATCAAAATTATTAAAGGGATGCAGATTTTCTCCTGCTTTGCAAATCCAATTTCAGTTCTACCTTCCAGGTTGCTTATTTGATTCCACTGACTCTTCAGAAAAGCTTTTCTTTTAATTAATTAATTAATTAATTAATTATTAATATTTTTAAAATTTTAATCATTGTTCAAATACAGTTTTCTCCTTTTTACTCCCAATCCAGTCCCCCCTCCCACACTCCCCACTTCCCTCCCATTACCACCCTCCCCTTAGTTTATGACCATGTGTCCTTTAAGTTTGTTCCTGTGAACCCTTCCCACTGTCCCCTTAAATTCCCTCTTCTCCTCCTCCTCACTCAGAACCAGTGTTTACTGAGGGGAGAAAAAAATTCTTTTTGGGATAGCGCTAGTATGCTGGGAGAATTTCTTAGTATTTTTGTTCATTCACTAGTTGATTCATTTACGTCTCTCACTCCTCAAATAATTATTGGACACCTAGCATGTGGAGGTCTGGGCTGTAAAGATTAATTAGCTGTTCTTGAAACAGAGATGGCAAACCAGTACTTGGAGTGCAAAACAGGAAGTGTTCTAAGAGACTGAAAAAGACAAACGAACACTGAGCAGCAAGAGAGGGCTTCGGAGGGGGGCTGACAGGGCTGTGTCTAGTGGGAAAGGGAGGAGTTTTCCAGGTGGACACGAAGGGCCCCTCTCAGGCAGAGGGGATGACCTGGGCAAACCACAGTGAGGGCAGGGCGTGATTCCGAGGGTCACTCACCTGCATCTGTATGTCCTTAGAGTTGATCACTTCCACAATGCCCACCACATTGTCAAACACCAGAGCAAACTTCTTACAGTTGTCTAAGAAGAAAAAAAACTCCACTAAATATACACAGCATATTTATACTTATTATGGTAACAATGACGCCATAGTTCTGCATTACCAATTGTAATGGAATTTATTTTCCCTTTCATCTGTAGGGTAGACTTGTTGCATTTGAAAATATAAGCCACTTGTTTCAGTTCGGTCTCTGAAATCACAAGGTCATTTCTGTCCTCTTGGTACTCCTAAAATTAAAACATATGCAAACATTAAATGTAAGGGTGTTTAGATAAATTGAATCCATTGCACACTGAAACTACTATGAAGTTCAGCATTCATTAATTATAGCTTTTTAATATGTTCTTTCCTCTAGAACCATTTTCTTACAGACTAAACCACAGGTCTTACTTTGTCGTTGTGGTGTTGGGAATAGATGGAACCGCTGTTTGGAAGGGTGGTTGGTGTCAATTTGCAACTAGTCAGGTATCAGGTGCCCTGGTGTGGGGGTTGGGGCTGGACCAGGGATGGAAGAGTTTTATGTGCAGTCAGGAGGCTGAATCTGGACTTACTGATGCTGTAGCAAATCTGCTGTGTCATGTAGGAGTTGGGCAAATGCACTATTAAGGGCCACTATAGTGGTCTAAATCCCAGTGTGTTCAGACCATGGCAACCTTCTAGGGGATTTTGGTCCTCAATCTTTAGGGAAGCCCCTGGGATCGGTGAGGGGCACCAGCTTCATCCAAAGTGTCCCTGTCTTGCCCTCACAATGGCGGAGGTGGCGGCTGAAGCAGTGGTTATAGCAGCACCTCCGTCGGGGCTAGAATGAAACATCCTACAGCTGATCAGAATAGGGCAGAGATTAAAAGTTTATGAAAAGAGCACTCCAGCTCATAGAGACAGAAAGTAGAATGGTGGGTGCCAGGGACTCAGGTGAGAGGCCATGGGGAGTTAGGGTTTAAGGGGAGTACAGAGTTTCAGTTTTAAAGACAGAAACAGTTCTGTGGATGGATAGTGGCGATTGGTGGCAAAAAGTGTCAATGTCCTTAATGCCATAAAACTGTTAAGATGGTAAATTTTGTGTTACGTGTATTTTACCACAAATAAAACATAATTTTAGAAGTTGGAGAAAATAATAAATGGGAAACAATGAAAAGTTAAACACGTTTATGGAAGCATTCAGATAGGCTCCAGTTTCTATGCTTGCCAGCCTTTGCCCCTGTCATTGCACTCGGAAATCCTGAAGACCTTGGTGCGTGGTTTTGCCGCTAGTCCTTTCGTCAGAGCGCATCAGGGATGAAGGCTAAAGGGCTTCACTCACTACTCTCCACTTCTTTCCTTCCAACTCGAACACAGGAGCATGTTTCTGAAGAGGCTCTGATTGGGGAGCTTTGGGGCCTGGAGTGTGGCTTTTGGTGGGAGATGGAGTTTGTCCTCCTTGAGCTCGCAGGCCAGGATTCTTGTATGTCTTCTGGGCATCTGTGACGTGCCGGAGCCCTGGGAAGGTAATGCACAGACACATTGCTTTCCATTGTATGCACAGGGAATGCCCCTGACTTCTTAGATGGACGTGAGGGCAACAGCACCACAATTTTGGCTCATGCCCTTTTCATAGCAGCCTTATGTTTTCTCAAGGTTAATATGCACAATTTGAGACGTGTGTAAGTTAGAGTTAATGGAAACATGGTAAGCATTTGAGGAACCACTTGTTTTTTTCTTTCTTTCTTTTTTAATACTCACCCAAGGATATGTTTATGGAGTTCAGAGAGAGAAAGCAGGGGACGGGGGAGAGAAACATCAGTGTGAGAGAGAAATATTGATTGGTTGCCTTCTGTATACTCCCTGACCAGGGATCAACCCGCAGCCTTTCGTGTATGGGGAGACGCTCCCACCAACCGCGCCACCTGGCCAGGGCAGAGGGACCTCTTCTTAAAGGTGATAAGATGATACATAAAAATTCTGCTAAAAGCAAACCATTGTGCCAAAAAGGATCACTTGATTTACTTCCTTTCCCATGGCTAAATCATTCCCCAGACACAGCCAAAAGGTTAGGGGACTGCATTAAGTATGTGTTGGGGTACAGAGTCAGTTTTAGGGTTACAGATCCATTCCTTCACTTTTCAGATGAGGAGGCATTGCAGCTCATTGGAGCCAGAGAAAAATATAAATTTTTGGTTCTTAACTCCCAGCCCAGTTCATAGGGACACTTATACCATAATTCTCATTACCCATGCAAAGCAAAAATACATTTGCATAAAGTTTTGGGTAACATGACTTTATTAAAGATTGTATGATTTTTTAAAAAAATTAACTATTCACTGAGAGGACAAAAGTAGTTCGATGATATAACTCCTTGACAAGCCTATACATTGCTCGAGGACATAGGCGCCATCATTTGTCATTTTTATTTCATTGGATCTTGATGCCTTGGTTGTAGGCAGTGCTGTAACATCAGGGGCCAAAATGGGGAGGCAGTGTGCGGTGGTCAGTGGAGCACCCAGAGTCTCTTGAGTTCTTTCTGGTTCCTGCAACAGCCCACTGAACCCATCTACCTTGAGATGCAGGTTTGCAGGCCCTGCCTTCCCCTGCTTTCCCAAGAGCAGCTCCCTGCATTCTGGGACTGGGGCAGGATAATGCATCCATGGCAAGCTCTGGGGGAAGCTGTGTGCCTGGAGTGCCAGGGAAACAGCTTCAAGGTCTGGTTTTTCTCACCTTTTGTAATCGCCTCCCCTTGGTTAAGTTGTGCAAATAAAGCTGAACGTAAAGGAGAGGACTCTTCTTTTCTGCTTTCATTTTCAAAAAGTGGAGGTGGCCCTGGAGGAGGTGGAGGAGGAGGGGGTGGAGGAAGGCCAGGCCCAGGGGAGAGGGCAGACAATGTGGATGCAATCGATGCTACTGGGCCCTGTGGGGAGAGAGCAGAGGGAAGGCACTGCATTGAGACGAATGTCCTTGCTGAGTGATGGGATGTTGCTAACATCACGTACAGCCAACGTGGTCAATGAGGGGTTTTGGGGTGCCCGACTCACAAAGGGCACCCAGAAGGTACACTTGGAAATCATGGGTCTGTTTGGGACAACCTGGGACACAGAGAGGATTCACCTTGAGAACATGGAGCACGACTCAGCTGTATAGATCTGTCAGCAGAAACTCCATATCCAGGACTCACATGGCTAACGCAGAGGGAAACAAAACCATTATTTACAAATTCATGTCAGAGCTCAGGATATACATGAGACTGAGCCTTGCCCAATTGAGAATCATACGAAGAAAGTGGTCCAACTGATAAGAGGATTCGCTTTTGAGGACACTGGGAATTGCAGCCACCAAAGAGAGAGAGTTAAAAATTATTTAACAATTACTAGATTTTTAAAAAACCTTTCTGAGCAACTAAAGAAAGTAATACTGACATTCTTTATGTGGAGCTCCTTTTCCAAGCATGCATGCATCAAACTGACCGCCAAGCAAGGGCCAGGTGGGACCTGGGTGCTGTCAAGCCTGCAGGTGGCCAGGGCCCAGGCCCCGCTCATGACTTGGTTCCTCTGATGCTGTATTTTAGTGAGCAAACCAAAAACTGGACTTTCACAGGGCAATATCTATGCTTATTCTTATCTTCTTTGCTATCTGAAGTACAGCCTTTATTTTAAATATGAAGTTCTAACATATTGAAATGGCAATAGAAGGATTTGATCTAACATTTTGAGAGGAACCCAAAGAAGCAGTTGTTAGAGAGCTTAAAACTGGTAGGTGAGGGGCACACATGTACAATAAAGTTGTCTTATACAACATTTTACTTTTAAATCCTGAGGTAGAACACTGTATTCCTGTGATAAAAAATGTTTTTCAAGGATCACACAGTTCTTGAGGCTGACCAATTTTTTTGGTGAAAAAAATAGAAAATTTAAAAGAGAGCAATAGAAATGTGGATTAGGCTCAGTTACTTTCAATACCAAATGCAACATGTAACACATTGCATAGTGGCAAATATTAACAAAGACGCTGCATCCTTATTTTCCTAAACAACTCAATATTACAAAGTATTAATATCAAGTTTTTAATCTGTGGTAGCTTTTAGTTAAAAAAAAAAACTCAACACAATTCTCAAAGTTCTTGTATAATCCAATCCCTATTAAGTGTAAAATTACCCTGAAATAAAAGGTTCTTCTCTTAGTACAGAATTACCAGCTACAAAACTGTCATGGGGATGTAAAATACAGCACAGAGTCAATAATGTAATAACTCTGTGTGGTAGGAGATGGGAACAGGACACACCACAGCGGTCATTTCGAAGGGTACATAAATATCTAATCACTATGTTGTACACTTGAAACTAACATAATACTGTAAATATGTCAAGTATAATTGAAAATAAATTTTAAAAAAGATTTTTTCGATTCATGGTGCATATCTGAAAAACTGAGCAGTCTAGGGATCTCACCTCCTGAAGTTATAAAATGGGATGGTTTCGTTTCTGAGGAAGACCAGCTTGACCCCATCAGGGTTCTAGGTCAGGCAGAAAATGTTCACATAGTTCTTGAGACTGACCAATTTTTTAAAGTATATTAAATGTTTCTATTATGTTACCGAGGTGAACTTGAGAACTTGCTCTGAATCATAAAGAGCATCAAATACAAGCTTTAGGCATCAAATAATATTCCAGTCCTCTGTTCCAGGCACCGGGAGCCAGAAAACATTACTTGTCCTCATAAGCACGTAATAACTCACGTGGTCGGTGAGGGGACAGATCCCCTCTCCCACATCTGAAACACGACGGCTTTCCAGTTCTCCTGTTTTGTGGAAAGGGAGCCGATACTGGCTTCTGAATCCTAGAATGATTTACATAGTTCCCTCCCTCTCAGAATTCAGAGCCTCTCTCCAAGAGCCATAAAAGGACACTGAAACCAATAAGCCACATATTTGACTTTTTGGAACTTTGATACATTCAGATGGCTGACCCAGGAACACTAAACCAAGGATTTACTGCAACAAATGTTGCATATAAAAGCCAAAAAATAGGAGAGCTCAGGACCAGCTGAAACTCTGCCTTCGATTTATCCTTTGTGTGTTCTGGCTCATGCCAGTATCAGCCCCAGCGAGAACACAAAACGAGGTTCTGGTTTCCAAGGTGACTTTATAATTAGCATTCAGGGGCTTTACTGTATACAGTGAACTTGAAAGCAAACTCATTAGACATTCCCTTAACAGGAGCTCTGTGGGCTGCCCATTGCAGTGCAATTTGCCTCTTTCTCTTCTCTTCCTCCTGCAGGGTATTACAGCATATGATTCCAGAGCCTTCTGCATCCTCATATGTGCCTGGCCATGAGTGGTAGCCACATCAACTGGAATCACAGCCTGGCATTAAGTCTTCAGGAATTCCAGTGAAAACAAGGGAGATGGTCAGGGAAGGGAAGGGAGCCAAAAATGCTGGAAACTCTAGGATATGCCAGGCACTAATTGTTTCCATTCATTTAACAAATATTTACTGCTCAGTATAGGGCAAGCTCTATGCCAAACTTGTCTGAACATTAGAATCATCTGAGGATCTCTTAGAAATTCCAAAACTGGGGCCACATTGCTGAAATGCTCTCTGGAGCAGTGGGACACAGACATCTTATTTTGAATCTCCTTAGGTGATTCCAATGTGCCAACAAGTTTGGGAAAACCACTGTATGCTATGTGTTGAGATTGATCTTAATCATCACAGTAATATCACTAGCATTCTATCAAAATCCTTCATTAACAGAAAATAAAGCAGGAAATCAGAAAGGCTGACCCAACATTAAATGGCTAGTAAGTGATAGAGACGTGACTCTAGCACATACCTGCTAGATTCTGGAGCCTTCTTCAGGATTGGTGGTTGCCCGAGGTGGGGTGCAGGGGAAGTGGGTGAAGGGGGGTCAAAGGTACAAACTTCCAAGTCTAAAATGCATAAGTCCTAGGGATGTAATGTACAGCTTGCTGATCATAGTTAATAACACTGTACTGTAAACTTGAAAGTTGCTAGAAGAGTAACTTTTACAAGTTCTGATCGTAAGAAAAAGTTGTAATTGCACATTGGATGGATACTAACTAGATTTATAGTAGTGATTGTTTTGCAATCTATACAAATTTCAAACCATTATGTTGTAGACCTTTAGCTAATATAATGTTATATGTCAATGATAGCTCTCTAAAAATTATTAAAAAATAAGCCTTCTTTAGGGAAATCTTTTGTGCCGTACTCAGACTTTTTTTTTTTTTTTTAAATAGTCACTAGTCAAATTAAAGAACCAGAGGTATGGGCTACCTCAAGATATGTGCAGCACAGCTCTTGGGCCCCTTGAAGCTGTGAAACCAGCTTCATTTTTATCTCCATTACATCCCGCTCTATCCCCCTAATGCCTCAGCGGCTGGCTGAGCTCCTACAGCCACTCTGGAATGAGGCCTGATTTTATGGGGCACAGACGGGGGAGTTTCAGGTGTTGACAGTAGCACCTCAGCATCAAGTCACCCTTGATGCTGGTTTGTTGTGATTCTGCTCTGGTTCTAGAAACTGGCCTCTTGCCTTACTCATTTTTTTCCTGAGTACCCACTGGTTCCAGTAATGGGCTACTTGCACCCAAATCTTGGTTCCCTGTCTATTGCTCAAGTTGAATGGAGACTTAATTACCCCTCTGGGACAGCAGGGACCTCTTGGTGAGATTCCCTGTAAGAGAAACTCGCACGGCAGAGGTAACGTCTAGACTGAATGAGAAGTAGTGGAGCCCATCAGGGCCCACAGCCTCAGTTGCCCGCTGAGGACGCCGATACTTCTCTTTCCCATGGACTGAGAGGCCCTGTGGGAAGTGGAACTAAGAGGAGAAAGGAGTCCTGGGGCTGGGCAGGCGTGGCTCGCTCCCCACCTCTGCCCTGCTCCGCCCCCGCCCCAGTTAGGCCCTGGAAGGCATAGAGCCCTTGAGCAGCGGATAGCGCTCCAGGAACCTTGGGAGAGTCCTGAGAGAGTCGCAAAGATGACTGACTGGTAATTAGCCTGCAGACCACATTGGTTTCCGGGGACAGAGGCTACAGTATGGGATCAGATCTACAAGGCAGAATAAAACCACATTTTAAAAAAGATGCCGTTTACTTGCAGATTATCCAAATAGTTTTGGTCCTTCTAAAAGAACCCTTTGCTTAATAAAATATTATTTTATGGTGTGTTTTAAGCTGACAATTACTTTAATTTTATTTCTAAAGTGTAGAATTAAACATCTAAAAGCTCAGGACCTAGAGGATTACGATATCCTGTGCCTGGCGTAGGCCACACGGATCGGAAAGTAAAGGTGAGGAACCTGCAGGGAGACAACTTGAACTAAGCAGCAATGACTCCCACCCCCTCACCGGAACCCCCCCCCCACACAAAAAAGCTGCTTTATTAGGTTGCTGAAATGAGCCTTGAGTACCTCGGAGCCTCAGAATTTAAAAAAAAAACTTATTCAAGTCATTTTAACAATGGCTTACAACTTAAAAAAAGAAAAGCCGTACATTTATTATTTTAAATGGCCATATTCAGGGGGCAAAAGTTCACTTATGTTCTAAGAACACAGCACAAAATCTGAAAAAGCTGCTTTTGAAAGCTTTATTAAGATTAATTTTGAGAGCAGATGTTTGATTATATACTTTTTTTGGAGGGGGCACAAAGACTTTTTAAAATGTCTGCAAGTTCCTTTCTCTAACTTAATTTCGACTGTCCTGGGAACAGCTGCCCCCTCTAGTTTTAAATATATGACCTATAGCTATCAGATAATGAAACCATTGTATGCAGCATGAGGAAAGCTTGCAATTTTTTTGTTTTACACATACATACTATAAAACTATATAATTATATTACATATAATATACCTATGTACTAATGTGTGACTTTTTCATTAAATGTTACTTGAATAATTACTAATTTTACTATTTTAGAATTTAGATTTTATTCTGAAAGGTAAACTACTTCTAGTTCTTAAAAAAATTTTATTCATTGATTTTAGAGAGAGAGAAATGCCAATTTGTTGTTCCACTTATTTATGCATTCATTGGTTGATTCTTGCATGTGCTCTGACCAGTGATCAAACCCACAACCTTGGCGTACCAGGACAATGCTCTCACCAACTGAGCTACCCAACTACTTCTAGTTCTTAAATGAAATATCCACATTGTTTTGCTGGTGGCAGTTACACATATAATTAACACCCCACTTCTATCCCCAAGGACAAACACCATTGAATTAGTTATCCGGTTAATATAGGTATTGTGTAGCTTTGGATATAAATAATCTACAAAAAGGACTCTAATTATCCATTTTGTTGAGTTTGTACAAAGCAGGACCAATAAGGTACTTTTAGACAGAGGTTTTATGACTTTGTAACAAAATTAAGCAAAATCTGAAACATTGCCCGTTAAGTAAAAAAAAAAAAAAAATCAGTTACAAAGAGAAGTTTCCTATCTAACATTTCTGCTTAATAATTAAATTGTTTGAACATTTTCAATGTTCACATTTTAAATTCTAAGATTTTTCAAACCCAGTAACATAAACGTAGCAGGTGATCTGGTTTAAACAGAATCTAACTCTTTGATAGACAAACTGAAATCAAATTAGAATAAGTGGAGCTCATTTGTCGGTTCATTCAACAAATTTACCAAGGGCTACCTCGCAAGGAGTTGGGTATATGATGAAAAATGAGGCATATGTCCTATTTGGTAAGAAGTTTATAACCTAGTTGGAGTGTCAAGTACATAAATAAGTTAACTCACATGCAGTTTGACATGTGTCATGTGAGCAAAGGACTCTGGGGGCACAAAGGAGGGTGTGACCATCTCTCCTCAGGAGAGTGGACTCAGGGCAGCCAGAGAAGGGGCTGCTGTGGCCACACCATCGAATGTTTTGTAGAGAACAGAGGTCCAGTGAGAGACACTGAGGGGCTTTCAGCTGGGAGAAATGTAGATATAAATAACACTGATCTCAACTCTAAGAATAGGTCAGGCAACCTATGTCTTGTCCCATGTTTTCACAATTTTTTAAGAAGCAGAGACTAAGAAAATGAAAATAACATGTGGCAGCATCTTGGAACAAATGGATTGCATTCCTCATAATAGAGCTTTTGTTACAATGTTTCTTCTATAAAATGAGCTTAGTGATATTATTTTGAGCCACCTGTCTTTAAGTATTTGTGGAGATCACACATAAAGCTGCAAACTGAAACAGCTGACATGCGGTGGAATGGTATGGTTTTTATCTCATCCCATCAGTCCCTCATGGCCAGCACCCCAACCCCCGCACACACACATATGGCTGTCTTCTGTGTCTCTGTTAGATTCTCTCTTTAGAAAAAAAATTGTATTTATTTATTTTTAGAGAGTGGGTAAGGAAGGGAGAAACAGAGGAAGAGAAACATCAATGTGTGGTTGGTTACCTCTTACACACCCCTCACTGGGGACCTCGACTGCAACCCAGGTATATGCCCTGACTGGGAATTGAACCAGTGACCCTTTAGTTCACAGGGCAGTGCACAATTCACTGAGCTACACCAGCCAGGGCTTAGAGTCCCTCTTTAGGTGTCCATCCAGAAGCCAACCTGGCCCACTAATCACCTTGTAGCCATGACAGCTTCCCTATGCCAGATTCCTTAAAAGCAGTTTAAAAATCTCCAAACCATTTTAATCACACATGCATTTACATTAACATGCTAAAACTATGAAAATTCATGATGTTTTATAACAGAACATTTTGTTCAAATGCCATTTTAGTAATATCACCAAAGAAAAAGAATTTCAGGTGTGTAATATGACATAAAATAACAGGATGATTACCAGGAGGGAGAGAGCATATACCAGAATAGGAGGGAGAGGTTAAAAGAAAGAACTACCAGTTTCAGAACGAAAGACTAACTTTGTACATACATGAATCAGTTTTCATAGCAGCAGGAAATGCTTCACAAATTTGTGATTTAAGGTTTGTTTATATTTTAGCCATCAAAACTAGTTTCTATTTTATGCTAGCTGTATTTTGATTAAGATCTGAGTGAAGCCGATATATTACCAAATTTGTCAATTTCTATAAGTATTTATAAATTTTACATCCATATTTATATCACACTTTTATTTGAAGACAACTATAATCCATAGAAAAGCTTGCACAGAAGCTCACAGGTGATCATCCTGTACAACCCAAATGTAAGCCAAAGTGAATTTATGATGTAAGTCTCTATTCTTTTATTTTTATTACTTCCAATAATTTTGAAATATCTTCTGCCAATGAAAACAAAGTTTCTGGGGGCTTTTCCAAGAAAACAGAATTGTTAAAAATACTACAATGAAATGCTGTATAATATTTTTAAGCATGTTTATTCTTATTATTTAAAAAGTCAACATAAGGAATATTTCCCATTTCATCTGTGGTAACAGAACATTGTAGTACCAATTATACTTGCTTGTGGTCTAAATGAAAAGGTGGTCCCACAACCATAAAGGAAATGTGGGGCTCATTTTGATCCCTTTCCTTCAGAGGCAAGACTCTAAACACCCTTGTGCTGAGATAGAAGTAAGGAGGGAAGGCAGGAAGAACCCAAATCTCATGACTTCATCAAGGACTTTTGATGGCTTCGCTCTTCCTGTGCTCCCCACCCTCCTGTGGAGTCTGTAGGACCTGCCTTTGATGACCCGGAGGGCGGTGGGTTAGGGCCGTAGATGAAAGAAGGCAGAACAAGAAGCAAAGTCCCTTCAGAGAAGGAATAACAGTTTTAAACTGGAAACAGTTTGGGAATAATGTACACAGTCCAGTAACTTAGTGTCATTATGTTCGTTGTTCTCCTAATTTGTGTCTCGAACGTGGCCCTTCAGAAACCAGAGGTGGTGATTTCTTTTCGACAGGAAGAGGGTCCCAATGGCTAGGAATCTTTGAGAACTTCGGACCAAGCCCTCAGGGCAGAGTCCAGAACATATTGAACACATTCTAATTTGCTGAAGTGGTCCAGCTATTCTGCACAAATTTTCTTGATAAGTGGCCTTAATTATTAGTTTGGCTTTGCTTTGCTCCTGCTATCAGAACTAAGTCTGGAATTTCCAGATTGTCTTCTTGTCTGCCAGCATTGGCAACTTCAAGATAAAATTTCTCATAAAATAAAAGGAAAGATAAAATTAAATTTTCCATGGGAAAATTTCCCAGAGTTAAAGATAGCAGAGTATACTCATTAAAGAGACACACTACAGATAGCCAACAGTGATGGAGACCGAGAGTGACTGACATGCGGCTTCAATGATCTGAACAATCACTTTATTTGGCCAGAAAGGCCTAGGTCTGAACTGTCATTGAATTAAAGTTGTTGATCCTCTTTCAGACTTTAGGTTCATAGGAAAACTACTGTATTGCTCTAATTATCCCTACTTAGTAGATGGCAAAGGTAGGGGTGAGGCAAAATAATAGCTGTGCCAAGGCTGATCTACCTTTACCTCGGTATTACATGTTATTTACTTAGAAAAAAATTAAAAAATAGAAGCATCAATATCTGCTGAGTTCTATAGTCGAGGCACACTAAGACAGAGTAACTTTTGTCTCAATTTCAGTTCCAGAATTCACAGGAAAATGTAATTGGTGCGTAGGTCTGGGACAAGTTCTGCTATTAGCTCAGCTTGCATCAGGGGTGCAATCTGGACCAACAACTGTGGAGTGTTTGTTTCATCTTTAGAAGACAATCTGCACCTTCCCTCCATCCCTTCTCAAGAAAACACTTTTGCTTAATCTAATGTTATATGCATTTCCCAAGTTTATACCAAATGGGAATAAGGGACAGGTAGGTGGCATGTGACAGGTGCAGGGGAGGCACTGGGAAACAATATGCCCCTAAACTGATATGCATCGTTTATTTCAGTTACCCTCCTTTGATAGAAGAGAAAAGAAATTTGATTTACGTGGCTCTTGAACAATGGACACAATCTGTATAGTTAATGGAATAACACTACAAAAATTTCACTGCGAAGAATGTGATTACAAATTAAGATGTTCAATTTAGCAAATGTGTTTGGACATTGAGTTTCAGGCCCTGTACCAGTCACGGCTGCAGATTCCAGAGGAATGGGAGGGAAAAGGACTCTGCTTTCAGTGCACTCACAGTCTCGGGGGAGATAGAAGACACTGCTGTGTTTCCAGACTCCTGGTACTTTGGCTGTTGGCCTTGCGTCTTTGCTCAGGCTGTGCCTTTGTTTGGAAGGTTCTTCCCCAATTTACTATCTGGAAAATTCTTAAATATCCTTCAAGGCTCAGCTCAAAGTTCTCTTCTTTTGTAGGTTTTCTGGAGCTCTCCTAAGAAGAAATTTCCTGTTTCTCTATTACCAGGACCTGCTAGGAACAGCCTCATTTGTCTGTGGAGTCAGGTTTGGTCACCTCCCAAGCCTGCGCTCTGAAGAGCCACTCAATATTCATCTCAGTGTCATCACTAGTGTGGCCCAGCACCTGAAACGATGCTTTCTTAATATCTACTGAAGTGAATAAGTAACTGTTTTATAAAGCAGAAAGTGCTAAGCATTATATAAGAAATACAGACTTTAAGAAGTGTTATGGAGGTTCTGTAGAGGGGAAGGAAAACATCCAGGTTGGGGCAGGACGTGGTTGTACGCAGACATCAGAGAGGCTTCTGGGGGAGCAGACCATTTGAAATCCCTTTGAAGGATGAATGGATTGAATTTGACCAAGGAAGCAAGAGAAAGGGGATTCCAACAGCAGGGACATGAGTGTCGTCATTGTGACAAATACATGTGACTGATTTGTTAGCAATCATAGTTATGGATCCACATTAGTACTGGCTTTCAAAGCATTACCTTTGGTGAGACACACGTGCTTAATGAAAGTGTTGCTATTCAAAATCTTCTTTCAGAATTGCCTTTGGACCTGCTTACTGAAATATGCAGACCAAAAAATCACTCCTGCCTTTGTACTTTGCTCCTTTTGACTAAAAAGAATAATGATTGGATTAATTTTTCTCCAAAGAGGGTCCCAATGGCTTTTGGCCATTTGAAAAGATAAAAGTCACTTTTAAAGAAGGAAGATCTGCTACCACTTAGTATCCAAAAAAAGATGAGCCAGAGGCTTTATCTGTCACTGCCATTCCTCACTGGGGAGGGACAGGGTGACAGATAAAGCCCTCAGCTGTGAAGGTGATTACCAGGAGGCCAGCCTCAGGAGTGTGTGTGTGTGTGTGTGTGTGTGTGTGTGTGTGTGTGTGTGTGTGTAGGGGACAGGGGCTTTGAAAAGTGGACGCTAAGAGGCCAGACCCAAAGGCATGGTCTTCCTTAGTAGTGAATAAGATCCTGGGGTGCCCACTGTGGCTCCACTCTGGGCTGGACTGACAGCTGAGTTGAGTCAGAGTGTCTTTATATCCAGGCACCCCCAGACCTGCTCTGGGAAGCACCTCAGCATGCACCCTTAGGCCACAACTCCTGATTTTCCTAAGGTGCTGGAAAAGAGAGGGTAACAGGACACCTGCAGTTATACCACTGCCTTCAATACCACACATTAAAGAATTTTATATAAGCACACATGAATTAAAATATTCCTAGGGTGATGGTTTAAATAAATCAAGAAAGTGTATTAACTTGCTGGCCCTTGGGTATGGAGAGTTCAAGTTCTTTCCCTGGCTGGTATGGCTCAGTTGGTTGGAGTGTTGTCTTGCAGAATGAAAGGTCGCGGGTTCAATTCCCAGTCAGGGAACATGCCTAGGTCGCAGGTTCAGTCCTCAGGGCACATATGAAGAGCCACCAATTGATATTTCTCTTTCACATTGATGGCTTTCTCCCTCTCTTTCTCCCTCCCTTTCCTGCTCTGTAAAATCAATAAGCATGTCCTCAGGTGAGGATAAAAAAATTAGAGAGTTCAAACTCTTGGTTATGAAAAAGTTCTGGCATACAAAATAATCTTGATCATTAAAGCAGGCAGTTTTAAAAGTAACTACTGTTTTGATTTAGAGAGAGAAAGATTGAAATACTCTAGAAAACATTTATGTGTTCTTATCAACTAACAGTAAAACTCATAGGTATTTATGAGATAATAAAATAGTTCTAAATATAAAAATCTTAGAGCTTTATAGTATAGCTAACTCTAAACTATTGATTATAAAGTTGTAGATATTTATTTTTAACCTATTTTTATCCTAGTGAAGATATAGTGCAGGTAAAAATAAAATCATCCCAAAACTTCAAAAGACAGACTTTGAACTCATAGGCAGTAATCTATCAAATAAGACAACTGGCCAATAAATAACCAAGATCATTACATAAAACTTTCTTACTTCTTAATTATAGAAGCCTGCATCTACCTCCAACACTCTAGAAACTCCTTTTTTACTCCTTTCTTATTTTTTTCTTTTTGGTGAGAGAGAGAGAGAGGGAGAGAGAGAGAGGGAGGGGGGAAGAGGCATCAATCAGTTGCCTCCGGTGTGTGTCTAACCTGGGACCAAACTTGCAACCTAGGCATGTGCTCTGATTGGGAATCGAACCTGCAACTTTTTGGTGTACAGGATGATGCTCCAACCAAGCCACCCAGCCAGGGCACCAGAAACTACTTCCTAAAGGTCACTAATAAGGTAGATGAGGGCAGCCTTTTTCTAGTCCTTACAGGGACAGTGATAGCCAGCCCATCTTTCTTAGAGCTCTGAGATTCTGGACTCTTTAGTTCTCTTTTCTCCTCAACCGATTTACACCATTCTTCAAATAATGGTGTCCTCCAAGATCTTGTCCTCCATCATATTCTCTTTCTTCCTCTCTTCTCATGTATGTAACTCTCATCTCTAGGTCTCCCCCACTTCAGTGATGGTCAGACCTGCACTTCACCTGCTTGCCACACCTCTCCTCCTCCACGGATGTCTCACCTGCACCCTAAAAACAACATGGTGAAAGTTCATGAATATTTTTCTTGTGTCTGTACTAACACCTCCTGTTGATTTCCCTATTTTCATTGATATTATTTTGACTCTCCCAGACTTCCAGACTGGAAACTCTGTGTTTAGAGTACATCTCTCTCCCCTCCCAGTCTCCTCCTCTTCCCTTTCTCCTTCAACTCGGTGTCCATTCCACCCCTTTCTTTGCATTGCCATTGTGTCACTCTGGGTCACCTACTAACTCCCCCACCCCTGGCCATCCACTAGTCTCCAAACAGGTTCCAGGGCCTTTAATCTCTTCCTTTTTCCATCTGTCTTGCACAACTTTCTGCTTAAAAACCTATGGTGAAGGAAAAAATAAACTTGCACATCACAGAGGAACACCTTCTTAGGATAACACATAAGGATTTCTCCATCTGGCTCCAATTTGCCTTTCTGTTTTCACCTCTTACTTCTTTCCTCTGTGAAACTACCAGCTTTTCTCTGAAAGTACCTCGTTCGTGTCCTGTGTGCTGAACTTGGGAACACCTACTCGTCCTTCAAGACCCAGACCCAATGCCAGCCCCGTTGTTGCCCTTCTTGCCCACCCAGGAGTCTAATTAGCAAGGTTTATTTCCAACATAGCCTTGTAGTGTTATTTATTTTTGCTTTATAATTAAAAGTTGCTGTTTGATAGCAGAAACTGTAACATAAACATAGTGCTGGATGTGTGCTCTGCATGTGGTAGACAGCAATAAATAGTTAATAAATGAATGAGTAAAAAATAGTGATTTCCCTTGAGTCTCCCTCAAGCTGGACTCCTTTGGTCAGACTTACATATATAAGAACAGTGCTTTTCAAACTTTAACATGCATATAAAGTACCTGGGGAAGTGTTATTAAAAGGTAGGTTCCGATTCAGCAGGTCTGGGGTGGCACCTGAGATTCTGCGTTTCTAACAAGTTCTCAGATTGCTGGGGCCTGAGAACCACACTGCACTACAGGATTGGGTATCCTGTACCTGCCATGTTTCCTGTCTATGCTGCTCACCGTGTTTTGAGCTTGCCACTCACCCCATTCTGTCATGTTGTGTGGTTTATATATTCAGGTGGAATGTGCGTTTCAGTGGAAAGGAACTGTGTCTACTGGGCCATATCTCCATCTTGGTATTCTCAGCACATTGCTCAGAACCCAGGGTAAAATAGATTATTTTTTTTAAAGATTTTATTTATTTATTTTTAGAGAGGGAAGGGAGGGAGAAAGAGAGAGAGAGAAACATCAATGTGCGGTTGCTGGGGGCCATGGCCTGCAACCCAGGCATGTACCCTGATTGGGAATCGAACCTGCGGCACTTTGGTTCGCAGCCCATGCTCAATCCACTGAGCTACGCCAGCCATAAAATAGATTGTTACGCCATGTTTAATTTGGGCTGAACTCACAACCATTTCCAACCTAACTCCAGGTGGAGCTCATTTGTTAGTCAATGACACTCCTTACTCCCTCCGAGCAGCCTGTGTACTGTTCCACAGGAGACAAAAAGGAGCTAAAACCCAAGAGCAATTAATGCAGACTGAATGCAGCTGTGGCCAAGTCTCGCGGAGACAGCCATTCTCTGTACCCATAGAGATTGATGTGCTTGTGACCCAGACAAGCGACACGCCACCTCTGGACTTGTTCTTTCATTTTGATTGATAAACTTAAGGCATAGGTTTGGGAAAACTTTACTGTGTGTAAAGAGGCTGTACTATATGTACCTTGGACTTTTTGTAAATAAGTATTTGTGCACTCTGCCAAACAATAGCAAAAGTAATGATAATTTTTTAACTATACATAAAATAATTCTGTTTATAGTTTAAATAAAAATTTAGATATAAAGATTAAACTTTTGCTTGTAAAATCAAAGGAAGACAGGAGGCCAGACTTGAAAACTTAAAAGCATACATATTTAATGACATGCTACAGAGTCTACATTATTTATAAGTCAGGGTACCTCCTGGCTGAATTTTAATTTGATCACAAGCAAACTGCTAACTTTTCACTTTGTGAATGGACTTTTGGTCTTCATGTTTAGAAATAGTTTGAAAACAGATAATCTACCTGGAGGAAAAGGATTGATCTCCTGCTTTGAGGAAAATGAAGCCTCACCTTGTGTAAAATTGTAACCATTTCCAACTAATATTTGCATTTTCTGGAGTTTCAAGGGAGGTTAGGATGGATGACAATTTGTGTATAGGATAGGTTTTTAAAAAAAATTCACATTATTAACAGAAAGAATGACATCACCGTTATGTAAGACTTTATACACATTCATTGGTGTGTAGTTTGATTCTGCTTTACAAATAATTGCATTGTAGTTGTTTTCACAGCTAAAGTAATTTGGAAAGACATATGAAAGGTCAAAAGTCTATCAAGTTTAACACCAGAAAGTTAAGAAAACAACCACATTTTATCCTATTTATGAAATTCTTTTCATGACCTTTTCCTGGCCAGATCCATACAAGAGATTAATAGCTGGAATGTTGATCTGGACAATTTATAGAAGAAATCAGGTATTTTGGTAACTATAAGTATAAAGATTAGGCCTTAGTTTTTAAGCTTTAGGTATCTGATTTGCAGGAACTACCAATGAATATTAGAAAATTGACAAATTACAATAAATAATAATTTACAATATTGGGTTCCTGCCAAAAGATCAATTTATTCCACAGAGTGTATTTGAGATCCAGCACAGAGGAAAGTATATAAATTAATATGGAAAAGAGTTCCCAACAATTAAACCACCTCAAGACTGCAAGAAGTTTCTGGTGTAGAGTCCTAGGCCACGGTCATGTTGAAGACACGCTGACAGAACCAGAAGATTGCATTTGCCACAGTAAATGTAGCAAGAAATTCCAGATGGATTACTTCGCAGCTGCTTCTTCCCCAGGAAGCAACCCCACCCCCACTTGTGCACATGGGCCCTCTTGCCAATCACTTTCTGAAAAATGGCTGGCTTCAATGCTTTGCATTTTGCTGTGACAACTGAAGGGAGCAACAGTTGTCTGACACAGCTGCAGTCTGAACAGACAGGTTAGGAGTGGGGAGCAGGCAAACACAGTTAGTTCCAGCTGCTAACTCAGAGGGAATGAGTCTTTCTCAGAGCAATGTCCCCTTGGAAACTCAGTATCCAGCAGCATGCATGCAGTTAGTTGGTCACTAAAACCCCACAGGGTGCAAATCTCAAAATCCAATCTGAAAGAAGAAAACAAGTGACTGAAAATACTTGATTTATATTTTAAATTAAAAACTATAATTAAAAATAATTTATAAAGTTTTTTCACCCCAACTCTTAGAAGAGAACAAAAGTATGAGGAGGTAGGTTTCTGGGCATATGTCATAGATTTCTGTGCATAAAACTTGTCAAAAGATTTTGAACATATGTTATCTCTGAAGTAAAATTTTCTTATCATAATCACTCCCTTCCTTTTAATTAATTAATTCTTATTTTTAAAAAATATATTCTATTGATTGTGCTATTACAGTTGGTCTGTTTCCCCCCTTTATTCCCCTCTGCCCTGCATCACCCTTCCCACCTGCATTCCCACCCTTACTTCTTGTCCATGGTTGTACATATAAGTTCTTTGGCTTCTCCATTTCCCATACCATTCTTAACCTCCCACTGTCTATTTTGTATTTACAATTTATGCTTATTCTCTGTACCTTTTACCCCCATTCTCCCTCTCCCCCTCCCCAATGATAACCCTCCATGTGATCTCCATTTCTATGATTCTGTTCCTGTTCTAGTTGTTTCCTTAGTTTGTTTTTGTTTTTGTTTTTGTTTTAGGTTCGGTTGTTGATAGTTGTGAGTTGATTGTCATTTTACCATTCATATTTTTGATCATCTTCTTTTTCTTAGGTAAGCCCCTTTAATATTCATATAATAATGGCTTGGTGATGATGAACTCCTTTAATTTGACCTTATCTGGGAAGTACTTTATCTGCCCTCCCATTCTAAATGATAACTTTGCTGGATAGAGTAATCTTGGATGTAGGTCCTTGCCTTTCTTGACTTTGAACACTTCCTTCCAGCCCCTTCTTGTCTGTAAGGTTTCTTTTGAGAAATCAGCTGATAATCTTATGGGAACCCCTTTGTAGGTAACTGTCTCCTTTTCTCTTGCTGCCTTTAAGATTCCCTCCTTATCTTTAATCTTGGGTAATGTGATTATGGTGTGCCTTGGTGTGTGCTTCCTTGGGTCCAACTTCTTTGGGACTCTCTGAGCTTCCTGGACTTCCTGGAAGTCTATTTCCTTTGCCAGATTGGGGAAGTTCTCCTGTATTATTTGTTCAAATAACTTTTCCACTTGTTGCTCTTCCTCTTCCCCTTCTGGTATCCCTGTAATTAAGATGTTGGAACGTTTAAAGTAGTCCTGGAGGTTTCTAAACCTCATTTTTTTTTTGAAATCTTGTTCCTTCATTCTGTCTGGTTGAATGTTTATTTCTTCCTTTTGATCCAAATCATTGATGTGAGTTCTGGATTCCTTCCCTTTACTGTTGGTTCCCTGTACATTTTCCTTTATTTCACTTTTCATAGCCTTCAGTTTTTCCTTTATTTTGTGACTATCCTCAACCATTTCTGTGAGCATCCTGATTACCAGTGTTTTGAACTGTGCATCTGATAGGTTGGCTATCTCTTCATCACTTACTTGTATTTTTTCTGGAGCTTTGATCTGTTCATTCATTTGGGCCATTTTTTTCGGCTTGGAGCACTTGTTACATAGTAAGGGGTGGAGCCTTAGGTATTTGCCAGGGCGGGGCAACCTATATTCCTGCAGTGTATGTGGGGGAAGTATCCGAAAGGGAACAATGCTGCTTGCTTGGCTCTCAGCTGGCTTTCCAGTCACTTCTACCACTACCCACAAGCAAATTGGGCCCTTCTGGTGATGATACCCAGGTGGGTGGGTTTGTGTACATTCTAGAATCCTGTGGGTCTCCCCAGTGAACTCTTCTGTGAGGCTGGGAGTTTTTCCCACTGCCACAGGTTTTCTCAGTCAGAGGTTTTTAGGCTTTGTTTCCCCATGCTGGCGCCCTGGGTTGTGCTGTCTGTCTTGCTCCCCAGTTATTCCTCGTGGTTTATCTGCATGCAAATGTGGGACCACCCCATCTGTCAGCTGCCACCTCCTCTGCCCAGGTCTTCCAGCCACTGCATTGCCTCGAGTCCTCTCTGCCCCAGCTGCCCGACTCCGCCCCTCCTACCAGTCTGGATGAATATTTCTTCTTTAACTCCTTGGTTGTTGAACTTTCATACAGTTCCATTTTGTGGCAGTTCTGTTTGTTTTTTGTTTTTAAACTTGTTGTCCTTCTTTTGGTTGTGTGAGGAGGCACAGTATATCTACCTACACCTCCATCTTAGCTGAAAGTTGTATTTTTTATTGTTTATTATATTACAGTTGTCCCAATTTTTTCCCTTTTGCCCCACTCCACAAGCCTACCCCTCTAGCCCATAGTCAATCCCCTCTCCATTGTCCATGTATCATTCATACATGTTCTTTGACTAGTTCCTTCCCCTTCCTTCCCCCTCCCCTCCCTACCCTCTTCCCCTCCCACAGCTATCAGTCTATACCATGTTTCCATGTCTCTGATTTTGTTTTTCTTGTTAGTTTATTTTGTTCATTAGATTCCAGTTATAAGTGAGGTCATATGGTATTTGTCTTTCACTGCCTGTATTATTTCACTTAAGATAATAGTTTCTAGTTCCATCCATGCTGTCATAAAATGTAGGACTTCCTTCTTCCTTTCTGCTGTGTAGTATTCCATTGTGCAAATGTACTGTAGTTTTTTAATCCGCCCACCTACTGATGGGCACTTGGGCCTTTCCAACATTTAGCTATTGTAAATAGTGCTGCTATGAACATAGGGGGTGCATAAGTTCTTTTTTGAATTGGTGTTTCAGTATTGTTAGGGTATATTCACAGCAGTGGAATCACTGACTGGGTCATAAGGCACTTCATTTTTAATTTTCAGAGGAAATTCCATATTGTTTTCCATAGTGGCTTCACCCTTCTGCATTCCCACCAACAGTGCACTAGGATTTCCTTTTCTCTACAACCTCAACAGCACTTGCTGTTTGTTGATTTATTGATGATGGCCATTCTGATGGGTGTGAGGTAATATCTCATTGTAGTTTTACTTTGTATCTCTCTGATGGCTAGTGATGTTGAGCTCATCCCTTTTTTTTAATTGTATGTTTTTCATCACCATTTATCTCCCCTATACACTTTTCCAATCATCATTTTTAATATCTGGCCAAAACTATACTGTAGCACTCTTCCATTAAAGAAGTGAAAGAAATGTTTTGCTTTATAGAAATTACCACTTTGAATAGAATCTCCCAAAGCATATGTTAGGTTGGCATAAACTTTTCATGGTGCATATAGGAGTATTATAATGGGCTATCCATTAAGATGCAATACATTTCTTAAAACTGCTGAATATTGTGGTATCAATGAACACCAACACTACATGTTTCTATATTATTTCCTCATCCTTATCATTTTAGTTTTTATTTTAAAAAATATATTTTATTGATTATGCTATTACAGTTGTCCCATTTCCCCCTTCATTCCTCTCCACCCTGCACACCCTCTCCCACCCACATTGCCCCCCTTAGTCTGTGTCCATGTGTCCGAAGTTCTTTAGCTTCTACATTTCCCATACTATTCTTGCCCTCCCCCTGTCTATTTTCTACCTACCATCTATGCTACTTATTCTCTGTACCTTTTCCCCCCCTCTCCTCCTCCCACTCCCCTGTTGCTAACCCTCCATGTGATCTCCATTTCTGTGGTTCTGTTCCTGTTGTAGTTGTTTGCTTAGTTTCTTTTTGTTTTAGTTTTAGGTGTTGTTGTTAATAATTGTGAGTTTGCTGTCATTTTACTATACATGTTTTTTATCTTCTTTTTCTTAGATAAGTCCCTTTAACATTTCATATAATAAGGGCTTGATGATGATGAACTCCTTGAACTTGACCTTATCTGAGAAGCACTTTATCTGCCCTTCCATTCTAAATGAAAGCTTTGCTGGATAGAGCAATCTTAGATGTAGGTCCTTGCCTTTCATGACTTTGAACACTTCTTTCCAGCCCCTTCCTGCCTGCAAGGTCTCTTTTGAGAAATCAGCTGACAGTCTGATGGGAATTCCTTTGTAGGTTACCGTCTCCTTATCTCTTGCTGCTTCTAGGATTTTCTCTTTCATTTTTATCTTGGGTAATGTAATTATGATGTGCCTTGGTGTGTTCCTCCTTGGGCTCAACTTCTTTGGGACTCTCTGAGCTTCCTGGACTTCCTGGAAGTCTATTTCCTTTGCCAGATTGGAGAAGTTCTCCTGTATTATTTGTTCAAATAACTTTTACACTTGTTGCTCTTCCTCTTCCCCTTCTGGTACCCCTATAATTCAGATGTTGGAATGTTTAAAGTAGCCCTGGAGGTTCCTAAACTTCTCATTTTTTTGAATTCTTGCTTCTTCATTCTTCTCTGTTTGGTTGTTTCTTTCTCGCTTCTGGTCCACTCCATTGATTTGAGTCCCAGTTTTCTTCCCATCACTGTTGGTTCCCTGTGCATTTTCCTTCATTTCACTTAGTGTAGCCTTCATTTCTTCATCTAATTTGCGACCAAATTCAACCATTTCTGTGAGCATCCTGATCACCAGTGCTTTGAACTGTGCATCTGATAGGACGGCTGTCTCTTGGTCACTTAGTTGTATTTGCTGTGGAGCTTTGATCTGTTCTTCCATTTGGACTTTTTTTTTTTTTGTCTTGCCTCACCTGTTATGTATGAAGGGCAGAGCCTTAGGTTTTCACCAGGGTGGGGTAACACAGTGGCTGGGTTGTGACTTGTATGTGGGGGTGGGGTCCCAGAAGGAATAATGGTGCTTGCTCTGCTCTCTGTCAGATTTCAGTCCCTTCCGCTGCTTCCCCCAAGCAAACTGGGCCTTTCTGGTGCTAATTCCCATGTGGGTGGGCATGTGGACATTCCAGAATCCTGTGGGTCTCTCCAACAAACTCTCCTGTGAGGCTGGGAGTCTCTCCTGGCACCTCAACCCCCACAGGTGTTTTCAATCAGTGCCCCGAGGCTCTATTTCCTGGTGCTGGGACCCTAGATTCAGTGGTCTGTCTCGCTCCCCAATTTCACCTGGTTTATCTGTATGTGAATGTAGGACTGCCTGGTCAGCCAGCCACCTTGCATGCAGTGCCTCGTTTCACAATTGCTGCCTCACTGGGTCTGCCTGTTGCCACCCTGCGCCCAGGGTTTGCCAGCCACCACTTGCATGCCCAGGGTCCACCTGCTGCGGTCTTGCATGCCCAAGATGCCTTACATGCCTGGTGCCACCACTTTTTGAGCTGCGACCCCTCTCTGCCTAGCTGCCTGACTCTGCCCTTCCTACTGGTCTGGATGAATGTGTCTATTGTAACTCCTTGGTCGTCTGACTTCCATACAGTTCAATTTTTCTGTCAGTTCTGGTTGTTATTTCATTTCTAAATTGTTGTTGTCGTTATTTTGGTTGTGTGAGGAGGCACAGTGTGTCTACCTATGCCTCCATCTTGGCTGGAAGTGTCTGATTCTTATAATTTTATACATGCATACTTTTAGCAAAGTTGTGATCAGTGGAAAAATAAATGAAATGATTCTTATTAATTTTTCCCCACATGCCATTTGATCAGATAATTCTAAGAGCCCTTTCCTTCCTCTTTGCAAGAATGCTGTAATTCTGGCTGTAATTATCATTCATTTTGCTGGTAAGTTGGCAGACCATCATAAGTGAGCAGAAAATTATTTAATTTATGCTATGGATTATGTTTTGGGAACTTTTAAATAGTTTTTAATAACTTAAATAGAAATTTAGATTAAAATAAAAGCTATACTTTTTATAATAAAGTTTTACATAGTTTTATACCAAGCCTTATTAGAAGAGGACAAAAATATCAGAAAAAAGGTTTCTATGAATATGTCTTAAAGCTTGTTAAAAGATTTTGTACATATTATGTTATCTCTGAACCAACATTTTTTTTACCATAATCATTCTTCACTTTTACTATCTGGCCAAAACATCATCATACTAATCTTCTATTTGAGAAGTGAAATAGATACTCTGCTTTATAATGGTTACCATTTTGAATGTGGTTCTCCAGTAGTGTGACATGTGCTCAGTAAGTATAGCTGTCATTTTTATTGTGGCAATCCGCACTGCCCAATTCATGCTCCGAGGATCACTTATATTTTACATAAATATAACATCTGTGTTTTATAACATGTCTTTCAAAATGTGGGATGTGAACCATTAGTGGGTCATGAATTTAATGGGTGTCATCCATCATTTTATAAAAAAATGAAATAAAATTAGGAAAGGAAATATATGAATGCATATCATGTGGTAAGAAAAAGTATTGTTTTGTGAAACTTAGTTTAGTATTGTGGGCATGGTATGTATATAAAGTGTTCCTTAGCATGTATTTTTCCAATGGATTTTCTTTAAAAAGTTTGAAAGTCATTGTCACAAGGCATATATATCTAATGAACATATGAAAAGATAAGTATTTAAAATAAAGCAAAAACTACTACATTTATTTTTCTATAATTAATAAGAATTTTTTTTACATTCAAAGCACAATTACTCAGCTTTGCCCATTGCATTAAAGGTATTAAAACCATTTAAAAGTGATTTTCTATTCACTTTCCATGGGCACTCATTAGAGAATTAATAGGCTAGTGTTTGTTGACGTGATTATTTTCTACAAATGGACTCATTCCTTTTTCATTTACCTACCATGAAATAAAAATAAATCTAAAGACTCTTGATGTTTTGTTTGCTATTCTGTCATGATGACCTATCTTCATGGCAAACATGTGACAATTCCTCTTTATGAAAATTGACCTATTATAAAACAACATCTCATTGGAAATGTATGAAAAATAATTACAATTAATCTACAAAAACACTGAGTGACATCCACACATACCCTTCTGGATTAAAACCCTTCAAATGTTTATGGACTCTTCTCTCAGAAATCATAATGTTGTGAGCAAAAGATGAACGATCAACTTAGTTATTGTATCCTGCACTGTGCACTTCAGCGTATGGAGAAAATGGACAAAGTAGAAAATAAAAAGAAGTGTCCATCTTTAGGGGTCAATGTTAATGTTTGTACAAGTGTCGGGGACAAATGCATAAGTCCCACAGTCCCTTGAAAAGTCACAAACTCGGCCTTCATTTTAAGTCTAATCTGCTGACATTAACAATTATAACTGAGGATAGGTGCTAGAGGGCAGCCACAGGGCAGTGTGGGTCCTACCCTTGAATAGAATTCACAAACCTCAGCATTTACTCCAGTTAGACCATCCACTGTGACCACTGACAGGTAAGATTCACTTCTCACAGAAGGGATTTTCCATGAGAAGAATATTTAAGTAAATATTCTTAAAAGATCAAAGAAGATTCTAAAAGACCCCCAACTCACAGTTTAGTTCACAGTTTACTGGGCACTTACTCGGTACCAGGCACTATGTTAGGGGCTAGAGGTTGTAATGAGTTTTGCAGTCAAATGAAAGAGCTCCAAAAACATGCAAAAAATTACAACTCTATGTTCTAAGGGCTATGGTTGAGGTATAATAAAGCGATGGAAGAGGAATAAAAGGAGGGCACCAGTTCCAGATGGAGGGCTGATGGAGATCAATGGAAGTTTCTTAAAGAAGTGATGTTGAAGTGAAATTTTGGAGAAGAGAGAGAGGGTACTTCCCCAGGGAACAGAGGTCATGGAGCATGATATATGTTTGGGACATTGCGGTAAAGACTGAAACTTGCAAATTTTGAAATGACAATTTGATTTGGTTCGACCTCAGCACTGCGTGTGGTCAGGATTCCATGAGTTGTGTGGCAGCGCTGGGGTGCACTGAGAGGAGGGAGGGTAAGAGAGAAGGCAGAAGAAGGGGGCAAAGGTCAGATCAACATCTCACATGGAAATTAAAGTGGGAACAGAGATAGCCTGGGATTTTAACCTAGGACTAGGATATCACACGAAGTACTAGAATTGTTAAGGACTCAAATATTTGGTAAACTTTAAAACACCAAAAGAGCAAGCAAAAACATTAAAAGAGACATTTTATTCATAATTCTATCTCCTTAAAATTAATAACAATTTCAAAGCTTCCTGTTTCCTTCCATTTTTATCAGTTTCTTCACATAGATGTCATTTTACTCATAAACTTTTGCACTCTATCACTAAACTGGCTATCACTAAATTCCCATGTAATTATCATGTTATTTTTAATGGTTGTCAAATGTTCTTACCATGGACACCTTTACCACTTTCTTCCTGCATGTCATGGAGGCAGTTTCCAGATTGTCCCATGATAGATGACATTGTCATAAACAGTTTCTATATGTATATTTTATCTTATGCTTTCCTTAAGGTAACTTTGAAAGTGTGAGATGAGTAGGCTACTGGGAGTGAATAGTTTTATGGTGCTCTGTTTTTCAGGTGAAGAGGGCTTGGTACTTACTGTTTTGCTCCAAGTAAGGCCTGTGGTGTGGTGTTCCTTGATGTATGCTTGAAGCTCACTCCAAATGTTCAAATATGACTTCACCCAATCCACATGGCGTAAATCGCTTTGTTATAAAAGAGAGTGGAAGAGAGTGGAGTTAGGATTTAAAATCAGATTTTAAAACAATGTTCAACTATGAATTCTGCCAACCCACATGTTGTAAATTTCTCTGTTATAAAAGAGAGTGGAAAAGAATGGAGTTAGGATCAAAATCAGATTAAAAAAAATAGGGAGACACATGGTAATCCAGTTACTAAGGCTGGATGACCCTGGAGCAATTGTCTTTCTAGTCCAGTCACTGTGAACTGATTCCAAAGAGAGCCTTGAAAGAAAGGCGATTCAGGTCTCTCCCAAGGGGAGCTGAGTGCCCTGAGCTCCAGATGTGGAGCAGAGAGGACCACAGGGGGACCCCACAGAACCACACCAGTTTAGGTCGTGGGTCCTCATGTCACCTCTAGTGGGCAGATGACTGTGGGGAGGTGACCCTTTCTTTCTGTACTGCTTCTAATGCATGATGAAAAACAATGTTTTCAGGAAAGAGAATGGTATTGAAAAGAAAAAGTCCTTTGGCTTGTTTTCTAATAATTTGGTTGAATTATTTGGTTGAAGTATAACCAAATTGGACAATTTTGGAGTGGTAAGGATGTTGCTATTACGAGAAAAATGATTTTCTACAAATGGGTATCATTCCCTATTTCTAAAGGTAATATTCACTTAAGTTACTTTAACTTGATATTTATAATGGCAATGCAAACGAGGCAGGGTATTATCATTTTTATCCCAATTTTGCTGAACCAAGATGTAGTAAATGCTTACCTTTTACAACAGGATTAACATACAGGATTGAGACGACTGTTAGAAATAGTAAACTTGTAGATAGGCAAAAATAGTTGCATTTCCTTTGGATAATTCCACCCACACATTTTTTTCCACTTTGCATGAATTCATGGTAAATGAGAAAATGATGAAGTCTCAGTTAACAAAAACTTAATCATGAGCCTGGGCCATTCATCTGAAGACAGTCACTGAAGGAAATCTCTATTACCAAAGCTCTTGTCACCAGTGACTTTTCTCTGGATGCATTCCATTTTGTTCTCCTTGAAAAGCTCAGTGAGAAATACCACCACGTTTAGAATCCCATCGTGTTAAGTCATGGGTTTAAGAAAAAGTGAAGTTGGGAACTGAAGTCATAATTATCTACCCCTCGAAGATGAAACATGTGAGTGTGGTTTTGTTCTATATTTTAAGATTTACTGTTTTATTAATCAAACCTGTGAAAAACCTCATTTTTACTTTCTTATATTTTTACAGTCAAACCCTAAAAGGCCAAATGTAGCTTCATATGTCTCTCATATCAGTTTCCTTATCCTATGGGGTGTGTGAGGGTCTCAGTACAGTGCCCTGCACATAGGAGATGACATGTACAACAGCAGTTGTTCGAGTACTAAAATCACTTCAATGTAATGTACACATTTATATGGTTCTTTGGTACATATGTGTGCATATGTACATATGTGTATGTACATAGAACACATGTCTATAGATATTTTAGAAATAGCAGGTTACACGTATCTATTTAAAAAGTTTAACAAGCAATGAAGTCCAAACATGGATAGGCAAATTCATTTTTTATTTAACTATTATAGCATGATTTTTGATTTGAAGAAAGTTCTAGCAAAACTTGTGATAAGGAATAACAATATGATGTCTTCTAGCCTGAAGTCAGTCTCTACCAGACAACGCAGTAGGGAGGACCCCAACAACACCTCAGGAGCTACAAGCCCATCCTCAGTTTTTGTTTACCTTGGAAGAAGCTATGGCAGGGGCCTGTGATTTTAATAATTATGACTCACAGGGGCCAATGTCAAAGTAATTAACTTACTGTATTCATTTACTGAAAAAGAGCTAAACAACCAGTCAAGCCAATTGTAAGGACTGGACTGCCCACAGCACTTTCATTTTAACCACAAGGAAGCCTCCTCTACCTACGGCTCAACTCCTCTACCTACGGCCTGCCTGCAGGTGAGCAGCACGAGGGACAAAGGACTGCAATGTTCTTCAGCAGCCCTGAGCTCACAGAGTGAAGGCCCAGCTGGCTTGGGTGCACCCGAAAGTGGGTGTACTGTGAGTGGTGTGCAGTGTTCTGCTTCTGACTGGTTACCACCCCTGGAAGTTTGACCAGTGACTTGGAACTGATCTGACAATTTCTGGAAGTGAAGTGAAGTGAGTGAATCCACATGTCTGGCTGCGTTTCCCTGGCATATGATAGTGTTCAGGTGATCCACTAAGTGTAATTGAGTTGTCGATGCTGCCAGAAGTACATTTTGTACTGCATAGCTGGCATCGAGGGGCAAACACTGGGCTCTACCAAAAAAAAAAAGAAGCAGAAAACCAGAACCCTCCTGGTTATGCTGCCACCTAAAGAGAATCACTCACATCCATGGCCCAACATACAGTCAGGTAGGGACTGGGAGGAGGCCAGGAGCTGATGACCAGAGATAAAGCAAAAAATGGCCCCCAAGGTGACATGCAAAAAGGCAAGACCAAGGTGGTGCCTAAAGTGTCCAGTCCTGAAAAAAAGACTCAGTACAGAAGACCTTTTATGATGTGGAAGTCACTATGGGTGTAGGTTCATGCCAACATAATTATTATGTCCAGATTTCATAACAAAATAGGTTCCTGAACTGTGATTTTTATGTGAGAAGAGTAGGCATCTTGCATTTTTGATGCCTTTTCTCATTCATATTGCACAATTCCGTAGTCTCTATACAACATGGCAACATTTGTAGTTGTATCATTGGGCACCATTGCCTTGGTCACAGTTCTCTGGGGGCAGGTGGTCTATTATTGGGTATAATTAATGTATCTGAAGTTCCCATGGACTGAAAGAAGAAAAAGGCACACTTAATGTCTCCTAAATCTGTCCTTCTTAAAAGCTACAAGACCTCTTTGCCTGACACAGAAAGACTATATGAAGGTAGCACTGTAGTTAAGGAGACATTTTCATGTATATTCAGCTCTGGTGTCTTTCCATTTGGTCCCATTTTCCATTTTAACCCTAATTTAGGCCTAAGATCAATGATTTGGGTTTAGAAAGCAACGGTTAAAATTTAAAAGCTGATTCTATAGGCAAACCCATTGGTTCAGACTCTTCTGTTCTTCCAACAGCCCTCTGAGTGCTATTCTTATAAATGCCTTTTGTATTTCAATCTCACCACAATCTCTGCTTTCCCCCTCATTGGCCTGGTTTATTGTCTCATCTCATTTCTGTTCTTTATTTATACTTCATTTTCTGATTTCTCCTTTCATCTCTCTGCTCACCCACCAACTCTATTTTGATCACTGTAAAAGTTTTGTGACCATATGGGGCTGGTCTATCACAAATCATCACAGAGCTCTGGCATTAATGTGGGAATATGTAACAGATAACGTGCATTCAAGTGGGAGAGTTTATTCAGTACAAGAAAACTGAGGCAGAACTTCTAAAACACTTTCCATTTTGCTTTTCTTGCAAAGATATGCTTTTTCATTAACATTTATAGTAAATTTGTTAATAGCTCTTGAAAGGAATCAGTAGTCAATTATATAAATATTAGGGACAAATGTCTAACAAGCAATTAACTGAAAACTTGGTCAGTAAAAGAAGGTACATACCTGTGTTTGTAGTCCTTTAAAACCCTGTTAGTGTAAAAGGTGGCAGCATCATTCATCTCCTTGACATAAGGACCGGGTTTGGGGGACTGAGAGAACAGGACCATCACCCAAGAATAGAAGGAAAAAAAATAGGATAAGAAAGAAAATGCCTTAAAGAAGAAGAAAAGCAATGGAGATGTTGACTTGAAAGTTAAAGTCAAATCTTGCTCTGTAAAGATTGATGAAACACTTTCACATATTAGAACACAAAGCACTGAACTTCAAACAGCATAAGAAAGAGCACAAGTCAGCCTGCACAGACTCTGCCTTCAGTGTAACAGAGGGATGATGAAGGAACCTGAAAGGAGCCATGGATTCTCCTACACACTCCAAAAATGTGACGAGGTGCAGTGGCGACACTCCATCCGGACTCACCACAGCTATCCACCCAAGGGCCGGGATGCTTTCACTGACGGCTGAGAGATGGTTAAACATTGTGCTGCCTCGGTTCTTCTCTCTGAAAGTTTGGATTTCCTGGATCTTTTCCGATATTGGTTTCAGAAGTGCAGTCACGTCATTCTGTAAGCAAGCATTGAGCACTGTTACTAAGGACAGGACAGAAGCAGCTTGCCTCCATGGTGGCCTAAGATGTGGTCAGGACTCGCCATTTGCTGGTGGTTTTCACAATAGAATGTTTTTTTCTGTTATGATAATACTATATATTCATTCTCTAAACTATGAAAATTACACATAGTTTTGACAACAATTAATGTCTCCTGAGACATGGAAAAACCCCAGTATATGATACAGCCCTATTTTAGAGAATCATGCATGGAACAGAGTGAAATTGAGAGTGGATCAGTTGTGTTTTCAAATGGAATGCATAGATAACATGCTATAGTAACACAAGTCTAAAATCAGGGTGGGTGAGAGGTTAGTAAAAAGGCAGCTTTTTATTCCTGTGGGAAAATGATGTGAAAGAGGGTCTTTGCTTTTATCAGAGTTACCACAATCCATGCCAAAAAGCAGAAATATTTCATTGAAGCTCTTTTTAAGAAAGTATGATGGCTTATAATATTTATAGTTACCTTAAAGTCTGGTTTGTTTTTTTCTACAATGTCCTAGGTCAACCTGGCCTATGACTACTTCTGATTAATTCAATAACTGGCTTCTCTAGCCATACAAAAAATGACTTTCAAAATGATTGACTTCTGGTTAAGATGGCAGCAGAGGTAAATGCAATACTCACCTCATCCCACAACCACATAAAAATTATAACTAGTCTACAGAACAACTACCATTCAGAACTGCCTGAAATTGAGTTGAATGCTGTGCCCTATAGGACACCTACTACATTAGGACACCTACTACTGTACCAAGCCTGGGAGATGCAGCAGCTCTACATAATACATAGGAACAAACACAGGGAGGCTGCCAAAATGAGGAGACAAAGACATATGAGCCAAATGTAAGAACAGAATAAAATTCCACGAAAAGAACTAAACAAAATGGAGACAAGTGATCTACTAGATGCAGAGTTCAATACAATGGTTATAAGGATGCTCATTAAATTTAGTGAGAACATCAACAGCATAAAAAATAACCAGTCAGAAATGAAGGAAACACTAACTGAGATGAAGAATATTTTACAGGGAAATTAACAGTAGAGTAGATGAAGCTGAGAATCAAATCAATGACTTTGAATATAAGGAAGCAAAAAACATCCAATCAGAACAACACAAAGAAAAAGGAATCCAAAAAATGAGGGTAATATAAAGAGCCTTCAGGACAACTTTAAGCATACCAACATTGGCATCATGGGGGTTCCAGAAGAAGAAGAGGGAGAGCAAGAAATTGAAAACCTATTTGAAACAATAATGACAAAAAACTTCCTTAACTTGGTGAAGGAAATAGACATGTAAGCCCAGGAAGCACAGAGAGTCCCAAACAAGATGAACCCAAAGAGTCTCACTCTAAGACACATCATAGTTAAAATGCCAAAGGTTAACAACCAAGAGAGAATCTTAAAAACAGCAAGAGAAAAGCAGCTAGTTACCTACAAAGGAGCTCCTTTAAGACTGTCAGCTGATTTCTTATAAAAAACTTTGCAGGCCAGAAGGGATTGGCAAGAAATAGGCAAAGTGATGAAAAGCAGGGACCTATAGCCAAGATTGCTCTACCTAGCAAGTCATTTAGCAATATCATTTAGAACTGAAGGGCAGATAAAGAGATTCCCAGATAAGAAAAAGCTAAAGAAGTTCATTATCACCAAACCATTATTATATGAAATGTCAAAGGGTCTTCTTTAAGAAGAAAAAAAATATGGACAATAAAATGGCAAAAATACATATCTATCAATAATTGAATCTAAAAAACAAATAAGCAGAACAGAAACGGACTCATAGATACAGATAACATTTTGATGGTTGCCAGACTGAAGGGAGGTTGGGGGAATAGATGAGAAAGGTGAAGGGGTTAAGAAGTACAACTGGGTTGTTACAGAATAACCATAGGGATGTAATAGTCATGGGACTGTAGTCAATAATATTTTAATAACTGCGCATGGTGTCATATGAGTGTGAGGTATATAGGGATGATCACTTAGTATGTTATGTAATGTATAATTACTGGTCAGTACACCTGAAACTGATACAATAATGTATGTCAGCTATAATTGAAATATAAAAGAAAAGATTTAAAAATCCAAAAACAATCATGTGAGCTGACTTTTGAAGTATCACAGAGATAGGTGCTTGTCTCTACTTTCTCTAGTTTTGAAGACCAGATACAAGGTTACCTGAAATTTGTGTGTATATGCTCCAAAGAAATAGCAACAGTCTTTTATTTCAGCATTGTAAAAGCAGTTGAAGAGGCCTTTAAATCTTGTTTGCAGGAAATACAATAGAAAAGGCACTAAAGTCCTTTAATTTTTTAACCAAGACTTCACAGCAAAGGTTCCCTTGGCTACATATCAAAACCACTTGGGGGCTTTTAGCAACAGAGGCCTGGGTCCCACCCTAGAGACTCTGATTTAACTGATCTGGAAGTGACATGGGTTGGGGGATGTTGGAAAAATTCCCCAGGTAAGATGTTAATTAATGCTACAGACGGTGGCACCTTAATACCCCCAAAGTTGTCTCCACTAGGGACAGCAAACCAGTAGGGGCATAGTTATGTTCAGCTGCTGCAGCTTCCAGACCTTTCCTGCTTGACTCCTGTACATACCCTCCCATAGAAGAAACGTTGTACGTGAGGGCTTTGGAATTAGAATGACCTTAATTCACCACTCACCTCTGCCACTTGCTACCTATGTGGCCTTAAACAAATTACTTAATCTGAGCCTTGGTCTCCTTATTTTTAAATCAGAGATAATAACACTTATATAAACTATAGGAGATACAGCATATTAGTCCTCTAGCGCATGGAAGATATGCAGTAAGTGGAAGTGATTATTATCATCACCATTATTATTATTACTGCTATGCAATTAGCTCAGACTGGAGGTAAAACAGATGTTCCCTGTAATATGTAATATTCATTTACTTCAAATAAATGACTATGCATTTACATTTTTAAATTATTCAATTACAGCTGACATTCGATATTTATTTCAGGTGTACAGCATAGTGGTTAGACATTTTATAACTTATGAAGTGATCCCCCACTAGTCTGGCATCCACCTGACACCACATGTAGTTAGTACAACATGTCTACTATATTCCCTGTGTTGTACTTTACCTCCCTAGGACTATTTTGTAACTGCCCAGTCCTCCAATCCCCTTCAAATTTGGCAACCATCAGTCTTCTCTGTATCTATTAAGTCTGTATCTATTTTGTTTGTTCATTTATTTTTTCTTTAGATTTCATGTGTAAATAAAAATCATATAGTGTCTCTCTCTGTCTGATTTGTTTCACTCAGCATAATACCATCTCAGGGGTGTCCAACCTGCAGCCTGAGGCTGCGTGTGGCTCAGGATGGCTGTGAATGCAGCCCAACATAAAACTGTAAATTTACTTAAAACATTATGAGATTTTTTTGTGTGTTTAAGTGTCACAATCTTTTCAATGTGTGGCCCAATACAACTCTTCTTCCAGTGTGGCCCAGAGACACCAGAAGGTTGGACACCCCTGTATCCGTCCATGTTGTTGTAAATGGTAAGATTTCATTCTTTGTTATGGCTGAGTAATATTCCATTGTACATATGTGCCACATCTTTTTTATCCAGTTGTCTATTGATGGACACCTAGGTTGCTTCCATGTCTTGGCTATTGAAAATAACCCTGCATTGGACATACGTATGCTTATATTTTCAAATTAGTGTTTTGGATTTCTTCAGATAAGTACCCAGAAGTAGGATGCTGGGTCACACTAGTTCTAATCTGAATTTTTTTTGATGCTTTAGGATTGAACTTGTTTAAACAATAGGGGGAAAGACTCTTCAGCAAGCATCTTCCAGAGCTCACAGCATCACTCTGGCCACACACTTCTCTCTACCCACTGAAAGTAAAATTAATCAGGTGACTTCTAAACCTTGTAAAGTGACACATGGTCATTGTTGACCTGAGTGAACAGCTCTCCAACCCAGGAGTCCCCACCACTGTCATTTTGGAAAGGATCAAGATTTAGCACCAAGAGGACCCCATTCACTCTCTCTGCTGCATGTTTGTGCGCCTCCAGAAACATTGACTGCATTTGCCTAATTGAGTACACAAGCAAGTCTGGATACTGAGATCTAGCTAGTAAAAGTAGCAGCAAAGACAAAATAAGCTGGAATCATTAGAAAAGCTAAGGGAAGGTTTTTAAAAATGCTTTCAATTCAAGTCAAAATTAAGGCACTGTTTAATCCCACTAGCTTTGCAGAGCTGTGGGATGTTTTGCTGTTCTTTGGGGAAAAAAAGAGAGAAGATTCTATAATAAGCACATTTCTTTGAGGAAAATACCATGTTTAAGTTTTTGAAGCCATTGTGAAGTTACTTTAAATTTTGGACATTGTTCAAAGTTAGAATATATGTTGGTTAGGATGTGTTCACAGCTGACGCATCTCCAAAAAAATTCTTCATGAAGGCTGCCAGCTCTGAATATCCTCGATGGTGACCGCATTGCACTGAGAGGCCTGGATGCCTCCCACAGACCTATGCCCTTTCAGGGAGATTATATTTAGCCAACAGGTTTATCTGGAGGTAAACAAAACAAGCAAACAAACAAAAATGAGCTTTTATCGAGAAACCTTTCTTCTAAAGCATCGTCTCCTTTGGCATTACCAATGTGGAATGGAATATTCATTTTGCTTCTATTCTGGGACTCCATTGGACATATATAGAATCCCTGAGAATTATCAATGATATCATAAATCATTTGTGATTTGATGGAGCAAGCCTGTCCATGGCTGCTGCACTGACATTGTTCATAATTCATTCTAGGACCAAGACCATGTCGTAGATGCTACTGCAGGGAGGTGTACTGTATAAGGAGTTTGAGCTCCAGGCCTGGGAGGCACTCTCTGAGGGTGAAGCCCTGCAGATGATCACCATATCACCATGACCCCTGCAGAGCCATTGTTCTCTGCACCAGCAAAAATCACACCCAACTTGGAAATGTTCACTGGCTTGGAATAGGAGGTTTAAAGACATGTCACAAACCAGCACTGCTCCCTTGACACCAGAGATAAAGTCAAACCCCACACCATGCATGGTCTCGTGGGCATAGTAATACACATAGGAGGCATCACGGCTGAGGGTCCAGGTGCTGGGTCTAGAATTTTTGTACAACTCCCAAGTTTAGAATGGGTGATGTTCACAGTTCCAAACTTCTTGGCTTCTTCTTTAGCTGACCAAGCTCTGTCACCACAAAGCACACCTTCCTGCTTTTGGGCCCATTAGGCTTAAAGGGACAGCACTGAACTGGCCAGAGCCACCTCCTGGCACAAAAATCTCCTTGTAGTTGTCTGGAACAGCTAGCAATTTCTGAACACAATTTTCTGTGCTGTTAAGAATCTTAGCAAAATCTGATGACCTGTGGCTCATTTTAAGAACACTAATCTCAGTGCCTTTGTAGTCTAATAATTCTTTTTGTATCTCTAACAATACTGAGCATAGCAGTTTTGCAGCCTGCTGCCTCAACTCCCCTGCCCCTACCCCCTGCCTCAAGTCAGCTGGCCTAAAGTTGAAGTTGATTACCTGCCTCTGGGCATCCATGCTGCGGTGCCCCCCACCTGCAAGTCATTGGGTGAGATATTTTAAATTTTTTGAGGACCCTTCATATACTGTTTTCCACAGTGGCTATACCAATCTGCATTCCCATCTACAGTGCACCAGGGGTCCCTTTTCTCTGCATCCTTGCCAACACTTATTTGCTGATTTATTGATGATGCCATTCTTACAGGTGTAAGGTGGTATTTCATTGCGGCTTTAATTTGCATTTTTCTGATGACTGTGTATTTAAAGTAAGAGGGGCTCCAGATAAAATCCATGTAGGCTAACAGAGTTTTAGAATTACAGGAATCTAAAGTGGGTCCTCTAGTTTAGCTTCTGACAGACTGAACTGAGTAGGTCACACCAGTATTAAAAAAATAGAATAAATAAAAAATATTAAAAGGCCTTCACATGTAGTAAGGGTGAGTGTTTTATGAACATTTGTTTCAAGTATACAGTGCACGAGTGAGTGAGTGTGTGCATGCTGGGCTGCAAAATAGTGTATATCTTCCTATGAATTTCAATCTAGAAGTTTAGGAAATGTGGATCTAATACAATTCTCCCATTTTACATAATTGGGATGCAAGCTCAGGGAGGTTACTTTACTAAGTCAGGATCAGCTAGCAAGAGCTGGTAGAGCTGGAGCTAGAATCCAGGCCTTCTGTGAGGCCTGAAGATGACTCTATTGGATACTCAGAGAAATACAGTTAGCTTTCTACACACAGGTTTCTTCTATGTCAGTAGCATTAGGAAAAGGTATTGTGAAGAGATTAAGGGCTCAGTTCTAGAATGAGACCACTTGGGTTCACGTCCTTGCGCCCCAGGGCACTAAGCTGCAGGACTTTCCACAAATTACCAAACGTGTCTATAATTCCATGATCACGTTGGCAAAACAGTTTCTATAATGGCACCCACCTCCCAGGGCTGCTCTGAGGAGTAAATGAGAGAACATGTCTGTACTGGTACATTGTTAGGTACATTGTGGGTGATCTCCAAGGTGTCTGCCCATTGAAAAGGCTCTCATTGACAAGATGCACTGACCAGCTCTTTCCTGTCATTGATAGGCAAACACAAGGAGAGTGACTTCCTAATTGAAATATGCATATGGACAGAGGTGGGTTTTTACTTGGGAGAAACAAAAAGAAGTGTAGGGAAAGAAAGCAAAGTGTGCTCAAAGTTCTCAGTGAACTTTTTAATTCTTCCATGTTGGAGGGGAAAACCAAAAAATGTTCCTGCAGCTGCCAGACAGAGCTTGTGAAAAATTCATGTTTCTCACCTTCTCACTTTCCCTTCTAACCGGCATAGAGACAAGATCTTACAGATTCGGCCAGAGGACCCTGAATCAGGGCTGTTACAGGCCGAATTGTGTTCTTTACAAATTCCTGTGTTGAAGTCCTAATTCCCGTTACCTCAGAATGTGATTGCATTTGCCGGTTAGAGCCTTTAAAGAGGTAATTAAATTAAAAGGAGATCATTAGGGTGAACTCTTAGCCAGTGAGTGTCCTTACATGAAGAGGTGATTAGGACACAGTCATGAGCAGAGGGAAGACACCAGAAGATAGCCAACTATGAGCCAAGGAGAGAGGCTTCAGGTGAAACCTGCTGATGCCTTGATCTCAAACTTCCAGTCTGCAGAACTGGGAGAAAACAAATTTCTGTTATTTAAGAGCCCCTGATCCCCACTCCTCCTTCAGTCTGTGGTGCTTTGTGCTGGCAGCCTGAGCAAACTCATATAAGGGTGGAAAGCCAATACAGGAAAAGCAAACAAACACCCCAAACCCTTAACGGCAATAAAGCAAACAAAACCCTGTAAATATTCCTGCCCCAAACACCACTCTGCCATGCTTGCTCGCTGATGGCTGCCAAAAGTCAGGTTTAATTCCCCTCCCCAGGATCTTCTCTTGAGAAGGCAAACATTTCTTTCCGCATGAGATTCTTTTTAGTCTAAATTCAACACCTAGTCAAAGATGTATTATCAGCTTTCCCAGGAGGCAGGTGATGATATAATTATGGCAAGATTACTGAAAAACAGCTTAATTTTCTGCAACAGTTTGCCAAGACATAATATTCTTGATGTAATGACATTAAAAAAATCCTTACCAGAGGATATGTTTACTGATTTTAGAGAGAGAGGAAGGGAGAGAGAGAGAGAGAGAATGAAAGAGAGAAACATCAATGTGAGAAAGAAACATCAATCAGTTGCCTCCCATACACACCCACAACTGGGATTGAACCCATGACCTAAGTATGGGCCCTGACTGGGGATCGAACCCACAACCTTTTGGTGCAGGGGATGACACTCCCACCAGTTGAGCCACCCAGCCAGGGTGCAATGACATTTTTGAGAAAGGCCAGAATATCTGAATTGTTGGTGAAACCTGGCCTATTGCCCCAAAGGGAAAAAGAACCAGAAACGGTGTATTTACAATGTTAGATAGATTTATTAAGGCCATATTTGTTTATCTCTGACTTCTCAAGAACAAACTCCAAAGTCTGAGGAGACAGAGTACTCTGGGAGATATTTTACATGGTTATCTGATGAAAGCATTATAAAGATTGAGAAAGTTTCCTTCTGCCTTAGTTTGGCAATTTCGTGAAGAATCGTCTTCATTAAAAAAAAGAAAGCAATGCCAAGAGAACTAAGTTTAATAGCTATTTGCACAACTTTAATAAATAGTACAGCTTTTATATTATAGATTTCTCCTGTACTTTAAAGTAGGCTTACATTCTCCAGCTCATCCTGAACTTTCACAGCTGGAATCAAAAACAGAGAGAGAGAGAACATTAGAGTTATGGTGTGATTTCCATCAAGGCTGATTGTGTGGGATGTCACATGAAAAGCAAATGAGGAGGTTATTAGAGGTACTTCCATCTGTTTAAGCATTAAGCATATATTAGGCGTACTCAATAAACACTGGTTGAATTGTGGTGATGTCCATTAACACAGCAAAAGGACTTTCCACTGATAGAAGGAGATACATTTAAGAGGCACCCTGGGTTTTTTCAATGGGATGCATTGTCGATGGCTCCTCAGGCACATCTAAAAGCTAGCAGGCTTTGGAATGAGTTCAGATCTGTTAATTTTACATAAGTCTCACTCAGATTTTTTTTAAATTTATCACTCATGTTTCTTTTATTCTGGAAGGTGCCTCCCTGAAAGAAAATCGTTTTTTCAAGGCTCGCGTGAAGATTAGCTGAAAAATCTCCTCTGCCTTCTCCAGGTTTCTGTGGCTTTAAGAGAAGGTGAACAATGGCCAAAATGAAGGAGATACAATGCCCAAACTGCAAGTTTCAGCAAATGTTTCCAAGGGCTATTTTAGCTTGATGGGACTGGGCTTTGGAGAGTATTTCAGGACTTTATGATTTTAGTTTCTGCTCTAAAGTTCAAGAATTGAGACCCATTATCAGCTTCATCTCAGTTTAGCTCCAGAAATAATTGTTTTGCAGAAAGTAAAATTAAAGAGTTTTATCAGCACGCTTTGTAGAAATGTTACCCAAAAAGGAAAACCAAATTCCCACTCATGCTGTTTTGCAAGGGATGGAACAAACCCTGGGAGTTTGACTTCAAAGATTTATCATTAAATTAAATGAAATAAGTCTGTTATTTCTGGAACCCAGGGTTCTAATGTGATTCTACATCAGGTAGAAAGTGGATAAATCTATTGTTACTGCTTTTTAAATAATTTCTTTTTCTGACAATAAAATTAATACTGTATGTCTTTGTGAAACATTAGAAAATACAGACGGGAAAACTTAAGTAAACAATAAACCTTCCTAATTCCACCACATCAAGAACTACTGCTAAATGATTTTTTTTCTTGTAGCTATAATTATTAGAGATAGCTTTAAAAATAACATAACTGATTTTAAAGTAATGGTTTAGGCCATAAAGAATGGTCCTCAGAGTTGAAGTCAAGCAGTTCAATTAAAACAAACAAGCATGAAGACACAAAACCCATCATCTATTCTTGGCAAGTATTATGAGAATGCTGTCATTTTAGGAAGGACGTTTTAAACATAAATACTACAAAGGCATTACTAGTACAACTCAGGCAAACTTAATGGCATTAAAGTAAAAATTGGACTTTTTCATTATTGGATCCCACCTGCATTTAAAATTCTAAGAAACCCAACGTTAAGCAGTACTTCTTAGCCAACCACACTACCAAATATTGATCATATTACTTTGGCTTATGTGTTTTTTTGCTAAGTTTTAGCAGTTGATTCTATTTGGGTGCATGTGTGTATGTGTGTGAGCTTTAGCACAGAAAACATATGGAAAGATATACCTCAAAGTATTAATATAACAATTTTATTTAATTTTATTGGCTTATCCAGGTATTCTAAATTTTCTAATATGTATGTGCATTTCTTTTGTAATTAAGTTTTGTGACCTTCAATGGTAGAAAAAATTTCTCACAGGTTTAAGTATATATATTTACATACATAGACTATATATATAGTCTACATATATATATATTGTCTACATCTCTATATATAGACTATATATTATGAAGCCTCTTTTTTACTATCAGGAAGGTAGCTTCAGGAAAATATATTCAGAAATTATCAAAATAAATTATTCAGATGAAGAAGAATAGTTAACATTTTCTCAGGCAAAGGTCATCCCAATCAGAAAGAGTGTTTGCTCTAAAAATATATTTGGGTAAATTCTAATAAATAAAGCTATTGTTTTTACCATTTTAAGTCAGGAGCAAATTATTTTTTATCAGAAATGTTAATTTGAATTAACTTGCTTAGTGTGATTGTAGATATTTCCTGAGGCTCATTCCCTTCCTGCCTCTTTCATAGAAACATTTTCCACTATCCAGGAATACTTTGGAGATTTCAGAATATGCCTCATGTAAATACTTTCAGAAGCATTTGTACATTTAAGACAACTTGAAAATTTAAAACATTTGCAAACTGTCACAGAAGCCAACCTAAATAAACAACCTACTGAGCACCACAAAGATACACGATACTATGGTAGTTGTCATTATATTGCATCACGACAAGTTCCTTAGAAAATTTTCTTGTATGTTCTTAAGGCTTTACATTCCACATATATTTTTTACTTTGGGTTGATAAACTCTCTTACAAATATACTCAAGAATTCCAAAGCCTTTTGCTTATATTCCTTAAAAATCGTTCTTAAGGAGTAAAACCAAGGAGGCTTGGTTTCCTCAGGGAAACCAAGGGATTGCTTTGGAGAGCTGCCTTGTACTGATACCTAACTGAGAAGCTTATAACATGCATGAACTCCTACTTATATTTTAAATGGAATGTTCAACTACCCATTATACTCATAAGCACATTTTTAGTAGTAATTTGTTTAAAAAACAAACTGTTTCAGACATACAGAAAAGCATAGAAAATAATAATGACAGGCACCCATGTAGACAAAACATAATTTAACATCTCACAGGGGCCCGGGATCACCACTACGTTGTGCCTTTGCCAACACAGGCCAAAGCACAGCTGGAAACGCAGAGGTCTGCAGCCTGGGGCATAGAATTGTTTACGAAAGACCTCAGGGGTGGCACTACAGCTTAATGTCATATTGTTCTATTTTTATCAGAAAGGTAGGACAGTGAGCACTGGCAGTTGTTAATTGGGTATTTTTAACATAAAGTCTTTTCTGCAAAAGCATTCAGCAAAACATAGGCTAAAGAGCTTCTTTAAAGTTATTTTCTTACTTTTCAGATACTAATTTACACTGCTGCTATCAACACATTTTAACTTGTCAGAATTATTCGAAGCCTTAAGTTAGGATTTTGGGGCCAATGACGCTGAGAAGGGACACGTCTTTGTCAGTTCCTACTGCTTTTTGTATTTGCTTCAGTTCACAGGTGTGAGCCCTCTTTCTCCTCATTTCTAGTTTCTGTGCTGCAGTATTTGGGGGGCGCTCACTCCAAAGCCTACAATTTATTCATCAGAATAGGAACACAGTTCTGCTTGTGTGATACGTGGGACACCATTTTCTCTAAGCGCTCCATGTTTGACATATTTCAGAAAGCTAGGGTGATATACAACGTCAAGTTCAGTGAAAATCTAAATGTTTACATGGTGACTCACAGTAGTTTGTGTCCTTACAATGTCTTATACCCTGAATCTTGCCACAACAAGGTCAGAAGGCAGAAAAAAAAAACCCCATTAATTGTTCCCTCAGGTTAAGATTTATAGATTTCATTAAAGTTGTTCTGATAGGTAAAACCTTTTACTGGTAGCACAAAAAGAATAGCCCGTCTGAGCAAACATCTTTCCCGTTCATGCACTGATGTGCAGGCTCACGAATGAACCTGGGGTACATACGAGGCTCCCGTGAAACCCTCCGTGTGGCTGGACTTGATAAAATGAGTTCTACAAAATGCCAGGTTCATGGCAGGGACAGGGGATTAGCTAGATTATCTGAGATCCAGGAAGGAAGCAGTGGGTCAACAGGCAATGACAAATAAAGACATACAAAATCATGGCCGAGAGAAACCATGGGGGAAAATTAGGCTGAAAATCAAAAGATTATCCTGGTTATCCATAATCAGCACACGAGGATAGACTGGGTGGCCGAGAGGAATCTGATCTTGCACTTTGTTGTTGTTTCAGCTTATTTTATTGGCCTGGCCAAGAACACAGCAGTTCTTCCCCTATCTGGTAGGTACCATCTGGCTTCTGACACTGAAGAATTTTATAATCCCTTATAATTTTACTTTATGGGATTCTGAACATTAAAGCTGAAAGGCAGTAGATCTCACTTAAATGCCCAGGGACTTCACTAACCACAATCTCCAGGGATGGAAATTGGAGAAAACTGACAAAACCATTCAAATTCATCAGTTACATAAAATCTAAAACAATATACTGTGATCAGAAATTAGTTCTTTGAAACCAAACAAAAAATCCAAATTGCCATGAATTTTTTTCTACCAACATTTGTTGAGCATTAACTGCATGTCAAACTCCATGTTGACTGTTCTTCACCAGTTGTGTCTCCTTCCTCATGGTAAATCTCCATGTAAACTACCAAAGTCACCATTTGACAGATCCCAGCCCAGTCAACTGTATTTACTGGGTCATTGTCCTTCCCCTGGATAAATGTCCCAGCGATAGGCTCAGAGATTCATTTAAGCAGAATGTTGCTGAGATGACAGCTATAGTTTCCTTTTCAAACTCAAGGATGCAAACAATTTCAACAACCACCCTGTGAGTTGTAAGACATCTCACAGGGCAGTTTCTGGGTTGCAGTATTGTGCCAAGCTACTGATACTTAGCCTCAATCATCCTTAATCAGAAATGTGCTTCTTTTTTAAAGTTAGCACCATCTTTATAAGATCCCAGTGCTCGCTTTTCTCAGGAACAGTGCATCCCACAGTGTGTCCCACAGAGCACTGGCCTCAGTTTGGTGGGCAGCTCAACACAAATGGTGCTCCCTGTCAGTGGAGCCCAGGGAATTCTTCGTCTGGCACTCCCCTGCCCCACCCCGCACTTGGCCAGTCAGGATTCACCTCAAAATACTAAAGGAGGTACTACAGAAACCTATTTAACTTTGTTTAGCTTTTTTTTTTATCTTACTCGCCCCACCCCACCTTGGGTTTTCCAGGGCACTGGTATTCTGTGAAACAGACTCTGGGAAGGGCTGCTAGGGAGCATGCAGAGTGACCTTAGGGATTCCCAGAGATCTGCTGGGCTCCTCACCATGTATTCATTTGTCCTCTTCCTGTCCAGTGGTTCTTGCTCATTACCATGGAGACACTTTCAAGGGCATTTAATGGAGGACAAGAAGTCTCTTCTCTCTGGCCTCCAACACACACACACACACACACACACACACGTTGTTTTCAGGAGCTGTAATAATCTCTGGGAGGGCTGTTGGCCTGGCCCTCCCCCTCTGCACTGAGATTCTGTCTCCTATTGCTGTCTCTCTGTTCTTTTTTTGGCCAGCTCTGCCCTCTGCTTCCAATCACCATTGGCAGTTACAATCTCTTCCTCTCCTTTCACCTTATCTTTGTTTTTTCTTTCTTCTCTCACACATCTAACCTTGTGTGTGGAAAGGCAGGCCATTTAGAAGCAACACCACTGAATCACAACATTCTTTTCCTTTTGCAGAGCAAACTGATGGCTAACGACATTTGCCTTTAGCCTTCAGGTCTTGAGCTCTGTTCTCTCTGAGCTGCCCATGGCCGTGGATGCTTTTTTGTGCCCCAAGAGGGATTTTTACTATTTTCAAGGCTTCCTTATGCTGTGGATCACAGGCACTCAAAGTCTGGCAGTGTTTGTAGATCGCTGTGCCTGGCTTTTCACACTGACCCCAAAAGGAACGTGTGGCTAGCAGTATGTGTGAAGCCAGCATGAAGTGTTGCACATCTGGATGCTTTGCACATCTGGATGCACATCCAGAATTACTTTCTATGAGGCATGTGCAAGAAGCTCATTCTTTGATTTTTGGCTTAGTTATTAGATAAAACGCCTGTAGCTCTTGAGTGTGTAATCAAATGGACATGATTGGAATTATGATATGTCTAAAGACAGTCAGTCAGTCACCTTGTTACCTGTTAGTTTGTTTCTTCATTTATTCAACAAACACACACCAAGTGCTTGTCTATGGGCCAGGGCTGGTCAGAGGTGCGGGGGCAGAGCAGTGAACAGTACAGACGATTTACAGCGGTAAACACGCAGGGGCTCTTAGGTCTTTGTTCTCTTCTGTTCAAATGTGATGGGGAACTATTAGTCAGGGAACTCCAGAGAAACAGGTTTCTCTGGAGGCTGACACGTGAGTTGGTGAGCTGGAGACGCAGGAGAGCCAATGGTGGGGTTCCAGTTCAGAGGCCAACAGGCTTGAGACCCAGGAAGAGCTGATGTTTCACTGTGAGTCCAAAGGCAGGAAAAAGCTGATGTCCTAGTTGGAAGGCAGTCAGGCGGGAGGAAGCGTCCCTCACTCCGGGGAGGGTCAGCCTTTTGTTCTATTCAGGGCTTTAACTCATCAGATGGGGCCCACCCACATTAGGACTCAGTCTACTGATTTAAATGTTAATCTCATCCAAAAACATCCTCACAGAAACACCCAGAACAATACTTGACCAAATATCTGAGCACCCTGTGGGCCAGTCAAGCTGACATATAAAACTGGCCACCACAGAAGGAGACAAAGAGCAATAAATATGATAAATAACAAAAATTATATAGCATGTTAGGTATTAGAAGCCATAGGGGGAAAAGGTAGAGTCAAGAGAAGGGGATCAGAAATATTCGTGAGGAGGGGTTTCAGTTTAAATGGGATGCCAGTAGGTCTCATGGGAAGGTGACATTTGAGTAAGTGCTTGGAGGCAGTATCAGCCATGTGGGTATCTGGGGGAAGCAGATACAACCACTGCAAGAGGAAAAAAGGTACTGTGAAGGCCCTAAGGCTGGTGTGACTCCAGGGTTAAAAACTAGCGAGCAGACAAGTGGAGCTGGAACAAGTGAGGGGGGAAGTGGTGGGGTCTCAGGTGGGAGAGGACAAGGCAGGGACACAGATCATGCAGCCTGTTGATAGAACTTTGGCTTTTATTCTGAATGAAATGAAAATCACCCTAGTTTTGAGTAAATAAATGACATGATGTAATTTTCTTTTATAAGAATCACTCAGGCTGCTGTATTGAGCACAGATTGATGGGGGAGAGCAAGGGTAGAAGCAGGGAGATCATATTTGAGAATTTGCAGCAATTTGGATGGACAAGAAGGGAGCTGGAACTAGAGTGACGGTGATACTGGAGAGTGTGTGGAGTTGACTGGATGTGGGCTGGGCTGTTCGAGTAAATGAGGGGGGCAGGAATGACTCCGTAGTGTTTGACCTGAGCAAACTAGAAGAATGGAGTTGCCATTACTCGAGGAGGAGAAATTGCAGAAGGAACAGGTTTTAGCAGGAAGACCAGGAGTTCAGATTTGACACAATGTTTAGTCTGCCCTTAATCACACTTTCCCAGAGACCACAATTCACTACATTTGCTACGGGGCTGTTGATGTCCCTAATTCTCCTTTCCTCACTCCTAAACTCGGTCCTTTTCTGATTTCCACTCTTCAGCTTGCCTTCGCTTGGGAGCTTCTTCTTAATTTAGTACAACACAATGTGCAAAGGTCCTCACAGACACAGCTGGACTTTTGGCCCACGATCGACAGGGGGTGAGCTCTGTGCTGTGTCTGTCCTGGCCATGGCTTGTGCCGCAGTAAACGTCTGTGAGACAGCTAGCTGGCTGGGTTGTGTGTACATCCTGAGGACTCTGACATCATACTTTGTGATTGAATATCAGGACCCTTCTGCAACTTGGTTTCTGACCTTCCTGGAATGACTAGGCCATTTTGTGGTTTAAACTGACTCTACCTGACAATCTACATTCTTTGCACTGCCTTTTTCAATACAAAACTTGTTTTACTAGTTAATTTGGCAGGCTCCAAGAGAAACAGGCATTGCCACTGCCTTGTTCCCCCACCCCCCTGCTGAACATGTCTCAGGGCTCTAGCTGGTGGCCACATCCCATGACTCTACCTGCTGACCATGAGTCAATTAAAACTGCCCATCGTTCTCATCTCACAACCGCACCTGCTGACCACTGAGTCAGCAGACCCCTGAAAATCCAGTCACCACCACCAACCAGAAAACAACTGATGTAAGCTTGTGGTCTTTTCCCCTAACAACCCATCCTTTGGATCAGCAACTCCTCACAAGTCTGGCCTTTAAAACCCTTGCTTTATTCTTACCACCTTAGAGCTTGCCTTCAGTTTATGCTGAAGGCTACATTCTTTGATTTGCAAATCCTATCAGAATAAAACTCTGATGTCTCAGAAGAGTCCTGTGGAACTTGTCTTTACAATTCTGTGGTTGGCAGTAAAATTATTGTTGTAAATTTCCCAGGTCAGCTGCTCATTATATCCTGAAACTAGCTGGCCCACGGAGAGACCGAGCCTGGGACTGGGCTTCACCCGTACCACAGCCTAACTAGCGGCAGTAGCTGATGGAGACACACTGCCGAAGATGGTTGACTTAAGGTAGAGTTGGTCGTGTTATGTAAGGGTATGTTGGTTATCTAGCTTGCATTGTTACACCAAATACAGTGCTTGTCACATAACAGGTGAATGAATGAGTAAGCAAAGTAATGTGAGGTAGAAAATAAAAATGAACCTTCTGAGAAGTCAGATGTGATCTGGGTAGCAGCAATAAACTTATCTATCTAAAGATGGCAACAATTTATCCTGTTTTGATATGTGTATTTTAAAATCATAAATGAAGAAAATTTTCAGATATTGTTTTAAAAGTTTTTAAATTTATTTATTTATTTATTTATTTATTTATTTATTTATTTATTTATTTATTTATTTTTAAGAGAAAGGGGAAGGGAAGGAGAGAGGGAGAGAAACATCAATTAGTTGTCTCTCTCAAGCCCCCAACAAGGGACCTTGTCCACAACTCAGGCACATGTTCTGACTGGGAATTGGACCTGTGACCTTTGGGTTTGGCAGGATGATGCCCAACCCACTAAGCCACACTCGTTAAGGCATCGCATATTTTCTTTTATGTTTTTCTCTCTGTTTTCCTTCAAAAGCCTTTTTTCTGCTTGGTGTCTGCTTACTCTGACCTCATCATGCTTTCCTGTTCCTATTATCTGTTAATATATTTATTGAACACCTATGATGTACCAGGTACCATCCTAGGTATTTGGAGGACATTAGTGAGAAAAGAAAGACCTCCCCTATGGGATTTACAAGTGGTGAACAGACAACAAACAATCAACATAACAAATCATCACACTATGAAAAAAGTGGCTGAGCAGTAAAAAGGAATTGGGAGTGCTCAGGGGCTTGCTATAATGTAAACAGGTTTAAGTGAGAATATTCAGCTGACTGGAATATTTGACTGGATATTTGGTTAATTCTATTTGATTTAGCTGGTCTGACACAGCCTAGCAGGTGATGAGAATGGAATATAGTATATCAGTGAGAAAAAGCAGGAAGTAGAAGGGGATAAGTTGCTTTCCACCACAAATGGCTAACTTGAATTCAGCCACTCATAGGCTATATAGTTCAATGTTAATTCCAGACACTCTTGACCTTGGCACACAGTACAGGATAATGTTCTTGCTGCTGAAGAGCATTACAGAATAAAAACTGCCAGCTGCAGTTTCAAGTAACTGCTTGACCATCTTGGTGTTATACGAATATTGTTTTTATTTTTTCTTTTAGGTTCCTTTTGTCAGCTCTGGGACCTTCTGACTTTCTTAAATGTAGTTAGCTTCTTTTTTTCTTTTTTTGATGACCTTAAATACAAAATTAAAATATGAATACATGTGCCCTATCATTGGCCAACATCATAAGAAGCTGGTACATTTACAGAGAGAAAAACTATACCATCATTTTCCATAGTTGGTTTTAGAATATTTCTTTGAATTTCTAAGGTGTACCTTTCCAGCGTCACACATTAAGGTGACAAAATACAAAATACAATTTTTGCAAAGGACAGGCCAAAGGTCAAACTCTTTCCTTCTTTCTGGCACATTAAATGCACATGTTCCTTCCAGCATGAGCCTAGGGACAAGCTGGGGACTAGGGCAGCTGAATTGGACAGCCAGTGGGGTTTGGTCGTCATCAAAAGCCATGTCGGGAAGCCCACAAAAGTCTCTACAAGTCCTCCGGCAGTGCGCATCACCAGAGGATCAGCGTAGGGGAGGGGCGAAATTACTGATTGCCTGCTGTAAACCAGGCACTATACCTTGTATTTCATATCTTAAACATCACAAAACCTTGGAAAGATTGGCATTATTATTCCTGCTTTATGAATGAGGAAAGACGGTTGAGAACTACTTAGTGACTAGCTCAAGATCATCTGGCTAGAAGTGGGACTTGAACCCAGATATGTCTGCCCTCAAAGCTTAAACTCTCAGGCATAACAAAAAAAGCATTGGCTTTGCAGTGGTCCCCATCTGGGTTTAACTCTCAGTTTTCATACTAGTTGGGGCTAATTCCTCTCGCTGAACCTCAGTCTTCTCCTATGAAATATGAAACACCCATCCGTAAGGCTCTGGTGGTGACTGACACGATCACATGTGCACAATGTCTGACATATAACATAGGCCTAAAAGCAGTAGCTGCTATTATCTTCATAATTACTCGAACATTTGACTGGCCTTGGATACTGAAGAAACAGTAAGTCACTGATAGACAAAGAAAACTGAATTATTGTTCAGTTAAACATAATTGATCAAAGAATTGAGAGCAGAGTGCCTGCAACAGACATTCCGAATGAGCTTACAGGGCAGGTCCTGCTAGACAGGGTGGAAACTTGGGTCATCCCTTCTTGAGAATCACAGGCAATTTTCTTACATGCTCCTGGTACCTACTAGACAAGCTGGAGCACAGGTGGGGCACCCTGCCAATCTCTGGCATGTTGAGGAATAGTCCTTGGGAGAGGTTGCCCAAGTTCAGTGCCAGGCATAACTGTATCTCCTCTGATGCGCTGGCACCAGGCTGGACTCTGAGAACGGCCTGTTGAAACCAGTACTGAATAGTAGTTATTGTGTTGTTGATTTTCTTGAAAGGCAATTTCTCTTGTAGCCATCTGTTTTAAAAGTTGTGGAATCAATGTCAGTTTCTAGACTCTCTGGTGCAAGTGTTTCCCTGTGTTTGCAGGAGTGGGCCAGAGGCAAGACAGGTATCTGTCCTCAATGGCAGAACGTCCTGTTTGCTACACTTTCCCCTCGGACAGAAGGGGCAGCACCATGGCATTCCCAAGCACCACCGGCACCAGAGTCAGTTCTGGGTTTTAGCCTCCATTCTGCCCCTTACTGAAGGAGAGAATAATATCCACCTCACAGAACACACGTGAATCAACTGGTGCTGCACATTCATTAATGCCCTTCCTCCTTACACTTCTAGGGGTGGAGTATAATTGGAGGTCACTGTGCTAACTTGAAGTGTGGGCTTCAGTGACAAATGCAAATTACTATTCATTGAGATGCTATGATGTTACTATGATTTCTATCTCAATAGCTGCTAATTCTCAAGTGACTTTGAAATTAAGTATTATTATCCCAATTTTTCAGCAAAGGAAACAGATTTAGGCAGACTTAATATTTTATCTCTGAAATTAATGTTGCTTTGTAATATGAGTGGTTTTTTTTGAAAGAACAGAGGATAAAATTCATTGAATAATTACTACTAATTAACACAGTGACTACATTCAAGGCACTGTGCTCTTCACAGATGACAGAGATGGCCACGTGAACACACGGTGACAGTGGTGTGACTGAGCCTTGGGAAGGTGAGCTACGAGCAGGTCTGGGGTGGGTGGGGTCAAGTGGGACAACCCAGAGGGCCCATGGCTGCTCATTGTTTAAGGATGAGAAGAAATGCCAGCGGGGAAAAGGTATTCTATGCTGAAAGAACAGCAGAGAAAAAAAAACACAGGGCGTAGTGGAAAAAACACAGTGACATAAAAACACAGGGCATGGCAGAAATGTCACATTTTACTGGGTGGCATGGAATATGAATCCTGTGGGGGTGTTCTGGGTGATGAGTCTGCCAAGCCAAAAGGGGATGTGCTCTTGGGGAGGCTTGTGTGCAATGCTGAGGAATGTGAATTGCAATAAGGAGCCCTGGGAGGATCTTAGCAGAACAGTTCCTGAATTGGAGGCTTAAAATAACCAGTCTGGCAGGGAGGAGAGATTCAGAGCAAGGAGCGGCAAAGCAGCACCAAAGCAGAGGCAGCGAGGCCAGTAGGGGGTGTTTACAAAGTATTAATATAGGACTGAGGGAGGCAACTGGGAGAAGGGGATGGATCTGAGAGGAATATAGGATGAGGATGGACTCTTTTCTTTTACACTATATCTTGACCACTTGGCATACAGTAGGCACTCAGTTATTAAGTGCTGAGTTGAATGAGGTGAGTATGAAAAGTGATGGCAGAGGAAGACATAGAGAATAATTCCAAGGCTCTTTGTTTGAAAGATGCCGTTTAAAACTGTGACTGTCTTCTGTTAATGAAGTTCAAGAAAACCACCGGATTCCATGCACAAAACAGAGATGGTGCACACCATCCACAGCAGCCCATCCTGGAAGCTAGAGGTCACCATAAAACCATACTATGCAAGGAATTTCAGGCATTCTGATATTTCCACAGGACATGGAATGAGAATTCAAGCCCATCTTAACTGAACTTTAAGGGCAAGAGTTGGCCTTTGGGTTATGGTCATAGAATTGATAAGAGAACACATTTTTAGATCTGTGCCTTTAATGATCTCATGTGACGGTATGTGAGCTCCTTTATAAGAAGTACTCCTATAGCCTTTTTATGGCATCCTGACCTTGCTTCAATATTATAACTTATTTATCTAGGTTTTTCTCTTGAACAAATTTAAATGATCAATAGTAACAAATTGCTGGAGTTTTGATTCCTACTATTTTGTAAGGTTTTTCTATTTTATTGGTCATTAGAATAGGTTTGCCTGCAAACAGAAGATTGTAAGACAAGAGGGATATTTAGGTTTTCAAATGTTCACAGTGCTATGGCTCTGTGGATGGTAGGAACATGACGGGTTGTCTTCTCCCATTCCTTCTTCCCGGTCCCCCTCATCCTCAGAAGGCCCTGCTCTGTGTGGGGGCCTGGGGGAGCCTGCCACGGAGGTGGAGTTTGACAGCTACTTTAACAGTGCTATGAGTCTCTGGTTCCTGACAACGAAGAGACGGAGCATTTTAAACAAGGAAAAGGACATAAGGATGGGAAGGCAGGGTTACCATTCAGATTTTCCTTCCAAACGCATATATTTTTTGGAAAAGTATGACCTGATAAATAATTACTAATTTCTACTGATATTAATGAACACTTTTCCAGGGTTAGTAGAAATCAACCAAAAGCAATGAAGGAGCTGACAAGAAAGGAGGAGGAGTGGATGGGAGTTGGGGGTTCGCAGGGCAGGAAAAGGGCGCCGAGAGGGTGAGGCCCATGTTCACCATTCACTGGTCCCAGGGCCAGCCACAGACCTCATTCCCAGAGGCAGCTCACTGGCTCTCTTGTGTCGGAGTGTCACTGGTGACCAAGTCTGGCTGGGGAAAGCTGGGTAGCACTGGTAAGCAGAGGCTTTGTGTCCTGGGCTGGAAAACACCCTGCTGATCACTGCAGGTCTCTGGCAGGTTCTGTAACTGAACATCTGAGAGCTTTGATCTCTCCTTCTGGAGACGGGGTGAGTATAACATTACTTCCCACATGCTCGAGCATGACATTGTGAAAATTAACAGGTGATAAAAGAATTTTGAGATCCTTGAATTAAAAGGTCTCTTATATGCTATACAAGGTCTTTCAGATATCCTGAGATTAGCAAATATTCACATAAAATGCCATCAGTATTTATGCCATTTCTATTAGAATTGGGGAAATGTGTAATTTCTGTTTGCCATTCTGCTTATCCCAAATTCTCTCCCCACTGAACTCACCAGTAATGTCACAAAACAAATACTGCCCTTTCTATGTTAGCACTCTCATTGGGAGCAGACGAAGGGGACAATGGCATTTCAGTATGGTGTTTTGGATTCATTTAGAAGAGTCTTCACTCTAGAAAATCATAAAACATAAAAAGAACCATTTGTGTCCAGAGAAGCAACGGGATGTGGACCCCCAGATAATGACACAATCCATCCTTCCTCTGTCACAAGGACAACGCCAGGTGTTCTCAGGCAGTGGGTGAATGTTCTCAAAACCTGATGCCTACTGGGTTTTCTTACCCAAGATAATTATGTGGTGCTGCCACAGTCAGATTTCCTGGTCGGCCACCTAGGTGTTGTTGGCACTGGACCCCGTCCCACATAAAGCTACCTACCCCCGCACTTGACTGACACAACACACCCCTCAACCCTGTTTGTATCCTACTTGACTTTGCCATTTGCTAACCACCAGGAAGCATGTTAGCTTGAGATGAAAAGCAAGGTGTTTACAAACTGGTAAAGAAATATGATATTTATCCTGTCAGCTGAAATGAACCTGGCAGATGTTTTTTTGGTTAAAATTAAAATTGTGAGACCTATCACATTACCCCTGGCGATGCTGCCAGATGTACAGCGTGTGTCTGACAAAGAGGCACCCACTGGTCATTTGAGCCCGGCTGTGGGTTCCAACAATTCATTACCAGAGCTTGCTTGAGAGCGGGGGCCCGCCCCAGTGTTGAATACACAGAAGCAGACTCGTGAGAGCGGAAAAGAAATGGTTCTTTTCTACCTTTCCCTGCCCACAAACATCTGCGCTGTCAGGGAAGAACTCTGGAAAGAAAGCGAATGGAGTCAATCATCTTTGATTCTTGTTTGCCAACATTGTTTTCCTCTCAGACTAACAGTCTTGACATATCCCCCACGACATAAGAATGGAAATGGGTCAATTCTTCCCACTCAAGTTGCTGGGATCCCTCTTCCCACTGGAATTATACCACTACAAATAGAAGTGACCTGCATGTGCCCAGAAGACAGAGGACAGACACAGGAGAGAGTGTACAGGGCTGTTTTCTAGGACAAGTTCCTCCAGTTTTTTATCAAGGTCCTCCTGCACATAGTTTATGAGTATGGCCCATTTGTCATCCACTGAACAAGGAGCTGGTGATTCCTGATGTGAAAAATATACTGCTGGCAATACCAGAGAAAGATCTCTAATCTGCCTGCAAGGCCAGCCTTCCTAACGGCTTGTGGCCCCATGAGGGGAACTGGGCATGTGACGGGGCTATATGAAGGGGTCCTGGGCTCCACACAGGTCTGAGTTCCTGTCCTGTCATACCTATTCTTTATGCACTGGTACTTGGTCCTTTCACGTAGGAGCCTAAACCCAACCCTATGTCACTGTAATAATGAACCTGGTCAAACTGCATCCGTTGCTATCACCTATCTGCTCCCTGCAGAGCTCGTCTACTACTGACTGTGTCTCCCTGGAGTGTGGCCACCCACACACATTTACATGTGCTCCATGTACACACATGATATCTTAGGAAGTCACACAGATTCTCACAGAACTAGCCATAAGCATTAGAAAGAAAACCATAGAAGGGAAGAAAGAATTAAAGCAAAGAGCTGCATGTTATGTAGCCTGGACTCTTGAGAAAAAACTCCGTGGGTGGTAAAACTCCCCCCACCATAAAACGATCTGAAACAAGGAAATGACAAGACACAACAAATACATATGACATACTTCATAAATAATAAATACATCAAACAAATAAAATTCACTAATTAACAGCCTGGATCCCATGTAAGTTTTGCAATTTAAGGGGGAAATGAGCAAAGCTCCACACCTGGGGCTCTCCACTTGAATATGGAGTGATAGGAAGCTCAGCAAAACTTGTGAATATTAAAAAGGAATAAAACACAGGAAAACTGGTGCAGCACAGATGGCGAGTGTTACCATGATGTGCTAGAACAACTGGCTTAAATTTTGGTTGCATCACACAGATAATAATATTGGAACAGTACCTGACAAACCCGGTGTTAGCCATTGAATTTGTCTCCCCAATTTATGTGCTGAAGTCCTAACCCCAAGTACCTCAGAATGTGACCTCAGCTGGAAACAGGTGTTGCAGATGTAATTAGTTCAGGTGAGGTCATACTGGAGTAGGGTGGGCCCCTAATCCATTATGATTGGTATCCTTACGAAAAGGGGAAATGTGAACACAGAGGCATGCACATGGGAGAATGTCATGTGAACATGAAGACAGAGACCAGGGCAGTGTGTTGACAAGCCAAGAATACCAGATTGCCAGAAAACCACCAGAAGCTGGGAGAGAGACCTGGAAAAGATCCTTCCTTGCTTGGCACCTTCAGAAGATCATGGCCCTACTGACACCTTGACTTTGAATCTCTAGCTTCTAGGACTGTGAGAAAATAAATTTTTGTTGCTTATGACACCCAGCTTGTGGTACTTTGTTATGACAGCTCTAGCAAAGTGATACATCTAGGAAACAGAATAAAGAATCTCAGGCATTGAAGAGTAGGAGAAAAGGATTGTGATGAGCACAAAGCTAGAAACAGAGACAAGAGAAAATGTACTGAATGGAAACAGAACTGTGGCAAGACACCATGAGAATTCACATGCATCTGCTCAGTGGTGGGGTGACTTCCATGCCCACATTTCCCTTCACGTGTGCCTATCACTTAAAAAAAATCAAGACAAAGGTAAAGCTCTAAAGCTATCACAAATAAAGGAAGTTGGTATTTAATGATGTAAGAATAATAACATAATTACACTTTGGAGGAGAATAGTGCTGTGTGGAGAAACTATGATGAAGCCAAGAAAAAGTGCTCAGCCAGGGTCACCTTGCTCTTTGAAGGCAGAGGGGAATGCTTGAAGACCTAAAGGACTTAAAACAACTGGCGAACTAAAAATACAAGCAATGGATCACAAAGACTCATAGTCATTATGCTAGTTTAGGAGATAAGTAAGACTAGACAGAGATTGAAAGACTCCTTTGAGAAACAAATGAATTGGAGCATTAAGCAGGATTAATTAATAATCCTTTCATTAATAGTAAAAACAGTTGGTATAGTAGAATTAAATTCTTGGAACTATCAGGTATTAGTGGAACCTCAAAAGGATCTCAGTTAATAACTAAAAAAATAAACAGCAGTAGAAACAAAGACTTGTTCTGTTTCCAAAAGGGAATCAAAGTTTATTTAGTTAATAATTGAAATAAGTAGAAGCAATTAAAATGGATTTTCTGAAATACATTAATGTTAAAATGTTAACAAATGGACCACTTAATGTTATCTTTTAGCCTAGCTCAAAAAGAAATGAAGAGTTTAAAATCTACCACAGAGCCCTTGCTGGTGTGGCTCAATGGATTGAGTGCTGGCCTGTGAACCAAAGGTTCACCAGTTCAATTCCCGGTCAGGGCACAAGCCTGGGTTGCAGGCCAGGTCCCTAGTTGGGGTCACATGAGAGGCAACCACACATTAATGTTTCTCTCCTTCTCTTTCTCCCTCCCTTTTCCTCTGTCTAAGAATAAATAATGAAAATCTTTAAAAAAATCCACCACAGAAAACAGAGAAATGAAAAAAAAAAGCAGTAAATGACAACAATAAATATAAGTTTACTTGGGCTAAAGGACAATGTATTAAAAAGTAAATGTGAACAGCCTAAACTTATTATTAAAACAAAAAATTAATTGACTGGATTAAAATATAAAATTCAACAATCTGTTGTTTAAAAGAAAAATTTATTTAGCACGATGACATTCTGATAGCTGGGGTTAGGGAAAATAGTCTGCGATTTAATGCACTTAGAAACAAGAGCAGAGATCTTCTGGGCTTTTCCATTTGTTAGATGTAATTTCACACACTTGAATCCTGCTTATCTTGCAAGACTGGGCTCAAGAGGCTCCTTCTCTTTGACTTCCCCAACTTCCCCTAGGCAATGTTCAAGACTGCTTGGCCTTTGTTATAATGTACCACATTTAGATTTATCTTTTGCTCTCATTAGACCTTGAGCTCCTGGAGAAAGCAGCTCTTCCTTTCCAAGCATAGCCAACCAAAGTATGGAATATTATATATCTGTTACAATGAAGAATATCTGGATTAGGAAGAGAAAGATGGACATCTCACAGGCCCAACAATCCTTCACATGAGCAAAGGAAGATAGGTACAAAAGCATCCATGTTCAGAGAACTCTGGTTGTCCAGTATGATTGGAATATTGGATTTGTTGTGTGGAGGGGTTTTGGGGAGAGAACTCATGCTGAAACAAGAAGTTGCAAAGGGCCTTGAATATCATCCTGTGGAGTCTCTGGAATTGATCACATAGGCAATGGGAAACAATGAGGCAGGATTAGTTTTGTTTTCTGTTTGTTCGCTTTTTTTTTATTTTTGGTAACATTACTTTTGATGAGAGAATGGGGAACAGCGCTTTGAGCCAGAGAGGCTAGCTGTAACAGGCCATAGCTACAGGTTTGTCAGTGGGTGGTGGAATTTTTTCTTCTTTGCATGTTTTTATTTTAGAGCATTTTAAAAACCAAGCTTACAGTATCTTTATATTAAAACACTGACAAAGCAAACCATCTCTTTCTTTTCTTCTACCTTTCTCTCTGCTCTTTTCTTCATTCCTTTTAACTCCCTCCCACCTTCTGTTATCCCTCCCTTCCTTCTTCCCTCCTCCATCGTTCCCTCTCTTCCCTCTTTTTCTTATCCCCTTCCTTCCTTTTCCCATCCTCTCTCTCATCTTTTCTTGCTTTCTGCTTTAGGACAATGAGAATGGAGCACAGGTCTCGTGGATTCTTGTGGTCCAGGTGTTGTCAGGTCTCAAAGATTGGTTTAGAGGACTTAGGGATTTCTAGTTCATGTGACAGGATGTTTGGGGGACCACCAATTGAGAGAAAGAAACAGGAAGTAGAACAATGTTTGGCTGAGGTGTGTATGTGTGTGGTTTTGGAATAGTGCATCTGGGATTCAGGTATTGGTACCCAGATCTGAGGTTAAGTTCTGGGTTAAGAACTAAGAGCCTGGAGTCTGGATATGTGTGGTTGGCACCATTCGCACAGGGGTGACTGATACCACCATGGAATTTGGTGAAATTGACCAGGGAAAGCCTAGGTTCAAGAAAGTCCTCTTCTGATGATATAAGAATGAAAGCTTGAAGAAATATATACACTTCAAGGGTAAAGAAAGGAAGTTAGAGAAAGAAATTAAGTGAAACAGATAACTTAGAACAGAGTTTCTTTCTCATGGGAAGGAAAAACTTTGAAGAGGGTGATGGTCAGTGGTAAAGGTTCTTCAAGGAGGTTGGATGGAATGAGGACAATTGAAAGATACCAGGGTGCAAGGAAAGTCTTTTTTGGTAAAATGATAAGGAGAGAAGACAGATGACAAGAGACTGAAAAGTGACAGGGAAGTGAGAACACAAAATTGGGGAGGACAAAGTATTCTTAAAAAGCTTGGAAGTGAAGGGAAGCAAAGAGATGACTTAGGTGGTCAAGAAAGACTTTTTTAAAGGTGAGGGAAACCTGATTTGGTTTGTAGACTAAACAGAAGGAGCCAGTAGAAGGAGAAAGAAGGGAGTAATTGATTAGATAAGGTTCCAAAGAGACCAGAAGGAAGGTGGTTAAGTAAATGGAGATACTTATAATATTATCAGATTAAAAAAAGAATTCTGAATAAAAATCAATGAAGATTGTAATAGACACAAGCTAGCTAAAGTAGTAAATGTTTATGTTCAAGCAACATAAAAAATTCACGTAGGAGACATGGGGAAATTCAAGAAGAAATAAATTTAGTAGTTGCATAAAATTCTCTTCAGGACCTGTCTGAACAAAGAATAGGGACAAAATGGAAAACTGCAAAAATTAAGAAAAACCTAACATATATAAAACAACCTGAAAAACATTAAAAATATTTTTCCATTAAAAACAGATCTTCCCCCAAACTTTTTACATACAGGAGACAAAGTTGCATTTAATAAACACATATCTATAATATCTGTTTACAACCAGTCCATAGGCTGGGAGATAATTATGCTTTCATGATGGTTGTGTTGAATGTGACTGTCCTTTTGCTAGAGAGCATGCATCCCCTTAGCATGGCAAGACTCTACTTCTCCAGACTCCCCAAGATTTTTACTCTAAAAAGTGATTTGGGTTGACTTTCCATGCACTATTTGTTTCCACAAACACAAAGGTAAAAGGAGCCTCCCAGAGACTCATTTAATAAGTGATCTTGGGAAAGAAGGTCTTATTCATCTTGGATATCTGGGGTCCAGTTGGGTTTTTTTTTTCTTTTTCTTTTTTTAGGGAGGGAAGGCAGTGGGGGGAGAGAGAGAAAGAGAGAGAGAGAGAGAGAGAGAGAGAGAGAGAAACATCAATGTGCAGTTGCTGGGGGTTGTGGCCTGCAACCCAGGCATGTACCCTGGCTGGGAATCGAACCTGGGACATTTTGGTTCCCAGCCTGCACTCAATCCACTGAGCTACGCCAGCCAGGGCTTCCAGTTGGTTTTTGATGGCTTATTCATTCTGTTTCTTTTGGGGCACTTACTATGGGCACTGGGCACAGGGCTGGGTGTTCACTGCTCAGAAATACTGGACGAAGAAGTACTGAGTGATCACATTCTATTGTATTAGTCCCTCCCCAGTACTTACTGGTAGTGATTTAAGAGATTACTCACTACCTAAGTCAACAATTAAATTGATTTGGTGCCAGGGACAACGTAAGAGCATAAAGAGTCCATTAATATAGGGAAAACAACTAAGTTTAGGGTAACCTGACAGAAAATAAAGATTTTAAAAGAAGTCTAAGGAAATTCAAGAGTTGTGATGACACACGGTCGCAGCATGGGCAGACCTGGACATCACAGCTGCACTCCTTCCTTCCTGCCTCCTGACTGATTAACGTATACACCTCACTCTTCCTGCTTTGGGGGCTACAAATGATGGGCAAAGACACAAGGAAGAAAATAATAACAAATGAAACTTGACATCTTTTGAGCACAGAGAAGCTTTGTTTGAAGAAGTTCTAAGGCACAGAGCCCTGGCTCAGCTCAGAACTGCCTCCCTCCCATCCATTTGATAAACCACAGACACGTGATTTTCCTTCTCTGTGTCTTTCCTCACATTCCTTCTGTTTCTCTTCTCTGACTCCTTTTCCCCTTTAAGTCCTAGGAGATAGAAGAACAAAGAAAAGTTGATTGATAAGACCAGAGCCCAAAGAACCACTCCAAACACATCTTTGGGAAGGTCTCTGAATGTTGTGGTGTTGGTTGTTATTAGTAAAGAATAATTCAATCTCAAGCGCACTGTTAGAGAATTACAGAATGATACAAAATGTCTCTATCCAGGCCAGAGAAAAGCTGTCAAGAGAGGGAACAAAAAGACAAGAGTTCTTACTTTTCCACACAAGTATTTTAAAGATGGGAGTGGGGGAGTATGAAGAGGGTAAAGGGGGTCAAATTCATGGTGATGGAAGGAGACTAGACTTTGGGTGGTGAGCACACAATGGAATATACAAATGATGTAATACAAAACTGTATATCTAAAACTTATATAATGTTATTAACCAATGTTACCCCAATAAATTTAATTTTAAAAAATCAGTTATCAGGGAACAGTCATTTAAGCTGATATAATTAGAAACAGCTGAGAGAGTAGAAGAGTTGTTTTTTTTTCCCCAATGTCCTACGTATGGTGCATCCTATACACTAATTTGAGGTCAGAGGTTTGGTATTTTTACATAATTCTATCTTATGTTGTGTAACAGTTGTGCATTTTACCTCAAGGTAAATGAGTATTTTGTCTTATATGTTATATAAAAAGTGGCTTAAAAATAAACAGATTTGGATCATTAAGTATATCTCCACAATAAGACCTTTCAAACTCGAAAAAGTCTAGTAAAATCATTATTTTGGCTATCACTATAGCCATCACCAGTTTCTGATAGCTGAGTTATGATATAGGCTCTTTACAAGCTGCATAAGCAGTTAGAATTCATTAGAAACTCATAATTGAAGTGAACAGTATATTTATAACCACTATGCAGGACTTAGAGCCACATTTTTCCATCTTAAATAATGATAATATTTTAGTTGTATCTTAGTTTTTATATTTTTTAAAAAATTTTCACACAAGGACTTTTTTTCTCTGCTTCTACAGAGAGAGGAAGAGAGAGAGGAAGGGAGGGAGAGAAACATTGATGTGAGAGAGATACATCGATTGACTGCCTCCCTTATACACCTGGACTGGGGCTCAACCATGCAACCCAGGCACGTGACCTGACTGGGAATCAAATCTGCAAACCTTTGGTTATGGGACAATGCTCCAACCAACTGGGACACACCAGCCAGGGCATATCTTAGTTTTTATAGTTTTCCTTGTCTTGGCTTTATTTGCTGTCAATTTGGTGAAAAATTAAGTTTCAAATTGTATTCCTGTTCCTCTGGGATAATATAACCCTTTGTGACTTTTCAAGAGGAATCCTGTACACATTCAACTATAGGACATTCAGCCAAAGAAAATGATGGGACTCCTGCTGTCTGAATCATTTAAATCTAGTTTGTGTGATGTGCTGCCCATTATTGCTTATAGAGGATGCATCTGGACAGAGATGGGATGGAGCCTGGAGTTCTTTTGCACTGAAATTTCTGTGGTTCTAACTTGTGTGATTACCAGCTTCAGGGGCTGACACTGGACACTCACAACAATTTCCCAACCTCAAGAAAGTACTGGTTTTCACAATTTACATGAAAACCCTGCATAGGGAAGATGGAAGAATCCATCTTACTGGAACACTTTCTAGTAGTACTTAAATATCAGTCCACCTGGATCTGCATAGCTCCTGTGAATTTAATCAGCACACTCTTCCCAGAACCTATATTCTGTAACCATTGAAGGCTTGAGCTACATCTGTCTTCTAAATCTGGCTGCGATCATTTCTCATCATTAGCTCCACACATCCATGAATGAACCACTCTGTGGTACTCACTTTGTAAAAGGGTGCATATGAGAAATGGTATCTTTGTATTTTAAAATATATTTTATTGATTATGCTACTATAGCTGTCCCATTTTTTTCTCCCCTTTATCCCTGTCTGCCCTGCACCAGCCCTCCCACCATCATCCCTATTCCCCCTTAGTTCATGTCCATGGGTCATACATACAAGTTCTTTGACTTCTCTATTTCCTATACTATTCGTAACCTCCCACTGTCTATTTTGTACCTACCAATTATACTACTCATTCCCTATACCTTTCACCCCCATTCTCCCCCTCCCCAATGATAACCCTCCATGTGATCTCCATTTCTATGATTCTCTTCCTGTTCTAGTTGTTTGCTAGGTTTTTTTTTTCTATAGGTTCCGTTGTTAATAGTTGTGAGTTTGTTGTCATTTTACCATTCATAGTTCTGATCATCTTCTTTTTCTTAGATAAGTCCCTTTATCATTTCATATAATAAGGGCTTGGTGATGATGAACTCCTTTAACTTGACCTTATCTGGGAAGCACTTTATCTGTTCTTCAGTTCTAAATGATAGCTTCGCTGGATAGAGCAATCTTGGATGTAGGTCCTTGCCTTTTATGACTTGGAGTACTTCTTTCCAGCCCCTTCTTGCCTGCAAGATTTCTTTTGAGGTATCTGCTGATAGACTTATGGGAACTCCTTTATAGGTAACTGTCTCCTTTTCTCTTGCTGCTTTTAAGATTCTTTCCTTATCTTTAATCTTGGGTAATGCAATTATGCTGTGCCTTGGTGTGTACTTCCTTGGGTCCAAATTCCTTGGGACTCTCTGGGCTTCCTGGACTTCCTGGAACTCTATTTCCTTTGCCAGATTGGGGAACTTCTCCTTTATTATTTGTTCACATACGTTTTCAATTTCTTGTTCCTTCTTTTCTCCTTCTGGCACCTCTATGATTCGGATATTGGAATGTTTAAAGTTGTCCCGGAGGTTCCTAAGCCTGTCCTCATTTTGTTGAGTTTTTTTCATTCTGTTCTGGTTGAATGTTTCTTTCTTCCTTCTGGTCCAAATCGTTGATTTGAGTCCCAGTTTCCTTCCCTTTACTGTTGGTTCCCTGTACATTTTCCTTGATTTCACTCTGCATAACCTTCACTTTTTCCTCTATTTTGTGACCTTACTCAACCATTTCTGTGATTATCCTGATTACCAGTGTTTTGAACTCTGCATCTGATAGGTTGGCTATCTCTTCATCACTTAGTTCTATTTTTGGAGCTTTGACATGTTCTTTCGTTTGGGCCATATTTTTTTTTTTTTGTCTCAGCATGACTGTTAAGTTGTAAGGGGTGGATCATTAGGTATTCACCAGGGTAGGACAACCACATCACTGGGGTGTGGCACCAATGTGGGGGAGGGGTCCAAGAGGGAACAATGCCATTTGCTCTGCTCTCCCCTGGCTTTCAATCACTTCCCCTGCTGCCTATGAGCAAATTGGGCCCTTCTGGTGCTGATTCCTGGGTGGATGGGTTTGTGTATGTTCTAGGACCCTGTGGGTTTCTCCAACAAACTCTCTTGTGAGGCTGGAAGTTTCTCCCGCTGCCACGACACCCATGGGTTTTTAAAGCCAGAGGGTTTGAGGCTTTATTTCTCTGTGCTGGAACACTGGGCTATGCGGTCTGTCTCCCTTCCCAATTGTTATCCTGGTTTATCCTCAGGCAAATGTGGGCCCACCCAGTCTGCCAGCTGCCACCTCAACCGCTGGGTCCTCCAACCACCACGTTGCTGTGTGTCCTTTCTGCTCCTCCTACCAATCTGAATGAATGTTTCTTCTTTAACTTCTTGGTTGTCCGACTTCCATACAGTTCTATTTTCAGGCAATTCTTATTATTTTTTGTTTTTTAAATTTGTTGTTGTCCTTCTTTTTGTTGTACGAGGAGGCAAAGTGTATCTACCTATGCCTCTATCTTGGCTGGAAGTCTGAGAAATGGTATCTTTGAAATGAAATGCTTTATTAATACCCTCTCACTTGTTCTTCCTCTAATCTTCCCTCTTCCAAATTCCCATAAGGAAGACCTTTTCAAAGCTAATTTTATGTGGCTGACCCATGACTTAACATTCAATATTGCAGTCTCTACCAAATTTTGCTCCAAATTTTGAGTTCTATTTTTTTTGGTAAAAAATAATAGTATCACTAAACAAAAATGTCATTTCACTTTGTTCCCTTCTTGTGCCATTGTAATCTATTAACCCAACTTTTATTCCTCAAATAAACCATAAGTGATCAGGAGCCCAAGCCTCTGTTCTTGTCAAACTTGACATCAAATAAAATATAGTTAAAATCACAATATGTCATAAAAGCAAAGACACATATACTATAAAGATCTCTGAAGCTCTTGGACTCTTGTTGAGAGGGTGGAAAGTATGCTCAAAAATAGCAGTGGAATATTTCTACGATAATACATAAACAAGTTACTTTTATTTTGACAGAAAGTACTATATAGGTGCTAATAAAGTTCAGAGTTATAAAGAAACCATCAGAAGGCATGGCCAATATGTTCCCTAATAGAAGAAAAGTAGGAATGGTGAGCATCCATGGTGGAGGCATGAGGATGGGAACAGCAAAGATAAGCACAAAGCACAGGAAAACATGCATTGTGACCAATAACATCACCCAGACCCCATTTCTCCAACATGTGTTCTCATACAAATAGGATAATAATAGATGCAGGAGTGCCAAATACTATGGATACTATACAGTAGGCATTTTGATTAAAAAAAAAAAAAGAAAAACAAAATCTTGAGCCCTGGCTGGTGTGGCTCAGTGGACTGAGGTGTATGAGAGGTAACCACACATTGATGTTGCTCTCCCTCTCTTTCTCTCTCCCTTTCTTTAATATAAAATAAATAAAACCTTTAAAAAACTTGAAATAAATTAATGGAGTTGAAGCAATTAAAGAGGGCTGGAATATGTAAGGTGAACAGGGCCTAGCAAACATCTCAAGCAACTACTTACAGGCAAATTTATCTAATAAGCAATTCCAGAAATGGAAACACTAGTCCTCCCAGCAGCTAATCCACCAAAACCTGACAAGACATTTTTTGCCTGTTTAGTTTATGAAAAGAAGTAATCATCAACGAAGCACAGTCTCTCAGTGTTGCCACTAGAAACCTAAACATTAAGCTGCACTGGCTGACATGATGTAGAGAACAGAGGGGTAAAAGCTTGTATGTGTTTCCTTCTCTTGATCAGTTTTGGAAAGGTGTCCCCTTTAAAGTAAACTGCCATCGGTAAGATGCCCTCTTGTTCAAGTTAGGAGAAGAGCTACAAGATATAAACTGGTGAATTTGGGTTTTTATTGATCTGGCAATGCTAACTTGTTCATGTTCAAAATATATGTTTTAAAATCTCCAGAATGCTCAGTGCATTTCAGTTAGTCAGGATATATAGTAGTTTGTCTTCTCCTAAAAACAATTATGTAAAATTTATTCTGGATGATTTATAATTTTAGTAACTCAGGGAAATATCTGCATTTTTAATTAACAGCTAAGCATACAAATTAAAAGTACTGCACAGTGAAGCTTAAATCTTGCCCTCACTAGCTGGAGCACATAAACACTAATATCAAATGATGGTTTTGTCATGTGATCCATCCCCCAGCACATACAAATATAGAACATGACCATAAAAAGTAATGGACCATGCCCTCTGCTAAGTAATTTATGACAGCGAATCCAGACTGGAATGCCAGCTGGAATTACCTTCTCCCTGTCTGCTGTTTTCACATATACAGTTTTGTACAGATGACAGAAGCTATGTCCTGCAAAGAGGATGCAAATGAAGGCTGGAAAGGTGAACGAATAGCAAATCTGAATCAAACGCCAAAATACATTTGATTTTTAAAAAGATTTGTTGAATGACTCAGTGAATGACCCTTTTAAAGTTAATACTTGACTTAGGCCATAAAAGAAAAACTTGCAATGCTTCCAGTTTTTTTTTTTTTTTTAAAATATCAGATTAATGGTGGCTGGCAAGCAAACATTTAGTTTCACAGTGGAAAGTGATAAACAGTTGATAATCATTTCATTACATATACAAAGTGATCCCAACATTTGACTAAAGAGAGAATGATCGACTCCCTAGCCATATACACAGTTCCAGCCTTTAGGAAGACTCTGCCATCAGGGCAGTCTGGAATTGCAACAAACTTCGTGTGAAATAGTTGATAAAAGGAAAGATATTATCCTTCTTTATTAACTGTTACCCCTCAGATAATCCCCAAATCCCCTGTGTGTGATAAAGACCTTACTTCCTCTGGACTGCTATTCATTATCTAATTTTGTTTTACACAAAGACAGATGAGCTCACGTGCCTTATCAGATTTTAAAAAAAAAGTCTCCATGAGTGATGGCCCACAGGACAGGATCTTAGCAAATCCTTTCTGCCTCCACAGGCCTGGGTGTCTAAATACCTATAAAGCTACTAACTATGGTCACAGCTCACAAGCTCATTCACAGCTTTATGTTGCTAAAGCAAACAGTCTGGGCAGAAGAATGACAGCATTGCTCTCCTTTCTGTTACCCTCCTCCCTGCTTCCTGATAAACTAATGATTAGCTTTCCTGTTGGGATTCAGCACTGGACTGGGTAGCTTCAGGCTGTCAACCCAAGCAGACCCTGATGATACCACACAAACCTCTTCTTCTCTTTCCTTCCCTGGTGCTTTATTCTTTGTTAACCAGCATCTATAGCTAACCTTTATGGGCTATCCAGGGTGTAATTCCTGAGGTCATTTTCTTGCTATGGAAAGGCTCATGGGGAAAGCAAAAGCTTCGTACATTAGCCTCATTTCTCCACCTACAACATGAAATGCTCACAGAAAGCTGCTGGTTACCAAAGAGCAATCCTGTAGGTATCAGCTAGCAATCAGGTTTTACATGCTCTTCATAGATTGTACTTGAGCAGATATTTCAGCTGGGTTTAAGCCTATACTCTTCTCTAGAAATTAAAAGCATTGCCTTTGGGTGCTTTTGAGTTGGTAGTGAAGAGAAACAACCCATTCAGTAATCCACTAAAAGCAGAAACTTATGCATATTTATGAAGTGAGACTAAAAAGTTAATTTAAAAAACACCATGAAGTGGGCCACCAGTTGGATTCTAATGTACTACGCCTACCTGAAACTGTCAACCCAGACCCCTGGGAAAATACCGTATTTTTCCATGTATAATACCCGCCCTTTTTGTGTGCATTATACACGGGATTATTATAGCCATTATTATACCCATGGCATGTAATCACTATATCTATGCATAATGTGCATCCTTACTTTTCCCTCAAAAATTTGGGCAAAATGTGCACATTATGCATGGTAATACAGTACCTCTATTTGATGAAAACATAACAGTATAATACTAAGGGTAAAAACTTTTTACCTTTTATTTCTCTTACAGTTTTTCTTTTCTATTTTCAAGATAAATATATATTATGTATTTAAAAATATATTTAAAATATTTGCTTGGCACATACAATTAATACCAGTTACTCAACAGAATATTTTCTTAATGCTTTTGTATTAAGAACAAAAACTTTGCAGTAGTATTTTAAAGTAGGCATTTCATTTTACAACAGGGCCAGCACTACTTTCTTGCATTATGTTATCTCTCATATAGCCCTTAACAACAGAACTTAGCAGCACTAATCAGGGCCAACTCTTTCAAGAAGATTCAGCAGTCCTGACTGCGCAACGAACGCAGTGACATTTTCTGGGCACAGACCTAAGGAACACTTAGAATTTTGGCTTCTTCATTCGTTTGCTTTTCCTTACAATTTCCAGACCTGCCACAAGCACCAACTAATTTACCCAAGACTTGCTCTGAGATCAAAGTCACATGACCATTCTGTTTGGCATTTAAAAATATTAGAAAATAATTTGACACCTTATAGTTACAGTAAAACATTACAGAGGAATGAAGGATCAACTTACTCTAATGAAACTTTAAGATAATTGTATACATGTATCTATGTCTCTACATGTAGACATGTATTTCTCTCTATATGCCCAAGTGTAATACAAACAAATTCAGCTTTTAGATTTGAAAGTTCTCTGTCTTTCTCTGGATGGGACTGGGCTATTAACCTGGAAAAACCCACATGAATGTTTAGAAAGACAATCTAAAATTCCACACAAATAGACCTTATTTTAGCCAAACCAAGTTACATACTCTGGCAGATGGGCAACTGATCTATGGGTTTTTCAATCCAGGCACACAGGTTGATTAAAATCTTCAGCGTCCCTTGCTGCCAGGAACGGCCATGAGACTGAATGAATGTCGAGGTGACACACGCCTCTTCCAGGCCTGGTCCTTAAAACTGTGAAGGAATGACCCTGCTTTCTCTTTCCCAATTCAATGGCTGATGACCTAGAGGAGGTAGGAGCTGCCAGATGGAAGAAGCCTGGGTCCCTGACCATGTAGAATACGGTCAACCGAACACACAGAGCAGACCTTCTGAGAGCAAGAAAAAAAAATCTACTCTCTGAAGTCTTCGATAATTGAAGACGTTTTCCTAAAGCAGTTGGACTACCCTGGCTAATACTGAACAATTCTCTTCGGGAACCTGGTACTTGTTGCTTTTCTCTTTCAATCCTCACCATAATTTTATGAGGTAAAAACTATTATCCCCATTTTAAGGATAAGAAAACATGGGCTTAGAGTTTAACTGCCTTCTCCTAAGTGGGTAACTTAGCAAGTTGATTTGGTTAAAACAGCTCAGAGGAAATGTTATTGTGGACTTTACCAGATTAATTTGCCACAAGACACTCTGAAAAACATAGAAGATTCTCAAATTTAGGACACACAGATGACTTGTTTTTCTTGCATTCGGAGGAGCAGAGCTAATGAAAAGAAGATCTCTGATTCAAATTCAGGTAGACCCAGGTCCAAAGTTTCTATTCTTGACAGCCCTCACAAAGCACTATGTCTTATAAAAATCTCAAACACATTTCCACCCACTAGTAATCAGTAATCTGGATCTACCAATGTGTCAAGTAATTAGCAGAAGTCCTAAGGTTACTGCCACTAGGGTTTCTTGCTTAGTTTAAGATTGAGTAACAGATTATTTGCAAATTAGATTAGATTAATGGTCCACGAATTAAAAAACCCTAATGAGGTGAGTGCTTTGAGCACAGCACTGGGTTGGGCATGCATATTTACTCAGAGATGGAGGAGGGGCCAGAAGGAAGCTCTCATCTTCCTGTCTTTTGTAATTTTCAGAGAGTATAAAAAGGAAAGGACAGCTCAGTGGATTGAGCTTGGGCTGCGAACCAGGCATCACAGGTTCGATTCCCAGTCAGGGCACATGCCTAGGTTGCAGGCCATGGCCCCCAGCAACCGCACATTGATGTTTCTCTCTCTCTCTCCCTTCCCTCTCTAAAAATAAATAAATAAAATCTTTAAAAAAAGGAAAGGACAAAGAATCAGTTTTAGATTCCTTCTGTATATACAAGAAGGCACTATTTCCTTTTAAATTCCAAGTCCAAGTAAAGAGAGGAAAGGAGAAGGAGGCTAGAAGAAACTCACCTCTCAGCTGGGGAGGAATAAAAATGACAGACTCTCAGTCTTTTCAATGGAATAAAATCCACAGGGCAGTCAAGGACCATAAATCAGTTTCTCTGAAGCTGGAAACTTGGGGTGAACTTTTTTCCTCTATGTACCAGTACACATGAATTCCACACACACATGCATGCACGCATGCACACTCAGACCATTTCATTTCAGGACTTAGCAGTATAAGAGATGGAGAGATAATGGGAAGTGTGCCTGGGAGGGAAGGAAAATGCTTGCTGTATTGGGGACCATTTCTCACCCACCCCAACAATGCTTTCCATCTGCCTGACAACTGGGGCTGGAGGAGATGGGACCTTGGTTAGTGACCATCTAGGAACCCTGATGATGGCCTTGGGGTGGTGCCCACTCAGGCCACTGCCCTACCGGAGGTTCCATTTTTCAGCTCAGGCCAGTCTTTTGGGGTCACTCATGATGGCGATGATTAAAGCTCTTGCTTCACATGTCTCCCAGGTGATGTGAGATGTCTGAATGCCAAAAAAACAAACAACAACAAAACCACTTGTGCCACCTCTCTCTCAACTAAACATTTTCTACAGTTTTATTTTGGCAGACAAGTCTTATAAATGACTGTGCAGTGTGACTCTTGTCATGTGTAGTGCCTGTGGAAAGGGCTTTGGAAGGTGAGTAAAGGAATGGATCCGAGTCTGGATGCCAAGGCCAGGTCATTAATGTGTTACTTAATTTCATGTTTTGTGCTTGTAAATTAGAAAAAACATATTTTCCCTATATCCACGTGTTGTGAAAGTAAATGAATAATTGGATGTGCTGGGGTCCCTTAAAATTTTCTGCACTTACAGAATAGGGGTTTCCTGACCATTTTCTATGTGAGAATATTTACATCAAAGGGGAAGAGATGGGTTTGATCAATTGTTACTAAAAATCATAGACAACAATACTGAAAGAAGTAGGCCATTCTTTTGTCCAAAGATAGTTTCTTTAAATTACAACAAGGGGAGAGAGGACAAGCATGAGATACTCTGTGTATGTTTTACAACTTGTTCTATGTCACGAGCATTGTAATTTATCAATGAGAGGGGTGCTTTCAAAATGCAAGGTGCCATGACCCATTAGTACATCATGAAATCTACCCAGTGGGTCACTATCAGTATTAAAGAAGGAAGAAGAAAAGAACAGAGCAATAGAATGAACCAGAAGAAAGATGTCAGAATTCAGTTCATCTGGTCAGGGGAGCTGTTGTGAAACTGGGTAGTGAAATAAAGTATACTTTTTATATGGTTCATGGTTGAAAAATTTAAAAGCCCTTATATTATAGAATACAAGAAACATGTTTTTTTAACATGTTAGTTCAAAATGAGAAATTAATTTGAAATTGGATGTCACCCTTTTCAATCAAGCCTAGAGGCAAACCTCTTACCCTGCCTCTCCCAGGACAGATGGAGAGGTGAGGGTGGAGGAACTCTGAGGGGTGGGAAAGAGAAAGCAAATGGCAGGGTGGCTTCACCTTTTGGTCTGTGGCTCATGGCCTTTTTAAAAAAGTAATTAATTGTTTTAGAGTTGGTAGGAAAAAAGACTCAAGGCAAACTCTGTTAGGTTTCTATTGATGCATGACAAATTACCATAAACCTAGTGGCATTTAACAATATCCATTTATCCTTTCAGTTTTTATAGGTCAGAAATCTGGGCAAGACAAAGCTATGATCTCTGCTCAGGGTCTCACAGGCCTAAAATGAAGGTTGGCAGAGCTGTATTCCCACCTGGTGCTTGGGTCCCCTTTGAAGCTGTGTAGTTGTTGGCAGAATTCAGTTACTTGCAGGTGTAGGACTGAGATCCCCATGTTGCTGGCTATTGGCAGAGGGTCCCTCTCACCTTCTAGAAGCTGTCTTCCCCCTATATGGTAGCTCATGTCTTCAAAGACAGCAGAAGAATCTCTCTCAAAGACAACTACTTTGACAGTCTTATATGGCACAACATAATCACTGGAGTGACTGTCCCATCACCCTGCTCATAATCTACCCAAAGGAGTGATATCCTATAAATTCACAGGTTCCATCTACATTCAAGGGGAAGGGGTTGTATTATACATTAAGTAGGGGGAGTCTTGGAGTCAACCTTAGAATTCTGCCTACTGCGGAATCTCCCCTAATAGTTAGAATTCACCTAAGCAGGGGTGTCCAACCTGCAGCCCATGGGCCGCATGTGGTCCAGGATGACTATGAATGCAGCCCAACACAAAGTCGTAAATTTACTTAAAACCTTTTTTTGCTCATCAATTTTCATTAGTGTTTGTGCATTTAATGTGTGGCCCAAGACAACTCTTATTCTTCCAGTGTGGCCCAGAGATGCCAAAAGGTTGGACATCCCTGAACCATCAAGCATTTAAAGCAACTTAAAAGAAATGCACACGTCAGCAGTTTTCAAACTGGTGCACCAGTCTTCTGCAGGACTTGAATAGATATCTTACAAAAAGTCTCTGTAGTTAAATAAGTTTGCAAAGCATGGGTTTAGTAATGTTCAACGTGTTTCTCTACTGAACAGAGTAGGGGATTTTCCTAATCATATTTAACCCAGGACATTTTTTTTGAGTTTGTGCTAAATAAATCCACCACTTTATTAATGTTACTGTAATACTACCATTACATTGAAGGAGCTGTATTACTGCTCTTGCACTGTCATTTTACTTCCTCTATGATGTCTTTGCTGGCACTTTTGTTTATTACAAGATCCTAACTTCCCTGGATTTTGGTAGTACTAATGGTCTACCTCCCTTGATTGGCAGTTTGCTTGTAATTGATTAATATAAGATACTTTTCCTTTTTGGTGGTTACCCTTACTAAATTTAATCTTTTTGAGGGCTGGCACTCTGGCTTAAAGTAATAATGTCAGAGCATTGGACACAGCTGTGCTGTGGTAAAGCACGTTGGCTGAGATTTCTGGAAATCAGACTTATCTTGGGGCCATTCATCAGCTTTGGACTAAGGAGTAAACCAGGTACTCTCTCTGAAACTCTCCTAGCTCATCTTTATTTTTTTACTTTTTAAGTACATTTTATCGATTATGCTGTTATGGACATCCAAATTTTTTTCTCCTTTGCCCCCTTTCACCCAGGACCCTTCTTCCCTTTAGCAATCCCTCCCTTAGTTCAAGTCCATGGGTCCTGCATATAAGTTCTTTGGTTTCTCCATTTCCTATACTTTTCTTAACATCCCCCTGTCTCTTTTGTACCTACCAATTATGCTTCTTAATCCTTGTACCTTTTCCCTCCTTCTCTCCCTTCCCAGATGTAACCCTCCATGTGATCTCAATTTCTGTGATTCTGTTCCTGTTCTAGTTACTTGCTTAATTTGTTTGTTTTCTTTGGGTATTTAAAAAAATATTTTATTTATTTATTTTTAGAGGGGAAGGAAGGGAGAAAGAGAGGGAGAGAAACATCAATGTGTGGTTGCTTCTTGCTCGCCCTTAACTGGGAACCTGGCCTGCAACCCAGGCATGCATCCTGACTGGGAATCAAAATAGTAACCTTTTGGTTCACAGGCCTGTGCTCTATCCACTGAGCCACACCAGCCAGGGCATATCTTTTAAAAAAATTGTTCAGTTACAGTTGTCCCCATTTTTCCCCCATTGCTCTCCCCTGCCCTATCCACCCACTTAGTTTGTTTTTGTTTTCTTTTTTTTTGAGATTTAGTTGTTGATATTTGTGTGTTTGTTGTCATTTTACTGTTCATAGTTTTAATCTTCTTCTTTTCTTAAGTAAATGCCTTTAACATTTCATATAAAAAGGACTTGGTGATGATGAACTCCTTTAGCTTTACCTTGTCTAAATGATAGCTTTGCTGGACAGAGTAATCTAGTTGTAGGTCCTGGCTTTTCATCACTTTGAATATTTCTTGCCAGTCCCTTCTAGTCAGCAAAGTTTCTTTTGAAAAATCAGCTGATAGTCTAATGGGAACTCCTTTGTAGATAACTGTCTCCTTTTCTCTTGCTGCTTTTAAGATTTTATTTTTATCTTTAAACTTTGGCATTTTAATTATGATGTGTTTTGGTGTGGCTCTCCTTGGGTCCAACTTTTTTGGGACTCTCTGAGCTTCTTGGACTTCCTGGAAGTCTATTTCCTTTGCCAAATTGGAGAAGTTTTCTTTCATTATTTTTTTAAATTAGTTTTCAATTTTTTGTTCTTCCTCTTCTTCTGGCATCCCTGTGATTCAGATTTTGGCACTTCTGGAGATGTCCCAGGGTCTTCTTATTCTCTTCTCATTTTTTAAAATTCTTGTTTTTTCATTCTGTACTGGTTGACTGTTTATTTTTTCCTTATGTTCCCAATTGTTGATTTGAACCCTGGTTTCCTTCCCTTCTATGTGGATTTTTCTTTACTTCACATAGTGTGGCCTTCATTTCTTCCCTTATGCTTTTGTTGTATTCCATGAGTTCTCTGAGCATACTTATCATTAGTGTTTTGAACTCCACATCTGATAGTTTGGCTACCTCTGTTTCATTTATTTCTTTTTCTGGGGCTTTGTTCTTTTCTTTCATTTGCATCATATTTCTTTGTCTCCTCAATTTGGCAGCCTCCCTGTGTTTGTTTCTGTGTATTAGGCAGAGCTGCTTTGACTCCCTGTCTTGGCGCACCTGTTACGTTGTAAGGGGCAGAGCCTTAGGTTTCACCAGGGTGGGGCAACCTGCTTTCCTGCTTTGTGGTATTATATATGGGTGAGGGGTTTGAGAGGGAACAACACTGGTTGCTTGGCTCTTGCATCGTTTCCAGTCACTTTCCCTACTCCCTGTATGTGACTGACATTGTAGCTGCTGCCCTGGTGCTGAATCCTAGAGTGGGTGGGTTTGCATATACTTTAGGACCATGTGGGTCCTTTAAACAGACTCTCCTGAGAGACCTGCAGTTTCTTCCACCACTCCAACACCCACTGGTTTTTACAGCCAGAATGTATGAGGCTTTATTTTCCCAGCGCTGGAACACTGGGCTGCATGGTCTGGCCTGGGGCTAGGATCACTGGCTCCCCAAGTGTCCCTCTCAGTTTTATTCACTTCATGTGAATGTGGAACTGCCTGTTCCACTTGCTGCCACTGCTGCCTCACTGCCACCACACCATGTCCTCTCTGCCCTGGCTCCCCATCTCTGCCCTTCCTACCCATCTGGATGAATATTTCTTCTTTAAATTCTTGGTTGTCTAACTTCCATACAGTTTGATTTTCTGGCAGTCCTTGTTTTTTGTTTTGAAGTTAGTTGTTATTCTTTTTGTGGTTGTGTGAAGAGATGAAGCGTGTCTACCTCTGCCTCCATCTTGGCTGGAAGCCTTACCCCCTGGATCTTCTTTAAATGAGAGTGTTATGAAAGTGTTATGAAAGATTACTGAGAGTGTTATGAAAGATTATTTCTAAGGGCTCTTTCCACCTAATACTTAATATATGCCTGTCCCCCAGCTGGGTCCGATCTCATAGCTGTTTATTTTTATAATGCCTGGCCCACAGTAATTAACCACAGTGCACTTGGTTAATATTTGTGCACTAATGAACTGTGAGCTTACATTGTTGTGGGTTCCTGTATTTTCTCAGTATTCTCTTGTATTCTAGGAGGCTGATACCTTCGAACTGGTCAGTGTGTTTACCCTCGGTTTTGGACATCTAGCTTATACAATCCTCAGACCAAATCTGACCATTACTGTTGGTTTGGCCTGGCCTGGTGCTTCCACAGAGCTGTGGTCACCTTCATCATCAGGATTGGAGGCACTGTCTAGGAGGTCCTGAAGCCCAAAATATCTTCCTTTCCCAATGCTTGAAACTCCTATTAAAGACTCATTCTCTACCATTTTATCTCAGGGCCCTATTACAATTCTAAGTTAATAATTCTATGAGTAATCATTTAACATCTCATCCACTAGAAAGTACATCACCTTGTATAGGCATGAAATGTAAGCAAGAAATAAATCTCTGCTGTTAGAAGTCACTAAGATTTAGAAGATGCTTGTTACTGTGGCATAACCTGACTTTGATATTGAGATGTTCAGATAAAAAAACATTAGTTTGATATTTTACTACTGAGGGATTTTATTCCTGTAGGGATTTTAGGTGGTAACATGCAAATTTTTGCTGCCCAAAGTGCAGCCATGAACCAGCAGTGGAAGTATCACCTTGTTAGAACTACAGCTTCTTGGGTCTCACTTTGGACCTACTGATCCAGACCCTGCACTTTAACAAGACTTGCAAGTGATTCAAATGAAATTAAAACTTGAGAAGAAATGCTTGAGAGGCAGCTGGAAATGAAAGTTGGAAACACCTGAAATAAATTGGTGCTAGAGGCATAACTGTGAGAGTCACAGGTTCTCAAAGTATGGTCCCTGGAGCAGCAATATCACCATCATGTGGGGACTTTTGAGAAATGCAGAATCTCAGGCTGCAACCAGGTCCTACTGAACTGAAAACTCTGTAGTAGAGCCCAGAAATCTGTGTCTTAACAACCCTACCTGTGATTCTTATACATGCTACAGTTTGGGAACCACTGCCCTATGTTAATGAGAGTTGAAATTACAGAAGTTAATTGTATCCTGTACGGACAGTTATAACATTGTCTTCATAAGAAACTATAATCTTCTTAATGATAATCTTCTTTATCATCTATCTTTAGAATGTACATGGGGAAAATAGAGCCACTTCTGGACAAGATGGAAGTGTAGGCAAATAATATACTTTTCCTCCTTTCACAACCAAAAGAAGGACAACAACAAATTTAAAAATAAAAATAACCAGAACTTCCAGAAAATCAAACTGTATGGAAGTCTGACAACAAAGGAGTTAAAGAAGAAATATTCATCCAGATCAGTAGGAGGGGCAGAGATGGACAGCTGGGAAAGAGAGGACTCATGGCAAGGAGGTGGTTGGAGGACCAGGTGGTTGAGGAGGCGATTGGACTGGGTGATCCCACATTTGCCTGTGGATAAGCCAGGAGGAATAATTGAGGAGCAAGGCAGATCACACAACCCAGGATTCCAGTATGGGGAAATAAAGCCTCAAAACCTCTGGCTTTAAAAAGCTGTGGGGATTGCAGTGGCAAAAGAAACTCCCAGCCTCACAAAAGTGTTCCTCAGAGAGAGATGCAGAGGGTCCTAGAATATACACAAACCCACCCACTTGGGTATCAGGCCTAGAAGGGCCCAATTTGCTTGTGGGTAGTGGGGGAAGTGACTGAAAGCTAGCTGAGAGCTAAGCAAGTGGCATTTTTCCCTCTTGGATTCCTCCCCCATATACAGTGCCAAAACACAGCAACATGGGTTGCCCCTCCCTGTTGAATACCTAAGGATCCACCCCTTACAACTTAACAGGCATGCTGAGGCAAAAAAATTTCGCTCAAATCCAAGAACAGGACAAAGCTCCAAAAATAGACCTAATCGATGAAGAGACAGCCAACCTATCAGATGCAGAGTTCAAAGCACTGGTAATCAGGATGCTCACAGAAATGGTTCAGGATGGTCACAAAATAGAGGAAAAAGTAAAGGCTATGCAGAGTGAAATCAAGGAAAATGTACAGGGAACCAACAGTAAAGGGAAGGAAACTGGGACTCAAATCAACGATTTGGACCAGAAGGAAGAAAGAAACATTCAACCAGAACAGAATGAAAAAAACAAGAACTCAACAAAATGAGGACAGGCTTAGGAACCTCCGGGACAACTTTAAACATTCCAATATCCGAATCATAGGAATGCCAGAAGGAGGAAAGAAGGAGCAAGAAATTGAAAACTTATTTGAACAAATAATGAAGGAGAAGTTCCCCAATCTGGCAAAGGAAATAGAGTTCCAGGAAGTCCAGGAAGCCCAGAGAGTACCAAAGAAGTTGGACCCAAGGAGGAACACACCAAGGCACATCATAATTAAAATGCCAGAGTTTAAAGATAAAAAGAAAATCTTAAAAGTAGCGAGAGAAAAGGAGACAGTTACCTATAAAGGAGTTCCCATAAGTCTATCAGCAGATACCTCAAAAGAAATCTTGCAGGCAAGAAGGGGCTGGAAAGAAGTACTCTAAGTCATGAAAGGCAAGGACCTACATCCCAGATTGCTCTATCCAGCAAAGGTATCATTTAGAACTGAAGAGCAGATAAAGTGCTTCCCAGATAAGGTCAAGTTAAAGGAGTTCATCATCACCAAGCCCTTATTATATGAAATGTTAAAGGGACTTATCTAAGAAAAAGAAGATGATCAGAACTATGAATGGTAAAATGACAACAAACTCACAACTATTAACAACGGAACCTAAAACAAAAATAAAAACAAAAAATCCAACAAACAACTAGAACAGGAAGAGAATCACAGAAATGGAGATCACATGGAGGGTTATGGGAAGGGGATGGGGGAGAATGGGAGAAAAGGTATAGGGAATAAGAAGCATAAATGGTGGGCACAAAGTAAATGGGGGGAGGTTAAGAATAACCTCTTCCCCCCATGGAGAAGTCAAAGAACTTATATGTATGACCCATGGACATGAAGTAAGTGGGAGAATGCTGGTGGCAGGAGGGTTGCAGGGTGGAGAGCAATAAAGGGGCGAAAAAAATGGGACAACTGTAATAGCATAATTAAAAATATGTATTTAAAAAAAGAATGTACATGGGGAAAATAAAGGCCTGCCCATGGACTATTCTCACCACTGTGGTGGTAACCTCCAAACTCTGTTTTTCTATGGAGTGGAAGTACTAGGTCAGTCCTCTGGGTAAAGATGGAGAGCAAAATAAGGAAGGCAAATATCAGAAAAATTGCTTTGCATTTTGCCTACCTGATACTGTGGGGCTTACTACTGTCAGAGCATGGTAATAGTTCTATAGGGAACACTGGCAGTCTGTGCTCTTCCTGGGTATGAGTCCCCTGGAACAGGTCCATTCCTCTTCTTTTGATCAAGAATGCAGTCAAGCAAGAAGGGGGAGCTATAGATATTACACCCAAGAATCTGCATAGCCACATGCTCAGACACACATTATCCCTGGCCATTGCTCATCCCCGTGCATTCATTCATTTGCTCATTTGTTCACTTGTTCACTTGTTCACCCAATATTTAATGAATGACTTTTATGTGCAAGGTTTTCAAGGCCCATGGAGAAGCCTTTTGTTTTGTGCTTCAAGAAGGGATTGAGTGGGGCACCAGCCAAGAAAGTCATTTTTCTTCCCTCCACCTGAGTCTCTCCATGATACATTGAGATGACCTCTCCTCTCACTTTAATCATAGAAAAGCTAAGTATGTCTCTAGAATGCATCACATTGTGATTTCCTACTTTCACTGTTCTTTATTTGCAAAGAGAAAAAAAAATCAAGGATTGAGTAAACCAAGGAAGAAAATGCATCCACAGAAGGACATAGGTATTTCCATCCTTATAATACTTATTTCCTATAACGGAAGTGATCCATCCATCTATCCAGGTGGGGTTTGGCAGCTCCGGCTACAAGTTCGAATCACCTGAGAAGCCCATAAAACTATCAAGGCCAAGATCATACCTCAGACTAATTAAACCAGAACCTCTTGGACTGGTATTTTACCAGTATTTTTTGGTATAAAAAGTACCAGGCACTGGTATTTTTTAAAAGTTTCTGAGTCATACCATTGCATAACCTGGGCTGGGAACCACTGTTCTGGGTAGAGGGCAGTGTGGGGGCAGCAGGGGTGTGGATGGGTCTAGGGTCTCAAGTGTTGGCCCTTTATGGAGCTGAGCCTCATTGCCCAAAAGTCAAAGCCCTAGTTTCCCAGGATTCTCAGCTAAATTTTTTCAATTTCAGGAGGTTGTATTAGAATTCAAAGTGAGCCACTAAATTTAAGCTATTGTGTTATAAGGAATATTCAATTATCTCCTATATTTATATGGTTATAACCAAAATTAAGATGCAGAATATTTAGTCAAAAGAACAATTATTTTATCTTATTTAACAAAGTATGCTGGTAATAGATCTACTTTTTAGCTTATTTATACTACTTATGAAATAGAAGATAATCAAATTCATACATAGAATATACCAGGTCTGTCTGAAAAAAGTCCAGCCACTGTTAATATCTCGAGAAGGACACAGTTATAGGCAACTGGCGATTGGCATCTTCATCGCAAAAACATGCCCTCTCATTCATTACACTTTGTGCAGAGTTTTTGGCAAAACAGTAAATTGCACAGGTGACTCAGCCCCACTATAGCCCAGATTTGGTGCCCTGAAACTTCTGGCTTTTCCCAAAACTAAAATCACCTTTGAAAGTGAAGAGATTTCAGACCATCGATGAGATTCAAGAAAATACAATGGGGCAGCTGATGGTGATTGGGAGAACTGTGTGAGGTTCCAAGGTACTTACTTTGAAGGGGACTGAGGCATCATTGGCCTATGTACAATGTTTCTTGTATCTTGTATCTTCTTCAATAACTCTGTATTTTTCATATTCTGTGGATGGATACCTTCTGGACAAATATTGTGTATGCATTGATAGATGTGAACACTTTTGATAACAAAACAGCTTAAAGCATGAACTAAAAATTAATAGTAAACTCTTTCTTGATTATAAAAGAGTTGTGAGATCAGTAAAAAGAATAGGATACAGATGACATAAATAAATGGACCTTTTACATTGGTGATGTCAATTGTTATGAATTTGGCCACAATGAGATTATGAAGACAGAAGAAATGTTCTATATCATGGTGTGGCATGGAGATAGGGCCTACATGTGTTGTAAATCTCGTTTTCAGGTTGTCACCCACAGTAACTGGTTCTATTGCTTCCTCATTTTTTTTAATGTTACACAGCCCATTCTCTAGGCAGCCCCATCTCTCTGGAAACACTCTTACCTCTTGGGGTTGCTGGTACTGAGAAGCCATCAGAAGGAAAGCCCGCTGGGCCTGGAAAGCACTATGCACCATTTCTGCCTGGGGACAAAGAGGAAGAAGGAAGTTTAAATGTTTGTGCTCCTAAACAGAGTTACCATATGATCCAGAAATTCCATGTTTCCCAAGGGAAAACATATGTCCACACAACAACTTGTGACTACATGTTCATAGAGGCATTACTTGTAATAGTCCAGATGTGAAACAATGGGAATGTCCATCAGCTGATGAATGAGTAAATGAAATGTGATATACCCATTTAATGAAATATTTGGCATTGAAAAGAAATGAAGTGCTGATGCATGCTACAACATGAATAAACCTTGAAAACACTATGCTGAGTTAATGAAGCCAGTCACAAAAGGCCACATTTGTATGATTCTGGTCATATCACACATATCAACAGAGTGCCTCCCAGGGGCTGGTGGGAGGGAGGAATGGGGAGTGACTGCTAATGAGTATGGGGTTTATTTTGGGGGTGATAAAAATATTCTGAGATTAGAAAGTGGTAATATATTCACAGGTTGATGAGCATACTAGGGACCATTGAATTATACATGTTAAAAAGTGAGTGTTATGATCCCTGGCTGGTGTAGTTCAATGGATTCAGTGCTGGCCTGAGGACCAAAGAGTCACCAATTGGATTCCCAGTCAGGGCACATGCCTGGGTTGTGGGCCAGGTCCCCTGCTGGGGGCGTGTGAGAGGCAACCACACATCAATGTTTCTCTCCCTCTCCCCTCTCTCTAAAAATAAATAAATAATACCTTTTAAAAAAGTTATAGAAGAGTACTAAGAAGAAAATAATTCCAAGTACTCACATCACCCACAATTAATCATTTTTGGCACTTTTTTCATTTTGAAAATAATTTGCACAGTTGTTTTCATAACATAAAACATGATGATTTCAAATGGGTTTTTAAATTCTGAAGGTTACAAAGATTAAAATTTTAAAAACTGCCTCACAACTTAGAAAGTCATTATTAACGTCAGCTATATATTTAAGATACATGTAGAAATAGACTTTGATAAAATAAGGCTGTACCCTACATGCCATTAAAAAAGGATAAATTTTAATTATCAATATAATTGAATAGTAGAGATGAAAGAGAAATAATTGACAAACTTCAAATAAAAGTTTCATCATTATAATAAGTATGCCCAAAGTAAGCACTCTAAGGTAAAAACATTGTAAAATATTATGAGATTGGAATAGCTATGTGTGGCATTTTAAAGTATGTAATATAATTTTAGACAATATTGGTTGGGAATCAATCGGGAAGGATGAAAATATAAGTATGTACTTCCTCACTTCTATCTCTAGTCCCCTTTTTATATTTAGCCCAATTGATAGCATTCATATTCCACCTGCAATTCCCATAGTTGTTTAGGATTAGTGCTGCATTTAAACAAGCCTAGTGTTTCTCACCAGCCATTTTACCTTTACTTCTCCATTTCTGAGTTATTTTGATGATTTTACTGGCTGAACTATCATTATCAAAAAAAGTCTCAAGGTTGCTTTAGTTCTTCAGGTTTAAACCGGTGTCCCTGTTGTGTTTACGTTTAACACCTTGGCTGGGTAGAAGATCCTTCAGTCTCTCTCTTTCTCCATTTTCAGATAACATGGCACCGAGTATGGCGATGGGAAAATCTGAAGCCAGCTTGTTTTTTTCCTCCCTTGGAGGGAATTGACTTTTTCTGGTTTGACATCTGAAGAATTGTTTCTTTATCCTTTGAATTTAATAGCTTAAACAAGATGTTTAGGTTTTGAACATTTTATTTTATATTTCCTGGAATAGACTTGGTCCTTTATTTCTGGGAAATATTTTTTATATATTTTCAATATTTCTTTCATTTCATTTGGTAGAATCCCTCTTCAGGGACTCCAATTATAATCTCGGATTATATAATACTTAAATGTCTTCATATCTTTTAGATTCTTTCTCTGCCTGTAATTTCCTTGTCTGTCATGAGTATTTACATGATTATATGAATACTTTTGTCTATTGTTAGGAAACAGATTTTCGATAGAGTTTCTTATATATATTAACATTTCTATTTATATATAATTTCTACATTAATGTTATTTTTGTTCTTGATTTGTTAGACTTTCAGTTTTTCTTTTCAATTTGTTCTTATTATTTTATCACCTTGCTTAATGCTTAAAAATACATTTATACTCTTAGTAAGTTCTAAGAATGTAAGTTATATTCTTACTAAACCTTTGTGAGGAATCTGTCTCTGTTTCTTACGTTTTATTTTGTTTGAGGGCCAGCCTGCCCTTCTTTTGCATGCTGTGGTCCTGCCTGACACTGTAGTTGCCATGTGGTGAGTCCCCGAGCCTTTTGCCACCATGCTGGAGGTCAGTTAATTTTCCCTTTCAAGTGTGAATTGCCTTGTGATCTATCTACTCTTTTAGAGTCTGAAGGAATAGGGGATAGGGAAAGGGAGAGCTCAGCTGGCCCATCTTTATTTGCAGATTTGGGGGCACATTCTTCTGTGAATATGTCCTAATTCACTTCACCCACTGGAAACATAGGCCATTTTGATGAAGACTTTAGATGGTTTCTCCAATTCAGAACCCAGACATGAAGACTCCATGTACATATAGGGAAGCAGCCCCATGGCTTTTATTTCTTATTTTGTGTCTTCCTCTCCTGATTTCATTTTTAAAATTATGTCTTTAAGAGTGTGGGGGACAGAGGCAGAGTTAGGAGCCTAAAGCTACTTGGCCATCAGTTACTGCTTTCAGTTATGGCTTTTTTGCTTGGTTACTATCAGTAAATTTTTAAAAAATCTTTTTTTCTCCTCATTTATGGGGAGGAAAAATAATCTGCCTTAGTTGTATTTGGTCACAACTTTATATTCTTTTATCCTTGTTGATTTCTCTTTTTAAAAATGTTTTATTTATTTACATTTTAGAAAGAAGGGAAGGGAGAGAGAAAGAGAGGGAGAGAAATATCTGTCTGGTTGCCTGGACCTGGCCTGCAACCCAGGCATGTGCCCTGACTAGGAATCGAAATGGCGACCCTTTGGTTCTCAGCCCTTACTCAATCCCTTGAGCTACACTAGCCAGTGGTATCCTTGTTGATTTCAATTTTAATCTCCTCATTATATCTTCACATCTGCTTTGGGTCAGTTTCTATTTCTTTGCCTCCTTGGATAATGTCTACTTCTCTGAGAGACAGCTAAGAACGAGCTTGATATACTTTCAAAAACAGAGAACTATAATAGAATCATCAGGATTATGTTAATTTCATCCCAGTGTCAATCAATATCAGACAATTTTCTGGGCTGGAAGGGTAAATGTGTTAACTGAGAAATGACTAGTTTTTGTTATTCTATTTCATTATCATGTTTCGGTATCTGACAAATTTTCCAAAATATTTACTGAAATTTTTTTCTAACTTTTCTTATTTATTTCTCATCCAGTGATTTTTTCTACTGAGAAATGCTTGAAATCAAACCAAAATTAGTAGATCATTTATTTGAAAATCACAGATTCAGTCATCATCAGTATAATAGATTAAATGTCAAAAATGTTTAAAATGTTCCATTTTGGGGAACACCATCTCCTCTTTTCTTTGTCCTGGTAGCTGATTGCTGGGATTACTTTGGGAGGAATAGAGGATTTTCAAATTTTACTGGAGGTCATTATGACCCTATAAATGTGAAGCTTGGAGCTGCATGAATATTTACCCATACATCTAAATGTATATTCTCAGTGGTTCAGAAGGACATTTGTCATCTCTAACAACCACCATTCCAACAAGAAAACTATGAAGTACAACTTTCTGTAGCTTGGATACAAATAAAATAACTGCACTTCTCCCAGCAACAATAATGTAGAGGTATTATCCTCATCTGTGAAAAGCCTTGCCGAGTCAACTGAATTACAGTTGCTGTGGGAACAGTAATTTGGGATCGCCTGACTTCTATAATTAAAATTGCAGCTCAGAAGTAACATTAACAATATTTTTGTAGTTATCCCAAGATGAACACTATCATTAGCCTTTTTTACTTTCCCTAGAAACAACATTTAGCCTGTTGCTAATAGAGCAATTTTCTGGTGAGTTGGATTAGTGAAGATGGCCAGTTTCATTAATTACTCTTCCCCCCAATGGCCTCTCACTCAGTAATAGGGGTGCAGGTTGGAGCAGAGAATGGTTGAATATCTAGACATCTGCTTCAAGTTTCCCCTTATCTTTGCTTATGTAGACAGATCTTTTTGAGGATTCAGCAGCGTGCTTCTTCCAGCTCCCTGGAACTCTGGGCATAAGCAGCAGACTCTAAACCACATTCATTTTTAACCTCATCAGTCTACATTTCAAAGGATTTCCATTTCACCATTGAGATTTTCTCATCCACCTGCTTCTTGCTTCTGGAAAGTTCCATGAGTTCCCCAAAGCAGACAGCATCCTATTTAGGAGCAATTTTACTGAAACTGCTGAGTTCTAATAACTTAAAAGGGAGAATTTGGCCCACACTCAGGCAGTTCAAAACATTGTGAAAGAAAAAGCCAAACACAGGGATTTTCAGTGACGAAAAATAATTGAGGGTTTTTGCTGAGTTTGTCCATCACACACGTGCAGTGTTCAGAGAGCCTCAGTGACCTTTGTGGGTAAACACACACATCTATCTGCCTGTGAGCGAATGTGTACAGAGAAGAAAGGGATGGTTTTGGTAAGAGTCAAGGCTTTGTATTTTATCACTTGGGCAACTGGGGTTCTTGGACAGATAAGTGGGTGGACCACCTTATTCTGTGGTTCTAAGGGAGAGAATAGGAGAAAGAATTTCAGTAATCAGTTTAAAACAAGCCTCAGGACGAGCAGACACAACGTAAATATGACTTATTTTCAGTTAATCCCCTGCGAGAGAACTGGCTCCCTGAGGAAGCTGAATCTCTGAATACTTACCAAAGCTTTGCATGGTTTCATCAAGAAAGCTATGGGCTGCAAAGTGCTGTGTAGATGACAAAATGAACAGGTGCATCAGGGGGAAGGGCACAGGGAGGACTTGAAGGAGATACACAAAGCATCCAGCCAGGGTGCCTGTGCTGAAGGCCTTTCCAGGTCTTCTGAAACTGCATCAACGCTCATCACAAGAACCAGGCAGTGAAAGGGGGGGCTTCTCCTTCTCTGACTAAGGTCAGAGGAATGGGCATCTGCTCATCGGGTGCAATTTGTGGGTCCTGGGAAGGTCACTGTTGATGCCATCCCCACATTCTTTCCCAATTAGTCTGCCAATCCCCCACGTTTCATAATTAGAGACTGTATTTTTAGATATTATTCCATAGAGGCCTTTAGTCTATCCTAATGGAGAAGTCCCTTGAGTTGCAGCCACTGGAAAGATAAAGAGGAACTTGATAGATGAAAGCAAGACAGGAGAATGGGCCAACAAAAAGAGGTGGTAGGACACCAAAGACAAATTTCACCTGCTTCATAATTTTGCTTAAAACAAGATTGAAGATGCCTACTTTTGTAGACATGAACATAAGCACTGACTAAAGTCAGATTATGAAAGGCATCTGGGTTGACATATTAAGAACCATGAAGAAGGCTTATACCAGTAGTTCTTGACCCTGACTGCATTACAGTCACTTGGAGGATTGGTTAAAACAGATTGCTGAGTCCCAGCCCCAGGGTTTCAGATTTGGTAGCACTGGGTGCACCTAAGAATTTACATTTCTAACAAACTCTTTAACAAACACTGTTTTCTATAATCACTCATTAGTTCCAAAGGGTTTTTTTGGTCGATTCTTTTAGATTTCCTACATAGATAGTGATTATGTCATCTGCAATAAAAAGTTTATATCTTCCTTCCCAATTTGTATACCTTTTAATTCCTTTTCTTGGCTAACTGCATCAGCAAGAACTTCCAGTGTGATGTTGAAAAGGAACAGTGAGAAAGAATATCCTTGCCTTTTGTCTGATGTGAATGGGAAAATTTTGAGTTCCTCACCATTAAGTCTGATGTTAGCTGTAGGTTTCTTGCAAATGGTCTTTATTAAGTTGAAGAAGTTCTACTGTAGTATTAGCCTACTGCATTTTTATCATAAATGGATGTTGGACTTTGTCAAATGCTTTTCTGCATCTATTGTGTGGCCATGTGATTTTCCCTTTTTAGTCTGCTGATGTGATGAATTACATTAATTGATATTTGAATGTTTAATCAGTCTTGCATACATGTGATAAATCCCATTTAGTCATGGTGTATAATTCTTTTTATACATTTTTAAATTTGATTTGCTAATATTTTGTTGATAATTTTTTCATATATGTTCATGAGATATATTTGTCTGTAGTTTTCTTTCCTTATAATGTCTTCGTCTTATTTTGGTATTAGGGTAATCTTTGTCTCATACAATGACTTAGGAAATATTCCCTCTGCTTCTATCTTCTGAAAGAGATTGTATAGAATGGGTATAATTTCTTCCTTAAATGTTTGGTAGAATTCACCAGTGAACCCATCTGGGCTTGGTGATTTCTATTTTTGAAGGTTATTAATTATTGATTCAATTTCTTTAGTTAATATAGGCCTATTAAGGCGGTCTATTTCTCCTTGTGTGTTTTGGTAGATACATCTTTCAAGAAATCAGTTCATTTTATGTAGGTTGTCAAATTTGCGGGCATGGAGCTGTTCATAGTATTCCTTTATTATTATCCTTTTAGTTTCCATGGGATCCAATGTCCCCTCTTTAATTTTTGATATGAGTTATTTGTGTCCTTTTTTGTTTTCCCCTTTTTTAGCCTAGCTAGAAGCTTGTCAATTTTATTGATCATTTCACAGAACCAGCTTTTGGTTCTATTGATACAGATTTTCTATATTTAATTTTATTGACTTTTGCTCCAATTATTATTACTTTCCCTTTTTCTACTTTTCTAAGGTGGACACTTAGATCACTGATTTTATATCTTTCTTCTTTTCTAATATACTTATTCAATACTATAAATTTCCCTCTTAGTACTGTTTTCAGTTTTCACTGCATCTTCAAAATTTTAATCTTAAGTGTTCATTTTCACTTTGTTCAAAATATTTTTTAATTGTGGTATAATTAACATGTAACATTATATTGGTTTAAGCTATACAACATAATGCTTTGATACTTGTACATATTGTAAAATGATCACCACAATAAGTTTAATTAACATCTGAGTGCAAAATATTTTAAAATTTCTTGTTTTACCTAAGTGTCATTTAGAAGTATGTTGTTTAGTATCCACATATTTGGGAATTTTCCAGTTACCTTGCTGTTATTGATTTCTAGTTTAATTCCATTATGGTCTGAAAGCAGACATTTCATGAATCCACTGTTTTAAATTTGTTAAGGTATATTTTATGACTCAAAATGTGATCTATCTTGTGATCTAAGAATTGTGATGTCTTCTTGGAAAACTGACCTTTTTATCATTATGCAATGACCTGATAATTTTCCTTTATGGAAGTCTGCTCTGTGTGAAATTACTATAGCTGCATCTGATTTCTTTTGATTAGTGTTAGCATGGTATATTTTTGCACTAATTTACTTTTAATCCACATATGTCTTTATATTTAAATTGGGTTTTGTCCCAGCTGGTGTGGCTCAATGGGTTGGGTGCCATCCTGAAAACTGAAAGCTCACCAGTTCTATTCCCAGTCAGGGCACATGCCTGGTTTGTGGACCAGGTCCCAGTTGGGTACCTGCAAGAGGAAACCAGTCAATGTTTGGTGTTTCTCTCACACATTGATGTTTCTCTCCATTTTTTCCCCTACTTCCCCTCTCTCTAAAATTAATTAATTAATTAATTAATTAATTAAAATGGATTTCTTGTAGAAAAACATATAGTTGGGTTGTGTTTTTTGATCCACTCTGACAATCTCTGTCCTTTAATTGGTACATTTAGATCATTGACATTCAAAGTGATTATTGATATAGTTGGATTAATATCTACCATATTCACTACTGTTTTTCATGTGTTGCCTTTGTTATTTGTTTCTATTTTTGCCTTCCACTATTTTTCTGCCTTTGTGATTTTAATTGAGCATTTCACATGATTCCATGTTATCTCCTTAGCACAATAGTTATATTTTTTTTTTTACCTTTTAAGTGGTTGCCTTAGAGTTTGTAATATATGTTTACTACTAACGCAAGTCCACTTTCAAATAACACCATACTACTTTACAGTGGTGTGTCTTATAACAACAAAATAATCTTAATCCCTTTCTCCTGTCCCTGTATCATTGCTCCCATTCATTTCACTTATACGAGGTCTGTCCAGAATGTATCCAGCCATGCAATATGAAAAACAGAGACAGTTATTGAAGAAGATACAAGATACAATAAACATTGTACATATGCCAATGATGCCCCAGTCCCCTTCAAAGTAGGCACCTTGGGACCTCACACAGTTCTCCCAATCACCATCAGCTTCCCTGCCATGTTTTCCTGAATCTCGCTGATGGTCTGAAATCTCTTCACTTTCAAAGGTGACTTTAGTTTAAGGAAAAGCCAGAAATCACAGGGTGCCAAATCTGGGCAGTAGGGGGGCTGAGTCACCTGGGTGATTTGATGTTTTGACAAAAAACTCTGCATGAGATGTGATGCACGTGAGTGGGTACATTGTCATGATGAAGCTGCCAATCACCAATTGCCCAAAGATGTAGACTTCTGAATCATTTGAATAGTTTCTGTGGAGGAATGTTGAAGCTTAACACAAAATTTGATGCAGACTCATTGCTCTACTTGCTCCGTCATTTTTAATGTGACAGCCACACAGTACCCATCCTCACTCAACAGTGTCTACCACCCCCACTGACTAGTACAGTGAAGTCATCATTGTTCACATATGTATATTCCAGTCCCCTCTCCTTGGCTACCAGGTTACATCGATGTCATACCAACTGTTCTCATTATATTAACAATAGCTGGACTTTTTTTAGACAGACCTTGTATATAAGCATAAATAAGTGTATATATGTTATATATACAGAAGCATACATGGTTGAATATATTGTTCGCTATTGTTTTTTACAAACTTATCTGTTAGATCAAATAAGAATATTAAAAGTAAAATTTTTATTTTATCTTTACTTATTCTTACTTTGATGCTCTTCCTTTCTTTATATAGATGCAAGTTTCTAATTTATATTCATTGTCTCTAAAGAACTTGTTTTAACATTTATTGTAAGGTAGATTTACTGGCAACAAATTCCCCCATTTTTTGTTTAAGAAAGTCTTCCTTTCTCCTTCACTGTTTTTATTTAAAGATTTTATTTATTTATTTTTAGAGAGATGGGAAGGGTGGGAGAAAGAGAGGGAGAGAGACACCAGTGTTCAAGAGATACATCACTTGGTTGCCTCTCACATGGCCCCTACTGGGGAGCTGGTCTGCAACCTAGGCATGTACCCTGACTGGGAGTCGAACCAGCGACGTTTTGGTTTGCAGGACTGTGCTCAATCCACTGAGCCATGCCAGCCAGGGTTCTCCTTCACTTTGGAAGAATAATTTAGCAGGATACAGAATTCTAGGTTGGTGAGAGGTTTTTTTTTTTACCATTTTAATTATTTTACTCCACTCCTCTTCCTGCATGGTTTCTGAGAAGAAATCAGATATGTCTGATATATTTGTTCTTTTGTAGGCAAGGTCTTGTTTTTCTTTCCTTCTTTCAGGATTTTTTTTTCTTTATCTTTGACTTTCTGTGATTTGAAAATAATATGCTGAGGTATAGTTCTTTTTTTTTGGCATTTATGCTGTCTGGTATTCTCTGGATCTGTGCTTTGGTGTCTGACATTCATTTGGGGGAAATTCTCCATCATTATTATTTCAAACATTTCTTCTGTTCCTTTCTCTCTTCTCCTTCCAATATTTCCACTACACATATGTGACACCTTTTATAGCTGTCACACAATCCTTGGATATTATGTTTTGATTTTTCAGTCTTTTTTTTGTTTTGTTTTTGAAGGTTCTATTGATACATCTATTTTCTAGCCCAGAGGTTATTTCCTCAGCCATATTCATTCTACTAATAAGCCTATCAAAGCCTTTTCTTTCATTTCTGTTACAGGGTTTTTGATCTTTAGCATTTCTTTTTGGCTCTTTATTTATATCTATCTCTGTGCTTCCATTGCCTATCTGTTCTTGCATGACATCTTCTTTATCCACTAGACCCTGGAGCTTATTAACCATAATTGCTTTAAGTTCCCTGCTTGATAATTCTAACATCCCTCTCATGTCTGGTTCTGATGTTTGCTTTGTCTCTTCATATTGTGTTTTTTTTGTCTTTTGATTTGCCTTTTAGTTTTTTTGATAGCCAAACATGATGAACTAGGTAAAAGGAGCAGCTGTAAATAGGACTTTAGTCATGTGGTGGTGAGTTGTGTGGAGAGGAGAAGCAAATTTTAGTCCTGTGATTAGATCTTAGTCATTTTGTGAGCTTATGCCTCTGGACTATAAACTTCACAAGTTTTTGTCACTTTTTTTCTTCCACCTAAGCATGGCAACGGTGGACTGGACCTGAGTATTTCCCTCACCCCTGTGGAAGACTAGAGCTGGTTGCAGTTGAGTATTTCCCTTCCTCAGTCCAATTAGGCTTTCATACTAGGTTAGGGTCTGGTTAACTAGTTTTCTCCAATGACAGGTCTTATTAAGAACAGTGTGCTCTGGCTTATTTCAAAATACTTCCTTTCCCCCTTTTCTGCTGGAAGCCCAAAGGGATTTTTCTCCCTACTTACTGTGGAAACCTAATCAAGCTGTAGAAGGTAAACCTCATAATATTGTGTGGGGCATCCAAAGACTGGATCCCTTTGGAGTCCTTAACTCTCAGAGTGGTTGGCACTGAGCTTACAGAAATTTGTCTCACCCAGCCCTGGTTCCTGCGACAGTTTCCCTCAGGAGTTTCTGTTCTAGCAAGCTGCAATTCCTGTGTTTGTCTGTCAGTCAGATATTGGGGACAGCAATTTGCCTTATGTCCTCCCATCTCTATGGATCCAAGAAGAGTTGTTGGTTGTTTAGTCTGTTCAACTTTTTACTCGTTAGGATAGAGTGCCAATGTCCAAGCTTCCTACATCTGGTACCAGAAACTGGAAGTCCCTCTTCCACCTTTTTTTTTTTTACAAAATTACATTTTATTTACTTATTAAATTTATTGGGGTGACATTGGCTAACAAAATTATAGGTTTCAGGTGTACAGTTCTTTAATATATCATCTGTATGTTGTCCACTTTTTTAAATGAGAAAAAAACTTATTCCATTTTAATTTTCAGACAACATTTTGGAACTTCCATCCCAGTTTTATCATCTTGGTAACAGAACATCTCCCTGTTACCTGCCTTTGATGTAAGCATGTGGACTTGTGGATAAGGTGCAGGGGGAGGAGTGGGGGATTACAAACACCTATGTGGAAGGAGCCTGGTGCAGTAATCTGGTGGGAAGGATGGTGGGACTGTGATGGTGGCAGCAGGTGGGGGCTGTCACTCAGAAGTTCTATGCTTTAACATTTTTACCTGGAATGTTTTTGTTTCTTAAAAATGGCAAAGTTCTCTGAAGATGCTTTTATCCTCACTAAATGAGATTTTATTTTTTGTGCTTGTCATGGTTATTTTTATCATATTTATCTGGTGGTGCTTGGAGGTGCTTATGAAGGTCATTGGGGTGGGGCGACTAAAACAACACCCAAGTGCCTTGCTATGCCATCACAGCCAAGAATAAAATATTCAAGTGCATAACGCTTCTTCACTATGACTTCTTTAGTTCCTGTGCACTTTTGCCAGTTTTGCAAAAGTTTGGGAAAAGGTTCTCTCTCTCCCCAATGTGCCGATAGGAGAGGTCACAAGAAGCCAGAATTATCATTAGCAAAGAAACCAGTACATCTGCTTGTGCTAAAACTTGTTCTGAGGGCAAAATCTGTTTTGTTAGCAACATAGTCTAAAGTTCAAAGTTAAGAAATGAGAGAGAGGGTTGACTGCTATTTGCTGTTGAACCTGGAATTGCCAGAGTGCACAGGAGAAGGGCTACCTTCGCTTGGACTGTAATCGGCCCCATCATTTCAGCGAGCATCTTAATATCACCTGGAATACCTGTACCCACCCAGTGTTCGGCATGTGCCACTTGTCCCGTACATATTATGGTGTGTATGAGATTCTATTGTATCGAGGACAAAAATAGGATCTATCACATGGAGGAGAAAAATAGGATTTTGAACAATTTCACCGTAAAATAAGTAAACCATTATATCAATGGCAGTTATTTCTGAGTAGTGGGATTATAAGTGGTTTTTGTTCTCTTCTTCACATTTATTGTCAATTTTTCTACATCAAACATTTACATTTTATTATCAGAAAAAATTATTTAAAAGATATAGTTGAATAAAATAGAAGTTTATTAATCAATTTACAAACAAAAGTATTTTCTGAGTGGCTACTCTGTGCCTGGGTGCTACTAGACATGAATCGGGGGAAACACATTGTGAACACAGTGAGTGCTGAGTGAATGTGAGCGATAAGTGGTAAGGTGCTGGGTGTATGGAACAGAAAGCAAACAGCCTATCTTAAAAAAAAAATTGATGGCTGATTAGCCATGATTGAAATGTTAGATTTCCCATTCGGCTGGCTTCACAAAACACAAGAAACGTTCTCATACAAAAAAAAGGGAATTTATTTATTTTTTTAAGAAAAAAAATTCCTTCTCTCTGCCACCCAGGAAGCACAATGCTTGGCATCCATCATTTCTAACCATTCATTGTCTCCCTGACCACGGCTCTCTGCTGTTCAAGACCACAGGGTTCCCTAAAGCCTATGACTCAGCCATGGCTGCCTTTTTGAAGTATCCAGTGTGTGCACAATTTACAGAGTCTAAATTTACAGCCTCACTAGGGAAAGGAGGCAATAATGTCACCCTCCACTTACTTAAAAGTATGTTGGCAATGCTCCACTAAATCATAAAGGCAAGTTAATTTAAAGACTCTGGCCTGGTCTATGCAAATACCAAGTCCCAGTCAATTTCAGACTCTGCTGTAGCCAAAACATATGTCAAAAGGGCAATAATTTTATATTAGGTAATTGTTATAAATTAGTATATTTACTGACTTTATAGCTGACTGTTTTTTTTAAATGATACCACTCACATTGGCAGAGAAAGGAGACGTATTTGCTCAACAGAGCTAAATAGTTTTGCAGTCTGGAAAGGAAAGATGAGTAGGTAGATTGAGAATGTCAATGTTAGACTACTAGGCACATTTTATAAAAAAAACAATCATTCAGGAACTCATAATAAAAGAGGTTTATTCTTCATTAATAGGACTGTTGCCTTGGCAACTTCCAGCTCATGTAAGTATTTACAGCAGCCACGGTGCACAGTTCTGAGGCTAAGGAACAGCTCCAATGTGTCCTTTCTGCATCCAAGCCTGAAGTCTCCCTTTATATATCTCAGATGCATTATTGGTCCCAGTGCAAGTGACCTTACCACCCCACCAACTTCACCCAAAACATGACATCCAGCCCTAAGAGGCAATTTAAACTAATCTCTAGGTAAGTCAAATTGATAAAAGGTAGAAATGATAAATGGGTTTCTTTTGCAAAAAAGATGATTTATAGAGGGAAATATAGCTTTGATTTTATTTTTTCTGCTCTTCCAGCAGAGGGCAAAGTATTTTTCAACAATCAATTCCATGAATATTAACATGCATTCAAATCATGCATTGTTTCCCTAAAATTCTTATTTTCCTCATTTGTAATTATCAACAAATAGCCTGAAGCACTTTAAGACACTGCAAGAGTATGAGTTAGTCCAATGTGTGTGTGGGAGTGAGAGCAGGGGCAACAATAAATATTAGGGAGCACTTGCCATTGACCTAACACACTTCCAATTCTAGGAATTTGCCTCAAGAAAATAATTGTACAAAATAAAATAATGTTTGTAGAAGTATATGTGTTGCAATTTCATTTCTAACAGGAGAAAAATGGAAAATGTCAAATTTCACTAAATTTTAAAATGATTATAATCCTAGATGGGCATCATTTCAGGAACAGGATGAGCGTGAGGCTGGGGAGGAGCCCAGGTGTACTCCCTCTCAGGGTCACACCCTGGGCCCTCACTTGTCTCTCCCTAGTCTGGGCCCTGAATTCATGTATGTACATTGTATATGATTACATCACTTGTATTTGATTTTGATTGTGTAAATCAATTATGGCATGACCATACAATGAAATATTATGGAGTTATTAAAAATGGTAATGTAGACCTCAATTTACTGACATGGGAAGACACTCAGAATATTTGGTCTAAGTTAAACAAGCAGGGTACAAAAACAAAATGTGCAGAAAAGTTTGCAAAATCTATAATAAAATCAATCACTGTAATTTAAACATCCCAATATAGAACTCTTTTAAATAATTAATTGTTGCCATTTATATTGAAAAAAATCAAATATTTGAATGAGTTTAAAGCAGTGAGTATTTCTTAAGGCAAAGGAATAGAACAAAGAAAAAACACTATTGTATAAGTCTATTGGCTTTTCTGACAGGTATGAATATTGTTACAAGTTTGTATTCTCAACAAAACCATTCTCCTAAATTAACTTCATTTTCAAATTCAGTCATTGCGTAGCTACAAAACATTTGGCACATGGCCCCCTCTCCAAATCTCTCACTTGGTTTTCTAACACTTGAGAAATCTAAAGCATTTTATCAACATGTTTAAACCAAATCTTTTGATTTAGGAAGCTAGAACCGCTTCATGGCTGATGAGTCTTGGGTCTACCCAAGGAAAGGGTACTTGGCTGCTGTACTGTTCTAGGAACACTCTGAAATAGTAGCGGTGACAGGTGCTCTTGATTCTAGAATTCCCTAAGCATTGTTGTTCCTCTTGTGTTATTGAAGCCATTCTCTTACTTAACTGTCATGTGTGTATATTTATATGCTCTGTGTCTGGAAGTAGGTAATGTGTTTTGGAGGGCTAGACCAGTGGATGCCTACATAAAAGGACCTTTATTACAACAGGAGGTCAGTAACTACTGCTTAGTAATGAATGACTTAAGTGATTGGAAAGCAGTGTGGTGTAGCGAAGAATTCGTGAGCTTTAGATCTTGAGATAGAATCCAACCGTACCCCTTGCTAGTAGCATGGTCATAAGCAAGTTACCCAACCTTTCTGAGTCCTAGATTCTTTATCTCGAATGCCACCTACCTAAGGGCTCTCCTAATAATCAAGTGAAGCAATGCTTGTCAATAGCTGGTGAAGTGCCTGACACATAGCGGGCCTTCAATAAATGCTAGTTTTTCTTTCCCCTTCTTTACAATTGCCTCCCTTACTAGTATGGAAAATGAAAATAAGGAAGGGAAATAAAGTTGATCTCCAGTGATGATGAAATTTTTCTTATTGTTGTTCAAGTACAGTTGTCTCCATTTTTACCCTACTACACCTCCGGCCCCACCCATTCCCACCTCCTGCCCTCAAACGTAATGATGAAATTTAGCTATGGACCAGATTTTGTTCATTCAACAATCATATCTACCCAATATCAATCCATCTACAATGAGATCTTACTATTAACACTCAACCCATGAAAAGTCCTTGCCGAAAGAGTGATCCCTCAATTCCCTGTGAATTTCCTGGCAGCTTGGACCCCTGGCCAGTGGGGTGCCCTGCAGCCAATTTGCATGGGATGACACTACCTTGTGCCTAAATTTTCTTGCTTGTCTTTTGCTGCCCAGTGAACTCCCTTCCAAGCAATACCTTAATTTCAAGGTTTTTTCTTAAAGTACCAAATATTCCCTTCCCTTTCATCTAATGATAACAGTTAACACATACTTATACAAAGTTCAGAAGACATGGATGTTTAGGAAGTAAAAGCTTTCAGTAAGACTCTCACTAAAAATGACCATTGTCAGCAATTCAGTGAGTAATGTTCCAAGCTTCATTTTTAATAAGGCAAACCTTTTATAAGGATATATACTATCTCTTTGCTTTCTCTCAATTTCTGCTCAGTTATCCTCAGAAAGTCTCTTTTCCTACTTTTCTGTGTCCCATTTGTGAATTGCAAAGTTATCTTTATAATCAAGAGAATGTGATATAGACTCATAAGGAAAAAGGAAAGTCCTATATTTGGTAGTGCATGTAGAAAGGGATCAGGCCTGATATCAGGTAAAAGTATAAATAATCTGCATAAAAATCTCCATCTCTTTCTTTGTCTTTCTCTCATTAAATTCATACTTCCCCAGGTACCAGCATTCATGGCAAATGACTATTTTTCATTTAATGTTATCATTTTCCTGCTCATTTAATTAAAAGCATAGTGGAAGATTTTTCCTAACATTTTGCATTACACAAGTGCTGCTCAAAAAACCTTTGCTGAAGGTTTTTATTTTTAATTTCTCATCTGTCACAGACCAGTACTTCTATAAAATAAATTAAAGAGCCTCAGGAGAAACATGAAATGAAAACCAAACACTAGATTTAACAGACTTAAAGTTACTCCATTGGATTGTTATAAAAGTTTTCAAAGTCTTGCTTACAATTTCTACACTTATGTTGTGGCAGACCACTTGCAGAGATTTTGTGGATGGTGGTGGTTGGTGTACAACACATGGAGTGATGCTTTCCTGTGTCTCTGTGTAAGGCTCACACCATCGTGTACATCAGGTCTATGGGCAAATGTCTTCCAAGTTTCTAAGAAGTAATTTACAAACGAACTTCCAGGTAGGAGTCCCCATGTAAAAGTCTGGGACTGTCTATATGAGGATATATTGAGACGAGCTGCTGCATTTTTTCACTTTTCATCCAGACGTTTAAAATGATGCACATATAGGACTCTTGAAACCAGGGAGAGTTCATTATTGGAAATACACAGTGAAGTCCCAGATAAATTTTTATTTCCCACTGGTGCTTTCAGACTCCAAAGTTATTTCTTGCCTGATTACTATCATTTTGAATGTTAACAATCAAAGGGAAAGCAACATGACAAAACCCAATCCCTGTAGAAACAAACAAAATTCTGTTTCTTTTTAAATGTGACCTTCAGTATGTAATAGTTATAGTAAGGTTCAGAAAATTATCCTGTCTCAGATACAGCTCATGGGATATCTACTGGCAATGCCTACGTCAATATATTAATGGAGTTTCACATCACTCATGAATTCTCATCTAGTTTTCTTAAGATATCTTAGAGCTCTAGACTTTCAATGGCTCACTTTCCTCAACCATGGAATAGAAATGAGAATGAAGGAGAATAAGGGGGGGTACTAGAAAAATTTTCAGGGCTATGATAAATTCAAGACTTTCGTGTGTGTGTGATAAAAATCTATAGAGTTTATGGTTTTTTTATTTTTTAAAGATTTTAAAGATTTTTTAAAATTTATTTTTAGAGAGGGAAGGGAGAGAGAAAGAGAGAGAGAAAGAGAAACATCAATGTGTGGTTGCTGGGGGCCATGGCCTGCAACCTAGGCATGTGCCCTGACTGGGAATCGAACCTGTGATGCCTGGTTCGCAGCCCACGCTCAATCCACTGAGCTACGCCAGCCAGGGTGAGTTTATTTTTTTCATGTTTCACTTGCTACTTCATGACTTAAAACCTGGCCTTGATTTTTTTTAACTGCTAGTCTAGGACATTACTTGGTTCAAATTGTCAGCCATAGTGTATTCATACATCCACAGATACAATAATTCATTAAATACTTGATTCTTGCCATTAAACATTCATTTTCATTCATTCATTTAGCAAACATTTGTAAAGTACTTACTGTAGGCACAGTGCTAAACACTGAGAGACCCAGAGAATAACAACATACATCTGGAACCTCGAAATAAAACCCAGTACTCAACAGGTGGGCCCCAAAAGATAAATCATACCACCCCTACTACATATTAATCTGTTTTAATGGAAGCAATTGAAAATATCAGCATTCCAAGTACCTTACTATTTAAGCTATTCACTTCACCAAGTGTTTTCTGAAAGAGGAAGGATTTCTATTGCAAATGCATTATGAGAGATAAATTATTAATTCATTGAATACGCTGTTTTCTTTTACATTACTAAAACATCTTATATTTGATATAGTGAAAAGTGTTGGTTTGCAATGTGTTATAAAATGTATAATATGTTGTAAAACTTACAGTGTTGGGGGCATAGGGGGACTAAATGGTAATGGAAATGATAAAATAAAAAATCTAAAAAAATTTAAAAGATAAATAAAACTTGCAGTGTTAAACTACAGTCTAAACAAAGCTAGAAAGTGAAAAAATATGCTGAAGGTGCGAAAACATATTTTGTACTTGCCTTATGCACGCTGACAAATCTGCAAGTACATTTCGCACGATCAGAGTGACCCTTGGGTCAGAGTTCCCACCTGCTTGACCGAGACTGTTTTTTCTCATACGTTTTCTAATACTGCATTCTGAGGCATTCTTAGGTGAATGGTGCATGTGTACATGTGTGTGTGCATGCTGTACGTGAGTACGTTTTGTGGAGATGGGTGCGTGGATACAAATAACAAGATAATCTAAATGAAATCAGGTCATTACTTTTAGACAAGTATTAATTTTCAGACACTGAAACAGCCTCCAGGCAAGCAATTAAGTCATCCTGAAGTCTAGACAGAAAACAACAATAAATGTTCCAATTATTAGAATAGTTTAAGAAAGAAGGAAAGACAGGGAAAAAAGAAACAGGCAAGGAAAAGGAAAAGGAAACATATTTTGCCATAGTGGGAAGCATCACTAACACTGGGAAATAATCCTCTAAAACGGTATTCCCAGGGAGAAAATATTTGGAGAAAAGTTGCTGGTTACCCTCAGGAACTCCCAGCATGGACTGAGCTGTAAATTCTTGCTATGCTTTTATTTAGAGCAACACCATTTACAAGAGACTCAACAATCTGATTTTTTTCTCAGGTGTGGCCCAAAATGTGCCAGCTGGTGGGTGACATGACTTCTCCCCAGCCACAGAAGTCGAGGCATGCTCCGAATGCATTGCTACATATTTTGACTCTTATTTTGCTTATGTCAGTGAACACAGAACAGAGAAGTGAAACCAGGACTGATAATTTACCATGAGTTTCCTTAGAAGCTTTCCTCTAAGAGGCGAAAGAAAAGAACTCAGATGAAAGTTTGACCTTATTGCCCTAGCTGGGTGGCTCGTTTGGTTGGAGCATCATCCCATACACAAAAGGTTGCAGGTTCAATCCCGCTTCAGAGCACATTCCTGGGTTGCGGGTGTGATCCCCAGTCAGGGAGCATTCAAGAAGGCGACTGATAAATATTTCTGTCTCTCCCTTCCTCTCTCTTTAAAATCAGTAAACATGTCCTCGGGTAAGGATTAAAAAAAGTTTGGAAAAAAACATATTTATTGTATAGGAAGTTAAAAAGGCAGGTACCATCTTAATCTGAGAAATTCATGGAACCCTATTCAATTGTTTCATCAAAATATTTTGGTGGTATATTTTATTTTTGGTAGAGTAAATTGGGCAGTCCTGGTGACTAGTGATGCCTGGTGGCCCTTCAAGAGATGTTTAGATTCCAAGTCCAGTTTCTTATTTGCCTGCCCCCTAAGATCTAGATGTGCTATGAAATTAAAATGCTTAAGGAAATAGGGATTGTATGCTCTAAAAACAAACATCCTTAAGTTAATGAGTGACCACAGGGATGTCTAACTAAGGCCAATGACTTAGCAAGGCATGGGCTGTGAGCCATAGCATATGTTTAATAGTAAATTATGTGTTCAGTGCTGAGAAGAGAAATTTTAGAAATTCTTGAGAGGCAGTGATAACAGAGACTGATAGATCTGTGAAGTTTCTGGGTTCTGCAAATATGGTGCAGGAGCTCCAGCTGAGACAAGGCCAATGTAATGGGGCAGGAGAGTAGTCCCATGAGGGACAGAGTTCATCCCTCCTGGAGGTCAGCATTCTCCCCAATGCCTCACTTAGCACAGCTCTGAGAAGACCCACAAAAGACATGAGTTACAGTGATGTTCTACCCTCTCCTCAGCCCTGGGGCCTAAGCCGACACTCATAATGACCTTTCCTCATACCGTGGAAGTTTGGTAAGGGGAATGGTAGAGCCGTAAAGTGAGAGGGCAGGAGGAAGGTGGCAGGTAAGTGCCACTTGCTTCTCACTAAGGGTTGAGTTATATAAATCAGGGTGTTGGGAGACACAGCTGCCCAGCAGGTCAAGGACAGGTACCTCCCAATGCAATGGATCGCCATGCTGGAGACAAGATTCCTGACTCTGCCATCCAGACAAGGTGCTCCATTCACCACATCACCCACATCACCTAATCTCTCTAGCTTACAGTTTCCTTCTCTGAAGAAAAAAAGAGGGGAAAACAGGAAAAAAGGAGGCAAAGGAAAAAAATATAAAAGGAGCTATGTATTGGAATGTATGATTTCTATGGTATTGTATTCTGTAATAATTCTGACTGTCCTGACTGGTTAAGACAGTAAGAAAGGAGATTCCCAATTTAAAGCCTGTATGAAATCTAGAAGCAGAATTCTTTATACAAGTCAGTTTTTAGATCTCTCCCATTTGGAGAATGTGAAAGACATACAGATCTTTTGGGCTTGAGATTGCCAAGGTATCCACATCTAGTTATAATAAAAATAAATGTTCAAATTAAAACAACAAGCAGGGAATCGGAAGCTAGGGGGAGGACCAATGTGGCTGAAGGAGAGTGCAGGAGAGTGAGGGGATCTATATGGAATGGGCTATTTTGTTGAGTGAAAACATGTGCTTCTGATTTCTTTTGTGTGTGGAAGCAAGAGGGGCCCTATAAAGACCCAGATTGCAAAACACCAAAAATGTAACTGGTCTCTTTTTTAAATTAGTACAAATTACCTATAGATGTTTCTACAGCTAAAGGCAGAATACACATAGAATTAGTAAAACAAATGTGTATTTTGTATTATTTATTTCAGGGATAAGGTTATTATTTATCCTAGGAGTAGAGTCCATATAAAAGAAGAAGTGACAACATGTAAGACCAAGGACAGACTCATAGAGGCTTCAAGGTCTTCTAAAATGAGGGAGTCTGATTTTCTTCTACAGTGTAAGAAAGCAGGATGTTATTTTTTCTTTAGTGTTTTGTGTATCCTTTCCCTGACATGATTTCTTCTGCTTGCTTTGCGTGTTCAGATGACTGAGGTACTTTCCATGGTACGGCTCAACATGCTTTTTATAATGATTGTTATGCTGCCCTACCATAAGCTTTTCAACTGAAAACCAAATTGTCCCCTCATGCTCTGATGCTGAGGCTGCAGGTGAGTCATTCAAATGGGCTGTGAGAGCTGAAAGCCCCTTGGCGGTGAGGTTGTCCAGCTCAGGGTCATGCTGTAAAAAGCAGAGCCAGCTCCATATTACAAATACAAACTGCTGGTACCAGTCACAGGAAGATACTCCTTATTTTGCCACTTTTTAAACTTGTTATCTAGTCAGGATGGTATAAAATGGACAAAACATTTTCTAAACAGTTCAAGTAAATGGCAAAGACTAGGAACATCTAGAATAGTGATGGTGAACCATCAGAAGTGCAGCTATAATAATTGTCTGAAAAGGATCATCCTTTATAAAGTCAGGGAACTCAACTGCACAGTGTGATTTAATCACACTATGCTTACATGTGTTATACTTCTCAGGTGTTTCTTTTTTTTATCCATTTTAATCAAGATAGGAAATAAATGTTTCAGTCTTCTAGAACCATTTCAAATGTAAATTCTATAAACCTCCTAAAAAGGTTTGAGTTAAGAAGAGGCATACGATTTGCAGCTGTTTCGTAATTTTCAAATCATTTAGAAATAGTCCTGAGATTAGTTCCATATACCATAAAAACAACAGGACAACTTTGTAAAAAAAAATCACATTTATCCATTTAAGGATAAATGAGGTCTGACCAAGGGCTTGGTATTACATAGACCCAGTTCCTAGAGAATCCTTTCCTGTGACATTGAGGGCTATATTTATTCTAAACATCTACTATAAAATTATATAAAATTATGTATTCTTTACCCTTTCTTAAAAGGGGTGCAAGCTCTGTATATAATCCTGGGTTGAAGAGTAATTCAAATAAGCCCTTTGGTGTATGTTGCATACAAGAAGGCTTTACAAGATCTAATCTTTGCTAAACCTGTTATGTTCTTTGGTTCAGCAGAGCTTCCTAATTGTAGCTATTAGTTCCCCCTTTTCTGTGGTCTGTTCTGTCAATAGACTATTGAGTGTTCAGTAAATTAAGCCCAACCAGCAGCCAATACATCAAGACAGACGTTAAATCATAGCTTGGCTGCCCTTATTCATTATTTGTATTTGTGAAATAGTTTTTAAGTACAGGGACAAGATTTAACATGATGCTCATTTGTGTTATTCTCAAATTTCCATAATGTACAATCAGGTATGTGAGGGTTTTTTTTTTTTTTTCCCCTAGGCAACAGGTGTGTTCTTGGAACAAAGTTCAACCCCCACTCTTGGCTTATGTGAGAGGCAGCAGCTGCAAGCTTACTGTCAATGACACGTGGTTCTATAAGAGAGAAAAATAAACTACTTGTTCAATGTATTAAAGTAATGGGCAGATGGATGATAGCTCCCTGTGCTTTTCTTTGTCTAGTAGAATCAGAGTCTAAACTTTCAGATAACAAGTGTTTTTCTCATTTTCTTCTCTATCTCCCTTCTTCTTTCCTTCCTCCCTCCCTCCCTCCCTCCCTCCCTTTCTTCCTTCCACCCCTACCTTCCCTCCTTAATTTTTAAAAAGCATTATGTATTCATTACCAAGAATATTCCTTTATTTGAGTTGCACTGTTTTCAGGCTAATGAATGGAAAGAAGAAAAAAGTTCACATAAATCAAGATATATTTTATTTATAATTTAACTTTGTTGTAAAAAGAATTTAAAGGAACTGTTTACAATGCAATTCAAGAGACTTAGTGTGCAGAGTCTATATTTTTTAAAAAAATAAAAATTAAATATACTTTTTTATAGTGCTCATTATTCTGTAGTAAAAAACTATATAAAATTTTGTGAGATATTACTAATAGGAGTTATACTGTGTATCTCAGAAGCACAGTGTGAATGTTAATTAATAATAACAACAAAACAATGTCTGTCAATCACTAAAGAATCATTTTTAGTGTATTGGGGTAATATTCCACTTGGTATGTTTGCCCTCAGGTACAATTGTGCCTTGGAATATAAGAAGCTCAGCTACTATCTTACTGTGTGCGAACAAGTATATTAAGCTTAAGAACATACCAGAGTAATTATAGAGCTTTGTGATATATTTGAAGGAAGCATGTCTTATTACACAGACTTTTCTAGAACTCATATATGTTAAGAAATTCCTTTCTTTAGCCAATGGGTATTTCTTCTGTTTTACTTAAGATTTTACAGTATTTATTTATTTTTAGGGAGAGGAGAAGGGAGGGAGAAAGATGGAGACAAACATCGATGTGAGAGAGAAATACTGACCAGTTGCTTCCCATATATGCCCCAACCACCACCTGACCGGGACCGAACCTGCAACCCAGGCAAGTACCCTGACCAGGAATTGAACCAGCAACCTTTTGCCTTGTGGAACGATGCCCAACCAACTGAGCCACACTGGTCAGGGCACCAATGGGTATTTCAACAGGAATATTTAATAAAAATAGAGGTCAAGAGAAGAATTTTCATTTTTCTCAGATGTGGTGAACAAATTTGTTGCAAATGTGATAAGATACGCATCTGTTTAATTACAATCCTGGAACCTCTGGTAGAACTTGAGTCACCAAATCTCCTGGAAGACTAGTGTTAGGTGTTGCATATAATCCCTAATTGGGGAAGGAGAAAAGAGAGAATCCCTTTTTATGTTTTTTAACCCCAAACCATTTTATTTAAGAATCAGATTTATCTAAATCTATACTGAAAATGGTTTTGCCAGGATTGTCTCATTCTTGAGAAATCTATAAACAGATGGATTTGGAATTCAATCCTCTGTGAGAAACAAAGGCAAATAAAAAAGAAGAAACTGGTGATAGATTTCTAGGTTTTTAATTGGTTTTGGCTATTAAATTGGATTTTTATAAATGCATGCAAATAATGACTAGCCTTAGAGAGGATGTGAAACATTTAAAAATGTATAGAAAGCATCTAAAACTGGAAAGCAGGCCTGGATATCATTATAGCACTCTACTAACCCATAGATTATCAAATTCTATGACTTTGCCTTCCTCAAGATGTACTTTATAAAAAATAATTGTAGCAAAATACAGATAGCACAAAATTTACCATCTTAACCATTTTAAGTGTACAGTTCAGTGGTGTTAAGTATATTCACACCATTATTCAACAGATCTCCACATTTTTTTCTGAAGTTAGTTAGCATTGCAAAACTGAAACTCTATACCCATTTAAAAAGTTGTCATTTCTAAATAAAATAAAATAAAATAAAAAGTTGTCATTTCTCCCTTCCTTTGCCCCTGGTGGCCATCTTTCTACTTCCTGTTTCCACGAGTTCCAGCTATGTGAGATACTTTGACTGCTCTAGATACTTCACATAGATGTAATCGTACAGTATTTGTCTTTTGTGACTGGCTAAGTTCACTCCACATGATGTCCTCAAGGTTTATCCATGTTGTAGCCTGTGTCAGAATTCTCTTCCTTTTTATGGCTGAATAATACTCCCTTGTGTGCACATACCACATTTGGCTTATCCATTCCTCCATCTACAGACACTTGGGTTATTTCAATTTTTGACTATTGTGAATAATGCTGCTATTAGCATAGATGTTCAAATATCTCTTTGAGATCCTGCTTTTAATTCTTTTGGGAGTATATCCAGAAGGGAATTGCTGGATTGTATGAAAATTCTCTTTGTCTGTTTTTGAGGAACCGCCATACTCTTTTCTATACTAACTGCACCACTTGACATTCCCAACCCACCATACAGAATGGCTCCAACATCTCCTTACCCTTTGCTAGCCTCGTTATCTTTCCACAGAAGACAGGAGAAGACAGTACTCACATGAGTCTCCACATCACCAGCAAGGATCTTACTCTTCTTTAAAAACTCGGCCACCATGTTGTTCATCAGTTTATCAAAGGCTTCCACTGAGGGTGCCACACCTTTGGAAGAAGAATAAGTTGTCATTCCCTGGTAGTTTCATGAAAAGCTGGAACTTCTTTGCCATAGGTGATATGAAAGTTTAATATCATTTATGACCTTTTCATTCTCTTCACCAAGTCATTTATTCCTTCAATCCATATTTATTAAACACTTCTCAATGGCTCAAGAAAACAATGTTTTCTTATTCTTCATCCTCCTCAGTAAGCACTTTCACCTATAAAATTTTGCTTAATTCTCCCCCAAACTCATGGGGTAAGTACCAGATTTTGCCATGTATAATGTGCACTTTTTTGCCAAAATTTTTTAGGGAAAAATAAGGATGCATATTATACATGGGTAGCACTAATTCTATATCTACATAAATGTTTTTAAATTCTTTTACTTATGCTTATATGTTAAAAGTGTATAACTCTGGAAAGCAATAATGATATCAATATGTAAAATAATACCCTAAAATACAATAACCAGTTTTGTTTCAAAATATAATTAAATTAAAAATTGACTTAAAAAATTAAAATGAAAGATTTTTTCCTGAAAGTTTTTGCCAAAAATGTGGGTGTGCATTATACACAGCAAACTATGGTAGCATCAGTTTTACTGATGAGGAAATGGAGATGCAAACAGAGCATGTGACTTGACCATAGCCAAATACCACATAAGAGGCAGATCTAAAAATAGGAACAAGCCTTATTAATCCACAGCCAGGGTCCTTTTTTTTATACTGGCCAGACCAGGTGCTGCAACAACTTTGCAAACAGTTACCAATCCTACTGTGGACAATTAAAAGGTAATACGAACTCTGGACAAGTAAGAAAGGAAGGCTGATGTCACACATTTGGTCCCTTCTTCACTTCCAGAGGGAGGAGAGGCTGCAATGGAGGGCATGAAATGACTGCTGAGTTTTGGTCTGTCAAATTATTGTAAAAGTTGAAATGACTACAGCTCAACCTGCTGTGCTCTGAATTTTTCTCCCTAAGTTTTAATTCACAGGAAAAGTTTTCTAAGTCCTGAACATCCTTAATATTGAGAAAAGTAATATTGAGAAACTCAGCACTAGAGACTACCAAAATCCCAAACAAAAGCTGGGATTCCCTTTCTCATATTGGACACAAATATCCAAGCTCATAGATCTATAAGATAAAGGTTTCATTCCTTTCCCTTTTCCCAGTTGTCCATTTCCACAGGCCCCAAGGGTGAGGGTAGTTGTTCACTACCTCTCTGCCTCCAGTCTAACTTCTAAGCAGGCTGACGAAGCTGAGCTATTGTAAAGATCAAAATATAGTGTGTACCAGCTTCTAGACCATAAAAGCAGTGCACGTCCAAAGATTCCTTATGGATCCATTTAGAAACAGATGAAACTATTCATTGCTGTGGGAGAGGCCTGAGAGGTAGGTGTCTGCTGAATATTAAAATAGTAGGAAGTTTCAGAAATGTGATGGAGGCCTCTGAGGGGAGATGGTACAATGATAAAAGGGAATATTTTTTTATTGTCCTTCATCACTCAGCTCTGCTCACACCTCCACCAGGCAGCCTCTAATGACCTCTTTCTCCCCAGCCCGCATCCTTTGAGCATCCCTCAATCAAAGCATGTGTGGTCCTGCATAGCAATGCATGGAGGCCAAAGATTCTAGAGGATTAGGACTGTGTATAATTCATCTTGGACTTCCTTGCACTTACTATGGTGCATGTCACTTGGCAGGCATGCAAAAATATTTCTTCCACTGTTGAGCCAAATTTACCTGATTGTCAGGGGAAAAATAAAACATATCATAACACCAGTATCATAGGAAGGCAGTTCTTTGATCTGTGCATAGATGGATTTGTAATGACTGGATTCCTCCTAAAAGTTTCTTTTAAATAAAAAGTAATAACTTTTTAACTTTAGTTATAGCATCATTGTAATGACCATATTTATATTTAAGGTGAGATGTTGTCCTTAAGAATTTTTTCAAAACGGAATTTAGAAAATTACCAAAGTTTACTAATTAAGAAGAAATGGAAGTGATGTTTAGGATAAGGAAAATGTCTTAAAGATGGATATCATTCAGTCATTTTATTAATTATCCTACTTACTAATTACCCTACATTATTTCAAGTAGGATAATAAATTGCTGGCTAAGTTGTTTTAAAAGACCAGACTTTAGTAACTGGTTTGGAATGATTTGCTATATAAGAAAATATTTGCTTAAATACTTACATAATCTAATTACATATCTTCTAATTTTGCTTAGCCTATTAATTTTCTCAGAATATTTTTTAATAAAGAAAAATGCAGTCTAGTAGCTCTTTGAGTAAATGAAGTTCAAATTATGGAGGGTTTTTTTTCTTTACTCAACTATACTACACGATCTCTTGGGAGTTACATTTTAGCTTCATTTTATGTATTCATGGCTTTATAGTTAAGGTTGGCAACCTTAGAGAAATGCCTTTTGTTCACCAGATGCCAAAGTAATAAGGAGACGGTTACTGAAGAGAACATAAAAATATTTTCTTACAAATAAGATTTACTGTATAGTTAACAAAAAGAGGCTTAACATGAAATCATAGATGTGTCTCAGTTGATGCGGAAACATACAGGCCCCTGGCAGACTTCCTTTAAATAACACCCTTTTCAATTCATTCAGAGCATTTGAATTTTCATTATGTTCAGGGGAAAAAACCAGCCTGTGCATTTGTGCTCACGCAGTAATTTCTGTCCCAGGGCATGTAATACAAGGCAGAGCTCCAAGTACGCCTGAAATTCTAGGAGCACCAATGTGGATCTGGCCTGGTGAAAGCTTTGTTTGAAACCCCTTCTTCCACAAGGCTTTTCTCAGCCCCCCAAAGCCTGACAGGATTCAAAATGCGTCTGATAAGGAGGAAGCTTATGTGAGACAAGAACAGAGTTGCTAAATTAAATACAGATAGCCCAGTTAAACTTGAATTTCAAATAAACAATGAATAAATCTTTAGAATAAGTGTGTACCATGCAGTACATCCTGTGCAGTATTTGGAACATATTTATATCTCCCCCCCGCCAAAAAAGCAGCTTATCGGAAATTAAAATTTCACTGGATGTCCTGTATTTTTATTTGCAAAATCTGCAACCTTAAGGAAGAAGAAATTGAAAAAATCACTGTAGATAACTTAGAGAGTTTGCCATACATGGTATCATGCTAAAGAAACAGTTAACTTTTTGTTTGCTCACATAGTTTTTAAAATTTTTTTAAAGTGTGGTTTTAGCATGTCATTTTTAAAGTATATTTTGTAGCTTATGCTATTACAGTTGCCCCAATTTTTCCTCCTCTTTATCCTTCTGCCCTGTACCACCCCCTTCCTGCTTTCCCCTCTTCCCTTTTGTTCGTGTCCAAGGTTCGTACATATAAGCTCTTTGGCTTCTCCATTTCCAATACTATTCTTAACCTCCTCCTATTTTGTGCAAGCCAATCATGCTTCTCATTCCCTGTATCGTTTTCCCCCATTCTCCGTCTCTCCTTCCCCACTGATAATCCTCCATGTGATCTCCATTTCTGTGATCCTGTTCCAGTTGTTTGCTTAGTTTTTTTTTGTTTGTTTGTTTTTTAGGTTCAGTTGTTGATGCTTGTGAGTTTGCTGTCATTTTACCATTCATAGTTCTGATCATCTTCTTTTTCTTAGATAAGTCCCTTTAACATTTCATACAATAAGGGTTTGGCGATGATGAGCTCCTTTAACTTGACCTTATCTGGGAAGCACTTTATTTGCTCTTCAGTTCTAAGTGATAGCTTCACTGGATAGTGTAATCTTGGATGTAGGTCCTTGCTTTTCATGACTTTGAATACTTCTTTCCAGTCCTTTCTTGCCTATAAGGTTTCTTTTAAGAAATCAGCTGTTAGTCTTATGGGAACTCCTTTGTAGGTAACTGTCTCCTTTTCTCTTGCTGCTTTTAAGATTCTTTCCTTATCTTTAATCTTGGGTAATGTAATTATGATGTGCTTTGGTGTATACTTCCTTGGGTCCAATCTCTTTAGGATATTTTGGGCTTCCTGGACTTTCTGGAAGTCTATTTCTTTTGCATATTGGGGAAGTCTTCCTTCATTATTTGCTCAAATAGGTTTTCAATTTCTTGCTCTTTCTTATCTCCTTCTGGCACCCCTATGATTCAGATATTGGAACATTTAAAGTTGTCCCAGAGGTTCCTCAGCCTCTCCTAATTTTTTTTGAATTCTTATTTCTTCATTCTGTTTCAGGATGTTTCTTTCTTTCTTTTGTTCCAAATCATTGATTTGAGTCCCAGTTTCTTTCCATTCACTGTTGGCTCCCTGTGTATTTTCCTTTACTCACTTTGTATAGCCTTTATTTCTTTTTTTGTTTTGCGACTGAACTCAGACATTTCTGTGAGCATCCGGATTGCCAATGTTTTGAACTTTGATAGATTGGCTATCTCTTCATCACTTAGTCTTTTTCTGGAGTTTTGATATATTCTTTCACTTGGGCCATATTTCTTTGTCTTGGCATACCTGTTAAGTTATAAGGGGCAGAGCCTTAGGTAATGACAGGCTGGGGTAACCCACTTCACTGCTTTGTGGTACTATACGTGGGGGAGGGGTCAGAAGGGGAATGATGCCGCTTGCTAGCTTTCTCAGCTCTAGCCCCACTTTCCATCACTTCCCTCAGTTCCCACAAGCAGATTTTGCCCTTTCAGGTGCTGATTCCTGTGGGTGGGCTTGTGTATGTTCTAGGATCCCATGAGCCTCTCCAACGGATGCTCTTGTGAGACTGGGAGTTTCTCCCACCACCACAACCCCCACAGGTGTTTATAGTCAGAGTTTTTGAGGCTTTATTTCCCCACACTAGAAACCTGGTTGTGCGGTTTGTCTTGCTCCCCAGTTGTTCCTTTGTGCTCATCTGAACATGAATGTGGGAAATTCCATCCACCAGCCACCTCCTTGCTGTGTGTCCTATCCCACTTAGCTTCCCATCTCCACCCCTCCTACCAGTCTGGATGAAAGTTTCTTCTTTAACTCCTTGGCTGTCAGACTTCCATGCAATTTGATTTTCTGGCAGTTCTGGTTGTTTTTTGCTTTTAATTGGTTGTTATCCTTCTTTTGGTTGTGTGAAGAAGTGAAGTGTTTCTACCTATGCCTCCCTCTTGGCTGGAAGAGCTAGCATGTAATTTAAAAGAATATTTGGTTGGGAATATTTGGTTGAGATTACATCCCAAACAATGGGATGTAATCATGTAACAAGAAAGTCATATTGAATTCACACCAGGCTTGCTTCCTTTAAAACTGTAGTTCTTAAATTTAATGATTTGTTCTTTTTAAAATTGAAATCTACAGAATAATAAATCCTTCCAGTTTACATTCTAACTAAGAACATTAGTTTCTTTTTGATAGTTAGATAATATATTTAGTAGTTGAGTGTGGAACAGCAGTATAAACACTAAAATGAAAGAGTAATGCTATTTGGCACATGGATTATGCTCTTAACAGGCAGAATGCTGGTAATTTTTGTGAAATTTTTTTCCTTTCTCTTTTTCAGAGATTGCTTGCATCTGGTTAATGTCATGGTCACACATAAAGGAAGGAATAGGGAAGTTGAAGTAAGTAGTTAGAAATACTTAAGAACTAAGTGATGGGGACAAAACTAAGCAACCCACGTAAAGACCAGTAATGGCAAGAGTTTGGGGCCCTACCTCCATTGACACCATTAAGTTCCCCACAGTTCTCAGGAGGTCGGTGTGACACCTCAGACAGCAACTCCAGTCGGCTGACGGCCTGTTCCAGTCTTTCCACCAGGCCCTGCAGCTCTGCCATTCTAGAAGAACACAGGAGCAAACGCAGGCCGTGTGAGCGACAGGCAGGATTCACAAGCTCACACCATCCCACTTAACAGCAACAAGAGGGAAATAAAAATAACTGACAAGGTCTTTAATTACTTAGAGAGTATTTTCACATGTCAGGAATATATGTGAAATGCAAAAGAATGTAAAACTTAGAACAAAACCTCTCACAAGTTTTATTGAGTTTATTTGTATTCAATTCAATGACTTTCACAAGCCCTGTATGTAAGATACAAAAATTCACTCTCTTTACACCATTATCAAGTGTTTCCTTGGGTACTTCTTTGAGCTATGATACAATCTATGCCTAGCACTTACTTAAAAGCCCAGAAATATATGTTTTGCAATTAATATTGTCAACTTTTATTGCTAAATAGTGGGAGCATATTTTAACCATTTCCAATCATTCTTTGTGTTAAAATATAATTCTTTAGGGGACACTGAACCCATGGATATCCCTTGTTTACTCAATGACTAAACCAATAGCCCAGTACAGAAGAACTGTGAGTTTGTGAAACTGTGCATCATTTAGTGGGCCAACAAAGGCCATCACCTCCACAGCAGACTGTCTTCTACTTACCATTAGCTTGTTTCAGTGCTTGTTGCTAAATTATTTTAAGTTGCAATTATTCTGAATGGTGGAGATTTCCATTTAAAACATTGAAGGTGGTTATTTCCCTTTGATGTTGGTTACTTTTAAACAAAATTCAGTTTTAGGTGGGATGGTGTTTTGGAGACAGTGATCTTTAGTTACACAATACTCTTGGTTGAGATGAACTGGCTTTGAAGCTGAATAAGGAATTGGGGGTAAAAGTGAAGCTGGGTATCTATTCAACTTCAGCTTCCCAACAGGATAGCTACACTGAGTGCATACAAAATGAGTACCTGAAAATTACTGGCCCTGGAATGTAATGTTATTAAGGCAACCTCTGAGGAATGGAACCCAAACTCATTTGGCCAGATTCATGAGATCCAGATAACAGGTACCATAACTCTGACCATACCAACCTGTGATTTTGCTCTTGGCAAAATCAGGCTGCAGCCCCAGAGAGAGTAAAACAGTCCTCATGGCGGTGTCTGTTACTTCTCACTGTTAAACACTTCCCGAACATCATTCTGAGCTGCGGAGGACTGGCAGGCCGCTGCATCAGAGACAACTCTGCCTCACAGCGTGGGTAAATGTTATTGCTCTAAGACATGTAACTATTTTCTATTTCTGCCAGGAACCAGGTAATGCACTTTTCTTTTGTATTTTGTAGTCTGTTAGTTTTGAATTTAAATGAAATGACGATTTGCCACTGTCTTTTTAAAAAACCAGGTTATACTTATCAAAACACTTGGCTAGCTCTGTAATTCTGTATCCAAATGTCAGATGGTCATCAGATACAGATGGGGAAGGTTCGCTGTCTATTTTGGAAAGTCACCTCCTCTAAAAATGCCAGCAGCTACTCTTTCAAAATATGGGGCAGTGTTCTCTGCATGTCTGAAATAAGCAACTAATCCCAAAGGGATTCAAAATTAGAAGTTTCTCATCTATTCTTTTCTTCTTAACGTCAGAGTTTTTGCTTCCATCGCAAGTGAAAAAAAAAAAGGAAGGAGAAAATTAATTGAATCCATTACGTAAGCTTGTAAGCGAACTAGGTATCCTGTAGGTGGGTGAAGGCCATTTGAGAAATGATAAAAGTCCCTCAAATCTTTTAATAGTTGCCCATCTGTTCACAGTTATCTATGTTCCCTGTTACTCAATTTGCCAAATGTTACTGCCATAGACCAAGCCCATGGTAGAAAAAAATGTGTTTGTTTTCTTAGCAAGCTTCCTATACCCCAACAGAAAAGCACCAAGCACCCCCCAGCAGCTCCAGAGCTGTTTTAGGAAGGCCTGTTACATTTCACACATAGGACTGCTGTCTCTGGCTGTGGCTTAATCAGCCTCCCAGACAAGGCCCTAACCGCACACTATCTAATAGTGCTTCACACGTTGAGAGACAACAGGAGTTAGCCTGTAAACTGCAGGGCTGGGCAGAGTGGTGTGGAATGCAGTCTAAAATGGAATCAGATGTCACTTCATGTAAAATCACCATAAAATGAAGTTATGCTGCACAGCCTCTTAAGAGGTCAAAATACAGTTCATGCAAAAAAAAAAACAAAAACAAAAAACCAAAAACAAAAACTGGAAAGATGCCTCTGGGTTTAAAATTTTAAAACAGTTTCTAGGAGAAATAGAAGGACAAATAAAGAATACACCAGGACACCAAAAACATACAAGTTAGTATTCCCAGTGAAAATGTCGGGGTCCAAGACAGCTGTGCCCTCTTCTCCCAAAATATACACACACATGCACACACACACACAGGTGTGCACACACACTTCTCCCCACATGTGCCCTCAGGTGCTAACTTGGCTCTCAAGAATGAGGAATGGACAGAGCTGTAATGCTCCAAATTCTTCCCAGGCAGCTCCATTCACACTGGTATTTCAAAATGGATTGAGCTTAGTTTTGATGAGGAGGTGGGAGCCAGGAATTAAGAATTAGGCTGAAGAAGTAGATAGGGCAGTCAAAGCAAATGCCGACAGTGAGATCAGACTCAGAAATGAGGAATGAGCCAGGGTCAGGGGACAGATGGATGAGTTTAGATTAGGAAGCCAGCGAAGGAGGGAATAATGGCAAGATGGTGGATGTAAGATGTTCAAAGAATCAAATGAGAAGCAAAGAGAAGCCAGATGTGCAGCTGGAGAATTAAGACACTGGGTTAGATGCTACTGCTCGGATTTTCTAAATAAGTAGAAGCCAACCCTGAGCTGAGGCCTCCTACAACCTACAGCTTACAGAGGGTAAGCACCAGTATCTGATCAGAGTGTGTGGGTGGGTGCAAAGAAAAAGGTGGAGGAACATGGAATTTCACAACTTTCTCTTTTTAATGTTTTAGGAAATGATACTTGGAGATTAATCTTAATTCTTTGTTTTGTATTTTTTAAGTTTTCTCTTTTCTTTATAATGGTATGTATAACTTATGCTTGTTTGTCATTTTTTTAATTTGAATTTCTCCCTCACTTTTCCTTTAAACTTTAATTTTTATTTTTATCAAAGACAAACATGAGCAGATGTAAAGAGTAGACAGTTTTTCAAGGATTATGACAAGACACAACAGTCCCCTAAATGCTGCCTTCCATTCTTTGTCTTGAGAGTTAGTAGTTACAAGTATTTTAACTGTTTACTTTAGTAACTGCCCCTTTGTCTCTAAACAATATGCTTATAGATCTACGTCTTATTTGTTTTCTTCACTTTTATGCAGTATCCATTGAGTTCTTACCAAAAAAAAGAGGGTTTACCTTTTTCTTGCCCCGTCCCTACCAGCACAAACATGTATATTTCCTTTCAGCCCATCTTCGCAAAAGTGTTATATCCCAATTTTTGTGTGACCAATGATGAGTGTTAACACAATTATGACTATTCACTGCTGAACCATCACATGTACTAAGATTATTTTTCATATTTTGCACAACTCGTTTTCCTACAGCCATGTTTTTCAGCTTCTCAGTTTTCTATACACTTAAAAATTAATCATCTCCAAACTCTTGCTCCAGTTGTGTAAGACCCCTTTCAATGGGACCAAACACATGTGAAATTCTTAGATCTTCCTTCTCAGAGGTACCTCTTCTGCAGACTTCAATTGCATGACTGCTACACGTCTATAAACTGGCGTCTGCCTTCACCTTCAATGAAGGTGAAGAGAGAAATGATCATTCTAAGGATTTATCTCCCCCACCCCCTTATGTGGTATTACCTATTTTCTGGACTCTATCCTCCTCTTTTTTAGTATATTTCCTTAATTGGAAAGAGCATTGTCTTGTGAAAAATAGTATATGAAAGGTCAAATATTTTGAGATCTTGCAAGCCTGAAAGGATCTTTATTTTGCTCTCACACTTGATTGGTGGTTTGGGTGAGTACAGAGTTCCAGGCTGGAAATTTTCCTCAGAATTTTAAAGGCATTGCTTCAATGTCTTCTAGCTCCCTACATTGCTATTTAGAAGTTCAAGCCATTCTGATTCTTCATCCTAGGGATGTAACCTGTGTTCTCCTCCCTGGAGGAAGTTTCTGGGATCTTCCCTTTGTCCCCAGTGTTTGGAACTTTCATGATGATATGCTTTGTTGTTGAACAAATATAAATGATTTTCAAGAGGTATAGAAAAGGTAGGAAAATGGGCATTGCATATTGTATGTCTCTGGGTGAGTTTATAAACCAAATTTTGGTGGTTTTTTTTTCAGATAAAGAAGTTAGCATTCTAAATATTTAAACAATTAAAACATCTCTCACACCAATTTCATCCACTGCAACAAGGATATAGGCAGCATTTGCAGAAGTATCTCTGAGAATAATAAGGTGTGTGAAAACATAATCTAGGAGAAAAGACAGCTATCATAATTAAATTTATTTTTGTTTCATTGGTCCTTTAATAGAAACCATCCTCAAAGTACATATATTTGGTTCCTAACACTGTCCAATGCTCTGTCTACTCTCCAATGTTATACCAATGGTACCACAACTATGCTTAAAGCACTAAGAGAGAGAGCACATTTCTATTTTTCTCAGCAGCTTCTCACACTTTCAAACATTTTATAAGATCTCAATTTTTTTCTGACATCTTAGAGTAGGATGGTATAGAGGCTTTGGAGTCACCAACTGGAAGACATTGGGCAAAGAGCTTAATTTCGCTTTGTTTTAGTTGTTGCCTGTACATAAGGTTGCTAGGAGTATGCGTATGAATACACACTAAGTCTGGCACAAGGTCAGTGATAAACTCACTGGCTACTGTTAGAAGACATCCCATCTCATTTTGTTTTCCGCAGGCATAGTTATATCTACATACCACTATCTCCACTCCTCATGGATTTGAAACGCTCAGCAATCATCTAGAAGATCTGGCCAAGGAAAATGACTACCCAAAAGTTTTAGATCAGTACACTCATTATCTTTATTTTCAATATTTCATTTCTTTGAAAGAGATTTTCTCAAATCTATATGTGATGGACACTATAAGATGAAAATTTTGCTATGCAATTACTAGTTTTTTTAGTCGCATATTTTTCTCCTAAACATTTTTATAATGATTTCTTTTCTTTTAAATAGTCCTCTGCGAAGGACATAAGCACAATCTCTGTGGAATCATTTTTGGAAAATAACACTCCTTTATCTCTCATATTTTTCACCCAAACTATCTTATGCTTAGTGGTAAGAGGTCTATTAAGGTCCTGCCTACTCAGTCTAAGCAGTTATAAAAAGCAGCTTTCATAGTGGCTTTGAAAATTGGCATCCCATAGCCCAGAATAAATGGTGATAAGCCCAAAATAATAGCCTGTTGGTCTGCATAACATTCTTGGTATCTATAAGACATTTTGCCCAATTAAAATACCACCTTATGCTATCTTTTCTGCTAGCACAGGCCCACCTTGCCTCCCAGGGAGATTACTCCAAGCTCTTCATGGGCTGATACTCTTTGTATCTCCCACTGAGCCTGCATGCTGCTGTGTACATGGAGAATTCTATAAATACTTTTGATTGACTAATTAATTGGCTACCACTCCTGTCTTTCCCTCGCTTGCCCACATCCTGGCATAATCTCAGATCAAGCGGAAAGCCAGATTTTCACAGGAGAAATTTCCATTTAAAAGAAGACACTAGATTAGTTTTTCTCATTTAAAACCACAGTGGCTTCCTCCACACTTGCTTTCTCTAATGTGAACCTTAGGCTTTTCCAAAGTTCCTCTTTACTTTTAGGATTTCAAAATTATTAAAACTACACATTATCTAAAGGACTTTGTAAATTCTTCACAGCAAGTTCTTAAAGACAAGGCAGAATGCTACTTTGATAATATTTTCATGTTAATGAAATAGCTGAGTCTTCTGGGAGTCTGGATTGCTAGTTTAAAGCTCTCTTAATAGGCCAAAGGTGCACAAATGATCGTGGTGAGAGTGTCTCTTCTGATTCTGTAAGGGAGACCTAGGTCCAGCAGATTCTAAAGATCAAGAGCCGAAGATTAACTAGGAAATAGAATTGCAGTGACAGTTAGGAAACTGAAGACTTTTCAAACCTTTTGTCATGGTGAGGCTGGACAGCTGGCTTATAGGTGAGCTCTCTGAGAACAATGAAGTGGCAATAGATGACTTTCTCTAACATTCCATCCAAATTAAAAAATGTTTGTTAAACTACTGTCAAACCAAACTGTACTAGATTGTTAAATTCTCTTTCCCATGACTATATGAATTACCTTCTTTCCTTTCTCAGGAAGCTACCAATCACTGGGGGGAAGTGATCTGGTAATTCACTATTACTAACTAGAGGAAAAATATGTATAGAAAAACCAACCATGATATTTATTCACTCATTCAGTGACTGGTTCAATGAATATGCTTGTTTCATTCATTCAGTTAGTCCCCACGATCTGCTAAGTGCAATGCTCATATCTGGAAAATCAGGAGAGATTAAAATACATTTCCTGCCCAGCTGTAGTGGGAGGGGGCTGGAACAGACCCTGCTCAGTCAAGCCAAAGAGTTGTTTCACTGAGAGATACATTTGAGTTGCCAAGGTGCCCGCCTTCATATCTTTTGCTTGCTCTCCTACAGAGCATTTTCGGAGCCAGCTTCTCACCTAACAGAGGAAAAAAAGTTATTTTTTTCTATTTCTATTTTCTTTTTATTGTGAAGAAGTTCCAAGAGTTGCTGAGTTTTGAAATGTTATAATCAGATTATAAGAGATCAGACAGTTACACAGGAAAACAACACTTTAAATCTTTCACAAAACTGGAGAGAACATATCTGTGATCCTGATGAGCCAACTGATTCCTCTAAAGCCTCTAGTAATGTCCCATTACAGAGAAAAAAGCAAATCTTCGGATGGATTTTCAAAAGGACCTCACCCCAGCTTTCTCTACTTCACCATGCTCCTGAGGTTCAGTCACAGAGACAACTCACCCACTCCCCTATATGCTGCCCACTCTCTCCTCTTTGCTGTGGTTCTGTTGTTTCCACTGTCTCGAGGGTCCTTCCTAGTACCGATGCACCCATTTTCCAAACTCCAGCTTCTCTGCAAGTCCCACAAATCTGAGGTAACTTTCCTTGAGGTAGTAACTTCCTTGCATCTTTATCAAATCCACAGTAGACCATAGAAGGTAAAATGAACAACCACATATAGACACAATACAACCCTATGATAGACACAAACAGCCCAATTCCATTTGCCCTCTGGATTCTTGTGGTACCACTCCTTAGAACCATCCCTGATCAGTCTTGTAACAAATATTTCTCCTTAAGGTTGTAATCTCTGAATATAGGAGGCTAGGGCTTACAACATGAGATAGTGGAAAAAAGCATTTTTTGGATTCAGAGAATCTTAACTTGAGACTCTGCCCCTTAATTGACAGCCAACATCACTGGGCAGATTACTTAACCTGTCTCAGTCTCAATTTCTCACTTCCAAAACATAAACTCATTCCTTCTTCATTCACTGACTTAAGGAAATCATTTATGAATGTGTTTGGGCTGTTCTGTGATGGTTGCTGGGGCCACACAGGTGGGTGAGACACAGACTCTGTCCTCAAGGCACCACGATCTTCTTGAGGAGAGGAAAGTTCAGCTATTGGGAACAGGCTGGTAAGCTAGGACACCAGGCCACAGGGAACCGGGTAATTTCAGCAGGAAAGAGCCCACTGGGAACTGAGACCTCGGGGAAATCTAAGTACATATCATGAAGGCTGGCTCTGTGCCTTGACTTGGGGTGGTGGGACTGGGTATGGACAGAGCCATAAGAAAATGGACTCTGAAGGCTGAGTTGGACCAGGATAGGCCCCTATTCCACTCCACTATCATGAAGTGACAACTCCTTTAGCTAACTGTGAGCGAAAGACTCCTGCCAGAAAAAGAACTCCCTCCCCAAATGCCGCCATGACCCTTTCAAGGCCCCAATACTGTTGGAGAAGCTCTTTCTATCCCAGTCCCCACATTGTCCTTCTGCTCTTGTTTGGGCCACCGAGGAGACAGAGGTCAGAGAGGTGTTTCTAGGAGTTCCACTGGGGAGAAGAAAAGCCATGGGGACCCCGCTGGGCAGGCTTCTCATCGATCGTTTGTCCCTCCACAGAGTAACTGCATTGTTTTCCTTGTATCCAGAATATATAAGAACTGTTAAACTCAGTAATAGGAAGACAGACACTTCAGTTTAAAAATGGGCAAAATATCTGTATAAACATTTTCCCAAAGAAGATATGCAAAAGCCAACAGTACATGTAAAGATACTCAACATTAATAGTCATTAGTGAAATACAAATAACCCAATGGGATGGCTACAACCAAAATGATAGATAATAACAAGTGCTGGTGCAGCTAAAGAGAAATTGACACCCTCCTATATTGCTGGTGGGAATGTAAAATGGTACAGCTGCTGTGAAAAACATTTTGGAAGTTTCTTAAAAAGTTAAGCATACATTTGCCATATGACCTAGCCATTCCACTTGTAGTTATCTAGTCAAGAGGTACAAAAACATATGTGTACACACAATAACTTATATACAAATGATCATAGTAACATCATTCATAACAGCCAAGAAGAGGAAACAACCTAAGTTTCCATCAGTGAATGAATCGATAAACAAAAGGTGGTATATCCATACAAAAGAGTATTACATACCAATAAAGAGGAATGAAGTAGTGATACATGATACAGTGTGGATGAACCTCCAAAACACTCTGCTACATGAAAGGACCAGAGGCAGAAGACTGTGTGTTCCAGAATTCCATTTATATGAATATTTAGAAATAAGCAAATTTGTAGGGACAGAAAATAGATTAGAGGTTACCTAGGGCTGAAGACAGAAATGGGGAGTGGTTGTAAATGGGCACAGGGCTTCTATTTGAAGTGATGGAAATGATTTTAAAATAGGATTGTGGTGGCAGCTGTACAATGCTGTGGTGTAGTAGTAAGTACTGAATTGTGAATGTAAAGTGGATGAATGTCATGCTATGCAAAATTTTAGTTCAACAAAGCATTAAAAAAATAAGTACCACTCCTTTTGCAAAGGTATAGTTGGAAACCTGCTAAATCTGAGTAACTTGATGCTTTCATCCCCCAGCAGAATGATAGGTGGTAAACTAAGCTTAGCCAGAGACTGCCCTGAGAGGCCACACTCCTCTCTCCTGGAACTAGTCACAGGGGCCAAGACGGGGGACAGAGTAGAGCAGCTGTTCTCACTGCTTCTCTCTCTCGTGCACCAGAATTAATGGGGAAGACGGGACTCCTAAATGCAGATTCCTGGGCCCCACTCTCAGCAATACTAATTCAGTGGTCCTGGGTATAGTCAGGAATCTGCATTTTTAAATACATGTCACAGTATGAGGCCCCACACTTTGAGAAGTCAAATAATAGAACAGTGCACAGGAATGCTATGGGAGCAGTATTGGGATGGAAGGATCAAGAAGTGGGGTGGTCAACTGGGCCCTCAGAAGTAGGGAGGCTACTAACGTTTGATTAGGAACTGAACTAAATCTCAAAGGATGAGGAGGTGTTATTCAGAGGGAAGGTAAGTAAAAGCATTCCTGAACTTATGGCCAGTTTGTGCAAAGATAGGAAAACAATACAGCCAGAAAATAAAAATATTTATTGAATATTCACTATATGCCAGGAGATATCTAAGAAAGGAGAAAGAGGGGATGGGTAGTTAGAAAGAGTGGCTGATAAAGCTGGAAAGGGACCGAGGTAATTACTACCAAGATGAGAGTGGATTGAAGATTTTGGAGGTTATAAAACGGGGAAAATCTGAGAACAGATTAAATGGGGTCAGGAGGGAAATGGAGAAGGCAGGGTGTCTTGGATGTCTCACTCTGTGGTGGGGTGGTGCCAGTTAAAACAGAGCTAGGGAGCGGAGGTGGCCAATGAAGAGAAGCAGCTCAGTTTTGGACCTGTGAGTTTCAAGTGTCTGCAGTGACACTGAGATGATAGTTGGCCCCTGCAAATAGGAACTCAAAGTTCAGGGGATTTGTGGAATGGAATTATAAGTATTACCCACCTAATAATAATAACTGCCCCAGGGTTCTTTAGCAGATTAAAGGAGACTTTGTGAACCATAAAGTGATGCCTGAGTGTTGTAATTTATCTCTGAACACTCCACAGCACTCACCATTCTGATCTGTCCCCAGTGAGTGCTCAATCTGTGAACTATTATTGCATGTGTTACCACCTCTCCTGTCCCCAAACACAACGACCATGACATCTCACACACCACTCTTCTGAGACCATGCCATAGATCAAATAAACTACAGAAACACTGGTGAGCAAAAGCTAAAGGGGAAAGCATTTCATATGGTCAGTTATTCTCACAGCATAACTAGAAATATTTTACTTTATTAAACCCTGTCATTTCAGTGTTAAGAACGCCATATCTCTCTGGAATAATGAAGGCAATAAAGCTTGCTGAAATTCTTCCCAATCTCAACATTCTGGAATTTATTGTAAGATTTATACATGTTTGAATAATGGATTCAGCAACTCTCTTAAAAGAAAAACCCTAAGGATCAGTCCTTAAGAGCTGGACCAGATTTATGCGTGGGCATTTTCAGTGTGTGACTGCGATCACTCAATTTAAAATAGCCGGGTGATGGATTTGGCCCAGGTGCTCTCCTCCAACCCCATTTCACTTCTTCTGTGTCTCCAGCCTCTGGGTCTACTTTCAGACTTGACTTCAATTTATTAGTTGTAACAAAATCAGTTTTCAAATAGAGCTGTGAGCCACGAAAAGACTAGAGGGGTTCTTTTTTTTGCTCTTTAGACCTGGGAGCCCAAAGGAAAGGGAAAACAGATAAAGAGCAAAGCGGAAAGAAAAGAATGGTGAGGTGTGGGAAAACCCCAGTGGGAAAGAGAATAAGGGAAGCTGTGGAAAAGAGGAGGGAGCTCCCAGTGACGCCAGGAAGGGATAACCCCACTGCAGCATGTGTTCAAAACGCACGCAAAAAGCAACTTGGGGCAATGAATGCACAATACAATACACAGATGATGTATTATAGATTGTACACCTAAAGTGTATATAATTTTATTAATCAATGTCACCCCAAGAAATTCAATACAAAAATTTAAAAAGGAAACACAAAAAGCAACTCTCTGACTCTGAAAGATAAACAACAGTGGGTGAATTGAGGGGGGCAAACAAAACTCGAAAAAGCCCATTTGGCTGTGCGTTTCTGGGTTTATTTCATTTCTCTCCAGAGCTGGCTCAAAGGTCGGAACTGTGCAGGGGGTGCAGGCAAGAAAAACTCCCAGAAAACCTCCTCTTTTGGCCAGGAAGCCTGGGAAAGACTCCCCTGCAAATTGGAGAATATGAGGGAAAGACCAGGTTTTCTCTTTTTTCTAATGTTTCTTCCTTAAGTGATCACAGTCACAGAGTTGTATGGCATAAGCAGCTAAAAGTTCCTCCAAAAGAAACCTGGTCTCACTGCCAAAGAATTGTGGAAAGGGGCCTTTGTGGTTCAAAGAGTGTGGGAGAATCCCTGTTATTTATTTTTTTCCCTCTCACTTTTCTCTCATGGCTTTGCCTTGAGGGTGACTCTAGTCTATACTGCAGCATCATGAGCAACTAAAACTTCCAGAGAAATTTAATATTTCTGGCCGGAAGACCTAGAAAAAAAGCTCTTAGGGGTGGGGAGGTTGTGAGAGGAATCTCAAAGAGGAGAGAACTGGAAAAGGGGATCCCCTTCTTGTATGCATGAAAGAATGTAGGCCCCAGTCTCCCCTCTGGGCTGTGCAGATGTGAGACAGATCCAAAGGCTTTCAGAACTACACTGTGACATAAGCCACTGCTCAAGTCCCAGATTAACCCCTGAATTGTGCTGCCGTGAGACCCAACACAGCACAGCAAAGGCTTTGAAACATGAACTGATGTTGGAACCACTGCCTACAGACTGTAAGAACTGGGTTAACTACTGGATAAGACAAAAAACTCAGCACTTAAAAAAGATTCAGAGTCTCGACACAATGCTCATAATGCCAACAATACAACCCCAAAATGGTTGATGTGCAAGAGACTGTGGAAATGCTTTCAGTTCTTAAAGAAAAAGACAATCAACAACTCCAAAATGGCACAGATATTGAAATGATCAAATTTATAAGAGCTATTTTAACTATGTTCCAGGAGATAAAGGTAAACACTCTCGAAATGGATGGAAAGATAGAAGTTCTTAGAAGAGACACAACTTATAAAAAAGAAACAAGTGAAGATTTTAGAACTGAAAAATATTAGGCTGGCCAAAAAGTTTGTTTGGTTTTTCCTGTAAGATGGTTCTAGTAGCACTTTGTTGTCTTTAATGTCATTCAAAACAATTTTATTAGATTGTATGGTGACAGCTGTCATATTGGCATGCAATGAAAATACTTACCAAAGTTGGTGAATTTTTGTGTAGCCATTTTAATATTGAAGATGGAAGAAACTGCATAACATTTTTGGCATATTATGCTTTATTATTTCAAGAAAGATAAAATTGCAACTGAAATCAAAAGAAGATTTGTGCAGTGTATAGAGAAGGTGCTATGACTGATTGAACATGTTAAAAGTGGTTTGCGAAGTTTCCTGCTGGAGATTTCTCGCTGGACAATGCTCCCTGGTTGGGTAGACCAGTTGAAGTTGATAGCAATCAAATCAAGATGTTAATTGAGAGCAACCAACATTATACCATGCAGGAGATAGCTGACATACTCAAAATATCCAAGTCAATAAAGTTATTGGTGAAAATGAAAAATGTGTCTTTTATTTTACAGAAAAAAATCATACAGACTTCTTGGCCAACCCAATACAATAACAATAAAAAACACACTGGATGAGCTCAATGGTAGAACAGAGATGAAAAAGGGAGTATCAATGAACTTGATGACATAAATACTGTCTATTCTGAAGAACAGAGAAGAAAAAAGGTTGAACAACAACAAATGAACTGAGCCTAAAGAGTCTGTGGGAAAATATTAAAAAGTCTAACATTATAGTGTCACTGGAATCCCAAGTGAGGACAAAAACATTAGGTAGAAAACATATTTGAAGAAATAATTGCCCAAAACTTCCCAAACATGGTAAAGGCTATATGTTTACAGATCCAATGGCAGTGCTATCTACCTGGTCTTTAGCACGTACCTGCATGCACACATGATACCCTCCAGTGAGTGCCTCTGAAGGAGAGAAGAAGATGAGGGAAGTGAAGATATAACTGCCTAAAAAAATAAATAAAATGTGATGGGCTATCATCTCCTTTTGAGAGGTGTCCCAAGTACCAAGACCTTTACTTCTAAATGTCTCCCCTGAATCCAGCAGAACAAGGAATCATTAGAACTATGTCCAGCAAGAAGCTAGTTCATCCACCAACACTAAACTTGCAGAAAGTATTTACTACATTATAGACCATTGACTTTGGGTCAGAAAACAGAGGCAGGATGAGCTACAAAGAAATTTTTAATTTTTTGTATATAACCTAAAAGAATCTTGTAAAATCCTTTTACACACTTTTAGACATATAAAAACTTTCCCCAAAATGTGAACGGTTGTGAAGAATGTAACTTCCAGCACTCTGTAAACAGTGACATATAAAGGTAAAACTTCTATCGCTCGCTGAAATGTGTCCACTGAAATTCCTCACCATTCATTTTAAAGGAATACAACAACAGGCTGCTCTTTGCAAGTCATAAATTTTGCATAATTACATTTCTCCTTGAACTTGTATTTCCATTCTTATTTCCCTATAGAAGCTTATCCCAGCTTTATATATTTATGCCTTAATGTCTTTTATTCATTACCCTATCATACTTTTTTCTACATCAAAATAGGTATATACACTTAAATTGATCCAATGACCAAAAATGCTCTTCTGATTGTTACCACTGTTATTAGAATGCAACTTATCAAAATAATACAAATATTACAAATGTTAGCAAATAAACACTAAATGTAAATAAAAGCTAAATTTTTACTGGAAATCCCTCTCTTTTGAGCACTTTTATTCTTCAATTATTTTATGCCTATGTGGATGAGTATTTATATTACTAGAATGAGTCAAGATTGAAAACCAATTTGATTCTCAATTTTTGTTTTTACCAATGAAATTGCTGAGAAACTATTCACATAAATGAAGAGATAGGAATGGATGAGATTTACAATAGAAATGTTATTCAATTCTGAATTCCTTCTGAGTCATATAATGAACATCATGGTGATGAAATATCAAAATTATTTTACTCATCAGTGAAAGAAAAACTTGGGGAAGACTAAAATTTAGTGAGTACCTTGTCTCTTCATCCATCTGGGTATTCTCAGCCACTCATGACGGTCTTTGTTTAGGCAATTCACAGCTCTGTACACACAATTGTAGAAAACTTACAGTGCAGCAAGAAATTATGTTCTATGGGATGCAAATAAATTTTATCATGTGGAAGTTCAATTGACTTGCCTCTCAAACTAAGAAGAAGCCAGTGTTGAATCTATTAGGTAAATTAATTTCAGCATCTCTATCAATGGTCCCCTTTCCTTGTAGAATTTTCTGGTTCTCTCATTTTTTTAATATTTAAAAATGTTCATTTGTTATATTTCATCTCTTCTAAATTTCTCCTTTAACATCAGTTTATAATTTCATTAGATTTCCTTTTTTATTTAGAAAACATATGATTTTGCAAAGTCTAGGAATTAGAATCATTGACATTCTCATCCCTAAAACTGAGATTTTTCAAATGTCCCCCTTTTTTTGCCCTCTCCATTCCTTAGATTTTCACATCCTTGGACAATGCAATTTAATAAAATGAGTTAGAGATAGGCCTTTTTGTGAAGTGGACTAACAAGATAGGCCTTTCTTATGTAAGGTAGTCATAGAAAAGAAGGTGGGAGACACTATGTGCACGTATCTTTGGAAGTCTCTGCATGTAGTTAATGCACACAGTATAAAAATTGCTAGCCTAAAGTAGGAAGCAGAAAAACGAGTGTCACCCCTTTTTCTATACCACCTAGACTCATTTCCATTAACGACCTCTTTTTAAAGTTTTCAATTATTGGAGAACTTAAATTAAGTATTGTTCACTTTCCATTCAGAAGAGACACTGAGGGAAGAGGAGGCCCAATGAAGGGAGAGGCTGTTAGGAAGCGGGATGGAAGAAGGGCTGTGGAGGCGGCCCGCCTAGGGAACCTTGAACAGCCGGAGGGTACCATGAGAGTACTAAGACGTGCAGAAGAAGTGGGTATGGAGGAAAGATCAAAATTCAAACTTTTAAGAATTTTGTCCAAATACTTGTGAATCTACATTGTACCCCTGAAAATATCTAACCACAGTTTCTAGTATGCCAGAAGATGGTGCCGGGGGAAAAAGACTGTCTGTGTTTAATCTAATGCTTAGCAACGAATTAGATGGACTTTTCCATCAACCTACTAACTGGGCCAAATATCTGAGCCTCCTGCCACTTAAGAGAGGTGAGCGGAAGTACCATACAGTATTCCTTAGATGAAAAGACCACTCTTATGTCACACTAGTCTCTTACCTACACAATCTGGGCAATACACAGGCTTCTAAACTCAGATTCCATAAATTGTACACCCCAAGTACATATCAGACTATAATCAGACTGAAATGTGCATTCACCACTGAGAAGCCCATTATAGGTAGTTCTGGAAAATACAATTCTGGTGCAATTGGACTGCTTCTTGTTGCCTTAGAGTAAAACAATCAATTGATCTCATAAGAATCCACCCATTCTTCTGTGAATAAAACTAAATAGAAACAAAGCTGGACATAATGATGACAACCACCTAAGCAGATCCTTTCGGATCTGTGTTCATAGCTTAGTTCATCTTCTGATCTGTCTTAGGTCAGATCCTTCACTGATACTCATCTTTGCATCCCCTGTGATTTCTCACTGTGCTGGGCACATATCAGCCATTCAACATGGGGGAATGAATAATAAAGGGATCCCAGAGTTTCTCTGGATTTCAATGTGGACAGATGCAAAGTAATAAAGGTTATTTTCTCCCTCCACTGGGTACAAGTATAGACACAAGACAACCAATGTAGTCTACATACTACAAGGCCCGCCTTTGGTATCTCCAGCATCTAGCTTCTCCAGGAACCATGCTCCTCTTCAACACTGCCATTCAGACCATCTCACTTCTACTTTCAGTCGCCCAGGGCCCTCCTGCTCTTCTTTATTACCCCTTTCTATCAAAGCAAAAAACAGACTTATATTGTAGAATGGCCCTTAAGTACTGAGAACTGAGGCTAACAGGAACCTCAAGGTTATCTAATTCATCCATTCATTGTATAGGTGTAAAATTTTAAGAATTAAGGACTGCTGCACCTTCTCCACTTGGCTAATTGGTTAATGAGAAACCAGGATTATTAAATGCCTCATTAACTGAATAGGGCAGATGAAGGTGCCATCCATAATAATTGAAAGTTCTTCTGGTTTTAGACAACTTCTTATGTTTGTCCCTTTCTATATAAGGCTGTATATTGAAAAGGATACAATCCTATTGCATTTTTTCACTTCAAGATGCCATGTTATCTTTTAGTGAAAAAGGGGTTTACTAAACAGAAAAACAAAACGAGATGGAATTACCCTGGATATAAAAGCTCACATAACAAAAAGGCAAATACTGTATGATTCCACTTACATGAGGTACCTAGAATAGGCAAACTCATAGAGACAGAAAGTAGAACGATGGTTACCAGGGGCTGAGGGGAGGGGAGAATGGGGATTCATTGTTTCATGGGTACAGAATTTCAGTTAAGGATGATGAAAAATTCTGGAGAGGATGGTGTTGATAATTTCACAGGTTTGTGAATGCAGTCAATGCCACTGAATCATATAATTTAAAATGGTGAAAATGGTAAATTTTGTTATCACAATAGAAAATAAAATTCTAAAAAAATATCCGACAATGGCCTGTTCTGACCTTAGGGTGATTTCCCCCTTCCTAAGTAAAGTGGAAATATCCTGGAAAAAAAAAAAAACTGCAAAAGCTCATAGCCTGAATCACAGCAGACCTAGAAAGTGTCCAAGGCTAAAATGCCAGATTTCCAACTGGCATGTTACCAGAATAACCTAACTAATCATGTCAGAAACATTGGAGTACCCAGCAGGATACCATACAAGGACAATGTTAGTGAAGTTTAGTAACCACTTACGTACCTTGCTTAAAGTAATGTGCTTTTGACTTGACAAAGTTATCCTCCTTTTCATCCTAAACCCAGGCAATTTAAGGAGATGAAGATGCTCACAGTGATTGGGTTAAGGGGTCCTGCTGTGAAATTCAGTTTTAAAGTTTTAGATTAGTATTTCCCTATGCTTCTTAGGACATGAGTGTATAGATATTGCAATTAGAATTTAAGTAGGATGAGAAATCAGGCTGTCAGCTGTAGCTACTTTTTCTTAGTTTGGAGGAGTGAATAAGCTGGGTAGATACCACTGATCTACAAGTCAGAAGAATCAACCTTCCCTTTTGTTCATTAAAATGCATGGCACATTCACATTCACATAGAAGAACTCTTGCACATGTGTGTCAAGACACACAAAAAAAGTTTTCAAATCACATTCTTTGTAATAGAAAAACATGGGGTCCAACCCAAAAGCCCTTTAATAAGAGAATGGGTAAATAAAGTGTGGAATATTTGACAATAAATATGACATAGCTACATGCAACAATATGGATAATTCTTAAAAATATAACATTGAATTTTTGAAAGTGAGAATATAATATATGCCCTTTTTAGGAATCAAAAATAAGCAGACCTACACAACATATTATTCAGGAGTACGTACATATGCCATACAACTGTTTTACAATAAGGGGCATGGGGAATGGCTTAGGAGAAGCCCACAAAGAAACATGCAACAGCATAGGTAACAATCTAGTTCTTCCCCCGCCCCAGGCTTCTGTTTATTTGAACAGACTTATTGAGATTTAACTCACATATGACACAATTTATCCATTTGAAGCATATAATTTAATGATATGTGCAATCATCACCACAGTCAATTTCAGACCATTTTCATCAGCTCAAAAAGAAACTCTGTACCCTTTAACTAGCACCCTCCCTTACCCCAACTTCCAGCGCTAGGCAATGACTAACTGATGTTCTGTTTGTATAGATTTCCCTGTTCAAAATGCTTTCATGTGAACAGAAGTATACAATATATGTTTTTTGGTGACTAGGTTCTTTCACTTTGAATAACATTTTTGAGTTTCATGTATATATTATGTATTAGTACCTGATTTATGGCCAAATAATATCCAATTGTATGGATATACCACATTTTATTTATCCACTTATCAGTTGATGCACATTTGGGTTGTTTCCACCTTTTGGCTATTAGGAATGGTGCTGGTATAAACATTTGTATATAAGATTTTGTGTGGACATATGCTTCCATTTCTCTTGTATATATGTACTTGGAAAGAAATTGCTTTATTATATGGTAACTCTGTCTAACTTTTAAGGAGCTGTCAAACTGTTTTCCACAGCAGTGGCACCATTTGATATTCCCAGCAGCAGTGCACAAAGGTTCCAGTTCCTCCACATCCTCACCAACACTTTACTGTGGTTTTGATTTGCACTTTGCTGATGAATAAGGATGCTGAGCATCTTTTCATGTGCTTACTGGTCATTTCTTTGGAGAAATGTCCATTCACGTCCTTGGACCATTTTTATATTGGGTTATTTATCTTTTTATTATTGACTTATAAGAGCTCTTTATATATTTTAGATAACAGTCCCGTATTAGATATATGATTTTAGAATATTTTCTTCCATTTTGTGTTATCTTTTTATAAATATTTAGCTCTTAAGCCCTAGTTTTTAGAGTTGTGTGACAAGGGTCACAAAAGGTCATTTGAATGTAATGTTTATAGCTTATATAACTTAGAACCTTACTTTTATGTTTAAATAGTACATAATTAATGAATTAAAGACAAAACCTTATGCATAAAGATATCTGTTAGATAATATTTAAGACACCACAAAACACTGTAATGCCCCAAATAAATTAATGCTACTTTTGAAGACCTTTAACTCAATTCCTAGGTATGACTTAGGCCCTAGGAGAATCTGGCTCATTAATCCTTTCAAAAGTGTCCTCTTCAAACTCTGTCACATGGTAAATGGGGGTAGCAAACTACCACCAATAGTACAAGGCTCTACCCTCCCTTCCAGGCTTTGTTTTCCTCCCTCCTCTCCAAAGCCATGAATGATTTTTACGTTTTTAAATGCCTGGGGAAGAAAGAAGAAGATTTCACTACTGGAGAGAATTATATGAACTTCAAATTTCAGGATCCATAAATAAAATGAAACGCAGCTGTGTATTGCCTATGGCTGCTTTCAAGCTATAATGGTATAGCTGAGAAGTTATACTAAAGGGACCACATGGCCAGCAAAGCCTACTATCTAGCCTTTGCTCAAAAAGTTTGCCAAACTTTGTACATCGACAAATTGACTTCTCATTCAACAATGAGCAGCAAAAAACTATTTCCTACTAGCCAAGGCCAGCTCAATAGTCACCTTCATGATTCTTCATAGTCAATTTCTTTTTCTTTTAATAAATATTTATATTACACCTGGACTCTAATTATATTAAGGATTTTTAGATTTGGGGTTTCATGGATTAGTCTTTTCTTGCAAATTATGCAATTCCATTTCCAGAAGTCATGATCCAGCCACACTCAAGCTGTTGAGTTAATTATTTTAACAAACTTTTATGTCTGCTCATTACATGCCCTGAGTCAAATACTGTTCGGTGTTATAAGAACTACCAAAACCCATCCTTGTCCTCAAGAGGCTTGCAGTCTAATCAGACTCTAGTAACTATAAAAACAATTTCCTCAAAGATTACTACAGTAAAGATCACCCCACTGTTGTAACCTTAGATTGAATGGGTTTAGATATTTTACCCCACAATTTGAAGACATGTTCTTTAAATTAAAAGAAATCTTTACTCGCAGTAAAGAAATAGTACTCTGCAAACAATTCCGGTAAACTAAGGTGCATGAGTCCCACAGGCTTCTGCTTTCCCATGGCTCTAGAACCACGGGTTCTTGTTTTTTTCTCTTAAGTGTTCATCTCCGCCTTGGACGTTTGGATCCGATCCGAGCTCAGTATCTTAAATGCAGTTACCCATATTTACACATTGGAAAAAAAACGCATCAATTCAAGTATCGCTAAAACTTGCAGCCTATTTGTGATGAGAATAAAGAAAAGGCCATCCGAATGTGATCATCAGCCCTAAAAGTGATGACAGCGGCGCTGCTTCCATGAACAACCCTCTACCCAAAGCGGCCAGAGACCCAGCCGTGAGGTGCCTTTTTCAAGCTGTCCCTCAATGCCTCAGTTGCCTTTGCTTTTTTTTTTTTTTAGTTACTCATTGCCTCAAGTTAGGTTCTGCAGAGAAGCCAGGTCCGGTTTTTCCCCAGCACTCTCTGATACAAGGTGGCTGTGGTCAGACCCAGACCAATGACAGCCTCCAACCCTCCCCCACGCATTCCCCGCGCTAGGCTCAGAGCTCCGAGGGCAGACACCCGCAAAGTTTGACAAGCCTAGCGCGCGAGGCCACCAGCTCAGTTGCCAGCCTCCTCCCGGTCCGCACTAGTCTTCTGAGTGGCCCCAGGTGCCTAGGGCAGGGGGCTCCGCGGGGGGCGGCAGGAGCTTTGCTGCGCTGGGGCGGCCTCCCGAGCGCAGGGCCCTCAGGCATCCTTCCCAGGCTCCCGCCAGCGTCCCCGCCCCAGGTTCGGGGCGTCCTGCCCCCACCGGCGCCCGCACCGCCTTTTTCCTCCCACGCCGCTTCCCGGCCTCTCGGCATCCCACCCATTCAGCGCAACTTCCGAGCCCCGGCCATGGGAGCCCCCCACACCTGCACCCAGGGCCCTCCTCGCTGTCACCGGGCCCAGGCGCTCCGAGATTACCTGCTTGGGTGCCCTGGGGTCTTGTCCTCGGCGATGCAAATCCGTGTTCCGCCACTCGAAACCTCCTCCCGCTAGTCCTCCTCCCCTCCTCCCCCTCCCCCTGGATGGGAGTCGGTGTCAGTCACGCTGCTTCTGGGGAGAGTCGCCAGCGGCTTCCGGGAGCTCCAAATACAGACAAGCCAAGGGGGAGAGAGAGGGAGAGCAAAGCTACGCGGGTGGGGAGTGGAAATAAAGGGGAACAGAGAGGAGAGGAGGATGGAGGAAAGGAGGGGCAGATGGGCCGTGGGAGAAAAGAGAGGGAGATGGGGAAACAAGAGGAAGGGAGAGAGAGCCTGCCAAGCGCCAGGCTGTGAAAGCAATGAAGTCATCGCACCAAGCAGCATTGCAAAGTCTGGAAAGATCCAGGAAGCTCCTGGCTGAACAAGCCACAGGCAGATTGGACCTCAAAAGACTTGTGCAGAGAAATGATGGGCTCTTGGGAAGCAGGAGGCAGAGCAGCCTATCCTGCAACCCCAGTAGGTGGATAAAGACACTGATAGGAGAGGGAGTGAAGGTGTAGCTTTAGCTGGGCATCAAGTTCACATGCACTCATACCTTAAGACATTTTAAATGTATTCTTAAAATGTATTTTACATACAGCATCTTTAAAGGAAAAAAATGTGCCTGATTATTTTAAAACAAATGTACCCCAAACCAATCTACTTTTCAAGTGTGAATTTGTGGCCATTGCTCCGTTATACATTGATTATAATTACAAAATTGTGAGGCTTTTTACTTTTTTGTTTGAACAACTAGAAGAAAAACATTGATTTTCAATTTTCATCAGTTTATTTGAATTTGCAAAAGGGGACTTGAAGTTCTTTGTTGAATGAATGCCAGGAAAATAATTACTGATAAGAGAAAAGGGGGGGGGATGTAATTGATACTTTTTAAAACAAAATATCCAAACAAACGCAGAGATGAGTATCTAAAAAGCCAGCAATCTGTGTTGATGATAAAATTGGGTCTAATTTATTTCTATGCGTTACAAGAGCTTATTCTGACCCCATAGGTCACAACTTAAATGAAAGTCACTTCTATTTCACATTGCTCTTGGCTATCAGTGAAGGTGAGGAGTAACTTTTTGCTCTCCTTTGTCTAGAAAGAAGGAAAACAAAATGACATAAACTTGAGAAATGAATTTATACACTGCATACATCCAGAATCAGTGCCATCCTTATTGTGTGCATGCCTTGCACTTGGTAGGTATCATGTGTTGAGAGCATTTATGTTCCAGTGATATGAAAAATAATATATCTATAATATCAACTTGTGTGGATTCATTGGAAACTTCCAAACATCCAGTCTAATAGGACTTTTTTCCTTAGCATTAACTTCAACAAATATTAATAGAACATTTCCTTTAGCTAAGTATATTTTGCATTGGAGTATAAAGTATTATGGAGTGTAAAAGGAAATAAGACAAAAATCCTGCCTTTCAGTTTATAATATAGCAGGAAGATAAAGAGAATGTAAAAATAACCACAGTATAAGGAAGGCTGAAAAAATATCCTAAGAGAAATATGAGCAAAGCTTCATGGCTGTGCAGTAAAGAGGCAGTTTACTTCTAGTACTGGAGATCAGAGAATGGGTCTGGGTGAAAGTGAGAGTTGACCCTTCACGCAGAAATAAAACAATAAGACTGGGTGGTAGGGGAAGGACACTCAAGATGAAAGGAGCAGCAGGGACAAAAGTGGGGGAGGTGACAAAGGATGGACATGTATAAAGGACAGTCAGTGAGCTTAGCTGGAACGGAGAGTTAAGGGAGCCAGATCTGGGAAGGAAGGGTAGGTGTTTGAACCCTCAGGGGCAGACAGTGGGGCACTACTGACAGTTTTGCAGCAGAATCACGACAACAAGAGTTATTTTGGTTATTCTCTCCATGATTGGAAAGAGGTAGGAGGCAAAGAAAATCCTCGACGTCTTTCACTTTTGCTTGAGATTCCACCCCAAACCTGCCTTTCTCCTTAGCAGATTGTCTCATCTGCTGTACCAGTTCTGCTGCCATGTTAAAGTCCATGCGTTCAACTTTTCTCATGACTTCTCCTACCTCAAAACTTCCCCTCTCCTCTGCTCCTTAAATTTCATTTGAATTGATTTCGCCTTCCGTGGCCAGACCAACAATATTCTTGTCTCACAACACGTTGAGCCCCTACTCTTGCATCTGAGTCTCCTCCTCTCCATTGATTTTGTCACCCTGGATTACACTGAAATTGCAACCAGCCAGGACTGTACCAAGAGCTGGTAATATGGTAGACACATGGAAATGAGGGGCTTGGCATTAGAGTGGTTTTGCCATTCTTCTACATTTCATTATACAGTGTAAAACTTTTAAACTATTTTATATGAGGGGGCTTTGCTAGAATCTTGACAGAAAGTAGGTGACTCAGGACCTATAAATTCATGGTCCATAAAGCTTACACAAGTATTAGAGGGAACCTAGGCTTTCATGATCTCTCTCCAAATTCTGCTCCTGGGGTCCAGATGCACCTGTGTATCAGTCTGACATGCAGGAGGTTAACCATCTCTGCACTGGCTTGGTGAACAGTCCTCCTCAAGGGGATGGATGTATTGGGTGGAAACCAACAAGCCCAAATATACTCTTTTTCCTAAGCTTGTTCCTCATAGAGTAGGAAGAGAGTGTGGGTCCCTGGATTTTAAGTTGTGTCTTAAATGCTATACCCCAGGTCTCTGTGAAGGCTGCTCCACCCACATGGCTGCTGAGACAACTGAGATCAGATTCTTGCCCATGTGCTATCTTACCTTAGCCCCTTTAACATTTTGGTATGATCTCTTACTGGGCAATGGAAAACAGCCAGTGAACACAATGTTCTTCTTGGGAACGTTTCCCAGCCCTGAGAAAGAAAGGATAATGCTGGCGTGCCTCCACAAACACGCCTTCTCAGGAGTCAGAAGATTTCAAGAACTTGTTCCCAGTGTGCCATGGGAGTTTGTGTTTTATTTTTAATAACTGTCACGTGGAAAGTTATCAATGGTAATTGTACCAGCGATGGAGTCATGCATTGTGCTAAGAATGCAGTACTCTCAGCAAATAAACCAATAACCATAGCTAAGACTTACTGAGCACTTACCATGTGCCAAGTTGTATTCTAAGTATTTTATATGTATTAACTCACCAGCTTTATGACATAGGTACTGTTCTTATCTGCATCCCATAAATTAAGAAATGGGCCTAGCTAGAGAGATCTAGCCATTTGCCCAAGATCACAAAGCAACATTAGCAGTGGGATTTTGGCTTGACTTTGTTCACTTAACCACTACACTTTGTAGGAGCAAAGAAAAAAAATAAGAATTAATATAAAGCTATTAGTCAATATCACAAATGCCCTAAGTCTAGGTATCTGAACAGTTGTGATGGGATTGATATCTATGCATCCCCAAGAATACCTAGAAATAAAACTGATATCCTGCTTCCATTGAGCTGATGTAATAGGAATAAGTAAACTTGACTAGAGAAAGTGATAGAACTATATAGTATTGTACTTCAGAGTGCAGAGAATGGGGTAGGTGAGTGTAGGGTAAGTGGAGGCAGTCTGGCTTCCTCACCCAAGTGTCTGGGTAACTAAGGTGTTCTCATAACCTTGAATGGGCCTGATAAGTAGTGTTCTCATAGCCTTGAGACTGGGTCCAGAAAACTGTTCCCATAACATGAAGTGGGCTCACATGCACAGTATTATGCTGTTATATAATTTTCTGGCTTGAAGCTGGCTTTGTTTGCCTCTAGTACTTAAGCAGGTAGGGACTCCCTGCTGGGTGCCACAACATGGGCCACACTGGGAAACAAGGGCCACACTGTGTGCCGTGCAGAAGGGACAGGTGATATGCAGAGACTTGCAGAGACATGCAGGGAGACATGCAACTTGCAGTGTGCGTGGCTCGCCCACCCGTGAATAAAGGCATGCCAGACAGCCCAGCAGCTCCATGAATACTCTTCCATCTGAACGAATACTATGAACCTGTCAGGCCTTGACAAGCTGCAACATAGCAAGTAATACTATCTTGAGTTTATGAGACATAGACAAAGAAAAGTTATATAAATTAAGTGTGCCCCCATCTCTGCAAAACAAACTCCCTGGGCAGGTGTAACAGTGAGTCACTGACTGCTTTGGGCAGATGAATTCATTACATTCTTTCTTCTCAAAGAGGAAACCAGTGTCGCTCAGCTCCTGCATCTTGACCTTTCTCCTCTCTCCACCGCAGCATTGGAACCTTGTGCCAGAGAAGTCAAAGACCCTGAAAACAAGTTTAAAACATCCCAAACGTTAACCATGCGAAGTCTCTAGTAAAGATTTCTTTCTTACTTATTTCCATATATCCTGACCTAGAATTTATAAGAGAGAGAACTCTTTGATGGCTCTGCTCTGTGGTCTGATTTCCCCTGATATGTTATACTGAGCTTTCACTTTGACAGAGCAGCAAGTATGGCAGAGCTGGCCACATCACACCGCCTCTTCATCACCACCTCCACTGTCCACTTCCCTACCACCACCACCAACACCCTGGTTTCCTTTGGCTGTCCCTTGCTCTTCGATACATAGTTTAGAACATGAAAACAAACTGGAGGTAGCAGCATTAAACCCTCTTTTTTTCAAGGTGAGGACCCTTAGTCATTACTTTAATGGCTCTGTCCACCCACAAATGGTATGGGGGAGGGGAAGGGATGAGCACAAATTGAGTGTATCAACTATAAATAGAAGAAAGGGAAGATAAACAACAGTTTCTCCAGTGCTGCAGAGACTAAAAATGACACTACATTTGCTCAGTGAATAGAGATTCTAAACCTGGGATACCTAAACAGGCTTCAGGAATCTATAAGCTCCGTGAATTCTACAGGGTGGAATAAAAGTAGGTTTACAGTTGTGAGCATGCAAAACAGATTTTACCTGTATTATTATGTTAATTCTTATACTACTTTCCATAGGAACTACTGTAAACCTCCTTTTGTCCCACCCTTTATGTAATGTCTTATGTTTTGTACATTTATTTGAGAAAATGACCTACAGCTTTTATGATATATTTTTAGTCATCTATGTCTAAAAATTGATTGATATCAATGATTTATAGAAATGCAAAACAGAGAAAAGTGGTTCTTCCCTGAGTCCCTCAGCAAAACCGCCATGAACATAGTCTCTGGTTCTCCAGAGCAGAGCGAGAACAACCTCGCTCAGCGCCATCATCCAGGCAGATGGTGTCTGGTATGTTTAACTTTTGGGGGATGTCTTCTTTTTTTAAGGGCATCTTGTGATGGCCAAACCTTAACTCACAGGGACAACTCACTAATCTAGGCACTGAGACGGACATGGGGTGAGGTTCAGAGGCATTTGAGAAGATGGAGGAGGCTGGTGGACACCACTCAAACCACAGAGCATGTCCCTAATAACCCACTGTGTGGATATGGTCATCCCTGTATGAAATGCGACTAGAAATGGATAAGACCACTGGTCCTCAACCTAAGAATACTGTTTACATTCCACTGACTCGTTGAAGCTATACTTAAATACTCCAGTCCTTCCTTCATTGAATACCTTTGAAATTTAGTTTCATTAAATTGAAAATAAATTACTTTTGGAATTTTTTTTTGTTTTCTGTTTTTCAAGTCACCCTTGTCTATATTTAAGTGCCTAAAAGCAGGACCACACATATCTCAAATTTATTTTATACCATGCTGCAATGCTAAGGAAAGGGTATGCAGAATCTCTTCTTGGCACATGTTGACGAATTACTTCCATTCAGCAGTTAACCAGGTGCACTTGTGTTGGACACACCTGCACAGCTGTACACAGTGGCTCTAGCCAAGGACAATGAATGACATGCAAGCAGTGGTCAGTAAACAGTTTCATTGCTTTGTTTACTGAAACAATCCAGATTTAAAGTCAGAGCTCTGGGAAATAGATAAGTTTGTCCAAAATAATACAAAAAATAAAATTATTACCACAAGTGTTTAATATATATATTTAGATTCCAATTTTGGGATGAAATAAACAGCCAATTAAAACATTAAAAACAACCAGTAAGAAAATTATTATTTTCTAATAAAAGAAAATTCAAAATCCAAAGTTTAGAGAAAGCTTAAGAGAGAGGAATTGTCCAAGAGCATTTAAGAAATCTAGAGGCCAATTTGAACCCATAATGAGTATAGAAAAAAATGCCAGTACAGTATTCAACAATTTTATGAGTTTAAAGGAGACTTGAGAAGGTAAAATCACTTGAGACCAGTGGTTCAACAAGGGTTTATTAGTAAGAAGAGCAAGCTTATGTATTTTTCATTTTAATGTAGTATCTTAAAATAATGAAAATATAGAACAGATAAAAATAGCTACATCATCCATTTCTTTCCATATCTTATTTTATGTGATACACTTTGTATTTGTAAATTAAAAGTGAAGTTATAATATATAGCTAAAAAGGAGAATTAGATTTCAGGTTTTAAAATAGAATTATGCTTATTAAGTGGAATACTCCTTCCTTTCTAATTTAATTATGCAGACACAAGGGCTTATACTAGTGCTATAAGATGGGGAGCTAATTCATGATGATGATGAAAGAAAAACTGAAGGATGTAAAGAAGCCTATCTAGAACTTAGCCAACATTAACGGCCCCCTTTTAAGTGGAAGAAATGGTAAAATATCCACCCACCTGGAACACAGAAGGCTCTCAGTAGATACTGGTTGAACTGAATATTGTGATAAATAAGACTCAGGAAACAATCTGGAAAATGTACATTATCTAGAAGAAACTTTCATTGCTCCAAATATTTTTAAGCAATAACTATAATAATCAGTGGTCTATTATGAATTTATTATTTTATATATGTATTATATACTTAACATGTATTAAATACAGAGTGTACTTAATACATATAGTGACTGACTTGCAAATTCCTGGAATTTCTAAGACAACAAGTGGAAAATTACAAAACAATAACTACCTCCAATTAGATATATTCCTAGTGAGGGCACCTGAAAACTTTTCACAATGAAGAACTCTAGGTATTCAAGTTTCTGCATGTTTTCCTTCAACGGTCATCAACCAACCAGGAAGGATTCATTCCAAACAATTTTCTTGGCCAAATCTCATGCTTGGAAAATAATATTCTATTGAGTTTTATGGATTCCTCACTTTTTTGGAAACAATGACATCCGGATTAAGTGTTTTGTAATGATCCTTAAAAAGAAGCAAAACAAAACAATGAGGCTCTTTTTAAAACTTGGTCTTTGTTTCTGACACCTGAAGAGCTTTGTTGATATGATCCAACTGTTTCTCATCAAATGGAAGGGATAGAATCATGAGTTATTTAGGTGTCTGACCTATGAGCCATCTTACCCAATTCTGGTCAGAGCAGCAGGCATTTGTCTGCTCCTTTTCTCCCCTACACTTCCCATCCTAGATTATCTCCATCATCTTGTGACTGAAGGAGAAAATAACTCCGCAGCTGTCAGTGGCTTTCTCAGCTGCCAACAAAGAACTTGATCATTCAGAGGGAAATTCCTGAATTCAGGAAAGAGAGTCAACGTGCATACTTTTGAGTACAAAATCCAGGCTTCTGCTGGTAGTAGTGAGGACAGGGTACCCCTATCAGTACCCACCAGAGCTCCACGAAGGATGTCAGTAGACTTGACATTTTTGTTCTTCTTTTAGTTCTTTTGAATGAACTCTCACGTGGGACTAGACCATTAACAGCTTGGTTTCATGTGAAAACAGAAAAAGCATGCCTTGTTCACTTTATGCCATTTCAGAAATTCTCTGGGTCCTGCTGAATCTGTTAGTAGTGAACTGGCCATGGGAGGAAGGGAGCAGCTCTGACTGAGGAGCTGGGATCTTGCTCAGCAGTGGCTCTTTTCCCAGGCTTCTACTTTTGAGGCATCAATAGGGAGGCTGGAGAAACTGTAGGCATGGTGACTGAGAGGAGAAAGGCAAGGATACCCATGGATCCATCTGGCAATGCATGGTGGAGGGATACTCTGAAGAAGGCAGCAGGAGAGCTGTGGGGCACTTTGTGGGGCAGAGAAGACAGACAGAGCCAGAGCCCATCTGCAGTTCCAGGGTCAGTGAGAAACCTGGCTGGCTGGGGCAGATGTCATTGGGTGGAGGGTGCGGAGCACAAGGAAGAGTGGAGTGTCTGGGAGGGGTTCTGGGACCAGGGCCTGGCTGGAATAAACACTTTCAAGTCTATAGTCTATGACCGTGTGGCAGTCTCACTGAACACTGAACACAGTCCTGAATCTAAATTGAAAGAACCTAGAGAGGCTCCATTTTGATTTCATGTTTTAATAATAAAAACATTAATGGATAACATCCTGCATTTTTGAAACTTTAATATGTTCCTAACTGTACTTTGGTGGATTTCCCTAGTTGTGATGAAATAGAAGTGGATGAAATAAAATTAATATAGCCTCTGCAAATGCTTGTGTGGAGACGCCTGTCAACAGGAAGGAGGAGAATTCTGCAACACAGAATGGAGTGCCATTTACAGGGTTGGATAAAAGTGGGCTTACCATTGTTTGTATGGAAAATAATACAATAATAAATAATAACACAAGAATAAACTCTGTTCTTCTTACCCACACCTATAAACCTATTTTTGCCTCACCCTGTATATTTCCAGTTGCTGACATGAAGAAGGAGAAGGAAGAGAAAGAGGAATAATAATATTTGGAGCTTAAATCTAAGTTGATTTGGGGAAATAAATGATTAATTTCTTACTTCTTACAGGTATACCAATGAGAATTCATTCTTCATTCAGCAGAACTTGATCTTCAGACAACTCTTGAGTGATCTACTACAACTTCATAGAAACTATCAAAGGGGCACGTAAGCCAGGCTGCCCACATTTTTAAAAAGGAAATTATAGAAAAGTCTGAATAACTGTGTGGTGCTATTAAAACATGTTGGATGGTATATAACCCTTCTAAAATTAGTATACACTTGAACTTTTAACATTTATGTTTTGTGTACATTTAGAAGATGATTCATCTACATAATGAAGCTCTTTTAGCATCTTGAAAATCCACATTTTACAATCTCATAACTGTGTTTCTCTTTAAGTGGTATAACTTAGAAGGGATTCTTGTGCCTGATTATTCCTGTACCTATTTGCACAATGTCTGATGTGGTCATTAGTAAAGATTCTGTTGAAAAGTAACTATAGTCGGCCCTGGCTGGTATAGCTCAGTGGATTGAGCGCGGGCTGTGAACCAAAGTGTTGCATGTTCTATTCCCAGTCAGGGTACAAGCCTGGGTTGCAGGCCATGACCCTCAGCACATGGATGTTTCTCTCTCTCTCTCTATCTCCCTCCCTTCCCTCTCTAAAAATAAATAAATAAAATCTAAAAAAAAAAGAAAAGAAAAGTAACTATAGTCATAACCCTCTTGTAATCTAAAAATAACTGTCAGGAAGTAGCTGTCTTGCTGAAATGTTTATTTATCCTCTCCTTGATCATGTCGAACCAGAACCTGAATGAAAAAACTCCGTAAGAACAGCAACTTCATTAGCCTTTTATTTATTTTGATCTGATTATAAATATTCATTCAGAGATTTTTGCCTTCCCACCCACCCAAAGACAGAGAACTGGTTGCAAATTAGAGCAAAAGCTGACACAGATTTGCATTTTCCAGGATTCTTCAAAGCACAAGTAAGAGCTCCATGGCCTCCCGCAGAGTGGCCAAAAATAGCCAATTTTCCATGGTCCACTGGAAAATTGGCATATATCAGTGAGGGAACCTTGTTCATTATGTAAGAGGACATTCTGTAGATAGGTTTTCAAGTATTCACATAATATCTCGCCCTGGTGCCCAAAGTCCCAGATCTTGTCTTTTCCTGGTATCTGGAGCAATGATGGCTGGGCTGGGTTCTGAGCCCACTAGATTATGGCTGGCTCATTGTAGCATTTGCTCTGTGTATTTTAAGACATGCAGTCAGTATAGTTCAGTAATGTTTCCAGTTCCTGGCTTTGGGTATAAGAACACAGCAAATTTCATTTTGTGCATTATTTCAAACCTGTCGTGTTCAAACACCTTTAGCAACCCTCTAGAGAACAGTGTTGTCCAAAAGAACTTCTGGGGTGATGGAGGTGTTTATTTAAATATGATTTGAAAAGTTCAGGTGGGTTCCCCCACCCCCACTTTGTCCCCCAGAGCAAAAACTTCCACCACCACTGCCAGCAATCATTTTCTTTATCAGTTGTGTTTTGGTGAGGACAGGAAAAAATTAAATAGCAGCCAGAGGGAGAATGACAATGAAATAGATTTCTAGCAAGTTCTCTAAAGTTGCTCTGTCCAATACAGTAGTGACTAGACACAGGTGACTATAATAATTTAAATGAAATTTAATGTATTAATTACAAAATGAACAACTTGGCTTCTCACTAGATATATTTCATATGCTCAATAGTCACAATTGCCAGTGGCGACTGCTTTGGACAGTACAGCATGTTGTTATTCTATAGGTTGTAGGAGAAAAAGAGTTGAGAGGAGAAAAGGGCCCTACCACTTAGGCAGCCCATTTCTGACACACTTCCCTCATCACCATCACCATCATCTATTATCTAAGTTTTAAAAACCACAGCCTGCAGTTCAAAATCATCAGCATGGCTCCTTATTTATGTAATATATATTTAAATGATAAGGAGGGCAAACACTGTTCAGATATTGCTAATGTTCAACTTTTTAAAAAGTGTATTATATCGACTGTACTACTACAGTTGTCCCAATTTTTCCCCTTTGCCCCCCTCAACCTGGTACCTCCTTCCCTCCAGAAATCTCTCCCACTTAGTTCATGTTCATGGGTCATGCATATTAGTTCTTTGACATCTTCATTTCCTACACTATTCTTAACGTCCCCCCATCTATTTTGTACCTACCAAATCTGCTTATTAATCCCTGCACTTTTCCCCCATTGCCCCTCCCCACTGATAACCCTCCAAGTGATGTCCATTTCTGTGAATCTCTTCCTGTTCTAGTTGCTTGCTTAGTTTGTTTTTGTTTTTATTATTCTTAGATTAAATTGTTGATAGTTGTAAGTTTGTTGTCATTTTAATATTCATAGTTTTGATCTTCTTTTTCTTAGATAAGTCCCTTTAACATTTCATATAATAAGTGCTTGGTGATAATGAACTCCTTTAGCTTTACCTCATCTAGGAAGCACTTTATCTGCCCTTCCATTCTAAATGATAGCTTTGCTGGATAGAGTAATTGTAGATGTAGGTCCTTGCTTATGAAAAGGGCTTTAAATATTTTTTGACTTTAAATATTTCTTGCCAGCCACTTCCTGCCTGCAAAGTTTCTTTTGAGAAATCAGTTGAGAGTCTTATGGGAACTCCTTTGTAGGTAACTCTCTTCTTTTCTCTTGTTGCTTTTAAGATTCTCTCTCTATCTTTAACCTGTAGCATTTTAATTATGGTGTGTCTTGGTAGTGCCCTCTTTGGATCCAACTTGTTTGGATACAAACAAGGGACTCTCCGTGCTTCCTGGACTTTTATGTCTATTTCCTTTACCAAATTAGGAAAGTTTTCTTTCATTATTTTTTCAAATAAGTTTGCAATTTCTTGCTCTTCTTTTTCTGAACATCCCTATGATTTGGATGTTGGCATTTTTGAAGATGTGCCAGACTCTTCTTATTCTCTACCCACCCTTTTGAATTCTTGTTTCTTCATTCTGTACAGGTTGACTATTTATTTCTTCCTTATGTTCCAAATCACTGATTTGAACCCTAGCTTCCTTCCCTCCATTGTTAGTCCTATGTGGGGTTCTTTCTTATTTCACTTAGTGTAGCCTTCATTTCTTCCCTTATGTGTTTGCTGTACTCAGTGAGATCTTTAAACATCCTTATCATCAGTGTTTTGAACTCTGTATCTGATAGGTTGGCTATCTCCATTTCACTTAGTTCATTTTCTGGAGTTTTGATATGTTCTTTTATTTGGGTCATATTTATTTGTCTCCTCAATTTTATAGCCTCCCTGTGTTTGCTTCTGTGTACCAGCTACAACTGCTTTGGCTCTGTCTTGGTGCACTCGTTACATTGTAAGGGGTGGAGCCTTAGGTATTTGCCAGGGTAGGGTAATCCACTTCACTGCTTTGTGGGGCTGTATGTAGGGGAAGGGTCTGAAAGGGAACAATGCCACTTGCTTGGATTTTGACTAATTGCCAGTCATTTCCTCCATTTCCCAGCATGCAACTGGCTCCTTCTAGCTGCTGCCCTGGTGCTGAATCCCAGAGCAGGAGGGTTTGCATATGATCTAGGGCCATGGGGGGTCCTTCAAGGAACTCCCCTGAGAGACCAGCAGTTTCCATTGCCCCAACTCCCACTGGTTTTTCACAGCTGAAGTTATGAGGCTTTATTTTCCTGGTGCTGGAACCCTAGGCTGTGTGGTCTGGCCTGGGGCTGGGATGGCTTGCCCCCCAGGTGTCCCTCCCAGTTTTTATTCACCACAAGTGAATGTAGGACTGCCCATTGCAATGGCTGCCACTGCTGCTGCCTTGCTCTCACTGCCACACCATACCCTCTCCACACCGGCTCCCTGTCTCTGCCCCTCCTGCCTGTCTGGATGAATATTTCTTCTTTAAATCCTTGGTTGTTGGACTTTCATTCAGTTCAATTTTCTGACAGTTTGGTTCCATTTTGTTTTGAGATTAATTGTGATCCTTATGGTTGTGCAAGGAGGTGAAGCTTGTCTACCTATGCCACCATCTTGGCTGGAAGTCCTAATGTTCAACATTTTTAGCAGCTTTATTGATGGATAATTGAGATAAAAATAAATGACACCTATTTAAGTTGCATAATTTGTTAAGTTTTGGCATCTATGTATACCTATGAAACCATCACTACAACCAAGATGATGAGAATATCAGTCATCACCAAGAGCATCCTATTCTGGCTTATTTTTCACCCAGCATAATTATTTTGATAGTCGCCCATATTCTTTTTGTTGTTATTTTTATTAAGTAGTATTCAATTTTATAGACATCCTTCCAGTTGTTTATCAATCCATATGTTGAAGGACAATTGGACAGTCTAAGGATATACGAATAAAGTTGCTGTGAACATTTTGTGTACAAGTCTTTGCATGAACATGTGCTTTACTTTCTGTCAGGTAAATATGTAGGAACTGAATGACTAGGTCATATAGTATAGGCATTTTGAAAATTTTAAAGAAACAGCCAAAATGCTTTCCAAATTGGTTGTAACATTTTACATTCCCATCACTAGTGTATTCCCATCATTTCCAGTTGTTCTGGGTCCTCATTAGCATTTTGTGTGTTCAGTCTTTCTGATTTTAGGCATTCTGACCTCTAGTAAAACTTCCCATTGCTCCCCATCTAAGTTTTTTTCCCCCTATCTGACAGGCATGTTTGAGCATATAACATTGATTTCTTGTTATTTTTTAAATTAAAGTCACCATTGATAGTGATTGATTTTGGGGGGAATATATGAAATAACATCAAGTTTTACTTTATGATAAGGTCTTAACCATGGGAATGTAAAAGAAAGAGTGGAAGAGGGATCTTTTTTATAGGTCTGGATGCAACCTTCTTTAAAGCTTGGATTACCTATTGTGGATAATCTACTATTCTTATGTTTTACATATGAAACCCTATTTGAGGATTAATAAAGCACAGAGATGGTTTTATATAAAGGAAAAAATTTTAAATAACTTAAAAATTTAAATAATCTTATCCTTAACAAAATTTAAATAGTACATAACTAAAAGTAGAAGGTAAATTGTAAATATCTTTTCCCACCTCAGCTACTTCCAATTTTCATTGTGTCACTGTGTACAATCATGATGAAGAGTTGTGTGTGTGTTTCTTAAAAATGTTTTTAAATAAAATAAACAAAGTTAAAGATGTTCAATAGTAATCATAAAGGAATGTAAATTAAAATGATAATGAGATACCATCCTTTAAAATGGCTAAAATAATAAAAAGAAAAACATGACAATATCAAGTACTGACAAAGATGAGGAACTACTAGAAACCTCATACATTGGCGGTGGGAAAGTGAAATGACACTGCTATTTTAGAAAAGAAGTGTGGAAGTTTTTTAAAGTTAAGCATATACTTACCGTATGACCCATCAATCCTACACACAAGTAACAAAGCTCATGTTTGTATAAAGCCTATGCATGAGTGTTTATGGTGGCTTTATTCAAAATTGGCAAAACCTGGAAACAACCCAAATGTCCCTCAACTGGAAAATGGATAAATAAACTGTTCTAACTACATAATGAACTCCTGCTGAGCAACAAAAAAGAATCAAGTAGTGATACACCAAACAAGAGGGATTAATCTAAATATAACATGCTAACTTAAAAAACTCAGAAATCAATATCAGGAGGAATTTGTCATGAATGCATAGAAATTAAACATTCCACTCCTAAATAAATAAAAAGAAGAAATTCTGAAGGAAATTAAAAAATGGTTTGGGATTAAAGAAAAAAAAACCAGAATATAAACTTAAAGCATGTAAGCCAAAAAAGTTCTTAGGAGGAAATTTACACCTGTAAAACAACCATATTTAAAAAAAATAAAAATAAATAAAATCAATAGTATAACCTCAATGTTAAGAAAGTAGAAAAAGAACAATATAAGTGCAAAACAAAGGGAGGGAAGAAAATAATAAAGAATATAATAAAATTAAATAAAATAGTGAATATAAAACAATAAAGAAAACCAACAAAACCAAAGTAATTTCCTTGAAAGAGTAAAAAAATATGTCAAACCTTGATATAGACTGATCAAGAAAAAAAGAGACATAACTCAAATCACTAAAGTTAAAAAAGATAGGATATTATTATTAATCTTACAGAAATAAAAATAATTATATAAGACTAGTACAAAAAATTGCACACCAACAAATAAGATAACCTAGATGAAACGGACACATTTCTACAAAGACACAAACAGCCAAAGCTGACTCAAAAAGAAATAGAAAATCTGAATAGATCTATAAGAAGAAGTATTGAATTAGTAATTAAAATCTTTCCAAAAAGAAAAATGTAGGTTTGGTGACTTCACTGGTGAATTTTATTAAATAGTTTTAAGTACATGTACAATAAAAGTACCAATAATACAAATTCTACACAAACTCTTAGAAAATAGGGTGGGGAGAAAACACTTTTCAACTCATTACATGAGACAAGTATTGATAGACAGACATCTTCCTCCCAAAAAACTGCAGACTAATATCCCTTGTGAATATAAATATAAAAATCCCCAACAAATGCTAACAAACTGTATCCAACAACTATATATAACCATGTGTTTTATCCTAGGAATGAAAGATTGATTCAACATAAGAAAACCAGTGTAACACACCACATAAATACAACAAAGGACAAAACGCATGTGATCTTCTCTACAGATGCAGAACAAGCATTTGACTAAATCCAGCTCCCTTTATAATAAGAAATTCAACAAAGTAGGAATGGAAGTGAAATTCTTCAACCTGATAAAGGTCATAACAAAAAACCGCAGTGAGCATTAAAATTAATGATGAAAGACTTAAAGTTTTCTATATAAGATCAGAAAAAAAAACCCTAAGATACTCTCACTATTTCTGTTTAACATTATACTGGAGGTTATAACTAGGCCAGTAAGTAATTTTTTAAAAAAGGGCATCTAGATTGAAAAGAATTACAACTATCTCTATGTGAAGATGAGATGACCTTGAATATAGAAACACTAAGAAATAAACACAAAAAAACTATTAGAGCTAATGAATAAGCCAGCAAGGATGAAGGATATAATATCAACATACAAAAAATAGATTTTTACTTTTAGCAATGAAAAATCTGAATTGCAATTAAAAAGATAATTCCACTTATTGCCTCAAAACAATAAAATATTTGTAAGTAAATTTAACAAAATTAAGGCAAGATTTATACACTAAATTATAAAACATTATTAAAAGTAATACAGAAAATCTAAATAATTGGAAAAATATCCCATATTTCTAGATTAAAATACTTAATATTGTTAAGATGCCAACACCCCTAAATAAATCTACAGATTCTACATAATCTTTATAAGAATCCCAACTTCCTTCTTTGTAGGAATTGACAAGTAAATTGTATAAGTCTTGTGGAATTGCAAGAAACCCAGAATGGCTTAAAAGAAAAAAACCTTTGAAAACATAAAGATGAACTAATCATATTTTTTATTCCAAATTTTAGTTAAAAGGTGAGAGAAATCAAGCCAATATAGTACTGGCATAGGCTAGATATATAGATCAATAGAGTAGAATTGAAAGTCCAGAAATAAACTATTATATTTATCAGCAATTGATTTGTGACAAGAGTGACAAGACTAAAGGTGAGTCTTCAACAAAGGGTTGAAACTGGCTGTTACTGATGCAACTGGATAAATTTATACAAAAGAATGAATTTAGACCTTTAGTTCACACCATATACAAACATTAACTCAAGATGGGGCAAAGAATTAAATATAAAACTTTTTTTAAAAGCATAGGTGTAAATCTTTAAGATCTTAGATTGAACAATTTTTCTTAGCTATGACACCAACAGTATAAGAAACCAGAGAAAATAATAGATAAATTAGACTTCATCAAAATTCAAGCATTTTGTGCTTCAAAGAATACTACTGAGAAAGTGAAAACAAAAATTAGAGAGTAGGAGAAAATATTTGCAACTCATATTTGATAAAAGCTAAGTACACAGATATATAAGGAGTTTCACAACTCAGCAATAAAAAGACGAATAATTAAAATTAACCCAAATGAGGACATTTCTCTAAAGAAGATATACAAATGACTGAAAAACATATGAAATATGTCCAACAATATTAGTCTTTAGGGAAACGCAAATCAACCCACAACAAAATAGCACTTTAAACTCACTAGAATGGCTAAAATAAAAAAAAAAACAGACAATAATAAGTGTTGGTGAGGATGTTTAGAAACTGGAACTCTGATACATTACTGTTGGACTGCAAAATGATGTGACCACTTTGGAAAACTGTTCAGCAGTTTCTCAAAATGCTAAGCATAGATTTCCTTATGATCCAACCATTCTATTTCTAGGTATCTACTTGAGAGAAATAAAAACATATGATCATGTAAAAACATGTGTGCTAATTTCATAATAACATTATATCCAAAGAGTAGAAACAACCCAAATGTCCATCAGTGGATGAATGTATAAATAAAATGTATTGTATTCATACAACAGAAAATAACTCACCCCTTAAAAGAAATGAAGTACTGATACTGAGTACAAAATGGATTAACATTGAAAATATAATCTAAGTGAAAGAAGCCAGATGCAAAAAACTACATATTGTACAACTATATTTATGTGAATTGTCCAGAATAAGCAAATCCATAGAGACAGAAAGTAGATGGGTGGTTTCCAGGATAGTGAGAGCATAATAGGGAACAACAGTTAATGAGTATGGGTTCTTAGAGGGTTGATGAAACTGTTCTAGGATTAGGTAGTTTTGAGTTAATTTTTTCATGTGGAATGAGGCAAAAGTTCAACTTCACTTTTTCATGTGGATATCTAACTTCCCCAATACCATTAGTTGAAAAGATTATCCTTTCCCCATTGATTGGTCTTAGTAGTTTTTTATAAAATCATTTGACATATATGTGAGGATGTGCTTCTGGGTTCTCCGTTCCTATCCCATTAGTCTATATGTCTGTCTTCCTGCCAGTACAGCAACACACTTTGGGTGATCAGAGCTTTGTATTAAGTTTTGAAGTCAGGAAGTTTGAGACTTTCAGCTTTATGTTCTTCAAGTTTATTTTGGCTCTTCTAGATCTCTTGAAATTCCATATAAATTGTAGAATGAATTTTTTTATTTCTGGAAAAAATCATTGGAATTTTAATAGAAACTGCATTAAATCTATAGATCACTTTGGGCATTATTAGCACCTTAGCAATATTTAGTCTTTCAATCTATGTGTTACAGAACCAGCCAATGGTGTTCTTGAACAACTGTAGGGTTCGATTGTCCACCACCAAAAAGTGTGACTCCCATAGAAAGAGTTTGGTGAAAGAGGAAAGAGGTTGTTTATTTAAAGGTTATATGGATTTAGAATAATGGCAGATTTCAGCTGTTAAGTCCCATTTCCTTTCTTTTTATTTATTTATTTTTTTTATTAATCATTGTTCATATACAGTTTTCTCATTTTTACTCCCAATCCAGTTCCCCCTCCCACCCGCCCCCCTTCCCTCCCATTACCACCCTCCCCTTAGTCTATGACCATGTGTCCTTTAAGTTTGTTCCTGTGAACCCTTCCCACTGTCCCCCTTAAATTCCCTCTTCTCTCCCCTCCGGTCACCATCAGCCTGTCCTCTATTTCAGTGTCTTTGGTTACATTTTGCTTGTTTCTTTGTTTTGTTATTTAGGTTCCTGTTAAAGGTGAGATCATATGGTATTTGTCTTTCACTGCCTGGCTTGTTTCGCTTAGCATAATGTTTTCCAGCTCCATCCACGCTGTTGCATAGGGTAGGAGCTCCTTCTTTCTTTCTGCTGCATAGAATTCCATTGTGTAAATGTACCATAGTTTTTTGATCCATTCATTTACTGATGGGCATCTAGGTTGCTTCCAGCATCTAGCTATTGTAAATTGTGCTGCTATGAACATTGGGAAAACACCCAAAAACAAATAACCCTGCCTCCCTCTGCCTTGCCACACAAGTTTCAGAATATACCACTCAGAAGTACCATCTTTCAGAAAAACAGATGTCTGCTGCTTAGCATTTCCTGTCACAGGTCAGCTCCAAGCATCTCTCACATGTCTGTTTGGCCAGGCAGGTCCCTGCAGCTCTGCCAGCTCTGTCTGTTGTCTTATCCCAACATCCAGACCTTGTGGCAGACCCCTGTTACTTGATCTGCTCAAATTTTAAATGCTCAGTTCAGAACTTTCTGTGTGGCAAAACATCTGGTTCTTTCTATGGTGTGTTAGTGTCCGCCATTTTTGACAACTACCCAATGTCTTTGATCCAATTTCAGCTGCCATCTTTAGTCATGGCAAGAGGTATCAGTGGCTCACGGGCATCTGGGGTGGGCTTCTGCCCCCAAAACTCACTCAGGCACAGTATGAGCTTCCCCTCTGGCCAAGTCACAAGTCATTCTGCCCAGTCACTCAGCCAGTGAATGTTCTTAGAGTCATGTACACCATTTGCAGCTCTTGCATCTCCTCCTTTCAGGTAGTCTCAGTCTATTAATCTGCCTTTGTTAATGCAATGTGCAACTTAAATGCTGCACTTCCTGCTTTTTGGACATTCTTTTCCCTGACATTATACAGGAGTTGGGGTTCCCCAATTTTCAGGGGCCCACTCTCTGTACTCCATTACAAACGAACATGGGATATCTTTCTGTTTATTGATGTTTTCTCTAATTTCTTTCAGCAACATTTTGTAATTGTTCATGTACAAGTCTCTTGTTTCTTTGGTTAAGTTTGAGTATTTTAATCTTTTCAATGCTATGGCAATGAAATTATTATCTTAATTTTCTTTTCAGATTGTTTATTATTAGTGTATAAAAATGGAACTGATTTTTGAGTCTTGATATTGTATCTTGCAACTTCGCTGAAGTTGTTTATTAGTTCCAATACAGGGGTAGGCAAAAGTAGGTTTATAGTTGTGAGTGTACAAAACAGTTTATTTTTGTATTATTATTTCTTAATTATTGTATTTCTTATTTGTATCACAACTATAAACCTACTTTTGCCCACCCCTGTATTCCTGCATTGTATATGTATGTGTAATTATTAGGGTTTTCTACATATAAGATCATGTAATCTGTGAGAGAGATAACTTTACTTCCTTCTTGCAATTTGGATTCCTTTTATTTCTTTATCTTACCTCATTGCTCTGGCTAGGACTTCCAGTTCTATGTTGAATAGAAGTGGCAAAGTTGGCGTCCTAGGCCTTAGAGGAAAAGTTTTCAGACCTTCATCGTTGGGTACGATGTTGATTTTTCTTATACAGTCCTTTACTATGTTGAGGTACTTTCCTTCTATTTTTACTTTGTTGCACATTTTTTATCACGAAAAGCTGATGAATTTTGGCAAATGCTTTTTCTGCATTAATTAAGATGATCATGTAGATTTTTCCCTTCATTCTGTTGATGTAGTGGTATATTATACTGATTGATTTTCATATACTGAATTATCCTACATAAGTTTTTGATCCGTAATCTACCTGATATTGAAGGGTGAGCCAATACAATATATACTGTAATGACTAATTTTGACTACTTAAGAAATCATTCAGCTTTTATATGTCTTCTTCCTGCTTATAATATTTTTCTTATAAGGTTGTTTTTCAGGATTATTGAAGTACATCATTCTCATTTTATATAACTTAAGATATTTTAGAGAAGCATAAAGTGAATCAGTAAAAGAATTAGAATAAAGTATTTAGAGAAACTACTTATTACTTGAAAGAAAATTCTTGAGATGATTTCAAACTTGTGAAACAATGTAATTATATAACACTTTAACGGATCTATTCAATTGTAGTGATAGATATGTAATTTTCTCATTCTGGGAGTTTTTTTAGCTCTTTATATTTTGAAATTTAACTTTCTCTTTAAAAGTGGTAAAGCTGGCATAGGTATGCCAAGTGATGTCCTCAGCAGTCCTCCAGACTGGAGAAGCTGGGGGTAATGTGCTTTTGTAACAGCACTCTCTGACTGAAATGTAACTTGAACAAGTATACAATTTAAAATTTTTCTAGTAATCACATTTTAAATGGTAAAAAAGAAGAAAGTTAATTTAATATGTTTTATTTAACCAAATATATTTTGAATAGCACTCAAAATGTAATCCAATTAATTTTGCCTGAAATTTCTTTTTGAGATCATTATTGTATTAAATCTTTGAAATGCAGTATGGATTTCACACTTGCAGCACATTTCAATTTGTACTAACCGCATTCAAGTGCTCATTAGACACATATGGCTAGGGCAGCAGTGCAACTTGAGAGTTCCACATCTCTTGAATGTACAATAGCAGAACTTTTGTACTTACGAAGTCACATTGTGAAATACCTGACTGTATCTCAGCATAATATTTGTGAAGACCCTCTCAGAGGGGAGAGACACTGAGGATTGATAAGAAGTGGTCATCTCACTACTTGCTCAGTATGTGGGGTCTATTGCTAGCTACCCAGAATCCTTGGATAACGTGTTTTATTTACAGACATTATTGGTTCCTGATTGTTTGTTCCTTTTTCTTTTTTTAAATCAGAAAGTTAGTCTTCTGATGGTGCTCACTTAGTGCTTAATACAGTTCCCACTCATTTCCAATTCATAATATTTGGCCTCAATTAAAACATTTTAATTTAATTTTGAATAAATATACAAATGTCCAAATGGTAAAAAGGCATGTATAGTGGAAAGTCTCTTTGTTACTCTGCCTCCTGTTGAGGGTCACAGACCATCCTTTGTGACCCTTGCTATAGATCAATGGAATAGAATTGGGAGTCTAGAAATAAACCCTTCATTTAAAGTAAATTGATTTCAACAAAGGTGCCAAGACAGTTAAATGAAAACAGCATAGTCTTTTCAATAGTAATGAGTCCACTATATCCACATGCAAAAAAGGAAAGCATGGAATATATAAATAATGTAGACCAACAAACATAGAATCTTGCTTCACACTACACTAAAAAATTAGCTCCAAAGAAGCTAATGGTTAAACCTCTGTAAAAAATCATAGGAATAAATTTTTGTCCCTTTGGGTTAGCAAAGAATTCAGCCATGACACTAAGAGTGCAAGCTCTAAAACTAAAAAAAAAAAAAGATAAATTGGACTGTATTAAAATTAAAAATATGTGCTTCAAAAGACAAGATTAAGAAAATTAAAAATAAATGTGAAAGAAATATTTTTAAATCATATATCTGATAAAGGACATGTATGTAGAGTCTATACAGAACTCTTACAACTGAAAAATAAGAAGACAAACAACCCAATTAAAAATGGACAACAGACTTGATAGACATTTTACCAAAGAAGACATATGAATGACTAGTTAGCACATGGAAAAGTGCTCAAAATCGTTAGCCCTTAGGAAAAGGAATTTAAAATCACAAGATACCAGTATATACCTAGTAAGAAAGTTTATTCTAAAACAGGACAAACAATACTGAGTGTTGGTTAGAATGTGGATAGGCTGGAATTCACACACATTGCCAGTGGGATTGTAAAATGGTACAGCTGCTTTGGAAAACAGTATGGCAATTTCTTTAGGTGTTAAATGTAATCATATGTGACTCCCATATTTTACTTCTTGATATCTAGCCAAGAGAAGTGAAAACATGCACACAAAAACTTGTACATAAATGCTCTTACCAACATTATTTGTAATGTCCCCAAACTGAAAACAACCAAGTTATCAACCAATAGACAAATGGATAAACAAACTAAGGTATATGTATATAAAGGAAGTACTGTTCAGCATTAAGAAAATACTGGTACCTGCTTCAGCACAGATAAACTTCAAAAGCATTATTGTAAGTGAATGAAGCCAGATGCAAAAGACTATATATTGCATGATTCTATTTATTTGAAAGGTCCAGAAAAAGTAAGTTTAGAGTCAGAAAGCTGATCAGTTCTTGCCTAGGGCCAGGGCTGGGATTGGAGATTGATTGAAAATTAACTCGAGGGAAACAGTGGATTATGATGATTATATTACTCTATAATTTACTAAAACTCATTGAATTGTCTACTTATGATAGATAAATTTTATAGAATGTAAACTATACTTCAATGAAGTTATTTTAAAAGTTAGGACTGTTTCCTCATATACCAAGACACCTGGATGTAGACACTCTACATCTAGTAAATGGTTTGACCGTGTTGTCAGGATTCATGGGATGTTTTTCTCTTTCCAGTCTGCCATCCTGGTGTTAGCTTTCATCCTCATGTGCATTGCCTCATGAGCTAGCATGCTGCTGATGTAGCCGTTATATTCACATTCAACTCAGAGAAAAGGGAGGGGGAGGAAAGAAAATGCTGATAGTTGTATCTGTTCTTTTTTTCCCCATAAGATCTAAGTAGGCTCTAATTACATCTTATTAGACAAACCTGTTAAACATGGTTCATTTAGTTTTATAGCCTCTCTCCAGGAGGGCAAGGATGAGATATTGGCATGATATTAGGATATTCTAACAAGAATTTCTGACATTCTTCTTTTCCCTGATGGAATAAATAATAGATTTCATTATATTAAATGCTATCAAACTATTTATGTAGATATGTTCTGGAGGAAGGGTGTCACTGGTATGGAAATAGTTATAAAGACATTTGTTTCTTCTTACAACCACAGAGCTTTGTTATAAAAGTTTCTTTTGTAATATAAAAATACAGATTCAACTTTACAAAGATGGGAAGCACCTCAAAATAAATATTAGAATAGCTGCACTTTTCATTCTTAAAATACTTTTTAGTAAGAATGCAAATTTAGACAGCTGATCAAAATAGTTGGCAAAAGGACAGGAAAAAGAAACAAATACTCCTTTATTTTAATGTACCAGGCCCCAACCAGCCTTAAAGACCTCTGTAAAATCTTTTACAAAGGAAGATTCACTCCAGGTGTCAAATGTTATAGGGACTTTTTTCTACTCTAAATACCCAACTAATTTGTTCCCCCACTTCCAGTTAAGGAGGCTTGTTTAACTCATCAGAGACTATAAGCATATCTCTTCCCAATTCCAAGTTAAGTGTTATCTATGTTGGCAGCTTGACAACCATGGTAGGAGTATTTATACCACAGAAATTGGCAAATGCTAAAAAACAGTGTTGTTTTTTCCTTCCTGAGAGTAAACAATTACTAGCATACTTCTTCCTACTTGCATCAATTTTAGAGTGACAGTATTGCACACATATATAACACAAATTTCTGCCTCTCAGACACAAGTCCCAGAAATGGATTTGCTTTTTCCTTTGAAGGCTTATTTTTTTCTAGTTGACAGCAGCATGCACACCAATACCAACACCATAATCAAGGCAGCTAGTGGCAATTTTATGGCTTAAAAAATTAAGCTATGAAATATTAGGATGAGTAACTTGATTTTATTTTGGTGGGGAAATGGTTTAAAAAAGTAAGTTCATGGCACAGTAGTTACCAGCATGAAAACTTTGGCAGAGAAGCTTCCGTTGCCTTAGCCGAGTGGCTCAGTTGGTTGGAGTGTTGTCCTGTGCATAAAAAGGTTGCAGGTTTGATCCCCGGTCGGGGCAGGTACAGGAGGCAACCTATCTATGTTTCTCTCTCACACTGATGTTTTTTCTCTCTCTAAAATCAATAAACATATCCTCCGCTGAGGATTAAAAAAAAAGCTTTCATTAACATCAGTAAAACTGGCAGGCATAGTACACAGTATACTTTTCCACACAAAGCTAATTGCAGGGCAGAAAATTTATCTACAGCTTAGATCCCCATTGTCAGGGAGGCAAGGGATTTTGTTTCTCAAATATCATCAAAAACTACCATCAGAGAAGTATGCAAGTATGGTAGAGGAGTTGCTACACCACTACTGCCAGCATCTCAAATGGTAGCAGCCATCCCGGACACTAGGTGACGTTGCATGTTTGTGGTGGCCAGGATGGAGGTGTGAAGGAGTAAAAAGGATCTCTACTCACCCACAGTGGGATGAGGCTGAGATAGAGCATGTAGGATTCTATCTGCTTCAGGCACGCAATTCTACTCCATCATCAACAAGATCGGTCTAGACTAGATGTTCATAATCTCTTTCAGGTCTGGAATTTTAGGAGATACCTGTAATAAAGGAGTATATGCGCCATAGTCACTGAGACAGAAATTCCTTGGACCATCTATATTTCTTGCTATGCCTATTGTAAAGCTATCATTCTTGATAGAATTGATTGAATGAATAAAAATATTTATTTTTAAACTAAAAATGGAAAATACAATAAAGATGAATGATAAAATAAAAATCTCAAAAAAACCCTCCACAGGTCATTATTAATCTTGTCATAAAATTGTTCATTTTTAGAACCCTTACTTGGTCTTAAAGGCTGTCTAAATAGTACTTTTCCACTTTCTGTAGCAAGAGGTAGTTCTCTGCTCAAACATCTCCAGCAGTAGGGACTACAATACCTCATAAAACAATCCATTTTGTGTTTCGACAGGCTAAAGGTCTCTTTATAGAGACTTGAAATTTGTCTTCATGAAACTTTCCCTTTTTGGTCCTGGTTTGAATCTTGAGAAACCTTTTTTTCAGCTATGTAATTGTGAATGAAAAAAGGGGTTCTACAGAAAGTAACTTCACAGGGTGATCTGATAAAAAATTCCTAACTGGGCAGGTCATGTAGGTAGGAATGCCTCAGCCATAACAACTTCTCCTTCTCCTTCTTATCCTTCTTCTTCTTCCTGTTCTTCTTCTTCTTCTCCTCATCCTCCCCCTCCTCTTCTTCCTTCTTCTTCTGAGAGAGAGAGAGAGATTGATTGCCTCCCATATGCATCTTGACCAGGATCAAACTCACAACCTCAGTATGAGCTTTGACTAGGAATCAAACCTACAACATTTTGGTGTATGGGACGACACTCCAACCAACTGAGCCACGGTGGCCAGGGCTCAGTCCAAGCTTTTTAAATAAAAGGTTTATAATTGTCTTAAGTAACCCCTCTTTATTGATACTGTGCATTTAGTTTAACACACCTTTGAAGTAAGCCTTAACCACCGTCAAGAAAGCACATAGCCTTAACTATCCTGCAATCCAGTCCCTGCCTTGCTTTCTCCCACCTCCATGTAACTTTCCTTAAATTCCTTCCTTAATTTCAAATGCATAAAAGAAACTGCAAAACTGTTATTCTCTGGAGCATTTGAGATCTTGCTCCCTGGCATATGGCATATGGTATATTGTCAGGTTGGCTCAAATTAACTCTTATAAAAAGTTATTTTTATAGGTTTAGATGTTTCTTACACCAACATAATCAAATGTGGATGGCAACCAAATTATATTCTTTACTTATGTGGAGTGTCAGTCAGCTGGAATCCCTGTCTTGTCAAATTAGATTTTATTAAACCGTGTCTCCCTCGTTTTGTGCTTGTGTTGTTTGATTTCTACATTTAAGGGTAGGATTGTACATTAATCTCCTAAATCAACTTCATTCTCTTAGATTTAATTAACATTTCCAGACAGTCAAGAGATTTCTGAATTCCTAGTTTCATAATCCAACAAATTAGCTATTTTTCCAGCCTCACATCATTTGAAAATTTACTAAAATGCATTTTTTGTTTTCTATGAAAGATATAGGTAAATATATTTTTTTAAATGGAACCAGGGACAGAGACCTGGAGCACACCACAAGATATTTCTCTAGTGATGAATAATGATCTGGATTTGGTTGCTTCTAACAATTACAAATCTACCTCATTATCCTTGTATCCAATCTATTGATAAGGACATTATGATATTATGACATAAGAAATATATATTTTTGTTCTTTGTCCCCAGATTCTGGCACAGAGCTCCTAATACCCTTGTAATTTCCTAAGTGATAAAGTGATAGGAACATTTTTTGTTATAATAGTTGGTTTTTGTTCCCAGTTCTTGAAATAGCTCCAGAGCAATAAAGAGAAAAGATGTATCTTTTGTATTCATAACAAGCTCTAGTCAGCCACACCTGAATTTATGTTAACAGGTGAATTTTGGAAAACCTGTAAGGATGAGTGCTGGTTGCCAAGGGAATCAAGCATGTGGTTAGAAAGTTGGGACTTTCAGCCCCACCTCCTGAGCTCCAGGGAGGATGGAGGAGGGACCAGAGGTTGAGTTAATTATTAATGGCCAGTGATGTAATTAATCATGCCTACATATGAAGCCTCCATGAAAGATCCTAATTGAAGGAGTTTGGAGAGCTTCCAGATTAGTGAACCCATCAAGATTTTGGGAAGATAGCATACCCAGAGAGGGCATAGAGACTACCCCTTCCCCATATCTTGCCCTATGCATCACTTCTATCTGGCTGTTCCTGAGCTGTGTCCTTTATTACACACCCATACACACACACACACACACACACAAAATACACATACACACATACCACACACACATTATATATACCACATACACATGTATCTGTGTAGTGCCCATGTGCATACATGCACATGCACACAGGTGCAAAGCATATGTGCACACACATGCATACACACATATGCACATTTGTATATGTTATGTGCTATATATAACAATATATAAACATATACACATATTATATACACACGTGTCTATATATACATGCACATTTATATATATATAATACACATATGTATTTATTACTTTAATCAAAAGTAATACTAAGTAAACTGTTTCCCTGAGTTCCGTGAGCTGTTCTAGCACACTATCAAACCCGAGGAGAGGGTCTTAGGAAGCCCTGATTTATATAGTCAGAGGTACTGGAGGCCCAAAGTTATGACTGGCATCACAAGTGAGATCTGTGCTAGCTCCTGGAAGTTAGTGTCAGAATTGCTTGGTGTGAAAAACCCACACATAGGTGTCAGAAGTAATATCAGCAGCAGTAGTATTGAAATAGGGTGTGTGGGGTTATGTCTGTAACCAATAAAACCTACAGACACTGTCAAGGAGATAGAAGGACCAAGCCCCAATAGGTTTATGTCTTAGAACCGGCAGAAGACCAGCTGAATCCAACCTGGTGACTGCTTTCACCTTGCAGTAACCCCTAACTTCATTACACACTCATTGTAATACATTAGCATACTAAACCACACACCCCGAGCCACCATGACTGGAATAAAAAAACCCATGCAAGGGCACAAAATGGTTGATGGGGCTCTCCTGAGAAGTCTCCACCCTTTCCATCCCGGAAAAAAATCCTGAATATTCCTCCCACTTATTGAAGGCCCCACGCCTCCATTAGAGGAGTCTCAATAAAAGAAGTAAGTCTCACTGGGGGGTGCTGCTCTGCCTGTGGAGTAGCCACTCTCTCTCACTGTTTCACTACAAAACTCTTCCCTGTAAACTCCACGCTGGCTCATGTTTGAATTCTTTACTGCGTCTACTCGCAGTAGAGAAGTCACAGTAGTAAAGCCAAGACCCCACAGTGTGTTATGGACCTCTAGGCCCCCAAACCCCTAGAATGCCTGTGTGGTATGAGAGAAACACAGAAGAGAAGTTTTCTCTTAGATGTCATTAATGTACAGATTCCTAATGAACCTGTGGCAACTTTCATCGGTCACCTCTTGCCTTTCTATTAAAAACAATCACGCAAATTATAAATAAATTCTCTTTGTTAAAGAATATAAAATACAGAAGCCCTGGCTGGCGTAGCTCAGTGGATTGAGCTTGGGCTGTGAACCAAAGCATCGCAGGTTCAATTCCCAGTAAGGGGACATGCCTGTGTTGCAGGCCACATGAGAGACAGCCACACATTGGTGTTTCTCTCCCTCTGTTTCTCTCTCCCTTCCCCTCTCTAAAAATAAATAAATAAATCTTTAAAAAAAGAATCTAAAATATGGGAGGAAAATGACTGAAAAGTGAAAGTTCCCTTTTCACTCCCCTTCTCTAGTTTCATGCCTTTACTCAAAGGAAGCCACTGAGAAGCTGATGTTTAGTCTTCTGGATACTTTTTTATATGTTTACATGTATGTATTGATATAGACATTTTGTCTCTTTAAAAATGTATTGGATAGTGTTCTATGTTATCTCTCTTAATAAAGCTCTTGAAGATGTTCCATAACAGTAAACATTCTCTATAGTGGCTTCAAAATAGTGCTCAGTTTACCACAATCTACTTTACTACTCTCCTACTGAGGGACATTTAGGTTGTTGCCAGTTTTGCTTTTATAAACAATGCAATTATGAACATCCTTTTGCCTTTAGGCAAATGAGAAAGAATTCACTTCCAGAAGCAGAGTTGCTATGATAGAAGACATGCATACACACTTTAAAATTCTAATGAATATTATACAATTTTTCCAGCTTATATCTCTACCAAGAGTGCTCTGTAGCCTAGCTATGCAGCATGTGATCCAGCAATAAACAGAACTGGCATTGTCTGGGAGCTTGTGGGCAACGTAGACTCCGAGGCCCCATCCAGACCCACTGAATCAGATTCTGCCATTTAACAAGAGTTCTGGTGACTCCCATGCTCATTAAAATTTGATAAGCACTGCACTATATATTCCTTCTCTCACTAAAATATTATCAATCTTCTTAGTTTTGCCCATTCCCCTTTATTTTCCAAGTACTTAAAAACTATTTAACAATATTTCCTAGGCTTTTGTTTGGAATCTCTACTAAGTGCATAGATTGATCATTCACAGAATCTACCCTTTATGAATAAGCAGATAATATTTTCATTTTTCTAATTTTTTGGCTTGTACTTCATTTTTCAAGATTCCTTAAGGGCAATTTACAATTATTTAACAGATTCATTGGCTGGTTGCCTCCATTTTCTGGGACATAATTTATCTGGGTTGGGAGACCTAAATTTATTTAGAGCAGTGAGGTGCTCTCTTAACTTCTCATTGTGCTTAAATCTGTAGAGAATTCACAGACCACCTGGAGGATATTTTAGAGCCATCAGAAACATGCATGCCACACTTGAGAACTACTGTCTCAGGGGATCATTTAACAAAGGCTCATGGAATGTCTACATTCATTTTGTTGGTTGGTTCTTCAAGGAGGGTGTGCCCCCTCTGACCTCTGCCTCCCACAAGGTCTCAAGGCAAAGAGCTCCTCTCAGCTTCCTATGGAAGGAAGGCAGAGTTGTGCTAACTGGAGTGAACTGTTCCTGAATTATTGCCTAAAGTGACTTTGTATGCACGAGCTTTTGAGTCATTATTTGACATCTGTGCAACTAATAAAAATTTATTGAGTGTCTACTGCATCCTACATACCTTGTTTACAAGCATTAAGTTTCTTAATCCTCAAGGCAGCCCTGTAAGATAGATATCATTATTCGTCATTTTCCAGAATGGGAATTTGGGAGATTGAATAAATGATAGTAAATGGTATGATCTGACTTGACTCTTAAATACCATCCTATATCTCCTACAGGTGACCAGCAGAAGTACTGGGAAGATCAGAAAGAGACAGAGCAGGTCTGAGGACTTTTTATGCAAAGCATCACTTCGCTATTGAGTAAAGAATATGATAGAAAGTGTTGCCATTTATGGCACTAGTAAATATAAACTAAAAGAAAATTGCTTTATCTATAAACAAAAGTAGCATTCTTGGGTCTATTTGTTCCTAGGAATAGTCTGTTTCCTGGGGAGCTTAAAGCTCAGAGTTGACAACAGTTCCTATTTATAGATTTCCTAAAAGGGGAAGTTAAAGAAAAATAAACTCATGATTCTCAACCCTTGTAAAGAGATTGCTTTGGATGCAAGGAGTGCTATGCTTCACTGTTAGGGTTAACTTACCTTCATGGCCCTCCTTTAAAATGAACCTCAATGAAAAATATATGTTTCATCAGTACTGTTGGGGTAATGGTATGTGTGTGTGGTTATTATAATGTACAAGACATTAGTAATTATTGCTCAAAGAACTGTGATACTCACTTATTAAAAATATCCTGGAAGCTAAAGATTCTGTTTTCTCAAATATCCAATGTACTCTCAGCAATGATTTATGCAGGAGAATCTGAACAAATTATTCAAGTTCTGTATTACTTAAAGGCCTTTTGGGGGTCATTTCTTGAAGTTGAGCTCCATCACAAACATACTTTCTATGTAATTATTAGCTGCATTCTGTTGGCTCAATTTGCCTAGATATTGAAGAATAAGAGAAAATGAAGTAGAGCAATGATGTATAAATTACATATTATAAATGTACCATAAAGGAGGGAAGAAAACCTATTCCACTATTGGTAGAGCCATAGTGACCCCTGTTCAATGAATTTTCCTGACTTAAGCCTCCAAAGAAGTCTGTGAGTGAAACACATGTAGGGGGAACAGAAGATCTTACTAAATTAGAAGAAAAAAATTTACTTGCAAGGTAAGGATGATGAACTGGGGAAATAACCATATTCCCATATTATGTTATTGGGAATGAAAACCTAGAGGTTTTCATGATGAACTCTTGCCCTGTCCCACTGTGCCCTGGCCAGGTGTGAATCACCTTTGTCCACTGTGTCCACACTTCAGACACCCTGCCCGTTATTCTCTTATAACCATCTTAGTTAGAGAGAGGGAAAGACCATATTCACATAACTTTTATGACAGTGTATTGTTATAATCATTCTATTTTATTATTAGTTTTGTAGTTAATCTCTTACTGTGCTTAATTTATACATTAAACTATCATAGATATGCACGTATAGGAAAAAACATAGTATATACCTATATATAGGGTGTATGTAGTACTATCCACAGTTTCTGCATTCACTTGGGGTCTTTGAATGTAGCCCCTATAGATAGGGGTGACTACTGTAGTTTGTATTTCTGACATAGATGTAATCTTATCAAATATTATTTTATTCCAAATAGAGAAATGATACATATTTATTTATTTATTTGGATGGTGAAGGTTCATCTTTTATTTGCAGAAGCAAAAAACTAAAATATACTGAGAGCTCATACCCTCTCAGAGTGTGTATCTTATGTGGTTTTATAATGAGATCATGCTAGATGGGAGGGGTGATATCAGAACTGGGAGGTGGGAATTGGGGGGACAACTGACTTTGAATATTTGGTGGGTTTTCCTCTAGAGTTATCAAAGAAAATATCAAGAAACATTTCAAAAATTTTCAGTATTTTGGGAAATTTTTTTGAAGATTCTTCTAAATCTTGCAAACTGTTATCTTTAAAAAATCAGAACATTAAATTAATTGCACTCCTAGGTGAGCCATTCATTTTCTGAGTTTTTCTCTTTTGACCAAGTGATCCAGGAGTTGCACACACTTTTATATGAAACCCTACCTCCATTTATTCTTTATAATTTTTTATCCTAAAGTTCAGACTGCGGTTTTACCACCAAAATGTATAGCAGTAAAGAAACTGTTCAGATGTAGCTCTCATGTTTTGATCAGAAGGATTTCTCTCAAGGTGATTCATATTCTCACAGTTTCAAAAATGTGCAAACATTTATGTCATTATTAATATACCAGCAAAGTTTCTGCTCTACCAGAGGCCAGAAATAAAATTAGAACAGTGATATAATTAGCATTGTATATACTAGAAGAAACTGGCAGGTATTTTTGATATTTACCACTTGGGAATGGGAGGGTAGGTTTGTCATGTTTAAACCCCAATGCATCAACAAGATTCTAGTCAAGTCTTTTGAGATTCAAATGGTATTACTACTGGCAACAAGCACTGTCATCTTTTAGAAATACAAAAACTGGCACCAGAGAACAAATTGTTCTGCTTCTGGGAAAAAGAATTGAGTGCATTTTGGCTTCTGAGCTTTTCAGAGCAGCAAAATTGCTTGTCTTCAGACCAAGAAGCTATAATTGTATGCCTGATAAAAAAGATTTCTTGAGACAAATTCTTCTTTTAAAATGCCTTGATTAGATTGTTTACCCTCAACTTAAAATTGTGCCCCCAGTGAAGTTTTGTACAAAATTGAGTTAGTGTCTTTACTGTTTTTCTGCAGTATTTGAGGACTAGTGCTCTGTGGGCTGTCACCTCTACTCCTTCAGTGTGTCTGGGTGACAGGACTTCATGCTTGCAGGGGGTTATCACTTAGAATGGGTTGGTCTGTCTGCCTTTCAAAAAGCTTTGCAGATGTCATTGAGAATGAGTATGACAGAGTGGAATGGAAGTAGTTCTCCATGCATTTTGCTATCTATTTTTTCTTCTTCTTCAGTTTTTTCACATGCTAATGTTGGCTACTAAAAGCATCTTTCATTTCTTGTGCGTAGCAGCTGGTCCACTTCAGGAATAGACAATTGTGCTTCCGCAATGGAGAGGAATCAAAGCCCATCAAAGCTTAGCATGGAGTGCTAACCTGATCTAGAGAGGCATGGGTTTGAATTCCAGCTCTGTTTTTATAGCCATGTGTCCTGGGAGAAGTCACTTTATTGCTTAGTTTCCTCATCTATAAAATTAGGATGAGATTGGGACCTACTTCAGTGGGTTATTTTAGAGATTAAATGAGCTCACTTTTATGAAATGCTTTAGAACACAGCTTGGCACTTGGTACGTACAATACATTTTGAATTAATTAAATTAAAATAATTGCTTTAATTGTGAAGGCTAGAAACAAGTTAAACAACCATCAATAGGAGACTGGTTAAATCAGATATAGTACATGAATAAAGGAGTATATGATGCAAATATTAAAGAATGTGGCAGGTTTCCCTAAGATGGGGAGATATCCAAGGAAAAAAACCACACACATATACATATGTACAGAGAAGATGAGGCCTGAAAGAACATGAAGACACCGTAACTACAATCAATTATTTCTGAGTGACATGAAGAAAGATGTGGGAATTCAGAAGTCTTCTTTTTAAATTATATTCCCTTTCGTTGTATTAAAACATTTAATCTACTTTCAATTATTACTTTTTCATTAAAAACTAGTTAATTATGATTTTTAAGGAAATAACATAATTGTGAAAGACTAAGGACATGAACTTAAATTTGTTACCTAAAAACGTAAAAACAAATATAAGAGGTTCTGAACTCCTTTGCTATTGTCTTCTGTGTTAAACACACTGAAATATTTTCTTTGGGAAGTGAAAACTAGCACTAGAAATTCTCCACTCGCATTCTCCTCCATTGCATGATTTAGAGCATGACATAGTCAATATTCACTATAACTGAGGTGCATTTTATTACTTATAAGTATGAAATTGAATGTGGTCCAATCATCTTATCCCTGCTTCGAAGTTTAGTTTTTGTTCATTTTTGCAAGAGGGGGATCCATGTTAAGGGAATAACAATAGAACTAGAAGTGAGTTACCACAAGGAAAACACAGAAAGCTAGTGATTCCTTACAAGTTGGTAGCCTTGTTGCCCCAAACATTTTCCCTATTAGTCTACTATGATGCCTATAATTCCCACCATTAGTCACTCAGAGTTAAAGTATAGACTCTACTGACAAGGGTTTTATATAATGAAGAGGAAACCACTATGCATGGAAGACCGAAAATGAGAAATTGAAGTGACTTCAGAGATAACATCCAGCTGTGAGAAAAACATTTATGTGGTCAAAATTAGGTTTGGATCCTGGCTTTGATACCATCATGTGTCCATCTTGGCAGTTAGTTCATATCTCTGAGCCTTACTTTCCTACTCTGCAAAATGAGGATGATAATATGTGTAGTATGTATAATAATACAAAAATTGGTTTTTCTGTATGTTGCTAGAGTCTAGAAGGATACCTGGCATTATCAATAAATATTAGTTGGATAAACAGATTAATTGAATGAGATAATATAAACTACTTGAAAGTAGGGGGTGGCCAGTATATCTTAGTTCTCTACCTTTGGTGGCTCCAAGGCATTTGACAATGCTGGTATCTAATGGATACCATGAGATTCAGAACTGACTTCAAGGACTATAATCAAGGATGGACTAATGAATCACTGTCAGTCTGGTGATGTGTTTGAAGACTTACCGTGACACTTCGTTCTTTTCATCTACTAAACGTTTTTTGTCATTTACTTGGGTAGAGTATAAATGGTGTAGCTCATCAAATATTTTGCATGACAAAAAGCTGAAAGAAAGGGTATATTGGAGGAAAGAATCAGGAAATTTTGACTGATTGTCTTTAAGGATAGCAATAAAGTAAGATTAGGCAGGATATATTAAAATTTTGCATTTCAAAATCCCCTAAAGCATATGAACATGATGGAGGAGACTTTGTTTAATAGCTATGTATGTAGACAAACCATAGAAGTTTTTGTTTTCAATAAACTTGAAATGTATCAAATTCAAATGTTGTTTGTATCAAATAGGTCATACAATCTTGAGTTGCGTTAATGGAAGCATGGCATCAAATAAGCATGGTATCAACTAAAGTTAGAGCATGGTTTCTTTTAAGATTTTATTTATTTATTTTTAAGAGAGGAGAAGGGAGGGAGAAAAAGAGGGAGAGAAACATGGATGTTTGAGAGAAACATCTGTTGCTTGCCTCTCGCATGTCCCCTACTGGGGGAGATAGCCTGCAATCCAGGCGTGTGCGGCCTGACTGGGAATCAAACAACCAACCTTTCAGTTTGCAGGAAGAAGCCCAACCACAATAATTGTGTTTTTCTTTTCAAAGAACCAGCTCTTGGATTCATTGATCTTTTACATCGTTTTTTAGACTCTATTTCATTTATTCCTTCTTTGGTCTTTATTATTTCTTTCCTTCTACTCATTTTGGGCTTTCTTTGTTGTTATTTTTCAAGTTCCTATATGTGTAAAGTTAGATTGTTTATTTGAGCTTTTTCTTTTTTGAAATAGGCCTGCAATGCTATATTTTCCCTCTTAGGATTGCTTTCCCAGTGTCCCACAGATTTTGGATTGTTGTGTCCTCATTTTCTCTTGTTTCAAGGTATCTTTTGATTTCTTCCTTGATCTCATGTTTGAATTTGACCCACTCATTATTTAATAACATGTTACTTAGCTTCCATGTCTTTGCCTGTTTTCAGTGTTCTTTTTTGATTGATTTTTAGTTTCATAGCACTGTAATCAGAAAATATATTTGATACGATTTCAGTCTTCTTAAATTTATTGAGACTTGTTTTGTATCCTAACATGTGGCCTATCCTAGAATATGTTCCATGTGCACCTAAAAAGTGTGTATATTCTACTTTGTGTTCTTTGCCTGTTGCTGTAGCCTTGGTTTTAAAGTATTTTGTGGGCTATAAGTATTGCTACCTCAGCTTCTTTCCTTTCCATTTTCATGAAATATCTTTTTTCATCCCTTTACTTTTAGTCTGTGTGCATCTTGTGTATCTTTTGATCTGAGATGGGTCTCTTGGAGGCAGCATATATATGGGTCTTGTTTTCTTATCCACTCAACTACCCTATATTCTTTGTTTGGAACATTTAATCCATTTACATTTAAGGTGATTATTGATAAATATATATGTAGTGAGATTTTATTGTTAAACTGCTTTTATCTGTCCTTTTCTTCTTCTTCTCTCTTTTTCCTCTTCTTCTTCTTAAAGCAAGCCCTTTAACATTTGTTGCAGTACTAGTTTGGTGTTAACAAACTCCTTTAGCTTTTTCTTGCCTGGGACGTCCCGTATTTCTCCTTCGGTTTTAAATGATAGCCTTGCTGGGTAAAATAGTCTTGATGGTAGGTCCTTGTTTTTCATCACCTTGGATATTTCATGCCACTCCAGTATGGCCTGAAGTATTTCTGATGAGTAATCAGGTGACAACCTAATTAGTGCTCCCTTGTAGTAAATCCCTGCTTTTCTCTTGAGGCTTTAAGGGTTCTATCCTTGTCTTTAAGTCTTGTCATTTTAATTATTATATGTCTCGATGTAGGCCTCTTTGGGTCCAACTTTTTGGAACTCTCTGAGTTTCCTGGACTTGTATGTCTTTTTCCTTTACCAGATTAAGAAAGTTTTCTGTCATTATTTCTTCATAGAGGTTTTTGATCTCTTGCTCATTCTCTTCTCCTTCTGGTATTCCCATGATGCAGATATTGTTATGCTTCATGTTGTCCAAAATGTTTCTTAAGCTCTCCTCATTTTTTTAAATTCTTTTTTTTTGCTGTTCTGCCTGGGTGTTGTTGGTTTTTGTCTTTCAAATCACTGATTTGATCCTCTACTTCATTTAACCTACTGCTTATTCCTTCCAGTGTATTATTTATTTCAGATGTTGCACTCTTTATTTCTGACTGGGCCTTTTTTGGTTTCTATGTCTTTTTTCATGCTGTCGAGTATCCTTATAATCATTACTCTAAACTCTCTATCTGATATTTTGCTTATCCCCCTTTCATCTAGTTCTTCTAGATAATTCTATTGTTCTCTCATTTGGGGTCTGTTTGTTTATCTTCCCATTGGCTGCTTCTTTGTATTTTCCACCTTAGTTGTTAAACTAGTCAGATGTTAAATTGATCAGTCAGACTACTCAGGCTATGATCAGTAGTCAGCTTAAGCTCCACAGGGTAAGGCAGAGTAATTCCTGTAGGCAGAGCTATTTCTTCCCCTAAGTCTGATGCTGCTCTGCCTAAGAAAGATGGCTTTTACAGTATGGGGAATAACTCAGCACAGGGATTCTGAATACTGTTCTTTAAGTTCACTCCCCAAAGCCACCAACTGCAGACTATCCTCAAGCATCTCTAGTCCACCCTGCCCTCTCTTTGCTAAAGCCCAGGGAAGATGGCTGCAAACAAAATTTTGTGTGTTGGCCCTTTAAGAGGACCTCTGCATCTCTAGCCATCTCTTCTGGCAGACAGAAACCCTGCTGCTTTTCACAGCTGCATATTTCCCAGAGTCCTTTCAGGCTCTGGTGCTGCAAGGACTGGGGAGCCCAGTTTGGGATTTAGACTTTCAGGGGAACTGCTGGCCACTAAAATATCCCTTTGGAACATCAGCTGCCACTCATGGGAGCCCAGTCAGCCCTCTCGTGCCTCTTCTGCACTTTCTACCAGTCTCATTGTGGTGAATTGGTTTCTTGTCTGTCCTTGGTTATAAGGCTTCTTTCTAGCTAGTGTTCAGTTGATTATTCAGGATGATTTATCTACAGTTTAGTTTTAATTCTAGATTGGTCCTGGGAGGAGGTTAGTGTAGCTTCCACTTACTCCTCCACCATCTTAGATCCCAAAGTTTTGAGTTTAATAATTCACTAAACTTGACAGATGTTCACACAGTAGTTGGTCCAGACCTCTGTAGTGAAGTTAAAGACAGTATAGCACTTAGATTAAGTAACATTTTGCACCTTCAAATCTTAGAGTCTATTATCTTAAAAATGCAAGAAGCATCAATTCTATTGAGATCCTAGCTCAGTCACTGACCTTAGCCTCTAAACCTCTTGTGAATCTGTGAGTGTCAGCTCAATCTTTGGTCCTGAACAGCTGGTTAACTAGAATGGAAAGTTGATGCAGTTGCCAAGCAACTCAGATTAGGATAAATATGCCTCCTTTTTCTAGTGTAGCAGGTAAGTGGATAAACAAACATTTTTTTTATTGTGACTCAATCTTATTTCATGGGTGTATTTCTAAAATGAATGAAAAGAATCAACGCAGATATTTAGGTAACTCAGGACAAAAATTTATATGGATAAATAATCTAATAATTTAAAGCCCAATTGGTGTGACCCACATGAATAATTTCCTCTATTTTACATCATATTGTGTGAGTAGGATGAGGTCTCAGGAACACTACACTTATCCTTGAGTAGGCAGTGAATGGTATAGCACTAGAGATAGAAAAAGAAGACAATAGAACTGGTGGTAACTATGCAACTATATTTCTTTTATAATTTGGAGTTGATCTGTGAGTTGAGATGTCTTTTTTTAGAATCTTGGACCATAGTCAGTAGCTGCTAGCAAGACAATGAGGTCAGCTTCTGGCAGCAATGAAATGGTTGTTTCCCCAGCTAGACTGTGAGGGCATTTATTTTTGTATTTCACAATGTTCAGAAAGCATAGATTACTAGATATTAATTTATTATGATTTCAGATCAAAGATGTCCTTGAAAGAATATATATTCATTTATGTTTTCCGAATTTATAAGCACAAAAGATACATATTATACTAAATATATAGAACAATTACATGCCAATCAATATATCTAAAATGATACAAATGTGCCCTCTGGATATATTTATTATTATTATGACACTTTAAAGCTTAAGCCAAGAAAATCATTTTTCATAAAATAGTGGTGAAATATTGATATTCATTTATCAAACCCTTTTCAACAATTCACTGACATGCTGTTTAAAAGATGAAGTTTCAAAATATTAAGTGTTTATATTTCAACGTTTTTCTTTTTCTGATTTTTAAAAATGACATGTATTTTTATGATGAAGAAAACTATCATTTTACATTAAAACAACTAGGAATGTTTCAACTATTCCCATTTGATATGATGACATTTACCTAAATCATGCTATAACTAGACTTTGTTGTTTCTCATGCAGGGGTGCAAGATGACAGATGGAGATGGAAGGGAAATCCTGACCATTGAGGCTGAAGGCTCTCTATTGATTGGTTTTGTTCCAGAGTTGGCCTGTACTGAAGGGCTGCCATCCACACACACTTCAATTACTGTGGAGGAGCCTGCAAGGCCTGCCTACAACTTTCCTCCCATCTCATGACTCCACACATCTTACTGAGCTGTTTCCCACCCCCACACCTTCCCTACTCTTCACTCTTGTGGTTTCGAAGGGTTTTTGCATTGACAACAGCTTTAGAAGTCACCAAACCAAGAGGCACTCTGTTATTACACTGTCACAATTCTTGTGGCTAAAGATTATTATCATCTTTATTTACAGATAAAGAAAATGAGATGCAAAGAGGTAAATGGCTGAGCCAAGATTTGTTTTCTTAGCTTGCTGGACACAAAACCATTACATGACCTTTTGAGAAAGATTGTACAGAGAAGACAGACTCAGGAAGAGCAAAGGCTTTACCATCCTCTCTGAACTTCTCTCTCTTACATGGGTAGAGACAACTCAACTTAAATCAGGGCCTTCCCATCTTTCTGATTCCTTTTGAAGACTCTGAAGATTGTGAGCTCGTTAAGAGTAAGATCATGTCTCAGTCATTTTTGTATCCTTAGCACCTATCACACAGTGCCTGACACCTGGCCAAGAGTTATGTAATGAAGCTAATGAGGAGAGAACCATTGCCATATTGTCTTCATAAAAAGACAGGAAGGAATTTCATACTTATGAAGACCTGGGACTGAATTTGCCTCTGTCTCTGCCAGTTTGCAGTCTTGGGAAAGTGAACCAGCTCATCTGTGCTTTGATTCTCCATGAGTAACATAAGTAGGTTGAGTCATGTGTTCTTTATGGTGTCTTCCTCCCTAACCTTCTTTGTCTATAGGAATGATTATGTTTCTGTAGCTCAAATTTGAGATGTACAATTTACCACTTTAAAGGAAACTCATGTGCTCATAACTAAGGGAAGCATAGAGAAAACAAGCCCAGGCATCACTGACAAATAATCATGGGAACTCTGGAATCAACTTTTAGATAAAAGTAGCTATTTATCATAATTTAGTGAAAGCCAGCCTGGAGAACTACTAACAAGAACATAATATGATTCTGTCATATGTAATAAGTATCTTTCCCTTAGGAAGGAGATCCTGTATTATGCATGTTTGAAGGATTCTACTTACTTATGGAGGTATGAAAATGTTAACATTCAGAATCTAAGGAATATACGGGCTTCTCTAAGGAGATGTTATGCTAAGGCAAAATGAGAAGCACAACCAACGTGCCTGAATTCACATGCGGGAGAACTTTTGAAAGTCCAATTAATTCTTAATTTAAGAGGTTGTCTTAGTAACTACTATTTCAAGATGTGGAGTGCTTGCAACATAATGCATAGCTCTACCAAAGCAGGAGAGAAATAGAAAAAAACAGAACCTTAAAATACCTTTGCCAATTAAATCTTAAATTATTTTTGACTTTGAGAGTAGTCAGTCATTTTATTTAAGCTGTTAAGAATGATAAAGAACACATTGATTTTCCATGCTTTCACTTATATTTTCATTATTTCACAATCTTCAGTGTGTTTTGGGATTTCACCTAATCTCCTTTACTTCCAAAGCCAAAATGTTAAAAATAGATATAAAAGAGGAGTATAATATTGGATCTTTATCTTGAAGGCTAATGTTAAAGTAATGAACTTCATGACCCAAGTCACCAAATTCCCATAATCCCATGGCAATCTCAAGAAACATATAAGATGTGGAAAGCAAGTGATAAAGCAGAGCCACAAACCACACACCAATACCAGATAATACTTTCTTATTCACTCTTTGTAATGAGAAGTTCATTGTTAAAGGGCACAGAGATCAAGCTGACTGCATGGATTCAGAGCAAAACAGAAACAGAGGCCTAGATACAGGGAACAGACTGACAACGGTCAGAGGAGAGGGAGGTACTGGATGAAAGAAGGTGAAGGGATTAGCCAAAGAACATTTATGTATAACCCATAGATACAGAGAATAGTGTGGTGATGGTGGAGGTGGGGAGAAAATGGGGACATCTGTAGTAGCATCAGCAATAAAAATAAAGTTTAAAATTTTTCAATATATTCAGCAATATGAAAGAATAAATTCTTGCCATTTGCAACAACAAGAATGGACCTAGAGGGTATCATGCTAAGTGAAATAAGTCAGACAAAGAAAAGTGCCATCTGATTTCAGTTACACGTGGAATCCAACAAAACAAAAAAGATGAATAATTAAAACAATACAGAAACATATTTATATATAGAGAGAACAAGCACATGGCTGTCCAAGGAGAAGGAGGTAGGGGGCTAGAAATTAAAAGAAATAAATAAAACTCCAATAACTACCCTTTATTAAGCCTTTTCTTATATGGTAGGTTCTTATGGAAGGTCCTGTTCATTTGTCATGAAAAAGCTATTCTCAACTCCCTTTCCCTGACATCTGCTCTACAGAGGCTTGAATATCAGATACTTGATTTTTGTAGCTTTTTGTCTAGCTGGGGATGATGATATGATGGCACAGGGGCCAGAAGATGAGCAGAATTCTGCTGGGCACTTCTAGGTGAGCCTTCCGTCCCTGTACCAAAGGATGGGTGTGCCTGACAGGACACGTCTGCTTTCCTGTCATTCCTGTCCTGAAGGCAGACCTGACTTCTGGACCTATAATAGGTGTGTGGCCACCATAAGATCACAAACAGAAGAAAAATTCCCAAAACTTTTAGTAACACATGCCACCAGACAAATGCCAACAGCCACCTATCTCCAGACTCTTAATATGGAAAAAATAATCCCTTATTTGTTTAAGATACCATAAAATTGGGTTTTATGTTGCTTGCAACCAGAGCATCACTAGCTCATAGAATTTTACATACATCATTTATAATTCCTACGATACCCAGCAAGGTAGTCATTATTATCCCTATTTTATAAATGAGGAAACTAAGGCACAAAGAGTTTAATTACTTGTCTAAGGCTACACATGGTTTCATTGCTTTTCTTTTCTAGTGTTTCCAGCCTTTAAAGTAGGTTTCAGTTACTGGCTAAACATGAATGCTTCATGCATTTTAGCATTCAACTATGGGTGGTATTATGCCTGCCAGGAAATTTTAGTTCTAGTCTACTTCTGCTACAACCTGTCTTTGAGGCCGCTTCTCAGTCAGTTTCCTGTTCTGTAAAATGATGGGCAGGATTGAAGCTCAAAAGTCTCTTCCAGCTCTAAAATTCTCTGATGCAATCATGTTGTTACAGGATTGTGAGTAGCACAACACTAGGGAGAGTGTCTTTTTTTGCTGGTTTGTTTTTTAAGCCTCGGTCACTGCGCTAAGGCAGATATGCAGTAATTCTATTGAGTAAGTGAGGTTTCATTACATTCTACTCTAAGGACCTATATAAGAAGCATGAGCACTATGGCCTAAAGTAGCATGGGGAAATATTATGGAGAAATATTAATTCAAGCTCATAAACCAGAGATAGAAAAGGATACCCCTTAGAAGAAAGATACATGGAAGTGCAAAATTCATTCATCTACTCAAGGAATGTTCATTGCATACCTTGAATGTGTCTAGTCTCTTATGAGCACTGGGCTGGTTGTAACTTTTATGAGGTGTGGGTATTTCAGATGGAAGATGCATATAAAGACTTACAATACAACACAGTGAATGCAATGATACAAGGGTGGATGGAAGAAAAGACGCAGGAAATTCAGCCTGATGAGATGAGGGGAAAACTCCACAGTGGAAACAACGGCTGAGCTGTTTGAAGGATGATTATAGATTCCAACCGCATGAAAGACAATCCACATAATAGCAGGTAAGGGGGCAATAAAAGAAAATCTATTTTTTGAAGTCAATATTTAATAATCACATAGTTCCTGCAGAATACCTTCATTTTTTCATTCATTTAACAACTCTTCATTGTTAAATTCTTAAATTGTTAACTTCTAGGTTACAGGTACAATTTTAGGCATTGGGAAAAGAAAAGTGAAACAGAAGAGACACAATCTCTGCTTTCATGGAATTTACATTCCCTAACAGAGCAAGACATACAATAAACAAATAAATAAATAAATATTAATATGATTTTTATGGTGATAAGAGCTGTGAGAAAATAACATAGGCTGTTGGAATACAGGCAGATTGGTAGTGAGGGTGCTACTCCAGATGGCAAAGTCAAGGGCAATTTGAGAATTTAAAGGTGAGAAAGAGGCAGCCAGGGGAAGAATTCAGTGGGACCTAAGGCAGAGAAAAGCTGCACTCTTGAGGCCTAGAAAGAAGGCCATTACAGCCAGAGCATAATGTCTTAAGGTGAAATCGTCATTGCAAACACAGGTTATATCATGTAGGGCCTGGAAAGTCAAAATAGGAAGTTGAAGTTTGTTCCAAGTGCCATATGAAGCCATTGAAAAATTTTAATCAGAGGTATAATGTGATCTGATTTACATTTTAAAAAGCATATTCTGGAGACTTCAAATTATGTTAGCCTAGCAGACTAGATTTTCTAGCTAAATATAATTCTGTTAAAATAGGTAATGAATCTCTCCCATTAAAAACAACTAAAAGTTCTAGATAATTTTATATTTTTAATGTTTTAAAGATCTTGCAAACAAGTATGGAATTTGCAGATGCTAAAAATAAATAAAAATGGGGATGCTAGACGTACATCCCTGAAACTGACTGTTTTCCTGAAAGAATTTCCTCACCTCTCGTGAACTTCAATCTCTGTTTTGGTAGATATTCAGAGCACAGAGGAGATGGAGACTAAGCCCACCCAAGCTGGGAGTGTGATAGGAAACCCCCTCAGAATGCTCAGATCCTAAAGGATGGATCTTAAAGCACTAACAAAAAATAAAATCACAAGGCAGAAATAGAATGTTGATGGGAGTAAAAAGTCACATAACCAATATAGAAGATGGTCTGGAAATTTCTTATGAAACTAAACATAATTCTATTCTCTCACCCAACAATTCTACCCCTATGGTCTAACAAAGACACTTGTATAGAAATGACCTTCTATATGGGAATATTCACAGAAGCTTTATTTATAATAGCCCTACACTGGACAGGACCCAAGTGCACATCGACACAAGAATGGATAAACAAATTGTGTTATATGTATACAATAGAACATTAACCAGAAATAAAAAGGAGCAGAATACCGATATACTTAACAATATAGATAAATGTGAAAAACGTTATGCTAAGTGAAAGTAACCTCATGTGAAAGAGCACAAACTGTATGTTTTTATTTACCTGAAATTATAGAAGAAGCTAAACTAATTTAAGGAAGAAAAATAAAAACAACTAATACCTTCAGGGTTGGTAATAGGGGACATGGACTGACCAAGAAGAGGCATGAAAAACCTTTCTGGTGTTATGTTCCTGTTCTCTATCTTGGTATTAAGACATAAAACAGAATTTTATCACTTTAATTTTATCCTTTAAAACAAAAGAACTATAAACAAATATTAACTCAGTTAATAATATATATGTATGCTAAAGTGCTTAGGGGTGGTGTGTACTTTCAAATGCATCAAAAATGTGATGGGATGATGGATAGATAATGGGGTGAATACATAGGTAGATCTGTGATAAAATAAGTGTAGTAAAATTAAAGTTTTCATAATAAAGTAATAGAAGAAGAAAAGAAAGAGAAAGCACAAAAATATGCCTGTCTTGACTTTGATGGCCTATAGAAAGTAAAAAATAATTCATAGTATCCCAAAGGAGGAGTTTAACTTAAATGGTCCTATGTCGATAGTGCTGATAAGGCAACAGGGAGAAACAAATGCAAGAAGAATGCTAGCTCAACCCAGGCTGAAATGATTTCCTTAGATAAAGCTTTAAGAATAATGAGCTCATAATCAAAAATCACTCGGAACATAAGGAAAATAAGAGGCCATGAATGAGAACCAGCAGAAAGAACCGATCTCAGAAAGAGTATTTTAATTATCACATAGAATGTATTTAATGTTTAATATGTTTAAGGAAATATGAGTTTTTATATCTATTAAATATTAAAGACACCAAGTAGATAAACAGTATAAGAATCTGGGGAGAGTTCAGGGCTTGAGATGTCAATTAGGAAGTCATGAGCACAGATGTGGTACACTGCATCATTTATATTAAAAGATATGAAGTCTCTAAATGTATACAATAGCTAGCTAGTTATATAAATTATGGTATTTATAATGGAATATCATGTAACCATTAAGCAAGGGTATAGATTCATATAGACTGATACTAAAGGTTTCAGAATATATCATTAAATTAAAAAAGCAAATGGCATGCATATTGTACAATTTATATAAAAAATACAATCACATTTATATGTTTGTGAATGGATGCAAAATTTTTGGAAGATACATAAGCTGGTGTCAAGAGTGGTTACTGGTCCAGAGGTGGAGTGGAAACAAGGTATGGGGAGGGTGAATTTTACTTGTCCTTTTTTAGTATTTTAAATTTTACTTTGAATGTGTATTTTATAAATATTTAAATACCTAGGAGGTTATTGCGGTCATAGTGTTTTTTTTCCTAAAAGGGCTTCAGGCTATGAAAGGCAGAGAGCCAGACTAGAAAAGGGGAGACCTGGCTTCCTCACTGACTCTATTTGACTCTATTTTCTGCTATGGGACCAGTTATCTCTTCTGCTTAGGCTTTAATTTTCTCACCAGTATACTCATTACTGAGCAAACAGATTTCTGCATTCAAGGTCCTGGCTAGGGTAATTTTGCCTTGTGCTATATTTCATTCAGGCTTATTTATTTACACCACACACCAACACAAGCACTCAAATATGGTACTCTGTTTTACCTCAATCTGATCCTATCTATTCAGTTATATTCAATTCATCCACCCTTAACCAACCAATCCAATATTATTTTGTTTTATTCAATGGTGCATCTATTATGTCCCAAGCACTGGGTAAGTGACAAGACAAAAGATAGTTCTAATCTTCACAATCTTCCCTGGTTTAGTTGTGGAGAAAGTTATATAAACAGTTATAATACTCTTTGTAATAATGGAGGCATACAGAAGTTCTAGAGGTGAAACAGAAGAAGTAGTGATGAACTCTAGCTGGAAAGACCAGGAGATGCTTCCCTGATAGACTGTATTACTGTTTACCAATATCTGCTTGCTCTTCCTGGGAGAAGATTGTACTTCCCCAACCCACTGAAACCATGCTTAGCCACAAGGTTTGCTTTGGCCAATGGAGTATGAGAAGTGATGTGTATCACACCCATGCAAAGGTTTAAGACCACTTTGTGTTTTGCCACACATGTCCCTCTGTTCCTGACATCTGTATCCTGGGGCCCAGAGTGAAGATGACCTGAACAGAGTGGCATCTAACCAGAGATACACTTGCAAAACTAAACTTATGCATAAATTATACACATTGTAAACAAAGACTGCCCCTGTCTCTGAAATGACTCCACCTTAAAAGGCTCAAATCAAACTCTCTGTTTTATATAGAAAGACTCAAAAATCTATAAGGGTGGCTTTTTTCCCCCCTGTTGTTCAGCTTTTTGTAGTGAGAGTGAAAAATCCTCTTCCTAGTCCAGGCTGTTCTTTTGAATTTCCTAAAAAGAAAATAGTAGTGCCTAATAGGAGATGGACGATATGGATGTGAAAAGGCACATTGGGAACAGTGAAGTTAGTTGTAATGTCAGGCTTTGGGGGTCTTGGAACACTTTTTGCAACTCTGCTTGAATGACAACCCGAAGCATTTCATTAGGAATCTCATGGCTCTTTCTTCTAAATTTTCCTTGTTCTTTTTTTTTACCTCTCTTGTTTGCTCAAAAGTGGATTTTTTCTAGGTTAAAAAAAAAGAAAACCAAGACAATTCTAAATATTGGCATATATTTAAAAGATACAGAGCTTTAAACTTATGACCATTAACCTTAGTAGGCCTTGAGAGCTGCCTGATAGTCCTACCCTGTGTCTCTCTCACTCTCCTAGACTCTATATTAGACCTCTGCTCTCTCCTCAAAAGATGAAGTGTTGGTACTCCTGGAGCTTAAATTCTAGGGACAGGCAGACAAAAAATAAATAAATAAGGAAGCAAATACACTTTTCAGATAGGTGATAGAAATAATAACAGGGAATAAAATATACTAAAAGAGATAGAGAGTGATAGAGGTAGGAAGGATGGGATTGTGGTTTTTTTGGCTAGTCTATGAAGTTTCTCTGATAAAATAACATTTAAACAGGAAACAGGAGGATATAAGTGAGTACACCATGTGGACATTCAAGGGAAGATCATTCCAGGCACAAAGAGCTGCATGTGCACAGTCCCTGAGGCAGGAGTGTACTTGGTTTGTTCAAGGAAGAGCAAAGAAGAAAGTGTAGCTACTATAGAGAAAGTAAGGGGAAGGTCGTAGGAGATGAAGTCAGGGCGGTTGGCAGGGAGCAGCCACAACATATAGAACCTTGGAAACTATTGTTACCTTCACCATCCTGACTCTTATGTAGTGACTGTCCTCTATTTCATTGAAAAAAAAAATCGAACAAATCAAGAGAATTTTAATAACCTCACCACCACCACACACACCTCCCATCCTATCTGCACCAGCGCCCGGACAATTTGTCTTCCCTCTCCATGGATGGCTGCCCACACTCCAGCCTCACCATTTGAGTGTTAGATCACCCCCACTGCCTATCAATGCCATTTTTCTCCTGCAGTGTTAATATTTTCCTCTCTACTGGGTAATTCTTTTTATTCCTATAATCTCCTATCTCAAAACATCCTACTTTGATCCCCTCCATTTTTTGCTTCACTTAGAAAACTTTTCACCTGTCTTGTTTGTAGTCTATACTTGCCATCCCCATTCCTTTTATCACATTTATTCCAAGCAGACTTATCCAACATAAGCAGACTTTTGCTTCCCACTCCTCACAAAATCTCTCTTGTCAAAGTTACCAATAATCTCCATGTTGACAAATCTGGTGCCCATTTCCTAATTTTCACCTTTCTTAGTTGATCAGTATCACTTGACACAATTGATTACTGGCTCTTTCTGAGGCATTTTTTTCATGTGACCTCTTAATTTTCCTTCGCAGCTGCTCCTTCTCAGTCTTTTTCCTGGGACTCCCCTTCCTTCCTTACCTCTCAGTGCTGGGACACTGCAGGGCTCAGCCTTCAGTCCCCTTCTCAGTATCATGAACACTCGTGCCACAGGTGATCTCACCCAGTTCCATGGATTTAAATCCATGTTTATCTCATACACAATTATCAGAATAGTCTAGATTTTTCTGCTACTCTCAAGTCTCAGCATTTTAGAACAAAAAAGATTTATTTCTCTTTCACTCTAAATTTTCATCATGAACCAGCAGGGGTACCTGCTCACTGTGGCCACTCAGGGACTCAAGTTAACACAAACAACCACAATAGCAGAGGTTAAAAAAAGGAACTCTTAAAGCTTCAGCCTGAAGTGACAAAATCCTTCTGCTCTCACTTTATTGGCTGCATCAAGACACATGTCTATGTCTAACTTTAAAAGGGCAGGAAGTACAGTCCTACCATGGACTTAGAAATATCGGTGAATACTCTAATGATTAAAATAGTTCTCACAGTTTTATCTCAGGCCCTGACATTTCTGCTAAACTCTAGACTGCTGTTTCAAACTGCCTAGTGCTTACTTGACATCTTCTCTTGGATATTTAATAGACAATTCAAACTTAGTATGTCCAAATCAAAATTTTTCGTTTCTCTCTCACCCTCACCTTGCATTACCAACTTTGTCACTGTTTGACTCTGCTTTCCTGCTAGGTAACAACTTCATTCTATCTGCTTGCTACTCAGGCCAAGCCTTGAAGTTGTGTTTGATTACTGTCTGTTTCACAAACCCCACACTTTATCTGCAAGCTGCGTTGGTTCTTTAATTAAAATGTGCACAAAATATGACCTCTTCTTATCCCTTTGTTATGACCATCCTAGTGCAAACTGCTGTCTTCTCTTGTGTGGATGACTGTGACAGTCTATTAACTGGTTTTTGCATTTCTGTTTACTGCTTTGTAGTCTGTCTTTCACACAGAAGGTAGCGCCAACCTCCTGAAACAGTGTCATTCATTTTTCTGGGCTCAGAGCCTTTCAGTGACTCCTTGTCACCCCTATGGTCAAGTCCAAAGTCATCATGGTCATAAAGTTTTGCATGTTCTGGGTGCTCCTCTCACATCCCTGACTTCATTTCTCCCCACTTTCCTCTTACTTTCTCCATTCTTTTTTTTTAATTAAAAACGTTTTTTTAAAAATTTTATTGTTGTTCAAGTACAGTTGACTGCATTTTCCCCCCAACTCCAGCCATCCCTACCTCTCTTAAATGAATTCACCCTACCCCCCACCCTTAGTTTTGTCTATGTGTCCTTCATACTTGTTCCTGAAAACCCTTCCTCCCATTATCCCCTCCCACCTCCCCTGTGGTTACTGTCAGATTGTTCTAAATTTCAATGTCTCTGGTTACATTTTGCTTGCTTGTTTCTTTTGTTGATTAGGTTCCAGATAAAAGTGAGATCATATGGTATTTTTCCCTCACCACCTGGCTTATTTCACTTAGCATAATGCTCTCCAGTTCCATCCAAGCTGTCAAAAAGAGTAGGAGCTCCTTCTTTCTTTCTGTTGCATATGAGATACCACTACACACCAGTCAGAATGGCTATCATAAACATATCAACAAACAACAAGTGTTGGAGAGGATGCAGAGAAAAGGGAACCCTAGTGTACTGTTGGCAGGAATGCAGACTGGTGCAGCCACTGTGGAAAACAGTATGGAATTTCCTCAGAAAACTAAAAATGGAACTGCCTATTGACCCGGCAATTCCACTGCTGGGATTATACCCTATGAGCCCTGGAGGACCAATCCAAAGGAACCTATGTACCCCAATGTTCATAGCAGCACAATTAACTTTCTTCATTCTAGCTGCACTTTCTTCCTTGCTCTTCATTGAATGCACTAGGCACACTGCTGCCTCAGGGTCTTTGCATGTCAATCCAGTTTCTTTCTTTATTCTTTGTCATTACTTTTCACCTACAGGAAAAGTATGTTTACTTTTATTTATTTTGGTCTCCCCTGTTCCTAGAATGTAAACTCTGTGAGTAGCAAAATTGTTTTTCTACTTTTATGTCCCATTGCCTAAAACAACAACTAATACATACAGAACACGATAAATATTTGTCAGATGAATAATTAAGAAAACCACAAATTAAAGTACCTAACCGTTTTCTGAGTGCTCACTCCTTGTCTTGTTCTCTGCTTTACATTATTGTGCTTTATGATGTACTATCCCCTCTTAGAGAGGAGGAATACAGACTTAGAGAGGGTGTATAACTTGCCTAAGGTCACTCTGTTGGCAACTGGTAGAGCCCAGTCTCAGTCCCAGGTATGTCTGCTTCCAACTTCATGCTCCTTGCCATCATACATTAATGACCTTGTCCAGCCATAATTTTGGCAAACTCTCCACTGAGCAATCTGTTAATGCACTCTTAAATTAGAACCTTAAAATAAGGAAGGATTAATAATTAAATGTTACCATAAAGAAGAACTAGACAGACATAAAAGAATGTGAACTTTAAATGGAATAAAAAATAGGTTTGGGAATTCTGTTGATTTTCAGCCTTCCATATTGAATCTAAAACCATCCAGATAACATTTTTATACTTAAACAGTGACTTGATATAAAGCCTAAGGCTCCAAAATAACTCCGTGTTCTTGATCAGTCTTGAAGGCAAGCAAACAAACTTCTGGCCTGCCTTCCTGCTTCCTTCCTTCCTCCCTTCCTTCCTCCCTTCCTTCCTTCCTTCCTTCCTTCCTTCCTTCCTTTTTTCCTTCCTCCCTTCCTTCTTTCTTCCTTTTTTCCTTCCTCCCTTCCTTCTTGGTTTCTTTTTTACTGAGGTATAATTCACAAATCACTCGAGTGTGTTTCTGACCAGACTTTGACCCTAACAATTTAGGCTGGCCAAAAGGAGAGCCGTACATTGAATGTGTCTTCTAAAATTGCTTCTGATCTAAGCTATCTGGTGACGTAACTGGAAAGTTCAGGGAGTGCTGCCCCACTCTGAGCATATTCTATTTCCCTGGAACGAGGGCATCATTGGCACCATCTTCTACAAACAACAACATGTCTTATTAATAGGTTTTTTTTTCTCCACGGGGCCATGGATTATTGATGGATCTCACTGTTAGGCAAGCCCCTGTCACCTTGGACAAATAGGACCCAGCTCTTCAGCTTCCCTTCAGTAAGCACAGATGTCCCCTCATGTCAGCCCACATGCATACTCCCCCAAGGCAATGTGAGGGTGGCTGTCAATCAAGCTACATCTCAAAGGAAGATCACCTTTTCCTGGCTGAGTAAACAAAGAAAGTAGAGGGGAGGGGCACTGGCAATTGTTGTCATTGCCCTAGATAGACATCATTACTGGATATTTCTCAAGTGGACAAGGAACCTCTCTCTGGACCCAGAATCTGAATTGTAACTTATTTGTACCAAAGTACCTTCTCTTCAAGCTCTTTCTCATGTCTTTCTTGTTTTAGTTTAGGCATTTTATTACTCATAAAAATGCACTGGAAATATGCAAAATACTAGAAGATAAAGTAGGTTACCAAAGGATGGCTTGTTGAATTATTTTTCCTATCTTTATTTCACACATGCTTTAACAAACTTTTTATCAAATTATTAGAGTGACATTGGTTAATAAAATTATACAGATTTCAGGTATACAATTCTATAATACATCACATATATATTGCATCATGCATTCATCCTTTCCAAGTCAAGTTGCCTTCCATCATCATTTATTCCCCCTTTACCTCCTTTACTCATTTCAACCTCCCCTACCCGCTTTCTCTTTGGTAATCACCACACTGTTGTCTGTGTCTGACTTCATTTATTTATTTATTTATTTATTTATTTATTTATTTATTTATTTTTATTTTTCACTTACTCTTTTCACCTTTTTCACCCAGTCTTCCAAGTCTCCTCCCTTCTGACAGCTGTAAGTCTGTTCTCTGTATCTACGAGTATGTTTCCATTTTGTTTGTCAGTTTATTTTGTTCATTAGATTCCACATATAAGTGAAATCATATGGTATTTGTCTTTCTCTGACTGGCTTATTTCACTTAGCATAACACTCTCCAGGTCCATCTATGCTGTTGCAAAAAGTAAGATTTCCTTCTTTTTTACAGCTGAGTAGTATTCCATTGTGCAAATGTACTACAGCTTTTTTATCCACTCATCTACTGATGGGCACTTGAGCTGCTTCCAAATCTTGGGTATTGTAAATAACGCTGCAATAAATATAGGAGTGCATATAGTCTTTCAAATTAGTGTTTCAGGTTTCTTCAAATATATTCCCAGAAGTGGCATCACTGGGTCATAAGGCAGTTCCATTTCATTTTTTAAGGAAACTCTATACTGTTTTCCACAGTGGCTGCGCCAATCTGCACTCCCACCAACAGTGCATGAAGGTTTCCTTTACTCCACATCTTCACTAACATTTATTGTTTGTTGACTTATTGATCATAGCCATTCTGACAAATGTGAAGTGATATCTCAATGTGGTTTTAATTTGCATTTCTCTGATGATTAGTGACATTGATCATCTTTCTATTTCTATGTCAATAGACATAGGCCATATGTCTATTGGCCATCTGTATGTCTCTTTGGAGAAGTGTCTATTCATGTCCTCTGCCCATTTTTAAACTGGATTGTTTGTTTCCTTGTTAATAAGTTGTGTAAGTTCTCTATAAATTTTTCATATGGACCCCTTTTCAGATGTATTGGTGAATATGTTCTCCCATTCAGATGGCTTCCTTTCCTGTGTAAAAGTTTTTTAGTTTGATGTAGTCCATTTTTTCCCCTTGCCTGAGGTGATATATCAGAAAAAATATTGCTATGAGAAATGCCCAAGATTTTATTGTCTATGCTTTCTTCTAGGATTTTTATGGTTTCAAGATTTACATTTAAGTCTTGAATCCATGTTAAGTTATCTTGTGTATGGTGTAAGTTGGTGGTGTGGTTTTATTTATTTATTTTTTTGCATACATCTGTCCAATTTTCTCAACACCATTTACTGAATAGATTGTCTTTACCTCATTGTTTGTCCTTGCCTCTTTTGTCAAATATTAATTAACCGTATAGGCATGGGTTCATTTCTGGGATCTCTATTCTGTTCCATTGATCTATATGTCCTTTTTTATGCCAATACTATGCTGTTTTGATTACTATGGCCTTGTAGTATAGTTTGTTATCAGATTACATAATACCTCTAACTTTGTTCTTCTTTCCATACATGCGTTAATTGCTGATCTGTTAGAAGCATAATAGGAAGAACTTGAACTAAAATTACAGTTTTATTATAGCTGGAAGGAAGGGACTTTTGAGGTTGCCTAGCCAAACTGTTTACAAGTGAGGAAACTAAAGACAAAGAAGTAGAGGCACTACCCAAGCACATCGTGGTGATTACTGGTGGGGTATGGATTAATCTTACAACATTTGTCCTTCCAGTCCAGTTTCCTTCTAATTGTATAGCCTGATGGCTTCTTCTGGATGTGGGCTCCTGCCCTTTATTGTCATGATTCACTCTGTGCTCCTCAGATCTGGCTATTTTTCCTGTGGCATATATACCAACCCTAGGAATTTGAACCCACATCATAACCACTGGCAAGTTGGCTATCAGGTTTAGAAAAGTGTCAGTGTCCTAAAAAGTTGAGTGATAAATTGTATCTACCAACTATTCCACATATCCTACTGACCTCTGAATTTCATTTTATTACTAAAGCTAGTCAGTAATATGTCAGAAGTAACTTCTTACACAGGTATATTTTGGGGCTGTGCCACTGATGACACACTAATTCCCACATCTCAAAAACTAGCAAATATAGCCACAGAAAGAGGCAGATAACTTATTTTTTTTAAATTAGATATTGGGATTTAAAAAACCTTAAATGTAAATAAATTTATATTAAAATTTTTTGTTAATATGGCAGTTTAAAACATGGCACCAAATACTTTTTATTCCTCCTACTGAGAGATGGAGGTCTAAGTACCCTGTTACTGATTCTGGCTTTAGTGACTCAACTGGAATCTATAGAATGTGGCAGGAGTGATGCTACATAACTTCTCAGGCTGGGCCAGGAGAGGTTGTGACACTTCCATCTTATTGGTGGGAGTTCTGAGCTGTTGTGTAAGAAGTCAGACAGTCCTGAGACTGCTTTGCTGGAAACACCACATTGGAAGTGACCCTCCAAGTCCCAGGTGTTTTATCTACCAGGCATTCCAGTCACCTCAGCCATTGAAGTCACACCTGCTTATTGTAGAGCAGGTACTGTGGAGGAGGGCTGTCCCCACAGTGCCTTTCTGAATTTCTGACCCACAATTCATAAGTATAAATAGTTATTTTTGATTTTGCATCGCTATTTTGGAATGGCCTGTAAATCCTCAATAGATTGTGCAATAGTTAAGTAGTTCAAGGCTTCTCTTTGCTCAGATTTACCAGTCTTCACACGACCATGGTGTACATTATTTTTATTTTGCCATCCTTATGGAATACTTTGTCCCACTCTGATTGCACTTGCATGTACCTATAGTCTTACCATAGCTTTTATGTTTGGATTCATGTCTGTATCAACTGTCTAAAAAATCTATAAGCATGTTCTAGGTATATTTAACTTGATCTAGTTGAAATCATGAAAATGATTAAAATTTTATGATTAGCATTACAAATAATTCTTCTGAAATAATTATAAGATAAATGATGTGTGAAAAACAGTGAAAATTTTAATTTTAAGACATCAGCTTCTACCATTTTCATTACTCCTACTTTATTCTATCATGGATTTTAAAAGTCATTTTTTTCAAAGATCCAGTAAAAGTTAATAATGTCAAGGGAATATTAACTGCCATGTAGGGGCTGTTACACAGAAACAAAAACCCCTTGAACATATATTGAATTTGACATGCCTTATATATAGGAAATGTCCAGTAATGCCCACTAATGATTTGATTTTAGTGTTGCTATCATTGTAATAGAACAGGTAAATGGAACACTAGTATGATAAAAGAAAGATTAAGAACAACTCTAGAAGTAAAAAGGAATGCCAGCTTTAGTTTTTAAGTTATAATTTGTGGAATCTGTTCATTACATCCTTTGTCTGGCCTATTCACTTACAGTTATAGAGCTTCTATTCTTCTAACATAAACTATTTCAATCAGGATCCAGACTATTATCTAATTAGTAATAGCTAGACAGAGTTTGCCTTTTGTGACTTGGAGATGTGTGTGTGTATCAGTCTGGCAGTTCTTTCTGGCAGACTACAACCAATGTAGATTTCTTTTTCATTATTACTTCTTAATTTTTCACATTTCATAATAAATAATTTTTGACTTAATATTTATTGCATTTTTTCATTACCATTTAATCTCCTTATACCTCCCTCAGCAATCAACACACTGTTGTCTGTGTCCGTAAGTCCTTTTTCCTTTTTGCTCAATCCGCCTCTCCATCCCCTCCCCCACCAGCTCTCATCTGCTCTACATCTATGAGTCTGTCCTCATTTTCCTTGTTGGTTCAGTTTGTTCATTAGATTCCACATATGAGTGAAATCATATGGTATTTGTCTTTCTGTGACTGGATTATTTCACTCAGAAAAATATTCTCCAAGCCCATCCATACTGTCACGAAGGGTAAAACTTTCTTCTTTTTTTACAGCCAAGTAGTATTCCATTGGGTAATTATCCCATAGTTGCTGTATCCACTCGTCTACTTGGGCTGCTTCCGTATCTTGGCCATTGTAAATAATGCTGCAATGAACATAGGGGTGCTTATGTTCTTCAGAATACATTCAGATGCAGCAACTGATTCTGATTTAGAAGGCAGTCAAAATGAGAAAACCCAGCTTGAATAAACCTTGCCTGGTGATTTTTCTCCTCATCCTAAGAACCTGGAATTAATTAAGTATATAAAAAGTTCCCATTTACTCAAAGTATAGCAGGTATGTATTTCTATGCAATTAAGAGATTTACCTTCAATATAGGTTCATATCATTTTCAGAATAATAACCTTAATAGCATAATAGGAACACAAAGACATTTTTAAAAATTTGTTCTAATTTCCTGGGTTAGTATAGAAGAGAACATTATTGGCTAATGTCAAAGGGAAGTAGAATATTACTCAAGACTGTTGTACATGTTGAGTATTTTCTTGAGTGGTAATAGGGTAAGAATTGCCAAGCCAGAAACTCTTAACTGTGCTCAGCACTGTGGCATTTTGGAAGTTGTTCTTTTTTGTTTTGCAGAGGTCCTTGAACATTTATTACATAGTTTTTAAAAAATCTGCCCCTGCTGCCTTGGCCAGGTGGTTCAGTTGGTTGGAGTATCATCCCATAAACACAAAGGTCACAGGTTCGATTCCAGCTCAGGGCACACGACTGGGTTGTGGGTTTGGTCACTGGTTGGGGTCCTTACAAGAGGTCATCAATTAACGTTTTTCTGTCATAGATATTGCTCTCCCTCTTTCCTGACCTCCCCCTCTTTCTAAAATCAATAAATATGTCCTTGGGGGAGGATTAAAAATTCCCCCCAAACTAAGATGATGCTATTTCTTTTAATCACTCAGAATCCATCATATTAAGAAAATCTGGTAACTCCATAGAACCACTGAAAGAATTACCCTGAGGAGTGACAATCGCATTGATTATAGAAACTTAGATTCAACTAGAGGTATTGGTAGCAGGCAATTGAAGACAAATATAATAGTTTCCAATATGAAATTAAGTTTCCAATATGAAATTAAGTTTCTTCCCAGCTTGTAGCATTTTCATTTCTGTACATAGTGGGATGCCAGTTAACATGTTATCCAACTGAGAGGGTGTTACATAAACTCAGTAAGGCTGCAGCCACGAGAATCTGCACTTCTAAGGGGAGAAATCTCTTATTTTGGACAATTAATCACCCTGTAGTTCTCTCTCGCATTTCTTTGTGCAAGCCTCTGGGGAATCTCGTCCTTTCAGAAATGCACAGCTTGGTTTATGGAGAGCAGGTTGCACAAAAGCTGAGATGAAAATTTTTCTTGATAGATTTCAAGGCTAATTTTGTCACTGCATTGTTGTAATGGTTCTGTTCCTTCCCCACATCAGCATGCTGAAATGCCTCATACTGAGAAAGCTGAGAGACAATCACTGGGCCAAAAGTGGCAGCTGGGAAAGATTAAAAAATATATACAGATAAAGGAACCAAGGGCTGAGAGGTAAGAAAGACAGCTGGCAGATTTAAGGGACGTGGGCTCTGAGCAGCTGAAAGGGACAGCAGTCCAGGGAGAGACTGTTTGAGAGATAAGAGGCTTTGTGTGCACTGAAGAAATATGCCAAAGATGATAAGACATGCAGCTGTTACAGAAGCATGAATTATCAAGATTCTTGGTATGCCCGGGACATGAAGACATTCAACATGTGTGCTCAAGGGACAGGCCCAGTGACTCCGTTTACCAGTCAGTTTCACTCCTCCTAACTCTCTCCAAGCGAGGACTCTGCATACTTCTCACTCAGCCAGTCCCAAGCTGCTGTGGCTCCTCTTTCTGGCATTACTTCTTCAAGTTCTCCTTTTCTCCCCAGTCACCTCTTAATTTTCCTTGAGACAGTTAAGCTATTAATGTCAGATGACTTGAACCATGTACTTTTCACAACCATATTCTTCATTTAAATTCAATGTCATTATTATTAAAATTGGCAGTGTTCATTAAAACCTTATAACTACTTGACATCCTCTGACACAAACTGAGTTACACTCTTATTTAATAGTAGTTTATTATAGCAGATTGCACTATTAGTATAATATTTTTCCATAAAGGCACAAGTAGCTAGAGGTCAAGATGATTAAATAATCATTATAATCTTCAGTACTATGACTAAACAAATGTTGGTGGAAGAAATTAATTAAGAAGATGAGCATGGGGACATTTATGCTATGTGGTTTTTATTAAGGGTCTTAATCATGTATATGTAACTTGCCTCAGGGTCCTTAGATTTGTGCTTGACCTTAGAGTCTTTAGAACCAAAGGCATACTTACTAAGCTTCCCTTAAAGTTTCTGAGACAATTCTTAGTGACACAGAAAGATGTTGGTATGGTGACCCAGTGGCAGTCAGTCTTTGGCATCAGCCAGACCTGGGTTTCGTCTCACAGTTCTACCACCTTCAGTTGTGACTTTGGGCAGACTTACCAACCTCTCTGTCACGTGAAGATAATGCCAAGCCTACTGTGAGGTTGTGAGGATTTAAGATAATGTGTGCAGTTCCTGGCATAAATGCATGCCCAGTAAATAGTAGCCAAACATCTAGATATTTAAAGTGAAGAGAAGTGTGTTCAATTTAATGTTATTACCAATATTCTTTTTCTAACAAAGATCTGTGACACAAAATGATTCTTTAATAGTGAAAGCAAGGACTGCAGGAAAGCATCAAACACAGGATCTGTGGGGCAAGCTCTCATACTGAGATTCTTCTCTGAGCTCTAAGGGGGTCTCAGATACCCACTTTAACTTCACATTTGCCCTGTTACACCGTCCCAGTATATTATCTTTCCATCGGGCATTGTTTTATTCTAAGCACATTGCCGAACATAGTCAATGACAGAGCATAGGGGATGTTTTGAAAATATTACTAAGGAAGTAGGCATAGTGTGGGAAATTGGCATCAGAAAAAAATTTTAACACGGTACCCCAGAGACAAGCATGTACCAAAAGTACAATTAGATGTCATTCTGAAGGTCAAAATAGTGGATTCACTCGTAATTGGGAATGAATCAAATTTGTTCAGGGCAACACTGGAGGCTTCCATAACCCTTCTGGAATCTTCCATCCCCATTCTTCACAATAATTCACACCTACATGCAGGAATTTTCCCTCCACTACTTCAGTGGTTGCTTTGCTCAGATGTAACAGGAAATTGAGGACAGGGAACCAGTGGCTTTGTCAAGGAACCCCGGGGAAAGCTTATAGGGTTCACTAGAAAGTGGAGAGTCAGGGAGCTGCATGGTGAGGTGGTGTAACACAGGATTTGGTTTCAGGCCATCTTGAAATCCTGGTTCTTCCCCATGAAGACCCTGTGACTTTGGGCAGGCTGCTTACTGCCTTTGCACTCTTCTATTTCTGAAAAGTGGGGACACTACCTTATGCTGTTATGAGGATTAAATACATGCACTTGGTACATGGTATGTGGTTAATGGTGCAGGTCTCTTCCCTGGCACCACTTCACAAACTCTCCATTATTTTTCCCAAGGCCCATCAGCTGGAGGTAGTCAGTGTCGAGGAAGAAGCAGCACAGAACTCTTGTGTTTTTGGCAACAAATGGAGAAGGAAAGTAAACAGGGTAGCAAGGTAAATACGCTGTCTGTAATCTTTCCTTTCTCTCTCCTGACTCACTTGTCTGCTTAAAATGGGAAGTGACAGTAGATAAGATAGGAAAAGAAAAAAAGTCGATGTCCTTGTCCCCAGAGGTCCAAGATCCTTGATGAAGCTCCATCTGAGCCTAACAAGCACCACAATGGTCTGTTTCTAAATTTTTCAGTTACAAAGGAGGTACTCCATTTCCTAAGATGTCTAAGCCTTTGCAAGTTCAAAACCTCAGCTGTTCTCCTGGATGTCTTTTATTTACTGATAACAGAAGGCAGAAGAAAAACTCATGTCTGATTACTGTCCTTTAAATGATTCCCCCACATTCCTTCCCCAGATGAAATCTGCCACTCAGCTAGCCACCTCTCCCTGTTTCCCCTCTGGGACCAACTTCAAGGCAAGCCCTTGCTTCCCGTCATCTCGCCCATGTGACTCCTGCTCTGTCACCTCCTCCTCCTTCATTTACTTTTAGGAGATGATTTTGACCTTAGTGCCTCTTTTCTTCATATTTTCTTCTCCATCCTTTCACATCCCTCTTTTCTCAAATTTCAAAATGTATGAAGTGAATGTAGAATGGAAATGCATACCCCGAGACTCTCCAAAGTCACTGGCTGTATCTCTTTCATCACCTGCCTTACACGTGGCAGAGCCAAGAGGCAGAGGACTTAAAGGTAAACAAGTTCATAAGTGGTTGAGACTGTCAGATGTTCATAGTTTAAACACAGAGCTAAAACACAGCTTTCTACTTGGCAAAACTATGTTTTTGTATTCAAAACTCATTTTGTAAGGCAGTTTCAGATATTTGCCCTTTTATGAGCACGTTATCTGGAACTATTAAAGGAGAAGAAATAAGGATTGGCACTCAATCCCTGTTATTATGTAATCAGAGTTTCCTCCAACAGTGGCAAAATGGAAAACAATGCACACCTCCCAAGTCACTTAAAATATATGACAAGCCTTAGTGGTAGCATCTCGGATTTTTAAAAAGCAATGGCATTCATCTTCCAGGCGACAACTGACTGGAAAGAGAGGGGCTTTATAGACATTTTCTCTGAAGAAGTTGGTGAAGAATCACCAAATACTGTGCCATTAAGACAGAACTAATTTATGACATCAGAGCTATCAATGTAAACCATTTTTTCTTATCTAAAATTTCTAAAGTGCCTATACACGTATAGTCCAATTTCTGATTTTGACTTATAATTTGGATTTCAAAGCCTGGAATTTAAATGGCCTAGCTATAAATCATTATTGGACCTTTAAAATTCAACTGAGAACAAATACCCAAAATGAATAAGTGCTTAAGCAAAACAAGTTAGAATTTCCATGGAAACAGCCTGGAATCTTGAAAGAAAGAGAGGACAAAAGCAAGCATGAAAATGCATTTATTTATTTTTTGGTTCCTTTTCACCTCTGCCCCTCCAAACCTCAGGCTGGCCTCTTAATGAATGCTTTCAAGCCTCAGAGGGAATTAAGAAGAACGATATTTGACAGGAGTGAGGAAGGAACTAAATATAGTTCCCTTGTGAGAGGAATGCATTCCATAATCTTCCTCTCCTGATCTGAGCAATCTCTCCATCTTCCAATGATGTTTTCTGTGCTGCCCTTGTACAGCAAGTTTAGTTATTACTTTATGAGGTAAAATTCTGTCCTCTTTTGGAAGCCACTTACCATCATTGAGATCAATTTCCAAATTAATATTGTATATATTTCCTATGATTTCCATTTGCCTCATACTTTAGAATTTCTAAAATGCTGTAATAAAATTAATTCATTTAACCAGTACAATCTGAGAGGTAAACAGAGTTACTATGTTGGGTACTATCAACTCACATTTTACCAGGGTAGAGGCATTCACTGGTAAGTAAAGAACTCAGCCAGCTCCTTGGATCTCAGACCCATTACTTTTCTAACTACAAGTACAATTAGCCTGCCTGGCCAATGTAAGCATTATGTCATGGCCCTTCTCCCCTCTTTATTAGATATTAAGAACTTTTATTTATTTACTTTCAGAAATATGTGTGTTAGTATCATAAAGTAAAAAAAGTTCCCCTCTCGACAACTGCTAATATCGATATTATATAGATCAGGAATTTTTTTTTAAAGGTACAGCCTTCTGGCTTTCCTGAGTACGGCTATTTTTGACAAGCTTTTTCCCAGAATTGTGTGACCTATTTTTAATGGATAAATCAAATAATGCTTCATTTTAAAGTTCAGCAATCAATGTATGCCTTATTGAGAGCAAAAGTGACCTTGCATAAATCTGAAAAATTAAATGTAGAACATATCCCTTGAAATAAAATAATCATTGATGCATTGAATGAATTAAATAGCTTAGATATCATTTTACTGATCCAAGATGATACCTTGGGATACAATAATATCTCTCCTAGAAATAAGCTGGTATCTATTTTTTGTTGGTAAGTAAAGGCAATTAAGTTTAAGACTGTGATGGCTCTAAATGGGATACTAGTTCTCATAAAGCAGAAAGTGTGATAGAATCTGTTATCAAAATTTCCTGCTGCTAATAATTTTTAAAAAATAATGGAGTTAATTAAAGATATCATGTCACAGATTTGGGCAATATTAAGACCAACAAACAATCCATTCCATAATTAATATAATATATACACTTCAAGACAATACAACACTCATTTGATGTTCTCATACACACCTTATTAGGATGCTGCCAGGTCATTGTGGCAAAACATTGAAAAATGACATCATCTTACTAGGTGACTTCTTTTTTTGCTAGCTTTCACTATTGGGCATTATAACAACTGCTACCAGTGATCATTTATCAAAGACTTACTAAATATTTAGCTCTGTGCCAAGTAGTTGATATACTCTATTTAATATTCAAAGAACCATGTGAGATAGGTGTTATTGTCCCAATATTATAAATTAGAAATCAATAAAATCCTCGCCCCAAAAGTGGATTACGAAAACAACTTGTTCCATTCACATTGCTACAACATGGTACAGTCTGGTGCCAAACCAGTTCCCCTGATCCCAGCATCACCGCGCCACTCCACCTGCAGATCGACCAGCCCCTTCTGTAGCCCACTCCTTCCAGTCTGCAGTGACATGAAGAGTCTTCTAGGGACTGTCAGGGAGGGCCCTTATCATTTGCTACATATAAGCTATATACTGAGTTAATGAAATTTACTTAGAAGGTACAAAAACAGCATGTCCAGGAAGTTTTCTGTTCACTGAAATTGTTACAGGTAAATCATGACCATTAATTTTAGTTAAAAAGAGAAATCACTCTACCTTTATGACAAAATTAGAAACAATGCAACAGGAGTTTTTAAAAATTATATTTAATACAAGTGAATAGATTAGAAGATCTGAAATGTTATAAAGCAATGTACATAATGAATAAATAATCTGCACAGGAGAGTCATGTCTACATTACATAACACTGTCTAGGATGGGAATACTTAAAGTAAATCCAGTGATAATGGAGAAAGTCCATAAAAATGCTAACCTGTCTTCCCTTGTATGAAATTGTTCAAGTATAAAAATCCAATACAGTGTAAAATAGTATTCAATTTAGTTTAAGAATAAAAATTACAAGTATTGCAGTTTCAGAAGAAAAATGTAAAGCAGCATTTAAAAACTACATAAGAATAGTGTTATACTAATGAAGTACCAATAAATGAGATCTACACAAGCAAAAATTAGAGAAGCATGAAACTAGCACTATATCCTGTTTTTAAAAACCTAAAAACTAAAATAAACTAAAATGTGTTAATGTAAGAGTACTCTCTTATACAGTGCACATATGAATTTAAATAAATCCAACTCAACATCTTCAGCTTAAAAGGTTAATATTTAATATGCTACATCTAGACCTACTAAATAATTTATGCCATGAGATGAATACATAATTTTACAGTGTCACATCTAAAGTTCCTTTCTTTAGAGTGCAGCATAGTAAAACTTAAAAATAAATATCTTAAATAGCATACTATTAAGGCACAGTATAAACCACATTATCATTACCTCTGAAGAACTGTAATCTCAGTAACTCTGTTGTCTCATGTACTGTATTCACTAATAAATAGTTTTAAATAGGACTCTGAAATAGATACTAAAAAGTGTAAAATTATTCAAAAAGGGAAAAAATAAATGTCCTTAAGACAATTCTTAAGGGTTTAGAGTCTGCAAACTTTGCCTGCCTTTAATCATAAGCCACAAGTCGACACAATAAATAGAAAGAGAAGGCTGTTGTAGTAAAAGCCTGATCCTATTTCAGAATCAGAATTGCTGACACCAGCAGATACAAGTTTCCCAAAATTGAAACAGGATGGGGAGAGGGATTAGAATGTGACAAGCTCATCAAACAAGCACAAGTGATGTGTTCTTTCCAGAACTGTGTGTGTTACTGATTGTCTGTACAGCTGTTGCACCCTTCAATTCCACATCACTTGTTCCACAGTCCAGCTCATCCACAGGGTAAGATGAGAAAATAGCTTTGGTGCCTGTCCACCATTTCACCCACTGCCACGTTCCTAGATTGATTGTTCGATGCCCATTTTTGAGAGAGTAAGAACATCACCTTCTTACTTGAAAAAGTTCTATAGGCCATAGCAACTTAAAAATGACAATCAGTGCTTTCACCATTTTTTTTTTAAATCTGCTTTTAAATGTAATTCAAGCTACATATTGCTCACTCTGTATTCCCTGGTTCAACTAGATTCAAATAACGTTTTCTAACTTGTAAAGGCAGTTTGCTTCCCTGATACTATAAAAAGAGCAAAAATAAAAACCCCATTATAAAAGTGAAGTTCCATAGTTACTCCTGCCATCATTTCCTAGCGGCCTTTCATTTACTCAGGCTCTTTGGGATTAGTTTCCAAAACTGCGCCCACTTCCCTCTCGTTTACCTGGTTCTCACCTAGAACACTATTGGAGTATAAAAATAATAATAATTCTGCTTCACAACAGCATAGCATTTTTTTTTAAAGCTGTTTAAGTCAATGTTAACTCTGATTAGCTACTAAAAATCGGGAAATCGGGAGGGAAAGAGAAAACAATTCAACGTCGATCAGATGGCTGGTCTACTGCATTCGGTCTGTTTGCAGTTGCTGAGGCTGGTACTGGCCAAACGCGGCGGCAGCGGCGGCTGCAGCAGCGGCGGCTGCAGCTGTCCCAGGTGCGGCGGCCAGCGGCTGCTGCACCGCATAGCCGTAGCCGCCCGCGGTGACGTAGCCCGCCGCAGCTGGCGAGGCTGCGTAGGGGTACTGGTCGTAGGCGGCTGCTGCGGCGGCAGCGGCTGCGGCGGCGGAGTACTGCGCGTACGCGGCTCCAGTGTAATCAATGTAAGGTGCGGTGGAGGCCGCCGCTGCGGTCGGCTGCACGTGCGGAATGACCACTCCAGGCTGCACGAAGGCCTGAGGGTAGACATAGTGGGCAGGTATCCTGTTGAGAAACGAAAAACAAAGTCAGGCAGCAGTTGCTTCCTAGCTGTAGCACTGCTTGCTCAGAGATATGACAAACTCAAATTTAGTGGTTATTATGAGCATAGGGTTGCCACAATATCTGCTTTCCAGGGGTACGTGATAGGACTCTGGCAGTAGCCAAAGTGACAGAATGCCCCCAGAGGAATTCAACAACAAAAATGTGATATCCTCTCTGCTAGAATTTTTGTGAATGATCATTTTGAACCAGTAATTATCATTTAGCAAAACTTTGGAGAATAAATCAAGGTTCATGAGGGCTATGAACATACGAGGTATCTAATAAATGCTTAATTGATGAAGCCTTTAGAACTTGTGATGAGTTCATAAAACAAAACTGTTTAGCAGATAGAAAAGATTCTCAGCTGTGAATAGAGGACTCAAAAAGTAATCCATGATCATTCAGTTCCAAGGGGTGATGGCTGGTTTGTCAAAGCTAAAAGTTCAACAAAATCCATACGTTTGTTATCATGGCAACCCTACTTGAAGTTGCTATGCAGACTCAGCACACATTAATCCCTCTGCAACCTCAGTCACCCTTATTAAAAAATAATAATAAAAAAGAAGCAGGCGACAAAATAAAAAAGGAGTTTAAATAAAAGTTCACAAGTGTGGTAAACACAGCAGAATCACACTTCTCAAACGAACTGTAGTGCAGCTCACTCTATCACAAGAGGCTGTTGTGGGAAGCTACAGAAATGCTATCAACACTCATGGCAGTGACTCCCAAAGAGAGGTGCAGCACGCTTTTTGCCTTTCTTTCTTTATTTTTCTCCATAAAATTCATAAGGACACAAGGGTCAATCAAACCTGTTTGACTATCAGGCAACTGAAGGTCAGCCAGCTTGTTTATCTCTATGCAAGACAGACAGAAGGGGTTTTGGGGAAATGATGAGGTTGAGGGAAAAGGTAGGGACAGGGAAATACAACTAAATATTTCTAAAATTAATAAAACTCAAAAGGTTTACATAATAGAATAAGGACACATTTTTTGCGCATCTACTAACTCTTGTTTTATTATCCGAATCAACAGAAATAAATTAGCATATCTGCTTTAAATCTGCCTACAAATAGATATTTTATATGGATCGTCTATTGTTATATATTATCCTGCAAAAGTTCAAGAAAGTGAAACACAAACAAGTACCTTTTAAAATTATACATTCAGAGATCACATACAAGACACACTCCAATGACTGAACTTACACATTAAATTTGTTAAAAATTAAATCACAAGAGGTATTTTTAAAAACCCATGCATCTCAGTTCTCACTCTTGGGATTCATTATTGTCCACTTAAAACACTACCATGAACATCTGGTTTATTTCATCTTTCTTTAAAATAATCTCCAAAAACCCCTTATATTTTTAAAAATATGACACTACTGTATAATGCCATCTGGGTGTTGGCAAAGCCAACTTACAAGAAGTACAAACAACAACCTTCAAGTTTTAAAACACTGAAAACAGAAAAATTCACATCTAGATATCCAAAACCAGATTTTGCTTTGCCTTTTCAGAGTTTTACTGAAAATACTCATTAATGAACATCCATGAAAAAGATGTATTTATCACAGAGGGTAATGAACTTTGACCCCAATGATAAAAATACATCCAATTTTACTAGACTTGCAGATCTTTCCCAGTGCCAGGAGAAACCACGTCATCGAGGGTTTCTCAGGACACTCAGCAATGTTCTTAATTGCTTGTTAGAAACCAGATGCATGGTCACGCACACACTCAAAGCTTCTCTGCAGGTCAGGTGACTGGTTCACTCACAGCGACAGGTGTGGCTTTATGAAGTGCTGTCCCTGGAGGCCACTGTGTCCACAATGTGCGGACATGCCTAAGAGAGCCTACACTCATGCCAGTTTACATGTGGTGATGGACAGCAGGGGCTGCAGCAGGGCTATTTTTGATCCTGTCATGCGACAAGGGTTTCCAGCGGGTAAAATGTCTTTATAAGGCCAAAGTAAAACATCTATCAGCTGCAAAGGCCAGCCAGTATGAAGCTCACTGATATGGAAATATTAACCCCTGTACTCCCAAAGTTTTAAAGACAACACCATGTTTGCTAGGTTCTTATCTTCAAAGAAAGGTGTTAAGTGAAAATAACTTCAGTCTACAACAAGGCTGATTAAAACTGTGTTTGTGTGTGGGCACATGAAGAATGCAGTAAAAGATAGGCAGGGTTGCTAACATGACTCTTGATTCTTCATTTATTTTATTACATAAATAGTTTTCATCAGATAATGTCAACTTATGAGAGTATAAAGTCCCTGGGAATGTTGAAATCCTACATGAAGTTTAGTGAGGGTTAGGAAGACATGTGGAAGACAAATAAGACCCTGGAGTCCTTCAAGGCTTAGAGAAAGGAGAACCCAGAAGACAATGGAGAGCCTACAATATCTCAGTAAAGGGAGGAGGGCAGAACTGGACTAAAACATAAGGTTGCACTTCTGCAGGAATTCCTGTATTAGGAGTTCTTTCAATACTCTAAGAAACCCATTAAGGCAGTTTGAGACTCTCCCTCCTACTAATATCTTCAGTATTTTTCCCTCAAAGTAATCACAGAATGCATACACCTAGCAGTTATAGAAGCACAAGAATATGGCAGACACTCTGGGCAATTTCCAAAGCAAATTTACTATGTTTTCCTATTCTTCCTATCTCTTCAGGTCCCTCTGTCATCTCTCCATGATTTCTGGCATCCTAACTGGTTTCCTCTTCCAATCTATCACAAAACTACCATGCTTCATCTCGTTTGCTTGCCCAAGTAATTTATGGCCCCTGACATCTTTCCAAACTAAGTACAAATTTCCTAAACTTTAGTATGCTAGATCTTTAATGATTCTGGCTCCAAAATACTTGCTCCAATATTACTCCCCATCTTTCCTTGAACCCAGATCAGCTGGGATCCTCAGTATTTCTGGGCTATCCCACACATTCCAATGCACTCATCTTCACTTGTGCTGTCCTTTTGTCGGCGAAGCCAGTCCTCATTCCATGTGCACCAGTTGAAATCCAAATCCCACTCACCCTAGGTCCCGCACTCACTCCGTATGGAGCCTTTAGGAATTTGCTTCAACTTTTTGCCCCCATACATTCACCATATGTGAAATAAACCTATTATTTCTAACCCTGAATTGTTGTGCATTAAATAAAAGTATGCAAAGAGCCTACAATGACAAACATAGGTAAGCACTCAATACAAGAGTTCCTTATCATCTACCATACTTTAAAATCTAGGTCAACGTCTACCTCCATTCTGGATCCCACCAAACTGATATCTCTCCCCCTTATCTGAAGATTCAGGAACAGCCATTCTGGGTGCTTTTCAGTTTTCTTACGGAATCACAAGAGTGGAGTTGTGTCTTATTAGCTACAGCTCGACACAGAGGCAAGAACATGACTTCTGAGGTTGGGCAGAACATGATGATGAACTTAGAATGAGACTCTACCACTTAGTAGCCCTGTGGTAAGTTCATTCACCTCTCTTCATCTCAGTTTCTTCACTCAATGGAAAGGACATTAACAGTGTCTTCATCAAATAATTATTGTGAGAATTAAATTATATAATTTATTTAAATCTCTTATCAGTACTAGACCTGTAGCAGATGTTCAGTTAATGCTAGTTATTGTCCCTCCTGTCCTTTATAGCAGACAGTATACTACCTAGTACAGTGTTAACACAACGAGCCTAAAATTTAGCGCTTAAAGGTATACTGATTAAGTGTTTAAGTGTATTTCAACTTGACCTAAACTAGCCTAGAAACTTTTACTCACAGATCTGCATTCTCTCTTCTCCAAGATTTTAATAAAATGCTTCTTTCAGACATAAAACACTTACGACATATTGTTCGGCACAATCACAAGTTTGTACACATCTACCCACTGTTACATCATAAATTCCTCTAGGCCAAGGTTTTCTCTTTAAAGCAACTTGGGGGCCATTTAAGGACCACGTTTTAAAAAAATAGTTCCATTACCAGAATTTAAAACAAGTCAAATAAAACAAAAAATTCTCAGGCTTTTTTTCCAGGCCTAAAATAAGCACACATAGCATTCAAATAGAATTTAGGATGACCAGGTGTGATTTGTTAGGTACAGACTCTGGGAACCAGAGCAGTGTTGAGAACCCCTTAAAAAAGAAAGAGAAAGCTTGTTTGGTTCATTTGGAATGCTATCTATTTTTAATAAGAATCTCAAGTTCAAACAATTTATGCAAGCAGTAATAATCACCATCCTTTATAAAGACAGCTAATTTAAAAGAGATGAAAAACAAAAGGTTACTATCCAAACATGCTTGATTTAAAAATTCCATATGACACAATTTACTTTGGTTGTTCTTATTTTCCTCGTGCTGCTTTCTTTCTCAAAGACCTATAAGGACTCTGACAACTAGTCCATATTTTTATGTCTAGCTTGCAAGACCCTCCATAAACATTCTTTGCACACTGAGTCTTTTCTCCTTTGTGCCTTTGCTTATGCTCACCTCATCCTACACCCTTGACACATGTCCATTCTTCCTTTTATCTGCCTAGGATACAGCTGTTGGTTCAAGTCTAGTTCAAGTCCCCACAAGCCTCATTCACCTTCTCCAACTCACCTCTTTTTTTGCTGTCGTGAATTCCTTTTGTACTGAAAATTATATCAAGCGATTTAGCAACCAAGTTCCCAATGGCTTTGTTTTAGTTCTGAAACTAAAGTGCAATGTCCTTATTTTGTATCACCCTTAACACAGAGAACAATAAACACGCTAATACCTGTTGATCGATTTGGTTGTATCACTATTTCAAGATTAGTGTGAGATCATGACCAAGTTCACCATCACTTCCGAAGATGTAGGTTTTCCTTCCCAATCCCTCCTTCAACAAAGTCAAGACCAATGAGAGGGGTGGGGCCCACTGAAGTAGTTGGACGGATAAAACCACTAATTGTTGTCGGCATCCAGGATAGTTTGGATGGGGCATTGATAAATAGCTATGGATGTGAAAGCCCTTTTAATGATATTGGACAAAACATTCCATGATTTAAAAAAAAAAAGCAAAAGTTGGCAGAAGGAGTGAAGTACTGATATGTTAAAGGGAAGATTAAAGAAGGTATTCCTGGAATATATAACTTAAGTCTTCCAAGTGAACATAGTATTACTTTTTCTGAGGGGGGGATTCTATTTTTAAGACACATAAGGTAGGTATCGATATAGATAGAATCCAGCTACACTCACATGGAGATGTTTAGGTGTTAAGCTAAAGAAGAAACTATTGGTGAGGATAAAACACTTCTTGAAGAGCTGAAATATTTGAAAAGGAAGTTTCAATCTCTGGCATTAGAGTTACAGCAATGCTGATATATAGAATTCAGCCAAAACAGACTCTCAGTATTCAGAATAAATGTAGGTGTTAGGGGATCGCCCACCCATATCATGTCTGAATGGAAAGAAAATAGGGGGCTCAGATGAGGAAAACTGGTGATCACAGAACCCAGAGACAACACAAACAGGAGCAGGCTGTTCACCTGAGTTAGGTCTAAAAGATGAAAGTTAGTGCTCCTCTACTGAACAACTTGGCTAGTGTTAACAAAATCCGATGAGAGTTGTTGAACCTTTAAATTAGAAAATCTAAAAGTGGATACACATTGCAAAAGAAAGAACCCCATTCCCAGAAAACTCCCCAGTAAAACAGAAACTTAGGACATGCAAGCAATGTATCTGTATTCTTACAGAGGGAAATCACACAATTTAGCACTCACTACAAAAGTATGGTTAAATGGAAGTCACAGGCTACAGCTTAAAAGCAAGGAAAAAAAAAGAGGCCCTTTGCTTCCCATGGCAAAGTCAAAAGTCAACACTCCTCAACACCACCACCAAAACCAAAACACAAAGAGCCCCTTCCCCCGAGGAAAAGAAAACACTTTCACTACAGCTCTTTTCAATTAAGTAAAAAGCACACAGTTTAGCTATCAACACCACTTCATTACTGTAATAAATAAAATAAAGCACACGGAGGTCTATTGACTATTGTGAAAAATAAAACAACACCAACATCCATGCATCGTTAATCACCATCTGAGCTTGTGTGTCTGAGTCTACTGGTTACAGTTTAATTCCAAACAGAACTATTCCACCTCTTATCATCGTATCCTTCTGATCAGTTAGCTTAACTGTATACGAGCCCTGTCAGGTTAGAAAGAGATAAATAAAATTGAGTCAAGTTGAACAGTAGTAATGGTGTTGGGACACAATTGTCTTGTACACAAGTCATACCTGGTATTTTTGTTTTGTTTTGTTAATCATAATCTCAAAATCTGTCTGGCTTGAAGGCTGCATACTTGATCAGATACCTTGACTCATCTAAAAATATTTATATTATCAGCATTAAAAATACACAAACATATATGAGTATGTATAACCAGGAACATTCTGTGACATGATGGTCTTGTCTGTACATAAGAAGCAGGTTAACAAATGAAGGCCATATTGAAAGTTAGGAGGGTGTGGTTAACTGACTTACCCAAAAGGTCTTTGTATAAGGGCTGGATGAAGTTGTTGAACACCAAAGGCAAAACCTAACAACAAAGCATACCACATTCTCTATTTGTGCATGATTAGACAATTGTAACTCCAAAATGTAAAGAGTAATCACAACTTTTGCTTAGAAAAGAGAAGCATCCTCTTGATACTTTAGAGAAAATATATTTATTGTAAAAGTCAGCTTGATTAATGTTAACTTGTTGATCTAAATAAAAGCTTTAATAGGCTAAAGGTGGAAACTAAAAATTATCTGCAAAGTTTAGTTGACAGATATGGAATTAGACCTTAGAAAATTGGTCCAGGGAAAAATTCTCATGGACTAAAACCAAGAACAAAAGGACTTGATAATGAAGTTCCATGTCACAAGTATTCCTACAATTCTGAATCATGATCTATAAAAAGTCTTTGTAATTTGGAATATTCTGGAACACTTTGAACAATGCTTTGGAAGATTATGGATTTTACAGATTACAGTATAAAAATTCACAAAATCAAACTCTCCTTTTCTGAATAGTATATACACACATTTAAAAAAATGTTCATGGATATTTGCACATACACCCACTTTCTTGACAACCTAGTTTTCCAGTAAATTCATTTGGATGAAGGTATCAACTCTTTCCAAAGTTTCAGATGGAAAGACTCCAGAATGAAGAATACATTATTTAATCAAAGTTGCTTACCAAAGAAAAGATTACATTTGTTCAATAGTTAACTCTCAACTATTTGTGCCAATGCAAAGGGCAGTGTTGTAAATAATGCAAAAGGTCATGTTTTCACACAGACAAAACTGTGCTCCCTCTTGGTGATTAATAACTGTGTGACTTTGGAGTAAACCACTTCTCATCTCTAAAGATCAGTTTCTTCATCTGTAACATGAGAGTCTGGAGTATGTGAAATCACTCTATTTTCTTTCACTACTAATATTCCGTGAGTTTACGTTAAACATGTATCATCTAGGTGCCTCCGCCTGTACCCTACGCTTTTCTGGGGTCAGTGTTCAAGTCTGCAGGCTTGCTTTGAGCCCAGGGCAGCTGGTGGTGAAAGGACAGACAACACTATGTTGGGAAGTGTAACCAGCTGAAGTTGACAAATGTGGCCCATATAATAATCCACATCCGAGTTTCTACAAGTGGCTGAAAACTGGAAAATAGAGAGTGGACTCTGACTATGTCATAAAGAAAACAGGTGAGTCAAGCCCAAGTCTGGGTGTGTACAAACTCTCCAGACCTACAAGATCTATTTTTCTATGCAGGAACATTTCAAGTCCTCAAAGGAGTGTTTACAACTCTCATTTATTTATCTTTAATGACTAGGTAGAATAACCAGCCATGGTTTAACTTTACTAAACACATCTACAGGTTCTCGTAGAACCTGTGTATTTTAAATCAGGGATTCATTCTATGCAGTAGTGGGTGTCTCTAGTGGGGTAGGGCAGTAACCAAGGGACCCCTGTTTCTCACCTGGTTGCATTATCCTTGGTTTTGCTCCCAAGTATGCCAGATTCACGTTGGCTTTCCTGCCGTCAATGATGGGGTTGGGATCCTTGCAGGCTCTTTCCGCAGCAGCCCGGTCAGCCATGGTGACCTTAGCAACATACACACACAGACATACATACAAAGCTCTAAATCAACCCTTGAAGAAAACCAGAATGGCACTGGAAAAATTATTCATGATAAAACTAAGGGGGGGGGGGCTCTTAAATTTTTTCTTTCTTTTTTAATTTTTCTTCCTGGAGCTTAACTCCTTGATCCCCCGTCCAACAAAAAAAGGGGAAAAAAGAAAACAAGAAAACAGAAAAGAAGAAGGAAAACCACATCCTCCCACCCTCCGGGCACACACACACTCCAAATTCTTAAGGGTGCTAGTAGGGCCTGGGAAAAATTTGGAAGCCTGAATTCTGTCTTAGAACTCCTGTAGGTCCTCCTCATCCGTCTCCCTCTCGCCCTGGGCCTGGGCCCGGGCCCCTAGGTCTCTACCCGGCCTAAGAGGCGCTGTTTGGTTAAAAAAAAAAAAAAAAAAAAAAAGTCCAGCTTTACATCCGCCGGTGCTCCCAACCACCCGCAAACGCTCCCCAACGACAATAGCTATTGTCCTACTCTGGGGCTCCCTGCTCTTGAGCAGCTGAATTCACACGCTTAAATCTCCAGGAAGCTTAATATGTTCTCTTTCAGGTCTGCAAAGGGCCGTAGGATCATCTTTTTTAAAAACCCATTTGCAGTTAAAAGGAAAGGGGAGGAGCAACCTGGCTTGAGAGAAGAGCCCCACACCTCCCGGGCTGTCCCCTCCAGGCCCCAGCCGACAGCCAGAAGACACACGCAATTTTACAAAGCAACAGCGCGCTTAACTACCGGTCTCCAACCCGGAGTGCAATACTGTGAGGTTGCGCCCCCTCCCTCTAAACCCTCCGCATGCCCCAATCTAGTAATCCTTACAGCTCTCCCTTTCCACTCCTGCTCCGCCAGTCCCCTGACACCGCAACGCGCTCGGTCTCCTCGGAACCCCCTGTGGCAGAGCGGGCCCTCCCTCCCCAGCTCCGCCGCGCACCAGCTTTCCTTTCAGCCCGGAGCTTAGGGGGAGCGTTGCTCACGCTCCAAGGGTTCCTCGCCCGGTCTCGCCGAGCCCCAAACAACGATCTCCCGGACTAACCTACTCAGTGGCTCCGTACCCCGCGGTCATCGGTTTCGCAGCCAGGCTCTTAGTCGACCCCCACACCCCATTCTGCCACCGCCACCCCTTCTCAGCCGCGCAACTTACAAATCCGTAGCCCCGGGACTTGCCCGTCTGCCGGTCGGTGATGACGACCGCTTCTTCGATCTCGCCGAAAACCTCGAAGTATTTGCGCAGGCTGGCGTCGGTGGTGTGGTAGGGCAGCCCCCCGACGAAGATCTTGGTGTACGTCGTGTCCTTCTGAGTGGTGTGCATCTTCGCGCCCGCCCCGCGGCTCGGGCTCCGGCTCCGGCTCCGGCTGCGCCTCCTCCTCCGGCTCCGCGTCTCCCGCACCCTTTCGCGGCCGCCGTGGGCCGAGAGCGAGTCCGGGGGTGAGGGCGGCGGCGCGGCGGGGGCGGGCGGCCCGGGGCGGCCGAGGGCACCGGGCGCGCGGCTGCCGAAGTCTCCAGCAGCCCCGGAGACAGGACTTGTCTCTCTCCTCCCGCCCCCCCTGCCGGTCACGGTACAAATTCTCCGGATCGTCTGGGTTAGGATCCGGTTCAATAGAATGTGCAAGCGGTTTCCACTCACCCGGCAGAGAGGCCAAAAAATGAAAAGAAGGGTGGTCCTCAAGCGAAGAACAGGGTGCGTTTAGAGGTAGATTTCTCTTTCTTAGAAACTAGGTGTCTCGGGTGGGGCGCTGGTAGGGTCGGTGGGGTGCACGGACGGGCGCGGAGGTGGGTGGGCGGGCGCGGCGGTAGGGTTGGGGGTGGGGGACTCCGCTCGGCTCCGGTTCCCGTTCTGTCCCTTCCACCGCGGAAGCTGGAAGACAAGTGGCAAAGACGGCTCTCCCCTTCTCTGCTCCCTTCCCCGGCGGGCCGGGGGTCGGCGCCCGGCTGGGAGGGGGCGGGCCGGACGCCTGCGATTGGCCACGGCCGCACCTGGGGCGCCTGGCGCCGCCGCCCCCCAGCTGTTGAGAACAGCTGCTTCTCTCCCGGCGCAGCGACGCGCTGGGCAGCCTGGCTAGGGCTCTGGAGTCAAGGCTAGGGTAGGGCTGGGGACGGCTGGCGGCGGCCTTGCTCTGTGTCGCCTGCTCCAACCCATCAAAGTCCCAGGACCCCCGCGCGGCCCCAGCCGGGACGGAGGGTACGGGGTCTGCTCCAGAGGAGGGAGCTGCGTAGCTTTTCAAAATGAAAATGCGAGCTCTTTGCGCTTGGCCGTAGTGACAGAGCCGGCGACCTGGACTTCTGAGCTGGGAGCCCCGAGGCCTGGGGAGGTTCGCGGAGAGGCCAATGCGCACCCTGGCGCGGAAGGCCGCGAAGCTCGGGCAAGGATACCCGAGTTGGGTTACCTGTGGTCCGGAGAGTGAGAAGGAGGGCCCCCAACCTTCACTGACCCCAAAGAGCCAGTGCTGGGGACGACTGGCTAGGCAGACCCAGAAGGGAAAAAAAGGTCTAAGCTTGGGTGTGCTGGGGAGAACCATTAGCTTTAATTGCTCAAGTCCCAGCCAAGCTAAGTAACTGTAGACACCTAAATTTATCAGGCACTGCCTTCTGTTTCAGAGGATCATAAATTAGTACTTTAGCCCCCACAGAAACCAAATTTGTGTTTCCTCCCTAACTTATTCCTCCCTAACTATTGGGGAAGATTGGTACACATTTCTCATTATAAATCATCTTTTTTTCTTCCTAAGCAAAGAATGTATTTCCTTCTACTTGAACTGCGAGAATGTTTAGTGACTTGAGCTCAACTGTTTTATCAGGATGTAACTGTAAAAAGGTGCAGTCTTTTGAAATAGACTTGTTGCATAACCACTGGTTTATACCAGCAGACCTTTAATTTGTTGAAAATACACTCATGGGGTTTAGTGCACCCCATGTATATTTATTTTTTTATATCAGGTTTTTGCAACTTCTTTTTATTAAGAATACATTCAATTAGGCTGAAATCATTGTCATTTGAGGTTTGGATGAAGATATTTAATGAGAGCTGAATGTTTCACCCACCACTGATGGCACACAATTTGCTTATAAGTCATTTCCACCAGGAGTGTCCACTGAAGTCCATACATTAATTGCCCCTGGGCCATACCATTTATCCCCTTAACGTTGTTTAGTATGTTAAGCTATTAGAGAGGCACATACTACTTCTGTTTCTCTTCCCAGGGAACCTTTGCAGACAGCCCAAAAGGATGAGATGTATTGCACTTGCAAAAACTAATGGGAATGCAACTAATCTTGTATAAAATGTTAAATTCTGCTTTTCATCATGCTGACTTTGGCATAAAGTTGGCCTTTTGAGGTCACCATTTCTTTACATTTGAACTCCCAGTAGGATATATAGACAAATAAGAAATCTAAAGATTTTTAGAAAAATGTTTTTAAAACCCAATTGAAGAAAAATAAAGCATTTTGCAGGCATATGAGAACCAGCAAGTGAAGTTGTAAACACCCTCTCTTTGTTGTTCAAGTACTGGTATGAAAGAGACTGTGTGTACTACTATGATGAAGGATAATTTTTAAAAATTAGAAAACCAAAGCAGGCCATGAAACAGAGGAGACATGTTTTTAAATATTCAACAGCCATCTTACAATGTCACTTAAGAATTGCTGTATTTGGATGAGGCTCAGGCAAAAACCCTTTTGTGAGGGAAAGTTGCTTACACAGAAGCCTTAAAGAGAAGAGTAGCTTTGGCAGTTTCACCTCTCTTCTTACCTTGATGGGGAGCCCACCAGGAGGGGGAGGGGACTGTGATAACATCAAGGAGGGAGAGTGTCTGGGAGTGCAGCCAGCTCTTTGGATATTCACTAGGTACAGATCTACAAGGGTGGTGAGGGTGGTGAGATCTACAAGGAAATTTTGATCCCAGGTTGGAATACCTGTGTTGTAAAAGTCCGCTTCTGGAAATTAAATGTTTCGCTGCCATAGTCCCAGAGAAAATAATGGAGCCACTCTGACTGGTGTGCTTTTAGTAAAAGTCAATAGTTAATAAATAGCTTTGTTTGAAACTTCGTTCATTTGGTAGGAAATGCCTGAATATTCCTGATTTTGAATTCCAGATATAATTAAAGCATCACTGATGATCTGATGTTTTGTGGTTCTCTCAAACAAAGGTTAAGAGGAATGGAAATTCCTTATTTCCCAAACCATTTTAAGTAGAAGGCATAATTCATGCCCAGTTCAGCTTGACGAACTGTCCAGCGCCCCCAACAGGCAGGCACTGTGTTAGGACAAGACATTATTGACACTGGGTTTTGTTTTATATCAGCACAAAGGTGGGTACAGTTACAATAGCCAGACACATTCTTGGTGGATTTATGAACCTGAGCCATCAGGCCATGTAGCCTTAGAGCCATAAAAATCTTTTTGAATTCAAAGTTTCAAGGCTATTAAGTACCAAATATTTCTGTACAATTACCCATTGCAAATTCAGGTTGGAAAAACAATAGTGGGGTAATCCTTTTGCTTTCTCAGCTGCTTTTGGCAGACAAGAGCACTTGTGTATTTACAGACCTTGTGCAATATGATGTGTGCTTCTTTGCAAAGAAAGAACCATAACATGCTTTAAAAATTATAAATAGGTTTTAAGTTTGTCATGTCCAAATTAGTACATATGGATGGCCCTGAATCCTCGTTTCCTATTCCATGGCAAGATCAATATTATTTTATTACTCACAATAAATTACTGTCTACTTTGTTCAAGACCTTAATCTGACTATTAAAGGCCAGAACCAAACTTACAGTCTCACATTCGTTTATCTATTTTCTCCCTTTCTTGTAAATTAATCATGAAAATTAACTTCAGGTCCAAGGTTTATGAGGAATTTTGAGAAAAGAGAGTAATATTTCATGAAGGCAGAGAAGCACTACTCCTGCTCCTAATGTGCCTGCTCCAGGGCCAGCATTATTTGGACCTCAGGTCTCTTGTCGGCAGGGTTGATCTCAGGGGTTACTGGATCTCCTGCAGGTCAGTTAGATCCTCTGCAGTGTTCTACACCCATGAACACTGAAGAAGTATTTACTGAAGAGATATGATGTTTTAAAGATATCTACCTACAAGCTTAATGGGAATAAAACATACTTTCTTGATTAGAACTGACCACTTGAAGAGTATGTAGGCCAGGCCCTCTTTTTTTTTTCTTAAATAAAAATGTGTCTTTGGTGAAGTCTCTTGTTTTGGTTGTTTGGGAACATTTACCTTGTTTTGAGAGTGTGTGAGCATTTTAATGTAAACCAACAGGTTTTCTGCCCTTTGGAGAAGTCTCATGATCAGCTGTATTTCTGTGGGTTGGTAATTTTCTCTTAGTAACAGATAACAAATAAATGTAAGAGGTAATGCTGCTATTTTAATGTGTAGAAGAGTTGGCAGTCAGAAGCCTCATCAGTTCAGCTCAGATCCACCTCTGGGAGAATTCTATTCATGCTTCATTAAACCACATCTGAGCTGCTAAGCAAAGTGAAATGGAAATTTGTAACTGTTATTCAGTCACTGAAGTCATAATGTCTCTTTTGCATCAAACATCCAGAAAATAGAAAGCAGAATAGTGTTTCCTGGAGAATGAGGAAAGGGCAAACATGAAAGTAAGGGGGGACAAAACAGGTTCACGGCCAACTTCTCCCTACCAACAGTTTCACTCTGCCCATGTAGAGGCAGCTTTAGTGTATGCACGCTTTAAATTCTATTTTATACATTTGAAAGGCAAGGAAGAGAATGAAAATATTTTAAAACCTCTTCTGTGTTTCTTTACATATTGAACTCAATGTGTACTTTGGTTTTAAGTCTTTAAATAATGATCTTCAGAGCTGCCAAGCTATTTTTGATGTGCTCAAAAAGTATTGCATGACTGCTGATGACAGTTTCATCCTAACGGTGTTGCTTGTGTGCTGGGCAGAGGACAGTGTGGTGGAAATAGCGCTGGATCCCAAGACAAGAGACCTGGGGCCCGGCCCAGGCAGTCATTAACCAGGTCCAAGACTTGTTTGCTTTATTCCATTAAAAAGTAGGAAGGTGGTAAGAAAAACCGTGACAGTCTTCCCTGAGTAGACAGAACCTAGAAGGGAGGATGCCAGCTCGACACTTTATTTACAGATGTGTTTACGTCTCCATCCTGGATTAATGAGACAGCACGATGTCAGTTAACACTCAAGTGTTGTTTATTTACTTTTTAATTTAAATTACTTGGGATCATTCTGTAAGATTGATATTTTTCTGCTAATAAAGGGAAAGCATTTGATAACAGAAATTATTAAAAAGCATAAAGATGTACTAAGAAGAAAATCAGAAGCACCCACAGTTTTACTCAGAATAATGTAACATTTTAGAGTGTCTAATAGGTGTTTCTTGTACATAAATATACACTTGTAAGCACACAAACATGAGTTACCCTTTGCATTCTTACTACCAGCTTTTTAACCTAATAGTATATGGCAAATATGTTTTCCTACTATTAAGTAGTTTCTATAATTCATTTTAAATACCTAAATAGCATTTCATTATGCCAATGCTGCCAAATTTAGTTAAGCAATCACCTTTTGTTGGGTATGTATATTATTTCTAATTGTTCTCTATTATGAAGGGTTGTGAGATTAACCTTCTTGTAGATAAATCTTTTTACACATTCATGATTACTTCTTAAAGCTGGTTTCATGAAGGACTCCTAGAATAATGTTTGGTACATAAAAAGTGCTTAAGTGTTTATTTAATGAATGAATAATTTCTTACAAGTTTATATATTATGTTGAAGGGTATGCTCATACTTAGATTTTTTGATACACATTATCAAATTACGTTTCAAAAGGTAGCATCAGATTTTATTTCTACCAGCAGCATATTGATATCAGTTTTCCAGAAGCCTCATTGATGCTGCTAAGATAAAAATAATTTCATTTGCAAGTAAGAAAAATCCTAACTCACATTGAGTTAAGTAATAAAAAGGAATTTTTGGTCCCTTCTAATTGAAAAGCCCACAGGCGGAAAGGCTTCCAATATGGTTAGACCACAAGGGTCATGTCACCAAGACTCGGACCCCATTTGCTGAGGTCGTCTTGCCTCCCCGTCCTCTTCTGCTGCTTGGCTTTGTTCGCTCCCTCAAGGTAACAAGGTGGCTGCCAGCAGCCCCCAGGGCCATGAACCTCCTTGTTCACACACAGAGGAAAATAGATTTTTCCCCCAACTATCAAAAGGAAGTCTGATCTTCCTTTAGGTTGTATCATCTTAGGTTGCAAGCTCACCTTTGAACTAATCTTAGGGCCAAGGAATGTGACTTGCAGGTTTGCTTAGGCCTGGATTTGATTCCGTTTTCCTATCATGGACAAATCACTAGGGCCCAGTGATGATGACACTCTAACTTGCTCAGACCCAGTATGGCCCATTCCTGGAACTGGGAAACCTTACTGAATGTGTACAGGGGATTCTGAGTTCTTTGGGGAAGAAAAAATGGTAGAGTGAATACTTTGGAAACAACAAATAGCTACACTGAATATTAGTATTTAATTTTTAGAATGTATATTCTCTAGGGTAAAAATGCTCTCTTGTCAATTTTTTCCCATAAGACTATAGACCATTTGTTTTTCTTGTGAGAAATGTCCTTTAAAAAAAAAGATGGTGTTTGGTTTTTTTCTTTCAATTTTTAAGAATACTTTAAGGAACTATTTTGGTAGACCCATGCCAGTAACTCAGATCATCCAGCCCAGCCACTCATTTTGGAGTTCAGAAAACTGAGGCCTAAAGCGAATATGGCTTCTAAAAGGTCATACATCTAGCAAAAGACTCAACTAGGATTCCAATTAATTATATTTTACCTTTAGAGAAAAATTTGTTAAATTTAGACATAACTTAGATCTACTCAATTGCACAAATCTAAATGTGTACATGTGTTCGCCATGTAACCACTACCCAGATCAAGATATTGAACATTTCCATCAACTCAGAAGATTCCCCTGGGAGCCCTTTCCCAATCAATAACAGTCCTCCACACACACACACACACACACACACACACACACACACACACAATTATAACCATGATTCTAACCTTCATTATCTGGATTAGTTTTGCCTTTTCTTGACTTTCATATATATGTAAATGAAATCATAGAGTACTTATTTACTCTTTTGTGTCTGGCTTCTTTTGCTTCAATCACAATCGTAGCTGAAGATGGTAACACCTCTTCCTCAGTTACTAAAGGGAGAAGTTGAGCTGCAGAGTTTTCAGCCATCCCTGAAGGAGGTTCAGTGATAGGTCACTGGATAAGGACTGCCTGGGGCCGACAGCTGGAGGCTTTCTGCAGGTAGCCCTTATAGCCCCTGGGGAAACAAGCCCTTCATCCCTGGAGGGATCACAAGCAGTGCATCACAGGGTCCTTCACAGTGCAGCCCTTTTGCCTCTTGGATTTGCTTTTCATATAAGTTATGGGAGCAGCTCCTCCAGGATGCTGGTGCTACTTTTCTTGAAAGAACTTAGAAGTGGAAGGTTAGTGGGATAATCTACAGCCTCCATGGCTCCCAGAGGCTTAGGGGATGCAACTGATAACTCACCTTCACCTTCTTCACTATTCTAGATTCCACTCATCTTCACCATCACCTTCTTCATTACTCTAGATTCCATTCATCCTCAGCTAAAATGCTGCTTAGTCTTGGTAGTTTGCCTCCTAGAGTTCTCTAGAGAAACAGAATGACTAGGATATATAAGAATCATATAAATGGTTGGATGGACAGATAGTTGATTTTAAGGAATTGGCTCATGCAAATGGAAGGCTGGAAACTCAGGCGGGACTTCTATGTTACAGTCTTGAGGCAGAATTCCTTCTTCTCTGGGAAACCTCAGAGCTTGCTCTCAAGCCTTTCAACTCCTTAAGGTCCACCCACAATGTTGAGAATAATCTCCTTTACTTAAAGTCAACTGACTGTAAATGTTAATCACTCTACAAAATACCTTTACTGTAACAAGTAAGCTAGCATTTGGCTAAAAATTGGGGACCAGAGCTTAGCCAAGTTAACATATAAAGTTAACCATTACAAGCTGTGTTCAAGACCCTCAACCCTGAGGGTTTGAGTTCCTGGTCACCTTGCTCTCTCATGATGTGGTTGCTGCACTTGTCCATTTATTATCAAAATAGGACAAGGAAGTACCAAGAAGCATCCAAGTGGATCACATGCGTGCCAAACTTATTCCTGTCCCTATAGTATAAATGAGCCCTATTTCTTCCTGACAGTTGTGGTCAAATATCTCTGTCAGGATGGAGACTCCTTTTCTTGTCAGTTGGTCACTGGACATAAGGAGCTTGAAGTGCTGAAGTGCCAGCTGTAGCTTTTAGTTCCATGTGACTAGGTGTGTCTTCTGGCACAGGAATTCTTTTTGTAACTCCATTTACCCCCTACATGGTTTTTTAAAAATATATATTTATTTATTTATTTTTCGAGAGAGGGGAAGGGAGGAAGAAAGGGAGAGAGAGAAACATTGAAGTGAGAGAGGAACATTGATCAATTACCTCCTGCAGGTACCCCAACTGGGGACTGAGTCCATAAGCCAGTCATGTGCCCTGACCAGGAACCGAACCTGTGACCTTTTATTTGCAAGATGATGCTCAACCTACTCAGCCACACTGGTCAGGGCTTTGCTAATTTTTTAAAAAATATTTTACCTTGACATATACCTTAAACCACAAAAAAGTTACTTTTTTAGGTCTTTGGGCTTTTCTATTTACCATACATTTACCCTTATTTGATGTTTTTTATTGCCTCTTGCATGTCTGTGCTCTGAATTTCAATAACTGTTTTTGCTTATCTCAACGAACTTCCTTAAATATTTTTTGTAAGACTGGTCTGTCCATGATGTACTTACTCTAAACTTTTGTCTTTATATTATTTTAATTTGTTAGGCATATTTTCCCTAATATAATCTGTAATTCAAGTTTGACATTATTTTTTTTCTTTTGGTGTTTTAATGATGTCTCCTGGCATCCATAGTTTATGTGGAGACATCAGCTCTTATTCTTGTTACTTTTCTTTGAAAGTAATGCATATACTTTAAAAACTGCTTTTAAAATTTTATTTCTGTTCATTTATTTTTGTTTTTCAATAGTTTGACTATGAAGTAAATGCCTAGTTTTCTTTGTATTTCTCCTGTTTAGGTTTTGTTGAACTTCCAAAGTTTATGACTTTCATCACAGCTGGAAAATAGTTTGAGTATTATCTCCTCAAATATGCCTCCTATGTCATTCTCTCTTCTCCACTGAGAAAACACCACATTTTCTCTTAAATTGCATATATCTTAGATGCTTTAATCATGTCCTTGAACTTTCTTCTTCTCTGTTTTGTTTTTCTTCTTTTTTTATTCTGTGCTCTTGTTGTATTATTTCTAGAAACCTGCCTTTGGTTTCATGAAGCTTGTCTTCTGCTGTGTCCAGACTTCTGTTAAACACATCAAGGTGACTTTTAATTTTAGGTATTGCACTTTAAGTTCTGGAATATTTACTTAACATTCTTATCAATTATAAAATTTTCTGCTAAAATATTTCATATTTTATTCTACCAGTCTATAATTTCCTTTTTTCTTTAACTTATTATTTGTAATTATTTTGAAGTTCTTGTAAGCTAACTCTAATATTTGGATATTTTTTAATGTCTGCTTCTATTGATTGTCTTTTCTCTTGATTATTATCCTCTTTTTTCTGCTGCTTCACATGCCTAGTAATATTTTATTGTGTGCTGGACTGCATTAGAGAAGCTCTGCTTTTTGTGATTTTCCTTTGAATTATGTTGAATTTTTAACCAGTAGACATTTAAATTGCTGGCAGATCACTTAGATTCTGTCAAAATTTGATTTAGAATTTTTAGGGTTAGTCATCTTCAATTATTTTCTTATGCCTAGAAAGTAGACCTCATTTTTAAGCATGAGCTTTCTGGAGTCTCAACTAAATGAGTGGAGTGTTCATGAAGATTGCAGTTTGAATGGGCTGGAATTTTAAGATCTTCGTAGCATTTTGCAACCCCTGAAATCTTTCTCATTAGCTAGTCTCCCAACAGCTGTATTTTCTTATCGTTTTTTTTTTAAATATGGGCTTTTCTTCTTTAAAAAGCATATTCTAATTGGGATAAAATCCCAGAAGAATTTTTATGCTTTTTTTTCTTTGCTCCTTATCTTTAGTTCTTCCTCACCTGATACCTGCCCCCTAATCCCAGCATTTTTAGCATATATAAGCTCTGATCTCTGTTTCTGTTACCCAATGAAACTGACACTTTGTGCTTTAGCCCTATTTCCTGGGTCAAGGATTTAAAAATAACTTCAGAAAAAAAGCTGGAGTGAATGTAGGACTCATCTTATATACTTCCATTCTTTTTAAGAAGTATACTCCTGAATTGCTAGCTGTCTGATGCACTTCAACAATTGTTTGATGTATTGTACTCAGCCTTACAGTTCATATTTAATGATAGGAGTTTGATTCCAGCTTCTTCATCACAGTCTGAACCAGAATTCCTTTAGATCCAATTACGTATATGGATATTTTGGTAAAAACTTCTTTACACTAAAATATTAATGTATTTCTTAATTTTAAAAATTCATCTTTAGGCTTACTGTGGAGCAACTAGTGTTAGTTGCTACAAAACAACCAACACTTGTATTGTCAGCACACTTTTACCAAAAGTGCAGATTTTTCTTTGTTTGTAAGGTACATTTTCTTGTGGAGAAATCTGTTAGAGTAAATAAATATCTTCTTCACACTCAACTTTTGCCTTAGCCAAAAGACAAATAAACTGTTCATTTTTAATAACAGGATTTTGGAATACAGAAGAGTTTTTAAAATCATGGGTTCATCAAAGTTAGCTTCCACATTGATTTCCTTATCCATCAATTTTTGGGCAAATTGTATAAAATATCTTTAAGTTTAGCCTGGAAAATGTTTATGTTAATCACAATGCTTAGAAACAGTGTAAATAAACTAAGATCAACATAAAGAAACAAAATTACAACTCAAATAGTTTTTTCAAGAGATCCACAGGCTCAATGCATAAATCTTCACTTCCTCAGAATTCTTTCTCCTCCTTCATAGATATTGTGGGTTTCTTCTTTGCAAATGTAGTTTTTGGCTTCCAAGTACAGAAATTTTATGCTTATTGATATAAGCACTTGCAACCATTGTCTAGATGTACGTATGTGGTTTTCTTTTTTTGCAAAGGCATGTGAGGGAGGGTGGAACAAGTGTTTGGCGAGACCATGCACAACCACTGGACAGAGAAGGGACATGAAAATGGGGAAATGGAGATATCTCTGTTTCTAGATGTGTTGATTGCCAGAAAGTCATAGTGCTTTATACTGGCTTGGTTTTCTCTTTCTAGGTAAAAATTTCTGGACCTGAAAATGTCATTCCAGTTGTTTCTCTGATACTGGAATATTGATTTTTCCTCACCCAGCAATAATTTTGCATAACAGCAGGTATATGTACTTGTTGTGAAAGGCAGCTCAAGACATTCGGAACATGGAAGGGAGAAACAGAAGAGACAGCATACGACCAGTTGACAGAGTGCAGGAGTGCCAATTAAGGAAGGCAGGCAGTCTATCTCTGTACTTCAAGTATTGCAATTAGAAAGTAATTCATCAGACTTTGCCAAAAGACAAGTGCCAATAAATTAGCTACAATGCAATCTGTGGAGTTGAGCACAGTCAGGGTATCTCAGAGTCTGGCAGAGATCCTGAGGGGAACTTTGTGTACATCAAGAATCCTTTTTGTACAGTATTTTAAATCACATAAATAGTGGGAAAGTAATGTTACAAAGATTAATATACATGTACATGTGTATAATTATTAAGATACCTATTTCTTTCTCTTTACAAAGCAAAATGATTTGTGTAATTACACCCAGACAAACACAGTAAAACAAGCCAAACATTTTATGAAAATAATTTATTTGGGTTTATCTGTTCTGTTTTTATTTATGTTACACTTTGTGAAAGTACTTAGCCCACATTTGCATATGGAACAGTGTCATTTTCAGCTTGCATCCAGAATCCATTTCAATACAGATTATCATAATTAAAGCAGTTTTCTTTTAACTTAAAACAATTGAAGAGATGAATTCAGTGGCACAAAAGTTATTTAATTTAAGTATCTAGCTGTACAGTTGGTTAAAAACATTTATAAAATATTTTTACTCACAACATTAAAAACAGATTTTTGCCAGCTGTATTTTTCTTCCAATGTATCTTTCCTTTTCTTTGTCTTGCATACTTACAAGGAAAAAAAGTTATCATTTTTTTCCTTAGAAAAATAAGACCAGCAAATATTTCACATGAAAAAAGCAAATAAACAGTTTCTTTGGATGCCTTATTTTTTGAAAGAAATATCATAATACTAGGTACCAAAATAAATTAGAACAGCTCCAAATATTAAATACATAGATGGACATTAAATATTTACTTTTTCTTGAAAATATGTTTATGTATGTGTGTGTATATTTTTTCCCTGTAGATGTTGAGATGTCATCATCTCAGCCATATTGGTAAATTTGGAAAGAATAAAATGTTTATAACTAGTAAAATATTGTAGGTTTTGAGATGTTTTGAAATGTTACAAAACCCAAATCTCATTATTTTCCAGGAACCGTCTTGGATACTTCTGTCACAAATCCCTCTAAATGCCAAAATTTACTAGTTAAAGATTTTTAAAATTATACTCAGATCATATTGATGTATATACAAGATGAGTTGAAAAATAGATTAGTCTATTTTATTTCTTTTTGTTTTAGGGCAGAGAAGAACTTTTCTGAGAAATAATTGTGTGTCTGACACGCATCAGTATCCTGATTTCTCTGCCACTCTTTTATTAATCTTAGGTGGATATACCTGAGCTATTTTATACCTCAGCAAAACCTTACTGAACTACATAACCAGGAGGACTGAGGGAGAATATTAGTTCAGAAAGAAATAATATTTTAATGAACTATAAATAGCAGCTAAAATGTAAGAAGGAAGGACTGCTTTTTCCTCAGCTGGAAAATGATAACCTGCTCAGCATTATCTATTTGCACATGTCAAACCATAGGATGGATCTGCCATGACAGGATTCTGTTTGGAGAAGTTGCCTATGACAGTGTAAACTCTATAAAACGTTCCATGTATTAAAACAAATGAACAGAACTTCTAAAATGTGATCTATTTTTGAGGGAGAGGGGGTTAATAGGAATCAAAGAGTCTAAACATCTAGTTTAGGAACATATCAATTTTGGATTTTCATTAACAAAGGTTGACTAAGAAACCATTCTGCATTTTTGCTTTTAGTGTTGGAGACCTTTCTAAAATGCCCTAGCCCACCCCCAATCTCCCAGAAGCAGCCTTGAGCAAATACCAGCAACTCCTTCGGTGATGATTCAGGACTTTTCAGTGTCCTGTCATCATCTTGCTAAAGATGAATGTCCAAAGGGCTGGGCTGCTGACGTTGAAAGATGCAGGTTGTTGAAGTGATGTACATCAAGCCTGTGGTTTTCCCCAGGCATTCTGCTTTACTATGAGTCAGCCAACAAACTGATGCCTACATTTTTTCTTTTACACATGAGTACAAATAGCAAAACTATAAAAGATAAACATTTAGGCCATTCAGCACCAACCTCTTTATGTAAGTTAGTTTTTTGTAGCATCAGAATGACCCATTGCAAAAAGAGGAATTAACGTCTTTAGACTCAGCTAGAGCAGAAAGCTTTTAAGCCTATTTTTAACCAGTGCTTCTTGTTTCAAGATACTAACAGAATGTGGGGAGACCCCGTCCCTTCTAGGTAACTACAAATATATTAGAATACCATTTCATGTATTCTTAAACCTTTCTTTCCTAAATTATTTGTACATTTTAAAGATGTTGGAAAATAGACTAAATCTAAAATCAGGTTGAATATTTTAAAAAAGAGAACATACTAGAAGAGAAGTACTTCAGGAATGGCAGAATATGGACCTTTGACAATTTGTTCTTACATAAGAGCAGTGAGAACATTGGTAAAAAGAAAATTGTCAAAATCAGTGTTTTCAGAATTCTGGAAATTGAACACTTGCAAAAATTTGAGCCCTGTTTATAAAAAAAAAACACAACAACAACAACAAATGAATCTTGATAAGAACAATTAGCTTTGTGGCATTCTACCTTACCTGATTTCCATCTTCTTCCCCATTTACAGTAGTCTTGGAAACCTATAGCTTTGCGATCACAGTAGGTGTGAAAAGCAGCAGTCTAGCATCCATTGGAGGGGGGTTAAGGGGGTTGAAGCATCTCCAAAAAGCATACTTCCCAGGGAATTATCATTATTTGACCTGTCTGACAGCTCCCTGAAAATCTCCACTCATACAGCTTGTCTTTATTTGACCTCACACGTAACTCAGTGGAAGCAGCCTTTTTTCCCAGGGCACTTGTCAAAAACTTTAAGTGGCAAATGTTTAATGTTGTAGTTGCCTGAGGTCATGATAATCAGTGACAACTAAGAGACTTAAAAGAAAGATCTGAGAATAAGATGGTCACAGGGAGCTTTGAAAAATTCTGTCATATTCCTGAGAATGCAGGAGGCCACAGTGCATATGTAAGGCTATGCACATGCCCAGGAGAGGCCTGAGAAGACCCTAATCTCTAGCCATAAGGCTTTGTGTAAGCAGGAAGTAAAGGCTAAATAGAGTTTTAAACTGTTGGAGCACTGAATGTGTATTTGTTCAAGGCATTATGGGAAATTTATGCCCAATTGTTAGATGACAAATAAGCTAACCAGGCAGAGACTTTAGTGGCTACACACAACAAATGAAATACACTTTACAGAAATCGTTCAGCAAGTCACTAAACAAATAGTAGTAACAACAGCAACACTGAGGAATGGGAAAATAAGAATTCCAGAGTTGCCACATTATATTATCTTAAAAGCCCAGTTTCAGCAAATTTCTAGCAAAAAAATATGTCATTAAAAAAAACAAGAAAGCTCATGCACAGGAGTAAAAGTAATCAAAATAAACTGTCTCTGAGAAAGCCCACAAGTTGAACTCACTAGACAGGTACTTAAAATCAGCTATTATAAATATGTTCAGAGAACTAAAAGCAGCTGTAACTAAGAAAATAAAGTATAAGAATGATGTCTCACCACATAACAGATTTTCAATAAAGGGATAGAAATTATTTTAGAAGCATCAAATAAAGATTATGAAGTTGAGAATTGCAGTAATGGCAACAAAAATTTGCTAAGGGACTCAACAGCAGAATCCACTGAACTTGAGGCTAAAAGCAAAATTATTCAGTTTGGGAGGCAGAAGGAATCATGAAATAAGAAAAGTGAACAGAGACTCAGAGACTCAGAGACCCATGGATACCACAAGTATACAAATGTATACATAATAGCAATCCCAGAAAAAAAGAGAGACATAAAAGAATAGATAGAATATTTTTTTAAATTATAGCTAAAAACTTCCCAAATGTAATGAAAAATACTAATCTACACATTTAAGAAACTCAATAAACTTCAAGTAGGAACTCAGTGAGATTCACACCTATCCATATTTCATAAACTGCAAAGCCAAAGCCAATTGTAATAGAGTATAAATACAATACAAAGTCAATGACAATGAACAGTCTAAAAATAAAATTAAGAAAACAATTTCATTCAAAGTCATATCAAAATAAAGTACTTATGAATAAATTTAACAAAACTACTGCAAGAGATATACATTGAAAGCTATAAAACATCATTGATGGAGCTTAAAAGAAAACTGCATAAATGGAAACACATCTTATGTGCATAAATTGGGAAACTCAATTAGTGGCAATGCTTTTTTAATTGATCTACAAATTCAGCACAATCTCTTAAAAAATTCTAGCTGTCTTTTTTGCATAAATCATTGATAAGCTGATTTTAAAATTCATATGGAATTGCAAAAGACCCAGCATATCCAAAACTATATTGAAAAAGAAAACAAAGTAGGAGGGCTCATGCTTTCTGATTTTAAAACTTACTACAAAACTATATTAATTAAGACAGTGTGGAATTGGCATAAAGCTAAATATATAGATCAATAGACTGGAATTCAGAGTTTAGAAATAAACACATACATCTACAGTCAATTGATTTTTGACAAGTGTGCCAATAAAATTAAATGGGAAAAGTACAGTCTTTTCACAAATATGCTGAGAAAACTGAACAGCAAAATGCAAAAAAAAAAAAAAGGATTCCTATCCCGTACCATATACTAAAATCAACTCAAAATGTGTTATAGCCCTAAGCATAAAAAGAAAAGAATAAAACTCTTAGAAGAAAAAATAGGAGTAAATCTTCATGATCTTAGATTAGGAAACAGTTTTTTAGATATGACATGAACTATACAAGTACCAAAGGAAATATAGATAAATTGGACTTCATCAAAATTAAAAACCTTTATGCTTCAAAGAATACAGTCAAGAGAGTAAAAAGACAACTCACAGAATGGGGAAAAATATTTGCAAATTGCATAGTTATAAAAAATTGTATGGAAAATATATAAAGAACTCTTAAAACTGAACAATAAAAAGACAAATAACCCAACTTTAAAAATGGGAGGACTTAGACATTTCTCAAAAAAATATATACAAATGACAAATAAGCACATGAATAAAGGTTCACTGTTAGTCCTTAGAAGATGCACTCAAAACAACAATAAGATACCACTTTGAATTCATTAAGGTGGCTAAAATAAAAAAGATAGACAATGACAAGTGTAAGCAAATATGTAGAGAAGCTTAAACTCTCAGATATTGCCAGTGGTAATATAAAACAAAGCAGCCAATTTAGAAAAGTTGATAGTTCTTCAAAAGTTAAACATAGAGTTACTATATGATCCAGCAATTTCACACTTAAGCATATTCAAGAGGTCTGAAAATATAAGTGCTAAGAAAAAACCTGTACCTGCATACTTTTAACAGCATTATTCATAATAGCTAAGACATGGAAATGATTCACATGTCTATCAACTAAGTGAACAATAAAGAAATGTTGTATGTTTATATAATGGGAAGTATTTAGCAGTAAAATGGAATGAACTGCCCTGACCAAGTGGTTCAGTTGGTTGGGGAATCATCCCATACACCAAAAGGTTGTGGGTTTGATTCCCATTAGGGCAGATACCTAGGTTTCCAGTCTGATCCCAGGTCAGGGCATGTAGGGTAGGCAACTGTTCAATGTTTCTCTCTCATATTGATGTTTCTCTCTCCCTCCCTTTCTCTCTCTTTCTCCCCAACCCCTTAAAATCAATAAAAACACACCCTCAGGTAAGGATTAAAAAAATTTTGTTAATGAAATAAACTGCTGATACATGCTATAACATGGATAAACCTTGAATACATTAAACTAAGTGAAAGAAGTCAGCTGTAAAAGTTTACATGTTATACAATTCCCTTCATATGAAATAGGCAGAAGAGACAAATCCACAGAAATAGAAAGTACATTAGAGGTTGCTAGCAGGAGGGAAATGGGGAATGATTGCTAATGGTCTTAAGGTTCCTTTTGTGTAAAAAATAGTATTCACAAATGTGATGATGATGATGGTTCTACAACTCTGTGAATATACTAAAAACAATTTCATTGTACACTTTGAAAAGGTGAATTGTATGGTATGTAAATTATGCCTTAATCTGTTATTTAAGTATATTATATTGAGAGAGTGATATGTTCATGAGCATGGGCACTGTTTGGAAGGGATCCACTTGGGTTGTTGAGCATCAGATGGCAATCAGAATTGACAGTCTCAAATGACTCTTTTAAACAAAAAAGCAAAAAAAAACTTACAGAAAATAATGTATTATCCCCACAGACACCTTTATCAGTCCGAGTTCTCCAGAGCATTAGAACCAATAATAGATACTTTTATAAAAATGTTGCGGCATGAAATATCTGAGATTTTCCTGCCTATGTTCTCTTCTAGGACTTTAGTGATGCCATGGCTTATATTTAACTCTTTTATCCACCTTGAATTTATTTTTGTGTATGGTGTAAGTTGCTGCTTGAGTTTCATTTTTTTTGCATGTAGCTGTCCAGCTCTCCCAACACCATTTGTTGAAGAGGCTATTTTTACTCCATTTTATGTTGCTGCCCCCTTTGTCAAATATTAATTGACCATAGAGACTTGTGTTTATTTCTGGGCTCTCTGTTTTGTTCCATTGGTCCATGTGCCTGTTTTTATGCCAGTACCAGGCTGTTTTGATTACAGCGGCCTTGTAATATAGTTTAGAATCAGGTATTGTGATCCCTCCTACTTTATTCTTCTTTCTCAAAATTGCAGCAGCTATTTGGGGTCATTTATGGCTCCATATAAATTTTTGAAGTGTTTGTTCTACGTCTGTGAAATATGTCATTGGTACTTTAATAGGTATTGCATTGAATGTGTAAATTGTTTTGGTTAGTATGGACATTTTAATGCTGTTAATTCTTCCAATCCATGAACATGGTATATGTTTCCATTTCTTTGTGTCTTCCTTGATTTCTTTCTTCAGTGTTATGTAGTTTCTTGAATACAGGTCTTTTACCTCTTTGGTTGGGTTTATTCCTAGGTATTTTATTTTTCTTTTTGCTATATCAAATGGGATTTTTTTCTTGATTTCTGCTTCTGCTGTTTCATTGTTGGTGTACACAAGTGCGTTTGATTTCTGGATATTGACTTTGTATCCCGCTGTTTTGCCAAATTCATTTATTTGGTGGAGTCTATAGGATTTTCTATGTACACTGTCATGTCATCTGCATGTTTTGTTTCCTCCTTTCTGATTTAGATGCCTTTTATTTCTTTTTCCTGTCTGATCGCTGTGGCTAAAACTTCCAATACTATATTGAATAGAATTGGTGAAAGTGGACAACCTTGTCTTGTTCCTGATCTTAGTGGAAAAGATTTTTGGTTTTGCCCATTGAGTATGATGTTGGCTGTAGGTCTCTCATATATGGCCTTTATTATGTTGAGGAATGCTCCCTCTATTCCCACTTTTCTGAGTGTTTTTATCATAAATGGGTGCTGTACCTTATCAAATGCTTTTTCTGCATCTATTAATATGATCATGCGATTTTTGTCTTTGCTTTTGTTTATGTGATGTATTACATTTACTGATTTGTGACTATTGAACCATGCTTGCATCCCTGAGATGAATCCCACTTGGTCATGGTGTACTGATATGTCCCCTAGAGCAAGGGACACAAAGGAAAGAATAAACAAATGGGATCTCATCAAAATAAAAAGCTTCTGCATGGCTAAAGAAAACAGTATTAAAATAAAAAGAGAACCAACTGTATGGGGAAACATATTTGCCAATGATACCTCAGACAAGGGTTTAATCTCTAAAATATATAAGGAACTCACACACTCCACTCTAAGAAGACAAGCAAACCAATTGAAAAATGGGCAAAGGACTTGAACAGACATTTCTCCAAGAAGGACATACAGAGGATCCAGGGACACATGAAAAGATGCTCAATATCGCTAGTTATCAGAGAGATGCAAATTAAAACCACAAGGAAATACCATTTCACACCAGTCAGAATGGCCATCATAAGCAAAGGAACAAACAACAAGTGTTGGAGAGGTTGTGAAGAAAAGGGGACCCTAGTGCACTGCTGGTGGGATTGCAGACTGGTGCAACCACTATGGAAAGCAGTATGGAACTTCCTCAGAAAACTAAAAATGGAACTGTCTTTTGACCCAGCAATTCCACTGCTAGGATTATATCTTAAGAACCCTGAAAATCAATCCAAAAGAAACTATGAACCCAATGTTCATAGCAGCACAATTTACAATAGCCAAGTGTTGGAAGGAACCTAGGTGCCCATCAGTAAATGAGTGGATAAAAAAACTCTGGTACATTTACACAATGGAATTCTATGTAGCAAAAAGAAGGAGTTCTTACCCTTTGCGACAGCATGGATGGAACTGGAAAGCATTATTACTAAGCAAAATAAGCCATGTGGTGAAAGACAAATACCATATAATCTCACCTTTACAGGAACCTAAACAACAAAACAAACAAGCAAGCAAAATATAACCTAAGACACTGAAATAGAGAACAGGCTGACAGTGACCAGAGGGGAGAGGGGAGGGAATTTCAGGGGAAAAGGGGAAGGGTTTACAGGAACAAGTATAAAGGACACATGGACAAAAACTAGGGAGGGTGGAAATGGGAGGGAGGTGGGGAGCTCTGGGTGGAGGTGGGCTGGGATGGGAGTAAAAGACAGAAACCTCTACTTGAATGACAATTAAAATTTTAAAAAGAGAGAGGTACATCTATATATATATATCAATACCAAATAAAAAATTGTTAAATATCTTTAAAATTTATTTTTAGAGAGAGAGGAAGGGAGGGAGAAAGAGAGGGGTAGAAACATTGATGTGTGAGAGAAACATCGATCAGATGCCTCTCACATGTCCCCAACCAGGGATCTGACTAGCAACCCAGGTATGTGCCCTTTCTGGGAATCCAACTGGCAATCCCTCAGCTTGTGGTATAATGCCAAACCCACCGAGCTACACCAATCAGGGCTAAAAGAAAATGTATTATGAGTAATTGGTTCATACAATTATGGAAGTTGGGAAGTCCCACCATCTGCCACCAGCAAGCTGGAGACCCAAGGAAAGCCAGTAGTGTAATTCAGCCTGAATCTGAAGACTGGGAAACCAGGGAGCTAATGATGTAAATTCCAGAACAAGGGCAGAAGATCAAAGTCCCCACTCCAGCGGTCCAGCAGGAAGAGAATGAACCCTCCCTTTCTCCACTTTTTGTTCTATTTAAGCCCTCAATGAATTAAATAATGTCCATCCATGGTGATCTACTTTACTGAGTCCACTGATTCAAATATTAAGCTGATCTGGAAATGCCCTCACAGACACAGCCAGAAATAACATTTAATCTGGGTACCTCATGGTCCAGTCAAGTTGACACTCAAATTTAATCATCACAGCATCATTTTGATAGTGAAGGATATGGTTAATTGAGTGATGTTGCCTTTACTGACAGCATTTCTTAACCTCTTTCTCTTTTTTTTTTTTGCAGTTGCCTAGTTTGTTAAATCTTCATCAGTACTGTCACACATTTCATTGATTGTTTTTTCTACAACCAAGTTAAATTCTATTCATAGCCAGGTTAATTAATAAAGTGAGAGAAGAAAATGATCAAATTGAAAAACACTATTTTATGTTTAAAATTAAAATTAATGGCTATTTTTCTTTATGGCTTATAACCTGACTTTTAAGTCTGCAGTAGATCAATCCCAGTCCACAAACTCTGGTGTAACTTTCACTAGTGTGTAGCATAGTTGGTGCTGCTAGACTGCCTGGGTTCAAGTCCTAGCTCGGCCTCTCATTGGCTGGAATAAAAACATTTGTTAATGTTTTTTAAATAGTATCCTGCTACAAAGAAAAGCCAAAATAGAAATGCCAAAAATGTTTTGGGCATTGGTAGCATCATTGGGAGAAGACAATAGCTTATTATGGTGACTTCTCTGATCATATTTATTATCATACATAGCTTCTAGTATATTTGTAAAAATAGTCTCTTTGTGGTCATGTTTTTATACAGAATCACAGATTTTTTAAGAAATATAATGACTCGTATAATCTTATTATGAAAGTGAGGTATCTGATATTGAGTCATTCCTTGACTATCCCAAGGTCATATAAGTAATGTCAACAGTTAATTGGAAAGGACAATTAGAGGTCAGGTATGTGGATAATCTGTGTCTTGTTCCCATTCTCCATATAGTACTTCTTCAATGACAGACTATACTTGACTTCAGACTCTACCTTTCCACTCAATGTGATTTCTCCCACATATTTTTCAGCTTTGGTTTTGGGACTTTCTATTTTCTTTTTGCACAACATTATAAAACCCAGTGCTTAAAAGTGGATTACTGGTTCTCTGCTTTATTAAATTGTGGATGGTATATTTAGCTTGTTTCATTTGAGTGGTTTTATTTTTGACAATGTGCTCTTCCTAAAAATATTTTTTAAAAGATTTTATTTATGTATTTTTAGAGGGGAGAAGGGAGAGAAGAAGAGAAACAGCAAAACATCAGTGTGTGGTTGCCTTTCACATACCCCTACTGGAGACCTGGCCCACAACCAAGGCATGTGCCCTGACTGAGAATCGAACTGGCGACCCTTTGGTTCACAGGCTGGCATTCAATTTACTGAGCCACACCAGCCAGAGCTAAAAATGTTTTTAATTATAATATAAAACCTTTGTCATGACAGACAAAGTATCTCCAGTTAGCTCAAAATACCATTAACATTGGGAAACCAAATTAAGTTAATTAAAAAACATACCATATGTAATGTTTCTTGTGATGATGATGCCAGGTACTGTTCTAAGTTAAGATTGCCAGATTTAGTGAATAAAAATAAAGCATGCCCAGGTAAATTTGACTTTACACAGTACATGCTTATACTAAAAAAGATTATTCAGTGTTTATCTGAAATTCAAATTGTAGTGGGTATCCTTTATTTTATCTGGCAATCTTAACTTAGGTGCTTAGGGCACATTACTTAATAGAAGATTCATGCTCTTATAGAGCTTATGTTTTAGAGGGAAGAATTTGAGAAGACAATAAGCATAATTAATAATAATATGTTAGAAGATAAATGCTTTGGAATAAAGAAGGGAGTAGGATCCCTTAAGCTGTGTGTGAGCATATATGGAAGGCAGATCTTACATTAAGTAGGATTGTTGGTGAGATAAAGGTCATTAATGGCAAGATTTGAACAAAGACTTGAAGCTTCTTTCCAGTATTCAGAGCCAGAGTGTTCCTGGAGGAGGGACAATGTCTAAAATATTTGAGGAATAGCAAGGTATAGAAGAGAAACTGGAAGCCAGATCATAGGGCCTGGCAAGCCATTGTAAGAACTTTGGAGCTGTTGCAGGGTTTTGAGCAGAGGTGTGATGTGACCTACCTTACCTATTTAAAGGACCACTCTAGACTATAGGGCGGTAAGTATAAAAGCAGGGAGACTATTAGGAGGTAACTACAATTATCATGGTGAGAAGGGAAGGAGCTCAGACTATGGTGATGGTGGTAGAAGTGATGAAAATTGTTGGGATTCTGAGATATATTGAAGTTTGTACCAATAGGATTTTCTAAAGATTGAATATGGAATAGTACAGAAAGAAAAGACATAGGGGTGATAGCAAGGAATTTCCCTAAGCCAGTGCTTTATGAGCAGAATCACTATAGTGGCTCTTCTCTATGAAACTGTGGCAAATTGGTGAACTACAAATAAGTTAAAAGTTCATTTGGTGCTATTGACTGAGCTCCAACAGTTGTTTCCTGACAAAATGGTTTTTGTTTTTTTCTTTTGCATACAGCCAAATGTAGAAAATAAGCAGCCAGAAGGCCTGTTCCATTTGTCCTTCCCATTGGAGTTTCCTTGTTGACACATCTCTCACCTTTGCCACAGGTGGGAGTTGAGAGGCACAAAGCTGTTCCTGTCATTAGGATTTTAGAAGAGTCCGCTGAACAAAAGCAACATGCTAGTTGTGTCAGCTACCAGGCAATTACTAGCAATGGAAAGCTCTGATCTTCAGGCTGGGAATATTTGTCAGGAGATATGTGTTAAAAGCTCTAAAGACTGTTGGTGATTACCTCCAAGTGTCATTTAAATAATATATTAATATACATCTATGAACACAAATTAGAGCATGACCTGCTGCTTCTTTGGGAAAACTAAAGACAACGAAACACTATCATGTACTATGAATAGATTTTTATGGAGACACTTTATTTTATTCCACCTGTCAGGATAAAGAGCAGGGCAGACTGCCTTCCAGCTTACCAAATGTTACCAAGCCCTGAATACTTCAGCTTCAACGTAATTATATCCTTTTTATTTATTGATAAACACCATATGCTTGTCATGTCAGAGATTAGAGAATGTCAAGGAGTCGCTCATTAGAATCTACTACAAAGACTCACTCATTATGTTCCACTTCATTCAGTTTTGCTAAGCCTTCACTTCTGAGGAACTCTGTCTTGAGAGGATTCACAACAGGGTATTTAACTAAAACAGCGTGTCTTTGATAGGTGAGCTATTGGTGGTATCACTAATACGCAACTCTCTTCTTTCAATTATTTGCCCTGATGTGAGGGAAGCCATGATTCAGATAATTCAAAATATATATATAGAGAAGAAAAAATTATTTATAATTAGCTCAGAAATACATATGCAACTCTTGAAACAGTCTACTCTTCCAATTACAGTTTACACAGACTAAATTTAAAGTTGCTTTGCATCCTCTAAGGCTTTGTGAGCTAGAGATGAGGAAGTCTTATTTAGTTTGACAAATGGACTTAAAAGGAAAATATATTGTACAAAGAGGCCCTGTGTTTGGTATAAACACACAAGAATACATGCGATAAGCATAAGAAAATAATGATAATAGATCATAACCTATTGAATTTGTAATAGTTGCCGCACATTACTTTGGGTACTCTACTTATTTAAGCCTTATAACCCTTATGTGAAGTAGGTATTGTTACTGACATTTTACAAATGAGGAAACTGATGTTTAAAAAAGATAGGTAATTTGCTCAAGGTCACATAACCAATAATTGGTAGAGCTGGGATTTGAATCCAAATACTCTGATTTCACATATTAAATTTCTATATGATATTAAATTATATAAAATATCAATAATAAAATATAATACATTGCTTAGCGTGATAGAAAGGGGAAAACCTAGGTACCAGAACAGAAAAGAAACGCAAAATTGGAATCATAAGAAGAAACTAAAGAAGTTAAGCCCCAGGGAATATAAGACCCAAATATAGACCTTAAGAACTGGGCAGGATTTTAATGTCTACGTGGGAACTGGATACATAAATTTGGACCTGTGCAGGGAGGGAGAGCTTGGAATGAATCTCCTTATTAAAGCTAGGAATGTTGGAGTTTTGCCTGGTGTGTAAAAGGCACCAGAAAAACTTAGCCCAACAACCCAGAAAGCTAAAGGAGCTGTTGTTGTCTTTTTAAAGCAATGGGAAACAAAGATATTTGTAAATGAATGAGCAAATCCAAATAAGAAAAAGACCCCCACAAAATTCCAAACCTGTGTCACATGCAGATATGAAGTCTATATTTTTATTACCCACTATGTTGGTAAACATTAAGTTTAGAAATAATGTAGAAATTAGTTCATAGTCAGTGAAAAACTCTGGAGCTTTGACAGAAGGAAATGCAAATGGCTCTACAGGTCAGTTCCACCTTCAGGGTATCCTTAGGGATGGGAGGGAAACTAAATGTGAACTCCTAGTAAAAAATTACAGACTACAAAGAAATGAACTATGTGAGGATGAGTCAATAGATAAAACAAGTAGTGCTCCAGGTACTGGACCTAAGAAATAATTGGAAAAATGATATAAGTATGTTTAAAATTATTAAAGAGATGGAAGAACAAAAAATGCATTTAAAGGCAGGGTACTGTGAATTAAAAAATGGACTTTTAAAAGAACCAAATAGAATTTCAGGAAATAAAAAAATTAAAATAAAAACTCAGTATATAAGTAAACAGGAGGTTTGATACAGATGAATGGAGAAGTAATGTGCCAGTAGCTAGAATAGAGAACTTCATCTAAAGAGAACAAGATATTGAAGGGGAAATTATTCCCAGAGGTAAAAAGATGAAATGTGAGAAAGTTAAGAAAGATGGAGGATTGAGTCAGGAGGCCCATCATATGCCTAATAGGAGTTCTAGATAGAAGAAACATTGTTTGAGGAGATGAAATATTTGAAGAGATAATAAACATATATTTCTTAAATTGAAGAAAGACATTCAGATGCATACCAAGTTATGAACAGAATAAATACAAATAAATCCACATTTAAATACATTGGAGTAAAGCTGCAACACACCAAAGAAAAATAGAAAATCTTAAAAACATGCAGTTAGAAAAGATATGCAATAAAACATTGTAATAGGGCTCTTCCTGTCTTGATTTTTGCAGAGGCCACTTCAGACCAATAACAAAATAATAAGGAGCAGGTAGGTACTCCCTTATTACAAAGAGAAGTACTCAACTGCCTATGCAGGATGTGGGAAGAGAGTGTTAAAAATCATGGAACAGCCCAAACTCACCTAAAGAGTATAAAGGTTTGAATTAAAGAAACCAGGAGAGCATTTCTCAGGAAAAATTAGTGAAGGGTGGTGACATTTTCCATTCCTTGCATTTGAGTACTGGGTGTGTGGAGGGTGGAGAAGCACACCCCTCTTAAGTCTTCTAAAGGGGCTTTGAGAGGATCACTTGGAGATCCAAATGTTGTTCCCCAAGAATTTGCAAAAATACAACAAATTAGTTTTGTCACTCAGTCTCAAGAAGCCTTGGTGTAGATAGATGAAAGGCTTTGACTGTAAGCACTTACAGGGCTAGATGAGGCAAAAAGGGAGAGGTAGTTCGACACTTCTCTATTTGGGCTTAGGAAAAATACACATTGTTTTCTAGGGTTAAAAAGACATTTTGGACTCTTGAACTGGAGCCATCTTGAAGGGAACCCACTCAAGATGGAAGCCTACCAGCTGAGAGAAACCCCAGCAACAAAAGACTATGTGATAAACTACTAGGGGCAGTGGAGTTGGGCAGGTTGCAAGAGGTTAACCAGTATATTGCTTATGTGGGAAATGCAATGTGGAGTCTCACTGAAGGGCTCAAAAGTCCACACTGTCCTGTGAAGGAATCACCACTGAAATCCACAAATCCCAGAAAGCATGCAAACCAGATCATGACACAATTAACGAAGTGAAACATTTCCTGCCAGACCTTCCTCCTGTTCCAGGAGAAATCAGGAGAGCATTTCTGAGGAAAAATTAGTAAAGGATGACATTTCCATTGACATTAGCAAACTAGCACTGGGCCCCCCACTCCACCCCAAGGTGGAGAAAGGGAAGGAAATCAGGAAATCAGGATCTGGAAATCAGGAAGCAGGAACAAGAATTAGAGAAGCTTAAGGAGGAAAAATAAAGAAGTCACTCCCTCCCTTTCCTTCTGCAAGCTTCTAGTGTGGAGCAGGCCCTGGCTGGAGGGCTTTACCTTTTAATACCTTTCCAATAGTTTACTAGCACAGAAGGAAAGACATTTTATTTAGTGAAATGAGATTGTCTATATTATTAATTGAAAGTAAACAGAAAATCTCATTAATTAAGGATGATGAAAAAAGTCATGGTTCTTTCCTGGGATTTCATCTAAAGGGTATGGAAAAAAATGGCTCCACAGGATGGGTTTGAATGCCTAAGGAGATATTAATGAAGTAATTTTCTGCTTGTACTATATCACTCTGTTCTATGAGTGCACTTGTTATGAAAAGACTCCCTATAACGATATGATAATTATAGCAATAGCAGACTCTTCATGAGTAAATTAGAAGTTAGAAGAGTGGTGGAAATAATAGAACTCTATGCCCAACTAAACCATCATCAAAGATGAAGGCTGAAATGAAGGCATATTCAAATACACACACACAATAAGAATATGAATGTACAGACAGAGCCTAAATAACTACTAAGGAATGTATTTCAGTAAGAATAAAATTGAGTGCATAAGGAAAAAGTGGCATGCAAGAAACAATAGTAAGCAAAGAAATTGATAACACTGGTAATTCTAAGTAAGCATTGATTCATTGTGGATTCAGTTGTCAGCAAGATGCAAATGACATAATAGACAACAATGTGGAAAATAGAACAATAAGAATTCAATATTTGAAGATCTCTTTGTGTTTCAGGAGGAGTATACAGTTATAAAATTTAATTAATTAAACTGGATTAACTAATCAGCCATTGTTAACTCCATTTCATTTAAATTTGGATCATAAGTTGTATCCTTTGTTCTATTTACATTGGATTTACTCTCCTAATCTTTTTCTAACTATGTTGAGCACTTAGGTTATTGAATATAAATCTTTTCTTTTCTAATAAAGGCACCTAAGATGATGAACTTCCCTGTAAGTTCTATTGTAGTTGCATCTTAGAAATTATGACATATAGTACTCTCACTGTCATTCACTTTGAAACATCTAATTTATGTTCGATTTCTTCTTGGCCAATGAATTATTTAAAGATTTCTTTTTCGCTTTTGTTACAAACATGTAGTGGGTGGGGGGAGAGCTTGGCTATCTTTTTACTCTTGAATTCTGTTTTTATTGCATTGTCATCAGAAAGCCTGTCAAAGAATCTGCTAATATTAATTCTTTGTTATTTATTGAAGCTTTGTAGCCTAGAATGTTGATATTTTTTGTAAACTTTTTTTTTTTTTGCTGAAATCAGTGTGTGTGTGTACTTCTAATAAGTATGAATGCATTTACCTGGGAGTCATAAAGTATCCATATGTTTAGCTTTAGTAGACACTGCCAAGCATTTGTTACACCAATTTATACTCCCACCAGCAGTGCATGAGAGTTCCAGTGGCTCCACATCCTCACCAACATTGGTGTAATTAATCTTTTTTTTTAAGATTTTTTTTTATTTATAGAGAGGGAAGGGAGGGAGATAGAGGGAGAGAGAGAGAGAAACATCAATGTGCGGTTTCTGGGGGTCATGGCCTGCAACCCATGCATGTACCCTGACTGGGAATCGAACCTGCAACACTTTGGTTCGCAGCCCGTGCTCAATCCACTGAGCTACACCAGTCAGGGTAATTAATCTTTTAAAATAACATCAATACTGGTGAGTAGATGCTGATAACTCTTTATGGCTTTACACTGCATTTTCCTTGTTACTAATAAATTGGGCTTTAAAAATATCTATTTGCCACTGAATATTCTCTTTTGCAAATGTTTTATTCATTTTTTGCCCATTTTTCTATCGGGTTCATTTTTTTCTTATTCATGTAAGAATATATATTTATTACATCTTGCTGCATAACAAATTTCCCCAAAACTTACTAGTTTAAAGTAATACTTATTATCTGTCAATTTATGTGGGTCAAGAATCTGGGTGCCACTTAGTTGAGTGCTCCTGGCTCATGATCTTCCGTGAGGTTGTAGTTAAGCTTTGGCTAGGGTTATAGTCATCTCAAAACTTGACTGATGTTGACAAACCTGCTTCCAAGCTTACTCACGTGATTGTTGTCAGACTTCAGTTCCTCACGGGCTGCTGGCCTCCCAATAGGGTTGTTCACAGTATAGCAGCTAGATTCTCTTCCACTGAATGAATGAGAGAGAGAGAGAGAGAGAGAGAGAGAGAGAGAGAGAGAGAGAGAGAGAGAGAGATTGAGAGAGAGAGAGAGATTGAGAGAGAGAGAGATTGAGAGAGAGAGATTGAGAGAGAGAGAGAGATTGAGAGAGAGAGAGAGAGAGAGAGAGAGAGAGAGAGAGAGAGACTTAAGATGGAAGCCACTCTTTTATTTGACTTGCAGAAATGACATCCATTGCTTCTTCTGTATTGTATTTGTTGGAAGCAAGCAATAAAACCAGTCCAGAGTCCAGGATGGAGGATTACACAAGGCCATGGATATCAGGAGTCTGGGATTACTGGGAGCCATCTTTGAGACTGCCTCCTAGGGAGTTCTTTATTATGTACCAGGGACATGTCTGTTGTTGTATGTATATATTATAAATATTTTCTCCAGTTCTGTTCTCTCTCTTAATATCTTTTGATAAACAGAAGTTCTTAATTTTAATGTATCCCACTTTATGGTTGGTGCTTTTTGTGTCCTCTTTAAGAAATTTTGACTACCCCAAAGTCATGAAAAAATTCACAACATAGAATGTGTAAGTGAATAGGCATGGCTGTGTTCCAATAAAATTTTATTTGCAAAGCAGGTTTCAGACTGCTTTGATCTGTGGGTTGTAGTTTGCTGACCTTTGGCCTATGTGCTTCAATTGTTAACATTTTGTCAATTTTCTGTTTGGGTACACACTTTTTCTCTCTTTCAGATAGATGATAGGTAGATAGATGGATCATCATAGGTAGATAGATAGATCATCTATATGCCTCTATTTTGATGAATCATTTGAGTAAAGTTTTACAAGTTGCATACATTATGACATTTCACCTCTAAATTCAGTTTCCCGGCCTTTTATTTTTCATCTTTCATGGTGCTCACAATTTTAAGACCATTTGTTAGGCAGAATATCCTTCAGTATGGATTGATCTGAGGGACCCTTGATGTTTATATTCAGAATGAATATTTTTGACAGAATGAATTTTACGTGATAATATGTCTCTCTCAGGCATTACAACAGGAGGCACATGATGCCATTTTGATTTTTTTGGTGATATTAATTCTGATCACTTGGTTAAGATGATGTTTGCCAAATTTCTCCATTGTAATTTTTTCTTTTTTTGTAAGTAATAAACAGATCTCTGGGTCAACACTTTGACCTGTGAATATTCTGTCCCCCAATAATCATTTCCCCAAAGATTTTAGCTTCTGTTAATACTTCTTGCTTGAACTGATTATTACTGCAATAATTTATGCCCTTTTTTCCTTGCACTTGCTAGAAAATATAACACAATGTTAAATAAGTGTTGATAGAAGGAATGTGTCTCTATCCTGATCTCAGAGGGAAAATATTCATTATTTCACATTAAGTATGATATTTGCTGTGGTTTTTGTTTATTTTTCTAGTCATCCTGCATGGGTATTAAATTTTACTAAATTTTTTCTGCATCTGTGAGATAATTATATAATTTTCCTTCCTTTTCTGTTAATATTATGAATTATACTGGTGGGTTTTCAAATTTTGAAATTAATTTCCAAATATTGAAACATTTTTAGTTATATTTTTATTATTTCCTAGTTTAATTCTAGTGTAATCAGAAAACATACCCGGATTAAAATCTCTGAATTTTGATGAGACCTGATTTATGGATCAGCAGATAGCTAATTTTGATCGATGTTCCTTACATATTTGAATATATGCATGAGTTATGTGTTCAGCTGTTGTGGGCTGTAGTGTTCTATAAATCTCAAATGATTCAAGTGTGTTAATCATGTTGTTCAGGCTTTCTATATCCTTACTAATATCCTTTCTGCTTGATCTTTCAGTCACTGAGAGAGGGGTGAAATCTTCTAATGGTTGTGGATTAGTATATAGTTGGATTTCATTTATTTTAATTCAGTTTGAAAATATTTTTAATTGAGTAGTCTATTTACTTTAAATGTGATTACAGATACAGATATATTGAGATTTATATTCACCATTTTATTATTTGTTTTCTATTTGTCCTATACCTGTTCCATGGTCTCCACTCTCTACTTTCTTTCATTCTTCTCAACTCATCTAGTATTTCTATCATCCTTCTATCTCCATCACCACTACCACCCCCTTATATACTACCAGCATAAAGTAGTACTTTTACCCCTGTGTAGGACAATGATAGGACTTAGAGCATTTTAACTATACTTACCCTTTCTGTCTTTTGTGTTACTGCATTTTAATTCTGCGTATATGTGAGTGCCAGTAAATATTGTTATTATTATTGTTTTTTACAGTAAATATTTGCCTAGATTTACCCACATTTTCCCACTTCTGTTGTTCATTTCTACTTGCATTTTTGTATATCCACATGGGATCGTTTTCTTTCCACCTGAAGAATTTCCTTCAGTATTTCTTCTCTTTTTAACTAAGGTATAATTGACATAACATCGTAATAGTTTCAGGTGTAGAACATAATGATTCACCATGTGTATATATTGTGAAATAATCACTACAATAAGGTTAGTTAATATCCATTACCATACACAATTGCAACATTTTTCTTTTTCTTGTGGAGAGAAATTTTACTATTTACTTGCTTAGCAACTTGAAATAGGCAACAAAATATTATTAACTATGGTCACCATGCTATACACTACATTCTCATGACTTGTTTATTTTGTAACTGAAAGTTTGTACCTTTTGACATCCTTTATCCATTTTTCCCACCCTCATCCATCTGTCCTCTGCATATATGAGAACATACTGTATTTACCTGTCTCTGTCTGACTCATTTCACTTAGCATGATGCCATCAAGGTCCAGCCATGTCGTCACAAATAGAAAAAAAAAGATTTCATTCTTTTTTTATGGTTGAATAATATTCCACTAAATATATCACATTTTCTTTAGCATTCATTCTTTGATGGACATTTAGTTCATTTTCATATCTTGGGTATTACAAATATTACTATTATAAACATGAGGGGGTGCATCTCTTTGAGTTAGTGTATTTCTTTGTATTTTCTAGTGTTTTTCTTTCCACCAAGGGGTGGAATTGCTGTATCTCAGTATTACTTTTATTTTGGGTTTTTTGGTGACAAGTTCTGTCCATTTGTATTCTGGAGATCTGTTTATTTCATCTTCCCTTCTGGAAATTTTTTTTACAGATATAAAACTTTAATGGCAGTGAATTTCTTTCATTGCTTGAAAATGTAATCCCATTGTCTTTTGATTTTCAGTTTTCTGAGGCAGCTTAATATTTTTTTCTGAGACAATTTTTCTCTTTTTCCACCACTGAACACAAATACAAAATAACAGCACATCTTTTTGAGGATATAAAATAGATACCAAGACATGGAAGAATTATAGGACAAATCTGGAAGAAAAAAGAAACCCCAGAGAGTTTAACTCAGTACTTGTGACTGTTTTGTCTTCAAGGGATCTGTTGATGGCCACAGAGGCAGCTGAGAATCTGAGAAGAGCTCTCCACTGATTCATAAATCTAAAAGGACCATACAAAATGGACCATGTCCTGTCAAGGATGGGCAATAGCCTGGTCACTCTCAACTAGGCTTTGTAATGGCACCCTGAAGAACTATATCTTAGGAGAATGGGTAAACCAGAAACAGACCAGTTTTGAATTATCTCAATATTTGGTTGAGCTAAGGTGATCTAGGAATGCTAATATCTTAGCCTAGCTTGTATAAACCAAATATACATATTTCACCATGTATAATATGCACCCACGTTTTTGTGCACATTGTGCATGGGATTATTATGCCTACTATTATACCCATAGTATATAATCATTGTACCTATGAATAATGCACATCCTTATTTTTTCCTAAAAATTTGGGCAAAAAGTGCACATTATACACGACAAAATATGGTAAGTCTTTCTAGGGGAATATAACATGATCAAAAATCTGAAATCATCTTTTCCATCTTTTAAATGTAATATTACATTCAATAAAAATTAATCACTCACATGAGGAGACAACATAACATGGCAAAAACACAAGACAAATAATAAACATAGAAATAAATCTACAGATAATGGATAAAGTATTTAGAATTCAGAAAACTTTTACAAGGCAGAGAATTTTGACAGATGAGTGGAAAACATATAAAAAACCAAATGATAATTTCAGAAGTAAAATAACACAATGACTGATATTAACAACTCAATGGGTAAGTTTATTGGCAGATTAAACTCCAATAAAAAGAGAATTAACAAATGGAAGACAAACAAACAAAAAAAATATCCAGACCAAATCCCAGAGTAGTATGAGTAACAAATATAGAAAACACAAAAAGAGTATGAGACATAGGATGTAGAGTAAAAACATCAAAATATGTATTATTGGAGCTATGAAAGGAGAAGAGGGACATGATGGGCAGAAGTAATATATGAGGAGATAATGGCTGAGAAATTATTTTTAATGTGGAAAGACATCAAGCCACAGATTTAAGAAATACTTAAACATTTCTGGAAGGATAAATATAAAGAAAACCATATCCAAGCATATCACAGTAAAACTGCTGAAAAGCAAGAAAAGAGGGAAAAGCCTTGTGAGCAGCCAGAGGGAAAACAGTAAGAGTGACAGTTGAATTTTCAACAAAAGAGTGAAAGTAAAGAGCCAGTAGGATGCTATCTTCAAAAGTCTTAAATAAAGTCACCAACTGCTGGTTTGGGCTAGACTCATTGGACATCTGGAGCTGACTGGAGTTGGCTCTATTTCAACGCCTCTCATTCTGCTCTTGGATTTAGCAGGCTAACTTGAAAATGTTCTCGTGGTAATGGCAGAAACATAAGAGAGTAAGTGGACACAAGAAAGCACCTTTTAAGCTTCTGCTCATGCCATAGCTACTAAGATCCCATTGGCCAAAGTAAATCACATGACTGAGCTCCTAATCAAAGAATAGGGAAGTTTGTTCATTCTACCACTTGATAAGAAGGATGGTAAAGTCATGTGGGAAAGTGGACAGCTATAAGAAGGAATAAAGAAGTGGCACCATCAATGCAATGTGCCGTAAGGTAACTATTGAAAAAGACCTATCAGAGGAATTTTTGTAGCCTATTTCTCTGGACAAAAATGAGTCAGGAATAACTACCTAACAAATTCTAGATGTTGTTCTGACCAAATCTAGAGATTTGGTAAGGGGTATGAACAGTGCTCACACACTCTCAGTTTATACTTTCAGAAAGCAGATGCTTGATACATGTGTTTTAACTAAACTTTAAGAGCAACTACTTTGCAAAACAGGAAGTAATTAGGTGAAGGGAAAAAGTTGTATTTACTTTTTAAAATGGGAGCAATAGTGAACTGCAATAAAAAACAATTATATATGGATTTGGGTAACACATTTGTTAGCAAAATTAACAAAAGCACTATGTAGAATTAAATGAGAAGACAAAATGTGTGTGTGTGTGTGTGTGTGTGTGTGTGTGTGTGTGTGTTTATTTTATTCCTTCCCAGGTTTAGTATTACTACAGTTGACCTATGGTCCAGAAAGAATATGGCAGAAAAGTGATTCAAATTTCAATGTTTTAAGATCTTGAGATCATGTTTCCTGCTTTATCGAAGAAGGGAACAAAGCAGATTTCAGTATATATGGACTTGAGTCACTTGTATTTGCCAATGTAGGGAGAGGCCAGAACAAAGAAGTTCTTGGAGGAATTTCCTGGTCCTTAGAGACAGTGTGGGGTAAAAGCAGTGCTTCTCAAACCAGTCCAGGGGGTGCCCTGAGCAATGGCAACACATTGCCTGTGACAGTCTGAATGGGCTACACTAAGCATAGATTCCTGTGAAAATTATGTTCCTTTTAAAAATTCTTGTGAATTTTATTTTCTCCTGTATAGTAAATATGTTTTTTAAAAAATGTGTTTTAACTTACTTATCTTAAGTCAATAGTCAAAATTTAGGAAGAAGTGGCATAGGAAAGGTATATCTTTGAGTGTTTTCTGGCACATGACATTGTATTCCCTAGGATTAGGTAGTTCTTAAGAATCTCAGGTTATAGAATGTTGGCTTGGGGTCAGGAGGACTGGATTTGCTCTTGCCTTTGCCCCAAGTTCAAGCTAATTTTGGAGAAATTATTTGAATTGCATCGACTTCAGTTTCCTTTCCTGTAGGAGGAGATTGGACTAGACCATCTCTATGTTTCCATCTAGTTCAGAGACTCCAGGAATTTGTTTCAGGTCCTCAGCTAAGTGAAGCCTTGGTATTTGTGTATGAGTAGACATTCTCCTTGAGCTCCTCTACCGTCATTCAAGCATGTCTGGTGCTCATTTAATGATCCACCTAGAGAATGAGAGCCAATTTTCCCTTAGAAGCTGATCAAACAGATTGGTGGAGTCCACTTTACCTACAACCAGGCAAGGTTTCTCATCAGACAATACAAAAGCAGCAAACAATGGATAGGATAGGAAAGGAAAATATGAACCCCAAACAATCAAACTAGGGACAATGCCAATGGAACTTTTTTCTTTAATATACCAAAGTAACATACTTTTCATGGGGAGACTGATGGACTTTGGCCTAGTAACAGATGCAAGGTTTTTTGTTTTTGTTTTTTTCCGATTCCATCAGCTTTGAAACTGAGAATGGAAATGAGACACCTACATTAATAAAACAACAAGGTGGCGTTTGGACACTTAAACTAAACAAAAGAAATTGGACCTGGGAGTGAATTACTTATTTATGGGCATCTCCTGTCGAGCTATCTACCCTCTCTGAGGCCTGGGATGCTCTCTTTCGTTGTCCTTCAGGAAAAATGAGGAGGGCTCTGTGGTGGTTTGTGGTTTAGGTCAATGATGAGCTGATTGGGAGTAGGGGGGTATTTGGTCCAAAACTTCCTTACAAGGAAGTATTCTCCCTCTCCTCTCCTGGAAGATATTTTGAAATCCATTTCATGACAAGCAGGAAAAACAATTGGGAATTTCATAAGGTGATATATCCAGGAGGCAGTGACAAAATCAAATCAAAGTGAAACAGGGCCAAAGGTCTTACTAAACTCTGAAAAGGAGAAATTCCTGAGGAGCTTGTAGCAGACTAATTTCTTGCATCTGTTATAGTTGACCTGGGAAAAGCACAAGCAAGCACAGACATTGGGCAGAACTTCTCTTCCAAGGAGCTTGAAATGCAGAGTGACCTTAGTGGTCTCACCCATCTCTGGTTTCCACTTCTGTCCCCCCATACAGCAGTTCTCATGTCCCCTTGTGTGATGCCATTTAAATAAAGATCACATGTGTCTCAAAAAACAGAAGTATTTCACAATATCAAATGAATTATTCATAGGCTTTTACATATATGTATATATGCAGTCTGAAACATAGGTCTTGTTATTGTCTCCAAGTTTACTTAAATGTAAACTCATTGTTGTATATGGGACTATCCCACACAAAAAGCATTTATATGGACACACACAACTTTTGTCTTGGTATAAAATCAGTCCTGCCATAGAGCATTTTCTTCTTGTAACTAAAGAGTTCAGTGTTAAGAAAGGTTTTGGATATAAGAGAATGTCACAGAGTCAAAGGTAGTTTCCCCTGCAGCACTTTACCAAATCATGCTTTCCCACTAGAATCTACAAAGGTTGCGATAAGTAATCTCATGGTGCCAACAGCAGAGAACATGGAGGCCCAACACTAAGGGGAGGTCAAAGAATCAATGAGGCCTGACAGAGGGCATTAGAGAAGAGAAATTTTGTCAGACTCAAGGCCTGATGGGTCAGGGTGATTGCTGTCTTCTTAGCCAGGAGGGCAGGCAAGAACAGGGAGATTTGAGCCCTGAGATCATAGCTTGTTGCAAAGGCCCCGGGTAGAATTCATCTCACTTCAGCGGCCTTCCTTATTTTGGTCCCTTCCAGTCTTCAACATAGACCAGATGTACCCTTGCCTGTCTTTTCTCTCCTTAGCTATACAGGCTTCAAGATCAATTATTTCAAGCAAGTTCTCATCGTCACTCATAGTTTTCCTAATCTGGTCAATTCCTTATCTAGGATGAGTACAACCATTCATTTCTTCCTTTCCTTTCTCTGAGGTGAAAAACATTATTGTGGAAAAACCCAAACCAAAAGTGAAGCCTAAACCAGTAACTAGATCAGGACTGACTCCACATCATTGTTTTCTCATTCCTGCCCAGCATATTTACCCATGTCCAAAGGCAGTAATTTCAGAGCATCATTCCTTATCTCAAACCCTGCACCTGTCATTCTTAGCAGAAGACTAGACTCCTGCTTCACCAAGATTATAAAGGTCAGGAATTCCCTCAAGTGTTCTCCCTCCAACTCTCTTTTCAGTCATCTTTTCTTTTTCCCCTCCGCAAGTGGTTTTCCTGTCCCTCCTAACACTCATCTTTACACCAGCTCTCAATTCTATAGTGTCTCTCTTTTTCAGTACTTTTAAAATCAATTACTTTTTCTCTTGTGTTTTCAATATCTTTATTTAATTCTTCCTCTATTCTACTAATATGCTCAAATCCTGACCATTATTTTAAAGAGTAATAATCTCTGCATCTCTTCTTTCTTTTGTCCTCACTATCAGCTTTTCTCCTCTTCACTATCTTGCTTCACAAAGTTTATATTTTCTGCTTTTGCCTCCTCATCTCCCATTTTCTCAACACATTGTGGCCTGGCACTAACCTCATCACGGTCATGGAGAGGCACCGTCCATGGTCACACCTGGATAGACATTCATATTTTCCCTCTCAGTGATGTGGGAGGAAGGTATTAACGTCCCAGCTTGACAGATTGTAGTGGACCCCATTGTTACCAGGCAGATTCCCCCCTCAACCCCCAGGACCAAGGCACTTGTTCCCCAGCTGCTGGGGTGTTGCCTATGAGGGTTACACCTGATTTCTTCCCCAGTGATTGCTCTCAGCAGAAAGGAGCTGCTGCACTTGCAGTCCCGCTCCTCTCTAGAGGCAGCCAGCATTCACTGACTTGCTGGTCTGGAGTCAGTACAGGGCCCCCTTGCCTAAGTGAGGGATACCTTTGAAAAACCATCCAAGCTTCAGACCTTCCCATGACATTGACTGAAGCCTTTGTTGCAACTTTTCTGCAGACTTAATTTCTCCACAGAAAGAAATTTCTGCCCAATCTGGCTTTCTTCTCTTCCACGACAGGTATTGTTTTTGAGAGCATGTCCCAGTAAATGTCTAACTTCCTGCTAGCAAATGTCTATTTCAGAGCCTGTTTCCTGGGGAACTTGATGTTAAGACACAGGAAAAGCTAGTTACTTCTTCAGAAAAAAATGGTAATTCCTTACTCTTAATCTTAGCCTCCACCTATCAGGCTCCTTTGCTGGTACACATCTACTAGAAAGGTTGGGTCAGGGTGAATACAAAAATATAATTTTCCCAGACAACAAATGTTATTAAATATCAACTTCTAAATTTTTGTTCATTTTTAAAAATTTTCTTGAATAACTGTTATCTGGGACAATATTGGATCTAAGCCTTTTCTTCAGAACCATAGTCAAATTTCTAGAAATTAAATTTTTAATGGCACTCTATCACCAGGATGTGCTCCCTTTCAGAAGATCCACGCCCTTCTCTCTGCTTCTCTGTTTTTGTTTTTGGTTCCTGCCCCATCAAAAGATTTGCTCTAGGATGATAGTGTTAGCTTCCTCAAGTCTCCACACTGCCACTCTGGAAACATCATAGAATTAGATGGAGTTCTCGGTTCCACTTTCATCTGGACTTTCAAAATTGATGGAAACACTATGACTAAAAATGTGCCATTTATTAGGATCATAGAATATATGATCTTTTTTATTTTGCTGGATTTAAACCATTCTGGTATGTCCAATTACATGCATTTGAGGGTGGACAACTATTCTCATCGTGAGCAATTCTGCCTTCCCTAATTCCAAAATATATTCCAAATCCAAACTTCTTTCCATACTTTTTTTTTAGTATGTTCATTGGTTGTTTAACACCAAACAACAAGCACTCTAAAAATGTAATGGCTTTAAGCAACAACCAGTTCTTATTTCTTACCCTGTCCTTGATTTGTCTGGATATTTCTGCTGATCTGGACTTGGCTGTACTGAGCTCAAATGGGCTTGCTTTTGCCTCTACACTAGGAGTTAGGACTGGCTCTCTTGGATGGCCTCAGCAGGGATGGTACAGCACTGCTCTGTGTGGTATCTCTCTCCCTAGTAGGCAGTTAACCTGGGTCTATTCTCACACCACAACAGGGTCCCAGGAACAAGCAGTATGGGAGAGGAGAGTAAGCCCTAGTACAAGCCTCTGCTTGCATCTCATTGCTCAAAGACCAGAGTCAGAATGGAAGGGGATTATAAATTGTAGACCAAAGGGTTTGGATTCCAGAAGTCTACTAATTTGAACCATTGATGCAAGGACTCCACCACATTACCTTGGGGCAAGTCACTATCACAATCTAATTTGATGGCTTCAGGAGCCCTCATTCTAACTATTGTCCTTCTTTTACTCTTGATCATTAGGGACCATTCCCTACATGCTAGCCAGAATCATCTTTTAAAAACATTAATCAGATCATGTTACTCCCCTGCTCAATACTTCAGTGGCTTCCTATTGCTTTTAGACTAAAATTCAAGTGGCTTACCATGACTACTAGGTTGTCAATGATCTGATGGCTCCTGCCTATCCATCTCTGTGCCCTCAAGACACAACCATACTCCTCTTGCCCACTTTACTCAGTCACTCTGTTCATCATTTTGCTCCTCTAGCCTCAGGGATCTTGTCCTTGGAGCTCTCTCCTTCAGACACTTTCTCTCCTGGTGCTTTGCCCCAGGTGTCTGGATGACTGACTTCTTACCTTGCGGCTCATTCATTTTGTCCCCACAGAGGCCTTGCCTGGTCATCCAAGGTAACAGAGCTGTGCCCCATCCCTCCATGCTACAACTTAACATAGCAACTTAACATCTGAAATTATAGGTTTTTAAAATCTTTTTAATTTTGTTCTCTTTCAGACTAGAATGTGAGCTTCATGGGAGTAGGAACTGTATCTATCTTGAGACTTGTTTTCTCCCTCACTGATGTTAATACTTATAGACATGAATACAGAGACAGCCAATAATCACTGAAAATATGTAAACAATTTAAAATCCAGGCATATTGGCTTAACATGTAAAATATATATGTTCTACTTCACTGACTTAAGGTACAAACTGTGACCATATCTCTTTTAATATTCAAAGCAATATGATTCTAGGCCCTTTTTTCCCTCCTCATTACAAGGCCTTTTCAGTCACATATTCTGGTTAATTCTGTCCTTTTTTTTTTAAAGATTTTATTTATTTATTTTTAGAGAGCGAAGGGAGGGAGAGAGAGAGAGAGAGAGAGAGAGAGAGAGAGAGAGAGAGAGAGAGAAACATCAATATGCAGTTGCTGGGGGCTGTGGCCTGTGGCCTGCAACCCAGGCATGTGCCCTGACTGGGAATCGAACCTGCGATGCTTTGGTTCGCAGTCCACGCTCAATCCACTGAGCTACGCCAGCCAGGGCTTAATTCTGTCCTTTTTTAATGCACACATTTCATATTTTTCACCCAGGTAACTGGATGCTTCATGGCTATCCCTGTTTCTCCTCTGGTCTTTGTTCAATAGCTTTCAGGGGACAATGCAGTGGTCCACCAGACAAAGTGGGGATACTCTTAATGACAGCTGGGAGACTCAGTGAGTATGGAATGGGCTAGTTGTAAGAACAGAATATCTCTCTGGCATCTGTTATTTGCATCTTGACTTTAGAGGACAAGATAGTTTTTTTTTAATTTAAAATCCCAGTTGGAGTAAGTGTCTCAAGAGGTCTGCTATAGTTTTTCTGTACTCTCCTGAGCTTGAGCTTAGCAGATTATTCTCCAGTGGAACATCATAAGAGCATTTCAACAGAATAATCTAAAGTTTATATCTATAGATGGCCTTAAGCAACATATTTTCAGGAGATATAACTTCCCTAGTCTACTATTTGGGCTGGCTTTGCTATATGGAATTCTGTCTCCTAATGAGATGTACATGTTTTTCTTTGGGCTTTCACAGATAACTAAGGCTCAGTAGGTATTCATTCAAACTAATATTTTTAAATGCTTTCATTTTGCCTCTCTTATGCCAAAAGCTTTTCATTCCATGCTCTTTCCCTGCCTGCCCTTGAAGGTCCTCCAGAAATGGATTTTATAAGCCTATTGATAAAGACTCTGCTCATATCCAACTAGTTGCCCAAGAATCCCATCAGTCCTCACCACTTCCTCAGAGCCCTTGCTCATGTTCTTTTTCACATCTGGAATAAAAGAACTGAAAGAATTTCCATGAAGGTAATAAAATTTAGCTTCAGAGCCCTTCACATGCACTGGCCCTTTCTAAGACCCTGGGAGGGTCCTAGCTATGCATTAACCTGATCATTGCATAGTTAGCAAAAACAAGGTAGTCTAACCACAATTGACAAGACAACTCTCTCTTTCCTCTAGAGCTGAGTAATGATGGATGATCATGGGCATGTTGGCGATCCAGCAGAGAGAAAGTTAAGTTGGAAAAACATTTAGTTTACATTTAGTAGAATATATTTGTGTGGTAGGCAGTCAATTTCATATACCTTTAGGTTATTTCTGACCATTTTGGTAGAGGAATGGTTCCTAGGAATCTGCCTATTGGCTGCTCTGCTAACTCCCTGGGCAGAGCCAGAGGTCATTGAAAATATGCATGTCTACTTGTGCAGTTGGCACCAGAAATACATGGGTGGCAGAAGAGGAGCAAGGTTTGAAATGTGCAAAGGCAGAAGGCAGTGTGTAAAAAATTTTTCCAAACACCAATTGTAGAAAAAATGTAAACCAAGTATTTGGTGTTTATGGATGTCTACTCAAAACAGAAGCCCTGTCTGGACAATACTCTATGACACAGTGATGAAATTACACATGCACTATACATTTTCTTCTTGTCTTATGGTGACTAATGGAACAGAACAGAGAGCCCAGAAATAAACCCAAGTCTCTATGGTCAATTAATATTTGACAAAAGGGGAAGAAGCATAAAATGAAGTAAAAATAGCCTATTCAACAAATGGTGTTGGGAGATCTGGATAGCTACATGCAAAAAAAAAAGAAAAAAGAAACTTGATCACCAACTTATACCATACACAAAAATAAATTCAAAGTGGATAAAAGACTTAAATATAACTCACAACACCATAAAAGTCCTAGAGGAAAACATACACAGGAAAATCTCAGACATTCCATGTAGCAATATCTTCACTGATATGTCCCCTAAAGCAAGGGACATAAAGGAAAGAATAAACAAATGGGACCTCACCAAATAAAAAAAAGCTTCTGCATGGCTAAAGAAAACAGCATTAAAATGAAAAGAGGACCAACTACATGGGAAAACATACCTACCAATGATACCTCAGACAAGGGTTTGTTCTCCAAAATTATAAAGAACTCACACAACTCCACTCCAGGAAGACAAAAACCCAATTAAGAAATAGGCAAAAGTGCAAGCGGCAGCTGGCGGACCCAGTGAGGTGGCGATTGTGGACCAGTGCAGAGTGCACAACCCAGGATCCCAGAGAAGGGACTGAGGTCCCAGAAGAATGGAGCTACCGCCATTGTTCCCCCCGCCCCCACATAAACATCACAATCTAGCGACTGGGGTGCCCAGCCCTGTGAATACCTAAGGCTCCGCCCCTCACCGTAACTGGAGCAACCAGACCAAAAGAGAGAGAGAGAGAGAGAGAGAGAGAGAGAGAGAGAGAGAGAGAGAGAGAGAGAGAGAGAGAGAGAGAGAGAGAGAGAGAGATGTCTCAAACAGAAGAACAGATCAATGCCCCAGGACTCATCCTTTTGAGTGACCAAGAGATAGCCAATCTATCAGATGCACAGTTCAAAACACTGGTGATCAGGAAGCTCACAGAATTGGTTGATTTTGGGCACAAATTAGATGAGAAAATGCAGGTTACCATACAGAGATGAAGGAAGATGCATGGAGAAGGAAGAAAAAACCAACCACTCAGGAAATAATGGAGAAATAAGAATTCAAAAAAAATGAAGAGAAGCTTAGGAACCTCCAGGACATCTTTAAACGTTCCAACACCCGAATTATAGGGGTACCAGAAGGGGAAGAGGAAAAGCAACAGATTGAACACGTATTTCAACAAATAATAAAGGAGAACTTACCCATTCTGGCAAAGGAAATAGACTTCCAGGAAATCCAGGAAGCTCAGAGAGTCCCAAAGAAGTTGGACCCAAGAAGAAACACACCAAGGCACATCATAATTACATTAGCCAAGGTAAAAATGAAGGAGAGAATCCTAGAAGCAGCAAGAGATAAGGAGACAGTAACCTACAAAGGAGTTCCCATCAGACTGTCAGCTGATTTCTCAGAAGAGGTCTTACAGGCAAGAAGGGGCTGGAAAGAAATATTCCAAGTCATGAAAGACAAGGACCTATATCCCAGATTACTCTATCCAGCAAAGCTTTCATTTAGAATGGAAGAGCAGATAAAGTGCTTCTCAGATAAGGTCAAGTTAAAGGAGTTCATCATCACCAAGCCCTTATTTTATGAAATGTTAAAGGGACTTATCTAAGAAAAGAAGATTAAAAGAAACCATGTATAGTAAAAGGACAGCAAACTCACAATTATTAATAACCACACCTAAAGCAAAACCAAAAGAAACTAAGCAAACAACTAGAACAGGAATAGAACCACAGAAATGGAGATCGCATAGAGGGTTAGCAACAGGGGAGTAGGAGGAGGAGAGAGGGGTAAAAGGTACAGAGAATAAGTAGCATAGATTGTAGGTTGAAAATAGATAGGGGGAGGGTAAGAATAGTATGGGGAATGTAGAAGCTAAAGAACTTATAGGTATGACACACGGACATGAACTAAAGGGGGGGAATGTGGGTGGGAGAGGGAGTACAGGGTGGAGGGGAGTGAAGGGGGGAAATGGGACAACTATAATAGCATAATCAATAAAATATATTTAAAAAAAAAAGAAATAGGCAAAAGACTTGAACAGACACTTCTCCAAGGAGGACATCCAAAGGTCCCAGAGATATATGAAAAGATGCTCAGCATCACTAGTCATCAGAGAGATGCAAATTAAAACCACAATGAGATATTACTTCACATCTGTGAGAATGGCCATCATAAACAAATCAACAAACAAGTGTTGAAGAAAATGTGGAGAAAAGGGAACACTTGTGCACTGTTGGTGGGAATGTAGACTGTTGCAGCCACTGTGGACAACAGTAAGGAATTTCCTCAGAAAACTAAAAATGGAACTGCCTTTTGACCCAGCAATTCCACTGCTGGGATTACATCCTAAACCCTGAAATACCAATCCAAAATAACCTGTGCACCCTAATGTTCATAGCAGCACAATTTACAATAGCCAAGTACTGGAAGTAACCTAAGTGCCCATCAGTAAATGAGTGGGTCAAAAAACTATGGTACATTTACACAATGGAATTCTATGTAGCAGAAAGAAGAAACTCCTACCCTTTTCAACAGCATGGATGGAACTGGAGAGCATTATGCTAAGTGAAATAAGCCAGGTGGTGAGGGACAAATACCATATGATATCACCTTTAATTGGAACCTAATCAACAAAAGAAAAAAAGCAAGCAAAATATAATCAGAGACATTGAAATTAAGAGTACTCTGACAGTAACCAGAGGGGAGGTGGGAGGGGATAATGCGGGGAGGGTGGAAGGGTTTTCAGGAACAACTATGAAGGATACATGGATAAAACTAAGAGGGGGGGGTGGAAGGCAAGGGAGGGAGGTGGGTTTGTTTGGCTGGGGTGGAGGGTGAGGGGAGTGGGGGTAAATGCAGACAACTGTAATTGAACAACAATAAAATAATTAAAATAAAATAAAAGAATTTATCAGAATCCCTGTGTTTTTAGTAGTACTATAAACAGAACATGTATCTGTATGTAAAGTCATGTTTTATGCATATTAATTATAAAAAATAAAAAGCAAATTTTAATTAATGCTGCTAGAAGAATAAGTTATCTTTGTATTTGTTCTATGGAAAATGTTACAAAATCCATGTCAGATAAAGAGGCAATCAAATAGTATAGACTCAGAAAGTGTAGTAAGAGATATTAAAGACATGTATAGGGCAATTAAATAATGTTATACAATATTTTTAGGCCTTGGCTGGGTAGTTCATTTGGTTAGAGTGTTGTCCAGATATACCAAGGTTATGGGTTCAATCCCTGGTCAGGGCACAAAGAAGAATCAACAAATGAGTTCAGGCTGGTGTGGTCAGTGCACTGAGCACCGACCTGTGAACCAAAGTGTCCCTGGTTTGATTCACATTCAGGGCACATGTCTGGGTTGCAGGCCAGGTCAGGACCCCAGTGAGGTACGCGTGAAAGGCAACCACACATTAACGTTTCTCTCTCTCTCTCTTTCTCCCTCCCTTCCCCTCTGTCTAAAGTAAATAAATAAACAAATAATTTTTTAAAAAAGAGAAAACCAATGAAAGCATGAATAAGTGGAACAACAAATCAATGTTTCTCTCTTCTCTCTAAAATCAATAAAAATATGTTATATTTTTAAATTTTTGTGTGCTTTTTAAGTTTTAAATTTATAGTGCTTCCTTATATCTGATTTTGCATTCATGGGTTTTTATTATGTTCTTAAAACAAGGCCTAAAAATTGTTTTAAGTTTCAATTCCCATTAAGCCTGGGTCTTTTCCTGGCAAAAACAAAACAACTTATTATCTCAATGCAAAACTAATAATTCCCATTAACTGAGTGCTTGCTATGAATCTGACAATATTCTAGAAACTTTATATAATTCTCTTATTTAATCCTGAAAATAAACCTATGGTCTGATACAGTTTTCATTACAGTGAGTCATGGAAAAAATAATTTGTTCAAGGCTGCACAGTTCGAACTCATTGTGTCTCATTTTGCAGCCTGTGCTCTACCCAGCATGCTTCACTTCTACAATCCTCTGTGTTGTAGCATTTGGCATTTAACCACGTTTTTATTTCCTTGTGTTGCCTGTCTGCTACTTTATGTCTGTGCTCCTTGACTCTAGGTATGAGTTCCTTGAAGAGAAGAATAGAACCCATATTTCCTTCATATCACCCTCAACACATGGCAGAGAGCTGAACCTGAGGTAGAATCTCTTTAATATTTGACAATCAAAATTGATTAGAAATCACTTCTGTCTGGAAAATACCTCAAGAGAAATAGCGGAATAAATGAAAAAAAATTTCTGCCTTAATATAATATGCTTTCACATAGAATTGGTGGGGGAAATCTCGGCTTCTCAATTAAAAATGTAAAAAGAGTTAATATGCAATTTGTAGCTACAAGTAGGCTTTCGGCTTCTGTTCTGAGCCCTCACTGCTGGCTGGTGGGTACATGTGTAAAATGCTAGTTACCATAGCAACCAGCACAGCAAGCTTTTCCACCTCCATTTGGTTTATGAATCCAAATCAATAAATGTTTATAAAGAACTCTCCAATTGGCCAAAAGAAGTGAAAGCTTAAGCCAGAAAAATCCTTCTGTCCTGTGAATGTTAGTCATAGATCTATTGGCCATATTCTGGGGACAAAAAAAAGGCTATTCATGGAATAAACAATTGGTTACATCATTTTCTTTGCAAGAGCACTTAGGAAAAGCTCACCGAGTGAAAATCTATTTTATATGCTTACTGACAACGAGAATACAAAGTGTACACATCCAAGGCAGAAAGACAAAACTGCGCAAGTCACAGATTCTAGGTCTAAAAGGAACATTGATGTAGTTGGACCTAAATGATTACACAGAAGTTCAAATAGAGTAGGCAGAGACGTTATCATGCATTTGTGGATATGTTTTCTATGACGTGTAAGCAGAATTCACTCCAGAGTGGAATTTAGTATGAAGAGTTCCAACAAAGTCAAATCAGGCCACCAACTATTGTAAAGATTCTTTCTATAGCATTTCAAACAGCTTCTCCCAGGATATTTTTAGTGAAAGGGAAAGTCATTTTCCTCTAATCTCCATCTAGTAGCTGTTAAATTTATTTCTTAAGCCAAAATCTCCTCCCACTCCTATCTTTTAAATTCTAGCCATTGGTCTTAATTTGTTCTTCGGCACAGCAAAGAGCTAATGCATCCTGCTCCCTCTGGGGGCAGCCCTTCAAACTTTTCAGGCAGCATTGAGTCTTTAGTCTTCTCTTATTACTGTATTAGTGTAGTTCTAATCTCTCTCTCTCTCCCCCCCCCCCTCTCTCTCTCTCTCTCTCTCTCTCTCTCCTAGTTTCTTTCCTCATAATGCTCTTAACTTGTCAGCATTTTTCTCAAAATAATCATGAGAAATCTCCAGGTGTGGGTTAAGATTTCAAAGAAATTACTTCCTATGCTTTGTGTGTCTATGGATGACATGGCTAAGTTTATGTTCATGTGTGTGGTATGTTTACAGCCACCCTGCACTGTTGGCACAGGTTAAGGTTCTGGTTGGCTAAAACACACAGGGCACCCCATCCCAGAATAGGAATGAATTAAATAAATATTTTTCCTAGGGAGAACCAACTAGAGCAGGGATTCCCTGGCAATCCACTAGTCTGAAAAGCAAAAAGAAACAGATGAGTTTGGCAGATATTTTAGCTGGCTGACATAAAGTGGGGAAGAAGTAATTGTCTCCAAGATGCAGTTAGAGGGTCTTAGAGAAGAGGCTCCTATCCCTAAATATCTCCTTCATTCAAGTGCGAAATTGGCTGGCGTTTCACCATTTGAAAATGTTAAACATCTGGCTATTTCCACCCCCTAACCCTAAAGGATATATTGAATCACCAATGTAGTATAAATTAGATTACCACATTTTTTCTTTCCAGAAAGGGGAGACTCAGGAGCAGTAGGAAAGCATGAACACTCTGGATTTGGAGGGAGGGAAGAGGCATTAAAATAGGGGGAAATAGTTTAGAAAGAAGTAGTGGGATTCTCTGAAGGCTTGCTGTTTTGTTTGGGGTCAGCCTATGGTTAATTCCGTGGCCAGCAGAAGGGTTAAATAATCAAATGTACACCAGTGGAAGAAACAAGAAGGTAGCAGAAGTGAAAGTGCTAGTGTAACAGTAAGTGGATCTGAGACAACAGGGAATAGTGGGAACATTGGAACCTGGAGGGTCGAGTTGAAGGGGTGGCCATTGCCCAGCCCCAGGCACACATTGCAAAGGAGGAAATGGAGGCCCTGTTGCTGTCAGGTCTTTCAGATTCTCAGGAAGCTGGAAGTCTATGTAAAGCCTAGCTTGGGAATGCTGACCAATCTTCTGAGAGTCAAACAAAACATCTCTTGTGTTTTTTAAACACAATTTTAAAAAGATGAACGCAGAAACATAGAGTAGTGTGGTGGCTACCATTGTTTGGAGAATGAGAGAGATATTGGTTAAGGGTGTGAACTTCCACTACGAGATTAACAAGTTTAGATGTCTAAAATACAACATGGTGATTATAGCTAATAATACTGTATCATATACTTGAATGTTGCTAAGAGAGTTGATCTTAAATGTTCCCACCACAAAAATAAACAGTGATTATGTGACAGGAAGGAGGTGGTAGCTAACTCTATGGTAGTGATCATTTTGCAATTTATAAATATGTCAAATCAATATGTGTACACCTTAAACTTACACAATGCTGTGTGTCAATTATATCTCAATATAGCTGGAAAAATTAAAAACGAAACAAACAAAACCTCTCTGCCACCAGGTTTAGACAAGGCTACCAGTTTGTGGCTTCTAATTTTAGGTCTACATCAAAAAGATTTATAGCTACATTTATTTCAATGAAGCAAGTAGCAGAGACTCCAGAAATACTAACTTAAATAACATAGGAGTTTCTGCCGTACCACTTTTTAAACCTGAGGGGCTTCAAGGAGTTTACTTGGAGAGCTTATAGTGTCTTTTCTGGAGTTCGAGGGAAAATAAGAGGATGACACCTGCAGATTCCTGCTTGAGAAATCCAAGGGCAGGAGCTGTGACCAACTGCCTGCAGTGACAGAGCAGAGAAAAAGAGAGTTGCACTGGAAGCAGACAGTGCTTTCCTGTGTGCACATGCATGATTTCCAAATGTGTTTGGAAAAGTTATGAAATTATCTGTCTGAGATAGAACCTGATTACAGAGCAAGTTTGAAAACGTAGCAGGGAGGGAAAAAAACCCCACTTGTGTCTTTAGTCCCTTCTAAAGCAATTGCATGCACAAATTATATGGTTTCTCTTGCCTGAAACTTCATAAAATCAAAATACCTTGGTACTTTTCCCAAGATATTTGGTTATATGGATAATATATTTAAATAATCCCCTATTGAAGGATTTTCATATTGCCTCTAATTTTTTGCTACCACTACTGATTCTGCAGGAAATGCCCTAGTTTGCACATAACTTTGCATGTATGTGTATATTGCAGGGTAACTGCTAATACGGAGTTGCTGACAACCAGAAGGTGCACTTTTTATATTGAGAGATGTTGCCAAATTGCCCTGCAGATGGGCAATATAAATTTACATGGCCACCAATAACATATGCTACTCAAAGTGTTGTCAGTGGGCCAGCAGCATAGGCCTCACCACAGAGCTGGTTAAAACTGCAGGTTCTCAGGCCCCACCCCAGACCTTCTCAATCAGAATCTGCATGCTAATGGCGTACCAGGAGGTTTGTAAGCATGTATGGTTTGAAAAGTCCTGTAGCCACTTCATAGATAGCTGTCAATCTGTCTCCTTACAGTTTTATTTTGTATTTCCTGTAGTTAAGTGAGGTTGAGTATCTTTGTATGTGTTTAAAAGTCATTTCTAAATCTTCACATATTAAGGAAATTATAAATATTTTTGTAGATATCTTTCTGTTTATCAGTTGTCTTCAACTTCTGTTTTTTCCTTTGTGCAAAACTTTTGTTTTTATATAGTTAAATTTGTTTTTTGTAGTTTCTGTGTTCTGAGTCATACAAATCTCTTGCCCACTCCACACTTATTTAAATTTTTTGTTTTCTTTATGTATGCTTTATAGTGCTTTGTTTACATTTAAATATATTTTCTATCTGGAATTTATTTTGGTTCTAAGAATATGATGTGAATTTATTTTATTTTTTCCAGATGGTTACCTCCTTGTTCTTATACAATTTATTGAATATTTCATTTTCCCCATTTATTTGAAATATCACTTTTAATCAAACACTAAATTTCCCTATTTGAACTCTATTAATTACTGACTGCATCATGCTTCATTATTAACCAAGATTTTCTACTGAACTGATGAATATAGTCTACCAGGTTCATGCTCCTGATCAAAATGATCAAAATTTACTTGCCTTGTATCCCATTGCATCAAAGTTCTTGTACGTGATAACCCATCTGATAAGGAAATACAGGATAAAGGCTTACAGTGTAAGGGCTCAGAAAAGGGTTCCCAGGATGTGCCACTTCAGTACATGAATTATTTTGAGCTGATGGCAATGGAGATTGTGTGGGTTTGTGAGAGACTTTTACCTCTCCCTGAAAGCATCGCAGTTAGTAGCCTTGCGCATAATAAGAGTTATCAGTAGAGATAACGTTTTTTAAAGACCTATCTATATGGGGTGGGGCAAACTGTTAATTACTTAACTACTGCTCTTATTGTTCTGCAATGACCTTCCTCCCTTCTGAAGCCCCAATAGACCTTACTTCCCCCTTTGCTCAGGATGCCACTTATCCCTCATTTCGCCTTTCTATCTCAGAGCCTCTTGTGTACGTGGCATCTCTGATCTATCATGTACGTGGGGTTCCCATTCTGTATGTAATTAAATTTGATCATTTTTTCTCATTAGTCTACTCATGTCTATTTGATTATTACAGCAGCCAAAAGAGCATTCAGGTAGAGGAAATCTTCCTCTCCCGCACCAGGGTTTGGAGGTGTGCTTTTTCTTTTTGCTTTGTTTTTAATAATGCCTTTAAACAGAGAATTAACTGAAGGGGTAAGAAATTCTAGAATAGGACAGATTTTCAGGATGTATTATTTTATACCACAGAAGCAGCAGATGATTGTGTTTTCCAGTCCTAGTTCTAAATTTCCTAATTTAGAATCAGACTTCAATTCTCCTCTCCCCGACTTTTTTGAATTTTCAGAGCTATTCATTGGTTATGTAGAGTTCTTTCTATCACTGTCTCATTATCTTTATTGCATTCTCATCTCTGATTCATTCATATTTTTGGAATCAAAACTTAAAAATATTCAAAGATTCTTGACACATTTCTTTTAACATCCCTCTCTTTTAAGAAGTTTGGGTGTCAACCCTGATAACAATTAAAAACAAGAAATGGAACTCAAATATATTACTTAAAAATAGGAATATCCATTTTCACTGTATATTTTCATAACTTTCCTTTAAAATAGTTATTTTCTCTGATGACATAAAATGAGATCACATTCTCTGGGGTTATCCACTGGAGAAGTAGCCAGATAGTACTCTTTGGCTTGAGTTCACTTGATCAAGGATTGATCTAAAGCTGTTGACTCCCTCCCATCCCAGGCCTGTGCAAGTGGCAGAAAAGTTGGGTGGTCCCCCTCAGACATCCCAGATGGAAAGGTGCAGGCAGTCAACAAAACAGGTCACTCTGCTGAGGCTAGTGTGTCAGCTACACGTGAGGGCACCTGGTTGCCACAGCAATAGGCAAAGCAAAAGGAGATGCTGAGAGGGTGTAATCCAGACATTATAGATGCCTCCCACACACCCACACACTAGGAGAAATATTCCTCAATGAAGCTGAGCTTCTAAACACATTTTATCACCTGCTCCTGGCATTGAATTTTGAGATGGATGTATGATGTTTTCAGGTGGCCACAGTGAGATGGTGAGTGACAGTGGACCAGACTTCTTATGGACTCCAGCCACATCAGTCAGTGACTTTTGGCTGAATTTGCAGAGTCCCACAGGGGGTCTTCCAGCTAACCAGTACCTACCACCTTGCCCACTCAGGAAGTATCCTTGGTCATCTGTAACACCACAGAGCACATCTGCCTACTCAACCTTGCCAGGCCATGGTGCTAATAAGAGAAATCACAGCACAAGGAGATAAGCTCTAAGGTTGTATGGTTACCCACTATCGTGATGAGCATGGCTAACGCTGCAGCTGGCTCTTGCAGAATTCATCAGGGTTCATTGAACTCGCGCTAAATGAAGCAACGAGTCACAGAGCTGGTTCTGCACATGTAGGTACTAGTGCAGGCTTTGCAGAAAATTGACACCATGTCACAAAACTTTCTCCAGTATATATAGGTACATATATAAACATGTATATGCCAACAGCAGTTATGGTACAAAGATAGAGACAATTGTCTATGAAGATTTTTTTGGTTTGCCTCAAAACCCAAGTTGAAGGAATATCAGATGAGGGAACGTAAGGATATGTGGCCTTTCAGACAGAGATGAGTTTTACTTCTCAGGGTGGACCAAGAAAAGAACCCAGCCTGACTCTGATACTCAGAGAAACAATAGATGCAATGAGTAGGCCAGTGTGGACGTGCAGACCCGCTCAGCAATAGGGGATGCAAAGCTCTAATACCAAGTTGGCTAGGTGGCTCCCTTTTCATCCCAGACTCTCTTTCCCTCTTTGCTTTGTGTTAGCTGACAATCTCAGCCCATTTGTCTTTAGTTTCTTTAACAAAATTTGGGGCATTTATTATATATGCAAAACACTAATCTAAGAACCTCACAAACATGCAGTCATAAAGTTCTCATAAAAATAGTTTGAAATACATAGTATTGTCACCCCCATTATACAGGTGATGGAGGCACAAGAGGCTACATAGTTTACTCACAGTCATGCAACAACAGAGTGGTAGAGCTGAGACCTAGAGTCTGTGCCCTTTTTTTGTCTGCTATTGGAGGTTGATAAATCTCTGTACTCCCTTCCTGAACTCCAATGGTGTTTATTGTTGAACTGTTTGATTCTAGTTGATCCTGTAAGATTCTCTAATTGTTTTGCATGTTTGCTTTGTTTCCTCAACTATACTGTGAGAAACCTACAATAACAGTGTGAGCAGAAGCTTCCTGAGTCATTGACATTGTCAGACAGAATCTGAGGAATATGACCTTTCAAAGAACCCCCAAGTCATTCAGGGTGTATTGACTCCACTCATGATCTTCGGCAGCTTAGGCAGCTTATTTCACATGAAGAACAGACCATAGGGAACAAATCAGAAGTGGGGAGTTTGTAAGAGGCAAACACACTAATAATGGCAGGAGGTGCAATGGAGAAACCAAGAAGCTGCAAGAGAGAGTCAAGAACTGCAATGTTGCTGTGTCATAAATGTCTACTTTGTTCCCTCAATGAAAACTTAAATGATATTTTGTTTTAAAAAGTAGCCAAGTGTTAGCTTCTCTTCCTCATAAAATGGTTCAAATAAAATAATTATTGCAAGCCCTGGATGGATAGTTCAGTTGGTAAGAGCGTTATCCCGATATGCTAAGGTTTTGGGTTTGATCCCAGATCAGGGCATGTATATGAATCAACCAACACATGCATAAGTAAGTGGAGCAACAAATCCATGTTTCTCTCTCTTAAATGAATTAAAAAAATAACTTACAACTTTAAAAAATAAACTTAGTCATCTGAACATTTTTTTGACAACGCTGGCCAAATTCAAGGTGCCACTGCGGTTCCTCTTGTCCCTTTAGTATCAGTTTAGTGCCAAAGCCCCTTGTGGGCCATCTCCTTCATTAAAAAAAAAATAATATCTGATGACTATACAGCTAAAAAGATTAATAAAAACTAGGCTGAATTCATTATTATATAATCATTAGATGAGTGTTATTATTCATGTTCAGTAACATAACATAATGATATTATCATTCAATATTATTTTATTTAATGTTTTCCTTCTGACTTTAAAAGAAATTAAGATTAAGACATGTGTGTGACCCTTAGGCCCTGGGTCTACTGTGCCCCCCCCTCCCCCAGGGGAGATGGCTGATTGTTAGAGTATCCATAGTCCTTCTGAGGACTTAGCAGATATCATAACTTTTGAAAATAAGTATTAAAAGCAAATGTAACTGGTATAGAAATTAATTTTAAAAAGCAAAAGATAAATTTCCTACATTTTCTCTTTCTTCCCTTTCCTTTCTTTTCATTCTCTTAGTCTTCTTTGCATTTTTAATCTTTTTACTTTATTGTTATTCTGTTACAGTTGTCCCAATTTTTCCCTGTTTGCCTTCCTCCACCCAACCCACTCCCCACTCTCACAGTCAATCCCCACACCATTGTCCATGTCCATGGGTCATTCATACATGTTCTTTGACCCTTCCCTTCCCCTGCTTTCAACCATTACCCTGCTCCAATGTCAATGGCCAGTGTCAGTCTGTTCCATATTTCCATGTTTCTGGTTCTATTTTGCTTGTTATTTTATTTTGTTCATTAGATTCCTCTTATAAGTGAGATCATGTGGTATTTGTTTTTCACTGACTAACTTATTTCACTTAGCCTAATATTCTCTAGTTTCATCCATGCTATTGCAAAAGATAGGAGTTCCTTCTTTTTTTTGCTGTGTAGTATTCCATTGTGTAACTATACCACAGTGTTTTGATCCACTTACTTATTGCGGGGCACTTGGGCTAGTTCTAAGTTTTGTTATTTTTGGTTATCTTTTCAAAGAACCAGCTCCTGGATTCGTTGATCCTTTAAATTTTTTTTTTTTTTTTTTTTTAGTCTGTATGTCATTTAATTCTGCTCTGATCTGGATTATTTCCTTCCTTCTGCTCATTCTGGGCTTTGTTTTTTGTTGTTCTTTTAGTTCTTTTAGATATAGGGTTAGGTTGTTTATTTGAGATTTTTCTATTTTCTTTAGATAGTCCTGTATTGCTAAGAACTTCCCTCTCAGGACGGCCTTCGGTGTGTCCCATAGGTTTTGTGTTGTAGTGTGTTCATTTTCATTTGTTTCCAGATATTTTTTTACTCATTCCTTGATCTCATTATTGTCTCATTCATTACTTAATAGTATGCTATTCAGTCTCCACAAATTTGAATGTTTTTGAGTTTATTCCTTGAGGTTGGTTCCTAGTTTCAAACCATTGTGATCCAAGAAGATGCTTGATTTGATTTTAGTTTTTTTGAATTTGGTGAGGCTTGTTTTGTGTCCTACCATGAGGTCTCTCTTTGAAAATGTTTCATGTAAGATGGAGGCATAGGTGGACGCACCGTACCTCCATGCACAACCAAGATAGGGACAACAACAACTTAGGAACAGAATAACATCCAGAAATGATAGAAAATTGATCTGAATGGAAGTCGGATAACCAAGAAGCTGAATTAGACCCGTGCATCCAGACCAGTAGGAGGGGCAGAGACGAGCAGCCAGGTGCAAATCTCTGCGCAGAGAGAGGTGGTACCGGGCACGTAAGGCATCCGGGGCACACAAGACTGCAGCGGGTGGACCCTGAGTGCACAGGTGACAGCTGGCAGACCACAGCCCAGGGGTGGCAACTGGCAACCGGCAACCGGCAGACCCAGTGAGGCGGCGATTGCAAAGCAAGGCAGTGCATGCAACCCAGGATCACAGTGCTGGGAAATAGAGCCTCGGGACACTGGTTGAGGAAACCTGTGGGAGTTGAGGTGCACAGAGAGACACCCAGCCTCACAGGGGAGGTCCTTGGAGGGTCCCATGGCGTGCACAAGCCCACCCACATGGGAATTGGCACCAGAGGGGCCCAGTTTGCTTGGGGGAAGCAGCAGAGGGGACAGAGGTCCCTTGGAGAAGGGAGCAATTGCCATTGTTCCCTCTTGACCCCACCCTCATATATAACGTCACAATGCAGCGACTGGGCTGACCTGCCCTGGTGAACACCTAAGGCTCCACCCCTTACTGTAACATGTGCGACCAGACCCCCCCCCCAAAAAAAAAAAGAGAAAGAGAGAGAGATGGCTCAAATAGAAGAACAAATCAAAGACCCAGAACCCATTCTTTTGAGCAACCAAGAGATAGCTAACCTATCAGATGCACAGTTCAAAACACTGGTGATCAGGATGCTCACAGAATTGGTTGCTTTTGGTCACAAATTACATGAACAAATGCAGACTATGATAAGAGAAATGAAGGAAAATGCACAGGGAAGCAATAGTGATGTGAAGGAAACTGGGACTCAAAACAATAGAGTGGACCAGAAGAAAGAAAGAAACAACCAAACAGGAAAGAATGGAGAAATAAGAATTTTAAAAAATGAGGAGAAGCTTAGAAACCTCCAGGACATCTTTAAATGTGCCAACATCCGAATTATAGGGGTACCAGAAGGGGAAGGGGAAGAGCAACAAGTGGAAAACTTATTTGAACAAATAATAAAGGAGAACTTCCCCAATCTGGCAAAGGAAATAGACTTCCAGGAAGTCCAGGAAGCTCAGAGAGTCCCAAAGAAGTTGGACCCAAGAAGAAACACACCAAGGCACATCATAATTACATTAGCCAAGGTAAAAATGAAGGAGAGAATCCTAGAAGCAGCAAGAGATAAGGAGACAGTAACCTACAAAGGAGTTCCCATCAGACTGCCAGCTGATTTCTCAGAAGAGATCTTACAGGCAAGAAGGGGCTGGAAAGAAATATTCCAAGTCATGAAAGACAAGGACCTACATCCGAGATTGCTCTATCCAGCAAAGCAATCATTTAGAATGGAAGGGCAGATAAAGTGCTTCTCAGATAAGGTCAAGTTAAAGGAGTTCATCATCACCAAGCCCTTATTTTATGAAATGTTAAATGTACTTATCTAAGAAAAGAAGATAAAAAATCATGTATAGTGAAATGACAGCAAACTCACGATTATTAACAACCACACTTAAAACAAAACTAAGAAACTAAGCAAACAACTAGAACAGGAACAGAACCACAGAAATGGAGATCACATGAAGGGTTAGCAACAGGGGAGTGGGAGGAGGAGAGAGGGGTAAAAGGTACAGAGAATAAATAGCATAGATGGTAGGTAGAAAATAGGAGGAGGGCAAGAATAGTATGGAAAATGTAGAAGCTAAAGAACTTATGGCACATGGACATGAACTAAAAAGGGGGGATGTGGGTGGGAGAGGGTATACAGGGTGGAGGGGAGTGAAGGGGGGAAATGGGACAACTGTAATAGCATAATCAATAAAATATATTTAAAAAAGAAAATGTTTCATGTGCATTTGAGAAGAATGTATATTTTTCTTCTTTGGGGTGAAATGCTATTTAGCAACAGAACATGCATTTCACCCCAAAGAAGCAAAATATACATTCTCTCAACACATGAAAATATACTTTCTTCCTAAAGTCCTCCAAGATTTTTCTTACATATTTAGGTGCTCCTTTGTTGGGTGCATATATGTTTACAAGGGTTATATCCTCTTGTTGGACAACTCCTTTAAATATTAGGTAGTGACCTTACTTTGTCTCTTGTTACGGACTTTGTTTTGAAGTCTATTTTGTCTGATATAAGTATTGCTGCCTCAGCTTTTTTTCAAGTCCAATTGCTTGGAATATACTTTTTTCCATGTCTTCACTTTCAGCCTGTGTAGATCTTTTGTTCTGTGATGGGTCTTGTAGACAGGATACACATGGATCGTGTTTTCTGATCCATTCAGCTATCCTATGTCTTTTGATTGGATCATTTAATCCATTTATATTTAAGGTTATTATTGATAGGGCTTATTCATTGCTATTTTTTCCCTTTGTACCTATGTTACTCTCTCTTTCTCCATCTTCTTTTTTTATCTGTTTTTTTTTTATTTTAATCATTGTTCGAGTACAGTTTTCTGCCTTTTACTCGCATTCCAGCCTGCCCACCCATCCCTCCCCACTTCCTTCCCATTACCACCCTCCCCCTAGTTTTTGTCCATGTGTCCTTTCAATTTGTTCCTGTAAACCCTTCCCATTCTCCCCTGAAATTCCCTCTTCTCTCCCCTCTGGTCACTGTCAGCCTGTCCTCTATTTCAATGTCTTTGACTATATTTTGCTTGTTTTTTTGTTTTGTTGTTTAGGTTCCTGTTAAAGGTGAGGTCATATGGTATTTGTCTTTCACCACCTGGCTTATTTCACTTAGCATAATATTTTCCAGTTCCATCCATGCTGTTGCAAAGGGTAGGAGCTCCTTCTTTCTTTCTGCTGCATAGAATTCTGTTGTGTAAATGTATCATAGTTTTTTGATCCATTCATTTACTGTTGGGCATCTAGGTTGCTTCCAGTGCTTAGCTATTGTAAATTGTGCTGCTATGAACATTGGGGTGCAAAGGTTCTTTTGTATTGGTGTTTTAGGGTTCTTAGGATAAAGCAGTCCCTTTAGCATCTTTTGCAATGCTGGCTTGTACTCTTTTAGCATTTTTGTTTGAGAAGCTCCTTATTTTGCTTTCCATTTTACATGAGAGCCTTGCTGGGTAGAGTAGTCATGGTTGTAGGTCTTTACTTTTCATTACTTGGCATATTTCATTCCATTCCCTTCTGGCTTGTCATGTTTCTGTTGAGAAATTAGCTGATAGCCTTATCAGAGCCCCCTTGTAGGTTGCTAGCTGTTTCTCCTTTGCTTTTTAAAGATTCTCCCTTTGCCTTTAAAATCTGTCATTTTAATTATGATGTGTCTCAGAGTGGACTTCTTTGGGTTCATCTTGATTGGGACCCTCTGTGCTTCTTGAACTTGCATGACTTTGTTCTTCACCAAGTTTGGGAAGTTTTCTGTCATTATTTTTTCAAACAGACTTTTTATCCCTTGCTCTTTTTCTTTTCCTTCTGGGATCCCTATGATGTGAATATTGTTACATTTCATGTTGTCCTGCAGCCCCCATAAGCTATCATTGTTCTTTTTGAGTCTTTTTTTCATTTTGTTGTTCTGACTAGATGTGTTTTTCTACCTTGTTTTCCAACACTCTGGTTTAATGTTCTGCTTCATCTAGCTTTCTTTTAATTCCTTCTAGTGTATTCTTCATTTCAGATATTGTATTCTTCATTTCCTCCTGGTTTTATTAATGGTTTCTATGTCCTTTTTCATGCTGATGAAATTCCCACTAAGTTCCTTATAGGTCTCATTGAGTTCCTTTGTTATCCTTATAATCACTGCTTTGAACTCTGTGTCTCATAAATTGTTTGCCTCAGTTTCATTTAACACTCTTTCTGGGGATTCCTCCTTTCCTTTTGATTAGGAGTTGTTTCTTTGTCTCCCCATTTCACGTGACTCTTTTTGTTTGTTTCTGCATATTAGAGTGATCTGCCTTGATTCCCTGTGCTTTGGGGGTGGCTTTCTGTGGTAGGCCTTCTGTCCTGTGGGACTCAGTGGTACAATCTCCTTGGACCCCTGAGCTGGATACTCTATGGATGCCCTTCATGCAGTCTGGGTGGGCTATTTTGTTGTAATTGGGTTTTGGTTGGTGTTAGCTCATTCATTTGTGGATTCTCCCCTCCACTGGTTGACTAAGAGTCACAACTCCCATCACATCATGTATGCTGTTGTACAGGAGTTGCCAGAACAAAACAGAACAACCCAGAAAACAAAATCACACCAGGAAAAACACCCCCCAAGCACTACCATGACATCAACAACAAATAAACTACATTTAATAAAGTAGGAAAGATAATAAGAATATTATAGGAAAGGAAAAAAGAATATGAGGTGACTAATGGAAAGAAAAATGATTTTGAAAGGATAAGGGGAGAAGAAATAATAGGAGTAGGAATTAGAAACAGGGCAAAGAAAAAGATAAAATACAGTTTACAATTTAAATAAAGTAAGAAGGGAATAGAGAAAACTAAAGTAAGAAAAAGGAAGAAGTACAATATGAGGTTTAGAGAAAAAAAATTGAAAAAATAGGAACTAAACTGGAGAAAAACAACCATTGCAGCAATATCCACAACAAAAGAACAAAGATTAACAAAGGTAGAAGCAGAATAATAATAATATAAGAAATAAAAAAGAAAGAAAAGAAAAAAGATTGTGAGACGTCTAAAGGAAATAAAAATGATTTTGAGAGAAGAGAGGGAGGAGAAATAATAAGTGTAAGAGTTAGAAACCAGGCTAAGAAAGGGAGAAAATAAAATATAAAACAAAAGTAAGGCAGGGCAGGAGGAAGGCAAAATGGAGTAGGACAGGGGAACAGTAAAATACAAGATTTAAAATAAAAAGCAATTAAAAAATAAGGATTGAATTGAAGATGTAATGACCCCAATATCAATGATAATTGACCAAATATTAATAAAGGTGGAACAACAATAAGGATATTATAAAAAAAGGAAAGAGAATGTGAGATAACTAATGGAGAGAAAGATGATTCTGAGAGGATGGAGGGAGGGAAAATAGTAAGAGTAAGGAATAAAAACAAGGCATAGAAAAGGAAAAAAGTAAAATTTAAAACAAAAATAAGAAAGAGAAGGATGAAGGCCATATGGAGTAAGAGAATGGAAAAGTAAAATATGAGATTGGAATTAAAACTAAAATTTTAAAAAATAATAAAGTAATAGTGAAATAAAATATATAAAAATCAAATAAAAACAATGAAATAATAGGAACAAAACTGAAAACCAAAAAACAATGTTAAAAAGCTATACAGGAGGAAAAATAGCACAAATAATGAAAAAGAATGAGATGGAATTCATCTCAGTAGAGTCTAGGGTTTGTTGGCCTACGGTCTTCACTTTCATGATTCATCCCTGATGTCAGCTGATGTCCCAGTCTAGCTTTAGGTAGCCTGTTCAAAGCTACAAGTGAGAAAGTCATTGACTTCCAGGCTTGCTTGGTCCCCTGTCTTATGCATTGCTGGCTTTTTATCAGCACAAGGCCTAGGGGTGGTTCATCTAAAGTCAGACAGCACAGCATATACCACCTCCACCTGCCTCCAGAGAGGTCTTCTGGTGCCATCAGGAGGGTGAGATCCCTGAATCACCCTCAGGAGGTGTTGTTCAGGCTTCAGGGAAGATGGTGGATGTGTTCCCCTGCCCCTGCACCATATATTTTGGTCTGTCCCAGATGTATATAGTGTATAGCTCCTGATGAATTAGCTGTCTGTTCATGTGAGGGGCCAAGCTGTGTAAAAGGATCAGCTCTTTCCTGCTTGGTTCTGATGGCAGCTCTGTGTGAGAGCAGAGACTGGGCAGAGCCCTGAATACCTCTTGCTGTGCTAATTTCTAATCTCTCTCCTCTACTGTTTTCTATGGAATAGGGCCAAAAGAAGACCCAGCATTGCATCTGATGAAAGTTAATAAAGGTTCCTTTGGAAATTCTCTTTTCTTTCCTCTGTAGATATGCACCTGGCAAGGTGTTCTGGAGCATGGCCTTGTTTTGAAGAGTTTGCAAGCCTTCAGGTGGGCATGCCTTCCACTTCCTACAGGTTTGTACTCTGTGATGGAGTGGCCCTTCTTGGCTTCAATGAATCTTAGGTGCTCAGTTCCTGCCCATCCAGTTCCCAGTTCACTGCTCTCGAAGGAGACTTGGACCCAAATCCTCCATTCTGCATTTTGCACACAGCCCCCACTCACCAGCTGCACTGGGTGGGGCCCATAATCCCTTTGCCATTCTGCCTTCTACTCCTCCTGGCAAGTTGGGTTCAGTGGGCACAAACCACACTTTAAATCTGTCCTCTTCACTAGCAGGACAGCTGTGTGTGTGCGTGTAGGTTTCCTGCTCAGCCGTGCCTCTGCTCCCATCTTTAAAAAAAGTCCCTATGTGGCACCCACACTGCAACCCAAGCCACTGCCCACCTCTCTGCACTCTCACTCCACTTCCCCCAAAGGCAAAAAGTCCTTCTTGGTCAGGTCTGGCCGCAGCCTACTGGTGCCACTGACAGTCTTAAGAGCTAGAATTTCTTTCCTGGGCTCTCCCAGTTGGTGCCGCAGTTATGGACATGCTGCTTGCTATGCGTGTGTGCAGCCTGAGTCTCCCAGACTTTGTATACCCTCCCAAGTCTCTCCCGATTAGGGTTGCGGGTTCCCTGTGCAGGTCTGTGTCCTCAACTCCAGGAGAGGCGGAAGCTACTAAGCTGTGTTTTCTCTCCTCTGCTCTCTCCTCCACTGCAGGCACCTCATGCAGGGTACCTCCCCTTCAACTTATGAAATCTCTTACTGGCTCATGCCAGGCCTCCTCTGTGCTCCTTGACTTCAAAAATTCATGTCAACTAAGATTCCATTGATTGTTCAGTTCACTTATTGGACGATCAGCTGAAAAGCCATCCTGGGGTCATGAGCAAATGGGCTCAGTTTCCACCTACTTTTTAGCCATCTTTTCTCCCTTTTCTTCTTTCCATTTTTAAAATTAAAGTTTTTTTTGAGATCATTGTAGATTCAGATGCAGTTGTGAGAAATTACACAGAAAGATTCTACAGACACTTCACTCAGTTTCACCCAATCTTCTGTTCTTTTAAGTCATGCAGTCTTCCTGCTGGTGATACAGTACATCATAATTTGTATCAAAATGCAATGAGCAATCTTTTTCTAGGCAGCTAGTACAAATCTTTACTTGCATTAACAGTTTGTCATTTGACACTACTGACCTTAGTTCCTAAGTGCTTTAATTAATTAATTAATTAATCAATTAATTATTATTATTTAATCCTCACCTGAGGACATGCTCATTGATTTTAGAGAAAGGGGAAGGGAAAGGGAGAGGGAAGGAAACATTGTTGTGAGAGAGAAACATTGATCAGTTGCTTCTCATTCGTGTGCCCTAACTGGGGACCTTTTTTATACACACCTCATCCAGGGACTGAACCCCTAACCTAAGCATTTGCCTTAACTGGGAACCCAACCCGAGACCCTTAAGTCTATGGGATGATGCTCCAACCAAATGAGAGCTACAGTGGCCAGGGCAGGTTCCTGAATGTTTTTAAAAGGTTCCAAAATGTTGTAGATTGTAAGTATAAATTCAGTGCTATATTTGTCATATTGTCAAATATGTGCTAAATATTGTCACTATTATTTTTCTTATTTTTAAACACTTTAGTACTTTTCTCTAAATATTTAGAATAAAATGTCAACATTTATTGCTTTTGAATGATTCTAACCTCAAAAAGATAACATTATATAGGTTGGGTTGCTTTGTTCCTGACCTTAAAGATTTCTGCAAGATGGTAGCATAGGAGAAAAAAAAAGCACATGGGTTTCCTATTCCCTTTTTCACTTGGGGAAGGAAGTAGAATGAAGATAGTTATAGATGTAGAGTAGGTTTTCTCAACCTCTGCTGTGATAACACTTTGCCTGGATAATGCTTTGTTGGGCAGAGAGGGGTGTTGGGCTGTTCTGTGCATGGTAGGATGTTTAGTGACATCCCTGGGCTCTACCCACGTAACCAGTAGTACCCAGGCCCCCCTCACCCTTTCAGTTGTGACAACTAAACTTGTCTCCAGACATGGCCAAATGTCCCCTGGGAGGCAACTCGGCTCCTGATTGAGAACCCTTGGCTTAGAGGATTCAAAGGTGACCGTAGGGTTATGGGAATAAGATGATAAAGGCTATCAAAAGGTTTTCAAGGACTTTTGCATTCTCTTTTCTTGGAAAATTGTCTAAGTCCTTATTTCTGCACTGGCTTTCCTCCATCCCTGAGAAACAGGCCACAGAGTGTGGTACCAGAACCGACTGCTTGGGTTCTATTTCAGCTTTTCCAGTTGCTAACTCTGTAGCTTCAGACAACTTAGGACCCTTAAACCTTGGTTCCCTCCACTGTAAAATGGGAATACAAGAGAAGCTGCCTCACAAAAGAGAATCCATGCATAGTGTATATCACAATGCCTGGCATGCTGCAAATACTCAGTAAATGTTAGGTGCACATACTCCCCTCATGCACGCCCAAGAGCAGCTGAGGCTTTCTGGAAGAAAAAGCCAGAAAAGTTCATTTAGTCCCCATTGTTTAGGGGACTAAAGGAGATCCACCCCACCCTACTGTGAAGCAGTCTAGGCCATAATAATAAAAATACTAGGGAAATTAACTATCTTTTACAGAAAGAGGGGAGGCAGCGTTCAATAACTAAGCATAAATAAATTTCTCTGCTCTGAGAAGCCAGGTTAAAGAATTTACTATACACCAGGCATTAACTATATTACTCTTAATCTTCCCTTTGGCCATTTAGGTGGAAATTAGCTCTAATTTTATGGTGAAAAATAAAGTTCAGAGAGGTTAAGATTCTTATGCAGGGTCACAGCCCTAATAAGTTTCTAACGCAGGAGTCTAGCCTACATCTGATCTAATTCTCTCACTGCTGCACTATATAATAGAAAGAGGATGGGTGACAGACAGGCAGAGAGATGGGTTGATAAAATGAACCAGGAGAAGGTTGTGAAGGGGGTGTTTGGATATAGAAAGCACCAAGTGTGACCAATGAGAACTGTTCTTTTAGCCGAGAAAGCTGAGAGTCCTTCCTAGATAGTAATGCTGGACTTTTCTTGTCCTGTCTTTTAATGTTATTTATTTTTTTCCTTAGGGAGAGTGAGAAGGAGAGAGAAGAGGCAGATGTCAAAAATTCAGCGGGAGTGGGTGTACTGTGAAGAACTGTTTGGTGCTCTATGCACAATGGTGAGCGCTCTCAAGCCGCTCAACGTGGAGACCTGAGTGAGGCTGACAGGGAGTCAGCCAGGGGGTGTCCTGGTGGCAGAGGGTGGGGAGGTTTAAAGGAGAAGGCTTAATGAAGAGAGAAGAGATTCTGAATTCAGCCTTGGCTGAGAAACCAAACCAGTATCCAGAAGCAAACATGCATGACGATGCATGCGCTCAGCTGCCTGATCTTCCTGTTGTCCTCCATTTTAGCCAACCCACCAGGCAAAGCACCGAGAGGTGAGCTCTCTAGGTGCTGAACAATGGAGACTAGCATAGCTTCAGCTCCTTAGAAACAAGCAGACCAATCTCTGTCTCCAAGTCTTTAGAATGGAAAGTCCAGACTTGGAAAATAAGCAGCCATTGATAACTGGCAAGGAGCACAATGGCCTCTGGGCTGGGGGTGGGGTAAGTAAGGCTGGCTGAGTGTGTTTGGACCATATTCCTCTTTTCAAAGGTCCCTGGGCCAGCTGGAGGCTTTACAAGGGCCCCCACTCAGGCCAGCCAGCAGGGAGTAGAAGTAATCTAATTTTAATTATGTGACAAAAGCATGAAGAATCATTTAAAGGTCTGTCAGAGGGGAAAATGGCTCCAGTCTGCCAGGACTCCTTAGATGGTAATAAAGAAACCCATGGGCTAAATGCTGTGTTTTGGGGCTGAAAAAAAAATAAAACTCACATAATAACCAGATTGCACTCTATTGAAACAGAGATAGGCTGTGAGGGGACATTCCCAGCTTTATTGGATGAAGACAAAGGCACCTATGGGGCAGCTGGCTGCATGACAATCATTCTAAATTGTTACTGAGGTTAAATGGCTTTTTAAATATGAGGTGAACATTCTCTATTTCTCTGAAACCAAGCAAGAGAGCATTTCTGTGGCTAGTAGCGAAAACAAATGGTTCATAAAGTAAATACTTTCAAGTACATTATCCAATTGAGGCTTCAAAAATATCTCATTGGGTCTTTAAGGAAAGTTCTTAGTTTTAAGTAAAAAGAGGTTGATTTTGAGATCACTCCTTGTTTTAATCTGCCACTGGTAATTATTTATGTATCAATTAAAAAAAATGTTCTTTTGTCTAAATGCTAGATTCTATAGCACTATTTTGAAGTTCTGAGAACTTCAAGCCAAGGGGCTAGGTTTTTCCTGAATCAGCTGACATTGATCAAAAGATCCTTGAGGAAGGAAGGCGGACTAGTGCTATAGAAAGTGACTACTTCCAAGGTACTGCCACATCTTTCTCAAAGTCAGCATGAAATTCTGCCCAGGCTCCTCCCCAGTTAAATACAATGAGGTTGACTAAAGTGTTGGTCACAAAGCCATTAGTTAGCAAATGAATAGGGAACCTTGGAATCTGGGCAAATAGATATACAATCACTTCACAACACTTCCATGTCTTCTGTTTTTCTAGGTGACAGCAAATGAGCAGGTAGCCTTCATGAGTTGATTTCAAAAGTAATAGCTATAGTCCTTCCTCTCTCTACACAGTTTTCCAATAAAACTAAAAAAAAAACAAACAACCTAACAAACAGTACTACCTTTCCCAAATTTTTCCCAGGGGCACATTAGTCAGGACAGAGCTAAGTTATCCTTCTGTATCAAATAAAGCTCTAACTCTCAGTGGCTTAACATAACAAAAATTTACTTCTTGCTCCTGTCCCAACGTTACATAGGCATCCCTTGGCAGCTCTCATCTAAACAGTGACCTTAGCATCTGGGTTGCTTCTGAGTTACAGCTATGCCATCTGTACCATACAGCTTCCAGGTTACTGTGGAAAGGGGAGCAGAGGAAATACACTGGCTTTGAAATGCACAAGGTTGGAAGTGACAAACATCACTTCTACTTGAACTTCATTGTCTAGATCTAATCATGCAGCTCCAAACCCCACTGTAAAGGGGAATCCACCAATATTTGAGAGGCATTAACTATCTCTGTACCCAAGGGTTCTATTTAGCACTATTTCTCACTAACACTCTTGGCTAGTTACTTTGAAGCAGATGAAAAATAGCTCTTCCTCCTGAGAGATGGGGTTTATATGAGATAGCAAGTGGTCTGTGTTATTACTGACTAGGAAGAAATTTTTGCTTGCTTCCCTCAAATAACTATAAACAAAATACTTTAGATTTGAGATTCCATCTGCAATAAAGTAATAAGAACATGTGTTTCCTTTTCCTCTCATGATGCTGAAAAATTAACTAGTCAAATATATATAGTAACTCTTGGCAGCTAATTAACAGAAGTGTATATAAATACTGAGAAGGTGAAATGTTGGCTCAGGAACTTTGCATCTAGTTTACAAGGAGGCAGAAATTCCCTGGGGGTAGCACTGCAGCTTCCAAATCTAGGTTAATAATTACACCTCTGGGTCCAGTCTCAGAGTGGTGATGTATTCAAGGAGCAAGTAAAAGTACTTTAAATGCAACTCCATTCTCTTATTTGGTTCTCACAGAATATCAAAAGAGATTCCTTTCATAATCCATAGTAATACTTAGTTTTCTTCCATCTAATTCTTTCATACCTCGAAGATTGTCCAGAGTAAAACTTTCTCAATAAACAGCCAGTACATTTTACTAAGATCTCTTCCTCTTCCCGATTCCTCCGTCTACATTTCCTTCTATTTGGAGGTGGGGCAGAGAGTAAGAGGTTGAAATTAAATGGACAGTATTGGGAAAGGGGAAAACCTCTGATGCTTCATGCATTAATAGTTCATGCCCTATCATATTTGCACTTTTGCCTGCTTTGCAATCCAACGAAGCACCTTGTGTACTCCTGGTACTTATCAACTCTCCCCACTGTCCCATTTCTTTAATAACTCACTATACCACTAAAAATCAGAGGCTCAAATATTAAGTCATGCTCAGCAAATCCTTTGAAATACCAAGAGAGGAATAAAAACTTATAGTGGGTATAGAAATAATTTTGAAAAGGAAATTATAATAAGAACTTTTCACAGAAGAAAAAATTTACTTTCTACTCAATCATGAGGCAAAACTTTAGTTTATGCTTTGTAACCTTCATTTCCTCTTACTTCAAAATGATGGAACTAGAGTTTTTCTTTGATAGTCTCCCAGTTTCCATCCCCTATTGGTGAATGTAGTCCTTGTCGCCTAGTCTCATGAAGAATTACTCTCGCTCTTTTGAACTGTACATCTTCACAGATGGCCTCCTCCAGCAGACACTGCTTGCCTCCCAGCCTCTGTAAGCCTTCTTTCCCACATATCTTGTACCAGCGGACTCCCTTGCAGCTCAAATGTTGCAAACTCTGAGATCTGAACCCTTTTGCTCAGTAATTCTCAACCCAGGCTACATATTGGAATCATCTGGAGAGCTTTCACCAAACCCAGTGCCCAGGTGCACCTCAGACTGTTGTCAGTAACTCCAGGGGTGGGACTTGGGCACCAGTACTGTGTACAGTGTGCTACCTGATCACTCTGTAAAGCCAGGGCTGAGAACTGCTGCTCTAGCCCAGCGTCTCTCCGACTTCAAGAGGTATCAGAACTCCCTGGTAGTACCTGTGAAAAATGCGTGTTTCCTTTCTTTTTCAAGAGTTCCTAGCTCTTTGGGTCTGAGGATGGATCCTCATTTTATAATCACCCCAGGAGAAGGCTGATGCAAATAGCTCTCAAACCAGTCTTTGAGAAACATTGCCCTGCGAAGTCTCAGTACCAAGTCATACCATTCTGCTGTGTCTATGCACCCATTTAAACTACTTTTTAATGTAGAAATTTTCATACATACATACATAAAATAATATAATAAATATTCTGGTTCTCTGTTGTTGCATAACAAATCACCCCAAAATTCAGATGTTTAAAACAACAACAATCATGTATTATGCTCATAAATCTAATTCAGGCAACACTCAGTTGGGACAGCTCGTGCTGCGCCATCTGCCATCAACAGAGGTAGCTTAACCGGGGCTGGAGAGCCCAGTTCCATGATGGCTCACTCATTTCCACGATGACTCACACACACACACACACACACACACACACACACAGTTTGTTTAATTTGACTTTAAAATTATGATTTAAAGTGTTTTATACAAAGCCCAGAATCTTTACTCTGTGTATGACAATGGGTGGTATGGCTTCAAAGGTATGCCCCTCGAGCAGCGCGGTACACAGCAGTGGTTACGCCATGAATGCAAGCGATCCCTTATAATGACAGGCATGTGTGAACACGCACACATATCCTGACTGTTGAGATTGTCACAATCTATTAATTACAGCACATGAATTAAGTGACTATTGTTAAGTGTGGAAGTGTGTTAAATAGGCCCTAGAGACATAAAGTTGTGCAAGTATAATCTTGGATCTCAAGGGTACCAATAAATAAATGTACAACTATTTTCAAATATATTAAGCAGAATCATTATTATTTTTTAAAATGTACTGTTTCAAATTCAAGAGAATAAGTATTTCATTCAATAAAAGTATCAGTAATCTATTTGTTGTTGTGTTTTGTTTTAAACATTTCGTTCTTTATTTCAGGCTTTTTCTTTAGGAAGTTGAAATAATTCTGCCTACAACAGCCTCCTCTCTCACCCCCCATGCTGATTCTCTTGTTATTTTTATTATATAGACTCAAAGAAGCACCGCTGTTTAGAGCTGGAGGGAATGCTGGATACATATCCCTTTTCAGTTTTCTCTTTGAAACATGTGTCATGTTACTTTCCATTCCGTTATATATATTGTGCAGCTGTTCAGGTTCTGAATGTGGGAAGGTCACTGGTATAAATAGGATGCCTCACCAAATGGGGACATGCTCCCAGGACTTTTGGAAGTGAGGGAGCTTGTACTGATCCTGTCACTAAGGTGGAGATTTACTGTTCCCCTTGCTCTTTAGGCATTGTAAATGGGAAGGGTAAAAGAGATTATGGAAATTGAAAAGAGGCTGAGAGAGGACTCTGAGAAGTGAATTCCTTTGCCAAGTTATGTCCTAAGACTGGTTTGGTGTTTCTCAAGTCCAGGTCCTTGGAAGTGGCTTGGAAAAACATTCTGAATAAGCCAATAGGTGCAATGCCCTTGGTGATACACAGACACTTCTCAATATGACTAACTGACTTTAGGTGTGAAGGCAAATATAATTCAAGGTGCTAATCACACTCAATGAGATCTTTATCCATAGAGTGTCTTCAGAGGCCTGAAAAGAGTCAGGTTGGCTAAATAAAGTTGAAGTCTGTATTAATTTCACCTATGTTTGTATTACCATATATTTTAAAACTACTGATAGATTTTTCTTACTTCGGACAACCTTCTGCATTTAATGTATGAATAATAGGAATAACTTTTTATACATTGGAGCCTATAAATAGGAAAATTCACATTGGAAAAGAGCAGCATATTGGACCACATGATAATAAAGAACATCATTTATTCAACAAATATTTAATGAAATCCCACTTTGTAACTGGCTCTGTGCTAAGTGCTTAAGGCTCTGCTACTTAATAATCACATTACTGTATGTTGAAAAGTAAAATAAAAACAAAACAGAAATATGGTGGGAAAATTCTTTTATGAAATTGGCAAAGTACTATATACAGTCCAACAGAGTATAATTTGTGATACCGATACTATGCCAGGGTATGTTACTAAACCATGAAAAAGCTGACAAGACAATAATAAATTAATAGGAGGTTAAAACCTGAAGGGAAATGGGAACCAGGAGGACTAACAGGGGACCCGATCAGTGAAACCTCTTGTGCCCTGAGGGCATTTGCTAAGCCAGGTGCAAACAGGCTAAGGTTTGACAGTTATGTGATGTGAAGGGGAAAGATGCCAAAGGTGGGTTCCCCCTAAAGTAGGGAGTCATCTAGGAGCCTCTCCTTCTGTTATGGGCTGACTTTTGTCCCCTCTAAATTCATATATTGAAGCGCTAAACCCCAGTACCTCAGAATGTGGCTGTGTTTGGAGAAGGAGCCGTTAAAGAGATAATTAAGTTAAAATGAGGCTTTATGGGTGCAGCTTAATCCAATCTGATTGGTGTATTTTTAAGACAGGAAAGATCAGGACACACAAAGAGACACCAGGAGCCTCCATACACAAAGGAAAGATCTTGTAAAGAAGCAGCAGGAAGGCAGCCCTCTGCTGGCCGAAGAGAGTGGCCTCAGAGGAAGCCAACCCTACTGGCACCTTGATCTTGGACTTCCAGCCTCCAGAACTATGGGAAAATAAATTTCTGTTCTTTAAGCCCTATCATTCTGTGTTATTTTCTTATGGTGGCCCTAAAGGACTAACATACCCTCTTAAAGATGGCACCCCAAAGTGCTATAATCATAGGGTTAGGGAGAGTGAGAGGTAAACCTGCCCCCGCCTCCACACACATCTTATAGGACAGCAAGGAGAGTTGTGCTGGAGAAGAACAGAGCAGGAGGGAACAAAGCCATCTCTGAGTGGTACCTGGCCTCCAAGCCCCTCTGAATATATGAAGCTCAAATTCATGTTACCTGAGCAGCTCGGGATCCTAAAATAGTGAATCTAATTTAAAGTGGCCCCACACTAGTTTTATTTCTAGGTACCAGGCAGAAGAAAGCATAGATTTGCTCAGGAGAATGGGCCTTCATGTTTGACATCAACAAACTCCCATGATATATGCTACAACATGGATGGTTCTTGAAAACATTATGCTTTTGAAATAATGCAGACACAGAGGGAAAATATTGTATAATTCAATATGTGTGGAATACTTAGAATGGGCAAATCCATAGAAACAGAGAGTAGAATAGGGCTTTCCAGGGGCTGGGAAAGGGGAAGGGGGAGTTATTGTTTAATGAGTACAGAGTTTATGTTGGGAATGATGAAAATACTTTGGGTATAGATAATGGTGATGGCACAACATTATGAATGATTTTAATGCCACTGAATTATACTCTTACAAATAAGTAAATGTTAAAAATTATGTTATATATATTTCATTACAATAAAAAATGCAAATAAAAAATTCCCATTAATAATTTTCCAAAAACAATGAAAGCAAGCAGACAGCAAAGTCTTCAGATATTGGAATCATTATTCATCTTTTGAATAAAATATTTGCTTATTATGTTTAAAGAAAAAAAAGAAGATTGGATCCTAGAATAAGCAGAAAATATTTTAAAATTTAAGAGGCTTTTAAAAATCAAATATTTATTCTAATAATAAAACACATAGTAATTGAAATAAAGCACTCAAAGACGGAAGGTAAAGCAAATTCAATATAGCTGATTACTGCTGAATGACAGTCAGAAGAATGGTCCAGAATGCATAGAGAGAGACAGGGAGATGTAAAAAAATGAAAGAGAAGTTCAGAGAAGAGTCATGGAGGGCAGAGAAGGTCTACCCTATGTCCAAAGTTCTGCAAGGAAAGCAGAGGAAGAATGGAGCATTGGTGATATTGGAAGAGATAAGGACTGAGGGTTTCCAGAAATTATTAGAGGCACAAATTCACACACTCAAGAATTTGCATGAATGTAAAATAGGATGAATAAAAATATACAGTTGCCAGACACATTACAATGAAACTGCAGAGCACCAAAGATAAGGGGAAATCTTTAAAATAGCCAGAGAAAAAGGCTAGATTACCCGTGTTCCAGTCATCTCTTGTGTAACAAACCACTCTAAAATTTATTTTCTTGAAATAATAATGATTTATTATTTCTCACAATCCTATGGGTCAGTAGGGCAATTTTATTGACCTTGTGTTGACTCACTCATACAGTTGCACTCTGCAATCCTAGTGGCTTTATTTGGGGCAGGATTTAACAGATGCCTGGGAAAGGTTGCCTTCTTGCAGTCCATGAGATTTTCCATCTTCAAAGACACCAGACTGGGCTTCTAACATATGGCAATAATAGCATTCTGGGAGGGGAAAATGTTTACAGACACAGATGTTTACATAGCCTCTGCTTGCATCATATTTGTTGGTGTCCCATTGGACAAAGTAAATTATCAGGCCAAGCTCAGAGTCAATATAGGAGAGAACTATACAAGGGGACAAATATTAGGAAGCATGATTTGTTGGGATCCATTAATGCAGCAATCAACCAATCTGCCCTCTGGCCTCCATGATTCAGTTCCCTCCTCTGTGGGAAAAACACTCAATGTTTTCCCAAGACCGAAAGTGTCCGAGTCAAAGTCCATCATCTTATGATCTATCTTAGGTCTTGATGCAGAGGAGGCTTCTTAGGTGTAGTTATTTAGGGACAACTCCTTGTGACTTAGAGACCTGTGAACTAAAAAGACAAGTTATACACCATCTTCATTCGTTTTGGCTACTATGACAAAATATCGTAGACTGTGTGGCTTATAAAGAACAGAAATGTATTTGTTATAGTTCTGGAGGCTAGAAGTCCAAGATTAGGGTGCCAGGCATGGTCAGGTGAGGGTACACTTGTGGGCTGCAGACTTCTCATTGCATCATCCCTTAGCAAAACATCCAAGCGATCTCTCTGGTGTCTATTTTATAAGGGCCCTAATCCCATTCATGGGGGCTCTGTCCTCATAAGCCAATTATCATCCAAAGGCTGCACTTCCTTATTAGGCCACCTTAGCCACTGCTACATCACTTTGAGCATTAAGTTTTCAACTATTAATTGGGGGTAGGGTACAAAACATACAATGGTAAGATGGATCAGAATGTCCATAACACATACTGTCATTAAAAGGAGGGAGAGAATGCACTTATCAGCCAGTGACCCATAACAATTCTGGAATACAGCTGGCCTAATATTGTCATGTTGGTCTTGTCCTAAGGCAGGGAATGTTTCTTGATTAAGGCCTAGGGCATGGTTCTTTTCATCTCTGGGTATTCTTCTGCCTATAGATAATTGGTGGCCTAGAGACCTCTTTTCATTTTGAGCTAGCTCTATTTTTTTTTAGTTCAAGGTGGCATGACTTCCTTAAAAACATTATGGGTTTCTTGCGAATCTGCATGGAGTTCATCCCATGCTCCAAAAGCCATGAGGCCCTGAGAAGCCAAAACAGACTTCTCTCTTCTTTGGGCATATTGAGCTACTGTGGGATGCCACCCTTAATATTCATAGATGTGCTTTTGTGTATCTAAGAGAGTCTACTAAGCACTGCCTTCATCTTTCTGAAGTCCTGATAGAGAAGTTTACTCCTACCCTTGGATTTGATCTTTATTTTAAGGTCATTTCTTCGTAAATTTTTGCTGGCTGCAGAGACTGAGAATGAGAAACAATTTTATTTTATGACCCAATAAGTCCTGGGAACTCTATATTTTTTTCTAAACTGATCTTGCAAACTAAACAGTTCCTTCTAGTTCATTTCTCTGTTCATATATCTTATCATATGCAGCTAAAGAAAGCCAATTGATACTTTTAACATTGCATCTGGACATCTTAGCCACAGCTACAAATTCATCTTGATGCATACATATTTTTCCTCTTTCAAGTTATTGCAGGCAACAATTTTTCCAATTGTTTCACTATATAAAACAAAGATTATTTTTTAACAGCCTCCAATAAAAAATTTCTCCCTGTCTTTCCAGACCCTGCTAATAGATTGTTCATTGTAACTTCAGGCTTAATAAACAGTTCCTGGCCAGGTTTTGATCCACCACCCACTGCCTAGTTCCAAAGCCAATGACAAACATTTTAGGTTTTTGTTATGGCAACAGTCAACTTTTAGGTCCCAATTATTGTTTAAGCTATCTGTTATTGTTGTATAATGAATCACCTCAAAGCTTCATGACTTAAAACAACAATGATTTATTATTATTATTTTGTTGTTGTTGTTTTCCTTATTCTCAAGATTTCCTAAAAGATTCTCCTACTAGTTTCACCTGGGCTTACTTATTTGACTATTTAAATGTGTTGGTTGGAAGCTGAACTTTACTTTAATTCTTGGATCAGTGGTAGGCCAATCTCTTCATCTGGCAGGAATACCAGGAGCTGTGATTCGATGGGAGTCAGTAGTGTAACGATCTACCCCAAACTTTAAAGGACCAGCATAATTCCTATCAGCTTTTTCAATAGTAACGGGGCAAGCTAGAGGGTGGCAGAATAAAATCTTCACTGTGAAGATTTTAACAAACAAACAAACAAACAAACAAACCTCAAAATGTCCCAAACCAACAGCTAATCTAAAATTCCATATTAAATGAAATTATCTATTAAGAATGAGGACAAAATAAATTTATTTTTTTAAGATTAAAAAAATTTTAATTTATTTTTAGAGAGAGGGGGAAGGAGAGAGAAAGAGAGGGAAGGAAACATTAATATACATCGATTACACCCCCAACTGGGGACCTGGTCTGGGCACCCAACTGGAAATCTAGGCATGTGGTGTGACTGGAATCAAACTGGCAACCTTTCGGTTTGTGGGAGGAAACCCAACCAACTGAGCCACTCTTGTCAGGGCAAAATAATTGTATTTTTAGATGAGTAAAACTGAGACAGTTTGTCACAAACACATGCTCACAAAGGAAAATTATATAGAATGAACTTTAGGCAGATGGAAAGTGATTCCAGAGGGAAAGTTTGAGATGCAAGAAGGAACAAGAGGACTTCTGGTCAAGATGTCAGAACAGGTAAAAATGGCTCACATCCTTAACATCAAAATTACAACTAAAATATAGAATAAGCATCATTCAGAATCACAAGAAATCGAGCTGAATGGAAGTCAGAAAACTACGAAATTAAAGAAACCACATTCATCCAGACTTGCAGGAGGGGCAGAGACGCAGAATGGGCTGGTCTCACATCCATGTGGGGTAGATAAGTTCAGGAGGGATATCTCAGGAGCAAGGAGTCCCAACCCCACACCAGGCCACCCACCTAGGGTTCCAGTACCAGGAAGGTAAGTCCCCATAACTCCCAGCTGTAAAAACCAGTGGGGAATGAGAGGGTATAAGAAACTGCTGGAAGTTCCAGGCAGCTTCCCTTAAAAAACCCACACATGGACTTATTTAGACTCACTCCCTCTGAGCTTCAACATTGGGGTAACAGCTTGAAAGGCACTGCAGTGGAACACTGGGAGGAACTGAAGTGTCTGGCATCAAGGCAAGAGCTGGGGGAAAACTGTCACCCAGACAGAAAGGCAGGCAGAGGTCAGTGTCCCTTTTCTGAGCCCTCCTTACACAGAGCAAGAGAGCCAGCAGGCAGGTACCATATTTGAGACTCCATCAACCTAGCTAATACTATATGCCCTGCTTGGAGATACCCTGAGACTCCATCCCACCCAACTTTCAGGCCCGTCTAACCTGTTAATCATGACTTTTCCATATGAATGGCTGGTCTGGGCTCATGCTTCACAACTTCCTAAATCCTTTTAGACAAGCAACAGCTGGCCTCAGTGAGCGACCAGCCCCCATACGTCTTGCTATGTGGCCTCAGGCCTAACTTAGCAGCAGCCAGCCTAGACTCAGTTTGCCCTTGCCTGGGAATCTCCAAGCCCAGCACAAGTAGCACCCATCTCAGACTGCTTTATAGCTCATGCAGGGTGGCCCTGGGCACAAACACGGGTGGGAGGTGACCTTGGCCTGCACCACTCAAGAAACTCCTAAGCCTGAGCACCTCATGGACAGTTACAGACCATGATGGAGCACCACCATCCTGCCCCTGCACAGCTGATCCTCCATGGAGGGTGGAGGTTGGTGGTCAGTGGTCTTGGCTAGTCCTTGTGGCATGGGTAAATTCCTCCCATTGATCTGCCAACAGCAACCAAGGCTCACCTACAAGAGGAGGGTATATGCAGCCCACACAAAGGGCACACCTCAAGTACCTAGCTTGGATGATAGGGGAGGCTGTGCCACTGGACCCTACAACACACCTACTACATTAGGTCACACTACCAAGACACGGAATCAAAACAGCTCTACCAAATATATAGATACAAACACAGGGAAGCTGTGAAAATGAGGAGATAAAGAAACATGGCCTAAACGAAAGCACAGATCAAAGCTCCAGAAAAAAAACAGCTAAACAAAATTAAGGTAAGCAATCTATCAGATGCAGAGTTCAAAACACTGGTTATAAGGATGCTTAAGGAACTTAGTGAAGGCCTCAGCAGCATAAAAAAGATCTGGTCAGAAATGAAGGATAAGCTATTTGAAATAAAGAATAATCTACAGGGAAACAACAGTAGAGGAGATGAAGCTGAGAATCTAATCAATGATTTGGAACCTAAGGAAGCAAAAAACAACCAATCAGAACAACAAGAAAGAAGAAGCCCCCCCCCAAAATGAGTATAGTGTAAGCAACTTCTGGGACAATTTCAACTGTTCCAATATTAGCATTATAGGGGTGCCTGAAGGAGAAGAGAAAGAACAAGAAATTGGAAATCTATTTGAACAAATAATGAAAGAAAACTTGCCTAATTTGGTGAAGGAAATAGACATACAAGTCCAGGAAGCATGTTGGGAAGTGCCCTGCCTGGTATCAGAAGCTGTAACCCCACCAAGTCTAAGGCTGAGGGAGTGGTCTTGGACCATAAGCCAGCAAGGAGACAAAAGCTTATCTCCCTGGCAGGAGTGCTGCTTCTGCTGCTTCATTCATAACTGAACCCCAAAGCTTGGTCAGTTAGCCAATGACGGGTAAGATTCCCCAAGGAATGATCTAAGACAGACACGATCATGTGGGAGGCCCCCAAGAAAGGACTTTGGGGGCTACAGCAAAAGGGGGTGATGGACCCTCGCTCCTCGGCTGTGATATAGCCTGAGTCCTCATTGTCTGGGAGAAAATCTCCTTATCCCTCGGCTGCCTTACTTCCCTTGCTCCACCTAAGCCTGAAACAATGATAGGGTGGTGCAGCTCTGTGCTGAAAAGGGCGGGTTCCCCGGGTGATCAGGCTTAAGAAAGAATATGTAAGATCCTATGAAATCTGCTTTGTTTAGAATGCTCTCAGTTGAATGAGAAGGGTCCAAGGAAGAAGTAAGTTTGTTCCTCAAAGTTTTACAGCTCTTTGACCCTGACTCAAAATAGGCCCTCAGACTTCCTTGTTATCTATTGTTTGATCCTTACTTCCTAGCAATGAGTAATGAGCTTTTACCTGCATTCTTATTCAAATGAAACCAATAAAAAGCCTCTCTGGAGAGGGAACAGCGCACTCCCCATGTGAGGAGTGGCCCTGCTGTTCCTATTCCCCCACAGGACCTGGTTGTCTCTGTGTATGTTTTTCTCACATGTTGACGAACATCCGCAGCCGAGATGGATACTGCTGGGCGGTATCCTCCACAGAAGCACGAAGAGCCCCAAACAAGATGGATGCAAAGGAAGCCCACTCCAAGACACATCATAATTAAAATGCCAAAGGTTAAAGATAAAGAGAGAATCTTAAAAGCTGTAAGAAGAAAGCAATTAGTTACCTACAAGGAAGTTCCCATGAGGCTATCAGCTGGTTTCTCAAAATAAACTTTGCAGGCTAGAAGGGATTGGCAAGAAATATTCAAACTCATGAAAAGCAGGGACCTACAGCCAAGATTGTTCCACCCAGGAAAGATATGATTCAGAATCGAAGGACAGATGAAAAGCTTCCCAGACAAGAAAACACTGAAGGAGTTCATCATTACCAAACCATTATGATATGAAATGTTAATGGAACTTATTTAAGAAAAAGAAGAATATCAAAACTAAGAAAAATAAAATGGCAATAAATACACATCTATCAACAGTTGAATCTAAAAAAAAAACAAACTAAGCAAACAAGAAGAATGGAGACAGAATTGTGGATACAGAGAGCATTTTGATGGTTACCGGGTGGGAGGGGGTGTGGGATAAAGGGTGAAGAGGTGAAAGAATTAAGTACAAATATTAGCTACAGAATAGGCATGGGAATATAAATTTGCAGTATAGGAAATGGAGTTTCCAAATAATTTATAGGTATGACCCATGGACATGAACAATGGTGTGGGGATCGCCTGAGGGAGTTGGGGGGCTGGATAGAGCAGGGCAAAGGGGAAAATTTGGGGACAACTGTAATAGCATAACCAATAAAATATAATTTAAAAAGAAAATAAATAAATAGATAAAGACTAGAAACACACACACACACAAGTAAAGAGGGAACAAGAACACATGAGACAATAAAATATCATCTTATGGGGTTAAAAAATAAGATATATTTAATATATGCTAAGACAACAGATAACTTGGAAGTGGGATAAATGGAGTTAGAAGTGCTCTGTTTTCTTTGTTCTTGTATTTTCTAGAAGGTGGATAAGTCTACTGATTAACTTTAGGCTTTGCTAGGTAGGTGTGTAAGGATTTTTAAAAACAGAAATATAGAATGGGTAGTAAAACATAAAGTATAAAAGGTTGTGGCTGATATAAGTCAAAATGTGTTATTTATTACATTAAATGTGAATGAAATGAATGCTTGAATTAAAAGATAATACATTTTTGGCAGTGTATCTTAATCTCAATCTCAATATAGAGAAAATATATATTAACAAAAATATAAGGAAAAAAGAGATAGACCCATAATCATAGCGGGTTTTAACTGACACCTCTCAATAATTGATAAATGTAGCACATAATAACTAAACTATAGAACATTTTAATAGCATTATTAACAAACTTAACCTAATGAACACATGTAGAAAACTGCACTCACCAACTGCAGGGCATGCTGTTTTCCTTAGCACATATAAAACTTTTATAGCAAAAGACCAAATACAAGGTCATAAGGTAAGTCCTAATAAATTTCAAAGAACTGAAATTTTACAGAGCTTAGTTCCAGTTGCAATGTAATTAAGCTATAAATCAATACTTGAAATAAGTAAAAAAGCTCATATTTCTAGAAATTTAAAAAAAACACCTCAACCTAACACTTGGGTCAAAGAAGGAACCAAAATAAAAATTAGATAATATTTTACATTGACTAATTGTAAAACTAGTACATGTTTATCTGCTTATGGAATGCAGCTAGTACATTTTATTTAAAATTTTTTAATCTGAAATATGTATTAAATATGAAGAGTGGCTGAAGATTAATGAGTAAAATATCATCTGTCACATGAAGTTAGAAAACAATCAGAAAAATAACTGCCCCCACTCAAAAAAAGTAGAAGAAAATACAGTACAGCTATAAGTGAAATAGTAACTAAATGAGAAACCTCAATAAACACAATCAATATTGGCAAAAGATGGTTCTTTGAAAAAATAATGAGAAATGCCTAGTGAAACTGATTAAGAACAAAAAACAAAAAGAAGGCAAATAACCAGTAACAGGAATGAAAATGAATTTCCACTACTGATGCTGTTGTTATTTTATGAGAGAATAATATGAGCAATTTTTTTCTAACATTTTTGAAACTACAGATTATAAACTAATGACTTCATTTCTTCATTGAAAAACTTGAAATAATCAAAAGAGAGTTTCCACAGACCTCTGCTATGCAATGAACTCCCCTGTAAGCACCCTAATCTGGATGGACAAATTTCCTGTTAATCCAATGAATTTATCCATACTCCTATCTACCCGCAATCCCTCCATCTAAACACTAAATCTCATTCCTCTCTCCTACAGAAGGACATTGCTTTATCGGTTCTCCCTTCTATTTGTTTGTTACATGTTGAATTTTTTTTACTCTTTATCAGATTATTTCCATTAGCATGCAAACATATGCTTATTTCTCTCTCTGAGGGGAAAAGACTACCCTTTTGACCCAAAATCTCCCTCCATATGCCCATTTCTCTGCTTCTATTTAAGCAAAAGGCTCACCATTTCTTCTTCTTCTCCCATTCCCTTTCCACTCACTTATATTTTATTCCCTACCGCTCCACTAAACACAGCTCTTATCGAGGTCATCAAATGACCTTGCTAAATCTAATAATGGCCAACCTCTGCCCTCATCTAGCAATAGCATTTGACAGGGTAAAACATTTTTCCTCTCTCAGAAGTCTTTTTTCTTTGGTGTCCAATACAGCATAGTTACCCTGTTCTCCACCTACCTCATTGTCTATTCATTCCCTGTCTCTTTTTCAGATTTTTCCCTAAATCTTAAGGTTGGGGCTCATCAGGGTAGATCCCTGGCCCCCATTTTTATTTTATGTACACTTACTTCTTTGGTAATCTTATCTAGACTACTTACTTTAAATACCATCTATATGCTGAGGCTCACACATTTGTACCTCTATCCTGGACTTCTCTCACAGTTTCAAGATTGACTACCTAGTTGACAATTCTGCTTGGCTATCTAATAGAAACCTCAAATTCAACATGTAGCAAAGTGGACTTGAGATTTCATCTGTCTAAAATTGCATTAGTCATTCTTCCAGCCACATAAGTGTAAAAAAAATTGGAGCCAGTTTTAGTTATGAGCCTCCCCACCCCCCACACCACCACGACTCACATTTCATCTACCAGAAAATACTGTAATCTTGATCTTCTGAGTACATCCAGAATCTGAACACAGCTCACCACCTCCACTGCTCTAGTCCTTCTGTGGACCACCACCACCTCACATTTGAATTACTGTAATAGCTTCACAACTGGTCTCCCTGTTTTTATGCTTACTATTTCTTTTCATGCTTGCCACCTCATAGTATTCTCAACACAGCTGCCATGCCTATGCTCAAAACCCTGCAGTGGCTTTTCATTTCACTCAGAGAATCCCAAATCCTTCCAAAGTCTAATGAACCCTGCATGATCTAGCCCTTTAACTTTCTGACCACCTCATCTACTGGTCCTCTTATTTCTGAAATCAGACAAGGACATCCTCTATTACCACTTATATTTTATGTACTAGCTATAAATAATTAGAAAATGAAGTACAAGAAAGAATACTTTTAACATGAACATCTAAGCATACCTATAAGAATAAATCTAACAACAGATGTAAAGGATATCTTATGGAGAAAATAATAAAGCTTTATTGAACCTTAAGAGAGACCTGAATCAGCAAAGACTTATACTGTGTTCATGGATCAGAAGATGTAATATTACTTAAACATGACAGTTCTCCCTAAATTCAACATTAGTCATTTCAGTCCTAATAAAAATGAAATTGGTTTATTTATTGAAATTAAATGACTTCTTCTAAAGTGTACAGAAATGCAAATGATAAAAAACATCAAAACACTCCTGAAGAAAAATTCAAGAGGTAAATTTGTCGCTCATATACTATAAAGTAACAGTATTGAATCAGGAATGGTAAACAGATGACAGAACAGAATAGAAATTCCAAAAACAGAGATATTCTCATATGGAAAGTTATTAACCAGGGTAGCTTTGTATGCCAGTGGGGGAAAATAGACTTTTTAAATGGTACCGTTAGGACAAGTAGGTATCCACAGAGAAAAAAGTTAAAGTGGACCCTTACCTCATCTCATACATAAAAATCAATTTCATTAGGTAAGATACCTAAATGTGAAAGGCAAAATTACAAAGCGTAAAGAAGATAGAAAACTTCAATGACTCAAAATATTAAAGAATTTCTTAATTATGAAATAAAAAGTGATAAATTTAACTTTAATAAACTTAACATTCTGTTCATCAAAAGACATAAAGAGAGTAAAAAGGAGAATCACAGAATAGAAAAAGTATAGTTGCAACATGTATTAGTGCCAAAAAAAGGCTATTGTCTTTAATATATTAAAGATTCCTACAAATCAATAAGGGAAGAACTGAGAACACATACACAAAACAACAGGAAAATTTCAACACAAACAGGAACTTCATAAAAATAAAATAAAATGGCCAGTAGACATATGAGAAGGTACCCAACCTAACTGGTGGTCTGGGAAATGTACTTAAAAGTTAGCAAATAAAAGCAACACTTCAACATGTTCCCTAGGAAGTTTTCTGTTCATTTTTAAGTTTTAGGGCTATCCTGTAATCCGTGAATTAACAGAATTGATGCTGCATATATTTTTTTCCTTCTTTGGGTGATGTATTTATCAGAAATGAAATTACTGCATCAAAGGTATATGAATAAAATAAGAATTAAATAAATGAAGATGAAGAGATATCCCATGCTCATGGATAAGAAAATTTAACATTGTCAAGAAATCAGTTCTTCCCAATTTGATCTATAGATTTAATGCAATCTCAATTAAAATCACAGCAAATTATTTTGTGAATATCAACAAACTAATTCAAAAATTTACATAAAGTGTCTCTTACAGGAGTGAAAGAGAAGAACAAAGTTAGAAGACTAACATTATCTGACTTCAAGACTTACTATACAGCTACAGTAATCAGTGTAGTGAGGTAGTAGAGAAAGAATAGACAAATAGACTAATGGAAGAGAATAGAGCACCCAGAAATAAGCCTCCATTAATACAGTTAACTGGTCTTTAACAAAGGAGCAAAGATAATGCAATGGAGCAAAAATAGTCTTTTCAACAAATGGTGCTGAACAACTGGGCATTCACATGCAAAAAAAAAATAATCTAGACATAAGCCTTACACCCATCACAAAAATTAACTCAAAATGGATCATAGGTCTGAATGTAAAACACAAACCTGTAAAACTTTTAGAAGGAGAAAATCCAGATGACCTTGAGTTTGGCAATAACTTTTTATACATAACAAAAGGCAGTATCCATGAAAGAAAACTGAGGAGCTGGACTTCATTGAACTTGTGGTCTGCAAACAACACTGTCAAGAGAATGAGAGACAAATCATGGACTAGGAGAAAATATTTGCAAAAGACATATTTGGAAAAGAACTCATCCAAAACATTCAAAGAACAAGTAAAACTCAATCATTAAATAAACAACTTGATTTAAACATAAGCCAAAGACCTTAAAAGACACCTCACCAGAGAAGATACTCAGATGGCAAATAAGCATATGAAAAGATACTCCATATCATATGTCATCTGGAAAATGCAAATTAAAATAATGAGATACCTATCAGAATGACCCGAATCCAGAACACTGACAGCACCTAATATTGGCAAGGATGTGGAGCAACAGGAGCTCTCATTTTTTGCTAGTGAGAATGCAAAATGGTAGTCACTTTGGAAGACAGTTTGACAATTTCTTTCAAAACTAAACATACTCTTACTATACAATCCAGCAGTTACATTCCTTGGTATTTTCCCAGATGAACTGAAATGTTGTATTCATACCAAAGCCTGCACACAGACACTTATAGCAGCTTAATTCATGATTGCCAAAATGTGGAGGCAATTAAGATGTCCTTCAGTACGTGAAGGGATAAATAAAGTGTGGTACATTGAGACAATGGAATATTATTCAGTGCTAAAAAGAAATAATCTATCAAACCATGGAAAGACATGGAAGAAACTTAAATGCATAATACCAAGTGAAAGAAGCTGATCTGAAAAGGCTATGTATTGTGTGGTTCCAACTCTGACACTCTGAAAAAGGCCAAACAATGCAGTGAAAAACCTCTGGATGCCGGGGGTCAGCAGGGAGAAAAGTATGACTACACAGAACTCAGAGTATGTTCAGGGCAGTGAAGCTAGTCTATGTGACATTATAGTGGTGGACAGGTGTCATCACACATTTGTCCAAACCTATAGAAAGCACACCACCAAGATTGAACCCTAATGTAAGCTAGGGACTTCGGGTGATAATGATGTGTCAATATAGGTTCATTGATTGTAACAAACGTACCACTCTGGTGGGGGGTGATGACAATGGGGGAGGCTGATGCCTAAATGGGGACAGGGGTGTATGGAAACTCTCTGTACCTTCTGCTCGGTGCTACTGTAAAAATTAAAGTATTTGAAAAAATAAAGGCAGATACCATATGATATCACCTATAAGTGGAACTTAATTAAGAAAAAATGAGCAAAATAGAAACAGAGACATGGAAATAAAGAAGAAACTGACAGTGACCAGAAGGGCAGGGGAAGGGAGATGATGGGGGAAATAAGGGGAAGGGGCAAGTCAAGGAACAGGAGGAGAGGACTCATAGGCATGGACAATGGGTGGGAATTGACAGTGGCGGGGGCTGAGGAGGCAAGGAGAGCTATGAGGACAGTGGTGGGACAACTGTAATTGAACAACAATTAAAAAATTTAAAAAACTATTTTTAAAAGAATATGAACTTTTTTTTTGTAAATCTTGACTCATATCTCATATGTGGTAAAGATAGCTACAGCACTTCCACCGGACATTTGCATGTCAGAAGGTAGTGCAGGGGTAGCTGAGTGTGAGTAAGTAAGAGAGGAACCTGGAGTTGGCGACTGAGTGAAGGAAACAGGGATAAAATTAAGCTAGATATGAGGGCACATGCTTATCTCAAGAAGCACAATGTTCTCTCTGGGATCCCTTTACATCTGCTCTGGCTTGGTCCTCCTCAGACCTCTCAGATCTGTATTCTGAAAGATGGCCACATGAAGGAGAACTATTCCAGGTGACTTTAAACACAATATTTAACTGCACTTCCCTAGTGGGACATACCTTAAGAAAAACAACAGAGGGAAAAATTCTTAACATTGGTGACAGTATTTATTGTTGGTAAGTGGTGGCATTTTTTTTGCTCTAAGACTATTGTGGATGTATTTTGGGATAAAGCAAATAAATAATAGTGTTATATTTGAATTCTATCATTTTCAGTGTCATTAGCAACTAGCTTTACTGGTGTGGGAGAAAGAACATCTTCAGTAACATACTGAAGACAGGAAAGGTTAAATAAACCCTTTACTCCTAAATTTGAATTGGAAAGATCAATATGTTCTCATGATGTATTTTATCTTAAATTTTTTTAACTTGTTTTTACAAAAATTTCTAGTTCTGTTTATAGAAAGAGCCAAGAAAAGAATGATTAACCTCATAGCAATGAATATCCCCAGCAGCCAGACTATGATCTTGCAATACCATTCCCCACTAAGAAGAAAGAGCTCCTTGGAGAAATGACTGATTTAAGTCTGAGTCAGGTAATGTACGGGAAAAAGCTGGAATATCTTTTTAGATTAGATATCAAAGAAGGGGATGTCAAACAGTTGATTTACTAAAGGCATGTCAAAAGGACAAAGGAGCCAAACTGAAGAAGCTCTCCCTACTTAAAGACTGAACAACTTAACATTATTAAAAATAATAACTGCAACTGACAGTAACCAGAGGGAAGGTGGGCAGGGATAATGGCGGGGAGTGAGGAGGGTTTTCAGGAACAACTATAAAGGACACATGGACAAAACCAGTGGGAGTGGAAGCAAGGGAGGGAGGTGGGTTTGGCTGGCTTGGGTGGGGAGTGGTGGTGGGTAAACGCAGACAACTATAGTTGAACAACAATAAAATAATTTAAAAAATAACTGCAATGGAATTTAGACAAATAAAATATATTAAAATTCACACCTCATAATGTCACAAACAAAACAAAACAAAACAAAAAAGCAACTCAGGCTAATTTCTCATTGGTCATCTCTGGAGAACACTGCTGAACTAACACATTAATTTGATGCCAATAAACAATAGGAAATAATCAGCATTTATCAGACGTATATGTGAACTGTACCACTTGGTAACTGAACAGTAAATGAGAGGAAGTTTCTCTTTACAGAATTATTTCAGCTAATAAATGAAAAAGGATTCATAGAGTACCATAATTTTAAACCCTTTAATGAATTAATGACTCTACATATTAATCATCAGTGGCTGCCAACATCACCCAACAAAAAACAACTAGATATATCCCTCCATACAGAAGAACACGCCACCGTGTATGAAGAAGTCTCTAAAAGAATTCATCCTCACTCTGATCAGGGTTCTGGATCCAAGGAGCCATTCACAGGGAATTACAAAGGTGAGAGTAGCATGTTAAAACACCGTGCCAATCCACACAGGGAAACTATAGGACAAATTACCTAGCAACAACAGCAACAACAGCAGCAACAACAAAAACTTCAAGGAAATCAAATAACAAAAGAGGATTCTAGAGCTTACAAGAAATTTAAGTGACATAGTAACCACTGCCATTGATGGACCTTATTTAGATTTTGATTCAATTAAAAAATTTGTAGAAATATATATACACATATATATATATATTATCAGCAAGATAACAATCCTTAGCATTTTTAATATTTTTTCACCATCTGAATATATTATATACACATAAGATGTGATATACTTACAATCCTACTGTTCATAGTTTATAATTGATTTTTTCAACTTGTGAACATTTCTTATATTCTTTTTTAATTTAAATTATTGAATTGTTGTTCAATTATAGTTCTCCATATTTTCTCTCCACCTGTAAAAATATTTTTAAAAGCACACATTAAAGCACTAAAGAAGCAATTAGAAATATGGATACTAGGTACTAGTTGATGATATTGAGGAATTATTGTTAATTTTGAGGGATGTGATAATTTTGGCTATTTTTGAAAAATTCTTATCTTTTAGAGATTATATACTAAAAATTTCATGGTTGGAATTGAAAAAAAAACAAATCATCCTAGAAATAATACAGAATATACAGATGGGAAAGAGATAAAATTCATTTCAAAAAGTTTCAGTTCATTCCCACCCTACCCCACCCCAGAAGTCAGAGTTTATTCTATTGATTCAGGGATGAACACGCAGAGCTTAAATGGGAGGTGGGACTTTAGCTGCAGGCTGGGAGGAGGCTGGATGGGAAAATGGTTTCATGTCATTTTAGTCTTGTCTCTCATCCCTAGGCTCTGAACTATGCCCCCCATATTAGTCAGCTCAGGTTGCCATAACAATATACCATGGCCTGGGTGGCTTAAACAACAGAAATTAATTTTCTCACAGTTCTAAGTCTGGAAGGCTGAATCAAGATCAAGGTACTGGCTGATTCAACTTGCAGAGAGCTAGCTACCTTCTTGATATGTCCTCACATGGTGAGAGAGAAAGGGAGTGGGAATGGGGGAGAGAGAGAGACTGACTCTCTTCTCAGGCCACAGTGCTATTGAATTGGGGCCCCACCTTTATAACTTCATTTAACATTAATCACCTTGTAAAAGCCCTATATCCAAATACAACCACCTTGGGGGTTGGGACTTCACCATATGAGAGTTGGGAGACACAATTCGGTCTACACCACTCCCATGTAGGACTCTCTTCCTCAGTGCTGGGCCCCAGCCAGATCTCTGTGTTGGTAGCCCAGGACCTGAGAGGATCCAGCTACATGAATATTTGCTGGGCTTCGTGACAGCCCATATGGCTTCACACTGTCTGCCAGAACTTGGCAGAATTAATTAGATCAAATCAAAGAAGAGAGCCTAATAGGATATTGCTTTCTGTTGGGTCCTTACCCTCGGAAGACTAAATACTGAGTGAAATCAATCAGTCACGAGACAGAAATGGAAGAAGTTTTTTGTTTTGTTGTGTTTTCATTTAGTTCAGTTTAATTTTGTGAAAGTATTCACAAATTTTTGCAAGAGTGATGCCTGAACCTTTAACTCACCTGCTTTTAAAAGTAAGAATAACAGGTAGGAGACAAATTTAATGAAACAACTGATCATTCATTTGAAAGCAACACTTCAGTATTAGGAGAAGTTGAAAGGCAGGAGGGAGCAAGAAAGATAGATGAAAGAAATAAAAAGAAAAAGAACAATAACAAAGAGAAGGGCAAGTCTGGAAGGTGAAGGAGGAAAGTGCAGGGGGAGCAAGATGAGGAGCACAGAGAGCCCTGGGGCGGGAGGGCAGACACAGGGCTCAGCAAGGGAGCCAGTAACCCAGAGTGCAAGGGGACAGCCCCAGAGCCCTCTGGGCTGGAGTTTCTTAAAATGAATAGCACTTGTTTCTCTGAGGTTGCTCTGGGCCGAGAGCATAAAAAAATTAAATCATAATCTTTTCTAATTATAAGCTTAGTTAAGTATTGTTCACACACAGTTCTTTAGCCTTAAATCATGGGGTAGCCTGTTCTAAATGGAAAAGCCCCCAGTGAATGAAATTAGTTTTGGCACTTTAGAACAATGTCAACATGAGTGTAGAATATGAAAGCAAATCAAGGACCAGAATGTCTTTATCCCGCATGTGAGCTTTTTAATTAATAGGGAAGAGAGCTTTGGTTGCCCTTTACAACATCTATTTTCCCTGCTTCTTTGCAAATGAAACAACAGGGTTTGTTTTGTTTATTTGTCTGTTTTTTTAAAATCACCTGAGGACATGCTTATTGATTTTAAAGAGAGGGGAAGGAAGGGAAAAAGAAAGAGAAACATTGATGTGAGAAAGCAACATTGGAAACATCAGTGAGAAACATCGATCACTTGCCTCTCCTACACACCTTGACAGAGGACTGAACCCTCAACCTAGGAATATGTCCTGACTGGGGATCGAACTATTGATCTTTTGGTTTATGGGGCAATGCTCCAGCCAACTGGGCCACACCAGCCAGGGCTGGAACAACAGTTACATTCGAACAACTAAGTGCCCCAGCCCAGGGATAAGTGACCACTCTCTAAACCATGTTGGACAATCTCACTGCCCCAGGTAGTGACTGAACTAGGGGTGTGCAGAGAGACATAAAAGAAAAAATCTGTTTGCGGGTTTACGGGAAAGATTTTCTACCTGAAAAAGGAAAGAGCTCCTTCCTTCTTCAGATGCTGTTCTGTGAGGATGCGTTACTACAGCCAGGCTGGCTGACGGGAATCCATTAAATGGGAAGATGAAGGAGTTCCTGCTTTGAGGCCCCTCTAAAGGTACCCAAATTCTAAACCCCAGGGATGAGCTTTTCTTCTTCTTCAGTAAAGAAGTGTGTCTAGTCCTCAAATATTTCCCCCATATAAAAATTTCTGCCAATTAAAGGTTTGTTTTTAAGAAAACATTTAAGAAAAATGGGGATGTTCTGGAAAAATGGTGATATTGTCTATTCTGATGAGAATTGACTTAATCAAATCTGTTTTCTTTGAATTTTTACCTGACATAAGCCACATTTAGGGAATGGGGTCTGGGGTATTGGATGGAGGGCAGAGGAGAGAAGTGGTAGGGTGAGGGAAGGAGAAAGGGATCAGTGTGGGTACTTTGGTACTCGGTGTGGGAAAGGAAGCATAAAGGACTTCCTAAAGCACTGCATTAGTGTCCTATGACTGCTGTGACTATCAACTTAGTAGCTTAAAACAGTAGACATTTATTCTCTCACAGTTTTGGAGGCTAGAAGTCCAAAACCAAAGTGTCAGCAGGGCCCTGGGCCCCTCTGAAAGCCACAGGGCAGAATCCCTCCTTACCTCTTCCAGCTTTTGGTGGCCCCTGCCATTCCTTGGCTTGTGGCAGCATCACTCCAATGTTCTTTCTCCCCCATCACATGACTTTCCTGTGTATGTGTCTCTGTGTGTCCTTTCTTCTTATAAGGACACCAGTCATTAGATTTAGGGCCACCCTAAACCCAGCATGATTTCATCTACTGATTCTCCGCTAGTTACATTTGCAAAGACCCTATTTCAAGCAAGGTCACTTTCTGAGGTTCTGGATAGACATGAACTTGGGGTGGGTTGCTCTTCAACCACTAATATGGTCATTGTAAAAGTGGAAGAGAGGGGAGGGTGCCTTATAGATGGTGCTGGATAGGAGACAGAACAAGGTGCAAAGTTAAATGTTTTCTCTAGAACTGCTCCTTTCTATTCCTCTCTTGCCAGGTGAGACATGTCTTCTCCTTTCAGAAAATTAGGCCCAAGAGAGGAGGAGGTGGTACCTTCAAATGCCCCACTGTGGGCCCAAGCTCTCTTCTACTCCTTAGACCTGCAGTGTATCTGGAAAACATTTCCTCCTCAGCCTGCCTCCTCCCACCTCTGCCTGCTCCTTCTTAGAGAGGGACATGATTCTAAGGAGCCTGGAATGGCTTCACAGAGATTGGGCTGCGGAGGGTTTTGAATGTGATAGCCTGGTGTTTGAAGTCTCTGTCCAGGGAGAAATTATTAGTGACATTCACTCATATAAATGGCATGCTCTAATTATCTAAGTGTTCTTGTTAATTATTGACATCACTTGAATGCAACTGGATCCCCTCAACATCTCTACTGAGTGCTGTTTTGACGTTTTCATCTTTACATCCAAAAGCTTGGGTCTCCCAGGCTCATCAGTGCAACTTCTTTGTGGGCAGCGGACAAGCCTGTGGGCAGAGTGTTAGACTCCTAGCTGCATTTTCCACCAGCTGGGCTGAGTGCTCCTATGCACAGGGGCTGAATGCTTTCCCATTGTGTAAGTGCCTGATCCACAATAGGGCTATCCTCTGACCACGTTCATCTTGCTCAGATCTTACTAAGCCCTTTTAAGGTAGGGACCACTTGATAGCTCTGTCAAAGAAGTGAGCCTCCTTATATCAAAAGTTAAAATTCTGACAGAATCCTGAATTATGAACTATTTTTTGAGACAAATAGTTCATATATTTTCAGTTTGATCACACATTATTTATGAGTTTTTTTCCTTTGAATGTGATCAAAGATCAGCTTAAATTCAAAAAGGATACTGGGGTTTCTTTTATAATCACAGGAAACCAAACGTCCAACAGCAAGACAGTGAGGACGCAGCTTCACTTGAGGAGAAACCATGAGAGATCTGCCTATCACAAAGATCAATGCTTTGGCTATGCTTTTCCATACCTGTTCACCTCATTTTCACTACAGGTTGTGTGAAATTTTACATCATGCTATTCCCACAACTAGAACAAGACTGACTCACTCTCTTTCTGATCCCAAAGTAAAATAAAATGCCAGGAGGGCTGTGATTGTCTCACTTTGGGCGAGGATATCCCTCCTAGATCCAAGAGCCCTCGTATCTGGAAAAGCAACTTCCTTTGAATAATCTATCATATTACATTGAGATCCTTGACACTAGCCAAGTCATCTCCTCTGTTATGTAATGCAAGTGTGGAAAACTTTTCCTAGAAGGAGGAAGCAGTGTTCATGTAAACACACCAGCACAGACTGAGGGGCACTGCTCTGCGAGGTGAAGGGACTGACCAATCCTACCCACACTGGCTTGGTCCCTAGAGGATGACAGGAAAGAGAATCAACAGTGATCAGAAATAGTTTAGCATAAACACTCAGGCACTAATATTCTCATCCAAGAAATTGCTATGAATGTCAAGTGCATCATATTTTCTGAGGCGGGATCAGAGACCAGCCAGATTCTAGGCCATGCCAATAAGAGGATGAAATATTATGTTGTTTTTCCTGCTCACTAATATCCACTTTTCCTGAAGCAACATTTCTCCTACTGCTATAAGAAAGCGAACATGTCTTTGGTCTTCTCCGGCTCTTGATGTCAAGCTCAGTTTTGCAACAGAAGAGCCCAAACTCATTCCAGTGGTCTATCTCGGCGATTTTCAACCATTGTGCTACAAGAATTCTTAAAACATGCAGTACCTGACTATTCAGTTAGGGTCACTGACCTCTTTTCCCTTAGACTATCAAATAGAAAAATGACAACAGTCAACACAACAATAGCTACCCAGTGTAAATGAATCAAAATGATAACTATTGTTTTTGTCAGATTGGCAAAAAATATTTTTTGGTGTGCCACAGAATTTTAGTAACTAGTTTATGTGTGCCATGAGATTAAAAGGGTTTAACATTGCTGGTCTACTCATAGCAACATAGATGCCAGAGAGAATCCGTAAAGCAGGACCTGGGTTAGATGAGGATGAACTCTGGATATGATACGGTGTTTGGACCTCCTGGGCGGTCAAGAATCCTGCCCTTTGCAAGGCAGCTGAAGGAATGGCAGTCACCAGCTGTCTCTGGAAATTCTGATCTAGCTTCCTGAGAATTTGTACAACCTCTGTGGGCAGCCGCTCTACCCTGAGCAGTGCTCTGAGCCTGGCCTGCCATTTGCTGAACAATGTTTTATTCTAGCCGGCGACTCAACCACTGGGCCCAGGGCCAGGGCAGTCCTGTTTCTGTTGAGAAGTCAGGGATGCTTTCCATTTAATTCTGTCTCAGATAACACTCAGATGCTTTAAGCCATTAAATAAATCCAATTGTTTGAGGTCTAATGTGTATTTGGGTCTTCACACGTAAACGATGGGAACTATATTTCATGATTGGCTCCAATAGAAAAAGCAGGCACTAAATGTCTGTAAGATGAAGCCTGGGAAGCTATTTCAAAGCCTACAATTGTCTACAATTGGGGGAAATATAGAATTCAATAAAATGATAAGGTAGATTTTTTAAATTCTAAAGGTAATATTTGAATTGATAATGATAAACACTGTTCAAGTGCACCTAACTTTATTTCTCAATTAGCACAAGGTACGAAAATAATTTCTGATTACTTTAGATCTGGGCCATGAATGAACAGCCATTTCTGCCGCAGAATGAGACTTGTTTCTCTAGAGGGACTTTAACTGTGGCAAAGCTTACAGCTTAGGAGTTTGTCCAGAGCACCACCTACTGAAAACATAGGTACTGCTGCAGAAACCTGAGGGAGGGATGTATATGAATTTGAATTTCTTGGTAAAAGAAATCAAGTGAAAACCCTTTTTGTCTCTAGTTTCTAAATGATATTTCTAATATACTTTCTAACACATATTTTACCACAGTAAATACAGCATAGTGAACATAACTAACCATTTCTCAGGCAAGTCAGAATCTGATAGTACTGTGAGGTCTTCCTCTTGAAAAATCAGTTCCCATGGGGAGAATCAATAGTGTAGGTTAGTACCAACAGACAGTCTAGAGACCATCACAGACTATCTCAGCCTTTGTTACATGTGTGTTTTTAATAAGCCTCTTTGTTTTCATACAATTTACCTTTTAATGACAAGAACTGAGTGCAGAAAAGTTCTATTAAGTTGATGCCACTCGTTGATCAAGTTATAGCTAATAGTTAATAAAGTGGTAGGTACACAGGGTCTGCCCAGAAAAAGTCCAGCCTTTGTTAATATAGTGAGAATGGTTTGAGTGACATTGATGTAACCTGGCAGCCAAGGAGAGTGGACTGGAATGCACATGCATGAACAATGATGATTTCACTGTTCTAGTCAGTGAGAGCGGTAGATGCCATTGAGTGAGCATGTGTACCGTGTGGCCATCACATTCAAAATAACTGAGCAAGTAGAGCAGTGAATGTGCATCAAATTTTGTGTTAAGCTTCAACATTCTTCTGCAGAAATTATTCAGATGATTCAGAAGGCCTCAGCTATGGCCAACTGGTGATTGACAGCTTCATCACAACAATGTGACCACCCACATATCACATCTTGTGCAGAGTTTTTTGGTGAAACGTCAAATCACCCAAGTGATTCAGCCCCCCCTAAAGCCCAGACTTGATGGCCTGTGACTTCTGTTTTTTCCCAAAACTAAAATCACCTTTGAAAGGGAAGAGATTTCAGACCATCAGTGAGATTCAGAAAAATATGATGGGGCAGCTGATGGTGATTGGGAGAACTATGTGAGGTCCTACTTTGAACAGGACTGAGACATCATTGTCCTATGTACAATGCTTCTTATATCTTGTACCTTCTTCAATACAGTGATCCCTCACCTATAGCAGGAGTTAGGTTCCAGAGACCCCCATGATAGGTGAAAATCCGCAAAGTAACGGTGTTATATTTATTTTATTATTTATATATATTTTAAGGCTTAATAAACCCTTCCCACACTCCTATAAACCTTTCCCACTCTCTTATTAACCTTTCCCACATTCTTATAAACACTTCATATGCTCTTAAACACTTTCTACACTGTTAAACCTACATAATTTTAACAACATATAAAATTTTATATGGGTACTCACCAGTGAAGTACACTACAACTTCAACGATGAAGATCATGAATTATGTAGCTGTGCAGTACTGATGGCAATGAAGGTGTTGACGTTGAGATGAATGTACTGCACAGCCAAGAAGAGCATTACAGCTCTTCTGAAGGCACCACTTCATCAGGCACTTCATCAGGTGGTGCAGAATCTTCGCCCTGGGCCATAACTTCTATTTCCACTAAAAGCATAGGCATAACTGATCTCTTCATCCAAGGGATGAACATAGTTCTGGAGAGTTGCTGGCACTGCTTTTTATCTGCAGAGGCAGCTTCTCCATGCAGAGAAACACCCTTGCATCCAAAGCATCTCTGAAATTTGTCAAACCAGCCCTTGCTGGGGTTGGTCTGGTGGAAGAAGCACATGACATTCCTGCTTCTGCATCATCGTCGTCATCTTCATTCTCATCACCGTCGTGAACATCTGTGCTTTCCACAAAACTATAATAAAATTTCTTGGCCTTCATCCGGATGGTGTTGGTATCCAGCGAGATATTCTTCTTCCTGCAGTTATTTATCCACAGGACCAATGCAGACTCCATTCTCACAATGGCTTTATTGCGGGAAGTGACCACCCTCTTTGCAGTCTTGTTAAAAGTCATTGTTGCTGTAGACCTAATATTCTTCTTGTTTTTCTTTATGTAGTGAAGAGTAGATTCGTTGATCCCATAATGGTGGCCTACAGCTGCATAGCTTTTGCCTTCCTTCAACGTGTCAAGAATTTCCACCTTTCCTTTGATGGTAAGCATATTCCTCTGGTGCTTAGGTTCACTGCCAGAAGCCTTAAAAGGCACTGAACATTTGGGTGGCATCGTAGGGCTTGAAATAAATTCAAACTTTTATGAAAATTTTACAAAAACACAACATCGCAGACCAACACTACATGCCTCTATCAGTCGTCAATTTGAAGTGGACAAGGAGAGATGCTGAACATATGGGCACAGTGTGGGAGAGCAAAGAGACCCATGCTATGGTCATTGAGCCAATCAGCGCCCAGGATACAGAACACAGTGCTGTGGTTGGTCGCCTTCCATTCCATCAGCCAACAGTGTGCTATGTACAATCTCACATTGGCAAACTTGTGCAAATGGTAGTGGCATACTGCGTTTCCATTGTGTACAGTACGGTATTCATCTGCTGATTAAATACGTATTGTATTTTATTTCGATTTAATATTCTTTTAATATATTTGAATTAACATTTTTTATATTTTTAATACTGTTTTAAGTTTTTTAGGCAAAAATAATTAAAATCATAAATATTATATAAATACCTATATACCACAAAATCTCACCATAGAGCAAAAACTCCACAATACAGAATTAGATATATATTTTTAAAAACCCATGATACAGTGAAGCTGCAATAAGTGAATCACGATATAGTGAGGGACAACTGTAAATGTCTCTATTTTTCATAGTGCATGGCTGCATACCTTTTGGAAAGATCTTGTATATGTACAAGTGTGTGTGTGTACACACATAACATTCAAGAGTGTACTTTGCTACTCAATCCCTCCAGCTGTGAGCTCCCAGAAAGCAGAGTGATACGGACTCCAGACAGTGGTGTCTGTGGTGTTGTGGATGCAACAAACAAATTCACATGGACTACAGAAGTCCTGTGGAGAAAAAGGGACACCACAGCCACTCTCTGAGAGAGAAAGTGCCCCAACCCTTGCCTGGACAGTCTTTTATTGCTTTCTAATAGTGCACATCAAATGAGGTTCTCATTCATTATGCTCAGGTTTGCTTTAGGTGATTACTTTTTACAGATAACAAATAAAAGGATGTTACTGATTACTTCTTACAGATTAACAAGGAAAAATGCTGAAAATGCAAGGGAACAATAAAACTGATTGGTCTGGTTACACTCCATCGTTGGGAGAATCAGCACAGGCTTCAGGAAGTTACTTTAAAGATATACAGCAAGCATTTTCTGCTTCAACTGAGGGTGAGGGAGTTTTAGCAAAAGTGAACCTCAAAGCAGCCTAGGTATAATGCAGGCCTGGTTTCCTATGGGAGAACCAATCCGTGGGTTTGGCTTCATGTGTGCCGACTTGAGCCTGCCGGTTTTTTGATAGGGTTGGCTACATTTGCCATTGCCAGGCAGATTGGTTCCCTATAGCAGAGGCCACTGCAAAAGTTCATTTGGCTCCTCAGTGCCTGGCACAATGCTCCTGTGACTGTGGATTTAAAGCATTGTTCTTCACCTTGGCTGTATTTTAGAGTCCTCAGGGGGGCTTTCAAAATCACTGATGCCATGAGCCACCCCCAGAGACTGATTTAATTGGTGTGTAGAGTATGCTTGGTATTGAAAATTTTCAAAGTTCCCCAAATGATTCTAATAGGCATTCAATGCTGGGAACCACTGATTTTAGGAACACATTCTATAGGTGCAGAGATAGCAGTATCACTTCTAGGAGGTAGACGGCAGCACGAAGAGGGAGGCCCCTGGGGATTTGCCTGGAACCAGTTGGCAATGTACCTGTCCCCAACAAGTTGCCCATGTGAGAGTAGAACATGGTGGGAATCTTTCTGGCCTGTAATCACAGGCAGTTGAGATGAGTGAAAGGTAGATTTTGAGGGCAATAGAGAGTTCCAAGAATAAATCTCTCCTGTGTCACGGGTTCACAAACTACCACATAAACAAACAATTCCCCCAAAGGGAAACAAATTAATAAAGGACACATGAGAAACATTTAATTTCAGTAGTGATCATATGAGTGTGAGTGAAAACTTTCTCCCTCTTGGTTTGATCTCCAAAATATATAAAGAACTCACACAACTCCACTCCAGGAGGACAAAAAACCCAATTAAAAAATAGGCAAAAAACGTGAACAAACATTTTTCTAAGGAGGACATACAGAGGGCCCAGAGACATATGAAAAGAGGTTCAGCATCACTAGCCATCAGAGAGATACAAATTAAAACCACAATGGGATACCATGTCACACCGCTCAGAATGGCCATCATAAACAAATCAATAAACAAGTGTTGAAGAAAATGTGGAGAAAGGGAACCGTAGTACACTGTTGGTAGGAATGCAGACTGGTGCAGCCACTGTGGAAAACAGTATGGGATTTCCTCAGAAAACTAAAAATGAAACTGCCTTTTGACCCAGCAATTCCGCTACTGGGATTATACCCTAAGAACCCTGAAACACCAATCCAAAAGAACCTATGCACCCCAATGTTCATAGCAGCACAATTTACAATAGCCAAGTGCTAGAAGCAACCTAAGTGCCCATCAGCAAATGAGTGGATCAAAAACTATGATATATTTACCCAATGGATTACTACCCAGCACAGAGAAAGAAGGAGCTCCTACCCTTTTTGACAGCATGGATGGAACTGGAGAGCATTATGCTAAGTGAAATAAGCCAGGTGGTGAGGGACAAATACCATATGATCTCACCTTTAACTGGAACATAATCAATAAAAGAAAAAAGCAAACAAAATGCAACCAGAGACATTGAAGTTAAGAGCAATCTAACAATAGCCAGAGGGGCTGGGGGAGGGGACAATGAGGAGAACAGTTTTCAGGAACTACTATAAAGGACACATGGACAAAACCAAGAGAAAGGATGGAAGCAAGGGAGGGAGGTAGTTTTGGCTGGTGTGGTGGGGAGTGGTGGGGAGAAAAATGCAGACAACTGTAACTGAACAATAATAATTCAAAAAAATTTTTTTAATTTCCTCCCTCTTAACTACAATAAGAATTATTTTAATGACAGTGTTAACAGGGAGAAAGTGAGACTGATCTTCAGTTTGACTAAATTTACATTGCATGTCAATTGGGCAGCTTGGACAATAAAAATGTTTTTAATCCTTTGATCCTATCATTTCTTTTCTGAGAACCTGGTTTTAAGGAGATAATTCACAAATTGGGAAAATCTACACAGACAAAGATGTTCATCATGGTTATGCCCCATAGTGCAATATCAGCAACAGCCAAAGCACCAAACAACACGAGTAAGGTTTAGAAGGTTGTATGAGCTCTGTAGACATTGGAGTGTGCCGCCATTGCAAAAATGGGTAGTACTAATAATGTTGCACCTGAAAATGTTTATGTTCTAATGTTAAATAAATTGTACTATAATGCTGCTTTTAAACTATAATTTCAGTGGGTTTTTAAAAAAGTCACCCAGGACATCTTTAATTCCAAAATATTTCTCTCCTAAGGAACTATTATTCTGACACAACAGACATTTGTTTTCCGTACTGATGGGCCTATGATGGCTCAGTTTTGTTTTCAGCTCTTTGATCTGAACTGTCTATCTTTTGAAATAGCTCTCAGTTGCTTTCATCAGAGTGTATTATGAGTACAGACACTTATTTTTTAACTCTCTATCTTGTATCTCTTTATAATAGCCAGAGATTAATGAAAAGGAAGGCAATGAAATCCAATGAATGTTTTCTCTTTGTATTGCACAAAGGAGAAATAAGGAACCCATTTCATTCATCTTTTAGTTGATCTATTCCTGGGGTCCCACCCCTCAAATTGAAACTTCCAGATGCTTTAAAATGAAAGACCCTTGCTGACTACCCCAGAAAGCAGTGTGGAGGTCTGGTTCTTTACAGAGAGCAGAATCTGCAGCTTGAGTAATGATTAAAATGACCAAATAGGAAACTGGATGCGTGGAAGGGGAATTGCTACAAAATGAATAAGAATTATCTTGTAAATCCATCTGTGAGAATTCCAGAACTTATATGGATATTGGAGCTTTGGAGTTGACTTGAAACAGTTTTGCATGAGAAAGCAAAGCTGTTGCTTAACACAGAGGCCACAGTTCACATTTCTGCTAACAGACCCAGCCCGAGGTCTTGGAGTGCACAGAAAACATGGCACAGCTGATCTACAGCCAACTAAGTAACACGTTGAACTAAATGGAGGTTAAGTGGTGGTAGAGTACTTGTAACCTATTACTAACTTATTATGAAAAGTTATTAACCTATTATTTCAAAAATTATTTAGTCCAAGTTATTTCCTACATTGTGGTCTGAAGGATATAATTAAAGTTCGGCTGGATCAGATAGGATTTGTTTTTTAATTTGTTTGTTTTGTTTTAAGGAAAAGAATAGGAGTTTTGTTGTCTCTCCTAACTAAAAGTTCCAAAGGCTTATTGTTTTGGGTGTAACTTCACCTAGGGGCTCAGATGATGTGGTTAAACTTCAGTCTTTCGGTTTTTACCTCCTCCTGGTTGAATCAGAGTTCCTTTGCCTTAGAGAGGATGAAGAGCATTCTAACCAGATGACCAGTAACCATTGGAGCGAGATTGTAGAAGGTGGCAATTTGGACCTTAAGGCTATTTATTTACTATTATTAATTAATAATTGTGGTAAGAAACATTTAATATTTACCATCTGAACCATTTTAAGTGCAGTCATGTTACATATATGTGCATCATTGTGCAACAGACCTCTAGAACCCTTTCATCTTGTAAAACTGAAGCTCTACACCCGTGGAAGAGCTCCCATCCCCCCATCTCACCCCAGCCCCCAGCAGCCACCACTCTGCTTTCAGATTCTGAGTTTGATTACTCTAGGGACACCGTATAAGTGGAACCACAGAGCATTTGTCTTTTCCAACTGGCTTATTTCACTTAGCATGATGTCCTCACGGTCCACCCATGCTGCAGGACGTGTCAGGGTCCCCTCTTTTAAGACTAAGTCTCCATGTTTCTGGTTATTTATTTTTAGCATACAAATATGTTCAGCGATTCCCAGTCATAATGACAAACAATAACAAAAATAATCATAGTTTCCTGTCTTTCCTCAGATAAACTTTCAAACATCTGTTTTCGCTCTTTTTACTCATTATCACAGTAAAGCCCCACCTACCCCATGCTCAGTCTTCCCTCTCTGGGATCTGGGTTCTACCTCACCACTCCTTCAAAACCACTTCCTTGAATGGTATTAGAATCTCCTTGAATATAAAGTGATTTTTTTTTTCAAAAATAAAGTCTTCTATAGTAGGATGCACTCATGGGCAATCTACTATTTTTTGGTTTATGTTTCATTCCAGACAGTTCTTTGCCCATCTTTTGCATGCTCCCTTCTTTTCATTTTTAATTTTCTTTTAGTTTAGTATTGTTTTTAGTTGTAGAACACCTGTAGAGCAGACAGAAATTAAGCATGCTTTAAATGGATAGCTCTGCTCAAATGTTTAATCACTCTTATATTCTATTTGATACATTCCCCACCTTATTTCGAGACCAGCTGATTGTGCCTTTCCAGCTTTAAGGCTCACTATCACTTTAGCTCAATTTTCTGTAGTCTGGTGTTCTGAAGAGGGTGGAAATAGAGCCAAGCTGGGGCTGAAGTCGGAGTCCAGGGAATGTGAATTCTGAAAGTGCTTGGAGATTCTGTCAAATGTAACAGGGCCCACGCCACCCAGCAAGGGATACATCCAGCTCCTATGCGATTGCTCATCCCCTGTCCCCACCCCGTCCCCCTCTCCCCCATTCAACAAGATATCCTGGCAAGTGGGAAACCTTGTTTCCATCATCTTTCAAGGCCTCCAAGGGAGAGAAGAGCTTGTAATCTGGAAGACTTTTCTGTGTTTTTCCCCCTGGATTCCAATTCATACCCTTGGTTCACGTCTCTGCAAATCGGAGGGCCTAATGAGAAGGCTCAAGATCCTGTCGACTTGCTCATCTTTCCTCCGCAGCTTTCCTCCGCAGCGCTGCCGGGAGCAGAAAGCAGTCGGCAGCCAGACCAGATGGTACCACTCCACAGTCATTTGTTCCTTTCCTTGTTGCCTCTTTTTCAAAGAGATGACATGAAGTTGTTCTTTCCTTCTTGTTTAATTATGCCTGGTAAGTTTTTATTGTTTCTTTTGGCTTTTATGTTTGTTTTCGATTTTTTATTTCTTACTTTAGCTGTCGGGGAGAGATTCTAATAGCTGGCTTTTTTCGGCCATCTGTGCCTGGAAGTCCCACAGAAATGTTCTCATTAGTAAACATAATGATCTTCTCTCAGTTCCCACCCCTCTCCACCTCCTAAGCCTGGACTATGCTTAAGAACATGGTTGACTATGGATGTAGTTGACTAAGATGACTTAAAGGACAGTTGGCCATGACCTTTATTGACCCTGAGAGCTTTCTCTTTCTGACAACTTCTCACTAACAGAAGGTAAGGGATTACTTTGCAGTTCTTGGTGTGAGTTGCTAATTTGAATCACCTAGGGAATATTTTAGACACATTTCACTCTCCAGAATTCTAATTTATTTTGCTTGAAGTTGAGCCTGAGCATCAGTATTAAAAACAAATAAACAAACAAACAAACAAACAAACACAAAAAAACATTTATAGGGGATTTAATGAATGGCTGGAATTGAGAACCCTGGGTCCCTGGGTAGTGACAGCCCCTCCCTGCTCAGAAGCTGAAGGCTATCTCCCAGGTGGGAGGTGGGACTTACCAGAAATCCCTCAAAAGTGCAAGTAGTTGTAGGACCTTAGCAAGAGGGAAGATTCCATGAACAAAAAAGCACAATAAAGAAAGACAATAGAGATATATAAGAATAGCAGAAGCAGAGGGGCCCAAAACAGGATGCCGATTCTGTTTGGTAAGTCAAGAATGGGACCTCAATGTTATACATTTTTAAAAAACCATCTGGTTAATTGCGGTATTCAGTGAGATTTGGGAACTGATACTCCAGGTGTTCTTTGCTTGTCTCCTATCAAACATGAAGTGCCAGAGAGTTCTATGTAATGAAGGCTGTCTTGCCCAAATTTTTGTCCCTGGCTTTTATTTTCTCCCCCTTCTTCCTCGAGGCTATTTGGAACAATCTACAAAGCTTCAATCTGACTTTAGCCCACTTTACCTTCCATGCTGTTCTTAGAACAGAGGTTCTCAAACTTGAGGTGCCTCAGAATTGGCGGGACCCCTTGATGATCACAGATTCCCAAGCCCATGACTGGAGTGTCTGATTCTGAAGCCTAGGGCTGTGGTTACAATTTGGATGTCTTTCAGATTTCCAGATGAGGCTGCTGTTGCTAGCCTGGACTCCCACTTGGAGAAGCACTGTGCTAGAGTAACCATCCTCAAACAGAGGGGTGCCTTTGACCATTGGCTAAACCCTTTTTATGTTTACAGGATAACACCCAACCTCGGAGCAGGGTACACGGCACTTCAAGCTTTTCCAGCAACATCTCCCCAGCACTTTGTCTCTGGTTCAGGCGCACCAAACACTTCCCAGTTCCACCATCACTCCCAGTGTTCTGCTTTCACACTTTGTCTTCGCATATACAATCCTCACCTGGAGTTTTCTCCTCCCGTTTCTATTTTGGGGTAGACTCCCACTCATCAGTCAAGATTCTGCTTAAATGTCACTTTCTTAATGACATGATCACAGAATCCTTCAGAAATAGTTTCTTTCTCCTCTCCTCTATGCTCTAATTTGGGATGCTTTTCACTGCATTTTGATGACCTGTTTGTATCTCTCTCCAATGCATCATAAGCTCTATAAATAAAGCTAAAATTTATTCTCTTTACCCCTGTATTCTCTGTATTTCTAAGACCTAGCATGGTGTCCAGCAAATTACACGTGCTAAAAAATGCTGGTTGCATGAAAGACTAGACCTCAAACACAAACTATATAAGCAAAAAGAGAGTTGACTTTTTCCTTAAATCATAAAGTTATTTAAAGTGAAAAGACAGAGTCACTCTTAAAATGGGGGTTGGGTTTATCAATTAGCTGGGTCTGAAAACTGTTTACAGGGCTTAAGCTATGAAATATATGCAAAGTTCCAAAAAGAACTCCCTTAGACCACGGTCTTCTCTACACAGGAGTAATACCTCACTCCCCACTTCTTATTCCTCCCCCCAAAAAAGGCTTTAGCGTTTTAGATCTGATTGGTACAAAACAGAGCTCTGTGGTCTCACTCTTCTAGGCAAATAAACTGCAATTTTTTCACCTGACAAAAAACCAGAGAAACAACTTAATAATACCCTTCCCATTCGAAATTTGGGATACACTGTAAATTGGAGGAAGGAGACCCAAAGTCTTTTTTTAAAAATTGAAGTTAATGCAAGTGTTTTAGGGCCTAGGCACTTAAGTAGCCACAGGAGAAATTTATTGTAGTTCAAAAAATAAATTACAGTTATCCATTCTCAGGTTTTTAAACTGGCTAGTCTTGGAAACCTAAATTTATGGATGATTCTAAGGGTGAGAATGTTTTCCGTCACTGACTGGTATTTTATAAAACATGTCACTGTGTTCAGCCTTGTAGAATGTGTGCCGTTAGGAGTTGTATACTCAGATAAAAGATGGATCAAGGAAAGGGGGTTGTTGGCAGAACACCTGTAGGTAATTGGTTTACAAAAAAGTATGTGAGTTGATTTGTTCTGAGTTTTAAGCTTTCCTTTCAATAAAGCTTTGGCCAAGGACTTGTAGATCTGCTTATGCTTGTAGTGCAGAGGGGCACAGTACTGCATATTCCGAGTGTTTGGCAGTATTTGTGTGCTCAGAAATACTCTGAGGTTCAGTCACTCATGAGCTTTACAAAGATGGAGGCATAGGTAAACACTTTGCCTCCTCACACAACTACAGCAGAGATTACAACTAGACTACAAAACAAATATCATCCAGATTTGTCAGAAAATCATGCTGCATGAAAGTCCAACAGCCAAGGATTTAAAGAAGCCACATTTATCCAGATAGGCCCCACTACTAAGATAGGAAGTCCACACAACTCTGCCTTGTAAATAGCCCTAGGAGAGATGGGGCAGAAGCAGGGAGATGAGTGAGGAGGCTGTGACAATAATCCAGGTGAGAGATGGCTGTGACTTGGACAAGAATTTTAGTGCACAGGTGGTGAGAAGTGGCCAGACTCGGTGTATATTTTGAAACAAGAGCTGACAGAATTTGCTAAAGGGTCGGATAAAAAAGGTGAGAGATGTCAAGGACGACCTAGGGTTTGGGGCCTGAGCCATGAGGAGGTGGAGGTTCCATTCACTGAGATGGGAAAGGTCTTGAGGCACTGGACTTGGAATGGTTACCCTGAGATGCAGATGAGACACTGACGGGGAGCCTGGATTTAGGGAAGATGTCTCTGTTGGAGATACGAATTTGGTAGTTATCTGCATACAGACAGTATTTTAACCATCAGAGTGGACAGGACCACCAAAGATGAGACTCTAGCTAGAAAAGAGAAGAAGTCTGAAGAAAAGCCATGGACTTTTTGGGAAGAGATCAGGGATATGAGGAAGTCAAGGACCTGAGAAGAATGTTGGAAGGATATTGAGATCACCAAAAATTAAGGCAAGAAGAGTGTTAAAAAGAGTGCAGTAGTACCCAGGAGCTAAAATATTTAAGGGATTAAACCATCCAAAGTTTTGCTTATTATGCAATCAAGTAAAATGATTCAACTAGTAAAACCCAACAGATTTTAATTCCACAATTGTGCCACATATTAACTTCTATTAACTATCCTTTAGCACCACCTGCTGGTTACAGACTAGAGCAAATAACTATTAGAGGGATGAAGCCTCCAAGGAAAGTCCTCGTGATTTTCTTAAATTTCTTAGAGGGTGGGAAAAAAATAGGACAGGTCTTAAGGTATGGTGATTAATTAATAATCACTTTGGAATGTCACCACAGGTAGTAAATTTCACAAATTTTGCCTTCTGAAATATCTAGGAAAGAAATAGAGGAAAAAGATTTGTAAGACGGAAGCAGAGTTTGGAGAAGACTGAAAATAGGCACACAAAGGGAAAAGAGAGAGGAAGTAGGAATGAGAATTGTCTGATTGTTCTATAATTTTTCTTTTGGGCAATATACTATCTATTTTGTTATTTTTTTCTTGTTTACATGTGTTTCCCCTCCTCCATAGGTTCAAGTTTGCTGTAATCAGATATCTCATCGGAAACATTGCTTGTGACAAGCCCATGTTACCTGTATCTAGTACAAGGCCAGGCAAAGAGGAGATGCTTAATTTTTGCCGAAGACTGGAGAATGAAGAAGAAACGATCAAAAGTGAAGATAGTTGTACAACAATGTGAATATACCTCACATAACTGAACTGTACAATGAAAAATGTTAAGATAGTTAATTTTGTGTGATGTGCTTTTTAACCACAATTAAAAGTAAAAAATAATTTTAAAAAGGCAACATGAAGGATCCTCCTGGTGATGGAAATATCCTGTATCTTGACTACATCAATGCCAACAGCCCAGTTGTACTACAGTTTTGCAAAATGTTAACACTGAGGAAAACAGGGTAAAGGACCTGTGGGATCTCTCTGTATTCTTTCTTTTTTTTTTTTTTTATGTTTGGACATATCACTTTTAAAAAAATTTTTATTATTATAATTTTTTTAATCATTGTTCAAATACAGTTTTCTCCTTTTTATTCCCAATCCAGTCCCCCTCCCACCCTCCCCACTTCCCTCCCATTACCACCCTCCCCTTAGTCTATGACCATGTGTCCTTTAAGTTTGTTCCTGTGAACCCTTCTCACTGTCCCCTTAAATTCCCTCTTCTCCCCCCTCCGGTCACCATCAGCCTGTCCTCTATTTCAGTGTCTTTGGTTATATTTTGCTTTTTTCTTTGTTTTGTTATTTAGGTTCCTGTTAAAGGTGAGATCATATGGTATTTGTCTTTCACTGCCTGGCTTGTTTCGCTTAGCATAATGTTTTCCAGTTCCATCCACGCTATTGCAAAGGGTAGGAGCTCCTTCTTTCTTTCTGCTGCATAGAATTCAGTTGTGTAAATGTACCATAGTTTTTTGATCTATTCATTTACTGATGGGCATCTTGGTTGCTTCCAGCATCTAGCTATTGTAAATTATGCTGCTATGAACATTGGGATGCATAGGTTCTTTTGAATTGGTGTTTTAGTATTCTTAGGATAGAGTCCCAGCAGTGGAATTGCAAGGTCAAAAGGCAGATCCATTTTTAGTTTTCTGAGGAAGTTCCATACTGCTTTCCATAGTGGTTGTACCAGTCTGCAGTCCTACCAGCAGTGCACTAGGGTCCCCTTTTCTCCACAACCTCTCCAACACTTGTTGTTTGTTGCTTTGTTTATGATGGCCATTCTGTATGGTGTGAAGTGGTATCTCATAGTGGTTTTAATTTGTATCTCTCTGATAGCTAGCGATATTGAACATCGTTTCATGTGTCTTTGGATTTTCTGTATGTCCTCCTTGGAGAAGTGTCTGTTCAAGTCCTTTGCCCACTTTTTAATTGGATTCCTTGTCTTCTTAGAGTGCAGTCATGTAAGTTCTCTATATATTTTGGAGATTAAACCCTTGTTTTGAGGTGTCATTGGCAAATATGTTTTCCAATACAGTTGGTTCTCTTTTAATTTTGATACGGTTTTCTTTAGCTGTGCAGAAGCTTTTTATTTTGATGAGGTCCCATTTGTTTATTCTTTCCTTTATGTCCCTTGCTCTAGGGGACACATCAGTAAAAAAGTTTCTTCATGAAATATCTGAGATTTTCCTACCTACGTTCTCCTCTAGGACTTTAATGGTGTCATGTTTTATATTTAAGTCTTTTATCCACCTTGAATTTATTTTTGTATGTGGTGTAAGTTGGTGCTCAAGTTTCATTTTTTTGCACGTGGCTGTCCAGTTCTCCCAACACCATTTGTTGAAGAGGCTATTTTTACTCCATTTTAGGTTGCTGCTTCCTTTGTCAAATATTAATTGACCATAGAGACTTGGGCTTATTTATGGGCTCTCTGTTCTGTTCCATTGGTCTATGTGCCTGTTTTTATGCCAGTACCAGACTGTTTTGATTACAATAGCCTTGTAGTATAGTTTAGTGTCGGGTATTGTGATTCCTCCTACTTTTCTTCCTCAAAATTGCAGCAGCTATTCGGGGTCGTTTATAATTCCATATAAATTTTTGAAGTGTTTGTTCTATGTCTGTGAAATATGCCATTGGTACTTTAATAGGAATTGCATTGAATGTGTAAATTGCTTTGGGTAGTATGGACATTTTGATGATATTAATTCTTCCAATCCATGAACACGGTATATGTTTCCATTTATTTGTGTCTTCCTTGATTTCTTTTTCAGTGTTGTGTAGTTTTCTGAATACAGGTCTTTTACCTCTTTGGTTAGGTTTAGTCCTAGATTTTTAATTTTTCTTTTTGCTATTTCAAATGGGATTTTTTCCTTGATCTCTGCTTCTGCTGTTTCATTGTTGGTGTACAGAAATGCCTTTGATTTCTGGATATTGACTTTGTATTCCGCTGTTTTGCCAAATTCATTTATTAGGTCAAGCAGTTTTTTGGTAGAGTCTATAGGATTTTCTATGTACACTATCATGTCATCTGCAAACAGTGACAGTTTTGTTTCCTCCTTTCCGATTTGAATGCCTTTTATTTCTTTTTCTTGTCTGATTGCTGTGGCTAAAACTTCCAGTACTATATTGAATAGAAGTGGTGAAAGTGGACAGCCTTGTCTTGTTCCTGATCTTAATGGAAAAGGTTTTAATTTTTTGCCCATTGAGAATGATGTTGGCTGAAGGTCTCTCATATATGGCCTTTATTATGTTGAGGAATGCTCCCTCTATTCCCACTTTGCCGAGTGTTTTTATCATGAATGGGGGGCTGTACCTTATCAAATGCTTTTTCTGCATCAATTGATATGATCATGTGGTTTTTTGTCTTTGCTTTTGTTTATATGATGTATTACATTTACTGACTTGCAAATATTGAACCATCCTTGCATCCCTGGAATGAATCCCACTTGGTCATGGTGTATAATCTTTTTAATGTATTGTTGGATGCGGTTTGCCAGTATTTTGTTGAGGATTTTAGCGTCAATGTTCATCAGTGATATTGGCCTGAAGTTTTCTTTCTTTGTTGTGTCTTTATTTGGTTTTAGAATTGGGATGATGTTGGCCTCATAAAAAGAGTTTGGGAGACTCCCATCTTTTTGGATTTTTTGGAATAGTCTGTGAAGGATAAGGGTTAGCTCTTCCTTAAATGCTTTGTAGAATTCTCCTGTGAAACCATCAGGTCCTGGGCTTTTGTGTGTTGGGAGTTTTTTGATTACTGCTTCAATTTCTTTTGTTGTTATTGGTCTGTTCAGACTTTCTGCTTCTTTTTTATTGAGTTTTGGAAGATTATATTTTTCTAGAAAGTTGTCCATTTCATCTAGGTTTTCAAATTTCTTGGCATACAGCTCTTTGTAGTAATTTCTTACAATCCTTTGTATTTCTGTGGTATGTGTTGTGTTCTCTCCTCTTTCATTTCTTATTGTGTTTATTTGGGTCTTCTCTCTTTTTTTCTTGATGAGTCTGCTTAAAGGCTTGTTGATTTTGTTTATCTTTTCAAAGAACCAGCTCTTGGATTCATTGATCCTTAGAATTGTGCTTTTAGTCTCTATGTCATTTAATTCTGCTCTGATCTTGGTTATTTCCTTCCTTCTACTTGCTCTGGGCTGCCTTTGTTGTTGTTCCTCGAGGTCTTGTAGACGTAGGGTTAGCTTGTTTGTTTGGAATGTTTCTAACCTTTTTAGGTGGGCCTGTATCGCTATGAACTTCCCTCTCAGGACTGCCTTGGCTGTGTCCCACAAGTTTTGGGTTGTTGTGAGTTCGTTTTCATTTGTTTCCAGAAACCTTTTGATTTCTTCCCTAATACCATTCTTGACCCATTCATTGTTTAATAGCATGCTATTTAATCTCCATGATTTTGAGTGTTTTTGGTTTTTTTCCTTCTGGTTGGTTTCTAGCTTCAGTCCCTTGTGGTCTGAGAAAATGCTTGGTATGATTTCAATTTTCTTGAAATTCTTGAGGCTTGTTTTGTGTCCTATTATGTGGTCTATCTTTGAGAATGTTCCGTGTACATTTGAAAAGAATGTATATTTAGCTTCTTTTGGATGGAGGGCTCGGTATATATCAGTAAAGTCCATTTCATCAAGGGTATTGTTCAATGCCACAATATCTTTGTTGATATTTTTGTTTAGAAGATCTGTCCATTTTTGATAGTGAGGGTGTTAAAATCTCCCACTATAATTGTGTTGCTGTCCATATCTTTTTTGAAGTCCTCTAAGATTTTCTTTATGTATTTCGGTGCTCCTATGTTGGGTACATATATATTTACAATATTTATGTCTTCTTGATGGATTCTTCCCTTAAGTATTATGAAGTGACCTTCTGGGTCTCTCTTTATGGACCTTTTTTGGAAGTCTATTTTGTCTGATATGAGTATTGCTACTCCGGCTTTTTTTTTCTGTCCATTTGCTTGGAAGATTTGTTTCTAGCCCTTCACTTTCAGCCTGTGTAGGTCTTTTTATCCTGAAGTGGGTCTCTTGTAGACAGCAGATATGTGAGTCATTTTTTTCTTATCCAATCAGCTATTCTATGTCTTTTGATTGGAGCATTTAATCCATTTACGTTTAAGGTTATTATTGATAGGTACTTATTCATTGTCTTTTATGTACGCGTGTTCTCTCTCTCTCTCTCTCTCTCTCTCTCTCTCTCTCTCTCTTTTTTTTTCCTCTTTCCTCCTTAAAGCAGTCCTTTTAGAATCTCTTGCAGAGCTGGTTTGGTGGAGGTGTATTCTTTTAGACTTCTTTTGTCTGGGAAGCTTCTTATTTGGCCTTCTATCTTGATCGAGAGCCTTGCTGGATATAGTAGCCTTGGTTGCAGACCTCTGGGTCTCATTACCTGGAGTATTTCTTGCCAGTCTCTTCTGGCTTGAAGTGTTTCCATTGAGAAGTCAGCTGTTAGCCTTATTGGGGCTCCCTTGTATGTTACTTCCTTTTTCTACCTTGCTGCCTTTAAGATTCTCTCTTTATCTTGAAATTTTGTCATTTTAATTATGATGTGCCTTGGGGTGGGTCTCTTTGGGTTCCTCTTGATTGGGACTCTCTGTGTTTCCTGGATTTGTGTGACTTTTTCTCTCATAAAATTAGGAAAGTTCTCCTTCATTACTTGTTCAACTAGGTTTTCGATCCCTTGCTCTTCTTCTTCTCCTTCTGGTATCCCTATTATACAGATATTATTACGTTTCATATTGTCTTGCATTTCTCTTAATCCCTCTTCATTCTTTCTGAGCCTCTTTTCCTTTTTCTTGCTCTTTCTGGATGCTGTTTTCTACTTTGTCCTCCAGCTCGCTAATCCGATCTTCTGCTTCATCAATCCTGCTTTTCATTCCTTCTGCTGTGTTCTTCAGTTCAGAAATTGTATTCTTCATTTCCTCTTGACCTTTGTTGAGAGTTTCTATTTCCTTTTTCATGTTTATATAGTTTGCAGTGAGATTGATGTAGTTTCCCTCTAATTCCTGAAAGCTCATTGTGAGTTCATTGAACTTCCTGGTAATCATTGTTTTGAACTCACTATCTGATAGTTGAGTTGCCTCTATTTCATTTAGCATTTTTACTGAGGCTTCCTCATTTCCCTTCAGTTGGGGGTTGTTTCTTTGTTTTCTCATTGTTCGTGGGTTTCTTCTTTTTTCTTCTTGTTTGTTAATTTGAACTGTTCTGATTCCCTGTAATTGTGGTGTGAACTTCTGTGGTAGAATATTTGTGAGATTCAGTGGTGCAATCTCCTTCGTGTATCCTGGTGTTCACAGCTTCCCCCTACTCTTTTTTGGGATCAGTTGGAGGAGTAAGGCAAAATGGTTTAAAACAGCCAGACAGTATACTATGATATTTACTTTAGCAGCCCGTAGAGAAGAGATGGGTTATCCTTTGGCTCCTTATAGTGTTAACTGTGATCCTCCACCCCACTATCCACGTTTTAGAAAGGATGGAAAGAAGGTAAGACTCTTATTGGGGCCGAGAGGATTGTTAGTTGGATCTAGAAAGCTGTGAGGCTGTGGGAGGTCAGCTTCTAAGGTAGTGTTGGACTAAAGATTAGTATATAGGAGTAGTGAGTAACAGAATAGAGACAACCCCCACAATAGTATAGTTCAGAATATTGCAAAGTAGGCTGAGAAGAAGTAGGGGTATTGAGAAGCATTTACAATTGTATAGACTAGGTCTTACTAGCAGTAATAGTAAAGTGACAGTCTTGTGGCAGAATCGATGAGGTCTAGATAACAAGAATAAAGAGTATAGAACCTTGAGAGGTGTATTAATGGAACACAGATGAAGGATAGTAACTTATCAACACCTTGTGACTGAGATACCAGGGGGAACCTATCAAATGACAGTATAACCAGCCAAGCAAAGAAGATTATACAGAAAGAAAAAGAATACCAAAATATTATTAAAATAAAAAATGTCGGAAAAGTGAGAAAAACATAATACAAATTTACAGTAACTTGCAAGATTAAAAAAAAGGAAAGAAAAGCAGAAGATGTAGTGCAGGAGAGATAAATTTGGAGTGGAAAGAATAATATTAGGTTGAATGGAAGAGAAACATAAGGGATTGCGAGATAAAAATAAGAATTGAAAAAAAAGTCACATAAAACACAAGATACAATCAATCAACCAACAACAGCCAGAGAAACCAAACAAAACCAAAAAAAAAAAAAAACTAAATTAACAAACAAACAAAAAAACCCTCTTGGTTTCTAACTGGCCAGACCAGTTTTTCTGATCTTGCTGGCTTCAGCTGGCTGAGGGGCCTTTGAAATGCTTCTCTCTCTCCCAGCCAGATCTCAGCAAGTCTGTCAGGTACCCTGGGCGCTCCTGAGCACACTGGCGCTCAAGAGTCAGTCTTCCCGACGACGGTGCGCGAGCCCAGCCATTTCCAGCTCCGTGTTCCCGCCGAACCTCACTCCAACCGGGTGTTGGCACCTTTCCTGGCTCCCCCGGTCGGGCTGGCTGGAAATCTCTGAGCCACCACTGCAGGAACGCACCCAGCACCACCTCTCTCCTGGGATCGCAGCGCGAGATTCCGGGATCGCAGCGTGCGATTCTGGCCTCCCTACAGGGCGCAAGCCGAGCGCGGCCTGGCTCGTACTCTCCACCAATCTGCACTTTCGCCGGGCTAGAGGTGCCCCTGGTCCTGTCGGCTAGAGGCTCTCACTTCTCCTCGGTCTCTGGGTGGATGTTCATATTCCCTGGGCGATTTTTTCTCAGTCCAACTGGCCAATCTTTTCCCTCTAGCAACCCATTCTCCCCTGGAGTTGCTCACTCCCGTATTCCAGGGAGGGAGGGAGCAGCGGCTTCCCTCTCCCGGGAGCCCTGGGGCAGACCCCGGAGCACCGGACGGGCCTGGGATCTGCGCACCCCCAGACCCTGTGCTGATCCCTGTGCCCCTTTTGTCCTGTATCAGACTCCTTACTGTCTGGTTTTCCAGTGAGTGCAATAATTTCTGATGTCCTGCTTTCAAAAGTGATTCGGCAACCTAGCCCACTTGCTCTGCCTCTCCACCGATCTGTGAGTTTCCCCCCTCTTCACAGAAGCCAAGAAAAACACTGCCTAGAGTAAAGCCGCCATCTTCCCTCCTCCCCGTATTATTTCTTATCACTGCAAAATAAAAAATTTAATCTTTAAAAAGAATAAAAGTATAATAAAATGTGAATAAAACCTATCAAAGACCAGAACATGAATAAATTAGACTTCAAAACAATTAAATGGATAGTCTAAAGCTCATCTGTGTAGCTTCCTCAAATTCTGTAAAGTTGGAAGCAAATTATTCAAACCCCTTCATGGTAAATCATTGGCAGGAGCAACATCAGGAGATAATCAGACCCAAATCCAGCAGATTGAAAAGAGAAAGTGCTATGTACCTTTAGATTTCTGATAGAAAATTCCTAAGAACTTCTTATGAGAAATAACCATAATGAAGAAAAATGAATAACAATATGTGAAATTCAAAATAAGATATTAGCAAAATAAATTCAGCATCATATTAAAATAATAACAATTCCTGACCTGTGATTTACTTGTCTCTTGACTATCTAGCATCCATGTACTCTTCTGTCTTCTGGATGGAGTCTGATTTTACTCAGGTGTCTAATCTTTTCAACTTGCGTCAGGGGAAGCGATCCTATTCCCCAACTCCAAGGAAGGATTTGGTTGGTCTAAAGGTACTTCCTGCTCCATTGACAGTGGCTGGCTCTGAAATTGGCATGGGCCCAATCCGGCATATGACACAAAAGGAGACATTTTCGGAGACCTTTAGGAACTTTCCTGTTTTTGAGAGAGAGTTTCAAGAAGTGACTTTTCTGCCAAATGTAAGGAAGGAAGCATGTAGCCCCAATTGCTACAAAACCATCTTGTGACCACAGGAATGTCCATCTTAGAATAAAGCAAATGGCTATGAGTAGAAGTGCAGAGAGACAGAGAAACCTGGGTCTGAGATGACAGCTGAGCCCTAGAACACGACAGTCAAATCAATACTACAGACTGTGAAAGAAAAAAACCTGTAAGCCACAATCCTATGCCCAACCAAGACATCTCATCTCACATGTCCAAGAAATTTGAAAGTATGCGTGAACTCAACCATGGACTTGTGGTACCTTCGTTGTGCTGAGTATTATGGAGGGGAAATCATTCCATGGAAAGTAACCTCACAGGGTGATCTGATCATAAATTCCTAACTGGGCAGGTCATGGTGAGCAGTCACATCCCATGCACATAACTTCTTTAGTGAAAGGCTTATCCTTACACAAGCCTTGTCCATTGTTGCTGTGCATTTAAGTCAGCAAATCTTCAAAATGCCCCCTTTCAGACCCCTCCTTCTGAAGCATAAGAGTGCATAGTCTTAATTTTAATTGCTTTCTCCCACCTTCATGTAATCTTCTTTATGTTCTCTCCTTAATTTCAAATGCATAAAAGAAACTACAAAACTGCTGTTCTCTGGAGCCCCTGAGGTCTTGCTCCTCTGCACGTGTCATCAGTTTGGCTCAGATAAACTCTTGCAAGACTTCTTTGTATGTTTGAACATTTCTTGTGTCAACATTATATACATCAGTACATTTTTTATTGTTTAAAGTGGTGTGAGTTGGGTTGTTTACTATTTTTAGGTAAAAGGCTTCTAATCGATAAAATGGCTCAGTTGGGGATTTATTCCAGCAGCGGCAGTGCTGTTTGGCATTCGCCAAGAAGCTAACACGGTGCATTCCACCAGTGGGGCAGAGGAGAAAAACGGCCTGGCCATTCTGAGGTATAGTGAGAAAATGTCTGGGAAAATTCAAGATATATTTGAGGGGAAGAGACTTTTCACTCATCAAACACTGAATAGAGAAATACTTATAAGCCCTCTTAGAGGGTGTGGAAGCAGTTTGGGAATGTAGCCTTCTGAATGTTGCCATGTCTTTCTCTGTACTCCCAACCACAATCTAAATGGGTCTGCTGAGTCAACTTCTGGGGCCTACAGGAAGCTGGATGAAGGCAAGTCTCCAGCTGGACTCCAGCAGAGAGAACCAGCATAGGGCTTTCTCTCCCAGGGGCAGGATGTTTGCCTGAAGACTGGTTTCAGGGAGCTCAGGGCTGACAATGGTGGATTTGTAACTTTTAGAGATAAATAAAGCCCCTGGACAGAATCACCATCCATTTGATAAAATGTGCCCAATTATTGGGTTCTCAGACCTTAAGAAGCTGCATGGGTTAGCTGAACCTGTCTGTCCATGAGATTGATGAAGTCCATGGAGACCAGCGTCAGGACACCTTTCCCCAGTGCACACAAGGAAGGTTGCCCCATCCCACTGACCTATACGTGTGAAACTCCCTGGAGTGGAGACTGGTTTGCCTGCTTCTTCCTATGACTGTTGCCTTTAAGGGTATTTAAATACTCTCAACTGGGTGCTCCAATTAAATGTACAACAGCAACAACAGTAAAAACTCCCACCTGAGGAAGGCCATCAGTTAAAGACAGGATGACAAGTTGAAGCAAATAGAAGACATGCCCAAGGAAATGAAGCTGCTCCCAGAGACAGACCAAAATTTAGAGGGGAAAAATATATGATCAAATAAAGGGAGTCATGGGCAACACAGAAAAGAATTTATGAAGCTAAAAGAGAAAATTTAGGACTTCCAGTCAAGATGGAGGTGTAGGTAAACCTACATCACCTTCTTGCAAAACTACAGCAAAAATAACAAGTAAACTACAAAACAAATATTACCCATATTCATCAGAAAATCAAGCTGTATGAAAGTCTGACAACTAAGGATTTAAAGAAGACATATTCATCCAATGGCCCACACTACTAAAACAGGGAGTCAGAGCAGCTCTACCTAATATACAGATACAAACACAAAGAGGCTGCCAAAACAAGAAGACAAAGAAATATGGTCCAAATGAAGAATAGAACAAAACTCCAGAAAAAGAACTAAATGAGATGGAGATAACCAACCTATCAGATACAGAGTTTAAAACACTGGTTATTAGGATGTTCTAGGAACTCATTGGGTACTGCAACAGCATAAAAAAGAACTAGGCAGAAATGAAGTATAATAAAGAAAAATCTATAGGGAACCAACGGTGGAGGGGATGATGCTAAGAATAAAATCAATATTTGGAACACAAGGAAAGAAAAAAACATTCAATCAGAACATCAAGAAAAAAAAAGAATTAAAACAACAACAACAACAAAAAACAAGGATAGAATAAGGAGCCTCTGGGAAATCTCCAAATGTACCATCTTCTGAATCACAGGAGTGCCAGAAGAAGAGGAAGAAAGAGAAGAAGAGCAAGAAATTGAAAACTTATTTGAAAAAATAATGAAAGAAAGTTTCTCTAATTTGGTGAAGGAAATAGACATATAAGTCCAGGATGCACAGAGAGTCTCAAGTTGGACTCAAAGAGGGCCCCACCAAGACACATCATAATGAAGATGCCAAAGGTAAAGATAAAGAGAAAATATTAAAAGCAGCAAGAGAAAAGGAGACCGTTACCTACAAAGGAGTTCCCATAAGACTATCAGCTGATTCCTCAAACGAAACCTTACAGGCTAGAAGCGACTGTCAAGAAGTATTCAAGGTGGTGAAAAGCAAGGACCTAGATCCAAGATTACTCTATCCAGCAAAGCTATCATTTAGAAATGAAAAGCAGATAAAGTGCTTCCCAGAAAAGGCAAAGCTAAAGGAGTTCATCATCACCAAGCCATTATTGCATGAAATGTTAAAAGGAATTATATAAGAAAAAGATCAAAACTATGAACATTAAATTGGCAATAAATTCAAAACTATCTATAACTGAATCTAAAAAACAAACTAAGCAAACATGTTGAACAGGAACAGATTCATTTGGTTACCAGCTGGGAGGGGAGAGGGGGAGAATGGGGGAAAAGGTACAGGGAATAAGAAGCATAAATGGTAGGTACAAAATAGACAGGGGGAGGTTAAGAATAGTATAGGAAATGGAGAAGCCAGTGAAATTATATGCCTGACCCATGGACATGAACTAAGGGTGGGGATTGCTGGAGGGAAGAGGGGTACCAGGTGGGGGGGGCAAAGGGGGAAAATTGGGACAACCATAATACCATAATCAATAAAATATATTTTTTTAAAAAGAGAATTTATCAATTAGTCACTTCCAAAGATAAATAGAAGAAAAGTTTACTGTTAAGGCTCAAATTTCTAGGCTTGGAAAAGCAAGTACAAGAAACATCTCAATGACCGGAGAAAAAAGTATACCAAAAGAGAAGATAAGAGATTTGGAGAATAGGCCTAAGCAATTAATTCTGTAAGAGTTCTAGAGAGAGAGATGACACTATAAAAAAAGGAAAAAAACATCTCTGTAAGTTAAATTGATAATGTTAGCCTGCAGATTTAAAGGGTGTACTGGTTTCCAGACTGCATGAATGAGAAAAGATACATGTTTTAGTAAATCCCAACAAAATTCCTGAATTCCAAAAATAAAGAGAAAATTATAAAGAACATATCACTACCCAAGAAAAAATTGGGCTGGCATCAAACTTTCCATAAGTAACACTAGAAGCTAAAGGATGGTAGAATCAAACCTACAGATCTGAAAGAAAATAACTACAAGTCACAATCCTTTACCCAACCAAGATATCCCATCTCAGTATCCAAGGGGTGTGAAGGTATGCATGAATTCAGACATTATATCACCCAAATGGCCCTAAATGAGGAATTTTCTCAAGGAAATGCTCTAACAAACCACAAATCCAAACAGATGTGAAGTTGGGGCAAGGTGAAGATGACAGGAAACAGCCATGGACAATGAAGTAGGAGATATTTATGTCTGTAATACATCAACATACCTGAATGAGTGAGGGTAGATGGTCTGGGGATCTGTATGTAAATGCCAACACGGACTCTTGAAACAAGAGCATACCTTATAGAAAATTGACCAATATTAAATCAAAAGTACTAAATTATCTCAGAAAAAAACAGAAGTTAGGGAGAGAGTAACTAAAATCATTCTAAAATTTTTAACTTAAGACCAGCTGAAGAAGGAGAAAAAACACCAAAAAATATTCACTGATCTTATGGCAGTGATATGGAGTATGGAGGAGAAACAGCTAATTAGCAGTCACCTCTGGGAGGGTTCAAGCTGGCTGGTCATTGGGAGGTTCCAGGGCGCATTGTGAGGATCCTGGTGACTCCACTGAGAACCCAAGCTTTCCTTCCTCTCCCCATTGTTTTCACTTGCCTGGGGCCGTGCTGCCTACTCAGGCTCTGAAACACTCCTTGATCATATGAAATAGCTGGCTTTTATCAGGCTGAGTGACATGAACTTGCCAATAAGTGGACCCTGTGTGACCTACAATTTTTGTATTACAGAGAATGAAATGGAATGTTTTAGTCAAACCAATATCCAAGGCCATCTGCCATGGACACCCCTCTTTTCATCTGCTGTACTGTGTATTGCACAGGAGATGTCCGTCTTTCTAGAAACTGATTTGCAGGACAGCAATTGTCCACCTTGGGCTGAGGATGGCAGTCTAAATGAATCGTCTGCCTCAGTTGCTGCAGCTGGCGAGTGCTCGTTTGTTTGTTTTTCTGTTGGGAATTTTCAGCATTCAAGCTGTGCAGATTTCAGCAAGTTTGGAAAGATAAAAAAAAGTAGGCAGTCTCTCCTTGGAGAATTAAACAAATGGTTCCAAGTCACCCAGCAATCACTCATTGTCACAATATTTCTGTGAAAATAGCAATTCCTTGCATTGTCAAATGCTCACAATGGTAGACATAAGAAACAAAAGAAAATTTTCCATTTTATAGAACTTAAGAGATGAAATTTGACATTTAATAAACTATCATTTGTATGTTTACAATAACTAATACTACTGATAATACAGTATTGATAAATTGAACATAAAACCTACAACAATAGGGATTGGTTAAATAAATAATAGCATCTTCCAACTTTTTTTAAAATTGCAAATCCCCTTAAGTGGTTTTAAAGTTTTTTCAGCAATTTTGAATGGCATGTGAGAAAGAGCTGATTTAAATAAAAATATTTTAAAATATTTGATCTATATAGTAAAGATTTTGTTACAAAATTTCTTTAAACACAATAGATGAAATCAGGTCTAAAAGATTATTAGTTAATTAAAAATAGTTGACTAGATAGGTAGTTTTAAGAAACCATGCTTATATACCCTAAATATTTTATTTTAACTTAAAATATTTACATATAAGTTCTGCCCAGAAAGTAGCCAGCTGTGTGCTACGAAAAGTAGAGACATTTATTGAAGAAGATACAAGATACAAGAAACATTGTACACAGGACAATGACGCCTCAGTCCCCTTCAAAGTAGGCACTTCGGGACCTCACATAGTTCTCCCAATCAGCTGCCCCGTCATATTTTCCTGAATCTCATCAATGGTCTGAAATCTCTTCCCTTTCAGAGGTGATTTTAGTTTTGGGAAAAGCCAGAAGTCACAGGGCACCAAATCTGGGCTTTAGGAGGGCTGAGTCACCTGGGCAATTTGATATTTCACCAAAAAACTCTACATGAGATGTGACACATGAGAGGACACATCGTTGTGATGAAGCTGCCAATCACCAGTTGCCCATAGGTGTGTCCTTCTGAATCATCCAAATAGTATCCATAGAGGAATGTTCAAGCTTAATGCAAAATTTGATGCAGATTCATAGCTCTACTCACTCACTCATTTTGAATGCAGAGCCCACACAGTACACGTGCTCACTCAATGGTATCCACCACCACCACTGAATAGTATAGTGAAATCATCATTGTTCACACATGTGCATTCCAGTCCTCTCTCCTTAGCTTCCAGGTTACATCAATGTCACACAAACTGTTCTTGTTATATTAACGATGGTTGTGCTTTTTCCAGACAGACTTCTTAGACTTTCATTTGAAAATACTTTGATGTAATACCAATGCATGAATAAAATTCTTACCTAAGCCACATCCACAATTCATTATCAACAGTTGTAATTTTAAGTTTCCTTAATTGGACAGTGAAATTTGTACATTTTATGTGTAGGACCTTAAAAGATACCAAAAATAATTTTGTTTATTCCTTTATAGACCATTTTTTATAAAGCTATTCAAAATTAACTATAATAGTCAGTATAAATAGCATTAATAGGTTTTGGAATAAACTTAACTGATTTCTGGTAAATATTCAACTGGAGCCTTGGGGACAGGGGACCAGGCCTGCTGAAAGTGCGGCCTTCTAGAAAGTAGGGGCTTATCCTGGGCACGCCTGCAGAGGGAAGGCAAAGCAGAGGTCACACCCGAGTGTTCCTCTGGAACACCTGGAGGGCTTGTTAAAAACCAAAATCAGTAGGCCCCACAATGTGATACAGAAGGTCTAGGGTGGGGCCTGAGAACTTGCATTTATTACAAGTTCCCAGGTGAGGCTGATGGAGGGCCACATTCTGAAAACTACCTGCGTAGACAAGCCCCACAATGTAGTAAATGAAGTTTGGTTAAGTGATAATCCTCTTTCTTCCATTTAACAAATAAGCACTCCTGTTTAAGTTAAGCGAGAAAAGCATACATTGTTAAATGCATTTTTAAATGGTACGTTTATTGTTTTGGTTTAAGGATTGGAATGCATTACATACAGAGGGCATTTATGTATTAATTATGAAATTACTGCTTTCACAACCCAGGTGTTTAGAATGACTGCATTTTGTGTTTGAAATAGCCAATCACTTTATTTTTCTGACTATAATTTCTTGTTTCTTTTTTTTTTAATTTGTTTCTAAATGACAAGAGAAAAGGTTTCAGACACTTAACCGCAAACACTTTCCAGATAGTAACAAACACTGCAACTGCGGTTAGTCTTTATTTCTGACCCATGAGAAACCGACTCAGACATGGGATATAATAACTATTGCTCTTTATTTCTCTTTATCACACGGACTTTTGAAGCACGTTTGAGATCTTGTGGGTGATGAGATGAATTCCGCTTCTCAAACTGGAAGAAGGGTCTGGAGGTGGATTTGCAAAACCCGTTGCCTCTGACCTTCAGTGTTCATTTGCACTTGCACTCTGTCAGGGTTTTAAAAACAGAAATGGAAATGTGTTCTGACTGTTTTAACTATGAGAACTTCCTAGAAACACAATAGAGAGACTAGACAATGTTACATCATTATACTGCAGAAGTAGATTTATCTACATGGAAAGATACATTGCTGAGTGTAAAAAGCTAGCTGCAGAACAGCTTCTTAGTATGAGTCCATCTTTATGAGGAAGTGAGCACACCAAAATGTTCCCAGCAGTTACCTTGGTAGAGGGGAAAATGATGGACTCCTGCTATTTTTTGCTTCTGTTTTTCAGTATTTCCTATTGCATATTAGTTACATAATTTACAAAGAGGCAGCTATTATTTTTAAAATGCAAATACAAGTGACACAAAAAGACCACAACTGTCATCTCCCACAGTTTATTTTAATGCCCTCACTGACCCGCCTGACACATAAATTCTACCATCCTGAAGGAAGGTGGGGTTCGCATGGGTTATGTGGGTGATCCACTCGCTGACACACCGCAGCATTACACGTCTTTGGGTCTTTGGGATGTAGTCCTCATTGTATAATGGCTCCTTCAAATATCAGCTGTTTCCTGATACAAACACAGAAACAAGCATAAACATAAATTACTGGTAGTTACTATAGCAACACTTATGATAAATCCTGTTTTTGTACCTGTGGTTGCAATATTACTTTGGCTGACATAAGAATCTTACGATGTGTATTATTTTTAATATACGTGAAATATTTAAAAATATATTTTAAAATATTATTGTAAATATAAGTAAGTTATCCATAAGGTTCTCCCCCACAAAAAAACATGGATGATTTCCTAGATATCAGACCATCTTCTATTGGACACAGCAAGACCACCTCTCTGAGGAAATCTCTACAGGCTGTTTTCAGTTGCCCCCCATTAAAGTGATTGTAGAGAAATTTACCCAGTCTTGTCCTCTTTACTCACAACTCCCTAAAGGTTGTGGTTTGATTTTAATCGACAAACCCTGGTGGTTGTTCAAATTTTTATGTTGTAAGAATGTGAAGACCAATTATGTTATCTCACCACAAAATTAACATGAAAGTAGAGGCTCTTTTTAAAAAATCTCAATCTTTCTTTTCCATTACAATCAATATAAACCAACCTTTAAAAAAAAGAAGAAAGAAAAGAAAGATGATCATGGAAAACAGCCACATTTGCATTTGTAGATTTTTTTAAGTGTTGCAGGCATGTGGCTGATAGTTCGTGGGAGGCAGAGCAGAATCAAACACAAGCTTCATCCCCAGCCGATGCTGGCACTCTGTGACAGTGGGAACGCTTCGAGTCTCTGAGCCCCCAGTTCCTTGTCCCTAGCTCTCAGGTGGGTTTGTGGGCAGTAACCCACTGAGGGCAAGTGTTCCACATCTTCATTGTCTCACTTCCCATCCTGTGAAAGTGGGTGGTCTTTCTAAGGAAACACACAGTTGTCATTCAGAGTGTGCTACCCCTTAGCACATTCAACTCTAAACATGCACAGAAGTTTTCAAGCCAGAGGTTAATGTTTACATTTACATTTAACTCAACAAAGATGTCATCTAAGTCACTACAAATAAACAGGCAAGAGCATAAGATTTCAAGAGAAAATAGTATTGGATATTTATCAAGTTTTGGAATTTAATTTACAATTATTATTACTTGAATTTAATGTATTTTGGTCACTTAAATTTTATTATTTGCAATGATCTAAATGATACCCAAGTCTTTTCCTGTGTCTGAGGGCAATCGCTGTTAGCTCTCTAAGATTTCATGAGATTGGCACATGCCACCACAAGATAATCTTTACAGAAAAACCACGGGACAGAGGAAAACATCATGTTGCTCACATAAGATTTTATATAAATAACAGTCTATAAATAATATGGCATATTCTAGTTTACATAGTACTTTTAAACACATTATGTGATTTGGTACAATCCCAGGAAGGTGGCCATTCCAAGTTAACATCTAAAGTGATCAGATGCAGAGAGCTTACAGGACTTTCCCGGGCACACTGTTAAAAGTAAACTCTGGGCTCTCAATTCTATTCCATTGGTCTGTGTGTCTATTTTTCTGCCCATACCATGCTGTAAAGGGACTATGTCAGATTTAAAAGTTTCTGCACAGAGAAAGAAACCATCAACAAAACAAAAAGGCAACCAACCGATTGGGAGAAGATAATTGCAAGCAACAGCTCTGACAAAGAATTAACATTCAAAATATATAAAGAATTCATACAACTCAATATCAAACAAACAATCCAATTAAAAAATGGTCAGAGAAGGGTCACAGACACCTCTCCCAAGAAGGTATATAAATAGCTAACAGATGCATGAAAAGATGATCAACTTCACTAGCTATTAGGGAAATGCAAATCAAAACTACAATGAAATACCATCTCACACCCATTACAATGTCTGTTATCAACAAGACAAGGGATAACAGATGTTGGACAGATTGTGAAGACAACAGGGCCCTCATTCACTGCTGGTGGGAATGTTAGCTGGTAGAGCCACTACGGAAAACACACGCACCCCTGTGTTCACTGCAGCGTTATTCACAGTGGCCAAGGCATGGAAACAACTAAGCGTCCTTCTGTAGATGATTGGTACAGATATACAACGGGGTACTACTCAGCCGTAAGAAAAGACGAAATACTGCCATTCGCAACAATATGAATGGACCCTGAGAATATCATGCGAAGTGAAATAAGTCAGACAGAAAAAGTTAAGAACCATGATTTCACTCATATGTGGGATATAAAACTGAAAGCAGCAAATGAACAAACAAGAAAAACAAACAAACAAAAACTCACAGACACAAAAACAGTGTGGTGGGTACCAGAGCGAAGGGGCTATGGGGTAGTAAAGGGGAAAAAGGTTCAAATACATGGTGATGGATGATGATCTGACTTTGGGTGATGGGCACACAATGCATTATGAATATCATGTATCACAGAAATGTACACTTGAAACCTATAGAATCTTATTAAGCAATGTTGCCCCCATGAATTTAATAAAAAGAAAAAAAGTAAACTCTGGTCCTTAAAGGCTTTGGTTCTAAAATGAATTTTGAAAGAAGCTCCTTTCACCACCACCATCATACCTCTCTGGCCACAGGGGTCCTCAGTCCTACAGGCTACAGGGACCCACGGTGTCCGTTTGTAACAACCCAAAGGGAATGCACAAATAGGAGGTGTCGAGGGGTCCTCAAGTCCAACTGTCATTCTCCCAAGTCACTGGTTCCCAGAACAACCGCCATTTCCTGGGACTGTCCTCCTGCTTCTGGAAAATGTATGTATGGGTACATTGATTTATCCACTGAAGAAATATTTACATAGCACTTTTGATATGCCATTCATTTTCTGAGGTACAAAAAAAATGCAGCATGAACAAAAGACTCATCTCCTGCCCTGATAGATTGGAAATACTAGTGCTGAAGATGAAAGTGTATCAGGCGATCCCACACAGGATGGTAAGTGCAAAGATGAGTAGTCCAGGGTGCTAAGAGGCAACTACCATAGAGAGGCCCCAACTCTGACTGGGTGGGGTGGGTAGGAGGAAGTGGCCTGAATGGACACATAATATTAGACATAAACAAAAACACTGGGGACAAGGAAGGCATTCGTCAACTAAAATAATGAGTAGAGAAGAGGGGAAAGAGGGAATAGCATGTGCAAATACCCAGAGGCTAGGGGAAGTGTGATGAGTGTGAGTTGGGTGAACTGTGAAAACCAAGATCTTTACCAGTTGCAAAAAGGAGCCTGGACTTTATCTTGACAATGAAAGGGACCAAGAAAGGGTTTTATACAGAGGACTGTTGTATAAAGGTCAAGGAAATCATTGAAGTAATCCAGTTGAATGATGACAGGGTGGTCTAAACTAGGTAGTGACTGGAAAAAAGTATGAAGATAGGTGCAGGAGATCCTTAGAACGTAGACTCATAGAACTGATACTTGATTGGATGTGGGGACAAGGGAGAAGGAAGAACCAAAGTATAATTCCAATAGGATGAGGGCCCCAAGTTCTTTAGCCCAGAGTGCCTTCAGAGAAGTAAGGCAGTGGCATTAGGGCCTCCTCACTGTTTACCTTCTACCTGGGACCTCCTCCTACCCCCTAGACACAAATGAAGATTTTCCTTTATTATATGAAACTATACTGTACTTAGCTCTGAGGGTTGCATATTTCTTCCTTAAGCTACATGGATTCAACCAACTTCAAGATGTTGCTTTACAACAAAAGAGAATTTTAAAAAATATATAGCATATGAAGCACACAGATAATTTTTAAAAGGTGAAAGATTTATATGATCTGAAGAGAAACCAGAGTATGCAACAGATAATTAAAATACATAACATAGATTGTGACCCTGAAAAAAAAGATACCTACTAAGCAGGGATCCTGGTGGCTAACTGGGCTGAAATTTTAAACAGCAAAGTCTAGCAGCCATTTCTGTACAGGGACCTCTCATGCAAACTGCACTTCAGGGAGAAGCCTGCCTTTGCATTGACCTGCCTGTTTTCTGTGTGTTTCTGCCATCTGAGCCATCCCTTATAAAGGAGTTCCTGGAATCCTATTTCAACCAACAGAACTGAGGCTTTCCTCATCCAAGTCCAGCTGCACAGCTCCAACAAACCAGAGCAGCTCTATTTTGACCAATCAGGACAGTGCTGTTTGGACCAATCAAACTGCAAGGATTTGGAGTCCTCATTTGCATGAGGATAGACCAATCAGGGATACAGGGGTGGGGACTTCAGTCCATGTAAGGCAGCTTCTTTCTGGCTCTGAGAACCATCTTTCCCTTTCCACTGAAGATTGGAGACCCAGGCTTCTGGGCTGAAACACTGCAGATGTCTCATTAGAAGAGAGCAGAGCAGAGCTGTCTAACTGGAGGGGGGCCTGCCCCCAGGGCTGCCTCAGAGCCATGCTGTTTTCACAGCTGTGTTGTATCACAGTTGAACTGTTTTGCACTGAATAAAGTTTCCTTCTTCACTGCACCCTAAAACAGGGATTTGTGTTGGCATTGTATTTGTACCAACGACCATCAGTTGATAAGATCCATGAAATTTGTCTTAAAGGGTGCTCAGAGGGGATGGACACAGCTTAGGGGCAGGAGTGAAAAAGCAAGGTCTCATTTGGCACAAATACATTGATGTAAACTGGGAGGTACTCATAAAGATATATTCACAATATTTAAAGCCACAATGAAAGAGAATGCCAACTTTTAATATTGAAGGTAGTCGAATCTCTCTCTCTTTTTTTAGGTAGCATAGGCATTACCCATTTAATTTACTTAACTAACTTCCAGTCCATGGGATCAAGCAGTCCAAGAAAAAGATAAGATATACTAAGCATGTCACGGCTGGGGAGAATGGATGTCTTTTCAAAGAATTCACATAAAATGGCTCATTAGAATATGTCATCTTCTTGGTTGTAGGACATGTCTGACTCCACGACACCAATACCTTCATAACCGTAGTTTCTGTCATTTGAGGTTGCGTCACTTTTGCTCTTCTTCCTTTTCAACAGCTTTCCTCCCTGGAGATCTGATGGTTCAAACACGGCAGAACCCACATGGTTAAGTCCTTTGGCAAATGGAACCTCAGCCCCACCTGGTTCAGTTGAATCTGAGAGATTGACTGGGGACAAAAGTCGGTCACTCTGTATCCTTTTTCTTTTTTCTTCTTTCATCTGAAAAGCAGTATTAAAGAGTGAAGAGGAGTCCAAATAATGCTCTCCAAGTCTTCATTAACATTGCTTGTATTTAACATTTATGGCTTCTCAGTTTCATGATTCAACAAAGCTAAGTGATTTAACAAAGCTAAGTTGAGGAATTACTGTTGAAGAGGAAAGATACACTCCCTAGCCTCATGGACCTCCTAGTTTAGTTGGAAAATCCCAGAAGAGAGAAGGAAATGAAGGCTGTCAGAGTGATGGGGACCACGAGTGCAGATGCTGCAGGAACTGATCCTCCCCTCAGATCCTACCCTCCACCCCCACACCTCCCCTCACCTCTAACCTCAATACAGTTTTTCTTTTCTTCCTATGAAGAAAACCCCACACTTCATTCTGAGAACTGGATATTGCTTTCTTAGGCTGTATGGATGAAACTAATTCAACTAACTTCAAGATATTGCCTTATTCCTTCACAGAACACATTAAAAAATAAATATACAGTATAAGAAACATACTTAACATGAAAATAATTAATAATAAATCCATGCAATTTGTCTAAAGCCTGTTGATAGGGAAGGCTCACCTCAGCAGGTAGACCTGCCCCCCGCCCCAGCTCAGGTACCTTCCTGCGCTCTGCCGCTGCCTGCATCCTCTCCTCCAGGTCCTTCCTTGTGAAATCCTTTACTTCCTTCTTGATCTTGAGTTTTTCCAGCCTGGCTGGTGGCTTTCTCAGTGGCTTCTCAGTCGTGTCCACCTGGAGGAAGACACTTTTTAAACGGAGAAACAAATGTATTTATTGGCAGAAAAGAGAAGGTAAAATAAATGTGGTGTAAAACATGAATCCTAGAACTGTGAACTTTCCAGTGTCAGATTTAGGAAAAAAAACAAAACAAAACATGAAAACTGGTAACAACAGAACTGAGACCTAAAGGAAAAAAACCTATTAGGTGCTGAAAAAAATAAAACAGGCTCAAAAAAGGAAGGAAGGAAGGAAAGAAGGAAGAAAGAAGGGAGGGAGGAAGGATATACTGAAACAGGGCAAGGGCTCAGGAGAAGGTAAAACACTTGAGAATAAACACAAGATAGAAAAAGGTGGCAGATGAGCAATAAATTTGTGATTCAAGGTAAAAAGTTAAACCTGGTGACTTTATAATATGCTACAAGCCGCAATGACTCTCATTTGGAATCCAGGTTAGTGTTCAGTAGTTCTGGTGTTGTCCTGGGAGAACTAACCACTCCTGAGCAGCAGCTCTGCGCTGGGTTTTGCTTTGCTACTTTACAAATGTTTACATGACAGCAGGAAAACCATCTCATTTCATATGATTGACAAATTTTAAACAGTTCAAAGCAGTAATAATGACTTTGTGGTTATAATTTTTTTAAGATTTTATTTATGTTATTTTTTGACAGAGGGGAAGCGGGGGAGAAAGAGAGGGAGAGAAACATCAATATGTGGTTGCCTCTCGTGTGCCCCCTACTGGAGACCTGACCTGGCCCGCAACCCAGGCATGTGGCTTGATTTGGAATCAAACTGGTGACCCTTTGTTCCCCAGGACAGTGCTCAATCCACTGAGCCACACCAGCCAGGGCTGGTTATAATTTCTAATTGCAAAAAAAGGTAAAATTCTTGTGCAGGATTTATCAAGAAAATTTTCACATATTTTTAAAATTAGACTTTTTAAGTAATATATATCAATTATGAAAAATTAAAATGATACTCAAATAATCTCCTAATACTCTGTTTGGCCATCTGGCCCTGATCATGAACCACTTTAATGCACATCTGTAATGTTTAATCAAACATAAATGGGATGATACCAGAGACACTGTTCTGTAATTTGCTTTCTTCACTTAATTTAATATGAACATCTATCCACCTCACTATACATAGATTTATTATAACTGGGAAGGTCTTAATGAACTCCAAGCCTTCATTATAAAACAAATTGAATATTATTTTAGATAATTTCTCTAAAGATGTTTAAAGACAAAAGAGATATTGATATCCATTGTAATATTTAAAAGACTGTCTCTCACCAGACTGCGAAACTGTAAGTACCAAGAAAATAAATCAAAAAGAGACAATGAAGCACAGGAGAAAAGGGCACGGGAGGGATCCGTATGGTGCGCAGAAAAACCTGGGTTTGCAGGCTGAGTCAGCCATTCAATTCTGTGACACTTGCCTTCCTCCTTTCTAAAATTGGTTTAATAATACTTTTGCATGGGATTGTTTTTCTTTTTTTTTTAAAAAAAGGGGAGTAGATGGTAGCCACTCAGTAAATGACAATTACTTTGCATTTGGTGAAAGCAGCGATGTTTTTCAAAGACAGCACATAGAATCATAACTAGTATGTATCATTTGTCACTAAACAGAGGAAAGAGAGTTGGAATCACAGGAGCCAACGGTCAGGGGCCTGGGCTTTAACCCCTGGCCCACCACTAATATGATGTGACCCGAGACAGGGCACCTTTTCTCTTTGCACTCAGTTTCCTCAAAGGTAAAAAGAGTGAGGTGACTGGTGACAGCTAAGCTTCCTTGTAGCTTTAAGATCTGATTCTTGGAAAGCCTTTAAAAGGGAAAATATGTGTCGAAATTTTGGCTCAGTTACATCCTTGAGACAGTTTTATGTAGTGAGTTGTTCATTAAAAAACAAACAACTGGGGTGTTTGTCCAAGAAACTCCCCCTCCCCCATCATTGTATTATTTTTATGACAATTGGCTTGTAGGCTTCCTACTGACAAAAGCCATCTCCTGAAAAAGGAATGTATTTGTTATGGAGGCTCAACTAGACATACAGTGAAATCAGTATGAAAACAGGTTTTTAGGGGAGTTTACTCATAGAGGACTAAAAGAAGATGGAATGGTAATCCAGGATCCTACAAAAGAAGGTTCAATCAGGCTTTACATAGGAGTCTGAACCTTGACTAAAATGATTAGATTGGTAGTTCTGAGAGAATTTCCTGTTTGGGTGGACTTTTCTTGTGGCTTTATCCCAAAATGATGCCTATAAAATCATCTACTTCCTCCCCATTTTGGAAGTTAATTCTACCTGTGCAACCCACATCCTTTCCTGAGTAAAGTATTGCAAGATTTGAGGAAAGATATCTGTATTCTTTACTACTGGATATTACGAAGTCAGAACTTATCAACTATTGGTACTTTAAAATGATAAAAAGGATCACATTGTACTTAGAGAGGTGCTACCCACAGAAACACTAAAAAAACCCCCAATTTTAAAACCTATCGAAGTTACTAGTTCCATCATTTTAAGAACACCATGGGAACACTGCCACACCCTAAGATGCCATGATAAAACTTGGGTCTTTTTTCCAGACAACCTACATATATATATATATATGTATGTATGTATGTATGTATGTATGTATGTATGTATATGTGTGTGTGCATGTATATGTATATGTGTATATGTATACATAGGTATGTATATATACACATACACACATATATGTATATATGTATATATGTATATATATTTACTAATAGTAATATATTATATAATATGTTATATACACATTATATATTATATATAATATATTATAATATAATATTATATATATATATAACTTCTTGCATCCACTGTGTATTCCTCAGAGCTTCCCTAATTAACTATAGACCTACAGATGAACCTACCTTGGCTAAGCCCCCTTACCGGAGTCCGGTGCACAGAGGGAGATCTGGCATTCCTGCCCTGTCACTGTTAGACCTCCTGGGGAGGCTGGTCTGAGTGTTAACTGGTGTTTACCCAGTAACTTCCTCCTCAACAGACTCCCCATGAGGTTCAACAAATAATGTGACTTTAATGTAATGTGAACAAACTCCCCATCTGCACAGAAGGTCACCAAACACAGAAGTTACGGGGCAGGGGATAAACCTTGAGCAGACAGGAGGAATCAAAAGAGTCTTATGTAGGGAGACTGAGGGCACCCTAAGAGACAGGGAAAAATAAGTTAGGAATACAAACACCTAACTTGGTTAATACTTATGTGAATAAATGATAGCCAATGACATCTATCTCAAGAGATTCGTCCCAGTCCTTACACATATTTACCTGTGTGCACAAAACCAATTCACATTTCTAGTACAGCCACTTACATCTCATTAGAATGTTTCAAAATATACTGATTCATGGTGCCTGATATTTAGCTTCTTAATATTATATTTTTCCCATACCATTATATTCTCTCTGAGAGAATGTAACATCTACTAGTATGAATGTGCCTGAAAGCAGGGCATTACAGAATTGTGAAAAAGATGGAAGGGGGCCCTGTGGTGGGCTCAGATACTGCCATGGACTTCTAGAGAGAGACTGGCTCACGGGGGCATCCCTGAGTCAGAGCATGAACGAAAAACCCTTACTTTTCAGCAGCCTTTATTACATGTCGCTCCAAATGTAACTCAATTAAAGGCAACAACCTGGCTAAGAAGGGGGCAGATTTATATCTAAAACACCCTTGTATTTAAATATACTATTGGACTGACTAAGGAGTCTTGTTTTTAATGTATCCTCACATCTATTACTCTGTTTGGTTCCCCATAATATTTACAAGGTTTTTTTAAAGTAATTAAGGAATAGTGTTTACATGTGTGGTTGAATGAAGTTAGTACACTGTAGTAACTGTAAACATTAACATCTCTTTTGCCCATACTCTTTTTGTTTCCCTTTACTCTGGCTTGTTTTTCAGCATATTTTATTATCTATTTTTGTTCCTAAAATATTTTTAAATTTAGGTAGTTCAAAGTATTCTTTAATAATATTTCTATTCTTAATATGGTTCTCCTTTCAGAATTTTAAGTTTAATTCCCACCTTTTACAGTGTCCTTATAACTTTTCTTAAAATGTATAAGACACCTGCTGTCTGACATACTTAAGTGCTCAACTACACCTGAATTGAAAGAAATTTTGCCTGTGACAATGAGCAATTACATCTCTCCTTCATTTCCACATGGTTCCTGAGCATAATCTTAGTCTTACACCAGATAATATGTTATATTTTCAGGAATACTTTAGAATTCTCTTTCACAATAAAATGGGGGATTTCACTGTAACGCTCCCCAGCTTTATGATGAACGTGAAGGCTTCATATATTGACATGTTTGCTGAAACTTCAGGACAGTGGTTCTCCATCTGGGCTGTCCATGGGAATCACGTGGGAGCTTTCAAACTACCACAGCTGGGGCCCAGCCCCAGCCACGAGGCCCAGGTGGAGCCTGGGCACTGGGAGCTCCTGGGTGATTCAAACGTGCACCCAGGTTAAGGACTCCTGCACTAGGCAACAAAAGGCACAGCTGTGTGGTACTGCAGGCCTCTTGCGAATCTGGTTTATGTTGGGGTATCTTGGCCCAGTTCCAAAGCAAACACAAGACAAAACAAAACCTTCCACAAAATACAAAAGAACTGTGTTACTCCTGCCTGCTTCTGCAGTCCTGTCACATTTACATCCTTTGGAGAACACTCCAGCTATGCTCCTGACAGCATCCCCTCTCTGTAGAGGATGAAAACAGCCTTCATCTTTGGCGCATTTAATGATGTTATGAAAATCGTGCCCATAGTTTTTATTCTTTTGTTTAAAGAGACATCTCTTTCATAATGCAGCTTATATTAATTAACTTTGTGGGTGCCCTTGCAAGGCCAGAGTCTGAACTCACTCATCCTTGGTAGCTGAATCACTGGAAAATGTTTTAATGTTATTCCCATTGGCATTAGCATCAAGGTTCCACAGCATTTCCCAAAACAAGGCATTGCTTAGATACTCAGTGTTTCCAAAATCTGTCCTCTTCTAGATTACTCTCCTGCCTTTTCCTTTTAACAACCTTTTTCTTTCTGACCATCCCCACATGCCAGAGACTCAGCTACAGCTAGAAAAACCTCTCCCCTCTATGTCCATATTAAAGGCACATAGTTTTTAATATTTTCAAACAAGGTACTCCAAAGTGCCTTGTATCATACCACTGTACAAATGTAAATTGTCATTATGTTGGCATTATTTTTTCCATTATATGGTCCATTTTCACCGACTCCTTTCCCCTATATCTTCTTATTATTGGTAGCCAGATAATATCATTCATAAGATTTAGCAATCTCCTTTTTTTCCACCCAAATACTTTCTTCAGGACTTATTTTCCTTCTTCCAAAGAAAATTCCACTTTAGATTTTATTGATGAGTTTTCAGCATTTCCTAAGCAGAAAAGGAAATTATCTTTATTCAAACACTAAGTGACTTGCTCTAGGTGGCAAACTTGATTTAAATAAAGCACATTTTTATCCTGAGTTGACTGTTTTCCCTATAATACAAGAGACATTGATATGATTTCTGATCTCTATTTCCACCATTTCTGTCTCTTTTTTCTTTCCCCTTGGGTTTCTTTTCTTTGTTATTTCCTCTTTTATCTTCTTCCTTCTGCCTATGCTTTAGGTACTGCCTCTGTGTGTGGGCTTTAAAAAAAGGAAGCAAAACAAAACTTGCTATCCTCGTCACGAATTTACACAGAACTTATTAAAAAATTAAGACCTCCATGCTTTCAGTCTACGTAGGTAAACATAGTTCACCTCCTTGAACAACCACATCAAAATTACAGTTAAATTATAGAACAACCATCACTCAGAGCCATCAGAAATCAAGTTGAATGGAAGTCTGACAACTATGGAATTAAAGAAACCACATCCATCCAGACTGGTAGGAATGGTAGAGATGCAGAATGGGCTGATCCTATACCCATGAGTGATGGATCAAAACTCAGGAAGGATGTTTTAGGAGCGATGGGTCCCATCCCCATACCAGGACCCCAGTTCAGGGTTCCAGTGCCAGAAATATAAATCCCCATAACTTCTAGCTGCAAAAACTAGAGGGGATTGAGTTAGTGGAGGAAACTTCAGGAGTCCCAAGCAGTTTCCCTTAAAGAACCCATGCATGGACTTACTCAGACTCACTCCCTCTGAACTCCAGCACCAGGTTAGCAGCTTGAAAGGCACTAGTGGCATACAGGGAGGAACTGAAGTGTCTGGCATCAAGGCAAGAGCTGGGAGACAGCTTTCTCCCAGACAGAAAGGCAGGCAGAGGCCATTGCCCTTTTTCTGGGTGCTCTCCCGACAGAACCAGCGAGCTGGCAGGCGGGTGCTATATCTGAGACTCCATCAACTTGGCTAGCACTGTTTGCGCTGTCCTGGAGATCCCCAGAGGCTTTGTCCTACCCAACTTACAGTTGTTAATCATGACTTTTCCATATGAATGGCTGATCTTGGCTCATGCTTCACAACTTCCTAAATCTTATCACAAAAGCAACAGTAGGCCTCAGTGAACCCCTAGTCCCCATGCCTCTAGCTAAGTGGCACCAGGCTAGCCACTTGTAGCAGCCAGCCTAGATTCACAGCTTGGCTTCACCTGGATATCACCAAGCCAAGCACAAGTAGCAGCCATCTCAGATTGTTTATAGCTCATGTGGGATGGCTCCAGGCAAAACACAGGTGGCCTGTAACACCAGGGAAACCCCAGGGCCTGTGCACCCAGTGGGCAGCTACAGACCATGTTGGAGCACCACCACCCTATCCCTACACAGCTGATCCTTCACAGAGAGCAAAGGTTGGTGGTCTGTGGTCATAGCCAATCATTGCGGCAGATTGGCCTGGGCAAATCCCTCCCATTGACCTGCCAACAGCAATCAAGGCTCCACTACAAGAGGAGGGCGTACTTAGCACTCATGAAGGGCTCACCTCAAGTACACAGTTTGGATGATAGGGGAGACTGTGTCACTGGACCCTACAGGACACCTAGTACATTAGGCCATGCCACCAAGACAGGGAGTCATAGTAGCTCTACTAAGTATATAAAAACAAACACAGGAGGGCTGTCAAAATGAAGAAACAAAGAAACAAGGCCCAAATGAAAGAACAGATCAAAACTCCAGAAAAAAAACAGCTAAACAAAGTGGAGATAAGCAATCTATCAGACGCAGAGTTTCCAAACACTGGTTACAAGGATGCCCAAGGAACTCAGTGGGGACCTCAGCAGCGTAAAAAAGACTTGGTCAGAAATGAAGGATACACTAATTGAAATAAAGAACAATTTACAGGGAAAAAACAGTAGAGGGGATAAAGCTGAGAATCAAATCAATAATTTAGAACATAATGAAACAAAAAACAACCAGTCAGAATGACAAGAAGAAAAAAGAATCCAAAAAAAACAAGGGTAGGTAAGCAGTCTCTGGGACAACTTCAAGAGGTTCAACATTCACATCATACAGGTGCCAAAAGGAGAATAGAAAGAACAAGAAATTGAAAATGTATTTGAAAAAATAATGAAAGAAAACTTCCCTAATTTGGTGAAGGATATAGACATGCAAGTCCAGGAAGCACAGAGAGTCCCAAATAAGGTGGATGCAAAGAGGCCCACTCCAAAACACATCATAATTAAAATGCCAAAGGTTAAAGATAAAGAGAGAATCTTAAAAGGAGCAAGAGAAAAGCAGTTAGTTACTTACATGGGAGTTCCCATAAGACTGTCAGCTGATTTCTCAAAACAAACTTTGCAGGCTAGAAGGGATTGGCAAGAATATCTGAAGTCATGAAAAACGGGGACCTACAACCAAAATTGTTCTACCCAGCATAGATATCATATAGAATTGAAGGGCAGATAAAGAGTTTCCCAGACAAGAAAAAAACTAAAGGAATTCATCATCACCAAACTATTTATTTTGTTAAATGTTAAAGAAACTTATTTAAGAAAAAGATCAAAACTATGAACAATAAAAGCAAAAAATACAAATCTGTCAACCATTGAATCTAAAAAAGAGACTAAGCAAACAAGAAGAACAGAGACAAAATCATGGATACTGAGAGCATTTTGATGGTTGCCAGATGGGAATGGAGTGTAGGGGAAAAGGTGAAGAGGTAAAGGGATTAAGAAGTACAAATAGGTAGTTACAGAATAGCCATGGGGATGTAAAGTACAGTATAGGAAATGGAGTAGCTAAAGAATTTATATATGTAACTCATGGTCATGAAATGGAGTGGGGATTACGTGAGGGAGTTAGGGGTTCTGAGTGGAGGGGGGCAAAGAGGGAAAACTGGAACAACTTTAATAGCATAATCAATAAAATGTAATTAAAAATATTAAGACTTCAAGACTTTGGCCACAGTAAATTAGAATTAGAATAAATATATTGATCACACTAAGAAAAAGCAATGATAGATCAGTCAAGATGAATCAATGAAGAAAGATAAGTGTGAAATGATTTCTATATTTATTTCCTCATATTTAACCTCATAGTATGTATATAAATATATAAGCATATCTGTTTCAGCTTTGGCATTTAGGCCTATTTTCTTATTGATTAAGTCAGAGTTCAGTTTTATATTTACAGTTTCTAGTACATAGGCAATGCATAACAAAAATTGATGAAAGAATGAGGCATGTTATTCAATGGGGCTTATCGTGTCTCAAATTTGGTAAAACCCAAGATGTGTTTTGCTGGATTCATTAATCATTAATGATTAGGGCAATTCTGAGTCTGTAGAGATGGATGGTGTGCAGAGAGGTGACAGAATTTATGGGAGAAAAACTGGCTTAGATAAATGCTGTCTGCATTGTGACTTTAAAATGCATATGCCAGAAATAACTTGTGATCAATTATATTAGATCTATTTTTAACTATAAGCTAATGTTAATTACAAAATTACTTGCCATGATATTGTACGATTCTCCATTTCTAGATACTTTGCTGTGGCTTTGTATTATTCCTTGAACAATTAATTCCTCTAGGATGTCTGATGACTTTTGTCGCTCTCGATTCTGTGGAGGTTGGGGTTTATGGATTAATCCATTGTTTGCTAAGTCTTCCAAGGGAAAAGAAACAAGAAAGCAAAATTTAAGCTTGAAGATATTGTCAATCAAATGCTAAATGGATGCCATTTAAGTCTTGCTTCTTAATTAAATCTTACACTCAATACTCTTACCTAAATACCTGTTTCTACTATAAACCTTTGAATCCTTTGAAATTCAAATTCTTAATGTTCTAATAGAGGATACATGTCAACATAATACACTGTTTACTAAGCAGACCCCATATTAACTTAACAAAAAGTCTTTCACATGCTGCCAGGTGCTACTTTTTTGTTGTAACAACACTTGTATACTTGGGTACAACTGCATGGGTTCTCCGTACTAATTATGAAGCTAAACCACAGCTAAGAATGAGATATTCTTTCGGTGACTCTTCTGAGTTGCAGTTGGTTACTATGCTTTGTATACAAAGGATAAACACTGTGGTGTTGCCAAGAGACTTCTACTTCTGCAACCTTGAGTTTACAATTACACCATCTGCTAAATCTATGTTAAGTAAAAATAGGCCTTTTTGAAAAGAGTTTTTGAACTAAATCAGGATTGGAGTCAAGTGATATCAGCTAAATTTTTATTAGTGACTCTAAAAATGGCACTGAAACAGTTTATAGAGGAACCTTTATAAACTGTCCTGAAAGACCTCCCCCATTACAAATCACTCAATTATATAAGTGAGCAAGGAAGCATCCATTTTAAAAACTTCATATTGTAAGATAACAATGCAAAGGGAGGTCATCAGAAACAAGCTCTCTTCTATTCTGTAATCATCAGGAAGTCTGTGGGGTAACCAAATCCATTCCTTCCAGTGGATAGAGTCTTTTCATGAAAATTTCTGAAGCAGCACTATATTAAGCACTTAATATATTTTATAACATCTGAGTCAAATATAACCTCTGTAAAAGAGGTATTATTATCCCTATTTTACAAAGAAACAACCTTATACAAGAGAGACTAACTAACTTGCTTAAGGTGGCAAGGGTAGTGAGCAAATTAACTAGGATTTGCACCCAAGTGTGACCTCAACAGCTGAGTTCTTCACCACCTCACTGCACTCTTCCCACTGACACCAAATGCATGGCTCCCACTGGCCACGGTCCACTTCTCTCTCAGGACATTTCTATTAAAAATGTCATTATGGACACCTGTCACACAATACAATTATTTTAACCATTTTGATCCATTCTTTTCTCCATCTACTGGAGTATTTGTCTTGACATTTACAGTAGCTAATCTACATAGAAATCTTTGGACTACATCAGTCATTTTGGCTAATTTTCATAATTTCTGGGATATTGAAGCATATTAGAGAAATGTTTAGAAATAACATTGTACTTCTTTTTAATTATAAACATAATATTATCATAAACTTGGAAATATTGAAAATAATAAAAAGATAGTAAAAATGTCCATTCTCTTACTATCAGATATCATCATTTTTAATATATAAAACTTTATTTTTATAAATGTACCATCACATTGAACATGTAGTTTCATTTCGTATGCAGTGAAATGTTTACATTAACATTTTCTCCTGCCTTTAGAAGTTCTTCACAAGCATAAGTATGGAAAGTGATGTCTTCCAAGAAAACGTGGGTGAATTTATCTTTAACCATGGTGTAAAGAAGGGCTTTCTACCTGGCTCAAAATCCAGATTTGATAAAAGAAAAAAAACTGATAAATTTTACTACATTGAAAACTTTGCAAGTCCAAAACTAAACCTCACAGTAAAAGTCAAATGTAGATATCATGTACCCCCAGCTGTGATGTGCTAGACAGGGATACAATATAATTTTTGGTATTCTTGCTAAAAATGCATCATCTGGACTTAATCATGAGAAATATAAGACAAACCCAAACTGAGCACATTCTACAAAATAAATGGTCTGTATCTCCAAATATATCAAGGTTATGAAATACAAAGAAAAGACAAGGGAATGTTCCAGATCAGAGGAGACTACGGCCACATGGCAGCTAAATTAAACATGTGATCCTGAATTAGCTCTTGAACCAGAAGTTTATTTATAAAAGGCATTTGTGAGACAATTGACAACATCTGAATGTGGCCTTTGGATGAGATAATAGTACTGCATCAGTGGCGATTTCCTGACTCAGATCCTTGTCATGGGATTTTGCAAAGCATGTCCTTGTTTCTATGGAATACATGCTGGCTTATTTAGGAGGAAACTATCATTATGTCTGTAACTTACTCTCAGAGAAAATATACTTGTATAGAGAGAGGGAGAGAGGGAGGGGGGATAGAGAGAGGGGGAAGACTATGAAAGTGCAACTGTGGTACAATGTTAACATTTGGGGAACCTGGGTAAAAGAATATAGGCATTCTGTGTTTCTGTCTGCCACTTTTCTTCAATCTAAAATTATTCAAAATAAGAAGTTTTTCTTCCAAAAGGAAATATTTGGGAAATAGGAGTGTGAAATTTGAAATTTTTAACAAATATACTCTGCAGCAAGCAGAGGTGAAATTGGGTAGAGAAAAATATAAAGCTCAGGACACTAATTCTTTTTCATTCTGTGATAAGAGCTTTCTTAAAACTAATTTACACTTCGTTTTGGAAACATCTGCTTTGGTAGCTCACTCCCTCCCCAAGCTGGTCTCTTGTAGCACTGTCCTCACCACGCCCCACCGCCGCCCCCATGGTCCTCCCCATCCTGCTTTCAACAGTGTAGGGCTGACGGGGCTGACGGGGGCTGACTGTCCCAGGGCACACCCAGGTCCCTGTCCACCTGGCAATCTGTAGTTTGTTAACATCATAGATAGCGAGCATTCGTGCTGCACTGTGGGAGGCATTCCCATCAACGGAATTTGCGGAGAGAAAAAATTCAACACACACACAGACGGAGAGGCCGCTTGGCGCTGCATCCCTTCTCCTGCCTCATTCTCAGAGACCACGTCTGCACCAGCCGGAAGCACAAGTCAAGGGTGAATACGAAATTTGTGACAACCTGAGTTGCACGAGAGTCCAAGAAAAAAAAAATCTCATTTATAACCTTTACATTTTCTCATTCTAACTTGTACCTAGGGAAGAATCTACAGTGATGAAGAATTAAATGAAAGCCTTTGCCCCAATAAAAGACAGTAGTTTTCCTTGAGGTCTGGTAAGTTCAATTGGTTTCAAAGGCTGATAAAATATAAATAAGAGCTTTTATATCAACCCAAGGGGGTAAAGGGAGTGAAAACATGCCATAAGAAAAATATTTGGAAGCACATAGTTTCAAGGGGCACACTAGGTCATAATTACTTTTATGCTTTTGAAAGATTCTTTCATTGTACATTTACTGGTACTTTGGATGGGAAGAAACCAGGGAAACAGTTTGATGCTGGTTTTGTTTTATTTTTTCAAACATAGAAATTCCCCTTGGAAAAATGTTAACATAGTGGGAATGTAAAGGAATTTAACCAAAGCCCATGTAACTTCTATTCTTAAGTCCTATTTCCAGCCACCAATGAGGCTTAGTTAAGGGGGGAAAAAGATGGTTTAATTACTGCATGAGCAGGAGAGTAATAGTTAGCATTATTTACTCACACAATGAAGGCCTAAGGCTAAATTCTAATGTCTTAGAGAAGGGACCTTGACATTTAGAACATTCCCTGGCCCACAAAGCTGCGGCAAAGGGACCACCAAACACATATTATGAAACATATTTGGAGAAGACGTATTTTATGGAGATTAACACGAGTCGGGGCTTTTACCTAAATTTATTCTTCTGTTTCTTCCATTAGGAGATGGGGAACTTTCTGGAATGGTTCCGGGTAAGCTTTCCAACTGGACCTGCTTTTCCCGGCTTTCGGGGCTGCCCACAGAGTCCTTGCACAGCGCAGCCTCTGGCTGGGGTCTTCGGTTCTCCCCGGAATGAATCACACCCACATCCGCCTGTGAAAAGGGAATCGTTTTGGAGAGTCAAGATTCTTAGAAAATGGTTTCTCAGAAAATGAAGACAATGTCACAAGATTGGCTTTGTGGAAGTTTAGCTAGCTAGTATCTTTGGTAGGCGGAATAGTACCCAGTGGCCTACAGATGCTACCTTACTTGGCAGAAAGGACTTCACAGGTGTGATTAAATTAAAAACCTTCAGATGGTAAGATTAGCCTGGACTGTCCAGGTGGAGACTAAATGTATTCACAGGGTCCTTAAGGGAGGGAGGCAAAGGGCAATTTCACTATGGAGGAGGAGGTGATGTGACAAAGGAAGCAGAGGACACTTTATAAGATGCCACAGTCCTGGTGATGAAGACGGGGAAGGGCCACTGGCCAAAGAATGTAGGGAATGCAGCCCTAAAAGCTGGAAAGGCAAGGAAATGTCCCTCCACAGAGCCTCTGAAAGAAATCAGCCTTGCTAACCTCTGGACTTTTACCCCAGTGAGACTGATTCTGTACTTCTGACCTCCAATACTGTGAGAATACAATTATGTTGTTTTAAGCCATAAATTTATGTTAATTTGTTAGAGTAGCAATGGAAAACTAATACACAGTTGACCCTTGAACAACAGGGGTTTGAACTGTGTGGATCTATTTATACACATAATTTTTTCAATAAATACAGTCAGCCCTGTCTGTACCCATGGGTTTTGCATTTGTGGGTTCAACCAAACATGGATCAAAAACAGTTTTTTTAATTTGCAGTTGGGAATGTGCACATTTGGAAGGCTGGTTCTATGCATTCTTTGGCCCCATTTCACATAAGGGACTTGAGTATCCTCAGATTTTAGTATCTGCGGTGTGTGTGTGTTGGGGGGCGGGGGGGTGGTAGGGATTGTTGTCCTGGAACCAATCCTTCATGGATACCAAGGGACAGCACATAAAATTGGGGGGAATTAAAAGTTATACACAGATTTTCGACTGCAAGAGGTATTGGTTCCCCTAACCCCTGTGTTGCTCAAGGGTTGACTGTGATATCAGATATGAATCAGGTACAAGCTGTTTGCTGAGCATTCTGAAAGATACAAAAATTAACAAGTTCATAATCATCAAGTATAAAAAATAAAGATACTGCTGTTAAAAATTTTTTTAAATTTAGTTCTCATGAGAGGATTTGTTTATTGATTTTAGAGAGAGGAAAGCAAACACTGATGTGAAAGAGAAACATCAATCAGTTTGCCTTTGGTACGAACCTGAACCTAGGTATGTGTCCTGATGGGGAATCTTTATGGGATATTCCAATTAAGTGAGCCACCTGGCAGGGTTAAAAAATTTTTTAATGGGACTAACTTCATTGTTTTTGCTGATTAAAAAAGTAATACAGAGGCCTAAAAGTGATTAGTAATATTTAATGGTGTAAAGCAATTATTGTCTGTTTGCATTGTAGCACATTATGTAATCATGTCGCATCTCAGTGAACCGGATTCTTGTGAAGGCCACCAGGTTGTTTCAACTTTTCAATGTAACAAACAGTGCTGGCATAGTGTCTGCGCATATGCACCAGCCTGAGTTCACCCACTCACCCACGAGGAAGAATTCCTAGACGTGGACCTGTCAACACGTGTGTCCAGAGGGCCCTCTGTAAATCCTACACTGACTTGCAGTCCCACCTTCTGCTTTTGAGGATGTCTGTTTCCTCATATCACAACTCCACTGCTTGTTAATAGGTCAAAGCACAGTGTGAAAAGGGGCCGTGTGTGATTTAGTAAACCACTGACTTAAAAATGCTGGTTGGTGTTAATGTTCAATAGTACTATAGCAAAAGTAGAAAAGTAAGAAAAAGCTAAATTAATTCAATTGATAGAACTGGCATTTATTTTTAGAAATATATATTAAGTACTAAATATGTTCAGGAAAACTTTTCTCGTATCTCCTCTAATGCCACATCCCCTCTTGCCCAGTGTTGGCTCTTCTTTCATTGCTTGGTTTGCAACTTTCCCACTTCTGGTTCATTAGGAGCTTCTAGATGTTATCAGCCAACCTCTTCTCTTATCTAAGACACATACCAGAGGAAGCCTCTTCAGTATTCTCAGAAGAGATTAAGAACATGAGCATCTTCTGCAGAATATTGCCTTCTGGCTATTCTTATTTATGTCTATGACTTTGAGTTTCTCACCCAAAAGATGCTCTTCTCCCCTGAGTCTTTGAGGGGCGTCAGGATTCCACCGCCCCCCCCAACTCCTGCACTTTGCAGCACAGCCCTGATATACCGGCACAAGTTTGTATCTTTTGGGGAGTAGCAAAATGAATGAATTTACTAATGAATGAATTTCTAACGAGCAAAGAGGAAAGGTCATTTTAGAAGGAAAAGCACACACAAACATGAAACAATATTGTGTGTCCACAAACTTGAATTGAACCTGAATTATGCCATCATAGCAGAAACAGACTGAAATAGAAAGTGGCAGATGCTGAGGTGGGAAAGAGAAGTCTTTTGTGACAAGTAAAAGAGTTTGATTTTATTTTGAATGCAACAGTAATCCTTTGTAGGACTGTCATATGTGGAAATAAAATAAACCATCAGTTGTGTTTTTTAGAAAGCTCACTCTTGAGATAGTGCAATGGCAAGAATTCAAGGAAGGAACAAAGCAGGGCAGCCAGTTACAATTGTCGGGTTAGTGTCCAGGTCAGAAGTGATTAAACACCAGCTAGGACAGCGTCAATAAAAATGAGGAAAAGCGGTGGGCTCAGAAATATTAGAAAGGTAGATAACAGAGCTCAGAGAATTTTAGTTTGAAGGACAGGGTCCCTTCTGGCTCTGAATTAGGACTCTAGAACTAAAGAGAAAACATCCCTTTATAAAACAGGAAAACAATAAAACATAGGACACTAGCATGAAACACCTGATATTTTTACAATAAAAATCAGACAAATTTCGTAAAACTGAAGGCTATTTGACTACTTTCTAGATGCACTCCCACAGGTGAAGTCCCTCAGAGGCTAAGGAGAAAGCGCAATAGCTAGGCATGGCTCCACCCCGCTCAGGTTCTCTGAGTGCAGGGAAGGGACTCTCCCAAGTTCTGACTGCACACAGCTCCTTATCACCGAGCTTATGTAACATGATCATTCCAGCTAAACCAGCAGCAAGTTTATTGTACTGAGGATTAATTAGTCCTGTGGCTCAGGACTACATGGGAAACTAGGGAAAAAATCAACCGACTGAACAAAGTAAGCAGACGAAAACTCCACAGATCAGAAATAAGAATTGAAAGCCTGAGAGCCCCTATGTGCCTTTCTCCTCCTCCCGCCATCTGTCTTTCTTCACAGACACCGTTACTGCCATCCAGCCCCTGTAGAATAAACCCACTGGGAAAAGTCTTTACAAATAACATGTGACATGTTATTATATTGTTATGTAATGACTATTATTACATCAGACAGGGTCTCCTTTTCCTTTGTCATGTATAACATACATGCAGGGTGGGGCAAAAGTAGGTTTACAGTTGTGAGCATGCAAAACAGTGTATTCTTGTATTATTATTTATTATTGTATTATTTTCCATATGAACAACTGTGAATCTGATGTTGCCCCACCCTGTGTATATCAGTTCTGCTTCATTGTTGTTACTCACGATGAAGGAAAAGGAGAGCCCACCTACTGCTAATCTTTCCGGGGTTCTCAGTTACTGCTGAATGTGAAGACCGCAGTGAGCATTCTTTCCCCTCTTCCCAGATGGACTATCAAAACCCAGTGTCTGCAGTGATAGTAAGACAGATATTTTCACAAGTTCATTTTGTTTGCAGATCTCTCTTTTATTGAATTAGTGAAGTACTAAATAACACACAGGGATTAATTTTGCCCTCTCACATTTCCCACTGGAGAACTTAAAAAATTTAACTGACTTAACAATAACAACAATAAACAAAATGCCCACATTGGAGCTGAGAGCAAATCAGGATATTTTCAGTCTAAAAGGTGTCTTTTCACAAACATATTCTGATTGGAAGAGATTTAAATGTGACAACCCTGAATGACAGACCTCCTAATTGTTTCATGGAAGTGACTAATCCAAGCTTTAGCAAGGAGTTTTACCCACTTACACTTACTTGTATACAATCTGCCTTCAAGCTCCGTGAGTGGCCAAAACTTCAACTGTAGCAGATGAAACACAATCTTTCAGCATAAAATAATATATATCAGCCTGCAGTAGCCACAGCAGAAATTTAAGATTTTTCTCTTTTGAAAACTGAGAATGTCTTTTAAATATCTGATCTATGTGCAACCCATTTTGGAAATCTTAACCCAATTTCATAATCTAGATTTGGGAGTAGATATATTTTAAAGACTAGAGATATTTACTAATTAAATAGACCTATGCCTCTCAGCCATATGTCTAAAATAGTTTTCTTGTTCTTCCTGTGCATGCTGCATTTCTATTTCCACACCAGTAAGTCTATCTGCAGTGGGACTGGGGGAGGCACAGGAAGGGGGGTGAAAGGTTTTATCTTTTTCCTTGAGATGAAGTTGTAGCAGAAGAACAGACTCAATGCCTTTCTACATTTCGTGTCAATTTTATTTTGTACTTCATTGTCTTGGTGAAAAAATTTGATCAATTTCACACAACATTGAAAAACTGAGAATGCCAAGCTGAGGGCTATGCATAAGAACAATCAACATTCCAAAAGGGTACTGACTTAACTGTAGACAGGGCTGGGTTTTGTTTGGTCTAGGTTGTCCGCAGGTGTCATATGTTTTCTGAAGCTTTTGGGAAACAAATTTTCCAAACAGCTTGGAGGGCATCATTTGTCAAAGCTCCCTGGAGCATAAACCTTCTTAAATTGCATTATTGGCAGATACAGTTTATAAATATATTTGTCCACACACATAGAGGAAGAGTTTGTTCTTCAAAATTTATTTTTTTCTAGTTTACTCTAATGAATGAAATAATAAATGGTAACTCTCCAAAAAAGTCAGAAATACGTCCGTCCTTCTAAAAATTGGACTTTATATCTGTCCTTCTAAAAATTGGACTTTAGAAAGTATTTAGTCCCATTAACTGACAATAAACAAGAATTTTCTCATCAAATATTAGGGGAGAGTATGAAGGATCCCTGGAGTCTATTCCAGTATAGCCTGTCCCTTTTTATAACAAGCAGAAACTTTGAATTAATCACATAGAAAGAGATTTCCCCAAAGAAGAAAAGTTTCCCATCATTTCTTATTATGCATTTTATTGCAGTGATTTCTCACCACTTTAGACTAAGGTAAGGTGAAGAAAAAGTCTACAGGCAGATCTCAAGAAGTTTGATTCAGAATATTTTACAATTGTGCCACCAAGGAACATAAATATTTCATGCAAGCAAACATGTTCATCTGATTTTAAAGACACTGCTGAACTACTGAACTCACAGCCCCAGGAATTTATGAAGGTAGTGGAAGCAGTACTGTTCTGATAGCAAGTGTTTAACTAGTAATTATACCTTTCCCAGATCTGATTTCCAAAGTCAAGTGCTTGGGGTGGGGAAAGAGAGATATATGCATGAGTTGACTTTGAATCTATTTTCGGGTTATTTTAATACTGAATTTCTCCTTGCTGACTGTCCTTAGTCTGGTTATGTACTAGGAGAGAGGCAGGCACTAAGGAATGGGAGGGGCTCGGGAGGACATTTTGTTTTCTGTTGCTTTTGGAGAGAGAGGAAAGGAGAAACACTGATGTGAGAGAGTAGCATTGATTGGTTGCCTCCTGGATGGATACTCCCAAACCAAAGACAAAACTGCACAGACAGGAACCAAATCGGCAATCTGGCATGTGACCTTGCTGGGAATGCAATTACAGCCTTTCAGTTATGGGCTGACGCCCCAACCAACTGAGCCGCACCAGGCAGGGCATAGCATTGCAAGTTCTTGGCTGGCTGATGGGAAAGTCCATGAGTGATAGGGACCGGAGAGAAGAGGATGGTATTAGAGAGATTAGTAGGACCAAATGTCAAGAGTTTTGCACACCTCAGAAACTTTTTTTAGGAAGGTAGGCAGCAGTATGGAAGGCAGACTGGTTAGAATGATGACAGGAGAGGCAGACAGACCCAGAAGGAGGTCGCTGGGCCCTACAAGCAGGCAGTGGCAGCTGGCGTGGAAAGCAGGTGTTTTCTGCTGAACTCCCCCAGGGCAGTAGGTGCTAAGCTTGAGTCTCTGCCTTTACTAGACTCTGGTTTGTTTTTTGACTCCACGAGCCAAGCAGATGTGCCTAACACAGAGTAGGTGTTGTAACTGATACTGGAGAGTGTCTTGCACATCACCTGTGGATAGGTGTGTGCCCTTTAAACTGTAGTTCCAAAAATGACCTTTAGGAAAGGTGACAGGATGGGCTTAAGTCAGACCATCTCAATCTATTATCAGTGTTCTCTTTCATTCTTAAAAGCATCCTGCTTTTGATGATAAATTTTATGGTAACATTAACTTTGGGGAACCCCTCTCCAGGAGACTCTTGTGGGTTCCTAGTTCTGTTTGTGGAATCTTGAACGTGGTGAGGATGGGGAGAAATCATGGACCTCATTTCTGCTTGGACCAAACTGTCCCTCCATTCCCCACCCTGGAAAAAATTCCCCTGTAGGTCTCCAGAAGAATTAAGGAAGACGCTACCTTGAGGGAGAGTGGAAAGAGTATTGGAATGACTTTTGAAGATTAGACTCTTTCTCCAGCTCTGCACTCCAAACCAGCTGTGCAGCCTTGGGCAAGTTGTCTACTTCTCTGGGCCTCGGGGGCCCTCAAGAGGCAAGGGAGCTCTCTTCCAGCTCTAAGTAATTGCCAAAGGACCCACTGTCTGGAAGCCAATAATACATGGCAGGTCCCAGATGCTCTCACCTGTCCCTGAGAATCATCTTCAACCCCAGCTCTGTACACAACGCACCACTCCTCCCGTTATTCCTGCCTCTGCCTCTGCCCTGGGGTGACATCACTTTTGCTAGCTCTTGAAACAAAAGACTCTCAGAGCTGGTCCTGTAGCAGCAAGGATCCTGGATAAAACAGCAGTCAAACACTGCTGTTGGATAAAGTTGGTTCCAAGCCGCGCCCCCTACATACAAGCCATCCACTGTGAGCCCCACTGACCCTGCTCAGACCCACTCCAGCCTCCCCCACTCATGGCAAAGGTTTTTATACTTGTTTTGTCTGTTTTACCTTGAATCCCTCTTCCCAGCCCCTCCTGGGCGTGGGGACGAATCTCTGTTTCTCAGCAGGCTGGGAAGGTCCACAGCCCATCCTGCTCGCTGCGCGCTGCGCGCTCCTCCTCTGACCCGGCTCTGCCGTGTGCCCCTCGCGCTCTCACAGCCGCGGCCCTGCCTGGACCCCAGGGCCCCGCGTCCTGCACCTGCGCCCCAGCGCCTCTCCCGCCTCCAGCAAGGAAAGGTTCGGCAGGAGGCACTGACACCTGGGCAGTTGCCGGGAACTGTTGCCACAATAAACCGAATCACCAGACCCTGGGACTTTTGTAACCGAGAACCAGAAGATCGGAGGCGTCTAATTCACAACTGGGATGCAGATTACAGCCCTCTCCAAAGCGAAGTGAGGGGAAGACCCGCTGCTGGCCGTGTGAAAGTACCGTAGTCATAAGCATCCTGCATGAACTTCTATCCTCCTTTCTGAGGCACAGTGGCATTCACCCCCACCTCCAGTGCCTGGGCCACGCACTCCATTTCTTGGCTTTTGTGCTTCGGACTCCGTGGGGACTGATTATGAAAAGGCAAGTTAGGAGTCAGGTGGGCGGAAGCAGCTCTTGAGGACCGGTGGGAAGTGAAGGCGCCCTGGACAGCACTGGACGGCGGTATCAGGATGGCCACCGGAGAGGACGGTCACACAACCAGAGATCCAGATATTTAGGATCATAAACATCTCAGCAGCCGAGAAACGGGTCATACAAATCATTTTTATGGAAGATGTATTTTATGAGCAGTTAGGAAAGAGCATGGATATGCCTATTTCTTTAAGAGAATTAAATTAAAACGGTGTAATGCTTCAAAAAAGGCAGGCCAGGCAGACTGCTCAAATGAGCAACATTTTTTCTCTTTATTCTATTTTCAATTAATTTTTACTTTCGAAAATTAGAAACAAAATACTTTCGATTTACAGATCGTGGAGCAACCGCTTATTTTACAGGCTGCAAACTTGGGCTCAGAGAGACTGAGTGACTTAGATGGGGAGGCGGAGTCGGGGGCGGACCGGTTACTGAGGAATTTGGGAAGAAGAACCAGGTGGCCTGACTCAGTCCCTCCAGGTGTCCACCCAGAAAAATACCAGTAAGAATTCTTGGAAATGTGACACTGTTGGATCATTCCAGGGCAATTAATGGTCAGCTCTATTATAAGAAGTGGATTATTTACTTTGTAGTATTTAAAATCATTTTCACTCTCCTTATTGCTCAGATGATGTTGTGTGCCAATTGTTCTTTACTAAAATTGAAAAAGAAGAAAGACGAAATTCAAGAGGAAATATGAAAATCAAAGCATTATAATTATTGAACAGCGAGCATTAAAATTTTGTGACTGAAGAGTTGAAAGAAAGCTCAGTAGTGTTTGGAGAGTATCTCTGAAAAACTTAACTCAAGGTATATTAAGTCACATGAAATGTTCCAACTGGAAACTGGAAATTTTTCAACTAGAATAATCCAACGCAGAAGACACCTATAAAACGTTGTTGAGATGGTTTAATGAAAGTTTGTAAGATGAACTATATGAGTAAGGTACTGCAGATAACCTCCCCCACCTTTTAAGGCAATCTGTGAACAGAGGTTTGCTGGGCATCCCTGTGAATAAATGGGGTGGTACCCAACTGTATTGTACAGGTACCTTTGGAAGCACACTCTGACTACAGTCCAAAGTCATGGAAATGCCTTTTTCCAGGGATGGGCTAGTGCCTGCTCATGCTGCCTCATGAACGCTGATTGAGTAGAATATTTGGACCTGGTCATTAAACACAGCCATTATTAAAATTTAGATTATATAAACTTACAATTACATGAGTTCTATTAAAAACAAAGGCACCAAATACAACTCATTAGTTTCTAAATATTTTATTACAGCTTACTATATCATATTTTTTAGTTTTTTAGGTCTGTTGTATCTGTAGAGTGGAAACGTCACATCATGGTGTGCTGCTCTGTTATCTCTCTCCAAGTCCATGTTCAGTGACATCATATGGGTAGTTTGAAATCACCCAAGGTGGAAGTATGTGCACCATGAAAATCAATAAATACTACAAATCAGGGCCTTTCCCACCACTCCCCCACTCCCAAACTGGTTATTAAATATCGACCCACTGCCTTTTCCCTTACATTGCAGAATGCCAAGGGCTGACTACTCTGCTCACTCTTCTCCCCCACAGACCTCTCTCTACAGTGAAGTGGCTTCAGTCACTCCAGCGCTCCCCACAGGATGAGCATCATTTCCACATCTCCCTCCACACAGGAGCTGGGGCACTACACCAAGGCTCTGTGCTTGGGATCCTTAACTAGCATGCTGTGATGCAGGATAACCTGTTTCCACCTTGGAGACTGCTAGAGGAAAAAGTTCTCAGATTATCCCCGAAGCAGGGCCATCACTCACTCATTTTAAAGTTTTGCTACTACCCTTGATTTTTTCTGCAACTCTAAATAATTCTGAGAAGGTTACTTCTCTGCTTCCCTCCAGTATATTTATTTAAGCCTGAGGTTTGTGTTGAGCTTTGTTTCTCTGGAGTGATAAGGATATTATAAAGAAAAGTGCCGCTCAAACTTTAATGAACACACCCCAGGGTCTTGTTAAGATGTAGATTCTGAGCCCTGGCTGGCGTAGCTCAGTGGATTGAGCGTGGGCTGTGAACCAAAGTGTTGCAGGTTCGATTCCCAGCCAGGGTACATGCCTGAGTTACAGACTATAACCCCCAGCAACTGCACATTGGTGTTTCTCTCTGTCTCTCTATCTCCCTCCCTTCCCTCTCTAAAAATAAATAAATAAAATCTTAAAAAAAAAAGATGTAGATTCTGACTGGTTATGGGGGGATGCAAATACCACATTTCTAAGAAATTCCCAGGGATGCCATCGCTGTTTGTACAGGATCACATGACATAGGAAGAGTATAGGACATGTATGAACACTAAATTATTACTTCAAAAGACAGAAAAGAAAAAGGGAAAATGGACAGAAGAAGAAAGAAGTGAGGGGGAAAATGATGGGGGAGAGTTACAATCAAGTCTATTAGGCAGTCGGTTATAGGAGGAAACAGACACTGACTTCATTTTATCAAGGTATTCTCTGTCTAGGAAGCAACTTGATGCATTGAATTACAAGAAGGAGTGTAATACACCTGAGTGTCACACCAGTTTTCTGTCCTGCTACCTGGTGGAGAAGGGATCTTTGTGTGGGTCAGGGTGAAGACCCACCCTCCGTCAGGGTGAAGAAGAAAAGAAAACCCTTTCATGCCATCACCCAAGCTCTGGAGTCCCTTTCCCTTCTGCTCTCTGTTCTGAGAGGCAGTTTCCCTTCCCGGGATGGCTAATCAACCAGAGAGCACAGAGGTCTCCCTGCAGGCGGTAAGTACACTCAGGCAGGGTCAGCACTGCGCAGCAGACAGGTTTCAAACTTCACATTGAAACCTTCCCAATTTCACTTCAGACTCTGAGCTTTTCAAGGACATGGGAAGTCACATAAATAAATCAGTTTTGAACCCAACACCAAATTCACCAAATTTACTGGCATTCTTCCTATGAATAGAAATATTATATGCTGACCTGTACTCCCAGACATATATCAACTAACTAATTATTACAGTGACAGCTGACATTTTTGATGCTTGCTAATGTTTAGGTAAATGAGGGGAGCTGATGGCGATGTTGGTATTTTTATTTGAACAATTATTAGCTTAGCAAGGACTGGAAATCTATGTCCCCCACCCCCAGGCCACTGCCTGTCTTTGATACATGAGTTAAGAATGGAGTTAATTTTTAAATAGCTGGGAAAAAAAGAAAAAACATTATTTAGTGGTTCATGAAAATGATATGAAATTCAAATTTCAGTGGCCATAAGTAAAGTTTTATTGGAACACAGACACTTGTGTGTTTATACATTATCTGTGGCTGCTTTTGTGCTATAAGAGCAGAACTGAGTAGCTGTGACAGGGACCATATGGGCCACAGAGCCAAAAATATTTATTGTCTAGCTTTTTACAAAAATGTTTGCTGATCTCTGATTTAAAATGATAAATTCCCACAAGGGTATTAAATAACTACGTGAAACTCTAATGGGTTGAAAGAGTCTGTAAGTCTTCCAGAAGGGCAAGAAAACCTGCTGGGGACTAGCTGCCACACGGGGGAGTGTATCTCATTAACTAACTGAACTCCAGGCCTGTAGGGCATTTTAAGTGGCTTCATTCAGCTGCTAAAACCCTGCCATACTTTGCTTGGTGCACCCTGTACAACAGGAGGGCTACGGAGTGGGACGAAACTTTACTGTGCTGCTCTGCTGCTTTGCCTCCTGCGTGGGCGTGCAGCGAGCATTGCAACTTCTGGGAAAGAAAAGAGAGCGCCAGATTGTAAGAAATGGGGTGGCATTTCAAAAGTCATCTTGAATTTAAAGACCTAATTTCAAAACCCCATATTGTTCTGGTTCTGCATGTTCCTTTGTCACACACTTCCACCCAAACATTGTATTTCTGGAAAACAGTCCTCTGCCTCACACACACACTGAGCGGCTCAGATGCCAGGGGCCTCTGAAGTTTTTCTCTCTTCAGAGAGGATTCTCTCTGGAATCCTCTGGGGCAGGTTGCCTCAGTAACGTACCAAGAATATTTAGAAAGCTCACAAGTCTGTCCATAAACAGCTGTGTGATAAGCTACTACTAGTAAAGGAAAATTGTACCAGAATATTGTCATTAAAACACACATACACAACAACACATTTGCATAACCAAGAATTTTGCAATCCATGTGCAAACACTTGTAATAACACCAGAGATGAACTAACGGAGTTGCCTCAAATTATAAAGTGCAAGTGTATTTTGGGTATCCCTTCAAGGGACTTGATATGACAGATTCTTGCAGAGAACAACCAGAAATAAATAAATAAGCCCACACACAGGGGAACAATTGTTTGCCAAACCTTGGCATTAAGCCAGCAATCTTGATGTTTGCTCATTCAACACAAACTGGGTAAATACAGAGAGAAAACACCACTCTCAGGGTAATAGCTCAGAGTGGCGGCTGAACAGTAAATTTAACCATAATGATCTCATAGAATTATAAGACTTCCATTTACATCTACACTTAAGAACCTGTTCTGAACCACATTTAGATATTATATGGGTCTAATTCTGTGCTGAGATCTTAATGGGAATGTGTAAAAGGAGAAACAATACTTGCTGAATGGCAGTTGTAAAGGCAAGTTTGCTTTTTAGAAAGCTGTAACAACTCTTAAGGTTACACATGGCAATTTTCACACACTGATATTCTCACAATTAAAGAAAAGTAATGTTTAAATGATTTTTACTGCTTCCAATTTCAGCAGTACGTGGGCACCAAGCTCTGAGACTTTTCAAATTAGTGGTGTGATTTTTCCATGCTGGCCTTGAACATATTGTTTGACGCTCCAGGGGAGTTTGGCTGCTTGCAGAACTGAGAGGCTAGGGGAAGAACAAAGCTCTCTAAGAGACTTGAATTTTTCTGTACTGGAATGTGGTGGAAAGAAGGCTGAGCCAGCTGGCTCGATCCTGATTCCAGTCCTGCCCTGAGCTAGTGGACCAGTATCCAAGGAAGTTACTTAACCTCTGGGGGCCGGCCCCTCACTCTAATGAAGGGGCTGGTGTAAGAGATGCTGGATATTTAGTAGCTCCTAGAACACTGGTTCTTTATGGGAGGGGCTATAGCATCCGTTTCAGAATAATCTCTGCTGCTTGTCATAAGTGCAGGTTCCCAGCCATGTGAATAAACTTATTGGATCAGAATCTCTGAGACTGGTGCCCCAGAATCTGTACTTTCAAGAATTGTCTCAAATTATTCATATGCACAGGAATACTTGCCATTTTGCAGAGAGAATCTGGCCTTCAGAGGGAGGCAGACCTCTGCTCATCTCCGACCTTGGAAAATTACTTCACCTTCCTAGGTCTCAGTTTACTCATCTTTAAAATGGGACACAGTGATACCTGGAACTAATACAAAATAATATTGACTGTAAGAATTATATATACTTTCGATTAAAAAATAAAATAGGACATAGAAATAGTATCCACCTATTTTATGGTACCTAGGGTTGTTGGGAGGGTTAAATAATTTGTTAAAAAGGCATAGAAAGTGCTTCACTCACTGTAAGTAATTATGTACTACATCGCAGCTGAGATGATTTTGACTATATTTTGACATTTACAGTCAACTTATTTTTTTATTGTAAAGTAGATAAAATTTGACATAAAGTCCACAACTATATCAAATTCACAACACTGCAAGGGAAGAAAAAATATTTTGTTGAATAATCTGACTTTTGAAAAAGATTTAGGGTTTAAATTTTTTTAACCATGAGATTGATTACATTATTTTTATACCAACGTAGGTCAACTTACCTCTAGCCTGATGTATCAGGCCCTGACTCTAGGAACATTTTTTTTTAAGTTCAGCATTGCGTGTCACATACCACCAGCCAGACTCAGGCATTGCCCTTTTCACAGTGGATGCTGTTTTTTCCTCTGGAGAAGCCCCGTCTGAGCCCGGGTGAGGTATGTAGCCCCACAGTTCCCTGCTTCACCCTCCTTCCCTCTGCCCTCTCTCTCATTTACAGCAGCTACAGCAAGCCGCCTCTTTTTCAGAGCAAGCTGCCGTGAGGCCCTGATTGTCAGAATTACTTGGAGGGAAATTATAGCTCTCCTGTTCTAGAAAGTCTGTTGAGTCTTGCCAGGAGAATCATCACAGTGAGGGTGCTACTTATTTCTCTCCGTGTGAAGGCTGTGAATCTCAGGTGTAAGTACTGTTGCTGGGGTTGGAGATGAGGGAAGTAGGGAGGGAGAGAGAGAGAGAAAGAGAGAGGGAGAGGGGGAGATTGAAATTGTTTATAAAGGTCGGGACAATTTTTCCAAATAGATAAGGGTGTGTAGTATGCTCTGGACCAGCCTCCACTGGAAAAGAGTAGCTTGGTTCTTTACCTTTTCTGTGCATCCACACAGCAGGGGGCACCAGCGTCATTGCTTGCAGAAATGGCCTAGTTCCACTGGATTCCCCAAACATGGATTGGGCACTTAGTATGTGTCAGGTTCACTGTCAGGCCCATAATTGGCCCATGCTAACTCTGCTTCAGACTCACCTTTTAGCTGTGTGTTGGCAGGTGGAACTCTCATAGTGACAGGTGTTGAAAGAGTAAAGGTGTCAGGCAGACATTGTGGATGTAGAAGGAGAAAATGTCTTTCATTTCTAAAAAAATGAAATAGGTCTTTGTTAGAGATGCCTGCTCAGAAAGGGAATGTGCTAATACAAAACACCAGCTCAGTTTTGAAAATGGTCCTGATAGCTGTTGATGATTAGTTTTTTGGTATGTGATTCAGTACCTGCTTTTAGGTGCCAGTCTTAAGTAACTGCATAGTTTTTAAAAAGTCTTTGCTGTTCAAGTCTTCACGGAGTGTGCATCAGCTTGTGTGGGACATTTTGTAGGATCTGCGACTGAGCCTCTGTCCTTCTGGGGGTTCTTCTTACCAATTTTTTCTTGACGGAGTGTCTCAGACCAACCACCTCATTTTTTGTGTGAATCCTTCCATCACTTCTTAGATTGATACCCAGGAATCCCAGCTGACTCCATACCTACAGATGCTTATAAAATCAATTACTCAATACATTACCTTTTAATTTATGGCCAGACATCTTGTTACTTCCATTGAATTGAGCCAGCTTTCTCATGATCCACACATGTTTATGTAGCCTGTTTCTTTTTATATAACAGATTGAGGAAGAGGACAAGTGGCATGCCTCTTCATTTCTCTTGGGGCAACTTTGAAGCATACTTTGCTTTTTTCCTAAAAGAATGCCATTTGTTCCACATGCTTATTAACTCAACAAATATTTCTTGAATTCCTCCTGTGCTCCAGGCACTGTCCCAGGTATTGGGGGTACAGGAGAGACCTAAACAAAGGTCCTACCGTCATGAAGCTTATGGAGGGGCAATAGAATAAACAAAAAAGTAGACATCTACCATGAGAGGTGGTGAATGTGCTGTGCAGAAAAATAAATCCCAAAAACAGTAGAAAGTGACTGGAAGGGTGACGCAATTTTAGATTGGGGAGTCAGGAGAGATAGAGAAAAAATGACCCTTATGGGTGTGAGTGGGTGGAATGTTCAAAGCAGAGGGAACAGTAAGCAAAATGCCCTGTGCAGAAGCATAGGTGGGACATGGGAGGGAGAGCCTGGAGGCCAGGGTGGCTGCTCGGGAAGTAGGAGGATGCAGGGATGATGTCAGAGAAGTAACTCAAGTCAGCATCATTGCCCTTCGGACTGGGTGGGACCTCAAGAGAAGTAGCAGCATCTAGTTCTTGTTCTTGAGGAGGTCATGTATTATTTTACTCATCATAGGAGTTGGCTGAGGATCAGGGGAGGGATACTGTATCAAGCCCCAGGCCCCAGATGTGGCAGTACCTAATGGTCCTAAGTCCATGTTGCCCACATGGGTCCTGCTATTTCCTATTCCCTTAGTAGAGTTTCTCTAGCACTCGGCAGAGAATAATACTGTATTTCATGAAAAATTTCCTTCATTTTTCCCAAAATGTCTTTTACTTTACAAACAGATTGTGTTGGTAGTGAAGGGGAACGTGGACATTGCTCAGACAGGGAAGAGCGCCAGCAAGCACTGCAGTGGGAACATGATTTTCCCAACAGGTTTTAGAGCTAACAGCGCCCTCAGCTCCTTTCAGCGCAGTGTTCAAAGACTCAAAAGGAATAATTAAAGAACTGCCCATAGTGGGCTGGCCTAAGTTTCCTGCTGAGTTTATTCTTTTTTTAATTGAATTTATTGGGGTGACATTGGTGGTTAATAAAACCATACAGGTTCAAGTGTACATTTCTGTAACATATCATCTGCTGTTTATTCTTGTTCCCCTCTAAAGTTAATCCCAACTGACTATTAATTATACTATTTACCAACTCTGTGCTAAAAGAGAAACAGTGTTCGATATTTGCAATGACATTAGTGGCGATATTCACCTAACAAGGAGAGTCTTACTTTCAAAGGACACTACACAATGTAGTAAAATTGTACTTTCAATTGTTCAGAGCAGATGTGGTGTAACTTCAACCTCCTGGAGGTGAATATTCAACTGTTATCCTCTAATACATTTAGCTTTGGTTGAATTAAATTTAGCAACAATTTAAAATTTCTTTTATTTCCCTTTCTTTTAGGAAAAAAGCAAAGTATGCTTCAAAGTTGCCCCAAGAGAAATGAAGAGGCATGTCACCTGTCCTCTTCCTCAATCTGTTATATAAAAAGAAACAGAGGGTGAAACTGAAAACCAATCTGAACTGAATGATTACCATACAGCTAGACAGCTTTAAGAAATTCGGTAAAATGATGCCTCCAACCTTCTTCCCTTTCCCCTGATGTGACATGGTCCAGATAGACTGCTGCTTCCAGTCAAGGTGGAATAATAAGGGCCAGACTTACCCTCCCACCAAAAAACATTTAAAAACAAATTAAGTATGTGAACCTTTGGTTTTCAAGGCACTGGACATCAGACCATGAAAGGCAGTGATCTCTGAGAGATGGGAAGTAAATGAAATGAGCCTCATCATCTCCAGCTAACTGCCTTGAGAAAGTTTCCAGACACTGCAGAAGGCAGAATCCCATGAGAGCCCAGTGGACTACTTTAATCGAGGAGAAGCTAAGAATCCCAGGAGGAAAAAGGGGACTAGAGTTTGCAGTACAAAGTACCTGAGAAGAGACATAAAAACAACAACAACAACAACAACAACAACTGGAGATTTCAGAGGGCTGCTTGAGTACTCATCAGAGGACTGATAAGCACAAGCTTATGAGAAAGCTACCCAGGCTGCAGAAAGAACCACCCCAAAGCATTATAAAGGATAGTACTCAGAGGTCTCACAGCGCTGGGTTCTCACCAGCCCGCCTAGAACACCCCAGGAGGCATAGGTTAGAGTACTCAGAAAGTACTAAATGCTTGTCATTAACATTGAGGGCAAAAATGGTCCCTTCAGTAAGTATCATTGTGGTCAGACCTAACAATTCATAAAAGCAATACCTGAAACTGTGTCCAAGTGATGGAGCTGCATTACAAAACAAACTTCAAGTATATGTATTTATAGAACAAAAAATTCTCCAGAACCCCCCAAAATAAAATTGATAATGTAGACACATTTAATAAAAAACTTATCAGGCATGCAAAAAAAGGAAAATATGATCCACAATCAGAAAAAAAAAAGTAAACCAAAACTGACCCCAAATGAACACAGATGTTAGAATTAGAAAACAGGGCATTAAAATTTATTACTACTGCATTCTCTGTGTTGGAAGAGCTGGAGGAAAGTTTCAGCATGTTAATTAGAGACATGAAAGATATGTAAAAGACCCAAACTAGATTTTTGGAGTTACAATGGCTGAGATTTTAAAAATATACTGAGTGGGATTAATGACAGTCTTAGTCCACTTAGACTGCTATAACCAAGTACCATAGGCTGGAGGGCTTATACACAAGAAGTTTATATCTTGTAGTTCTGGAGGTCTAAGGTCACGGCTGCAATCTGGTAGGACTCTCTTCCAGCGTGCAGACTCCTCGCTGTATTCTCACATGGTGGGAAGAGGGCGAGAGAGCTCTCTGAGCTTCTCTGACAAGAAAGGGCACAAATTCCATTTATGAAAGCTCCACCTGCATGTTTAATCACCTCCCAGGTTTTCACCTTCTAAGTCAATCACATTGGGGGTAAGGATCTGAACATATGAATTTTGGGGGAACACAAGCATTCAGTTCATTGCAATGACCCATTAGACATTGCAGAAGAAAATACTAGTGAACTGGCAGAGCAATAGAAGCTATCCCAAATGGAACACTTCAAGAAAAAAAGACTAAAGTAAAAAATGAATAGAGTATCAGTGAATCAAGGGGCCTGAGATACTTATAATTGGAGTTCCCAAAAGAGAGGGCAGAAGGGGGTGGGGAAGAGAGAAGAAAAATATCTGAAAAAAATAATGACTGAAAAAATTTCAAACTTGAAAACTATAAACCTATAAATCCAAGATGCTCAAGGAACCAGTGACACAAGAAACATAAGAAAACAACACCAAAATATATGATAAGCAATTACTCAAAACCACTGATAAAGAAAAATCTTAAAAGCAGACAGAGAAAAAATACTTGCTATGTGCAGAGAAACTTTAAAGTAGTGAACATTTTAAAGTACTGAAAGAAAGATAGAGCAACCTATAATTTTATTTTCTGTGAAAATACATTTCATAAACAAAGGCAAAATGAAGACTGTCAGATATACAAAAGTTGACCCAAAGCAATCTGTAGATTCAATGCAATTCCTATCAAAATACCAATGGTGTATTTCACAGAAAAAACAAATAATACAAAAATTTATATAGAGCCACAAAAGACTCAACATGGCCATAGTAATCTGAGAAAAAAGAACAGAGTTGTAGGTACCATGCTACCTGATATCAAATTATACTACAAGGCTGTAATGATCAAAACAGCATGGAACTGACATAAAAACAGACATATAGATCAAGGAACAGAATAGAGAGCCCAGAAATAAACCCATGCACATATGGCCAATTAATATTTGATTGGGGAGGCAAGAACATACAATGGGGTAAAGACAGTCTATTTATTCAATAAATGATGTTGGTAAAATTGAAAAGATACATGCAAAATAATTGAAACTAGACCACCTCTTATACCATATACAAGAATAAACTCAAAATGGGTTAAAAATTTAAATGTAAGACTCAAAACTATGAAAATCCTAGAAGAAAACAGGCAGTACAATTTCTATCTTTTCTCTTACCTACCAATATTTTTTGACATATCTCTAATATGTCAGAAAGGAGAAGGGAAACAAGAAAAAAATAAACAAATGGGATTATATCAAACTAAAAAGTGTTTGTACAACAAAGGAAACCATCAGGAAAATAAAAAGACAACCTACTGAATGAAAGAAGATATTTGCCAATGATACATCTGATAAGGGGTTAGTATCCAAAATTTATAAAGAACTCATACAATTCAACACCAAAAAATAGTAAACAATCCAATTTCAAAATGGGCAAAGGGCCTGAATAGACACTTCTCCAAAGAGGATGTACAATGGTCAATGGACATATGAAAAGATGCTCAGCATCACTAATTATGAGAGAAATGCAAATTAAAACCACAATGAGATATCACCTCACACTTGTCAGAATGGCTATCATCAATAAATCTGCAAACAACAAGTGCTGGTAAGGATGTGGAGAAGAGGAAACCCTCATACACTGTTGGTGGGAATGTAGATTGGTGCAGCCACTATGGAAAACAGTATTGAAGGTCCTCAAAAAATTAAAAATGAAATGGCCTTATGACCCAGTGATTTTACTGGGTATATATTTCTACTGGGTAGAAATTTAAATCACTAATTCAAAGGAATATATGCACCCCTATGTTCACTGCAGCATTATTTACAATGGCCAAGATATGGAAGCAAGCCAAATGCCCATCAATGGAAGATTAGATAAAGAAGATATGGTACATATGTATACAATGGATGGACCTAGAGGGTATTATGCTAAATGAAATTAAGTCAGCCAGAGAAAGACAAATACCATATGATTTCACTTATATGTGGAATCTAAAGAACAAAAGAAACGAACAAATAAAAAAGAAACAGACTTTTAGACATAAGGACTGATGGTTTATGGTGGCAGGGGGTGTTGGGGATCTGGGTAAAAACAGTGAAGGGATTATGTAGTACAAATTTGTAGTTACAAAAGAGTCATGGGGTGTAAAGTACAGCACAGCGAATATAATCAATAATATTGTAATAACTGTATGGTGTCAGGTGGGCACTGGAAATATTGGGCAGATCACTTTGTAAAGTATATGATTGCCTAGCCCAATGCTGTATATTTGAAACTAATACAAAATAATATTGAATGCAAACTGCTATTGGAAAATAAAGTTGAAAGAATTCACCCTGGCTGGGTCATTCAGTTGGTTAAAGCGATGTCCCAATATGCTAAGGTTGCAGGTTCGATCCTCAGTCAGGGTGCATATAAGAATCAACCAATAAATGCATAAATAAATAGAACAACAAATCAATCTCTCTCTCTCTCTCCCTTTCCTCCTTCCATTCTCTCTTTCTCAAATCAATAAAAAAAAAGCATTCATCACCAGCAGACACATACAGAGAAATGCAAAGTCCCTGTAGGCAGAAAGAAAATGATGGCAGATGGAAATATGCATCTACTACACAAAGAAATAAAGAGCACCAGAACAGGTAACTACATTAATACATAAGTAAATAAGAGTTTTCTTATTATTTAAAGTTCTTTAAGAGATAATTGAGTGTTTCAACACAAATAATAACAATGCAGTATGAAGTTTATGACATATGTGAAAGTAGAATGTATCACAGCAATGAGAGCACAAAGTCCATTTGTGCTAGACTTTGGGAGAGGGATGTGGAAATGCACTGGGAGTATAATAAAAGAACCAATTATATCATCTCTGGATAAAACCCCAAATATGTGGAAACTAAAATATATTCTTCTAAAAAATCTGTGAGTCAAAGGAGCAACCAAATAACTGAAAGAGTCGTGACACCTGATTTCTTTTTCCAGTTCTTTGGGAAATTAAAACACCAGTGATTATCATGATAGTATGTTGAGGAAGTGATTAAAAATAGTAATTATAAATAATAGTAATTGGGGAGTGTTTTCATTTTCCTTTTTAAAAATGTTTAATCCTCATCCAAGGGTATTTTTATTGATTTTAAAGAGATAAGAATGGACAGATAAAGAGAGAGATAAACATTGATGTGAGAGAGAAATATCAATTGGTTGCCTCCTGTACGCACCCCAACCAGGGATCAAACCCATAACCTAGATAGGTGTCCTGACCAGGAATCGAACCTGCAACCTTTTGTTGTATGGGACAATGCTCTAACCAGCTGAGCCACCTGGGCAGGGTTGTATTTATTTCCTATAGCTGCATAACAAATTTCCACAAATTTAGTGCCTTAAAACAGTACACATTTATTGCCTCACAGTTTTCTTGGGTCAGGAGAGCAGGCATGGCTTAGATGGGTCTCCTGTTCGAGATCTCATGGTGTTGGCTGGGGTCTCATCTGGGATGCAGGACCCTCTTCCAAGCTGATGTGATTATAGGCAGGATTCACTTCCTTGCAGCTGTGGAACTCACTGCGGCTTGCTTTTTCAAGGATAGCAGAAGAGACTCTTTGCTGCTTCCTTTATCTGTGACCTCTAGACTTTTTATAAAAAGTCCTGCCTGGTTTATTCAGGCCCAGCCAGGATAATATCCCTTCTAATTAACTCAAAATCAACTAGTGTGAAACCTAAATTATATTTGCAAATATGTTCATTTTTACTATATTTATAATATAATCATGACTGTGACACCCCATCATAACCACAGGGTCCGCCCACATTCAAGAAGACAGGATTATCCTGGGGACATACACCAGGGTCCTGGGATTTTAGGGGTCATCTTAGAGTTTCTTCTGCCCCAGGGAGACAGAGGAAAATGAACACAGGTAAAGGATATTATTTGCCAATTATTTGTACTCATAAGCTCTTCAAAGTGACTAAATGTTGTTCTTGAATGCAAACAATTAGCTTCTATTGGCTTTGTGTTATTTTTGTTCTCAAGACCATTCATACAGTTTTGAACAACCTTAATAATAATTATGGTAATGGTAACAGTTACTATTTCTTGAATGTTCTATATGCGCCTGGCACTTTGCACAGTATTTTACCTATAATATCATATTTGACCTTCCCACTTACCCATCTCATAGATGAAGAGAAGCTCCTACAGCTTAGAAATCTTAAGTAACTGGCCTAAAGTAACACAGCTAGCAAAGGAGTCAAGATTCATCCCTAGAGCTGTCTGATTCTAAATCTGGCACTGTAGGGAAAAAAATGGGAATGCAGAGAGCAATGAAAACTGTTTTTACTGCTCATTGTGCTTTGTGAAAGCTAGTCATTCTTTAGTGGATTGTTTCCATCAAGGATAAATGCAGCCAGCTTTTGGGAAATGCTCTCTCAGTTGGAAAGAACATATAGCAAAGATATATAAATATATATATATATCTTTCAACTCTGCTAAAGCATTTCCTATCAGTTAGAAACACCGTTTCCCACACCCGCCTTTCTTCTATTTTTTCTCAAAGGATAGAACAAGGTCGTACAACTGTGAGTAGCTGAAGTGTGTCTCACGGGTAAGTTTCTCATTTGGAGAGTGAAAATGCACTTGGAAACATGCAAACCTGTGTTCAGATGGCACTTCCTTAAAATTTAATTGTTATGCAATTATTATACATAATTTCACGTTTGATTGTTGGCAGTATTTCTATTATTTTGCACATTTGAAAATGTTTTGCTGCCTTGAAATCTAAGTCCTAAGGAAAAGCTAGCTCCTAGCACACTGGCTATTGCATAGATATTCTCTAAAATGAGTGTCTCCAAGCAGTTCATTGGCTTCCTTGCTCTGGTCATCGCCTCCCTGGACAGTGCCTAGGAGGGAACAAATGAGTCTTCTGGGGGAAGGAGAGTGAAAGAAATGAAATGGTAACTCTTAAGGAAAAGATGCTGGCGGGGTAGACACAGAGGTTTTCATCAAGAAAATGCTCTCATGCCCTTGATTCTACTTTCATTTGGAGAGAAGTGAATACCTTAATCTCCAGGGAAAATATGTGGACCCCCTGCTTAAACAGCATCTTCAAACATACAAGGCTAAGTAATTAACGTTGCCACCAGGGGGCAATAATACCACAGTGATGCTGGAATAGTAATAAGCTTCTTTATTGCCTCCAAATCATCTACAAGAATAATCTTAGGTGAATAAATTTTGTGCTACTCACAGTCTACAACACAACTAAGTAGTAATACACTAATTACATTTCTACTTTAAGGTAACAGTAATAATTAGCCTATGTAGCCTGCAAAGGATGGCTTTGCAAGGAATACGTCTATTCCTCTCTGTGACCCAACCCCTTAGAAGGAAATCAGGCTTGAAAGGATTATGATGGGAATCATGGGTGGTGGGTGGATATAGAGTGTAGCAGGAAGCCATTCAGGTGAGGAAAATGGAGCCAGAGACAGGAAGAGTGCATTTCCCCCCAATCTTCCTCTTAGAAATATGATTGTAGCCCAGAGATCCTGAAGCTTAGCTACGAGGAGTCCCACAAGACTACACAGCCTTTTTCCTCAGTAAGGAAAGGGGCATCATCTCTTCAGTATGCCCTCAGATTTAGCATATTCTTACTGAGGTCCTCATATGGGCAAGGCATGCCCTGGGTCTGGGGTGTACTGTGAGGAATAATAATAACAATAATAATTATACAGATATGATCTCTGCCCCCAGGAACTTGGGGTATAGCTAATGAGTTAATGGTCAGATGAACATGTAATCATGAACTTAGATGATATGCAGGAAAGTATAAGTTAGTGTGAGGTCATATATTGGGCCAGGGTGGGGGTCAGAAACTGACGTTTAACCTGAGGCGTGAGGGAAGAGGCAAACAAAAAACTTGGAGAAGAGTGTTCCAGGCTGACCCTTTGGTATACTGGATTACAGAAAGAGAGGGTGGTGCCGTGTAATGCAGAGCACTCTTTAGGCCGTGTCAGGTGTTTGGGATTTCATCCCAAGAGCATAAGTGTTGAAGGGTTTTGTACGGAGGCTTGACCTGGATCCAATGATGTTTTTGCAAGATCAGTCTGCCTTCTCTTTAAAAAAAAAATTGAAAGGGAACCAGAGTTAAAGCAAAAAAAATTATTGGGGGGCTATTGTAATCATCAGGTAATAAACAACGAGTAGTAAAGACGAAGAAAAGTAAATACATCCTAGATGTTAGGGTTAAGGGAGAAGAAAGGATCAAAGATGGCCGTTCAGATATTGGCATGTGACAGGGTGGGTGGGTGACATTTACTAAAATGGGGAAGGCAGGAAGAGGAACAGAAGATCAAGCATTCCGTTTTAGACGGATAATTTAAAATGTCAGGGAAACATCTAAATAGAGATATCAAGTTGGAGCTCAGGAGGAAGGTGTAGGCTAGAATCTCAATTTTAGGGATCATCAGCATAAAACCCTGAGAGTAGATGAGATTGCCTAAGAAAATACTGTAGAAAGAGAATAGGGCCAAGAATTGATCCCAGGAGGATGCCAACATTTAGAGGTCAGGCAGGAAATGGATATATGCAAAAGTGGCTGAAGGTGCCACTTGAAAAAAAAAGTAGGAGATATGTTTAAGAAAACCTAGGAGAATATGGTATCATGGTAGCCAAGAAAAGGGCATCTTTCAAGAAGAAGGGAGTAATCCACTGTATCAAATGTTGCTGAGTGATTAAGCAAAATAAGGCCTGAAAAGGAGAATTGGATTAAATGATATAAAAACTACTGGTTACCTTTCCTAGAGCACATTCAGTTGTAATGGAAAAGGAAGCCAGAGTAGAGGGCTTCAAAAGGAAAGGGGCATCCAGTACTCAAAAATAAATCATAAATAACTTAAATGAGAAGGGAGACACTAAAACTTTTAGAACAAAACATGGAAAAATATTTTCATGATTTTAGAATAAGAAACAACTTTGTGAAAAATACAGGAAAACGAACAAATCATAACAGTGGACTGATAAATTTGACTACATGAATATTAATTTAATAGTAAGAACTTCTGTTTCATATTCCACATTTAGAAAGGAGAGAAAAATTTTACCCATGTGTATGCAAATGTACAAGGTATGTTCGGAAGGTATCCAGCCACGTACTATGAAAAATAGAGACCTTTATTGAAGAAGAAACAAGAAACTGTACATAGGACAATGACGCCTCTGTCCCCTTTGAAGTAGGCACCTTGGGACCTCACACAGTTCTCCCAATCACCATCAGCTGCCTGTCGTATTTTCCTGAATCTCATCGATGATCTGAAATCTCTTCCCTTTTAAGGGTGATTTTAGTTTGGGAAAAGCCAGAAATCACAGGGCCCCAAATCTGGGCTTCAGTGGGGCTGAGGTGATTTGATGTTTTGCCAAAAAACTCTGAATGAGACATGATATAAGAACAGGCATGTTGTCATGATAAAGCTGCCAATCACCAGTTGCCCATAGCTGTAGCCGTCTGAATCATCCGAATAGTTTCTGCAGAGGAATGTTCAAGCTTAATGCAAAATTTGATGCAGATTTGTTGCTCTACTCGCTTAGTCATTTTGAATGGCATGGCGACACAGCACACATGCTCACTCAATGGCGTCTACCACCCCACTGACTAGTACAGTGAAATCATCATTGTTCACTCATGGGCATTCCAGTCCACTCTCTTTGGCTGCCAAGTTGCATCAATGTTGGGCAGACTGTTCTTTTTTTTAAATATATTTTTAAAGATTTTATTTATTTATTTATTTTAGAGAGGGAAGGGAGGGAGAAAGAGACAGAGAGAGAGAAACATCAATATGTGGTTGCTGGGGGCCGTGGCTTGCAATCCAGGCATGTGCCCTTACTGGGAATCGAACCTGTGACACTTTGGTTCGCAGCCCGCGCTCAATCCACTGAGCTATGCCAGCCAGGGCTGGGCAAACTGTTCTTGCTGTATTAACAATGCCTAGACTTTTTTTGGACAGACTAAAATTATATATATATATATGAGTATATATATTCATATTCAATATATATATTGAATTAATATACAGATGAATGTTTATAGTAACATGGTTTATTGTAGCAAAAACCTGGAAAAAGTTCAGCTAGGCAATCAATCTCAAATGAATTGGTATATAAATGTGGTATACTTATTGAATAGAATATTACTTGACACAACATGTAATGAAAGTGAAGTATAGGGTTGCCTTTCACACACATAATATTGAACAAAAACTTTGATGTGCACAAGATTATGAATTGTGTTCAGTTATATAAAGTTCAAGACTATTATTTAGAAACATGGATATAAATGACCAAAAGAATGAAAAGTATCTGGCCTTGGTCAGCAGCCTTGGACACAGAGAATAGGGCAGAAGGCTACATTTTCAGTATACTTTGTAGTAATATTTCATTTTCAAAACTATATGCATGTAGCATTTTAATAAAAATGTAATACTAATTTTAAAATGAAGGAGAGGTAAGGAAATGGAGACTATATGAGGAAATAACTTTGGTTCTGAATGGAAATGTGGAGATGGTAGTTAGCTGAGGCAAGAGATGCAATTGAGGGGGTGACTGTTTTGTCTTTTTTCCAGGAAACATATTTGGTGTCAATGGGAAGAGTCAAGAAGGGGAAGTCACAGATGCAGAAGTTCACAGAGCTAAGCCAGAGTGTGGTCCCTGAGAAGGCCAGAGGAATTAGGGACCACAACACCTTTGACTTGTCGTGTTTTCAGAAGGAGGAAGGAGAAGACCAGTATAGATGCAAGAAGGTGAATGAGTTTGTATAGGGAATATGAGAAAGTTCCTATCAGATGGGCTTACTTTTCTCTTTTTTGGGTGACAGAAAGATCATCTGTTCAGAAGGGAGGGAGAATCAGAGCTTTGAGAGTGGGGACATTATGATTTTGTCATTGTAGGGTTGGACCACGTTAGGTGTCCACTTGAGGCTGGGGAGCTTATCGTGCCATCAGCTCTCTCATTTGTGTACTCACTTTGGTCAGGCTTTTAAGTCTGGGAGTGATTTCCACCCTGAGACAGATAGCAGAGTCCAAGTGGCCACTCAAGGCCACAGGATAAGTCTGGCACAGCTTTTGAAAGGTAAATTTTACATGACAATAATTAATTTAAATTTTTAAGAACCAAGAGCTCATAACATTTGAATGAGTCCAAATAGATTATTATAGTAAATGAGAATATTTTAAATGGTACATTAGAATTATAAGAGGTGGCTCTGTGCTCTCCCTTAAAGTCCTGGGCAAGTGACTTATTTGTTGCCCTGTGCAGATAGGGATACCTGCGTGCAAAACTTTGAGAACTGATGACAGGCTGTGTGGGTGTTAGAGTCACAGAAGCAAGCAGAGATTAGGAACCATATTTTTGGACTCTAAAGCATGTGCTTTTTCTACCTACCCACATAACATCTAAAGATTCTTCTTCAAGATTGCTCATTTCTGTGTCAGAATATCCTTTTAACCCATATTCTAAATGATGCATGCAATAATCTTGTATTTCTTTTAATTAACAGGCAATTATGAATGTAGCTTCAGAATTTTGGCTGTAAATAGAATTTTATTAAAACCTGTGGCAATGTCTGCCTACCATTTTGCTGGTGGGCTACTCAACTATTTTGGGCCTTTCTTTTGGTAAAATTCAGAGCTGTACAAGTTGGGTTCAAAATTGTACTAATTCTGGACTTTGTTTAGGAAAATACATTTGCATCTCCATCATCCTTGCTGTTTGACAGATGAGCAAAAGGAGTCACAGAGGTGTTGCTTGCTCGAGATCCTAAAACTCTTAAGCAGAAGCTGCTAGTTTCCTGTTCTGTCAGAGTAAATGGCGCTACTATTTTTGGTTCAGTGTTCTTTTCCATTTCTGGTTATCGTGATCAGAGAGACACAAACTCTTTGTTTCTATGATACTTTCTGATTCCCCTCAGGAACTCACAAGCCATGTATTGTCACAGAAACTCTCACATAGTAAGGCCCTTGGGTGTGGGTAGCAGGTGGAGAGATTAAAAAGCCCATGTAACAAAATAAATATAAAATAGTACCTCAAACTATGTGCCAGGAATCATAATGAACCCTGTGAACTTAACCCTTTTTTAAGTAACTTGTCAAAACCTGTTATCTCCTTAATGCTGTGACCTTTGAAAAGGGCCAGAGGTGAATAAATCTCACTGGTAATGAATAATATACATTGAAAAAGAATTTAAACAATGTCTAAAGGGATAAAAATTATTTTAAGCATTTAGGAAAACTAAACATTTTATCTATACACCAAAAAGCATAATATGATATTGGAGTCTAATGATGTAGTAGTAATCAGATTCCAGAGAAATTTGCCATTGACAGAAAATAGCAGATGGGGGCCAGTGCCATTGCCATCCCAGGGAGGGTCTTTGTTTCATGGGTACAGCGGCAGTGCACCCATTCCCTAGAGGGACGGAGAAGATAGGAGAAAAAAAGCAAACTAGGAGACTGGGAAAATTCTGTCCCATTCAGCCAGAATTTTCATCATGTTTTTTGATTGGGAGGGTATTTTACAATGCAGGGCACATGGGTAGAAGGTTTCCAATCTCCTCCTCTCCCCACCACCTACCACCCATCCCTAAATGGGAATAAAAGGAAAATGATAGTGATGAATAGAATCTTCCAAATACCACCTTAGAACATGATGTGGAGTTGTCTGCCCATGGCAGGGACACTCTAAGGTACCCCCCCCCCCCCACCCACACACACTTCCACCTTCTAGTATACATGGCTTTGTGTAATCTCTCCTTGAGTGTGGGCTGGCCTAGTTACCTGCACACTAATCAATGAAATCCAGCAAGATGATGGGTGTCACTTTGGTTATTAAACTACACAGGACTGTAATTTCCAAGCTGCTAGCAGACTCTCTCCATTGCTGCCTTTGATGAAACAAGCTGCTGTTTTGGAGAGGCCCACATGCAAGGGACTGGCCAGTAGTCAGCAGGAAACTGAGGCCCTGGGGCCAAAAAGTCTGCAAAGAACTGAACTCTGCCAACAGCTTCATGAACTTGGAAGTGAATCCACCCCAGTTAAGCCTTGAAATCAGGCCCCACCACAGGGCAACACCTTGATTGTAGCCCTGTGAGAGACCCCGGAGGCAGAGAACCTGATTAAACCACGCTCAGCCTCCTGATCCACAGAAACTGTGAGGTAATAAGTGTGTGCTCTTTCCGCTGGGGGAATATCGTCTTATAAGTGCATGAGTTTTTCATGCACTCTCTGACTTCCGTACTTTTGCCCAGTTGTCTCTTCTGCCAGGAATGCCCTTCCTCATCCTTCCCTTCCTTAGGACGACTCCAATTATTCTTGCAGTAGTTGGCCATGGCACTCACTACCGGAAAACTTTCTTGAATAGTCAGGCTTTCCCCCTCTGTGCCTTTTTTTGGCACCTTGTACCTTCTCTTGTCATGCTTGCTACATTGCCATCGATCATGTATGGGTCTGACTGCTCACTAGACTATGGGATCCTGGGGGCAGGGATCATACTTCTCCATCTATTTCCCCAGCACCCACCAGAGTGTCTACCCCAAAATGTTTATAGTATTAATATCTGCCAATGGATAAATAGGTTCTAAAGAAAAAAAAACCTGAACGTGCTTTTGTGAATATGACAAAGATCACAAACTCACCCTGGTCAAATTCCATGGTCAGAAAAATTTGAATAAACAAAAGATTTCTGTTTGTGCTGCTGGCCCCCAATTTTGAATACCACACTCATCGTAATCTACTGCATGAACATTTTAGCATAGAAAAAAAACCTGAGATACTGGAAAAATTTGTCTCCAGGAAATTTTGTTTTGGTAAAAGAGAATGAGCTTGGGATGCCTAAGATACTGCACTGAATTCCAGCCTTTTTCAGACTATCACCTGACTTTGCATCCGTCCCTTCTGTCCCACTTCCACACCCTGCCTCCAGCCATCACCTTTGTTTCCCTGTTGCCCAACTGTCTCCAGCCATGGCCTCCACACTGGGCTATATCTGGGGCATCTGGATGGTAAAGTTTGCCTCTCTACCCTCCCTGGTACACTGGGGAAATTGCAATCTGTGGATACACAATATCTCTTGCAGTATTTCTGTGTAGGAGGCCTTTCTTCTGGCTCTCTCTTTGCAATACCAGCCAGTGGCAAAGCCTCACAATGCAGAGGGGATTTACTGCCTTAAAGGTTGGAGGTTAGGTGCATGGGTTCTGGTTAGAGTATCTTGATTCAAATCCACTGCTTTAGTTTACTAGCTGTGACACCTTGGGCCAGCTATTTCTCTGTGCTACACTCTTTTTTTTTTTTTTTCAGTAAAATGGGTGACAATAATATCACTCACCAGGTAGAGTTGTTTCAGGAAGGTTAAGTGTATTGCTACATCTTTAAAGCTCTTGAAATAGTCTCTGGCACTATATAACCACTTGCTCTTATTGAAAATTCCAAAGTTTACCAAATAATAAGAAATGTGTGAAAAGGGATCCACATGCTAAGTTCTGGCCAGTAAAGTACTACAGAAACACCATGCAAGAAATATTTAATACTGTGCCATTGGGCAAGTCCAGGTTATATTAAAGGTGGAATACTTCAGATTTTGATGCCTCTCTCCCATCTCTTGTGATTTCTGTGTGGTTAACAGGATGATGATGCCCTTCCTTCAGTTAGCTCTACATCCTGGCACCTTTGTCCCAAGGATCTTAGTAATTATCCCTTGCAATCTATGACAAGACTCGGGTTATGTCCACTTTTTTCCAAATATGAAAACTAAGGGACTAAAAGATATTATATGGACCAATGTATACACTTTGGCCTACATTTAACTAAATCCCTTTTGGTCCAAGCTTCCTGGTCAAATCTGCACTAGTGATGGTAGTCCACATTAATTTCTCCTTTATCTAAAGCCTAAAACATACTCATTGCTCAATTGTACACTCTTTGATGGTTGTTCTCTCTTTCATGCATGTTAGTTATGTTTTGGCAAGGAAACTTACTAAAGCTAGGGACTATATCTTGCACATTTATTTTCATTCTTTATATAAAACACCTGCTGTTGAGCTCTGAGAAATAGGTTATTAGGGACAGGGTAGGTAATGGGTAGAAGAAACCCAGCAGCCTGTGCCAGTCTCTGGAACATGTGGGGTGCCTGCATGTTGGTAGGCAGGTGGCTTTTCTTAAGATGCGCTATCAACTAAACACATGCAGCTTCAACATCTCTGGTTCCTGGTAAATTTTTGCATGGAAGTTCATAGTGATCTCACTAAGATATACAAATTTGATTAGTCCTGGTCCTGATAATCATTGCCAATCTGTGGCCAATAGAAATATGCTTTCTCCACTCAAGAATTTTTGGTATTCCATGCTATGAAATGTTTTATTGTTCTTGGTTGACCTTGGCTCAAAAAATGTTGCAATAAATCCTTTTTAAAAGTTTGATCTCTTATATTCCAAAATGATAGTATCAACCTAATGAGCATTCATAGTAGTTAAAATTGGATATGCTTATAAATAATGATTAGCATATTTCCTTTTCTAGCTTCTGGTTGGTCCAGCAGCATGCACCTTCACCTACTGAGACCCACTAATGATTCAGGAATGTCTTTTCTTCTTATGGAATATACTTGTTTTATTTGGTTAATTACAGTGATTGCTGCTAGACACTGCTTGTCTGTACTTCATCTGAGAACTTATGCATGTTTTGCAATGTGAGTTAAGATTTACTTCTAAATTTTCTTTCCCATATAGGTCACAAAAAACTTGAACCCATAATGTGTTCATGTTCAACTTCTCTTTTTCATAACTTGTTTTGCCTTGTTGGCCCTTCCCATACAAATGTCAGATTTTTAGAACAGATGGTCTCTACAGTTAACAACCTGTGGTCTTTACATCTTTTTGAGGTCATGGAGTGTAGACAGCAAGAATGAAACTTCAGGTGTCTGACACTGGTTTAAGATTATGGCTCACTCCCCTTTGCTCAAGTGACTCATCCCCTTAAGCCTCACTTGCCTTATCTATAAAAAGGTAATAATATTTCTCTTGTAGGGTCATTGTGAGGATTAAAAGAATTAAAATATCTCAAGCCCTTAGTACAGAGTCTGGGACATAACAAGTGTTCAGTAAGTGTTCCTTATGATTTTCTACCTTCCCCTTTTCTCTGGCAGCTCTATCCTCTGTATCCACCCTCAACAAGCTGGCCTAACAGCATCTCACCAAGTTAGCTTAATGCTAAAACAAATGTAGTGCTAATGAAGACTCATGGATTGATCTTCAATGACATTTGTGTCATAAAGGACATTAGTTCACATTGTGTCAAAGGGAATGATTACAATTGCCTCCATATGTCCACTTCTTCAGGATGATCTGAACTTGACTGCTAACTCTGTTAGTAAACTCCTGACCTTGACTTGATATCAACTTCCCTTTGAAACCAATATATGGTTCCTGCAACCTCAAGCAACTCTAGACTTCCTCTTCCCACATGCTAGAACTCTGGGAGGCTTTCTAGGGTTGCTAAATCATCACCACCCCACTGCCATCTTTTTCAGGAAGTCTGATCTCATTGCTGCACTGGGGAGTCTACTATCAGTCCCCCCTTCCCTCCCTTCTTCAGGAAGCCTATCAGGCTTGATAAGAGGAGGCAGATTTCCTCAGTGTTGTTTAGGGACTCAGTGTCTTAATCCTCAAATATTTAATGAGTGGATGTGAATGAACAATCAACTGGGAATTCAAGAATAAGGTTAGGGATATTAACACATAGAGAGGAGTAAAGATTACCTGTTATACCCTATGCTAAACTGAAAGTAGAAGCAGGCAAAACCTGTGGACCAGGCATTATCCTGAGGGCTCCAGAATAGGACCATCTCTCCTTCTGCAGTTATGAACGACTTCTCTGTGCTCTTTTTTCCCCTGAATTTTAAAAAAAGCACTATTGGATCTATAACTTGGATTCAGTATTTATTTCACTTATCTTAGAGACCTAGTCACATACTTTTCTGCTTTAATGTTTTGTTAATAACTACTTTATTGAGATGTAATTCACATACCACTAAGTTCACCCTTCTAAAGTATACAATTCAGTGGTCTTTAGCATATGCACGAAGTTGTGAATCAATCATCACTGTATACTTGCAGAACGTTTTCATCACCCCAAAAGAAATCCATAACCATTATCAGTCACTACCAATTCCCCACTGCTCCAGACCCTGGCAACCACTAATCCACTTTCTGTCTCCACGAATTTACACCTTCTGGACATTTCATGTAAATGGAATCATATAATATGTAGCTTTTGTGCCTGAGTTCTTTCACTTAGCATAATATTTTCAAGGTTTACCCATGCCATAGAATTTACGAAAACCCCATTTCTTTTTGTGGTAAATAATATTCTATTATATGAATGACGAATGTGCCATGTTTTATTTAGTAATTCATCAGTTAATAGATGTTTGGATTGTGTCCACTTTTTGGATAGTATGAATAATGCCACTATAAACATTTGTGTACAAGTTTTTGTGCATACCTTGGGACTTGTCATGTATGAGATCTGTTCATAAAGTATCCATCCATGAACTATGAAAAAGGGAGACATTTATTGAAGAAGATATAAGATACAAGAAACATTGTACACAAGACAATGACACCTCAGTCCCCTTCAAAGTAGGAACCTTGGGATCTCACACAGTTCTCCCAATCACCATCAGCTGCCCTATTGTATTTTCCTGAATCTCATCAGTGGTCTGAAGTCTCTTCCCTTTCAAAGGTGATTTTAGTTTGGGAAAAGCCAGGAGTCACAGGGCACCAAATCTGGGCTTTAGTGGGGCTGATCCACCTGGATGACTTGATATTTTGCAAAAAATCTCTGCATGAGATGTGATGCATGAGCAGGTACATTGTCATGATGAAACTGCCAGTCACTAGTTGCCATAGCTGTGTCCTTCTGAATCCAAATAGGTTCTGCAAAGGAGTGTTCAAGCTTAATGCAAAATTTGATGCAGATTTGTTGCTCTACTTGCTCAGTCATTTTGAACATGACAGCCATATAGTACATATGCTCACTCATGATGTCTACTGCCCCCACTGACTAGTACAGTGAAGTTGTCATTGTTCACACATCAGCATTCCAGTCCACTCACTGTGGCTGCCAGGTTATACAAATTTCATGCAAACCATTCTCATTATATTAATAAAAACTGGACTTTTCCCATCATGTACATTTTTAACTTTATATTAAGTGAAATTTCAAACATATACCAAAGTTGAGGAAATAGTGTATCCATCCTCTAACTTCAAGAATAATTATTAATTCATGTCCAACCTTATCTCATTTTTACCCCCATCTTCTTTTCACTGCTTCTGGATTATTTTGTGACAGATTCCTGACAGTGTATTCTTTTACTCATAAATATTCCAGGCATTATTTGTACTTTTTATTTATTTTTTTTAAAGATTTTATTTATTTATTTTTAGAGAGAGAAGGGAGGGAGAAAGAGAGAGAGAGAGAGAAACATCAATGTGCAGTTGCTGGGGGCCGTGGCCTGCAACCCAGGCATGTGCCCTGACTGGGAATCGAACCTGCGATGCTTTGATTCACAGTCTGCGCTCAATCCACTGAGCTACACCAGCCAGGGCCTACTTGTACTTTTTAAAAAACAGCTTTATTGAGATTAAAATGAATACACATAAAATTCACCTGTTTAAAGTATATTCTAGTGTTTCCTTAATTCTAATATGTTGAATATTTTTTCATGTGCTTTTTGGACATTTGTATACCTTCTTTGGAGAAATTCCTAAATCATATCCTATGCTGCCTACTTTTTAATTGGGTTATTTGTCTTTTCATTATTATGTGGTAAGTGTTCTTTGTACATTCTTGATACAAGCCCCTTATTAGATATCTGATTTGCAATTACTTTTTTCTATCTTTGGATTGTCTTATCACTTCCTTGATGGTATCTTTTAAGGTACAAAAGTTTTTAATTTTAGTGGAATTCAACTCATCTATATTTTTTTGTTGTTGTTTGTGTTTGGTATTATATCTAAGAAAGGGGTGCTTATCCCAAGCCCACAAGTTTAACTTCCAGACTTTCTCCTAAATATTTTATAATTTTAACTCTTACACTTACGTCTTTGACCCATTTTGAGTTAATTTTTATGTATGGTGTAAGGAAAAGGTCCAACTGGATTTTTTATACATGGATATCAAATTGTTCTAGCATCATTTATTGAAAAGGCTCATTGAAAGATCTTATGAGTCTTTTCTAAAATCAGTTGATCATAAATGTAAGAGTTTATTTCTGGACTCTCAATTCTATTCCATTAATCTATATATCTGTTCTTATGCTAAGACCAACTTCTTGATTAATGTAACCTTGTAATAAGTTTTAAAATTGGGAAATGAAAGTCTTTTCTGTATGAATTTTAGCTGGTTAATTTCTGCAATGGAACCAGCTGATAAGGATGTTAAGGATTGATAAAGATTATGTTGCAATTTTCATCAATTTAGGAAGTATTGCCATCCTAACAATATTAAGTCTTCTTATAAAAAAACATAGGACCTAAGTAAATAAAAACCTAAGTAAATTCCCATTTACTTCAATTTACTTTAATTCAATTTACTTGAATTTTTCAACAATGTTTTATAGTTTTTAGCATACAATTCTTGTACTTTTTTGTTAAACTTATTACTATTTTATTATTTTGATGCAATTGTAAATGGAGTTTTTAATTTTATTTTCAAGTTGTTCATTGTTATTCTATAGAACTATAATTAATTTGTTTATATTTATCTGGTATCCTGCATTCTTGATGAATCCACTTTTAGTTTGGTTTAATTTTATCACTTTATCTTAGACTTGATTTTGAAATTGATCAAGTCTTTTATAAGATCCTGGGAGGGCCCGATCAACCCATTCATATGTTATATATTTTAAATTTATATATAATTTATATGCAATATAATCCATTAATCTTTAGTGTACAGCTTTATGGCTTTTTACATATACATACACCAACATTACCACTACCCAGATGAAGATATAAAACATTTCCATCACCTCAGTAGATGTCGTCATGAATGCTCCTTTCCAGTTAACAATCTACCCTCCACCAAATAAACAGTTCTTCTGAGTTTCATCAATTTAAATTAGTTTTTTCTGTTTTGAACTCCATATAAATGGCATATTCAGTTTGACTTTTTTGAATCTATTTTCATTAACCTGATATAATATTTCTGAGTATCATGCATATCACATGCACCAAGTTGTTTATCCTTTTTTTGATGAAGAATATTCCATGTTTTGAATATACCACAATTTGGTGATATACCACTGTCAACTTCAGCAGGTCTACCAGACTGTGGAGCATCATCCAACAAGAAATCTCCAGCACAAAACTTCACAAACCACTTTTGATATGTTCGATCAGTTACAGCACTTTCTCCATACATTGTACAAATCTTTTTTTATTTTGCATTTCAGGTGTGTTTTCACATTTCTTGAAATAAAAAAGCATAATATGCTGAAAATGTTGCATATTTTCTTCCATCTTCAATGTCAAAATGCCTACACAAAAATTCACCAATTTTGTTAATTTTTTAAATGCATGCTGATATGACAACTGTCATAATACAACCTAACAAAATTGTTTCAAATGAAGTTAAAAACAACTAAGCACTACTAGGGCCATCTTACGGGAAAAAAACAAAAGAACTTTTCAGCTAACCCAATACTTAGTGATGTTCATCAATTATCATGTGCTTTTTAAAAAAGATTTTATGTATTTATTTTTAGAGAAAGAGGAAGGGAGGGAGAGAAACACTAATGTGAGAGAGAAACATCAGTTGGTTGCCGCTTGCACACAGCCTGGCTGAGAACCAAACTGGCATGTATCCCCCATCTTGATATTGCTTCAAGGAATAAATTAGCTAATACATGTAAAGCACTTAGAACATTTCCTGATTGATCACATGTTCAATGAATGTTAGCTTGCATCATTGTTATGATTATTATTACTGTTATTATCATTTAACTCTGCACCTAAAGTAACAGAGATCAATATTGGGATATTGAGGAATTGAAGTTCGCCCTGGTTGGGGGAAATATTATTTTACTATACCAGTGATATTTTATCAGCCATTATAACTCCCTGTACAATTCTATTTTTGAAGGAAAATCCAGTCTGTGCCCACATTTGGAGTGATCTTATCTATATGGTAACTAGAGTTCTCTCTCTCTCTCTCTCTTTCTTTCCATATATGTGTTTTATAAAGTTAGTTTGCACAGGAAAAGCCCTTTTTGGAATTTCAAAAAACACTCTCTAGTCATAATTGCTAGTAAATTCTAACTACTAACTATATTAACCACCTTACTTATAGAGAACATGAGACTTTTTGCATTTCCTTCTAAATTGCCCTTAGGGATTTTTTTGTGTATTCATTTTTTTGTTGACCTAGAAGAAGAAATATGTTGGACTATATGATTTATCTAAGGAAGTTAAAGTTTGAAAAGACAGATTCATGGTGAAAACGTACTTTCCTTTATGTATCAGTAATATAGGTTTGGTCTGAAAGAAGGCAGTGTCTCAGTGTTTATCAGAAAAGAGTCTCAGCTCAATTTAGATATGAAAGATTAAGGTCACCATATTTTTTGCATTGGGAAGGACAGAACTAATGATTTAATTCACTGCAAAAACTGGGCTTTGAGTGGGTTGCTATAATTTGAAGAAGCTTTGGGATAATCTTCATAGGGATAGGATGAATGTTTTCTATAAATATGTAAAACATTGGTTAGCCAAAGGGGTGGACTGTAGCAGACAGCACTTGTTGCTTACTCATCCACCCTCTTTTTCTTCCTTAATATAAGAATTCTAGAACTTTTTGAAATGGCATGCCCCATTAAAACTATACATTTCCCAGCCTCCCTTGCAGTGAGAGAGAGCCATATGAAGCAATTCTGGCCAATGACATATAAGTAGAAGTTGCTGGATGTATTCCAGGAAAACTCTTGAAAAGGTGAAAGATTCAGATTGCAGATACCTGTTCCCTTCTTTTGGCCTGAAATGCAAACACTATACAGGAGGTGAGTCAGCCTCTTTGTGACCGTGAACCAACAAGCATGAGGCTGGATATCACATTTAAGGATGACTGAGAAGAAAGATGTCATTGTGGAGCTGCCCCACCAGTCCTGGACTTCTACTTCTGAGATAGTTGCTATGTTAGAACATATAATGATATTAGGTTAACCCACTGTAAGTTTGACTTTCTTTTGTTGGTTCTTCAAAGTTTTAAGCATAGGCAAAATGTATTACTGACTGTATGGAATAATTTGAGGGAGTATGAATAGATAATTTTGGATAAAACAAAATAGTCTTTTCTACTTCTTTAAGGATTCCTGAGATAATCCAATAAACAATCATTGGTTTTTCCTTTTTTAAATTACAATGTTTTAGAAAAATTGCATCAGTTAGAAAATGTATTAACTAGTTTTCTTGTTTTCTGTATTCTTGATGTCTGTATTCTTTTTTGACTTGGGAGGAACTGCCTCTCCCAGACACAGCTAATTCCTAAAGATAGTAATTGACCTGTTGAGTATGACCTTGATATACAAACCAACAAATCCAGAACCCATACCCACAAATATCACCTTTTATCTGTTCTCATACTCTAGGCAACTATCCCTCTGCTCCAATCACCCCAGGCCCAGACACTATACAACTAGGGACATGCCCCAGGAGGCACCGAAATTGTTCAAACCAGCCCATCCTAAAACTGCTTACCTGGCCTCACCAATTCCTTTCCTCCCACCTGTGGCTCTTCCCCCTCTGCCCTGCCAGCCCACTCGTCTTTCCTCAGTGCTTCCCTGTGTGGCTCTGCACCGCTTGCTGTGCCTACTGTTTCTAGGGGACACAGTATAACAAAAATGTCTTCTTTCCTGGCAATCATCTTCATGTCTATGTGTCTTACATACCTGATTAAAACAAATCCTAGGTACCATTAACATTGAACACCTACTCAAATGCCTTAAATATTAATAAGACATTTTACATAACAAAATATTCTTAGATAGAGCAGATCTAGTGTTTGGTTAATTCAGTGGTAAATTGTGCCTTTGTGCTCTGACTTTTTCAGTGGGCCAACCTTGTCTTCGGTTAGCCTGTGCATGGTCAAAACACAATTGCTTCTGCTCAAGGTATTTATATCCAGATAATCTTATAAAATGAATCAGAAGAGGAACCATTTCTTCCTATTTAAGGAAATGTTTTTCCAGAAGCCTCCTCCCTCTAGCAGATTTCTTCCCATGTCTCATTTAGATAGAGCTGAGTGACATGCACACCCCTAAATCCATCATTGGAAAGGTGGACTGGGATCACCATGATTGTCTGAGGCTAATAAAGATGTATTCCTGAGTCAGAAAGGAGAGGGGGTGGACACCCAAAGAAAAACAACATTCTGCCAATAAGGAAGAAGATTCAATGGCTAACCAGCAGTGTCTGCTACAATGTGCTTGCGTAGTAATTTATCCTTTAATCTTAGGAAGAGCTTCATTTGCATAGGAAAGAGTTGAAGAGCATAAAGTACAGAATAAAAAGTTACTACTTCTGAGTTAATATATTAAAGTACATTTTCTGAAACAACAATGCCCCTTATTTTTTAATTTTTCCTGAAGACAGGTTGAGTGCTCATGGCTGCTAAATAGTGTGCCCTTTAGCATATTCTGCGTAGGGTATTATCTTTGTTCCTTTCTCTCTGCCTTCTCTTATCTCTCCCTTTGGTCTGCTAAAATTTACTAAGTTTACAAAAATATTTCTCTTTTCTTTTCCTGTAGTTCTACTTTCCAAGATACTTTCATAACTGTCCCACCACATGTCTCTTCATTGTATTAAGACAGGCATAACTAAAGTTTTGCTACTTCAGAAATTTAGCCTTGAGCTTGTGCCATAATTTGATGAGACTTTGGGGTCATCTTCATGGAGATGGGATCAATGCACACTGTGCACATATGAAAATACTGGTTAGCCAAAAGGGTGGACCGTGGCAGACAGCTCTCAGAGGTCCTATTCTTGAAATCTCTTTATGAAATATTCCGAGTGTCAGCCTCAATCTTAATCCTAGTAATTCTGTTTTTGAATGGCAACCACAAAGGAAATGTTTGCCAGGTATGTCCTGCATGAGAATATCTGTGGCCTAGTCACTTTCTCCAAGAGGCTTGAAATATTTGATAAACCAAATGAAAGTCAGCAAAGTGCAGAGGGTTGTAGTTACTCCAGGCTTATCCCCAAACGGAGACATAAATTAGCCACGGTGTGGGTGTGAGTGAAATTTAGCTTCTTTCAGCCATCTCAAATGCAGACGAGGACTTCAGGATGCCAGGTGTGCGTTATCATAACGTCAGAGGGGAGGCAGAATCATCATGGTGAGAGGGGAGACTGGAGCCAGGCTGACCTGGGTTTGAAGCATGACCTTGCTGAAACACCAAGAGCAGGGTCCACAGCTTCCCTCACCTCCATCTCCTCTTCTGTAAGTTGGAGAGAGTAACAGGATCATTGTAAAGGGCAAATGTATATAAAGCCCCCTGCCTACTGCAATGTCTCATATGGAGAATGTGTTTAATCAACAGAAGCTGCTATATTATCACAAAAGTGTGTGCAACGTAAGTCACCACTTCCTGGCCTTCAATGATTCCGTAAATAAATTGTCCCTCATTTCTAACCTTCCTTATGCTCCCTCAGGGTGAATCTGCCCAGGGAACAGAATTACACAGAGTGCCTCCATCAGTACTTTTCCATATTCAGACTAATGATGTTTAATTTTGCTTTGCATTACTTGTGAACATGAAAAAAATCCTAGCCACTTACATGAAAACAGGAACATCTTTATTTAAAAATCCACATGTAATGGGTTAAAATATTAGATGTGAAAACTAGAGTCAGAATGAGGCTCTGGGGGTATCTTAATGTTGTGCTAAGAAAACTCCAAAATGCTTGTTTTATCCTCAACCTCAAGCCACCAGAGTGGGCACTGGCAGGATTTTTATTAATAATACATGGGACATCGTATCAAGCAAACAGCAGAAAGCAGCTACCTAAAATTCCTCCTAGGACAGGGCAAATATAAACAAACCAACCAATAAAAACTGTAACCAGGGAGACCTTCTCCATGGGAATATGACTTCAGGTGGAAAATTCTTATACACCAGTTTAATACACTTTTAAGTTGGTTCCTGTGGCATAAAGGCAATTTCTGTATTATCCTACATCTACATTGCCTGTGCTGAGCATACACCTCATGAAAGGGGAGCATATTTTATCACTCTTCATAACATCTAGATGAAGCACTAATTAACATCTTAATAATGGGAACCTGGATCATTTTAGTTTGACTTGACTGTTTTTTCCATTTAAATGTGATAAGATTGCAATATGAGAGAGCAAGACAGTTGAGCGATTATAGTCACACAAACACCATATGAATTTAAACCTTGGAAAACCCACTGCACAAGGACAAGTGACCAAATTATATTCTGCTTCATATGCAGAGAATAGGGCTGCAATGTGGGTTTTGGAGTGCTTTTCTTCTCATTTTCAAGGTGCTTAGTATATGGAAAACATGGTTATAATTTCAATGTAGTTAAATACCCTTCTCTACTGCAACTATGTGTTGTAAAGCTGTACATATCTCTGCTACAAAATCATGAAACTATTGTAAATCAAAGTGACATGAATGATTCAAATGTGAAATGAAAGGGTTCAACATGAGAAAATAATAGTATATATTGCATTGTATGTAAATATATTTTAAAACTTATATTTTTGTGTTATATTTTCTTGTCAAAGGAAAGCTCTTCAAGGCCCATCTTTAGAGACTGTTTAAACATCATGTATCTGAATTAAAAGCTTGCTTGTAGCGAAATGTGATCTTAATATGTTCCTTGCTGTTGAAGAAAGCCTTGTTCCTTAATTTCTTTCAGGAACTGCTATTTACTTTGACCAGGGACTGTGGAAGAGCTGAGATAATTGTCCCAAAGACAAGCAAGTGAAGGAACAAACTAGAGCAGCACAGCAGTTGCTCAGGTTACAGAGAAATTGACCCCACAGCACAGGTCCTGAGCCATACCCCGCCCCCCGCCATGCCTTGCCAGCTCCCAAAAAGAAGAGCTTCAAACTGCTCCAGATCTCAGAGCTTGGGCCTCTGGGAGAGGAGGGCCTTTTCTTTACTCTATTTCAAGGCCTGCCTCTGAGGTCTCGTCATTAACTCTATGTGGTCTGAGTCTTGTAGGAGGAAGCCCATACTACTCAGAGGAACATGCTCTGGCCAGAGTAAAAAACTGGTGCCAATTATAACTGGGTGAGGAGGAGCACTGCAGAGACCCAGGACTTGTTTCTTCTTCCCCTCCCCCAAGCTTCCAGGTTTCCAGGAAGTCACCGAGACTTGCGGAGCCACAGTGATGCCAAGTAGATGAGGGTGGGTAACTGAAACCCAAGCCTGTGTCCTACCATTCAACTCTGAGGTCCACCAAGTGGTAATAATGAGGTGGTGGCTTTCTTATCTCCCCTTTCACAAGTGGCTCAGGAGCCGGGTCAAACAAAGTCTACAGGGGGCCGGTGGGGCATCAGTGGACAGCAGCCAAAAAGGTAGAGAGAGACAGGAGAAATAGAGAAAATGAAAGGGGGGGCAGGGAAACGGGCATATTTCCTTTGATTGACTCTCTCTCTGTCTCTGTTTGTATAGATATAGCTGGTCCCCAAATAATATCTTTTCATTATAATGTTGATGAGATGCCATAGAAACTTAACTCTTCTTTACATCTATTAGCTTATGGTAAATTGATTTCATCATATATCACTTCATTTAAAGTCACAGAACCTGTCAAGGACATTATGTGAAGAATACTGTGTGTGTGTGTGTGTGTGTGTGTGTGTGTGTGTGTGTGTGTGTGTTTGTGTGTGTGTATGTAAATATATATACTGAATATTATAATCAATTAAATATATTTGAAAATGTGTATTGAATATGTAAAATGGAATACACATATTTGTATTAGAATACTCTAGAGAAACAGAACCAATAAGATAGGTAGATAGATAAAAAAGATTTTTTATGAGAATTGCCTCATTGGTTATGGAGACCAAAAAGTCCCACAAACAGCCATCTGCAAGCTGGAGAATGAGGAAAACTGGTGCTATAATTTAGTCCCCGTCTGAAGGTCTGAGAACCAGGGGGTCAATGATACAAATCCTGGTCTGAGCCTGAACACCAGAGAACCAAGCGCACTGATGTCCAAGGGCAGGAAAGGATGGATGTCCCAACTCAACAGAGAGAGCAGATTCTCCCTTCTGCCACCTTTTGTTCTATTCAGACCCTCAGCTGGTTGGGTGGGTGGGTGGGCATTGGTGAGGGTGATCTTCTGTACTTAGTCTACTGATTCCAATGCTAATTTCTTCCAGAAACACCTCACAGACACACTTTTACCAGCTATTTGGGTATCCCTTGATTTAGTGAAGTTGACACATAAAATTAACCATCACATGCAATGTCACTCCCGTGGTTAGGTTACATTTTTTAAAATCCCATGTTCCCAGAGGGCTTGCTCCAGCTAGTGTCCCTCTCCTGCTCTCTCTCTCTGGTTTGGAAAAAGCAAGCTTCCACGAATCCTACAGTTGCAAGGAAGTGAATTCTGCCAACGAGCTGAGGTCAGCTTGGAAGCAGGTTGCCCAGTCAAGCCTCCACACAAGGGCTTACCTCTAGTCAGCACCTCGACTACAGCCTTGCCACAGACCCAGCTGAGCTGCGCAGATGCCCAGCCCAAAGAAACCTTGAAATTCTTTAAGCTTGTGGTCATTTGTTATACAGCACAGAAGATTAACACAATAAATATTTTGACAGAATATCTTTTTCTATCTTTCAACTTCAACCTTTCTGGATCCTTCTGTTTTGAATGAGTTTCTTATAAACAGCATATAAATAGAAAATGAAATTAACCATCACAGTATTCAATTGAATACATATGTACATATATGTATATAGGTATATATATAATTATGTGTATATGTATAATACATGTATGTGCTCTCTTGAAATCTTTGGGTTTTACTCCATCCATCAGTATCTCTCTTTAAAATTTTCAATACTGTTTTCTTTCTTTCTTCCACTTGTCTTTCAATCTTTCCTTCAAATAGAGCCATGATATAAAACCTGATAATTGTTAACAACTTTTAATATGTAAACTGGCTGAGCCTTACATTTGATATTTATCTGCTTTTTACTTTTGTAACCTCTGAGCAACTTTTTCCCATGGTCAGTGACTTTCTACACAAAAATGTCCCCACCCCTGCTCTAAGTAAACACTGGAGCCTAACACCAAACAATGCTGCCTGACTGTGTAATGCTGGGTAGCAACCTTTGCAACCCTGCCAACCTGGCGGAGAAAGCGTTTAAGAGGACTCTTTTAAGTGTTGGAGCAAAGCAGCACGATAGGACTAAGAGCAAAAGTGGCAACATAGGCAAAAGCCTGCGGGCATCTGAGACCAATTCCTGCAGGTTTAGTACAGCTTGAGTTGATAGAGGACATGTCGTTGCGAAGCCAGGCACCGCTAGAACTAACTAGTATTGAGATTGGCAACAGAAAACTGAAGGCTACGTGCTTGGAACAAATGTGTGATTTTTCTCCAAGACAGGCTGGGAAAACATGCCCCGTCATGACATTGCAGTTCTGATGTGTGCCTGAAACTATGTGAAGGCAACTAAGTAGAGCAGAATGCTGAGCATTTTGTCATCAGAGTTAAAAAGACTCAGATCCCAGCTGCGTATCTGCTATCTGAGCCATTCTTGGCAAGGTCATGGTGGAGATTTCGGATGTTGGGTCGGTCTGGTGAGAAACATGTTGGGGCAGACAAAACATTCAGCACTTCATATAGACTTAATTGATTCTAATTTCCGATGAAATAAGACCAGTTGTATGAGGAGTAATGAGGCAACACATTTTACACGTACAGGCTCTACTTTGTTTCAGATTTTTAAGGGCTAATGCTAATTTACAGGGGGTTTCTGGCTCCAAAGCTCAACAATCACAGCACATCTTAACAGAGTCCTGCTTACAGCCTCATGCACATAGTGGGGGCGTTAGCTCCTGGCAGCCTGTGCTGAGCATCACCCCTCCACCTGCCATCTCGCTCTCTCCTTCAGACAACGTAGTCAGGTTCTGAGAAATCTGAAGCTAAAAATGTTCCTTTACCTCTTGATGACATTGTGAATTTTAATATTTAAATTATAGGTAATACTGAGTGCTAATATATCTATGTAGGACAATGTATTCAGTACTTTACATGGTTTCATCATTCTTCTTAAATCCTATAATTCAAGATAACTCCTTTGAAATAAAATATTTGAAATGCCATAGTGTATATCTAGAATGACTTACAGCAAGAGCTATTCTAATAAAATTTCTGGACTTTAAAGAAAAAAACACCCTTTGGGAATCTAGCCAAAAAGAACATGCCATTTATACAAGAAAAGAATTGGATCATCACCAGACTTTCTAACAACAGCAGATAAAAATTAACAATACAATTGTATTAAATAAAGAAAAATGTGACCCAAGGATTTTTATATCTAACTTTCAAGCTTAACTGGAACAAACTAATTAACGTGCAAGAACACAAGGAATTGTGTGTGTATGAGCCCCTTCTGAGGAATCTAGTGAAGAATGAACTTCAGTAAACCCAAACAACCACAGAGACAGTGACATGAAAACAGTTATGAACATCAAATGTATTGTTACTTTGAGAACTAACACTAAATGAGGCTAAAAAGGAGGAGAGTACAGTACGTAATGGGCATATGCTGTGATAATGTAGATATTGGACAACTATTAAAAATGAAGAGAGTGAGAGCACATTTTTAAAAGTATTTTCAGTAGTTAAATTGATGGTGATAGAATTAGCTTGCCTTTCTGAGACTGTGGTGCATGTTATAAAGCCAAACACAATAATCATGTATATATTTAATTCTATTATCACCAGAATTTAGTGAGGAAGAAAGGAGATGCAGATGCAAGACAGAAAAGTTTAAGTAAAAATTTTGTAGTCTTGAATTTAAATGGAATGTATCATTGTGAACTCATAGGTATTTTTGTTTCATATGTATTTTTCTAGCTTTATCCACTAAAAATGCCTTAAAAACCATGATTAACCTAGTAACAATAACACACTTGGCATCTGGATTATCATGTTGAAATTTCACTTGATTTTCCACTGAAGGATATCAAAGCTTCTTGGAGGAATGGTTGATTCTAGGTTTGCAATAGAAAAATGCACAAATTGCTCCTAGAATATCTTGCCAAATCAGGTGGCAGGGGAGTTATCAAAGACTACTGGAATCATGTCAAGGAATTCAGCAGCAAACTTATGCACTGGTCAAAGGATTTGAGTTTAATGGAGATAGTAACTGCAAGGGGAAAGAAGCATTCACCCTGACCTGCCTGTAAGAACTATACCACTGAGTAACCAAATGCTAATAGATGGAAGGATGTGTCTCTTTATAAAATATTCCAATGAATAAATTAAAAATATAAGTTAACTCTCATTTTGCAACCATCAGTGACTTAGTGAATCTAAAAGTTTAGCATAATGGCTACAAAAATTATAGAAAAATAGACACCACATTATTTGCTTCCCATTGAAAGAGCACACAATCACCTATAGTCTTGCAAAAGTAATCAAACCTAAAGCCACAAAAATATACAGTATGAGAAATACACTACAGCTCAAATGGCTCAAGTCCTTTAATAAATAAATTGTAAGGAAAAGAAAAGGGGGTGTGGGAAAATGTAGGTTAAAAGAGACCTATATGCATATCAATTTTTTTTAAATGAGGAAGACCAGACTTCTGGTTTCAGTTGAGGGAGTAAGTACAATCTACTCTATCCCCCACAAATTACAACTAAAAATCTTCAACAGAGTATGCAAAGCAACAATTTTAGGACTTTGAAAATGAATACCAGCAGGTGGATTGGAGGGATAATTAAAAATGTGAGGAATAGTGACTATGGCAGAAACTTTCTTTTTTTCCTCCTCCTGCACCCTCTAGGTTAGTCCCAGGGTTGTCTACTCCTGACACTGTGCAACAGGCACGGGCAGACGGGGCTCTAGGAGAAACTCTCCCTTTCTAAACAGAGGAACAGGATGGAGACAGTCAGGGAAACCACCTGTTTTGTTGCTCTCCTGGCCATTCCATGAGGTAAGATAGTCCTGAAGATGAATTACTGCTGCCAATACCGCTGCAGAAGGGCACAGGCACCTAGAACTCTGAGAGAGAAAAAGTCCTTCTCTCTGAGGAGAGAAATAGGCCAAAGTGGTCCCTGTGACCTGACAGTGGAGGGAGAATCTGGACATTGTTGTTTCTTTTATCTTGCTGCTTCACCGTGGAAGTAGACTCAGTCAAGGCAAGTGTGTAACAGAGTGGGGAAGCAAAATCCTATATTTCCCACCAAGGAAGCAGGAAAAGGGGCCCCTGGGGGCTGCAGAGCATGAAGGAAATCATGAAGAGAGAGAGCTTGAGAAAAGAATCCCACAAAGCTCTGCATGAAGTCCCAAGCTGAGCAGACACGTGGCCAATCTGAAGCAGAAAATAGGAGGAGAGAACACTTCCCAACTCATCGGAGGAGACAAGTATTGCCTTGCTCTTAAAATGGGACAATGACAATATAACAAAAGATAGGACGATATCCCTCATGAAAGTAGATGCCAAAATTCTCAACAAAATAGTAGGAAATTAAATCCAACAATATATAAAAAGAATAATGCATCACAACTACATGAGTTTTATCTTAGAATGCAAGGCTAGTTCAGCATGTGAGAATCAACATAATCCACTCTATTAACAAACCAAAGAACACACAAAAAAGGCACACAAGCATCTCAACAGAAGCAGAAAAAACATTTGACAAAATCATAAGTTTTATTATTAAAAATTCAGCAAAGTAGGAATAGTGAGAAACTTTCTTAACCTGATCAAGGACATGAACAACCTACAGCTCACATTGGACTTAATGGTGAAAGACTGAATGCTTCTGCCTTGGGATCAGGAGTGAAACAAGGTCACCCAGTTTTACTACCTGCACTCCACTTCACACCGGAAACCTTGTCTTCTGCAATTAAGCAAGGAACTAAATAAAAGGCATACATATTGGAGAGGAAATAATAGAACTGTCTTCCTTCAAAGATGACATGATTATCTACACAGAAAATACCACAGAATTTATAAAAGAAACTTCTGGAACCAATAGGTGAATTTAGCAAGAAGCCCAACACAATTTTTTTTGACAAAAGTTCAAAGGTAATTTAACAAAGAAAATATAGTCTTCTCTACAGTGTCCTGTTCTTTTTAAATATATTTTATTGATTATGCTATTGCAGTTGTCCCATTTCCCTCCTTCATTCACCTCCCCCCTGCACACCCCTTATCACCCACATTCCCCCCTTTAGTTCATGTCCATGTGTCATAAGTTCTTTAGCTTCTATATTTCCCATACTATTCTTGCCCTCTCCCTGTCTATTTTCTCCCTACCATCTCTGCTACTTATTCTCTGTACCTTTTCCCCCTCTCTCTTCCTCCCACTCCCCTGTTGCTATCCCTCCATGTAATCTCCATTTCTGTGGTTCTGTTCCTCTTCTATTTGTTTGCTTATTTTGCTTTTGTTTTAGGTGTGGTTGTTACTAACTGTGAGTTTGCTGTCTTTTTACTGTTCATATTTTTATCTTCTTTTTCTTAGATAAGTCCCTTTAACATTTCATATAGTAAGGGCTTGGTGATGATGAACTCCTTTAACTTGACCTTATCTGAGAAGCGCTTTATCTGCCCTTCCATTCTAAATGAAAGCTTTGCTGGACAGAGCAATCTGGGATGTAGGTCCTTGCCTTTCATGACTTGGAATACTTCTTTCCAGCCCCTTCTTGCCTGTAAGGTCTCTTTTGAGAAATCAGCAAACAGTCTGATGGGAATTCCTTTGTAGGTGACTGTCCCCTTATCTCTTGCTGTTTTTAGAATTCTCTCCTTCATTTTAATCTTGGGTAATGTAATTATGATGTGCCTTGGTGTGTTCCTCCTTGAGTCCAACTTCTTTGGGACTCTCTGAGCTTCCTGGATTTCCTGGAAATCTATTTCCTTTGCCAGATTGGGGGAGTTTTCCTTTATTATTTGTTCAAATAAGTTTTCCACTTGTTGCTCTTCCTCTTCTCCTGGCACCCCTATAATTCGGACGTTGGAACATTTAAAGATGTCCTGGAGGTTCCTAAGCCTCTCCTCATTTCTTTGAATTCTTATTTCCTCATTCTTTTTTGATTGTATATTTTTTTCTTCCTTCTGGTCCACTCCATTGATTTGAGACCCAATTTTCTTTCCATCACTACTGATTCCCTGTGCATTTTTCTTCATTTCACTTAGTGTAGCCTTCATTTTTTCATCTAATTTGCAACCAAAATCAACCAATTCTGTGAGCATCCTGATCACCAGTGCTTTGAACTGTGCATCTGATAGGTTGACTATCTCTTGGTCACTTAAAAATATTGACTCTGAGGCTTTGATTTGTTCTTCCATTTGAGCCAATTTTTTTTTTGGTCTGCTCACACCTGTTATTTAGTGAGGGGCAGAGCCTTAGGTGTTCACCTGGGCAGGTTAACCCAGTCACTGGGTTGCGATGCTGTATGTGGGGGCAGGGTCAGAGAGGGAACAATGGTGCTTGCTCTATTCTCTGTCGGATTTCAGTCCCCTCTGCCACTTCCCACAAGCAAATTGGACTCTTCTGATGCTGGTTCCCGAGTGGGTGGGCTTGTGTACATTTTAGGACCCCATGGGTCTCTCCAACGAACTCTCCTGTGAGGCTGGGAGTCTCTCCCGACACCTCAACCTCCACAAGTGTTTTCAATCATGCTTTTAGGCTTTATTTTCCAGCACTGGGTCCCTGGGTGTGCAGTCTGTGTCACTGCCCATTTTTGCCTGGTTTATCTGCATGCGAATGTGTGACTGCGGACAACCAGCTGCCTTGCGCGCCTCACTGGGTCTGATTGTTGCCTCCCTGCACCTGGGGTCTGCTACCAGGGTCTGCTAGCCGCCGCCTGCACCCTGCGTGCCCAGGACTGCCAGCCACCGCTTTTTCCTGCCAGGATCCTTCTCTGCTGGCCACCGACTCCGCCCCTCTTATGGGTCTGGATGAATGGTTGTCAGGACTTTTGTACAGTTCAGTTTTCTGTCTTTTCTGGTTGTTTTTTTTTTGTTTGTTTCTAAATTTTTGTTGTCCTTAATTTTGGTTGTGCAAGGAGGCACACTGTGACCATCTATGCCTCCATTTTGGCCAGAAGTTCTTGACAGTTTCATATAAAGTAAAACTTACTTTACAGTCTGATCTAGACATCCCAGTCCTAAGTATTTAACCTAGATAAGTAAAAATGTATGTTCACACAAAAACCTGTACATTCTTCAAAATCACTCAAACCAGGAAAAACCCCAAATGTCTTTAAATAGATGAATGTATTAACAAAACTGTGGTGATCTATACAGTGGAATATTACTCAACCATAGAAAGACACCATCTATGTGATGAATGTAGAATGCATTATGTTGAGTAAAAGAAGTCTCTCTCAGGGTTACATCTATATTGGTCCATTTATATTACATTCTGGAAAAGGTAAAACTATAGGGATGGAGAAGAGATCAGTGGCTGACACAGGTTAGGGGTGGGGAAAGGTTTGACTACAAAGGGGAAGCATGGGGGAATTTAGGGGGCAATAGAACCATTCTGTATCCTGGTAGTGGTGGTGGTTACACAATGTATGCGTGTGTTAAAGTTCAAAGAACTGTACACTCCAAAAATTAATCTTACAGTATATAAAAATTTTAAAAAGAGGTAAGACATTATTTGGATTATAGTAGTTACCCCTTATCCAAGTGGGCTAGTTCAAAGACCCCTAGTGGATGCAAAGAACCATAGGTAGTAACAAATCCTAAATATACTAGGCTTTTTATGTATATTATATACAACTATGATAAAATTTAATTTATAAGTCAAGCACAGTAAGAGATTAACAGTAATAACTAATAATAAAACAATTATAACAATATACTGTAATAAAATTTATATGTATGTCAAAAGGCAGTTCCATTTTTATTTTTTTGAGGATACTCTATACTTTTCTCCAGAGTGGTTGCACCAGTCTTCATTCCCATCAAGAGTGCACTAGGGTTCCCTTTTCTCCATATCCTTGCTACCTCTTGTTTGTTGATTTATTAATGACAAGCATTGTGGCAGGTGTGAGGTCATATCTCATTGTGGTTTTAATTTGCTCTGATGGCTAGTGATAGTGGGCATTTTTTTGCTCATCAGTAGATGAGTGGATACAAAAGCTGTGGTACATTTACACAATGGAATAGTATGCAGCAATAAAAAACAAGGAATTTTTTTTACCTTTCGTGACAGCGTGGACTGAACTGGAGACTATTATGCTAAGTGAAATAAGCCGATCAATGAAAGACAAATACTATGTGATGTCATTTATAAATGGAATCTAATGAGCAAAATAAAATCAGAGATAGAGAAACAGGGAACAGACTGACAGCTGTAAGAGGGGAGAAGGGAGATGGGGACTGATTGAAAGAAGGTGAAGGGATTAGTCAAAGAAAATATATGCATCCCCTGTGGACACGGACAATGGTGTGGGGATTGACTGTGGGAGTGGGGGATGGGCTGCGTGGTGGGGCACAAAGGGGGGGAAATTGGGACAAATGTGATAGCATAAACAATAAAACATTTAAAAGGAAAATAAATAAATTAATTAAAAGTTATGTAAATGTGGCACTATTAAGTAAAATAAGAATTACTTGAACACAAGCACTGTGACTCTCAGCAGCTGATCTGATAACAGAAACAGTTCCCTGGTGAGTGACTAATGGGTGGGGCGGCTGCAGCGCGAAGACGGCGGACAAAGGGGTGATTCATGGCTGGGCAGGAGGTAGCTGGAAGACACAGGATCTCACCAGGCTGCTCAGTGGTGCACAGTTGAGAATTTATGAATTATTTATCTCTGAAAATTTCCATTTAATATTTTTGGAATGCAGTCGACTGTAGGAAACTAAAACCATGGAAAGCAAAATTGAGGCTAAGGGGGGAACTATCATATAAAGAACCCCAGGATAGTGGTAACTATAAAATTTAAGGTGGTGGTTGCCTTGGGGGCAGAGATAGCTATGTTTGGGGTAGGGGACATGGAGGAGATGTTAGCGTGACTAGCCCAGTTCTGTTTCTTTACCTCATAATTGTTCATTAGGCTATGGGCTTTTGTGGTTTTCTGTGTCTGTATTTTATTTAACAATAAAATGGTATGTAGACAGTCAACAGAGTTCAACAAAAGTCCAATATGGTTTCGTGTGGAACTTGTCAAGAGAGGTTGTGAGGTCCTGGTGATGTTCGCCCCTTCAGCTGGATGACAAGTGTTTGAGCATTCACATTATTCATATAGTTTAAGCTGTACACATACCATTAACATATTTATACTCTAAACATATGTTTTACACACTCTTTTGTGTGTATGATCTATTTCACAGTGGAAACAATGTCTTGATGGAACATTACCTGGGGCATTTTCAAATATGCTGAACAACTATATATTATTTATAAACTTAAGTTTTCCTAAAAACATATTTTATGCCCAATATGTGCAAGATCTTTTGTGGTACACAAAAAAGCACAAAGTATTTGAATATTTTACATTGACAATGGATTCATGTATTATTCACGCAAAAAGATATGGTAAATTAGCAGTAAGAACAGTACAAAGCTGGTCTCCTGCTTCACAGAGCTGGAAGCTTATTCAGGACGCTGGAGCAGGAGTGACAAGGCCTCAGGGAACGTTGGACTGATCTTCTGGGCCTCCTGCTATGAGCAGTGAGTGTGTGAATAAGTGAGCCACGTGTCAGTCATGTGCACTTTGGGGGGAGAATTGACACTTATTAGTTGTATTCCAAACTGCACAGTTATTTACCCCAGTCATGCTTATGTGAAAGTTTATTAAACTGTTAATTTGTTCCAGAAGAATATATGAACACTGCACAACATATTTTAAATTGAAATTCAATAGGAACATAAACTATCAAAACCAGAAATTAATTTTACAAGTAAATTTTCAAGATTGCACCTATTCTAAAGAGCAAAATACACCTACTTTATGTAGTTAGCCCAAAGAAGCTGAAGGAAATAAGACTCCTGTTCTCCAATTTCTCTATTTTGTTATAGTTTATTAGATTTTATTATAGTTCATCTGCATTGCAACTTCTTCCCATAACCTTGTTATCTTAACATTCTTCTATCTCTGCTCTCCTTTTAGAAATGGAACAGCCAAAGATTGTTATCTTACTATTGATTTAGAAGATTCAGTGGATTATTCTTAGGTATTTTTTTGCAGAACCCCAAATTACCCCCATTGGGGTTTCTGCATCCACTTCTAAGCCCCACAGCTGAAGCTGAGCATAGTGAGGGGATCCTATAATTTCATGTCCACACTGGCACAGTTTTGAAAAGAGGTGTCACTGATGATTACTTGAGGATAACATAGGTAAACTGGAGCTGCCCTGGACAAACAAGGACATATGTCACTCCAGGTGTAATCAAACTGTAATGTACAGAGGAGAGCAGCCAGGAGGGCACTGGAGACTGAAATAGTGATGGGTGAGGAGTGGAGACAGCTGCTGTGGAGGTTTGGCCGGGTAATAAGATGGAGACAAAGGTGCTATGACCACCTGGCAGGGCTTCATGTGCTGGATGATTAATCACACTGGACAACCTCTGTGAGCCTGTACAGATTCCTATCACAGCACCATCAAGGTTGTGAGTGTGTGTTGCAAGCGAGAGTCTCTGTTTTGTGGCGTGAGAGTGTGTGTGTGTGAGGGTGTGTGGCAGAAGAGGCTTTTGTCACAAGGCCCCTTCTTTTTGCTCACTTTCTGGATACTGCTGTATTTTTACGATGATGCCAATTTTTATAGAGTTGGCCCATGGCTCACCTTTCTCAAGTAGGCATAAAATCTGTTATTATTTCTGAAGGGTTCAACGTGTCTTTTTCTTCCTGAATTGTATCAGTTCAAAAAGCTACACCCATGGGTTGTGAGCACATGTGTGGAGATGCTGGTTAGATGAAACCTTTACTTTAGTGCAGAGAGACAAAATCAGAGGGGAACATAGGGCTTTGGAAGGCACTGAGGGAATAAAAAATGCATTATACACAGTGAAATAGAAGCAGAAAGATCCCCAAAACTCTCTTGCCTAAACATGAAGCAACTCTGTCTTCATATCTTTCTCATCATACCTTTATTCATCGGTCTCTAATATACACACACCTAATAGTCTTTGATTCATTCACAACTCATATTTAGCATGTCCCTACTATGTACCATTCTAGATGCTGGGAATAGAGTGATAAGTAAGACAGGCAGGCTCCGTGCCTTCATTGCCGTGGGGATGACAGCAATCACAAATGGGTAGGATCATGTCAGAGGGTGAGGTACGCCATGTGACCGTAAAGGCGCAATCAAGATGTATTGAGTGGTTAGTCTGTGTCAGATGTTGATTTACTGCTCTACACATGCTAATTGATTTAATCTCCCAGCGCTTCCATGCTGCCCAAGATGTCATTATTGTCCCCATTTCATAGGTGAGGAAACCGAAACACGGAAAGATTAAGTCACTTTCCAAGGCTAACTTGCCAAGTATGTGGTGAAACTAGAACTTAAATACAGACCCTCTAATGCTGAGCCCACACTCTGGACCATTGTGTCTCATGGTCCACTGCTGGGAGGACAAAGGTCAGTGCCAGGGTATAACGTGCCAGGTGGTCTGTGTCAATAGGGTGGTCAAGGAAGACCCCTCTGAGGATGGGGAATTTCAGTTGAAGCCTAAACAATGAGAACTAATCAGTCATGTAAAATCTGAGGGTAGAATTTTCCAGGCCAAGAAATCAGCTAGTACATGCATCCAAAGGCAGAAATGAGCTGGAGTGTTTGAGAGAGCAGCAGTGTGGTCATGATCTTCATGAAAACGGAATCCAAATTTAAAGCAGAAAAATCTGGCTTACTATTTGACTATCAGTTTCTTCATCTATAAAAGGGAAATGACAGAGCCACCCACTTACAGAATTAAAGAACGTTGTGGTAGCCATCGTTATAATCACTGCTATTAATAACACATCCACAGTACATGTAGCCTGGCTAACATGTATTTTTCTGTACGAACACGTCCATTACTAGTTAATGCTAAATTGAGCAGGTACTCTGTACTTAGCACACCACACATGCAATTTAAAGTCATCTCATCTATTGCATAAGGTGTCTATCGTTATTATGTAAATGAGAAAACAGATGTTCTCAGAGGTTAAGTAATATTACCAAAGTCAAATATCTACTGTATGTGATAAGATTGATACTAACCCAGTTTTGTCTTACTTCAAAGCACAAGGTGTTTCTTTTATACTCCTGTACAAATTCCTCTAGGGCAGGAAGGGAACAACGTTTTTTTTTCTGTATTATAGTATCACCCACAGATGGAGACACTGTCTGATAAGTCCTTTATGGATAGAAGTTAAGAAGGAGACAATAATAACATTGGAGTGATGGTGATGAAGTAGAACAAAGTGAATTGGAGAAATGGATTGCCTCAGCCACGTCCCTGTCCTCAGATGTCTAAATGTTTCCAACAAAAGCACGCTCTTCCACTGCTCTGAAGCTGTGCATGCTTGGCCTGAGAGAATCAAGAATAAAGCTGATTGCAAACTTGGTGCATAACAGAGAAAATAAAGACATCATTTACTGACTGATTTGGACTAAGAAAAGATGTATTTACTTGCAGTTTATTATGTGGAATGTGACAGGCATACATTTGTGCTTTTTATTGAATGATGACTTACTACATACAGGAATTGGTGCAATTTGTAATGCAGATTATGTTTTTAAACAAGAAAGGGTGCAAATACACTGATGACTGTCACATGACTTGCTCTGCACTTCTCAAAAAGTGGCTTGAGCGTGGGTGGAACGACAAATATACCCTACATGCACAAATGTAATTTCCAAAGAAGATGATTCTGGGCAGCTTCCAATTCAGTCGGGCAGATTTAGACAGAAGAAATCCATGGCTAAGAAAAGCTAAGCATCTTAAAATAGCAGGAATTGGAGTAAGATCATTGAACCACTCCTATTAACTGCTGAGATGGCTCTAGACAGAAGAAGGAGAGCTCAATGAAAATCAGGATGTGGGATGGAAGTGTATGTGTTGAATCTCTCTATGATTACAAAAAAGACCTGGGAATGACATTTTGCTGCTGATGATGGGAGGTGGAGATAGGAGAAAAGACCAAGGGATCTCCATTCTACAGTGAAATGCACTAGAATGACAGTCTGGCCCATCCCTAGCTTATCGTCTGATTAATGAGTTTTGCGACCTCATCAGCTTCTAGGCACTGGGCCAAATCTCACCTTGTGATACATTTGTGCGTTTCCTCCAGACTGCAGACTTGGGCTTTCCACTTGAAACATGCTTGTGAATTTACCGGTGGGCAGGATTCAGCCTAGTTCTCCTGATAATCTAACATCATATTCATTTCCCTCAACACATAACTGTACAATCTGTTTCTTTTCAATGAAGGCAAATTCTATTAATTGCTTTTATTCATCTGACTGGGCTTTCAACTGACTTCATCCAGTATCCAGCCATTAACAAAGTGTTCATTCATGCTAATAACCGCCATTAAGCTGCTTGTGAGTAATATTCGAGAGAATGTATGACTAAAGTTGCAACCCATGCAAAGATTTGAAAATAAGTGGAAACATTTTTATTTCGAGACTTTTATTTGCCTTGGGGGAAGGCAAAGCAGGGCATGACATAATTTTCTAATCCTGTTTCACAGCTTTCTCATCAGTTAAAACTGGAGCTATTTTTTATTGTTCTTGTTGTTTGACAGATGTAACATGCGTAACCTGACATGGTTCCTTCTCTCGAACTCTTGGAGCTTCACGGTAAATTTTGCTATGGAGATTTTGTCTCCTATCTCCCTCACTTGGTAATGTATCACAGGCAATTTCCCCCCCTCCAATGGGCAAACCCTGTCGCTCACACTTGCTGGAAGCCCTGCCTCCTCTGTGAGAGCAAATGCTAAGCCCCCAACTACATTACAAAGAAAAGCTCAGCTTGCCAGCTCTTCTCAAAGGCTACCACAGACAGCGAATGATTCCATTTAAGGCCCAGGCACAGCATTGGAGGTTGGAACAATTTGGGTCCACAAGGCAAGTCCCAGCTCCCAGCAAATGTTTGCTGCCAACGCCTGCAGCAGGGTGCTGGTCCCTTGTTTTCCTAGGTGGTGAGGCCTCTGGTCTATTTTTAGGCAGCTGATCACAGATTTCCTTGTCTTGCCTTCCACAGATCTGCTCTTCTCCCCTGGAGCCTGTGTTTGTGCTAATGGAAATCACTGGGTGAGTGAAGGAGAGGCCACTGCACATGAGGAAGATAGAGAAGTCAGTTAGCTAATCAGTATCTGTCCCAGGATCAGAACTTACTTCTTATGTCTCAGGTTTGCGGGTGGTACCCTTACCTTTGCCCAGCTGGGCTCTGGACCTGGTCAGCTAGCCCACCTTCACGTGGAGATAGTGCTCCAGGCAAGCCCTCACATCTATCTGAATCACCTGATCTTTACACACGTGTTTTCCTCAGGAATTTGATTCTGAGCCTACCATGGTTTTAACAAGGCCCTATCTGGCATGTGGGCTCTGAGTCCTGTCCCTACCTAAGGTACCGAGTCCTGTTATTCAGTGCCCAATGACCTCCCCAGAGCCGTTCTATTTTACCGAGAGCCAATAAGGCAGTGGATGTGGAAAGGAATGATTGCCTTGTTTCCGCACAGGATCATTGGCTGGAACAAAGCTTGCTGTGAGCCATGAGATATTTTACAAATGTCAGGTGTTACTACGATGAGGCAGAGCTGATGAAATCATATGCCGTATAGGCAGAATGTTATACAAAGTATATTCTTGCCAATACACGGTTCTTACAATAACCTACTAAGCTGTTGGTCATTCCCGTTTTACAAATAAAGGGACAAAGATGAGTTTAAGTGAGGGATGCATTTGGGAGCCAAAGGTAGGATTTTTTATTCTGAATCCAGTATTCTTTCCAATGTCCCAGGAATAATGGCCACAGAACGTGCTGCTCAGATCATCTGATGTGGGAGTATAACTGACTGATTACAGTGGCTGTGCTCCAGATCCATGTCTGTGTTCATGCCCAGGCCACACTGCCTCTGGGCTTGGCAACTCACCACAGACAATTTTTGCCTCTGGGCTGCTCCAGGCAATGACCTGGCTCAGCAGAGTGCTGATTTGGCAGCCAATCGCTGTGATGTGGCACTCCTGATGGCGACTTCAGCCGGAGGACCCCATAGTTGCCAGACTGAGATTTTCTTAGAACTGTGATGCAGTCTGAGATTCTCCCTGGCCAACTCTTCTCCTTTTCCCTTCTCTTTCATAGGGGTCAGCCCTTCATGGTGCTCTAAAGACTGTCCCACCTCCAGTGACTCTCTCCTCTTTCTCTCTCCCAGATATTGAGCCCAGTAAATTTTTTGCATGTCTCGTTCCATCTTGCTATCTACTTCTCAGAGGATCTGAATGAACATGCCAGGCTTCCCCACTCTTCCTATGAAATTATGAGTTCTAATGTCAATTTTTTATTTGTGGAGTATCTTTTACATACTCAGTGTTCTCAAGGCTTGGATGGAGAAGGGGGAGGAAGAATAAAAAGGTCAAAGAAGGAAAGAAGTGAGAGGAAGTGAGGTGTAACAATTATATGCCATAGTTCTTGCCTTCAAGACAAGACTATGGCACATGAAACATTAGGGAGATATAAGACAGCTATATCATTAAGGGCCAGCTATGTGTGGAAGAACATGGGTATTGTAGGAATCAAGGAGATAAATATTAAGAGACCTAAAGTTTCCAAGAATGATAAGTTGTCAATAAAAGGGAAGAATGCTAGAAATTGGGTTTTAGAAGGATAAATAGAATCTCTACAGCTACCAGGTAGATGGGTGGCTTCCTGGTGAGGGAAGCATTGCCGGTGGAATGAGCATGACCTTCCTGGGACATAGTGAGATAAGCTACATAAATGTGGACATTCTTCAGGTTATATACCATCTCTCCCTCGTTTTATCATGGGTACATTGGAAGATAATAATATTATATACTTTACAGGGTTTTTATGTGGAGTAAAGATTTAATATTTATAAAGTATTTAGAACAGTTCTTGAAAGAGTAAGTACAATTTAAGCATTTGCTGAATAAATTGGTGGTGATATGTCTATATTTGGGGAGGAGGAGGGAAGAAGTTTGAGGTGAAGAGCGGAAAATGGCCAGAAAACAATGCAAGGAAATGCCTCATAGCAGGAAATGTAGTAGGAAATTAGAGTCACTTGTTCAGCAGGAGAAATAGCCTGGTGAGAGATTACTTAAGGGAAGATTTTTTTTTCTAGTGATATGAGGCAGAAATTAGAAATGGGAAACCTAGGACAGAAAAGACCACACTTCAACAAATGTTTATTCTGTTCTGAAATACACACACACTGATATGGGAAACGCAGAGAATCAAACATGATACAAACTTTCAACAAGGACTGATTAAAGGATGTTGGTGCTGTTAATAAAGACAGAGAAGGTAGCAAATGAAGTTTTTTTAATACAATAAATAATTTATTGTGATTTGCCATTAATCCATTTCAAGCTACCTCTTAGATAAAAACACCCCAAAACTGACTTCTTCAGCTTTTCCCACATCATGTCAGAAATTCTTATTGTGGTCTTCCCTGGGACAGAACTGAGTTATGGACCTAAAGTCCAATAATTCTCTCCTCTGCTCTCAGGTCTCGTGAGAGGACTGAATTTCCAAGTGCAACTGCTGGGGAGGCTGAGTCTGCCTCAGTCATGCTGCACTCTGCCTGCAGCTGAGCCCTAGTAAGAAAATGTGCTGCTCAGCTGACATTCTCCTTGAGTCCTACTCGAGCAATCAGGCTCTTGCTGTGTTTCGTATATTCCAATTCCAGAATTGGAGCACTGTTTTGAGTCCCAGCACAATATTCTTTTTTGTGCTTTATTCCTCCTACATCATAGTTTTGCTTCTAAACTCCCAGCTGTAGGGTTTTGTCTCCACTGCATGCTTTCAGATCCCTCCAACTCTGAAATTCTCCACTGGAAAGTACCCTTTCTTTGGCTGTAAAATAAATGTGCACATGGTAATGGCCTGATGCTTAACATTAAACCAGCATAGTGCTACTTTCTGTCTCTTTGAACTTCCTGCTAAACCCACAATAGTATCAGGAGTGTTTCAGTTCCTTCTTCAATCCACCTTGAGTTAAATCCCAGTAGGAGAGGATTCTGAAGCCCATTAGACTAGGGCCTCTAAAGTGAGAGACCTCAAGAAACAGGGCTCCAGGAGAGCACAGAGCATCTAAAATGGAAAGTCAGGGGGCAGCGGAAGAGGCCAATGTCAAACAGAAGGTTGGTGGGAGAAACAGAAGCCATGTGATGTGTACCACAGATCTGGCCAAGTCCTGACTCTCACTGACAGTCCCAGCCCTCACTTTCTACACCTATAAATTTTGATTTATATTAATACCTAATAAACAGGGCTGTTATAGCAATAAGGGAGATAGCATTTAATGCCATTAGCATTATTATTTTGCAATTTTGCTTGCAGCTAAATTTGGTAATAATTTGAGTGCAAAGTCTTAGATTGTGACTATGGCCAGCCTAAGCAGATTCTTGCGTCCTCTTTCCTCCTGTCTCGTATTCCCTTCCCTTGCCATCTCCTACTCACCTAAAAAAACTACATTGATTATTTCTGCCAAGATAAGTGGTGGTGACCACCTGGAGAGTTTCCCTACCCAATGGGTATTGGCATCTTAAGAGAAGAGTAAGGCTAAAATTCTTAGTAGTGTAATTGGACAAATTGCTACTAACTGAAGTTCAGTCATTATGATAAAAGTGCAGAGTATGATTTTGACTGAGAGGGCCTGATTAAGCTTTTCAAAACATTGTAATTGAGGTGGAATTCAGGTTTAGCAGTTGGCATCCATCTCATGATCTCTGTTTATGTACTCAGACTTGACCTTAGCAATATATAAAGCAGAAGTAAAGTATTTTTGGCTTTTCTCAAAGATCAGGATTCTTCATAATCTTAGAGATAACCCAATAAAGTCAACAGGTGCTCCACCACAAAACACTGATACGTCGCCCTATTATTTCACTTAACTAATTATAAATTCACTAACCTCTCAAGAACTCTATTTTCCCACCTCTAAAAACTAACTTTTTTAAAATTATATTTTATTCATCATGTTATTACAGTTTTCCTGCTTTTCCTTATTTTCCCCCCTAACTCCTCTCCCTAGTACCCCCACTCCCTCAGGCAATCCTCTGACCATTGTTCATGTCCATGGGTCATGCATACAAGTTCTTTGGCTACTCCACTTCCTATACTGTACTTTACATCCCTATGGCTATTCTGTAACTACCTATTTGTACTTTTTAATCCCTTCACCTCTTCACCAATTCCCCATACCTCCCTCCTATCTGGCAACCATCAAAACGTTCTCCGTACCCATAATTCTCTCTCTGTTCTTGTTTGCTTAGTTTTTTTAGATTCAATTGTTGGTAAATATGTATTTTTTGCTCATTTGTATTTTATTGTTCATAGTTTTGATCCTGTTTTTCTTAAATAAGCCCCTTTAACATTTCATATAATAATGGTTTGGTGATAATGAACTCCTTTAGTTTTTTCTTGTCTGGGAAGCTTTTTATTTGCCCTTTGATTCTAAATGATATCTTTGCTGGGTAGATATCATTTACCCAGCTTGGCTGTAGGTCCCTGCTTTTCATGGCTTTGAATATTTCTTGCCAATCCCTTCTAGCCTGCAAAGTTTATTTTGAGAACTCAGTTGACAGTTTTATGGGAACTCCTTTGTAGGTAACTAACTTCCTTTCTCTTGTTGCTTTTAATATTCTTTCTCTATCTTTAACCTGTAGCATTTTAATTATGATGTGTCTTGGAGTGGGCCTCTTTGTATCCATCTTGTTTGGGACTTTCTGTGCTTTTTGGACTTGCATGTCTATTTCCTTCACCAAATTAGAGAAGTTTTCTTTCATTATTTGTTCAAATAGATTTCCAATTTCTTCTTCTTTCTCTTTTCCTTCTCACACCCCTATGATGTGAATGAATGTTGAACCTCTTGAAGTTGTCCCAGAGACTGCTGATACTCTCCTCATTTTTTTGGATTCTTTTTTCTTCTTTTTGTTCTCATTGATTATTTTTTGTTTCCTTATGTTCCATATCATTGATTTGATTCTTGGCTTCATCCACTTTACTATTGTTTTCCTGTAAATTGTTCTTGATTTCAATTACCATACCCTTCATTTCTGACTGGATCTTTTTTATGCTGCTGAGGTCCTCACTAATTTCCTTGAGTATCCTTATAACCAGTGTTTTGAACCCCCTGCATCTGATAGATCACTTAACTCCATTTCATTTAGATCTTTTTCTAGAGTTTTGATCTGTTCTTTCATTTGGACCATGTTTCTTTGTCTCCTCATTTTGGTAGCCTCTGTGTGTTTGTCTCTATGATTTGGTAGAGTTGCTTTGACTCTGTGTCTTGGTAGTGTGGTCTTATGTAGTAGGTATAGTGTAGGGTTCAGTGGCTCAGCCTCCCCTATCACCCCAGCTGGTGCATGAGGTATGCCCTTCATATGGGCTAAGTACATCCTCCTCTTGTAGCTGAGCCTTGGTTTCTGTTGGCAGAACAATGGGAGGCATTTACTTAGGCCAGTCAGCTGCAAGGATTGGCTGTGACCATTGGTGACCAACCTCTGTCCTCCTTGTAGGATTGGCTGTGCAGGGGCAGGATGGTGGTACTCTGACATGGTCTGTAGCTGTCCACTGGGTGCGCTGGCCTTGGGATTTCCCAGGTGGTATAGGCCAATGTCAGCCTCCACCTGTGTTTTTCCCGGGGCCACCCTGCCTGAGCTATAAAGCAATCTGAAATGGCTGCTACTTGTACTGGGCTTGGAGATTCCCAGGTGAAGCCAAGCTGTGAATCTAAGCTGGCTGATGCTAGTGCCAGGTCTGGGGCTCATGTAAGCCAGAGGTTGTTTGGCTTTGATAGAATTTAGGAAGTTGTGAAGCATGAGCCAAGAACAGCCATTCATATGGAAAAGCAGCTTGGGTGGGCCTGTAAATTGAGTTCGGTGGGGTCCCTGGAGATCTCCAAGGCAGGTCAAACAGTATAGCCAGGTTGATGGAGTCTCAGATACGGCACCAGCTTGCCAGCTCTGTGGGGATAGGGTTTAGAAAAGGGACATTGGCCTCTGCTTGCCTTGATGCCAGACACTTCAGTTTCTCCTTCTATACTGCTACTGTCTTTCAAGCTGCTACCCTGGTGCTGGAGCTCAGAGGGATTGAGTCCGAGTAAGTCTGTGTGTGGGTTCTTTAAGAGGAACTGCCTGGGACTTCCAGCAGTTTCTTCCACCAACTCAATACTCACTGGTTTTTGCAGCCAGAAGTTGTGGGTACTTACCTTCCTGGCACTAGAATCTGAGGTTGGGGGCCCTGGTGTGGAGCTGGGTCTCCTCACTCCCAATATATTCCTCCCAAATATTTATCCACCACACGTGGGTGTTGGATCAGCCAGCTCTGCATCTGTGCCCCTCCTACCAGTCTGGATGGTTTCTTTTATTCTGTACTTGTCAGACTTCCATTCATCTCCATTTTGTAGTTGTCAGACTTCCATTCAACTCAAATTCTGATGGTTCTGAGTGATGATTGCTCTATATTTTAGTTATAATTTTGATGTGATTTTGCAAAGAGGCAAGCCATGTCTGCTTACACCTCCATCTTATCTGTAAGTTCAAAATGCTCTTTCCTATAAACTGATTCTTGTAACAGTATTGTTTTCAAGTAAATATAATATTATAGGTAGAAAATCTGGGTAAGTCATGTGTAATTTAAAAGTAGATTAGGTACTCACATCACACTCTTCTGTTTATACCTCTCCCAAGATGGTGTGTATGTGTGTATTTGTGTGTGATGTATATGTGTGTGTATATGTATATATATAATCTGGATATGTTTATAATATTCAGACAGATGCTTATAAATATTCATAAGGCAATTCATACATAGACAAATAATTTAACTTTCTTAGCATCACCCGTTCTGTTTATAGAATCCTCTTTCTGTCCTAGTTGAGCATCATTTCATAAAGTTCTTCCCAAATACCTTCTCTTAGGTAGCATTCTGAATCTGCCTAGTGCAACTAAGAAAGTTTATAGAACTGTGTTCATTTCCTATTGTTGTGTAATAATTAACCAAAAACTTAGTGGCTTAAAACAATTCAAATTCATTATTTTACAGTTCTGGAGGTCAGAAGTCTTAAAATCAGAGTGTTAGCAGGGCTGAGTTCCTTCTGGGAGTTTTAGGGGAGAATCCATTTCCTTGATTTTTTTCCCAGCTTATAACAGCTGCCTGCATTACTTGGTACACAGCTTGTTCCTCTATCTTGAAATCAGCAATGGAGCAACTTCCAATCTCTCTGTATTTCCATCATCATAGGTACTCTGACTTTGACCCTCCTGCCTCTCTCTTATAAGGACTCTGGTGATTACATTATAAGGACTCCTGTGATTACATTGGGCCCACTTGGGGAATCCAGGATAATCTCTTTATTTCAGGATCTTGAACTTAATAAAGTAACAGGTTCCAAGGTTTAGGACATAGATATTTTTGAAAAGCCATTATTTACTCTATCACAAAATGCAAAAGAAAAAAGTGTAATATAGTAGTTTTCTGTATGTCAACCTGTTCTTTACAAATGGAAGGAATGGAGTTTGCTCATGATGGCATGTATGCATGTTCTAACTCTCTAGGGGTGTCGTGCTTTACACAACTGTCCCATTCGAAATACCAAATATACATGGGACTCCAAAGGATGAACACAGGAGACTGTATACAGTCCTCTAAGTTTGGAATGTCTTAACAGAACAGAACAATCTAACATTAGTTAAAAATTATTAATAATTCAGCTCCTTAACTTTATTTTTAAAAGTGTTAGTCCTTACCTGCTTAAGCTAAAAAGGCATTACAATCTTAATATTTAAAGAAAGCAATCAATTTTTTTAAAAAAATACACTAAAATCAATTAATTTAAAATTACTCATTCTTTGATTTACTGAGGTCAGGAATCAGGAAAGAATGATTACTGAGCACCTACAACATACCAGGCACTACACCGGGCACTGGGCCCTAATGTTGACCAAGGTTGATATGGTGTTTGTCTTCATAAGCTTATGGTCTAGTGGAGGATAGGGAAAGTAAGGAAGTTATTACAATAATGTATAGTAAGTGCGTGATGGGACTGTTTTTCACTCATTCAGTTACACCTAAGTCTTAGTGCTGGGACTGTTCCTTCCATACTGCCACTCCATCTCTAGGTGTCAGGGCCCCATCACCCTCTGTTAGGAGAAGAATTTATGAGTATCCCAAGCTATTAATGAATGGAGGGGTGCAGTGACTGCCCATATATTTCAGATGAAAAGTAGCAAACAATTTAACTATTAGAATTGTCAAAGACAAATTGGATGATGACATGACTGCAGGCACTGGTTCAGTTTCAGAAGGAATCCTGGGTACTGTTCACCATGGCTAGCAATTCGCCTGATGCTGACCCTGCTTCTCTGTGCCTGTCCCCTCACTCCTAGCCCATCCCTCCTCCGGAGCCCTGCCCACCCTCCACCCCATCACACTCCTGCACCTCAGCCCGAAGGACTCTCTGTTTAGATGTAGTGGTGGAGAAGTGATGCTCCATTTTTCTTTTCTGCTTCAATTTTTTCCTTTCTGCTTCAATTTTTACAGACTAAACTCTGTTCTCCAAATCCCTCAGGACTTCTCTTCAGATATTCAAAAGCCTGTTTAGAGGTTTAAGAAAAAGAGATACTTAACACTGACTGTTTTCTGCTTTTTAAATTCCTGCTTTAACAATCCTACTTCTCCAGGCAAAGTCGATGCCTCTGACAAAGGAAAAAGTCACACAAGCAAGGGGATGCTGGGAAAAGAAAAGCACAAATATCGATATTTCAAACTATTATCTTGCAATTAGTGTTGTGACAGGGTAAGTACAGGACGCTGAAAGCCAATCACTAATCAGTTCGTGCAGGAGGTTAAGACAGTGGGACTTCATTGTGAGAGCAGTGCAGAGCCATCAGACAGTCTTAAGCAGGGCGATGTCATAGATGTGAGTTTTAGAACACCAGTTTGGCTACAGTGTGGAGAACATATTAGAGAGAGAACAGAATAAGAGTGAGGAAAGCAGAATGCAAGCGCAAGAATCAAAGTGAGAACTGATAGTGGAGAACACAGGATAATACAGTGGGGTTGGAAAAAACTGGATGGTTCTGTGAGATATTTAAGGTCCGAATGGCATACCTTAGTGGCTGATGGAATGTGGGGAGGGTCGTGGAGGAAGAAGAGCCCGGGATGACTCCCAACGCTCAGATGTAAACAAATGAATTTCCCATTCCTGTGAGATAAGGAACGCGGAGCCCGAGATGAAGGTGAGGTGGCAATGAGTTCAGCTTGAAGCCTGTTTAGTTTGAACACTCAAGTGGTAAAGTTAAATAAGCAGTTGTATATACAATCTGGGGCTTAAGAACAAAGTATGGGCTGAAAATAGAGATTTAGACCTTATTGCAGTAGAGGAGATAATTCCAAGAAAATGACTCAGAATATCTGGGAGGAGTTTTTGAAAACTAGGGAATGATTGGTGACTAAGTGAGGATGTTGCAGGATATCGAAATTTCAAGCATTAAAGAGGGAGACAAGAGCCTGCTGAGCAAACTGAAAAAGAATTATAAGCACAGAACCAGGAGAGTGGCACATCACAAACATTAAGGGAAAACATCTTTAAGAAGTGAGTGTGGTCAACAGCAACGAAAGCTGTGGAGAGGTCAGGAAGTGAAATCAGAAGCGTGTGTACTGGCTTCGGTCACAGTGTTAGGTAGCAGCGAGGAATGAGTGGCCAGAGGGGACATAAAGGCAGGGCCCTCACCATTGCAATCTAACAAAGAACGTAATACAGGAGGCTAGAAGCAAAGGGGGGCACATCTCACCAAGTAACTCAGCAGTCCTGAGCTTGGTTTCATAAGACTGCCAGGTGTCCTGAGCATCACAGGCAAAAATAGTGCAGGAGAAAGGGGAGGGTCCTTGAGGCTGTGCTGAGAAAGTGTAACAGACATCAAAGCAGGAATTGCATAGGAGGAAGAGCGGGGCCTATGCTCGGAAAAGAGGCCTCTGTAACAATTTCACTAAGACAAAGAGCCTTTACTAACTAAGAAACAAAGCCTTTGTAGCTGTGCATTATTCCCAAGATTTAGAAAGGGGAGAACAAGAGGGGACCTAAAAGCTGACTGAGGTATATAACCCCTGAAGCCCAATTGTTGGTATACTTGGATAAGCTAAGTACCCACTTGTAGCCTTTTTTCAAGTGTATCAAACTAACTTACTAACAAGCTTACTACCAACTTTATTTCCTCTATACAGGGGATATTTTAGACTAGCTGGCTGCTTGCTTTCAGCTTTGTACTCATAAACTTGCTATTTCATTTCTACGATGTGTGTTTGTGTCTCGTTTGCATTATTGTCATATGAGTGAGACGGGAACTGAGGCAGGGGAGGGAGCCTCTTTACTCAGGTCTCTCTCTTGCCACCGCAACATATTCTAGTGCCATGACTTGGATTTCACCCTTTGTCTCCTGCCTCCAGAACTCAATGAGCAGCAGTCTCACCTGATGTGCTTCGTTGCCTGTTTCACCTTTGGGGTTAAAGGAGACGCAGCATTGCTGTAGAGGAGGGGTCTTCAGATATGCTGGGTCTGTGTGTGTGGAGGCAGAAAGAGAATAAGATCTGAGATGAGTGCTCAGGTTTTCCTGGACTCTGAAGACTGAAGAGGCATACCCTCCCTCCTGTTCTCGGGAGTCCCTTTGCAAGTGGGGGCCTTATAGAGGTGTCTTGAGTCAATCCCTACGATGTGCAGGGACCTCACAGGGAACTCCAATCACTGTGATGTAACTTTGCCTCATCCAGGATGTGCAAAGTAAGGGTTGGTCACCCAGCACTCTGAGTCCCGCAGCTGTTTTAGATGACCAGGGGAGAGACCAAGACATGTGAGAGAGGCAGGGATGACCAAAGGTGTAACAGCCTTTGGGAGCCCCACTCACAAAACAGCACACTTTGACCCACTACTCGGAATCCCCTAGTCTTTCCTGCCTCTGAACCATGGCCATGGAAAATAAGTTTAAACCGTTAACCTGTTGTAAACCTGCTGCAACTCTGCCTGAGGGGAGGTATTATATTTTCCCAGTGAATGCCTTACTCCCTCTTCCCTGCCCTTCTTGGGTAAAAACCCGATGTTTCCTCTAAATTTTATGGGTCACTAGGAGACTTGCAGCCAGGGGAGCAGTGGGCAGTGGAAGTTCGACCCAGGCTTACCCCCATCCTGTCTCCAGGACCCCTTTTAATTACTTCCGAGTGAATGAAGGCAGCCCTGCCTAGGTTCACTCCTTTCCGATCAATAACTTTTCTAAGGAACCAAAGCAGCCGCCTAGGCTCTTTCCTGTTACTTCTTCTACCCTAAGTCTTTCCTTTGTGTCACTGTGCCCAGAAGTAATAAGTCCACCTCCCTCGATGTGCAAACGAAAAAAAAACAAACTGGTACTTTTAAAACTGAAGCGGCTGAAGGTCACCCAAGCCTGACATTCCCTGCCCCCCCTTCTCCAGCCCCCTTACAGTTGTCAAGGTTACGAGACAATAAAACAGCTCACTTTTAAGCACTATGTGTATCTGCCAATGGGAAAAAGAACTGCTTTAGACAAGTGTTTTACTTCTGAATGAATTAAAAAGAAACAAACTAAGAGGGACTGTGTACATTACACACAGGCTGTTCACACTGAAGAAGGTTTGTAAAAAGAAATCTTAAGAGGAATTTATATAAATACGCTAATACAAAATGTGGTTGGATCTTTTCAGTATAACGAACAGGAAAGTTTTTCCTATCTGCCTAAGAAGCCAAGGTTCTGTTTAGTAAAATAATTATGCGTCATGGTGTGTTAATTAAATGCTTAATTAACTTTCAAAGAAAAATTCATATGTCTCAATCCTAAGAACTGAAGTTTTGTCAGCCTATGGCAATGTTACATGCTTTTTATTATCATCTACAATAAATAGTGAAATATCATTTCATAATACACTCCTTAGGTCAAATGTTTGGCAAGCTTCCCAGGGTGTAAATTTAAAAAGCTTCTTCTTATAGCTTTGAGGTATTTCAAAGGGTCCCTGAAATATCTCAAGGATTTATTCTTTCTTCTTACAAAAGAGAAATTTTAGACTAATCAGACTTATTTAATATATTTAAAATACGTGGAAAGCTTTGTCAAATAAGTAAATTATCCAAAAATCTCCAAGAGTCTACAAAGTTCTAATATTTTCATTTATAATTTTAATCATTATTTTAGAACATTGTGTCTTGCGGAAAGGACTATGTAATTTGCAGGAGGATTCAGTTCGTATCAGAGCGAGTGAGTTGTCGATGGTCTATGCAAGTGTAAGAAGTACTGTGTGGGAGGGAAGGAACAAAAAGAGAGAATAAAGGAAAGACATACAGGAAGAAGGGGCATTGGAGTAGGATACTCAAGAAGGGAAATGGGAACAAGAAAAACTAGAAATTAGAAAGAAAAGGAAAGGCACATAGACACATGGCAAAGACAATTTTAGTAACAAATAAAAAGCGGAGAGCTCCCTTTAATTTTCCAAAGCCAATCATTATTTCCAATAGAAACCCCAGGTGAAATGGGCAGTTGGGGACAAATAAATTAAATTTCTCAGCCTGATACACTTTCATCTACAATTTTTGCTATTATTTAAAAATTTTTACAAAAAGTAAAATCCTTTGTCAATTATAATCATTGATTTCCGACCCAACTTGGAGTGACTTACAAATCTTCTCTCCCACTGCTGCCCTGGAAATAAAGAGCAACACAGAGGATCTGCCAGGGCCCATGCTAGTGAATTAGCGGGTCACCATACTCAACAGTGCCCATCAGCTGGGGAGGGGATGCAGTCTCAGAGAAGAACCCCAACTAAGTCTATTGAACTAGGACAAATAAAGGATGGGAGGGGAAGAATAAAATCCTGCCTTCTTTTTCAGGGACAATTAACTAAGGCTTTGCAAAAGTACACAAACATCAACTCTAAGTCTGCTAAGGGCCGAGCACTTCTGGGAATACATTCGCCTACTAAGCAAGTGACAGAAATAGCCATCAGCATTTTTTTTAACAATTAAGACAGGGCAAAGGAAGAGCACAAGCCACCACACAATAGAAACAAAGGCTCACTTGTCCGTTGCAGCTTTAAGCCCTATGTCATCCCGGGACACCCAGACCCTAGAAACCCAGGGAAGGAGAGGGGTAGCCTTGCCACCACCCATCCTTGCCAGACACTGTCTCATGGGGTAGCCTTGTCGCTGCCCATCTCTTGTGTTTTTCCCTTCTCCGGATGCTGCTGGCACCCCTTGAGAGGCAAAGCCAGATAACAGCTGTGGCGGGGTGGGGGTGGGGGGCGACTCTTCCCAATAGCCAGGGGAAGATAGGGACAAACATTCTGGAAGGACATGTCCAGAATAGAGATGTCCGTTCTGGATAAACCAGGGTCTTGGATTCTGGAATGCCAAGCCACTCAGGCTATGACCTTAGCCAGGTGCTCTCTAGCCTTCTGGTATTTCCGCCCTCTAGCTGTCTGTACATCCATCCATAACGGAGATGTCTGTTCTGAATAAAGCAGGACCTCAGGTCCTGGGACACCAAAATTCTCAGGTTACGACCCTAGACGTAGGCCCTCCAACCTTCTGGTGTTTCTTCCTTTGCAGATGGGAAATCAGGAGTCCATCCCAGATGGAACCCCACGAGGCTGTATCCTTTCCAACTGGTCGAAGTTTGACCCCTAAACTCTAAAAAAGGAAAGACTAATATTTATTTGCCACATTGCTTGGCCTCAATATCACTCAGCTGATGGGGAATCTGGCCAATATATGGAAGCTTAAATCACAATATATATTCCAACTTAATGGCTTTTGCAAATGCCTAGGCAGCTTATCAGAAATCTCATATGTACAGGCATTCTTCTGTTTAAGGGGAGGTGGGGGCCTGTGCTCCAAATAAAAGGTAACCCTTACCACAGAGCCATCTGGCAGCCATTCCAGCAGCCGTTCCATAGGCACCTCCCTTTTTACACCCTTGCCTTTAGGGGGGAAAAAACTTTAAAAGAAGTGCCCTCAACATCTTCATCATTATTGCCACACTCTGGACATTCAACTCAGTTAGCAACTCACATGCCTTCCAGTCCTGGGCCCTCTTCCCTGGGCGAAGATTTTACCATTAGTTGAGGCTGTAGGAGAGTATGGGCCTCACCTAGTACATAACCCCTTATCTGTCTTATAAGGCTTAAACAAATTAAGGCAGACTTAGAAAGCTACTCTAACAACCCAGATAAGTACATAGATGCATTCCAATGTCTTACCTTCGCTTGTAAATTAAGCTGGAAGGACACTGGTTGTCTTAGGGCAGACCTTCTGAGATGTCAAACAGGAAAAGGTAATAAAGGAAGTCAGAAAGTTTGCCAATAGCTTACACCCATCTGACAGCAAATACCCCACTGGAGAGTCAGCAGTTCTACCTGCAGACCCTGAATGGGACTACAGTGATTCCTCCAAAAAATGGGAAAGAAATTACATTCTAATTTGCATTAAAGCAGGCCTCAAGTCAGGCTAACAAAAGGCCATTAACTATTCCAAGGTCTCCACTGTCAGCCAAGGCCTGGATGAAAATCCCACCGCATTTTTAGAAAGGCTAAGAAAGGCATTTATCAAACACACCATTCTAGACCTGGAATCCTATGAAGGTCAGGTCAAACTAAAAGATAAGTTTCTAACCCAACCTGCCTCTGACATAAGAAGATAACTCCAGGAGCTTATTCAGGAACCTGGAGTCTCCTTAAATGATATGTTAACTGCAGCAAATAGTCTTCTACAACCCGGATCAGGACAGAGAGGCCAGGTGTCAGGAGAAGAAAAAAAAAGGAAGGTTAGGCATATCCAAATTATAGCCACCCTTGTTGGACAGCCATATCCCACAGGCCTCTCCAGGCCAGCTACCAAGGACACAACATGTTTCATAGGTCAAAAGATGGAGCACTAGGCCAAGGAATGTCCAAACAGAAACAAACTAACTCCGAGTCCATGCCATCAGTACAAAAAGGCAGGCCACTGGGTGGCACTCTGTCCCTAGGACTGTCGGGCTCCCAGGCCTGAGACTATGGCTGCCTTCCGCCTTACAGGCGTTAACTCAGGACTGAAGCTGCAGTGAGCCCCCATCTCAACAGGTCACCATACTGGACTGGAGCCCAGGGTACGCATGGATGTGGCAGGTAGGAAAGTAACTTTCTTATAAGATACTCGGGCCACCTATTCTGTCTTTATTTCTTTCTCTGGATGCCTCTCCTCACAATCCTGTACCATCCTAGGAGTAAAAAAAGCCTACAACCAGGACTTTTTCTTTAGTTTTAAATAGACAGATTCACAAGGACATAAGTAACAACTAACCTAAGCTGTCCTCCCTGGGGATTTAGGGACAAGCCCTCATTTATTTAGACAAGCATTAACAGAGGACTTAAGGGACCTGTGACTTGAGGGGAGGTAGCCTAGTAATCCAATATATAAATGGCCTACTTATTATTCCCCCACAGAGAAATTAGGCCATAAACATGTAATACAAATCCTAAATTGTTTTCCACCATTAGTCTAGAACAAATACAAAAACATTATAAAAATATAGAAAGAAACTTAAGGCTACCAACACAAACGAATTACACCAAGGGACATAATCTATTTAAAAGTTTAGAAGGACAGTTCCCCTTGTTCTGAATGACAACCCTCATAGAAGGGACCCCTACCCTCCTGTACTGTATCTTCCTCAATAGCCATCAAGGTCCCTGGCGTCCCCAGCTGGATATATCCCTCTCCAGTTAAACCGTGAAGGAGCCGACTCATCCAGGACTTCCAATGCAGCAAGACGATACCGCCCACCCCTGTGAGCCGGTAGAGGACCTCAAATTCCTCTTCAAGAAACAAAAACCTGTTACAGATAAGTAACATAACAACTAGGCCTTAATATAATCATCTTTCTGACACTCTACCAGCCTGTCAATATGCTCAGCCTCCTCCCGCTGAAAGGAATTTTTCTGTCCCTGTTGGATTTAACCGTTATTAAATGAAGTCCCAGGCCCTCCACTTCACTAACCTTCTAGTCAAACTTGTCCTCTCTGAGACCCAGCAATTCGAGGTCAAGAGAAGGAGTCTTTGGGAATTCTAACTGGACAACAGCCTTCGACCCCTCACCACAGGCCCCTAGAAGGACAGCACTCGCAGCCACGTGTCCAGCCAACAACAGCAAGTACAGGAACCCAAACCACAACAGCACCCCCTTTCAGCAAGAAGCTGCTAGAGTGGTCTTTGCCCAAAGTTCCCAAAGATATAGGTTATTATTACTTGAGGGAGAAAATGTTAGGTAGCAGCTAGAAATGAGTGGCTAGAGGGGAAACAAAGGCAAGGCCTTTGCCATTATTATCTAACAAAGAACTTCATACAGGAGGCCAGAAGCAAAAGGAAAACATGTCTCACCAATTAACTCAGTGGTCCTGAGCTCCATTTGATAAGATTGCCAGGTGCCGCGGGGAGCATCACAAGCAAAAATAGCACAAGAGAAAGGGGAGGGTCCTTGAGCCTGTGCCCAGAAAAGGAGCCTCTGTAACAATCTTACTAAGATTGCTGGGTGTCCTGAACATCACAAGTGGGAATTGCACAGGAGGAAGAGGGGGGCCTATGCTGGGAAAGTGGGCCTCTGTAACAATTTCACTAAGACAAAGAGCCTTTACTAACTGAGAAACAAAGCCTTTATAGCTGTATATTATCCCCAAGATTTAGAAGGGGCAGGAGGGGGGCTAAAAGCTGACTGAGGTATATAACCCCTAAAGCCCAGTTGTTGGTGTACTTAGGTTAGCTAAGCACCCACTTGTAGCCTTAGTTCAAGTGTATCAAACTGACTTACTAACAAACTTACTAACAACTTTATTTCCTCTGTGCATGGGACATTTAGACTAGCTAGGCGCCTCCTTGCAGCTTTGTGTGTGTATCCTTCATAAACTTGCTACTTCATTTCCACTATATGTGTTTGTCTTTTCACTTGAATTATCCTCTTTCAAGGGAGACAAGAAACGAGGCAGGGGAGGGGGCCAGGTGTCTCTCTCCCCACCATAACAACAAGACCATTGAGAATTTCAGAAGCCTAGGAGATCAGAAACCAAATCACAGTGGTTCCAAAACTGAATGGGAGTTAAGAGAATGGGGTGTGGCTGAGAACAGGACAAATATTTTCATAAGTGTAGCTGAGAACAGGAGGTGAGTGGGGGTGGGGTGTGGCAGAGGGGGAGTGTGGTTTAAAAAGGAAGAAACAAATATTTTTAAATGCACTTATGATTTAAATTAATTAAAATTTTTAGCTTTAAAATTTGTTAAGTTACAGATTTCCTTTGTTAAATATCCAGAGTAATTTGCTAGTGAGTAACTATGTGGATCAGTTAAATCAAAACTTTCTTTTGCCTGAAATAGCCAGAAAAATAAAATGAAAGTAACTATTCTAGTTTAAACCTCTTCCATTGCTACTTTGGAGCTTTCATAAAGCCCCAAGTTGTCCTGCTGCTTTCTTTCTTAGTCACACTCCCAAAGTGACTTATCATCAGACTGGATCATCATTTTTATTTCCCAAGATGTCTCTCAAAGAGCTAGTTTTGGTTTTAGAAGTAGGAGAAGTTGGTGCTGGATTATTTTTATATCTTTGTGTTTAATCCCTAGTTTCCTTACCAAAATTCATTTAAAGGGCTGGTCCAAATTGCAAAGACTCTCCCTGGCTGGTGTGGTTCAGTGGAGTGAGTGCTGGCCTGCAAACCAAAAAGTCGCTGGTTCAATTCCCAGTCAGGCACATGCCTGGATTGTGGGCCAGGTCCCCAGTTGAGGTTGTGCAAAAGGCAGCCATGTTTCTCTCCCTTTCTTTTTCTCTCCCTTTCCCTCTCTCTAAAAATAAAAAAAATAAAATCTTAAAAAAAATTGCAAAGATTCATTAGTCAAAGCTGGTAATAAAATCTGTAAATCCTAAATTCTTTATGGCCCTAGATAAAATGCCTTTCATCATAATCTGGGGCAGTGGGAGTGGTCATCACTCAAATGCCATCTGAGTCCACTTTCCTCTCAGGATATCTACCTTCTTTCCCATGTGTGACATGTGACGGCCCAACATATGGTTCCAGCAAGGACAGAGCCTCCATTATTATCTTAAATATTAGGAAAGCATGTCTTTCTCAAAATTTTTAGATAAGTATAAATACAAATAGGAGTTTTCATTTGCATGAGGGTAGAATAGCTTATATTGAACAGATAACAACTATAAGCTGAACAAACCAGAGAAAAGCACTATCTGGAGTCAGTGGGAAGCAACCCAAAGAAACAGAAGCAGAAACAGGAGGGCATTTGATTCTTGAAAGAAAGGAACCAGGAACCGCCCTGGGTAAGTTGTGCATTTATATATCTTCTGCTTAGAGGGCAGTACCTGTTCTTCCTGGCGCAAGGTAGCTGGAGCTCAGGTTGGAAGGTGTTTCTTCTCTATTTCTGAAAATGTCTGTGTAGTATTGGTATGTCTTCCTCCAGTATTGATACCAGTCAATAGTGAAACCATTCTGGCCTAGAGGGTTTTTGGGATTTTTTTTTAGGGGGGGAGAAGGTTTTTTAAAAGAATTCAAGTTCTTTAATAGATACCAAATAATTCAGATTTTTGGTTTTAGTTATAGTAACTCCTATTTATCAAGGAATTTGTCCACTTTAACTAAGTTGTTAAATATTGGTATTCATATATTCTCTTATCTTTGAATATCTGTAGGATCTGCAATGATATTTTCTCTTTTGTTACTGACATTTGTAATTTGGAGCTTTAGCCAAGGCAATAAAATTAGTAAAATAAATGTAAGACATTTAGATGGGACAGGAAGGAGGGAGGATATAGGAGCACGAGGAAATTGACTGCAGTGACTGTAAAGGGGATGCTCATGACCTTGAGTGTGGCGGTGGTTTGGGGTTTGTGTGAACATCAAATCACACACCCCAAATGTTTTCAGTTTCCTGTGTGATTATCTTTCCTGAAAGCTGTAAGAAAGAAGGCGTGCAGATTGGAACTGAGTAAAATGGTCTGCACTTGCAGGTAACATGATGACCGATATGGAAAATGCTAAGAATTCTACAAAACCAAAACTAATATAAGTAAATTTAGCAAAGTCACTGCATCATCATCAAGATGCATCAATCTAAAAGTAAACGACAGCATTTTTATAAACTAAAAGTAAAAAAAGGAGAATAAAAAAAATTAAATCCTTTTAAAACTGAATTTGAAAACCATAAAACACTAAGGAATGGTTTTAATGAAAGACATACAAGAACTCAATGCTGAGAACTATACCTTCCTGAGAAATTAAGAAGACCCAAAAGAAATGGGAGGATATGCCATATTCATAGGTAAAAAATTCAATATTCTTTATATGTCAATTGTCCTCATATTTATCTGTATATTCTAATGCATTGTCTATCAAAATTCTAACAGGCATTTTATAGAAACTAAAGAGCTCATTCTAAAATTTATCTGGAAATGCACAGGACCTAGAATAGCTAACACAATTCTTGAAAAAAGAATGAAAAAAAAGAAAGAGAAAGGTGAAGGAAGGAAGAGAAACAAGAAAGCAAGCAAGCAAACAAGCAAGAAAGGAAAAACCAAGTTTCAAAGGCCTATAATACATCACCAAATAGATCAGTAGAATACAATAGAGTCCAGTTAAACCCACATATGCACAGTCAATTGATTTTCAACAAATATGTCAAGAAAATTCAATAAAGAAGGTGAAGTTTTTATTTTAACTCTTATTATGTTTTATTATTGTTCAAGTACAATTGTCCCACTATTTTCCCTCTTGCTCTCCCCTGCCCTTCCCACTCCCACAGCCAATCCCCACCCCACTTTGTCTATGCCCATGAGTCCTCTATTTATGTTCCTTGACTTCCCCCTTCCTCCTTTTTCCCTCATTATTCCTCTATCCCCTCCCCTCCGGTCACTGTTGCCTAAGTGCCCACCAATAAATGAGTGGAAAGTTAAGTTTTTATTAACAAAATAGTTCGGGAACAACTGAACACATGCATGGGAAAAGTCAGCTTTGAACCCTCCCTTATACATTGTAAATGTTAACTTAAAATGGATTATAGACCTGTACTTAAAAGCAAACACTATAAAGATTCTATAAAAAGCAAAGAAGAGTATCTTTGTGATCTTGGGTAGGCATGTATTTCTTAGAATAGATATAAAAACATTAAAATTAATAAAAAATGAAAAAATTGGACTCAAAAAATTTTTTAAAGTCTTTGTAAAGGAAATATCCCCAGTACATATATCTGACAAATATAAGTACCCAGAATATACAACTCAAAAGCAAGGTTGAATCATCAGAGCAACAGTTTCTGTGAAAGCCTTCTAAATGTAGATGGAAATAGACACTTTTGACAGTTCTGTGGCACCCTGGAGCCAGCCCCAGCATCTGGGGAAGAGGTTTCTAAGCAAGAGGTTTCTGAGACAGACATCTCAGAACATGATTCAATCACATTTTTCCATTTTTTTCACCAAAATGTGGTTACTAAAATCTTACCAGAAAACTTTTTTAGGCCAACTTGTAACACTATATTTTCAAGCAAAATCCAGTTTAGGTAAACCTTCTGAGTTTTATAACTGCGGGAACCCTGGAGGGTTTGGGAGGCTGCTCCAGAAGACTCCTGAAAGTCTTGTGTGGGGGTGGGTACTCAGGACTGTGGTTATATCAGTTCAAGAAAGGACTAAATACAGAAAGTTATCACAAACTCTTTCCTAAGAGCCTAAGGAAATATTTATGTAATTTCTTTTATATAAATTTGAGGGGAGCCATGCTTCAAAGAATTAGTTGGTGAGTACCACCAACTGCTAAGTCATAAGATTTATATGAGTGTGTGCATTTCTGTCTTTAAGTCTGCATACAGTTTTCTGAGGATGAGCATAGAATACATTATGGTGAACTAAGAGGATTATTTTAATGCTACAAATGAACATTTGAGCTAACCAGGCATTGTGACCTAGTGAGAAGGGTTTAAATTCTGAGACCTCAATTAAAGTATTGGAAAGCTGTTATCTCTCAGATTGCAGTCAAGACAATGCCATTTTTTCCTGATTGTTAAAGCAGTATTTACACTTTGCAGAGATTTTGTCAGGCCTTAAAAAGTCAGAAGGAAAATTTTCTTTTATTTCCACATTCCATTTTTCTTACTCATATCGTTACAGTTTAGATCATGTCATAGCTTGCTCTTTTTCTCTTAACATTTTATTATAAGCATTTCTCTATATTTAAAATTTTCTGCAAATTCCTTTGCTTCAAGCATTTCCCAAAAAGTGGATATTCAAGTGGTTTCTAGTTTTTCATTCTGCATGCAATGGTGAATAATGTTGTAATCATCTCTCTGCATTAATTTTTATCGATTTCAGAATATATTCTTAGAATTCTACCCAGAATCATATTCTTATTTCAGTGGACACTAAAAATTTTAAGGATCTTGACATTCCATCAGACTGATTTCCGAAACCTTTGCATCCTTGTGAGTGCCCTGAGTGCCTTTTCCACCACGCCTTCAACAGCCTGGGTAGGTGCTCTCAGTTTAGAATCCACACCAACTGTGTATGTGAAAACACCCTCTTTGTAGCCACTCTTTAGAAATGAGTCACTTTAGTTAATTTTTATTTATTCTAATGGCCCATTTCCCAACCTGGCATATATTTATCTCAAGTTTTAAAAAGTGCGTTCTTGCAGTGTCATTGTCTGCTCTGACTGCCTTCCCTGCTGCTTTTTACTGACGCTCCACTCTCCTCCCCCCATGAAAGCTGGTGAAGACTCCACTCAGAATGTCCACCAGGTGTTGGTGCGGCTGCTGCTGGAAAGAATTGTAGGGGAGGGGTGGATATAAGAGTTTGCTTTTAGTTCAGTGCATCAGAAACTTGTAGGAGGCTGGTTTAAAACATTCTTATAGCAATTATCTAAAATTATCAGAAGAGCCTTAATCTGAATCCTGATGACATATGACTTGGGTCTCTGCTCCATATCGCTCCCTGTGAAATTATCAATTCCTGATTATTGCCTGGGCCTGGTTAGAAGATGGGGAACTCCACATTCCTAGAGACATGCTTCTTCTCTATGCATATCTTTTGGCAGACTGCTAGACCATTTTAAGCATCTAAATTTGGAAAACACAGAAACATTAATTTCTTTTTCCCTGGAAAACCCTTACTATCTCAGTTCTTTATAGTACTAGAAGAATAACCCAAGAAAGTGGTAAGTCACACTGGCTCATGTAGCCAATTTAGTCATATAGCCATTTGACAATAAGATGTTTTGTTTGTTTTAATGAAAAGGATACACTGGATAAAGTAACATAGGGGAAATAGATGGATAAAGAGAGACACAAAGAGGGTCACAGAGAGAAATGGAGAAAAAGAGAGTGGAAAGTCATAGAAAAAGGCAGAGAATCAGATACAAAGAGAAATAGACTGTATCTAAGTGTCTCGTGTATGTGTGTGTGTGTGTGTGTGTGTGTGTGTGTGTGTGTGTGTCTCACACACACACACAGACTAACTAGTGTGTAACAGGGGATGTCACTTTAAATGTCAATGCTCATGTCCCAAAATATACCTTTCCCTGCAAGGCTCTTGCAGGTTCATTTCAGCACTTGGAAGGGCTGGCCTGATTTGCAAGGTCTCTCTCCAAGGCGTCCTGCAGACCCTGACCAGAAGTCTGTCCCCTGGTAGATGATTGGCTGCAGGAAGAGAGCTGCTTCTGAGTGACAGGAGAGGACATGAAGCATCCAGCTATTGAGCCGATGATTCCATTAGATGAGTCTAGAATAAGTTAGTAACCAGCAGAGTCAGAATAGAACTCACAATGAGGGAGCCAAATCCGCAGATAAGATATAAAAGACATGTGTTTACATTATTTAGAAAACTAGAAAGCTTTAACAACAAGTGCTGGTGAGGATGCAGAGAAAAGGGAACCCTAGTGCACTATTTGTGGGAATGCAGACTGGTGCAGCCACTGTGGAAAATACATGGAATGTTCTCAGAAAACTAAAATCCTTTCAATACAGCCATTCCACTGCTGGGACTATACTTTAAGAATCCTGAATCACCAGTTCAAAAGAACCTATGCACCCCAATGTTCATAGCAGCATTATTTACAATAGCCAAGTGCTGGAAATAGCCAAAGTGCCCATCAGTAAATGAGTAGATCAGAAAACTCTGATACACTTACACAAGAATATTATGCAGCAGAAAGAAAGAAGGAGCTCCTACCCTTCACAACAGCATGGGTGGAGCTGGAGAGCATTATGCTAAGTGAAATAAGTCAGACGCTGAAAGACAAACACCAGGTGATCTCACCTGTAAGTGGAACCTAGTCAACAAAACAAACAAATAAGCAAAATAGAATCAGAGACTTGGAAATAAAGAACAAACTGACAGTGACCAGAGGGGAGGGGGAGGGAGGTAATGGGGGAAAGAAAGGGACGGGGCAAGCAAAGGAACAGGAATAGAGGACTCGTGGGCATGGACAATGAGGGGAGAGGATTGACTGTGGCAGGGGCAGGGAGGACCGGGCAGGGGAGAGCAAGGGGAGAAAGTGGGGCAACTGGAACTGAACAGCAATAAAAAAATGAAAAATAAAAAAGAAAGCCTTAGGGAATCCTGGGAAACAATGAATAATTACTGCCGAGGAATTAGGATCTTTCAGACAATGAGAGAGGACAAAAGGTTTGAAAGTTGCTCTTTGGCAGGAAGTCTCCCTGGCAGAAGCTCCTACTTGCCAGTTTCTTCAGCTTTCAAGATGAGAGACATATGCTATAATAGGACCCTAAGGTAAAAAATGACTTCAGAGCCCTGGCCGGCGTAGCTCAGTGGATTGAACGCAGGCTGCAAACCAAAGCATCGCAGATTCGATTCCCAGTCAGGGCACATGCCTGGGTTGCAGGCCACGGCCCCCAGCAACCGCACATTGATGTTTCTCTCTCTCTTTCTCCCTCCATTCCCTCTCTAAAAATAAATATATACAAACTTTAAAAATTTTTTTAAAAAAATGACTTCAGATATTGTTGCTGAGCTCGTGGGTTGCTGCTTCTGGAAGAGCAGGTGGGCAATATACTCTCTGAAGTGTGGTAATTCTTAAGGGAAACACGTGGAAAATGTGGCAGTTGTTTCGGAGCAGAGAGAGAAAGCAAGCACTTCTGGGATCTTATTGTCCATTATTCACAGTTGGATATATTTGTCTTTGCTAAATACAGGGTTAGGGGTTGAAGGTCCCCATCCTATGTACAGCAGAAGAAAGATAGGTAAGCATGGGAACTGCCCTAAATCTCTCCAACTTTCTAATCATCCCCATAGGAATAGACTGTGCAAAGTAACAGCACAACCTTTGCTTGTTGGTGTTTAATGAAGTTAACCAAGCTTGGCTGAAGGTTGGCATGGTCCTGGCTTCTGAAAAGGAGCTTTTGCAAGACTAAGTATTGGGTTGGCACAAAAGTTCTTTTGTTTTTGTTTTTTTTCTGTAAGATAGCTCTAGTAGTGCTTAGTTGTCTTTAACTTCATTTGAAGCAATTTTGTTAGATTGCATTGTCACACCTGTCATATCAGCATGCATTTAAAAAACATCAAAAGTGGTGAATTTTTGTGTAGCCATTTTAATAGAGGATGGAAGAAAATATGCAACATTTTAGCATATTATGCTTATTATTTTAAGAAAGGCAAAAATGCAACTGAAATGTAAAAAAATAATATATATGGTATATGGAGAAAGTGCTGTGATTGATCGAACGTATCAAAAAGTGGTTTGTGAAGTTTTGTGCTGGAGATTTCTTGCTGGACGATGCTCCATGGTCAGGTAGACCAGTTGAAGTAGATAGCAATCAAATAGAGACATTAATTGAGAACAGTCAATGTTATACCATCCAGGGGATAGCAGACATACTCAACAAATTCAAATCAATAAAGGTATTTGTGAAAATGAAAAATCTATCTTTTATTTTATGGAAAAAACTAAACAGTGTTCTGACCAACCCTATATGTGATTATTTCGTTGTCATCACAGGTTTAATCCAAACAACCCTTGCGATTTCCTTCCTTTAGGGTGTGTGCTGTCCATGCCTTGTTCAGCAGGTGGAGCTCTACACGCAGGAAATGACATGTCCAGGCAAGAAAAATTTTCTCTCTTGATTCAAAAGAGATGAGACTTTATAGACAGTGCCGAACCATGGAGTATGGAGGTTGAATTGTTCTGGTGGGGTATTCTTAGAGGAAAGTGTAGCTTGATGTGATGCTTAAGATAGTGTGCAACCACAGAAAGAGCTCATCGTAAGCATTTTCCAGTTGACCACGACTGATATTCTTTGCAGTTATTCCAGGTCAACTAAGTTTGGTTTGAGGGATTGGATTTATTAATGTGACTAACATACTTGGCAGTGGTAATGAGTACAACTGGCCTCAATGAACATTGAGGAATTCACTTTAACTTAGAACCACATGATCGTCTCTCTCCATTTGTTCAGTAGGCCTTGAGGTTGTAGCTCTTTTAAATTCTCAGGACTTTCAGACAGAGAAAGGCAAATACCATATGATATCACTTAGATGTGGCATCTAAAGAACAAAACAACAAACAAAATAGAAACTGACTGATAGATAAGGAGAAAGACTGGTGGTTGCCAGAGGGGAGGGGGCTACAGGGGATGGGTGGAAAAGCTGTGGGGATTAAGAAGTACTAATTGGTAGTTACAGAAGAGTCCCAGAGATGTAAAGTACAGCATAGGGAACATAGTCAATAATATTGTAGTAACTACGGATGGGGCCAGGTGGGTACTGGAAATATCGGAGGAAACACTTTGTAAAGTATATGATTGTCTAACCACTATGCTGTACACTTGAAACTATCACAGGATGATATTGATTATAAACCATAGTTGAAAAAAATAAATAAAAGGGAAAAGTTTTTCAGTACTAAAAAGAAATTCTCAGGACTTTTAGTTCACTCATGTTTGCTGCCTCAAAGCAACCATAAAAAAAATAGTTTGCTTTCTTAAAAAGGAACATTTCCAAAAATGTGGCATATTTATCATAAACTCTCATACAAGTGCTTATGTTAGAAAAATGCCAATAATAAATGTGTGAAGGAGAAATTAGAAATCCATATTGTCTTCTCCTCTGTTTTTTTTTAATGCTGAAAATTCTTACGAAATACTGAAACCAACAAGACTTCAGTGCCTTGACTCCATTCTGGTCCTAGAGTTTAAGCTCAATTGATATTAATTGCTGAATGACTCACTGGATGGATGATGGATAGATGGGGAGATGGACAGATGGCTTGAATTTTGGATGATCAATGCTGAAATCTGCCCACAGCACAGGATTATCACTGATGCCTCAGAGAATTACATGTGATTTTTTATGGAGCTTACTAAGAAAAGTTAGCCAAAATAAATGTTTCACTTCTATCCATAACTTATAATATGTTGCAGCATATTGTGTCTCTAAAGTTTGCAGACTCCTGAAACATCAGAAATAAAAAACAGTACAGTAGCACTTTTATTTTCTTCAGCACAGCAGAGGCAAGAAAGGAAGATTTAGAACTGGTATGAACTGGTTTTTATGAATTAAAAACTTGCTTGCAGACTATTTGCCAAGAGTTGTGTAAGACTAGAATGATTAAATGTGGTTTTCATTCAGCCCAACACACATTAATTGAGAACCTATTGTGTGCTAAGGAATATACTAGCGCTGGGGATCAGTAGTGAATACATCCATTTCTGCCTCTAAGGGCCCTACAGTCTCACAGAGGAGGTGGCATGTGAGCAGATGGCGCTGGTACGTTATGATTTGTTTAGCACTAGTGGCATGAGAGGAGGATAAATTATGATATTCTTGAAATCGGGGAGTATCTTATTCATCTTTATTTCTTAGTGTCTGTGGAACAAATATTGTGTTTTAATTTTAAAAATTTATCTTTATTTTTTAGAGTATCTGGAAGACTGCGGGGATTTTAAAATATTACTGAAGTTATGAATAAAATCTAAAGGATAAAAAATTCTTGAAGGAGATAGTGTCTAGAACATCAGTCACTCTAAGGATACAAATGATGATGGCTATTATTCATTGGAAATTTATTATATGCACTATTTTAAATACTCATTCATGTCATCTTCAAAAAAGACTCTCTGAGATAGATACTATGATTATCCCTGTTGTATTGAGGATGATACCAAGATATGGGTTAAAAATTTGTCCAAGATCACCCAGGTAATAAGTGTTAGAACCAAGATTCAAACCCAGCACCGTACAAAAATATGAAGGGACTTTCTGGGTGCAAAAATGACAAGAGCAAAGACAGAGTAGACCAATGTTTGCAGAGATTTACTAAGGAGCTTGGATTTTATGCTCTAGGGGATCAGATATCACTGAATTGACATAGTTAGATTTGTGTTTTAGCTAGGTCATTCCAGTTGCCTGGTAAAAGTTAGTTGTAAGCCTTGGGGGTAAGATTGAAGGGGTGCTGAAGGATCAAGAAGAGTTCACCATGTGAAAGCTGTGAGGGAAAAAAGGGTTTCAGGCGCTGGGCAGAGCATGTGCAAAGGTTGCATGTGAGAGAGTACAGCGTTTGCAGGGAACCTAAAGCAGGGCAATCTGGCTACAGCATAAACTGCAAGGGCACTAAGAGACAAGGGTAATGGGAGATGGTGTTGGAGTAGTGGGGACCAGATTGAGGGACTTAAACTTTTTCTGTAAAAAATACCAGACCACCAAAGTGTTTTTAGGCATGGGATAAGATGGTTAAATGTATGTTTTAGAAGGATCTCTCTGATGTGTGAAAAACAGATAGGAAATTTGCAACACTGTGAGCAGAGAAATGTATTTGGAAGCCATCACAGAAATCTAAGCATGATATGATAGCAATCTCCAATAGAAGCAACAGGGTTTGAGAAATACTTAGGAGGTAGAACTGATAGGATGTGGCAACTGATTAGTCATCAAGGAAAGAAAGTGGTGAGAGACAGTAAGAAAGTCCTGGTTTGTCCAGGATGGTCCTAGGAGCTCCCGAGTAAAATCCTTGAGCACCTCTGTCCACTCCAAGGAGTGCAACAGTTTATATATTTAATTTTATGGTTACTCTAGTTAGATGCGAAAGATGTCTCGAACAGTTGGGTTTTTTGTTGTTTTTGTTTAAGCAACAGAAAAGATACTATTCACTGAAATAGGAAGGGAAGGAGACAGCATGTGTCAGGGTGGAATGGTGGGAATAAATTCTGAACATGTGCAAGTTAAGTGCCTCTGCTTAAGGATCATGGGAGGCTGGAAGATCACATGACATGTTAAGGCTAGAGACATAGTTTTAAGAACATTTGCATAAAATAGTGAAATTGGATCTAGTGGTTATTTTAGAGCTGCTGTCACAGACTAGGCCATGCTCTAAGACATTGTCTTTAGGAACAGGTGGTTGGTGAAAATTTGGAGAAAATCAATTAATCAAATAATTTCTATGTGCCTGCAATTGAGTGAATGAATGTTTCCAGTGCAAGGCTGGTTATTGGGGCTTCTAAGAAAGGTAGACATGTGACTGGTGTAACTGGGATACTACTGGGTCCCCAAGGCATAAGGTCATGCTGTTTGTAGAGAGATACAAGAGATGGTTCCTGTCATGAAGGGGCTTATTGTCCAGTAAGTCAGACACAAATAACTATACAACTGTTGTCTAGTTAGTGACACATAAACAATAAAGGCAATGAACTTATTTCTAACATAATATATTTACATATGTAATCTGGTGGCACAAACTCCGAGTGCTTTAGAATTTCAAAGCAGGAACAGAACACTGTGGGCTGGAATGGGGGCAGCCATTTGTTAACTTGGCACTACCTTCTCCTGTGATGTTTTGGGAATGGAGTAGAAGGACCTCAGTGAGCCATTCTTTCATGCGGGTTTATACTAGCCCTCACATTGCTGTATACTGTCTGGCCTCATCCTCAGATGTATCAGTATTAGTATCATTTCTCCAGCTAACTATAGTTGGGAAGACCACATGCAATGCTTCAAGGAGGTGCTTGACCTTGGCATTTAGGAATAGACATCCCAGGCTTGGCACACACAACAGGTAATGAGCAGGAAGACTGGGCTGAAAGTGAGCCTGGCATACCTGAGAAACATTAAGGAAACTGGGAATACCTGAAGGTTCTTGTTGAGCAATAACAGAAGACTAGGTTTTGAGAGGCCCTGTTCTCTTTGCTGAAGCTCTCCTCTCTGCCTTAGTCAGCAAGCTCCTGCTTCTCTTCAAGACCCAGCCCAAATGTTACCACCGTGAAAGTTTCTGTGACTCCTCATTTGCTTATATGTCTCACCATAGCATCAATCACATTGCTCTGAACTTGTTTACAAGTCTGTTTCCTCCACTTGACTGTGAGTTATTTGAGGACATAGGCTATGACTTTTTTTAATACCTCCCTAGGTTCCTAGTACAGTTATCAGCTTAAGGGAGAAACTTGATTAACATCAGTGGATAAAAATTTTAAATGACAGATATGGTGGGAGTTAGCTCTCCTATCAAATTGGTTAACTAACTGTCTTTGGGACATGCTTCCCCTTTTCTGCCTCCCTCTGGTCTACATCACTTTCAGGACTGAACTCTCCTCCTCTCTTAACCTGTAAATCCTAGGCATTTTTTCAGGTACTACTCACAGCCCATAGCTTCTGTGCAGCCTTCCCTGATGTGGACCATACTCCTTTGTCAGCAAGCTTCAGTTCCTCTGAACTCAAAGATTCATACTCTCCTAGATTCAGATTCTCCTATTTTATGGATGAGGAAATGGATGCCTGCCAGTGTGGGCTTGGCTTCACCCTGAAGTTGGGCAGCATGCATTTTGTAGAATGACAGCACAGATCAATGAAGCTCCTTCCATTGTCCAGGGAAAGATGAAAGTTGAATAATCCAAGTGAGGCAACCAGGGACCTTCTCTGTGCAATGGCAGCCCCTTTTCTCTGGGCTCCAGTTGTGTCTCAACGTAATTATGCATCTAATGCCTCCCAGCTCAGCCCTACACCTGCCTTTGCTTTCTGTGTTCTGCTTTGTGATTGCGGTGGGTGAACCTCTGCTACGGGAGATATATGGACATCTTTGCAGATCTTGCTGACCTTTTTGCCTAGACTTCTAAGCACAGCCAAATGTTAATAGCACTACTTTTTCATTAGCAAGTTCTTAGCAGAGCACTATATCAGGTAAACCCAAATAAAAGTGCCAGGACAAATAGTTCAAACACTCCAGTGTCTCTGAGTGGCTGTCCTACCTGTAATTAAACTAAAAGGAATGATCATTGCTTTTCTCCCCTGGAGAGGTTTCACCAGTTTCAAAGTGGGCCAGTAACTCCCTGAACAGAAGAGGAAGCAAACTATATTTAAAGCAGTGCCCACTTGTTTCTGTTTTAGCCATTTTGGCAAACCACTTGAAAAATGAAATCTTTTGGCCTAAACTCAGTTAAATCTCAGATGCAGTTACTGTGCCAAGATAATTCCAATTTAGCATCACCTTACATTATTTAAAGTTGTGACTGAGGAAGACTCCACGGGGGCTATTAAATAGAACTAGCTTGAAATTTTTGACCTCATGTGTTTTTTTTCTTGCTTGTGTGGTTTCAAAGAAGGAGGTTGGATATAAAAATATGCAGCTAATGGGTGAGGGGCAAAGATAGTTCATTTGTTTATTCACTCAACAAATATATTTTTGAGCATTTTGTGCCAGATGTTATACTAGGAGCTAGAAATCAACAGAAAAATAAGATCCAGCCTCTGCTCCTGAGAGGCTCACAGGGTTCAAATATTTATAACTGAAATGAGAAGTCCTGAAAACTTGAAGTGCTACGTGCTGTATGTGGGGGCACGGAGAACAGAGTGCCTACACTTAGAGAGGAGTACTCATTTGAGCTGTAACTTTAAAAACATGTGCAGTTTGCCTGGGAAGAAGAGTGTTCTAGACAGAAGAAGGACCTTGTGAGAAGACAGAAAGGTATGAAAAGGCAGGGAATGTTCTAGAAACAAGAAGTAATTATAGTAGCCCTGACCAGTGTGGCTCAGTTGATTGGAGTCACATAAACCCAAGGATTACAGGTTTCATCCCTGGTTGGGGGGAGTGCAGGAGGCAACCAATCAATGTCTCTCTCGCACCAATGTTTGTCTCCCTCTCTCTCTTTCTCCCTCCCTTCCTCTCTCTCTGAAATAAAAAAGAAGAAGTAATTGTAGAAAACAGAATGTTAGAGAGGAGTGAAGGGCATAAACTGAGACAAAATCAAAAGGGTCTGATGTGTCATAGTAAACTTGAGATTTATTGTGTAAGCACACAGAGTTTTCAGTGATATTTAACAGGTAAGAAAGTCAGCAATACCTGGATGGGAAATGTTGGTATGGCCCCTTTTAGACAGAGATTTACCACTCTGCCTATGTTCTTTATTTTAGAAAGGGGTTACTGACTGCAGTATGGAAGATGCTTTGCACATGCAGACCATAGGCAAGTTTAGGAGACCATTATAAATATCAGATGAGAGATGGCAGAAGTCTGAACTAATGTACCGTATTTTGCTGTGTATAATGCACAGTCTTTTAACCAAATTTTTGAAGGAAAAATAAGGATGTGCATTATACATGGGTATAATGGTTACATACCACAGATATAATAATGGGTATAATAATCTCACATATAATGCACACAAAAACACAGGTGCACATTATACATAGCAAAGTACTAGTTGGCAGTGGGAAGAAGAGAAGGCACTGTTTTAATAGATATTTAGATGATAAAATGAACAAGACTCCGTCTGATTAAATTTAGTGGTAAAACTGAAGGGGGAATTAAGAATGACTGATTTCCAGCTTAAATCACTTAACTGCCGATGCTAGAGAGTGGTTACAGGAAGAGCCGTTTTGGAGAGGGGTAGGCACAGGAAGGGTGAGTGAGGGGAAGATGAGGAGTTTAGTTTTGAACATGTCAGTTTTGATATGTCTGCAGAGCGTTTCGGTCAATGGTTCACTAAACGTGATACCCAGGCTTTCCCAGACATGAAGAATCAGAATGTCTGGTAAACAACTGAGTCTTACCTTTTAGCTCCTTGGGGGACTCTGATAAGATCCTCCCTCCTCATACTGGTCAAAAAGCACTTATGTAGGTGGCTTTTGATTGCCCTTAGATTAAATCCACTTGCATCACCATGGCCTAAAAAGCCCCGAGATTCCTGGCCCCTGTGTAACTTTTTGACCTCATTTTGGCCCCTCTTGACTCATTCTGCTTGAGCCCCATTGGCCTTGTTTCTGTTCCTGAAACTCCCCAAAGCTCTTCCTTGTCTTAGAACCTTTTCATGTGCTGTTACCACTGATCTACCAGCTCCTCCCATTTCCAGCTCTTTTGTGTCATGTCTACTGATCTAAAGTGAAGAACTCTCCTCAGATGACTACACATGACCCTTTTTGTGTCATCACAGAACTTTTATTATCAAAAATTAGGTGGTTTATGATTAGGGGTGAGCTTTTTGGGGGAAGGGCTATGTATTATTCCCCATGCTCACCTCTCCCCATGTAAACTTCATGAAAACAGGGTGCCACTATTACAACTCTAGTGTTTAGAATAGTCATTGGGACATAGTATGTACTCAATTTGCTGAAGGGTCTGAAGGTAAGGAGGGAGGGGGGAGGGGACACTACAAGAGCACAGAGTATTGGATCTGTCTCAGAACACAGGAACCAGGAAACTCCTGAAAGAAGTGAGGTTGAACTGAGTTTTAAAAAATAAAGAAGTACCAAACAGGCTGAGAGAATGGACTATTCGAGCTGGAGTGGTCAGAGATGAGGCTGAGAGATATCCAAGGGCCAGTGGTTAGACTCTTTTATAGAGACCACAGATCATCCCTTAGTGGCTGAACTGTGATGTCATAGGCCTTTATTCTGGCAGATCTGGTTACTGGCTCCTGCTTCTGTGATCTTTGCAGAACCACCATGACATGCTTATGGGTCAACTCTTTATTTCTCAGTCAGGTTTCATCTGTTAAATTCCTATCAACTACCAGCATGCAATTAGAAGAGGTAATTTGGGAAAAAAACAAACAAACAAACAATTTTTTTAAAAAAAGGACTTCAAAAACCCTTTAAATTTTTTTTATTTTTAAAAAATTAATGAATGAATGAACTTATTTATTTTCGATCAACACCCCTAGGAGCTCTGTCTCTACTAAGAGAGCTGGGCTCTGAATTCTCAGTGTTGGATTGGGCCGCTGCTGTATGCCCTGTGTATGACACATGGGCAAGAAGAATGCTGAGGGACTGCTATTTCTCTGGGCCCCTCCAGAAAATGAGATGTCTGTCTCCCCAGGACACTCAAGGGAGCCAAATTCTAAATAAAATAGAGCTGCATCTTCATGAGGACTGATTTGTACAATGCATTATAAAAGGACATTTCTGCTAGTTCCACTGGCTTTTAGAACTTGCTGGTAAGGATTGCCCTACTTGCTTCCTTTTTTTCTCACATCACCCCACACTTTTCTGTCTCTTTCCCTTAAACTCCACATCAGAAATAAACACTTTTTACGCATTTATAATCATTTAGTTATACACATGAGGATTAAACAGGCACACATTTGAAGCAATAAAAATGGGCATTGTTCTTACTCAGTGTTTCCCAAAACTTCATTCATATATCAGTATGGTGGCTTTTTCTATAGGCATATGATGTCAGTACTTTCATTATTTTTTCCTTGAGTAGACTTACTTTTAAATGATTTTACTCATATTAAGCATTGTAAAATCATGAGGAAGATGCTATGTTTATAAATTGTCTAAAGGCACATTACAATAAACTGTTATAATTAAAATTATCTATTCTTAATAGTAAAACTGGAAAAAAAACCCTGTCCTTTACCAATGAAATTCACCTCATGAAGTTCCCATAATTTGGAACACACCGGCGCAAGGCCAAGACCTGACCAAGTTACGTCTGCAGTGACTGACTTCACTGCTCCCGAGGATTCCAGCCCGGCCGCAGGATTGTACGTGGTTTCTCTAGGCATGTTTGCTCCTCTTTAATTGGGATCCAGCACTGCTGAATTCTAAAGAGGACTTTGCAGGCCAATCAGTGAGTAAATATTCATAATCATGCTTTGCAAATCAAGGGAGTCAAAGGCATCCTAAATATCACGATTTTGAAAACACTTTATTAAGCAGCAGTCTCTTTTTATGTCTAAAAGAAGAAAGTTCCCTTTCAGGCCTCTAAACTTGGGCCCTCCCACAGCACCTTTTCCTGCTTCTCTCCTCCTGCTGAATGTTTTGTGGTCTCCCAGTTTGGTGGCTTTTATTCTTGGTCTTTCTAGTTTTTCCTTTGGGGCCCAAAGGTGTAGATGATACCAGTGGAGTTTGTCATCTTGCCTTTGCTCTGAAGGTGTTGCTGCATGTTATGTGACCTTTGTCTATGTCCATTTATTTAGTTTATACCAACTATAAGGCAATGTGATGTTCCATACCAATGAGTCTTTGGATAATTAAAGCTTATCCTCTGTAAGCTCTAAAATATTTTTTAAATCTGAACCATTTTGATAGAAATCTTTCTAAATATATTACACACTTGATTGCCTTCTTACATAAACATAATATAGTTTCACCCAAGGAGACAGCAATATGTATATAGTAGAAGGAACATCTCAAATCAGCCTGTATTTTCTTCATACTTGTGGTTTTCTCCTTGACCCAGGTGGTACCATCACATGCTAATTAGGTTGATTTTTTTTGTCCTGACTCCCAGATCCTGTCTTCAAGGAGTCCCAATTTTATTGAAGTAGATATGTAAATATGTTAAAGAGATAATTAGTGATATATATTGTAAGAGACTAAGAACACAAAGGGTCAAGGAAAAGTCATGGCTTTGTTTGGTCAGAGAGGATGGATGGGACAAAAAAAGAAGATGCCTAAACTGAACCTTAAAATATGAGTAGAAGCCCATCTCGAGGAGCAGCAAGATGAATGTATTTCAGAGAAGGGAACAGTGCTATCAAAGACAGAGAAGACCCACGCCCTGGCTGGTGTGGGCCAGCAGATTGAGTGCCAGCCTGTGAACTGAAAGGTTGCTGGTTTGATTCTCTGTCAGGGCACATGCCTGGGTCATGGGCTGGGTCCCCGGTACAGGGCATGCAAGAGGCAACCACACATTGGTGCTTCTTTCCCTCTCTTTCTCCCTCCCTTCCCCTTTGTTTAAAGTAAACAAATAAAATCTTTTTTTTAAGACACAAAAGCTTGAAAGAGTGATGTCTCTCAAGAGTGATGGTAAAGTCTCCAGAGACCAAAATGTCAAAGGCTTTGTTTGCCAAGCCAATTTTTAATTTTACTTTAATTGCAATGAGGAGCCCTGAAGATATGGGAAGAGAAAGTGGCATGATAAGATGTAGGTTTCAGGAATATCACTTTGGAGCATCCTTGCATTTAAGATTTATTTATTTCTATGTGCAGAAATTGATCTAATTATGCATAATGGAGAAGTGAAGAAATTGAATAAAATCCTTGCACTTGTGGAGGTAGAATTGGGGATGAAATGGGAGGTAAGTCGATTAGGAGATAAAATGAATTGTCCAAGAGATAAGTTTTAAGAGATATTTGCATGCAGAACTGGTATGAATTGATCAGATATGGAAGATGACTCTAGGAAAATTCCTGGGAGTCAGACTGAGGTGGTGGAGTAGTGGTGGTGGGCATTAACTGACACAAACCACCCACTCTTTGAGAAAAGGGACTAACTCACCAGTCTTTGGGAGCATTTCCTGCTACTGCTGACCTAATCTCTCTCCTACTCTGGTCCAGATAATCATCACTTTCATGTTGCCTCTATATCTTGTATATTCTCCTAGTTTTACTTCTCTTGTTAAACAACTGAGTTGGCCAAAAAGTTCATGTGTTTTTTTCCCCATAAACTAAAAGACACATTTCTCATTGTCACCAGTAACTTTATTGATTTGGATATTTTGAGTGTGTCAGCTATCTCCTGCTTGGCATAACATTGATTGTTCTCAATTAATGTCTCTATTTGGTCACTATCAACTTCAATGGGTCTACCTGACTGAGTAGTATCCTCCAGTAGGAAATCTCCAGCATAAAACTTTGCACACCACTTTTGACATGATCAGTCACAGCACCTTCTCCATTCACTGCACAATTTTTTTTTGCATTTCAGTTGTATTTTTACCTTTCTTGAAATAATAAAGTATAATATGCCAAAAATGTTGCATATTTTCTTCCATCGTCAATATTAAAATGGCTATACAAAAATTCACCAATTTTGTTAGTTTTTTTAAATGCACACTGATATGACAGCTGTTACAATATAATCTAACAAAATTATTTTGAATAATGTTAAAGAGAACTAAGCACTACTAGAACCATCTTATGGAAAAAACCAAATGAACTTTTTGGCCAAAACAATATAACATATATTTTGGCTGTCTTTCTCTCCTACTGTTCTCTGAGATCTCATTTTTGTCTCTGCAATCTCAGGACCAAGCACCTAGATACTTGGTACTTCAAGAAACATGAGTTGAACTATCAGTAGTAAATGAAAGAAGCTGAGAAGGAAAACAGGGTTTTTGACTGGGGAGCTGGGAGGTTGGAGGAGTAATTAGAACAAGATGATTAGTTTAACTTTGAACATGTTGAATTGAGAGGGCCTGTGGGATATAAATGTAAGGAGGAAGATTAGAGCTTTAGATATGCATTTGGGATTCATAAGCATGTATATATTAAGATATGGGTGTGGATGGTATTCTTTGGGAGGAGTGTTCTCAAGCGTTCTCCTCTCAGAATAAAGAAGAAAGCACAAAATTTGGTGGGGGCTGGGGCTATTGGAAGAACATGGGTTAATTCCAAAATAAAAGGAGATCAAAGGAAGGGAGTAAAGATTGGGTTTCTAGAGTAGCAGGAGAAAAACAAGAGAGTAATATCACTAAGTCATGAAGAACAGAATTTCAAGGAGGGCGTTGCCAAATACCACAGAGATATCGACTAAGATAAAACTAGAAAGTGCCCATCTAATTCAGCAGCAATCTTGGCCAGGATACTTTCAGTGCAATGATGGGGCCAAAAGCCAGATTTGCAGCAGTATGGGGCAAAAATGATCCTGGTGAATGTAGCCTATTCTTCTAAGAAGCTTCAAGAGGAGTAGCAGAGGATAATTACTGAGAGCGATGGAAGCTATCACTAAAACCAGGGAAAGGTTTCCTAAATTGAAAAAGGTTGAATATATTTTATATCAAAGAGAGCAAGAAGAGACTGGGGTCATGGAAGAGGAGATAGCTAATGGAGCAAGTTCCCTGAGAAGATTAGAAGATGCAAAGAACAGTGGAGGTGTTGACTTTGGACATAACTGAGATACCTATTCTTCCAGGTCAGGTGGGAAATACGTATGTATAATGAATATTTGTAGGAAACAGGGCAGGAGGTGAAGGGGATGCATAGTGGATGGCCTGAACTTTCTGTGTAGGGAAATGCAAGGATGTACAAAGCCAAGAGAGAAGAGAACAGAAGGAAGAGGTCCAGGGCCTCAGGGAAGCTCTTGGATTGGGGCCACACACTGAGGAATGGGAAAAGGGACTGGCCATGAGCATAGAGAAGAATACCCAGGTAGCAATTGCCCTACAGAGATCATCAGCCCCACCCTGATTTTCATGGTTTATTGTAAGTGTCTGAATCTCCTACTGTACTGATTCTAACACATCCTCTGGTCTTTCCTTGCAACCTGCTAGGTGGAGCAATTTATCTTTCCCTTGTGCTGTTGGGTGGGAAGGAGTAGTTTCCAGCAGAGTACAGCTAAAAAAATTGTTCCTTGGAAACAAAAGATGCTTTCTTTTCTGCCCCTGCCTGCTGTTCCCTTTGCAGTATCTGACCAATGGGAATTTCAGTGTTACTTTCATGCACATCAAAATTGTCCTGAGACTTGATTTAAAAAATGTCCTCTGACATTCCCTCCACCCCACTGTGTATGTGGGCTACATGGTTATTTACTCTATGCTAAAAGGTCCTGCAAAGCTGTGCTGTTATTGTCCTTGGGTCAGCTTTTTGTAGTTACTCTGAATGTTCTTTCACTCCTTTTGTCCAGATATCTGCCTGTGATCCCTCTTGTACTAGTTTCCTAGGGCTGTCATAACAAATTTACCACAATTTAGAGGACTTAAAACAACAGAAATTTATTCTCTCATTTTCTGGAGGCTAGAAGCCCAAAATCAAAGTGTCAACAGGGACACACTCCCTCTGAAAGTACTAGGGAGGAATCCTTTCTTGCCTCTTCTTAGATTCTGATGGGTGCCAGCAATCCTTGGCATTCCTCAGCTTGTAGCTGCATCACTCCCATCTCTTATCCATCTTCATAGGGCTATCTTTCGTGTGTGTGTGTGTGTGCATGCGCGCACACATGCCTGTGTCTTATAAGGACATCAGCCATTGGATTTATGGCCCACTCAATTCAGTATGACTAATCTTAACTAATTACATCTGAACAACCTTATTTCTAAATAAGGTCACATTTAGAGATTTTGGATGAATATGTATTTGGGGGGACTCTATTCAACCCAGGACAACCCTCTAATTTCCCATTGGTAATGTACTATGTATGAGCTAAAATATTACTGGAGCCAAGCATAACCTCTTCTTCTCACACAAAGATGGTAGATCCAATTAGGGATTCCCAGCCTGTGGCCAGATCCCATCAGGGCCTCCAGATGGGGTCATAGAGGTCCACCTGCAAAGAGTAACTTCTAGGGTCTAGAAACTTTTTCCAGAGTCTTTGCAACAAGCAGAAGCTACCCACCAAAATGAGACTCTAGAACTCTATTAAAGTGAAATATTAACACATGCTATTTTGGATTGCAGAGTATAGGTACATGTTGGGAAGTATATTTGATTTCCACAGATCAGTGGATTCTTTTATTATTTTTTCCTTTTTTGCCATGCTGAGTTGGAGTCATTTGCTGGTAATTTAGCCATGAAGTATGATTTTTGCCCCTTCCTGATTTCCATTTTTAATTTGCAGACTTCCATTTGACCTACTTATTAAGGAGTTAAGTCTTACAAGCTGTAGGTCTCCTGTGCCTTCCTTAACCCTTGAGCAAAGCCATACAGGCAGATGTGTGCCTTCTTCCCACTGAGTTCAGAGGAGTGTTGCTAAGGGAACAATGGGGAAGAGATGCTCACTTGTGCCTTCTTTAGTGCCGGTGTTTTTTATGAGACCCTAGACAAATGTCTGTTGTTGACATCTTGACGTACTTATGTGCCTCAGAGCTTTATCTCTCATCTCTTTTTCTCATGTTGAGGGAAGAATTCTTAACAGGCAGGGTAGCCATTGCCTACATCCTTAATGTTTTCCCTGAGGTGGGTCCCCTCGACCCCCATCTTCAGATAAACCGTCTCTCTACCTTCAATCAAGAACATATGGGAGTAAACACGAGATGAATTAGGAGACTTGAAGTGGATGCCAGGCTGAAAAGTAGAAACAGGAATATTTATAGGATGGCAGAAAGGAAACTGGGGGAAAATGTATAGAAGAGTAAACAGAGGTTTTTGTCCAACAAAAGAATTAAATCTCCACATTTTATTTTCACTTGGTAGTTGCCTTTTAGCCAATCCTTGATTTCTTTTTTTTTAATTTATTGATTTTAGAGAGAGAGAAACATCAGTTTGTTGTTCCACTTATTTATGCATTCATTGGTTGACTCTTGTATGTGCCCTGACTGGGGATAGACCCTGCTCTAACCAACTGAGCTTCCTAACCAGGGCTCCAATCCTTGATTTTTTATACATCCACAAACTTTTATTATACAGTGTTTCTATTTCTCTTACCATTGATTCTCACTTTTAATCCACCTTGGCTTTTTGTTTTTCTCTGTTGGAATATTTATGACTGGGTAGCTTGTAGTGATTTTGGTCATGCATTAATTTATCTCTGAACACTTTCTATTTCCTTCGTGGCTTTCTCTTCAACAGCTTTATCCTGTTTCATTTCCCTCAGCACTTTCCCTTTCTTCCAAAATTAGCTCTACTAAAATTTAATGTCGTTAGTTTCCCCTTCTGCTGTGGCTTCAATTCTCCCTGGTATAAACACAACTATTATTAGCCAATCCCTTTGCTTGCAGGCAAGTCTGTCGCTACCCCCTCCCACTCCCTCACTATGTCCTTGGTCCTAAATCCAGACAAACGCAACTGATCTTGCTCCACCTTGTGCCCATGGTTGGCATGAAGAGCTGGCCTGTGTGAGGGCCACGCCTATTGTGTACTTTTGCTCTGTTCTCGGTGCCCTAGCTTGTCGCAGAGCATAGGGTGTCCAGCTCTGCATTCCCTCCTCTGCTACAAGCAGCTCTGCCTAAACTGCCATGACAGTACACCCTACAGCTGAAATGTGAATTCCGTTTGGACTGTTAAAAGGGAATGCACTGAAGAAATCCACAGACCGGTTTTTAAAATGTGCTGCATTTTCTGACACTGCTGAAACATTCACGTGGAATGTGCACGCTCTCCCTTTCAGCTCACCACTTTCAAGATGTTCAGTCTGGGCTTGCTCTCGCTGTGTTTAGGGTATTTTATTCAGCATTCAACTTGAAAGCCTAATTTGATGGACACGACTGAAAGATTGATGCAAAAAAAAAATTGTTGCTGTTTATGCTTCCAGCCTTCTGGAAGAGTGGAAAAATACTCACCTCTCCTGAACATTTGCTCCGCTGCAGTTGCCAAGTTATCTAACAGCCAGTCACTATCCAATTTGACAGCATGATATTTATTTTTTTAAAGAAATTATGCATTGTGGTGTCTGTTTCTCTCTTTGACAGGTTCCTTATAATAATAATGATAATGCTTTGCCTTTACACAGTGACTTTTAATGTAAGAATCTTCCAGTGCTTTGGACTCGCAGTGCCTCTGTGGAACTTCATAGATGAGGAGGTAAGGACAAAGATTACGTTATAATAAGAGCAGAGCTGTGTGGTAGGTTCTCAGCAGCCGTGGCCTCATCCAATAGGAAGGTCTTTTACCTCCATTTTTAGCAACCCATTTTTCCTTCTCTCTTCCCATTCCTTCACTCAGCACCTCCTGTCTGCTTTCTTGTTAGTGGCAAGGTGCTTCTCAAACCCTTCCCTTTCTGCCTTTCCCTCACCATTCACAGGCTCTTTGAGGTGGTGTTGGGGACAAACAAAGGACAATCTCCACTCCCAAGGCAGTAGGATATCAAAAGTCCCATTTTTTTTCTTTTGCTATTTTATTTGTTTTTTAAAATTTTTTAATTGTATTTTTCAATTACAGTTTCTATTCAATATTATTTTTATTAAGTTTCAAGTATATAGCATAGTGGTTAGACAATCATGTACTTTACAAAATGGTCCCCTCAATATCTCAAGTACCTATACATAGTTATTACAATATTACTGACTATATTCCTTGTGCTGTAATTTACATCCCAGCTATTTCTTGACCTCACTGGGATATACGTGGTATAGGACAGTAACTGGTTAGTATGCAGACTGGATGGAAAGATGTTCTTTCTCCTCTAAAGCCAAGAAAGACAATTACTTCTCCACTGACCCTTCTTATCTAATAGTTTGCTTCCTTAGTTTCTGACATTCCTTTGCTTCTTTATAAATAAATGGAAAAATATATTGATTCAGGCCCTTCCCGCAGATATCAATTTTGAGCAAGGCGTTCTCCTGTAAGGGTTGGGCTGTGGCACAAAGATGAGATAATGAGATGCTGCTGTCCTTGAAGAGCTCCCAGTCTAACTGGGGGATGGGGACTGACATAAGTGCACACGGTTCTAGGAGGGATACAGACCTAGTTAAAGCAACATACAAGGCTCAGCTTCTGTAGAAAGAGGAGAGGACCATATATAACTTGGGGACTCAGGAAATGTTTCACTAAAGAGATCATATTTGAAATAATTTTTAAGGGATAAGAAAGATGTTAAAAGATTGGAATTGGGGAAAGAATAATATAAAGATATAAGAGAACAGAAAGCAATTCATTTTGGCTCAAGTGCAGAGTGTAAGTAACGGGATTGGAAGGAAAAATGGCCAAACCATTGGTTGGCATTTTTTATTGCAAGTCTCAATCATGGATGAAAGTTTCTACGTCAGTCAATCAGAAGAGCAGTCTCTGAAGGGTAGGGCTATCATTAGGAAACTCAGTCTGGCAATGGTGTGTAGAAAAACAAGAGTAAAGAGACATGAATGGAGTAAGTGGAAAATAATTTTATAGATGAAAGAACTGAGGCTCAGAAGACACATTGCATCCTTGGTTTCATCATTTACTTACTTATTTTTTAATCTTCACCAGATGGTAGGTTTTTATGGATTTTAGAGAGAGAAGAAGAGAAGAAGAGGGGGAAGAGCTCATCCCTAAGCACGAGGTTCATAACTCCAGCCATTTACTGGACATCTCTTCTTGATGTTCCCATGGTACCTTAGGCACAACTGAACCTCCATCGTCCCACATAAAAGCACCAGCTAGAAACCTGGGCTGGGTCATCCTAGACCAAATTTAATTGATCTCTATATTATACCTTTTTTCTTTCCAAAATATCTCTCTGGTTTACCATTTTTTTTTCTCCATCCTTACAGCCACTCCCTGTGATAAGGGCTAGGTCATCTCTCACATGAATTATTGGCAAAACCACCAGTCATTCAAACTCAGGAATGGGCTTCCACTGACTACAACCTGCTGGGAATTTCTCTGCCTTGGACTCTTGTCCTTTATCTTAGCCAGAAGATATGTCTAAATACCTTAACAGAGCATTCATCCATTGAATATTTAATGGTTGAACTGAGATTTGAAGGGCAAGGAGAAGTTAATCAGGCAAGAGGGGGAAAAATCATTCAAAGCAAAGGAAACAGCATATGTGAAGTCCCTGTGATGGGTAGGAACACAGCTGGTCATACAGACTGTAAAAAAGGCCAGTGGTGCGGGCAGAGGACAGAGGAGAGAGAGCCTCATGAATATGGGGCAGGCAGGAGCAACTTATACAAAGCTCCATTGACCTTGTTAAGAGAATTTGTCTTAAGAGCAAAGGTGAGCCCCTCAATACTTTGGAGGGAGGAGTGATGAAAAAATCTCTGACTTTGTAATAGATCACTGTGACCATGATCTGGAATGAAAGCTGAATTGAGTGGCGCAGCTCTCCAACCATGATGGGGAGGGCTACAAGACCAACAGCTCACACGCTGGCAGCCAGGTCTTAGAGCCTCTTTGGGAGCTCCAGATATTCTCAGAGATTTGGCTGCCTGGAGGAAGGCTGGGGTCATTCTGAGGAAGCCACAGGAGGTGGGGACCTAAACTCCACAGGCAATGGCCAGACCTAGAGGTATAAGCACTGGTGCCAACTTGATGCCCCCCAAAACAAGTGTGCCAAGCAACACCACTGCAAATTCTGGGAAGACCCAGAGAATGGCCCCATCAACCAAAAGGGGAAAATCCTAAAGGACTGGATAATTACCCCAAGGAGGTATCTTTAACCTAGAAATGATGACAAACTCACATGTTTTGTGTCATCAGCATAAGTGCAGGCTGAAGAGCAAGATGAAATTAGTAATGGAAACTTAAGTGTGTGGTATGTAAATTCAAAATCTATACATAACCAATTGAGTCACCATATGAAATGATTCATTTCAGGTGCCTTCAAGATGGACTAATCTTATACAATTTGATTTCCTTGTAAATGCCAATTTTCATCAATTTTGGGAGCTTCACATTTGGAAACAATTGCTGCTCTTGAAAATGACTACTCCCTGTGGCTCTGAAGGAAGTGAGCTTTGTAAAATGTCATTTCTTATTCAGTCTGAAGACAAGAGAACTGCAATTAGAGTATTAAAATAAATACATAACATGTAAGCATATTAATTGATAATGGGAACTGTAACTCTGGATAGCTCAGAAATTTGCACTATCCTGAACAATGTCTTCTCCCTCTTTTAGACAAGCTCTCTCAGAAGCCATGTCATCAAAAGGGGATTGGTGAGCATGACATCAGAATTGGACTGATATGTTTAATGGCACAGAACCTGTTTGATGCATCCCGCACAAAGATGGGGACAAAGCTCCCATCAGCCTGGGAGCATCTGTTCCTCTAAGTGGTGCTTGGGTATGCACTGCCAAAGTTTAACCCTATGTCTTTTCCTTCTCTTTGTGCCATAATCTTTTCACTTTCTGCCACTGAATTCTGAGGTATTTGTCCACACAATGAAGACCCACGAGTTAAGATTTGCTATTTCTTTATATCAAGAGCTCCCTACCAAGCTTAAAATAAGTGCAAATTCTGATGATTTTTTAGTATAAGAACCAAATTCAAGTACCCTTTGGCCTTCATTATTGCAAGTCTTATTATTTGGAAGTTAACCAGTTGGAAATTCACTGCATAGCAGTGTCTGATGAATGAACATTTATCCTACCACAAATGTGTCCTTCTCCAAAGGTGAGTAACTCCAATTTTTATGCCTCGGTGACTGGATCTGCAGTACTTGCTCTTATAATCACAAACTGTGCAAGGTAAACATAGAGGCAAAGTCAAGAAAGTGGAGAATCAAGGCAATTGTTAGCAGTCCTACCCTTCTCCCCTTTGTTTCCCTCCTCTTACTCATATTTCCCTTCCCACAACACAAAACCTAGTTTCTACTCCTTCCCACTTCCTGTATATTCACAAAGTCCCACTGAGGTAGCAAAGCAAAACCTGGAGGATGAGGTGACCACAGACAGGACAGATAAAATAACTTTGACATGATTTTGCCCACAGGGTCATCCATGCTTCACCAGTGGCAGCACTTTTCACGCTCTTCATTCCAACCCTCCTGCTGCCTTGCCTGCTTCCTTTGCTATCCTCTTAACCTCACTCATAGCTTCCACTCTCACCTTCGTTACTCCTCCCTTTCTTCTCCATATGGATATGAAGGCAGCTGTGCGTGTTTCTGTGTGTAAATTAAATTGGAGGGAAATGGACTGGAATGAATGAAAACCAGGGAGACAGCTATCTTTCACTATTGCAGAAACAGCCCCCTAGAAAGGAGAGAGAACTGATGAGATCCTCAGGTGGGATCCCACAGCCCTATCTCTTTGACCTTCATTTTCTTTTCCCAATGGGGCCTTCCCCTCTATATGACTGCTCCCCTTACAAAAAGAAGTGGGGATGAGGTGACATCACAGTGTGTCTACACACTCTGCTACTACTTACTCCAGGAACTAAGGAGGCAGGCTCAGCTCTGGGCCCAAAATGTGCCTGCTAAAATACCACATCATATCTCCTAATTCCAGGTCCTTCCTTTTGCTTGTTTGTAGAAATGGCAGATGGCATCTTGAGCTAGGCCCTCCCTGGACAATGGAGATGAACAATGAAGATAAGATTCAAGGACACTTTAAATGAATTACATTGGTTTCAGATAACTTTAAGGTCATATCATTTCCATTGGAACAAGTAAATAGGCGGACACATATTAAACAAAGGAGCCAATCATGATGACCTTGACCCCTGATAAAGATCATCAGTCTCAATAAAGTTGCTTTGAGGTTTGTTTTCTGCTGTGCCTCTAGTAATTCTGACAGTCTTCAAGTATTCTTTGTTGCCACGGACCTTGGCCTGTTACACCTCCCTCCCAGGACATTTTACAGCTACATTACGGCAGTGCCTCAGTTCTTGGATATAAATGCCAACTAAAAACAGAAACGAGGAAAAACGTTTCTACTTTAGAGTAATGACAGGTTGGCAGGTTGAATGGTGGGGTATTAGGAACAAGAAGAATTATCTGCTTCAGTGATACTCATCCCACTGTCGTATTCACAGTAACAGCAGAGGCATGACTGAGACAGAGTTCCATTAACACACCCATTCCAGTTCTTTCTGTTTCCTCTGTTCTCCAGCACTCATCAGTTCTTTTAAAGTGTCCTTGGGCAGAAATTTTCCCTGCTTGACATCAATCTGCAGGTAAATTGCCTACAAAGTGTGAGGCAAATTAGAATTGTGTTCATGTCTGCTTCACCAAGTGTACAAGCCTACTCTTCCAGCCAAGTTCCATTCTTAAGGGTCTTCACTACAGCCCGCTTACAGCCACTGGCAATGATTTAATAACGGACTTTTGCCTGCTGCATTGGAAAGGATGCACTACTTTTAATTTTGCCAATTTTAAAAAGGGACAGTAAACAATCATGGCATTATTATACCAAGTTAAATCATGTAAACAAGCCATAGTAAATATCATCACACCATATTATTTGGCACTGTGTTTATACCATGACAGACAGATGACAGATGCAGGGTCACATTCACATGTTTGTCTGTAACATGATAGATCCGTGCATCTCTTCGTCAGTGACCAATCTGATTTTAAGTTTGACAAAGAGACTGAGAATTTGCTGCAGAACCTTTATACATTCTTTTTTGCCCCTGTAGATTAACTGATGTATATTCTCCTTTGGAGGAATGCGGACTCTACCTTTAGACTGCAAGAATTGCTCAGTCTCCCTTGTTGGAGAATGTTCCAGGCCACATTAGTTGAGCTGTAACTAAGGATGTCTTTAACCTGTCAGGCTTGTTACCTGAAAGAAGTCTTTTAAGGTCATCCCAACATCAAATCCATCTTGTCTCAGGGTGGCAGAATCTCAGAGGGCTGGAATGCCAGTGCGTGAAGCCAAACAGAGGATGACAGCGAGGCAGACCAGAGTATGGGAGTTGGCACACAAGTCAGTGTGTCTGAGTTTTTGTTGTGGAGCTTCACTGAGGCTCCCCAGTTGCCAGAAATGCTTCTTTGAAGGATTCCAGCCCATGGCACTCACCTTAGCTGCACGAATCATATATGGGGTCACCTTGCCAGGATGGAAATGTCATCATGTTGCTGTTACTTCTTCATTTTCATTTCCTAAAGAATAAAAAGTTGCTTTTGACTAGAACTTGTAGGCAGAGAGCCCTTTTCCTTCTTTTCCAGTCAACATGTAACTAAAATTTATAACAAAGAAATAAACAAGCCACTTAGCTTTCATCACTTGCCCCATTCTAGTTTGTTCATTCTATTTATTCTTCATTTCCTTGGACATTGAAAGAGAAGGAATGAAAGAAGACTGGAATTTTTAAAAAGATGTGTCTGTTTCCATCTAATTTGCTGACTGTTATTATACCAAACATCAGAAATGTGTTAAGAGGAAATATTTGTTTACACCTTAAGCTGCATGGAAAGCAATATTGCTGCATTCTTGTTAAATCAATTACTCTCTGGGCTTTCAAGAGTTGGCAGGCAGCTCTGCATGCCCTCCAAAAGAGCTGAAGTTGCAGAATTATTATTTAAAACCTATATGATTCATACCCTCCAAAAAACCAAATATAATCCCTTCTGAAATCCAGATTGGACTACTTCAATAGCAAACACATTCATTTATTATTTCTGGCACTTCCTTTCGTGTTAGGGACTCCATTGGCCATTCAGTCAGGCCAAGTTTTCATAATGAAATCTATCCCTCAGATAAAGGAAAATAAACAGACTTGGTACCTTAGGCTAACGTGATTTTCTGAGTTTTGGAGGGCAGCAGATTGTTTATTTTTTTCAACCTGATAAGTTTCCAGGCAAAATGATTTATCTCTGTCCAGTTCTTCTTGGGAAATTCACTGGGCAGAAAGTGGATTAAGGAAGAAGTAGAGAATGGGCTGAAATATAAAGGGAAGGAACTTTAAGGACAATACTGAAATGACGATGGCCTAACTCGATTACTGTGTATCCTCTAAAGAGAGCAAAAATCAAATTAAATTGGAGAAAAAGAAAGTGAAAAGAGAAGGAAATTGCAATATTTTCGTCTAAGGGAGATCGCATTGTATGATTAATAGAATTTAGATGGCAAATCATTTTTAAAACTAGATTGGCGTATGCCTGTAATTCCTGAATGTACTGTTCTTATGCAAGGTTTGTGTGTGTCTTTCTGCAACATGACACAAGAAAAAAAAGTGTTCACAAATGATAATCGCCTAGTGCCAGCAGTCACATAATTCCCTTTCAAAAGAGAGCAGGGAAAAGAGCTGTTGCCAAGGCAAGCTTGCAGGCTGTGAGGCCGCAGAGCTCTCCTTTATCTGAGGTCCCACCCACAGCCTGTCATTTCTCTCCAGGGCCTCAGTTTGGCACCTGAGAAAACTCCCTCCCTGAGCAAGGCTGGCTCAGGGGAATTGCCCAGCTGGAATTCACCTCTTCCAACACACTCTCCATTCACCACTCACCAGGACCCTGTGGGTAGGGTGCTGGTCACTCTCTGGAGGAGGTGGCTCTATTTGTCACCGATGGTTCTCATCCTCCAGAGACAAGACACACATAGACACGTGAGCAACACAGTAACAGTCCAAGATGAATGCGAATAAATGCCAAATTAGCGCAGACTTCTTGGTCTCAATTTTGGTATCACATCATAGCAGGCTGTCGTGATCAGTAGGGGGAAAGGAGTGGAGTTCAGGCTCCCATTGTGATAACAGTACCTGATCCCATAACCTGCCTTATAATAATAGCAACAGGTGGCATCTTTTTAGGGCTGAGAGTGTGCCGGGCATGGAGTGACCATTCACATGCCTCCCAGCAATCTTATGAGTGGCAAGTGAAGAGAATGAAGTGTACCCACCTCTTAGAGAGATTATCTATCTGAGGCACTTTGTGTCTGGTGCAAACGTGAGCTGTCATTTGCATTGTCCTCCTCAACTGAGAGATGAGGACCCCAAAGTTGAGTGATGGTCAGTGGTAGATAATAGTAGGATCTGAATCCTTACTTTGATCTGAATCTAAAGGCCATTCTCTTCACTTTCATGTCTCACTGCTCTGTGGCGAGTGGGCAGGTGTGCAGAGCCCGGTGGTCTCTGTCGGTAGTGTCAAAGCAGACCTGCATGCAGTGCCACAGGAGAGCACTGCAAGATGAAGTTTTAAGAGAGGGTTCCGAGGAGGTAAAGAAGTGTGGACACATGGTTGGTGTTAGGTAGGAGGAGGGAAGGGCAGTTTAGGTGGTAGAGGGAGACTGGGACGCAATGGGTAACATAGTCTGACTGGGGCTGATGGTGAACTGGAAATTGGGACATTAAGGAAATTTAGCTCACATCCCAGTCTCACTTTCCACGTGCTGCTAAGCATGTGCCAGAAATCCTCCTCCTTAGACACCCAATTCCCACTGAGGTCTTCTTCTTGTCCTTTCATAAGGCAGTTACACATTTAGTCAGTCACAAAACTCCCGTGCATAATGAGACCTTGACCCAGTGTCGCCTGCTAAAGCAATGTCTTCTCCGGGAGAAACATTACGAGGATTGGGGGACTCACTATCTCTCAAGGGAGCCCAGTTCACTGATGGCAGCTCTCATGTGTAGAAAGCACTTCTTTATTTAATCTTTGCTTCTTGAGCCCCTCAAGGGTCTATAGAGAGCTACCCTGTGCTGAATTTTTTCTCCAAGCCAAATGACCCCACTTGCTTACTTTTAAGACCTGTCTCCATACATTTGCTTTGATGCAACTACTTCTAGTTGGTAACTTTCTGGAAGAAGCATGGCTTTGGGAGCACAGAGCGAATTTACATTAGCAGCTCTCTGCTTTCACAGAGCAGTTAAAAATGGCTGGAAAGGCATTGAGATGAAATGGAAAGTGTATCACCCACACATGTGCAGGAAAAGTGAAACTAAAGTCAAAGGAAGCATTACCTGTCACGTGAGGTGTTCCAGAAGTCTTAGTGCAAAATCACTTCAACCGTGTTTTTGCTAAAATCTTACAAAATGCCTCATTGGAAAGTTAAATTATATAAATGTCTATTTACTTATTATGATTTATAAACTTTTAATAATACACTGTGTTGTACAATTTGTTTCAAGCAACATTAGACATCTTGAGAGGAGATGGATGCTGATGAGGATCAGGGGAACCCTCAAAGATGCGTGACTCTCCCTGCTCACTTGCACATGAGAGGAATTTTCCACTTCCAGTTTGTGGCTGAATATAGACCCTCGGTATTAGGAGTAGGTGGCTATAATGGGAGCCAGGAGGCCAAGTTGCAGACACTCAAATTATGCTCAGGTTCTTTCTTTCCTATCACCCACACCACCTGCTTCCATCCAGAAAGTTCCCTTGTGCTCCAAGATGGCTGCTGGACTGCAGACTATCATAACTGTGCTCCACTAAGGCACTGGGAAGAAGCAAAATAGCAACAGGCAGACACCCTTCAGTTTTCTTCTATGGAAGTTTCCCAGAATTTCTACCCAACACTTTCACATATCTCAACAGCCCAAATCAAGTCACAGCTAGAACCTGGCAACAATGCAATCATCTTAACAAGTAATTGATTCTATTACCAATAATGGATAGTAAAAGACAACTAGGGTCTCTCTTCTCCTCAACCAGTGCTGTAGGAGAAGACCTGCTCCCCGACATTATCACCATCACTGAGTGTTACCTTCTTTTTTTCACCTTTGCCAATTGATATGTTCTAAATAGTATGCTGTTTTTATTTATATTGTTCTAATTACTGAGAAGGATGACCACAAATGCATATTTATTAACTAATGTACTTGTAGCCTTCACTGAGAAGTTGCTATTTATGCCCATAGTCTATTTTTCATTCCTTTCTATCTTTTTCATAGTGATTATTGAGCCATTTATTTATTAGAAATATAAACCGCCCTGGCTGGAGTAGCTCAGTGGATTGAGCACGGGCTATGAACCAAAGTATCGCAGGTTCGATTCCCAGTCAGGGCACATGCCTGGGTTGCAGGCCACGGCCCCCAGCAACCACACATAGATGTTTCTCTCTCTTTCTCTTTCTCCCTCCCTTCCCTCTCTAAAAATAAATAAATAAAACCTTAAAAAAAAGAAATATAAACCATAATACCTTTGTAAATATTTTCCCCAGTTTTTCATATATTGTTAAAATTTCACTTACTTTTTTTATATTTTATGTACTTCACACCCATTAGGATGGCTATTATAAAAAAGAGAGAACAGAAAATAACAAGTGTTGGTAAGGATGTGGAGAATTTGGAATCCTTGTGCACTTCTGGTGGGAATGTAAAATGATGCAGTGTTTTGGAAAACAGTGTGGTGGTTCCTCAAAAATTAAAAGTAGAATTGCAATATGATTCAGCAACCCCACTTCTTGATATACACCCAAGAGTTGAAAGCAGATCATTGAAAAGATATGTGTGGAATCATGTTTATAGCAGCATTATTCACAATAGCGAAAATGTGGGACAAAACTGTGTCCATCAGTAGACAAATGGGTAAATGTAGATATACCTAAAATGGAATACTATTAAGCCTTGAAAATTAAGGAAATTCTAACACTTGCCACAATATGGATGAACCTTGAAAACATCATGTTAAATGAAATTAGTCACAGAAGGACAAATACTGTATGATTCCACTTACATGATATATCTAGAGTAGAGACAGAATATATAGAATGGTGGTTGCCAGGGCTAGAAGAATGGGGCAAACAGGATTTTTGTATAATGGGTACAGTTTTAATTTTTTTCTATTTTTAAATTACATTTTATTGATTATGCTATTAGAGTTGTCCTGATTTTCCCCCTTTGCCTCCTCTCTTCCACCCAGCACCCCTCACTCCCTCAGGTAATTTCCCCCACCATTGTTCATGTCCATGAGTCATGCATACAAGTTCTTTGGCTACTCTATTTCCTATACTGTTCTTTACATTCTCATGGCTATTCTGTAACTACCTATTTGTACTTCTTAATCCCCTCACCTCTTCACCCATTCCCTCATTCCTCCCTCCCTTCTGGCAACCATCAAAACCTTCTCTGTATTCATGATTCTGTCTCTCTTCTTCTTGTTTGCTTAGTTTGTTTTTAGATTCAATTGTTGATAAGTATGTATTTTTTGCCATTTTATTGTTCATAGTTTTGATCTTCTTCTTTTTCTTAAATAAGCCCCTTTAACATTTCATATAATAATGGTTTGGTGAAGATGAACTCCTTCAGTTTTTTTCGTCTAGGAAGCTCTTTATCTGCCCTTTAATTCTAAATGATATCTTTGCTGGGTAGAGCAATCTTGGCTACACGTTCCTGCTTTTCATGATTTTGAATATTTTTTGCCAATCCCTTCTAGCCTGAAAAGTTTCTTTTGAGAACTCAGCTGACAGTCTTATGGGAACTCCCCTGTAGGTAACTAACTGCTTTTCTCTTGCTCCTTTTAAGATTTGTCTTTATCTTTAACCTTTGGCATTCTAATTATTATATACCTTGGAGTGGGCTTCTATGCATCCATCTTTTGGGGGACTGTCTGTGCTTCCTAGAGTTGCATGTCTATTTCCTTCACCAAATTAGGGAAGTTTTCTTTCATCATATGTTTAAATAGATTTCTAATTTCTTGCTCTCTCTCTTCTCCTTCTGGCACCCTTATGATGTGAATATTGAACCTCTTGAAATTGTCCCAGAGGCTGCTGATACTATCCTCATTCTTTTTTCTTCTTCTTGTTCTGATTGGTTGTTTTTTGCTTCCTTGTTGTTCATATGTTCCATATCATTGATTTGATTCTTGGCTTCATCCACTCTACTGTTGTTTCTCTGTAAATTATTTTTTATTTTAATTAGTGTGCCCTTTATTTCTGACTAGATTGTTTTTATGCTGCTGAGGTCCTTATTAAGTTCCTTGAGCATCCTAATAACCAGTGTTTTGAACTTGGCACCTGATAGGTTGCTTACCTCTATTTCATTTAGCTCTTTTTCTGGAGTTTTTATCTGTTCTTTCATTTGGGCCATGTTTCTTTGTCTCCTCATTTTGACAGCCTCCCTGTGTTTGTTTCTATGTATTAGGTAGAGCTGCTTTGACTTCCTGTCTTGGTAGTGTGGCCTAATGTAGTAGGTGTCTTGTAGGGTCCAGTGGCACAGCCTTCCCTTTTACCCAAGCTGGATACTCAAGATGTGGCCTTCGTGTGGGCTAAGTACATCCTCCTCTTGTAGCTGAGCCTTGGTTTCTGTTGGCAGAACAATGGGAGGTATTTACTTAGACCAGTCAGCTGCAAGGATTGGCTGTGACCACTTACCACCAACCTCTGCCCTCCTTGTAGGATCAGCTGTACAAGGGCAGGGTGGTGGTGCTCCAACGTGGTCCATAGCTGTCCACTGGGTGTGCTGGCCTTGGGGTTGCCAGGTGGTGCAGACTGAGGTCAGCCCCTATTTGTGCTTTGCCTGAATCCACCTTGCCTGAGCTATAAAGCAATCTGAGATGGCTGCTACTTGTGCTGGGCTTGGAGATTCCCAGACAAGGCCAAGCTGTGAATCTAGGTTAGCTGGCTGATGCTGGGACTGGAGATCACTGAGGCCAGCTGTTGCTTGTTTGATAGGATTTAAGAAGCTGTGAAACATGAGCCAAGAACAGCCATTTATATAGAAAAGCAGATTGTGTGGGCCTGTAATTTGGGTGGGGTAGTGTCTGTGGAGATCTCCAAGGCAGGTCAAATAATGTTAGCTAGGTTGATGGAGTCTTGATATGGCAGCTTACTGGCTCTGTGGGGGCAGGGTTTTGAAAAGGGACGATGGCATCTGCTTGCCTTGATGCCAGACACTTCAGTTTCTCCCTGTATGCCCCTCGTGCCCTTCAAGCTGCTGTCAGTGCTGGAGTTCAGAGAAAGTGAATCTGAGTAGATGAGTCCATGTGTGGGTTCTTTAAGAGGAACTGCTTGGGATCTAGCAGATTCTTTCACTGACTCAATCCTTGCTGGTTTTCACTGCACACTTAAAAATAGTTAAGATGATAATTTTTATGTTATGTGTGTTTTACCATAGTTTTAAAATATTTTATGCCATTAGTTTTATCACCCTACTCCTCTATAGCTATTGCTCTTAGTATCATGCTTCTAAAGACTTGTCTTACCCCCAAATGATAAAAATATTTGTCTGCATTTTCTCTTTCCACATTTGAGTGTGGGATACTCAGGTGCAGTTGATTCAGTTAATTCTATTCAATATTTTATAAGACATTATTAGTAGTTGATTCATCCTAGGCTTATCTCTTACTTATTTATCCCCTTTAATCCCCATTGGCTACTTCAGTCACCCCAGATACCATTCTCATGTGTTAATATGTATCTTGTTCATTTGAGTATTTTTGCTAAGTACTTATTGTATAATGTTCACACACTTTAATTGATATATACATATGTATGTGTATGTGTATATATGTATATGTGTGTGTATAAAATTCTGTTTCTTACTTGCTTCACTCAGGACTACAATTTCAAGGTCCATTCCTGGTGTTCTGCGTGCATTTGGTCCATTGTTTCTAACTTCTGCTCCATCTTCCTTGGTGTGTGTTCAACATGTCACCAATCCACTCTCCCAGCAGTGAACACTCGGATTGCTCCAGCTTCCCATCACAAACAACACTGCATCCACTTATGCCTCTGTGTGAGATGGATGTCCTTGCATCAAAATGAAGGACTTCTGTTCAACAAAGACTGGCATAGACAAAGTTAACAGATGACAGGACAAAGAGGAAAATGGTCTTTGTGGTGCCTAAACTAACAAGGGATTAATATCTACAATACACAGAAACCTTCTCAAATCAAGAGGACAAATAAAGGAAACCAATAGAAATTGGGCAAAGAATACAAGCAAGCATTTGTAGGCATTTTATGAAAATGGAAACCTCCCAAAACTAACAAGTATTTGAAGAGATGTTCAAATTCATTAGTAACTCAAGAAATGCATCTTTAAAACAAACTTATGCCTTATGAGAATGGCAAAACCCAGAAACCGGATAATACCAGGTATTGGTGTGGATCTGCAGACATGACACCCATCCCACCAGCAGGAGAGTAGACTGTGGTCACATTAAGTGCACACACACTCCTGACCCTGAAATTCCACTCTTCCACCAGCACTTTTATAGTTTGGGTTTTGTTTATTTTTAGCACATAAATATTTAATCCATCTGGGATTTATTTTGTTGTAGAGTATAAGTATTGAGCAATATTTATTTTCCCCAAATGTTTGGCTAGTTGACATAACACTTTTGAATAATACCACCATTTCCCCCACTGTCACTCTATCATTTACTACCTCCTTATAGATTCCTGGGTCTGTTCCGAAGTGTTAGGTTTCTAAGGAGCATATTTCAGGGCTGCCAAGCACTGACCCATTTGGAGAATGTTTAATCTCTCCTGTGTTTTGTGCTTTGATGTCAAGAGCCATGAACTAACTATGGATCCAAAGAAGAAAGTCACTGAAACCAAGGGCTGTTTTTCCTTGTACTTATAAATTCCTGTTGTGTAGGGCTTTGGTTTCTGGCTGATATTCTTAAATGAGCCCTTTCTCACATTCCTCCCTCCTTCCTGGTCTCTGGACTTCTAGCAGCATCTTCTGCCTCTATTTCTATGACAAGAAGTTAAATCTTTATTCTCTCTCTCTCTCTCTCTCTCTCTCTCTCTTTCTGAGAGCCCAATTAATCCTGTTTCAAAAAGAAAGTTTAAAATCTTGAATGGAGTCTGGAAATCAGAAAACCTTTCTGAAGATTAGCAATTTAGCAATTTGGAGATTTCAGTCAGCACAATTTTTTAAAAAAAATCCTTCAGAACTGAAATGCCTCTTTGTTTCCCAATGGCATGCCTGGTGGCACTCATGTGAGTTCTCATAGCATAAGGCTGTCCCTGCACAGGCTCAGTCTAATCATCAGAAAAAAGAGGTCTGACCATTAAGGGTTAAAAAGCAGAGGAGCACCTCAGGCACCCAAAACCATCTTTACATCAGGGAGAGAAAGTCACAGTTCAAGGCTGCAGGAAGGTGTGTTCTGCTTGAGGAGTGTCAGTCCCTTAAGATTTTGAAGACACACACAGCACTTAAGGGCTGTTAGTCACTGACTATAACAGAAGACAAGAAACTTTTAACATATGAATTACCAACATTTTTCATAGAAAATTAAGTAGAATTTTTTTAATGTAAAAAAATTATTATTTCCCAGATTTGGTCAGTTCTTTTCCATGAGAATATTTGGAATAGCATTATCTGTCATAGTAAAAGGGAAAAAAAGATTAAATAGATCTATTGAAGCATAAAGGAGAAGGTCTGGTCTGACTTCCCTTGACTGTGATGTTCTGTAGTCAACTTGAAAACTGACAATGTGCTAGACTAGGAAGCTGTCCTGCTGGAGAAAGTTGACAACCAACTTTCGTTGTCCGATGCAGCAGCCACGAGCCACATGGGGCTATTTACATTTAAGTAAAATTCAATAAAGTTTTAGTTTTACTCACACTAGCTACATTCCAAGCGCTCAGTAACCCCATGTGGCTAAGTGGCTACTGTATCAAACAATACATATACAGAACATTTTCGTTATCACAATAAGTTCTCTTGAGTGCCACTGATTAGACCCCTGCTCCTCAAAGTATGGAGGTGGGTCAGCAGCAGAGACACCACCTAGAAGCAGGGTGGCTTCATGCGTGTGTGGCCTGTGGAGTGAATGGGGCAAGGCCCTGACCTCAGAAGGGTTCTGCACTTAGTTTAATGCTTTGTTGTCGCCACTGTGGAATTGTTAATAACTTTGAATAAGGGGTCTTGTATTTTCATTTGCACTGAGCCCCACAAGTGGTGTAGCCGATCCTGATTGGGGTTTTTTTACAAATGCCAAGTCAGAACCTGAATTTTAACAAGACCCTCATCTGAATTTTATGGACATTACACCTTGAGAAACAAGATCTAGAAGAGTAGCCCTCAAACTTTTTAAAGTATGGAACTCTTGCTTTAAATTGATTAAAATAAAATTTGCATAGAGCTAAATATATATAATAGATAAAAATAATTATGCCTATCAGAGCAATTTATAGTCATTGTTCAACTATAAATAATATCTGATTGCTCTGGCTGGTGTGGCTCAGTGGACTGAGGGCTGGCCTGCAAAGCAAAGGGTGGTTGTGGGAGGCTGCTCTTCATGGCGTGGGCCCAGCTCCCACTGGGAGATGCACAGGACCCACGCCCACAGATAGGTTTTCCCGTGGGGAATCAGGCCTGCAATGTACTTAGGCCACTATGAGTCTTGATTTTTGCTAAAACTCCCTCACCCTGAATTGAGGACATTTAATGCAAAGCAACTTCCTAGAAACCATGCTAAACCTTCGAAGGATGAGTGTAACCAGTTCAACTACTTTTGCCTTTTCATTTGCAAATATCCATCTCCTGTGATGTGATTACCAGCATCCTCTCCTTTGTTTTCTGTATTAGGTAACCACCTGAAGCAAACCTGTGCATAGTTAATGAGGACCTTCTGGTACTGTGCCCAGTAAGACAATAAAAGCTCATTGGAGGGAGGGCCAAGGTTTTGCTCCCCTTGAGAGAAAAGCCATGCCGTCCATTTTCCTCCACAGGACTTGGTAGTCCGTGTGAATTTATCTCATATTTCATCCATAACCACTCGGACTCCACCAGCCAGGGTCCACATCAGGTGGTAGGTTCAATTCCCAGTCAACGCACATGCCAGGGTTGCGGGCCAGGTCCCGACTTGGGGGCATGCGAGAGGCAACCAATTAGTGTATCTCTCGCACATTGATGTTTCTCTCCCGCTCTTTCTCCCTCCCTTCCCCTCTCTCTAGAAATAAATAAATTTTAAAAATAAAAATTAATAATATTTGGTTGTTTTTGGATCCCTAGTTTCTATGGAAGAGCTTGAATACCTCTACTCTAGAACTCCTTGGCTGGAGACTGTTTACAATGTTGAAGTGACTGCAATCCTGTGCATAAGGAGAACTGGCAAATCCCACGTGAGCCAACTTTCTTGGAATAAGGAGACAAATTAGAAACCTGGTAACTGTAGTATTATGTAATCTTTGTAGGTAATATTGACCAACCCATATTACCACATATTAGAGAGTCCTGACACTTTGAGCTAGGGACTTCATTACATCCCCTCTTAAACTTCACAGTGCTACAAGGAGGTGCTGGCCTTAAACACATGCAACACATCAGAAAGTGAGGCTTAGAGTAATTAAGTTACTGCTCCCCACAAAGGCAAGCTTTGGATCCAGGTACAGAGCTGGGATGAGGATAGGATAAAGGAAGCACTCTCCTCAGGTGCAAAATTGAAAGGACTGGCAAAAACTCAGGAATCAAGATAAATAATATTTAAATTCAACCTTATGAAAAGTCTAAATCAATGCAAAAATATCCACGATGGACAAACTATCCTCATTTTAAATAAAGGCAAACTACTATTGGTTTGTCTTAGGAGCCCACATCACTGCGCCCCAGGAACAGTCATCTCTGTCCAGCTGGAGTTCCCAGCACTGGGCCCTGCACAGCCCCCGGCGTTGATGAAGACTCACAATAGCATGTGAACAGACTGGTCAACACAGACTTTATATATATAGTCATGATTCTGATGTCAGAGATTTTATTAACTTTTCCCACTTCATCCAACCAAAGGGAGGGTGTTTTGGTAAGTGTAGATGGGGGCCACATATTTCCTATTGCCTCAGGCTCCATTGTGGATTGCCGCTGCCCAGATCCATACTGCGTTCAAAACTTACCCTCCGCCTGCACCAGTGGTCTCAGTCCTGACTGCACATTAAAATCAAGTATCCCCGTACTGGGACCAATCCCCAGAGCCCCTTTTCATTTGTCTGGGTGGTTCAGAACGAGGCCTCGCATTGGGTTTGTTGCAAAACTTTCCGGTTCATTCTAATGTATGGACAAGGCTGACGATTATTTTGCTACACCGCCCTGCCGCCCATGAAGGATGACAGAAGCCCAGCACACAAAATGACATTCTCCCTGAGCTTTCTGTGAGGTGAGGTCAGCTGGAAAACACATCCTCTTTCATACTGGAATAAGAATCATTGAATTTTAGATCTAGATGTTGCCTTAGGAATCATAGATTGTTGAGCTAAAAAGACCTCTAATTAGATTGCCAATTATACTGATGAAAAACAGAGCCTCAGAGAGGTAATGAGCAGCAGAGAGACATGAGCAAAGGAATCCCAGACCTCAGCCGAAGCTCTCTATTCAAGGCACCCATTAGAGAAAAACAACAACAAAAACACTTCCCTCTCACAAAAGAGACATTAAAGCAGCCCTCCAAGTCAATAGAGTTTTCTCAAGTCATAAGAATTAGAGTAAAATTTGTCTGTTTAATTCATCATCTTAAAACACTTTTCAGAAAAACTTGATTAATCTGAACCCCAATTCATAAAGTGATAACCTGTAGGCTAAATGTTTCATTTGATCCATATACTGTTTTACAAAGTTGATACAGCCTTTAAACATTGAGAGAGCTCACACAGTATGTTAGATAATATACTTCTCTCGAAAGCTTGAAATACTGGCAGGTGAACCTGTACTCCTGACTGTAACCAGTGGCTGGAGCTGCGTCACGGTGGCCCATTGACAGCAGGTCCAAGCCCTCCCCTTTTTGTCACAGCCCCCACTACTTCCAGTCACGTTCATGACTCTAGGCTGGCTAAATGTCACTGCAAAATTTAAAGCTAAAGTTGACATCTCTGAAATGCCAGAATCCTCCACCCAGTCTGTTTCATGCATTTGCATTAACTACTTGGCCCCAGTAGCATTTGAATCTGCAACTCCTGATCATGTTGTCATAGGCCCACAATTCACCATACGCTGAGGCAGAAAGAGCAATTCCTCTGCTCACTTCTGACTGCAGGAGCTGCCCAGGCTGGGTGGTGAGGCGGATTTCCTCCGTGGAGACTGGAGGAGGGTCCTTTACAAAGAGCCCTTGAGGGCAGGATCTTCTATTCTTAGGTTTCTGACCACAAGACTCTGTTTTCAGACATCCCAACACACCTCAGGCTGTCAGATTTTTTCACTAGAAACGTCTGTTCCGTGTCATCAAGATATTCTCCTTCCTGCCTGCTTAATTCGTGCTGTTTCCCATCTGGGAACGCCCTCCCTCTTCATCTAAAGTCCGTTTGTCCTTCCGGGTTCAGCCTCCCGCATGACTCGCATCCATGTGGTTCTCTCCCTTCTCGGAAATTCCTATGACATCAAGTCAATAGAGAAACCATATGCTCTCTTGATTTCTCCAGAACGGTGGATAAGCTCTGCTGGTTTGCCTATTTGTAATTTTTGAATCTCCCTAACACTCAGGAGAGTGCTGGACAAACAGAATCTTCTCAACAGACCTTGTACTTTGAGTCAGGGTCCCCTCTGCCTTCCTTTGCCTTCCTCTGTCTTATCAGAACAGGCGATGCAGGCCCCACCTTTAGCCACTAGAGGCCGCTCGTCCACACTCATCTTGCCCTGCCCAGGTTCCCTGCTGCACACACACTACTAGAGCCTCTGGAAGTAGGGCAGTCTCATTTATTTCCTTTCCAACACAGCCTTAGGCCATCAGAGCCTCTGATGTCAGGGTCCCTGCCGTGCGAACAGCAGAATGAAAACACTGCAAATAAGAAAGGTCACTGCCTCTGCTCTGCACATTTACTTCTCACCCGAAATCTCTGCTTCACTAGCAACGCCCCAGCTCAGGCTCTGAATATTTTTCCCTGATTCAATATTCCAGCAGGAGGGAAAAGAAATCTGCGAGTACTGTGCACGTGTGTGTGCGCGTGTACGTTTACAGATTATTACATCAGGATAGTGTCAAGGAAGGTTTCCATCCTCTTGGTCCCCAGTCCCTGGGAAGTTTCAGCCTAGGGCCTGATGCTCCAACTCTGCTCTGCTTTGGCTTCTGCTGTTTTCCACACGTAACAAGACTGACCTTTTAAAACATGCCTTATCGAATTGCAGCAGGCTTCAAGCAGAGGCAGCAGTCAGGTTTTAGTTGAGAGACCTGATGAGCCCAAAGTAACAATATGAAGGCAGCACTGTAGATCTGGAAATGGGACAGATGCCACAGAGGGTGGGAAAGAGAGAAGGTAGGTACCTAAGCTAAGGTAAGACCAACCACACATGCCCAAGTGTTCAGTATGGCCTCACTTTGGCATTGCAATCAATGAGGCTGACACTGGTTGAGTCAGAGTGATGGTAAAGGCTTGGCAAGTGACTATGTTCATCACAGGGATTCACCTGGATTTCCAGACACTGAGAAGCAATCTAGCATAGAGCTCAGCTGGGGTAGTGAAGACCTGGACTCAGAATCCCTAAACACAAGCTTCCTGGGCTGGGCCGACATGTTTCAAGGTGATCTCATTGGCAGGCTATAAGAAGCATTCAGATCTACTGGCAGACTTTAAAAGAAAGACAAATTTACAAGTCTGTTTCATCACCACCACCACCACCAAAAGGATGTGCTTACTAATAGAGGCAACATAGCATCTCTGAAGCTCACTCTCTGAGTGGGAATCACAGTTCTGGCATTTACCAGCCATAATTTAAACACTGCCTCAGTTTACTCACCTGTAAAATAAGACTAATAATAGTACCTAACTCAATGGGTTACTATGAGGTATACATGAGTTAATGCATGTAAAGTACTTAGAACAGTGCCTGGTATATAGTAAGCACATATGTAAATATGTTATTTATTATTATTTTTTAAATTGCCTATTTTGTACTAAACACACAAGATAGCCCCTCTTTTCTAGATTTGACTGTGTCTGGAATGAGGAATACCAAAAATATTTTTTCAGAAATAGTGCTAATTTCATACCCAGGCAGTGACAATATCACTTTCAAGCCAATGAGTCCCACATTTTCTACACAGCCAAGTGTATAATTACCTTAAAGGCATTTCTTTTCTTTTCATCCCTCTTTCCTTTCAACAACAGGTTTAAAAAACCTGGGTAAGAGATAAAACAAAAATTGACAAGTGTTTAATAAGATTGACTAAGGAAAAAACAGAATAAAACAGAGAACAGCCAATAAAGAAAATAAAAAATGAAAGTGGTATCATGGCTATTAATTTTACAGAAATAAAAAATATTTTAAAGGAATACTGTGACCAATGGTATGCCAAGAAAATGAATAATCTTGAAGAAATGAACAAATTCCTAGAAATACACAACCAACAAAGACTCATGAAGAAATAGAAAATCTGAACAGAACTATAACTAGTAATGAAATTTAATCAGTAATCAAAAATCTCCCAATAAGAAAAAGCCTAAGACCAGATGGCTTCATTGGTGAAATCTACCAAATTTTTAAGAAAAATTATACCAAACCTCCTTAAAATCTTCCAAAAATGAGGGAGAAGGGAACACCCTCAAACTAATTTTAGGAGGCCAGCATTGCCCTATTATTAAAGCCAGACAAAGATAATACAAGCAAAGAACAACTACATACCAATATCCCTAATAAATATTGGTAAAAAAATGTTAACAAAATATTATAACACAGAACCCAAAACAGACTAAATATTGTTAAGGTGTCAACGCTACCCAAAATGGGCTACAGGTTCAGTGCAATTTCTATAATATCCCAAAGAAGTTTTGTTTTCTCAGAAATAGAAAAATCTATCCTAAAATTCATATAGGATTTTAAGGTACACCAAATAGCCAAAAAAAAAATGTGGAAAAAAAAAGTTGGAGATCTCATGCTTCCTGATTCCAAAACTTAAATACAAAGCCCCAGTGATCAATATACTGTTATACTGGCATGAAGACAGACATATAGAGTAGTAATGAAAATAGACTACAAAGCCCAGAATAAACTCTCACATGTACGGTCAAATGCATTTTGACAAGATGGCAAGACAATTCAGTTGAGAAAGGGCAGTCTTTTCAACAAATGGTGGTGGGAAAATTAGATATCCACAAGCTAACGAATGAAGTTGGGCCCTTATCTTATACGATATACTCAAATTAATTCAGAACAGATCAAATAGCTAAGCATAAGAGCTAAAACTTAAGATAAAATCTTCGTGACACTGGATTTAGCAATGATTTCTTGGATATGACATCACAAGTTCAAGCAAAAAAAGAAAAAAATAGACTTATTGGACTACATCAAAATTAAAAATTCTTTGTATCCCAGGATACAACCCATAGAATGAAAAGGCAATCCACAGAATTAGAGAAAATATTTCACATGATATATCTGATAAAGGTCTACTATTCAAAATATATAAAGAACCCCTACAACTCAACAATAACAACAAAAACCTGATTTCAAAATGGGCAAAGAACTCGAATAGACATTTATCCAAAGAAGATACAGTAACCAAAAGCACCTGAGAAGATGTTCAATATCTCTAATCATTAGGAAAATGTCAATGAAAACCACAATGACATATCACCTAACACCCACTGGGATGTCTACTATTAAAATAATAATAATAACAAGTGTTGGAGAAGATGTGGAGAAATTGGATCTTTTGTGCAATTTGGTGGAAAAGTAAAAGTGATGCAGCCACTATGGAAAATGGTATGGAGGTTCTTCAAACAATTAAAAATAAAATTATAATATAATCCAGCAATTACATTTCTGAGTGTATATACCCAAAAGAATTGAAAGCAGGGTCTCAAAGAAATATTTGCCCACCCATGTTCAGAGCAATATTATTCACAATAGCCAAAAGGTGGAAGAAAGTAACCCAAATATTCATAGACAGATAAATGAATAAACATGTTGTATATACATACATGGCTATCATTCAGACTTTAAAAAGAAGAAATTTCTGACACATGCTACAATGTGGACGAACTTTAAGAACATTGTGCAAAGTGAAGTAAATCAGTCACAAAAGGAAAAATACTGTCTGATTAGACTTCTATGAGGTACCTACAGAAGTCAAGTTCCTAGAGAAAGAAAGTAGAATGGTGGTTGCCAGGGGCTGGAGGGAAGGAGGAAGGAGGCATGGGGAGTCACTGTTTAATGGGTCAAGTTTCCATTTTGCGAAATGAAAGGAGCTCTGGAGATGGATGGTGGTGACTATTGCACAAGAATGTGAGAGAGACGTAACATCACTAACTGAACATTTGAAAATGGTTAAGGTGGAAGATTTTATGTCATGTATATTTTACCACAATAAAAAAAAGACATGGAGAAGAATGTATTCAACTATTTGTTCATTCAACAACTATTTCCTGAAGGACTACAATGCACCAAGCACTGTTTCGGGTGCTGAAATGCAACAATGAGAGACATAGGTTGTCCTGCCCTGATTAGGGTTACATTCTCGTGGAGACACAGGCAACAGAAGAGAAAACAGAGAAGTAGACAAGGTAGCTTAGATTCTAATGGGTGCTAAGAGAAGTTAACAGGGTGATGTGATAGTGAATGGCTTCAAGGGTGGGGCTTAGTTAAGATGGAATGAAAGCTGACCTGTGAGCTAAGATCTGAAAGACAAAAACAGCAGAAATGCAGAGCCAGAGTCCAGGCACAAAGGAACTGAGGCAGGAAAGACCTTAGAAAATTCAGGGAACAGAAAGAGGACCCGGGGTTGAGCATGAAGAATAAGGAGAGAATGGGATGGGATGGAGAACCAGGCGATGGCTGCCCCAGGGAAGCCTTTGTTCACTCGATTAAGGGGTGTAGATTTTATCCCACATGATCCAATTTGTGTTTTAACATGTGGGGAGAAGAGTGAAAGCAGTGAGACCAGCGAGGAAATGTGAGGTGATGGCAGCCTGAAGTGAATGGATTCATATAGATTTTTGAGTTAAAACACAGGATTGTGCCCTGGCTGGCGTAGCTCAGTGGATTGAGCGTGGGCTGCGAACTAAAGTGTCGCAGGTTTGATTCCCAGCCAGGGTACATGCTTGAGTTGCAGGCCGTAACCCCCAGCAACCGCACATTGATGCTCTCTCTCTCTCTCTCTCTCTATCTCCCTCCCTTCACTCTCTAAAAATAAATAAATAAAATCTTAAAAAAAAAAACCCACAGGATTGCTGGTAATCTGACAGTAGAAGTTGAAGGAAAGGAAGAAATAAATCATTATTTCTAGGTTTTTTGACATGAGTGGATGGTGGTGGCATTTAATAAGAAGTAGAAGACCATGAAAGAAGCAGACTGTGTTAGAAGAAGAGCTTGATTTTGTGCATGTAACCTACATTTAATATGAATATTAGATGTCTAGATGGAAATGTCAAGTAGGCATTTGTACATACAAGTTTGGAGTTCAGTGGAGAGGTCAGGCCTGGGAACATAAACCTGGGAGTCATCAGCAACTGCATATCTAGATCCAAAAGCCTTGTCACTATCTTAGGGAGAGAGCATGTTCTGGAGGTTTTACGTGGCCATTTGCCCAGAATAGAGAGTTTGATTGAACATGATAGTAAGAAAGTCTCATAATAATTTCCCATTGGAGCATTTCCTCTTTCTGGATGGAAGTGCAGGTCCAGGTTCTATCACACACTTGAAGGAGAGGAGAACTGGAGGGGGTTAGGCATCTCTCCCTTTCCATTTCTTCTTCCAAGTTTTCATTCATGGAACAGTGTTTAGTGAAGGCCAAATACAAAATAATTGAATTGCTTTTCTAGTTCCAACTTGGAGCATAACACTTGATGGGGATTGTGGGAAGTAGATGTGAGAGAAATAAATGTGATTCCTCCCTGTTAGAAACTTAACTACAGTGGTCCCCCCTTGTTGCGCGTGGGTCACCGGCCAGCAGTGACCACGGCACACTGTGGATGGCTCGACAATAAACACGCGAGAAATAACAACATGCACAGAGACAAACTAGTTTCTGTGGGGAAGTAGGGACAGAATGGCCACCCCCCTAGTGGGGAGCGCGCCGATTTACAGTCCATACCAGCTTTTATTGGGCTCATTTTGCATAATAACTCAGGTAACGTACAATACTCATTAGGGGAAGTAAGGAATATAGGAAACAAAGAACTCTGCCGGTCTATTGAGTTGGGGGTCAAAGAGCTGTAAGGTTGAGGAACAAACTAGCTTCCTCCTAAGACCCTTCTCATTCAACTGAGAGCATTCTTAAACAAAGAAGGTTTCACAGTAATTTACATGTTCTTTCTTAGGCCTGATCATCCCGGGAAATCCGCACTTCCCAGTACCGAGCTGTACTTCCCCGTCATTGTTTCAGGCTTAGGTGGAGCGCGGGAACTAAGGCCACCGAGAGATAAGGAGATTTTCTTCCGGACGCTGAGAACTCAGACTTTGTCAAAGCCGAGAGTGAGGGTCCATCACCCCCCTTTTGCTGCAGCCCCCCCAAGTCCTTCTTTTGGGGGGGCCTCCCAAAGTGATCGTGCCTGGCTTGGGTTGTTCCCCCCGTGGGGAATCTTACCAGTCTTTGGCTAACCGACCAAGCTTTTGGGGGTTCAGTCATGAATAAAGCAGCAGAAGCAGCATTACTGCCAGGGAGATAAGCCTTTGTCTCCTTGCCGGCTCACGGTTCCAAGGGCGTTCCCTTAGCCTTAGCTAGGCGGGGGTTTCAGCTTCTAATACCAGTCAGGGCGGTTCCCAACACCCCCTTTTCTGTGAAGACTGTGCTTCAAGACCCCAGTGGATGCCCGAAATCTCAGATAATATACTGAACCCTATATATACGGGTTGGCCAGAAGATTTCATATGTTTTTTCTGTAAAATGAAAGGCACATTTTTCATTTTCACCAATAACTTTATCGATATGAATATTTTGAGTATGTTGGCTCTCTCACACATGATATAACATTCATTGTTCTCAATTAATGTCTTGATTTGATCGCTATCAACTTCAACTGGTCTACCTAACCATGGAGCAACAACCAGTGATAAATCTTCAGCACAAAACTTTGCAAACCACTTTTGATATATTCAATTAGTCACAGTACCTTCTCCATATACTGCAGAAATCTTTTCTTGTGTTTCCATTCCATTTTTACCTATCTCGAAATAATAAAGCATAATATTTTGAAAACATAGTGTATTTTCTTCCATCTTCTATTAAAATGGCTACAGAAAAATTCACCAATTTTGATTTTTTTTAATGCACATTGCTATGATGGCTGTCACAATACAATGTATCAAAATTGTTTTGAATGAAGTTAAAGATCACTAAGTGTTACTAGAGACATCTTATGGGGGAAAAACATTTTTTGGCCAACCCAATACTATATTTTTTCCTATACATACATACCTATGATAAACTTTAATTTTTAAATTAGACAATTTGATGGATAAAAGATTCATTCTTACAATAGCTCTTAGTAACTTCAGTATATGATTTTTTTTCTTATTAAGTTGAGAAATTTCACCTTTTTACCTAAAAAAAACAAACACTTTACGGCTTCTCTTGGGCATATTTTTGACTAAGTTAAGCATTACTTGAACATGAGCACTGCGAAGCCACCACATTCGACCTGATCACTACGATGGCTACTGAGTGACTAACAGACAGCGAGCGCGCCGTGTGAGGACGCTGGACAGAGGGGCGATGATTCCGGTTCCAGGTGGGGCAGAGTGGGAGGGTGCAGGATTCCATCATGCTGCTCAGAATGGCGTGCCATTTAAAACTTAGTAATCGTTTATTCCAAGAATTTTCCCTTTAATGTTTTTGGACCACAGTTGACCATGGGAAACTGAAACCTCAAAAAGCAAAACTATAGATAATGGGGGACTACTATACTCAGGGAAAAAAAGGATATTAATAAAAGACTTAAATAATCATAGGTAAGGCATCATATGGGTTCAGTGCAGAAAAGAGAAACCACTTACTTCATTTATTTATTTTTTTTAAAGGAGCAATGACATGAACTTGGTGCATAAAAAATTGTGGAAGGATTCAAGACTTTCCTCTCAACTGGCCCTCAGGGCTGACTCCTATTACATTACAGAACTGACCACCAGGGAACTAACTAGCAGCTCTGAAGGCACCAGTAGACCTGCTGAGTTTAAGAACTCACGTTGACAACTGCCATTCAGGAATCAGGAAGCTGGGATCAGGAAGCTGCCAGTATTGTGCCATTATGGAAATTGCCTCTCAACACTCACAAAACAATGGGATCTGGCACACTCCTCCTACACATGCACACACCTCTCAACACTCAGGAGAATGGACGGGGACTATGGCTGCCAAAATATTTGCATCACCACAATCCTTTTTGCCATTTGAAAATAGCCAAGGTTAAGGAAGATGGTCTCTACCTCACTTTAGCCTTTCCGATTCAGCACAAGTTCACCTACTTGTCAGACCCATTACCTGTCCTGAATCCAAGCTGCAGGAGAGGCAGAAAAATGTAGTTTTCCGCTCTCTCACCCCTGAGGTTCAGGGAAGGACCCTAGGAGTACTTCTCAACTGAGGGTGATTTTGTTCCCCCTCTCCTTTCCTTGAGACACCTGACAGTTTCTGGAGACATCATTGGTTGTTACAAGGTCTACGGGCATCTACTGAGTAGAGATCAGGGATGCTAAACATCCTACATCACAAGACAACCCCCACGACAAAGAATTTATCTGGTTTTAAATGGTAATAGTGCTGAACTTGAGAAACCCTGCTATAGAAACAGGGAGAGAAATTGACGAAATCAAACCATCATGTCCAACCACGGTGAAGGGCCCAGATTTGTTATGCAAATAATTAATCTCAAAGTGGTTTTTATGTTGTTTTGCTTTTCTTTTTTAATGAAAGTTGATTAGAAACTGGAGTAGTTAGAGAATTTTTTACATGACATGGGGCTGAAAGTGCATTCTAAAGATCAAGATCATTACGGATTATACTTATATGATGAGACAGTAGGAAAGATGGTAGGAGTAAGGAAAGGAAAATAATATAAGCTTGAAGTCAGGAATGAAAAGGCATGTTTAGAAGGTAAAGGGAAGATCAGCTCGACTGCCTTGGTAAACTGATATTATGAGGTTTCAAAATAGGTGTTTGAACAGGTGGTGTAAGATTGTGAAGAGTTTTGAACATCTGGCTGAAAAGTTTGAACTGAAGTATTGTAGAAGAGAAAGGCTTAGAGAGCAGGCCAGACTAAGTTTGGGCCTGACTCCTCCATGTCCCTTAGTGAGAACCTAGAAGTATTTTTTAACTTTTCCCGGGTACAATCTTCTTTGATACGGATACTCTTACAGCCTTCTGTGGTTTACATAGGCTCAGTATAGTACATGATCCTGTTCCTTTTTGACCTTTTGATAATAAGGACCTGTTGGGCCTTGAATGTCCCCCAACTCAAAAAGAAATCAGACAATTCTGCAGCCTACGAGCCAATCTCTCAATGCAATCAGGGCCTCTTATCAAAGCCAGGCAAAATAGTAAATGAAATTACATGAATTTTTTTTATGTTTGATGAACTCTTTTTATTAATTTATTAAACACCACTTAAGATCATTTGTACATGTAGGGTCATACAAGTATTCCACTCTAGTTGAGGCTGTATGTACAAGTATGATGCTATATACTAGACTTTACGTGCACAAAGTGATGTAGTGACAAGATCATGTTAACGTTCTAATTAAGGGCTCCCAACACCTGTACCAGTTTATTGATTTATTTTGTTTGTGGGGACATTGCTTGACTCTAGCCTAGTCTGACAAGCTAACCTTAAAAACTTGTGTTCAAACAGAAGTTTAAACATAACATAAAACTCAAATTTTAACCATTTTAAAGTGTAGAGCTCAGTGGTATTTAGTACATTCACAATGCTGTGCAACCATCACCACCGTCAGGTTCCAGAATATTTTATCACCCACCCCCAAACCAATACTCACTAATCAGTCACTTCACGTCCTCGTATCTTCTAGCCTCTGGTAACTACTAATCTGCTTTTTGTTTCTGTGACTTTGCCTATTCTGTATATTTCATATAAATGGAATTATATATATGTGGCACTTTGTGTCTGGCTTTTGCCTGAATCTTTGTCTTCAAGATTCATCCATGTTGTGACATATATCAGAACTTCATTCTTTTTATGGATGAAAGAATTCCATTGTATGGATATACCACAGTTTATTAATTTATCACTTGATGGACATTTGGTTTGTTCCCACTTCTTGGCTATTGTGAATAGTACTGCTATGACCATTCATGTGCAGGTTTTTGTTTGAATAACTATTCTATGTTTAACTTATTGATAAGACACCAAATTTTTTTCCACAGCAACTGTACCATTTTACAACCCTACCAGTAATGTATTAAGAATTCTAAATTCTCCACATTCTTGCCAACAGTTGATTTTTTGTTATTGTTTTGTTTTTGTTATAGCCATCTTAGTGGGTGTGAAGTGGTATTTCTTGCGGTTTTTCTTTGCATTTCCCTGAAGACTAACAGCTTTGAACATCTTTTCATGTGCCTGTTGGCCTTAGTATACTATCTTTTTAGGAGAAATGCCTATTCAAGTCCTTTGCCCATTTTTTGACTGGTCAGTTTGTTCCTGCATTGTAAGAGTCCCTTGTACATTCTGGATACTGGACCCTTGTTAGATATATGACTTGCTAGATTTTTCTCCCATCCTGTGGGTCGTCTTTTTACTCTCTCTGTGATATTCTTTTATGAACATAAGTTTTTCATTTTAACGAAGTCCAATTTATCTATTTTTGTTGTTTTTGCTTATCCTTTTGCTGTCATATCTAAGAAACCATTGCCAAATCCAGGGTCATAAAATTTTACTGCTGTGTTTTCTTGCAAGAGAGTTATAGTTTTAGCTCTTATATTTAGGTCTTTGATCCATTTTGAGTCACATTATCTTTTGAGCCACCTGCCTTCTGCAGAACTCTAATCCACATGTTGTCCTTACCAACCTTGTTACCCCAGCCTCTTCGAACAAATGTTGCCTGCTCTCTGCACTGTTCCTACAATGATCTACTCAGGCCTTCTTTCTCTGGATAATGCTCCATTCTCCTGAGATATCTTTCTAAAGGCCTCCCATCAAAATCTTCTTTAATCAAGGCCCCTTCAAATATCCACGTCTTTGCTATTGCCAATGGGAAAGCATTGAATGAACTGATGGGTACTTAGAATTCAGAACAGCTGATCAATAAAAGACTTTGCCCTGCCTGAGAAATATAACATTGTACTAAGAGATATTTTTTAAAATAGCCTTTATTTTTTCAAGTTTTACATTCACAGCAAAATTGAGAGGAAGATACAGAGACTTCCCATTATTCCCTGCTCCTGTGCATGCACATCCTCCCTCATTATTAATATCCCCCCACCAGAGTGGTGCATTTGTTACAATTGATGAACCTATACTGACACATAAAAAGTTGCTCAAAGTCCATAGTTTACTTTAGGGTTCACTTTTGGCATTGTAGATTCTATGGGTTTGGACAACTGTACAACGACATGTATCTACCATTACAGTATTATAATGCACAGTAGTTTCACTAAATATCCTCCATGTTCTCTCTACCTGTTCATCCACCCCTCCCCTCTGACCTCCGAAAACCTGATTTTTTGTTGATGTTGTCTCCATAGTTTTGACTTTTCTAGAATGTCATATAGTTGGAATCATACATTATGTAGCCTGCTGGTGAACTTTAAAAATCAGTTATTGCCATAGTTCAGACAATGATTCCACAAACTCTCTGAGGAGAAAATTTGTGATTTGTCTCCTCATATGTCCAGCAGGAAGTCAATAACTATTTATGGAATGTGTGAGTCAATTACCAGTAATGACATTTTAATATGTTAGTAATCATACATAGACAATACTTTTGGAAGGAAGGGCCCCTTTTGAAGCATTAATTTATAATGAACATCTGATGGGAAATTGAATCAGCAGTGTGAGAGAATCCAGAACCAGGGCTGAGACCCTGGGTGACTCTTTCCCAACAAAGTCTTGAACCAGCCACCATTCTAAGACACAGGGACACTTCTAGAGACAGGGGCACACATAGTAACTACAGCTGCAAATTAGGCAATAATTGTGGATTATAAGATTTCTATATGATTTCTTGTGATATTATTTATTCATCCTTAGGCTATCAGGGAGAATTAGAATGAGAGAATATAGAACCATTCTTACCTTTATGGGAAAATGAGCTTTCAAAGCACTTCAAAATTTCCTATACCATGATTATAAGATATATACACTATTCTTTTCCCTCAAAAAGTCACCCAGTTTCTGTAATGTTCCTTCACAAAATTATTTTGCCAAATGTATACTCAGTATAGGGTAACTTTATGTCTCATCTCACATTTGTTTATTATTGGAATCTTGAAAGAGCTAAACATGTCTTTGGCTAGTCAAACACATTTTTCTTTGGTGAGGTAAACACAACAAATGAGAAGAGCCCTTTAATGTTGAAATTATTGGAAATCAAATATTTAATGTTCAATAGTCAAACAGCAGAGCAATCAATTTGCTAGAAGTTTTTACATGGGTTAACTAACTTCCCAGGACCTTCATTCATGACTCAAAAAAACAAAAAACAACAACAAAAAACTATGATTTCTAATGTCGGTCAGCTTGGCGAATGAGTTCATCGTTGGGATGTGTGTGTGTGTGCGCATGTGTACATGAAGGAAAGCATGTATAAAATTGCCAACCTTTTTCCCCTGTAGAACTGGAAATTGCAGAAAAGCAACTATAATATTGAATAATAATGATACTATTTTGCTTATACCTCAACAGATTTTTTCTGAGTTTACTTTCATTGGCTTCTGTGTGTGCATTTATTTATTTTGAAAGGTGTAGGCATAGGAGGATGAGCCCATGTCATCCTACTTTATTCTGTAAAGGGAAAGAGCATGGTTGGTAGCTTTGGGGGAGAGTGAGACAAAGGTGGGCCGGTTAGCAAATACTTAAAGAATAAAGCCTTCCTGCTGTCTGCAGGCAATAAAGGGTTAATAAACATTAAAAAGGTGAAAAATGACTATTCTCACTTTACATTTCTAGGTCCCACCATAAAGTCCATATGGACAGATATTCTCTGAAAGTTTTGCCTGACCGGGAAGTAAAGCTGTGAGGAAGCAGAAAAAGGGGATGGACGTTGCAGAAAATGGGAGCTGGGTGATGAGTTTGGTCCTCATCTGTCCTCTGACCTTCTCTTCTTCTGTGCACACATATTCTCTCTTTGTATTTCCCTTCTTCTTCTTCTTTTAGCCTCTTTTTCTTGTGCATAATCTCATTTCCTTGGACAACATCTACTAGGAGCATGTTAACATTTTTGTATTTATTAATTAAAGTTGTATTCTTTTCCTCAAAAATGTAAAGTAAACCTGAATCACTAATTCAAAAGAATATGTGCACCTCTATGTTCATTGCAGCATTATTCATAATAACCAAGTTTTGGAAGTAGCCCAAGTGCCCATCAGTAGATGAGTGGATTAAAAAAAAAGGTACCTTTACACAATGGGCACTACTGGGCCATAAAAAGGAAGGAAATCTTAGCTTTTGTGAACCTTGGATGGACTTGGAGAGCTTTATGCTAAGTGAAATAAACTAGTTAGAGATAGACAAATACCAAATGCTTTCACTTATATGTGGAATCTAATGAACAAAATAGACTAACAGGCAAAATAGAAACAGCCTCAATAGTAAAGAGAAGAGACTGACAGCTATCAGGGATGAAAGGGGATAGGTGAAAAAGGTGAAGGGATTAAGCAGAAACAAAAAATAAAAACAGAAACAAAAACAACTCATAAACACAGAAAACACTATGGTGATTACCAGAAGGAAAGGGAGGTGGGGGAGGTAGCAGAGGGTATAGGGGGAATAAATGGTGACGGAAGGAGACTTGACTTTGGGTGGTGAACACACAGTACCATATATGAATGATGTATTATAGAATTGTACACTTGAAACCTATATAATTTTATTAACCAATCTTGGCCTAATAAATTCAATAAAAATGTAAAAATAATAAAATGAATCAAATATCTTCTAATATCTTCCACCCTGGTCTTTCTCCCCATCCCCTCCCACCACCCCCTTTCCACAAATAAGTTAGTTGCTGATTGTTTCTTTCTTATTTATAGTTTTATGCACTAGGTTAGTAATTCTTAACAGGAAAAAAAATCCCTAACCCTGCCCAAGAAACATGGTGGGGAAAATTAAAATGTCTGAGAAATCTTATGTCAGAATACTTCTCTTTGCTATTTATTTGTTTATTCCTGCCTTATGCTAGAAATTATTAAGGGTCATTCACAAAAATAAGAATAATTTGGAAAGATAAAATAAAATAAAACAGGACAAAAATGGAGTAAAAGGAAAACTATAGATGGAAAGTTAAAAAATACTAGGAACACCCTAGCTGGTGTGACTCACTGGACTGAATGCCTGCCTGTGAACTGAACGGTCGCTGGTTTGATTCCCAGTCAGGGCACATGCCTGGGTTTTGGGCCAGGTCTTTAATTGGGGGTGAAAGACATGTGTCTCTTGCACATTGAGGTTTCTCTCCCTCTCTCTCCCCCTTCTCCTCTCTCTAAAAATAAATAAATAAAATCTTTTTTAAAAAAGTACCAGGAACAAATCATGTTTCAAACTTGTTGAGATTGCCTCCTCTTTGCATTTTGGCAGACTGATGTATTCAGAGAGATTGTTTTAGCACAATCCCTTTTGCAAATGTAGCAGGGAGAGACAATCTTCTTTGGAGAAAATATTCCCTAGATTTCTCTCTGGTTTTCTATTTAGTTGTATCATCGAAGGAAGTGAAGCACAGTCATCTCTGCTGGCAAAAAGCTCCTCAAACCAAAAGAATGTGAAACATGAAGAAATCATGTTAAAGGCCAGAATCTGCAAAAGATGAAAAGTTTGCAAACCCCTGATGTCTAGATATAGTTTGCATGAAATATTATGTTCTAGGAGATAAGTAGTTCAGCACATGCATTCATTTGTTTATCAATTTTGTTCATTTACTTAAATCAAGATCTCTCAGTCCCAGCACTATTGGTATTTTGAGCTGGGTAGTTCTTTGTTGTAGGAAAATGTCCTATAGGATGTTTCACAGCATCCCTGGCCTGTACCCTCCAAATAGCAGTAGCTCCTCCCAGTTGTGACAAGTAAAAATGTCTCTGGACATTGCCAAATATCCCTCAGGTGGCAAAATGGCCCCTTGTTGAGGCCTACTGTTCTAACTGTATTCATTCATACCAAGCCTCCTGGCTAACTAAAACCACATCTTCTTCCTTCAGGGAGCTTGAAGTCTTTATTTGGAAACTATGTCCAAGAATTTGTACATTGATGAATAAAGAAAAGAAGAATGAATCGTTAAACCCAGTTAATCTGTTTCTCTTCTGAAATCCTTTAAAAAAAAGATTCTATCTATTTATTTTTAGAGAGAGGAGAAAGGAAGGAGAAAGAGAGGGAGAGAAATATCAATGTGTGGTTGCCTCTGGCATGCCCACTACTGGGGACCTGGCTCACAACCCAGGCATGTGCCCTGATTGTGAATCAAACCCATGACCTTTTCATTCACAGGCCAGCACTCAATCCACTGACCTGCACCAGCCAGGGCTCTTTTGAAAATCCTTTAAAAATATTTATTGAGTCCTTCATGCCAAGTTCCATGTCTGATACCTGTTTCTTTGGTGCTGTGAGGATCAAATGGGAAGACACACAAAGTGTTCAGTACAGTCCCTGGTGGATTATACGTGTTCAATAAATGTTTACCATTATAAATGTCTATTATTATTACCATTGTTATTATCAGTATTTCTTTAAAGCTTTATGCCTGTCAAAGTTTTTGTAACTGAAATCTCTTAATCATCATAATAAGTTAGTAGATCATTATGGTTTTTGCTTCTCTTTTATAGAAGAGGAAACTGGGGCTCAGATAAGAGATATATCCAATTAATAACCAGTAAATACACAGCACCAGGTGCAATCTAGCCAAATCCAACTTTTTTCTCCTCCTCCATATTGCCTGCTAAAAAGAGAAAAAATGGCACAAAAATGCCAGAGTGGGACATCCACAAGGGATGTGGTTTTTTATCAGTTATGGACATCTGTCTTTTCTTTTCCAAACACAATTACTCCTAGACTTCCAAGTTACATTTGTAGAAAATGAAAATGAAAAGCCCACTTTTGTGCATTTGTAGTTTTTTCTAAAACAATCTAGTACTCATATAAGCTTGTGTCTTAAAAGCCATCTGCCCTTTGTATACACATAGTAAAAGCACTTCAGAGCCAAGGATTCCCCTCTTGCCTCATAAACTCTCAACCTTTTCCAAGAAAACCTTTGACTCACTACAACTATGTCATGGATCATTGCTATGATCCACCATTCAAGGTACTGTCATCTGTGTGCATGCTAGTTTATGCACGTGAGGGGGAGATTAACTAGGCCATGCTGCCAACAGCTCCTTGTAATACAACTTCAGAAAAATGCAGCTGATAATGTGTGACCCTTGTCTACCAGAGCTGAATCCTCAGCACTGAGTTTCCAGGGACAGCTGACAAGGAAGCAAATGATGCTGTTAGAAGGCTGAGAAAGAAATCACAAAGCAAAGAATTTGTCATTTTTCCATGAAGATGTGACAGAAGTTAGATTTGTTCTGAATGTCAAATTTGGGTTTGAGATAGTAATGACCTTTAACAGAGAATTAACAGAGTCGTTTCCCCTCTACACTGAGTGGCTCCTCCCTGGCCCTCCAACTTCATCAGCACCACTCAGCCTCCCTCCACCCGCACACACAGACCTAGGAGACATTTACAGCTCGTGAATATTTCAACAGCGTGGTTTTAAGAGGTGCATTAAATTTAGACTATGTGTTGTGTTTCTGAAGTGAGTAATGGTATGTGATGGAATAAAGACCTGCAAAGAGCTGTTCCTTTATTAATAAACTGGCAGATAAAGTGTAAAAGGGATCCACCTACTCCTGACCCCCAAACAGGGAATCATATTGTAATGATAGAACGTCATCTAAGGAGAGGACCGGGACCTCATCCACCTAGAAGAAAAACATTTTTCTGTTTTAAGAATTATAAGAAAGGAAGAATTAGAAAAAAATTAAAATTCAACATACATTTTGAGAAGAAATGAATTAAAATATCACTTAACGTCTTTAATTTAGAAAACCTGGGAGATGCTCTGTGTTAGTTTAAAATTCACTAGATAATAAAACTCTCTGCATTAATCACAAATATTGTATCATACTGTATACTATACAAATGTGTGGAGTATATGACTAGCAATCATTTACTTGATGCTTCTGAATATAATTCTAAATTCGTATGCATCCTGTCTAAGAAGTTTCAGAAAAAAAATCATTGTTCTTGGGCTCGAAGCGACAAAAGGGGAAATTACAATCCTGGGACTTCCTAGTCCTCTATCACCACGCAAAGCATAAGCATTTGCACATGTGAAAGGAAGAAGCCGATGGAGGTTTTAGAAAAACAATGCTCTCCACGTGTGATACTGTGTATGTGTTATTACAACTTGGGCTTCCTAGAAAAAGCCACATCTTCTTAACTGTCACCCAATAACATTTTAGATGAATTGGATAAACTTGTTTTTCAAAAAGGCAACACTATACTTGAATCATTTCCATCACTATGGAGGGCCCCAACACGTATTTCTGGGTCTGGTTGATGTAATTTTAAAAACACTAGAAAGAAACATTGGATGAGTCAATTAATCTGTATTTGGAATTTCTTACATATAAAATGTAAGTGATACTAATAGCTAATATGTATTAAATATGTGCTATTTTCCAAGCACTATGCTGAGTGTTTTACCTTCATTATGCCATTTAATCCTCCCAACAATGTAGGTTTTCTTATTATCCCCATTTTTTCAGATACAAAACTGAGGCTTGGAGATGAGTCAAATTGTTGAAAATCACACAAGTAATGAGTGTCAGTAGATATTCAAGACTAGGTACAACTCATTTCAGAATATAAACCCTTAACCACATTCTGTAACATTAAATAGCCCTTAAAATATCCAGCATAGTGTCTGGCAGAGATAGTAATAAAATGTAGCTGTGAATTTTAAAATAAAATTTGCCCTTAGATATCTTTGTTTATGATCAAAGTTTGCAAATTTTGTGTATATTCAAATCATAAGGGCTATCTTAAAAACAAACAAATAAAAGAACCTTCTGCTCATATCCCACCTCATATAAATTGAATCAAAATCTTTGGGGCAGACATTTAGGTAACTATTTTCTTTTGCATTTTTAAAGCTCCTGGAGTTCTGATTCCCAGTAAGTTGGAGAAGCACATTCCATCCTACCTCTCCCACTGAATTCAGTTATGAAACTTAAACAGATTGCATGGAGCAGCTATTTGGAGCTCAGAGAAGTAGAAAGTGATAAGCAAAAAGTCAGGTAGATTGGGGAACACTAGAATTCTCAGGCCCACTAAATCATCAATGAGTTTACATTTATTATTTATTTTTTAATTTTTTTGGCCTGATCTCGAGGCACTCTTGAAACCTAGAAATGACCATTGGCACAGAAAGAAAGATCTTCAGGAGAAGCTCTCTAGTTCTAAAACTGGGAGGAAAAAGGGAGTTTTTTAATATACAGAAAGAATGAGGGAAATCTCTGTTTTTATAATTTTTTCTGTTCTCTTGTTCCTGGGCCCCAGTGGCCAATAGGCATCTAAAACCCTGGTACAAGAGTTCTACTCTCAAACGGGAAGAACTGTGGTCTCAAGAGGGTGAAGAGAGCCCAGCTGCTAATTTTTTCTCTCTGTCCTCCCACCTCTTGGCCCTGACATGGGAACATAGTAGGAAGCACATGGCAGATTGAGCAAACAAATCTCCAGTTTTCTGGCTTCTATCACAGAGATAGCATGAAGAAATAAGTTGGAGAAAGTGACCTCATAAAAGTGTTTATGGGCTTCTAGTCCCATGAACTGTGCAAGTATAGATATTATCCCAGCTAGTGTCCAACAGGCTTTGAGAGCTGAACTTTGGGGTAGATACTGCCAAGTCCCAGAATGGCCACTGGGTGGTGCAAACTGTGGGACTGATCTAAAGAGCAATACAAGGCTTTGGAGTAGATAGGAAATTATAGAAGGCTGTTTGGAACTTTGTCCTGAATCCAACCAGATCCTTTGGATGGTGAAACACATGCCTTAAAATTCTCCATAGATTTAAATTAAAACCCAGAGTCTCATAACACAATTCAAAATGTCCAGGGTAAAACCCAAAATTACTCAGTATATAAAGAACCAGTAAAATCTCAACTTGCATAGAAAAAAAGCAATCAACACATGATAATACTGAGGTGATATAGATGCTGGAATTATTTGACAAAGACTCTAAAGCAGCTATCACATATATGCTTCAAGATGTCGGAATAAATGCTCTCAAAATGGCTGGAATGATAGAATGATGGATTTCCCATCAAAGAAACAGAAACTATAGAGAATAACCAAATAAAAATTCTAGACCTAACAACAGAATTGCCAAAATAAAAATTTATTATGTGAGCTCAGTAACAGATGGACATGAGAGTGAGTAAATTAAAGATATGTCAATAGAGCCCTGGCTGGTATAGCTCAGTGGATTGAGCACCGGCTACAAACCAAAGTGTCACAGGTTCGATTCCCAGCCAGGGTACATGCCTTGGTTGCAGGCTATAACCCCCAGCAACCGCACATTGATGTTTCTCTCTCTCTATCTCCCTCCCTTCCCACTCTGAAAATAAATAAAAATAAAATTAATAAAAAAAGTTCCAACTGCTGCTAAATGCAGGTTTGCCAAAAAAAAAAAAAAAAAAGGATATGTCAATAGAAATTACCCAATCTGAACAACTGAGTAAAAAAATACATTAAAAAAACATAGAGAGTTTTAGGGACTTATGTGGTAATCTCAAAATATCTAATATTTATGTTATTGGAGTCTCAGAAGGAGAGCACAAAATGGAGTACAAAAAAAGATTTCAGAGACAATTTCTGAAAATCTCCTAAATTTTGTGAAAGACTTGAACCTATAGATTCAAGAAGCTCAAGGAACTCAAAACCGGTATGGGGAAAACTCATAGAGAAATCCATGCCAAGACAGCTGAAAATAAAGACAAAGTATTAAAAGCAGCCAAATCAAAAATGACACATTATTATAGGAAGTAATGTCTCAAAAGACCATGGATCTCTCTTAACAAACCATGAGGGCAGAAGGAAGTATCCTGACATTTTAAAAATGGCTTTGAATTTCTCACCAAAAGTCATGGAGGCCACAGGAGATGGCATAACATTATTTAAGTGCCAAAAGAAAAGACCTACCAATCCAGAATTTTATATTTAGGAAAAAATAATCTTGAGGAATGAACAAACACCAAAGGCATTCTCAGAAGGAAAACTAAGAGAATTCTTAACCAGCAGACCTACCCAAAAGCAAACTTCTAGAAGGTAGTTCAGACAGAAGGGAAATGATATCAGATAGAAACTCATAATATTAAGAATGAAGGAAGAACCACAGAAATGTTAGATATATAAGTAAGTATAGTAGACTATTTTTCTGTAGTTCTTTAAAATATATAGAATAATCAAAAGCAAAAATTATAAGCATCTGATTGAGTTTTCAAAATATGCAGATATAATATATAAGACAACTTCAACATTAATGGGAAAACAGAGGCATCTATAAAGTGGTAAGGTTTCTACATCCCACTTGAAGTGGAAAAATACTGACCCTACTAAGTAGACTATAAAAAGTTAACTGTGTTTATTGTATTCCCTATAGAAACCACTAAGAAAAAGCTATATACAGAGGTATAGCCAAACACACATAGAAAAATTAAAATGGAATACTAAAAAACACATTTTAAAAGAAGACAGGGGTAGGGAAGCAGGGGGATAAAAAGGAAAACAAATGAAATGTGTACCTAAATTCAAATACAGCAATGGCATCTTAAATGTAGTTTAAGCACACCAATTAAAAGGCAGAGATTGTTAAATTAAAAAGAAATCCATGACCCAGCTATATGCTGCTGATAAGGAACTCCCTTTGAATATAATGAAAAAGGTAGGTTAAAAGTAAGAGGATAGGAAAAGATAAATCATGCAGGCCCTAATCAAAAGAAAGCGAAGTAGCTACTTTAATAATCAAGCAAGTAGGCTTCAGAGAAAACAAAATTGTTAGGGATAAAAGAGGACACTACATACATCATTACATCTACATGATGGGAGGATCAATGCACTGAGAAAATATAACAATCCTAAGTCTGTGTGCACCTTACAGGAGATTTCAAAATACATGAAGCAAAAGCTGGCAAAATTGGAAGGAAAATTAGACACAGTCACAGTCTTAGTTGGAGACTTCAACATATCCCTCAGTAACCAATAGAATGAGTGGACCAAAAAAATCAACAAGGGGAATTTGGGGGAAAAAAGCAACAGAGTAACTCTAAAATGTGGAATGGAAGAAGAAAGGAGTTTGGAATAAATATTGCAGGCAAATATCACAGGTTGTTGTGTTTACCTGGGTTATAAAGATGATGATAATCCATGCAATCCTTTCACTACAGAAAGTTTTATACAAAACCAAAGGCATCCCTCTAAAAGCATTTCCATTTGTTTCCCTAAAATTTGATTGACCTTAGGCAAATAATTTCTCCCCTCTGAGTCTCCTTTTCCCCAAGCAAAGTCAGCGGGCAGGCTGCCAGCCCTCACCCCCTTCCATCCCACAGGGAGAGACTTATCCAGGGCGTCTTCCAGCTCTGTGATTTTCCCTATGCTGTTCTTTTCCAGCGATTTTTTTCTTAGGCTGGTGTTTTCAAGTCATTCTGATGCAGCCAAAATATCTTTCCATCTTTGTAATTGTTTAATTTGCAAAGAAAGTATTAGAGATAAGACAGGGTGAGGTCCTGATTCACTGTCACTCAACCAGAAGGTTGTGGTCTGGAAATCTCCTCTCAGACACAATAATTTTGAAACAAAGGTAGAAACCAGTATGGAAAAAACAAAAGTAGAGCAAGTTCCAACCAAACACATTGCTTTATTTTCTGCTGAAATCTTTTTTCCCCTGTCATGTAGACACAGCTTAAGCAATATTTAACCAAATATTACTTATGTGTAATGAGAAATATGGTTATATTGCATTTGGAAAGTTATATGTTATAAACAAACCCTGAAAAACTGTTCCAAGTTTGATAATATGAGAAGAAACAGAATAAATTAAAAGGTAAACCACATTCTTCTCAGCTTCCTGATGGGTTTTGTCCAAACAGCATGAACAATTGCAAAATATTATTCAGGTAATTTCCCAACATTATGCTATTATCATTTGAATTTTAGTAAAGTTTATTGAACATTTACTGTATCATTCTAATTCTTCTAGACACTTGGGAAGACCCAGAGATACAAAAGATATGATCTCTATTTTCTAATTAGTGTGAGAACTTACCAGACTGTAAATTCTAAGAGGGCAGAAAAGTGTAGACGTTTTGCTTGTCATTGTGTAACCAACTCCCGGCACAGTATTGTGAGCAGGGTGTGCTCCATTTCAGTTTTTGAGTGATACAAGGAATGAATTACAGAGCTAATCTGATTTAGCTCCTTATTGAGAGAATGCATTTACATACACATGCATAAAATGTAAAGTATATATATACACACACAATGTATTTGTTTGTCTGTTGTATGTAAATATGTAATGAACAGCAAACAGATTTTCTAGTCTGTGTTTACCTACACAGAATTGATGGTTTTCTGAGAGTCCAACAGAGCAATGCTTCTAAAATCAGTCACCTGGGGATCTTGTTAAAATGAGGACTCTGATTCAGTAAGTCTGGGGCAGGGTCTGAGATCTGCCTTCTTACAGACTTCCTCTGACTCTGGGCCTTGGACCGTACCTTTGGTAACAAGACAAAACGTGCTGGGCCAACATGTGTGTTCAGGTCCAGGAGGAAGAAGTGGCGATGACTGCAGTGTGCAGCCTTGACAGGGCAGTAGTGCAGAGTTTTAAATGGGCAGTGACCACAGTAGTGAACTCTTACACATAAGGAGGTTAAAGATGGCCTTCCTAAGGCCCTACAGTCAGTGTAGTTTTGTTCCCACAGGGACTGTGTCTCGGGACTCCTGGTTTTAAACCTCCTATTCTTTTCACTAATTGATGTGTATGTTGGTTAAAAAAGAAGTTTACTGGGGAATCTTGTATGGAAGGAAGGGTATTCCCAGCTGAGACAAGAGGTGTGTTCTAGGCTGGTAGCCTATGTAGTGAATGAGCCTTGGGTCTTGTTTAGTAAGGCTGAGCTAGAACCACTGCCCAGGTGGCCCATGTCTGGTACAGAGATGAGGCACAGTGCTCTGGATGCCCCCCCGCAAAATACTGTCTGCATCCTGAATCAGGATAATTGCTTCACCTCAGCAGATTGGCTGGTAGCTGTGAGTGTTTGGGGTCAGGCTAGTTCAACTCCACGCTTCTGGGCCCTGAGGCTGAATTTCTAGGGTCTGGCCTTCTTAACCCTGACTTGGACAATGTCTGGTTGCCCATTCTGACTTCACAACCTTGGGGATTGGTATTATACATCCTAAATAGCACTTGAGAAACAGTTTCTACCTGTGTGTGACTTCATCAGACAGGCCCATGCTAATAAGAGCAACCACGTATGTAGGAGAGGGTGGCCATTAAAAACATAAATAAAATCCACATTCTCTAACTTGCCTGGAAGTCAACAGTATTTTTTATAAAGCATTCATTTGGAGATTGTTTTCAAGGGACTGTTCTTCCAAATCTAAGGGCACTACAAAATCTTACCAGTATCTGCAACATGTCCACTGCAATCAGACGATGAGCTTCATGTGCTGGCTCACTGGGGAGAGAATGCACAGGCAGGAGACACCAGTAACTTTATGCTTTGAACTCCACAAGGCTCCACTACTAACTATTGGAAGGTCTTAGGCATCTCTAAATCCCTGGATCCCTGTTAGGAGTGAGGGTTTTTCCTTTAACACAGGGTTTTTCCTAAGTGAGTGAAAATCTTGTAATAAATTAGTATCACCATATTTAAGCCATTCTCTTCTGAGAAACTGATTTCTTTTGAGGGACCTTCTTCCTATAAACTCTCCCCTTCCTCTCACACTCCACTACCTTCAACTCCTTGATTCCAAGAGACAAGGCAAAGGCAGCCAAGACAAGCACGAATCTTCACGGTACAGTGGGAAGGACTTGGAGTAAATGTACGTGTATATGAGTTTTGGCTATGTCAGTGACCAGCTGTGTGACCTTTAGCAAGTTGCTTAACCTCCCGTATGTTTCAAATTCTGGTTATAATATAAAGTTGGACTGGATAATTTAAAAAAAAAAATTTTTTAGCCTTAAATATCTAGAAGTCCACAGCTTAATTTTTTCCTAGAGCTCATAAGCCCATCCATGGGAGTCTGACTTTTGAAATAAAAACTCATTAATGAGAATAGTGTCCTATTTAGTTTGACATTGGAACTCACTTTAAAACATCAAGATTACCTGGGTAATTGAAACATATATTAAATCCCCACCAAAGTCAAGAGGAGATCATTGCTCAGCACACTTTTAATTTTGAACTAATCAACTTGGCAGATGGTGGTTGATAGTCCATTTCCATGTCATTTTTCATCCTCTGAGGCATTCTTCCCCTTCCTTTGTCCTCAGCCCCATCATGGACCACTTTAACTGACACTCTCCGTGAATCCTTAGTCAGTGCCTACTCTCCGGTGCCTACCCCAGCCTGGGGGCTGACGGAGAAACACAGTACCCTATCTTCGAACAACAAAACATCGATTCTCACAGGAAGTAGATCTGGCTTTGTTCTAATAAAAACAGTCTTAGAACACATACACATGCACAAACCACACATGGAAAAAATGTGTCATTTGTACCTTTGCCTGGAGGAAAATGTTGATACTGTACCATGGTTAATAGAAATTGAATCAACGTTAAATCTCTAAATGACTTTTCTCGGCAAGTGGGAGAGCCACACAGTTCAGTACTCAGAAGAGAAGACAGAAGAAACCTGATTGAAAGTGAGTTGGCATTTTGGTTCACCAAGAATCAGAGGGCTGGGAGTCAGATTTCAGGAAGTAGAAGGGAGGAATCTGAACTGCATGAAAGCGATTACAAGAGACATAATGGACAATTACATCAGAACTAACTCCAACCTGCCACGAGGCTCAGTCGCTCTTCATTAATAATGATAATGCTGGCAAAAAATGAAATAGATGAGTGAGAGGCCTTGAGTGAACATTGCTTCAGCGCACACTCTGCCAAACAAGCTTGCATGTGGCATGTTGTAACTTTACTACTCAGAGTCATAAAAGAGCTGGGCATGATTCCCAGAACATTGCTAACTTTTCTTCTTTCTTCTGTGGTCCACATATTATAATTGCATGACTTCTTTTTTTCCAAAGCCATTTTCAATGCTAGAAATGAAGAGAAAATGCGATGCACATGTTACCCAGGTTTAGACCTAGCTCTTGCCTGACGAAGTTCAGCCCCAACGTTAAGCTCCCATGGGAACAGTGGTGGTTTAAAGGATGTAATCAAGACCTGCCTGGGTCAGAGATGAAACGGAGCTAGCACAGCAAAGGGCTTCTTCATCTCCACCCCCTCTCTCTTGGCAGGTGATCTTGTAGGATGTCAAATAACAGCCAGCTCAACTTCATTTCTTTTCACCCCAAAAGTTCTGGGGTTTGTCATCCATCCTCACATCCCTTCTTCCAATTCAGAGAAAGAAGCATCCCTCCCCCTCCTCCCACAGCCCCCTGGATGTCCTGACTCAGCAGTCTGACCCATACATGCACTGTGTGGGTCCCGAAGCAGAACTGGGGATCCCTTCATTGCCCTCTCTTCTCCATACTCTGACCCACAAGGTCCCCTTGTCCCAGCTCCTCGGTTCGGAAAAATGGGTCATTATCTGCATTTGCAGCCTGCACCTTGGATCCCCCTTCCCAGCTCAGTGCTTGAGGTGGTTCAGGGGTCTATTCTGTGGAAAAGGAGGAAAAAAGAGACTTGAGAAATTCATTTCCTTACAGGTCACTTCATGTTTAACACCCCTCACCCTCTCAGCCTGCATGCACCTAGTTTCAGGGTCCTTTCAGTAGAGCTTCAACTTTTAGGCTGGTCATCCTTATTATTTTACCTTTCCCCTAGATCTTTGCTCTGTGGACTTCAAACTAATCTTTTCTTTAGAAATATCCTTCTCTTCACCCTGCTTCCCTACCAATTTTCCATCCTGTTCTCTCCTTCCCACCACCCCCTTCTTCTCCAAGCTCCTTGGAAATGTGCTTTCCCAGGTCAATGGACTCCATTTCCACACAGGCAAGCCTACCACAGCCTACCTCCCACTGACTGCAACTAAAAACTCTGGATGAAGGACAGAAAGCAGCTACCTGAGGATTCTGAAAATAAGCCAAAGTAGGCAGAGTGCAGAGGAGAGTTGGAACTCAAAGAAGTTACCTGCAAAGTACTGAATTTCCCAGGCACTTTCTCCCTTTTACTTCAGCTTTGCCTTGAGGGCAGCCCCCAAGCACAGTGCTGGGAAGGGGTTAGAACTGTAGGCTGCTAACACTGAGATAACATTTCTAACTTTCTGGACTGAGAGCTGGGAGAAGGGGTCTTTGTGGGTCAGAGAGTGTGGAGGGGAGAGAGCTATGAAAGGGGAGCAGTAGACCTGTGAGGGACCTACACAGGTGTGTGCATGGGTCAGGCCCAGAGCAACACAGCAAAAGCTTTAAGAGCTGAACTGATATTTAAATCTCAGCTTAATTCTAATTGATCCTTGGGTGGCACACACACAGGATATACTCAAAGCTTTGTAAGTTTAATAAACCGAACTGAGACTAGAACCGCTGCCCACAGAAGTCAAAACAGAACTTTCTACCTGTACCTAAGTAGGTCGATTGCCTGATGAATCGAACAAACAAAAAAGCCAACACTTTCCAGAGAGTTATAAGAATCTATATGGCATAACTTTTGTGACGGCCGGGATTCAATCCCAAACTGCTCAGACATACATAGAACCAGGAAAAGGTGACCAATTCTCAAAGCAAAAGACAAGCAACAAATGTCAACAACCCTGAGGTGACCCAGATGTTGGCATTTTCAGGCAGAGATTTTTAAGTACTTATTTTAGCTATGATCTGTGAGATAGTGGTAAAAATACTTGCAGTGAATGATAGAAGTTCTCATAAGAGAAATAAAAACTATAAAAAAGGACTAATTAGAAAGTATAGAATTGAAACACAAAGTTGGCTTGCCCTTCCTGAGGATCTAAGGCTAAACACAACAGCCACTCCTGCCTCACCAGCCAGTCATTCTACTCACAGTTTCTAATCCCGTCACTTAAAGTCCCAGCAAGTTCAGAGGGAGTCGGTTATGAAACACGGGGAAAGGCAGAGTGGGAAAGGAAAACTGCGCCTGGTCTCAATTCTATCAAAACCTGAGTTGCGGAATCTGCAAACCCCTCTTTTGGCTGTGGTGCCTCAGTGTCCCTACTTGTGAAAGGATGTGGAAGGTGCCAGTTACTCTGAAAACACAAATGAAGTGAACAGCAGCTGGCCACCAAGTAAAACAGATTTCTGATGCAAATAGAAACAAAAAGCTAGGAAATGATGAAGAGTTTTAAGAACCAAAGAAAAAAAAACTAAAAAGATAATCCTTTTTCTTAAGAAACTGATATTTATTCTCTTAGAAATTCCCAAAGTAAGAGGGCCAGAGTAATACTGCCAATGCTTAACTCCAAAATAGATTAAAAGTTTTTTTCTTTTTTAAAGGGGTAGATCTATTGAGGAAAAAAGTCTTGAAATAACCTATCACTGATGTTCAGAAGTCACAAGGTCATCATTCATCTTTATAAAAAGAGACACTGAACAAAGACAAACAAGGTAAAGGGTTTACTTTTACATAACGCCAGGGCAGGCCAAAGAAATAGTTATAATTCCACAGGCATTGAGCATGACAGAGAAATTTATAGCTTTAAGAAATACCCCATGAAATGCTATACTTCTGGGTCCAACAAATGCTTAGAGACATCATGAAAGTCCTTTTGATATGGACAAAAAATTTTGTTCACTATTGCTTTTAAATTCTTTATATACATATATATATTTTTCAAAGTCCTACAGTCTACTCTCTATCTGGACTTAAGATCAGTCAGAGTCGAACAATGCACAACTTTAGAAGCTTACATTTAATGTTACTACACTAGATCTTAATATTTATTAGTGTCAACATAGAACAATGCATTACTCCAACAGAAGAGAACATTACAGTTCCACAAACTCTCCATTTGAAACTTGAACACAACTGCCTTTGTACTGTTCTTTGAAATCGGTCTGTGCACACACTGGCACATGGTCTTACAAAATGAGGAACGGAAGGAAGAATTAATGTGTTCACCCACTGCAACCTTGGCACGGGTGGACCCCTCATTGTAGAGGTGAGTGTACTGGAGACCAGGGCTATAGACTAACTTGTAGCAAGCACAAAATTTCTTCTAAATATTCTATTTATCTTTTAAGAAGTTATGTACATTTGAAATCATATACTATAATATATACAGGTTTCTTTTAATGTTGAAAAAATATTTCCCCCCAAATTTTCTAGTAGAGCAACATCCTTTAATTACGTAAAACAGAAAAAATGCCCACAACACTCTTGGTTCAGTCTACTGGCTATTTTGAGGCAAAGTGTTCTGTTTTCTTTTTTGAAATGTTCATATTCCCATGCCCAGTAATGTTCTGCACTTTGCAAAAGTATAATACTCCAAAATCTTATAATGTTTTATTAACTTGTGGATTTTTTCTGGGGCAAGAATATCACTTAAATGTTCTCTAAGGAGAAACCAAAAGAGGGGAATGTTCCTCTGAGTTTTCAATTGACGCTTATAGTGAATGGGAAAGTCAGTTCTCGCTTAGATCTAGATGGCTATTTGTGAGCAAAAAATAGTTCTAATTATTCTGCCTATGCAACCACGGTTTTCTGGGGCAATCCCAATTTTATTCTTTTCAGTCAATGAGAATTTTTATTACACATGTAGGAAATTTTCCAACAGACGTACTCACATAGGTGATTGTAGTCCATTGTGGAAAGCTGTTCACTGCAGCATTTCGAGTAATGGTCAACAACAGGAAGCAAGTGCCTTTCAGCAGGGGATTGTTTAAGGAACTTGAATACAGCCATGTAATCTAACACCAAGCAGAATCAGATAGATCTCTGTGCTGGTGTGGGAAAATAGCCAAGATATGTTGTTTGTTGAAAAATATCAGGTTACAGAACAGATGTTTAGTATACTTCCATTCGTGTCACACTTAGGGAAATTCTACCATATATGTTTGTAAAGGGTTAGAGAATTTCTGGCAGGACATACCAGAAACAAACAAATGAAAAAATTGCTACTGGGGTTGGGATGGAGGGCTAAGAAAAGGGAGATTTTTATATGTCACTCACATGTCCTAATTCCCAATATTTCTGTGTTGCTTTCTATGAATTAAGTTCTAATTCTTCCAGTCCTCAGTGCTTTCCTCCATGACTGAGACCTAATATTGTTGTAACTCATACAATCCCAGCCACAAGAGAACGTTTTTATGACTGACATGCGATAGCTTGAAAAGAAAAGGTATAGATATAGGTATAAAGGGAAGGTATAGATATACCAACTTAGCTATGTGGTTGGCTGCTGAAAGCTGCAGCCACTAGGCCCAAGCATCGTATCTGTATGGAGAAGATACTCCGGTCACCAGCAATATCAGGAAGGCCCTAATCAGAGGTGAGTTATAGGAGCAGCCAGGTTCAGGTGGCGGTGATGCAGGAAGTCAAGTACTTAGGAGCATCATAATTCCAAGTTGCCCGACTTTTTCCTTGAACTTAGTTTGTGGTAGGCATGGCTATTCCCCAATGTCTATTCTCTCTGTTTTCCTTACAACAGAAACCAAACCTCATTGGGGCTACAAAGTGCCCAGTCAACACCATTCCCTTCCTCAGACTCGTTTGGTATAGAGGTGGCCACATTACTCAGTATTGGCTAATAGATTGAAATCAAATGTCTTTCAGGTGGCACTTTATGAAAATTATTCTTTTCTTAATAAAATAAAGAAGAACAGATTCACATGACTTATGTCTTTAGCCCATTGCCTTTCAACTGACCTGGAAATGGATTTGAGGTCTGAGGGGTAGAAATGCCATCTTGTAACTGCAAAGATGAAAATCAAACAATGAGAGTGGCAGAGCAGGTCCATGTCAGGGGTCCTAGAGTTCTGCCCCTTTGGAGCTCAGTTATAGAAGATGAACAGCCCTCTGTCTGACTAAGCTGCTATAATCAGGTTTCTGTGACCAAAGTTACTCCTAACCGATTCTGGATCCTCCGACGAATGTTTGGGATAGAGGAAACAAAGGGCTGTCAGAGTTCTGGATGGGTCATGAGAGCCCCGGACAAGTGGGCTGGGATCCTACAGAGTGAGAGAGTCTGGAAGATAGACCAGGAAACTCCGGGAAAAGCCAGGCAGGGCCTGGGAAAACAGAGGAGGCTGCATATTGGCATGTGCTCAGGTGCCCAGATGCACTTGAAAATCATTGGTCTGTCTGCAGAGAATGATCCAGCAAGAAACAAAAGGCAGGGGGTCTTCTGGCTATGGTAGAAAATGTAGTATAAAAGCTCCACACTCTTCATAGGGTCCGATGATTTCTGGTCCTTAGCCTGTGGGATTGTTCTGTTTCCCAGGTGCACAGCCAGACCATGGTGATGAAATCTGTGCATCACTTCCTTCGTTTCTCTGCCAGGACTCTAACCCGGCTTCAGGCCCCAATTGCATCCAGCTGCTCATGGGTGTCAGTAGCTATCACAGCCTGAAGTTGGCAGGGGAGTGGAGTGGGGAGAAGCTGCAGTCCAGTCGCCCTGCTCCTAGTGGCCCACCATGTCCTGCTCACTTCCATTACTTTCATTAGTTTAAAAAAAAAAATCTCCACAGTCAGGGAAAGGCGAGCAAAAAGGATAAATAAGTAAGTAAATAAATAAATAAGCATTAACTGGAAGAGTTTCTTTCTTTTTTAAACTTACTCGGAAGAATGCATTATCTGTTAGTAAGTAGTGTGATTATCTTTAGTGTGGAACTGGTGTATTTTAGGCAATTCTACTGAAACGGTATAAACAACATTTCCTGTGTCAAAAGCAGAGATCCAAGTCTGTTTTAGAATGGTCCTAATCTCCATCTATTATGATTTCCACCAATAACTTGTCTTTTTATACACGCTGGCATCTGTGTGAAAGACAGCGTCCCACATTGACCAAGGCTCCTCCATCTGGCGGCAGGCGGGGGAACAGGGACGTAGACTGTCACTTTATGCAGATGGATTTCTATTAATACAAACAAGTGACCCTAAAAGAGAAATTGGCTCGTTCCAGCATAACTTTAAGGAGATTGTTCTGAATTTCCTGAAAGCAGGTTATTTCTAAATACATGGTGTTGCCTTTTAAACACAGAGAGGCGTTTCGTCCTCATAGCTGGTTTTCCGCTGGACTCGCAGTTGTGAGCCCGTTTGCCTGGGGAGGGGCTTGTAGGGAGGGATTGCGATGAGAGAGAGAGGTTACTTGTGGGAAGAGCCCCAAGTTTTCCCGATCACCGTTTCAGGGCCCCTGCAGTTAGGATTTCTGGAGAGGGCCCGGCCAGGGGCGAGGAGGAGGGAAGGTATAACCCCTCATGGCTGTTTGCCCTTCTTTTCTCTGCCTTACTATGAGAATATGCGGCTTTCGAATATACTCTAGTGCATCCATCAGGTAAACCTGCATTCTGAACTGACACACGCAAATCTTTATGAAGGGAGTCTGCTCTCGAGGATTGCCAGAAAGGCTTCACCGGCTACTTCCCCTTCCTCAGTGACCCAGCCCAGGCCAGCCATGGTAAGGAGAGAGCCAATGGGCCATGCAGAGACTCAGCACAATAAAAACCCTCATCACAAATGATATGTCTCCTTGACAAACTACTGTGTGTGATGTAATCAAAAGTAATATTTTGGGGTATTTGGAATAGTGTTTTTCCAACTACAATTATTTCAGTGTGACTTGGGGCCATTGCTCTGCCCACATCCAGCTCTACTGTTTCATACTTAATGTACTTCTTTCAAACAACTCAGCTTTTTTAAGCATATATTCCCACCTTATCCTCATCCTAAAGGATGATGTCTATGACTTGTGTTTGATGTGATCATTATATTTTTCAGTTCACATTCAGTAAACAGACAACTCTTAAAATAAAAAGTGTTCAACTAGGTATGAGGTAGAGTCTTCTTGAATATCCACAGTGGTGGTACTCAGCCCACCTTCTGGAGAGACTCTGTCTATGTAATTCATTGTCTCTGGAGAACAGGCTATGCTGTTACCTGAAAAAACACCGGATGCAGTGTTTGATCAAAATTTTGTAGAAATAATGTGTATAGGTATATGTGTGCATATGAATAAGCTATATATGTACCCCAATATATTGATAGCAATTAGCTCTATTAATATGTATTATGGTCTCAGATTGAGTTATATATTTTTTCTTAAGTGGCACCCTTATTTAAAAATGATGATGAACTTACTAGCTTTTAAAAAAATTTTAGTAGTCAAATTTATTATTCTTTTCCTCGTTTCTGAGAACATATACTTATTAAAAGATAAAAAAAATGAAAGAATAAACAAACACCTATAGCACTCATTATTCCTACCATATTGTAGAATTTATTTTCAATGCATGGTAATATTACCTCCTGATCTACATTGAAAGCAGGACTTATGATTTATACTTCTCTGTTGCCCTCACAGCGCACAGCACACTAATACTAAGTTCTTGGGTTTTGCCTAAGAACCACCCGTGCCTCAAGGCAGGATCCCCTGCTCCAAAAGCCCTGAGTTGAGGCCAGGCACCAGCTCTGGCCCCCTCCCTCTGCACACAGCTTGGGGGCCCTAAGTGGGAGGGGCCAGCCCAGCTTCGTCCTTAGGCCCCATCTGGATCTGAGGCTGGAGGAATCTTGGAAATTGTGTCCAAACGCCCAGGCCTCAGCATGTGGCAGGACTGTGACCCCACAGGGTGGACATGTGGTGGCCCTTCATGGATACCACTTTCTCAAATCTGTACAGACCCTGGGCTGAGGACTGGGAATGGGGAAGGATGCTGCATTCCTACCTTCAATTTGGGGTGATGCCATGGCTGTGGCAGACATGATGAGTGCTGATTGGGTCTGGCCACTGCCTGCCCCTCTATGTCTGGAGTTCTCCTTCCTGGGCCTGGGCTCTTTCCTGATGACCTCCCTCCTGCTCTGGTTGGCTGCAGCCACTCCTCTTTCCATTGCCACAGGTGCTGTCATTCTGGTTGGTGTGAACATCAGCTGTGCGGCACCCAGTGTCCGCTGATCCACTGACCAGACTTTCCCCAAGTGACTTGTTAATGATGACACTGCAGTGGGACCCTCTCCCAACATATTGCCTAGTCAGTACATTTTCTTCCTGTGATTAAACTACCATTTAATGAGTGTCTGCCATATGCTCAACTCTTCTTGAAGTCTACACATATTATCTCCTTTATTAGTCACCAAAATTTTTTTCAAAGTGACACTATATCCCCATGTATGAAACATGAAACTGAGAGTCAGGGAGGTTAAGTCAGTTGTCCAGGATCTCATCACCTTGAAGGAGTGGGGTCAGGACTCGGACCCAGTCTCTCCACACCTGGAATCGCTGAGGCCCCTTCGGCATCAGGCTGCACCTGCTGAGTGGAATTTCCTTCCAGGACCTGCCATGGACCTGCCCCAGGAGCCAGGAGCTCGGCCAGCGTCTTCCCACCCAGCCCTGAGCCATCCACAGCCACCCAAAGGTAGGAGACTTCTTTGCTTCTGTTCCTAATGAGTCTTACAACACTTTTTTTCTCTTATTTTTTATTGAATTTATTGGGGTGATATTGATTAATAAAATTAAGTAGGTTTTAAGTGTACAATATAACAATACATCATCTGTATGTTGTATTATGTGTTTGCCACCCTGAGCCAAGTCTCCTTCTATTACCATCTATCCCCTCATTCCCTCTTCTACCTCCCCTCCCCCATTTCCCTCTGGCCATTAGTGCTTTTTTAACAACTTTATTGTTATAGAACTTACATACTAGAAAACACACCCTTTTAAAGAATAAAATTCAGTGTTTTTTAAAATAAAATTCAATAAAATGGCACAGAGTTGTATGCCATTAACTATATTTAATATTAGAACATCTTCATTACCCCCAAAAGAAACTGTACCCATTAGCAGTCACCCCCCTGTGTCTCCTACACCCAGCCCCTCGCACTCACTAATCTACTTACTGTCCCCACGGATTTGCCTATTCTGGAAACTACATGTAAATGGAATCATAAAACTCACGGCCTTTTCTGGCTGGCTTCTTTCATTTACCATAATGTTTCCAAGGCTCTTCTGTAGTGTAGCATGTTTTAGTACTTCAGCCCTTCTTAGTGCCACACTACAATGGCATGCTTCCTGGAGGTACCACATTTTGTCTACCCATTCATTAGTTGATAGATATTTCTTCTATTTCTATGTTTTGGCTATTATAAATAATTCTTCTACGAATAGTTGTGTACAAGTTTTATGTGAACATATTTCTTCAATTTTCTTGGGTGACTCAGAAGTAGAACTGCTATAATAACTTCAGGGTTAACAGTTTAAGGAAATACTACCACACTGTTTTCCAAAGTGGCTACAGCATTTTATAATCTGACCAGCAGTGTATTAGGATTCCAATTCATCTGCATTCTCACCGACACATATTACTGTCATTTTGATTTTAGTCATCCTAGTGGGTGTGAAATGGCACCTCATTGTGGTTTTGATTTACATTTCCCAGATAACTAAGAATGTTGAACATCTTTGTATGTGTTTAATTTAGCCATTTGTGTATCTTTTTAGGAGAAATATCTATTAAAATTTGTATCTGTTTTTCACTTGGGTTGTCTTTTTTTAATTGAGTTGTAGGAATTCTTTATATATTTTCTATATAAGCCCCTTATCAGACATATGATTTTAAATATTGTCTCCCATTCTTTGAGGTAACTTTACATTTTCTTATACTGTGTTTTGAAGCAAAGAAGTTTTAAATTTTGATTCAGTTTAATGATATTTTCTTTTGTTGCTTATGTTTTGGGTGCCATATCTAAGAATCCCTTGCTTAATCCAATGTCACAAAGATCTATGCCTATGTTTTCTTCAAGGAGATTTATTATTTTGGCTCTTATATTTAGGCTTATGATCCATTTGGAATTAATTTTTGTATATTGTTTGAGTAAGGGGTCTATTTTAATTCTTTTTCATGTAAATAGTCAGTTGTCCAAGTACCATTTGTTGAAAACACAGTATTTTCCCCACGAGTCATCTTGGCACCCATGTTGAAAATCAGTCGATAAGTGTGAGTGCTTAAGCTTTCACTCTCAATTCCACTTCATTGATCTCTACATCCAGGCCCATGGAAGTGCTCCACTGTCTTGCTTATTGTAGCTTTGTAGTCAGGTTTGAAACTAGGAAGTACAAATTCTTTAACTTTATTCTTCTTTCTAAATATTGTTTTTCTATTCTGGATTCCTTGACTTCCATATGGATTTTAGGATCAGGCTATCAGTGTCTGCCCAACAAAAGACAGCTGTTATTCTGGTACAGATTCTGATACAGAATCTCTAGACCAACTTGGGAATTATTACCACCTTAATAATACTAAGCCTTATGATCCATGAATATGGGATGTTTTTTATTTAGTTGTCTTTAATTTTGTTCAATAATGTTTTGTAGTTTTCAACACACAGGTCTTACATTTTTTGATAAATTTATTTTTAAGTATTTTATTCTTTTTGGTGCTATTTTAAATGGGTTCAGATTGAGCTTTACTTTCTCCTTTTTAAAGTTTTTAAATTATTTATACTGATGACATGATACTTTTATAATCCGAAAGAATATGAAAAATAACAATTTAAGCCTGATACACGTTTGGGAATTCTAGACACAAATTTTCCAAAGATTTTATTTTATTGTATGAATTTGTCTTACAGTTTGACTTAAATAATTCATGTAGCTTCTAATGGAGCTTGAGAAGTTGACTTATTTCTTAACTGCATGTTTAACATATTGTAAAGATGCAAAGTACAAATTTGTTAGTTTTGACATAACATTTTAGGCATATAATTTAATGAAAATGAAAGATGTGTCATTGGAAGTAAGATCAATAAGCTCTCATTTCAAAATCTGGAGTCTATAAAGCAATTCAAAATAAAGCACTTCCTTGTCCTATGGAGGAGAGGGGGAAAGGGATGAGGATCTCATTAGGAAGGAATGCCTGTTTGCTTTGTCCAAATTTTGAATGCAGCTGGCCTAACAGAAATTAGCTGAATCAGCTGCCCATGCCCTGACCTCGTGCCAGGCTTTAACTTATCTTTCGCTTGCAGGTTTATATTACATTCTAGTTTTTAATCAGATCCATCAGCTGAATCACCAGACCCCTTGGAGATCTCCACTGGTAACTTCAGCCAAAGACCAGTTTATGGCTTAAACTCGTCCTTTATAGGATTATTTGTTTGTTTGGTTGGATTTTGGTTTTAAATCAAATGGAACTTGCACCCATTAGTGGTAGGGCCCATTTGTTATTAGTTCTTAGCTGTTTTAGTGAATATAAGACTTATTTGGTTGTTGTAGCAGTTCCAAAGGGTCAAGTCATTCATAACAGATCAGAAAGATCCCCCGATCATAGAGATAGTCTCCTGGGGAAGGCTCACACTTCCACATCTAAAATCGTAGCTCTTGGCAAGATAAATTATAGGCCAAAAATATTCTATAAGGAGAGCAAGAACTCAGCTGCAGTGGTTGCTCTGATGAGCTCTTGGGAAAATGCTGCTTTTATAACTTAGGACTATCAGCCTTTACCTGAAGAAACTGAACACTAAAACTCAAAGTGCTATATATATGTAGCGCTGTTTTAGAAACAAACCTGTGGTCCTCAGCCTCAGAGAAACAATAGAGGGCAATTCACAACTTTATTACGATCAACCGCTTTTAAAACAAAAGCCTGGGTAAATTGAACCCCTTCTCCTTTAAAAAGTCTTGGGTACTAATTTTTCTACCCCCTTCTCTGATCCTAAAAAGTAACAAGAAACTAGCTGAAAATGTAGTCAGCCCCATAGTGTCTTTAAGACAGAGACAGACAAGGCCTGCCAACAGACCCTTCTTTGCAAAGGACCCACAACTTCCTTTCACAGCTAGATCCTGCCCAGAATTCTGTGGCCCTTCAGGGACTGAGACTCCTTACACACCCAAGTAATGCCTAAGTTCACCTCCCAAGAAAGGAAATTAAGTAGAGGAGGCCAGGTAAGAAAGGTCAAGTTCTTCTACATGTCTTCCTGAAGACAAGCAAAAGGCTAATATTACACTGTTTGAGAGTGAACTGAATTAAAAGGTCAAGGCTTTTACCAAGGTTCTCATGAAGTAGAACTTTGTGTGGTAACATTTTCATAAGTAACAACTGTAGGGCAAATTTTTCTACTCATCTCTGCCCAGGAAGCTTAACCCTAACCCTCAGACAATCTCCTTCTCAGCAGTCACAGAACAATATCCTGTTTTGTATCAGCATGACTTCTTTGCAAGACCTTCCCTCTGCAGATGGACAGATAGGCCCAAATCCTTCCCTTTACTGCTATGCTTGGCCCTGATAAGTTAGGTCTAGTCAACCACAGGTCAGCAACTATAAAGCCATTTAAGGTCAAGTCCTCAAAGAGAAATTGCCTTTTTTTTTCCCTGACACTGAAAGTGTCTAAGAAGTGTCTTCTGGTTACAATTCATCTTTTCCTTAAATGAGGCAAAATGGGAGAGCAAAGACAAACATTCTGACTTAGTAATGTTTCTTTTAGACTTTAATATCATCCATTTACAGAATGCCCAATTTCAGAAAAGTCTTTTTTATCTGAATCTTCACTTCCTCCTTGTATTCTTCTCAAGCTTCAAGGCAGAGGAAGTCTAATGGAAGCAAAGGCCCTGGCTGCATTGATGTTTGCTATCATTGGAGGGTCAGTGGAATATGAGGTGAATGTGATTTATTTTTTCAGATAACAGGATGTACTCCTAATTTGGGTCCAGCTTCCTGGTGGGACCAGCCGGGTCTACTATCATATATCAGTGCTACCTACTAATAGGCACACAAATTCCTCTAATGTGTGGAATCAATTCAACAGTTTCAGCATCCATTGGCTTACTGAACATTTGTTGGAAATGTTTGGCAATGGTTCTTTAAAATGTTATCTACAGAAAATAAGACTAGCGAAGATATATACCTACCTGTCATTTCACCAGAGATGTTTGCATGAATCCACAAAAACTAAAGGAATATTATGATGACTTATCGATGGCTTATTGGGTAAGTTTATGAATTTTGCTTATATCTCTAATCAAGATTGAATATTACTGACTAGTAAGTAATCTTCACTTTTTAGTTTTTCTCTATTTTCAAAATAGTTATTTTAAACTGAGTTAAAAGACAGTAGTTTCCCCCTTGAACCTGGCCTGACCACACACAGTGTTCAGGCATTCATTACTAACTAAAAATGTTAATTGAATGAATAGAAGATAAACTAATTAATCCATGGAACAAAAATAAAAAATTCTGACAGTATAATGATAAGTAAAAATGAAACTTGAAATTATAGCTACAATATTGCAGCCAATATATAAAATTAAATATACATGTAGACAGATTTAAAAGATAACTTGAACAAATGAAAACATTGATTTTGATCTGTAATCAAAGCAAAAGAATTTTTCAAGTTGCTATATCTCACACTCTTACTACAACAAAACAAGACTATAAAAATTATGAATCTAACCATACCAAAGCTGGGTATGTAGGATTGTGAAATAAGTGAGCTAATAATATCACAGGAGATTAGCAAAAGCTTTAAACCATGCTCTCAAGGTATCTACCCCAACTGAACTGACCTGACCAAAAGTTATAGATAAGCTGAAGCCCATCTTGACTGCCTTCTGTGGATAAACAGCATCTCATATTTAGTTTAATAAAGAAGGAAAAGGAAAAACCTAGCAAGGTGAAAAGAAAAACATCATTTTACAAAACTGGATTACACAGACCTCAAAAGTAAGTATTAAATTTAACCATCAGGGCCAACAGTAAATGGAAATATGAAGAGAAGCTGCCTCTGGCGTGACTCCTGCAAAAAGGGTGCCAGGAGCATCAGACTCTCTTGACTTCATGAATTTTTCTCTTGACTTTAAATCTTCCACAATCTCTTAGTATTTGGGGGATCCCAGTTTTGAACATATATTCACTTTATGCATCTGCTCCATTACCTAAACCTGAGAAAGCTTCCGAAAGTATAATCAGAATTGCTTTAGTTCCATCCTAGTTTGATGGGTCTCAATTTTTGGTGACCTTGACGGTTTTGATGTGCAGTCTCACAATTATCTTGGTCTCCCTCTTTATTATTATTTGCTTTTATTGAAATTTTAGTGAGATAGTTGTAGGTTTGCATGAAGTTGTAAGAAATGGCAGAGAGGTTCCTTGTACACTTTGACAGTTTCTCCCGATGGTGACATTTTATGAAACTACATACTATGATACAACAACCAAGATATTTGATAAAATCTAATGATCTTATCCAGATTTTCTGAGTGTGTAGTAAGCTCTATATCATTCTGTTAAGGGCCTTTAACTTTTGCCAAATTATTTGTCCCAATTTTTTCCTTAGATGTAGTTCACTTGGGACATTTTCAAAGTATAACCCATCCCACATTCAACATGAATGTTCTGCACCTACCCCAAATTAGAGACTCATTGGTTTACTATTCATTCCTTCAGTGGTATACATCAGCTTTTGCCTCAACATCATAAAAGATGAATTTTCTTGGACCTAGACGAACATGAGTCATCTCTGCATCAATCTGCTCCATTTGGGTATAGGATCCAGATTTTTCAGTTTATTTGTTCATGCAAAACACATTTCCTGGTTGGTGACTGAATCCTGAAAGTAGTATTTAAGGAGCTTGGTGTACAGTGGGAAAAAACAGCATGATCTCTGCTCTCAGAAGACTTACCATCTCCTAGGTATTCAAGATTGTGCCAGCAGTAAACTTCTGGAATCACGTAGGTAAGTATTAGCTGAAAGGATGGTCATGTGTCTTAAAAGTTCAATGCAACTTCCTCAGCTGCCCTAACAAATAAATGACTTTCCTCTAGCTTCCCTAGGAATAATCCATATATTTGAAGAAATAGGAAACTATGTTATAAATGGAATTCTAAGAGAAATACTCCAGCTTTCTGATATTCAAAGTGATTATGCAGCTAAGTGTGAACTAAGCAATCCAAGATTTTTCAAATTCATTATCTTGCTCTTGTGTGACATTGGCCAAGCTTGAAAGATCAAGTTCGTAGAGTTCTTCTAAGTGGAGAGAAGGTACCACTGCCATCCTTTCCAACCAGGCCAGAAGATCTATGAGGATGATACAACAGGTTGACACTTGGGGGAAGCTGGAAAGAAACAAAGAGTTGAATTTATACTACACATTCAAATTTCAGTGTGAGTTAAATTTGCTAGCAGGCTCCTGCACATTAACTAAGCAAAAACTATAATCATTGTAGATATTAGTCCCTAAAGTTCAGCTCAGGTTGAACTTATTCAGAATCTTGGAATACATTATGCAGCTATCTCTTTAGGGTCCACCCTCTAAAATCCATTCTTCTACCTAGACTATCCTTAGATTATTTTATGGTTTAAACTCCACCAAATTATTCCACTTGCTTTTTCCCAGTCCCAAACTCTCACCCATTCTTTAAGCAAAGGTTTTCAATTAGATTCTTGTTCAAGTGCTTCAATTGATTCAAACACCTTTTTTTGAGTAAAACCTGTCTTCGCTCAGGTACCCTGTTATCAACTGCTGTGCACAAATAAGGTAGCCCCCATCTGTGTTCACACACAAGCCAGGATACTAAATTTGCACAACAGAATGTCGGCGCTGCCGCCTGCACACCTGTTATCTAAAGCATATGGCTTCCTCTTTTATCAGCAACACAAAACATAGGCTCTTAGGCACTCCTTGGAGATTTCAGGCCTGCCTCTGATCCAGCCATTGGCAAAAGCTTGCTTAAAACATCTGATATTTAAAGGACAGACTGTAAGACATGCTAACTACATATTTCTTCAGGTATCTAAGCTAAAACATTTTCTTCCTAAATGTAAATATTTCAAAAACAATGTATATGGACCCTCTCAATGAGCATCCCACAGCTCTTGCACAAAAATGAATCATAATGGAGGTAAGCGCATACTTACTTGTAGTTTATTTGGGCACCATTTGCAGTTCTATCTCTGGTGAGTGTATTTGAAAGCAAGGGTGGGAGTGCAGGAGCTGAAGCAGCCGATGTCTCTCAGGAACTTGTGGAGCCTCCATACAGCCCTCAGTTGCCCATCTCTGAACTAACTTTCATGAGAAATACAGTTCTAAAGTATTTAAACACCCTCATTATTTTGAGGTTCTTCTTGAGAGTCTTGACCAATAACAATTCTAATATGATTACTTTGTTTCTTACTTCATTAAACAAATAATTTTATCACCCCAAATATGCTTGACACAATGCTAATTATAGCTTTAAAAAAATGAATAAAATACAGCCCCTGAACTGAAGAAATAAGAAATCAATAAAAATATAATGTAAGTCACATATGTTAATTTTAAATTTTCTAGCCACATTTAATAAAAAGTAACAGGTAATATAGATATAATTGTTTATTTTACTTAACTCAATGTACTACAAATATTAACATTAAATCAATATAAAAATATATAGTATCAATATTAACCCCTTATCAGAAATGGGGTTTGGAAATGTGGGAGAGCCATCCCGTAGGTTGCCTTCTCATTTTGTTGATGGTTTCCTTTGCTGTATAGAAGCCCTTTAGTTTGCTGTGGCCCCACTTTGTCTGTTTTTGCTTTTGTTGCTCACTCTTGGTGTCACACCTAAAAAATCATTGCCAAGACCAATGTCAAAAGAAATTTCCCTCTATGTTTTCTTCTGGGAGTTTCCTTTTAAGACTGAGTTTAAATTTATCATCTTGTTAGAGTCTATTTGTCTTACCTATCCTTTGTTTTGTTTTTTCTCTTCCTGCTTATTTCAGACTGATTGAATCTATTATTTCATTTCCTTTCTACTACTAGTTTCTACTACTTTAATAGTTTCCTTAGAAATTATATTAAGGACCCATGATATACCAAAATCAAATATTAATTACTTAGAGGGAAGTGATACATTTCACTTCCCTCTAAGAAGTACAAGAATCTTAGAACACTTTAGTTTTATTTCACTCTCAACATGTGATATTTTTGTTGTGTATGTTAGTTATATATTTGTGTGTGTATGAAGTTCCCAGAAAACAAAATTTACACCTTTTTTTTTAAATCAGCAACTGTCTTCAGAGCGGAAGTATCTTTGACTCTCAGGTTGACCTCTCTATGTCTCTGGGTTCTTGCCTTCATCTGGATTTGATCTGAAACTTCCCCATTCACTCATTAATTCTTCAGTATCTTTAAATATTATCCAAATCAATAAATGAAATCCAATTAAGAGGCTATCAACTTTTTAAGTTAAAGATGATAAGACAGAAGGGGATAACAAAGAAATATTTTTAAAAGATTAATGAAGGACTAGTTTGGATTCCAAAGTTTATGTGACAGGTAACTGTTCCTTCTGTAATGACCTATACCTTACATATTTCCAAGACTTTAATGCCAGATAAAATTTGTCTTTCTATCCTAATTTGCCTATTTCTTTTCCTCAGATTAAAAGGTATATAATTTTTATTTTCTGTGGGCAGCTAGGAGCATAATTTAATGGTCAGTTATAGCATACAGCCAGCTACAGTTAGCTTTTGTGTCTTATTTAACTACTTTGGATTTCACAATGGCTTTTTTCAAGGTTTAAATTTTCTCAGTAACTCTTCAAAATAAATAGAAAATATAATAAATAACAAATTTAAAGTAGATTGGTTGATAGAATTGAGATACTAGTTTCAAATACTTCTGTTAAGGGTTGTAATTTAGCAGCTCATTCAAACAGTATGTATGTAATATGAATATAACTACATGAAGTTGGGGGAATCATGATGTAATTTTTATCTAATTTTCAATTTATTCTCAGCTCCACTACTCCTCACTTATGAGTTCTGCTTACCTGAGCAGATGATGACTTTCAACTCTTCTGTTTCATTTTATATGTATCACTAGATTTTAAAATAATAAGCTTATACTATTATTTTATTATTTTATATCTAACTACTAATTCTGTCTTTCTTTTATAGAAATGAAAATTTAGCTCTCTTATACTGTTATATATTTATATACACATTTTATCTTCCTTCCAGTTCCCAATAATAGTTACTGTGATTATGTTAAAATTATTCAAACAAAATGTGACATAAGTATATTTATTTTCTTACACAAATTTTTGTTTTCTCTAGAGGTTATAATTGCCTTTGTATTTTTATGTGCTTTCTATATACTGTGACTTTTCCTCCTGTGTACCCCTATACAGATGTAAAATGAATCACTTTAGCATGAGCAAACCACAAGAAAGCGCGTCACCATTCTATTTTTTCCTCAATAACAATAATTTCCTCGCCAATATGTCTCCTGGAAGTCTCTAACCTCCTGATTTAATCTGAACTCTGGGCTCTTGGGCCTGATATATGGCTTTCATCCCAGATCTTCTCTCTGCCACAAAGACCGGGAAGGCCCTTTGATTCTCTGTTGGCCACTTGTTGCCTCCTGTCTTCCCCTTTATTGGTTTACTCTCTTGTTTGGGTGGAACACCTTTTATCACCTCATGAGAAAGGGTATGTGGAAAGTAGGTTTCTGAGAACTTGTATGCCCCCCAATTGTTGAGTTTTCTTCTGATACTTGATTAATAATAGCTTTGTTTTGTAGAATTCTAGGTTGGACTAATTTTTCTTCAGAATTTTCTAAGTACCATTTTACTATTTTATAGTTACCTAATTTGCTGTTCAAAACCCCAGCTTTATATGATTACTGATCATTGGTCTATGATCTCTCTCCCCTAAGAGCTTTTAACCTAGCTCCTTATTCCATGTTCTAAAATTTCTAAAGAACCTTATTCCAGGTTCTTTATATAAGGTGATGTGAGTTTTTGTCTTAGTTCATTTTAGTGCTCAATGGACCCTTTAAATATGTAAATATGTTTTACAGTCTTTCAAATGTTTTCTTATATAATTTATTGATAATATCCTTTTTTATTTTCTATTTTTCTCTCTTAACTAGAACTATTTTTAATCAATTTAGATTCCTTAATATTCTTTTCTCTTCTTTTTTTCACATCAATGTCTTTTTATTACTTTCTGAGATATCTCCTCAAATTTACCTTCAAGTCTTCCATTAAATATTTTATTTCCATTATTGCATATTATCATTTTCAAAAATCACATTGATTAAATTCCACAAACATTTGTGGAGTATTTATTATATGTAAGTTACTGTATTTGGGGCTGGTTGTGGGGAAGGGAAAAACAAATATAAAAATATCTCTCAATTCAAACAGTTCATAAGCCATAAACATATACATAGGTATGTATAAAATAAGAGCTACATTAATTTGTGTCAACAACTCTGAAAGTAGAGAAGGAAAAAATGTCATCAATATTATCCTCATTTCTAGACCAGAAGTGCAACTAATGAGAATATCAGCAAGGTAATTAAAAAATATTGCTAGTGATCATATTAAGAAGTCTGACAAATTTTCCATTCAGATTGACACTACTCAAGATAAAACCTTGATTGACATTAGTTCAGTAATTCTTACATATGTCTTGGAGTCCATGATAGATATAATGAGCATAAAGTTAAAATCTGGAGAAAATATATTCCATCCTGGTACAGAATATTTTGAGATCAAATAATAGAGCTCTCTAAAAAAGCAAATAGGATATTTAACTACTGGCACATCTTACATAAGGAGATTAATCAATTGGTTTTTGTCCTGGTTAAAAAAGAATCCTCTAACTAAAGCCACAAATGGTATTATTCACAAATCTTATATCTAGTAATAGAATTGATAATGGGAGGGCAAGAAGGGTTATTTTGACTCAAAATGTTTAAGCAGCATCTATAATGGAGCAACATGAAAGAACTGCTATTTGATACAAACAGTGGGGGATTCTGATCCACTTTCTCAGCATTTTGGAAGCAAGACAGCTTTCTGGAAAAGGGATTTGAAGACAGGACAGTATGGCTCTGAGAGAAGCCACTCAAAAAAACAGTGACTGTTCTCCACCCAACCCCTCCCCTCACCCCATATATTAAACACATGAACCACTCAGTTTTTCATGGCATGTAACCAGATAATTACCACAGAGTTCATTGGATCAACTTTATGGAGATCTGAATCAGTTAAGCTGATGAAATGGATTGCTGTAATGCATTGATATTGGGCATGCAGAAACAGCCCTCATTTTGCTGTCCACAGCCCTACTGCAAGTTTATTCCTCGACAAAACTTGGGTTTGATGTAACACAGACACAGCGCTATAGATCACCATCGTACAAACTTAATACAGGTATGTCGGCCTTGATTGGCGTGGCTCAGTTGGTTGGGGATTATACCGCACGAAAAGGCAAAAAGTTGCTGATTTGATTCTTGGTCAGAGCACATGCCTGGCTTGCCCGTTTGGTGCCCAGTTGGGAAGGCAAACAATGGATGATTCCTTCTTGCATCGATGTTTCTCTCCCTCTCTTTCTTTCTCCCTTCCCCTCTCTCCAAAAGTAAATAAATAAAATCTAAAAAAAAAAAAAAGAAAAGAAAAGAAACCCTGAGCGGTTCATGTGTTTAATACATTTCTTCCTTAAAAACATCATCTTTGCATTGTAAGAGCCTAACACAGTGTCTGGCACAGCACGGACTCTCCATAAATATTTGTTGACTGAATGAGCTCTAAGAAGTCTCAGACTGAGCAACTTAGTTCTATCCTTACTACCTGCTGTGCTGAAAATCTCCTTGGCTGAGTTCATAGGACACTTAGGAGACCTTTGTTGTTTTCTATATTTCACTTTGTCAGTTTGTATTGGGTTCAAAGAAAAGAAGTTGAAATAATACCTCAGCAAATATTTACAGAACACCTACCATGTTCAAGGCACAGTGGGGAAATAAAACTCCAAGACAAGCTTTTCCTCACAATGGCTTACAGACTCAAAGAGAAGAGATGTACACACAAATACAGTCTCAAAATTACAGTTTTCTAACAGATGTATCCATATGCAATTGGTATGCCACAAATAATATATATGAGGTATGAAATAAGGCCCTTTTTTGTTTAATGTTAAGTGCTGTTTAATGTTGAGACTAAATGACTCTAAGCTCTTCCTAGCCATGAGTGACAGTCTCTTTCCCAGGATTTTCCTTACTGAGTACTTCTAAAATATCTCTGGGGTTGCTGTTCTGCGTAATCTCCACTCGCCCCTCCCCCAAGCTATTCTCTTGTCTTCGTGCTCTGAGCCTCAGGAGCTGACCTCCCCCTGAGTGACTGACTCACTCACGCTCTATAATCCACTGGTGTTTGGTTGGGCTGAGCCAATGGGAGGTACTGGCAAGAGATGGGGGTACAGAGAGAAAGAATGGAGTGTTTCTCCGCCTCTCTTCCTTCCTGTCTGGGAGCTGTTCTGACAGCAGCTGCATCTCTAGACCACAGACCCCTTCTTGAGAACCCCTGCTCCAGCTCACACAAGACTCCAGTGGCACTATTCCTCCTTTGCCCCTGTGGTGCCATGGTTGGTTTTATGTGTCAACTGGACTGGGGACAGGGTGCCCAAACATTTGGTGGACATGACTTCTGAGTGTGTCTGTGAGGATGCTTCTGGGTAAGATTAATGTTTAAATCAGTACCCTGAGTAGAGTACATTGCCCAACCCAGAGCAGGTGGGCCTCATCCAATCTGTTGAAGGCCGGAATAAAACGAAAGCCTGAACTCATGGACATGGACAACAGCATGGTGACTGCTGGGGAGAGGGGGGCGTAAGGAGACAAAAGAGCAATGGAAAAAAAGACAAGATTAAAAAAGAAAGAAAGTTTTAAAAAATAAATAAAAACCTGTATAAGAAAGAATCCTGTCTGCCTGACTGTCTCTGTGCTGGGACATCGGTCTTCTCCTGCTTTTGGACGCAGACTAGGATTGGAACTTACTCTACCGGCTGTCTTGCTCCTCAGACCTCTCAGCTGATGCGACTTGGAACTATAGTTCTCAGAACTTGGGACTTCTCAGCCTCCACAGTTGCATGAGCCAATTCCTTAGTTTACATACATACACATGTATGTGTGTACATGTGCATACATGTCCCGTTGGTTCTTTTTCTCCAACACTCCCCTTCAGACCTAGAGATGTAACTGCTTCCCACTGTTGTCAGCTTCAGTGCCTTACCACTGCTGATCAGTTTCTTCAGCCCCGCCCATACCTCCGTAAATAATCCCCTCAGTAGTTTCTCAAAATCCCACTGCAGTGTGCCATCTGTTTCCTGCCAGACGTCTGACTGAAGCAGTCGCTTCTAGCCATCCTCTCCTTTACTACACCAGCTGGGAGGACACTGGAGTTCAGATTCCCTGGGCTCAGAGGTACCTTAAGGTCCACTTTCCAAACTGCCAGCCTCCAGACACTCCCGCCCACTGCTTACCCAGGTTTGCCAAATGTCTTCTTTACTCAAGTGAAGGCTTGGTGTCACCTAGAAAATGAAGAATTTGGATAGTTTGCATAATACAAGGAAATTCTCCAGTATGGGAGTGCTGGAGAAGCAACTGATGTGTAAAGCTTTTACTTTATTTAAATACAGAATAATAACAGGTTACTCATACCCAGGACTGACTATTCTGTCTTAATCTTTTATGAAAATGAGACAGTAAGGTGAAAGAGAGTAAGATGTAGCTGAAATAATCGTTTTCTATTGTGTTTTATGTACATTACAGATCAAATAGGCTTTAGTCCATTGGTTCTACATTCCAGATATTTTATTAACATTATTTATGAAAGAAAATATGTCCTTTGCTCCAAACAAATGACATTTATACTTTTGTTATGCAATTGCTCTTTATCATAATTACTTGTTTGTATATCCAGAGTAGTATATTTATTCTCACAAGACATTTATATTATGATTTTGTCTCCAAAGCTATAACCATGCCAGTACGTAAGGCACTATATGTCATTTACTAAATGAATAAAAAAATGAACAAATGACAATAAACCTTGAGATGTAACTCATTTATAAATTGGGACCTACTGAAACTTCTGATGCCCTGGATTCTTCTCTCCTTACTATGAGGAGTCCTGTCTCTCACCTCTTCTCAAGCTCTTTCCTATGAGTTGTACATTGCACCCCTTTGAAATTGATTAGCAGCTTGTAAAATTACACCCCCTGAATCAGTAAAATCAGTAGTAATCTGTTCTTTCCCTTCCTATGGCTTGCAAGCTGCCTTTTACCAACATGAGTGAAAGTTTGCAGTTTTCAAATCCTTGCTTACGAGCATATGAATCACAATGTAGCTCCTCTATTCTTCAAACTCGCATGTTTGCACAGGAGAATTAACAGGTCCTGTGCCAAAGAGAAATCTTTTTTTTCCCATTCTGATTATTATATAGAAAGTTGATGAATCAGTGATAAACCTGAGAATGTTAGCCCCCCAAGCGGATTAAATGGTTCTTATCCCTTGCAATGCAGTGTTACTACATTGTTTTAACGCTATTTTTTAAAAGGAAGAAATGGAGATAACTTCTTTCCTGACCTTTGTGTGTTTTCCCGTGCAAAAGTGTCAGAGTAATTAACACTCAGCAGGCTATACATGATCACTTGCCACTCCTTTGGTTTATAGAGTTCAGAAGCAGATGTTTGCCAAGTGTTAGGTGGACATGGAGATAATAATTACAATTCTCTGGAACTATCTCTTGTTGAATTAGAAATATTTCCAAGTATTTGTAGACATAAAGAAGTTGTAAAATGTCAGTGGCTTAACACAATAGGAGTCAATTTCTACTCACTTAACAATTTGATGAAGGTTTCCTGGCAGAATTCCTCCAGAGGTGATTCAGAGACTCAGGCTCCTTCTGCCCAGTAATGGCAGATGGTTTCCACCTGAACCATCAGAATCCAGCAGGACACCAGCATGGAGAGAATCCATGAGAGGTGCTAGTGGACCCGGCCTCTCAAACCTCATTGCAGAGACCTCTGCTGCATGGCTGCACCGAAACCCAAAGAAGCCGGGAAACGTGTCCCAGGCTAGGCAGCTACTTCCCAGTGACAATCGTTCACTGGGAAAGAAGAACACATTTTTCTGTGAGCAGTGAACTGACTTCATCACAGGAAGTATGGGCACAGGAGATATAATCCCAAACAGAATTCACTTAGAACAACGGAAGAGGCAGGAGTTGAATCTGAAACTAGGAATGTGAGGTATCTTCAGCACCCAGTCCCTTCAGTCTGCACATCCTGCCATTGGTGGTGTTATCTCTTGGGTAAGTGGGAAGTACAGGTATTCATTCCTTCTTCCAAAATAGAGAAGGCTTATACTGGGAATACCAGTCATTTCCTCTCCGCCTTCCCCCACCCCCCCGTAACACGTCCTTAGAGAACTATCCACCCCTTCCTACTAATGAAGTCTCAGACATTGACCCAGCTGGGTAGCAAAGGATCCCATGTCTTACTTCTTCCACTCCTCGTCACAGTTGAATGGAACAGAGCTAGACACCAATCCAAGCTAAGTAAATCAGATACTCTCTCCCAGGAATTAGGAACTGGGATTAAAAGATACTTAGTTGGTCTATGTTAAACTCCCAGGAGAGTATGAAGCTGGGACTGGCCATCTGTGTTTCAAGCTTGTGTTGTAGTTGCTCAGAAAGTTGACCCAGGGTTGGGGGCATTAAAAAACAGACTAAGAGAGAGTAGCATTGAGACCTGACATTCCAGCGCCTGCTTCTATCTCTCAAGCTTAGCAGTTGCATTCTTTTCAAAAGGTATCCCTTTGCATTCAAGCTAGCTTGGGTGACGTTAGTGCCTTATAAGTCAATTAGTTTCTAAAACTCATTTCTACTTGGTTGAAGAAGCCTAGTTTTCTGAAGGTAATAACAAAATATAACTGTAAAGTAAAGCCTACCCATTGAATTTATTACTAAACCCAAAATAGGGTTCATTCTACTCCCAAGCCTCCGAAACATTTCAGAAATGGCACAGAAAGATGAAACTCAGAGGAAAGCACAGTGCCAGTTACAAGCAAATGCCAAGTCCTGAGAGCTTTCTGTGGATAGTGTGAAAACCCAGGCAAAGTGAAGTCATAGATTCCCTGAAAAGTGTTCTTCAGGGCCAGAAACTAAAAAGCCTAGAATGTTCATCATGACTATGCAGACATTGCTAGTGTGGTAGGTCATCTTATGACCCCCAAAGATGTCTACATCTTAATCCCTGAAACTATACATGTTACTTTATATGGAAAGGGGGCTTTGCAGAAGTGATTAAATTAATGATTTTGAGATTGGGAGATTATTCTACAATATCTGGGTAGGCTTTATATAATTACAAGAATTTTTAAAAGAGAAAGGCAAGGGATCAAAGAATAAGAGAGGAGATTTAAGATGCATTTTAGGAATCTGACCTTGAGAAATGTAAGAGGATAAATTCGTGTTGTTTTAAGCAACTAAATCTATGGTAATTTGTTATAGCAGCAATAGGAAACTGCTATACCTAGTAAATGGTAAATAACAGCTTTTTAGTGACTCCTTGAATATCATTTTAGAATGAGCTCAGCATGGGCATGAAAAAAATGGATCTTATTTTTCCTGAAACTTTATAGACAATGGAGAGGAAGCTATTTTACCAACATTTGAAAAAAGAGGTGGGGGTATGGGGAATGGGGCTGGATTTGTGTAGGAGCGTAGAGAGTAGGTCTCCTACAGTTCCAAAACCACAGAGTTAGAAAGCAATGTAGGTCTCATACAAACTGTTGCTTTTTTAGAGACAAGAGAGTTAAGAGAAAAACATGATCTGGGAACCAGGTGTGTCAACCATCTAGAATAAACAAAGCTCTCCCCTGAGCTCTTTAACCACTTTTGTAGAGCATATATGAAGTATTAGTCCTGTGTTTACCTCCTCCTCTTTTTAATGAAAAATTCCACTTCTTGACACCTTGTTGTTAGTAGGCACTCATGCTCGAAGATGGCAGAGGATTACTATCTATTGTAAATCTTTGGTTGACCTACTAGAATGTTTTTAGTCTCTGAGCACCCAAACTTTGCAAACTGAATGATGATCTTATCCACATTATAAACACCTTTTTTTAAAAAAAATAAAGAATACACTCAGATCAAGTATAGCTCCTTTTTCAGATAACTCTCTATATTAGACAATGATAACTATTGGTTTTTAACTTCCCAACAAAATTTACCCTTACTTTCTCAGAGCTCACCTCCTGACCATAGGGGTAGGTATGTGGTCTACTGAACTTGGCTAATTAGACTCTGTCTCTAGGACTGATATGCTGACGTTGGAATTGCTGACAGTGTCAATACCAACTTGGGGCTGTCTTCTCACCTTATTGGTTGAGATTGTTCTTAGAATGACATCAAGGGGAAACTAGTATAAATGACAGAAAAACAGAACAAGACAACATTGAGATGGCATTGAGTCCCAAGTATTAATCCCTGTCCTATTCATCAGTGTAGGCCAATTCATTCTCTTTTGGCTTCAGTAATTTGAATTGTTTCTGATCCTTTGGACAACTAAATGAGCACTTTGGATAATATTAGAAAATATAGCAGTATATAAAGGTTAAATCCTATTTCAGTGGATTCCAAAGAAACTATTCCATCAGATAGCATATGTTGTATGGTCCCAATCCTTTCAAAATTTATGAAGACTTGTGTGATGATCCAGGATACAGTGTATCTCAAATGTTCCATGTGCACTTGTAAAGAATGTTGAATCTGCTGGTGTTGCAGGATGGCATGTTCTATAAATGTTAGTTAGTTCAAGATGGTTAATACAGTATTGTTCAAGTCTTCTAAACTCTTAAAGATTTTCTGACTACTTATTCTAGCAACTATTGAGGGAGAGATGTTGGAATCGCTGACTGTACTTGTGGATTTGTCTGTTTTTCTTTGCAGTTTTATCAGTTTCACTTTGTGTGTTATCCTCTACTTTGAAGTACATAAACACTTAGTATTCTTATGTTTTCCTACATGAAATGAGCTCTTTGTCATTATGAAATGTTTCTCTTTATCTCTCATAATATTCCTTGTTCTGGAGTCTACTCTGTTGGATGTTAATATAGCCTGCCAATGCTCTCTTTAAATAGTATTTGCATGGTTTATCTGTCCCATGCTTTCTCTTTTGACCTAAATGTATTTTTGTACTTAAAATGAGTTTCTTATACACAGCATATAGTTAGGTCTTCTTTTGTGATCCTGACAATCTCTGCCTTTTAATCAGAGTCTGTAGACCATTTATATTTGGTGTAATTTTTATTTTGGGGGGCTTAAATCTACCACTTTGTTATTTATTTTGTATTTGTCTCATATATTCTTATTTACCTTTTCTTTCCTGCTTTCCTTTGAATTAGTTACTTTATAGGATTTTATTTTATTTTCACTATTGCTGTCCTCCTTTGTTTTATTTTTTAGTGATTGCTCCAAGGTATCTTTAACATATTGCAGTCTATAGTCAAGTAAAATTATATCACTTCACGTATAACATAAGAGCCTCACAATAATATACTTCTATTTGTACCCTCCTGTATAAATACCACTGTTGTGGTACATTTGACTTCTATATTGTTGTGTGCCACAAAATGACATTTTAGTCAACAATGGACTACAGATGTGTCAGTGGTTCCATAAGATTATAATGGATTATAAGCAAAATGTTTGTTTTGTTGAAAGAAAAGGCTGGGCCTGACTAAGATGTTGAATTTACTGCTACCCCTGAGTGGTTTTAATAGTCAAGGAGTCTCAGGATGCTGTCCACCTTCCCTGCACCTGCCCATGGCTGGAACCAGGATTTGGGGAGCAAGGGGGAGAAGGCTGGGGGCCTCAGTAGCTTGCACTGTGTCCACCCCTGCCAGCCCATGCCCACGCCTGCACACACACTTGCACACACTTACTTTCTTCTGCTCAGTTTCTCCTTATTTCTTGTTCCTCCCAGTCCCATTCCCTTTACTCTTTCTGTCTCTGTCTCTCTCTCCTTGTCTCTGCTCCCCTTCTCCCTTCCATTATTTCTTGTCTCGGGCTGTATCTCTCTGGGTCTCTTTCTATCTCCACTCCCTGTTTCTCTCCCTTCTCTTCCTTCCTTCTCTCCCTTCCTTCCTCCATCCTCCTGACAACAGCCCCTCCCTTGATAGCCCTCCCCTTGTCCCCACAAGATGTTTGTGTGCACTGCACTCACAGTATTTTACACTGTATTTTATTGTATCTCTTGTATTGTTAGATATATTTAGATACACAAAGGCTTATTATTGTGTTACAATTGCCTACAGTAGTCAGTACAGTAACATGCTGTACAGGTTTGTAGCCTAGGAGCAAAGGGTCATACACAAATCTCAGGTGTCTAGTAGGCTGTACCATCTAATGTGTCTGTAAGTGCACTCTATGATGTTCACGCAATGATGAAACAGTTCAATGATGCATTTCTCAGAATGTACCCCATCCTTAAATGACACCTAACTGTGTACGTTATCAACCCCAAAATATATTTTTCATTAATTTAGGTTTTAGCAATCAATTGTCTCTTAAAGATACTTTAAAATGATAAGACATCATTCTTTATAATTACCCATGTATTCATCACTTCTCATACTTTACGTTCTTCATTTTGTGTATAGATCCAAATGTCCATCTCATGTTATTTTCCTTCTAGCTAAAGAAAATTCTTTAGCTAGAATTTTCTAGCTAAAAATTCTAGCTAAACATTATGTTTGCAGTGTAGTTCTGCTGACAACAAAAGTCCCCCAGTTTCTATTTGTCTGAAAAGTCTATTTTTGAAAGATGTTTTCCTGAGTATAGAATTCTAGGTTGACAGGTTTTTAAAATTACTTTAAAGATGTTGCTCCACTGTTGTCTACCTTGCATTGCAGGAAGTCTGCTGTCATCCTTATTTTGTTCCTCTGCAGTTAATGTGTCTTTCTTTTTTCCTTTCTGACTGCCTTTAGGGTTTTCTCTCTATCCCTGATGTTAAGCAATTTGCTTATAATGTTCCCCAGTATAGTTTTCTTCATGGTTGGCTTCATTAAACTTCTTAGCTTGTAAGTTTATACTTTTCATGAAATTTGGAAAAGATTTACCTACCATTTCTTCAAATATTCTCCTTCCTTTCCTTCCTCTCTTCTGAGACTCCAATTATATGTCAATTTTTTGATATTAACTACAGGTCACTTATTCTCTGTTCACTTTTTTTAGACTTAAAATAAAAATCTCTGTTTTATTTTAGGGGTTTCTATTGCTGTGCTTCCAAGATTACTACAATATCCAATCTGTTGTTAATCTTATTCACTATAATTTTCATTTCAAGTACAGCGTTTTCCATTTCTAGAATTTCCATTTTTCTTTTTTAACTTTTCCTTTCTCTCCTCATCATGTGTGTGTTTTCCTTAATATTATTGACCATATTTATAAGATTTGTAATAGCTGCTTTGATGTCCTTGTCTGCTCATTCCATCACCTCTCTTATTCTTGGAGTGGTTTCTATTGATTAATTTTTTTATTTTTGTAATGAGTCTTATTTTCTTGCTACTTTGCATGTCTGTTAATGCTTTTATTGGGTGCTGGACATTGTGAACTTTACATTATCCAGTGCTGGATTGTGGTGCATTCATTTAGTGTTGGACTCTGTTCTGGTGTGCAGTTAAGTAACTTCAGGTCAGCTTTATTTTTTTAAGGTTTGCTTTTAACTTTGTTAGAACAAAGACAGAGAAGACTTTAGTCTAGGACTAACAGCCCTATTGCTAGGGAGAGCATTTTCTGAGCTCTGTACCCAATGCCTATTTATTATGACATCTCTCCCTTCTGACTCATGGGGATGTGACCTATTTTCAGTCCTATGTGAGCTTGGGATTTTCAGCTAGCTTGCTTTCTTTTTCTTTCTTTCTCTTTCTTTCTTTCTTTCTTCCTTCCTTCCTTCCTTCCTTTCAATCTTTTTCAATCTTTCTTTTTCTTTCTTTCTTTCTTTCTTTCTTTCTTTCTTTCTTTCTTTCTTTCTTTCTTTCTTTCTTTCTTTCTTTCTTTCTTCTTTTTCTACTGTTGTTCTATTACAGTTGTCCAGTTTTCCCCTATTGCTCTCCTCTAACCCACCCACTACCCCACCTCCCACAGTCAATCCCCACCCTGCTGTCCATGTCCATGAGTCATTTATACCTGTTCCTTGACTAGGTCCTTCTCTTCTTTCACTCTTATCTTCCTCCCCTCTCTCCTCTGGTTGCTATCAGCCTTCTTTCTAGTTGTTCTTTCCCATACATTTTTTGCCAGAAACAGAGGGGACCACTCTGTACATCTCTGGATATATATAATCTCTCCTTTCCTCTGGTATCAGTCCCACAAATTTTAGCCACCTTACCCTCCCTGAACTTCTAACTCAGGCTTTCTTAACTCCCGACTTCAGGGTTGTTTTGGGTTTTCCTGTTCCTATGTTATGGCCTGAAAACTGCCTGTAGGTAATACACTGCAGTAATCACAGAACTTATTTTTTTTCTCCGGCTTTACAGGTCATACTCTTGCACTCTCTGTTGTCCAATGTCTGAACGCAGCTGTTTTATATAATCAATCTGATTTTCTCGTTGTCACAGCAGAAGGGAATATTTTATTAATCTTTCTTAAGCAGAAGTGAACTTTTGCTACTATATTTTGGCTGTGCTGTCTTGTTATCTTTAGTCTTGTTATTGTGGTGATGGTTTTCCTTTTGTGCAGTAGATCTCATTATCTTCAGATGTGCAATGAAACTGCTCTGTAGTTCCTCTGATCTTACAGTGCTGAGGAACAGTGGGAGATGGAAGGATCAGACTAAATTTTAGTCCAATTTGCATGAGTCTGTTTATTTTTTATTTTTTTAGTCTTAAAATCAATTCTTTAGGACAGCATTCTTTTGGATTTTGTTTTTTAAGTTTTTAGAAACTTTTTCTTTCTATGAATTTTTATCCTTTATATATTGTCATAATTGATGTCCTACCATACTTGTGTTGTTAACATTGTTTTCTGTTTTGTAGGGCTACTTGACAGTTACCTTAAAATTTTTCTATTGTTATGAATTTTTATTGATTGTGATTTGTAAAGCATATATCATACTCTTAAACTTGCTACTTTCCCCAAGGGTTCATGGGTGCTGAGCTTTATTCATAAGTAAAGAATTCTGTTGTTAAATATGTTTGGGAAATTTGGAGTGAAATAAAGTTAAAAATGCTTTTTATTGTAGCTCTTATAACTTTTAATATATCCTAATATTTGGGTATGTTAAAATTCAAAAGTAGATATAAGATATGCCACATTTATTTGACCTTTTTCAATAACCTTCCATGTAACAATTATTATATAAAAACTCTATGAAAAAATGCTATGCTAGTAGTTATCCAATATTTAAAATTTTGTGACTATATTTATGTAAATATTAAGAAATTAGCCCTGATTGGTGTAGCTCAGTGGATTGAGCACAGGCTACAATCAAAGGGTCACCAGGTCAATTCCCAGTCAGGGCACATGCCTGGGTTGTGGGCCAGGTCCCCAGTACAGGGTACTCAAGAGACAACCACACATTGATATTTCTCTCCCTCTCTTTCTCCTTCTCTTCCCCCCTCTCTAAAAATGAATAAAAAATTATTTTTAAAAAAGAAATTAAAAATGTCTCTTATTGTCTGTGCTAAATATTCTTTGTTTGATCCCCATATCTATTTTTCATTTTTCTCCAAACTGCTCAAGGACTCAGAGGCATCCTCTGTGGACTTCTACTGGATTCCCTCATCCTCAGTCTCTTGGTTGGATTCATTCATACAATGAAGAGCTCTGGTGGAGATGGAAGACTATGAGGAAAGAGTCCAGGGTTTTCACTCTCCACGTTCCCTTCCTGCAGGGCTAAGATTGGCAGGGCTGTGCTCTTGCCTTGAGGCAGCAGCTCCAGATAGGAAATCAATTCTACAGTTACTGCTGTAGCTACAGCCCTCTCCAAGTTCCAGTAATCATTCCTTTCTCTTATATTTCAAGACTAGTAGTTGTTAACAGTTACCTACTGTTACCACTGCCAGGGTGTTTCACATCTCTTGCTGGTTCCACGTAACCCTGCATGAGGGTTCTGATAAATTGTTTTCTCATTATACTCTCCTCAAGTACATCATTGAGTGACTTATCTGCTTCCTGTTAGTTCCCTCACTCACAAAATGTTCACTGTATGTAATATTGAAATTAACTCACACCGTCTCATCCCTTCTCTCCCTTCAACATCAATTTTTCTAAGTGAATATGGAATTTAGATGTGATAGCATAGTTATAATAACTGTTATTTATTTTATGTTGAGCATTCTGTCTTTAGGAAATATCATATGTTCTTTAATACTTTACTTTGGTTAATCTCTCAGGTACCTAAGTAGTTGTCAAAGAGAATATATGAGTTGAGTATTTTAAGTCATTGCATAGCTTAAAATATTTGTGTTCCCTTCTCAGAACAACAATTTGGCTTGGTATTGAATTCATAAATTGCCATCCCTTTCAATTTTCTAGATGTTGTTTCCAATATCTACTATATTTTAAGATCATGGGGAAGTAGTCTGGGGCCAACCCAATTTTTCTTTAGGCCAAGTATGACCAGCCTCCTTTGCATTGTTGCCAACCATATTTTCTGGAAGGAGTTCCTGTATTTCAGAAAACCCCTTCTTTTTTCCCACTCTTTCTCTTTCTCTCTCTCTCTCTCTCTCTCTCTCTCTCTCTCTCTCTCTCTGTCACACACACACACACACACAGACACACACACAGACACACACACACACACCTCTGTCTAATCTATTTCCATTCTTGTGATGGTTGATTTTGTGCATCAACCTACTTGGGTCACACGGTGCCAGGATAATTGGTCAAACATCATTCTTGGTGTTTCTGTGAGGATGTTTCTGGATGAAATTAACATTTGGGTCAGCAGGTTGAGTAAAGCAGGTGGCTCTCCCTCATGGGAATGGGCTTCATCCAGTCAGTTAGGGGCCTGAATAGAACAAAAAGGCTAAGGGGGAACTTCTACTACCTATAGCTAGAACATCAGTTTTGTCCTGCCTTCAGACCAGAACAGAGGTATTGGCTCTTCTTAGGTCTCGAGCCTGCCAGCCAGCAGATTGGAACTTACCTCATTGGCTCTCCTAAGCTTCCAGCTTACTGACTGCAGATCTTGTGATTCTCTGCTTCTATGACTGCATGAGGCAATTGCTTATAGTAAACCTATAGATGATGGTGGTAGATAGGTAGATAAATAGATTCTTGAGAACTCTGACTAATATAATCTTCTTAAGAGCTTTTGAAATTTTTATATAGAGACAGACTCTCACACAATATTCATATTTTTAGAGGGATCTACAAAGACCAGAATAAAGATGCTGGGACATAGCATGAAAGCAATAAACAAATGAAAATAATGTCATTTCTTTTTTTACCTCTGCATGAGTGTTGCAGATGAGTGCATGCTTTCAAGACATCTTCCTGAAGATGTGTGTGTACAACACATGAATGTCTTAGAGGGCTATGAGCCCACAATATTTTAACTTTTTCCTGCCATTCAGCTTGTGACATGCAGCAGTTAGTTTGAGACAGCACCCAAAGTTCTACTGCTCTCTGTTCCCAAGGAGGCTGCCACATGTCACCTAGCACTGCAGTTCTCTCTCCCACATTTTGCATAATAAGCTTCTATTCTGTCGTGTTCTCTCACACATGGTGCTTGGATCTCTTCTGCAAAACAGAATATTTTTCAGTTCAGGCGAGTAGCATGATTTTACGTTGTGCTCAAACTGTGGGGTAAATGAAGTCAATTACTCATGTATCTGTCAGATGAAGAGAAAGTCACATGGTTGAGTCGAACCTGTTTTTGGGTCCAGAGACTACCCCTCTGCCTCCATCCTTCTGAGAATAGCAGTGGTCCATATTATGGCCCTGAGAGCTGTTTGCTTTCAGATTTCTAACTTAAAGAATCCACTGTGTGGTGTTCTACAATAGCTCCTAAATGTTTCCCTCCTTTTAATGCATTCTGCATTCTACAAGCCACTTCCTGAACAAACCTCTGAAAGCATCATTTACTATTTAACTTAGAGACCCAGTTTTATCACTGACTGGCTACCCAGATAGGGTACTAGATGGTATCCTATCTAGTACCATCATCTCTTGCCTGAGCCCCATCTTCCTGAAAAGTAACAATGGGAGAGTAATGTTGTATTTTCCCCGAAGGACTGTTAGGCTTACTCACTGAAAGTTTGTCTGTGAAGGGCTTTATAAATTACAAAGACAGCAGGTGCTCATAATTTCTCAAAGTCTTTCTATGGCTTTTCATTTCCTAAAGTTCAAACTCTACACTCATATTTAAGCAAATCTAAGACCAAAATCCATGCAAATACTTTTTTGTGGTTTTTACTTTCATTGTTTCCAGACATGAACTTTCTTTTCCAGCCAGATGTATACCCAAGTTCTCACTGGGTATGACTGATGTGGAACAATAGGGTCCAGAGAGATTCAGGACATTGAGGAAATATGGCAGGAACACTAGATGAGTTGGCAAAACTTAGATTTAAATAAAAATTGTAGATAAGATTTTTTTTACCCAACTAAGAATGGTTGAGAACACTAACTCAGCACCCTTATCTTGCTGAAATTTACCAGGGTTTGATTTCTAGTTATGATAGTTGCCAAGTGTGTGAACACAGGATGCTCATTTTAACTTCTGAAGATTTCCTTTCTTTGCCTTAGAAAGTGTGAACCTTACTAGGTTGTTTGGAGGAGCTGATGAGGCAATGTATGTTAAAAAGGAAAAGGAAGGAAGGAAAGAAGGAAGGAAGGAAGGAAGGACAGACAGAAGGAAAAGTTTCAAAATGTTAAAAGATTATTCAAATGTCAGTTTGCCATTAATGGATTATTTCTGAGAACTGGTGAATTCATAGTGCTTGACAGACACCTGCAGAGCAGTTCTTTTGATGAACAAATCTTTGTGTAATCCCTATGGTAGGCAATTCCATTATTCTTTCCATAGGTTTGTTGTCAACTTTCATAAGCAGTGCCATTCTAAGGACAGAGGGAAAACAGTTAAATAATCTGCAACTACTAATTTTCCCTAAATTTAGAGAAGCTGATATTATCTGTGTAGGCAGCCTTGCCTGAGATCACTCATGGGCAATTCAAACCTCAGATCACTCATGGGCAATTCAAAACAACCAGTTTTTGATCATTCAGGGACTGTTCACTCAGTTTGGGGCTCTGTTTTGCTTGTTCTTCCTGCCCACTGCTTCCTTCTCATTTATCCCCTACCTATTAGCACATCTCCCTGTGCAGGAACCAGGAAAGAAGCCATTGATTAACTCAAATAGTCAATATAAGCACTTTCAACAACTTAAGCTGGTGAAAGAGTAGGTCAAATGAATGTGGTTTATGAGCACTATGTGACCTTCATTCATCCATGACCATGATCATCCTTTCCCCTTTAACATAACCACAAAAAACTAGAAGTGGAGCCCATCTCATATAAATTCATCTTCTTTGGCAAAGAGCCACAAGTGTAGGATTGGTCTTTTGCTGTTTCCCCCTATTGCATGTAATTAAATGCTACTCACCTACTTGAAACCCTTTGGACCTCTGTGTCATAAGGCCAGAGAACAGGAGTCTCCCAGAGCTTTTTGTCTTCATAACAGAAGTGAGCAGGACAGAGGGGAAAGGGTTAATTACCTTTAGCCAAATCCTAACACAGATAATGTATTCTTTACCTGAATTGCATTCATTAAACATACTTCCAGGACACACTCACTCCCTTGAAAACAAGCTGCCTAAACATCTGTGGGGAGACAAAGGAAACATGGGGAATGAACCCAGAGATGAATATTTCAGCAGAGACGTGGGAAGAAGTACACTGCAACTTGCAAACAGCCTTCTGTACCGCATGCCATAAATTAACACAATATAAATTTATACATATTTACACCACATAGGCTCTAACTATATAAATCTTCAATACTCAGACTTGTGGGGTAGGTGTAAGAGAACAGTCCATATGTTTATTCATGTTCTGTGGAGCTCTAGGGAACTCAGTGATTTTACACACACACACACACCCTCACACACACAGACTGTATAACTAAAGGTGATTCTAAATGTTTAAATCAAATTCATACCTAAGGGCAAAATTCTATTTTAGAAAATGTATTTTTCAAAGATACAGTCAAAGAAAATTTTAGCACTAGCTGGTGTGGCTCAGTGAATTGAGCCCTGGCCTGCTAACCAAAAGGTCACTGGTTCAATTCCCAGTCAGAACACACTGGGTTGTGGCCCAGAGCCCCCATTGGAGGGTGAGTGAGAAGCAGCCACACATTGATGTTTCTCTCCCTCTCTCTCTCCCTCCCTTCCTTTCTCTCTAGAAATAAATAAATAAAATCTTTTGAAAAAAAGAAAATTTTAATGCTATTTAACTGGGCATTTACCCAGTTGTTTTATGTATTCCAAAACTTCAATAGTTGCTGGTGTATACATAAAAATTGTGTGGAGTAAAGTTTTCACTGATGGAAAAAAAATGACTTAAATGACTTTTCTCTAAGTTCTATTGTATGAAAGAAAGCAGAATTAAAACACAAGATTGCCTAATTTCTACTCAGAAGCTCCTTAGTTGATGGGAGACACTGATATCTGCGGAGTGTGGGAGGGGATCAATGAAATCAGAATCAGAATAGCTGGGTGTGGGTCCTGGCTCTGCCATTTGCTGGTGGATTCACCTTGGACAAGTCCCTTAACCTCTCAGAGACCCATATATTTGGGAAGATACTGACATCTACCCTGAGTAACATGGCAAGAATCAGTGACATAGAGTTAATGCAAAAGCCCCTGGCAACTGTAATGTTTTTGCATGTACTGTCAAGTCATTGTTATAGGTTGTTTCATAATTTGCTGCTAAGTGAACAAAATGCATTCAGTTTCTTTTACAGCTTTCTTGGAAGAAATCTACGGCTGAATTGCTGTTGACACTCTTTGTTTCAGAAGAATGCCATTGACAATGGTCAGAGAGGCACAGTGCAGTGTTAATTGCCAACATGATTTGGCATATGTGTTTGGGAGCAGGAATTGTCAATGTGTCTTGGACATTTCCCAGTACCTAGTGGGCATTTATTAAATATGGAATTACAGTAAGTATTTTAGGGGGAAATAGCTGTCTGATACAAACAAGACAGCAATGTTCCCACATGTCACTACTTAAAGGTGTGGAGGATTTAAAGTGAGCAGAGCCTTTGTGTCCTGGCAGACACCAAAGAATCACAATAAAATACAATCACATTCCTCATAGTCAAAGTCAAAACTGCTATGTAATGAAGACTAGAAGCTTTCTCTCTGGTAGGTTTTATAGTGACGGTAAAAATATTATTCTTTTTAGATAATACCTCATCTATATTTCAGAATGACTTGTTCCACTCCCTTTGTGAATAAGATTATGTTAGTACTACATCATTTGAGATCTAGACAGGAGAAACCCTTTCTTCTGCTACCTATGCACATCCTCACAGGCATGGAAAAGAGCCACACATCACAGAGATGCCCTTAGACTCCATGTAATAGCTAAGACATCAACCAAGGATCACTAGAATAATTGAATGATGCTATGTCCATATTGACATCTTTGTCCACCATCATCATTGCCACCGTGCCTACCAGAGCAGTGAGGGCCGAGCCCCTGAATGGCAGAATCATCCAGCCCCAGGCTCAGTGAAATCATTGGTAATAGCTAGGGCCTCCTTCTGAAGGATAGGGCCTGGTATGTGTAAGAAACAAGTACAGCACCTAAAGGACACACAGGAGCAGCATCTTAGACCAAGCTTCACCAGCCTCCCTCTTAGGAGTGGAGGAAGGACGACTTTTGAGGGAACAAAAATATCTGAAATGTTCTCTTTCCTATCCTTTTTCTTTTCTTCCAGCCATAGCCTGCTGAGGGTTAATATGTGAAGTTGGGAATGTCCAAACAAGGAAACATTTTTGCCCTGGCCAGGTAACTCAGTTGGTTAGAATTATCCTGACACACTAAGGTTGTAGGTTTGATATCCGGTCAGGGCACATACAAGAAGCAACCAATAAATGCACTTATTATGGAACAACAAATCTCAATATCTCTCTCTCTTTCCTTCTCTCCCCCATTCTTCTCCCTCTAAAATAAATACATAAAATTTTAAAAAGTAACATTTTTAATTTTGAGATCATAGATTGTTTTGCTAATCTGATAAATTTCTGCATTCCTTCTCAAGAAAAATGCATGTGACACAAAATTGTGTGTACAATTTGGGAAGGCCAGTTGCCACTTCTAGCCCAATTTAAGAGCTCCACTCTGAAAAATCAAGGGAAATCAGCAGAGAGCAACAACTTATTAGGTTTATTCCTTCTATGGAACTAAAATGGGAAAGGAATGTGTATTAGTTTCCTATTGCTGCTGTAACAAATTATCACAAACTTGGTGCCTTAAAACAACACAAAATAATTACCTGACAAGTCTTCAGATCGGAAGCGTACAACAGTTTGGCAAAGCTATGTTCCTGCTGGAGGTTCTAGAGGAGAATCTATTTCCTTGACTGTTTCAGCTTTTACAGGCTACACAAGCTCTTTGATTCACAGCCTTACTTCACTCCAACCTCTGCTTTCATCATTATGTCACCTCTGAGTCTGCCCCTGCTACTCCTTCTTATAAGGACCCTGGGATTACAGTGGACCAACCAATAATACAAAATAATCTCCTTATCTCAAGATGCTTAACAGAATAATATTCACAAAGCTCCTTTAATCAAGTAATATATTCAAAGATTCTATGGCTTAGGGGGTGGACATCTTTGGGGGTCATTATTAGCCTACCACAGGGTGCTTGAAGAGTTTCATTTTATACAGGACCATTCAATAGACTAGGCAGGGGTTTGAGGCAGAAGAGTAGGCAGAAATTAAAAGTGGGCATTTAATTACCAGGTCCCCCAAGTTTCTACCATCAGGAAAATTACAAATAGGGGACAAATCTGTATAATGGGAAGAAATTATTGTACTGCAATGCTTGAGAAAGCATGACTATTTTTCAAAACATGGCTCCAGAAAAAGTCACATGAGCTCACTAGATTTTGACTGAAACTATGCAAACTTGATTATTGATGATTTTAAGTGATAAAAGCACAAAAAGAAAAGAGAAAATTGAGAAGATGCTCAAGCTAATTGAGATTGTGTGCTTAGTCAAAACAACTTATATCTCACTCCCCTCAATTGTCTGGATCTTTGAAAGTCATTTCTCTTCAATTTCTAAATTACCTAGATAATCTCTTCAACTATCCCCTTCATTTTGTCCACATAGATGGGATCACATGCAAGCTAGGATCTGAACAAACAGAAAAAGAAATGAACATGAGCTATAATATATAAGGATGTCTCCATTACCTGGAGACACTTTTGCAGATTTCATGTAACACCAAGTGCTATTCTTAGCAAAATTCACACTTGGTATGCTCAATTTCAATATGAACTCAATATTTGAGAAAAAGGAAATTAAATCAGCATTTGGGTAGTTGTTTTCTTTTCTGATCTACACCAGACTGGTGTGTCTGGATCCTGTGATCAAGAAAGAATGTCATTATCCTGGTTTTTGTCTGTGACCTGTCAGAGAGGACGATTGGGTTTGAGCTGAAAGGCAACACATATGCTTCTGAAATGCTTAATTGTAGCAACACAGAAACATTAAATAAGCTTCACGTTGAAAATGCTGTCAGTTCTCTTCCTAAGCTCTTCACTGTTAAAACCAGGCAAAAAATAGATGGTTGAGCAAAGGCTCATTTCTCCAATGTTCTCAGAAACCCGTTCGCCATTCTTGGCTTAGCTGTGCTGCCGACTTTGTGCTAAGGCTGGTGAGCAGAAAAATGCCATACAATCTCTCACAGTGAAAATCAATTGTCAGCTTTGCATCTTTGTGGAGCATTATACTACAATATTGTTGATCTGATTCTTTTGCTTTAAATGGAAAGCCCTTCAGGGAAGTTTTGTGTACTCTAAACAAGATCTCAGTAGGATCAGATAATATAGGATATGCATGAATGGAAGGAAAGAGAGAGAGACATGCTAATGCAGATTAGAAATTATTCAGCTGAGACTTTCATTTATTGAGGCACATAATATAAAAATGCTACTCTCTCAACTGCATTTTATTGTGATTTCTCAAAAGCTTTGGGGAAAATTTATTCTTAAAACAAAACCATTTGAGAAATTAGCTGATGGTCTTATGGGAACTCCCCTGTAGGTAACTAACTTCTTTTTTCTTCCTGCTTCTAAGATTCTCTCTTTATCCTTAACCTTTGGCATTTTAATTATGACTTGTTTTGGAGTAGGCTTCTTTTCATACATCTTGCTTGGGACTCTCTGTGCTTCCTAGACTTGGGTGTCTATTTCCTTCATCAAATTAGGGAAGTTTTCTTTATTTTTTAAAATAGATTTCCAATTTCTTGCTCTTTCTCTTCTCCTTCTGACAACCCTATAATGCAAATGTTGGACCTCTTGGAGTTGTCCCAGAAGCTGCTTATACTATCCCCATTTTTTGGATTATTTTTTCTTCTTGTTGTTCTTATTGGTTGGTTTTTGCTTCCTTATGTTCTGTATCACTGATTTGATTCTCAGCTTCATCCACTCTACTGCTGTTTCCTTATAAATTGTTCTTTATTTTGATTAGTGTACCCTTTGTTTCTGACTGGATCTTTTTTATGCTATTGAGGTCCTCACTAAGATCCTTCAGTATCCTTATAACCAGTGTTTTGAGCTCTGCGTCTGAAAGATTGCTTAACTTCATTTTGTTTAGATCTTTTTCTGGTGTTTTGATCTGTTCTTTCATTTGGGCCATATTTCTTTGTCTACTCATATTGGCAGCTTCCCTGTGTTTGTTTCTATATATTAGGTAGAGTTTTCATTCTGTCTTGGTAATGTGGCCTAATGTAGTAGGTGTCCTGTAGAGTCCAGGCACATAGCTTCCCCTGTCACCCAAGCTGGGTATCCTTCCTGTGGGCTGAGTACGCCCTCCTCTTATAGTTGAGCCTTGGTTGCTGTTAGCAAGTCAATGGGAGGAATTTACCCTGGCCACTCATCTTTAAGGATTGGCCACGACCACTTACCACCAACCTCTGCCCTCCGTGGAAGATAACCTGTGCAGGGGCAGGTGATGGTGCATTGTCATGGTCTTTAGCTGTCCACTGGGTATGCTGGCCCTGGGGTTCCCAGGTAGTGCACACCAAGGTCAGCCCCCACTTGTGTTTTGCCCAGGGCCACCCTGCCTGCACTATAAAGCAAACTGTGCTGGCTGCTACTTGTGCTGGGCATGGAGATTCCCAGGTAAAGTGAAGCTGTGACTCTAGGCTGGCTGCTGCTAGTGCCTGGCCTGGGACTCACTGAGGCCAGACGTTGCTTCTTTGATAGGATTTAAGAAGTTGTGAGGCAAGAGCCAAGGCCAGTCATTCATATGGAAAAGCAACTTGGGAGGGCCTGTAAGTTGGGTGGGGCTGTGCCTCTTGGGATCTCCAAAGCATGTCTAACAATATCAGCCAGGTTGATGGTCTCAGATATGGCACCAGCTTGCTGGCTTTGTGCCTCTTCTGGGGGTGGGTTTGAAATATGGACAATGGCCTCTGCTGGCCTTGATACCAGACAACTCAGTTCCTCCCCTTATGCCACTGGTGCCTTTTAAGCTGCTACCCTGGTGATGCAGTTCAGAGTGAGCAAGTCTGAATAGATGATTCCATGTGTGGGTTCTTTAAGAAAAACTGCTTGGGAATCCAGCAGTTTCTTCCACCAACTCAATCCTCACTGATTTTTGCAGCCAGAAGTTGTAAGCACTTAACTTTCTGGCACTGGAACCCTGTGTTGGAGGGCCTGGTGTTGGGTGGGACTCCTCACTCCCAAGATATCCCTCCCAAATTTTTATCCACCACATGTGGGTGAGGGACCAGTCCATTCCATGTCTGCACTCCTCCTACCAGTCAGGGTGGATGTGGTTTCTTTAATTCCATAGTTGTCAGACTTCCATTCAACTCGATTTCTGATGGTTCTGAGTGATGGTTGTTCTATATTTTAGTTATAATTTTGATGTGGTTGTGTAAAGAGGAAAGCCATGTCTGCCTACACTGCCATCTTCACCAGAAGTTTTTGATCTTTGCATGCTAGAATGGAATGGCAAGAAATATTCAAAATCATGAAAAACAGGGACCTACAGCCAAGATTGCTCTACTCAGCAAAGATGTCCTTTAGAATTGAAGGCCAGATAAAGAGCTTCCCAGAAAAGAAAAAACGAAAGGAGTTCATCATCACCCAACCATTATTACATGAAATCTTAAAGGGACTTATTTAAGAAAAAGATCAAAACTACAAACAATAAAGTGGCAAAAAAATAAAAATCTATCAACAATTGCATACAAAAAAACAAACTAAGCAAACGAGAAGAAGAGAGACAGAATCATGGATACAGAGAGGGATTTGATGGTTGCCAGATGGGAGAGAGATGTGGGACAATGGATCAAGAGGTGAGGGTATTAAGAAGTATAAATAGGTAGTCACAGAATAGTAATGGGAATGTAAAGTACAGTATAGGAAATGGAGTAGCCAAAGAACTTACACACATGATCCATGGACATGAACAATGGTGGGGGGCGGCGAGAATTGGCTGAGGGAGTGGGGCCTGCTGGGTAGAGGGAGGTAAAGGGGGAAAATCAGGACAACTATAATAGCTTAATCAATAAAAGACAGCCTTTTTAAAAAGCCAATAAAAAATTTAAAAAAACATTTAACTCTCCAGAAGTCAGGTTGAGAAACAAAATTTAATATGGATTTCCCACAAATATTTGTCTATACTATTTAAATTTTTATACTGTACAAACTTTGAAGGTAACACTTAAACAGCAGTGGATATGATTATCATTGATTTTATTTGATTAACCAAGGAGTAATTGATTTTTAAAGGGGTCTTTTAAAAAAAGAAATATAAAAATATTATCAAAGAGTTAAAAATAACAAAAAAACCCAACAGATATGGAAGTTGAAAAGTACAGTAACTGAAGTAAAATTCTAGAGGAACTCAAGAATAGATTTGAACTGGCAGAAGAAAGAATTAACAAACATTGAGATAGATCAGTAGAGAATAACTAGTTCAAACATCAGAGAAGAAAAAGATTGAAAAAAATGAACAGAATTCCCTAAGAAATATGGGATCCTGCTAAATGCACCAACATACATGCAATAGGAGTACTAGAGAGAGAGAAGGGGCATGGGAGAGAAGAAAAATATCTAAACAAATAATGGTAAAAAAAACCTCCCCAAATTTATTGAAAAACATTGTTCTGTACATCCAAGAAGCTCAACGAACTCCAGGGAGCCTAAATGCAAAGTGATTCACACATACATTATAGTAAAAATGCTGAAAATTGAAGACAAGAACTCTTGAGAGCAGCAAGAGAAAAATGTCCTTCACTTACCAGGGAACCTTAATAAGATTAATAACTAACTTCTTATCAGAAAAAAGAGTTCAGAGGTAGTGAGATAATATATCCAAAGTGCTCAAAGAAAGAAAGGTCAACCAAGAATCTGATATTCAGCAAAGCTATCTTTGAAAATTGAATGTGAAGTATGAAATTCCAAGATAAACAAACACTAAGAAAAATTTTTGCTAGAATACAAAATACTAGAGGAAATTTAGTATTAATTTAATACTAAATAAAAAATGCTAAAGTAAATTTTTCATGCTGAAAACAAATAACTCTAAATGGTAATTTGAATCACACAAATAAAAAAAGAACGTCAGTAAATGTGATTATGTAATTACAAAAGACAATTTAAATGTAATTTTCTTCTCTTTTCTTCTCTCTACTAATTTAAAAAGCAATTTTTGGCTTGCACATAATATGTATATAATGTATTCTTGGCCCAATAACATAAAAATTTAATATCTTTGCCAATAAAATCACAGAGATATGTAAAAGCAAATTCCTACAAAACTGGCCCCAAAAGAAATGATTTGAATAGACCTATAAAAAATAAAGTGATTTAAATTAGTTATTTAAAAAAACATTCACAAAGAAAACTCTATGCCTAAATAGCTTCACTGCTGAATTCTACACACATTGAAGGAAGAATTAATACTAATACTTGAGTATTACTTCAAAACTACACACTAAGAGAGGAGGACACACTTTTCAATTCACTCTATGAGAATGGTATTATCCTCATACCAAAACTAGACAATGATATCACAAGAAAACTAAGGATCAATATCCCTTATGTCTATGGACTCAAAAACCCTCATCCAAATACTAACAAATAGAACCCAGTAAAGATATAAAAAGAATTGAACACCATTACCAAATGGGAATTTACTCCAGGAATGCAAGGTTAGTTTGATATCCAAAAATCAATAACCAAAAATCAATAATGTAATGTGCCATATTAATAGACTAAAAAACCAAACCTACATGATTATCTCAATAGATATAGGAAAATTCAACACCTTTTCATGATAAAAACACTCAATAAGACCTTTGGTTCCTGATCCAGCTAAGGAGCTTTGATGTCATTACTTTCCTAAAAACAAATAATAAATTGAACAAACTGAAAAATCAACAGCTCTTCTTAGATCTCGCAAATAAGTAAAATCACAGGGAAAACCAATGCCCCCCAAATTGGAGAGACATGGAGGTGGGTACAGATATTCAAACCTTACCAAAGCAGAAACTCATAAGCAGAAAACTTGCAGGATACAAGATCAATATACAAACTCTCTTTTCTTCCATATATTTACAATGAACATTTCAAAACTGAAATTAAAAAAGTGATTCATTTTGCAATACCATAAAAATAAACTACTTAGGGATAATTTTAACAAAAGAAGTACATGATTTATACTTTTAAATTACAAAATGTCAGTGACAGAAATTAAAGAAGATCAAAATAAATGGAAAAACTAACCCATGTTCATGGGTAGAAAATACAATATTGTTAAGATGGTAATGCTCCCCAAATTAATCTATAATATTCAATGCAATCTGTACAGAATATCAGCTGATTTCTATATAGAAATTGCCAAAGTGATTATAAAGTGTATATGGAATTTCAAATGATTCAGAATATCCAAAACAATCTTGAAAAAGAAAAGACTAACACTTCCTGATTGCAAAACTTACTCGAAAGCAACAAACAGTTTGGAAATTAAAGTACATCATGAGAATTGATATACAAGAACTGTCCAAAAAGCATCCAGACATATAATAAGAAAAACAAAGACATTTATTGAAGAAGATACAACATAAAGAAACGTTGTACACAGGACAATGATGCCTCAGTCCCTTTCAGAGTAAACACCTTGGTATCTCACACAGTTCTCCCAATCACCATTGGCTGCCCCATCCTATTTTCCTGAATCTCATCGATGGTCTGAAATCTCTTCCCTTTCAAAGGTCATTTTAGTTTTTGAAAAAAGCAGAAGTCATGGGGCACCAAATCTGGGTTGTAGGGGGTGCTGAGTCACTACGTGATTTGATGTTATGCCAAAAATCTCTGCACAAAATGTGATGCATGAGCAAACACATTGTCATAATGAAGGTGTCAATCACCAGTTGCCCATAGCTGTGGCCTTCTAAATCATCCAAACAGTTTTTGCAGAGGGATGTTCAAGCTTAACAAAAAATTTGGTGCAGATTCATTGCTCTTGCTCAGTCATTTTGAATGTGACAGCCACACAGTACACATGCTCACTCACTGGCATCTACTGCCCCAGTGACTAGTACAGTGAAGTTGTCACTGTTCATGCATGCACATTCCAGTCCACTCTCCTTGACTGTCAAGTTTTACCAACATCACACAAACAGTTCTCATTATATAAATAGTGACTGAACTTTTTCTGGACAGACCTCACACAAGTCAATGAAATAAAATTGAGAGTAGAGAATTAAACTGTCATGCATATAGTCAAGTGATTTCCAACAAGAATGTCAAGATAATTTAAAGAGGAAAGAATAGCTTTTCAAAAATTGCTGCTGTGACAATTGGGTATTAATATGTAAAAGAATGAAGTAAGACCTTTACCTCACACCATATACAACTATAAACTCAAGATGGATCAAAAACTAAAGGTAGGGGCTAAAATTACAAAGCTCTTTGAAGAAAACTCTTTGAAGGTCATCTTCATGACCTTGGATATAGCATTGGATTCTTAGCTATGACACCAAAAGCACAAGCAACAACAATAAAACAATAGGTTGGCTGTACTTAAAAATTCAAAACTTTTGTGCTTAATAGACTACTGTCAAAAAAGTGAAAAGACAACCCCAGAATGGAAAATACCATGTATATCATAAGAGACTTCTATGGAGAAATTTTTAAGAACTCTCAAAACTCAATAATAAAAAGGCAAACAACTCAAATTTAAAAATGAGTAAAGTATCTGAATAAATAATTTTCAAAAGAAGATGACCAAAAAATTCATGAAAAACTGCTTGACATGATTAGTCAACAGAAAAATGCAAATCATTTCACACTCAGTAAGATGGCTAGAATCCAATAGTAAGAGTAACAAGCAGTAGGAAGGATGTGAAGAAATCAGAACTCTCATATACTGCTGATGGTCCAGCCACTTTGGAAAAACAGTCTTCTAGTTCTTCAATTGGTCCAAGATGGTTACCATATGTCCCAGCAATTCTACTACTCCCAAGAGAACTGAAATGTATGTCAGCACAAAATACATGAACACACACAGCAGCATTATACATAATAGTGAAAAAGTAGAAACAACTCAAATGTCTATAAACTGATGAATAGATAAAAAATATTATAATATTATATGTCCATATGAAGGAGTATTATTTAGCAATAAAAAGTAATGAAATACTAATACATGCTACAACATGAATGAACCTTGCAAATATTATGCTAAGTGAAAGAAGCCATTCAGAACATTATATCATTTCATTTATAAGAGATGTCCACAGGAGGCAAATCTATAGAGACAGAAAGGAGATCAGTGTTCCTCATGGGAGGGATGAGATGGGAGTACTGGGGGAATGACAGCTACAGAGTAGGGGGTTTCTTCTTGAGGTGAACAAAGGGGTCTAAAATAGATGGTGGTGATGGTTATACATAAACCACGAATACACTAAAAACCATCGAATTGTACTTTTATAGTTGCTATGCTAGAAATCAGCACAGGATGCTCTGGGAGCTGATAAGAAAGTTAGGAAAAGTTTTGTGGAGGAGGTGGTGCTTGAGCTGAATCCTAAATTACAGGTAAAATTTGGTCTGCTGAAGAGAGAGAGAATAGACAATGTAAAATGACAGAAGAAAGAACATGTTAACACCAAAGAGGACAACATGAGAAGATTTGGGGGAAAGTAGTAAAAATGAAAGTTGTACTATTGCATCTTTATTCTTATGTAACACATAAGTATGTTTTAACCAAAAACATATGCTGTTATAGGAGAAATTTTGAATGACCAGGTCTTGTGACATAGCACAGAGCCTTGTATAGTTGGCTACAATAACAGTTAAGAGGCATAGCTCTTAGATATTTTATTTATATATATCATATATATTTATATTTATATATATCATATATATGTATATATATATTAAATTCATAAATGAGCCATCCTCTTCCACCACTCCCTTCCAGAAATCCTTTTCTTGCTTGTCCTATCTTTCTTATCTCACCTGATAGCCCTAAGTCAGAAAGGTAAGAATTAGGTTTAAAAAAAAAAGTTAAGAAGTATAGCATAATATTAAGCTAGTACAAAAAATTGCAGATTTACTGAAACATGCAAAACTTGCCCTATAGGTTGAAAGGAGAACATGGCCAAATAGCAAGCAATCCTTTTCAAACAAGAACAGTGGCAAAGGGCATTCAGAGAGAAGTGCAAAAACCATGGATGCATTTGTAGCTGTTATAAGACATGTAGCTGCTATTGTGGCTATTTAGTGGTTTTTAATTTTTCAAGTTCTTTAAATGTGCTTCCAAAAAACAGTATTTTAAAATAAGTTTTGAAACACATGAGGGCTGAGATGATGCTTTCACTTACAGGGTTTATTAGAATAATTAAGGCTAACTGCAACAACAGGCAAAACTCTGTATCTCAGAGACTGAATACAAAAAAGCTTAATTCTTGCTTATGTAGAATCTGATACAATTCCCCCTTGAAACCAAGTCACCTGGAGTGTGTATCTTCCAATGAAAGAGAGGAATAGAGGCGACATCAAGCCTTAGTCCAGAAGTTTCACCTATTACTTCTGTTCCCAGTCTATTTGGTTAGAACTAGCTAGTCACATAGCCCCAGTCAAACTCAAAGGAGGCTGGGAATAGAGGGAGCACATGGAATCTTTAGTGAGCATTAACCGACCCTGTTACATGTGTGTAATGAAGAACACGAGGCTAAAGGCTGGGAGACTGCTGCCTCGGACTGGCAGTAAGTCAATAACATTGTGGGAGTGTTGCACACACGAGATGGGTGAATTGGCGGTGATAAAAGGAAGATAAAATGAAGAGAGGAAGCCAGAAAAGCTAAAATACCTGGCTGACAGTTTTAGCTGTAAATGCCCATCTCAGAAATTATCCAAGCCATTTAATTTCTCCCTTTAAGTCTACTGGAGAGTGGGCCGGGTAAAATGAAGCAATAAATGTATAAAAGGATATAAACATTTTGTTTGTAAAAGCCTGGTAGAGAAGATAGAAACTCCTAATGAAATGAAGGTGGAATTTACTCATCCATACTACTCTTGATTTTTACTCTGACAAATACCTGAATGAATAAATAAATAAATGCACAATATTTAAATGTATGTATATCATTTCGGTCCCACAATTCACTGTGATTGCCCAGAGCTGAGGGTTATCTGTATAGATTCATTGTATAGAAATGTTGGATGACCACTGTGACTTTTAATAACTGACATAAGATGACTCTTTTGAGGAAACCAGTCTGTTCTATTCTCCCACAGGAATTCTCCAGGAAGTCCACCCAGGTTTCCTCCTTGCTCCTCAGAAAGCACAATACAGTATGTCAAAACTTGCAATGGTAACAGCATTGGAAAGCTAGGCTGGATGAGTGGGAAAGAGAAAGTGCAATCACTACTTATTCTGCTTCCATTGAAAGCACAAGTTGCCTCTAATAATTCAGCAGGAGCAAAAATTGTCCTCAGGCCATTATCTCCACCCAGCCAATGTCTAATGCTTAATAAATAGTCAACAGCTTGTTTTCTGTGGCTTAAATAAGACCCAAGTGAACCTAGGGTTTTCTCTTCCTGATCATAAACCTATAACATGTGGTGGTAATGCACTTTTACTTGAACTTAACTGAAAATTTAATCTCCTTTGAAATCTTTAAAATGCTCCAGCAATGTGAATGAAGCCATTAGCTAGAATTCAGAACAGTTCTTTTTCTACCCAATGGATTATATGAGAGACTGTCAAAAGTGACAAGTAGATATGTAGCCCACTGGACCCTTTATGCAACTGGGACACATACTTCCTAAATTCCAATACAAAGGAAATAGCTCCCTATTTCAGGTCCTGCAATTACATTTTTCCCAGAAGTCTCTCAAGGAAAAAGATGTGTTTTATGCCATTTTGCATCTCTGGTAATTGGCACTGTCAGAAGCACAGAGTAGATTTCACCTCTGATACTGCCTTGTCTGATGCACAGTAAATTTTGTTAAATGAATGAATGAATGGTGTCAGAAGTCAAAAGTCTATGAGAAGTTCCTGTAATCCAGGAGATTAAAATTTTGTCAATGAAAGAGAACTACCACACTAATCATGAGATTATAATATTGAGAGTATAAATAACTATGTATGATATAGCTAATTAAATATTAAAATGCAAAAAGAAATTCATGGAAAGGAAAGATGACTGCAGACTGGAGTGACTGAGGAAAGATGTAAGTGTGATATGAATTTAACCAGAATGATCTACCAGGTAAGGAATAGCACCACCAGGGAAAAAGGTGATAGAAATTCACATGAGGAATGTAGGAAGATAGAGGAATAGTGAGAAATAGGGTTATAGAAATAAAATTGGACCAAACTATGGAAGAGCCTTTGGGGTATATTACAGAAGAAAGGAACCCCTTGAAGCTGTGAAACATGGAAATGATAGAACTAAAGTTAAGTATTAAAGATCTTTGAAGAAGAGGAACAGAAAGTTGGCTCCTCACTATATCTTTAGCACCATCAGCAACCACTCCTAACTCACATACTATTATCCAATACAGCTAAGTGTCTATACACACTCTATTATTTCCCACCTCCATGTCATTGCTAAAACTATTCCCTCTGTCTGGAAGGCCCTTCTTTACCTCTCCACCTCCACCCCCACACACCCAAGCATTCCCCTATGTTCCTCTCTTACTTATCTGTCCAGACTCTGTTAATTCACCTATTTGTTAATACAACAACAGTTTTTAACTCTATGTCTACTGGGCATCCAATACTCTGCCAAGGATTGAGATACAGCATTAAACTAAGCATGCAAGATCCCTACTTTCACAAAGTTTAGATTTTTGGTGGAGGGAGTGAACATAACCAGAAAATAAATCAATAATGATGACAGTTCTGTAATAAGTAGGATGATGTGGGGTAGACTAATGGCAAAGAGGTGTGATAGAGTTCACACAAATGTACTTACACATCTTCAAACATCTCTTACCTTTTTTTTTCTAGGCACGTACCTAAACTACATTTTTCAGTCTCTTTTTCCATCCAGGTCTGGCCATTCCAACCAATGGAATGTGAATCGAAGTGATATGTGCCATTTCTGGGTCAAAGTTTATAAGATATAGGTATGTCTCCTCCATTCTGTCAGCTGGGTATAGGTACAAGACCCAGGTGGATAGCCACAAGATGGACCTTTGAATTTGTGCATCAAGAGAGCTACTTGCTGGGTTGCTCAGTTGGTTAGAGCGTCATCCTGATACGCCAAGGCTGCGGGTTCAATCCCTAGTCAGGGCACATACAAGAATCAACCAATGAATGCATAAATAAGTAAAACAACAAACTGATCTCTCTCTTTCTCTCTCTCTCTCTGTTCCCCTTCCTCTCTCTGAAAATAAAAGAGAACCACTTGCCAACTAGGAACACCCACCTGGGATTGTTCCATGAGTGGCAAATAAAATTCGTTGTAGTTAAGCCACTACACGCATTGGAGTTTATCTGTGGCCATAGCCTAACCTGTCTGAACTAACAGAGAACACATTAGCTAGGGTGGTCCAGAGAGGCCTCTGCAAGGAGGTGGTGCTGGTTGTGAATAAAGAATGAGAAGGAACCAGCCAAGCCAATAGCAGGAGATCTCCTGGCAGAGCAAACAACAAGAGTAAGGTTCTGAGCCAAGAGAGAAAAGTGTGTTAGAAGAGCAAAGAAAAAAAAAGAATCCAGAGAGGCTAGTACGTAGTGAATAGGAGAAGAGTGGAACTGGGTGAGGTTGAGGAAGTAGACAGGAGCCAAATCATTCTCAACCATCATCACCTCCTGGAAGCTCCATCTCAAACATTTACCACAGTCAGTTCTGTGATTATTTTTGGAGCCCCCAGAATGGCCTGAGCCTTCATCTATCACTACTTGTTTTATCATCTTATGATTCTCTATTTATGTGCTAGTTACCTTCTAGAAGATGAACTATCTGAAAAAATAATCCATTCATTATCATATCTCCAGCATGTATGTCAATGTGTATAGGTGGTCAATCGAAATTCCTGGTATAAATGGATGAAATAAGTGGTGGTGTTTCAGGTCTCCATGTGACAGTGGCTGGGACTAGCATGATGATAGCTGTGTTGGGGAGTGAAGAAGGATTCTAACATGGAACTCATCTCCATAAACATTGCGACTTTTACCAGTGTGGTTTGACCTCCTTTCAAGAAGTACCCTCTCCTCCCACTCACCTCTCCTTCAGATTCTTTCTAAGGATGACCCAGTTCTAACTAAGATTGCTTCCAGATAACAGGTTTTTGGGAGCCTTCATTAAAGAGGAAGGTTTCCCTTTCCATGAAAATGACTAGAAACAGTGAAAAGACACAATTTGAAGCTGAAGGCCCCCTGCCAATACAGTGACCCAGTTAGAAGCCAAAACAAAGAACAGATAAATCAGGGGAATAAAAGTCTCCCCATCACCCCCTTTCATCTTCAACTCACTGCAGTGGTTTTCAAATTGAGGAGCTAATTTAATTCCCTAGAATAGGAAAATAGGAGCCCTTACCTTACAAGTTCTTCCCGGAGAAGTGGAGATGTAATTTTATTCACTCTAATGATGTGAACATTGGAGTGGGTTGGGTGTTGGAGGGTACAACACAATACATGGGGAAAGAAAATTATATGATTTAGGGAACTAGTTTTTAAGTATTTCTACTGAATTTCCCCCTAATGGAAAAGAGTAAAAGGATACACTTTAGGTTCTGGGGCCAGAGCCTAAAGCAGACACAGGAAAACTTGAACATTTTTTAAGTTTCTTGTTTAATCTTTAAAGCTACTGCAAAATATTTATCACACATGTACTCTTCCATATTCATGTTAAAATTTAATATTCTGTCTATCAAATCTTTGAGTAAAATCAATAAGACAAACACCATGAAGCTTATTAGTGACTTCAGATACTAATATACTAAAAGCCTTGAGTAACCCTATTTTAAAGCCTTGTTCCTGGACATCTACACTTGCAAATTCCAAATAGATCTGTGTAAGGGTTCAGACTACCTGCCATAAGTTTCTATGAGACAGTGGAAGAGCAGATTCCCAAGTACCTATGTTTTGACACAGACTCATTTGGGCATCTTTAGAAGTCTGTCAGGAAAGATGATGGAGTTAGGAAAGGGCAGAATTTACCACCATGCCACTGTTTATGGCCATTGATGGCTAAGCAAAAATTTACAGAGGTGTTATGGCTTATTTCTTTACAATCCACAGATAAGACATGAGGGCAAAGCATTTGAAATGATTGGCAGAGGTTGTTTACAGTGGCTCTTAGTGTCCGAGGCTTCAGTTTCTTGTGGGCCTCATTCATTTCCTCTGTCCTGCTACTGCCTGTTACATATTCTCCTTCTGGCCCTCAGGACTCCAGAATGAGACATGGCTAGTTATTCTTACCTCACCTGAAACTTCTGGGTGTGACAGACCACAAGGTGATTGCAGGTTTTAATACTTTTTTTGTCAAAATAAAATTTTTTTTCTCTGTTGCTCTAACAAATTATCATTGTCTCTGCAAACAAACACTACTCAATACATATTTTTGCTGCTTTGTCAATGCATTAAGAAAACAAAAACCTTACAGCACCATAGCACTGCGCACTGTAGAAAAGTATTTTACAATTTCCATATCTCTTTTGTTGTTTTCCTTCCAACATTTTTACCTGAAGACCTGCCAACCTGTTGATATTCAGCTCCAAACTCAATGACTTTTCTTTTCTAGGAAATGCCATGGAGCATTCCCCTCACGTCCCCGCAGTGACCAGTGCTGACAGTAATGCTCCTGCCCGAGAAACACGTGCCTTTCTTTGTGCTACATAACAGCAAACTTGCTTTCCTCTTTCTCAGTAGTGTTGCGCTGATTTTATCCTGAGAATCACCACTCAACAACTCTCCTTTGTTTTTACTTTACATATGAAAAGACTAAAATTCCTACAGATTATAGACTTTTGGTGAGCCAAAGAACACGCTTATTGGCCCAATATCTCCCACAGAAGGGTTGCCGAAAAACCTGACAATATGCCAATGTTTTGGAACCATTTGCTTTGAGATTTCTTAACAACAGTGTCCATTTCTGATCCTTCTTTATGTTTTTGTAACAGAAGGTGAAGAGTCATGTAATACATTTTTGAAAAATGCAAAAATAAAGATCAGTCAGAACAGGGAAACATTAGCTTTGTCATACTGTCATAAAATGATGGTGATGTCACAGAAATAGCATTGTGAGGAAATTGTGAGAAAAAATTATTACCATATTTTTAATCTCCACAGTTGATGCTTCTCAAAACATTCTTTAGTAACCTATTGATTTTTTCTTCAATGACTCCAGCTAAATCTTTCTAAGTCATATTTATGCTGTATTTTTTTTAATGAAACTATTTCCATAATTGTAGAATTTCCTATGTAAATGTAACCCAAGTTGAGATCACTTTGTGATCGGGAATTTTGGCTCTTCCTGGGAGGTGACCTGTATGCACGCCTGGGTCTCCTTTGGAGGCAAGGCACTGTGCAGAAGACTTGGAAAGAGCTCCTCAATACATTCAGAGATTACATATATATATTCTGGCAGAATGGAACACCATGAAGTGTTACCCACGTGTGTTTTCCCACTGCAGGTTTCAGGATGTTTTAACAAGTTCTTCAGAAGACCTATTTCTTAAGTGAGGCAAGCCACAGCAGAATAGGCAGCAGAGGGGTCACTGGGGATCTTGCCGTTAGCTTCTTCCCCTGACCCCCAGTGGTGGTCAATGATTTCTGGTTGACCCGCTAATGAGGCACTTTGGAAAGGAGAAAGTGAGATGGCATTTTTTAACGTTTTCTTTGTCAAGCACTTTACTGGATATTTTGCATATGATATTGAAGTTAAGACTCACAACACGTTAATATATTATTCCCAATTTATTGGTAGAAATTGGGTGTAGAAATTAAGGCTCAAAGAGGCAAAATAATTGCCCAAGTTCACATAATGTATAAGAAATGGACCTGGAATTCAAACTCAAATCTATTTAATTCCCAAGTTTGTATTCTTTTTCCACCCTTGCCTTTGTCCACAAGTAATCTTTGAAAGGGTAAACAGAGGCAAAAACTGTGAAGAACTTTAGAAAAAAATGCACATGATCCCCTCCCCCTTAGAAGCTGCCCCTGTGTAGCCACCCTGGTCAGAACTGTTGCTAACAGGAAAATGCATGGAGAATCCTCACTGTCGGTGTTGCTGGGGCAAGCTCAAACTCCCCACAGGCCTGGGAAACCCCTCTAAGGACTGGTGAAGGGACACTGTGACTCTCAGAGATTTCTACCACTGCTCATCCTTCAAGGGTGAGGGGAGGGGATCAGTAACCACAGTCTCATTCACCATTTATCTGCTTGAAGGAAGGTGCAAAACAGAGAGGTTAAGAATTTCTCCCCAGGAAACCCATAACCAAAAGATCCAGAAGCCCTACTTTTAAGCTGCCACAAATTACAAGGCCCCCATATATACCCTAATCCTCAGATAGCATCATGGAGCTCTGAAAGACCTTACAAAGTGGCTTAGTTCAAACTTCTAAACATCCATAGTGCTTAGTTTTACCACTTGGTATTCTACTTTTGTATATATCTTCTCTCTCCTTTAGACTCTAGTGACTGTAAATTCCAGAGAACTGGGGCTCTATTTTATGCATCCTCAATCCAGAACAGTGCCTAGAACATCCTACTAAAAATGCTGATTAACTGAATGAGCAGATGAACAGATTGAAATGCAAAGTCATACAGCTAATTAATGGGAGAGTGGCACCCAGAAATCAAGTTTCCTGATTCCTTGCATTTTCTGTATGACAAAAGAAAAGAAACATTATATAATATTGGCTTTAAAACAATTGTACTTTATTATACCTTCCCTCAAAGCATACTGAATATTTTACAGCTGATTTCTCCTTTACCGTTCACATTCCAGTGAAGAGAAATTGTTATTTTTTTCAAAGGACTTCCTGAAGGACTCACTGAGGTAAAGAATAGTGAAGTCACCTTGTCTCACAGCTATATTCAGTTTTAAACACTTCTCTCATTTGCTTTTCAGACCAATAGTTAAATTTCCCCATTCCCACTCCAAGGCAAAGAAAATGCTGCTCGCTTTGTCAACAGCAAATAAAACATGGTAGCTACTTTGCAGTCAGTTCGTGCATTCATCTTTCAGCATCTATTATGAATCTATTATGAATCAAGCTGCACTTGGCATATCTGTGAAAGAGCGTGTGAAGCTTTCTTGCAGAACAAAAAACAATAACACTTATATTCATAGATTGTGATATTCTGGGATAGCCATATGTGACGAGTGTGTCTTCAAAATATTTTATTCTGTTGATACATAAAAGGCTTGAAAATGTTGTTTTCTCGGCCTCTGGTGTTCAGGGAGGCTAAAGAGCTGGCAGCCTGGATTTGTTTCTTATTCATATACAAAAGTTCTATCAGAAACACCCTTCAGACATAAGGAGTTAATCATATCTCCCAGAACAAAACTGTGAGCCCTGCTTTTTAAGACCACAGGAGGGACTGATCTTGAATAGAAAATGACTGCTCATCGGTTATAAATCCAATTGGGCTTTACCAGTGCTCAGTTAGGAACTACTTTTAATGGTGCCATGGAATGGAATAAAGTTCTCCTGTTTCTGAACTAGGAGGTCTGGAACATCAACATAGGATATATTGTGTCATAGAGAGAAGAAATATATATAGGTGTATGCTATTTATTATTACCTCATCTAGTTACAGAAAGAATGTAAGGCATCTTACATAGAGACTTAAAAGAAAAAAAATAAAACAGATGAAGTAAGTGAGAAAAGTGAAGCCAAAGGAAAATGAGAGTCATACATAAAATTTGTATGGAATACAAGATGCAAAGTTATAAGTCAATGTGAGAATGTATGAAGCTAATATTCACATTTCAAAAGTATTTTTAAGTTTACAAAACAATTCATCACTACAGTCCCTTGAATAGTGAGAATTTTGCATTTGAAATACATTTGTGTCATTGTAGATAACACTTCAGTTTATCTAAATTTGGCATTTTTAATACTTTCTGCTATGATAGGCATTAAAAGAATCATTCATTTCTATTGCATAAATGTGAGTGCACAGCCATCATTGCAGTGTGTGGTACTGGCAACTACATTGGAAACAGTCAGAAACGTGAATGAGAAGGCCTGGAACCAACTGGAGGGCAGCAGCAACATGCTCCTCTCCAGTTAGGCCAGGATTCCGTGTACCTAGGTTGCCTTGTGAGGAAGGGAATCACACAAGTATAAGTTCTCCTCCTAGCTCCATACTCATTCTCATCCTCTAAAAAATTCTCACTGATATTCGGTAGGTTGTAACCTCCTTGAGGACAGGCCTATTTCACCCGATGGCACCCAGCTCAGTGCCTTGCATACAGCAAGCACCCAAAATACTTCCTGAATTCTGCATGGAGAAAGAAGGGAACAAATTCTTTATTGACTTCTGAATCCATAGTTCTTACAGGTCAGAATAAATTTCAGATTCTTTTGTGCATTTTAGCTCAGCAGTAGGTTTATTTTAGGGTCACTCTGATGCTGCAGACTAAGACCTCTGGCAGCTCAGCAGTGACTTACAAGGACAGGGTTAGGCAGAAAGGGCAGAAAGATGGGGCTCAAGGAAGAAGCTGTTGCTGGGTGAGAAAGAGGCAACACAGATGGTCTTGAAATAAAAAATAAACATATGAGAGTTGGATATGCACAAAAAGCCACAGTCAGTGCCACAGCTGGTGTCAAGAGAAGCAGGAGGAGCTGCCCTTTGACCTTTCTATATTTGTTTCTCAAGAAGTAATACTCAGTGGGCAGTTCTTTTCCCCCCTTTCAAGACTGCCTTTAACATTCATTGTAATCCTGAATATCAGAGTTGTTGCCAAAGAATGATTAAGCAATCCCTCACTCAGAAGTTCCCCAGACAGTTCTGGATGCAAGGCAGTCCTGATATATATATATATATATTTTCCTCATGCCATTTTCACCATCTGATTTGCCACTTATTCCTTGGACTGTGCATGCATGTATAGGGAAGGATAACTTATTTTAACTAAAGGAAAGCTTCCTTTTGAGTTTTTACAAAGTCAAAATAAATTCTGAATTTGAGATTCATATCTTTAGAAATGTTCTGAGCTATTCTTATAGGTAGTTTTTATAATATATTGAAAATAAAGTGATCAAGTTAAAAGGAAAGTAGTAATATTTTGCTTTTATAACAACCAGCATGCTATGAACCCACCTCTTAGTTTTCACATAAAATTCTGGACCAGCTAAACCCCCTGAACCCCAACCCCCAGAAATCTGTGCCTTTAATTTTTTTCCTTCTTAAAGTTTGTTTTTCTGTAATTTTTTGCATTTATTATTGGGTAATGATGTTCTAGAGAAATATATAAAACACAAGCTGTCTCTTTTTTTGTTTGGTGATAAAATGCTCAATTAAAAACAGGTTATATTGAATGCCCCTGGAGTCCTGAGCTGATAGCGTATTGTTCAGAATAGTACATGCCACCCTCAGTTATTTCACATGCATCTGTTTTATAGTAGGTGCTAATTAAACATGCATCTTGTGAAGTGACTTTGCATAAGATCATTTTGCAGTTTCTTGTATTATTTATGTAACACTTTGGGATCTGTAGATCACAAATTTTACTATAAATCTTTTAAAAATGATTAATGGATAGTAAGTCCTTCTCTAAAAGTAGTTTTCCAGACATGCTTGGAAAACTATTCCAGCATGAATTTAAAAACAGACAAAAGTGTCCTGGCTGGTGTAGCTCAGTGGATTAAGTACAGGCCTGTGAACCAAAGGGTTGCTGGTTCGATTCCCAGTCAAGGCACATGCCTGGATTTCAGACCAGAGCCCTAGTAGGGGGCACACAAGAGGCAACCACACATTGATATTTCTCTCCCTCTCTTTCTCCCTCCTTCCTCTCTCTAAAGATAAATAAATAAAATCTTTAGAAATAAAACAGACAAAAGAGCATCTTACTAATATTTGCTGTGCTTTCTATACCCCAGGAGATTTATAAGCCAATACAAATACTCATTGTTAGAGACTAATGCCATCTTTTAATTGGTGGTCCGCACACTTCCCCTGGAAGTTCATCCAGTCCTACTCTCGAGGGCAAAATATCCATGAGAAATGTAGTTAAAATGAAGATGATCAATGGCACATTTCTCTAGTGCCTGGGAGCTGAGGCCTTGCCCAAGGGCTCTATATGACCCAAAGGTCATACACACTGACCCAGTCTGTGGGTCAGTGCAGGGCTGCCTTCTCTGTGTCTGAGCTTCTTTGCCAAATGCGGCTTACATCTGTTGCCATTACTTGTCTCAGAAATGGCCGCTCGCCTTTCCTTCTATTTTTCAGGCAGTGCTGTATCACTATCATGGTTTATCATTCAATTGCTGGTTTATCATTCAAGTAAATCATTCTATGGCTGTTTGTGTGGAAGTAGTTTTGTAACTTTAGGTAAAGCTCTCAACCACTCTGGGTCTTGCTTTCTTTTCCAAAAAGAAAATAAATCAACATTTCTCAGAATACCATATCCACAAAATGAAAAACGTTTCACTCAAGTCTGTAACCCTCTTGATTCATAATGCATATTAAGCTATGGAAGGTTCTAAGAAGTCCTGCAGCAAAGAAACTGATTTGGCTTGCTTAACTTGATGTCCCACAAATTATTTGATATTAGAACCCTTCCCCTGGCAATATGTATGTATCCTTCAGAGCAAGTGGTAAAACATTTTGAGAATGCTGCACTAGACAGTCTTTAAGAGACCATTCCAACTGTAATGGATGCCATGATTCCCTTCTGTTACTCTGTTCTTCCTCTCAAAAAGGATTTGATGCTCAGGACTCAGCTCAGTTAAACTAAATGACTCCCTATTACCAATAGTAAAAAAAACAGTTAAAAATTGATTGAGTTTGAATCTGGAAGATGGAACTGTCCACCAGTCACATAGTTGGTGGTATTTAACACACTCACACACTAGAGTACAGTACGCCAAATCTTTTAAAGAGTGACTAATACTCCACTGTGGTAGGATAGATGCTTGGGGTTTTAGCCAAATCCTGTAAATTTAGCAGAATATCAGAGCAACTCCTTCTGTTATCCTAAATGTCAGGGACTCTTACATTTTCATGAGGAACACGCAGGTCTTGGCTTTTAAAGGTCTTACATGAGCACTTCAATTGAAAATCACGAGGTTTGCCTGCATAGAGAAGCTGAACGTTGTGGTTAGACGTATGTGAAAAACTGACCTGGAAGTTCCAGCAGGCATTTGGTATTCCTGGGCTGTGGATCAGATCAAACCTCAGCGTTCTGAGAGCTCCAGTTAGCATATTTCAGGACAAATATGACCACTTTTCCCCATAACCAATTTTTAAATATGTCACATCTCTTGCTCTGCTGTCTGGAATTGAGCTAAGTAAGTTATCATATATGAGTTGAAACACCCCCAAAAGCACATTGAGTATGAAGATTAGCTTTAATGTTTTGCCCCGTATACTTTACTATATCAGCATAATCTAATCACCTCCCCTCCTAAGTAATTGCTTCTTATTTTGAGTGTAGCCTATCCAATACTTGCTGTAGTTCTCTTCCAGAATAAAGTCCATAAGACAGTCTGTGGAAGGCAAACTTAGTTTTGAGGTGTCCATATGCCCAGTATCTCATGTCTACATGATTGCAGATGCCACATTTATTTGCTGAGTTTTATTGCTTTTATTTCGATTTCTGAACTTGCCGTGCTCCTGACAGCTCAATTTTTTTTTCTAAATAAACGGCCTCCATGTTATCCTTTCCATTACTGATTCTACTCATCTTGACTCACCTCAATCTGGCTTCCATTCTGAACCCAACTACAATTGTAGCACAATATTATATAAATGTCCCATTTAGGTATGCTGAAGCGTGGAGGAATAACAAAGAGGTTGAGTATGCATCAATAAACTAAGCATATAACAGTTTGGATGAGACATTTTGCATCCAAAGGGCCATATTTGAGTTACACTTGTATGCAGGCTCCTTAGGTATAGTTTCATGGACTTGCCTTCTGTATGAACTTGAGCCACCATGGATTGCTCAATTTAATGCTCATCCTCAAGAAGCCTTCCCTGACCACCTGTGCCCAAGGAATCTCCTTCTGCTCAATTTATACGTACAGCTCCAATTGTCTGTACCAAGTGCCAGAAGTTAACCATTGCCTGGCTTTAAATTTCCTGATTGCCTTGTTGGCTCTACTATTACACAAGTACAGTCTTCCAAACAAGATGAGAACTATGTCCAACAAATTTTCACATCTCCCACAATGTGCAATATAAAGTAACAGGAAATATTCTCATAGATTCCAATTTCATTGTCAATTAGACGATGTAATGTGGGCAATGAGACATATATTAGAGTGAATTAGAGACTGAGATGCAACATGACTATTGAGTGGGATTAATGGAAAGAAAGAGAGAGGATTTAGAGGCCGGCGAAGATAAACAAACAAGAGAAGTTCAACATGCTGTTCTGAGAGTGTGCTTTAAACTAAACACTTATTTCCTTTGTTCTACAAAGTTTTCAAAATTACCTTCCTCATGACATAATTACCTACACTAAACATATTAGACAAGAGTCTTCTAAGAATTCCAAATTCCCCCACAAAACAATCACAACAAAGGTCCCAGGAATTAAGATTTAGACTCCTTATAAGTCTCTTTACTCAGACATCTCACAATAATGCTCAACTAAAATGAGAAGAAAGCTCTGCCCCCAAATTCTTTCCTCATTCTCCTAACTCAACCCGAACCTCCAACGGTCTTTGGGAGCTAATACTCGTGTTCCAAAGAGCACAGTGCCCTACTTAATAATGGTTGTAAAGCCAAAAGCAGATGTCTTGTCATCACAAACAGTAATTTTGGTTTTTCTTTGAAATAATTTATGCCTAGGAGTGATTAGTCTGCCTTCTTTACATATTCATTGCTTTTTATTAATCTGTTATATATAGCAATGTCTTTACCTGTTTTTTTAAAAAATATTTTTAAAAGGAAAAGCAGTGGTTTCTTAATGATAATAGCTCATTAACCCCAATGTATGATTCAACAAATTATTTGCTTTTGAAGATGTAAATGTAAATGTAAATGTGAGGGAAAGTTTTCTTTCCAAAATACAGTGCTGCCCAGGTGGGTTAGTAAGGCAAAATTCTTCCTAAACACTTGGTCCCAGCCTCCACTTTGGGCTCTCACTGCAGACTGATAAAAAAAAGACTTATTATCTTACTTTTGGGCTCATAGCTCTAAGTTTTCTAATTACAGATGAGTAGTTACAAGTGTTCAACTCCTTAGAGGGCAGCACAGTTTCTTTCAGTCTTTAATTATAAACAGGGGTAAGTGAATGTCCATCTAGTATAACTTTGAGGCAGAGTCTAAAAAAAGATCTGGCAGCATGATGAACTCTACCCTCAAAACCATTCGATATGGGCAAGCCTACAAGTGGATGCATGGGGGAACTCATAAGAATTTACAGTTATCTATAACTTATCTATAGCTATAATTATAAAAATTAGGGCAAGAGGATGCCAGGGTAGCAAGACACATTTATCTCTGTTAACTATTGGTCTCCCCTCTGTATTCTTAGCATGATGCAGTCCACTGGGGTCCAGAAACCTACACTGTGTGGCTGGCTCTGCCTTACACTTGCTGTGGGGCTTCAGAAATTTTACTTCATTTCTCTGAGTCCTAGGTTCCTCTTCTGAAAAATGGCACAAGTTACAGATTTTGCTTCTGATGAGGTCCTTGATGCCCCCCCCCACCTCTTCTTTTAAACATAATCTTTACTGAAATACACTGGAGCTTCCCAAGATGGCTTTCATTCAAGATGTAGTGTTCAGCTCCTTTCTGATTCATACTCAGGAGCCCTGGACCAGACCAGTTCAACATGTGCTCAGCCCCTTCTCCCTAAAGTGGTCTAGGCCAGAGCCTCAGGCCTCAGCTTGCCTGGAAGGGATTTAAGACTAGGAAATATGTGAAGGTGCTGTAAACTGAATAATTCCACTCAACTGTAAAGGTCATTTTAGTTGGTTATCCAACTGGTCCTTAAATTCCTTTTATGGCTTGTGGAGCAGGTAACTAACCTACTGTGGAGTAGGTAGGTTATGAACCTTCTGAGGCAACCTGCTCCATCTCTGGATAGCTCTGATGATGGAACTGGAACCTGGGATCCTGTCATTCTTCCTGTTGTGGTCCAAGTGCTACTCACTGGTGTCACACAGAAAGAAGTCTAATTACCCTTCCATGTAACAATACACACACACACATATATATTTATATTTTTAAAGACATTTTTTAATCCTTTCCCAAGGACATCTTTTTTCATTGCTTTGAGAGAGAGAGAGAGAGAGAGAGAGAGAGAGAGAGAGAGAGAGAGAGAGAGAGAGATATCAGATGTGCGGTTGCTGGGGGTTATGGCCCACAACCCAGGCACGTACCCTGGCTGGGAATCAAACCTGCGACACCGACACTTTGGTTCACAGCCTGCTCTCAATCCACTGAGCTACGCCAGCCAGGGCTGGAACCTATCTTTTAAAACTTCCCAATGTTCACTGCCCTAAGAGAAAAAGAGAGAACTGTGTTTGTCTCCATACTTCTTCTCCACTTAGGTTTGACATAAACAGCAGTATCTCTTCTCTGAAGGAGGGGTCAAGTGTCTGCTGGTCTGGATTAAGATGCACTAACAGAGGAAACATATGGTCATTTACACAGTGGTCATTCCCAACACTGAGCCAAGGTTAATGGATTAATGGTAAAATAAATAAATTAATTAATTAATTTAAAAAACTTACGTGCCACATAAATGTTGAAACTTACTAAGCATGAGATCATCGCTCTCATCTATCCTTTATTTTACAAGAATATAAATTAAAGAAATCCAACCTCCACTTGCATACATACACACTGAAAATTATTCTTCTAATACTTGGTCATACTTTTGGGGACAAACAACAGCAGTTTTTAACGCTAAAATCGTAAGGATAGATTTGGGTCTCAGGGAGTTTTATTGAGATAGTATTGGAAGAAACTGTAATTTATTGAAATACTGCATTGCATTTTCATTTGTTCTTTCAACAGGTTAGTAATTAGAGTAGTAGTAATTAGCCTTGACAGAGAGTACACAGAATGATAAATGGATATTGTGTGCTGTGGCGGGGCTTGGTGGTGCCAAGCTTTTTATTTTCAGTCGCTAATTATCCTTATTATACTGTATGCCTCTTTTTCTTGAATTATGAGTGGAAAAATGCTGAATAGAAACTTTTTTCCTAAGTGCCCTGAACTGTGGAAGGAAATGAAAATCACAAACAATGAAAAGCTTGTTAGACAATGAGAGTGATCCTCTATAAAAGGGATTCTGAAGGAACTTCCCTTTTCCTGCACTGTAGAAATGTAAAGTGTTTTGTCAGAAAGTGATCGGGGATTTTTTGTTTTTGTTCTGTTTTGTCAGAGAGATGGAGGGAAAAAGCTAGACTCAGCCCCACCCACAAGCAAACCCGCAGGAAGATGGAAAGTCTTGAATCTTTGCACAGGACCAATAAAGTTGGGGTGGCGGGGAGGGTGACTATATTTAGACACAGGGGTACAATGAATTTGAAATAACCTATTCACGCACTTAAATCCACAGGCTAGGTCTCTCAGTGTGAGGAAGTTATTTGGATCCTGCCTGACCTAAATGCCACCTGTGAACTGGTTTGAGAAGAGAGACTTCAGTTTTAAATCCAGTTACTATGCAACCCTTTATCTCTCCTTTTTTCTCTTCTCCATCACTATCCTCCCCATTATAGTGATGCATATGAGCAAAATTCCACAGATGGTACATGCTTTTATGAGCTCAGTCCTGAAATTTGGTTTGAAATTTCCCCAGTGTCCTCTGTGCTTCTGTCTTTGCAACAGATGCACTTAAATGTTAGCAATTTATTTGTGGCCTGTGCTACAACCAGAGCTGGAGAGGAGAGAGCGAGCACTGTCATAGGAGAAGCTGAACTAGTGACACAGTACGCTGACCTTCGATCCCAACGGCTGCACCAGCCAGAGGAGAGCTCGGTTCCTGCAGGTGCAGCCAGTGAACACACAAAAATCAGTTTTGTCTTCTCCTCCAGGTTCATGTCTGTTCCATGAGTAAGACTTTACACCTAATTATCCTCATCAAGCAAAGGAACTTTGCTTTCTTTCATGCTTAAGATTCCCACGTGACATCTCTTCCCACATCTCTTTTCCGGTTGTTAGCATTCAGCAGGCTCCTAGATTTCGGAGGGACAGAAGGCAGTTCATGAGAGTCCAGGAAGGGATGGGGTATTTTTAAGAACACCCAAGTTCTGTAAGGTGACACCATCTAAGAATCTCACACTGGTTCCAGGGTAACGTGAGTCAGCCCTTTTAGTTAGTATGTCAACAGTTGTATGCTCATTTAGCCGCACTAAAATATTCTTGAACAGAAAACCATGGGCTTTCTTGTGTGGGTTTAGAAATGTCAGCCAAATAAACAGGCAATTAACAACAGCACAATGTTTTCTTCCTCTGATGCAACCATCACACAGGAGATTAGGAGATGATATGCAACTTCCCAGATAGGGCCATGCACCAGGAAAACATAAGTAAAGCTGGTAACAAGTACTAGAGAAGCAACTTCGGTGTTTACTTTGTTTTTTATTTTATCTAAGATAAAATCCCACGTTTGCTTGGTGATTAGTACATAGATCAGATATGCCACTGGCCAAATTATCCAGATCCCACCCCAGGCCTTTGGCATTGGGAAACTCATGGCTTTGTCCCCATGGTTTGCAGCCTTCCATCCTTGACACAAAGCTATTGTCACCTTCTTAGTAGTTTCAGTTCAACTTTCCCACAGGGGTCTTCGTTAAAATGAAGACATGCTAATGTCACCAAGTCTAAGTTTTTAATGATCATTATTCCTGACTAACCTGAGTGAAGTTGAAATTCCTTTAATAGCCAGCACTACAATTCTGACCCTGTCGTTTGCTTCCTTTATGACCTGGGCAAGCGATTTAAATTTACTCCTCAACTCCTTCCATGCAAGTGGGGACACCAGTAGGACGGATTCCAAAGTTTCTTAAACGACTGCACTAGCATTTGGAAAGTAATCCTTCAGCAAGAGTCTAAACTGGTACCCAGTCTCCACACACACTTAAATGGGTCACAGAACCTTCATGGCATGTTTGGTCTCCTAGCGGCCTGGTTGGTGATGACAGGGTTTCAGAGAAATCAGTCAATTGATCATCCTGGTAAAAATTACTTTCCAGAGATTAAATTGGATAATTTACAAAAAGTTTAGCACTATTCCTGGCATTCTGTAAGCTTGTAATAAACATTTGTTGTTATTTATAATAATAACAGCTATTATTTTATATCATCACAGTCATTTAAAGCACAACATGCATTACATAGTATCCTGTGGGAGTAATATTCTACTCCCATATTATAAAAAGACAATAATGCATCCAGTTATAATCATCATCTGCAAAATGTCAAGTAGAGAGTATTAATGTGAAATAAGCTCCAAACAGAGAATGATTTTTCTAAAATCCAGACCTGACCATATCACTGATCTGCTTAAACCCATCAATGGCCCCCACGGCTCTTAGGATAAAATACAAATGTCACAAGACTTTGCAGGGCTCTACATGACTGATTGTATTTTGCCTGCCTTTCACGGCACCTCAGCACCCACCTCTAAGCACGGGCTCTCCTCCGCCCGCAACGATCTTCCCTCCCTGCAACGACTCCTGCAGCTAACACCTACGTGTCCTTCAGGATCCCACTTCAACAGCACTTCCTCCGGAGTTGGGTGTCCCTCTGGTCTGACCCCACAGCATCATGGATGGTTATTTTTTTCTTTTTCAGACAAAGCATTCTTTAGAATTGCCTCTTTTCTTCTCCCTCACTAGCCTGAGAGCTCTGTGAGAGATTGTGAGAGTTGAATTTACCGCTGCTGCATACAGCATTCATGTACTCATCATTCATTTACATAACAAATTTTACTGAGTCTTTACATGTGCACTATTTAATCTTCCATCCTCCATTATGTGAGCTGCATAGCTCAAATGGGTAGTAATTTAAAATTAGATTTAGCCCAATACACACACAGACCATGCTGTTCAGACTGACTGATTCTATTACTGTATGGCATTGGGAAATTCTAGGTGCAGGTCAAGGTTTGGGACATCTGCCAATAACTTTAAACATCGTTAATTACTATTAACAACTGTCTTTGTGGGCGGAACCTGGTGAGAGGGGTGGCAGACTTATCCTAATGTTATGTTTGCAGAGCAAGCACACTAGTTATTTATTCATTTGTGGTGGGTTGGGGGGACAATGAAGCCCCTCCAACCAAGTCATCTGGGTGTCCCCGCCAGGCTGTGCTTCTACCCTGGCCTACTTTGCCCTGGTGAAATCATGGGCTGGCTTTGAGGTTTGGCAGTGTCAGCATTAAGATTCTGCACCGGCTTCCCAGACTGTCCACCCTCACTTCCCAAATAGGTGGGAAGCCAGCTTCCTGGAAATTCCAAAGTATGTGGATGAAGAGAGCTGGACCTCTGTACAGATTTTGCAAGGCTGCCAGTCCTCAGAGGGGACTCTCAGTTGTCAGGCTACCCTGGCAGATGGAGCAGCTCCCCACTAAATTTCAACACCTGAAATTCAGATGTTCTGATTAAAAAAATAAGGCTTTGTGCAACTTGTTGACAGTTATGAGCTATGCTCATGTTTAAATCTCCCTGCAAATTGTATCTGTTATGCCAAAATAACTCTGCTTAGGTTTACAGCCTGTTCAGAAGAGTAACTCCTGACATTATGAGATTTTTAAACAGCTGAAATGTAGTGCTTAGAGATTTATGTCCATGGAAATTTAAAGATTTTGTTAAATATATTCCTCAACTATAAAAATGAGAGGGACCAGTGTTTTTTTAAAGATTTTATTTATTTATTTCTAGAAAGAGGGGAAGGGAGGGAGAAAGAGAAGGAGAGAAACACTGATGTGAGAAAGAGTCATCAGTAGGTTGCCTCTTGTAGGCACCCCAGCCGGAGACCAAACCCGCAACCCAGGCGTGTGCCCTGAATGGGAATCAAACCTGTGACTTTTTACTTTGCAGGACAATGCCCAACCAGCTGAGCTACATGGGTCAGGGCCAGAGAGGGACCAGTTTTGTTTCTGTTCTTGTTTATTGTTTGCTTGGCTAAAAGTCAGGTTGCCATCAGCTGAGGGGATAAAACATGCATCAATGGCTAAGAAAACTTAAAAAGGCTTAGACATAGCTGCTTTTAGTCTTCTGAATCACCGGTGCCCACTTAAAATAACACATGCACTAATATTTCCCTGGTGTTACACAAATGCTAAGGGCTGTGGAAAGCTGACCTTTTCATACTTCTGAGCAATTTTAGCTCAATTATGACTCTACACTGTAAATGCTAAGATTTGCTGGTGGCTTTTTACTATAATTATTTTGCTACTGTGGTCAAAGCCTGTATGAAATCAGTGAATGGACGATGCAGGCAGTCCCTTTCTAAGGATGTGAGGAGTCTGCTAATTTCTTCAACTGGACAGATTAATTATATTATGTGTCAACATAGTTATTACAAGGATATGAATAACATGAATGTATAGCAATAAAATGTATCTGCCTATGTAACTGTTGAATTCCGCCCTAGGGAGGAAGAGGCCTGGTTTCTATGTTTTCTAATTTTTTATCTCCAGTCTTTCAGAGGCAATGAGCACATTGTTACAGTTAAAATGTTATTCACCTTCAGACAGAGTAGTGGAAACACAATGTGCATCCCTGAATACCTCCATCAGGGAGCACTCGTGCTGGCAAGAAAGGTCTAGGAGATAGTGTCGAAGTCATTAACAGAGTTACAAGGACACAAGCCACTCCTGATCTCTATCATTTCACTCTTCCTCCAAGCACGCACTCAGTGCTCCATCACACAGGACTTGAGGGATGTGGGGAGACTATAATGCTGGCTGCTTCTAGGTAGCAACACCGGGTGCTCTTTCTCTTGCCAAGCACTGTGAACAAAAGCAAGCAAAGGTCTGTGTTCCAGAAGAGGACACCAGTCACCTCAGTGATTTGAGTCAAGTGCCTCTAGCTCTCTGAATGGTGTCCCTAAAGTACAGGCAATGCCCCAGTGGCATGCACTACCTGGGCCTCCTTCCTTACCTCCACAAAGAGGTGTTTTCTATTCCTTTAATTACATTTCTTTCTGACATTTTTGCTCTTTGTTCTGCTTTCCTCTTCCTTTTTTTAAATTTAAACTTATTTTGACGAGAGTACTCAACATGAGATCTAACCTCTTCACAGATTTGTAAGTGTACAGGACTGAATCGTTAACTACAGGCACAGTGTTGTATGGTATATCCCTAGAACTTATACATCTTGTATTGCTAAAACGTTATGCTCTCATGACAGGCCACTCCAAAGTGTCCTGCAATGGCATATTGATTGCTTTGAATTAAAGTTACTTGACAGACAGCCGGTGGACATATTGACCCTCCCTTTGTCTCCTTGAATGCAGGAAATAAATCTTCCCTGTGGAAGGTGCCCTCCTGTTCCAGAGGAGCTGAGAAAGACACACTTATCATCAGAGTTGAGGAGCCCAGGGCTGAGAAGCTCTTATGGCAAACCTTGTTACTAATTTACTACCCAAACTCAAACTTCGCTTTGATTCCTCATTAATGAACACCCAAACCCAAGTTTCTTTGTCCTGTCAAGTCTTCACAAATTTATTGTTTCTTTATCTAAAAAGTATACTTTTAAAACCTGGGCTGGTTCATTATTTCTCTGAGTAACATTTATGATCTTCTATGTGCATGTGTTAAATTGAGTTTTCTCCTCTTGATCTGGTTTTATATCAATTCTTTTATTAGTGCAGCCATAAGAATTCAAAAGAGGGGGAAGTTCCCCCTCACTCTCATGACCCACTGATTAGCAGCTCCTTCTTTTAAACTCCTCCTTCCCCCTGGCACCACTGTTCTGCTCTCTGCTTCTCTGAGTTTGGCCTCATGTAAATGGAATCATGCAGTATTTGAGCTCCTGTGACTAGTTTTCCCCTTTGTTCTGACTTAACAGCAATCTAAACACCATGGGTTTGAGAGGTAGTAGTAGACAGCTGAATTCAAAAGTGCAAGAGGCACTGGACAGTGATCTGACACGGGGAGCTGGGTTTTACATCACATGTGGAGACATGCATCACCACTTCCCAAAGCAGCTGTCCCAGCAAGCGTGCAGGTTCTCGCTGGCCCATTATTCTGCCTTGACTAAAGAGTCTTTAAAACTTAAAACCAAGATGGACAATAAAATTGTTAAAGACTTCCCTTGTTCTCTAAATGCCTCAGTTTTATTATTGATAAAATAGCTCTGTGATGCATCTGATGTTTGGATCAAGCACAGGCCTCTTCCCAGCATAGCAGAAGCACTGGTTCCATTACATGGGGATTCCATTACATGGGGATTCTATTATTTGTCTTCATATTCTGGAAAAAAGAGGACTTTTTTTGTTTGTTTTGTTTCATTTTAATTGAGCAATGCTATTTTACATGAGGTTCCAGATTTGCTTTAAGATTCTGTGCTAAAATAAAATGAATCCACATGAGATTTTTTGGTTTTGTTTTGTAACTTTTTTCCAGTGGAAATTTTTTTCAATCGACATGGCCAATAGCCTCAGTTAATTAGTTAATTATAGCTATTGACCTGTGTGGTGTCAAATGGGAGTGGGTGGGGGTCATTTGACTTTACTCCATTTGTAGCTCACTAAAGTCATGACAAATAAGCTAGAACACCCCCAACTTTTTCCCACCAGAGACCGGTTTCATGGACAGGAGGTGGAGCTCAAGCTGTAATGCAAGTGAAGCTTTGCTCACTCACCTCCCGCTCTGGGGCCGGTTAATAACGGGCCGCCAGCCAGTCACAGTCTGAGGCCCCTGAGCCAGAAGTTATCAACATTCTGGACTTCAACAATGTGAAATCCTAAAAACTGATTTATGGAAACATATGTTACAAAATAAAATTATCTTTTTTTTAATAGCACCATAGATTTAACTTTAAAAACCACTGTGCTTTTTTTATTGAGATATAATTGACATATAACATTATATTGGGTTCAGGCATACAACATAATAATTTGATATTTGTATTTATTGCAAAATGATCACCACAGGAAGCCTAGTTAACTTCTATCACCATACACAGTTAAAAAAATTTTTCTTGTGATGATGATTTTTAAGTTCTACTCTCTTAGTAACTTTCAAATATGCAATACAGTATTAATAACTATAGTCACTATGTGTACATTACATCTACATTACTTACTATTTACTAATTAGAACTTTGTATCTTTTGACCCTCTTCACACATTTTACCCAAAATTATCTTTATAAAGTGTACTTTTTCTAGAGTCTGGGCAAAATGTTGGCTATTACAATATACTCCCAATTGAAGAAATAGACTAAGTAAATGGGAGGTTGTTTATCTTGTAATGAGACTAACATAGTACTTATGTATATTTTAAGCACTGAGTAAAATAATCTTATGGTCTCTCATCACCACAGAAAATTAGCTAAGTCCCTGAGGGGAAGGTTATTATAATTTCCTACCCCACGTGGTGTATCCTTGGACATTATCCTAGAAGGCATCTCTAAAGGTACTTAGCACTAATTAGCACTCTCTATAAAGATCCTCATTTGTTGAATTACTTATGGGGAGTCAGGCATCTCTTAAAAGGGTGCTGAGTATTCTTTTGTAGCTCATAGAAAAAATGTGGTTGCCTTTTCAAGATAAGTTCCATTTTTAAAAAACCAACAGTGAGACATTTACAAAAATTTCTGAGGAATGATCCAGAAAATGCATTGTGTAAGTTTATTAAGAAGAGTGGCAAAAGAACTGGACCAAGATCCAAGAGACCTATGCTCCAGTCCTTGTTCCACCAAGAACTGGTTGTGACATGTAAGCCCAATCTCAATGTTTTGAGCCTCATTTTCTTTACCATCTTCCCTCTCCCATGGAGTTATTGTGAGGATAAAATGAGATTGACATGAAGCACTTTGAAATGCTGACATCACCAAGCAAATGCAATACCTTGTTGTAGAAATAATCCAGACTCCAGAATGTCTGAGGTCATTGGAAAATAAATATTTGATTAGTTGTAAAAATAATATGCCTAGAAAGGTCAGGCAATAAGTTCTGTGGCTGCACATGCTCTCTTTTTAAAATATAAGTTCTCTATTTGCTATTTTTTGATAGTTGGACATTTTTCTATTCCCCCATGACCTCTTGAAAAAAGATGTTTGGTGTTTGTGAGGTTAACTTTAGTCAATTCCTTAAATCATATAGGCCTAAAAATTGAAACACAACCATTTTCCTCGAAATTCAACTTAATGGGACACTTCCTAATCCTAGAATGGTTTTCTAGACTTGGTGTTTTTTTATCAAGCAACATATTATTTTAGAAATTTGAAAAATAGAAAAAGCAAAGAAAAAAAATAAAATTATCCATAATCTCACTGAGTCTTTAAAAATTGCCTAAATTAGTAAGTATGAGACTCCTCTTCATGCCAGCAGTTCCAATCCTCAGAGACAGTCACTGTTTCCCCAGGAGTGTATGTACCCTTTCATACTTATCCAAATGTGCCAGCCCATCAATGGGGCACCCATATATGCATGATAGTAATTAAATACAATTGCATGATAATCTTCCAACATTGTATTATACGAAACCATAGCTTTACACATATTTTTTACTTTATTCATCTGAAGCTATATTTTAGTTAACAGCTTATTGACTTGATTTACAGCATTTGTATATTTCCCCAGATGGTAAGTGGCCTCCACTTATGCTCTGGCCCCAGGCTCCACAAATGTTGGGGGTGGGGTCTGTGTCAGGCAGCCTGTTGCAGCCTGTGCTCCCTAGTCCGTGGGCTCCACCTAGCCCAAAAGCACCCCTGAGCCATCGTCTGGCACTCTACAGTTGACTCCCAGTCCAAGTTCTTCCTGGAAATTACTGATGTGGGGGAGGGGAGAGGTGATGGGTGGAGACTCAAAGGAAGTAGAGCAAAGAGGAAAAAGGGAAAAAGAGGGGAAGAGATCCAATAATACATTCTCTGTCCTAATAGTTATGACACTGTATTAGGAGTTTTTTGTTTTGTTTTGTTTTGTTTTTCTTAAGCATTTTTACATAAGACTATGAGCTTTAGAGAGCATTGGCTTGGTCACATCCCAGGCATAGAATAGTCACTCAAACAATAGCTGTCACCCCTTTGGTTCTCTGAGCAGCACCATGGCAATGGGCAAGAACAAGACACTTATGAAAGGCGGCAAAAAATGAGCCAAGAGGAAAGACATTTGACCCGTTTTCTAAGGAAGATTGGTGTGATGTGAAAGCACCAACCATGTTCAGTGTAAGAAGTATTGGGAAAACAGCAGTCATGAGAACTCAAAGAACCCAAATCACATCTGATGGTCTCAAGGGTCATGTTTTGAAGTGAGCTTAGTTGATCTGCAGAACAATAAAGTTGCATTTAGAAAATTCAAGCTGATTACTGAGGTTATTCAGGGCAAAAGCTGCCTGACTTGGATCTTACCCATGATAATATATGCTCCATGGTCAAAAAATGGCAGACCATGACCGCAGCTCACATTGGTGGCAAGACTACTGCCGGTTGTTTGTGTAGTCTATTCTGTGTTGATTTTACTAAAAATGCAACAATCAGATTCAGAGGACCTCTTATGCTCAGCATCAATAGGTCAGCCAAATTTGGAAGAAGATGATGGAAATCATGACCCGAGAGGTGCAGACAAATAACATGAAGGAAGTGGTCAATACACTGATTCCAGACAGCACTAGAAAAGACATAGAAAAGGGGCTTGCTAATATATTTATGCACTCCATGATGCATTTGTTAGAAAAGTCAAAATGCTGAGGAAGCTCAGGTTTGAATTGGGAAAACTCATGGAGTTTCACTGCGAAGCTAGCAGTTCTAGAAAAACGGCTGGAGATGAGATAGGTGCTGAAGTTAAGTTAGCTGATGGATAGGAGCCCCTAGTCAAAGAATCTGTTTAAAATTCAGACATATTGAGTGCAGGCTACGAACCAAAGCATCGCAGGTTGGATTCCCAGTCAGGGCACATGCCTGGGTTGCAGGCCATGGCCCCCAGCAACCGCACATTGATGTTTCTCTCTCTCTCTCTCCCTTCCTTCCCTCTCTAAAAATAAATAAATAAAATCTTAAAAAATGTTTAAAAAAATAAAAATTTCAGACTTATAATGGTGATAAAAATCCTATTTGTGATATTTAAAAAAGTAGCTGTTGAAGGGTCTATATGAGTGACCGAACAAACAAATTAGCAAATGAGAGTCCTGAAACTCTGAAGGGGAAACACAGAATTACTGTGGATCTCATACGCTGACAATTCTGAAAAGAGACCTCTAAAACATTGACTGAGATGCCTTTGGCCGCCTCATTTCAAATGCATTATCTTTCAGCATGTTTGTGAAAATATCAGTGTCCTTAGCCCATGTAGTCTAATGATGTTGTCACCCTGAATAGGACCACTACCATGGAGTACTCTGGTGGAAGTTGTAACAACTTTTAAAATTAACAGATTATGTGTATAACCTGAGATTAATTTTTTTGGACATTGTGAATATATTACCAAACTAATTTTTTGCTCTTGAGTTTGATCACATATCAGCTAGAATTGTGATTTTTGACCCTGTGAAACAGCAATGCAGTAAGGAATCAAAAGACAGCAGATTTAAGGTAAGTGAGTGTCTGTTTGTGTACTTTAAAGGCAGGTAAAACAAGTTTTGTCAGCCTAATTCAGAGTAAAGTTGCTAATGGTGACAAAATGACAGCCAAAATCTAGGAAAGTTTTCTGCTAGCAGACCCAGAATGACCATTTTTATTTCCAGGATCAATGCTTATACAATATAGAGGATTCATAAAACACAAACAAAAGCATGGCTGAAGTGCATGGGTCAATTGCTCATCTTGCCTGTTTTGTACTCACATTATAAGCCATGCTCCTGAGCTTGGATTTCTATACCTATAATCCTGGCAACTCAACTTCTAGGAATTCATCCTAAGGAAATAATCAACAAGATGCCCAGATATTTATATACAAAGATGCTCACCACAGCACATTATTTGTATTAGTGAAACACTGACAACAAGCTAAATGTCCTACTCTAGGAGACTGGATAAATAAAGTACAGTGTGTCCATAGGACAAGGCAGTATTTTAAAACACCATTAAAAATCATGGTGTAGAAAGACATGACATTTTGTGGGCAAGTAATCACAGTCTATATCATGACATATTGTTAAATGAAAAGAACAATTTGTAAAGTAGTATACAACATGATTCTACTGTTGTTTTGAAGTGCCTAAGTATGCCTAGAAAGATTACTAGAATAATATACAGCAACATTTTATAGTGGTTATCACTGGTGACATGGGAAGTGATTTTTACTTTCATCTTTATGTCTTTCTCTGTTCCATAAATTTCCTACAATGAACATGAAATAAAAAAATATTATTTATAAGCAGATTACTTGATGCCAGTGCTTTCATCTGTAGTATCGAAGATGATCACGTCTACAGTCAACTCCCGTTTTGTAGAACTCCCCGTCCAACGTCCGCCTGTTGGCGGCAAAACATCACAAGCTGCTAGACCTCGCTTCAGCAAACTCAATACTTGAGCTCTGGCTAAGAAAGAATTCAGAGCCAAGACCCAAACTACAAAGAAAGTCCATCTAGAAAGTCACAGAGACCAAAGAAGCTAGCCACGGAAGAAACAGGCTCAAGAAATAAGCCACAGAGGCAAAAGAAGGGTCCCTGGAGCCCAAAAGAAAGAAAGGCAAGGAAAACATGCCTGAAGGTAGGGGTGGGGCAAAGCAAGGGCATGTGAGAAAAAGAGAGCTGCACTGGGTCCTCCATCCTAAGGGCTTTTATCTGGAAGTCTCAGGGGTGGATCTCAATAGAATATTCATCAGCCTTCCAGGAGTGTGGTCTCCACTGATTGGTCAGTGCCAGGTCAGGGGGTCATTAGTCAATGAAGCTTGTCCGGATGTCAGCCGTGGCTGTTATGTCTGGTTTTGCTGCTTTTCTGGTCCTAGAGCTGAAACACAGCTGAAGCTTAGATGTCATATGCTTAAGGGAGTGGTCATGCAAGGGCTTGTAGTTTTGCCCACTGCTAGGCATGCAGGGTTCTCTGTCCCAGTGACCCTCTGTGCGTGGCCTATCTATCCTACTCTACTCGTGCCTATCTAACTGCCTACTATACTCCTTCCTACTCCATATCATTTGGGTATCTGTTTGCCTTACTTACTGGATTGTATGCTCTTTTGATGGCTGAGCCTATGTTGAACTCATTTTCATATTCCCAACAGGAAATAAATAAGAAGTCACAAAGAAATCCTAGGTTTCCCCAAAGATCCAAACAAAATTAACCTGGAGAAATCCTGAATTCCAAGCCACTGTGGAAGACATCACTGCATCCTGTCGCCTGAGGTGGTACACAAAGCAGTCACTTAGGTTAAAACATCACAGTGAATACAATGTGATGGGTTCCATCTGTATCTGTCTAATTTTTGCACACTTCTCTATTCAGAGTGTAGTTACATTACCTAGGTTTAAATAAATATTATAATGGTGATCATTTCAATAAAACCCGTATATAATCCTCATCATTACATTATTTCAAAGGTAAATGAAATCTTTTTCATCTTTTTCCAGGAACATTTTCTACTCAGTTAATGAGAAAATTGCCCTCCCATGGGGGATTTCTGTGTTCTTCACTGGGGGTGGGGGGAGGGAGGGAATGGGCACCACTCCATGTGAGCTGTTGAGTGACCCTGGTGATAAAGCTGCCATTGACGCACTCCCTAGTGAAATATGAGATCTGACGGAGTCATGGTGACTAAGGGGGTTCCCTGGAATGTCTGCTGCAGCTTTAGACACCAGCACACACAACCCTCTGGCAGGTAATCAGGGACAATGCAACTAGTCTAGACTTCAGGATCTTCCCGATTCCAACACACCCAGACTATCAGCTTGCATTAATCATTGCATCCTTATTGTTAACATGATTCAGCCTTCATGACTCACTGGCAGCACACACAGAGCAATCTCTGTTGTGACTGGAGAGGGACAAAAGAGTGAAGAAAATTAAGAAATATTTTTGCCTAAAGGTGCAGAATACACCAGCGATGAGTGATGGGAGCCCTTGGTGAGGTAGAGAACAAATGCAAGCTAATGAGGGATTTTGTGAAGCATGTGGACGGTTCCTTTCTAGCATTGTCTGTGTGGCTAAGTTAGCACTCAGCATATGCTGCTTAGAATTATAATTATTTTTCATTTATAGATACCTTATCCTTCCGACTTTGTTATATTCTCCAGAAGGATAAGAGCCACATTGCTTATGTCTGGGTCTCCAGGACCTGACACCCAGCCTCAGAGGGAGTAGCCACTCAGGCGTGATAATGGGGAATAGTTGTGTCTCTGTGACAGTGGTAATGCTTCTGGCAAAGTCTGCTATGCTGACCAAATAAAGGTAAAACTTTTAGAGGTGCTGTCAAGCTTGATTGCCCAGTGAAACTTCTTTGGCCTGCTAATCACTGAAAAACAGGCTCTCTCACTCATATGAGATTTCCCCTCCTTCCTGTTCTCAGCTAGAAATACCATGAGAACAGACTGTCTCACAGTGTTTTCAGATTTCCACTTCTAGTCTCTGCCAAAAGCAGGAAGTGCAGAAGTGGGCGATAATTCTTTTTTCTTTTTAGAACACTTTATTAAAGAGTTTTGGTTGTTACTTGTTTTTCCCCCTGAACCTCATTAGAATTAATTTGAGCAATACTTTGAATTTACATGATGATTTTCTTACAAGGCTCACAAAGAGTTTTATTTATCAGTGCTCTTTCCCAGTAAGGTAAGGTAGTAAAAGGCACAAAGGTATGGAATAGTAGAGATCAAAGGAACCTTGGGGATTTTCTACTCCAGTGTTTTCTGTTTTTTTACTGATGAGAATATTGAGACCCAGAGTTATCTATCACCTGGGGTACTTCTTGCTCTGTGCTGACACCTATCACTTCATTCTTACACTGTCATTCCTCCTTCCTCCCTGCCAAGGGACGACACAGTCATTTCCCAAGTCTTAAACTAGCACTACCCAGGCCTCCCACCACCACCACCACCTTACCTATTCTACCCTCACCACTTACTGACTCCTAACGTATAAGTTAACCCTCTTATCTTTGGGAAATCAGAAGTAGATAACCATCATTGAAAGGGCCAAGAACCAATGTGTCTCACTATATTATTGAACACGGAGGAAGAGAAGAAAACAGGAAGAATGAATCGAAAAGAGGAGTGAAATATGAAAGAGAAAGAGCAAGAAAGGGAAGGAAGCACAGCTTTATTGACGGCCAAGGAGATCCTTTCGCTGTGACTTCCTGGTATCGCCTTTCAACACCCTGCAGAGTCTCAACATATCTTTTGGGAAAGCTGCTTCCTGCAGGGCACCATTTGGTTCTCCTTCCAGGAGATAATCGTTCTACCTCACCTTGCTCTAATACAGCAGTTTTCAAAACTTTTCATCTCATGCCACACATTAACTACTAAAATTCTGTGGCACACCAAAAAATATAATTTTGCCCATTTGACAAAACAATAGGTATAATTTTGATTCATTCATACCAGGCAGTTATTGTTGTGTTGGCTGTTGCCATTTTTTGTTTGATGATATAAAAGAGGTCAATGCCCCTGACTAAATAATCAGATATTGCATGTTTTAAAAATGTGGGTGGCACGCCAGTTGAAAATTGCTGCTGCAATATCATTTCTGTATCTGAGGACTGTATTTAAGCCTAAAGAGCTAAGTGAGTCCTCAGATGAGAGCTTGAGGTGAAGCCAAAAATAAGTCTTGTAGATGCTATGGACTTAGTTGTGTCCCTCCCCCCAAAATTAATACAGTGAAGCCCTAACCCCCAGTGTAATTGTATTTGGAAACAGGGTTTGGGGGGTAATTAAGGAGGAAACACTGAGGTCATAAGGGTAGGTAGGATAGGATTGATGGCCTTATAAGAAAAAAAAGATACCTCTCTCTCCCTGTCCTTCTCCCTCTCCTTCCCTCTCTCTCTCTCTCTCTCTCTCTCTCTCTCTCTCTCTCTCTCTCTCTCAGAATTCGCAGAAGAAAGGGCTTGTGAGGACAGAGTGGAAAGGCGGCCATCTACAAGTCAGGAAGAGGGCTCTCACGCCCAAAACCAAACTGACCAGCACCTTGACCTTTGATTTCCCAGCCTCTAAAACTGTGAGAAATAAATTTCTCTTGTTTAAACCACCTGATCTGTGATACTTTTTGTGGCAGCACTTGCAAATTAATACACAAGTTATTGATAAAAGTCAGATTGTGTTTTTTTTCTGTGACACTCTACAGAGTGGCTGTGGCTGTCTATCCCACACCAGCTGCACACACCTTGTGGGTATAATGGTTTCTCAACATGAGCTGGCCTCTCCAGTAACCAAACTGAATTATCACAGCACCAAATGAGGTGACAGCACAGTACGAGGTTACAAAAAGGCAGGTGCTCATCCACTAGGGGTTCTCATGATCATGTTCATTGCTTTGGACAAAGGTAGATTACCTGTGCAGCTCATGCGGTTCAGCTTCAAGGCTCCATGTTTACATGAGCCCTTCCTAAACCCTGAACCTAATTTTGTATTCATATAGTTTTTAATGTTTAAAATAGAGCTTATTGCCCCTCCAAATTATACCCCCACATCTCACCCTTGCACCCAACAAGCATTCATTATGCCAGGCCTTATTTTTTGGGCTCCAGCAGAGTTGAATGAGAGAGAATACAGTAGAGAACAAGACAAGGCCATCACAGCACAAGTAAATGAATTCAGAGTAAATAGATTATTTGCATGATTTAGGTAAAAACAATCCAAATACATAGCGGGGGGTGGGCAGGCAAAGAGGACGAGTCTGTGCCCATTTCACAAGGACTTCACCAATGCGACCTGGACGAACTGTTGGCCTCTGCACCCCCCAAAGGCCTGACGATGCACACATTTCAGCTGGAAGAAAACAGTATTTATTGAGAGTTTGCTGGGCTTCAGGTAAAGTACTTGGTATTTTGCATATATTATCACAATCATTTCTCATCATCTCCATGTAACATAAGCATCATTATTTCCATTTAATGAGAACACTGAAGCTCAAAGCAGTTAAATAATATGTCCTACAGTGGAGCTAACTTCATATTCAGGCCTGCTTGACTCTACAGCTTCCATTTTGCCAAACCTTCCACCAACAAACCCCCATGGCTAAGGGAGGAGCTGATGAAGAAAAAATAGGGACAGGGACACTCAGCCTTCTGAATTATTAGTGCACAATTCTCCAAATGGCATTCTTTTCACAGTGGTTTTCGTACAGAGGGCCCCATTTCACAGCACAGGGCGTGGTGGGAACAGATGCACACAGGCTTCGAGCATTACATGCCTTTGAGTGCTCGGTTCTGCAGCTTTTTTTTACTCTGTACACAGCTTTGAGCTCTGTCAAATCTGGAATTTTAAGTCCATGAACCCACTGGCTAGTTATTCATACTTTGGATATCTAATCCCATAAAATAGAAAACCTTTCAAATTTTGGAAATTTTGGAATTAATTTAATCATGTCTAACTATAAAATCCTCACCCTTCAAAAGCCCTTATGTAAGTTCTTTTGTGGAAGATTCCCTATGCAGACCAAAAACATGTGTCAAATGATCACAAACTACCCTCTCCTTTGGCTGTGAGTATATCAAGAGATACTAGTATGACATGTAGTTTTCTCCTTTTATCTTCTTAAAAGACCAACCAGAAATCCAATGTGAAAAAAAAAGCTAATGTGATACTAAGTTTGCAAATTTAAACTATGAGTTCTGTAGTCAAGACATGTAAAAGTTTCCATAGCAACATTAGCTCTCATCTTTAGGATTTTCAGTTCTATTAAAGCCATCAAAATTGCGCTTTCGTATATACAAGTGTATATGCAATGTGATCAGACTTGAGGTTGAGGCTTATTTCCCATATTTTAATTCTAAATGATTCTTGTTAGGAATTTTCATACTTGTTTCATGAGTGGACATTTTGTAAATGTATAGTATGAAGCAGCAGGTTAATTTATTTTATTCTTCCCCGAATCTCTTCATCTTTTACATTCTATCCCTTAGTACCCAGAATGCTGAGAGGGGAAAGGTATGTGTCAGAGGGCCACCAACCACACAAAGAACCCACCTGGCTACAACCGTGGTGCCACCCCCCCACACAGCACAAAACCAGCTTCCTTAGAGATGCAAGGTGGGGAAGGGAGCGGGGAGCAAACTTTCTCCCAGGCCCCACAGGCTGACCTACTCACATCGTCTACCTTCCAGATCACTTTTAGAGCTGAAAAGGAAACTGGCTTTGCCAGTGGCCAAAGTCAGCCAGGTCCGGGAAAAAATACCTCCTCAAACTAAGCCTGAGCAGAGAATCTAGTAAAATTCTGCCTCAGCTGAGAAAGGTAGTTTTACTCAATATTTTGTGAGCTGTCCATAGAAAACCACACATGTAATGAACATTTCTTTGGGGGGAACCCTAATAATTGTAAATTCCTGCTCACAATGTGGATGGTGTTGATTTTTCCCAAAATGAGTGAAGCAGATGGGGATGGCAAAGATGCAGGAAGATTCCCGTGAGTTCCCTTAATATGAAACAGTTTGGACAGTTGAGGACATCTGGAGTGAACGTGGGGGAGGGAAAGGAAACATTTCTTCAATGCACTTTTCCTCTGAAATAGTATCGAGGTGTCATAGACATGCAGAAACCCTGAATGAAATAGACAAATGGATGTGGCAGAAGGCTTAGAGTGAAACCAGCCTGCAATGATCGGGCTATTTTTAGCTTTCTACTGAAGAAAGCAGCTGTATTCAGAAAGGCTGCCACTCATTGCTTGTGAGACCGATTTGTTCTGTTCCAGGGTTCCAGCATTCATCACCAGTGAACCTCTCCCCGGGGATCCTCAGAAAAGAACCTGGAACAGCCATTACCATGGGTTGGGGGTTTTTAAGGGACTTTAGAGAAGATTCTTAAGAATCTTAGTTTATAGACCTATTAGAACCAGAGACTCATAAGCTAAATAAGAAGGTATTCCTATACCTTTCTGGTGCAAACCTGGTCCCATATAAATCGGTTGCAACATCTTAAGAAACCAACGGTAAAATTCCAGCTCACTCTTTTGATGATGTAAGTGGCCAGTCTCTGTCTCTTTCATTTTCTTTGGCTTGAGCTGCTAGATAAGAAGAGAGAAGACAGTAGACATGTTCCAGAATCTGAAAGGCAAGCACTGGAGAGTGACCCACTTTTAGAAACAAGAGGGAGCAAGAGGGCAATTTACTGTTGTATGAAAGAGAGATTGAAGGAGTCTAGGTATCCTGAGTGAGAGAGTTGTTACCTGAGCTCTGGATGAAGCCGGTGCTCAGCACAGGTCCTGCCTCTCCCCATGGGGGCTGTAGCATGCTCTGCACCTAGGTGGCTCTGCACTCTGACATTTATGCATCGACCATACACGGGGTTCTGTCCAACACATCAGCCCCCAGATACAACTTTCATTAAAACTGCTCTTATTTAGCAGTAGAGTAAGTCTTCTTTTTTCTCAATATTTAACTTGCTGACAGAAATTGTCCCTTATGTTAGCAAGAACTGGTGAAAATGCAATAGCCTGGCAAATGTCAGTCATAAATCACACCCATAGGTCCAAACCCTTCTCTGCCTCAGAGCAATGGAGGAGGATGGCAAACAGATAAAGGACAGAGACCTACAAGAAGTAATAAGGGTGGGGGCCTAGCAGAAACCGTACTTCCTCATCCTGTGCACCCGGTGGCACCAGCCAATGGAAAGGTACCTGGAAAGACACCCTTGCCGCTCAGAACTGGATGGGCCTTTGTCAGTCATCAGCACATATCTCCAAGTTCAACTCAATGGAAATGAATTTGACAATCTCTTCTAGGCTAAAAAAGAAAAAGGGGGCAGGAGGCATTGAGGATGTAAACAAATAAACGAGCTAACAAAATCATCAACAAGCACCAAACAGTAATGCCCAATGCTGGCCTTCCATCACCTGTAAAGTGAGAGTTTGACTCCATGATACTAAGTTTCCATCCATTTCTTAAATTTGGACACAAGAGAGAAATGATCCTCCCTAAAACGTTCATTTTAATGTGTAATCACTCTCATTTTGTGAAAATTCTTTCCCTGGCCCAGTGGGCCTCAGCCCTGGCTACATTGGAGTCACCTGGGGAACTTTAAAAAATATGAATGCCCAGATGCAAGCCCAGACCACGTAAGTCAAGATCTCTCAGGTGGCAGGACCTAGGCCTCCACATTTTACAGCCACCTTACCTGCTCAGCTTCAATTCCTTCCTGATTCCTCCTCACACATACTCATCATGTCACTGAAGACACTTACCAGTAGCCTCCTTACAGACACAGACACCCAGACCTGCACCACACTGCACATTACACGGGCACTCAGCCACATTAGAAACCCACAAATAGTGGGTTTCTAACACTTAGTGTGAAGAATGTAAAATATCTCATTAAAATAATTTTATATTGATTACATATTGAAATAACATTTCAGATACATTGGGCTAAATAAAACATATTGTTAAAATATAATTTTTACCTGTTCCTTTTTACTGTTTAATGTCATTACTAAGAAATTTTGAATTACTTATGCAGCTCACATCTACTTCCATTGGACAGTACTGTGCTAAACGTAATTTAAACTACTATTATAGGGTTGGCCAAAAAGTTCATTTGGTTTTTTTCTATAAGATAGCTCTGGTAGTGTTTAGTTGTCTTTAACTTCATTCAAAACAATTTTGTTAGATTGTATTGTGACAGCTGTCATATCAGTTTTTCTAAAAGAAAACATCAAAATCGCTGAATTTTTGTGTAGCCATTTTGATATTGAAGATGGAAGAAAAGTGACATTTTGGCATATTATACTTTATTATTTCAAAAAAGGTAAAAATGTGAAAAAAGATTTGTGCAGTATAAGGAGAAGGTGCTGTGATGGATCAAATGTGTCAAGTGTGATTGCAAAGTTTGGTGCTAGAGATTTCTCATTGGATGATGCTTCACTGTCAGATAGACCAGTTGAATGATAGCAATCAAATTGAGACATTGAGAATAAGTAACATTCGACCATGTGGAAGATAGCCAAATACTCAAAATATCCAAATCAATAAAGTTCCTGGTGAAATTTTTTTAAATGTGTCTTTTATCTCATGGAGAAAAACCACACAAACTTTCTGGCCAACACAGTTCTCGTCCCCATTATGGAGAGTCCCAGTTCTCTTAACTCTTATTCCTCAATTATTTTTTCAGTACAAAGTGCTGTTGTTGCTTTTCTTTGAAACTCTTTCACAGTGAAGCTTAGGGTACATATAATACATCTGAACTTAGAATTTGCTCGACTCATACCCCATGTGGGGAGCTATTGGATGTGATGTTTGAGGATTATTAGAAAATCTCCTAAACCAAAGATACTTCGTCCAGTTCACTAAGACCATTAGAAATGTTCCTTAGGGTTAAGGTACTGCTTTCCCAAAAGCCTTCACCAAAAATTCCCCCAAGGATTTAATTCACTAACACTCATCACATTTGCAAAGAGTAGCAAACTGAGGGGATGAGACACAGAACTCAAGAAAGATTTCATCCACTGAACAATTTTGCTGAAGGACTATGTCATTCGTTTAAAAATTTATCTTAATTCAGTCTTTAGAAACAGGTAAACTAGGACATGGTTAGTCATGTTGCCAAATAATTCCTCCTTTTAGATAAAGTTTGGCTATCTTTTTGGCCTTTAAATAGCAAAATTCTACTTAACTCACATTCATAGCATAGAATGAAGCACCTTGTATCCCAGAAAGGATCAGCAAATTGTTGAATGCAATGAAAGGATTGCTTTGTGAGCCATTCTCACTCTTCTTCATCAGCCTGCATGCATCTAGGGTTTTGCCTAATTTTCACTGTTCGGTGAGCATCATAGCCTTGGTGCTCTTCACATCCAGCTCTCAAGCCAGCTCTTTCCCTCAGTCCAGCGCACTTAGCATTTTTTCCTGTGGTGACTCTTTAAAGGATTTTGTTTGTTTCTGACATCCCCTTCAATTGACCAAGGCACTTTTAGGTGCTGGGGCCCTCTTCCAAGGAGCTGGTGGCTGCACTGAGGGTTCTCTTTCCAGCTGGGGGCCAGCTGCAGGACTCCTGAGCCCTGTTCTCTCGTGCAAGTTACGGTGGAAATTGCACAGCAGTCCAGGATGAAACCATAGGGTGGGCGTGGGCCCTCAGCAAAGTTAGGGTGATTCTTGCTTATTGCTTCTAGCTATTCACTCACTCAAGAGAAACTCCCATCAGTGGTAAGCACTCCCTCCCCCGTTGGCTCACTGTTCTTCCACTCCCTAACCCAACTCTGTGAGTGTGCCACTTAATCTTGAGATTCCCCATTCATTTTACACTTAGCATCTGAAACTCACCTCTCACTTTATATTCTGTTTGAAACCACTTCCAGCGTGTGGACTTCCTATAGCCCTATACAGCACACCACTGTGACAGAATAATTCTCTGCCTTCTTGTCTGTGCTGTCGGTCCTGTATCTATACATAAGTCCATCTTGTGCTACCAAACAGTGATGATTAGATATCTGCCAGCCGGGTCCCAGGGAAACGGAGGACTTGACAACATCAACCGGGCTCAGGGCTCAGGGATTAACTGTGCCGTCCCACCCTGACATCACAACCACGGTATCTGCCACGTGATTCTGTCAGCACTCATCACACTGCCTTCCCTATTACTCCTTGAGGAAAGGCAATGTGTCTCATTTTTCTCCTTACCTCTAAATCTGGGATAGTGCTAGTCACATATTAGTTACTCAATAAATGTTTGACAAATGGGGAAGGAAATTAAATATGTTAATCAACTCTGCTCAGCAAATGGGCTAAGAAAGAGGTAGTTCTCAGACTAAAATCATAAGTTTAGTTAGTGAGCCTTTGGGAATGTGGATATTTGTGGCAGAAATGATCAGTTTCTTAGGATGGTCCCCATGTGGAAGCATACAACAGGCATAAAGGCCTAGCAGCCAACCAGTGAATATTTTCAACAACAGTGCAAACCAAAAAGAAGCCCAGGGACAGGACAGAGAGTTTGGCATGCCCCCGGCACCAGAGGCACCGAGCCCTGGGGATCTGAGGGCAGGTGTTGGTTAGGCCTGGGCACGGCAGCACACAACCAAAGGAAAGACACATTTGGGTCATAAGGAGGACCTTGGACATGCATCCACCCAGAAATCGGAAGTATGGGGTAAAGTGGATAAGATGAGGGGTAGTGCTGAGACCAAGACATGGAAGAAGGTGCTAAAGAAGACAGAATCCTCTAGTCCACTTCCAATTCTTCAATTTTCTGTTCTCTGCATTAGCCAGAGTTCCTGGGTCACTGGCCAGGCATAGCTTGGCACATTCGGAAGTGGGCAGGGAACTGCTGACTCGCCACTGAGCCAGTCTGTTCAGTGCTAACCCATCCTTCATAAAGGTGTCTTCCACCACCCGTGGTTCTCACAGTGGGGTCTCTGCATGCAGCATCAGATCAGCATCGCCTCACCTGGAACCTGGTTATATGCGCACTTTCTCAGGGCCACCCAGACCTTTTCATCAGAAACTCTGGGGAGGCCCCACTGCCTGTTTCTAAACCAGCACTCAGGGGATTCTGATGCAGGTTAGGCTTCAGAAATGCCATTTTCAGAGGTTCTAATCTAATTGCTCTGGAAGCTTAGTCCCCAGATGATCCTGATTCACAGCCAGACATGAGACACTTGCTTGTGTCCTCTACGAGTCTGTGTGACTTGAAGCCAGTTTCTTCCTCTGCCTGGACTTGTTACTGCTTCTGTAAAACGGGGATAAAACTGTCTTATTTACCTCTATGCAAGGTACTGAATGAGAGGATTTCTTGAGGTCCCTTTCAGCTCTAGAGAAATAATCCTCTGAGTCCTTGAAAAAGAAAAGGAAAAAAGAAAATAGGGAAAGCCTAGGAAAGGTTGGTGTGGTGGAAAGCCAGCCAGGCCAGACTCCACAAAACAAAGCAAGGCTTCTAGAGGTGGCCCTGGAATATTTTTAGCAGAATCAAATACATAGGGGGAACAGCACTTGGTATCTTTGGGTTGGTGACTAAAACTTACTTTCTTAAGTCTTCTCAGAGGAAGAAGTTCATAGATTTTAATGAAAGAATCATGCAAAACACCTTTATATCAAAATAAAAGACTAATTGTCTGCAGAGTTCATAATGCAAACTATGTTAAGGGCGAGCCCAGTAACTGACAAGATGGACCAGAATGGGACAGATCTGGGTCATTTTGGAGATAACTTTAGTATTCCTTCTTTCCTCTCCTCCAATCTCTACCTTCCAAACAGGGGAGAATTCTGGGAACCTTCCCCCTGATTCCAGATATACCTGCGACGTAGGACTAAGCAGATAGGAAAATCTGGGGTGTGGGGTCAAGGGCGTAAGTGGAAATGAAAACATAAGCAATGAATTCCTTGATGACCCAAGAAGCAGAACCCTGGCTGAGAGCCAGGGCTGTACTGTTAGGAGCAGAGCAGGTATTTAAGTTTCTGTCTTCAGATTGGGGCAAACCTAGTAGAGGAGCAGATTGTGTGCATGGACCCTCAGGAAGCTGCCAGATTGGCGGGGTGCCCAGAGTGGCTAAAAAACGACCCACTTTGAAGACTGAGTACAGATCACAGCTAGGGAGGGAAGGTAGGAAGCCAAGGCTCAGTTCCAGTGGTCAGGTCCATACGCATAGATAGTGACAGGAATGGTGCCCCCTTGAAATGTGCGATGCTCAAAGTGAGCAGCTGTGCCTGGAAGCAGTGCGTGACTTCTGTGACATCAGGAGACAGAACTGGGGGTGCCCCTTTATGTCTTCCAAATAATGTCTTTGTTTCAGAGACTGATATAAAATGATTGGTATATTAAAGCCATGGATTTAATCCGCAAAGCAAATGGATTAATCCCTCTCTTAATGTTCGTTTCCCTCCTTACCTTCTCATTAACTTGTTCCTTAGCTTCTCAAGGCTGGACAGAGTAGCTGGGATCAGAAACAGGGCGAAACTTTAGCAGGAGCCATTTGAAATTTAATTAGATAACCCTTTCAAAAATATGTTAGCTTTGAATCAATTTGGCAGAAATGTAAACTAGAAAGCTTGAATCTTTTCTACCTGTTAATTTGATTATTTTGAGCCAAAAAAAGAAAAGCAGATGACAAGATCATTATGTTTGGCAAAACTTCTTTTCCAAAGAGGTTATGCAACAGCCTCAAAGTGTGCCCCAAATAAACTCTTGAAGATGCAGTAAATCTATATTTTTATTGTAATAGTTACTAGTGAGCTCTGAGAGAATAAAGCCATTTCATGAAAGAAGAAACATGAGCAAGAGGGTGGCTTGCAATGTGTCTGGAATGTGATGGCCAAGATACAAAGAAAAAGAAAAACATACCTGGCATCTTGGCTACATTTTCTCCTTAGAATTTCATCTTATGGAAGATGTAATTATCTCCCAACTTCTCTGGTGCTGGCTGTCTGGCTAATTCTACAGACACAGGCTATTTAAATGTTCTAGGAACGCTGCACTAGTAGTGCTTGCATACAAAATGCAGGGCCTCCCAAAGACGTTACAGAGCAGTGGGAACGGCAGTGCATAATTCTATGGAGTGAATATCTTGTTAGACCTAAAAGTAGGTACCTTTTACTTTTTTTACAATTCCATGCATATTTTAGAGACCACATTTGCTTGTTACACTTATGGTTATATCAGGGTTAAGACAAAACTCAGGCTGATATCTGCAAACAGGAATAACTTAGACAACTCATTAGGCAAGTGTCCCATTGTAGGAACCTGTGACACAGAGCCTTTGGGTGCAAGGGCCAGCAGGTGCAAATACCTTTGTTTAGAAGGCACTATGGAGCTATGGCAACACAAGCTCCCATGACTGAGGAAGATGACATGGCAGTGGTTCTGATTTTCCCTATCAGACAAAGCTACATTCCATTTTCCAATTGCCTCAGTGCTTGGGAGCACTGAGAAAATATCCTCTAAGGCATTTATATAGTAAACTATACTTCTTCATGGTCCTGTGAATAGTATTGATGATTGTGTTGTTTTTTATTATTATTTTTAACCCTAGCCTGAGGATATGTTTTTATTGATTTTTAGAGAGAAAGAGAATGTGAGAGAGAAACATTGGTTGGTTGCGTCCTGTATGTACCCCATCTGGGGATCAAACCCTCAAACCCTCAACCTAGGTGTGTGCTCTGACCAGGAATCAAACCTGCAACTTTTTTGGCATATAGGATGATGCTTCAACCAACTGAGCTGCCCACAGGGGCAGTACTGATGATTATGGAAACCACAGCTTGAGCAAAAGTTCTGATGTGGTTATCAGCTAGCCTCATGTTCATAAAGAAAGTTTAAGTGACCTGAAGGTTGTGCCTTCATGATGATGGATGGTGAAGATAAAAGAAATATAGACTTCTCTACTCTGTTACAAATTGTTCCTGAACTCACTAAACTACCCTTCCCTATTTATCCGACAGGATGTTTCCCTGCGATGATGTTGTTATCTTGATATTATGTATCAAGAACCCCAGGTGCAGCCTCCATGTTTTAGAAAGAACATGAGCTGGGATGTCAAGAATATTCTGGGGATAGGGAGAAGGAATTCAGGGGATAGCAGAGGAAAAGGAAGAACATGACAGGGTCTTGGGAATCCCCAAGGAATGACACAGGAACACACTATAAAGGGGCTCCTTGCTCCTTGCTATTCTCTCTTTGTGATGAAATACACTGATGCTTCTTTTTTTTTTCTTCACTCAGTCTCAAAGCATCCTCCACGGATCAGCATTAGCAGAGGCATGAGACACATTCACATCTGAGAAGCACTTTAATTACAGTGAAGCTCTGAGCGTGGTGAAGCAATTCCATCCTCCCTAATCAGAGAGTGCATCTGAGTATAGAAAGCAAGAGAGAGACTCATCCCCTCTTGGTTGAGGATTTTCTTAGGGCTAAAAATAGGTCCCCCAGCCACCAGGCCAGCGCTGTTCTGCCACTTCCCGGAGCAGAGGGTACTTCTCCAACGTACTTGGGCAGGACCCCACACCCTGCACCTCATCTAATGTGAAGTAGTAGAGAAGAGTGTTGGCAGGTTGCCAGTGCTTAAAATCCGGCACTGCTCCCTGCAGCACTCGGCTGTGCCATGTTACTTAACCAGGCCTCACCTGTAAAATGGGGATGATGACGGCGCTTCCTGCGTGGAGTCAATGTGAAAACTCACTGAGTTAATGCAGGTGCAGTGCTTACAGTGCTGCCAGGTGAGTAGCAGTCGGTAAATGTCGATGGTTACTTTTTTACTATACTTTTATATTTTTTCTTTTTTCAGCATTGCTGAGTTCTCTAGTGGTGACCATTTTTCTTCATAGAAAGAAAATTTGCTAGTAAAGTGCCTTAATGGATGACGAGTCTGGGGATAAATATGTGTTCTGTACAAAAGAAAAATGTGCAAGCTTGAAAAATAAATGGTTCCTAGGACAGAGTTGGCTAACTTTTTCTGAAAAGGCCAGATAGTAAATATTTTAGACTTGGCTGGTCACCTGGTCTCTGCTGCAACTACTCCACTGTTGTAGTGCAAAAGCGGCCACAGGTAAGGTGTAAATGAAGGAGCGTGACCGTGTTCCAGTAAAACCTTATTTACAGAAACAGGCCCTGGGTCGGATCTGACCCGCAGCCAGAGATCGCCAACCCCTGTCCCGGACAATACGATCCACAAGAGAAGGACCAGCCCCTTCATGTCCACCTCCATACACTACTGCTCAGCGCGTTGCCGCACACAAACTTGCTGCTCACGTTCTGGTCATTTCTCAGTAAATGAATAAAAACTCCAGAGGGATGGCTTTTTCATGCCTTTAAATGTTGGACTTTGGCACACCTATTCAGACTGTGAAATGCGCACTTCTAAGTTCTGCCAACAGACATGACAAAAGAGTTTCTGGGAATATTACGCCATGTCCATCCAAGTGGTTCAGGTTCTCTGGAAAATAAGGATTGTGTCAAAAAAAGAAAAAAAAAAGAACACAAACAGTGACAGACTCCAACAATCTACAGAGCTACATTCATAAAGCATTATCTGATTGTCCATTATGGACTCAGATGTGTGAAAATGCTTTGGCATCTCCTATTGCTGGGCAAGCCCAAGTCTCAGGGAGTGTGAAGTCTGCCTGAACCTCTGTCCATTATTGCTGCTTCCCTGCCCAGGCTCTGGGGAGAGGCCCTTCAGTGACAAGTGGCCTCTACAGTCAGGCAGGCTGATGGCCCTTGGGAGCTTAAGGAAGTGACTTCCCCTCTTTCTGCTTTGAGTTCCTCATTTACAAAAGGGAAATTGTAATATTACTGACTTCTGCAGTTGATGTGAAGATGAACAGGATGATGCTCAGCATGTTGCCTATTTAACAAGCACTCACCAACTATTAGCTTTATTATTTCTGGAGCAGCATCCAACTCTTACTGAAGTAATTGCCAAAGGCAGCCTTGCCCTGGTTCCGAATGGACAACTGGTGCCTAGGAAAGAAGGAGCCAGAGAGACAGGGCTTCCTCTCCCCTCCCACCTTTATTTAACTTCCCTCCTTCTCCATCCCCTCACCTGCTTGGTGGTCTCCACATCTGCAGGAGGTAACAGTGTTCTGAATACTCTGGGAACCAAGGCATCCTCTGGATGCTAGAGAACATGCCTGCAAGTGTTCAAACAAGAAAGACGAGGCACACTCTGAAGCTTCCTTGAAAAGGCAATTAAGACTCTGGGAGTTTGTTAGTCACTTTTCACAATGGACCAGAAACGAGAGGCAAGAGTTCTATTCCTAGCTTACAACAAGCAGATTCTGAGGCAAAAAGCCAACCAGAGCTCCTCATTGTGCCTCAGTCTCCCATTTTGAGACCAGGGAGTAATCATTTTAGCATGGTCTTGGCTATAATTAAAATTAGGGTTAAAGGACTTTGCAAAAAGACACAGGATCTATGTAGAGTGGCATCATTTAATAGTAATGATTATACAGGTAGCTGGATAACACTATAAGCCTCCATAGGTCTAAAATAGTTCTAGGAACAGCTCTGCCTGGAGGCTAAATGGCCTCAAAGCACCTTCTAACTGAGTCTCTGTGACTACAGAACTATGTCGTCAATTTCAGAATAATATCACCGGGGTGTGGGGTGGTCTGAGGGGAGACACCCATATGAATTACTGAAGAGCTGAACTTTATTGCAATTAGTCCACCAAATCCAGCCCTTTTAGAAATAAAAAGTGGATCTAAAATAACCAAATGTTCCTATGAGATGTTTGCCTCTAAACAGATAAAGTTTATTTGTACTGGCTTGTTCCTGAGTAGGTGTTTCTAGAGAGTTCCAGGGTACTCAAAAACTATCTGTCCTCTTCATTAACGTAAGTTTTGTCTGTAGTTTCTGGCCCCCTATCCTGAGGGTGTTGTTGTTTTGTTTTTAGCTAGATATAAAAAGAAAGTAGGTATTCCTTCCATGTGCTTAGCAAATCCTATCTTCATAGATATTGTAAATGTGTACTTCAGGCCTATCTACCACAATTTCAGATTTATGGAATCTGCATTCTTAACAGCTGTGGGCCCCAAAACTGTAATTAACATCCACAGGAATGCTGAGGACTTGGTTTGTGGCCTTTTAGGACCAAGTGTTGGTAGGTACACAGGGACTCTGACTTGCCACTCCTCTGCCCTAACCACAGGTCAGGTGGCAGTTGGGCTGGGTATGAATGCCTGCTATCTCTAACTGGCTAGGAGAAAAAAAAAGCAAATAAAATTGAATGACCTATGAGCCTGTGTATGGATCCAGGCCCACATGAACTTTAGTTGAGGCCCAGACCTTTCGTTCCCAGGTGGACTCCAGGGGCTGTGAGCAGGCTCACGTAGCAAGCTTGTCAGGTCAATTGGGGTTGCCTTTGGTGACCCCTGTGTTGGCTGAACTGGGATTTGCAGGGAGCAAGGGCAAGTTCAGGGCAGAAGAGCAAATTCCATCTAGCAACTCCCACTATCCTGCGGACATGTGCTGGGGAGAATGGAGGGGGTTGGTCAACTCATGCTGAGAAATTCAGCCAAGAATCAGGACAGGAAGGCTGCCTAGCCAGTGACCACAGGATGATCCAGGCCCAACCAGAAATTTGCTTACCTTCACCATCCTGTATCCGCAGCTCCAGGCTTAGAGCCTGTCACATAGTAAAATAAAATAAGTGAACAGATGAACGCATAAATATTTGTTTCTTTGTTGAATGAGTAGAAGTGTCCAGGCTGCATAAGGAAACATGTTGGAAAGTCTGGTGCAAAAGGCATTTACAAGGGTAGCAACAGAGGAATTAGTCAGTGCATGTCCATTCTGAAGTTGCTTGCTTAGGAACCCAGCTGCCAAATATCAGGGTCCATCCCTTGTTCAAAGAAGAACTTACCATCCTTCCTCTTCTGAGACACAACCCCGTGATTTTTATTCGGGTCACTAGTCTTGCAAGCGAAGATTAACATTGTGTAAGTTGATGATACACTGAAGGCAGTTTAGGTTGCTGAAAAGACATCCGCTTTTTAGGATCGGCCAAATATTGGCTGCATCCAGTAGATGGCACCTTGACAACAAAGGCCCCTGAACTCCTTGAGGAATTTGATAATGGATTTTTAAATTCATCTAAACTTTAAGCCACAGTGCATAATTGTGCTTATGGAAGGTTGGTATTTGGCTATACATAACAACAATCCTCTTCAAAGACCCCGAATTTCAGTCTGAAATTCAGGAAGAGGAAAAAATTTGCTGTGAAAATCTAAGGCAGGCAAATTCATTTTAAGTCCCACAGAATCGTGGAGTTGTAGATCCTTGAGCCTTTCCTGTGCTATGATGTTTATGGTCAGTGATTTCTCCTACTAAACATAACATCTGGAAGCAAGCTTATCATCTGGAAGAACATTAAGTGGGCTCCAGAGGAATGTCTCTTTGATCCCATTGATATGGACGGGGGAACAACAGTAATAAACCCTATCCCACATTCTGAATTGGCTGCTAGAACATAGATATTTTTGAACACAAGCGAAAAAAAACAAGCTCTACCCTGAGAGGTTAGGAACAGGTTCTGAAAGGAGAAGGAATAGGCATGGGAAAGGGAAACCCCTGTAGAGAAGGGTTAGGTTGGAGAAGACAAAATTTGAGGGCACCCAGAGTTCTTTTAAGGTCACTGCCTTGGAAGACTGTGTCATCATTTCAGGTTTCACTTTGTTTTAACAAAAAGGTCACAGTCTGTTTTCATTGTCTGGCACATTTTAGAAGAGTAGAAGAAAAAGTTAAAGATTAGCTCGACTTTTTTACCCTGTGGCTGTGCCAAGCTGCTACGTGCACAATGCTACAGAGCAGAGAGATGAAGTCAAGTGCAAGGTGCCTGGTGTTCCCTCACAGCAACCCCAGCAGCCCCAGAGCTGAGAGCTAAGGACTGAGACTGGCTTGTGAAGATAGGAGGTCAAGGAAAGGCTTGGGAAACAGAGTGACAGTTCTGTCCTTACATGAGTTGTTGTGAGTAACAAAAGTGTGCAAAGCTCCTGGTATAATGCCCGCCACTGAGTAAATGCTCAATAAACAGCAGAGTAATTTTTGTTTTAAGTTAAATAATGCCTTCCAGTCATGGTTTAAAAGTACCTTTATAACATTCATATATTTGAGCATTTCAATAACTTTGTGAAATGGGAGGAAATTATATATTATCTCAATACTGAATTGCTCATGATGAAAATGGTTCTTGGGGAGACCTAATGAACTGACCAATGCCAGGCATCTGATAAATGGAGATCTTGGACTTGAAAGACACAGGACTGAATTCTAGTTTCAAGTGGTTTTTCTACTGTGCCAACTGCATCATCTTTCTCATAACTTCAATGCTTTTTCTTCCTTTTTTCCAGAATTTACTATAGTTCTGCATCTATGAGCCTAGAAAGATGGTAAAAATACTGAGTTTTTGTAGTCTTTTTTCAGTAGTGCCTCATTTCAGGTAGCTCTCAATACTTGTATATAACATTGAGTAAACCTTTCTGATAATTTGGAAATAAGGTTATCTGTGTGTGACTGGGTACATTTCTACTCTGCGTTAAAATAGTCAAGGTAGCAAGAGCATTTAAACTTGATGTTATTAAAAAAGAGAATCATTAATGTAATTCTGTGCTACACATATATTTGGTAAGTGGCATATAAAATAAAACACAACATTTACTATAGAGTGATAATATTGATACATAATTCAAATTAGAAAATGACAAAATAAAATTCCCTAAAAATAATAAAGGAATCCTTTTCATGTTTTATGATTATCCAATGTTAAATGATATGGCTCTAATTTGTTCCTGTAATTGCACTAAAGGCTTCTGGAAATTCTCCTCATAAGGCTCTATTTATAGAGAGCTAAAAAAATTTGAGTGAACTCTTTTCAAAAGTTAATTTTCTATGTGGTTGGTTGTAGTTTAATTTTTGCCCAAAAGGTGGCTTTTTTCCAAGTCTGTTTAGCTGTTGGAATAAACCTGGATCCTTCAGTCATAGACATTTATTCTGTCTAATAAAAACACTGCAGAATTTGCATAACATATTCTAATACCCAGGAGGTTTGTATTTATTAATTAATTAACTAATTGATTAATTAATTTAATCAATCCTATTTTTGAGAAACGCAATGAAATAACAGAAGGTAACACCCAAGAGGCATACATTGAAATCATTTTGTCTCGTGGTCTTTGGCACGTGTGCCAGAACAAACGTGCTCAGTCTCTCCCTGCACACGATGCACCACAGGCCCCTCTGCAAAGTGGAGAGACTCGAAGATCTGCGGTTCTTGGTGGGAAAAATACAATTTGGCTCCCATAGCTTTTCCTTCCCTGGGAGTAGTGGTTTAATTAATGATGTTGGAAAACTGAGCTAAACACAGACGTTATTGCAGTGGGAGGAATTTTGGGCCTTGGGCCAACAGGAATATGAGAGAAAAACGGTGCCATCTGCCCAGCTCCTTCAGGGATTGCTGTGGCCAGGCGACTAACTGCGGGGAGTTAGCGCTTCTCCTTCTCTTTTGAGTTAAGATTGATTACCAGTGATTCTCAACTTTTGGTTCCATCAGAACACATTGCGAGCAATATTTGTATGAGTGCACTGGAGAGCTGGATGCAGTCCTTAGACCAGAGGTGCTAGCTCAAAGGGCCTGGCCCTCCCCTCCCCACTGATAGTGGCTAGGGAGGTCCATTTTCTGGGTGCTCCTGTGACCCACTCATGGTACACTGAAAGGCAACTGATTCATAAACCATGATATCAATTTTAACATTTATAATAGAAGTTTCTTTCTTGAGGCTGCAAATTTAAAATTTATCATTCCCATTCCCGATACCAGAATAATCCACTGGGAACCAGAACATTGTTTAGGAGCACAAAATTGGAGCAAAAAAAAAAAAAAAGCATGGCCAGATTGCCTTAGAGATACTTTCTGCACACATGGGAAAGCCCGGGGAGGGAACCACCTTGCCTTCCCACAGAAAACTCCCCTGTGGCGATCATGATGCTCTTGAAGCTCAGATCCAGTGTGCCTGTCCTTGGATAATACTGGATAGACACAATTTTTAACCTCTAATTTTTACTTTTAAAGATTCTGGACAAGCCATGTTCTATGGCACAATACAACTGATCAGCTCAGTTAAACTCACATTCTAGTCATATGTCCCCGAAATTATAATCAAGTCATTTCAAATGGCCTTGATGATTTTTCATAGCCTCTTTCTTAAGTGACTGTACAGTCGGCCCCATCAATTAGGAATGGATTCTCAGCATTGTCAAAAATGACATTTTCAAGTTCGGAGGCACCTTGTTTCACTTTACTTCACCAGCATCCTCAGACAATAGGTAGTGGGGAAAAAGCCAGTGAGATACATGTTTACCTTAACATATGTGGGTCAGTGTTTTCTAATAAAAATTGCAGAAGTTTAAAATATCAGCTCCAACTATAGCTCCTTAATTCAATTTAACTAGGGGGGGGGGGGAACCAACAAATTTGAATTAGCCAAATCTCAATTGCAGCTTTTGTTTCTTAAAGTTCTAACTTAACTTTTAAAAGCACCTTGAATTGGACTGAGATCTCTGCTCTATTTTCCTCGTCCATTCACATTGGCCAAGAGCACTAACCTCGCTAAGCCTCAGTTTCCTCAACTGTAAAATGAGAAGTATTGAGCCAACTTGCCTCTAGGGACCTCCCAGGTCAGGGTTGGCTTTCTTGAATGTGTATATCTGTAGCTCTAAAGCAAAAGAATTGCCATGTGCAGGTAAGTAAGAGTCCCTTACAATAGTTAGATGTTTCTACACTCGTGAAATACAATTTTCAATCACTGAAACAGCCATAAGTTTATTGACAACAACTAACATTAAATTCTAAGGTTAGTTCTCAGAAACCTTTATTGAGTATATACTGTTTACTTAGGTTTAAGAGATGAAAGGAGTTACTGAGATGAACAGTGTTGCCACTGCCTCAGAGCTCGGACCCAGAGAGGGATACAGCACCCATGCCCCGGCTCTGTGACAGGGTACACGTGGGATATCTTATAGGAAGCCCACTGACAAAGCACAAAGGATGGAGCAATTCATTCTGCCTAAAGAGAAAAAGGGGAACAAAGGCTTCCCAGAAGAGATGGAATCTGACCCAGGCCTCAAAGGGTAAAGTAGAGAAACCAGTGGGGATGGAAAGGGGCAGAGTGGTCTGGGAGGCAGGGGATCAGGAAGGTGAGTCAGGAAGAGGTAGAATTGCCATAAGAAAGTGGCCAGAAAATGTGGGTAGGAAAGTGTGTGGGCTTTGGATGATACACAAAAGGAATCAGGTTCATCTTTAACCCATGAGGTGTTCCATGATCAGATTAGTATTTTGGGGAAGCAAAAATGAAAGAAAGGTTTTGACAGAGAAAATCTGAAGGAATGAGGGACAGCCTGGAAACTGTATAATAGGCCAAATGGTACGTGATGAAGGCCGATGTATGATTGTACCAGGAGGATGGATTTGGGAGACATTCCAGAAGGAAAAAAACAACAACAGAGGAACTTGGTCACCAATTAGATGTGCCAGGTGATAGGAAGAAGGGCATGAAAAAAGATTTGGGATTTTTGTTAGACCAGTGAGGACCAAGGGATACTGGGCTCTTTTATGCTGACAGACACGGATGACCTGAGATAGAAAATCAGTGCTCAGAAGCAGAAATCAAGTAAAAAATCCCATTTGAAATAGCAAAAAGAAAAATAAAATATCTAGGAATAAACCTAACCAAAGAGGTAAAAGACCTGTATTTAGAAAACTACATAACCCTCGGGAAAGAAATCAAGGAAGACACAAACAAATGGAAACATATACGGTGTTCATGGATTGGAAGAATTAATACAATCAAAATGTCCATACTACCCAAAGCAATTTACACATTCAATGCAATTCCTATTAAAGTACCAATGGCTTATTTCACAGACATAGAACAAACACTTCAAAAATTTATATGGAATTGCCCTAGCTGGTGTAGCTCAGTGAATTGAGCGTGGACTGCGAACCAAAGTGTCGCAGGTTCGATTCCCAGTCAGGGTACATGCCTGGGTTGCAGGCCATGACCCCCAGCAACCGCACATTGATGTTTCTCTCTCTCTCTTTCTCCCTCCTTTCCCTCTCTAAAAAATAAATAAATAAAATCTTTAAAAAAAATTTATATGGAATCATAAATGACCCCGAATAGCTGCTGCAATTTTGAGAAAGAAGAGTAAAGTAGGAGGGATCACAATACCTGATACTAAACTATACTACAAGGCCACTGTAATCAAAACAGCCTGGTACTGGCATAAAAACAGGCACATGGACCAATGGAACAGAACAGAGAGCCCAGAAATAAACCCAAGTCTCTACAGTCAATTAATATTTGACAAAGGAGGCAGCAACATAAAATGGAGTAAAAATAGCCTCTTCAAAAAATGGTGTTGGGAGAACTGGACAGCTACGTGCACAAAAATGAAACTCGAGCACCAACTTACACCTTATACAAAAATAAATTCAAGGTGAGTAAAAGACTTAAATATAAAACATGACACCATTAAAGTCCTAGAGGAGAACGTAGGTAGGAAAATCTCAGATATTTAACGCAGAAACTTTTTTACTGACATGTCCCCTAGAGCAAGGGACATAAAGGAAAGAATAAACAAATGGGACCTCATCAAAATTAAAAGCTTCTGCACAGCCAAAGAAAACAGTATCAAAATTAAAAGAGAACCAACTGTATGGGAAAACATATTTGCCAATGATACCTCAGACAAGGGTTTAATCTCCAAAATATATAAAGAACTTACACGACTACACTCTAAGAAGACAAGTAACCCAATTAAAAAATGGGCAAAGAACTTGAACAGACACTTCTCCAAGGAGGACATACAGAAAATCCAAAGACACATGAAATGATGTTCAATATCGCTAGCTATCACAGAGATGCAAATTAAAACCACAATGAGATACCACTTCACACCAGTCAGAATGGCCATCATAAACAAAGCAACAAACAACAAGTGTTGGAGAGGTTGTGGAGAAAAGGGGGCCCTAGTGCACTGTTGGTGGGACTGCAGACTGGTACAACCACTATGGAAAGCAGTATGGAACTTCCTCAGAAAACTCTAAATGGATCTGCCTTTTGACCCAGCAATTCCACTGCTAGGACTATATCCTAAGAATACTAAAACACCAATCCAAAAGAACCTATGCATCCCAATGTTCATAGCAGCACAATTTACAATAGCTACATGCTGGAAGCAACCAAGATGCCCATCAGTAAATGAATGGATCAAAAAACTATGGTACATTTACACAATGGAATTCTATGCAGCAGAAAGAAAGAAGGAGCTCCTACCCTTTGCAACAGCGTGGATGGAGCTGGAAAACATTATGCTAAGCAAAACAAGCCAGGCAGTGAAAGACAAATACCATATGATCTCACCTTTAACAGGAACCTAAACAACAAAACAAAGAAACAAGCAAAATATAACCGAAGACACTGAAATAGAGGACAGGCTGACAGTGACCACAGGGAAGAGAAGAGGGAATTTCAGGGGAGAATGGGAAGGGTTTACAGGAACAAATTTAAAGGACACATGGACAAAAACTAGGGGGAGGGTGGTAATGGGAAGGAAGTGGGGAGGGTTGGTGGGTGGGCTGGATTGGGAGTAAAAGGGAGAAAACTGTACTTGAACAATGATTAAAATAAAAAAAAGAAAAAAAGAAAAAAAAGAAAATCAGTGCTTACGAAACATGAATGAACTTCAGCCTGGACTTACTTGGTTAATCAGCAAGGCTAAATAAATAAAACCCACAAAAGAAAGAATTCATAATGCCTGATGAACTTTACATGGCAGTAAGAAATTGATATAAATAATTTAAATGACCCAAAGAAACTATGAGCTTTTAAGGAAAATTGTGGTTTGGAGAGAGTTTGAAGTTACTGTTTGTTTAGGGTTTTGCTTGCTCTGTGTGTATCATTTTGTTTTGTTTTTCACTTTAGCTTTTTTTATATGCCTGTTTGTTTGCATAAGACATTGTCATTTAACTTAGAATGGAAATGATGCTATAGTAATGCAACAGAGTTTGAGTCTGATATCTAGAACAACACTCCAACTGTAAAAGAAGCAGCCTTTCTCCATCACACCCCTTGAGTTTCCACGTAGAAGGTGTACCTTCAGGCCTCTGACATCCTTTGTTTAGCAAAAGCTTCGGGCTGAGTTTTTCCATAAGTAGAAAACAGAACATATAGTGTAAGATGTGGCTATTATCCTTGTATCTTAAAATGAGAGGGAAAAGCATCCAAAGCTGGCAAATGAGCTTAATACATTCATACTGTTCTCCTGCCACAAGAAAATCACTACAGAGCCAGTACATTGTAACATGTGTTAAAATACTTTACATTTTTTTGCCCTGGACAGCAAGGGTTCAGTTGGTTAGGCATCATCCTGCAAAAACAGAAGGTCATCATTTGATTCCCAGTCAGGGCATGTGCTGGTCCCCAGGTGGGGCGTATGTGAGAGGCAATGGTTCGAGGTTTCTCTCTCACTCTTTCTCCCTTCCTTCCCCTCTCTCTAAAAATAAATAAATAAAATCTTATAAAAACTATTTTACATTTTTATACCCAAACAAGATGCAAAGTAGGTTATTTTAAAATTAATTTTGCCAATGAAATATAATAAACATTTGAATATTTGTTCTATGTACTTCTTAATCTTGATTATACTGCTTAATTCTCATAATAGTTAAGAGATAGGTGTTTTCATTGTCCCTATTTAAGAGGTGAAAAACCTTAGACACAGAGAGGTTATATAATTTCCCCAAGATCTTGTAGCTAGAAAGGAAAAGGACTAGGGTTTGAGCCAGATAATCTAATCCCAGATGTATGACCTCAACTTCTCTACTTTGTTATCCCCAATTAAATAAGCAAAATAAATAAAGATATGCTCATATGGACAAATATTTTTCAGTATTTGCAATTATTAAGCAATTAAATGTAAAATATTTTTTGTCATGAGAAAATATATAACATTGTGAGTAAATAAGGTTATGAAACTATGTATAGCATGGCATAATTCTTTTTTAAAAAGATTTTATTTATTTATTTTTAGAGAGAGGTGAAAGGAAGGAAAGAAGCATCAATGTGTGGTTGCTTCTTGTGCATCCCCTACTGGAGACTTGGCCCACAACCCAGGCATGTGCCCTGACTGGGAATCAAACTAGCGACACTATGGTTCACAGGCCCACTGAACTGCACCAGTCAGAGCAGCATGGCATAATTCTATTAAAATTATTTTACCTGTATCATTCATTCATATCATTCATACATGTGTATACACACATACACATACATTATGGGAATAGAAAAAACATACATCCACAGTTTAACAGTAATTATCTCTGGGTAGTGGAATTATTGTTGATTTTTGTTTTCTACTGAATATTTTTTCAGATTTTCTAGAATAAACTTTAAGAAGTCTATTTGAATTTCCAGTTGCTAGTTCAACCTGTAAAGACCTTGGAAGGCATCACTCCTGTCCTCACAACAAAAAGGAAAGCTAACAAACTAAAATTCAATGACTCTTCTTAAATAACCTGAGAACAGAGGCCACAGGGCAAACTGCTGCCCCCAAACTGACTAGACAGGCAGGTAGATACATAAAGCCACAGCCCACCTGGAACAGAAGCCCACAGCTGGAGCATTTTACATCATAATTAACATCACTGGAGGCTCACTGTATTGTAGCCAGAGACTTCTAGGAGGCCTGGTTTTAGAGGGGCCCTCACACTTTCCTGAATTTTACCTATAGGAGCCCTACCAGTTTCCCACTATGAAGACTGGCAGAAAATCCCCCTTATTCTCTGGTAAGAGGAGGGGGAAAGTAAACATTTTGAATATTTTTAGACCATTCTGCTCTCCTCAGTAAAGACTGCCTTGGTGGGGCGGGGGGGGGGGGGGATTGTGGGGTTTTACCAGACTATAACCAGTCCGGGGGAAGGGAAATTCCCAACCTTGGCCCCCTCTAGCCTTTGACATGAGGAAAGGGCAATAACAAACTCAGGTTGAGACCTAATGATAGGACTACAGAACACTTTCCCTCAATGAAAATACAGCAATAAAAACTTCCAAAGTCAAAATGCAAAGAGGAAAAAAAGAATGAAAAAGATAGAACAGACTATGCAAGAACTATGGGACAATTACAAAAAGGTATAACATGTGTGTTAATGGAATGCCAGAAGAAAAAATAAAGTAACAGAGGAAATATTTGAAGTAATAATAGCTGAGAATATTCCAAAGTTAATAACAAGTACCAAACCACAGAGCCAGGAAACTTAGAGAATACCAAGCAAGATAAATACCTCAAAATCTATACCTATACATATCATAGTCAAATTGCAAAAAAACAGCTTGAAAGAAGCAAGAGATATAAAAAGCCCACCTTATATACAGAAGAATAAGGCAGGAATTTTATTAGCCTTTTCTTTAGAAACCATGCAAGAAAGAGAAGAATGGAGTGAAATATTTGAGGGATTAAAAAATGCCCCACCGATCTTGAATTCTGTATCCCTATTCGATGAAATGATCTTTCAAAAGTGAAATGAAGATTTACTCAGATAAACAAAAATTAATAAAATGTGTCACAAATAAACCTGCCTTGGAAGAAATGTTAAAAGAAAATTTTCAGGAAAAAAGTGTGATTATATACATCAGAAACTCAGATCTCCATAAAGAAAGGAAGAGCATTAGGGAAGGAACAAATGAAGCCAGCCAGGAGCTCACACTCACACTGAAGCAGGAACCCAGGAGCCCGAAGTCACTACTGTCATCACTACCTCTGCCAGGGCCCGAGCTCCATGCTGCTGCAGCTGCTGGAACTGCCCTGCCTGAGTAGGAACCCAGAAGCTTCCAGGAGCTCCCCCCGAAGTAAGAAAAAAACAAACAAAAATGGCTTCTCCTCTCATCAGTCAATCTTCCATCAGTCTCCCTACAAATAGCCAGAATATTTCTGGCTATTCTGTACTACTCTCACCGTTACCGCACTTCAAGTTCCACGTAACAGGAATAGTAGCAACATCATGTGTCTGCCTAACAGCATGCAACTATTCTAGTTAAGATGAAGATACTCTCACCCTCTTCCCAAAAAGAGAAGGATCGAAATCTTATCCATTACAATATCCACGTCTGAGAAATATTAATGCCACTTCTACTTTAGCCACAGTCCCACCTGGATCTTCTGTAATCTCAAAACTAAATTACAAAATTAACACCACCAACAAAATTGACAGACCTATACCTAGGTAACCAGTGAAAGGAAGGAAGGAAGGAAGGAAGCAAGGAAGGAAGGAAGGAAGCAAGGAAGGAAGGAAGGAAGGAAGGAAGGAAGGAAGGAAGGAAGGAAGGAAGGAAGGAAGGAAAAGGGCTCAATTAGCCACCAATACTCCCTATAAAACATAGGAGAAAGAAGGAAAATAATTAGTTTTATACACATAAGTGTCATGCGTTGAATTGCACCCCATTCAAAAAATATGTTCAAGTCCTAACCCCCCAATCTCTGTGCATATGAATTCCCAAATAAGGTCATTGCAGATGTAATCTAATTAAGATGAGGTCACACTGGTTTAGGAATAGTAAGTCCAATGACTGGTGTCTTTACAAGGAGTGAGAGATTTCGAGAACTGTGGACACACACAGAGGGGAAGGCCATGAGACAAGGGAGGCAGAGACTGGAGCAAGGCAGCTACAACCTGAGGAAGCCAAGGAGTACTGCCAGCACCAGAAACTGGTAGAGACAAGGGAGGATCCTCCCTACAGTCAGCCAGCACTTTGATTTCAGACTTCCAGCCTCTGAGAACTGTGAAAGAATATATTTCCGCCTTAAGGTCGGGGTGGGGGCATGTATTTACTTTGTAATTTAAAAACAAAACAAACAAACCCTTGCCGATCCCCTGGTACATCACAGGAGGAGCCAGAATGTGCTTGGGTATCTAAATCCCCTCTGTCAGTTCAGCTTGACTTGGAGCTTGTTTTAGCTGGAACTGGATTGTGCTTTTCACCCCTTAATATGTTATAACCTCATTTGGTGTCAGTTCACTCTTCAAATATAGATTTAATATTTAGGTACATGCTTAGCCATTGTGATATGTAGAAATTTAGATGAAATTATTATAATGTTTTTTAAGAGTATTCAATTCTACCTGTGCATTTATTTGAACCACTAGTTATTTTTTCTTTTTGGCCCATCTAATTTTGATCTGTATCAGTCAGGGTCCCAGCAGGAAACAAGTGACACACAGACATTAGAATAATTGGTGGAGGTGTGAACAGAGTATGGAAGAAGAACAAGAGACAGCAAAGAACTCTGGGACCGTCACCACCCCCAGGACCAGAGACGCAGATAACGTTTCAATGGAAGAATGTAAATGAAAAATATTTGGATTCTACCACGAGGTGGAATTCAGGGCATAGGTACGGGCAATGGAGTAATACACACTCTCCTCCCTCTTCATGGGACTTTATAAGTAGGTGGAAGACAGAGACACCCAACAAATGACAACACACATCAACTTTACAGTCAGTGTGTTTAAGTGCCATGAATGAAAGATGGGGGGGCGGTGGCGGGGGGCATGAGAGATTTCAGCAGAGGGGTGGAGCTGGTCCCTGCTGGTCAGGGAAGGCTTTCCTGTAGAAAAGGGTGGATGAGCTGAGATATGCAGGATGCAGAGGGGTTTCCAGCTACAGAAGTGGACAGGGAGGGACCTGTGTGTGAGATGGTGGGAACAGCACACGTGGAGACCTTGGAAAAGCTGTGGAGCACTTAAGTCTCCATGAGAAACCCAATGCGGTTGAAATTCACTTCCTCGTGGCAAGGTGCAATTCCTGCCAGGTCTGTCCAAGGCTGAGCTGGGAAGTTAGAACCCATATGAATAGAGAAAAATGATAAAAGGATCTTAAATGGGGATTACAGGGTCTGTCTGCATTTCTAAAAGATTCTTGAAGACAGGGCTGTATTTTGTTCATTTTCTAATCCTGCTTGGTAATCATGAACAGAATTGGTGTTTAACATATTTGTTGAACTACATTTCATTTTTATGATAAAAGTGTTTTAGAAATTGTGTCTAGTAGTAGAAACTAAGGGGAGTGGGATGTGAAAATCAATTTTGGACAAAGCAATGGTCACTTGCCCTCCAGAAATTTGTTTTCTCTGATTACCATATGTCAGGGTCACATAAAATGAAGAAGATGCAATTGCTTAAAATAACAACACAACAGCAGCACAGAGAAAACATTTCCCATGTATACTGGTTAAATCATCAGCGATGAGATCAGACTGCTGAATTTGAATCTGGGTTTACTTACTACTTTCTACCTGTGGGTCCTTGAGCAAGGTATGCAACCCCTCTGTGCCTCCAGATTTCTTATTTTGTACAAAGAGATGACAATAGAACCTATTTGATCTTTTTGTTGTGAAGATTAAATGTGAATAATTAAAAGCACATCAAAGACTGCCCCACCCAGAGTGAAGTACTCAGTAAATGTCACTTATTATTAACTGGTATGAATTTCATGGTGCATATAAAAAGATATTTTCCCCAACTGTAAAATAATTTGCTCTTTAAAGTGTTCTAATTCTTTTATTCTTAACAGTGGCTGTTGTTTATGTACTCATAATAATTATATGATGACAATATGACTTTTATAGAAATGTTTAAGGTATCAGGTTTGGTTGGACACATTACACCAAGTAATAATATCTCTCCCTAATATTAAATTGTTTTCTTTTTTTAAAGATTTTATTTACTTATTTTTAGAGAGGGAAGGGAGGGAGATAGAGAGAGAGAGAGAAACATCAATGTGCGGTTGCTGGGGGTTATGGCCTGCAACACAGGCATGTACCCTGGCTGGGAATCGAACCTGGGACACTTTGGTTCCCAGCCCGCGCTCAATCCACTGACCTACGCCAGCCAGGGCTAAATTGTTTTCTGATATGCCCTCAAGAATGCATTTTAAGAAATTCTTAAAGTTAACAATAGATGAACCCACAGGGTAGAGTCTTCCATGATTTCCAGATTATTAGAGGCATTACTAAACATGTGTGGGGTTCACATAAGGCATGGTGTTTTATTCCTCTTCTTATCCATCTCTCAACTTGCAGAAAGCTGTGCATTTTAATGTTTCCCTGTTCTCCCCCATATATTCATAAGTGATAATATGCACATCAGTGCATGAACATTCCCACAAATTTGTTATTGAAGCTCAGGCAGGTTAAAAGTTATCCCTTTGCTTAGTAGACAAGACTCTCTCCTAGTTGTAAGACTCCTGATCTGTCTGTTTCATCATAAATCATTCTCCAAGTAGTCCATGACAGACAAAAATCAAAGAACAAGTTAGTACTGAAGCAGTTACAAGTGACAGCCAGCCAGCCCCATTGTTTCTTTCATAACTTACCTCAAACAGGCACACTGCTGTGCATGGGTGAGCATGCCAGTACTTGTTGACAGAATTATTTTTAGAAAGTAATGCTCTCCCATTTATAAAATCCAGAGACAGGCAGCATGATGTGTAGGCAGTAGTTCTCAGCCCCTGCTGCAAATCCAAATTACCTATGGAGATTTAAAAAATCTGCAGATGCCTTGACCTCACTCTAGACCAGTGATTTAGCCTGGGTTGCACGTGTTAATCGGCAGGGGAGTTATTGAAAACTAAGATGCCTGTCAGGCAGCCCCACCCCAGACCAATTACATCAGAATCTCTGGGGCCAGGGCCTGGGAGAGGCATTGCTTAATCAGCTCTCCAGGTATTCTAACATATAGCCAGGCCTGAAAACTATTGCTCTAGGTAGGTTGAATTCACTTCTTCATTTAACAAATATGCACTGACTGCTATTATATGCTAGGCTTTGCTGGTGACATAAAGAAATAAACACCCTCTGCTCTCCTGGACTTAGAAATATGAATCAAAATTTCAGGATTAGGGCAAGAGCATCTGAAATGTCTAAAAGCTGATGAACCAAGATTGAGTCAGGGAGTAGTAGAAAGAGCAGAGAGTGGAATAGCTGTGTTTGAACCTTTGTTCTTCTGACCATTGGCTGTTTGATCTTGGCTAAATTATGTAACTATTCCAAGCCTCTGCTTCCTAGCTTTAAAATGGTGGGAAGGAAATCTTCCCCTCCAGGGCTGTTATGAGTTTTAAATAAAAAAAAAATCAATAGAAATCTTGACACAGCAGCTAGTACCTGCTAGGCTGTCAATAAATGTTAGTTTTTTTTTTCTTCTGCCTCCCCTTCATTTCTCCCCTTGTCCTTAAAGTTGTATGGGTGCTAAGTATGAGGGATGTATTGATACAATTGAAATATGAGATGCTGGCCTCGGCTTTCCAGGAGTTATGGTGTAATAAACAATTAGAGAACGGTCACATCATACATAAGCTATTCCTAGGTGTGTGCTATCGGCTGCTTTTATTGCTGCAGGGGTTCTGAATGGAGAGAAATAATCATAGAAAATCAGGAGCCAGAGGTTTCCTAAAGAGGAAGAATTTAAAAGGAGGCTTAAAATGGATAGGTTTTGCTAGAAAGGAAAGGGAAGGGATTGAAGGCTGAGAAAACAGCATAGAAAAGATGACCTCAGTGACACCTGAAGGTAGGTCATGTGTAAAGAGAACACATATGTGTCAAACAGCATCTGACACGTGTCTGTGCATCTGGGTAATCAGAAAAGTGGACTTTGTCTTTTTATCAGTGTGAGTGAATAATTACATATGAGTTTTATGTATTTAAGAACATGTATGAAGTTTGTTTTTAATGATGCATACATTTGTTTTATATGAATTTCCTCAATATGTTATTTAGAAAATGTTTACATGCATCGATCTGTTTTTACTTGCATTTTCCTTGGGGGTGAGGTGTACCAGCATTTCTTCTTAGAAATAACTCACCAGCATCATAAATAACAATGAATTTTCTCAACACGAAGAACAAAGAGCTGAATCAAGATGACATCATCCTTCTGATAGTGAATGCTCATTCAGGTTCACATTTAAGTCCTGCTGGAGGTTTGTCCAGAATAGTCCCTGACCAATTGTTAACAGCCAAGACAGTGTATCTGCTTAAAAAGCAAGCCTCCTTGCCAGAGAGGCACCTCGCAGTAGCCACCTCCCCTCCACCGCAAAGTCTGGGCCTCCTCACCAGCTCTGGGACAGCCTCTGCTGAGATTATTTGGAATGACCTACTTTGAAAATGGTGCGAACTCGGCTGAGTTGCCGAGGAATTAGGGTGCAAACAGGCCTGTCCAGAGAGCTTCCGGCAGAAGAGAGCAGGCTCTCTTGGGGTCCCTTCGGAAGCCAAGCTGTGCCTATGGTTTTGTTTTGGAGGTGACTGCTTTTTTTTTTTTTTTTTTTTTTCCTTCTTAATTTAAATTCCCAGGGCTTTGGCTGTTACAATTCATCCTCAAGCTCTTGGAGTGCAGGCTATTGATTGGCGGGATCGGCTGTTACATCAGATAAAGGCAGCCAATCACAGCAGGACTCTCCCTGTCTCCCTGCTGCAAACAGCTGAAGTAGTATTAAACAGGACGGCGAGGTTCAGCCTCGTATCTGAGCTGCAGCCTGGGAGTGCCCTTTCCGGAGCAAAGCCTGGAGGAGCGTGAGAACTCCAAGTCTGGTCACAAATTAGGGGTCTTTACTTTAACCCCCACGTGGAGCCTTGGATATGCCTACCTTCCACCCAGGTTCATTTTTCTTTGAGTATTTGGCTTTTAAAAACAACATGGATGTCTCTGGGATGTTGGAAAGGGAAAAACCTGGGGTAATGGGGCAGAAATGTTGGGGATTACTTTAGTTCGACCATTTGAAGTGATGACTCTAGATAATAATCCCTTTTAGTCTTTTGCTCAGGACTGCCTACTAAAAAAGGAAACCAGCTTCGAATCTGGGGAAATTATCTACACTCATAAATCCGCTTTAAAATTTTAATTTTCCAAAGCAGCTGTCCTGAGTTCAGCATAGGTAAATCCCAAGTGTTTACCAATTGATAAGACTTCTCTTAAGAAAAAAGTATTTGTTTATACACATATAAAGAGAATAGGAGCTGGTTTATCAACTTTTCCCTCAGGGTACTAAATAGCACTATAATTTATCTTGGCTGAATCATCTGGCACTGTTATCAAATAGGAAGGAAGAGAGAAATTTTACTTTAACTCATATGTGCACCTGAAAACTCCATTTAAAATATGTACAGATAACTCTGACTTGCTGCTCAGAATGCTTCTCTTCTTGTCTATTTGGGTTTTTTAAAGCTGTAAAGACATTTTTTCCATGATTTTCCACTGAGAAGTCCTCTCAGTTTCTAAGGACTCCCATGAAACCCACCACTTTCATTTTTGCCCCAGCCTTCTGCTCTTTTTCAGACCTTGGTTTATGTAATACAGTTATTTGAAGATTAGAGAAACTCTCCTGAATGAAAGACCTAGCAAAATGTTTAATATGGAATTCTCATCCTGAAATGCAATGCATGATTCTTCACATAAATTCACAGTTGTAAATGTTGACCAAAATGTGCTATAAGGGTTTGTAAATAGGGAAAGATGAGCAAATTTATAACCTATCTCAAAGTGTATGAAATCTCTTTCATGCAATACTCAGTGTTGTTGGTACTGCCCCTCTCCCACTTGTTCGGTGGACACATTGCATTGGGGAAATGAGAAGAAAGGGGGAAAGTGATATAATTAGAACATGAGTTTGACACACAACAGTTGCTGATTGTCCTCATGATATGGCCAGTCCAGATGTTTACATCACCTTTGGCAAACCATCCACCTCTTTCTTCAGCCTAACTCCTTGGGCCTTCTGGCTGGCATATGTAAGAACAGAGGCTACAATGGAGCCCACAATTCTATATCAGTAGGATGGCTCACACAGCCTGGCCCTCACAGTGGGTTTTAATTAAAAAATCTGAATGAAAATAGTTGTGCCAAGACTTGATGGTCACCAGACTAAAAAGGACCCGGACTTCTCTGGCAGAACAATAGGTGCAGAGGCAGGGGGAACAAAGTCCTGAAATGAGAACAGCCTTTTGGATGCAGGAGTAGAGCCAAGTGCTGAGGAGAGAAGAACCCATAATGGAAGACAGAGATAGGAAGCCATGTATCAGTTAGTATCCCAACCTGGAGAGCAGTCATAATGATGGAGACGGGGCTCTGCAGGCAGCTTAACCAGATGGGGCAAAGAAGGCTAATGTGGTTGAATACACATGTCCATAGCTTTTCCCCAAAGAGTTTGAAGTGGCTCCTATTTTAATTTTACAGGCCAAGTGAAATGTTGCAGGCTTTTTAAAGTTATTTCTCATCATTAACTAATGTTGATTATTTAACACCTGGGTACACGTGATACTGTGTAATGTGTCACTCAAAAGAGTTTGGCAGCGCTAAAGGAATGTGTAGGAGCAAGCAAAGAGGAGAAGGCCTCTTTGTGCTGTTCATTGTAGTGCCCCATCTTCCTCCACCTTCTTCCCCCTATGATGCTTTCTAGTGTTTCTTTAATGTTCACCAGATTAACCACAGGAATAATGCATACAGAGAGGAGGGGAAGAAGGGTAAGGAAGGGATGAAGGTTTGGCCCTCTGGACAAGCCAAAGGCTGCTTGATCATTTCACGTGGTGTACCTATGCACAGCCTAATGAAAAGACCACTCACCTACTGCTGAAAGTGCCCCCAGCTTCTGTTTTCACTCTGCCCTGAAGTTTTTCAAAATTTTGAGGAAAGACAATGAGGCCAAGGTTCACAAGTGGCCAACCACAGTCCCCTCTGGTGTCCAGGCAGTCCCTCGTGCTGAGCCACTCTCCCTCCCTCCTGCTCTTTCTTCCTCTCTGTCCTACACATTACCTATTTAAAGAATCGCATTGAATTAAATGGTAGTAAAAGAAAATAAGACAGACATAGAAGAAAAGAAATGTCATTAGAGAGCATAGTAATTGGGCAAGAGCAAGATTTGGGAAGGAAATCGCATCACTTCTAGGGAAAGGCTTCCATTCAGAGGAAACACCATATCAAGAAGGAAATGATTCTCACTTAAGATATGGAGTGTAAATTCTGTGAAGTCTTCCAAAGAAATAGGCAAACAGACCTGAAGCACATTTGGGGAAATGACTGTGATTAGATTTTTCTTTATCTCTTCCATATAAGGACGCTCATTAGAAGGCAGATAATATATTATTGTCACAATTTTCACTGGGGTAGACAAGAACAATATCTCCTGATATCTAGCTCCCAGGAATATGCATAAGGAAGCTATACACAATGCACAGAAATAAGAAAAACATATCAACGTTGCAAGGTCTCATTCACAAAGAGAAATGGGTAATGGTACAAGTATCAATTAATGCTTAATAAGACCTCATATTTGCTGGTAACAGAGCTATGGTTTAGTAAGGAATTCTCTTTAGTTCCATGATCATTGGTGGGGAGAACTGGCGTATGCATTGCATTGTTGTGAGAAGGATGCTCATTTCATCTAGAAGGGAATAAAAAATATCTAAAGCCTGATCACCTGGTATCAGAGCTGCAGGAAAGTGATTTTCTTCTTTAGATTCTGTGCTGAGTTCTGCTGGCACCCTGCATTAATAGGAAATCAACAACACACTGTTCACATGGAACTTAGCATCTAAAAAAAGCTCACATTGTGCTTTAAGCCTTTTAGTACAAAAATAATAGAAGTCATGAGGTTCAAGTTTGTTCCTGCAGTTTTCTCTGAAAAATTGTACAGTTTTATATGGGGGTGAATGTATATTCCATGTGGATCATTGTTCACTGAAAATGTGGTTGAAGAGCTAGCAGTTCAATACTTAAGGCTCATTCCCTCACTCGATTCCAATCACACGTGTATGATTTCCTACTAGCAAGTAGTACAGAATTTTTTTATGTTCACATTCATTGTCATTATTATTATTTGATGCATCTCAGCTGTGTGACTCATTCCTCCAACTAACAGGCCCCAGGAGAACAGTGAAAGGAGGGCTACAAAAGAAATTCCATTCAATAAATTACTACTGAGCACTTACTATGTTTGGCACTATGAGGCCAGAGTCCCTAAAGAGGGTTCAATCCAGAATACCGTGTAAGACAGATAAACAAATAACCAGGATAAATCAGGGCAGAGTGGTGTCAGCGTCTTAACCAAAGCTGGTAAAAACATGGAGCACTGGGTGGATCACTGTTGAAAAGGTGCAGCAAAAGTTTCACACAGAAGATGGCGAAGGGGAAATGGGTATGTAAGTCAGGTGTCAGCTGGGCTCTCCCTGCTATTAACGATCTAAGACAGGCTGGCCTGACCCCCACTCCATGCCTCCTGGAAAATCCAGTGCTCTTCTCACCATGTTCTCATGGGTCCTCTGCTCTAGTCTGCATCTTTCACCATTCATTTACTCCTGCTAAAACTCCACCTCCTTCCTTCCACTAAAAAGAACTTACACAAAGTCTTTCTGATATTCAATGGTTACTGAAGGTAATGAAAAAATAGGGGTTGCAGCCCACTATTGTACACACCGTACAACTAAACGTTAGTCGTCCCTGTTCTTAAGAACCCTTTGGATGTCCCGCCTTGTTGCTCACTCATTCTCCTTGTCTGCTGGCTCCCTTCCTCTTCTCCTCTTGGGGAGGGGGCTCAAAAAATCCAAGTTCCCTTCATGTTCTTAAACATAGTGATTTACCCTATTTTGATCTGTACTCTTCCTTTAAACCATGGATTGGGGCCTACTTTTTCCCAACAAAATGACACATCGATGTATTTTTCCCTCAAATGAAGACTATTGTGCCCCATCTAAGATGAATTCTGATTGATATACTTTTATTTGTAACTTGTTACAATGAAAATTTTGCAAGGCACTTCTGGAAGATGAGGATGTTCTGTAGGGTCATAAGTTATAAGACCTAGAAGAATTCTTAGAGATTTTTCAAATACCTGTCTCTCATTTTACAAGTAAGAAAACTGAGGATCAGGCCTTCTCAAGGGTATGAATTACTGGTCAAAGAACTCTGCCACTTTAATGCTTTTTTCCCCTGAGGGTGGGGACATCACAATGAAGATATAAGAGGGCAAAACAAGGCATTCCTTATAGCAGGTGTGGTTGGGAATGCCATACTCACTTGTCATTAAGGTGTGCATAGTAAAGGTAGCTTTTTCATTTTCTTGTCAATGAAAGCCACCTTTACCCCACTGTGTAGTAGAAACAACCTAAGCTTTCCAAACAACAGTATTTCAGTCACTTTCAGTTTACTTGCCCTGCATTTTAACCACTGTCAATTCAAATTTCAACTCCCTGTAGGCGTTGGCTGACTAAGACTCTACAGGTAAATAGTCTTATGGAAGGCATATCAGGTTCTCAGGGCGCAAGAGCAGGGTCCTTTGAACTGTTGTTGGACCTCTTATGGAATGTGATAGAACTAGGCTACTGCACACACTGGTGACCACGAAGGTGCAGCTAGTCCATTCTGGCCTTTTGGCAGTGAGATGCTGTTACCAGTTCCTAGAGCACATGACTCTTGGCTAAAATACTCAACTATAATGGCTTCGTAGTCCCTAACCTAGGCTTCTGGGGCCTTTGAGACATCAAGATAATATGAGGAATACAAAGGACCTTAGACTAGGAGATGTTTCCCTGGGGCACAGTGGTTTATATTGATGCTTAAAAAGAATGTTATTGTTGGATATGCAGTGTCCTATAAATTTCAATTAGATTTTTTTGTTTGATGGTATTGTGGAGTTCTCCCATATCCTCATTGATTTCTGCCTTGTTATTCTACCAATTGTTGAGAGAGGGGTTTGAGGCCTCCATATATTATTGTGGATATGTCTATTTCTCTTTTCATTTGTGTCCATTTTTGCTTCACATATTTTTCAGCTCTATTGTTTGAGACACAGACATTTAGAATTGCTATATAATGTCTCTGTGCCCCAGGTGGTTTACTTTGTTCTGAAGTCTACATTACCTGATGTTAATGGAGCCACCTCTGTATTCTTTTGATTAACGTTTCCATGATATACCTTTTTTACTCATTTTACTTTTAACTGGCCTATAGTCATATTTGAAGTGAGTTTCTTGTAGACAGCATGTAGTCAAGGTCATGTTTTTTTAATCCTCTTTCAACCTCTATTGAGACCATTGACATTAATGTAATTACTAACATATTCAGACTTAAGTCCATTTTTTGTTGTTTTTTTATCTATTCTCTTTATTTCCTGTATTCTTTTTTTCTGCCTTTCTGATGGTTAACAATCTTTTAGAATTTCATTTGATTTATTTGTAGTGGTTTTGAATATATTTCTCTGTGCAGCTTTTTAGTGGTTGTTCTAGGTATTATGCTATACTTATGTAACTTATCACAGTCTATTGGTGTCAGCATTTTCTCAGTTCAAGTGTAAAACCTTACCTCCCTTTATCTCTCTTTCTTTACTCTCCCCTTTTAAAAATATAATGGTATTGTTTCCATTACACATTTTAGTACCATAACAGACAATGTTATATTTTTTGTTCCTCCAATCAAGCATAATTAGAAAACTCAAGGAAAAAGGAAAGTCTATTATATTTTCCCATATTTTTGCTATTGGACTTTTTTTTTATCATTCCTGATGTTCAGAGAATTTCCTTTAACCATTCTTTTAGGGTTGGCCTGCTGGGGACAGATTCTCTCACTTCTCCTTCATCTGAGAATATACTGATTTCACCTTTATACCTAAAGGATATTGCCCCTGGATGTGGGAGTTTGGGTTGATAATGTGTTCCTTTCAGCACTTAAAAAACTGTTGTACGTCATGATTTCTGATGAGAAATCAGAAATCTAATTCATTCAAATTTTCTTTCCCCTCTAGGGAAGGTGTTGTTTCTCTTGTGCTGTTTTCAAGGACTTTTATTTGTGTTTACTTTTCAGAAATTTGGCTATCATGTGCTGTGGGGTAAATTTCTTTGGGTTTATCCAGTTTGGGGTTTGCTTAGCTTCTGGAATCAATAAGTTTATGTCTTTTGCCAAATTTGGGGCTTTTTTGCTAATTTTTTTAGACCTGTATTCTTTCTTGTCTCCTCTCTGACCAGAGATATTCTCATGATATGAATGTTAAGCTTTTGTCACAGTCCCCAGGTCCCTGAGGCAGTTTTCTTTTCCAGTGTATTTGCTCTCTATTGTTTAGATTGGTGATTTCTGTTCTATCTTCCAGATTACTGATTTTTCCTCCGTATTCTCTACTCTACTGCTCAGCTCATCTACCATGCATTTGTTTATTCAGTTATCATATCTTTCTAGTCTACACTTTCCATGTGTTTCTTCCTATATCTTCTTTTTCTTTGCTGAAATTTTCCATTTTTCAATTTTTCTTGTGTTTTTTAATTTCTCATTGAAGCATTTTTATCATGCTTTAAAAATCTTCATCAGATAATTCTCAACACATCTGTCACTCAGCTGTTGCCATCTCTTGATTGTTACCTTTCATTCAGTTTGAGATCTTCCTGGTTCTTGGTATGGTGGTATAGTGGATTGAATACTGTCCCCCATAAATTCACATTCACCCAGAACTCCAAAATGTAATATTATTTGGAAATAGGGTCTTTGCAGATATAATTATTTAGGATGAGGTCATACTCTGTTAGGATAGGTCCTAAATGCAATGACTGGTGTTTTTAAAAGAAAAGAACACAGAGACACAGCTAAGGAAGACAGTCATGTGACTCCACAGGCAGAGGTTAGAGCAATCCAGCTAGCTACAAGGAGTGTCAGGAGCCACCGGAAGCCAGGAAGAGGCAAGGAAGAATTCTCTAGAGCCTTCAGAGGAAGCATGGCTCTGTTGACACCTTGATTTCTGGCTTCTGGCCTCCAGAACTGTGAGTAAATAAATTTTTGTTGTTAAAGCCGACAAATTTGTGGCATTTGTTATAGCAGTCATAAGAAACAAATAAAGATGGTATGACAAATGATTTTTTAATTGAAACCTGAATGTTTTGAGTATATTGTAAAACTTTTCAATTTTCTATTTTAGTTGGCTTCCTCTGACACTGTTCTCACAGGGGACAGGTTAGGAGGACTGCCTCAGTATCAGGTAAGGGTATGACTCCAGGTTCCAATTTGGCCTCCATCGACAATCAAGGAGCGATGCTCTTCATTACTCCTAGGCCTCCTCTGACACCACTCCAGTGGGCAGAGGGAAGGATCCCTTGTTACTTTAGGGTAAGAGCATTAGTTTGTGCTCCCTATGTAGTCTCAATTGATACCATGAAGGGTGAGGGCAGTCCAGAAAATAACCTAAAATAAAGCTCTAGAGGGGAGTTAGGATGCCTCATGCAGATGGAATTCTAGGCTCTCATCAGCCTTCACTGGTAGAAGTAGGGCTATAGTTTTCTGTGGTGTTTGACTCTAGTAAGGCCGTTATTGTCTCAAATTCTTCTATCTTACTAGACTGTCTTGTTCCTGGTCTTTTGACTTGGGAGAGCAGACTTTTGTAGGGGTTTTTTTTTTTGTCTCTGCCCTTTGGTGTTTCTGGGTTGCTGGCTTCTTCTACTTTGTGTCTATAAGATATGGGACAAAAAGAAAACCCAGGGAAGTCACCATCACGTCATCTGTCCAATCCTAAGATCCCTAATCAGCCTGCTTTCTTCATTTCACCTTTCAGTCTTCTTACATTGGTTTTACATACAACATCCAAGCTTTTCAGTTGTATTGAGCAGAAAGAGCAGGGAAAACTATGTCTACTCCACCTTCCCAACAGTGGAGATCCTCTAAACACCTAACTTTTTAATTCCTGAGCCCCTCAACTGTAATGACTTCACTTTCACACTGTTTTAGCCACCTTCCTCTACGGCCCACCCAGAAGTACAGCACCCTGAACTCTTCAATTCAAACATCCCTTAATTTTTGACCTCATCTTTTTGCTTGTCATTCTGTTTTATACTCAATACACCTGATTTTCTGCCTCATTAAGGTGTCTGCTGTCTTGTCTTTCTACTTTCTTTTAATCTGTGGCCCTGTTACCACATTCAATTCCATTTCTATTTAAATAGACCCCATGGTCTATCACTTCAACCATGTTCTTGCCACAATCTTCACTTTTTTCCAATGGTTTTTTTTATTATTGTCCACTGGCAAAATCCAAACTTTGTAACAACCTAATTCTCTGCCTTCTTCTACATGTATGGAGCTGAATATGAAGGAGACAAATTGCCCAGTGGAGGGAATTGGTGAACCAAAATTCCATGGTATACAATTTCCAGTTATCCCCATGTTGCTGGCCATTCCTTCTGTGTGTGTGGTCAGTGCTCTGTCTCTCTCACCATTTCTCACAGCATTATTGAAGCCATCTCTTCCAATCCCCTTTACTAACATCACCCCACCTATTTCACTCTCACCTGCTACTTTATGGGGAAAACAAGCCACCAGGTGGGAATGACTCCACACCTGCAATCTTGCACACATCTGTACGCATTCTTACTTGCCTTCCATGATCAAGAATGAAGTCCCTCTTTCTAAAGCCAGTAACTGTGCCTGAGCTATGTAGCCCATTGTGGCCTGCCGACTCAGTAAACTTACTCATCAATCATTGCCTCTCTTCTAGTTCTTCCTCAACATCATCCCTCCTAAAAGCTTATCTTTCATCATTAAAAAAATCCCTCTTGCTTACTTTCTCATTACTTTCCCACCCTAGTTTTCTTTGTTCTGAAGTCTATATTATCTGATGTTAATACAGCCACCTTTCTTCCCCACTTCAAAGCCAGAATTGCAAATGTGCTTTCTATACTGGCTGCCTATACTTCCTGACAACCTATTCTCTCCTCAAACAACTGCTGTCTCATTTCTGCCCTCACAATGTTTAAACAATTCTTGCCAAGATCTCCAGAAGCATTTATTGCTGAAGCCAGCAGATACCATTTAACCTATGTTACTCGACATCTTTATAGGTTTTGCACAATTGAACATCTTCTTTTTGAAAAATATAACCTCCCTTCTCTTGGCCTCTTCTGCTTTACCTTAATCTCTCTGGCTACTCTCTTTGGTCTCTGCCAAGTTTCCCCTTTCTCTGACTGTCTGTTCCCTGTTTTAGCCCTACTTCTTTCCTTACACACCTGGACACCCATCCAGTCCTTGACTCCTTACTCCCCTCAATCCCTATACCTAGTAAATCACCACATCTTTCATTTCACTTCTATTGCTTATTAGTCAGCTCGAGCTGCCATAACAAAATACTGCAGACTGGGTGGCTTAAACACATTTATTTTCCCATAGTTCTGAAGGCTAGAAGTCTGAAATCAAGGTGTCAGAATGGTCAGGCTCTGCAGGCTTGTAGAGGACTGCTTTCTCATTGTGAGGATATGGTGGAGAGAGAGTGCAAAGCCCTGGTGTCTCTTCTTACATGAATGCTAATCCCATCATGATGCCCCATCACCAAATATCATCACACTGGGCCTTAGGACTTCAGTGTTTGAATTGGGGATGGGTGTACACAGTGTTCTCCATAGCACACTGCTCTGAAATTATTCTGCTTATTCATGTCTACTGACATTTTTTCTTGCCTGAATTATTTCAATAGTTTCCCAACTGGCCTTTTTGCCTATATTATACCTGTCAAATTCCCCATTCCCCATACTCTAACTAGACTGACATATCTGAGGCAGAAATCAGGCCTCATCACTTCCTTGTAAGAGATACTTCAGTAGTTTCTGATAGACTTTCTGTGAAGTCTGTACACTTTGATATAGCATGGAAATCCCTCCATGTATGGGCTCCTGCTTATCTCTCTGGCCCGATCTCTTCCCTCCCCCTTGAACTCAGTGATACCTCCACAGTACAGCACTTAGGGTTTGCTGACCACACCATGCTTGTTAAGTTCTTCTCATTCTCAGAACTCAACTTACACGTCACCTCTTCAAACAAGCCCTCTACGACCCTTAGGCTGAATCGGGTGCTTTTCCTAAATGTCCCTACAGCTCACTGTTTACTCCTATCATAGCACTCAGCACACTGTGCCATAGTTGTTTTTCCTTGTCTGTCTCCCCCTTTTGGCTATAGGCTCCTTGCAGGCAGTTACTGGTCCTTTACTCCTCTCTCTGTTCTAAGTCTATGGTGCAGTGTTCAGCACAAGTAGGCAGTTCATAATTGTCTATGAAGTGGAGGACAATTTTGTGCAACTTCTCTCTTTATCAATGAGAAAACTAATAAAGAGGGTGTAAGCTATTACTCAAAGTCAAGCTAACAAGAAGCCCAGAAACCAAAGAATGTCACTCTCAACAAGTCAACTCAGCATTTTCAGGCTTAGCACTGACACTATTAAAAAAGGTAAACAATCAAATTATTTCACTTCTGTAAGCCTTCAGCTATAGAATGAAGGGATTGGACTAAATCACCTCCTAAGTTTCCTTCAAATATGAAGGTTCTTTAATTCCAGGTAAGGAGACCATAAATGTCTGCTAAGAATTTCTCAGAAATCACAAACTTGGGATATTTCTTACTGTACTAGAAAGGAATTTATAAGGAGCTTAGGCAATCAGGGTTTCTCTTCACTGCCCATTCATTTCTTCATTAAGCCAACATTTATTGAGCAACTGATATGTGCCAAGCATATAATGCTTTTCAGTTTAGATGTTTCATAAGTGCTGATAAACAATAAATAAAAAGGACAAAATTCTCTGAGAGGACCATTTGACACATAACTTTCCAAAGTTCAGGAAGAAACAGTGACTTCATGGGGAAAACTATGTAGAAGGCACTAAAAACTGCTCTATTCAGTTGCATTTAGAAATGGTTATGTAACTATTACATAGAACAAGCATGACTCACAGGAGGTAATCAATCATAAAGCAACACTTGAAATGTACTCCACAGAGTTAACACCCTCTCTGCTCTTGGGTGAAACTTAGAGCAAATATTTCTTCTTCTGATCACTTCCAGGTAATATATTCTTTGGTCAATAATTCACATGTCTAGGTTCATGTCACAGTAAAAACATGAACAATTAGGCCTCTCCTCTGCCTGGCTCAGCTTCCACAAACATCTACAGTTGATTAGGAGAACGGCCTGTGGTCTCTCTCTTTTTCCCGTCCCCACCCCTTTCAGCTTTCTGGTGGGAAAAAGGGGAGCAGGAAAGTTCTTACTTGTCTAGTAGTCATGTGAAGATCTAGTACCAGAATGCTCAGGCCTTGACAAGTATTCAGAGTTGCCGCTTCTGTTGGTGTTGTATGAGTTCTTTGAAGACACCCAGGGGTGGGACTTCTCTCACCTGCACTTTCCTATAGACAGAGTGCATCTTTGCATGGCTGACCGCTCACTCCTGCTCAGACCCCAGGAATCTGGTACCAACTCCAGCTTTTTTGTTCACCTGGTCCCCATCCAGATGACCTTCTTAGAACACAAGATAACTCACGGCTTTCTCTTGTGGGTGGCCCATGTCTGATCCAAGGGGATGATTCACACTTTCTTTGGTCTTGATAGACTCAGGAAGGGGGTGGAGATGTGCGGCATACAGACTATTCTACACACAAAAACAGCCCTCACCTTGTATCTTTAATTCTCATTTTAATGTACTTTTAACTGATATAAGGAGTTGAAAAGCCATGTAATCAGATTTTGACAACATACTCTTTGCAAAGTGAGGATCTCATACCCCACTTTAAAATGTGACATCTATGCCTTAGTGCTTTGGCTAAAACTTTCATGTTTTTGGTTATACCTGCCTTGTGATGCTAGAATGACCAATTTTCGATCACATCTTTGGCTTATACTTGCCACGTCACTGTAACAAGTAGCCTTTTCCTTTATTAATTTCATGATATAAGGGCAAGTTAATATCACCTTTGTATAATTTAAAGCATTTATATATTTTCATAATCTGTAGATTGGGCATTGCATTTGTTTCCTAGGGCCACTATAGCAAAATACCACAAACTGGGTGGATGAAACAATAGACATTTAGATCTCACAGTTCTGTAGGCTAAAAGTCCAAAATGAAGATGTCAGTGGAGCCACACTCCTCCAAAGGCTCGGAAATAGAATCTATCCTGAGTCTTTCTCCCATCTTCTGGTGGTTACTGACAACCCTTGCATTCCTTGGTTTGTCGTTGTATCACTTCAGTTTCTGCCTCTGTCTTCACAAAATGATCTCCCTGTGTGTGTCTGTGCAAGGTCTTCTTATCAGGAGATCAGTCATTGGATGCAGGGCCCACTCTAATCAGTGTGACCTCACCTTAACTTGATTATATCCGCAAAGACCCTATTTCCAAATAAAGGGGCAATCACAGGTTCTGGGTGGACAGGGATCTAGCAGGACACGCTGCATAATCCAGTACATGCACTGTAAAATTTTCTGTAGAAAGGTTCAGTATCAGTGCAAATATGATGTTAACATGTTTTTCCCTGAGTAACGTTTCAGAAAAAATAGAGAGATTATATTAATTTTGGAAAGACCTATGGAAATAGGGACCCCTGTGTTTCACTGGAGCGCACTGCATAGCAATACTCATATTCATAGAGTAATATAACAAACAGCTTAATAAGCATGGGCACATATCGTATGAGAGAATCAAAGAAAGCTAATAATAGCTACCCTAGAGATGAACGAGCGGATGCTTTTCCACAGCTGAATCCTCAGCGGGATGATGTAGTCTTTGTTGATTTTGCAATGTGACTGATGAAAACAAAAGAGATGCAAGGAAGACAAATGACATAATTTTGAGTGGTTTGACTATAACTACACATACTAAAGTTATAATAGCACTAAAAATGATGTGATGCTGTATATAATTACCCATTTTTAAGCTTCTGCAACATTTCAGAAAAATTTCCTGGGAGTATTTTCCCCCTCTACTGGGTTTCCCTTTTTCCAAAAATTCAAGTGGTAGGTTGGAACCTTGTTCAAATACTGACATAACAGCAGACATAAAACTGAAAGCAACTGGAGAAGCATCATGATATTCATCAAAATTGGGTCTTTTACAAATATGGTTTCTTCATGAATTATCAATTAAAGTCAATCCTGAGAAAATGTGGACCTTTAGAAAGGTGCCACGATTAATGCTTGCATATGTTCTACTTCCTATCCATTTACTCTTTCTAGTCTTGAATCACATCTTCCTAGAACCTTTGAATTTGCTGGGCCAAGTGTGCCTTTTGGAAAATCACGTATTTATCCATCCCTTCTAATTCTGTGAGGTCGCCATGCAACTTTAAAAACTTGGAGTGACTTCATGAATTAGCATGTATTTTTTAAAATTTTTATTTTAATTGTTGTTCAAGTTCAGTTTTCTGTCTTTTACTCCCATCCCAGCCCACCTCCCCAGCCCTCCCCACCAACCTCCTATTTCCACTCCCCCCTAGTTTTTGTCCATGTGTCTTTTATAGTTGTTCCTGTAAACCCTTCCCATTCTCCCCTGAAATTCCCTCCCCTCTCCCCTCTGGTCTCTGTCAGCCTGTTTTCTACTTCAGTGTCTTTGGTTATATTTTGCTTGTTTGTTTGTTTTGTTGTTTAGGTTCCAGTTAAAGGTGGGATCATATGGTATTTGCCTTTTACCACCTGGCTTATATTACTTAGCATAATACTCTCCAGTTCCATCCACGCTGTTGCAAAGGGTAGGAGCTCCTTCTTTCTTTCTGCTGCATAGAATTCCATTGTGTAAATCTACCATAGTTTTTTGATCCATTCATTTACTGATGGGCACCTAGGTGTATTTTTATTCAAAATGATTGAAGATGTTTTTTATTACTACTTTCACCTCTGTTTTCCATGTAACTTCTTTACTGAATGTGGCAAACATGTGCCTTCCTCTGCATGTACAAATGGAGTCAGTAGATACCGATCCGTTCTTTCTGTGCAACTGATGCCAAATTTAAATCTTCCTTTGGATAATTGTTTTCTGTATGTATTACCACATCTTTATTGCAATTTGTATTTTCTTTTGTAAGACATTTGGATTCTTGTGAAAGTGTTATGTATGTAAATAATGAAACAACACCCACATTATTACTTAGTTACTGTGGGTGCTGCCACACTGCTTTTTTTCTTTTCTTTTTTTTTTATCATCATAAGAATAGTTCTTAGGAATAGAAATGATGCAGTGGTTTTAAAGATATAGTCAGTGCTTATTATTAATTGATGAAGAGTAATGTTTACTTCAACATGGATCTCCATAACTGACTGCACTGAACTTTGTGCCATTTTGTGCTGGGTTGGAACACAGTAGTAGTAGGTGTGATAAACTCTATATAATGTTCCACTATAAACTGAGCATGGCAGGGGCGTTAATATCATCGGTTAAAGCAAACTGGTTTTATGGACACCAGAGAAAGTATTGAGCTTCCATATGGATTGGCTTGTTTTTATATGATAACTCAGGCAACAAATTTTTTTTTCTACCTTAGAAAAGGGGCCAAAAGTACAAGATATATAAAAGCACTCACCTTTTTGCACTCAATAGCCTTCTAGGACTTTCAGAATTCCTTTTATATAAAGTGCTCCACCGGCAGTGTATGGCATTTCAAGGTCCACACTGAAGCAGGCCCAAGGAACCCTGACCTCATAGATGTTAAGAGAGAGAAGGGTCTGAGGTCTACTTCCCTTCGTCTCTGCTGACCTCCTCCTCTTTTGTAGAAGGCATTTGGGTACAGGCAGGCTGGGACCACGTTAGCACAAACCATGGGAAGGGGGAAGGAACAAATATCCAGAGGGGACAGAGCCTGTGTTCAGAAGCTGGCCCATCCCCAGGAGACAGCAGGCCAGTGCGCAGTGGTCAAAGGGCAAGAATAGCTCAGACTGGGCCAGGCTATTTGGATGTCTGAGTGAGTCCTATCTGCCAGCAGAACACAGTTCTGGAAGAAGTCCAACTGACAATATTCAAAATCAGGCATGGTTCCAGGTGATCAGTTCAGTCACAGCAGGGCCTCAGCCAGAAGCTGAGAAGGGAGTCAGAAATCACATCCTGCCTCCCAAGGAAAAGGGAGAGCAGGAGTTTGGCACAGCATCAGGACCCTTGCTGAGGAAACTGCAGTTCTTGGCAAGGATCCAACTCCTGCAGAGAACTGAAGTGCTGGGCAGAGAAACTGAGGCTGACTTTTGGCTTTGGCCAAAGTGGTAAAGGAACACTGAGGCTCGGAGTCTCCAGGAGGAACCAGACTTCCAGGTCTCTAGGCAACTAAACCAGTTTCATCTATTAATAGGTCTAAGGCTGATGACAGGATCAGGGTGGCTCAGACTGGTTGGGAGCAACTAAGAGTTTCTGGAACTTTAACTTGCATAGGAATTACCGGGAATCCAGTTCAAATGCAGATTGTGATTGGGTAAGTCTGAGCTGGGGCCAAGATTCTGACTTCCTAACAAGCTCCCAAGCCATGCTGCTCGTTTTCAAACTCAGAAATCCAAACTTGCTGTCATTCTTTTTTCTCTGCCCCACTGCTCTCCACCCATTTCACCTGCCCAGGCAGCACATCCTTCCTCCCCAGCCCTCCTCATCAACAGGTCTGACCACCTTCTTCCCCCTTCCATTTCCTTTTTCCTATTCCTTTTCTATCTTCACAACCCTTTTGTCCTACTGCTTTTCTTCTGCCAAGACCATCAACAGAAAACAATCTTTTGTTCAGATAATAGAAAGGACAAAATAGCAAAAGCCAGAAACATTTTCCCTAATTGTCAGTCACACAACTAAATTGTTTTGTGTGTGATAGTTCCAATTAGTTCAGATTAATGTCTTTGTCAGTTTCTGTCTCATAAAGAGCATAAAGAACATGTGACCTCTTCTCTTTCCTCTCTGATAGACTCCAACAGTAAGACACACCTCCCGAGGGCTCACTCCAGCAGCACACGCACTAAAATTGAAACGATACAGAGAAGACTATCACAGCCCCTGCCCAAAGATGACACACAAATTCCTGAAGCATCCCATATTTTAAAAAGACATTAAAGTAGGCATAAATTAATGGCAAAATAGACTTTTGATGAAAGAGAGGAACCAATATAGTAAAACTTTCCATTTTACTTAACCTGTAATAATCCATGCAAATCCAGTAAAAATCCCAACAAAGTTTTATTCCAGTTCTAAAATTCAAATAAAAGAGCAAGTGGCCAAGAATAGTAAGAAAATTTTAGAGATAAAGAATCAAGTGGAAAAAGAAAAAGAATAGAGTGTGGGAGGGAAACTTTCACTCTATAAGAGCTTGACTTAATATGCAGCTAGAGTCATTAAAATGGTATAACACTACCATTTACCATTCACCAATACCAATTCATTGTTCAAACAATACCAATACCATTGTTATACCATTTTAAATAGCTCTATTTAGTTCTAAATAGTTCTATTTAAACAGTTCTATTTAATATGGTCATAAGTGATTTGATTTTTGTTGTGCTTTTTTGATTTTGTACACCAAATATGTACTAGTTTCATGATGAACAGTAAAGCTAAAAAATAAATGTTGTTTAAGAAAGAAAATGTATACTGAAATACTTGTAAAAATCAGAATGGTGTCACATATTTATTTTATGTTTCTATTCCTTGAAAATATATCTGTGTATAGTATACACTGAGAGTGTTTCCACTTTTTGCACTAAGGGGTCACTAGTTCCTGGCTTACACCAAAAACTAGTCGTTTATTGTGGGGCCAAGTTAATTAAGATCCCTCAGGCAGTTTTCTAATCTGCAAAGTGATGATATTAATAACTTACCAGTTCACCTTGGAGGATTTGTTGTTGGAATTATACAAGATAATATATGAAACTGCTTAAGAAAATGAAACGCTATACAAATGCAAACTGCTATTACTGGTAAGTGTTTGACATGGAGCACTTGTAGATTTTAGAATTTTGTACCATCCCAGGTTGGTGTGACTGGACTATTTGAATCCTTTGTGCTCTGCAGGTGAAGGTGTTTGGGAAAGCATAGTATAAATCACAGCCCTTCTCTCCATGTCCCATCTCATTTTACAACTGTTTTTCATTCATTCAATGACTATATTTATTGAGTGCCAATGTGTACTAGCCCCAGAGTTAATATGATGAAGCAGACACTGTCCTTGCGTGCAGGAAACTTATGAATTAGCAGAGTGTTTGTGGACAAGAAAACAGGCAATTTCAAAATAGAGTAACAAATGCTGTGATGTGGTAAGTTTGGGGTGCCATGGAGTTCTTGTGTGGTCACCACCCAGGCTTGGATGGCCATAAAAGGGTCCTTGGGCCATGTAGTACTTAAGATGATGAAAAGGTGAAAAAGGTGAAGAACAGTAGAGGTTGCTTGCGGTTAGGGTAAGGGTGAGGGACAGTGTGCTGAAGGAACAGACAGGAAGACTTGTACTGCTCCAGGAGAAGGAAAAAGCGATGGAACTACTTTGATGTTAAAAATCAAAACAAAACAAAAACACAACTAGACCATAATGTTGCCTAGGCTGCGCTCAGCGTAGGCACAGCATGACTCTCATTATAATACATTTCAGGATGACCCCTTCCCCCACCTCAAGCTTTCTGAAGACACTCCCCAGCCAGCCTTTCTCCTTCATTGCCTGGCCTTTCCTTTTGAAAAGACAGCACTCTGAAGAGGTGGGGAAAGGCTTTTCTCTTTTGAAGCAGCAGCATTATTAACAGAGAAGGAAAGTCTCCCATGAGCTATGGCAAAAATCCTGCAGATTGGTTTATGAATCAATGTAGCTTAGGTTAAAGCAACCTAATTTCCTGAAAGCCACTCTATGCCTTTAGGCTTCCAGAGGGGCATAAAGCTTGTATGGTATTTACTCTTAGTTAAAATTAAATAAAAATGGGGAAAAAACCCAAAGAGGAATTCTTCTGGGAGGCCATATTATTAAAGAAAAATAAATAAATAAAGGCCACAAAGCAATATGGACAAAATAAACATATTGCATTAAAGAAGGTCTGGCAGTATATAATATCAATCTGTTCATTAATGGCTATCTGAATATTTGGGTTTCATGTGATTTTCTTATAACCTTTTATTGTGAAATGTTACATACATTTGGCAAACTGTATGATACATAAAAGTAGAATTTAGTAAATTTTTATAAACATATAACCACTACTTAGGTCAAGAAATAGAATGTGGCCCAGAAGCCCTACATTCACCCTTACCAATCATAGCTCACCCTCTCCCCAAGAGGTTACCACTGCCCTTACTTTTAGGATAATTACTGTTCTTTTTGTTTTGTTTTTAGTTTCATGACCTAAGTACAAGTTCTGTCTGGAAAAGTCAAGCAATTGTTAATATAACGAGAACAGTTTGCATGGCATCAATGTAACCTGGCAGCTAAGGACAGTGGACTGGAATGCACATGTATGAACAATGATGACTTCATTGTACTAATCAATGAGGGTGGTAGATGCCATTGAGTGAGCATGTGTGCTGTGTGGCCATTGCATTCACAATGACTAAGCAAGTAGAGCAATGAATCTGCATCAAATTTTGCATTAATATTTTTTCCTGATTTCTTTGAACTTTAGGTAAATGGGAGTGTATGACATTATGTCTTTGGTATCTATCTCTTAACATTAAGTTTCTCAATTTCATCCATGTTGCTGAGGGTACCATGGTTCATTCATTTTCAATATTGTATGTATTCCAAAGCTGTATATACCACACTTAAATATTGACCCTATTGTGATGGGCAGTTTGGCTTGTTTCTAGTTTGGAACAATTATGAATAGAATTGCTATTCTTCTCATGTTCACATTCACATATTTCTATTGGATATGTACCCAGGGTAGAAATCTGGATCACCGGATATGCATATCTTTAACTTTCATAGTTAATGCCAAACAGCTACCCAAGGACAATACTAGCAATGAACACTCCCTGCAGCAACATATGAGAATTTAATAGCCCTACCTGGAGTTTTGTGTAGTATTTTTCCTTTAGTTTATCTGAATTTTCTGTTTTTCTCTATAATATCTGTTGTTCAAATTAGGCAAAATGTTATTCCAACATTTCTTAAAATTGTCTTTCCCTGTGGGGATATTGTTTTCATAATATAATAATTTAAAAGTTTATAAGAAGTAAATAATTCTTATAGTTAAAACACACTGATCATAGCTATATGGTTTAATGTATTATCACAAAGTGAACACACTTATATATCCACTATCCAGATCAGGAAATAGAACTTTCTTTCTTTTTCTTTATTCTCACCTGAGGACATTTTTTCATTGCTTTTGCAGAGAGAGGAAGAAAAGAGGAAGGGAAAGAGGGAAACATTGATGCAAGAAAGAAGCATCAATCAGGTGCTTCCCGTACCTGCCTAGACCTGGGATCATGGGCACCGGGACTGGTGACCAACCTGCAATTTAAGCATGAGCCCCGACTGGGAATAGAACTCACAATGTTTTGGTTATGAGGTGATGCTCTAACCACCTGAGTCACACCAGTCAGGGCAGAAAATAGGACTTTTTATCACCCTAGTAATCTTCATGCTTCCTTCTCATCATAATCCCCTCCCTCTTCATCAAAGGTAAACTATTATACTTAGTTCTAACATGATAAAGTCATTTTGTGTGTTTTTGAACTTTATACAAATAGAACAACACAGTGTACATTATTTTGTGTCTAGCTTTTTTATTTTTGAACATTATGAGATTCTTTTGTGTTGCTATGTGTAGTAGTAATTTGTTCATTTTTTCTTTTCTTGCCACAGGAAGAAATATCAAGCTAAGAGAGCTGACTTGCTCAACACTTTTTCAATATGGAATGTATTGACCTATGCCACAAATGCATTAGAATACTTTCCAGGCATTTGTATTTTTGTTGTTTCCATGCAAATAATAAGCTATTGAGTTAGAGAGGCTGTAAAAGAGTGCAGGTGATGTATCAGGCTGCTTTCCTGATTTCTGGAGTAATGGCTCCACTTGGAATTGCTTGTCAGTGGTAATGGTAGTTTGCATTCGTTTCTTGTCCACCTAAAATGCTAAATAGCATCACATCCCCAGGCTGCACACTTTATGTAAAACAGAGCAGCCACTGGATTTTGGTGGAAAGTTGATTATTTTCCGAGGATCATAAGAGTCCAGGGGTAAAGTTGGCCTCTGGCCACTGGGAGAGCCCGTGACCTAGAAGCAGGGAGAGCTCCAAACGCGTGTTGGTCATAATGGAACAGGGTACTTTTAGCATGAATCATAGCCTCAGAACTTTCCGAGGGAAAAATCCTAACTCTGTCCTCCAAAAGGAAAGGTAAAATCAATAGCTTATATTTTTAACTCTTTCAAATAAGCAATGCTAAAACTCTTCTACACAAAACAATTACTTACATCTAGCTTTTGGGTTTTTTAAAGGGCAATGTATCAACTGAGCATGAACTCTTAAAATGGAATCTTGCTTTCAACCAATTTTTTTTTAAAACACCCAAATAGGCTCTCAGATGGGAACTCTCTGAATGGTTGTGTATGAATGTGTAGTAAATGTAATTTTTTTTCTTTAGGCCTTCAGATGTAGTTATTAAAACTTCAAATGTCCCTAATGATATAAGCTTGGTAATCAAATTTGGATCACAAGAATGAAATAACCTAAAGTGTGCCTTCATTACTGCTCTCCTCGAAATAATTCACTTAAGATAATTCTACCCTCCCTGACCCACAGATCTGTAAGTAGACCATGGAGATAAACAGTAAATTTAGCAAGAGTATTCAAAATGATCACATTGATTCTCAAAACAAAGAATGCCATGTTTAAAAGTAACAGGAAAAAATTTTCCACCACAAAAAGAGAACAAAACACTCTGACTGTGTGGTTCAGTGAGTTGGATGTTGTCCTGCAAAGCGAAAGGTCACAGGTTTGATTCAAGGTCAGCACAGATGCCTGCTCACTCCTCTGGGTTGCCGGCTTCTCCCCGGTTGGGGTGTATGCAAGAGGCAACCAATCAATGTTTCTCTCACACATCAAAATTTATCTCTCTCTCCCTCACATCCCCTCTCTCTAAAAATGAAAAAAAACAAAATATTTTTTAAAATAGAATAAAACATTGTTTATAACCCTGGCTGGATGGCCCAGTTGGTTGGAGCATTGTCTCCTACACCAAAAAGGTTGCAGGTTGGAGCCCTGGTCAGGGTATACACCTGTGCTGCAGTTCAATTCCCATTTGTCGTGCAAGCAGGAGGAAACGGACCAATGTTTCTATGTGATGTGTGTGTGTGTGTGTGTGTGTGTCTCTCTCTCTCTCTCTCTCTTTCTCTTTCCCTCCCACCGTCCTTTCCCTCCCCCACCTTTCACTCTCTCTAAAATCACTAAACATATATTGTTGGATGAGGATTAAACAAACAAAAACCTTGTTTAAATCATGTGCAAAATGACAAATAAGAATAATTAATAAAATTGCAAAATGTAGATCTTATTGTTAAACTAGTTATTGAGGAACATAAGAATTAACTTTCTTTAAAAAAATGAAAAAAAAATTTCTTAAAGAACAATTGAGAATACAAAGAGCCCCCCACCCCACCACTGCAAAAAAAAAAAAAAAACAAACAACAAAAATCCCAGAACTATCTTTTGAAGGACCAGCCCCTTGTAGTGCAGGCTGCCTCCACTAGGTGAGTGTTCTAGGCCCCCAGCTGTATCAGTGTACCAGCAGGCATTGTTGTGACAGGCTGCATTCACTTCAGTGAATTTTTTTTTAAGACTCTTTCAACACGTTTGTCCATTTTGAAATGGGTGATTTACAAGCACACCTGCCCACACCTCCTCTGAGTGTTCAGCAGTTTTCGCAAGACCTCTGTGTTCTCCATCCCCACCCCCAGCCCATTCACCTGATCTCACCCCAAGGGCCTTTTTTGTTTGTTTGTTTTCCTGGATGAAAAATGTCCTCAAAGGGAATCAGTTTGCAGATGTGGAAGAGGTGAAGCAAAAAATGGCAGAAGCACTAAAAGGGATCAAAATTGACAGGTTCAAAAACTGTTTTGAGCAGTGGAAAAACATCTAGATAGTTGTATTACATCAAATGGAGAGTACTTGGAAGGTGACTGAAGTTAAACATGGAAGAATAAATACACAATTTTTTATAAATGTTGTTTTCTGGGGTGTTCCCCCTTGTAGTTTATTGGTGAACTATATATGTACCCATTGGACAAATTATCTATAAATGCATAAGTCATTTTGAGCAAGAAAATATTTTTATAGAAATTTAAACTATGCAAAATCAATATTTCAAGTGGAGCAGTGCTAAAGTGTTTTTGTATACTTTCTTTCACAAAGAAAATAAAAATCCTCTTCCTGTGCAATCCTCTCTCCAATTGAGACTAGGATAAATTCTTAGACCAAAAAGGCACTAGATAGGATTATTGTATAAGGCTTCTTGTTCTCTTCTTCTAGCACTTTTTAATCCTCATCTACCAATCTTCCCTGAAAAGAGGAAAAGAGGGTCCCAGCTGTGCCAAACCATGTGATAGCTATATAATTAGATGCAGTCCATAGGGGTTTAAAAACAGAAATTAACAAATGTATTTTAGCTTGAAACCTTACCTATAAAAAAATCAACTGGTTTCCCAAATATTCATAGTCCACTCAGAGATTTCATCATCTTGCTCTAAGAACCCAAGAATGAAGATGACCATGAGAAATATCTTCTAGAATTGGACTTGCTTGTCATAGAAATGCCTGCCTCCTGTGGGTACTAAAATAGAACATTGAGAAATCAATGTCTTGGGTTCCAGTACTGAATCTGCCACCAACTAGTTGTATAATTGTTGCCAATTTCCTGTAAATCTTTGGCCAAGATTCCTGTCTAGAAAATGGAAAAAAAATTTGAACTTGATTTTGTAAGGATCTTTCCAGTTCTAGTAATACAGTGTTATGTAAGTTATATTTCTAGACTATGATTAAGTGATAGACCACCCTCTCCTCATTATTCTACATCTACTCGTTCATCAACATTTCTCCTTTCTTGCTGATGGACTGAGAGGTGGTGTTGGCTTTAGGAACCTGACTCATTCCTGGTACCAGTCTCAGGACACCTCTCAGATGCAGAATCATTTGAATGTGCTTTAGCATCCTATCTCCTTAGCTTCCTTTTATAGCAATCCATTATCATATTTGGTCTTTTTTCTGGCATTAGAATTCTGATGATGTGCTATGGTAACATTATGCCAAAACAAAAAGTACAAAGACTTCCAGTCAAGATGGCAGCATAGATAAATACAATACTCAAATCCTCTCACAGCCATATCAAAATTACAAGCAAACAACAAAACAACCATCACTCAGAACCACTTGAAATCTGAATGAAAGAACTACAACTAGGGAATTAAAGAAGAAGCTACATCGAGACTAGTAGTAGGAGTGGAGAGGTGGAATGGGCTGATTCCACACCTAGGTGTGGCAGTTTAAAATTAGGTGGGATGACTTCTGGCCAAGATGGAGGCATAGGTGGACACACTGTGCCTCCTCACACAACCAAAATTAAGGGCAAGAAAAATTTAGAAACAAAAAACAACCAGAACAGACAGAAAATTGAGCTGTATGGAAGTCTGACAACCATTCTTCCAGACCAGTAAGAGGGATGGAGTTGGCGGCCGGTGGAGAGGGGTCTTGCAGGAAAAAGCAGGGACTGGCAGACCCGGGCATGCAGGGTACAGGTGGCTGTTGGCAGACCTCAGGCACACAGGTGGCGGTTAGCAGACCCCGAGTGTGGAGAGGCAATGAGCAGACTGAGTGAGGCACACAAGGCAGCTGGTTGCCCGCAGTCACACATTCGCATGCAGATGAACGAGGTGAAAACAGGCTGCGAGATATATCGAGCAACCCAGGGACCCAGCACTGGGAAATAAAGCCTAAAAGGACCTATTGAAAACACTTGTGGGGGTTGAGGTGCTAGGAGAGACTCCCAGCCTCACACAAGAGTTCATTGGAGAGACCCACAGGGTCCTAGAATATACACAAGCCCACACACCTGGGAACCAGCAGCAGAAAGGCCCAATTTGCTTGTGGGAAGCAGCAGAGGGGACTGAAATCTGACAGAGAGCGGAGCAAGCACCACTGTTCCCTCTCTGACCCCACCCCCACATAAGTGTCACAACCCAGACACTGGGTTGTCCCACCTTGGTGAACACCTAAGGCTCCCCCCTGCATATGTAACAGGTGCGACCAGACCAAAAAAAAAAAAAAAAGAGGGTTCAAATGGAAGAACAAATGAGAGCCCTAAAGCCAATACTTTTAAGCAACCAAGAGATAGCCAACCTATCAGAAGCACAGTTCAAAACACTGGTGATCAGGATGCTCACAGAATTGGTTGATTTTGGTCACAAATTAGATGAAAAAATGAAGGCTACACTAAGTGAAATGAAGAAAAATGCACAGGGAACCAATAGTGATGATAAGAAAACTGGATCTCACATTAATGGAGTGGACCAGAAAGAAGAAAAAAACATACAAACTTATCAGAAAAGAATGAAGAAATAAGAATTCAAAAAAAAACAATGAGAGGCTTAGGACCCTCCAGGACATCTTGAAACATTCCAACATCTGAATTATAGGGGTACCAGAAGGAGAACAGGAAGAGCAACAAGTGGAAAACTTACTTGAACAAATAGTAAAGGAGAACTTCCCCAATCTGGCAAAGGAAATAGACTTCCAGGAATTCCAGGAAGCTCAGAGAGTCCCAAAGAAGTTGGACCCAAGGAGGAACACACCAAGGCATGTCATAATTACATTACTCAAGATTAAAATGAAGGAGAGAATTCTAGAAGCAGCAAGAGATAAGGGGACAGTCACCTACAAAGGACTTCCCATCAGACTGTCAGCTTATTTCTCAAAAGAGACCTTGCAGGCAAGAAGGGGCTGGAAAGAAGTACTCCAAGTCATGAAAGGCAAGGACCTACATTCAAGATTGCTGTAGCCAGCAAAGCTTTCATTTAGAATGGAAGGGCAGATAAAGCGCTTCTCAGATAAGGTCAAGTTAAAGGAGTTCATCATCACCAAGCCCTTATTACATGAAATATTAAAGGGACTTATCTAAGAAAAAGATAAAAAATATGAACAGGGCTGCAAAACAAAGTGTTGCAGGTTCGATTCCCAGTCAGGGTACATGCCTGGGTTGCAGGCCATGACCCCCAGCAACCACACATTGATGTTTCTCTCTCTCTCTCTTTCTCCCTCCCTTCCCTCTCTAAAAATAAATAAATAAAATCTTTAAAAAAATATGAACAGTAAAAAGACAGCAAACTCACAGTTATTAACAACCACACCTAAAACAAAAGCAAACTAAGCAAACGAATAGAACAGGAACAGAACCACAAAAATGGAAATCACATGGAGGGTTATCAACAGGGGAGAGGAGAGAGGGGGAAAAGGTACAGAGAATAAGTAGCATAGGTGGTAGGGAGAAAATAGAGGGAGGGCAAGAATGGTGTGGGAAATACAGAAGCTAAAGAACTTATGACACATGGACATGAACTAAAGGAGGGGAATATGGGTGGGAGGGGGTGTGCAGGGTGGAGGGGAATGAAGGGGGGACATGGGACAATGGTAATAGCATAATCAATAAAATATATTTAAAAAATAAAATAAAATTAGGTGGGATATCTCAGTTGTGGAGGTCCACCCTGAGGAGTGAGGCAGTCCAGCCTCATACTAAGTCTCCCAACCCAGGATTCCAGACTCAGAGAAGCTCCTACAACTTCTGGCCATAAGAACCAGTGGGGACTGAGGCTGAGGAGACAGAGGGTCTCTGTCCCAAACAGTTCCTCCTAAAGGGCTTGTGCATGGACTTATGCAGACTTACTCCCTCCGAGCTCTAGCACTGGGGCAGCAGTTTGAAAGGAACCAGGGACATATGGGGAAGAATTGAATCGTCTGCCAGCAGGGTGAGTGCTGAAAGGGCGGTTTCTACCAAACAATAATCTTGACAGAGGCCATTGTTCCTTTTCTGAGACCCTCCTCCCTCCCCACCACACACAGAGCTTGCAGGTGGGTACTATATCTGAGTATCCATCAAACTGGCTCACACAGTTATTTGCCCCAGGTGATTCCCTAAGATCCTGCCCCACCCAACTTGTGGCTTTTCCATATAAATGACCTCTCTTCCCTCATGCTTCAGACTCTCCTAAAAATTTCTCAAACAAGCAACAACTGACCTCTGTGTACCCTGTACCTTTTGCTAAGTGGTCCCAGGCCCAGCACTTAGCAGCTGTCAGCCTTGGTTCAGAGCTTGACCTCTCTTGGGCACCTCCAAGCCCAACACAAGTAGCAGCCATCTGAAGGTTGCTCTGTAGTTTGTGCCAGGTGGACCTGGGCAGGCCACAGGTAATGGCTGACCTTGCACCTTCTGGGAGGCCCCAGAGTTAGTGTACCCAGTAGACAGCTTCAGACCATGCTGGATTACAACCACCCCCCCTCCACCTCCATGAGGGACACACTCAAGGGGCAACTCAGTGAGCACTAAAGCTCCACTGAAGCAAGTCCTGCTCTGTAGAGTCCACTCCCGCATAGTAGATCCTCCACTGTAGTCACAGCCAGTGTTCACAACTGATTGGCCAATGGGTCAACCCCTCACAGTGATACCAACAACAGTCAAGGCTCAACTATACCAGGATAGTGCATGCAACCCACAGAGGGCCACACCTGGAGCACCCAGCTTGGGTGACTGGGGAGATTGTACCACTTGGCCTTATAGGATATGTAAGGCCACTCTACCAAGTCCAGGAGATGTAGCAGCTGTACCTAATACACAAACAATATAGGGGAGTGACCAAAATGTGGAGACAATGAAACAGGCCCAAATGAAAGAATAGGAGAAACCTCCAGAAAAAGAACTAAATGAAATGGAGGCAAGCAAACTACCAGACACAGAGTTCAAAACAATGCTTATAAGGATTCACAAACAACTCAGTGAGAACTTTAAGGGACTTAGTGAGAACTTCAATAGCATGAAAACGGACAAAGAAACCATGAAGAACCAGTCAGAAGTGAACCATACACTAACTGAAATGAAGAACAAATTACAGTGAATCAATTGTAGATTAATTGAGGTCAAGAATCAAATCAGTGATTTGGAATCTCTCTCTCTCTATATATATATAAAAGAATCCTCCCCCCAAAATGAAGATAGATAGTATAAGGAGCCTCAGGGACAATTTCAAGCATACTGACATTCACATCATGGGGGTGGTAGAAGGCAAAGGGAGAGAGCAAGAAATTGAAAACCTATTTGAAAAAGTAATGACAGAAAACTTCCCTAACATGGTAAAGGAAATAGACATACAAGTCTAGGAAGCACAAAGATTCCCAAACAAGATGAACCCATAGAGGACCACTCCAAGACACATCATAATTAAAATGCCAAAGGTTAAAGATAGAGAGAGAATCTTAAAGGCAGCAAGAGAAAAGGAGTTAGCTACCTAAAAGGAAGTTTCCATAAGACTGTCAGCTGATTTCTTAACAGAAACTTTGCAGGCCAGCAGGGACTGGTAAAAAATACTCAAAGTGATGAAAAACAAGGACTTACAACCAATATTACTCTACTCAGCAAAGCTATCAAAGGACATATAAAGAACTTCCCAGACAAGGAAAAACTAAAGGAGTTTGTTATCATCAAACCAGTATTACATGAAATGTTAAAGGGTCTTCTTTAAGAAGAAAGGGAAAAATGACTGGAAATGTGAACAATAAAATGCCAAAAATGTATATCTATCAACAAGTAAACATAAAAAACAAAATAAAGAAATAAGCAGAACTGAAACAGACTCATAAAAACAGAGAACAATTTGATGGTCGCCAGATAGGAAGGGGTTTGGGAGGATGGGTGAAAAAGGTGAAGGGATTAAGAAGTACAATTTGTTGTTACAGAATAGTCATGAGAATGTGAAGTACAGTATAGGGAACATAGTGAGTAATATTCTGTGAACTATGTATGATGTCAAAAGGGTACAAGATTTATCAGGATGACCGCTTAGTAAGTTATGTAATGTCTAATCACTGGAGTGTATACCTGAAACTACTATAATATTGTGTGTCAAATGTAAGTGAAAAATAAAAAATGATTTAAAAAAATTAGGTGAAAGAAGCCTGCTACCAAAGACCACATATTGTATGATACCATCTTTATAAAATGTCCAGACTAGGCAAATCCAGAGTTAGAAATTAGTGGTCACCTAGGGCTGCGGTGAGATGGGGTAATCAGAAGTGACTGCTAATGTGTATAGATTTCTTTTTGAAATTATAAAAATGTTTGAAAATTTATTGTGGTGCTGGTTGCATGATTCAAAGAATGTATTAAACCTATTGAATTGTACACTTTAAAAACAAAAACACCCTGGCCAGATAGCTCAGTTGGTTAGATCGTTGTCCCAATACACCAAGGTTGCAGGTTTGATTCCAATCAGGGCACATACAAAAAGCAAACAATGAATGCATAAATAGGTGGAACAGCATATCAATTTTTCCCTTTTTCTCTAAAAGTCAATAAATAAAAATTAAAACAAAAACAAAAAGTACATGAAAGTCTTGGTGTGGAGCTCCAGGCTGCCGTATATATTTGTGGTGCTTCCTGAGGACTTAGGATCCCTAAGTAAATGGGATCCTTTTACCTTTGAGAGTTGTCAGACAGATAGTCTCGGCATTTAATAATTCTAACTAGAGCTCAGAGGATGATTTGAAGTACCACGTCTCATCAATGAGGCCTGACACGTGAGAGAATTTTCCTGCACGAAGAACTACAGCAAATGCCACGTTGAGGAGCTGCAAACTGGGAGCAAATCCACTCCATCCTACTATGAGCCCTTCCTGTTTTGTCAGCCAGCATGGTTTCCTAAATCTCAAATTGCAGCAGAACTGTTCTGCAATTCCATGGGTAGCTATTTCAGGAGCCTAACACAGCAGGACAAATGTGCACAAGTCCACACAGTATGACAGAAGAATTAAAAATGTATTTACCATCTGTTGGTAGTTTCCTTGTGAGGCTCTTTTCTTTTCGTCTCCTGCAGCCACAAATAGGGTCTCCTTACTTCCTTCTTCCACCCTCAGAGAGCAGAGTTCTGTTCATATCTTTGGAAATGCAAGTCTCCCCCCCGCCCACCTCTCGCATTTCTTAGACTGTTAAACTTTGGAACTATTTCAGCTTCAAGGATCAATTCCCTCAAAGATAAATTGGAGTGAGTCTGTGAAAAGGTTGTAGTGTTTTATACTTCTTTTTGTGGTCAGGTTACTTTTAGATGCCACTCTGGAGTTGTGGTCACAATGCATTCTTGGAAGCTCTAGGCTGGGACAAGAGAAGTAAGGCCCAGGCCCAGGCTAAGTGAAAGAAGTCCTTAAACTAGGCTTGGAAATTTATGTTGATCTTTTATCATCTACTTAGTCCTTACCATAATGCGGTATGCCAGGTGGGAGCCATGATTTCAAATAGGAAAGGGCCCATGGAATGTGACCACAGACTGCAAGTGAGTGTCATTTCCAACCATGTAGTAGCATGGATTAAAAAAAAAAAAAAAAGCCCTAAGCTGGAGTACAGCTTTGGTATTTGGGAAACCAGTTAGGTTGATCTGAAACCATTTAATTTATATAGGAATATTCAATTCTTAGTAAGAACCACTAGCTTTAATTATTGGGCTATTGTATGATTCACTCAAAAATAGAGATTGGTATAAAAATAATGCCTTATCCAAAATATTGTAATGCAGTGTTATGACTCTAACAGACCTATTCTATTCAAGTAAGGACTTGTTAAAACATACTCAAGTTGCAATACTCAGTGCTGGGTGACCTCGAACATTTTGCCTGGTCCTTCAAACAGCAAGTCTTAGTTTAAACACCTCAGAAGTGGGGATCATGATCTTTACCTCGTTATATCGTTGTGGGGATTAGATGAGATGGCATGTGCAAAACTCTTATCATGTTGCCTGGCATAGAATACGAGCTTGATAAATGGTAGCTTTTAAAAATTATGATTATTAAAATCTATATCTGTACTACTTTCTATTTTTCTTAAAACTCTTTCATATATGCTCTTTGATTCTGGTTTAGAATTTTTTTAAATTCTTCACAAATCTAAGTCTAAATGTGAGATTCAGCTCATTCCAACTCAACTTCAATAGTTATACCAGGTATAGTTAAGTCAACAGTCAAGTAAATAGAATATGTACCATACTGTGGACAAGATGCATTTGTTTTGGATTAGCTGCTACTGGACAATCATTGTATTGGGGCTTATAAGGCATTGCACACAGTAGGTCCTGAAAAGCATTATTGATTCATGAATTCATGTAACAGTTGATGAATCTTTAGTGGGTATCCATCATGTGCCAAGGACTGTTCTGGTATTTGGGGTTTATCAGTGCATAAGCAAGACAAAATCTCTACTCTCTTGACAATAAACAAAAAAAGGAAATAACAGAGACTGTTCTAAGGTAACATATTTATGAAATAATAGAGCAAGGCAAGGTGGGTCAGGAAAGCCAGGGATACATTTTTAAGTAGGGTAGTTACAGCAGGCTCCACTGGGAGATTGTGTCTTTTTTAGAAAAAAAGAAAAAAAGCTGAAGAAGAAGGTGAGGGATTGGCAAGCAGAAAAGCCCCGAGGCAAGGGAGTGCCTGGCTTGTTTGAGGAATAGCTAAGAGGAACAGTGGGGCTGGAAACGTGGAAGGAGAAGGAAGAATAGTAAGAGTTGGGATCTGAAAATTCGAGGGTGTCCTGATGGTGTGGGGCCTTGTAGGCCTGGGCATGACTTTGACTCTGACTCCAGGTCAATAGAGCCATTGGATGACCTGATACAGACAATCGGCTATGGCGTGGGCTGGTGAGGGTGGAAGCAGAGAGACGATTTGGGAGACTGGTACAATAATCCTGATGAAGGATAGTGGTGGTTTAGCTCCAAGGGTAGCAGCCCAAGTGGTGAGGCGTGGTCAGATCCTGGATATACTCTGAAGGTAGAGCTACCTGAATTTTTGGACAGATTGGATGTGGGTTGTGAAAGAATGAGATGAGTCAAGATTCTTTCTTGCCTGAATAGTTGAAAGGTTGGAGTAGCCATTTAGTGAGATTTGTATGCCAGAATTGTGTGACACATCTTATGATACCTCTGAGAGCGTACATATCTTGGGCTGGAGAAGAAGGCCTCCTTCTACCTGCTGGGGAAAACCTCCTGAAACAACTTACCCTAAGTTAACAATCAACTCAATGGAGCATATTCTTTGAAATGTGAGAATCAGAAAAACTGAGGTTTTCATGAACCCTTTTATAAGCACAAAGGACAGTAAAAATATAAGCAGCTTTTGGCTGTATTTTCTTAATGCCAAACAGTTAGTTTCATTTTTTAGTCTTTTCCTCACCTTTATCCCACACTCTGAAATAGCAACAGGAAAGCTGTTGGTGCATCCTGGCAACCAGCAGAGGGAGCTGAGGAGGCCTGAGGAAGACCTTTGAGCTAAGGCCCAGTGCAGGAGTCTCAGCTCAAACCTCTAATAACCTCCGTGCCTGGGCCAGAAGCCAGATGTTTCTGGGGTGATAGGAGGTGGTTCTACAGCTGTCTTGGTAAATTTCCCATTCCACTGGACCTTTTGTTTATTGGTATTATCATGAGTAAAAGGCCAAACATACATCTGGAACTGATTACCTATGTGCATCTATAAAGGAAAGAGATAGGGCCATATATATAAATAAAAAGAAGAAAAAGAATATGATTCTTTTTCAGCACTACAATTATAGATCTCAAAAAGAGGGTATAATAGTTGCCTAGGGATGCTGTAACAAATTACCTAAAACTGGGAGGCTTAAAACAAGAGAAATTTATATTCTTACATCTCTGAAGGCTAGAAGTCCCAAATCAAAGTATCAGCAAGGCCTTGTTCTCTCTTCTTCCCTGTGTCTCCTCTGTGTCTCTGTGTCTTTTCTTCTTCTTAAGAGGACAGCAGTCATATTGGATTTAGAGGCCACCCTAATCTAGTTAAGACCTCATCGTAACTAATTACATCTGTAAAAACCCTATTTCCAGCCAAGGTAACATTTACAGACACTGGGGTTAGGACTTCAATACATCTTTTGGGGGAAGAGACTTTAACCCACAACAGAGGGCAATGGGAACTCACATGAAGAACTGACCAGTGTGGGGAGTCACATACCTGGAACAATAAACAATTGTAAAGGGAGGTCACGTGGGTTTGGGAGTAACAGGAAGTATTTGGATAAGATACACCCTCACTTAGGATACTCTCCATCTGTGCTTATGGCCCTGAATTTTTTTCTGTCAGACTTTCAAAAAATATTGTATAAATAAAAAGAATAAGAAAATAGCACTTCTCTGACTCATACATTGGGCAGAGCCGCAAACTTGTGATAATCAGGAAAGCCTTCACAGAAGTGTTGATGCTTGAGCTGGATCTCAGAGTGTGAAGACAAAATAGCCCTGCAAAGAAAAGGTAGGGGGAGGAGAAAGGGCCTCCCCTGCAGAGAGAAAGGCTACACAAAAGTATACTCACACTGTGCCTTCTTAAGTAGGATGAAAAGTCTCTGAAGGCAAGGCCCATGTCACTTACTTAATCTGTATTATTCAGACACAGTAATAAATTAATGAAGGGGACAAAATGTTCCTGGTTTTAATAAACGCACAAATAATCACACGATAACCTGGAAGAACACTAGGAACATACATAGGGAAGAGTTAATTATTGTACACATTTGCCAAGCACAAATATGGAAACCCTACCCTCAGCCAGATCCGGAGAAATCAAAGGGCTGAATGTGGTATAAATTCCTCTGCCCTGATTGCACCCGGAGATCTGCCAACATTTTTTCTCTGATATATTTCTTTGTGTACACTGTACTGGGTTCTTGAAAACCTGATCGTGAACTGAGATATGCAATTCTGAATCACCACTGTGATCTAGGAAAATTAACTCCTTGCTGATCTTCCCGGATAGGCACCCAAGTTTGTTGCCGCTGAGATCTGCATCAGGGATCTGGCTAGGTTTCTGTCATAGAGCAACTCCCCTTTTTTGGCATAAGAATGTACAGGATGCCAGTGAGGTTTGAACTGGGTCATCTAAGTCTTTTTAAATGCAGGATGATTCATTGCTGGGGGTTGGGGAGAGAGGACAGCGAAGGGGAAGGAAGTGTTGAGCAGGGAGGCAGAGAGTTGTAATTATGAAATTGACTGCAGAAAAAGCTAGTTCTGGGAGTGACTGGGTCACATGTTCTTACTATTGACATTTAAGTTACAACTTTTAAACCAGAGGTAGGGGGAGGATTTGGGAAACAGATCATGCAACTGATTGATTGGCTTTCAGAGGAGAAGCACCAGATGTCTCCCACATTTATAAGAATTACAGTGTATTAATTCCTCTTTATACCTGGCAAAAAAGAAAAAGAAAAAGAAAAAGAAAAGCTCTCTGATGACAGTACAGTTAGCAGAATAAAAATTTGGCTGTAGTAGTATGAGTAAACAATTTGTCTTCTTCTATTTGATTTACTGGCATTGTAGCTGACAGGGTCTTCTATTCTGTGCATTCATTTTGTACGTAAAAAGGGATTGTTTGTAGTTTACAGTTTAAGTCTGAGTGCTATTATTCTGCTCTGTCAGAAAGCATCTGTGGCAGTAGCTATCAGTTCATGCCTGTGCCACATACACAAAGCAAGTCAGTCTTGAGAGCTCCCCCAACTCTCCCAGCAGTCAAATTTGGAGCGGCCCGATGGAAAGGGGTTCTGCAAATATCACACTCCTGACAACCCTCACTGAAACCATGATGTGGGCAGTTTTTTTTGCTTATTTACATCAAAAAGCAAACTTTGCCAATGCAGCTTTCTCTAACTCTTCCTTTTTGGGGTAAAGTTGGTAAATTCCTTATAAAATAATTTTCTCAAACCCTGACCCTCATTTGGGCTAGCTTCCCCTGGCTGATACTGACTCAAGAAAAATGTAGAAACAGAGAGCTTTTAGCTATGTATATGTGTGTTTGATGTCATGAAGCTAGAATAACAAAGAACTTCACTTCCCTCCTTCCCTAACAAGTTGATGTTTATTTATTTATTTATTTAGCCCATTTGTTGCCAGTGATCTTATTTTGAAGGTACTCCAAGCCTTATGTGTACTGCCTATCAACTGCCACTACCTTAAGTTCAAACAATAGTGGCTTTGGGTTTTGATTTTAATTTGGAAAATGTATTTCTTTTGAGGAAACCAAATGCCAAGTTGTTAATGAAATGCTTTTAATAGATTTCCAAGAGCTCCTGGCCAATACTGAGCAAAATTCAACACACTCAACTTGAAGCCTTAAAATATCCATTTTCTTTTTATGTAAGAAAAGTTGTGTTCCTAAGATGATTAAGACCATAAATTCTGACATTTCCTAGGTGATTCATTACATTTAATCTTGATTATAGTTACATTGATGAAAATTTATGTAGGTCTTGCTTGTGAGATTATTTCACTTAAAATCATCTCATTTCCTTTTCGTGTGTCCTATTGTACTAAATATATTACAAAATTTTTAACAGGTTTCTTTTTGGTGGCCTTGATTTGTTTTATAATTATGGAGCAATTCTAAAGTTTTCACTATCAATGCCCAAAGCCATCTGTTACAAGACGGTACCATCCCTAAACCATTCAGCCTCAAGCAGCAAAAAGAACTGTAACTCTAGAATGCTTGTGCTTTCTAAAACAGAGCATAAGTTTTCCATCAGCTTCCCTGTAAAAAGATGAGTCACAGAAGAGCCTAACCAATGCGTTTTGCAGGCTCATTCCAGTTCCACCAATGAGAGATGATGCCTTCCCTAACAGATAGTTACCTCTCAGGGACTGTTTTAACAGGAATAAGATCCATGTCTGCCAGGTGGAAAACTGAGGAAGCTAGAAAAGTCACTTGTGTTATCTACTACACTGTAGCAGAGAGCCAAGCCAGGGTCTCCAGTTGTGGGTTCTTGGAACTCATTCCTATACCTCCCCAGCCCCACTGTCTATACCCGTACTGTCCATTAGAAATGTAATATGCAGCCCCGCCACATGCAGAATGTTACATTGTGTAGCAGCCACATTAATAAGTACAAAGAAATTGGTAAATTTAATTTTAACAGTTTATTTCATTTACCTAATATATACAGAATATTTTCATTCCAACATTTAATCAATATAAAAATTACTGAGATACCTATACATGTGTATATGTGTATGTAGATATGTGTGTGTGTATTATTTTAAAGTCTGAAGTATGTTTTATACTACAACACATCTCAGTTTGGACTAACCACATTTCAGGTGGTTGGTAGCCATAGTGGATAGTGCAGGCCTACACTAAGGCACTAGTTCTTGTGTTTAACTGTAGGCATACCCTCATTTAAAACTGCCCAATGTGCACTGTTAAATCACAAACTGTTGACAGATGTTTGAATACAATGATTGTGATGTCACTCTTCACTATCAGTGATGTCATTTCCATTCCCCAGAAGCCTGTGCTGCTATGGTTTGGTGAAAGGTCAAGCAAGATGACCCAGAAGCATGCCCTTTAAGAGTCCCTGTGCCATGTGTAGAGCTCAGCTGCTTTAGCCTGGGTGTGGCAGGCTGACCTCAGAGTCCATTGTGTGAGTGGTTTTCACTTTTGTTTTTAGTTTATTTTTCTTTTCTTGTCTCCCCAGCTTTATTTCAGGGTGCAGTCTAAGGAAAGTATATTTGTTTTGTGAGCATGCTATGATTTGCTCAGATTTTTAAATGACATATGTAGGCTAACACCCTCCTTATTATAGCATGGTTAAAGGTCTGTCAGTGTTTCCATTAAAAATTAAAACTTTCCGGGACTCATGACACAGCCATAACAAATTGCTCCAGACAGAAACTTGGCAAATCCTACTTTCACGTAGGATGAAATTATTTTTTAACATTTTTAAAAGATAAAAATAGATAAATGTTTACCATTTAGATTTACTCATGTGACTTTTTGGGGAGTGATAGGGAAGACATTCAGATAAAATACACATTATAACTTTACATTTTGTTTTATAAATTTGAAATATTAATATTAGTTTGTAAGTCAAATTTTGCTGAAGAATCAAGAAAGATGGTTCAGATGATTACCTTTCCTCCTCCCAAATGTTTAATGCTTCTCGTATTTGAAAGTCTGGTTGATACAATGACTATGAGAGGTGCTAGGTCCAGCAACTACGAGTCTTTCCCTTTTTATCACAGTAGAAATGAGTGGTTTTCAAAAGGTAATATTTATTTTGACATGAATTCCTTGAAGACAAAGATGTCTTTCTCATCTTTATAGTCTTATGACCTAGTTATTGTAGGTACATAATAAATGCTGATAAATAAGTGAGAACTACATCAAACCATAAGGCTGTTGGTTAAATGATAATTACATACAGAGCAAGTTGAGAATTAAGATATAGTCTCCATTCATAAATTTCATTTAAAAATTCATTTATTAAATATTCACTATCTAGTAACTTTGAAAAACCTTTAAAACTGTAAAGAACATTCTTGTCAAGTCTTTAACCTGTATGGCAGGGGTGTCAAACTCATCTTCACTGGGGGCCACATGAGCCTCATGGTTGCCTTCAAAGGGCCAAATGTCATTTTAGGATTGTATAAACGTAACTGCTCCTTAACTAGGGGCAAGGAGCTCAGCACTGCCACTGGGTAGAAACAAGGTGCTGGACCAGATAAAACAGGGTGGAGGGCGGAATTCAGCTTGTGGGCCTTGTGTTTGCCACCTGTGCTCTATGATTTCCCTCCTTTCTGAACACCTCATTGGATTATTGTAACAGTTAAATGATCTGGTGCTATGAAAGTATAAGCCAGTTCCAAAACTTTTTTGAGGCTTGGCTTTCTAATGTCTTGTCCACTTAATAAGAGTATTTGAAGATGTAATATGGGAGACTGTTAGAAGTGTAAAATGCTACAGATATAATTCAACTGTAAGTCCTCACCACTGCAAACATTAAGGACAAAACCCTAAAATTACTGTGAAGTTAAACGTGGTAAGAAGGCCCTGGCCAGGTGGCTCAGTTGGTTGGAGTGTTGGCCTATACACCAAAAGGTTGGAGATTTGATTCCCAGGTGAGGCAACTGATGGATCTCTCTCTCTCTCTCTCTCTCTCTCTCTCTCTCTCTCTCTCTCACTCTCTCTCTCTCTCCCCTACCTTTCTCTCTAAAAAATCAATTAAAAATTATATCCGAGCAAAAATATATGTCAGAGCATTTTTTTCACCAACATATTTAAATCCAAAAGAAATGAATTATGAGACATGGTGATGGGTTAATTGACCCCAACATTTTTTTTAAATCCTCACTCAAGGATATGTTTATTGATTTTAGAGAGAAGAAAGGGGGGGAGAGAGAGAAGGGGCGGGGGAGAGAGAGAGAGAGAGAGAGAGAGAAACATCAATGTGAGAAACATCTATCTTTTGTACACACCCTGCCATGCCCTGACAGAATCCAGCCCAAAAGGTTTTTGGTGTATGGGAGGCCACTCAAAACAGCTTGGCCACCTGACCAGGGCTTGACTCCGACGTTTTAAAATAAGTAGGAGTTGCTCTTAGAGTTGCCTCATTCTGTATGTCATCTTAATTTTTTAAATTTTATTGAGAAATAATTTACATACATCACTAAGTTTAAGGCATACAACATGATAGTTTGATTTACATATAGTGTGACATGATTATTTTTATTTTTGACTGGAGAAAAGCTAAGGCATCTTTTCTAGGTATAACTTTTCATACCTTTCCAGGTATGAGGTCCACCATTTTTTCAAGTATTCAAGCCTAAAACTCCAAATAAGTACATCTATATTATATTTCACTTCCAATCTGTTTGATATTTACTTGTTATAACCTGGTAAGCTCTTTGTATTTGCTTGTTTTGTTTTGTTCTGAATTATATAGGAGGTTACTTCCAAAGAAAAAATATGCTACCATTTAAAACCACTTATGGTTCTCGGACTGCCTGTGCAGTTGGTTCATTAAAGTGCTCTTGTGCTCCCTCTGCTGCCATGAAGGAAGCCTTTCTGTTCAAGGCCCAGTGCATTCTTCAGAGTGTTCTCTTGGTGATGATGATGCAGATTTGTGCATAAATCACAGCTCTTCTGAAGTGCAGTATGATTTAACCAAAGCATAAAATGTAATAATTTTTCATTAAAATTAAAAATTAATAAAAGAGGGAGGGAATAAAAAAGGAATAAATTGAGGAATTAAGTTCTGCGTCAGTGACCAAATTCATGCAGACAGAGCTCTTGTAGAAGAGACAGCATTCTTCACACTACTGTGCTTAGGAATCACCCAGGGGCTGGTTCAAAGGCAGACTGATTCAGTGGGTCTGGGGTGGAATGCTCTTTCTGATTGTCTCAAAAGCTCCCAATTGCTGCTGCTGTTCTGAAGACATTTTGGATGCAAGATGTAATGATGTAATATATATATGTGATAGCCTAGTTGCAACCTTCAAAAGTGGATACTACCGAAAGAGTGAAACAGGTATTAGGGATGAAATGATTTTCCATGGTGTTTGATCAATGCAGAACACAAATGAGGAGTAAGGCTCAGCAGGCCTTGTTTCTCAGTTTCCTTTATTTCAAAGTTTGACTTCTGCTTGTACGAATATAGTATCAGGTTTATGAATAAGACCACAGTACTACATATTTGTCTACTAGCTTCGTGAAAGTTCTGCTCTTCTTCCAATGGGTTTTTATTTGCATGAGAGTGTTGTTTTTAAAGAATCAGTACCAGCTTTTTGTGATTGTATATTTACTTTTTTGCCATCTGAAAATAAAAGATTTCCATGCTAAAGGTAATGAAATTGTATCATGAGTATTATTATGTTTATGTTGTTTGGACCTTGCAGGAAGAAATAGTTACAGATCTTAATGGCAGTTTATGGCTTTAATCTTAATGGCTAGGAAAGTAAATGACACATTTCTTATTAATTGTTCTTACTGCTTTAGTAATATACATATTTAGTTTCCTTGAGGGAATATTTAAATTAATTGACTAACTCTAATCTGAATTATGTGTTTTAATTTAAGGTTTATAAAATAAATTAACTGCTTGTGCCAATGCAACAATTAAAATATTAGCTCTTTTTTTTTAACTGAAAATTCTCTAAATATAAGATGTCTAAAAATAGAGTGTAGGTGGATTGGACAGTCTGCAGATTAGGAGTTGGAATAAAAACATCTCAGTTAAGCCAAAAACATGGCAACCAATATTTTCTGTTATAAAAATATTTTAGATGAGTTTTTATGAAAACTGTCTGAAATTGAAATGAATAGCAGAAGCTCTCTGTTTATTCACAGGCCAGTAATAAGAATACCTGCAGCACAAAGCATACATCTTTTCCGTGCAGAGCCGACAGCTGCTGCTCCTTTCAGAAGCCAGCTCTCTGCAAAGTGGGGGAAAGCGATATTTCCCGGTTCTGTCTGAGGTATTAACCTTCACCTTGATAATACTTGTCAAGGAACACAACACTAGGAAGAGCCTTTTCAGGAAACTGATGTTAACTGTCCACTAGAGGCTGTAATGAGACCAACAATGTCATTTTAGACCAACCCTAGGTTTAAACCATAACAATCACTGATTTTTAAATGAAAAAAAAAAGAAGTTGTAGAAACGAGTAACAGTGAACAGTAGTAGTTCTATTTAAATAGCCATGTATATGTATATGGTATTTCAAAATGTGAGCAAAATATTTCAGGGGCTCTACACCTTCATAGTTAGGCAAATCTTTATTTGTAGCACGTTGTTTCTCCAATACGGTTGTTTAAAAGCTGACACATTCCTCTTGGTGATTCCGTATCCTGCTTCAGTTGGTGACTAACCGTTAGGTCATAAGTAAACTCAGCCAAAAGGTTTCTCAAATACAGCTTACAGTCAATAGTGGTGGCTTCCAGAGACAAACTTACTTGGAAGGATTATGTTTCCAGACACTTGGTTCTAAGCACCTGAAGGAGGTCAAATGCTGCCCAGACACCTACTGGTCTTCCAGAATTATCTGCAGCAAGGGGAACACCACACTAAGCTCCATTTAGCATGATGTGCCTTCTCTTCCTCCAGGTGTATCACCTGTGGGCAAGGTGCACCCCTCGAAAGAAGATTCCTTCCCACCCAACTAACTCCAGGCGGTGGTACATGCGGAGGGGGCAGGTGGTGGGGAGTAGAGAACCGCAATTAAAAATTGAGTCCAGAGGAAGTTCTTCGGCATGGATTCACTGAGAACTGCCATTTGATGCTCGGTTTGCTTTCTCTATCTCCTACACTAGTTACCTCATTTCCGATTAAATTAATGATCCCGAATTAGCTGCGAGAGGAGTACGCGGGTAGTCTACCACGGTTACAGCTGGGTAGTTCCACGCCCACAGCCGATTTCGGGACCTGCAGGAAGAAAAAGGAGGGCAGGGAGGTCACCGATTTTTCCAGGCAGTAAAGGTAAGGGTGCACGTGCAGTAGGTTGAGGGGGTACCCTTAAAACTTCCTAGAGTTGCAAGCAAAGGCACTCCCCGCCGCCCAGTGGTCTGGGTCTTGGAACGCTGAAGCCAAACCGAGTGAGGGTGAACGTGCAGGACGATCGCAGTCAGCCCTCTAGCACTCTTCTCTGCACCTAGAGAATCAGCAATGGCCCGCCTCCCCTCCCCTCCCCATGGGCTACTTCACTGGCTCGGAGCCAGAGAGTCCTTCAAGGTGCCTGACTTGCACCCCGCTTGTCGTTCTGTCCCCTCCAAGGAGGTGCAGGGACCCTGGGAGGCGCAGGAGGACCGATCGGTCACCGCTACAATTACCTCATCGCCTCAGCTCCCCGCCCCTTTCCCAAACCTGGAAGAACTGTCCCCTCCGGCCAGGGTCTCTCCTCCCACTCTTAGTCCCTGGACTCCAAGTCCGTCTGGGGGAAACGCGCCCACCTTCCTGAGGGCAGCAGTGCCCGGGCCGCGCGCACCGAAGGGTTAAGGGCGCGGGCCGCCAGCTCACCCAGCGCTCGCCGGGCTCGGAGCCGCTTGCCCCACCGCCCGCGGGAGGGTGCCCCCCCTCCTGTCGGATCCTTGAGCTGCGGCGGCGGCAGCCAACTGCTCCATATTTGGCTTCTATTACACATTTACATACTGGAGCGAGCGAGCGAGCGCGAGAGAGCGCCAGGGAGGGAGGGCGGAGGGAGGAGGGAGGGGAGGGGAAGAGAGTGTGGGGGGAGGAGGAGGAGGAGGAGAGAGCAGAGTATACCGCAGACATCATTTCTACTACAGTGGCGGAGCCGTACAGGACCTGTTTCACTGCAGGGGGATCCAAAACAAGCCCCTTGGAGCAGCAGCCAGAGCTACAGCAGCCGCAAGACACTGTTTCTCTCCCTCTGCCCCCCCTTCCCCACGCCACCCCAGATCCATTTACACTTTACAGTAAGTGGCGATTTTTTTTTCTCCTCTGATTCTGTCTCTACCCTCCCCCATTCCCTTCTCCCCTGATTTAGATTAACATTCCCTCTACCCCCGCTCTCCTAATTGGGCCAAAGCAACAACCAGCAAACAAACCCCAAACCCCAATCGACAGCACGGAAAACAGCTTGAAGAGGAGCGAAGGAAATCGACGCGGCTTGTTGTGTTGTTTGTGTGTGTGTGTGTGTGTGTGTACATACAACCTTCCCCGGCTTCAGCCTCCGAGCCGACACCCCGATCTGGGCGCGGGTCTGGCCGGCAGGGGGACAGCCGGGGACACGGTGGGCGCCCGCGGAGCGAGTGGGCGCGCCCGGGCTGGGGGCGCGGGGGTTGAGCGCGGCGGCGCCGGGCTCCGGCGGCTGCTGGTCTGGCAGCGAACGCGGAGGGTCATGTCCTCCTCCCTGGAGGTGGGGTAAAGGGAGGCGACGGCCGCTCGGGTTGCGCTTCCCTCTCCTCCCGTGCCCCCTCCTCACTCTTCTTCCCACAGAGGGTGGTGGGAGCGAGCAGGTCTGGAGGAGGGGCTAGGCTGACTCGCAGGTGGCTGCCCAGCCTCGGAAGCCCGGGGCTGGGGTCCCCTCGCGGAGACCGGCCCCGCCGGGCGTTCGGCTATGGACCGGGAGGGGTCAGCGCCGGCGGAGGAGCCGGGACACTGCGCGCGGCCAGGCGCAGGCGGTGGGAGCGCGAGGGGTTGGGGCGGGGGGGCGGCGCGGAGGGATGGACGCGGGGTCGCGGTGCTGGGAGCGCGGCGGCCGGAGTGGCGGTGGCGGCCCTGTTGGTACAGCCGCTTCCTGATCCTGTGCTGCCGCCGAGCCGCCCGGAGCCGGGAGCCAGTGAGCGTCCAAGCCCCGGCCGGCACCCCCGCCTGCGCCGGCGGCTAGAGCAGAAGAGCGGCGGCAGGCGCTGCCCTGCCTGCGCTGGAGTGCAACGCTGCGCGGCTGCTGGGAGGGTGAATGAAGCCAGGAGGAGGGGAAGGAGGAGGTGGCGGTGGAGGGGCTGCGGGGATTGGGATGCGCCCTGGAGCTCCGCTGCTCGTTCTCTCCGGGCCGGGTCGGAGACACTGCCACTCCCGCAGCCGCCGCCTCCTCCTACGTGGTCCCAGCGCTGAGCGCAGGCCGGCCCCGCAGGGGGCAGGGAAGGGGCCGGACGGGCGGAGCGAGAGGTGAGGCGGTGGCAGAGCGCGGCAGGAGAGTGATTGAGGGAGCGCGCCAGTGTGAGTGCGTTTGTGTGTGCGCGCGCGGGGGGGGAGGGGTGGGAGTAGACGGGGGCCGTGGCAATAGAGAGGGGGCCCTCCGAGGCCACTTGACTGACTCTGCAGCTCCGGACCCCTCCTCAGCCCCCAGCCCTCAGACTGCCAGCCCAAACTCCGTGGCTTGTTCTTTCATTTTATTTCAGACCACGTAGGGGGCTGACTGGAAGCGATGAAACAATCCAGGTTTTCTAGAGAGACTGAGCAAGAACCTTGATTGGGGGTGAAAGTAGAGTGGTGGTGGAGATCCTGCCAGAAAACAAAACAAAACAAAAAAAAATCGACTTCTAAGGACTGTGGGGCTTGGTTCAATCCCGTGGAGGCTCGTTTTGTTTTGCTTTCTTAGTGTATAATCCTACAGATAAGAGGGTAATATAAATACTTCGGAAGATTGGGAAATTGCTGAAGAGTAGTAAGGGCAAAAAAAAAAAAAAAAAAGCCAGTCGGAAGCTGGTTATATAATGCGCGATGTGGCTAACGAGAACGGCAAGCTATTTTTATTTTGTTTACCGTATGCTGTGCAGTAGGGACTCCTCCAAACTGGTTCTGTCCCCAAAGAGATTTTTTAGCTTCTCTGAGATCCACAGGATACAGCTTGCAAAATTAGAAGACCCCATTACACCCACAGAATCAAAACTAATGCCTTAGAGTGACTTACTCCCTGCACATCCTGTCGTGCATGCAAGGGAATGTGTGTATGCAAATAAGTTCTCCTTTGGCAAGCTGGTAGCCACAGCTCAATGACATTTGTGTTTTATAATATAGACTGTTCTTAATATTTAAACATCATCGCTACATATCGCATACAGCAGAGGGTAGTTATTGGTGTTTATTTTTAGGCTCAGGTACGGGTAGTTACTTTTCAACAGTGTTAGCTAAACCATTTCTGATTGGGTTTTGGGGGAGACCTGCAGTTCCTTGAAGACCCTGTTAAAGCCCACCTTGTGGTTTATTTGGTGGGCGAAGGAAGTTCGATACTTGAGCTTTTCTTTTTTCTTTCTTTTCTTTTTCTTGTTTATTTTTTTCTGGAATGAAGCATATGCCTGGGGAAACCACCAGAGAGGAGGATGAGAAAATCCTGCACATGAACTCATGGGAAGGGATTGCACCATAACAGCTAATGCTGTGGTATTTAAATCTCCTCTGACCGCCCTCTGTGCATGTATCAGTCAGTATTTTAACAGCTCCACAGACAAGTGGGCTTAAATGATCCCTTCTGCATAAAGCAGAGGTAGAAGTTTCTTTTCAACCTGCCTGCCTGCCTTTCTCCTCCTGTAGATATGGTCAGTGGTGTAGGTTTTCCGTGCACTTACTCCAACCCTGATCACTCATGTAATTAGATCAGGCTGCCATGGCAACAGGCAGTGTTCCTCGTCCATTCAGGTGGGTTTGTTTTGTGCCTGGACTATTCCAAGTGTTTTATGTACGGTATTTGTGCTGCCCAAGCCAGATGAGAGACTTCACTATTTCAATTGCGTCTTTCAGTCATTTGGGCCGAGACGCTGAGTGAGGCTTCTCCATACTCATAAAGAAGACCAACAAGCTGTTCTTACTGGGTGTACTATGTAAATGCCTCTCCCCAGACAGTGGAAGGAGACCGACAATCCTGCTGGTGTTTATTGTGAACAGATCAACAAGTATTTGGTGCTTGTTAGAAACCTTTCAGAGCTGACTAAGGCAACATTTCTTTTGCCGTCTGGTGCCATTGGCCTTGCAGGCAGGCACTTAACCCTTTCAAGTGTGAAAGTGCTCATCCTTTACAATCCAAGTTTGTCAGTCATCATGACTGGTTTTCTATAGCGTCTGTTCAGTTGGAGTAATTTATTTGGGAAGGCTGTCCCCTTTGTCACATTTTAAAACTCTACAGCCATCATAATAGAAAAAAAAGGGGATACTGATAGTAGGCAGCCACTAGGAATGCATTTATTCTTCATTTGGATCTGTGGCCATGATCTTTACATCTGTGGCAGTAAGTTAAAAGGTTTTTGTCTCAGGAAAGAGATGATACAGGCCTGTAGCTGGTAGACTGATAATATGTAGTGCTTTTGCACAATAAACAACTTCTGTTCTATTTTGGGATATAATTTAATGAACATTTAATAATTTAGAGAGCAGCAGTGTACTCTTTGCATTAGGACACCACCATACTAAGCCTGTTATGTGAAGATCAGTGTTACAAAAATACAAGTAGCTTTGGTTGAAGCTTTGTGTTGCTTAGGCAATCCAAATAAAGGGAAGTATTTTAGTAACCCTGATATTTGAAAGTAAAAATAATTGAGAATAATCATGCCTTGATTTAGTTGTGACCCTGCCGGTGTACAGTTTTATAGCCCCATAGCTAAATTGGTAAATCCTTCTTTTCCCCTGGGGCTAGGATTGAAAGTGCTGTATACTTACTTGGAGGTGGGAACTGGGGTTATGAGTTTCTGTTAGTGAGTGTATGTGGTTGATAACTGGATTGTGTCCTGCTCAGATCAAGCGCTGCAATGGTGAAAACGAGCTATTGTTACTTTGAGGAGGTAAGCAGATGAGAAGCAAGGATATAAAATAAGGCACAGAAGTGGAAGTATTACACAAAACCTTGGAGGTCCTGGATGATGTTTTACAACTTACAGCAAATTGTTTTTACTTGCACTAAAATGTGAACATGTATTTTTGAGTGCACAAATTCATGCTAAAATAAGGATGAAAAATGTACTTGATTTGGAACTATGAAAGTTAATATTTTCCTCTTTGGATTTCGTTTTAAGAGGGTTTGGTAAACAGGGTGATTCTTTTTCAGAAATATAAATCAGCTTCAGGACTTCTGAATTGTCTTTTATTCTTAGAGAAAGGTTCAAGAAAAACTCTGAGCTATCAGATTATATGTCAAATGCCTGTAGATGGCCCTGCGTTTCAACATACCTTACTCAGTTGTCTGGGAGTCCTGGGAAAGGTCAGCCTTAAGAGATTATTAAAATGTTAGTCAACACAATCTGAGACTCCTGTTTTTATTGTCACTACAGAGTTTAAGGACTCACATTCCTTTTGTATAATGTGCCTTTATTTATTTTATTTTTTTCCACTCTGAAATGTCAAGTGGATTGTACTTTGGCACTTACCTTCAATGGTAGTTTCTGATGACTAACACTTTGTGACACCAGCTCCTTTTGTTTCCTCTTAGAAGTTAGTCAAGAAACATATTTTACTAAAACCCTGAAATGAGGTAAATATAATTCTTTAAACTACGGTTGTCTGAAAATAATACATAGTTTAGGCTCTGAAGAGCTTAAATACTTGCATATGTAAAGTGACAGTGCAGTAAGAATATCATTTTTACGGGAAGGTAGATAATTTTATTTCTGTTGCTTTATGTTTTCAGAATAACTTGATTATTTGAATGATTGGCTTCTGTGAGAGATTTAGATATGTGCAGTTTAATTGCTTCAAAGAACAGATTTAGTTCCTGTTAGACTTGTAAAGTTAGCAGAAAGAGGCCCTCCTTATTTTTTTTAAAGCATTGAAAATATTTATAAATCATTGAAATCCCAATAGAGAGAATAATTTCTGTTTTAGGGCACTGCATACAGGACTGCCCTGTTTTTTAAAGAATGAAGTTGGAAAGCAGTTGAAATCATGCTGTTCAAATTTTAGATTCATTAAATTCAGTTTAATAAAATACTGATTCAGAAATACTTTGAGATGATATAATGATAAGCATACTCAGTGCTAGTTTTAGAGACTATCCTTAAATGTGAGCTGAAAGAGTTGTAATTAGATCACGGTTTTAAAAATACACATAAATACTTAAAATTACAGTTGAAGTAAAAAATTTTGGGTAAATAACCTTTACTTGTGGGAACAGTTCTTTAAAATCTTTTTTTTATTTCATAATTTACATATTTTTTCTTTATCAGTGTATATACTTTATAATCCTTATAAATCTGAACTTTTCAGGCTCATGTACAATAAATATTTGTACTACATATTATCACAAATGTGCTAAAACATATTTAGAGCTGTTACAAAAAAGCAACAAGCATATTTTCTTTGACATATTTGATGTTAGCAGAAATGTATCATTGATTTTTCTATAGTTTTAATGCATGCCATTTGTGGAATAATGAAAATGCAATGATAATTGCTATAATGTAAGCAAAAATTGTATCATACCTGAAAATTACTTTTCAGAAACTTCATTATATGTAATCAGAATTTGAGACTTAAGGGAGCAGGGGCTCTCCTGATGAGGGTGTTTTGATTCAGGCTAAGAGGAACTCTTCCCTCCCTATACATACATTTAGGAGTTCTTTAACATGACATGTTTCAAGGGAGTCATTTAGCAGAAGGTTTTTTTAAAAACAATTTATTGATTGATTTTAGAGAGGGAGAAGGAAATAGAGGGGGAGAGAGAGAAAATGAAATAGAGAGAGAGAGAGGGAGGGAGGGAGAGAGAGAAACATCGATTTGTTGTCCACTTATGTATGCATTCATTGGTTGCTGCTTGTATGAGCCCTGACCTGCAGTCCAGACTGAAACCTTGGCAGACGCTCTAATCAACTGGGCTACCCAGCCAGGACCTAGCAGAAGCTTTTAATGATAATTTTTACTGATGCTGACCTATAAGCACTTCTGCTTCTAGCATTCAAAGAAAGTGTATTTTTTCTGTCCCTGTGTATGACACATTTTCTTTTTTTGCACTTTTATCTTTGACCTCCTCTCTTCAAAGTATTTATATTATCTCCTGTGTTTACATTATTTACATATTATCTCTTCTTCATTGACTAGCACATCAATATTATTTAGGCTATCTTTCTTAGTAGTCTTCCACTATTAATGGTATTGCGTTATGTTGCTCTGCTGTGATTTTTAAAAATTAAATATTCCATTTTGGTGTATATATTGTATAAAACAGTCTACAGGTTGTTTTTGGGGGGCATATTGTTTGTATTATTTTGTAGTGAATCCATTTTTCCTTGCTTTTATTCTTTGCTACTTACCTCTGATGGAATACAGCAAGTTATGTTAACTCTCTTAATTACTGTAACTGGTGTAGCAACACAAATACTTCTAAAATAAGTAGGCATACCAGTGAGAGTAAATTAATATTTTACAGCATTTGCATCATGTTTGACTGTTCTCTGCACTTCAGCAGAATAGGAGACTGTAATTTGGACTCCATAAAACCTTATCTGCCAGGTGATATGTAAATAGGATTGTGTGCACACATCGATATACAGGCAAACATTCTCTCAACTATTAGCTCATAAAGAAAGTGCTGCCTGCAAGTGCACAGTACCTGCACCTTGTTCAAAAGTAATTATCCAGGTTCTCTGCTTCATTTGATGTTACTAGATGAAATTAAGACTCCTCCCCTTAAAACAAGTATGTGTAAGAGTAATTAGAATTTTGTGAGCGTCTATTTAACTTGGTCACTATTTAAATTTGTAACTCAACAAGCTTTTTCATAAAGGGATAGTGTCTTCAAAGACGTTATAGTCTAGAACAGTTTAAGAACAGTTTATCTTCTTTTTCTGTACTCACGGATAACACATGGTTAAAGCAAAGGACTAGAAAACTAACATCTTTTGATTATCAGTCCCAGGCATTCAATAACAGATACTTAAATAGGTACTTGGTGAATGGGTTAGTTAGAAGTAAGAATACTTTGGCTGCTATTCATTACTTTGAAAAGTGTTGGAAAGTGATTGAAATTATTTTCCTTTCCAGCTGGATTGTGCTCTTAAAAATAGTGAGTGTGTATGGATGAAAATAATCATGACTACCGAGATGTGTTGCCATGTACCCAAGGATAATTGGCTCACTTACCTGTTTACAGATTGTTCACATTGGAGATCATATTCATAGCTCCAGAATAGTTTCTTTCTGACACCCAATATAATCCTGGGCCTTCTCCTTCCTACTGTTACCTGGCATGGGTTTAGGAAGCCCAAACTAAATTTAAAATCAGCCTAAACAAATATGCAGATCAGCTCTAGTAATCAAAGACTGGAAATCAGGTCAGTGATGACTAATTTGGGGATATTTTATAATAACTGTGCTACTGATTTTATTTAATGTGGACAACTGGGAATTACCAGTATTTAAAAATATTTTAATAGATGGGGCTGAAAACTATGTTAGCAGATCAAGTCCTCAACTTCTTCCATTTCTATGCATAGGTCTTTACCTCACAAAAACTACAAGCACCAAGCTCCCTGATGGAAAGGTATATGGAAGATTCATTCATTCTCTCTTTCATTCATCCATTCACACATTCACTCATTCATCATACAGTGGATAATTTTTACTTAACCATGTGCAAGCCATTCTGGTACAATGTAAATGAAATAGACATACATTTAATAAATAATTAAAGCGTAGTGGAAAGTCTAGTGACTATGTGCATACTTAATTTTTTTTTACATTTGATGCTTTTTTTCTATCTCATTAGACTGGTATGCTAATAACTGTGCCTTTTCATGATTGTCCCTCAAGTTGCATGTTGATAGTAATATATGCCAGATTAAAATTAGGCTTTGGCTCAATTACTATTCAATCCATGCTCATTTTCACCTGATATTCTTGTGATTACCAGCATGTGTTGACCAGATGACTGGTTAAAATCATCATAGAAAAAAATGACAGTAGCTGGCTCAAATGGGGAGACCAAGCTCTTAATTTGATTGAGGGGATGACCTTTGTGTGTGTTGGCCTCCCTTTGAGCCCTGTTGAGTAAAACCAGACCTGCATTTTGAGCTGGCTGGTATCTGTATAATTCTCATGAAACAAAATGCAAAATTTGATGTTCTTAAGAGTGAAGAGTTCAGTGCATAGACATTTTAATCAGAATTATTTTTTAAAGCAGTTTGTTCTGTTTTTCATTTTGATTTCCTCTCCTGCACTCCCTGGACCACTGTAGGAGCATCGTGCAGCAAGTCACCAGGGTGGTCCATTCAAACTGCAGACTTGTTCGTCATCCTTGTACAGCAGTCTCCTCTCTGGCCACCACAGGGAAGTGCATCACACATCAGGTGAGCGTTTTGCGATGCTCTGTAGCTCCTATCTGAGGATAAAGTGTGACCTGAAAAAATCGCTGACTAGCCATGCTTTAGCACTTTGTGGACTGCTTAATATAATTGTCTTTGCAAACTGTGCTGTGTCCAAAATTGAGAAATTGCCAAGAGAGTTTTTGTAAAACTTGGGTTAAAGTATCTCTCTTTTCAGTTTCACTTAATTTGGTTAATGATGAAGTCAACATTTGACTTTGTGATGATCGATTATTGTGTGTTGGGCTTGAGTCTGATCATTTTAATTGTCACCTTTACTTAATGCATTGAGAATGTTTTGCTACCAAACAGTTATCTTAAGGTGCAGTTTTCATGTTTTAGGCTTTTTGTTTTAGAGTGACACATGCGTACAGAGACAAGAGGCCTGTCTGTTCAGTGGCATCCAGTATTTGTTGAATCTTGAATTTCTCTGTGTCTGTTTGGATTTTACAACTTCCTGATTTCCTCACATACAGTAAATTTTTCTGGCCTGGAAAGTCATACAGGCACAGGGTGTATGCAGGGTTGATGACTCATGGTTCTCTGTTGAGGAGAGGACAAGAGGATACTGGCTGAATGAAGTCAGGAGAGATGGAAATTAGACACAAGTTAGGGCAATAAGGGTTTGGGAACACTGGTATAGGCAACCAAAGGCAGTTGTGAAATAGATTCCTTCTTTCTATTTCCCTTGGGAGTAATCCTGCTGGAAGCTGTGGAAATAGACTAGTTCAGAGGTTTCCCAAGCCTGCCTGGGCAACAGAATCACCTGGGAGCTTAAAAAAAAAAAGAGTTTGGGACTCAACCCTAGACCTGTTGTATCGAAATGCACCTTAATGGTCTCTCGGAATCACACCAAGTGACGGCTCCACAGGTTGAGGAACTGCTGGCTTGGGTGATCTCGTGGCAGCTCTTTCTGATCCACGTTCTACTGCCTGCTTTGGTGAGATGCAAAGTCTACTTTTTACCAAACGTCACATATAAGGATAGGAATTTTCAACTAATTTGTTAGGAGGTGGATAGTTGCTTCACCAAAATGTTCATCTTGGAAGTGATTCACCAGTTTTCTTTGCATAAAGAGCTCCCTCTCTTTACTTAAGATCCAGCTTTTACATTATATATAAATTCCGTGGTATCTGAGATACGAGCATGGGGCTCTGGGACCAGCCTGTCTGGATTTACATCTAGTGCTGCCACTGTGACTTTGGGCATCCAGTACCCTTTCAACGCTGCGGTGTCTTTGTGTTGAAAATGGAGATACCATTAGAACTTTTTCCTAGGGCTGCTGTTGTGAGGATGGAATGAAATAATACACATTTACTGGGCAGGATATTGCCTCATGTATGGTTTGTGATTCATGAACATAAGCTATCATTGTGATTAAGTAACTTATGTCTTGACAAGGTAATTTTAATATTCTTGTATTGTGATGGTTGCTCCCGGACCATACATGACCAGGAACAATTCAGTACACCTGTACCTTGGTCTTTTACTGGTTTTTCTGAATTTTGTACTGGTCCAACTCTGTTAGAGTCACAGAATATGTATGTACTGCTTTTATGTTGTTGTAAGGTGAACTGATGAGTTGCATGCAAAGAATAAGTTATCTGTGGTCTGTGTAAAAACAAACAAAAACCCGAATGACAAGTACCGTGACCCAGAAAGGACAGTCAGAGAAGTCTCTACCGGGGGGGCAGGGGCAGGGAAGAAGAGGAAGAAAGTTGTCACAAATATTATATTCTTGTGGAATTTGGAAGTGGGTACTTTACATTTTATTGTCTGGGGGGTAGGGAGATGTCCTGTGAGGGGGAGTAGGAAAACCCGAGAGTTATATGCAAAGATAAGCCTCTTAAGTCTGTGCCAGCTGAATGGAAGCAGTGAGATGCCTTACTGCTACTTTACCTCCTATGGGTGTTACCCAGTTTGACAATTATATGTGAGGCAGAAAATTCTCATGTTTAAGTTTTGGGGGGAAGTAGTTTAATTGCATATGTGGTTAATACATATGCAATTTTTAAAAAGCCTGTAATGTTTAAAAGAGAACTTTATTATGAAAATACAGGCACCAGAAAGTCATATCTCTGGGACAATATGTGCAAGCTTATTGAGATGAGACCAAGATTTTTATAGTATATTAAGAAGTTGTAGTGGCTTATGAATACTCACATTGTATTACTGACAGAGTAGTGCAGAGTCACCTTGAATTTTAAGCAGCTGACATTTTCTGTGATTGCATTTAAAGAAAGCTTATAAGCGTTATTTAAACATTTTGCATAAATAAGGCCTTGTTAGAGTCCTCACAATCGATGACTAAACATGGGCAGGGAAATCGTGTCATTCATGTTGTACTCTATTGTGTTCATTAAGGTTTTTTTTGAAAAGAAATTAAAACCTAGGTTACAATTATTCCTGGTTCTAGTTATTTTGTAAATAAGATATGGTTATAGCAGAGTTATGACCTAACTTGTTCACAGGCACTGTCTATATAAAGAAATGATTCATTCATTTATGCACTGTGTATTTTTTCAACTACTCCACGGTGCTGTGGGAATGAAAGTGAGTAAGAGCCACCCAAAAGAGGCTATGATGTATGTGTTCTTTATGGTCAGGCCATGGAAAGAAGTGCTCAGAAAGAACTAAGGCAAAGCAGAATGGGGTGGGTTGTACTTACTGGGGTACATTCTGGCACAGAAAGAATTCAGAATGATGCTGAGTAGGATGAGGAGGAAAGACTGAGGAGGAGGGATCATTTGAGTTCAAGTCTGAAGGCTAGTTAGCATTTCTGTGGGGAGGGATGAATAGAGCAGGAGGAGGAAGACCACTGAGGTGGCTTGGGCATGACAAGGAAGTGCATGGTATGTAACCGACAAGGCCATTTTTGGCTGAAGCACAGGTGCTGGTGGACATCTGAGTTGCTGGAGTCCAGCAGGCAGTAGAGGGTGTGGGAATAAAATTGCTGAGAGGTCAGGTCTGGAGATAAATTTGGAGGAGCCATTGGCATAAAGTGAGCTTTGAAATTGGGCTTTGGGTTTTTGTGGCTGGCAGAAAGTTTGACAGGCAGGAGGGGATGACTGTATTTCAGGGAGACCATCAACTGGCATAGAGCTTGTAGAGAGAAGGTAAGTGGCAGCAGATAGGAGCTAAAATATTGGTGTGGTATGCCTCCTCTTTAAGACTTGGGGATGAGGCATGGGTGGGGGTAATGGGGGGTCCTCCCTAGGAGCTCAGACACCTTGAAAACTCAGCGCAATGAAATCTTGTTGAAACCTTTGTTCCTTTAAGACCTTTAAAAGAAGTAGGAACTTGAGCTAATTTTAGCTAAACCTGGTATGTGTGTGTGTATGAAAATGGATTCTGCTTTTGAAATTCAGCACATGCAGTGTATCTTTTCATTTAAACAAATGATCCTTCTATTTTCCTCTAAACAGTTTTATTAAGAAGATTTTCAGTGAGGCCCTGTATATAGTAACAACAGTTCCAGCATTTTCTTTGATCTTTCCCACCGTTGATTTATTCATCTCATGTGATATGTGTCAATCACATTGTGCCATCTACTTGACTCAGGAGCAGTTGTTCATTTTTGTGGCAATTCATTTACTGTACTTGGATAAATTGCATTAATATGGATGCATTTTATGACTCTAGAGGCTTTTCTGGAGGTTTTATACAGACTCTTTCAACTGTGACACACACACGTAAACACACATTCACTAGGCACGGCTTTCTGAACAACTTGCTTTCCCAGTTATACTTCATAGAAAAAAAGAAATATAGAATTAGCCAGCCTTGACTTGGGGGTGGAGGAAGGATCCTAAAACTACCTGGCTTAAAATGAAGGCTGGAAATTTTCTGGTTACATTGCTGGTAGTGGGCAATGTTTTAATACAGTTAGAGAAAACTCGAGGATTATTTAAGATTTTTTTTTGAACTGAGTTGTTAACGATGGGCTGTCTGTATTCCCCCAAATGACTCAGAATGAAGCCGTAACTTACCTACCTTTCAAAAAAGACAAGAAAGCTAGGACAGGAGTGAGAAGGATGGACAAAACAACTCCAGGGCAGATCACTGTGTCTGAAAATATTTAATAAGCATCAAATGTGTGAGAGGCTTTATGCCAGCTAGGCCCTGAAGGAAATTTAGAGATGATCAATAGGTGGTCACTTACTGTGTATTAACTCATTTAATCCTCACTGTGGTCCTCTGAGGTAGGCACTGTTAGTACCTTTGTTTCACAGATGAGGACACAGTGGCACAGAGAGGATAAGTGACCTGCCCAGGGTTGACCAGCTCTTAAGAGGCAAAGTCATGCTTGGGACCCAGCCTGTACTCTTCAGCACCACAGTGCATTGTCTCTTGAGGTGCAAGCCTGGTCCATAAGGAGCTTACAGTTGAGTCCAGAAGGCAGGGTGCATCCAGGAGTAATATTTAAAGAACTGTAATAGAAGTGCAGCGTAACTCTCAGAGGTCCGGATCGGGGACAGGCTCATGGGCAATGAGTCTTCCTTTTCGGTGCTTATTCAGAGTCACATACAGGCTGTGTGGTATTATCTTTTACTCTTTCTCATATTCCTATGCATTTTAAATAATTATTAATTGCAGAAAATGATGACAGTGGCAATATGCTTATCTGTGTTTGGGCTCCCAGTGTTGTTTGGCATCAGGAGTCCCGGTGAGATGATGAACTTTTGACTCTTCAGAGAACTTCACTGGGTCATTGCTCAGTTTGCAAGATTTGTCAGATAGGAGCTCTTTATCTCTCCATTTTGATAAGTGGTGGCGTGGCACTATGTGCAAGCTCTAAGAACAAAACTTGGCGTGAAAGGAGGTCACGCTTTCATCAAGGTGGCCATCAGGCAGCTCAGATCTTCTGTCCCCCCTGGTCCCCACCCTCCCAGTCTCTCATTTTCTCTCCTTCACTGGACCAGTGGATGAATCTTAACTGACTCATGTCAGAAGGATAGAGAAGAAAGATCACTTTGCTCTCAGCCAGCTTGGGGAAGGCCAGTTTGTCTCTCTTAGGTTGAATGAAATTTACCAAGGATTTACAAAAATATACCTTGAAAGCAACATCTTCGGCTTTATAGACACAGAACAGAAGAATCCTTGGGATTTTCTCCCCCTGCCCTAGCCTGGCAGCCGCAGCCTCCATCCCAGCTGTAATCATGTGTGATGCGTTTTTATTTACAGATTAGGAGGCTCTGACTGTGGCATATGACTAGCGGGGAAGCTCCTCCCTACAACAGTTGTATGTCATCTGCTTCAGAGAACTAATTGCTTGGCAATTCCCCTTTGGTAATTCCCTCTTTATTTTCTGACGAGTTACTTAACAGTGATGGGCTTGTTGAGCAGAGCGTCGGGTTTAATGTGTGCTCCAGAAACTCCTGTAGGCCTGCGGGTGGGGGCACGGAATATGGTTTTCGAATTCTGTTTAGCTTTACTGAAGGAACACTGAAACCATTATATGACCTGTTAATATTTCACTCAATACTAGGTTAAACACTGAGCCGTTTTCCAAAAGAAATCAAAACCAGGCTTCTTTTTTTAAATGTGCCCCTGTGCATTTGAAAATTGTTAAAGAGGAATTTAGTATTTATAGAATGTTGAATGCTCATTTAAACATGCACTTCAGAATGGAGGAGCTTTCCAGCGTACTGCGGAGTGAGTGCTGTGCTGGAAAGCGGCTGCGCTGGGGGCATGGAGGCCGAGTTTCTGTTCCCGCTCTGCTGCAGGTGACCAGTGCCACCCACTCTGCCTTGCTGGGCCTCAGTTTCCCGGCCTACAAAAGAAAAGGTAGTTGAAAGAAATGGTCTCCCAGGCCCCTTCTATCTTAACACCGTGCAGTTCCATGAATAGATTTTATTGTAATGCTTCCTCTTGGCTCCCCCAAGACCTTTGCTCTGTCAAACATCATTTGCTGTTGTTTGACTTTGTTAGGTTTTATATTTAATTAGAATTTACATTTTAGCTATTATTGTGTCATTATTTATAGAGTAAGTCTTAAGTGGTGTCTCAAATCATTTATCACCCCATCTATATTAGTTTCATACTTTAATCCTTCCCTTGCTTCTTTTTACCGTTCTTGCTACCATGCTCTAAACAACAGCCATTCCTGGAGTGGATGCATTATAACTAGAAAGAACTGTTCAGCCAATTGTGGAGTAATTTTTGGCAAGGAGGGTGCAAAAGCTCTGCCCTTCTTTGCAGTAGGAGTAGTATCAAGATCAAAGGCAATGTCCAGCTTTTAACTGGCAAGTAGAAATCCTTTTGATGTCGTTTGGTTTTACCTGCGGGTGTAGATTTGATTCTCGAGGTAATTCCTTTTTTCTTCTGTATCAACTTTTGCAATTAGTGTTGTTGCATTATCTTGTCTTATTGCTTAATTTATAAACAGTGTATACGGATGTCTCTTGATTCATTGCAATTTGAATGGTTTCTTTAGGCATCTAGTATAAATAGAAGAGGTGATATTTAGGAGTGTTTCATTGTGTTTGTTTTCCTAGGCAGAGGAAAAGGGAAGAGGCAGTATTTATGGTGGTTAAGCTGAGGGCTCCGAAGCCTGGGAGATTGAGATTTGGATTCTGGCCCTGGTTCCTGAATCGTGTGACTGAGGCTACATTTCTTAAATCTATGATCCTCAATTTCCTCATCTGTAAAACGTGTATGCTGATATCTGTCCAACTGGATTGCTGGAAGGATCGAATGAACATTCACTATGTATACATTGCAAAGTATACATAGGACCTCAATGTGTGATTTTAAAAAAAGGAAGAAAGAAAGGAGGGAGAAGACATAGCATTTAAGAGCTGGAAAAAATATAAGAACAAAGGAAAAGAGCTATGTTTTGGGGTTATCCCAGGTATGAGGAGCCCCTGAGAGCCTCTCACGGACTGTGTTTGAGTCCCAAATGGACCTTTGAAACTAGGGTAGGCCTAGACACCCTCCACTGATCTGGCCGTGACCGTCTCTGCAGGTTGGTGTGCTCCGCAGAAGAGGTCGTTCACTTCTACATAACTGATAGAAATATTACATTTTAAACATCTGTTGCCTGTACATTGCAGCAATAAAAGAAAGGCAATAAAAGCAAAAGTTCCCTTTGATTCCACCATTCCAGTCCATAAATCATGTTCACTTTTACGTCTTGTCTTCTGGTTCTTGACAATTTAATATGTGTATTTTTTCTGTTTTCCTTTTTTCATTTAGCATAAACATTCTCATTTGCAACCTGGACTTTATAATTATCATTTACAAGAATTATATAATACTCTATAAAGCTGTTTTATGTCAATTTCAGTGTTGTGTTATTTGTGGACATTTGAATTGTTCGTAATTGTTCACTGTTACAAGGCCTCAGTGACTGTCTTCCCCCACCTCAGGGTTGATGCAGGATACGGTGGCAACAGAAGGCCGTTACTACCAAAGAAGGGGCAGGAAGGCGCTCTCCCTGAGTTACTTTCTAGAAGGCTGGGACCAATTTACATTGTTACTAATGACATATGAGTGCGCCTTATTCAGCCTGATTAACTGTGGGACTTAGTGTTTTTGGCTAATTGAATAGGTTTCTTGGTTTTAAAATTTGTGTTCCTTTGATCCCTCTCAGAACATTCCCATGTAGGTTTATTTACTACTTTTCTGTATACAATTAGCAAATGAGAGTCTTGATAATTTCTCATGTATGTATATGAGCTCTTTATATGGTCTAGATATTTCTTTTAAGTCATATTTGCTGTGGCTACTTCCCCAGTCTGGTTTTCTTTTATTTTGATGATCTCTTTTTTCTTCTGTTATTGTAGTCAGGAGCATCCTGGAAGGAGGACATGAGACTAGGACCGCTCCCAGTCTGCACTTGAGCGGCGGGCAGCTCAGCTTTGCTGAGAATAGTTCTCATTCCCATCTGCCCACTGCTTCCCTTGGGAACCGTTCCCGTTGAAACCCTGGTGCTCTGTGTTGCCAGGGGCCCCCTTTCCTCTTCCCTTCCTACCTGCTGTTTACTTTTTGCCTTTAACCTTTACCCACTCTGGGCTCGTTTTCTGGCTCTCCGGTCCTTTCTCTGCCTTAGGGGTTCTCTGCCTTCTGTTGCTGACCCATGTTTTTCTCAGGAAGCCCTGCCACAGGAATGTGCTGGAAGCCTGGAACCTCCTTCACTTGGGCCTGGAGAGGTCAGTCGGGAGTTTCATGCCCGGTGAAGTGGGATCATTGTCCAAGGGTCCTGGGTTGGGGTCTCCACACCTTACACTCAGTTGACTTCAGGCCAGCCTGTGGAGGAAGAGGCACCTTGGGTTTGACTTTCCCCTGTGTTGCACTAGTGAGGACGCTGCTACTGGGCTTCCTTCCTGCTGCAGCTGTTCCCTGAGAGAGCTCTTCGGGTGGGAGGTTGGGAGTTGTTTCCTAGGGACGAGCTTTGGAGAAGCCTGGTCTCAAGGTCTGAAGTTGGGCTAGTGGCTCAGCGGGGCTGGGTGGTTTGGGATGTGCTGTTCCTCCCAGGTGACCTTTGTGGATGTTCGTCCAACTCTTGTTCTGGTCCAACTCATTTTCCTTTAGGAAGCCAAAGTGAACGTTTCTTACTGTCAGATAGCTGTTGGCATCTCTGCTTTTCTTTACCCTCCCCTGATTCTTCGTGGCCCTCAGGATAAAGCCCAGAATTCATAACTGTGCTCAGTAGGATTGGGGGGACCTTGCTTTTCTCATCTGTTCTCCTCGTTCTCTTCCCTGCAGTCTCAAAGCATTCCCTCCCCAGAAGCACCTTGCCCTCTCTCTTGCTCCGGCATTTTGTGTAGTCATGCCGTTCTCCTTTTTTTGACATCAACACCCCCCTGCCCTCTCTGGCTAACTTTCCCTCATTCTTAAAATCCTACCCTAGAGTCTTTTCTTTGTGAGGCCCTGGGACTCCATCCCTTCCTGCCTGTCTGAGATCCCAGAGCACTGGATCCTTTGCCTTTTGTAACACTTTGTAACCCCCCTTTTTCTAGCTCAGTGACAAAAGAACCTCCTGCCAACCCCCAATTTTTTTCATTCTTATCATTTGATATCTAGTAGGCCTGTGATGAATATAATTAATTATCTCCCTTACAGTGTGAATTTTTATGATACAAACTGGATGTGATTCCATCTATAAACACAGACCACGACTTTTGTAATTGTGTCTGGAACCAGCATATGCCCCTGGGGACCACAGTAGTGAAAAAGTTGTGGCACCTGTTTGTTTGAGTAGCTTTGTGTATCACAATAATGAGTAATAAAGGTGACAAATATGTGTCAGATGGCTGTGCTAAGGAGAAAGAAAGGATAAAGAAAGGTCCAATGAGGAATTTTCCAGAACAAAAGACACATAGAATAGAACACTGGGTATGTTTAGTGATAATTTAAAGTTTATAATAATACTATGCATACAACCACACAAAACTCTATTATTATTATTGAAATTCAATGCAGGAAAAAGGTCACTTGGTATTTGAATGTGTAAGACTTTTCTTTGTATTGAAAAACTCCTATTGAGTTTCGGTTACCTGAGGATTCTTAGAAATCCAACAACTATTACGTTGGGTGAATGAATGAGTTTGAGGTTCATCTCCCTCACATCTGTCCTCTGGCCTGGATCATTCCCTCTTAAGCACCCTTGTGCCCCATGGCCCCACTTAGGTGAAAGTTCCCCCTTAGATTAGTATGCCTAGGAGATCATTATATGTGGAAGAGAGTAACAGAGTTCTGGAGTCCCAAGCAAGGCTGGTCAAGTTGAGGCAAAGCATTGCGTGGACAGAAAACCATTCAGAGGGGACGCGGGAAGCCCGAAGCCAGTCTGTGTGTCACCCCACCCATGAGGGATGACGCTGATGGGTGGGGAGGGCAATCTGACCTTGGCATCTGCCCTGTTGTGTAAGCTGGCCATTTGGCCACTCACCTCCTCTCTCGAGGAGGAGTTTGTCTAGAAGTTGCCTTGTTGCTGTAGGTGAGGATACCGTTTCCAGGTAGAGGGTGTTCGTTAACGTGAGGGGCTACATGCCTCCTGATAGAGGTTTGGCAGGTGTGGAAAAGGGAGCCTGACGTTGGGGACCGAGGCCTGGGCCCTTTGTCGGCAGCAATGCCCTGGAGGGAGTGCCCCCAAACCCTTTTTGTCTTGCTCTGTTCTAGCAAGTTCCAGGTGGGGACAGAAAGGACTCAGGATGAATTTTGTTTTGATTGCTCTTCCGCTTTCCAAGGCTCCGTCTCCAGTTCACTTCTGGAGCTGCCTTGGTATGTCACATCTGCAACTGTTCATAAGAGTACCAGTTTTTTTCCTTTGATAAGTGGTCATTGGCCCATAAAGCAAGTTTACTAATTTTATTCATAAGAGAAAAGATGATCAGGTTACTTCTTTTATAACCTCCTTCTATAAAACCTTGCCTTCTGTCAAGTTTGCAGGAAATATGGTGATAACATCTAAGCCCAAATTTGGGGGTTTTATTTTGACTCTCCTACTCTGTTGAAGCCTTTGTAACCCTTTGTACCCTTCTCTACTCTTCAGAAGGAACAGGTTGTCTTTTTTCCTCCATCTCAGTTTTATCTAATGAACAGTACCATCTTAACAATCTGTGTAAACACATGCAAGAGGTGGGTAGACTACTTTTATTTTTTCCCCTCCCAGCAAGCCTAAGATCCATTACAGGCACCCTAGAGATTAGAGTGGGCCAGTGTGTGTAAGAAGCAACACTAAAATGAAGAAAAATATTTTTGCATGTGACCTTGAGACATGAGTCTTACTGGTAGTATATGAGCCTCTTCAAACAAAACTCTGCAAATCACAGTTCATGTCATCCTTAAGTCATGGAGAGAGGGTTGTTAATCTATGGAAATGAGCAAACACTAGCTGTTTGCTATTCTGCTGTGCAGAGAACATTTGATGACTTGACGAATCTCAAGAGTTTCTATCTCTAAATGGTGTAGTCTTTACTGTTTGCCCTGAAGTCTCAGGAAATGATTTCTTTAAAAAAATGTTTTTAACTTTCCCACTTTAAATATTCAAGGTCTTCAAAGGCTTCACTAGGATGAAAGTACCATGTTTTTTTGTTTCTTTGTGGGACTAGTCAAAACTACCCGTTTCTCTTGAGGGTGTTTTGCAGTCTGAGCCTCTGATTTACTAAATACAGGCTTAAAAACCACAGTCATGCCCTGACTGGCATGGCTCAGTTGGTTGAATGTCATCCTGCAAAAGCTAAAGGTCACTGGTTCGATTCTTAGTCAGGGCACATGCCTGGGTTGTGGGCCCGATCCCTGGTTGAGGGCGTGTGTGAGAGGCAGTCAGTCAGTGTTCTCTCACACCTCGATGACTCTCTCCCTCTCCTTCTTTCTCCCTTCCCCATCTCTAAAAATAAATAAATAAAAGAAAAGAAAATAACAATCAGTTATGAGACCATGTGCAGTGGCTACCTCAGCCTATTGATAGCACGTCGCAGAACTCAGAGTGCCTTGGGTAAACGGTTCCGCTGCATAGCCATGCCTCCTTGTGCAGAGAGTACCCTTTTCATTTTCTAAAACCTAAGATGTTGACTGATTTGCTGGGTTCTGGTGGCTTGAGCACACGTGGCCTGCGCCGTAACCCTGGCCTTCTGACTTGCAGGCCAGTTCCCTCTCCATCAGCTGTACAGCCAACGTACCCCAGGAATTACTCAGTTGTGTCTCTGAATTTGTAGACTAAAGAGACATAACTTTGCTTAATTAAGTTGGCCCTTAAATTAAATTGCCGCTATAAGTTTAGATGTTAGATGTCTTTGTAGTGCAAAAACCTGAACTTGATGGATGGTGGAGAGTGTTTTCCCTTTTGCAGCCACTGCACCTTTATAGTTGAGCTTCTAGAACTGTATTTCCTTTAATGTACCAGTGTCAGCAAGGTTAAAAACATCAGGAAATCAAATCGATTTTGTCTGTGGAATCTTGAAATCTGATGCCGTCTTCTCTGAGAAGTCCTTTCCAGTGTGGATGCGAAGGTATGACAGTCAGATCATTTCCATATCTGTGGGCCCCTACTGCCTTTCTGTGCAGGAAGCCCATCCAGCCACCTGTGAATCAGATTTACACCTCCCATGCTGGAGAGAGCCAGTGCAGGACATCAAGTCGCTTCCATGATGAGTATCTACTGTCCTACGACATCTCGTGGTTGATCTATTAGTAAAAACATCATTCATCTCTTGATGTCAGGAGCATGTATAATAATTGTTATGAAGGCTTTTCTTTCTTCCCAGAAGAAATTTGGTGGCTGACGACCCTGCTGTTAGTTTCAGAAGTGCTTAGGATCTGATTCACTTTCAGATTTTCTTAATCTAGATTTTCTACGTAGAAACTGATTAATGACATGACAGATGAGACAAAGGCCATCTCTCTTTTAGGCATCTTCTCTCACCCCTTCCCAGTCTCTTTACATCTTTTTCCTAGGAGCCAAGGAGATACGGCCTGGCGGGGGAGTTTTGCTTGGTGATGGAGTAGCTAAGAATGTTTCTCTCTAACAGGTCACAGAGAGTGCTGGTGGACATCTCTTCTTGCCCCAAGATCTTCGTTGGAAGTCCACGGGACTTGGTGTCTTTGCTGTTCAAAGTATATATGAACTCGCCAGGAGGCGTAATGCGTCACCATTTTATTCTGGGCTACCCTAAAGGATCACACGCAGCTTCAGAGACCTCCTCTTGGACATCATCCCTCAGAACCAGTGTTTTAGCTTTCCCATGGTCTGAAATCTGTGTCCAGCTGATTTTGAGCTGGCTCAGGCTTCGTCATTAAATGGCCAGGGCAGTGGTGAATATTCTGTCTGACCAGCTTGCAGTGACACACCTTTTGTCCCTGTCAGAGCAGCAGCTCCCTCTTGAACTTCTGTTGAGTCTTTACCCAGATATGCTAGGAAACAGGCACCAATCCATTCTTTCTGTCTTGGCATTTGCCCATAGGCATAGTCCTGGGCTGACCTGGAGTAGAGGCAGTGGAGGATAAATGCATCTTGCTCAGACTTGTTCAAGCTAGTTCTAGCCTGTTTCTTGCCACAGATCTAGCTTTTAAATACTCAAGTGATTGCTTTTGGATAGGAATGTGTGGATTCTTGGATTGGATTAATTTTCTCCCTGGATTTCTAGTGTTTACATAAGTAGTTATAAAAAATGTTCTATCACTGATTTAAATAGCAGGGCTCATTTTTAAAAGTTACAGGTACTTGGCCAATGCACAGAATAAAAAGGTTTCTTTTTAAATTACAAGTTGCAACACAACTGAAAGGTGTATATTAATTTTTGCCAGGAAAGGGTCAAAACTGAAAATATGCAACAAAGACAAACCAGAACAGAACAAGTGCAAACAGAAGCTGACAAATATATGCCCCTTGTTGGGAGTTCAGCCCATGGAATGTTATGTAGGACAAAAGGAATGGAAGAGATATTTCAGTAACATTTTGTTCTCTGTTAAAAACCTTCTGAAATATAAATCTGCTGTGTATTAGAGAATGGATACAGCAGTTGATTCAAGTTGAATGGCTTTCATTTAACTAGAATATCCCACAGAAAGCAGTTCTTGTTCTAACAACCATATTTTTGCTTTCTTTGACTTAAAGAAAATTGAATTCATGTTTACATATCTTATAGGATTGTTTTATGGACAAAGACACAGGTCAAATCCCATCCCAGCAGAGTGGCTATTGTAATAGCAAATAGAAACATTTCTAAATGAAATAAAAACATTTCTAATCCAGGGCCTGTGGCCCACAGTAATACTGTTGGGTTGGTATTATGAAACCATTCACAACTATAAATAATTCAGACATAAATGTGCTTTTTAAAAAAATATTCTGATTGTTTTTTAAAAATTCGGGTCTCTTGCATACACACATACTCATACACATACCTCACATAGTAGGGAAGAAGGAATATGAATATATGTATAAATATATAAATAATGAGTTGACTTTATTTTGGACTTTCTGGAACCGATCCACTTTTTTCTTCTCCATGATGGTTCCTTGGATTGCCTCCAATTACTGAAGTTCCCTAATTACCCACACATATGGATGTGTCCTTCATGGGCATTGCCATGTCAGTCAACCCAGCAAAAGCTGGTAAGCCAGTGTCGGAGGTTTAAGAAGCTGACCTTCAGAAGTAGGACCCTCATGCAAACGGTGTTCTGTTTTTGTTTCTCATTTCTACACTTCTCAAGGAGTACCTAGGTGCTTGTTTTGTCTTTTCAATTCCCAGGTCACGGTGGCATTGATGCTGGAGTCCTTGCAAATGTAGCTTTTAGCAATAACCGCTATTCCTGAAACATTCTGGCTCTCTGTGGCCTATGGTTTAGTAGAATCTAAGGTTTCCCAGTACCTCAGGGACTTAAACAGAGAGCATACTAAAATTTTAGGGGTATCGATGAAAAGGAAGCTTCTCTAGGAATAAAAGTCTGTCAGGTTTTGTCAGGTTTTAGCTCTGTTTTCCTTCAAGGTTTTTAATCAGAAGTCTTATGTTGGATTTCCTGTCTGTGTTTATACTAATTTGTTGCTTGGGTTTATAGTTTCTATTTGGAAACACCTTTTTTCTTTTTAATACACAGCTCTTAAAAATATAAAGTTGTTCCAACCTGCTCATTCTTACCTTGACCATCTTTTCTGTCTTAATGCTACCATTTGTTTCTCTTTCCTCTTCTCTTCTGGGATTTTATCTTGCTCAGCAGTTTGGTGTGTGATTCCGAATTCTATGGTTTGAGTTTCCTGACCAACTTCTCCTTGCATCTGAGTCTATTTCCTGTGCTTACAGCTTTGGCATTCCAGCCACCGATCCTCATCAAAACTGAAACTTCTAGTGCTAGTAAGACTAGTCCTTACAACACTGTTAATTTCTTTCTCTCCATTTCTTACTCCGTTCTTATTTCTCAGAGATGAACATCTATTTGTCATTAAGAACTTCATTCTGGTGTCACTTCCTGAAGATCTTCTGGATTTTTCTGTTTTACTGATGCATTCTATAAACTACATGAACCTTCAACAGGTCTTTGATAAATTAGTTCTTCCTACACGTGATTTACAATATTATACTAGCTCTTTAAAAATAATTAAGCTTCTCGGTGTTCTTTGCTGTGGGTCAGGACTTCACTTGCTTTGCCATCCAACATAGAAGTTAATCACAAACGGGTCCTCTGAACCAAATAATTAAAAATAGAGCAAAGTTTCTGAACCAATTGGTTGGCAGAAAGGTCTGTACTTCCATCTGTGCGTGGTTAAGAAAATATTTCATGATATTGAAATAGCGTCAGCTTTGCTCTCTTCTGTGTGAGAGTATATCTGTGTGGCTGCGTGTCACTCATTGCTCTGAGGTTAGTGTGACTGTTAACTCCTCTTCTATTTCCAAAAAAGTCTCTGGCAAGGAAGCCGGAAAGCAGATCCAGGTGTTTTGTGCATACATTCTTTATTTGCCAGTTCCTGTGAAGGAGGTGTAGTTTTGCTTTTACTTTTCTCTCTAATGAAAGTCTTTCTTTAGCATGTGCCTCAGAAAAGTAAAGAGTGTAACATCTTGACATTGAAATCTTTGTCTTTTGATTCTCTACCTTTGCTGGTAACTTTTGCTCAAGTAACCTTTGCTTGTAGCTTTCAGGATCTGTTCTCAGACACGTGGAACACTGCTGAATCTATTTCAGTTCAGAATGAGGAGTTTCTGCCTCTGGAAGGGGGTTTTTGCCTAGACTACACACCAGACTCAAAAGCACTTTATGACACAGGTACAGGTCTGTGAGTAACTGATTTTCAGAGAAGATTAACCCTTCAACATGGATTTTCCATGGATTATTCTTACAATAATTCCATAGCTTATCAAATATATTCTATTTTGGCCAGTTCTACAGCTATATGACTTTAAAAAATATATTTTTTGTTCATGAGGTTTTAATTGCTATATAGTACAAAGATTATTTCCCTCTAGTATTTTTCTATTACAACTATCTCTTTTTATTCCTGGAAAACTCTTTATTTTTAGGTTAATTTTCTTTGTCCCAGGAGAGTCATTGTATTAAATAACAGCTAATGCTCAATAAATACACCAAAGGGAGATTAGGAATTATAAAAGGAAAAAAAGGAAATTTTATTCCTTTAGCTCTAAAAAATATTCCTCCCAGTCTCCAATTTTTTTGTGTGTTTCTAGAAACTTAGAGTTTAGGTATATTCTTAATACTATGATAATAGAATTAAATACTGAAATAAAGATCAGATTGACCTTGTTCACATTAACTGAAATTAGGAAGGAGTAATATCTTTAATAATTTTATTAGTATTGGAACAGTGAGTCTTTGAATTTAGCTAAGGAGATCAAACACAGTCATTGATAGTCTGATCATGTAGGCACTTTGTCATTGGTGATGTTTAAGGGTCCATACACATCTTTTTGTCCAGCCTGCTCATTTTACGTTTGGTTTAATTTTGTTCACTTGTAAACCTACTATGTACAAGGCACTATGCTAAGAGGGAGCAATAAAGTTGAATAAGTTGTGGTCTATGGCTTCAAACAAATTAATCTTTGATTTCCTTTTCAGTATTACTTGGGGGTGGGGTGGGTATAGCTTTAAAAAAATGTAAGTGGATTTGGCTAAATATTATTCTTTCTCAGTTTAAGATATTAGGATTTAACGTATTTTGTGAACCCCAAAAAGTGTACAGTAGTGTCTTCAAACTTTAATGGTGGTTTGATCTCTTGTACGAGACAGCTATTATTGCTAATATTAATTAGGCTTTTCTAAAAGGATACTGGATACTCAAGTCCTTCATGCCTCTCTTGTGGGACTGTTACATTTGTTTCCCTCATTCATTTGGGCATCTTCTAGAAAGTGGCATGTGGAGTTTTAGTGAAAAAAATCCTGCATTTGATCGCTGATATTTTTATTCCATAAATCATTCAGTTAACAAATATTTATTTACTAGATTCATGATTGAAAACACAAGGAAGAGTGTATACACTCAGGAAAGCTTATTGTGCAAAGAACTTATTCTTTTAATAATAACAATAGCTGGCTGGCATATTGAGGATTTAGGATGTGTCAGTCATTGTGCTAATCACTTAATCCTCACAGTAAACCTAGATAGGTGGTTATTACCTCCACTTCACAGATAAGGGTTAGTAGTTTGCCCGAGGTCACAGAACCAGTGATAGGACTGGGAGCCAGCTCACACTATTTAACTTCATACCCTCTGCATTAACTAATTATACTTTATTGCTTACCACCTATGCCATTATGGGACTTTCGAAATTGTTTTCATAAATACTGAGTATATACAAAAGCATAGTCACAGAACTAAGGTATATTATAAAGAATAAGGAATCAGCATTCAAGTATTCTCTGCCTAGTTTTTAAAATTACCATGAATTGATGTCCTCTAAATGGGGCCTTCTCTTGCCTCATCACCTTTCTTCCCACCTCAGAAGTAACCACTAAAGAAAAATGATGTTTTAAAATATTTTTAACAAAAGTGCACAAAAACGCACCCCAGCCAGATGATTTTGTTTTCCTTCCTTTTTTTCATCTCTCTGCTTCGTCATCTCTCTTACTTCTTCCCCCTTTTTCTCCTGCCATTGTGAAGCGTAAAGAGGAACTGGATCAGACCTGCGTGAAAAGGTCAGGAAGGTTGTTTTCTGCTGTGATGTTCAGCCTAAGTGGCCTGACCCAGTGTTGGGAATTCTTGATGAGGTCATAGTTCAGTGCACTCGCATCACCCCTTTCCCAAACAAGGCTGCTGTGGAGGGGCTAGAACAAGCAGACCACCCAAGGGGGTGATTTAATATCACTGTGCTGACAGATCTCTAAAAACCTTGTCGGGTTATAATTGACAAATATTAAGGGCTATAGACACATGGTTCTTTAACAGTGTGACTCTTAAAATAGTGATATATTTTTGGTAACCAATGTGAGGGCACTTCATAGCACAATAAAAAACCATTGAGTGGAACATGTTAACATAATAAAAGCTGTTATCCCTTAATGCTTTAATGCAGTCTTTTCAGCCAGTAGTAATACCTGATACAGTATGTAAAAACCAAAATGGGTTCTGGCCTGGAGGGAATAATAGCATTCCTTCATCAGCTGGAAAATATATTCTAATCACTAACTGTATTAAAAAAAACAAGCAAGGAAGTTTGGGATTTTGTTTGTAAATTATACTCTGTTGCATGAAAATTTTTTCCAAGGACCATACAGTTCTGTAGGAGGAGGCGGCAATTTAATGCAGTCTCAGATATTAAGGATTTAGAGCTCTTACTTTGTTACTCCCATGGAATTATAAATTTATATAATGCATTTTAAAAGAGTAAAAAAGAACCACATCTAGCCAAAATTAAAAGTGCTTATAAAGGTATATGCATTGTCTGTATGTGATCACTTGCCCGTACACATTTATGTGTGTGTGTATGTGTGTGTGTGTGTTTCATTAATATTTTTCTAGTGCTTCATGCATTTGTATGTGTAAATGTAGTATGTGGCCTTTATAGAGTTAGTGTTAGGGGACTCTGTGAACCAACTGTATAATTTAGACTTTTATCAGATGTAGTGGTATTTTCAAAGTAAATACTCTTAAAGTGTATGTGTCTATCTGCACCTTCTCTCTTTTTGCTTAGAGAAAAATATATGTTGAAAGATATCAATGTGCCTATTTCTAAGCTTCAAATGTGAAAAAAAGAGCTTCATATGACATTTTGTTACAGTTTTGTACTTTGTCTTAAAAACATGCTGTAAAAATATGGAACTAGAAAATCTTGGCAAATGTAGCCTAAGAACGTAGCTGATTTCAAAGCTGCATTTGAGTCTTCTAAGTGCTGTTCTGTGACAGCTATTACTATAGGAATTGGCACCAGCTAAGAAAATTTACAGTTTAATACTTTTAGAGCAAATAATTGCTTGGGATGCTTTAAATAGCACAGGAAATGTGTCGAGTGTTTACTTGACATTTGTTGTATCGAACACTAATACTGAAACAGATTCTTTGACCACAGAGAATGCCAGTGTAGGTGGGGTGGGGGCAGACAGGAGAAAGAGACAGACAAAAAACAGCCAGCACAATTAGATAAAAATTAAATGACAAGTGAGCTTTTCATGATATAATGATACCCCCCAAAATGCCCATTTGTTCGATCAAGTAATCTTTGATTGTGGTAACAAAGCAAAATAAAACAACTCCCTGACACGTTGTTTCTCCTGGTTCTAAGGCACTGAATTAGATCCAAGTCTGTCTTCTCCAGGGGTCAAAAGCTCCCAGCTTTGGCCGCTTGTTTTTGTTTTTTTTTTTAAGGTCCTGAAGGCAAGAGGAATGACCTCCCTTTTCATACAAAAGGAGAAAAGAAAAACCCTCTTGTTATCTGCTTAATCTGCACATGCTTGTGAATTTTTTTTTTTAATGGCAGCTCTGGTGCCTCATTTCTCAGTGCAGCTCTGTACTTGTGATATTTCCCCCCAATGCATTTGGCATTCTCTGAGTCTTCTCTACACCCTTTCCAGGACTGTTGATGTGGGTCCTATCTTAGAATGGGGTCTAGTGCAGTCTAGTGCAGCTCTTAAATGCAGATCATTTCTTTTTGCACAAACTGCTTACCATGCATAGTGATTCAGTTGCATTTAATGAAAAAAACATAGGGTATATTTTAGGCCACTAAATCCTCTCTCATTCATATATGTATTTGAGTCAGTTATACAGTATCTTTAAGGGACTTTTAAATGCTTATGTTAAAAACAGATTGGCATGTGTGATAGGTCCAGGAATATGAAATTGTGCAATGTTAATGAAATTTGTTAAAAGCTTCTTCCTTCTATCTTGTCAACATGAGTTGCTTTTAAATACCCAAGGGAATTTTGAAAACAACAATAAAAAGTTAAAACTTTACCCTGCAGTTAGGCCTAGCACCCAGAACACTCAGCAGCCAAGAGGCTGTATTAATGGCTTTTCCACAGATTTGAGATTTGACCTTGAATAAATCATGTTAACTTCTCTGTGCTTCAATTAGGTTTTGAAAGATATGTGTGGTTATGTATAGCCAGCGGGAAGGCAATGACTAAAGTTCACAGCAAAAGGAGAACTTCAAGGAAAATTTTATTAGAAAAGCGCAGTGGCCATGAAATGCAAGCGAGCCTCATGTAGGGTACTATTAATAAAAAGTCTTCCTAGGGCCCTGGCTGGTGTGGCTCAGTAGAATGAGCACCAGCCTGTGAATCAAAGGGTTGCTGGTTCGATTCCTGGTCTAGGGCACATGCCTGGCTTACAGGCCAGGTCCCCAGTGGGGGAGGCGCAAGAGGCAACCACACATTGATGTTTCCTTCTCTTTCCCCCTTCCTTCCCCTCTGTCTAAATAAATAAAATCTTTAAAAAAGTCTTCCTAGGGAAGGTAGGGAGGTTTTTTTCTAATACTCTTACTATATTTTTTACAATTAAAAAAGCATACATACATTGTTTTATACTTTCAGTATGAAAACCTTACATTCAAAAATCCTTTTATGTAAATTCTCGAGGTAAAGGGATTTTTATTTAGAATGTTATTTAAATTGCAATCAATCAGTAACACATTGAAATTAATCATTTAATATACACTGACATTTAATTTTTTTGATTCAAATGAAATTCCAAATTGCCATTCATTTAGAAAGTTTAGAACTAGAACTAGAAAAGTTTATTTCTAGAACTAGAAAGAGTTCTAGTCTGTTGCTACCCCTGAGATGATCCAAATGGTTTTTTATTCATATGGGGGAGAAAGGAAAAAAGTAATCAATGTACACTGAGCCCCTCCTATGTGCCAAACACACTGCTAAGCTCTTGGTCCTTAAGTACCTCATGCAATTTACGTTCAGAGGGCCTGTTTCCCCTTCCTATTGTGTCAAGGTGCAGTTGGGAGGGTCAGAAGCCACAGAAAAAAATAAAATCTAACCAATGACACTGATAATAAAAAGAGGGTCTTTTTATTTGGGGGTACCCTGAGCTCTACAGGGCCACCCAAGGCTGTGGGGTCTCAGTAAACTGTCACTTTTCAACCAGTGTGCCACATCAGTAGCTGACTTCTTAGTCAGGGGCACTGACCTCCTGTCCCTTAGATTGTTAAATGAAAAATGACAACAGCCAATACAACAATAGCCGTCCAGTGTGAATAAATCAAATTTATACCTATTTTTGTCAGTTGGCAAAAAATACATTTTTGGTGTGCTGCAGAATTTTAGTTATGAGTGTATATGTGCCATGAGATGGAAAAGGTTGAAAATCGCTGTAGTCAATCACCCGCTGATGGGTCCCCCAACTTGGAGACCTCCCCTAGGCGTAGACCACTAGATTGCAAAACAGGGCCAAACCGCTTCTCCCTGGTCATGCCATTGCAGTTAATTTACGTTGTTGTAAAACAACAAAGTTGAAGTGCCTAAAGTTTGAAGGAAAGATTATTGAGAACCTGACTGGGAGTCTCAGATGGAGTTTGGGGGTAAGTACAAAGGCAACAACTCCAAGATTAGAGGAGAAAACATTTCAGAACAAGCTTATGTATTTCACACACTATGACTGACTTTCTCTTTGCTCTCTCCATCCAGCCGTTACATTCACTCACTGCTTACCCCACAGGAAGGCTCCTTTTGATGTTTCCCTTTGGCCGCTTTGCCAAAAAAGATAAATATATACCTTGGGGGAATAGGTTGTAAGAGAGAAAAGGCAGAGGTCAGAATTTTTAATCCTGGTTCTGCTGATAACAAACTCTGTGACCAGATACTTTGTACTGCAAGGGAGGATGTTTATAAAGTCTGTTCTCAGTTGCCAGGTGGCAGCCATCACTCTGTAGAAGGGCTTGTCTCAGGGTTTCTCAGATGTCTGCTGTGTTTGGATTGCAGCGGTACCTAAAGAACCGTCCATTTGGTTCTTTAAAACCATTTGGATCAGCTCTCGGAGGCTTTTAGAACTATTCCTGGAGGGGTGATAGCAGCCTTTAGAATCCTTAGCAATTGGGACTGAATTGTCAGAAGGAGAACCAGAAGGGATAAAAGCTGGGTGACAAGGAAGGGGGTGCCAAGCTCTTCTGAAGCTGGTATCCAGACTTGTTGGAAGGTTATGCCTATGTGGTCAGTTACCTTAATCTTGGTATCTCTTGTGATTTGAATATAAGCCCTGCCATTTCCTAGGTTGGCCAAGTCACTTAACTTCCCTGTACCTCAGTTACTTCATCTGGAAAGGGGATTATCAATGTAAGGGCACTCGCTACCTAGTAAATGCTATTTGCACTTTACCTACTACTATTGTGTTATTGTTCTCCTTTGGAGTTTTATAATTTATTTGTGTGGCATTTAGAGCCAGGTACCAGGTGTATGGGAGATGGTGGTTGCAGGGCTGGCGAGGAAGACCTAAGATGGTAGGCAGCATGGACAGATCCTGGTGTCTGCCCTTGGTCTCAGACTTTGCCTATACATTCCGTGTTTATTTCTGACCATGGAGCTTTGCTCCTTGTGCTCCCTAACCTCTGTGCCTCCACCTTGCCACATTCCACCCACATTCCGTCCCACCATGAATGACCACCTCAAGCCTCTCCTCCTCCAGGGCAGAACGGTTTCCCCTCTCTTTCAGTCCAAATTAATCTGCCTCTCTGCTGCCCTTCATTCTAGTGTACTTGTCTGCACAACTCATTTCCTCATGCCATTTATTGCTTCATTTTGTTCCTCAGATGTCTGACTCCTCTCATCCTCCAGGTGAGTGGGGCCTTTGCTACCTCTCAGCACCCAGGGCAGTGCGGCAGCAAGAACAAGGAGCTCTCCTTTCTTCCCTCTCCGTCCCCCCTTCCCCCAGCCCTGCTCCATCTAACTGTGACCTTTATGTCTGTCTACCTGACACACTCCAACTGAGCCACATTGGCAAGGGCAGGAGCTCGCCTTTCTAATAAGCTCATGGTTGAGGCATTTGCTTTCTCTAATCCTTAGCGCTTCTCAGGTAAAACGAGGGTCTAGACTAAGTGACCTCTACATTTTTCCTCGCAGCTCCATCATTGTAGAGTCGTACGTGGTGAGTAAATGTGCAGTGAGTGAACAGATGTATCTGAAGTTGCTCAGTTGTGGCTGAAGTTATTTTGTGCCCAAATAGCATCCGTGCTTGGTAAATGGAGAAAATGGTGTATATCATTAATTTTTCACTTTCACTGGACAGAAATTTTGTTAATTTTGATCCTTTCATACATAGTGTGAATTTATGTTCGTATCTGAATTTACATTAATAAACTTGACTATTAAAAAAGATTTTCTGTGCTAAAAAGTAATACAAATAATACCACCAACTAGTCAATGTTGAGTACATAAGAAAGGAAAAGTATATAAGGAATCATTTTACAAGTTCCTTTTTTGTGCATTATATTTTATTTACTGTATATAATTATATAATATAAATATATAAACTTTTGTAGTCTATGAAGTAGTTTAGTATTTTGAAAATTTTCTGTAAGTACTTAAGAGACTTAAACTATATTCTTAAAAGTTTATAATTTGGACTTGTTTTTTAATTCGAATTAGGTGTCTTGCCTGAACCCAATTTACTGAGTGTGCGCACGCATGCACACACACACATACACATATTTTGGTATGTTAGGAGAATTGATATATGGGGTCCAGCACAAATAACGCCCCTTTTTTATTACAAAATCTTTTATTACAAAATCATAAGCATGTAATTCTGTAACCTAACAATATCACACTCAAACACACCATATGAGATTTTAGGTGAAATGTTCAAATTAAAACTATAAATTATAACATCCCTGTTATTACTCTACTGACCATATGCAAACAGGTGTTACTTCTGCTGGACCCTGTATACGGTGATTGAAATTTTCAGTAAGTTTCACTTTGGAATTATTTGAACATTTCATTTATTCCCCTGCTATAGTATCTATATCCTGATCCAAAATTGATTGTTCATTTACCATATTGGAGGCATCTATTTATGATTTTACTGATACTTGAAAATTTTAAACAATGAAAGATTTCAAATGCACTTATCTTAATTTACTAGGGAAAGAGAGAGGAAGTGAAAGAGGGAGAGGAAGAGAGACATGGGAGATAATCTGGCCACTTATTTAGGTTTGTAATCATGTTTGTACATATTAGAACACCACAGCAGTGACTTCATAACAGAGGATAATTTTTGGTGATAAGCTAGTATATTTTTTCCAGACTAATAGCACATTCTGAAAAAAATAGGTTTTGAAATATTATTTGTTGTACTAGTTCAGATCAAGGACAGAATATGTTTGCTGTCTGATTAGGCTCCATATGGTTTGAGCTCTTCTGTTGGGAGATCCACCTGAAATAGGACTCTGTTAAGAAATTATTCTATGTCATACATAATCAGGTTTAAGAGGTCTTAGTAATTTGCATTTAATATGATAATTACATCATCCTTAAAAAATTCTATGAACTTGGATGTTTTCTGATTCAATTTAGCAGTGACACTAAGATAACACATTAAAATCTCTCTTAACATTAGTGGGAACCCTTCTAACTTTTTATGCTTTACAGAGTGTAAGAAGCTCCCTCCGAGTGTTTCATCTTAATCCAGTGATTTGAGTTCATGTCATAACCAAAATGAAAATGCATGTGGGTATTGTGGGGAGGGGGCCTTGAAAGACAAGGGGTCAAGAGGGTAGAGAAATATCAGCTGCCTTTATTTAGCAAATATTTACCAGTCCGTCCTGCCCTTGTGGATCTGCTCTTTGTGTACTGGGACCTGACTTGATCAAAAGGGTCTGTAGTTACTGAGTTTTTTTTATTTTTATCTTAGAAATGCTTAGGCTTCACTTGATGCCTTTTTTCTCTTTTTAAAAAAATCATGCAAAAAATGTTGGAATAAAGGTAGTCAGATTGTAGAGAGATGATTCTCCCCCTTATATGGGTATAAATATTGTTGTAGGAGAAAACGTGGGAGTAGGTACTAGCCAAAATATATACACTGAGTGCGAGGGACAGCTGACCTCACTGACTTACAGAAGGGAGAAAAACAGTTCCAAAATATTTTTCTCAGGATATTTCAACCAATTTTCTGACTTTGGTTTCTGATTTGCACACTGTTTTTTGTTTTTATTTTTTGTTAAATCTGAATAAATTTACTGTGGATTGAAAGGAAAGAGTAATTCTTAGGCCTCCATATCTTTAGGTGGTGTGTCATTTCCCTGTTGTGGAGACATTTTCCAGTTTTTACTGCTGTGTGTAGTTCATGCTTTTCTATAGATGTTTTGACTCCTTGAGAAACTCACAGTAACAAATTAACAATCACATGCCTCTGGAATGAAAACCTGCAGTAGTGGAGTAATAAACAGCAATTTTGGAAACCTTAATAAACAGAAAACTCAGCTTTCATCCTTAAGATGACTCTAGAGAAGGAGATCAATGTCCACCAGATACAAGCAAAACACCATTCAAAGCAAGAGGAAATAAAGGTGCTTCCCATTTTACTTATCCAAGGAATCGTGGTTTAAAAACCTAGAACCATTCTCATTCTTTAAAATGTTAATGTCATTATTTTTAGTTACCCGACCTTCTTTCTCTGAACTAGACCATAATTTAGTGAACAAGTTTGACTTAGTAAAATGAGTTGTGTGTGTTTGGGACCTCCACATTGGTCTTGAACTTCTCTGGTGGGTCTGGGATAACACCGGGGCCCAGACCTTGGTGGGAAAGACCTGAAGCAGCACAGCCCTAATGCAAAAGGCTTCCTGAATGCTGCACATCCATGTGCATCCATGTGTGGTCTGTCCCAGAAGTTGTCCCATCGGAACTTTTATATCAGAGCGAGGTTGGAAATAGTCATCTGCGATGGCTACTTTTACCTTGTTCATGGGGTGGCTTGCTCTGACTGTGGTTTGAGTAAACTGGATAGTCTCTCAGCAATGAATGCTTGATTTGGTTAGAGACCATTGTCATGGAAGATATTACAGCTCCTTTGTTACCATACACGCTTGGAAGAAAACTCTGATACCCACAGAATCTGAAAGCCTTGGGGTGTTGGATTTCTCATTCATCAGAACGACATTTAAAGAACTTGCTGAGGTTTCATTAATTTTCTTTCTTTTTTTAATTGTTGTCCATATACAGTTGTCCCCATTTTCCCCGCCACCACATTCCCCTCTCCCTTACCCCCACTTCCTACCCTCAATCCTTCCTCACTTTGGCTTTATCCATGTGTCCTTAATACATGTTCCTTGATGACCCTTCCCCTTCTTTCCCCTGTTATCTTCCTCCCTGCTCTCCTCTGGTTACTGTTAGTTTGTTTTTTATTTCAGTGTCTTGGGTTATATTTTGCATGCTTGTTTGTTTTGTTGATTAGGTTCCACTTATAGGTGAGAACATATGGTATTTGTCTTTCACCGCCTGGCTTATTTCACGTAGCATAATGCTCTCCAGTTCCATCCATGCTGTCATGAAGGGTAGGAGCTCCTTCTTTCTGCTGCATAGTATTCCATTGTGTAAATCTACCATAGTTTTTTGATCCACTCATTGACTGATGGGCACTTAGGTTGCTTACAGCACTTGGTTATTATTGTAAATTGTGCTGCTATGAACATTGGGGTCTGTAGGTTCTTTTGGATTGGTGTTCCAAGGCACTTAGGGTATAATCCCAAGAGTGAAATTGCTGGACTGTTTTCCGCTGTGGCTGCACCAGTCTGTATTCCCACCCACAGTGTACTAGGGTTCCCTTTTCTCCACAACCTCACTAGCACTTATTGTTTGTTGATCTGTTTATGATAGATTTCATTAATTTTCTATAGATTGGGGCTAGTCATTTTTTCCCACTCACTCTTTTCAGCCTCTTGTGAAATTTGTCCATATTTAGCCTGCCAAATTGAAAGGGAATGACCTTTTACTCTGTGCTTAGGACAATGAAGTTCTTTCCTCACCTGGCTGGAATAGCTGATTTGGCTAAAATTCCAGTTTGAAACATGTGAGTCACACAGAGACAAAGATTTAGATGTTATTACCATGAGAAGAATCTTTTGAACGTGAAGTCATCATGTTTGAGGTTACTTTGAACTTTCCTTGTAGTCTCTTTTATGATTTGTACCAGAATCAGCACGCTTTAGTTTTATGCTCAAAGACAGTGGAGTAAAATCGGACATGAATATGAAATTACATGATGGCCAGCAACTTTCATATTATAGAAATGTTGTACTGTGATAAGTATTTAGTGTAGCTACTTGGCTCATGGCCTGTTTTTTAATGATTGTTGGATTCAGGAATTTTGAAAGTCAGTTTCTGTGTAATTTAAATTTCCTTCAGTGCAAGGAAGTACACTCTGTTATTAATTTTAAAAAATATATACCTACAAGTTAAAATTGTATAATTATTTTAATGTTCCAGAGCCTCTTTTCTGACTAAACATTGGAATTTACTCTGTTGAATGCAGGGAAATTGTCCCGAAAAGCTTAAGGAAGTTTTTAGTCTACACAGGGAAATTTGCTAGATTTAAAAATAAAAGATTTAACTAAAGGATGATATATAACATAATTTTATTTTATATATAAAAGATTGCATTTGAGTTTTATCTCTTGGCCCTTTTTTAGGATTAAGTAATAATTGCAGCTTACTTTTTGTAGTTGATTTGTGGTAATAAATATGTGTACGCTGACTATAGCTAACTGAACTCATTTTAACTGTATAAAGATAGATGGTCTTTTAGAGGATCACAAAAAGTAAATTTTTTATAAAGTTAACATGTCCCCAGAGATGGCACACTTGAGATCTTAAAGTAGGAAAGAAGGATAATATAATATTTCACACTTTCTTGTGAAGGAATACCCTCCTATATTGAAAAGTGAAGAATTCAAAGTTTAGAATTTTTAGGTGAAATAATTTATAAATCATGGCACTAACTTATTTAATCCTTAGTAGAATTTTTCTTTATTTCTAAGAAGCTTGCATAAATGTTTATATGAACATAGCTTAACTATTTTAAATATAGCACACCAACATTACTTAAAGACGACTTTATGCATAACTATATACATCCAAATTTCTTAGGTAAAAACAGCTTGTACCTTCTTTGGAAGAAAAATCTTATTATAGTTGTGTGGGTGTTTAAACTCTTAACTATAACAAAGTTTTTGGAGTAGAGTGAACAACTAGTATCATTTTTACTAGTATTGTTTTAACTAGTATTGCTTATAGTATCATACATACAGCAAGGCAAATATGCTCAACTTTAGCAAGTTAGATGTATTAACAAACTGGACTAATCTTAATTTTTATTGCAGAAAATATTGATAGTGTTTGGTAAAGCTGATGCAGAATCAGGTTTGGTTCCTCTAATGACTCAGGGGCTCTAAATTTGACACATTTTCTCTGTATAATTTTAGACTTTTCCTATTATTTTGGAAGTTTTCATTATTTACTGTGGATTTAGCACCCATATACCCATAGCAAAGAAAAGCAGTACTTAGGTGGCTCAATGTATGGACTCAGGTATGTTGAACAAAAATGAAAAAAATATACCCTACCTTGTTTGTAGCTAGGCTGGCCTTTGGCCTTTATCCAAATAAATACATTTTCTTCCTAATAATTTTACACATACATACCATGTATATAATTGCATTTTGAATTTTAAAAAGATCAGAACATTTTAGTAAAATTAGAAGTTCAGCATCCTGCTTTCTCATAGTTTTCAGTCATTGTTAGTTGTTGAGCTCTAGGCCCTTGTGGCCTTGGGAGGCCTTGTTTGAGAATTGCCCCTCATGGAGCTGCTTCACACACCCCACTGCTGCAGGAACGGGTCCTGGGAGTCCTTACCGTCCTGCTTGCACTCCTTTCCTCCCCCTCAGCGAGGGCTGGGTAGTTCTGGAGATGACAGGACGGACTGGGGTGCCTGATTTGTAGGCCCACCACAGTAGGGGAGAGAAAGGTGTGGGGTGGTCACATGAGGAGGCTGTGCTGACACTGCCAATGACAAGGGGATTGGGAATTCTTCATTTCTGTTTGCTGAACTTTTTCATAGTGTCCCGTGGTGTCCCAGTAACCATGTGACAGTGTGGCGTTATAGGCATATGCGTTTTTCTGGGGAGAGGGCTGTAGTTTTCATTAGGTCCTCAAAGAATTTAAGAACCCAGTAATCTAGAATTGAAAGCTATGGGTATCTTTGAGGGTAAGATGTTAAGGCTGAGTTATAGAAAAACCACAGGCTACCTGTTTTATTTGATTAAAAATCTGTGACATGGCCACATATGAACTTGGTCATTGGTATTGCAAACATACCTGGTACATATTTGAAACACAGTTTATTTATTTTGGTAATGAGAAAACAATGTCTTCGGGTTTGTAGCATCACATTTTGAGATGACTGACTAGATGCTGTCACCTTGTTCACGGTAGCTCCCATTTTCTTCTGTATTAGAAACTGTTCAGCGTGAGACAGACGAACGTTTGGGACGTGTGTGACTGACTGAGTGAAGGCCTAATAGCTCTCTTTAGAGAACTGTCTTTTGCTTTACATTTGTATCAAGAAGTGTGCAGAGCAGGAAAACTTGAACGGTTTGGGAATGGGGAGCTGGGTCTATTGTGTTGCAAACCCAAATCTCATATAGTTTTACATTTGCATGGTGCTTTTTGGTTTGCAGAGCCATGGATGTACATGCATGCTTGATAAGGGCAAGCATTTCTTGTTTGAGTTCTAGCTGTGCCACAGTGCTGGCACAATATCTACCCTGTACAATTCTGAAAAAGTATTTTGTAGGGTAAATTACCTCAATCCGTTCTCGTAGCAGTCCTGTCAATGTAGATGCAGCGTTTCAGCATTCTTTTCTATGGACTCAAAGAGGGCGATTATTTACCTAAGGTCATGTGCCTGGTTGATCAATGATCTGGGCCTTGCCTTTACACTATGCTTTGTATCTTGACCCAAATAACAAAAGTGGAAAAGCCACATTTGATCAACTGAGTTTTAATGTAAGAGTGGGAGAGTGGTTATAATATAACCTTTAGATAGTGTAGAGAATAATATTGTAGCATGCTTGCCTTGTAACAAAGAGAAAGTCTCACGCCATTATCTCTTGATGGTGCTAAGAAGTTAGGCTTCTGTAATTTGGTGGAAGAAAAGAAAAACAATGTAATCAGATATTTATGGACTGTCTCCTCTGTGCCAGGCATTGCGGGTGCCCTGGGGGTAGAATGGGGCACAAATGCAGTGTAAGTCCTGCTCTCAGAGAGCTTACCTTCTCACAGGCAGACAGACCAGAAGTAAACCTGGAAGGTTACTCTGTCTTTCCAGACAAAAAGTAGGGGAGAGAGGGTGATGGTGGCAGCAAGAGGGGTTATGTATCTGGGGACATCAAAGGAAAGCCGTTTATAGGAATGTGACATTTGTGCAAGGACCTCTGTCATGTGAAGAGTGAGCACTGGCAGGTTGGAGTGGTGGCGGTGAGAAGTGAGGGACGGGCATCAGGGAAGACTGGTCGAGCAAAGGCCCTGAGGTCAGAAACAGCCTTTGCATATGGAACTAGAGGCAGGGGGACATGAATTTATTCTAAATGTCGCAGGAGACTCTCTTACTTTCCTATGGCTACCCTAACAAATTTCCACAGCTTGGTGGTTTACAACAGGAATTTGTTCTCTCACGGTTCCGTAGGGCGTAAATCTGAGGTCAGCATGCCAGCAGGGCCTCACTGCCTCCAAGGACATCAGGGCAGAATCTTTCCTCACCTCCTCCAGCTTCTGGTGACTCCAGACATCCTTTGGTTTGTGGAAGCAACACTCCAATCTGTGGATAACTTCTATCCTTTAAAAGTTTGGAAAGGCCATACCGTTCTGTATGGAGGCATGAGTTAGCAGTTCTGGCCTTCTCCTCTGTGTCTGTATCTTGTCCTTTTCTGTCTCTTGTAAGGACACTGGTTATTGGATTTAGGGCCCACCTGGGTAGTCCTGGATGATCTCATCTTGCACCCTTTAACTTAATGCATCTGCAAAAACCCCTTTTCCATATAAGGTCACATTCATGGGTTCTGGAACATTAATGCCTCTTTTTGGGCGGTCCCCCATTACAGGAATCGTAGAGGATGTTTCAGCAGAGTGAGTGGTGTGTGTTTCAAAGGGAAGACTTTCGTGCTGTGGTTGTAGGAAGATGAAGAATCAAGCAGGGTGACTGTTAGGGAGGCTATGGCAATAATCCATATAAGATGTGGTGGGGGCAGAGAAGAGAATGGGTGAATTCAGTTTTGCATCACAGGGGAACATCTGAGACTTGCTGATGAATTAGAAATACAGAGAAAGGGAAAATCCAGGGTGTCTAGTAGACAAATTCAGGATGGTGGTGGCCTTGCCTGAGAAGGGGAAGATTGATGGAACAAGCCAGGGCAGTGGTGGTAACATCCAGAGTTGTTTTGGGCATGTGAGCTGTGAGAAATGGAGATGATGGGCGTGAATTTAGACGCATGACTCTGTAGCTCAATGTATATGTAAACTTGAGCTCGTTCAGCCTAGAGATGGGTAATATAAATCCACCCCTGTCTAGGGAGAGGGTTTTCGTGGGGTGAAGGCTGTGGTTCTGTTCATTAATGTGAAGATCACAGAGCTGATGACCACCAGTTTCAGTTTCTCACAGCGGCTCCTGACATTTATGTTATGGTCCAAAGAAGGGAGGGCACGTGGGAAGCCGGCCATCTGGGGAGCCTAGCCCAGCGATCATGGGCTGTCACAAAGGCTGCTGTGTGGTTAATTTTCATTTCGTTATTATCGTTGTTTTCTTTGAAATCTTTCATTCTGAGCCCGACAGGCCTGATTGGCAGATTCACTGTCTGATTTTTCTAGTTTTAGATTATATGCTTTTTCTTAAAGCCATCTTCATCTATTAACCTACATTCATTTTTAATTTTAATGCTCCAATCAATAATTATTTCACTTGACAGTTTTTGACAGTCTGCTGCTACATTTAGCTATTTAGCATAAATTCAAAAGGTGTTCTCCGTGTGCACGAATGAAGTAAAGTTGCTCTTCCATCCTGTGCTTTGAAAGGAATGGGAAAATATGCATGTTTACTGTGCCTCGGGGAGTTTTTGGTGTAGCAATACTGAATAGTTTTCTATATAAGAATAGAGAGGACTACAGAGCGTTATTTTCTGTGATGTAGCATTTTACTTAATGTCATAAATTAACTTGAAAGGTTGATTGCTCTTCATTGGAACTGATATTGTGAGATTACCCATTCACAAATGTTTACTAAGCATTCATTGCATGCAGGCACTGTGCTAACTGATGGGAAATTAACACACAATCTCCTAGAAGTATAGTGGCCAGGAAAGCTAAGCCACTTCCAAAATGATGATGGGTAGAAATACTTTAGAAATGTCAGTTTTTTAATCTTCTTGCATATCTACACTTAATGATTATTCTATTTGGACATTCCAGGTGAAAAACTAGGAACAAATTACACAGTCATCCTTGTGTCTGCGTTGTGCACACACATACGGGAGTGTATTATCAGCAAGGGCAAACCTAGCTGAAGACTAAACAGCAGGGGGAGGATTGTTCTTTCTTACTAAAATCAGTGTTAAAATTCTTGGTATTTCAGTTGGTCTCCACTGCAGCTGTTGGTTTACATTTTGATAATTTACCAATGAGCATATAATATTTAATTCCTAGTTGGATCGTGCAACTGAACAGAGCATTTCCAGCGAAGCTCACTGCAAATGTGAAAGTAAATGTTTTCCTTGGAAACCAGTGGCTCGCTCACTCCATGGGTTCTTCTGTAGGTTAGAAGTTCTGGAACAGGAGGAGGAAAACAGATCCTGTCACAGTTAGCAGGAGAGGAGGTGCTTAATTCTACTGCTCCTTTACAGTTAGCTCTGCTTTCCCTCCTCAGTCTGGGGGTGCTTGGCCTGGCGCGTGCTGGCGTGAATTGGGGAAGCAGGCACTGGCCTTCTGGTGCCCACTCTCATTTTACCCCAGACATACTAATAGGCAAAATTCATTGTCATATTATTGTGCCTTAAACTTTTCTGACTTCAGTCCTGAGCCTTTGCTTTTTTGTTTGATAAGGCAAAAGAGCTAGTGTTTTCTGGACATCATTGACTTTTCACCACATTTTAGGTTTTTAAACAAAAACCATATGTAAACTTTATTGCACCTTATATGGAAGCCTTGCTGATTACTAATTGGTTCCTGTGGGTCATTGGCTGTGCTTATCATATTGGCCCTGGTGTTTAGATTACTTATTTAAACTTGGTGCCAGTTTAATACATTCTGTCCATACATAGGGATGGACAGGAACTTCCCGAAGCATTGAGTTGTTTGGCTCCTTTGTCCTAATGAGAGCTGTAGAAATCAGTAGAGAGCAAGCAGAGCTAGGAGTGGTGTGAAAGCCACGCGGTAAGAGAGGGCTGGTGGGATGTCTGCACACTTACTACCAGCAGTCTGTGTGCGGGGCTTTAGGTCTGTGTCCAGAGCTTGCCAGGCTGACTTGCTGAGCTGTGTAACATATGAACCTGCACTGGCAGCATCTTAATTCACGGTGAAAAACATCACTAACATATTCTCAGGCCCACGTGATCAGCACAGGCTCTGTGTCAAGCTACATGGGGATGTAAATCATAATTGGAAGCCACTGTATTGATTTACCTTAAGAAATTGCTGTTCTCTGGCTGGCGGTAGCATAGTTATAACACTTATGTTTCCTAAAGAAACAATTTTTATGGAGTCACATGGCTGCCTGGTGAGCAAGGATTCAGAACAAAGAAGTGGATCCATCACTGTTAAGTGGTACCAAGCTAACCTAGCAGGCTCTTCTGTTCATCTCTGGAGAAGGGTGGATGTTCTAGCGGTACCAGAAGAACTTTAGTCATTGGCTATAGTTGTCTCAGTAGGTTGGCCTTCTCAGTGAAGTTACTGCCTTCCCCTCTGATGGCTTGACACTGCCCACATTAGCTTTAGTGACTCTACTTCCCTGAGCCAGCGAATGCCTCCTTTTGGTGACACAGTCTTTTCTTAAATACATGAATATAATTCATCAGGTTCTGGCAAGGGTAGGGGGCAGCTGTGATGGTGATCATGCTACTTTGCTTTCTTCAGTTGACTTTGTATGTGCATGTTTTAACCCATTAAGTCTTGTTCTTACAGTAGACTTCTGACTAGGCCATCGCTTTTCCCCATTTCCAAGCTCTGGGTAGGAGAACGGTGGTGTGTATCTCTTACTCCTCACTGTAGTTTTTATTAGTCTCTTGGAAACTTTGGGGTGGATGTCCCATGAATTATACTTTCAGATCAAGTACTGTGAAGTATATAGCAACATGGAGCATTTGTCCAGACTAGGAGTAGGCAAAACTATCAGGCTGAGGGACAAATCCAGCCTGCCATCTATTTTTTTGTAAATAAAGCTTTATTAGAACACAGTGATGTCCATTCATTTATTTAATGTCTATGGGTCCTTCTGCACTACAACCACAGGATTGAGTTAGGTAGTTACAAAAGGGACTGTAGACCAACAAAGCGTGAAATATTTCCTATTGGGTCCTTCTCAGAAAATGTTTGGCAATCCCCATCTATAGAATTTGCAAATCAGAATTGCAGCAAGAAAGAAGTGAACGTACCCTCTTCTGCCTCCAATTCAGTGAGGAAATGGAGGAGCAGAGATGGAATGTGACTTGCCTAAAGGTCACAGAGCTGGATAATGGGAGAGCCAGAACCTGAACTCAGGTCTTCTAATTCCTGGTATGAGTACTTGCCTCCTACTTTTGGAGGAAGGACATTGTGAGTCTTATAGTTTACAAATGATCAGCCATTACAACGTACTGAAATAAAGCCTCCTTAGTGGTAGGAGCTATTTTCCAAACCGACTTCCCCAGGTGAAATCACCAGCCATATTGGCACTGATATTCATTTACTAATCTTACAAACAGCACTTATGATTCGTCAGGCGTGAGGATAAGGGCTAGGGGCACTGATAAATAAATACCACCTTTCTCTTCAGAGGTTTGGAATGGAGGAGCAGTCAGACTTTTGTACATCTTTCTGTTTTGCGGTATTAAATGTCATAAACGGCTGTTCATAGAGGCTGTGATCATATAAAGGAAACATGTGTCTTGAGGGAGTAGAGGTGTTGCCAGGAATGACTCCACACAGTTGGAGATATTTGAGCTGTGTCTCAAAGAAGGGAGAATTCTTCAGGCAGAGAACTGCCATGGAAATGGCTTGGGGCCCTCTAGGCCTGAAATCCAATAGTCTGGGCATCCTTGTCTAACGCACCAGAGGTAGAGCATAGGGTACGTGGTGAAGGAGTGATAGCAAATGCAGTTGGAAAGGTAGGTTGAGGCTAAATTGTGGAGCCCATGGCATTTCGTACTAAGGCCCTCAGCTTACGTGCTGGGGGTTTCTAAATGGTAGATTCCAGAACACATGGGGGAACATAGTTCTTACAAGGAAGGTCTACATATGTCTGTAGACTTAATAATTAATATCACTAACATAGAAATAGGGCTTTCTCCCCATTATACAGGTTGGGGCAAAAGTAGGTTTATAGTTGTGAGTATGTGAAACACAGAATTTGTTCTTCTACTATTTACTAATTATTGTATTCGTTTCCATACAAACCACTGTGAAGCTACTTTGCCCCACTCTGTATGTAGCTGGCTGATATTGTGATTCATCAACCAAAAATTCATTGAAATAGTTACTAAGTTAATACTATCTTTTTGATCATTGTGTATTTTCTTAATCAATGGTTATTAAGATGAAAATATCTATTGCACTAAGTCTGCAAAAGTTTGATTAAAAAATGACATTGAGAACTGCTACTGTGGTGGGCAGGTGGTCGTGAAACTTTTGAGTTAACAAATGGTGTAGGTTCCAGAGTTGGCTGCTTCATATCTCATAGTTGAGTGACTTGGTGCAAGTTATTTAACCTCTCTAGGCCAGAGTCCTTATCTCTAAGTTATTTAACCTCTTTAAGCCTTAGAGCCCTTATTTCTATCTTTACTCTTATTAGTAAAATAATACCATTTGCCTCTCAAGATTGTTACAAAGGCATAATAATGTATGAAAAGCATATACCATGGTGCCAAGCACATGAGGTGTATTCAGTAATGTGTGTGAGCTGTTTTCACCATTTTTGGTTGCACATGCAGGCGTATCTTACATCTGACCCAGGGTGGGGGATGAATTCAGAAGGGAGTGTTGTAAGGTCTCTTGTTCTCCAAGTGAGAAATGATAGGGGACTGGATCAGGGCAGCGGTTGAGGGCCTGGAGGGTATGCAGTAGGCAATGATGTGAGAATTGCAAGGGCTCTTGTGTTCATGCCCAGAGTTGTGGACCAGGCAGAGATCAGAGGTCAAAGAAATCTAGTTCTTTCATTTCTTGACACTAGATAGTGGCAATTACCTGGCAAGTTCCATGGCTCTTAATTCCTAGAATTTATCTAGATAAAAATTCATCTAGGGTAAAAAAATATTATTTTAATGAATGAATAATTCCTCTTTGGAGCATAATAAAACTGGAATTAGAGTGTAAGTATCTTGTTTCATTATGATTTAATATAGCCCCACACTGATGTGTCTGTATATAACAGAAATGTATATAATGCCACTGTAATGTAGGATAATACATGGATATTCCAAATTAAAAAAATTGAGTAATATTTAAATATTATTAAGTATTTACATAGCTAGGCTTAGAAATAGACAGGATAAATATTAAGTGTCATCTGAGAGAGTTTTATTTCTTTCTTTGTCATTTCTATATTTTCCAAAATGAATATATATTATATATAATTAGTATATACTAAAATATATGTATTTTTATATATTTATATATATATTTTAAAATGCTAAGAAGGCAAACAACAAAAGGAATTCCTCAGAAAGACCTAAGGGAATTTGCCATCCCTGTCTCTCTGAGTAGCTCTTTACAAATGCTAGTGGTAGTGCCCTCTCCGCTGGGTTTCATTTCAGTCAGATGATGTTTTTCTAAATCTAGTAACATGGGGGCTAGCTCATAAAGGTGGGTGGAAGTGAGAAGTTAGAGGAGCAGTAGTATGTGCTGATGGGGCCAGTCAGAATTGGACTGTTACATTTTATTGACTTATTTTTAATGTTATTTTAGAGTCTAGGCTAAGACATGGGAGTCCTGTTACTCGCCGTCATTTCTCAGTCTGCAGGTTCCCACACACGCGGGCCCCACACCACACGGTCCTGCGCTGTAGGGATGCCAAGCCCTCAGTGAGGATGTCGGGTCTGGTCTCCGCTCTGTTACTTGACTTTGTAACAGACCAGGTCTTCACATGCTCTGAGCCCAGCTCCATTATCCATAAATGAGGGTAGTTCTGACTACCTCACAAGGTTATTTTGAAAGTCCATTTTGAATGGGTTATAGAATGCCATACATATGAGAGTTCATTTAATTTAATTTATTTTATTTTATTTTAATTTTTTTTTCAATGTGTGATTGCTGGGGGTCATGGCCTGCAACCCAGACATGTACCCTGACTGGGAATTGAACCTGTGACACTTTGGTTCGCAGCCAACGCTCAATCCACTGAGCTACACCAGCCAGGTCTGAGAGTTGTTTTTAATGATGGCGTGGCTACTGGTTAACACTGTGGTTATGTCCAGGTGACATGAGCCCTCTGGACCCCCGTGCTGTAAAACTAAGGCAATTGAATCAACTTTTGTTTCTTCAGCACACTTGAGAGATTTGGGGTTTAAAAAGAATGGGTCACTTTGTAAGTTCCATAAATGTCTAACCATTGTGCTGTGTACATGAAACCAACTTAATACTGAATTTCAACTGTAATTGAGAAGAAAAAGAAACAGTGGGGTAGAGGAGCATGCCCTAGGGCAGTGGGTCCTCAAACTGCACAGGCACTAGATTCTCCTGGAGGCTGCTGAACCCGTGGATTCCTGGGCCTCGCCTCCGGAGTGTCTAATTTAACAGCATGGGGCCTGAGAATATGCATTTCTAACAAATTCCCCCCTGATGCTGATGCTCTTGCTTCAGGGACCACACTTTGTGGGTGAGATCAGGTAGGAGGCAGGTGGGAGAACAGTGTGCAGTATGAAAAAACATCCAATTAAGTTCAATATTCTTCCCCGCCCCCCATAAACACACACCCAGATCACCTGAACTACATGCTTTCCTTCCTCCAAAGCTTTAGTTCTCTCTTGATACAGTAGAAGCAAGAAGTCACTTTTGGCATAAGCAGATCTCTCCCAAGTAGCCTAAATTGGCAAATTGTTATTACACGGCATCAGCTTGCATTCAGAGATGCTTCTTCACACACATGTGCACCAGAGGCCAATGATGTCTTTTGGCTCTGTTTGCGTTTTAAAAAATTCAGTGAGTAAGCTAATTTTATAGGAATGTCTCAGAAAGCTATTCCTGTAAACCCAGCATTGTGGAATTGAAATAGAGGAAGCAATGCTGGTTAGCACAATTTTATTGAAACTTAATCGTGCAGAGGTCCCTCTGGATTCAAAGAGTTTGGACAGGAACCCTCCTCCTCATCCCTTATCACTCCATTGTATGTTTAATTTGCTGACATGGTATCTTCTTGTTCAGCCAGGGATAATACTTCTACGTGATTCTTTCACTGGAGGGGATGAGTAAGAGAGGGAGAGTTGGCGTTAATTACTTCATCAGCTCTTCGTGTGAGTCATCTCCTGCTTGAATTAATTCAACTGGAAGGAGGAGAAATGTTATCTCTGGTTCCTGAGGCCAGCTTGGGCTTCAGTTAACTAGGATACTCCCTTGGAGGAGGGACGAGTCATCACAGTTCCATTCACTTACTAAGGGGATGAATAGATTGTGAATTTCATTATCCTAGCATGTATGCATAAATATATAAATGGCAGACTGCTCTTACCTCGAGATGTTTATCAATAATCAGATGCCATAGGTGGGATGTTAGCCCTGCAAGGGCATTCTGCTGAAGGTGGTTGCTCAAAAACAAAGAAAGCAAGCTGTGTTTAGGTTCATACCTCCACTGAATTCCCTCTCCTTGCTTTCAATTTGATTAACAGGGGTGTTGAGAGAAGAGAGCACAATTTCCAAAATGAAACCACCTTCAGTTCTTTCTGGGTTTAATGTGGTAGTTGGATTACTTTGAAACACAATTTTATGTCTCTTATTTTCTTCTTACGTTCAGTTCGCTCGTGTCTTCCTGTTTGGCTTATACCTTCCCCTTCTGACTCAGTCTTCTCTATTTCTCTTCTCACTCTGCCAGACCACTGTTCTTCCTCTGCCTTTGGCTTTTCTCACTTATGTTGCCCTTGCATGGCCTTTTTCACTGAAGCATGTCTCTGTTTGCCATTTCTTTACAGAGAATGTGGGTTCTCCCCAGTCAGACCCTCTTGAAAAGTGCATCCTTCTTTTAACTAATACATTCATTTTTATTCAGGAAGAATATACATACAGTGAATGCATAATCTTAAATGTACAGTTCAATGAGTTTTGATGGACAGGTACATCTGTGTAGCCAGCACCCTAATGAAGGTGTAGGCTATTTCTGTCACCTCAGAGTCTTTATTCGTAGACCCTGTCAGTTCCCTCACCCTGGCAGTATTAAACCAGTGCTCTGATTTCTTTCACTCTAGATGGGCCTTATCTGTTCTTTAACTTCATACAAATAAAATGTTAGTACATACATTTTTAAAAAATATTTTATTTATGTATTTATTTTTAGAGAGGGAAGGGAGGGAGAAAGAGAGAGAGAAACATCAATGTGCGGTTGCTGGGGGTCATGGCCTGCAACCTAGGCATGTACCCTGACTGGGAATCGAACCTGCGACACCTTGGTTCACAGCCCGTGCTCAATCCACTGAGCTACGCCAGCCAGGGCTAGTACGTACATTTTTTTAAGATTTTATTTATTTTATTTTTAGAGAGAGAAGGGAGGGAGAAAGACAGAGAGAGAGAAACATCAATGTGCAGTTGCTGGGGGATGTGGCCTGCAACCCAGGCATGTGCCCTGACTGGGAATCGAACCTGCGATACTTTGGTTTGCAGCCCATGCTCAATCCACTGAGCTACGCCAGCCAGGCTAGTATGTACATTTTTGTTTATGCCTTCTTTTGTTCAACATATCATTTTTAATATTCACCCATGTAGCTGCATGTATCGATAGTTTGTTAATTTTTTAATGCTGACTGGCGTTCCACTGTATATATATACTGCAGTTTATCCAGTCACTTGTTCATGGACATTTGGGTTGTTGCCATGTTTTGGCTGTTATGAAGAAAGAAGCTATAAGCAGTGCTGTACAAGGCTTTTTGTGGACATCTATTTTCATTTCTCTTTGGAGTGACATTACTAGGACACAGGGTAGTTGTATAACTTCATAAGAAGCTGTACGTTTTTTAAAGTGACTGCAGGATTGTATGCTTCTTCCCCAAGTGTATGAAAGTTCTAGTCACTCCACATCCATACCAATAATTTGTCTCATTCTTTTAAAATGTTAGCTATTCTAGTGGTTAAATGAAGTACTATCACATGGTGTTAATTGCATTTCCTGATGACTAACAATGCAGAGCATCTTTTTTATGTGCTCACAGGCCATTTGCCTGTCTTCTTTTGTGTAGTGTCTGTTTAAGGCCTTTGACCATTTAAAAAACTGGATTGGTTGTCTTTTTTGATGTATGAGTTCTTCATATATTCTCTGTCATGTACATGTATTACAACATTTTCCCCAGTATTTGGCTTTCCTTTTCACTTTTGTGACTGTGTTTTTGGATAAGCAGCTTCAAATTTTAATGAGGTCTGATTTGTCATTTTTTAAGATAAATATTTTTTGTGGCTTTATAAAACTTTTGCCTACTCTCTGTTTGCTAAGATAATTCTTCTGTGTTTTCTCCCAGAGGTGTTTTAGTTTAACCTTAACATTTAAGTCTGTGACCTATCTCAAATTAATTTTAATGTGTGGTGTAAGGTAAGGGTCAAGGTTCATTTTTTTCATATATTTTTTGAAATGTATGAAACGATTTTTGAGAAGATTTTCTCATCAAATTGCCCTAGTGTCTTTGTCAAAAATCAACTGACTGTATTTGTTCTGTTTTAATACTATTCTGTTTCATTGATCCGCATGCTGTATTATGTCAATAACCATACTGACTTGATTAAAATATTTTATGGTAAGTCAGGAAGTATGAGTCCTCTAATTTGTTCTTAATTTTTAAGATTATTTGAGGTGTTCTAGCTCCTTTAGAGCTTCACATAAATTTTAGAACTAACTTGTAATTTTTTAAAAAACTGAGAAGTTTGTTGGGATAGCACTGAATTATGAGGGATCAATATAGGGAAAATTGGTATATTAACAATATTGAGACTTCCAATCCAAAAACATAGTATATCTCTTTGTTCTGTTATTTATTAATTTCTCTCAGTATTGTTTCCCTGTTTGGGGGCAGGAATATTTCATCTCTATTATAAAATTTAACTATTTTGTTTTTTGATATGTTAAGAAGTTTAATTTTTTACAATCTAATTTTCAAATCATTTTATGTTTAGATAAGGAAATACAATTGAATTTTGTATACTGACCTTGTATCTTGTAGACTGCTAAATTCACTTACTGGTAAGGGTGGATAACCATGCCTTGTTCCTTATCTCGGGGGGAACGTTTTACTCTTTCACCACTAAGCGTGATAACAACTGTAAGCTCTTCATAGTTTCCCTTTATCGGATTGGGGAAGTTTCCCTCTGTTCCTAATTTTTTGAGAGAGGTCTGTCTGTGTGTTTTTATCAGTGGTGAAATATTGAATTTTGTGCAGTTCCTTTTCTGCCTCTAATGAGATACATTGTATAGTATTTCACTTCTGTCTGGTAAATTAGGTTAATTGATTTTAAATGTTAAACCAACCTTGAGTTCCTGGGATAAGAAAAACTTATTAATATGTATTATTCTTTTCACTTCATGCTGGCTTATATTTTTTGACTTATATTTTACTTAGCATTTTTACACTGCTGTCCATTGAGAGTACTTGTCTATATTTTTCTTTTGTGGTATTTACTGGGTTTTAGTGTTGGTGTTCAACTGGTTTCATAAATTGTGTGGTGGAATGTTTCTGTCTTCACTATTTTCTGAAAGAATTTTTATAAGATTGTGTTTCTTTTGAAAACAGCTGGTGAAATTCAATAGTGAAAGCATTTGGGCCTGGAGTTTTCTTCGTGCAAAGGCTGCAGACATAATGTAATTTTAAGTCATCACACATTGGAGCGCCTTGCTCTCAGTTGCCGCTGGGTGCTGTGCGCTGCAGTGCGTGTGTGGCGCGTCCAGGGCCACCACCGCCGGGCAGGACCGCGGTGAGCGCTGCTGTGCCCAGGCTTTCAGGAGGAACTCAGTTTCTTCAGAGATTCTTGACTGTTTAGTTTTTTTGGTTGCTTATTCTTGGTTATGTTTTAGTAAGTTATGTTTTCTGGAAATATAGAAAGAAATTGTTGATTTCATCTAAGTTGTCAAAATTACTGGAATGAAGTGTAGTTATTTCCGTATTCTCTATTTAATGTTGATGGGATCTCTAGTGATCTTCCCTTTTCCATTGCTAATATTGGTTATTTTATTTTTGTGATTAGTCTTGCTAGGAGTTTATTAATTTTATTAATCTTCAGGAAGAAATGAACTGTTGCTTGTTTTCTGTTTCATTGATTTCTACTCTTTATTATCTCCTTCTTTGTTATTTTGGGTTTAATTTGCTCTCCTTTTTCTAGATCATTAATTTGAAAATTTTCTTTCTTATTATTAGGTGCAGACACTGTAAGATTGTCATATCATCCTAATGAATCTAGCCTTTAGCAATGAAGAAAATGGTTCTGTGACTCTGGTAATTCTCCTTGTCTGCAGTTTGCTGATAGGGGCATGACCACAACAGCTGTAGGCCGTTCAGTCAGCCAGTGACTTGAGGTGAATCCCCTTGTCCTAGCCGCACTGCACGGATTTTGATATGGAATGCTTCTACTATAACTTAACTCAGTATTTGCAATTTCCATTTCATTTACTCCAGGGGTTGTTTAGTAGTGAGTATTTTAATTCTTAGAAACATGGAGAATTTTTAAGCTTTCCTTTTTTTTCTATTTGTTTGCTAACTATATTTTTGATTTATCTAATATTCTCCATAGTTGTTGATTTAAATATTTTGAGGACATCATGTTATATGCACATATGTCCATGATCATAAAATATATTTTATTGATTGTTCATTTTCCCGGTATGCAATGTCCCTCAGAGTCATTTATAATCCTTTTTACCTTACATTCCATTTGTCTGATTTGAAAAGTATGATCCTGCATTTTGTTCATATCTTTTCTTAAATCCCTTATTTTCAGCTGTGTTGTATACTTTCATTTTAAGTGGGCCACTGTTCTTTTCCTACATATTGTGTGTAGTTTAAATACAGTATTTGTTTCTGTTATTTGATTAGTGAATTTACACCCCATTATACTTATTATACTTATTTTATTAAGACTTTTTAGCCTTGTTTACAATGTTTTCGATTGCCTTTTTTTTGCTTCTTTTTTTTAAATCCCCCTTCTCCTTTCTTTTGTAGAGGTTAAATTTTCTTTTGCTGGTTTTAAAAGAATGCACTTTATTCTTATAGTGTTTACCTTCATCTTAACATAAACTTAGACCTGGTTTTTTTCTATCTGAGACTTACTCATAACTTCATTGTTTCCCAAATCACTTCCCACCTTGTAACCATTGGACCTCCCCCATCTGTCTGCTATTTTTCCCTCCTGAGACATAACCTCCTCTTCTTCAAGAGTTACCCTGAATACATGCTTGTGTTAGGTAATGGGCAAAATTCTGAAGTGCATCAGCCTCCACCCTCTGCAACCTCCCCATCTTGTTTGGAACCAGAAGTTACTTTTGCTGTTACAACATTCTTTCTTCTGGCAAAGTGGAGGATAGAGTTGACTGGGTTGACATTGGACACAGAGAAACATCTAGGGGTCTGTTGCAACAGCCCAGGAGAGTTTAGGAGGGTCCAGATTAGGTCAGTGTCATTCTGTGGAAGGATGGGTGGAACAGTCAGTGGGTCCTGGTGTGTTGGTACTTGAGGAGTGCAACAGAAAGGGCAGTTGATGGTGCTAAGCATGAGAAGCAAATATATTAAATTTCTTTTTTCCTTATTCCCTTCCAAGTTCCAGTTACAGTATTTCCTAACAGGGTTTTGTTGGCAGGGTTAAATGAAGTAAAACATGTAAAATACATGGCATATATCCTGGTATAGAAGTGATAATTAAAAAACATTGAATGCTAACTACTTCCACATTGCTGCCTCAGTGACTGCGTGAATGGGCAGAGGGAGGCTATAGTTGACCTAGGAGGTTGGGTGTTTCTCTCTCTCTCGTGGTTGGGGCAGGGAAACTGTTAATTATTTTATTTCTTGTTACTATTTAAAATTTGATTTGCCAGTGGGACATCTAGATAGCAGATAATTGGATGTATAAGTCTAGAACTAATAGGAAGTAGGTATTTGAGAGTAGTTAGTAACTAACGATAGGCAGTCTTCTAGCAGGAGATGATAGAATGAGAAAGAGAAGAGACCCTTGGAGAAACATTTATAGGGCGGATCCATCAGAGAATTAGGAGGCCTGGATTCTTACCTCAGTTCTGACTGGCCCTTTCAGGGGCTGCTCTTTGAGTCTCACTCTCTCTCTTTGTCTCTCCCTCTCTCTCCCCCTCCCTCTTCTTTGCCTTCCTCTTTCCCCCTCTCCCTCTTTTCCTTCATTCTTCATTAATTCAACAAATATTTTTTGAATACCTACTATATGTCAAATTTTGCTGTAGTTATTGAGGTCAAAGAGTCAGATAACATATGGTCTTTTGCCTCTTGTTCTGAACAGACAACCAATTCAACTATTACTCCGTGTTAAGCTTTCTGATACCTGTGTGTTACAGAACCACAGAGAAGGGGCATCTAAATGAGATTGATTAGGGGGAAAGGCAGTCAGAGAGGATTTTAAGAACAAGTCCTTCAAAGTAGGCTTTTTAAGAATGATGAATAGTTTAGACAAGAATGTGCAAAGAAAGACAAAAAAGAAGTGTAAAATAGTAAATGGATGGGCTGGCAGAGCAACAGGCTGGCCGGCAGGACCCAGGTGAGTCTGGCCTGACAGCTCTGGAGAGGTTCAGGGTCTAGATCAGGAGGGACCTGTGTGTCAAATCCAGGAATTTGGATTTTATCTCGAATGTAATGCAGACTCACTGAAGGACTCGACACAGGAATGTGAAAAATTAGGCGTGTGTTTTAGAACTCTCATTTTTCTAGTGCTCTGCATTTGTCATGATAAGGGGCCAGGTGGTGGGCAGGGGAGGCAGAGAGGAAGCAATAATAAGTATTCAGGTGACAGAGGAATGTCCTTCACCAGCGAGGGAGCACTTGCCCTGTGCTGATCGCTGGTCTGTGTGCTGGAGGTGGTGCAAGGGCCAGGAGAGCCTGGCTGCTGCTTCTCGGAGAGCTAGTAGTGGCTGTGGAAGTGACAGAATGGAAAGAGTGAGCAGACTGGAGAGATGTTAATGAGACAGGATCTACAGGAAGTGATAATTAGACATCAGAGGTGAGTGAGAGGGAGGAGTTGTCTGGTTCCGGTAGCTTAGTGACACCACTCACTCAGTTGGGGAACCAGCAGAAAAATTGAAGGGGCCTCCAGGTGGAGGTGCCTGGCAAGCAGTGGGATAAACAGAAGAGACCTCCACCCCTTGCTTGTTTACTAAGGAAAGAACTGAACTAGATGTTTAAGTGACTTGATTTTATTCTGTCCCATATGCAATTTTAGTCTCTGCTCATTAGAGTTCAGGGGACCTGACTTCCTTTTATATTTCCCCAGGAGATAGTATGGGGCCAGGCAAAACAATAGGGTTAGTCATCATTTTAGGTAGATCTGAAATCCAGACACATCAATTTTATCACTTACCTGCTACTCCCCATTCTCCCTGGACCCCTCCAGCCCCAGCATGAGCTCACTGTGAATGTGGGCTTGCTCTGTAAATGGCTGTGGGCAGTTGTGTCATATTCATATCACATAGACTCACAGAATTCTCCAGTTTGTAGAGATTCTGGATTATTTGGTTCCATGTTTGCCTTTTACAGATGAGAGAAGAGGCCTGGGGAGGTTGTGAGGCTTCTAGAGTACAGTAGGGCCAAGATTAGATCTTTCCATTCACTGGTCTCTTCTGCACAGCCTCCCCCTCCCCCTTACTTAGTTCACGCTGGAGTGCTCAGAGAGCAAGGCGGAAATGTCCTTAGGAATATATTTGTGCAGAAGTTTGGAACTGACTAAGCCAGTGTGTGTAACTTTGAGACTTTGTGTGAAGACTGTCAAGAAGAATTGAGTTACTTTAGCTCTGACGTAGGGAGATAGCATCCTCGGGTGTCACTCCTGGATTCAAGCAGCTCTCTTTGCCTGCGCACCCTTGTTTGGGGTGTCCTCAGAAGGCTCACCATAAGGAGTCGTTTTACCTCAGGTGTAGAATCAGATTGTACTGCAACTTCAAAGAAAAAGTAAAAAGTGCAGAAACTACTGAACTGAGTGTGGGAAGCACTTCTTGTTGGTAAGAGTTTCAAGTGCTAGAGAAGAGATGTGTTGAAAGGACATTTACTTTCATCAGCTTAGAGCATCTGGTTTTTATTCTTTAGAAAGAAGCAACACCTCACATTATGGCAGTCCCTAGGCAAGTAAGCACTCGAGATTTTGATCTGTACAGATTCTTAGAGGGAGTGCCTCACAGGAGCTTTTAGTGGTGATTCGCAGCACTTGACTGATTCTGTAGAGTGACAGCCAATTTTTGTGGGGAAGGGGAGAAGGAGGTAAAGAGAGTTATTAAGGAACTGCTCTGTGAAACGGCAAATAGGCCATTTCTCTCCAGCCAGGATAGAAGTGGAAAGTGTGCTCAGCAGACTCTGGAGAACAAATTAAAGCAGATAAGGAATGAAAACTAAATTCCATGTTTTTTGTTGTTTCACTCAGTGCCCACTTCACATTCATATAATGGTGGGCTCCATTACAGTTCCCCCCTTTTTATATAGATTTAATTTTTTGTGGTAAAATATACCTGACATAACACTTGCCATTTTGACCATTTTTTTAATGTGTGAATCGGTGACATTAAGTATATTTGCAATATTGTATGTCACCACCATTCTGTAGTTATAATTTTTATTTTAGGGACAAGTTTCCCAAATTAAACAAATTGAGAAGAGATGCATCACCTCTAATGCCAAGGCCCAGCATAACCTCTGTTATAATTAAGGTGTTAGTCTCTGTGTCTTTTTTTCTTATTCATATGATTTTGTTCAAATCTAGTTACAATACTGTATGTAGAGGTTATAAAGAGAATTTTAGCATTGTAAGGGAACTTAAAGATGATTCAGTTTATCCCCCCCATCTGATAAGGGGTTAATAGCAAACATTTATAAAGAACTTCTAAAACTCAACAGCAAAAAATCAAACAATCTAATAAAAAAATGGGCAAAGAACCTGAATAGACACTTCTCCGTAGACAACATATAGAGGGCCCAGAGACAGGAAAAGATGCTCAATGTCACTAGTCATCAGAGAAATGCAAATTAAAACCACAATAAGATATTATCTCACACCTGTCAGAATGGCTACCATCAATAAATCAACAAACAATAAGTATTGGTGAGGATGTGGAGAAAGGGGAACCCTTGTGCACTGATGGAGGGAATGCAGATTGGTGTAACCACTGCGGAAAGCAGTATGGAGTTTCCTCAAAAAATTAAAAATGGAACTGCCTTATGACCCAATGATTCCACTTCTGGGAATTTATTCAAAGAAACCCAAAATGCTAATTGAAAAGAATTCCTGCACTGCTATGTTCATTGCAGTATTATTTACAAGAGCAGAGATTTGGAAGCAACCCAAGTGTCCATTAGTAGATGAGTGGGTGAACCGAAGTGATACATTTACACAATGGAATACTATTGCTGAAACAAGAAGAAAATGTTACCCTTTGCAACAGCATGCATGGACCTAGAGAGCATTATACCAAGTGAGAGAAGCCAGTGAGAGAAAGACAAATACCATACAATTTCACTCAGATGGAATCTAATGAACAAAGTGCACTAGCAAGCAAAATAGACACATAGAGAGCAGGCTGAGAGCTAGGGGCAGGACTGGGTGGAGCAGGGCAGGGCTTGAGCAGAAGAGAAGTGTGGTGATTGTCAGGGGAAGGTAGGTGCAGGTAGAAAAGAGCATGGGGGCGGGGAGGGGATAAATGGTGAGGGATGGAGACTTGACTTGGGTGGTGAATATACAATACCTATACAGATGACATGTTATAGAATGTGTACCCGAATCCTGTATAATTTTGTAAATCAATGTCACCCCAATGAATTCAGTAAAAAGGGCAAAATATAGTGGCTAAGGGGACCATGGCTTGCTCAGCTGGACCATGGCCAAGCTGGGTCTGCAGTCCAGGTGCTCCCTCTCCCACGCACCATGCACAGGGCAAGTCTTTAGTTTCCACATATATTATAAAAAATTCATCAGTGGTTTATTTTTAGGGTCTCTTTATTTTTCTTTCTCCCTGTGATTTCTGTGTCTGGATTTTTTAAAAGTGGTGTCTTCAAGCAGGAATTTGTTTTAAATAAGAAAATCACAATATTTATGCTACTCGTAGAGTACCAGGGGGTTTCGTTAGAGTAGGGCTTATTGCCCCTGACCTAGACACTGACATTCCCTCCTGTCTTGCCTCTGTTCAGATATTACTGTATCCAGGATGTTGCTGCCCCTTTTCTCCCACTTGTCTTGATAATAGTAGTGAAACCAAAGTTTAAAGGTGATTAGTCATTTTCCCAAGTTGGGGTTTTAGCCATTTTCTTTTCCTTCTTAAGATCTGTTTTTCACTTACAAATTAGGTGAAAATCAGGGAAGCAGAGCCTTGCAGCTAAAAACAGAATGTCGGCAGTACCACTGTACACCCTCTGGGCTGATCTGCCTGTTAGATACCCTTTCAATCCTTTCCAACTTCTAAATTCCCGTCCCTGTGCAGTTTTCACCTTTTCCTGCCTACTTTGGAGTATGTGGGAGGTGGCTAGGAAGCTGAAGGACTGAGGAGCTGGGGTATATTGTTTGGGTCGGCCATGGCAACCACAGCAGTAAAAGAAACAGGACTAGTTTTGTGCTGCTGTGTAAATGCCAGGATTCAGCCGGTATCTCAGGACTTCTGCTGGGCAGGCACCAGTCAATCTGATCTCCTGGTAAGGTTAAACTCAGCCCTCCTCTCCCGCCCTGCTTTGATTGCACTGTCAGCCAGGAATGGACGTAGGGAGGCAGTCCAGAGCACAGCAGGGTGTGCACCCAGCAGAAACATAACAACCACAGAGGCAGAACAGCAGGAGTGTTTTCTCATCTGCACCCCAGATACAGAGAAGTGCATTCCCAGTCCTTTCCAGCACTCATTCTTAAAGGGTTGAGCACCTCGCTCCAAAGAGCCTGTCCAAACGACTAGCTTGACTAACAGGAAGGACAGGAAGGAGCAGCCACCAGGGAAGTCAAGGAAAGACCCCAGAATCTGTGTAGTTAGGGAGCTGAAATGCAGGAACTGCCTGCTGCATAAAAATGTCACAGAAGAGGAGAGTGAGAATACAGAGTAAGCCTCCGTTGCTTAATAATTTATTTTTGACTCTAAATAGCTTTTCTTTTCATTCAGCAGATCATTTTAGATGTCATTCAGTTTAAGTACTGTGTTTTATCCTGAGTGGATCAGGAATTCTAGTTGTTAAACTGTGTACTGTGTTGCTGCCTAGTGGGAACTTACTTTTTTGTTTTTTAAATGTTGATGAGCAAGATTTATGTGGTCAAGTACTGAATTCTGAATGTTTTTCTTCTAAGGGGCAAGGTTGATTTTTTATTCAAAATCATGAGAGGCTGACATTTCACTTGGGGAAGTCTGAGGAAGTTGGTGAGGTCTTATGTTAATAAAAACAAGTGCCTCTTTTTCTTCTTATCACCTCTCAGTATCTGCCCTGCTGGCTTAGGCAGTGTGGTCTGGCTTAGTTCTCCCTGGAAGTCACATTGTGCTTTAGAACTCTCTTTACTATGACCCACAAACAGTCTTCAGGCTTCACTCTAAGGAGCCAAAGGTAAAACCATGAATAAACAAACTGTGAAACAACATCTCCACTCTTCTGAATTCAGCCCTGCCTAAAGCCCACTCGGAAACCTGCCTCTGAATTCTGCTGGACATGTTTGCCCTCCGTCCACCTTTCCCATCCTCATCCACTCCTAACTTACAGTGGTCCCTACCCTTTTGTTTTTATTTTTGTCATTTGGGTAGTAACTGACAGGAAAATAGTTACTCAATTTGCAAAATGTTGGGTTGTGAGGTCACTGAGTCTGAGATTAGCCTGTAATTTGTAAAAGTCTCAGACAGATGACAGCAAGGTTTTGCTTGCTTCTCTCTGAGCTGTTTTGTTGGGCTTTAGTCAAAGCAGTTTCGTAGTGAGGAACAGAGAAGTTTCTTTCTGCTGTGGAGCCACCAAACCCTTGAGCACAGGCCATCAGCAAATAGAGATGAACTCCAACAGGCACATAATTTTTCTTGTTTAGTGGTGCACTCAACATTACACAACAGAGAACCAAAAGGGGCTTTTTCTGAAAGTATATTAATTTCTGGGTAGACTTTGTGTTGCTCAAAGTTAAATTTTTAAAAATTCTTTTCTAGTTATATTTTCTTGACATATTTGAGCTTTTCTGCCTTTTCTTTTTTCTTTTTCTTTTTTTTTAAACTAGCTTTGTTGAAAAAGCAAGCAATATTAAACAGTGTATTTTATTTATTGACTTGGAAGGCCAATTATAGAATCAGACTTTTAGAGCTGAAAGGGCTGAAGTCTAACATAATGTTCTGATTTTACAGATGAGAAATCTGAGGCGTAGGGAAGTGACCAGCTCTTCAGTGCACAGCTTGTTTGTACAAGGGCTGAGGCTGGAAAAAGCCAGCTCTCCAGACACTCCTGGCTTTATATTGTCTTCTTATTGGGCACAGCTTTTTAGCTTCAGTTAGGATCTTTTTCTGTTATTGAGATTATTTTAAAAATGGGTTGGTCTTGGAAAGTTTATTATTTCAACTTAATTGTTCTCATACTTCCCAGAAGATCAAAAACTTCCTCAAGGAACCATCATTACCACATACTATGGAAAATGTATATACATCTGCTGAATAGTTTTTAAAGTTTTGAAGTCTGCTGTAGCTATTGAGGTATTCTAATTCCATTTAGAAAAGGTTTATTTGGTTAACAAAGCCCAGTGTTGTGTTAAGTCTAGACTTAGAACAATGAAGCATCACCTCCTAGGTACTGGGAGTAGAGGTGGGAGAGGCAGGGAGTGGCTGGTCCTGTGGGCAGCTCAGGCAGATTTTTGCTCTCGCCTCCTTGCGTGTTAGTACAGTGCAGTCCTTCAGTGAGAGTCACCCACGACAGAGTAATGTGTTTAGACTTGAAAGTTCTAGGAGCTGCTCAAATAAATAATGAATACAGACAATTTGCAATGCAGCAGGTGCAGAGTTAATCACTGAGAAGTGGAACTGGTTGCCAGTCTTTTTTTTCTCCTCATCCCCTCTGTGGCATTATCACTTGCTTTACCTTGGGAAGGGATGACTGGAACAGGCACATCCTCCCTTCTGGTGCTCTGAGCAGTGGGAAGGCCTTGCGGGTGGGCTGTGTCTGCAGTGGCAGCACAGGTGGAGCAGGGGATCTCCTTCTGCTCTTCAGGTGAAGCTCACCAGGGCCCAGCGGCTTCCCGCCTCACTGTCAGTGGGGTCACTGTCAGTGGGGTCGAGAGGTGGCAGGGCTGGTTATTGGTGAGAACAGTACCAATTGGCTCTTAGGACTTGACCATTTATTTGTACTTAGGTGTTATGAAGAGACTTATTTTGTGTTGTTTAATCCATGTCTGGCTTTGTTGGAAGTGTTCTATAAATTCAGAAGGAAGAAATGTTTTGTCCCTTTGGGAAGGCAGGTCGATGGTTTAGCTGTAGAGAGCAGCACCACACGAGTACCACACACAGTTGAGGAGTGAGTCCAGTGAGAGATTTGTCTCTTTCATGAGAGATTTGGGGAATGGGAAGCAACTGTAGGGAAAGAACATACAGAAAAAAATAATTTTGAAAAGGGAAAAAATTAGGCTTAGCTCTCCAGAGAGCACACACACAAAAAATGATTTAAGTGCAAAGAAACTAATAAAAGTTTGAAAGAGCTTTTAGTACAAAAAAAAAGAATGAAAGAAGTGCTGTTAGAGAGATGAATAAACAACTCTATTCTAAAAAGCATCTCAATAACTTGGCTTTGCAGGGAAAAGAAGGCCAGAGAAGGGTCTTGTGGAAGTCCAAGGGTGAAAAAGCAAACAGATATTTAAAGGAGTGGAGATTATAACAGTTTGGTAAAAATGGACTTAGTTATACTTAAAAATTATTTTGTCCTTAGTACTTGATAAGATGATAAATAATAGGCTGAGAAATTTACCTGATTTATAATCCAAAGCGAATTTACCTCCTGTATGTACCGTTACTGAAATCCACTTAAAATAAAATGCACGGGTGGGTGTATTCGTTTCCTCGCCCTCACCCCGCTGGGGTATTTCCACTTCAGTGTGGCGGTGCTGGTGCCACTCATGTGCCCGTGCGGCATCTGAGAGGAATTAATGTGTCTTGCCAGATTTTTCTTAAAATTTACCGATGACTGTGTCCTATCCTCATAGCAAGGGCATTGAGGAGAGAGAAGAGTTGAGAAATTATTGCACTAAAAAACATCTTTAGTCTTTTCCTCTCTTAGCTTTTAGGGTCAAAACTACCTTTCTCTTGGGAATGAGAAGGGGAGAAAACCCTTTCTCCACTATTCCTTTGAGAGAGGTTTCAAAACCCTCTCGGTCCATCTAAGCCAAGGGGCTTTATGGCAGCTGCACCTTTGACCCACAGGTCAGGAAGTAAAGTTCTTTCCTTTAATGTAAGTTCCTGCACAAGAGAATGTTCAACTGTAATTTGAGTTCCTTAATGATTATTCACTTTTGTTCTTACTTCATAGTCTCTAGTAAAATTCTAAATATTTAATTATGTATATGCCTGAAATTAACTGCTCTTGGATAGCATATTTACTCAGAACACTTAAATGCATCAAGTGCTGACATTGTTAGAACGGGAAAAAAAGCCTCAACATTTTCAGGCAGAAATCATTGTAAAATATGGTGTAAGGTTTCCTAAATAGAGTACAGTGTAGTAAACATAATTTAATTTCTTTCCTTGGTGATTTATCATTATTTCCCTGGAGTGATTACACTGATGTAGTAGGGCTTGTGATGCCCCAGAAGCTCATAATTCTTCTCCATGCCACGGCCTCTGTCTTATCCACATTTCTTGATTTCTCTTAAAGCTCCTGTCATTTGCCTATATCTGATCTGTTCTAAATGTAAGGGAAACTAGCTAACAAAACTTACACAATTACTGGCAGAATTGTGTATCTTCATTCTAACCTCTTGTTCCCCGCACCTAGGCAGTTGAGGCCCAAGGCAACCCTGAGCCATTCTGGGTGGTGGAGGCTGAGAGATTTGGGGAGGATGGAATAAAGTTAGATAGGACATTAACAATACAGTAAGGGCTGTCAGTAAGCATGACATTTAAAAAATTTAACAGTCTAAATGGTCATTGGATAAAACAATAAAATTAGTTACTTCTCTGCTTAAACCATTCACGATTCAAGATGAAACTAATTAATAAAATATTTTCTCTGACTTTGCTGTTTACTGTCATACCTCTTAGATGTGGACTAGGAGCTTCAGAAGGAATCTCAAGCCCAGGCTGAACCCAGGGCTCTACATTTGTCCCACATGCCTGGCCTGTGTGGTGGGATACCTAGGTGGAGACACCTGTGAAACCTCAGGAAGCAGAGGAGAGATGGTCATCTGAGTAGTATGGTTTGCTACTCTGCCACTTCTGCTTCCAGGCAGCTTCTTTTGGCGGAGGGAGGAGGAGCTGTGGGATTTTTATGCATGCTCCAAAATACTTACTTGGCTCATAAGATAGTAAGAAGACAGAGTGATAAATTATACCTTGTGGGTTTTTTTTTAATGTGAACATATTTTCCCCACAAGTAGAAGCAGTGATTTATAAATGGAGTCTTTTCAGAAAGATTCTAATTCCAACCTTTGGAACTCAGAATATATTTTTCAGAGAAGTAGTGTGTGTTATAGCTGGGTCTCAAGAGAGTCCACAAAATCTCTCCCGTGATGTCCCTAGGACTGGACCAGTCATAGGCTCCTTAGAACCATGATGCCCCACAGCCCCTTCAACTGGTGGTATGTGGTCATGAAAAATGGCCATGGTGGTTTATAGGAAAAAAGTGAAAAATGTGAGTAGAAAACAGGTTGTTATGTAACTGATAAAATGAGTGAGACTAGTAGAGGGCCTAATAGGATGTGAAGTCAGTGACAGGAATCGTTCCAGAGGGCCCAGCTAAGAACCAAGAACAGGAGGGAAGTTAAAGGTAAAGAGAATTAGATTCCACTTGAGGAAGAACGGTCTCACATCAGAAGTGCCTAAAAATAGAACAGGCTGACTGACGAGGTAATGAAACCTCTGTCACTGGAGATGTTCAAGCAGAGGTGGGAGGACCCCGTTCTCAGGAATTCTCCAGGGTGTAATAGACCGCCACTCCTTTTTCTCCTACCACTGAACTGTGGTCCTTAAGACTCACACTGGTGTCCCAGTTTTTCATTGGGAAAGATAATATAATAGTATTGAAATAATTTTAAGATAGGCAAATAGTCATACTTTTACAAACCTAACAGTATACCTTTTTTTTATTATATTCCTCATTAGCATACACATAACGTATTTTTCAGACTATAAGACGTGCTTCCCTGCCCTTCAAATTTGGGAGGAATAATGGTTGTTAATGCTGCTGTTGAATTTTGTGTACATTTACATTGGTGAAACATTATTGATTTATGTTATTAAATATTACCACATTTTTTGCTTCAAAAATTTTTTTTCCTATTTTCCTCTAAAACCTAGATGCGTCTTATGGTCCAAAAACATAGTAATTTCTTTGAAACCAGGGACAAAACTAATAAACAAAATATTATGTTAAGGAACATACTATTCACTATTAGTCATCTGTTTTTATATTTCTAAGTACTGATAATAATAAGGTATTTAATAGTATGTTTATGTTATTCCTTGTTCACATGTTTACATTCATTATTAGCAAAGCCAAAATCATATTTGAAATGTAGGAATCTTACATAATTTAAATTTTTCATTGTTTCAAGATTTCGACTTTAAGATTTGTGCACATACATGGTCGTTGAAGATTTTGCAGGGCCAAGTTGTTTTGACTTTTATAATGAGCGTGCTGGATTCCTTGTTCTCTCTACCCCAGGGCAGGCTGTGTTTTACAGGAAGCTCTGATGAAGGGTGATGGGGGTGGATGGTGAGGAGAGGTTTTCAGTTACCAGAGAACCTGTGACTTACTCTCTGTGCTTTTCCTAGGTCACCAATTTTCAAAGAATTTGAGTATAATTAAATACACTTCATAATAAACTAGGCTGAACATAATTTAATCTTTCCCTGAAGGTACTCAGAGTCTTAGAGAGCTGGGGTCATGATGAACATCAATTACTTCCTCACGGTGGGTGTGCAGGAGGAGGTAGTTAACAGAGTTCTGTTTGATCGAGCCCTGGATGCCTGGAGATTTGTTCTATCATTATAGGGAGTCTGGTGACAAGACTTTGGAACTGAAGCTTAATGTTACATTCTCAGGCAGGAGAGAATGTAATAAAGATGACCCCTTTACTTTTGAGAGGCTGAAAGTTGATGATGATAATTCACACCGACATGGTAGTGTTCAGCACTTTTTAGTTTCCAGAGTGTTGTCAACATACCTTGAGGTCCATTACTTGTTTCTTGTGACAGTCCTGGGAAGGAGCCACGGTAGTCGGAATCCCCTTTTTGCAGATGAGATAAACGTAGCTCACAAAGTTTAAGTGACTTGGATCAGGTGATGTACTGTGTAAGAGGCCGAGGCTGCTTCAAATTTAATGCTCTTTTTGGCATTCCAAAGGATACTAAGCATTTATACATGGTAATGTTTTTGAGTGCCTATTGTGCCTTCTAACTCATTCAATCCTCACAACAGTCCTATGAATCAGTAGGTATTGGTTCTTTTGGTACTGGTATGATTCCCATGTTTAGAGATCTGGACACGGAGGCACAGAATGCAGCTAGTGAGTGGCAGAGCTGAAATTTGAACCCAGGAGCATGGGCTACAAAGCCCAGGCTTTCACCGTCATGCCACGTGACTGCTCAGTGTATGGTACACCAATGTTAAGCAAATCAAGAGATGTGTCTGTGGCTATTTTGCTATTGATACGGATCTCTGCCTGTATGCCAAGTCTGGGATCATTCTGATTGAGGTTTTGAACCCAGATCTGCCAATTTGAGATCTTGGACACCTCAATTAGCCTCTAAGCCCAGTTTCCTCATCTCTAAAACAAAACTATGGAGCATCTAGTGTCCTTGTAACAATGAATTGGGATGCAGGTGAAGCACCAAACACAGTACTTACTCAATAGTCTTTATTTTTAAAGTGGTTGTTGCTGTTATTATTACTCATTTAAAATGGCCAAAATTGTATTACCAGCTTTTAGAGAATAAGCCATTCGTGTTTACTTCCTGTTGTGCAAGTACCTGTGTATTAATTGGATCTGTGTTTCTTGAGTCTTTAAAATAGGCAAACTTTAAATTACATTTTTTAGTATTATTCTACCTACCAATACTTGATTTGTAAGTTTATTTCAATAGAGAGCTAGCAAGTTGTCTGAGAACCTAAATTCATTGCCCAAATTATTTGTCATATAATTCGTGACTATAATATAGCTTCTAAGATAGAGGTTCAAATTTAAAAGAAGGGAGAAAAATGTTTATTTCAGTGGCTTTAAACAGGTCAATTATCTAAATGGCAGATCATCAGAAAATACAGGAACCAGTTTTATTCTATCTGAACACACAGTGCCTAGAGCTTGCATTTATACTCAATTCCAACTACATTTGCCTGTTTTTAATTTTTTTGTTCAGTGTATCCTCTCACTGACTAGTATGTGTTCTTGACATTGTGCTGCAGATTGTAAACTCTTTGTAACACAGGAAAATTATTGGCTTAACTAATGGTAGCTACTTAATGGATTGTAAGTGATGGTAACTACTTAATTAGGTGCTTTACTTTTTTAACATACTTTACCTTTTTATCAATACAACCCCCCATGTTTTTAACATTATCTTAAATTTTAAATAGGCATTTTCCATTTTCCCTTACAGAAAATGATAATGCTGCGTATGCATTTTCAAACTGTGTATATTTTGTCTTCATTCCTCACAGGCGTTTATATTGATTCTTCCAGTAAGTTTTAGGGAGGACTCACTTTGCGCATTGCAGTGGCTCGGTTTAGGGAGTTTAATAGTGAACACGACGTTCATGGTTCCTGCCCTTAGGGAGCTTTGCCACTCTACCTAATCATGACAGTGATGAAAGGAGCAAATAACATTTGGGGACCTGGTTGCGAAGGACTATTTCTGTGACACCTGCAGTGAAATTCCAACCAAAAATCATTCTCATCGCTACAGAATTCATGAAGCAGAATCACATCATTTCATCACATGCTTGGATGTAATAAAAGACACAAGTGGTGTTTGCAAGAGCTAAAATAGATTGTCTTTGACTCTTCTTTTTGTCTCCCTCTTATCTCCCCTTTTCCCTTTTGTCTCATCCTCGTTCTCAGTTTGCGGGGCTCGGTCATTATTCCCCAGTCCTTCCCTAGAATGGAGTCACATGAGCTAGTAGTGGGAGCTGAGGGTGGTTTGGACTAGCTCCGCCAGCATGGTTTGCAGAGGGGACTGGATGGAGAAGAGCCTGCTATATGGCGTAGTCAGGTCCTTGGGCAGTGCTAACAGAATTTGTGTTGAGTTGAATGTGTCTGGGCAAGATACCCGCCCTCTTTGTATCTCCATTTTCTTACTATTAGTGTCAGAAGTTGAAATAGAATGATCTTTCTAAGGCCCCTACCAGTGCTGCAGTTCTGTGATTCCCATGTTCCTGAAAAGTTCAGTGTACTTTTTCCCAGTACATGCAAATACATTTTTCAGTGAGCCTGGAAATCTATTTTCCAATTATCCTCTCCCCTGGTTTATAACTTACCATCAATGGGCTGTGGCTTCTAACGCTGCTGTTGCTCCAAGCCCATCAAGAGGTTAATTACCTGTGAAGAATGAGGAACTGCTGGAGAGCTGTAAAACATCCAAGAGAACTTTGGAGTTCTTTGGTGATGTGAATAAATAAATGTCCTTCGTGTATCTAGTTTTCCAGTGGAGACATAACAGGACCAGGCTATAAAGATTGGAGAAGGTCAAGTTTCTGATAGAGTTGAGTACTGAAGATCATGATCAAGCTCATAAAAACTATCCTCTTTTTCCTTGAGGTTATCCAGTCAGAGCACAAACAATACTTTTAAACACCTGGATCCCTCCATGTTCCCTTGGGAATGCTGAATAGTCTCATTTTTATTTGTTTGTTTCATCTTGCTCCCCTATAGTAGATAAAAGCTCCAAATGAGAAAACAGATGAGGAGTTTGTCAAAAAGAATTTTAAATTTCTAACACATTGTCTTCTTCCTCATTCTTTTCCACTTGAAATAGAACAGCTATAGGCCCTAAACTTGTTTTCCTGTGACTTAAGCAGAGTTAAGCATTGCAGTCCCATACTGCTGCCTGATTTACAAGCTCTGTCCCAAGGAGTATTATCTTGAGTTGTACTACTGTTTGCCATACAGGAAATTCTTGCTGACTGTAGGAAAGGTAGTGTGTTTAAACTCCTCTCTCTCTCTCTCTCTCTCTCTCTCTCTCTCTCTCTCTCTCTCTCTCTCTCTCTCTCTCCCCTCTCTCTCTCCCCCCCGTCTCTCTCTCATCATCATCATCAAGTATATCTATTTCCATGTTTTCTTTCACTAAAACACCTAAAAAATTAGAGACTTGTCTACCCAGCTTTTTGGTCGTTGTCAGGGATATCATTTGTGGGAATCTCCAGATACTAAATTTGGTCTTATGAAGTACTTCATTGGTAGTTTTAGAATGGCATTGCTTTTTCAGTAGCCCAATTTGTTACTGAGTAGAAAGAAAGCTGATTGGATGTCACCAAGAAGATTTTGTGGAACCCGATATACAAAGCATTTCCTCTTTTCCCTATTACCCTTATATTTTTGGTTTACTGTATTATGTTGAGTCAAGCTGGCTATATTCTGTCAACAGGATGTTACAACTTGTCAAAAATTATTCAGCCTTCAGTGTTAAGCAGGTGTTTATTTAACCATTTCTGAATTTCGGTGGTGCTCTGTGGAGGTGGCCAAAGCTAGGAGTTTGCCTGTGATGGAGATAGAGGTCGGCAGCCAGGGAAACCTTCCGCTGCTCAGTCAGTGCAGATTCTGGTACCACCTTGCCTTTGGACTAGAGCTTAGAACCCTCTCTCCATTTACTCTTTTTGTGACTTCACAGCTATTTTAAGAATTATTTCTTTATTAACTTGTACCACCTATGTTTTCTCAAGTAATAGGAAGTGATGCATTCCCAAGAGATAGACATTGCATTATTCCTTTTTTTTTTTACAAGAAGGCTTTTTAAGTAAAGCTGTTGAATGATATGTCTCATTTATAGAAACTCATCAATATTGGTTTTGCCTACAGTCTATTATCTGTACTTTAACCGTTGTGATTCAGTGTACATAAATCCCCAGAGCTTGGAAATAAACTGAGGAGCTAATGTTATTAGTAAATTCTGAACTCTCAGTGATGCAGGAATCCAGTGACACGTAATCCATAAGAGGTCCTTCGATGAACTGGGTTTTCATGGCAATGTCATATGCCTTTGCTATTAGGAGCTTGATGATGTTAAAAGTGGCAGTATGAGAGTACATTTTCTTTGTGCTTTATGTTTTCTTTGGTGAGGATTTCTGGCAGAGGATTTTTCTTTTAGCCTCCTGGTTGCTATGGCAATGCTGATTTTACAGAGCTTTGGTGACCTCTATAAGTACTAAATAAGTTAGGTAAGATAAAGGCATGAAAAGATCAAGGAAACCATGTGTGTCCTAAATATAAGCATGTCGATTTAAATGTGTATGTAGCTTGTCTTCATTCCTCATGGTACTTGTTACCGTGTCTCTGTGTGTGTTTCTTCTTTTATTCTAGGCTGCTTGGGAAAAAATGCTGATTCATAGTGTCATTGTCTTTTGTTTTCCCCGGGGAAATTCTGGGTTTGTTTCTAAGTTCATTTTTCTACAACCCAGTTTAATCTTTCTAGATAAATCTTTCCCCCACCTCTTACAGACACAAGGCACTTTGCTTTGTTTATCTTAATTAATGTCAGGTGGTCCCCAAGAATTAGAAGAAATGCCAGTAATTTTGTAGGGCTCTTGTGTATGATTTTCCCCCGTTTCTTAATATTTTGTACTTTTTGGAGCTTATGTTTTTAGGTGTCTGGAGATGATTTTAGAAGATCCTAAGATTTCATTGGTAGCATCCAGACAGTCTGGTCATCTCAAATATATAACACATCTGTGGAAGAGGGTTTTTTTAGCTGTATTAAATGGATTTTGCTACAGGGAGGTGAGTAGTAGTACTTTCAATTGAACATTTCTCATTGCTAGCATAGCCAGCAGACAGCGTGGCTTCCTGGTTGTAATTACATGCCAGTGGCTTGGTGGTTATTATTTTAGAAGCTGAATTCATCATGGATTCCCCAAGCACGTGGAGTAGCACACCCTGATTGTTCACTTTAAGATTGTAATTCCATCCAAGGTTTATAGTGTCATCATAGAAACTAGATGGAATTACAGACCCATGAACACTTTGGAAGACTATATTATTTATTGAAATACTTCATAAAGTTAGATAATTTTTTAAACTATTCTGGAAGTTCATGGAACTTAGAAACATAATCCTGGCCACATAGAAGGTTTTCAGTAAATATTTACTGCTTGTTTTATTGAATTCATTTACCTCTTTAAATAACCTGTGTTTATTAAAAAAAGTCTGGAGAGGTTATACGTAAGTATTTGTAGGGGTTAAAAAAATCTTGCCTTAAAATGCTCATAAGATTTCCAGCTTCTTATTGATGGAAAAATTGGCTCCTCATGTGAATACAAGAGTGGGCAAAGTGGGTTTACAGTTGTTCGTATGGAAATAATATGGCAGTTTATAAATAATACAAGAATAAACTCTGACTGACTAGTGTGGCTGCATAGATTGGGCATCCCATCCTGCAAAGGGAAATGTCGCCTGTTTGGTTCCTGATCAGGGCACACACGTGGGTTGTGGGCCAGGTCCCTGGATGGAGGGCGTGAGAGAGGCAACCACACATTGATGTTGCTCTCCCTCTCTCTCTCTAAAAATAAATAAATAACATCTTTAAAAAAGAAGAAACTCTATTTTGTGTTCTCACAACTGAAAACCTACTTCTGCCCACCCCTGTGTGCTATTAATCTTTCCTGTTTATAGCCTGCAGTCTACTACTGGATGGCTCTCGTGGCCAGGGATCTTTATTTTAGGGGAGTCCCTATCCTCAGTAACATTTTTCTTGTGTAGCATTTCTTTTCAATGTAATCCTCATAAACTTCTGTGTCCCATGCCTTTGAGGTGGACCCCTGTGATATGATGAACTACACAGCCAGAAACTTTGGCTGTCTGTTAGAATATTGGATGAATGCCTTTCTTATTGATTTTAATTAGGATAAGAACTATTAAGATAATTCACTAATTCATGGTGTGTTACCTGATTTGAAATGGCCTGTTTTTCATGCCTCTGGACATACTGCCTGAGAAGAGTATATGGTGGGAAGTTCAGAAGGATACATTATATATTTCAGAATCTGTTATGGTCTTCAAAGTTTAGACTCTATTATGTATTTTAGGACAATTATATATATACTGTGGTAATGAGGTGTTACTGAGTGTTATTGCCTGTGCCACCGCACCCTGTATGGCATAGTATCAAGAAGCTGAAAGTCAATATAAAACTTTAGTTAAATCCTCAATTATGATATTCTTTAAATTATTAGCAATATTTAAAGTTTTTATGAAATTATATTAATCATCTATTACTTATAATTTTGTCCTTGGAAATATTTCATTTTGAGAAATTTGTATATGGAACAGAGATAGCCAATAAATACACTGGTACAGCTAAAGTCAATGCTTTCTGCTCTTAAAAGAATTTATTGGAAAAGAAAACATTTTTACTTTGTGAAATTACATTTTTATTTAAGGACTTGATAACACGTGGAGAATGTTTCAGCTTTTAACAGTTGAAAGATTGAGCAATGACTGTTCCCCTGTTTCCTGATTGGTTTCGATGTGAATTTGTACTTTTTTATCACCTGTAAACATTTTATGTTAGCTATATAAATTAGACTCTGATTTAGTGAAGTATAACTCCCTGGTACACTTCACCATTAACAAAAAGCAGTATTCTCTTTTTCAGCTTCTAGCAGGGTGTACTGCTGAGTTTTATATAAGAAGTTGACTTTAAAAGTGGTGGTTTTGTGTGTGGTGTGGGTGTAGCAGAGCAATATTGTGCATTCCTTTCAAAATGTGCAAGATGCCTCCGGGTCTGTGGGCGGGGGAACTACCTGTGGTGCCCGCACTCGTTACTCATTCAGTTGTTCCTCACCAGAGAAGGGAAAACCCAGTGCTCCAGGCCCCACTCATTCTGAACAGTGGGGGTGGGGGCTGGTGGGGTGGAGGTGCCAGTGTCATTCAGCAGAAGCCTTCGTTTTAGAATCGTTTAGCAAAATGCAGTTTTGTTATTTTGCCATCAGTCTATATTGTAAGCTAACATATAAATGGCACTAGTGATCAAAATGGAGTACTGTAGTGAACACAATTTACCCTGCACTTTGCATTCACCTGACATAGCAGTGGAAGTACTGACACTTTTTCCCACATTGTAAATAGTCCCTGGAGCCAGAAGTTGACGGTGTGTGTGTGTGTGTGTGTGTGTGTGTGTGTGTGTGTTGTTTATAGAAGTTAACGAATATGTTAGTTTATAGACTACTTTCTTGATTTTCTGAAGAAAAAATTTTATCCCATGTGCTTCTGATTTGTATCCCATGAAGTCTCTACCACTTTTAGAATATGAAAGTAAATTCGTGAGGAATCCCTCATTCTTTCAGAAAATAGTCCTCATGTAAGAAAGGTGACACTTAACTCACATGTGGCTCTAAATATTGTTATATGATAAATTAAAAATTGAATTATATATTCATTAAGAATATCTCTATTAGCAGAGACTAAGTGATTCAGCTTTTACTAAATATTAAGTACTTAGGAGGGATAGGTAAGCAATGCCACTGGCCTGGAACACCAGGAACTGTTAAGTTTTAGGCCTGTCATTAACTGTTGTGTGGCCTTTGGCAAATAACCTAACTCCTCTGGGCCTTGGGAAAATGAGGAAGTTGGATTACATCAATGGTTTTCAAATGTGGCTTCTCAAAGCCCTGGAGAGTTCTAGGTCTCCCACCAGCCTCTCCTGAATGAGCCACGGGCTTTCGTGGCGGGCCGTTTGAGGCTGGGGATCTCTATATAATGATAGCTATGATTTCAGTTCATGGCACCACTAAATCAAATAATCTTTAAGATCACTTCTAACTCTTACATTTAATTCCTATAAAAAGTAGTCCTTGGTCATTAGGAGGCAATCCAATAAGGAACTGAGCCTCTAATAAGGAAAACTTTAGTACGGGAAGGGGGGTATTATGGATTTGATCACCTCTGAGGGCTGCTACTTGCCTATGTGAGGGAAATCTAAAATCTTCCCCAGGGAATAGAGGGGAGAGCTGAGAAAGGTGGTTTCTCTCTGTCATCTCCCCAGTGAGGAAACTAGGAGGTAAGAGTGAAAAAAAATTCCTGGCTTTCAGGATGGCTTCTAGATGTCCCTGTGCCTTCAGCTATCAACCATGGGCTGGGTTTGTTATCCCTGCGGTCTGTGTTTGAGTAACAGACAGATGATGATGGAAGTGTCCATTTTCTGTCACCCTGCCACACCAAGAAGGGGCCAGGAGGAGTGTGGCATGGACCACGTCCCTGACAGAGGTGCCTACAGCTTCTTGGCACCCAGATGTACAGCCTTCACTTTTGCAGCTTGGGCGCAGGTAACACCTCAGGGAAAAGGGCTGGGGACCCAGGGAAGGAAGGAGAGTCACGGGGATCCTGAATTGGTAAGGTCCATAGTGGTGGCAGAACAGTTTGCCCAGAAGAAAACTCTGGCACTAGATGCCAAGCGTGTTTGTACTAGAATGGAGTTCAAAAATTCAAACAGAACACTGTCTGTTTTTAAGGACTCATGTGAAAGGTTTGTTTGTCCCAAGCCTAAATCCAGGAGTCTATCTGTCATAAGCACTCTTAGGTAGTGCCCAACCCCCTTGAATATAATCTCTAAAATACAGAAGACAAAGGACTCGGGTCTTAAGCTCTCTAATGAGGAGTAAGAAATTTTTCTTCTCAACAACTCTGCCTTATGAATGTTAAGGAGGGCCTATGTCAAAAGTTCCTGTAGGATAGCTAATAGAGGTGGAAAGTTGAAATAACCTTAAAGGCTCTGAAGCTGAGAAACTACCCTCTTTATCCTAATGGCCACAATTAGTTTTGGAAGGCTGTCAATGGAGCAACGCAGGGCTGTTAATTGAGAAAGCAGCTGTGTTGGATGCCTCTGATGTGCTGGCCTATTGGGCACCGTTGTCTCTCCCACACCTTGTCCCAGTCCAAGGTGAAGAAAGCTGCATCTGGCTTAACGTTAGACTGACATATGGATTTGCACTTTCAACACACAGGAAGTGGTTGGTTGCATTATAAATGGAGTTCTCTTTGGTAAATACCCCCCTTCTTTGAAAGGCCATATGGAAGAAAGTAAAGGATGCATTTTCTCTAGTGTTTTGGAAACCTGGATCTCATCAGCTTTCTGGTTGGTTTTGGCTGTCAAGGCTGCTTATGCCAGAGTCACTGGGAGCCAGGTTTCTGAGGTTCCTCCTGATCCATGTTGGCAGCCTCTTAGAAATAACTGTCATTCCAAGTTCAGCTGAAATATATAACTCAACAAATAAATACATATAAAGTGTATGAATGGAAGTAGGAAAGCGAGGATTAACAGACAAGAGAGTAACAGTCTTGACATGGAAAATACTATAAAAGACTCTTAGGAAGGTTCTTGCTTATGTTCTTACTTGAACAGTGAATGTCGATGCTTTGACCCATTTCTCATGGTCCATCATTTCCCATTTCTCTGCCAGCAGGTTTCAAGTAGCTGATTGCTTGCAAATTTTCTTGAAAAACAAAACAAAACTTTACTCATTTGTCATAAGTTCATCCCAGGCAATGTGTGGAAAGTGGTTCAGCATCCTGACAAATGAAAGAAAACATCACTGTCACATGTGCCTTTCTTTTTCTTCTATAAAAGTTCTCTTACTTTGAATGGGAAATCCTCAAATATATAATTACATAAATTTTTTGCTGGCCTCGCAAATGAAAAAATGAGAACAAGTAGCAGAAAGGGGAAGGGTAGTTCTTCACGTCGGACCCAACATCCACTATGTTCAGATACAGTTGTGGACACAGGCCACTCACTGAGGATGAGTTCAAGACTCGTTCTTGTGCTTGACCTCTGACTGCTGCATTATATCAGGTCTCTTATGAACATTACTATAAAGGGGGAAAGATGACATTAAAAACTGTTTTGAGGGAGTTCTTTATTGCACAGGGTAGACTTCATTTTCAGGGCTCTACCATAGTCTGATGAGTAGACATTGCTAATTTCTTCATCTTTTTTTTCACCCCCGACTTCTGTTATCTGTCATGCATATATTTCATTTGGCATTTAAGTGCATGGTTCATAAAAATGCTGACAAATAATCTCCATTGCACATTTTGCTAGCACTGTGGTCTCACTGTAAATGCTCTCTGTATGTTCCTGGGAAGTTGCATAATCACACTTGCTCTAGTTTACTGTGCAATATGCTCAGTGACTAATGGCCTAATCAGGACTTGAAAAATATATAAACAGTTCAACAGAAGCAATTGATTCACTGAGCGCTTTTCATCCAGACAAGGGTGAGCTAATGGGAATTAAAAAGACGGAGGTGTGCAGCAGTGTCTTTGATACACTGACATTAGAGCATTCCCACAAATCCCCTGCATTATTGCTCACTGATGGCGGATCTGTTTTCGTATGCATGAGCCTGGAGTGCCAAATGGTCATCCTAATTGGCTCTAACTTGGTGTTCTTTAATGTGGATGTTACACGTGTTACAACTTTTCCCCTCTCCTCTAACTGGAGAGGCAGCCTGTCTCATGTGTCCCCTGTGGCGTCACCCTAGCCTTGGTTACTTAGGATAGAATTACAGTCGATACTGCAGGCACGACTGCAGGGCTTACTACCTCCGTGCGTTGTGGAGTGACACGGATTCTTGTTCTCTCATCCTCACGGGCCCCTTTCCTTCCACAGTGTCCAGCTGAGGTGCTCAGAGAGAGTTAGAGACTTTCAACAGGGACGAAATATCCTCCCCCGGCCCTGCCCCCACCCCCACCCAGGTGCACTTGCAGTCGAGGAGGAGTGATGAGAATCATCATCCTTGTCATGTCTCCTTGCCATCAAAATTCATTAGGTAGCCCTTAAATTCTACATCTTTTCCCCCATTCAGTTTTTTGTTCACACAGCATTTTGTCTGCTAGCTTGACCGCTAATTTTAAATTTAGTTTTTAAATTTTTGGTGACATCATTGTATCTCTAGAAACTAGCCTTTCATTGATGTAATATTCAAACCATTCCTGAAGAAATAATCAATGATGGAATACTGTGTTTTCTGAAATAGTGAAATGGATTATTTCCTTGGGCACAAGCTGGTTCGTTCACAAAGGGGAAGAAAAAAGAGTTCTGGCTTGCCCTGATTTCCAGCTTTTTAAGGATTACATGGTGACGGGTTCCTCATGGGAAACAGTGAATACCACCCATCAGTGTCAGTTGTTCCACTTTACATTTTAGCTGTTGGGGCGTAGGGCAGTAACCAGTTTCCCGTGCTTTCTGGGACCCCGTTGTCCCTCACTTCTTCTCTTGGGTGACACCCCACCCCTGCCTCATGTTGGAACTGCCCTGGGCTCCTCTTTTCTTGAAGGATCTGATGAACGTACTTCATATTGTGATGTTTATATCTTAATTTGTTAGTGCTTCCAGAGGAATGTATGTTTTAGAAAAAGAAGCTGGAAAGTACAATGAGCGAGGATTTATTTTGAACTCAGGACATTGTGGACTAGGGAACACACCAAATGGAAATGGAGTAGCAGGAGATGTTTTGGGGCTGAGGGACCTTTCTGGGGTTCCTTAAAGTAGTAGAAGTTCAGATCATGACCTTGTTCCAAGGCTGCCTGCAGCTCTATACCTTGATCTTCCACGTAGACCAGTTATAGGGCTATTGTTCCCGCAAAAGCCAGGTACAGAGCAGGGAAACAAGGTAGTATCTTCCCATACTTATTGAAAATTTACACATTTTGTCAGGGTTTTATTGTCTGTATTGGATGTGGGAGATCATGGGCAAAATACCCCCATACACTGAAACCCAAGAAAAAAAGGGGCATATTGGGCTTTAAAAATTTTATGACACTTAATTTGGTTATGTGTTTTAATTTTTATTTATTTATTTATTTATTTATAGAGAGAGGGGAAGGGAGGGAGAATGAGAGGGAGAGAAACATCAGTGTGTGGTTGCCTCTTATGTGCCCCCACCTGGGGACCTGGTCCACAACCCAGGCATGTGCCCTGGCTGGGAATCAAACTGGTGATTCTTTCGTTTGCAGGCTGGCACTCAGTCCACTGGGTCACACCAGCTAGAGCATCATTTTTAAAAAATACTAAGCAGATTTTTAAAGCAGTTATTTTTAAAGTGACTCTGAATTCCACTGCACTAGAAACTCAAGATGTGAGTGAGCCACAATTCCTCTAAGTACAACAATAAATTTATCAATATACATTAAAGTTAAAGAAACTTAATATTACAACAGAATGAAGTAAACCCTGCTGGAATGTACTGACACTTCATCTAATCCCCTTCCCTGAATTCCAGGGAGACAATACTCATCGTAAGAGAGGAATGAATGGTTTGAATGTTCAGACATTTGTGTGTGGACCTACAGTGAGTTCTTCCTATTGTCTAACTCAATGTACATGAAAATTGCTGTGCAGAGTTGTGTACACAAAATCATGTTTGGAGTGTCTTATGGAAAGTTAAGGGAGTTCCCAAGTTAATTTGGATTGTGTATCACTTTTGCTTAACATTTCATTGAAGCTCCCAAGACTCTACTGTTTTTTCCTGCCTACCTCCCTCCTTCCTGGACCTCCCTGCCTCTCCCTGCTTCCATACCGTTCAACTTTTCTTCTTTTCCTCCTTCCCTCCCTTCCTTTTGGTAGATTAACTTCCACAGATCTGTGTGTATGTGTGAGAAATTAGAATAGTGGTATTTACTTATATTCAAGTCAGAAAATCACTAACATGCTGAATATTCAGATTTCTTAGAAAAAATAAATAATGAGGCTCTTTCATAAAGGTCCATCTGAATTCCCCAGCCTGTGCCCCTATTCAACTTTCTGTCTTCGATTTCCAGTTTTTGTCTGGAAAAGTACACCAGCCAAAAGACAGCCAGGTTCTCTGTGCAGCAAAAGCATATTAAACCATCTTTAGATAAGAAAGTTAACATTTTGGTTTAGGAGTCACCTTCTAATACGAGATAGCATGAAAATGATAATGATTGATAGAATATGTTGTGTTGTTAGTAAGCTTTTGAAAATAAGATTTACCTAAATAACTGAAGATTCGCAGTAGTTGTTTAAAACTTATGTGATATAAACATGTACACTGTGCCAAATCAAAAGAAATTAAACTAGATACCCAGGAAGCTGGCTTATGAAGAAGAATGTCAATGAAAATTGTAAAAGTAATTTAAGCATTGTCATTGTACATATTTCATTTGTATCTCTGTTAAGAAGAATAATTTAAATTGCATTTTTTGCCATTGACATCAACTCTTCCAACTTCCTACCATTTCTGACTAGCTAAATTAAAATAATTCAGTCCAATAAAGTAAGATTTTTAAATTTTTGCCATTGTTAAAATTAAGTGCCAAATGAAAGATAGATCCTAAGTTATTGCCCGGATTTGGAAACAGAAAGAAAGACAACATTTTGGTCTAAGCAGCAGGTCGTCTTAGGCCGGGAGACACGGAAAAATTTGAACGGAAAAAAAAATCATGTAAGTTTATCACACACCTCTTTCAGACAGCTATTTAATTCTTTCAAATTTTATAATTTTAAAGTATACTGTAAATACAGACAGTAGGGTCTACAGATTGATAAAAACAGAATGAATTAAGACTAGTAAAAGAACATTGTAAACAGTTATATCTGCATTTCATGAATTGTCTTTTGCTTACATTCGCAATTAGTCATCTGGTGAAAGAAATGTAAGCGAACATACAGATGCTTAAAGGGAGTCAGCCACTTGAAAGAACAAATGTTCCTGTTGAATTTACCTGAAAAATAGTAACCTTCAGCAAACTTCTGCATGAACATGTCAACCTTCACTGGTGTGAACGCAGCAGGATACAAATAAAATGGGTAAAATAAACAGAATTTGGAGGAAAAAAATCCTTCTCTACAGGGTTTTTTTTCTCTTTTCTTTCTTTTTTTTTTTTTTTGTCTCTATCTCTGTGTGGAAAAGCTACTAGAAACAAATGCATAACTAATGATGAGAGTTTGGAGAGAAAAGAAGCCCAGAGCCGAAAAATAATTTCATCCAAGTATTACAAATCAAACCTGGTAGCATATTTGACTTTTAAAATAACATGGCTAGGCTTTATGTGCCTTCCTGTCCCCTTATCTAAGAGGGATTTTCAAAGAGCACTCATTCTGGGGAGGATAATTTAAATATAGAAGGCTCCCCTCCCCCAGCGCACACATAATTAATACCTGTGCTCCAGCTTGGAGCCCTCTGCCTGCCGAGTTCATGGCTCTGTCCTCTCCCAGTACTCACCCGTACTCCCCTAGATTCACACCGCATTGTTTGTTTACAGGTCTGTCTCCTGGACTGAGGTTGGAAAGCTTCTCTAAGGACAAGGGTGAACTCTTGTTCCTTTTTACACTTTCCATGGTGCTGTCCTTACTGTGGCCACTCAGACATTATTCATTGATTTTAAAAGAAAACATTGTTAGCTAGTAAGTGAAAATAAAATAAACTAGTGAAATGAGGTAAAGAGCTCTGATCTGAAATGTTCACAATATTGTAGAATACACAGTGAACACAGGAGAAAATGAACAGCTATTCCAGATCTTGTGATGGAATAGAGGCAAATCAATTATTGATGCTGGTGTAAAACTTTTCTCTGTCAGCTGAATGTTCCAGAGTAGAGGCCAATTTTTGAGTGAAATCTGTTATGGAGATATTTCCAACCTAAAAGGATCATCCTGAAATTCTCTGGTCACCACAAGCAATCCACAACAGAAAATGTAATTTGTGAGTTGGCAATCAGGGTAGGAAACCCAACTTTATATATTTTTAGTAGAAAAAGGATCCATTCTGCCATTGTACTGCTTTCCTCTTGCATAGACAAGGCACACTCTTTGCCAGTGTCTGTCTGTTATCCCACAACGAGATGGAGAGGGCCAGGACCATGTTTTATTCATCTGTGTCTTCATTTGTGCCTAGCACAAAGTAGGCACCCAGCACATGCTGAATGAATAAGATGTTTCAATTTTCCTAATAGCTAAAAGGATATATAAATCCAGTGCTAAGACCAAACAAGAGCTGGTTTCATATGCTAGTAATTGTAGGTTTGAAAATGAGGAGCTGCTTTACACATTATTTTTATATGTGTGTTGTATACCTGAGTAACTTTCAAACTAACAAGTTACAGTTATGGAATATTAAATGTGGCAGGGACTTAAAACCTGTAACTCAATTCATTTAAGAGCACTCCCTGGCTCTTCTCAGCTAGCCATATAGAAAGGGAGAGTGTAAGTTAGGAAATAATCCTTCAGAAATTTTAGCTTGTATATATGTTCATCACATTGCACACTCACCTACCCTTACTGCTTTACTGCTGTAAAGAACTAGCCCGACGAGGGTGGATGGCTGGTTGGTGATCCAAGCACCATGCTGTCACCTGTCTTGATGTTTTCATACATGATGCACTACCTCCAAACTTGGCATTTTCGCAGAGTGTGGTCAATGTATAATGATGTCCAAGTTTCTTTTTCCCCCTGTTATCTTCCCTGGCAGTGCCCTGCACCCCAATTTTAAATAGCATTATAAGGTTTATCTCCCCCTCCCCATGAATACCCTATGCCTTGTCTTTCCTCCTTACATGTATCACTTGTCAGGAATGGTTGAATTTCAGTTCTTTAAAACAAGTTGAAAATGTGTAACACCTTCCCAAAAGGTAAAAGAGAAAACATGTATATGTGGCCACCAGAGCTGACTACCATAAGGCCAGTATCATCATATAAGGACTCCTTCCCCCTGGGTATAATTGTAAAATACCTGAAAGAAGGAAAGAGAGTAGAATCCCTAATGACTGTAATGAACCTGGGCCCTTAGATCTTCAGAGTTCTGTGATATAATTTTCAGACTTTACTAGAATATTGTGCACTTGGAGAAAGGCCTCTGAGAGAAAATGCAAAATTTTTAAGTCTTACTATTAATTAATGTGGCAGTAGTTGATGGAGGATTGCTCTACAAGGGTTGCAGTTCAATAAGTCTGTTAAAAAGTCATGAGTTACTCGTAGTTACCAGGGATGCGTATGCTAACATGCCCAGAAGGATGTCTTGTAAAACCACCCTCTCTGTGACTTGGACAACTGCCTCCATCTAGAGACTGCATAGGGCTCAGTTTCGCTGTAGCTTTTGATTAGACAAATTGTGATTTTATGAATTTAACATCCAATCTTAGAAGCTATAATTTTAAGATTTTTGTAAAAGCAGGAGCTATGTTGCCATTTACTCTGTTGTTCTGAGATTGAATTGCAGTTTGAACAGACTTAAGAACTCCATAAAACAGGATTCTTTAATATCTTGAAGCCATTTTCTTAGTGACAACTTGTTGAAGGAATGATCTGTTTCTCTAGTAGGCTGATTTCTTATTCCAGGACAGTGGCTGTGTCCCCCCAATCTGATTCTAAAACATGTTCTGTTATCAGAGTCAGGCTTTCAGTTGATCATCTGCAAATTTGGTCAATACTGTGTTAAACCTGATTGAAAGGATTTTTAGTAATGATGTCTAGGTAATAAGTTCCAGACAGCTTTAGAAAGATCTTGGTAACAGCCAAATCGCAAGCTCTGGCCTGTTCAGCAGCAGAATGGATTGTGAGCTCCTTGGCAGGGTTAGGTTGTGGGTCGTTGTGGAAAGGCCATGTTTCCGTTGCCTGTGGCTGGAGATCCGTGTAGCAGGGCCATTAAAAAAACCTGTGGTTGAGTTTTGACTTAGAGCTGTTTTAAAATGCCAAACATACTAAGTTCATGGGCACCTAGTTTGAGTAAGACCAGATGCAATGTAAGAGAGTACTCATATATACACATACTGAGGCTTCACAGTCTGAGGCTTCTCCCTCTAGGGGAGGAACTTAGGGAGAGAGCAGCATGTTGATTACTAGGGAAACTGACGAATGCCTCAGATGGGTGGGTCTCAGCCCAGGCATTTTGCCCCCCTGCAGAGGATATTTGGCAGTGTCTGGAGGCATCGCTGGTTGTCACAGCTGGAGAGGGAGTGAGTGCTACTGGCATATAGTAGGTAGAGACCAGGTAGGCGCTAAGAGTCCTACAATGCACAGAACATTCCCCACAACAGAAGAAGTACATGGTCCAAAATGTCAGTAGTGCTGGAGTTGAGAAACCCTGTAGTTTCCAAAGCAATAATCCACTGTGTTTGTGGCAGGTGAGAAGGTAAGCTGCTGGTCTGAGTGGGAAGAGCAGAATAAGGAGAGCCTTGTTTGAAAATTAACCATTCGGGCCATGTCCCATTTGCATTGAAACAAATATTTGGGATCCTGTCTGCATGTGCCTGGGAAAACTGAAAAGATGTGGACCGTGGCCTTTGTGTTAAAGGTGAACTGAGTTTTTTTTCTTTGTAGAACCTGCATTAGTTTCTTATTGATGCTGTAACAAATTACCACAAATCTGGTGGCTTAAAACAACTCAAATTTATTCTCTTCCAATTCTGTAGGTCAGAAATCCAACATAAGCCTCACCATACTGAAATCAAGGTGTCAGCAGAGTTGCATTTCTTATGGGGACACCAGGGGGAAATCCATACCATTGCCTAGAGGCCACTGGGCAGCTCCTAGAGGCCACCAGCACTCCTTGGCTTGCGGCCCCTCTTCCTCCACCCTCATAGCCAGCGGCATTGCGCCTCCCTGTACCTTCCCCCCATGATCACATCTCCCTTTGACAGTGTTCTTGTGCCTCTGTCCTCCACTCTTTGGTTACAATGGCCTCACCTGCACAGTCTGCCCATCTCAAGGCTTTTGATTGAATCACACCTGTGAAATCCTCTTTTCCAGGTTATGGGTATTAGGGTGTGGACATTTTTGGGGTGGAGGATTATTCTGTCTGCCATAGAAGCCCACACATTTACCACTACTGCTTTTCACTCACTTGCACTGTGCTGAAATAAAAAAGGAGGGTAGTAAAAATGGTTTGAAATATTCCTGTTTTCAGTGGTTCAATTTCAGTGTTTTAGAAGCAGTTTTTCTTTCAGTTAATACAGTGTGACACTGAAAACATTTGAAGGATGTTGAAAGTAATTGTTAAAATTGGCAAAGACACATTCTAATAAAAGAAAAAACAAGGGGGAGGAAACTCCAGAAAAGGGATTCAAAAATTTGAATGTGCAACTACTTACTATTCACTTGGAGGGTATGGTGAACACTTGTTGAAAATTCAGATTCCTGGGCCCTAAGTGTGGCAGGGCCCAGGGGTTTCATTTTTAATGAGCACTTTCCTCTGATGCATTCATCATAATAATGTTCATGGATCAGACTTTGAGAAATAAAACAAATAAGTATTTTAAAATAAAGGCATATTTTAATAATTTAGTGTAAAATGAAACCATTGCATAATACTGATATTAGAGGACAGAATAAATAAGTATATTACATTTTTGACAGTCTTGTCATTCCAATTAAATTTGAGGGAAAGCAATTTATTTTTGGCATATCTTAATCCTTGTTATATTAAGCCATACTCACTCAAAATACGTAATGATTTTGAGCCGTGATTGTTCCTGTTGAGATTGTCATCTCCTCCGTGTGATTAGGTAATTGTGTTGATGCAGAGACGACTTTGGCTGACTGATGTTCAGCAGAAGCTAATGACTGTTGGAAACTTCACTGATTCTCTGAGTCCTTTTGAAATCAGCTCTAACCAGACTATCATTATAGGTTTGTTTTGGAATCTCAGAGGTAACGTTGATGAATTTCTTAACACCTCGTATTTGCTCAATACATAGTAACTCTAGAAACAAACTGACTAAGTTGGTCTTTTCCTGGGACTTCCACTCGAGGAATAGAAACTCAAGAGTAAGAATTCCTGCCCACCTTCTCTGTGGCACCTGCCGTGACGCCCTGCCCCGGCGCTCCACAGCTCTTCTCCAGCTCTGTCACTTCACTGCGTGTTGGGGCGTTTGTGTGCGCTCCCTTCCTGGGGGCACACGGACCCTCCTGCCCCTGGACCCTCCCGAGGGCAGGAGGGTCCGTATCAGGCACTTTTTACTGCAGACAAACAGCTGGAGGAAGTTATTCCCAAAGCACAGATTCAATAAGTGTGGTGGTGACCGGACTAATATGTAGGCAATTAGATTATCTGCTTACAGTGTTTCAGATATTGTTCCTCACTTGTTTAGGAATGTAAAACTTTGCAATGGCTTTTATAAAACTAAGTTTAAGCTGTTTTTGATGTCATATCAAAAACTAGCAAGAGTAAACCCGCTTGAATGACGATGGTTTGTAATCTAGATGGCATGTTCCACATGGAATGTCCAAGTGAAATACAACATCGAGTGGTTGGTGTGTGGCTGTGGTGAGCAGAAGTAGTTATTATACATTACTTGGTAAAATTCATATTCATATTCATATCTTGTCAGTTTACAGTGAGCCAGAGATTAAAAATAACATTTGTTTCTGTTTTAGTAACTGCTTTAAAAAATATCCCAAATCATTTTATTTTCTTTAACTTGACTTCTAGTAGTGTTTTTAATATGTGGCCTTTCAAGCAGTAATGAAATGCATCAATGCAACTTGGCAGTGCATAAGAAGACATGCTTCTAGGATTATTTTTAATGACTTAAAATCATATTGAGTTTTTTAGAAAACTGACCAAAATACAGATGAGCCAAGTAAACTCAGAAGGAAATCGGTGACTGAAATGTTTGTTCCTGGTCCTTTTCGTAATTCTCCACATCTATTTTCTCCAGCTCTCTTCTTTCTTGCCCATTGACAACAAAAGGGGAAGGATAGTGGGATCACTAAGTGTAACTTACCAGTGTTTTCCCCATCCCCCTTTCTTTTCACTGACAGTTTGAAGAGTGTCCTGTAGTGTCCATGGTTTCGGTTCAGGAGGTGGAGTCACGGGATCTGTGATTTCTTGAGGCAGCTCTGGTGGCCGTCTGGAGAGTTGATGACAGGCGTGAGAACAGTCGGGCATCTAGGTGGGAAGGCAGGAGTGGTGGGTGAGAGCAGAGGCAGTAGTGCTGGAGGGTGGAAAGGGAAGGATTGAAGTAGAACAACCAGTAATTAGACGTGATGGGATTGGGGACCAGCTGACTTGTGGAGTAAGGGGGAATGCAGAGGTATTGGTTCTGGTGTTTCCAGTTTGGGCAGCTCAGTGATGCCAAGGTACCAGGAGCAGGCTTAGTGCATCCATTAAAGCAATGGGACCCCAGAGTCTCTTATCACTTAGCATTGCTCCACTGCTTTCCATGATCCTTTAGCTTATACTTTCTTGGTTGAGGTCTTAGCTTGTGGCACCTTAAGCTTCATGTGGGTGGTCTGGGGTGTCAGGTACTTGGAAGTGAGAACAGGTGCGTGAGGGCCACACCGATGTGAAAGTGGATGGAGGCAAAAGGGAAGTGCTAGTCTAGAGTTGTCCCAATGTATAATAGGAGAGACAGTTTTTAAAAATGTTGCCAGCCTAAGATGGCTCACTTCAGATTTTAAGAGCAATGGGAGAAGTTTGGTGTTCACCAACCAAGAACACCAGCCTTTCCCTAAGTTATGACAGTGATTCAGAGAACTTTCTTTTGTGGCGCAGCACACTGAGGATCTACCAAGATAGAAAAAGAGAACAGTGCTTCATAAACTATAATTACTTAAGTGTTGCCATAAGTAAATATTTTAAATATACTAAAATGGCAACATCAGGAAATATGACTAAGAAGTCAATATGTGACACACCCTTTTCCCCACCTTTGTGGTTGTTAAAATTTCCACCAAGAATGATATATGCAAAGAAGGTTAAGATCAGGCTGTTAAGTGTCAGAGGAAGGCCACAGTCTGCATGGTTCTGCAAATCCAGGGATGGAGCTTACATGTGGGAATCCAACGTTTAACCTAAGAGTTTGTTGCAGTAATTAGGTGTGAGCCGTTACAGTGGCTCTCTTTTCTCAACTTCGGCACCGATGTTTGGCATGGTAAATAAAGCAGGTTTGCTCCTCGCCATGTCTCCTGCCAGTGCACGGCCTGCAGTTTATTTTGTTTGCCTGAGAGAAAGGGAGTTTTCTAGGACACTAAAATGCCTCATGAGTTTGAAGAAGTATAGGATTGTTGTTATTATCACTTGACATTAGGCTCTACTGGTTTACATGAAGTATGTAGCATAATTTTTCGAAGAGTAATTACAATGCCAGTAGAATGAGCTGGCTTCTCCTGTATCCTGCAGTCTGTGGGTCACACACCTTACAATATTCATTAAAAAGCTGCTCGTCAGGTTGTAGCATTCAAGTTGAAGGCAGAAATGTACAGAACACTTCAGTGGGACGTGGGACTGTAGGTAATGAGTGTCACTTGAGTACGTTATCTGGTTTCATCCACCTCCATTTCTTCACTTATTAAAAATAGTTTAATGAAAGTGTCCACCATCTGGGATGGTTGGTTCTAAGGCTTAAGGAGATAATGTAATTTGAGTGTTTAGTACTCAAATATTAACTCTCATTAATATTATTGCATATATACATTAACACCAAAGTTAACCAGTGTTGTTTAGTAGTTCTCTTTAGTTTTTAAGTAGTTAGTGGTTTGTAATTACATAGTTATTTCATTAACTGATTTCATGAAATAGGTTTTTTTGAATCTGTGTTAGCATACTTAAAAAGTTCCTTATCTTCATTTAAACCCTTACTAGATTATTAAAGCCCAGGTTGGAAGAAAGAGTTTGCCCAGGAAGTCTAAAACATACCCCTTTCATAGATTCTTACCTTGGTAGAATCCAAACAAACAAATGTTTTCTTCACAGCTAATTCTGTCCTACTGTCCCTTCATGGTTTGTGTCATGGCCATGGGCAGCCTGCGTAAACAGCCCTTGTCGGGTTGAACCCAAAGGTCACTGGAGAGCTCGGGCCAGCTAGACTTGGATCAGCCAAGCAAGAAGGAAACTCACTTTTGTGCTCTTACTCCCGGGAGGGGTCTGTAGAACTCGGAAAGTCTGCTTTGTTAGCAGTTCTTACTCTGAGAACCCCTAAGACTCTTTGGGCAGGCAAAGGGTGGTTTGCAAGGTCAAAATTATTTTTATCGCAGTACTGAGACATTATTTACCTATTTCATTCCCATTCTTTCACAAGCGCAGCTTTTCTGAGGTTAAATGATATGTGATGATGTATAATAAAATGTGTCTTTATTTGGAAGATATGCATAACTCAGTGAACTAGTATTATTTTCCAGATGACCTGTACTTGCTGTTAACAAAATCCATCCAAATTGCGAGATAAACCAAAGAATTTTAATATAAAAGATTACAAAGAGCTTATTGATATGTTTCAGATTCCAAATGGCCCTGTCCTTTAAGAAACCTCCACTTATCAAGTTTGGGTGTAATATGAAAGAATTTCCATTGTTAGTTGAGAATGAAGTCCACATTTTCTTTCCATACTTCAGACAACATATAAATTCAGCAAGTTGAATTTAGAGACACATTTGAGAATTTAACTGTTTTCCATTAAACCAGGTATGAAAAAGATTTGTGAAAATTTAAATGTGTCATTCTTTTCACTAACCTTTTTGTTTTGAAAATGTAGTCCTTTTTTTCATAAGGAGATGCCATTTTATGTATTGATAACATGCAGTGGGTTTAATTATTATTTGTATTAAATGAATTATACATATTTTTAAATTCTCATTTCATATACAATAGATATTGTTAAATATAGTCTACATAATTAAAAGTTCTTTGGGGTCTTCTGTACATTTTAGGCAGGTAAAGCGGATGTGGGATGGAAAAGTTGGGGACCCTCTGGCTTAGTGTATTGTTTACAAGGGTGCATTCTGGTCGATGCATGTCTACTGGTTGCTTATTTCTTTGGAAAAGTGTTCTGTGATCAAGTATATTTTGGGCCAAAATGCATGCTCTCTTCCCTCTTAGAGATCTACAATACATATTCATACATCAAAGGCCCTTAAAAATGTTTCCTATATTTATTTCAACCTTTTTAACCCTCCTTTTATTTTTAGCATAATGTAATGTTCCACAGTGGACTATAGCATGCAAAGGAACCACACTAGCTAACGTGATAGATGTTACTCTCTCCCTATTTTTCAAAACTAAAAAGCAAGGCTTAGCAGGTACTTTTTTCAAATCCATGCTTTATTTAGAGGATGGCCCATAAATGTTTACCAGCTAACCTAACTCTCTTTTTGAAAAGAAAACCACTCATATTTCATCATATACTATTTTGCTTATAATCTTCAAAGCTGTTTTTACTTATGTTTCCAAACTCATGTTTTGAAAATCCTGTTTTAGACATTTTTGTGTGTTAATGAGTAGCATCTGCTCCTTGTGTCATAAAACAAAGTGATCCCATCCCACACTAGTTGCCGAAATTGCAGGTTAAGTCCTAACAGCCTAGTGTTGGAGCTATTACTACTGCTTGGTATTTTTAAATGGCAAAAAATACCTTCAGTGATGCATCATATGCCTTTATAAAACACAGTCACTTTTTGCCACAGAAAGCTTTATAAATGGCAGTGGATTTCGTTGTATCTGTTTTTTTAATGATTCTTTCCAGTCCTTTGATTTCCATTGGTTGTGGGCATAATCTGAACAAGTAAAGCAAAAGCATTCCACTGAGTGGATGAAGAACACATTCCCGAGTGCTACTTGGTGGGCATTCCCTTCCTGCAAAACACAGCGATAAAGTAATCACTGCCAGTTCCTTCCTGACAATAGTGCCCTTCTCAGGTCGTCTCGAGGTGGAAGTGCAGAGGTCATTTCTTTCGCTTTCTGTGTTTCCAGTGTCTATGTCAGGCAAAGAATGGTGAAAATTTTAATTTGTTATAATAATTAAAAGGACAATAGTCATTGTATTTTATATAGTTCAAAAGCATTTGTTTTTTAATGTTTTGGTCATGCCATTTCCTACTTAAAAACTAAATATCATTTGACTCCTTGGTGATTTTCTATTGCCAAGTAAAAATATCTTTTCCTTTATCATTTAAAAAATTCAAGCAGAAATTACTGTGGCTATCTTCTTCAATATCTTATTTTGTTTTGTTTTGTCTTTAAACCACTGAGTAACTGTAAGGAGAACTCTTTGCATGTGCAAAAGGGACTTTCAGTATTAGAGCACAGTCAGTCAGCCAGGTCAGCCAGACTGAAATGAGGGAACCAAACTGCTGGAGTCCACCTTTCTGTCTTCTTTGACAGCTGAATATAGATTGTAGTATATTCAGGCTATCAAAAATAGAAGAATTGTGGAGCTGCATGGCAAGGTAAGAAGTTTGGTGAAGATGCACATGGGCCCCTGTTCGTATAAACTGTATGGTGTAGGTAGGAGAGAAGTTTATTCTTAGAGGGGTCTTGCCATGGAGCTGTTAGGAGTCCGAGTTTGATCCCACTTCTATCATGTGTGTGTGGTATTGGGCTGTTATGTAACTTTTTGTGACTCAGTTTTTCCACCTGTAAAAAAGTCACATAAAATTTCTTGAACAGTGCTGTGCACATTGTAATTGTATTTATTGGTTATCTACCAATGTGTAACAAGTTACCCCCCAAACCTGATGACTTAAAACAGCAAATATTTCTTATCTCACAGTTTCTGGGAGTAGGCGTCAGGGCGCACTTTGGGTGGGTGTCTCTGGTTCCAGGCCTTTTGTGAGGCTGTGGTCAAACACGTTTGAAGAACGGCCAAGCTCACTCACATGAAACTGGTAGACCGTGGGGGCCCCTCACAGCCTGGTAGTCGGCTCCCCTCATAGTGACTAATCCAGGAGAAAATGTAAGAGGGAACCCATGATGGAAGCCACAGTCTTTTTGTAACCCAGTCTTGGCAGTGACATCTCATTACCTTTTCTGCACCCTGTTTGCTAGATGCAAGTTAGGAACTTCAGTCTGCACTCAAGGAGAGAGGACTAGACTAGGGCATGAATACCAAGAGGTGGGGTCACTGGGAGCCATCTTAGAGGCTGCCTCTGACAACTCGTGCTTTAACTTACATCTACTACTCATGTGTCTGTGAATTCCAAACCTACATATCCATCTATCTGATATCTCTGTAGAGTGTGTAACAGGCATCTTAAACTTAACATGGAAAAATGGAGCTCCCTGATACCTACTTCTCCCCTAGTCTTCTCCAACTTGGTGAATGGCAGCTCCTTTTTTAGACATGATAGCATCAAAAACTTGGAGGCATACTTTTTAATGCTTTTCTTTCTCTTTACCACTTGTCAACTTAACTTTGAAAATACACCCAGCATCTTAACCAGCTCTCAGTACCTCTCCCCCGCACTGTCACCACCTTTGTTCACGTTTTTTGCAGAAGCGTGATGAGCTCTGTTTCCAACCTTGTCCAGGCCATTCTTCACTCAGCAGGCACAGTTATCCCCCAGACACCAGGCAGGCCATTCCACTACTCTGTTCAAAATTCTCTAGAGCCTGCTTGTTTTACTGAAGAGTAAAAAGCCAGAGCCTTTACAATGGTTTACAAGGCCTTTCATGATCCTAAAATTATTTTTCTCTATTTTGTATAAAATGATGTATATATGCAGTATAATAAATAATATGTATGGTGGCATAAACCCATATTTACATGTTTATTTAGTTTATTGAGAATTTACTTTCTGAGTGGTATAAGACAGTGATCTGAATCTTTCCAGACGAGGAGCTAGTTTTCCTAGCATTGCGTGTTGAGTAGAGCACTTCTCCCTCGCCGGGGTGATGCCCTGCCGTGGGCCTGTTTGTCTGTCCTGTGCACCCTGCACTTGATGTTTGGTTTCAGAGTACAGATATACTTAATGGATCATATAAGACACAGTGGTGTTTTTATAGATTTTATTTGATGTGATATACTCAAATACATATAAAAACAATTTGAATTTTATAATTGTGAATTATGGGAAATATTTTCTGTCCCTTTGTTTGAGAGATAAAGAACTAATTCTTCTCAGTAGATTGTGACTAATATTTAAAAATCCAGTTAGAGGTAAAACTAAAACTAAAACAAAGAATATCTCATGATTTTTAGTCCATTGTTTCTGACATATGTTGATATACTGTACTTTGCTACTGCTGCTTATACCTGTTCAGAAGATTATCACAGAAATGCTTATAAAATGTAAAAACCCTGTAAGGATATCATCTAGCGTGACATCCCCGCTTATATGGTGACTCCTAGTGTTCAGGCCCATCTGCCAATGTGGCAGGCCCCTGGTGTTCCCGTCTCCTTTCTGGACCTTTGGTCTTATCTCTATTTATAACTTCGACTGGCAGACACGAATGGGTAGGCGAAGGAAAGTGAATTGAAGCCAGTTTGTTTTGTTGGTTATGAGCACTGCTGCTGAAAAGTTTGCCGAGGAAGGGAAGTATATTGAAATTCTTGCTTAAAATGAGGTGTGTAGAATTTTCAGTGGTTTCCTTTTGATAAAACGTTGTCTCATTTTTGTGGAACTATGTGTAATTGAGGGTCAACTACAAATCACAAAATGAATCACTTTCAAGTCCTTCATCTCTACAGGCATTAGAATGGAAAATCTTGTCACTTAGATGAGTTCTTATTTTTTTTCCCTCCTCTACAAATAGTGTAAGCCTTGCTCCTCTGGGCATCAAACTTTGGCAGCCAGTGAAGGGCCCTGAGCTAAAAATGGAGCCATTCTGCTTCTCCCAGATAGATTTTGCTCCACTTGGTGACAAGAATATAATCCAAAGATGAATTTCTTTCTTTAGGGCAAAAACAAAACAGGAAAAGAGAGAAAGAGTTTTCAATACTATGCAGAAGTATTGTGCTTCTGGTAAACTTCTCAGACCAACACCACATTCCATTCTGTTCAACGACATTATGTCCAGTAAGAGTCACTGAGCATAAGCGATTAAACCCAGAGTCTAGTCAAGGCACAGATTAACTTGCTGTGTGACTTCAGGAGGTCCATCAACCCCTCTGGGATACAGCTTTATTTGCGGAAGAATTTGGGACTAGATGACAAAGACCCTTCCTATTGTAGAATAGTAAGATAACAGGTAACATAGAAAAGAAATGCAGCTACTTATTTTCGGTAAAACAAGGTTGATACCAGCCAATAAGTCACAGTGGGCTTGCTTAAATCCTCCTCCACTCTCCAAATTCTGTTTTTACCAAAACGGTAAACTAAAAACAGTTTGTCATGCTTTGAACTTCCTGGCTGATGTTGATTCTATCATTATGTTACTGTTACACATTTGAGTGGGAGCTGAGCTACTTTTCATGAGAAGTGCTTAGACAACTAATAAAATCGTTATAAACCCCCTCCCCCCACTTTCGGTGGGTATTGATAGCATCAAGGAACGAAAAAAGACTGCCATTTTTACGCAGTCGCTCTTCCAGCCAGACTGAAAATGTAATGGCCTTAATCTCAACTCACTTGTTTAAACATTAACCAAAAGCAGCTTTCTCCACCTCAAAAGTTTTAAGTGCCTACGTGAACTTAACCACAGATATAGACAACTCCTCAAAGGCCTTCTAAAACTTGTTGAGTATTATATAAAGTAGAAGCTTCAGTAGCATTTCAAGGAATTGATTATTCTCACAGCAACCTAGTGAGGCATAAAAGCATACCTTCTGTAACAGCTCAGTCATCTGAGGATGTGATCCTTGGTGACTGCCTCACGACCTTGGAGATGGTTACAGAGCTTAGAGTCACAAATAGGAAGCAGTCCCATAGTTACAGAGCTGAGTGACGGCCTTCCGAAGGGCTTTCTAAATAGATGAGGAAGAGCTCAAAATAGGCTAAAAAGAGGATGCAAACATCTTTTGAAGGCCTTTTCCAGGCTCTCAAATGGCCATTGTCAAAAAACAAACATTGGAGTGGATTTGACTAAGCATCAGAAGCTAAAACAGTCCCCAGTGACAAGTGAGTGTTTTTTAAGCTCATGAGGCAGAAGAGAACTTTTCAGAGCAGCCTTGTCACATACAGTTCTAATGTGTAGGCTTTCTCAGCTGCTTTGAGTAGGGGTAAAGAGGCATGCAAATTTTAACCATTCGTTTCAGAGTCGGTGTATTAAGTAAATGCTGCTTTCCAGTTTGGGTGGAGAAGGTCTTTCTCAAGATTTATGAAGAGTCAGAACGAAAACCCATCAATTACTTGTTTGTAGTGCAAAATGGAAAATTTCTTGTCTTGTGTACTCTATTTGTTTCATCCAATCCCAATAGCGCTTTATTTAAAAATATTTATAATAGTTCAGTTAATCTGAGTTGAGTGGGCAGAATCAGATGGATCTTAATTTGAATTGAAACTTTCTCCAGTTTCTACCATCAGTAAACTGCATTTCAGTGTCTTCTATTATTTAAACATAATGAATCTATTATTTATTTCAATTAGTTAACTTGAAATTTTGCAAGCACATTGCCACTCGTGTGTATTATAATTTTCTAGGTGCAGTACCTACCCAGAAGTTGCTTTGTTTCTTCTCCTTGCCCCCGTCCAGTATTTTAGGGTACCATATGTAGATTGCTTGAGTGATAGCTTCGTTCTGGTAATTACCACGCTTGTTTGAGGTTATAAAATATACATCTGACAAAAGCCAGGGATTTCCCCCTGAATATCAACTGACTGCTTAAAGTGGCATTTTCATTCTGACTTGGTGTTTTGTTTTGTCTTACTGTAGCATATCGGAGCAAAATGAAAGAGTTTATTTTGAGGCCTCCAAAGTAGTGCTGCTACAGACCATGAGCAAGAGAGAAAGCGTGGACTTCAGCCTGCATGAATGGTCTTGAAACACAAGTGGTTCTGGGTAAGTCACTTGAAGGACTTGGCATTCATTAGCCTTAAATTTCATCAGTCATCATTTATTTGGTGCCCCAGGACATCTTACTCAAGTGCATGGCTATTTCTCTACAAACCAAGCAACAGGATGTTAGAGAAAACTTTGCTCTAGTGATGGAGAGCAACTAAATTTACTGAGTTGTGTTTGTTCTCACATGTGCAGAATAACAGGATCTGAGTAGAATGCATTTGCCATTAGAAAAAGACCAAAAAGAGAAAAAAACACAAACAACTCACTGCATTTCTAGATACTTCATTTTAGCTGAGAGCCTGAGGTATTTATCATGTAAGAGACAGCAAGTTCGGTCTGTTGGCACGTTGGTGATCCAGTAGTGAAATATTGGGGTGGGCAAAGGTGAGAGGCCCAAATCGAGAGTTTCCAAGTCCTATTCAACAAATGTTTATTGAGTCCCTTTTAACTAAACGCAGTACCCTGAATAATAATCTCGCTTTGGAGTAAAATTTACATGTTTCAAACTATAAATAAACAATTCTAAACTACACACAAAAATAATGTGGACTTCCAAGAAAGCTTTGTCAGCCTAGCTCATTATATTTTTTGGAAACAAAAGTCCTCAGATGGAATTCCAATTCTTCTCACCTATTCTGGTGACCTCAGACAATTTACTCATCCCCTTGGAATGAGTCACCTCTAAAAACACCAGGACATGCCTCTATCACCATGGTCATATGCAAATTTGAAATTCCACGGTCCACTCTAGTGAAATTCCTTAAATAATTATGCCACTTGATTTTTGCTCAACAGAATTTATTGTGTGCCCTTGGCAGGTCATCATTTGCAGAGGGGCTTATTCGATCACCCAGCGTGGAGGAAAGGGTCAGGCAGCTGGAGGTCCCTTCAGCCTGCTTGCACTGATCTTATGAACCAGTCCTTTGGTCAAGCAAGCCTTGCACTGTGTGGTCGATCACCTGTTACTTGTAGCATAGTGTTATATGAATATAGTATTCAAATATGTGGGATAGGCTTCTTTTGAATTATTGTCCTTTCTTTTTCTGTTGGTGACCTTTTTCCTTCTGTGTTTGCTCTCACTATGTTATGGGTTACCTGCCAGTCCATAAGCCCCGCAGAGCCCCAAACCTTGTTTTACACTGATCGTCATTTATTTTCCTTTCTTACTAAGCATCCATTTTCTGAAGCAGTGCTGTGAATGGCACTTTAAATGATGCTCAGATGTCACTCTTGTTAGCAGTGGGCTGTTTGCCTCAAAGTGGTGCATTATTTGGGTTTCATAACAGCATTTTTTTCTCTTACAAATGTTAAATTATGAAGTGCAGGAAACCACATGAATGCAGCAGAATGAAAACGCAAATGGTGTTACCTGGAAATGCCAGTTTTCTGATTCTCCTGGTAACACTATCCTCCCTGCAGTCAATGCATGGAGCCTCTCTACCTGTTCATAGTGGGCTTCTCTCCCGTATCTTCATCTTCACTTATGCTATATGGTGTAGTCACCCTGTCATGCTGAATCGGGAGGTCTGGTTAAGGTGATTACATGAGGCCCTCTCCTCCTATCCAAGTTCCTCTTGTCTACTAAGCCTGGCTCTCGTTCACAAAGTCTTCCCTGAATGCTCAAGACTTCACTGCCCACCTGTCCTTATGAACTCCCATAACATATGGAGCCAGCATCATAAAAGGGTATATGGCTCTGTATTGCTTTATGGGTGGCTGGCATCACTCTGTCTGGGTTGCAGACTGCTGGAGGGTAGGAGGCTGATCATTGCCCAGTGTTACTCAAAAGTGGTCTAGCTCCAGGTCCTCCTGATTAGAATCACCTGGATGTATGCATTCAAGTTGCAGATTCAGCAATACCGGGCTTGATGAGTCAGAGTCGCTGGGGATGTTGAGCCCAAGAAACTCATCAACCACAGATATCTCTTTTGCACACTGAGGTTTGCTTAACAACTGTCTGAGTCTGCTTCTTCACCTTCCTTGTTGCCTCCCCACCCACAGCATAGGGCCTAGGTCTCAGCACATTCTAGGTGCCCAGGAAATATTTTCTTGTTGATCTGAGCAGCATCAAACCATGATGGTTGTATTCACTCTTCAATTGCCTCACCTTTCATTCAGGTTGTCGAGTCAGCATATTCTCTGAACCCTTAAAAACCCCATCTTGTCTAAATATGTAGTGTTCCCCTAGGTCCAAGACTCTTTCATGTCTCTTTCTCTTCGATGACTGGCTCTGACTGTCCTCAGTAATGGCGTAGTCCAAGCCTAAGGCCCATAGAGCAGAAAGAGCAGGTACGGAGAGCTTGTCTGGAGCAGCCGGACAGGAGACACATCTGAGGGTGGCAGCAGCACTGTGGTAACCTCAAAGCTCTATCCTTGGTTCCCAAAGCCACACCTGCTGCCCTTGGCAAATTGTTTGAATGGTATTTCTTTCAACTGTTAGGGTTCACAGGTGGTCAATTTTGGTGGCAGCAGAGCGGTTCCATTGTGGAAAGGGATAAAGTTAAGTTTTACTGGGCACACATCAAAGCACCCATGGGGCAGTGGCAGATTCAGGATTTGACCCTGATGTTAGCAGGCTGCAGTGGTGACACGTGGCTCCCTCCTGCCCTCCCCCACAAAGGGCAAGCCAGGCGGATTTGCAGGGTGTTGTTGCCTGTGGTGCAACTCCTGAATGCTCTTGCTGGTGGGCACAGCCCTGGTAGTAGATACGACAGTTCAAGCTAGAAAGCAAAGAGAAGAACTCACAGAAGTCTAGCCAGCCTGTAAAGGAACAAGTGGGGTAATCTGGAAATTTATCAGCTGTTGATGTAACCATGGCCAAATGCATTTGACCTTATTTTTGCAACTGTTTTTTTGACTCTTGCTTCTAAAACAGTAAGTTTTACTTAGAGCAGTTGTGCCGATCCTGAATTAAGTGTGAGGTAAAAGGCACATTTATGCAGTGACAGGAAAGCATCTTCTGGGTCTGCATCAAATTTTGGTGATTGGAGGTAGCAGAAAGGTGTAACCGAGTGAATTGGGTTTGAGCTTTTCCTTATGTTCCCAGCTAAGAGAAGGAAAAATTGCACGGTTCCCAAAGCAGTGTTAAGGGCAAAAAAGGCTTTTTAGTATGTGCTTCATGGAGACCTGACTAGGTTTTCCTCTGCATAGTTTCTTCCAGTCAGGTGGGTGGGTAGAGGGTCGTGTGTGACGCAGGAGGCAGGTGCCCAGGCATTCGGCTGTGGGAGAGAAAGGTACAGCCATTTTTTTAAATTAATTTATTGTTGTTCAATTACAGTTGTCTGCATTTCCCCCCAACTCCCCCACTCCACCCCAGCCAATACCACCTCCCTCCCTTGGGTACAGTTATTGATATGTGTCTTTGAGGCTTTGTTAAAGGCTTTAAGGTAGAGGAATAACGAGGGACAACATTCAAGAAATTAGAAAGCACATAATTTTAGCAAAATACCAGATGCTGGCATTGCTTTTCTGGAGGTCTTTAGCGGTGCATGGAATGTTTTCTTAGAAGTAGCCATCCGTGGTTGGCAGAGAGAAAAATTGGCTGTAAGAGAGCATTTGTCTGGTTAGAAACTATGTCACTAGTGCTGTTTACCATGAGGCATCCTTGAGACCTGCAGGGTTTTCAAATAGTCACTTAAATTATAGGCGCTGTTTTTGGAAAGCAGATATAAGTGAGAAAAGAGCTAGTCCTGTATCTTCCAGGAAGACCATCATTAGAAAGCTCTTTAAGTACTTTCTAGCTTAGAGGAGTCAGATACCTATCATGTACCTAAGCCTGTCTTCCGTAAAGCAGTACCAAGCATGCCTTCTGTGAAATGCGTTATAACTCGCTCTTCTTGCTGATGCTATCATGGGCTAATAATTGCATCAGTCCTTCAGAGGAGCCGTGTGGTTTGGTATAACTGTGAGTAAAACCACACTGGTTCAGGAAATGCAGTGCATTGTCTTAAAACAGGCATCATCAAAACAGATGTTGATTTACTTGGAAGGTACCTTTCCTTGATGACAACTTGAGAGCTTTGAAGGGAGGTGATTGCCGTGCATCAAAGTAAATTAGAATTGCGCTACCGTTTTTGTACACTGGGTGAAAACTGAAAGAAATTCGCCAGGGTTGGCTACTGAACATGCTCTCCCCTAAGGCACCATTACATTACTGCATCGTTATCAATTCTGCTCTAGTGACTAACTTGCTCTCTCTTGTTCTCCTGAGTTAAGATCATTGGCTTCCAACTTCCTCCCAGAAGGCTTTAGTTGGTTATCATGTAGGTGCCTTCAACCTGGGGCCAACCCTGTGCTGTCATTCTCCTGTCTTCCTTTACGGGTCCCTTATTTACAGAAACAGGATCAGCTGGACACTACCTTCTCTTCCTGTGTAGTTCATCCCTTGCCCGCGTGCTGTGGTTTTACCTGTCACATACTTGATTCTACTCACTCTTCTTCCATCCCTTGCCCTTGTCCTGTCTGTCAGCCCATTAGATCACTTGCTTGGACTACTGCAGCCACTTCCAAAAGAAGCTGCTTGCTTTACGCCTTTCCTTCCTGTGTTCCATTCTGTATTGAGAATTATTTTCCTAAAGAAAGGGTATGGTTGAATTATTACCATTCCTGAAAAACCTTCATCGCATATGGAGGTATGGAAAAGTGTTTCTAATACAATGCTTAGTATAAAACTCAGACTTCAAAATTGTATATATACATTGAGTGAAAAGTGACAGTGAAAATGTATGCCTGTCAACAATGACTAGAAGTAAATAAAGCAAAAATGAAGATGTTTGTAGTATTAAGAGTGATTAGTACTTCTTTTGAAAAAATAATACACAATTGTTATTTTCTATAGTAATGAGTGAATAAGATGAAGTGAAAAGAAAAATTGAAAGGATTTTGTTAGATTTCCCTTCTCTGTGACGTCAAATGTAATCTGCATTGCCTCGCGCTCAAGACCCTGAGTTCGTTATCAGCTTACCACTTAAATCTCATCTCCCGTCCCCCCGCTGTCTCCATACAACACGTCTTTTCTTCCTGCACATACTGTGTATGTTAATAACCATGCCTTTCTTCATGTTGATTCTTCTGCATGACATTCTGTGTCTCTACAAAGTAACTTCCTCATTCATCGTGGCCCAAAGGAAATGCTCCCTCTCCCTGTATTGGCACTATATTTGATATTTTTTTGTCTATGCAGATTTTTTTGTGGAAGATTCGTGAGGGTGGAAGTTGGTTTATTGTAAAGCATGTATTACAAGTATTAAGCCTATTTCTACACATAATATAGCTTAATAAATATTCTTATGCATGATAAGAAGAAAAGAAAGAACTCACTTAGAAATATACAAGTAATTCTTAAGATAAGACTTAAATTTTTTCAGATAAGCCTAGTGTTAATTACTATCGTAAAAATTACAAAAACTAGATTTTTTTTGTTTGAGCATTTTTTATAAAAACAGTTGGATTCAGAGTCAGGCCATTTCACCTGAACTTCAAGAGTGATTCTTTAGTGTTTGGAAATTCTGTCAGGCGGAATCACTTCAGCTTCTCAGTAGTCACATTTGGGAAGTTACTAGAAATTGCTTTTTAAACTATGTTATGTCGTGGAAAATCATGTCAGCCAAATCAGAAATCTAAAGAAATGATACATCCAGTGCTGGCAACATAATATGAATACATGGTATTTTTTCTTAAGGAAATTTAAAAAGTCAAGACTGGATAACATTAAGGGATCGATATAACATTTTCAATTCTGAAAGGCTATTCTCATCTCGAAATATACTTGCTACTATTTTTTTTCATTTCTAGGAATTCTATTTAGTTAAAATAGCAAAGGAGAAAAAATATCTCGGCTTAAATAAAATGAAAAGTCATCTCTAAAATTAATTCAGCATCCTCAAAATTTCCTTTTCAAAGAGGAGTAGGATGTTTTTTTAATATCACATGATAAGAATGCCACTAAAAAGTATCATCATTTGCATTTGTGATCTGGGAATTCAGAATGGGATTCTGTGGTGATCAATGTGTGAGGCATATTATACCTCTTTTGAGATAATATTTTGACATTAAGTGCATATTGTTTAATACTATATATTCTCTTATATATTATATATGTATGATACTTTTCCCATTAATGTTTTAGTTAGAGTCAGTAAGTTGGAACAGAGAATTTTTTTTTAATTTTATTTTAATCATGTTCAAATACAGTTTTCTCCCATATACTCCTGTTCCAGCCCACCCACCCAACCCTCCCCACTTCCCTCCCATTACCACCCTCCCCCTAGCTTTTGTCCATGTGTCCTTTAAATTTGTTCCTGTAAACCCTTCCCATTCTCCCCTGAAATTCCTTCTTCTCTCCCCTCTGGTCACTGTCAGACTGTCCCCTATTTCAGTGACTTTGGTTATATTTTGCTTGTTTCTTTGTTTTGTTGTTTAGGTTCCTGGAACAGAGAATTTCAACTTTCAATTTGCCAGTTTTTGCATGACATTCTTTACCCAACCTTCAGTTTTCTTGCCTACAAAATCAAGATAAAAGTTGAACCATTGTTAGGTTAATGAATTAACAAATTTGTTAGTCAACAACATGTATTGATTGATTACTGTCTTGGAAACATTCTATACCACATCACTTTTTAGCATTTAATATAAGTTGACCTTTGTTTTGCACAGTGAAGAACCTTTGCTGAATTTCTTATTTTTTTGTACTGAGCATTGCATTCATTTATAAGCCTGGCACTTTGGCTGTTTAGAAGATAAGAAATCTACCATGTCTCAAGTGAATAACTGCAGATTCGCAGTTCACCCTTAGTTATTCTCTGTTTCACCATCTATGGGGCGGCAAACTTGACTGGTGACTACTGAAGTTCATTTACCAGGACATACTGGCTGTTGAATTGCTCTTTTGTGAGAGCCAGCACTTGAAAGCATCCTGAACACCTAGTGACAAAAACCCAAGAAGGCAATAGACTACTGCCGTTTTCATTACTGCTTCAGGTGCTCCTCCATGCAGTAGATGCTTATCTTCAACTGCTCTCTACAGATCATGAATACGGGTCTGTGTAGTGATACTGTGGCGGTAGCCTAGCTGAGGCTGTCTAGCGTTGGTTAGCACAAGCAGAAGTGTCTGTAAGCAGAGGAACCTCAACTAGGAAGGCTGCAAAGGAGAAGACAACTTTTTGTGAGACTTTAAGGATCTAAATTCAGAACAGAATACCTTGGTGGATTTCAAAGTTTTGAAAACCAGCCTTGAGAAAACTGGTTATAGTTGTAATAGATTTTTTTAGTCGTATATAATGAATTGCTACATAATGCTTTTGGGAAACAGTATAATGCCATGTTTGAGAGCATAGGTTCTTCAGGCAAACTTCCTAGGTTTGAATAAAAAGCTTTTACCTAATAGTATCTGACACTCAATAGTTGTGCAATTTGAGGAAATTACTTAACCTCTTTGTGTCTCAGTTTGTCCACCCATGAAATGGGAAAAACGAAATAGCATATATCAAAGTTGTAAATACTAAGTGAGTTAATGCATGTAAAGCTTTTAAAGAAGTGTTAGCTGTTATTATCTTGTCACTTTCATGGTATTCACTTAGACAGTTACTCAGTTGTAATAAAAATTTTCCAGCCTTTATTCTTAGTGGCTTCCTTCAAACTGAATTTATGATTTTTATACTCAGGGAAGGTGAAGCATGTGCGTGAACTCAACTAGGGGAGGGGAGAAGATGCTGTGGGAGCACGGAGGAGGGGCTGTGTGAGGGGAGGACTTGGAGGAGGTGCTGTGGGCGAGGAGGGAGCGAGGCGTCCCAGACAAGGGGGCGGGTGAAGACAGGAGGAGGGCGCTGTGTGCCTGAGGAATGCTGTGCCCTGGTTTGGGAATGTTTTAGTTAGAATCCGTAAGTTGGAACAGAGAATTTCAGTTTGAGGTTTATCAATTTATTCTGCATGATACTCTTTACCCAACCCTCAGTTTTCTTGCCTATAAAATAAAGATAAAAGTTAAACCATTGTTAGATTAATGAATTAACAAATTGGCCAGTCAACAGCATGTATTGAGTGGTTACCGTCTTGGACACATTACACACCACATCACTCCTTAGCATTTCATCAGGCTTGTGAGATGGAGTAATGTGAGATTGGGAGAAAAGACAGGTCACTTGACTGATTATAATGATAATAAAAATTAATTTGAACTGTTAATTGAGTAGCGACCTTCACCAGATTCTGTGATTGGTGCTTTACATAAATTATCTCTGATGACAGCTCCCCGTAATAGGTAATGGTTATTCCCATTTTACAGATGAGAGCAACTGAACTAATCCCATACTAAGGGCTTCCCGTACGAAGTTTTTCTTAAGAGGTAGTGAGCCCTTGAAGGTGTTAGGATGGGAGAGGTCACGATCAGACGTAGCAGCGACTTGCGGAGCCCTCTGTCAGACTCGGGCTGCTCTGAAGTTGGAGACGCGCCCTGCACCGGCTGTGTTCCCGGGAGGAGCGGCACTGCGCCTTCAGCAGGGTCGCTCCTCCATAAATACAGCTGGAGTCTATTTTAAAAGCTTCGTTCAACACAACTTGGGAGAGACTTTTTGTACATTTTTCTTTTTAAAGAGGAAACTAATTAATTCATCTAATAATAGTCAAACTAACTCCTTTGGGCCCTACAGGTTTCATCTCATCTGAGCCTCACAAAAAAATCTTAAGGAGTATGATTTTTACATTCATATTATATGTTCTTATAATGGATGAGGTTATTGGTGCTGAAGGATATTATACAATTTATAGGAGTAAAGCTAGTATTCCAACCCCGGACTCTCTGACCCCCTAAGTCTTATCGAACTATCAAACCACTTCTGATTTACAGTCTCCAGTAGGGTGGTTCTTTTCCACTGGTTTAAGACCACTTTACTAGCACTCGGTTGCTTTCAGAGAAACTAAAGCTCCACAAGGACCTAATCTACTTTGTAGAGGTTGCTGGGAAAGAAATTATTTTCAACTGTACTCACCATCAGCATCCTTCTAAATGACACTGCTGGCAGGTGGCCATTTCTAGGAGCCCATCAACTTAGCCACTTACAAGAGCAGAGTGAACTTGCTCTTCACAGTAAAATAGATTTTGGGAGTGAGTACATTGCAAGAATCCTAGATATTTAAGGTAAGCACTTTGCTTCTTCTACTTGATTGAAACCAAATTTATTATACTAAAAAACACTTAGCAACAGGCAGAGCACTTTTGCTTCCAAGTGCTGCCTGGAATTTGGAATGACATATAGTGAAAGGGGAAGTTAGTTCCAACTCTCAAAGGCCACATAACCAGTGAACCTAAAAGCACATTTTATGTAAATTCAACCCAAATCTGTATTTATTAACCTCACAAATTTTAGAGGGGTTATCTGTGCTCTGACATTGATGTGCAGTACGATTCTCCAAAATATCAGATCTGCTTAATGCATGTAAATCAGGACTTGTGAGTATCTGGCACCTATGCTGATGCTGATTTTCGGAGGCGTAGCTCCCCTGCAGCCATATCTGCTTTGCAGGAACAGACTCGGTTCTCTCTGTTTTCCTGCCGAGTGTCCACGTAGGTCTTGCCCCTTCCCTTACCCGGTGCCGCCCTGGGAGGGTCACTGAGCTGGCAGCACTCTGTCCTGAGGACCTAGCCATCAATCCATCACCTCACTTTGAAAATGCCCTTAGCATGATTCTTAAATATACATGTATATTCAATTGTGGTGAATATATATAATGCAAAATTTACCACTTCAACCATTTCTAACCCTGTGGCATTAAGTACATTCCCAATATTGTGCAACCATCAGCGCTATCCCTTCCCAGAGCTCTTTAGTATTCCCAAACAGAACCTCTGTACCCATAAACGCTACTACCTCATCCCTCCCTCTCCCAGCTCCTGGTAATCTCTACATGCTAAGTCTGAGTTTGCCTTTTTTAGGTACCACATATACCTGTAGTCCTACAGTCTTTGTCCTTTTGTGGCTTGCCCTTAATTTTAATATGGTGTTTCAAGTATAGTTTTTTTTGGTGTGTGTATGTAAAGCATTTATTTTCAATACTTCATTGTATCAATATTATCAATAAGATATAATATGCATTCTAACCTAAGAAATTAGGTTCTGTAAGAATATGGGTCAACAGAAGATATAGAAAATTGTCATCATAGTAACAAGAAAGTAACACTTGCCAGACAAATCCAAACTCCTGGTGGGCATGTTCATGTTCCCCCTTAGAGCTGCTTCTCCCTCACTTCAGCTTCAGCTTGTATTTGGCCTGAATTCCCTGCAGAATTTCTGCAAGCAGGCTTACATTGCTGTAATGCCTCCTGGAAGAGTTCAGAAATTTTTAGTTACCATCTTTTGACTGACTTGTGTTTTACTCTTCTTCCGGTTGATTTTTGAGTGAATCATTCTGTCTACCTGCCTGTGTCCAACAACAGGCAGAAACGTGATGTCTGCTGTTGGAAAATCAGTGAATCATAGCTCTTTACTTGTGGTGATCCCACGCAAAGCAGAAGTATTCCTTTCTGCACTGAAGCAGAAGCATGGTAATTTTAACTGCAGCAATGGGACTGTAGTAGAGGTGAACATACTTCTTCTGTTTACATCTTTAATGAGCCACAATTAAAAGTAGTGAGTTGGTGTGTCAGAACAAATGTTATTTTCAGATTTCTATTCCGGCAGTTGCTGCTGCTGGTCTAAGCTGCACTTCACTGGCACCCTGGAGATCCAAGAGCCTTAGGAGAGAAAGCCCAGAACGGTCTAATCTACTTCCTGAAAGTTAATGGGACAGGAATGACTTTCTGCTGTGCTAAGGCAGGGATTTGCCTCAAATCCCAGAAGCCTGTGATTCTCGAATCTGCTTCACGGTACATCTTTTTCTTCTGGCAGAAGGCCCCATGGATTGATTTAAAGTTGAGGTGCTTACAGCTTTTTTCTCTCTTCTTGTTTTCTCTTCCCACAATTAAGATGTACTGGTGTGCTCGCCTGGCATTGGATTCCTGGTGTGGGGTGGAGGCGGATGTTGTGTGTATCCATGTCCCTTTCCCGAGCTTTGACTGAGTCCAACCCTGAGCTCATTGATTTCAGGGGCACTGTGTTGGGCCACTCAGCCCTGCCCGCCCCCCCCCCCCACCACCTCATCCACATTTAATATAACTGCTGAGTGTGGTTGCACTGTGACACAGGTTAGGTGTTACTGTCTACTAAATTACTGCGGGTGACAGAATTTCCTGACAAGGTAGTAAGGCACATGCTGGAATAGCTCATTAAATATTTCTATTTAGTCATAGCCATTTAAACTTGGTAGAACTGTGTAGGTCAGTATTTATGAGATACATACTTGGTATTGAAGGGGACTGTAGGGAAATAGGTAGATTTGGGTGCTTTAGAGGTGTCCCCACCTTGTGGTGCATGCGTACAGGTGAGTGGATTATGGACTCACACTTGCCTCAAAGCTCGTAACACAGCTTTGAAGCCTGTCTTGCCCAGGCTCCTTCGGAGGCCTGGTATCTGATTTTATGTTCGTAATTTTGTGAACTCTTTTTTAAAGAGCCACCCTCATACTCACTGGACTGGATTCACTCGTTAGGAATACCTGTGCATATGTTAATTAAATATATTCAGTTCCCCCTCGTACTAGACTGTAGAATCCCCCCAAATCAGCCAGCCCATAAAATAGGAAAAGTAAGGGGCTGTGTAGAGCCTTTAGTATCTTCACAAGTTGTTTCTAAGAAGTTTATGTCTTGGACATTTAGCACATAATGATAGTTCCTATGTCCTAAATTTCCCAAACCGATGACTGACAGTTAGGATCTGTGTTCCTGGTAACTCCTTCCGATTGCCATTGGCCTGGAGCAATGACCAGCACTTCAGAGTTTCTTAGGGGGCGAGTCAAATTGAACTATGTAGCTTTTTACCTTGTCCTCGCGCCACCTAATGAGAAAATTAATTTAATGGCTCTTTTGTGAAGCATTTTTTCCCAGCCTGACATGGTTATCTGAAGATGTTGTAAATAATTTTCCCTGCCAAGAAGTCACTTGTTATAGGTAACTTTTATTTGAGAAATGGTTGTTGGTTTCTGGTGTGCTAAATTAACTTCTTTCTTCGTTTTCCAGAGTCCTTTTATTGTTTCCAGCCTGCTGTTAGGTACTGTAAAAGCTAATTTAGTGTAGATTATTTTTTAAAATGCACCTGGTATGGTGTTCAAGCTATGACATTTCCTGTCGAAATAATACTGCTATGGCCTGAAAGGAAATGACCCCAAGAAAATATAACCCATTTAAAAAAGGAATGAACTATTTGTCATTAAAAAAAGTTTTAAAATGATTCACGATATTTATTAGCCATTTAAATTTCTTATTCATAAATCTTAGGGAGGTGTGATCTCAGAAACCAGGAGGGTGAACAACAGTTGATAGGGGCAGAAGAAGGTCCCTATGTATGTACGAGGCAGAGCAGAGAGACCGCAGATGAGAGGACAGCCCGATGTAATTTGTCCTACCTGAAACAAAGCAGCCTGTTCCATTGGCCTGCATGACAACAAAACTCACCTTAATGGCTTAGCAGCCACAGTGAAGGGCTGTGGGGGCGGGATGAACTGGAGTTAAGAAACTAGATTGCCTGGGGGAGGAGGGTGGTCACACCATCTAGGTGTCAGTTCTTGGTATGCCCCTAATTTGGTGACCTTTGGAAAGTTACTCACCTTTCTGGAATAGTCTCCTCCTCTGTAAGAGAAAGGCAGTAGCCTGGATAATCCTTGGGACATTCTGCATCTGCGGATAAGCAGACATCAGACTTACAGGAAATGAAAATGGTAAGGGTGGACGTGGACTCTGTGAAAGGGAGGCAGCTGTGTAGATTGCGGTCTAGAAAACAGGTTGGAAATACCCCAGTGAAGATGCGGGTGTATGTCTCTCTCCATGGGCAGGTGACCTTTACTGGGAGGACTGGGCACTACCTGAGGTTAGTGTTGAGCTCTCTGGGGTAACTAGCAACTGGAAAACACCTATTAAGGAACCATACTTCCCTCTGTGGGCCTGTGCTTCTCCATCGCCCCCAGCACAGATTGGTTAGCTTTGTCTTCTGGGCTCCCTGCTGTGCTGGCTTCATGGCCTCATCAAGGCACACCTTCTCACTGATGTTTCTGTGCCACAGCAGATTTTCTCTTTTGTTCTGAAGCCCTGTTGAAATTCATTTCTCTGCAGAATCAGACATATTTATTTATCTTGTCAGTGTCCTACTTAGAGAATCAGATACTTCTGTATTTGTTTTTGCAGATCTCACACATGTAAATGAGCTTTTGTAAGCAGCAGGGTAGGTCGAGTCTGAAATACCTTGAGTCCTTGCCAGTTTGCTGCTTAGCTCCTCAGTTAACACTGACGGCACTGCTGTCGCTTCTGTAGTTCCTGGGCAATGGGTACGAATAGCTCCTTCTCTCAAGAGTTTAGTAACCAAGTGGAGGAGACTAATGCGAATGGAAGCACAAGGAACAGAATAATGGTATTAATAGTAATACTAGTGAAAGCAATGGACATTTTTCTGAATGCTTACTATGGACCAGGACTGTGCTAGTAAGCACTTCACGTGCACTAAAGCGTGTGTTCACACACACACACACACACACACATTAACAATAAATGTTTACTTTTCACAATAACTCTATCAGATAGGAATTATTCTTATCTACCTTCTTCAAATGAAGAAACTGAGGCCCAGAAAGGAGAGGTAACTTGCCCAAAGTTGCACAACATTAGGCATGTGTAGGATTAAATTTTTCACTGTAGAGAACTCTGTATTAGTGTTAAATAAGTGCTAAGTCTATGATTGTGTGGTTGTTGGAACGAGACAGGGTTAGTTCTGATGGGGTAAAGGGAGAGTGGTTTAAACTGTTTTGTAGGAAGAAGTAGCCACGAGTGTGTGAAGTGGGGGATGAAAGAGCATTTCCAGCTGGAGATGATTGCTTGTTAGGGTTGAGTGGAAGGAAGTTGGACAACAAATAGGTTTGTTCAGCCAGAGTGAAGAACATCCCTCTGTGTGGTGCGGCTAGGTGATCAGAAGGCAATGAGTGGAGAGTTATTTCGTTAGTTGGTAGTGTAGGCATTGCCATAATTAGTAGTAGGTCAATACCTTATAAAATTACTTCAGAGTGTAAAGACATGTTTCTAACAGAAATGTGTTAGACTACAAAGCAAGTAAGGTGCAAGCATTAACGTCCTGCCCTTAGGAGACTTCTCCTTGGGTCCTGTTTACCAAATGACATGGGCTTCACACCCTGGCTCTGAGCCATCACCATCTTTGCTTCAGTTTCCATTAATTAGCTCTGAGTCTTAGGTCTGGAGTCACTTGAAGCAGCTCAGAACTCATTTGTTTCAACCCTCCTGGATGGCTTGGGATACTTGCCTATTCTGACACGTCTGCCTTGCCCTGGCAGCCACATTATACATTCTTTTGAGACAGGTGCCTCTCGGGGAGGGCAGTGGAGTAGCGTCTGTTGGCGAACATGCATTCGAAGTGGCAGCCCCTTAAGGGCTCCAGATGGTGAACATCAGATATGAGATTAAAACTTGGGCAAGAACTGGAGGCAAACTGGAGTGACCTGGATTTGTGGGTGCTTGGAAAAAGACATTGTATGTGTGGTAGGTCATATTTGTTTCAAGGGGTTTTTCCTCATAAAGTGGAAAAGGGGAGAAAAACATTGGGAGATTTCCCCGGGTCTGTCAATGGCTTTTTTGTTTGTTTACTTAATTAACTAATTAATTTGTTTATAATCCTCCTTGTTTGGAAAAGATTTATGGCAGTACCTTAAATCTCTAAATCTATCAAACAGGAAAATCTTATGAAGTAGCCAAGTTAGCAAGCTATATGTGCCTCTTTTTAAATGTTTATGTATAACAAGCCCTGGCTGGTGTGGCTCAGTGGATTGAGCGCAGGCCTGTGAACCAAAGGGTAGCTGATTCGATTCCCAGCCAGGGCACATCCCAGGGTTTCGGGCCAGGTCCCCAGCAGGGGGTGCATAAGAGGCAACTGCACATTGATATTTCTCTCCCTCCTCCCTCCCTTCCCCTCTCTTTAAAAATAAATGAATAAAATCTTTTAAAAAATGTTTCTTTATAACAAGATGGCTGTATAATCAATAAATTCTAAAAATGAGTAATTAATGTGGTTATATTTCTCATCTATTTTCTACCTTTAAAAATGTGCTTTTCCTTTCAACTTTGAGTTGCATAGAAATTTCATGTGTTCTAGTTTCTATAGAGATTAGTGTTTGAGAAAGTCTAGCACTGACATGGTCACTTGTGTTTTTGCTTTTCTTAAAGCCCCTCCTGCTTTAAGAAAAGCTCTGGAGCGCTGTGAACACACCACCAGTGGGAGCATCCCCGAGTGTGGGACCCTCACGGCCTCCCCTCATTACCTTGTCTTGCTCTGCTCGTTGCAGGGCTCCCAGAAGGCTCACATGGTTCTGGGCATTAACAAAAATCTTGCCTATAGGAATTTACAACCAAACTTTGGACAGCAAAGACCACTGTCTTCCTTTTTCCCATCAATCTCGTGAAAACCAGAGTGTTACCTAGCGTTTACCTCCTATCTCAGTGTGTTCCGCTCTCGTGCATGTTGCCACACGAAACCCCCTAGCTCAGTTTGGTGGTACTGACAGATGAGCAGACTTTGCAGGGTCACCCTCAGGGGCTGACGAGACTGACTCAGTGCCTCTCCTAAGCACTCTAGCCTTTGGAACATGGGCCAGCGACTGGGGTTTTGTGGGGAGGCAGTGAGGGAAAGAACAGTGAATGGAGGAAAGAAGCAGTGCACACAGTCCGCTCCTTGTCCATGAACAGAGTGGCAAGGAAGGAACCTTACCCCGCGCCAGGCACCTCATTAGGAGCATCATCAGTAACCTCCTATTTCAACCTCACAACCACCCCGGCAGCTGAGTATTACTGCTTTTTGTTTTACACGTGGTGCAAGACACAGGTTAAGTAATCAGATTAAAAGCTACTGTGTCATAGAACACAGAAGGATTCTGAACCAGCTCCGACATTACACATAGGCCATCCAGCACGAGTGGGCTAGTTTGAGCTTTTCGTTCCTTCCTTTTTCCTGACAGAATGTATAGGGGGAATAAAGAGAGGTATTTGAAACAAAGCTCTTGTCGCTTAGCCATTTTAATGAAGGTTTGTGGCTAAGATGAGAGTTTTACAATCACCTTGGGATTTCAGAACACTGGTTTTAATAATTACGAACTGAAGCAGAGAGAGTCCTAAGGAAATGTGGGTCATGCAACCAAAAGTCTGAATGAGGAGTGGTGAGGAGGGATCTAGTCAACTTAGAGAGTGCTGGAGTGTCCAGGGAGACCTCCAGGGCAGATGGGGGACAGAAGGGGGAACTGCGATCCTTAGGCTTCGGAGTGATAATGGGATTTTGACTTGTGACACCTGTCTGATCTTAATGCTTTGCACCATAACAGGAACTGACCAGAGTGTGGCACCAATATCCAAGGGTCTTAGGTGGCAAACGTGGGTGCCGTTGAGTGGGAGCAGATAATGCACTTTACTAACAGCATGACCAGACTTGCCCATCTAGAAAGATTTCTGCTTGTATACCCTCTGGAGCATTATGGTCATGCCAATGTCATTGTTCGGACCATCAGCACTCACAACAGTGGAAAGAAGCATGGGCCTGGGATCAGAGAGACAAGGATTTAAATCCAATCCCCATCGTTTGTGAGCCGGGAGACCCCAGGCAAGTAGCTCCAGCCACTGTTCTCTGAACGATACATGGGGGCATTCATGCCTCGTAGGACTGCTGCATGTCAAACCGCCCAGTGCCTGGCACAGAAAAGTACCTAACTGTTATCATTATTCCCTAAGAGCAAATAAAAGCATAGGTGGTCTTTCTCATTGTGATTGTCAAAGCTATGATATGCCAGTGGGAGGGTCCCTCAATTTAGTGAGAGAAATCCTTGTAATTTCTGCTACAGCAAAAATGCAAATCACTACTAGATACATTTCTGGCAGCCATATGAGCCATTTATATAATGAAACCTCTCTAATATTATTTCTATTAATTGCCACACTTATAAGTATCCACCTGACCATTTTGTATTTCTAATTATTCTCTCTATGAAGGGATTCCATTACTGCCATGTCTTCTTAATTTCTTCTGATAAGTATCATTATCTCTTTACTTCATATTGTAATGTTTATGATTTCATAAACTCCTCAAATGTTAGTTTACCACCTGAGAAGCTCATTTTTCATAATGCTGTGGTAAGCATGTACTCAGAGAACTGGGTTCTCTGTTCCTTCGTATGCCTGCGTCATCACTGGCATTGAAGTGATTGTTGCTATTAGCATTTTCCCAGTGCATCACCCTGCTCAACACTTCAGCATGTGTCTGTCCCCCCGTGTGGCCCACACTGTCACTCCCCACTCAGGCCCTCACCTTTCTTTTTCTGTGTGTGAGATACATTGTTCAGGGACAAGACCGATTCTGTGAATTGGCCACACAACTTTAACTTCACAACAAAACAGCTGTGTCCTCCATTAGGAGGCGTTCTTCTCGAGGGCATGTGTGGTTTCTCCTGATTGCTCCTGATCCCTAGCAAGAGAGACGCAAAACACAGAGGTGCTCAATGCTTGTTGAATGGCTTAACGAGAGAGAAGGTGAGGAAATGCCCGTGGTTGGAAGGAGGTTGCCCTGGTAGGAGGATTTCCAAGACCCGGATAACTCTAAGATTCTATCAATGTGAACAGGACTCATGTGACAAGAGAAACGTGGCAGGTACTCTCTCGGGGACCATATTCATCTTAACTTTTATAGTATTTAATAAATGGTCAGGGTTTTTTTAATTGCCCTTTTTTCTAGGGTGTTATTTATAAAGGCTCTAAGTAGGCAACATTGATAAACTTAAAAAATTAGGTTTTTATTTTAAAGACAATACTGCTTTTCTGTTTGTTTTTGAAATATGATTTTATGAATTACTCCTGTGGTTGCTAGTAAGAGAACTCATCAGAGGTGGCTTCAAAAACATGGGAATTTTGATAAGGACATGAGGGTATCTGTTGGATTTTAGGGACAGGTGATGGCTGGACCAAGGGTACTAAAAAATAAAACAAATGAACAAACTCAAACCAACAATCCATAGTGTATCTGGGGTTTGGGTCAGGTAGTATGAGCAAGACCGTTCCCACCTTTGTAGGTAAGGCACTTTCCAGAAAAACAGATGCCAAACAGATAATCCAGTATTTATCTCTACAGAAGCTGTACCAAGGGCGTGTGATTCTTTGTCTGGTGCTGGTGTTGAGGATTTTGTAATCATTAGTGCTAATATTGCTAGAGAAAGAAGTTAATTAAGCTGTCTGTTGTTCTGTTGCAGTAATTTCTGTTTGCAGGGCTCATTAACATCTTTGATCGGAACGAGCGACTCTTTTCTGGTTGCAGTACACTAACATCACCCAAATGTGGGGAGTCGCTCTGCAGCTCGGCCTGCTTTCTTCCTCACCTCACTTCAACCTGCTGCCCACGGGCCGGTCTCCCGCAGGCACAGGGGTGGTGCGGCGAGGCTGAGCTGCAGTGCATGCCCATCCTTCTGTTGAGTGAGGGTCTTGTATTTGGAGAGATGTTGGGTGATGTTGAGGAAATGGTTCAAAAAGCACATGGTGAGTGTTTGAGAAGCTTCCTGTAATGGCTGGATGAAGTGAAAGAAAAACAGATACACCTTGCTGTCATTTCTATCACATCCTAGAAGGCAACGTTGAGTTCACTGTGTGGTGTCGAATGGGTCACCTGGAACTCAGAGTTCATGTAATCCAAACTTCTATCTTCTAAGGAAGAAACAGACCTAAAGAAGTAAAAATGGCTTGGCCAAGAAGTCAGACTGGAACCAGAAGTGGATATATGGGCTTCCGATTCTATTCTAGCATTGTCTCCAAAAATGATCATTTATAGGGCCACAGCTCTGTCCTTAGCAGGGTCTTGGTATATGTAATCATCTGCTAGGGCTGCCATAACGAAGTACACAGGCTGGGTGGTTTAAAGAACAAAATTTGTTTCATCACAGTTATGGAAGCCAGAAACTGAGGTCAAGGTGCTGGCAGGTTTGGTTTCTTCCGAGGCCTCTCTTCCTTGGCTTGTAGATGGCCGTCTTCTCCCTGTGGCGTCCCAGGGTTTCCCTCTGCACTTGTCTGTGTCCTAATTCCCTCTTCTTACAAGAACACCAGTCGTGTTGGACTAGAGGCCCATCCATATGAACTTGTTGTACCATAATCACTTCTTTAAAGGCCCTGCCTCAAATATGCTCACAGTCCAAGGAACTGGGAGTTAGGTTTCAGCGTGCAAACTGGGGGTAAGAGGGAGCAGACACAATTCAGCTCATAACAGTATCTATAAATTATTGCGATTCATTAATTGAATACCATAATTGATTGATTATGGATATTTATTTCCCAGTCTTTAAATGACCATTTCAACAGGCTTTTCAGATACCCATCTTACTGTAATATGCAGCCAGCTAATTTAAAATCCTGATGCCATAAATGTCTGTAATCACTCACTGTGTGCCAGGCATGGTGCTAGGCACTGGGGAAAACTGCACATCGGAAAGACCCACTCCCTGCCTTTTTGGAGGTGAGAGTCGATCAGGAAAGGAAGGCAATTTCAAAAAGAGTTTGTGAAACTGTCACGAAAGGGGACATACAGGTGCCATTGCTAGATCTTTCTATTCAGATCTTCCATGGTGGCAAGTTCACATTTGGGTCAGCTGGTTGTTTGCCTCTTGAGGGGGCCGGTGGGGCGGGGGAGGGTTGTTTGACTCGTTGCAGTAGTCATGTGTCTGGGCTGCTGTGGTCCCAAAGAGGAAAGCATTGGAAGATATCACTGTGTTCATTCCAAGTAGGTTCTTTCATGGCCAGAATGCTCACTCGGGAACTGGATTATTTATTATTTATGCATGTTCAGTGCATTTCTTTTGGAGCAGGGAAAGCTGCTATTTTTACTATCTGGTAGTGAGTGTTCTGATGACTCCACGACAAAACTGTTTTGTACTGGACCCCATCTGTCTCTCTTCTGGGGTCACGTCTTCATCATGTTGTGTGTCCCTGATGTCTGGCATCATGCCTGGCATTTAGTAGGTCTTCAGTAAATATTTGCTCAATAAATGTGTGCTGGTTGGAAAATTGTCCATTACTAGCTTTCTGCACAAGATAAATGCCCAGCCTTTCTGAGCAAGACATCATGAGTCACGCATGGTCTACCTTACTCGGCACCTTGTAAATGGCAGACAATGCCAGCCCTCAGCACCCTAGCCAAGAGAGAGAGGCCAGTCCTCTCTGCATCAGGGACCTTGGAAGAGTCTTAAAGATGGAAAAACAGGTACAGGTTATTGCACAGACATACATTAAAATGTAATTTGTGCAATTTACCTTTTTTGGACCTATGGACGTATAACACTCATCCCTTGTCTCTGGGGTAGATAGTACTCCCTTCTGCTCTAATCACAACTTCCTTCATCATGAATCATACATAAGTGAATTCAGGTGAACTTGGAAAGAAGCAAGAGATGTAGCTCTTTTTGAGCGATGTGGGAGTGGGAGTGGGAAGGTTGTTCTAGGCATAAAGATGGCATCAAAAGAGGCTTGGCTGCTTTTCCATTTCTAGTAATCATTGACAGTTCACTGTTTAACAATTTTAAAAGTATCCTCTGAACCTCAGGATGTTCAAAAACAAGCATTTCATGATAGAGATTACCGTATTTTTCGGACTATAAGATGCACCTAGGTTTTAGAGGAGAAAAATAGGAAAACAAATTCTGAAGCAAAAAATGTGGTAAAATATTTAATAACATAAATAATACAATGTTTCACCAATGTAAATGTAAACAGAACTCAGCAGTTTTTTGCGCAACCAGTGTGGATCTGCAGCTGGTGCCAAATTACAGCTCCCATCATCCCAACCTGTCCTGGTATGATGGGAGTTGTAGTTTTGCTACAGCTGCAGGGCCACATTGACAGGTGACCCTGCAGTGGAATTTGCCTGTGTTAATGTTAAGGGTGGGGGGGGGTGGGGGCGGACATACCTGTCACGTGATGGAGGCACGTACGGGCGCCGCAGGCTTTCTTCTCCTAATGTGTCTGCACTGCCTGTACCCCCCTCCCTACCACTATAGTATGCTACAGCGGGGACTCTGCTCCTGCCTCCCTTGCTTCCCACCACCGGGACACCCCCTCCTCTCGCCCCACTCCTGACGCCGCCAGCTTCCTACAGCGGTGACCCTGCTCCTGTGTTCTGTGACCCCGCTCCAACGCCTCCCCACCACCCTTCCACCCCCCCAGTAAGCCAGGTAAGCTACATTCAGACTCTAAGACGCACCCCCATTTCCCTCCCAAATTTGTGGGGGAAGTACGTCTTATAGTCCAAAAATACGGTATGTCCATTGATGAGATACATAATATGATCAGTGGTAGAAGCAAAGGTGGGAACTGCTTTGTGGTGAGTATTTAAACATACAGAAGTCAACAAATTCAGGAGATAAAATGAAACTGCAAGTGCGACTCAGCCCCCCAGGGCACATGGCGGCAGCATTCTCTGCGGCATGGCGCACTCCGTTGGACTTAGGCTCATGTCTTTGCAGAGCTCTTGTGTCAAGGTCTCAGTGTGAGCAGTGACTTTAGACTTTCACGATGTTTTGTCTTTTTTTCACCCACAGTATATGCTCTTGTAGTAGCATTTATGTACTGACATTTGATATTGCTGATAAAAATTTAAGAAGTGGTGCTGTGCTTAGTGGGTGGTGCACAATCTATATGACTTTATGAAAAAAAATTCTGTTCTTTGCTTGAACATGACCCAATACTGAAACAAAACATAGTCACCTGTCTTTCTGAGATTTTTAATATATACATATGTGTACATATATGTATATGTGTGTGTATATATATTATTGTGTTAAAATACACAGAACATAAAATTCACCATCTCAACCATTTTTTCAGTGCACACTTCCATGTTAAGTACATTCACATAGTTCTTCAGCCATCAACACCATTCATCTCCTGAACTCTTTGCTTTGTAAGACTGAAACTCTACCCGTTAAACAGTAACTCCCTGTTTCCTCCATTTCCCAGACCCTGGCAACCACCATTCTACTTTCTGACTGTGAGTTTGACTACACTAGGTACTTCATCTCAGTAGGATCATACAGTATTTGCCCATTTATGACTGTCTTATTTCACTTAGCTGGTTCACTTTTGTAACAGCTTTACTGCAATATAATTCACAGACTATAAAATTCACCCCTTTAAAGTGTACCATTTTATGATTTTTACTATATTCATAACTGATACATATTTGAAGAGAGAGTAAATTCAATTCTCTTTTCTTAGTTCTCAAAAATGTGCACATGCTTTTCATCTGGCAAGTCCAGTTATAAAAATGTTACAAGATAAAGGGAAGAGGTGGTTGGGGGTGGATATCTAGATTATGCTTAGTTTGGTTCAGATGAATTCAGATAACCAAAATATTTTTGTAAGCATGTTTCCTTTCATTGAAACATCTTCGTTTGCATCCTGGCACCAGCAGTATGTGACTATTTATTGTTGCTCTTGTGAGGGTATTATTTGTTTGCAAAGTTGCTTGTGATGAGTTAGCCAGAAATTCAACAGAACTGAAATTTCTTAAAGTCTGAATATGTTCAAAGACCAGTTTTGAATCAACTGAGGCGATAGATGGAACTGGCACTTGAGTTATTTGATATCTAGAATTCCAGTGCTAAAGACGATATTTTGATCTAAGTTAGAAAAATGGCATTTCAAACTTATCCTGGTGGTGGGAGTGCAACTTGGAACCAACATGCAGGGAAACAGTTAGGCGTTAGCCAGGAAAGATGAGTATGTGTGCCCTGACTAGGCAGTTTCCCTGCAGAGTCTGCCCCTTGGAAAAACTTCTCTACGTTCGTACTGGAAAGTATGTATGCTGTCATCACAGTTCACTGGTTTAAAAAGTAAAGTCAGACTGCCCAGATGTTTATTAAAGTAGAATGGACAAATAAACTGTGCTATAATTATATACTAGAATACTATGCAACAATGAAAATGAATGCTCTAAAAAACTATGCAGAGCAATACGGATAAATCTTGACAACCTCATGTTAAGCAAAAGGAAAAAAGGTAGGGTGCCAAAAATTCATATAACATGAGTGATTCTGTTTATCAAATTAAAACATATGCATAACTGAAAATAATAAATTAGAATTTCACCCTGAAACAGTTAAGGAAAGACCGAAAGCCTAGAAAAGCGTCTACTAAAACTCTTTTCCCTCTGTTCTGAGAGTATATGTGGAAACGAAAGCTACCAGCTATTTCTGCCATTTAAATGCTTCTGTGAAATTTCTAAGTACCCTGCAGAGTAGCTCTTTAAAATACCACATGCACACTACTAGCAGGCTGAAAACTTACAGAAAGATGGCTGGCTGAGAAACAAATCATGCATGCAGAATATTTTTACTTAAAAAATTTACATTCCTGAAAATAGAATTTTCAGAGAGAAGCCTTTCTTGAATGATGTTGAATTGAAGGCTATCACTAAAAATAGATCTATAATTTTTACTAAGTGAACATTAGCCAGGATCCTAATCAGTAGATACTTCCTGTGTTCAGTGCTCATGTTGTCACTTTATTACTTAAGTCAACATGGGTTGTGCCTGTTCTCCCATCCCTTGTCCTCTGCTCATTTGGTTGTCATTATGAGATGACCACCGTCATCATCATGGTCATTGCCACCACCACCACCATCATCATCATGACCTGGGTACGTGCTCTGTGCATGCCTGAGACAGTAACACACTCCTGAGGAATAGCCCACGCTGAATGCAAGCCTGTTCTGCCTTAGGGCCTTTGCCCCACTGGTCCCTCTGCCTGATTTCTGGGCCCTGTGTGGCCGCATGACTCACTTGCTCACTTGATTCAGGTCTTTGCTTAAGTGTCACCTTAACTGAGAGATAACTATAATAACATTTCTGTCACTTTCTACCCCTTTCATTGGTTTGCTTTTTTCATATTACACTTACATATATTTGTTTGTCTCTCTTCTTCCACTAAAACCTGAGAGACTTAGAGTTCATAGAAGTGGGGACCATGTCTGCTTCTCTTGCTCTTGCATCTCAGCATTTGGCACTGGGCCTGGCACATGTAGAAGCTCAACAATTCTACATTGAGTAAATGAATGACTGAATCATCCCAGAAACTCTTTGAAATACTACCATTCGACAGACTGAAAAAATGGAGGCTGAGATAGCTTAAGCTACTTGTTCAGATTCATGCAGCTGGTGAGTAGCAGGGGTTAGAATTCAAAGCAAGAGCACCTGACCCCAAAGTCTGTTCGGACTGCTCCCCTTTTCTGCCTTCTATCTGTCACTGATTCTGATGTGACTTTTCTTTCTTTTTTTTTTTGCATAGAGCATCTTCTCTTTTCAGATGATGAGATCAATTGTTCAATTCCATGAATGTATCTTTATAACAAATACTTTTGCCCCCTTTAGGACTGTTTTGTTCTGCATATGCAGAGATTCCCCTGCATTTCAGATTCGGTGAATTTTTTTGGCCATATTTACTGTCTTTTCCAGCTAACACCCTGTGCCATGTTTAGTGCAGTTGTCTGGGCTCAAAGACCACAGCGGGCGTGCGAGAGCAGCAGAGGAGATTGCAAGTGGGAAGGATTCATACAGATAACCCACTGAGCTGTGTTATCACCTAAATGCACGTGTCATTAGACCACTTCTGATGGCATCTAATGACCTCATCCTGGACATGTGCTGCCTTGTAATCTGCACTCATTTGTCACTTTATACAGTGCTACATTTGCTGAAATAACATGGATGGGAAAGTGAAATAAGTAGTATGGATGTCTGGAATGCTTTATTTATTATTTTAATTTTCTGTAGCCTGTTTTGGGATACAGCAGCTAGCTCCAAAGTTAAAAATAAACCAACTAATGGTAGAAGCTGAAATTGTCACCCTTTTTAATAGAAACTCAGATAGCGGTGGGGCCTCTGAGAGTTCTCATTTGGTGAGGAGAGGGTAATCTTGCAGGAGTACACATGTAGCCCGTTAGTGGAGTGGTTGGGCGTCCTGGAATCTCCTTTCTGGGGCTCCTTCCAGGGCCCAGCTGCCTTTTCCTCGGCACTTTGCCCAACCAGCCATGAAGCCACACATGTCATGGAAGGTAAAAGCCTTTTCTTGGACCATATATTGGTTGATTATCAGCAGCCTCTGTCCTCCTAGATCATCTGGCTTCTTTATTAAAGCCATCTTTGTTTACCACGGGGGACTGTTGGCAGAGCTCAAGTGATCTTCGCTAAGACTGCATATTAACTATTGACCAAACTTCTCAGGATCCTAGGACATCCTGGGGTGTGTGGGGGGTGCAGCAGAATATGAGAGAGATGGGGAGAGAGAGAGAGAGAGAGAGAGGGAGAAACATTGATGTGGGAGAAACATCAGTTGGTTGCCCTTGTACATGCTCTGACAGGGGATCAAACCCACATCCTAGGTGTGTTCCCTGTCTGGGAATTGAACCCAAGGCATTTTGGTGTAAGGGACAATGCTCCAACCAATTGAGCCACCTGGCCAGGGCAGAATATTTAACATTTTAGATCTAGCATCTTTGAAAACTTCTACTTTTCTTCTGGCATAGAAATAAGCCCCACATTTCTTCTATTGTAAAAGGTATTTCGAGAGGATATTGGTTGTTTTAAAGTAAAAATGATACTAATATTTATTAAACACTTACTATGGTCCAGATACTATCCTAAGTGCTTTACATACATTGTAAAATTCAATTGTCACAGCAGCCCAATGAGGTATTTATTGTTATTAGCCCCATTTCATGGATGAAGAAGTTGAGGCTCAGAGAGGATAAACAGTTTACCCACAGTATCAGAGCTTAAAGTGATGGATTGGTCATTTTAGTCTAAGCAGTCTGACTCCAGAACCTGCTCTGCCCATTGATTGTTTTTTCTCTGATGGTGTGTATACGTTTAAGGAACTGAAAGTACAGGACAGAGTGAAGGGCCAGTCACCCACACCAGATAACCATGAGCATTGTTTGTGTTTCTCGTCATGCACATTCTTTAACTGGGGTCACAGGCTGCACCATTAGTGAGCTGCCCTTACCTGGTCTGTATGTTGTGAACATGTTGCCAGGTCTTTTCCAGTCCCACATAGCATCAGTTTATTGCCCGTACAGTTGTCCATCTCTTACAGATACTGTAATTACATAACTAATATAATGTGTCAAACGGTTAGTTCTCTAGATCTGCTATTGGTAGTAATACTGCTCTCTAGTTCTGCTATTGGTAGTAATGCTGTGCTGGATTTCCTTGAACACACACCTTTTTTGTATATCTCTGATTGCTTCCTTATGACACATTTCTAGAACCAGAACTGCTGGCTCAAACCATAAGAGCCTTTATGAGATATTCGATAGGCATTATTAAAGTACTGTGTTTTAGCACTTACTGGCCATGAGAAAGAATGTCCATGTGTCTGCACTCTCGGACAACATTAAGTACTGTAATTAAAAGACAGAAATACACAGGAGACTTGCCAACTTGATGAGTTAAAAATAATTTATTATTTTAATTTTTCAGGAGTGTGGTTTTGAGTGAGGTTGGACTTCTATTTTTTTATTTTTTAATATTTCTTTTAAAATGGGCTATTTATCTTTGCTTATTTTTGTTTTAGGACACATATCTTTTACTCATAATTTTTATATGTTCATTTTGAATTGAGGATATTGACTGTAAGTGATTTTACAAATATTTTTCCCACTTTCATATTTTCCTTTCAATTTTATTCAAGGTAATTTTGATATACAAATATTCAAAATGTTTGTATAATCAAACACATTAATTATATATATGTTTGCTTCTCTACCTAGAAAAGCCTTCCCATACATGAGGATGAAACAAGTATTCACCTATAATTTAGTTCTTTTATTATCTCATAGTTTACGTTTAGAGTTTATTTTGACATACTCTCTTAGGCACGAGAGTCAAATAAACTTTGGCAAATAGTAATAGTGCATCAGTTGTTGTCATGTCATTTATTTAATACTCTTTCTCTCACCAACCTTTATCATGTACTAAGTATTTTATGAATGTGGGTATGCTCCTGAACTTTATATTTTGTTCTCTTGATCTTTGTGGTTTTGCATTTTAGTTTGGGCTCTACAGTTTTAATAGTTTTTAACATAAGTAGTCTTAGATTCTTCCATTTAATTTTCTTTTTTTGAAATTTCTTATCAATATTTAGTCTATTTATTCTTCCATGTGAATGTAGACTAGAGTAGATTTTAAAACCTTTTAATAAATTTTAATTGTCATAGATTATATATCAATCTGGAGAGAATGGAATTCATTACACCTTTGCAACTTTTGATTTTTGTGCACAGTCTTATTCGACTTTTGTTGTCCCTTAGTAAAGTATTGCCTATTTTTGTAGTATCTTAGTTTTTGCTAAATTTTCCTTAGAGATTTTATAATGTTCATTATAGTTGACATTTGATCTTTATTTCTTTATATTTTCAGCTTATTGATGGTTTATAGAAAAACCATATATATTTTCTAAATAGCCAATAATAGCATTTCTAATAATGAAAATGCTGTGTCCTACATTTTCATGTTTTTAACTTTCTTTTAGAACATCCTGATGCCATGTTTAATAATAATAATGATAGAGCAGTTATACTTGGCTTCATTTCTGAATTTAAGTATTAACTCATGTTTTGAACTTTTAATATGATGTTGGCTATTGGTTTCTGGCAGATATTTTTATTGTGACAAATAAATAGTATTCTAATTTTCAATACCCCTTCCCACAGAATTTTTTATGTCTTTAAAAAATATTTTATTTATTTATTTTTAAGACAGGGGGTAGGGAGGGAGAAAGAGAGGCGGAGAAACATCAATGAGCAGATGCCTCTCACAAGACCCCACAGGGTCCTGGCCTGCAGTCCAGCCATGTGCCCTGACTGGGAATCAAACAGGCAACTCGTCAGTTTGCAGGCCTGCTCTCAATCCACTGAACCACATCAGCCAGGGCTTTATGTCTTTTCAGCATCTTTAATAATGACATTTTTTCTATTGAATCAGTGATTCTATGGATTTATAATGTAATTTATGTATCATGTCCATTCCTGGAAGATTTGAATTTACCTGTTCCCCAATTATTTGACTGAGGTCATTTTTTTTGTTGTTTTATTATTAACCCCCCATTCACACACAATATTTTTCTATAGTAATTTTTTTGATCAAGACTTTTACTTCTTAAATTAATGTTATAAATTTTAATTTTTCCAGAAAATTTGCCATTTCTGTATTTTAAATTTTACTAACATAGAGTCAAGTAATACATATTCATAAAATTTATAATATCCTTAATATTTTTCATTTTATCTTCTCATTTCTAATGTGATTTAATTGTTTTTTCTTTGGAACATCAGATTAACTATGAATAAATCTATTTTGTTCTTCGATATTTTCAAGGACCATCTTTTGAAAGCTTTCCTGTTGAAAGAAAAAATATTTAAATATTTGAATTTGTTTCTGTTGTGATTTTTGTGGGTTCTACTTTCATTTTGCTTTTCCTGGATTTATTCCCTTTTCTAATTTCTTTTTTGAAAATATTTATTTATTTTTAGACAGAGGGGAGGGGAGGGAGAAAGAGAGGGAGAGAAACATCAATGTGTTGTTGCCTCTTGTGCGCCCCCTACTGGGGACCTGGCCTGCAACCCAGGCATGTGCCCTGACTGCCCTACTGGGGACCTGGCCTGCGGCCCAGGCTTGTGCCCTGACTGGGAATCAAATCAGTGACTCTTTGGTTCGCAGGCCTGTGCTCAATCCACTGAGCCACACCAGCCAGGGCCCTTTTTCTAATTTCTTGAGTGGAATCCTTTTAAAGTTCTTTTTTTTTAAATTTTATTTTAATCATTGTTCAAATACAGTTTTCTCCCTTTTACTCCCAATCCAGCCCACCCACCCAACCCTCTCCACCTCCCTCCCATTACCACCCTCCCCCTAGTTTTTGTCCATGTGTCTTTTAAGTTTGTTCCTGTGAACCCTTCCCAATGTCCCCTGGAATTCCCTCTTCTCTCCCCTGTGGTCACTGTCAGCCTGTCCTCTATTTCAGTGTCTTTGGTTATATTTTGCTTGTTGTTTATGTTCCTGTTAAAGGTGAGATCTAAAGTTCTTAATGATGAAAATATTTAAGGTGTTTGTGTCTGAGTGTAGGTTCTCCACATTGGATACACAGTGTTCTCCTTATCTTTATTTCAATCTGCAATTGCATAATTTAGTATTCCTTACACTCTATACCTAGCTAGAAGAATGTTTTTAAAATGCACAGGTTTATTTGAATTGTTTATGCTTTTGTTTATTAATGTAGAGAATACTGCACATTGGTCATGGAGTGTTGAGAGGGAGTCACAATTCTTTGATGTCCCAATACATGATTTGTTTTTGTTATTGTCTATGAGCCCCTGTATAGAAATGCATGCTCTAATTACCAGTTTTATCTAGTCATCATATCAGCATTATTTATTATTTCACCTTACTTCTCTATATCCTTACCAAATTTTTATCTGCTTATTTTTTCAAGGACTAAAAACAATAAGGTAGACTTCTGCAACACTGTTACATGGTTCTCAGTATCTGCCTATTTTCCTTTATACATTTCTGTGCTGTGTTATCTTGGCACGTATAGTCTTTTCTTTGAAATGTACCCCTTGTCAGTAAAAATGGCATTCCTGTTTAATGCTTTACATATTTCATTCTGCTTTTATTTTAATTGATGACTCTCTCTTTTTAATGTGCAGTTTTCTGCTATTCCTTGCCCCATCCTTTTTCTTTTAACTTTTATGGGTTTCTTACAGGTAGCATGGAGGTCATTCTTAATTTATGACTCTACCTGAGGTTTTTTTTGCATCTGAAAAGAGAATTAATATCTGTCCTCAATGTTGATATACTTGTTCTAATTTTTTGTCATCTTTTAATTCTTTTTCCTTTTATGACTCCTTGATTTTCCATTTTGTCTGATATGATTTATTCTTTAACAATTTTCAAGTTATGTATGTTTAGTTTTCTAGTTTTCTTAACCTCTAAATGAAAATATACCTATATTTCTATATGAACAAGAAGCTTAATGATGTAGGATGACATTGTACTTTATTCTTCTTCTTTGGGATTCTTCTTTTCTTTCAAAAGATAGATATATAGATATTTTGGTCCAGTTTATTCTACTTTTAATATTATACAAATTTTCTTAGAAGAATTATGTAGATAATTTGTATTGTTTTCCAACTATATGTAGTTGTTAGTCATTTATATGTTTTGATTACATATTATAAACTACTTCAAAGCACAACAACCCCTTATTCTTTATTTTTTTTAGTTAATTTTTTTGGTTGTCTAGAGAACTTCAAAAATGTTTTTATGAAGGACATTTTCTGATTGATCTTTTGCATGCAAGAATGCCTTTTTCATTTTTAGGTCTTAAAACTTGATTAGTCTAGAATTACTGCATCAAATCCTTTGCAGTCAGAGCTACAGCTTGTTGTTTTATTTTTTCTGATGTCAAATACCAGCCTGATTTTTCTCCCATCTTACTGTCCCAAGTATTTCTTTCCTTCCTCATTAGAAGCTAAGGATTTTCTTATTTTGATCTGAAAGTTCAGGTTTCACCAGAAGGTAAATAGATGACAGTTTCCATTAATTTATATATGTATGTGTAAATGTGTGGGTGTGGGTCAGTGTGTGAGTTTTCATTAATTTTTTATACAGAATGAGCTTTTTTCCCCCCTTTTCCTTTTTTGGGTGGAAGAGGTGGTGGGGAATCAGGTATTTCTTCAGTTCAGAGAAGTTTTCTTACATGATATCTTCAGTGATTGCTTCTGTGGTATTTGGTCTGATCACCTCAGGAATCACTGATACCTTGGCTTCCTATTCTGTCTTCAGTATCCATTCTGATCTGTCTTCTTGCTCTCCAGTTTTTTAAGGTCGTCCTTCATATGACTGATTTGATTTTACAGTGTCATCCTTCCTTTCCTTTGGTCCTAATGTAGCTTCTAATTATATTTTTGAAAGCTGATAATTGAAAAATTTGTGGGTTTTTTGTTTTGTTTTGTGATCCCATTGGTTTCTTTTTGGTTTTGTTCACTTGTCATATACATCATTTTCCATGTCTTGTTTCAGAGTCCAGATTTTTCTTCTATCTTTTTTGCAAGAAAAATCATATCTTACCTGAAACTTATTTGTATTTCTAATATTAAATCTTTTTCCAAATTATCTTCTTGTTTCATTTCTTGGATGTTTTTGTTGTTCTGCTGCCAAGTCACCCACACTGCATATATTTGGTCCACTCATCATTGAATGGTGAAAATTTAGCTTGGCCTGGAATTTGTTCTCAAATGGTCCTTATACCTTCTGAACAAGATTAGATTCCTTCTCTCACTCTGACCTGGAAGCTTTGTTCCTAAATTTTTACCAAGCCATGTATGTGTCCCTTCAGCCCTGCAGACTGGGAGGGAGTGGGAGCCAGGGGCAGTCACTGTTGGTGTTTTCTACATGGTGGTTTCTGCTCTGTGTTGGGCAAAGCCACTGTACATGAGACCGTGGTCTAATCCTGGATTTCTTCTTCACCGGAGGTTCACTGCAAGCCCTCTGAGCCTCTCATGGTGACTGAACTCTGGTGTCAGAGACCTGCTAGTAGGGAGATGGCACAACTGACTGGATACCTCGAGCACGGCAGTGCTTATGCTTAGTTCTCTTGCTCTTGTGCCGTGGGAAAGCCTGTGACTGTCTGTTTCCTGACCAGCCCTCACCTCCAGCTTTTACTCCTCCAGTTTAGGGCTATTTCTTATTAGATTTGTCAGAATCTCTTCTTGTTTTCTTATAATGCTGCACAACGTTTTCAAGAAGGAGAATTACCAGTGACATCTCTGGGTCAGCCTTTTATGTGTCCTACTGTTTATCTAGCAAAAACATGTTAATGATGGTTGCACATGTCTGATGCCCGTCTCTGTCTTCCAGCACCGATCTGTATTTTCCCTTTATTACATTCTTTTGGTGCTGATGATATATATGCTCTCAAGGCAGAGAGAGAAGGGGTGGAGAGAGCCTTCTTGAAGAAAATCTGATGTTCAAAGACCTAAATTTCCAAAACAAACAGAAATGACTGTGAATTTTACAAAACATTTATGAAGTGCTCTGAAATAATGAACTCCCCCAGGACACTCAGAACACAAAATAATTTATAGAAGTTAGGCTTACACGTAAATTGTCAGACACACAGCCCCTGTATGTAGTAAGCTACACCTGTGTCTCTGTAAGGGTCCCCAGGAGGCTCATGCTGCATGGTCCAATTAGGTACAGGAGAACATTCACATAGCAGCCAGTCCCTGTGCCTGTGACAATGTTTATGATCCAAAGTGGTGCCCGTTTCACCCTTTGCACTTTTCCCAGTGGCGTCGGCAGCTGGGTTCTGGCTTTTCAGCCTAGTGGCTGATTGCTTCACCCCAGAAACTCCCGTGATCCTTGAAGGCCCTCTCTGACTAGGGAGAGCAAGCATGCCCCCTTATTTTAAGGAAATAAAGAACAATAGTGTCACATATGTAAATAAGAGTGAAAGAAAACCCCAATCCTCTCCACATTTGAACACAGAGTAGTCAGAAGCGACAAAATAGAAGTGAAGCGCACACAGGTAGAGAGTGGGCCAGGGGCTTGATTTACCGATGAGCGTTTCCTCCCCTTTTACCAGTCCAGCTTCAATTATTGTCAACCAAAGTGACTCAGGAAAAAAAAAGGGACCTTGAAGTGTGTATCTGTGTGTGTGTTGCCTGCTGAGACGTTCAGGTCACAGACAGTGCTAGGAGGAAGGCAGCATGCTAGCTGGGGCTGTGTGGGACAGACCCGGACTAACACTCAGGCTCACAGACTAGACTAATGCACAGGCTCAGAGTCAGTGGCTCCTACCGACACAGCACTGTGCACCTAGCAGATAGTGTAAGACGCTAACTCCTGACTTCTTTCCTTTTGAGACTTTAATCTCACAGTTACTGATGAAAGTGTACAAGGGGACAAGACATGATAAGAAGACAGACAGGCTCACCACAGGCTGAGGGGGATGTGTCCACAGACTGGGCGGCCTCCTCCTCTGCAGCCTTGGGCATTGCTAACTGACTCACAGATACCCGGAAGGACATGCTGTGAGCTGCATTCCGGTGGTTGACTGCATTAGGGTCTGTGATCTATTTCCTAGATATGTATTTTGGATGTGAAAAATAAGGAAACCATCATCAAGGATCAAGGGGGAATGATATACATCCTTGACCTATAGCATCTTTGTTTTCTATGCACACATTTTGGTGTAAAGCAAGAGCCATTACATAATGACAAATCATGGTTGCCTGAAGCAGATGGGTATGTTTTCATGTGTTTGAAATATCAGGTGGAAACAGACTTGGCTCTTGCAACTCTTCCTTAGATTTCCCATTATAGACACTGACACTGTATTTTGATATTATACCTGAATATAATACTGACACTTTGAAACATGCTTTCCAAAGGTTACCCATGCAATAACATATACCAAGCCTTGGAAACACCTTTACCATTCAAGTACCCACCACATATGTGTTAAAGTGGGGTTTTCTTAGTGGCACTATGCAGGGATTCTGTAGTAAAGAAATACTGACTGAATATTGACTAGTGATTAAGTATATGTGCTCTGCTATGTGTTACTAATGTATAATTTCATCTACTCCCACAACTCTTTGCATTAGTATCATCATTATGTGTATTTTATGGTAAAGGGAATATAGACTTAGAAAGTTTCTATAACTTGTCCTAGAAGCTTTGAGGGTCACTTTTGGGTCTCTGACTCAATAACTAAATTCTTTTTACTCTACCACATCGACTCTCCTATTGATTTTCCAAGGAGTCTGTAATTTTTCTAAAGATCATATCATCTGAAAGTCGCTTAACCTAGAGCTTCAGCATCTCTATCTGTGAGCTTACCATTTCCCCCAACATCATACCTGTTTCTCTGCTCCTTCAATAATTCTGGATGGCGAGCAAATGGTGTTTCAGCGTGAGGGAGAAGGGACTGCGTCCCTGCAGCCTTGCCTAAGTACACAGCATTTTAAGGAAACCCTGGAGCAGTACAGGCACCTGAGCCGGTTATATCCCCAGCTGTGCTCTAAACTAGTTCTCTTGTGGCCTTGGGAAAGCCATACCCTCTTTAAGCCTCTTAGCACATCTGTGAAATGAAAGAGTTAGAGTAAACGATCTCCCTAAGGTCCATTCTGGCTCTGAAATTCTGCAATCATATGCATCACAAAATAGGAAGCCTGAACATATAAAACAGAATTTACTGTTGTCATAAAATGTAACTTACATAATTGATATGGTGCTGCATGGTAATTGGGCATTAGTGGAGGAGAGGCATGGGCAGGGCTTAGATGCTCTCAGGCAGTAAAAGTGTCAAGGAAAAGGAGAAAGGTAACTGGTTAGGGGAAGGACTAAGCTCAGATCTACCTTTAGGGGGCGCCTGGTGCCATGGGTGGAGGCCACAAGCTCTGAGAAACTGATGAAGAGAATCAGGCTCTTCCAGTTCCCAGTGATTCTAGGCAACTTCAGCCTATCTGGCTGGGTCAACCTGGGCTGCATTTAACCTATTCCAGAGCCACGGTGTTCTTTCTGAGGGTAGTGTAGTCTTTAAGACAGCAATGTGTCAGCAACTTTATATTCATTATCTCATAATTATTGTGTTATGTTACATTATATTATAATAATTCCTACTTTACAAATACATAACTAAGGCTCAGAGTTTGCCCACGGTCACAGAGGAGGATGAACCCAGCTTTTGATTTCAGTGTATGTATCTTTATGGCAGGCCTTAAGGTAAAGCAAAATAAGCTTTTCAAATTAAGGGGAGTTACCTTACCCTATCTCCAAATTCAGAGTGTTAGCTGCTGGCTGATACTGGAATTTAAAGGCAAGTAAAACTTCTGATTCCTCAATTTAAAAATGAAAAGATTTAAAGGACAAATATTGCTTAGGGGGCAAAACAAAGACCAAAATGTATTCATATCGAAACAACATACTGTTTCACTGCTGTTGACAGGGTGGGGTGGAAAACAATTACAGAGCAGAAACTGCTGGAGCCTTGAGGGGAGGCACCTTAGGGGCCAGAAGGGGAAGGATTCTGTACATAGACTTTACCTACATGACAATTTGGGTCAGCACTACTCTGTTTCACCTTCCTCTCGCATCAAATAGATGTTGGGGAAGGTGCTTTTGCTTATGCTTAGCTCACAAAGGACAGCTTAGTGTGGGGGTGATATTAATTCCCTTAATTCCCTTGACACGGATTTTGCCAACTTAAAGATTTATGTTCTGAGAACACTGACTCTGAAATGCATGAGAATTTTCTACTTGCAAAATAGATTCCATTTGCAGAGTATCTTCTGGGTTGTATTTCTCCTCTGTGTTATGGAAACATTTTCAGTGTCTGGAAGTTCTTGGACTGCACCCTGTTAGGAGGTCAGAATGGAAAAAGATGGGTGTTAGCAGTGTTCCTGGAAGAATAAATTTGAAGCCCCCTGGGGAGCCTTGGGCTCCACCTCTCATCCAGTATCCCGCAGACGCATTTTTTTCTTGCTCTTGGTATAATGTCAATTCTAGCAGTGAGTAATTTGTTCTCTATGCCTCATTAGAGAGAAGACGTTAATATTAATATCAGTAATTTTATTTTCAGTTTTTGCATTTTGATGGGGGTTTTCTTTTTTCTTTTATTCTTTTTTTTTGGACTGCCTGTATAATGTCAGGAACAAACCTGGCATTGTTATGCTTCCTTAATCTTACCTCACCTGGCCTAGATAACATGCATTCCAAATTGTATTGAGAGTTTGCAACAAGGCAGCAAGGCAGCTAAGCAACAGGCCCTAACAGCTGGGTCATTTTCTAAAAATTAAAGGACATGACTTCAATTTCCAGGTCTGACTTTGGCCTGTTTGATGAGAGCTGACATTTAGCTCAGCTCAGCCTGTGTATGATTAAGGTTGCTGCCCAAGTTATAACTTATAGATGATTAAACTTGTAAAGTATTTTGAGGCCTTTTCTTTCATTCATTTATTCAGACATTTGTTGTTGAATGAATGGTGACTTTGATGTAAAAACACTATACAAACATAAAACACTGGCAGCTTGTAGATAGCAATTTTTCAATTTACTCTCCTAAAGGAATTTCATTACCAAATCCTTGTGAATTTTGAACCTCAAGAAGAATAATCCTTTCCTTTGTTGGAATTTTAAATTTAGAATAATCAGACAATAGTGGAGCATTCTGTTCAGAGCATTCCTTTTAGGTGACCCATTTATTATACACTGCTCCTAAGAAGAGATGAATTTGATTAACATTGAACATTCAGTTGGTGTTTCTGCATAGCTAATACCAGGGAGAAATTTTCAAAAACTTGTGCCTGCTGTTTAATATTACTATATAGTCAGCTTTTAATTATCTGTACTGCTGGCATATATTCAGTGATGTATATACTCTAAAATCAGCCCATTTGGCTTTGGGAAGAAGCATGGTATGATACTTTTATTTATCCTTCATTGTGGTTTTGCTCAGACTAATACTAAAAATGTGCCGTATTCTTTGTGCACACAGCTCACCGTAGGAAGAGAGGAGGGGATGACTCAGAAGTATACCAGGGGGCTAGGGAAAGGTCAACTGGAATTTTAAAATGTATTACAGATAACACTTAGAAAGAAGGAAGGCAAAATTATTAATCTTGGTTGTCAATTAGAAAATCATGGCCAATAATTCACTGCAACGGCATAAGAAAAAACCTACAATGAACTTCCTAGAGATTTCCATGCATGTATATTATTGTTTCCCAGTTTTGCATTTGAAACTTTCACAAAGTGAAAATGCTTACGTCACACTCCAGTAGCACTGCTGCAGTAAACACACTCGGGTTAGTGATCTCCAGAACGCATCCCGCACATCGCTGGTGCTCCAAGCAGGCCTTTTGGGGGAACAGAAGGGCTGATGTCTTGACCTATTAATGTGTCTAAATACTGTCACTGTTACTTGCATTGCTGTTACTGCTTATTATTAAAATTACCTCTCACCTTCCTTTCGTTCAGGTTAAGCTTGTATTTATGGGCAGCAATTATGGAAGGAAACATTTGGAGGGTTTATCCTATATAGTGGCCTTTTGGATTTTAAGTCTTGTTGGCCTAAAAATATATTTCTGCACCAGCCTGCTTTGGAGCCCCTCCCCTTCTACCATTTTTAGCCCTCTCTGCTGAGTCCACTCAGCTGAGCGGTTGGTGAGATTGCTTGGCGCATGCTTTGGAAGGTGGTGATGACTGGCTTTCCAGGGTGAGATAAGGGATGATCCCTAAGTGTGGAGGTACTGATGCAATGAAAAGAAAACTATCTTTGGCTACACACTTTGGTGTGGGGCGGTCCTTGGTAAGTCCGTAGGAAGGTCTCCAACTCTACCCACCTGAGCTGTGAGGTCACTGGACTCTGACTGGCATCACTGGGCTTCAGCGAGTTAGAAGCTGAGCTTAGTTTCTTCTGCTGGCTTGCCTGCCTGCCACTTGGGTACAGCTTCTACTCCCTTGCAGGTGACTCTGTAGTACAGCTGTTCAGATGCATCCCAATACGTCACCTCCCCAGGTGAACACCAAGCCAGGGAGAGCCTTGAGAGGAGGGAAGCCTGGCTTTTTGGTGATGGCCAGTTTCTAAGAATGCAGTCTTGCCAGCCAGTCAACTTTACAAATAAATTTCAACCTGCAGCAACCATGTACCTTGGAGCAGAGATGACCTCACCACATTTGTGAAACATTCCGTCACCAGGCCCCAGGTGCCCTTCTCTGCTACCACCCCATCCCCATCTCGGCTGACCTCACTGTGTTCACATCAGGAAGCTAGCATTCTCATTGTTGTCCTTACTCGTTCCCTTGTCATGACCTGCTCTGTGAAAAGGAGAGAAAAACTAGTGTCCAAATATCTACTTTGTGGCCTGGGCCCCACATAGTTTTATGTATACATAATTGAACTTCAGTTTTGTACCAACCTTCTGAGGCAGGTGTTTGTCTCATTTCACTGCTGATGAACTTAAGAGTCAAGACAATAACCTCCCCAAAGTTATAGAGCTGGATGGTGCTATGATTTAATTCAGCTTAGATTCAAAACCTGTTCTGTGTGTCTGTGTGTGCATGTGTGTGTGTTTCCCTCCCTCCCTTTTTTCCTTTTGGTATCTGGATATACCACTTCTAAGGTAACACAATTATTTTGATATTTAAAGAGAAAGAGAGCATCTTTAAGCCAAAGGTAAGCCTAATTATGTAGTTTCAGGTATCAGTGAATTGCTAGAGGACAGGTAATCTTAAAACCATAGCATGTTGGAAACGGGCTCTTGAAAGGTGTGAGGGGCTGCTTGAATGCTAAAAAGTATCCTTCTTAACTGACTTCCTTTCTTTTACTTAATCTTAGCCTGCTGGCTTCTATTTTCAGCACAGAGCGTTTTCTTTGCCCTCCCTGACTAAGAGATAGGTCCTTTCCCAATAAAACTTTAACTTGTGTTAGGAGGCCAGGTATTTTACTTCCAGCCTTCTCCCTTACAGTGGATTTGGCATTGCTACATTTAGGAATATGTTTTCCTTTAATTGAAAGTAGTGTTATGCTACTTTTTTCAGGGGGCCAGCAATGTCCTCAAACATGAAAGACAGTCATCTCAAAGAAAATCTTCGTGCACCGCTGCCGTAAATGTGACCAGCAAAGGTGCGGTCCACACATGCCCGGCAGGGCTGAGGGATGTGGGTGAGCACATCAGTCTTATTACTTTGGAGACTGTGGCGCTGACGAAGTTCCCTTGCAAAACCCAAAGGAATTTTCCTCCTTCCACCGGAGGTGTTTATAACTTCTAATTTGCTCACCGTGCCTCTTGGAGAAAGGAGTAGGATCTCAGCCACTGGCAGGCTGCCAGGGAGCCACTGCGGGCTTACGTCCCACAGTGGTGGCACTCCCCTGTGGGTGCTGGGATGCAGATAGAGGGAGTGGGGGTGGGGGTCATAGCTACAGCCAGCAGTTCCTCCTCTGCTCTGTGCCCTGGAGGTGTGGCCATAGGCTGGGGGGCAGCCAATCAAGGAGCGGGAAGGTGGGCAGCATGGCAGTGGAGGCAGAAGAGGAGGAGCTGAGATGAACATGTGGGTGGGTGGTCCAGCTTGTTGGAACCGCACCTTTGCAAGATCTTATAATAAATGTTTAGCGTTTTTGTCCTCTGTGCATGACAGAGTGACTGAAGATTCATCCTCAAACCTGTTTTGCTTTGGGAAAGAGCTCGCCTTTGTGCCGCTGTAGTATTTTATGCAACCTCCACCTGGTGCTTTGGGCATGGAATTAGGTTCTGACCTCATTTCCCATAGGAGTTTAGAAGGATAGGAGGAAGGCTAATTAGTCCTTCATGAAACACTCACAATGAAGTACAGGATTCTGAAAAGATAATCTAGTTGCAGAGTAAAAAGCCAGACACATATTAATATAACATTAGAATATAAAGGCATTTTAAATGAAAGGGTTTTTTTGTGGTCATGGAGTGTGGCTATATTTTAACATGATCTTTACATATCAGTGCTACAAAGGGACCCTTTAAAATGCGATGATTGAATAATTTTGTTGATCTTAAACGCCGTTGTATAATCTGGAGCTGCATCTGAGACTACAGACATACTTTTTCCCCCATCATATTTTTGGGCACCCAGCGCTAGATACTAAGTATCAAAATAGGGGTTCTTTGTTTATCACACTCTTAGAAAATAAACAGGATTGGGAGAGCTTTCTTCACCCACAAGGAAAGGCTTGCTTTCTTAACGTTGCCTGGCTAGGTTCCAGTTTACTGGATTGAAAAGAGAAGTTACCACCAGTGTGATTAAAATAAAGCACCTTAGCTCTGCTTAATTAAAACAGTGTGAGAATCTAATAAGGAGCATTAAACCTCATGATAGACACCAAAAAATTCCCAGATAGGTACTTAAAAGGCACTATAGCATATATTCGTTTGTTTTACTTTTGAATCCCATCCGGTTTTCAGAGACAGTCATTATAGGGGAAGGCCTCCGAGTCTTCCTTCTCCCCTCACTGCCTGCCTTTCAGGTAAAGAGCTTACTTGCTGGGGTTCACAAGTAAGAAAGAGACCAGAATGGAGGAAGAATGTGAAAAGATGGTCAGGATAATTTGAAATTCATTTGGCAGTTATTACTACTGATAAATGGCTCTGGGTAAGAAAGTCGAGACTGTTAGCAGTATTGGCCCAAACTGGCTGTGTTCACAAACTGTTTTCCTAGTCTCAGTTCGTATCAGTTAAAGAAGGAATACGTGTGTATACCTTAGTGTCTGCTGTGGGGTCTTTGCTCCTTCCCATGCTTTTTCTTTGCTAACTCTACACTCAGACCCTTAGATATACGTGGGGAAAAGACGGAGAACTGGCTGATTTTGAGCTCAAATTTTAAGCCAGGATTGAAGTGAAATAGTCTCAAGCTCTGATCTTAGTCTTTTGAAGAAGGAAGAAGCAGCCTTTTCCTCTAGGCCTAAGCCTGTCAATACCTCATTACAAAGGTTTCTATATCTTGCTATTCTAAAATAAAAGCTAATAAGGCTTTTCTCTATTGCAATTATCTATTTTTCTGTTTCTAATATTGAAAGAAAGAAAGAATTCTCTTGATTTACTATAGTTTTATATATTTTAAATTTATGCATGACTTCCTGTTTTAAGTGGGCAGCTTTGGTCCATGAGGCCTAATGTGTTTCAGAACATTCTTTGATACTTTGGAGAGCCACCTTGCTTAAGAATGGAGTGATTAGGAAATGAAGCCATGTGGATACTTCAAATTATTTATCCTCAGTCCAATCTAAGTTATTAGTTAATGCCACATTTGAAGGTGGAAAAGAGCGTATCTTAGGAAGTAGCTTTCATTTGTTTAGTAAGAACAAAGATAAACTCACCAATGTGTGAGAGAGGTGTAAGACACTTATTTCTTCATGGATATTCATAATTTGATCCTACACAATAAAAACACCACTTTTAGGTCAGTTATATTTCTTTCTTGGTTTTAAAATGATTTAATAGTTAAAAATGATTGGGTGGACTGTTGGTAGGAGTTTAGCTTGCATAGCCATTTTGGAAAATAATTTGGCATTTTTATGTAAGAGTGAATGTTCATGTATCCTGTGACCCAGCCAAGCGCCCCAGAGAAACTTTGCTTACCTGTATTATTTCTAATGAAAACAACTTTGTTTCTAATAAGAAAAATAATACTAGAAGATAAAAAAAATTAAATCCATCAGTAGAAGAATATTAGGGGGTGGGAATCACACAAGGGAATATTATACAGCAGTGAAAAATGACTTACCACTACTTGGAACAACATAGTTAAATCTCTTTGTAAAGGATTTTATTTATTTTTAGACGGAGTGGAAAAGGAGGGAGAGAAACATCAATGTGTGAGAGATACATTGATCAGTTGCCAATGTGGAATGAGATAGAAGACACAGAAGCCCTCTGTATTCCTAATCCATGTCCCTAACTGGGGACCGGGCCCACAACCCAGGCAAGTGCCCTGACTGGGAATCGAACTGGTGACCTTTTGGTTTGCAGTCTGAGCCACACCAGCCAGGGCAACATAGTTAAATCTTAGAAACAGAATTGTGTGTGTGTGTGTGTGTGTGTGTGTGTGTGTGTGTGTTGGGGGGAACCCAGCCATGGAGGACAACATAAAGTATGATAGAATTATTTATCAAGTCAAAACCAAGCATAATTATATTACATATTTTAGAGAATAACACATACAGAATTTAAGATTGTGGTTAACACTGGAGAAGAGCAGGGGGAGAGTTAGGGAAGTAGCACATGGGTAGGTACATCAGTACCAGTAATATCTTTAATAAGATGGTAGGTTTGTAGGTGTTTATTTTATTGTTCTGCTTCATAGATTGTATATATAGGATGCATTCTTTTGTAGGTTTCAAATTTTGCATGATACAAATACACTTTTTTGGATTTAAAAACTTTTCAGTTTTACTGAGATATAAGTGCCATGTAGCACTGTATAAACATAAGGCAAGTTTAGGGTGTACAGCATAATGACTTGACATCATATGTGATTAAATGATTATCACAATAAGTTTACTTAATATCCATCATCTCATGTAGATACAAAAAAGAAAAAAGAAAGAAAAAAGTATTTTTTTCTTGGGATTAGAACTCTTAGGATTGACACTGTTACCATACAGCAGCGTTCACTATAGTCATCATGTTGTAAATTACATTTAAAAAAACAAATATATTTAGCCCTGGTTGGGTTGTTCAGTTGGTTGGAGCATGAGCCCATGCATCAAAATGGTTGCAGGTTCAATTCCCGATCAGGACACATGCCTGATCCCTAGTCGGGGCGAATATGGGTGGCAGCCGATCCATGTTTCTATCTCACATTGATGTTTCTCTCTCTCTCTTTCTCTCTCAAATCAATTAACATATACTTGGGTAAGGGTAAAAAAATACAGATATTTTAAGGTGATAATATAAGCCAGAATTTTCCCCTGTTGCTCCCACATTCTACCTATTTCATGTCATAGTCCCTTTTCATTGTCCCAATATCTTGATGTCACATAGGAGTGGTTGGAAGGTGCGGGCTGACTGGGAAATCCCTGGGGTCCTTTGCGTGGCTGAGGACATAGGGTGAGGCTGCAAACTGCAATGTGGGACGAGACAGAAGACAGAAGCCCTCTGTATTCCTAATCCTGCTGAGTACCTAGAAAATAATGGGGCACGGAGAAGAGAGAACCATGAAGTAAGGCTTGGTGACCTCTTGGAAAATCCATATTTATTGTCCCACCCATGACAGTTTCGAATGTGGACAATCACCTTGGATAGGTTACGATGAGAGACTTGTTCTCTTTCTGCCCGCTGTTCTTTTCATGTGTATGATGATGTAGTATGTTACTCAGCCAGGCAAGTTGTCACAAGCTCAAAGGTTTGGTTTTGAAAAATGAAAAGCAGATATGCGAGAAGTTGGTCCATGTGGGAATAAGAATTACAATAAAAGTGGAAAATGTAATCCGGCACTGGTGTGTGTTTCTCTGAGTGCTGAAGCTCTCTGCCGCTGAGATTCATTGTCGCTGAAGTGCCAGCCAGTACTGGGAGGGGAGGGCGCACCTCTCCCGGGAACCATCAGCTTATTCTTAAGCAGCTGAACAGAGTAATGTGTGACGTGCTGGTGTTGTGGAGGTCGAGTCCTGGTCTAGATTTCCATGAAATGAGTGTGTGAAATCGATACCTAATTCAGTGTTTGTCATGAGAACACCCAGAGGCCCTGTGTAGCTGGTATTTCTCAGACTAATTCTCTGACAGGAAAGCGTACAGCATGTCTATTTTCTGAAATAGTTTCAACATCTTTTATGTAATGCTGATGCATCTGGAAGTGAAAATGCTAAGAGTTTCATTTCACTAAAAATGGAAATATTTTTTTACTTTAACCTTTAACTTTAGTTCATAATTACTGGCATTTTCACCTTACTTTTAAGAGTGACATTTTCACCCTAGTTTTAAGAGCATCAGAGTGTGTGTATTCACTGACACATTGGAACAATATTTACTGAGAATATTTTATGTGCAAAGAACTGAGTAGGTTGTTGTGGAAAAGGCAGAGACCTGGTTAGTGACCTTAAGGTCTTTCACAGTCTGCAGAGGGAAACAGATCATTGCACAGCAGGACAAATAGAATACATGTGGGAGAATGCTGCAGAGGAAATGGCAGCTGAGCTGAATCTTAAAGGAAGAGTAACATTTGAATGAGTAAGGAAGGGCATCCCAAATTCAGGGATCAGCATAAATAAAGAGGAATTTTGCCTTATATTTATAAGATTTCACCAGATTTTATGACACAAACACAAATATCATGATAATGAGATTGCTAGTGAATTCAGGTAAAATTATCTAAATAAATTAAGACTTTTTGGACTAGATTTGTCCTACCTTTCCGTCTTAATTATGTTGCAGAGAACAATATATTTGCAATAAGCTGGTCAATGGTTGCGGCCAATGAATAGAATTATAATTCAGTTTAAAAGTAGTGAAATATTCTAGTTCTATAACAATTAGAAGTTAAGAATTTAGCATTTTTATAATATTTCCCCTCGATAACTCTAGTACTTCTCAGAACATGGTTAAGCTCCAGTTAGGAATCTGACTTGCTTTGGGTTTTATCACTTATCAGAGAGGTAAAGATGAATTGAAAATGGAAATGTCAAAATGCAGTGATGAAATGCAGTGATGATAGTGCCTTATATTTCAGTAGCACACAGTATTTGAAATACTTTTATAGTCATTATTTAAATCCAGCCAATATGTAAAAAAGGGCAATATAGGACTGAATTATAAGTTCACTTTGTAGAATAAATTTCTACCAGTTCATTCTGCTCATCTGTGCACTGGTAGCATTTGCAAACAATTCATTTTTATGTTGTTTTTTCCAAAAAAATATTGTTGCACAACTGTCTTGCTCTTTTCTCCCTCTTTGCCTAAGGTCATTTCAGTAAATTGCAACAAATCGAAATCAGAATAACATCTAATAGACTATGTGTGAAATGTGTTTGCTATTAATTCAAACACTTTATAGCATATTAATAAGACAAATACATATTACTTATAACATGTTACTCTGTCCAGTAACTAAAAGAAATGAATATGTATCTCTATCTTGTTTTTTTTTTTACAAAAGAAATAGTTTGTAGTAAGTAAATGTTTATGGTATTTGAATGATAATATTTGGTGTTTCTATCAGTTAGATTTTATAATTTTTTAAACGAATACATTTTTTTTCTCTGTTAATGCTTTGTACCTCAACATATATATTGAAGATTACTGAAACAATAATTTCTCCTTCAGCTATAGTGAATAAGACTCGCCTTCATCCTTGGTTTGCTGGGTGCCTCTTTGTCCATTTTAAGGCTTTACAGAGATACTAATGCCAAGTAATATTTTAATCGGGAAAATGTTGTCAAATAGAGCTGTTAAATTTGAAGCATGAATTATAAATGCAACATGGTTGCTCTAACAATGATGTTGATGATGACAATAATTATACAATTAATATTCGTAGGTGCTTCCAGTACATTGGGCTCTGTGCAAACATTTTCATTATGTATCGTTTAATTTTCCCAATGACTCTCTGAGGTAGGCATCAGACCCCCATTTCACAGATGACTTTATAATGTTCTGCCTCATAACATTCAATAATAATTAAAATGTACTATATTTATAATATATTTTAAATAGTCAACTGTGGAACTTTGCACATATGAAACATATATATATATTATATATATAATATATATATATATTCTTCTTTTGTTCATTCAACACATATTCATTGACTCTATGTTTGAGGCTGCTGCCCTAAACTCTGAGGATAGTGTGATGAGGCAACACCCTTACTTTGCCTTTCAGGGATGTACAGTGCATTGGGAGAGATGGACTTGCTTGAGATACAAGTACAAGAAAATATAAAAATTGCTTTTATAGGGATAAGTTCAGAGTGTTGTACATAAATGGCAAAAGAGGACCTCAGCTTCCAAGAAGGTATTTGAGATGAGAGGTGTTTGCAGAAAAGCAGCCCTCACTCCGAGTCTTGGAGAATGGGTTTGAGTTTGAAGAGATGACGTGCAGGGGGCACAGAATAGACCAGGGCATGGAGGTGAATGGTAGCTAGGCAGGGTGGTCAGGGAGCTGCGGTGATTCAGAGGCGCCGAGTGTCCAGTGCAGCTGGAGGCGTGACCTGGCTGGCTGGGTTCAGGTCACAAGGAGCCTCACATGCTGTTCAAAGGAATGCAGACCATATACTCTGTTAAAAAGCCATGAGCAGATTAATTGAACAAACACTTATCAAATTATGATGAGTGTTGTTCTTCTCTCCCTTCCTCCTTCCTTGTCTTCCTCCCTCCCTTCCTTTCCCATTTATTCACTTAGAAGATTTTTTATTGAGTGCCTATAATGTGCCAAGCATCGTGTTGAATATTGAGGATTAAAGGGTGAATAAGAGCACATACATCCTGCCTTATAAGAGCTTAGTTAGTAGTGGGGAAATGTGATTAATCAGTGAATCTAACAAAAATGTAAAATCACAAAGGTGACCAGTATAACACAGAGTATGATTCTAGAAAAGCATGTAGTAGGAGGTGTAGTGACCTGGCCAGAGAGGTCAGGCAGGGCTCCACGGAGGAGTACAGGACTGAGCTGAGAGCTGAAGGAGAAAATGATCCACAGTCATTTGGTGAAGAAGGTGGGTGATCTGGGAAGTCTTAGCAGTGAGGCCTAGGCAAACAAGGTGCACTGAAGGACTTAAAACGACGGCAGAAATGTTGGAGTGCGGCCTGAGAAAGAATGTAAGGGCTGGGCTGCCCTGGGCCTGGGGGCCGTGCCATGTGGAGAATCTACTTCCAGTGGAGAGCTGTGCTAGCCAAAGGGCGTGGCGTCCACAGAGGCACACTCAGAGTAGTGCACGTAAATACCTACGTGCGTGTGGGCGTCCAGAAGGGGGTCAGTATATGCCCCATAAATAACTATTGGTTTCTTGTGCTCTTACCTATTTTCTGCTGCAGTGATTCTAAGACCTTTTGTATGTAGACTTTGTAAATAGGTAAACAAGTATTTCTTACACTGGATATATGATAATGTATGGGAATTTCGCTTGATTTTTGTACCTTAAATTAGGGATTCACATATGGCTCTAGATTTTATTATCTGCCTTCTTCCTAATAAAATTTAGCTATTTAGGTAGGACCTGGAGTTTAGGTTTTTCCTTATTGTGTTGGCACCCAGATTTCAGATTAGTCAACATTTTTAATTCACTAAAATAAGTCTAAATTTACTCTTAATTGAAATATGAACACATTGATTTCAGTTTGGCTTGGGAATTAAAATTAAAGGACAAACAAATCCAAAAAGAGCAATGCTAAGACTTAGGTGATGTCTTAGCTCTGGGGGAAAATAAGATGATATTGATTTGATGTTTAACATTTTTATGATAAGTACAGAAGTGTTGATAACAAGGTCAATTTTGGAGAGATGGTACAGTATTGGGTTTATGAGCATGGTCTCTGTGAACAATACAGTATTGGCTTAAATACTAGCTTCAATTCTACTAGCTCTCCTACTCTTTTTGTTGTTGTTAATAATAGTGTGATGGAATGGGATAATGTGTATAAAGTATTAGCACAGTGCCAGGAACAAAATAAGTGTTCAGTAAATGTTAGTGATGATCTTGAATATCAACGACGTGCTCTACCTGGGTCATCACCAGAGAGACATGTACCATTTTGAAAGTGAAAGTCAGGCTGTTATAATGAATACATGCACTGAATTGGCTTAACTTTGCTGCTAGAAGGAATCTTAGAGAGCATCAAATTCAGTAATGTTCCTGAAATTTTCTAGAGAAGAACTATTTTTTATTTCTCTGAAGTTTTGTGATCGTCAGGGAGGAAGGAAGGGAAGGAATGGGCTCGTTTTGATGGTGACGTCTCTAAGGTCAGAAACCCTCTTACCCTTGGAGAGGTGTGTGTGTGTGTGTGTGTGTGTGAGAGAGAGAGAGAGAGAGAGAGAGGTATTATGGCAATGTGCTTTGTGCTTTTTTTTCTCTGACTTCAGTTAATGTGGATGGAGGCCACAGCAAGCTGCCTCACTCAGTAGGAATATTGTTTTTATACTTACAGGTCTAGGCATTTTACACTGAGTTTTCTACCACCACCCTTTCTACTCAAGCAAAATCCGAGTGAAAAGATCTGCTGGGAAGGAGCTGACTGCTTCTGTTTCTCCATTGTGATGAAAGCACATGGTACAGGTAAATATCTCCAAAATCTTTAACCCAAAATAACTATCCTTTAATTGTAAAGTCCCAAAGGTAGTGGTGGGGATATATACATATTTATTTTCCTACACACACACCCCAACACACAACATAAACATACATTTGTAGATTCACTTATTTTCTCTATCTTCTTATTCTTTCTGTGTCTTTTATGAAAATGGAACCCCTTATTTATGGGAAAGAAAATAACTCCTGTTTGTGTTGAGATCACTGATTAAGGTGGATGGCAAGCCCTTGCTTGATAAGGGATGATTCTGATGATGGTGTTTCTAAATTCAGCTAGAGAGACTACCATCAGGTTGTAGTAAGGAATAATATAACATATTCTATCACCTTTCATCTAACATTTTTGTTCTGTTTAATGTAATAATGAACATCTTTTCATAGTGACATATTTATCTGCAACATTATTTTTAATGATTACATAGTATACTGTTGAATTCATATCCTGAAATACATTTAATCGATCCCCTCTAGTTGGACATTTAATTTGATCTGGTTTTTTTTTTTTTTTTTGCTTTTATGCTACCAAGAGTGGTCCTATAGTTTTATATTAGTTGCCATTATTCATGGCTTCCTTAAAGTACTTCCTTAGCAGTAAATTAATTGAGTTTAGGAGTTTTCAAGTTTTAAAACTTTTTCTACTTGTTGCCAAATTACTTTCTAATAAAGTCATACCAGGTTGTATTTCCAGAGGCAGTGTATGAGAGTACCTACTTCATACAGTTTTCCAGTGCAGAGAATTTTGAAACAACAATGTTCTTGTCAACTGATTCTTTGAGGTGGCATCTCCATGTTTAATTTTTTTTTTTTTTGCAGGGGAGAGGGAGGGCATTTATTTGTATATAATACTGTTTTTAAGAACCTTTCTGCTGTATATAGTAGCATGCATGAAACTTACCAGTTTTTGACATTTGACAAATAATACTAAATCAAGAATGTATGAAAGGATTCTAGGAAATTTTAAGATTTTCCCCTTTTATGGCCAAGTATTTTTAGACAACCATGCGACCACTGGATAGTAATACTTCTTTCTCTGGAAAACATAGTTTTTCTTTCTTTAATAAGAATAAAAAGGTATTTAATAAACAGCCTTGTATTTAATGAAACATGAATTTGAAGTTGTACTGCTTGTTAGTTAAAATATATGGGTATGGATATGTATATACACACGTGTGTGTATATACACATATACACATACACACACACAACATTGGGAGCATGATTAGACATAATTGTGGTGGCACCATATTAATCAGAGGCTGTAGATTACATTAGATGGCAGGGCTCCTGACTGCCTGGTTCAAATTCCAGCTCTGCTATTTTGTTGAGGTGTGATGTCAGGCAAGTTAACTTTCCTTCTTGATGTCTGAGTTTATACAGTTTATATAATAATAGTATCAATTTCATAGAAAATCATTATAAATCCTATTTTGAAAGACTACCTAATGATCAGAGAAGATGGTATAATAGAAACAAACAAAAAAAAGAAAGCAAAGTATGATTCTCCGTATAGTATAATCCCAATTATATTTTTCCCATTCTTCTTCCTTGTTTTTATCCTCCTGTTATTCAAGAAAGTTTAATATATATCCAAGTTCCTTTAATTTGGATTAATGGTGAAATTCTAGTCCTGGAGAAACTGCCTGACTAAAGTCTGCATGTCAGAGACCCATTTATCACAGTTGTGATCTGGCTGCTGGGACCCTCGGAGCAGCCACCCTGTGAGAGCAGAACCTGATCACAATCCCGCTGCCTTGCTCCTGAGGTCCAGCTGGTACCTGGGGTCTGGCAAGCTTTCTGGCCTCTTTAGCTGCACATGGAGAGTCTAACTGTCTCACTGCCTATGTGAGCTGCCCTACTAGCCTCATCTCCTTTCTCCATTACTAAAGGAGCTTCCTTTCATTAAATGCGTGAAAGAGAAAATAGAATGAGAGACCTCAGTCTCTTAAGGAGTGTATGCTTTATCCTACATAATAAACACAAAGGGGAAATTAATGGTGGGGTTTTAAGTCCCTTTACCAAGAGCTGCATCACAAGGTCAAAGAGTAGAAGGAAAAAGGGCCAGGGAATGACTTGGTGTTAAGGAGATAAACACAAGATGACTTGTCTGGCTTCAGCTAATGCTCTTCACTGGATACTCCGCAACTCTTGTGTATGTAGATGCTGTATTCATTTTCAGTTTAATTTGAACAGCTCCGTATTTTTCAAAACAGGAGGAACATCTGAATTCCTTATTAACACAGTTGAGCTTAAGAATTCCTCTTTAATGGGTCATAAATATTCTCTAAATGATTGTGAGGATGAATAAGAAAATAAACTTGTATTTACCCACATACATATGTTATTTGAACAAAAGTAATAATTTTATAACAGGAGACATGACAACAAATGTGTCAGCAAATATAGGTCAGGAAAAGAGTTCATAATGTTCTGCCAAACTCCAGCGAGGCAACTCCTAAGTGTAGGTAGAAAGGTCAAACGTCACGGTAGTGAGAATGCTAATAACACTACCATATGGAACATTTGGTATTTGGAAAGCACTTAGATTCCTCCTCAACTACAGAATCAATAGGGACTCAAACAGAGAGGAAGGATCCGTTCTCTCACTGTGAATCACTGACTAGTGTGCAGAAATGCAGACATGTTGATCAGCAAAGGCTTACCAGAATGAATTCCCCTGGGGAGGCTGACGAGTGGGGATAGTTCGGTGTATTTCACTGTGTTGTGGCGTAGGACCTGTGGTTCAGTAGATTTTGGTGGTCTCTGTAACCGAACCATTTTTTTGCAATCGTGTAGGAAACCTCTCTTCAAGCTCAGGCCAAATCAGTGTTGCAAACTTAATTCATCGAGTCCCATGGGGCCTTCAAGGTGCCTAAGGAGTTTGCCAGTACAGTGTGAAAGCAGAGCTTCACAGAGCTTCTGAATTGTAAGAAACTAAGATAATATCTTTAAATTCTAATCTCATTCAGTCACTCGTCACTCATTTATTTATTTAGCAAATTCTTCTGTTGGGGATTACTATGTGCTGGAACAGTTCTAAGCATTGGAAACATGCAATGCAACAAATCAGACACGAGTCCTGTCCTGATGGGGTTTGCATTTTTAAGGGAGGTATAGTCGGCAGCATCATATCGTGGTTGGGGTGAACAGGAGAGCTGAATGGGACCGTTCTGAAAGGAAGCAAGACCATTGAGAACATAATTTTAGGTGTATACCTTAGACAGACTTAACCTATGTGCACAAAGAGATATGTAGAAGCCTGTTTGCTGCAGATTTTTTGAAATAGTAAAATTTGATCTCTAAATATTCACCAGTAGTAGAATGAATGAATAAATCATGGATATGTTATTATGCAATGTTAAATCAACTAGATGACATGTCCAGTTGCAAAAAGAAAGTTTTAGAAACACTTGTCCAGATGATGCCATCTATGTAGATAAACACATAATATTTTTAAAAAATTTTCTATTGTTAATCTGTTAGAGTTGTCCCAGTTTTCCCCCCTTTGCCCAGTGGTCAGTGCCCACGCTGTCCAGTCAGTTATTTTAAATACAACCCTTTGTACAATGTACCTTTGTCTAATGTTATACCAAGATAATATTCTATCAGGCTTGTTCACATAGGCCTGTTTCTCCATATTTGACAATACTACACTCTTTTGAAAAAATTATTGCTTAATGCAGTATTTTTATGAATTGAATGTGCCGCCCTAAAACTCATGTTGAAATTCTAGCCCTTGATGTGCTGGTGTGAGGAGATAGGGTTTGGGAAAGAGACCTCAGGGTGCTGCTCTCCTTGCTCTCTGCCCTGCGAGGACGTGAGAAAACAGCCATCTGAATCGGAAAGTGAGCCCTCACCAGACGCTGCATCTGCTGGCATCTTGATCTTGGATTTTCCAGCTTTCAGAATTGTGAGAAATAAATGTTTGTTGTTCAAGTCACCTAGTTTATGGTAGTTTTGTTATAGCAATTTGAATGGACTAAAACACACATATGTGTACATGTACATGTATATGTATATGTATAGATATATATATTTAAAGAATAATAATGTCATGGTATCACTTACCACCGAGGTTAAGAGACAGAAAAAAAATGAAAGCAAGTAAGAGTGCATCTGAAATGAGAAACTGGAGAGGCCAGTGGAGAAAGACCTATTGATCTGGAAGGCACCAGGCAGAGGAGAACCAGAGGATCGCCAGGGCCAGGCAGTGAGGTTGGGACAATTGACAGCGGAACCACATAGGGGAATAAAGATGGTGAGGAGAGAAGGTAACTATAAAACTTTGCTTGAATGTACAGTTGTCAAGGCCATTAAAAATCATGCAGCTGTTGATCTTTCAGTTTAGGCAATGTAAATTATGAATGCTATTGACAATCCATATTTTAAGAAATTGTGGCAGGAGTTTGTTTTACGCTGTGACTGTGAAGATATGCTAGACAGAAGAGTGGATGGCTCCTGATGTATGGTGCTGCTTTCCTTTTCAGCCCCACCTGAAGGAGGAGTGGGCTGGGGGCTCCAGCAGAGCACGGTTACTTACTCCAGCTCTGACACCCATATCCTGTTCCGTATCGTTCACGCTGGACAGGCAGGTTAGTTATATAGTTAATTCTAATTTTTGTGTACAATTAACTTTTATAGTTAATTCTAACTATTTAGTTACCTTAAAACAGATTAAAATTCAGGATCAAAATAGTCTGTTTAGTTGTCACATCTTGGCCTCTTTAGTATTTGGTGTCTTTCACTCAGCTTTTTTGTGGGATTGTGGTTCATTTTACCTTCCTCTGTCCATTCTTGGGTGCTTTTAGTGGTGTCTTGAATAACAAAATCCACTCAGAGGTTTCTTGGCCTTCAACATGGGTCTGGTAAAGGCTACGTTTTTTGGCTTTAGATTTGCTGTCATTTGCTTTTCCTCTATTTTGTCCCTCCCTACTTAACTGCTTTCTTCTGGGGCTCATCCCTCTAGTCTGTGCCTTACATAATGCTTTTCGTTTCTTTGATGAGTCCTGCTTGGTTGCCCCTCCCACTCCCAAACCCAGCCCACCTAGTCACAGACACGCTCTGTGTGTTGGGATCTGCAGTACACATTTCCATGGTGAAGAAAACCTGACTGATGCTCCTTAAGTATTCAAAATAGAGATCTCAGATGTCATCTTTCAACACAAATATGTTCTTCCCTTTTCCACTCTAGTACCTTCAGTCTGAAAGTAACCTTTGTAATTCCATTCGTAGCCAGTTTGGGGGAAGGTATTATTTTGAGACATGCAAAATGAAAAAGGCAGAGGCAAAGACTCATGAGTACATAGAGTTTTAAATGTAGGCATAGCTTTTCAAATCTCTTTTGGTGTATATTTGTTTCTAAAGTAATTTACCAGACTTCTGTATAAAGCATTTTATTCTTTGAAAGTCTGGTAAATAATATGACTTACTGTGTCAGTGTGAAAACATTCACATACTTATTTTCCCTTTCCTGAAGTAAGGTAGAATATTTTGTCATCTGAACAAGTCAAACAGTAGACAATGGTTGGTACCAGAGCCTGCCATTTTGTCTTCTGGTGCAGGGACCCTGCAGTGGAGACCCCCCCCACCCCACAACGCGGCATTCTGCTCCCTCTGGTGTTGGCAGGCTGCTATTCAGAGCGCGAGCAGTCAGTAGAAGCGGAAATAGCAAAGTGTCAGTATTCTGCAGCATGTTTCGAAATTACTGCCTTCTTTTCCTCTTAGAGTGTATCAAATGAGATGGAGCATTTAAATATGTTTTCTAAATTTTAGAATGTTACATATTATAGCTTTTGGTATTACCCTATTTAGAGGTAGAAGGACCCCTCTCAGTATCATTAGTGCCTTTCATTTCACTGGTGTTCAAACAGGGAGTCATTTGTTGTTCATTCGTTACTGAAAGAACCATTATTATTATTAGAACTACAAATAATATACAGAACTTCTGGGGAGTAATGTGCTTTTCTATTTGACTTAGCAAGAAACAAGAGATTCATGCCCCTATGTGCCAAAAAGGAGTATCTTTTTAGATGAAATGAGAAATTTATCAGATATTTAAGTTTTCATGAAGTGTTTTAGTAAAATTTTGGAAGTGATTTTCTATGAGTTGTCAGTTATATTGTGTCCCTTTTGTTTTCTCTTCAGAAATATTCTTTCTTCCCTATATTCAATAAGTATTTGCTGCCATTACATCTCTGTTTTTTTTTTTTCTGGTAGGAATTTTCTTGAGTATCTAAAACAAAATATTATAATGAAATAAAACATGAAACTTAGTGCCGATATTGTATGCTTTAGAAGCTCAGGCTGTGTTTGGTCTCACTGGCAGAGATGCAGTCTTCTGAGTGGTGTGTGGCCTAACCCAAGTTCAAGTGGAATGCCCTTGCTCCGGGGATTATGAGGGCTTTGAACAAGGTGCTCACTTAACCTGTGCCTCCTAGTTTTGTATCTATAACATGAGTGGGTTACTCTCAGGGGCTTCTTTTACTTCCAAAAATGATCATCATTTTAGATCCTTGATGTTTTGAGCCTTTGAAATCCATGTAGAAAGGAACCTGTGAAAGTCCCATTCACTGTTTATACTCTCTCTGTGCTTTTGAGTGTATGCATAGAGTGTTTTAGGTTTGTTTTCTCCCTCGTGCTCAGGTGGACCTGCTCCTCTGGAGGTAATGATAAAACAAAATAAAACTCTCCTTTTTCTGCACAAAGGCAACCCCATTCCAGATGCTTAACCCCTTGAGCTTAGTGTTCAGATGAGACAGAGGGAGCATCACTTTACTTGCCACTGAAATACTGCCGTCTCTGGAGTGAAGTTTGGCAGCTGTGTAATAGTCAAGCTGCAGTACTTATATGACAGTTTGGGGAAGGGAGTAAGACAGAAATAGCAGATTCCAAAATAATCTAATTAGAACAGCAGGGAAAGTGGGATCGAGCAACAAGAAGGGAGGATGGTGTACCCCAAAGTCTGATTATCTCTACCGTTTAGACAGGGTGGACTTCAGCTCTAAAAGCTCTGTGGTGACCGTGGGTGGGACATCCTACGTAGACCCTGGAGGGGTGGGGGGCTTGTCTGATATCCTACTGAAGTGTAATTTTTGTGATTTCTCTCTCTTTGTCTTTCTCCAGTGGTCTAATTACTGGGCTCTGTTGGCACTGAAATAGATCTTTCTTTTTAGAGCCACCTCCTCCTTTTGCCCCCTGCATAGGATAATATCATGGTTCAGTGTTTATGGCATCAGAATGGATATGCTGAGGAATTACGTTAAGGCACCATTTTAATGGCTGGGAAAGAGTGAGCTAGCAGATCAGACAGCTGTTTTGTTTAGTTCAGGGATCTTGGTAAAGAAAAGTGACCAGGAAGGAAGACTTAAGAAATGTACCTAGTAAACAAATGCAGTTGAACAAAAATGTGTAATTCTTTAGATTTTTTTGGAGTGAGAGTAACCATTATGATATTAGAATAAGAACACAAGGTTGTAGTGGATAAAATTTTAAAATACTGAGCAATGTGTACAAAAATTAAAAAAAAGGAAAGGTTTGCCAACACAGAAATAACCACATCTTCAGATAATAAGACATCATATCTGTCAAAGGGGAGATTCCAGACAATAAGGGAAGCAGATGCTGAAGAAGCTGGGCGTTCTGTTAATGGATACTAACATGGCGCAAATGCAAGCATCCGTGTGTGTGCATTCACGACTACGTAGCACTCATGCCCATATCCACAGACACAGAACGTATGTGCGACTGTTGTATACACCTTAACATGGAAGAGATGTTAATTAGAAAGGGTGATGTGAAACAGTTAAAATAAAATTCCGGTAAAATTCCTTTCAGCAGCATTTACTAATGTAATTAAGATGCATGATGTAATCTCGTGTGTGCAGGAGAGAGTTTGCTTATTCATCATTTAGAACAATAGTAGGAGTTAAATATTAAGAGGTTTAAGTGTCAATACTTGTCTGAAAGTACAAATTCTCTATTGTCAGCAGTTCTTGCAATACAGCAGTGTAGTTTAGATGTGTCTCTGCTTGCTTGGAATTCAAAATGCTCTGGGTGAAGAATGTTGCAGAGTGTAATTTTTGGCGTAAAATGTGCCCCAGTTGTTTGTTTACTATTCCTAAGGACATTCGCCATCTGCACTTTCACTTGGAGAAAAGAACAGCTTTGTTTGGAACATACAGTAGGGGTAGTACAAGAAACCTGATTTCAGTAAGGAAACTTAGGGAGTCTGTCTTTGACTGATGATGCTTCTTATTTGCCCTTCATTATTCCCTGTGAAGGAATAAAAACTGTGAAACTGGATGTGAAAACTGGATTAAGACAAGTGGCTTCTCAGATTTCTTTACCTTAGCTGTTTCCAGTCTTCCCAGTAAAGCACATAGTCACTATATGGGTGGGGCAAAAGTAGGTTTACAGTTGCTCATATGGAAAATAGTACAATAATTAATAAATAATAATACAAGAATAAACTGTTTCATGTACTCAAAACTGAAAACCTACTTCTGTCCCACCCTGTATAAAGAGCCTGTATTTACTACATTAATTCTTTCTAAAAAGTATGCCCTTGAGGTTTGATTTCAGGAATTAGTTTAGAAGATGCAGACACAGGTTGTACTTGCTAACGGTATGATAGTATCTGTCTCCAGATATTTTTTATTTCTACTTATTTTTATAGAGTGAACAGTGGAGTAAAATGGGCACAGAATACTGCTTTCCTTACCCCTTTTACCCCCAGAATACTGCCTGTCACCTTACCCCCCTTTTCTCTAGGTAGAGTTTACTATATTCACATTTAAGCCATCACTGTACTCTCCAAATGCTTTTATCAAGGACTTGTAGGTGAACATGAGTCTCTGTTAACCAGACTGTAAACCACTTGAAAAAAGGAATTTTTAGTTCACTAAATGTTTTAGTAACAATATTTAGTAAAAGTATTGTGACTGTAGCACCCGAGACAATACATAAACATAATTTGTTGAATGAATGAATGAATCAACCAATCAAATGCCTACTATGTGCCTGTCATGGTCTTAGGCACAAGGGACAATGTTTAAGAAGTTTAAGACGTAGTCATTTGCTCTGAAGTGATGCACAATCTAGCTAAGGGATAGAACCACTTGACTAATGAAATAAATATTGGATTATAACACAAATAATAAAATACATATACATGAGTCCGTAGTATATAAATAAATAACTGAATAAATAAACAAATGGGGCAAAAGAGACAACTTCCTTACAGTGGAATTCCAGTTAATTAATAAATAAACCTGGGAGAAACAGAGAAGTGTCATAGCACCCATAGTGATAATCGCCATAGGAAAATTCCACCAATAGAAGTTAGAATTAGTGGGCAAAAGTTTAAGCAGGAACAGGATGTTTGCGGAGTTTCAAAGTATCTCCCTCCAAGATATTTTGTAATTATAAGGAGAAAAATATAACTCTACCTGGAGAATGCTGGCAGGCACCACCTTAACTAAGTGACAAGGTTAGCATCACCAGTAACACATACTGACATGTGCAACTCTGGGCTGAGTGGGCATTGAGGGGACCGAGAGTGGCTGGGGTGATTGGGGTGTTCAGGAAATGTTTCATAGGAGGACAGCCTGACAAGATACTGAAAGGAGGTGGAGAGATGATGGGTGGGGCAAACTGAGAGGTTGTTCTAGGTACAGGGACAGCAGGGGCAACGGTGTGAGGAAGGGATGCAGATGGCCCATGTTAGAGAGGCTGGCTGAGTGATGTGTGTGTTTTTGCTGGAGATCAGTGTGAAAGAAAGTTGGATAGCTGCGGGGAAGACAGAGGGTAGAGGATCATTAAGACCAGGCAGAGGAGTTTGAAGGTAATGGGACAAGTGATACAGAGTTACAAGTTCTTGTTCAAGGAAGTGACTCAGTGACATGGTATATCTGTGAAATTGATGACAGGGCTCCAGGGTGGCTGGAATTGGGAGAGGTGGCAGTAGGTGAGTTAGGAATTAGAAATAGGCAATGAGAGCCTATTTATTTGGGTCCTGTGTTGGGAGGGGAGGAGAGTCAGAAAAAGAAAAAGAGGCAGCACACCCAAGAGCATTTGAAGAGGTGAAATCGTAGACCCTGGTGATTGATGGATGTGGGGCAGGAGAAGGGAGTGGAAGGTGAGTCCTGGGTCAAGTTTACAGGAGAGGTGATGTTGTGCTTATAATTGAAACAATTCATTCAGTAGATATGAGCATCTACAATGAAGAATTATGTTTTCTAGGTAACGAAGGAGAATTAAAAAGAGTATATAACACAATGTCTGTACAATGAAGTGTGGAGAAGGGAAGCCCATGGCTTGAGCTGGCTGAATGAATTTATAGATGATCAGGTCAGACCCACCTAAGGGGTCTCTGTCCTTCAAATAAAAAGAACGGAGGGGTTTTCTGTATTCCTAGTAGCAGCCATGAACAGTCTTAGAGTATTTTTCAAGTTGGCGTTGTCGGTGCTTGATAAAGATTTCAAGCCTACTGTTTGGACTCTACTCACCCCCCCCAAAAAAAACAAAACAAAAACAAAAACCTCTCTATTATATTACCATTCTACTTAGGAAAAGCCCACACACACTCCTTTAACTCTGAAGCTAGAGATCTTTGGGTCCCAAAGGTCTCAAACGCAAAAAATTTAAATGCCATAAAAGCACAATGAACTACATAGAAAGTGAAATTGAAAAATAAGTATGCATGTTTAAGTTTCAGGTTCCTACTCTTCAGGATCTTTTTTACTTGTTTTGGATAATGTTACTCATTAAGCAGACCCTTAGTTAATGCTCTTCTGCACAGGCTTGGCTATGTTATTCTCTGATCTTGGGCTTGTCCTTCATCCTGTATTATTTAGGAAAGAGCTTCTGTAGCCCTTTTTTCAATTATTTCACAGATTTCCATGTATAGGTCAAAGGTGAAATTTTGTCTCTGTGAGAGGCTGGTAGCTCCTCATCAGCAATTGTGACCATAGAGTTGGAGTTCCTCTTGGGGCTTGAGTAACGTTGAGATAGGGGCAAAAGGTGTATTCACCTTGTGATCGCATGGATATACACGTTTGATTATTGCTGGCAGTAATCGGATTTACATATTAAAGGTCTTAGAAGTTCTCCCCTTCTCTCTGTCATCATTTTAAATTATATTTCTTAACAACTGTGTCCTTACTCCTTCTTTTCTTTTTCTAATTTTTAAAAGAGAGTTTATTTATTTATTTTTAGAGAGAAGGGAAGGGAGTGAGAAAGAGAGGGAGTGAAATATCAATCAGTTGCCTCTCGAATGCACCCTGACTGGGGACTAAACCCACAACCCAGGCTTGTTCCTTCACTGGGAATTGAACAGGCGACCTTTCCCTTTGCAAACGATGCTCAACCAGCTGAGCCACAGTAGTCAGGGCCCCTTCATTTCTTTTTAAGTGAGGTAAAATTGGTACCTACCATAGCAGTTTCAGGTATACAACATTGTAATTGGGCACCTGTACATACTACAAAGTGATCACCTCCAAAAGTGTAGGCACCATCCTTCACCATACAGTTGACCCCTTGACCAATTTTGCAACCCCAACTTCTTTTCCTTCTGGTAACTACCAGTCTGTTCTCTGCATCCATGGGTTTGTGTTTTGTTTTATTCTTTTTGTATATTTTGTTTTGTTTTTATATTTTATACGTGATTGAAATCATATGGTATTTATCTTTCTCCATCTTATTTCACTTAGCATAGTACCTTCAAGGTCCATTCATGTCTCAAATTGCAAGATTTCATTTTTTATGGCTAAGTAGTATTCCATTGTGTAGATGTACCATATCTTTTTTACCCATTCGTCCATAAATGGACAACTGTGTTGTTTGCATATCTTGGCTATTGTAAATAATGCTGCAGTGAACATAGGGGTACATATATCTTTTCAAATTACTCTTTTCATATTCTTCAGATAAATTCCCAGAATTGGAATAGCTGGATTGTATGGTACTTCCTAATTTTCTGATGAATCTTCATAGTGCTTGTACCAGTTTACATTCCCACCAACAGCATATGAGGGTTCCCTTTTCTCCACATCCTCTCTAAGATTTATTTCTTGTCTTTTTGATAATAGTCAGTCTGACAGGTGTGAGGTGATATCTCATGGTGGTTTTTATTTGCATTTCCCTCATAATTAATGGTTAACATTTTTTCCTGTGCCTGTTGGCCATCTGTATGTCTTCTTTGGAAAAATGACTATTCAGTCCCTCTGTTCATTTTTAAATTGGGTTGTTTGTTTTTGATCTTACCCCTTCTTTGATATCAGCAAATGATTAGGCTAAATAAATATTTATTGACAATAGGCAACTGAAGAGAAAGTTAACTCCTTTTATGGTTATGTGTAAATGGAAGTTGCATGATATTCTTAAAAACGTGACATTGTAGTGGTTCTGATTCTAGTCCAGATTTGAGCATTGACTATAGCTTTTGCAGCATGTAAATTTAATATTCTTTTTAATGATGAGAACTCTCCATGATATTTGATTTTCTATGGTATATTTCAAATGTGGTTTAAATGGCAGCATGTTTCATAATGTGAATAGATGTTTTGTGCAGAATGTAAGAAGAAATTACATCTTTTGTGAAGCGGTCAATGACAATGGACCATAGAGTATTCCTAGAGAATACTCTATGCAGTGGCCCTTGGGCCTCCTTCAAGGGCCTGCTAGGGAAGTGCATGTGTTCAAACTGGCAGGATGAAGAATCCTTTTATGTCCTTTATAACTACTGTTATTGACTTAACTGTTCTTTCATAGGGAACACATTTCAAAATTGTAATTATAGTCAATGGTTCATTCCATACAAAAATACTCACTTTGTCCAGTGGGTCTTTGCACAGCCCCACATATGCCAGTCAGTTTTTATCCCTTTGCTCGAACTGCCTGGTGCTTTTGAGTATAGTGCATGTACTGGGGTGGGGGCCTTGTTTTCTTCTGGTGGCATAAGTGGAAATCACATACTGAGCTGAGGGAAGCATTTGAACTTATTCTCAAAAAAATTGCAAGGTGAAGGAAAGTGGAGTCCCCACTCTGTGACCCTCAGCAGAGCTTCATGAGGATTGGGAAGCCTGTCAGGCCATGATTTGCCAAAGAGATGGCACACATGCCTCAAACAGGTGAATTCTTTCATTTCCGATGATGTCATGTAGGAAGTGCACGATCATTTAACCCAGTGGACCTTTCAGAGATGCAACAAAGAGATGAGAGTGGAATGGCCAGAAAACTGCTGTGGAAGGAAGAAGGATAGAAAGCCAAGTATTAGGATTAGAGTAGACAAAATACGTTTAAAGTTATATGTTAATTTATAGAGTTTTTACTCTATGCTACAACAACTCAGTGATGAAATAAGGGAGATGTTTATAGAGCAAGAAAGAGGTGAGGAGTGGTTACAAATTCCCTTCTTCACTCTCATCTTTCCTCATTTAGTTTCTCTTCTCCCCTTTCCCATGAAAAGTGAATTGAATGAATAAGAGAATAAAGTGAGCAAATTGCTTTTAACAAAATTCAAGTGAGGTCATTTCTGTGAATTTTGTCATAACAATATGATCCTAGTTTTCCTGTCCAGAACACATACTCCTGCAACCCGAACCTACTTAAGGAAATCTGGAAATAATAGGAAAAAGCCTTCTCAGGAAGGAGAAAAATAAGCGAGCAAAAGTCTTGCACTTGACTCGAAGATGCTGTCCCGAGACCCAGAACTCATTGGCTTAGAATGGCACTCAAAGTAAGGTTAATGATTTCACAAGTTTGTTTATCCAATTCCCCAAGTACATTAACATGAATAAGAGGGCTTTTTAGTGTTAAATACACTGACCACAGTGAAGAAGGGGAAAAAAAAAAACTGGAAAAACTAGAGCACTATAAAATCTCAGTGGTACGGGCCATTTGGTTTGAAGGAAAACCAAGCTCTGGATTCTCTGGATTAATCAGAGTAGGTGAACATAAAAGATCTTTCCCTGAAATGCAACAAAGAGGTGATGGTGCAGAGGGCAAGAATGTCCTAGTATGAAGCAACCCCAACTGTCCGGGGTGGGATGCAATAGTTTCTTTTTCAGTCATGTTACAGTTAACTTTGGGTGTTCCATGGTGTGGGTGGAGGCATCCACATGATTGTGATCCCCAGACTGCGAGTCCTTCCATTCCAGGGCTCAGCCCTTCTCTAGGGTCACTGGGAGACCTTAAGGGTCTTCTGCAGCAACTTGGCCAGCAGTTGGGGGAAGAAAGAGAGCAAATGATCTCAGGGGAGGTTTGTTAATGGAAGCGGTACACATCACCCTCTTTCACGTTCCCTTCATCTGAATTTAGTCACATGGACATACCTCATGCAGGTAAAGCTGGGAAATGTCAACCTGTTTGTCAGATAGGACAGGGAAGCTGGTTTGTTGAACACTCACCTGCCTCTGCCACAGCTGGATCCCCTCACGAGCCTGATGTCATCCTTTACCTTCGTTCCGGTCGCAACCTGGCTGCACACCTGGGTGGAGACCAAGTTATTTGCAGGATACCACACCTCTGTCCTAGACAAATCAGGGTCCCACTGAATCAGTATATCAGGACTCTTCATCCTTAACCATCTCAGCATGAACTTAGTTCCCTGATGTTACCTTTAGTGGGAAGAAGAGCAAGCAGTCATGTGTGGCTCCACATGGAAAGTGAGGCCCCTTCTAAATACTGACCCTAGGAGATGGCACCTTCCCCCATCCCGGGCTTCAGATGTGCCAGTGGGTCAGGAACCTGCTTCTGCTTTAGTTCTTCCAACTGCACTTCCTAGGAGCTGGGTCCTATTGCTGTACAATTACTAAATGCCAAGGGAATTCCTGAAATTGTCCCATTCTTTTCAGATGTCTCATCACCTGTGTTCTATACTCAGAACTTGGTTGTATCCCTGTACCACTCTCTCAAGATTTTATCTTCCCTGCAACAAGAGTTTACTGAATGAGTTATGTATTCACCTTGGATTGTCAGACGAGTGGGCACAAGGAGAGGACATGGAAGCTGGGAAGAGAGGTTGAGTGTTAACTATATACAGTTTTGGTGCTCTGTTGCATGTGCTGGCATGAAGCCCTTAGACAGGGGTAAAGTTGGCAGAGCACATAAAGAGAGGCAGGCAGACGCCAGAAAAAACTTTGGAAGGCAAGAAAGGAGAAACTCTTCTTCCTCTACCTTCTGATTTCTGCATCTGTTGTTCCCTGCTCAACAAAGGCATAAATTGCCTAAGAGCTGCCAGTATTAGAATTTGTTTACATTACATCTACTATTAGCTCTCATTTTGGATTGCTACAAAACCATGCATTACTTATAACATTGTTTCTCTGAGAAAATGAGTTTGGAGTTCCAAACAACTGACTTAGAATGAACTGTCTGTACGCAGCTCATTTGTTAATTGAGTACTGCCTGTCCTGGGCATGCCACCTGGGGATCACGTTTATCTGTGCTTTGTCATTGTGGGCGTGTCAAGTTGACTTATGTTTACTTTTCTCTGCTTTCATCTTGATGATAGCCTCGCTCTTAAAATTTAACACTCTGTGCTTCAAGAAACATTTCCTTTGAAGATGCCTCAAATATTCCTGTGAATAGGAGTAGTGGTTTTATGTTATCTCCCAGTTTATATTTAGGAGGATTCATGGCTATGAAAATCTTTTGAGCAGGAAGTCTAAAGAATTCCTTTGTCATATTATCCTTGGTTGTCAGATATCTTGCAGTGTAATTACTGTGTTGGTTTGTAAAGGTTAAAGAACTTTGAAGTTTATAATTCTCTTTTGTGTGTGTGCTTCACACATGCAAGGAAAAATCCAACACATTGAAGCAAAATGACTTGTTAAGATAAAAGTTCTGAGCATTTTATAGTTTGTCGACACAGATATGTAATTTATGGGTTTTACATTTGCTTTTACAAATATCTGATAAATCAGTTATCCGCTCCATGGAGCCAATTTGCAGATTACATATCTTGTTTATTTTAAACTCATGTGTATGTAACATGTGCACAGGAATGTTCTTGCTGGCATCATGCTGTAAAGCAAAAAGGTGAAATCCTGGTCTTAGGGATGTTCCCTCTTAGGGAACTAACTATCCACATACAAGTAAAAATTTCTGCTGTTAGCAGAGCAGCTGACAGAATATGATCACAAATGTTCCGTTAAGAGGTAGAAATAGAATGCCTGGGACTATGCAGGCTTGTCATTGTTAAATTGTCAGGGTGATGTGCTTCCACATGAAAAAGAATACTTTGTTCCCCTCTTGCACATGTACCCTGCAATGGCAGAAAACTGTTTCAGCTCAGCTGTTATTCTGACTTGCGCTTGCAGGCTCAGATTTTGATGTTCGTGTAATTACAGTTAAGTGAATAGGTCTTTTCCTTCTGTTTAAAACAGTATTGCAACCCATGCAAGAACCATTTCCTCTTAGCTTTAATTTTATGTATTTTTCTCTATCTCTTAATGTTTTCTTTTCCTCTCAAAACTATGAGAAAAATTGTGATGTCATGATCTTTCTGCTGTTCCAAGCCTGCAATCACTTCCCCCCAATTTCTTCATAGATTCCAGATCACCTTTATGTTAACTGTTCATTAATTAACTAATACCTTTGAAAGAATTTTATAGGAATTGAACCGCAAAACTGTGGTTTAATATGAAGAAGCCTATATGAGTGTGATAGAAAGCACTTTATGAACTGTGGAGTACGATATAAAAGTGAGGCCTTATAATTAAATACTCTCAGATTCTTACTGAGTCTTCACCGTCAAAGCATGTAAAAGACAATTTATATTTTCTAATAAGTACACTGCTGATAACGTTACAAGAATAGCTACAAGTTACTCCAGCTCGGAAAGAGTTCTAAAATGCCAAACAACTGATCACGGGCATGATCTTGGGCTCACCTCTTCAGGGCCACACAAGAAACGTGGTGCCATCTGAATTATCCAACCTTGCCCAAGCAGAAGCAGAATAGGGCATTGTACTTCCTACAAGTGGATGCAAAAACATGAGGTGCTGAGTGTAGAATATAAATCATTGTTTAATAGATTTGTGTTCTGTGACCAATTCAAGTTTACAGATGTCTAGATATCTAGCAATACATGAATGCTGTATTCTTGTTATTAAATCTTATATAATCTCTTAATTTCCAGTGTCATGAAAAATCTCTCTTTCTAGAGCCCTCTCCATACCTCTGCCAGCCAGAGTCATGCAGTTATCAGCTCTGATAGTGCTTTGGTCCCTTTGTTAGATTATATACACCGAAGGGAGGTGGCAACTCTTCATAGAAATGGGTCCAGTGGACTGCTTTACAGTCTCGAATGTGCTGGCCTCAGGAGAAGTTTATGTTGTGTAGCTGACACGCCAGTGACCAGAGTGACCTGTTATACAACATAATGCTGTATCATTTGTTTTGGGTCTTCTGTGCTGAAGAAGCTGTGCATTTGAGCTGAAATATATGACCAGACTCTATTAACATTAAAGAGAATTTAATAAACTCATGTATTAAAATGGTATACATGGGAAACTTTGAGAAATTCTTTCATATTTGAATCTTGGAATGTTCAAATAGTAAAGGTAGCTTTACCCAGAGACCTGCAGAATCATGTTGAAATAATTATTGTGATAATAATAATTATTATTTTTGCAAATGAATAAATTGGCATTCTGGTTTTTTAACTTTATTATTCCCTTAAAAGTACTGTTGATTTTTATAAGAGGCGTTGATTTCCTAGAACCACTAATATTATGAGGTTACTTTTTAGACAATTATTGGCATTTTGTCAGATAAATCAGAATTCAAATAGGCCATGGGGAATGTTTTTCAATGCAGTTTGTTCCCTAAAGAAAATGGTATTGCCTATTAAGTGGAAGAATTTGGAGGAAGCATTGATTTTAAGGACTCTGTCCTCGTGGTGTGGAGAAGCCAAAAACCATTGCTCCAGGGCACCCCCACAGTACTTTTCCCAAGCTTTAAACCGGGTATGAAAGGCCAGTCCACTTTAAAGCTTTTGCTTGTGCAGATCAAGCAGAGATTGCTTTTTAACCACTGCGCTCACGAGGAGTCAGAATGCAGTAGCTAAGACAGAAGCTGATAGAAAGGAGAAGAGAAATAACCTCCCCAGCACCCACCTGCAAATGTCTCCAGAGGAAGAGAGTCGATGTCTTCTGATATTCATCAACAAAGCAACTGCCGGAATTCTGCTTTCACGTGCTCTGCCCAGCAAGACCTCTCTAACCCAGGGAAGATGAATATTCTTTATTCAGGAGATGGAATCAGGAAGTGTTCAGGACTGTATAGCTGACTTTTTCTGTTTTTTGAATATGCAGTTAATTCTTTTTATATACACAGTTGTGCAAATATCACCACAATAAATTTTAGGACATTTTCAGCATCACGAAAAGAAACCTTATACCCTTTAGCAGTCACTTCCCATTTTCCTCCAACCCTTCATCCCCAGCTCCTGGCAACCATTAATCTCTTTTCTCTATATATAGATTTGCCTATTCTTGGCCTTTCCTTATGAAGGGAATCATACAATATGTAGACGTTTGTGCCTGGCTTCTTTCACTTAGCATAATTTTTTCAAGGTTTGTGAATCCGTACTCATTCTGTGTTATGACTGAATGGTGATCCATTGTATGGATATACCGCATTTTGTTTAACCATTCATGAGTCAGTGGATATTTGAGGTATTTCTACATTTTTTAGGTGTTATGAATACTGTTGCTTTGAACATATGTCTACAAACTTTTGTGTGGACATGTTTTTATTTCTCTACATTGCTTACTTTTAAGCAGTTATAAATTAAGATGGTCAATGATTTTTCTCTTTCATATATTTGTTTGCCCCACTACTCTGTTCTTCCCTATCTTACTTTCCTAAAAGTAGTTTCCCTTGAGAATGTAGTTGTAGAAAGAAAGAACGTGAATTAATTTAGTAATCACTAGCCACCAGACTCTCGTCTCAGCAAGGGTATGGTACAGCATTTCTCAGGTAACTCTCAGGTACAGGTGAGATGGCTGAGGAGGGGGAGGCTCCACCAAGCCTCGAGTCATTCAGCTGGGAAGTTGGAGGCTCAGGGACATGGACTCACATCTATTGTATTCTTAATTATAGTGCTCTCTATTCCCTCCCACATAATCATGTTAACCCAGGTCATGCACCTGTTCATCTCTCAGAGAACTGTGTTTGTTCATGAGTTTGTCCCTCTGATTTGTTTGTGAAAAGTAAGGAACATGGTTTAAAGACTCTTTATCATATGCCCACAGACCTGGAGCAGGCAGTTGTGGACTTTGATGAAAATATTATTATGAAATACTTCCCTCTCTGTTTGAGGTGGCATTGTCGAGGCCTGGCACTGGCTGGTGCCCAGCTCACCCTGCCTTTTCCAACTCTCTGCCTTCCAGTTGCTCAGTTTCCTCACCTTAACACTATCTCACTCCTTCACATCAGCCACCTGCAAATATCACCACACCTACCTGTTCTACCAGCTTGAACCAGCATCCTTTGGACTTTTCTACATCTTAAAAACTTGCAGTCCTCCTTCCCAGTCACAGCCTCATGTCCCCCTGCTTTTCTCTCTTCCGCTGAGCCCTGTTGTTACCTCACTGGTGATGAGCCCCATTTGGACTCCTTGGCCACCGTTTCAGCCTGTGGGAGGCTCACTGCCGCCCTGGCCAGCCCTGGTCTCATGGTTTTGAAGTTTCACTGTGCTTTCCCATTAGCTGAGTGTCCTTTTCAAATACCAGCCCCGGCTCATCTCTGCCACTTGCTTAGCTGCTCAGAGGTCTCCTAAACCAATGTATTGGTCCCAATGTGAATTCCTTCTGTTCAATTTAAGATAGGTCCACATTACTTCTTCTGTAGTAGATGCACTATCATGTTTCCCATGGGACCTGTTCCAAACTTTTCTGGTATCTTCAGAACTTACCATCTCTCATACTTTCAGTAAGGAACATTCATTCCTCTTCTTTTTGAAAACTTCAAGGATGCCAGACAGGAATCCTTCACCTATCTCATTCCCTGTCCAACAGTCCTAGACATACAAGTGGGTCTGACCTCTAGTGTCAGATGTGTTGTCTATCTGATATCCAAGGCATCAGAAATTCAGAGGAATTTTATTTGAAGGCCAGTTGGGTAGTGTTTTGTGAATGTTTCTTAAAATTCTTTTGATTTTTTCCCCAGCAGTTTCTCTAAGTTTTGTACCAGCCACAGTCATTGCTCACTCCTTTTCTCTTCTTTGTGAACATAGGAGACAAGGACGTAAAGGTATTAATTTTCTCATCTGCAAATGAGGAGGTTGAAATTTTTTGACTAAAATGAAGTTGGGGATTACCTGTGAATTCCAGCCACCTGTCAGGTGGACAATGGAAAGTCAGCTGTAATGGCTGGGAAGGTCTTCAAGTGGGGGGAGTAAGCCTTGTCAGCTCTGTCGTGCTGATACAGACACGCGTCTTCCAGGCAACCTAAAAAGTTCCACCTGACAGAGGAGGTGACAGACACATGGATTTGCTATAATCTCTGTGACAGGGTCAAAATGAAAAATTTTGCTGGTGCCTGGGGTCCTTTGCTTTTGATGACCCATCACCACTAACCAATCTGATAACCGAGGCCTCCATCTAAGGGGGATCGGAGAGGAGCCAGACGGCGCAAACAGGTCGTCTTGCTTTTATTTGTATGCTTTCTCATTGCCCTCCCCCAAACTTAGAACAAAATCTGTTAAGGGAAAGTCTGATCAATTTGCTATAGCAATCAGAACATTTTCATAGCTATTTTGTTCCAAATTTAACTGCAGGCCAGTGGGAGACACAACAGTTCAGATAAATAAAAATGGGCAAAATTGGTCTTTTTCTTTGTGTCTCGAGGATATACCTGAACAAAACTATCTAGTAGTCACACCTCCAGCTATAGCAGAGGCCCAGTTTAAATGAGTTATGAAGACTGAATTACGCACTTGGCCTTGGAGGTAGCCTCACCCATTCTGGACAGGTGTGTATAAGGGGTGGTGGGGGTGGGGGTTCTTCTTACCAAAGACCCATGTATAAAGGCTTAGTCGAAGGCATCTGTTTTATAGAAGTTGAATCAGTCATCTGGGTGGTCATTTTTGAGGTGTTTAACAAAATATTTTTTTCTTTAACCAAAAAAGCTATCCAAAATTAGACCACACATTTGTTCATATTTCCATGTTCCTGCCATATTTGTTTTTGTTTTCTTTCTTTTAACTAAAAGGATTAACTAATTTGTTTTAAATCACTGTAAGTACAAAAGGTACAATAGATGTACAAGAAAAAATAAGTTAATTATTTCTGTTCCCAGGTCACCGCAATTACCTCATGGAGGAAAGCTCCATTATCCTTTTCTTGTGGACCCACTTGTGTGTTTCATAATGATAAAAGCAAAAACATGGGTCTTTTTAAGACAGAATGTTTACACCATATACACTGTTCACCTAACCCTCTACAACTTTTCATCTAACCAAATATCCTGGAAAACCTTTCTTATCTTAGTATCTAAATAGTACTATATTACATGGTTTTGCCATAATTTATTCAGTCCCACAGTGATGGACTTTCGGTTGTTTCCAATCATTTTTTTCTAGGAACAATGCTTCAGTGAATTACTTTCTATAAATAACATTTTATGTGTCAGCCAGGGTCTCTGGAAGAGAAATTACTAAAGTGGAATTGTTGGATCAAAAGGAATGTGCAGTTTTAATTTTGGTCAACTTGGCAAATTGCCCTCCAGTTTGGCATTTGTACTGAGGTACGCTCCCAACAGCCCTGTGTGAGTGCCTTTCTCCACAGGCAGCCCATAACTCACAACCTTGGCTAATTAGGGGGGAAACTGCTGTTTGTTAGTAGCTTCATTAATACCAGTTTTGCTTATTATAGTGATGGTTGAATATCTTTTCATGTGTTGAAAAGCTGTTTCTATTTTTTTTTCTAAGGAGTGTATCCTCACATTCATTGCCCCTCCTTTTTTTTTGAACTGGGTTTTGGTCCTTCCAGTGAGTTGATTTTCTGGAGCATTTAGTAGGTCAAGAAAATTAGTCCTTTAGTCTACTATTTTTCTTATTTTTTCATTTATTTTATGACTTCGTATGCTGCCTTCATGCAGGATTTGTTTTTAAAATCATGTAGTCTTATTCATCTGACTTTTTGGCTTTTAACTTTTTGATATGCTTATATGCCTTCTCCACTCAAATGCAAATATTTAAAAAATTGTTTCATATTTTTGCTTAGTATTTTTTAAATCATAGCATTATTGAAAAGTAATTCACATACCACAAAATTCACTCTTACAATATGTACAATTTAGTGGTTTTAGTATTTTATTTTACAGAGTGTGCAACCATTGCCACAATCTAATTTCAGAGTATTTTCATCACCCCCAAAAGAAACACTATACCCATTAACAGTCACTCCTCATTCTCTCTACCCCTCAGCCTGTGGTAATCTGTCCCCTTCTCTATGGATTTGCTGGTTCTGGACATTTCATGTAGATGGAATCATGTGATGTGTGGTTTGATGTGACTGACTTCTTCCACTTAGCATCATGTTTTGAAGATTCTTTGTAGTATTTTTATATTTTTACATTTAAATATTGGACCACCCTGTCATTTATTTTAGTGTAGAATGTGAACTAGGGATCTAACTTAATTTTTTCCAGGTGGCCCTCCTGTTACCGAAAGTCCCTCTTCCTCCCACTGATGCTACCGAAAGTCTCTTCCTCCCACTGATGCGCAGTGTCAGCTTTACCAAACAGAGTTCAGTGTGTAGTTGGGCTCCATTCTGCTGACCTTGCTTTCCATTCACATGCTAGTGCATACTGATTTAATTTTTAGAGCTTTACAATACTTTTCATATCTTATATGCTAGTCTTTCTTCTTTTTGCATCATTTTTATGGCTATTTTTCCTATTTATTTCTCCGTGTGAACTTCGACTTCTAGATGGTAATTTTTGACATTGTATCAAACTCATAGGTCAATTTGGGAAGAGTTACTCACTTTGTCGACAGTGACCTCCTATTCAAGGACAAGGTGGAGCTTTCCAGTTCATATCTGCTTTTGGGTTCTTTAGTAGAATTTGAATTTTTTATAGATCTTGCATGTTTCTCATTAAATTTATCTCTAGGTATTTCACATTTTCGTTGCTGTTAAAAAAAGGGTGTCTTTTTACTGGTTGTCATTTAGGAAGGCTATTGATTTTTTTGCATATTACTTTTGTTAATTACCTTGTGGAATTCCCTGACTGTCTACAATAGTTGTCAGCTGACTCAGATTTGCAGTCAGATCGTATGCAAATAATGGTAATTTTACTGCTTCTTTTGCAATTTTTATAACTCTCACTTCTTTCTCTTATATAATTAAATTGGCGAATTCCACCAGAGCACTGTTAAATGACAGTGATGACAGTAGACAGCCTTGTGTAGTTTTTAACTTTAATGGAACGCCTCTCATATTTCCCCATTTACAGTGAGGCTGCCTTTGGGATTGGGCATGTTTAGTGTCCATTTGCTTCTACAGGGCTGTATGGCGAGCAGAAAGCATTTTGGAAATGCTGGATGTGACAGGATCTTTTACAGACAGGTGAGGCATGCTCCACCGATGCTCCTGCAGTGATAAAATAGGAAACTGGTTTTCCTCACCAGCACTGACAGGAGTTTATGAGTGGGAAGTCCAGGCTATAAAGGCAGAAGGCAGCAATTAGATTTTAATCTCATGCTATTTTTCTTTTGCCAATCAAGTGAAAACACTAAGAAGCTATAGGAATAGGTAGCAACAGGAGGATTAAATAAAGGTTTTTGCTAAATAAAGAAAAGAGGAAGAAGGGTTTGAAAAGTAAGAGGTAAAAATACATCTTATTTTTTTCACTGTCCCTTCAAATCAAGCCATATGATAATTATTTCTAGGGATTTTTTTTTCTAGATTATTATTACTAAAAGGGTGGCATAAAATACTACTGGTCAGCAAATATGATAAGGAGTCTCAAAAAAAGGCTTAGAATGGTGAAGTATTTTACTATTTGTAAGCAAAACAGACTAATAAAGAGTTTCAAATATTGAAAAACCTCAAGGGGAAAAGAATGCCGATTGAAACATTTTTATGTGTTGATTCTTTTTGATGTTGTCATAAAAAATGTTTTGATCTCTTACAAAGCAACCAGAGGTATTTTATGTGCTAACCCGGAACCTGACATTACTCGAGTAATAAATTCTAGGACAGGCTGTCCCTTATAGTAGCAGAACTAGAAAACAAAACAAAAGACAGTAAGAGTTGAGGCTTTGATGCTCGTTGGAAACATCTAGCATACGGTGTTGGTGCGTCATGGTTAAAAACAACAGGAATTTGGCCTGACTCCGAAAATGGGGGAATCTGATGGGTGGTGTTTGGGATTCACAGCATAGTCTTCAGTGTGACACACAGGAGGGAGAAAGCCCTGGGAAGCAAACTGGCTGCATGGGCATGTACCCATCCAGTGGATGCTGGACACACACACCTCTGGCTTACACCATCCTGTCTCACGTCAAACCCAGAGTGTGTTTTTCAAACTGCGTGGACTACTAGGCTCAGAGCAGAAGCATGTAGCTCTGCCACTTGCTGGCTATGTGAACTGGCCATGTTACTGAACCTTTCTGAACTTAGTTTCTCATCTGTAAATCACGCCTATGATTCAGGGATTTTGTGTAGATTTTTTAGAGATGGGATACACACAGTGCCTAGCACATAGCCTTATAGAGAGAGAGAGAGAGCCATTGCTCAGTGTGTTCATAGATGAACCAGAGGGAGGGAAGAGCACATGGGAAGGACCCGTGTGTCGAGTACCACGAGCCCAATATACAGAGGGTGCTGGGGAAACTGTAGAGTTTTACATCAGAACTGGGGGTGAAGGACTGTGTTATAGGCAAGACTTCTCAGAGAGATGACTTATGAAGAGTAAGCAGACACAGTGTTCCAGGGAAGTGTGTCTGTGCACAGGAGGACAGCATTTTCAAAGGCATGGCTCTGAAGAAGTCAAGGAGTCTTAATCCCAGAGAAGTGTAAGAGAGTTTGGCTGAGTCCCAGTTAATGTGATGGGGAATTGTGAGCAGTGACACAGGAGAGGGTGTCAGATGTGACATTGCAGGGTCCTGTTTGTCTTGTTGGGGTGATGGTGGTGGCTGAGGCAGGAGGGCCATGACTGATCCACTTGTTGGGAACCTGGTGCAATGCTGAGCATAGTAGGTTTTCAGGAAAAAGCTTCTTAATGGGTTTGAATACAAGCTGTTGTTTTGCCAGGATTTTCCATGATTCACTCATTTTACCATGAATAGATTATTCTCATGTGGATTTTACCATTTTCCCTCCAAATTATTTTTGACTATCAATTAAATTATCTTAAACTCCTGTGTGTCATGGCATGAATATATCTAATCTATTTATAACATTTTGTGCATGCATTTGTGTCATAAAAAACAGCTTCTTATTTAAAAGGCACTAGCCTAGAACTCCATTAAAATTTTGACCCACAGGCCTGCCTTCTCCCAAAGTAAATGGTTTGTGTGTCCAGGGATAATTGTTTCCAGCCCTAAATGCTTTGGGCTTTGCCCACACTCTCTTTTAAAACTTTCTCTGTTTTAAGATTCTTTCAAGCCTCCTAGCCCTCCCAAAGGAGAAAGCTGTAAAAGCTTTTAGCTCCCGATGACTTCAAGCAGAGAAATGTCACTGTCATTTGGGGTGATGTTACTTCCTGCTTAGAACAGCCATGTGCAGTAACAGTGGTCATGGGTCATTGCTGGCCATGGGCAGGACCAAATGGAGTAAGAGACAGTTGTGCCTATCATGGTATAGATGAGTAAATGACAGCTATTCAGAACCATGGGTTCCATTTTTAGTCAACTTGTATTCTTTGAGATTCTACTGTGTGCCAGGCAGGGTGCTGAGTACTGAAGATACTAATGGGGACAAAAGGGAAATGTTTGCTACCTAGAGGTCAGCTTTATAATAATAGTTATTACAGTAGAGTAGGTAAAAAGAACTAGTTGACTTCAGTACAAATAGCATGCACTAAGCAGTGTCAGAGGGAAATACAGAGTGTTGTAGAAGCATCAAAAGGGCACCTGACCCTTCCTTGGGAAGCCAGGGAAGACACCATGAAGATCCAAAGAGTTCTGGAAGAGGAGTAAAATATACCTTGGAGAGTTTTGGGGTTGTAGTCTTTATCTGTAAGGAAAAAAATTGGAGTACCGTGGATTTCAGTATGGATTTATTGATTTCTAATGTCCATCAAAATAGCCTTTGAGTCAAACACTATTTGGAATGTATACTTGGCTACTTAATATAAACCAATAAGGTATTTTGTCAGACCCAAACCATAGTTCTCTGTACCGTGTGTCTTAGCATTGCTAATTGGCTGAAAGTGCAAAACCCAGCAGTCAATGGCCTGAAAGAAAGTGGAATGTGAATAATATGTCTGAAAAGATCTTCAAGTTCAGGTGTGTGTGTGTGTGTGTGTGGGTGTGTGTGTAGTTGTCCCTGAAGTTGAAACCATTTTGCTCTCTATGGTTGTAAAGATTTAATATTATATCATCTGGAGTACACAAAGCAGCCCCACCTTTTGACAGAAGAGTCCAGGCCGAGTTCTCCATGAGAAATCAGTGTATGATCAGGTGCTATGCTGAGCATGAGTGGAGGTAATATGGAAGCTTAGAGTGCAGTTAAACAGCACTGGGCTGGACCAGCAGGTACAGAGACCTAAAGGTGACACTACCCCCATTAGATAACAATTTGACCAGAGCTTCCAGGCAAGGCTAGATAATAGATAGCAATGGTTTCTGTAATAGCCAAGAAGAGTGTTGTGTGGGAGTCAGTGGAGTTCGACTTATGAAGAGTGTATCTTGTATAAATACAGTAAGTGGAGAGGCAACCTACTTGCACTCTTAAGTTTGCTTCCAGGAGATATGTCCAGAAAAAAGAGAAGAGAAATTTCTCTACTTTATAAACTAAACCTATTCAAAATAGTATATGAATTAATGTTCTGCTTCTCCTCTCTGCTAAAGTAAGGTGTTTTTTGTTGCTGTTGTTGTTTGTTTTTTTAACAGTATGGTTTCTTTTGAAGAAGCAGAAGGAAAGTTTGACAGGAAAACACATTTGCTTCTGTTAAAGTGTATCTTGGAGGCTCTTCACCTTTCTCTGGGGGAAACCCCTGCTATGCAGCCTCATAAGAATTCAGGGGCTACTTGCTTGTTAAAAATAGTGAGTGGGTTAGATAGGTGATTATGAGTCATTTTGGGTACAGGGGCATGGAATGCCTAAACTATTTAGCAATTCAGGATTCTTATTCTCTCCTTTAGTTGTTTTAGAGCCAGCCTCTCCAGGGGCAAGGTAGCAGCTCTGAGTGGCAAGAAAGCCATTCTGGCCTGTCGGTGAGATCATGTGTCCTTGGAGAGTGCTTTAGCAAGGCCTCCTCAGCGCTCCCGCCATAGATGCACTGTGCATGTTCTTATACACGCTCAGATACATCATGTTGTTAAGAACAGTTAGAGAGAAATGACTAAAAGAGATTTTCCAACTTAAAGACATTGCTCTTTTTGCTCTGCCTCTTGAATATGACTTCTCTGCCTTGTTTATTTTCATTCTGCCCAAGGGAAATGTCAGTTTTTCAGACCTGCTAGAATCACAGACTGTTAGATCTGTGAGAGACTGTAGAGATCTAACAGTCCCGGTTGGAAATGCCAGCAGGACAACCATGTAGAGATTCCCAGCAGGCATTCTGAAAATCACATCTGAATCTTGAAAGAGAACTCGGGGCTTGACTTGTGGATCTGAGAGTCACTTACTTAATGGCAATACACAAAGTACGTCTGATGAGGTCATTCCCCTGCTGAAAACCTTTTGAGGTTCCTTCAGATTCTACAAAACTCATCTCAATTACTCAGAAAGGTCCATCATACTCTCCACAACATGACCTGTACATTCCTTCCCCATTGGGTCATCTTCTGCTGCCCCCTCCCTCCCCACGCGCGCACTTCTAGCCATAGTGCCCTGTGGACCATATTGGTTCCCAAGTGCATGTACCTTTCTTTTCTAAGGCTGTTTATTCTTCCAAAGCTAGCTCAGATTGTACTTCTGGAAGCCTTCTCTTATAAATTTGGGTTGTAAAGCGCCAAAGGGAATGTAATAAACTAGAAAGTATATTCTCCACCTTCACCAGTCACAAGTCTTGTGTGACTTGCTTAGAATCATGGCCTTTTATGCATTCCAGGGGACATCAGAGGTCATGTAGACTGGCCTCTCTCACAGCACCGTGATCCAGTCTGTGATATCCATGACATACATGTGCCGCTTCTTCCTGTGGTAAAATATATGGAAATGTGTCCAATTTTCTTCTGTTTAGCCTTTATTTCCATTATTTTCTTTCCAGTGGTACATGTCTCCAAGGATGTTGTATTGAATTACCTTCTTTTTAATGCCATACAGTGTCCTGAATTAGAATGTGGGGACTGTTATTCCAGCTCCACTGTCAACTCATTGGTTTGTTCAGACAAATTACATAACTTCTATTTTAATTTATTATGTGTAAAATGGGCTAGAATAACTCACCCAGTTTTGAAAGGATAAAACCTAAAGTTGAAACATTTTTTAAAATGTTTTAAGATGTGGAATATAAACAAGGTTTTATTGTTACTACCAAACTGCTTATAGTCAAGAAAAAAACTTTCAGTCCTTCTTGATAATTTAATATAGACTATGTTACATTATGTGTTGTATAAAAATGTAGAACATTTTTATAGCTGGGTCCATATTTTGCTCTGTGGTTTACTAGCTGTGTGTTCATGGCCGAGTCACTTAATCTTTTAGAGCTTCAGTTTCTCCTCTAAAATTAAGGAATAATGATGATGTTGCTATTAGAATTGTCAAGTAATTACATTCTGCAACTATTGTGCTGGAAAGACACTGTTAAAACTGCAAAAGAGTATATTCGTGGTTTCTCTCATGGCCTAATAAATATGTCAGCCATAGAAATAGGTAAAAATATATTTTGACTGAATTTTAACACCTCTTGGTTTATCCCTAATGAGTGAGGAATGAGAGGAGGAGGAACAAAGGTGGGCTGTACATGTAGAAGAGGATTCAAAACTGGCAGAGGGCTGTGATTGACTTCTCTTCTCTCCTGATGGTAAAGGGGGTGGAGCTGGTATATAGTTTGCATGGTAGCCCCATGGCCAAGGCTGAGAATGGGTGTGGGAAGGAAGGTAGTGTAAATGGGCCCAATATCACAGTAAAGCCAAGTGATGGTTTTATAGGGTATGTCTCTGGGCATGGTGTGCCTGTTTTTGAGTGTTCCCTGTAATCCAGGGCACTGGTGGCATACCCTGAGGGACAACAGGAATCTCTGTGGGAGCTGGCTTAGCTTCCCTCACTTCTCTTAAATTAGGTGGATATGAGGTGGTGTTATATGTTGAATTGTATCCCCACAAAAGATGTTGAAGTCCTAACCCCCAGCATCTGTGAATGTGGCCTTATTTGGAAATAGGGTCTTTGAAGATGATCAAGTTAAGGTGAGGTCATTAGGTGGGCCCCAATCCAATATGACTGGTGTCCTTATAAAAAGAGGAGATTTGGACACCATGACAGAGATGCTGGGCAAGTGTCACATTAAGATTGGAATTAGGCTGTCACAAGTCAATGAAGGCCAGTGATTGCCAGCAAACCACCAGGAGCTCAGAGGCATGGAATAGAGACTTTTCTTGGGGCCCTCAGAAGGAACCAGCCCTGCCCACACCTTGATCTTAGACTTCAGCCTCCAGAACTGTGAGACAGTTCATTTCTGTTATTCAAACCACCCGGTCGGTCTGTGGTGCTTCATTATGGCTGCCCAGGAAACTGGTGCAGGCGGGCGGGCCGTTGCCTCACACCCAACTGCTCCTCTTTGACACTTGGCCCACAGTTTGGGTTTTTTGGTGTGGTTACACATGGTGGGCATGTGTTGCCAGTGCATATTAAAAATGACAAGATTTCCTGTGGTTTGGCTTTTGAAAACAAGTACATACAAAGCCTAATGTCAAGGTGTGGGGTTGATTTAGAAAGGGGTTTCTTAAATGTTACAGTTATCTCAGTCCCGTAATCTCCCCTAATACTGTACCCTTATGTGCATTTGAGAAGGAAAAAGGATGCAGTTGAGCAGTATATTTTAGTTGCTTATACAACAGCTTGCATTCGTTATCATTTTCCTAGGCTTGGACACTTTCTTGAGATTATTTGGTATTCTGTTGTAAATCCACTTTGGTTAGGGGTTTGGCAAGTCCATGACAAAGAGAGGGAATGTTTCTTCCTTCGGCTTGCCTGTTCTTTGTCTGAAAGATGCTAAACTTTCCTGGGAAGAGGGCCCACCTCCTTCCTCTCTGGCAAGTGTTGATTTATATTATATGAAACATTTGTTTTTCATAGAAACCTCCATTTCAGCATGATGAACTAGTCACTCCTACTTTCTATGTGAAAAGTAGATAAACTTGCCGTGGAAATGCTCTCGGGATACAGATACCTAATAATTACATATACTCGCCCACTCATCAACATAAGCGACCTCATCTCACACTAGTTTTCTAAGCTTTGTAGTGTCTAAAGGCTTTCCCCAAACTTCATGAAAATGCATTAAAATAATTGTTACAAATTGAAAGTCAACTATTTTTGTAAGTATGTCATAAGTAATTGTATCTCAGGGTCGAAATTTTCTATCTCTATTTAATAGCTGGGATAATTAAGGTTCAGAAAAATGGCGAAGCTGAGATGAAAACTCAGGATTTCCTGATTTCCAGTGAGCACAGTGTTTGTTTTTTACTCTAGTACTCTTCTGAGAGGACCAGGGTTCCAGCTTCGCCATCTGACAGTGCAGCGGGGGACATGTGACTTCCCAGGGCCTCGGGAAACTGAGGGAACTTAACATTTCTGTGCTTCGTACTGAAATATTTAGAAATTAAATGATATTTCTGGGATTTGCTTCAAGACATAAGATCAGCCACAAGTTGATCATTATTGATGCTAGGTAATGAATAGCTTGGCACTCTATTGCCAGTCTTTTGTACATATTTGAAATTTTCATTAAAAAGTTAAGACAAAATTTTTTGCTTCTAAAATGTATACCTTTGATTCTTCCTATCTCCTCTAGATTCTGCTAAACACTATTTAGCTCACTCATTTCTCCCCAACAACCACAAACTCAGTCCTCTGAAAGCAAACAAGCCCTTTCTTTTGATACACACACACACACACACACACACACACACACACTATTAGAGACTTTCTGACACCTTCCTCATTTTTTTATTTTTTAACAGATGATACAATAGCTGTGCTTTCATAATAAATTCAAAAGCTTCTCTCTATTCCTCAGCAGTATGAATTGTAGAAAAGAGCACAAAAGATTGGACTACTTTAAAATAAATCTCAGCTAATTATACATACAACTGCATTCACTAAATGTGAATATTTTCAAGGCTTTCTTTGCTACCAAGTGCCACCTGCTCACTATTTAAATGGGCACAAATTTAGTTCCATTAAACAAAACACAGCAAGTCCTCTCTTATAGCACAAACTCCTTGAGGTCCTGTTTTGGAATTGAGAAACTAATTCTAGTGTTCCTTTGTTAGCTCTGGGTCTGTGTCAGTCATGCCACAAGGCTGATTACTTGAATATTTTGCATTCTTGCTTTAAAACTTCTAGCAGGCAAATTGGTTGTGATGAAGTGGTTTGTGTTTTATAAGCATCCTTATGAACTACATGGCATTTGAACTTGCAGTTCTAGCAGTTACCAGGCCGCCGAATAGAGGAATACATGCCTTGGCTTTTGCAGCTCATTAAGGAGATTTTTTTTTACTATCTATTGCAAAAAAAAAAAAAAGAAGAAGAAGAAGAAGAAAGAGAAAAGAAATTCTCCCTCCAAATGTTATGTTCTTGGCCCATTCAGTGGCTGCCCCGCCCCTGACCCCAGAAGCTGCTGGACTCCACCTTGCTATTTTAATCTTATAAGGTCATTTAAGAGGAATTCATTCATCTCTGATTAACCTGGAACACTCATGATCTGTATAGACCCAAAGAGGGGGTTTCTGCAAGTTAAAGCAGCATTTAAATCCAACATGAATTATCAAACTCTTCTCCAAGAAAGCTTCTGTGAGTGGCCTCATCTGCTAAGTTTGGAAGATTAAAAAAAATCCCACAATGTGAAATGCATATTTGCTATGCTCATAGAAAGATGATTTCTTTCCAACAATTTTGTCTTGAGATATCTGGACCTGAAGTCCTAGAAGTCTGGGCTGTAACCATCCATCCAGAAAGGAGGAAGAAGCTGCTTATCTGGCCTCATTTTTCCTAATCTTCTCTCCTCCCTCCACCACACACACCCTTGCCCTAAATTCCTTTCCATTTTGCCCTTTCGAAAACTCCTCCCTCCCTTAGAAAAGCTAAAAATAATGGTAATGCTTTCCAGTGATTCTCCCTTATTAGTATGTCAGTTATAGGCTGCAGGCAAAAAGAAACCCTTCTTTGTTGACCCTGCTCAGAACAGTCGTGTTTACAAACCTTGGCTCACCCCAAGATTTTCAGATGAAAATCTCATCTTAGATTTTTACTCGCACTTGACTCCCGTTACACCTTCCTTGGTGTCAGAACACGTTGGTGTGCTTGGAAAAGACCTGCTCTCTCTAGGCGACCCTGACCTGACCCAGAGCACCCCAGAGGTAGCTTCCTAGATCCACAGAAGTGAAGACATACTGGTGCCTGGAACCTCTAGCTGTGATCAGGGGGGGTCTTAAATGATTATGGCTACACTCCAGACTTTGAAACCCTCCAATAGTATTTGTTAAAGACTATAGACCTGTTCTTGTGTTCCCAGGAGGGTGCTGACCTGCTGACGAAGGCCCTAGGAAGTGTAGAAGTGGGAGGTGCAGTCCTCTCTTGAAGCAGAGTCCCCAGTCTTATGCGATCATGCACCATAACTTGGCCAGCCAGTCTGGGCAGCTGGCTCCAGTTACTGTGGGAACAATACAAGGAAGGCCGTTGTCACATTCCTCTGGGGTCAAAGGCACAATCTAACACACTTAGTCCCGGCTAGCAAAGGGAAAGACGAGTGTGGAAGCAGAGGCTTGAAGAATGTGAAGGGCTTTTGAAATCTACTAACTCCATTGTTTGACTGATGAAGAAACTGAGGCCCCGAGTTCTGTAACTTGCTTAGGCCCACCAGCAATTTGATGGCACAACCCCGAGGGGAATTTTCTAACTTGTGATCCAGTGACCTAGTGTTTCTCTAAAAATCTTGAATGCTTCAGACTCATAGTAAAAAGGAATTGTTGATGAAGACATTGTATTTTGCTATGTTTTGCATGCTGCAATTGAATCAGGTTCGGGAGAAGCAAGGACCTCTGTTACTTTTGTCCTAAGCCTATAAACAGCCCAGGAAAAGCCAGTTTGCAAACAGCATCTTCAGTGACCCTGGGCAAGTCATGAGCTTCTTCCCAAACCCAGAAGTTAGAATTAATTTTTAAGTGCACATCTTTAACTTGAGCATGAAGCTCTAAAAGTACTCGAGTAATAATGACCAAAAACATCTCAATTCCTCTGAGCTCTGACCATGCTTAAAGGACTCTTCTCTCAGAAAGTTGCTGAAATCAGAGTGGTTAGGGCACGTGAAAACAGAATCACTGGGTAAAATTTGTCACATAGGCCTGATTCAAGGCATATTTAGGAGTTCAATTTATAGACAATTGGTGATTCTTTTTCTTTCAGCATGTTTTCCTCTAAAGACTCTTATGTGACCTTCCTTTAGCATGTGTGTAAGCCTTAAAATATTTTTACTTAAGATTTCTACTATTTTAAAAGTATATACAGTGGAGAAAAATCTGTGTCTTGTCCCATGGTGAAAAGAGTTAGAAACAGTACTTTTGCATATAAATTCCTGAATGATGATATCAATTTTCCTTTCACAGGAAAATGCACCATAAATTAATTTCCAGCAGGAAAAGTGGTGCTCAGTCGACACCCCACAGGGTGTCGTGCCCCACAGAGAGAGGTGTGCCTGGCGGTGAGGAAGGAGCAGAAAGTGCTGTGGCCCAGGGGGCTTGGCCTCCCTGACTCCCGAATTCCGTGTCCCGTTCCCAAAGATCATTTCATGGACATGTCATGTTTTAGAGTTCACTTTCTGTAAATAATTTGTTTTTTATTTTTCAGTTTCAGACACATGGTTACAGCTTTTTTTTTTTTTTTTTTTTTTTGAAAAAGATTGTGATCTTGTTCCTACTTGCGAGTTGTAGTTGGCTGCTGGGAAGGCACCTGGGCTCCCCTAGAACAGGACTTGCTGGGGCCTCCTGCAGCATCTGGGAGTGTTGAGGGTTGCCATATTTTCCCTCCAGCCAGAGCCCCAATGTGCAAAGCCGTGTTTTCTGAGTCCTGAGCGGAGCCAGGGAACAGCTTAGTGCAAGGGAGAGAGAAAAGACGAAATGCTCTGCATCTCTTGCCGTGATCATCTCTCTTTCCCCTCACAGAAACACAGTGCTCTCTGCTATTTGAAGAGAGCAATTTAGGTTTATATTAAGGAATGAATAAATATGATGCAGTGATGAAATCTCATCTGGAGTGAATACAAATTGGGAATGCTAATGATTGCATGGCTGTGTCTTGCATGCAGGCAGAAGCAGGAGCCCATTAGAAGCCTGGGTGCTTCTCCTGTCCTCCCCCATTCACCTGCTGGATGTTTCAGAGCACCTTGGGCAGTGGGGGAAGTGTTATTTTTTAAAAAATATCTCTCAATGTTGCACCTTGCATTACAGGGCCTTAAAGCACTTGACAAGCCTTCAGGCAATTCTAGGTAGTGGGTGCCCTCCCCCCCCAATACACACACAAGATCTTAAGAGATGATTTTACATAGATGTACATGTGCATTTAGTCAAGACCTGAGCATTTTACTGTTTCACATTGCTTGACATGGCGAGAAAGTCCTTTTGGTTCTCTTTGCAGTTCACATCCTGTTTCTTCTCCTGAGATGACTGGGTGCTCAGGGCCAGGAGGTCAGCAGTCCTTAGATTCAGCCATGCCAGTGTGTGATTTTGACCAAGTCACCTTGTGGGGACGAAACTTCCCTGTTCTTTGAATGGGGAAACTAGACTGAGGGCTCTTGGAGCTGCCTGCACCTCAGATGTTCCAAAATGCCCAAGGCTGCCTGCCTGCCGAGATTTGCAAAGCAGGATGCGGGTCCAGCTGCAGTGCTGTTCTGGCAAATTGCTCCCTCTCCCTGACTGACTTTTCCACCACTGTGGAGTGAAGTCTGCCACTTTGAAGGATCCCAGATTTGGCAGAAAGTGTTCAGTCCTAGGGAGCAGCTTACAAAGCCCCTGAGCACATTTTCCCCAATTGGAGATGAAAAAGTAAGTTGCTAGACGTTGCCTCCTTTCCAGTTATTAGGAAGGGAGCCACCCCTCAGGTCTGCAAAAGGAACAGGCACAGAACAGCTCCGAAGGACCAGAAAGAGGTATCTGGGAAAGGAGGCTCAGGACTGGCTATGGTGAGCCCGCCCCTGTTGAGAGGAATGCTGTCCCACACCTCCTCCCAGGGCTCAGCGGATCTGTGGGACTTGAAGGGGATGGTTGGTTGCCCTTTCTGCAGTTTCAGGGGCTTTGGGCAGAGTCCCCTCTGTATTCGGGCTTTGCCCTGGTCTGGGGATCCTGGCGGCCCTGCGTGGTGCTGCAGTGGTTCTCCGGTGGTTCTCCGGTGGTTCTCCACCTGTGCTCTGCCCGCCTCGCCGGCCCGGAGAAGCCTGCTGCCCCGGGCTGGACTCGGCCTCTCTCCGCCAGAGCAGCTCCTCCTTTACTGCTGTTATGTTTTGAGGTTATGTAAAAGATTTTTTTGTCCTATTAAAAGCATTCCACAGTTTTAGAAAATTTAAAAACCATTGGTCAGTCACACAAGAGCTTATATTCAAAGCATTATAACCTTAGACAAGTCATTTGATTTCCCCAGATCTCATTATCCTTACCCAGAAACAAGGTCAGTTGTGTGTTCTTAGTCTGTCTCAGAGTGGTTGAAAGATTAATTAGAATAAATTACTCACACCTTCCATCCACAAACATGTATTTAACACCTCCCTTGGGAAGGCTGTGTTGGGAAAGAAATTGTAAGTATGTATGTGGGAATGTTTTTCCAAGAAGGGGGATAAAACATGTGTAAAAAGCATAAGGCTAAATTGTTGCTGTCGTTGTTAACTAGACAGTTCAATGTAGTGACTCGAGAACCTAACTGTGGGGTTTAAACCCCCACTCCAGTTGGTTACCAGTGTGACTTCATGCACCTTACTTAACCTCCTTGGGCCTCAGTGTTCCCATATGTACAGTGGGGATAATAATAGAATGTATTCATTAGGTTGTTGGGAGGGAGGGCTAAATGAGTTAGCATTTCAAAATTAATTAGAACAATGATTAGTATATAGTAACTACTCTCCAATTATTATTGTTATTGCTGTTGGTTATTTCGCCAGTGCCTTTTGACACTGGGGCTGTAGGGCGAGTTGTTAATGGGAGTGTCAGGTGTACTGTTTCTGGTCCTCAGCATTGCCGTCCCTTGTAATTGCACTTCCATGTTTGTCTTCCCTCCTGCCCGTGAGTCTCGGAGAGGCAGCCTGGGTTTGAGAGGGAAGGCCGGGGAAGCATCATGCCACAGAAAGAGTGCCAAGCAGTGCTCTGTCTCTGTTGCATGAATTGTCTTCTCTCTTTTATTTTTCCAAACAAAGGCTTTGCTTTGCAGACAGGATCTTTCTGTGTTCTGTGTGTCATTTGCCTTTAAGGGTGTAATTTGTCTCTGATGTATGCAGGATGCTCCTTCTAGAAGGCTTTGTTGATGATGTGCAGAGGCCTCCTGTATTGATCGGCGACATAACGGTTCTATAGTGGGTGAATGAGGTAATTCTCATCGTGTTACTCAGGTCTGTGACCTTGAGGCCGATTGGATGACTAAGCTACATAGGTGGATCCCTAGTTACAGAATGTCCTTGTTTAAAGGTAAATTGGTGTGAGGGTGACTAATAGTTTTAAAGAAATGACTGAAAGTGAATTGCCTGTCCCTTGGTGAGAAGCAGTCTATATTAATGAGCTTTAAATTCCTCTCCCCCAGGCCTTGGGTAGACTGTTGGGGCTGATTTTCGAGAGTTCCTTTATCTGTGCTCCTCTCTTATCTTTGCTCATTAGATGCCAATTCTCTGTTAAACTGCCAGGACAGTGTGTAATACCGTCAGTGTGAAGTTCACAGCAAAAATACTCAGGCCTCTGAGGTGGTTGACTGGACTGCTTTTCTTTCCTTTTTTAAAATTCAGCAATGGGGTGGGACAGAGCTGAAGAGGAAGAGATTTTTAGTACAAGAAAGGAGAGGAAGTAAGCTGGTGATAAAATCTGCATAAGGAAAACCCTTGTTAAAAGAGAAGTGGACTGTGTATTTCACTCTACATGTGATTTGGATGTACACTTTAGCCTTGGAAATAACAGTTTCTGTCTGCCAGCATCACTGCTATTGCCGACCAGGCCTTCTCACGTTGGAATAGGTACAGGGCTGAAATGAGCACGCTCTGAGTGGGCGGGCAGATGAGGGGTAGGAGGGAGAGGATCAGTCGAATAGGTATTTGGGAATCATTGCAATGAACTGTTGTTTGGGAATCACTGGGTAGCAATAAACTGTTTTTGATATTTGGCCATTTAGCAAATGCTTCCATAGTACTTATTATGTGCCGATACTGTTTTCAATGCTTCTTTACACTTTAACCCTTTAATCCTGATAACCATCATCAGGCAGATTTTGTATCTGAGAGCAGTGAGGTGAAGTCATTTGTCTAAGGTCATTTGGACCCAGGCTTTGGCTCCAGTGTTGGTGCCCCAGCCATGTACAGCCTGTCACTGTCAGAGGGAGTCAGGGTCTTGGGGGTATAGAGAAAAAGGGAATCCCTGCCCCGCACGGGCATATTTCCTTTGCAGGTAGAAGGAATTTAATTATTTCAAAGGGTTTCACCAAGTGCACTCATCAGGCAAGCTGCCACGAAGCTCACCTTGACCGGGTTGGGAGACTGTGTGCATCCCTCCCAGCCTGAAGTCTCGGTTTGCCTGCTCCATGGTTGTGTTCTGGTTGGAATGCCATGTCCAGTAACAGACAGCTGCTCAAGCACTAGAGCCCTTCTCCGAGGGTCAGCAGAAGCGGGCTCTCACCCTTGGTGGCATCACTTGGCAGAACAGAGAACACTTCTCCCGTGGCAGCAGGCGAGGCCATTGATTTGCGGGGTAGGGTAGCAGGGAAATGCTCTGGAAATCTTGGCATTTGCTGGTGCTAGTGAATTTGTCAGGCATCTAAACTCAGGATGATATACACCTAAAATGATCTGGAATAGATTTTAACTTTTATAAAAGATAATAACAAACTGACCCTAAAATTTTTAATGAACTTTGAACTCAAAGAAAACTTCATATTAAACAAATAAACAAAGAAAAGGTCCTAAAACAAACAGATGTCTTATAAATGCACTATTTAACTTAAGATACTTATTGACTGGAACAATAATGATGCATTTCTGATCTGTGGTAAGTACATGTATTGAAGTCTATCCAAGCCACAAAAATGACTGGAGGGTCCACGTGGAATATAAAGGTCTGCGAAGTCTAGCACTCATCTCCTGTGTGGCTTTTTGCTAATTAATAAACATTGGCCTCCTGTCTGTTACTTAATAGCCTAATTGCAGTACGTTGGCAAAAGTGCTGTCTTTGACTCCTGAGAGGAGAAGTTTTCCGTGAAAGTCTAAAAAGAGAAATCAGAAAACTTTTTTAAAAAATGAGTTGCCAAAAAATAATCAGATACATATATACTTGGGTCAAATAAACAATTCCTGAGAAACCTTTTTATGATAATCGTGCAGAGTTGTTCACAAGAGACTTTCTCCCAACATTTTATTATGAAAAAATTAAAACATACACACAAGCTGAAAGGGTTGTACAGTTTGCACCCATGTACCCTCCTTATTTAACCTCCTTGTGCCTCAGTGTTCCTGTGTCCAATGGGGATAGTGGAACCCATTTCACTGGATGGTTGGGAGGACTAAACAAGTTAGTATTTGTAAACTAGTTGACTGACACATCATAAGCACTCTATCATGTTTATTATTTGTTACTGTTATCAATGACTTCACCAGCTCTGCAACCCTATAATTAATGAGCTCAGCAGCCCTGTGTGCCTCCCTGTGCTTCAGCTTCCTCACCTGGAAGGGAAGTAATAATAGTGACACTTGCTTTATTGAGTTGCTGGGAGGATGAATGAGTTAAAACTTCTAAAGCTCTTAGAACAGTTCAACTTGAATTTAACCAACTACTAACTCTATTATCTTGGACAGAATAGTTCTATCTTTACTATCCTCCTCTGTAAAATGGGAATGAAACCATTTTTCAGCATTAGGGTGGGGGGATTAAACAAAATAATATGTGTAAGTAACTTAATAGAGAGTGCCGGGCTGAATTTTATTACTGTTATTAACTGAAGTTCCTACTTCACTTAGATTTCCTTAGTTTTTACCTGATGTCCTTTTTCTGCTCCAGGATTTCACCCAGGAAACCACATTACATACAGTCCTGATGTCTCCTTACACCCCTCTAGAATGGGACAATTCTTTTTGAGGACCTTAGCAATTCTGAGGAGTGCTGTTCAGCCATCTCGTGGAATGTCCCTCAGTTGGGGTTTTTCCTATGTTTTTGTTATGATTAGAAAAACCCCAGTTGAGGGATATGCTACAAGATGATTGATAGTACTCTCCTCGAAATTGGTAAGTTGCCATTTTTAATCATATGATATATATCAAAGATACCTGTTCTCAGTGGGACTTATCACTGTTGATGCTGACCCTGATCACCTGACCGAGATAGTGTTTGCAAAGTTTCTCCACCGTGAAGTGGCTCCTCTCACACACACACCGCCCCCCTCCCCGTAGTTTCCTCTTTGGAGGAGACCCCACCTAAGGAGGGGGAGCTGTGTTCTGCATCATTGAGGGTGTATCTACATGAATTATTCAGAATTCTGACAGAAGATTTATCTCTTTTCTCCATTTATTTCTTTATTAGGCCATTTCTTTATATCATTGTGAATTCATGGATATTTATTTTATACTTCAGGTTATAATCCAGTACTATGTTTTTCATTTTGTTTCTCAGATTGTTCCAGTTTGAGCCATTGGCTACTCTTTTAGGACATCAGAAATATTGTCTCCTGTTTTCCTTTGATATGCCTCCATCGCTGTTCTTGTTTTGTTTTGTTTTGAGCATTTCCTTTAAGCTCATCATGAATATTCCCTGCCCCAATCTCAGCATCAGCTGTTTCTCCAAGGAGGCTTGCTTCCTTTTACTGGGGAGGGGAATGGTATTAGAAACCAGGATCTGGGCACTGGGGCTTACCGAAATTTTATGCTCAACAAACATTAGTTCTCCCCCTCCCTTTGGTAGAAGTGAGGCATGTGTGGTACCGCACCTCCACACTGCACATCCTTGTCTGTCGCTGCCCTGGCCCTAGCTGAGGAGCCTGGCTCACTGGAGCTGACTGGGCAGAAGTCAGCCCAGCCGGCCAAGTCAGCGGATTCGGTGAGCTCAGCTCAGGTAAAACTCTGTGCTGTGGTTGGAGCTGTGAGAACTTTCCCTCATGGCAGCCAGCCCTCTAGAATCCAGTGCTGTAGAAATCCGGGACAAAGAAAGGACAGTGCGATCTAAGAGCATTTGGAGAAAGCTGCTTATGTAAGATTGGATTCGAGCTAGGTTTATTCCAGATACGGAGAAGGGAAGTAAAGGTGTAGAGGTATGAACAGATACCTTTTAGTAGATAAGAAGAGGCCTGAAATTAATGAAGGACTTTAGCTTTTTGGGTTTATTTTAAATGTGAAACTGGGTCTATTGTTCTTGGTGGGGTGAGGAAAATGGGCTACTGCCAGCTTGTGTTGGCGCCCCTGAGCCAATTGTTAACTTTTCAGGAATTTTGAGGACATGTTGCTAGCTTGAAATCAGCCCTGGTGGGAATGTTTACACTACAGAAATCTGCAAATGCTACCAATCAGGGCTCCTCTCTCCCCTCCCGCTGGCTATTGAACATTTCCTTGCATGCGTAACTTTGCAAGGAAAAATTACATAATTTTGTCAAAGTTAAGTTATAGGTGAGATTCCTACATATCTCTGTAGCTTACCCCTTCTAATTAGGATTTCAAGACACAACTTCACCCATCATGGAGGAACAACTTGCTCTAGCTATCTAAAAATCCGGTATGTACTCTCACTCTGAGTTTATTTTTCCCCTTTGTACTTTTTTTCATATATAGTCCTTTAATGCTTTGACTTTTCTGATGAAAACTGTTAAAAATGGTTACAATGAGATGTATGAATGAAAATTGCATTTTACTCCTTTTTTGTTTAAAACTCTGACAGCTGAAAATATTGTAGGTAAGTAGGATATTTGGGACCTTCTAATAGCCATTCTGTCTAAGTCGTTTGGAAATGTATGACTCAGCCTTCTACCTTGCTTGTACAGTGTGAGACCTGTCAACACCCGACAGTGTTTATTAGCGTCATAAGCAACATGGCCATAGGCCTTCTGTCCTCTGCTGTGGTTGGGTTGGCCTGAAGGTATCTTTCTCTTTCTTATCACGAATATGGGAGTCATGGTCAAGTGGCTCGGTTGGAGCATCGGTGTTGTCTTATACACGAAAAGGTTGCAGGTTCAATTCCCAGTCATGGCACATACCTCGATTGTGGGTTCAATCCCTGGTTGGAATGTGTATAGGAGGCAAGCAATGGCACGCGCTCTCTCTCTCTCTCTCTCTCTCTCTCTCTCTCTCTCTCTCTCTCTCTCTCTCTCTCTCTCTCTCTCTCCCCCCACCCCCCCATCCCCACCCCCTTCCTCTGTCTGTAAAAGCAAGAAACATATCCTTGGGTAAGGATTTTACAAAAAAGAATATGGGGAAAAATGGTATCATTTGGTATCATTTTTCTTCAGTTGAGAAACCATGATTCAGCATCATTCTGTTTGTAGTAGGTAATGAAGCCCTGTAATAGCTTGGCTTTTGTAAGGTTGATACCTGAGTAATCCGTGGAATAGTGCGATGCAAATAGGGACAGTTTTCATGAGGTCACCTCTTGTGCATGATATTTGGTATTAAGTGTTATGCAAAATTAGAAGAGTTATGTTTCAAGAGAGTCAACTAAAAGTGGCCCTACGTGTGAACAAGGAAAGCAGGGTCAGAGTGAGAAAGAGACTTCGGTTACCCAGGCTCTGGGTTTTCACTGTCATTCTGTGTTCTTTCCTATATCCCCCTCAGAATGGTGAACTTTCCTAACTACTCTTCCTGCCTGTCATTGATTGTACTCTTGATCCACTGTCGAGTTGAATCTCTGAGGTGGTAGCTCTTGGAAAGGACTATGATGCATTCTGGACATGTAATCACAGGAACGCTCATATTCTCTATAGTCTGAAAGATTGCTAGATGTGGAGGCTCAAATGTTACTGGTTGCCTGGAACCCTGAAGCCAGGTGACAGCACCTCAGCTCCCCCCACAGGCCAGCCCTCTCAAGCTTGAATGACGTGGACCTTCTTGGAACATCCTGCTCCAAACAGATCACCTTAACAGCTCCCTTCAGTAATCACAAGTCTCTTTTTCTTCTTTTTTAATTGTGGTAAACATATGTAACACAAAATTTACTATTTTAAGTATATACAATTCACTGACATTAAGTACATTCATATTGTTGTATAATCATCACCACTCTCCATCTCCAAAATGCTTTTCATCTTTTAAGCTGAAACTTCATACATATTAAGCAATAACTTTCCATTTCCCCTTCCCTCAGCCTGTGGCAACCACCATTCTACTTTCTGTCTCTGGGCCTTTGACAACTCTTATTAGTGGAATTAGTATTATTACTCTAGTGGAATCATACAGTATTTGTTCTTTCGTGACTGGGATATTTCACTCAGCATAATGTCTTCAAAGTTCACCCATGTTGTAGCCTGTGTCAGAATTACCTTCCTTTTAATGGCCAAATAATATTCCATTGTGTGTATATAGCATATTTTGTTTATTTGCACTTGGGTTGCTTCCACCCTCTAGTTGTTAATAATGCTGCTATGAATATGGGTTTATAAGTACCTGTTCAAGTGGCTACTTTCAGTTCTTTTAGCTGTATACCCAGAAGTGGAATTGCTGGATCATATGGTAATTCTGTAGTTAATTTTTTGAGGGACTACCATACTGTTTTCTGTAGTAGTTGTACCATTTTGTAGTCCCAGCAACAGTGCACAAGTGCTGCATTTTCCCCACAGTCTAACTCGTGTTATTTGCTGTTCTTTTCTTTTTTAAATTTGTTTTATTGTTGTTGTTATTGTTGTTTATAATAACCATCCTAAGGGGTATGGTTTTGGTTTGCAATTCCCTAATGATTAGTGACATTAAACATTTTTTTCATGTGCATTTTGGCCATTTGTATGTCTTTGGAGAAATATCACTTCTAGTCCTGTGCCCCTGTTTAATCAAGTGGTGAGTTTTTGTTGCACAGAAGTCTTCTTGCTCGCCTAGATAATGCACTACTTCAAGAGGCTAGTGAGCATTTGCCTGGGGTTCTGTGGGGCAGCCTCTTCACACTGTGATGCACAGATGGGTGTGCAGGGACTTGCCACTCTGGAAAACTCCACCTGACATTGAAAGATTTGCCCTTCCTGCTTGTTGGAAAGGAAGTTCAGTGTGGTAGATGGATACTGCAGAGATAAGATATTCACTGCTTTTGGATACTGTGTGATATTGCCATCTAACTTTGTACTAAATAAAAATATAGTCTCTTTGGGGGAAAAGTAGGAAGCAGAGATTGTGCCTCAAAATTCCCCAGTACAGCTGGCCCTTGAACCGCTCAGGGGGCTGGAGTGCTGACTCCCGCCCAGCTGAAGGTCTGCGTGTAACTTTTGACTTCCTGACGGTGCAACTACTAACAGCCTATGTTGACCAGAAGCCTAACCAGTAACATATGCAATCAATTAGCACAGACTTTGTATGTTGTGTGTATTATATACTGTGTTCTTACAATAAAGTAAGCTAGAGAAAAGAAAATGTATTAAGGAAATCATGAGGAAAATACATTTATAGTACTGCACATACTTATTGAAAAAAATTTGTGCATGAGTAGACACATGCAGTTCAAACTCACGTTGTTCAACTGTATAATGATATTCTAGACCAAAGGTTGACAGACTCTGATGGTGACCTGTATCCCACCTCACCTGTTTTGTAAATAAAGTTTTATTTGCACATAGCCATGTGCATCTGTGTAGTATTGTCACGGCTGCTTTTGTGCTGCAATGGCAGAGCTGAGTAAAAATGCCTAAAATACTTGCTCTCTGACCCTTTACTGAAAAAGTTTGCCAGTCCTTGGCTGTTTTAGACATTTAAGAGATACCATTTTTAAAATTGTAATATAGTGGTGTTGATTGCTGACTGACTGTTCATGCTATACTTGAGCACTTTGGAAACTTGAAAAAGCTCACATAGATATAAGATATTATGCTTTTAAGTATATACTGAACTTCCAACTTTGTGTCCAGATCTGTGTTCTATGAGCCTTTGTTATTTGATTGGGGCACGAGCTTTTGCATCCAGAGCACCAGTGCCTCTGCCAGATGTGACAAATGTTTCTAACACAGGCAGCCCTTTTTAAAGTCACAGTATCTAATCTGTCCTTTCCTCTGTGATATTTCCCATTTACACTGAACTTTGGTGAAGTAGCTCTGATCTTTAGCTGCAGAGAGAAGAGTTGTACTGCAGGGACGTGGCCCTAAAGGGTAGGGCACAGAAAGCTTTCTGCCTTCACTCTAAAAATAGCATCTGCCTCTCTTCCCCCTCCCTACAAGTCGGAGGTGCAGCTTTGCTAAGGCAGTGATTGCCAATTTTGGAATTTTGCAATACTGTTGGTTAGATGATTTTTCTCTGCCTTCTGTTCACATCCTTTTGACCATTCATACTATAGACATGCTAACTGCTGGAAGAATCATTAAGGTATATAGACACTGTCTTCAAGGAGTCTATATGGTGTGTTTGGCAATTCAAGAATATTAAACTTGGACTTTAAAATATTGTATATAATGCCCTTTGATACCATTGGAAATCTTACACACACACACACACACACACACACACACACACTCACTCACTCACTCACAAATAACACCCCCACAAACACAGACAGCCAGACATTCACAAAGCTGTGAGCCACATCCGCCTGAAGGTGTCTTCTTCCATAGAGTGGCAGGGTAGTCATTTGGTGTAATTCCAATGAGATCCCAGTCATGGATGAATCTGGTGAGCTGGGACCTTTTGCTAGATATAACATTTATCTAAAGGAGAAATGGAGTTCTTGTCCTGTTACATAGAATATTACTGCCTGAACTAAAATTAGTTAGCGAAGTGATAGGCATTGGTTGTCAGAGTGCTGATATATTAAAAACTTTGTAGCCTTTTTTCTTTACTTTTTGAGAAGTAAAGGAGAGTTGACCTCTTTTCTTTTTCTTTTTAATAATGAGTATTTTTTTTCCAGATCTGGTTCTCCAACCTGTAGTGATTTTAATTACTTTCCTTGGAAACCACTCCCAGAATACTACTTCCCCCTTCAGTTACAGACTTTAATGTAAAAACAGTCTGGTGTGAGTCGCTTTGCAAATGATTTTCTTTGGTTGATATGAGGGCAGCCTTTCCTTGTTGTTCTATTAGTACGTTTTTACTCCCTACAGACAGATCTCTACTGAAGTTCATGGTTTGTACTTACAACCATCACTTCATTTCGTGAACAAGTTCAGATACTGCCCTATGAAGTATGAGTGACTTCTGAGAACAGATTGGGGTCAGTCAAGCACTTAGTAAGCATACCTTCTTATCGACGATCCAATTAGAATTTATTCATTTCTGCAAATTTTGCATGTCTACTGTATATGCCAGGCACTAGGGTAGGATTTAGGAATACAGAGGTAAATGATATAAATATCATGCTCCTGGAGCTGGGCCACAATTTAGTGGGGGCGATGCAACCCACAAAAATTTGTAATGAAATTTGAAAATTGCTCCTTGTACAGAATTGTACAACATGTAGTATTAAGTGTGGGGAATTTGTAAATTTACTTAAATCTTTAAATCGAGTTAGACTCCGGATAAATTTATTAAATGCATAAATATTATTTATATATTCTGACCTAAAAAATGGAAAAGTTTATGAACTAAAATGCATCCCTTACAATCAGTGGCCTTCAGCAAAGCCAGTTTCTTGTGCCATTATTGCCCCTGCACATACCTTGTGTTTGAGTCACTGACATTGCGTTTAGGTCAGATGAGAATGTGTTCATCTGCCACGCTGTGATAACTAAGTAAAATGCTGATGGAGATCATTTGAGATCGTCTCTATGCTGTTGATTGCATGCTTGTGGCTCATAATCAGAATGATGAAGAGTAACTGTTAGACTGACTTGCCAAGGCTACATTTTGTGTCCCTGCGACTGTCAGCACTTCGGTCCTGCTGTTCTGCCTGAAGAACGCTTGTCTGGCACCTGTCGGATGGCTGAAGCACAACTTACTGCTGAGTGCCATGGAAAACTTCATTCTAGCATCCTTGCTTGCTGCTCCTGAAAAATAACCCGAAAAAGTAATATCTGATTATTGAGAGGAAGCAAGTGCTTATTTTTTGTGTTTGACAGACTCCTACATATTGCAACTTTCCTCTAAAAATCCACATGCACCTTGCCATGATTATCTCTTTTCTCTTTGGTTGTGAAACTAAGCCAAACCTGGTTTTGAATTCTTGCTTTGTCATTTATTGGGTAAGTGACCTTGGATAGGTTACTTGTCTGAACCTTGTTTTTGTCATCTGTGCAGTGGGCTAATAGAACCTATTTTACAGAGGTTTTGTGAGGATCAGAGCTAATAAATGAAAACTTGGCACAAAATAGCCACTCATAAGTGGTGGTTATTAATATTAAGGAATCCATTGCTTACTCAGGATGACACTATACATTGGCAAGACAAAATTTCCCGAAGTCTTTAGTTCAAAAATATATTGCAAGTGTGGAATAGATAGTATCAGCACAGTGTTTGGGGACAGGTTGTACTTACCAGAGACACACAATTGGATGCGGATGTTGGAATCCAACCCACAGTGTTTGATAGTGAGGCCTGCGATGCAGAATGTGTTCTGGGCCATCCCGTGTAGACCATCAAAGGATGTGAAGGTCCCTTGGAAAGCAAATTGAACAGTGTGCGTCGTTCAGCTTTGACTGAGTAATGGGGACGTTACATAGCACACAGCACAGCTTCACCATCTGGTTCTGTCTCAGGGAGAAGCGGTGACCACAAGAGAGATTAAGCAAAGCAAAAACTGTTCCTATAAGAAGTTCATTTTAGATCCAGGGACCTCTCCTTTGGCTCCTGAATTGTACCATCGAAAGAGATCCATTAAGAACAGCTTAGTCCATGTCCCATGTGAAGTGAAGTGTTAGTGCGAGTGGCCAAAGAGATGCTTTCTCTGATTCCGTCTGATGCTGGAATTTATGGTCTCTCTTCTTATTTCCTAATGCCGATTCTATTTCACATGGTCAAGTAGAATAATAGAAGCCTCTTACAAGAGCATGAACCCCACCAAAAATTGTCATTTCCCCTGAAAATTGCATAAACTGGACAAGGGATTGAATTTTTAGGGAACTTTTGTTGGGAGGTAGCATGTGAAGAGGTTATCTCACCTGTTCATTCATTGTAGATTCTGGTTTCAGAAATCAAACTGTATTTCCTTACTTTGTTTCTCCACTTTTGACCTCTCCAGGATATTCCGGTTGGTGCCTGATTTGGCATTTCTCTGCTGCCACAGCATGTTCTGTCTTTCTTTCTCTGCTGCTTTCTGCCCATCCCTGCCCTGCCTCCCCAGGCCCCACCCCCGCGCCCGCCTGCCTGCTTGTAGGAGCAGTGTTGGCAGCGTTTAGAAAGGGTTAGTTACATTCATAACTGGAGGAGGAATTAGCTCCATGCTCTTTGCTGATTGTGAGGATATATTCACTCTCCCAGCCTCCTCCCAACGGCGGTATTTTCTGAGTGTTGCTAGTCAGTCACATGTGTAGGGTAGAGCACAGTTTTCTTAGTCGAGTACCAGGCTGTGCCATGCAGCTCAAGCCAACTGCCACAAATGTTACACCAACCCACCATTCTCTTTGAGAAGGAAATTACGTTAGAAATATTAACACTGCACACACATTCCAACTCTTGATATCTTCTAAAGATGGTAAAGTCTGTTTTTTTGTAAGGTCTTGAAGTTCATACAATGTGATTATGATTTTAAGGTCACTCAGGAATTAATACTTTTTAGTTTAACTTTCTCTGTGTCATTGAGTAAATGCACTGTGATCAGACTGAAAGTGGGGACGCTTCCCTGTCAGTCCTGGGATCTCCCACTTGAAATGGGCATCTCTGTCCATCGTTAGCCCAAGTCTTTAACATTTTGTCTCCTCTTAATATATTGGAAACTCACTGAATGTTGTAACTTGTGATATTTGCTATGTATAAGTGCTAGTTAGTATTCTTCAAGCTACTCCCATTTAAACCAAACAATCTCTGTTGTTAACACGTCTTGTTTATACAATCTGCCTTTGCAATCTTGACAAAAATGTAGAAAAAAGAACCACGTGCTACCTCACATATAGTCTTTTCTCATAAATATGGGACACTTTGGTAGATTCTGTAAATTCAACAAATACATATTCAATGTTCACTCCTTCCAGTGCAGTGCTCTCACATGTCCTTAAAAATTGCCATGGAGGTGGGTGTACTGGTATTCAAAGAGGTTTACGCTATATCAGATGAAATGTTTTCAGACTGCAAAACAATGGGAAGACTATCACAGTATATTGTGAATAAATAGTATGTATGTATATGTAATATATGTAATATACTGTGTGTGCCTAAGCACAGGAGAGAGCCTGGAGCCGTGTATACCAAAATGTTCATAGTAATTATTAACGGGACTTCTGCCGATTTCTATTATTTGTGTGGTTTCTGCTTTATCTACATTATCTAATTATTCACAGTAAACAGTTTTACTTTGTTCTCATTTTTCTTAACTAATTTCGGGGAGGATGGGGGAAAGAATGCAAGTACTGACATTTTGGTAAATTATGAATTATGAAAATCTCTCCCGTGTGTTCCTTCTCTAGTGCTACAGATATGTAGACATGTTGTACCACATGGCATTAAAGCTTTTTGTTTTTAAGTCTCATCTGTGTGCCAAGCAAGCACTGCACTAGGAACTTGAGACACTGTATGAAGTAGGTATTTTTATTACCATTATGCCACTGAGGGGAGGGTGCCGAGAGTTTAGGTAACTTGAATCACACAGCTGTTGTGTGATGGAGCTGTGATTCAGAGTCAGGTCTGACTCTGAAATCAGTTTTGTGGTCTTCACGATGCTTCTTGTAGATATCTTGTCTGCCTTTAGGATGAAAAGGTTAATGTATGTGAGTGCATTGTAAAGTGTTGCTTTAAAAAGAAGGTGCTCAGAGGTTTTACCAGTGTGTACTATCTTTCACTGCTTGTGTTGTTTACCTGTCATGTTTTCAATTAGAGTATAAACTTCTCAAGAGGCAGAATCTCATCATGTCGGCAGCCCCCACCTCTCCTGGCGCAGTCTGACAATACAGTGGCGCCTTCTCTCTGGGACCATGAGGCATGCCTTTCAGGTTCTGAGAAACTGGGCCTGAGAATCTGCTGCCAGTGGACGTGCTGAGGAGAAGACTCCCCATACTGCCCTGGTGGCCAGACCTCTCTTCCTTCTAGCAAAAGGGAGGAAGAGCGGTGGCCTTCATAGAGCTCCTAGACTTCCTCCCAAACGCTTTGGGATCCTGTGAAAATTGTCTGTTTCAGGAACTAGCCCAGCTTTGCCTCATATCTCCGCCCCAGCCCCCAAACCTGCAAAGGCATCTTTTAGACACTCTGCAAATTTTTTACAACTTGGAGCTTGAGCTTGGTTCCTTACGTGATATAGATTACACAGTCTGTTGCTGTCACTCCCTTATCTCCCTTTGTCTTTCAGGCTTCCTCTTCCAGCGTGCACATCATCTTGGTTCTTTCCCACACTTTATCTCAGGCACCGGGGCTTCCTCACGGGATTACTCAGTCGGCCTGATACGTGGCCCCCAGCGCCTCTCTGCCAAGTCCACATTCCCATCTGAGCCCAATTATAGGGTCCCTTGGGGTCACTGACTTCAGTGGGGGATGCGTGGAGTTGTGGGTCTTCCATCTGGGAAAGGGCAAAGTGCAGTCACGGGCACTCTGGCTCCTTGTTGATACATCTCCAATTAGCCGCATGGTGGGGATGTGGACGTGGCATTTTAAAATACCCACCTAAAAATGCATTTCTTAAGCACCACAGTTCATGTTCCTTCATCATCATGCTCACATCTCTTGTGATAAAGGAATCACTTATAGGATTGCTTTCTGGATATTAATTGTTCAAAGCCCTTTTTTGAAAATTCATGCAGTCAGCCACAGCAGTGTGCATCCACTGTTCCTCAGACATTTACTGTGCACCTAGTAAATGCCAAAGTGCCAGGGGCTAGGACTTCTCATAATCTCTAGGCCTGCTCGCCTGTGCTGGGTTACAGAATGGACTTAATGTTGTGCAAATCTTCTTCTCTTCCAGTTTTCCAAAGAAATTAGTTCATTTCTGGGTGCAGAGAAACCAGTCTGCTGTCTTCGTAGGGTGAGTGATCCTTTGACTGTTTTATGTATTTTTACACTCATCAAAATCGTATCTAGTCACTGCCGTGCTAAGAAACAGTGCCTGACAGCACATATTCTCCAGACGTTTTCTTCCCTTTGGAACCAAGATGTTCTTCTACTCGTCACATCTCTGTCTCCCTTCCGAGGCGGTGGCTTCCCCCTTGTGTTTTTCTGCTGTTTCTTTTTGCTGTTCACACGTGTTGCCTGTTGTGAGTTGCCACCATCACTGCTGTTACCTTGAACAGCTTGCAGGGAGGATGACAGAGGAAGCTTCTTTTTTTCAGTGACTGTTGCACAGAAACACGGCCGTGGGCAAGGGAAACCATTTGTTTTGTCCACATGGCGCGCTGCCCTTTCAGTAATGCCCTGGCAGAGAGAGCACTAGATGCGACCCGAGAGTCCATCTGGCCAAAGCCCCTATTTACAACGGTTACCACGGCCCACAGGGCTTCACGCCCCTGGCCTGAGGGCTTCTCAGACAGCAGTGGGGCTGGGGTCACGAGAGAGGCATTTGACTCCCAGCTGCATGGTCTCTGGTTCCCCCAGGCCTCTCCACAGAACTGTCTTTTGAATCCCAGTTCCTTCTAAGGATACAGAGTTATAGGTGGCTGGACCTGAGGTAATACCGATAAACTAACAGTAACATCCATCCAAGGCAAGTGTTAGGAGTGTCCAAATTTAGCTGTCTAATTTTCTAGAAACCACACTAGCCTACTACCAGGAGAAGCAGTGGAAGGGACAGTCCTGGAGTACTTCTGTGATGGACCTCCTCTGAGAGGGCACATTTTCTCTCCACCTTTCCCAAACCACTGCATTTGCAATGCCGCATTATGCGGGGAGACTTGGGGCTAAATCTGTGTTGCAGCTAGAGATTGTGATGCAGCTGTGCACTGGCCAGCTGCAGCCCTGCACACCCCCACTCAGGACTTCCTGCACCTGCAGGGTAATGCTTAACAGGTTTCTCATAGCATAGTGCGAACCTGGCCTGCCATCATAGAGACTTTCAGAGGAACATTTCTTCATTTAAAAAAACAAAAAGCTATACTGTTTTTCACACGAGCATTCAGTTGTGAGTGTGATAGAGAGAAGTGTGAGAACACAGTTCTCCACTGGAATCCCAGAAGGTGGACTTGCCCATGGTTCTGTCAAAGATTCCTGTGCTAGATCTGGCTCTGGATCGCGGTCACTGACATTGGTGAGCTAAGTGCACTTGTTTCCAAAACATTTTATCCCACCAGGCATTGGCTCAAGTGCAGTACTGAGAGCCCGAGTCTACTATTTCATTCCACTCGTCAACATAATCATTTTACCTTAACACGTAGAGGCTTCTTCTCAGCCCTAACCACAGTTGTTTTTAAGGAACCTAATGTGTCTCCTTATTACGGTACAGAGATGGTCTGCTTTCTGCCAACATCCTGAGCGGAATTGAGAATACGGGTTGCTGATTCACCGACTTATGACTCTGACATAGATCTCTCCTGGCCCCATATGCTTGGTATGCATGAGTGTGCATTCATTAGAAGTGTGAACCCAAGGGTTCCCATTTCCTCCTCTTACCTTAAAAAACCCAAAAGGTTTATGCCCAGAGCACAGCACCGTACGGCATGGGTCGTTGAGATCTGCTGCTCTTGGTGGGTGGGTCAGGGGGCTTAAGGGTCTCTGTGGCATCAGGAGGCTCATAAGACTAAAATAGAGGACAACTAAGGACCTTCAGAAAGTGAGGAGGTGCCGGATTTCATGCCTACTTGTACTATTCTTTCAGTAAAGAATGAACTGGTAGAGAGGGTTAAGAAATGGTAAAGGGATAAAATAAGACCACCTGAGCTGATGCTGACCACTTGTGGCTCTGCTGGGGTCATAAGTCATTTGACATTGACAGTCAGGAGCCATCAAATTATTATCCAACATATGATAAGCTTTTTGCTTCTACCAGTGGCAGGGGCTGGCAGGGGAACTCGATACAAACAGAGGCCATGAGTTTCTTACTTAAAAAGCAGCTGCAGGGCTGGTCCCCACACTTTGGGTTTGTACCATGCAAATCCACATGCCACATACCTGTATACCTTGTCAAACACGAGTGGCTGGGCTCCGTTTCATGCTGTGCAGCAGGGCTGGACCCTGAGACAATGCTGCTGTTGTTCTTAGCTAAGCTTGCACTGTGCTCACCATCAATGGTATCCCTTTAAGGGAAACCTAGGGAAATGCTCTTGCCAGCGCTGAGATTTTATTTGCTAGAGGCCAAGTAGCAGTGGCATGTATTGGTTCCATAGCAACATGTCTGTGCAGCCAGAAAAAATACAATGACTGTAGCAGCCAGCATATCCTGGGCAGGACAAGTGCAGCCCTGACACCCCCATTTATTTTTACCCTATCCTGGGCTGACTTTCCCTTCTGTAGAGCATGTGGAGTTCGTAATTGTTACCATCTATCCCTGCTGTGAACACTTGCCTCCTTTCTCTCTGGAGCTTGGGACTGGATGAAGGAGAAGGCAGTGTCTATAGTAAAATTCTGCAGGCCCCTGGGTGTGCCAGCAGGGCTGGCAGAACCTCTCTGCCTTAGTGAGCAAAAGTAGGTGGAGAGTCTGTGCTTTTCACCCTCCCTGCAGCGGAGTCGCTCTGTGAGAAGGTGCAGTGGGTTCAGCATTTCCTGTCCAGTGTGGTCAGCTGCTCCTGGCTGGAATGTGGGCAGTGAAACAGAGCAGTGTGCAGTCTGGGGAGACAGAGCACCCACTAAATGTGCTCCGCAGATTCAGGAGACACTAACCAGTGCCGGGCACATGGGGCTGCAGAGGAGGTGCAGCATGCACTGCGTGTCTGCTGGGAGCTTATGCCCGAGCTGCAGGTCCTGGTTGTGGTTGCTCCAGTGTGTGTAGCTGGGGTTTTAACATTTTTCTCATCTGTGAGACCCGCCAGGTAATTATTCTTGATTTCAAGAGAGGTTCCCCCACCCCAACTCCTGAAGCATTTTGAAAAATCTTTGCCGTCTACTTGACACTTGTCTTGGATTTCCTTTTTTGATGCATAAGTTTTGGGGGCCTGAGCAATCTTTCTAGGTAGAGGATGAGTCCTTCAGGGTCAGGAACTATATCTTATTCTTTGTCTTTTTTTTTTAAATTTCTGCGATACTCAGAACTGAGCCCTGTAGATAGTAACCATGCCATCAATATCTCTTCATGAAAACAATATAGTCCCATCCTGTCTCATAAGGAAGTTGTGAAGCAAGTATGTAAATAAGTTGAGTGTTTTTTGAATTCTTCAGAGAAAAGAGAAATTAAAAAATTCTTTATTCTAGTGTGTTTTTTAAAAACATGTATTCAGTAGATATGAAATCACAAGGTAAAAATATCTCAAGGCTTCACATTTCCCCATCTTCCTCTTTGTGGCTACCAGCCATGAACTGTGCAGCCTGTATTTTCACGCTGTCACTGAAATCACTCTTTCCTCAGCCCAGCCCCCCAGTGTTCACTACTTCTATTGAATTCGCCTTATTATACTGTTTGGGCCAGACTTTTCAGTCAAATACTGAGCAATGTCTTTGGAGCTATTAAGTAAGAGACGTGAAGGAGTTTTCATTAAGGTGACAGGTTTGAAAGATTTGGATAGTGGTTCCTAATTTAGTTTTGAGGTGTCTGTTGGGAGAAGGAAGGCTTTTATTGTATAAAAACTTTTATCTTAAGAGTTCTCCTCCTTTCCCAAGTTCTAAGCCAACTGAGAAATAAGACAAGTGTAATAAGGCAGATGGAGGCCAAAATGAACTTTTTTGATTGATAACAGTTAACTGAATTAGAAAATGTATCTTGGGTTGAGAGCCAAAAATGGACTTCTACCTCCATATTCCCCAGTCTGGGCCTGGTAACAGTTCACCTTCAGGAGAGTTTTGAGTCTTTGAGTAGGCCACTGTGTGTGCGAAGAAAGAAGGAGAAAGACACCAAAATCCACCTCACCACCCCATTCCTGTGCTCAGAATTCTGACTGTGCGTAGTGGTAGGTTAACTGTGCCCAGTGGAGTTAACATTACCCAGGGAGAGGCATGGACCACCATGCTAGCTTTAGCTCCCACCCCGATCCTCACTGCACATCTTTGGGAAAGAAAAACGGAGGGAATAAGAGGACGGGAGAGTTCAGGGAACGTCCTCTGCAGAGAAAATGGGGTGGCAAATGGAGTTCCCCTCTAGCTCTGCTCACATCTCTCACTCTCTACACTTTAGTCAGGGAGTCTGCCCCCAGTCTCACTTTAGCCATCTACCCACTGTGTTTATTCCTAGCTCTTTGCTTTATATATTTGTTCACTGGTTTATTGTTAGTCTCCTCCATTAAAATACTAGCTCAGTGAAAGCAAAAGCCTTGTCAGTCTCATTTACTGCTGTATCCTGGTACTTAGAACTGTGCCAAGCACATAGAAGGCGTTTGATAAACATTCACTGAATGAATAAGCGAGTGAGTATTGTTTTCTGCCTCTTCGTACACCCCTTAATTTCCTGGAGGTCCCGGTACCATCTTGCCTGGCAAGCACCTATTCATGTTGTAAGACTCAGTTTTGTTACTTTTCCCAGCCTCCCTTCTTCCAAGGTGAAGAGCACTTTCTTGTTTGTTAACTCACCAGTTGCCAGTTGATGTGCACACGTGTGTGTGTGCGTCTGTGTGTGCCTGTTTGCATCTGTTATATGTTAATTTGTGTGTTCTCTCTCTCTCTCTGTTTCGGTCTGCGGCTCTGTAACACTTCAGTTCACTTACTTGTTAACATATAATCCTTACTGGAATGTACACTCCTTGGGAACTGGGCAGCCTCTTTTTCATCCTTGTTTCCCTACTATCTGCCCTGTAGTAGCTGCTCAGTTAATAATAACATTAGCATTCTAAGGACTCACAACATGCCAGGTACTGCTGTATTTTACTACAGTTGACTCCTGAACAATTCAGGGTTAGGGGTGCTGACTCTCTCCCATGCAGTTGAAAACTTGCACATTAACTTTTGACTCGTCAAAAATTTAGCTACTAATAACCTATCGTGGATGAGAAGGAAGCCTTGCCAATAACATTACAGTTCAGTGACACATATTTTATATATTGTATGCATTATATACTATATTCTTACAATAAAGTAAGCTAGAGAAAAGAAAATGTTATTAAGAAAATAGTAAGGAAAATACATTTACAGTATTTATTGGAAAAAAGTGTGTGTGAGTGGCCCTGTGCACTTAGACCTGTTTTGTTCAAGGGTCAACTGTACTGAAAACGACTTTAAGTATCTTACATATGTTAACTTGCATAATTTTCACAACAGTCTTACAAGATACATTTTCACCTCTCCCTTTACAAGGTAGGGAAACCGAGGGCCTAGAGTCTCTCAGCTTGTCTGATTCCGTAACTTGTTCTCTGCTCGCTTTCAGAGAATGATGTTCACAAGTGAATGAGAATCCTAGAAGCCCAGACCTCTATCACTAAATAGGGTCACAGCCGTTGGGATCGACCTAAATGAGTGTGAATGATAGCCTGTGATTGCCCATGGTTGGCATTAGAATCCCGAGGCCACAACTGAAGCTTCATCCCCAGACGAGCCTCTGAAGTCTTACCGTAGTGATTGCACTTAGTTCCTAACTGTCCATACCGGCAGAGTGGTGTTGGTTAATGAAAATAAGTGATTTTCATTATATTTTGGGAATTCTTTCCTAATGCGATAATATTAAGTCATCAGTTAGAGTTAACTGATTATGAGTTAAACAGTTACTGGGTGCCGGGTTCATGACTACTTTTGCGGGGAAAGGGAGGGAGGGGCATGAGGGGGAGGGTGAAGAGGAAAGCCCTGGCGAAGAAGCCAAGGCTGCTGTATTCGAGAGGCTCTAGCCTAGCTGGAGGGGCAAGGCATGATTAGAGGCAAAATTAAGAAAGTTAAAGGAAATAACAGGCAGCAAGTGTGAGCACTATCACATGATTAATTGCCAATCAGTGAAATTTGAGAAAATGAAAGTTGCTGTGTTAGTCGGGGTAGGATGGGCTCATGCAGTGGAAAGAGTCAAGCCTAGACACTCACGGGGCTTTAACACAATAAAAGTTTGCTTCCCACTCATGCAGTGTCCGCTGAGACTCTGGGGTCTCTCCAGAATGGCTGTCCTCCTTGTGGACCTCTGGGGTGCAGGCTGCTTTGATTTTTCAGTCCTGCCATCTAGAAGGCTCCTTCCTGATCATGGGGAAAAGAGAAGAACTGAAGACTTGTGACAGCAATTAGATGCTTCAAAACTTTGTCCTGGTCCCTGGCTGCTGTGGCTCAGTAGATTGAGTGTGGGCCTGCAAACCAAAGGGTCACCTGTTTGATCCCCAGTCAGGGCATATGCCTGGGTTGTGGGCCAGGTCCCCAGTTAGGGGCATGCCAGAGGCAACCACACATTGGTGTTTCTCTCCCTCCCTCTTCCTCTCTCTGAAAATAAATAAAAATAAAATCTTTGAAAAAAAACAACAACAACTTTGTCCTGGGAGGGACACCTGTCACCTGCTATGTCCTAGACATGGTATGCAGCCTTTTTTACAGCTCATGTCATTCCAGCCCTCTCTTTCATTTGTGTTCCTCTCCCACCCAAAACACAGTAGTGCTCAGTCACTGTTTGTCGGGTGAAAGACTGAGCGAACATAAGAATGCATTTTCACTTATGCCTGATAGTATTTATAGCAGTAGTGCACATGACAGCCCCCAGAGCCCTGGAAAAATTAAATCCAGCTGAAAAACCGTTACTAAAATTGGCCTGGCCAGGTAGCTCAGTTGGTTTGAGCATTGTACCAATATGCCAAGGTTGTGTGTTCGATCTCTGGTCAGGGCACGTACAAGAATCAACTAATGAATGCATGAATAAGTGCAACAACAAATTGATGCTTCTCTCTCTCTCAAATTAAATAAATAAAATATTTACTAAAATTAAAAGTATTAATAAAAAATATCAACATAGCTTACACTAATAAGCTATGGCAAATGGAAAAATCATAAAGATATGAACTGATAAGGTCCAGTTCAATTGGCATTTGAGCTCATGCTAAAGCCCCAGCCTTCTAGACTTCAGCCCTGGTGTAGCCACATCACTTACTTCCCAGTTCCTGTGTTACCGGGTGCGAGCCTGCCTTTCTAGCCTTGTTCCCTCTGAACAAGGTGGAGGTCACTGTCCTCACTTACAAATTAAGAACCCTAATAAGGAGAGGTTAACCTGTGCAGGATACTGCCGCGATTCCAACCCAGGTCCATCAGGCTTTCTCACACTTGCACCTGCTGTCTCACACCCTGGGTCTTGCCGAACAGGCAGCATCCACTCCAAGTCCATGGAGATGTAGTTGGAAACAGGAGCAAAACATGTGCTGAGCAAAGCATAGCAGCTGAATGTGACAAGTAAGTTGCAAGCTATATGTATGAATCAACATGGAGAGAGGTAGGTTCATAGAGAGACAGTGGGGGGAGACATTGGAAAGGCAGGTTGGGGTCCTGCCACATGTGTTGACCAGACTCCAGGGCCTCTCAACCACATCTTGCTATGGAATAATAGTTGGTTAAAAGAAACACAAGTGCAGGGAGAACCCGTGATCACGGCCCTAGCAGATCCTAGAAAATGGCGCTTGTGTATTTCTGGTTTGGGGTGGTAGAGGTGGAGAGGGAGGGGCCTGAACTCTCTGCCTGTCAGTATTTAAATGAGGGCAGGGCAGTGCTGTGGAGAGGGACTCGCTGGAATGGGGGGAGATGGAGGGGTGACAGGGGTGGACGGTGGGGGTTGATCATCAATGGAGATTTTTCAGCAAGTTGATAAGCTATTGTGTTTCAGTGAGATTAGCTTTACAACTATGTTCATGGCCCATGAGATGGTGGAACGAAAACCCAGAGAGGGGGCCCCTGGTGAAGAAGTTACTGCAGGCACAAGGAGATAAGACTTGGAACGTGGTTGTGGGAGCCTTGCAAAGGGACAGACGTGGGAGACACTGCAAAGAAAGAGGCGATCAAAACGGAGTGACTGTTTGAACAAAGACAAGAGGGGAGGAGTCAGAGATATGTGACTTTTTTTGAGCCCAGTTGACAGTTGATGGTGCCCTATGGTCTGTGTGTTTTCTTTCAGCTTATTTTAGTAACACTGTCATCCTGAGCCGGAGCTTCTCAGGTGCAGTGGGGGCATAGCCTGAGACCAAGGGGAGCTGTCTGTGAGTAGCAGCGCTGCCGTGACCGCAGCCTTTGCACCCATTCCTTTTTTCTTTCCCTGCCAGCACTCCCCAAGGTTTAAGATCAGGTCTTCAACCAGCAGCAAAATCATCTGGCTGAAATTTCATCTCTGTCCTGGCCCTCTAGTGGAGATAAAATGGTTTAAATGTGGATGAGAGTGGAATTAAATGTGTGGTTACTGCGTCTGGCCCTCGGTAAGGGAGGGCTCCCCCTCTGCTGTCCCCTGCTATCGTGGCTGTCACGCTCAACCGTCCCACGGCTCCAGGAAATGGGTGGTCCTGTTTTGCTGGTTGGTCAAGTTTTTGCAAGGTGACAATTTTTCTGAAGTTCTCAAAGCCTCTGCACACCATTTTCTTGGTCTTTTTGGTCTGGCAGGTGAGAGCTAGTTTTGATTTGAGAGCAAGGAGAAAGAATTCTGTTTGGTGAGAGACAGGAAGCATGTGTTGCATTCCCATTTTTACTGTCTTTGGCTAGTCATGCCACTTGTCATAGGTGTTGGTCTCTAGTGGCAGAGGGCCGTCTAATGGGAGAAGCTGTGGAGGCCCCCAGGGAATCACAGTGAGTGCCTGAGCCCCCAGGGCTTGGGAGTCCGTTGGCCCCAGAGGGCTTCTTCCCCAAATACAGGCTGGACCTGGAGAGATACCACCAAGGGAGGAAAGAACTCCTGATATTCTGCTTTTCTTCTCTGCTTTCCTTGTGGGTCTGGGAAGCAGACAGCTGTGACCAGAGGTGCAGAAACTCTGAGAGTGGGGGAGGGCTCTGATGCCCTTCTCCCTCACGTGGCCAGGGCCCTTCTGCCTCTGCTCTTGGTGGATTGACCCTCCTGCTTACCCCAGCTGGCATCCGAACAGCGAATGCTGCTTGCTCAAAGCTGCTCTTCCTGTCTGTGAACTCTCCGCTCTCCATGTTGATTTGCAGATAGAGCTTCCAACTTATTTTTCACATTGAGCTGCTGTGCTTTGCTCAGCATATGTTTTATCTTTTTCTCCTTGCCTTACTCTTGTTCATACCAATCAAGGCAGAGAGCCCCGCTGGGTGTGGAAGACACTTGGCATTCCTGATCATTTCATACTCATTAAATCACAACAGCTTATTAGACTGATTGGTAAGTCAGAGTCCTTTGAAATGGGAAGACAATTAGAAGCCTCTGTCTTTTTGGAGTGGGGGAAGGGTATGTATCTAAACAGAAAGCCTGAACTACTTTTAGGTTGTTATGTGTTGTTTTGCAGGGAGAAGGTCGGCTTTAATATTTTGTTTCCCCATCCTTTGTAGTTTCGAGTAGTTTCTCACTAGTACTAGGGACTTGAAACATTTCGAGTCTCTGGTGATATCTATATTCTTTTGATGTACTTTGCATAGAAACTAAAGCAGGAACAGGCTTCAGAGTAAGCTAACCAAAACATCTTGGGCTTTTGATCACTTTCCATTAGAACGAACGCTAATCTCTGTCCTGCTGGATTTTGTTTGAAAGGACGTTGGCTCTTTAATGAAGATAAACATGATGCTGGGTATTTAATGTCTTCTCAGTGCAGGAACTGAAAAATTCCTGTGTGAGATTAACTCAGTTGGCATAGGGAAGATTCTGAATGTCCCAAACATTTCCCTAGCCATTGCCTGAACTTTTGAAATATGCTGGCACTAAAGGAACAGATACCTAACAGATACTTTACTTACAAAGCCTCCGTTTCAGTGGTGAGTCCCAAGGGCCTCTAGACCACATCTTGCTATGTAATATTTGGTCAAAAGAAACCTGAGTGCAAGGAGGACATGTGACCACAGCCACTCACAGATTCCTAGAAAGCAATTCTTCTTGTTTGTTTCTGGTTAGGTGGTGCTGGTGGTGGCGGTGGGTAGAGGGTCTGAGCCACTCTCCTGTCACAGTTGTCATGTCCGCTCCACTGTTGCTGCTGTCTCTGGCTTTGGTCCCCCCCAGAGCAGGAGGGAGGTCAGCCGCTGCTGTGGGTGTCTGAATGCGTGTGGGCGGAGCCTGTTGAGAAAGCAGGTTGCAGGGCCAGCCCTGTGCTTCTCTCAGCCCATTCTGTTCCTCTTTGCTTTTTGACATATTGACAGACAAAAAGGGTTTGCATTCCTCAGTTGTTTTTATATTTAAAAAGAGTGTGCTTAAATGTTTAGAACTTGGAAATACTTTCTTTTTAATTTAATATTTGAAAACTATGTGTGCTGACATTATCCTTGGAGTACAACTTTCTAATTGAGAGAAAATACTAAACAGAGTGATTCCTTTTAATTAAAAAAGCAGTCACAGCCCTGATGGGGTGGCTCAGTGAGTTGGAGTGTCATCCCTGTACACCAAAAGGTCGTGGGTTCGATCCCAGTCGGGGCGCATATGGGAGACAGCCAATAGATGCTTCTTTCTCACACCGATGTTTCTCTCTCTCTCCCTCGCCTCCCTTCTCTCTCTGTCTTCCTCTCTAAAACCAATAAGCATGTCTTCAGTGAGGATTAGAAAAAGAAAATGCATTTCTTTTTTTTTAATTCTCACTGGTGGACATTTTTTCATTGTTTTTTAGAGAGAGAGAGAGAGAGGGAGAAACATCAATTGGTTGCCTCCTGCACACATCCACATTGGAGATCAAACCCACGTCCTAGGTATGTGCTTGACTAGGACTCGAACCCATAACCCTTTGGTTATGGGAAGGTGGTCCAACTGAGCCACACTGGCCAGGGCTAGAATGCGTTTCTTTCCTTAGGGTTGAGAGGTTATTCAAGATGTTCTCATTTTCACAGTAAGCTATTTCCTGGTACTGTGATCTTAATAAATTCCACAGATATAAAACATTAGAGCACATAGGGTCTTCTGCAGGAGTTATTTACAGAAACTCAAACGAATGGTGCTTTCTGACTAAGACCTGTGTAAGAAAACTCTGGTAAAACCTTTCATATCAGCGTGGTGGCTGAACTTCTGAGGAGCTGGCTGTGAGGGTGATAACACCCCCCTCCCACCCCGGCTGTGTGCGGCTCAGTGCAGGGGGGCCCTCCTGTGTTCTGCTGCCAGCTAACACCTGGCTGCCGCAGGCGCCTGCCTGGTGATTAAACCCCTGAGTCTGCGAGAAGATTACAGGGACCTGTTGAGGAGAGAGATGGGGGAACAAGGTCAGAGCCTTGCCCTTCTAAGCTTAGGTGCAGAAGGAGGGGGAACCTGGGAGGCTCCCCTGGTTATGGGGCAGCCACTGAGGCAGTGAGGTAGCTAGAGATTGACCCATCTTGTTCCCCAGAGTGAATTCTTCTCAGAATGAATACGGTTTTTTCCAGTCCTTCTGGACCTCCCTTCACTTTCTCCTCCCTGAAGGATACCTGTGCAGCGAATATATTCTCAATCTGAACTTCTGAGAACATTACTAAACAGTCTGGACAAGCAGGGCAAAGTTTCAGGCTTTCTGTGTTGCTAGGATGGTGGATGGTCCTGAGGAGGAAGAAGGCAACCCTGGAAAGTGTAGATTTCTGAGTAATGGAAATAGAGCAACCCAAAGGCCATGCTGTGTGTCACCCCTAGTCCTGCAGCATGCCAGGACTGGGGCTTCCTCACGTAAATGACTGTTGTGTTACAAGGCAAAGAGGTTAGATGTAATTTCCAGACCATTGAGGTTCTCAGCTCCTGGTCCATTTTTTTAAGGGGAATGGAAAATGGAAGCAGTTTCCCTGTGAATTCACATGCAAGGTACCTTTTGTTTGAATTCCTGAAGTCAGGGTAATTTTATTCATGTGTTAACGCCCTCTAGTGGCCAGCAAGGTGCCCTTTAAGAGGCCTTTTGGATTCCCACAACTGGTCCCAAACGTGAAGCTCCTACTTTGCAGTAGTTGAGTACGCGTCACAGCAAGTCTGTTTCCTTACTATGATTTGTTTGTTACATAGAAAAAATCCAAAGCTTTGTGACAGAACACATGAAGTGGTGCTACTGCAACATCAAATTAGGGTAAATCTTACACCTGTAGCACATCTATGTTGTAAATCTCCTGGATGCAACAGAAGCCTATAAAACTTTGATGTAAGTACTTTCATAGCCAATCAACTCATTAAAGGAGAATATATAATCAGTAATTAGTGGGTATGTCCTCTGTGGCTTCCCACTCATAAATATGCAAGTTTTATAAAACTACCAAATCTTCTAGAACTTTGTTAGTTGGCCAAGACAAAATTTGTTTTCCCACCTAGGAGGTTGATATATAGTTAATCTTCTGCTCTCCTTGTATAGCTTTAATATAGATTTATAGAGAGAAGTGTTATTCACTCACAGTTATCTTTGAAGGAATTATGTAAATTATGATTTGTTTTTGATTTTGTGTTTTCCTAGTCAGTTCAGCCAGTCCAGTATTCAATGAGCTCGATCAAGTGCATAGAAATCACCTAGGGAGCTTGTTAAAATGCGCATTCTGACCCTGTAGGTCGGAGGTGAGGCCCAGCATTGTGCATTGCTGAGAAGCTCCAGGTGGTATCCGTGCTGCTGGCCCAAGGACCACGCTTTGATGAACAAAGTGATAGTTGAGTAATGAGGCCATAGGTGATGCCAACAGCCTGTGTCCTTAAGAATCTCATGATCTGAAAAGGGACTGGAAAATCAGCACAAGTAATTATGACGTAAGGCAGAGCGTGATCAAGTGTATAGTTAATGCAAAAACATGCTTCAGGGCATTAAGATAGATGTGGTCACTTCTGATTGGAAAGATCTGGAAAATTTTCATGGAGAAGGTTATTTTGAAATTGGACTTAAGGTTTGGGGTAGTGTGCAACAGGGATGGGTAGTTGTGGCAAAGGCAAATGAGCCAGAAAGCACAGACTGTAGGAAACAGTATATGCTGAGAACACAAAGCACTGTACTTGCCTGCGATGGGGAAAGTGAGATACAGTTGGAGCGGTGAGTTGAAATCATACTGCTGGAATGTCTAGGGTGAAAACTCTGCATGTCAGTCAGGAAGCAAAAAGGAACTAGCAACAAGAGATTTTGAAACAAAAGGGTAAGTTGAAACTGCAGTTTAGGAAGATTAATCTAGCATGCACACATAGGATAGACTGGAGCGGGGAGTAACGTCATTTTCCAGACAAGAAGTGACAGGACAGAACATGATTTAGATTAGCACAGGGAGCAGAGAGAACAGACAAGACAGATAGGGTATGCAGAGAGAAGGATCAGAAGGCTTCCAGGGGGACACCAGGGTTCCAGTCCTGGATGGTTCGAAGCACGGTTGTGCCAATAACCATAAATAGCAAAGTCAGATGAGCTATTGAACATGCTTGAACTGGAAAATGACCTGATGAATACTCAAAAGTCACTTCAATCAGGCCTTCTGTGTCTGACCTACCTAAATAGCACTCTAGTTTTCCTACTTTACTTTAATATTTTTTAAATCCTCACCTGGAGAAGTTTTTTCATTGTTTCTAGAGAGAAAGGGAGAGATAGAAACATCAGTGTGAGAGGGAAGCATTGACTGGTTGCCTCCCATATGTGCCCTGACTGGGGGTCCTGCGTGCCCAGACCCAGACTGGGGATTGGGGATCGGACCTGCAACCTTTTAGTTACCGGGTGATGCCCTAGCCATCTGAGCCGCACTAGCCAGGACCTGCTTTAATCTTTTTATAACACTTTTTATTATCTGACCTTATTATCTTTAATTTATCTGTGCTGTGTATAGAGACCCTTGCCTCCCATGGAGCTTATACCAGAAGAAACAGATAATAAATATGTAAACAAATATACTTAGAAATGAAGGAAAGAAAACGGTGACACATGAGAAAGAATAACATGTGGGAGGCATGGATCTAAGATGGGTGGGTAAGTAAAGGCTCTCTTAGGAGATGCCATTGAACCGAGTATGAGAAGGGGCATAGAATGGGGAAAATAGCACAGGCCAAGAGAAGGGCACGTGCAAACATCTTGAGATGAGAAGTCCTTGACACATTTGAAGAGCTTGAACATGCACCATTGTAAGCTTGGGTAAATTAGAAGAAGAGTAAGAAGAGATGAAGTTAGAGTTGGAAAGCTACAGAGAGTGAAGAGCCTCGCATTTGCCAAGGAGATTCAATGTTATTCTAGTGCCTGGAAGGTCACGTAAGGGCCTGAGCATGCAGGGTGGATGGGAGGACGACAAGAAAAACAGGAATATGGGGTAGAAAACCTGTAGTTGATCAGATAGGAAGTGATAGTGGTTTGGCCTTGAACGGTCACAGTAATATCAGAGAGAAGCAGTTGGGTTCAAGATACAGTGTGTTCTCCATGTCAGCTATGCAGAACTTGTAGAGTGCTGATGTGTATGAAGACCAGGGAGGTGAATACTAGGATGATTCCCAGGTTCCTGGTTTGAGCCACTGAGGAAATGAACGTGTCCTTCACAGAGATGGGGAGGGGCAGGCACATGTCTGAGGTTTGAAAATGTGGCGTTTAAGGTGTACGTGAGACACATAAAGTGTGCAATTTATTTCTTTAAATTGTGGTAAATACTCATAATATAAAATTTGTCATCTTAATCACTTTTAGCTATGTACTTCTGTATTGTCAGGCACATTTGTGTTGTGCATCCGTCTCCAGAACTCTTTTGATCTTGCAAAACTGAAACGCCACACTCGTGAAACAGCAGCCCCCCATCTCCTTTCCCCCAGCTCCTGGCAATCACCGTCCTACTTTCTGTCGCTATGGATTTGACTGCTCTAGAGGCTTCATGAAAGCGGGTTTACATACCTCATATAAGTATTTGTCCTGTACTGATTTATTTCACTCAGCATAATGTCCTCAAGGTTCATCCATGATGTAGCACGTGTCAGAATTTTCTTTCTTCTTAAGGCTGATAAATACAGCATTGTATGTGTAAATCACATTTTATTTATCCATTGAACTGTTGAAGGACACTTGGATTGTTTCCACTTTGGGCTATTTTGAGTAATGCTATGAACATAGGTATATAAATATTTCTTCAAGATCTTTCTGTCAGTTCTTTGAGGTATATACCCAGAAGTGGAGTTGCTAGATTGTATGGTAATTCTATTTTTATTTTTATGAGGAACCACCATATTGTTTTTGATAGTGACCGCACCATTTTATATTCCCTCCAACAGTGCATAAGGGCTCAAATTTCTCCACAGCCCTTGCCAACATTTATTATCTCCTGTGGTTTTGGTAGTACCCATCCAAAGGGGTGTGAGGTAGTGAGACATTTTTTTTAGTGGATATTTTAGGTAGGCTGTTGAGTCTTCAAGTCCAAAGATCAAGAAGATGGGTTGGCCTGAGATAAACCACGTAAGTTCAAGTTTAAGACATCTTTCATCCTTTTAGTGTTGTTTTTTTGTTTTGTTTTGTTTTTTGCCAGCTTGACTATAAATATTTAAGGACTTGGAGATTTAGATGAAACAATCAAATTTGTATTTAAGATATTTATTTAGTCTCAAAACATGTTTGAAATTATATATAGATTAATGCAGAAATATTAATAATTTTTCTACTTTCATATTATGTGAAATAATTTATTTACAACCTTCACCTACACCAGTGTCTTCATTATCTTTTGAACCTCTTTGTGAGTCATCTAATAGTTTTCCAAGGCATATCATCTTGGTTTACATCTAAGTCATTTGAATGCAATATGTTTTGAGTCTGTGTATGACGCCATTACCAGAACTTGCATCCCAAACCACAAGACCCATTCCTGTATCTGTTGATTACATTTTAATACCTTGGCGGTCCAAACAAATCACCTAGTCACGCCCACCGTTAAAATGAGTATGATATACTGCAGACCATTACTGTAACTATGGGTACTAAACAATATTAAGAGATTTTTTTCCTCCATCCTTCCAGTGAGCATGTGTTCACAAACTGTACAACTTAACCACTTACTATGTTGCTTTTGAAAGCAACCTTAAAATGTTTTTTAAAAATTTATATTGACATCTAGTGTTTACAACTGTGAAGTCATAACCCCAAGAATAATTATTAGTTAAATTTGTTTTCTTCCTTGAAAAGAAAAAATTCTGTTTGGTAACTCTTATAAGCATGCAAAACTAGCATCGTTTGAGGTATTTGCAAGAGAATATGTTTTCCATAAAGACTACTTTGTTGTATAAAATGAAATATTTAAGAATGCCACAGATAATATGATAAATTTTATAAGGACTGAGAAATTAAGGGAACCTGGTCTTTTCTGAGGGGTGCATTTGAGAAAAACCTTACCTTGTATCAGGCATGCATGAGAAATTATAAACTTGGCTTTAGAGACTTAAGTATAAGGAAGAGTTTTCATACAGTAAAAGTCATTAAACACTAAAATAGTGACTGAGCCCATTTCTCATAAATGTTAAGAAAAATATTTGTCTTGCATGTGTGCATTTTAGTGTTTCCTGGAGGTATGAGAAACCTTTCAGGGTTCCTTCTGACCTTGGGAAGCTCAGAAGGATTGGGTGATACCTCTTACCCATCCATCTATCCATTCCATTCCATCCAATCCACTAATGAAATTTATTAATTTCAAGAACTTTCTGTAGTTGAAGATTTCTATGTGAATATAATAGAAAATTCTTTATCAGTTTGGCAACAAAAGGAAGAACAGCAGCAAATATTGAACCAAAAAGATTTCATTATCCTTAAAATTGGACAAATCCATATTGAAAGTTCCAAACCCAAATCCTCAGGGATGTAATTCAGTAATGAAGTCCATTATCTTCTAAGATTCAAAGCATGATAGTCTGTTTCTACAGGCACAATTTGGGTAAGGAACACAGGGTTCCAAGAAGCAGTCTTAGCATATAATATGGAGGGGTATATGTAATTGGTTGTAACCATTTATCCATCCATTCAGTCATATATCCATACATTCTCTGGTTTGTTTTTACCTGTATCAACTTGGAACATAATGTTAAATTATGTTATCAGTAATTATGGGTATTACCTTTACTCTCTCTGCATAGAAGAGAATTAGGTAAAAGTACTGCAAAGTTTAATTTCCTCTTGTCTCAAAGTTACAAGCTTTTATGTCCTAATTAGGCCCCACTAGACCACAGGTCAGCATTCAAACTCAGCTGAAACCAATAATGATAATGTTTGTTTCACATTTTTGACCTGGGAATCACAAAGTGATTTACCAACATTAACTTCTGAATAAGACATTCATATATTTGAACTCAGCATATAAATGGACTCTGTGTTTTCCAGAGAATTTAAATGTCTTGGCTACAATAAATATGGAATGAGATGATTAAAGCTAAAGCATTCTTTTCTGAACTGCTTGGTGGCCTGACTTACACAAAAATGTCTTACTTTCTGGAAGTGAAAACATGGGGAGGGAGAGGGGAGGGCATGAGCTTTGCTCTTATAAAAGTAGTTAACAAAATCATTCTAGAGAAAAAGTCATTAGAACTCCAGAAGACCATTTTTTTAAAAATACTTTCTTCATCTGATTCAGTGCTTCATTAAACGATGAACTTCAAACGAAGCTGCGTGGTCTGTGTTGGCCGAACGGTGAATCACGGCTTGTGAACAAACGAAAACAAATCACCAGCTAAAAGGCTAGCCTTCCATGTTACTCTGGAAATACTCCTCATCTTTCCAGGGCTTTGATGTTCTCCCACTCCTATGCAACTCAGCTTATAGTAAACCTTGATGCCAAGGTTTCCAGTCTGTTCCCGGGCAAAACCATGATGCTCTCAGCCTGTTTGTGGGCACTGTCCTGTGGATGAACTAAAATGGGGAATCAGAAAAAGAGAATTATTTCTTATGGGAGGAAACAGGACAGTGTCTGTTCATAGTAACATCATTCACCATTCCTGAGCATGGGAGGCATTTATGAGAAAGCAGAGATTTCTATAATTCAGAGTCTGACAAGTGAAGCAACACTGAAATGACTTAAATATTGAAAAGACAGAAGCATAACAGTGTGTGTTCTCAGTCAGGATCTTCAGTTATCACTGGGACCCTAGTTTGCCTTCTGACACTGGCAGTTCTTCCTGAGCATTCTTTCGCAATAGGACCTCGTGGCAATGTCTGTGGGTCAGTTGTACTACAATATTTCTGGGAATTTAAAAACTCTGTAAATAGTCAGCTGCACTTATGATAAGGAACTAAGACTGGTTTTTCAGCAAATCCGGCTAGTGTTCATATGAACCACCTCCCCTTTTTGTTTTGGAAGGGAAATTGCAAGATCTCACTGCTGTATTTAACTTTCTATTTTAGTAGCTGCCAGTGCATATATCCTCTCCTATGAAGCCTACATGCGTTCTTTCCCTCAGTAACTTTTTAAGGCTTGGGATGTTACATTTTAAGGCTCAGTAACTTTTTAGGCCTGACCTAATGATAGAATACTCAAAAGCACCACTGAGACCAGCACCCGAGGCACACCTGACAGGGACCTTTCTCATGCTCTTTGCTTACTTCTTGGTAAAACAAAGACTGGTGGTATGGTGCTGGCAGGTTAAATTTGACGTGATAGGCGTACTGATTTGTCAGGAAGGTTGACATCTGGGCTACCGATTGTAGGCAAGGACTGAGGAGCTGCCTCACGTGTCTCACGGTACCCAGGAGACCACAGCTAAGAGGGAGAACTTCGGGTTGGGTTTTGGCCCCTTGCTCAGTGGTCTAGGCTTGCCAGAGGGAGTGTATCATTAGCTGCTGTGAAGGTGGGAGCAGTAACATTGACCCAAGCTGGAGGACAGAAGTGGAGCTACAACGGTGGAAGTGGGAGAGGCGAACACAACTGGGCACTCCCTAGCCTCTAATACCTGCCCATACAAAGTAGACTGGCTGGGGCTCCAGCTCTTCTCCCCATGAGACTCTTTGGCAAGGTCAGAGAGCTGTTGACTGTTGGTACAGGAAGGTCAGGAGTAGCTTGCCCCTGTTTCGATTTTCGTTTACCCTGTGTGATTTACATATGGGAGCCTGAGTCCAGATCAGTGCAGACTTTCACAGGGAGCAGTTTGCCTCCATCCCAGCCTGCCCTTTAGGTGGCCTGCTGCCCACTGCCACCCTCCTTCAGGTGAAGGTTGAAAATGTGGCCATGATATAAAAACATTTTTGAAATCTTTCTGTACAAATATGAAATATGTACAGCTTTCTCTGAATTCTTTGATCCACTGATTAGTTATCAGATGTACTATAGATTTAATGATTAGTTTCCTGTGTGTGGGGGGGAGAAATTCTACCTTATTTTCAAGGTACTCAATATATATAAAACAAGTCCTAAGTTCAGAAATGCTAAAATGTGAAAAGGAGAGTTGTGGATATCACAGATGCGCTCCACATGTTGGGTATGGGCTGTCTGACACCCCCGAGCCTGCTCCTTCAAGGCACACTTTCTTTCTGGGAAGCCCCACACAGTCTTGGGGTGAAAGCTGACTCCTAACAATCCATGTTAATAGGAATCAGTGAGGATTAGGAAAGCAATCCAGAAAATTCGTTTTGAGCAACCTAAACTGCTAAGCTAGTAGCTAAGCTAATAAGTAGTCAGGAGTTTCATTGACCACATGTCTTGACCACATTCACCCCGTTTCTCACTGAGGATGCCCTGAGTGTGGATGAAAAGGCAAGCCATACACAGCAGGTGGAAGCAGAGGGGAGTGAAGACACACAGTGAAAAGCATTCTGGACACGGATGGCGGCAATGGTTGCCGCTGGACTATACACTGAGAAAAGGTTAAGATGATACGTTTTATGTTATGTATATTTTGCCATAATTTTAAAAAGTATGTGTGTATGTATGTATACATATACTTACATAGATGCTTTCCACTGACTTGATGAAAGTGTGTCAGTCATGTTATCCATCCATCACCTCATCCACCGTCCATCTTTATCCATTCATTCCACAAACATTTATTTTATTTTAGTTGTTGATATTTTTTTAGACAAGAAAGGAAGGAGGAAGGGGGAGAGAAAGAGAGAGAGAGAGACAGAGGCATCGATTTGCTGTTCCACTTATTTGTGCACTCACTGGTTGATTCTTGCATGTGCCCTGATAGATTGAACCCGCAACCTTGGCCTATCAGGACAACACCCTAACCAACTGACCTACCCTGCCAGGGCTCAACAAACATTTATCAAGTCTATTATGTGCCAAGACCTGTGCCTAAAGCTGGAGTACAACTATAAATACAACTATAAATATACTCTCTGTCCTTGAGTTACAAGTTAGTTTAGGTCAAGGCCACATGAATTATAATTGCCATGCAGCGTGGAGGGGCAAAAATGAACATATCTATGGAGTTAAGATGATATCCAACTGTGCAGAGCAGTGAGGTGTTTTGGCACTTGTCAAGGAGGAGAGGGACGTGACAGGATCGGCTGGTGAGGGACGACGTGGACAGGGGGCAACCAGTGTGATGCAGAGTTGTGCAGTGAAGAGTCAGCACTCCATTTCTGATAAAGCAATGATGTCTTGTGAGGCCCGAGGGTGGTGAGTTCCTAAGGCTCTGAAATAAAGGAGCAAAGCACAGAGGGTCCCATATGCCAAGGTAAGGAGTGCGGACACCTTAGACCAGTGGAGCTCAGAACACATCCTGCAGTGGTGTAAGGATTCCTCAAAGCCCTCCCCATCCCACGAGCCTCGAGGGACCTGCTTTCAGAATGCCTTGCTGGTGATAGGTGGAGAGGTGGACGACCTAGCAGGTCAACATGAATAGTCTCAATTTTATTTGTTTAATGTGTTATGTGTCTATGTAAGGTGTTGTTTGAAGGCGGGTTTCTGGCTTTAAAAAAACCACCCAACATGTTTGAAAATCACTGCTGGTGATGGTTTTAAGCTTTAAAAATCAGTATTCTGCATTTAAAAGTATCAAAATATTTTATCCATTTCTGAACCCTATGCTTTATCTAGCAGCACTTTGCACATGATAATCATTCAATGTATTGACAATTAATGTTCAGTAGGAATTATTTTTGAGGGATATGATTTGTAAACTGTTGCCATAAGAGCCCATTTAAATAGTATGTTGCCCAGTAACTCAAAGGGGATTTGTAGAAATATAAACTAACTTTTACCCTCTTTTTTACAATTTTATTTTTCAATTAGAGTTTACATTAAATAATATTTTGTTTTAGTTTCATAGATAGGCATAGTGGTTAGACAGCCATATACTTTACAAAGTGATCCCCTGTTATTTCAGGTACTCACCTGGCACCCTACATAGTTACTAGAATATTATTGACTATATTCCCTGTGCTGTGCTCTACATCTCTGTGACTATTCTGTAACTACCAATCTGTACTTCCTAATCCCTGCACCTTTTTCACCCAGTTTCCCCAATACATCTCCTTCTGGCAACCATCAGTCTGTTCTCTGTATCTATGAGTTTATTTTCTATGTTCATTTATTTTGTTCTTTAGATTTCACATATAAGTAAAACATAAGGTATTTGTCTTTCTCTGACTTATTTCACTTAGCATAATACCTTCTAGTCCCATCCAAGCTGTTACAACTGGTAAGATTTCATTCTTTTTTATGGTCAAGTAATATGCCATTGTATATGTGCACCACACCTTCTATATTGATGGACACTTGGGCTGCTTTCATTTCTGGCTATTGTAAATAACCCTGCAATGAACAAAGGGGTTCATATTCCTGCAAATTAGCATTTCAGGTTTCCTAAGATATATACCCAGAAGTGGAATCACTGAGTCACAAGGCAGTTCCATCTTAAATTTTTTTGAGGAGTTTGAGGACTTTTCCATAGTGTCTGCACCAGTCTGCATTCCCACCAACAGTGCACGAAGATTCCTTTTTCTTCACATCTTTGCCAACAGTTATTGTTTGTTAATTTACTGATGATAGTCATTCTGACAGGTGTGAGGTGATACCTCATTCTGGTTCTAATTTGCATTTCTCTGATATTTAGTGATTTTGAGCATTTTTTCATGTGTCCATTGGCCATCTGTATGCACTCTTTGGAGAAGTGTCTATTAAGGTCCTCTGCCCATTTTTAATTGGCTTGTTTGCTTTTTGGTGTTGATTGTCTGAGTTCTGTATAAATTTTGGATATTAACCCCTTAGGAGATGTATCATGGTGAATATCTTCCCATTCAGTAGGTTGTCATTTTGTTTTGCTGATGATTTCCTTTAGGGTACAAAACTTTCAAGTTTGATATAGTCCCACTTTTTAATTCTTTCTTTGGTTTCCATTTCCTGAGGAGATATGTCAAGAAAAAATACTGCTAAGTCAAATGTTCAAGAGCTTACTGTCTATGTTTTCTTCCACGAGTTGTATGGTTTCACTTACATTTGAGTCTAATCCATTTTGTGTTTATTTTTGTATATGGTTATGAAGTTGGTCTAGTTTTACTTTTTTTCATGTATCTGTCCAACTTTCCCAACACCATTTATTAAATGGACTGCCTCCACCCCATTGCATGTTCTTGCCTTCTTTGTCATATATTAATTGACCACATGGGTGTGGGCTTATTTCTAGGCTATTCTGTTCCATTGATCTGTGTGTCTGTTTTTCTTCCAGTAGCGTGCTGGTTTGATTACTATACCCTTATAATATTTGATTTCAAGTAGTGTGATACATTTAACTTTGTTCTTCTTTCTCAAGTTTGCTGTGGGTATTCTTTTGTGGTTTTATATAAACTTTTGGGTTATTTAATTCTGTGAAAAATGCCATTGGTATTTTGATAGGGATTCTTTTGAATCTATAGATTGCTTTGGGTAGTATGGACATTTTAACGATGTTAATTCTTTCTACACATGAACACGATATATGCATCCATTTATTTGTATCTTCTTCAGTTTCTCTCTTCAATGCCATGTAATTGTCCAAATACATGTCTTTTAATCCGTGGTTAAATTTATCCCTAGTTATTTTTTGATGCAGTTGTAAACTGGATTTTTTTAATAGTTTCTCTTTCTAATAGGTATATAAAAATGCAACTGATTTCTGAATATTTATTTTGTATCCTGCTACTTTACTGACTTTATCAGTTCTAGTAGTTTTTTGGTAGAATCTTTAGGGCCTCTATATACAGTACCATGTCATTTGCAAATAATGACAGCTTTACTTCCTCCTTTCCAATTTAGATTCCTTTTATTTTTCTTTTAGTCTGATTACTGTGGCTAGGGCTTCTACTACTATGGTGAGTAAGGGTGGTGCAAGTGGACATCCCTGTCTTGTTCTTGATCTTAATAAAAACACTTTTAGTTTATGCCTGTTGAGTATGATATTGGCTGTGGGTTTGTCATATATGGTCTTTATTATCTTTAGGTATGTTCCCCCATTCCCACTTTGCTGAGAGCTTTTATCATAAATGGCTGCTGGGTTTTGTCAAATGCTTTTTCTGCATCTGTTGATACAACCATATGATATTTATCTTTCCTTTGTTTATGTAGTGTATAACTAATCGATTGGCACATATTGAACCAAACTTGCATCCCTGGAATAAATCCCAGTTGATCATGTTGTGTAATCTTTTTAATGTATTGCTGAGTTCAGTTTGCTAATATTTTGTTGAGGATGCTTGCATCTGTGTTCATCTGGGATATTGGCCTATAATTTTCTTCCTTTGTAGTTTCTTTATCTGGTTTTGGAATTATGGTAATGCTGGCCTCATAAAATAAGCTTGGGAGTCTTCCCTCCTCTTGAATTTTTTGAATAGCATGAGATGGGTAGGTGTTAGTTCTTCTTTGACTGTCTGGTAAAATTCAACTGTGAAGCCATCTGGTCCAGGATATTTGTTTATTGGGAGTTTTTTTTATTACTGCTTTGATTTTGTTGGTTGTAATAAGTCTTTTCAGGTTTTGTGTTTCTTCTTGATTATGTCTTGGAACATTGTATTTTTCTAGGAATTTATACATTTCTTCCAGATTGTCCAATTTGTTGACACATAATTGTTTATAGTATTTTTTATAATCTTTTGTGTTTATGTGGTTTCAGTTATTACTTTTCCCCTTTCATTTCTTATTTTATTTATTTGGGTCCTATCTCTTTTTTATTGTTTAGTCTGGTTAAAGGTTTGTCAATATTGTTGATCTTTTCAAAGAACAAGCACTTGGTTTGATTGATCTTTTGTATTGTTCTTTAGTCTCTATGTCATTTATTATATTTCTGTTCTGATCTTTATTATTTTCTTCTTTCTACTTGCTATTCAAATCTTATTCCTTCATAAATACTTTCCTGATTATTCAAGTAGACTGTGTATTTTCAACATTTTGCATTTTCAACACAATGTTTTTTAGCACCTACCATGTAACAGACAAGGGAAATTTCTGAGTGCACATGAATAAATGAAGCATATCCTTTCTCTTGTTCAGTTTGGGATTTATTTGTTGTGTTTTCTTCTAGTTCTGTTAGGTATAAAGTTAGATTGTTTATTTGCAATTTTTCTGGTTTCTTGAGGAAGGCCTGCCTGTATTGCTATGAATTTCCCTTTTGGGGATGCTTTTGCTGCCAGAAGATTTTAGGTTGTTGTGTTCTTGTTTTAATTTTTTTCAAGATGTCTTTTGATTTCTTCCTTGATCTCATTGTTAACCCATTCATTGTTTAGTATCATGTTATTTAGCCTCCACGTGTTTCTGCATTTTCAGTTTTTTGTTGAGATTTTTAGTTTCATACCATTGTGATCAGAGAAGATGCTTGATATTTCAATCTTACTAAGTTTGTTGAGACTTATATTTTGGTGCTCTTGAAAAGAATGTATATTCTGCTGCTTTGAAGAAATTCTCTGAATATATCAATTAAATCTATCTGGTCTAATGTGTTATTTAAGGCCTGTGTTTCCTTGTTGATTTCTCTCTGGAAGATCATCCATTGTTGTCAATGGGGTGTTAAAAGTTTTCTACTGTTGCTCCATTACTGCTAATCTTTCCCATTTTGTCCTCTCTTTGTATTTAATCTTTGCCATTTTAATTATGATGTGTCTTGATGTGGGCCTCTTTAGATACATCTCGTTTTGGACTCTCTGTGTTTCCTGTACTTGTGTGTGTTTTTCCTTCACCAGGTTATGGAAGTTTTCCGTCATTATTTTTTCAAATTGATTCTCAATCCCTTGCTCTCTTTTTGTCCTTCGGGTACTCCTATGATGCAGATGTTGTAATGCTCCTATGATGCTGATGTTGTCCCAGAAGTCCCATAAACTGTTCTCTTTCTTTAAATTGTATTTTTTGCTTCTGCTGCTTTGATTGGGTGTTTTCTGCCACCTTGTCTTCCAAATCACTGATTTCATCCTCTGCTTCATCTAATCTTCTGTTGATTTCTTCTAGTGTATTCTTCATTTCAGATATTGTATTTCTCATTTCTGACTGGTTGTTTTTCATGGTCTCTGTGTCCTTTTTATGCTTACTGGCTCTTTGTGGAAGTTGTCTCTGAGTTCTCCATTCTTCCTCTAGTTCCGTGTGCATCTTTTTTTTTAAAGATTTTATTTATTTATTTTTAGAGAGGGAAGGGAGGGAGAAAGAGAGAGGGAAAAACATCAATGTGCGGTTGCTGGGGATCATGGCCTGCAACCCAAGCATGTGCCCTGACTGGGAATCGAACCTGCGACACTTTGGTTCGCAGCCCAAGCTCAATCCACTGAGCTCCACCAGCCAGGGCCCATGCGCATCTTTTTAACCATTCTTTTAACTCTGTGTCTGGTAGATTGTTTACCTCCATATTATTTTGTTCTTTTTCTGGAAATTCTTTTTATGCTTTGATTTGGAGCATGTGTCTTTGTATCCCCATTTTGGCCGCCTCTCTGTATTTGTTTCTGTGTACTATGTAGATCTGTTGCATCGCCCAGCCTTGGCAGGGTGGCCTTATGTAGATGTCCTATGCGGCTCAATGCATAGCTTCCCTGATCACCTGAGCTGGGTTCTCCAGGAGTTTCCTGTGTGTGGTTCAGTCTTCATTGCTGTTGGCTCCACCCTGAGAGGGGTTGACCCTCAGGTTGGTTGACTGTGAGGACTGACAGCAACCACAGTATATGGGCTGCTGTGTGGGAGCTGACCCTGTGAAGTAGAACTTGCCCCAGCAGGGTCTGGTGCCTGCTGAGACCTCTCTTTGGGTGTGCCACTTGTTGAGTTAATTAGGTCATACTCTGATATGGTATGAAGCCAGTCACTGGGTGTGTTGGTTTTAGGGGCTCTTGGGAGCCACTCTATTGAAGATCAATGTCAGCCCATGCCTGTGACTGGCCACTGGTTCCCTCTTTGGAGCTACAAAGTGATTCATAGTTGGTAGCTGCCTGTGCTGGGCCTTGATGTGCATGGGAGGGGCCAAGCTACATACTGAGGTGAGCTGCCACCAGTACTGGGACTTAGGCAAATCAGCAAAAAGCCCAGGGCACTCTGAGGTCTGCTGCCACCTGCCAGCTGCCCATTAGTCTCAGCCACTGAAAGAGCCTCAGATGGTATGCAGGTTCCACAAGGCTGGTTCTCAGTGAGTCAGTCACCAGATAAGTTGTAAGTGAGGTTCACCAGGTCAACAAAGATTCAACTCAGCACCAGTGCGAGGTCTGAAGCCACTCAGCAAAAGTCTCAGGGTATACCAAGGCTAGCCCCCACAGGCCAGGGGCCTGCAGGCGTTTGCAATTGGGTGGGGACTCAGGGAATCGTTAGGGTGGAGACAATAAAGTTCATCTGGCTAGAACAGATTAAGATTTGGCCATGTGTGAGGAGGACTCTGCACAAGAATGGAAGCACCTGTCAGGCATGTAGAAAGATGGTCCCTCACCCTAAAGCCACACAACTTAGCCTCTCCCTGCGTATCCCTGGCACCCCCTCCCCCCACCAAGCTTGCCCAGAATTCCTCAAGAGTTTTTCAAGGAAGGCTGCAACACGTGCCAAGGCGGGCTGCCACCAGCAGATTCCACAGCTGTATGCAAGCTTGGCAGGGCAGGGCTGCAGGGTGTTGGGATGGGAAGGCCAGTATAGCTCCCCAGACTGAGCCCATTGGGAGGGTATGTGCCCAACATGGGAATGGGGACACTGGTTAGCACGTCAGGGAAACAGCCTTTGCCCTAAAGCCACACAACTCAGTTTTACCCTGTGTGTCACTGGTACCTCCAAGGTTGCCCAGAATTCTTTAGGAGTTTTTTTAAGAAAAATGCAAGGCGGGCCCAGACTGGTTACCACTGGCAGATCCCACAGGGGATGCAGGCTTGGCAGGGTGGTGCCTTGTGTAGTTGGCAGGGTGGGTCTAGTGTAGCTCCCCAGGCTGATGTACAGAGGGGAGTACTTGATCCAGGAAAGATGGTTTCTGTGGGTGGTATGGGAGAGGGGCTCAGCAAAGAGACATGGGTGTCTGTCCCTCCAGCCTTCCCCCCAAAGCCGCACAGCTCAGTCTCTCTGTGTATGACTCCTGTCCCCTCCGAGCCATTGTCCTTCTGTTGGAGCCCTGGTTTAGTGCCCAAGAGCGAGATTTTGAGTGTTGGCCTTGCAACAGGGCACCTGGGTTTCCAGCAGTCTCCTGTCTCACCTGAGTGGATGAAATCCTCACTGATTTTCATAGCCAGAAGTTATGTGGGCCCCTCTTCCTGGCACTGGCTCTCTGGGCTGGGGAGCTCAGGGTGAGGTTGAGACCCCTCGCTCCTCAGGGGGTACCCCTGCAGCCCAGATATTCCTCCAGATTGTCAACCACCACATGTGGGTGCAGGGTAGCCATTTTTGCGTATCCACTGCTCCTGCCAGTCTCAGTGTGGCTTCTTCTGTATATCCTTAGTGATAAGACTTCAGCTCAGCCAGTCTTCAGATGGGCATTCAGACTGGTTGTTCTGTGTAATTTAGTTGTAATTTGGTCCTGGGAGGAGGTGAGTGTAACTTCCACCTACTCTGCCGTTTTGGATACCCCCTAAGGTTCATACATCTCGAATATTTTCTTTTTCTTTAAGTGAAATTGGACTGCCATGGTTATTTTTTTTCCTGAGCTTTCTGTCTGTTTTTGAGACATTAGCTTGTATAATTTGATGCCCTGGACCTGGTTGACAACTCTGATTCGGTAGGTAGGATCGAACTTTGTGGAAGATAACATTTAATTGTATTTTTTTCATGCTAAAATGATATTCCAGGCAAGTTTTTTTTTCTTCATGGACTGTAGCCAGAATCCTACTGTTTTTCAATTTGTTTAAATGCAGTAGCTCAGACAACATATGTGCATGTTCCATTGAAGATAAAGGGTATCATTATTTTTAGCCTATTACAAAGAAGACCACATTACTTTCATAAAGTAATTTGAACACAATTTCTGCACAAATCATTTTCAAGAGATTGGCTGTCAAGTGTATTTTTTTTAAGTAACACTCTCATAAGAACCAATGAGACTTTGCAAATTTAGTTATATTCTAAGCCTGTGCTTGAAGATGTCAGTTTTTAAACAACACTTTGAGAAGTAGTTAGCTTAAAAGTATAGCAATTCAGAACACACAGAATGATTTTGAAGAGTAAAGTCTTGATATACTTGAAAGAAAATTGACAGATTCACTACAATTAGGAGACAAGCAGGTAGAACCTTCATTTGTGAAAATTTTTCTCCTCTAACTAAACTGTCATACTGGCCTAGGGAAATCTCCCGCAAGTCCATGTTCCTTTCCAGCTCCCAATCCACTAGACAGAAATCCTTGCAATTTTCTTACATACTAATACACAGACATAGAATAATAGCACTGCAATCTATTGCCCTTTGTCTTAAGGATAAAGTAGGCCTGTGAAAAATGCCAGGATTGAACTGTATTTTTCCTTCAAGACAGTATATGTGCACGCGCACGGACACACATGTATGCCCAGACTTACACATTGGTTTGAGTGCACCAGTTAGAACAAAGAGGGGAAAAGTATTTGATACTCACTTCCCAAAGTCTGTCACCACTTCCAATATGTTTTATCAATTCTAACTGGATCATGCTGCTGTGTGGAGGCTTGTTCATGTGCCTGCCTCGTGATCGGGCGGGCGAGGTGATGCTGCGTGGAAGCTCTGCCCTCTCTACAACAAGACCCTAGGTATTTAAGTGTTGGAGATTTTTGCCTGGTGCCCTTTGTTTTTGCTGTTTTCAGTGGATTGAGCTTTGTAATCATGTATATGCATCAGATTAAATTCACAAATGAATGAAGTGTTCATTTTCTCAGTGTTTATCATTTTTGTGCCGCAGTAAAGGTATTTCATGGCTTATTGCCATTCTTAGCACATATTGGAAAGGATTACTGCTCCTCCACCATGTCTGAAAACTTGATCCAGCTACGTTTTTGGAGTCATGTTGTATCTTTGTGAATTCAGATATAACTCCAAGGTCCACTTCCTGTATAATGACGTATGAGGGGGGACCCCCCAAAATGGAATTATTTATAAAAAATTGTGTATTTATTCTTATATGTTTAAATTTCAGTCACTTTCAAAGTACTCTCCATTTGATGCAATACAACTATTGAGACATTTTGTCTACTGCTCAAAACAGTGCTTTGAATTCATCTATTTTGATGTCTTTTAGTGCTTCTGTCATTTTTTTGTTTCACCTCTTCCACGTCAGCAAAATGTTTCCTTTGAGCACTTTTTTTATACACGTAACAAAAAAAAAAAACTGGCTTGGGGTGAGATCAGGTGAATAGGGAGGGTGGGGCATGGGGTCGTGCTGCTTTTTCTTTCAAAACCTTGCTGAACACTCAGCAAGGTGTGGGCAGGTGCACTCATGAGTCACTCACCACAAAATGGGCAGATGTGTTGAAAGACTCTTCAAAACAAATTCACTTAAGCTGAACACAGCCTCTCACAATAACACCTGCTGGTACACTGATACAGATGGGGGTTCATAGAATACTCACCTAGCAGAGCATACTTGTACTACAAGGGTCCCGCCCTTCAGGAGATGATTCCAGTTTTGAGGTCCCCCCTCGTACACCCTCACACACACAAAATACACACACAATAGAAAGAAAGAACAGCACTGGCAAGACTGGTGCCCACCGCTGTCTCTGGTGAGTGTATATCCTCAGCCCATTGGGGTGCAGGATGGAGTGTGTGAATTTGCTATTCCCTTTATCGGTCTTGGCACCAATGTATACAACCACATTTATAATAGCTGGCCCTTTTAAAGTTAGGAGACACAGCATAAATGGTATAGACTTTGGGTTGAAAGGATTGTATTCAAACCCATTCTCTGCCACTTCTAAGTTTTGTCATCCTGTTGGTCATATGTGAATAATAAACTTCCTTTCACAAAGAAGATTAAATGAGAACTAATACAGTAATTCAGTTTTCATTGGTTTTACTCTGGGATTACAACACTTTTAAAACACAGTGCAAATCCATCCCCAGCTGCCTGTAGGCGGTGCGAGGGGGCATGAAGAGCTGCTTCAAGGGTGGGAGGAGCAAACACAAGGGCAGCCTCTGATGACTGACCTCAGGGCACGGGCTGTCGGCACAGGCTGTCTTCACGGCTGCGCATTAGAGTCCCATCGCCGAGACTGCACCCCAGATCAGCGAGTGAGTGGGGTGTTTCTGGAGGTGGGCGCCAGGCATCAGGGTGTTGGGAAGCTCCCCAGGCGATCACAGTGTGCAGCCAAGTCTGAGAACTGCTACTTTAGGGAGATTTGAAAGTCTCCGGTTCTTCCAGTGGCTGTGTGGGTGATACCCGGCATTCTATAACCTGTACTTTATTCTTTTTGCTTAAACAAAACAGGGACTTAGGCATCATGCCAAAAGTATGTTATGTCTGCCTCAGTAGGAATTACATTATTAAGTTCTCTCTAAAGAGCCTGCATTAATAGATGGGTATTGGCGTGGGAAGGAGAACTGAGGTCTGTGGATGTCTGAGGACAGGAGTAGTTCACTAGAGGGGAACAGACAGGGAAGCAAATGGAACTAAATAGTAGAAATCCCTGCAATTTCAAACTCCTTGTTGCTTTGGAAATTAATCATGGCAAAAAAAAAAAAAAAACCCACTGCAGAGCTGGTTGACTTCCCTGGAGGCTAAGGATTATGACCCTGACTGGCCATGACTCTTGAAAACTTGTTGCACCTTCGACGTGTGGAACGAAGGGAAAAAGTTCATTTACTGTACTCACTGTAACCAAAATTCAGTTAATTTAATTAATTTGTAAAATGTATATAGATATTTTTAAAACCAGTTTAAAAGAATAGACTAGAACACAGGTGGCAAACACAAGGCCCGAGGGCCAAATCTGACCCTCTACCCTGTTTTGTCCTGCCTGGCACCTTGTTTCTACCCAGCAGCAGCACCGAGCTCTGCTTAACTGTTAAGGAGTAGTTACATTGATACGGTCCTAAAATTATATTTGGCCCTTCAAAGGCAACCGCGAGGCTGACGTGGCCCCTGGTGAAAATGAGTTTGACACTGCTGGACTGTAGAACCACTCTATATTCAAAAACTCTCTGACCTCTTTTCTACGAGTTGTGCTCAGGCAGCCAGAGAAAGACACATAAGGCACACGCTAAAGAAGGCAGTCGGACCCTTCACACCATACACAACAAATAAAAAGGGATCAACAACCTAAATGTGAGAACTAAACTGTAAAACTCTTCAAAGAATTCTGAAGCACAGGAGTAGATCTTCATCACCTTGGATTTGGCAATGGATTCTTAGATATGGCACTGCAAGGAAGAGTAACAAAAGAAAATATAGATGAATTGGATTTCATCAAAATAAAAAACTTTTGTGAATCAAAGACACCATCCAGAAAGTCAAAAGACAACCCACAGAATGGAAGAAAATATTTGTAAATCGTGTAACTGATGAGAGTCTAGTTACCGGAATGTATAAAGAACTTTTAGAACAGAACAACAAAAGGGCAAACAGCCCAAATTTAACATGGAGATAGGACTTGAATAGACATTTCTCCAAAGAAAATATACAAATGTCCCATGAGCACGCTGAGTGTTCAACAATGTTAGTGGCTGGGAAATGCAAATGAAAACCACAATGAGATACACCTTCATGTCCATTAGGATGGTCATATTAATAAAAAGGAGGTGGTAAGTATCAACAAAAATGTGGAGAAGTTAGAACCTTCGTAAACTGCTGTAAAGTGGAACAGCCACTGTGGAAAGTAGTGTAGCAGCTCCCCAAGAAGTCACACATAGAGTTACTGTCGGGCCCAGAAAACCCACTCCTAGGTGTTTGACCAAGAAAATTGACAGCAGGCACTCAAACAAAAACATGTGCAGTGATGTTCATAGCAGTCTTCTTCATAATAGGCAAAAAAAGGGAATGACCCAAGTGTCCATCCACTGATGAAGGGACAGACATAATGTGGTGCGTGCATACAATGGAGTGTTATTCAGCCAAAAAAGGAATGAATTACTGACATATACTACAACATGAATGTATCCTGAATACACTGTGCTGAGTGAAAGAAGCCGATCACAATAGGCCACATAGTGTATGATTCAGTCATTTACATGTGTCATCCAGAACAGGTAGAGCCATGGAGGCAGAACACAGGTTAGTGGTTACCAGGGGCTGGGAGCAGGAGGGAATGGAGTGTGGCTACGGAGTTTCTTTTGGAATGATGGAAATCTTCTGGAATGAGAGAATGGTGATAGTTGCATGACATTGTGAATGTACTAAGAACCACTGATTGTGTGCTTTAAAAATGATTAAAATGGTGAATTTTATGCTATGTGAATTTTACCTCAATTAAAAATATCTTTCTGACTCTATCTCTTTGCTCGTGCTCTATAAGTGGTCTTAAACCAATCACTTAGCCATGGCTAGAGGGTCTTATCCCATCAGTTATCCTTTGCAGTAATTCCACTCTCGTCCAATACTTCCTTCCCTCCAATGTCATACTTCTGCAGAGAGTCACCTACAGGAAGGAGTCTTCACGTCCTTACCTGCTCTTCCATTCATCACTCCTTCTCAGGCCCTGGTCCCCAGCAGAGCCAGTGGAAACATGGCAGACATGAAAACACTCCCTCGACAGATTTTACACCCGACCTGGAAAGCTCTGCATTTGTCCAAGCCGAAGCTCGGCTTTCTCTTGCTTACCTGAGGGCCCTTTTTGAAATTAGACATTGGTTTCCAGTATGATCCCACCACACAGCTGGACCCATCCATCACAGCACCCACCGCCGAGGAATGTTACCTTTGGGGAATAGGTGGGAGAACTCTCATAGCATTTCCTGGCAGGCACAGGTGATTCCTGCAAACCCAGTAGAGTGAAAGTCACATGTGCAAAATGTAAATTTGTGTGAGAAGACATAATGCTATTACTCGTAGAGATTAAGTGCTTTTAATTCTGGATAATAAATAGTCAGCTCTGATAGCTGTGGAGATTGATTTCTGAGCCTACAGAGTGGTCCAAAAGTAGAAGGAAGCTGTCTTCATCATTCCCTTAATTTTCTTTCTTTTTTTCCTCTCTCTTTTTCTGCTAGGGTCAGCAGAAATAGGATTTTCTTTCTTTTTAGATCAGTGTTATTATGATTATGATTATACTGAAAACCTGTATGGGAGGAATGCTGCAATCTGAATTAAAAATAGCACTTTACGTCCTCCCACACACAGCACTTGAGTGTTCTGAATGCCTTTTATAAATGCAGACTTTCTGCCTGGCTAGATAAAAGAAGCTGTCACTTCATTTCCATAACGGAGTCATTCCCGGGAGAATTGCATTGTTTTAGCAATAGAATTTTTGTAAAAGTCCTCTTATTTTGCCTGAAAAAGGTAACAAAAATGAACTTTTTAGAGCTTATTCGACAAAACAATTAAGGAGCTAGCAATGTTCTTCTTTTTTGATGTCAGGAGTTGTAAGTGTGAGAATCTAAGCCGTGATGGTAGGATAAATCCTAAACCTGGGAGATGAAGAGGGAGGGGAGAAAACCTGTTCATCTTTCCTCTAATGGAAACAGGGTATGCCTTTCCCTGGAAATGTGTGTTCTAGAGCCTTGTGATAAATAGATGTTGCTAATCCTAAAGAGTTTTAAATATTTATTTTTGAAGAGCTATAGGAAACTTTTAGAGTGCTCATTATGTAAAATAATTCCTTGGGATTTTTTAATGAAACATGACCATCAGGTATTTTAATTGAGTTTCAGGACTCAAAAGGTGTATTGTGACCGTATCTTGCTGGGGTCCTCTGCTCAGAAAATACTAGTTATTTACCTTTAGTTGAGTTTAAACATTGTAGCAGGTGGAGCTGTGTAGTGAGTGGACAGGTGTTCCCTCACACTCCTACTTGTAACTGGCGGAAGCAGGCTGGTGCGCATGTGCTTTCTGTCAGCCCCCATCCCCTGGGTTCACCCCACCCTCCACACAGTGGATCTTTGCTCCAAATAGGGTATCAAGTCTTCCCCTCCACATTCACAGAAAAATAATTGCATTTCTTGGTACTGCACTGGCACCAAGTAACCCACATCAAAGTATATCTGCCTTTGGTATTTTTTGACAGGTAATCCCTGAACTTAATGCCAGGTGGCATTTCTGTTACTTGTTCACAGCTAAGACCATTGAAATCTCAGTTTTAAGCCAGAATAGTTTTATTAAGCCTCCTCCAAAAGGGGAGAGGTTTTCAATAGTGCCTTTGTTTTGCAATATTTTTTTTCCGATTGCATCAGACAGTTGTAATATTTAAACAAGGAGGCAGCTACGTGGAATGGTATAAAAAAAGAGGTTAAAATGTTGAGTTATTATATGTGTTTGGGTTTTTAATTTAATAAAGCAGACAACCCTGGCTGGGTAGCTCATGTGGTTAGAGTGTCATCCTGATATGCCATGGTTGCGGGTTCAGTCCCTGGTCAGGGCACATATGAACATCAACCAATGAATCCACAAATAAGTGGAACAACACATCGATGTCTGTCTGTCTGTCTGTCTGTCTATCTATCTCTCCTTTCCTCTTTCGCTCTAAAAATCAATCAATAAACTTTAAAAATCCATTTTAATAAGCAGACAAAAAGAAGACCAATGAGATTGATTCAATGTAATTATGGAAAGTCCTGCTGGTATAAATATTATGCAAAAGTTACTGATTTTGAATTCTGGAAAATAATTCTGATTTTAAAAAATCTTGGAATAGCCTTTATGAATTCAATGGTACCGTAACTTTTGAAGCATGATTAGAGGTTCTGTGGTAGCTATATGCTTTTACACAGATATATTTCATTAAATGAAAAAGTGGTGTGGCTTTGATAGGACGCTTCCAAGTTCTGCTTTTGGTGAATTCTGTTACTTGTGTTTGTCCAAAAGGATGGTCTGGCGGTGTATGTGGACTCTTTCTGGTCTTTTTACTTGGATTCACTGTGCGGCATTTTGCAAAGTCAGACCAAATAAAATAGTTCAGAATACCATCATGTAACTCTGAATATGATGGTAAAAAGAGAATGAGAGGGAAATACTTAAATTTCTTAGAATTCCTATTAATTTTGTTTTAAAAATGAGAGCAAATAGAGCAGAAACCAAAAGAAATTGGAAGTCAGGGGACTCCTCCCAGTGGCTACTCAGGGACCATGACAGCTCATGATTTATAAATGCTTTGTAATGATCAAACAGGAGGCACAGGCTCTGCCTGTTCCATCCCCTTTTTTCTAGGCACCTTTTTAACCCCTGAATTCCCACTGTGCCTCTGGAGCAGGTGTGAATGAAACTCCCCTCCAGGGAGAAGGGGTGTGATGGCTCAGGGCAGCCAAGGGTCCAGTGGCCCTGCAGGTGTGTGGTCTCCTGGGTCTTGATCCACATTCCTCTGTCTCCTGGGCCCTAGTGCTTTCTGCTGGGCAGCAGCGACCCACTTGGGAGCACAGCATTAAGCAAATAAGGCCAGGAAAAACTATCAGTAAGGAGCACATGCCACCTTGGTCTTTAATATCATAATTTACTGAAGACATTATTCTCTGGCTATTCAGTACAGATTAAGTATTTCTCGTGTATATTTTTCTCTTACTGTTGATATGCGGACATACTTTTCCCTGGATGCGTAATTACATTTCTTAGCAAACTTTACACCAGTAAGGAGATATATAACCTGCACACAAGGATAGAAACCTGCCCTGTCTATGTGTGTGTGGCTAAAGCCTCACCTTTATGTGATAAAGGTGATAATAGGACACAGTGGCATGGATCAACATGAATTGTAATTTTTAAAAAGTTGGATCATAGCATTTTTGCAGCATATTTATCTTTCTGATTATGTGTTCTTTAGGCAGATACTAATTTGTATGTGTGTGTGTGTTTTAATGTAAGCACAAACCAACTAATATCAGTACAGAATGTTCCCCATGCATGCTTGATATACCCAAGGATTGCCTGTTTGAAGAAAGATTTTACGATGGATAAGTCTCACAAACCATCAACTGTTGATCACAGAGGGGTTGCCTGATTGGATGGATAAACTGTGTTTCAGAATAGGTTAGGTTTGGGCTTCATCTCACCTTCACCTCCCTCCAGTTCTTACTGAAGTCTGACCGGATACCTCTATCTCAGGAAAGCTCCTCACTGCCCTTGCCTTCCCTAGGGAAGGGGAATTTTGCTCCTTTGGGTGAAGGAGAGTGGGAGGGAGCGGGCTTGGGATGGCTTTGCACCCTGCTGGGCTGCGTGGCTCATCCTGGGAAAGCATTGATGAACTCTGCCATGGCCAGCAGCCCTGGATGTTTCTCCTCAGGAAGAAAAGACACAGTCAGCTTTAGTTCTGGGTTGGAAAAAGAGGCTCTTGCAGAATACTTCATTGATCGACTGAGCAGTCTACATATTGGCTTATGTAATGATTTTTTTCCAAGTCACTAAAAAGGGACTCTCCTATTTGATAACCACAGAGTGAGAAGACTTGAGGACATGTCAGAGTGAAAGTATAATACCACATTCTCAGTCAGTTAATCAAACAGTATTTATCAAGGGGTTACCATTAGCAAAAGCACTCTGAGGCTTACAAAAAGAAGACAGACACAAACCCTGTCTTCACAGAGCTTACTGCAGTCTGCCTGGGGAAACGGTGCCTATTTTAGGATAAGAAATAAAATGATTAGTATCCTGAGAAAAAGGAATATAGGCTGTAGGAACTCACATCCAAAAAAAAAAAAGTATTTCTGGTTGAGAAAGTTGTAGCATAGGAGAGTGAAGGAAAGAGGATGGAGAAAAGATTTGAGCAGGTCTTGGTAGGTGTGGCCTGAATTTTAACACGTGGGCTAGAAATGTGAGCCTCGGGAGATGAGAGAGGTTGGGTTTGGCTGGTGCAACATGCATAAGGGGAGAAGTAAGAAATGCAGTTGGAAAAGTACGTCGCAGCCAGATTGTGAAGGTCTTAAACATCAAATTTTAGAAGATTTTCAGCAAGCTGTAGGAACTAATACCACAGAATGACATGAAGAACTTGTATTATATAACCTTTAGGAAGTCTGATCCAGGAAAGATGACTCAGGTGGTTTGGAGGGAGAGTAGTGAAGGCAAGAAGACCAATTAGCAGGCTGCTGTGAGAGGAAGAGAAGCCGACCTAGCATGGTGGTGTGGGAACAGAGCACAGGCTGGAGAGCACTGACAACTGATGCACTGTGGGAGATGGGCAAGCAGGTGGTGTCATTAGCATGAATCGCAAATAAAAGGGGAGGACTGGTTTTGGGGTGGGGTGGAGGGGAAGATTGAAAATTCTGAAGCTGACATAATTCATTTATACTGTATATATCTGGTACTTGTTAGGGGGAGATGCCAGGACCCAGGACACAGATTTAAGAATTATATGCAATAAAAGGAAATTGCCATAGAAAGAGAAGAGAGAGGGCTGAATGTGTAACCTTGGGGGATACATACCCTAGGGTCCAAAGGGATACCAGCAAGGGACAAAAGCTGAGAAGCCGACAGAAAAGCAATGTAAGGACACAGCAATAGCACCATCTCAGAGAAGCCAGGAGTGCTAGGATATTTTGGTGCAAGAGACAAAACTCAGAGTGATTTAAGGAAAAAAATAGAATTGATTATGTCATACATGTATCAGTTTTCTGTTGCTGCATAACAAGTTACCATAAACGCTGTGGCTTAACACCATACCCACGTTGTCTCCCAGTGTCCACAGGTCAGAAGTCCAGCCACGGCTCAGCTGCATTCTCTGCTCAGGGTCTCATGAGGCTGAGGTCCAAGCGTTAACTGGACTGCAGTCTCCTCTGGGGCTCGTGGTTGTCTTTTGAGCTCACACACTTACTGGCAGAAGTTATTTCCGCACTGCTGCGGGACTGAGGCCCCTGTTCTGTGGCTGGCTGTGGGCTAGACAGCAGCTGCGTGTCCAGTTCCTTGCCACACAGTGTTCCCCCACCCCCATATGCTCTCTCATGCTTTGAATCTGATGCCCACAATGGCCTATCCACACCAAGGGCTCACCTGGTTAGGTCACGCCTACCACAGATATTCTTTCTATTTTAAGGTCAGTTGATATGGGGCTTAATTTCACCCACAAAGCTCCTTTGCAGCAGTAGCACCCAGACTAGTGTTTGACTGAGTGACTAGGAGAAGGTGTGTGCACTGGAGGACAGGACAGTTAGGGGCTGCTTTAGAATTTGATTTGTTACAGCATAAGTAAACGGTCAGGGGTAAGTCTGACTTTTGGCGTGGCTGATCTCAGGGACCTCGCTGTTGTCAGGACTTTTCTGCCTTTCAGCGCTGCTGCCTTCTAAAGAGCTGCGTTCTCACGTGGGCTTCCCTCACAAACAGCTCTTTGAAGGCCATGCTTCATGGTCTCCCTAGGAGAGGGGGCCTGTTTCCTCTTAGTTCCAGCCAGGCTGAGAGAGGCTTTGGTTGGCGTGGCTCTGGGTACATGCCTATCCCTAAAACCAGTCATCATGGCATGAGGGGTGTGTATCCTGATTCTCCATACTTAGGTCCAAATGCCCTTCTTCAGAGCCAAGGCATGAGGTCACCCCAGCCCGAATAACTAAGAGAGTGGAGGAGAGGTCATTTCCAAAGATACTGTCTAGGCAAAATGCTAGTATATGAAATAAAAGGAAAAGAGAATTGAAGGAACTACTCTATCAAATATTATAAAAGAAGTCAGTTAGGAAAGGGCCACTGTATTTAGAAGGCAGGGAGCCATTCTGAAAGAAAGAGAAGGAAGTTTACTTAAAAAAAAAGTGGCAGAAGTCAAACTCGAAGTTCATGATGCACCTGGTCAAATACCAGCATTGGACTCATACCACACATTAACATGTCTGCTGGTGAGCAGGAGGAAGTGGCAGCCATTTGGGAATGTACAAGGGAATGGGGAAGGCCTCTCAGGAATGGCAGTGATTGATACATTTGTAAGAAGTTTCTAGTAAACGAAAGAGGTTGAAAGAGTGACAGAAGTCCACATTGATCCCAATAGGAACTGAAGCCAGTAAGCGGAGAACAGACAGAGACCCAAGACCGAGAGCCACCAGAAGTTTTCCTGTATTATAAAGTGTGTGAACTGTCTTGTTTTGTTTTGGTGACCTGGCACATCTTTGGAATAGACAGGTATCAGTCCTTCCAATGTAGCCATCTTATGTGATATGCCCAGCCTCTGTCTGGCTGTCTGATTGACAGAAGGACTTGGCGTCAGAGCAGTGGTTCTGAACTGGTGTCCCTGGACCAGGAGCAGCAGCATCACCTGGGAACTGGACAGAAGCACAAGCCCCCTGGTCCCACCCCACACCTACTGAATCAGAAATTCTGGGAATGGGACCCAGTTCTGTGACTGAACAAGACCTCCAAGGTGAACAACACCTGAAGAAGGTGTTTCTGATGGCGGTTCCAGTTTGAGAGGCATTACATCCCATCTTTCCCATTTTCCCTCAGCACACCACAAGGGTTCCCTTAATAGTGGCTTTTGAAAAGCCATAAGGATCAAGGATATAGGTTCCTGGTGACCTGGGGTGGGGTAGGGGGTTGTAAATCTTGAAAGGGGATGGCAGCTGTTCAGAAGCCACTCATGACTGAAAATATAATGGACTGGAAGTACAGAAGAGCGAAAGCTAAGTGGTAACTGAAATGTTCTCCAGTTCACGGAGGGCTTTCATTTGGATGGTAGGCATTATAGGCACTCCAAGTCCCTGGGGGACTGAGGACAATGAGGAGGGCTGAAATTACAGCCAGAGAGCAGTAATTCTTTTGGAGTACAGGTTAAGTCATAGAACAGGTTTTGGACATGCATCATTTAATTTAAATTCAGGCTTTTCTGATAGACACTCTTCGGAGGCTGCAGAAGGGCATGGCAAGGTTTCTTTCATCAAGGAGCTTAAAAGCTTTCCAAGCCTTCAAGACTTAAATAAATCCAGGGAATATAAAAAGACAATATAACAGAGTGCTGAATTGAAAAGGACCTTGGGTTAAAATGCATGATGGAGGCTGTGAGTGCTGTGGGCAGTCAGGGGAAGGAGAAATTGGCACTGTGTCATTTTCTCCTCTGGACAGAGGACGAAACTGGCAGCCTGGTTGTATTTCCCAGGCCTGGTGGTGCGATATTGGACAACTTGGCTTCAAGAAGTCTCTTTTCTTGCCCTTTTTTTTCTGTTTTCTGGTTTGTCAGAACTAGTAAGTCAAAGTGAGGGTTTGTATTTTAAGACTGAACTTGGACTATTATTAATGTTTTTGGTTTTATGAGAAACTTGTAGGAGAAACTACATTTTATCCTGGGTGTCTTAAATGGCAAGAGACTCAGATGAAATTTTGGCTTATTCATTTCAACCAGATTTTCAGACTTACTCCATTCATGGGGAGAACATGAATGATGAGCTTGTCTGAGGAAGCCTCTGTTTCGTAGGATGAGGAAAGCAAATTACTGATTTTCCTTAGTAGAGGAATTAAATTGTACCAGATTTGGGATATAGGAAACAATAAAACACTTCAGATGAACACAACATTTATATTGCTTTTTATTTCTTTGCATTGTTTTACCTGTGTGAATAAGTACAGAAGTAAACAAACCAAAGAACCAAGACAGAAAGTTTTCAAGACACACTTTTAAAAATAATTTAATTTTTCAATTATAGTTCACATACAATATTATAGAATTAGGTAGGCGGGCATAAATGTCATTTCAGTTTGTAAGAGAAATAAAAAAAGATCTGATAGTCCAGAGGAAGCCAGCAGATTTGAAACCTAATGCAAAGTACTAAAAAAATGTTTTTTCTGACATTTACATGTGATGTGATCTGTTTTTAGCTCTTTTGGGAGGGTTTTCTTAACTCCAGCTGTAGCCTGCAGGTGTTACCAGAGAGCTTCTTTTTCTTGTGATGATCAGGTGACTTCAGATGCTTTAGGAAGCCAGAGTCAGCCTTTGCCGCTCATCAGGTTTAATACCTGTGCGGAGCGGGTTTCCTCCAGCAGCGACCACGAAGATTTTCTTGCTCTGGCGGTGCTGGCAGTCAGAAAGAAGAATCAGCTTTTATTTCGAGAGATTAAGAACAGTTCTGTTGCTTATTTCTTTTCTTTCAAATTGAAATTTAATTGCCGTATAACGTATTAGTTTCTGGTGTACAACAGTGATTTGATAACACCCATAGATTGCAAAGTGATCATAGCAGTAACTCTAGTTAATAACATGAGTCTGTTGCTCGTTTCTTGATGTTGACTATGGAGAACCATTGAAATGTCCAGGAGGAAAACAGAGATGAAATAGAGTTCATTGTGTGCCCCTGGGTCACATCCCACGAGGCAGAGCTGCTTCCTCCCCCTGGAAACTCGATGCCTGGCTGCTTTCTGCTCATCTTTACTTCTCTACTTAGGTGTTACTTTAGTGAGAAAAACCTTCTGAGCCCTTCCTCCTAAATGGGTGTCCTGTTATGATTGCAAATCACAGTGCCTATTTTTCCTTTGTAATACCCATCCAGCGTTCACATTTTATACATATACTACAGAGGGTATACTATGATTCTTTAATGTCCCTCCTGAGGCAGCGAGCTCCATAAAGGCATGGCTCTTTCCCATTTTGTTTGCCACTGTAGACATAGAACCGGGTGGATATACTGAGCACCAAGGAAAAACTTGGCAAGTGATTGAATTAATTAATGAAAAAGCACTTTGTGAACTCTATTCACTCTAAAAGCCATGGTTAATCCTATCAGTAGCAGTTACCTCCTTTCTCTCTTTTGTCCTCATTTTTTTCTCTCTTATTTTTAATTCCTTATTTTGAGGTAGATTTGTCAGTGTTTTTACCAATTCCAAATTTAAGGTTCGACATTATTCGTTGTTGCCTTTTTTGAGATAAGGGACCACTTTTTCTCTCAAAAATACTACACCCACAATGTTAATGCTGTGATTCCCACCTTGGTTCAGCATGTGCTTATGACTTTGAGAGGCCCTTGGGGATGATTTATTTGGGAAGCAAACAGGATCCAGGGTAGCACTTAAACTCTGCTTTCTGTATCCCCCAAAGCCACTCGCATATGTTCCTATACTTCAAGTATACTCCTCAAGAATTCCCAGTCGTCGAAATAATATTGGCCCAGGAAAAGGTGTTTCTGGCTCTGTCTTCAAGGAGGGGAAAAATTAAAAATTCAAGTGTGGAAAATATTAACGATCAGAATATGAATAGGTCTTTTCTTTAAAAGCAACAAACAAAAATCATCCAGTCCTTCTCCAGCAGGTCCTTGGCGCGCCACTTGTATGTGTAAGTGTTATCCTTGGTGGGCGGCAATGGCAGGCAGCCAGGTGGAAAATTTCACAGTCCCGTGAACCTCCAGGGCACCGAACATGCCATCGGAGGGTGCCGTGGGCCTGCACCGAGCCATGATGCGCCTGCACAGGCCTCTCTCACCACCTTCCCCTCCTTCTTCCTCTTTCCTTCCTGCACCAGGCCCTGAATGTCTTTCTTCCTGAGGTTTCAGACGCCTTGTTTCCTGGCCCCTGTTTCTCTCAAGACCTCCCTGGAAGGAGAAACCTTAGCACGGTGGCCCTTGCAAACGTGTAGATGTTTGGGTGTCCCAGGGTCGGTGGATCATTGGTGGTTAGCCAAGGCTGGCTTTTATAGTCTGGCTCAGGAACAGGCTTATGACCACTAATAATAATACTTTGCATTTACATAGTGCCTTTCTTGTCAGAAACTGTGAATGTTTTGCAAGAGTGATCTTATTGATCCTCCCAACAACCCAGTGAGGTATGACAATGGGAAGAGGTCCCAGCTCCCTCCTTTTTGAAGAAAGTAAAACCAAGTGACTTACTTTGAGGCTGTGTCACAAGTTTGCATCTCAGCTGGGTTGCATATGAAATCTCCTAGAATTGGTGTCACCTTTATTGGGGGACAGGGAGGAATGGGGAGAAGGTATGGCATGCCATGCTACCGTGTCTCCTGGGGCAAGAGCAAAGCCATTGAATTTCTCTTTTACAAAATGGTTCTGGAAAATAGTCTTTGGTGAATGATCAATTGGTCTAATTGATTGTGAACTTCCTTTGTGTTGAGATAATGAGATATTTGATGATGCATTTACCTTTTTCTTTCTCTTCTGTTCTACTCCATGCTAGGTTTTTCTCACTTCTCTGTGAAAGGAGGAAAGAACACACCGCCCAAGCCCAGACACACTGCAGCTTCTCGTGGGAAGTGCCCATGGTGAAGGAAGGCTGGGGCACCCAGTGAACAGCGCACAGTGAATGTTGTAAGTTGGCGAGAGCGGCATCTGTGGCAACTTGCCTTGCGTGGAGTTGTGAATCACTGGACACTACTGAGCCCGGGCGGTGAAGGGATGGTCATGTTAGTGCTAGGTGATCGTTCAGTTAATTTCTTTTTTTTAGGAGAGAGGTTGTGTTTTTATTTGCTGTGAACTTGCCTTTCCCTCAGCTTCTGTGGGGCATTTCTCATTTTCTCCTTCTGGAATAAAAGAGTGGAACACAGGGATTCTTTCATTGTAGGAATGCCCTTCTTCCTGGTACAAATAGTATCAATTTTACAGCATCCTCACAATTCTTTTGGGTTGATGGGTGGGGGGATCACAGCCTGCAAGCTAAGAATTAGCAAACCAGGGTTACCACCAGCAGTTATTGTTACTAACATAAAGTTTTTCATTGGAATGGATTTTTCTGGCTTTCAAAAACCTGAGGTATGCAAGTATAGTCAGTTGTTTTGGGTGCTTCTCATATTCAAAAGTGGCTGACTTACTGGTTTGTATGAGGCTGCTGGGTTGGGGTTTTGAGATTAGTCAAGCAGTTCCTGCGGGTGAGCTACTGGTCACCTTTCATGAGGTCTTTTCGGGCCAAGTAGTTGAAGAGACAGCACACGATGGGCTTCGGAGGGCTCGTCTGCCACGGCACTTAGGGGTTTGACCAGCTCTGCCTCCTGGAGGTTTTACCTCATTGCCAGACTGTGTCACCAAAACGAGTTTAGGAGAGTTTGGCCAGGAAAGAAAATAGCTACAGAAAACCCAGAATGGCCTAGGAACCTTTACCTTCAAATTTTAGAATTGAAGAGCTCACTTCGACTAGGGTATATGTACACATACACATGAACATATGCACACATAATGTATAGATATACTTAATGTATGTCTACACACACACTTAATATATATTATATATTTGTGTATATGTATTATATATACATAAATGTATATTTGTGTGCATATACACACATATGTATATACATATATGTATACATATAGTCATATGTGTATATATAAATAACTATATATTAAGTTCTTAGCTTCTTAATAGCTTAGTCAGGAATGTTTCCAGGTATTTATTACCTATTTTTTTTCCAATCTCATAAGAGATTTTGAAAAGCAAGGTGCAGTAATTTGAGGGTATATATCAGGGAGAAAAAGCATCAACATTGAAAAGGAAATTTCCAGTGAATTTTTTTAATTTCATAGTTTTCTAAATACTTTTATTACAGCATGCATATATATCTATATAAATGGGTTAAAATAGTTATATTAACTACATTTATTAAATTTAAAATCTCCTGGTACATCACAGTGAATAGACTCTGAGAGGTGCTGGTATTTTTATGTGTTTCTATTTTGTACATATGAGTACATTGGTTCTGGTGGAAAGTACACAGCTCGTGGAATCCATCGACCTGAATTCTGTTCCTGGTCCTCTTGTCAAGGACGAGCAAGTTCACAGCCTTGGGCAAGTCACTGACCCCCATGAAGTGTTATTTTGTGAGTCTGTGGATCACTCGACCCTACTTGCTTATTGATCAGCTGACATCTTGGTTTGGGCTCCCCATAAAAGGCAGAGCATTGCATAAGGCATGTTAATACTTTAAAAAAAAAGTATCTTTTATTCTGAAAGTTTCTACCACTGTTCAGGAATAATTTGGGGCCCTGTTGGATTGGAGTGCTGTAGTAGTAGTGTGTTTTAGCAGAAATTATTTTCTCAATCAGGTAGCTGTAAGAATGTCCCTCTGATGATGTTCTTCTAAAGCATTTTTGTCCTAGGAAGCAAGCGTCTTATGGAAGAGTGGTTTGGATTTCATGTTACATGTAAATGGGCACTATAGTTACTGTACTGCCATCAAGACAGCTTTTGTTTTGAACCTTGTGGGTTTTTATTTTTTTAACCATTGGTTTGAACTGCTCATGTGAAACCATGTCAAGCCCTAAATATTAAGTGAGGTTTTCAAAGAAGTTCTGAATGTAAACTTGAAGATACCACATGGCCGACTTAAAGTCATTTAGAAGTCCTTCTGTAAACCAGGTAGTTTGAGAGAGAGGAAGAAAATTCTAAATTCTAACATACTGCTTTAGAACTAAGAACTTTGTCTTCCAAATTGCATTTGCTTGGACAGTGGCAAGGGCAGGGGTGGGGGATGTCCCAGTTTTCTTAGTATATTTTTAAATCAGTAACTTTTAAAAATCTTGATGCATTTGTACAACTCAGAGTTTATACTTCCCCTTACTTACTTGGGTGCCCCGAGTCCTTTGCCTCTATAGTAGGGAAGGCAAGAGATTTTCAGAGAACGTGTTTTTGCACATAGATAGGGGTGTGACGGTGGGTGTGTGAACATTTGACTAATAACCATCACAGCCATTGACTTCACGGTGTCAGCCCTCAGCAGTCTTTGCAGACTGTACCCCAAACTCATTACCTCTGTGGTAGCCCTCTTCCTGTCCCTCTGCACCACCTCTCAGATCTGGCACCGTCTTTCTAACAGATGGACTTTGCTCCTCAGAGTGTCTCAGTCTGGCTCGAAGATGTGGTATCTTGTGCAAGAGAGGAGACCGAGTTTTCACACGTGATGCTGCTGTTAACTGGTTAAGCGGGGGCCTCCCGAAGCCCCGAGGGCCTGTCTTATGATGAATCACATGAGAGAGCTGAGTTAGAACTGAGTTCTGGTGATTCTTCTGACTCCAGGTGGCTAACGTTGCGTCAAGTGTCCGTCTTGGACGAGGCAGAGTGGACCTTCGTGTCCCCCTGTTTGGCTTCTAAAAGTCAATGATTTGACACAACTTTAATTTACAGCTGTTTTTAAAACACTGAGCACAGTATTAAGGTTTAAAAAAAAGCATTATTATTTCTGTCACCATCATGATATTCTTTCCTCAGGCACCATGTGACACTACAGAGGTGTTGGTGCTACGAATATGGTTTCAGTCGTTTACACTTAGGGTCCACACCCAACTGTCTTTTTGAAAATTAAATATGAGCTTTTAAAATTAACTTTTTAAAAAGTGTCTACCTTCATACTCAAATATTGCCTAGTATATAAGCAAGGAGGTGGTGGTGATCTGTATTTCTTTCCTAAGCTCCTCTGCTTTCTTAAATGGGACTGCTCAAACTACCCTTTCAGAGTGGCCTTCCCTGACCTGTGTGAAATAGCCTCCACCCCAACCCTCTCTATCATCTAGCTTACTTTATTTTTTAAGCATTTTTATTTTTTAATCATCCATCTCCTTAACTAGACTGAAAGTTTCAGGAAAGCAAGGCTTATTATTTCTTTTCTGATGCACTACAAGACCTAACATGCTGAGTGAGCACTCAGTACGTACTTGAGTGACTAAGGACAGAGTGTGTATGTGTCTGGGCTTCTGTGTGCTGGCCCAGCTGTCAGTAAAAAAGCATAAAGTTCTGATGAGCATTGGTTGGGGGGTGGCTGGAGGGACTAGGCTGTTTTCTTTAATCCTTAGAAGTAGATGCTGAGTGTTGATGTATTTAAGTAAATGTGGGAAAGGAAACAATTTGTTTTTTAAAAAAGGCTTTATAGAAGTATCAATAGAGTTTATATATATATATATATATATATATATATATATATATATATGAAAATTTAAATATATATATATTTTAAAAATATATATTTTTAAAATTCTGCACTGTGCGTGTTTCCACTGCTTTTTTTCCATTTGAGTGGTTTGCTTTACAGCTTTGTTGTGAGCAGCCTGCCCGGTGTTCCAGGGAAGGCGGTGGTTTTGGTGGTTTTACCTCTTAGAATCACATCACTTTATGACCATTTAGGTTTACAGTTATTCCCAAGGTGGGAAACAGGCTTGAGTGCTGAATCTACCTCGAAACTCGGCCTTTACTGGATAGCATCATTTTCATTTTGTTTCCTTTTGGGTGGCATGCAGTTGCGAATGAACCGGCCTGTGTGGTGGAGAAGGGGGTGGGAGGTGTCACAGAAGCCAGGGAGGCATCATTCTACATCGCTTGTGCAGATCACAATGATAACGGTTTCTTGAATTTTGTGTATTTATCGGCCCCCTTTTCAGAATAACTGCTCTAAGCACCAGAGTCATATATCCCTTGGAAGCAATGGAAAGACTAAAATAAACACCTCTGTGTCTGTTTGCACAGTATTATGCTGTCTTCATAAGCTTTGAAAAATGGAAGCTGAATTTCTATTCTCCAGAGTAAGAGAATTACACATACACCCTCTAATAAGAGTGATTTGGGAATTTCCATTATGTCTGTCAGTTTGTACCTTTTAGATTTGCCACCTGTAACACCAAATTCTCTAGTGTTATCATTAAAAAAAAACTGAGATAGAGAAGGGGGTCAGGAGGGAAGGGGACACCTTACTGTTAGATAAGCAAGGAAAAATAGTCTCATTTTCTCCCCCCCCCTGACCCCCCGCTTATAAATGGGCTTGAAATTGGCCTGCATATGGTAAAGGCTCTGACTGAGCACGTTGCATATGAGTACTCTGGGCCATTCTTGTGGAGCCTGAAGTTCTCTAGGGTTTTCTCTTTCACCCATTGTTTTCTGTTCCCTAGACTTTTTCTAGTTGTTTCTCATTGACAGCCTCATTAATTCCTGGCCATTGCCCCTTTGGTGGGGCCTTGGCATGAGCTGCTGCTTCTGAGAGTTAATGTCAGAGCGACTTCCTGAGTCTGTTGGCAAAGTCTAGCACATCCCAGGCACACCCTTTCCCCTTGGGGTCCTCAGGGGTCCTCATCCCTAAAGGCTCAGCCTCCTCCTTGCAGTGTCTCGGGGTGGGCAGAGGAAACATACTGAATACCCGAGAGTAGTGGAAGGAAAGATGCCCGGGCGTTTTCTGCACTACTGGTGCTCTGTGGGGAAAGAAAGCAGCAACAGCCTCCTCAGACTGCTTTCTAACTGAATAGTGCTGAGGTAGGTTTTGTATTCTACTTAAGTTTAGAATTCACTAAAAAACATACTGTTTATTAAAAGAGAGTGTGTGTTAAGGAAGCCTGCTGAGGTTACAGGGATGGGTAATCTGTACTGACCGTCCTCTGAGACACCACTCACACAGAGCACCGTGGGAGGTTGTGAGTCAGGTGCCCTGCACAGGACGGTGGGCACGCTTCCTCTGGGTTGCAGCTCCATTAGGCCTGGAAGCAGAAGTAGTATTTCAATGTGATGGATGTGTGTATTTTGAGACAGCAAAGGCGGGAAGGAAGATAAAACTAGGCTTTTATTTAACTGCTTCTACATCCGGACCGTGAGAGCTCGGAGTTAGAGACTTCTTTCCATCAGAAATGACCGCCAAGATATAGAATGGGGATTTGTTGCTCCTGGGAACCATTCTCCTTTCGGGTTATTTTATGTATTTATTTTCAAAAGCTGAAGCAAGAACTTGGGCCACTTAAAAACTGATGCCTCTCAACCCTATTAAGTATAGTGTTTTCAACATGAACTATGAACAGAAACCACACACAAAACTAAAAATGTATCTCTCAAGAGGTGTACCTTTGAAGTGCTCACTGTTCAAGAGCCCGTATGCATGCAGGAAGGCAGGGCAGGTTGGCTGGACGCTACGGGACTGCTGCTGGGAAGGAGGGCACTCAGCCACTGAAAATTCTCCCGGGTAGAGATCAAGTAACCCCCACCTTTCTGACACCTCAGAGGCTGGTCCACTCCATCCTGTTTGTTAAAATATTATTGATGTATGTCATTTCTCACAAAGTATGTCATACCATAGGATTTGAATTATTTTCATTGTTCTTTAAAAGGTTGTTATCTCACTTTTGCTTTCTTACAGAGGAGTGAAGCACAAATAGGCACTAAATAACATTGTTTTGTCATAAAGCCAAAAGAAAATCGGTTGGTTCTTACCAGCAAATAAATTATTCCTTGGGACTAATATAAAAAGACAAATAGTTTCATTCTTTTAATTCCTCCAATTTTTTACTTTTATAAAATAATCAGATTTTAATATTAGAAAATCATTTGGCCACACAGTTTTCAGTGGCAGCTCTGTAGCAAGTCATGCTGGGTGGAGCTATTACAGTTGTCCCATTTCCCCCTTTCACTCCCCTCCACCCTGTACACCCTCTCCCACCCACATTCCCCCCCTTTAGTTCATGTCCATGTGTCATACTTATGAGTTCTTGGGCTGAGAGAGGGCATCCATCTTGTGTACACCTTGAGGATCATGGTAACCTTTTGTAGACATCTGAGTAATTATGTTACATGACTCAGAAAAAGTAACTTTGTTTTTTAAAATTTTTCTTTCTTTTTAATTTTTAAATATATTTTATTGGTTATGCTATTACAGTTGTCCCATTTTTTCTTCTCTTTATCCCCCTCCACCCCTCTCCCTGCAGCATTCCGCCCACTTAGTTCATGTCCATGGGTTGTACGTATAAGTTCTTTGGCTTCTCCATTCCCTGTACTATTCTAAACCTCTCCCTGTCTATTTTGTACCTACCACTTATGCTACTTATTCCCTGTACCTTTTTCCCAGATCCTCCCCACACCCCCTCACCACTGATAACCCTCCATGAGATCTCCATTTCTGTGATTCTGTTCCTGTTCTACTTGTTTGCTTAGTTTTTGTTTTTGTTTTTGTTTAGGTTCAGTCATTGATAGTTGTGAGTTTATTGTCAGTTCACTGTTCATAATTTTAATCTTTTTTTAGATAAGTCCCTTTAACATTTCATATAATAAAGGCATGGTGATGATGAAGTCTTTTAACTTGACTTTATCTGGGAAGCACTTTATCTGCCCTTCCATTTTTTTTTTTTTGCATGAGGGTTGCATTTCCCCATCATAGCTGAACATATATAATTGAACATATATAATTGAACAAAATATTGATATGTTCAATTTTTATTAATTTCAGCTCTTCCTGATTTTGTATATGCTCTCGTTTTAGTTGCATTTCCATAAGGATTCATGATGAGCATTTTGTAGGAGTGTATGTACTACTGATATGTTTTTATTTTTTAATTATTTTTTAATATATTTTATTGATTATGCTATTACAGTTGTCCCATTTCCCCCTTTCACTCTCCTCCACCCTATACACCCTCTCCCACCCACATTCCCCCCCTTTAGTTCATGTCCATGTGTCATACTTATGAGTTCTTTAGCTTCTACATTTCCCATACTATTCTTACCCTCCCCCTATCTATTTTCAACCTACATTCTATGCTACTTATTCTCTGTACCTTTTCCCCCTCTCTCCTCCTCCCACCCCCCTGTTGCTAACCCTCCATGTGACCTCCATTTCTGTGGTTCTATTCCTGTTCTAGTTGTTTGCTTAGTTTCTTTTGGTTTTGCTTTAGGTGTGGTTGTTAATAATTGTGAGTTTGCTGTCCTTTTACTATACATGTTTTTTCTTTATTTTCTTTTCTTAGATAAGTCCCTTTAGCATTTCATAAAATAAGGGCTTGGTGATGATGAACTCCTTTAACTTGACCTTATCTGAGAAGCACTTTATCTGCCCTTCCATTCTAAATGAGAGCTTTGCTGGATAGAGCAATCTGGGATATAGGTCCTTGTCTTTCATGACTTGGAATATTTCTTTCCAGTCCCTTCTTGCCTGTAAGGTCTCTTTTGAGAAATCATCTGACAGTCTGATGGGAACTCCTTTGTAGGTGACTGTCCCCTTATCTCTTGCTGCTTCTAGGATTCTCTCCTTCATTTTTACCTTGGCTAATGTAATTATGATGTGCCTTGGTGTGTTTCTTCTTGGGTCCAACTTCTTTGGGGCTCTCTCAGCTTCCTGGATTTCTTGGAAGACTATTTCCCTTGCCAGATTGGGGAAGTTCTCCTTTATTATTTGTTCAAAAACGTGTTCAGTCTGTTGCTTTTCCCCTTCCCCTTCTGGTACCCCTATAATTCGGACGTTGGAACGTGTAAAGATGTCCTGGATGCTCCTAAGCTTCTCCTCATTTTTTTGAATTCTTATTTCTTCATGCTTTCCTGCTTGATTGTTTCTATCTTCCTTCTGATCCACTGTATTGTTTTGAGACCTAGTTTCCTTCCCTTCACTATTGGCTCTCCTCCGTGTATCTTCCTTCATCTCTTTTATGGTAACCTGCATCTTTTCATCTAAATTGCGCCCAAAATCAACCAATTCCATGAGCTTTCTGATCACCAGTGTTTTGAACTGTGCATCTGATAGATTGGCTATTTCTTGGTCGCTCAAAAGGATGAGTCCTGGGGGACTGATCTGTTCTTCTGTTGGAAACATGTCTCTCCCTGTCTCTCCTTTTTTTTTCTTTTTTTTCCAGTCTGGTCGCTCTTGTTATGGTAAGGGGCAGAGCCTTAGGTGTTCACCAGGGCTGGGCACCCCAGTTACTAGATTGTGATGTTATATGTGGGGGTGGGGGCGGGAGCGGGGACGGGAGGGAACAATGGCGGTAGTTCCGTTCTCCTGGGATCTCAGACCCTTCTCTGGGATCCTGGGTTACGAGCTCTGCCCTGGTCCACAATCACCACCTCACTGGGTCCGCCAGCTGCTGCTTGCGTACTCAGGGTCCACCGCTACGTTCTTGCGTGCCCGGGATGGCTTACACGCCGAGTTTGCGCCAAGTTCTCGCCAACCTCCGCGCCGCTGCTGACCTGCGCCCGCCCAGCTCGTCCTCTCTGCCCCTCCTACCGGTCTGGATGTACGGGTCTACTTCAACTTCTTTGCTGTCCGACTTCCAGTCAGATAAATCCTCTATCAGTTCTGAGTGTTATTTTAGCTCTAAATTGTTGTTGTTCTAATCTTGGTTGTGCGCGGAGGTACGGTGCGTCCACCTATTCCTCCATCTTGCCGGAAGTCCCTGCCCTTCCATTCTAAATGATGGCTTTGCTTAATAGAGTAAGAAGTATAAAGTGCTCTTTAGGAGAGATAGTAAAATTAGTTGTTTGTAACCTATATTGGAGGAAGTTAGTTGTTCAATATCATTTCTCCTATTTCTGCTTTTGTTCTGAAACAATTCCCTTCAGTACAATCCCCAAAATGAAAATTCTAATTGATACAAATGGCATTAGAATCTTTTTCAAGACTGTGGCATGTTCCTGATATCATGCTTTTTGGAGTCTCATCTTTTTCTACCTCTGAATCCCACTCCTTTCCCAATACCTTTTCCACACAAGGTCTTGTGACATCTCCCTTCCAACTTTAGCTGTTTGGCACCAGGATAGGTGGGACTTGCCCACAGTGCCGGCAGGCACCGCACAGGATCCCTGCACAGAGGCTGGTCTGGGTTATGTCTTCCATTCTGCACAGAAGCCATCTTCGCAGCCATTGGGACACTTGTGCTTTGTGCATCTAGAAATGAAAACGTGCTTGCTAAAAGCATTTTCTAAAATTTCCATTAGGGCACTCTTCATTTCATTTTGCTTTCTTTTTTTTCTTCTTAAACCATTGTAGCTTTCACAGAACTGAAAAAATTGTAATTTCTCCACGGCTAAAATCCAAGACTTGAACAAGTCAGTCTTAATGCCTGGGGCTCCTACGAGTTGCTACCCATTATAAGCATTGTAAAACTTACCCTGCAGAACAAAGAGAACTGGGCAGGGATTCTTCCCTCTTTCCACTATGGCAAGCCCTAGTTTTCCAGGCTCCTTTGCCTTTTGTTCTCCAAGGAAAGGGGGCATGAGATTAGGGTGCTATTGTTCAGAAAGGGGACAGCTGTTGTCTATACAAGCAGATTTTCCCCCACTTCCCTTTGGCATCCTCAGTTGCTCTACCTGTTTCTGGCTCTCCTGCTTTTGCTATGAATGGCCTCCCTTCCCCCACACTCAGGAGACTAATAAATTAAATACACAAATGTCAATTGGTTCCTCCACATCCATCAGCTCTGCAATTCAGAATAGAGTCATTCAACCTTTATCTTAAGTGAGTTTCGTGCCCCTCCTTTGTCACCAGCACATCAAGCACAAGTGTAGATTAAAGGATAGTATGGCAAGGTGAGAGCTATCCACTGGGTAATATTAGTCTGTCACCCCCCTTCAGCAAAGCAGATTAGCTGCCAATTGGTATCTTGTTGCTGTCATCGGGGTTTGCAATCCAGGTTCCCAGCTCTGCTGGCGATCTATTTCTGTGCCCCAGCAATGATGCCAGTTGTCCTAGCAACCTGCTGGCTGACACATCCCTAAAGACAAGGAAGTGGCAGTGGAGGAGGGGGGCCTCCCGAGGGTCAGAAGAGAGTTGGCAGTCACTTTGCTTGAAGAGGATTTTCCATTTCCTTCATCTGGGCAGACCTCCAGAAAAAGGATGTCAGTCAGTATCATGGGAGTGTCATTTAACTAAGGATCGTGGACCACATGGTCTTGCTGGTACAGATAGCATCCTATGGAGAATGATACACTGATTAATGGATACTCCAGGCAGAATGTGGGGTCTCCAGGGCCAGGATGTTAGGCGATCTCAAACCAAAGGATGGTATCAGTTTTTCTTGGAATCAAGTGTATGTTCCAGTTGTTTATCAGAACTGGCCTTCAGAGTTGGGGATATGGGTCGATGTTAGGGATCAGAGGTCAAGAAGTGGAGGATGAAGGGAAATGCCACTACAGTAGATTCTCGCTCCTCTTCCTGTTGACAGGTCTGGCTGAAAATCAGTCTGGTGTAACTAGAGCTTTCTTACTGGGCTCCAGTAATTTATCCGTGTGCCCAGCATTGAAAAGGAACACTATTCCCCTTATCCTCTTTGTAATTACTCTCCTCCTCTGTTTATGTCAAATTGAATTGGCACTAAATGACCTTCCCCCTTTTCTCTGATTTGGATCCAAAAGAACATAGGAGTCCTAAGGATTAAATCTTCAAGTCTCTCACCTAGCTGGCCCTGCCTAGATTAAGTCTAAAACTGGGCAGTCACTTGACATTGGATGTCTTGGACACTTTATTCCATAGTCACTCTTCTGTTGAACTTCAGGAACTTCAGGTGACACTTTCTTCTCAGAATGTTTCTGTCTGTGTTGGCATGGGGCTGTCAGGACACTTTTCATAGAGAAAGAACTAGGGGAGGATTTACCTGCAAACCTCGCTGAAGATGGGGAGTAAGAGGGTGTGATGACTGGAATGTCCCCAGAACATTTGAAACCCACAAACGGCACAAAATGTTATTAGTACCTTAAGTTCCATCACTGAAAGGACTTTTGCGCTCTCAGAGACCTTGTATTGTTTGCTCCGCTACATCGCCCATACTTAGCTGAGACAATTGCAGGTCACTGTGCCTTCATGCTGGGGAATCCATTAGGGTGTAACTGAGTGTTTCTAGCACCCTTTATGTACTCCACGAATATCAATTCCGTCTTTCATGCCTGGGATAAGGATAGGTATCGAAGATCTGGGACTGGGGTTAAGAGAAATGGTGTTTGCACAAGGTAGTTTTTTGTACTTTCAGAGCAATCTACATTTCTAAAATGTTCCTTAACAAATAAAAATTTAAAAATCAGTTTTGTTTGACAAGTGTGTGGGGTGCCCAGTGGGTCATTATTTTAAGCTGTTGAAATGGATTAAACTTTAGAAGACACTGTGTGTTCCTAGAACAATAAACATCTATTGGGTGCATTTTGATATTGTAGAGAAGTAGAGTTGTTTTTAAAGGTCATTATGTAACTCTCAATTTCAGTGTGTTATGGTAAATATTCATCATCCCTCATGGTGCACAGGCAATGAAGATGGTTCTCTCATATTGCTGTGAATAATAAATACAACTCATGTGAATCTCATTGAGTTGGAAGATTAAAATTCTTCTCTAGATTTGATCTTTTCCTTTTTAAAAAGAAATCTGATAAAGCAGATGACAACCCAAGTGGGCCTCACGAACTTCACACTTCATACTTTTCTTTCCACAACCTATCTAGATATACAGTGATTGGAAGCACACCTAGAGCAGAAAGAACCTGTTCTTTCTCCCTCTTGAATTTGTTATTGTCAGTCACAAAGGTAAGTGTGAATCTAAATATTCATAACTTAGGAGATGATGGAGAAACCTTGGGCTTGGCCCAGGATCAGGAGCTGCAGACTAAGAACAGGCGCCTGGGTTCTCATCCCATTCCTGCCGCTCTGAGGCCACTGGCAAGCTGCTTGCTTTCTCTGTGCCTCTGCTTCTTTGTCTTCCAGAGGAAGACACAGTTATCGCTTTCACATAGCAGCCTCAGATTTAAATAGACAGGGTAAGGCAAAAGTAGGTTTACAATTGTTCGTATGGAAAATAATACAATAATTAATAAATAATAATACAAGAATAGACTCCGTTTTTCATACTCACAACTGTAAACCTACTTTTGCCCCACACTGTATTAGTCCGAATAAGAGGCTTTTGGAATTGTATCTGGATTCCAGTCTCAGCCCTGCCACCCATTAACTGTGTGTCCTTGTGGAACTGGCCCAGCTTCTCTGAGTCTTATTTACCTCCTCTGTGAAATGGGGCTGATCATTACCCAACCTGAAGGACTGTGGAGAGGATTAAATAAGGTGTGTGTCAAGTTTTAGCCCAGTGATTTCTCTCTAGTAACTGTGGCAGCTTTAATGGTGTTTGGATGAGACACATTTCATGGAACAAAATTTATCATGATGTGTTGCTGAAATCAACAGGTGAACAATTGCAACTTGCTAATTTCTTTGTAGAGACATTTCTTCTGTAAAATGAGTTGTCATTAACTGTCAATTGCAACTTGCTAATCACTTTGTAGAGACATGTCCTCTGTAATATGAATTGTCATTAACTGTCAAGTCATTGCATTGACAGTGAAGTCAGTTATGTATTGTTAGAGCCTTCTGCTTCTCTGATGTACATAGTAGAGAATTTCGGCGGTGAAGATGACAACATTGTCAGAAATATCCATGTGCATATGCTGAGGGCCTTGGAATTTTAGGTGAATTTTTTCATACTAGTCAAACTGAAAGGCACGCTGAGTTTGGAAGATATGATATGGTCTCATCTATAAAAAGAATAGGGAGATTCCCAAAGGCTATTGATATGAGTTAAACTCTAAAAAAAGAAAAACATTAAAAATATATTTTGATGTAGTTAACATGTCTAAGTGGTGATCGGTAAAAATGATCTAGTCTAATTCCTTGAAATTAAGGATAGAAAAAAACTGGAAGATAGATGTATACACATTACATTCCTGTATCTTCTTTTGGCAAATATTAACTGAGTGTGTGCTATAAGTAAGGGACATTGGGAGAGAAAGATGAAGAAATAGGCAGCTGCGTCACGCTGTGGCCAGTGCTCTTCCATTGGAACTCACGGGAAGCCCTGGGTGCTAACAGTGAGGCATTTTCTGGGCTGAGGGAAGCTTTCATCCTGAGACTGGGAGCTTTTAACTAGGAAGGACAGTGAGCATATCAGTTGACATACACTGCGTAACAAGCAACCCTGACATTAGTGGCTTTAAACAAAAAATATAAATAACGTATAATTTCTTATGATTCTGTGGGTTAGCTGGGTTCTTCTAGTGTGCTGGGACTGACTGGTCTATGGCCTCACTCACATGTCGAGTTGTGGTGAGGCTGGTTGGCTGGAGGGAGAGGGGAGCTTCAGTTGGGGCAGCTTGTCCCTGCTCCATGTGGTATCTCATCCTCCAGTAGGCTAGTCTGAGCTCCTTCTTGTGGCAATCTCAGACTTCCCAAGGGCAGCAGGAGAGGACAAAGTAGCACACAAGTACTTTTCACCCTCTGCTCTCAAGGTGTTTGCTAATTTCCCTTTGGCCAAAGCAAGTCACTTCATAAGCAAGTCACAGGTTCAAGGAATGGAGGAAACACCAGCTTTAGTTACTCGGTGGACAACATGTGCCAGGCTCAAAGGTAAGAGAGAACACAGCACGTTGGGAAATCAAATGTAGCCCAAAGTGGCCAGGGAAGAACAGGTGAGAAGTGTCAGGAAAAGGCCAAATAATGAAGCGTCTTTTCAGCAAGCTCTGCTGAGGAGTTTGGAGTTTACCTGGGAGATAGGAGAAGAGTCATCGACAGAGCTTAAGCAAGATATTGACATGATCAATAAGATATGTAGAAACTTGGTTAGATGGCTCAAGCCTAAAAGCATGTGTTAGTCTAGACAATTCAGGGTGTTTCCCAAGAGGCATCCCAGGAAAGTATTGCAGCTGAGAGGTGGTTCCCGGTCCATGTGTGCTTTCTAAACAGTGTCACCAGCAAAGAGGGTGGAAGCCCTGAAAACCTGTTAGCAGGACAGGCTCAGGGCGTGAGCACTGTTCATATGGAAACAGCTTGGGGAGGGGGGGTGAGGACTCAGAGCACACTGAGGGAGCTGGACCTTGCCAGCAGTGGTCATCTCAGGATCCTGCCAAACTCCAGTGTCCTGGGGGTCTAAATAAATGCCTGCTGGTGGACTGATGGAAAAATGGCCTCTGAAAGGCTATTCTCCTGGTAGGAAATGTTATAGTAGAACCCCAGCTGAAGACTCTTTTCCTCTCCCATGGACCCAGATTACACAGTGTGCCCCGGGGCCCTTGGGCTCCCTAAAAAAATCCTCTCTTCTCTTGGGGTGAGACTTAGTGCTCACTCATTAATTTCAAGAACTGACCTTTTAACTGGGCTATTAAGTATAACTCTTTAAAAATACTAAAATAGAAATGACTTTCATTTCACTAAATTCAAGTCACCGAGAGTGAGAACTTGTGGTTTTCACCGGTAGGTTCGAGAGCCAGTTTGTTGTCACTGAAACTGACAATATCGAGTGGGAGTAGCAGGGTACTTTTCAGGCCTGGGCTTTTAACTCACATGTTGAAATGCTATCTTTTATAGATAAAAAAAAATGAGGAGGGGACACTTACATGTGCATTAAGCAGATAATAATTTGCTGTGTTTTCTTCCTGATTTTTCAGTTACACACACACACACGGAAGAGCGTAGACAGGGTAGTGCAGGCTGCTGGGGATGGCCTCTAGTTTCCGCTCTCTTTGCCTAGAGGGGCACCTTCCTTATCCAAATAATTGTGAATAAGTAGAAATCAAGGGGAAAGAATGAAAGAAGGAAACTGAAAACCCCAGAACAGACTTCTTTTGGGGCAGGCAGGCCGCTGTTGTAGCTCAGGGTCCTAACATTTCCTCTACCTCAAGAGTTTTAACTAACTGCCTTTTATAAATCAGCTTCCCATGAGATGGACACTTGGCCCCAGCTGTATTCTCGCGTCATTTTCTGCTCACTGATACATTCTGTCAGCATTGAATTCAGTTGGGGGTGCCACTCTGCACGTCTGGGGCTGGTGGCTCAGCTCCTGTGCACTCCAGGTGTTATCACCAGGCTCCATTACCTGAGTGAGATGCATTTTCAAAGACAGGAGAGGTTTTGAGAAAAACCCCAGCGGTGAGTCAGAGGCTGAAGGCATTTGTTTGCTGCTGAGCAATAGCAAGCATTTTAGACATTCTTATCAGAATCTTGGTTAACGATTGTGTGGAAGACTGATAAAGAAATGTGTGATAGGGACCTCATAATTTGAAGTGCCCAAATTTGGCGAGCTTCATTATCACGTGAAATGGAAATGAAAACATGGCATGTTTGGGAATTCCTGATCCTGCTTATTGGCTTTAATAGCAGATCAGTGCACAAACACTGACTCACTGTAGTTGATACTGGAAGGAAGATAGGGTTTGCTGTCCTCAGTTTGGCCTGGCTTCCTGCTTGGAGTGTGGAACAAGTGCCAGGAGAGGGAGGAGCCAGCAGTGTAGGTGACTGGAAGAGTGTCTAACTGCCATGTTCTGTTTTGTTTTTTTTGTAGACACCCATGCCCTTGAATGTAGTTTCACATGAAATATTCATCAAAATGATATATTTCTTCATAAATACTTGTGCAATCTATACTAGAATGTATAGAGTATAGAGGAAGAAAATAGAATCTTATTTTTAGAAGTGGGGTGAAGATGCAGGTGTGTGTGTTCTGCCACCTGTGTATCATTTCACTGGGTTTTGTCAGCTGATTTTCTTACCCACCTGTGCTTCCCATGGCACCTTAAGCAGTGGAACCAGACTAATCTGCAAGGGACATGGGTCTCAATTAAAGTCAACACTGTGATCAAAACCACCTGCTGTTATTTGATTTTTTAGAAATTTCAATAACATATTGAACTCTGACTCTTTGATTAATATATAGAGGCAGTGATTTTAATCTAAGATGATGTAGTGACTAGTCAAGTAATACCTATGAAGTATTCTTAGCATCTTATACAGAAAGATAGGCTATCCCAAGTCAGAATATTCTTGCTCTTCCACTTTTCTTTTATGTAATATCTCTCTCTCTCTCTCTCTCTCTCTCTCTCTCTCTCTCACACACACACACACACACATACACACACACAAACACACACCCCACAGCCTCCTGGCATGCTCTACTGACAGCAGCCCAGCTACAGAGAGCGTGGCAACCTTGCATACAACTGGCTTTCCAGCCTTGGACTCTGGTACTGGGCCATAATTTTCACTTATCTCAACAGGAACACCCCTCCGATTCAGTCTGTCTTATCTATCCCATCATTCACAGAACTGGACTCTTCAAACTAAACCTACTCCTGGTAGTAAACCAGAAATGCAGTGCCCCAAGGTATACGCATCTACTTGTTACATCTCAATCTTAAATTTACAAACAATATTTCAGTTTACGAAACTCAAAACTCAAATTCGTTTCTATGATTAAATATATAGCTGTGGTTAAACATTGCTTAGCAGAAGGCATGTTTGTCTTCTGATAAAACTCTTTTCAAGTTTTGCAGTGTGGATTTGTGCCTATTGCTGGGTTTCTTTCATGTAGGAGGGAGAGTGTCTGAATGAGAAAGCTCAGCAAAGCTTGTGTGAAAACCTGGGGTCAGAGGTTGTCTGTGACACAGGAAAAATTTCCAAGTCGGCCCAGTTTGATTTCAGCAGTTCCACCTGTCTCGTAGGGGGCTTGTCTCCCTCTTCTCCTTTTTGGATGTGCTCTTTCCTCTCTCCAAGTGCCTCACAGCACTTCATGTGCCTTGGTGGACCTGTGAAGAAACACAGTTTGATAAAGACACCTTGTACTGATAGAGACCTGGATCAGGCTAATTGCATTTTACAAGGGCTCAGGGACCCAAGGATTGTTTTTTTTTGTTTTGTTTGTTTTTTTAATGGTGTGATTTCAGCTGATCCTTGGCAGGGAGATCTTTTGGGTGTCATTTTTTCGAACATATTAGGAAGCAAGCAGCTGCCCACCTAGTCAATGAATACTATCCATCCTGCCTTGTACCCAATAACATTCCATGTAAATAACTGTTAACTTAATCTTAATAATAATCTAAGTTGGCATATATGAGAGGGGAGTCCCCCCAAAACAGAATATATTTATAAAAAGTTGTGTATTTATTCTTACATGTTTAAACTTCAGTCACCTTCAAAGCTCTCCATTTGATGCAATACACCTATTGAGATGTGTTTCCACTGCTCAAAACAGTGTTTGAATTCATTGATTTTGATGCCCTTTAGTGCTACATTTTTTGTTTCAACTCTTCATGATCAGCAAAACGTTTCCCTTTGAGGAATTTTTTCATCTGGGGAAATAGAAAAGAAGTGGCTGAGGGTAAGATTGGGTGAATAAGGAAAGTGGGGCAGGGGGGTCGTGCTGCTTTTTGTTCAAAAACTGCCAAATACTCAGAGGAGGTGTGGGCAGGTACGCTCGTAAATCACCCATCATGAAATGGGCAAACACATGGAAAGTGTCTTCAAAAAATTCACTGAAGCTGAACGCAGTCTCTCACAACAGTGCCAGCTGGTACACTGATACAGATGGGTTCCTAGAACACTCACCTGGTAGGGGGAAACCTATACCAGAAGGGGCCCACCCTCCAGAAGATAATTCCAGTTTTAGGGGGTCTCTCCCCTCGTAAACTTCAAAGATATGGTATACTTTACCAACTTGCCTTTTTTTTCCCAATTTTTAAAATTGTGATAAAATACATATAAAGTGATGTTTGTCATCTTATCACTTTTAAGTTCAATGTGCAACACTGTACTCAGGTACAGTTCAGAGGTATTAAATACATTTGCATTGTTGTAAAACCACTGCCACCATCCACCTCCAGAATGCTTCTGCATCTTCCAAACTGAGGCCCTGTACCATCAAACACTAACTCCCCACTTCCCCATCTCCCAAACCCTGGTAAGCACCCCTCTACTTTCTGTCTATGAATTTGACTACTCTAGAGACCACAGATAAGTGGAATCATACAGTGTTTGGATTTTTCTGACTGGTTTATTTTATTTAGCATAAAGCAGTCAAGGTTACCCATGTTGTAGCATGGGTCAGAAGTTCCTTCCTTTAGAGGCTGAGTAATACTCCATTTTATGGACATACCACATTTTGTTTATCCATTCATTCATCAGTGAACACTTGGGTTGCTTTCACTTCTTTGCTATTGTGAGTAATGCTGCAGTGAGCACATATGCATAAATACCAATTCTAAGGTTCTTCATGAAATTTCTTGTATGTTCTTACTAGATACAGTGTTTGAGGAAGACATGTACGCACCTTCTTTGAGCCTTTTTTTGATAGAACTAGGTAGACTTTGTGCCTAGTAGTGTTATTTGAAGTATCTTGTCTGCTGGTCTCTCATCTAATACCTGAAATGCACTAATAGCATTTCAGTCATCAAATATTGAGTGAACACCTTCCCCTTGTTTTCTATTAAAATGCAAATGATCCTGAAACAGAAGCCACAGATAAGATATTAGCACCTTCTTGTGGATTAGTTTAATCAGATCTTATCTTAAAAGTTTTTCTGCTCCCCTCCCTAGTTCTTCACAGTTCTCTTCTTTTTATATCTGTTCCTCATTCATTGCCTTGTAGTATTTCTCTACCACACCACATTAAAATTTATTTATATTTGCTTCTCTGGATAGAATAGGAGCTTCTTAAGGACAGGATTCTTGTATAATTTCTGTTGCTTTAGCAGGCCCTAGTAAAATGTCACACATAAACAACTCTAAGTAAACCATTGGTTGGTTGGTTGGTTGGTTGCTTGCTTGCTTGCTTGCTTGCTTGCTTGCTTGTTTGTTTGCTTGCTTTATTCATTCATCAGGCATTTAGTGAGTGCCCATGCTGTCTGCAAGTGAGTCTTACAGTTTTTCCTTTTTAGAAGTTGAGGTGGCCAAAGAGCAACACTGTCCGCTACACAGTTTGGGAAGATTTCAGAAACCTTCAAAACCTTCCTGTATTTTCAGGTACACGCAGATGGGTCGACCACTCAAGTAGTTTCCTGTCACAAATCCACCCCTTTTTTCCCTGCTACTGTTCAGCAAAAGTGTCAGTCTAAGTAAGCTTACATTCTTCTGGTCAAAAGTAAGACAACGAGATGCTCATCTGTGTCTCTGTCTTCTAGAAGCGATTTCTAAAGTACTGTTGCCCCCCTTGCTGCTGAGGAATGAGTCAGTGAACATCCTCAAGCAGCACTGAGAGCTTCTCATTGCTCTAAATCTCGGGGTTCCCAGTATCGGGAGTGCACGTTTTCTAAGTGCAGGCATTCGCTCAGCGCCTCATTAACAGCAGTCCCCGCAGAGTGGGGCTGAGGTCCAGTTCCTCAGGTTAATGTGCGCTCACTCGATTTGTAACTGTGTACTCAGTGTGTGTACTAGCGACTCCCGGCCCAGGGGTGACAGACCCTGGCTTACTGGTTCCGGTGACCGTTTATTAATCCACAGCAACTCCCTTGGAAACGGAAGTTACTCTGAAAACAAATTGATGGTAATTCCCTCTATATAAGGTAGTGGGTATTACGTTATAAACGCATTTATTAGTCTTAAACTAAATTATTACCTTAGGCTCTAGTTTAGAGTTTATTAGTTCTCCGTGATGTAACTATAAAAGCTAACAGGAGACAAATTATTATTATGATTTATATTGTTATTGCCATTGTTATTCTGTGGTTATTGCTGCAATTCCCTATTTGGTAGGTAAACAGTTAATATATTCAGTGGTCACTAGATTGAAACAGAAATTGAATGTTTTTACCACGAGCAGATCCCTGTTTTATAAGGAACAAGAAACACATGAATACATGGAGTCTTCAGATGATCTCTCAGTCTGCTTTTAAACAACAGTTCAGCTTCGCTTACTAAACTTTTGGGCACAGTTGTTAGCAGGTAATAAAATTTAAAGGCAAATGTTGTAACTTTGCTTTCAGGTTTCTCATGTTCCTACTTTAATGTAATAAAAATGAAAGTCACAAGAAAGATAATAGCAGTGTGCCTAAATAATGAGCTACAGTAAATAGCTGTCATGAATTTATGCCCGTAGAAAGGGAAAATTCCAAACAGATGGCTTTGATTAAAGGTACTTTCCATTACAGATTTCAAGATGACATTGTTAGTATAGGAAAGATGATAGATATAATCTGTCTTTAAAAACACTGCTGCTGGGGTGCCTGTTTTTCTCTTCTGCCCCTCCCCATCCCAAGGACCCTCATCACCACTCCTGCCTCTCTGTGGAAAGCAATAGTTTTGATGGATAAGAACAAGCATTAAGATCTGATATTGGCAATTGGACCATGCATCCCTTTGGTTGTACAGTAACTGTGATTCATGCTAATTTCTGGCTGCACTGTTGCATTACCTTCATAAATAATTTGCATCATGGGTGTTTCTGCATATCTTGTACATTTTAATGTTATTTTTAGCTAGGATTGTTTTTGCGATAACGATTTTTAAAATAGGCTAATCAAGAAACCTCCTCCAGAGTCAGAGGAACAAGCACTAGGAATACGTGGGGTCTCTCCCCTCTCTTCCTGAGGCCTTTTCCTTTGCTGTTGCTCTTGCACTTCTACCACTGTTCATTTAATTTTTTTTGTAATTTTAGTTCTTTGGAATTCCCATTTCTTTTTTCCCTTACATATCAGGATGTGGCTGTTGGAGTAATTTATGTAACCAGAAGTGACACCACCCTGATCTAAAGTGAGCTCTGGCTCTTGGGTAAGGTGCTGATTATTCTACAAGGAGAACATTATTAGAAACTTGAGTTATGAGATGGAAAGAGGGTTAACTCTTTCATTAAAAGAATGTCTCCTACAAGCAGCCTCTGCCTGGGCTTGAAGGAGAGTCAGGAAAATACAGAGGAGGAATATAAAAGCCTGCCATATTGTCATTGCCGCCGATATGAATGTACCGCTCTTAGCATTTGAGTGTGTTTTCTTCTAGAGTATATTCTGTGCATACATATGTAAATAAATACATGTAGCTTTAGAAGGTAGAATTGTAATTGATATGCTTTTCTGAACCTTCTTTTCTTACTTTGCAATATATTGGGAGAATTTCTTTCCTTGTGAATGAATAAAGATCCTTAAAGTGTTTTTCGGTTACTGGGTTTCCCAGCGCATGTATATAACAGTGAAGAGTCTCCGCCCCGCACTGCACATGCCTGCTCTCTCCCCTGTCTGTCTCTTCTCCGCTGGTGTCCATCGCAGAGCCCCTGCTCTACTCCCAGCCATGGTCAGATGCAAAACCTGAAGAAGAAGACATGTAGGAACTCTGCTTGACAGAGAGTTACACTCTGGGGTTTCCTCCTCACAGTCAGGACTTTTGAGAAACTATTATTATTGCATCATGGATTCCTTAACACAGTTCACTGTGTCTTTTTCTGGAAATATTACACTTCCTTAGATTCCTAGGATCTTCTCTTTACCGCCCCTCAGAGCCAATGGCTCATCACCTCACCTGTAGTGGGGTCCCTCTCCGTCTCTCATGTCTCCAGCCTGGCCTGGACCTAGCCAAGGCTTTTCCCTACACGTCATTTGATTCGATCGTGTCCCTTCCCAGATGCCTGGAGTGACCCCACTCACTGTTTAGATTGGACATTAAACTCCTAACCACCGTTCAGCGCCTGCAGTCTTCACCACCTTGTGACCTTTCCTGGCATTCCAGCACAGCGCTCTGTGGGCCACCCTTCTGGAGCGTTCGGCCTCTGAACCTTGCCCGTGCTGTCACCTCTGTGCGAAACACTGTCTGCGCAGGTCTCGCCCGTAAACCAGTCACCCCTGGTCTTTTAAACTCTGGCTGAGAGTCATTTTGATGGCTTTTTTTTTCTGATTAAGTCCACTTGGCTCTAGCCAATATCTGGAAAGACATTGGAGGGAAACCTTAAACAGCTGACAGTGTGGTTTTGTTTTGTTTTTAATTAACAGGCTTTGATTTTTTAGAGCAATTTTAGGCTCACAGAAAAATTGATTGGAAAGTACAGAGAGTTCCCACATTCCCTGCCTTCCCCTTCCCCAACACAGTGTCCTTTGTTATTAACGTTTTGCATTTTATAGTGGCACATTTGCTGTAACTGATGAACTAATATTGATGTACTACCGTTAATTGCAGTCCATGGTTTACAGTAGGGTTTATTCTTTCTGGTGTCCTTTCTGTGGGTTTTGACAAATGTATAATGATATGTGTTCGGCCTTTCAGTACCATATGGAATAGTTTCACTGCCTTAAAAATCTTCTGTGCTCCATCTACTCATCCCTCCCGTCCAGACCCAAACCCCTGATCGTTTTGCCGTCACCATAGTTTTGCCTTTTCCATAATGTCATATAGTTGGACTCATGCAGTAGGTAGACTTCTTATATAGGCTTTTTTCACTTAGTCACATATTTTTACAGATCTTTCATGTCTTTTCATGGCTTGATAGTTTTTATTTATTTACTTTTAGAGAAAGGGCAAGGGAGGAAGGGAGGATGAGAAACATCAATTTGAGAGAGAAACATCGATCGGTTTTCTCTCATATGTGCCCCAACCTGGGATGGAACCAGCAACCCAAACCTGTGCCCTGTTTTGCATTCCCACCAGCAATCAGTGGGAGTCCTGTGGCTCCACATCCTCACCAGCATTTGGTGTTGTCGTTGTTCTGGGTTTTGGCCATTCTGACAGGTGTGTAGTCATAGCTCATTGTTTTAATTTGAAATTTCTTAATACTGTGTGACATGGAGCATCTTCTCATCTGCTTATTTGCCATTCACAGATCTTCTTTAGTGAGTTGTCTATTCAGGTGTTTTGCCCATTTTTAAACTATATTGTTCGTTTATTGATAGTGCACTTTTCCTACCGCTCTGTTGTTGGCTGTTACTTCTTTTCCCCGTCAGTTTGGCTCTCACTGCTCTGTTAGGTTGTGTACTACTTGAAGGAGAGCTTTCCTTCCTTGATAAACCAATCTGCCTCCCAAAAGTTTCTCTGTGCCAATACATCCCAGTGAATGTAGTCTTCCCAGCTCAGTGCCTGGCACACGTTTTCCTGATCTCAAGTGTGTTTTCCAGCACTTTAGGGCCATTTCATATATCCCCTGCCACCCCTTGGATGGCCATACGCATTCGTTCCATCCATGGCAGTGATGTTCACTTCTGAGTCTGCCCAGATGTGAACCCGTCTACCTCTTTATGTGCCCAGGCTGCTTACTTGTTATAATATCCAAGGCAAGTGCAAGAGTCAAGAATGTAGAAGGCAGTGGTTAACATAACATAAATCCCACTGTTATGGTCCATTTCTGAGCCTGAACTGGTGTTAAGCTTAAGAAATTGCTTGGATACTTTGCATTAATTCTTAAGTTCTACTCTCAGCTATAATGATTTAATAACATATTTTTAAAATACTTTTTCTGATGCCTGTTTAATTTTAACTGCTGACTACAAAAGTTGTTTTAACTTTTTCTTGTTGACTTACTAAAAGCACCAAGTCTACGGCAGTAAGAGATAGAAAGTAAAGCAGACGTGTACATAATACTAGGATTCATATGCTCTCTCCACATATGCAGTATTAATTATCTGAGAGAAAGGCTACAATTAGTGAACTTTCTGAATCATTGATTACACTAGAGATAAAGTAGAGCTTCCCATTCCCTGTGCTACAGGTGGGCTGCAGGTATGTCAGGGTATCAATCACCTCAGCCCTTGGGCAGCCTTGAACCCCGAGGCTACAGAGCTCCTGGCGTGGGGCTTGAACATTTGCGCTAGCATGCTGCTGCCCAGGTGTTAACTTTCTACGGAAGTTGTGCCACTGGAGATAGCGGGGAAACAGGAGAGACCCCCAGCACACACATGGAGTGGAGAGAACAGTGGTTTGGGATTCAGAAGAACCCAGTGCGTTGTCAGGTCTCTGAGAGCAGAGATTTTGTCCCTTCTCTATCTTCACACCTGACACGGTGCTTGGTTCACAGTAAGTGACCAATAAATATTAATCAATTGAATTCACAAACTTACCTAATAATAAATTCATTGAGCATGGGACTTAGTTTTGTTGTTCCTCCATTTCCAGAGTTGGAAATAGATTGTATACCTTTATGACAGATGTAAATTGAAATGTAGATAATAGGGCTCTTGTGACCTCAAGTGGCAAAACACATGCCCGGTCTTTAGCGTGGCTCCAGGCTCCGAGGAGGGCATCCGTTCAGTCCCACACACCCTCTCTCATTTGTTGTTTTAAGTGCAGATGGTGGTGATAATGATGGCAACGATGGTGATAAAAATAACATAATACACTGATGTAATCCTCAGAGCTGTTCTTTGACAAGTATTTCTTTTTAATCTCATTTTAATGCATGATGAAAATGATGCAAAAATTAAATGATTGCATAAGATTGTGCAAATAGTATGACATAAACAGGATCTGAACCCAGATACTTTACTTTTTTAACCTCAAATCTCAAGGATTTTCATTTATACCAAAGATAATAAAGTTTAATCTAGATTCACTTGAAAGACTAAATCATAGGGTGTGTGGAGGTGGTAAGGGGAAATGGAGACAATTGTGCTTGAACAATAACAACAAAAAAGAGAGAGAAAAAAATAAATAAATAAAGACTGAATCACTTTCAATTAGCATGTTATTTGATGCAAATGATGATGATAAAGTAAATTTAAGCATGCCTAAATGAGGTAAACATTCCTTCACCGTTTTAAAATATATATGTAACCAGCTAAAGTAGGTTTAAGCTAAACACCAGTGAGAATCTTTAAATTCTAAATCTGGAGGTTTTGGATTAGTAGTGGAGTTTTAATGTGAATTAATTGTTTGTAACATGTTAAAAGGTAAAAGGACAAACACATAAACCTACTTGCCGTTATGAAGCTCGGCGAGGTGAAGGGAGATGGCATGCTGCACTAGGAGAACTGGAAGGGGGTGAAGAGGCAGGAGGCTCACAAGGTGGAGGCCTTGGAAGGCTTTGGATGGCATCCTTTGACAGAAAGGAATGTCTTTAAAATCTCACAGCAGCAAGGAGGAGGAAAAAGAAACCAGCGATGTTTCTTCTTTTTTTTCCCCTTTCATTTGAATAGTCAGTCACTTGGTCTACTCTGGTTTTGAGTCATAAGGAGTCTTCAGAAACCCCTCCTGTGTTTTTAAAGAAATACTTAATTTTCTTCTGAAAACTGGCACACACCATTGGGACATGAAGTGGGTACCCCTGCAGTTCCCCGTTTTTGTCAGCTGAGCTTAGTTTTACACTCGCTATGAACTCCAGAAGGCTTATTTTCCCATAAGGTACAGTTCACTGGAAGTCATGGACATCACATAGTCACCCTGCATTTGTTAATCTCCAAATATTTCTCGGCTGCCAGCAACAGGCCCGTTATGGGGGAAGAACACATATTCCTTGTCTTTAAGAAGCTCACGGTCTTAACTCTGGTGCTTGGCTCACCAAATATCTTGTTTCTGTTTCACTGAATTCAAAACTGTTTCTGTTTCACTGAATTCAAAACCTCCTCCCTGGGTGCAGTTGAATGTTGGTTGCAGAATTCTCCTTGGTATAGTGAGCATACATCTCGCTCATTGACCAGGTTATAAGTTCATGAGTCGTAGAAAAAAGGAAAGGGGATTTGAGTGACTTGACGTCTGGTTTCCAAGGCAGAGAGGACTGCTCTCTGTGAGCGCCCTGTGTTTTCTATACGTAGGGGAAACATCTTCAGCATTTTAGAAAGACAAAGAAAGCAACACTAAAGATAGAACGCAGGGGGATGACAACCTTAGGCTTTTAAACAACCATGTTCCAGTTCAGTTTGTTCCTGTTTGCTTTGAGAAGGGAAAAAAGGAGAGAGAACTCTAATTACAAACTCCACACTTCTTTCAGCTATCCTATTTTCAATCCTATGTAATTTGTACAGCTGAAGTGGCAAGTGCTTGCTTTTAAATGTGAAGAGAAGGTGCCCCATTTAATGCTTAGAAAAGATTGACTTTCGATTTAAACAGAAACAGAAGTCCCCAGGGCCTAAGGATCCATGGTTTGAAACATCAAGGAGCAGCCGTTTTGTTCTCCACAGCTTTGGCCCTTCGAGGGCACTGTCTTCCTTTTAGCTCTGGCTTCCCCACCCCCATGTCCTGTCCCCTCTGGGAGCAGGGGAGCTCACAGATGACCTCTAAAGTGGGTCTTCTGTGGTTAGGATGGGGGCACGTGGCTGATATCTGGAAGGGCCTCTCCATGACACTCAGGCTACGTTCCTTCCCTGGAAAGCCCATCCCGAGGTAGAACTTTGATCCCTGTGGCTGAAGCAGGCTGGTCAGCATTTCTACAAGGTCCCGAGAAGAGGATGGAAGCTATTTATGGAACACTTAGTAAGGGGCTAGGTGACTTTCACATGTGATATTTATGAGCTAGAAAGACATCTTGACAAACTCTTAGGTGGCTATTGCCATCTCTGTGTTGCAGATAAGAGATGCTTATGAAACGGAAGTGAGTCAGCTCAAAGTTACCCTGCTATTAATAAACATGTGGGCTTTGACCCCAAATCTTTGAGTAATAAACCCATGCCCCGTCTACCACAGGCATTCCTCTCCTTGAGTCAGACAGCACTTGACGGGAATGGCATTATCATTGGCAGATGCAGTATTTCTACCCCCACCTGCCTAGTCCCTGAGAACCTGTCCACACATGTGAACACATGTCCCATTGATGATTGCTCCGGCCTTTTGCCTGCTTGACTCCAAATGTGAGAAAAGGAGGGTCAAGTGGATCATTGGTACATTACTATGTCCAAGTGTTTGCTATTGTGTGAGGGGAGAGTTCCACAAGAGCTCTTTTTTTTTTTCTTTTTCCTTTCTCTCCTGTCTTTGCACATCACATAGCTACAGCAATAATCACTCACAGGTCTAAGCGTAACTCATGGCCTTTACCTGATGGTTTACAAATATTTTTAGTCTCAACTCCTTTTTCCAACACAGTCTTATGTGAAACCTCAGTATATAAAACTGAAAAAGGAAAATTTTGTTAGTGTAATGTTTGTTAGATTTCGGTGTATAATGCTGACTTATGAAACCAAGATAAAAAAAAACAACAATGAGGTTTTGTGATGAACACAGAAATCTGAAATCGGTGTTACGGATGACAGCTGCAGGCTTCTATAACTTCAGTTTCCAATTTATTCCCTTTTGTTGTTGATTTTTTTCACATTGTTGCACAGTATTGAGAAAATCCTGGTTCCGCAAAATAAGGAGCTGCAAATGATAACAGCATTTTGTTTTTTTAAGCAATTACCTTGCAATTGAAAGATATTTTTTCACTTAAACTTACTCATGTGAAACATATTCCCTTAAAACAAAAGGAAGAGTGGAGATGACTTGTTTCCAGGTTGAAGTCATTAACAGTATGAAACGATTTGCATTTTGTAATTTGTAAGGCTGCAATTTGGGGAACCAATGGTAGTTTCCTTAGCTAGTCTGAGTCTTCTGTTAGAGACAGAAACCACTTCAAATTAAAACATTGATGAGATGCTCATTGATGTCCTTAAGAAAAAAAAAAAAAGAAACTTATAAGCCTGAGGGCCCATCTCTGTCTATTGGATTTCAGAAGGCCAATTTACCTTGTTTTGCATGGTGAGTCCAGCCTTTGACTTTGAACTTCATGCTGGCATTTTACCACCATAAGCACAGTTACTCATGACACTTCAGTCAAATCCAGTCCATCAATTTTGTTACACCATGTTGGAGAGAGATTTGAGCAGAGACCCAAATGAAGGAAACGCATTTTGTGATTTTCAGAAGAGAAACATGCCAGGTAGGAGCAGGGTTGAGCCTGGCGTTTAGAAGGAAACGTGGAGGCAGGCGGGAGGTGGGGGGTCACACAGTCGGGACCAGACCACGTGGGGCCTGCTGAGCCTTGGTGAGGACCAGCGCTGTGGATTTCGCCACACGTGTGGTGGGAGCCACTGCAAGGTTGGAGGGGAAGAGTATAGGATCTGATCCACGCCTTAAAATCTCAAGGATAGTTTTGACTTCGTACACTTAGTGTTGGGTGGGAACTTTGGAGCCCAACCCCTCTTTAAATACTATTCTTCCGCTGACACAGGGAATGCTTTAAGAAAATAATAAATTCACTACATAGTGAGAAATTTAATTTAAAAATAAAATGCAGATGCTCTGAAGCCCCTTGGTAGAATACTGGGGTGTTTTGTTTTAAAATTAAATTTATTGGGGTTACATTGGTTAATAATGTTATATAAGTTTCAGATATACAGTTTTGTAATACATTGTACAAATATTCCATTGTGTGCTCACCACCCAGAGTCTTGGTCCCTTCTGTCACCATATATTTGACACCCCACAACCCTCTTCATCGTCCCTCCCCCTGCCCCCCTTCCCCTCTGGTAACCACCATGTTATTGTCTGTGCCTATGAGTTTGTTTGTTTTGTTTGTTCCCTTGTTGATTTTTATTTTGTATACCACATGAGTGAAATCAAACCCCTTTTCCACCTGACTTCTTTCACTTAGTGTGCTACTCTCAAGATCCATCCATGTTATCACAAATGGCAATATTTCATCTTTGTAATGGCTGAGTAGTATTCTATTGAACATATGCCCCACATCTTCTTTGTCAGTTATCAGCTGAAGGGCACTTTGGTTGTTTCCATGTCTTGGCTACTATAACTGATGCTGCAATGAACATAATATCTTTAGGAATAAATGTTTTCAAATGTTGGGGGCTGAAGTTTTTTAGACAAGTATAAAAGCTACATGCTTCTGTAAAGATTAAATTGGAATTCGCATACAAAGCTGCTGAGACTGTAACTAGTGCAGACTCTGGCCCTCTCTGCTCCCTTACTCTTTATCAAAACCCTTGCTGGTGATGTCTGCCTTTGTTCATCAGCCTGGTAAACTCTTTGCTTATCAAAGAAATCAACACACCACTGGCATCTAATGATAAGTACCATTTCCAGAAAGAGGTACATTCTTTGTGTCAACATAACGGATCATCTTTTTGGAAAACAGCTCTTGTGACTCTTGGAATAGTTGAACTGATATTGAATTGGACTTGGGATCACTTTTTCTTTTCTTTCTTGCTTTTTAAAGATTTTGCTTACTTTTTCTGTCACCAAGCATGGCTTTCATAAAAGAGGCACATTTCTGTGACTTCTTCCATGTTACATTAAGTTGTTTCCTCTAGTTTCTTAACCCCAAGTGCTCAGCAAACTTCAGAAGGTATTATCTGATGTCTTCTTCCCATAGTACATTTTTAAAGCCACTTGCTGCCCTTGCCGAGTGGCTTAGTTGATTGAGCATCATCCCCAGCACCAAAATGCTGTGGGTTTGATCCGTGGTCAGGGCACATACCTAGGCTGCGGGTTCGGTCCCCAGTCTGAGTACATGTGGGAGGCAACTGATCGATGTTTCTCTCTCACATCGATGTTTCTCTTACTCTCTCTGCCCTACCTAAAATCAATAAATATGTCCTCAGGTGAGGATAAAAAAAAATTAAAAATAAATTAAAAAAATAAAGTTACTTGCTTATTGATACATGACAGGGAGAGGACATATTTTTATTGAAATAGTCAAATTTGCAACAAATATTTTAATAAAGTATTTTAATTAAAAAAGAAATTAAAAATAATGTATGAAGGATAGTTAGGTTACTGTATGGTTCTTTTAGTAGGAAGAATTTTTAGATTGAACTGTTTAAAACCCTTTGAAAACTGAAATAATTTATTTCTTGGAAATAAGTAAAACAAAATAGAGTGTGCACAAGACCCAACTCACAATGTATTTAAAATACAGTGTTCTGGGCTTCACTCCCAGTAATTCTGATTCAGACAGAAATCTAGGGTTGGGCAGACTTTTAACTGTACTAAGTGCCCTATGCAGATTCACACAGGGCATGTGAATTTTCATAAGTACCCCGAATGACAGCTGTGGGAAACCACGTTTGAGAAACCTTACTGACTTTCTGGAGGAATGCTGACTTTGTTTTAGAAAATGTCAAATGTGTCTAAAAGTAAAGAGATGGTAACATGAACTCCCTTGCCCCCCCCCACCCCACCTCAACAGCCATCAGAATAGTTTCTGCCTCACCCCTGCACCCAGATTATTTTGGATCAAATTCTAAACATCATACCATGAATAAATATTTTAGCATTTATATAAACAATTGGGATTCTTCTTACATAAAACCACAGTAGCATCAGCACACCTAAAAAATAATTTAAAATAATTCCCTAATATCATCAAGTATATAGTCAGTGTTTATGTTTTCCTAGTTGTTTCATAAATAATTTTTTGTTACAATATGTTGTAGGATTTTTTTTATGGTTTACTTGACTCAGGATACAAATAAAATCTATTTATGTCTTTTAAGCCTCTTTTAAGCTATTGGTTCTGTCTTCATTTTTTGTGTGTCTTCATTACATTTCTTTCTGTTGAAGAAACCAGGCCATCTGCCCAGTAGAATTTCCCACCATCTGGATTTTGATGACTGCGTCCCTGTGGTGTTGTGAAGCATGTTCCCCGTCTTCTGCATTTCCTAGAAATTGTAAGGAAGTTCTGCAGACGTTATTTACTTTTCTTTGCCTGACGACCTTGTCGTTGGTATTGTGTTGTGTATACCCATCAGGAGGTAATGGTTAGCAGTGTCTCCTTGTGCAATAAGATTTTTGCCTAAATTCATACATCTGTTAGGAATTGCAAAATGGTGGCAGTCTAATTCTATTCCCTTTTCACTTATTAGCAGGAATCTCATGAAGAGAAACTTCCTCTCATCCACTGTTTGTTACACAGTACTTCAGGTTTTACACAAAAGACGGAATAAACACTTTATTCACCAGTTTTCAAAATGAGGTTTCTTCATAGTGTCCTCCCAAGTCATCTCCATTTCTTAAAAGCATTGCTGTGAACCCATGGATTTAAATGCTTCTGGTGTGTTTCAGTCAGTACACACTGATGCTCAAATGGTCTTGTCTTTGACCATTGATGGGAAACCTATTCAGCTGGCCACCGGATCCCTTTAGTACCATACTAGTTGTCTTTGATATTTTCCTTGCTTTCTAATATGACAGTGTGTTCCCAGCTTATCTTGGACATTTCCTGCCTCAGACTAGGAATCAGTTTTTTTCCCCAAGCAAACCTGGTTCCTTTTGGTGAGAAATGGTATTTGGAGACCACACGTGTATTTGGGCTCCAGGGGTACTCGTCACAGCCGGGTTTGTCATTGTTTCTCAGCCTTTTCAGTGGGTGCAACCAGAGCTAGGATGCTCTTTCATACACATGACATGTGTGTATTTTTTAGGGTGCAGTACTTCATGAGTGTACGCTGAGGCACCACCACAGGGCTCTTCCTAACCTCAGCGTGTCCTTTCTGTCAGGCCGGAAGGGGCAGCTCGCAGTCACCAACACCATCTACTCACTCACTTTGCACCACACTCACCGCAGCCTCTGAGTGAAAATGCCGGTGATGCCCCAACGATGTACTGACTGACAACGTTCAGCTGGTGTGGTGTTTGTTTTGTTTTCTGGTCCATTGCACTAGGGATACACAGTTACACTGTGATGTTCTAGGGTCACTTGGAATACTTCTCTCTGTGTGTTTATGCCAGTAACTGGATGTGCATATATATTTATATTTTTACTTGAAAACTTTAAAGGAGGTTTTTAGAAAATTATCTCTGTTCAGTAATTATGTAGGAATATTTAAATGCTCCTGGACTCAAACCTCTATAAAACGAGATGAAGTCATTGAAACCTGTCTTTTACCGCTTATATCTTTTACCTTGTCTCCTCTGTTTTCTGTGCATAGCCGTTTTTGTACGTATCCTTCACTTTCAATATAAGCAATTACTTTATTTAGGTAGGGTTTACATTTTCTTGCTGTAATGAATATATTTACATTGATTCTTTAATGTAATACCCTTCACGGCCCTTCTTTTTCTAGCTATTCTCTGTTGGTTTCCTACTATGAGCAGTACTGAAACTCCCAGTAACCCTTTCCTCTTCCCTCCTCTCCCATTATTTGATTTAAAGATCTAAGTGAGAGTAACCCTTTTATATCTATATCAGTGAGTTTATTCTCTTCTGTTTCATATTTTCTCATTTTTTAAATCATCAGAGTATCTACAGTCATAGTGTACAATCGTAATATATAATGCAGTCCCCCTTACGATCATTTCTGAGTAATAGACCGACAGCTGATTGTGCGTTTAATGCTCACCCCAGCCCTCAAATCCGTGCCTCTCTGGTCATTCTGGTTACCTGACCTTCCACCCTTGGGGACTCCCACGGAAGGGCCCGTGGGAACAGTGTATGTTCCCTGGCTCTTCGCATATGCAGAACAGGTTGTCATGACTCGAACAGGATTTTGACCGGACACAAAATTTGTGGCTCAGTTGCCTTTCCTGAGTGCCGCTCTGCTGACTTCGAGCACAAAGCCCAGCTCTTGAAAAGTCTGATGACTCTAATTTGCTGTCTTTTATAAGTGACTTGGTCTTTTTGCCTGGATTTCCTAAGAATTTTATTTTATTTTATTTTATTTTTGTCTTTTTTTTCTAGGTCAGTTTTTCCAGGTACATGGTGTCCTTTCAATATATAGTTTCAAGTTTTTTTCTACTTCTGTCTGGAAAGTGTGCTTGAGAAGCGATTTGAAGTATTTGTTCTTTCATTGCTTTGGTTTTCTTTTTGAAGACTCTTATTGTTTGATTTTCTTTGCCTGCCTTCTCTCTGAGGCTTTCTCTTGAACTCCTTCTCTTTCTTAATTTCTTTTTGATGTTTAAAACTCTTCCTTTCCATTTTCTAATACTCTCCAGGCATCCTCTGTTGTATGTATTACTTCTTGTGTTCCTTGTTTAATTTTTATTTCTAAGTTGTCTTTTCCTATTACTTCCAGTTTCTTTCTTAGTTATTTCCTCTCTGTCTAAAACTCTTTTCTCCAGTCACTCGATTTCTGAGTTTTTCAATTAGACTTGTGTTTCTTTGTGTCTTATTTTCTCAGTTTTCTTTTCTCTTGAAGTACTAAAGTTCTTGCCTGTTTTGTGGGCATGTCTTTATGGTAAGAATGTTATTTTCATCTTTATTTTATTTTTTAAAATACTAACTGCACATTGGGCTTGATGGCAGTCCTATTTTGTTATTGATTTTTAAGTGAAATGAATTTTTCTGTATTTTTAGGGGCAAATGAAAGTTTAGAAAATCTTCTAAGCTCTAGAACTCCCTCTTCTGTTGTTTCCTATTCATATCCGTGAAATGACAAAGTAAGGTCCCTATTTTCTTAGCTGTCTCCTCTGCTTCTCCTTTTGTTGGCCCTTTCCCTTCTCTTATTTTATTATTACTGTAATGTTTAAGGTGGATTCTGCTCTCAAAAGTTCCTCCTCAGGGTGTTTGGTTGTGGGAGGAGGCTTTGTTTTATTGGTGATGAAGGTTTATGGACTCTCTGTCACCTAGTGTTTCTTCCGGTCCCTTGCCGTGACCCTGCAAATTGAATTTTGTGCTACTTCTGGCCAGTTAATGCTGTTGTACTCAAAATAGCTCATCAACCTGCTCACCTTCTGGTGAGGACCTTTTGGAGATTTGGGGGGTCCCTTGTCATAAAACCTCAGGTATCCACTGCCTTTCCTCCAACTTTCTCCTGCACAGGTATTGCTTCCACCTGGCTCTATAGCTGTAGACAGATTTGGACGCACCAGGTTCATGGGCTAGGTGGCCACCTAATATTGTTTTGGTGGTGTTCATGGATTACAGGTTTTGTGACCCTAGTTTCTCTGTGTTTGTTGTTGACATCATTGTGGAGAGGGGAGGGGGAGGAGGACAAGGCTTCTGGGAGATTCAAAACTACGTTGCCTTCGACATTGGCCATCATCTTCCCTGAGTCTCCACTCTGTCTTTTTCTTAGTATTACCAGCTCTTGAGAAGGTGTTTTTGCCAGGTGCCATCCTTCTGGATTCAAGCTAAAAGTACTTACAAATATGAAAATGTTGGTTTCCTTTATATATTCACTGAATAGTTAATTGTCTATTAAGGAAAACTAATAAAAAACCTTGAAAAAAACAAAACACTAATTATTACTTCTTAAAGTGAAAACTAGCTTTACTTGTTAATTTTTTAAAGTGCTGTATGTAGGGAGTAAAACTGTTAACATGTATCATTTGTAAATGAACCCCCTGTGTGCGGCCATACCACCCTGAACACACCTGATCTCGTCTGTAAATGAACACCCTAAAAAGTCAGTAGCTCCTTATCCATCTAAAGGTATAATATACATCAAGATTAGGATGGGTTAGAACTGTGGGCATTGGTGGCAGGTCTGAAGCTGAAAAATCCCCTCAGGGTCTTTCTGATACACATTCTGATGACCTGGACAAGTCAGCCTTTCCCCTCGGCTCTGCCCCTCACCCCAGGAAGTCTCCAGTTCTGAAAATTGATTTGTTAGAACTTTTAAAATGTAGCTGCCAAATTGCCATTGACAGAAAAAGAAAAATATTTTTCTTCTTGGTATTTAATAGCTTAATAGTAACGCACAAAGGGACCCATATGCTTATTCTCTTTTGTCCATTTCAAATTCTTCAAGGCCCTTCGTGGATAGAAGACAGGGTCAGCAACCGTGCTTGTAGTGTATGTGACATTTGGCACCTTTCCACAAAAGGTCCTGTTTCCTGTAGAGTTTAAATTTAGGTTTACTGAGAATCTGAGAAATACAGTAGTAAAAGGGGAACTGGAGTTTCCTCTTTTGGAAGGTTTCCTTATTAAATTCTGTTCGTGACTCTCTGAGACTTCATCCCCACCTTACATGGGAGACTCCAGAACAGCACGGTGCATTGCGTCTTCCTTCTTCTGACAGAGTCATTTCTTCACTCAGCGTAGCAGGCTAAAGGGGCTGTGTGCACAGCTGCCACCCTCTTCCTCCATTCTGTTGTTGTGAGAGGTCCTTGGTAGTCCACTTACCTCAGTGCTGTTATTAAATTTCAGCCAACTTCATATATATTCTTCTGACATCCTCCTTGCTGGGTTTTTAAGGGTAAATCGCTCTTGGATAAAACAGTCAATATAAACAGTAATTGGAGTAGTCATGTGATAATGTACGAGTATACTCTGAGTATGAGTATCTGCAGAGGGAAAAGATCCTGGTGTTTTTCAGCCGGCATGCCAAGATGAGTAGGCTTCTCGTTTCTAACTGAAATTGACTGCCTGCGGAGATAGATGGGACATTGCTCTTACCTCCCCCTTTACCACTCTGAAACCTGCCTCCGCAGCTGGCGCTCTCTCTCTCTGTCGGGTATCAGTACCCCATAATGTGTCACACCTGTAATATTTCAGATAGGAAAAAAAAAATAAACAGGAAATTTTTATGTGTGCTAAAGGGCTTTCAACACTGTCCATGGTTTCTCTCTTTGCTCTGCAGATGGGTTTCGGGTCCTCTGAGCATGACCGCTAAGGAGGCCTTGGCAGAGATGCCGCCTCTGCCATGGGCACGCTGCTGCCCCTTGAGTACATTTAGTAGCAGGGCCCAAGTTCGTGTGGACCCCTCCCCAGACAAGGCTTTACAGGGAATGAATTTCCAAGTGCAGAAGCTCCTCTTACACTCTCTGCCACCTACTTTCATGGTTATGGCCAAGTTCTACTCCATTCTGAACCAACTTATCTACTTAAGGAATGAATAGAAATCATATCTGCATAAGTGCTGGAACTAACCGGAATACTGATACTTTGTAAGTTAATTAAATTATAATAAGAACAGGAAGAAATCCAAAGAGTTTTCATTATCTATTTCCTTTTAGAAAGTAGTACAACAAAATGATTCAGGGTGTCTCATAGTTCTGTAGGGATTTAGTAGAAGAGTAGTGAGTAGATTATCATTTGTCCCTTCGATTTCCAGCCGTCTCTGGCCTCTCTGCTTCCCGTGGCTCAGCTGATTTGCCGTCTGCTCAGCTCCTCAGTACACAACACATACCAAGCACAGAAGTGTCAGGTGGAGAAGACTGCAGTCTGCTGTGCGCATTTGCCACGCAGCCCATCGTGTGTACACAAACGTAACATTGGGATCTGCTATTTGATATAATTTGGCCACAGCCAAATAGGCTTCCATGGTGGTAACAGCAGTTGGCACTCCCACCAGCAGCCAGTACACCAATTCTAGGTGGAACAGTTAGAGTGCAGTATCGTAGCATGTGGTTTCTAAACCTCAGACAGCACCAGGGCTCAGTCCTCGGAGCTCTTTTGATCTCTTAAAACTGTCTCAAAGCTGACTGACCACATCCCCAACCTGGGCCTCTCCTTTGAATGTCAGACCAGGAGACCCCACTGCCTCGTAATTGTCTCCACTTGGACGAACTCTTTTGTTTGAGTTTTCGAATGTTTCTATTTTATGAATGAAGAGTCACATTCTGCTTAAAAATCCAGAGGTATTTTTTCAAGATACGAACAAAAGAAAGCAAAGAGACAATGAAGGAAAGCCACCAGGGCGCTCAGAGATAATTTACGATTTCTTCTTAAAATAGTATTAAAAATTATGAGCAATATGCATGTCCATTCATCCAAAAATGCTAGAATAATAGAAAGAGCAAAATTCAGACAATTTTCTGACTGTTGGCCTAGAGTTTCTATTATACCTTTATTTTCCATATGCTTTTGGGTTTTTTTAAAAGACTTTATTTATTTTTAGAGAGAGGGGAAGGGAGGGAAACAAAGAAGGAGAGAGACATCAAGGTGTGGTTGCCTCTTGCACACCCCCAACCAGGGAACCGGCCCACAGCCCAGTGTGCCCTGACTGGGAATGGAACTGGCACCCTCTTGGTTCACAGGCTGGCACTCAATCCACTGAACCACATCAGCCAGGGCCATATGCTTTTGTTTTGATCTTTATTATTATTTTTATTGTTGATGTCCCCATTTCTCCCCTTTGCCCACCTCCCCCACCCCCCGTCCTAGCCCACCCTCCCCTCTGAAAGTCACCACACTGATGTGTGTATGGGTTATGCATAAATGTTCTTTGGCTGAAACCTTCACCTTCTTTCATTCAGCCCCCATCCCCCTCCCCCCCCTTCTGACAGCTGCCAGTCTGTCCCTTGCCTTCACGCCTGTTTCTGTTTTGTCAATTTATTTCATTCATTAGATTTCACATATAAGTGAGATCATATGATAATTGTCTTTCTCTGACTGGCTTATTTCACTTAGCATAATGTTCTCCAGTTCCATACATGCTGTCGCAAAAGGTGAAATCTTGACTTTCCCCCAACCTGCTCTTCCCACTCACTTTCCCATCTCCAGATGTGGCAGCTCCTTTTCCACTCAAGCCAAAAGCTTCCATGTTGCCCTTGACTCTTTCTCTTCTACACAACCCCTCTGGGCCATACCACCATCATCTCTCGCTTGGAGTGTTGCACTGACCTCCAAATAGGTCTCTCTGCTTCTGCCTTTGCTCCTGAAAAATACATCCTCAATTGTTAAAACATGGTTCAGATCTTGTCATTCCTCTGGTAGAAACTGTGAAATGGCCTCACAGCTCATTCGGAATGAGAACCGCAAACCTTCTCATGGCCTAAAGGTTGCATCGTAGTCACCTCCACCTTCGCCTCTGACTTCATTTCCTGCTCTCTTCCCCTCACTTGGCCTCAGCACACCTGCCCCTCATGTACTTCCTCCGACACGCCAGGCAGGATCCCACCCCTGGGCCTTTTGGACCCTCAGTTCCTTCCACCTGAAATGTCTTCCCTAAGCCACCACCTTGCTTTCTTCGTCACTTTCTTGTGGCTTTTGCTCAGATATCACTGTCTGTATGAGTCCTTTCCTAACAACTTTTAAAAATTATATTCTAGGCCATTGCCTTCGCCTCCTTTTCTGCTTTATCTTTCTCCTGAGTGTTTGTCCCGATTTAATAGAAAATAGTTCATTATAAACTTTTTATTTCCATGAGGAGAGATAATTATTTTTTTGTTGTTGATTATTCTGTCTCAGAGCCTAGTACAGTACCTAGCAGATAGATACGCAATAAATATCAATTTACTTACTTGTTTAAGAACGCATCAATAATAATAAAAGACAACATTTATTGAGCAACTACTATGTGTCAGGCAGTGTGCTCAGTAGTTTAAGTTTATTTGGTGTCCCAAGAACCCAATAGGTAGGCACTATTACTCTCCTTTCACATGAGAAAATTGAGCCCTAGACAAATTGAGTAATATGCTTTAGTTCTCACAGTGAAGGGGGCAAGCCAGAATGGGAGCCCTGCCCATCTATTTCCAGAGCCTGGGTCCTCAACTACTCTGCTCAGCTGCCTCTGTTAGGAGACAGCCCCAGGTGTTCCTCAGCTGGCTCCAGCTTGCCCTTTGCCCCCTGCAGTCCATACTGCTGCCTGCTGCTGAGGTCATCTGTGATTTCCATGGGATTCGTGCCATTGAATCTTTTGTGTGTTTCTTAATAGTTGCCATCATAGTTAATTTCTGAACAGCTTTGCCATTGTAGCTCACTCCCTCCTTTGTAAAACTACTTCTTTCCATAGCTTCTTTAAAACCATACTCTTCTGATTCCATCCTGCCTTTCTACACCTCTAAATGTCAGTGCTCCTCACCACTTAGTCCTTGGTCCATCTTTCTTCTCAAGTTGTGTTTCTTCCCTAGATGATCTCATCCCAAGTCACAGCTTCTTGCTGGACACAGGCTCCTACATCTGCATTGTCAGGCCAGATTTCTCCACAACCTTGCACCTGTCTAGGGAGCTGCCTACTTAGCAGCTCCATTTGGAGATCACAAAGGCACCTTAATTCAACGTGTTCAAAGCCAAAGTTACAACCCTCTGCCTCCCACCAAATCTCATCTTCCTCCAGTGTTCATCTCAACCGTCAGTCCCATCTGGTTTTCGAAGGCAAATGCCTGAAGTTTTCCTTGAAGTATTTATTTCTTTCTGCCTCTACATCTGTCACTAAGTCATACTAATCCCCTCTCCTTTTCCCTCCCGCCCAGACATCAATTTGTTCCACTTATTTATACATTCATTGGTTGACTCTTGTATGTGCCCTGACTGGGAATCAAACCCGCAACCCTGATGTATGAGGGCAACACTCTAACGCCCTTGACATATGGGGACAACTGGGCTACCCGGCCAGGGCCCTCTTAAATATCTTCTGAATCTACCCACTTCTCTCCTTCTGCACTGCCACCATTCTAGTCCCGCCATCTCTCCCCAGGACCCCTGACTTCCCTGGCCTTCTTATACCGCTTTCAACTCTCCCCAACTCCTGGACTTTTCCTGGAGTGCTTTGTTTACATATAAACTTCTGTGTTTGTGTGATTAGGCCATAATGTCCCTTCTCTCCATAGAATGTAAGCTCTCTGAGAGGAGAGACCATGCCTGTTTTCATTCAGCCTTTACAGAGTATCTGGCACCCAGAAGACACTCCCTGAGTATTTGATTTATTGAATGAAAAAATAAGTGTGATGTATCAGATGATGCAACTAGATCAAGGAAGAATAAAGAATATTCAAAAGCAGATAGGAAACTGTGTGTTTAGCATCATAATGAATAAATAGTCATTGCTAATACTTAGTTGTCAAAGAAAGGTTAAAATTTGTTTATTGTTCCTATTTTAAAAGTCAGGTACATAGATATAGAACTATGAAGGAAACAGATCTTAGAAAAAATTCCATTCACTAAGTGAAATTTTAGAAGGTGAGGAGAGATTAAGTTAATTTATGTGAATACCTCATCTCCTAACAGCGCGGATAAATGTTTACATCCAACTGTGAGTACAAACGGCACATTCTCAATTATCCACACCAGTGGAGGCTGTGGGAGCACTGGTTACTGAAATTGCAGTGTGTAAAGAAAGTGATTCATTGATTGGCATGCCTTCCTCTTACCTTGACCGTAAGGAATTGCCAGGGAGGCTAAAAATGGGCAACAGGAAAAGGGAGAAACAATAAAAACCTTGGATAACCCTCGAGCAGATAATTAAAATTTAACTTGAGTCTGTTTTGATGTGTGCACATGTTTCTGTACGTGGAAAAGGATAAACCCACAAATATTATAAATGCCAATTTTTGAAGGCTTTGGAAAATGCAGCCCACAGCATATGGTACCAAATTAATTTGGGGTTTGACTTGTCTCCATCTGATTTGCACACACTGAAGTATGAGATAACAGTTTGGCATCCGTGTGCACAGAGCTTTCTGTAAGCTTCTCCATTTCACAGAATCTCTCTGAGGTCAGAGGATGTGTGGTGACACGTGTTGAGCAGATGAGGAAATAGAGGCACAGAGTCGATTAGTGGCTTGGAAATTATTTGTCAGTAGAGTTGTCAAGACCTGGCTCAGCAGACTGTGGCTCTAGCGTCCTCATTTCTGCCTCTATTTGGAGTGCTTTTCTTACTTTCGTTTTCTTTGGCGTCACTTAATGCAACCTGTTCATCCTGCTGCCCATCAGAGCTAGAAGAAATTTAAGGCAGGAGAAATTATGCTTGAGAGTAAGGGGCTGTAGAGATGAATTCCATCAAGATAGAAATGTGCTTGCAGCCTCAACGGTATTAAAACTTCCCAGTGATGTTGTCACAGCTCCGCCTGGGCTCCATGGTGTGAGATGCCTAACCTGAAAGGACATCTCTCTTTGTTTGAAGTGGCAGGTTGCTCTTACTTGCTCTCCTGATATCTCCTAAGAGCATTTGTTTTTTTCTTTTCTTTTGAAGCCAACTCCAAAATTTAATTTAATATCGATCAGCTGTTTCTCCTGCAGTCCATGTGAAATTGAGAGTATCAGCTAATTGTGTTACAGTTGGCAGCAAAGAAGTCTTCCAGAGGTGTGGATCGCAGTCATCTCTTGGCAGAGCTGTTGCGTTCATGACTAATAGCAGTGGGTTCTGTACTCAGCTGCCACATGAAATGCTAAAGACTCTGCACTTTATTCCGTACGGCGTGTCTGTAAGATAGTGCCTCCTGTTCAGATAATTACTTCTGAAATATTTCTAGACATTGCCAAGGTTTCTCCAATCTTGCCTTTTCCACTCAGTTTCTAAATCTGATGCACAAAGGAAAATTAATTTGATTCAAGGACCTGTCACAAATTTGTTGTATTGGGCCCAAGGTAAGTTAATTGCTGCACAGTGAAAGGCCTTCTCTGCCTGTCTTCAGAGCAGAATGTTATTGCCCTATACTCCTCTGACCTGAAAGGTGGAGACTAAGCTCTATAGTGCCTCAAAAAATATCAAAGGAGTTTTAAACATTAGTTTTGAGAGACTGGAATACACAGAAACTCAGAATGTTTGAACGTCAGCCTAGATGTTGGCAGACTTCCATTCAGATTTCAGCGTGAGTGAAATGTACACTCTGCGACTAGGTTCAAACCCTCAGTAGTTAATAAGCAAATCTCTCTGCTTTTTCTACACTGTTGCAAAAAAATTAAGTTAAGCAAATTTTGTGGTGGTTTTTATGCGTGTACAGACATGCATGAAGCCTCTGCATCTTCCAAACTTGGAAAGCATATTTTAACAGCACAAGTATTTCTGTGCGTTTGATCTACATCAGAACCTCTTTTCTTTTCCTTCCTCATATGCTTTTTAATTATATGGCTTAAATGTTTTACCTATTAAATCTACTTGGTCTTCCGAGCTGTAAACATCACACACAGCTAATAAGCTTTAAGAAAGAAGAGGAAATTGACATTTAGTATAGAGGTTCTACAAAACCAATGAAAAACTATGCAAATGAGCTAGAGAACAGACAGATTTGCATATCCTTGTTGGTTTCATGATGATATTCTCAGCATGAGCCTGGCAGACTCGCCTTTTTACCTCTTGGGATGATGCATGTACTAGTGGTAGAGCCCTGCAGGGTCAATTTAACAAGTGTAACATTGCGATTTTCCATGTGGTTTCTCACAACCACTAAGCAAAATGCGGCAATAAATAGTGACAGAGAAAATCGATTTTTGAAGTAAATACTTTTGGAGGTCAGGGGTAGGGAAGGACATTCTGCAAGTCTTCAGTGTTGCTAGAGTAGGCCAGGCAAGTTTTGGTATGGGTGTCACTGGCATTTCAGAATAAATAGATCCCACCAATTCTGCCATTGTCTTGATACTCCCACGCCTGCCACCAAAACTCCCCCGGGGACTGGGCAGATTTTGCTAGTCTCCTTTGGCTGCATCATGGACTCTCTTTCATCAGAAAGCAGGCTAAGGAAGAAGCTGCTTTCAACACCATCCTGTTAGAAAAATAGATAGTAGCCTACTGGCCAATTTGTAGATTTAATCAATAGTATGTATTTCTAGACATTGATACATGGAAACATAATCGTATAATTTCTGAGAAGGATGTTTATATTTTTGAGAGCCGGATTTGAACTCTGCTCTGGTACCTGTCCCTGCCTTGGTTTCTCATCCATAAATGAGCAGAATTAAGTGGTCATGAGGGTTCAATTAGAGAGTGCAAATTATTATCAGACTACCTAGCTTACGGTAAGAGCACAATAGATAGTATCATTATTTTGAAATGCTTTCAAGACTCTAATCAAGTTATACTTTGTAAAATACAGTTTTTTAAAAACCAGGTAGCTTTCTGGAGAAGAAAAAGGAAATGAAATTTACCCCTGAAATGTACATGGAGAATTTTAGAAGGCCTTTTCCAAGTTGTTATAAAACACCTCTGAAGTAAATTTGCCCATTTCTGCCCACATCAATCCTATAACATTCCAAGAATAAAAGCTGCACTTGGGTTTAAAAATAAAATGGGTAGAACAAACTGAATTAGAAGTCCTTGGCAGACACCTCTCCCCCCAGCAGAGTGTTCTCTCAATCAGTGGTATCGTAATAAAAGAGAATATATATATATATATATATATATATTTTTTTTAAATCTGCTCTTGCTCCCGCATCCCTCACTTAGTTGTATTTCTCTATTGTAAAACCTCGTATATTGGGATTTCACCTCATCCCTCGTCTGATACCTGTACCCCCACTCCCACCTCCCCTGAGAAACCACATCGGCACAGACCCTCCTCCCGAGAAAGCACAGCGCAGAGCTGTTCTCTGACAGTGTGTGTGTGTGCTGGGCGGTGCTCAGGAAGGCCACGGAAGCACGAGGAGACTGCCATTTTCAGTTGTAAAGACTGCCAAGCAAGGGAAAACACCCTCAAATGTATTCACATCTCTCCCGCCTCTTTTTCCTTCTGTAAATATTCAAACCCTTTTTAGAGCTTTTGATAATGTGTTATTCCAGCAAATGCCATGAACCCTGGATGTACAGAGTAGTCCCAAGTCCCATAGGAATGACTCAGTAAAAAGAGATGAAATGGAGTTGGCAGGATATGGTAGAGAATCTTGTTACTACACACGCACATACACCAGCCACCTCCACCCCTATCATCACCATAGAAATTATGTAAAAACTACAGTCTCCTCTCCCTCACACAGGCAGTTGCAACTTTCCCTAAAATGGAAGGGGGAAAAGCTTTCTTTGGCTGAGCCATATGTAAAAAATTATGGAACATCTGTGGAAGTAACAACATACAACAAGACAAGTTATTGGTGGTAAAAGGCAAAGCCCTTGTTTCAAAAACATGTCTTGAGATAGTGTGTACACAGAACTTTGCTTCGTGTTAATTACGCTTAGTAAGTGTCAGCTTTGTGGGCCACAGGCCGGGCTGTAAATAATTCCTGGTTATGATAGGGCGTGCCTCTGCTTTTCCTTTCCTTTTTTGTTCTATGCTTTCTTCTTCTTCCTCTTCTTCCTCCTCCTCCTCCTCCTTCATTTTTCAACAAACTGCACAGCTTTATTTCAATTGTTTCTGTCTTCTGGAAAATAAAATCAGAAATATGGGAGATTTGGTGATTCGTGTAATTAATAGTGGGCAGATGCGCCCCTTCACCCCTGACCGTTTTTCTCCATGGTTGGCCCTAGACGTGAGGGGACAGAGATGGGGTCCAAGCACAACTCATCAGTGAGCTTCAGGAATTTTTTTCCTCTCAACATTTGAATCTGTTCTCAGCCCCAACACCCACCACAAAAATAACGTCATTCCAGGCAAATTTAGTTGCTGTACTTATTCTGGAACTCACTGTGATTTAGCCTGAGTGGCACGCCTTTCAGGCACATGTACTTTAAGATGTGCTGTGATGGAATTAGCCTCTACTGGGAATCCAGGGACCTGGGTTTGGGCCCTGTTCCCCTACCCTTTCACCCCGTGATCTCAGGAAAGGACTCACCCAGTTGTGCACCTGTTGTTGGAGGAGGCAGTCATACCTGCTCACAGTTCTTATGCAGATCAAATGAAATTAAAGCTGCAGAAGCAGGGGTCCTGTTATTACAAGGAAAATTCTGATGCTATTGTTTTTACCTAAAAGGACTCTGAACATCCCATTATCACCTGCTGTCAGATGTCTTTGCCTGTTTTACAGTGCCAGTGAGAAACTCCCCAGTCGGTAAAGAAAAAAGAGCTTGAAAAAACTGAGGGGTGTCTCTGTGGGGAAGAAGCAGGAGGGCGGAGTTTACCCTCTGGTTCTCAGGAAGGGAGGCGTGCCAGAAACCTCTCCGAGTGCAGTGAGGAGGCAGCAGTGCACTGACTGGTAGCCAAAGTGACTCTGTCATCCTCCCCAGCCTTTTCCCCTTCACTCCCCATCAGTAGCCTTCTTTCCAGCCAGTCCCAAATCCAACTGCAATTTCAATGTTCCCTGCACCCATACTCCCCTCATCCGACCTTACCAATCAGAATCCTCCTCATATTTCAAGACCCAGTACACACCAGTTTCCTCCACAAGCACTTCTAGCTCCAAAGCTACCCACTCTCTTCCTCCTTTGTGCTCCCAGATCCCTTTATTATTTGTAACCTTTGCTATTTGTAATACTACAGTCTGCCTGACAGTATAGTTAGCTTTGCAACTGAGCAGAAAAGGGTGGCCCAGCACACTGGTTAGATAGGCAGGCGCTGAGTGAGCCTGCCTGGGCCCCGGTCCCCGCCCTGCCCTCTGCCCATGCTGTACTGGGGGGTGAATCCTTAGTCTGCCTGTGTCTGGTTTCCTGATTTGCAAACCTGGCTTAATAATAACAGCTACCTTACAAAGTTCTTGAGTATTAAATGAATGTAAAAGTCTTACAACGGTATGTAAGCACCTAAGAAATATTAACTACTAAGGAGCAACTGCGTACCAGAGAAGAGAGGCCACATCTTGTTCATGCTTTTATTCCCCCCGTACTTTACTTGTGGAAAAGACCCAGTCTATGAACATTAAAGTCCACATTAGGTACATTTAGCAACATAAAAATCTATTCATCTGAGTCAGCTAAATAATTCAGAGTGCACCAAGCCTTCTCTCCCACAGCCCCGGCCCTCCAGTCACTGAAAATCTGTGAGGAATCCGAGGATTTCAAAACAGCCGCAGAGCCTGGCGGGTACGTCTTCATGTGTCTGCTTTCTCTTTTGGGAGCAGTCAGCAGAGCCCGATTAGAAGGCATGTGTGTGTATGCAGCATTATTTTTCAGAGCTGAATGAAAGAATGGGAGTCCATCCTGCTGGAATGCTTCCATCCAAGTTTCTAGGGCTCGATGCCCTAAGCACTTGAGGCAATTGAGGTCCCTCCAAAAATGGAAAGCTTCGTGTTCTCTGTTCAAGCTTTAGCAGCATTTACAACAAATCAGGTGACTGAAAGTATGAATAACTAGAAATGGGAACCAGCTTTGCTGAGGGAGTGTGTTTATGAATGTGTGTGTGTTTATGTGTTTAACCTTCCTGCCAGAAGCAGGAGGGCAGTTTTTCACTGGGAATCAGTTAACCTTGTATAAAGCTTATCTCAGTGGTTCTGATTCCCCCTGCCCCTGGGGACATTTTGCAATGTCTGCAGACATTACTGGTTTTCGCAGCTGGAGAGGTGATGCCAGCAGCTAGTGGGGAGAGGTCAGGGGAGCTACTAAATATCCATACTGCAGCCCTGGCTGGCATAGCTCACTGGATTGAGCGCGGGCTGTGAACTAAAGTGTCGCAGGTTCGATTCCCAGTCAGGGCACATGCCTGGGTTGCAGGCCATGGCCCCCAGCAACCGCACATTGATGTTTCTCTCTCTCTCTTTCTCCCTCCCTTCCCTCTCTAAAAAAAAAATAAATAAAATATTAAAAAAAAAATATCCATACTGCACAGGACAGCCCCCCCAACAATGAGTCATCCTGTACACAGTGGCCATGGTGCTGAAGTTGAGGAACCAGGGTTACCTTACCCTAAAAAGAATAACGAGAATTCTTGGTGAGGAATGTCTAACGCGTCTGTCCAGGAAGCCATGGCCCCCAGGGAAGGCCACGTGGGGCTTCCCCTGGACCCAGATAGACCATGTGTTTTCAAAAAAGTTCCTCCTGTCCTTCCTCCCCAGTAAATTCAGTTTATGAGGAGGGACTTCACAGGAAGAGCGGGGCGTTAGGTGGGAAGGTCGAGGGGCTTCTTCTGACTTTGTCCTTTGCTGGCTGATTGTTTCCAGTGGCTTAATCTGAACCTGCCTTTTTGTGATTTATTTTTTACTCCCAGTTTCACAGTGTTCTAGTTCCACGAGACAAGATACATGGAGGAGGTGGGGAAGGGTGAAAGCAGCAAGAGGCTGCTGGGTGGAGAGAGAGGGAAGCACAAAAGAAAACAGGAGAGGGAGAAAGAATGAGAGAGAGAGAGAGATACAAATGGAGGTTCTCCTGGTTTAATGGCCCTGGAGTTTTCAGCTAGAGGCGTTTTTTGCTGTCAGCGTCTGTCTATCTTGTGCGCGCGCGCGCACACACACACACACACACACACACACACATACCCGGCCCACCACCACATGCAGGCCAGGTGGTTCCTGCTTACATACATGGCTTGGTGCTTTTACTCTTTGGCTAATTCCATTTCACACATGAACAACATAGCCTCCTCCCAGAGATTTGCCATCCATCTGCTTGTGGAAAGCCTGTCTGTTTCCCTCTGAAAACGGGTCCAATCAACATTTTACTTTGGCCAGGGTGATTTACCAGCAGCTCCTCCATAAGGTCTATAATTGCACCTTCTCATTCTCATTTGCCTGGCTGGCCTCACCCTCTGTCCTCTCTGTGTGCTGCTACCCTAACCCACCTGCCCCCCATGCCAGCCCTCTCCTTTTCTGTGAAGAGGCCCTGTCAGAATGAAGGACAGAATCAGCTTCCTTCCCCCAAAGTGGCTCATTACTCATAACTTTGAAGCAGTGTTGCCTTCTGTCCTCACAAGGTTTGCAGATTCCCCACGCGCACCCCCACCCCCAAATGATCCAGAGTGAAATAGTGGTTGAATGCCTTGCCTCGCACTCCCTCTGAGCTGTGCCACTGTAGCAGTATTGTGGGCAAATATGCCACCGAGTCTTTACTTGTAATCCGCTCCAGCCTGTCTATTCCCATATGCTTGCGGCAGACAGTGGTTAATATCGGTCTGTAGCATCTTGAGGCTAGCTATGAAGTCTAACTCTGGTCCCACCATGCCGATACAGTGCACACGTTCTCTCCACTCTGGAACACAGTGTCACATCTAAGTGGCCGACAGGTTATGGGATGTGGACCCTGACTCCGATATTGCAGCCACGCTTGTCATTGAGTAAGGAGGGGTAGGCTGGGCACAGAGGGACCGAGGACTGAGCCACGTATTGGGGTTCCACCACCTTTATCTCAAATGACTTCCTGTTCCTGAATTTTGAAGAATAACACAAGTAAAAGGGATATCATGAGAACTGAGAAGTAAATCTAATAATAAACTCTTTGGTATTTACCAGACAAATGTCCATGTTGAAGCTTTAGGGACCCAGATGACAACAGGAGTTTTATAAAAACATCTGAAATCTGCTGTTTGCAAGGAAAAAATAAAAATCTGAAGGATGATTAAGAAGGTGTGGGGGATCTGCAGGGCCTCAGGGGGTGTGAATTATGCTTTTCTGCTGTGCACTGCCAGGTAACCAGGACCTATCACCAGACTTTTGGAGCGCTGTAATAGATTTGGAGCATTCCCAGACAGTAAGTTAAGAGGTAAACACTGTTAAAATGCTGCTCTACAAAAAGGCATTTTAAGCTAATACACGTGAGGGAGGAACGCACGTGTGAGGCGGGCCACTTTTGGTAAACTCGGCACAGTGAGACCGAGCACGTTCTTTTCTCCTGGGTGAAGCCTGTGGGTGCAGAGGGTTCCGGAAACAGAAAGCACTCGCAGGTATTTGTTTTGCTCTGGTCTGTGAAACCCTGAGTCAAGCAGGCATTTGGGCACTTTAAAATAGGGGAAAATTAGGAGAGCTAGTACTTGGTAGCATTTTACAGGGAAGAAAGGCAGCAGCTAGAGTACTGCTCCACTTTGGCCTTACTGAGCTTATATGCAATGGGCACCAGGAACCACCACTCGTCAGGACCCTGGGCACAGAGGGCACAGAGGGCACTGGCCCAGACCCAGCACCATTGGTGGATACAGAAGGTCCTAGCAGGAGATGCAGCACCAGCCGTAGGGTTGCTTCCAGCCCAGCCGAAGCTGCTGAAGCTCCTGAGTGGCCCAGCCCATGAACTCCTTAGGACAGTCATGGAGCACCCACATCCCTTCTCCCCTAGAACGCTGCTCTCTTCTCTTCACCTTGACTCCTAGTCAGTCAGAGATCCCAGATGATCCGCTCTGTCAAAGCCATGTTCAGCCCAATCTTCTGGAGGCTCCCTTAAACATTCCTCCAAGCCCCACTCTAAACGGGAGACCAGATAGGGACAGCATGGAGAACTTCGGTTAATTTCCCATGAAATGGCCACTTCGTTGTAGGGCATAAGCGGGTGTGTGCCTGAGCCTGGATTGTTGAGCAGGTCCTGGAAGGAAGTCGACTCCATTCTAGTATTCCGTAGGCAAGATCTGCTCGTGCAGCCTGGATCGCGTAGAGAGGGGCAGTCAGAGAGCCAGCCTCCGGCAGTGCTGGAGAGTCGCCGCAGGGAAACTCCTCCTCCACTGAGATTTTCCAGGTGAGCCATGTGGAGAGTTTCAGATCCCTGAGTGATTGTGTGTGCAGGCCCCTTCTACACACTTACACACACACTTACGTGATTCTTTCCTGCCGTCATTTGAACACATAGCTCTGATTTGGCTTATAGGAGCAATTATACTGTAGCAACAATTAATTACAAGAGAAAGTGGAAGTCAGAAATCCCAAGTTCCAGACTGAGTCAGGCTGCCAGCTTCTGTCCATGTTAGACAAAAAGCACTTAGCCTCTCCGGTCTAGAATTTATGTGAATTATCACACCTGTTCACCCAATATTATAGGATTGTCTGGAAAAGCATATGATGTCCAGGATGCAGAAGTGCTTTGAGGAGTTAAAAGGACTTCCTTTGTATAGTGGGTTCTTGAAGCTGTATAGCCTCAGTGCTCGGCCCTGAGTTAGTCCGCTCGTAAGGCTAGTCCAAACAAGCGTCATTCGTTTTGAGCAGCTCAAATGCACATTCGGTTAGGAAAAATGACTCTTAAAAACATCATTATTTGTTGTCATAATAATCAGGTAGGATTGAATGGACTTTCCTGAGGATGCATTACACCAACAGCCTCCAACTTGCTGCTGTAGGATCACTATACTTTTCTGGAAACCTCTTTAATTAACTTCCATGCACTCATAAAACTTCCCCTTGTCTCTTCTCCTTCCCTGTCCTCAGGTAGCCCTTGGGAACTTGTGGGCAAAGTTAGGACCTGTGCACCCTAAATTGCCCTCCTTCTCTCTGGGCCTCCACCTCATTGATCAGCAATACCATAGCCAGCAGCAAGTAGCTGCAAATTCTCTTGTACCCTAAGGGAGCACCTCAAACCCCAATCTGTTCTCATGTCACTTGTGAAACGTCTTCGAGCCTGTGATATCAGAGATGCTGGGAGCTAGCATTTCTTGTGGTCAGTCACGAGAACGTCGTGGCCCAGCCTTGAGTCGGGGCCGAGGGTGACTGGTTGAGTAATGAGAGGATCTAAGTGCTTCAGGAGATTTTTGTATAGGAGTGACTGAAGAGGGTAGTCCTTCATTTGTGACATTTGCGTGTTCAGAATAATGAGAGGTTATAACTGATTGGTAATGAGATCTTGCTCTGTAAAAGACGGCGAAGGTGGCCAAACTGAAGTCAGTAAAAATAGCCTGATGCAAAGTGACTAGAAGAATTTCAAGACTGTGGAGATCATGCTTGAACAATAACAGATCAGAGGCAGCACTCCAATTTTTAGACATGTTGATTAACAAGTGTAATATTATTCAAAGACTGGTGCATGATTATAAGAATTCCCTTTTCCCAGCCCTATTGCTAATTATCCCTTCATTAAAAATAAATTTTAGACTTCCCACTTCAAAATTCATTACCTGAACCAGATCAAATGTCATATAACAGTACCATTCATTGTATTGAAGTACGGTCGACATATGACATTCTGTGAGTTTTGAGGTGTACAAAATGTTGATTTGATACACTTACATAGATCCACTTATGTATTGCAGTGTGATTACCACCTTAGCAAAGATCTACAGAGAGTTGGGGTTTATAAGGGAACTGGAGAGGTATTAAGGGCAGAAACTTGCCACTGTTAGATAAATAAGTCCTGGAGATCTAAAGCACAGTATAGCAATTACAGTCAAGTATTCTGTATTATATAGTCTGTATTATACATTGCTAAGTTGCTAAGACAACACTTTCTTTTAAAAGCTCCTTACTGAAAATAAAGTATTTTTTAGTAGTAAACTTTTAACATTCTGGTTTCTTTCCTACTTGAAAATTTGGAAGAACTAAAATGAGATCACATTGGCCCAAGTCAGAAAAGTCAAGAAGATAGAAATAATACAGATAAAAAACAAAAGCCCCACATCTCTCCATGAGTACTGGAGCCCCTTGGTTGTCATGTCTGTTTCTCGGAGCGTCTTTCCACCTGAGGAGGCGAGGAGGCGTTCCTGAAAGGACAGGATTTGCACCTGGGTCCTTATAATGCGAGAGAAGGGAGTGCCTGGTTGGGTGGATTCCAGGTTTGTCACTGATTTGCTTGGCCACTGGCAGGACCTCTTCCTGTTGCCACCCCTCCGTTTGTGAGGGAGATTTCACCGCAGCAGTAGGAACAGGATCCCCTGACACTGAGTTGCCAGGGCTCGAGGGATTCAGACCCCCTCTCTACTGAGTGTCTCTCTGCGAAGGGGGGAACCTGACAAGTTAAAAAGCAAGAGTCACTTATCCACAGTCTAGCTGTGTCAGAGCTCCCTTCATCTGAAGCAAAGGCTTAGGAAGGTTTCAGAAGAGGAGCCAGAACAGGAGCTTTTATGATACCAGGTAAGGGGAGAAGAGAAAGTGTGACCCGTACTTTGGTGTAAACAACGTCACATGCCCGCACCTCCTGCACGCAGCTCCCTCTCGCTCACCTGCACGGTGCTGTGAGCCCACTGAAGCTATCGGTTGGCAGAACATTTGCTCACCAAACAGCTCAGGTGTCTGATATTTCTTGATGCAACGTTTCCCCACCCTACCCCCACCGTCTCTGAAAATTCGGAAGAATGAGTGGCCCTCTCTAAGGGTAACTGTTGGCAGCAAGCCAAGGCAATTCTGTTCCAGCTTGTGATTGAGCCATTCTTTTTCACATACAGAAGCAAAAAACCAAACCCTTATGTACTTCAGAAGATAAATATCCTATTTAAGCACTTTGCAACAGATGTGAAATTAGAATATTAGAAGAAATACATGTGTAGTGGCCATGAAATGGGCTTAAAGGTCAATCTCAGCCAAAATGCATGTTTTCCCTCTTTATTTCCATAGAAAATCACCCATTTGTGACTTTACTGTGATTGGTTTTACTTTGTCACAGTCATGGTTGTCCTGATATGTCTGCTTTGTAGACGGGATGTGTGTGCACAGTCACTCCTGCACGCGTGTGCACACTCACACCCCCATGCACACTCACACCCCCACGCCGGAGGCGGCGTGTGTATGCCCTCACCCTTGCCCTTGGGCCTGTGTACAACCTTAGAAAGCAGCAGGGAGCCCAGTGTTGGTCTCTGCAGCTTTTTACGTTCAAAATATTTTGGAAAAAACCCCATTCGGAGGAAAAGGAGAGACTCAAACTGAGAAGTGTATACATTGCTTTTCATCTCCTAATCTCAGAGCCATACAAATCTATTACTTAAAAATGACATATTCCAGTCATTGTTTATTTAAGGAGACATAGGGGCAAATGTAACTGTTAGTACAATAAGTTATTTTGCTCTTTTTTTCTCTGTGTCCTTGCCACTGTTAAAAGGACACCAGTGATTGATATGTGGGTGATAGGTGATGTAATTGTTTTAATTTGAGGAATCTCATCCTTAGAGGCTTGTGAATTTGTGTCTTCTCACACCGTATTAGATAAAAACCTAAACCAGGAGGGCCAGGGAAAACTGCTGTTAAAAAGCTCAGTGCCCCCCAGCACTTGCGTCGGATTAACCTAACAAATAAACACAGAGCTGTCCCCGTCCCATGCGCTTCTCCTGAAATCCAGCTGGGAACCTCATGGTTTCACGTGTGACTCAAAATGAGGAGCCCTGATACCCAGGCCGAGCTTTTTCTCATGCCATAAGCCGCTACGTGTACTTACATCACATGTAAATCGGAGTCAGACGGGGTGACAATCAGCTATGCAACTGATGAGAAATTATGCAAAATTAGATGGATTGTGTACACGTTTTCAGTTTTTGTCTCTTAGCAGTTTAAATCTTTAACTAAAGTGCACACTAGAGAGGCCCAGTCTGTAACTTGGAGGTTTTATATGTGCTGGTTGTAAGGTAATTGCCTCCCAAGTTATTTTTATGGGTCATTCTATCTAGTGGCAACTTAGACTGTAAAGCCATCTTCCAGCTTCCCAAAAGAAATGTCTGTTTTCTCACTTTCTAATAACATCTTAGGGTCTGAGAGTAAGAAATGTCACAGTGAATACAAATTAGTCAGCTTCAGGCTTACTACTGAGTGCAGATTGTTTGGCGCTGGGCTCCACCCCTTTGGGGTCGAGAAGCAAACTCACTCACTTACGGGTGTCAGCCTCCGTGTGTCCTCTGTAGGTACACTCGGAAAACCAGCACAGCCTCTGAGACGGACTTCCTAACTTCCTAACACTGTGTTGTCTGATAGCTGAGCTGTTGTTACATAAAAACATGCAGATGTTTGGGATCCTGTCTCCCCGCCCCGCATTCTCAACCTCTTAAGTGATACAGATAGAAGCATTTTAATATTTATTTAGAAATTTGGCACCCTGGGACTGTTTATGAGCTTGCTCATTTGTTTGAAGGTCCCCAGAGATGATGAAAGTCGTACCACCATCTCTCTAGCCGCCTGGATGCCACAGACGTAAAATGCAGCATAGAGCATTCCAGCTCCTATTTATGGAGAGCACTGCTGCCATTCCCACTTGAGTGGAGTGATTTACTGAGGATTCACGTAATTTACATTCACATGTGACTCTGTTGCTTTCAGAGGACACTTACATTGCCACTGAGCTGAGTACCTGTGGGCTCTGTCTTCCCAGGCAGCAGCGTGTCGTGTGTTCTGTGTGCTGTAGAAAAGGTGGTTGTCCTCCCAAGCCATCCTTTGTCCTTGTATCTCTTTGCAGCGGAACTACACACCTTCTGGTCAGGCCAATTGGCCTTATAAAGAATGAGGTCTTGCCCTTTAAAAACTCTGTAGGTAATAGGACGAGCAGTTACTTGTCTGTCACCACCTCCACACACTCCCACTGCCCTCTATTGGGAGTGGGGGGTGGCTGGACTAGAGGAGTGGACTTTGCCAAATGCTGGCAGAAAGCCGCAAGATACCTTCAAATGTGTCACTGGCTCTCGTTTCCTGCAGCCGAGCCTCACTTGCTCCAGGACCTCGATGGCAGACTTGGACAGCGATTTACCATGTGCACTCAGCTGTTCTCCTCATAGGCCTTCCCCCTCAGAGCTCCCCTTGCACCCTTGGTTGTCATATTTGCTGATCTTTCCAAAGGGAAATCCAGAATGGGGGCCAGCCTTGGCCTCATACCTTTTGAGAATGTCACTGCCAAGGCCTAGGTCCCCTCCCATGCACACCCCAGCACCTGACAATGGGGGTAAATGTTCTCATTTATTAATCATTCATTCTAAATGTCATTTTAAAATTTATAAAATATACTTGGAAAAATTAAATAATTACTGGGTAAATGAGTAGATAGTAACAGAAGTATCATAAGAATAGGCCTGGTTATTAATTACACCAATAATGATTATAAGAGATAACATTTATTGAGTGCTTGTTGTGTGCCAACCACTGCACTAAAACATCCACATGCATCAGCTCTTCAAAGGCGCAGGGCGATTGTAAGGTGTGTGTGCTGTTATTATCCTCATGCAATAGAAGAGGCATTGGGGGCTTAGTGAGAGTAGTCATGTAACCTGAACACAATCACGGCTAGTAAACAGAGGGGAGGGGTGGGTCAGTGAAGGCTCTGTGGACATATCAACAGTAATGTCCCAGGCTGGGGACATTGTCCCAGCTGGGGACAATCACAAAAGTTCCCACTAGATGCTGTGTGGTAAGTTCCATCCCTCCAAATGTCCTGTAATTGGAACACAGGCCAAATTTCAGACCATGACTGGTGTTCACCTCTATATCTAATACTCTGTATCTAAGGAGCAAATAGAAATTCATCCTTTCATTTACACCAAGCTGTTACCATTAACACCTCTAATTATTAGTGTTCCGAGTACTGCGTGGTCAAACTTGCCAAAATCTCACAAGTGATCCACGCCTCTCTGTTTCATCCTATTTGACACATGCCATGTAAAGCAGTCAGTTGTGGTGCATTCCGCTTTATACCAGAGCCTGAGCATTTCTGAAAGCCATAGTGCTCCACCGAGGGCGAGGGAGGGGCAGTTAAGGAGAACCAGCATATCCAAACAATTTTCATTTCTTAAGTACTAGGCACACGGCGTACAACAGGATGACGGCAGCTCACGCCACTATATGTGATACACAATAGGAAGCTGTTTAAGATGGTGAATCCTGAGTTCTCATCACAAGGAGAAATTTTTTCCCTTTATTCTTTTATTCTTTCTTCCCTTTTCATTGTGTCTATAGGAGAAGATAGATGTTAGCTGAACCTGTTGTGATACTCACTTCATAAAGTATGTAAGTTAAACCATTGTGCTGTATACTTTAAATTTACACAAGGTCTGCCCAGAAAAAGTCCAGCCATGACTAATATAATGAGAACGGTTTGCATGACATCAATGTAACCTGGCAGCCAAGGAGAGTGGACTGGAATGCACATGTGTGAACAATGACGACTTCACTGTATTAGCCAGTTGGGGTGGTAGACACCATTGAGTGAGCATGTGCGCTGTGTGGCCATCCCATTCAAAATGACTGAGCGAGTAGAGCAACAAATCTGCATAAGATTTTGCGTTAAGTTCGAACATTCCTCCACAGAAACTATTTGGATGATTCAGAGGGCTTTTGGGGACGATGCAATGAGTGAGTCTCAAATAAAAGTGTGGTGCAATTGCTTCAAAGATGGTCAAGAATCTGTTGAAAGTGATCCATATTCTGGAAGGCCTGCAACAAGCAGAACACCTGAGAGTGTTGAACGTGTATGGGTTGCAATCAACAAAGATCAGGGACTGACAGTGAGAGAACTAGAAGCTGATCTGAGGATTCCAAAAACCACTGTTTCCAAGATTTAGACGCAAGATCTTGGTGGGAAACATGTCATGGCAAAATTTATTTTGTGGCCTCTGCTACTGGAGCAGAGGAACATCATGCTGCAGTTGCTAGTGACTTGATTCAAACTGCTACCAATGACCCGGATTTTCTCAAGAATTGTGGGTCTGTGGCTATGATCCAGAAACAAAGGCGCAGTTGTCCCAATCGATGTTGCCTGGTTCTTCATGCCAGAAGAAGGTGCGGCAAAGTTGCAGCAAGATCAAGACCATGTTACCTGTGTTTTTTGATTGGGAAGATGTTGTCCATTCTCCAGGCCAAAAAATTAGTAAGGAGTACTACTTTAGTGTTCTTCATCGGTTGAGAGATAAAGCACAATGAAAATGGCCACAGCTATGGGCAGCTGGTGATGGGCAGCTTCATCACAACAATGTGCCCACTCATGCATCACATCTTGTGCAGAGATTTTTGGTGAAACATCAAGTCACCCAGGTGACTCAGCCCCCACTACAGACCAGATTTGGCTCCCTGTGACTTCTGGCTTTTCTCAAAACTAAAATCACCTTTGAAAGGGAAGAGATTTCAGATCATGGATGAAATTGAGGGAAATATGATTGGACAACTGATGGCGATTCCAACAAAGGATTTTGAAGAGTGTTTTGAACAGTGGAAGAGATGCTGGGAGGACTGTGTGAGGTCCTACGGTGTCTACTTTGAAGGGGACTGAGGAGTCATTGTCTTGTGTACAAAGTTTCTTGTATCTTGTATCTTCTTCAATAAGTATCTCTATTTTTCATATTACTTGGCTGAATACCTTTTAGGGAGACCCCGCACAGTGAGGTATGTTAACTATTTCTCAATAAAACTGGACAAAATTCATTTTTTGTACAACTCCAAGAACTTTTCACAGGGAACCTGAGATTCATAGTCTAGAGAAAAAAATAATAGCACAAGGAAACACTATACCTACTTTGATAAAAAAAGAATAATTAGAGAAATTACCTATTAGACATAAACAGTTTAACAAGGAGGATTATTAATTCTTTCATTTAATGAACAATTTCAGTACCTATTGTGTGCCAAGTATTTTTTTGTAGCTCTAGGATAGCATTCTCTTCTCAGTCTTTTGTTGCACCAGAGTGATTTGACCCATTCCCCATTAATCACCCTCGCTCACTCCATTTATTCATTCATTTTCATAGTTTTTAACCTCAAGAATCCTGAGGTTAAAGGTAGAATCAATATGAAGGACCTCTGAAAACTTCACTGTTGAACCAAACCTCAAAGGATGAAGTAGGGTACTGGCAGGGGGAAACTAGAGAACCACGTTCTAGACCTAGAAGTCCCATTTTGTTCAAGTTTGTCTTTCCTTGATAATAAGCTCAAACCTAGAAGCCCCAAACTACCAATCATTATCTCATGCTAGACTTATATAGGCCTGACCTTCTGTACTAAAGTCTGTAAATTGTCCAAAAGTACAAATTGATATAAATTACTGTAACTGAATACAATTCCACATGAATTGATCGCCACTGCTAGTTTACTGCTCAGTAACATTGTATAGAGTTTGACTGTGTTGTTCTAGTGAACACACACTCATTATTTTGCTCAGATATCTGTGCACAGGATACGTTGCATGTAATGGCAGTATCCTTAAGCATGAGGAGTTGTTCACTTATGATTACCCTTCTTAGGGACAGAGTCATGGATTTGTTATTCAAACCAAAATGACATCCATCATTTGCTTGGTAGCTGGGGATAACATTCATAAACTGAATACCAGGGCAGGCCATAAAAAACGTTGTGATTCCTGCTGTTAAAGTAGATGTATGGTTAAATGCTTTTTTATTCTGGTTTCCCTTGAGAAGTGTGGCTCGGAGAATGTTATGGGTGTTTGCCTCACCTTCATGACAAAAATACCTTCCAAATGTCCCAGAAATGTCTTTCATGGAACAAACTGGGGGTGGCGCCACTAATATGAGTAATGAGCCAGTCCTGATGGGATGGACCTTTTCCTTTTCACAGCCAACTCCTTTTTTCTTTCCTTTTTTCATTTATACTCTAGGCAGTTAACAATGTGGGGCTTACGAAAGAAACACTAAACCTTCATTTTAGGAAAAGTTGACAAAAAGTTTAAAATACTGGTGAAGGAGGTGCTGTTGGGCCCCAGGATCTGTTTTATCACACATTATTCATTCACTCGTGTTTCACTTATTCATTTAGTAAACACTTACTGAAAGCCTACCCCACGCAAGGTACGAAGCCACATCCTGCGAGTGCTCCACTGCAAACGCAGTGGGGCCTCCTGCTTTCTGGAGCTGCAGGTGTGCCGGGGGCCAGACGTGTGCACACGGGGCGCAGCCTCCACGCAAGGAGAAAGGCAGAAAGTGCAGAAGAAGCATGTTGAAAGCCAGAGAGAATTCAGAGGGGTCTGAGGTGTTGTATGCAGTAAATGATTTTAAAATGTATGGTTTACAAGAAAGTTGGAAATTTCCTTAGAAAACATTTTTCTACTAAATAGAATTTACATGCTGAGAGGAACAATATAGCTGACATTTACGGAATACTTAATTTGTACTGGGCGTTACACTAAGTGCTGGGTATGCGCCGTCTCATTCAGTCCCCACAACAACCCTGTACGGTGGGCATTGTTTTTTCTTATTTTTTACAGATTGCTCAGTTACATGCTCCATGGTTCTAGCAAAAGCTTTGTCTTTAAAAGACCATGCAGATAGCGGGTACAAAGGAGAGGAGAGGTGGAATTCAGTATTAATTATTGGGCCAGTAGAAAAATAAATGTTGTAGGAAGTCATTTTACGTTAATTAAAACTAAATTATGGGATCTTTTTAAAAAAGTAAGTTGTATTTCTTTAAGTAGGCACAACCATATAAATTACCATCTAAAATGTTTTTCAATTCGTAAACACTACTTTATAGAAACTAGATAATGACCACTTTTGTTGGCACACTAAATGTCAAATGGATGACCAAGAAAACCTGATTTTTATCCCATGAGTACATTAAACATTTTACCTCCAGTTCGGTTTACATTATTGACTTATGAATGGGCCCTTTCCCCCTGCAGTGCGCGGAATTCTCACTCATTTGAGGGGAGAAGAAAATGACTGAAAGTTTTACTCCATTGTTTCCCTGCCTTGAGTTAACTCTCACTTCCAGGAGAGATGCAGAGGTGGGGGCCTCTCAGAACCCCATTTGTCCCGTACTTGGAGCAGGAAGACTCTCGATAACAGTAGAACAATGAGGCTGAGCATCTGTGTCGGCTATACTAAGGTTTTTTCCATTAATGAAAACATTACTGGATTTACCTTGTCTCCACCAGACAGGCAAAGGGTGAATTGACGTGGCCACCTGTGGTGGCTGGCTCTCACCTGTGGTGGCCGGCTCTCGCCTGTGGCGGGGGTCACGGGGGTCGAGGGTGGCGAGACTTGCTCGAGGACCCTTCTGTTGGCTGCTGCCCTCGTTTCTCACAGAGCTCCAGTTCCCACCGGCTAAGGGAAGGCTGGGGCTTAGATGTCGAAATAGTTCCTTTGGATCCTCCAATTGTACCATAAAATTACTTGTGAGAAAGAGATATAATATGCTTGGATTGTCACTGTTATTAATGAATTTTATTTATGTGCATAATAAAAGTAAGTGCTAACGATATTTTTATGTGAATCAGTACATTCTGTTGGGATACAAATCAGTGAGGCCTTCCATATCAATGTCCAAATTCTTTGAAAGTGATCCAGAATTTCAATTCAGTTTTTACTTTTATTAGAAATTTTTTTAAGAGGTACCTTGACAAAGACATAAAAGAAAAATGAATTATTTCCATTAGAATAATAGAGTGCATGTATCAACTGTTGTTTCACTGCTGTTAACTGACCAATTTTTATTTTGTTTACCCCTTGATATTTTAAATATTATTACTTCCCTTGGAGAAACCAAGGCATGGGTAATTTGCCAGAGGGACACACTGCTATCACCACTAGGAAAAGGGGTACCTTGGAGAGGTGTTAGGAAAACGAAACAAGGTTGCATTCTGGGGTCCAGGTATAATGCCTGAGATGCAATGTACTCAACCAGTTACAGCTGATAGTATCATTCTAGAGTCCAGAGAGCAGTACTTTCAGTCTTTTGTGCCCAACACAAATTCACAGATCCTTAAGTTGTACAATCTTATCAATTTAAAGTTAAGGACCCAGAAAAAGGACTAATAGGAGTACTCCAGTCTACTAATGTTTAGTAAAAGGAAGGGCAAACGTCATCATCTCTTTCAAAGGCTTCAAACTGCATATTATGTTAATAAACTAGTATTTACATAGATGCATGAACACAAATTACTGCAGATAAGGAGGCCCCAGTGAAGAGGTTGTACTGGGTCTAGTTTTTTTGTTGTTCCTTGTGCCTGTTTTAAACCAATTTATGGTTCATAAGCTGATGAAGCAGTGTGTGCAAGCTTGAACTACGAGAAACAGGTTTGAGTAAGTCTAGACATTTGGTTATCTGCTGTCTAGCATTCATTTGTGTCGTGGGCGTCAAGCTCCGGGGATTAGTGTTTCATTATGCAGAAGCTGGTTTATCTTTGGCTTCCTTACAATAGCTGAAAGTGTATTCTGAGTGGAGAGAGTCTGAAGGCCCGGGCTTAGTAACTATAGGATCATACCAAAGTAAGTTAGATGGGGTTTAACAGCGGCCAATAGGCATGATGACCTCACTCTGATAATTTAATTGGTTGGACGTGTCTCATCACCTCATTTAGTGCACAGTGTACAGAGCAGCTGACCAGGAGGCCCTGAACAGTGAATGACAGAGAAGGGCAGGGGCCGTTTCTGTTTGTGGGGCCTGACACCTAGTGTGCTGGTAGCCGGAAGGGATGAGATTGCCTGTGCTGCAGAAATCTAAAGGCCTCTAGGACACCTCTGAGTAGATCATCACCGCCTGGTCACATTTTAATTAGCTCCTTTAGGCAACAGAAAGCAGTTCCATTTTTATTACCCAAATTAGTAATCTTTTCTGTAAACAATCAACATTTCATTTTTAAAATGCAGAGCGGAACAATGTTTCATTTTCCTTACTTTCTGACTTTGAGAATGTGATTCCTTTTTAGAATGCAAGCAGGAAGGTAAAGTAACTCTCGTTTGCCCAAATAACTACCTCTTTAAAATGTTTCCCTAAGCTGGATACTTCCAAAGGAAGTCTTGGCTTCAGGCCAAGTTCAGTGGCGCATAGAAACCAGCATTATGTCAGGTGGGCGGCCGGCTGTGTGAGTGAAAAAGCCCAGGCCACCATCACACACGCAGGCTTTTTCTTCAGATACCAGAATGTCACATCACACAGATTTTTTTAAAAGTAGTGATTAAGATGCACTGCTTTAATAAAGCCAAGATTGCTGATTCAATCCTGATTTGGACTTCTCAGTTTCATTCATTCATTGATTCTGTCACCCAGTGACTCAGATTCATTCATCCATCCATTAATCATTTGCTGCGTATGATACAACTGCTAGATAGACGTGCGTTACCTGGTCCCCACTTTATGGACATGAACCCTTGGTAGAAAAGGGTCACTGTATGAGTAAGTGGATGTTATAATCCAGGTCTGTAACAAAAAGGATGAGTCAAGAGTCTCTACAGAAAGGACAAGCTATATTTTGAAGCTAAAAACCAGTTCTTCCTTTGAAAGGCAACATGGTGTATGGTGAGAACCTGGATTTAAGAACCAGACAGACCTGGGTTCAAATTCTGCATCGATAATGTCGTAGGTATGGCATTGTGAAGAAGTTCTTTCGGGTTTTAGTTTGTCTTTAAATGGAGTAACCGACTCTACTTTGTACAGGTCGTGTGAAGATAAACTATAAAACATGCAGCCTGATGACCAGTGTGTTTAAACAAAGTGTGTAGCAAGTGCTATTTCCCTTCCCCTTTCATTTCCAAGCTGCTTTGGAAGGGGTGAAAGACAGAAACCTCCTCTAAGACTAGAAAACTGTAGGACTTGCCTTTGCAGGCAGTCCGCCTGGGGCAGCACCTCGAAGCCAGAAGGTCGGGGCCAGTGTCTCCCCACCTGGGTTGCAGGTGCCCCATGGTCCACCTCCCCTCAGAGCCTGAGTTTCCCTCAGCGACCAGTGCTGGGCCCTCCGATGATGCCTGGAGCTGCCAAGAGAGACGGCAGCCCCACAGCACAGCCTGGAGAGGGGCAAACCCTCTCACCAAGGCACAAGCTCGGGATGCCATTGTTCCACTGCCAAACTCATGACCTTTGGGGAATTTGGAAATTTACTACTCTGTGGGGGGAAGGAGACAAAGAAATTCAAGATGAAGCTTTGTGTAAGTAAAGGGCTCTTATTATAATGGTGTTGAATTGTGTTTGGATTTTGCATACTCTTCAGATTTCTTAGGGTGTGGGTGAGGGAGTCCTAGGAGATTTAATTAGCTCCTTACAAGGTGCTGAAGTTTGTGACATTGAGGCCCATTTTTTTCCTTTGTCCCCTGAGGTGGGGGACCCTGGAAATTACATTTCTGTGAGACTGAGGCTGTTCCCATGGTTAGAATTGTATGGATATTTGAATATAGTTTAGCTACTTGGTGGAATTTTAGTTTGTTGTTTTGTTTTGGGGAAAGGGAAAATTAAAGTAGTGTAGATCTTGATAGAGAAGAGTGTAGGCTGTCCAGTGATAATGCTTTCATGGGCTTCTGAGATAAGGAAGAATTGGTTGCAGTATTAGCAAGCCCCTTCGGAGATGAGGATGCATAGGAGGCTGCCTCAGGCAATGTATTGATCTTAATAGTCTCTGATGGTTAAGATCTGGTTTATTTCAAACCAAATTTCTTAGCTTTGATTATTTTGGATGCAAGCTCTGGACTGGGTGCCTAGGAGCATGCACAGCAAAAGGGGAGACTTTAAGAAAGTTTTCTGCTATTGGCAGAATTCACATTCTACAGTTCACAGTTCAAAGAATCAACATTTACATTAATTTAGTCAGATGAGAAAATCTCAGAATTTGCATAGAAGCGCCAACAGCGTCTTTCCCACTTTGATTTAGCAAACCTGTATGTCATGCATTTAGTCATGTATTCAACTAACGTTTACTGAGTCTCTCCCTAGAGCAAGACACTGGGAGTTAGAGAAGTGAATTAAAACATAAAGTTAACCTCAGGAAGCTGACAGTCTACCAAGGGAGATAAAACATATATATGAACAACTTAAGCAGGGACAAAATTGTGTCATATCTTAGGATTCTAGTCACTCAAGAGGGCTTTCGTGGGTAAAGAAATTACTTTCTTTTGAGGGAATCAGAGAAAGGCATGAGATCTAGCTGATCCAAGACTTTGGATGACTGGAAATCAGGTCCCCTCCCTGAGCCAGCAACATCCACACTAGGATGACATTCATTTCTCTCCTACCTCAATTACGGGCAGGAGTTTTATCATCCTGGAACCTTATCAGTGATCTGCATCTCTACTCGCGCCTCCTCTGATCCTTATCCTCTCCCTGATTTCTTAAATCCTGACGCAGGCAGCAAGATGACTAGGAGAATCTGGGTGAGGGCTCACAGACTGATTCCCACTTGTCTTTGTCGGGAAATACCAGGTCGATGTTGCGATGACTGTGTTGTAAGCTTTTGTCCAGGTTGCAACAAGAACCACATTATTCAGGACTTTTCACCGAGCATTACCTATGAACAGGGCCCTGATTTTTATTTCTGCATAATTTATTACAGATCTGTCACTGGCTTTAAGTGAATATCAGTGTTGAAGTAACATGTGGTATTAGTAAGATTACTAGAGTTAGCCATGCCCTAGAGTCAATAAAACATGAAAATTAGTTATAAATAATTATTATTAATTATACATGATATAAGTCATTTTCTCCAAGCTGGTAGACAGTAGCTAATACCAGCAAGCGTTCTTCATCAGGCTTTTATTTTTTAAGTTATTTTGCATCTTTTGCATCGGTCATTCTCATTCAAAAGAAGCACAGCCACACCAAGAGCATGCAACTGAAATTCTCTTTCTTCCACAGGTCTTAGGTATGACCTAAATGTATGTGATTCTGGTGTATGTGTAGTGCACTAGAAATTCCCTAAATTGGAATTTAGGGAATTGGAATTAAGGAAACTCATGATGAAGACTTTAGAAAATAAAGATTAATTTAGTGAAGCAAAGGATGGCACTCTTTTATGTAATGTTTGCATTTTGTGCATATTAACTTTGCTTACAGCAGGGAACGATATATTAGAAGGTGCCTGCTTACACAGGTTTAGACAAACCACTGATTGAATCATAATCTCCAAATTATTGCTGCACCAAACCAAGCTGACAGAGCCTGTGAGTCTTAACCCCAAGGCAAGCATTGGAGACGCGTGCCCTCCTGCGCCTCACCTTTGTAAATCGGATTTCTTCAGGAGTCATTTTAAGTTCTCCACCGTGAAGGGCCTTACGGCACTGTTTGGTTCTCTAATTGGCTTATGATAGTAGGTCTTGTATCACCAATGAGATTATAAATTCATTCAGGAAAGGAACCTCAATTAAGGGCGCAGTAGAGTCAAAGCATTTTAAAATTAAAAATAATAATATGGGAAAGAAAGGTGGCTAGAGGTCATGACTTGCCCAGAGTCACAGAAAGCAAAAGGGTGAAGCCGCATTAGAACCCAGGTCTCCCCAGGCCTGCCCACTACGTCGTCCTGTGTTTCATGGCTGCCGTTCAGTTAAAGCTCTGGACACATTTTCGGTGACTTGATGTCCATCCTCTGCAGCCAGTGGATATGAAGGCAGGGTGGGTTTTCTAAGGCTTAATTTTCAAGTGTCAAATGCATTTAGAACCAACCTAAACCTGTTCCTTGCATTAACTTAACCTTTCTCATTATCATAGCATCACCCCAGAAATAATTTCCACAAAGGGCCAGCAGGGGGAGTACGGTTGTGTGGAACTTCTGTAACACTTGCCCTTGTTGGAAAAGCACAAAGATAGGTGATGTGGAGGGGCTGAGAAGGGCCAGGTTCTGCACGTCTGAGAGCTTTTAAAATGGTCTTAAAACAACCTTAGGCTTTTATAGACCAGCTTTTTGCATTATATAAGCTGCAAGTCAAATTCTTAATTAGGCTCAGAAAAGTAGGTATACCAATAACAGCTAAGATTTCATATGTTGTTGTTTTTAATTTGCTTTGCTTCTCATAGTGCTTTACATAGAGAAGACAAAAACAAAGGCAGTTCTGTAGAAGAGCCACTTCTCAGGGTGACCATCTCCTGCTGATTTGTAAATGTCGGGGCAAAGCTGAGTTCGTTTTGGAAAATAAATGTCAAAGCAAGTCAGAGGCATTTATTCCTTAGCCAGAAATATTGACCCAGTGACATTGTTCAGTTATAATGGCTGTTTCTGTTGTGTTAGTAGATTTGACCAATTTAGGTGGAGATTCGAGCTCATTGTGTCACTTGACTGGCCAGACGTTAGAACCTGTGGATGTTTTTGCCCGTTTATTTGTTCAGTCACTGATATTTATTAAGCACCTACTGTGTACCAAACACTCTGCTGGGGGCCAGGATAAGAATTGAGTTTTGGAATTAGGCATACCTGGGTATCACGGTTTCCTTCAGCCGCATACTAGCTGTGAGAATTTGGATAAATTATTAACCGCATTATCCTCATTGTCCTTACTTTAAAGTCATACAGGTTATTATGAAAATGAAATGGCAAAATATGTGTCGTGAACTTAGACAGAGGTTATCAGGTGATACGGCCTAAATTATCATCGACTTTCATTACCGTCAGTTATCATATTTCCCATTCTCACCTTCTTCAGGGTACCCATTTGGTGATGGGAAGGGTTTAAGACAACAGCTTTTTAATCATCATGTTTAACAGTGAACAGGATTTAGATATGGGAGACATCAAAAGGTGAAAGCAGGCTTTGGTGAAGCTGTTATTTAAAATAACGATAGTGTATTTAAATAAGATACTAACTCAAATCCCAGGAGGCTATACCATACTAAGGAAACATTTGAGGAATACTGACTAAAATACCTGTAATACAATACTTTGTCCCTCAAGCTCTCTCCCAACCGTAACATATTTGTGCTCCTGCCTGCTCCTTCAGCATCACCAAGGTTTTCCTGAGCTCCTTCTAGTTTCTCTCCCTGACTCATGGTGCCCCCTGTCCTCCCTCCATCTCTCTCTGGCCCCAGACACACTCCTGGAATGTTACATCAGCTCTGGTCTCTGCCCTCTGGTGTCAGGAGTGTTGGTGATTGGTCATTCTTTTGTTGCCAAGTAGAGATAAGTGCATATGTCCCCTCCCCTCCACAAAACATGGCAGGCTCATGTTCATGGCCCCACAATCCCTTTCCTGCCCTGCCCTGAGAGGCTGTGCTGGTAGCTGCTCCCAGTGTTATATCCCTTTGTGTGGAGACCACCGTGCCCTGCCACAGAATCCTGCACAAGTTTCACCTTGACCCCTCTACTCAGAGTCAGTTCCTTTCTTCTCCTGCAAGCTTCTGGGAGGGTGAAGGACTAGTGACCTTTAAACATCATATGGCTGTCTTAGCCCTAGAAGGTTTCCTGTCGGACACGGTTTCTTTTTTTCCCGTGAGGCTCCCTGTCTACCCCAGAGGCCACCCAGACTTACCCAGACTTGGCCAGACTCACAGTGAGTTTGCAGCTCAGCCCCTCCAGCTGGGCTTCTATCCACATGGGATCCTGTGAGGAGAGCTGCTGACCTGGGGTTTCAGAGCCTAGGTTTCCAGGGTAATGCCACAGCTAGCACACAGCATTGTGTCCTCAAGCATGGCAGTCATTTCCTTGCTTTCTAGCTTCTATTTGAAATATACCAAATATATCTAATTGAGGTAACATGTAGGTAAACAAGATACTAGAAAGGAAACCATCTTCGGCATCCAAAGGGCAGTACACATACTGTGGAAGAACATGTGTGCACATATTCCTTAGGACAGACTGATGCTTCAGCTCTCAGTGACCCGTGTGCCCCAGAGGGTTTGTGCCACAAACTCAGCTGCATTCACTCCATCCATATCATTTTGAATAAAATAGGCATAACTTTAGGGGAGAGCATTTTTAAAAGCATTTGAATAGTGTACTAATTTCATTAACCTGAAATCAAAACTTCTGAGTGAGACTAGTACTTGCAGCATGATCATTGAAACTTAAGGCAGGTTAACAGTCATCATTACCACAGCAGCCCCCTCCCCCGCCCCCCGATCCACAGGGTGCACGTTCCAAGACCCTGAAACAGCAGATGGTACCAAACCTTGTATGTACTATGTTTATCCTATTCATACATGCCTGTGATAAAGTTAAATTTATAATTAGGCTTTGTCAGAGATTAACAACAATAGGTAATAAAATAGAACAATTATAACAATAGACTGATAAAGTTATATAAATGTGGTCTTGCTGTCTCTCTCTCAAAATATCTGGAATTTTCCATTATTTTTGGACTGTGGTTTAGTACAGGTAACTGAAACCACGGAAAGCAAAACTACAGATTAAGGGGGACCACTCTACTTCCTCCGAGACCTTGGGGCTCATCACATCACGTCTCTGAACCATGGCTTCCTGATGGATGATCTCTGACCTCCTCCTGCTTGAACATTTGTCAGTCTGAGTCTGTGCTACAGATACGACGGAGGCAGAGTATCTAGTAATGCCCTCAAATATGAATGCTGAATATTTGTTTGAGCTGATGGATCTTTACTTTACCTTAAAATAGAGATGGCTCATTATTAGTTGACTGGGAGTCAGTCAAACTAGAGCTTGCTAAAAGTTTCCTTTAGATTCTTGAAAACGTATTTAACTTGGGTTCTTCTTGGTATGATTAATTTAGAGAGAAAAGAAATCCAAAGATTGTATTTACCTCATCATTCCTCTAAGGACTGCACCTCCTTAATCTCCAGTGTTAATATAATGAAGGAAAACCAAAAAGGGAGAAAAGGAAGGGGAGGGGAGGGGAGGGGAGGGGAGGGGAGGGGAGGGGAGGGGAGGCCGGGCTGTGAGGGCCACGGGCGGTTTCAAGACTGCACATGGAACAGTCAACTTCCCCTGCATTTAAAGCAAAAGAAAACACATCCAAGCACGTGTTGGTAGTCTTTCCCTTCTGAAAATGGACAGCACATGGTGAAAGCTCTGTGCCCTCACCGACTAACATTGTCATTTCATGAAGAAGTGAGGCAGAGGTAAAGCCCCGGCGCACAGCTTCCCTTCCAGCTCCCAGCTCCAGTGCCTGCCCCACTGTTCTCTCACCTCCAGGAAATTTAATGTCTCCATTTGAGCACTGACTTCATGAGTGTTCTGCAAAGGACATTAGCAGGACGCTGCACATGGTTTGCATAACTATTAGCCAAGACTGAGGCCTGGCTGCAAGTACTCGACTGTCAGAGTAGAAGGCAGAGTTGTGTGTGGAGGCCAGCTGTGCTCCAGTCGGCCACGGCAGCCAGGAGCCATGGGCGCTTGGGCAGCTGAAGGAGAGCATGGAGCACTTCGTCTTCGAGATCTTCGTGCTTCCAGCACTGCCATTTTGTGAAACCTAAGCTTTGCAATCAGATTGTACCGTTGCTCCCTGCATTACCAGTCTGTTTGAGTTCCTTGCCCAGCTAGCTCCCTGAGAGCATTTGGAATTACAGCACAGACAATTTCCATCAGCAAGGTGCATGACATCATAGTGGACATTGGGGAAACAGTGTCACGGCAGTATTAACTGTGATTGAAAGGCAGTCCAGTGGGAAATTAAAATAAAGTTGTTCTGGGATAAAATCAGAACATCATGTAGTTTCCAATTCTCACTCTACAGTTATTTCAGCCTACAGCTAGGACTTCTGGCTTTTATTGGTATGATACAAATAGACAGCTCCTTAAGAGGAGAGACTGTCTCTTTATTCCAAAGTTGACAGTTAATGTTTTGTGTGCCTGCGATATGCTTACTAACTGACAGCAGATTTATCTTCCGTCCTGTGCCCTGTGGCGCAAGAATGCGAACACACCCCACACTAGGACCAGAGTCTCATTGCAGGGCCAGGCGAGAGTTGGAGTACGGATTCCCACTGGCTGGTCACATGGGCATCCTGAGAGACCCAAATGAGAAAGGCTTGCTTCTGAAAAATTAGACACATACCAGATGTCTTCCAAGGCTAGTGCAGCAGCATCGATGATTTAGGTGCTCAGTAAATATCGTTAAAGCAAGGAAGGAAATTTCTTGGAATAAAACTGGGTGACTGGAAAAGTGATTATTATTAATACAAAATGTAGTGTGTGTTTCTAGGCTGGACACTCATCCCAGACTGTACCATCAGCCCCTTGCCTGTAGTCAGACCCCTGGGGCTGCAGGGCGAGCTGCCAGAATGGGAACACTGGCATTTCACTGAAAGTGGATGACAAGATGGCCTGGTGGGAGGTGTGTATGTGTGTGTACAGGTTATGGGTTGGGGACAGAGCTCGAATACAACCCAGGGCTGTGACCCTAAGGAAAAGACTGTACTAGGCAGGCCCTGCCCCGCTGCAGTGAGCTTGTGCCTTAACATCAAGCAGGAGGTGGGTGGAAATGTCCCCTAAACCTGACATTTCTCACGGCCTATCAGGTCTGAGCTTTTTGTGTCTAGTTCGCTTCAGGACCAGCGGGCAGGTAGGTGTGAGCCAGGTGCCCCCTTGTCCCAGGGGACTTTGGGAGAGACGGGTGGCACCAGAGCTCACATTCCTCCAAGGCATTCTCAAGTGGAAAATGGGAAAGTGGAAAGTGCCACTTTCGACCAGTTCACTTTCTCTAATACTTCTTTTTGTTACTTAACTGTTTCTTAAATACTCTGCTTCAAAGAGTTTTCCAAGAAAAGATTTCCAGGGTTTGCTTTTCAGAGGTCACAAGGAAGCCAAGACTAACCTGCCTCCTTTTTTGGTTAAGGAGTCATAAGTTAAGGGTCATTGTATTTGCTCCCCCCACCCCCACTCTGCACACACATACACTGACAGCATTAACTGTCTGCTGGTCTGGAACCATGTCACAGACAGATGGACACACTGACCAGCAAAAGCCAGTTCAGCATGAATCCTCCAAAACATTACTTTCTCTGTTGCTGGCATGGCCCAGAGGGATGGGCATCTCCCTGCAGACTGCAAGGTCTCCAGTTCTGGTCAGGGCGCACACCTGGGTTGCAGGTTTTGTCCTGGTTGGGGCACTCACGGAAGGTGGCCAGTCGATGTTTCTCTCCTTTTCTTTCTCTCTCCTTTCCCCTTTCTCTTAAAATAATTTAACTTCTCTTTTTAATTTTAGAGTAAATAATTCCAGCATTTTTTAAATCTCTAGATGTTTAGAGCTCCCTGCAGTGTCACTATATTCTCATACTTATTTTATTTTAAAGCTTTTTTGAAGATCACTAGTCCTTGAACCATAGAAGCGAGAATATTTTATTTTCTTTACTCTTACTACAAGAGCTGCACACATAGCCCTGAAATGCAGTGTTCGACCTTAGAGCCTATAGATAGGCCATTCCTGGTTTCTGCATGTCTTTCAGGAGCAGGAGAGCTCTGGGGACAGAGGAGGGTGAAGATGTGGTCAGAGGAGGACACTGAGAAGGACATTGTAATAAACAAGCACTGTAATAAAAGTGTGGCTTAAAGAGCTGGCCCACTGCCCCTCCTGAGAAAAGGGAAGAAGCCGGTTTCAGCGGGGGAGCCGAGGCCCAGGGGTGCCATCCTCCCGCCTGCTGTCACACGAGGCAGCACCGCACTCCTGCATTTACGGTTCCGGGGGGAAGGCAGCGGGGCCTGTCCAGAGGTCGGCGTGTTCTGCCAGGAATGTGGTCTGGCCGAGTTCTACTTCACGCTGAAGTCCTAGTTTTTCTGAGTGTGTGTTTACATTTATATGCTTGTAAGTATATATGCCCATACATATATGTATATATGTACATGTGTATATATAATCAATGAGATGCTCAAAACCCAAAACATTGTTTGAATAGATTTATGAAAAATTATTTATTTATAAATTCAGATTCAAACTGAGTTCCAACCACCTCCCTCATTTGGTTGGCAAGACAAAAGTTTTGGATTTTGTGAAACTTTTTTAGACAGATAAGATAGTGTTTGATGTGGGGAGCAAAAATACTTACTATGCATAAATCCGTAATACACGTAGAGACTGTGCATGCTGCATGCCCTCCTGCTCTTTCTGCAGAGACCCGACCCTGAGCAGGCGGGAGCCGGCCTGACAGCAGATGTTCACCACTCCTGCTTAATGTCAGTGAGAAATGAGAATTGAGTAGATGACAACTGGAGAGGGCTGGGCCCGTGCAAATGGTTCTCACTGGGAAGAAGAAATGGCTTTCTGATTTGTTCCAGTCAAGCCTCGCATGCACTGTAGACCTGACCCTGGGCAGAGGGAAGGTCTTCATAAGTAATGCTTTTGTTATCTGTCTTTCCTTTTCTGTTGTTCTTGGCTTGTGTATATGTTGTTAACCAGAAGTTTGCTGTAAGCTAGTTGTCTAATTTTTAAAGACAAGTTAGAAAACCATAACATTTTGCAGGTGGATGTACACTCTCCCTGTTTTATGAAACTACAATAAAAGGTGAATGAAAAGAAAGTCAGACATGTGCACAGAGAATCCTTAAATCCCAGGGAGATCGGTGGCCAGCAAATATTAGGCCTAGGAGCAAATGCCTGGCAACACAGTGGGGTCTGGTTTCTTGAACCCTGAGGGTAATCTAGTGAATAGGAAAATGGTAGCAGCCTGAGTTCTAGAATCAAGTGATCCCTGGGAAAGGGCTGTTGTCCCCAAAGGGAGAGAAATACTCAGTGACACTGGTGAGGTTTAAATAGTGTTCTTTTGTTGCAGTGGCTGAGAACTGACAGTTAAAAGTCAGCATTGATTATTTTCCTCTTTAACTAGAGATTCAAAGTGTTTCCACCAGTGGGCACTCCTCCTGCTGGAGGCAAAATCTGCAGTGGTTATTTTTGTGGGTGATCTAACCTTTCTTTGTATCATCTCATCCGCCCAACTCAAAGTCTCAGTGCAGCTGTCTGTTCCCACTCTTAAAAGCTTTGCACCAACGTAAGTGTCACGACCTAGAGCCGTCTTATTGGTGGATGAGTAGTGGTTACTGGCATGTGCAGGGTTAAACTCTCATCAGGGTAGTCTTCACATCCTCACCAGCTGCTTGGCGTGGGGAGATAGTCACTGTCCAAATAATGACATGTTTCACATGCCTAGTAAAAGAGAAATGTGAGCCCCCTGTTCACAAAGTACACTGTTAATGAAATCAGCTTCCTTTTTAGCCAACCAAGCATGTGGCCTTGCTAACTTAGCAGTTATTTTCCAGTTATTTTTACCCCAATTTTGATGCTTTTATGAGAGTCTGGCAAAGGTGGTAGAGGGAGAGAGCCCAGAAGTCCACGTTGACCTTAGAGCTTCATCCGAGGATTTTCTTTCCTTCTTCAGTTCTCTGATCGATACCTTCCTTCGAATGAAACTCAGGGATGAGAACCTTGTAGTTATAAAATCAAATTTTTATAAATTTGAATATGTTTAAATATTGTTTAATGTTTATCCAGAAATAACACTGCATCCATGCATCCAATAATACTGATGGATGGATGGACAGATATGTTGATAGATGATAGATATTGAGCACCTTAACTTTTCATTTTTTTTCCAAAAATTATATTTTTGCTTAGCTGATTTCTTTTTAAATTTAATTATTTGGGCTTCTGTTATTTTTCTACAAATGGCATGCTACCTGACTGGTAAAAACAATAATATAAGAAGTAAAGGAAATGAAGTATGCTTGGAGAGGAAGATGCTGAACTCTAGTTTGGGCATTTCTGGGCTCTTTTGAGATAGACAAGCTGGTGAGAGAGAAGAAACTGAGCGTGTGAATCTGCAGGTCGGTGACATGGTCGCCCTCAGGACAGAGATGAGGAGTTACCTTGAGCGGATGGGGTCACTCAGACAAAGCACAGAGCAGGAGTGATGTGGGCTAAGGAGAGAATGCATGGCAGTAAAAGAAGAAACAGCAAGAGAGATGAAGAAAGAGTGAGCAGTGAATTAGAAAACACAGTAGTCTCGCTCATCAAAACAGAAGGAGACCTGGTAACAGAAGGGGAGCTGCAGGGACTCCTTTGGCCCTTTGGACGCTGCAGTCCAGCCCCCTCTGCTGCCCTTGTCACAGCCTCGCTCTCCTATCTCTGCCCTCCACACAGAGCCGCCCTAATCAGGAGAAGAGGTGCAAAGATAACCCTGAGCAGCAGAGTGCCCCCCGGCAGCTTTCTCTCTGAAGCCAAGAGTGGAAGTTGCCCAAGCTGACCACCCTGGGGCCATCTTGGGACGGAGGCACTCTGCCTCAGAGGCAGTGCCAAGCTTTCATGCAAGTTCCAGGAGCAAGGGACAATCCAAAGATGAGAAGTGCCCGTTGGGGGCAGGGGTCGGGGGAAGAGCCACATGGTTCAAGGGCTTTTAACCTCGTAACTCAGCACAGTGAGACCTTTGCCACTGCCCCAAAGGCTTGAGCCCACCTCCCTCAGGAAAGAAGGTGACAACAATGTCTGGAACCCTGTACAGACATGTGCTGTTGTCCTCAGACATTTTATTTCATTAGTGGTGGTACCCAAGGGTGCCTTAGGGGCATTTAAACACACTCATAATTTCCATCAGTCCCCCATTTTTATCCAGAATGATCAGTGATGTCCTCATCTTGTGTAAAGAGCTATGTCAAAGTGACTCAGAAGGAGGTCTAACGAACCTCGCTGCACCTGGGTTGCACCCCCACCCAGCACAGCCTCGTATGCAGACCCTGGAAGCCAATGCTTTGTTTCAAAGATGAGTTTTTAAAAATTAATGGGAAACCAACATATGCATGTCAAGTCTTGGTTCTAATATAAAGACACTTTAAAATGACTTTCCCATTCTTTTTAAAAAGGAAAGGACATTTTAATATCCATAAAGTGAGAATAACATAATCTCCATATAAATCATAGAAATTTAGTGTTGCAATAAATTCATTGTATCATCTTTATTGTTCTTTGTTTCTGTGGGTTGCCCCTGGTTCTTGGATCAGCATGTGGGAACTACTAGGTGAGAGTGTTTGCCAGCAAAAATGGACAAATATCCCGCCCCAGCAAGACTAGACCAGGACCTTCTTTGAGCCTTTCTCTGGCTTGTCATTCTTGAAGCTTTGTAGTGCCAAAATAAAGGCTTCATTCCCCTCCCTTGTCTAGACCAAAACCTCTCTGGGAACCAGTACACTGTGGCATTCTTAATATCTTCAGCATAGAGTTGGGAATGAAAGATATGCACCATAAATGTTTGATGAATGAATGAATGTCCTGAAGTGGGGGAGAGAGTGGTAGCTGCTATGGTAGAAAAGATTAAGTTCTTGTGTAAGATGCCCACACATGTGGTCTCTGAAGAATTCTCAGTTAGAGTAGGCTTCATAGGAATGCCATCAGCCTGGTACCCAGAACATCTGTGTAGGCTGAAAGTGACTTAAAACTGATACCTTAAAGCAATAAATATGAGCAACTGGCCATGTCAGAAGAGAAGGGATTTTTTTTTTCAGAGAGAAAGAAAGAAACATCAACGTGAGAGAAACATAAATCAGTTGCCACCTGCAGGCACCCTGGTCAAGAACCAACAATATTAATAAATGGACCAGGGACCGAACCTACAACCTAGGTATGGGCCCTGACTGGGGATTGAACCTGCGACTCTTCGGTTTACAGATCGACATTCCAACCAACTGAGCCACACTGGCCAGGGCAAGAAAAGGAATTTGTGAATGAGAATAGAGGACGCCCCACACAAGGCTGTGGGGGATGAACTGCCTTAGCCTGAAAGGGCCATAGGATGAGCAGTGGTCCCGGCAGCGAGCAAAGGCCGAAGTCTGGGCTGGGGAGAACGCTTTAATGAAAGGTTGAAGGAAGAGGAGAGCTGCTTTTTACTTGATCTGCTTAATGGGAGGGCAGAGTGGAAAGAATTAATGCGACTAAGCAGGAGAAGGACAAACACACCCACGAGAAGGACTGGAGGATAGGTGAAAGGGAAGCTTATGAAGCGCTTCTCAAGCTTTAAAGTGTGTGTAAGTCACTTGTTGAAATACACATTCTGTTTCCACTGGCCTGGGTGGGACCTGAGGTTCTACATTTCTAACAAGCTCTCTGGTGAGGCTGCTGCTGGTCTGTGGGCCACACTATGAGGAGCAGGTACTTAGGTCATGGAAGGGAAGGTATTGAGAGGGCCCAGGAAGCCTGGGGACCAATTAGAATGTTGGTGGAAACTTCTCTTGCAGCTGCTTGTGTGTGCCTCCCATTAGAGCAGGGAATCTCTATAACAGCACTGCTGGCGTTCCAGGCCAGGTGCGTCTTTGCTGCGGGTAGCAGGTGGGAGGAGGGCAAAGCTGTCCCATGCATCAGAGCATGTTTAGCGGCATCTCTTGCCTCCACTCACTGGGTGCCAGCATTGACAACTACACATGTGTCCGGACATTGACAGATGTCCCTCAGGGGACAAAATTCTCCCGGCTGTCTGAGACCCGGGGGTTAGAGGGAGCTTTAAGTCACCCACCCACACACATACATATTTACCTCCTGTCTTTTGGAACCAGGAGGCAGGAATGACTTAATGCTGGCATGCTTAGAAGACAACACACTTCACCATTTCAGTCTCTAGAAATGCTGAGAAAGTGTTTGCTTTTAACTTGACAGCCTGATTACTTGAGAGTGTCCTCCGCACAGACCCGCGCCTTGGCCCCGTTTACTTACAGTTCTGGGAGAACAGTAGGGAAATTTCTTTCCAAGAAAATGTTGGCTAAGTAACCTAACATCATTTTAAGTCATCACTACACACCCACCCAAATTGTGAGATAAAATGGAAACTCCATAATCTATTCTCACGGTACTGGTATTAGTGGTTCACTAACAACCTAAGAATTTCTTCGTGACCATCCACCGCCACATTTAGCTCTTCTTACACAGCCTGTGAAATGCTTTCCAGCTACGAGGTCAGTCATCTGACAATCTCAGAAATCCTGACGGGGACAGATGGGTTTGCTTTTTGTTGTTGTTATCGTTGTTTCTGCTTAAAGAGTTGAGAACACATCTCCAGGCTTTAACCCCAGCCTGAGTCTCGGGACCGCAGCAGCCCAGTGGGCCAGCGCTGCACTCGTCCTCCGGCGGCGACCTCACTGGGCGGCCCGAAGGTCCAGGTTGTCCCGTCAGTCAGACCTTCTCTGAGAGCCAAAGAAAACTTAGACCCAAACAGGATTCAGGCTCAAGCTAAAACAAAAATGAACATCATGTCGAAAAGGCTTCTCCAAGTGCTACAGTTAATAAGCACTCGTGTGTTTTTACTGGAAAAGCATGTATCTAGCCAAGCATTCTTCACATTTTTCCCAGGATTTAGTCATAAAATCATTTTAGGCATATTGAAATGTGTACATATCTGATAAAGGGCAATGGCATTTTTTTCTTTTCTGCTGTACAGCTCCCTGAAGTGGGGAAACTAACCACACACATGTGTGCACATGTGCACATATGTGTATAGTCCAGTGGAGTGTGTATATGTATATAAAACAAAACACACACAAATGCAGCTATGGATATGTATGGATCTGCTTTCCCCACTGAGTCCAAGAACCTGACTTCTTTATTTACTGTGACACTTCTACTTGAATGTAAATTGGATACCGCAGACCTCTCTCCTGGATTTGAATAGCCTAGATCCAAAGCATGGAACACCTACTCGCACCCACACATCTTCAAGTTGGACTTGGATCGGACTTATCTAGGACATGGCAGCAGTGTGGACGTGGTTTCTGTGTGTGGTCAGGATGAGAGTAGGGATGTGGGGTCATTGTAAATGCAGACATGAGTGCATCCTCATTGGCTGCATAGCTAACCAAAGGAAGGAGAAAAGCGTACCCAGATGTGGATTTTTGAATGAGTTCCCACTTCCAGAACAGACTGACATAGAGGCAGAGATCTGTGGCAGAGACTACAGAGCACTGGACTTGGGTTTCTGAGTTTGAGCTCTGGCTGTGCAACTTACTGGGTGTGTGACCTTGGTCGGGTCACCTCACATCACATTCCTCATCTGTGAAATGGGGATAATGAAACTCAACATAGTGGTGGTCCTGAGGACTTGATGAGATAATTCCTCAAAATATTCGAACATTTGGAAGGATTATACAAATGCCAAATGGTATTTTTTCCTGCAGATATTATTCTTGTGTGAGTTCTTGCTAATACACCCAAGTACATTTCTGAGTCAAACTAACTTTGATAGCAGATATGGAAATAGTGAATCTGTGAGAGATGAGTTGGAAGCTCTGGGCCAGTCATGACTTGGTGGTGTGTGACTGTACACGTAGTGATGGAAAGTTCACTAGCCCTGCGACTCTTCCTTTCGGAGTTGTTCTAGTCTCCTCTAGAAAAAGCTGGAGCAAGTGCCGTGGTGTGCTGATAAAAGTTTAGCTATTGGCAGGGGATAGCAGAAGTTCTTTGCTGTGACGTAAGCACTCCCAGAGTAAGGACCAGGTTCACACTGCCAGCCCGGCATTGCTGCGTGTGAGATGGGGAGGAGACGTGCCATAGCTCACCACGATGTAGCACAACATTTCCGCCGTACAAGTGGATGTAATTAACTTCAACTGTACAGATAATATTGAAGTAGCATAAAATAACTAGGGAGTGATGAGTTTTTCTAATAATTTGTTTAATTTAAGTTCATATAACTTAGTTTTCATTAATTTCTGTGTTTAACTTTGGGGCCACAAATTTAACAATCGGCCCTTGCTGGCCAGTGCAAGCTGGCCCCAACTTGCTACTGTTTCTCTTTGGCTGCTTAAAGCAGGGAATTGTACCATGAATCAGCAAGTTCAGGACCATCCTGGAAAGCCAGCATGGAAAAAGGCAGCCATAAATGGGTTTTTATTTCTGTGGACTTTGGATGAGCCATCTGTTCTTGGTCCCACATTTTCTACTGCATTTCCCTTTGCCTAACACAATGAGTATTGGCTAATGAGAATGGTTTGTGGATCTAGTTATTAGGGTTGGTATTTGAAATAGTTTCAACTTTTAAATTACTTTAAAGATAGTGAAGACTTGAACAAAGCAGAATTTATATAAATCTCTTTATGACCACTAAGAGAAGAGTAGAGAAAATATTCCCAAAGACAGGAGAATAATTTTTTCTTTGAGGTATCCTGAATGGTCCAGGAGGTTGCTGGGGAACAAAGGATGCAAATTTTAGCCCATTCATGCTGTACGTGCTTGGGAAAGGGATCTCCAGATGACCCGCACCTTCTTTAATCAGAAGGTGGTATGATGGGTGCCTCACAGCTGACCAGCCACATTGCAACTGTGGAGAATTTGAGAAGTCTAGCTGGGAACACTGAAAAAATTTAAAGGCAGACTCTGTAATAAAAATAATCAAAAGACCTAGGGGGTAAGGGGAGATAAGTGTGATGGAAGGAGACTTGACTTGGGGTGGTGAGCATACAATACAATATACAGATGTTGTGTTAATAGAACTCTACACCTGAAACCTATATATTTTTATTAACCCATGTCACCCTAACATCAATTAAAAAATTTAAAAAACAAAAAATATCAAATCATAAAAAGACCAAGAAGCTAATGAAACCAGTATTTCAGATATTGAATTATTAACATACTTCTAGATGTGTTTCAGGCATTGGGCTTATCTCAAAGAAGTTTGTAGGAAGACTGCAGGAGCTTACAGACCCATGGTATTTGGGCCAAGCATAGGTTAACAGGGGAGTGGGGGCGGTTACAGGAAAGGAACGGTTTCATGTCAGAATCCCACATTGAAAATGTATTGTACTTCATTGTAAATTAATTGCCCAAAGGCACCTTTTAAAATTCAGTCCCATATGTAACCCAAATATTGCATTTTGTTTTCCTGAGCAGGACTTAGCACAGCGACACCAGAGGGCCAGACCCTCAAACACATTGGTCATCTATCATGAGTCCGGTAGACATATTTTCAGGACAGTAATGTGGTGTTGACTTCAAGCATTTTGAAATAAAACAACTTTCTATAATCCTCCTATCTGATAATTTGTAAGTCATATGCTGTTTTGTGTTGGGGAAATATGTGATCTTTTGGTAGTTCTAAAAAAAAGTCTAAGCAAAAAAAGTGTCAATATGGTATTGTTTTGCTTATGAATTCACTCAGATAAAATGTTTTCAGATTTTGTAGATTCTTTAAAGAAAATGGTTCTTACGTCTTTTTTAGTGTGTTTACATTCGGGGGAGCCACGAGACTGCTTACAGCAGTGGTTCTCCTGTCTCTGGTGGGCCAGCACCCCCTGCAGGGCTGGTTAAAACACAGCCGTGAACCGAGGCCCATCCAGAGTTTCCAGGTCAGTGGGTCTGAAGTGAGACCTGACACCTGAGAATTTGCATTTCTAACAAGTTTCCAAGGGATCCTGATGCTCCTGCCCCTGAGAGCCATCCTTTGAGAACCACTGGCTAGTGATCTGAGAGGTAAAGAATGAGTCAGGAAAACGTCCAGAAAATCAGTAAGCATAAAGTGGCCATGAATAGCAAGTCAGACATTCTGAATTCCAAGGAGGGAGGACATTAGGTCATTTTACAAACATGTAATTTATGACTGGCAGTTTCAGTTTGCAACTGCTCCCAAGCTCAATTCCTGAGGACTTTTAAGACTAACTTGCTTCTGTGACCGTGGGTATCAGCTGGGAGACTGGGTTCTGCCTTTGTTCTTAGCAACCTCTCCACACGTCATGTCTCTGCTGTTAACGTTGGAATTTCCCAGTAATCGAGTAGCCTGATAGCCATCTGAAAAAAGGCAGCAAGGTTATTGACGACTGCTAGCTAGTGTCATTTCTACCGCCAGGCAGGCCAACAAAGCTTTCCAGTGTATTCTTGATCACCACTGGAAAGAACCCCATGTTTCCTCTGGGGAAGCAGAGATTTTCTGCCCCTGAGCCCTGCCTCTCCCCCCTCCACCCTTCCCACTGAAGTCATCCCACAGAGGTCACTGATCCTGAGAGCTGGCTGCTGAGTTTTCACCCCAGGAATCGATCCCTGGCCTTCCTGGTGGAGGAGACACCAGACTAGTGGAGGCTCCAGTAAGGAGAGCTGGGGTCTCCTCTCTGGGTAGTTGGGCTTGAGGGCAGAGAAGTAAAGAATCTGAAAGGGAAGAGCGGCCTAGAGGCCATGGGAAAGCTGCCGTCTCAGCATCTGCACACCCTCCTCCCATCCTGCCCACAGATTAAGGTCTAGTTCACAGGATGCTTTTCCAGAGCCTCCCAGTGCCTTCCAGAGCCAGCTTGCTTCTTGAAAGCTCTCTTTAGACAGTGAAATTGTTACACTCCAGTGTGACAGTGAGAAAACCTGCACTTAAACTGATACCCTTGGCAGGAAGGAACAGGCAACACATTTATGAATCATAGTTAGACTTAAATTTCTCCTGTCACAGACAAACATGTAATTTTTTAGAAAGCAGATCCCAAACTTAGGTGATCAGAATCCTTTAGGGAATTTTTGTAATACCATTTCCTTTGCATCAACCCAGATGATTCAAGTTCCGCAGGTGACTGGGGATGTCTGAGAATCTCTTCGCTGTGAGGTGTGGGGGTGATTCTGACAGGCAGCCGAGCTTCAGAACTTCCGGTGGAGCAGCGCCTGTGCGGATGGTGAGGCCTGTGCTGCTGTGGGTGCATTATGAGGAGTTCAAAGAAAAGCTTCTTTTTTAAAGAAAGACGGTAATCCATAACTGTAACAGTTTGGATCTGAACACCATTCTATTGTTTTCCAAGAGACCTTTATAAAAATGTTCCTCACTGAAGTTCCAAGGAGGTAAACGACAGGACAGGTGTGCTTGGCACCGTTTTGCAGCTGAGGTGCTGCTGTGGAGCGGGGCCAGAACGAGGATGGGACCATCCTTCCTGCTTCCTGCCTACTGTGCTTTCCACTCCACCATCTCGATTGCTTGTGTTTGCATGGATGTGTTTCTTTTTGGTACCTTGAGGCTGTTATCTTGTGTTTCATGACTAGATCACTGCCACTCCCGTGGGTCATCAGGGCATGAGTGCAGGTGGGAAGCAGGTGGAAGCTAAAGAACACCCGAGGGGCCTAACAGCCCAGGTTCTAAACTCGAAAGCAAGGCCGGGGTTCACCTAGTGCAGGGCTGGGCATGTGTGGGTACAGTATAATAAAATCAAGCATCTAAAAAGCAGTTCAGTCCATGAGAGGAAGTTATTTACATGCATAACATACAAAGAAATGTACAAAAATGTATGCATGATTACAAAGGGCCTGGCAGAGTCCAAGATCCAGGCCGTGGAGGACAGTAGCAATTAGTCAGGAAGGTGACAGGGCAGCAGACACTGTAGACATAGTAATGAGAACATCAGAGCTCCAAGATAAGAATTTTCATTGCCAGAAGTTCTTGGGAAGTAAAAGTAGAGTTTGGGGTTACAGGTCAAGGATCTCATAATTAGAGGACTGGCATGAGGGTGAACTTGACTCTGCACATTGTGACCACCTGCTAATTTAAAGTCCCAAAGCTCATGTTAGCCAGACATTACATATATTTTGTCACATCACCTTAAACAAGCCTTACTTTCCTTATGTGTAAAATAAAGTCGGCAAATTAATAGTCCACATACATTCCTTGCAGCAAAGAAATCTATTGACAAATGAATAGCAAGAATGTGGCTTAGTGCTGTGAGTCAGTGAGAGGGTTGACAAAAGGTGAGTGTATCCAAGACTCTTTAACACTGATCCTGGGTCAGTGACGTTTTGCAAGTGGCACCTCCTTGTGTGGGGAACAAACTGAGGAATTTGTTGCAGCACCGTGGACACACCTCTAACTCTTGATCCCCATGGGCTTGTCCCAGTCATTTGGAAGAGAGTAAATGCAGGGCCCATGTTAGTCATGGGACTCCTGGATGTTTAGTTGATGCCTCCCATGGACCCTCTGCTTTTGGCTGCTGTTGTTTTCTTGTCCTCCAGAAGAAAAGGGAACAGAGGGTGTGTCGCAATGCTAGCTTAGTATCTGCTGTGTACTTCTTGTAGTGAAAAGATTGCCGATAAGCTCAGAAACCAAGACTACTGCCTCCCTTTCATTCATTCAGTACTTTTACAACCTAGAAGAGACAAGAAAATAAGGGCTCTCAAGACAGAAGGAAGTCAAATAAAAGTGGAAAGCAGGTCTACAGTAAATGTGGTATGCAATTTCTGCCAGTTAGCATTTCTCCTGCCATTGCTTCTGGAAATGCATGCCTGTGTGGAAATGTTCCGTATATTTGCTACCAAGGGATGCTAATGGATTGTTAATTCAGGCACATTGGGTTCAGGAAAAGAGAAGGGATGATGAATGGTAATTCAGTAAATAATGGTAGCATTGGTCCAGTGGGCAGTATAAACTAAGTAGAATAGAAATTCTCCTGTTTGGAAAACAATGATGGTGATAGTCTCTTTCGTACAATCCTGTATCCAGAGTTTACTTGCATGTACCCTATTTCACTTTATCAATAAACCTATGGAATAGCTATATATGCTCTAGGTTACTTGAGGTCACACACACAGCATTCCACAAGTTAGGCTGTAGGGGCCCCCTGGAGCCTTATGTCTTCCTAATTCCGCTGAATCATGCCAGCTTTCTACTGTGGCCCATAAAATGCCATTGGAAATCACTTGTGAAATTCCCAACGGTAACAACATCAGTCTTCCTTTAAAATATACATACTAGACTTGATCTGATATATTTAATTGGAAGTAGCAGAATTTCCCAGAACCCAAGTTCAAAAGTATATCTCCCTGTGGCCTTGGGTCTTGGGAGAATGCAGACATCTTATGTAAACTTATGTACATTTTAAAGTTGAGGGCTCAGTGTGTGATCTGAAACAGAATGTTTAAGTACTCAGTATAACCATTCTCTCTTGTGATTTTGCAAAAATGTTCAAATCAGCACTATTCAAAGGAAAAAAACCACTGGTTCCTCCATTATTCCCAGGAATTTATGGTTTTATGTGAAGAATTGCTCTCAGGAAAGTTCTGTATTTTGGTGGCAGAGACGTTGGCAAGAAATGCACATCCTGAGTTGTGCACCATTGTTGCTGGCGGGACACTGCTGCTGGCAGCACCGCATGGCACCTGCAGTCTCTTTTCCCTTGGCTACGGGTTCTTTGGTTTGGAGAGTCCATCAGTGAGTGGTCCAGGCTCTAACCAGTTCCCCAGCATCTTCACTTTTCCTGTGCGTACCAGGATTATTGCCCTACATGAAAACTAGGGTCATTGTTGAGTGGTCAGGTCTGTGGGGTTAGGGTTAGAGGAAGTGGGCCTCATATCGTGGCTCTCCGCTTACTGATATTTTGCTCTTTTGCCCCTCTGAATGAGTGTATTCATCTGTGAATTAAAAAATAGTACCTACCAAATTTGTTGTTGTGAAGATTCACTTATGTATTAGATAACACCATCTGGCATGCAGTGGGTGCTCAATAAATGTTTGCTTCAAACAGTACTATTGCAGATATCATCAGACATAAGACCCTGACAGAGGATGTCTGATAACCTGATCAGATATTTTATGCCAAGAGAAGAATTAAGTGCAAAAGGACCCTGGGACAGTGCTGTCTGTTCTAGAGGGCGTTTGAACTGCACTGTTCATAATATAATGAAGCAGGCAGGACAGTCCTCAGCTATGAACACTCTCTTGCAAATTACAGCAATACTGTCCACTGTCCCTGGTTCGTCCCTGTCCACTATATTCTAGCCATGTCCCCAGGTTGTTGTAATAATCCAGAATACCCCCCATTCCTTTTCAGATATTCCTGCAAGGGGAATACCTCCTTGGTTGAGAATCACTGGCAAACATTGTCTGAGCTTGACTCTGAACCCAAGTAGCATAGCACCACCTCTGCTCCGCAGCCAACAAAGAGGTTCACCACTCTGAGCAGATAGGAAAGAAGTTCCCATCTCTCTTCCTTGTCTATTTCGTACAGCACTCAGCTGTATTTGATGACTCCATAGCAGCCATGCTTTCTGGTGACTCTGCAGGGAGCAACATGCACCGAGGGAGGGAGGGCGGGCCTTGCTTCAGCTTCGTCTGTGTGCATGAACTGTGAGCGGGATTCTCGGTTAGTTTAAGTGTTGGTCTGTGACCCCCATGGAGTCATTGGTCTTCCTAATCAATCTACAATTCAGGGATCTGTCTGATCCCTTATTCCAGATGCATCTTTTTAACAAACTGGCATGTATTAAGCATTTATTATATGCCAGATGCTGTAGATATATCCATTGTACTATAACAACTAAGACATGACCCTTGTCCTCAAAGAAATACATGGCAAACAGGTCTCTGTAGCAGTGATGTAAGGGGTGCTATTCTGTTCCTACTTACAGACCTTCGGTCTCTCAGCCTAAGGAGAATGCTAATTGCTCTGTATATGCACCTTTTAGACCTGAAATGCATTTATTTATTTCTTTTATTTTTGCTCCCATTGCATTCCCAGAGAGAGCATTTCTCCTTCCCAGGGGGCTGTGATTGGTGTCAGAGACTCAGCCCAGGTGGCCCGGGGCAGCTGGCGGGGCAGCTCAGGGGGCTCTCTCATGTGCTCGACCTTCCCAGGGAAGACAGCATCTATGCACGGGTATTGTGTGATCACACAGTTCTCTTTATTTCTCTTATGTAAAAGTTTTAAGTTGAGGGCTCAGTCTGATCTGAAAGGGAATGTTTAAGTTCTCAGCATGACTATTCTAACTCTCTTGTGCCTTTGCAAATATGTTGAAATGTTCTGAGCCACCTCCAGTCCTGAACTCCCATTTTTCACGGTTAACGGCTGTCACCGCTCCCCAGCAGTCTACCCGGCAGCAGCGGAGCGACGTGAGGAACTTGATGTAGATATCCTCACAAACAGCTGAACGTTGTCATCTCAGGAAGGGCAGGGCGGCAAGGAGGAGTGATTGATGGGAACTTCATGGAACAACCTTCACTTAATTATTTTCACATAGATTCCTGTGGCTTCTTTGCCAGGAAAAAAAATAACAAAGCAACAGTGCAGACTGCTGTAGAGCCTGGAACATGTCATGGTGCATGCGGATTACTGCTGGTTCCCCTAGAGCCCCAGGTGTTTGTCTGTCCCCAGAAACTCTTCATCTTGGGGAAGGTTCATTGCCTTCAGGATGAAGGGGAGGACAGAGACTCTGCCTGAAAGTATGATAGGGATGATGTTGGCGATAATCAGATGAATGGACTGGAGTCCTGTATCAGGAGGGAAAATGTGTTTGAGATTAGCATGTTATCAGGGAAATGTTTTTCCTTACCTTCTTCTTTGAATAAGTTACAAGCTGTTTTTCTTTTTTCATGAAGACAAAGTAGTAATTCTGAAAATGTTAATATGTTGTCAGATTTTAAATGTTTTTTGTGTATGTGCCTATTCAAGTTGCCAAACCAACCCATGTGTCCTGATCACCTACTGTGTGCAGGGGTTTGGAGAGAGCCTTCCATGCCAACTTAAAAATTTTTAACTTTGCCCTGGAGCTGACACAGGAAGTTAGAACACTGGGTTAGAGAGAACCTGTTACACCGTTTCTCCTGCATACCTTGTGTGAATGACTCCCGCTCACAATGCTGAAGCCCCCACCCCACCCCGCCCCGCCCCTCCCCGCCCCGCCCCGCCCCACCCCGCTGCGTGCACACTGCTGGCCATCCAGGGACCAAGGTATGTGCCCTGTCTGTGTGCTTCTCTCCTGTCTGGCCCCGCATCACCATCGTGACTGCCCCCACACCAGCCCGTACCTCATGATACCGCCATGGCACGGGAGCAAGGTCCTCCCGACGGCTCTCCCTGCCTGGAGAACTTGGTCCCTTCCCACCATCCTCCACCCTGCGACCAGAATGACCTTCTTAGTGTGACAGTGGGCCTGCTTAACTCTTCAGAAGTTGTCCATGGCCTTCAGGAGATGTCTTGGGTAGGGAGGATCTCTCCTGGCCTCCCTCCCCCTCCCCGAACCCCCACACTTGCACTTCCCCCAGTGTGGTGGGTTCCCTCATGTGACTCCACGTGTTCCTTCTTTTCTCTGGAGCTAGTTTCTCTTCGGTTCCATACATAGTAATTCCTGTGTATTCTTCAAAACTCAACATTGCTGTCATATCCAGAGAGTCCCCCCTGACTTCTCTCTCCTGGTAGGACCTTTACAGTTCTCTTGAATGCATCTGCATACCTGGTACTGAGGTCCTTGAAAAAGAGAGCTGTGTTTGTTAGATCTTCTGCTTCATGTGTCTGGTACAGAGGAGGCAGCCAATGAACACTCACGCAGTGGGTGGATGGAGTCGAGGTTAAACAGAGGTGGATGGGTGTGAAGAGATCACACATGCGTGTATTCCCTGCCATCCATGCCGTTTGTTCTAGCTCATATCTCATAGTCACGCCAGGCCAAGGAAGGCCACACACTGTTCCCTACAGAACCTCCGGGGACTCTCCCCTCAGTCACTTTTTCTGAAACCGAGATTCTCTTTTTATGGGGTCCTTGTCCCAAGCTATCAATGGGGGAGGATTTTTGAAGCTTTGATTATTGCACATACATGGAGAAAGTCAGGAAGGCAGACGTCTGAAGAAGCATGGATGCAGCTTCCTGATAGGGGATGAGGTTGAATCATCGTCTCATCCCAACTGTGCTATCAAAGTATTGTTACATAATTTGCAGCAGGGTGCATGAATCCCTGGTACCTGGACTATACAAGATACACTTTTAAGGCCCTGCCTGGGTAGCTCAGCTGGTAGGCACGGCATCACGATACTCCCAGGTTGGGGTTTCAGTCTCCCATCAGGGCATATGCAGGAAGGAAGCAATGATGCATGAATGAGTGGAATAACAAGTCGATGTTCCTCTTTTCTCTCTCTCTCTCTCAAATAAATAAAAAAAATTAATAATTTTAAGACATAGTACAGAGAGGATATATTCCATATATGTCATGTAACCTTGGCGTGACCATTTGAAAATCACTGGTATGCATTGGCATGTGCTAATTTTTTGTTCACAGATTAGCAGAGTTGCCCCAGGTTTTCTCTTTAAATGGAGGATTTCTTCATTGACCCAAGGTCATAATAATGAAGTATTCTGTAGTTGGCATTGCATTTATATCCTTTTGAAGACAGGCTCGTATTTATGTGCCAACACACTGGCCTTTACTTCATTGGCCAAAAGAGTGCCCCAAGTCAAAACAACAATCCCACCATCCACTTGGGGCAGGGATGGCGATAGCTCACCCATCTTTGTTGCTAGCTGAGTGCATGGCATTTAGATATTAAATGAATACATTGTTAAGGCAAAATTGTTAGTGGAATGATGCACAGCTATTAGCAGAATGATCTAATGACCTTAAATAGAGAAGTGTGTGTGTAGGCAACTTATATTTTAAGAATTGTTTTAATAAGTAGTGAATTATTTGAGTATAAATCCAATATTAATCATCAATAATGGATGGAATATTTTGAGCATTTATTATATTTGAGCACCAAGTTATACTGCTTCTCCCATTATGTGAAAGACTAAATTTTATAGGTTCAAAGTAAGAGGAATGATAATTAAAAGTGCACTTAGTAGCATGAAGAGCTCGAGGGGAATGAGTTTGGTATGACAAAGTATTCCAAAGTAGAAGTCCTCCCAGTTCTGTTTTCCTTAATATGGCATGAGTCAGGAGTAAAAGAAAAAAACTACAAATCATAAACATTTGCAGTCCTCCCTCTCCTTCCCCATCTTGGGAGGACTAAGTCTTTGCTTGTTTAGCCTGCTTTTGCTTGTGAGTTCAGAAAGGTGAATTAGATTAAGCTTTCATTAGGTCACGTGGCCCCTCTCGAGCCAGGACTGTAGAGGGACGGAGAGCTGCCAGCGCCTCGCCTGGGAGAGGGTGGGGAGGGGTGGAGCGCAGTGAGGGGCAGCCGCCCTGTGAAGGGCACTGGGACGAGAAGTGTGAGAAGGCTTTCAGGAAGTCTTTCTGTGCGTGGAGCCCTGGAGCGGTTCCTTCTCCTCTCTGCTCCCCCAGCTCCATCCACCCTGCTCCCCATGTCTCCTCGGAAAACTTCACCCAGGACCTAAAGTGACGCTTGTTTCAGGTGGGACACGAGCTTTGGAAGACCAGCATCCGCCCTCACGTGGGTTACAGTATCCTTCACTGTCTCGGAGGAACAGAAATCGGAAAACCACTTTAAAAGAGTGGTTTTGGATTCTTAAGACATATAGTTTAATAATAGTTTTAGAAAATCCCTGTCCTTTCACCCTACTATGCCCCTGTCCTCTTTGCATTATTAATTTTCTTAGTTAACCCTATTTCCAGAAAAAGCCAAAACTGCCAAAGGAATTCTTAGTTCCTCATTGGGTAAAATTACTAGTAAGAGCCAATTACGAATTCCATTCTGTATAACTCAATAATTGAATAAACTAACGTTCTCTATGACTCAGTATTTTAAACCTGTACGTGTAGACATATACAATGTAGAAATATCAGTGGCTCTTCAGTTAAATGTTTTCATAATAATACTCCACACCTGCCTGACCACTGGGGACGTCTCAGACTGGCGGGAGGTGTGATGCACACCTGAGGAGTAGCAGAGTGTCACAATGCCAGGTGTGGACAACCCGACTGGGAGAGTTGTCTGTTCTGGAAGACAGGCAGCTCAGGCCACTGTGCAGTGCACCTGTCTTCAGCGTTGAATAGGTGTTCTGTAGTCTGGGTGACCTGGCACTGTATACGCCGAGAGGAATTCAGTGGTGTAATTCTATGATAACTGAATTCCAGGCACTAGATGATGAAGTCATTCCTTCACACAGAACCAGCATTATATGCCTGCATTAGCTTTTCAGGGATGCGGTGACAAAGCACCACAAACTGAGTGGCTTAAATAACCAAAATGTATTCCCTCATGGCACTGGTGGCCAGAAGTTCAAAATCAAGGTGTCAGCAGGGTCGTGTTCCCTCTGAAGAGACCAAGGAAGACTCTGTTCCAGGCCATTCTCCTACCGTTTCTAGTTCTTAGCTTGTGGCATCATAACTCCAGTCTTCCCTGTGTGTGTGTGGGCGGGGGGGGGGTGTCCAAATGCCCCCCTTTTATAAAGACACCAGCTGTACTGAATTAGGGCCCACCCTACTCTGATATGACCTTACTTTAACTGATTACATCTGCAACAGCCCTAATTCCAAATATAGTCCCATTCTGGGTTACCAGGGGTCAGGACTTCAATTTGGGGAGTAGAGACAATTCAACACATAACAGTGACTCCCAAGTGATAGTTTGGGGGATCAGGCCAAGTCAGCAGCCTTACATTCAACAGAGCCCCCTGTTGGGAATATGAATGCCAATATTCACTGATTTCAGGTAACAGGGCCCTCTCCAGTCTGTGATGTGACCTCGCACTCTCCTAAGAGCTATTTATGGCCTACAAGCCTGTGAACATTTGAGTGCTCGTGTACAGAGAAGATAATCAGCCAGACAGATTTCTACACCCACTTAAGAGCCCGCACATGGATCAGTCCCCGACCCCAAGCTCCATGTTAGATCTGACATCAGAAAAGTATGGCAGCTGCAGGTAGCGAAGCCTTTAAAAAGTATCACATGAGTGCCAATTTCTTCCCCTCTTCCTGAAAGAGCCCAAACACAGAGATCCAAATATACCTTATACTATCTGACCCTCAGTTTATAGATCTGAGAAATGGGCCTAATCCCCATCTTTACCAATTCCTGTGGGTATTAAAGGGAATGGTGTATGCGAGCTTTGTGAATGATAAAGCAATATGTAAATGTAAGGCATGTTGATGGCAAGACACAAGCACGAGACGAGTTAGCACAGGCCAGCAAAGAGGCAGTAAATGCTCCAAGTTTCTTCCTGGGCAGGCGTGGGCAAGCCATCATGTGCAGGAGGTAGAATTTGACCTGAGCTTTGAAGACCAAGATTATCTTAGGCCTGAGTAACTGCATACAGTGTGCAGTGGGCAGGGAGCGTGTTGTGGGGGAGGGGCGCAGTGGGCAAGCCCTGTAGCCAGAACAGAGGGCTAATGGGGCCTGAGATCGCGCCACCCACCGCGGAGAAGACAGGAGATGCTTAGAGCGTCAGTTTCTCAGATTGACTTGTCTATTACCTGTGTGTGCTGTGATTTATGAGGATGCTTCTCTGTAACCAAGCTGCACCTCATCTAGCCATAGCAAGTCACTTGCGATTCCCCAAGCACACTGCAACCTCTGTGCTATCATTTCTATACACAGTTCTCACCGGCTATTGAAATGTTGTCCTTCTGTCTTTGGTGACTGCTCACCTTTCAACAGTTAGCTAAATCTTGCCTTCTCGGCCACACTCCCGCTGTCCATCCTACACAGACATGGCCTTCCTCCTCTTCAATCCCAGGGCCTGTCTTCCTGCCTCTGCTGGGGCCACGTTCATGGCAGTGAGCTCTGATGGTTTGTTTGGCTTTCCCACGTGGCTCTAGGCCTCTGGAGAACAGGGAATGTCACCTGTTCATCTGTGACGTCCCAGAGCCTCACAGAGCCAGCTCATCTGACCCCAGTAGGTGCACAGTGATTGGAGGGACAGAAGGAAAAAAGAAGCCTTTTTCAAATGCTGTACTTAATTGCACAGACAGGCAGATCCTTTGCCTTTGGATTTTTGCCAATAGGAAAAGAAGTATCCTAGGTACCACCTGGAAATGAACTTGATCACATGAGCAGTCAGCTGACTCGTCTACGAAAGCCTTGTGGGGAGCGCACCTTGTTCAGTACTGTGGAATGGGTTCACGCCTACTTCCTCTGAGGTCGACATAATTTTGGATTTGGCAGAAACAGTGCCATGTTGCTCTTTATTGTAATTATAAATATGGTTCCTTCTGATTTTATTTAGATATGTGGGAATTTTGTGGTGTCATTCTCAGGGATACTGGAAATAAATTGATGGGGGTACTTGTGTGAATTAATGAGTTAAACAGTTTTGAAAGCAGTTTGCTAGGTCCCTGCAGGTGTTTCGTGGGCATTTCTTTGTGCATTCCTCCACTCTCAGGGACGTCTGCAGTGCTCCGTGCACAGCGTCTTCCTTGAGAACATGTAACTGCAGTATGACAACACTTTCAAGTCGAACTGTTCTACAGGCCAAAAAGTAGAATTTGGTGTCAACATTCAGTTTAAAAAATAAAAAGGTGAATTCAGAATTTGCCAACTCTTACTCCAGCACCAGGAAAAAATAATATAAATAGATTATTAAGAAATTTATTTTTATATTCTTGGTTTTTATAAAGTGAAGGGAAGCTATGTCTTGAAAAGCTATAGTATTTTACAATTTTTATGTATTGATTTGAGAGAAAAACATCAGTTTGTTGCTCCACTTATTGATGCATTCATTGGTTGATTCTCGTATGTGCCCTGACCAGGGATTGAACCCACAATCTGGGAGTATTGGGACAACACTTGAACCAACTGAGCTACCCGGCCAGGACAGAAAAGCTATACCTTTTGAGTTAAGAGGAAAGTGATAAGCTGGTGTGATTCTTTTAACCTTTGAAGGAGCTCAGTGTGTACAGCCTCCCTTCAGTCTCTCCTCTCCTCCAGCACTTTCTCTCCTCCGCGAGCCCATGTCAGCCGTCTCCTTGTCGTCATTGCAGCGTTCAGGGTTGGGGCTGCGGGTGGCAGCTGTGGTCATTTGAACCTGTAGTCCATTCCAATTCATAAAAAAGTACACCAACTGGTAATGACTTTTGCTGGATTAAGTGAAATTCTGTGGGAAGACAGACAAATCAAAATATAACCCCCACAGGCCCCAAGCGAACATTTCATTTCTGATATGCTGTGGGCATGAAGCAGGGGTTTCGTCCAAAATACCTTGAGGTTTTGTTCAGTGCAGAGTGTATTTTTTTTCTTTTGCCTATAGCCATTTCCTTAACATTACTGAAAGGATATTTTTCCTAATGAGGCATGAAAATTGATTGTATCTTGCCAGGAGGGTTCTTCCTAATTCTTAAGATATTAAAGATTTCATGAGAACCACATGAAGAATATCTTCCTGAATCATTTACATTTTCCCCTTTTGTAGTCTTATGTAACCATGCAGAAAATCTAATAATAAGTGTGCTATTAGTGTACCATGTGCCATCCTGCAGGCTGCCGTGCTGTGTGGGTAAGGAATGCCAGTGCCTGGGGTTTGCGATCGCATTAAATCACACACGTGTTTGAAGTACAGCCCTGTTGGAAAATCTGCAGCTAATTGGACAGAGAGTCCATTTTTACCAGGCTTCTTTTTCCGGAGCCTGTCTGGCGTTGGTTTCTTTTCCTGTGGCAGAAGGAAACACGGAAGCCACGGAGTAGAGTCACAGTGGAGCACAGCAGCGTGGACAGTTCTGATTGCCAGAGCAGCGTCTGTCGCACACAGGTGATGCCAGCCCGTGTCAGAGCGGGGCACAGACAGCTGGATTGGGGTTAGGGAGAGGCCTTAAGTTATTTTCATAGGAGGGCAACAAATAGATAAAAACAAGGACACGGGCATTATTATCATCAGAGGAATTTCCCTGGCATCCATTTACAAATCACAAGGAGGTCACACTGCCTAGCCTTTCTCAAGTTCCAAAATTTAATAAAGGGTTCCATCCAGGTCCCCAGCAACTGCTGTGATCATCAGGGTGAGAGAACAAGAAATGAAGAATTTTTTTAACCCCCTTCTTCTGGCTCAGAGGGACATTTGGGGGACTCGAGGTGCATGTTCGCATCTGCTGTCAACAAAGGAACTGCAGGACTGTTGGCAGCTGTTTCCTGAGTCACTTTTCCTGTCCATACTTGCCTTGGACCCTAAGTCACGGGGCTACAATTCTTCAGGTTTAACTCTTTGTGCCTGAAAAAGAGTTTTCTATTTAGATCGCCTAGGCCTGGGGATCAGGAAGTGGTGCCTGGGCAGTGGTGGATCCCTTCTGAATCCCGGTGCCTTCCTGGTCCTCCGAGGGCTTTTCCAGGCCTTTCTCCTTCGTGTTGTTTTGATGTGGTGATGGAGCCTGAGCAGGTCTGGCCTCTCTTTGCTGGGGGCGGGGTTGATCAGCAGTTGCCTTCCTCATGCCTTCCCTCCGCAGATTCTGCAGAGTCCCCAGCTCCGTGGGGTCATGGGTGAGCCAAGACGGGGTCTTCTGAAGCAAATTAGCAGGGCTCACTATGGCCATGAAGCCAGTAAGGCTTTTTGAATTTCTGTGAAATTAAACATTTTCAGGGGTTCAGGCTAATGCCACACTCTCTTCTTTTCCTTGGAACATTTTTAGAAAACATGCAGGTTTCACCAAAGGTATTATGTATTGAACAGAGGTATTTCTCTTCTTTTAGAATTTCTCCTTTAACAGTATTCCCATGTTTGTGCACTGGAGTTGGCTCCTTTCATCCCAGGCCCCAGCTTATCTCCACGTCAGCAGTGGGAGCTGCTGATCTTTAGGGCGCCCTTACCCTGCAAACCTCACAGGTGCCCCCTCAGTACTGCTGACCTGGAGCAGCGTGCCCTCAATGATGCATCACCACTTATACCTTTTGAGGCATCTTCTCTTTAATTGATGCCCTCTTGCACCTACGATATTTCATCCAGGTCCAGGGGAGCTCATTAAAAAGAGCATTGACGAGTGTGCTGTGTGTGCCTCATCACCGAGTCCAAGAAGGGACTCTGTAGAACTGGTTATCGAGGCCTTTATAGATTGTTAACTTAAAGGGTTAGTGTTGTGCTCAACCACTTTCAGGCTAATCAGTTGTGGGAAACCAGATCCGATGTTTAAACAGGCTTGAACTATGGTTTTCTAGTAAGAAAAGTTGTTAAGCTACTGTTACTGCCCATAAACCCTCTAGCCTGCTAATTGACGTTACTCTGCAATATTGCACTGAACTAAAAATATGGTCTTGTTCTCCAGCTTTGTTAGGTGTGAACATTACTTTCTCCAACTGGATTGTAAGCCCCCTTTTTTTTCTCTAAACAAGGACAATGTATTTTTCCCCCTGCCGTCATCCTAAAAGCTTCTGCTGCAGTTCTAGGCACATAACGGATACAAAGAAATGTGTTCATTGAATGATAGCTACATTTTTAGAATGTCATTCGGCATGTTATTACATGGTTTATGTCATGGTGATTCATGTAAAATGTTGTACCTAGTTAGAAAAAAACACTAGTATCACCTGTAAAATGTTGAACCTAGTTAGAAAAAAACACTAGTATCACCTGTCGATCTCTAACCCGGCTGTCATTGACAATAGGAAAGGCATTACTACTAAATTCATGTGGACGAAGAGAGGGTAAGCAGGTCTAATCTGGGAGTGATGTCATTAGCCTGATAAAGAAATGGCTTCCAGACTGCCCCATGCAATGGCCAGAATTCTTCACCAAGAACAGACCAAAGCAAAAGGTCTGTTTGCCATTTACCTTGCACTCAGCAGTTGCTAATGATTGCCTTTGTCCATGCACATTAACATGTATGTAAAGCAAATAGAAAAAAGAGTAAGTAAAATTTGCATAAATGGAAAAACTAATGCACAAACAAGAAATTTTAGATCATTTCTCAGTGGCGGCCAGATCATTTCTAAGTAGAAACCATACTATCAAGCCACAATCACTATAAAAATACAACTGATGGTTGCAGACCTCTAGGAATAGAATGAGCCTTAAACAGAGATGAGTCAGGCCTCATGAGCAGGACATGCCCTGAACTTCCTTGAAGGAGGAGTTGCTGGAACACCAATGAAGCCCTGCACCCCTCCTCACTTGGGCCTCTGAGTCAGCCTCTCTTCACAGGCCCCCTTCCCACCACAGAAAATGCTGGTCCCTGCATTCTCCACTCCACCCCAGCCACATTCTCAAAGCGTCTGAGCTGTTGCTAACCACTACCATAAAGGAATCAACTGAGTGTGTACATGGGCCATCAGCATTTCAGAAATGACAGTTACTGCCAGCCGTCACCAAATGAAATCCACTCTATCTGAGTTGACGGATTTGGGGCTAGAGGTGTGATGGTTTAAATGGACTCATATTGCACTTCTGCATTGGAGGGCTTTAACTGCAAACAGTGAGAGCCCTCTTTTTCTCTCTCTTGCTTTCACTCTATACCTACTGCATCTTTTAACTGCCTCTCCTCTGCTTGCTCATTGGCCTGGCCTGGGGCTGGAGAGGCCAGGGAGGCGGGAAGATAAAGGCTCCGTGCCGACCTTTCTTCCGAAGTACAGTCTCCTTCCTCGCATTCATTTAGATGTCCAACTTTCTTTTTTTTCTGAGATTTCTTCCAATTTTATAAAGAGAAGTAGGTCAGTTTTGCAGAATGCCTTGACTGGTTGGTTTTTTAAAATGTGATTTAAAAAAATGTGTATCAACAACATCATATGGAGGTAACTGGCCTATCGATTCTGTTCCCCCCTGGATTTAACCAGTCATATTACAGCAATTTTACAATACAGAAATTTTAACAGCAGAGAGAGGAATTAAATGTGTAAAATTCTGTGACCTCTTTAGACACTTGGGATTAAACCAAATAAAACATTTCTATCAATTCAGTTTAATTATTGAGGTTTTTAAGAACAGATTAGCATATTGCATACCTTTTAATACCATGTTGCCTCTTACCTGGCCAACTGAAATGGGACTAGTGTTAATTAGAAATAGTAACATCTGTCTTTGGCCATGCCGCCCTGAATGCGCCCCATCTCCTCTGACCTTGGAAGCTAAGCAGGGTCAGGCCCGGTTAGCGCTAGGATGGGAGAAATAGTAACATCTGCAAAAATTGTAAGTTTTTGTTTGGAACAATAAATACTCATTCACATGCTTACAGAAAGTTAAAAATATAAAAGGTTTGTAACTACATCACTTTTAAATAACCTACTTTATTTTAAATATTTTATTTCTTTTTGGAGAGGGGGAGGGAGGAAAAGAGGGAAACATCAATGTGTGGTTGCCTCTCACGCGCCCCCTACTGGAGACCTGGCCTGCAACCCAGGCATGTGCCCTGACTGGGAATTGAACCAGCAATCCTTTGGTTTGCAGGCCAGCACTCAGTCCGCTGAGCCACACCAGGTACAGCTGTAAATATATCATTTTTATTTCTTCTGTTAGCTCATATTTAGCACATACAGGTGCTTGAATATTCATTTTTAATTAACAAAGTATTTGTGTGAAGTTGGGTATTTTTAAGTGATTAGAATTGTTCTTTCTTGTACATAAATTAAATGCTGTTCTTGGAGTATGGCTCACACCATTCATTTGCTTTGTAAAATCATTCTTTCTAGTTAAAAAGCAGACTGGGTGCAACTTTGCTCAAATTTATTGCATTTCCCCTGTTTCTCAGCTTCTAAAATGTAAGCTTCCCATGTCAGGGGCTCTGCCTTCCCCACGACCACACCCCCGGGCCTGGCCCCAAGAATGATTCCAGCTGGGGACTCAATCAGTATTTGCTGATGGTTTAGGATTTTTTAAAGAAACATTATACTTCTTTTTTATTTAAATATTTTATTTATTTATTTTTAGAGAGAGGGAAGGAAAAGAGAAAGAGAAGGGGAGAAACATCAATGTGTGGTTGCCTCTTGTGTGCCCCCGACCATGGACCTGGCCCACAACCCAGGCATGTGCCCTGATTGGGAATCGAACTGGCAACCCTTTGGTGCACAGGCCTGTGCTCCATCCATTGAACCACACTAGCCAGGGTGGATTATGATTTAGCTCCATTAATTTATATGCCAAAATTACTTACCATTTGCCAAATGTTTTTTTAGTTTGACAGTTACAAACTGTACTGCAAGGTTTTTTCCAGTTTTATTTTATCCCTCTTTAACTAATTTAAAAAAATACTCGAATCCATCCTATAATTCTAATTACAATACAATGTTAGTGAAAGTAGAGTTTAAAACTATATTCAGAATTATTCCAATTTTATAAGTATATAGATATGAGCTTTAAATATATACACATTAAATATTATATATAATTACTATGTATAAATTATATGTCTTACATATATATGCCCAAAATAATCAAAATGTAAATAGCAGATATATCAGGTTGCTAGTATTAGGAGCAGTTTTTATATTTTTGAGGTTTCCTGTATTTCTAGTTAAGAACACATTCTATTGTTATGTCAGAAAAAAACAAAAATATTTAAGTTGTACATTAGAAATACTCATTTTGATGATAACCTTGACATCTGAAAAAAAAATTTTGTTTTTCTACCACAGTCGTCCCAACTTTTCTTAGTCCCTGTTTGATTACTGATTTCTTTCATTACATTACTTAGTTTTTTATGTTTACTCTTAAAAATTTATAAAACCAATGGAAAGCAGTTATAGTGGCTTTTGTCTTTTAATAGATCTGTACCTTCCAGATCTTTGACTGTTATTAGTGAAGAAAAGAGTGGACCCAAAAAGAAAAACAGTTGCGTTTTTAAAATGTGTGCAGGGGGTGAATGTAGCAAGGACAGCGCCTATCGAACTTGGCATGACTTGGCAGCCATGTTGTTCTCTGGGGCCTGGAGCATGTCACCGGACCTTCTGCACTAATTTTCTCTTCTAGACCCTACAGCATTCATAATGCCCACCTCACACCAATTCCTGGTTGGAGCACTTCAGATAATAATGCATGTGAAAGTAGTTGAATGACAATTATGACATTATCATCACTCATAGCATTATTTATTTGTTTCCCCACCTGAAAAAGGGTGAAGAGGTAAGATGCAGCTAGGAAATCAGCTTTTTTCTGCTGTGTTCTCCAACATGAAGAGCCAGATGGTAAATATCAATATTGCTCATCATAACTAATGGCCTCATAGTTCATGACAGACGATTTCTTGCTTCCCGTTAGTATTTTGGAGACCATTATACACAGCAGTCATCCTCTGCAGAGACAGAGTAAACTCATTCTCCAAGGCAAATAGTCTCACGTCAAGGAATCACTCCTGGTGGAATGAAATAAAGGACAGTTTATCTTTAAGGTAAGCTGGCATTTGAGCAGATGTTGGAGATTATCAGAGGTGCTTGTGGAGCATGGGGAGTTTTGAAGGCATAAGCCCTTTTGCACATCTTTAAATGCCTGTAATTGCTCAGAAGCTATGAGTGAAACAATAGAAGTGTGCAAATGTTAGAGGTTAACCCCATCCACGGGCATTCACCCAGTACATAAAACTGATCACAGTGTGTGTGAGGTCATGAGTCTACTTTTCCATGGCTCATTCCTTTTATTTGAAAGGATGTACATTGTCCTACATTGAGTTCAGGCCATAACTCAAGGACAAAGCATCCTATGTTGGATATTTAGTCTATTTGTTTTCAAGAGTGGGCAGAGAGATTCATGAAGGTGGAGCAGGATAGCGGAAACCACATATTAGCCCTCTGTTACCATTTTCATTTTGAATATCGAAAAGCAACAACATAGGAGTTTTAGACTAGGTAGACAATAGGAAGTTACCATAACATAAAAGGGAGAAGCTTCCTTCTGTTTTATTATCTGTAGAGTGATTTGTGGGGTGAAGATTACAGGGTGGGGCATGGGATGGAGGCATAGGGAAGAGATGGTTTGTTTTTTCCTCATTAATTGAACTTAGTAGGTGAGTTTTATAAGTTTAGTAATACCTGAGAGTTTCAGAGGGTTAGTCTGCAAAAGTGTTTAGGGCTGTGTTGTGACTACACTGTGTTGGCTATCTTGCAGCAAACATATTGAAGTAAAGATACTTTTTAACATTTCACATAATGACTCATCCCTGCAATTTGAAAATCTCCATTTAGCACTTTCTGAAGCATCATGCAAATTAACATAGTTTTACAGCTTTATGGAATCAGATGCAGATTAAGATGTGCTAGTTAATGAACATAGCTGGAAAGAAAATGTTCTTAAGTCTATTCATTACTATACCTCTTCACATTTTTTATTGTTTAATATCTTATTCCTTGAATATGTGTGATTTGGGATTAGATGTGCCAATTGGAAGGCCTCAGAGGTTCAGAAATTCATAGACATGTGAAATATAAAATTATATCCATTTAACAGATACTGATGGGCATATAAAAAGGGACCTCCATCATCTATCTTTAGAAGTAGATTAAACAGAAGTGTAATTAATTTGCCATTTCTGCTTCCCTTATTGAGACATTTATCAAAGTTGATCTTTAATCATTAGTTTCCTTATCTGTAAAATGAATTCTATTATGACCTCTCAGGTCTATTCGTTATAGGATGAGGAACAGTTTCATGTCACCAAAAAAAAAAAAAGTTAAAGGCTAAAAGAAAAATAGACATTTACTTTTGCCTCACATAAAAGAGGTTGGGAGGTAGGATTCCAAGGCAGATGTAGCAGCTCTACAGGCTCAGAGACCTAATCCTCTCCTTCTCTTCTGCCATCTTTACTATGTTTCTCAGGTACAAAATGGCTGCTTAAGCTCCAGCCTTTACGTTAGCATTCCATAAAGCAGGATGAAGGAAGGAAAAAGGGCCTAGCCCCCTTTTCAAGGATACTTGCAAGAGGTACTGTGCCACATGTTGTTTACTTCGTGTCAGGCAGAATTTAGCTTCAGTACAGCTAGCTGCAAGGAGGATAAAGAACAAGCCTTCTAGCTATGCAGCAATGTGTCTAGCTCAAACTCAAGGTTTCTATTTCTAAAGAAAAAGGGAGAATGGATATTGGGGCAAGTAACAATTACCCATAATTTTTAGGTCAAAAAGCCATAATCCCATATTTCTGGGAAATTTTGACCTGAGCAGTCAATTCCAACTGTGTGTCAAGTATGTACAGATCAGGCAACTTGAACTACATGCCTTTATTAGTTCTACCCCTTATTTAGACCTGTGATTGTATTTTTAGGCCTACATTGGAATGATTTTTAGGCTGATTTATGAACAAAAAAGATTTGTTTTGTGTGTGTGTCCATGCACGAAACAAATCTTTTCCGTAAGGAGTAATGAGTATATGCAGTCACTCAGCAATTTATAAGCTGTCCCTGTCCCTTCCCACTTCCCAAGTGTGCACCGTGTTACCCCTCACGATCGACACTTTATATGATTAAGAATGACTGGGAAAGGGGTGTGCTTTTTCTAAGAGCAGTATGCACCTGCTAAGGTTATTTGGGGTCACAAAGGCTAATCATAGCAGCTCCGCTGGTTGTGCTACCATTACGACAGGTGTGGAGGCTGGGGAGGGAGGAAAGGTCTCCAGGATAACTGAGGGAGAAAACCACTAAGAGTTACAATTCTCTGGTTTGGGCTGTATACATAGGATCATCCCGAAAGTCAACGAGAAAAAAAGAATATCACATTGGTATTTTTAAGTCCCCCATTTTAGTAACTAATTGAAACCAGGGCTCTCTGTTTTCAGTTTTTTGAATCTCCATAGGATGTGTGTGACTGTGTTGCACGTGAGTTGCTTGGAGGTTTGGGTCTGTTTTATTTGGTGCATCTTTAAATGCCTCTGAGAATTTTGATCAACCAACAAAATCCAAGAGTCTGTAAGTCCATTTCTGCTCTTGATGGTAGCAAAGAGGTCAGCTGCTAGGATGCCAGAGCCCGAATTTAGCTAGGTGGAGGGTTCAGAATGAATGTGGTATTGCTGTGTGATATAATGTCGTTTCCTAGGAAACTGCCAGCATTGGGCTAACCTCCAGGAGCACAAGTGGTCAGGAAAGTGGAGGTGGTGTTAGAACTGTTATTATTATTTTTTTAATAGGCAGACATATCATGAAAACTTGTCATCATAGAAGTCCCCTTTCCATATACACAAGGCCTCATAGGTAATAAAAGGTAGACAGCTGAGATTGTTTTTTTAAATGTTGCTGTTGGTCTGATAGAGATTTAGCCACAAAAGTGAACATAATTCCTGATGCTGATAAGAGGTCAGAATGAAGGGGGAAAAGCAAATAAGCAGAAAATAATTTTTGTCACGTTGGAACAGAAGGATGTTGCACATACAGGGGACTGTGAAGAGACCCACCACCGGCAGGTATGTAAGTGGACATGATTAATGTCTAGATGCAGACAAAAGTAATTCTGCATGAAATACAGAGAAGCAGCAGGAGGTTCCTGTAGTGGGAGGGAGGGAAGCAAAAGAAAATGTGATTGTTAAATATGAGGTCATTCCAAGTGGCCTGGGCCTGATAGGGTTCCCACTGCCTTACCTAAACACTGCTTGTAAACAGTTTACAAGTATGAATGCACTCTTTGACTGTAGTCTATGCTACAAATGAAGTAGAATTGAAAAAGAGATGAAAAGTAAGTTTTCAAGAGCATTTCTATTTGGTTATGTTGTCATGTCCTTCACTCACAGATCTGACTAAGGCGTAGGGATGTTAAGCCCCCAGATGCCATTTGGATGTTTCTGTGGAATAAAGCAGAAGGAAGAAGCAGTGCGTTCAAAACCAATTGTACAGATTTAGTCCTCCTTCCTCTACTATTTTTTAAAAATCAATGCTGATTAAGATAACACACCTTCGTGCTTTCTTCCCGTTCTGTGCACACCTCTAGCTGAGCGGCAGCATGATGGAAAAGGCAGGAGGACCCCCATCCGAACTGTAATCCCCAGGCTCTCCCTCTGTCCCCTTCTGATTAGAAGCTCTTTGAAGGAGAAAGGCGCCAGGTCATTTCTACATCATATCTCACAACCCTAATGTTGTGCCTCGTGCATACAATGCTTGTTGAATAATCTGAATGAGTGGGTCACTTCTTAGTTTCATATATGGTGTGTAATTAGATTGCATTAATGACCGGTGTAGTATTCATGCTTATGCCACATCTTTCTGTTGAGCTAAAAACCTGGGTCCCTGGAATATTGCAGTTCTTCCTGAGCATTAGAGGAAGACCATGCTTTATTCTTACCACCTAAAGATATCTAGAACTTTGGCATGAAATCGTTTCAAAAATGGTGCCCCACACTTATTTAAATACAGGCAATTCAATTTGGGGAATTATTTACAGTCAGCCAAGTGCTCTGGGCAGTCTGGCCTCAGTTATATCAGCTGCCCGAATGTCAGTGTTCAGCGTGATTAAAATACCAGACAGGCCTTGGGTCACCTTTCAGGGTCTACCTTTAAGAGACTGTAGTTAGCTCAGTAAATTGGACCCTTTTAAGTTCTGAGCCTGGAAATGAAAGCCAGCATATTCTGCCAGAATGTAATAACTTATAATCAAAGTAATTTCTAGAGTCTGCTTACTACGGATGCCCTGAGAAATTCCCACCACCTCAATGGTCTCTGGTCTGACTGTATTTCAAAATCACTTAACAAAAAGACTTCACCAGTCGTCCTCGCCCCAGTGACTCTGGTTCTGGTAGTTTTCTCAGCAGGCTTACCAACTGATCCTGTCACCCTATCCTGGGTGAAATGAAATGCTTACCAATTCACTCCTAACTCCACCCCCCACCCAAAGTCAAGAAACAAACCGGAATGAAGAGAAAACTGAGAGTAAATTTTTAAGATACAGTGAAAATCAGCCAGCTCTAAATGGTAGGGGTGGAAACATGCCCCTCAGTGTTGGCCCACATTATAAGTCTCAGAAGGAACTCATTCTCTCTGCGGAGGAAAACTTTGCCTTCTTCTGTGGTTAGACCGACTGTGCTGAATAGATCAGTTTATGTCAAAGAGCATCAACTTTTGCTTATTTATCTTACAGTTTAAGTCCCACCTCACACTCGATTTACTTTTAGTGGGATGTGAATTGACTCTGAGTTTGTGTTTCTCAGTGGAGCACCAGGCACCAGAAAAACCCAGTTGGCAAATGTTATTCATCACTCAGGATTATTACAAGACATGAAGCATAGCACATCATGGAATTAATTTGTATGACAAGTACTCAGTGTGTGCCTATAGAGTATGCATCAGGCATGTGCCAAGACACGTGGGTTGGGAAGGAAAGAAGACTTATGCTTGCCCTTGCGGGGCTGCGAGTCTAGAGGTGAACAGACCCTGTTTTCCATGGCTCTCCACTTGTCTTTCTGAAACAGTGAACAGCCAGCTGACATGTAGTAAGCACCCATTTTTCCAGAAAACACTGTGAGGGGTGAAATCACTTGGTAAAGGACCTGAGAAAAGCAGAAAGGAGAGAAACGGGGATACATATGTACAAAGAAACTATGTATATATTATATAGCTCTATATTTGTACCTAAGAAGTATCTTACTTAATCAGATGTTATAACAGCAACTAGAAGAGTGCTTCCTTAAATGAGATGTTCCATATCAAGCACTAGTGCTTAGTAGGTGCTCTATAGCTATTTGCTGTTATTACTTCTACTTCCCGTTGTACATACATAGTATCCATTCAATAAAGTTTTGTTAGGTGAGTGGACGGGAGATTAAGTGCTGGAATTTAAGCCTGTGTGTAAACTGACTATAATATATATGTGAATAGAGAACCAAAGTGAGAGCAAGGTTTTCACATTCTACTCTGACAAAAGTGGCCTGAAAGCTTAGCTCAACCACATAGGCTTCAGGAGAGTTTCTCTGTGCGTCGTCTCTATTTAAAAAGACAGGACTACGGCATCTCTGTGGTGCTGCTGCCTGGAAGGGCCCTGGGAACATGCCCTTTGCTTATCTCGGGAGGGGAGAGGGAGTAAGAGGAGAGGGACCCCAGAGGAGTAAAGGGATGATGATGGTAACAGAGGCCAAGGTGGTGCAGGGAGGTTGGGGACCACAACCAGGATGAGGATGTGAGTGTGTAAAGATAGTGCTAACAAGCAGACACGTGGGACTTCCTGGGATGTCTCCTGATGCTAGTCCTGCCCTTTTTCTGAAGTGCCAAGACTAGCTGCCACTTCTTGCATCAGGCAGGTAACACTCCAGGTCGTTACAAATGACTCTTCAGACCTGGGCTGCCAGTGCCATCCACTCGGCATTAGCTGCCTGTTGTGTCGCTGTGTTATGATGAGCCAATTAATGGAGGTGAATGCAAGAGCGGCCTCTGTTGTGTCAGATTTCTGTGTCGATCTGAAGCAAGCGCCAGCAGTTCCACAGGGCACTGGGGGCTGAAGATCTGCAGATGGGACTAGACCAACTTACCAAAGGGAGTTAAGGCCACACATCAAACCAGGCAATTCAGGTACAAGAATACATAGAATCTTCTGAGCCACCCACATTCATCAGGTAATTTTGCAACTTGATACTACCATGATTTGCCATGGGAAATGTACTTTTTTGCCCAAATTTTTGAGGGAAAAATAAGGATGCACATTATACATGGATATATCTAGATAAATGGTTTTAATTCTTTTATAGATGCTTATGCATTAAAAGTATAACTCCAGAAAGCTATAAGGATATCCATATGCAAAATAATACCCTGGAATATGATCATTGGTTTTGTTTCTAAATATAAATAAATAAATTGGATTAAAAGATCAAAATGAAAGATTTTTTTTCCTGAAAGTTTGGGCCAAAATCTTGGGTGTGTATGATACATGGGAGCACCTTATACACAGCAAAATACGGTACTTTCTTGTGGCTGGTATGAGAGTACAGAAACATTGATCACTTAGGATGGCCTCACTCCAGGGTGGTTTCACAGAAAAAATCAAATATAATGATTCATGCAATAAGTGCAAACCAGACAATGGAATTGTGGGTCTGACATTAAGACAACTTGGGGGGCGGGGGGCGTTGCTCAGTTGGTTGGAGTGTTGTCCAGTAGACCAGAAGGTTGCAAGTTCAATTCTCAGTCAAGGTACATGCCTGGGTTGCAGGTTCAATCCCCAGTCGGGGCATGTATGGGAGGCAGCCAATCAATGTTTCTCTCCCTTTCTCTCCTCTCCTCCCCTCCCCCTCTCTCCCTCTCTCCCCCTCTGCTTTTCTCCCTCTTCTCCCTCCCCACTTCCTCTCTTTCTAAAAGCAATGAAAAATGTCCTAGGGTGAGGATAAAAAAAAACCTTTAAAAGCAGACAACTAGGGGGAGTGAGGGCAGAGGAGAAGTTTGGAAAGAGAGAGGACAGTGTATACTGTTTACTCTGGGAGTAAAATTTATTACTGAGCATTAAAAAAATCTGCAAGTTAAAGTCAAGAGACATTTTGTTTATACCCTGAGTGCTGCAATGTCCTTTCCGTTAATTTGTTTATACAGATTGTGAGGGCCAGCTACATTTTTAGCATAGAATCTACATTTACTCCCTGAGTGCTGCCCCAAGACTTTCAGTCAGATATTTCCACCAGACTCTGGGAAAGGGGATAAAAGGCATATTTTTAAAGGTGGGTGTGCATGTGCAAAATATGTTTATTTTAAAGAGGTCTTAAATGCTGTAAAAAATAATTAGCCATGTGTATGAACCAAAATAATTAATACCAAATGGTACAATATCTTTTTTGAATCCTGTTCCAAAACAGAACTTGAATGAAAAATTAAGTCATATCTACTCCTCCCCACTTGTTACTCCTGATTTTACAATAATCACTCTTACTCCCTTAGCTATGAATTTAATATCCCTACCCAGGACCACTGTCCTCCTTATAAATTCTTCTGGCCTCTCAGGTGCTTCATGTCTTTGAGTGTTACACTACTTGCTGTCCACAGGAGCCAAGAAATAGTAACTATTGAGCATTTGAATGACCTAAAACGAATTAAGTGCATGCAGTAAATGTGCAACATCGAAGAAGCTGCAAGCCACATGCTGCTTTGTCACTGGGGCCGTTTATCTGGAATAAGTGAAAAAAAGACACTCTCACATGCTGGATCCAAACTTCTTACCTTGTGTTGTTCCATCATAAGTTGACAGAGCTGTCCGAGCACCCAGTGTTTGAATTTCAGGGAAGGACTCAGGATGTGTTGGGATGATCGAGAAGACAGATCTAAGTGTGTGTGGGGTGGGAAGTTGTTGTCTGTGTTTGTGGTCTCCACTGTGTCTCTTCGTATGTAAACTTGCTACATCATGTCACTAGTAACGATTTGCATTATCTCACATTAGATTTGCATTACCTTGTGTTACTTCTCACCCAGCTGGTGACCATCAAGCTGAGATTGGCTTGAGATTGACTGAAGGGCTCCCATGAAAGAGCCGTAGGTTTAAACATTAGTTGAAGAAGCAGCAAACCATAGTAACAGGGTTTTCCAAGAGGTTTACTTCCCTTAAACTGAAACATAATCACGTTCCCCTTCAGGGCACTTGCACAAAGCCCATCTGTTTATTCAAGCGTTTACTTGATGATGGGGGAGGTTCAGCCAGTGTAATCTCAGGCCTGAGAATTTGAAATGCGGAATATGTTATTCAAGCACATTATTTCCCAGTGACATGTAAATATAAACTATGGTTATCGATAATGTAAACGTGTCCACTGACCCTAGTGGCTGTAAAACACATTTAAGATGTCACCCAGTATATAGCCAGTCCCCAACTTGCAAGTTAAAGTAGGACTATAAAACTTCCCTTTGAGGTCATCTGTGACCATAGTGCTTAATCCAGGGGTCATTAATCCAGATTCTGGGTTTTTATCTTTTAGAAACTCCAGTGCTTCTATGTTCAGCATGGGCTGAGAATCACTGGTCTTATCCAATGTCCTCTCTTAGTTCCTGACTTTCTCTGTTTCTCTGCTACATGTAATGCAGTTGGGGTTTTAGCTTTCTTCCGCCTTCTTAATAACCACTTCTCCAGTCTGTAACCAAAGTGAGGCATTAGCTCCTGTCCTACCCTCCTTGGGGACCTCTCCCAGTCTCAGTTTCCCCCTGGGGTGATGGCACTGCTTTTGGAGTCCTGGTCCCGCTCCTGCCTCCTGCCGGCCGTCCTCCCGAGGGAGTGCCGGGTAAAACTGAACGACTCTTGACTTGATTAACCTCTCCTCCTCCAGAATAGCATCCTTCAGTGTCATTCGTCTTGGAACACTCTGATTCCTTTCACCTACTTCACTTTACCTCAGTCATTCGCCAAGCTTGGCTAATTCTTTCCTATGTTACTCACCATTGCCATTTTAATCTAGGCCTTTCAACCCTGAACTAATTTGATTGCAGCCTTCTGCGTAAGGAGATGGGCATGGAGTGGAAGGTGGAATAGAGAGACTGAATTCCAATCAGCCTCTCAATTTTTTTTTCAAAATTTTATTTGCTCAGGATTTATTTTCCTAAACATGTGCAACAAATGCTGCATTTGAAAATTAACTTGCTATCTTTGATCTGCTGTCAGAACAGAAACCATGTCCGAAAGAATTTTGTATGCAGTTGGTATGCTGGGCCTTTAACAATCAGAGAACCCAAGGGGGTCTGCCTAAATTCTGTGTTTCCCCCAGGGCATTTCAAACAGCCTGCTGGGTGTCACCTCATCTGTCCTTACGGTTCTGTAGATTCCGGACGGTTGACACTGTGCTCGACGTTTGCAAAATGAGAAACTGAGGCATTGTGATGTGGTCTGTCTTTCTGCCAAGAAAATTGAGAAGCACCATAGAGAAAATAGTAAAAATTATTTCCACCTTGACTGTAGGTTCAGAAAAATGTATTCATTGAAGGGCACAGTACATTACTATTCTCAGAGCATTGCCAACAGCAAAGTGATTTTGCTCAGAATTAAATACCGCCCTGTTTCGTTTCACCTTTACTTTGAAGCTCAACAAGAAAGAACAGCAGAAACTTTTTTCCACTGAAGGTCAAATCAGGTCAGAGAAATGTTTACTTCGAACCTTCTAAGTCATAGGATGAATAGGGAAGAGGTAGAAAATCCATGATCTGCACAATTGTTTAGTCCCTGTTTTTTTTGTCCGAAGCGTGCTGGATGTGTTTTGTGCACTGCAGGCAGGAAACCTAGGAGGAAGAGGGAATCACTGCTTGGGTGTTTCTCGTGTACGCAGAGATAAGAATGCTGAGGCATTCGCTTTATTTGTTGTAGCTAAGTCACATAGACGTCATAAGCAAGAGGAACATTTGGGACAACGTGCCTAAATTCCTTATTTTGGTGTATTGACGACTCCAGAGCTCAGGAGGAGAAGGGGAGGATGGTCACAAGGAAGGAGTGAGCCCAGTCAACGCCGTACCCAGAGTCGGCCCTTCATCGGCCCTTCATCGGCCCTTCATCGGCCCTTCATCGGCCCTTTTTAAGAAGAAGGAATTGGAGCCAGAGTTGTCGGCAGTTACAGGATATTTCTCAGCCATTCTGAGGGATGGGTGAGGATTCATGGAACGGGAAGGGGGATGAACCTGCTCTTACTTTGTTTCTTAACTTAGAAGAGCCCACCAGGACAGTGGCAGATGAGTCACCTGTCACTAAGAGTAGGTGTTCTTAGCACTGAGGAAAATGGACGGTGGCAGTGAATTACCACTGCAGTTTGCCATGCGGTTGGATTACCATTACTTAGCACCCCTGATGCAGAAGGTCATTCCCAAGTACAGGAACACCGTGGCCAGCAGAGTTGGCCGGGTTCTGCAAACTGCAGCAAGCCTGGATCTGTCCAAACAAAGGGAACTGACCTTCCCTCTGTTTAAGCAGCAAGTGAGAGGCAATTAAGCCCCATACATAACAGAGGTCTTCTTAATCAAAACAAATACCTCTCCACCAAAAGAGGCAGAGAAAGGAAAGACTGCACAGCGGGATCTAGAGATGCCGGTAGCGCTGCACTCGAATGTGTCACAGGACACAGGAGCAGCAGCTGGCAGGGCTGGGGGCAGAGTCTGCAGGTATATTGTGCCCTGGCCGTTGGGTGTAAGCTCAGGAACACAGCCGCTGCTGCACGGAGCTGCCTGCCTCTCAGAGAGGCAGGCACCTCACGTTTAGGAGTCGTTCTTGTTCCCGTCACAAAAGGAGGGAACAGCCCAGATGGTGTCAGGCACCAGAGATCCTTTCCTCTTGATCTAAACGCTGCCCTCCAAGCACTCAGGCCTACTCCCTGGCCCCTAAAATCACAGGAAATTAAATTACCCTCTCCACGTGTCAAAAAATATGAAATAGACATTATTTTCAGGGGACAGCACTGTTCAATAAAAGCAAATTCTTGGGGGCCAACAAGTAAAATTGGAGCTCAGTCCACTCCCACATTGGCCTGGAACTCAGCATTCTATGTGTTTTTCTATAGCCAGAACTCCACAGGTTTTAGGAAAAAGTGCTCTTGGCTTCACTGTGGAGCGCAGACCAGAGGCCAGGCACTGTCACAGGTGCCCGGGGATGGGATGCATCAGTGAACGTGTTCCCCCCTCAGGGAGCTTGGGTCTCATGTGCTGACTGAGCAGAGCTAGAATCCCGGATGCCTGCTCCCGCCCCAGGCTTCCTGACACAGTGGTTCGGGGTGTGGCCTGCCCAACAGGATTTTTTTTTTAATCTCCCCAGGTGATTCTAACGTGCTGCCAAGGTTAAGAGCCATGGGTCTGTTATAGCAGGTCCCAAACTTAGCTCTGATCAGAATCACCAGAGGAGTTTCTAAAACATATGTTCCTGGAACCCAGCACAGGTGTACTGAATTTTGGAAAACTACAGGGATTGTGAATTTTTACAGGGGCTCAGGTGTTCCTGATAATCGACCCCAGGAACGAGCCCTCAGTGTAATGTACTCATGCCCCATTGTGCTCTAGGCAGGTAATGCTTATGACAATATAATGTATTGATGCTCATAGATAAAGCTATTTTCCATCGCTCTTGCAGGGAATGGCCGAGTCCATTTGTAGGTGTTTTAAATGAAAATTTTACAGTATCCTAAAGCTCCCAACCCATCAACAGCACTGCCTGTTCTCTGAGCCTTTTCCCTAGCACATTTCCGTCAGAGAAGTTGTTCTCTGCCTGCTGGACAGTCTCCTGTATGGAGTGTTTTCCTAGACCCCATGTCTAGATGTGCCCACCATTCTCCTCCGTTACTGAAACCTGGCTACCACTTGGCCATCGCACTTCTGCAGAAGCAGACAGTGGTAGTCATTTACTGTGAAGGCCTCACTGTCATGAGGGTTGTTCACCACGAGGCGGGGCCTGCCTTCTGCTGCGCTGGGTCCTGAAGTCCGTGTGAGGGAGCGCTGAAGTCCATGGGTTTAGTTAAAGCATCTCCCACACTGTCCTTGAGGAAAGTTTCAAATCAGCTGTGAAATAGAAAACAAAATCCACAGTCTATCAGGGGTGTCCAGCCTTTTGGCATCTCTGGGCCACACTGGAAGAAGAAGAGTTGTCTTGGGACACACATTAAATACATTGCGACACGTAATCAAAAAAAAGTCTCACAATGTTTTAAGTACTTTTGTGATTTTGTGTCGGGCCGCACTGACAGCCGTCCTGGGCCCCGGGTCGGACACCCTGGGAGCATCCCGCATGCCTGGCTCTTAGAAGCCTGTGTCAGCCTCCCTGGCTGGCCCCTTCCGACCTCCAGGGAGAACTTTCTGTGACATTCTCAGGAGCTAACGCTTGGTGGTTTGTTTGTTTTGGTTTTGGTTTGGTTTGGTTTTAACTAGAGGAGCTAATGTTTTGCATATTTGTATATTTTATTATTTACTTGAAAATATTACTGATTGATTCAATCACTGCCTTATTGCTGTTTTCACCACCCCATCTACCATCTTATGAGTTAATAAAAACAAAATGGAAGCAAACTAGAGACTTAAAAAAAACAAACAAACCATGGGGCTGAGAAAGATACCAAGTGTTGAGACATGTCCTTATGAAAAAAACAATAGTGTGTCAGACATGGAGATGCAGTGTGTCACTATGGAAGGGAGGCATTTTTCTACTTAACATTAAGTTATTTTTCTAATGGAAGCCTCTTTTTATTTATATTTTTGTTTACTTGAGAAAAAGCCTAACTAGCCTGTTTTAGGAAATTATCTCATACTGAGATAAAGGCGTTTTATTCCATTTCCCAATCAAAAGTATGGTCTGTAAAAGACCAGGAATGTAGTGGCCCTTAGCCCACATCTGGGACTCGGTTTGTGCATCATGAAATCAGAGGACGCTGATGGGTACCAGCTGAACAGGGGCATGGGGCCCAGTTTTCTCCCACTCTGTTGGAATTGCATGATAAGGAGTCCTATTGATTCTACATGCTCAAAAATGAAGCGGAACTTTGAAAAAATCAATCTGGGAAAATAATGTCTATCTTAGAAAAAGAATGTTGACAGAATTCTTGGCGTATTCTGACCATTTCTGTCACCATCTCATAATTATGAAGGAAAAAGAAATGAACACTGACACAGTTCCTGCTGAAGACAAGAAGCTTTCTTAGCTAATATGATCTGCACGCATACTCTGTGCTTAGGCACTGTGCTAAGTGCTTAATACGCATTATCTGACTTAATGCCCCCCAACCCTGCAGGGTAGGTGTTTTTTTATTTTAACCTGAGGATGTACAGGCTTGGTTTATTTGGCCTGCCATGACACAAAGCCCTGGCCCTAGACAAAGGCACTCCTGTCGGGTATACAGGGGCTTTCTGACCCTTTCTTTGGGCAAGACCAAGCTCCTTATTCCACACTGGGGGGAGGGCGGGGGGAGCCGGGGGAGGGAACAGATGTGAGGCTTTTTTCACCAGTGGTTGAGACACTTTGAAGAAAAATTGGCACTATTAGGGGAGTAACCAGGCGTAGGAGTTAGGTGGCAGGGAGGCATCGAAAATGATGCTCCACTCTTATGCCCAGGGAAATGGTGCAAAGCCATTGGCACCAGTATGGAACCAGCAGATGCTGGTTTGAGATGGTGGCCGGGGACATTGGGGCTTCCGTGTGGGACTTCCCGCCAGGCAGTTGGAGGTAAGAGAGTGGAGCTCATGTGAGAAAACATACTTGGATCTCTTCATGGTAGACATTGTACTCTCTCACATGCATCGTCTTACAGCATCTCACAGCAATCTTTTGTTATTATTATTATTATTATTATTATGTACGCGTTATAGAGGAGGAAAGTCAGGCTCAGAGAGGTTAACAGTCTTCTGAGGTCATAGTGCTGATGAAGAAAATGAGTTTTGTTGTCAACAGGGCACCGACTTACGTTGTTGGGTTTCAGTTTGACCATTAAACACTTAGTGCCCATGGAGATGACAGCCGTTCGACGCCCCCAGCTGCATTATTTGTTGTCTTTCATTTGCTATTAGGGCCAGTTTTTGTGCATTTATAATGCTGTTGAGATTCTCGTTAGGGCATTGGTATTCTAAACAGATTAAATAGGAAAGATTGATTAAATTTTGTAATGAGTAATTATGTCTACAGAGTGTACTGTGCTCTGCCTTCAAATAAGTCGGAAAGCTTCCGTTGACACTGCAAAAATAAACAGTAAATAGTACAAACAAATCCAGATTAACACATGAGCAAGCACATTTGAATTTTATTTTTGAATGTAGATGTAATTGACCATTTGTTATGCAGACGAAGCTTTAGTCCAGTTTAGAAGAGAATGTCAGTGCACTAGTGTGGATTGTTTTCCAGAAGACAGTTTTAGAGACTTAGTAAACTTTGTGAACTGTTAAGATTTGAAATCCCTCATTAACGGAGGTGAAGCAAGAAACTTTTTAATTAGAGATTGTTCCATCTAACATCTTGGCTGGAATTGACTGGTGCATGTGATGCGTGAAGAAACCCGGGAAAGAACTGAAGGGAGGAAAGTGTGCTTTTTTAATACAGCCGGAAATAGGACCTAAGTCAAGGAGGTAGGGAGGAGGGCTCTTCCCAAGCAACAACCATAGCAACAGCAGCCAATAAGTATAAGTCTTGCAGTGTGCCAGGCCCTGGCCTAAGTTCTTTGAATGTGTGAACTCAGAACAAGCCTTTGGGGTAAGTACTATTATTCCCACCTTAGAGATAAGAATACTGAGGCACAGCTGTGAGGTGAAGGAGCCAGAATTGCACCTCCGGCATTTTGTGTCCCAAGCCTGGGCCCTTCATTCCGCAAGAGGAAGTTGTTTCAAGCTTGAAAGCATTTCATTGCTGGAGCTGGCTTTTCTGGAAGCCCTCCCGCCTGTCTGCCGGGCTGTGACTGCAGTGTCCCACGCAATTCCATCACTACCCTATTTTCTTGAAGAGGAAAGCAAAGCTTAGAAAGTTGAGAAACTTCCCCGAAGGTCACCAGTTACCAAACACCAAAAGCTAGAAGTCTAGCCCAGGGCTGTGTGGCCCCAGTGTCAGCCATATGCTGACCATCCCACGGTAAGAAGTCTAGTGGAAAGTGGTGAAGGTTTCTAAAGGCAAAGGACAGGCAAAGCACTGTTTTTCTCTCTGACCGACTTTTCATTATAACCCCTCTTTCTTCGCGTTGTCCAAGAAGTGCCGCATCGAGAGGGATTCCCTTCTTGCCAGACCCTACATTCAGTAAAGAATGTACACGGCCCTGACATCTCTCACTGAATGCAGTTGGTTTGACAGTGTGCCGCGTTCAGAGGGCGTTGGCATTCTTCCAGGGAAAGTGTAAAATTTTTTTTATTGAATGAATACCTGATTAAGTTAATGACGCTGAGCCAAGGGGAGGAGGAACAGTTTGGCAGCCAAATTCTGTAGGGTTTCTGGCAGCTCATTCAATGCTTTCAATGCTCCACTGGCTTCGTGCTGGGCCTCCTGTGAGCCCCAGGAGAGGCTGCAGTAATTACTCAGCTTTCTGATTGAAAACAGCCGCAGGTAGCAAGTCATCCCATTGTCCATTTTGCTGGTGATTGGAAACGACACAGGGGCATCTTGGGCCCCACGAAGCAGCCTCACTCTGAAATAAAGAGAGGTAGAAAGTAGGTTTCCCACTTGTTCCTCTTTTCCAAATGAACCATTCATCTTCTGAGGGTCAGAACTCAGCCACCCATTCACTGAGTATGAGTCATACCCCTAATTTTAAAACAAACATTTATTTCAGAGAGAATTCTTATCTTGGCTGATTTTTACAGCTGTTCTTCCTGTGCTTTCTACACTTGATTTAGGCTGGTTTCAATAAAATTGTTATTTTTGTAAATACATATTCCTTCCAGTAAACCCAAAGACTACCAGAAGCATTTCCTTGGGATTGATGTAAGGAAAATCTGGACATAGTTTTGGATAATTGGATGTGGATTCTTGGGAGTCCTTCCCATGTAGCACACATCTTAACAACATCTCACATGGCGTACTTGGACTTCCTGCTGCAGGAAGCATCCGGGCTTAATAATCTCACATGAGAATTTGTGTTAGAAATGGAATCTCTGAGAGCAGATGCTTTTCAAATGCACAGTGTTTTATGCCCCTCCATCGTGACTTCCATTTCTGATCCAACACTGTATCGTTACATCAAAAAAGATCCAGACACACTTTGCCTTTTGGTGGCCAACATCTAAAAAAGAGAAAATTGTACTAGACCGACCCAGGATAGGAACATGAAACCAACGAATAAAAGATAACAGCCCTAGCATCTCAAGGGTTTTGTGACATTTCAGGCTTCACTCATTATAAGGAGTTTACAATATAATGAAGAAGACAAGTGAAAACAAAAAGTACAGCGAACGCAATGAAGTGATAGACTGTGGTCGCTGTGTCAGCTTCGGTGAAGGAAGGGATGGGCAAGGCTGCAGTGGTTGTTAAGTGGCTTAGCCAAGATTTCAGGACCGACAGTAAAAGGAAGTCACCAGCAGGGGGCCTCAGTGTGAGCAGGCGTGGAGGGAGTGTCCAGTGTCAGCCCAGGTGGGGATTGGAAGGATGGTTGAGCTACAGGACAGTGTGTGGATGATAGGATAGAACAGCATGTTTAGGGGCACAGAGAAGAAGCGCAGGGGTGTGGGGTGGGGTTGGAGAGAACCTGAAGTGACATCTAAGGAGAGACCTGAAAGGGAGCCTAGAACAGTGGTGCTCAAAGTGTGGTCCCCCAGACCAGCAGCGTCTGCGTCACCTCGGGGTGAGAACAGTGGCTGGGGGCAGAGTTCAGATAGCGCAGAGGGTATACCTATGCTCTGAGGCCTGGAGCCCTGCATGTTTGGGGCTGCAACAAGACACAGCTGCACCCACTTGTTTACGCATTGTCTATGACGCCTTCACACGAGTCGGCGGAAGAAACTACATGGCCGGCGAAGCTGAAAATATTTACTAGGTGGCCCTTCTCCAAAGTTTGCTGGCCCCTGATGTAGCAGGTGGGACGGACTCGAGCTGGTGATCTAATACGGGGGAGACGGTGGGGGCGGGGACAGCAGCCAGCCTTCTGTCTTGAGCAAGCAATGACAGGATAGAGAGCTTTGGGCACTGCCTTAAAATAATGCTTGTTAACTTTCTGTTGCTCACAGTCCCCATTGGAGGGGGTGAGAAGGTGCAGGCCATGTGAAGGGCTTAAAGGTGTCCTGAAGCGCAGCCATGGAAGCAAGCTAACTCTAGCAGGTATTTGGAGATCGGTGTAGCCCCAAGGAAAACTGGCTGTGGAAAGGCTCTGTGAAGTTTATAAACAAAATTGCAGTTGGTTTACAAACCTTTTAAATCATGAGTTGTAATTTTTTAAAATTCTTTTTTAATGTGATAAGACATCCATAACATGAAATTCACCATTTTAAGCACTTTTATGTGTGCATTTCGGTGGTGTTACATGTGTTTACCGTGTTGTGTAGCCACCACCCCTCCATCTCCAGGTCTTCCTCACCATTCCAGACTGAAACTCTGCACACACACTAAGCAGTAACTTCCCGTCGTGCCCTCCCCCAGCACCTGGTGGCCTCTGTTCTGCTTTCTGTCTGTGAATGTGCCCACTCCAAGCCCTCCCGCAAGGGGAACCATACAGTGTTCATCCTTCAGCTTCTTTCACTGAGCACAATGTTTCAAGACTGATCCTTCTGGTAGAATGTGTCAGAAGTGCATCCCTTTTTCAGGCTGGGTAATGGTCCATGGTATAAACATACCACATGTTGTCTGTTCAAACCTCTGCAGGTGAACATTTGGGTCGCTCCCGCCTCTCGGCTATGGTGAATGATACTGCCATGAACATTGGCATACAGTATCTCTTTGAGTCCTTGCTTTCAGTTCCTTTGGGTAAATACCTAGAAATGGAATCCCTGGATCATATGTTAATTCCACACTGAACTTTCTGAGGAGCTGCTAAACTGTTTTCCACAGCAGCCGCACCAGCCGCGCACAAGGGTCCCAATTTCTCCACATCCTCACCAATACTTATTTTTCCTTTTTTTTTTTTTAAGTAATGTCCATCCTGTGGGTGTGTAGTGGTGTCTCATGGTGGGCATGTAATTTGTTTCTAAAGTGCAGTTAAAGGAGGTGAGAGTATCCTTCTTTGTGTTGTCAGGGCTGGAGCAAACGACCGGAGGCTGCACTTAAGCATCACTGAGACATTCAGCCAGGGGCCCTGGGTTATCAGGGAACTTAAGGACAATTGTACCAGGGGTGCTCACCTTGGGCTGCGTGTCAGAATCCCTTGGTGTACCTTTTAAAATGCCACTGCCGGCCCCCATCTTCTGGAATCCTGATTCAGTAGGTCTCTGTGAGTGTGGACATTGGTATTGTGTTTAAAAGCTCCCTGGATTCTTCTGATGTCCAGGGAGGGTTGACTTCTCAGTCTGCAGGTGAAGGAGTGAGGCCCTGAGACAAGTTCTTCGAGCTTTCTTTTTTCTCAGCCCCAGGGCGCCTGCCACTGAGACACCCCTCATTCAGCATAACCAGGAACACAGGAAGCCAGTTCTGTCCCAGGCCCATGCGTAGCTTTCTTTGTGCTCCGAAGGAAGTACTTCCTGCAAAATCGGAAGAACCAGGTGATGGAGCCTCGGCCTCCATTTGGTCTGTTGGGGTGGTCAGGGTCAGTACCCATGGGAGACTGCTGGTAATCAGTCCCACTCAGCTACTGAGAACATGGAGACACTGGCAAGTCCGTTGAAGGCCTTCTCTCATCGCCCCAACACTCTGAACAGAGTACGCGGAAAGTCGAACTGCTAATGCTTCCTACATGTGTGTGCCGTGGGTGGCTGTCGTGGGCACGCTCTCATTCCAGCACCCGGCCCAAGTCAAATAACACCATTTGCCTGCCGGTCCACTGGCCGCTGTTTTGGCCTGTAAGATTTGCATTGCTCTAACTCTTATTTCATGGTACATTCTTATCCCTGAACCCTAATGAATTTTATTTATTTATTATGTTTATTACTTTTCGATTTAAGAATATAATCAGTGCAGGCTCTAAGAAGTTTATGAGTCAACTACAAAGTTAGAACAGTTTCTACAAGACTGCCCTCAATTTCTGATAGCAATTACAAGTTTAGAAGGTTCTCCAAACTACCCTCAGGTTGGATAATTCACTAGAAGGACTCACAGAACTCACTGCAAACTGTTAGGCTCATGATAACAGTTTATTACAGGGAAAATATACAGAATAAAATTAGCCAGGAAACGAGGCATATAGGGCAGAGGCCTGGAGGGGCAGAGCCTCCCCGAGCGCTCTCCCACGGAGCCCCAGTGCGAGACCATGGCATACAGCAGTGCCAGCCAGGGAGACTCCCCTGGGCCTTGGGCTCTAGCGTTTTTATTGGAGCTCAATCACATACCATCTGCATGGTTGATCTTTTGCCCCAGCCCTTCTAGAAGGTCTGGCAAATGTCTTCAGCCATTATTTCTTCTAGAGATTGGAACTGATACCAATGTCCCAAAGCCCCAGGCAAACAGATACACTTTTATCATGCAGGACATTCCAGAGGCCTACACCTCACTTCCCAGTAGCCCAGGGCAAAGGCTAGACCTTCCTTTGGTTCAGGTTAATTCTTCACTACAGAGGGCAGGTTCACTGTATAATCTCAGACCTGGAACCCAGGTTGTCTCAGCAGATGAACCAAGATTTTCCTTTTACTTCTGCCACTTTTCAGCCGTGTAATCTTAGACAAGTCACTTACACCCTGAGCCTCAGTACCCTGTCTTTACAGCAGGGTGGTCGTGCACCCACTGGTGGTCACTTGTACGTAACCCATAGCCTGCTCAACGGCTCAGTGACTGCGGTCATACCTGCTTTGCTTTGAGGAGACTGGGTCTTAGGAGGTCTCAAGGCCTTTGTGGTCAAGAGGATTGAAAGGTTCACAGTGTCCCAGAGACTGTGCAACTACCGTACAAGGCAAGCCAACAGATACAACCCTGGAGGAATGACTTCTCAGTTTGTAGGTTATCCATCGGTCTCTGCTGTCCTTTCAACCAGCCACACGGGGGCAGTGAAAGCTTTGACATCCTCTCAGAATGCCTCAGTTCCAGAAAGGCATTCTTCTAACTGGATGGAGGTTCTTCACCTTCTCTGGGCATCAGCATGGGCCATCTAATCTCTCGGAGGTCCAGCCCTCTGGTGGCCTTTGAGTGTGACTAAGCCTGTGGCTACTGCTGGCCCTTTGCTTTGTGGTGTGCAGCGAAGCATATGAGAGAGTGTGTGAGTAGACAGCTGGCAGCCTTCCCTATGGGATGTGGAGAGAAGATTCTACATTTCCCCACCATGCCTTTTGGGAATTACTCATCTAAAAAGTATTGTGGAAAAGCAGGCAGACTGGAACAAGGAACCATTATGCTTAACCCTTACCAAGAAATGCCAGGTTTGATATTATAGCTGACCTTTCTGTTCATTCTGTTGGTATGTGTTGAGTTGCTTTCAGGCTTTTTGGTGTGAATGGTGGCCTGTGCATTGGAAACTATTATAAGCATAGTTCCATCTATTGGTCAGAGAAAGAAAATGAATTCTCAAACATTTATAACTTCCTTTTTTGAGTAAATTGCAGATATGGGGGAGAAAGTTGCTGAAAAGGATTGGTAGTCTGGAGATACTGTATTGATTTGATCATGGAACCAGGGGAAAGCAGCAACAGATAAGAGTGTGTGAGAACTGGGGACTCACCCGGAGGCCCTTGCTGAATTGTAGTTGTGAGAGCTACCACTTACTGTGTGTGCACTGTGCCTGTTAACCCTCCCCGCCTCATAGGCAGCGAGAGCAGTCATCAGACTGCACACTGTTGAAACACCTACCTCCCTAAACTGGGTGCATGTCTGATTTTGAGTAAAGTAAAAATTACACCAAAAAATTACACATGCAGTTACAGTGAAGCCAGGGTTTCAGCCTATAATCTGCCTGCTCCATAGCCTCGTCTTCCTACTGCTGTCTGTCCTTCTTCTTATTAGTAGCAGGAATAACATGTTACCTTCCTATCAGGATTAATGATAATAATATTAATACTCTAACTTGGTATTTCAAATATGCCAGTGGATATGAATGCTCACTGAATTCTGAAGTGAGGTATGTGTCACTGGAGTGTGAAGCACATTAAATTGAGAGTCAAAAATGACAGATTCTCACCCTCCCAGCCCCAGTTCTGACTGTCACTGGGGCCAGTTCTTTGCCCCTTGTCATAGTGACCGTGTGAGGGGAGGAGACCATCGAGGGGCCAGCCACCTCTGTCCTCAGGACCATTCTGAGTGGGGTGAGGACACGAAACCCAGGTGCAGGCGGGTTCCCAGCTGCAGTGGAGTGAAGGACAAACAAGATCTGGGCGTCCCAGGGTGGCTAATCTGGCTCACTGACACTTTAAAGCAGAAAGATATTTGCTCTTGTATTGACCCAGGGAAGGTCTTGACAGAAAGGCATTTCCAGCTTTTCTGAAAAACTCAAACTCAACTTCTGTCGGGCAATTCATTTGGGACCGGTTTCAATTCAGATGGTTATCCCTCCAAGCGATTATTTTTCCGTCTTGAGCCTTTCCAGGAATTCCAGCTCGGGCCGGCTGCCAGAGGACACTGGCTACCCAGATGCCGCAGCGACACTCCCCGGGAGCAGCCTGCATCCTGGGCCCGCCCAGCCCCACCGGGCCTCGGCCCTCTTCCTCCTCTCTCAGGACCCAGCACGCACACCCATCCTGTGCACACAGGCATACGCCGTGTCCCCGTTCAGAAGCCCTGCCCACATGGCAGATATCCTTGTGTTTCCACGGGTGTTGAAGCCCACTCCAAACACCCCCCATGTCACCGTCATCATGTGGACTCGGAATGGTAATGGCAGAAGCCCAGAGTCTAAGAAAAGCTCTGCCCAGGGCTTGATGAAATCTGTCTCTCCGTTAGGCTGATAGTGGTAGCCAGTAACGGAGCCCTTCAAGGGAAGCGGGAGACAGGAGTTTCACCCATGCCAGACAGAGGAGTTCAGCAGCCGGACGCAGCACAGCGGAGTGTCTTGAGGGATCCATGCAGCCGTTCCCTCAGGGCCTTCAATCTGCTGAATGTCTGCGACTCACTTTGCTACACTGGACTCAGAGCTACATTAACTCAGGGAGCACCCAAATGGGACTGTATTCTTTGAGGTGGATTTAAATTTTTTAGCTGTTGTATTCAGTTTAGTTATATTCATTATTTTTAAAAAATCTATAGATGAACAGGGCTGAAGAAAGTATCACTTGTGGTGCTAATAACATAAAGACTGGGGTCTGTTTTCTCCTGCCATCCCTCTTCCTACTGAAATCTCAGCTGTCAGTGGTGGTGGCCCATCCCTGTCTCTCCCCAGTGAGGCTCTGCCGCAGAGGCAGGCCCCGTGTTGTGTGCATCGCTGCCCCTGACCGAGGGTCCTGCACCCTGGTGAACACTTGAACTTGCTTTTTGTGATGCTAGAGGCAGTGAGAGTTTGTTCAGACAGCATGCTGACACCCACAGTTCTCCATGTCTGACCCAGGCAGGGTGTTCCCTCTGAGGTCTCAGCTCCGCTGTGACCTGGATCACAGTTGAGTGGGTGGCATTGAGCCTGGTGCTGGGTGGTGCTGGGGGTCCCGGCTCACATGCCAGTGAAGTCAAAAGGCTCTGATATTTCTCCCTTAGCCAGCCCAGCCTGAAACACCGAATACATGCCAACCACAGTCAAGGATGGGTGCTGGGTGTGGTGCAGGGGCTCCCTGGGCATCTTCAACCCCTCTGACCCCTAGCTTCCTGTCCCTTCTACACGTGAAAAAAGAAAGGATCTGCTCTGTAGCTGCCATCACCACAGTGCGTCCCAGTCCATCAGGCTGCTCCCCGTGGGGGTTGGGTAGACCAAGACAGTGGTTTCCTGTCTCATCCTCCCTCTGCCTGTGAGGCCGTGGCCAAGCATCAGTGTCCCCATCAGAAAAGTGGAGGTAAAAATATAAACCTCATGGGTTTGTTATGAGGAGTAAATGAGTTTTTTGAATCGAGTTTTTGGCATAGAGTCGCTGATCAATATATGGAAGCTATTTGTATTTGTTTTCTAGGACTGCCATGACAGATTACCGCAAATTTGGTAGCTGAAAATGACGGAACTTGGGCATTATGCTGAGTGAGATAGACCAGACAGAGATGGACAGAGTGTGTGACAGCACTTACACATGGAATCCGAAACAGCTGAACTTGTGAAAACAGATTGTAGGCTGGTGGTTACCAGGGGCTGGGGTGGAGGAGTTGGAAGATGTTATTTAAAAGTGCAGACTTGTTCAGCTAGTAGATAAATAAGTTCTGGAGATCTGATGCACAACACAGGGACTACAACACACAGCATTACAGACTTAAGCTGCCAAGAGACCAGTCTTAATCGCCCCCAACGCAAAGAGGATATTATAATTCTGTGATGTGATCAAAGTGTTCACTGACGCTATTGTAGTAATCATAATGCAACATATAAATGTATCAAACTGATACATTGTACCCCTCAATTCTTTCTAAAATGAAAATACAGAGACTTATTTTCTTACAGTTCTGGGGCCCAGAAGTCTGAAATCGGGGTGTCCACAGTGCCTTGCTCCCTCGCTCCCTCCGGAGGCTCCAGGGGCAAGTCCTGCCTCACTCTTCCCGCTTCTGGTGGCTCCGGGTATTCTTGGCTTACAGCCACCTAGCTCCATTCTCTTGGCCTCTGTCTTCATAGGGTGTTTTTTAAAATGTTTTATTAATTATGCTATTACAGTTGTCCCATTTCCCCCTCTTTATTCCCCTCCGCCCAGCACACCACCTCCCACCCGAATTCTCCCCCTTTGGTTCATGTCCATGGGTCATACATATAGGTTCTTTGGTTTCTACATTTCCTATACTATTCTTAACCTCCTCCTGTCTATTTTGTACCTACTATTTTTACTTCTTATTCTCTGTACCTTTCCCCCCATTCTGCCCTTCCCACTCCCCTGTTGATAACCTTCCATGAGATCTCCATTTCTATGATTCTGTTCCTGTTCCAGTTGTTTGTTTAGTTTGTTTTCGTTTCAGGTTCAGTTAATAACTGTGATTTTGTTGTCATTTTACTGTTCATATTTTTTATCTTCTTTTTCTTAGATAAGTCCCTTTAACATTTCATATAAGGGCTTGGTGATGATGAACTCTTTTAACTTGACCTTATCTGGGAAGCACTTTATCTGTCCTTCCATTCTAAATGAAAGCTTTGCTGGATAGAGTGATCTTGGATGTAAGTCCTTGCCTTTCATGACTTTGAATACTTCTTTCTGGCCCCTTCTTGCCTGCAAGGTCTCTTTTGAGAAATCAGCTGACATTCTGATGGGAACTCCTTTATAGGTTACTGCCTCCTTATCTCTTGCCACTTTCAAGATTCTGTCCTTATCTTTAATCTTGGGTAATGTAATTATGATGTGTCTTGGCGTGTTCCTCCTTGGGTCCCACTTCTTTGGGACTCTCTGAGCTTCATGGACTTCCTAGAAGTCTATTTCCTTTGCCAGAATGGGGAAGTTCTCCTTTATTATTTGTTCAAATAAGTTTTACATTTCTTGCTCTTCCTCTTCTCCTTCTAGCACACCTATGATCTGGATGTCAGGACCTTTAAAGATGTCCTGGAGGTTCCTACACCTCTCCTCATTTTTTTCTTGATTGTGTGTGCGCACTTCAAATCTTTCTCTGCCTTCCTCTTGCAAGGACACTTAGCCCACCTGGACAATTCAGGATGATCTCATCTCGAAATCCTTAATTCCGTTCCCCTTTTCCAGATAAAGTCACATTCCCAGGTCTAGATGGACATATCTTTCAAGGGTCCACCATTCAAATCCACTCCTCTATCTGATGAATGATACAACTTAAGGTTTATATTTATCTTTCGTTTATGTCCTTAGGCACTTGTGTGGAGTTTTTTTCTAGCATGGATTACAAGCTGTCGTTTCTTTTCTCTTCTCACTTACCACCCTCCCTGAAGCTCAATCCCAGGTGACAGGGCTGCCCGGTTGAGGAGGGAGCCCCGAGCTCACTGGGCACATTGGACAGCTTGTTCCTCGAGGCCCTGTCAGGCCTCAGCTCCCCGCTCAGACGGCTTCTGGCCAGAAAGGACCTGCATGGGGCCCTGCATCCCCACCAGAAACCACCTAATTTTGGATCCAGCGGCCTGCCCCGTGAAGCACCACACTGGGCACAGCCAGAAGGACAAATAATCAGTTCTCATTGAGGACACAATCTAAAAGGACATTGCAAAGTAGGCCAGGCTTAGATGCAAGCCACCTTGACACAGGATGGAGTCACTCTCTCAAAATATTTGTGACAGGAAAAAATATAAATGTAAGTGTAGCATGAGCACCCGGCCAGGGCCAGGGTCCTGCCTTGGACCATCAGCTCAAAGTTCCAAATGCCACCTCAACAGCTGGGCTGACAGAAGGGTCCCCACCTCTGTAGCTAGCCTAGCCCATTTTTAACAGTTCTCATTATGTGCTAATTTCTCCTGTATATATCAACGTCATTTGGAGCTCAGTTCTGTTTTCCTGCCCTCCACAGGCAGCCCTTCATAGATCTGGGTATTGCAATTATGCCTCAGCTTTCTCTGTGCTTCCACAGACCACACATCTTCAGCCATCGCCTGTAGCACTTGCCTGCCTTGTGCTCAGGCCCCTCACTCACCTGAGCACTCACCCTGGACCTGCCCTGCTTTGCCAGTGTCCCCTTGCCTCAGCACTCTGTGACTTCGCCAATGCCATATACAGTCGTTAGTCCCTTATTCTGAATACTGTGCCTTTTTTTAAAATGAAGCTTATAATTACTCCCACTTTTTTAGGCACTGTACCAAGCTTTTAGTTCATATTGAATGTATAGGACAACAAAAAATTCCTCAGCTCTTCCATCTGAACCATTCTGAAGCCAACCATTCTCTCCAGCTCTACTACTAAGCTAATTGAGCTATTGAAACCAAGGTCAGGCATTCACATTTATTCTCATTAATCTTAAATTTCTTGGTTTTGTGCCATCACTTCCAGGTTCTGGGAGCATATTTGAATATTAATTGCAATAATATATTAAGCATCCCTTTCAGCCTTCAGTTACCTCTGAATATGACAGCCAAAATACTAATAAATGTTGAACAGAACAGACCTAAAAATAGAGTGCTGGCATACCATTTGCTCCATTGTGACAATTAAGATCCACTATATACACTAGGAACAAAATAAATGAATGAATGTGTGATCCGTTTCCTTTGGGCCATGCCTGTTCAGTCAGCCATGAAGGTTTCTACTTATGCTCTCATCCACCCCACCTTTCTCCATCCCAGAAACCCCGAGGATGTCAGGGTTCGGCCAGTTTTCAATATTCAACCTAAGTGAAGTGCCTTCTGCCAGCATACCACATGGATCTTCCAGTTTAGTAATACAATAAAACAGAAAGGAGACTGGCATGTCAGAACTCACAGAATCCTTGTTACGTCCTAGTGACCTTTCCCATCAGGTCCGGGTGCTCTGTCTGCTAAATGATCAGAAGGTTTTTTCCAGAGCTGATGCAAGCTCATCAGCCAGTGTGCTGCCTTCTTTGAAACTGGGTCCGTGCCTCCATTGTGCACAGGCATGCATGCCAGGCAGTCACGGGCTTCACTCAAACTGAGAAACCCTCGGGGCCGGGTGTGCCGGGCAGAGCAACCCAGCTGATCACCACAACCTCGGAATGCAGGTTTTAGGACTGTGTATGTCCACTCCTTCTAAGAGCGTCTCCCACTCAGAGTGGCTGGTGGCTGTTTATGGGACTTGGCGTCAGTGCGAATATGTTCCCACATCTCAGCACAGAAGCATCTTGTTTTCTGATCACTTCAGAAACTGTCTAACTCCATGGTCATGAGGGAAACATTTTTGTATTAGAGCAAAGATATGTGTGCCTTTCTTTGCTAAAAAGATTGTTTTTCTTTCTGGAGAGGGTTGAGTCCCATATAAAATCTATGATAATAGCCTTTTTAAAGTGGGTTTTTCTGTACTTCTTGAAGCTAGAAAGAACCAGAAGGAAAGAAAGGAGCATCTGTTGTCAGAACCTCACTGGTCCCGGTGACACCGAAGGAAACGGCTGAGTTGAACCTCGGTGATCGCTGCTGGTCTCTGAAGCTCCATCAGTTCTCTTTGTGTGCAGCACCCAGTCTGGTTTCCATGGGAGAGAGGTTAGCGATGTTTACTATGTTTAAGGGCTTATGAGTAGGAAACTTAATCTTATACCTGAGTTTCTGAAACCTTGCTGTGCCTATGAGTCATCTGGGGATCTGGTTAAAATATAGATTCTGCCTCCGGAGGCCTGGGTGGGGCCTGAGGTTCAGCATTTCTGCAGCTGCTGAGGGACGTGGTGCTGCTGGTCTGAGGACAAAACTTGGAATGCAAGGCTTTCAGCCACCGAGCTAAATATTAAAACACTGAGAGAGAGAGATGGGTATAAATACATATATAAAGATGCTGGAGATGAATATATTCAGAACAGTGATTGTCAGGCAAACTGTATGTAGTAAATCCTAAATGAATCTATCTCAATTCATCTGTTAACTCCCCCTCCACTTTTGCTTTTCTAATAATAATGTTTAAACCATGTGATCTGTATTTGGGGTTCTTTTGTAACTTTGCGTGTATGTACTCTTGTGTGGCTTCATGTTTCGAAGAAACCTTTCTGTTGTGGCAGGAACATCAGAGGTGGCCTCCTCCTCAGGTCCAGCTGGATGTCCCTGAGAAGGCAGTCAGGGACACAGTCCACTTGTCTGCAGCTGGAAAGAGACTCTAAACACAGAAATCCCCCTCCATTTTTCTTCTTTTCTTCCTTGTCCCTTTCTCTCTCCCTTCCTTTTCCCTACTGTACTTTTTCACCTTAATCATTCACCTCTTTCTTCTTTTCGATCCTATGAATAATTAATTACCCAGTGTACCAGGGCCACAGTGGCATACTGTGGCTCCCTCTGGTGGTTCACTGAAAAGACAGCAAGACACAATCCCTACCCTCACAGCGTTCCCCCTCGTAGGAGATAGAGACAATACAGAGAGAGAATGGTGCAGTCGTAGAATTGGAGCCTCTTCTCCTCCAAGCTGCACTGGTAATAGGAGACTTGGTTCTCCTACATGTGGGAGGAGGATGGGTTGAATTTTTTATCAGTCTGGTTCTTTTCGCTCCAGTTCTGTCTTAATCTTTGTATCCTTGATGTATCATTATCTGGAAAAGATGTTTACCAGTGAATAACTTTTAGAAAGAATATATGTGAATTTGTTTGCCAAGGCCAAGACTTAGTGGTCCATTAGCAGAAGACCAGTCAGAGAGTCTACAGAGAATCTTTAGAAACAGCTAAGCCTGTGTCTCTACATAAACAATGTCTGTAAACCAAGGCACTACTGAGAACCAAGTCAGCCTTTTTCAAACTGTGTTCTTTCAAAAGTACCTTCAAAGGGGTTTTCTAGGTTTGGATATTGTGCATTCAGTTGTATGGGCAGTTTTACATTTGCATTGCTAATGGACCTCTTTCTGAATGTGTTTGACATTTTGCTTGGCTTTGAAAGGACTTTTCTGCTGCTGCTTTTTCTTCCCTGAAGCTGCCTTGGGCTAATTAACCTATTCCCTTACTGGCTGGGCCTACTATATGCAAATGTTCTCATTCCAGATTCTGACACACCACTCTTGCGAGAACATACTTAATGAAATCCTGTGGGGTTGTATTGGATCAGTGTTAACCTTGGAGCCAGCAGGGGGCGTATGAACCGGTTGGCTTTAAGTAGATATCCCATGTAACTTTTCTTTGCTCTTTGATATGGGAATGTGGGAGCTCATACAGTTCTCTTTCTTAAGAGTGACTCTTGAAATCTATAGATAAAAGATCATTATCAGTACTTTTTGAGCAACCAGAAAGGGCAACTGTTTTTGATGCTTTGTAGTTTAATTTTATTCTGTTGTTTTGAAAATAGTGCTGTCATTTTAATTGATTTGCAAGTACTGGGTGTAAATTATGTGGTGCATTTTTATAAGAGAAGACTATGCAGAATATAGTTACCTAGGACTTTAAAAAGCTGTATAGGTCGGGAGGGTAAATAATTGACATTGCTCTTTTAACACAGATATGTCTTAAGCATTACTATTTTAGTCCTTTTGTTTTTTGTTTCTGTCCCAGTCTTTAAAGTGCCTTTCATCGTCTGATAAACCCTATTATTATTGAAATGTCCTTCGATTTTGAGACACCAAACAGCGCCTTCAGTATATGCCTGATTATAGTCATTGCGGCTGGGGAACTTCATCGTGTTTCTGTACTTTCGTCACGATGTCACTAGTGATATTAAAGAAAAACCAATGAGGACCACTAAATCTCTGACAAAAAAAATAGAGATTCGGGTGGGGAGTGTAAACTGTATAGGAGAGAAGTGGGATGCGCTGATGCTGGGAGAGGAGTGGTGGGGTGACCAAGGGAGAAACGTGGCTGTTGTAATAGGGACATGGCTGTTGCTTAAGGTAGACAAGGATCAGATGGCTGTAGGCTGCTGCCTTACTGTGTTTGTTTTAAAATCAGGTCGTAGAAAAGAGGGTCTGGGTAGAAGGACCTCTGGGTAGAAGGACCGCTGAAACCCCAGGGCCTGTAATTCCTACAGCCCGCCCTCACTGCCTCCAAGGACCCAGCAAGCGGCACTGCGCATGTCTGCAGCCGCAACTTGCCTGGGGAGCTCCTATCTGCCACTAGTTAGGCTGGTTCCCGTAGGTCCCACCGATGTTCGGCCTCTGGCTAGGTGTGCATCTGTTTGCCCACACAGTCGTAACTTGGAATCCAGCCATTTCTGAGAGACTGAGATATGCGTCCATGGTAGGCTGGCTCTTTCCAAGGAGAAAGGTGGCAGGGGTGGTGTGGGGTGAAGAGGAAATTCAAAGACCACTTGGAAAGAGTCAGGAATGAAGCGAGTGTGTAAACATCACTAAGAAAACCTTCAATGCATCTGCCTAATTATCACATTTTTAAAATCCTCACCAGAAAGTATGTTTGTTGGTTTTAGAGAGAAAGGAAGGGTAAAAGAGAGAGAGACATCTGTGTGAGAGAGAAGCATCAATTGGCTGCCGCCTGTATGCGCCCCAACCAGGGATCAAACCTGCAGCCCAGGTATGTGCCCTGACCGGGGATTGAACCTGCAACCTTTTGGTGCACAGGACAATGCTTCAACCAAGTGAGCCACCCTGCCAGGGCCCTATTACCACATTTTTAAAAATATTGTAACCATATTCATTTTTTAACTACCTCAACAGACTTCTTTGGGATTTCGGTTTACCCTATGAATAGCTGTACTGGGAATTCTTTGGAAACTTGTAGAGAAGAGGATTATTCTGGCTGCCCCTGCTCTGTTGGCATGTGCATATTGTGTGTGTGTGTGTGTGTGTGTGTGTGTGTGAGAGAGAGAGAGAGAGAGAGAGAGAGAGAGAGAGAGAGAATGAGAGAGAGAAGGGAGAATTGCTGCAAAGTTAGGATGGGCCCAGGGTCAGGTGGAATCTTTGAGCAGTGGCTTTGCTAGACGGGGGTGCAGAGATGATGTGCAAAGTAGTCAGTTCAGGGTCGTCGCTCCTGACCTCCTCCCGGGGCCCGGCTCTGAGGGCAGGGCAGGGGTGACCTTTGCTGATGCCTTCCTCCCTGTGGCTTCATTTGATTTGCCAGCAAGGTAAAGAAGAGGTGAGGAGTGGGACCAGCACTTCTGAAAAGGAAACTTAAGAAACACATTGTCTAACCGTCTAATAAGAAAAGAGAGAAAAAGGAGAAAATGCATTCAGAAACATGTCTTAGAAGAGTTGTTAACTTCACAAAAAGGCATCTGCTTTAAGTTTTGACTTGCTTGGCATTGTAAATAATCTTCTTGATATGCTGGCCTGTTTTAATGCTGGGTCTAGAATCAGGTTTTCAGAAATCACAGTGAAGCCAAAGCCTAGTCTTAGTCTTGCCAAGGATGTCCTTTTCCAGTGCTCATGTCTTGATTTCTGTCCCCTCTTTTCCTTTCTCTTCCCTTTCCTTTTCCCCTTGTCACTACCCTCTTCCTTTTCCCAGATTCCAGAGCTGCAGCTGGCGGATCGCACCCACGGGGAGATGATTCCTCATGAAGAGCCTGGATCCCCCACAGAAATCAAATGTGACTTTCCGTTTATCAGACTAAAATCAGAACCAGCCAGGCAGTGAAACAGTCACCGTGGAGGGGGGACGGCGAAAAATGAAATCCAACCAAGAGCGGAGCAACGAATGCCTGCCTCCCAAGAAGCGCGAGATCCCCGCCACCAGCCGGCCTTCCGAGGAGAAGGCCACGGTCCTGCCCAGCGACAACCACCGGGCCGAGGGCGTGGCATGGCTCCCGGGCAACCCTGGTGGCCGAGGTCTCGGGGGTGGGAGGCAGGGCCCTTCGGGGACCTCGGTGGAGCTTGGTTTACAACAGGGAATAGGTTTACACAAAGCGCTGTCCACGGGGCTGGACTACTCCCCACCCAGCGCGCCCAGGTCTGTGCCAGCGACCACCACGCTGCCCACGGTGTACCCTCCCCCGCAGTCAGGGACTCCGGTGTCGCCTGTGCAGTACACTCACCTGCCGCACACTTTCCAGTTCATTGGGTCCTCCCAGTACAGCGGGCCCTACGCAGGGTTTATCCCTCCGCAGCTGATCTCCCCGACGGCCAGCCCTGCCACCAGTGCGGTGGCCTCTGCCGGGGGTGCCGCTACTCCATCCCAGCGCTCCCAGCTGGAGGCCTATTCCACTCTGCTGGCCAACATGGGCAGTCTGAGCCAAGCCTCAGGACACAAAGCTGAGCAGCAGCAGCAGCAGCAGCACTTAGGCAGGACTCCAGGGCTCATGGCACCAGGGTCCCCACCACCCACCCCGCAGAACCAGTACGTCCACATTGCCAGCTCTCCGCAGAATGCGGGGCGCACAGCCTCTCCTCCGGCCATCCCCGTCCACCTCCACCCCCACCAGACGATGATCCCACACACCATCACCCTGGGTCCCTCCCCCCAGGTCGTAGTGCAATACACAGACTCTGGCAGCCACTTTGTCACTCGGGAGGCCACCAAGAAAGCCGAGAGCAGCAGGCTGCAGCAGGCCATGCAGGCCAAGGAGATCCTGAACGGGGAGATGGAGAAGGGCCGGAGGTATGGGGCTCCCACCTCGGCCGACCTGGGCCTGGTGAAGGCCAGCAGCAAGTCAGCGCCTCACCCCTACGAGTCCAGGCACATGGTTGTCCACCCCAGCCCCGCCGACTATGGCAGCCGTGACTCCGCAGGCGTCCGGGCCTCTGTGATGGTCCTGCCCAACAGCAGCACCCCTGTCTCCGACCTGGAAGCGCAGCAGGCCGCGCACCGTGAGGCCTCCCCCTCCACCCTCAACGACAAAAGTGGCCTGCATCTAGGGAAGCCCGGGCACCGGTCCTACGCACTCTCGCCCCAACAGGCCCTGGGCCCCGACGGCGTGAAGGCCGCCACCGTTGCCACACTGTCACCACACACGGTCATTCAGACCACACATAGCGCTTCGGAGCCACTCCCAGTTGGACTGCCAGCCACAGCCTTCTACGCAGGGACTCAGCCGCCTGTCATTGGCTACCTGAGCGGCCAGCAGCAAGCGATCACCTACGCGGGCAGCCTGCCCCAGCACCTGGTCATCCCGGGTACCCAGCCCCTGCTCATCCCGGTTGGCAGTGCTGATGTGGAGGGGTCCGGGGCAGCCTCTGCGATAGCCACGTCGTCGCCCCAGTTTGCAGCAGTGCCTCACACCTTCGTCACCACCGCCCTTCCCAAGAGCGAGAGCTTCAGCCCAGAGGCCCTGGTCACCCAGGCCGCCTACCCAGCCATGGTGCAGGCGCAGATCCACCTGCCCGTGGTGCAGTCAGTGGCGTCCCCAGCGGCGGCTCCCCCAACGCTGCCCCCCTACTTCATGAAAGGCTCCATCATCCAGTTGGCCAACGGGGAGCTGAAGAAGGTGGAGGACTTGAAAACGGAAGACTTCATCCAGAGCGCAGAGATCAGCAACGACCTGAAGATCGACTCCAGCACCGTGGAGAGGATCGAAGACGGCCACGGCCCGGGCGTCGCTGTGATCCAGTTCGCTGTCGGGGAGCACCGGGCACAGGTAACGTTCGCTGGGCCACACGGGCGGGACACCCCACCACACCCCCACCCATTTCCTGGCAAGATGAACTTCCTCCGGGAGGCAGGACCATCCGGGCTGTGGGGCAAAGGAAGGGTTTTCCCTTCTACCTAGACTCCAGACTCTGAATCCTCTCTAAGAGAAGGACGCAATAACGCCCCCAGACATCTGCTGTTTGTGGTGAACTAACTGCTCTGCATCTAGAGCGAGGCTAGCCAGGTACCATCCTCAGGACAGTTTCTGAAAATCACCACTCAAGCTGTGTTGTTTTTGTCCTGTGATTCAGATAGAGACCTGATTGAGAAAGGCAGCAGCAGCAGCGTTCAAGGCCCCGCTAGAGGCCATTCTGCCCCTTTTTTTCTGTGTGAGGAAGGGGTTTTTTGCTGGTTGGGTAAGGACCTTAGATGCCCAGAGTCACCGCATCTCATACCAACATCTGTGTTTTAAAATGCAGGTTTTATTACTGTTCAGGCAAGGCCAACGGATGAGGAGACAATGGTCCTTGAACTCGTAGCTTCTTACACTCATAGCCCGCGAGAGGGGACATGCTGCAGGGGCGACAGGGGGAAGCCCAGGGTTGGGAGGCAGAGGGAGCACAGGCAGGAGCCTTTCCTGGGGCTCTCGTGGGGAGGAAGGGATGAGAAAGGGGAAGCAGGTTGAGGACTGGCTAGTCTGAATAACTTCAGTGGGCTTGCTCTCTGGTTGTCTGGTGCCTGCTGTGGGGTGACTAGAGCAGGTGGGTGTGGCCCGGAGTCTGAGAGCCTGGTTGGGGAGGCGGCTGGGCCTGTGGGTGGGTGGGTGGTGTGCACATAGAGGGCTCTCTCCCAGGAGAGTGGGTTGCTATCCCTAGGAATTAGCTAACCCTGAGGGGGTAGTCCCTTCAAAGCCAGCAAGCCCCCCAGATGTAGAAGCATCAGCACACAGAAAATAAAAGGCACGGTTAACAAATCCGAGAGGTCGGGCTATGCCAGGGCTCTGCTGGACTCCTTCAGTCCACCCCATTCCAGTCTCTCAAGTCTCTTGCACGCATTGATTCCACAGCCCATTTATATGAAACAGCAGCTGCACTGCCCAGGTCGCTTCAGTCAAACAGGCCAGACCCCGTGGGAGCTTCCCTGGGAATGTTTCTATCAGGGACCTTGAAACTCTCTGTATGATGGTGCCACCTTCAGCTCTGAGTTGAAAAGGGTCAAGGCTTTTAGCTGATAGTTGAGATGTTCTCAGAAAATAAAACAAACCCCCAAAAAACAAATTAGTAAATGGTTTGAATTGTCTTAAGTATATTTTTAAAAGATCAAGTAAGGTGGATGGGAGGCCAGTTTTCCAAGGTGTTCTCTGGGAACTGCCAGTGAATGACCGTGTGTGGGGTCTCACACAGCATCAGGGGGCCTGTCTTCCCAAGGGCTTTCGGCCCCAAACACCCTCCTTTTCTATGGTGGGGCATCACCGTAGGCCTAGACTCTCTGGCAGGGCCTAAGAAGGTTATCTCAAAGTTCTGATTGGAAAAAAGAGCAAAAGCCAAGATTTTTTAAAATGGCATCATTGTTTAGAACTCACTACCCATCTGTAGTTGCTGTTCGCTCCGACCTTCCTTTGTGGATTGGGGTGGGTCCTGGAAGGAAAACGAAATGAGTTCTCTTCAGCACAGTTGTCTTTTAACAGACCCCAGGGAAAGCATGGAGAATAAACAAGAATGAAAAGTAAATGTGTTTTTCCTAGTGCTTTTTTTCATTCTTAAAGCATTAGTGTGCACAGAGGCCGGCACGGAAAGACGTGTGATTTTGAAACGCTACTGGTTCCGGACCAGCATCTCTTTCAACCTGGGCGTAGAGAGCAGCTCTGGCTGCAGGCTGTGTCTCGAGGCCCTGGCAGCCTCTCAGGCCTGAGCTCACAAGCCTCTTCAGGTTTCAGATGGACCTGGCAGGTCTTAGAGTGAAAGCAAGCATCTCTCTGTGCTTTTCCTGCTTGATACTTTGCAGAATGAATGCTTAAGTGATACAGAGATTGGCTTCCAGGCCAAGTCTCATTTCCTTCCTGTAGCCAGACCACTAGTCTCTTTGCTGACAGCCAAGGTGCAAATTAGAAGGTAGAGTATCTGTCACAGCCTGTTCACAGGTCTGTCAGGACGGCCCTGTGTGGTCCAGCTGCGTGCTGGGAAGGGCTCCTGCAAAGAATGGCAAGAGGGCTGTCGTGGAAACAAAGTGTGAGCCCCCAACACAGCCAGCAATTTGTCACTTTACTGAGAAGCCTATCAGAAGCAGGCTGACATCATCACAGCGAAAATACTCCACCAGCTGTGTTTGGCACAAGTGACAGGAGTGGGATCAGTGGAGAATCAGGGAGAGAAGGCAGAGAGAACTGTCGTCTGGATGTAATTCACGTTCCGGGGACGGAGCACCCGCTCTGCATCTCTGTCACCGCGAGAACCTTCTCCCTGGCCTGAAGAATCAGTCCCTGTCTTCCCAACAGGCTAGAAATCACTAACACACCCACAGGGAGATTAGAACTGTGCAAATTGCTTAACTTCATTAGCAGAATCACAAATTTGGTAGGGGAAGTTGTAGCAGCAGAGCTGGCTTTCCCACAGTAGATGGCCTTATGACCCAGGGCATAAATCCTGCGTGGCTGGAGAGCCACCGGGAAGCCTGACCTTACACAACCCTCGGCGGGCATCCCAGTGGAGGCCGAGCTGTGTGCAGAGAGCCCTGAGCCTGGCTGCTGGTCAGCTGCAAGACAAGTTGCTTTTCCTCTCAGAGCTGCCATTTTTCTCATCTCAAAACAAGCAGATGACTCCTTACACCTGGTAACACCGTGGGCCTCCTTATTTTGTCATCCTTTGCTGTCCTTCCTGCCTTGCAGAGCATCTCTTGTGAAATTCGCCTGCATCGGCTACCAAAACTGGGGGGAGGGGGCATAAAGGGAACCTCTGTTGGCCTCGTGCTAGAGGCCAACACGTAGACCTGGTGGGAACTAAAGACAGTCTCCATAAAACTGAGAGGTGTTTTTTTTGTTGTTGTTTTGGTGATTATTTTTAAGGAGCTGAATTTCTGATTATTATTGTAGAAAGATGCCTCCAAGGGTGCTTCCAGCTGAAGCCCCAGACGAGGCAGTATAGGAGAAAAATACTTCCACATATTCATCACCATCCCTGGGACCATGTCATACTCAACACGGCATTTCTGTGCAACCGAGTTCCCCCACCCCAGGAGCTGTGGGAAATGAAAAGGATTCCAGGGGCTGTTCCTTACAACCCTGTGCTCCACACCAAGCCTCTTTGGGCCACACTGCTGTCTTCTTCCTCTTCCGGTGAAGGACAGGTGGCATGTTCCACCCCAGGTGAGAGAGTCGCTGCTTCTACGGCACCTTCCTCTCAGCCTTGGTGACTCTAGTGCACATTTCCAAGGGACAGTAGAATTCACATCCCTTGGGGCCTCACTCCCAAATACAATCCACTTAATAATCTCTAAGTTTGAGTTCCTAAGTCTGTGGCGGATCCCAGAAGGATCCCGGGCAATAGCATGAACGGGAGGATGAATACAACTCAGTAAGAGCTTGTGGCATCGCCCGCTGGGGCGGGAAACTGGTCTGCTGGTAGGAAAATGCGGGACTGGGAGCCAAAAAGACATCGGTCTGAATCTGTCCTCCACTGCTCCGCTCCGTAGCACTGGGCCCTCATACAAACCATTTACAAATTACTACACTAATAATTTATCATGCAAATTACAATCTCTAAGCCTTCCTGGTTACATAGTGGAAATAATGGGGACTGCTGTAAGAATTAAAGAAAATACATTCAAAGGAACCAGCACAATATGTAGCACATAGTAGCCCTCAACAGAGTGAGGTTCCCTTTCCTGCTTTACTTAGGTGACTTTGGCCCTGAGAATGGACATGGTTAGCTTCTGAACAATAAATAAAAGACTCTGTGCTCCAAAAAGAGTTTATGGAAGGGGAGACAGTTTAGAAAAGCCTGGAAAGAAGGCCGGACTTGTCCAGCCAGTGCAGCGAGCCGTCTCCCCTCCTGCTTTTCCGTGGCGGATCCCCATGAATGGCCCAGGAGCACCCAAACGGCATGACGTACACATGTGTGGTTTTCCGAGCATGTGCTGCACTGGAGGGATGCCTCAGTGGCCCAGCCGTCCACGTCAATAAGAGGAGCCAGGCAGAGGCAGGGGCTTATGGCCCCTCCTGCAGTGTGGCCACTAGGAGGGTCCCAGCCAGGAAGGCCCCACCCAGGGGGCCTTCAGCTCCCCTATCTGGGAGAAGTCTCCCGCCCCTGTGTCACATGCTCCCCAGGCCTCAACTTTTCTGAAGAGGACACAGAATTGGCTCAGAAGAATTGTAGTAAATTTTATTTGCAAAGTGCTCCGGGCTGACACTTTTCTTGGACTGCTTCTTTCCTAACTGCTGAGCTCCTTATGTTCGTAGGACTGTCTGTCGCTTCCTAGATCCTGCTGGGGTGATTGCTTCCCTTTACCGCCTTGGTGACTGCTTAATATTCAGTGCCATCTCCTCCTCCCAGCTCTGTGGGGGGTGGGGGGGAGAGGTCTGTGCATTCACTCATACAGCACGTTATAATGATGTGCTTACCGCACGTTTACCCATGGCTTTTCTTTCATTCCACTATTTTTTAATTTGACTGCTGTATTCTGTGAGTCATCAGTGGCAGCATTATGCAGTTAATGGATTAGCTGGTGCCTAAAAATAGCCAAAGCCCTCATGCAAGCAGCACATAAGCCTGTATAGTCCCTTAGCAGCCAAGGCAGAGCGACGTGCCAATGTCTCACACGCGGAGCCTGGTAGAAACGAACCTTAATGGATCAAAAAAGAGGTAGTAGCCCTGGCCAGGTGGCTCAGTTGTTTGGAACATTGTCCCATACACCAAATGGTTGTGGGTTCAATTCCCGGTCAGGGTACGCACACACCTAGGTTGTGGGTGCATATAGGGAGCAACCAATTGTAATTCCTCTCTCTCTCCCTGCCCACTTTCCTCTCTGACTAAAAAATTAATGAATATATATCCTCAGGTGAGATTTTTTTTTAAATGGAGGTAGTGGCAGCCCTGTGTCCAAAGCCCAGTGCTGGGCCTGTGGTCCAGTCTCAGTGATAATCCCCCTCACCTCCAGTGCCAGACAGGCGGAGAAGCAATAGCCAGCCACGTTTTTGTCTGTGTGTTTGTGCCCCTCCAAAAGAAGACACGAAGAAGAAAAAGGCTCTGCTTTCGCCTTTGTGTGACACAAGTCCCCCAACTAGGTGATTGCATGTACAGTATTGAAGCAGATTCTCTTGGACAACTGTTGTATATAACCTTTCAAAAAATAAACTTTCATTGTTAAAAGGAGTTCCCAGATACTCAGTTTCCCCTATTGTTAAAATCTTGCATTTGTGTAGTGTATTTGTTACAACTGATGAGCCAGTATTGATGTGCCGTTAACTCAAGTCCATGGTTCATGTAAGGGTTTACTGCCTGTGCCGGGCATTCTGTGGGATTTGACAAATGTGTAATGTTGTGTCCAGCACTATGGTGTCACACAAAATAGTGTCACTGCTCTAAAACCCTTTATGCTACACCTACTCCCTCTGCCCCCCCGCCAGAGCCCGGGCAGCCACTGGTAGCCCACAGCTCCACCCACAGCTCCTCCAAGGCTCTGCCTGTTCCAGAGCGTGGTGCAGCTGGGCTCCTCCAGTGCACAGGCTGGGCCATTCAGACTGCGCTGTTTCACTTGGCAGTCTTCACCGAGGGCTCTTCCTTGTCTTCCTGTGGCTTTGATAGCTCATTTATTTCTGGCACTGAATAATGTTCTTTAAGGCACACATTTTAAACCCCAAGAGAAGAGGGCAAGTGAGATAGAATCTGTGTGCCTGAGAGCTGCCCTGGTCGCCCGCTGAGCAGGGAGATCCCAGTGAGGCCTCCCAGCAGCGGAGGCTCTAGGAGTCTTGTGAGGAGAACTCAACATGGCACTCGGGATTTGTCTGCGGAGGCCCCTCTGTCAGCACCCGCACGGGGTTCACTGAACAGACAGATCTGAAACGCTTCTACCGAGGACTGGGTCAGGCTGCACATCACATGAGCTTAAACAGAACGCTCACAGATGTCCTTACAACTTGACTGAAGAGTTGTAATTGTTTTTATTAATGATTTTTTAATCAGCACCTGAGAGTATGTTTATGGATTTTTGAGACACAGGGAGGGAAAGGGGAAGGGAGAGAGACAGAGACAGAGAAATGTCAGTGTGAGAGAGAAACATTGATCAGTTGCCTCCTGTATACTCCCTGACCGGGGATTGAACCCACAACCTAGGTACCTGCCCCGACCAGGGATCGAATTTCAAGCTTTTGGTGTATGGGATGGTGCTCCAACCAAATGAGCCACCCAGCCAGAGATTTATTAGTGCTTTTTAAACATTGACATGAATGGGTCTCTTGCTCAGCCCTTTCATCGTTGTTCCAGGGTTTTCTGACGTTCCTGCTGTAGAGGATGTAGCCATGCAAACTGTCCTTCTCTTCATGTAAAACAAGATCAAGAATTTCATTTGCAGGCAAAGTCAGGAATTCCCAGTTCAATAATTTCACCGAAAGCAGGTCATACTCACTGAAACTCAGCTTCTGAGGTGTCACTGCTCCCAGGTACAAGAAGAATTGTTACATTTGGGCAAGTATCAAGCAAAAATGTTTTGTAAAACGGATGCCCTTCACATTTCTAAAAACCAGGATTCTTATTAAAGAGATGAGAGACAAGTTTAAGCAGTAGACATTTTGTTTTCTTTATATCTTGTTTTTAGAGATATGTACATATGTGCATATGTAGACAGCACCCAGCTAAGATCAAAATATGCAAACAGCATAAATATGTGTTTATGCATTCAGTGTTGCGATATAATGGTTACTGACTAAGTAGTTAAAGGAATTTTATTGAACTTACAGAAGAGCAGAGAATGATCATAAAAGCCAGACATTAGCCAGACCAGGGCTGCAACATTGGACAAACCGTTGTCAGCCAGATGTGTTGCCTGCTTGTCCTGGTTCTTCCGTCCTGAGCGGAAGGTGGCAGTGATTGGTGTGGAGAGCTGGTTTAGGGGCTGGAGAGAGGGAGGGGGAGCCAGATGTCTCACAGCAGCAGTGGTGAGCAAGTGGGGGCGCTGCACCAGCAGGAGGAGGGTGAGAGGTGGTCAGGCCAGATAAAGAGAAGTACGGTTACCAGGCATCCGGAGACGAAAGACAAGTGCCTCGAGCGGACAAAAGGACAGAGGCTCTTCATGCCCCCATTTCATCCTGCAGACCGCTTAGTGTGTTTGGGAAGAGACACGTTTATGGGATGAAAAACTGGACTGTGTCGAGCTGCCAGGAGTCCTGTAACATGCTTTTATAGGGTGCTGCCCCCAGGATTATATGTTCATTAGGGTGCAATCAGAGGCGGTTTGCCCCACAAGGTCATAAAAATGAATTAATGATTATTACCACAGCTGAAATAGCAAAAAGGAACCTTAAGAGTGGAGAGGAAGGGACTGAAGTATGATTCTATGAAGTCATGATGAGCTCAGCGTCTGATGGGGGAGGACTGTGTGAGCTGCTGTGGCTCAGTTCAGGATGCTGCTGTGAGGGGTGAGCCAGCCCGGGAAAGCGTTGCCCCTCTCCCTGGAGAGGACCGTATGTCCGGTTTAGTCCTAGCTGCTGAAAAGAAGCTAGGACAGCCACAGCCTCTCTGCTTCTAAACACTGACCTCTGTTGGCCAGTGGTGCTGTTGCAGTGCTTTTACAGGTGGAAGGCAAACCTGGAACTAGTCCTCAGATTGTACTGAGCACCTATTACATTCCAGAAAGTACCCTAGACTCTGGGGATAGAAAGATGAGCAAAACAGACAATATCTTAGCCCTTGTGGAGCACACAGTCTTGTGGGAGTTTGGGGAAAAAGGTGAAACAGACAAATATGAGGGTAAAAAAAAATAATGCCTCGAGAACTATAAGTGCTGTAGGGAAAAATACAGCATAGAGAGGGCCAGGAAACTAGAGACGGGGTGTTGTTACTTCAGATAGGATGGTCAGGGAACCCCTCTCTGAGAAGGGGAATGAGAGGTGACAGTGCACACGGCAAAAAGGATTCCAAATGCAGGGACTAGTGTATGCATAGATCCAGAGGTGCAAGGGGAATTAAAGGACCAACAGGAGCCCTAGCCGGTATGGCTCAGGTGGAACATAGTCCTGTAACTGAAAGGTAGCAGGTTCGATTCCCAGTCAGGGCACATACCTCTGTGTGGGTTTGATCTCTGGCTGGGGTGCATACAGTCCATGGTCTGGGCACATACGGGAGGTAACCAGTCAGTGTTTCTTTACCTTCCTCCATCTCTAAAAGCAATGGAAAAATGTCCTCAGTTGAAAATTAAAAATTTTTTAAAAAGGACCACTGGAAGACAAGTCACCACAGTGCAGTGAGTAGGGGTGGAATGCAGACGGTGTCGGGCTTGCTCATGGTGGCCATTCTCCCAGTGCGAAGAAGCTGGCTTGGCCAGAACATGGCAGTAGAGGCAGTGAGAAATGGTCTCATTCTAGATATATTTGGAAGAGAGGATGGATAGGATTTGTTTTGTGATTTGAATGAGTGTGGTATGGGAGAAAGAACAAGTCAAGTGTGATTCCCAGGCCCTTGGCCCAACAACTGGCAGAATGAGGGTGCCATTCATGGAGCTGAGGGGAACAAAGGAGGTGCCAGTGGGCAGGGGCCTATCAGGAGGTCTGTTCTGGGCACAATTACATTTGAGTTACCAATAGATGTCCAAGTGGACATCATCAGATAGCATGGTGGCCAGCATCCAAATACGGTTTGGATGCACGCTCTGTCTTCCCACTGAAGCAAGAGCTAGGCCCTACCCAGTACGTGCTCTTCCAGAGTCTCTAACACTTAGCGGTACTCAGTGCTATTACCAAGCTTTATGACAGTGAAAAACCTAGAGTGGGGACACTTGATCAACAACGTTCTGAAGCTCTTAGCACCATAGGGGAGACCTGCATGGGTCTCAAGTTCAAGGAATTCACAGACTCATTGTTCCAGTTTAGAGTAACATCGTGTCACAAAATCCCATCAGCGGTTTCATGTCCAACACAGCACCCGCCATGTTTTGAGGTAGAGAAGGCTTTCTCTCCAAGGGAATTTCAAGCAGACGGACTTAACCATATATACTCCTCGCACTGAAAAATCCCTCAGTATGATTTGTTCATTAACTGTTAATGACCAATTAACTTTTAAGAATGTTCATGTCCTTCTGACAAACCTAATTATGAAATAAACAGATGTGTTATGAATACTTCAGTGTGCTTATTTGAGACATGTGCAATGAGAGTTTAACTTTCACCAAAGAAAGGGAAACAAACTTTTTTAGTTTACATATATGCGGGCCAAGACCAGCACATTATCTAGATAATTCAGGCTATGTAATTAGGGGGAAGGAAAATATCTGAGGATAAATATTAGCAGGGATGAGTAATTAGTGAGAAGGAAAACAGCATTTGGTGTGAGCTGTCCAGTCCACTGCTTACAGTGCTCACGTCATCTGAGTAGTCCTTTGCTCCTCATTTGTCTGACATACCTGTGGGGGTAGGATGTGGCACCTTCCCCAGGGGGGCAAAGCACCCTTGGGATGAAGGGATCACAGGCAAGCCTTGGAAGTGGCAGAATATCTTTTCCCAAATCTGTCCAAGTTAAAATAAATGTCATTATCATCAGCTTTTTTTAGCGCATATCTTAAATATTCTTCTCTCCCCTCATCACTTTTCTTTCATGAATTTTCAGTTAGGCTGTTCAAGCTATAGACCACCTCACGGTATTTAATTCTAACACCTGTCTTTGCAATTTTGACATGAGGGAGTAATGAAGGGCTTTCAAAATGCCCCAAGATATTATGGTACATGTATTTGGAAGCATATGCATCTGCATCATAGCCTTTGGCATAATAAGTAGTGTTACTTATTATAAAGGCCTTGAAAGCATTTCTTCTTAATGAGTCTGCAGATACTTGGTAACATGTAGAAGTCTCAGATTTGTCTGTGAATATACAGTAGATATTATTTTCAGAACATGGAATATTGGCTGCTCTGAGGAGTGTGTATGGTATGGCTCACATACCAAGAAGCTGTCAGCTGGAAAGTATTAGGCTGTCTGTCAGCAAGGAGACAGACTGCCCAAGTCAGGGGATCATCTAGAAATGTGTCAAGCCAAAAAAGAGGCCAATATGTCTGCAAATAGGGCTCCTAGCATTACGGACATCACATGGAGTCTGACAGTTGTTAGGCAGGGATAAGCAAACAGTGTGGCTGGTAGAGGTCCTTAGGAGATATTTGCACTTGAGAACTTTGTCGTTATGACTGGGAAATACAGTTAAACAGTGCCCACTGGAAGTAGGAGTTGTTCCTCTACTCAGCTTGTGACATGGCTTTAAGAGGTTTGGGGCAGGATTTATGCAGCCAGCTCCAGAGTGGTCCTCCAGTGTGGAACTCAGTGGGCATCCCCATCTGATACTGCAACTTGGAAGTCTGATGGTAAATCTGCATATGCAAATATACATGTGTGTGATATAAACGTGGTTCTGTAATTGAATATCAGCCTCATCATGCACTTCTATGGGGAGACTAGAATTGTATGCATAGGTGTGAGGCAGACACTGTTTCACAGTTTTCTGTTCCATGAAACAAATCCATGACTCATGCCATTGCAACCCTACTTATTGCAAGTCAGATTCACCACTGCTGGGGGTAGTAGGAATGTCAAGTTCATCTCTTTTGGTGTTATTATAATATCTTCATTTATACAGGCAGAAATCAGGAGCTTAGGAAAAAGAAAATGGGTTTGTGGTCAAAGAGACTGGGGTTCAATCCCAGTCCCATGAATTTATGGCTATGACATTACGCAAGTGATTTTAGTCTTTCTGAAACTATAGTTCCTTATTTGTAAATTGGAACAGCAGTGCTTTTGTTAACTAGTATATTATTAGCATTAAATAGAATGTTTTCTGTAAAGTTTGTAAAGTTTGGAAGATAGTAGATACTAAAAAAATTTTAGCCTTTAAAAAATTTTTTAATTTAATCTTTATTGTATTTTTTCCATTACCATTGAGTCCCTTTACCCCCCCCAGCAATTACTACACTGTTGTCCGTGTCCCCAAGTCCTTTCTCCTTTTTGCTCAGCCCCTCCTCTCCCAGCCTGTAATCTCAACTAATTGTCCTCTGCTCTCCATGTATGAGTCTGTCCCCATGTTCCTTGTTAGTTCAGTTTACTCATTAGATTCCACCTGTAAGTGAAATCATATGATATTTGTCTTTTTCTAATGGGCTTGTTTCACTCAGCATAATTTTCTCTAGGTTCATTCACACTGTTGCAAAGGGTACAATTTTCTTCTTTGTTACAGCCAAGTAGAACTCAGTTGTGTAAAAGTCCCATAGTAGTTTTATCCACTCACCTATTGATGGACATTTGGGCAGCTCCCATATCTTGGCCACTGTAAGTAATTCTGCAGTGAACATAGGGGTGCTTGTGTTCTTTTGAATTAGTGTTTTGGGTTCCTTCAGATATATTCCCAGAAGTGGGATAGCTGGGTCAAAAGGCAGATCCATTTTTAATTTTTTGAGGTATTTCCATACTGCCTTCCACAGTGGCTGCATCAGTCTGCATTCCCACCAACAATACAAAAGGGGTTCCTCTTTCTCCACATCCTTGTCAGCACTTGTTGCTTGTTGATTTATTGATTACAGCCATCCCGACAGGTGTGAGACGGTATCTCATTGTAGTTTTAAGTTACATTTCTCTGATGATTAGTGACTTTGAGCATCTTTTTATATATCTATTGGCCATCTGTATGTCCTCTTTGGAGAAATGTCTGTTCAGGTCCTATGTCCATTTTTAAATTGGGTTGATTGTTTTTTTTTGTGTTGAGTTTTGTAAGTTCTTTATAAATTTTGGATATTAACACCTTATCAGATGTATCAGCAAATATGTTCTCCCATTCTGTGGGCTGTCTTTTTATTCTGTTGATGATTTCTTTAGCTGTGCAATACCTTTTTAGTTTGATGTAGTCCCATTTCTTTGTTTTTCCTTTTGTTTCCCTTGCCTGAGGAGATATATCTGATAAAAAATTGTTACAAGCAATGTCCAAGATTTTGCCACCTGTGTTTTCTTCTAAGATTTTTATGGTTTGGGGTCTAACATTTATATCTTTGATCCATTTTGGATTTATTCTTGTGTGTGGTGTAAGAAGGTGGTCTAGTTTCATTTTTCTGCATATATCCATCAAAAATTTTAGCTTTCTGTACATTATTAAAATAGCTCAGAACTATACAGTTCTCCTCAGATAATGTTCACATGTATAAGGGCTCATGCTCACACACTGTAGTAATAGGCTTACATATAAATTCACTGTAATTGTTTCTTCTAAAAATATGTATGTCTTCCATGAAGCAAATACAGTATATCATTCAAGGAATTTGTCTAGAACTACATCAGTCACAGTTACCAAAAGGATAAAGGTTAAATGGAAAAATCACAATCCATGGAAATTACATAGAACTTTACTATTTTTAAGTTTTGGGTGTGTTTTAATTACTTGTGTCTATATGCCTCTGTATAATGCAGCAGAACATTATTAATATCACTGTATGTGGCCAGTATTATTTTGATGTGTTCACGCATCTGCCATTCTCTTTGTTGCCCTGCCCTCCCTGCACCTGTAGTCTTCCATCTAGGTTTGTGTTTCCTCTACCTAAAGAACACTCTGTAGTATATTCCCTAGTAGATATCTCTTGCTGGTGAATTCTCTCCATCACTGTTTGTCTGAAAAATGTTTCCATTTTGCCTTCATTCTTGAAGAAATGTTTGTTTGACATTGAATTCTTGGTTGGTAGCTCCTTTTTTTATTTTTTACTTAATACTTTAAAGATATTCCATTGTCTTCTAGCTTCCATTATTTTTAATGAAAAGTTCACTATGAGTTTAATTGTTGCCTATTTGGATATAATGTATATTTTGTTCTGAAGGCTTTTAAACTATTTTTTTCCTGTCTTTGGTTTACAGCAGTTAAACTATGATCTGCCTCTGTGAGAACTTCTTTGTATTTTTCCTGCTTGGGGGTTAGGACTTCTTGAATCTGTGGCTTATCATCTCCTACCATTTTTATAAAATTCTTAGCCATTATCTTCTTAAGTATTATTTCCGCCCATGACCTCTCTTTCCTCCTCATAGGATTCAAATTCCGTGTCTGATGGGTCATCTCAGTGTGTGCTGTAGGTCTCTCATCCTCTCTTCTGTATTAGCCGCCGTCTTGGCTCTGGGTTTCTTCTGAAGGTTGAATGAGTCCAGTTCACTGATTTTCCCCTAACCCATGTTTACTCTGTTGGGAAATCCATTATATTCTTTACTTTAGTGGATGCTTCTTTGTTCTGGAATTTCCATGAATCTTCTAAAAGTAGATTCTAGTTCTCTACCAAAATCCTCACGCTTGTCTTTAATCTCTTTAAATATCATAAACGTAGTCATTGTAAAATCTATATCTGATGTCTGTATATCAGAAGGCCCTGTGGGTGTGTTTTATTATCTGTTGTTTCTAATGTTTTTTAGTCATGTCATCTGGTCTGTTCATGGACCCCTCCCCCTTTTAAATTAATGTCTTTTACTTGAAAAATTGTGGAAATAGTTCAAAACTTTAAACCAGTTTAAGAACTGAGATGATCAAATTCTGAGCTTCAGACCTTGAGAAAGCTTGTCTGCTTCTGGTTCACGTCACTTCTAGTGTGTAGCACTTCAGAATCGCAGCCCAAAAGAGTGGGCTCACCATAGAGCACCCCTCCTTTGTGTGCCCTGACCTCCATTCCCTGCCCTCCCCACAACCCGCCCCCCACAGTGCTTTGGGAATCACCCAAAGCCCACTTGATCCTACAGCTGCTCCACTTTGGAACATGCAAACGCCCATGGAGGAACTCGCCCCAAGCACTAGATTCTCACCTCTGAGCCATCACCCTTTCCTGATCTTGATGCAGTGATTTTTTTTTTACTATCTTATTTTCTGTCGAGTGCTATAAGGAACTTTTTTTTAACATTTCATCCAGAGCATCTGTTTGTTTTTCAGAGTATTTAGTTGTCCTCTTCTAGAAAAACTCTTGAAAATGGATTTTTTGAAGCTACTTCATTATTTTTTCTTTTTTATATAGCTTGAAGATGAAAAAATTAAATTTCTATGAAAGTTAAACTATTAAAACATCAAGTGCATTTCACCCTAATTTAATGGCAATAGTAAGACTTTCACTAGAGAGTTTGCAGATCCCTGCACACAGTGTCCGCTCGCCTGTATGTACATATTCCCACTCCCAGGAATGTTTTTCTCTTGCAGCCACACCTCTGTTCCATCCCCATTACTTTGTAAAACCAGCGCAGTGTATCCTCACTTAAGAAAACACCTCGTCTCTTCGCCAGCGGGTCTTTGGCCTCCCATAACTTAATACCGTGAGAAGTATTATAACCCCACTCGCCCCATGTATTGGAAATTACTGTTCATATGCCTTTTTTGCCTACTTGATTGTGAACTCCTTTGGAATCAGGACTGTCTTTTTCGATCTATTTCCTCAGCCCAGTTCATGGCATGTAACAGTGTAGAGAAAATGGCAGCTATGGAAAAGAGCCTGGGCTTCCCCCACTTTTAATACTTGTTTTCAAACAAATGCAGGAATTGATTTGAGTATCTGGACTTGACCGTGCAGGTGGACAAGCAGTGTTCTCTGCTCAGACCTCTCCAGATCCTGCCCATCCCTCAGGTCCTGGGTGAAAGCCCTCCCTGAGGACTCTAGCCCTCACTGATTCTGCCTCCCCTAAATTCCCAGGGTGCACATTCATTTAGCCAGTAAACATTAAGCCTGTACTGTGTGCCACATACCCTTCCAGGAGCCAGGGATACAGTGATAAACACCTAAGTGCCTGCCTCATGGAGCTCACAAACTGTCTAACTCTGATCTGTGCTAGCACTGTTACGCATGAGAGGAACGTTTGTCCAGGGAGCTAATAAAGCACCAGACTGTGTCCTGGGTGTCAATCACCCATGAAGCTTTGGTCAGAACTGAACACTAAGTAGATATTCTTTCATCCTTGGGGGTCCGTTGACTTGTTTTAATGGAAACCAGTTATAGAGCTGAGCCTCAGTGAAAAGATATTTTGAGTGCTGAATGGACTTTCTCCTTGGCTCCTGCTCAGTATCTGCATATGGTAAGTATAGGTGCAGCAGAAAATTAAAAGCCTCATTCATGTGTTAGTGGAGGAGGTTTCTGGAACAAAGTCTTCTTTTTCTTCATTTAGCTTCTATATGTGTGTGTGAAATAAAACCCTAATGAAATGTTTTCATTGGTTTCCTTTCTTTTTCCTCTGTCTCTCACTGTTTTCACAGGTCAGCGTGGAAGTTTTGGTAGAGTATCCTTTTTTTGTGTTTGGACAGGGCTGGTCATCCTGCTGTCCAGAGAGAACCAGCCAACTCTTTGATTTGCCGTGTTCCAAACTCTCCGTTGGGGATGTCTGCATCTCGCTGACCCTCAAGAACCTGAAGAACGGCTCTGTTAAAAAGGGCCAGTCTGTGGATCCTGCCAGCGTCCTGCTGAAGCACTCAAAGACCGACACCCTCGCGGGCAGTAGACACAGGTACGCAGAGCAGGAGAACGGAATCAATCAGGGAAGTGCCCAGATGCTCTCTGAGAATGGTGAACTGAAGTTTCCAGAAAAAATAGGATTGCCTGCAGCGCCCTTGCTCACCAAAATAGAACCCAGCAAGCCCGCAACAACGAGGAAGAGGAGGTGGTCGGCACCGGAGACCCGCAAACTGGAGAAGTCGGAAGACGAGCCACCTTTGACTCTTCCTAAGCCTTCTCTAATTCCTCAGGAGGTTAAGATTTGCATTGAAGGCCGGTCTAATGTAGGCAAGTAGAAGCAGTGTGGGAAAAGGAAATTCGGCTCTCCCTTATCATTTGTATCCAGATTACTGTACTGTAGGCTAAATAACACAGTATTTACATGTTATCCTCTTCCTTTAGGTTTCTGTTATAACCTTGTCATTAGAGTTACAGCTGGTGTTGCGCAGGAGACGGGTGCATATGCTTTTTCTGATTGTCAGTGGGCAAGTGGGGAGCTAGAACAGGGCCAGTCCAGGCACCAGGCATCCTGGTGGAAATGAATGTGGCTTTAGAGAGCCTGCCTCTTCAAGCCGCACAGAAGCATCCACTGGGCGCGACTTCTGCTGGTTTCCCGAGGAAGTTTGGAGGGAAGGGAATTGCAGGGGGTGCGTGTGTGCGGGGCTGCAGGGGTGCCACAACAAGTGAGGGTCTTTTTCTCTCTGCCTCCCCGTCTCACTCTTGCTCTCAGCACGGGATTGGAGGTCCAGAGACATGTCCTCAGGAGGTCTCATGTGCAAAATAAATATCAGGGACCCAGCTTCAGGGCACCCTAGAAAGATATCGACAGCAGATGGAAAGAGAACCCTGTAAAAGAACATTTCTCCCTCCGACATATTTTACAATAAAAGCAACTTTTAATCATATAGATATATATTTCCCCCTATGGGGCCTGACTGCACTGATTTTTTTTTTAAGAGCAACTGCCACACGTGGGATTTCGTTTGTGCTTCACTAGAGCAGTGATGTCTCCAGGGTGTCTGGTGGGCGGCGTGCTCCGCGTCAGGGGGGTGGGCAGCAGGGTGGAGAGCAAACACCCACTCTGGTTTCCGTGCAGTGTTAGGAAAACCAATCAGGTTATCACATTGACTTCTCTCCCAAGAGGTAGACACGAACTGCCCTTCAGAGAGCACTGGAAGCTCTTCACATTGGGTTTGCAAATCTTTTGTCTTTTAACTCTAGTACTGTTTATAGTTTATGACTATGGACAACTCGGGTGCCACTTTTTTCAGATTCCAGTGTGACGTGAGGAATTAGATTTTGAAGACAAGCATATATATTACTATCTCTAAGCACTTAAAATGCTGTTCACACTTTATTACCAAGCATCTTGGTCTATCATTCAACAAGTACTGTATCTCACTTTAAAGTCTTTGGGAAGAAAAACAAACTAAGTTGCTTTCTTTTTTCAACACTGTAACTACATTTCAGCTCTGCAGAGTTTCTCGCGTCAAGATTTTGAAAGTTTCAATGTGGTGTAACAGGATGAATGTGAATTCTGAACTAGTGTGTGACAAGGAACGACCACCAAGGACAGCCTGGCAGGAAGGCACTTCTCACTTTGATGTTTTGAGAATGAATCAAAGGCATATGCAGAGCTGGCAGAGAAACTGAGAGAAAAGGGATGGAAAGAAAAAATACTCATTTTTGTCCAGTGTTTTTCTTTTTAAGATGAACTTTTAAAGAACCTTGCGATTTGCACATCTTGAGTTTATAATTTGTGTGATATTCCTGCAGTTCTTATCCAATAACATTGTGGGAAAGGTTTGGGGGACTGAACGAGCATAAATAAATGTAGCAAAATTACTTTCTAACCTGCCTAAACCGTAGGCTGTTTTATAAGGTTATGTTCCTTTCAAAATTCATTTTGGTCGTTCTGCCACATCTGTCACAAAACCCAGGTCTTAGCAGGACAACTCTGAGAATTTTCTTCAAATTCATTGAGAGAGTTTTCCGTAGAGACATTTCTATATGTGAGCAAGTTTTGTTTTTTTTTTTAAAAAACAATTGCTTCATTACTGTTGTTGTTAATGTTATTTCTGGAGTGACTTTTTTTCCCCATCTGCAGTCAAGTCAAGATTTAATGTTTGGTACATACCCAGAAAGGGTATTTTATAGTGTAAGCCTTTCATTCCCACAGAACTGAAATATTATTTGTAGGTTTGGAGTTTGCATCTCAAAGTACTTTTTAAAAAAGCTTTATAAGCAGGGAGAATTTTTTTTTCAATATTCTTACTTGGAATGGCTGCAACTAATTTGAACAAATACTTCTTATTTTTTTCTTTTACCATTGAAAATAGTACTTTTTTCATTTCACAAATTTAAAAAGAAATTCTAATGTCAACCCACATTTTGGGTATCTGGTATTCCTTCACATTTTGTTCTCACCAGGACTAATGATTTTTTTTATAACCCATTTTCTGGGATGTACCAAAAACATTTGAATAGATGTAGAATAGCTAAAACAGGTCCTGGACTTTCTTTGAATTTCATTACCCTCTCAGCATGCTGGCAGAGAGCTGGGTGGGCCCATTCTCCCAGTCATAATGCTTATTTAGTGCTGTATTTTTAAAGCATTTCTGTTCAGAGAACTTGCTTAATCTTCCATATATTCTGCTCAGGGCACTTGCAGTTATTAGGTTTTGTTTTTCTTCTTGTTTTATAACCTTTGATGGTAAGAGGAATACGGGCTGCCACATCGACATTGTCCTCATTAGTACCACTAATTACAGCCACTCATGTGGACTCAGAAAAACACACACCACCTTCCGGCTCCCTTGGAGTACTGAACCAGCTGGATCCACAGCACCAACACTAAAGTGGGAAAACATCCATGGCTTGGAGCAATAGGAACATCATCATTTTTGTGCTTCTATTTCAGGTACAGGAATTGTAAGAGAATTGGTTCTTTCTAAACATTGTCCCATGTCATTCTCCTGCTTTATTAGCATGTGCAATACTTTCCGTGCCAATAGAGTCTGATCAGTGTGCTCTCGCTGAAGTTCATATGCCCTTTTGGCTTTTTCCTTGTTTGGAGGGAAGGAGCCAGGAAGGAGAGAGCCTCCCACTGCACGCTCCCCCTGCTGCTGTGGATGCTGAGTGCTGGGCAGGAACCTTCAGGAGCCCAGGTGTTTGTCGTGGATGCTGCAGACTGAGCAAAGGAGATCTGGGGGACAAGCTGCAGTTCCTTTGTCACCATGAGGAGTAGTGAATGTGGAGAGGAAGGAGGCAGAGTCATTTCTAAAGTGCATTCTGCAGCAATATGGCCAGGATCACCCCATTTTCCAGGCCCTTTTCTGCAAGTGGGCAGGCCCCTCCTCAGGTCTGTGTCCTTGAGATGTTGAGCCGCACCTCAGCCCCAGCAGGAAGTGCAGCCCAGAGTGCATGCGCTCTGAGTGCGAGGGCCAGTGGCTGCGGAGGGACCGCCCTTGAACACTGCTCACCGCTCCTCTGTGGCAGCTTTCTCTTCAAATAGGAAGAACATCCAGGGGACAGGGAGCCTCCTCTTGTTTGCAGACATCGGTGAGCCTGAGGCTCCCGAGCAGCCCTTGTCACCGCTCCTGTGTAGCAAACCTAGCAATGACAGGCGTAGAAATTCTCTGGTGCCCTGCCGCTTACAAGGATCAGCCATGTGCCTCTGTACTATGTCCACTTTGCAATATTTACTGACGGCCGACTTCAGTTCCTTCTTTCCTGTTTTCCATTTTTAAACTAATAACAGCAGGCCTTCTGCGTTTACAATGGAACACAATCACTGAGAAATTAGTCAGGGTGAAAAGAAAAAATATAATAAGAAACCAACAAACAAGAACCTCTCTTTATAAGGATTTCTAAATATGGAAAATGACTGTTCCTTAGAATGTTTAACTTAAGAATCACTTCAGTTTGTCTGGGCCACACTGGGGTGGAGATAAACAGATGGGTGCCACTTACCTCAAATCTTTTGAAGTGGAAATCCAAATTGCATTTTCATTTGGACTTTTCAGGATAATTTTCTATGTCAGTCAGTTTTGTTTTCCCCGACTCGCCCAGTTTGGTTTGGGGTGGTTTGATTTTTTTCATTGCCGTTGTTGACCCCATTTCTAACTCTGAAGCGTGACCCTATGTGTTTTTTGTTGGGTGAGTGTGTTGGGTTTCTCCCCCAGCAGGAAGTGGCAGCAGCTTCCTCCTCCCCTACACAGAACTCTGCGGAACCTTTCACACCTCTTACTCAGGGACGGGGATGGCGCGTGAGTGGTACACTGATGTGTCCAGAAGCAGCACTTTGACTGCTCTGGAGTAGGGTTGTACAACTTCAAGGAATGTTTGGATTTCCTGCACCTTGTGGATTACTCCTTAGATCCTGCATAGATTGCAATATAATGCTGCATGTTCACGATGAACAGTAGCTCCTAGTGATCATAAAATCCACTCTTTGCACATAGTTTGATCTTTACTGAAATATGTTGCCAAAATGTATTTTTGTTGTAGCTTTGGAATTTTTTGTTTGTTTGTTTTTTAAGGAAACAATTGACAATACCCTTTAACATCTGTGACTACTAAGGAAACCTATTTCTTTCATAGAGAGAAAAATCTCAGATGCTTTTGAAGACACTAATGCCATGCTATTTCAGATTTGGGTAAAGAAGCAGAGCTCTTGGGACAGAAGGCCAGGCTTTTTGAGCTGCGTTGGTTGCCATGGCTACTGTTTCATGAACCGCAAGCAGCTCAACAAACTGTGGTCTGTTCTCCCTAAAACCCTTTGCACTTCCTATTTCCTAGTCACCCGTGATGAGTCCAGGTGACCACAGGGCTGGCAGTCTCCGAGGCCCAGTCCGGCTTCTCTGGCGGTGATATGAAAGAAAAGGGAATTATGCTTTTTTTTTTAAATTCTGTAAAGTGGAGTGGAGGCCTTTGCTTCCACGTTTGTGTTTTCAACCCAGAATTTCTGAAACAGAGAATTTAAGACAACATCAAGTAATAAATATACAGAGAATATACTTTTTTATAAAGCACATGCATATGCTATTGTGTCGGGTTGGTTTCCTCTCGTTTCCACGGACAGTGTCGTGTTTCTGTAGACAGGGAAACTCCAAACAGTTTGCACACCTCTACTCTGGAGCTGAGACTTCTTCTACGCAGATGACCTCGCTTCGAATGTGTTACCTTACTGACAGGATCTTTTCTTGTAGCACTAGACCTTGTGGGAATTTTCTTTTTCTTTTTAATGTACGCCTAATCTGAGAAACTGAAGAAAACATTTTTTTGAGGCACTCACTTTGAGGAGTACAGGTAATGTTTTAAAAAAAATTGCACAAGAGAAAAAATGAATGTCGAAATGATTCAGTGTTTGAAAGATACGGATCTGTTGAAACGATGAGTTTCATACCTTGTTTGTAAAAACAAAAACAAAAAAGAAGCATAAGGTGGGAAGTTACATGTTTTTTTGTATATAGAAGTTTGTCACGTCTAAATGATCGGATTTATATGGTTATGGCCTGGAAGAATTACTGCGTCGAAGGCTCTGAAACTGTACCTATGCTTCCTTTATGTTTGTGTCCCACAGAGCCCCCTTCCGAGAGAGGGCCACTCTGTGTTCTGCAGTTTGAAAATACTGTTCATTCCTACGCTGAAAGTCCTTCTCTGAGCTCTCTTCTTAGTTTAAACTCTTAAGCCATTGCAACTCCTTTTTCTTCAGAGATGATGTTTGACATTTTCAGCACTTCCTGTTCCAATAAACCCAAAGAATATAATCCTGAACAAGAAGTGTTTGTAACAAGGGATCCTAGCTACCAATAAAACAGGACTCATTACAAGGACAAAAAAAAAAAAAAGAGTTCAGCATTTTCTCCCCCCACACCTCATTTAAATGGGGGGTAAAACACGAAATTCAATTTAAATGCCTCATTTTACTTCAGTTAACTTTTTCTTTAATATTGAGGCCAAAATCCATGTGGGGCAACGTCTCAGAAGAGTCATATTCTGTCCCAGAATCCAGCCAGCCAGCGGAGACTGGACAGCTGTGGGGATATTGAGCAAGCCCAACTACAATTCTTAAATTCAGAATCTCAGCTTCTCCCTTACCGTGAAATGCGACATTTCTGGTAGCTGACACTCACCTGTACCATGGCAGGAGGGAACAGCAGCTTCGATTTTGTGTCCTCTTGACTTGCATACAAATGGTTCAGCCGTATTAAAATTAAGTGCATTTGGCCAATAGGTAGTATCTATACAATAATAGTCTGTAAGAATTTCCGTAACGTCTCTTATCTGAAAGGACTCAAGTCTTCCACTGCAGATAATTGGAGACTTTGCCCAAGTTTTCTTTCCCTTTAGTTTGTTCGTTTACTATCTGGATGGCCAGTGGGCCTGTCCCCTCTCCCACGGCCAGTCTGAAGGCCTCCGTGGGACACGTTGTTCACAGTGACCTTCGCTAAGGTGGCACACTGTCCTCTGGGGTGTCAGGTCTGAGGTGGCACTAGCTTAGAGCTGTGGTCCTGAAAGAGCAGTTACCAAGAAGTCGGGTGCGTGTAGGTTTCCTCTGGTTCTCACAGGAACCCCCGACTCTTAAGTTATGATCTGGTCCAGGGGTGGGACGAATTCTTTAGTCTGTGAACATTGAACTCGACACCTGTGCATTTGATTCTGTGAATACTGCCCTTTTGGCCTCAGGGAGGTTTCTCCCTCCCTAGCCGTCACTGCTTACCTGTAAATCCAAATTAGTGTCAGCTGGTGAGAGGTTTCAGGACAGCCCTCGAGTCCAAGGTGGCCTTCAGTGAAGACAGGGTCCTGATTTCTAGCCAGTGGGATCCTGGCCCCAGAACCTCTGAGATCCGTCCCTATGGACGTTTTACCATCAAATCATTACCCACCAAACCTCCAGCCACAGGCTTCCCACGGGCCAAGGGAAAAGAGACTCCAGAACTGTGAGGGCACTATCAGACCGACGTGGCCAGTACAGAGGAAAACTAGGGAAGGAGTGATGTTTTGCACCTTATTGAAAAGAAAATATTAAGTGCATACATAGTTAAGAGCTTTTATTGTGACAGGAGAACTTTTTTCCATATGCGTGCATACTCTCTGTAATTCCAGTGTAAAATATTGTACTTGCACTAGCTTTTTTAAAACAAATATTAAAAAAATGGAAGAATTCATATTCTATTTTCTAATCGTGGTGTGTCTATTTGTAGGATACACTCGAGTCTGTTTATTGAATTTTATGGTCCCTTTCTTTGATGGTGCTTGCAGGTTTTCTAGGTAGAAATTATTTCATTATTATAATAAAACAATGTTTGATTCAAAATTTGAACAAAATTGTTTTAAATAAATTGTCTGTATACCAGTACAAGTTTATTGTTTCAGTATACTCGTACTAATAAAAATAACAGTGCCAATTGCAAACGTGTCCTTGCCTTGTGTCAGGTCCTCAAAGAAAGCGGAGGCTGAGGAAGTGGGGGGCATTCCTCCTTACAGACCCCACTGTCATCACTCAGTAGGCTGGGGGCGGGGGGAGTTGGTGACATAGGCATTGCCTTTACTCATGTTTTGGACGAGGCGGGAGGGTAGGTCGGGCATAATGAGGTTCTGAGGTAAAAGGCACATTTTGCCCTCTGATGTCTTGCCTTACTGGTTCGTGTTTATTTCTCCTACCTGAGCTCCACCGTTCACAAGAGAGTTGTTTCTAAGCAGCATTTGGCAGCTTGGTGGGCTCGCCAGCATTACTGATGCATTTTGTACAGTTTTGCAGTGAACTGCTTAGTGGTCTGAAGGCAGAATGTTCACTCATGTTTCTGGTAGTTAAGCCTGTTAGAAACTCAGCGAGCAGGGGGTTACCTGGCACACAGAGGGGCCTGTGTGTCTCGAGTCCTGCACCCCGGGGACACACTGTGCCATCTAAGAAACATGTGGCTCAGCGGTTGCCCCAGAAAGTAACTCCTCAAGGAGGGCCCGTGACTTTCAGTGACCTTCTTTGCCGTGAGTGTGTGTGGCTGTGAAACCCTTCCAGCTGTGAGGTCCTGCAGAGGTGGGAGGGCACTGGTGCTCAGTCAGCCCAGGGAGGAAAGGGTAACTGTTCCTGTCTTCCTGGTTGAGTGTTTGGGGACATCTCACCGGGGCGTCCCCTCAGGACTCAGGGGTGGAGGCCCTCGTGCCCTGTGAATGTCAGCGTGTGGAGGAACGTGCACTGAGGGAGCCTTGTAGCCCTGACAGGAGGGCCGCCCACGTGCACCCCCGCCTCCAGAGCCGGGTGTGCTGGGGGCAAGGCTAGGGCAGCTCTCTGAATCCCTGCTCTAAGATTAGGTGCTAATGGTTCTGCCGTGTGGGGTCCAATGGCTGCGAGGCTTACCTGGACTCGTCCGTCACACAATTTGGGAAAAACCTTGGCTCCACCTGCAGTGGGATAGACGTGAAACCGTGGAGCGCACGGCGGGAGCCCCCAGGTGAATGGCACCCAGTGCGCTGGCTCTCCTGTACTCCCCACCTTCCCACTGCGTCACGGGGCCTGCGAGCGGGCTGCAGGCCGTGCTGCCGCCTGAGTGTCCAGTGTCACGCACAGCGGTCTGAGGGCTGCTCCCCTGCAGTGCCCCCAGGCCCACTCCTGTGGGAGGCAGAGATGGGGTGACCACAGAGAGGGGTGACAGAGCCGTAGAAGTGCTGCCTTTTGTGAAGCCTCTGCTTCAAAATGATCCGGAAGAGTTCATGGCATTTTCAATAACTCAGTTTTCACTTCCCTAAAAACCGGAGGAGCGAGGGACCTGCCTTCAGTCGGTTTGTGGACTCAAAGAGCTAGTCTTCGAAGTCTTTACGTGACACAGACAGCGCAGGCAGACATCACTGCAGAGGGCGCCCAGAGGGGCCATCCTGCTGCCCAACAGGTGACCCCTGCCTGACCACGTGCGTGTAGCCCCAGAGAAGCCCAGCCTGAGAGGGGACACTGCTAACAGTCCCTTACCACTGACTCCTGCTGAACATTTTAAGTGGATTCCTTTAGGTCAGGGGTGTCAGACTCATTTTCACCAGGGGCCACATCAGCCTTGAGTTTGCCTTCCAAGGGCTGAAATAATTTTAGGACTGTATAAATGTAACTGCTCCTTAACTGCTAAGGAGTTGAAATTACATTTGGCCCTTTAAAGGCAACCTCGAGGCTGATGTGGCCCCCGGTGAAAGTGAGTTTGACACCCCTGCTTTAGGTCCTCCCTTCCCTCACCTGTCTCCCTTATTTTGCAATAAAGAAACTTCAACAAACAAAAGGGCTTGATGCCCATCGCTTCTTCCCCAGGAACAGCGGGGGGATTCGCACCACACACAGGCAGCAGACAGAAAAGGGGGGGAGCCTCCAGCACAGCCCCACATCTTGCTCTGGGTTAAACGTCCACTTGACCCTCACATCTCAAAGGTGTGGCCATTCGAGTTTCTACAAGTACAGGAATTATTCTTCATGGGTATTGGGAGAACGGTACTACCGTGGAGTTAAAGCTGCTGAGTCTTTGAAAACAGGCCTCCGGTTCCCTAGATTGTGATGGTTTGGTCGGAGTCTTCATATTGTGTCATCAGGCAATTAGTTCGCCTTCATGCAGTGGGAAGCATGTGGCCCTTCCTTACTCCAGGGCCATCGCTTGCGTTTTTCAGAGGAAAATTCACTCCTCTTTCTGCTTCTTTAGAAGTAACAAATCCTGGCCTGCATACACCTCCCAGTCCTATCACTCAAGCAACACTTCCAAGAATGGCCAGCTGTCACGCATCCATCCCTGGCCACTGCGTAAACAAGCACCACGGTGGGCCGCTGGAGGGCTCCTGCCCAGGCTTCGCGTCCCTTCTCTGAGAAATCACCAACGTTACCAAGGAGCCGACCATCCTCCAGGAGTACCGTGTGGTCCTTCCTTCAAAGTACTGATCGCCTGGAGGCGATCATATTTAACTCATATTTTAAAGCAATGCTTTAGGAAATCACCAGTCAAGGTTTTTGCTGTTTTCTCAATGGGACTCTAGCTGCTAATTTTCTTTCAATAAAATCTCCTGTGGGATTTCAAGAGTGTATAATCTCTTTCAGACAGAGGCCAGCCCCACAAGTTGGGACTCAGAAAGGAAGAGGAAGGGATGGAGGAAACAAAAGGGAAGTGAAAAGCCAGGACAGGGACCGCTCCCTGAAGGAGCCCAGACTGGCAGGGCAGATGGACGACCCGCTGCCCCAGGCACATGTGTAGCAGACATGTGAAAACACGCCGCCACACCGCGAGAGTGCCCCAGGAAACCACCTCTTCAGATCCATCCATGCTCTTGGCTTCGTTCTCCTCCAGCAAACAGAGGCTGGAGGGAGGTGATGCCATTGCTCTAACTGTGGCCTGGACTTAGAGCCATGAGGATGTCTGGGAAGGAGTGGCAAACCCCCAGCCTCCCCTACACCTTGGTTCCTGAAAATGCAAACTCCAGGACTCAGGTAAGTCTTAAGATAACAGTATTATATTAAAGTGAAACCATTTCCTTTTTTAAAAAGAAAGAAAAAGGTACGAGTGTTAGTTTTAACAATGAGGTTATGGGTCCCGGGCAGCTGGGCTCTGACCACTGAGCCTGTCAGTGCTCTGCTTCCCAGCCCCACGAAAGGCACTAGGGGAGCCCCAGAGCCTCCAGGCAGCGGGAGGGGGAGGGGGAGGCAGCATTCCAGCATTCAGGAGCAGCCGGAAGCACTGATGGAACAGGAGGACGGTGCGAGCGCGGCTGTGCGTGGAAGCGTCTGTGAGCAGGACTGGCACCTCATCCGCAAGGTTAGCTGAACACCGTGTTGTGCTGTTGGGTCACCCGGATGAACGTGGCCCTTCTGCTGAGCTCTTTGAGCTTGGCGGCCCCCACATAGGTGCAGGTAGACCTCAGTCCCCCGAGAATATCCAGAATTGTGTTTTCTACATCCCCTTTGTAAGGCACTTCCACAGTCTTGCCTTCAGAGGCTCTGGAAGAAAAAGGAAGTGTTCCTTTTAATCAGGTTATTTTCCCTTAAGAACCAGCCAGAATTATCCCCAGCTTTAGCACCAGATGTAGCCCTAGGGCCCTCTGGTAGCCACACACCACCCTGACCCCACTCACACATTGCTACAAATGCCGAGCTGACCAAGCCAGCATGTCAGGCAAACAGCCCTCCCACCCAAAATGCATGACCTCGCTGCTGGCCACTCAGAGCCCCAGGGAAAGGAAACTCTGTCAGCAGCACTGGAAGGAGCAGGCCTGCACCATCCCACACAATGGCATTCTCCTCAGCAGCGGGCCTCCACTCTGCCGCTGTAGAAACTAACTTCATCTTTCTACTCCACCTTAATCTGTACACCAGTCACCAACTGACCCAGAGCAGACCTGGGACCTCTGCTGCCACCTCCTCTGCCTGCCCTCCCTGACCAGCAACAGAAGCAGCCTGGAGCGCCACCCTCCTGCATGCCAGGTCAGACCTGATGTCTTCAAAGGGGACAGTCAAGAGGAGGAGGAGACCACCGATACAGTGAACAACTCAAGCCCCACCAGGTTACATAGGAACCTCCATCAGCAAGATAGAGTGACTCCCCTCTAACGGCCTGTCCTCCCAGGGTGGCCCTTTGCTGGCACATCCCCCAGCTTCCTGCCTGCACCTGCACACACAAGTCACACCTGCCGCTCTGGGCATGGGGTAAGGTCCCAGCAACGTGGAACCAGCGTAGAACTGAGGACTTGCTGGGCACCAGAGACTTGAGGGCTTTGGCGAGCACCTTTCCTGCTTTCAGAGGAACATTTAGAAACTCCCATCTTGCATACAGGGCACACACGAAGCAACAGCCAGCTGTCCTTGCTGAGTGGTCTGCTCTTCAGAAGGCCACCAAGCGACACTGTTTGATTCTACACGTCAGGTCCCCATACTGCAAAACGGAGAGACCTTGCCAGAAAGAAATCCCAAATCTATGTAAAACGCTGGCCCTCATCTAAGGGCCAGACGATCTGGAAATTGTAACAACTAACCAAATTGTTACTGGCACTTTCTCTAGCTGCGCTCTACCTAGGATTTCAAAAGGGTATTAACCGTTGTACGCCAAAATCTACACTTGCAAGACTACCCTTCAGTGAAACGTAGCTATTTAAACCACTGACTAGACCAAGCTACTAGCCTAGTGGTGGGCTTAGGGCACCAACATCGTGAAGCAAGTCACTGGTCACGTGCAATGACTCCAGTCACTGCACTCTGTGACCAGAGACTAGCATCTATGCACGTGTGCCGGCAACGACTGGCATTTAATTCTTAGGTCCCAGGGCCCTTCCCGGTGCTTAATGGAAATTATCCAGCTTCTCATCGTTGTGTCTCTGCTAGCTGGTGATGGCACCTTCTGCACATCATTTATTGTTAATGCTCAAGTCTTCTCATCTGTAAAACAAAGGTACTTTGATCTATCTCCCGTGGACAGCGTGAGAACTACATAAATGGTTAATGGCTGAGAAGGAATTAGCAAAGCATAAGTAACTCAGTCTTAATTAAATATCCTGTCAAATAGGAGAACCATTCTTGTGAGGAGATAATGGGGGTGAGGCTAACAGGGGAAGAAAAGGAAGGAGGGAGGGAGAAAGGGAAGAGAAGGGGGAGGAAGGGGAAGAGAGAGAGGGGGAGGGTGTGGGCAGCAAGCAAGCAGATACAGCCTGCAGGGCCCAGGCTGCCTTTGGACTAAGGCTCTGCATCCTTCAGCGCACCCCCTCCTTGTCTAAGATTCGAGTCCAGTCCAGAACTGAGTCTTAACACTCCTGAATATTATCTGTTATGTCTAGACCCTGCTGAAATTACAGGAGACGGTTTTTCTTTCGGCCCTTGGTTTCTGTTTGTGCTAGAGCCTCGCCTGGCCTTCCCTATCTGCTTTTCCTAGAGCCCAAACCTGCTGCGACAGCTAGAGGGCAAAAGTACTCCAGGCAAAGTAGCCGGCTGCCGCTGAGTCACAAGGGCTCCACCGACAAACCAACCGGAACCTGGGAGGCCGTGCACCAGCCTGGGATGCTGACAGTGGCTGCTGGTGAAGACCGAGCTCTCGGCTGGGGGTCCAGGTTAGCACTGAGGCAGCAGCCGCCCTCCTTCTGCCCCCTACTCCCCACAAACCTCGACCTCCTCCATCAGTTAGCACACGGGAGAAAGCCATCCTTCTCGGGCTGCATGGGAAGGAGGGCTCCCTTGTTCTCACTGCCCAAGGCTGCCAGGGTGATGGTATAAACATAGTCCCCTCCTCCTCTTTCCCGCCTAGCCTCCCCCACACTGTCCTATCATCTTTACTGAGGTTTGCCCCAAGAGAGGAACAGACTGGGGAGAATGAGGACTGAAGTCCCCCAGTGCCCCAGTGGAGAATAGAACTCTGGGGAGTAGTACCCCATACCACTCGCCTGCCCACCGCCTGCCTGTAACTAGCCGGGGGTTCTGGTTTTTTACTCTGGATTGGCTTGAACCTTATATAATGCATCTGAATCCCATGTGCTCACAATGAGCTATTAGGTAGGAAAGACAGGTAGGAAATGGAGGATGTCAGCCTCAGAGGGCTCGGGTTTCCATCCCAGGGCCGGAGGCATCTTGGAGACGGACAACTGGCCCTGGTGGAGGGCTTCCTTCCGAGGACCCAGGGCTCGCCATCCCGCCCCTCCTCACGCGCAGCCCGCCATCCGCGCTAACCCCAATAAGCAGCAACAGCAGGCTCTCCAGCAGGGCGAGGCAGTGGGTACATTGTGTCATAAGGTTCTCAAAACACATGCAGAGAATTAAAATAGGAGGGATTTGTATACTTGAAACCTATATAATTTTATTAACCAATGTCACCCCAATAAATTAAAAAAATAAAATAAAATGGAAGTAAAATTAAGGTCAGATAATCTTTTGGGATCAAAGATTTAAAAAAAAAGATATGCAGAAGTGACCATCCTTTCTGCAATGAGTGACGATTAAATGGCCAAAGATGCTGCCTGCGTCAGCCGCCAGAGTCTGGAGACAGGTAGGGGCCCTACCTGAGCTGCCATACAGGTCAAACAACATTCAAGAAAGCCCGACCCCTGGTGGCGCTCCAGCCCACACCTGTGTCACAGGCAATGGGAGGCCCACTCTTCAACCCACTTCTTATGGCCAGAACTCCTGCCAGGCCAGAGATGGGTGGGAACTGGGACAGTTCGGTGGCGGAGGCTCTAGCAGAAGGACACGGCCACGGCCTTCCTGCCCACCCCCTGGAAGTCTGCAGCGCCACCTTCAGGACTGCCTGAGCAGGAGTCACACCTACTCACACGTTCCCCTCCTCACATTTCCAACCCACCCCAAAACACTTCTGCTCTCACTGCCTTTTGAAGGCCCCAAACGCTACAAATACTAGTTGGGTAAAGAGTATGGCTTTTTAAAAAGAGCATGATGGGTTTTCTAGCCCCTTGCCACGGTACTTGAATGCAAGCAGAAGCGACAGTCTCTGAGACCTGCGTCCACCCCACTTCTGTAATAAGCAGGACAAGGGTGAGTCCTCACCAGCGAGAGGCCTCCGCTCTGCCCCTTACCTGTATTCGGCTACACCTCCCGCGTGCTTCTTCATTGCTGTTTCAGAGCTCATCCCGTAGAAGAGCTTGAGTTTCTGCCCATTCCTCTCGATCACCTCTCCGGCACACTCAGTGTGGCCCGAAAACATCCCTCCAAGCATGACAAAGTCGGCCCCGGCTCCTAAACGCCAATTGTGGGGACCAAAGGAAGCAGCAGAGGAAAGAGCTCAGAGAAAGTCAGCTCTGGAGACATCCAAGTGCTACCCCAACTCACCCTCCCCTCAGCTGTAGTCAAGAGAAAAGCGCAACCTCTCCCCTTTTGAAAAACTGTAAGAAGGTTCCCTTCGCAGGCAGTGGGGCACTGGACACTCAGGAAACGAATGCAACCTCCTGAATGGCAGGGGCTAACACACAGGGCAGGCCTGAGGAGTTAATAATGACGCCTCCCTGCAGCCTGACTCTTTCAGAGTCGGAGACACAGAGTAGAGCAGCACTGCAGAGGGCATACGCCCAATCTCATGCCTAACGTAGCAGCAGCTCCTCCGCACTGTCCCCGCCCTGTGCCTGGTCTGCCTGCGCTCTCAGCCTCGCACTCCGCAGAGGTTGTGAGAAGACCTCAGAACAGCCTGAACCCCCTATTCTAGAGCCTGGGCATGGAGGAGAGAAACCTAAACATGCATGTATGCGCATATATACAATATATCCCGTAAAACTCTACCTCACTCTGCTGTGATAAATATTTGACTTCCAGAGTAAGTAATATCCTGTATGAGTCACCCAATGGCGTGAAACTCCCAGGCTAGGTACAGCGGAGACCGGCTACTGAGGCTGCCTATGCAGGCTAGAGCAGGGCCGGGACCGGCTGGACCAGCAGGGCTGGCTCACGGTGGTGTCCCCAGCATCTGTCACAGTGCTTGGCACCTGGGAGATGCAGAGTGACCAGTTGTCGGAAAGTAAAAGGTGCATGTGGAAGGAACAGAAACTGTCCCCGTGCCCGATCCTGTCTACGGATAACCGTGCAGAAGGCTCTCCACTGACTGCTGCAAACTGTGACAACCGGCCCAACCACTCCGCCCGGGGAAGTCCCACTGAGGGTGTGTGCTCAGAACACGAGGGTATCAGGGTCTGGATGTACTAAGCAGTAAGGATGAAGGGCAGGGAAGAGCAAGCATGGGAACCCCTGAAAAGTGGCCTTGACCTCTGCCCTCTGATTGTTTCCATATTTATAAGAGGGCTCTGGCTGTGCAGGGCAGGCCCCTAGCCTGCAGTCAGGCAAGCAGGCACCACGGGACCTTTCCACGTGGCGACAAGCTTTGAAGGCCATTTCTTGCAGGATCCTTAACACAAATGCTGGCTCCTCGGCCCCCCTGCCGTGATTATACAGGGGCGAGCACACCGGAGTCCAACCAGGCCGCCTGAGGCCCACAGTCCTGGGAGCAGATGTGAACAGCAGGAACACAGGGCTCAGACCCACTCAAATGATGCTTTGAAGTGGCTTCTAATCATTTTCATTTCTGAACACTCACACATCCTTTCCTAGCCCGCATTTTCCCTGACAAGGCCCCTCTCCCTCACACCCACTCAGTTCCTGGCTGCACCCACTGGGAGGAGAGTAGACGAGGAGAAGACACCAGGAACGTCGTCCAGATCTGTTATCTACGAGGCTCCTTCCTCAGGACCCGTCACTTTAAAGTGTGCTCAGCCCCACGCTCAGCAGGGAGCTCCAGGGGGGACACCCCTCAGTGTGAAGATGCAGCTCAAAAATCAACGGCAAAACTGTCCTTGGTTGGGTCCCTAAGCAAGGGGTAACTGAGCGCGTGAAAATAGCCGGAGTCCTGTGTTCTCCCTGCTCCGCCCCTGACTTTGTCACTTGCCTCTTTGGAGCCTTGTCCCCTGGACAGTCTCCAGGGGTTACTCCAGGGACAACACCCAGGGTTACTACAAACCCAGCTGCAACAACACTGCCCCATGTTTCCTTTTGTCACTTTTGTTTTGTTTTTCTGGAGCCAATGACTCCTCACCTAAGACGTTCTGTGGGACGTACCCTGAACCAGTGATGAAGCAGATGCAGAGAACTGCCACCAGCATCACCCAGCTGTGCCGCCAGCTCTGAATTCTGAACAAAGCTCACAACGGTCAAGGGGCAGGCGCAGCACATTGAGATGCTGGACCTCCAAGTGCTTCTGCAAGAAAAGCCCAGGGTCCCCTGGCTGGGACCCCAGGTGCCAGCCCCGCCCTCTCACACAGGTGGACACTGCTGCCCCTCCGTGGGGAGGGGGCTCCTCAGCCTCAGCTAAGAAACTGCTGGGGGGAAGCCAGCCCTTCTGTGGGGTTTCCCCAAAGGCCCTCCCTGAATTTGCTGCGTCCTGGGCCTGGTACTAGCCTTTCCCGCAGGTGCCCTGAGCCTTCTCAGCCATGATGTCTAAGTCATGACTTCACCCACTCCCAGCTGGCAGGACGCCGACCCTAGATCTATCCCCAGGTGCTCTGCCACCAGCCAGAGTGGAACTGGTGCCAGATTTTAGGCCAGTTGGGCCTGAAATCCAGGGAGTGGACACTCAGGACTGGCCCAGACATCCTTCCAGTTTCCACTGCCTCATTCCAGATCCCACCGCGTTCCCAGTCCCCACCCCACAGCCAGCTCCTGCAGGGAGCTCCCCACCCTCCCCTGCCCTCCATTCTCCTTACCAAAGGCTTTGGCGACATCTCCTGGACACGTGCAGCCTCCGTCCTTCAAAGAGGAAAGAGCAAAGAAGATGTCAGAGGAAGCTCGCCCAGGCTGTCCCTCTCCCCTGGGGTGACTGGGATTCGAAACCATCCCCACCCCCCAGCCAAGTGCATACCCTCAGGGCCAAAGCCCAACACTCCCCTCCTGGGGGCACCGTCCTGCCCCCAGCCTGCCCACCACCTGGATGCTGCTGAGCACGAGAGTGGCTCCTCCAGCCCCTGCACAACACGCCTCTCCATTCGCCCTCCAAGCTCATTCTCATCAGTAGTCACCTCTCCCCACCTGCCTGGTGTGAGGTGAGATGTATTTAGTACAAGAGCTGAATTATTTTAAGAGCCCGAAAGAACACCAAGTCAATTCCTTTATATCCCCAGCCACGCCATGTGATCCTAATTCACCTTCATGTGCAGTTGCCTTAGTCAGACATGTGTTCCTGACACCCATTCTGCCACCTGGGGCTGCCTGAGTGCCCAGCAAGACAGTGGTTCTGGGGCTGCACAGCACAGGTCAGCTGTGGGGGTTGTGTTTAAACACCAGGAACACAGTACTCGGTGTCCAGGATGCGCAGCCACTGGGCTTCCTCGCAAACAGAAAAGGCACAAAGTAACTAGGCTGCCTGCTATTTGCAGTTGGGCCTGGGTGAGGTCTGGGCGGGGGGTGGGGGGGGGTGGGCAAAGGGCGGTGAGGGTGGCCTGGAATAGCAGCCAGACCAGACAGGGACAGGCAAGGAAACAAAGACACCGGGCAGGCAGGGTCGGTGCCCAGGGCTAGCGACATGTGACAGAGCTCAGACTCAGTGTGGGTCTTGCAGAAACACCAAGATCTCAGAAGGAAGTGCCCGTCCCCAGAAAGTGGGACCAGCCTGGCAGTGGCCAGGCAAGCACTGGGACGAACACAGAAAACCAAGCCACTTAGACTCTCGGGCCTCACAGCTGGCAGGAAGGTGGGTGCGCCTAGAGCTGGAGGGTGTCTGTGCAGAGTGGAACCGCTTTCCGAACTGCATCGCTAACTGGGGAGGACAAGGTGCCTCTGGGACTCAGTCCTCTGTCCTACCGCCCTTCAGGCCTGTCATTCCAGGGTCGAGAGCTCAGACTCTGTTCCGTGACTCCTCTGCAGTTCTGAGCAAGAGGGAGGTATGAAGGCTCAATCTTTTCCTGTCACACATATTTGCCAACGGCAGGTATTTCCCCCATCACGTGTGTTATTCCCATGTGGCTTCCCTGGCCCCCAGGCGGCCACAGCCCCCATGTGAACACACAGTGGGCGGGTGGCTCTGTACATGCAGTTAGAGCCTCAAAGCTCCGCAACACTCACCCTCTCTTTGGAAGGCACAACCCCGTATGTCCTCGAGTGCCCTGCCATGACCTTTAAAGTGCTTTACCTCTTTATCCAGACCAGTTCTGCAAAGCAGGCCTTCAAACTTACAACCTCAAAAGGTGAAATAAACTCATGCTCCTATTAAAATAGGTGCCTAACGCCTTTGGCTTTAAACACGCGCACACACACCCCTTACATCTTTTGCTCACGTGCCTGTGAGGGGGCAGCTTGGGACTGGGAGGGTGTCTCTGTGGGGTCCTGCAATCCCACACTGCTGTGGTCAGTGAGGGGGCCTGCCTCAGGAAGGCCCGTGCTACTGGGACTCCAAGACAGTGAGCCCCCAGGGTGGCCCGGGACGTCCACCATTGACAGGCCGTGGTGAGGTGCTGTGCTGTGGAGAGGAAGTCACACTTAGCGTGTCACCTGCTCACTCCGTTTGGGTTGCACCGTGGGACGGACAGCGCAGACCGACAAGCTGGACTGCACGTGTGACTCGGGGCCACCCGACGTCACACCATGCGGCAGGACAGACACAGGAACCAGTCCCCTATGACCGTTCAATCCTCACTCTGGGGTATGTTGCTATGATTTTAGAGAGAAGGGACAGAGAACATCAGTGGGAGAAACATCGGTTGCCTCCTGTATGTGTCCCCACCGGGGATCAAACCCGCAGCCCTTTGGTGTACAGGATGACGCTCCAACCAACGAAGTCCTCTGGCCAGGGCTCCCTACTGCCATTTACAGGTAATTTCCAAAAGGCCTGCAAAGCATGATTTCATGTTCTCAGGAGGCAGAGCAATAGGAACAGCCTGCAATCTAAGACACTGACTTTCATATATAAACACTCATGGCTGCTGGAAGCTCGTTTTTTAAAACAAGTATGCAGTGCTTGCTTCTGCAGCACGTATACTGAAAAATAGTGTGCAAATATTCAAAGGGTTACTTGTTTTGTTTTTCAAAGCTGTTAGCATCATATTTTAGTAGAAAAGGCATCACACCACACGAGCGGTGACCCTGTGAACCGTCGGAGTACCTCCTCTTCTTAAAAACACTTGCTCACCCTGAAAACAAGGGGCAGCAAAAGCAAGCATGGGGGAGGCCAAGGAATCTGAATCAAGCACCTACTATGGAGTTACAAACTCCATTTTTTTTTATTTAAACACCACAAGAATCTGAAGTCGACATTTTGTAGGTGGGCATGGGGGGTTGGCGGCAAGGCAGGTTCCAAAAGGCTGAGTGACTTGCCCAAGGTCACACGGCAGCGATAAGAGAAGAACAAGATTAGAAGCCTGGTTGAGAGTAAACTCCACACATGTCTGGAAGCACCAGATACCTATACAGGCATCAGCAATGCTTCTCTGAAAATGAAGGCGGTTCTAGTCATATTTATTTTCTTTACCTTCATCTGGAATTTTCCAAGCCTAAAAAATTATTTGAAAGAATTTGATTAGGTCTAAGTAAAGGCCTAGCTGTTTCTGAAGTACTACGTTAAATCAATGAACTCACAGGAAATTTGCCAACCAACCTTCACTTCTTTGCTGAGGGTCAGCGGGGGGACACGAGCATTCACGGGGTGTAGGGAAGGGGGGCTGAGGACTGCTTTGAATCGGCCCAACCTTCGACCCTCACAGCCCCACACAAGGGCAGACCTCCTCAAACTGATGAGCACATCTCAAAGCCTCTACAAAACGCGCTGGTTAAAACGTTGAACTTGCATAAAGAAGAGACAACAGTCACCCCAGTCAGCCTAGGCACAGGACTTTCTTCAGGTCCTGTGAAGCGCTGCACAGTGCAAGCCATTTTGGTCGTTGGTTCAAATCACTCCCTTTCCGATGGTTCAGCTGGGATGATTCTTGACTCTGCCCTAAAGACGCACTTGAGCACTCGCAGGGGAAAGGCCTTGGCATAGAACAGATTAGGCTGAAGTCTCCCACGGCAACGTGGTGGGAAAATGAGCAGCCCTGGGACCCTGTGGAAACCTGCATTCTTCATGGCTTCAGCAAGCCCTTCACCCTGAGTCTCCTCGTTGTTTAATGAGGGCGGTCAAGGGCAGGAGGGGAACAGTGGAGGTGGACACACTCCGGTCTGAGTGCTGGCTCGACCTCTACCAGCAGTGTGACGCCAAACAAATTACTTAAGGACTCAAAGCCAGTTTCCTCTCCTCATGTGCTTGTTAATTGTATGTGCCAACTTGACTGGGCCTTGGAGTGACCAGATATTTGATTAAACATTATTCTGGATGTTTCTGTGGGGGTGTATGTGGATAAGAATCAGTGAAGTGAGTAAAACAGACTGCCCTCTCTAATGAGGGTGGGTCTCATCCAATCAGCTGAAGTCTTGTGTGGAACAAAAAGGCTGACCCTCCCCCAAGAGAACTTTTCCTAACTGACTACCTTCAAATTGGGGAATGGGCTCTTCCCTGCCTTCTGATTCCAAAGGAAACAATGGCTCCTCCTAGTGTCCAGACCTACAGACTCGGACGGGAACTCCACCATCAGCTGTCTCCAGCTTGCCAAGTCATCATACTACAGATCTGGGGACTTTTCACCCTCCATAATCACTGACCCAATTCCTTATAAATCTCTCTCTTACCATATGCACACAAACTATTGGATGTTTCCCTGAAAACCCTGACTAATACACCTATCAAATAAAGAGAATAGCTATCTTGTCAGGTTGTTGCAAGGATTAAAGATTATATATATGTTATGCCTGGTAGATAGTAGATGCTCAATAAATGACAGCCCTTATTTCCTCCAAAGCTGTTTCCACCTCGCCAATTCTCTCCTTTGTGTGATGTCCCTAGCAGATGACAAGACAAAATTAACAGGTCACACCTTAATCTTTACCTATGTAGGGGGCGTCCTGAATTTTTCAGCTCTCTGCCTCTCAGCAGCCCATGCAGGCCACAATAAATAGAAACCTGATTCAAGTCCAGCCTCTTGGGTGTAAGCACCTGCAGAACAGACTCTGTGCTGTGGCTTCCTTCTGAACTTCACTGGCGCGGATGTGCTAAGTCAGCAGCTGAAGTGTGAAATGAGACAGCTGGGAAGAAACTGGACAAGTGTCAGGATCCAAACCATCTCCCGAGGGTCTAGGACTGCTGGCAAGTGGGAGAAAGCTGCTTGTGAAACTCCATTAGTCAAAGGGATGGTAGGGAAATGGCTGCTTTGAACTCCAAGACACTCAGCTGGTTAGAAAGAATGAGCTGGCCCTGACTGGTGTGGCTCAGTCGTCCTGCAAAGCTAAAGGTCGCTGGTTCAATTCCCAGTCAGGGCACAAGCCTGGGTTGTGAGTTTGGTCCCCAGTCAGGGTGCATGCGGGAGGCAACCAGTCGATGTTTCTCTTCCTTTCTTTCCCCCTCCCTTCTCCTCTCTAAAAATAAATAAATAAAATATTTAAAACAACAGAAGAAGGAATGAGTTAAAGTCAAATACAGACCCCCTGTAAGTCTGTGAACTTCATTTGATCTTTTGGCTACAAATTGAACTTCTAACAGCATCTAGGCAATCTCTCACCATGAATGGAAAATCAGAAACCCAGAGCACCAGCAGCACAGCCTGAGCCACCATTGTCCCTAACTGACACACCCAGGGCTGTTCTCTGGTGCTGGCAGGCAAGAGAGACCTGACTGGAACAATGGCCCGACCTACAGGAGCCAGCGGTTCTCCACCTCGACAGCCCATCGGGGCTACTTGGAGGGCTTGCTAAAACAGATTCCTGGGCCTCACGCTCTGAGTTTCTGATTCAGGTCTGGATGGGGTCCGGAATTTTCTAACAAGTTCTGAGCTGATGCTGATGCTGCTGGTCTAAGCACCACACTTAAAGAATTGCTGTAAATAAGCTGCAAACTGGGTGTGCTGTGTAAGGACATCCCAAACTGATTTCCCATCAGTCACCTGTGGTGCCAGCAGAGCCGCTACCCTGCCCACAAATGGCCCCCTAAAATTTCTAGAAAGGCCCAAGTATGGGATCTTAGACTATGTTCACAGTAAAACTATTAATTTGCCCTCCACTGATTTGGAAATGGTGGCCATTCAAGGAATATAATGCAGGATCTAAATTCTGATTAAGATTCTCGATGGTAATACAGACTTAGGACTGATTACATACAGTGCTTTGGAGGCCAGTGCCTAAGGGTTGAATTCACGAGGATGGGGTCCAGGAATGTTGACTAATAAGAGGCTTCCCTGGTGACTCTCACACAGTCAGCCCAAGACAGGGCTATAGTGAGCCCCTGAGAACCACTGGCACACTGGAGAAAGTGCAGTCTGACGACTTCTCACTCAGCCACCTCACGCAGCAAATGTAGGAGGACAGCTGCATGTCAGCCGAGTCTCACACACACCAGTTGTTCCATAAATGAGTAGTAATCTGTTCACTGCAGCAAAAGCTAAAGGGAAGGGTATTGAGTGGAGGGGCTTAGAACTCGGTCTGCAGCCAGTCAACATCCAGTCATTGCCAGCTCCCAGAGCAATAGTAGGAGCTGCTCCATAAGGACTTGCTGCCTACATGGACGGGCAGGTGGAGAGGCTGGATGAAGAATCAGAACGAGCACAGGAACTCTGCACTGGACCTCGAGTTAAGGGCCTGGCCCTTAGCTTCGGTTGTTGCCTGAGGGTCACATGGGGGAAAAACAGCGACAGCTCACACACCATGGCAGCGCTCAAAGCAGAAAGCGTGACCGTGGGCGTGTCAGCAGGCCCTTGAAGCACTCTGGAAGTCAAACCCCACAGGTGGAAAGGCTGAGCCAAAATCTACCAGGTATCACTCTGCCAGGACATGTAATTTATTGCATCTGGACTTAAAAAAAAAAACCTATTATTTTAGGTGGGTGCATAGCTTAGGAATTGCACAGCTGAAAAGAGATGAAGATTTAATTTACTAGATTCAATATGAATCCATTGTTATAGAACCACTAAAAATGTGTCACTACGTCAGAATTTGTAAAAAAAAAAAACCCCACACATACATATCATCTAATTAAGACGAAGCAATAGTTGTTCCATCCAACCTATCCAATTATATCTCACATATTCTGTCCTGTTCTGATCAATTCCCATGTAGAAAGGCAGAGACATGACAACCCCTCCAGCTGTCTGAACTGTGGTCACACCAACAAGGTAGAGCACAAGTACAGATACACGGAGGGTTGCAACTTGCCTAATTCAATCCTTAATATTTGGTGTCTGAGCACTTGGTGCTGTTCTTCCAGGAACTCCGTGAAAGTGCCGTGAGTTCACTGTCTCAGCCCCTCCTCCCCATTCATGTCTGAACCTGCAAAAACCCAACTTCTGCCCCCGGGGAGGCCACTGAATCCACTCTTGCTATGGTAACTGGTGACCCACTGCTAGCATCTGACACCACCACAGATGTGGGTAGCTAAGATGAGGTTATCCTGAAGCAATATGACTGAAGTTCTTATAAAAAGGAGTAATCTGGACACAGTAATAGGCACACGGGGAGGATGCTACATGAAAACTGGAATTATGGTGCCACAAGCCAAGGGACTGTTAGAAGCTCAAGAGGCCTGGAACGCAGCCTTCTCTAGAGCCATCACGGCCCTGCCAGCACCTTGGTTTTGGACTTCTGGTCTCCAGGATTGTGAGACGATACATTTCTCTTAAGGCCCCAGTTTGGGGTGGCTCTATCAAAGCTCCCACATATCCCTCATCATGCTACCGACAACTTCCAGTTGTTACTGACCGAGGTTCTCATTGGCCAGTGTGTTGCCTCGCTGGCTGCTGAATAAGTGGGGAGCAAGGCCGGGACCGGGACCGCAGGGCCTGCTCATTCCCAAACCCACAGGGTGCTGCTGGGTAAATGGCAACCAGAAACAGGGCTCCCTCGGGGTCAGGAAGCAGGGCCCTGCCATCCCGAGCTACTCCCTGACCGCGCCAACCCCCTCCCCCAGGCCCCCCGCCCCCAACCGGCACCACCTGCAGACTTACAGAGATGATGTGGCCCTTCAGGCCGTGGGCAGAGTCAGCGCACTCGATCACAGCACTCAGCTGGGGGTAGCCCACCCCCGTCTTGGTGCGCGTGGTGCACACGGAACCTAGATGGAGGAAGAAGTGAACCCCAAAGACAGGTGATTAATAAATGAGCAGAGCAGGACACAAAATGAACCTCTATCACGGTCCCACAGCCCTGCCCCCACTCACTGGAGGTGAACCTTCCTCAGCAGAGGGAAGGCACGAGGGGTGGGGCAGCACAGGAGATCGATTATAACCACACCCTCAGGCCCTCGTCCCATCACGTCTACAACAGATCCCACCCCATAAGCTGCCACCGTCACTGTCCCCTATGACAGCACCTCCTTGATGGCTGTGCACCGACTCGCCACGCTTAGACCCCATTCCTTTCCGTGGCCCTCCACTTCTCCACTCAACCACACTACACTTCCAGGGGCCTCTCAGACTCCTCCCACAGCCTCCAGCCTTCTGACTTCTCTACACCGCAGTGCCCTGCCTGTGAAATGGAAATAAAAACCTGGCCTCACAGGGCGGCGGCAGAAATGAAGTGGCATAAGGGAAGACAACCGTTTGGCCCAGGACCTGGCGCTGACCCTATTCCTGCACCCCTGTTCTCTCCCAGCTCTGTCCTCCGCACACCCGGCCTGGTGTTCCTCTGGGCCTCATAGTCCATCTCCAGCCCAGTCCAGCGTCTCCGTCCAGCCTGGACTCTGAGGTCAGCCACCTAGATGCCTTCATCCTCTTGACGTTTGTCCTCTGTCAAGGCCAGTTCTCACAGACCATCTGCATTATACTCCAAGCCAAGTCATGCCAGAAGCACCAGCATCTCCAGCCCATGTCTGCTTGCTCAAGACCTGCCCTTCCCTCCAGGTGAGCACCCCTGCTCTGAGAGCACCCACATCACACTCCTGAATGTCCACCCTCTTGCCCCCCACCTCTTCTCCCCCTCCCACTGACCATGCTCCAGCCACGCTGATCTTTCAGTTCCTCCTACACGGCGAGTTTCTTCCCACTTTAGGGATTCTCTGTACATGAGGTTCTCTCTGTCCAAACACTCCCCTCTGTACCAACACCCTGGCCGGCCTTGCCAACCCCTTCTTATCTTTCAGGCTTCATCTTAAATGTCACTGCCTCCAGGAAGTTGTTTGGCATAGCAGTCCTTTCAAAAAGAGGCATTTAAATAGTGATTTGTGTAAGAACCAAGGGCCTGCTTTCTCTGTTACATGGTGAACTCCCGGATGCTCACTGCCGCAGAGTGCTGAGAATAGAGCCTCGTACATAGGGCGCTGTAAATAGACACTGAAAGAATGTGTGAGCTCAAGAATGAATGAGTCACCCACATCCCTGTCCCCGCTGCTGCTTTGCCATCCGTCAGTCCCTCCTGGTGCCCTATGGTGCCAGTGATGAAGCACCCTGAAGCCAGTGTGAAACCTGGGCCGGAAGTGGGGGTGAGGGGCCCAGAGCCCCTGCCTCCTCTCTTGCTCCCCCCCACCACCAGTGGCTTCACAGCTTCCCACTATGTCTTTAGGAACAGGGTTAGACAGAGAACCATGTCTATACTCCCAGACCTGGCTTCACCAGGAAAACAGGGTGGGGGACCCCCTCCTTCTGCATCTATCCCCCTGAAGGTCGGAATCCATCTCTTTAAGTCCATCCTTGCAGCACATGCTGCTCATGATCCCGGAGCCAACGAGCATCTCTCCCCGCCCTCTGCCCCAGATGTGCCCTGGGAGGGGCAGAATTCGTCTTATAACCTGGGTCAAAACTGGCTTTCCTCCCTCTCCCCCACTCAATTGCTAGACCCGACGGCAGCAGCCTCGGCTGTAGCAGGAGCTCTGCACAGGAGCTCTGCACGGGTGAGGGGCAAGGCATGGGAGTTGTCTTTTTTCTTTACTATTCAAATCTTTAATTACTCAAATTTAGTTTAGGCTATAGAGTTGCACTTTTCGATGTGGACATTCTATGTAGCTCTTCGGAGACTTCAAACAGTCTTTACCCAATCAGGGCAGTAAAAAGATCCTAAATCACAGATGTTTGACAGCCCAGGAATGTAACACGTTTTTGAAAAATGGAGATCTGGTTTGCCCCCTTCATTTCCAGCTTCCGAATCTACTTTGAGGATGGTGCCTACTCAGGGTCTGGAGTCTGTAGGCCCTCAGGGGACACTCTGAATCCGCAGCCCAGAGGATTCCTCTCTGGAGGTGGGTCCCGTTCCCAACTACCATCTTGGCAGCAGTCTTGATTAACCCCCAGGTTGGAAGGAGAAACTGGGTACACATTTTCTCCCAGTTACAGGGGCAGGGTGCCCCTTTTTAATGTTTTTTCCCAGTTCCTGGGAGTGGTTCCAAAGCAAATCTTTTTCAATGCTGCCATTTAGATTGCAATATTCATTGCTTTTATTCTATAGAATTTGTGAAATGTCACTATAATCTCCAATCAACGTAAAGATGCGGTTCTACTATATCAGGCTCAAAGGGAACCTCTTAGTCTCTTCAGTCATGTCTCTTGTAAACAGACAGCCTTGGAGTCACACAGTGACAGTGTAAGGACAATAAATCCTTAGGAGAAACAGAACATACACATACAGAGTACGTGCGTGAAAAAACCGAGCACAGCTCAATGCTCAAGATAACATCAAGGACAACCCCTGGAGAGCCAAGAAGATCGCTTACATATCTTCTCGTCCCGTACAGCACCCACCCTGCACAAAGGCACCTACGACACCCTCACCACACGTTTCTCACTCATGAGTAACTGCTGAGTGCCCTGCCTTTTGTCTGCTCGTCTGTTACTAGCCTTTTCCGTTCTGTCACAAGCCTGGTCTGTGACAGCCTGTCCTAAGCGGGAGCTGCTTGTAAGCAAGAACCGTGCCTTGTCTTTTCTTTGATTTCCTACAATGACAGACACTCGGTAAAGACGAGAGCTGTCTTTTCTGTTGCTTGGAGTATGTTACAAATTGGCTTAGGTGAGTGGCAATATAAAAAGCCCAGTCCTGACAATCTCCCTGTGTGTTAAACTCCTGGTGCTTGGATGAGCGTACAAGGCTCTTCTCCCATAACAGTCCCCTCACGTGCAACCTCCCCTCAAGGCTGACAAGTGTGCAAATCACAGCCCAATAGTGTCTTCTGCCCACAGCACTTCCCCACACTCTTCTATTAGTTAGGATGTGCTTCCTTTTCCAGTAATGCCTTTTGGGTAGGCAATATTTTTAAGTCTTTGCTGTTTTTTTACTCCCATTTGAAAAGTACACCTTCTTTCCTTCTCTCCCATCATAGTGTCTGATTAACCATAAGTGTGAAGGAAGAATTTAAAAACATGGAAGCTCATGCTCCAGTGTGGCCAAAAGGGGCAGCAAACATCACCTGGCCCGGAGAACCAGAGCCGCCAGTGTAAGGACAGAAAAGCTCCACCTTCTTCCCCCACTACGGTGCCAACAGGCTGTCCTAGGAGAAAAGGCCTGAGAAGGTATGGGCCAATCTGATGTGGGTATGGATCAGGTGAGGAGCCAAAGGTGCTAACTACCTGGGCCATGGGTCAAATTCAAATATGGCCTCCCAGCCGTATGCGCATTTGCTATGTTTGGCATCTCTCAAACACTCACAGAAACTTGAGTTATTCATGTCCTTTAACTGTCCCGTGGATTCTTCACCCTTCATCTTCCTCTTCAAGGTATATAGAGTCATTAATGAAATCTGCATTTTCTCTTCCACAAGTATATTTTAAAACCTGGACCTCACATTCTAACCACATCCAGGCTCATTTATTAGTTCCCTGGGGCATCAGATAGCAACTCAATGACATTTCTAATGAGGAGCTTCTTCTGAAAGCTCAATGAGAGTTTCAAAAGAAAAGTACTTTAAACTTGGGGATGGGTCCCGCATGGGCTCCCTTCTGGCCATCTCCAATCTCCATAAGCCCTGGGCCCCATTTCTCCCCGCACACACCCTCTGCTGTGCTCCCAGAAAGTCTTACCTGGTCCAACTCCCACTTTGATTATATCCGCTCCGGAAAGAATCAGCTCTTCCACCATCTCTCCTGTCACCACGTTCCCTGCCTGAGACAGAAACTATAGCTCATGATCATGAACTACTCCTGGTGGTACAAGGATGAGCAAAAAACCACACTGGGACAGAAGGATAAGCATGTCCTGAGGCCACCAAGCAGTCAGGGACATTTCCAAAAAAAAGGGGGTAGGGAGATGAAACATTGGATCCAACAGGAGCCAGCATTAACCCCCAGAGATTACATTTGGGTAAAGTACAGAACTCCATGATGTTAGAGCTCCAAGACCTTAGACTATCTAGGTCACAGCTTTTTTAACATTTCAGCAATGGATGGACAATAAAGTCTTACAGAGAACCCATGTACATAAAATAAGCAATACAACACTCTCTCAGCTTATTAAAATCTTTATTGTTGGGCATAAAATGCTTCACAGACTATAAAACCCCTGAAAAATCTTTCTGGAGCCTCAGGGGCCACGACAAGAAAACTACTGGTCATCTCACAGCTGGGAAGACACCTGGGTGTCCCGCTCTAGGGTCGGAGGTTCCCACCTGATGAAAAAGGGAACATGAGCCCCTGTGCTGTGGACCAACAGCACCAGAACCTGCTCCGTTTTCAGAACATGAAGCTGGGACCGTAAGAACATACATATAAACCAGGAAGTGGCAGAATCTAAAACCCAGAAGGATGCCTGTGGGTTGCAAATAGCACAAGTTCTTTCACTGCAGGAGTCTGGGAGCTCAAAAATAGCCCTTTTTATTACAACTTACTGCCCCGTGGATTCTTCAGCTGGTGCACAGGAGACTTGGCGAGATGCCTGACTGAGTCTTCACAACTGTGTGAAGTCTTATTTTGGGACCTGCATCCCTACTCATTCTACTCATTCACTTATTTATTTATTTTTGTATTGAAGCCCCACTGTCTTTCCACTGAACTGACCTCCAGAGGGAATTTTTCTTTTTTAACCAGGCAAAGTGACTTTTACCTCCCTATAAAAGGATCTTGGCACAGGGAGATAAGGAGGGTCAAAGCTACTTTAATCCAAACAGCACCTGACAATGGAAAATGACAGGTAGTCCAGACGAGGGCTAGGACATAGGAGAACACAGTAAATGACAGAGGTGGCACTGCAGGTCACTGAGGAAAGGAACAATATTTCAACAGACTGAGCTGGGAAAGGCATCTTTGGGGAGGAGGCACAGATTAGCACTGATACTTTTCATCAAAATAAGCTTCAGGTGGATTATAGAGTCAAACTAAAAGTTTTATTCCCCCCAACTTAGAAGAAAACCTTGAATACTTGTAATAAGCATGAAAGTGAAAAAAACATAAACACAGTTCTGTCTACCTGAAAATAAAAAGCTTATATACATATAAACACGCAGACTCACTTGCACAACTAGCAAAGCTAAGAAGCGAACAAGCTGGTGGAGAAAACGGCCTGCAATGACGACGAAGGGCTCCCAGCCCTACAGCAGCTGCTCCAAATTTACAGGGAAGTGCTAACCCCTCGTTTCATAACTGCCACAGGACCTGAGCACACTCCTGAAATGAAAGCAGCCAAATGACACAGTGAAAGTTGAACCTCACTAATAATCAATTTTAAATTACGGTACCAGTGAGATACTACTTTTCACTCACCAAATTGCCAATGACTGTAAACATGAAATGCTGAAGAGAAAACAGACTTTCTTTCTCTGCTGGTGGAATGTCTGTTTTAGTATAAGTTGTCTTAGAAAATAAAATATCCACATAGGAGCAATGCAAAAACACCTATATCCTTTGATCCAGTAAGTCTACCTCTAGGATTCCCTCCCAAGGAAATAACCATAGATTATTAGGTCAAAGGGTTTAACAACAAGGATATTATTTATAACAGTGCAGACCGGCAAATAAGAGTTCCCCAGATGGGAAGGGTTCAACAATCCAGGGCCCATCTAAGTGATGCTTTTAAGCTTGGTTTAATGGCATGGGAAAATGCTCAAATGCTTTCAGTATAATGTTATGGGAGACAAAAGGAAATAGTAAGATCTCCTTGTCATTAAAAAATGAAAACACGCCCTGGCTGGTGTAGCTCAGTGGATTGAGCGTGGGCTGTGAACCAAAGTGTCGCAGGTTCGATTCCCAGCCCGGGTACATGCCTGGGTTGCAGGCCATAACCCCCAGCAACCGCACATTGACTTCTCTCTCTCTCTCTCTCTCCCCCCTCTCTCCCTCCCTTCCCTCTCTAAAAATAAATAAAGAAAATCTTTAAAAAAAAGCCCTTTCCTTAAAAAAATAAATAAATAAAATAAAAACACACACACACAAGTACATGTGTATATGAACACATACACCAAGATGCTAACAAATATGTCTAGGTAAAGGAATTGCCTATGGATTGAATTTTTTCTTTAAAATATTCTCGATTTTACAGAAGAAATTATATTACCTTTATTAAATATAATTTTTTTTGTTTTTTGTCTCCTTTTTTAAACACAAGGACCAGCATAAACTCTGTACCCAAGAAAGAAGTTAATAGGAACCTGAGAAACAAGACTCTCATTCATCTTCATTGATCGATCTGCTGGGAAATAAACTTCTAAACTTTTAAAAATAAGATAAAAGTAAATATTTAAAAATAAAACAAATTTTAAAATACAAAAACTTAAGCTACTTTAAGCCCCCACAGTCTCATTTTCAATGTTGATTCCTCCCCATCTGCTGCTACCTACAAATCATCTTATTTCAAAGGGCCTACTGTACATACAGTTAAACAAATCAAGTCAGTTTATGATGGACGAACCAGGTACCCCCACGTACCGTCCAAGCACAGAGGATGGCGATACTGTGTTGTAGCCCAGAGGTTTATGCCAGCATTCCCCGCTGCCCTCCGCTACCTGTGTGGCTGCTCACCCAGAGGGAAGGACACGGTCACCCAGAGGGAAGGACACGGTCACCCAGAGAGGGCTGCTCATGGAAAAACCCCGAGTGCTGTTGGGGCGTGCCTCAGCATGAGGGACACAGCACAGGAATGCTGATGACCAGCAGGGCTGAGCGAGTCTCCACTTGCAGGAACAAAAAGCTGTCTATCCACGTTTGAATTGAAGCAGGGCAAAAAAGTAAATAAACAAATAAGGGGGAAATAGGGAAAGACCAAATCAGAAAGGAGCATGATGCCAGGAGTGGGGCCAAGCTCCAGTGAAAGCCCCAGGCAGGTGGAGGCAGCTCTGCCTGGGCTGTGATGGGGGAGTGGGGGGCGGGGGCGGGGGTCAGAAGTGGTGAGTGAGGAGCTCACTTATCTTGGCCTGCGGCACCACGTGTGAGCAGGGGATATGGACTGTCAGGATGGGGCCACACCCAGCAGCACATCCGGCTGTCACTCGGGCAGCTCACGGACAATCATTTTCTGGGCAGCCACAACAAAATGGAATCCGCAGAGCCTTATCGGGGCTCCAGCGCCAGCAAGTGGAGATTTCCACAGGGCACCGCTCTCCCTGGGAGACCTCGAGCTGACCTCAACGACTGCTCCTCGTTCTTGTTCCTGAAGGGTGAGTGCCCCAGAAAGGGACATAAAGGTGACCCAACTAACATTTCAAGTACTTCTGCACCATTTTACAAAGTCCTCTGGAGAAAAACCCAAGTCCAAACTGTTCTGCCCTGATTTTTCCAGTTTTCCTTTAGACCCGGATATCTACAGCAACATAAGTTCAGAAAGACCTGAGGTCGAACAACGAACCTCCTACTTCGCACATAATCTTAAGAAAAACCACTTCAACTCTGGGTCTCCGCCTGTCTTTGCTGTAAGATCACTGACTGTGCCCACTTGTTGTCCATGTAAGGTTTACGGTGACAGCTGGGTGCAGGAACATGTTAGTCCCTCCGCTTCAGAGTGACTTCTGTGGATTGCTCTTTTACTCCTTTTTTTTTTGAGTTTTAATTGTGGTCAATTACACATAACATAAAATTTACAGAGTTAACTGTGTAAATAATTAAGGACATTCACACTGTTGTGCAACCATCATCACCATCGCCTCCAGCACTTTTTCATCTTCCCAAACTGAAATTGTCTCATTAAACAATAACTTCTCTACCCACTTTTTACTGGCTCTTTGGAGGCCCTTTTCCAAGAAAAATCCTTTCCACAGAAAGACTCGAGGCAGAGGTCAGCAAACAGCAGCAGGCTGGCTTTGGCCCACGGCCACAACTTGCTGACTCCAAATGCAATGTGATGAAGCCTAACGCCAGCACCTCGCGCAAGGCACACGGAAAATGGCATCTACCTGCCTGGGGAACCAGGGAGTAGGAGATGCTCGCAAGGCAATGACCACCATGTTCCATGGCACATTAACCTATTTGCTACGTGACCCTCAGAGACAAACACCACCTAAGTCTCTGAGGCTCTCACGGCTTCTACCACAGGTCCCATTCAGATAAGCCCAGTGCCAACAAAAACTCCAGGCAGCCCAGCCTGAGAGGTGGCGTCAGTCACAAGTCCCTCGGGCTTCAGTGAGACACACTTGACTATGTTAAGGCCTCCTTCGACAGATACCTGCCAGGAACACTGGAGAGTGCGTGCCTCTCTGGGAGGAGGTACAGAGTGGGACGAATCTCCTGTGGCTCAGACCATGACTGCAGGGTAAAGAGTGCAGACAGGTGACAAGAGCCACAGGCAGAGATGCTGAAGCCACGCCCATGGCTACCTGGGACCGGCACAGTGGCATTCCCCAAGGGTACAGAGCTGGACCTCCAGTCTGATCGAAGAGGTCAGGTGTCACAGACCTACCTTCTCACAGCACCGGATCAGAGAGAGCCACCAGCACAAAAGCATGTCTCAGACCCAACCCAGGGACTGCTGCGTCCCAGCAAGCCTGAGCTGGCACATGGACTGGTGGCAGCATGGAGTAACAGGAACATCGGGAACATCACAGGCCTTGGGGGCAGGCTGCCTGGCTCCAAACCCCAGGCTCTTGGGCATGATCCTTGAAAAGTTTCCTTGACCTAAGACTAAGTGTCACATTAATAAATGCAGGTGCTATTATCCTTACTCGAGGATTTGTTATTGTTAACTGAGAAGGGCCTCATCCGTGCTCGTGCCTTTTCCCACAGCACCTAGAATGTACCCACTTGTTATAGTCTTCCGACAGCCAGCACCCCCACGGGACCCTTCTCTGCCAAAGATGTTCTCTACAACCCCCTGCCTCCTCCTTCCCTACATGTGGCGAGGCTTTCCCGAGGTGAAAGGCAAGAGAAAAGGGTGTGCATCTGCATTCAGAGCGCACTTGACAGAGGGAGCAACAAGCCCTCACTCCCAGCACAGGACACCGGAATTGCCAGCCTCCGCCAAGAACATTTCTGAGTACCCCTTCTGTTCCATACACTGTAACAGTCAACACTCGGCACCTGTAGCATATACCTTTCAGTTTCAAAGCACTGGACAAATAGTAACGCACCCTCACAATACCTCCAGAAGCCATAAGGAAATTACTGAGGACACTAAGGGCACTGGAGGTTTCCGAATGAATCACAGATTTCAGAGGTCATTGCAGGAAAAGAATGGCTTAGGAATAAACACCAACCTTGCCAAATGCTCCCGTTCATTGCTGGGGAAACCAACAAAAACACTCACACAACCTGGCCCAGCCAGCAGCCGAAGGAGAGGCACTTGCTGTTGATGGCGGCCCAGAGGGCCATGGGAACTCAGCGCCAATCCCCGCCCCCCCCCCCCGCCCACCCCCGCCCCCGCCAGCCTCATACCCCACCGCAACTCCCGGGCTCTGCACCAGCAGCAACCCCCTGCCCCTTGTCCTATCAGCCTGCCCCCTCCTGCACTGCCCTCCTTCCCTGGAGTTTGCCCTGGAGTTTGCCCGAGGGGTGGCACACAGGCGCTCTGCGCCCCACAGCGGGCAGCCTGCCTCAGCTCTAGGCAGGGCCAGCTGTTGGGAGCGTGCAAATGGGAAGCTCTGGGGCTCCAGTGTATCTCTCCTTTTTAAAAGAAGTGGTGTGGCCATGTTTACTCCCTGTTCTCAAAACAAAAACAAATGACCCTGCCCCACCCCCATCCTTCCTCCATCAGCTTCCCATCTCGGACAGTTCTCGGAGCACACGCCCTCCCTGTCACTCACTGGCAGCACACACCTGTGTGTGAGTACCGCCCTGTTTACCAAGCACCTCCCCATCCGACCCCCACAGTAATTCTCCAGCTGTGATTATCCTAGGCCTCCCTTTAGAGGTGAGGAAAATGGGACTCAGAAGTTTTGTGACTTTCCCAATGTGGCTCAGCTCATGCGGCCACAGCAACTTCTGGGACATTAAGTTAGTGCAGTGATTTTCCACTAGCGTACTGCAAGAATTTTTAAAACATTCGATACCTATTTCATCAGGGGCACCGACCTCTTTTCCCTTAGACTGTCAAAAAAATGACAACAGCCGACACAACAGTGCCTGTCCAGTGTGAATGAATCAAAATTACCTGTTTTTTTGTCTGATTGGCAAAAAAATATATTTTTGGTGTGCCACAGAATTTTAGTAATTAGTTTATTGTGCCATGAGGTGAAAAGGGTTGAAAATCACTCCATTAGTGACTTTAACGGTGTTCCAACCAGTAGCAAAGTAGAAGAGGGGACAAGGGCTAGTGGGGCATTTGGGAAACATAAGGATTCATTCCAGGCCCTGGCTGCTGTGGCTCAGATGGTTGGAGCATCAGCTCATAAACCAAAGGGTTAGAGATTCAGGTTCAACTCCCAACCAGGGCAGACACCTGGGTTGTGGGTTTGGTCCCCTAGTCGGGGCACAATCAATGTTTCTCTCTCACATCGATGTATCTCTCCCTCTGTCACCCTCCCTTCCCCTTTCTCTAAGATCAGTAAGGACCTCCTCGGGTGAGGATAAAATAAGGTTCATCTGAGGAAAAACGGTAACACACAAACAACATGCATGCCTGCTATTGAACACAAGAAGATGCAAGATATGCAATAGGTTACCATTTACTTAAGTTTCTAACACAGGCAAGATCAAGTGGTGCTTCTCAGGAAGGCATTGGCAGGTGGTGAAACCAGAGACACTGAGAGGAACTGCTCGCCAAGTCAGGGTGGGGCTTCTGAATGCAGGGACACGGAAGGACTGCTGTTTTATGACTATTACACATCGATGTTTTATGCACTTTTCCATATATTCACTATTTAATACAAGAATTACTAAAGAAAAAGAAAGTAGAGCCACTAGGCTGACTCACTAAATCCATGTAATTTCTGATTCTTAAACCTTCACAGGTAGCTCTAATACCCCAAAATGCCACTAGATAGAAAGCACAACTTCTCGTGTTTCTTAGCCTCTTGCCTTTCCAGGGCCATTAAAACACTTGAGGTGAAGTGGAAACTTCTGGAAAGATCTAGATTCTACCACCTCAGATAAGACTGTCCATAGCCACCTTGGGCCTGCCTCATTTCTGACTCTCCAAAAGGAGTAAAAAAAAAAGAAAAAGAAAAAGAAGACTCTTCTAGTGAACAAATATTTGTGATGCTCTTTCTACCATCTAGCTGTTGTCTCACAGAATTTATGTTTAATAGCAAGTGCTGTTTTGGGCTACAAGTTCCTAGCTGGGGGGCTGGGGCTCCTGCTTCCCCTGGAGTCCAGCTTTCTGTTCCATCTTTCTGGAGACAAAGTTACCAGATGGCTGGGGGTGAAAGAGCCAGCTGCGGTCACAACTACCCATCCTTGGGTCCTGGTAGAGGGCAACTTCATCACCCTCCAGTGCAAGCACAACACAGGTCAGCCTCCTCAGAATTGGGAAGCAGGAAATTGGTTGCAAGCATATTGCCTAGTGGAAGAAAGGAGTTTTATCACCAAAGTTAACAAGGATGGGGCATGTTAACAAGTCTCGAGGATAGACCTTGGACCTTTCATTCAGAACAAGCTGCCTTTAAATCCCAGCTTTACTGCTTAATGATGCTATGACCTTGTGAAAATCCCCAGTGTTACAGAGAAGTAAGAGCTGAAGAGTCCTCATCTATGGTCAGTTTGGGACAACAGTTTCTACTCTTTACAGGGATATTGTGAAGAAGAGAGGAAAAAAACTATGTAAACCTTCTAGAACACAGTAGGCATCAATAAGTGGTATTACTGTTCAAAAAAATGCCACTGGCAGCACTCTTATGGAGGGTAAAATGAATTGTGCTATTTCCCACCCAAAGGCTGACACTGTACAGCTGGTTGATCTTGGGACAATTCTTGATCCTTTCTTCTGGTGTGATTGGAAAACATAAAAATACTTACCTTAAAACTCGTTGGAAGTCCTTAAAACAACAGTTAACTCCATCAATAGAAATAATTCCTATCTCCCAACTTCCTTACACTGACAAAATGTGAGGAGGAATAAATTTAAAAAGGACAGTCAGGTAGCTTATCTAGCGGCCGATCTATAATCGCCATGTTAGTTAAGACCACTAAAGGCACATGTAATTATAATATAGATTCCCAAAAGCCAGATTTAACCTTAGAGTTTCTAGTTCCTTTTTTCTGAAAAGCCATACTTCCCAGCAATAACAAATATATATTCTAACTAATGAAGACGTTAATAATTAAGAAAATATAAAAAAGGCAGGAAAGGTCAAGAATAAAGATGCTAGGTAAAACAATACACCAAATAATCTGCAAATAACAGTTGGGCATGGCGAAATGTTCATACTGCGGAATCAGCTCTTACAGCAACAATTTCTACTGGCAACAGGAGTGGGGCATCGATGGCGTAAGTACGTTAAACTACAACCCAGTTACAGTGGGCTTTTCATTTTTAAAATCTGATCTCTGGCTCTCCTTCTCGGGAGCATGCCTGCGCCTCTCCTGACCCCCTCTTCTTCCCTCCAGGCGCATTACTTCTGCCTTTCCCTCTCCTAAGCTCCAAAGGCCTCTCCTAAGCTCTCTTCTGCCTCTGTAACTTGTTTGCTGAGCCTACGCAGCCCAGCTGGCTCCCTTCTGTTACCTCTGTAACTTTCTACATAAACTTTCTCTTATAATTTGAAAAGAAGTTGACACAGACCTCTGTTTAAAGGTATCACATGGTAAGAAACTTTCGAAGATATTAAGCAGAGATAAGGAGTCATACCCAACGATGTCGACCTGAATTTCACTTTTTACAGAGGTGAGTTAGTTTTCAGATCTTCCATAGCTGCTTCCACCCTTTCCAGTGATTTTCACCTAGTCTTCTAATAAGAAGGCACCAAAAGCTCTGGAGTAGATAGCTCCCCGGACACACTGAACACCTCTCTTTTTGCTTCCCCATCTACAGAATGTTCCACCATACCTACCATAATGGTGTGTGCTGGAAATTTGGCACGGACGAGTTTCACAAATTCCACAAAATGCTCTGAATAGCCATTGGCCACATCCAGGCAAATGAACTTAATCTGCGGCACAGCTTCCAGGATGCTGCTCATCTTTTCCAGGTCGCTCTTCCCACTGCCGGAACTCACGGCTATATGCTACACCAAAACAAACCAAAAGGTGCAGGACACAAACAGTGAGTAGTATTCCGAAGTCAGACCCTGCCTCCATCCATTCGCCTGCTCTGAGGACAACACACAGACCTTCTGAGGTTACCCCGGTCGAATACACACACAGCGGGCTGCTCAAGCAATACGCAGAGCAGAGGTAAAGGACTTTCACTCATTAAATTATCTAAACCTCGCCCCTGCTGTCTTTCCCACCATTAAATTACATATATTCTTAACCCCGGCCCTCAGCCACAGAATCTTTCTAGTAAGCAATTTATTAAATATTTGGGAAACCTCCTTGGCATTTACTTTCCTCAAGCTGTCTATGTGGGACTCCGAATCGTGGAACTGCGGGTGCAAACTCTCCTCCTGGAGGAGAGGAGAGTCGTGAAGAAGGGAGGGGAGGCCAGTGAACTTGGGCCTCCTTACGCCAACGCTGTGGCCATCGCTCCGAGCATCTTACTCTGGGAATTCAGAGGGAAAGATATCTAAAACTTCTTCCTATTTTCATTTTTATTCTCAATACAATACAAACACAACATGCAAATTGTGTCCCAAAAAGCTGCGAATCTCACTGTCCCTATTAAAAGGTCCAGGTGTCCCCGGGTACGAGAACAAAGGAGCCTGAAGTGATCCTTCCCAGCTGCACTTGGATGTGTTCACAACTGAAGCCACCTCCCCAGTTCCGTGACACCCTCTCCCCACACCTCCACAGCGCCAGTGCCCTCCAAACCACTCATCTGCTCCTCCGAAAAATGCTCTTTGGGAAAAGGCCTGTGTTTAGCAATTTATGCCTTAGTGAGACTAAGCCACAGGACTGTGCCCAGAGTCGGCATCTCGCCTTCATAGTTATAACAATGTTTTAACTTGTTATCTCTAAACCATAAGCCAGAGCACGGACATATATTATTAATATCCTTGTTATTCTCAGAAAACCACGACAACGTAGCTACAGCCCAGACACTCCAGGGGCACTCCATGTTGCCGATCGGACCAGTTCTGCCCATCCACACACCTACTCCCTCCCACAGGAACTTTGCTACCCTTTGTATCTTCCCCTTCATTTCTGTTCATGTTTGGCCCGTGGAAGCCAAGATTAGTTAGTTTCTCTCAGGGCTACTGAGCTTTTAGTAGCCCTGAGAGAGGGGCTTTTCCTTTTCAGAAAAATCAGCCTTTCCATTGGAGAGGGCAGAGCAGTCAGGCAAATGATCACACTGGGTCGTGAAGGCCAAGCTGCCAACAAACCACACGTTGCCCCAGATTTGTTGCCTTCCCACCTTCTTACTGAGATGAGAAGAAGAGGCAGAAAAAACTATAGTTCATTTGAACACAATACAGCAAAAATGAAGCATTAGCTATTAAGCTGGAATTATTTTATCTCCCAAACCACCTTCTCACTAATGAAAATCCACACACAATTAAAGCAGAGGAAAAAGAAAGAAGAAAAAGCCAGTGCAGCCTCCAGGGGAGTGCAACGTGAAGTCATCTTTCGATCGCAGACAGCCTGATCTTGGAGGAGCGTGTCTCCAGTGCAGAGAGGCACCCTGCTGGCACCAGCTCGGAACACCCGAATGCACCAGGAGGACAGGCAGGCACATTATATTGGGGCTTTTTGTTATTTTCAAACTGCCCTTTTAAAAACAAAATAATAACAGCTTTATTGAGATACAATCATACCATGCAAGTCGCCCATTTAAAGTGCACAATTCCAGGGTTTAGTATGTTCAGAGTGGTGCAGCATCATCACAGTTTCCGATCATTTTCATCACCCTCCTCCAAAGAGTTCTCATCTTTTAGGTCTCACCCTCCCTCAAGCCTGAGGCAACCACTAATTTACTTTCTGTCTCCACAGGTTTGCCTATTCCTGAGATTTCATGTAAACAAAATCACATATGTGTCCTTTTGTGTCTGGCTTTTTCACTTGGCAAAATGTTTTCAAGGTTCATCCAGCTATAGCATGTATCAGCACCTCATTCCTCTTCATAGCTGAATGATATTCCACTGTGTGGATATGCCAGATTTCACTCATCAGCTGATGCGTTACCATTGGTGCTTAGCTAATGGCTGATGAGAGAGAGGAGCAAAGGGACGTAGACAGCGAGCTTAATAGACTGGGGAACATAAGCCTGCTTCATCAAGAAGCTACAGCTTTTCAAACTCCAGGGGATTACAGCACTTCTTTACCCAGGAGATTAACACTTCCTTGTCCCCCCTCGAGTACCGGATTATTGGGGGACACACAGGGAGCTGCTGGACCATAGAGGCCTGTCAGTCTAACTAGGAGATGTCGACCCATCCAAAGCCCGCAGAAGCCTGGGAAGCTCATTAGTTCTTTTGAAAAGGCACCTGGTCTGTCCACACCCAAGTGAATATAATCCCAGGGGAACAAAGAAGCGCTCTCTCTCTCTCTCTCTCTCTCTCTCTTTTTTCTCTCTCTCTCTCTCTCTCTTTTTTTCTCTCTCTCTCCCCCTTTCTCTCTCACCCAGGTGACCTGCACTCACCCCATGCACTCGTACACCCTTCCTCCACAGCCATGTGGCCGTAGCAGCCACACAGACTCGACTACTGGAGCAGCTGGGAAAACCAGCGAAGCTACCTGGTTGGGGACTGAGACCACTTGCCTGTGGGCTCCAAAGAACTAAGCTTTAATATGATTCAAAAACTCTGGACACTGGCTTTTGTCTTGGCCTTGCTGAGGACAGGTTGGACTTTTTCCATGACGGGAGAGAAGGAAATGAGACACTGGACACCAGAGGGAGCTTCTCTCTCCTCATAAATAACCACATCACAATCCCCGTGCCTGGGTCCTTGGATACCATGAAAGAACTTACTGTATTTTGCTGTGTATAATGTGCACTTTTCTACCCAAATTTTTGAGGAAAAAGTAAGGATGCGCATTATATATGGGTAGTACTAATTCTGTATCTAGCTAAATGTTTTTAATTCTTTTATTTTTGCTTATGCATTTAAAGTATTATTCTAGAAAGCAATAACAATAACCATATGCAAAATGATGCCCTAGAATATGATAATTGGTTTTGTTTCTAAATACAAATAAATAAATAAATAATTGAATTTAAAAATTAAAATGAAAGACTTTTTTCCGGAAAGTTTGGGCCAAAAACGTGGGTGTGCATTATACATGGGAACACATTATACCCGGCAAAATATGGTAATTTCCACTTACAACGGACAGATATCTGGCTTGTTTCTACCTGTCAGCTATTATGAACAATGCTGCTATGAAAACCTCTGTACAAGCTTTCTTTTTTTTTCCAGATATTATTTATTTATTTTTAGACACAGGGGAAGAGACAGAGAGGAAAAAGAACAGCCATGTGTGGTTGCCACTCAGGTGCCCCCTACTGGGGACCTAGCCAGCAACCCAGGCATGTGCCCTGACTGGGAATGAAATCGGTGACCCTTTGGTTTACAGGCCAGCGCTCAATCCACTGAGCCATACCAGCCAGGGCCTCTGTATAAGTTTTTATGTGGACATACATTTTTACTTCTACTGGGGCTTTGTCTAAGACCAGAACTGCTGAGTCATATGATAACACTTATTTTTAACTTTTTTGAGGAGCTGCTGCACTATTTTCCAAAGCAGCTGTACCATTTTACATTCGCACCAGCAACACAGGAGGGTTCCACTTCCTCCACATTCATGCCAACACTTGTTACTCTCTGTCTTTTGATTATAGCCATCTTAGCTGGCATACTGTTTATTCAACTCCAAAACAACTTGTTATAATTAGATGTGGGTTTTTTTCTACATCCAAAAGGAATGTTCAGACTGGATCTACCCCTGGCAGGAAGCAGAGGACCTCCCCAAGCTCTCATAACACTTCACCTTTCAAGGGAAAAAAGGCAGATACCCCTTGCAAGTAAATCCTAGTATTTTCAAAACAGGATACAGAACAGGTTCCCTTAACCAATCCCTTGCAATGATGAAGGGCTGGGGGACCACATCTGCATTTCCCCAGGACTCTCTCGGGCGTCTGTGTGTCTACCTGCTGCTGATTCAAATCTTTTTGACAACCCCAAAGATTTTCCACCCTCTGCAACAAATGTAATAGTCATACCTGGAGGCATTCCGGGTGATTAGTGGCAAAGCGCTTCCAGTCATCCAGCGTGTAATGCTTATGAATTGCTGTGAACATGGAGTGCTAGGAAACAAAACAGCACCTTTAGGGTAAGAAGTCAAGTGAGCCTCCTTCCTCCATGAGGCTGAGGGTGAGTCAACCACACAAAAGCATCAGGTATTCCTGGCAGTCATGTTTAATTAATTAGCTTTGAATATGCTCCTAGGAGCCAAAAGCAGACCAAGGTTACACCAGTAAAATCACAAAAGGGGTTTTCCATCCTAAACTAAACAGACAACACCCCAGTCAGGACTTAGGCGGCTCTGCCAAAAAGCAGGGGAGGGAAAAGGGAGAGTTCTCAGCCCCCACTGAGCACCTGCATTAGGCCAAGAGTGGGTCCCCTGCCAAGAAGGGCCTCCTTAAGACAAATTCTGCTTCGCCAGCCCGAAAGAACCTCAACTCACACCTGAAAGCTTTTCCTTGTGTTCATACCCTAAATGATTCTTGCTGAAAGCTAAACCCATCAGCAGTTGGTATCCCTAAGGAAAGGAATTATATGAATTGTAATATTAAATCTACATCTACGGATCTGGCATTCACTGAGTACCTACCTTGTTCAAGCAGCTTGCAACATTCTTTCATGTACTTTGCAGAACAACTTTGTACAATAATATTCACTTTGTGGACAGAAAAGGAGCATAAGAAATTGAAATTTAGCCAGTCAGAGAAGGACAAGTACTACATGACTTTGCTCATATGTGGAATCTAATGAGCAAAATAAACTAACAAACAAAATAGAAACAGACTCAGACAGAGAGCAGAGTGACAACTGTCAGAGGGGAGGAGTGTTGCAGGGCTGCGTGATAAAGATAAAAGGATTAATAAAAAAACAAAAACAACAAACCTCATAGACACAGCCAACAGCAAGGTGTTTTCCAGACAGGAGGTGAGTGGGGGGAGACAGAAGAGGATACAGGGGGGATAAATGGTGATGGAAAGAGACTTGACTTGGGATGGTGAACACACAATACAATATACAGATGATGTGTTATAGAACTGTACACCTAGAACTTAAATAATTTTATTAACCAACATCACCCCAATAAATTCAATTTTAAAAAAATGTTAATTTAAAGACAATTTAACAAATGCTTGGCCAGTAAGGGGCAACAGCTAGCACCGAACTCATACCTGACTGCAGGCCTCCGGCTCCTGCCTGATATCGGGGCCTCTCTCCCAACTTCTCTGGGTCCATTTCTCCCTCCCGTTCCCCATCTAAAATCTACGGCTTCATCATCTGGCACTGCTCAGTGGGTCCCAGGAATAGAAAATCACAGTGCCCACACATGTTTAGTTGTTTCAGTGTGCACTGTCTCATTAATTGAGAGTCTTAATTAATTGGGAGTCTTCCCATTCATGGGAAAAAGGGAAGAACGTAACATGTATGTTTTTCGTGGACTAGTAATCTGATACATGAATTAATCAGGGCTATTTATTGCTCCCTGATTCCACCCACTTTTACATGAACACATAATTCATTAGTACCAATGGCTGATCACAGAGCAAAGCAAGGAAAAGATGGGAAGAAAAAATACAAATTCCTTTAGCAATTAATTTATTAGCCTCTAGCTCAAAGCTCAGTGGGGGCTGAAGGGCGACAGATGATACAACTAACGATCATGCAGTCAGACAGACCACAACCTACGCCATTTTTTGAGCTCATAATTTGTTTGAAGATCTTCCTTCTAATCACTGGCTAATACCAACTCCCAGCACCTCCTAGGGTTAGACTTGCTGCCCACAGTGAGAAGCTCTTTCAACTAATTGGATTTATTTTTTCACTTGGCAGAATCACCAGTGGAAATAGACACATACACCCTGTGCATAAGACAAGCAAATGTTGGCATGTAGGATGAACACAGTGCATTGCACCCGAGACACAGCTGCATGAAATGAAGGTCCTGCCCACAGAAGGCTTTTCCTTCATTTTTCCCAAGGAGAGAATACTAGCTACTCCACTGATGGGAAATTAATTAGTAACTGGCTAAAAGGGACCTTGAGCTTGGACTGTAATCTGCCAGTGTAAACTGAGAGGCAAATCTCTTATTCTGGGTTTGAATCTTGACTCTGTCTCTACTTAGCTGAATGCCCTAGGCCAAGTTACCTCTCCTTTCACTCTCTGCCTCAGTTTCTTCATCTGCAAAAGGAACCTACCTGGTGAAGCTGTGACATTATATCCAGTGTTTGGCACGTAAGTGCTCAATACATGTTTTCTACATATAATGCAATAAATGCTACAGTGCAGACTACAGATGAAGCAGTCTGTCTTCATTTAAAGGCACTCACCCTCTTCTTATCAGTATAATATGGCACTCGACTAACTGCAATATGGCACAATGTCCAACTTCTTTCTGTATCCCTAATTTCCAAAACTATTATGGGTATCTTCAAGGAAGAAACGGATGTGGCTCCAGAACATCTCATCGAATGCCAAGTCCAGACTCCACCCATCATTTCTGACTGAAGAGGGGGAAGAAAAAAAGTGACTCCAGCAATATTCAGACTCAGAAAGAAATAGTATGGCCACAGCCATGGACCCAAATGTCTCCCTTTTTCTTCAGAGTGTCTGAACACGTCCAGGGGAGGGTCCTGACAACCCCTCCAGTGTGAGCAGCAGGGGGAAAAGCCCACCATCCTACCTGTGCCATCACCGCTGCCATCTCAAATGTCCCCACGGTGTCCATGTTGGCCACAATGATGGGGATCCCTGAGTAGGTCTGCTTTGAGTTTCGAAACGTGAAAGTACGCTCAAGATCCACCTATTGGCACAAAAGGAAAGAGAAATGATTTGCTCTTTGCATGATTTGTGCAGAATTTCTAGAATCTGAAGCACGTGGGAAGAACACTAAGAAGTGTATGCCCCTTAGTCCCTGGATTCTCTTTGGCCAGATGTTCCAAAAGCAGGAGGGTCCCTGAGGAAACTGAGTAATGTGCTGCTATCCAGTACAAAAGCTGAAGCCGGCTCCTTAGCATCCTCAACTGCCAGCACAAGGCACTGCAGGCTCTGCCATCAAGCCCAGCCTCCAGACAGTAAGTAAGGTCCCTCTCCTTCAGCAGCCTCTCCCATCCCACTGCCACCCTCTGTCCCCAGCCTGGTCCATCCCAGCCCTACACCTACATACCCACCACGTACATGTCCTCTGTCCCCACTTCCAAGCACTAGAGAAACAGTTCCCCTTCTGAGAAAACCCACTCTACTCCGACTCAGTGGATGCTCCACTCCACTCAGAAAAATCCCTGCCAACCATGGCCCTCCTTTAATTCTCACCTTCCACTCCAAATTCACCCTGCAGTGAGCTGTAAACCATTAATTCCTTACCCTTTCAACCTACTCAGCTGTTCTCTAATTAGGACCATCTTTCAAAGAGATGGGCGAGTACACTGTAACCATATGTCTTTGCACATAAACGCTTGTTACTCTGACTCGCTAACAGGTGGAGGCAGGGCCCTTCAATTCTATTTTAACTGCATCTTGGGGGCATGTATGACTAACTCTGATACCAGGAGAGCTAGGCCATGATGGTGGGCTCAGCAAAAGCAGTGTGCCAGGAGGTGCTCACCAAGAGCAAGCACAGTCACAATCACTTCTTTGACCCAGGGCAGATCCTAGGCCTGGGTGTTCGCAGATCCAGTCCTCGCCCCCTCCTGCCATGTTCTGATCACACAGAGGCCGCCCCCTGCAGGATCCACTTCCCAGATTGGTTTCTGGCTGGGCTGAGCCAATGGGGGTCACTGAGTAGCAAACTGGGGGAGAACTAGGAAATTGGGAGGAGACAGCCTGTGTGTAGTCAGGGTAGTTCTCCCAGAGCCCTCTGCCGTGGCCCACAGGATCTTAGTTCCAGCTTTCGCAGGGTGATCCTAGCCCCCCGCCTCAGTAAGATCGCCTTCTCCCCTTTGGAAGTCGTTTCTCGCTGCTGCCAATCACTGGGGTGCCTCAATATCTCATTTGGCATCTCAGCAGTGTTCAGGTATCTTGCATTAAATTCCCTGTTTTAAATATTTAGCACTGTTTGCTTCCTTGGCTGGACCCTGACAGATACAGACCCCAAGCAGAACCATCAAGAGGAACACAGGTGTGAACCTTCAGCTTCTGAAATAAGCTGGACCTACCGACACTAATCCTGGCTTCGAGAATACACCAGCAGTAATCATTGCCTACTAGTGTTTATTTAGCTCCTTATTTTATTCTTTTTTATTTCAGACAAGTTTCACTTTGCAATCAACATGTCAAAAACCAGCATGGGACACTTCAGGCTTCCTAAGCTTTTCCTTTCTCTTGCTTCTCCACACAGGACTCTCTGTCCACCAGGCTTCCCGGGAGAGTGATGTCATAAGCATGTTCACACTGGCCTTATACAGCAATCACTAGGGGAAATGAAAAGCTGTCACTGCCTGAGCATATGGGGCGGGTCATCCCTTTCCCAACTTCCTCATTATGATTCTTGATTCTACTTCAGTGAAAGGAAGTTATATTTAAATTATGAACTATAATTGCCAGGGTCTATTTGTTGCAACCTTCTGTGCTACTCATGGCCCCAGCATTTTGACTTCCCAGGCTTAAAATAATTAGAATTCCTTGACTCAAATTACTCTTACACTACTCCCAAGATGCACTAGAAGAGATGCTACACTGTACACCCAGCTGAGCTCACAATGGGGTTTTCTTGGCAGTCCAAAACCCATTGGCAGTACGCACACACACCACAAAAAACCCCCACAGTTTTTCATGGAAACAGTCAGCCTCAGCAATGAACTCTCCCCCTCAATCCTAGTCTTCTCCACGTGGCAGATTATACACAATCCTTAATTCTAAAAATTATAAATAAAATTATCTTCTCAACCTAAACAACATAACAACACAACAGACCAGTTATTCACTGAAAGAGGTATCTCAACTATTCCAGCCTCCCAGGAACAAACATGGCATCTCCAATTCTCACTCTGCTAACCTGATTTGAACGGAAATGTAAAGTAATAAGCCACCCCACCCCAACCTCAAAAGTACTTATCTCTGCAGCTCTTTATACATACCTTCATTAAAGTCAGCTGACATCAGTGGTCCCAGAAGTACAAGTGGAGGCCCCTACCACATTTCTAAATACCTCAGGCTTATAAGGCAAGCTAACAAGGTGCTGCATAAATTTTGTCCTATCTTCCTACCTTAATAAACACAATTTCATCACTGACCTGGAAAGCACCAGAACATTATGTCACAGGGAGCCAGCCTGGGCAGGCAGTCCACATCTCCTTCTCTTCCCACCCAAATTCTTGTATGCACACCCCAGTCCTCACATGAAGTCCCATGCACACACACACCTCCACTCCGACAAACGCCTGCCACTTGGTGACTGAGTTACAGGCAAGCATACCAGCAGCACAGATGGCTCTTGAGAAAACACACCTTGGAGGGGAGACCCTGGAAGGCCTTGGAACCAGCTCCAAGTCAAGAGCACAGAGAAATCCAGGATCCTGAGAACCTAGAGAAGGGCCTAGAAGCAACAGCACAGCCCACAGGCCCTGTCCAGCAAGGAGGGGTCAGGGGACCCTTTTGCCTAGATGTGCGGATGGTATTGATTAGAGCAATTCTCTTATAAACTGTGTGTTCATTATCTGTGTCACCTGTAGATCATTACGTCTAGGTACGGAGACAATGCCTCTCATCTTTGTAGTCCTGCTGGATCACAAGTGGAATAAGTTAACATCTGGTCAAGAGGTGAGAATAACATCGTTCTGGCCCCCAGCCTTTCTCAAGAAATGATTAGTGGGCCCAGCCCAGCCCTTTGCATGTACTCTATCCCCTGGAAGTGTCACCATCCATTCTTAGGAGAAGCACATGCAACTGCACATTACCAGAGAGCCACAGGCTCCCACAAATGGAAAGGGTTCCCGTGGCCAGTCCAGAGCATCCTCACACACATGAGAATCATCATAAGATGATGTCCAAAATACACATGCTTGGGCTGCCTCCATCATAATAAACCAGAACCTTTGTGTTAGAGACAAGATGTGTGTTTTTTGGAGTGTCTTCCTAGGTGATTTGGAGGCATCCATGAATAACAAGTCTAGTCAAACTCTCATAATTACAGAGCAAAGCTGTTACGGTTTGTGTCTCCTCCCAAAGATGGTAAAGTCCTAACCCAGGATCTTGTTTGGAAATAGGGTCTTTGCAGATGATGAAGGTAAAATGAGGTCATCAGGGTGGGCCCATTCCAATATGGCTGGTGTTCTTTTAAAAGGGAAAAATTTGAACACAGACACACAGAAAGAGAGGATATTATGTGAAGATGAAGACAGAAATCAGGGTCACACATCTACAAGCCATGGAACACCTCAGATTCCCTGTAAACAACCAGAGAGAGAGGGGCCTGGGACAAATTCTCCCTCACAGCCCTCAGAAGGAGCCAACTCTGCCAACATCTTATCTTGGACTTCAGCCTCCAGAACTGTGAGACAACAAATATCTTTTGTGTAAGCCTCCCAGTTTGTGCTGCTCTGTTACAACAGCCTTGGGAAACTGATCCAGAGGCACAGGTAATAAAATAACCTGCAGAGAGCTTGGACTGCACCCCAGATTTCCTTTTTCCCAGCCCCATATCCTCTCCATCTGCCATATCTCATCCTAAGGCTTGCTCAGGCCGGACCAGAACTCTTCTCACGAGACCACTGGTGAAACATTACCACAGAATTTCAAGGAGACACAGCACTCACTGTGTCATGTCATGCTTCCCTGCCCTGGGACAAGTGGCCAGTTTTCCAGTGCAAATTCTCCTCAATACCTGACTTCCAAAGTCAGAGTTGCATTAAGTTTTTGTTTTGCTCTTTAAAAACAAAATTCTTACTACCATAAGGACTAAGTTGGGACATCTGAGCCAGAAATGGGTCCTGAAAAAGAATGCACTCAGGGAATCAAGGGCATGCAGGCTCCGGGTCTATCAGATAAAGACAAGCTCTTGCCTCAGTCAACAAACGTCATGCCCCTCCCACAGCCTTGTGGCACTTCATTCTTGTGTGCCGGGGCTCGGGCAGACATGGGCAAAGGCAATGAATGGACAGCCCGCTGAGAAATGAAGGTCGCCCATCTGGTGCAGTCACTGTAAGGCCACCTGGGCCATCTCCACCTGTACCCTTGCCTCTGGAAGGTGATTCCAAATTCATTTTATGTGACACTTGTGGAAATGCCCTAAGAGGAACACTCCAACTTCCAAGTAGGACATCACTTTCTATTTCCTCTTCAGCAGGCCTGGCTCAAACTATTTCGGTAATCAATCTTATCAATGGTCAAAATTCTCCCTTCTTAGCCAGACTCTGCTCTCACGGGGAATGCTTTCCATCCTGGCTCCACTCAGGTCTGCTCTCTGGTTCAGCTCAAAGTCGGTCATTTGCCAGTCACTTACGATCCAGCTTAGAAACTGCATTCAGGTATGACTTCTGCCACAGGGCATATGTGTGGCTTTTATCTGATTGTGCAATGCAAGTTTTTAATCTGCTGACAAAAACATTTCAGGCACCCACAAGCAAACTGAGAAAACATTGAGAAGGGATTAGAAGCCTGACTAGACCTAGGCCTACCTACATCCCTCAACACCAGTGAAGCAGGCAGTCCGGGGGTGAGGGGTAGCCAACCAGGCAGCTGCCCGGGACAGCAGGAAGCTAAACTATTACAGGAACCAACTGGAAAGGCAATGCCAGTCAGCTCAGGTTTCCAGGCACAGAGCTGGCAAACTCCCACAAAAGTAGAAATATGAAAACCCTTCCCAAGGACATAGAGTTCTCATTGCAATGTGTACATGTAGCTTTTAAGGTGCTATCAGAGGCCGGGACATTAATAGTTTCAATCAGTCCAAATTATGAAACAAAATGATGTCATACTATTCCCTAGGAAAGAGTAATTCATTTTATTACATAAATTCAAAATGTTTTACCTTCTCAAGATGTTTCCTGGTTCAGAAAATACATACAATATATCCTTGTTTTAAACATATAATTTTTCTTAATAGTTTCTCTCTAAGTGAATTCTGAACAAATACTTAAAGAATATTGAGGCCATCAAATTATGAGTCTGCCTAGAATCCCCACATCTCATCTTAGCCTGGCCTTAGGTACTGACCACAGCTTATACTTGAGGAGGGCCAGGTCAGCCATGCAAACCATCTATTTTTCTTTCTTGAGGCTGTCCAGCTCTTCAGCACCCAAAAGAACATGATGAAGGACAGGCACAGAGTCATCCAACCTCGTCTAGCATGACAAGGGTTACCCATTCCTCTGCTGCCTTCTCCAGTCCTGTCCCGTCCCATCCTCTCTGGCTGCAGCCTGCCAACCCTCCTGCTTAAGGTGAGGTGACTTGGTTTTGGCTAAAGCAGGAGGCCTCTCTAATCCAAACAAGCCCCTGGCTGGCAGCACCAGGCCCTGCAGCTGGACCTGGGCATCGGTAGGTAGCCCGCCAATTTATTTATGGTCTTTAGAGTGGAGTGTAAAGAATAGTGCGCTGGCTCAGCCTCCTCTGGTTTATTCCTGCAGACCCAGCCTTCAGACTCAGTCCAGCTTCCTCACCTTCCTCTTCGGCTCTCAGAAGACCAGACAAAGCCATTGTCACCAATGCACACCACTCCACGGAACTCTGCCTATCTGTGCAGCTAGTTTATCCTTCAGAGTTTGACCTTCCTCCTCACCAGCAGGGGCATCCCTACACCCATCCGGAGGCTATTTCCAGCCCAGTGTCCACCTGTTCTTCAGGCTTGGATCCAGTTTGCCACCCAGACCCACGCCTGCACCCCAGTGCTCTCAGCTTCTGTAGGACTGAACTGGACTTGAGCTGTCCAGTTAGGAGGGGTGCCACCAGGCACAGCCTCACTCCTGGCATGGTCACTGAAATGGGGAAGGTACACCCTGAACTTTTTGTCCTGAAGTTCCCAGTTTTTTCAGTTATCTTAAAGAAATTCTATTGCTGGATCTGACTCTCACCCAGCTGCAGTTTTCGACTGAGACAGCGCCAAAATCACAAGGATCTTCCCTTGTTTTTCCTCTCCTTTCATGATCTGGCTCCACTGTGTCCTCTTCTCCCTAAATTCACTCACGCGGCCTCCCCGCACTTTCTCACCACTTGGCCACTTCATCTTAGCTCCTCCATGGTCTAGTTCTAAAGTGTACTTCCTCTGGCCAACCCTGCCAGCGGGATTTAGAATTTTAGGCCCCAGCTGGGCCCCTTGAAGACACCTCCTATCCTGGCAGGGAACCAGCTGGCTTTCCCTTCCTCAGCTAGTGGAGAGGGAGCGGGCACAGGGGGTGGGCACCCCTGCCACTCTCAGACACAGAGAAGCTGGCAAGGTATTACCACAATGCACCGCCTTCCACCCACCTCCCCGGCGCCACCCCGGAAAATATCCCACCCCATTGCGGCTTTCAAAGAGCCCCACCTCTGCTCGGCTCCTGAGGCTGCTTCGCTTAGGTCGGAGCAGTACATCCTTGAAGTCCAGCTTGAGGTCGGCATCAATGCGGGGCATGGTGCGAGAGACCAGCAGTCTGAGGCCAGCAGCTGCTTCCTGAGGCCCCGGCGGGCGGGGCGAGGATGTCCCCAATTCGGGCCAGGGGACTTGGATAGAGGGGGCACGGGCGTGAGGTGGAGCGTGGGGCCCGTGCAGTGCACGGATGAGGGGATGATGTGCGGAAGCCTGAGCTGGCCTGCGCCGGGTGCGCGCGCTGCGCCCTTATGGCCGCTGGCACCCCTGTGGCGCTCCGCCCACCTCGACTCTGTGGTGGCCGAGCCCCGCCCCCGCGCCTGGCGCTGGGCTGGAAAGAGGAAGGGAAGGTCCACTAGGTTAGAGACACACCAGCGGCTATTAAGTCCCCTGCGTGTGTGACACTTGTAACAAGCCCCTTTCCTCCCTCCCAGCCCTCCATTTACAATCCAGCTTATGGTGGCGCTGGAATTGGCGCTGAGGAAGAGGAAGTAGGCATGGACACCCTCTTGTCTGTCACCCAGGACGCCCCCCATAGGGAGGAGAGACTTGGCCTGCTAGAGCCTTACCCAAGGGAAAGGCTCCTGCTTGAGAGGTTTTGCTTCTTTCTCTAGTTTCAAGCCCGGTGTGCCTACCAGGAACTGAGTCACACCTTCACATGCCAAAAAATAAGAAACCTTTGGGAATCCAAATAGAATCAAGGAAAAGAGTATGGGTAGATAAATCTATTTAGCAGCAATGAGATCGTTGAAACAATTTTTGAATTTCAGGGGTGGGTTGGTTGGTTGTTTTTAAAAAAGCAGTGAAGTCCATATTTATCACAGATCCTGGGATTGGAGGGCCCCCTGAATCCCCTCTCTGAGGGTTACCAGTGATGTCAGTTTATTTTTAATTCACTTGTTGACCTTCAGAGCCTTTGGGAGTTAGGAATGTGCTTAAGTGCTTGGACTGCACTTTCTCATTCATTCCCCCAACAACCCAATGAAAAAGGAGCCATTTTGCAGATTAGGAAGAGGCTCCTTTACATGAAATACTTTGTCTGTGGTCCCAGTAAAAGATGTAAAGACCTCAGTCCTTAACACACAATGCAAATTTAACTAAACCGCTTCTGCCCTGGGACCTTTCTCTGCCTGCCTCAAAAGCCTGGCCCCACCTACTTCTAGATGAAGGGAGTCACTTAATTTCCCTAAACCTCCGTTTTTTCATAGGTTAAAAAGAGAGGGGAAAAAAAAGACAATGCTGTTCTCTCCCAGCATTATATGAGAATTATATTTTGTGTGTGTCTTTGTGTGTCTGTGTGCTAAGGCACATACATGCACATGGACACACACAATGCAAATCCCATAGTTGCTCAATAAACAGTAGCTATTTATAGGGGGGTCACATGTTACAGTATGTGCATTAAGCTTTATAGCTTCAAACTAGATTGCTAACTGCTCAAAGGCAGGACTCTTTTATTTTCAGTTGTCTGCAGCCTGGAACTGTTCTCAATGAACTCATATTGTGTATGGCTGACTGTAAAGACACATCACAATATTCATTTAACACAAATGTCTTCAAATGATAAAGGTTATAGAGCAAGAAAAATAATATTCCTTTTATCTCTCTAAATTCTTCTAGCAGGTCTAATAATCAAATTAACATGAGACAGGTTAACAGGAGAAAATAACCAAATTTATTACATATGTACATACAGGGCTCCATGAGAGTGTGGTATTCAAGGACATATTGAATGAAGCCTTAAGGCTTATAAATTGGCATTGTAGTTTGGGATTTCAAAAGGCAAGAAGGCACTCCACATGAAGATGGAAGAGCATATGTTTAGTGACTACATGTTTGCTGGGCCACCTGTAACAATGGAACACAGAGAAGACTTTGATCAAAGGAATCTTGCTAGGTTCCCCCTGCCTATCACACACCCACTAGTTCATGTTAACCGATAGTTATCTGTGATGTTACCCTCCCTTCCAAGAGCAGGCCCTCTTAAATTCTTGTAGGCAATTAGGAAGAAGTTTAAAGTCTTTTCCCTAGTATTTTGTTTCTTAAAAATAACCAGTATAAAATAGCCCATATCCCAAAGAAGCATATTTTGGGGTGGCAAGGTCTTAGCCCAACCCACTTGCTCCCATAATCTTTGTCCCACAGGAAGTCCTTGCAGTTTCATGGAAGGAAATGAAAGTTATCAGGGAGGGAATAAAAGTAACCACAGTAATTCCAGCCAACAAAAATTTGTGAGTCTTATCAAATCATTAGGAGCCAGCCAGATGCGCTGCTTATTTCCAAAGTAGTGAGGGAACCTAATTCTGATCTTGAGTTCCTAATTAAAAACAAAATAAAAGTAATATACAATTACTATATCATTTGATTATTTAAAAATTATTCTCCCAAAAAGGAAAAGAACGTAGCGTTGTTAGCCATCTGCCTGAGGTGCGGTACAGGGGTGAGTGAGGGCTTTGTATTTATTGTTAGAACACTGATTTAAAGGAAAACATCCTTAGGTTGAACTCGCTCATGTACCTCTCCTCTTGGTTTCTTGCCCACTCCCTTTCTATTAGAACAAAAACACAGCTCACATTACACCTTACGTTCCTTCTCCTTGTGGAATATTTAATCATATCTGCTCTCTTCTCAGGCACAAAACCACATTCCTGTGGAGTCAACGTAAGTCCCTGATTCTCCACACCAGACTAGACTCCTTTAAATGTCCATTGCACCTTCTACATAAGCCTGCTGTACTTCTTATACTAATAATAATAATAAAGTCACTCCTCAGTACAAAGACTTCCCCTAAAATTTCTGACTGACTAGACAAAGCCATAAGAAAGATCTAGAAGCCAATCTGCTAACATTGTACTGTCTAATGGTACAGTGGCACCAAAAATCACATAAGAATATCACTCCAAAACAATGTGAGATAAATCCTACTGGATTACAGTGGTAATCATTTTACCTATTCACAAATTAAGTTTGCTAATTTTTTTAAAGGATTTCTACATCTAAATTCCTGAGAGACATTAGTCTGTAGTTTTCTTTTGATGTCTTTATCAGGGAAATAGTGCCCTCAAAGAATGAGCTTAGAAATGCTCTTTCACTCTATTTTCTGAAAGCACATATATAGGATTGGGATCAGTTCTTTAAATATTTAGTAAAATTAACCAGTGAGCTAAAATTAAGTGGAATGATATAATTGTTTATTGTTGATAGATAAGCACCCCTCAAAAACCAGAAATAGTTAAAATTAAGTATTAAAAAGTTGGAGATATTTCAAAATTATAATTTTAATATAGAAATAGAAAGTGCATATTTCATATTTTATGTATTTGTAATATTTGAGAAAATTTATACTATCAAATTAACTATTGGCTTTCTAATGCCAAAATATATACTTGGCTTTCAAAATATATACTTGAGTAATTAACATGTGAGTAGAAAGTAAAATGTATTAAAGTTACGTAGATTGTTAGAACATTTAAGAGAACATAAGTTTCCTATACAATATTTATAAAAGTTGATAAATTGGGAAAGTTCAGCTAGTTGGTTAGTTCACTGCTTTACCATGCATAATAATTGCTGAGGATCTTGTGAAATGTGGATAATGCCTCAGTAGGTCTGGAGTGGACTTTTTAAAAATGTATTTGTTTTTATTTTTTATGCTGTTACAGTTGTTCCCACTTTTTCTCCCTTTCTCTGACTCCTCCCAACCCCACCTTCTCCCCTTCCCACGCCAATTCCCTTATTATTATCCATACTCATGTGTTGTGAATAAATGTTCTTTCATTAATCCCTACACCATCTTTCACCCTATTCCTCCCCCCGCAATTCTTTGCAGCCACCTTTCCAGCAGCTGTTAGTCCATTTAATGTACCAAAGCTTCTATTAACTACTTTGTTTGTTAGTTTACTCTGTTCATTAGATTCCACATATAAGTGAGATCATGTGGTATTTTTTCATTGTTTGGCTAATTCATTTAGCATAATTTTCTCCAGGTCCAACCATGTTGTTGCAAAATGTAAGAGTTTCTTCCTTTTTACAGCTGTGTAATGTTCCATTGTGTAAATGTACCACAGTTGTTTTGCATTCATTAGCATTCATGATAATCACTGGGAATTTTGAGAAAAATGCAGATTTTGCTGTAGTAGGTATTAGGTGGGACTGGGGGTTTTTGCATTTATAGCAAGTGCCTAGATGAAGAAACTATGGTTCCATGCACCACACTGAGTAGTGTGGCGTTCCAGGATGGGTCACCCCAAGATGTGCCTCCATGATATACAAATTGTTTTGAGCTAAAAGCAACTTTAGCCTCAGGCTCAAGAGAAACTTCCAGCTGAGGGACAACTGTGTCTTTATTGCTTATTTACTTTCATAATGGTTTTATTGAAATATAGTTCACAAACCATACAATTCAGCTATCTAAAGTACACAACTCAATGATTTTTAGTCTGTTCAGAGTTGTGCAATCATCATCACAATCCACTTCAGAACATCTTCATCACCCCAAAAGAAACCGGTACCCATCAACATCTACTTTCACATTTGTGCACTTTGCTCCCACTCCCCAGTCTTAGGCAACCATTAATTTACTTTCTATCTCTATGGATTTTTTTATGCTGGACATTTTATATAAATTAAATCATAAAATATGTAGTCTTTGTGTGACTGGCTTCTTTCACTTAGCATGATTTTTTCAAGGTTCACCTATGTTGTAACATGCATCAGTACTTTATTTCTTTCAATGGCCAAATAATATTCTAGTCTCCTTAAATTTTGCACTCTAAATGCCTCACTCACTTCACCCTAGACAAGTTCGTCCTGTAACTCAAATTATCAATTAATCATAAAAGGCTCTTCTGACTTTCCAGAGAATTCTGGCCAGAGGAAGATGACATACCTCCATGACAACATCTATAGTTTCTTGACTTAAGATTCTGGAATAGTGTGTTTCTTCTGAAGAGCTTTGAAGATTAGTATCATAACTGAGAAGTCACTGATCCACATTCCACAAGGGCCAGGCAACAGGTCACATCCAACTCTGCATTCCAAATAACATTTATGTGCTGCGTTTCTAAGGGAAGGGGGTTGATTCATGGCCAAGCAGAAATTGAGCAGGGATGAAAATAAATTATGAAGGGCTTAGGGATAAGAGCAAAGCCACTTGATCTCTCTTCTCCTCTATATTTCTTCACCCTTAAACACACCATGACCTTCTCCCTTACATAAGTACATGTATGTGCACATGCTCTTGAAACATGCATCTAAATTTCTGAATTGTCAATTGCATTAATATGCCCACAGCAAAGGCCACAAGCTGACAGCCCATGGAAGATATGCTTGCTTTGAACAACAAGGTGTTTTTTAATATTTTGAACTACTCGCCAACATTTAAAAATTGAGGATTTTCACGTTGAAAATCTGAAGGACTAGGTCACTTTTACAAACCAGGAGGCCTGCCCTGACGGGCCACCGTGCTCTAAGAGGAACACCATCAGCTAGAGGTAATCAGCGTTGTGTGCTTGGATGGGGCAGACAGTCTTTAATGTACAAACCATTGACCCACCACTCCTAGCACATATGAGAGGGGACCCAAAAAACTGGAATCTGTTTATAAAAATTTATGTATTCTTATATGTTTAAACTTCAATCATCTTCAAAGTACGGTTCATTTGATGCTATATACCTACTGAGGCATATTTTCACTGTTAAAAACAATTTTTGAACTCATCGATTTTGATGCCTTTTAGTGTTTCTGCCATTTTTTGTTTCATCATTGAGGACTTTTTTCATCTGGGGAAACAAGAAAACAGTCACTTGGGGTGAGATTGGGTGAATAGGGAGGGTGGGGCATGCTATTGGGGTCATGCTATTTTTTTGGTCAAAAACTGCTGATCACTCAGCACAGTGTGGGAAAGTGCACTTATAAAACTCCCATCAGAAAATGGGCAAATATATTGAAAGAGTCTTCAAAAAAATTCACTGAAGCTGAATGCAGCCTCTCACAACTCCAGCTGGGACACTGATACCGATGGGTTCCTAGTGAGAAACACTGATCAGTTGCCTTCCATACATGCCCCAATACATAACCTAGGTATGTGCCATAACCAGGAATGAAACCTACAATGTTTCTGGTGTATGGGACAATGCTCCAACCAACTGAGCCACCTGGCCAGGGCTGATTCTATCTTTTACAGAACACTAGAGATTAAAACATATGATGGTTTTATTAAGGTTATTATTATGAGTCAATATTAGCCTGGTATAATGACCTCATTACCATCTTGGTAATTTCATTTCTTTTATTAAAATCTTCAGTGTTGGCAGAAAGAAGTAAAACTGTCACTGTTTGCAGGTAACATGATACTATATATAGAAAACCTTAAAGACATCACCAAAAACTATTAGAATAAATGAATTCAGTCAAGTTGCAGGATTTAAAAATCAATATACAAAAATCTGTTGCATTTTTATACACCAATAACAATCAGAAGGACGGATTAAGAAAACAGTCCCCCAGGCTGGCGTAGCTCAGTGGATTGAGCGCGGGCTGCGAACCAAAGTGTCGCAGGTGCGATTCCCAGCCAGGGCACATGCTGGGTTGCAGGTCATGACCCCCAGCAACCGCACATTGATGTTTCTCTCTCTCGCTCTTTCTCCCTCCCTTCCTGCTCTAAAAATAAATAAATAAAATCTTTTAAAAAAGAATACAAAAAAAAAGAGAAAAGAAAACAGTCCCATTTAAAATTGCATCATAAAGCATAAAATACCTAGGAATAAATTTAACCAAGAGGTGAAAGACCTGTACTCTGAAAACTGTAAGACACTGAAGAAAGAACTTGAAGAGAATACAATTAAATGAAAGGACATACTGTGCTAATTGATGGGAAGGGTAAACATTATTAAAATGTCTTTACTACCTAAAGCAATATACAGATTCAATGCAATCTCTATTAAAAACTCAATGACATTTTTCTTAGAATTAGAACTAATTCTAAAATATGTATGAAACCACAAAAGACCCTAAATAGTCAAAGAAAACTTGAGAAAGAATGAAGTGAGAGGTATAATTCTCCTTGATATCAAATTATATTACAAAGCTACAATTATCAAAACTGTGGTACATGTATAAAAACAGATATGTAGATCAATGAAATAGAATAGAACACCCAGAAATAAATCCTCACTTATATGTTCAATTAATCTATTGGCCAAAGGAGGCAAAGATATGCAATCAGATAAAGAGAGTCTCTTCAATAATTGGGGCTGGGAAAACTGAATAGATAACATCCCCCCATCCCCCCAAAAAAAGAAAGGAAGGGAGGAAGGAAGGAAGGAAGGAAGAAAAGAACTGAACCACTTTATTATATTATATGCAAGAATAAACTCAAAATGGATTAAACACTTAAATGTAAGACCTGAAATCATAAAACTTCTAGAAGAAAATAGAGGCCATAAACTCTTTGACATAGGTCTTAGTAATATCTTTTTACATGTCTTCTCAGGCAGGGACATCAAAAGAAAAAATAAACAAATGGGACTACATCAATCTAAAAAGTTTTTGCACAGTAAAGGAAACCATCAACAAAATGAAATGGCAGCCTATTGAATGGGAGAAGATGTTTGCAAATGATATATCCCATAAGAGGTCAATATCAAAAATATATAAAGGACTCATACAACTTAACACTGAAAGAACACCCCAAAAACAGTACTGTTAAAAAATGAGCAGAGGACCTGAATAGACACTTCTCCAAAGAAGACATATACATGGCCAAATTACATATGAAAAGATGCTCACCATCACTAATCATCAGGGAAAGTAAAAAACAAAAACCCACAATGAGATACTACCTCATACTTGTTAGAATGTCTATCATAAAAAAAATAAAAAATAGCAAATGTTGGCGAGAATGTGGGGGAAAAAGGGACTCCTTACTATACTCTGTTGGTGGGATTGTTGCCGAACAGCAGCTGGGGTCCTGCTTCCTCCTTCGGCCTCACCACCCTGTTTCTAAGAATATCGTGGCCTGCTTCACCTTCCTGACTTCCCGGGTGTTGTAGACTTTAAAGGGAATTTCTACCAGCTGAGAGGGATTCATTCCCAATGTCCCACCTAACTCCTGGAGTTTCCTTCTCATGTCCAGGGCACTTTGCTCAATAAAAGTCATGTTTACCATCCTCACATATTCTGGTGCCTCTGGGTCAGCATCAGTGTGCTTTCTATAGGCCTGATATATCCTCTCAAAAAATTCAGGAGGGTCGTCATCTGGTCTTTGTTGAACAGCCAGTATCATATTTAGGTTCTTCTGTTTGGGCACCTCATAACAAAAATTTATGTTCTAAGGGAGGCTAGGCCCCTACAATTTGGGTTCTGGTTAGGCTTTGTCAAGGGAATTGCCCCAGCTGGGTCCACAGTCCCATCAGGATTCTCTTGGTGGTGACATTAGCCCTCTTCATTAGCACTATTTACAACCATTGTTTCTCACCTGCAGTTAACAAGATATTTAGGAGAGCCTACACATCTGCCCAGTTTAGATGATCAGTGGCAAAAATGGAGGTGATAAGATCTGCCATTCTCTGAGGATCATCTCTATTCAAAGGGTTGGAGTTCTTCCAATTCTGTAAGTCTGCAGTGGAGAATGGAGTATGGGCCCAACAGTAGGCAACAGGCTGGCCTTCCTGATTTACTCCACCAGTAGGATATTGTCTCAAAGGAAACTGCCTTGCTCTGGATAGGGATGCCCCCTGGCCAAATTGGGTACCATGATGGTTCTTTGAGAGGGAAACCCATCCCTCATGATACAGAGGTGGAGCTGTTGGCTCTGTGGTCTCTTCTATCGGGGCAGCTTGTGAAGTGGGTGGTGGTGAGAAAGCTCCTTCTGACACCAACCCTGGGTCCCCTGGGTTCAGAATATTGATGAGGTTTATAACCTCATTCTCCCTTTCTTCCTGTGTCTTACTATCAGGAAGGGTTTTTGAGGCCTCCTCCCTTCTCTGTACCATCAAGCGATTCTCCGTCCATGGCAAAACCCTATTATACAACAATATAAATACATTGACATAATGAATTTCATCCCATCTGGCTAACTGTTGGCAATACTGTTTCAACTGTGTGATGGTACAGTAATTTATGAAGCCATGCATGGGCCACCTTTCCTCACAATCTAAAACATATGTAGGCCACACAGTATGACAGTAATTAATCAATACCTCCTTGGACACTGGATAATGGCAGTACATGCTCCAGTCTGTCTGGCAAAATCCTATGCAGTGGGCTCCCTCTAGGAGCCAGCACAAAACTGCCCTTATTGGCCCAGACATCTAGGCCAAAAGCTATAACCAGAATAATACAATAAACCTGAGAACACATAAAGAAAACTGGTATCCACAACTTCATTATTCCAAAGAGTACTCACAAGCAAATCTTCTACTAACCAATCTCACAAACCGTGGTTCCCACACAATGGCTTTCCCAAAGCAGTCCTCATCTGGACCTTGTTTCATGGCCTTTTCCCAGACCTGTTTCCTTTTCACCAGCCAGGCGTGTTTAGGTGGCCAGCACCTCAAGTGGGTGTGCAGAGGAACTCCCAGAGACTGGGAAGCCCCACAGTCCCACTCTTGGGGTCGACCAGCCACAGGCAACTAGGGTCCCACCAGAGTTGCCATTGCTGTTGCTGAACTGCAAGTGGGATCCTTCTGCCCGCCACCACTCTCTTGGCAAAATCCCAGAGGCAAAGGTTTGGTGATAAAGAAAGGAGTCTTTATTCAAAAACTTCACAATTTTGGAATAGCAGCTTTCCACAAGCATTAGTCCCTTAAGCCTATCAATAAAGGCTAAACTCTAACACCTGAGTTCTATCATTCCCCAGATAGTTTTTATTATATTCTATAGGGTTAGTTTACAAAATAAACAACATAAGATATCAAAACTACACAATTTGGGAAGGATGGCAGAAGTCGTCCCCTCTAGAACACTCAAAGAAGAATAACCCTGCCACCCTGTGCCAGGCCAGCCCGATCCTAGGCTATGCCCAGAGTTCCTTCCCTTCCAAAATCCATGCAAATACCATCTGTTGGGACATGTGGGCAGCTGCAGCATGAGCATTCAGGCATCCTCACGGGAGAGAGCCAGCAAGCAAGTCAGAGAGCCCACTCGAGCCAGAGAGCCAGGCCTCTTTATTTCCATGTGCTCTGTAGGCATTCAGCTCCTCAGCCCATCTTGTCCTAGACCGTTTGTCATTGGTGATTTTATTGGGAAAACTCCCCCTGTGGCGCCTGGGAACTTCTCCCCAGTGATCTGATTAGATCTCTCTGTATCAGGACCGTAAATTGATATAGCCACTATGGAAAAAGGATGAAGATGCCTCAAAAAGTTAAAAATATATCTGCTCTATGGCCCAACAATTCCACTTCTGCATATTTATCCAAAGAAACAGAAGTACTAATTCAAAAAGATAATATGCACCCTTATGTTTATTGCAGCATTATTTACAATAGCTAGATGCCCATTAACAGATGAGTGGATAAAGAAGACATGGTACATAAATACAATGGAATAACCCTGACCCATAAAGTAATAATAAAATCTTGCCATTTGCAACAACATGGATAGAACTAGAAGGCATTGTGCTAAGTGAAAAAAGTCAGATGGAGAAAGACAAATAGCATGTGATTTTACTTACATGTCGAATCTAAAAATAAACAGAACAAAATGAAAACAGACCCAGAGATATAAAAAACAAGCTGATGGTTGCCAAACAGGAGGGGAGTGGGGGATGGGTGAAATTTAAGTGAATGAATGAATAAAGGAGATTGGCCTAACAGAGGTTATCTGCAGGCATAATTTGAATGAGAACATATAAGACAGTTTAACAGGAGCTATTGGTGGGAGACATAATGAATGTTAACACACACATGAAAGGAAAAATAAAATAACACCTTCAGTGTCAGAAATAATGCAGAGGGGAAGAAAATAATCCCTTAATTAACATGTCATGTAAGGTTTTCCTATAAATGTTAGCTTGGTATTGGGTGGTTTATTGGATATCTTTTCTTACACATTTTTCACTGAAATGGAGGCTCCACTTCTTAACTAAATTTTGTTTCCAGCCTAGACAATGAATTGTATCTGACAGATTACTTTAACTTGCTTTTTCATCATTTTACCATACTTCCTACTTCTGAATACCATTTTTAAGAAAAGTAACCTAGCAAAAGCTGACGTGGGGGATTGCGATTGGTGTGTGCTAGGTTTCTCTGACAGCTGTTTCTGCTAAGTGTAGGCTGATATAAGTTTAAATTTGTGACTTGAGCAGGGCCATTGGGGAGGCCTCCATTTTGTGGGCCAATGTAGGAATTAACTTTATCAATTTCCAACCTACATTCTTCACATTTATGACTCTGTAACAATAATTTTCCAGTAAGTACAACTATCATCATCACATTCATAGAAACTTGAGGGAGATGACAAGGTGAGACGACATTCTTCATTTATTTTTTATTCACCCAAGAATGTATATAGTAATTTGGCATAGAACAACAAGGTTAGGTTGCAAAACCTACACATATGTTAAATCTTTTGTTTCCTTTATTCCTCTTTCTCCTATGATTTTTAAGCCAAAGTCTCCAGCCTTGTAGCTGCATTTTAATCATACAACACATACAATTCTGTATTTGCCTAGCTTATCAAAACCAGCAAAAGGAGAGCTGCTCAGGGAAATGACCAGAGTGAGGGCTTTTCAAACCCAGCCTCCATCCACAGTAAAATCAGAGAAAGACCTCTGAAGCCACAGCAATGGGCCTGCTCCAGCTCCTCTCTCTAGAGGCTTTGAGATGTGCTTTTACTTTAAATCTGTCTTGCTTCTTACCTGCCCATTCTTCCCAGACCATTGGTCCAGGTCAAACAATGGCCACGTCCCAATGGGTTGCATGTGAGTAGTTGTTTCTATGTGGCCCCATAAAGTCAGAATGCCTCTTCTGCACATGAACTTTCAATTACTGTGCTAAAATATTAACTCATTTACTTTTCTTTAAAGAATTCTTTTTTTTTAAGATTTTATTTATTCACTTTTAGAGAGGGAAGGGAGGGAGAAAGAGAGAGAGAGAGAAACATCAGTGTGCAGTTGCTGGGGGTCATGGCCTGCAACCCAGGAATGTACCCTGACTGGGAATCGAACCTGCGACACTTTGGTTCGCAGCCCGCGCTCAATCCAGTAAGCTACACCAGCCAGGTTAACTCATTTACTTTTGTTCTTTCTTATATTTTGAAACTATTTTGGAGACTCTAATTTTATTTATTTTGTTTTAGAAGCATCCTTTAAGTTTTGATTTGTGATGTTTTCTTTTGCCAGGAAAAATTCGAAAGATTTTGAAACAAACACCAACAGACGGATTACTAAGTATCCTGTCTAGGTATCTTTTTAGATTAACATCACTTTTTATTGTTTTTAAACTATTTTTAGTTGTAGAAAACTGGTAATAATGCAAATGATTCTTGTTTATAGAAATGCAAATGAATCGTGTACAGTGGAATCCACCTGATTTTTTGCCCTGAAGATTACATCCTGTTGTAAGTTCATCTCAGAATTTATCACCTGTCTATATATCTTTGAGTTCTCCTTTGAACTAGTTATAACATTTTACTGGCTTCCTTATTAATAATTAAATAAAACTTCTGGCTGATGTTCATTTTATATTTGTATGAGAGTCATTAAAATTGTCCTTTAATAATTTGTTGGTAAATTATAAATATTTCTAAAATTCCATTGTGGGTTCCTTTTTTAATAGATGAGTTATTTAGGGATGCATTTTTTACTTTTCTAACATCTCAATTTTTAAATACCTTCTCCTTTAACTGATTGGTGATGTTGTTTTAATTATAATGTTATCAATAATGTGGTTTTTTATTGTATGATTTCTTCAAATTTTGTTGAAATTTCCTTTAAAATTTTTTTAAATAAATTTCTTAACATTGGTTAATAGGATCACATAGGTTTCAAGATACATTTCTATGATACAAAATCTGTATATTGTACTGTGTGACCCCTGCACCCCTACTCCCCACCCCAGAAATTTTCTTTCTGATCTAATACCTGGTCAGTATTTATAAATGGCCCCAGTGTACTTGGAGAGAATGAATCTTCTCTATTTGTTACGTTCATATCCATTCTAGCCTTACCTATTTTTTCTTTTAATACTATTTTCTGATAGGTATGTTAAATTTCCCATTTTGATCAGTAATTTTAATTTCCCACTATAATTCTGTTTATTGTTTTATATATCTTGTCATATTTTATAAATTCATAAATATTTGTGTGTGTTTGAATTATTTCTGCTATTATTATATAGTATCTCACCCCATTTCTACTATTACTTATTGCTTTATATTCTGTTTCACCTAATAATCATATTCTTAGACCCACTTTTCCTTTAATTTGCGTTAGACTGGTATATCTTTTACCATTCCTTTACTTTTAACCTTTTTATACAATTTTGTTTTAGAACTGTTTCTAATAGCTATGTTTGTGTTTCTTTTTGTTTTTATTCAACCTGATTCTCTTTTCCTTTTACTAAATTATTTAATCTACTTAGATAAGTTTTGATTACTCCTCTGTTAGATTTATTTTTATCACTGTATTATTATATGGTTTTTGTATATAGTCCTTATTCTTCAACTTTTCCCTCTTGTTTTCCTCACATTTTTTACTTTTATGTTAAAATTTTTTGAGACTCACCACTTCCCATTTTTTTCTGTTTGTGTGGAAGCTACAGATTGTAGCTTTAAATTTTGGTTATTGTTCTTGAAATTTTTAACACATAAAGTAAAAAAAAAGCAAATGCAGAACAATCTGTATAGCATGCTATTTTAGAGAAATAAAGAAGCAAAAATGAGAATACATATTCTTGTCTTTATATATTTACAAAAAGAAATAACAGAGCAAACAAAACAAAATAAGACAATATTTTAAAAATCCAATGTAGGTCAGTAATGACAATAAATCTAAGTAGATTAAATGTCTTACTAAAATACCATAAAAATCAGGTTACATTAAAGCAGAAGTAAGCTAAATAATAAATTAATAAAAATGGTCACTTATAAGATAGTCTGTGGGGGGACTGATCGAGATTGAAGGAAAGAAGAGAGAGAGATTTTTTATTTCATTTTCAGTTTGAGCTATATGAAAATGTTAATTATTGAAAACACAATAAAGTTAAAAATTAAGATATTTTTATCTTTTAAAAATTTTACATGCATACATAAATATTTGTTTCAAACAGTCTAAAATTACTACAGTTATCCTTCTCCCCAATACAATGCATCTTTATCAAACTTCATACATTAAACTACTTTTCCAACATCATTATTATTTAGACTTTTAGTTTTATCATTTTTTTAACATGAGGATCTTATTTTGTCTTCATACTCATTTCCCTAATGTTTGCACAGGTTGGACTGGGTTGGCCAAAAAGTCCATTTAGTTCTTTTGGTAAAATAAAACACACATTTTTCATTTTCACTAATAACTTTACTGACTTGGATATTTGAGTGTGTCAGCTATCTCCCATGTGGTAGAACATTGATTGTTCTCAGTTAATGTCCTGATTTGATCGCCATCACCTTCAACTGGTCTAACTGACCGTGGAGCATCATCCAGTGAGAAATCCCCACTGTGAAACTCTGCAAACCACTTTTGACACGCTCGATCAGTCATAGCACCTTCTCCATACACTGCATAAATCTTTTTTGTGTGTTTCATTGCATTTTTACCTTTTGTGAAGCAATAAAGGATAATATGCCAAAAATGCTGCATATTTTCTTCCATCCTTAATATTGAAATGACTACACAAAAATTCACTAATTTTGATAATTTTTTAAATGCACACTGATATGACAGCTGTTACAATATAATCTAACAAATTTGTTTTGAACGATGTTAAAGAAAACTAAACACTACTAGAGCCATGGTACAGAAACAAACTTTTTGACCAACCCAGTATGTTCTTTGAGTTACGTGTCTGCAGGAACTGAGGAAATGGATAGCAAGTGGACCCAATGTGTGGTACAGCAGATCCCCAAAGGCTCCTACTGTAATAGGGAGCTCTGATGGGGACTCATTTACACTATCAGCTCAGACCCCGTGACCAACAGACCTTGAAAGAGCTGGGTATTCCACTTTTTCCAGTGTATGGTTACCCAAATAAGTGGCTATAGATCCTTTTGGACGAGGCCCAGGGCATTGCTATTGTATACACTGACCTTGATGTTGTAAGGTCCTTCTTCATCAGGACATAGCCTTTCTTTAGTGGGTATGAGAACTGGTTCAGTTCTGGATACTGGACAATATTTGTGACTTTCAAAATGGGTGGCACCTTTATTCTTGATATCTGTCTCTTTGCCTCTCTCTCCTGCCTTCTCTCTTAATACCTTTTCATATTATGCAATTTCCTTCCTGGATGCATATCTATTTGCCTCTAGTGACACTGTTCTACTAGCCATTTCCATAAAGTCCTCATATCCCGAAATCTGGGCTTCTAATTTTCCCTTGGAGTTATGGGCCTGCCCAGCAACTAGACATGCGTGGGATATGTGTGCATATCTTGGCTATTACCTCTGGTTCTAAGGACATTTTAGCAAGCTGAAAGGCAAGTGCTAAACTACATGGGAATGTAGCTGGGGTAATTGCATGGGATAACAAAAGTTTTATTATTGCACAAACATCTTTCCACTCTAGAGGGATTTCAAATTACATAAGAAGAAATTTATAAGTATCAAACCCATATTTTAAGGTATTTGTACACATTCGATATTGTAAGTAGTTGTTAGGTTTAAGGTAATTTTTCCTTTTAAAGCAACGTGTCAACCTGTTGACTCTAATTTAAAATGTGAAACTGAATAATTAAATTAGATTATGAAAAACAGCAGAACATGCCAACCCCCAAAATACTGTGAGAATTCAGGACAAGCCACTCCTAAATGTACCACTTTTGTATATTGATGATTTTGAGCTATAGGCACTTGCAAGACAGCAAATGCAGAGAGAGGCTTTCTCTGAAACCCCTTATCTGCTTAAAGACAAATCCTCCAAACGGAATCAGTTGTCATAAGTCCCCATTCCTCCTCTCCGCACTGGTTCCATCAACAGGAAAAGTTGACTCACAATCACAGGAGGGGAGACTGGAGGTCAACACCACACCCAGACAAACTGCCACAAACTATCATACCTCCTACGTATTCTTCCCAGGGCCCACTCATCTTCCTAAAAATCATTTCCTCTCCCCTAAGAAACCTACATTCCTCCTCCTCTTTTCCTATGTAGATGATATTTAAGCCTGAATTTTAAGCCACTCATTTTTTACTCATTTTTTCCTTGGTATCTTTCATGTTTACGTGAAGTATCCATGTTAATAAACTTCTCTTTGTTTTTCTCTTGTTAGTCTGTTTTCTATTACAGGAGTCTCAGCTAAGAACTCAGAAGGCAGAGGGAAAATTGAAAATTATTTTTTATCCTCTACAATTTGTTATTTTAAGTTACAATCTTACCAAGTTTTTTTATGAAGAGTTGGAATATTCACAAAAACATAAGGTTCAGCATATTTATAATTTTAATTCATTAGATTTATGAGTTATATAAATACATGGGAATGTTTTATTTGTTAAGTCAATTGAAGTACTAGAGGAAAATTGAATAATTAAATTGAATATATTAAATTTAAATATGAGGTATAACATGTTTATAGAAATTTAATTAAATTTACAAATAGGACTAAATATTGACAAAGTCTTCTTTATGGTAAAATTTGCTAAACTTATAAGTAGAATACTATCATTAAGAGCCCAAATTTAAAAACTTAAAATGTTTAAGATTTTAAAAAATTTTATAACTTTAGTAAGTTACATATTAATTACAAAGTCAGTATAATCATTAGACAATTTTTCCCCTACACACAAAAACTGCCCTGCAATGCACAAAAAGCCCTCATATAATGTTATAACATACATTATCACTTGATAAAGAGGTAATTGTATTTTATTGATAAAGAAATTGAGGCTCATTAAGGGGAAGGAATGGACATTGTGGCAGGATCTGAACTGAGGTTTCTGGCACTGAAGGGTAAGTGCTCTTCCTATCCCACTATGTAAACTGACCCATGAGATTCAGTTTAACCTAAAAGGATCGTAAGTGGGTAAGATCCAGAAGTGGTATGAAATTACCCCCTCTTCTGCTTTCTTTTATGTTCCAGCTAAAAATCAATGCGCATAGAGAATGTGCTTTTTGTAACGCATTGTCATTACTAGGCAACAGCACTCCTGTATCAGTCAGATGATGCAAGCAAGTGAGGAATAAGGAAGTCAAAGATAAGTCTACAGTCATTTATTGTGGGCTTTATTCCAAAAAGTGCTAAAAGTGTAAGTTTGCAGTTTCAAACAGCAAAAAGTAAACACCTATATAAACAACACTCAGGCCAAGGAATAGAATATTTACAGCAACCCAGCACCTCCCACTCCCAATCCTTGCCATGTATCCTTACATTGTTCCTAGATATATATACTATTCTGAGTCATTTGTGGCAAATTATTTCCTTTCTTTTCTTTATAGTTTCATCATTAATGTATGTATTCATAAATAATTTGATTTAGTTTTGCTTGTTTTTAAGTTTGTTTTCTAATTATTGATGATTATAGAATGCAATTAAATTTTGTATTCAGCAAACTTACTAAATTCAGTTATTAATTATAATAGTTGTTTGTAGATGGTTTTGAATTTAGTCATGTGATCTTCAAATTGTGACAGTTTTATTTTTACTGTTTTATCCTTGCATCTTTCCTTCCTTCCTTCCTTCCTTCCTGCACTGACTGTGACTCAATTGTACCTTGGGTTTCCTGAGAACAGGCTCTGAGCTGGAGATCTGTGTGCACGAGGATTATTAGGGAGTGTTCTGGAGTTCATGAGAGAAGAAAAGGAAGCATGACTGAGGAGTTGAACTGTGATGCAGTCTCAGCAGAGGCTCCACCAAACCTTATGGAAAGTTCTAAAGCAGGGATAACCCTTCAGATATGTCCAAACTTGGGGCAAGGAGTCAGATCTTTATACCTCCACTTTCATCAGTCATTGGATGTAATCTCCCTGGAAGGAGGTATGACCTTGAGGGATGTGTCTCTCTCAGCCAAGACAGTCTCATAAGGGAGCTGACTGCTAAAGATCTGTCTATTGGCCATCTCTAAATGTCCCCTTTGGAGAAGTGCCTATTCAGGTCCTTTGCCTATTTTTTAATTGGATTGTTTCTTTTTTTTTTTTTTGGTGTTGAGTTTTATAGGTTCTTTATAAATTTTGGATATTAACCCCTCATGAAATACATCATTGGCAAATATATTCTCCTATTCACCAGGGTGTCTTCATTTAGTTGATGGTTTCCTTTGCTGTACAAAAACTTTAGTTTTATGTAGTCCCATTTTTTAATTTTTCTGTTTCCTTTGCCCTAGGGGAAAAAAGTTGCTACAAGAAATGTCAGAGGCTTTGCTGCCTATTTTGTTTTCTAGGATTTTTATGGTTTTGAGTCTAACATTTAAGTCTTTAATCCCTTTTGAGTTTATTCTTGTGTGTGGTATATGCTTCCATTTGTTTGTGTCTTCTTCAATTTCTTTCTTCAGTGTCTTATAATTTTCTGAGTACAGGTCTTTTATATTCTTGGTTAAATTTATTCCTAGGTATTTTGTTATTTTTTAAAGCAATTGTGAACGGAACTGTTTTTCTTAGTTTCCCATTGTGATAGTTCATTATTGGCATATAAAAATGCAACCGATTTCTGGATATTTATTTTATGTCCTGCTACTTTGCTGAATTCATTTATCAGTTCTAGTAGTTTTGGGGGAAAATCTTTGTGGTTCTCTATATGCAGTATCTTGTTGTTTGCAAATTATGACAGTTTTACTTCTTTCTTCCCAATGTGGATGCCTTTTTCTTCTTCCTGTCTAATTACTGTGGCTAGGACTTCTAGTTCTATGTTGAATAAGTGTGATGAAAACAGACATTACTAAGCAAAATAAGCCAATCAGACAAAGAGAAGTACTATATGATTTCACTCGTATGTGGAATCTAATGAACTAACTGAACTAACAAGCAAAACAGAGACAGACTCATAGGTAGAGAGCAGATTGACAGCCTTTAGGGGTGGGGGATGGGAGTTTGGGGATGGGGTGGAGGGATTGAACAAAAAGTTAAAAAGAGGGAGAGAAAGAACTCATTAATATGGACAGCGGCATGGTGATTATAGAGTGGAGGAGGGTGGGTAGAAGTGGAAGAGTGTATGGGAGATAAGTGAGGATGGAAATAATTTTTTAAAAATTTCAAATCTTTAAAAAAATTTCAATTTCAACTACAAAAGAATGAAGAAAAGAAATGCCAAGTTACGCCAGGACAGTTATCTCATTTATTTTTCCTGCCTGCCCATAAAACACATGTGTGTTTGTGACCCCTGATATACACTGAATTTGTTTCTTATGAAGAATGAGAAGCTTAAGTTAGCATGAGGTGGGCTGTTTCATACCTTAACTACTTTATGTCCAATGTTACATTAGCTACATGAATGCCCACATATACAAAATCCAACATATCCAGAAGAAGAGAGATTTAGATTGCTTGAAGACCAGATATTACAAATGGGACATTCTTTACAAATGGAATATTTTTAGTTCTTGAGGAGTAATAGGTAGGAGGAAAAGATTTTATGAATCAATAGAAGCAAAGATAAAAGCAGCTTATTAAGGAAATGGGCTCTGGGTCAGTGAGCCAAGTAAAAAAACAGTGGCAGCCATCTTATTTTGCACAATCTTCAAGCTGCAGGTAAACTGAGCTGAGAGGTGAGGTTCATTCATTAACACAGGAGGGGGAACATCATAGTCTCATTAAACCTCTGCAGATATCAGATGCTATACAGATATTTAGCTGCTGTTTTGGCTGAGCCAGGGTTTATTTTTCTTGCAGCCTTATTTAATAACTGCAGCCCTGAGAAGTCAAGAACACAGGGAAGAAAGTAGGCTCTTGGTTTGGAAAGCATGAAGAAGCTAATTATGTAGATTCCCATAAGGTTATGTGAAGAGCCAGGAGACCAGATTTGATTTGAGCTTGCCCCTTTTGTACTGGAAGAAAAACAATCTGCTGCCTGGGAAGCACAACATAGTTCAGTATTTGCTTTCTTACCGTGTTGTGCTTTCAGAAGAGGACCCCTTGCCTTAAAAATTACAATAATAAAAGCAGGACGGGGGAGAGGAGAACTGAGTATTGAAATGCTCCTTCTTGTTAGCTTCCTCCTTTTTCCCCCTCCAAATTTTCATAACCTCAAAGGAATAAAAAGCAAATTAGTTATCTTCACAATAGCTTAACTCTTTATGCTGATCACCTTGTTTGCAAAGGCAAGAATGCAGTAGTCCTGGCCAGCTGATAGCAGGCACTATAAACTAGAGCAGGTGACATTCCTTTCATCAAAACTTTCAAGCAATGCATTTGAATGAGGAGAGTCCAGTAAATCATGGGACACAGGCTTTCAGACCACTAAGCTAATAGAAGAAACCCGTCTCCCTGCAACACAGCTGGAAGTTATCACCAAGAGACTTGGCAGCTCCTTCTGTTTGGAAAGATTTAAAATACTTTTACATAGTTTACCAAACATGTGCCACATACTCAGAACCTCTGTCATTCTGTCTGCTCTTTCTTCAACAAACGCTTCTGCCTAAAATAGCTCTTCGGTGCTCCTGGGCTCTGTTACAAATCCCAGAGACTCATTCTAGAAATAGAAATCAAACTGGATTACTTTTTGTTTAAAGTTTCTTAAGGCATTGGCAAATGATGCTATATGAATCAAATAAATTAATAAATGTGGAATGAGATTGTCATCATCATCATAAATGCAGAGTTAATGAGGATAGAAGCCTGTGGGGGAAAAAAGGAGGACTCTGATTTAGACCAACCTCGCATAAGTAATGATCAATGAGGTCTGGAAAGAAAAAAAGCGTATCTCATCTGAGAAGATCCCAAAGTCTATAACACTTCAATAAAAATCTTAAACCAAGCTGTGGCTCGCATAGCTCAGTGGATTGAGCGCGGGGCGCGAACCAAAGTATCGCAGGTTCGATTCCCAGTCAGGGCACATGCCTGGGTTGCAGGCCACGACCTCCAGCAACCGCACATTGATGTTTCTCTCTCTCTCTTTCTCCCTCCCTTCCCTCTCTAAAAATAAATAAATAAAAAAAATCTTAAACCAAGTATCATGTAAAAAGACCATTTGATTAACTAGCTGGCTTTTGTATCACACAGAACCTCAGCAAAATGCTTAAGGTCACGGTGCAGAGTAACCTGAACCAGCTGAGCAATAATAATAAAAGTCAGGCCCTGGCCAGGTGGGTCAGTTGGTTGGGACATTGTCCCATACACCAAAAGGTTATAGGTTCAACCCCTGGTCAGGTTACATACCTAGGTTTCAGGTTCAATCCTTGGTCAGGGCATATGGGAGGCAACTGATCAAAGTTTCTCTTCACATCACTCTCTCTCTAAAAATCAATAAACATATCCTCAGGTGAGGATAATAAATAAATAAATAAATGTCAGGGTATACATTTATCATACAGCAATAATTAGCTATAAGTCTTTCACTAGTTGCAAATAAATGCCTGCAGGAACCAGGAAAGTAAAATAAGTATGCAAATCAGGCTGGGGGTAATACAATGGGAACTTGTTGGACCTGCCCAAACAACAAACTACACACTATGCTAGTTAAGCAAGGCAGGTCAGGCCAGAGAGCAAGTTTATAACTTTGAACATAACACTGGCTTTTTCGTAGTCACTAGAGGCTTCTACCCTAAAATTGGTCCCTGAATGAAATCTTTGAGGACAGGTTGAGAATTTGTCCCGTTTATGAAACCAGCTCAGTGACTGAAGTCACAAAATGTTTATTGAGTTGTATAATTGAGTCTTTTTACCTTACAGAATTGCTTCCCCTGCATTGCATTGTGGTCCTCACTTTTCTGTCTTCGGGATGTTGACCATCCATTGTCTCACACGAAGTTCTCTTGACAGGGACCCAAGTGAGAAATGCTTTTCAAATGTCACTTCAGGAACAGAGGAAAACTAGGACTTTGGTTTTTACTTGTGGATGCTGTGGCTGTTCATCCTTCTCTCCCTATCTTGTTCCCTAAAAATCTGAGTGCCAAACTTGCATCGCTTTTTTAGCCTCTCGCCAGGAACACATGATACCTTTCTGCGTGAAAAGTTTACCCCTGGTTTGAATTATTATACTAATATGACTTTACTTTCTCCTTAGTTCCCTGATCTATTTATCCTTTTGGGCAGATTTTTTAAAAAAGTTGCTGTGCTATTTCACATCCACTGAGACTAGAGTATAGATTAATTGAGACCATTCCTCATTGAACAAAGCTTTGTGACCATGTTCTTCCATTCCCTAAGCTGATATTGCTTTAGATGAACTGGAGAAGGGGAATAAAGTTCTTTATTGACAAGATAAAAAATTTTAAATAAATGATTTACTGCATTTTTGGTGATATTTTTATTGTAGTAAAATACATAAAACATAAAATTTACCATTTCAACAATGTTTAAGTGTGTAATTCAGCAATATCATTAACATTCACCATGTCATGCAACTATCACCATGATCCAGCTCCAGAAAATTTCTGTCACCCCAAAGAGAGATTCTGCACTCATTAAACAATGACTCCTCATTGCCCCCCCTTCTCCCAGCCCCTAGTAACCACTACTCTACTATATGTCTTTACAAATTTGACTATTCTAGGCTCTTCATATAAGTGAAATCATATAGCATTTGTCTTTTTGTGTCTGGATTATTTCACTTAGCATAACATGTTCAAAGGTTCATCTATGTTATAGCATGTATCAGGGTTTCAATTCTTTTTTAAGACAATAATATTTTGTTGTATATACATGACACATTTTGTTTATCCATTCATCTTCCAATAGCCATTTGGGTTGTTTCCACCTTTTTGCTATTATGAATAATACTACTATGAACATCGGTGTACAAGTATCTGCATGAGTCCCTACTGTCAATTCTTTAAGGTATATACCCAAAAGCAAAATTGCTGGATCACATGGTAATTCTATGCTTTGCTTTTTCAGGAACCACCAAACGGTTTTCCACAGCAACTGTGATATTTTACATTTCTATATCAGCAATACACTGTGTTCCAATTTCTATACATCCTCACCAAAATTTTTTATTTTTTTAATGATGGCATCCTAATAGGTATAAAGTGCTATCTCTGATATACAGGTTTAATTAAAGGAGTCCTCTACCCAATTCAACACAAACTTTTGCTTTTCTTTGGGAGAAAAATTTAAAAAACAAGATTAGTGAGGGTTTTGTAAGTAATATGCTAAGGTAAGAAGTTTGAACTTGACTCTGCTTCATGGTTGTTGATTTGAATTTTATATTGTTTTATATATTATTTTTACTGAATTTATTGGGGTGATATTGGTTAGTGAAATTAAATAAGTTTCAGACATATAATTCCATAACATATCATCTGTATATTGTATTGTGTGTTTACCGCCACAAGTCAAGTGTCCTTCCATCGTAATTTATACCTCCTTTACCCTCTTCCACCTTCCTCCCACTCCCCTTTCCTTCTGGTAATCACTATACTGTTGTCTGTGTCTATGACATTTTTTATTAAACTTTTTATCTTTATTACCATGCCCCCTAATACCCCTGATCTCTGACAGCTGTGAATCTTGTTCTATACCTATGAGCCTGATTCTATTTTGTTTGTTGGTTTATTTTGTCCATTAGATTCCACATATAAGTGAAATCATGTGGTATTTCTCTTTCTCTGTGTGTCTTATTTCACTTAACATAATATTCTCCAGGTTCATCCATGCAGTTGCAAAAGGTAAGATTTCCTTTTTTTTTTTTTACAGCTGATTAGCATTCCATTGCATAAATGTACCACAGCTTTTTTATCCACTCATCTATGATGGACACTTGGGCTGCTTCCAAATTTTGGCTATTGTAAATAATGCTGCAATGAATATAGGGATGCATATATCCTTCCAATTAGTGTTTCAGATTTCTTTGGATATAGTCCCAGAAGTGGAATCACTAGGTCATATGGCAGTTCCATTTTTAATTTTTTTCTAATCAGAATATTTAAAACACTACACTTAAGAGATCTAGAATTACATATTTTAAGCAAATATTTGAACATTGATCAATATTTCAAGGTTGATTATTCTCTGAGCCTAAAGCAAGTTTCAACAAATTTTAAAATTTAAAATCATACCCAGTGTATTCTCTTAACACAAAGTAATTGAGTTCTAGATAAGTAAAAAAGAAAAAAATTAAATCCTTATATGTTAGAATTCAAGAAACATTTTAAAATAACCCATTGGTCAGTGAGAAAACCGTAATGAAAATTCAAAAATTAGATATTTTGAACTAGACATTAATAAAAATATTGCAACTCAAAGTTTGTGGGATTCAGGTAAAGCAATATTTGGTGGGAAATTTTATACTGTAAAAGTATGTATTAGAAATAAGACAAAATTAATGAGCTAAGCATCAATCACAAGAAGTCAGATAAAGAATAAAATAAACCCAAAGAAATTTAAGGAAGGATTAATGGTAGCTTGGAGATCCTCTTTCCTCATAGCTTTCATATCCTGGCACCCCCTCCTCCCAAGAATTATTCAACTACAAATGCCAATAGTGCCAAGGTTTAGAAACCTTGCCCAAAATAGATAATACTTGCCACTTTCAAGGACTTCAAGTATTTCTCCAAAATCTTACAAAACTATGTATTCTCCTGCATTTTTTATTTGATACCTAAAATTTTTAATTGTGTTATTGCAAAAGATGCAATCCTAGCTTATTTCAGTGAAACTCTTATATCATTTTTAAAACATCAAATGAAAATGAACATGACTACCTGTAACCCATCATCATTTACATGAAAAATATATTTAAAAACTTTACTTTTAGAGTTGAAATTCTATATTGTGACTTTTGGTCCTTGAATTCTTATTTCCATTCCATATCCCTCTCAGGAATTTATCCTAGTGTTAATGGGAGAAACTCTCAGAAACTTGGTTCTTTTCACTGATGCAATAAAGAATCACAGATCAGCAAGCCTACCAGCGTGCAAGCAAAGTTTATTAGTTCTAAGTTCTACTGGGAGAGCAAAAGCGGGGTGACAAGAGTAGGGTGACCAGAGGCCGGATGACCAGCTCCTGGGTGGACAGAGGCCTCTGGCCAGGCCACCCTCCCCCCAACCATATGGCAAAAAGAGCCAAGAGGGCCAAGAGGCCAAGAGAACGAGTCTTTTGTTCTGAGGACTTATGTAGTTGGTGGGATTGGGGTGAGGGAGTTACATATTGATTGACAGGTAAAGGTGGTGCCAGCTTCCCCTCTGCCCAGCGAGACATGACTACCCAAACATAGGTATATGTGGGGATCTGTTAGCCTGAATCCTTATTTTTTATCTTGTTCCTGGCTCTCTTTGTTCATTTTGCATATGTGATGGGAAGCAGGTAGTTAACCACAGTTGTTTTAGAGGCTTCTGGTGGGGGCACTGTAGACCCCTTCCCTCTCTATCTAGGCCTTGGGATGAATATGCAGTCTCAAAGCTTCCCTTTTCCCAGCTAGTGGAGATGATACACACAGACTTCCAAGGGCTCCCCCGCTGCACTATCATAATTTACTTGTGTTGTTTGGAATGCCTGGCAGCCTTATCAGACGAGGCTTAGAATTACTGGGTCAATGTGTAAGCCTTTGCTTTTAGCCTCCTGTATTAAGTTCTTTGTTAGATTGCAATGGTGAGGGCCCTGCCTTTATTTCCCCTCTGGTCATTCTTTCCAGCATAACAGGAAGATTTTCTCAGTGTGGATAAATGAAATCAAGGAAAAGAAAAAGTCCAGTGGGATGAGCTGGGTCTTGGAAAGTGCTCATTTTTCTTGCAAAGTGCCAGCTAAAAGCAGATGTTCTCAGGGGCTTCTTAGTTTAAGGTCCTTGTGTTCATTCTGCTGACAGAAAACTTACTTATATCTGGACAGGACCTAAGGATTTCTCAGTAGAATAGTATAGGAAATACAGGAAAAGAAGGTCAATTGTGATTCTTGACACACTAATCTTGAGTGACTTAGAAAACTGTCACCTTATGCAGTTAGAATCTGCACAGAGGCCTCATGTCATCCTCCCTGCAGTCCTGGAACAGTAGGACCCTCTGAGCCCTCTTCCTCTCCTTATGGACTAACTCCATCACCAGGGGCCCACCCTCATGACCTCGTCTAACCCTAATCACCTGCCAAAGGCCTCGCCTCCATAAAATACCACACTGGGTGTGAGAGTTTCAACCTATGAATTTGGGGGGAAGGGGACACAAACATTCAGTCCATACCATCCTGTAACAGAACACAGGAATCTTACCAAAAATACATCTACTTCAAATTCAGTAATTTCACTCCACTTGATCACTCAGCAACTGGTTAGAAATGCCATCAGGATGTGGCAGAGCTGCTTATAGTAAACAGAGACTGACAGTCTTAAGTGCAGGAGAAGGTCTTCTAGAATTCACACACCAGATAAATAGCCTCTACGGAGCCAAAAGTTAAAAGTAACTGTTTAAAAATTTTTAGCACCAAAGCAGGGGGCTTTGCACCATACTCCACTGCTTTTTGGGAATTGCTGCCTAGATTCTCCTCAGTGACCCTGATGGAACATGCTGCTTCTTGTAAAAGAAAAAAGAGCATATGCAATAAACCTGACAAGTTCAGGGGGCCACATGGAAGGCCTGACAAGCTCAGCGACCAAAACTCAGCTCACAGGATGGTCTGATCACAAATTCTTGATTGAGTAGGTCATGGTGGATAGTCATGCCCCAGGCCTGTAACTTCCTTAACAAAGGTCAATCTTTGCTTTAACTGAGCTCTGTGCTTTGTTTTTATGCATCTAGATTAATATTCCTTCCAAATGTCAGAGTGGTTTTCTGTTCCCACCCCTTGAAGGCAAAACCACCAGAACAGGAGCAGAAGATGAAAAGAAGCCCTCATTGTTATCTGATTCCCTGCATGCCATGTCCATGTGCAGTAAATGTCCACTATCTTGTACCCACCAATGTGAAAGAAGTATGTGTGTCTCTTCTTTTTGCTTTTTACCCAGTCCCAGAGGTCTCCCCACTTTGCTTTCTCCCACCTCCTTAATCTACCACCAATGACTCCTCCTTTTATCCTATGTATAAAATGAGCTGCAAAACATGCCTTTTCAGGAAACTTTTCCTCAGTCCACTGAGAGTTTGTTTTCTGGCAATTGTCATCAGTTTGGCACAGATAAACTTGTAAAAATTCTCTACAGGTTTGGATATTTCTTATGTCAACATTCTTGTCCTAATTGTTTGATTCCATAACAACAAGAAGGTGGAGACCACTTGCCCCATCCCCGATTCTTCTCTCTACTCCAGCAAGAGCAGGCAGGATGCTCTAGCTCCCACCTCCTTGAGAAACTTAAGATGAATGAATGTATTTCCCCCCACTGTAACCCTGGAGACCTTTGAACTTGATGGTTTCTACCAAGTTTCAAGAGCTCTATGCCTCATGGAATCTTCTGTTCTTTCACACTTAAAAAGGAGATGACAGAATCCTTTCAGACACTGAACAGTATATACAGTTAAATTTTTTATTTTCATGTAATTTTCACTGACTGGAGGTTACAACTTGTGGGGCTGGTCAATTGCTATTCTCTTTCAGTCAGAAAACACTTTAATTGAAGAATTCATATTTTCTAGTTCTGTGTTCTTCATTGATATAATGAATAGATCAATAACGGCAAAACAAGGCTCAATAAAAATATATTTTATTCTATTTTGGTACTTTTATAAATTAAGCAAATTTATAAATTTGCTGTTAATTGTCACTTATTGAATATCATTCTGGACCTCATAGAATTTCAAATTTAATATACGTCAGAAAGCATATTTAGTCTCTTTTTTGAAGCTTAAATTGTATCAGTTTTGGCAAGTAAAAGCTTTTCATATAGCTCCATTAATCTCTGAAAACTTCCTTGTCCCCTTACTCAACATGTTTCAGGACCATCTATACATTTCTGCCGCAGACAAGGCATCAACCACGTCTCCAAACAGCCATCTTTAGTGGAACAGAAATTTTACAGTCGAGTGACTTTTTTTTATGGATTGTTTTGGTAGAGAGCTAGAAAAATTATATATAAATAGTATATGAACATTTTATTCTATATACTATTTTTATAATATAATATAGAATTAAATATATTAATTATATTATTTTTTGCCATTGGTGATTTTTTAACCTTATAATTTTTTATGTTTTAAATTTTTATTTATTTTTAATTTTTTTCACACTTGTTATTGTTGCTCAAGTACAGTTGGCTCCATTTTCCCCCCCACCGCTCCCCTGTTCCACCCCAGCTATCCCTACTTCCCACCCTTGATCCTACTCCCCTTTGGTTTTGCCCATGTGTTTTTTATACATGTTCCTAACAACTCTTCCCCCATTTCCCCCCATTATCCCCTCCCACTTCCCATCTAGTTACTGTCAGTTTGTTCTTAATTTCAGTGTCTCCTGTTATATTTTGCTTGCTTGCTTGTTTTGTTAATTTAGGTTCCAGTTAAAGGTGAGATCATATGATGTTTGTCTTTCACCGCCTGGCTTATTTCACTTAGCATAATGCTCTCCAGTTCCATCCATGCTGTTGCAAAGAGTAGGAGCTCCTTCTTCATTCTGCTATGTAGCATTCCTTTGTATGAATGTACCATAGTTTTTTGACCCATTCATTTACTGATAGGCACTTAGGTTGTTTTCAGCACTTGGCTATTGTAACTTGTGCTGCTATGAATATTGGGGTACATACGTTCTTTTGGATTGGTGTTTCAGGATTCTTAGGGTATAATCCCAGCAGCGGAATTGCTAGGTCAAAAGGCAGTTCCATTTTTAGTTTTCTGAAGAAGTACCATACTGTTTTCCACGGTAGCTACACCAGTCTGCATCTCCACCAACAACGTACTAGGGTTCCCTTTTCTCTACAATCTCTCCAGCACTTTGTTGATTTGTTTATGTTGGCCATTCTGACTGGTGTGAAGTAGTATCTCATTGTGGTTTTAATTTGCATCTCTTTGATGGCTAGTGATGCTGAGCATCTTTTCATATGTCTCTGGGTCCTCTGTATGTCCTCCTTGGAGAAATGTCTATTTAGGTCCTTTGCTCATTTTTTAATTGGGATGTTTGTCTTCTTGGTTGAGTCATATAAGTTCTTCATATATTTTGGGGATTACACCCTTGTCCGATGTACATTGGCAGATATGTTCTCCCGTACAGTTGGTCCCATTTTCATTTTGATGTCGGTTTCTTTAGCTATGCCAAAACTTCTTAATTTGATGTGGTCCCATTTGTTTATTTTTTCCTTTATTTCCCTTGCCTTAGGAGATAAATATATCAGCAAAAATATCACTATGTGGGATATCTGAGATTTTACTGCCTATGTTTTCTGCTAGGACTTTTATGGTATCACAACTTATATTTAAGTCCTTTATCCATTTTGAGTTTATTCTGGTGTATGGTGTAAGTTGGTGGTCTAGTTTCATTTTTTTGCCTGTACCAGTTCAGTTCCCCCAACACCATTTATTGAAGGGACTATTTTTATACCATTGTATGCTTGTGCCCCGTTTTTCAAATATTAATGGACCATAGGGATTTGGGTTTATTTCTGGGCTCTCTATTCTGTTCCATTGCTCCATGTATCTGTTTTCATGCCAGTGCCAGGCTATCTTGATTACAGTGGGTTTGTAGTAAAGTTTAATATCATGTATTGTGATCCCTCCAACTTTGTTCTTTCTCAATATTGCTAAAGCTATTTGGATTCTTTTTTTTTTGGTTCCATATAAATTTTTGGAATATTTGTTCTAGATTTATGAAATATGCCATTGGTATTTTAATAGGAATTGCGTTGAATCTATAGATTGCTTTGTTTAGTATGCACTTTTTTAATAATGTTGATTTTTCCAACCATGAATATGTATATGTTTCCATTTATTTGTATCTTCCTTGATTTCTTTCTTCAGGGTTCTATAGTTTTCTGAGTACAGGTCTTTTATATCCTTGGTTAAATTTATTCATAGGCACATTATTTTTCTTGTTGCTGTGGTAAATGGGATTTTTTTCCTAATTTCTGTTTATGATACTTTGATGCAGACACCAGTCCACAGTATCCACATCATTATGGATGAAATGAGACATTCACACGGACTACTGAGTCTGGTGGAGGAAAAGGGACAGCATGGCTTTTCTCTCAAGGGGAGCAAAAGCCTCAGCCTCTGCCATAAGAGGCCTTTATTGGGTTTTCCCACCCATTACATGATGGTCCTCATTTACTATGCATGGTTTGCTTTAGGTGGTTACCTTTTACAGAAAACAAAGGAGCCAATGCTGCTAATCACATCACAGAAGAGGGGTATTTGTAATGAAAAGGCAAAAGTGGTTGAACCAGTTACACTCATCCTTGGAAGGTTTAGCATGGATTTTAGGAAGTTGCTTTGCAGTAAGTGTTTTCCACTCGGGGCTGGGCCCATGCCACACAGGATGGTCTACTACAATACTTCATTGTGTGTGTACAAGAATGCCACTGATTTCTGAATATTGACTTTGTATCCCACTACTTTGCCAAATGTGCTTATTAGGTAGAGTAGATTTTTTGGTGGGGGAAAAAAAACTACTTACCACCTATTGCAAAGTGTCTTCTGTACTCCTTCGCTTTCAAACTTCATAACAGCTAAGATTCCATTGATTGTTCCAGTTATTTGTCAGAAGATCTACCAAGAACCCAAGTTGGGGACAAGAGCAAGTGGACTCAGCTTCTACCTACAGGCTGCCATCTTCTCACCCCTCATATTTTTATACTAAAAGTTTTTATTCCTAAAGTAATAAAGATAATTTTTGTTTTCCAAACAATACAGAAAATAGTTTCAAATAATAATACAGCACAAAAAATAAAATTACTGGCTAGAAAGTTCAAAAATTTATCTGCAGTTCTTTTGTTTTTAGAATGTATCTCACAAAAGATGTTCAAGGAAATCATTTTGTTCCTGAGTCATCTGTACTCACCCACATTAGATGGCTCTGTAATGACCTCTCTGGTAGAGAGTTTAGTTTACCTCAATTATTTCAGTTCCTTTTCTTTTTTTTTCTTATTTTTTTCTCTTGTTTTTATTTATTTTTTATAAAGATTTTATTTACTTATTTTTAGAGAGGGAAGGGAGGGAGATAGAGAGAGAGAAAAACATCAATGTGCGGTTGCTGGGGGTTATGGCCTGCAACCCAGGCATGTACCCTGGCTGGGAATTGAACCTGGGACACTTTGGTTCCTAGCCCACGCTCAATCCACTGAGCTACACCAGCCAGGGCTTCAGTTCCTTTTCAATGTATGGGCATTGCCACCCCAACAGCTTACAGTTCTGTTTTTAGGAGGTGGAGGCTTTTGGATGCTAGACTATTAATCTTTTCTTGCTGGAGATAGTCAGCTATTGGCTGAGAGACAGGAGTGCACTCTACCAGTCCACTGGGAGATATATACAAGGGTTACATTTCACCATCATTTGTTCTTTCTACAATTACTTCGCATAATTATAAATACAACATTTGCACTATACGTACATGCTTTCTGTTTCAATAAACCAAATCTGACAACTATTTAAAACTCTTCTGGTAATTTCAGAAGCCAGTATTTTTGTGTAGTCAATAATATTATTTTATAAATTCTACTAGTCATTTCCATTCATAGACATTTAAAATCATCTTACTCTCTTTCCTGATATATTGGGTCTTCTTTATTTTATAAAATATAACATCTGCCTACTAAGTTAATATATCATGTCATGCTAAGGTTTGCAGTAGATATAGCTAACTGATTCTCCCAATCAGTGTTATCCTGACCCAGTGCTAGAGAATTTCAAAATTTTCCTGTGGGGGTACGAAGGTGGTACTGTGTTGTACTGAATTTCACATAACTAGCAAAGAACAATAGCTAAAAATTCAGCTCTTGAGATTTTGCCTCAAATCCTCCTTTGACTCATGGGTTAGATTTTACCTTTTATATTATCTTTGTCCTTATTTTAATTATTCACAAACCTAATGCAGAAGTCCAATTTTTCCAGATGCATTTAGATTAATATAAAAGTCTATTAACAGTGATATACAAGTATAAAATTCCTAAAGCCAATTAATTATGCTATAAAATATTGTCAATGAATTTTAAACATTAAATACAAAACTAATACAGTAACTAGAAAATGTAAGATATTACACTCCTGCACTATCCCCAGAAATCTCACATGAGAACTTTTCTATAGATTAATTTCCATATTATTCTGAGTTCTGCTAGAATCTTTTCTGATCTAAATCTCCCTCAGTAGAGAATGTCAATTAGAAGGCAATTTTTTTCTTAAATGAGTAAGCATTCTACACCTTTCCAAGATTTTTCTTTCAATGAGCAGAGGAGAATGAAGGTGCCTCGTGACCTTCATATAGGAAACATGTGGCCCCGGTGCCCACCAGGTGACCTTTTAGTCAAATGTTAGCAAACTTCAGAAAGGCTCTGTGAAAGGAGCATTTCAACATATGTTTGAAGTGTGATATTTATTAGCAAGATATTTAGAATTCATATAATGTTGTAATAGTTGCTATTCCCTTGTAAACAAATAATGAATGTCTACAAAGGGGTGATGGTATTTTCCAAAGGAAGAAAATGTCAATGACTTCTTGATTGGCTGAGACTTTGAACACTCACACTACGTGATGTGGAGTCTTGTTGGTTATGGAGGCCTGACTTTCTCGACGGGCCTTTGGGTTATATTTTGTCTCATTTATAAGCCTTTGAGCAGTTTAATCTTTCATCTGTTTAATATATCTTATTTCCTTTTTAAGTATTTTAGTTTTCTGCATTAACAAATAGAACCTTCCCAAGTATTTAAATTACTCCAGTAAAGCTAATATACTTATAAACACTATAGCAAACCTTATAAATGTAGTAAACTGTGAAATTTCTTAAATGTCCCAACATTGGCTATAAACACAATAAGTGTTCAACTAAAAGTTATAAATCTAAGAGATGAAAATGATTCCTTGGCCCCTAATATATATTTCCCCTTTCTTCCATAGGAATACAGTCCTTGATTTTTGTCTGGGCACATCATCTCCTGCAAAACGGACATTCTCCAACCTTTCTTGGACCTAGTTGTGGCCACGTGACTAAGTTCTTCCTACAAGTATTGTTGTGGACTAAATTGTATGCCACCCCCAAATTCATGTGTTGAAGTTCAAACCCCCAATACCTCAAAATGCTGGTCCCATCCAGAATGATTCCTTGATTTGATTATTTTTCTCTTAAGATCTTTAAATGATTTTTTTTCTGGTGAACTTGAAAGATTTTTTCACTTGATGGAATCCTTCCTCTTCAGACCATGCTGTTCTTACAGATACTGAAATGGTAGAGAATTGAGTTTTGGATTTCTCCCATGGGTCTTCTGACTGAGGACACCCAGTCTTCAAGGTTATTCTGCAGACAGGACACCCCTGGGTTTGTGCCCAGCTTCGTTGTTTGTTAGCTGTGGATACCTACCAGACCAGCTCTGCGTCCATTCGGAGCCTGCTTTCTCATATAAAAATGCGAAGAACACTCATACATGCTTCAAGGGATTTACTGAGCAATTTAAACAAGGTTATATATATATATATATATATGCATGTATATATATTATGTATATTATCACTGTGCTTAGAACATAACACTTAATAAATGTAGCTATAGTAATATATTATTGTCAGTATTATATGGAAATAAATTTAAAGAATTAACAAATAGTATAAAAATGTGTGAACCTGTTAAGGATTAAATTGGACTTCCATGTACATTTTATACTTCCCTTGGGCTCCTGATGCTCAGACCCCTGAGGAGAAGTGTTTGCCATTCTGGGAGCAACTCTAGCATGAGACTTCTCATGTGAAAATACCAAAGCCTCTGTGAGAAGTAAGATTTTTTAGTGTGTCTCTGGTCTTTTTCTGAGCTGAAGTTTGGGTGGAGGGCAAGCATGAAAAGCTTCTGAGCAAGGAGGGGTTTGGATGCTGGTAGCTGGGGGAGGACAGTGGCATGTTAAATATAGAAGCAGCAAGGAGCTGAGTGACATGTTTCCTATTCTTAGTTCAGCCAAAGGTCTGGTCTCTCTAATCACTGTTTTCTCTCACCCATTTTGTTGCATTTGTCAAGTGCTGTCTCCTTCAAATTCAGAGCATTTCTTCCTCCCTGTTGGCTTGGAAGCAGCTCCCCTTATCCAGCCAGGAGGGTTTTATTGACTTCCCTGGCCTGGTTCAACCTCTCCTTAAAAATAAAACAATATCAAGTGAAAATCCTGCCTTTGAGAGAGTCCTCCTTGAAAAACTTGAATATTTACAAATACGCATATTTACTCGCCCTCAGTTTAGTAATGAAAGAAACTCTCATTTTTTTGGTTTGCGAATTGTTTTCTCGACCTTTGATCAAATTGAAGATGACCTTTATTTCTGTGTGTGTGGTGTCTAGTGTACTTGATTGAATGTGTTCTTTCAGTACATTTACATTAATGTTAAAATTAATTTGTGACATCTTCCCTATCTCTGATACCTTCACATAGAAGCCTATGTGCATTAGTACTGACTATACACCACCCTGCCGTATAAAAGAAGAAATCCTACGTGTAAAGGAAATACACATCTAAAGTAATAGTTCTTATAGTAAAATTCTGATACAATTAAGCCTCCTTTAAGGCCCAACATATAACTTGAGTTTAGAAAAGCTTTTGAATACTTATATTTCACATCTGGAAACATTCTCAGAGGTCACCGAAGCCTTAGATTCTTAGGGGATAATTCCTTTAATCAAGAATGGAAATTAATTATATAGCCAAAGCTACTTCCCAATTTAAAAAGGAAATAGAAGATTCCTCTAAAATATGATTGACTGAACAATCAAAAACCAATGTGTACACATCACCATCTCCGTTATTAGTATTATTAAGTACACCTATGCACAGAAGTTCTGGGCTCAGTAGTGGACCACTGGCAGGGTATTGCTATTCTCTCATGGGAACATGCTCAACTTGTTCTTGGCTCTTCTGCAGTCAGGGGGAGCGGGGCTGGGGTGGGGGAGAAGGGCTCCCTTCCTGTTCCCACCCCCCATGATGAACCCATGCCCCACCTCTATTTAGGAGAGACTACGTTGCCCAAGACTGGCTGTCTGCGTGTGGCAAGTCAGTGCGGGCCCACACTCAAGGCGCTTGTGCTTTTGAGTTCCTTCCTCTCTGGGTCCTGATACCCAAGCAAGAAAGATCTCTTTTCTCTTTGATGTCTCCTAACTCTGTCCATCCTTGGCTAGTTTTTTCTTCTTTTGAGTAACTTACCACTTTATCTCCTCTTTCTCTAGCCCCTTTATTTTCTGGAGTCAGGGAGAGGGGGCAGGCTCTCGGGGCTAGCATGCTAATCTTGGTCTCACTCTTAGTTCAGCGGGTTCTCTGAACCTTGGTTTCTGCTCAGGATTGGTCTAAGAGAAGGAGGTACCCTGGGGTTGATGAAGGGAATGCACACAAAAAGCAAATGTCACTTGAAATATATCTCTGCCAAATGATTTTTATAAATTAGATCATTTTAGAACTGAAAAAGGTAACACATTTTTAGTCTACTTATTTCACTTACTGACAGAGAAACTGTGGCCCAGAGATGCTAAAGAACTTGCCTGAAGTCACCTAGTGAATGGCAGAGGCCACACTGTGGTCCACATCTCCACACTCTGAGGCCCATATGATTTCCTGAGCAGTGTGCTGCCTCTTACGCAAGAACTCGATTACTGTATTAAGAGCTCCTAATGAACCATAGATAATTTATGCTGGCTTTTAGGATATTAATGAAAATGGTACCATTTTGGATATTCTTCTTGTACCGGCAGAACACAAGTACCAAAATTAAACCCCATGTTTCTCAAATAATTTAAAAAGAAACATTTCTTGGTCATTCCAGATAGCTGGTTATTTGTCACCAAACTGAAGAAGTGGCTTAGCAGAGATACTCCCTCTAGGTCAGTGTGTGATAAAGCAATAAATCATTAAACAATCAAGTTATGTCACTCTTGGCTGAAAAATCCAGTTCTGGTAGCAATTTTTCAGCCAGGATTGACATAACTTGCTACCAGAACTGAATTTTTCTAAGCAGACTGGCAAGAAATGCCAAGATACTTATCCTTAGTATTTTGCACAGCTTCTTGGTACTCATTATTTCTTTCTGGTCTAGGAGACCATAAACCTCTTTTAATTAACTTATGTCTTCACATGTCACATCCTGTATAAACCTCAGGGGTTCTGGAAGAAACTCAAAATAGGATTCAAATAGCCAGGCTTCCAACAGGCCTTTATCCCCTTTGCTCTGGAAGAGGATCCTGTGAGTTAGTGTGCCATGTGCACCACTAGAGGGCACTTTGACACTTGCTTTTGAATCGACAGTTTCTGGCATCCCCAAGTTGCAATCATGTGTATTGGTTGTTGTGTCCACACACAAGTAAAATTTTGTGGTATCACTAATTAAGTTCTCTCCCTATATAATAGTGGTTCTCTGCAATCCTTAACAAATATTGGTTGATGATGTGATAGTTACAATGGATTCCAGTTAATTAACAAGAAATTGATGAAGTCTAAATATAAGTATCAGAAAAGGACTCAAAGAGCTAGTGCATTATGTTTTGGTTGTCTTCCTTAGTAGGGAAGTGCTCAGAATAATAGTGTGATTCACTAGACAAGTGGGACAGATACACAGGGTGAGCCCCATCCAGACAGGTGTGTGTCTTGCAGTCAGCAGGTAAATTCAGATTCTGCTAAGGAGGAAGAGCAGACAAGCACTGGGCAATTACAGCTATATAATAAATATTAATATAAATATATCATGATGTATAACATTATATATTATATCAGTATATTATATATAAATATATTATATTATAAATATATAAATGAGTATTGTATATACATATGAATGAATATTGTATATAAATAGAATATATATACATATATTCTCTAGGAGTGGAAGGATCAAAGGAACTTGGATGAAATAGGTATACTGAATACTGTAAGGAAAAAGAAAGGCAAGGCATTTAAAAATGTTTAAGATCAGCAAAGTCCTTCTACTCACCTTCCTCCAGTAGTCTAGAGGCCATTGCATTGAAAACACCTGAGGCCAGCCAGGACTAAGCATGTGTCGGAAGTGGAGGTGTGTTATGATTCCTTCCTTTAAACAGAAATGACAAATATTTGAAAGGACAATGGGTGGAGAGTTGTCACCATAGACATACTGATAAACTTGAACAAATTCTCAACGCAACAAAAAACAAAGAAATGGAAGTTGGAAATTTTGGAGAGCGGACATCAAGCAGCATTAAACTCTGCAACAACAGGATTCACCTCTTCGTGGTGGCCCAGTGACCCAGCCTCATCATTCTGACTGCCTGTCTCAATCCATTCTCTCCATTCCTTCCCACTTCCAGAAAGCAAACCTCTTTGGCTCTGGGAGTAATTTATTCACTAAGAGTTTCACCTTGCATTCTCCTTGACAAAAATTCCATGTGTCATCTGTGACAGGGCATTGTGGCTATTTTCAGGCTGCCTCCTCTCAGTTCATCATGATCTCCATCCCCATTCCCATAGGCTGCTTCAATGCAGGTGGTCTCCCATCCCCAAACTTGTCTCCACCGGCTTTGATGAAAATTTTGGAATTCAGGGCCTCTTGTGGTTTTTTGTTTGTTTGTTTGTTTGTTTTTGTATTCTCTCATAAGCCTAGAAGAAGGTTCTCTACATAAAAATCATATTTAGAGCTGAACTAGAACTTAACTGTCAACTAGTTTACCCTCAATTAGAGAGTTTATGTTGAATGCCCAACATTAAGATCCTATAAACCTTTTAAATTTCCTCTGTGAGATGTTTAAAATAAAGCTACTAAAAACATTAGAGGTTTTGCATGAACATAAGTTTTTATTTCTTTGAGATAAATGTCTGGGAGAAATTGTTGTGTCATATGATAGTTGGATGTTTAGTTTTTTAAGGTGCTACCAGACTGCTTTCCAGAGGAACTGAACAATTTTATATTCCCAGCAGCAATGTGTGAGTGATCCAGCTCCTCCATAGCCTCAACAGAATTTCCTGTGGTTGCTATCTTTTATTTTAGTTATTGTAATGGGTGTATTGTGACCTCCCTGTGATTTTAGTTTTCATTTTTCTAATGGCTAATGATGCTGAACACATATTTTTTTAAAGATTTTATTTATTTATTTTAGACAAAGTGGACGGGAGAGAGAAAAAGAAGGAGAGAAACTCAATGTGTGGTTGCTTCTTGCATGCCCCCTACTGGAGATCTGACCTGGCCTGTAACCCAGGCATGAGCCCTGACTGGGAATCCAATCGGTGACCCTTTCGTTTGCAGGCCTGAGCTCAATCCACTGAGCTACACCAGCCAGGGTACTGAACATATTTTCATGTGTTTACTTTCCATCTGTGTATCTTCTTCAGTAAAATGTCTGTCCACCTCTCTCTTTTTTTTTCTCCTTGGGTACATTTTTTTAAAACCATTATAGAGTTCTTGATATATTTTAAATATAAATCCTTTGTCAAATATGTGGTTTGCAAATATTTTCCCTCAGTCTCTACCTCATCTTTTTATTCTCTTAACAGGCCTTTCACTGAGCAAAAGTTTTTAATTTTGATAAAGTCTAATTTATCAAGTTTTCCTTTTTTGAATCATGCTTTTGTTGTCAAGTCTAAAATTACTCTGTCTAGCCCTAGATTCTGAAGACTTTTTCTGATTTTTTAATCTAAAAGTTTTACATTTTAAGTCCATGATCCATTTTGAGTTAATATTTGTATTAATTAATTAATTAACAAATATTTGTAAGACTTAGGTCAAGAGTCATTTTGTTTGCCTCTGGCTATCCAATTGCTCCAGCACTATCTGTTGAAAAAATTTTCTTAAAATGAATTATTGTTGTACCTTTATCTGTTTCTGTTTTCTTTATTTTGTGTCATTGATCTGTATGTCTATCTTTTCCTAAAGGTTTTATTTATTTATTTTTAAAGAGAGGGAAAGGAAGGGAGAAAGTGAGGGAGCAAAACATCAATGTGAGAAAGAAACATCTCTTGGTTGCCTCTTGTATGAGCCCCAACCAGGGACTGAACCCTCAACCCAGGCATATGACCTGACCAGCAATCCAACTGGCAACCTTTTGCCTCTTGGAATGATGCCCAACCATCTGAGCGATAGCAGTCAAGGCTATATGTCTATGTTTCATCAATGCCACACAGTCTTCTTTAAAAAAAAAAAAAAAAGTAGACCAGCACTGGTCGGGTGGCACAATTGGTTAAAGCATCATGCCATGCACCAAAAAGTTGTGCATTTGATTCCCAGTCAGGGCTTGTACCTGGGTTGCAGGTTTGACCCCCAGTCAGGCATGTGTGGGAGGCACCTGATCAATGTGTTTCTCTCTCTCCTCCTCCTTCTTCTTTCCTTTCTCTAAAAATCAATAAATATATCCTCAGATAAGGATTTAAAAAAGATCATAATTTAGAACCTTTTTATCAGATTTCTAGGAATTTTCTACCTAGATAATAGTGTTATCTGCAAATAGGAGTAATTTTATTTCTCCTTTCCAAATTCTATACCTTTTGTTTCCCTTTCTTGTCTTATTGCACTGGCTAAAATATCTACCACTATACTGAATAAAAGTAATGATAGCAGAGATACTTTTATTGTTCTCAATCTTAAGAAGAAAGCAGTCTTTCACCATTAAGTGTAATGTTAATTGTAGGTTTTTGTAACTTTTTTAAAAATCAAGTTAAGGAAATTCTTCTGTATTTCTATATTTTAGAAGTACTTTCATTGTGACTGAGTGTTGAATTTTGTCAAATTTTTTTCTGCATTGATTAACATAATCATGAGGTTTTTATTCAGTCTGCAATTATGAAGGAGATTAATTTTTGAATATTGAATCAAGCTTGCATCCTTGCAATAAACTCCACTTGTTCATGATATATAATTCTTTTTATACTTTGTTAAATGCTTTTTCATCCACATTCATAAGGAATATTAATCTGAAGTTATTTTGTTTTAATGTCTTTGCTTTTGTTTATCAGGGTAATACTTGTTCATAAAATGAAGTGGGATGTGATCCTTCTTCTAGTGTTTGGCAAAGATTGTGTAGAATTGGCATTAATTCTTTTTTAAATGTTTGCTAGAATTGTCCAGTGAAACAATCAGGGACTGGAGATTTCATTTTTTTTGGAGCTTAGTGGGGGTTGGGGAGGTGAGGGGGTAGAGGGATTGTGTGAAAAAGAAAAAGGATTCATGGACATGGACAAAGTGTGGTGGTTGCTGGGGGATGAGGTATAAGTGGTATAATGGTAATGAAAACAGTATAATAAAGATTAAATAAAAATAAATAAGTAAATATTTAAAAAATTTTAAAAATCCAACACTTGAAGAGAAGTTGGATTTCTGCAACTTCTGGAAAACCAGCTGGCACTAAAAAAAATAATAATGAAGTGGTCCCCTATATCCATGGGGAAAAAATTACAAATTCAATTTATATGACAGTTATACAGCTATTCAAATTAACCCTGAGGCCACACTCCCCTTTTATCTCCTCCTCCACATCTTTTAGCCCATTTTTGTCTTTGTTATCCAAACTGAATAATTTCTATTGTTCTATCTTCTAGTTCTTTCTTATGTGCCTTCCATTTTGCTTTTGAGCCCACTCATTGAGTTTTTCATTTTGGTTATTGTGTATTATTTTCTTTCTTTCCTTCTTTCCTTCTTTCCTTCCTTCTTTCTTTCTTTCTTTCTTTCTTTCTTTCTTTCTTTCTTTCTTTCTTTCTTTCTTTCTTTCTTTCTTTCTTTCTTCTGCTGAGACTTTATTCTTAGCTGATACCTTTTTCATTTGTTTAAAGTATATTTTGGTTGCTTATTAAAATGTCTTATGATGGCTGCTTTATCTTGGGTGTTGACATCCACTGATTGTCTTTTTCTTTCAGTTTGAGATCTTCCTGATATTTGGTATCATGAGTGACTTGATATGGAAACTTGAACATCTGGATTTTATTTAAACCTTCTGCTTTAGCTGTTTTTCTTTCTGACACTACTGTGACAGGGAAAGGTGGGGTACTACATTGTTACTGCCAGGTTGGAGGAGAAGTCCAAGTTCTCCACTCATCTTCTGTTGACTCTCATGGTAGAGAGGGACTCCTCATTACTGCTGGGTGGGGGGTGGAAGTTCCTGGTCCCCATTAGGCCTCTTCTGATACCTGGATGAGAGAGGCAGGGGTTTTTAAAAATTATTGCTCTTCATATGGCCTCTCTTGACATAATGGGGAAATAAGGGTGTGGTGGCTTCATTACCTCTGAATGGTGGTAAAAATCCTGACTCTCCATTAAACCTTCCCTCACACCACCCCAGTGGGAAGGTGGGAGGCACTTCATTACTTCTGGCTGGGGTGTAGAAGGCTCACCATATGATTTCTATTAACATAGTGAGCAGAAAGAACAATTGATTATTACTTGGTGGGGATGAAAGTCCTGGCCCCATTCTTGCTCTTCTCTGACACTACCCCTATGGGAGACATGATGGGGTGCCTTATTACAGCCTGGTGAGATAGGAAGTCCATGGTCTGCACTTAACCTTTGTAGATATGGGTAGGGGTGGGGTGACAGATTTTTCTGTGGTTTTGTCTGGAGTAGAGTGGTTATTAGCTAAATGTTTTCTGTCTTCATACCCTGCCCCTTTTCTGGCTAGGGAGAGTAGGCTTTTGTTCTGCCTTCTTTTATTTCTGTGCATGTTGAAGTTTCACTGTTGTTGGCATCTTCAGCTCTGAGTCTGGGAAACATGGGGCAAAATCCCCCAAACAATGAAAAAATTGAAAAAACAAGTCAGAAAACTTGCCATGTTGGTCCTTTGGTTCTAAGGGATGTTGTCAGTCTACCTTCTTTTCTCCATCTTTCAGAGTTTTCTTTTCTTAAATTATGTTTTATTGATTATGCTATACAGTTGCCCTGATTTTTCCTGCTTAGTCCCCCTCCACCCAGTACCCCCTCCCCCTCAGGCAATCCCCACACCTTTGTTCATATTCATGGGTGTTGTGTATAAGTTCTTTGGCTACTCCATTTCCTACACTGTACTTTATATCCCTATGGTTATTCTGCAACTACCCATTTGTACTTCTTAATCCCCTTACCTCTCCACTCTTTCCCTCATACCCCTCTTCCATCTGGAAACCATCAAAATGCTCTCTGATTCTGTCTCTGTTCTTCTTGTTTGCTTAGTTTGTTTTTTAAATTCAGTTGTTTATAGGTATGTATTCATTGCCATTTTATTGTTTATAGTTTTGATCTTCCTTTTCTTAAATAAGTCCCTTTAACATTTTGTATAATAATAGTTTGGTGATGATGAACTCCTTTAGTTTTTTCTTGCCTGGGAAGCTCTTTATTAGCCCTTTGGTTCTAAATGGTAGCTTTGCTGGCTGTAGGTCCCTGTTTTTCATGACTTTGAATATTTCTTGCCAATCCTTTCTAGCCTGCAAAGTTTCTTTTCAGGAATCAACTGATGGTCTTATAGGACTCCCCTGTAGGTAACTAACTTTTTTTCTCTTGCAGCTTTTAGAATCTCTCTTTATCCTTAACCTTTGGCACTTTAATTATGATGTGTCTTGAAGTGGGCCTCTTTGTATCCATCTTATTTGGGATTCTCTGTGCTTCCTGGACTTGAATGTCTATTTCCTTCACCAAATTAAGGAAGTTTTCTTTCATTATTTTTTCAAATAGATTTCCAATTTCTTACTCTTTCTTTTTTCCCTCTGGCACCCCTATGATGTGAATGTTGGAACACTTAAAGTTGTCCCAGAGGCTGCTTATATGATCCTTATTTCTTTTGGATTCTTTTTTCTTCTTGTTGTTCTGATGGTTGTTTTGTACTTCCTTATGTTCCAAATCATTGATTTGATTATTGGCTTCATCCATTCTACTGTTGTTTCTCTGTAAATTGTTCTTTATTCAATTAGTGTGTCCTTCATTTCTGATTGAATCTTTTGTATGCTATTGAGGTCCTCACTAAGTTCCTTGAGCATCCCTATAACCAGTGTTTTAAACTCTGCATCTGATAGCTTGCTTATTTCCATTTTATTTAGCTCTTTTTCTGGAGTTTTGATCTGTTCTTTCATTTGGGCCATGCTTATTTGTCTTCTCAGTTTGGCAGCCTCTGTGTGTTTGTTTCTGTGTATTACATAGAGCTTCTATGACTCTGTGTCTTGATAGTGTGGCCTAATATAGTAGGTGTCCTGTAGGGTCAGTGGCACAGCCTCCCCTTTCACTCAAACTGGGTACTCGAGGTGTTCCCTTTGTGTTGGCTGAGTATACAGCCAACACTTGTAGTTGAGCCTGAATACCTGTGGCAGGTGAATGGGAGGGATTTGCCCAGGCCAGTCAGCTGCAAGGACTGGCTGTGACCACTGACCACCAACTTCTGCCCTCCATGGAAGATTGGATGTGCAGGAGTAGGGTGGTGGTGTTCTGATGTGGTCTGTAGTTGCCCATTGGGTACACAGACTGGGGCTTCCTGGGTGGTGTAGGGCAACATCAGCTGCCACCTGTGTTTTGCCCAGGGCTACCCTGCCTGAGCTATAAAGCAATCTGAGATGGTTGCTACTTGTGCTGGACTTGGTGATTCTCAGGCAAAGCCAAGCTGTGAATCTAGGCTGGCTGCTGCTAGTGCTGGGCCTGGGACTCACTGAGCCCATCTGTTGCTTGTTTGAGAGGATTTAGGAAGTTGTGAAGCACAAGCCAAGACCAGCCTTCATATGGAAAATCATCTTGGGTGGGGCTGTAAATTGGATGGGGCAGAATCTCTGGGGGTTTCTAAGGTGGGGCAAGCAGTGTTAGCTAGGTTGATGGAGCCTTAGATATGGCACTACCTTGCTGGCTTTGTGGCCCTGTACAGAGAGGGTTCAGATAGGGACAATGACTTCTGCTCACCTTGATGTCAGATACTTCAGTTTCTTCCTGTATGCCACTAGTTCCTTTCAAGCTGCTACCCCAGTTCAGGAGCTTAAAGTGAGTGAGTCTGTGTAGGTGAGTCTCTGTGTGAATTCTTTAAGAGAAACTGCTAGATGTGCCAGTTGTTTTTTCCACTGACTCAATCCCTGCTGGTTTTTGCAGCCAGACATTGTTGGGACTTATCTTCCTTGGCACTGGAAGCCTGGGCTGGAGAGCCTGGTATGGGGCTGAGACTCCTCACTCCTGAGATATCCTTCTCAAATTTTTATCCACCACATGGTGGTAGCCCAGCCTGTTCTGTGTCTGTACCCCTCCTACAAGTCTGGATGGATGTGGTTTTTTTCATCCCAGTTGTCAGACTTCTATTTTACTTGATGCCTGGTGGTTCTGAGTGATGGCTGTTCTATATTTTAGTTGTAATTTTGATGTGGTTGTGAGAAGAGGCAAGCCATGTCTGCCTACACTGCCATCTAGATCAGAAGTCCAGAGTTTTCTTATGTTTGTTTTGCATACAGGGCCCAGGATTTTTAGTTATACTTAGCAAAAGGTATAGTGAAAAGGACTTCTCCATCTTCCCAGAAGAGTAATTCAATTTCCCATATTTTAAATGAGGAAGTTGTTGTATATTTTCTCAAGATGTTTTAAGCAAAAAATCTGTTATTCTATGATATATTAAATCCTTATTTGCATGTTTTGTGTGTTTACTAGGGGATTATAGTCACTACAGTATAAATGTGGTTTTAATTCCAACTTTGTAAGCACGTTCCCACTCACCCCCATATGCTTTCTCTGTGGTCAGGGAGAAACAAGGGAAAATTCTTAGAATGGTATCACTCATCTCTTCAATAAAATGGACAAGCTGTTGTACCTGTTGTAAGGTGATGGTAATTGCTTTGGGAGGAACCCCTCTTTAGAATATGAAAGGTCTAGGAACTCCCAAATGAGAGAGAGAGAGAGAGAGCATGAGAATTTGAGAAACCCTGATCAAGGGTAAAATATTTTTTTACCCAGAGCACAAGCTTTATTTTATCCATTCTGTAGACATTTCTCATATTAAAGTGCTAATTCAAACACTGCTGTACAAACTGACATCAGCATGTGTTTTCAGCATTCCTTCATCATTCCATTTTCAAGCTCCTATCCCAAACAAGATGGTTTAGTCTTTAAAATTGGTGACATTGGCATGCACAGCAGTGTAAAAATTTGTTCAAATGTTAATGCAAGCAATTGCTGTTAATTTCCTGTTTACCCTAATCCAAAAATGTGAAACTTTATTCATTCAGCCAGCATTTATTCCCAACCCAGATAGCTCTCTCTCCTGGCTCTCTCATAGCCTCCCTCCCATGGTTCACCCTTCTTTCTTTACTCAGACTCATTCCTACAGAAACACCCTTTATTCTTTTCATTTCTTCCATGCTCCCACTATTTTATTCAGTTATTTACCAATCTTTTTTTACATTGAAACAAATATAATAAAACTTTTTTACATCAATTGTCTAAACAATTAAAATTTAACCTTGATGGAACAACAGTTATTCCGTATTTCAATTAATTTCTTAGTTGGGTCTTTCATAGGGATGATTTTTTTGAGTATCATCTAATTTTTCAAGATATAATTCATATAACATAAAATTCACCATTTAAACTCTACAGTGCAGTGGTTTTTAGAATATCATAAGCTAAGTGATGCCCATGAAGGGGCGGAGGGAGGCGACAGATGAAGGGCTGGCAGGATGGAGTTTGAGGGAGTGGGCAGTCATTTTTTAATGTTGTAAAGGAAATAGATCAAGTGTGTCAAACTCACTTTCACTGGGGGCCACATCAGCCTCCTAGTTGCCTTCAAAGGACTGAATGTAATGTTAGGACTGTATAAATGTAACTACTCCTTAACTAGGGGTGAGGAGCTCTACATTCAGCCCTTTGAAGACAACTGGGAGGCTGATGTGGCCCCCAGTGAAAATGAGTTTGACACCCCTGATATAGATGCAAACAAAGAGTATGCAGAGGTGATAAATCATGGGAGGGTGTGATCATGTCAACACCAAGATGAGAATGCAGAGGTGCAGAAGTTTCCAGCAGGTGGAAGAAGACAGTCAGTTGGGGGGTCCTTGCCCTGATGGAGTTTAAATTCAATTGGGAAGTAAAGTGTGTTCATGCACAAAGCCAGTGAGGACCCCTTCAGTCTAATCATGCTGGTGAAACTCAGGGGTAGGGACAAAGTCTATCACTCCTTGGATAGGCTGGTGAAGTTTGCCCCAGGTCAGCGGGTCTATTCACTGTTGGTACAGTCGTGGTCTCTCCTTCTCTGAGCTGCTGCTTATGCTGTCTTTCCATCCTGAATGTGTCCCTAGAGCTCTCCCATCTTTTATTGCCTGCCTCACATTCTCTGTGACATTTTTTGCCAGCAATCTCACCTGTCATGAGCTCTCTGAATGCCCATTGTATTTTAACCAAACGCTTACAATGCAGAAGTCATTGTATATTTGCCAGCAGGCTGCCCACCAGGCTGTTGCCTAATCTTGATCTTGAAAGCTAATGGATAATCCTGCCTCACCTGCATCTATCAGCAGCTTGCATTATCAGTTTTTCTGTCCAAGTGATCATTTAAAGGATCCTTACCAGGTATATTAGTTTGTGTGAGCTACTATAACGATACACCAAAGACTGAGTGGATTAAACAACAGACATTTATTTTCTCACAGTTCTGGAGGCTGGACGTCCCAGATCAAAGTGCTGACAGGGTTGGTTTCTGGTGAGACCTCTTCCTGTCTTGCAGATAGCTATCTTCTCATTGCATCTTCACATAGCCTTTCCCCTGAATGCACTGGAAGACAGGGGAGAGGTATTTCTGGTATCTCCTCCTCTTTATATAAGGTTAGGTCCCCACCCTTATTGTTTCACTTAACTTTAATTACCTCCCTAAAGGCTCAATCTCTTAGTACTCTCACATTGAGATTTAGGGCATCAACAAATGAATTTTAATGGAATCAATTCACTCCGTCATACAAGGAAAAGGCTGGGGATCCCTTCCATAAAAGTAAATGTCTAGAAAATGAGACTTGACTTTCTCTATATTTCCATGGACTTAAAATGTTGCCTCAGTGGAACAATTACATACACACACACAATATAGATCAGTCATCTACAAACATTTTGCTCATATAGCTTAGAAATTTTGACACTATACAATTCCTTGCACATTTTTTAGACTAACATCTAAAAGTTTTTATCATAAGTTTTAAGTTGTTGCAAAAGATGAAATGCCCAGCCTAGTGTGTTATAAGTATTGCAATTTTAAAATAAAACTATAACATCACTCATTTAATTGTCACCTTTTAAAGACTTATAAGTTCTTACTTTAATGACCACTAATTTCAAATTACTCTTCTTTCTCTTTGAAATTATATTTCTATTTGACTTTCCCATAGAATTATGTCCTACTGAAATAATACATTTTATACTTCAGAGTGTTTTACTAATCACCCTATTACATTTTTCAACAAAAAAGTGAAACTCATTTTTTTAAAGTTTCTGTGATTAAAGGTTAAGATGTTACAAATAAATCTAGATTGAGTTGTTATTAATTTATTGTTTATAATTAATCAAAACAACCTATATATTCTTATACCTTGAAAATGCTAACTATATATGAAAAGTAAAGTTTTTGTTAAAAGTTCATCTATTAAAAGGATGAATATTTCCCCCAATTAGTCATATCTATAAATGATATTACTTATTTTTAGACCTCTGAGACATGCTTAAACATTAATTCTATTCCTTTCTGTACACAGTGAGAAAATTAGCTCATGTAAATAACTGGATATGAATTCATATAAAAATTACTTAGTTTTTTGAACTCTGAATTATATGCTGAGCTAAGAATCACACAGTGATCTCTCACTAAAAATTCATTTTAGTAATTTATTCCTCAGCTAATAAGTTCATTAGGTACACCTTCACTTTTGCTGAAAGCAAATTGGTAATTCAACTGCAAAAGGTTTATTACCAAGTTATTCAATTATTCATATTGTCTCTCTATCTCTTTTTTGTCACTCTGAGAAGTTCTTACTCCCCAAGACAATGCCCCTTCATAGGACCTGGTATGTGGGAGAAGTAAAGAGAGAAAAGTGCTGGGGTAAAAAGGGAAGCCTTGAGCTCAGGCATGTTCTTGGAGAACCAGTGGAAACTGAGAGGCCGGAAAGGAATACCCCAAATAATCACAGCCTGTGTATTTCTTCTCCAGGGAAAACTGTACCCCAATTGGGAGACTGAGGATGTAGACAGCATATTTCAGAGTTGGGGTTTGAGAGTTAAAGAGATGGAAGTTTGAATCCTGACTCTGCCACATACTGCCAGCATGACACAGGAAAAATTAATGTCATCTTGCTAAATCTTAGTTTCCTGTTCCATCATATAGGAATAATAAAGGTACTTGTTACCTAGTATGTTGTGAGCATTACATAAAAATATGCAGATAAGGTGCAAGGCAAAGTGCCTGAAACATAAAAAGCATAAGCTCTTAATAAAAGTTCTCTCTCTCCCCCATATGCCAGGTTCTCTTCCAAGCATTTTACATGGATTATCTTACATAGTTTCCCAGCAACTCTATGAAGTATGAATTTTATTATTGCCATTTTACGAATGAAGAAGTTGAGGCACTGATGAGATTAAATCTTAGTCACAAATCCAGTAGATAAGCTGTGAATTCAAAGCCACGCAACCTGACTTCAGAGCCTGCTCTCTCAGCTAGGACTCCTCACGGCAAGTGGCTCAAGATAGTCCCATTCCATCCCAATTCTTAAAGCACATATTTGTTGGCCAGTTTTCTAATGAGAGTGAACATTCAAGAAATAGCAAGTCCCATGATTTGTTGAAAAGTTCATTCAGCCAATCTTTGGTTGAATAGTTTGTTTCTCCCGAAGGTTTGCTCCTAAACAAAAGGCCCTCTTGTCTGGTCCATGATCTCTAGAAAGCTAGCTCAGGAAATTGTCAGGAATTGTTTTTTTTTTAGGGATTTTTAGGGATTGTCAGGAATTGGATTTCCCTTTTTCCACCCTAGCAAAGTACAGACTGGCTCTAACTCCGCATCCTGGACAGCCTCCTATGTCCTGGGCTTCAAATATCCCAAGAATTGGTCTAACTCAGCCTCATCACCTTCTGCTGAACTCTCTAGGATCCAATTTCTGTGCCAGAAACTACTGAAATGTTGTTTGGCTAAACCAACCCTGTGTTAGGATCTTAAGGTACCTGGCAGTGCTCAGCTGCAAGTTGCTATGTTTATTTTTATCTGCAGTTGCAGCATGAGCAGTGTTGATGGAGTGGGCTGTCTTTGCCTGTTGTTTAAGAAACTTGGAATTGGAGCTGTTTGCAGAGGTCCTGTGGGCTTTAGGGATGGGGGGTCAAGGGTGGTCGGAATCATGTTTACAGGTAAAAGGAGCCATCAGAGAAACTTGATTCTTGACTGTGTCCAACTGGCCAGTGAAACAGCCCCAGTTTAGTAACTGACTGTCCAGGCCTGGAGTCTGGCTAGCAACCATCTTGTACATCTGGCAACGCTGGGACCTGTGTCTGTGGCAGTTTATTTTGGGCTTCATGGCTATTACCCAGAGTCAGGAGTAATGTCTTTCATTCTGAGACATCTAAACCCCCAGCCACAGGCATGTTTTCCTCCAGGGCGGAGGGCAAATGCAATTACATCTGTGACCAATTTGCGCAGCTGGGAGCTCAGCCTCCTGACAGAAACATTTATTTGAGATTCAAGTCTCCAGGGAGCTGGGGAACCATACAGGAAGTGAGGTCCAGCAAGCATTTGTTGTCCACGCTTGCTAGTTGGAACCTTGAGAACAAAACACAACAAAATGTCAACTTTGGCTTTTATAAGCTAAAAATGTGACCACTCTCTCTACAAACCAGGAAGTTTTTGAGACATAGAGGAGACTAAGAATATTCAAATGAGACATGGTTGTCACTGACCTGAACAAACAGCATGGATGTTGCACATAGAACTAGTGGAAGGAGCAGCTGCTTGAAGGCAAAAAAAAAAAAAAAAAAATAGCCCTGATTTCCAGCTCTGACTCTACCCCTTCTAACCATGGCATCCTGGGCTAGTCACCTCACTCAGGCACGTCCTCTGTTACGTGAGAGAAGTGCAATATCCACACCCACAGGCTTTTTAAGGACCTAAAAAATTGCTTGGGACTGGAAAAAAAATCACCCCCAAATCCAAAAGAGAAAATTGCCAAACTGGAAAATACTGTCTATGAAAATGTATTATTGCTTCCAGTTCACTAATTTTTTAAATTGTATATATTTTTAAAATCCATTCATTTTAAAAAAGAGCTTATTGGGTTGGATTTTCTCACTTTATAAGAATTCCCAAATAGGCTGGAAAATCATTGTTAATTATAAATGATGTGTCAAATGATATTTAAAGCAAGATGATAAAAAGGTTGTCAATATTTTAGAGTAAAAATTAATTTTGAAGTGAGTGCATTTTAATGTTTAATATTCGAAGTGGTATGGGACCTACAAAGGTCTTCCAATATCTTTGAACATCACCTGTCTGGCCCTTAGTTGCCTTCTTGGTAACACCAGGCTCTAGGATGGATCGTCTAGGAGGTTTCCTTCAGCTTTAAAATGCACGGGACACTGACAGAGGAATTGCAATCAGTTACATTCTCAACAAGGTTAAGCTAAACTTTTGGAGGCTAAGCTATGCAAGAAAATCTGTTACTGTTGTAAATGCTGTACGTATTTTGGTTGAGAACAAAAGCAAACAGGTGTGTTTATGTGTGACCAGCTTCCTGCCATGGCAAGGAACTACCACAATGTTGCCCAAACCATGATTGAACTAGACACATCAAATGACGGGCCCCCATATAAGGAAACTGAGGTGTGGCAACATCCTATTACCACCTCTATCCTTGTCTGCGCAGTACTTGTTACACTGAACTACATGAAATTACTGGTATGTGGCCATTTTTGAGCTACAACCATGGCAACTTCATATGGTTCAACCTAACACCTGCAGGACCTGGTGTCAGCCAGCAGCTCTATCCTCACAGCACTTGCAAGAACAGTTTGATATTGAAGATAATGAATGTGTCATGATGTTTTTCTCCTGAAAATTCCATTCCATTTGGAAACATGATCTCATTCATTCTTCCAGTTGCCTTTGAAGAGATTGGCCTTTGCAGTGGCCCCTTGTCCCTTTCCACCTGAGTTTCAGATGATCCAATCCTTTGGATTTCTGAGCTGACTGTAGTTCCTTTGCCACCACTCTGCTTAATTCCTTGGGTTTATAGAAGCCCTTGCTATAACATTTTTGAAAGAAGGAAAAACCCTACAAAAATGTTGAGTATGCAAACCTACAGAAAATAGCCTATTGATTCTAACTCTATCTAGCACCATTGTGGTGGTTAATTTTATGTGTCAACTTGATTGGGCCAAGGGACACCCAGAGAGCTGGTAAAACATTATTTTGGGGTGTGTCAGTGAAGATGTTTCCAGAAGAGATTAGCAATGGAATCAGTAGACTGAGTAAAGAACATTGACCCTCACCAATGTGGGTGGGCCTCAGCCAATCCATTGAGTGCCAGAATGAAATAAAAGGTGGAAGGAGGCAAATTTTCTCTCTCCTTGAGCTGGAATGTCCATCGTCTCCTATTCTCAGACATTAAACCTTCAATTCTTGGGCCTTCAGCCTCTGGGACTTATACCAGCAGAACTCCCAGTTCTCAAGAGTTTGGCCCTAGACTGAATTATACCACTGGGGTTTTCTCTTTCTGCAGCCTTTTAAGAGCAGACTGTGGGACTTTTCAACCTCCATTACCACTTGAGCTAATTTCTACAATAAATCTCTTCTTAAATATATGCATATACCACATTTTGCTATGTATAATGTGCTCCCATGAATAGTATACACCCACATTTTTGGGCCAAATTTTCAGGGAAAAAACCCTTAAGTTTTATTTTTTTAATTTATTTATATTTAGAAACAAAACTGATTATCTTATCCCAGGGTATTATTTTGCATATGGATATTGTCATTGCTTTCTAGAGTTACACTTTTAATGCATAAGCATAAATAAAAGAATTAAAAACATTTATGTAGATATGTAATTAATACTAACCATGTATAATGTGCATTCTTATTTTTCCCTCAAAAATTTGGGCAAAAAATGCACATTATACATAGCAAAATATGGTGTTTCCTATTGGTTCCATTCTCTGGAGAACCCTAATACATTTACTGATGGACATTTTGGTTGTTTCTACCTTTGGCCATTATGATTAATGTTGTGAACATTGGTGTACAAATTTTTATGTGGACATGTTATCATTTCCCTTGGCTATACACCTGAGAGTGGAGTTGCTGGGTCATCTTGCAACTCCCGTTTGACCATTTGAGGAACTGCCAGACTATTTCCAAAATAGCTGTACCATTTTACCTTCCAACCAGCAGTGTATGAGGGTTCTGATTTTCCCACTTTCTTGACAAAACTTGTTATTTTTCATGTGTATAATTTTTGATTTTTGGTTTTTGATTATAGCTATCTTAGTGGACATTAAGTGGTATTTAACTATGGTTTTGATTTGCATTTCCTGATGGCTAATTATGTTGAGTATATTTTCAAGTTCTTATTGGCCGTATGTGTATCTTCTCTGGAGACATGTCTATTCACATTTATTGTCCATTTTTTAATTGGTTTGTCTTTTTGTTGTTGAGCTGTAATTGTTCTTTATATATCATAGATACAGATCCCTTATCAGATATATGATTTGTAAAATACATTTTCTCATTCCATGAGTTTGTCTTTATACTTTCTTGATGGCATCCTTTGGAGCATGAGAGTTTTAAAATTTAATTATGTTTAGTTTATCTACTTTTTAAATGGCTTTTTTTTTTCAAAAATTTACACCTATCTTTTCTTCTAAGAGTTTTATAGTTTTAGCTATTATATTTAGTTTTTTGATCTATTCTTATTTGTATATGGTGTGAGGTAGGGGTCCAAATTCTTTAATTTTAAAAAAATGTTTGCCTGTGTATGTCTGTTGTCTCATATGTTGTAAGAATCATAAGAATCATATGTTGTAAAGACTATTCTTTCCCTACTGAGTGGTCTAGGCATTTTGTTGAAAGGCAAAGACTGTAAATATGAGGGTTTATTTTTGGACTGTATTCCATCCACCTAGATGTCTGCCTTTATACCAGCACCACAATATCGCAGTTACTGTAGCTTTGTAGTAAGTGTTGAAGTTGGGAAGTGTCCTCCAACTTTGTCTTTTTTTTCAAAGCTAGTTTGAATTTCATAAATTTTAAGATTAGTTTTTCAATTTCTGCAATTCAGTCAGCTGGGATTTGGATAGGGATCTCACTGAATCTTTAGATCAATTTGGAAAAACAGTCATCTTAATAATTTTAAGGCTTTTCATTTATGAACATGAGTGTATTTCCACTTCTTGTGTCTAATTTAATTTCTTTAAATAATATTTTATAGTTTTCAGACTGTTAGTTTTATTACTTTTTTGGTAAATTTATTCCTAAATATTTTATTCTTTTTAATGTTATTACAAATAAAATTATTTTCTTAATTTTATTTTTAGTTTGTTCATTGCTACTGTATACAAATAAAATTGGTTTTTATACATTAATCTTTTATCCTGTAACCTTGCTGAGCTTATTTATTAACCTTAACAGTTTATCTTAGTGGATTCCTTAGGATTTCCTATACCTAAGATTATGACAACAAGATTATTTCTATTTTCTATCTGAAAATAGAAATAGTTTAATGCCTTTCTTTCAATATTCTTATTTCATTCCTGCCTAATTGCCCTAAGGGCTTAGTTTTGTATCTCAGCTCTCTGAGAAACTACATTTCTGTTATCAGTCATTACAGAAGAATGAATGAGGTGCTTCAACTCCTTTAACCAGGCAGTTAATTCTTAATTTACAGTCCAACACCCAAATCAAGAGATATACACTTCCCAGGGTATATTGTCAGTAGAACGATACAAGTTTCCAGCACTAATCAGGAGTGTGCTTGGCCAGGCTACTCCACATTAGGAAATAAAGAGAAGGGGCTTTGGACATGGGGCCCTTTTTGTCAGGGTTAATATCCTTAGGACTTCAGCCTAAGAGAGGAAGAAATTAGGACTCACACACAGACAGACCTGTAGCCATGACCTGAACAAACCTCTCAATTTCTTCCCACCATCAGCTGCAGGTTGAAACAGAAAAAGAAGATAAATCACTGCTTCCTCAGTCTACCAACCAAGTGAGACATTTCTTTTCAGACTTGGGATAAACAATTTTTGTAAGCGAATCTAATGAATGAGAAAAGCTCAAAGTCAGGCATTCTTTTCTGGTGCTTTCCATCACTCTGTGCCTCTAGCACTTCTCTGATTGGTTGGAGTGGGGAAGATATTAGAACAGATCTTTGAATTTGTAAATATTTGTGGGGGCCGTGTGCTATGAGTGGAAACAGATCCTGCTTCCTCATTGGGAGCAACATCATGCCATCCATGACTTCAGAAACCAGTTGAAATAAACATCGTGGTTCATGGGCAAACTGTGCAGAGCAGGCTTTGTGTGGAAGCCTGCAAAGGTGGAAGAGCTATTCAAATGTTGCCAGAGCCTGAGAATAAACTGGCTTTGATGAGGCTTATGGACATGATCCAGTTCTTTGCAAAACCCATGCCCAACCTCCCTGAAGTGCACCATTGAGAAAACGGCTTGAAAATAGGTTGAATGACATGCGGAGCAACATTGGTAGAATGGCTTTAATGAGCCAAAAAATGTGATTTCAAATGCCCCTGTCTTTCAGTGCCACTGCCTGGCTTTGCCAGCAGATGTAAAATCTGTTCACTGAAGCAAACTCAGAGAGACACGAAGTGGTGCTTATGTAGACTCTGAGCCAGTGGGTCACATTCACGTTCAAGTCCAGAAAATTCACTCAATGTGAGGAAAGATATGTCTGCACTGAAGGAGAATTATTTGTAGTCCTGAATGCACATAGGGTTAGGGGGCAGGTTGAGTGCAGAAGGAAATGTTCTCTTGGGTCTCCAGCAGAGATAGTTTTTGGATGAGTCTTGCTGTATGCTCCCGGGGAAGGGGGGTGGGGTGTGGGATGTGTCGGGGGTTGTTTACTGTGCACTCTAATTCTGACTGTTCAGGGCTGATTATTCATTTCATGGATTCACTCGCCTTCACCCCTCCTTCTTTTTAAGGGATTTCTAGCTTTCAGTGATGATGTTGCTCAGCAAACACCAAATTTTAGAAAGAATAAAAGGAGAATAAAATAATTTCACCACATGTCAGCAATTCCTATTAAACTATCTGATCTCTTTTGGGGGCATGGGAGTAAACTGTATTGTTAAAATAGAATCTGGGGCTTTGGGAGGAGATTTCCTTCTTTTCTCTCTGTACATAGTGTCTTGGGCCTCTGCTGCTATTGGAGCTCCCTTGCAGATTTACTGAGAAAGCTCTGTAAGACAAGGCTCACAGAGTGAAGACAGGGAGACAGAGTGGCCAGCTGGGTTCACAGTAAGAAACGTTGATTGCAGAGAGTGTCAAGCAAGGCAATGGACCTTGACGAAACATCTGGCCTCTGACTGGGCTTGGACCACAACAGCTTATGTATCATCAGTAGGATGCAAGCTAACTCAAATCCCTAGACCACCAAACATGATCAAACACTTTGTAATGGTGACTTGAAGGAGCCAGTAATAAATGCACAGAGGGAAGATGCAAAATAGAGAACTGTGAGGACATTTGTTAAGGCTAGACCCCAAGAAAATCATGGAAATGGAAAATAAACATATTATTTTTCAGGAGAAGTTGAATTAGTCATTTGGAAGAAAAGTGGGTTACCCTTTTATAAAGTTAGTGGTAGAAAAGTTCTATAACTTTACAAAAGTTTCTTTAATGAAAGTTTCTTAGAAGGAATTCACTTTTTTATATTAACTTACTGAAAGCTTAGGACTGATTAATATCATTACTTTGAATTGTAATCTCTTCATTAGCTTCTCTCACTTTCCTTTATTAGTGACCATTTTTTATTTTTAATTTATACAGTGTGTAATAAAATTATTATAATTATACTTTAAGTTTGTAATTAGAATTTTAAAGTAATTCGGACTAAGCTTTTCAAAGATAGTTTTTCACTCCATTACACTTGTACTGTCCTCCAATCCCACCACTTAATTCAAAATTAAAGAGATTTTATTACAATTGAAGCAGAAAAGGAATTATATAGCCTTAAGTCTTTAATCTTTCTCTTAATTTTTCCCTTTGTTATCAAATTTATGGAAGTTTGATGCTTTTGATTCAAATATCTATCATTGCTACTATTGAAGTTGACAGAAGCACCCACCAAAGACAAAATTTGTTGTAAACTAGAATAATTGGTCCTAATAAAGGTCTTCTCCCTGACCCTTCCAGGATGTTGCAGAAAAAGCAATCTGACAATGGTAATAGTCCTTGCACTTTTTTGGTCCCAGTTGATTTTGAGATTCTAAGTAAAATTTATGTAACTTCTTCCCAGAAAAGTCCATGTAAACACAAAAGCACAGACTCCTTAGAGCAATTCTACCCTAATTAAAGCCTTCTGAAGCAAAAACTGTGGTTTCCAGCTATATCCTTGGGAAATAAGCTTTAAGGAAGATTTTGAAAATCCTTTCTCTATAATTGACATAAAGAAATGAAGGATTGCCAAATACAATTAGGAAAGAAAGGCAGTGGGAAACTCAAAGGAAAAGGACATGCAAAAAGTAACAATAAATAAAAATCATTGAGAAAAATGCAAAGAGAAGATTGTGGGAAACCTCTGTGGGCATTTATCTTGTTTCAACCTTAGCAGTACCTATGGCAGGAAGGACCCAGAATAAAATGGTCTGCACAGTTGTTGTTGGGAGGCAATGGAATGATGCCAATAATAGTTTGAAGCAAACATATGAGATGACGGCTGTGAGGAGAGAGTCTGAATTCAAAGACTCCAGCAGGAGATGCTGTGACATAATCAGACTTGACAGACAGAGGCATCTACTTCTGCTGTCATCTCTAAACAGAAATCTTGAACGACATATTTAGTATGCTCTTGAGATGCCACTGTGCGTCAATGGAAGAACAGGCATATGTTATAGCCACAAGGGAAAAACTACCCTGGGAGTGGTCAAGATGACTCAGACTTCTTCATATTTCTAATGAAGTAGTTTTCCCTACTATGGAATGGTTTGGTTAAATGGAAGTTGATTAACTATGCATGGGGAGTGCTTTCTCTACTTAGACAAACTGTACTGGGGGGCTCACCACAGAACTAGCCACTGGCCTCGAAATAGCATATGTTAAATGGGTTGGCAAAAACATGTCTTTAGTCAACAGTTTGAAACTGATAGATTCGTGTGGAGGAGTCTGTTACCTGATGCTTCCTAAAATGGCAGCAAATGAATCAAGACCTACTAACAGTTACGCCTTGCTCCAAGTGCAGTGTGTTGCTGCAGTGATAGAGATAAAATTCACAGAAACATTGCTATGAGCTCCCCATGACAGCAGCATTTCACATTTTTATATGATTGATACTTGTCTTGCTTAAGATTAGAAAATGCTATGTAGAGATTATTCAAAAGCATGATCAGAAATGTGGTGAACATGCCATTATAAATTTTCCCTGAGATATCCCTTGTCCTCCAAACACATAGCAATGATGTATAAAATAGAAAGTGAAGACAGAAAAATAAAATTATGCACATATAAAAACAAAATTAGAATGACATTTTGCATTGTTAAGGGAAATGCCAGCTGCTATGACAGACAAACTGAAATCTCAGTGGTATAATACAGTAAAAATTTATTTCTCACTCAGGTACATTTCAGCCAGGCACCCAGGGGCCTGCCTTCCATGCAGTGATTTAGGGACCCAAGCTCCTTCCATTTTGAGGTTCCTTCATCTCTTCATATCTCAGAGTCCTTCCCATTCAGCCAATGACCAGAAGAAAACAAGAGCATGGAACACGGCATGGGGGAGGGGGGTTCTGAGCAGGCCTAGAAATGTCACGTATCACTTCTGCCCACATTTCTTAGCCATAACTCAGTTACATGGCCAAACCTAATGCAGGAGGCTAAAAATATAGTCTAGTTTTGTGCTCTGGAAATAGAGGAAACAAATTTTAGTTAAACACAAAAATGTCTGCCTATGTAGTTAGGTTTTTTATGGTCCAAATATCTCCATGGGGATACACATCTCCATAGACTCACAACAGAACATAAACACAAAACAATAAGCAGGAAATAAAGCCATCGGCCACTGCATTCCAGGAATGCAAACATAAAGGATGGCAAAAAGAGTCAGCTCCTGAAGGGTAAATAGTACTAAAAGTATGTCACATAAATTGAGAGGATGCGATAGGCTTGCTGCTTGAAATCAGTCTGGGGCTCTCTGACTCAAGAAAAAACATATATTGAAAATGCTGCCTGATAAAACAGCATATAAAATATTCTGTATCTAGGGAGGTGAATGGTCACAGGCACAACATCTTAATCAGAAACTGAGGCAAAAGCTCCCACCTACATCTACGACTTCATCCATCTGATCAAAGGGCAGAACCAGCCCATTCTGACTTTGTAGTGAAGGAAGATGGAGCTGTTGCAAACCCCTTAGACAGGAAGTGGTCAACACAGAGAGAACGATAATGGGGAAATGTCGTATAAAATAAACCTACGGGAAACCTATGGGAAATGTCCCATAAAATTAACCTACAAATAAAATTCCAAAACAAATCCAGGAATTTAACAATGACAAAACAAATAAGAAATGACAACAAAAAACAGCTTCCAAAATTAATAATCAGAAAATAAATTGATTCTTGATAAACTTATAAAGTACTATCTGAAAAAAGACCTTAAAATAATTATGCTCAGACCACTCAGATAAAGAAATTATATTTGTGAAGTAGAATAATAAATTATACTTCTAAAATTGGGCAAATATAAATAAAATGAGAAGATAGGAAAAAATCAATGAAAAATCTTAGAAGTGAAAAACATCAATTTAAAAATTATCACTGAAAATGTAAAAATATTGGGAATTTGAAAAAAGCGAAATTACTGCATATGAAGAACGTAAGTGATGGACATGTATCTGTTAATTAAAAACTAAGAAAGACTGAAAATAAACAGGCTATGGTTTAAGTCTGGAGGTTAGAAAGGAAAGCGAACGATGCGAGGGAAGTGCCTCCGCCGGCTCGTGCCCTTTAAGCAGAAGGGGTGTGCTTCTTCCTTGTTTCTGCTGGCTGCAAATGGGAACGCTGGTGAGGCCTGGACAAACCTTCTGAGAACATGGAATAAAAGCAATAAATTGTGGATGGTAGGATGACACGGACTCTGGTTCCCGACACCATGAAGCCACCAGATCTGCCTGGGCTGCTTAAACTATTAGGGGAAAGAGAAATACATTTCTGTCGTTGCTAAGCCACTGTTTTGGGGTTTGGTTGTTTTTTTTTTTTTTTTTTGGCCTTTGTACGTTCAACATGTACAAAGTTACACCCAAAGTAATAAAATTATGAAGATTCACCCAGTAATATAAAAATACAAGGGAAGATGCAGGCACTGTTGATTTTATTATTATTCTTTAAACTATACCATTAATAGGAATTTTTAGTGCCCTCAAAGATAACTTTTATATACAGAACTGATCATTCAGATTTATTTGTTTTTTGAGGATTAATATTTAATTACTACCGTTATAATTTTAAATTGTAGTTTATCTTAGAAACAGTTTATTCACGTGTAGCTCAATTCTGAATAACTTTTAGGAGAACTTTGAGTAGTATTCTCAGATAAACTTAAAACACCCTTCCAATAGAGTACATTACTCTAATAGTGCAATATTTATTAGTATGTTGTATTTTTATTTCTTTTTAAGTATTTTGATGGTTAGACTTAACAAACAAGATGGTCTCAAATACTTAAATAACTGTTAAGAATTATGAAATTGAACTTTAAAATATTGAAACATGTAAGTTTTAAAAAATGACCTCAGTACATAAAATGCCAAATATATGTATAGAATTTCTCTTTTTTCCTTCTCTTTCTTTTCTTCCTTTTTCTTTTTAGGGTAACATTCCCAACATACACAAGAAAGAAAGAATAGAATTCCCATCACCAAGAGTCAACAATAATTAAGATTCTTTTAGCCTTTTTGCTTCATCTATTTCTTTTTCCCCCTTTCATTGGCTAAAATATTTTTTGAAACAACTTTCAAACATTCTAATATCTTGCACACTTCCATATGCCTCTCTAAAGATATGAATATTTTCTCATAGACCTCCAATGTCATTATCACTTCAACAAACTTTATAGTAACTTTTTTCATATCACCCAATTCCAAGTTCCTAATCACAGTTGCCCAATAATATTAATATTGATAGGTGTCTGACAAAGTAACACATCACATGTGGTTTTTGTGCCTCTTAAATTTCCTATAACCTGGAGCCTATGTTTCCCTTTTTTCTTTTCTGTAGAAACTGGTCCGTTGTTTAATAGAATAGTTTATATGCTGAATCTGCCTGTTTACTTCCTGGTATCATTTAACATGTTCCTCTGACTCCTCATATTTCCTTTAAATGTATATTATCTCCAGAATCTTCAGGTTAACCTTTTAAAAACAGCTTTTTTTAGATATCATTCACGTACCATACAATTCACCCACTTAAAATGTACAATTGGATCATTTTAGCATATTCAGAGTTATGCGTCCAACACAATAGACAATGCAAAATCAATCACCCCCCAAGAAGCACTATTAGCAGTCATTCTTTATTCCTACTCCTTACCGCAAGCTCTCTCTGTTTCTTTGAATTTGCCTATTTTGGACATTTCATATGAATGGAATCATATAATATGTCATTGTTTGTGACTGGTTTCTTTCACTTAGCATAGTGTATTCAAAGTTCATCCATTTGGTGACCCGTATCAGCAGTTCTTTCCTTTTTATCACTGAATAATATTTCATTGTATGAATGTATCATACTATTTACTTACTTATTCCTCATTTGATGAACATTTGAGCTGTTTGCCATAAATAAGTATGCATTTTCCTGTGTATGAACCACCTTAAAATCATGCTTTCAATATGGAATATTTCAAACATATGAGAATAGTATAATGAATTCCATGTACTTTTCACCCAGCTCAATAATTGTCATTAGTTATTTCTTTTCATTATACCACCACCTTTCCAAAATCACACACAATTATTTTGAAACAAGTCCCTGACATCATATGATTTCATCCCAAAATATTACACTATATATCTTCAATGACAAAGACTTTCCTTTTAATTATTTTTAAGTATATTTTATTGATTATGCTATTATAGTTGTCCCATATTTTTCTCCCATTTATTCCACTCTGCCCTGCAACCCTTTTCCTCCAGCATTTCTTCCCCCTTAGTTCATGTCCATGGGCTGAGCATATAAGTTCTTTGGCTTCTCCATCTGCTACACTAGCCTTAACCTCTCACTGTCTATTTTGTACCTACCCTTTATGCTTTTTATTCCCTGTACCTTTTCCTTCATTCTCCCTCTTCCCCTCCTCGCTGATAACCCTCAGTGTGATCTCCATTTCTGTGATTCTGTTCCTGTTCTAGTTCTTTGCTTAGTTTGTTTGTTTGTTTTATGTTAAATTGTTGATAGTTGTGAGTTTGTTGTCATTTTACTGTTCATAATTTTGATCTCCCTCTTTTTCTTAGATAAGTCCCTTTAACATTTCATATAGTAACGGCTTGGTGATGATGAACTTCTTTAACCTGACCTTATGTTGGAAGTACTTTATCTGCTCTTCCATTCTAAATGAAAGCTTTGCTGGATAGAGGCATCTTGGATGTAGGTCCTTGCCTTTCATGATGTTGAATACGTCTTTCCAGCCCTTTCTTGCCTCTAAGGTTTCTTTTGAGAAATCAGCTGATAGTCTTATGGGAACTCCTTTGGAGGTAACTGTCTCCTTTTCTCTTGCTATTTTTAAGATTCTTTCCTTATCTTTAATCTTGGGTAACTTAATTATGATGCCTCTTGATGTGTTCCTCCTTGGGTCCAGCTTCTTTGGGGTTCTCTGAACTTGCTGAACTTGTAAGTCTATTTCCTTTGCCAGATTAAGGAAGTTCTCCTTCATTATTTTTTCCAATAAGTTTTCAGTTTCTTGCTTTTCCTTTTCTCCTTCTGGCACCCCTATGACTTGGATGTTGGAATGTTTAAAGTTGTCTCAGAGGTTCCTAAGCCTCTCCTCATTGTTTTGAATTCTTATATCTTTTTTTTAAAGATTTTATTTATTTATTTATTTATTTTTAGAGAGGGAAGGGAGGGAGAAAGAGAGAGAGAGAAACATCAATGTGTGGTTGCTGGGGGTTATGGCCTGCAACCCAGGCATGTACCCTGGCTGGGAATCGAACCTGCGACACTTTGGTTCGCAGCCCACGCTCAATCCACTGAGCTACGCCAGCCAGGGCTTGAATTCTTATTTCTTCATTCTGTTTTGGTTGGATGTTTGCTTCCTCCTTTTATTCCAAACAGTTGACTTGAGTCTCAGTTTCCTTCCCTTCCTTGTTGGTTCCCTGTATACTTTTCTTTATTTCACTTTAAATAGCCTTCATTTCTTCTTTTATTTTGCAGTCATACTCTATCATGTCTGTAAGCATCCTGATTACCAGTGTTTTAAACTTTGCATCTGATAGGTTGGCTATCTCCTCATCACTTAGTTCTATTTTTGGAGTTTTGATCTGTTCTTTCATTTGGACCATATTTCTTTGTCTTAGAGCACCTGTTATGTTGTATGAGGTGGAGCTTTAGGTATTTGCCAGGCTGAGGCAACCCATTTAGCTGAGCTGTGGTGCTGTATGTGGGGGAGGGGTCAGAGAGGGAACAATGTGCTCACTAGCTTGCTTGGCTCTTGCCTCACTTTAAGTCACTTCCCTTGCTTCCCACAAGCAGATTATTTTCTCTCAGGTGCTGATTCCCAGTTTGTTTGTGTACATTCTAGGACTCTGTGAGCCTCTCCAATAGACTCTCCTGTGAGACTGAGAGTTTCTCCTGGCATCACAAACCCCACAGGTTCCTTACAGCCAGAAGTTTTGAAATTTTATTTTCCCACACTGGAACTCTGGATTGCGCAGTTTGTCTCACTCCCTAGTTGTTCCTCCCAGTTTATCTGCACATGAATGTGGGACTGTCTAGTTTGCCAGCCACAATCTCGTCTAGTGTCCTCTCCATCTCCTGTTGCCCATTTCCACCTTTCCTACTAGTCTGGATGAATGTTTCTTCTTTTCTTTTCTTTTTTATTGTTATTCAAGTGAACTGTCTCCATTTTCCTGTTACCACTTTCCCCTGACCCGCCCACCCCCACCTCCCACCCTCAATCCTACCTCCCTTTGGCTTTGTCCATGGGTCCTTCATACGTATTTCTTGACAACGCTTGCCCTTCTTTCCCCCATTATCCATAAAAGTTGTAGAGGAGCATACAGGCAAGAAAATCTCAGAAAGTTTCTTCTTTAACTCCTTGGTTGTTGGACTGCCATACAGTTTGATTTTCTGGCAACTCTGGTTGTTTTTTGTTTCTAAATTAGTTGTTGTCCTTCTTTTGGTTGTGTGAGGAAGTGAAGCATATCTACCTATGCCTCCATCTTGGCCAGGAAAAGACTCTCCTTTTTAAACATAATTACAATATCATCATACCCCCAAAACTCCAACTATAATTTTTTAACATCATCAGTGTTCCTATTTTCCTGATTTGCTATAAATATTATTATTTTAGTTTGTTTCATTGTATTTTACAATTAGTTTGAAATGAGATCCAAAAAGTTCTCTATTTTAACATGGATTAATATTAATTTATTTTTATAAAATATTTTATTTATTTATTTTTAGAAAGAGAGGAAGGGAGGGAGAAAGAAAGAGAGAAACATCATTGTGTGGTTGCCTCTCATGTCGCCCCCACTGGGGACCTGACCTGCAGCCCAGGCATGTGCCCTGACTACGAATCGAACTGGAGACCATTTGGTTCGCAGCCCATGCTCAATCCACTGAGCGTGCCAGAGAAATAAATAAAATCTTTCAAAAAATAAACATATTCTATGTGTTTATCCATTTTAATCATCATCCTTATTATTTTTAAATGTGTGTATTGACTTTAAAGAAAGAGGAGAGAGAGAGAGAGAGAAACATTGACTGGTCGCCTCCCACATGCACCTTGAGTCTGGATCAAACCTGCAACCCAGGCATGTGCCCTGACCAGGAATCAAACTCCCAACCCTTATATGGGATGATATTCCAACCAACTGAGCCACACTGACCAGGGCAATTATTATCCTTATTGGTGCTCAAATCTGTCCCTCTTTGCCCAATAACAGGCCAGAGTCCTTTTGACACAATCCCAAAGTTTTTTATATATTTTTTGCTATTTGGTGGGACAAGATGGACTAGGCTTATCTTGTACATTTCCAACACCCTACCTGTAATGGGTCTTCATTTCTTCAGGGTGCCCTGTTTTGCTTTGTTTTGCTTTAAGTGGGGATGGTATTTACAAATCATGATCTAAATATTACCTTTTTGAACTTAAAAGTAAAATCTCCTGGGACTTCAATTAAATATTTCATGTGACTAAAAATTTTATGTTGAATTTTGCCAATTTACTCCCTGAATCTCAGTTCTCTCATTTGTAAAATGCAGACTGTAGTAATCGTTACTCATTGCAAGTCAATCCATGCCAAGTCTCTACAACAGTGCCTATGAGAGTGAGTACTTAATAAATAAGTGTTAATTATGATTTAACACCTAACATTAGGTTTACATTTAGATTTCCACATACAGTGATTTATTTCAAGATCAAAACATTATTCTCTGCCAATTTATTGCTCCTCTTGATTACTTCTCCTGACACTCCAAATTTCCCCGACCTGATTTGAGCTCTCCCACTCTCATGCAGCAGAGATCAGTCATGGAAGCCAGGAGAAAGAACAACCAACTCCAGAGTTATTTATTTCTTTTTGGGAGGCCATCTGCTACCATGACCCATTTCACAACATGCAAATTCAACAGCCGAGTGCAATTTCCCTTCAATCAGTGGGCCAGCAAATATAATTACATTGCTAATTTTAAATTCCGAATAGTTTGCTCAGGTTAAAGAATGCCCATTCATCTGACAAGATTCTACAATTAATTGAGAAAACAGAGGGTCCGCATGCCAGGATTTTGACAGAGAAATGAAAACAAGTTTGTTTCCCCTCACCTCTTAGGCCACGGGCATGCAACAAACAGATGGTTCTAAATCTTTCCCTCTAATTTTTTTTTGAAAGAGCAATTTGATACTGCAGTGAATGGGTAAGGAAATTTACCTTCCCAGACCTTTTAAGACTGGACTGATCTCTTTAATGGGAATGGGTTGGTCTATCCACAAGTAAACTTTATATGAAGCCCACATTAAACACAAATTAATTCATGACAAATAAACATTTTCAAAATAATGTATTGGTTCCCTACAACCTCTAAGAACATCAGCGTGTTGTTGGACTAAGTGATGTACCAAAAATTGATTTGCAAGATATTATTATGACAATTGATAAAATTGGTATATGATTTTACATTAAAGTACTGGGTTCATATTAAATTTCCTGAATTTGATAACTGATTTATTCTTAGAAAATAGGCATTCAGTAAAAGGAGTAAAAAGACAGGATGTCTTCAAGTACTGTTAAATTTAGAAAAAAATTAATTTGTGTGTGTGTGTGTGCAGAGAGACAGTGCATGCATGCACAAGTGCTTAAATGTGGCAAAATGTTAAAAATTGAATAACACATGAACTTGAGCAAAGGGTATAGGAAAGTTCTTTATATCATTCTTACAATTCTTCTGTAAGTTTAAAATTATTTCAAAATGAAATGTTTTAAATAACCAGTTGTTTTTAAAAACTCTGTAAGTAAGTTCAAAAGTCCAGGCTGAAAGGATAAGTACATTAGAGGCTACACAAAAGTCAAATTAATTATCAGTATATAGAGAAGTGGATTATATAACATGAACGTGTGAAGGTAACTATTTGAGTCAAGCGTTAAGAAAACCAACAATGCAAGCTTTGATCCTCTCCTGACACCAGTACTATCGTTTACAAATTGCCCACCATACAATTCTTCTAAGATGATCCCACAGACAACTTAACTTCAAAAATCCCGAGTCCTAAGATATCTAAGCAAATGTGGAGTAGCTCAGATAACTGGGGAAGTGGCATATAGCCCTGAAGTCAGCTCTGCAGTTGGAGAATATATTAAACAAGGTCCTGTAAGGCCTGAAGTTCTTGGCTTCTGAGAAGAGTGAAACTGACCTCTTAGACTGTGGGGGGAGTTCTTGGATAAACGGGTAAAGAACACAGACTATCTGGAATAGCATCTTGGCTTTCAGAGGAATTAGAAGAGCTGACCCATGGAGAAAAGGTCTGTGTGTAAAGCCTGCTAAAGCATCAGATGAGGGGATTTGAACTTCCAAAGGCAACACAGCTACTCTTCCCACTTTTCCCTTTACAGTAGGTCACAAAATGGCTACTTGAGTCTTGATCTCCATTTGTCAGAAGATTGCTTTCTTTTTTTCCTAGTGTCTTAATCCTCACTGTTGTACATGCAAATAAATCTGTTTTGCATTATTAGAAAAACACCCAACATAATACCCAAGCCTTCCCCTGGATGCTCCCCTTTCTCTATCTAATGTGGCAGAAAGCATTATCCTCCTAATGGCACTTGCATTTTTGCCAGTGCAGTTTCCTTGACTGTTGAGTGAACTCCTGTTAAAAATGGAAGGTCTTTGTTCTCTGCTTCATCCAGGCAGAGGTGGTTGTTTCTTCCTCCTCTAACCTAGGAAGTAACCATGTAATAGAACACTTCATTTTATATATTTGTTCTGCTATATCTCACAGAAGACTGAATTCCTAGGTGGTAGGTAACGTGGTTACTCACCTTTTTATTACTCCCAACCATTCTGGTGCATTGTAGGCTCTCAAAACTCACTGAGTGAATGAAACAATGAATGAATGAGTGATTGAGTTAGCAGACAGAATCTGAGCTTGATCTGGATGAGATTAAAGGAAACAAAAATTCAACAAAATTAAGATTTATTTATCAGACACATCGGAAAACTGAATCAAGAGTGCAATATATAGGCACAATTCTTTATCAAATGGATCAATTTCCACCTTAGCTATAAAATACACAAATTCTCAGGAGGGCGATATACGTCTGAAATACATCTGAAACATATACATACTAAGTACCATTTCTGCTTTTGAGGGCATTTTTCCTACATGTTCCCAGTGAGAATGAAGTTCAGGGTGAGGATGTTACATGCTTCAAACAACCATAGCCAGAAGGGTTGATTGCTCTTGGATTTTAATTCTATGAAGGGGCCTCATGAAAGTTGGTGCTCTGCCATAGCTCCCATTTCAGAGAGTGCAACTATTGTACATTCACCGGGGTTCAAGATCAATTGAGCAAGTTACCTAACCTTTCTGGGTCTCAGTTTCACTTATAAAATAACCATAACAATACTACCCGTATTGATCAGGGTTTACTTGCAGAAAAAAGAGTCAATTCTAGCTAACTTACACAGGAAGAACCAGTGAGTGCTTTACAGTTTCATTGAGAGGCCTAAAGGAACACACTTGCAAAAGCCAAGCTCAGAATCAAGTCAATGGGATCTCCTGCCTCTTCCAAGGAAGCCACGAACTCCCGACCTACCACTTTTGTGATTTAGGAGCCCTTACCATTAGGAAGCTACCATGGTTAGGAGATTGCTGCTATCTTTCAGCATGCCTGTTATAATTGGTACCAGTAAGCTTACTGCCCCATGTCCTGCTGGGTAACATGGTGTAATCACCATGACTGGACACAGGGGCCCCTGCTGATGATGCCAGTGAAAAGCACAAATGTCCATTATCCTATTGCCAGTGGAAACATCAGCAGTAAGGCCTCCACTTCATTTCCTCTTTCAAAATCACATCCGACTGCAGAATCACAAATCTCAGACAGAACTCCAGATATGAGGCAGCCTGGGAAATGTAGAGTTTAGGTTTCCAGCCTCTGAAGAAGAGGAAAGCACACCAGAAGGGGGTTGGAATAAATGTTAAGTGCACATATGTGTATCGACTGCCTTTTAGTGCTGGGAGGATTAAATGAGATAATGTATCAAGTACATAACAGTTTCTGCACACAGTAGTACTCAATAAATGGTATGAATGTTAAATCTGCAGAAGTTGGATAGTCATTTTTGTGCTACAAAGCTGTACCTTCACAGGTTTAAAAATTAAATAGAACCATTTTTTCCTACCTTAATGGACTTTCATAAAAATGGAATATGAGAATGAAAAGGTATTTTTTATTCGAAAGGTCATTAACATCCACAGGTGGCCTGCAATGTCAGGTGGTATGTTACTGATTCATAGTCTTTATCTCACTTATTCCTCACGACTCCATTAAGAACTAGTTATAGAATTTTATGTGGAAGCTAAATAACTCCCTCAAGTTCCGATGGCTACTAGGAGGCTGGGACTTAATACAGACCAAGATCTGCTGACTTCAGAGCGTGTGATTTTATTAAGTCATAGATAATACGTGGGTGCTCGTAAGGGAGCAGGACTGGCTAGAGAAGACGAGGCACAGAATATGGTACTGATCTACAGAATGTAGACTTTCGGCAGTATTTGTTCATGTGTAGGTGGGTTGTTTAGAGGAAAGTTAAGTAAAGGGCTTAGACCTGTGCCTGACCGGTGCCTGACCTGTACCAGAGGTAGCTGGTTCAGAAATACTAGCTCTGATTAGTATTTGGAAAGAACATTTTTAAATATTGACTGGATGGTAATGCTAGCTGGCTTTGCACCTTACGGAGCATCCATTTTCAAAAAATTGTGGTTAATGACCCACTATTGATAAAAGGAGTTCTCCATGTGCTTCTATATTGAAATGGTAAGAACTTCTAGCTTTTAGAAATTTCACCATATATCAGCATTGTGAATTTGGGTAAATCACTTCAATTTTTTTTGTAGTGTTTCAAAAGAGGATACTTATTTATTTATTTAAAAATATATTTTATTGATTATGCTATTACAGTTGTCCCATTTCTTTCTCCTCTTTTATCCCCTCTGTTGTGTACCCCCTCTCCCATGACCATCTCTCCCCCCTTAGTTCATGTCCATTGGTCATACATATAAGTTCTTTGGCTTCTCCATTTCTTATGCTATTTTTGACTTCCCCCTGTCTATTTTGTACCTACAAATCATGCTTCTTATTTCCTGTACCTTTTCCCCCATTCTTCTCCTTTCCCCTCCTCACTGATAACCCACAATGTGATCTCCATTTCTGTGATTCTTTTCCTGTTGTAGTTGTTTGCTTAGTTCTTTTTTGTTTTTGGTTTTTTAGGTTCACTTATTGATAGTTGTAAGTATCTTATCATTTTATTGTTCATAGTTTTCTCATCTTTTTTCTTAGATAAATCCCTTTAACATTTCATATAGTAAGGGCTTGGTGATGATGAACTCCTTTAACCTGACCTTATCTGGGAAGCACTTTATCTGCCCTTCCATTCTAAATGATAGGTTTGCTGCATAGTCATCTTGGATGTAGGTCCTTGCCTTTCATGACGTTGAATACTTCTTTCTAGCCCCTTCTTGCTTGTAAGTTTTCTTTTGAGAAATCAGTTGATAGTCTTATGGGAACTCTTTTGTAGGTAACTGTCTCCTTTTCTCTTGCTGCTTTCAAGATTCTGTCCTTATCTTTAATCTTGGGTGATGTAATATGATGTGCCTTGGTGTGTTCCTCCTTGGGTCCAGCTTGTTTGGGACTATCTGAGCTTCCTGGACTTCTTGGAAGTCTATTTCCTTTGCCAGATTAAGGAAGTTCTCCTTCATTATTTTTTCCAATAAGTTTTCAGTTTCTTGCTCTTCTTTTTCTTTTTCTGGCACCTCTATGATTTGGATATTGGAACGTTTAAAGTTGTCCTGAAGGTTCCTAAGCCTCTCCTCATTTTTTTTGAATTCTTGTTTCTTCACTCTGTTCTGGTTGGATGTTTATTTCTTCCTTCTATTCCAAATCATTGATTGAATCTGGGTTTCCTTCCCTTCATTGTTGGTTCCAGTATCTTTTCCTTTATTTCACTTTATATAGCCTTCACTTCTTCCTCTATTTTGCAACCATACTCAACCATTTCTGTGAGCATCCTGATTACCAGTGTTTTGAACTCTGCATCTGATAGGTTGGCTATCTTCTCATCTGCTTAGTTCTGTGTTTGGAGTTTTGATCTGTTCTTTCATTTGGGCCATATTTTTTTGTCTTGGCAGGCCTGTTACATTGTAAGGGGTAGAATCTTGGGTATTTGACAGACCAGGGCAATCCACTTGGCTGCTTTGTGGTGCTGTATGTTGGGGAGGGGTCCAAGAGGGAACAATGCCACTTGCTTAGCTCTCATCTGGCCTCAGTCACTTCCCAGCTAGCTACCTAGAAGCAAATTGGGCCCTCCTGGTGCTTATTTCCAGGTGGGTGGGCTTGTATATGTTCGAGGTCCCTGTGAGTCTCTCCAACAAACTCTCCTGTGAGGCTAGGAGTTTCTTCTGCTGCCACAAACCCCACAGGTTTTTTACAGCCAGAGATTTTGAGGCTTTGTTCCCCTGCATTAAAACCCTGGGTTTCGTGGTCTGTCTCCCTCCCCAGTTATTCATCCTGGGTCATCTGTATGCAAATGTGGGGCCACTGGGTCCTCCAACTACTGCCTTGCCAGAAGTCCTCTACCCCGGATAGCTGTCTCCACCCCTCTTACCAGTCTGAATGAATGTTTCTTCTTCAACTCTGGTTGTCAGACTTCCATACAGTTTGATTTTTTGATAGTTTTGGTTGTTTCTTGTTTTTAAATTTGTTGTTTTCTTTCTTTTTGTTGTGTGAGGAGGCAAGATACACCTACAGCAGTATCTTGGCTGGAAGTCTGCCACTTAAATCTTTCTTGCTTTGTTTCATTTTTTGTAGGTGGGAATAATCATCTTATCAACATAATAAGTTGTTATGAAGATTAAGTGTTTAACATATAAAATGCACATTTGGTTCTTGTTTGGGTTACTGTTTGCTTTACCAAAAAATAGGATGGAGATACACACACACAACTTTCTTTTCTTAACAATATTTCATGAAAATCATTTAAAATCATTCGGCATAGTACCACTTCCTTCATTTAAGTGGCTGCATAATATTTATAATATGATTATATAATAATTTATTTAAAACATGAGCATTATTTATAGTTTTTTTTTAGAACAGTGCATTAAAAATCCAGTGCATGTGACTGTTGCTTGAAAACAACAGTTTGGTACACAGATTGGAGGTGTACAAGTCAATGAATTTTTAAAAACAAAACATATTCATATACTCAGCACCCAGGCCAAGAAACAAATCACCAGCTCCCCAGATGCATTCATCATGCCTCCTTCTGGCAATAACAACTACCCTCCTGATTTCTCTGAATGTTATGTGTCTTTGAATTGTGTACAAATGGAATCATGCTTTCATACTCTTTCACACCTGGTTTCTTTTTTGTGAGGTTCTTCCATATTGATGTTTGAAGTTGGAATGTGTTCATTCTTATTTCTGTACAGTATACCATTAAATGAATATGGCAATTACCTTGTTCATCCTACTCTTCATAAAGGGTTGAGTAGCTTCCAGTTTTAGATTTATATAAATGATACTTCAGTCAACATTCTTCTATGCTTCTTCTGGTGAGCATATACATAAAAATCTCTGTTGTGCGTATACCAAGAGTGGTATTGCTACATCACAATGTATACATGTATTCAGATTTAAAATACACTGGCAAACAGATTTTCAGGGTGGATGTATCAATTTACACTTCTACCAGGAGTATATGGTGGTTTTGATTGTTCCACACTCTTGCCAAAGTTGTCATTTTTCTTGTATGTAATTTTTTTTAAGATTTTATTTATTTATTTTTTAGAGAGGGAAGTGAGGGGAAGAGAGAGAGAGAGAGAAACATCAATGTGTGGTTGCTGGGGGCTGTGGCCTGCAACACAGGCATGTGACCTGACTGGGAATCGAACCTGCGACACTTTGGTTCGCAGCCCGAGCTCAATTCACTGAGCTACGCCAGCCAGGGCTGTATGTAAGTTTTTAATATCTATGGGATAGATGGTCGAAAGTGGGATTGCTAAATCAAAGTTTATATGTACTTTTAACTTTAACAGGTGTGACCAAATTGTTTTCCAGAAAGTCTGTATGACTGCACATTTGTACTAGGAATATAAAAGAATTCTCCTGTCTTTACATCTCCACCAACAATAAATATTATTGCTGTTTTTCATTTTTGTCATTCTGATGGATATAAAGTAATATGACACTGTTATTTTAATTTGCACTCTCTACCACTAGTTAATTTTTATATTTGTTGGACATGCTGATTTGATCTATGTACTGTCTTTTTGGTAGAGGGAACATTATTGAATTTGTCAGCTATAACAGCAGATTAAAGGAATGACTTTAGCTCAGGGAAGAAAAGGCCTAAGGGTAATTCTATTATCTATCTTTGAATATTTGAAAGCTCATGTTCTAAGATATTCCTTGTATTCTATGTATTTTTGAGGCCAATGAATGGAAGTTTTAAGATGACATATTTTAAGAAAAATCTTTCAAATAGCCCATTTAAAAAAAATCTTTCTCTGAGGCTGTAAATACTCCATTCTTGCAGGTCTTTATGGTGAAGCTGCCTGCTTGCATATGTGTACAGAGGGGTGTTGGAGAGTACTTTATTGAGTTAGAGATGGACTTGGATGAGGTTCCAAAGCCAGGCTACACCTGACAATCAATTTAGAAACTTTAAAATACAGATTCTCCATGAAGATTTTGCCTGCCTTGAAGATTTTGTTAAAGAAGGCTGAAGGAGAATCCCAGAAATCTGTAATTTTTAAACACTACCAAGTGATTCCAATGTTGTTTGTGTATAGATCAACATTTGAGAAACAGTAGATGAAATAACCTCTAGAATCCCTTTAGGTTTTAAAATGGAAGATTTTATCAGCCACTATTTTAAAGGTGTTTTTAACACCAAATGTAATGAGTCAAATAACAAAGGACTGTAAACAACCCCATCCACAGTTCTTCACCCCTCTGACTAGTAGCTACCTAAGGAAATGTGGGAAATATAGTTTCCTCCTACAAATGAGTATGTCTTAACTATAACCTCATAGCTTAACTATACTTTAACATAATATATACTATAACATATGCTATAGTTATGCTATACTATAACATAACAATTATAACTTAACTATAAATTTAACTATAACCTCATACAAAGAAAACCACCTGTGAAATTATGAGCCACAAGTTAACAATTATAAGCAAAACATTTTTGAAGTTTTGCAGTTGAGTGTGTGTGTGTATGGGGAGGGGGTTGTTCATGATCCCAGATGTTAACTCTGTAAGGATGCTAATACATTCCTTGTTTAAACTGAGCCACCATTGAGAAGAATGAGTTGTAGTCATGGGCCTGACTCACTCTTCACCTCAGTCTCCTTGTGTCTAAAGTGGGAACAACAATACAATCCCCTCAGGATTAAATGAGATATACAAAATGCCTAGTGCAGAACTTGGTACACATTAAAAAATACTTAATATTTATCAAAATTCCCCTCCATTCTTTCCCTTATAATTCCAGCAAAAGTTACTCTAGTTTGAATACAGCTTTTTCTCTTCTTTCTACAATTCAGGAAATCAGAAATTAAGTTCAGCCCTGGTACAGTTGTTTTAAAATATTACAAATATTTAAAAATATTTGGCTTCTTTTTCTGATAATGAAGGTACATAGTGTTTTAGTCCTAGATGTTTATCAAACATTTCAAAGATATTTAAAGGAAAGTATTTATATTCAAGGAAGAGAAATATTTGGTCTTAATAGGAATACTTCAAAGATCATAAAAGGAAGGTTAGTTTCCGAGTATCTTCATTTATTCCAAAAGGATTGAATAGATTAGTACATTCTTCAATATTCAACTAGTTATTTTGGGTTTCAGCTATTTCCTTAGGTCTAATATTCTGTTTATTTTAAGTTTAACTTCATTATTAATTTATTCTATTAAAATAAGAGACTTAAGCCATAGCTTTCCCAAGTGTCTACTGAAAGCATAGAAATTTGGACATTGGTTGCTGAATCTTGGGTTACAATAAGGGGCAGCTACCTCTTTGCATAAAATAAAACACCCAGAACTATTTCCTTTAGACGAGGTGAACAAACAGGTAAGCCTAGCTCAGTTTTAACCAGGTTCTCAAAGACAAGGAATCTATTTGATTAGTTATTGTAAAATAAGTGCATGGCACATGATAGTGTCTCAGAGAAATGAATAAATGAGTGAATAAATAAAAAAAGGAATTAGGAGCTACCATTGGAAGCAAGTAAGACTGAAGTGAGAGAGTTAAAAAAAATACTGACTCATCTGGTTCTAGGAATATGGAAGACCAGAAGACCCCAAACAGGTTCCTTAAATCATAGTTCAATACAATTGCAGATTGTCCAGCAATGAATGGAGAAAACATTCTCCAGAATTCTTCTTGCAAAAGTACTGCATACATCTGCAAGAAATACTTTAATAAACCCTTTGAAGTAGTAGGTGAGAACCCCAAGGGACCTGGTGTTGGCACAGTCAGCAATATAAGGCAGGAGAGGAGGGACTTATTTATATACTTCTTGAATGCTGAAGGGAAGAGAAAAGGGAATGAATCGTGGAGGGGTCCGAACTTGCCAGAACATCCCTGTGCTGTGATATGAATGAAGTGCTCTGGTTGAATTTCTTGTTGAAATGAGAGAAGGGATGGTTTGGCAAGCTGTTTAAGGTGATACAAAACAGAGGCAGCGGGCCTGGAGGCAAGAGCATTGAGGCTGACAGATGCAGGAGGAAACTTGGTGCAAGATTTTACAGAAATTATGAGGAGGGTTTTAGATTATCTGGGCCAAAAAATTAGGATTTAGACAAGTTTATCAGATCTCTGTGTGGCAAGGTTCCATGAGACTTTGCTGAAATCTTGATTACATGAGTAGTCTCCAAGAAATCACATTCTCAGAGGAAAGTTGAATAAACACTTCTACAGTTGGGTCTTTCCCTGTGCCAAGCATTGGTGCTTAGTTTATTGAATTAATGTCCATTGACATCTTGACATCTCTTGTGGTCCAGAGACTATAGCAGCAAGGGAGACTCAAATAGCTATAATAATAATAATAATAATAATAATAATAATACTAGTAATATATTACTATTAACATTTATTAATAAGATATATATATACATACAATGTTTTTTTCTCCAGAAGTATACAATTTAGTAGGATGGATAAGACAGGCTTGCTAATATATCAGGTGTGAAGAAATATCTAAGTACCCTGAGATACAAAGGCCCAAAAAAAGAGGAAGTAACTTCAGGCTGGAAAGGGCTCATGAAGGAGGTGCCTTCTGAGTGGACAATGAAGCATGAGCAGGGTTTCAATAGGCAGAGGTTTTAACTGAGGGTATTTGAAGTGTCTGGGGTACCAAGAGTTAAGAAATGGAGGTGAGTTCTGGATGTGTAGTTCAGTTGGTTGGAGCATCATCCTGTACATCAAAAGGTTGTGGGTTTCATCCCTGGTCAGGGCGCATACCTAAGTTGTGGGTTTGATCCCTGACTGATTGGTGTTTCTCTCTGACATTGATGTTTTCTCTTTCTCCCTCTCCCTACTTTCTCTCGAAAAATCAATAAAAACACATCCTCAGCTGAGAATTTAATGAAAAAATGGCAATGAGAAGAGGAACAAAGTTTTGGAAGAAAAGAGTACAGATTTGTTTGGCTGAGCAGAAGGAACACAGTTTGCTTTTTATGGTTCTTGACCCCATGAGTCTGTCCGTCAAACTATCCATATTTCTCAGAAGAGCCCAATTACATTCATTGCCAAATTATGACAAACACTTGACAGAGGGTGAGATTATTATTCTTTGTGACTGTTACAAGCCCAGTGTTTTTATTTTTGGCTCATTTTACTGGTGTCCTGGGATTAGACAAGCTCAGTTTAGATTTGTTACCTAAGTGATTATCATACCCTAAGACTACATATCCTGGATGCTTGGGGTTTAATATGTCTCTATACTTGAATTTATAGATATTCTAAAGTTATTAATGCAGGGACATCCCTTCCGCTTCTCCATAATATCCCAGGCCCACAGAAATGGACATTTCTTCCAACAAGTAAAAGGAAAGTATTTTGTCTCTGACTGGTGTGTCTCAGTGAATTGGGCATTGTCCCGCAAAATGAAAGGTCATGGGTTTGGTTCCCAGTCAGAGCATAGCCTGGGTTGCAGGCCGGGTCCCCAGTTGGAGTGAGAGGCAGGTCTAATCCATGTTTTTCTTGCACACCGATGTTTCTATCCCTGTCATTCTCCCTCCTCTCCTCCCTCTCTGCAAATAAATAAATAAAATCTTTTAAAAAAAACAGAAAGCATTTTATCTTAACTTCTGTGAAAATTCTGCTGGAGAAAATCAACAGAGTATCAAAGCAGGTCTCCCATCCAATCTTTCTTTCTGCTATCTGCACCAAATGAACAGTTGTTCCTTTGGGCTTTTTGATGGTTCCAGGTTTAGTAAATGCTGCCAAAACCCTATTCAAGCAGGTGGGTTGAGGCCAGAGGGGTAGGTCATTCCTCTGCAGGGTGATGTTATAGCATACTTTTACTTCTGGCTAGAGAACCCCGGTTTCCTACCCCAGACCTCTGAACACCAATGGCATTTCCCCAAAAAACTTGAAGTTGGGCTTCGAGTCTTGTTTGTTTCTTTTCAAGTTTATGCTCTGGACCGAGTAGTGAAAGCTGTTCAAAGTCCGTGAACTCAGACGGTCTGTGTTCCTGGAAACGATTCCACCCAAACTAAGATGAACAGCCCACTCTGGAATAGATGCTTTGCTTTCAAAAGCCTCAGTATTTTTAAGCATTTCCCCAAGAGCCTCTGATGTAGTTCTTTTCTGAAATCCTTTGGTTGCACAGAAATGCAAGCCTCAGTAAATAAAATTGAAACATTTTCAAGTTGTTAAATTTGAGATGTAATTTTTCATTGGTTCCAATATGGTTTCCTCTCTGTTACTACAATAAGGTTAACCCTGTTATTCTTATTTTGGCAAGTATGGGCTCTATATTTTGAATTTCCAAATGTTTTCTTCATCCCCTCTATACCCTGGGTATCTTTTCTAAAAGGCACTAGTGTGACCATGTGCTTCCTGATGACAAGATTTTCTTATATGAATAAATGAACCATCCATCATTTTAAACATTTCAGTTCAATTAATTTCAGATCACCCCAATCCAGTATGAAGTTTCATAAACCAGGAGAAGAAGAAGAAGCTGGATAAAGGTGCCAACTTTTCTTTTGCTCCACAGGGATCAGGATCTTTTGGGGTACTGGACAAAGGAGCAGCACTGGGTCACTATCACTAGCGAAGCATCTTTACTCTGGGCTACAGGAAAGACAGGACAGCCTTAAGCTGCAAATGCTTAATTCTAAATCAAGGGACTGTTCTTTCTTTCCAATTTCCAATCTGAAGAACTTCTAACTCTTCATGATAAGGTGACAGGGGAGACTGATCTTTTAGAAAGAACAGTTAAATACTAACATGGAAAAACCATCAAGGAATCCAATCTTTTCAGTGATATAGGAACTTGTGGTCACAGAGAGCAGTTTCTCCAGGCATGCCCTTCCTCCCCAGTGACATCCTTATCCCCCCAAAAGTTCAAGAGCAGGCCATGTCACTTCACTAATGTGAGGTTAGCATAAACTCAACCACGTATAATTAAAATTCCACAGGAAAGCGAGGCCCCATTAACAGAAATCACTAGAAGGGGCAGGGTTGGGAGAGAGCTGTATTCTGTGGTGTCCTGTAACAGGACAAGGGTCAGATGATGGACCCAGTCTAATGATGCTCTGGATGCCCAAGGATCTCTCACTTAACAATGTATGTCTTTGTTTCTGCTCATAAACAGTATTTCTGACTGTATTTATAAAGGGGTGTCTGGGGACTGGTGCAGTTTAAAGTAATATGACAGCAGGAGATGAAAAAACAAAATTCCTTAGAAGCAGCTGTCTCACAGAGCCCACAGATCTGATGCTTTATGTTGTGCCCAGCCATTTCAACAAACGGTTATAATTAGTTACAGTTCTGACCACCAGTCACCATCCCCACACAGAGCAAACACTCCATTTGAAAGCTTGGAGAAATACTAGGTCTTTGTATAATAAATCCAAAGTACTTTTAATGATTATTTATTTCTACTTTTACCTACCCTCATATCTACATGAAAAAAATCTAATTTCTCAGGCATTTCTGTTTGGAATCACTTTACCAGACTTAAACCTCTAGTCCAGGGACCTCAGTTTTCATGGTGTAATTTAAATAGAGTCTAGCTGCAGCCATCTTAATGGAAAACACAGTCTGGATGTCCCTGTAAGGAAGAAAAAGGTTATGCTAGCTAAGATGTGCATCTTGAAACTGGCATCAGGACAGTGGATTCTTTGGGGTCTAATGCTCTCCTAACTTCTGTTTTCTTGCTTCTCTTATAGGGTGCAAAATTTCCTTTACATCAAGCAACCTGCCCTCAGTACAACTCATGACTTTCAGGACCTGTCTTGGATTATCTGCTGTAGAGGACACATCTCTGAGAAGCTCTTTGCATGGCAGTGGTATTTCTGTCATTGCTCTCGTCTAGGTTAGAACCGCCAAGTGTGTCTCAAGGCACCCTCACCTTTGCACGCTCTCAATTCAATCAGTGTAATCCTCACCCAGTTGGATTCATTTGACACCATCTGACATCCACATGGCACTGTCTTTCCCCCTGTTATCTTGGATATTACTGGAAAAGGGTTTGTTGCAAACATATAACATGTTCAGGCTTCTCCTGTTGCATTTTCCTTGCCATTCTCATGTCAATTAATTTGAAAGCGATCCCTCAAACTTATTATCTGTTACTTTTGGCTCTTGTTTCTAAAGATACCTTTTTTTTTTCCCCAGGGGCAACCCTGGTTGCCATCATCAAAAGAAGTCTGAATGGTTTCCTTGTAGATGAAAGAAGGATGCTGAGCTTACATCTGAGTACCCTGGGCCCCCAGGCAGTTGATTACTGGCAGAGTGTCTCAGTGAACTGTACTGTTCTCATGTTTCAAAGAAACACATTGGGTGGAAGACACTTTTCTTGAGTGGAAAGACAAAACACCCTGAGATCCCTGAGGCCAGCTCTGCCTCTGGCATCACTATAGATCGAGTTTCTGACCACAGAAGACCATTTGATACCCCACCAGAGTACCAGACACAAAAGTGGGCAAATCTGGCAAAAGCACACACTTTCCAGTTACATGTAATGAAAGCCTTCTACAGGCAGCTCATTTTGAAATCATCCAGTTGGGAAGAAATATGGTTCTTGATATCTACCTGTTAATTTTTCTCATTTTAGTGAGAAGTCAAATCACACTTTCTGTCAAGCAGTCATTCATTGTACCAGAAGACATGCAGCACACAGAAGACACAAGGAGATCTTCCCACCCTCCCCCTTCCTCACTCTCTATGTCGTCTATGGGGACAGCTCCACTCAGCTGCACTCAGTGGGCTGCTCTGGGTGAGAGGCTGGACCACTGGGTACACTGTAATGATTTGACCCTCTGGTAGTCACTTATTTCATCTTTTCATAAAATGTATTAATAACAGTTTATTTTATGCTCATAACAGCTTAACTTAAAATACACACAAAGCTTTAGATTTGTTCATTCTCACCCTCCATTTTTATGGTTTTAATGTCACAATTTTCATCTTTTTACATTGTGTAACAAGTCATTGTATTTACAGTTATTTTTAACACTTTTTTCTTTTAACGTTTATACTAGGGTTATAAGTGATTTACCCCCACCATTACAACATTAGAGTGTTCTGAATTTAACTATAGATTTACCTTTACCAGTGATTCTTATACATTGATATGTTTTCCTGTTACTAATTAGTGTCTTTTTGTTTCTGCTTGAAGGGCTCCTTTTAACATTTCTTTTAAGGCTGGTCAGCTTTTGCTTGCTTGGAAAGTTATTTCCAACAATTCTGCGGGGCAACTTTTCTGGTACAGTATTCCTGGTTGGCAGGTTTTTCCTCCCAGGACTCTGAACATGTCAGGCCATTCCCTTTAGCCTACAATGCATCTCTTGAAAAAAAAATCTATTGATAGTCTTACTGGCGATTCCTTGTACATTAAAAATTCTTTTTTCCTTGCTGCCTTTAAAATGCTTTACTTGTCTTTACTGTTTGACAATTTAATTATAATATGTCTTAGTGCAGTAGGTCTTCTAGGATTCACCTTGTTTGGAATACCCTGGATTTCTGAATCTGGAAGTCTATTCTCTACCCAGGTTAAAAAAGAAATATTTCAGCCATTATTTCTTTCAATAATATTTCTGCCCCTTTATCTCTCTTTTCTCATTCTTTTTGGACCCCTACAATGCATAATAGTCTTAACTTATCTGCATTTTTCTTTCCATCGTTTCAGTCACCACAGTTAACTAAAGTCTAAAAATATTAAATGGAACATTCTGGGAATAAACAATTCATAAGTTTAAAATCATGTGCCATTCTGAATAATATGATGAAATCTGTGTCATCCCACTCCATCCGGCTGGATGTGAACTGTCCCCTTACCTACCACTTCATCATGGAGAAACCATTTTTGTTTTCAGGTAGACCGTCACAATGTCTCAGTGCTGTGTTCAAGTGACTCTTACGTAAGAATGGCCTGAAGGTGCAAGAAGAGTGATGCTCACAATTTGGACATGCTACAGAGAAACTGTAAAGTGTTTCTTTTAAGTGAAAAGGTGAAAATTCTCAATTTAATAAGGTAAGAAAAATAAATCATAAGCAGAGGTTGGTAAAATCTGTGATAAAAATAATTTCTCTCCTTGAAATTGTGAATGTGGAAAAAGAAATTTGTGGTAGTTTTGCTGTTGTACCTCAAACTGCAAAAGTTACAGCCACAGTATGTAATTAGTGTTTAGTTAATATGGAAAAAGCATTACATTCATGGGGGAAGACATGCACAGAAAACATTTTCCAACTGATGGCAATGTGTTACACCAGAAAGCGTTGAGCCTGTATGAAGACTTCAGCAAGGGATCCCCTGAAATGAGTGGCCACATTCACATAACTTTTATTATAGTATATTGTTATGTGTTCTATTCTATTATTAGTTATTATTCTTTTTTTAAAGATTTTGTTTATTTATTTTTAGAGAGGGAAGGGAGGGAGAAAGAGAGAGAGAGAGAGATAAACATCAATGTGCGGTTGCTGGGGGCTGTGGCCAGCAACCCAGGCATGTACCCTGATTGGGAATCGAACCTGCAACACTGTGGTTCGCAGTCCACACTCAATCCACTGAGCTATGCCAGCCAGGGCTTTATTATTAGTTATTATTCTTAATCTCTTATTGTACTGAATGTATAAGTAAAACTTTATTTTAGGTATGTATGTCTAAGAAAAAACATAGTATATATAGTGCTTGATATTATCTGCAGTGTTGGTCAGCCACTGGGTCTTGAAATGCGTCCTCTGTGGTTAAGGGGGGACTACATATATTGGTCTGCTTGATGGTGTCCCACAAGTTTCTTAAACTCTCTTAACTCTTTTTTTTAAAGATTTTATTTATTTATTTTAATAAGGAGGGTAAGGGGGGAGAAAGAGAGGGAAAGAAACATCAATATGTGGTTGCCTCTCACATGCCCCCTACTGGGGACCTGGCCTGAAACCCAGGCCTGAGCTCTGACTGGGAATCAAATCAAAGACCCTTTGATTCACAGGGTGGCACTCAATCCCTTGAGCCACACCAACCAGGGCTCTTTTCACTCTTTTTTATTCTTTTTCCTTTTTGCCCTGCTGAATGGATGAATTCCACTGCCTCTTTTTGAGTTTACTGATCCTTTCTTCTGTGTGGTCTAGTCTGTAGTGCAACCTTTCTACTGAATTTGCTAGTTCAGTTATTTTATTCTTCAGGTTTGTGATTTCTGTTTGGCATTTTACAATACTTTCTACCTTTTTGTTGAAATTCTTAATTTGTTCATGCATTATTCTTCTGACCCCAGTGGGCATCTTTATGGCCATTATTTTGAATTCTCTATGAGGCAAATCATTTATCTCTATTTCATGTAGGTTTATTTCTGGAGTTTTATTTTTTGTTTGTTTATTTTGGAACATATTCCTTTATTTCCTCATTTTTCTAACTCTCTGTATTGATTTCTGAGCACTAGATAAAACCACTTCTCCTTATCTTGACAGGGTGGTTTCATGTAAGAGATGAACCTTGTCAATCAGTTTGACATTTAGATATCTCTCAAACTTTTGTGATTGTCTAAGTTGCCTTCTTTATTCTTGGTGCTTCCCAGCAGTTGAGAGTGTGTGAAGACTTGGTATCCCAAAGGAGAGGACTTCAGCAATCACCCAGATGCATGTTGATTGGAACACAGACCTTCAGATAGCAGCTCAGAAAGTATGTCGTTAGGCCCTTTCAGGGAGAAACTGAAAGATGGGAATTTTTGCTTGCTTTCTCTGGGCCTGACCCAAGTGTATAGCCATAGGGAAGGGATGCTTCTGAATTCATTAAGATCTGCTTCTTTGTTTACTACAGTCCTGTAGGACCCATGAATGCAAGCCCCCTTGACTATCAGAACCAGGGAATCTAAGGCCCATCCATTGAGCAGCAATGATGAAAGCTATGGCATGAGACATGTGTTCAAGCTCTTTCTAGGGAGATACTGGTGACTTGGAAAGTACTAGGGGAAGAGGGCAGGGGAGGTGTCCACAGGCTTCCCTGGTCTCTAGGGAGGAGACTACTAACTACTTGATTAAGTAGTTAGGGATTAGTGAGATTCCTTACAGTCTGTGTAACAGCTTGCTCCATTGACCATAGGTTCTAAAACATAATGCAGAAAGGAGTCAATTCTAGGACCTCTACCAGAATATCTCATTGGTTGTGGGAAGGGCCTGGGTATCCAGAGGCTCAGAATTAACCTTTTTCCTGTGTTCCACAGAGAATAAGTTCATTCCACATCTAAGTAAAATCATATGAAATTTGTCTTTCACGATATGATTTCTTTCACTCAGCACAAATACCCTCTGGGTATATCCATGTTGTTGCAGATGGCAAGATTTATTTTATTTTTCTATGCCTGAGTCATATTCTCAAAAGGGAAGCTTTTGATCTGTTCCTTAAATATTAAAAGAAAGTGTTTCTATTTTTTTTTTCATGTAAATACAATCCTGGGAGACATATCAAATTTGCATCTTTTGACTCACTTATGATCTTGCCTAATTACATCAATATTGGGCCATAACTAGTTTATAAAGAATTATTCAGTAGGATTCTACAATCATAAAAATGTTGGACCCCAACATATTCATTTATTTTTGCCTCTAGTGCCATTCTCCATCAGGAAGCACAATGATGATATTGCTGGGTGTTTCTCTGGAGCAGGTATTCAATATGCATCTTCAAACTGTAGTTGCTGCTACAAGAAGTGGTAACTTTAAGTCAGGAATATTCTTGGAACAACCTCTTTTCCAGTTGGTCTTCTTCATTCCTTGACATGCTTTCTATGTGGGAGGCTGGAAAGAACCACTTTTCTGAGAATCATTTATTTCTCCAAGCAATTGAATACATGTCAGTATAGTACGGTATGAAAAAAACATAATATGGCTGGGACTTGACAGTCACTTTAATAACATTTTTTCTTTTCTTTTGTTTTCAGTTTAGTTCAATGACCTCTAGGTGGTGGTAAAGATTCCAACCAGTTTTTAATGCCCAGAATGAATGGCTAGTCCTCAAATTGCTTTACAGAATCTTAAAGTTAATCAACCACACTCAGATGAAGTTAATATTTCTGTGTGCATTTTCAGTATCACCATTTTTTACTGGATACCCACTAAAAAGTGTACTGCACATGTCAAGGAGCTCTGAAAGCCAAGCATGAGAATGAGAGCAAGGCTTAGTTTAGAAAATGCTTATTTTTCCTTACATCTCACTTGAAGATTTAGGACATTTCAAATCCAGATTTTAGTCTGTTCCCTGTTTGTAATGGAAAGATATTAGGTCATCAATTCTAATTAACTGGGCATCGATTTTATGAGTAAAGGAAACAAGCATATAAGTTAAATTTCTTTCAAAATATGCTTTTTAAAAACAATTAAGAGAAGAAAAAACATGCTTAAGAAGGAACTCTTAAGCTCAAAAATGTTTTGCAAAGAACAGGTGACATTAGTAAACCATTCATACAAACTTGTGTCCCAATTTGTTCTTCAACTTTAATTTAGGAAAGGAGTACACACAATAAACCTTGTGTTTCTGGAGTTCAGCTTGTCCCAAGACACCAATTTCTATACACAAGCCCTAGATACATTGTGAATTTCTATATATTATTTTTCACATTCATCTTTTACTTTGGTGGCATGCGTAACCAGACTCCGAATAACATATCTCAGTGAGTCTTAAGCTATCTGCTGGGAAGGGCCTTTGGTCAAGATTCCAGTTCACCTCAGGAATTAGTGCAAGGAAGACCCTACACTGACAACCAAGCTTCACCTGCTATCCTTATTTGTTGACTTAACTCTTAACCACAGCAACATGTATTCCTTTCTGCCAATTTTATTATTAAAAACAAACGCTATAGTCAAACATACATGTGACAAGCTGTAACTGCCAGTAAGATGGCCACGTTGAATAAGTCATTCCACAGATATTTTCTGAGAGTCCACCATGTGCAAAGCACTCTGCTGGGATTTGCTGGCCAGGCTGCTGCGTTCTGCCTGTAGATGTAACAACCCCTCTGGATTTTATATCTTGCTTTCAGACAATCTTTTGCCTCCATAATTTCAATTTTCTAACTACATCTACTTGCTGTTTAGGGGGCTTATAACACTTGTTTCCCACTTAATGTAGACCTATAAGATTCAGTTTACTTTTCCATTTGGCCTTTAGTCCCAAATCCTGTGTGTTCAATTTATTGTTTGTGCATTTGTGTGTGAGTGTGTGTGTGTGTGTCAGAAAATGCCTTGCTCCTCTCTAACTCTGTACCCTTGCAGGGAGACACTTAGAACCTCTGAACCTTAAACTTTAGCAGAGACCAGGCATGAATCTAATGAGCTGCATTACAAGTTTTGAAGAAGAAAAGGGATAATTTAGGGAAACTAACATTTACTGAATGCTTGTTAAGCACTTTCTCCCATGTTGTTCCTTTGTTGTCAAAGCATCACAATAAAAAGAGCATGGACTTTGGAACTGGTAGGCTAGAGTTGGACTCCTGGTTAGGCTGCCTACTTACCTATTGACCTTGGACAAGTTACTTAATTATGGACATAAGATTCCTCAGCTAAAACATGGAATCCTTACAAAAGTCCAATTTTATATTGTTGTGTGAAGAATCAAGTACTTAAGAGGCATTCAATTTTGTTGTTATTTCATTTTTCTGATGCAGAAAACTAGACAACATTTTATAAACTCAAGATGTATTTTTTAAAGAATTTATTTATTTATTTATTTTTATACAGAGGGAAGGGAGAGAAGCATCAACGTGTGGTTGCCCCTCACATGCCCTCCACTGGGGACCTGCCCCACAACCCAGGCATGTGTCCTGATTGGGAATCGAACTGGCAACTCCCTACTTCTCAGGCTAGCACTCAGTCTGCAGAGCCATACCAGCCAGGGCTCTGTATGTATTTTTTTATAAAACCTATCCACAGTGCTAATGATATGACAAAAACAAAATTGTACATTTCAACCATTTCAGTAACTGGATTCTAATATATTTCTACTTTCTTGGAAATAAATGTAGGTTAATTCCTTTTTCTTGTGTTCGCTCGAGGGGTGCAACTTTATACATGCTCAAGATGAAATCACACTTTCAAAGATGTTTATCTGGGTCCCTTGGAAGAGATAACTCATTTTTCCTAGAGAAAATCAGGTATAGATATTCCAGTATAACCTATAAGATTCTGATGTTGCCATTTGTTTTATAAAAGGCTCATCAGCTTAGAAAAATTTGTTGAAGCTTTTCAAATTTCTATCTTAAATTGTCTTGAAAATGGTAATGATATATCAACCAGAGTTATTTTTTCTTTCTCTCTCATGTGTAATCTTGATTATCTACAAAAAGGTAAGCATGAGGTATGAAACCAGAACCGGCATAGGGCAAAATGGCCAACACTGCAGACACTTACCTTTGGGGGTTCACCAATCTTACCTTCCATTCCTTTCTCTGTGCTCTTACATAGTCCAGTCCTTTCTTGTCACCCTCTCGTTTTAAAATCCATGTCAACCTAGGGAATGCCTATCCTGAAGTTTTGTCTTTCCAACATTATCCCTTGACAAAGTCTATGAATTACTTTATTTCAGCTCTGCTTTACTTGGAAAAACTAAGACAGGCTAATTCATCTTATTCATTCAGGAAACAGTTTACTCTATTACCCCTTGGGAGAAGAGAAGGAAGGGAAGTTTGAAATCTAATATAATTGATATAGGCAGGATATGCTATCTGACAACAATCATATAGGGTATATATTTTAATTTCCTTATTTACAGATGAGAAACTTGATACTTTGAGAAGTAAAGTTGCCCAAAGTAGAAAAGGTCATAAATAATAGAGGTAGAATTTGATTCTAGGTTTTTAAGATTCCAGGGCATGTACAGTTCACTTCTGCACTGAGGGGTTTGCATTTCCCCTCAACTTCTTGATCAATTTCTTGGTAACAAAGGTCATGGAACCCTCAGCAGGACAGGAATTGCCCTCTTCAGAAGCCCACTCCCCTGAGCTAGCCAGGTCCTAGTAGAAGCCCCTTTCTTTCCCTTTATCTCCCATTCTAGTTCAAAAGATGCCCACCCACCCATTTTTTAAGAAGTAACACAATGAGGAAAGAATCTTTGGCCTGCTATTGTTTTCCTTTCACCCAAAATTTTTATCCTTGTGCAACCTACTTCAGAGAGAGAGTGGAGACCCTGGGTGTTGAGGAAGATGATGAGGAAGAGCAAAGTCTCCTGTGGGGCAGCATGGAAGCCTCCAGGCTAGAACCCTTGGAGAGAACTTAGTTAAGCCTGCTTCGAAGTGGGCAAAGCAAAAGGCTCTGCAAAGTACCCTGGAAAAATCTCCTTTTTACCTGATTCTTTAGGTTTTCAAGGCCAGACCTTGATTAAAGAGGAAGAAAAATAAACTCCTTACAGTTTAGAGAATTGAACTGATAATAGGTCTGTAATGAAATAGGAAACCTAGGGTATTTATACAACAGTCCTATTTTTTAAAAAACTGAATGAAACATCCTAATTTGTCCAGGCAAGTGTTCTGTCAGGTGATTGTCAGAGACTATGGACCAGGGATCTGAACCAAATCCCCAACGGGGAAACAACTCAGCATTTTTTCCCCAACAAGCTAGTCTATTGCATTTTAATGAAACCATTCGGAGATTGTGGGGCTAGGTGCCACAGGAAGGGGAAACAATAGAGGGGCATGGAGTTTTGAAGGAGCTTGTTGTGCCATTTTAGAATCAACATTGTGTGTTATTTGTGCTAAGATGTTGTGGAGTGACTGAAATGGACTCATAGAACAACATACTAAATATTTAAACTTTTCTTCTTCCTTTTTTTTTTTTGGTCCTTGTGGCTGAACTTATGACAAACAGGGTGGGGTGGAGTAAGTAAAATGGGTTATTTAAAAAAAATGCTGTTGTAAAAAAGAGTATACTTTGTACAGACAAATGCTGGTTGTTGTGAAACTCAAAGCTGGGTGTTTATAGTTAACACTCTGGAAAGTAAATAGGCAGTTTTGCTTGTGTTCTGGAATTTACTGCTACCCCTTCAACCCTCCAAACAAATTAGGGAGTGCTCTGCTAGACTGCCAGGCTATGTAGGAAGAAAGTTAAACACCCCCAGCACCACGGACGGTCACCTTTGGAAAGGAGATCACATTCCCTTTGATATGTGGTCCATGAGGGCTGGCTCAAGATCTTGACTTCCTCTCATTCACATTAAAAAAAGGAAAAAAGTGGTTGTGGTGACAGAGGCTGGTTACGGAGTAAAATGTTAAACAATATCAAGAAGACATAGACAACAACATCTAGACTGTAGAAAAATTCCAGATTGTCCAGACTGTGAGGAAATGGACCGGGTTTCTTTAAGAAAAATAAGTTGGCACCTGCCAGAGAGACAGAAAGAGAGACCTTTAAAAAGTAAAGAGACTTAAGAAACATGTGAACCAATACAATGTATGGATCTTATTTTGATCCAGATAAAAACAGAGTAAAAAAAAATAAATGAGTAAATAATACAAAGAAAAATATTTATGAGGCAATGGGAAAATTCGAACACTGACTGAATATTTGAACATAATGAAGGAATTACTATTGATCTATTAGATGCAATAACAGAATAGTAGTTATGTTTTTATAAGGAGTCCTAATCTTTTAGAGATATATATAAAATATTTTGAAGTGAAAAAAAATACTTCTAGGTGAGGTTAAAGTCTTGATTTGTTTCAGAATAATAAGGTGTTGGCATTCAGGGCGTGGATGCAAGTGTGTGTCCTGTGAGATTGGCCTTAAGGAGATAATGATTGAGGCTGAGGGTTCATTACACTGCTCTCTCTACTCTTGTATACATTTGAAATAGTCCATAATAAAGTGTTAAAGGGAAAAACCCACTGGATCATGCTGTGATCTGTGGAACGCCAGAGCTACCTACCCTCTCTGCAGGTCTGACAGCATTGGCAAGCACACATCCCCAAGATGAGAGAACCTACCCCTTTAAAAATCATTTTTGTGCAATTCAAACAAACTTACCATCTTCCACCAAAATCAAACTACAAATGGTCTTTTTTTTTTCATTTAATGCGTAGAAAATATGGTAGGAAGGAACTGAATGGAATCTGAATGCATATAAAAGGGAACTAAACCATGCAAGGACTTTCTATAGCTAAGGTTAAGATTCCAAGTGAACTGAGAGAGCAGCCAGCCTGGGGCAGCCTGTTACACCCCAGGGCCCACAGCCGTCTCAACAATGGCCACTGTTTATGACATCCAGACCCTGGTGATGTTTGTGTCTTTTGACTTGTGCACCTTGTCATGTCACAAAGCGCAGGATAGTTTTGCTTCCTGGTTGAAGTAATTAATTCCTTTGCCATGGATTTTGTTGCAGATTTCTTAAACAAGCTCTACATCCTTAAATGGCTTTCTAGAACAAAACAAAAATGCCCTTCATGTCTTTGAAATGTATCTGAGGAACTGATCTTGTAAAGAGGAAGAGTCGGGAAATGCCCACAATGAAAAGCTGAGACAGAGGTAACCTTCCAAAAGTAACCTATTATGATGCCTGTATATTAAAACAATGTAGTACTGCACATGAACAGACAGACAGACCAATGCGAGAGAACAGAAAATACTGAAGTAGGTCTAATTGCATGTGTAAATGCAGGATGCAATAAAGGTAGCATCTCAAATCAGAGAGGAAGAGCTGGGTTTTTATTAGTGGCGCTTAGATAATTCATTACCTGCATGGAAAAAGTTATATCTTTTTCACACTGCATACCTAGATATTGTTCAAATGAAACAATGATCTAAAGGTAAAAAAGGAAACTATGCAGGTACTAGAAGTAAATATGAATTAATTTCTTCATAGCTGAGGAGTGGGAAAAATTTCCTTTATAGTGATCCAGAATCCAGAGCAACTAAAAATATAAATTTGCATAGTAGAAACATACCTTTAGTAAAGTAAAATGGAAAAGGACAAGCTGGGGGGGATATAGCAGCTTAAATCAAAAAGCATTATCAATGTCCTCTAGCCAAAGACCACCAAGCACACAGCAGCAGCGGAACAAAATAGCATTAAAGGGACTTTCAGCAAAGGAGACTACTCACCATGGGGTGCCATAGTGGGTCAGGAAGAGGCTGTCGAAAAGGACTTATAGAGGTTGGGGTTTGGTTAGGCAACTCTGGGCAGGGTTCAAGGGGCTTTACTCTGGATTGGATGCTGTCAGGAAAAAAGGAGCAAATCTATTACTGAATATCTTAACAAACCTTAAGAGAGAAATGAATCCAGACCAAAGCCTAATTGGTAAAGGAGCAGCAGGATAGAAGGAGATATGATATTTTTGTGGCGTTACAAGTGAGATGTATGGAAAAGCCCACATTGTGGGAAATTCTATAGGAAAAGTAACCTAGTTTCCTCAGCAAATAAATTATAAAAGGCAGGGATTAGAGGAGAGAATAGAGAAAGAGGACAATTTTAAAGATTAAAAAATATGTAGAAAGTGTATCAAATCAATAGCAATGTGTAGACCTTATATGAATCCTGATTAAAACTGTAAAAAATTATTTTGATAAGATGTTTGGAAATTTAAACACTGCATATTGGCTAGCATTAGTAAATGATCAATATATTTAAGTATGATAATGGTATTGCAGCAATGTTTTTTAAAGTTCTCATCTTAAGAAGATACATACTGAAATACTGATGGACAAATAATACAATGGGGGTACAGAAGCTATACCATCTACAACTATGTCATAGACAAAACAAGATGGGCCTTGAGCTGATCACTGTTGAAGCTGGTTGGTAAATACAAAAGCTTACTATACTATTATTCTTCCTGCATTTGTATATATCTGAAATTTTCCTCAATAAAAAGTTAGAATAAGATTTAAGGCAAAATAAACAATCTTTATCGTGGGTATATAAATATTCATTGCATTATTTTGTTTTTCATAAATTGTTTGTAATTTTTAAAAAAGCATTTGTAAAAGAAACCACAATGAAAATAACTGTGGGGATACTTACATTGAGGAAGGGCTCTAGAGCTATAAAATCTTATTTTTTAAAAAAAAGACAGAAGACTACAGGTGAATAAGCAAGACATTAGAATCTGCACTCGGTGGTGGGCATATGGGTATCTGCTTATTATTTTCTGTACTTTTTGTTTGTTAAAATTATCCATAATTTAAATAACAGCTATGCATTTGTTTATTTATTGTAAAGTGTCTGTGTAGTGCCAGGTCAAACTTACCCTCTGAAGAAGCTGCTTGTGGCCAGTCACAGAGGCCGCAAATAGACCTTGTACCTGGAGATTTTGCATCAGTGAGAAGAGGGCAGAAAGGGCAAGGACATGGCTAAGAGAAGAGGGCACTTTCACATATCAGTTCTGCCACATGCTTTCCCATAATCTGCAGCTTCTCCCAGAATGCTAAGGCTTCCAAGTTGTCAATAAATGAAGAAACGTGTCAAAGAGATACCTCAGGGTCAAGTATTTTCTTTACTCCCACAGTGGGTGCCTAAGGCACTCCCCTCGGCCACATTCTCTGATGGTCAACACCCATGACCTTGACCTAGAAACTACACTCTCAGAGCTGGCCCCGCTCCTCTGGGTCAAGCAAGTTCCAGCACTGTGAGGTTCATTCAACTCTTGATTGGCTAAAGTTCTTAAACAGTTTACTTAAACTTTTCCAATTTGTTTGACTAACTCCAGAAATTACCTTAAATTTAGATCTAGGAAACTGCAGAAGAGTGTATTTTGAGGAAATACAAAGAATATAGTTAAAATTTTTTGCTCCAAGTGGTAAGACCAACCATACTTCCCATTTTGATAAACAAAATTTGAGATAAGACTTTGGGATTGCTGATTGGTGGGGACAGGTGAGAATTAGGATAATTCACCCTGGAAACTGGAAGGGTAAACTGTTAATGTGGGGTGGGGGATGGGGGCAAGACAGCTGGGGAAGCCTAGACCCATACCAGGATCTAGGTTCTCGTTACAGATCAAGATAGGATTTGAGAGCACGACAGGAAGATTTAGCAAAGCACAGTGAATTTAAGTGATAGACACGCTAGAGAAGTGAGTGTGGGGACCTCAGAAAATGAGATGCCCCAATGGGATCTGGATGGAAGGTTTTTTATTAAGCATGGATGGGGGTGGGCGGGGTGACAGAGTAGTCCTCAGCTTCTGACACTGGTGAGGAGACTGACTACAGGGGTCGTTGTCCCTCCTCTCCAAATCATGATTTCATTTTTTGCCCCCACCAGCCATCATGGCAATTCCAAAATGCAAATTTTTAATAAAGATAATATAATGGCCCTGTTGGTCACTTTTAGATCAGTATGGCTGCTGAATCTTGTTGAAACCGGTTCTGTTTGTCTTAGTTACAGGATATTGGAGAGGGCGAAGTGGCAACAGGTGGTCAGTGAAGATCACATCTGTGATGTTCTGGCCAAAATGGAAACGGTGGGGTAGAGCTTGAGGTCTTTGTTCCCTATTCTCACTTGTCTGCTTCACTGTGACATCAGGCTTTGCCAAACAAGGCTAGACTCGGTAGGAAAGATTCTGCATGGACACTGGCGTGTGCACCCTGAGGCCATTAAAATTGTGGCATTGCTCTGAATCCGGCAGATTGCAGGGAGGACTCATCAGATACTTTCATCTCATCTGGCTTTGTTGAGTCTCTGGAGAGCCATACATAATGAATTTGTTTGGAAAAGAGGGGCAGGGTTAAAAACGATACATTGTTGACCACTTTCTGTTGTAAATACTCTTTAGTACTAATATACTTTTGAAATAAACATTTCTAAAAAAGACCAATTAACAGGCTGAATTTCTAAGTGTAAAAAAAATTGTCTTAGAATAAGACCAAGTATACTTAATAAGCACTCATTTATTTATTCATTCATTCATTCATCTATTGGGTTAGCCAAAAAATCCATTTAGTTTTTTCTGTAAAATAAAAGGCATATTTTTCATTTTCACCAGTAACTTTATTGATTTGGATATTTTGAGTATGTCAACTATCTCCTGCTATTGGCTTCTGGTAGTTAGAGGCCGGGGTGCTGCTAAACATCTTCCAATGCATAAGACAGCCCCCCAGCAAAGAATTATTTGGCTAAAATTTCAATCGTACCAAGAAAATTCAAAAACTATTTTTGACACATTTGATCAGTCACAGCACCTTCTTCATACACTGCAGAAATCTTTCATGGTGTTTCAGTTGCGTTTTTACCTTTTCTTGAAATAATAAAGCATGGTATGCCAAAAATGTTGCACATTTTCTTCCATCTTCAATATTAAAATGGCTGCACAAAAATTCACCAATTTTGATGTATTTTTAAATGCATAGTTGTCACAATACAATCTAATAAAACTGTTTCTAATGAAGTTAAAGACAACTAAGCACTCTGAGAGCCATCGTCCAGAAAAAACATAAAGGACTTTTTGGCCAACCCAAGATTAAATATGTTGTAGCACTTACTATGTTCCTAATAGTACCATCAGGCTCTGAGGTTACCCAGAGGACACAATGGTCACCTACATGGAAAGACACTGGGTAACAATGTGCTAAATTTTACTTCAATTAAGTTAAATTAAAAACCAGTTGTAATTTAAGCATTTATATGATTACAGGCAGTCACTTATCTGGGTTGTTTTCCAAAGGCCAAATCTGACTCAGTGAGCCTTTGATTACTGAGACAAGACGGAGGCAGCAGCAACATGAAACATGTCTTCAAAACAAAGCTCACCAAAGAAACTATTACACAGGAGGTTTAGCTCAGGAAAAAGCAACAGAGAAATAGCTCAGGGTACAAAGCTCTTTATCTCAGTATCCAAAGTGCAGTGGTTTAACATTTTAAAAGGCTGTTCCAGGGAACATTTCTCCCTGAAAGTTTCTTTCATATGTTTATAGTCAGGAAGTGTAATAAAGCCACGAATATCTTTCACTCTTGAGAGGATTTTTTCTGCCTTTACTTAGGGTATTACATTAAAATAGCATTTTACTGATCATCGAGCCTGAAGACAGGATTACATGTGAGTATGGGTCTTCTATTTGAAAATGTGAGTTGTTAACCAGAAGATGAGACTTTTAACCAGGCAGCCGCCACTGTTGTGAGAACTGCAACTTTTGACCATCAAGTTCCCCAAGGTAAGTGAGCACCAGAGGAGAGTAAATGTCAGGACCGTGGCCTTCTTCCCTGGCACTGACATTTTAGTGGTGGTGTGAATCCAGAGCTTGACTCTTTCTGCTTTAACAGAAGAATGAGCAGTTAGTAAAATCTGATAAGGTCCCACCCACTAAGGTTCAAGTTGGTCATCAGGATGTTTCTTTTTCCAGGACTTTAAAAGTACCCATTCTCCAAGGTCAAATTGTTATACCAGGATATCTGTGGGGCACTTCAAGTTGAAAGTAAACTTATGAATAGCAGTTAAAGTTAATCCCAAGGATTGTGCATGCCTCACAGTGTCTAATTCTTTAATCTTTAGGTTATCGACATTTCTAAGATTTTATATAAAGCATCAGAAGGGACTCCTATATCATTTATCATTAAGGACTTAATTGAATCCTGCTTCTGGGGACTACTCACATCTGAAGCAAAGCAATAGGCAATAACTTATTCCACTTCAGATTAGTCTCTTGGCAAAGCTGAGCAATGGTCTTCTTTAAGGTGTGGTTGATCTCCATTTTTTCCAGTAGACTGTGGTCTCCAGGAAGTGTGAAGCTTCCTCTGCGTTCCTAAGAGCTGGGAAACTTCCTTGGTCACCTTGGCAATAAAGGCACTGCCTTTGTCACTTTGAGTAGAGGAAGGCCATCCAAGCCTGGGAGTCATTTCTTTTAATAAGGCTTTTATAACTGCTGAAGTCTTCTCTGACCTGCAAGGGAATGCTTTGACCTACCCTCTTAGAGTACCCACAGAGACTAGCAGGCATCAGTAACCTCCAGTTGTTTTCGTCATCACAGTGAAATCAATTTGCCAACCTTCTCCAGGCCTAATCCTTGGCTCTGGACCCTCCTGTCTCTGGGTGAGGTCCTGTTTTAGGGTTATTTCTGGCATAGATAAAGCATTTTTTAACTAACTTTTGAACACTTCTTTGACTATCTGGCCCAGTTGTATATTTCTGCATCCATTGTATTGTCGCATCCCATCCATAATGGGTGCTCTGGTGGATAAAAGCTGACTATTTCCTCCATCAGCTGTTTTGGGATCAGTATGATCCCATCTGTTGCTAATCCATCTGTATTTTTGGTCAGTAGAATACCCCCATTCTTCTACTCTTTCTAAATCTTCTAAGGAATATTCATGCTGGGCTACCTTTAAGTCAATGTCGGGAATAAGGGCTGTTACCAGGGATACTGGAATTTTAGTTCAGACCACCAGTTTGACAGCTTGATCTGCTTCATGATTTCCTGGGAGATTAAGCCATTGGTCATCTGATGACCTGGGCAGTGTATCACGATGGCAACCTCCTTAGGTTCCATAGCTGCCTTTCAGGGACCTGATGCCTCCTGAGAACATTTAATTTCTTTTCCTCCTGATGTAAAAAGTCTTCTTTTTCTCCAAATAGCTCCATGTACTACTGTAAATGCATATTTGGAATCTGTGTAGCTGTTGACTCTCTTACCTTTTCCCAAACATAAGACTTGGGGCAAGGCCAATAATTTGACCTTCTGGACTGAAGTACATGTCGGTAGGGCCTCAGCTTTCGAGGTTTCCTGAAGAGTGACCACGGCATATCCTGCTTTTTCCAATTTCCCGTGTCCATGAAGCTGCTTCCATCGGCGGACATCTGGAGATCAGGATTCTTTGGCAGCAAGTCAATCGGGTCTGTTTGGCTAGAAGACACTTGTTCAGTTATTTGGATACAATCATGTTTCGGTCCCTCTGCCTCAGAGGGAAGCAAGGAGGCTGGATTTAGAGTTAAAATATTCTTGAAAATGACATTAAGACTGTCTGAAAGGAGAGCCTGGTATTTTCCCAGCTGACCAGAGGTCAGCCAGTATCCTCCCTTTTGCTCTGGTGAGGGCAACGCAGTGCAGAGTACGTACGGTGGTGGGCACTCCCAGGGGCAATTCTCAGCCTCATGCTGTGGTCCTCAGACAAACTGGCCTTCCCTGAGCCACCATGACCAGCTATGGTGAGGAGTTGTCCACTGGCCTTTTACTATTTCCTAGATTCTGGGTCAAGAGCCATTCCTTGTCCTTCATGTACAAACACATCAGACAGTCAAGCAGCTTTCTTAAGTCTGGGAGGCTTAGGGCTGGGGCTGTCAGTAATTTTTCCTTAATAGCCCAGAAGGCCTTTTGGCATTCCCCAGTCCAGATCAAAGGCTCTTGATCTGCTCCATTTAGTTTTTCAATTAAACTAAAGTTTGGAATCCAGATCCTACAAAATCCAGCCTTTCCAAGAAATGCCTTTAGCTGTGGACGGGTGGTGGGCGTTGCTGCCCTCTCTAGAGCTTCTCTCCTGCCTGGGAGCAAGTTCCTTTGTCCTTGAGATGAGTCAAATTCCCAATATTTCTCAGAGGGCTTGGATATTTGGGCTTTCTTTTGGGAAGCTTTACAGCCTCATTCAGCCAGGAAGTTCAAGGTTAGAATGGTATTTTTGACGGAAGCCTCTTTGCTGAGCCTGGCGATGAGAATGTCATCAACATACTGGACCATTGTCCCATTATCTAGCCACAGTTCCCTTAAATCTCTGGTTAAAGTCTCTCCACACAGGGTGGCGGGTGTTTGAGTCCCTGGGGGAGAACAGGTCGTAGTATTGTTGTTGAACTTTAGAGACTGGGTCCTCTCATTCAAATGCAAACAGTTCCTGAGACTCAGGACTGAGAAGAATGCAAAAGGAGGCATCTTTTAAATTCAGCACGGTAATCCAACAGAATTTTTTCCTTAACAAGGTGGTCAGCAAGGTTCAGGGATTAGGGAACACAGGTGGACGTCTTTTACTCTCTGGCCAATGGCCCCCATGTCCCGGGCAAACAGTGTTCATTAGTGCCTGGTTTCTGCACCAGTCCGATGGGAGTATTGCATGGTGAATGTCAAGGCCCAGTAAACTGGTGCTCTGTGAAAGCTGCCAGCAATGGTTGCACTTCCCTCTTAGCTTGTTCTTTTAAAGGATACTGTTTTAGATGGGGGGTGGTTGCTCCTGCTGGAAATTGTTATTTGGGTCGCGGTGGCCACTTTTGCCTTTCCAGGTCTGCCCTTGGCCCATATTTCTGGAGTTACTTTTAGAATGCTGATGGCACAAGCTTCATCCACAGGCACCTCACTGTTCAAACAGCCAGGGGCAAAGGTTATTTTAGCATTCAGTTCAGTTAATAAGCCTATCTTAAAAGTGGCACCAGATATTCAGGCGTATTATTCTTCCAATTTAAAAGGTCCAACATGATACAAGAAGTAAACATCCAGACCATCCCTGCTGGTTGTCCATGGACATGAGGTCTTCCTATTGGCACTTGTCTAAATGGGAATTTCCCTGCCTGGATTGGAGGAAACTCCTGACCAAATCTAGTACCCCTCGGAGTGTGGGAGGAGGGGGACATCCCCAGGTCTGGTAGAGGCCCCCTCTCCCACTGGAGGTTGTGGGGGATGAGCTGTGGCAGCATCCCCACCAAGGTGGTGGGTGGGAGGCAGCCGCAGGGGCATTACACTGGAGTGAGAATAAATCATCCTCATTCTCAGGAGACTCTGGCAGAACTAGCCTAACTGGCTATTCTGTTTGTATCATAATTTTACATTTCCTTTTAGCAAACCTACTCTGATAAGTTACAGGTTGGTAGTGTAATCTAAGGACCCATTTCCTGGACAATGCTTGCCTGATCCTCAATTATGTTGCAGCCATGCCATCTGGCAAGGGAAGAGCATTTTCTTTCTCTTCATCGGTTCATAGCTGAACATGCCCAGTTTTGTCAGATGTACCCAGGCGGCTGCCTTGAGGGACTGAGTTGGACATAAGATTTCCCATGACAATATCTTTTCTCACAATTACTTTCCACAGACCTTCTACCACTTCCTTAGTCTTTCTTAACTTTCTCCCTTGTTATCCATTCTGAGTTTACCAACTCTGTTTTAGAATCCTTGATTCTTTCAAAACCTGTATTTTCAAAACATATCCTTCCAAAGTCTGGCCCACAACAAGTCAGACACACAGACAAAACAATAGGGTTGTGTAGCCTAAACTTCCTGCTGTGCCTCGGACCCTGAGGACTATCCCCTCAAGGACCTGGGGGGACAAACAGGTCTGTTCAGTGTGGTTAAGATGAGGTGAACAGCGACTGTGAGTTAGGCTGAGTCGAGCTTCCGTTGCCCCCTCCTTCAAGGTCTGCTGAAATGTGGTTGGCATCGGCTCCCCTTCCCATGAGATGAGACACAAACTGAACAACAGACAGTTTTATTAATCAACCCTAGCTGCTAATGGTAACCTTTCAGTGTCCTTCCCTAATACAACCAATTGGGGAAGTACCAAACCAAGTTAAATGAGTCCTTCAAGGAACCAAAAGTAATAGGGGTCCCTGGGGTCGTCACTCATGAGGTTACTCACCAATAGACATCTCCTGAACCAAGTACTCAGTTTCTTTCACTGAAAGCGCAGTAGGTCAGCTACACCTGGTCAGCAGTAAGCATTGCAGGTCTATTGCTAGAACAATCCATCCAGGCATCTGCTTGGACAGAACCTGGAGAGACTGCCGTGGGCCTGCTCAACTGTGGGCAGAAAGCCCTCTCACAGCTGAGTGCCTTCGTAGCCACCAATTTTCTTATAGAACAGAAGGAGTTCATCCAACCCTCCTAGCAAAGCCAAACACTAAATACCGAGAAATGAAATGGGGAAATACTGGTCTATTTTTTTATGAATGGCACCACCCACGAGATTGGGAAGCAAATGCTCTAAAGCCCAGACTTTTTGATGGCATGTAAATCACAGATTATATAGGGCAAAATCACAAGACACTGTGGATTAGGAGTTCAGAGATGTGCTGGGAGCTGATTGGTTGGAGGTGTATGGGGAATGAATCATGTCTTCAGGTCTTGACAACTTTAATGTCTTTCTGGCATCCCTCTATCTGGTCTCATGGAAAAGTAGCCAGGGGGTGGGGAGTTGTTCCACCTTAGGACTCAGTAACTGAAGCGCAACTTAGGTCAAGGTATTGACTTGCCAGAGGTCTGAACCATTATCAGGTCTGTTCAGGTCCAGGTTACTGTCTTCTGCTGCCTCAGAGGATGCTGGTTACCCAGGGGAAAGAAGAGAGAAAGGTGGTTTGTAGAGATAGAATTTTAAACTAAATTTAATCAAAGTCCTAAGGACCCTCGGTTTTATCTGGTTTAATTTATTGACAATCCAAACCCAATCCAAGTTATGTTCCCAGTTATTGTCTGTCTGGTCAACAGGTCTGAGTCATGCTCCCTACTTTAATGGAAATGCTAGGATTGCATCAACTTCTCCTTAAAGAACTTACAAAGCAAAACAATTTGATAGACAAACTCATTAAAAAAGAGTACTTACCACTTAGATTTCTTATATTAAAAAAAGATATTAATGGTTGGAAAGTGAAATAGTAGCTAGAGGAATTCTTACATGTGTTTTCTAGAACACAGATTCTAGTAATAGCATTTTCTAATGTTATCATCATTAAACATTGTAAAGTTCTAATAATATTTTATTATATAATTAATATCATTAATTATAATACAGTAATATTATAAAGCTCTAATAAACAAAGTATTTTAATTTCAGGTCTATAAAGGATCTCAATGATTATCCAGCGTTCAGATTTTGCTCTCATGAAAAGTGAGCACCAGAGAAGTAAAGAGACTTTCCCAATATCACATCACTAGACTCCAGATTTTCTATTCCTTGCTGTAAGATACTTCTGTTAGAAAACTAAAGAAGGGAATATCTAAAGAATATCTAGAAATAAGAAGTCTTCTTTTAAAATAAAGTCTTATTTCTAATGGCACCTCTTCAATGAAGCCATCTCTCAGCAGTTTCTTAGTCTTATTTATCTAAAAAAATTGAGCTCTTCTTGAGTTTATGAATTTATTACATTCTAATGTTTTGGGTTTTTTTTTACTAGAATGTAAGTTCCAGAAGGGCAGGAGTTGTCTCTGTTTTGTTCACTGATAAATCGTGAGCACCCAGAATAGTGCTTGCCCCCGGGGGATAGTAAGTACGTAACTGTTGGATGAGTAAATAAATGAATGAGCGACTGAATGAGAGGCAATCTGGTTGCTACCAGAGGTGAGAACTGAGAACTAATGATAGAAAAAAAAGTTAGATAGTAAAAGGGTCTATGTTATCATACTACAATAAAAAATAATAATAAACTGTGTGTATCCTCATACAAATTTCCTCCTCTCCCCTGTTCCACAAAGGTTAAGAAAATCCTGGATGTTTCAATCTCCTTAAAATACCCAGACCTTTATTTATTAGGTTCAAACTCCTGGCATTTAACTAATTAATTAATTTATACATGCTGTATATTTTATGATAACATTTTAGATATGAGAGTGAAAAATGTCAGAGGTGTCAGCAGGCAAAAGAAGAATTAATGGACTAGAATCAAATCATCCACGCCATACATAAATATTCAGCTCTTGACTGTTCTGGGATGCTTAAACATAGTTATTAGAATCTCAAGATGCTGCCAGCATTAATGTTCTTTCCCATGTGTTTTAAAACAGCCAAATTCATGCATGTTGCCAGTCATCTAGTAGTGACTATACAAATTCAATTTGATTTAATTCAAAACAATTTAAGTTATTAAGCATCTACTTGATAAATTATTACATGAGGCATTTTAGGGACAAATATATGAAAAAGGTCGAATTCTGATAAATGTTGGCTGCTTGATGTATTGCTTATTTGACACATTGCCTGAAAGATGCCAGTGCAGATAATTTTTATCTTACAATTGTGGGGCTGGAAAGACAGGGGAGGAGCCCTTTCTGTTGGATTAGTAAGGAGATAATCAAACCTGAGTTAATAAAGGACAAAGATATTGAATCTGAAAAAAAGTTCAAAAGGAATAAAGAGATTTCCAGTGACCTGGATGATAAGCAATTCAATAAAGAGAAAAATATGAGAAATGGAAACAAAATATGAAGGGGTGTTGAAAAAGTTTTTAAAAAGATACAGAGATTTTTTTAAACATTGTTTCTTAAACATACTTCTCAGTGGACAACCTTGATTTTATGTAAGATCAAGAGATGAGGGAAAGAAAGAGTATGGAGTTTTTAGATGATGATAAATGGCAAAAAAAAAAGATGAAGCTTTAGACAGAGGAAGACAACCAAAGTCATCAGCAGGCCCCACTGAGAGCAGAATCAGTAAGAGACTTCACATATGAGGAGCTGAGAATGAAGTGTTCAGCATCCAGTGGGACAGAACCTAGGAAGAGGGGAGAAAAAGGAAATGTATCATAAAATCAGAACAATAAGACAGAAAACAAGACAAACTTCAACAACTTTAAAGGCATCATCGGCTTAAGTTTCTAGCATTTTTTTATTGCTTGAATTAGGTACAAGTGGCTTCATAGGTAGTCCACCTATAATCAAGAGACAATTTCTGCAACTAAAAACCACACAAGGTATCTCAACTTTGGTATAACAGACACCTGCTGTGTGTTAGTTCTTGGCCCTCAGAAGGATGCCTGACCCATTTCTAACAGCATAGGACTGGTGTCCTGTGCTCATGGGCCTATGCTCAAGATAACAGAAGTATCTTACTCATGATGCTTTTGGCTGTAGGTAATGGGAAAACCAAATAGACCTATTCCAACAATTAAAAAAAAGTATTACCTCCCATAGCGGAGAGTCAGAAGGTGGTAGGGGTGGACCCGGTCTCCAGGATCTGTGAGCTCAGCTGTCAATACTGGCAGTGTGATCTACATTCTTTTTGCCTGTGTGAGTGGCTGTCCTCTGCAGGTGTGCTAGCTCCCGTTACCCACAAGATCGCTGTACCAGCTCCAGGCATTGCATCCTCACACAATACCAAAAGCCAGAAAAGAAGAGGGTACAAGGATGTCCTAAGGCCTCTTTTTAAAGAGAAAACAAAACCTGAGCTGAAGCTTCCAGACCCTCACTTCTTTGATTGGCAAGAATCCCATCAAGTGCCATTCTTAAATCAATCAATGATGAGAGGAATCAGGTTATCAATTGACTTAGCTTAATCAAGATGTACTCCGAGATGTCCAGCACTCCCCTAAGCCAGACAGATGCCTGAATAGAATCGGAGTTTTATTAGTAAGGAAGTGGGTTTCAGAGAAAGGGTGTTGAGTAGGCAACAGTGGTGTCCGCTATAACCTCTCATTTTTAATTTATACACAATAATATTCACTTTTTGTGGTGTGTAGGTCTATGAGTTTTGACAAATGCATGGAGTTGTAAAACACAAGATAGAGAAGAGTGTATTATGAAGGGGGTGGATGGATTTGTGATCAACCAGCATGGATTTACCATTGTGGTATAAACAAGCAAGAGAGAGTGAGTCATGGTTCTCATACCTTGTACCCTTGGCCCTTTTCACACTCCCAGGAGGACAGTCCTCCAATGTCCAAGTCCAATAGGGGGAGGCAGAAACAGCACGCTATGGGGGTTGAAGAAGGAAGAAACTCCCACTCTGGAGCTATGACCAATCTTGTCCTGGTGACTGTCTATGATTCCCAGGGAGCTGTGCAGAAGACCACCTCTGGTTGCTGCCCATAGTTGACCTGATTGTTTCCTTTTGCTCCCCAGGACTCACTACCTTTTGCTTCCTTTTGCCAAAGCTGTTTGTCATCTCTCAGCTAGCTGGCTGAGGTACTGCAGGTCCTGAGTTCAGATTCAGGACCTGTTTTCAGCCTAAAGAGGGAGGCTGGGTCTGCAGAGGGCCTTAATCCAGGGAGGACCAGAATGCTTCTAGATTGCATGCTGCTAACCTGGGTTTGCCTTTTGATTTGTATTATGGCAGATACCTGATGCTGCCAGACTAGTGTAGGAGACAGGTGTGGCCTCTGGAACGAGGTTAAACACAACAAATAATATAGTGAAATAAAACAATGACTCTAATAAGAACAACAAACACAGTAGCTAACATTTACAGACCTAAAGACTGTCCCGTGAGAGCAGCTTTTCAGCCCCGTTCAACAATACTTACAGTGTTCAGAGCCCCGTGAATGAGCCCAACTGTGGCTGAAACCAGTCATCTAACTGGGGTTGCTTTCTTCCAGGGAGCTGGCGCCACTGCTTGTCTTTAATTGCCCAGGGCCAGCACTTGCCCGTAGAGTGCCTTTGTGCAAAGTAGAAAAAGTCTCCTCTTTCTCCTGATCCTTATTTCCATCTATTAGGAAATCATTGTTATGCAGGAAGATTGTAATAGTCAACATACAGCTCCATGGGTCATGAACTTTGAACAGTGCCTTTTGGGTTGCAGCCAGCTCTGCTGTAAACGGTAGTCTCAGGACCCAGTTGTCTGAGGGATGAGAACAGTGCTGTTGTCTCAGAAACATAGCAGGTCAGGACCAGCAGTGTGAAGGTGTCTGACAGGATATTAATTTAATTGTTTGGCAATAAGGAAGTGTTTACTATGTCGTAGGTGTACTGCTAAGTGCTGTACAAGCATTATGCCATTTGACGTCCACAAAATAACTGTGAACAGGTACTACTTTTACCCCTATTTGACAGATGAGCAAGTGAAAGTTAAGAGAGTCTGCATCGCTTGCCCTAATTCACATGGTTAGTAAGCGACAGAGCTCACCTAGAATCTGGTTCAGGCTGACACTGATGTTACCACTCTGCCTCTGAACACATGTGTGCACGTATGCGCATGTATATGATTTGTTTTTTTATGTCTAATAATTCTGTCGGAATTTATCTTGGTATTTCCAATAGATATTCATATGATCGTATTTCTTTATTTTCTATGTTTTTGTTGGGTTTCTCAGAAAAAGGGAAGCAAGCCCTGTGATACTTATGGTGCTACAAAAGATGATGATGTAAACACATTAAAAACTGAAAATATTTGGGGCAAAATCTCTTTTTAAACGAAACAACTGAAGACAACACAAGTAACTGCTTTTCCAATAGAGGTGATTGAACAGTGCTTCCGAGGCGGTTGCCCCAGTGGGGGACAGGTGTGCTTTTGCTCAATTAGGAGGATTAGTCCTCCAAATTGGAAGCATGTTGGCAGAGATTCAAGCCTGAGAGGCTGGTCTTTAGCAGCGATAATCCTTACAATCTCATGAGAGACAACGTGGCGGCTTCCTCTCAAACATATGCCAAAGAGGAACTTAGTGGCCGAAAACCAGGTTTTTCTTTCTTTTTGGTTTCCACAGTCACGGGAGCACAGCTCCTGGCCCAACAAAATTCTTGCTAAGTCCTGCTCTCTTGCTGCCTTCCCCAAGGAAGCTGATTGAAGTGAGTGAGGAACGAAAAATTTTACCCAACAGCTTCTTAGTTGGTTTTCTTGCATGAAGGAGTCTTAATTGAACTGATTTCCTCTTCCTAACTAGATTTAGCAATTAGAGTTGCCTGTAAGTTTAACCTAGCATTTTCCAATGAAAGTCTCACCCTCCACAGTGTCTGCCATCCTCACAACACCACAGCTGTATAATTGCAGTGAAATTCGCATCTTTTCAAAGCAGAGGAGATACACTCAGCCAGCTCCAGGTGGCTGGCTCTTCACTCCGGCTGGATTCAAGAAGTACGTGCAAAGCACTTTGCCAGCTCCTCTCTGGTGTGGAAAGATGAGTAGGACAGTCTGGGTGGGACCTCTGGACTCCCATGAGTCATTCAACAAATATTTATTGAGTACCTACTCTTTGCTAGGCACCGTTCTAGGCGTGGGAGATGCAGCAATAAACAAAACAAAATCCCTGCACATTCTGGTAGGGGAGACAGACAACAAAGAAATAAAGAAGTCAATGTATAGTGTAATAGGTAATGATAAGTGCTATGCAGCAATTATTGTAATCTAAGAATATGTATTAAAAAGAAAGAAAGAAACAAATACCCTCTGATGCTATGTGTTGCTGTAAAGTACTCTAGGATTATAATGTGTTGGGAACCGCCCTGACTGGTATCAGAAGCTGAAACCCCCGCCTAGGCTAAGGCTAAGGGAACGCCCTTGGAACCATAAGCCAGCAAGGAGACAAAAGCTTATCTCCCTGGCAGGGATGCTGCTTTTGCTGCTTCATTCATAACTGAACCCCAAAGCTTGGTCGGTTAGCCAAAGACGGGTAAGATTCCCCAAGGGGGAATGACCTAAGACAGGCACGATCACGTGGGAGGCCCCCCAAAAGAAGGACTTTGGGGGCTGCAGCAAAAGGGGGTGATGGACCCTCGCTCCTCGGCTTTGACATAGCCTGAGTTCTCATTGTCTGTGAGAAAATCTCCTTATCTCTTGGTTGCCTTACTTCCCTTGCTCCACCTAAGCCTGAAACAATGACAGGGTGGTGCAGCTCTGTGCTGAAAAGGGCGGATTCCCCAGGCGATCAGGCCTAAGAAAGAACATGTAAATTACTGTGAAACCTTCTTTGTTTGGAATGCTCTCAGTAGAATGAGAAGGGTTCAAGGAGAAAGTTAGTTTGTTCCTCAAAGTCTTACAGCTCTTTGATCCTGACTCAAAGTAGACCCTCAGACTTCCTTGTTTTCTATGTTTCCTTACTTCCTCGTAATGAGTACTGTACTTGAATTATTATGCAAAACAAGCCCAATAAAAGCAGGTATGGACGGTAAATCGGCACGCTCCCCACTAGAAGGGGTGGCCATTTCGTTCCCACTTCTCCACAGAAACTAGTCTGTCTCTGTGCGTGTTTTTTCTCGCGTGTTTTCGACGAGCCATCCACAGCGTTCCGTGATCACTGCTGGCCGGTGACCCACACATCAATAATGGAGGAAGAAATTCATTTCAACAGAGGAGCAGAGATTTGTGGAAGAATTTGTACAAGTGGTGAGACTTAAACTGGACCCTAAAGAAAGATTGGGCCAGATGAATACAGCCACAGTGTAAGGAGGGAAGGCAAAAAGTCTCCCCACTGTAGACCATTTCAGCAAAGGCCCAGGAGTGATGAGAGCAGGAAAAAGCACATTCAGAGGTGGTGACTAGCCTACTCCAGCCTCAACAGTGGGTGGGATTGTAACAGGGTGCAGCTAAGAGGGGGGACCCCAAATAGGGATTTGGAATGGGGTCCAGAACTCAGGGTGTCCAGGAAATATTAAGATGTCCTCACTCTTTCCCCACATGTGTGAACTGGGGGAAGGGACAAATGGAGCAGGGCCATTGAGAGCTGTTCTACATAGCAACAGCTTGGCAGCTAACCTCTGGCATGGTCATTTAACATATCTATAACCTTTGACTGGTTACATAGATATGTTAAATAGTTGCAGCCATACTCTGAGCCAGGGGAATGGAAGTAACTTCCCTCCAAGACGTAACTGGGGGGCAGGTCCCCTGAGTTACAGTGCCTGCGTGGGAGCTTGAAGAAGACTGGCTCCATGACATGGGGCCACGCCTGCCCAGACTCACGATGGCAGCCCAGTAAAGCTGGAAGGATATGAGAGTGCTGGCAAGTGTAGCCAATTGTGGGAGGAGTCGGAAATAGGGCTGCAGAGGAAGATTGGTGCAGGCATTTAAACCCAGATGTGGCTGGGGCAGATGAGGGAGAGAACAACATGGTTTTGGCTGAGTGGAGACTCCCGTAGCCATTGTGCCACGTGGCTATGGCAGTGCAGAGAGGACCACAGCCAGTGCAGGGGAGAACCACTTGGTCTTTAACAGAGTGGGGACTCCTGCGGCCATTGTGCAGAGAGGACCATTCGGCTGGGGCAGTGGAGAAAGAACCTTGAGGCTTTGCCAGAGTGGGGACCCCCGCAGCTTTAGAAGGGGGAATGTCGCCGGCTTTAGCAGAGATCCCGGTGACACAGCTGATGGTGCTGGGAACCGAGGGAGGCCTACCAGTCGAGATGGATTACTGGGAAGAACTGGGGGCTGCCTGAGCCACGGACTTCTATTTCTTTTCCTGAGATATGGTACCCCAGAATGGGCAAAAGGGGAAGGAAGGACTGTGCATGTTTGTGGGTGTTTTAAGGGACTTTGGGATTTTGATGAAGACATTAGGTCACTACTTTAAGTTTGTATAGCATTAAATAAACATTTCCGTTACTTTTCATGAATCTCTGGCATTGAGAGACATCTTTCCTTTGGCAGAGGACATAATGAACCTGAGGGGTTCCTTTCTGGTAATAGTATATTGCCAAGGCCCCCTCTTATTGTTCTGTAACAGGATGGCAATGGCACAGGAACCTGGTCTGGAAATGTATGGAGAGAGAGGCCAAGTGATGAAGAATTTTCACTGAGCTCTGCAGGCGGGGAAAGTTATTGCATGTTTGGTGTGGAAAGTGCTCTAAGCAGATGTGTTTGTGGATGGCCGTGTGTCAGCTGGATGCGTTGTCCAGGTGCAGGGAGATACTTGGGGTGGCACTAGAGCTGGTGGCTGGCACCTAGTGGGATTGGGACAAGAAGAGACTTAGGTTTCCCTTAAAATACAGAGGGCTTTGTGCTATTACTCAGGTGTTTTCAGGTAACAAAAAATGTGATCTTTTCCAAGCCACTGACATTGAAGTTCAAAGGCAGTAAATTGAGGCTCTGAGAGGTTCACAGCTTCATCCTTTTATAGCTGTAGAGGAGCAACTCGGGACCTGGAAAGCTTAAGATTTATCAATAATGCTTAATGATTTCTTGCACCAAACCTCAGTGAAGGTTTTCTACAGGCATACCTCGGAGAGACTGTGAGTTTGGTTCCTGATCACTGCAATAAAGTGAGGATCACAATAAAGCAAGTCGTAATCTTTTTCTTAATGGAGTGCCTTGTCCTCAATTTGTTTTTTTAAAAAAGGCAACATCTGTGAAGTGCATTGAAGTGAAGCACAACAAAATGAAGTGTGCCTGTATAAAGAGGTGTGGCTTGTGTCTTCTCTTGACAAAGTGCATAAGGGTGATCAGACAAGTTTTGGGAAGAAATGAATTCCACCACCTTCACTCTCCTGGTATTGCAGTTTACACTCATGATTCATAAGTATTACAGAGCCCTAATGAGAAGAAAAGAAGCAAATACTTCAATTTCACAAGTTTATTTCTCTATCATTCCCCAGCTGACTCCCCTTTGCTAACTCAGCTAACAAAGATATTTGGTTCCCTTGAATTTAAAGAAGAAAAGAAAAACAATTTCCATTCCCTTGTCCTTTCTCTTCTTTCACACTTTCCTTCCCTATATTTATGGGCTCATTTCCATCTTCTCTGTTTGTTGGTGTTTAATGGAGTTGCTTACATGGGGGTTTTTAGATATTTTTGCCAAATACTGTGTATAATGTGACTCTCTCCCCATTTTCCCTCAAAGTCTTGAGTGAAGTGTCCATTTCTCAGAAATGCTGTGTGGAGGTAGAATTTTGGGCTACTTCCCGGTGGGTGTGGACTTGGCACAGGGCTGACCTTGGGGTGTCCACTGTACTGGCTACAGAAGGAGGATTCAATGCATATGCACCCCCCTCCCCCACCATTGGAAGGCCTAACCAGCCCAGCCAGGCTTTTTCTCCCCCCAGGGGTTGGTAATGGAAAGTCTAGGAGGACTGGGAAAGAAATGGGTATTAACACTGATACTTTGAAAGTACAAAGTCTTGCCAAGACTTAAGTCCCTCAGTTGTATTCGAAATCATCATTTCAGTCAGTCAAACAGTGATGGAAATTCCAGAATCCTAATCCCATTTGGCTGAACCGGTATACCTTCTCATTGTTTGCTTAAGGTTTTTTCCTCTCTGAAAGACACATGGTAGTTAAAAAAGGTACTGTTTTAAAATTGCTTCATGGGGTGGAATTGGGCTGCTTCAAAAGGGAACTGTAAGAGCCATAAATAGTGGGGATCATTGCAGTCAACGGTTGTGCCCTCCAATTCAAGGGCCCTAGTAGAGAGAATTTGAGTTATTAGTCACACTTGTTAAGAAAACAAACAAAAGAGTTTTTTTGCTGTTCTGTCTCTTCAGATGCTCTGCATGAAACCATCTGAAGACAACGTGTGATTTTGAAGCAGCATTTGGTGGGGCTTAAGAGCTCCACTGGCCTGCTTTTGTAAATTAGTTCTGGCACCACTTCCAACGTGGGTGCGGGTGGCGGGGGCATGGCGGGGGCGCTTTCCAAACAACCACCAAGCAATTCTCAGACACCATCTACCCAGAGAGAGCATCAGATCCCACAGATTAAGGGGTCACTGCTACAAGGCTGTCCCTCTCCCCACCCCCAACTTCAGATGCCAGTCCAAGCCCAGGCTGTTACCTATGCTTTGACCGACTGGCTATAAACCGAAAGTTCCCATAACCCCTTCATCGGGTTCAATTAATTTGCTAGAGTGGCTCACAGAACTCTGAGGAACGTTTTACCTACTAGATTTCTGGTACATTATAAAAGGATCTAACTCAAAGACAGCCAGGTGGAAGAGATGCCTAGAGCAAGACACAGGGGTAGGGCACGGAGGCCCCATGTTCTCTCAGGGTGCCACTCTCCCATCACCTCCATGTGTCGAACCCCCTCCCTGTAGGGATTCATGGGAGCTTCATTGCATAGACATGATTGATGAACTATTAATTCAACCTTCAGCCCCTCTGTTCTCCCTGGAGGTTGGGGGTGGAGCTGAAAGTTTCAACCATCTAATCACGTGGTTGGTTCTCCAGGCACCAGCCCCCATCCTTGGGTTCTGTCCACAGTCGCTCATTAACGTAACAAAAGATGCCTTTACTACTCTCATCACTTAGACAATTCCAAGGGTTTTAGGAGCTCTGCGACAAAAACAGGACAAAGACCAAATACATAGGTCTTATTATAAATCACAATGTCACAGTTGGACCCCTAGCTCTCCCTCTTTCTAGCTCTGAGATTTTGAGAAGTCACGTCATTTTTCTGTGCTTGAGGTCCTCATCTATAAACACAGCCACTAAGAGCACCTTAGTCCTGGGCCCTGGTGAGCGTCAGCATCAACTCGAGAAACACTCAGACCTGGAGAGAGCGTTTGTGAGTTTATTTGGGTCAAACTGGCAACAATTGCTGGGAAGCAAAATCTCAAAAGATTGAGAAATGGTCTGGAAAATGGCAGTTTTGCCCTCTACTTTACACATTACAGTCAAAGGAGAAGGCGTAAGGGGGCTACGTGAAGTCCACTGGTGACAGATTAGGGAGGCAGGGAAAAGCGAAGCAGGGAAACCTCTGGAATTAGAAAAGAGGTAAAATGATAGACACACTTCTTTTACACAGCGGGTCCAGGATAGTGAACAGTCAACAGTGAATATGATAACAATAACAATGAGGGCATTCAAGGTCTCTGCTCTGGTGCAGTGACTGTGCTTTGAGGTGCCTGGGCAAAAGTAAATTCCTTTATTATGGCAAAGATATGTTTATCAGGTATGTTGTGCCAGATGCAAAAAGACAACAGGCAGGCTCAGTTAAGGTGAAGACTGACTTTTCTTAGAGAAAAATACTCCCATAGGACATGACTACAGGCCATGAATTCTTTTTAGTTAAAGCTTTAATTTCAGACCATCCTTTGTGGTTACTTTAGGTCTCTGAGTTTGTAAGGATGCCATGCAGGCCTCCCCTGAGCTTGTCAGGTTACTATGTGGCCCCTTTTCTTCCACGTGAGGATAAAATGAGTTAATTCCTGTAAAGCCATTAGAACAGCCCAGTAGCTAGTGTTGGACCTTTATTAACACTGGTGCTAAGGGACCCTAACAAAGATCCCTATGTACTGTTATAAAACAAAATGCAACTGAGTAATTTTGAACATTTAATTGGCTTTATTCAGTGATTCATGAATTGGGCAGCATTCCATCTAGCAAACAGGAAGGAGCTCAGAGGAGCTGTACAAAATGGAAAATTTTATAGGCAGAAGGGGAGGAAAGAAGAGAGTTTCTAGAGAGGAGTGGATTATTTCAGGCAAGACCATCTTCCTTCAAGAACGGGTGGGGTCTGTCAGGCAGAGTGCCTTACTAGTGCTGACCAGGTTCAGTCCAGATTGACTCAGTGAAGGCGACATTCCTGGTGGAGGCTGCAACTGCTGTTAAGTCTTCATTAGTTAGTTTATTAATGTGGGGCTTAGCACAAATGACATCACTTTGGGCCTGTAGTTACTTTTCTAACAGTGCTGTGTGTGAACTCAAGTTAAATACCAGAGGGGAAAGGGGAAGCATGGCTTCTTCTCAAAAGGAAAAAGAACTTTCAAACAGCGGTGATATGAAGAGGGAAGAAGCTTTCTAGAACCAATTTCTGAAGTGGGCGTGAGGCTCATGGCTCCCACAGACTAGAGTGTGGGGCATACCTTCCTACACTTTTTCCTTTCCCACGATAATTGGTTCATTTGTGTAAGTGGTAGTTGCTGTTATAGAGCTTATGGAGTACCGCAGACTCGGGAGAGTCGTGGCTGTACATTGCAGGGACTTGGGCTTGCGTGCCATTTCAGAAGGCACTGATGACTCTAGGGGTGTCGCACACAGCCCCCACCTATGGGCATTGAGCCGAATGTGTGAAGCTTCGGAGAAGCTTCGATACGGTAGCTTGTCTCCCCCCTCTACCCCTCACTCTCTCCTGGCCCGTAGCAGCAGCAGCCTCTGGTTTTGAACTCAAGGACATTTGTTGCATGCAATCATTTTATAAAGCTGGCTTATTTCCATTATAAGTAATCATGAAATTGGTGGTGAAGGAGAAATGTAACCACATTTTAAGCTACAAAAAGGCAGTGATTCATTTTTTGTCCCTTTAAGAAGCCTAGTCTCAGTCAGATAGTTTGTAGCAAAGTTGTATGCTGGGGCGTTTCCCCGGTCATGTTAAATTCATGGGGGAAAGTCCTCCTAGGGTTTAGAACTGAAAAACAGACAGCTTTAACTACAGAAATGCTGATGTAAAGAGCAGGGAAGGGCGGCATGTTCTAACCATTTAGGGGAAAAAGCGTATAAAATGTTACTAATAAGCTCTGCTATATATTTCTTGCCATTTTCCTCATCTAAAGAAATACTGAGATGAGATTTTAAATTCTGAATGATTATCTGACAACTCTCATCTCTAGAATAAATTATTAGCAAGGGTTTTATTTTGCTGTTAACTTTACTAGAAACTCAAAGGACACAGGATTACCAGAGCCCAGAGGAAGAAATAAAATCTACACACAAGCAGACCATGAACAGCCGTTTCTAGAGTCCCTTTCATCACCTGTGTGGACATTGGCCTTCTTTTTCAGTGGGGCTGCGCTGGAGATGGCAGGGCCCTTAGCGCCTCCTTGATGTGGCCCCCCTGGGCCCGTCTTCGTCTCTCACCATTGCTCCTCGACTCACCTCACTGCCTACCCTGTATTCCACTGTGCCAAACTGCCCACTGGTCCCCAGTACTCGACATTTTGAGCCCCTTTCTTTCACCCACTTTTCCTATCTAGGTAAGCATTGACTCATCTTTTTCTATTTTTTCCCCATATTATTATTTTCTTTTTAAAAATGCAGCATTAAAGCCATCCACATACAGTTAGCCCTATGGCTTCTTACCCATCTTATTCTATCTAAACTTAGGTACAAAACTATGGAACGCTTCATGAATTTGCATGTCCTCCTCGCACAGGGCCCTGAGAATCTTTGCATCATTCCAATTTTAGTATAGGTGCTGCCGAAACGAGCCCGACTCAGCTTTCAGCAGTTAGTACCAATGAGACTTTATTCCAGAATTTTTTCCAGCCCCAAGCAAAGTTAATGGCATCTTTTCTGCCCTTCCATTGTAGCCAGGACCAACTTCGTTGTGTGATCCACTGCAATATGAGTTCACAGTGTCACCCTTCCTAGTCATATAGGGAAGGCAGGGACTTACTCTTGCAAAACTGCACCCGCTAGTCCAGGACTTCCCAAGAGCAGTGCATTGACATTGCAGGCTGGAGAATATCATTGCAGTTAGGCCTGCCTTGTGCGTTGTAGGATGCTCAACATCATCCCAAGCCTCCACCCTCAGTGCGATAGGTCAAAACAGTGTTCAGGCACTGCCCATGCCTCTGGGGGACAAAATTGCCCCTGCTTGAGAACCACTACTACAGCCCTAATACAGGGCCTGATACACAGTTGGCACTTAATAAACATTTGCTGGTTAATAAACCATGAATAATGAATAAAATTAAATAATGAATAATATGGAAAAATAGAAATAAATCATAATTAATGAATTAAAAACTGAGGGAATTAACATGAAAAAAGACCTTACTATAGCTTTACATACTCATCAAATCAAACTCAAAACCTTTATGGCAGCAGTCAGGTCTCTATGAACCAGCTCTACTTTCTTTCCCTACTTTCTCTTGTGTACTTTGCTCACCTGTAGGCTCTTCCACATGACCACACTTTGTTTTCTTCTCGCCAGTCCAAACTCTGTACTTACTTCAAGACGGAGAACAACTTGTCTACTTCCAGAAGCCTGCCCGAATTCACGTAATCCAGTGATCTCCTTACCTCACATTCTCTAAATACTTATGAACAGGGTCTATGACAGAAAATTATAAGGATACATATATACATACATATTATATATGTATCATCTGTAATGTATATGTAATACACGTCTGTATTCACATTCGTATACACATATGCGTATATTCTTTTTGGTCTCAGAACTAGTTATATTTTTGTTTCAAACTTCTCAACTAGAAGAATCGCTCCTTGATGGAAAGCTTACTCACGCCTTTGAGTTCTTTCTTCCTCTTAGCACCAGCACAAGCTCTATGAATAACAGATGTCAAGCTTTTTGCTTGAAGTGAATATTTTCTTTAAGCAACTAGCAGGTATGTTAAATCTGTGTAATTTGTGTGGTCCTGACATAGTTTTGTTTTTAAAAGGTGTAGGGCTAACTCCTTAATATCTTGTTCTGAACAAACTCATTTCAATAAGATTCTGCAAATATGAATAGAATTTGCAATGTTTTAGGATTTCTGTGAGAAGGCGCTAAATGTGGTACACAATGAGAAAGACTAAAATGGCTGCAGTTTGTCTTAACTTCTGACTGTGCTCCAACTCCATCTAGGCCTCTTTTTTCATTGCTTGGTGAAACTATATTGAAAACTTAGGCCTGCATGGTTGACGCTGTGCTCTCTCCGCACCCAGCAGCCTTTGCAGCCCTCCTTCCTCAGGCAGACTTGCAGCGACCTGTGCACGCATTTCCCCCCATGCCTGTCTTTGGAAATTTGCCCACTTCTGTTCTCAGGGTATTTCTCTCATGTTTTTCTTGGAAAAGTTCATGTTTTACACAAGAGTGGTCACCCGTGGGGCTTCTGATCCACAGTGTTTAACGGGAGAGGGAAGGGATGACCCTGGACTTTGGCAGCATTGCATCTGAGCTCCCATTTGTGACAGAGTAAATACAGAATAGACCTGCTGGGATGGGGTAGGGTGGGGGAAAACATTCCTAGCGTCAGCACTGATTTTTACAGCCCTTAATAAAAAGATGAAAGAATGCCTTTAGCACCATAAATTGTGCCTTTTGGCAGGATAGCCTCTTGAGGCTTCAGTCTCTCCAGAGTTCCAAAGGTTCAGATTCTCCCCTTATTCCTCTCTGCTGTACTTTCTGACTCACCCTCTCCATGGCCTTCTCCTCTACACCCACCCACACCCTCAAAATACGAAACCAAAACACTTCTCTTGACCCTGCCTCCTCCTATAGTACAGTCTTGATTTATTCCACCTCCTCACCAAACCCATGCTGCCCCCCATTCATCACTTCCACAACCTTGTCTCACTTTTGTACTCAGTTCACTGCAATCCCCTCACTTCTCATAATGTACCCACTCTTTCTTAGAACCTAGGACACCCTAATATTGCCACATCTGTGGCCCTTCCTCGGTACTCCAGCTCTTTGGCTCTGCTGCAGTCTTTGGCACAGCTGACCTGCCCATTGGAAGCTGTCTCCTGGGGTAGCTTCCAGTCTCTTGGTTTTTCTTATCCTTTATTCCTTTTCAGACTCCTTGATCATTTTACTGTCCACTTTACATGTAGGTCACTTCAGGTTTCCAGCATCAGCTTTTATTCTCCCACTTTAATGCTCTCCTACAGATGACTTATTCTGTCATGTCTTCAAATATCAATTAAATGTAAAAGCCACCAAATGCTTCTCTTTACATTTATCATCCTCTGGAGGTTCCATCCCATGTTTTCAACTGTCTCCAGGTTTGCCGGTTACCAAGCATTCAAACGCATCATGGCCAAAACCAAATTCAATTTCCTTCTTACTCCCACAGCTTGCTCCTCTCTGTTCATCCTTCTATCAAAGACTATCTATTCCAAGCTAGAAAGAGACTTTTTATATAACTCGTTTATCTCAGTAAATACTGATGGCACCTCCGAAGTCTTTTCATCTGTCTCATTCTTTTCATGTCCATCAGTGACCAAGATTGAGTGCTCTCTGTTCTCTTCCTGCTTTTGTATATCATTTCCTCTGTGGTAAGAATTCTTTGAGCAACAACCAGATCTGATTGCTACTCTCCCGTCCCAGTTCCTTGTTCTGCAGACAGCGGAGGACCAAGTCCAAATTAAACCTGAAATTCAAAGCCCTCCATGACTCTAACTCTAACCATGTTCTTCAGTCTAATATCTTACCACTTCATTGACAGCAGAAACTGCATTCTAATGCTGCCTGTACCATACACTTTCTTTTTCCACCTGATAAAATCCAACTGCAGTGTCAGGGCTCAGCTCAGATCAGAGCTCCTTTGTGAAGCACCCTATAAGCAGAACTAATCACTGTCTTCTGTGCCTCCATGGCACTTCCTTATTGTTCTATTACACTGCTTTGTAATGTGATTGTTTTCATGTTAGCCACTGAGCTTAAGGTGTCCGTGGTCTAGTGCAGTGCGCAATGTGTTATCTTACCCATTTGTTGGCTAGCCATCAACCTGGCTAGCATTTTGAAACTTACACACTACTCTGGATCTCCCCAGTGCTACTGTTCTATGATTTTGAATATTATTTAATTTCTCCATATAGAGAAAACAGTGTATGTCACAGGCTGAGCACATGATACCGGCATCATGTACTATTCATATCATTCATGTCTTGACGATTGTTCAATATCTAGCACTCAATAATAACAGTAGGTGCTCAATACATGCATTGAATAAACATTATGAATTAATTCCTAGAAACAAATGAATTAATTCCAAATGAGGGAGGATTGACTTAGGTATAGGAAAAGTAGAGAATAAATCCCTGTCTTTCAATTTTTTTAAATTATTTTCTTGAAATAATTGTACTAACCTAAACTTCTGTAGCAATTGAAATTTGCTTCCTTCAACTGCGACAGATAATTATCAGTTACCTATATTATACATAATGTTCTCTACTCCACAAAGCATTTCCTGAACAATACAAATGAGCACACACTGGCATGCTTAGAGCAGTTAGGTCCTAGCAGCAGCAAGCTAGTCGTCCTACAGAACATAGTCCCACAGCCTATATAGAACAGATTCTGTAGTAGCCTGAGACCACTACTGCTAGGACCTGGACAAGCACTTACCTTTCCTGACCAGGCAACTAACTAGCAGAATCACCTGGGTTTAAATTGTTAAACTTCCAACTTCATCACTTCCTTCCTTCTCCAATACTTCCCAGTCATTTCCCTAATTTTATTTTTCATCTTTTTATATATATTACCTTGTTTTCACTTACACTCCAATCCTATAACCAGAAAAATATAGAAGAGTGAATAACTGGATGGCTATTCTCCTCAATTAGGGCCAATACCTTAAATACTTTTAAATTTCCCATGTAGGATCAAATTAAACACCAACTATGCTATTATCAATGCTTTTTTTCTTTTATATAAATTAAACGGGCTTAAATGACAATAAGTGTGATGATAAGAACACCTGCATTTGCTTTAAAGTCTTTATTCTCCTGAATATAAAAGACAGAAGTCCTCTTAGGATATAACAGAGTTCTTTATGTGGAAACATTATTTTTTACAAGTGAAAAAATAAATACCTTTTGGAATAAAGGCTTATATGCTAATATGTGCCATAAAAAAGTAGAGTTTTAATATCTGACAAAATGTCTGTGCAAAGAAACAAATGCATAAACACATTACTGCTACATTAAGGCAATATGAAAAGTATACTCAGAAATCTCAGTAAAGTGACAGTGTAGCTTTCTAGCTTTTAGTTAGCTAGTATTGCACCCAATACAGTCATCTAGGTTTCCCGAAGTCCTAGAAAACCCACAAGCTGACCAATATCCAAAATGCCCAAGTGGGAGTGGAAAACATGATTAAGAATATAGAAACAAAAAACCTGAAACCCCTCTTAAGACATAGAGAGGGTACGACCAAAAGTTAATATTTAAGCATTTACCAAAAAAAGCATACAATATCTAGGTACCTATAATAAGGCTGTACAAGGCTTGATGGCTCAAGCAAAAGCGACCCCACTGGGTGCAGCTGGGGCCAAGTGTTGCGGGGACTGAAGCGCCGCCCTTGGTTGCATACCATGGAGCTTCCTCAGTGAGCATCACTCTCCCTTCCCAAGGAACATGCTCCCTTTTCAATCTTAAAATAAAACATTCCACCAACTCAAGAGGCCCAAGGAGTGCTGATTACTCCACCAAAATCTTTTAACCAAATTAGTAGCTTTTTACAGTTGAAAGGCTTGGGGTAAGGAAAGGGTGGGAAAGGAACAGGAAGTCACTGCACGGAGTTACTTGTTTTCCACCACCCAGACCAGTTTAAATCAGACAACTTTGTCAAAGTGTCTAAAAGTCACAGAATTGATTTTGAAATCTGTTTGCCTTCCAATCATTCTTGAACAAGTTATAAAAACAGAAATGTCATTAAAATGTCCCTTTAAGAAAAATTTTCCTATTAAAAATGTTCAGAGCTCCGTGACCGTACCAAAACAAAAACAAAAACAAAAACAAAACCAAAAATAAACCAAGAAAATTCTTCAAACCAATTCTTCCACAACTGGCTGCAGGTAGGAAGCTTACCTTAGACTACATTATGGAGACTTACAACATCACTTCCTAAAAGGTACCCACTTTTTGGCTATGGCACCACCTAATGACATCAGACATCTTACTTATTCCTTTACTTATCATAAGAAGAATGAACGTCCAAGGAATGTGTCAGTGTCCCGAGCTCACCCTGGTCCCCACCACTGGCAGTGCTGATGGCATGTTTTGGTGGTGAGGAGTGTTGTATTCTTTCTCTTCTTCCTTCTTTTAAAATGTTGCATGGTAGATGGGTGTTGGAGTACTTATTTTCTCCACAATCTATCATTTCACAGTTTATAATAGTGTAGTTCATGGAAACACAGCCTGTCCAATAAGTGCACAGCAGATCAGATGATGGTCAGGTTGAGAAGACTGGTGTGAGTTGGAAGATAGACGTGCTGAACGTGTTCCACCCGCGACCTGCACACGGGACACGACTGCAAGAGAGAAGCCAACAGTGCCTGTGAGGACACCTTCAACTGTCTCACCAGTGTTCACCTGTGGTACCTATTACACTCTGCATTCCGTTTTCTAAGTAAGTCGTGGTCATGGTTATTTCTGGCTTTCAATTGGTAGAGATCTTTGCTTCCTAACCTGTTTGAAAGTTCACACTTTACAAGGGATTAAAAGCAAATATTATAAAAAAGGATAAACTGAAGGAAATGAATTAGGTTTTTTGTCAAATGCTAAACAAGGCATAATGAGTGTCCTGAAGATGTCTTGCCATGCAATGAGGCTGTGGTCCCCACATGGGCAGGTTACAGCCCTGTGGCAGTGATGCGAGATGTTCTTCCAGAGACTGTGTGTGCTGATCAGGGGATGACCCAGGCCACCATTACTGGCCTGACACCACGTGGCCAGCGAGTGTGGGTCTGCTCCTAGTCACGGGCTGCTCGGTAAGCATGGCCCCTCCTTAGCCACAAGGGCAGAAAAAGACAAACCCATGACCACCTGTGGGGAAGTAACATGTCATAGCAGCGTGATCTACTCTGAGGGAGGACACAGGCATTCTGTTGGCTCATTATGTAGCTCTAAAACCAGCTGAAACTAGCACTTTCTGAAGGACTAGATGTTATTTAGGGCTAGTTTTATATAAAACCATAGTGAAACTTAGCAAACAGTTCTGGGAAATGAAGATGAATTGAAGAAGTTATTCAATTATTAAGAGGAAATGTAAGTACAAGAAAGGAAAAAAATACTATATATGATGTGATATATTTTCACATTATTTTCACAGTATATTTTTTGGGTAATAATATTAAAATGAGTTTGACTTGCTAACTAAGAGCTACTCCAAGGGGACTGTAGAGGCAAATGTATTAATAAAAATAAATTAATTACAAATAATCACAGAGTAAATAAGCTATCCATGGATAATTGAGAATTAACTAAACTCTAAATATTCTTTCTCAAGTACAGGGTCCAGTATAAATAATGCCCCTTTTTTATTACAAAATCTTTTATTACAAAATCATTAAGTATATAATTCTGTAGCCTAACAATATCACACTCAAGCACACCGTATGACATTTTAGGTGAAATATTCAAATTAAAACTATAAATTAATACACCCATACTATTACCCTACCAACCACACACAAGAGGCCTTACTTCTGCTGGATGGGACCCTGTACTTTATGTAAAGACCATCCTCTCAAGTGTCAGCAAACAGGAAGCAAAATGAGATGGAAGAGGAAGTCTTAGACCAGCCCTCAGGAGGCTGGGATTATATCCTCGGCTCAGCTGCTAACTAGATGCATTAACCTGGTGAATCTAAGCCTTACTTCCAGCACTTGAAAGAAGTTTAGGGTTTAGGGTTTAGAGCAATTATATTGTGAAAAATAGAACACTAGTCTAAAATGTTTCAAAAGGGCCATACCTTTCAAGTCACCAAATACAAATACAAAGACCCACCCAGGTGCAGGTGGACATCCTTGGTTTGTGCATTAGCAAGCCAGCACCTGGCAGGGAGCAGGAGCTCCCTATGAAGGGAGTGGGTAGGTAAGGCTTCCAGGGAAAGAGCCAGCAGACACCCCTCACCTGGAGCTGGGCAGCACAACTCTCACAGCACACCGTGTGCCCGCAGGGGCAGAAGGCCGAGTTGATCTCCTCTCCGCAGCATAGCATGCACAGCATGGCCTCCTTCAGCTTGCGCAGCTTCTCCTGCAGCACACGGGTCTGCTGGCAGCTCAGGCCCTGGCAGCTCCTGCAGTTCATGCCGCCCTCAGAGGACTTCAGCGGCGAGTTGGGAAGGCTATGGTCGCTTCTCGAGACGAGGTCCACGACGCCGGCATTGTACAGAGCCCTCCTGGCATGGTCATACACCTCCTTCGCAGTTCTCTTAATATCGAAGACATACTTCTTACCCAGGTTAATGTTTTCATTCAGAAACAGAGATGCCAAGTGGCCCTTCAAGTCTCGACTGTACTGCATCATGACGGCACTGGTCACTGTGTCACACCTACAGGGAGGGGTTGAACAGCCACCTTAGTACAGACAAGCCCACCTATTCCTGAGATTCAGTCCTTCCAACACTGCTGTGAATGAGAATATTTGTGTCAGCAGACATTTGATACTCTTATTTGCATGCTTGAAAGTAAATATATTCTTCCAGGTTTATGTGTGTTAAAAATTTCAATGATTCTCTGATAAAGCAGCAATAAACTTCAGAGACAGGGAATGTGCCCCTTGGGCTGCAGCAACATGAGCCACAGTCCAAAGCGGCTTGTGGCAAGAAAAATAAATTTTTCTTTGAAGTCTTGGTTTTATGTTAAATATTTCTACAAACTTTCCATTCTGCTCCACAATTTGAGTGTCTATTTTAGCATAAAAAAGGTTAAGGCTGTCTGCCAATGAAATTTCTTAGCTTTAATTTTCCAAATATTTACACAAAACCACAGCTCTACTTTAAATCACCTTCTGAAAGGAGAGCATCAAAACCATTATTAAAAAATCCTTAGGATGTAGTGAGATTCAGGATAGCAGCCCTCCCAGGAGCTGGGCGAGGGCAGGAGGTGCCATCTTTGGGAGAGGAGGTGTTGTGCGGAGGTAGGGAGAGGTCAGCGGGGAGGGTGCCTGCAGCTCGGCCCACGCACTTCCTGTGGGGTAAGCAGGACAAAGCTGTTAGGGACTCCACAGCTACAGTAGAAATGAAGTGTTTCCAAAGCAGCCAATTTCTTAAATTCGGTACAGGATTTACTGACACAACAATGCCAGAAACTAACTGTAGGAGCCCCTTTGTCACCTAAAAACCTTAGAGCTGTGGACGGACGCTAAGGTTACCAGCAACACGTGCCTGTAGAAAGCGTGCGTCTCCGTGATCGCTCGGTAGAGCCCGCTGGCTGCCCTGGTGCTGATCATCTTAAACAGGAGCACGATGCTGTTCCCAGACTCCTTGGTGATGGTCAAGTACACATTCTTTCCTGACTGGGTGGCCATCTGCACTACAGGGTAAGCTATCCTGAAAGGCAGGAAGAGAAAGGTCAGTAAGCCCAGAGGAGAGGTTTGTCATCCTGTGTGCACCTGTACTGGATTCTCACGTGCTCGGGACTGGCAATGAAGCCAGATGCTCCCTGAAGCACTGTGCTGTCTGGTGATGAAGGCACACTGAAGAGCAATCGTGGGTCAGTGGATGGAAGTGTGGGAGCAAATTTTCAGGGGTATGTGCATGTGTGTACAGGTGAGAATGAGATTCTCATGGCAGTGAACTACTTCTCTGAAAAAATAGTAAGGCTGCCATAGCAAAACTTTTTAGTTAGTATTTTTTAAAAATTAAATGGTTATGGAAGCCTGAATAAAATGAGCATATGTAATCCTTACTGAAACTGCATCCCTAAACGACGACTGTTCAGTAAATCCTGTTCCATTTCCTATTTTCATGATCAGAGTTATGAAAGTATACACATATGTAGATCTAAAAAAATGTAAGACTTGGGTTACCTGTTAATTGGGCTGAAGTCATCTTTACAAATTGAGATTCCTTCGGGTCCCACTCCTATAAGGAGTCTCTGCCCTTCGCTGTCCCTCACGGAATGCCACTCTATGCCGTAGTTTTCCATCGCTGACATAATCTGTAGGACCTGGTATTCAGCGGAAGCCTGGCTGGTCCCCTCCAACTCCTTATGCTTCGCAATGATGCTGTAGGACACCATAGAGGCAGAGGTGGACAGAGAGACTGGCTTATGCAGCCTTTACAAATACATCTCCATCATTTTCACTAGTGAATTTTACCGACACTGTCATTTATGAATCACAATAACTGAAAGCTACATATTACTGAAGTTTCATTCATTTAGAAAACTTACAGTAAAATACTGCTAAGACATACGGAAGGGCATGACTATTAAATATTCAGTAGAAAAACTACTGGGGATACTGGATGAGGGCAAATTGAAAGAATTATGAAAATCTCTAAGAATACATGTAAGAAATTTATATGTACAAACTTCTCACCTATTTGTCTACATTTACTTTATAAGTTTCATTAAAACACAGCATTATAAGGGATTGATTAGATCATTTGCAACTGAAAAAAAATGATTTATTTATCTGTTGTGGTGGATACCCTCTAATCTAGTCCTTAAAGGCCCCCACCTCCCGGTGCTCTCCCCCTTGGAAATGTCCCTCATTTGAGTGCGGACTGGATTAATGACTTGCTTCTAATGAACAGAAAACGGCAGAATGATGGGGTGTCACTTGCTTCTGAAATTAAGTCATGGAAGGATTCTGACTTCCATCTTGGTGTTCTCTCTTGCTCTGACTTGTGCTGGGGAAAGCCAGCCACCACGTAATGACAAAGCTCCAAGGAGAGGCCCACGTGGCGAGGGAACGAGGCCTGCCAACAAGGCGCAGGTGTCAGCCTGGATGTGGGTCTCAGGTGAGCCTTCGGTCGAGACTGAGCTCCACCAACAGCTTGACAGCAGCCTCAGGAAAGGTCCTGAGCCTGAGAACCCAGCAAGCCTGACTCCTGACCCACAGAACTGTGAGAGGACGTTTGCTGTTTTAAGCCACTAAGTTTCGAGGTAATTCGTTACTGAGGAACAGATAACTAAGACACCTGTGTTAGGTTTCTTGGTTTAATCCTCGCTGGGATGAAGAACATTCCAGTATACATGGTAGACTTTTTGATGTCAGGAGACTTGCACTCGTAAAAGGTCACAGATTCTTATAATTCCCATTATATAGCATTCTGTATAATGGCATTTATTTGTGTGGATTATATGCTGTGTTTAGAGGTTCTTAAAAAAAAGGCTAAGAATCTTTCAAAAGTTGGTTAAAGTGGGCAATGGCCTAGTCTTAACCTCATGAATTATCTATATGTATCATAGGTTCACTTCCTCCTGGAAATTCATATCAATTTGCTAGATCTATGGGTGTAAACATTAGCCTTAACTGCGGGTTCACCTGTTCAAAGCTGCAGTGGAGAGCTCCTTTGCACATAGCTCCTCATAGCTGTACTTGGCAGTGTTCTGATTGTAGTCTCCGAACTTGGTCTGGGCCAGGAGGGCGCTGAGTTCCACCGCCTGCTCTGGGGAGCACTGGAGGTGGCCGGCCAGGAGGGCCTCCTTGATATGCAAGAAAAAGATGTGCCTGCAAAGCAATGCAAAAATGAGGTTATGCTAGGAGCTAACTTGATATCAAACTCAACCCACTTAGCATTTTCACAATTCCTTTTAAGTAAGGAAATTTTAGGGGCCACTCTCAAAATGCTTCAAGAACCTTTTCTATAATGAGTATGCTGGCAAAGGAAGGCTAAGCACTCAGTTTCTCTGGAATAAAAAGTGTGACCCAAACAAAAACAGATCTAAGTTCAGTAACATTTAAGTTACAAAATGTGAAATCATTACACCCAAATTTCTGCATTATAATTTTTAAAAGAAATAATTATAATCAGAAAAAACTTTATCTTGACATGGAATTAATATCTTAACACCCTCAGCTTTATTCAAATGACCCCCAAATCTCTTTTAGCCCAAACTTCTCTCCTAGGAACTGGATTCAAATGTCCAACTGCCTGTCGAGTTCTGCACTGGGATAGATGTTTTCCAGTGTCCCAATTTTAGTTCACCCACAACCAAACTCCCTGTCTTCCCAACCTGCTCTATCTCCCCATGGAAATCGCAGTCTGGTTTGCTGTTTTTCCCAATAAACTCACTTTTGACTATTATTCTTATCTCTACCTACTTTCTATTTCTGAAAACTCTTGAATTCCTCCAGCTCTATTCCTCCCACTTTAACCTCCTCTGCCCTACTTGCATCTCTAAACTGTCACAGAATTCACATTATCCTCTGTGTCTACGCCAACCTCTCTTCTGGACTCTGTGCTGATCCACTTTCTAAGCTTCTGGGATGTACTTGCCTTTTCTTTGCCTAAAATCCTTCAAGGGATCCATCCCACTGTTTCCGAGAAAGCACGCTGTCAGCAGGAACCAGGCTTCTCCACCCTCTGGCCCCATACCCCCTGCCATTCCCTCCAACCACCATGCCCGGGAAAAGGAACAATTCCCTGATCCTTCTGTCCTGAAGGCCATTCTTTCTGTCTCCTCATTTGGCTGCCATTCCATCTATATCACATGCAAACTACTTATTCTTCTATTATGGTATTTGACACATTCTACCATGTACCTCTTAAGAGCATCTAACATCAGAGAGCTCTGTAAGTGTAAGTAAAACTGCAAAGTGTCTGTTTACACTCAGTCTCACCTTAGTTTCAGTCAATTTGACTGTCCTGATTGTATACAATAATAGTATATTCCACATTTACTAAATGGTCTCAAGAGAGCATATAAATATCCATAAGCAGACTGGCCTAGGATATAAGATTTGTCTCTAGCAAATGTATAAAGCTAACCTTCCTCTGATGACTGGGAATAGCCTCTCAAGCGTGCTCAAATGCCACAATACTCCTTCCATTGACTGATGAGTTACGACCACTGGTAAAGCTCTGAACACTGTTCTGAACAGTGCACATAAAGATCTGCTCCCCACTTCCACTGGACACCCACCTCCAGCCCTCGACACTGCCTTTACTCATAGACCAGTCTGTGTTTGCCGTTGCAGGTAGGGGGCAGCACGAGAAAGGTACGAAAAGAAGAAGAAAGTGAGACTGGAAGCACAGGGAAGGGCTCTGTTGAGAGTTGTCAGGCTGACAAGAGCCATTAATCTCCTTTTAAGAACTGCTTAAATGTAATGTTTCCTGCCTTCTGTAATGATAGAGAAATGTTTAAAATGATCAAACTCTGCCAAATACTACAGTTTTTTTCCTTTATTCAAAGTCCCTATGAAGAAAGCACAATAAGAATGCATAATAGCAATGAAAGAAGATAAGCGTGGTTTTTATTAACCCAAACATCTGCTAGTCTTTAAAGTATTTCTGACATACTGCTAAACTGAGAAGGGGGTCCCTACTGGGGCAAAGAAATAACCACAAAATAACTTGTTTTAAAATAGCTATCTGAGGACTGAGACCCAGCAGTCCCACACCATGTTGGGACAGCAGCCCCGCCTCAGCCCGTGCAGTGCACTTCACCTTGGTTAAGGTGTCTCTGTCTCTGTGTTCATCAGGGGAGATATCAGTAGAAATGAAACCTGAATATATGCTTACATTAAAGAAGAAATTATGTGCTGAAAGGCTGTAAGGGTATCACCACAGGCTAACTCTTATCAACTTAATTACTGCTTATGTGAATGTGTCTTTTAAGCTTTTTACATGTAGCAAGTTAGAGGCTAGTTTCTGCTCTATTGAAGAGTAAGTATAGTTTGCCAGAGTTTCAAAATCTATCCAATTTCTTTTTCTAAGCTATCCATGCCTACTTCTGAAGAGACAGCTGCCAAAAGCAAAGGCAAAGCAGTAGTAACTAAATGTTAACAGGTGTCAGCGGCCCGAGAGTGATGCAGATCCTCTTCTGGCATGTGGGTCAGAATTAAATAGGGGGTGGGGACAACCAGCCCTTTCTACATACTCCACATTCTAGGCTGGACAGCAATCATTACCCTGTGATCAGAACTCTCCTCCTTACTGTTGACATAAACTTTCCCGCATTTTTTAGTTTCAAGGGCTACAAAGCAACCCTTTCATTTCAAGTCAACAAATATTTCGTGTGCACTCCCTCTGAGCCAAGCCCCACGCTGGGGTTACAGGGCCAGCAAGTCTGATCATTCCTTTTCAGATGAAACTTACAGCCTTTTGGTGTGAAGTAACAAATCCTATCAAAATAATTCCTGCCACGAACTGCCTTTGGGGTGACCACTTTATGCTCTGCAGGAGGACAGCACAATGGAACAGTGATAGCAAAGGTCACCAGCTGTGACGAGCCATCAGCAGACTCTATTTAATGTTCTCTTTCCAAGAGGGAGGAGGGCAGAGGACAGAGACACATTTCCAACAAAGCATCCAGCCATGGCTCAATAGTTAGGGATGGCTTTGAATCAAGTCTTTTCTCCTATTAGTTTTCTCTCGAACCATCTGGTCTGTAACTATCTGGCTCATGGATTTCCCTCCTTCCTTTTTTTTGTAAAGTGGATAAAAAGTTACCAATAATATCAATAACAAGTAGATGTGGTTAAAGAAGTCATGTTTGCAGTGAATTGTTTTTATTTTATTTTTATTAAACATTAAAAGTGGTTGACATTTCTAATTCAATATTAGACTCCATGCTAGAATCACAAAGACAATGAAAGTCTTTGAAAAAAACTGTTTTCTTTGTCTGAAGCAAATGTCTATGAATGTGTCCTACACATACAAGTTCAAAGGGCATTTCCTAAACATTCTCCTGGTTACATCTTATAATTCATGATTCTTCAAATTTTACCCAGTTACCAAGAAAGTGGATATTTTATATATATGGTTCACATTTTGGAGGCCAAAGTGAAACATTCTGGCTAACTTACATCTTTGCATCATGGGTGCAAATGAATTCATACTTGCTATAGCATTATGTAAGATTAAAAAATAAAGTGGATATAAGAATATGCCAAATTTTAATTAAAAAAAGAATCACATATTCTTAATACATTTCTGTGTCAAAGTACTTCAAATTTCCTCTATTCTAAAAATTAATTTCTTTTCATAGCTTTAAGGAATTGAGTCATTTATCTTTTATGAATTATAATCAGAGAACTTTCCTCTAAACACTGGCTTGACTCATAAAGAAACCATCTAAAAACCAAAGTAGAACTTTCTACAAACCAATCGGGAGTGGTTTCTCTGCTTCTCATGGATGGTTACTCTCAATTACTGCCCTCCAGGTATCTCTGCAGTCACATTATTTTAAAGAGCTTTTGTGACACAAATGTAAAACAACTATATCCACCTTATCTACCTACACCATCCAACTCAAAATTTAAGTAACTAACCTAAAACATCTTTAAAATGGCTAAATAGCTATTTTTAGAAACTCTCTAGTCTCAATAATTGAATTGTATTTCTCCCCCAAAAGACAGGACCAAACCAGGCAATCCCTTAATAATAGTGACTGGTTTGCCCCTCACCTAGTGAGACCCCCACCGAGACCAAGAGTATGCCTGCCTCAGTCCAGTGAGTCATTTACCACATCAGCTGACTTTAAACCCAAGCCTGCCAAGTTATACTTTAACGCCATCAAGTCAAAACAGAACTGCTGTGAGAGTTTTTTGTTCTGTATCTTAAGTTCCAGGGAAACAAAAATCATTTCAAGATGGATTATAGCTGGAATCACAGTGCTTTTAAAGTGAAACAGAGGAGAGTATCTTCATGGCATGGGGGAGGCAAAGGTTTCTCAGGACACAGTCAGCAAAAACTGTACAAGAAAAAATGGACAAATTAGACTTTATCAAAATTAAAAAATTCTACTCATCGAAAGGCATCAAGAAAACAGGTAAGCTACTGGAGAAAATACAGTATTACAAAACACGTATCTGACAAATAACTGGTGCATGCAAAGAATTTGTAAAGCTCAAAAATAAATGCAACCACTCAATGAAAATGACTTGTAGCTATCAATGATACTTCACAAAAGATGATGTACAAAAGCCAGTAACACATGAAAAAGTGTTCACACTTTTTTTAAAATCCTCGCCTGAAGATATGTTTATAGATTTGAGAGAAACATCAATGTGAAAGAGAAACATCAATCAGTTGCCTCCGGTATGTGCCCCAATGGGGATCGAATCCACAACGTAGGTATGTGCTCTGACTGGGAATCAAACCTGAAAACTTCTAGTGTATGGGACGACCCTCCAATCAGCTGAGCCAGAGCAAGGTTTTATATTATTAGTCAAGAGAGACATACAAATTAAAACTGGAGGCTGGCAGGGGTGTGGAGGAACTGAACTCTCAGATGTTCTTGGTGGAAGTACAGGGTGGTAAAAGGGCTTTGGGAAAAGGTCTGGAGTTACTGATACAACTAAGCGGTTGCCTCCTCTATGACCCAGCTATTCCAGCCTTAAGTATGCATGCAAGAGAAATAAAAACACATGTCTACCAAAAAGACTTGTGCTTCAATGTTCATAGCAGTTTTACTCATAATAGCTGGAAAACAGGTCTTCATCAGTGGGCGCATGGATGAACAAATAAAAGTATGTTCACATCATAGAATACTGTTGGGGACCGCCCTGCCTGGTCTCAGGAAGCTGAAACCACCCATGACTTAGGCTGAGTGAAAGACCTCCGGACCAGGAGCCACTGAAGGAGTCAAAACTTATTTCCCTGGCATGATCGGCAGTCAATGATGGGTAACAATTCTCTAAGAGAGAGAATGAACGTAAGACAGATGCGATCACGTGGGAATGCCCTGAGAGAAGGGGCTGTGGAAATGAAGGGGTGATCGACATCAACCCCTGCTCCCTTTGGCTTTGTCAAAGCCCGAGTCTTTGCTCTTGGATGTGAGAAATCCAAGTCTCCTGGCTGCCTCTGTCTTCTCAGGGCTGCAGGGGCCAAACAGCCCAGACTAGAGACAGTGGACCCTCAGGGTAATCAGGCCTGGGACATAGAATATGCAAGATCCTGTGTGATCTGTTTGCTGGAGGATGTTATCTTGGAATTTAAAAGCACAGGCAGGAAACTTTTGGAACCTGTACCTCTTTCATATGTTAAAGACCACAAACCTTGCTCAGATTCACAGCAGGAGTTCTGTCTGCACCTTTGTAAGTCACCTACATCTTTTGATCTTGTCTGCCAGACTGTGAATCCACAAACTAAGCCTGTTTTCTCAATAAAAATCTGCTTGAGTATTCCCCATGAGAGGGAGTGGCCATGGCACCCCCCAGGAGAGAGGGTGGCCAAAGGCACTCCCCATGTGAGGAGTGGCCCTTCTGTTCCTATTCCCCCACAGGACCTGGTTGTCTCTGTGTATGTTTTTAGCACGTTTCGACGAGCATCCACAGCTGAGATGGATACTGCTGGACGGTATCCACGACAGAATACTACCCAGCAATAAACAGGAACAAGCCACTGATATATACACAATGTGACGTCTCAAAAAATTTACGATGAACAAAAGACGGCAGACACAAAAGTATGCACAGCATGAGTCTATCTACATAAAGGACAACAGGCATAACTAATCTATGCTGGAAAAGCATATAACCCTGGTTGTGCAGTGGGGTGGGTGAGGGTGGGGAAGGAGGGCAGGGGCTGACCACAGAAGGGCACGAGGAAACTTTCTGGAGAGATGGTAAGGTTCTAAATCTTGATAAGGGTTTTGTTTAAATGGGCACACCCATTTGTCAAGAACCCATTAAATGGTATAATTAGAATGTGTGCATTTCATCATGTGTAAATTTTATATCAAAAGAAAAAAAGAACTGTAGGCAAATATTGAGTTCTAGTTAATGACATCCACACAGAAGTACTGAAGTATTTAGGGGAAAGAGTACCTACACCCAATTTATTTTAACCAAATAGAAAGCACCAAAAGACTCATAGACAGAGGGATCAAAAATGGATAAAAATGTGGTAAGACAAGTACAGTAAACTGTTGATAATTACTAACGAATTTACTCCTCCTCAGGTTCCGAGAAGTTAAATGATCTGGAGGTGGAGAAAAGCAGGAATGGGAAGGACATCCCCAACTTCAAAAGTGATTACAACCTACACCAGAAGGGTACTATTACTTGGAAGCATAACATCTGCACTTCTAAAGAATATGATTACTCATCATAGGTACCTGTTCTTGCAAACAACAATCCGGGGACTCCTATGGTTTAAAAGTGTTAGCTACAATCTCTTTCTTAACCATCTAAATTAGTGGGGAGTGCTACCAGGTCCAGGACAAGTCTGACATCCGGCTGCAGTAGAACACAAGTAAAGAATAAACACACCTGGTCCCACGGGGGCTAGGCACCCTGGTCACCCTGAGTCTGATGCTAACTGCCATCTAAGTCTTCACATTGTATTTAAAAATTATATGGTCAAGGTTCGAAGTTTATTTTCGTTACATAAAAATCAATTCCTCAGCGGTCTTTGGAGATTTCACATGAATACTAAATATCAGAAATTCATAGAGACTGAAGGCACCCAGATGGGAGATCAGTGCCCAAAATAAATATATATCAATAATAACACAAACATCCTGTATTCTAAGCAAAAATAAAAATAGAGAAATTAGAATTCAGAAAATATTGAGTATTTTCTTTGGCAAAATTATACATCTTTTTTACCATATTTACTTTTCTGGAGCCTATTCTGTGTTTGGGAACAAACAAAACAAAACAATAAACAAATGCTCCAGAGGTGGTGTGGAAAGAGTGAAAGCAGCAAATGAATGCTAAGCACTGAGCAATTTCTTAACAGAGAATAGTCACTACAAAATATGTTTCAATGGTGAGATTTCTTTTCCATAGCTTCAAACTTTTCAGTTTATAGAAGCAAACTGGCAAAACATTTCAATTTCTGTAAGACAACGCACATCATCTGTATCAGTTAACCTGTTTTATGTATTTCCAAGTCCTTGGCTCATGGATTCAATGACCGTTTATGTACCAGGCACTTGCTAGACTCTGGGGATACAATGTGGATCTGCTCCCTGTTTCATGCAATTTAGATGATTCGAGTGGCTGACAGTAAACACATTGTCAGATCAGCAAATGCAGTATACGCTCATTAAATTCTACAAAAGAATGTTACGCCTGTCTTGGGAGAGTTTAGTCTCCTAAGCAGGCCTAGCAATGGCTTTCCTGAGGAGAGGTGGCTGAGCTGAGGTCTGAAGGATGACAGAATTTAAACAGGGACAAGTCCCTCGTCACTGCTCACATCACTGAAATCTTGATGAAATTCAATGTTCAGGAGTACAGCATTTCCATAAATATTTATTCAGTCCTAGCCAAGTCCTTGTGTTGGGGTTGTTTTTTGGGAAAGAGAATTCTGGCACTGGCCATAAACAGGATTCTGGCAAAGCAGGAGTGCCCCTAGCAAAGACAGCAGAGCTGGTCTAAAATGTGGTACACTCAGAAGAAATACATTTTATTGACAGTGAATGGTATAATTACCATCTCTGAAGATGAAGCATATAATTCCCTAATCTCTGGTTTTGAAAATGTTGACAAAATCTGGTCTGAATTGCTGTGAATACCTGAGAATTTTTGAAACACAAGAATTCAAAGATCGTTATTTCAGACCTACTTCCAGAGTACATTAGTTTCACTTTTGGAATCCATATTATGGTAAACATCTGCTGGAAATACCTGCTGCTTCCATGTCTGAAATGTGCCAGCTGAGTCTAAAAACCAGACTCTCTGGTTACTTTTCAGACCTCCATTCAAGAGCAAACATAATAATCTGAGTAAAGAACCCAATCTAAAATTAGACCAAATCAGAGACCAATTAACTCTACATACTAATCTAAGAAGACACTTGATACATTTTTTTCTGTCTGCAGAGAAATGTATTAAGGAAAATCTTATAGAGAGGAAGCAGAAGCAAAGGAAAAAAAAATCTACTGATAGAAGAGATTCTAGAGACAATTGTGTCCCAGGGTTTCAGTTGAGATAAAGGGCTGGTTCAGTCTTCGAACTCTGCATACACTGGTACTGGGTGGCAGAGCTGGACCTAGAATGCTGGGCTTCTGCCTCAATCCCAGTACCCTCCTGTTACAAACAGGCTTTCCTGCCTTGCATTCTCATAGCAGCCTCCCTAGTCTGATGCAAAGTAATATTGATATATTAATTGGCCCCTGGTTAGGCCAGCTCTGCTGTGAGCAGGCTACTTTAATTGTCCACGGAGGACAACTCAGCCAGGATATTTCAGCACCACTTAATAAACAGTCCAGACACCGTTGGTACACCAAATGTGCCCTTATGACTGGACTTAAAGAGAGTAAACAATCACCTCCCATTACTGGACTGGTAAAGCTGAGTTTACTCACTACATAAACACATGTATTTTACTTCTGTGCCATTTTACATAAATGGTTTTAATGAATAATTAAACATCAGTAAGTTTATCAACCAGTTTTATCTTGCTAACATAACTTTAGGGGAAATAAGTATTTTATTCTTACAGTATTAAGCACATAAAAACAATGCTGATTGTATAACTAAACTGGATGCAATATAACCTTTGATCCTAATTAAAATGTACAAATGTTAATTACAAATAATTTTATATAATTAAGGCAGAATGCTATATAAAATGTAGGTGGCATTTTCTTAAAATTCTGTGTTTCAGACAACACCAAAAAAACAACTAAAATTCACCAGTATTTTAAAAGTTAGTCAAGAGCTTAGATCATACTAATTTTTCAATAAGATTTCAAAAGGATCTAAAATCAATTAAAATTACCTCGTCTAACTAGGTATGTGCATTCTCTGAGTGCCATTAGGCAAGAATCTCAAGAGTCAAGTCAATTGAATCAATAAAGTAGAAAATTTGATTCTAATTCTAATTCACAAAATGTCTCTATTTCTTGCATGACTAAAATAGATTTGATAATAGTTATTAACTCAATTATAAGAAAGCTCAGGTAAAGACCATCTTATAGTACACTTTAAAGCCTGTAAGCATTCATTATACAAATGTATTATACTATTATAACCAGTCATTGTTTGAATGATGAATTCGCTCCTCCAGACTTCTGCAGATTTAAAAATAAATCTGTGTCATCAAAATAGATTTGCATCTGGAGGCCTTGAAATCATGATTATAAAATCATGATAAAAGTATACAATGAAAATAGCAATCTATTGTTTTTTACATACACTTTTTCTCTTACTTGACTGACAGTTGTTATCACACTGAAGTGAAAAGTGGAAGTTTTCACAAATCAGCTTTAAGTAAAAACAACAACAGAACCCCCAAATCATGCAATCACTTGGTTATTTTGCAAGATGTTTTTAGGAGCACTAAGAATTCAATATACCAGTTACTTCAGAAACAAAATTGAACATTTCTCTCACTCTAAAGCTCTCTAACAAGGTAAAGCAGAGATTCGGAATTCAAATGAGCAGTATTTCAAAATATGTTTCTATCAGTCCTTGGGTAAATAAACAAAAAAGTGACATGTTAAATACCCTTGAAGTATACTGTTCAATCATCATTACTCAGAATTTTCACACTCACATTTTTCATGAGCATTGCAAACTTCCAAGCCAAAGGGTTAAAGGGTTATGAAAAACATTAGAACTTAGACCTGAAGTTTGCTGCGTTTAGAATTAGTTGTGGTTTTTTCCCCCTCCCTCCCTCCCCTCCTTCTTTCCTTCCTTCCTTCCTTCCTCCCCCCTCCTCTCTCCTTTCTTTTTGACATGGCACTGTACAATTTAGGTCTCTTGCATTTCAGCAATAAATATTAAACACTGGTTTCCTAGTGTGGCTCATCCTTCAGAAAAGTATTACCATCAGTCCAAAGGAGAAACCATTTTCAGTTTGAAAGAGGAAACCACATGCTCTGGGTATTTACCACTATTGTTGGTTTTCTAGAAGGCAACAATCTAAACTCAAGACTCCTGTGTAACATACCAGTGGGTTGGAGTTCAGTTATACTGGCCTTAAAAGAATTGCCTTACTAAGTTTTCCAGATATTTAAAAACTTTTAAAACTTGGCATTAAATCGCACTGTAATCTGACACTAGGTTGAAGAAATTGACCAAATTTAAGTAATCCAAGAGGAACTGCTTCCTGCTTTCTGTCAGAACAGTCTACAATGACCTATAGTAACACCGCTGAGGCAGAGGTTAATCTCGGGCATTAGATGCTGCTATCTGGAAGTCTCCTGAGTTTGTTCTCTCTCTCTCTGTCTCTCCCTCTCCCTCTCTCTGATGTGGCACTAATCTCAAGTGTTTGTAAGAATTCAACCCTGCTCTCTCATTGGGTATAAAGAAAAGAAAAAACACAAGAAGAGTTGCAAAATGTACCTCATGCCAACTATATAGCTCCCTCTTCATCTCAATAAAAGGACCATGACATGGAAAACTTCTAAGTTATGAACCAATTCTGTATCAGACAAATTTGCCTGTGAATGAACATCTCTGGGAAAGTGCAATGGAACCAAGTTTTATTTGACATTGGTTTATTTTAGCATCACTTTACCTAGTCTGCTCCTGTAAGATGAGATGAGGCTCCACGAAGAACTTGACTCTCAGTTTAAGCCGGTAAGGGGCTAGCCCATCCATCTGCTGGGAGATCCGGTTTCTCAGATTTAGCCATAAACTCTCACCTTTGCTACCCGTAAACTGCAGTCCAAAATAATCAACTTCTATAATTCCCAATCGCCTGCACACCTAAAAAAAAAAAAAAGCAGCCTGGATGAGCAAAATGGTCCATGTAGTCAAAGCAAATCTGATGACTCCATGTGAGCCTAAGATTCCTGCCTAGTTTTTACCAAGTTCATCAGTGTTACAATTACTGTTGTAAACTGGAAGAACAAAGTTCTAAGGCTCCAGTGATGCTAAACCACTAGGTGAAGTATAGAAGCTTGTCCTTGCTTTAATACCTATGACATTAAATGTCTACAGCCAATGGCAGTTAAGAACAAGGAGTCCTCAAAAGTACCCTTCCGGAAAAGCTGAGAAGGGTAATCTCAGGGTATTTTCCTTCTTATTCCAATCACCAGGATTCCCTCCACCAGCATAATCAACACAGCTGATTTGGCATCTTAGTGTCTGGACAATTTTAAACATCTGGACTAAAAAAAAAAAAAAAATGAGGAAACATGCCACAAGTGTCAGCCAAGCTTTGTTAAGAGATTTTCCAAACATTTCAGGTCCAAGGGGTTTAGGGGCACAGCGTTTCACTTGAGATCAAATCTGCTGTCTGCCATACCACTGTTCCACTGTTCGGAACCATCCCTCACTCTTAAGGAAACGCTGCATGCTTAAAGACAACAGGAGTAGATGGCCAAAACCCTCTGATCCTCCTCAAATTCGGAGATTCAGGTGAATGGTCCATCTGAGAAGCAGCCAGAGACAAGGGCTCGGCTTGTCTGCCGAGCAACCCAGGACAAGAAGCCGCTTCCAGACACCTCATCCTGAGACGCAGTTGTCATTGTCAGGCCCCGCGGTGACAAGACTGGGATCTTGCACACACCTGCAGCAGGTGTGCTGGACCGCCTTCTTCCGGGAAAAGTGCGGGGCTGGGTGGCTGGGTGGCCAGCCAGCCGCCGCTGCACTCGTCCCCCGCACCCCCACCCCCACGCATTCCGGGAGCGCCGGCACAGAGGCCGCGCACCCCATGCCCGCGTGGAGGAGGGTGCGCCCGCCGGGTGCCTGGGGCGAGCTGCCCGGGGCCGCGCTCCCCTCGGCTGCCACCGCAGCTCCTCCTAGTCCCTGCCAAGTGGCGCGCCCTAGCGCCTGACATTGCCACGAGGCCCCTCCGCCCTGGGGGATCGACCGGGTCCCCGCTTGGCCCCTCATCCTCACCTGGTTGAGACAGTCCTCGCCGTTGGCTTTCGCTTCCACCTCCACCTCCATCAGCACCGCGTCCGGCCTCGTCACATAGCACAGCATGGCTGGGGCCGCTGGGGCCGCTACAGCCGCCTCCTCTTTGGTGTGCGCGGGGCTGTTGCCTTGCCACCAATCAGACCCAGTTCCGGGCTCGGCGAGGCTGGCACCCAGGAGGCTGCTGCCCTGCAGACCCCTGTCCTACAACTGGGCGGGCGCCGCGCCCTCCCGCCACCCCCTTCCCGGCCAGCCCGCCTGCAGAATTTCTCACTCTCCGCGACGGCGCCGCACTCCACCAGCCCGACTGCCAGAGCCGCGACAGAGACTCCACAGATATAGCGGCCCCTCCCCCTCCGGTTGGGGTCCCCGCCAATCAAGGAGGCTCTGCACCGCCTCCGCCGCCCTGCCAGCCAATAGTGGTACCCACTCAACCTCGGCCCCACCTCCCAGCGCCCTCCGAGTCCCTTGGGCCGCCGAAGGAGGTGGCAGCTTGCGGCCGCTGGAGTACTGCGGCAGGAGGGAGGCCCCTAACACACCCGTTGCTTCAGCCCTCTGGGCGACACTACACGGAGCTAGCGAGCGACCGCCCAGGACTCTGAGGCGGGGAAGCCTTTCTTTTGGGCTTGAATTTACAATGATTGAACACCTCCAGGCTGCTGCCGTTCTTCAGAAACCTTGTGTCTCTCCAAAAAATGCGTTTGGGGAGGTGAAAGGTGAAAGCAAAAAAGGGAAGGGAGCAACCCTAAAGCCTAAGGAAAACTACTTTCTTCTGGGATTTGCTACAGCAGGTTGTAGGAAGGTGGAATGATTGTTCCTCATTTCAGACTTCGTCGATGAAAAAACAATCTAAGCATAAAAGTTTTTGCAGTTGATCAGTGAGTCATGGAGCTTGGTCTAGTGCTTCTGTGTGAATCCTCTCTAGTGTCTTCTGTTTATGTATCCTGTTGAAATCAAAACACCTTGTAGGGCACTAAGGCCCTCTCTCAGGTTGCTCATTCTATCTCATGTCTTATCTTATTCAGTCATTAAATATTAATTGAGCACCTGCTGTGCTGCCTTCCAGTGTTGTAGACAAACACGTGCCCTCTCACCTTTCTTTGTGCCTGATGGATATACCTCGTGATATTGTGCTGCTGAAATAGCCCCGTCTTGTAGCTCCTATTCTCCTTTCCTTTAATTCCGGTTTACCGACCTGGGAAATTTACCTGGGAGATCACATATGGACGACTGTTACCTACTTCAGGGCTCCCCAATGGACTAGTAACAGTGTCCTGTTAGGAACCAGGACACACAGAAGGAGGTGAACGAGTGGGAGCAAGCTTCACCTGTATTTACAGCCGCTCCCCATCACTCACATTACTGCTTGAGCTCTGCCTCCCATCAGATCAGCGTCAGCATTGATTCTCATAGAAGCATGAACCCTACTGTGAACTGTGCATGGCAGGGATCTAGGTTGTGAGCTCCTTATGAGAATCTAATGCCTGATGACCTGAGGTGGAGCTGAGGCAGTGAATGCAATGCTGGGGAGTGCCTGCAAATACAGATTATCATTAGCAGAGAGGTTTGACTGCATAGAGACCATAATACATCAACTGCTTTCAAACTCATATCAAAACCCTATCGGTAAGTGGCAAGTGACAACTGAGCTGCATCTGGTGGCAGGCTTTATACTAGCAAGTGAATTGATGTACTTCAATTGTACAGCCGCATCTGGTGGCAGGCTTCATCTCAGAATCCAACACTTATTTTAGTCCACACATGGCCCACCCATAAATTTACTTACTGCTTCCATCCGTGCCTCTTTCCTGCACTGCACACTTGTCTCAGTCACAGTTTTGATAAGCCCACAAGGTAAGTCTAGCCAAAATGAGTAAAATCAAATGTTACTGGAGACTTCTTTGAACAGGGGGAAAGACCCAATGATGAAACACCAGAAGATGCTAAGACTGCCAACAAAAGGAAAGCTGCACTTAAAAGAAAATACCAAGAGTCCTACTTAAATTATGGGTTCATTGCAACAGGTGATTCATATTCTCCAAGCCCACTTTGTATAATAAGTGGTGAACAGCTATCCAACAAACTCATGAAACCTTCAAAACTTCAAAACCTTCAAAACTCTTTGCTACGTGAAGACTAAGCACACTGCATCAAAAGACAAGACTTTGGAGTTTTTCAAAAGAAAAAAAACATGAACACAAAAAACGGAAGCAATTATTGAAGGCCACCACTTCATAAAATATGTCTGCACTGAAGCATCATTCTTAGTGGTTGACCACATTGCTAAAGCTAAGGAGCCCTTTACTACTGTGAAGAGTTGATCCTGCCTGCTGCTAAAGACATTGGTCATGAACTTTTGGTAGAGGCTGCAGTTTAATAGGTGGATGTGTTCTTTCTGCTAGCACCATAACTAGATGAAATAGCAGGGGGTATTGAGGCACAATTGTTAGAGAGGATTAATAGGTCACTGTGGTACACAATGCAGGCTGATGAGTCTATTAATGTTGACAACAAGGCAACAAAATGCTTGTTTTTGTGCAATATATTTTTCAGGAGGATGTGTTATGTGCACTTTTGTTGCTAACTAACACCACAGCTGCAGAACTATTCAAGTTTTTGAATGATTACATATCAGGAAAATTGAACTGGTCATTTTGTGTCAGTATATTCATGGAGCAGCTGCTGTGATTGGATGGCTTTCTGGTTTCACTACTTGTGTCAAAGAGGTTGCTTCAGAATGTGAGTCTACACACTGTGTCATCAATAGAGAAATGCTGGCTAGCTGAAAAATGTCACTAGAACTTAACATCATTTTGCAGGATGTCATTTACATTATCAGCCACATTAATGTACATGCCCTTAACTCACATCTGCTTGCACAGTTCTGTGAGGAGATGGACACAGAGCACACATGTCTCCTCTTACACACAGAAGTGAGATGGCTTTCTAAAGGTGGATCACCAGCCAGAGTTTTTGAGTTATGAGGGCCACTTCAGAGATTTCTTTCAGAAAAACAGCCACCACTGGCAGCACATTTCAGTGACACAGAATGGGTCGCAAAGCTTGCTTATTTGCATGACATAATCAACCTGTTCAATGAACTCAATCTGTCACTTCAGGGGAGAACAACAACTGTGTTCAAGTTGGCCAGTAAAGTAGCTGCATTCAAAGCCAAACTGGAATTATGGGGGCAATGAGTGAACATTGGGATTTTTGTTATGTTTCAAACATTAGCAGAAATTCTTAAAGAGACTGAGCCAGGGCCTTCTTTCTCCCAGCTGGTGCATGGTCACCTATCTCAGCTTTCAGAAGAGTGTGAGCATTACTTCCCAACCACAAAAGACCCCTGAACTGGGGAGGAATGGATCTGTGACCTACTTGTGAATAAGCCAGGTAAATCAACTTTGTCCATGCTGGAAGAGGATCAACTGCTTAAGATTGTAAATGATTGTGGCCTTAAAAGTACATTCAAGACAACTTCAAACCTCCATACATTCTGGATTAAAGCCCATTAAAGGTGGAATAATCTGAAATTGCCACAAAACACTGAAAAGCCTACTTCCATTTCCAACATCCTATCTTTGTGAAGAGGGTTTTCTGCAGTGACAGCAACCAAAATGAGATTATGGAGTAGACTGGACATAAGTGATACACTTCGAGTGTCACTATTTCCCATCATCCCCAGATGGGACCATTTAGTTGCAGGAAAACAAGCTCACGGCTCCCACTGATTCTGCATTATGGTGAGATGCATAATTATTTCATTATACATTACAATGTAATAATAATAGAAATAAAATACACAATAAATGTAGTGTTTTGAATCATCCTGAAACCATCCCCATCCTCTGGTCCTTGGAAAAATTGTCTACCACAAAACTGGTCCCTGGTGCCAAAAAAGTTGGGGACCACTGATCTAATCTATGCTTAATCACTAGAAAGTTTAGAATAGGGAGAAGAGGTGAGGCAAGGTGCATTGGTTAATATTTTTGTTTATTGAGAGACTAAGCTGGCTAAACCAAAGTCAGCTAACCAAAAGCTAGCTAGCTTAGGCAAAAAGGAGTTTAGTGTACAAGTTTGGGGAGGTCACAGAATCAGTGGGGACTAGTTACAGAAATAAGTAAAAGAGAGAATTATTGGTTGGCCAAGAACAAAAACAAACAAAAAACAAAAAACAAAAATGAAACAATCAATAAGCAAGTAGACTTCCAGCCAAAATGGAGGCATAGGTAGATATGTTTCACTTCTTTGCACAACCAAAAGAAGGATAACAACAAATTTAAAAACAAAAAACAACCAGAACAACCAGAAAATAGAATTGTATGGAAGTCTAACAACCAAGTACTTAAAGAAGAAACATTCATCTAGACTGGTAGGAATGGCAGAGACCAGCAGCTGGGGTGGAGAAGATGCATGGCAAGGTGGCAGCTGGTGGACCAGGTTGTCCCACATTCGCATGCAAATAAACTGGGAGGAACAACCAGGGAATGAGATAGACAACACAACCCAGAGTTCCAGCACAGGGAAATAGAGCCATAAAACCTTTGGCTGTAAAAACCTGTGGCAGTGGTGGCAGCTGGTGAAACTCCCATTCTCACACGAGAGTCCACTGGAAGGGTCCATGGAGTCCTAGAATGTGCACAAGCCCACCCATCTGGGAATCAGCACCAGAAAGGCACTTATAGGAAGTGGGGGAAGAGACTAAAAGTGGGCCAAAAACTGAGCAAGCAACATTATTCCCTCTCTGACCCCTCCCCCGCATATGGCACCACAAAGCAGCCAAGTGGGTTGCCCTGCCCTTAGATATTTCTAAGACTCCACCCCTTTACAATCTCATAACAAGTGCCCAAGACAAAGAAATATGGCACAAATGAAATAACAGATCAAAACTAGACAGAAAGAACTAAGTGATGAGGAGCTACCCAACCTATCAGATGCAGAGTTCAAAATACTGATAATCAGGATGCTCACAGAAATGACTGAGTATGGCCACAAAATAAAGAAAGAAGTGAATGCTATACAAACGGAAATAAAGCAAAATATACAGGGAACCAACAATGAAGGAAAGGAAACCAGGACTCAAATCAAGGATTTGGAATAGGAAGAAGAAATAAACATTCAACCAGGACAGAATTAAGAAACAAGAATTTAAAAAAAAATAAGGAGAGGCTTAAGAACCTCTGGGACAACTTTAAACATTCCAATATCTGAATCATAGGGGTGCCAGAAGGAGAAGAGGAAGAGCAAGAAATTAAAAACTTAGTTGAAAAAATAATGAAGGAAAACTTCCCCAATCTGGTGAAGGAAATAGACATGCAAATCCAGGAACCCCAGAGAGTCCCAAAGGAGACTGTAGGAAGCACACACTAAGGCACATCATAATTACATTACCCAAGATTAAAGATAAGGACAGAATCTTGAAAGCAGCAAGAGAAAAGGAGACAGTTACCTGCAAAGGAGTTCCCATAAAACTATCAGCTGATTTCTCAGAAGAAACCTTACAGGCAAGAAGGGGCTAGAAAGAAGTATTCCAAGTCATGAAAGGCAATGACCTACATCCAAGATGACTCTATCCAGCAAAGCTCTCATTTAGAATGGAAGGGCAAATAAAGTGCTTCTCAGATAAGGTCAAGTTAAAGGAGTTCATTATCACCAAGCCTTTATTATATGAATTGTTAAAGGGGTTTATCTAATAAAAAGAAGATCAAAACTATGAAGAGTAAAATGACAACAAACCCACAGCTATCAACAACTGAACCTGAAAAAAACAAAATGAAAAAAGAACTAAGCAAACAACTGGAACAGGAACAGGAACAGAATCACAGAAATGGAGATCACATGGAGGGTTATCAGCAGAGGGGGTGGTGGCGGAGGGGCGGGGAGAGAATGGGGGGAAGGTACAGGGAATAAGAGGCATAATTGGTAGGCACAATATAGTCAGGGGGAAGTCAAGGATAGTATAGGAAATGGAGAAGCTAAAGAACATATATGTATGACCCATGGACATAAACTAAGAGGTAGAGGAATGCTGGAGGGAGGTGGGTTGCAGGGTGGAGGGGGGTCAAGGGGAGAAAAAAATGGGACAACTGTAATAGCATAATCAAGAAAATATACTTAAAAATAAAACAATAAAAAACCAAAGCCCAATATCCATTTTGTGAAGAAAATACTTGAAAAATAAATTATATTTTTGGATTTGGAAGCCATATTTCTAATCCAAGCCCAGATTATGCTCCTGCTATAGGATTGTTGGTAAAGATACCAATTGTTTTTGAAATTAAGAATTATTAGATAAGATCGAGGAGTAGGATTTCTTAAAACAAAACAAAGAAAAATTAAAAAAAGAAAAATGGCTTTCAGGGATGGGGGCAAAATCCTAATAATGGGAAAAAGGGATACTGGCTTCTACTAGCATATATGGGAAGTAGGGGACCAATCTCTCTCCCACCAACCCTCTCTCTCTCTCCCCCCCAAAGAGAGAGGGAGAAACTGGTTTGTTAAGGAATGAGAAGGCTGAGTTTGCTGGTGACTGGCTGAGAAAGCATAGTGAGCTGAAAGACCTGGCTAGGAACTAGAAAACACCTGATAGAATTATGTCCTAGAGTATCTCACCATGTGGTAATGCTATGACACTCCTGGAGCCAGTTTCAAGGCCCAGCTAGGCCGAACTCCAAAGCAAGAGACTCTGAAGACATCAGCCTGAGGGTGGTAACTGTATTGCACCCAGATGTGACACTGCTGCAGTTCTGAATCAGTCAGAGAGGTGCTACATTTAATTGTGTCTGCTTTCTTTTGTTCTCAATTAGCTATCACCTTATAAAGATAACATCACAATTAACCAGCAAAGTACAAAGTTCAGATGTATGAAGGTAGGTTTTTAAAAATAGAAATCCTAACTTAGTGGTAAAGTCAACTGAGCCAGTGGAATACTGGCCATTCAAATACACCCAAGCACCACAGTTAGAATGGTAGGGCTAAAGACTGAGCACAGGATATTTGTAGAAGGTGATGAGATAGTTGTCTGGCTGAGAAGTTTTTCTTCTGGTTGACCATACTAGGTCTGATGTGAGTGGCTGGACACATCTCCTTGCTCTTTCCTCTTTGAACAGTGCACATAGTACCACAGACACCCTGCACTGGGTCAAAGGAAAGGCCCTTCTCACCTACCTCTCAGTGTTCATGTGCAATACAAGAGCATGGAGGGAAGAACACTTAGTGACTACCCAAAATACTGTTCATGGTCACACACAATTCAAGCTAGTTATTCACACAAGCAATGTTTCATTTTACACAAGTGTGTTAGAACATACTCAAGTGAGCTGAAACCTTTCATTTGAAATATTGGACATGTGAAATTCAGAAGTAGTTTAATTTGACCCTGGCCTACCATCAAAGCAGAATGTCTCATTTTCAAAACTGGCTATTTGAAGGGTGAAAGAAGGGATAGAGAAAGGATAGGCAATGCTCGCCTGTATTACAAACTTAGAAACATATAAAATGTCATTGTCTTCATTAGCAGACATTTTAAATGATTTTTTTTTTCTGTCTGTGAGGGTAGTTCATGTTCACGGTAGGCTACTTGGAAAAGACTGAAAAATGCAAGGAAAAATATACCTGTAATTTTGGCAGGCACTTCTAGTTCATATTGATATTTTACTTTTGTACTTTGCATGCAGTGTGTTCTAAATTTTTATAGTGATATAAACAAATACAGCATATGAACTTCTGGAGACATACAAAGACAGCAAGAGATTCCTGGGGCTGGAAGCTCCAAATCTATATCTAGTGTTATGAGTATTAGGAAAATTATAAACAGAAAGAACAATCACCTCAAAAAGCCAAGTAGTGCTGTTTCTCAGCTGTCTTTTTTTTCCCCCTGAAATACTACCATTTCCTCTGTTTTTCTTCTCACTACCCATATGCCTTGAAAAGTCAGATTTTGTGACATGCTCACTTCTTCAACACTTCATTTAGTTGAGAGAAGCTCAGAGCTGGGAAATCATTTCCAACTTGGCACATTTTGTTTAACAACAAAAATATTTTGTTTAATATCTTGATGCCTGTCTGTTACTTAGAGAGATGATCAATAACTAAACCTATGTTGTCTCTAGTCTGCTGACATATTGGTGCTGATCCTCCCACAATGTTGTTTGCTCTCATCCTGATCTTGATTGAGCAGCTGCTAGGGATGCAAGTGGAAACCGTGGGATGGAGGACAGACCCAGTCTGCCCTAGGCTCAAACTCACAAACCTGTCCTAACCGGTAGGTGTTCTAACCATCGGGTATATAATGATACCTCTCCCCTGCTCCTCACCCTGTCTGAGCATGCCTTCAGGGAGGTGGGGACAACCAAAAGTGTTGCGTGGACAAGTGTGACACAGAGCTTGGTGAGGGTTAACATTTCTCAAGTCAGTGGAGCATTAGGGACCACCAACTTTTCAAGGAGAAAGCAAACAACTATTATAAATGTTATAGAAATACCAAAAGTACATGAAATCAGCTACATATGTTAGAAAAACCACAGGCTTTTGATAAACATGATAGGACAAGATGAAACTATGAGTGCTTTGGAATGAGACAACTTCTCACTAAATTTCACTTACATAGTCTCTGCCCAGCTCATTTGTTTTTGCTGACATTTGTGGAGTCTGTACCATTTGATTTGAAAACCTTACCCCCCTTCAGTTATTTCACATCCTGTCCTTGCTGTGTTCTTGGAGACTGATTATGCAACCAGAAAAGTCAGCATTTGTGCTTGCAGTCACTATCAGAACCAATAACTAGAGACAAGGATTGAATCTTTATAAGTGCTTTATTCAGATGCCAGTGATCTGAGAAGGCAGAGGGTTATGTACCTTAAAAACTCTCTTAACATCTCATCTCAAACTGACCTTTTTAAAAGGAGAAGAAATGAGTAGGTGAGGGTTTTGGAAAAAAAAAAAAGGTTAATCAGATAAGAATTTGCTATCTGGTGGTGTTTTTACTAGTATTTTTTTTTTAATCTGCTGATCAACAATTCTTTTTTTGGACATTTAAAAAAATATATTCTATTGCTTATGCTGTTACAGTTATCCTATTTCCCTCTCTTCACTCTTTTCCACCCTGCATACCCCCTCCCACTCACATTCTCCCCCTTTAGTTCATGTCCATGGGTCACAATTACAAGTTCTTTAGCTTCTACATTTCCCATACTATTCTTACCCTCCCCCTGTCTATTTTCTACCTACCATCTATGCTACTTATTCTCTGTATCTTTTCCCCCTCTCTCCTCCTCCCACTCCCCTGTTGATAACCCTCCATGTGATCTCCATTTCTGTGGTTCTGTTCCTGTTCTAGTTGTTTGCTTCATTTGTTTTTGCTTTTGTTTTAGGTGTGGTTGTTAATTATTGTGAGTTTGCTGTCATTTTACTGTACATATTTTTGATCTTCTTTTTCTTAGATAAGTCCCTTTAACAATTCATATAATAAGGGCTTGGTGATGATGAACTCCTTTAACTTGACCTTATCTGAGAAGCACTTTATCTGCCCTTCCATTCCAAATGAAAGCTTTGCTGGATAGAGCAATCTGGGGTGCAGGTTCTTGCCTTTCAAGACTTGGAATACTTCTTTCCAGCCCCTTCTTGCCTGTAAGGTCTCTTTTGAGAAATCAGCTGACAGCCTGAACTACTTTGTAGGTAACTGCCTCCTTATCTCTTGCTGCTTCTAGGATTCTTTCCTTCATTTTCCTCTTGGGTAATGTAATTATGATGTGCCTAGGTGTGTTCCTCCTTGGGTCCAACTTCTTTGGGACTCTGTGAGTTTCCTAGACTTCCTGGAAGTCTATTTCCTTTGTCAGGTTGGGGAAGTTCTCCTTTATTATTTGTTCAGATAACTTTTCCACTTGTTGCTTTTCCTCTTCTCCTTCTGGTATCCCTATAATTGGATGTTGGAATGTTTAAAGATGTCCCGGAGGTTCCTAAGCTTCTCCTCATTTTTTTTTTTGAATTCTTGTTTCTTCATTCTTTTCTGATTAGATGTTTCTTTCTTCCTTCTGGTCCACTCCATTGATTTGAGTCCCAGTTTCCTTCCCATCACTATTGATTCCCTGTACATTTGCCTTCATTTCCTTAGCATAGCCTTCATTTTTTCATCTAATTTGTGACTAAATTCAACCAACTCTGTAAGCATTCTGATTACCAGTGTTTTGAACTGTGCATCTGATAGGTTGGCACTCTCTTCATAGCTTAGTTGTATTTTTTCTGGAGCTTTGATCTTTTCTTTCATTTGGGCCATTTTTTTTTGTCTTGATGCACCTGTTACATAGTGAGGGGCAGAGCCTTAGGTGTTCACCCTGTCGGGATAACCCAGTCACTGGGTTGTGATGTTATATGTGGGAGAGGTGTCTGAGAGGGAACAATGGCACTTGCTCCACTCTCTGCCAGATTTCAATCACTTTCCCCATTTTTCACAAGCAAATTGGGCTCTTCTGGTTCTGATCCCCTTGTGGGTGGGCTTATGTACATTCTGGGACCCTGTGGGTCTCTCCAACAAACTCCCCTATGAGGCTGGGAGTTTCTCCCGGCACTTCAACCCCCATAGGTGTTTTCAGTTTGTGTTTTGAAGCTTTATTTCCCTGTGCTGGGACCCTGGGTTGCACCATCTGTCTCACTCTCCAATTTCACCTGGTTTTTCTGCATACGAATGGGGGACTGCCCAGTTCTGCAAGGCACCTTATGCGCCATGCCCTTCCAGAATCCCCTGCCTCACTGGGTCTGCCTGCTGCCACCTTGTGTGCCTGGAGTCCACGAGCCACCACTTTATCAGGACCTCTCTCCACCCAGCGGCCCAACTCTGCCCCTCCTACCGGTCTGGATGAATGTGTCTGCTTTAACTCCTTGGTTGTCAGACTTCTATACAGTTCAATTTTCTGTCAGTACTGGTTGTTTTTTGTTTCTAAATTGTCATTGTCCTTATTTTGGTTGTGCAAGAAGGCACAGTGTGTCTACCTATGCCTCCATCTTGGCTGGAAGTCCCAATCAACAATTCTTTATCCTCGTCCTGGAAGTTCCCTCCCTGGAATACTAAGATTCAGATACCATCTCCATTGCTGTTGCTTGCAGACCCCCTGAGGCACAAAGTTTGAATTGCTCCTGGGGTCAGGTAGGTCATATATTTCAGTTCCTGGAATAACTGCTTTCTACATGCATTAATCACTTTATTCATTAAGCTTATCACCTATTACTACAGCTAAACTTTTACCTCTTGAATTCCCCTATCAATTAGTGACTTGATAGTCTCCTATCAATCAAATGACTTTACCACGAAAGTCTATTTTCTTCCTAGAAATCTCTCTGTCTATAAGTACTCAGTGCTCTATCAATTGCTTTCTTCTCTCTCTTCTCTCCCCTGGTTCAGAATTCACTGGAGAGGTTGGGAAGCCATCTGCACCCCAGTGTGAAGGCGTTGTCTTTCCCTACTTGCTGTGATGGATCTGGACCTTAGACCCTAGTGATACAGAGAGATCTGATCAGGTCATGGGAAAGCAGTAGGAAGGAGCCATAGGAGGAGTTTGCAAATGCAACAGTAAACAGCCTGGGATGGGGATTGGCTGAGAAGCTGATGTTGATTCCAGAGTGCATGGAATAATGGAAAAGAAGATTTGAAATAAAAGAAGGGCTCTGAGGTGGCTGGGTGGGGTCCTCTGGCTCCTGGACTGGCTCTCTCTGGCTCTTGGGCTTCTTCCTTGAGGATGCCTGGATGATTGTGCTACAGCTGCCTGCATTTCTCCATGGACTGTATTTTGGACATGAAAGAACTCCCCACACAGCCTAGAATCTGGCTGGCCTGACAGAGGTGTCAGGGTTATTCTTCTTTGGGTGTTCTAGAGGGGATGACCTCTGAGGCAGAAACCTGCCATTCTTCCAAAATTGTGTAGCTTTTGTATATTATGTTGTTTTAGTTTATAAACTACTTCTATAGAAATAACATAAAAACTAACAGGGGGAATGATAGCAGAACTCAGGTGTTAAAGAGTTTAGCCTCAGCTGATAGGTTTGAGTGATTAATGCATGTGGAAAACTGCTATTCCAAAATTGTGAGGCTTTTGAATAAAGACTCCTTTCCTTTATCACTAAATCTTTGCCCCTGGAATTTTGCTTGGAGGGTGATGATGTGCAGCAGGACCCCATTTGCTATTTGGCAACAATTAGGTGGAGGTTGAGGAAATTTCCCAGATTGGCACAAGTAGCAGATCCTGCTCTCCCTTGGGTCCAGACTTCCAGAGGAGTCTGAGCATGTGGTCCTGAGTGGGTGGTGAAGCTGGTGTCCACCAAGAGTTAAGCTTGCCTGGGCACTATGAAGCCAGAGAGCAAAACAGGTCTTGCACTGACCTATCTAGTGTTTGCATATTTGCCCTTGGTTACCCCTTAATCATTTGCAAACACTTGCCCAAACAGCCCAGCCCTGTCTTAGCTTTGTATGGATTTTTGTGGGAATAACCTTAAGACTTCACTTGGATCTGAGTTTAGAGTAAATAGCACTACCCTGCCCCCAGCCTTGGAGTCAGTATACAGACTATAATAGTAATTACAAGAAGTAATTCTGGGGAATGGTGAGGTGTTTAGCTGCCTGCACTGCAGTGAATGTTTACTTCTTATTTCTCTTCTTGGAATACCTGGGTTTTAATTTTATTCTGTGTCTTAGGCCACTGAAGCTGCAACAACAAAATACCATACACTGAGTGACTTAAATGACAGTAATTTATTCTCCCACAGCTCTGGAGACTGGCAAGACCAAGAGCAAGGTGTCAGCATGGTCAGTTTCTGGTGAGATCTCTCTTCCTGGCTTGCAGGTGGCCACCTTCTTCCTATGTTCTTACAGGGTAAGAGAGAGAAGAGAAGCAAGCTCTCTGGTGTCTCTTCTTATAAGGGCACTAATTCCATCATAAGGGTTCCACCCTCATGAACTAATCTAAACCTAATTGCTCCCAGAGGTGCCACCTCCAAATACCACCACATTGAATTTGGGGGGACACAATTTAGTCCACAGTGTTCAGGAAGGCAGCTGTTTCATACACTCAAACTCACATTTTACATCTTAATATATTTTCTATATACTGGATAAGTTCAAATGTATATCTATTATTATTGACCTGGGGAAGGAACTATTAATAACTCATGAATTAAGGCTTAGTTCATATTTTCCCTGAGCAACATGATAACTTATTAGCCAAAGTCAAACTATTCGTGGCTTACAGGATATGTAAGTACTGACACAGGTGAGGGTCTGCTTTGGAATTCAGTATTGTGAATTTTTTTCTCTTTCATTTTTTAAGATTCCACATATAAGCATAACCATCTGGTACTGTCTTACTTTTCTGACTTACTTAACTTAGCATTATACTCTCCACATCCATCCATGTTGTCACAATGACAGGATTTTATGCTTTTTAATGGCTGAGTAATATTCCATTTCATATGTATAGCACATTTTCTCTATCTGTTTATTCATCAATGGACACCTAGGTTTATTCCATCTCTTGGCTATTTTAAATAATTTCGCAATCAACACAGGGATGTGTGTATCTTTTAAAATTAGTATTTTGGTATTCTTGGGATAAATACCCAAAAGTGAAATAGCTGGATCATAACATCATTGTATTTTAAATTTTGGGATTAATCTCCCTATTGTTTTCCATAGTGCCATTCATCATTGTAAAATTCTAACATAATCTTTTATCATCCATACTAAAAGAAGTAAACATAAACAAACAAGAGAACAAAATACTCATAACTAATTGCTTTGGTAGTGCACAGTTCAGTTTGCCATTGCTATTATTATCATTATTATTTTTCATTACTATGAGCCTTTACTTGGTCTTTAACATTTAATTATTCACCTATTCAACAAATGAATGACATTCCAGGCAAGTATTTGGCATGATGATAGAGCAAAGAACAAAACTGCTTCATGAAATTTATACTTCAGGAAGGGAAGCTGACCACAAATAAGGTAAGCAAGTAAACTGTAAATGCTAAGCAAAATACATACATACGTACATACATCAGGGAAGGGGTTACAGGAAGTATGGGAATTAGGGTTAGGTATACTTTGCAATTTTGGATAATTGGCTATAGAAGCCTCAGGGCAAAGTTACAGAAGCAAGATACAGATCAAGGGCATGCTGTGAATGAGTATCTGTGGGGATAGTGTTCTTGGAAAAGGAAATTGCCAGTACAAAAGCCTTTGAAGGTGCTCTGTGGCTGCTTCATGGGGCAGAGGAAATGAGCTTCAAGCTAAGGGAGAAGTTAGGCAGAGGAGTGACGTTGGAACCTGAATTTTGCCCATTGTTAAAAATTATTGTTTTTATTTTCCACAGGTTTTTGTAGATAAGGTTCAGTATAATTAAACATATGAGTAATTGACAAATTGTCTCCTCAGTGTTAACTAGAGTTCAAGAACCAAGAAAGAAATGTTACTAGAATGTAAAATACACACCAAATCTATGCATGAAAATATCTGGAAGAGAATATACCAAAATGTTGGCTGTGATTTTTTTGGTGGGCAGGAAATAGTAAAAGAAATATTTAAAAAAAGACACTAATTTTCTTTATTTCAGAACTTTATTTTAATGAGTTACCACTACTTTTATTATCTCAGAATAATACTCAAAATAGTCAAGTGTTATAGTTCCTTAAAATATTAATGAGGAATTTTAAACTAACCAAAGAAATAAGACTTTGATATGAACCTCCATTATAAATAGACTGAAACTCTAGTAGTTGCACTTCAAAGGATAAATGTTAATATTATTCTACCCACTCTGTCAATTCTAAGTACTGATTAACCATTCAGGTTATTTTTCCAAATAATATTTAGCAGGTATTTACACTTAAGATAAATAGGTTACTGGAAAAGTAGTTGGGAGTTCTGGAAGTCTTTAAATTCTATAAAACCCATTTTTCTTATTTTTAAAAAACACTATGCAGTTGAATTACCTGTAGATCCTTTGAACCTGATTAATATAGTCAGAACAAATGAAAGGAATATCAACATGTAGTTTCAGAAACAAAGAAGGGAACAAATTAAACTTCAGAAACAAGCTGTAATTAAATCTCACACCAAAGAGATTTTCATATAGATGTGTCTTCATACATATACACAGAGTATATATTTCAACATGACAACATCTGAAGTATTTCCAGAGAGAAATAAAATGTTGCTTTCTCTAAAATTTATGAGACTAGTTAAAGACTTGTTACCAGCCTCCATTATTTCCTATTCCTTGCCTCTAAGATCATTCTGCTATAAGTTCTCATTCAAAGTCTTTTATGCAACATCCACACAGGCAGAATGGAAATCCGGTCACTGAAGGTCACTAACCTTCAGCTTGATGGACTAGAGCAGTGCATTTATGTACATTTTAATGATGACTTTGAAAATCATATTAAAGTTACAATCCAAGGCTCAATTTTCAAAGCTGTAAAATGGAGTAACACCTGTTCTTGGTACACAGTGGGTTGCTTGGTACACACCTGTTCTTGGTACACCTGTTCTTGGTACACAGTGGGTCATTTAAGACTTAAATGAGATAAATTAAACCATTATCAAAATATAAAGCAGATGTATTTTCCTTATTGTACAATGGGAATACAAGCTCTCTCCAGAAAAAGTCCAACCATTGTTAATAAAACAAGAAAAATTTGTGCACCATCGATGTAATGTGAATGTCAATGACAACTTCACTGTACTAGTCAGTGGGGGTGGTAAACACCATTGACTAAGCGCGTGTGCTGTGTGGCTGTCACATTCAAAATAACTGAGTGAGTAGAGCAATGAATCTGCATCAAAATTTGCATTAAGCTTGAACATTCCTTCATGGAAACTACTTGGATGATTCAGAAGGCCGCAGCTAAGGGTAACGAGTGATTGCCCTCATCACAACATCGTGTCCACTTATGCATCACGTCTTGTGCAGAGTTTTTGGTGAAACATCAAATAACCCAGGTGACTCAGGCCCCCTAAGCCCAGATTTGGTGCCCCGCAACTTCTGGCTTTTCCTAAAATTAAAATCACCTTTCAAAGGGAAGAGATTACAGATCACTGATGAGATTCAGGAAAATACAACAGGGCAGCTGATGGTGATTGAGAGAACTGTGTGAGGTCCCGAGGTGCCTGTTTTGAAGGGGATGGAGGTGTCAATGTCCTATGTACAATGTTTCTTGTATCTTCTTCAATAAATGTCTCTATTTTCCATATTACATGGCTGGCTGGATACTATGAGCTACCTATACTAATATTAAGAGTAAATGCAGTTTTGGAGATATAAGATGGTGGAGGTGTTAGTGGAAGCTACATTAACCTCCCAGGACCAGTCTGGAATTACAACTAAATTTAGAGAAAGTCTCTTGAATAACCAATGGAACACTAGCTGGAGAGAAGCCTAATAACCATGACAGACAGAAGAAACCACTTCACAACAACATGACTGGTACAGAGTATGGAGAAGGTGTGAGAGGGCTGGCTGGGCTCCCTTGGGTTGCAGTTGACGATCCAGAGAGATATGTCAGTGGCTGGGTGGTTCCCCTAAAAAGTGTTGGGCCTAAACCCCAAACTGGGCTTTCCAGCCTATAGACCAGAGCCAGAAAGGAAACCAGATAACACCCAGGCATGAAAAGCAGTGGGGTTTCTTTTTGCCATAGAGAGATATCTGGAGATGCCGAGAACCTCTTAAAGGGGAAATACACATGATTTAATTTGTAGCCACTTACCCTGGGCTCTAGCAGAGAGAGAGCAAAGTGGACTGGAAACGCTTGAGGATAGGCTGGGGTTGGTGGCTCTTGGGAGAGAACTGAAGGAACAGCCACCAGGATCCCTGTGCTTTCAGTCCGCATACACAAGCCATCTTTCTCAGGAAGAGCATTCCCCTCCAAGTGGCATCAGTCTGAGGGGAAGCAAGAACCTCACCCACAGGAATTACTCTGCTCCACCCTGTGGAGTTTAAGACAGGCTGCTGATTACATCCTGATTCCTTTAACAACAGATCAGTTTAACAGCTAATTAGTTTAACAACTAAGGCAAAAAATGCAAAGAGGCAGCCAAAATGGAAAGACAAAGTTACAGACCCAAAATGAAATAACACAAGAATTCTCCAGAAGAACTAGATGAAATGGAAGCAATCTATTTATTATTTAGACAGTTTAGAGTAATAATTATAAGGATACTCAACAGCATGAAAAAAGACATAGAAACCATAAAAAAGAGCAATCAGAAATAAAGAATGCAATATCTGAAATAAATAATACACTGGAAGGAATAAACAGTAGGTTAGGTGAAAAAGAAGATCACATCAGTGATTTGGAAGACAAGGTAGAAAAAAACACTCAGACAGAGCAGCCAAAAGAAAAAGAATTAAAAAAAATGAGGAAAGTTTAAGAAACATTTTGGACAACATGAAGCTGAACAACATCCACATAATGGGAATACCAGAAGGAGAAGAGACTGAGCAAAGGATTGAGAACCTATTTGAAGAAATAATGACTGAAAACTTCCTTAATCTGGTGAATGAAAAAGACACACAACTCCAGGAAGCTCAGAAAATCCCAAACAAGATGGACCCAAAGAGACACATCATAATTAAAATGAAGATGCATAAAGACAAGGAGAGAATCCTAAAAGCTGCAAGAGAAATGCAGGCAGTTACTGACAAGGAAGCACCAACTAGACTGCCATCTGATTACTCATTATAAACATTTCAGGCCGGAAAGGAGTGATGTGAAATATTCAAGGTGATGAAAAATAAGGGCCTACAACCAAGGATACTTTACCCAATAAGGCTATCATTTAAAATGGAAGGAGAAATAAGGAGCTTCCCAGACAAGAAAAAGCTAAAGGAATTTGTTAATACCAAACCAGTACTGCAAAAAATGTTAAAGGGCTTGCTGCTATAATAATAATAGTAATAATAATAATAATAATAATAATGCAGAAAAAACAGTCTAACAATAAATTGGCACTGTATACATATCTATCAATAATCATCTTAAATGTAAATGGCTTAAACACTCCAGCCAAAAGAAATCAGGTAGCTGATTGGATAAGAAAATAAGAGCCATATATATGCTGCCTCCCAGAGACTCATCTTAGATAGAAAGATACATCTCATATAGAAAGATACATCTCAGATAGAAAGATATACATCGACTAAAAGTAAAGGGATGGAAAAAGATGTTTCATGCAAATGGAAAAGAAAAAAGTGGGGGTAGCAGTGTTTATTTATGACAATATAGACTTTAAAGCCAAGGTTATAGTAAGAGACAAAGAAGAACACTATATAATGATAAAGGGAACAATCCAACAAGAGGATATAACTCTAATAAACATTTATGCACCCAACATAGGAGCACCTAAATATGTAAAGCAAATCTTGATGGACATAGAAGGAGAGATCAACAGAAATACAGTCATATTTGGGGACTTTAATGTCCTATTGACTTCAGGGATAAACGATCCAGGCAGAAAATTAACAAGGAGACAGCGGCCTTAAATGACACACTTGATCAAATGGATTTAATTGATATCTTCCGAGCATTTCACTCCAAAGGATCAGAATATACATACTTTTCAAGTGTACATGGAATGTTTTCTAGGATAGACTACATGTTAGGACACAAAACAAATCTCAATAAATTTAAGAAGATTGAAATCACATCAAGCATCTTCTCTCACCACAATGCTATGAAACTAGAAATGAATCAAAAGAACACTGAAAAACATGCAAAGACATGGAAGGTAAATAACATGTTATTAAGCAATGAATGGGTCAACAATGAGGTCAAGGAAGGAATCAAAAGATACCTTGAAACAAATAAAAATAAGGACAGAACAATCCACAATCTGTGGGACACTGGGAAAGCAATCCTAAGAGAGAAATTCATAGCATTACAGGCCAATCTAAAACAAATAAACAAAACAAAACAAAATAAAACAAAAATACCCTCAAATAAACAATCTAACTTCACATTGAAAGGAGCTTGAAAAAGAACAAAAAGGCCTAAAGTGAGTAGAAGGAAGGAAATAATAAAGATTAGAGCAGAAATTTAAAAAATGGAGCCTAAAAAAATACAAAAGATCAATGAATCCAAGAGCCAGTTCTTTGAAAAGGTAAACAAGATTGACTCACCTGTAACCAGACTCATCAAGAAAAAAAAGAAAGGACCCAGATAAATAAAATCAGAAATGAAAGAGGAGAAATAACAACTGAAAATATTATGGCAGCACAATTTACAATAGGCAAGTGTTGGAAGTAACCTAAGTGCCCATCAGTAAATAAGTGGATCAAAAAACTATGGTACGTTTACACAATGAAATACTATGCAGCAGAGAGAAAGAAGGAGCTCCTACCCTGTGCAACAGCATAGATGGAACTGGAGAGCATTATGCTAAGTGAACTAAGCCAGGTGGTAAGAGACAAATGCCATATGATCTCACCTTTAAGTGGAACCTAATTAACAAGACAAACAAGCAAGCAAAATATAACCAGAGATACTGAAATTAAGAACAATCTGACAGTAACCATAGGAGAGGTGGTAGGTAGGGATTATGTGGGGGAAGAGGGGAAGGGTTTTCAGAAACAACTACAAAGGACACATTGACAAAAGCAAGGTGGGGGGTGGAATCAGGGGATGGAGGTGGGGATGGCTGGGGTTGGGGGGGAGTTGTGGGGGGTAAATGCAGACAACTGTACTTGAACAACAATAAAATAATTTTTGAAAAAAGAAAAGATTGTAAAAAACTATATGCCAAGAAACTGGACAACCTAGATGAAATGGGTAAATTCCTAGAAACATACAATCTTCAAAAACTGAATCAGGAAGCATCCAAGAATTTGAATAGATAAATTACACCGAGTGAAATTGAAGCAATAATCAAATAACTTCTAACAAACAAAAGCCCTGAACTTGATGGCTTCACAGGGGAATTTTATCAAACATTTCAAGAAGAAATAACAACTCTTCTCAAACAATTTCATAAAATTCAAGAGGAGGGAAGGGTCCCAATCTCATTTTATAAGGCCAGAATTATCCTAATTTTGAAACCAGATAAAGACACTACAAATAAATAAAATTATAGGCCAATATCTCTGATGAACATAGATGCTAAAATCCTCAATAAAATATTAGCAAATCAAACACAGCAACTCATCAAAAAGATCATACACTATGATCAAATGGGATTTATTCCAAGGATGCAAATTTGGTACATTTGCAAATCAGTACATGTGATTCACCACATGAACAAAATTAGGTATAGAAACCACATGATCATATGAACAGATGCAGAAAAAGCATTTGATAAAATCCAGCACTGATTTATGATAAAAACTCTTAGCAAAGTGGAAATAGAGGGATCATATCTAAACATAATAAAGGCCATATATGACAAACACACTGCCCGCATCATACTCAATGGGCAAAAACTACAAGTGTTCCCCTTAAGATTGGGAACAAGACAGGGGTGTCTGCTTTCACCTCTCTTATTCAACATAGAACTGGAAGTCCTAGCCACAGCAATCAAACAAAAAAAGAAAAGGCATCCAAATTGGAAAGGAAGTACTAAAACTCTCTTTATTCACAGATGACATGATTCTGTACACAGAGAACCCCAAAGATTCCACCAAGAAACTATAAAAACTGATAAGTGAATTCAGTAAAGTAGCAGGACACAATATTAATATCCAGAAATCAGTTGCATTTTTATATGCCAGTGATCAACTAACAGAAAGGGAAATTAAGAAAACAAACCCATTCACAATTGCTTCAAAAAAGAATAAAACACCTAGGAATAAACCTAACATAAAATGTAAAAGACCCATACTTGGAAAATTATAAGACACTGAAGAAAGAAATTGAAAAAGATACAAATAAGTGGAAGCACATACCATATTCATGCATAGGAAGAATTAACATCATTAAAATATCAATACTACCCAAAGCATGCTTTAGATTCAGCACAATCTCTAGCAAGATTCGAATGACATGTTTCACAGAACTAGACTAAATATTTTAAAAATTTATATGGAGCCACAAAAGTTCCTGCATAGCAACAGTGATCCTAAGAAGAACAAAGTTGGAGGAATCATGCTCCAACTAATATGAAACTGTTGTAATATGAAGCCCATAGTAATCAAAATAACCTGATACTGACATAAAAACAGACACTTAGGTCAATGGAACAGAATAGAGAGTCCCGAAATAAACCCACATCTTTATAGTCAATTAGTATTCAATAGGACACAAGCACATACAGTTGGCTAAAAATAGTTTATTCAATAAATGGTGTTGGGAAAATTGGACAGGTATGTACAGAAAAGTTAAACTAGACCACCGTCTTACACTACACACAAGAATAAATTCAAAATAGATCAAAGACTTAAATGTTAGACCCCAAACCATAAAAATCATAGAAAAAATCATAAGCAGCAAAATCTCAGACATTGCTCATAGCAATTTTTTATTGGGTATATCACCCCTGGCAAGGGAAAAAACAAACAAATGGGACTACATCAAGCTAAAAAGATTTTGCACAGCAAAGGAAATCATCAACAAAAAAAAGGACAGCCCACAAAATGAATGGGAGACCATATTTGTCATTATATCTGATAAGGGGTTAATATCCAAAGTTTATAAAGCATTTACAGAACTCAACACCAGAAAAAACCCAAACTACCCAATTAAAAAGTGGGCAAAGGACCTGAATAGTCACTTCTCTAAAGAGAACATACAGATGGCCAACAGACATCTGAAAAGATGCTCATCATCACTATTCATCAGAGAAATGCAAATAAAAACAACAATGACATACCTTCTTACATCTGTCAAAATGGTTTTCATTGTCAAATCAATAAACAAGTGCCAGTGAGGATGTGGAGAAAGGGGAACCCTTTGGCACTGTTGGTGGGAATGCAGATTGGGGCAGCCACTGTGGAAAGCAGTATGGAGATACCTCAAAAAATTAAAAATGGATCTGTCTTTTGACCCAGTGATCCCACTTCTGGGAATATATCTAAAGGAACCCAAAACACTAACTCAAAAGAACATAAACGTCCCTATATTCGTTGCAGCATTATTTACAGTCACCAAGATATGGAAGCAGCCCAAGTACCCATTAGTAGATGAATGGATAAAACAACTATGGGATTTTTACATAATGGAATATTACTCAACTGTAAAAAAGAAGAAAATTTTACCCTTTGCAATAGTATGAGTGGACCTGGAGAACATTATGCTAAGTGAAATAAGCCAGTCAGAGAAAGACAAATACTATATGCTTTCACTCATATGTGGAATCTAATGAACAAACTGAACTAACAAGAAAAATGGGGACAGACTCATAGATGGAGAGTAGGATGACAGCTAGTGGGGAGGGCTTAGAGGGTAGAGGGACTGAGAAAAAAAGAAAAAGGACTCATGGACATGGACAATAGTGGAGTGATTGCTCGGGGGAGATGTACATGGGGACTAATAGGTAATGTAAAAAAAATACAATAAAATTTTTAAAAAAGAATAAATGTGATTTTAAAATTACATAATTCTTTAAAATTATGTGAATCTGAAATATTCTCCTACTTTATTCTTTTATTTCAGTAAAAGGATATCATTTCTCTTTTAGTCTTCATATTCTTGATTGTGACTTAAGTTGTGCAATATACATTTTCTAATGGGTGAGCCAACAAACAATCTAAAGTTACACAGATTTGAAGAAGCAAAGCATTTATCTTTGTGATATTTATAAGTGTTTAAAAATCTACTTTTCCCTATCTTCATTAAAAAAATCTAACACTGTGGCCTTTCCTCCTCAATCAGAGGTTATTTTCCAGTCATCAGTACAACTTTTCAACAGTTACTATTCTTCAAAATTCTTCATTTGAATAGAATCATCACTGATTGTTCTTTAATGCCTATAGTTTCATGACCTGTTTGCCTCTACTTTCAACAAAAGCTTTCAAAAATTTTCTCTTCTGGTCATGAAAGTAGAAAATGGTTGTTATCTGGACTAATATAATCTCAGTTCTCCTTCTTTAAAAATGTATTGAACAGGTTAAATTAGTCCTTTCTGAACTATTTAACAAATTGTAGTGGTGCATTAAACATTAATAAATGTGCAACTGTCAAAGCAAGTTATATTTTGGAAACCTTAAGAATAGGTTTATATTAATGAAATCATTTTTAAAATAAATCTTTTATTATAGAATAATTTACAAAAAGTACAGAAAGTTTCCAAATACCCTTCACTCAGTTTCTCCTAATGTTAACATCTTGCATGATGGTAGAACATCTGTCAAAATGAAGAAACTGACATTGGTGCATTACTATTAATGAAACTGTACAGCTTTTTTTTTCAATTTCACCAGTTTTTTCAACTAATGATCTTTTCCTCTTCCCGGATCCCTCGAGAATAACACATTACATTTCATTGTCATGTATTTTTAGTCTCCTTGATCTGTGACAGTTTCTCAGACTCTCCTCATTTTTCATGACCTTGACAATTTTGAAGACTGCTAGTTGAGTATATTGTGGAATATCTCTCAATTTGAATTTGTCTGAAATGTCATTCTCATTGCATCATATCAAGGGAAACACATTATCAAAGTGACTATTGCCAGCCTTGATCCTTTGATTAAAGTAATGTATACCAGGTTAATGTAGTTATTTTTAATTTAAAAAAACTATCAATACAACCTTCAGGTATAGAAAACTTAGATATTTACAAATATTAACCTGAAAGTATTAGATTTTAATAATGATAACTGCATAAAACATTTAAATAATGACTATGTATTTATCCCAGTAGTATTTCCTTCTCTCCTTTAAGTGAACTATTAAATGTATTACTTATTAACATATTTGGGCAGTGACTTCATAGTAATGTATATTAAAATTATTTCTGCATTTTCTTAGTCATATTAAAGTAAAAAACTTTAAACATAAACTACATACAAATAAAAATATTAAATCATCTTTACAATAGTGTTGAGGAAACATATCAAAAAATCCCAAAACTGTAGCAAGTCACTTTAGTTATAATCATTTGGTATATACAATTATCTTTTACTTTTCTCATTACAGTAATTAAAAATATTGTTGAGCTCTGGCTGGTGTAGCTCAGTGGACTGAGCACAGGCTGCGAACCAAAGTGTCGTAGGTTCGATTCCCAGCCAGGGCACATGCCTGGGTTGCAGGCCATGGCCCCCAGCAACCGCACATTGATGTTTCTCTCTCTCTCTCTCTTTCTCCCTCCCTTCCCTCTCTAAAAATAAATAAATAAAATCTTTAAAAAATATATTGTTGATATTGTACCATAATCTATAGGGCATACATTCTAGAATGGTATCTACATATAGCAATGGAATACTAAAAATTTAGTCTAGCATGTTAATTTTATTTTATTATAATTAAATTATAATAAATCATAAATAAATTATATTTATTATAGTTACAATTATATAATTTTATTTTATTGATCCCTTCTGTGATAAATAAGTACTTTGTGGGGAGATATTATGAAATTATGTAGATAGCCTATTCGTCACCAAACTCTCACCCAATAGTCTTTAGCATCCATTGATAGCTTTTTCATGAATCAATCATTACTATGATGTTTTACAAATACTGATTTTTCTCATTCCATCATTTTTTCTGCTTTCATTTGTTGGTATCTCACTATAAGGAAGAGATTTTCCTTCTCATTTTATTTTTTAAATTTATTTACTTATAACAGTATAGACTGGTGGATTCTTATTTGATTCAATCATATATAATTTGTTACTATCATTATTTGTTTTGATGTTAAAATTGCCCCAGATTTGGCCAATGAGAACCCCTGAAGCAGTTTTCCATATCCTTTTGACATGGCCCTAGCCTTCTTTGAAAAAAAAACACTTCTTTCTGATGTTAGATGTTTCAGGCTAATCTTTTTTGTTGTTTGTTTTCCAACCCTGGAAGCAGTCACTTCTCCAAGGAGTGCTTGCTTATTTTACTGGAGAATAATATCTAGAAATTAATATTCAGACACCAGGTGTGCTCATTGCTACTGGCATGTCACTGGTTCTAGACCCTTTTAGTAGACAGCGCTAGGGTGTGGATGTGTGTGTGTTGCAGGTTAGATTCTCTGAAAATTAAACCCTCAGACAGACACTAGTGAGCAGAAAGTTTATTAGGGAGCATCTAGCATTGAACTCCTGTGGAATGCAAGGAAAGGAAGCAGAATTGGGTAAAGGGAGAAGATGAGCTCTACTGTGGTCTCTACAAAGGCCTCAGCTGATCCCAGGGGAGCTCTGATGCTGGGTGGTTCTTCAGAGTTGTTTGGAGCTGAGGTGAAAGATTCAGGCCTTTATAACCCTGCATCGATCATTCATTGAACATGGGTTGCTAAGAAAACGGGTCAAGAGTTGTTGCAAGATGAATCTCCTCAGCTGAGGAAATTCCACAGAGGGCTAACAGCTGAGAGCTATTAGTCAACAACTTTCCAGAATTTTTGGTAATAAACCCTCCCGTCTGGAAAAGCGTCTGGGCAGCATAGAGTGTTCACGACCAATCCACACACATGCTTATCTCTATCCATACATCTGTCATCCATCCATCCTTCTTTCCATCCATCCATGGGTCTACCTGCCTATCTGTCTAGAAAACAGGAGTTTAAAATGGTACTTCCAACTGCAATTCAACATAAGTTCATTCCATAATATCTCCTTTCCATATTTGTAGCTCCCGTTTATGATAGTGAGAAACCTAGCACTCACTATAAATTTAGACTCAATCCTAGAATGCACTGGAAGTAGTTTTAGAATTGTTTAGCCATTCCACTGCAGAAACAAAACTACTAAGTAGAATTCCATGTGTGTTTAGATTTCTTTTTGTCTTTAAGAGTATAGAATTGAAATACTGTGTTCAAAAGTTACTTGGATTGGCTCTCCCTTCTCTCTCCACCCCAGTGTGATTTGTTATTGATTTCAAATGTAATTATGTTTGTTTGTGTCCTTTTCTTTTTTAGGGATTTTCACCATTTGTGTGGATTTTATTATTATTTTGGGAGGCATGTGACAAATTTACATTGGTTCAAATATCTAAACCATATAAAAAGACATACTCATAAAAGTGACAGTACTTTCTCATCCCTTCCATCTCATTCCAGTAGTAACTAATATTATTCATTCCCAATATGTCTTTTCTATATTTGTTTTTGTGAAAATAAATAGATTCTTATGTAATCTTAAATTTTCTTTCTTTACTACATAAAATGTGCCGTACTATAAATATTGTTATTTTTATACTTTGCTTTGTTCACTGAACAATATATCCTAAAAATCACTCTTTAAAGATCTTATTTTTTTATTTACTTACTTATTTTTGCAGCTATCTAGTTCTCTGTTCTGTAGATGTACCATAGTTTGTCTCACCACTCCTGTTTGTCTCTGTTTGGGCATTTGGATGTCTCTAGTATTTTTCAATTACTCACAAGGCTACACAAATAATCTTGTGCATATGTAGCCTCATAGTATGGGAGCCTTCTGAGGTACTGAAATAATATCTTTTCTCTTTATTTCCTCCTCTATTCTCTTTACTGTATTATTATGTTATCATTCATTGATCAGTCCTAGGGTGGATGATAGTCTCAAGTGGCAATGCATAGTCATGGAACTCCCATTTCCAAGAGACAGTTCTCTGGGGAAAATTGATTGTTGGTTGAATACTTAGCCACCAACCATATGTCGATAGACTGTAGCATATTAATGATATAATGTTCTATTGTGTTTACTATATTATACTACTATTACTTAAATATTTTTTATATATTTATTATTAAAATGTGTTTGTTATTACACCAAGGAGCAGTCATTTTAATTTTTATGTTTGCGAGTGTGACCTTGAGCAAGTCACTCAACCTTTCTGTGCCTCAGTTTCCTCATCTGCAAAATGGAAAGAATAATTTTATATTTTTATTAGACTGTTAGGCATCTCAAACATAACACATTAAAAAACAAAATTCCTGAGTTCCACCTACTCCCACTCCCCTGCCAAAGCTGCTCCTTCCTCAGTTTCCCCACTTCAGTAAATGGTAATTTCATCAATAGCTCAGGCTAAGAGCCCTAGATTCATCACAGACTCTTCTCTTTTTCCCACACCCCACATCTAGTTCACTCCCAAATCCTCAGCTATTGCAATCATCTTCTCACTGCCCTTACTGCTTCTGCTTTTGCTGCTCTACAGTGTATTCTCCATAAATAACCACAATCATGCTTTTAAAAACAAATCTTTTAATTAGCATCACTTCTCTTCTCATAACCATCAAATGACTTCTGGTCTCACTCAGAATAAAGACCAAACAGTTGGTAACGGCCCTTCCTGGTCTATACTTTTTTTGTGTTCTGACACATCTCCTACCCCTCTTGCTTGTTGCTTACCACCCTGCAGCCATGCTGGCCCAGTGCTGTTCCTGAACTGAACACTCTTGTGCCTCAGGACCTTTGTACCAGTTGTTCCCTCTGCTTATTCCCATGACCCACTTCTCTACCTCCTTCAGCAATGAACTTAAAACCTTCTATGACTCCCCTGTTCAGAATGGCAAGCCCTAAACTCAACATTCTATACACTTTTTCCTGCTTTATTGTTCTCCATAGCATTTCTTACCATTAGGCACATTGTATAATTTGCTTGTTTATGTTTTATTGCCTGACTCCTTCTTCATCTTCTGTCTTCCCTCCACCTTCTATACATTGAATGTGAGTTCCTTGGGGCAAGTACTTTTGTTTTTCTCACTGCTATATTCTTAGGCACTAGAAAGTGCTTACTACACAGAAGATACCCAATACTTCTGCATGTGTGTTGGCACCCCCAAGACCACTCTCAGGTATGGGTATTCACTAGGAGAACTAACAGAAATCAGCACATAGTTGTACTCACAGATATGATTGCTCACAGTGAAAGGTACTTGGCTCAATCAGCAAAGGAAAAAGGCATGGGGGTGTGGGTAAAGTCTAGGGAAACCAGATACAAGCTCCCAGCATCCTGTTCCTGGGGTGTCACACAGGACACCATTAATGCATCCAGCAGTGAGTCGTGACAGTCCAGGTACAATGTTGTGTGCCAGGAAATTTCATCAGAGACTTGGTACCCACGGTTCTTATTGCAGGTTGGTGACATAGGCACCTCTGCCCAACAGGCACCAAAATTTCAGACTCCCCAACAGAAAGCAGGTGGTTATCATAAACCATATTGTTTATGTAAACAGTTAGGCACATGATTCTTATCAGCCTGGGAATGGTAGGAAACCTCCCCAAACCCCAGTTCCCAGATGCTGGGCAAGGGCCAATGCTGCAAGCAGGCCTTTCTAAAGACAGCAATTCTAGGCCTGCTATGCTCTTTTCTACATGGCATGTCTGGATTATTTGTTCCTTTTTCATGAGAAAATGAATCACGTCACAGCTAAAGATAAGATCAATTAAAGAAAATAAAGTTTGTTTTCTGGACATTGGAATCCCACTGCATAAATTTTGACCTTATTTTCACACATCAATGCAGTTTGTACATTTTCAAACTATCCTGGCATAGAAAGAAGATGTGGTTAGAACCTCACACATTGCTTGAATTCTATACATTTTTAGAATCTGCTTCTCAAGAAACTGCAAAGAAACAAAATCTACATGAAATGTGTGTCTATGAAAGGGTGTCTTATGACAGCCTTTAATATAAAATCTATCTGCCCTGGCTCGGTTGAGCACAGGCTGCGAACCAAAGCATCACAGGTTCGATTCCCAATTAGGGCACATGCCTGGGTTGCAGGCCACATCCCCAGTGGGGGCCACATGAGAGGCAACCACACATTGATGTTTGTCTCTCTCTCTCTTTCTCCCTCACTTCCCCTCTCTATAAATAAATAAATAAAATCTAAAAAAAGTGACAAATTACATTTAAAAATCTGTATTTAAAAAAATATATAATACCTATATTTTTTAGTTTTTACTTTTTGAGTAGTCAGTACTCAGAGAAGTACCTCACATACACAAAGAGTTACATACATGTTTGTATAGTGTATAAGTGATACTACTATAAATGATAAAAATGGTTCTATTTCACAGGCATGTGAATAAAAGTCAACTCATATTAAAAATAAATGTGACTTATAGCAGACACTGAATGTAGCTTGAAGTCTGCTGTTATAGCTACTGTCCTAAAACAGGTTAAAATATTTTTACTGAATCTTATTTAGGTAATTCAGAATTGTAAATAAATAGTTGGCTTGTACTGCATGTGTTTACTTATCCTAAAAAAAGAGAGAAGGAAACACATGAATGCACACAAACACACAAGTGCACACATATGTATATGCACCCTAAAATCCATCTAGAATTGTTTAGGGTTGGGGGAAGAAGAGTCCTAGTTCTCAGAATCTAGATTTGCTTGGAGCAGACATCTATAATGGGAGGTTTTTATGATAATACTGAAACTGTGGGGAGACTTCTCAGGATAGAACCTCCAAGAAACATAAGCCAAGCCATATTGCAAGTTGTAGGACTGGTAAAAGTAAAGCTGGTTTACTAGATCTGAAATGGAACAGGTAGAGATTCAAGAAAAGTGTTTAAAATCTTGATTTGAATATATCTTGTGGTTTTAGAACTTTTGTCCACTAAATCTCTTTCCCAAATGCCTGATAAATATTTCTAGGGCATTATGTAAGTGGGGTATGGTAATTTGCTTTTGATTTCAGATAAAAGTAAATATGACTTTTATATATACACATATCTGCATAAGTATGTGAATGTACACATACATGTGTGTGAATATTTTAGCCTCCCATGACTTGTTAAAATGATGACTTACTACTACCTTGCTGTAAAATCTAAAATTGACAGGAAAGAGTAAAACACTCTAGAAAGGTAACACCAACCCTTTCTCATGTAAGCAAACTCAATCTGGCTCTTGCTGTGGCCTTGTGGCTGATATAATTGTTAACCATTTTTAATGTTGAAGACTAAAAGGAAGAAAAAACAGTCTTGTGAAAAACAATGTGATCACACAAAAAATAACATGATGAAACAAGAGTTTCACATTTCTGCAAGAGTGACTATCCCTGTAAAATATTATTGTGGAAGTTCTGTGCACATATTGACTTAACAAGTAAATGAAATTTGGAAAGTAAACTTCTAAATAGAAGACTTGAAAATGAATGCTGGGCAATTTTTCTAGGCTGTAGCACAGTTAGATATTCCTTGAGTTTTAGCACTGAATCTGATCTTAAGAGACCCAGACAAAGTTTTTCATTGTGCAGACTGAGAAAATTGTCCCAGCCGCTTAAAACACTTGCCTAAGATCACACAACTAATCTGGGACCAGAGGAAGAACCATGGATCCTACTCCTATAATTGTCTCCAGTATATCCCACTACTTCCTTCAGTCTCCATGAGAAGGAATTGAGGATTCATTAACTCCTATGTATACAATAGTATAGTATAGGAGGTTCTAAATTAAGACAGGTTTAATCAGAGTGATCTTATTCCTCTTCAACCAATGTGGGTCAGGCTTCCTCTGTGATGCTATTTTTAGATAATACTCAAGAGTAAACAGCTAGGGAAAGTATATCTTATTGGACTTGCCACAGAAACTGGTACTCTCCGAATGTCCATCAAAACACTGAAAACTTTGATGTTAACTCTGTAGTTTGGCAGAAGAATCCTGGGACTTTTGAGATTTGTATTTTTCTCAAACAAATACCACTTTGTAACAGACTTCCATCCTTTGGTTGGCAGATTACCCTGAGTTAGCTGAAGCTGGTGAGCCTCACATCTACAGATGGCCCATGCAGCTTGAATTTAGGGCAGCAGTTTGAATAGAGTTGCAAATGCTATATTAAAACCTGAAGAGTGTTTTTGGTGTGCAGCAGTATATTCTTAAAATACTGGTGGGTTGCTTGTGCCTGGAGATTCACAAAGACAGATGACTCCTTAAATAGAACTCAATGGCCATCAACTCGATGGCCATCTCTCTCTGGGGCAGATGGATGTGACAGAGTGGTCATCCAGTTTGAGCCACAGTTGCAGGAGTGCTGTATGTCACTTTGATGTGCCTGCAGCCTTTGAATGTATTTCCCTCCCTTGCTGCCTTGCATGCCCAGTGCTCCTATGCAGTAGTGAGAAACAGAATCTCTGTTGCACTCCTTGCTAGCAACCTAATGGAAGGTAGCATTCAAGTATGCTTGGGTTTCACTTGTCTCTGGTGAGTGTAAGCCCACTCTCTGAGCATAACTATAGCATCTTAGCGGGTGAATGTAATTCTGGCTCTATGTGCAAAATGAGTAAATTAGTCTTTAATTACACAGGCACAGTCTGTTTCATAAATAAATCTCTGGTTTCATGTTAGGATCACTCCTACCTTCGTCAAATCATTCTGGCACATTTCTAACAAATAACTATCACAATGCAATACTTCACTAATTTGATGTTCATCTAGGGACCACAGTAAAACTGAAATCAGTACGAGAAGTTTCGCTTCTTTAGGTAGAGTGAGAATGAATCAACTTTTAGGCCACAGTACAGTGTGTTCTTACTGGATTTCCTTACAAGGACCCAAAGGATTCAACAAAATTCTTTTTATTGTTGTTGCTCAACCCATAACCACTAATTCCCAACTTACTTAAGGAAATCAACATTTACAGATGTGGTGAATAGTGACTGGAATAAAGAGGAAAGCTTGTCCTGAGCTATCACTGGATCAATGTTTTCATTCTGCCAGTGAAAAAACTCCATTCTTGCTGGAGGAGACTGTCACACATGCCACCTGGTATGGTAATTCAAAAAACCTCTGACTGGGACACTCCCAGCATCCTTTGGTCAAAAGAGGACCATAAAGTGACCAGGCCTTTGGCCCATGCTCCAAGACTCCGGGCCAAAAGCAAAGGGAAACACCGAACATCAGACAAGTGCCATTCCCTCTGTAACGAATTTACCATGTGCTTCCTCAGATGTCTGGCAGAACATCTCTGCAGGTGGAGGCCAAGAGAGATGACCATGTAGCCTGTTATGTTTCATTTGCAATCCAGAAAACAAAAATAGAAATGACCACACTATGTTTCTGTGATCTGTATACTTGTACCACAACAAGTTTTGATTGACAATATTATTTGGCATTTTATGTCTGCCAGAGAAAGATATTCTTCCACCCTTCTCAGCACTACAATAAAAATATTCTAATGGTGAATCAAATTAATGAAAAAAATCATCCTTATATATTACATGTTAGTTTGAAGTCAATGATTAATTGAAAGATTATCTAAAAGTCACTTCTGCATGCTTCCCCCTCATTAGCTACCATTTAACTAACAAAATATCTGCTTCATAAATGTCTCAGTTCCTAGATTTTAGATTTTTGTTTAAAAATCTTTCTACTCTCTCTACATGCTACATTTTAATCAATTTTATCTTAGGATAAGGCCATAAATTTTAGTAACATGTTAAACTAAAAGAAGCAATTTAGTTTTAAAAACAACAATTTCACTCTCCTAATTTAGAACAATATTTTTAAGGGGAAGATATTTTGTGCTTTTACATGTTTCATTATTCTTATAAAAGTCATGGTGTCATTTTTTGTTGTTGTTAAATTTTATCATGCAGAAGAAAGTAGCCTGCTTTCCAGTTTAATTAATATAATGTGGATTTGATAGTCTTCCTTTGGACACTTCATTTTGGCATAACTCATAAACAATATATTGGGTTGGCCAAAGTTCATTTGTTTTTTTCGATAAGATGGCTCTAGTAGTGCTTAGTTGTCTTTAACTTTATTTGAAGCAATTTTGTTAGATTGTATTGTGACAGCTATCATATCAGTGTGCATTAAAAAAACTTATCAAAACTGGTGAATTTTTTGTGCAGCCACTTTAATATTGAACATGGAAGAAAATATACAACATTTTTTGGCATATTATGCTTTATTATTTCAATAAAGGTAAAAACACAACTGAAATGCAAAAAAAGATTTGTACAGAGTGTGGAGAACGTGTTGTGACTGATTGAACATGTCAAAAGTTTCATGCTGGAGATCTCTTGCTGAACAATGCTCCATGGTTGGTTAGACCAGTTGAAATTGATAGCAATCAAGTTGAGACATTAGTTGAGAACAATCAATATTCTACCACGTGGGAGATAGCTGACATACTCAAAATATCCAAATCAATAAAGTTATTGGTGGAAATAAAAAATACATTTTTTTATTTTATGGAAAAATCATACTGACTTTTTGGAAAACCCAAAACCTAATGATTGCATGAAATCTAAAACTGTTATATTTTCAATGGATATAAAAATTATCTTGCTTAATCTAATCCACATTGGTACCTACCCTTATGTGCCAGTCAAATTGGTATTGTCTTAAAGATCTCTGATTGTTAGAGGAAACTAAGCTAACAAACTACTTGGAATACACTGGGGACATGCTATGGACACAACGTTTGCTTCCCCAAATTTTATATTTTGAAATATTAACCTCGACAAAGGAATGGTATTAGAAGATGGGTCCTTTGGGAGGCTTTGAGATCGTGAGGGTGGAGCCTTCATGATGGTATTGTGCCCTATAGAGACCCCAGGCAGCTCCCTTGTCCTTTCCGCCATGTGAGGATGCAGTGAAAAATGTTTATGATGCAGGATGTGGGCCCTCTTACCATACACTGAATCTGCCAGCACCTTGACCTTGGACTTTCAGCCTCCAGAATTGTGAGAAATAAATTTCTCTTGTTTATCAGACACCCTGCCTAGGGTATTTAAATTATAGCAGCTTGAATGAACTAAGGAAGTATAGCAAAATCAAAACTCAATGCTTGTTATAGTTAACAAGTCTCCATCCAAGCTCTGGCTCTGACTTTTTTCCAGACTGTACCTACTGCAGCCTACTAGATTTCACATACCTGTTGGTCTTTGGTTGGACTTTGTGTCACCTTTGAAGCAAGGTTGACCTGTAGCTTTATTGCCTATCTGCTTTAATCCTTTAAAGGCTGAGTTCACACTTGTACTTTAGATCAGATATTGTTGTCCAACTGGGCTGAAAGACTAATATTGATTATGTCTTCCTGTGGTCAAAGTATTTTAATGCAAGTGTGGTCCCTCTTTTGGGTTCTGAGCAATTTAATATAACCCAATGAGATGAGTATGGGAAATAGAAGTGTGTTGTTGCTTCCAAAAAATTCTGTGCTGTATGCCTTTTATTCTTATCATCACACACAAAAAAGGCTGAGCAGTTATATTCAACAAAACAGTGATGTAGACAACATGGTCTACTTTCCTTTAATTATCTGAGATAAATCATTTTTATCAACAATTAAAATAGTGCCTACAAAAACATGGAAAGGTGAGCTTCCTTATTTTCATTTATCTTAAGTTAGGACAACAAGTGTTAGTACCACAGGCTTTTGAGTCACTGCTGATCTTGACCAAATTCAAATAGCTCCTACTGTGGAAGGGCCACCTTTCATTGAGTGCTTGCTACATGCCTGTCTCTATCTGAAGGGCTTCACATGTTAAGACAACAATCCTGTGTGGAAGCTGGGGCTCAGATTTGGTGACTTGTCCAAGGGAAAGAGCTTGCAGATGAAGAAGCTGGGATAGGAACTCCAACTCAGCACCTCTGAATAATAGTACATCTCAGCAATCATACTGGCATATTTGGCGGCTTCTCACATACATGCACAAGAACATGGTTTCTGAGGGTAGCAGGTGGCAACATTTTTCTTGCATGCCTGGAAGTTAACCCAATGACCCTTAAAAATATTTGCCTTGACTCCATTTTTTTAGAAAATTGCAGAGAAAATGGAAAGGTAATAGAGAAAACTAGTGTTAAATTGGGAAGAGGAATAAAGAGGAGATGGAGAGCAATGGTGACATTTTCACATTTCTTTATTTTGGTGACATTTAACATGACACATTAAATTTTCTGTGAAATATGAATGATTTAGCTATAGCACTTAAAACTAATGAGCCAAGAGGCTATCTAGTCAGCAAATGTGTGTAAGACAAATAAGTCTAAAACCACAGTGAACATTTTTGGAGACTGGTTTTGTTCCTCTCATGAAGCCCCTAGTCTGTCCTGAAAGAGGAATCAGTGTGACCCACATTAAAAGGTTTGCTTTTGAATCACAGAATAGACAAATGAAACCAAGGAGTAAAAACCATTAATATAAACATAAAATTATACATGTATAGACTTATATAAAAAGTATCCAGCCCTGCACAGTGAGAACCAGTAGATTTTATCTCTGATTAGCTTTACATATTTATTGAATTCAGCATGTACTTATGTCTGTGCACAGTCATAGATCTGCTTTCACTTGGACCTGGACTGTCTGTAATCCAAACAAAGCTGTAAGATATGCTGAAGCTCAGAACTGTGAGGAGGCCTTGAGCTCCTCTGAGCAGTATGTCTTTTTCCTGACCACAATCCAAGGCTGAACACATTCTATGGAAGGAATTAAGTGGTTTGTCAGTAGTCATTCTAAATGTTATCTGGAATGGTCATGTTGCAGAATCTTCAGGCTGTTCCTTCATATCTACTTACTTTTCCTAGATTTACTGATGGACTACATTTCCTAGCCTCCCTTGTAGTTAGTTGGGTCCAAGTGAGTGAGTTTTAGCCAAGGGCATGTGAGTAAAGGTGATAGGTGCCCTTCTGGGCCACAGTTTTTAAGAAGTGGGTGTTTACCACCCACATCCTTGCCTTTTTGCCAGATGTATCTATATTAGGAGGAGGTCCTAGAGGATGGTGAACCAAAATATGGAAGGAGCATGAGTCCCTGAGTCACCAGGTGAGACAAATCATTCATCAACCAGGATTACTCACCTCAGGCAGTTAAGTGGGCAGTGAGCAGGGTACAACATACTTCTGTTGTATTAAGCCACTGAGATTTGGACACTATTTAAAATTTATTTTGATCATAATTAAGCTATTCAAAATGTAGTCCACAAACTGGCACTGAGTCATGAACAATTACTATTCAACAAGAAGAGAAGTGTTGAAATTTGACATTAGACATCAAGAAGCTTTGATAACAAATTGACACTGCCATCACATCTAAATATGTGATGAGTGGATTCATGTTGTTGAACAGAGTGTTAACTAGTTTGGGTACTGACAAAATCATGTGGTGAGTTGACTATGGCTCAAGTGACAGACTAGTCATGGGCAGTGAGTGTGAAAAACAATTTGCGATTGAAAAACAATCGCAAATTGTTTTTCACATATTGGAAAAAAGAAAGAAAAAACCCTCATTCTTCTCTACAGTGGTGTGAGAAACTCTAGCCTCATGTACCACAATGAATTCAAGCCACCAACTGAAACTCTAGCAGGCCACCCTAATGTTCTGCCTTGCTAACTTCATTAGCTATTTACCATTAGAAAGCCTGCAAATCCTACCTCCAAAATATTTATTGCACATATATTTTCCCCATCCCACTTCCTCAGCCTTAGCTTAGGCCTCAACCTCCTTTACATGGACTATTGCTGATTACTTATCTCCTTCTTCCACTCCTAGCACAACCTCCTGGACTGTCACCAGACTGATCTCCTTAAATAAAAATCTGACCAGAACATGTCCTACTCGTAAACCTTCCATAGCTTCCATTGCTTCTAAAATAATTTTAAGATCAGATATTAGTTAAAATTTTAGTTTTATCAATTGCTGCTCTCTCTTGCAAACTTTGCTCAAGTGATAGTTGAAGTTTCATAAATATACCATGTCGAATTATGTCTCTGTGCAATGCTTGTCTCTGCCTAGAATCTCTTCTTTCCTTCCCCCTAAAACTCAATGGAAAATAATTACAATTTTTTAAACCACCTGAAATACCTCAAGTAGTTTCAGGGTAATTTCTCTTAAGTAGAATTAAGCCCTCTTCTCTGTACTACTACTACTATATCATGTATATCTTTCCAATATTTCACTTGTTATTTAGTACTTACTTTAATTATTTTTTATCTCACCCTACTAAGCTTTATAACTACAGTGCTACACATGGGGTCTGGCTCACAGAAGGAAATCTGTAAATGTTGGATGATTAAGTGAATGAATACTGTAATAAATAACTTATTAAGTAACTGCCCTTTGCCCTCACTCTTGCTTATTTAAAAGTCTTTTCAAACTGCCCGACATCAACTTCTGTCCAATTGGTAATGTAAATGCAACAGCATAGATGGGTATTATTAGTATAAGAGATAAAAAGGTAAGAGTAGCTGAATTCACGCTTTGGATTTATAAACACATTTAGTAAGCTTTTAAGGTCTTTTAAAGATATCATTTCATAGGGTCCATTAGGTCCAAGGCAATCTTTTTACAGAATCCCTGTAGCCAGACTCCTGGCTGGGTGGTGCATCGGTAAAAGTCAGTGTTGGCCTGACAGACCATGCTTCTGCACAAAAAGGACTTGGAACAGAAGAGATCATTGATGACAACAGCAAGTGCATTCCAGGTGTTGGAGGACAACAGATGAAAGAGAATTGAAACCTTTTGGACTGAGCTTCCAAGTCTTTTGAAATGTAGTCCTATGTTCATTGTCACAACTGGAAGGGCCTCAGGCCACTTCTGGCCTGTTTTCCAGCAGCTGATCATATCTACTAACAGAGATTTAAGTGGGAAACTGAATTCTCTTTTGTAACTCCAAGGTGGAGTGCTTAACCTATTTACAGTTGTTTAGTCAATGTTTCCTTCACTTCAAGAGGGTAACAATCACTTGGCTTTCACCTGGATTCAACTTAAACACATAACCTCTTCTTGTGTCTATTGCTAGGAGGCTGTAGCTCCCACTTAGTTGCATAAAAATAATTTTTTCTTGTAACTCTACACCCTTTGAATTTGACCAGATCCTAAGAAAAGCCATTATAAAGATCTTGGAACTTGACAAATTCTTGCATTCTCTTATATTTTTATGACCATACAACATTTAAAGATACTTGAAATTATATTCAATTGAACTATGGATTCTTTCATGGCTTCATCTGACTCAAGGTAACAATTTATGGAGTCATTCTACAGATAATTCCCTTGAGTCACAAACACCATCTAACTGATGTGTTTACATTTACTAATTTCCATTTCTTTCATTGACACAATAAATAAATCCACAATACCAATTTGATTACATAACAACAGTCAACAGGAATAAATATTTGAGCAATACAAGTATTTTAGGGTTATAAGCAGTTAAATAATGACAGTTTCACCTGGTTTGATCCAATACATTTATTCTAGAAGGTGAAATATTTTGAATGGTATGGTTAAGATTTGTTTTTAATTAATTTATTTACTTATTAAGTCCTTGCCAAGGATATGTTTATTGATTTTATTTTATTATTATTTTTAAATTCTTACTTGAGGATATGTTTTTATTGATTTTTAGAGTGAGGAAAAGAGGGAGACAGGGGTGGAGAAGAGAGAGAGAGAGACATCTATGTGAGAGAGAAACATTGATCAGATGCCTGCCATACATGCCCCAACTGGAGCTTGAACCTACAACCTGGCTATGTGCCCTGACAGGGGATTGTACCCCCAACCTTTGGTACACAGGATGATGCTCCAACCAACTGAGCTACCCAACCATGGTAAGGCCTATTTTTTTTCAGCCTTAGAATTCAAATGAGAGAGTCCACCTTTGCCCAGAAGCAAAGTAAATGCAACCTTCTCCACGGCCATCCACACCCTTGACCCTTTAGACCCCATGTTGAATTGTGAAATGGACAACAAAGATCTTTTCTGCTGGCCAGGCTCCCTCTCGAGTCCTGCACTACTCTGACTTCATTTAAGTACTTTCCCTCCCCTCCCCTAGACACACAGACCTTTGGCCAACCTTGGATTGACTTGCTGTGTTATCAAAATCCACCCAACAGTACTCTTGGTAGTTTTATGTTAGTAGTAGCCACTCCCCCTATCTGCCCTGTTGAGTGGTTTTGCTCTGTTTTAATGAAATTGATTTAGACACAAATTTAGAAAATCCTAGAAGAAATAGCTTATTTCTCTATAGAACTGAGTTCTGGTCTCAGGCTTTACTTAGCCATATTAAGTGAATAATTATGATACTAACTGCTGCACAATTGCTCTGTTTGCCCAAAATATCTGGCCAGAGTTTGCCTGGAGTCTATAAGTTGCCCAGCAGCAAAAGCCTCTGCCCAAGCAGGTAGATGCAGAAGTCAGTTGAGATGGCCACAGAATGTTGTGCTAAATCCACACAGGCCTTTATATGCTGGTTCATCAGTCACTTTCTGGTTCCCAGCTCAGCTTCACACGGTGACTGTGGCCTCTGATTTGACTCTTGGTGCCTGCCTTGCCAGATGGATCATGGAGATCACTCTGCCTGCTGATGATATTGCATCCAGAGTAGCAGATGACCTTGTATCCCAGTTACTGACCCAGTGGGCCCAGAATTGACTTCTGCCAGTTCCCAATATGCCAGAGTCTGACATGGCTAGAAAGTTTTGACACATTGTGAATATTGGCTAGTTTATTTTGCAAGTATAGAACAAATCTCAGGGTATCTGTCAATGGGTATGACATAAGTACAATATAATTAGTTGTTCAGAAACAATAGCCACACAAAGATAACAGCATTGACCTCCCGGCTTCCTCGTTCATAGAGCGATTGAAGAGTTCCTGAAATCAGGGATCCAGTTTATTCCATGGGGATTACACACATACACATACCCATTTGGATTTGTTTGTTCAGTTAGTTTTGGACAAACATTTTATTCTAGCAGTCCACCCTTGCCCTTGGAACTTTCCATTTCTTATTTTAGAAAATTTGCCATTTCTAAAAATAAGTGCAAAGTGACATTAATTTCTAAATTGTAGTCCATGTATGGTAATTTTGAGTTCTTTATCAGCAACAAGTTATTATATATAGGAAGACACACTGTTTGTAATGTATTTTCCACCAAAGTCCTCAGAGTAGTTTATAGACATGATCTCATTTGGTTTTATAACAGTCTACAAGATAAGACTGGAACAGACCCTACTTCTTTTTGAGATATTTAGGTAACAGATATCGAAGCAATCAAATTGGCATTCCTGCACCAAATCACTAGTTTGTGTGCATATTGGAAATGAAAATCTCTGTTTTGACTTCAAACTTCTTAGTTTATATTGGCTAAACAAGATTGCAAGTGGCTGAACATCAAACCATCACAGCAGCCAACTTAAATTACAATAATCGAGTGTAAATATGGAGGTCATGAGTAAATGCTTTGTGCAACAAACACTTGTGCTCAGCTTGAGACTATCACCCTGTTATGTTGCATACAAGGATATATAGAAGAACAATTTTGACATTAAAAAGTAATCCCTTATCTCATCATAGGGAGGTCTATTGGTTACAACCATGAAGATAGTGTTTTATCCCTTTGCTATTTAATACTGGTTTTGTATTTTGCAAGTATTTTCTCAGCATCTACTATAGACTAGGGGTAACACAGGCTGTGCCCGAATATAGAGATGATTGTTGGCTCAATGGTTGTACAGCAGAAATGTAGACGCCCTCTATGTTTGCAGATTAACTAGGTGATAGGAATCCTGGTAGTGTTCAAAGGACTTACCCACCAGCATATACAGGCCTTGTCTGCATATAGATTAAGCTCTAACTGTAGCTGATCCACTGTGTTCATTGCACCCGACAGCCATAGAGCTTGGTGGTTACAGGCACCGATTCTGATAGGCTGCCTGGGTTCAAATTCCAGCTTCACTACTTACCAGAAATGGGGCTTTGAGCAAGTTACTTGACCTCAGTTTCCTCATTTACAAAATGAGGGGATAGTACTATCTGCCTCAGAAGGTGAGTGTGGGTTATTGAGTGAAAAGTGCTTAGAATAACACCTAGTACATCATAAGTGCTATATGTTAGCTGTATTATTGTTTTATCACTGCCACTATTTATAATTTGAGGCAAACAGTGGTTTCACTAGCAAGTGAATTACTCTCTCAGAGGACCCAGTGCAAAGACAGTTTGGAGTAAACAGACTGCCGAGATATACAAAAGCAAAATTGCAGTGGTGACACTAAAGGTATGTGGTAAACAGAGTGACAAAAATAACAAAGGAAAGTCTGGCGGTGAGTCAAAAGTGTAATGACCACCACAATGAGAAGGTATCTTCCGATTAAAAGATGAAGTAGGCAATTCCATGGAAGATAACAGAATTTATTATGGGTAATTTACTTACGGGGAGATTGGGCTGGGGCAGACAGAGGATCCAGAAGTTTTCATAAATTATTCTCCATTACAAGACACTTGTTATAGTGTTTTTTAAAAGTATAACTCAGGTGCTAATGATTGACAAGACACAAGAACAAAACTGTGCATATAGCATTGGTTTCTTGATTATCTGAACTCAGTAGGGCAATTAATAAACAAATCCAGGTAATATTATTTTCACTTCAGTTGACTAATGAAACTCCTCATCAATCTTTTTTTTTTAGCCAGAGTTGGTAACTGTTTAACTGACTTCCTTGAGTTTCATTCCCCAAATCTTAGGGCAACGTGACTAAAAGGAGATGAGAGAAAAATGAAGAAGAAAAGCAAAAACCTAAATAGTCACTCAAGGAATAATTGTCCCATTAATCATTTAGTAGGGGGCCTTTGGGTTTGGTCATAAGAACACCTCAATGGTGGCCTGAAAAGTGGTCCCTACAATATATTCATGTTCTAATATGGAAAAAAGGGGGCTTTGCAAATATGATTAAGTATCTTGAGATAGGAAGACTATCCTGGATTATCCTGGCAGGCTCTAAATGCAGTCACATGTATCTTTATAAGACAGAGGCAGAAGGAGATTTGACACACAGAGGAAAAAGTGAAGACAGAGCAGAGATGTTAATCTTTGCTTCATGGAGGGTTATCAGTGGGGAGTGGGCAGGGGAGGATGGGGAAAAAGGTACAGGGAGGAAGACGCACAATTGGTAGGCACAAAATAGACAGGGGGAAGTTAATAGTATAGGGAATGGAGAAGCCAAAGAACTTATATGTACAACCCATGGACATGAACTGAACAGGGGGAATGCTGGTGGAGTGAGGGTGCTGGGGCCTCTGGAAGTAGTGGGCCCTCCTGACACCTTGATTCCAGCCCAGTGATACTAACTTCAGGCATCTGACCTCTGAAAACATGAGAGAACACAGTTTTGTTATTTTAAGCCACCAAGTTTGTGGTAATTTGTTACAACAGCCATAGGAAATTCACACAACATCTCTTCAGGATTCTAGTCAACCTATGTATGTATCTATATACCTCTGTGTGCCTACGTAAGAGAGAAAGGGATCTTACATCTTTGTTTGGTTATAATGAAAATAAAGACATCCAATTCACTGTTCCTCCTGGCTCCCAACCCCAGCAACCTTTGGAAATGTGGCTTCAAGTGATGTGATCTTTATGCAACATCTGAGAACTTTTCTATTGGGCATTTCATATGTGAAGTTTGCACTGCAAGTTAGAACCTTGTGCAATGATACTAAGGACAATTTTCTCCATCATTTAATACTAAAAAGGAGATAGCATACAAAATAAGAAACTCCCCTGTGACTTTTAAGATCTTATTTATTTAAGTGTCCTTTCAGGCACGTGTTGGGTGGGTGTGTGTTGGAGCAATGGCTTGGAATGCTATGTTTGTGAGAAAACATAAATTCCTCTTATGTAAGGTTGGCCTTTGGTAATAGGCTGGGAAGCCTTGGAGAATATTCATTTCTTGTCATTCAACAAACATTCACAAGTGCTTTCCCTGTTCATACAACTTGAATAAGTACCAGAGAGGATAAAAAGATGTAAAACCTATTTATTGTCCTTAAGGCACATACAATAGGATTGAGTTAAAAAGCTGATTCAAATAAAGAGTTAAATAACAGCAAAATACAGTCATGTAAGAAAAGCTATTGGCTGGTTTCTTTACTGAGATATTACTACCTGGAGTTTTGTTCTTTGTATTTCTACCCTTCCACTCCTGTTTCAACAGGAGGTTGGACTCTCAGTGCAGAGCCAATAGCACCTTGCTGTTTGCATAAAACTAATTTTATTGCATACATTATTGTTCTGGACTGGAACATGTGTCCCTCCAAAATTCACATGTTGAAGCTCCACTCCCCAGTGTTATGGTATTTGGAGGCAGGGCATTTGGAAAGTAATTTGATTTAGATTTGGTGATAAGGGTGTGACCCTCCTGATGAAGTTAGTGCCCATGTACAAAGAGAAAGAGACAGGAGAACTCTCTGTCTAAGTGAACAAAAGTGATGTGAGGTCACAGTGAGAAGGCAGCTTTCTGTGATCCAGGAAGAGAGCCCCCAACAAGGACCCAGTTTGCCAGCACCTTGGTCTTGGACTTGCTAGCCTCCAGAACTGTGAGAAAATAAATGTCTGTTGTTTAAGCCATGAGGTCAGTGGCATTTTTTTATAGCAGCCTGAACAAGCTAACACAACTATATGAAGGGGTCCATGAGGCAGGATGAGGATGAAAGGATTGGCTTTAAAGGAAACAAGAGGAGAGGTTACTTCCCTAAAGTGGAGAGGTGATAAAAGCCCTGGGAGTGGCTACTTTTCAGGTGAGGTTTCAGGAAGGTGAGGGGCCTCAGAGACATGAGGCTGTACAGTAGGCCCAGAGATGCTAGACCATTGGGTGTCCAGTCAAGGCAAAGATGCTTGCTTCTTACTCTCCAAGGGAAAGTAGCATGTGAGCACTCAGGTTTTGACACTGAAGACCTCAGTGTTGACACTGGTTGGGTAGAACATAGAGGTGCCTGCCCCATTTTCTATGGATCCCACAAACACTCCACCCTCCTATGTAATCCTAGAGAGAGTGAAAGCAGCTCGTCTTGGCCAAGATGGGATTTCCCACCTGCTTGGTGGGAGAGTGGCTCAGAGTCTTGATTAAGTTGATTTTGGTGGAGTAAAAAAGTATGTTATTTTGCACACCTCAGTGTAAATATGCAGCTTTCTACCTGCTTCAATTGTCCATCCCATTCTGTGCCCTACCTTCCAACTTCTTTGGTCTGCCTTGTGTTCTTCGATCCATCTCAGAGCTCACCAGTCCGAATCTATCCACCTTCCTAACCTCTTCCCTGGATCCCACACATTTTTCAAGACTCAGCTAGAATCTCATCTCCTCTAAGAAGCCTTCCTAGACAATCCCAGTCAGAAATAATCTCCCCTTTGCATTCATGCAACATTTGATATCTCTCTTTTGCACTTGTTACTACCACTTGCCTTGTAACATGTGAATGTCCAGTGTGTGTTCTTTATGGACTGTGAATTCCCACTGACTGGCCAGGGGCACAGCTGGGTCAACCCTTTGGCCCTTTCTCCACCTGGGATCCCACCGCCTCCTCACTTTCAATGCAACGCCCAGCAAGTGGTCTTTTCCCTGAAGGATTTTTGGTAATTTTTGAATTTAACCTGATCAGAAGAGGCAGAGAAATACCTGAGATGGTATGACCTCAGCAAGCTTTTTGAGTAGGAAAACCTTAGCTTGGATCCCCAAGGAGAGGTGAGATTCCTTTTCTTACCCCCTGGGTAATACTTTGCAAACAAGGCAACACCTACATGTCTGATAAAGGTAGAAGACTTCCCAATAAGCTTTCTAACTCATAAGCAGTGATTCACCTTGGGAAAAATCTGTCCGAACAAATTCTTTTCATACATGAAAAAAAAATTTCATTAACTTGAGCTTCAGTAATCCAGATTTTGAAACAGTAATCATACCCAACATTTGAATAGTACTTTTCTGTTTGGAGAGCAATTTCACGTACTTAAAACCTATTTTATCCTGACACTATTCTTTGAGAGGGGGGTGCATCACTCCCAAACTGAAGGAGAAATAAAATCAGGAGGGTAAATAATTTGTCTCCAATCCAGGGCTTTTTATTTTTACTCTATTAATCCACACTTGACTGAAGGGCATCATCAAAGCAGGGTCAATGATCATTTAGCTACAGTATCATCTTATGCTTAGATTCCCTTTAAGCCCTGACTGTGTCATGGTGAGGTTAAAATCATGCTTTATTAAATAAATAACAGTGTGTACAAGATTAAATAGAACATTTTAAAATGATTGAAGTGAATAAACCTGAGAAGTTTGCTCCTTAGAATTGGGATTGTTGCAGAGAAAAATAAACCAGAGGTATTGGTGAGCCAATAATAACCCAGTGTTACTGAAGAATATTAATTTGTCAGCAAGCTGTGATCATTATGCTTCATTCTTGTTTATTTGCAAAAGCAAATCCTTGAAGGATTCTTATCAGACACCACTTGATTCGCCTAGCTTGAGTTTATATGTACTTGGAAGTAATAAAATTGTATTTCTTTAAAGTGGAGACATAACTCAAACTTTTTATTGATTTAGCCAGCTCTCTCACCCAGTCAGTTTTAAAAAATCTGACATTTGATTGTATTTCTTTGTTAGACTTTGCTCTGAAACAGCAACATATAGGTACCTGACTTTATCAGGAAAAGTCTGAGTTCTCAGCTTTTACAGAGAATAAAGACTTTCTGCCCCATGCAATAGAACTGAACTGTATAATCACTTTATTTTCCTTAAGAAAATTCAAGAGCCAAAACATCACATGCCATGAATTATAAAAGAGCCAAGTCTTGGTTTTATAAGATTTCAGAACAAAGCACAGGAGGGCAAAGAGTATTGTAAAAGCTGAAATAAAAGCCATGCTTATGTGAAAGGGCTTTTTCTTTGGAGGAAGAGATTTTGTTTTTTAGATATCTGTCTTTTCTGGGGAGTTTCTGAGAAGCATAAAAACGAAACATAATTCGCTGTGCAGACTCACAAAAGGCAGCTGAGCAGCAACTACCACTCTTAGCTGCTGGTTCACTCTGGTGTGCACTGGCTCCTGTTTGAGCACCAATTGTTCTGCCAGCATCACAGAGCAATGATTAGAACCCAGTGTCCTTGGAAGTCTTCATTTCTACAGGTAGTATTAAGCTTTTCACACTGTTCACGCTGGGTTATCTTTGGTTTTCTTGAAAAGAGCCATAAGGGTGCTCAATTGCTTTGGGAAATGGTGAAGCCAGGCCTTAAGTGCTAACACTTCAGTAGAAGGAAAACTCCTGCTTCTCCTTTTATAAGAGAGATGAAAGAGAAATCTCCTTAGCTGTTGCCTGGAGTTTAACCTGCAGTTTGCAGAGGCTTTTTCAATCACAGTAATAGACTTTGCATGACCAAAGGTGCAGACCGGAGTAGTCATGCATAATTGGCTTGTCCACCCTGTGCCAGCAAGGATATGTCAAGAGGCACCGCCCATGGAGTGGTTTATTAGTCTAGACAGCAAAGATGTTTCCTGGACACAGAGGCAGATGCCTAATATCTGAAATCTTAGTCTGGGTTGTGAGACTGACTAGTTCCCATCCCTGACTCCCTGGAAAGCATCCTTTGTCCCCTAATCTTCAGGTCTCCCCACAACTTATGCCTGCAGTTCACCCTGTCCCTCAGTCTCCCACTTCCAAGTGCCCCAGACAATGTGCCATTCTTCGTACTTCAATGTGATTTCCAGTCTCCAGGGGCAACTTGTTAAAATTCAGATTCTAATTGACCAGGTCTGAGGTGGGGCCTGCAATTCATGTCTAACAAGGCCTCAGGTGTCCCTGATGCTGTTGGTCCATGAAACACACTCTGAGGAGCAAGCTTCTAGACAAGCTGACCTTTGCTGCCCACTTCCTCTCATGCCAGTATTACATGATTACCCTAAATTTAGTTCATTTGTTTTCCTTATTCACAGCTTAGTGACACAAGGATACATGCTGTGGGATCAAGTGATCTGGGTTAGTCCTGGATCTCAGTTGTATTATCTGTAAAATGGGCATTAATAGTCTATGCACATAGAATAAAAGGGAGAAGAAATGAGAAAGTGTTTGTGAGAATAAACTGTTAAATGTCTTGTAAATATTTGTTAATCTGCAATACCTCCCAGATATACTGAAAGGAGGAACTTCTAATGCCCCGATCTCAGGTGCCTATTCTATAACAGGAGAAATTGTTATTATTGGTTATGTTTGTTCCTTCACTGGGCTGTTTTTATTAATGGGTGGGGTTATTTGTCCCAAAGGCAGCTGTCCAAACTCTCCTTCTTATGCTCATTTCTTGTTTCAGACCCAGGCAGGGCCTGGATCATGAGGGACGTTCAGCTCTGTTCATTCCATTTATTTTCTGTCTCCTTGCGTGGAGCTGTGAGTAGCTTTCTCTGCAGAACTGTCTTGCTTTCAAGCTTGCTCCCTGACTTCCTCCTCCCAGTATGCTTTACCCAAGATATAAAATCTAGAGAGAGCTGGGTGAGTAGAAGGAGGAGACCCACATTTTCCAGGAGACTTGTCTTGAGTTTTGAGCTCCTCTGCATTTATTAATAGAGTAGAACTTAGTTTCTGGGTCCCTAGCCATAATAACAACAGTAACAAGGTTTAAACCCTGGGCTTATTCATTTGTTGTGTGGCATTGCAAGGATATAGCATAGATATTTGATGTAGACTGGCACCAATTGGAAAAATGTGACAATAGTCACTTTGCTTAGAAAATAATTATGTATCTAAATGTCTCCTGGCACCTGCACCCCTGCGGTGGACATTGTGGTTGGTGCCTCAACTCCATCCCAGCACTCATCCACTGAAGAAGAGCAGTGAGGTGTGAATTGATCTCTGTTTCAGAGTAGAACCCTATCAGTTTAAATTAGTCATGATAATCCCACTTTCCTGGCTAGTTATTGATTCAGGAACCCAGGCTGGAGCCTCTGTTATCTATTCAGATAACAGAGAGGGATGGGTTCCTGGCTGATTAGGCCCAGTCTGGCTTGAGGGAAGGACTCTTGGTGTGTGGTCTCTGTCTCTGTCTCTGTCTCTGTCTCTGTCTCTGTCTCTGCCTCTCTCTCCTCAAATAGAAAATCATGAAACCTTTTTTTCTCAGAGAAACCACCCTGAAACCTTGAAAAGAGCCAGGATTTAATGACACCATGGACAGTAGTGAAAGATGAAAGGATCTGTATCATTGAAATTCTAGGTCAATCAACTCTGAAGGTACTTTGAGTTAGGATTTCTGTTTCTTGAAGCTGAAAGCATTCCAAGGGATAGATTTCCCACATCCACAGAATCCATTCATTTATTTAACACAAATTTTCAGAGCATCTACTATGTACCTGGCTCAGTTATAAGTATTAAGGACACAACAACAAATTATACACAATTCCTGAGCTCAATGAATTTCTGAGCTCATATTCTAGTAGAATAGACCAAAGTGTAAGTAAATAATTATAATTCACCACAGTGAATATCAGTAGGTGATGCAAGAAGAGTGTGTCTGCTATGGTGGAACTACTGCGGCTGAGCAGATAGCCTTGAATTGAAGGACGCTGGGATTTGTAGAGCTTCAGAAGTATTACAAGATGAGTAATTTATTCTCCTCACAGTGGTACCTAGGCAAGGTTCACCCACCACAGTGTCAATCAATCCCTTTTCCTTCCACTTATTGCAGTGAGGGGAGAAGGCAGAGGGGGAGAAGGGAGTGGAAAATTCACTGAAACACCAATATATGTAGACTGTTCTTTAGCCTCTGCTCTCTCCCATCACTGTCTCCTGAATCACATTTTGTTCATAAATTCAGGAATAGGATCCAAGTACTACCTGTTCTCATTGTCACATGAACACACTGATTATCATTTCACATTGAAGTTCTTTAATTCCTGATAAGAAGACATCTTAACTTAGTTATATATATACATATATACATACATATATATGTTAAAAAGAGGCCATATGTAGATAAGAGAAACATGCTTTGAACTTTTTAAGTTTCCTAAACACAAAGAATGTTTCATTTCACTAGGCTTTGTTAATGACTTTTTCTCATGCCCCACGTGAGAGATACTCAAAATCACAAGCACTGAAAAGACAGACTCAGGCACATGAATACATAAACAGTTATTGCAATGAGAACATTACATATTCACATAGAACACTTTAAAACAATATTTCATACATTGTAGTAAGGAGAGGCTTATAATCAAATTATTTCTCCAATGTCATGAAACCATAGAAAGTACTCTCTATCTTTCTGGTAACAGTGAGCTGAACCCTTGGTGAACCCAGAGGATGTCATCAACTTTGTTAGTTGTAATCAGTATGTGAGTCCTTGAGCCAACAAAACGTTATTAGCATATTGCTTCTCACCTTACTCTCCATAACTCCCCTTAGCTTTTGAGCAAGAAGTGAGGATAAGAAAAATTCCTGCAACAAATATTTCTAGTTCTGAAAAGACTTATTCCAGAATTGCTATTTTGACTAAGTTGAATTTTGACTTCCAAGAGATTTCATAAAGATGTGAATTTTATCTGTTTCAAAATACTTTCATATTGCATCTTTTCTTATACTCAGGAGTCATGGAATATGAAAAGAAAATAAAAACACACTTTATTTGAGTTACACTGTATTGCTCAGCCTAAAACGTTCTCCTTGTGTGGACACAGCTGGAATTAACCAACATTATTCTTTGCCTCAAGTAAACCAGATATATATAAGAGCACAATGACAAAAATGCCTTTGATTCACAACTGAGTTCACATCATTGTTGATTAGATCCTGACAGTCTAAGATGACTGTAAAAGAAGTAAGAATCTGTAATGCTAAATGGTTAGTTTTAATGTGACCACAAAGCTTTATCTCTCTTCTAACCTTTATTAATACATCCGCATTTTATGTGATGTTTTCATAATAAAATATAACACCAGGAACATTTAGTGTCAGAATGAAGCAGTTTTGTTTTTTAGATTTGAGGGTTGGTCTTCAGGTTGTGATTAACTCATTAACTTTATTTATTTTTTTAGTGCACTGCTCACAAGGCCAGAGGATTCTGGGAAGTAATGTCTTTTCTTCTCCTCATACATGCATGGGTTGTGTAAGCTGGGAAAAAAAAACATATGGAAAGAAAGGAAGAGGGTCTTTCCTCTGACTGTTGAATTGATTTTCCTCTCCAGTGTGAGCCTTCAGAAGAAATACTGAGAGCTACATGTGGAGAGTCTCTGTCCCATCCAGACATTAGTTAGGTTGGGACACACAGGCCAAGGGGACAGGAGGCTGGTGTGACAACTCAAGATGTGGTGGTGGTGAGCGTGAACTGCCTGGTGTCCTTGGCTAACATACATTCTCTGTGTCTTGGTACAGATTCTTTGCTTTTAACTTTGAAGACATCTTGAGGTGGTAGGACAAAACAGACAGAAAAGAGGGTGTATGAACAGGGAGAGGAGGTTTTCCTTGCTTTCTACGTAAAGAAAGAGGAAGGTGAGAGTTGGAGGAGATATCGAGAAAGGTTAGAAATGGGTGTCTGTGTCCTGCCAGGAAGAAGTCTGAGAGGCCAGGAAAAGTTCCCAGGAACTTTTGTGAAGTCCATGTGAAGTTTGAGGATCTGAGGGAAGTCCCCACGCCCACATGTCCATTGAGAAGTCTAAGAGTCTTTGTTTGAAGGCTGGTGAGAAACAGGGTGAGAGACTGGCACCTTCCAAGTGAGGGGATGGGATTACAGCCTATCTCAATTGTCCCAATGTTCCCAAGTGGGAGGAAAATATTGCCAAGTGTGAGAGTAAGAGAAAAGAGTAATGAGGGACCACTGGGCCTGCAGGGGGTCTTAGAGTGGGAACAAGGATGTGGGGCAAGCGGCTGCCATCTGAGCATATCCCCTGCACCAGAGAGCCAAGGGGCAGCAGAGGCAGCATCAGCAAGTGCTTGGTGTGCTAGGGTTCTCCAGAGAAACACAACCAGTAGGAGGAGATTATATATAAATGCATTATAAAGCATTGGCTCACATGACTGTAGAGGCCAAGAAATCCCACAGTCTGCCATTTGCAAGCTGGAGACCCAAGAAGACTGGTGGTATAGTTTGAAGGTCTGAGAGCTAGAGGGCCAATGATGATTCCAGTCAGAGTCTGAAGGCCTGAGAATCAGGAGTGCTGAGGGCAGGAGAAGATTGATGTCCGCACTCAGCTGTCAGGGAAGAAGGGACACACACACACACACACACACACACACACACACACACAGGAAAGATCTTCCCTTCCTGCACTTTTTAGCTCTGTCCAGACTCCCAGTGGATTGAATGATGCCCATTCACAGTGGAAAAGGCAATGCACTTTACTCAGCCTACCTGCTTAAATGCTAATCTCTTCCAAAAACACCCCCACAGACATACCCAGAAATGATGTTTAGCCAGATACCTTGGAATTCTGTGATCCAGTCAAGTTGGCCCATAAAGTTAACTATCACACTATTTAGGACAGAACATCTCAATCTTGAGAGCTTCTAAACTTCCCAGTTCCTGGGCCATACTTTTGAATCCAATTAATCAGAATCTTCTGACAATGGTGTCCATATTACTGTTATAAAGCTATCCATGTGATTTCAGCGTGGAACAAGGCTTGATCCAGTTTGTTCTGTACATACGCATTTGGTCTATTCTGTACATACACATTACTGACTCAAAGTGCAGCCTACAGACAGGCAGCATCAGCATCGCCTGGGCATGTGTTAGAAATGCAGAACCTCAGTCCCCATCCAGAACTTCTGAGTCAGAATCTACGATTTAAAATCATCCCAGGGAGCTTGTATGCACATTAAAGTTTGAGAAGGCTGCTGTTCACAGACAGGGGTGAGAACCAGATGAGACAAGACAGAAAAAGGTCCCACAGGAGGCTTAGATCATTGATTTTCAGCCTTGTGGAATGTTTCAAAACACAGGTGCCTGGGCTCTACCCAAGTCCTTTCAGATCAGAATATCTAGCTAGGATGGAGGGGTGGGGTCTGGGCTTCGGCATATTTCAAAAGTGCTATGGTCAATGCTATTGGTCAGTCAAGGCTGAGAACTGCTGACTTAGATGAAGAAGCTGACACTCCTTCCTTATAAACACCTCCAGGGAAGAAGGGCCAGGGCACAAGGCAGAGGAATGTTTCAAGGTGAAGGTAACTAAGTTACAAGTCTGAATTGACTGAGGAGTCACAGAAAATGACTAAATTCATGTGGAAGTGACTGGATTAAGCAGTCGCATTGGACAGACTAGAGCTTAAAAACAGACCATGACACTGAGTTTTACAAGGACAAAGATATATTTTTTGCAAGCCTGAGTCTGTGAATGTGAAATTACTCCACATATGAAATGCTGTTACAGTGTCTGGCACACAGTACTTACTCAATGAATGATTATTATTTTTAAGGAGCTAATATACAAGGTGTAGGCACCAGTAGGTTTACAGTTGTTCATATGGAAAAAGACATGCAGGTTATGATTATTACAACAGTTTTATTAACTAAAAAGAATGTCACAATGGCACAGTACACCTAGATATAATCTTGTACATGCTCAAATCACCAGCCTTCATTCTTTACACATTCTGTTGTCTACTTGCTATACTCAAGCACTTTGGCACAAAGCTCTTTACTGTCCTCAATTTCTTGTCATGCTTTTCTTATGCAGCAAAGCATATCATCCACAGCATGTGGTTTCTATGAGAAGACTTTATCTTTGATGATGCCCTAAAAGATGTCCATTGGGGTGAAGTATGGTGATCATGGTGACCATTCCACTGGCCTTCGTAGACCTACCTACCTGCTGGGTCATTGTTCGAGAACACACACTGTTATCTCATTATCCCATCTTGATGAAAGAAGTCATCATTATCATGCTGTCTCTGTAATTGCAATAAATCAGTGTTCCTCAAGATGTTAGGATACAGGTTGTGTGTAGCAGTTACGTGGGAAAAAATAGGTCCAAGTACCTCTTTAAATGAAAGACCTGCTTGAACTGTAATTTTTGATGCTTCAACTGTCCTCCTATCATTACATGGGGATTTTCTCTTGAATAGTAGACAAAGTTATGCTGATTTGCAGCACCCGAAAGTTTAAAATGATGATGTAATTTGATCAGTCATGCCATTGCCTTGTCTTTCTTCATTCAGAAACACTTCACAAAATTGTAAATGGCAATCTGGATCATCCTGTAATAATCCATGAAACAATCTTAGCAGATCAATATATTTTCAAACCTAAACATTGCACTAATGACTCAAAGATCTACAGGAAAATCCTAACTCAATAGAAGGTCCTTGTTTTGATTTTGGGGGGCTCTTTGTAAATACCTGACTCACTAACATTTTGTTTTAACTGGACATCCACTTCTTGGAGTATTACAGATGGACCTACTTTCATCAAATTTATGCATAGTCTGTAATTGTTTATCTTCTTGGTGAAGGTGTGCCAAATTCTTCAGCCTACTTCTTTTGAAACTTCTTGGCATTCTCTGTCTTCCAGTATTGTCTAAGCATCCACTTTCATTGGTCATTGGTTAAATCACCAGCCATCATTACCCAAAAGATAAACCATAAGTAAGGATATACAGTAATAATAATAATAATAATAATAATAATAATAATAATAATAATAGTACATCTGGCTGGTGTAGCTCAGTGGATTGAGCATGGGCTGTGAACCAAAGCATCGCAGGTTCAATTCCCAGTCAGGGTACATGCCTGGGTTGCAGGCCAAGTCCCCAGTGAGGGCCATGTGAGAGACAACCACACATTGATTCTCTCTCTCTCTTTCTCCCTCCCTTCCCCTCTCTAAAAATAAATAAATAAAATCTTAAAAAAATAATAGTACAAATATATAAATAAATAATATAATAGTTAATAAAGAAATAATTACATACAATGAACTCTGTATTTCATGTACTCACAACTGCAAATCTACTTTTGCCCACCCTTATATCACCACTATTCCTCTGGTTTCTGAATCTGAAGATGAAACTCTTGCAACAATTTTGGAAACTATCTTTGAATATCTTCTATTTCCCATGATCTTTATTCTATCAGTAAACTGCAATTAGATGTATATCAGATCTACTCATTCTATTCTTTGTAACTTTTATTAATCTTGTATGTTTTATCTATTTATGTCTCCATGCTGCATTTTGAGTATTTTCTTCAAATATGTTTCCATGTTCACAAATTTTTCTTTAATTGAGCTTATCCTGCTGTTAAGACCTTTAAACTTTACATTTTAATTGTTATATTTATACTAATAAGATAAATATTTCTTTTCTTTTCCTATCTCCATTATTACTATTTTTTAATCCTCACCCAAGGATATATTTACCAATTTTAAGAGAGAGAGAAGGGAAAAAGAGAAACATTGATATGAGAGAGAAACATCAATTGGCTGCCTCCCATACATGCCCCTACTGGGGACTGAACCTGCAGTTTAGGTATGTGCCTTGACCAGGAATCAAACCTGTAGCCAATTGGTGTGTGGGATGATGCTCCAACTAACTGAGCCACTGGCCAGGGCTTGTCTCCATTATGTTTATTGTCTCTTGTTTACAGTTTGAATCTCTCTTTTGTATCTTTAAACAATTAAATCAATTAGTTTTTAGTTTTTGTCCAGTTATCAAATTATTGTGGGTTTGACTTTGCTGAGTGTTGTTTCTTCTGGCTCTTACATGTTACATGTGGTGGCTTCTTTATTTGGGGGATGCATGTGTGTTTGTGCATGTAAGTTATATAAGGTAATTATTTTTGGAAACTGTTTGAGCATTTACAGATAATTCCTTTTGGCCAGTATTTGTGCTGGCTTCTAGGCTACCATGAACATTACCTACCATGACACTTAACGATAACTTATAAGCTTGACATTTGCAGGACAACATAAATGGGGTGATTTGAACAGCAAAGACGCAAATGAGTCAGCTTTCAGCTATAAATGTTTAGAGTTGAATATTTCTCCCTTCCATCAAGAGCCAAGCTAGAAGTGGCATTTTTCTTTGCTGTCTCCATCTGTAAGGCAGCTTTATTACTAGAGGGCCTTTACAATGAGAGGACTCCTTTGGCATCCCAGGTTTATATAGGGTCTCTTATTGTGTTTTTGTTCCTGCACCCCAAACAGCTATTAAGCTTCAAGTCTCCAGGTTGGCCTCTGTTCCAGGGTACAATACAAGCCAGCTAAATGCTTGTTTACATCTCTACATTCCTGCTTCCACTTTATCCTTGGCCTCTGTGTGGATGCCTTTCTTTATTGCCAACTTAGTTATACATTTTCAGTGAATTTTAAAAGACCTTATCCAGTATTTTTAGTTGTTTCAAAGGGAAGGGTGTCTGGAGTAACTTATCCACAATATCACCAGAAATGGAAGACCTCTTAGTAATTTCCGTCCTAGCAAAAAATATTTTGGCAAACTTTCAAGGCTTAGGAAAGGAAGTTGAAAAATGAAGACACCGTTTAGAGAGTGAACCTTGTATAGAGAGTGAACCTTGTTCAGACAGCCAGCATTTAAAATTACATTACTTGTTTTACAGGAAAGAAATAGACAAAACAAATTTTGTGATATTCTTTGCTTTTTGAAGAGTATCGGTCATTTAAATTTCTTCAAAAGCAGCAAAAATCTCCCTGAGCCAGTGGGTCAAATGAAAATAGAAGCAATAATCCTACCTTGATGCTGATTCAGATGTGACAGAAAGCTGAGTGTAAAGTTTTGTTGCACATCACAAGATGAAAAATCACTTAACTTTGCTGAGGCCTCTAATAAAAATTTGAAAAACATTCTGGTAGAGGATGGTAATATCACTCATCAAAAATAAATGCTTCAATAAGGATCTTCTTGCCCTGAGGGGTGTGGCTCAGTTGGTTGGGCATCATCCTGCAAAGAGAAAGGTTGCCAGTTCTATTCCTGGTCCAGCACAGGCCTGGGTTGCAGTCCAGGTCCCAGGATGGGGTGCGTGTGCGAGGTAACTGATAGATATTTCTCTCTCACATTGATGTTTCTCTCCCTCACTTTCTCCCTCCCTTTCCTTATCTCTAAAATAAATATTTTTTTAAAAAATAGGGATCATCTTATTATATTGCTGTCATGCCAATGTATTGTTTTTAAGTCTCTTAGTTTCTTGGGCTTGGACATAACAATTTAAAGATGTTCCATCTCCATTACTCATGTGGCCATGTTACAGGGTGGAGCCAAGAGGGAGGATCCCAAATAGGCATTTGAAATGGGGTCCAGAACTTAAGGTGTTCAGGAGATTTTAAGATGTCTTCACCCCCATTCCCCAGGTGTGGGCTGGGGGAAAGGACAAATGAGGCGGGGCCTTTAAGAGCTGTTTCGCATAGCAATAGCCTTGTAGCTAATCCATGGTGTGGTCATTTAACATACCTATAGCCTTTGGCTGGTTGCTTAAATATGCTAAATAGCTATGGCCAGGCTCAAGGCCAGGGGGATGGAAAGGGACCTCCCCCCAAGATGTGACTGGGGGGCAGGTCCCCTGAGTTACAGCGCCTGCGTGGGAGCTGGGAGAAGATTGGCTCCATGACATGGGGTGACACCTGCCCAGACCCACGATGGTGACCAGAAAAAGCTGGAGAAGACAGCAGATTGAGGGCAAGTGTGCCCAGGTGTAGGAGGAGTCGGAAATAAGGCTGCAGAGGAAGATTGGCGTGGGGGATTTAAACCCAGACACAGCAGCCATTGAGAGAGAACCATGCACAGCCCTGAGGGGAGAACCATGCGGCTGTGGAAGTGCAGGGAGGATCACAGCCATTGGGGAGAGAGAACCACACGGCCTGGACAGAGTGGGGACTTCCGCAGTCCTGAGAGAGGGAGGACCACGTGCCTTTGCCAGAGTGGGGACCCCCACAGCTTTAGAAGGGGGAACCACCACCTGGTTTTAGCAGAGATCCAGGCGACTCAGCTGAGGGTGCCAGGAACCCAGGGAGGCCTCCCAGTCGAGACGGAGTACTAACTGGGAATAACCAGAGGACTGCCTGAGCCATAGACTTCTGTTTCCTTTCCTGAGATACGGTACTCTAGACTGGGCAAAGGGGAAGGAAGGAAGGACTGTGTCTGTTTGTGGGTGTTTTAAGGGACTTTGGGATTTTTGATAAAGACATTAGGTCACTACTTTAAGTTTGTATAGCATTAAATAAACGTTTCCTTTCCTTTTCACGAATCTCTGGCATTGAGAGACGTCTTTCCTCTGGCGGCAGACATGACGGACCTGGGGGCCTTCTTTCAATAATAGTATATCGTCCCAGGCCCCCCTTGTTTGTTCTGTAACAGTTATAGAGAGGAACATCACAATGTATGATGTGGTTCATGTTTCTGTAGCCAGAGATTTAGAACTGCAGGTTCTTTAAATAAGGTAAAACATGTTCTAGACCTGTGTTAGCTAATATGCTACAGTTCTCTGCATAAAAGAAACTAATCAGCCTACTTGAAAGCTTTCTCTTTTTGAGCAATGCCACTATGGAGATTTTCAGTGACAGGAGTTGTTGACCCAGGTTTAATTTTATCCAAAGTTTTAAAATTATTCATTATATTTAGAAAATAAGGATAACAGTTAAATTTACTCTAAACTTCATTTGAAAAACTGGACTGGTCTTGTAACAGGGTGCAGCCAAGTTGGGGGTGGGGGTGGGATTGGGATTTGTAATGGGGTCCAGAACTCGGTGTCCAGGAAATATTAGAAAAAAAATATATAGGATGTCCTCACCCCCACCAATCTGAGCTGGGGGATGGGACACATGAAGCAGAGCCTTGGAGAGTTATTTTGAATAGCTATAGTTTTGCAGATAACCTCTAGAATGGTCATTTAACATATCTATAACCTTTAACTGGCTTCATAGATATGTTAAACAGCTGTGACCTTGCTCTGAGCCAGGGGGATGGGAGTGACATCAACCCATGATGTAACTGGGAGGCAACTTTCCCTGGTTAAAGAGCCTGCATAAGAGCTTGGAGATGATTGGCTCCACACCACAGGGCCACACCTGCCTGTACTTACTATGGCAGCCCAGTAAAGCTGGCAAAAATACAGGAATGCTGGCAGCTGTGATCAATTGTGGGAGGAGTCGGAAATGGGGCTTCAGAGGAAGATTGGTGCTAGGATTTAAACCCAGGTGCGGCAGCCATGTGGCATTTTGGGGGGATCTTGCTGCTTTGGCATCTTTTTGGGACCACATGGCTTGGGCAGAGAAGAACCACGGACTTCTATTTCTTTTTCTGAGATATGGTACCCAGGACTGGGCAGGGGGAGAAGGAAGGACTGTGCATTTGTGGGTATTCTAAAGGACTTTGGGATCTCAATGAAGACATTAAGTTTTTGCTCTTAAGTTTGTATAACTCTTTAAATAAATATTCCCCTTCCTTTTTACCAATCTCTGGCATTGAGAGATGTCTTTCCCTGGCAGAAGGCAAGGCAAACCTAGTACAGGGTGAGGGGGGACCCCTGGAGCACAAGGGTGGGTCCTTTCAGCAATAGTACATCATTCTCATCCCATCCCCCCTCCCCAGGTCTGTTCTGTAACAACCTCTTTAAAGCTGATAAAAGGCACTCACAAAGAAGGCAATGCAAAACAGTTACAAAATAACAAGATCTTCCCACAGTGTTTGCCTAGGCCCAGACAGTGGCTCAGGTTCATGTTGACACTGTCACAGCTCCATTCTCCTCACCTGCTGTTGGCATCCGTGATGGTGTGCTCCATGCTTGTGCATCCTCCTACCTGGTGCCTTTGACAGTGGCTCTGCCCTGTGGTAGCCTTGGTATATAAAGAACCCCCACTCCGACCCTCCATGTTTAATTGCTGCACTGTCTTCCTCAGAGAAAAAAGTTGATGTGGGCTCTGCCAATAAAAAACAGTATGTAGATTAGTGTGAGAGCAGGACCAATAGAATGGCATTGATCTGATCAAAATAGCATAAAGTACATAAAAAAATTTTGGTGTTCACTCCTGTCAACCAAAATGGGTGTCAGTCAGCCATGACAATTTGGTTTAAGAGGAAAACTACCTAAGTCAGAGCAGACACATCTGGCAAGGACACATACTTAAGATATCTGCACATGTGACCAGAGTAGCCATTTCTACAGAGTGGGGCCACCCATACATACATGAGCTGCTGGGGAAATTCCTCACTTGGTATTTGGGGTGCCAAGACACTTATCAAAAAGACCCAGAAAGGTGGAATATACAACTTTCAAAGTATAACTGAAGCAGGTTCCAGACCATTGCTGAGACAGCCAAGCTCCACACACCAGAGTGCTGCTCCATGCCATGCTGATGTCCCTTGGGATCAGATGCCAGAGGCTCTGCCCTGCTGGATTGGGGACTTAGTCTGCCCTGCTGCCCACCTGGCTCTGGAGATCCTTCCTTGCAAGATCCCTTGCCCACCACGCTATCTCCCAGATCTGCAGACTGAGACTCTGGGACTCGGGTTTGTTATTCCCCATTGATTGTTCTGCATGTGTTATATTTCTCTTAGGTTGTTAGAGTGTGAGTAGGATATTAATGTATGTTGATGTTCTACTTTGAGTGAACCTGCATTCAATAAAAGCTGAGTGAATAGCATAGTTACTATGTGTGATTCTTGTCTCTTCCTCTTTGCTGGGCTGCTCAGCAGGTGCTAGCATTGCCCGGCTGACTCATAGGAAAGACTATGTCAGGAGCATGCACTTGTGACAATTAGCCATAAGATTACATAATTTCTTTTGATCTGAACTCCTAAACATTCTTATTTGATTCAATGATAAGATTTGATATCACAGATAACATTCTTTGAGAGACTTTTCAGCCAGTAAAAATGAAGGACAACAAGTTTTGACTCTAAGGAGCAGGAAAAAGCCATTTTCTGAATAATTTTCCCCTTTCAAAAGGAATGCATCTTACTGAAGCTCTTGTGGCCCCTTTGTTGACATGTGCTCTGTTTTTTTATTGTTGTAAAATATCAATAACAAATTTATGATTTTTAACCACTTTAACTGTACAATTCAGTGGCAATAAGTACATCAACGTGATGGTGCAGCCATCATGGCTGTCTGTCTCCTTTCAGCACCCCAAACTGAACGTTGTGCTCATTAAACAGCCACTTCTCATCAGCCACTTCCCATCACCCGCTTCCCGCAGCCCTGGCCACCGTCACTCTGCCTTCCGTCTCTATGAGATTGATTACTCTAGCCACCAAAAAGAGAAGAAACCATATATAATATTTCTCCTTTTGTGCCTGGCTTCTTTCCCTTAGCCAGGACATAATGTCCTCAAGTTCCATCCATGTTGTAGCCTGTGTCAATTTTATTACTTTTTTGGGCATAATAATATTTCATTGTGTATACAGACCACATTTTGTTTATTTATTCATCTGCTGATAGACACTTGATTGTTTTTATCTCTTGTCTACTGTGGCTAATGCTGTTATGAACATGGGTGTGTATATAACTATTTGAGGCCCTGCTTTCAATTGTTTCAAGTATATGCCCAGAAGTAGAATTGATGGATCATATGGTAATTCTGGGTTTAATATTTTCAGCAACTGCCATACTGTTTTTCTGAGTGGCTGCATCATTTTACATACCCACCAGGAAAGTACAAGGGTTACAGTCTTTCCCACATCCTCTCCTATACTTGTCATTTTCTGTTTCATTTTGTTTTGTTTTCAATAATGGCCATCTCAATGGGCATAAGGTGATATCTCACTTGGATTTTGATTTTCATTCCCCTGATGATTAGTGATGTTGTTGTGGCTACTTATGTTTTGTTTATGATGTGTTTCTTTGCACCTATTTGTTTTGAAAAGAGACTTGGGGGACAGATAAAGCTCAATGCTCTTTTGTTACTTTTTAGGAGAATTTAATGCACCTCGATTATCTTTGACAATTTTGAGTCAGCAACTAAGCTTGCAGACACAATATTCCATTCTTTTATTTCCTAAGAAAATGATGTACCAAGTGTTTCCTTCCCTTTGTTCTTTCTCTTTAATCACTGCCATGCAGGTGGGCCTCCATCTAGCAGAGTCAGCATGAAAGACTCCGAGAAGGGCCGACCAGCTTTTGAGGTCTGGTAGGCAATTAACCCAGGGCTCAGCTCAAATAGCCTGTGTCAATGAGCGTGGCACACACATGCATCATTGTAGAGGTGAAGGGAAGAAGAAGCCCTAATGTGTCACAGGCAATATCTCACAGAGGAAACCAAACCATAGAGCAGATTTATGACAAGAACAAATGCCTGCAGGTGGACTGTGCTCAGTAAAACTGATGAGTTACAGTGCAACAATGGAGCTGGAGAATCATTTTTTAGTGAAAGATGTGCAAAGCTGGTTAACAATAGGTTTAGATGTTCTGGTAGAAGGTTGACAGTTGCCACATGTCAGCTTTTTAGAAGTTGTTTTCAAAGGTGTGTTGGAGAACAGAGACTTCTTGTGGCAAATAAGCTTGAGAAGAAATTACTAGACAAAACTGTGATTTCTGTTAACCTGAGGACAACCCTTAATGAAACAATTAGATTCTCTTTAAGTACGGGCCTTAGCCAGAACTACAATCTATCTACAATGACATAAGGTTTACTATTTTAAAATAAAGTACTATCCAAATTACTCGAGACTGCATTTTAAAATAAGTGCAGTTTAAGCCAATAATATATAGTAACACAATTTTCAATTTGTGCTGTAATTAGTATATTAAAGGCAAATAGTGTTGCTAGGAGGTTTTGCTTTCTTGATAAGTTTAGTAGTCCATCTAAATCCTTATTCATATTTAATTTGCTAAACACTGTATTTCCCAATAGATTAAAGAAAGGTGAAGTTTAACTCAGTTCTTGTGAGCATTAGAGGGACTTAAATTATAGAGATTTTACTGTAGAGACTGAGTCAACACATTGCGTTGAAATTTCTATTGTGAACATCTAATTATTCCAGTTATAAGGATATTGCTTTTAGAATGTTTAACAACACTCAGTTATGGTTTCTTTTTTTAACTTTGTTCAGTAAAAGATTCAAAATCGACTGCATTATATTTTGAGTTTAAAATTATATTTTAAACAATTCATAGATTAACAATTTGTCCATGGGGCATCTTTTTTATCTTAAAGTTAGAGGTTTTCCTGAAGCCACATGGTGTAAATAATAATCAACATTGTACGTAGACCATTTCTTCCTTCCTTCCTTCCTCCCCTCCTTCCTCTCTCCCCTCCTTCCTTCCTTCCTTCCTTCCTTCCTTCCTTCCTTCCTTCCTTCCTTCCTTCCTTCCTTCCTTCTTCCCTCCCTCCCTCCCTCCCTCCCTCTCTCTTTTTCTAGTCATTTGGCACTTTTGCATAGACTAGACCTTGTTGAGGGTCCATTCTATAAAGAATGTTGCTTGCTTATTTTGCCCAGCTTAGATACCAGAATCTTGGAGGTGATTGCCAGTTTAGGTAATCTGTTGCAGATCTTAATTATATAATACCTCAAGCAGAGCAGATTCCCACTCTAGAACTGCACCAAATTTTCTGAATTATTTGCCATACAAAATCTACCATATACCACACAACCCAGATTTAGAGTGGTTCTGCTGCTTACTAACTAACCATCCCTCACCCTTAAAAAGATGAGAACCTTTCTCAAGTGTGGCTGAGAGCATTGCTTCTGTCCTGGTTCTGCTCTTGCCTTCTCTCTGTCTGCTCTTTTGTGATCCACTGCAGCCCAGTTGTTCACATTGGTCAGTTCCCAAGACACTGGTCTCTTGGTGATCGGAAATAATATTGTAAGAATTTTCTGTCTTTATTCCTCAAAGTTGAATTTTAAGAAAATGAGAGATTTCACTAATATGATGTCAGATAAATGCATGCAAATGCTTGACTTGCAGCCTCCAACTCTTAAAAATGTTTTAGCAATTGCCATTTACAAAATATTTCCTCTGCTGCGAAGAGGGAGTGCTAGTGGATGGTTCTAGACTTCTTGACTTCTACTGGAAAAGACATAACTTTAAGCATCATCACCATCACTCAGAAACCCTATTCCCCACCCCCAATATCCATGTAGTGCATTTCTTTTATCTCTTTCAAATCTTTTTCAATTTTATATTTTTATTGACACTCCCAATTTAATGCTGCCCTTCCTCTCTCCTCTGTCTTGTTTATGCTGCTTTGCCCTTTCTTTTATCCATAGTGCTTACATCCTTCTAACCTACTAAAACATTCACTTAATATTCATTGTGCTCATTTTCAAGCTCCCCTACCACCCCTGAGAAACATAACCTCTGTGAGGGTGAGAATCTTTGTTTTATTCACAGGCATATCTCAAGTGCCTAGGACAGTGAATGCCTGGCACATAGTTGGTGCTCAATAAACATCTTGTTGAATAAATTTAATCAGTAAAACATAGCAAATCATAATTGCTAATATTGATTGCACTACTTTCCTATAAAGTGCTGCACTAAGTATTTTTTAATACATTACCTCATTTGATTCTTCCAACGAGCCTGTGATATTGGTACGAACATTATCAGAGTCATCACATCACATGTGGTAAAAATGAGGTTTAGAAAGGTTAAATCATTTGTGAAAATTACTCAGCTAGTAAACAGGGATTAAAGCCTGACAAGATCTATAATGGCCTATAGTAGGACCAGCTACATAATTTACAGGGCTCTGTGTGAAAGGCAATTCAAGGTCCCTTGTTCAAGAACTGTTAGAATTTTAAGATGATGGCAGAAGAGCACTGAAGCAATTGCAGGGCCCCATGTCGCTGCATAGGCCTCATGTCCAGCCCTGGACCCATAAGTGTACATGCTTCGCCATCGACACTGCTTTTAGCCCTTTTGTCCCCATCTCAGGATGGGTGACATTCACTCTAGTTTTAAATTTAGAGCTGGAAGGAGCATGACAGATGAGTTCATTCCACTCATTTCACACATGAGGATACTGAGCCTCAGAGAGGTGCTATTTATAAAGGAAGACACTTTTGAGCTAAAGCATATCCCACATAAGCCCCCTTGGTATCGAAAGAGGCCAGAGAGACTAAAAGTAGGCATTTTTAAACTATAATCAAAAGAGTTAGAGTCATTGGTAATATTTCAAATACTGATGTTTGTCAGGGACTTATTTTAAAAAAACTAAGAAAGATTCAAGGATACCCTCAAGATGATGTCACCCTCATTTGCATTCACATACATTTTCTTAAAAAGAACAGAGGGCATCACACTTACAAATATCATTTGTCTATTTACTCCTCTCTACCTGTGCCCCTCTCAGATTTCAGAGTCTAATTGAAATCCTGCCTCTTTTTTCAGGCCTTTGCTTCTATTTAATCTAAACTGACATGCATACTTTGCTTTATGGGTTATATTGATATTTATTTGGGGTGAAATTAAGGCTCATAACACTTTAAAACACAGCACAAGTCAAGCACACGTTTCCCTAGCCATCTGAGAAATGAGGGCTAATGCTGTCATGTGACCCCTGGGAAATGCCCCTGCACACACAGGACAGATGAGAGTGAAAGAGGCAAAGATATCTTAGTACCATTATAAGATATTATTTTTACATTTTATTATGTAAACACATATGTCAAAAATTGCCATTTTAAGTATGCAATTCAATACCATTAATTACATTCATAATGTTGTGCAACCATCACCACCATCCATTTCCAAAACTTTTTCATTACTGCAGACAAAAACTCTGTAACTGCCAAGCAATAATTACTATTCCCCATTCCCCCAGTTCCTGGCAACCTCTAATCTACTTTCCATCTATATAAATTTCCCTTTTCTAGGTATTTCATAAATATTTGGTGGAATCATATAATATTTGCCCTTTCATAGGTAGATTACTTCACTTAGCATATTCTCAAGGCACTTCCATGTATCTGAATTTCATTCCTTTTTTAAAAATATATATTTTATTGATTATGCTATTATAGTTATCCCATTTTCCACCCTTTATTCCCATCTGTTTTGCACTCCTCCCGCTCTCATTCCCCCACTCTCAGTTCATGTCCATGGGTTGTACATATAAGTTCTTTGGCTTCTACATTTCCTATGCTATTCTTAACCTCCCCCTGCCTATTTTGTACCTACTATTTATGTTTCTTATTCCCTGTACCTTTTCTCCCCTTCTCCCCCTTCTCCCTCCCTGCTGATAACCCACCATGTGATCTCCATTTCTGTGATTCTGTTCCTGTTCCAGTTGTTTGCTTAGTTTGTTTTTGTTTCTGTAGGTTCAGTTGTTGATAGTTGTGAGTTTGTCATCACTTTACTGTTCATAGTTTTCTATCTTCTTTTTCTTTAGATAAGTCCCTTTAACATTTCATATAGTAAAGGCTTGGTGATGATGAACTCCTTTAACCTGACCTTATCTGGGAAGCACTTTATCTGCCCTTCCATTCTAAATGATACCTTTGCTGGATAGAGTAATCTTGGATGTAGGACCTTGCCTTTCATGACTTGGAATACTTCTTTCCAGCCCCTTCTTGCCTGCAAGATTTCTTTTGAGAGAGCAGCTGATAGTCTTACGGGAACTCCCATAAGACTGTAGGTAACTGTCTCCTTTTCTCTTGCTGCTTTTAAGATTCTCTCTTTATCTTTAATCTGGGGTAATTTAATGATGATGTGCCTTGGTGTGTGCTTCCTTGGGTCCAACTTCTTTGGGACTCTGAGCTTTCTGGACTTCCTGAAAGTCTATTTCCTTTGCCAGATTACAGAAGTTCTCCATTATTTTTTTTAAAATAAGTTTTCCATTTGTTGCTCTTCCTCTTCTCCTTCTGGCACTGCTATGATTCAGATTTCCATATGTTGGAATGTTTAAAGTTGTCCCAAAGGTTCCTAAGCCTCTTCTCATATTTTTGAATTCTTGTTTCTTCATTCTGTTCTGGTTGAATGTTTATTTCTTCCTTCTGGTCCAAATTATTGATTTGAGTCTGGGTTTCCTTACCATCACTGTTGGTTCCCTGTGCATTTTTCCTTTAATTCACTTTTTATAGCCTTCATGCTCTCCTGTATTTTGTACCCTTACTCAGCCATTTCTGTGAGCATTCTGATTACCAGTGTTTTGAACTGGGCATCTGATAGGTTGGCTATCTTTTCATTGCTTAGTTCTAGTTTTTTCTGGAGCTTTGATATATTCTTTCATTGGGACCATTTTTTTTTGTCTTGGTGCACCTGTTATGTAGTAAGGGGCGGAGCCTTAGGTGTTCAGCAGCGCAGGGCAACTCACTTGGCTATGTTGTGGTGCTATATGTCGGGGAGAGTCAGAGAAGGAATGATGTTGCTTGCTTGGCTCTTGTCCCACTTCAGTCACTTCCTTCACTGCCCACAAGCAAATTGGGCTCTTCTGGTTCTGATTCCCAGGTGGGTGGGTTTGTGTGTGTTCTAGGGTTCTGCGGGTCTGTCGAACAAACTCTCCTATGAGGCTGGGAGTTTCTCCCACTGCCACAACCCCCACAGGTGTTTTTAGTCAGAGGTTTTAAGTCTTTATTTCCCTGCACTGGAATCCTGGGTTGCTCAGTCTGCCTTGCTCTTCAGTTGTTCCTCCCAGTTTATCTGCATGCAAAAGTGGGACCACCCACTCCTTCAGCTGCCACCTTTCCCAGTCCATGAGCTGCGACCTTGTGGTGAGTCCTCTCCACCTTGGCTGCCCATCTTCATGTCTCCTAGCAGTCTGGATGAATATTTCTTCTTTAACTCCTTGGTTGTTGGACTTCCATACAGTTTGATTTTCTGGCAGTCTGGTTGTCTTTTTTTTTAATTAAAAATTTTTTAAGATTTTATTTATTTATTTTTAGAGAGGGGAGGGAGGGAGAAAGAGAGAGAGAGAGAGAGAAACATCAATGTGCGGTTGCTGGGGGCTGTAGCCTGCAACCCAGGCATGTGCCCTGACTGGAAATCGAATCTGTGATGCTTTGGTTTGCAGCCCACGCTCAGTGCACTGAGCTATGCCAGCCAGAGCTGTCATTTGTTTTTAAATTTGTGGTTGCCCTTTCTTTGGTTGTGGGAGGAGGTGCAGTGTATCTACCTATGCCTCCATCTTAGCCGGGAGTCACCCTTAATTTCATTCCTTTTTATGGAAGACTAATATCCCACTGTACAGATATACCATAGTTAGTTTATCCATTTATCTATTGATGGATACTTAGACTATTTTAACCTTTTAGCTATTATAAATAATGTTGCTACTAGTGTTGGTATACAAGTATCTGTGAGTTTTTCTTTTTTATTTCTTTGGGTCTATGCTCAGCAGTGAAATCATTGGGTCATATGGTAGTTGTATGTTTAACCTTTTAGGAAACCACCAAGCTTTTTCCATAAAAACTGCATCGTATACATTCTCAGTAGTAATGCATAAAAGCCCATTTTTGCGTATCTTCACCAACACTTGTTAATTTCCATTTTTGTTGGATAATGGCCATTCCAGTGGGTGTGAGATAGTTTCTCATTGCAGCTTTGACTTAAAGTTCCCCAGTGACAATGATGTTGCACATCTTTTCATGTGGAAAATATTTTTGACCTCACAGATTGCTGCTATAGACAGTAGCAAGTCTACCACATACCTATCCTTTTCCAACCTCCCATAATCTTTATGAATTAAGAAATGCAAATCTCTTATACCTTTTTATGTCATATAATAGCCTGGATGTGATAAGTGCACCCAAAATATTATTGATTAATTGTTTACCCAAATGCATCCCTTCTTCTTTAGAAAAAGAAATGCAAATTTGTTCAGGATAATGATGTGCCCAATTAAATGTACTCCTTACCCATTCCTTAGGCTCTCTTTCAGCCAGGAGTGGCCATGTAACCAAGATTTGGTGGCCTAATTGATGTCTACAGAGAGACTCTAGGAAAACCATTGTTTATCTGATAAAAGGGCTAGTCTCAAATGGCACATTCCCTTTCTCTTTCCCCTTCTTTCTGCTTGGAATGTAGACACCATTTCTGCATATGGAGTACCCATCATGCAACCCCTGGGGCAAAAGCATACAGTAAGAACAGTAGAACAAAAAAACTAGAAGGAGCCTGAGCCCTCAATGACTTCCTCAAGTCTCTGCCCTGGTCTGCTGACACTCACATTTTTTATTCAGCTAGTAAAGCCCAATTTGGTTAAGCTTCGTAGCTGGCTTTCATTTGTATGTGACCCAAAAGGATCCTTCCTAACTGTCACATTGTGGAAGCCATAAAAAGCCCTGACAGATGGGAATCTAGAGCCACCTGAACCTAAGGAGTAAAAAGGAGACAGGGAAGAGAAGTTGGATGTATAACAGAGTCAACTGCATGGCAAAACATCTCCATAGGTGAAATGTAAGGCAGAGGCTACCTCTCATGTCTTGTCTCATTACCATCCACTTGTGGTCCTGTAGCCTCGCCCTGTACCAATAGGCACTCCAAGCCTCTTCTCACCTTCCTTAGGGGCTTGGAGCATCTTGCTGGGATAGTCTTCCTTGGAGAATAGTTTAAAACATCATGTATTTGAAGCCAGTTGGCAAAGAAACACAATCTCTGAATTATTAGCCCAAGTGTCTGTTCATGCAGAGAGAGCTGTTCTAACAGTGAGGAATAACCTTGGCTCTCCTTGAAGGGTAAGGGAGAAATTAGAAATTAAATAAAAAAAAATGTTTGAACAATGAAGTTTTTGAAATGTCTGCTTTAAATCTCTTGATTTATTACAGAATAAAATAAATAGGAAATAGTAGTACTTTACTTTTATGAAAAATACATTCTTATAAATACTTAGACCCTTGTAGCAAACTTTAACTGCTGTGCTCATTAGTTCCATGGTGCGACTGAGTGTTGCCACATATATGCTTTATTTTCAGGCCATTTAAGATTATTGATTCATCTTCTCTAGTGTGGAACTCAATTCTCTAAGGACCGGTTAGCAAAACATTTCCCAGCTCACATACTACCCTTTAAAAATGATTATATTCAGTGTCTTCAGCTTAAAATTTTCCTCCTTGGTTTCCATGTGCTAGCAATTTGCACACCTCTTTTTATGTTATTAAAGACTCCAACCCCACTTGTGTTTCTTATAATACACAAGCTGCATGGACAAGATAGCTACCTGGAGGGAGGAAGAAGACCTACTGGCACCTACCCCAGGACCAGTACAAAGCTAGCTAGTCCTCAGGAGTGTTGCATCCCAAGCAGTCCTTGTTAGCACATACTTGCAACTGACTTTGCCTAACTGCTCAGACAAGAGAGGGAATCTAAAAACATTACTGTGGTCTGACTCTGGCTCATATTAAAGTAACCTCAAAAGAGCCAGGTATGATGGGGGGGAAATGTTGGTTTAAGAGCTGGAAGCACAATTTTTTCTTGAAGGAGAAACACTTCTGTATTTAAAAATGCATTGACAGGCCAGTCTAATTGGGAGGTTGGTCTCCAGGCTGGCTGAGGTGGGTGTGGCTGTCATAAAGGGCAGCTCATCTGCTTTGTAGGAGCAATGCCCATGAGGTTGAGAGTCCCAGAGGGTGAACGTGGAGGAGAGGGAAGAAAGCTGAAGAGAAGCCACAGCCTTGTGGAAGGAGGTTTGGCCTGATTAGAAGAGGAGGTAGGGCAGGATTGACTGAAGGAATTTTAAGAATAAGGTTGTTCAATATTCAGCTTTAAGCAATCAGTTATATAGTAACACTGCTCATTGCTCTTACTCCTTGTTCCTTAATCCTGACACTTCAATAAAAATTGATTACCAAATCATCTTTAGTGAATAGTGTTTTGGGGAAATCACATGGACATGATAATACTCATATAATTTATTTCTAGATTTGTCTTTCCCTCTCTTGAAGCATGTAGCAGCCTTTGCAATTATTGGACTCAGAGACTTGGGGAGGGCAGAACATTTTAAAGTCAGTGGCTCTCCCCATCTTTAAGTGAGTGTAAGCCATTAGAAATCAGTGAGGGAGAAAAGAGATAGCAAAATCCAGCATTGGGAGGAAGTGGGTGAGCTTACACTCCCAGGGAGCCTGGGCCCAGCTTGCAGCAGTGTCACAGGAGGGGGCAGGGCCACAGGGGGCATGCAGAAAAAGACACAGTAGATTTGGGGGTGAATGGGTAAAAGTGTGATTAATTTAAAGTGACAAGATTTATTCAAATGAATCAGGCAGTTGACATTTTAGGCCTTGAGCCCAGGAGAAAGATCTGAGCTGGAGACTATGAAAATCATTATTGTATTGTTCAGTGCTTCTGAAATTGCAATTCAAGAGCCATCTGTGTACAACTGCCCTCTTTCCACCCCCAAGTCATCTGGGAATGGGGCCCCAAATTATGGTTTTATTCTGCATCCCAGATGATTCTCAAGCACACTAAAGTTTCACATAACAGCTAGATGCTAATGGATGCAATGGGAGACAGCAGTCAAGTTCTGAGAAAATGGCCAAAGGGAAGGGCTAAGGAGAGAAAGTAGGAAAATGAATGAAATTATCCATTGGATTGGCAATGGAGTTGTTATTGAGGACTTGAGTAAGGACAGTTCTGGTAAAATAGATTCAAGAGCATGAAGATTATGTGAAATACTTGCAGGCAGTTCTCTGTGTGTGTATGTGTGTAACTTAGCTAAGGCACCCTACTAAGTTGAGACACCTGGCTTTTAGTCTTAAGCTTCATGTGGCTTTCAGCAAGATATTGCATGCCTGCCCCATTCTGACTTCTTAAACCAACCTGGAAAACATCTGTAGGCCATCACTGGATCCTCAGAAAAGAAGAAACTGACCTTTGCCTTCTGCTCTGCCTGCTGGCCCTTCAAGGTGACATGTGGTTTTGACCTTTGGCTTTGCCCTCTCATAGTCCTTTGGGACATGATTTCCTTCTCTACCTTCAATTTCATGCCTTAAATGGTGAAATGATAGAACAGCCTTTGGAAGATTCAGTTATGGTGGAAGCTGTGAAACTACAAGTTTTACAATTTGGAGGGCTGACTTACAAGATGTTCCATATGCTTTGAACAAGCAACTGACATATGGTGCTATTCTTCCCATAACCAGATTTCATGAGTGCAGAACCAAGGGGTGAAAGTGGGAGAGTAATCTTTCACTGTTTAATCTAATGACACACACAACTAAATTGGCTTCCCATTTTTATCAGATGCTATTGGTACCCCCTCATATTCCCTTGGCTTGTTGTGGAGGTTGCCTGCAATAGCCAGAAGTGCTGGAAGGTAATGCCCCAGAAGTTCTGGATAAGTAATATGGCCTTCTCACTCCCCAGTGGGATAATTCTGAGGTCTGTTTCACAATCCTTAACTAGTTTCCAGTGGGATTTATGTTTTGTGTTAAACCTAAAGTCTTCCCCCATTTAGAAATTATATTTAAAACATATCTTCATGTTTTGTTCATATGCTATTACTGTTTCATTTTACTTTTCCATCTTTGACATATAATTTTTTTAGTGTAAGATATTATAGAAATACAATAAAATGTTAAGGTGACTATCCATTTATCACAGCATCATTTATTAGGTAATCCATCATTTCCGCACTGATTTGATTTGCCACCTTTATTATATTCTAAATTCCTATTTGGATTCTACCTACTTTCCCCTTTCTTCACAACTTACTCTTTAAAGCTAACTGAAAAATTTAATATGCTTATTTAGCAATCTAGCATATTTCAAACTGCTTCTGTACTCAATCCTGTTTTTTTTAAATGGCAAAAAATATTGTAGCTTTATAATGTATTACAACATCTGGAAGGACAAGTGACTTTCCAATACTCTGATTTTTCAGAATATTCTTGGCTATTCTTATGTTAATTTTCCATATGATTTTAGAGTCATTTTGACTGGTTTTCTACCCCAAATCCAGTTGATATTCTCTTTGGGTATTGATGAATTAAGCAAAATTATCTTCCTTTTTTCTTCTTCTTTTTTTTTTTTAGTTTCTTTTATCTTTTATTTGGGTAGAGCTTACATATAGTGGACTCATTCCTTTTGGAAAGGAATCATGACACAAGTTAAGTGGAATAAGGAGGCCAGAGCTTTGGTTCCTAACTGCCATTCTCTATTTGAAAATTCTCTCTCTCCCTCCCCCTCTTTCTATCTGCCATAATTTTCCATATTTTTGATAATTAATCAAAGTTCAAGAAACTACAAAATGTGTGGGGACAGGAGATTGTCTATTGGTGTTGGGAACTGCCCTGCCTGGTATCAGAGGCTGAAACCCCCGCCTAGGCTAAAGCTAAGGAAACGCCCTTGGAACTGTGAGCCAGCAAGGAGACAAAAGCTTGTCTTCCTGGCAGGAATGCTGCTTCTGCTGCTTTATTCACAACTGAACCCCCAAAAAGCTTGGTCGGTTAGCCAAAGACGGGTAAGATTCCCCACGGGGGGAACGACCTAAGACAGGCATGATCACTTTGGGAGGCCCCCCAAAAGAGGACTGGGGGGGGCTGCAGCAAAAGGGGATGATGGACCCTCGCTCCTCGGCTTTGACATAGCCTGAGTTCTCAGCGTCTGGGAAAAAAACCTCCTTGTCTCCCAGTTGCCTTAGTTCCCTTGCTCTACCTAAGCCTGAAACAATGACAGGGTGGTGCAGCTCGGTACTGAGAAGAGCGGATTCCCCAGGGTGATCAGGCCTAAGAAAGAACATGTAAATTACTGTGAAACCTTCTTTGTTTAGAATGCTCTCAGTTGAATGAGAAGGGTCTTAGGAGGAAGTTATTTTGTTCCTCAGTCTTACAGCTCTTTGACCCCCAAACTCAATAGACCGGCAGAGTTCTTTGTTTTCTATGGTCCCTTACTTCCCCCTAATGAGTACTGTACTTTACCTGAATTATTATGCAAAATGAGCCCAATAAAAGCAGGTATGGACGGTAAATCAGCGCGCTCCTCACTAGAAGGGGTGGCCATTTCGTCCCTACTTCTCCACAGAAACTAGTTTGTCTCTGTGCATGTTTTTTCTCGCGTGTTTATCATCAAGCCATCCACAGCGTTCCGTGGTCACTGCTGGCCGGTGACCCACGCGCAACATATTGGAACAAAAGTAGAGGCTCTATCAGTTACCCTCTAGTTAGATCTTTCCTCTCTTATCCTCAGTATTCACATCTATTAAATAGGGATAACAGTAGTATCTCCTTAGAGCTACTGTAAAATTAAATGAGATTGAGTCAATTAAATTAGTACGGAGTCTGTGGGGAGATGGCATTAAGGGCCTCAATTCTTTATTTCTTCAAATTCTTTCTGCTATAACTTTGTCATGCCCTCTCTTTCTGCCTTTGGATTTAGACATACAACTGTGGCCTTCCTCTGGTTCTTGATAAAGAGCGTGGTCTCCTCACTTCTCAGTGGGATAATCCTAAAGTGTGTTCCACTGGGAACTGCTCTGGTCCTTGCTCTTCGAGACTACCATGAAAACATGCCTGGGCTATCCTGCTGGAGGATGAGAGACATATGACCCAATGAACCCTAGTACCCCAGCCAACAGCCAATAACCACCAATCCCCAGACATGTGAGTGGGCCAAGTGTGAATGAGAAGAACCACCCTACTGAGCCCAGTCTATAGACTGTTGAGCCAAATGTTTGTTCTTTTAAGCCACTATTGAGGTTGTTTGTTTCTCAGTATTATTTTTCAGTAAATCACTTCCATAGAACTTGACACAAAGGAGGTACTTAAAATTGCTTACATTGTAGTCCTTTAGTAATCACAATTTATTTTTATTTAAATCACAGAGATAGTTTATCTACTTTTCCCTTCCTTTGCAGCTTACTCTTTAAAGTGTCTAACTTTTAAATGTAATATGCCTATTTAGCAATTTAACATATTTCAAATTGCTTCTATATTGTATCTTATCTTTTAAATAATAAAACAATTAATTTAGTCTACTGACTGTTAACATTTCATTTAGGTCTCTGAGGTAATGTAAGAGAAACAGGAGACAGAACTTTCCCTTCAATAACACAAATCCAAAGAATATGAACTAATTTCAGTGATATAGGTATATATAGAAATGTTGAAAGAAAATTGGGGAATTCAATGAGCTGGCATTGAGTAGGTTTAGTCTGGTATTTTAAGCATAGTGTTGAGACTTTCCTACAGAAAAAGCCAAATGATAGAATAAATAACTAATTTATTTCTTCCACTTCTAATGTGGCCTCATAGCTAACACCTGGGCTGTGAAATGGGAATGTGAGAAATGAGTGCTGTACTTGGACACTCTTTTCACCTCTTACGTTGGCAGGTAGTTTCACAGGCACTTACTCTGAGATGCAGACAGTGTCATAGAGATGAGTTTAGTAGTACTTATAATGTTGTGTCTTGAGAGTACTGAATGGGTATAAACAGTACAATAACATTTGCTTTAACTCTACTCTGTCCACTTCCATTTAGGACTCTCTAGAAGTTCTCAATTTTGTTTTTTCACCTAATTCAAAGAAAAGGCTACTCAACTATTACTTTTTACCCAATTTACAGGGAAGACTGGAGCTGACCCTGGACACAGGCACTTGGTTCCATTATTCCTTAGAGGGAAGATCAAGCCCTGACTCTCCTCCTACAGCTTCTGATTTAGAGCTGTTGGTGGTTTCTGGACTGACCTTTAACTGTAAAAGATGAATTATGGCTCCCTAATGAATATATGCTCAGGGCTCTCCACCAACTATTATTTCTAAGCTGCACGTTCATAAGCAAAAACCAAATCATCATGCCAAGAGTGATGCCAATTGACTCAATGGTCATTGGAAGAAAGGGGAGGTCAAGAATTCCTCTCCCCTGTAGCAGCTGACTTGGCTCCCTGTTTTCTGAATCATGGACTTTCTTCCTTTTCATTCTTCTCCATTATAGACTATACAGTTCAACTTTATGTTTGGAAAAATAAAGCACGTCTGGCCTGATGTATGGGGAAAACAGGCAGCTTCTTAGCTGGAGTAATTTAAGTACTAACTGAAAGGTCTGCATCTCCTAACCACAGCCTGGATTTCATAGACTCAAGAAGTAGTTGTTCAGGAAGGGGCCTTATAATAATCTCTTTTGGATATTGTCAAATGACTTTTGCTCAGAAATCAGACATAATCTTAGATAAATATGTAAATAAATAATGTTGAGAGAAACTAGAACTGCTCTGACTGAGAGGGAAGGTGATAGGTCATGGTAGGTGGGTGTGAGAATCCCTTGGGCCTGTGGGAAGCACATTTAGAAAACAACAAATCTTGCCTGACTTTCATTTACTAGGGATTCAGAGAAGTGGAATGACTGGTGGCAAACAGATAATTAGAATTCACTTAATCCTTATTTTTGGTGCAGTGTTCTTTCCAGAATTTTAAATAATCATTGGGAAATTTGGGTAAATGTGCATTATCAATGGGGACATTTGAAGAGATACATGAATTCTAGAACATAGCACAATGATGTTATATTTGAGTGTTGTGTAATAAAAGAATTCATATGTAACAGATACCTGAATTCTTTTAGAACATAACGACATTCAAATATAACCTGAATTTTCCTAGAACACAACACTCTGTACACTTTGGTACACTTTTTATAAGAACATTTTCAGGTATGTTTATAAAAAAAATTAAAAAATGAAAATTAGAAATTATTTAAAAAAAATACTTTGTTGCCTTGACTGCTGTAGCTCAGTTGGTTGGGTGTTGTCCTTCAAAGCAAAAGGTTGCCCGTTCTATTCCCAGTCAGGGCACATGCCTAGATTATGTGTTTGGTCCCTGGACATAGTAACTACGAGAGGCAACAAATCAATGTTTCTCTTTCACATGGATGTTTCTCTCCCTCTCTTTCTCCCTTCCTTCCCTTCTCTCTATAAATAAATAAATAAATAAATAAATAAATAAATAAATAAACAAATAAATAAATAAATAAAATCTTTAAAAAGATACTCCCTTGCCTCAATCTCAAGCTCCTCCCTAGAGGTCACTACTAACAGTTTGAATCATCAGACATTTTTCTATGAACACACACACACTTATACCTACATATATGATTATAGTGTTTGTTATTTACAAAAATGTAAATAATGTATGTATTTCCCTGGAACTTTATACAAATCAAACCCCCTCAAATTATTACACCCTATATTACACCCTCAAAATATAGAGGTGACACCCTTCCATGTGAGTATACTCACTTCATTTTTAGCTGCTTTGCATGTGTGATGTGAATGTACTTTAATGCATTTGTCCATAATTATGTTGGCCAATGTGGAGATTGTTTCCAGGACTTCGTTATTACAGTGCTACACTTAAGATTTTTGAACATGCATTTTTTCTACTTTTGCAACTATTTATGCCAGGTAGATATTTATGGCTTCAAAATATAATCAAAATATAAATATTTTGACTTCCAAATATTTATTCCTTGGAAGTAAAAAAGATACATTTTTGGTAAATGCTGTCAAATTATTCTAAAGAGAAGTGAGGCCAGTCAAGTCATTCTATACAGACAACTGACAATGCTGTTTGCCAACAATAACCCTAAATATTAATCATATTAACCTTTCTAATCTGATAAGCAAAAAGCCTTCCTTTGATTAGTTAGGTTAAGCTTCTTCTCATGTGCTTGTTAATCATTTGTGTTTTTTCCCTGTGGTCTTTATTTTTTTCTCATGTAAATTAGATTGTTCTTTATCAAGTGCTAGGAGCTTCTCATGAAGGCTTAATGCTAACCCTTTGACTATATATATTGCAACTATTTCCTCTGGTCAATTGCTTGTCACATAATTTCATTTGTAAAATGTTTTATCATACCGAGATTTTAAATTATGAAGCCAAAAGTGCCTATATTCCCCTTATAGGAAGCTCACATTTCTAATATTTTTTCAATATACATCTTTAGTACTTTAGTCACTGCTAGACCAACTGTCACAGTGATATGCTTTTCATTGAAAATAAATCATTATAAAGTTCAAGTGCAAATTTAAACTTGCTGCTGATGCCATGAATAACAAAATCAATATTTATGGAGGAGAGAAAATTCCCTTCTGATACTGCAGAAGATTAGGGAAGGCTCCAGAAAACCCAGATAAAAGGTATTTCAAGTTGCAACTTGTGATATGATTGGAAATCTCATGTTAAAAAGCATAAACAGTTTTACAAATTCCAGCTTCTTGCCAGTATGTTCATGTCTTTCAAAATGTATTGTTTGTCAGTGTTGCCCAAAACCTTGCTCTTAGGAGTCAAAATATTATAGGTGATTATTAACAATAAATGGTTGTTTAGCCTTTATTAGAAATCACCATCTTTGGATAAGCTTATCAATCATTTTAAAGAAGTATACTATAAGAAGAGCGAGATTTGTTATGTGAAATAAAGCTGGAACAGATCATGAACTTTGCTGCTGTGGAAAAACTGAGGTCTTCTGAAGAAATCACACTGGGTGGCCCAGGAAAGCCAGCAGTGAGTCATAAAATATCAGTGGATAAGGGTGATATGGGGGGTGGGGGGTAGGTAGTAAGGAGGAAAAGGAGGAAAAAAGGAGAAGAAAAGACTAAAGAAAACTCTTGAGAACTCTTTTGCACATAGAGCTGCTGTTACCTAGCTACTGTCTGATATCTCTACTGCATTGTAAGGGTCAGTGTCCCATCCATATCTACATCCCCAGTGATTGACACATAATAGGTGTTCACAGACTGCTTGCTGTTTGTTTTCACATAAATCTTGTTATGTGCACCCTGCATTACCATACAGTAACACTTAACTTGGTTCTTTGTGACTGGAACAATGATACTCACTGAGGTGATCAAAATTAAGAATAAAATTTACGTTTGGTCATTACAATGGTCTGGTACTATACAATTGTTTGACCTAAAAATGGAATTGGAAGAAAGATTTGCTATTTGTGCTTGCAACCCAGTGCCCTTTTTAAGGTCTAATGCAGAGGTTTGAGATGCTAGCCAGGGCTTCCTATCCCAGTGGAACTTATCAGTTATGACAGAGATCAGCGGGGCCTCTCTTTCTCCCTTTCCATCTCATTGCCTCCAGACAGATGGAAATCAAGACTGTATCAGAACTAAAAATACTGTCTAAAATCAGGGGTAATGAAAAGGCAAACAAATAAGCAGCACACATCACCATTGCTTTACAATGCATTCTAGAAGTCTATAAGAATCAATATATAACTTATATTTTATGTATAGATATATAGATATAAAGAAGTATCTGTATAATCAGCCAGCTGAGGCATTTAGAATACTTATGTGAAAAGGACCCAGAAAGCTGAAAAGGTTTCAATAGAAAATCACAGCTTAGTGCAAATCTGAAACTGATGTGGCAACTCCAGTGAGGTTATCCTATTTTGGAACATTGACTTTGGAACCAGATCCCTTGGGTTAAAATTCCAACTTTGCGGCCCTGGCTGGCGTAGCTCAGGGGATTGAGCGCAGGCTGTGAACCGAAGTGTCGCATGTTCGATTCCCAGCCAGGGTACATTCCTGGGTTGCAGGCCATAACCCCCAGCAACCACACATTGATGTTTCTCTGTCTCTGTCTCTCTCTCTCCCTCCCTTCTCTCTCTAAAAATAAATAATTAAAAAAACTTTAAAAAATAGTTAAAAAAAAATTCCAACTTTGCAAGTTGGAACCATGACTGTGGGCAAGTAGTGTAATCTTGGAGGCCCTCAGTTTCCTCTTTGGTAACAAGGAGATAGCAGTAAAATCTGCCCATGGTGATACTCTGTGAACTAAGGGAGAAGATACAAGTCACACACTTAGCATGATGCTGGCTTGGTCACCATTATTCCCTGTTTGTCTTGAAACCTGAAGCTATGCAAGGTTTGAGTTGGCATTTATGTGCCCTGTTCTCGGATTTCTGAAAAGAATCCATATAACCATCGAATGTGTACTTTAGAGACAAAGGTGTCTTGCCTGTCAGAGTCTATATTCCCCAGTGGAGCTCCCAGTAAAGAAATGATCTTGGGTACCCTACCATGGGGCTCTGAAGTAAACACACAATAAGTGGTGTGCTGAACCGGACACAGGAGGAAGAGAGGAGTCACTGATTCATGAGTGTCTGGTGGGGGCAGCTAACTGCTTTCCACACTTCACGGCCCTGGACGTGAATATTCAGATGGCTTTTGATCTGTGCCTTACCTGCATAGGGAACTGCTGTGGTATAACTGAACCCCAACTGATATAGCTAAGTAGAAAAAAAATTCTCTAATTTGCAGTCATTCAGGTTTATCAGCACAGCTTTGATATCCCAGAGAAGATGGCCAACAACCACAATAAAAAATTCAACATTTTTTTTTATCAAATAATATGCTTAGTGTACCCATCTTTCAGAAAATTTTTTTAACAATTTAAAATGCAGAGAAACTCACAGGATAGTTTCTTCTATTAGAAAATATTCACCATAGAATTCTTTAAAAAAAAACAAAGTTATTTTAGCACAGGAAAATAATATTGGCTTACTCAAATTTATCAGTCATAGCTTTCCTTAGTATTTCTGGGTTCATTTAAAAGTGGGTTTTATTTTTATTGGTATCAAGTAACTCAAATTTCAGATCTTAACCTAGAATAAAATATGGCAAAATTTATATATAGTTTATATTTACACTGTCGTATACCCTTCCTTTTCAAGTCTGTGAACCAATTTCCAAATAAATAATGTGAAATAAAGGCAAGGCTTCTGGCTACATCTTTGACCCACCCCATTTGTGCTCTCTGTGTGACTGATGGATTTGTTGCCAAGTATCACCTGCCCCTTGCAGACCTGTCAAGAGAGATGGCTGTGATCACCTAATTAGAGTAGAGCCAAAGGGACAAAGCCCAGGCTGCTTATTCAGGATTCCTGTGATCTGCTATTATCAAAGTCCCCAGGCTTTCTCTTCCAATGAAAATGTCAACCTCAGGGAGAAATGTCTGCCACAGCTTCTTAAAACACAGAGAACAGAGAAATTTGGAGAAGGGTTTTTATTTTAATTTTAATTTTTAAATTATATTTTATTGTTTACACTATTACACTTATTTCAATTTTCCCCCTTTTCTACTCCACCCAGCACCTGCACTTCCTCAAGCAATCCCTATGCCATTGTTCGTGTCCATGGGTTATGCATATATGAGGCCTGTCCAGAATGTATCCAGCCATGTAACATGAAAAATAGAGACATGTATTGAAGAAGGTACAAGGTATAAGAAACATTGTACATAGGACAGTGATGCTTCAGTCCCCTTCCAAGTAAGCACCTTGGAAGCTCACACAGCTTTCTCAATTGCCATCAGCTGCCCCATCATATTTTCCTAAATTTCATCAACAGTCTAGAATCTGTACCCTTTCAAAGGAAATTTTAATTTTGGGAAAAGCCAGAAGTTGCAGGGCACCAAATCTGAGCTGTAGAGTGGCTGAGTCACCTGGGTGATTTGATGTTTTGCCAAAAACTCTGCACGAGATGTGATGCATGATCTGGTGCATTGTGAGGAGGTGCCAATCACCAGCTTCCCATAGCTGTGGACTTCTGAATCATCAAAATATTTTCTGTGGAGGAATGTTCAAGCTTAACACAAAATTTGATGCAGATTCATTTCTCTACTTGCTCATTTTCAATGCAATGTCCACACAGTACACATGCTCACTCAGTAGCATCTACCACCCACACTGACTAGTACAGTGAAGTTGTCATTGTTCAAGCATGTGCATTTCAGTTCACTCTCCTTGGCTGCTAGGTTACATTGATGTCATGCAATCCATTCTCTGTATTAATGATGGCTGTGCTTTTTCTGGACAGATCTCATCTGTTCTTTGGCTACTCTATTCCCTATGCTGTACTTCACATCCCCATCACTTCTGTAACTACCAATTTGTACTTTTTAATTCCTTCACCTTATTCACCCACCCCCAGATTCCACTCCCATCTGGCAACAATCAAAACATTTGCTGTACCTATGATTATGTTTCTATTCTGCTTGTTTGTTTATTTTGTTTTTTTAGATTCAATTTTTGATAGATATGTATGTATTGCCATTTTATTACTCATATTTTTTCTTCTTTTTCTCTTCTTAAAGAACACCCTTTAACATTTCATATAATACTGGTTTGGTGGCCACTTAGCAAGAGGTATGGGACTTACTGAGGCCAGATGCTGTTCGTTTGGGAAAATTTTAGAAAAATCTGAAGCATGAGCCAGAAGAAGCCGTTTATATGGAAAAGCCACTAGAAACAGCTTGGGTGGACCTGAAACTTGGGTGGGGCAGAGCCTCAGGGAATCACCAGGGTGGGGCAAGCAGTGTGAGCCAGGTTGATGGAGTCTCCTATGTGCCCATGTGCTGGCTCTGTGGCTCTGAGGGGGGAGAATTCAGAAAAGGAACAATGGCCTCTGCCAGCGCTTCTGTCTGGGAGAATGCTGCCCCTCAGCCCTCGTCCCAGTGCTGGACAACTCTGCTCCTCCCCACTTGTATCTGATGCTCCCCAATCTGCTTTCCCTGTGCTAGAGCTTAAAGAAAGTGAGTCTGAGTAAGTCTGTGCACAGGCCCTTTAAGAGGAACTGCCTGGGACTCCAGCCATTTCTGTCTTCCACAGGAATAATCCCCACTCATTTTTGCAACCAGACGTTATGGAAACTTATCTTCCTAGCACTGGAACCCTGGGTCAGGGGGCCTGGTATGGGACTGGGACTCCTTGCTCCTGAGATATCCTCCATGATTTCTATTCACCACATGTGTGTATGGAACTAGCCCATTCTGTGTCTCTGCCCCTCCTACCAGTCTCAATGTGGTTTCTTCTTTAATTCTGTATCTTAGGACTTCCATTCAGCTCAGTTTCTGGTGGCTTTGAATGATGGGTATTCTATAGTTTAGTTGTAATTTTGATGTGACTGTGTGAGGAGGTGAGCTATGTACTGCCATCTTGAACAGGAGTCTGGGGAAAGGTTTTTAAAAATGTTCAAATCAAGATCATTTATTATGAGCATCAGTAAGGATATGCAAAAGACTTGAACTTCTATGACATTTGCTCTTCTTCAACTCTCTTACCTCTTCACTCCCAAAATTTATGCTAATAATATGATCACTAGCTCTATTTCCACTCCTGCCACATCCTCCCTATCAAAAGTGTGAACAGCATAAACAAAATCCAGGAAATAGTTTCAAAGATTTAAAAGTATGGATACCTTGCCTTTCCCTTTACTAAAGACATTGGCTTTCATTAGTAGACACTGTCAAATTAATTTCTATCTTTTCTTCTCTAAATCACTCTCCACCATCTGCTCATGCAACCAGGTAATTTACACAGTGGCATCTGTCTGATTTGCTTTATAATAAAAGATGTGGTGTAAAACTGCAGCATCCTTTTTTCCTTGATAGGAAAATATTCTGGGTATACCACACTAGGTGAGTAGAACAGGCAATGGGGAAATAGAAGTGCTTGGCAAACATCTGATTAGAATTTGTTTTCAGGAAGTATCCATGTAACTAAACAAGAAAAGGAATCTAAGATGTGAAACACTCAGGCACTCATTAAATTCTATTCAAATTTTGTATGTCCATTATTTCCCCAAGCAGAACCCATCTTTGCTAGAGTGGATTTTATAGTTACCAGAAATGCATCTTATTACAGATTCATCCATTCTGTATTGGAAAATAGACAACACATGTGTCTGATGGCCATTTAAGTTCACTGTGCATTGCACTTATGTCTCACATATTGATTTACTAAAATTTTATACTCATGGCTAAGGTTTACTATAGTAATGATCTAGAGCAAGAGCAGCAGGAAGGTTTGTATCAGTGAAGTCTGAAGAACCCAGGCCCAGACCTCAGTGTCATTTCCCTTCTGGGACTTCACAAGTATGCTCCTTCTAGCAGTGAAATACAGGGGTATGTGTGGTATGTCTCTGTCCAAAGAAGTCCCTATGAGTCTGGTGGTCTGGTCACATAGGCATTTTTGCTAGGCATCCAGCCATGGGAAGAGAAACTCAGGACCCCAATAATAATACCAGATACTCATCATCAATTTGATAAATTGGTATGACATGGTTTATTGCTATAAGTGTATATGACAAAATTATCAATCACTAACATATAGAATATTTTGAGGATCACATTCTTATGGATTGGCCAAGACTAAATATGATTCCAGATTCTTTTGGAGACAACAGTACTAACAGACCTTCTCTGTTAACTCTTTCCTCATACTCTTCTTATCTCCCATTGATTTCAATAATTTAAAAAATATGTTGTTGTTGTCATTATTGTGTTCATTCATTCTTTATTCAACAAATACTTACTGAACTAACAACATGTGTAAAATGTTGTGCCATGAGGGAATGGTCAGGAGTTTTACTGAGGAGAAAAGTCATACATATAGGCAAAAAAAATTATGAGTACAGCAGAATAATCATAGTGCAATCTTAAATATATAATATAATCATAAAATCATTTATCATAGATTAACATTTGATAAAATTTATGATTAGAAAACAAGTGTTAGGAAGTCAGAAGGCAGGGTCATGGAAGGCTGGAGGCTCCAAGTGGAGGTGAGCAAAAGTGAAGGACTTGAAGAGGAGACAGGAGAGTGGAGCATTCTAGGGGGTGTAATGCCATGACCCGCAGCTCTGAAGTGGGGCTCCATGAGAAAAATGCAAGGTTACTGCAATAAGTTATGAGATGTATGAGGCCCATATTCTGGAGGACTTTGAATATCAGACTAAGGAGTTTGAAAACCATCAATAATTCTCAACCTTGTTGTATGTTAAAATAACCTGAAGTGATATGAGAAACTACCGAGATGCCAGTTGTCTTAGTCTCTTGAGGCTGCTACAGCAAAAATACCATAACCTAGGTGACTTCAACAACAATAACATATTTCTCATAGTTCTGGAAGCTGTGAAAAGTCCAAGTCAAGGCTCTAGCAGATTAGGTGTCTGGTGAGAACCTTCTGGTTCATAGATGTCTGTCTTCCCACTGTGTCCTCAAATGGCAAAGGGGCAGAAGAGCTCTCTGGGGTCTCCTTTTTAAGGGTACTCATCCTGATCATTAGGGTTCCACACTCATGGCCCAATCACCTCCTAAAGACTCCAGTTCCTAATACCATTCTACTGGTGGTTCAACTTATGAATGTGGTGGGGGGGCACAAACATTCAATCTATAGGACTGATTCAAATGGTCTGGGCACTGACATTTAAAACTTCTCTCCAAATGACTGTAACATGCAATTAGAGCTGAAACCCTCTATAAGAGGTACTGAGGAGCCATTGGTAGGTTTATGACTAGGAACCAGATGCCCTGGAGTGGTGTGGCTTAGAGGGAGGGCACCAGTTGTACAGTCATGAGGATGGGATGAAGGTCTGCACTGAAGTTCCTGTTGGTTTTAAGCTTAAACTGTGTTGAAGAACATGATTCTCTGACTTTGTGCCCATTATACACCCCAGGGATTGTCCAGTACTCTCCTTCCTGAAAGGGACCTGCTGCCCAACAAATCCTCATTGCACAAAAAACCAAGAGGCTGGAAAACAACAAGCCTTACAAACAACCCCTTCTCTATGCAGCAATACTGATATATTATTTTTAGCAACTACTAGTGCTGCTTCAGGAAGAAGAGCAACTTGACCAATGTTCTGAAATTTTCCAGTACATACCCAGCCTAATCTTTAGTTTCCTCCCTCCAAGTTCACTCTATAAACCTGGGTGCACAAGAAGAAACTTTCCAGCTGGGTAACAGAGTTTATCCCAAAACCACGTCAGCCACTACCCCACTCATTCTTTGTGCTATTGTTCACCAACTCAGAAGGGATCATGCAATCCTCCAAACTCTGAAATTCATCCAGCAGCTTTCTAATGCTGCTTCAGTGGGATTGAAATGGAATCATCACCAACTTAGAGAACTCATCCTTAAGATTCTGTTTCTCTAAAGTCACTCTCAGTACCAGAAATAGTGGTGTGCACATGCTGAAGGCATTCTGATGGCTTCCCACCACTCAGATAATCAAGCCCAAGGGTTTTAACATCAGCCTACTAGGTCCTTCAAAACCTGGCCCTCCAGCTCCTGCATGTTCTCTGGCCTCATCCTGGCACACTGCCCTCACATGACCCTCCACTGAGATCCACCCTCCAGTTTAATTACTAATATTCTCTCTCTGGTTGATTTTTTGCCTGCCTAATTTCTACTCATTGTTACGTCTCTGTTTAGCTATTGCTTCTTATGAGAATCCTTCTCTGAGTCCTTAAAATTTAATAAAATGACCCTCCTAGTACTCCTGTAGTACACTGCACCTTTGTAACACTTGGGACACTACAGTAAATTTTTCTGTGTCTGACATGAGCTTGTGTCTCTTATGAAGGCAGGGACCATGTCTTTCTTTTTCACATTGTATCCTGGGTACTTAGCCTATGCCTGGCTAATGGTAGGCAACAATAAATATGTGTAGAATAAAATAAATGCAACCTACCCTTATCAGTTATGTTAAAACATCCCTAAGCACTCTTAAGGGATCACTGACTGGATTTAGGGGAAAGATTCTTAAGTGACACCATATAAATTCAGCTCAGAACTTTATTCTTCATGACAATGGAAATAGATTGTAAGAATGGTGAAACTGATGCTCACTGGTAAAACTAATTTTCTTCTACATAAATAGGTTGGCTAAATATTGAGAGGACCCCCTCTCTCATATAAATAAAGCCTGCAGTGGTCAGCAGTGCCACACAGCTCCCCATTTGAAATTCAAGAGCAAAAGAACATTAGGCAAGATCTCATCGTTATTTTTGCTATAGCAACAGCCTACAAATTTTGAGCAAAAAAGGGGCACACATAATAATAACATAAGAAGGCAATGGGGTGCATTTTTAAAAGAAATGACATAAAATAATAATGGTGAAAATGACCTTGCTATACCAAATCCTTGGAGAGTGGACTTCATCATTCATTGCTACTGCTGCAGGGCTTGTGCACTTTTAAAAGCTGACTAAAATATTTAGCTTTCCAGGGAGAATCTTCTTTTCATTTTTTTCCCTATACTATGCCAAAAAAGAGCTTGTCAACTGAAAAATGGGTTGAAATGAAACATCAATGAGTTATACCAGCCTAGAACACTGTGATCATTTGTCATTTATAAAAACATCAACATTGACTATTTCAGAATTTTAAAGCACCTGTTTTGCAATAAGTCATTCTATTGTGCAGAGGAAGTGCATTTTGATACAGAAAAATAAAAGGATACCCTTTTTATTTATAGTAAAATGTAAAGATTTCCAATGAAATGAACTAAAAACTTGTATGCCTCATTTAAGATGAATTATATAGGTTTTTATTATAGCATGCACATTTTTAGTTGACATTATTGTTTATATTACCTCTTCTTGATCATTCCAGAACATGAATAATAACATTAGACTATATACTTAATGAACAGTAAAACATACATTCAACCACTGGAAATGGGAATTGATCTCTACAATGCTCCAGCAATGTGACTTGATTGGTGACTACTTCTCTCAAATAAAAGTTCTTGCTTTCTTTTAAACTTTCTGAGCTAATAGGTTTAAAGGACATGTAGTCCAGACCAAAATGTCTAACCCACAAGACCAGAATACTTGCATCCTATGTGTGATCCATATATGATGTTAGGACCTGCACATCTAAAGCAAATTAAATTTTATTCCTGGATTTGGAAAGAAAGACATACATTGTATTTTTCCAGAGTCCTGAGAACTGTACAACAATGATAAAAGAAAATTGAATAATCTCTTTTTTAAATATTATGTAGCAAAACAGTTTATTCACATAGATAATATTTCAGTTTTTTTTTAAAGATTTTATGTATTTATTTTTAGAGAGGGGAGGGAGGGAGAAAGAGAGAGAGAGAAACATCAATGTGCAGTTGCTGGGGGCCATGGCCTGCAACCCAGGCATGTGCCCTGACTGGGAATCGAACATGCGACACTTTAGTTCGCAGCCCGCGCTCAATCCCCTGAGCTACGCCAGCCAGGGATAATATTTCAGTTTTGAGAAGGCTTCCAGAGAGCTTCTTAAATAAACTGTTTTACTAAAATAAACAAGATACATTATTAGTCTGAGCAGCAGGTCATTTCCTATTGCTTTGAACGGGGGAAAAACCAGCAACTCAGAACCAGTGAAGCAAGTCTGATTCTTGGGCAGAGAAAAGAGGCTTTGCGTAGTAATACATTGTTTTCGGGTTTTATTTTTGTCAAAGTATATAAGGCAAGTCATATAATTTAATAAGTATGAATTAAAAGAAGTTTGCTTGAATTTGTTAAAAAATAGTGTTTATGTAACCAATTATTACATGAAATAATTATGGTGCGTTGAAATTATTGAATTGTCAGGAGAACTGGATGTGATTCTACCAAGCTGTGAGTGCTCTCCAGGCCTCAGTGTTGCACCTTTGAATTGGGAGGGTTCAGATGACCTCTGACATTCCTCCTAGAGCCAACCTCCTGTGCTTCTGTTCACCTTACATCTCTCTTCATAGTACAAAACAAAACTGCATCATTATAATACCATGGATATGTTTTAACATTTGAGTTTTAGCCTTTTATTATTTCAAGAAAAAATTAATGTTTTGTATATTTAAAAAATCTTTTAGAATATTATCAAAAAGATCTTCCACCAGCATTGAAAAAATCCATATACTATAAAATCATAAAAAATGTTCTGAATACGAACATTATGAATAAGTTCTTGGGATCTAAAGTAGCATGCTGATTGTAATTAGCAGTACTGAATTGTGTACTTGCAATTTGCTGGGAGAGTAGATCTTAGAAGTTCCTACCCCACACACTGACACACATGGTAACTTTGTAAGGTGATGGAAGTGTTAACTAACTTTATTGTGGTGATCGTTTTGTAATATATATGTATATCAAATCATTACATCACACACTTTAAATGTCCATAATGCGGTATGTTAATTATACCTCAAAACTGAAAACAAGAATGTAGTATAATGTTGAAACTGAACAGATGGCTTTTATATACTGTAACACAGTCTTGGGGACCACTGGAATAGAAATAGAGGTTTGTGAAAATCAGAGGCGTCTCTATTTAGACTCTATTCAAAGCTAAGTGCATAGTCACTGAGACTTAAGTGTTCCTGAAACCTTGCCCTCCAACTCACTTTCCTAGGCAGCCTATTTTTTCCAACTGAGAAACATTTATATTTAATATTTAATAAGATACATTTAATAAGACCCAGCCCATCTCCCCCAAATTATTTTTAATTCTAACTTTACCTAGGTACCTGGACATGGATCCTACATTCTTTTAGCTTTTTGTTTTCCCTTAAGCCTACTAAAATATTAGTTATATATATGACAAAAGGCTATATTCTCAGCTAAAATAACCTACCATTATTCAGTTCTCTCAGTTACAGGGTCAAGAACAAGATCACTAATTTGATTGAAATGAAATGTTAATTGAGTTACAACTCTGCACTTGAAATAGAAAGCTGGAACAAAGCCAACTAACCATCCTTAAATGTAGTGAAGACCAGCTTTTTGTTTCAATGAAGGAACTCTGACTTCATGTCAATATTAGCTTCCTGATCCAAAGACACCCTCGCCCCCACACAGGACTTCCAGATATGTGCCCTACATAAAGGTCACAGCTCATCTCTTAGCGGCCAGAGGCTTAGGGGTGTTTTGCTCCTAGGAAAGCCATAGAGACCCCAACAAAGGAAGATGTAGGTCAAGTCAACAAGAGTGGAGCAGCTGAGCATCAGCTGTCTCCTTCCACCTAATTTTAAAGCCAAATCACCAATTCTGAGTTGAGATGTTTACTCCTAGAACTCTAATCAAATATTTATAATGACTCCTGGCTATTGGAGTCCAATATTTTTAGAACTGAGAAAGAAGAATATATGCCTTGTCTATCAGACTATAACAAAGGAGCAGAGGTGGCAGAAAAGGTGAACTTTTTTTACATCACTTTAATTTTATTTACACATGATACTCGAGTTAAAAAATAACAATAAAAAAATGTTAGTGCTTACACTTAAACTTTAGAGAAAAAACATGCACTGATCAGGGATGAAACCCAAAACCTTGGTGTATTAGGATGATGCTCTAACCAATTGAGCTGCCTAGCTAGTGCAAGAAGTGTTTTATCATTCTTTTTCATTGTTGTTGTTGTTTTTAGATATCGTTTTTTAATCTTTTTTAAATTTTATTTTAATTGTTGTTCAAGTACAGTTTTCTGCCTTTTACTCCCATCCCAGCCCGCTCCCCAGCCCTCCCCACCTCACTCCCATTTCCACCCCCCCCCCCGCAGTTTTTGTCCATGTGTCTTTTATACTTGTCCCTATAAACCCTTCCCCTTTTCCCCTGAAATTCCCTAATTCCCTCCCCTCTCCCCTCTGGTCACTGTCAGCCTCTTCTCAATTTCAGTGTCTTTGGTTATATTTTGCTTGTTTGTTTTGTTGGTTAGGTTCCTTTTAAAAGTAAGATCATACGGTATTTGTTAAGAATTCTTAGCAGCATATCCCACAATTTCTCATTTAGGACCATTGAAATTTCAGCTATAAAAAGTAAAATTTTACTTGAAGTAAAATGCTGTTATTTATTTTGTGCCTTACAATTATGAGACCATGGACTTAGAACCTTAGAGAAATTTTATATATAAATATATACATTTTTATATCTGACATTTTATATAATATATAAAACTAATTTAAAAGACTATGTAAGTATAGCAGCTTAGAAATGACAAAAGCACTTTCATTAATAATATTTCACCTGTGTCAGGCAATATTCAAGAACTTCAAGTACTTTTAGAAATACTATTTTATTTTTCCTTACAAAACCCCGTCAAGTAGATATTATCCCTTTTTTCTGGATGAATGAACTGAAGCTCAGAGAAATAAGCAAATTTCCCAAATCTCCCAGTCAGTACATAGCAGATCTGGATCTCAAACTCAAGGCTTGAAATTCTGAGTGGTATAACTTTAATGAAATAAACTCTGAATTTTTTCCTTAATTTTCTTTTCCCTTCTTCAGTGGATGTGATTGAGGAACGTGGGGCTCCTCATCTGTAGACAGATAACAGTGTTTGCCCCACCCGATATCAGAGCAAAGCAGAAGCCAGGAGAGGGTGAGGAGGTGGGAAGACCGGCCCTGGAAGTATGGAAGGGAAGCAGACTGGAATGCAGCAGTACTCTCAATGCACTCAGATACCTTTTAGCTCGGTGCTTGCCTTTTTAAGTAACTGCATTGGTTTTATATTCAATCATGAAATTGATTTTTTTTTTGAAGTTTGATGTGAAATTTGGAAATGGGAATTTGAAACCTGGAGAAAACTACATTACTGTTATTTTGAACTTTATGGAACATTACATTCAAATTTCCATGTTTAACTGGTAAGTATAAAATGGAGGCCAACAGCACTGATGGAAAGTGATTTTCTGTGCATGCATACATACATGCATGTGTCTGTGTGTGAGTATGTATGAGTGTGCATGTGTGTATCAATGTGCTGTGTACATGTATGTGCCTGTGTCTGTGTGTGAGTGTGGAGTGTATGTGGTGGGGTGTGTATGTGTCTATTGTGTCGGAGGTACTTGGGCCAGAAGGAAGGAGAGGTGACACCTTTGGGAAGTGGGTGGTGGTAGCCCCAGATTCCAAAGCCAAGCAATCAAATTAGGGAGGACAGAAGACAGATGACATGCGGGGAAAGGATACAGCAAGGTCAGTAGTGGACAGCCTGGGTGAACACTTCAGTTTCCTTTGTTGCCTTCTCTTCCCAGGCAAGAATGGTCTCATGGAGGCATGAGAGAGAAGCCCATACAGAGGCTCCATTGATCCTGATGATCAGTGTACATGACAAAGGTCACACTCAGGTTGTCCCCCAGGCCATCAGAATTTCACATGCCCCTGATAGTAAAGTGGGCCCGTAGGCAGCTTCCTGGAGTCTAAGCCATTAAAAATGTAGTCAGGGTAGCTGACCACAGCAGCTATTTTAATATCTGTGTCCTCTCTGCGCCAGGTCCTTCAGTTACCCATTCCCACTCTGCAAGGTAGGAATCTCTGTTCTTTTGTGATAGATGACACAGTGAGTCTCAAAGAAGTTAAGGGACTTGGCCATGGCCACAGAGCAGTGTAGACCTAACTTGATCTCTCTCACTCCCTGCTTAATCAGCACTCGTTGCACAGGTTTGCAGATGAGAAATCAGATCCAAACTGGGTCTCCTAAAAAGCTGAGTTTGTGAGAACACATGTGCCTGTGTAGGCAGAAGAAAGACTTAACTATCCCCTGTCTAGAATGGCATTTTGCTGGACCAGACAGTGTACTACATCTGGTTCTTCTCTACAACCTGCATGAAAGATCAGCAAGTAGGTGGGGAAAGTAATGGAGGGAAGCAAGAGAATAGGATCAAATGATTGCTCTTAAAATTATATTGTGCCAGTGGTTGGTTCTGAAGGGAAATCTGCCTTGGCCAAGTTTGGCTGACTGGATGGGTCTGAGTCAAAATGATGCAGCCAATTTCTGGTTCTCAAGACGGTTTTGGCTGCCTATAGGCAGATGTGGCAAGGCTACTAATGCTGAGGGCTATGGCCTGGTGCAGCCCCTCCAAGCTGGACTATGTTCTGTTCAGGATTCAATTTGTAAGGGAAGTCATTAACTCACTAACCTTAGTTGAGGCTCACTCTGAAAATGTCATCCAAGGCTCCAGCTGGCTTCTGGGTATAGTGGAGAATTATCCAAAGAGAGAAATGAAAAGAAGTAGAGGACCTTGAAGATGCAAAGCGCACCTTTGAGACAAGGGAACACCTGTTATTCTGACTCAGTTGCACCTCTAGGTTGAGGTTCCATGGTAGAAGCCTTTTCCTGGCATGTCTTCCATGAGCAGCATTGACCAAACTATGTCCTGTGGCTCACTATTCAAAATGTGGTCCTCAAACCAGCAGCACCAGCAGCACCTGGGAACTTGCTGAAAATGCATAATCTTAGCCCTATGAACCAAAACTTACTTTATCAAGCCCCCAGGTCTTACTCTGCATCTTCAAGTTTGAGAAGTGTGGGTCTGCTGGTCACTGGCACTCTGCACAGCGTTTGTAAAGGTTCAGGAAGAAAAACATTCATCATTTCAGTTATTACTCATGTATACAACAGTTGCCATCAGAAAAAAATCTTTCCAACTTTGTTTAAGCTTGTGCTTTCCAAATGTATTTCATGCTGAATTTTTTTTTTAAATGAAAGATGTATCAGCATCTTATGGGACATTACTGTTGGTTCCTGATAGAGACCTACTGCTAGAAGTCATTGGCAGGAGGAGCAGATGCTGAAGAATTTTATTGAGCATAACCTTAATGAGCAGAAATAGGGAAAGAAATTTATCAGAGTTTCCAAATGCCATTTCAGAAGTGAATTAGAAGAAAGATGAAAAATAGAAAAGCATTACAGCATGAAAGCTAAACAACTCAACTGTGAATCTGTCATTGAAGAGCTGTGTCATGTTAGGCAAGGATTTTAATCTCTAAAAACCTCATTTTTCTTCTCTGCAAAATGGGGATAGTCATAGATCCTTCTTCAACTGTGATGTTCAATTTAAATAATAGTTATAAAAAATTAACACACACTAAGTTCACAATGTATCTCTATTATTATTATTATTATTATTATTATTATTATGACTAATCTTATCTAGGGAGTGAAATGGTAAGCATATTATAAGATTCTATAACTTAGAACTTTCCTGTGTTTTTAGTTTTTGTTTCCCTAGGTTTGTTTCCAAAGGGATTAGCAATAAAACTCTTTAAAATATATAGTCTGTTTGTCTTCAGGTATAGCAAGGACTTGGAATATCTGTGAAAACTACTTCCCTTTGGGCAGTTTTAGGTACTTTTGTCATAAGCGCCTTTGCCATAGACATCTGTGCTGCAACCATGTTTGTGGCATCTTCACCACATAACTAATTGGCCATGAGGCAATTTTGCCATAAAAAATCTGAAATCATGACAAATAAAAGAGGGACATTAAAAGGACATAGTAAAATATTAAAAAGTGAATAATGAAATTAAAAATTGTATTGCACAATACAATATATTTGAATACATTTAAAGTGTGTGTAGATTTATGGCAATACTGCACAAATAATCTGATTTTATTTTGTGGATTGTACCTATGCCTTTGTCTTCATTCTATGGGAAATGTGGGTTCAACTCTGCACCCTCAAACAGGGTGCTTGGCCTCTCTTTCTCCTCCCAATGTAGTGTGTTTTAAAGTAAGAAATGAACTGTTGGGCAAATTGCCATCTGTAAGAAATGCTACTTTAAGACCAGCACCACCACCATGGCTACTCATCACTGTGTAGACCACTATGAGAGCTAAGATTTATACATGATGTAAAAATGGGAGCAACTGTGAGAAATTCCGTGGAGAAATAAAACCAAAACTAGCTTAAATATATAAAGTCTTCCAAAGGTGTTTGATTCATCAATGGAAAAATAAATTTAGCCAACCAAACAACAACAATAACAAAACCTGTCAACCAGTTATTTTATCTTTTTTTTTTTTTACAGCAAAATTGCCTTATGGCCAATTAGCTATTCGGCAAAAATGTTTGTAGCCAAAAAGCAAGATGTCTACCGCAAAGATGCTAAGGCAAATTACTGCACATGCCTTTTGGCAGTCAGCCTTGAGAGAGAAAAAACATGAAGGGCTGGAGTGGCCACTTGCCACCACCAGGAGGGGAGGAAAGGGAACTGGGTCCGAGGACTCACTGAAAGGAAGAGAGAGATGCATAAGGGGGAAACTTGAGTTTGGGAGGTGCCCTGGCACCACAGAGATGGGAAGCTCTTTGAAATTTCCTGATGCCTTTAAAAAATTTACTGCATCTTAATAACACTTCAGTTGAGAAACTGAATCTATGCTGTGGCATGAATTCTCTGTAGTGTAGTTTGTAGATAGTGGGAGTTCCGGCTTCAGTTTCAGCTTTGTAGAATCACTTGTATTTAGACATGTCTGAGTATTTCTAATAGATTCATGGCGGGGCCGGGGGGTGGCCCATTAGAAGTCTATTTGTACCTGAGGCTAAGGATAGAACTCATGAACTCAACCTAACTCAATAAACTTGAACCACTTATAAAGTCTCAATGTATGAGAGATCTCCTCAAGCTGGCTTCAATAGAGATGGCCTGAATCTTAGGGAGGAAGAGATTTGGAGCAAAAATGGAAATCTTTTAAAATCTATCATCATGAAGGCTTTGGTAGCTCTACAGTGGAATGCATGCCCTCTTTGCCTGGCTCCGGCCCCTCAAGGGCTCTCACTCTCCAGCAATGGCAGAGGAGGTGTTTAGTCAGCATTGGCTACAGGACCTCCAGCACCTCCAGCAAAGTGATAGCCATGCTCAACATAGGCAACTCTCCTCTAGCAAAAGTGGCTGTACCAGGAGAGGCCAAGAGGTCTTAAGATGCCACATGCTAATGGTTTGGGATCACATATGGAATTCCCTTGGGAAATTCCCCCAAATAGTTTCCAGGCAAACATTGTAGGGGTCAATGAGAGTCAGCAAAATATAGGCTCCTGTGGCCTAACTACCATTTTTAAGCCAGGTTAAGTTACCTTCAGAAAAGTCAAAAGGTAACTCAATTGTGCCTCATAATAACATAAAATAATAGCACACAATAGACAATGCATTTCTACACGAGGCTGATTACAAGTAAACTTGAAGTGCAGAGAATGGTACAAAATGCAATTTATCCCAGTGAGTTGCCTCTCTGTGCATGCAGAGACAGCCTCAGTGTGCTCCACCAAGGCCCTTCACATTCCTCTCCCTCCATTTTTCCTTTTCTATCCTACTTCCTGCCTCCCATTGTCCTGGCTCCACCTTGCACATGCCCTGTGTCATGAAGATTGTGAAGACTTCATTCCTGGCTCCACCCTGGAGGATGACAGTAGCTCCCTAGAGTCACAGAAGGTGCTTAATATTCTTTAGAGTGGCTCATCCACAGCATAGGAACCACCTGATTTCTTGTAAAATGCAGGTTTTGATTCAGTAGGTTGGAAATAGAGCCCAAGATTCTGCATTTCTAAAAAGCACCCAAGTGATTCCATGTTACTGGTCCACAATGAACACTTTGAGTAAAAGTGATAAAAAATACAAGAAAAAAATTCCCCTGCTGACATTGACTACCACTCACAATACAACATCAAATCACTAGGGGATAAAAAGAAACAGAAGAGATAAGGAAGATTGAGAACACCATCTGCACCATATGCAGATATAATCAAAGAACTATTGGGCTGTTCTAATTCTAACAATGCATCCCGCTCTCCCCTCCCATCAGGAAGATAGTGAAGAAACCCATAACAAAGAATGGCAAGAGAAAGCCTGTTCTGGTTCTGGCCTGGGCCCCATGCTTCTACAGTCCTTCTAGGGGCTAGTTTGTCTTTTGATCCACACTAGTCTCACACTAGCTCCTATCAGCCTACTCCAGCTTGTACTGGTCAATGTGTAAACTGCAAAGACTTCTCTCTCCATATTGCAGTTGTTGAGGGTGAGATCTTTGAAATAAGTATTTACCAACTGTATTTCCATTGATATATTATTTTGTTTATAATTATAAATTGCACAACTTATTCCATTGCTGAAGTTCAACTCCCCTTTAGTATAAAACCATTCACCAAAGGGAAGAGAAAGCCTGATACAACATGACTGCCACCAAAATGACCACATAAGTCTTCCCCATTTTATGCATAAGGATGGTCTCTGTCCTTTCCATATAAGCCATTCACTCTGTGGGTTTTTTTTTTAATGTATCACTATAAAAATGCTCCTCTGCAAAGTAATTCTAGTTTCAAAATCTATCTCCTTGCTGCCTTATTAGGCTACTGCTGTTTAACCCTATAATACTTCACTTGTTTGATTCGCTGCCATCTAAGTGGAGCATGTGGGGTGATGGGAGAAGCTCCAGATCCTGGGAAATAAGACATTGGATTTTTGTCTTTGAATTTGCATATAATCACTTGAGCATAAGGTGAGGAACAGTTCATGACATTTCACTGATAATAGGTATTTAGAAGCTAGCAGAGGAAAGAAAATTGGCTTAACTTCGTAATAGTACTATTGATTATAGTTATTTAAGCTCAATTACCATGTAGCTCAATAGTAAATTGGCTGCATTTATATGCATATACACATACATATATCATTAAATGTCCAGTTTTAATGTATATTACATTATATTTGCTCAATACAGTCAACTCTGTACAAGTGTAGGTCATGAGACTGAAGTACTAAGAGTCATGCCACAAACCACACAAGACACATTTTGTATGCACAGCGTCTGAGTTTATTTTGTGGTCTTTTCAATTATTTATACTGGTTGAATTATTATTGCCCTGTTGCCCTTAGGAACATGTCCTGAAAGCCCACATCAACATCCCATTTCACAGTGTGACTCCGCCATTGTTTTTGTTTCTTTCTGCCTTTGCAGTTATAGTGGTGTCTTCCCTCTCTCTGGAATGTTCCTGTCCCTGTTCTTGGCTTCCTACTAACAACCCATCCTTCAGGTCCTTGCTTTAGTTGCCCTTCTCATCTTTCCCTAAGCCTGGATTAGATGCTCTTTATACTTGATAATTTCTTTATCTTAAAATTTGCACATGCTATTCACACTCCTCGTCTACATATCTGTGTTCCCTTCTAGACATAAGCTCACTGGGAGAAGGGAGTTAGTATTATTTATTGTTGTATCCTCTGTGCTTGGCATAGTACATAGCACTTAATAAAACTCAATGAAAATTTGTGGGTTTTGTTTTTTAAGTATATTTTATTCATTATGCTATTACAGTTTCCCCAATTTTTCCCCTTTTATCCCCCTCCACCCTGCACGCCCCCCCCCCCCAATTAATTCATGTCCGTGGGTTGTACATATAAGTTCTTTGAGTTCTGTTTCCTTTTTTAATTTTTTGAAAATATATTTTATTGATTATGCTATTATAGTTGTCCCATTTTCCCCCTTCACTCCCCTCTGCCCTACACACCCTCTCCCACCCACATTCCCCCCTTTTAGTTCATGTCCATGTGTCATACTTAAAAGTTCTTTAGCTTCTACATTTCCCATACTATTCTTACCCTCCCCCTGTCTATTTTCTACCTACCTTCTATGCTACTTATTCTCTGTATCTTTTCCCCCTCTCTCCTCCTCCCACTCCCCTGTTGATAACCCTCCATGTGATCTCCATTTCTGTGGTCCTGTTCCTGTTCTAGTTGTTTGCTTCATTTGTTTTTGCTTTTGTTTTAGGTGTGGTTGTTAATTATTGTGAGTTTGCTGTCATTTTACTGTCATTTTACATGCTTTTTTAATCTTCTCTTTCTTAGATAAGCCCCTTTAACATTTCATATAATAAGGGCTTGGTGATGATGAACTCCTTTAACTTGATCTTATCTGAGAAGCACTTTATCTGCCCTTTCATTCCAAATGAAAGCTTTGCTAGATAGAGCAATCTGGGATGCAGGTTCTTGCCTTTCAAGACTTGGAATACTTCTTTCCAGCCCCTTCTTGTCTGTAAGGTCTCTTTTGAGAAATCAGCTGACAGTCTGATGGGAACTCCTTTGTAGGTGACTGTCCCCTTATCTCTTGCTGCTTCTAGGATTCTCTCTTTCATTTTTACCTTGGCTAATGTAATTATGATGTGCCTTGGTGTGTTCCTCCTTGGGTCCAAATTCTTTGGGACTCTCTGAGCTTCCTGGACTTCCTGGAAGTCTATTTCCTTTGCCAGATTGGGGCAAGTTCTCCTTTATTATTTGTTCAAATAACTTTTCCACTTGTTGCTCTTCCTCTTCTCCTTCTGGTACCCCTATAATTCGGATGTTGGAACATTTCAAGATGTCCTGGAGGTTCCTAAGCCTCTCCTTATTTTTTTTGAATTCTTATTTCTTCATTCTTTTCTGATTGCATGCTTTTTTCTTCCTTTTGGCCAACTCCATTGGTGTGAGACCCAGCTTTCATTCCATCACTATTGGTTCCCTGTGCATTTTCCTTCATTTCACTTATTGTAGCCTTCATTCTTTCATCTAATTTGTGACCAAAATCAACCAATTCTTTGAGTATCCTGATCACCAGTGCTTTGAACTGTGCGTATGATAGATTGGCTATCTCTCGGTCGCTTAAAAGTATTGATTCTGGGGCTTTCATTTGTTCTTCTGTTTGAGCCATCTCTCTTTTTTTTTCCTTCGGTCTGGACGCACCTGTTACTCATGAGGGATGGAGCCTTAAGTGTTCACCAGGGCGGGGCACTCCAGTTGCTGGGTTGTGACACTAATATGTGGGGGAGGGGTCTGAGAGGGAACAATGGTGCTTGCTCCGCTCTCTGTTGGACCTCAGTCCCTTCCGCCACTTTCCCCAAGCAAAGTGGGCAACTGGGCCCCTCTGGTGCCAATTCCCATGTGGTTGGGCTTGTGCACCTCATGGGACTTTCCAATGACCTCTCCTGTGAGGCTGGGAGTCTCTCCCTGTGCCTCAACCCCCACACGTGTTTTCAATCAGTGCCCCAAGGCTCTATTTCCCAGTGCTGGGATCCTGGGTTGTGGCGCAGTGCCTTGCTTCACAATCGCCACTTCACTGGGTATGCCGGTTGCCACCCCTCAGCCAGGGTCTGCCAGCTGCCGCTTGAGTGCCCAGGGTCCACCAGCTGCGATCTTGCACACCCCGGGTGCCTTATGTACCTGGTCCCAGCGCTCTCCGGTCTCCACGCTGCAACCCGTGCCCAGCTGCCCGATTCCAGCCCTCCTACTGGTCTGGATGAATGTGTCTATTTTAACTTCTTGGTTGTCCAACTTCCATACAGTTCAATTTTCTATCAGTTCTGGTTGTTATTCTATTTCTAAATTGTTGTTTTACCTATCTTGGTAGTGCGAGTAGGCACTGTGTGTCTACCTATGCCTCCATCTTGACTGGAAGTCCTCCATTTTTTTTAATCTTGTTTCTTCATTCTGTTCTGGTTGGATGTTTTTTTCTTCCTTTTGTTCCAAATCGTTGATTTGAGTCCTGGTTTCCTTCCTGTCACTGTTGGTTCCCTTCATATTTTGCTTTATTTCATTTTGGGTATCTTTCATTTGATTTTTTATTTTTTGGCCAAGCTCAGTCAGTTCTGTGAGCATTTTGATTACCAGGGCTTTAAATTCTCCATCAAATAGGTTGGCTATCTCGTCATCACTTAGCTTGCTTTCTGAAGTTTTGCTCTGTTCTTTCATTTTGTCCCCATTTCTTTGTTTGGTGCACCTGTTAAGTTGTAAGGGGATGAGGCATTAGGTATTCACCAGGGCAGGGCAACCCTCTTGCTGTGCTGTGGTGCTGCCTGTGGTGGAGGGGTCAGAGAGGGAACAATGCAGCTCCACTGCTCTCTCTAGCCCACTTTCCAGTGAACTCTCCTGTGAGACTTGGAGTTTCTCCCATCACAGCAACCACCACAGTCCACAGCCAGCTCTGAGTCTCAGTTTTCCCTTAAGTCAGCCCTGCTTGCACAGTCTACCATCTCACCTCAGATTCTCTCTGTCCGCTGACTTACCAGTCTGGTTGTTCTGTTTGACTGTTTCTTTAATTCTGTGGTTGTCAGGCTGCCATACTCCAGATTTTCTGGTACTTCTTGTTGTTTATTGGTTTTTGATTGATTGTTATATTCCTTTTGGTTGTTTGAGAAAGTGAAGGATTTCTACCTATGCTTCCATCTTGGCTGGAACCCCCAAAACTTTGTTGAATGAGTAAATAAATAAGTCCTTCTCTTCTATTCTGCTCAAACACACTGCTTCTTCCTGCCTCAGAGGAGAATGACAGGCTGGTTGGAATAAGTTATTTTTAAGACTATTGTGATGAATGTCCAAGACCATATTAATATTTGGCCAATCAGTTTGTTTTCTTTATAATCAATATCAGCTAGACTATATCCACAGTCTTCATTTCATTGACATAATAAATTCTTCAATAATGTTTTTTTTTAGTTTAAGAGCAACTAAAATGCCTTTTTTAAAATTTTAAAACAAACAAAACAAAACTGTCACTGTTTGCAGATGAAATAATAGTGTACATAGAAAATCCTATAGACTCCACCAAAAATATGCTTGACCTAATAAATGAATTTGGAAAAACAGTGGGATACAAAGTTAATATCCAGAAATCAAAGGCATTTCTGTACACCAACAATGAAACAGCAGAAGCAGAAATCAAGAAAAAAAAATCCCATTTGAAATAGCAAAAAGAAAAATAAAATACCTAGGAATTAACCTAACCAAAGAGGTAAAAGATCTGTATTCAGAAAACTACATAACACTCAGGAAAGAAATCAAGGAAGACACAAACAAATGGAAACATATACCATGTTCATGGATTGGAAGAATTAACATCATCAAAATGTCCATACTACCCAAAGCAATTTACACATTCAATGCAATACCTATTAAAGTACCAATGGCTTATTTCACAGACATAGAACAAACACTTCAAAATTTATATGGAATTATAAACGACCCCGAATAGCTGCTTCAATTTTGAGAAAGAAGAGTAAAGTAGGAGGGATCACAATATCTGACACCAAACTATACTACAAGGCCACTGTAATCAAAACAGCCTGGTACTGGCATAAAAACAGGCACATGGACCAATGGAACAGAACAGAGAGCCCAGAAATAAGCCCAAGTCTTTACAGTCGATTAATATTTGACAAAGGGGGCAGCAACATAAAATGGAGTAAAAACAGTCTCTTCAACAAGTGGTGTTGGGAGATCTGGACAGCTATGTGCAAAAAAAATGAAGCTCAAACACCAACTTACACCTTATACAAAAATAAATTCAAGGTGGATAAAAGACTTAAATATAAACTGTAACACCATCAAAGTCCTAGAGGAGAACGGAGGTAGGAAAATCTCATATATTTCACGAAGAAACTTTTTTACTGACATGTCTCCTAGAGCAAGGGACATAAAGGAAAGAATAAACAAATGGGACCTCATCAAAATAAAAAGCTTTTGCACAGCTAAAGAAAACAGTATCAAAATAAAAAGAGAACCAACTGTATGGGAAAACATATTTGCCAATGATACCTCAGACAAGGGTTTAATCTCCAAAATATATGAAGAACTTATATGACTCCACTCTAAGAAGACAAGCAACCCAATTAAAAAATGGGCAAAGGACTTGAACAGACACTTCTCCAAGGAGGACATACAGAAAATCGAAAGACACATGAAACGATGTTCAATATCGCTAGCTATCAGAGAGATGCAAATTAAAACCACAATGAGATACCACTTTACACCAGTCAGAATGGCCATCATAAACAAAGCAACAAACAATAAGTGTTGGAGAGAGTGTGGAGAAAAGGGGTCCTAGTGCACTGTTGGTGGGACTGCAGACTGGTACAACCACTATGGAAAGCAGTATGGAACTTCCTTAGAAAACTAAAAATGGATCTGCCTTTTGACCCAGCAATTCCACTGCTGGGACTATATCCTAAGAACACTAAAACACCAATACAAAAGAACCTTTGCACCCCGATGTTCATAGCAGCACAATTTACAATAGCTAGGTGCTGGAAGCAACCTACATGCCCATCAGTAAATGAATGGATCAAAAAACTCTGGTACATTTACACAATGGAATTCTATGCAGCAGAAAGAAAGAAGGAGCTCCTACCCTTTGCAACAGCATGGATGGAGCTGGAAAGCATTATGCTAAGCGAAACAAGCCAGGTAGTGAAAGACAAATAACATATGATCTCACCTTTAACAGGAACCTAAACAACAAAACAAAGAAACAAGCAAAACATAACCAAAGACACTGAAATAGGGGACAGACTGACAGTGACCAGAGGGAAGAGAAGAGAGAATTTCAGGGGAGAATGGGAAGGGTTTACAGGAACAAATTTAAAGGACACATGGACAAAAACTAGGGGGAGGGTGGTAATGGGAGGGAAGTGGGGAGGGTTGGGTGGGTGGTCTGGAATGGGAGTAAAAGGGAGAAATCTGTACTTGAACAATGATTAAAATAAAATAAAATTTTAAAAAAATTTTAAAGTGCCAGGGTAGATGGGATACAATGAAGGCATGTTAGAAATTAATTTCTTAATTAAAAAATTGGGTTAAGAATTTCATTTTATTTCCCTAATGTTCTGGTAATGCGTCATCATAGTATTTGGTCTATAGTAAGTTCCCAGTGAACCTGAGTTACTAATCTTCCCCAACACACTCCTTCTACTTTAAGCACGTTAGGGAAATAGTGTCCTCCAAACACTAAAGAGGATAGAAGACAGACCACTGAGATTTAATTTATTTCTGAAAAAGGGTCAAAGGTTCCTCCCCTTTTATATGCACTAAGCTTTGGTCCTTCTTAAGTTTCATCTAAATTCAACAAGTTAGTTATTATTTTATCTGCTATGTACCCAGAACTGCATTAGGTTAATCTAGTGCAGCCACAGGGATAATTATAAAAGTCTATGATGCTGCCAATTCTTAAGCAACTTCAAAGTCTATCTGTAGTGATTCCCTTAGGGACTTGTACTTAGTGTTCCCAAAAACTCATATTTTTACCACTGGTTTCCATGCCTTTAAATATACTTTACGCCCCCACTCTTATCAACTTCTCCCTTTGGTTCCACAGTAGAAAGCATGTTCTACTAGGAATAGATATTCAGAGGCTATAGAGCAGGGGTGTCAAACTCATTTTCACCAGGGGCCAATCAGCCTTGCAGTTGCCTTCGAAGGGCTAAATGTAATTTTTGGACTGTATACATGTAACTACTCCTTAATAGTTAAGCGAGAGCTCTGTGCTGCTGCCAGGTAGAAACAAGGTGCCAGGCTGGATAAAAGAGGTGGAGGGCTGGATTAGGCCTGGGGGCCTTGTGTTTGCCACCTGTGCTATAGAGTAATCCCCCCAATGGAGTAAAAAAGTTCCTCCAATGTGTATACAATACACATATACACTATTAAAGAAATTTTGCAAAATATAACCCAGCTACATGAGTCCATTAAAACCACAGCAGACTCTGAGAAGCCTGAGCTGCTCTCTTACACTGCAGTGGAATGGTTGCATTTAATTAGTTCTTCTGCAGCTTATTCTGAAAACCAAGTATATATTGAAAGTTAAGGCTTAAATTCACAGAGTGAATAAATCATGCCTGGAATTCATTTTTTTAATGTCTCCTGCTGTGGTAAGCTATTGTGGAGGAGGCCAGATGGAAAATAACATCACCAAATATTTAGCAATATTTTTTCACAATGAGGTAAATTAAGGACACAACTTTAATTTGGATCTCAGATTTCTCTGTAGACTTTATAAGCCCTTTATTTTTTAAAAAGATTTTATTTACTTATTTTTAGGGAGGGGAAGGGAGGGAGAAAGAGAGGGAAACACCAATGTGTGGTTGCCTCTCATGCTTCCTCTACTGGGGACCTGGCCTACAACCAAGGCATGTGCCCTGACTGAGAATCAAACCAGTGACCCTTTGGTTCACAGTGACACTCAATCCACTGAGCCACACCAGCCAGGGTAGCCCTTTAAAGTTGTATAAATATCAGTATCCATTTGCATGGGTACAAAATAGGAGCAGCTATAGAAGGGAAAAGAACATTAGTTTCTACTTGGTGGGCTTCTACAAGCACTTACTGAATTTATATGTGTTGCAGCTCCCAAATGGGGTAATGGAGTGAGATAAGATGGTATACACACAAATTGGCCACCTACACGAGACGTTTGTGAATCTGGTACTGCCTCTTATGTGTTTGTATACATGCAGGTTATCTTTCTCATGCTGATGAAAATGTGAGTTTGGCAGATGCTTCTTTAAAACAGATGAGATGGTGATTGGCAAAGACAGAACAATGTGATTTATGGGTCTCAAAAGAGGAGACAATTGGTGGGGGAAACAGGAAATGTGAACCTATGAAAAAAAAGGTATAAAAGGAAATGATAAATTCAACCAAAAGCAAAAAACATAATGGTATACTAATAGTTAATAGATGTTAAACTAGTCTGTAGACTGTTACTTGGTTAAAGATAAAACAGAGAAGTATTTTGTGGAGCTTGATGCTGGTTGAGGACTTAAAAGTGAGAAAAATGGAGAGGCTGTAACTGAAAATTTCAGGGAAGAATTAATAACTTAATGTTAGGGGCAGGTCATTAGATTTGGATAAATTCCCTCAAAAAACCATCCAATTTTCACTCTTTTCTATCTACATTCATATTTTTGTGCTTTTCATTTGAAACTGTAGAATTACAGTTTCTTAAAACTTCTCGTCATTTAAGAAGTTTTAGCCATATGCAGATAGGTAGGAAAGCATGGGGAAAGTATGAGAGCATCAGGTGGACCTTCATGATATCTTTAAAATCATACTCCTGGTTATCAGGTAATATTCAACCTACCTGCTTCCTTGTTGGCAGAGCTCCAAATTTGATTTGGAATCTATTCTTCCCTCATGTGAATCAGGAGAGGTTGATCCCAGCCCCAGCCCAGGTCCAGAGCCAAATTCTAACCCATCAAAGCCAACCAAGATGGTGCTATTCCTCTTGCCCAAGGATTGTTTAAGACTGAGCCTATGGTTTATTGTGATCAATGAGATGGGAGAGAATATATTCTAAGGGACTTTCAGGAAACGTTTCCTCACTCTTACAAAAGACAGCCATGAAGACATGGTCATCCTCTGAAGACATGGTGTGGTTGTATCTAGGCTGCATCAAGAGGCAGAAGCCACGTTCAACAATGAGGAGAGCTAGCCTGATGACAAGGTTAATATGGACCAGTTGGAAAAATAAAGAGTCTAGATCCTTAGTGAGTATTTCTAAACCAATTAATTTAGCAATATTGGATATTTTCTTTTGTGGAACACTAAATTTCCTTATAGTTTAGGCTGCTTTTTGTTGGTGTTATTTCTATTTCTTGAAGCCAAGAGCATTTTGAGTGAGATACATGCTATTATCTAGAAATATCTCTGAAGATTATTCTACCTTAGTAACATGGGTGCCTGATGATATAAGATATATAGGAGATTATTTAGGAGGTGTGGCTGTTTTTCCCTCTTTCCACTCTAGATTACTCCTCTAGATCCTGGAAGAGGTTGAAGACTTAACTCTTACAGCCACTGATCCATGGCAAAGATTGGTGCTCAGGCTTTGCTGGAAGTAAGAACTACCTTGTGTGAATACTGTTTTTTTATTGTCCTAATTATCATTTGGACCAACTTTTTATTGTCCATCCACCTGGACTCCTAGATGCTACAGATGCAGGGCTCATTCCCACTGTGCTCCCTATCCTCTCCCAGCACTGTTGGTCTCTCTCTCTGACCTACTACAATATGGTACACTGGTCCCCGCCCTTATCCACAGTTCCACTTTCCTTGGTTTCAGTCACCTGCAGTCAGCCATGTTCTGAATATATTAAACAGAAAACTACAGAGATAAAAAAATTCATAATCTTTAAATTGCATGCTGTTCTGAACAGCATGATGACATGTTGTGCCATTCTGCTCCATCCCACCCAGGACATGAATCATCTCTCTGTATAGTGTCTACTACCTGCCCATTAGTTACTTAGGAGCTATCTTAATTATCAGATAGACTGCTGTGGTACTACAGTGCTTGTGTTCCAGTGACCCTTATTTTGCTTAATAATGGCCCAAAAACACAAGATTAATGATGCTAGCAATTTAGACATGCCACAGAGAAGCTATAAAGCACTTGTGTGAAGTGAAGAGGTATGTAGGCATAGAAAAAACATAGTAAACATAGGGTTCAGTACTATCTGTGGTTTTAGGCATCCATTAGGGTTTTGGAAGGTATCCCCACAGATAAGGAGGGACTCCTGTAATAAGGCTGTAGCCCCCTCTGCAGACAGAGCCCATCAGCAGCTAGAATGCTCAGGAAACGAGAAGGGGAGATATGTGGATATGCTTCCAAACTCCATGGAACCAGCAAAGGGGAAGAATGTAAGTATGTGGAAGAGAGCTGACAGGACGGGAATGGATGGAATTGAGAGTCTGGAAGGTTGTAAACTAGGGAATCCTACATGGGGGTACAATTCTGGGCCTTGATGCTTAAACACAGGTGGTTTGATCATTAAACCATATTAGGGAAAATGGTCAATATTTTTCTAGTTTTAGGTAGGAAGATTAACCAAGTGACAAGGACTAACAAAGTGAAAAGAGAAAAACTTTTATTTGACTGGATAAAATGAATACAAATTATAGTAATTTATGCAAACAGCACATAATTTGTGTCAGATTGTCCTGCTACACTACAACTAACATACATTAAACATGGTGTGGGTTTAATTTAATAGCTTGTGTCTCCAGCCTTCATAAGGTTGCTCTGAATCACTGTCATCAGCTAATGCAGTACATGGTATTGACTCACAACTTTACAAAGTGGAAGAGGCCACGGCCTATAATTTACCTGCATGCTTCCCAACATTTGTAGTGTTCCTTCATAGTCCATTGTGGAAATTAGTTAAGTTTTCAACCATTATTACCTTTAGACACATAGAAGTTCCACAATCTAATTTTTATTATGCCTAATATTCTTCCCTACTGCTTCAAAAGATGCTTACTCTTTATTTGACAGTCACTTAAATGGCATTTACTGAACACCAGGGATTTTTTTCTACATGTTTCTCAAATATTAATTCTCATCATCTTTATAACAACCTCAGAAGGTAGAGTGACAGACACTATTGCCCCACTCATGAGCCTTCAGTCCACCCCAATCATCCCTGCAGCCACGAGAGACAGTTCCAAATGGACTGGCAATGAGGACCAGTTGCTGCCGATAAACCTCCTGGTTTCCCTATGCTACATAATACTTCTCTTGCTCTCAGGAATGACCCACTCTGGAATGCCCCTTCATGAGCTTCTCTCTTTCACTATTTCACTTGCCCTTACTCCTTCACTTAAGCTTCTTCTCAAAAAATTACCCACACTAATTGCCCTGAGTGGTGTGGCTCAGTGGGCTGGGCATTGTCCTGCAAACCAAAAAGTTGCCTGCTGGTTTGATTCCCAGTCAGGACACATCCCAAGTCCTCAATTAGGGGCATGCAAGAGACAACCCATCAATGTTTCTCTTACACATTGATGTTTCTCTCTCTCTATTGCTTCTCCTCTAAAAATAAACAAATAAAATCTTTAAAAAATTACACACACCTAAGTCCTTTTCTCACAGTCTGCTTTGGGATATAGCCAAATGACAACACTAAGTTTTATTATAATATTTATTTTATGGGTGAACAAAATGAGGCATAGAGTGATCTAATAATTTGCTCAAGATCATCTAGTTAGTAAGTGGTCTGAATTTAAGCTTCAGTGTCTGTGTTCTTAACTACTACCCTATGCTGCCTCCAAAAAACATACTCTCCAATCAGGGGAGCACATCCATCTTCCATGTATCCACATCATTCTCACTAATATAAATGCGGGGAAGGAGGATTTGGCAAAATACTGCCCCCAGCCAAACCCAGTGTGTGGCCTGTTTGCTTAAATAAAAATTTATTGGAACACAACCACATTCATTTGTTTTCATACAGTCTATGGCTGCTTTTGTACTATAATGGCCAGACTAAGTAGTTGTGATAGAGACCGTAAGCCTGCAAAATCTAAAATGTTTATTGCTTGGCCCTTCACCAAAGAGGTTGCTGACTCATAGTATTTCTCTCTATATGTGATCTTTTCCAGCTGGCATTATTTAGTAGTTATCAGTGGGACTCTCAGAATGTGGCTTGACTTTGGGTTGGGTAGCTTTGAGAACTCTGAATGTCTAGTCCAGTGATTTTCAACTTTTTTCATTTCATGGCACACATAAACTAATTACAAAAATTCTATGGCATGCCAAAAAAATATATTGTTGCTAATATGACAAAAAGTAGGTATAACTTTCATTGATTTATGGAAAAAAATAGTAGTTACCTACCCTTTTTTCTCCAAATTAACTTTTTAAAAAATCAGGTGCCTATACTTGTATATAAGGATTTCTGGTATCATGAACTAATCAATCAGCCCTGGCTGGTGTGGCTTAGTGAATTGAGAACCTGTCTTCAAATCCAAATGTCGCTGGTTCGATTCCTAGTCAGGGCACATGCCTGGGTTGCAGGCCAGGTCCATGGTAGGGGGCCCATGAGAGGCAACCACACATGGATGTTTCTCTCCCTCTCTTTCTCCCTCCCTTCCCCTCTCTAAATATAAATAAATAAAATCTTTAAAAAAAAGAATTAATCAATCTGATTCAAACTTACTATGAAAAATGACCAATAAGATGAAAGTCTATTATGTGACCTATCTATTTATGATTCAAGAGAGGGCATTCATACCAGACAGCTATTGTTGTGTTGGCTGTTGTCATTTTTTTTATATGACAACCTAAGTGAAAAGAGGTCAGTTCCACTGACTAGCCAGGAACTGCATGTTTTAAAAATTCTTTTGGCACATGGGTTGAAAATTGCTGATCTAGTCAATAAGCAAGTTCCTACTGTGCTATTCTAACAGGCCCGGGGATCAGTCACATACCCAAATGCTGGGCCTGTGGCTTACTCTTTTCCTGGCTGCCAATCAAATGGTTTGTGACTGCTTCTCCTTTTCCCAAATTTGTCCCATTTTTAAGAGATTCAAGGTATTGCTTTCCCATTTATGGGTATACAGCATTGATCATGCTTCAACAAGTGGGTTAGTCTCAAAGGAAGTTTCTGCCAGAGATGTAATCATGCAGAAGAGGACCTCATCTAATTCCATGCAGGCAAGACTGATTTTGTTGTCTTATTTTAGATGATTCGATGGAAACAGTATGATTAGATTGGTAGAGTTGTTATGCTAACTATTTGTTTGGGAATTTTTGTGTCTAGGGCAATTTCAGCTGGGCCTGGCATCACAATATTTGCTTTATGCATTTGCACACAGGTGTAGAAAGAACATTTACAGACATTCACATCAAAGGCACCCATTTGCCATCCTAGGCAATCAAAAGGATATCTTGTTATGCATCATTTATGGTAATCTGCCAATTTGGAACTATTTTTTCCTTCTTTCAAGAAACCATAGTAACACTGTAAATCTCTGAGTGATATCTGTTTAGCCACACTTTGATAATAATATCTGCCTTTCCAGTCAATGCTTTAAGAATATTCTGAAAAATACCTCTTAGTTCAAGATGCTATAATAAAGTACCATAGATTGGGGGGCTTATAGACAACAGAAGTTTCTTTCTCAAGGTTCTGAATTCTGGACATCTCAGAGATCAGGGTCTCAGCATGGTTGGGTTCTGGTAAAGGCCCTCTTCTGGGGTGGAGAAAGCCAAGTTCTTGTCTCAGTTAGTGGAAAGAGATCATCTCTCTCATGTTTCTTCTTAAAAGAGTACTAATTCCATTCATGTGGACCTCATGAACTCATTTAATCCTATTCACCTCCCTAGGGCCCCACGTCCTAATACCATTCATTTGGGAGTAAGGTTTCAACATAGGAATTGTGGGACACACTAACATTCAGTCTATAACCCTACCATTTTATAAAGCAGGGAAAGATGCTGCTTGAGAGTGAATGGCATGTGCCAAGAAAGGAGAAGGATCTTTCATGCCAACTTGTCCTTTTCAGCAGGGTTCATGTAGTAATTGTTTATATGTTCTAGATTTACAGACACGGTCTTTAGACAGAGTAGTGGATACTTCTTACCGTAAACTCTTCTATCTTCTCAAGAAGGTTTTTGCAGGTCAAATAGGTTGAAGTAGGGAGCCACACACACATAGCCCTTGCAATACCTGAGAGCAAAATTCACCCAGATATGCACTTAATTGTCTTGTACCAGCTCAGCTATGGTTTCATAGAGGATATTTGTGAAATTTAGTGCCTTCCAATTGTCCACAAACAACTGGTAATCTCATGTACCTTCTCAACTATAATGAATTTATGATGAACAATCATCATTTCAAACAAGTGAATCTTTCATAGTGAGCTCCTCTCTTCAGTGGACTGTGTCTAAGAGACACTGCACTATCTTGAAACCACAAAGCAAATAAATAAATGGTTACTATTTGAGATATTGATAAAATATCTCAAGTTCACAAAACCTTCATTCATAGCCCCACTTTGCTGGGACTCCTTCAGAAGCAAATCTCAGAGAATTTATCATTTGTTAACCAAAGGACACTGATGTTCCTCTCTTTAACTGCTTTTGGCAGTACTATGCCTGAAACTGAAGTCTGCCATAGAGTAACAGTAATTTGAAATCATTACCTGTCACCCTTACCAGCTTGTTCATTCAGGTACTTTGCCTGGAATGTGCAAACAATGCTTCTGATCGTCTGAGATTTTCCAGGGAGCTGCCTGCATAGCTGAGCCTTTGTGGGGACAGCAAGTTTCAGTACAAGGGTGGAGGAGACCAAGGAACGAAGGGACGGGGAGGAATGTGTCCAAATTACCACAGCTTTCAAACCAAACAAAGACCCTCCCGCCTCCCTGTCCCCTGTGGATTCTGATACTCTTTTCCCAAACCCAGTCTCTGAGCTGATTGAAGCCTGAGGGTAGTGTTACGGCATCTCTAGTGTTTTTTATAGCTTCTGTGCTCGGTCCTGGACACACTTTGAAGACCCCAGCTGTGACTGTCCTTCCTGGGAGGCCCTGGCAGCCTGTGGCTGGAGCTTGTCAGTCATTTGTAAAAGCTGACATCCCTTAGGTATCCAAGGTACTTACTGCTCCGAAGTTACAAGAAGACAGGATTTGCACGCTAGCTTTCCTTCCTCCATTTGTATTCAAACCCACAGAGCTGTCCCAAGTGACCTTCTTATTACATTTTCTTGGCTTTGCTTTCTGCCCTAGTTCTTCCAGCTCTTCCCCTCTTTACATAATTCATGGCTTTTATTTCTTACTTAGTAATTTATTTTAAATCTTATTCATGCTTTTATACTTACTTAACCCGGGTCCTTATCTTGAAAAATGACTGCTCTTAAGTGACCAGAGAAGGAAGAAGTAGCAAATTATCAGTACTTTTTTAAAGAAAAGTTTTTGTAAATTATTGTATTTTTATTTTCAACCATTATAACCGAGCTTGCCAGGAGACAGTGGTTCTCAACCTTGGTTGCACACTGGCACCATCTGACATGCTTTAAAAATTTCTGATGCCTGGGCTCGCCTCCATTCTGTTTTTATTGGCGTGGGGTCAGACTTGTGCATTGGGAGCTTGAAAAACTCCCAGGTGATTCTAATGTGAAGCCAAGGCAGAGAGTCCCTGCCCCAGGCAATGCTGTGAAGTGAGGCTGTTTTGGGAAGTTTAGAGCCCCTCTACCTCCTCTTCGGCCACAACAACATTTCTTCCCAATTCCCTCACAAATCAGAAAAACTGCTCAAGTCCTTGTGCCACCACTGTGTCACCCTGGGTGAGTCCCTCCACCCGGCTGAGCCTCAGCTGGGCATTGTCCACCAAGGCTGCAGAATAGCATCCTAGTTTAGAAGCCCGGTCTGCAGTGTAACACATAGAGCCAGGGGTCCTGAGAAAACAAATAACACTGCACCAGTTAATGTTTCCTGTGGCCATACAGGAATCCCCTATCTGTCACCAATATGCCCCTGCAGAGGAAAAGACACCTCTTAGGGCCCTAGATCTGCCCTCTTCAGTTTCCAGCTCTCAGAACCTCTGTGTCTCTCACTGGGTTCAAAGCAACTGTCCAGAAAACCTTCTCTGACCACCACAGGTAAATCAGCAAAGATTTTGACTTTCTGGCACAGGTCTTGAGGTGCTCCAATGGGATTTTTTTCCCCTACCTGTCACCCATGCAGTCATGGAATTAGAGAGGAGCCAGAATATGTGGAGGAAGCCAGCCAGGTAGGGGCAGAAGCTGGCCTTCTTTCTCTGCTTAAGAGCATTTGAGTTGGTGCCTCTTCTATCATGAAGCACAGGATTGGTGCATGTGAACAAGAGACTGTAACATGTATTTTGTGGATGAGAAAATAGAGGCAGGTCATTTAACTATGCCCCACGGGTCTCTTTTGGGGATTTGGTGCTGTCTCCCCACCTGCAGGAAGATGAAGCCTTGTTGATGCAAGTCCTGAGATGTAGAGTGTGTTCAAAAGATGTAGAGGAGGCAACATGACACAAAAGACATCATTGCCTATGATTGTACTGTCCTGTGACATTCTGAGTCCAGTCCCTCCTGGGTGTTTGTTGTCACTAATCTCTCCTCTAGAATGCTCCTATCCATTGGCCACTGGTTCACTCCTCTGTTCAGTCATCTCTTCACTACTCCATTGCTCCTCACCCCCATGCCCTGCTATTTTTCTCCAGCACTGTGATCTCTACCTACAGCTGTATTACTTACATATTTGTGGGTTTTTTGTTTGTTTACTGGCCATGAGCTCCCCAAGGGACAGATTTTGCTTGTCTTGTTTATAGATCTTCTCTAGAGCCTAGAAGTTCTTCTGGCAAAAAAAAAAAATTTAAAATAACAAACAAAAAGGAGCAAAGTGAAGGAATAAATGAATAAGTGAGTGAATGAATGAATGAAACTTTGGGAGTAGGCTTATGGTTTCTGCATGTGTGAGACGAATGGCTCCATGCCATGCACTGTACCCGACATCTCATTCCCTGGCCTGGCACTATTCTTCTCCATGGAATGTACCACCTTCTGACTTACTTTTTTGTGTGTATATGTGTGCTTTCTATATTCCCTACAAGAAAGCACGCTCTGTGAAGGAGAGGACTTTTGCTTTTGTCTCTAATAGCCTCTACTTTCTCTCCAAAGTTAAGACAGCATAATGGGAATTCAATAAATATCTGTTGGTAAATAAATGAATACCTCACTCAGGAGAAGTTAAAGGCAATCAATATTTGGCAAAAGTGGCATCTCTTGGGTGTACTTCTTTTGTCATCACCCTCTATTTTTTTATACTTTTTCATCTTCTTGGTAAAAGAACATTAGGGAGATGTTTAAAAGCATCCTTTTAGAAACCTCAACTGGTGTGGCTCAGTTGGTTGGAGTGTCATCCCACACACTGAAATGTTGTGTGTTCAATTCCTAGTAGGAAGATTTCTACAAATTCAAAACCTAAGTCTTAAGACAGGTGTTGTCTCGTTAAAATAGACCATGAAATTAGGAGTCCCTAAAACAATGCTTTTTCTTTTTTCATCCTCACACAAGCCCATTTTTCATTGTTGAGAGAGACACACACAGAGAAAGAGAGAGAACATTTTTGCTGTCTTCCTTCATGGTCCCCAGTGGCCTGTGGATGTCTCTCCTCCCAACCAAATGCAGCACATCTCTACACAGCCTTTAACTACTTGCTTCTTCCATGTCTTTGCTCTTGCTGTTTCAGCCCCCCTTCCCTAATGCTTTTTCTCCATCCACTAATGGCCTATGTATCCCTCAGACCTAGCTCTTTCCAGAGCCTTTTCTGACACACAGCCAAAAGTGCATTTTTCATCCTCTGAATTTCTACAGGACTTGGTGTGTCTCAAGTGGTACTTAGGGCATCTGAGAAGAGACAGCTGGCTCTTTGGAGATTGTGTTGGTAAGACTGTAACCCAAGAATGTGTTCCCTGAGACCTGCAGAGGGATCTCAGTGGCAGGGAGTTAGCTGCCAGCTTAATCTCATGTTGACTAAAGAACTTTTAAGCATCATCAACATCTTTCTCCCCACACAAGTGAGGCCACTTTAAACTCTGAGCCACAGTATCTCTTCTACTGTGAAGTCTTGAAGAATTCCAGTGGTCTATCACATGTGGGGTTAGAAGCACAGGTCCCAAAAGTTTACCAAACTGCAGCTGATGTTCATTCCCTCCAGCCCCAGACCTACACCCTGCCCTGGGGCAAGGCTTCAGGATTACAGGACATTATTTTTACCTGTACCTAAAATGTTCCAGACACTAATAGGAACCTTTCCTGGCAAAAGGCACAAAATTTTGCTCAGGGTATCTGAAAACCTTTGCCTCATGAAAACTCCTCACAGACAAAGTAACATTTTTCTCAAGATAGGAGACCTGAATTCATTAGTGGTATATTATTGCGTTCCACAAAGTAGAATCTGAACTTACAACAAACAGCTTCTGTCCTTGGATCATATGAGCTCTAAATCTGCCTAGTCTCAGAGGAGTAAGGATCACATTCACAAAAGTAATCTTGAACTTCAGAGAATCACCAGGACAATAGCGATGCCACATACTGCATTAAGAAATAGTCTATTTTTATTTCTTTTGTATCTCTTGACTCTTTTGTCATATAATAACATGTTTGTGAGAAAACACTGAAGCAATGTAAAATTTGATTTGCCAATAATGCCCTGTATTTCAGATTAATGAGAGATAGTTCATTTAAATAATTGGCACCATCCCTGGCAAATGCTCAGTTAATGTGTATTTGTCATTATTATTGATGAGAAAGGATAAATCCAAGCTTAAATCTAAAGATTTTACATATTCAGAGAACAAAGTCCTTTTTAGTATCTGAATATAATCTCAAATGAGTCTGTAGAAGAAGGAAACCATAGCCCTAAAAAAAAAAACACATTTCCTTTTGAAGTTCAAAATATCCCTGAATTTTCAAAACAGGGCACTTACGGAGCCATCATTGGAGATGGCTTTGTTTACATGTTTGGTCTCCTCTTATCCTTGTAGGTCAGAAGTTAATATTCTAATCGTTGACTTAAAAAATTATTAAGACTTCTTGTAGACTTCCAGTTCAGGTGATAGCATAGGCAGATATGGCTCGCCTCTTTGCACAATCACATCAAAATTACAACTAAAATATAGAATGGCCATTACTCAGAACCATCAGAAATCAAGTTGAATGGAAGTCTGGCAACTACGGAATTAAAGAAAGTGCATCCATCCAGACTGAGCCAGAAGGCTGGTGCCATATCTGAGACTCCGCAAACCTGGCTAACACTGTGTGACCCACCTTAGAGATCACCAGAGACTATGCCCCACGCAACTTACAGGCCCATGCAAGTTGATTTTCCATATGAATGGCTGGTCATGGTTCATGCTTCACATCTTCCTAAATCTTCTCAAACAAGCAACAGTGGCCTCAATGAGTCCCAGGCCTGGCATTAGCAGCAGCCAGCCTAGATACACAGGTTGGCTTTGCTTGGGAATCTCCAAGCCCAGCACAAGTAGCAGCCATTTTAGGTTGCTTTATAGCTCAGGAAGGGTGGCTCCAGCCAGAACACAGGGAGGGGTGTTCTTGGTCTGTACCACCCAGGAAACCCCAGGGCAAGCACATCCAATGGACAGCTATATTGAAGCACCACCACCCTGTCCCTGCACAGCTGATTCTCCACAGAGGGCAGAGGTTGGTGATAAATTGTCACAGCCAATTCTTGCAGCTGACTGGCCTGGGAAAATCCCTCCCCTTTATCTGCCAAAAGCAACCAAGGATCAACTACAAGAGGAGAGTGTACCTGGCCCACATGAAGGGTACACCTCAAGAACCCAGCTTGGGTCATAGGGAAGGCTGTGTGCCTGGAACCTACAGGACACCTACTACATTAGACCACAATACCAAGACACAGAGTCAAAGCAGCTCTGCCTAATACACAAAAGCAAACACAGGGAGGTGGCCAAATTGATGAGACAAAGAAACACGGCCCAAATGAAAGAACAAATCAAAACTCCAGAAAAAGAGCTAAACAAAATGGAGATAAGCAATCTATCAGAACCAGAGGTCAAAACTCTGGTTATAAGGATGCTCAAGGAACTTAGTGAGGACCTTAACAACATAAAAAAAGATCCAGTTAGAAATGAAATGTACACTAATTGAAATAAAGAATAATTTATAGGGAAACAACAGCAGAGTGGATGAAACCAAGAATCAAATCAATGACTTGGAACCCAAGGAAGCAAAAAACAACCACACAGAACAATAATAAGAAGAAAAGAATCCAAATAAATGAGGATAGTATGAGTAGCCTCTCAGACAACTTCAAGAGGTCCAACATTTGCATCATAGGAGTGCCAAGAAGGAGAAGAAAAAGAGCAAGAAATTAGAAATCTATTTGCAAAAATAGAAAACTTCCTTAATTTGGTGAAGGAAATAGACGTGCAAGTCCAGGAAGCACAGAGAGTCATAAACAAAATGGATGCAAAGAGGCCCACTCCAAGATATATCATCATTAAAATGCCAAAGGTTAAAGATAAAGAGAGAATCTTAAAAGCAGTAAGGGAAAAGAAATTAGTTACCTACAGGGGAGTTCCCATAAGACTTTTAGCTGATTTCTCAAAAGAAACTTTGCAGGCTAGAAGGGACTGGCAAGAAATATTCAGAGTCATAAAAAACAGGAACCTACAGCCAAGACTGCCCTGTCCAGCAAAGCTATCATCTAGAATCAACAGGCAGATAAAGAGCTTCCCAGACAAGGTAAAGTTAAAGGAGTTCATCGTCATGAAACCATTATGATATGAAATGTTAAAGGGACTTATTTAAGAAAAAGAAGATCATAACTGTGAACAATAAAATGGCAATAAATACATATGTATCAACAATTGAATTTAAAAAACTAAGTAAACAAGAAGAACAGAACTGAATCATGGATATCGAGAGTGTTTTGATGGTTGTTAGATGGTAGAGGAGTGTGGGGGAATGCGTGAAGAGGTGAGGTGATTAAGAAGTATCAATAGGCAGTAACAGAATAGCCATGGGGATGTAAAGTACAGTATAGGAAATGGAGTAACCAAAGAACTTATACATGTGACCCATGGACATGAACAGTTGTGGGGGATTGCCTGATGGAGTGGGGGATATTGAGAAGAGTGGACAAAGGAGGAAAAATGAGGACAACTGTAATAGCATAATAAATAAAGTATAATTTTTAAAAAAGACTGCTTGGGTCAATCTGCCCCATTCTGGACCTTTCTCAACAACAATCTCAACTTAACTCAGAGTGGAAAGTTTTCAGGCTTAACAAACTTCTTCCGTGGAAGGAAAAACAAAGATAGCAGCCCACATCAGCATTTGGTTCAGAGGAAGACAGTTGTGCTGTGCTCTGCTTTTTCTCTGACTGCATGTCCACAATGGTGATGCAACAGGAAACGGCATTAAACCTGCTCTCCTGCTCTGTGGTGAAATGTGTCACATGCCGTGGAAGCCTCCAGAGACTTGGACTAGAGGTCTGCAGGTAAGATGTCAAGATTAGCAACTTAATGAATCCATGATTCTTCAATCAGGTAATAAGTGGTTCCTGAGCACTGTGGCTCAGGAACTCAAAACTGCCATGAGGTGTTTAGTGAGACTCAGGGTCTTGTTACCACATTATGTTCATCTCCTCTTTGGGCAGGGAAATAAAGGGGAAAGAGATGTCCCTTTACAAAGAATTGTATGGGGCTTTCCTTCATCATGCCATATTGTGGTTATTTGTGTACCCACCTGTCATCTCCCTTTCAGGTTCATTACGGTTAGGGGGCTAAGGGATCCTAAGTTATCCACCTTTATATTTCTAGAGTTTATAATGGTGTCTATGCTTAATAAATACATGGTAAATGAATGAATTACATTTTTTTAACTCCCACATATTAGGAGAAGCTGGGTTGTCTCACAAAGGATGGGGTTGCAGGGGTGTCCAAACTATGGCCTGTGGGCTTCATGTAACTCAGGATAGCTATGAATGTGGCCCAACACAAAAGTGTAAATTTAGTTAAAGCATTATGAGATTTTTTTGTGATTACATGTTGCAGTGCATTTAATGTGTGGCACAAGACAACTCTTCTTCTTCCAGAGTGGCCCAGATATGCCAAAAGGTTGGACACCCCTGTACTATGCAGTCACATTGATGTCCCTGTGTACTGTGACAAGAACAAAGAGTACATTCTCAACAAAGCATGCCAGGAGATAACAGGTAAGGGGAAGCATAAGTCGACCTGGTGATCCACTGTAATCATGGAATACCAGTTCCTAGTGCTTTTTTTCACGCCAGGACATACATGTAAAGTGATAATATTGTGCAGCAAACTGGGATAAACCACTAAGGCTGCTTGTGACAAAAAGAGACTGGCCTAAAGGTTCCAGGTGCCTCAGACCCCACCAGCCTCCAGGACGGTTATAGAACTCTGCCTAGAAGCCCATCCTAACCATCTGGCAAGCCTATTGCCTGTGACAACCTGGTGGCCAGGATGCCCTAATGTGCTTGTTGCAAAAAGTAGTCTGGAGCCTATTATGACTCCTAAATATAAAATCCATAACCCAGGTGCAATTTCTTCTTACACTACTGGTGTCATCTCACTATATTTGCCCAGTCACGTGATAATGATTTGTCCTTCAGTGTGTGAACAAGTATGGTCATTTCAGGGCCTGCCTGGCTGGCCAGGGACTAAAAACTGGTTGTACAAAAATCCCTAAAGATTTAAACACTACCTTATATTTGTACAGCCCTTCATAGTTTATAAAAAGTTTTCAATTGATAACAAGGTATAGTCAAATATATAAAAATAGCAGGGTAAAAGAATGAACAAAACAATCTTTGAATAAAATATGTCTTATAAGTCCATTCACCAAAGCTCATATCCTTTCCTTTTAAAACTTCATTCAGAATCATTTACTCCTAGTTTACAAAAAGCTTTGAAAAACTTGGATCTGACTTACCAATCACTAAAAGAGATAAGGAGGGAGGAAAGGAACACTAGAGATAAGCTTATGACAGCAGTGAGATGTGACTATAGCAAGAGTAGATACAGAAAAACACACGGAAATCTGGAACTACTAAAAAGGCAAACAGTCTTGTGTACCTAAATTGCTTTTGAGGGCATTGTTGTATTAACCCTGGACAGTATGTGCAGTAGCCCCTTCTCATCTGTATTTTACCTTCACAATTTCAGTTATCCATGGTCTCTGGTCCAAAAATATTAAATGGAAAATTATAGAAATAAACAATTTATACATTTTAAATTGCATGCTGTTCGGGGCAGTGTGTTGAAATTTTGTGTGGTCTTGCCCTGTCCTGCCCAGATGGGAATCATCCCCTGGTCCATTGTTTCCATGCCGTGTGAGCTGCCTGCCCATCGGTCACTTAGGAGCCATCTCAGGTATCAGATCAACTGTCACTCTATTATAGTATGTGTGTTCAAGTCACCCTTATTTTACTTAATAATGCCACATTCATGTAAGTTTTATTACAGTACATCATTATAATTGTTCTATTTTATTAGTAGTTATTTTTGTTAACTCTGGCTGTGCCTAATTTATACGTTGAACTTTAGCATAGCTATGCATGGATGGGAAAAAACAGCGTGTAAGTATAGGGTTCAGTACATCCATTGTTTCAGGCATCCATTGGGGGTCTTGGAATGCATCCTCTGTGGAAAACAGAGAACTACTACAGTTGATATAAATAACAATTAACTGAGATTACAAGTCAGGAACAGGTTAAGTTGTGTTCTCCACACCCTGTTTAAGATCGTATGGAAAAATGTGATATATTTTAGAGAGCTTTCCATTTAAAATCTTAAAAAATCATTGCTTAAAAATATAAATACTGAGCTACACAGAAAAGTCTGCTATCAGCTCCTTTCTAAAGGGCTCCGGATAATCGGCATCTTACAGTACATGATTTTATATTGTGCTGTATTTGTTGAACAGAGTTTTATGTTTTGTGTCATTTATTTTAATAGCCAATATAGAAAAATGATTTCCATGTTTTCTCTTTCTTTGCATAAGCCCACTACATTTAGTTGCTATTTATTTAAATAGAACTTGATTAAATTTGAGTGGCCCTCAGCTAGATTGTTTTTAAGTCTCCTCACCCTTGCTCCAGATAATGAAACTGTAGTATGCAGCTATTTTTAGCATCCTTTGGGCAGTTAGAAGCAATGTTCTGATATTTGTCTAGCATAATTTAATACTTACCATTGAAACAATGAGCTCTGGTAGGTCAATTAGCTTGGACACACTTATCTGACTGACAAATCATTTTTCCCATGAGAAAAGTGAAGACTTCCCTGTATTCCTACCAAGGAGAAGTCAAATATTCAGATTTCTTATGAATAAAAAAAAGATGTATAAATACATAGTTTTGTGGATGGCCTCAAAATATATCACTGGGGATAGCAAACCTTTAGCAAATTCCATGCAAAGCTTCCAGTAGGAGTTGGGGGTGGAAGAAACCCTCTGTCATTCTCCACTCCATCAGAGATACCGAGAAAGAAAGAAAAAATTAATTGTCACCCACTATGTGCCAGGTGCTGAGATTTATGTTAACTCCTACAATATCTATATGCAGGAAGTAGAGTTAATGAGGCGACATAACAAGCCTGAGTGTCTCAGCCAGTGGGTGGAGGGCACTGTCCGTAATTAAGTGACCAGAGGCAGGAGCCCACAGCCCAGGGAAGGCCCTCTGGTCACCTCCACGAAAGACATTTACAGATGTTTTTTTTATTTTTATGGCTAGAGAATGAAACTCAATGAAGACACAAGGTGCCAAAACACACATGTAAAAGTTACTCCTGCTAAGACTCCCCATTGTGTCCTCTGCCCATAATTATCCTAGAACAGCAGTGCCCAGCTTTCCAGAGGATATTACAGAGGAAGAGACAGAATAAAATTGTGTGAGGATGCAGAAGCCGCTGAGCAGAGCAGCAGGGCCTGTCTTGAAGATGAGCCAGGAAGTGGTTGGGGTACCTGTAAGAGTGTGAAGGGCCAGGGCGGCATTCCCTCACAGCTTCCTTGGTAAGCTGATTATTTCCTCCTTAAGGAATCCTTGTTTGATTAGGTTTCTATCCAACTGCTTGTCTACAAATATGAATAAGTACCTGACTAAATAGCATTTTATTAAATTTGTGTACTAGCAAAAAAAAATTATTCATAAAGATTTGTAGGAAACTTCACAGTAATTATATTCACTCCTATGAGACCCTCCCAGAACTAACATCTTTCTCATTGACTATGTCATTCAGGTGATATGAAATAAAGTCCACTTTTTTAAATAAACTAGTTGACAAACAATTTTGTAGCAAAGTTCAAATTTCTCAGACCATAAACTCAGGCATGCCAAATATGGAATGTTCTTTGCTTTATTATAATTGTACTTTGTTTTTACCTTGAGCCTAATGTTCCTTGATGGCAGAAAAGACTTGACTAGGCAATTCAGAGCTCTCTGAGTCATTTCAGCTTTAAACTCTGTCAATTCAGAACTTTCCCCTCCCTCTCCTTGGGGTGCCATCTAAATTCTGGGAAGGTTATGAGAAGGTGAGACATTGAGTGGGTCAGCTGACCTGTCCACTGGTCTGGGTACATGCTGCATATACACACTTGTGCTTGGTACACTGTCCTCAAGTCTTCTGTGACTCAGTTGCACCCTTTACTCTAGGATCTCCAAGAAAATGTTGCTGCATCTGTGTGCCATAGGCCTGCAGGGGATTTATATGGAACCACCTCAGGCCCATCTCCCTTGGTGTACCATCCTGTCACCTCTCCTTTCCTATGCCACAACAGAGCAGGAGACACCTGGATGCCTGCCACAACTCAGAGCCCCAAGGAAAATTCAGGGCACAAAATGCTCAAACCACTCTGGGGGTTCCACGACACCCTGCCTCCCAGACTGGGTCAAAGGTGGCAGGTAGCTGTAGACCCCCATCACTGCTGCTCTATTATCCTCCTCCCCAACTCTCCTTCCTTTCCCCAAGCAGAATGTGCTTCAGAGCTGAGCACACTGACACTTAGTGTCCTTAGGATTAAGCATTTTCCCCAAGTCTGTTGCTATGGCAGAAACATTGGCTTTTCATACACAGGAGCCAGGCATGAAGACACAGAGCTCTTTGTGACAACTTATTACATCTGCTGGGAGTTCAAAAGTCTATCTTGAACCTCAAAAGCTGAACAATGATGTTCTGCTGTGGCCTTCACTTTTTGAAGCCAGGCTGCCAGAAAATATCCTGATGACAGACAAGCAGGATTATCCCATAAATAACCCAGCAGAAGAAGCTGTACCTGAATCCAGCCTCCATGCACCTGAGCCTCCAGATCCTAGAGTCCCTGGCTTTCTCAGCCTCCCCCTCAACTGCTGACCCCCATACTCAGACTGGGGCTCTAGCAATCAGTGTGTCCATGGGAGTGGGGGTGGCATCCTTCTGCCTTATGTTGTGTCCAGGCGTGCCCAACTCGAGCATGCTGCTTCTTAGGACTTGGGGAGAACAGGAGCACATATCCGCCTAAGGGCACATGTGCCAGCCAGTTCTAGTCATACCACCGAGGCCCTCAGGCGCTGCTGCTCCTATACTGAGGGGTAACCTCTCCACCAACATTATAATCTGGATATCACTGCCCATGATTATAGAAAGAGTATTTTAACCAGTGGACATGTGGACCAAAACTAGGAGCCAAAATTGAGTTATAGTTTGGACTGAGAAGCATCAGAAGTTCATGCAGCTCTTCAAGGACCTAGATTACATGCCAGGGACTACTGACTCCCCGCCATCCTCATGATAGAACCTCTGCCTTTTAAAAGGGCATAAGACTATCAGAAATCAAGACTGTATTGCCCTATCTCCCCTGCAACCAGGTGTAACCAAGTAATTAAGTGCTGGTTAGTCCAAAGGTGCGTGTAGCCACTGTGGTAAAAAACTAATAGAAAGGTAGTTGGCACACACCCATCACGTCATCCCTTCCTTTTCTTGCTACCTGAAATGAGGTTGTGAGGGGTTTTGCACCATAAGAAAGAGAGTCATGCTCTAGGGATGGTTGGTGGAGCAGTTTACCAGAGGGAGCCCTGAGCAACTGTGGGCAGACTAGGCAGCCTACCTCCAGACAGTTTTATGTGAAAAAATAAACCCTGGAGTGTTTCAGCCTCTGCTCATTTGGATTGTCTGTATTATGCAGCCAAACCAATTTCTGATACATCTAAATTATAAGCAGACTCAATTCTGCTTGGGTGTGGGGTGGTAGAGGAGAGTGTCAGAAAGTGGTCTGATGTCACTTACAAGTAGTGATATACATGAGTGATTCTTGAACTTGGCAGCAGCTTCAAGAACAGGCTGGGTGCAGAAAGGTCTTTATGTGGCAGCTCTGGAATGTGTTTGATGGCGTCTCCTTCTCTTCTATCAATGAGAGGAATGAAGTGATATAAAGGGTCTGTCTATTGTGCTTCAAGATGTCAAGTGCCCTTCTTCCTGTGACTTGAGGGGATTTGCTGTGGTTGCCATAGAGACCAAGTGAATCCAAGTTCAACCATGATAGTTAGGCCTTTTTATTCAAAGGGACATATTTTAAAGAGGAAACCAATATGTAAGATGGTAAGGTGACTCATCTTTCATTAGTGCAGTGAAGCATGCCAAAGCCTTCCTTCAGGATCCTTTTTTTAAAGTATATAATCAATATTTTATTGATTATGCTATTAGAGTTGTCCTAATTTTTTTCCTCCCTGCACCGCCCCCCAGCATAGAAGTTATTCCAAGAAGCCCATATTTATGAGTGAATCATAAAATGATTAATTAAGTACATTTCCCCCCACCCACTTAGCACCTGTCTTCAAAGACTTCTCTTCTTCCAGAATTTTAAGGAAGAAAATTAAGTCATCAATTCACTTTCTCTACAACATGAAATAATACATATTTTCTAGCTTTTTTCTCTCCCCCACATATTTCAGAGTTGTTCTCTGAACCAGCAGGTTGTGATGGAAATAGTACTACACTTGGGGTTAGGAGGCAGCTGCCTGTTCTCAGGCAGGACTGCTCTGAGTCTCCGTGTTTTCACCTGTACAGCAAGGGGTAAGGTGAGATGACCATGAAGATTCCTTCCAAACCTACAAACAAAAACCGCTCCTGACTTTACTTCTTCTCTCAACCATAGCAAGTACCTTAATCAGATTTCTCAGTTTCTTTCTTCCCAAACTAGAATGCAAGCTGGTGTTACAGATACTCAATGCATGTTTATTTGATGAATGAATGAATGAATGAATGAATGAGCTTTGAGACTGATTTACCTAATGTTATAATTTCATTGTTTTCCTTAATCAGTCAGACTCAGAAACTGATTTCCCACTGGGAATCAGTATCTATCTACTGGGAGCAATTCTGGAACCAACACCAGGCCCCTTTTGTTTCCTGTTGGCCTCCCCAGCCATTCTTTGTCCCTTGGGTACAGACACCTTTGGAGGTCCCAGGAACTGGAAGGTGCTTTGTGTCTCTGCCTCTTCTTGAGACTGAATTATATAAATGGAAAAATAATCCCAGTTCTGGTTCCAATAACATCTAAACTGAGCTCAACAATTTAAAAATCTTTCATAGCCACTTTTCAAAGCTCATTTCTTCCCTTGTTGCAGGCATTGAAACACATTTCTTAGTCAAAGGTCAAAAGAAAACAAAGACATCTAAAGTTCTTAATAGCCTTTGCAGGAGAATTCCAGAGAGACAGTGAAACCACACTGCAAAGGCGTAGGAAGCAGATGGTGAAGCCAGCAGTGACCAGGTCTAAATTCTGGGCTACAGGGCGAGTGTTCAGAGGGCCTCCCACTATGCACAGTTCATGACCCTTGAAATGCCTCTCCATGCCCTCTGTGAGAACTTTTGCTTTCCAATGCTTGTGGACTCTGGGAAACTGAAAACAAAACTGCTGGATTGCTCCAAAGAGAAGTGCATTGCTCTCTGATTCCAGCCCTCCCTTGGCCAAGGCCTCCTGACCTCACCGTCACCTCTTCTTCCTGGAATTTGTAGGTCCTTCCACAAAGGAGGGGAGGGGACTAATTTTGTGTGGGCCAAGTACTATGTTGTGCAACATTTCACTGGAGCCAGTACCAGTGTGAAAGGTATTATCTTCACAGCTCCTGTACAGGTGAGGAAAAATATGAGGAGAGGTCAAGTTGCTTCTCTCTTTAACTTTCTTTCTTTCTTCCTTTCTTTCTTTCTTTCTTTCTTTAAATTGAGATATATTTGACATATGACATTTGTAAGTAAGCCTGATGCATTTATATATTGCAATGATTATCATGTTAGCTAATCACTCTATCATGACACATAATTATCATTTCTTTTTTGTGGTGAGAACAATTAATCTCCAGTTTCTTAGCAACTTTGAAGTTTACAATACCCTTGAACACTGAACCACCCCCTGCAGTAAAAAATTCATATATAATTTTGACCTCACAGAAAAACTTAACTACTAATAGCCCACTATTGACCAGAAGACTTCCTGATAACATATACAGTCGATTAACTCATATTTTATATTATAGTGTTCTCTTACAATAAAATAAGCTATAGAAAAGGAAATGTTATTAGGAGACTCATAAGGAAAACATATTTACAGTACTGCACATATTTATTGGAAAAAATTTACATGTGAGTGGACCAGAGCAGAGCAAACTCTTGTTTGAGTGTCAGCTGTATTGTTGGCTGTGACCGCTATGCTGTGCCTCAGGTCTCTGGAACTTGTTCGTCTAGCAGTTGTTAGTCTGCACCCTGAGACAGCATCTCTTCCTTTCTCCCACTCCCACCCCCACCCTGGTAAACACCATTCTACTCTGTTTTTACTAGTTTATCTTTTTTAAGATTCCACATATAAGTGAGGTCACACACTGATCTGTCTCACTGACCTCGCTTAGCATAATGCCTTCATGTTCCACTTCCTTCTTTTTCATGGCTGAATAATATATTATATATACATATATTATTATATATTGTATAATATATATCATACCATATTAATATTATACATTATATGTATTATATAATATATATGAGATCTCTCTGGAAAAATTCCAGCCATTATAAATATAATGAGAACAGTTTGTGCGACATTGTTGTAACCTGGCAGCCAGGGACAGTGGACTGGAATGCACATGTGTGAACAATGACAAACTTCACTATACTAGTCAGTGGGGGCAGAAGACATCATTGAGTGAGCATGTGTACTGTGTGGCCATTGCAGTCAAAATGACTGAGTGAGTAGAACAATGAATCTGCATCAAATTTTGCATTAAGCTTGGACATTCCTTGGCAGAAACTGTTTGGATGATTCAGCTATAAGCAATTGTTGATTGGCTTCATCACGACAATGTACCCACTCCTGCACAGTTTTTTGGCAAAACATCAAATCACCCAGCTGACCCTACAGCCCAGATTTGGCACCCTGTGGCTTCTGGCTTTTCCCAAAACTATAATCACCTTTAAAAGGGAAGAGATTTCAGTCTGTCAGTGAGATTCAGGAAAATACAACGGGGCAGCTGATGGTGATTGGAAGAGCTGTGTGAGGTCCCAAAGTGCCTACTTTGAAGGGGACTGAGGCATCATTGTCTTGTGTACAATGTTTCTTGTATCTTGTATGTTCTTCATAACTGTTCCTATTTGTCATATTAAATGGCTGGATACTTCCTGGATTGTGTGTGTGTGATATATGTGGGTGTACATATATGTATACATGTGACATTTCACAACTTCTTTATGCATTTACCTGTTGACAGACATTGAGAAGTTGCTTTCTTAAACTCACCTCCCAGGAAGTGACAAGAGCAGAGTAAACCCAAATCTGTCTGTCTCCAGAGCCACCAGTTTTCACCATGGTTTTTTTCCATGCAATTCCAGAACTAGCTGTGAGCCAGCCTGTCATCGGGCAACTGGGCTGACCACTCACTCTCTGTGTTTACTACTATTTCCAAAGTAGTGCCTGAGATGCTGTGTGTTAGTAATCATTTTATGGAGAAAATTTTGACTCAAGAATCTCTCTGCTTTCTGATGGCTGTTTAATAACCTAACTAAAATGCTTATTATTTTTCTTTTTTCTTAATTTTATTATTCACCACATAACACATTTTCATGGTTAAAAATCAAAAATATATAAAAGGTTTCCTTAGAGATGTCTTGATTCCTTTCTTATCCCCTCAACTGCAGTCCTCTCCCCACATCTATTATAGGTGACCATAGTTCCCGGTTTATCCTTCCAGTATTTCTTTCTACAAAATAATGAGAACATATATACACACATATGTGTGTGAATGCATAAGAAATATATATATGTATATTTTTATTTACTCTTATTTTACATAGAGTAAACATATAGGATAGCACACTACTGTGTTGCACCTTTTTATGCTTAGCAGCGCATCCTAGAGAACACCCAGTGCTTACAGAACTCTTCCTCATTCTTTTTATATGGCTCCCAAGTACTTCATTGTGTACTAGTCCCTTAGTACTGGTTGATTAACCAAGTCCTCACTGATGGACATTTGTATTTCCAATCTTCTGCAGTTACAGATTATTCTGCAACTAATGATTTTTGTGCAAACTTGTTTTGTATTGGTGAAGGTGTATTTGGGAGGTTTCTCAGAAGCTGGATCAAAGGGCAAAGGCACATGTAATTTTCTTTGGTGTTGCTGAACTCCTCTCCATAGAGGCTGTACCATTTTGCACTGTCACCTACAATATGTGAAGTGTCAGATGCTCCAAGCCCAGTCCAGAGAATGTATTGTTGACCTTTCAGAGTTTTCACCAATCTGATAGGTAAGAAATATCTCAGTAAAATTTTAATCTTAACTTCTCTTATTGAAAGTCTGGTTGAACATTTTTCATATATTTAAAAGCTATTTTCCTTTTCTTTTGCCTGCCCATGAATTGTCTGTTTGTACATTTTGCTCATTTTTCTATCAGTTTTTCTTTGTCATTGATGATGATTTATTTTAGCTGTGCTTAAACTGTTAGGGGACATAGTCCCTTGTTGAATAAACTGCAGATGTTTCTCTCAGTTTGTCATTCAAAAGATTCTATTTACACTGGGTTAGGTTTGTCAATCTTTTCCTTTATTTCTTCTGATTATTGAGTCACAGAAAGTTTTTCCCACTCCTAGGTTGGAAATTCACCCAAGCAAGTTTTCTCAGAAAAATAGATGGGTTCATTTTTTATCTTGAGACCTCTGAACCCATTTGGAATTTTTCCTGGTATTTTGTGTGACATACAGCTTTCAGTTGTCCCAACACCTTTTATTGAGAAATCCAACTTTCCATATATTTGAGATATCACCTTTATCATACCTTAGATGTGTTCCTGTATCTCTTTCTGGACTTTTAATTTTATTTTACTTATCTTTCTATCATTCTTATTACATTCTTAATATAAGGACAATAGTTATATGTGTTTTAGGTAAAATTCCACCCTTTGCTTACTGATTTTTCTCCTTGTTGTTTGTTGCTTTTCTGTGTATACCCTGCTTTATTTTTAATGAAGTCAGATTTTGTGTGTTTGGCAAGCAATGGGAACATGTCACACTCCAATTACCAACTGGGTAGGTGTGGGGAACAGAGATTGCTTGAGCCACTCAGTAGCCAAGTGAGGAGACACTTGGAATGTTTTTATTAGGCTTGTCTCTGCACAGCAATTATGGGACCTTCCTCCTAAGCCTCCTTGATTGTTCTAAAAGCTCTTATGATGTGCCTTAAGTCTTTTTTGTGGACACCCTGACAACAAGGCATCTTTCCATCAGGGCTCTTTTCCATCAGAGCAACTTGCCTTCTGGGTTCAAGTTGAACCTGTATCCAATTATGCCATTGGATATAGTGGTAGAAGTCTGTTACTTCTACCCCAAGTGGCAGCTAACTTCCTGCAAATATTTTCTTTCCAACAAATTAAATTGTGAATGTGGCCATGTACCTTTCCCAGGTTCCTGTTTGGCTGGGCCATATCTCATGGGGATTGAAATGATGTGGAACTGGACTCTGCACCCTGCTCTGTGGTCACGAAGTCATACTGATGACACTCTTGAGAACTACCAATCAAGTACTTGTAGCCACAAGGGAGTGTCATTTCTTCTCCCTTCCCTTCCTCCCTCTTTCCCCAGGTTCTGTGCTTCATTCATTTCCTCACAACCCCAAAGTTTCACAGAGATTTGTCAGGAAAACATACTTTTAGTTCACTTGAAACTACTGTCTTCAAGAAGCCAAACAGAAGTCCAAGGGGGGCCTCCAGGGGACCAGGTTCTGAGGCAGATGCTAACCAGTCCTCAAAGTCTCACTCCTCCTCTTCAGCCAAAACTCTCCTTCTAGAGTTCCACAATCGTCCTATTCTTCCCTGTTATGGGTTGACTTATGTCTTCCCAAAGGTATGTGAAGGCCCTATCCCCCCCCCCCGTGCAGAGAATGACCTTATTTGGAAATACAGTTGTTGCAAATATAGTTAGTTAAGACGAGGTCATACTGGAGTAGGGTGGGCATTTAGTCTGCTGTGACTGATGTCCTTAAAAGCAGTGGAGACAAACACACAGCAAGAACATGGTCATGTGACAATGGAGGCAGAGATTATTTGAAGCTGCAAGCAAAGGAAAGCCAAGGACTGCACAGTAAGTAACCAGGAGGTGGAAGAGGGAGGTAGGAGTCTCTGCTACAGGTTTTAGAGACAGCATGGCCATGCTACCACCTTGATTTTAGACAGGTTTCCAGAACTGTATGAAAAGAAATTTCTGTTCTAATCCACCTAGTTTGTGGTGCATTTTTTGGCAGCCCTGGGAAACTAATACAGGCCAGAGTTTTGTTTCAGGAAGGCTTTGACCCGCATAATTCCTGTCCCAAGGTGCAGAATAGGGGACAACATATAGGGGTGTCCAACCTTTTGGCGCCTCTGGGCCACACTGGAAGAAGAGTTGTCTTAGGCCACACATTAAATGCATTGCAACATGTAATCACAAAAAATCTCATAATGCTTTAACTAAATTTATGATTTTGTGTTGGGCTGCATTCATAGCCATCCTGGGCTGCATGTGACCTGCGGGACACAGATTGGACACTGCTGGAACATCATATGTAGAAGTGGCCTTTCCTCTCTTTTTGTGAGACACTGTTTTAGGGGAACAATTTTGTTCACCAAAGGCTCAAGACTGGCTCATATAGAATGAGGTACTTTCACTGGGCCTATATTCCCTTATCAAAATGGGGTCAGCAGAAAGTACCTCTGTCCTTGCAAGTAGGGAATGGTACTGGCAGACACAAGTCCTCTTCTCCTGCCAGGCAGTCCTATTGGTTGCCTGTTTTCCCACCTGAAATTATCCTCACCTCTCTTCTCTTCTTCCTCAAAGTCCTACCTATCCTGGAGGTTTAGTTCAAACTCCTCTTCCACCACAAAGTCTTCCTCAACTGCCAGAGCACAGTGATCTTTCCCACCTCTGCATTCCACTAATAATCTCTGTGCTTCCCACTGGAGTATGTCGTGTGTGTTTCTTGTTATCTCCTACAGGTATGTGTATCCCTCATTCTGACCTTGTGATAGAGTCTTAAGGGCACCAATGATGCCTCCAAGCACTTGGTGCAGGGCCTTGCCTCTCATGAGAGCCCAGAAAATTCAGTACCAAACAGAGCAGACCTGAAAGTAGGTCATCAACCATAAACTAAAGAGGAGCCAATGGCTGTGAGTAGTAAAGTTTCCTATTGAAAAAGATGAAACTGAGCAAAAATACTTGGGATTAAAACATCTAAAGTGACATTTGTTGCTACAATAAATTTAGAAAGAGCCAATGACTGAAGAAACCTGACTAATTGAAATTGATCTCTCTGTTTCCACTCAAATTTTTCATTTTGTTTGTACTTAGATCCCCTCCTCTATCTGGGTTTTGGCCCAGTGATAATTGTTTTGATCAGCTTTGTACTCTCTCTTAAAGTATCTTGAGGTAATAGAATTCTGTTGTCAGATAGGAGCTTACAGGTTTTCTCATTCATTTTGAGGTAGGAAATAGGCATAGGCTTGAAGCCAGTCCTGAGTAAAAATTCAAATATTCTGTTATCAACTGTGGGCTGTTGTATGTAACTCATTTCTTTGAACTTTGGTCTCCTTACTATAATAATGGGATAGTAGATGTCTTCCCAGAGTGCTTATTGAAAGGGTTAAAATTATTGTGGATATTGGTTGCATGCATAAAGAAAGCTCTTAAAAACGGCATCTTTTTCATAGAAACTGGAAAACTCCTGCTGACAGCAGCTGAAGGCAAAGGGGTTTTCTGATGGCAGCTTCAGGTCCCTGACGTTCCTCAGTCAGGGCAGCCCCCACTTTGGTCTATTTTATATATTGAAATTCTGTGTAGGACTGCCCTATTTAAAATTAAAAAGAGTTCAAAAGTTTAAAACTCTTAAACTCTTAGAGTAAGATAGCACTTTTCACTCTATTCTTACCAAAGAACACCTGTATTAGTTGCTAAAACTAAGTGTATCTATCACTAACACAAAGTCCCCAAGTGTCAGGAAAAATACATTTGATTTCAATGGGTCATTTGAAAAGCCTCTGTTAGTTGGGAGAACTATCACTCTGCCCTACAACAGATGCCCAGAAAGTTAACTCACTCAAAAAAAAAAGGGTCTTGGATAAAAATGTCCAATAAATACATAAACTCTATACATCATAATATTTTGAAAGAATAAATGAGATAATACTGGAAAATCTTTGCTATAAAAACATAAGGCATTATTATTATATTCATGCTGTTCCATGATCTATATTTAATTTGTACTCCCTTATCTTCACAGGGCTCCCTGCAATCTGGAGATTAAACCAAAGGCAGGATTGAAGGTCATCCAAACAAAACTCGAAACCATAAATGTTTCATAACTCTGACTAATTAGAGCAGCTATGCCTAGGAGAAGATAGAAGGACAAGGGAACTGAGATGACATTGCTGCTGCCTCAGCTGCTGCTGCTGCTACTAGCTACCATTAATAGATTACTACACACCAGGCACTGTGTCGAGTATGCAAATGTCATAACCCCATACATAGAAGGTATTATTATCCCCAATTTACAGACAAGAAAGCTGAGTCCCAGAGAGTTTAAGTAATTACACATTGTCATCTAGTTAGTGAGTGGAGTAACCAAGAGTCTACCTTAGATGTCTGACTCAAAGACCAAGTGTTTAATAAGTGTGGTACTGTACTTTTTAGGAAGATGATAATGGACAAGGTAATTTTGACTTTTTGGACCTGCTATTTTTTCATTAGAAAAATAAAGGTAATTATATTATTTCTCTGTCTGTTTTAGGAAAATATCAAAATGCTTTATTGAGTAAATAAAATATTTCTAGACTTAAAAGTACAAGTTCAAGAAATCCCAGTTCAAGAAGGCAAAGTGTGTTTATTTACCTCCCCTCTGTCCCAAGATCCTATGAAAATGTTGATAAACATATATGAAGGATGAATAAGTCTATTAGAATGCTGAAAACAAAAAGCTGAAATTCGGATGACTTGGATACATTTCTGGGAGTCAGAGAACCAATAGGACTATATCACTGTACCAAAACAGAGTAACTTGTAAGCCAAAGCATGCCAGTCAGAAAGCTTCAGCCATGATCCTCACCTAGAGAGATTCTAAGCTTAGAGCCAGCAAGTAAAAAACAAACAAACATGGGCCTAGGGCAGTAATCAGGGAAGTTAATCACACAACAGAAAAGCCACAGAACAGCCGAGCCACTTAGGCCCTCCTTCCCCATTCCACATACAGAGCAGCTATTTACCCTCAGCATCAATGACTGCATCGTGAAGAGAGCAGATCTTCCTGAGAAGGGAATGGGGGTTTGAGTGGAGGTGGAACTATTGTTTAGCCTCAAGGGCTTTAAAGCCTCCACCGTAAGTACAGATCTCAGCTCCACTGCAAGAATTCCATCCCCAGATAAAACCCTTTCCCCTTGAGCAATTGTGATGGTCTTGAACTTGATGACTAAATGGAAGCTTGATTATGGCAAATCCATCCACTTTTACAGAGCTTTCCCATTCATAAAATGGCCTTCTGAGTAAACACACCTATTAGCAAAATCCATTGGCCTATATTAGTCAACATGATTCTTCATATATATGTATATGAATAGTCAGTTAAGAATCACCAGGCATTCAGGCAAATCAAGAAGAGGTGAGACAGGCTTTGATGAACACAGAATGGCCTCTGAGGAAACAGAGAAAAAATAATGAGAGATAACATATAAAATGTCTAATTATGCTCACAGAGACTTTGGAGATTATTGCCTCATTAAAACAAGTACTGGTTGCTATGGGGACAAAGGGAATCAATTAAAAACAAAATAGAATTATCAGAATTTGAACTAATTATTGAAAAATTAATTCAATGAAGAAGCTAAATAGTGGGATGGAAATACTTAAAGACCAATTTGGGGACATGGTTGATAAAAAGAACATCTTTCAAAAAGCCAGATTAAAAGAAAGGAAAAAGACATGGATAATATAAGAGAAAAATTAAGTCAGTGATAATAAATACAAAAGGCTCAGTGTTTATCTAAAAACAGTTCTAAAAACAATGAAAAGGAAGATGTAATTAAATACATAATAAAGTGCTTTGTTTCAAAAAATACACTGAGTTCTTCAAACTGAAAATGCTCAACAAAAGCATGTGAACAAAATGACACCCAGCTATACTTAGGCGTGTCTGTAGAAATTTTAGAACACTAGGTCTAAAGAAAAAAATTTAGTGTTTTCCAAAGGAAAAAAATAGGTTACCTCTGGGAAAAAGTGTAAGAGTTATAACAGACCTCCTCCGGCAATACTGAAATCTAGAAGACAGTGGAGTAATGTTTTGAAAATATCATGGGAGAATAACTTGGAGTCTAGACAATCAAGGTAAACTTAAATATGGCAAAACTTTGAGTAGTTATAGAGCATAAGAGAAGAGCCGTGATTTGATTTTGATATTTAGAATATTTTTCTTTGAATAAGACAGTTTAATAAAGTTGAACTATATTCATTTTTTTCTAAGGATCCAAACATACCAACTGGTTTTACAGTAAGTAATTGTTCCAATTATCTTATTGCTGTATAGTAAATCACCCCAGAACAGAATGGCTTAAAACAACAACAGTCATTATCTCTCATGGTTTCTTTGGACAAAGAATTTGGGAGTGACTCATCTAGGTGGCTCTGGCTCAAGGTACATTGTGTGATAGCACTCAGATGGTTGTGGGCCTGGGGTTATTCTGAAGTCTTCCTCAATCACTCGTTTTGGGGAGTGTTAAAATTCAAAACACTAGCAACATTATGACCAATACCAAGTCCACCTGAGTGTGGAGCAAGGGGAGCACTCACACTCTGCTGGTGGATAGGTGGAGATGGTGGGAAGCTCGCATAATCACACTGGAAAACTGTCAGCCAGTATCTACTAAAGTTACACATATGCTTACCTTTGTATTCTAGCAATTCCCCTCTTAGCTCTACAACTGGGAGAAAAGAATGCACATGTACACCAAAAGACTTGTTCATAAATGTCACAGTGATATTATCAATAACAGCTCTGAATTAGTCACGGTTTTCCAGAGAAACAGAACCAATTGAAAAATGAGTGCAAGAGGAAACCCCCAAAAACCCGGAATTTATAAAAATTTGTGTATTTATTCTTATATGTTTAAACTTCAGTCACCTTCAAAGCACTCTCCATTTGAAGCAATACACCTATCGAGATCTTTTTTCCACTGCTCAAAATAGTTTTTGAACTTATCAGTTTTGATGTCTTTTAGTGTTTCTGCCATATTTTGTTTCACCTCTTTCACATCCGCAAACCATTGCCCTTTGAGGACTTTTTTCATCCAGGGAAGCAAACAAACAAACAAATCTCTTGGGGCAAGGTGGGGTGAACAGGGAGGTAGAGCATGGGGTCATGCTGTTTTTGTTCATAAACTGCTGAACATTCAGTGTGGTGTGGGCAGGTGCACTCGTAAATCATCCATCATGAAATTGGCAAATGTGTTGAGTCTTCAAAAAAATAAAATCCACTGAATCTGAATGCAGCCTCTCACAACAATGCCAGCTGGTACACTGATACAGATGGGTTCCTAGAACACTCTCCTGGTGGGGGAAGCCTGTATTACAAGGGACCCTCCAGAATATAATTCTGTTTTCTTTGGGTCCCCACTCACATATGTATGTATTCTAAAAGACCATCTTACATTTCATTTCAAACCAGCCTTTTTTTATAAGGAGGAAAAAGTGTAGGTAAGTGGTTCAGAATTCAGGGGGAAAAAAGTGTAGTTAAGGGATTTAGAACACAGGAAAAAGTTAATCAGATAAAAGCTACAGTCCAGCAATGTCCCTAGCATCCTCTCATCTGTTGACTAGTGATTCTTTGTCTGTGTCCAAGGCTGGGTCTTTATCTGTGTCCTATGTCCTGGGTAGTTGGATGTCTCTCCTTGGAGCACAGAGGCACTACTTCATTTGCTTGCTGTAACCCTGCTGGGGCACAGAGGTCTCATTTTTTATGGTCTTCTGGAGTCAGGGTGAGTCATCTCCTTAGTTACTGAAACAGTAGCTTTTTATATGCATTCATTACTAAGCTTATTAACTATTACCTGAAACTAAAATTTTCCAATTCTTGAGTTCCCCCATCATATTGATTTAAATGTTGACTTCATGCAAAAACACACTTACAGAAACACTCAGAATATCAGACCAAATATCTGGGTAGCCAATGCCTCAGTCAAGTTAACATATAAAATTAACCTATCTAGTTTGGGGCATCCCAAGCCCCAAACTAGAAACAATCAAAATATCTACCAATAACAGAACAGATAGCTTATTTGTGGGCATAGTCATGAAATGAAATTAAAGCAATAATAATGAATGAAATTAACTGCACACAATGATACAAATGCATTTCACAAACTTGGTGAGTGAAGAAGTCAGACATGAGTTCATACAGTATAATTCTATTTATATACAGTACAAAGTGGAAAAATTAATCTATAGCGGTAGAAATTAGGATATGGTTGTCAGGATATGGTTATGTTCAAGGAGAAAAAGAGGAGCTAGTGATTAGGGGGAGCACCAAGGGAGCTTTTAGGGTACTGGTAGTGTTTTTTACCTTGGTCATCATAGTGATTCATTGCAGTATTCATTTTGGTAAAATTCACTGAGTTGTACACTTATGATTTGTGCATTTTTCTGTATGGGTTATACTTCAAACTTTTTAAAACTTTAATAAAAGAGTGATTGGGAAGCTATTTGAACCTTTTACAAAACATTGGCAAATATTACTTTTCCATTTAAAAAATAATTAGAAAAGCAAATCCTCATTAAGTCAATATTATAATATTGCAATATGCAACTTAAAATAAGTAAAATCGTTCTTCAGTTGAATTTATCCTTAATAAAATAGCTACTTAAAAGATTCATTATGATAAACACTCAGAAGGAACAAAAAAATTTCAAGTGAATAATACATTATTTGCCAAAGTATTATTGTTTTTGCATAAACTCATTAACAAGTGATAGTGAAGATTACAAGTATCTGGGAATTTGCTGAAACATTTATTATAAAATAGAGTGCCATGTATGCAAGTTTTACTAAAATATGTTCTTTTATCTCCATTCTATATACAGTGAATGTTCTTTCTCCAAATTAAACCAAATTAGAGACTATAAGAGGAAAACTTTGAGATAATAACATTTAACAAATTAACTTTAGTCATTTCTGTCAAATTTGTCTTTTAGTCAAATTAACTTTAGTCATTTTTCAGAAATACTGAAAAATGCAGTTGTGCAGATCGCAACGTAAACCACTTTAATTTTTAAAAAACAGGATGTGTTTATCTGGACTGAAAATTGTCTTTGTTTATTGTGTTATCATATTTTGTTTCAGACTTTAAAGTTTTAAGGATATTTAATGTTGGAAGTGTGTTTTATATTATTAAAATGTTTCTTAAAAACTGGAAGAAAAAAATGAGCAAAACAAGTCTGCATATACATGACTCATTTTAAGTCATTTGAAATCATGAGAGGAAAAGCACTACGCAAACCAAATTAATTTCTGTCCTGTTATCTAATGTAAATAACATTTTGCAGCAAAATTAATGGACAGTAAAAGATCTTCTTAAGCATGTAACAGGAAATAGAAAAACAGAAATGAGAAATAGAACCTTCTTTAAGAAGCCTTCTTTCTGCCCTGGCTGGTGTGGCCCAGTGGATTGAGCACTGGTCTGCAAACCAAAGGGTTGCAGGTTCGATTCCCAGTCAGGGCACATGCCTGGGTTGCGGGCCAGGTCCCCAGTAAGGGGCAGGCAAGAGGCAACCACACATTGATGTTTCCCTCCCCTTCACCCTCCCTTCCCTTCTGTCTAAAAATAAAATAAATACACTATTTAAAACAACAACAACAACAGAAAGAAACCTTTCTAAATCCACTTCTAGCCTGTGAAGATGGCAATATATTGATTGATTCATGTGGAAGGCTAATATTGCAATGTTCTATAAATACTCTTGGCACAATAAACAATAAACAGAAAAAAAGACTTCCCTCTTTTAACAACTTTGTCTCAAATGGAATGGATTTCATAATAGTGTCAGGAGAACTAAAAGGTTAAATCAACATTTGCTCAATATAGCAGTCCCATAGCTGCTCACAGAGTAATGGAATTCTTGACCAGATACAAAGTCAAGAGGTCAAAGCAATTGACCAGTAATGGACAAGGATAAGCCTGTGCTGGTCTGTCCTTTGGCTCCAAGGGTCCAGGTTAAAAATAATTAAGTAAATAAAGGACCTGGACTCTGACCTCTGTATTTGTGTGTCATGCCAGAGAGGAGAACAGAGTGAATCTTCTCTGCAGGGTAAAGGTGAACCTTGGACATGTTGCCTAGCAGCAACAAATACACAAAAGCCTCAGAGGGGTACAAACCATCATCCCTAGGGATAAAACCTTGAGCAAATTAATTCAAAATGGAACTTTGCTTCCACCTCAAAGTTCTGGTGTCACACCTGCTGTGCCCTATCTGCTAAGGGGGCAGGGCAGCTGCTAGGACCTGTGGTCTTATCTCTTAAGGGCCTCAATCCTCCCTTTACTCGAAATGAGAGCAATGAGAAGGATGAGTTTTCTTTCTTTTCCCTCTATGGCTCCTCCTATTGGTTCTCTGGTTAAATAGAGGTGGAGGAGGAATAAACAGAGTTAATGTTCACAGGTGAACTCCTGTTTGCCTTTGCCAGTGGTCTGATTGGCCAGTGCCCCTGCTTGTTACATAATTTTAAATATTTCCCCTGGAGGGGTGGGGTGCATCCTTTTACAGAGGTCACTCTCCTTTGCGTTCTATTCATGAATAACAGTGAAATAAAACTGCTAAAAAAATAAAAATATATACATTTTGAAGTAGAAAATGACCTAATTTTTTAAAGGATTACCTAGTTTTCTAAGTATTGTAGTTAGTGGTACAGACCCAAACTACCTGTAACATGGGTACCGTCCATGGGAGAACAGCACACAGAGCTGGTTCTCCACTTGGGTGGCACATTGGATCACCTAGGGATCTGGGTGGGGCTGAGCAACAAGATTTGCAAACATTTCCTGAGTGATTTCATATGCAGTCACAGTAGAGAATTCATCCACAGAGACATTTAGAAGAAGGAAGGCTGAGGACTACTGGATCAGAATAGGTGTGTAACGACACATCTAGTGTCTTCACAAACACGTAGCCAACACTAACTTATAGACACATGCTAGTGACAAAGTCTTGGGTGCCTTTTCACCAATTAGACTTTAGTATGTGGTTAAGGATATGATCAAAAGAGGCAAAGGAAACCCAGTGAAAGCGGAGATAAATCCCTTCAACACAGGGTGGACCTATCAGTACTTAAAGCACCTCATCAACAGATGGTACTTTTAAAATGCAATTTTTAAAAAGTTATTTCAGGAGACTTTTAGTTTTACAGAAAAGTTGGAGTTTGCATATAGCCCTTCACAAAAACATGATACCTCTAGATTACCCTACTATTCACAGTAATAACAACAGCATTTATAGGCTGGGTCCCCCATTATTAAGGTATTAGATTAAATATGGTAAATTTGTTACAGTTAATGAATTAATATGAACACATTAATAGTAACTAAAGTCCACACTTATATTCAGGTCTCCTTAATTTTTTCCTAATGTCTTTTTCCTAACCCATCCAGGATACCACATTACTTGTAGTCCTCATCACTCCTTAGGCTTCTTTTGGCTATGAGTTCCCCAGAATTTTCTTGATTTTGATGATCTTGTCAGTTTTGGGAGAGTGCTGGTCAAGTATTCTGTGGATTGTTCCTGAGTTGGAGGATGTCTGATGTTTTCCTCATGATAAGACTGGGATTTTGTGTTTGGGGCAGGAGGATCACAAAGGGGAAGTGCCATTTCATCACCTCAGGCTATCAACAGGACTTCTCATTGTTGGTGTTGACCTTGATTACCTGGCTGGCGTGAGGTTTGTCAGGTTTCCCTACTGTGAAGTTACGGTTTTTCCCCTTTCCACACAGTGCACTTTGGAAGGACATCACTACACATGCCTACACCTAAAGAGTGAGAACTTGAGCTCCTCTTCTCCAGGATGGGATATTTACATCAATTCAATGGTGATACATCTTTTTTATCTTTTTTTACTGTTGAATATATTAGATATATAACACTGAATACATTTACAGTGTACAATGTATTACTCTGATACATTTGTATATTATGATATGATTATCATTGTAGTGATATTTATCACATTACATAATTATAATATTTTGTTCATATACACTATAGTGGGCCTTAGATCTCTATGGCTTATTTACTACTCACTACAAGTTTGTATCCTAAAACAACAACAATTTTATCCCCCCACCAATTCCCTGGTAGCCACCCTTTACTCTCTGTTTGTTAAAAGTTTGATTGTTAAGATCTCTTTTATGTGTTTGCATCCAACCAAATGCATGAAACTCTTCCAGTGCAGCCAGGCTTCAGTGGCTAACATGAGGCTTTCTAAAATTTACACTCCTCTGACGCCTAGCACCTGACTTCCTCTGTCTCAGACCCAACTGCTGCCTATTCAGCTTCCTCTGCTGTGGCCCTTCTGATGACCCTGCCTTTTTACGAAAGGGTGTTGTGGGGAATCCAGGACTCCAGCACCAAAACAATGAACCTCCATAGATTATGGTTATAGAGGAACCCTGCTATGGGTTGAATTGAGTCCTCCCAAAAGGTATATATTAAAATCTTAATGCCCAGTGCCTCAGAATGGGAACTTACTTGGAAATAGTGTTCTTGGAGATATAATCAGTTTAGATGAGGTCATGCTAGAGTAGGATGGCCCCTAATCCAAAGCTGATGTCCTTATAAAGAGGCAAAATTTAGACATAGAGGCACACACATGGGGAGAATGCCATGTGATCATGAAGCAGAAATCAGGGTGATGTTTCTATAAGCTGAAGTCTGCCAAAGATTGCTAGCAAACCACTAGGAGCTAAGGGAGCAGAGACCCCACCTTGGAGCCTTCAGAGGGCCTTGCTGACACCTTGATTTCAGACTTCCATCCTGCAGAACTGTGAGACATAAATTTCTGTCATTAAATCTACTCAGTTTACAGTACCTTTTTATGGCAACCCTGGGAAACAAATACACCTCCCAAAGACCCCCCCACCCCTACTACAAAGATAAAAAAGAAAACTTTTGAAAGATCTATTTAGGTAATTTCCAGAACCAAGCTGAATTCCATGAACACTTACCCATCATCACATTCAATAAACACTTCCTAAGCAGCTGCACTGTGCTAAGAACTTAGGGCCCATCCACTGAAGAAGAGTGGACACAATGCTCCAGCATTAGGCTGAGACTCAGACAATGCACAGACATGGTGGCATTTCATTGTATTTATTGCCTGTAGCTCTGTGCACGTCAGATTCTATATCTATATAAGTAGTTAATATATTTCTCTCCCACATATCATCAAGTTGAAGAATCTTGGATCAGGTTTCCTAGACAACAGACTCTGAGATTTGTGTGCAGGAAAGAGTGCTCTCAGGTCCAAGACCTCTGTGAAGGTAAGAAAACAGGATGGAGCATAAGTAGAATCACTATACAGCTGCAACAAAAGCCTCAGTCAATCCTATGGGGAGCTCTGCTGCTGCAATGACCCTTCAGAGACTGATCTGAGGTGAGGGGCTAGACCTTTGTACTCCTATTTAATTGTCCACCCATTAAATAACTTTGGGCAATGCAGCCTGCCTCAGGCAAAGGCCATCTGGGGAGGCCTCACCAGTGAGCTCATCAGCCTACATTCCCAACAGCTGGAAGAATGAATGCCTCAGTCCCAAGGGAAATGTTGGATTAAAGGACTACAGCATTGAATTCAAAGGACATCCATTTCTGGATGAAAAATAAAGATCTCTCAATCAACCTTTATTAATGGAATCAGTAAACAAAAGGTAATAATTGGTTGCCTGAACAATCTTCCTGGAAATAAACACAGAGATTGGCAATGTTTGAGGCAGAAAATCAGAATAAAGAATGTAAATGAACTTTAAGGATAGTGGTACAAAATGAAATAGGCAAGAACCAGGAGCTGGGGTAATGTAATGAACTAGATTTGACAGAAGGAAGAATTGACCTATTCTTCCTCTTGTTAGGGAATTGGCCCTGGGCTCAACTATGCAAGAGACAAAGTTGGGCCATCTCCTCTTTCTTTAGACACCAGTCCCAGCACCTGATCCTTTGTAAACTGTGTAGTGCTACACAGTGATCTCAGGCTCCTCCTGAAGATGTTGCCCCCAAAGCCATAGCAGAAATCTGGTTGGCTGGCAGGAGTTTCTCCCAGACAGAATGAACCCCAGGTCTGAAAAGTTACCTGAACAGAGCTGTTGGTAGCTCCTACCTCTGACCTGATCAAAGAAGATGGTGCCCTACTTTCTAGTTCTACAGAAACACACAATTCCTGCATTAGGGCCAGCTTCTCCTTCCTGTCTGTGTTGGTTTCTCAGGATTGCCTTAACAAATTACTGCATCCTGGTGGCTACAAACAACAGAAATTTATTCTCTCACAGTTCTGGAAGCAAGAAGTTTAAAATCAAAGTGTCGGCAGGGTCATACTCTCTCTGAAGTTTCTAGGAGAGAATATTTCCCATGTCATTCTCTTAGCTTCTGGAGTTCCAGTAATCTTTGTCATTGCTTGTCTTGTAGACACATCCAGACACATCCAGTCTCTGCCTCCGTCATCATGCAGTGTTCTTGTGTGTCTCTGTTTTTTTCTTCCTTTTCTTATAAGGCCACCTGTCATATTATATTAGGACCTACCCTACTTCATATGATTACATCTTAATTTGATTACATCTGCAGAGACCCTATTCCCAAGTAAGATCACATTCACAGGTATTAAAGGTTAGGATTTCAACATATTATTTGGGGGAACACAATTCAACCCATAACACCCGCTAAGGTTATGATGCCTAATCTAATTACCTAACATGTACTAGCAGAGGATACCTTAGCAATTTCCTCAGAGCCTTTCAACATAATGTTTCCATCCCTATGTTTTGGAGAAAACTTGAAACCCTGAAGCTCAACTTCTGAGATCTATTATATAATAAGCAACTGGGATAATTTCAGCTCAGGTAAAAAGATCTAAATGAGCCAAAGTGAGAGAAAAGTGTTAAACTAAAAATAAAAGGCCAAAGTGAGAGGTGACAACATTTATTTGCTCTCAAAAAAGAATAGCTATTCTGGGAGCATTGATTCAGGCAGAAACCCCAATAGTGCTCTGATTAGGAGACAAAGGCAATGGGTGTTTATGAGAAAACAAAGGGGAAGGATCCCATCATTCTTCTACCTGCCCCACTCCCCTTTCCCTCTGGTGATCACCATATTGTTATCTGTGTCTATGGGGTTTGTTTTGCATGGTTTTGTTCTTTACTTAATTCCTTCACCCCTTTTCACCCAGCCCCAAACACTCTTACCCTCTGACATATGTCAGTCTGTTCTCTGTATCTACGAATCTGGATCCAGCACTATTATCTTCAGACTACGAGTCTAACCCTCACTGACCTTGTCACAGAAATAGCAAGTATGATGGTGTAGAGGAGACCTGCCAGAAAGGCCAGTGCAAAACCCAACCCAGTCACAGGCTAAGCCAAGCCAAGCATCTTTGGATGATATTGAGTTGCAAAGTTAATAAAGGATCCCACCCTGTTCCAAGCAGTGTGACTGTAAGACTGCTGCATTTTCGTTATGTTCTTAAATAGAAAGGATGATGAGTTTCTATAGAACTCCAGCCATCCATGTATTAATATGAATCACTGTGGAGCTGGCACCAGAGGTTGATGAGAGGGTGCTGTAAGTTTCAGGGAAGAAAAAGGATTCACATTTACATTTTGTTGTTAGAATGAGAGAAAATATATTGAGTTTTTTTAAGTCCTCTGATTTCACGTGTATTTTAGGTCTGCTTAACTGCTTCCTGAAAAGTTCTTGGAAGGGAGAAAAGCACAGAAGGAGTCTATCCTAAAACCCAGAAATGACTGGAAATTTCAGGAACCAGCCCATCAGCCCTATCAGATCCCATTGCCTTCTGACAATAAGGCTAATGACTGTCTTGAAAACAAGCAAAACTAAACCAAACCACCACCACAACAAAGAGTATGGAGAGAAGTAGGCATTTGAGCAAGCTGTAAACTCTCCCCATTTAGAAACCTTCCACAGCTTAGATGGAGCCTCATTTCTTCTCCCATTAAATGGAGATGATTAAACTTTTCCTAGGAACATTGGAATGTAATATCCGGACCATAAATCTCAGTTGCAACACTGTAAAGACCTGGGCAAAGGAATTATTTAACATTTCAGAACCTCGGTTACCTCACCTATAAAATGAAATTATAATAACATTTGTTCTCACAATGTTGCAAAAAGAATGAAATGGGGTACAACACATTACATGTTTGCTCTAGACCAGGCGCAGGCTATGCAATTTCCTGTTTCCAACATGCACATGATAAAGCACCTCAAGTCGGAGGTGTTTGCATCCGTTGAATCTTGAATCCAGCTCATAGATACACCTAGATATCCTGCTTCATCCAGCACAATAAAGCCAGACATTGTGCCTGTGAGATTGTCAAGTGAGATCAGTTAAATCCAGAAGTAGATGAGTCACCAGTGGGTGTTGGATTCTCTTGTTCCTCAGGTTATGGATAAAAATGTAGTCCAGCTACTGAACACTTAAATGTCATTCCAGGAACCAACGAAATACAATGTGATGTGGTAAGAGCAATAGGATTTAACATAGGTAACTATAAATGCAAATTAAATAAATAAAGAGATCATAACTTTTGCCCTTGTTTTCCCTTTAGCATCTCAGTTCAAAACTTCTCTTTGAGGGCTGTCTAACTCTGGTAACTCAAGGTAGGAGAGGGAACTCAGAGAACTCCAAGGAGAAGTAGGACAGACAGCCTTATCCCTCAGAGGCACTGACTACCAACACAGGAACTGCAACATGGCATTTTTGGGGGACATTTGGGTTTTTGCAGAACAAAGCAGAAGATGAGATTTGTATTGATCAGGAGGATTCCCAACTGCCAATTTGTATTGACAGTTGGAAATCCTTCTTTACCTACCAAGGTTTGGAATTACCCAATAGGACCTTAGTTCTCACCTAACTTAAAGGACCCATTCCATAGCCTGGTGGATTATTGATCACAGCTTTTGAAGATTCTATAACTTTCAGTCACAAAGAGAATAGGGTCTCCATAGCAGATCAGAACCTTTTCAGGAAACTGGCATAACCACATCATGTTCCTTCTGTGACTCTGAAGTAAAGGCTTTGTTCTCACCTTTTTCTTTTTTTGTCAGCCCCTTCATACACCCACAGCCACACAGAGATGACTGTACTCTCTCCCTCAACAGACAAGAAATACCCATTTCTTTCTCCTGTGATGTTTACTTGGAGCAGTGGTACTCAACCTTGGAATCAGGATTTTGGAGAGCTTTTAAAAATCCTGATGCCCAGGCCACACTCCAAACCAATTAAATCAGAGTCTTTGGGGTAGGAACCAAACATGGGTCTCTTTTAATGATCTCACATTATTCCAAGGTGCATCAAGGTTGAGATCCTTGAGTTGATTAAAGAGTGAGTTGCAGCACAGTGACATGGTCGAGTACAGTGTGGGGAGTAACCAGCCTTTCTGGGCTTAGAGATCGTTGCTTGTCAGGTCCTAGATCACAGGAGTTTCTTTGATTCTCCAGACTCCTAAATGTTATGGAGCCAGAACTTTTGGGTGGGCACCATAGTGGTGGCTGTATTAGTTTCTTGGGCTGCCAATACAAAATACCACAGACTAAGGAGCTTAAACAATATACATTCACTTCCCCACTGTTCCGGAGGTGGGAAGTACAAACTCAATGTACCAGCATAATAGATTTCTGGTAAGAGCTTTCTGTATGACTTGTAGGTAGGTGACCACCTTCTTGCTATATCCTCAAATGGCCTCTTCTGGGAACAAATTGGGAAGGGAGGCATGAGAGGAAGAGAGAAAGGGGGAGGGAAGGGGGAGAGAGAGAAACCTCTGCTGTCTCTTCATATGTTGAATCAAAGCCCCAACCTTATGACTCATTTAACCTTAATTACTTCCATAGAGCCCCTGTCTCCAAATACAGCCACACTGGTGGCTAAGCTTTCAAAATATGAATTGGGGGATAAAAACATTCAGGTTATAACAGAGGCCATGGCCTTAACATATGTTCCGGCAATTATGCCAGCTTGTTCAGGTATCATACGTCCTTGCCACATATAATATGGTTCATGGACCAGGAGCATTAGTGTCCCCTAGAAAGCGTTTGGAAGTGGAGACTTTTGGGTCTTGACCCAGCCAAACCCGCTGAACCAGAATCTGCATTTTAACAAGATCCCCCTGTGACTGGTATGCACATGAATGCATGGGAAACTGTAATAGACTTTCCTCAATTCTAGGAGCTGTTCTCTTAGAACTTCTGGCACATTAGTTTGCAAGATAGCTAACCATACCATCCTCGGACCTGGTTTCTGAATCTCAGAGAAAGGCCCAGGTTTCCTCACCCTGCGGGTGATGCAGAGTATTCTTCCTCACTGTTGAGTGTGAGGAGTAAAAATAAAAAATCCAGAGTGACTACATCCCATCAATTCAACCTTCATTTTCCTTTAGCATCATGCTGCCATCCTCCTCCCCTTTTCTTAGCCTCCAAAGATACGTTTAAGCCCAAAGGCAGACTTTATGTTTATCCTTACTAATTTTTTATCTTTATTTACTTTTTTATCCTCACCTGAGGACATTTTTTCATTGCTTTTCTTTAAAGAGAGGGAAAGGGAAGAAGAGAAACATTTATGTGAGAGAGAAATATCGACTGGTTGCTTCTCCTACACATGTTAACTGGGGAGCAAACCTGCAACCTTTCAGTTATGAGACAACATTCCAACTAACTGAGACACACTGGCCAGAGCTTTATCTTTATTTTTGAACTATTGTTTCCCTCTCTTGAGGCTTGTTTTGATACATACCAATATATAATTGCCTTTTCAAGATTCTTCATCTACAAATATAAAAGAATCATCCACAAGTTTAAGTGAACTAATAAAAATATTGACCAAATACAAAGCCATTAAAATCTTCCTCTCCATTGATATATATTCACTTATAAAAATAACTCTTTACTTTCAATATCAGTTAAGATTAAGCTAAGCTACATATAACAGAAGGAAATACGTAGGTAAATAAATAAATTAGTTTAGTTCTTCCTCACTTAAACCTAAAAATAGTCAGCACAGAGCTGATATGACAATTCTGACAGGTATCAAGGACCCAAAGGTTTTCTTTCTTTCAGCCCCACCACATGTTTGCCATTTCAAGTGGGACGTGGACTAAATGACCAACATTACTTTCAATCTGTGATTCAATGACAATAGAGTTTCAATTTGATCAATGAGCCTAAGTTATTTTGAAGTTAACGTCTATCACTGCTAGCTTCCTGATTCCCATTGTCAATTTTACTTATTGCTCAGATTCAGTAATCATGACAAAGGAGACAAGGGAAGCAAAAGAACAGTGGAGGGGTTCTAAGAGGTAAACTCCAATCAGCTGGATGCATTCACGCAGCACTGAGGGAGGGGGAAGGAGTAGCACTTGCTGGTATGTATATACAATAAGGGGTAAGAGTTGACCTCAGAAATTGTCAATTCTCTGAGATTTTACCTTGCTTACAAGCTGACATATTAGTCTGCCATGGCTTATAGATGCTGGCAGGAGACACAAGAGCCTTGGATCAGAGATAAATTATATTATGACCCATAGCCATCAGTTCTCTTTGTCCCCCAAGTCCCATGGGGGAAGTGGGGAGGCAGGCTCATGTGAATGAATGCTGTGTGCAGAGTGGGTCTGTGTCAGCTGAGAAACCTTGAGCTGAAAACCCAATATTATAAGGGATGCACTAACAAACCTGCTCAACATTTGTCCTTGAGAGAGAGATCTTTTTTTTTTTAATCCTAGTCAGGCAACAGATCTGCCCTCTTCCCTGGACAGACCTCTATTTTTGCTAAGGAAACATCCTTGAAAACACAGTCTGGAATAGAAGCTGTCACAAGATGTCACCATGGAAAATTGCCCCTCAACAATATCTGCCCGTAGGAGTGAAGTTCTGGACTAATCTCTTTGTGTTGCAGTTGGATGTACAATTTCCAGCTGGCTACACAACTCTATCCTCCCGCTAATGTCTTTCTGGTCCAAGCAAAGTTTGTAGGGTTGGACAGACCCGGATTAGAACCTTAGCTCTGTCACTTCACAGCTAAGTAAGTTATTTGCTTAGGGTCTCTGACCTTCAGTTTCTTTAATTTGAAAAATGGGCCAATAATTCTTACTTCAGAGAGATGAAGATTAAAATACGTAATAGGTATAATTATGTGCTAATTCACCACATAATGTTTTTTATTTTTACTTCAAAAAATAACTTTCTAGATACCCAAATTGTAAAAAACTTACAAACACGTTACAGAGTTGGCTGTCTTTTCCTGTGATTTGGTTCTATGTAGTATAGGGAGGTGGGGAACAGCAGGGGAGAAATCTCTGAAATTCCCCAGATGAATAATACTCATTTGTGCCTCTCAGGAATTCTTGGGGCAGAATATCTCAGATCCTAAAATTTCAATAACTCTCCAGATGGGAGAACAGGACATCTTTGATTTCATTTCTCTTGGCTCAAATTACAGCTGACCACCCTCCTCACTCTACCTTCCCACTTCCCCATTCCCTGTTGCTTACCTCAACTCTGATTACTTAGAGTGAATTGAGATTCTCTGCCCTCAATTCTGCACAATAAATGCCCATCCTGCAATATCATAATTTCCCTAGGGAACTCCAACCCAGTATCTTTCTAATTAAACCTGTTTGGGGCATAATTTTTTTTAGCAGCTCCAACTTGATAGATGAAGAAGCAATAGGTAAATGCTAGAAACCTGTACCTTACAAAACAGTACAAAGCAGATGGCTTATTCATAGGAGACCAAACAGTTTGCCTCTGTTGCTTCCCAAGATTGTTTTGCTTTGTTGGCCTCTAATTCATAAGTAACAGTAAGACCCTAGTTGTGTCTGTTGTGCTTTTTTACCCCAGGTGAGCCAGGACTCATTGCTTTATTACTGAGAGTCACCAGAAAGAGGGAATTGGGTTTTGCTGCAGACAAAGAAATTAGAGGCAATAGTTAACAGTTAAAGCATATCAGCAGATGGGAAAAAAATACAGCCTTGTTATTATCTAAACTGATTATCAAATTTTATTGTGTATGAGAATCACCCAGAAGGCCTTTTTAAAACTGATTTCTGGGCTCCATCCCCAAAGCTCCTGATTCAGTGGCAGGTCCCAGGTGGAGCCTAAGAATTTGCATTTCTAGCAAGTTCCCAGGAGATGCTGATATAGCTAGTTCTTGGACCACACTTTGAGAACTAGTGCTCTAAAGCAGCGATTCTCATTCCTAGTTCTACAATACAGTCACTTGTGGAAGTTTTCAGAAAGTTATGCACTACTTGGTTCCTACCCCCTGAAATTCTGGCTTAACTGGACCGAGCATGTGCCTGGGCATCTAGATTTTTAAAAGCTTCTCAGGTAATTGAATGTGATGCCAGGGTTGAGAACCACTGCATTTCTAGAAGTTTCCCAGATAGGCCTGCTCTTCTCTCACTCCCAGCTCAGCAGCTCAGGAGGGAGATGGATGAATATAAGCAAGTAATTTGAAAGCCAACTGGAAACTAAAGGAAGAGAAATATCTGATCTGCTTGGATTTCCTGCTGGTTAGGACAGATGACTCCAGTTTGCTGTGACCCGGTTTGGAATGCTGGGCTCCTGAGCAAACATGTCCCCAGAGTCTTCTTGTATTATAAAATAACGAACTTAGCAGGCCCTCCCACCTCAGCAGAGGGGCTCAGCATCTGGATTTCAGCCTGGTCAAAGGAGAAAATAGGCAAGATGCTCCCAGGTGGTGTGACTCCCTTGGGACCCTAAAGGGAAGGGAAGGTGGCATTTGGCCAGGACTTCTCGTTTACAAAGGGCCCCCTCTCTTGTTATTAATATTATTTTAAAAGAATCCTCTACAGAAGACTAATATTTTCCCAAGTTTTAAGTGACCTGTCTTCAGTAAGGTCAGCACGCCACCCACCAGCTCACCTCAGGAAGCTTAAGAGAGTGGAAATATGGGGCAGCCAAGGTGCAGGTCGTCAGCACCTAGAGAGTGGAGCATGGGGTTCTGGCTCTGTCCCAAGGAGTTTAATGCACTGATGTACAAAGCACAGCTGGCCAACTGGTAAGGCAGGAGGACCAAGCAAATTATGGCTTCTGGTGGTTCTTCCCTCTGGATAAGAGAAATAAGCATTTCTAAGGAGAAAAGTGAAAAATAAATTTTAATTAGTGGCTAGCCAACTCTCAAAAGCTTACTTTTCTTTTTAGAAATAAAGTATCTCTTAATTAAAGTGTGTATATTGTTTTTTAGACATAATCTTATTGCATATTTAATGGACTACATTACAGAAGAGAACATAACTTCTTTCCCATTTTTTAATACAGTTCACATTCAGTATTATTCCATATTAATTTCCAGTGTACAGCACAGTGGTCAGACAATCATACACTTCATAAAATGGTCCCCTGATATTTTTGGTACCTAACTGGCACCCTACATAGTGATTACAATATTATGGACTATATTCCCCATGCTGTACTTTACATCTCTGTGACTTTGCTCTAACTAGCAATTCATACTTATTAATCCTTCACCCTTTTCAGATGAGATCAGGGCATTCAGGGTGGTATGGCCATAGACTCCTTCATCCTTTTCACCCAGCACTCCAATTTCCTTTTCCTCTGGCAACCACCAGTCTGTGTTCTGTATCTATGAGCCTGTTTCTCTTTTGTTTGTTCATTTGTTTTGTGTTCTTTATATTCCACATATAAGTGAAATCATATGGTACTTGTCTTTCTCTGACTAGCTTATTTCACTTAGAATAACACCCTCTAGATCCATCCATGCTGTCACAAATGCTAAGATTTCATTCTTTTTTATAGCTGAGTAATATTCCATTGAATATATGTACCACAGTTTCAAAAACTTAATTAAAAAAAGAAAAGTTGACCCCTGCCTCCTTCACCATGTTTTGGTATCCAGGTTTCTAATGCTGAGACTTGATGTGACAACATAGTATACTAAAAACAGCAATGAACTTGGACATTGACCATTGAGAAGTGGTTTCTTCTCTTGATGTCTGTCTAGAGCAAAGAGGTTTCAATTTGACTTGCCAACCCCTGTTTCTCAAGTTGGGTCCAAGCCTAACTGAAAGGAATGCCATGGTTCATCAGCTACACAGCCCAGTGTGGGGATGGAGAGCACAGGTGCTGAAGCCCAACCACCTGGATTAGATCCCCAGCCTGCCACTTACTAGGTAAATGACCTTGGGCAGTTTTCTCAACTGAAAATGAAGATAATAATTCTATTCCCCTCATGAGGTTGTTGTGAGGATTAAATAGAGAATGCCTAGCCCTGGCTGGTGTGGCTCAGTGGATCGAATGCTGGTCTGCAAAGCAAAGGGTCATAGGTTCAATTCCCAGTCAGGTCACATGGCTGAGTTGTGGGCCAGATACCCAGTAGGAGGCTCATGAGAGGTAACCATACACTGATGTTTCTCTCCTCTCTTTCTCCCTCCCTTCTCTCTAAAACTAAATAAATAAAATCTTAAAAGAATAGAGAATGCCTAGAAACTGCTTACAGCAGAGCCCAGCACATAGGCATGCCTCATAAGTATTAACTGTTATTAATAGAGTGATTTGACTTATTCTGAATAATATAGAGAAGGGCCTAGATCATGGAGTCTTGAAACCCAAGGGAAGAAAGATGGAGAATATTAAAATTAGTTATAGGAAGCAAGGTTTTCCTTAGCAAGGATGTGTGTAAAAATACCATCCTGAGGTCCCCCTGGCTAGCACATAAAATGCAATCTGTGCAAAGCAAACCCATGATCTTTTTTGTTCTTTTGGCTTCCCTGTTTCCACTGATCACCCTTCTTATAACACATGTGAAACAGTGCATTTTACATAGAAAGCTGTCAGTAAAGGTCAAAAGTCATTGTGGTGATGGCTGCGGCCTTTAATATTAATAATCTCCTAAATCTGGATAAGAAACAACACCCAACAATAAAGAGCAAATTATTGCTTTTTAAATATAAATTAAAGTATATGAGGGAGAGTGCTTTGCAAATTAGAAGTCATTTTACAAAACTAAGATATTATCCTCTTGCCCCAGGAGGATAATTTGCACTTGGTGACTTGGTGAAGTGCAAATTATAGGCTCTAGCTTATGTACAAGGAACTGATTGTTGTTACCTTACCTGAACTTTGATTCCAACAGATTCCTACAGTTTGGTGAAGGGTGTCTGGCAACAGCTTCCTCAAGACTGAGATTTTAACCTGTGTGGGGTTCCTGATGTAAACTGAGATCCCAATAATTAATTAGTGTAAAGTTTACTGATTCAGGTAGCTGATGTTGCCCCGATCTTAACAGCCTGTTTAAATATTTTAAAAAGAGAACAATTAAGCCTGAGAGGACCTGCTTGATTTCGATCAGCACAGTAAAAACGGGAGCCTGAGCAGGGAGCCCTGGCAGGCAGATCTCCATGGGTCCCCAGCCCATGCCCTTCCCCCAGGGATGGGACAACTCTGAGCTCAGCTTTGTGCCAGGCAGACACTTGACAGCATGCCAGACACTATCTAGGCAGCTCTTTAAGCTGAGTAATGAGATTTGGCTTATTGGGAGCCTTTAATTACCAGTCTAATGTACAAACACATTTCTCTCTAGAGACATTCATGCAAGCACAGCCTTTGTTCAACAGGAAAGGCAAGCTGCTTCTCCCTCCTGGCAGGGTAGACATTGCTCCAGGGTGCTGTTTATCTCTGATTGGTGAGATCCATCCAGCTCCAGCTGTGATACCTGCACATTCTTGCTCCCCCACCCAAGAACCCACTCAGCTGAGTCTGCTGATGTATGCTAGCTAGGTGACTGTTCTTTCACTTCGATTTTATGCTGTCTGTATGATGGACATAACAACTGTAGTTAGAACATTGTCTTAGTCACTAAGAAGATTGACAAAGCAAGAGAAATTTGCTTTTGGATTCATCACATTCTGGGAGCACTGAGTCGAATGTGGTAGGTAAAAGACATTGCCATAGTCCAACTCTCTGAACACATTTCTATTTATTGATACAATAAAAGGTTTCATGCAAAAGATAGTGGGAATAAACACTTGTACTGGTAATAGTTAACATTTGTTGTTATAGCATACCATTTAAATAGCATACCATTTGCCAGACACTGTGTCGAACCTGCTTCCTGAAACATTTTCACAAGGACCCATAAAGTAGGAGCAAAGACCCAGAAAAGATGAGGAGTCCTCATTACCTCCATTTAGTGATAATTTTCCCAAAATCACTTAGTGAGTGATAGATCTGGAATCTACCTTACAGTAAGGCTTAACCCCTATGCTCAGTTTCTTGACTTTATTCATTAGTTCATTTGGCAAACTTTTAAATAGGAGTTCAAATATGTCAAGGCACTAGGGTTAAAATATTAGAAAGAGCAAATATATGTATAGATATGGATAAAACATTAGAAAAAGAAAATGTTTATATATATGTATGTGCATGTGTATATACATATTCCTGCCCCATTGGAGCTTAAATTACTGTGTCAGCCACTCCTGTGTGGTGGCCCCAGAGGTGCACTGCACAGCAATCTCTCAAAGAGAACCTCCTTTGCAGAAGAGAGTTGGTGGGTAGCCTCCATGTGCTGCATCTTCAACCTTACTGTGCTTGTGCCAAGACCATGACTGACAGTACAGGGGTACAGAGCCTAGCCATTCCTGTCCTTCTTGGGACTGCTCTGATGTACAGTCTGTGCTCTGGGGCACCTCCCACAGTCTGGTGGAGACTTTTTCAAGAGGGACATTGCTCTCCCAAGCTTCTTCTACCCAATCCTCCTTCCTGTTCTTCTCCTTCCCCAGATGTCACACCTGCATTGTGGTCTGAAGACTCTCCCCACCTACTCCTGCTCTGGCTCCCCTTTATCCTTCATTGTATTACCCCAATTAATCTCTTGTCATCAAATTCCATCTTGTCATTTGCTTCACAGAGAAATTAAACTAATACATTGTTTAGGCCTCATCACTAGGAACAGTCCCAAACCTGAAATCAGGCATTCAGATACCTCACTTTCTGACCATACCTCTAATCTTATAGGGTCGCATGCTCAGTCTCTCCCAAGTAGGTCTGCTCTTCATCTGCTCAGTCTTCCTGGTTGTTGTTTTTTTTTTTTTTGACCTTCCTGCTGTCAGGCAGGTGTGGCCAGAATCACTGGATTCAGAGGGTCTTATCCCTGCTAGATTTGTATCAGCCAGACGGGTGCTTTGGGCTCTGCTGTCTCCATTCCGAATTCAAGACTCATGTGAGTATAGTTGATAGATGGACCTAATCCAAGATTGAAGCCTTGTTATAAGGTAGTGTGAGAAAAGTAGTTTTAGGCTGTCTAGACTTTGGACTACAGCATGGAACACAGAATAGAGGCTAAGTGAGCCAAACTATTAGATCTCTCACAACATCGAAAAGCACTCATCATTTCTCCAACAGACTGCTTATCCCCTAATGTCCTAAATTTCTGTAAATTGCCCCCTTCTACCCAGCTGGTCAAGTCTGAAACTAGGAGTAATACCTGCCCATTCTCCTCTGGTCTATACTCAATTCATACTAGTTCTACCTGAAATGTCTTTTAACTTCATTTTCTTTCACAGGTATCCATCATCTCTCACCTGAACTACTATAATAGCTTCCTAACCACTAACCATTCTCTCTACATCTATCTCTGCCCTTTTCCAGTATGTTCTCTACAATGCAGCTCAGAGCAATCTTAGTGAAATATAATATTAATATGACACTTCTCTGTTTAAAAATCTCAGTGACTCATTGAACATGCTTTAAGCTGATAATCACTATGAAGGCAACTACTGGGTCTCACCAACAGCCATGTGCATGCCCAGAACCTGGCACAGTGCCTGGCACAGAGTAAATATTCCTGTCACTATGGCAAAAGATTTTGCATTTCCTCCAACCAAACAATTCCATCCTCAAGTGGTAATTAGCAAGGCTTCTTTCTGCCTGGTCATAAGCAGTAAACTTAGTGAGAGAAGCACAGCACTGAAAAATAGAAATCAATAGCGATATGAGTGTCCTTGCTGTTTGAAGTCAATCTCTCAAGATCAAGTTGACTCTTGGAGATGCATATATTGTGCTTCAAAAAAAGTTGGAAGAAGGCAGAAGTCAAACTTTTCTTCTTGACACTCTGTCTTCTCCTGCTCTCTCTAACACTCATTTTCTCTTTTTTTCCCCTCTCTTCTTACCTTGTTTTTCCTCTTTGCTCCACTTGGTCTCCTTATCCTCCCTTCTCATTTAATATTCACTTTAAACTTAGTGGAAATTACAGGGCCTTCCCTATTGGCTCTGGTCCCCTGTAAACATGGATTTTCATGTCAAAACTCGCACTGCATGAGTGAGGATTTACTAGTATGTCCTCTATAAAAATGCTCTCCTTCCAGAAGCTGTTTTCCTCTGGAATATTTGTCCCAGGGCCCCAAGATTTCACTGAGAGCCAGGATCCTGCCAGCCCCTTTGAGTTGGGTCCTTTTCTGGCAGTTTCTCTCTGCCAGTGTTTTTTGGAAAGTCTTTTAATAATCTCAGAGCATATTCTTGGAATTAGATTCAGAATGTCCCTGGATGAATAAACAGGCTTTGTACAGGCTTCAGGAGGATACAGTAACTTTATTCAAGGTATTCTTACTTTTACTCACATCAAAACAGTCCCAAGTCCCTGGCCAAGTAGTACGGTTGGTTGGACCATCATCTCAATATGCCAAGGTTGCAGGTTCCATCTCAGTCAGGACACATTCAAGAATCAACCAGTGAATGCATAAATAAATGGAACAACAAATCAATGTCTGTATGTGTGTCTGTTAGTCTCTCTCCTCTCTCCCTCTAAAATAAATAAATAAAAATTTTGAAAAACCAGTCCCACTCCAGCATCATGACAAGAAGCACTAGGGCATGGGAACCTCAGGGCACCCTGGGGAGAAGCCCTGAGATGTTTTCATGGTGGCCTCCACTTGAGAAATCGTGTTCATCAATTTCTGGATGAAGTCACTGCCTGTCTCTTCCTAGTGTGGCCTCCTGCGCTTTTGGTTGGATACTGCTCTAGGAGGAGGCTAGAGCAAGCATAGAAGCTAAGGGATGCCAGAGGACCTTGGAGCATCTGCTTTCTGTTTCTGTACATATGATCTATCTTCAGCTCCTCCTGACTAAGAAGGACACTTCTGGGAAGGGATACCTTGACCCTTAATTTTTCCTTCGCTGCACTTTTGGAGCAGGAAACTGTGCCATGAGAAAGAACAGCTATGAGTCCATTTTTTTAAAATGACCTATATCTCCTTTTTAATAATACAGGCTGTGTTTTGTGATCTTTTGTATATCTAGGACACACCTATTGACTTGCTACAGTAGTTTGATTCATTTACTCATAATTTCTTTCATTCATACTTACTGTGTGCTTTCTTATAAAAATACATTTTAAATACCATATAGTAGACACTCAATAAATATGTTTTGAGTTCATGAATAAATGACCCTTCCCTCATTCCTAATTATGCATTAATAAGTTTAATTAACATAACTTTAATGCAATGTACGAGGCTAGCAAAACCCTCTTTGCTGCACTGCCAAATGCTATTTCTGTGAATGGCTGAAATGATGTCTCAGGTCTTATCCATCTCTGCAGATCCCTGCAACTCCCTTTTCCCTCACCCTTCCAAGGCCTTGGGGACATTACTGGTCACCTCAACAGTGTGTCAGGCCGATATACAAATGCATTTGAATTTTCCCCAAGCTTATTTATGGGAAGAGAATTTATATCTACATTTGATTGCAACTTTTTTCTCCTCTTCTCCAGACCTTTTTCTAGAGAATACTAGTTCACACCTAGTAAGGCTTTGCTATGAGTCTCAACTAAGCTGCCCATAATGCTTTATATGCATTAATTTGTTTAATCCTCACACCTATGAGGGAATGTTCTCTTACTTGTCCCCATTTTATAGGTGGGCAAAATGAGGAGAGAGAAAAACAAATCTCCCTAGAGTTGCACAGCTGGGAAGGATCAGAGCTCAAATTTGAACTCAGGTCTTGTGCCAGAGCCCCCTTTATCAATTTGCACTCTTGCCTTTTCCCCAGGCAGGGGTCCTGAGAGACCACCTCCTGTCCATAAAGGAGGCTTTCTCTCTCCAACCAGATACAGACCCATTTTCCATGCATTCTGTAGGTCTTTAAGGGCAGTAGTAAATGACACTCTTTTCTCCCATACCCCAATTCAGAACAAGTGAAGAGATGCATAGAGTCAGACAGATAGAGATCAAAATGTGATCTTTATCCTAATGAAATCAAGATTGGAGGATATGGCTATGGTAAGTGACCAAATGGACCTGTGAATGACCTCAGCCATAATAGTTTCTGTCTCTCACTGCTCAGTCTAGACTTTGGGATGATCTACGTTAGAAAAAATTCTGATATATAGAGCAAACACATTTACCTACAATTGCTGCCTCACCCTGGACAGGGACAGAGAGAAAAATGAAAAAGGCCAAATCTCCAGGTTTAAGTCATTGAACAGGACTACCCAATTATTTTCTTGGGGCTGCTATAACAAAACAGAGATGTGGGGACCTTAAAACAACAGGCATTTATCCTCTCACATTTCTGGAGCTCAGAAGTCCAAAATCAAGGTGTCAGCAGCATCACAGTACTGAGTGTGGGGGCTTCAGGGCAGAATCCATTCTATGCCTCTTCCAGTTCCTGGTTGCTGTTGACACAACTTCACTTGTGACACCATGATTCAATTTCTGTTTTTGTGGCCACCAAGCTGTCTTCTCTTTTCTAGGTCTTCTCCTCTGTGTCTGTCTCAAATCCCCCTTTACCTCTCTCTTATTATGCAATGGACGTTTGTGACAGCATTTAGGGCCCACGTTGAAAATCCAGGAGGATAACCTATTATGGATGACTTTTGTTCCCTACGGATTTATATGCTGAAGCCCTAATTCCCAATGTGACTATATTTGAAGCTAATGCCTTCAAAGAGGTAATTAAAGTTAAATCAGGTCACAAGGCTGGGGTCCTAATCTAATAGGACATTCTGTCCTCATAAGAAAAGGAAGGGACACCAGAGATCCATGCACACAGAGAAAAAGGCCATAAAAGGACACAGTGAAAGGTGGCAGTCTGCAGGCCAAGGAGAAAGGCCCCAGGAGAAACAACCCTATCAGTACTTTGATTTTGAACTTGTGGTTTCAAGAACAATGAGAAAATTAATTTGTGTTGTGTAAGCCAGTTGGTATTTTGTTATTTTGATATGGCAGCCCTAGCAGCAAATATACACCCTGATATCAGAATCTTTAACTTAATCATATCTGCAAAGACACTTTTACCAAATAAGGTAACAGTTATGAATTTTGGGGATTATGACTTGATATCTTTGGGTCTCTACTATTCAACCTACACTAAAAACCATGGACCAATGGTGGACCCCACAATCAGATAATGCATTTTTTCTCCAGGGAGAGGAACAAATAAGGAGATGGTCAAGATGTCAAGGCTATGTTTTGCTGATCTGGTGGCGGTCTCTGAAAATAGGAGGAATAGGCAAAAAGTGCTGCCCACAATACCTCCTACAAACCAAAGGTGCATCAAGAACTCTATGTCTATTCACACTCCATTTGGAAAGCTCCAACCTTGCTGACCATGGTAGTGCTTGTTTAAAAATAGTTCCCTCCTCTCTTAATAAGCCTTCTCCTACAAAGTCAGCCATGAACCACTTTATCCACCATATTAACAACTACTCCCCATCTTCAACACATAGGCCCTGGCCACCAAATAATAAAAATGGAGATGAAAAGACCAGAATATCATGGTACATAGCTGTCTGGCCACAGAGCCAGAAATCAAGATGGTAAATAACCAGGGCCATACTTTAGCTCCAACAGGATCAACAGCAGCTGAGGCAGCCAAGTAATGTTTTGGAGCCCGATGGTTGGCATGGTACTATCGACAGTAAGTAAATAGATATGGTTCCCAGCCTGAAGCAGCCAGAAGTCTAAGACAGACAGTATTGATCGGCACAAACAACTTAAGAAGGGAGTAACAGCAACCATGCATTTAACAGAGGTGGCAACATCCACAGCACAGATTAAAATAGAAGTGGCATTAAGTGGGCTTCTGCCAGATTTATTGCACAAGATGTGAGATTCTTCTTGGAGCAAGGACTGAAATCAGGAGTGGAGTCAAGGACTGTTTTTGCCCCAGCATGCCTCTCCAGCCTTCTTCCAGGGTAGCTTATACAAGAGTGGTGGGAGTTCTCTAGTTCTTGGAGAAATTAATAAACCATATTTTTGAGCATCTGCTATGAACAAAGCACTATTCAAGCTAGAAAACATCAAGCAATATGGGATTAGCACCCACTAAGAGGTCCTGGTCCCTGAGTCTGCATCATCAGGACCAGGGGACCATCTACTGGCCATGATGTTAACACCAGAGCTAACAAACCCAGACATCCCAGGCTCATGTGTACACCTAAGGGCTTCATTGGTGTCATCTCTACCCCTGATTAGGTAGTATCATTCCGACCTTGAATATGAGGCTGTGAGGCTCAAAAATGATCATTAGTACTAACAACCACCTGTTGAGCTCCTACTATGTGCTAAGTAACTTAGGTACATCAGGTCGAGGAGCTATGTGGTAAAGAAGTGGTTAAGGGAACAGACTCAGGAAGCTGGACAGCCTGATTTGAATGCCAGCTGTGTCCCTTGACAGAAATGTGACTGTGGGCAAGTTATTCCCTCCCTGTGCTTCATTTGCACCAGCAGAATAATAACATTACCTCGTCAGTAGGGTTGTTCTGAGGATGGACAGAGTAGAGACCTGTGAAACACTTAGAACACTGTCTATCTCATGTAGGGCATTTGGTAGAGGCTGCTGAGCTCAGGAGGTTGATATTTGACAACAGGGGCAGCTGAGGATTCTAGAGATTCATTAATGCCCAAGGTCATAGGCAATCAGAGGAGGAACTAGGACACAAACCCAGGAAGTCTGGCTTCAGAGGCCACACATGTGCCCTGCATACCATACCAGCTGTCTCTCTCACAACTAATACATAGGAGCATCAAGATTCATATTCATTTTCCAGTATGCCATATAGAAATGTCTTGCCAGTGTCCCACAAATCATTAGTGACAGAGCCAGGATTAGATTCCAAACCAGCTTTAAATTTCACTTCCTAAATACCTGCCCCACCTTGGTCTCCTTATCTATGGCTTTTGTTCATAGCTGACATCTTCCCCTGAATGAGACCTTCCTAGCATGCTGAGCCCTTGAGGCCCTGTGTTCCAAGCACATGAATAACCAGCATTTTCATACCCAAAGCTTGCCCTAGAGTCCCTGGGGACTTGTTCTAACTTTATACAGCTTGGCTTTGATGTTTTTAAATTACCAGCTGTTTTGAGCATTATCGTATGTAAAATATAGTACTTAATATTTTTTAATATGCAGAAAAGTGAGAGAGATACTTGCTCCCAAAGGAGTTTGCTAGCTAGTAGAGGAGACAGGCAGGTATACCAGTAGCACAGAGACATCAACAAGGTTGGAAGGAGAACAGAAAAAGGGCCATGACTCTGGAAGGAGCCCTCCCTCCCCTTCACTCTCTGGAACTGCTGGTGGGGAATGTCCCAGAGCCTTCCTGATCTAGGGAGTGGGACACACTGCTTTTTAATCCATCACTGTGCCCAAGGAGCCAGACCATCCTGGGATCACTGGGACCTTCCTCTAAGGCTTTTGGACAGCTTCAAGGACACCAAGGTCACAGAACAGCACCATTTGGCAGATGGCAAAAGCTGCCTCAGGGAAAGAGAAAGGCTGGCTCTGAGGCTGAGCCACAAATAGAAAACATTTTATTTGAATTAGAGAAAGGGAGGAGTGTCCTCTTCTGTTTAGAGGCAGCAGATGGACTCAGTATTCCAGTACTTCCTAATCATTTTGTAGGTCATAGACCTTTTTGAACACAGGATGAATGCTATGGACACATGTCTCACAGAAAAGAAATAGCTCATGTATAATGTTGTATAGCTTCTGGGGTTTCTCAGAACCTTTGGAAGCCATCTGTAAATTCCCAGTGGATTGATGAATGCTACATTAAAAATCCTACTTGCAGTCATTTTTTAAAATGACTACAAATTCTTTGATACTCCTCCCATCTGGAGATGCAGTCTATGTCCTTCTCTTAAATCTGGGCACACTTCTACTGATATAGTATGGCTTCTAAAACTAATTCATAAAAGATCATGCAGTTCCTATCTGGTTCACCTGGAAGGTGTGCTTTGGGGTTGTTCCTCTCTGAACCCAGCTCCACGCCATGTGGACAGGCCCTGTGTAGGTGCTGTGGTGGACCATCCTAGCTGAGCTCAACTGCTATGGTATGAATAACATCTGCCAAAAGATGCTGACCTCCCAAGCCCCAAGACTGGCAAGTATAACCTATTTTAGAAGTTGGGTCTTTGCGGATGATCCAGTTAAGATGAAGTCAGTAGGGGGGTCCGAAATTACTGGTGTTCTTATAAAAAGAAGAAATTTGGACACAGAGATAGATATGTCCACAGGAGAACACCAAACAAATATGAAAGTGCAGATTGGCGTGATAAATCTACTGGACAAGGAACACCAAAGATGGCGGGCGACCCATCAAAAGCTAGGAGAGGGACATGGAACAGATTCTGCCTCATGGCCCTCAGAAGAAACCAGCCCTGCCTATACCTTGATCTTGGACTTCTAGCCTGCAGGACTGTGAGACAATATGCCCCTGTTGTTTCAGCCACCCAGTCTGCGGTACTTTGTTACAGCAGACTTAAGAAACTAATACACCATCCTTGGAATCATCCCTGCCCGGGCTCCAGGGAAGAAGGGAAGAAGCCATCTCACAAGTGGATCCTCCAGCCCTCAGCCATTTGAGTCTCCTGCCGGCCTTTCAGCCTTCCCAGCCAAAGCTGCAGACATTATAGGGTAGAGACACGCCATAACTGCTGTGTCTGAATTGAGTTTCTAGCCCACAGAATCTGTAAGTGTAATAAAATGGTGGTTGTTTTAGGTGACTAAGTGTGGAGTTGTTTGTTCTGCAGCAATGGTTAACTGAAACACTGCTTCAAACCCCTCTGACCTCTGACCAGTCTAAATTATGTCTTCTTCCTTCTTTGTCTGCAAAAGGAGCTCACCTGATGAACTAATCTGAGCTAAATGTCCATGGTGACGGTATCATAGAACCTGAGAATTAGAGGGAAGCTGGATATTCACATTTAGGTAAAAACAAATTACCCGTAGTCCCAGCTTCATCCAAATCAAGCAGCTTTCATTTTCCCTTTCAATCTTTGTGCATACATAATTTGCACATCACTTATTCAAGATTCATTCAAAATAGTTATAATCAGGATAGACATAATTTTCAAGTCTGCTTTATTCAACTTGCTATTTATCATGGCATTTTCCATGTTGCTACGTAGTCTTTATATCATTTTAATTGGCTGCAAAGAATTTCATAAATGTACTCCAATTTACTTAATCTTCATCCTTTTGACCAACATAAAAACTTGAAGTGAATCTTTTAAAATTGCAACATTTTACTTGTTGTTCTAAATCAGGGGTTGGCAAACTCTGTCCAGAGAGCCGAATCTACCCATCCCATTTTCCTACTGCCTGCAGACTAATGATAGCTTTTTAAAGTTTTAAATGGCTGAAAAAATTCACAAAGAATACTTTTTTTCACAACACATAAAAAGCATATGAAATTTAAAATTCAGTATCCATAAATAAAGTTTTATTGGACCATAATCACATCCATCAGAGACTGTATGTTCCACAAAACCTAAAATATTTACTATCTGGCCCTTTACAGAAAATGTCAGTGGACTCCTGTTCTAAATATACATCAAGCCATCCTCCACTTCTTGCTGCATGCATGTCTATCTACTTTTGTTTTACTTCATCAGAAATCTCTTTGCTCATCTTTCTATCATTATTAATTTATTCAACAATGATTTGTTATACATCTACTCCTTGCTAAGTATCTTTTTTTTGCCAGATGTTGTGGATATATAAAGCTAAATAAAGCAAATCTTTGCTTTCAAGGAGTTTAGAGTCTACCAAAGCATTCAGGACAGAGACACACATAGCAGTATTACAGGTTTGAAAGTCCTGTGAGGCATTAGAGATGCACAGAAGAAATGCTATGGGATCCAGATGTGGGATAATTCCTAACATCTGTGAACATGACTTTTGAGCTTCAGAGAAGCAAAGGGAATGGCAGTTTTGGTAGAAAAAAAAACTACAGCATGGGAGACTATTTAGCATGTGTAGCTACAGTACAGGTGATTTAAGAAGACACAGTGGGGGATCAGATGGAAGAAGGAAGAGAAGAAGAAGGGAACAGGGTGGAGATGGAGGAGGCAAGGCTGGAGGAGGGAGGAGGAGAAAGAAGGGGCTGGGCTCAAGCCAAGACACCTGTGGAGGTAGGTGACAGGATACAAATCTGACAAAAAAGGAATCCTCTTTAACCTTCCAAGTTCAGTAAATCCTCACCATTGTCAATAGTTGAGACTAAGCAAAATGACATGCAATGAAACAAGTTTTACCATAAGCTAATTGATACAAATGAGAACTAAGTTCCTGCAACATCAAGGTTATAACATTGATTGAAATGATGTCATTTGAGGACCTGCTGTATCTACCAGAATCATCAGTATTTTTATTTCCCTTTCGTCAAAAGCAGGGAAACAGATCAAACTTAAAGTTCTTTTACCAAACAAAAGAATTCATACTCTATAAAACTTCAGGAGTTAGATATGCCAATTATTAACCATGATAGGCTCTTCTCAAATGTCTTTGAGATAAACTATTACATTCTGTAAGAAATAAGATTAAACTTTAAAAGTCTAGATGTTTCCAAGAAGGTTTCTTTTACATATCTTAGCAAGAATACCTTTGGGATTATTGAATGCAGAGCAGGATGGTTAAAAAATATAAATTTCCCCACAAGGCTCTACATTCAGGAAACCAGGTGGGGTTTCATTCTTGAATTTTCAGCCTTTATATCTAGTAATTAGTTGTTCCAAATGACCTTACTCTTTGGAATTCCACATTCTTTCCACAAAAAGTTGCCTCCTACACATACCTTTACCCAGACTTGCTTTTACTAATCAGAAAAGCTTTTGATATCAAGGATTCCATATACTAAGTTTAAAATGGCATGCTCAGCCTAAAGAAATCTAACACCAATAAATATTAAGCTTCTGCAAATTTTACCCATTCTTTAAAGCTCAACTCATGAACCAACACTCTTAGAGCAGTGCTTCTTAACTTTAAAGTTAAGTTATAGTTAAAGTTAAGTATATACAATACACCGAGAAGCTTGTGAAAATGTAGATTCTGATCCAGTAAGTCTTGAGTAGTGCCTGAAATTCTGCATTTCTAACAATTTCCCAGTAAGGCTGATGCTGCTGGTCCACAACATTTTGTGAGGCCACACTTAGATTATTCTAGCCCCCATTTGTCATTGTCTTCTGAATTCCAATGGCACTTATACTCCATCCTCTTTAGTATTGTATTGTTTAGTATTTAATCTCATATTGTTTCCTGTTTCTTCAAAGTTAGTCTTAGCTTTTCATATTATGAACTCCTGAAGGAAAGACTCTTATCTGATGTACATCTGTCACCTCAACATGCAATAAACGCAACTGGGTGCTAAGCAGAAGAGGAAGTCAAAGAGTGTTCTGAAAATCAGTGAACAAGTCATTTGAGATAGCCCAGAGCAATCTCCCTCCGGTGCTTCCACCAAAAATATCAGTTCAAGGAACCATCCTCACCACACCTGGCAGTGATTCCTGTGAGAGTGATCATTGTTTTGATTTATAGAGCAGGTCCTAATTTATAAGCTTTATACTTGGATGAGAAAGAAGTGGAATGTTTTTGTTTTTATTTTTGTTTTTTCACTTTTATAGCAGAATTTAATCATAGTTACAAGTTTCACTTTTTGCCTGATTTCAAAAAATATTGTCTTGTTCCAATTTAGGTGAACTCAATTACTTCCAAATTTCTCTGCCATTTTAGGATTTCCCCTCCCCCTCTGTCTCTCTTGGTCAGTGTATCTTCCACATTGGCATCCATAGCTGTTGTCGCCCTTGGCACTGGTCTGCAGTCACCAGTCCTATGCTAGTCCACCTTTTGGCCCCCTTATGTCCAGTGGTCCTTGTGTAGCCATTCCACAGCCCTCTTGTACTCAAGGATTTTAATTCTAAAAGCCTGCTGTAAGGTCTGGTTTTAAGCAGGGAAGTTAGTAGGGCATTAGATCCAAATATTAGCAACCAGCCTACCACATAGCACGTGGAGGAGGCATTCCACTTTGCTTTCAAGAGCTTCTCAAGAAAAAAACAGAGAGTTATCCAAATAAATGTGAGCTTAGGTGAATGGATAACATAAGCAATATAATATATTTAAATAATATAAATAAATTTTATAAGTAGGGAGCCCAAGCTTCAGGGCTCCTCACTTGTACAAGTCTTCTTCCAAGACCCTATTCCTAATTTTGTGTTCTTTTCTTCAAAAAAGACCCCTCAAGTTTTATGAGGTTCAATCTGCACAAAACTTAAATCTGCCCCTGGGATATTATCAAAGTACTGAAGGTGATGGTGAATAGTGATGTTATTGGTGAAGAAAGAACCAGGTATAGGGAGGAAAAACAAAGCTCAGTGCAGCATGCCATGGTAGAAAGAGGTCAGGATGCACTGCATGGGGCACAAGCCTAAAACCACATATAACTCCTTCTTCCATTCAGAACCAGACAGTTCTCTTCTCAGTTGTGCATGTCTGTAACTAGCACCATTATTTACCCATTCTGGCCTGAGAACCCCACAGTCACAGTGGCTCTTCCCTTAGTAACCAGTGGAGTAGATTCTATCTTAGCCATGATTTTAGCCCATATGTCTTCCTTTTCCAGTCCCACCACCATTACCATAGTTCAGGCTGCCATTGTATTTAATTCCAAATCCTGTAATAGCCCGCCATGGTATCCATACCTTCTCCAGCCTCACCCCTCCTAAACTTTATGACCTGATCTCCTATGGTTCTAATTTGCTCTGCAAACTGTGCCTCCAAATATAGTCACATTCTAAGGTGCTGGGACAAACATATTTCAGTCCATGACATACTTCTTTTATCAGTGTATCTGAGCAATCTAGTTAATATGAATTTCCTATTCAAGAAAATGGGGATAATATTGCCTCATATGATTTGTGTAAAAACTAAATATGGGGATGGACATAGAGCACAAATGATAGCTATTATAACTATTATTTCCTCCCTAAGAAGCAGGATGGCACTTGCTTCCTGTGTTCCAAAACTGTTCTTGTGTTGCTTTGATCCTGCCCTCTTCTGTCTTGGGTTAATCATGGTCACTGCATATTCACACCTTATGTGGAATAAGGAGTGTATTTTAAACATCAATTTTATTATCCAGTTATGTTAATGGTGCATGAAATAACATGTGAAGAGCCCATTAAACATTGTGAAAGCGTTTCCATTTCTTAAAAATGAGGGGCAATAAAAGAGGCCAACATAATTCATGGCTGAGAGGAGAGAGGCTGACTTTCATCTTCAGATGCCCTTTGAAGAGGTATAACTTTCATAACTTGGAACTCAGCATTTAAAAAGCCTGGGGGTAACAGATGACCCTCCTAGGCATTATCCAGCAGCATGTTTTTGACCAAGAAAACATTAACAGTGTGTGTAAAGATGTATAGGAATAAAAATTAGTAGCTTGTAGTTGAAATGAATTTTGATCCAAATGTTAATTTTTTGTTTCCTCAAATTATATTTTGGTCTCTGATTCATACCTCATTATAAAACCACCACCTGTCAGTACCAGGTATAACCTGCTTAGAAAAAGTTGAAGAATAAATCCATAAATAACGTCTAACCAGATCCTCCTCTACACAATGAATTAATGCCAACTCTGCTCTAAACTCTCAGGAATTTCAGGCAACAGTGGATTCTAATCACCTATGTAGGAATCTATGATGGTCCTGTGCTCATTTCTGCCAACTGTTTTGTGTCCTAGAGTTAGAGATTCCTGGGAATACTTTGTACATCTCCTGGATTTCCTTTTATCTCATGAGTCACACCACTTCTTGTAAACCTTATCTGGTTTTTCTTCATCTTCCTGACCCTTTACCATTGGAGACCCCAGGACTTGGACTTGGACTTCTTTACTTCTCTATCTACCATCATTTCTTCGGTACTCCGAAGACTTTTTTCCAGTCTCATGGTTGTAAATGCCATCTATTAGCTGTCAAATTCTAGATTTACCTCTCTCCCTGGACTACAGATTCATATGTCATGCTGCCTACTCAGATACCTAACAGTCATCTGAAATGTTAACTTTCTTAAAACAAAACTCCTGATCTTCCTCCCTACAAAGTTGTTTCATCCCAATCAGTGTCAACTACATCTTTCCAGTTGCCCAGGCCAAGGTCAAGAACTCCTGATTTGTCCTTGACTCATCTCTTTGTTTCACATTAAACTCCCAATCCGATAGCAAATACTGCCACCTCTACTTTCAAAATACACCCCAAGACTCAGCTCTTCTCAACACCTCCATTGCCTGCACCCTGGTCCATCATTTTTCATCTTGACTATAGTTCTGTCTGTACACCCTCTATAGACTATTCTCTATACCATAACCAGAAGGATCCTTTTAGAACATGTCAGATCTTATCACTCCTCTGCTCAACCCATCAATGGCTGCTATTTCACTGTCAGCAAAAGTCAAATCTGTATAAGACCTCAAACTCCTATAGGATCTGGCCTCCCCTCATCCATTTATCTCCTCCTCTTTCCTTTCTTCACTTTGCTCTGCTCATACTGACCTTGCTATTACTTGTCCAATGCCAGATGTATTCTTTCTGCAATATCTTTACTATTTTATGTGCCTGGAAGGTGTTTCCCCTAGGTGGCCACATGGCTGACTACCTTGCAGCCTTTTGAGGCCTTAGTGAAATGTCATCTTTTCTCAGAGAACTTTGCTGGCCATGCTGTCCAAAATTATAGCCAGCTCCCAAACCTGTACCAGTACATTCTCTACCCTAGTACAGCTGTGTTTTCTCCATGGACTTTGTCATCATTTGACATATTTGATATTTTCTTACATGAAAATATAAGATATTTTATAAGATATCTTATAAGATATTTTATAAGATATCTTATATAAGATATAAGATAAGATATATAAGATATTTTCTTATATTTTCTTATATTTGATATTTTCTTATATTTTCTTATATTTACCTTCAGTCTCTTAACATGAGAAAGCAATCCTCATGAGGTCATGGCTTTGTCTGTTTTGTTCACATCTGTATCTCCAGAACCCAAAACAGGTTAATCAATTGTGTGAGCATACAAATGATTGCTGCTGCTGGGAAAAAAAATTTTTTTTAAACATTTAGTCCAACTACCTCATATTATAGGTGGTAAAACTGAAACAAAGCCAATAACAATTTGCTAAATATCACCTAATTTGTTAATGGCAAGGTTGAGATTATAATACAGGTCTCCTGACTCTGTTTTCCTGAGTCCAGCCTTTCTCCAAATAAAACATTACCTAACTTCTGTTAAAATGGATTTCACTATTTGGGGACAGAGACCATGGGCTCCAATTTATCTCTAATCATGGTTCCTGACACATTTAAAAATAATTAAAAATGATGAAAAAGTATTGATTTCAGGATAACTAAACCAGTAGCAAATCCAAGTAGTTGAGAGTATAAACAAGGGGCTTTTTTTTTTCCTGAGCTTTAGAGTACACATGACTTGATTTATGAGACAGCTTTTAACACAGAAATGATGATAATAACAATGATAACCACCATTACTTGGTGCCTACAAAATTCCAGATCCTCTATGTACATTGTCTGATTTAGATTTTATAATGGCCTCAAGGAAAATATTATTATACTCTCACTTTAGAGATTAATAGATTGAAGCACAGAGTTTAAGTAACTTGTCAACTCCACAACTAATAAGAGGCAGAGCTGGGTTTCAAGGTTATATTTGCTTGACTTAAAGTCCATATTCAGAACCACTGCACTGTACTGCCTCCGATACATAGGGCCAGATGGACAAGAACCTTCAAAGTCCACTTAGCAAGGAGCATTTGATTTCAAGTTTCCTAATATGGCCCCAAACCAGTTACTTCACTCCTCTACTCAACCCGTCGATGTACAGAGTAAAACACAGGAAACTTCCATTGACCCTGGGAGGTGGCCATTTGGTGAATCCTTGTGCTATCTTGGAAATGCTGACCCCAAAACAAGAGCTTTCACCACTGGCTTAAGCAATTAAATGTTAGGAAACATATAAAATAGTGAGAAGAGCATAAACTCTTTTTATTATTAATATGGGAGTGGATGGACACAAGGTAGGAGAAGATTGGCAAAAAATGAGAGAACTACCATTTAAGTTGTCAAGGATTGTACTGGGCACTTCACAAGTATTACTTCATTTATTTCTCAAAAACACCTTTTGAAGTAACTATCACTAGCATTCTCTTCTGACATATAAGAAAACAGAGGTTAAACTATATAGCTTGCCCAAGCTCATTCAGCTATAAGGAAGAGCCAGGCTTTGAGCACAGATGGAGGTAACTCCAAAGCCATCAGGCATGTTCTATTCTCTGCTGAGCAAGCCAAGAAGATCTAAGTTCTAGAGTGAGATTTACCACTGACTCAACTGAGCCTATTTTCTTGTATGAGAATGAGAAGTTGTATTAAATGTTTCCACAGCTTTAATATTCTACTATTTTAGTTTTCACCCAGAAGGTACAAAGACTTTTAAAGGTGTTTAAAGTTGAAGGTAACTGATATCCTAACAATGAAAACAGTCATGAGAATGAGTAGTTTAGTTCAATTGTGATAAAGGCATGAATAAAACACAGAAGGAAGGAGTAATTCACACTCTGTTTTTGGGCAATAAATTCTGTCAGACATTACAGTTCACAGAACAAATGAAGTCACACAAAGAGGGGGCGTCTTTGCCCAACTGCCAAGCCAGTGGTGACCATTTCCATTCTGCTTGCCAAACTTCCTTCTCCTTTCTCACAACTACCAAGGAGCAAGTGTCTATAGAAATGGGTCATAGGACTGGAGAGCTACAAGATGGGATGACAATGTATTATAAAGTACTATTAATTATGCCTAAGTGGGGTGGACTTTAGGTGAGCTGCTAGTGAAGGGGAGCCAGGACAGGACTGAGGGGTGCAGAAAGGGAATTGACTGGTATACCATAGCAGTGGTATACTGGGACAGCGTTAATGGGCAACCCTATGTACTTCTGAGGCAACCCTTGAAATGAGCAGCTATCAGAGCCAGGCAGCTTGGTGGAACCAGAAGGGAAGATGAGAAAACTGATGAAGCAAGATAAGACTGAGGCCACAATGCTGAGCTACCTTTTTATTAAGATCATAATGGGTTGTGCTGAGTTGAGGTGGTATCTGAAAATGATCAATGCCTAGTGTCTGTTGAACTACTGGCCTCTTTTACAAATGGCAATGTAAACAGTGGCAAATACATCCTTTTTTCATACCCTTTGAAGTACTTACAAAATGGTGATGGGAACAATAGGATCTGTATTGGAAGTTTAATTAACATTTGTGGAATAAAAGAATGACAATGACATACCAGCTCTACCAGCTTACCTATCTAGAAAGACATTTGTATTCTTATTTTAGAGTTGGTGTTAGTATGAGGAATTCTGGTGGTTTCAAAAAAATTGTCCCCTAAGCCTTAAAGAAAGGGCAAAACTTTACTCATGAAGGGTGTGTCCTTAGTGTGTTTTAAGGGAAGAATAAATCTGAGCAAGCCTCTCCCCCCCATGGTCTGGAGAGACAGCTCATGTGAAGAGCATATGCATGCAACTGAGAGAGACCAAAATCTGTTAGATTTTAAAAATAGATTTGATTATGTGACTCACATATAAGTTCACTCCACCACAGTTTGGACTACTTCTGTGTAACTTAGTATAAGTGGGACGGAGAAAATTTTAAATGCTACCAAAAATATTTGAAGGACTAAAGAGGAAAACCTGAACCAGCAAAGCAGAAGGACTGATGGAAACCAGGTGATCAGAACACATGAGGGAGAGACCCCAGCAGAGCTGCAGCACAGAGCTCTCCCAGGGAAACCTAGTGCCACCTCACCTATGTGGCCAGCAGGCCCTTCTGAGTGCCTTGGCCTCTGGCCTACACTCAGGAAGGAGGCTCTCCTTCCCAGTGAAGCCTAAACAGCATATCCTCATAAAGCTGGATCAACTCAGGAAGATGTCAACAACGCTTTTCAATCTACAATCCCAGGTCACACTCTTTAGAAAATGCCCAGCCTTCTATTTTGTTGTTACTGACAGGTTCACTGAGAGAGGCAAACTCCATGATCAGTCTACTTTGGGTCATGCTTTTGCATTATGGGACCATATTCATTTGCTAGGTCTGTCATAACAAAGCACCACACACTGAGTGCTTTTAATCACAGACATTGGTTGTCTCACAGTTCTGAAGGCTGGAAGTCAGAATCAAGGTGTTCATAGGGCCATGGTCTCTCTCAGGGTGCTGAGGAAGGACCTGTTCCAGACCTGTCCCTGAGCTTCTGGAAGTACCTTGGCTTGTGGTAGCATAACTCAAATCTCACATGGCACTCCTCCGTGTGTATCTATGTCCAAATTTCCCCTTTTTATTAAAACAACTGGCATATTGGATTAAGGCCCAACTTTCTCCAGTATCACCTTATTTTAACTTAATTATCTACATCAGCAATAGCCCTATTTCCAAACAAGGTCATATTCTGAAGCCTTAGTGCTTAGACATATAAAATTGAGACAAGATAAATTCAATCAATAACAAGAACATTGAATTTATTTCTTGGTTTAAGAAATCCTTTAAATTTTACAAGATAAACCCACCATCATGAAAATATTCAGATTCTCTTTTACAGAGAATCAATGTGGCGTATGGCCCTGGCAATAAGCTACAAGGGACGCCCTAGATGAGAGTCCAACAACTGAGTTCCCCTCCCTCCACCCCTGTGTAAAGGTAACAAACATCGTTGGCATATTTAACAAAAAGAGAAGGGTTAAACTATACACTTTGAAACAGGGTCTAAACACAATTCAGCCAAAAATGGCCTATGGGGTAATTCTGGCCTTCCCTCTGTTTCTGTAAAGAATGTTTTACTGGAACACAAATGCACCCATTTATTGACATGACCTCTATGATTGCTTTTGCACAATATTGAAAGTTGAGTAGTTGCAGTAGAGATAACATGGACCACAAAGCTTAAAACACTTATTTCCAGTCAAGATGCTGGCAAAGGTAACCATGGCTCACCACATCAAAACTACAACCATCACTCAGAACCATCAAAAATCAAATTGAATGGAAGTCTGACATCTATGGAATCAAAGAAACCACATCCATTCAGAATGGTAGGAGGGGTAAAGACATGGAATGGACTGGTCCCTCACACACATGTGGTAGAAAAAAATTCAGAAAGGATATCTTGGGAGCTAGGAGTCACAGCCCCAGACCAGGTGCCCCACCCCAAAGTTTCAGTGTCAGGAAGATAAGCCCCCACAACTTCTGGCTACAAAACCCAGCAGGTATTGGGTCAGTAGAAAAAACTTTTGGAGTCCCAAGCAGTTCCTCTTAAAGAACCCACACATGGACTTACTCAGACTCATTCCCTTTGAGCTTCTGCACCAGGGTAGCAGCTTGAAAGGCACCAGTGGTATACTGGGAGTATAAGTGGTACTACACTTATATGCTCAGTGGCCTCAGGCCTAGCACTAACAGCAGCCAACCTAGAGTCACAGCTTGGCTTGAGCTGTGAATCTCCAAGCCCAGCACAAGTATTAGCCATCAGCTTGCCTTACAACTCAGGCAGTGTACCCTGGGAAAAACACAGGTGGGGCTGACCTTGGCCTGCACAACCCAGGAAACCCCAAGGCCAGCACACCCAGTGGACAGCTGCAGACCACATCAGAGCGCCACCACTTTGCCTCTACACACCTGACCTTCCATGGAGGGCAGATATTGGTGGTCAGTGGTCACAGCCAGTTCTTGCAGCTGACTGGCCTGAGTAAGTCCCTCCCATTGATCTTCCAACAGCAATCAAGACTCAACCACAAGAGGAGGGTATACTCAGCACACACCACACAAAGGGCACACCTCGAGTACCCAGCTTAGGTGACAGGGAGGCTGTGCCACTGGACCCTACAGGACATCTACTACATTAGGTCATGATACCAAGATGGGGAGTCACAGCAACTCTACCTACTACATAGACACAAACATAGGAAAGCTGTGAAAATGAGGACACAAAGAAACATGTTTTAAATGAAAGAACAGATCAAAACCTCAGAAAAAGACCTAGATGAAATGGAGATAAGCAATCTATCAGATGCAGAGTTCAAAACACTGTTTATAAGGATGCTCGAGGAAATTAGTGAGGACCATTAATTAAATAAAGAACAATTTACAGGGAAACAATAGTAGAACAGATCAAGCTCATAATCAAATCAATGATGTGGGACATAAGCAAGCAAAAAACAGCCATGCAAACAAGAAAAAGAAAAGAGAATACAAAAAACTGAGAATAGTGTAAGCAGCCTTTGGTACAAATTTAAGCAGTCCAACCTTTGCATCCTAGGTGTGTCAGAAGGAGAAGAGAAAGAGCAAGAAATTGGAAATCTATCTGAAAAATTGTGAAAAATACTTTCCTAATTTGGTGAAGCAAATAGACATACAGGTCCAGGAAGAACAGAGTCCAAAAGAAGATGAACCCAAAAGGGCTTACACCAAGACCCACATAATTAAAATGCCAAAGGTTAAAGATAAAGAATCTTAAAAGTAGAAAGAGAAAAGCAGTTAGTTACCTACAGGGGCATTCCCATAAGACTGTCAGCTGATTTCTCAGAAGAAACTTTGCGGTCTAGAAGGGATTGGCAAGAAGTAGTCAGAGTGATGAAAAGCAGGGACCTACAGCCAAGATTGCTCTACCCAGCAAAAATATCACTTAGAATGGAAGGGCAGATAAAGTGTTTTCCAGACAAGAAAAACTAAAGGAGTTCATCATCACCAAATCTTTATTATATGAAATGTTAAAGGGACTTATTTAAGAAAAAGAAGGTAAAAATTATGAACAATAAAATGATAATAAATACATATTTACCAAAATTGAATCTAAAAAACAAACTAGGCAAACAAGGAGAATGGAGACAGAATCATGCATATAGACAACACTTTGATGGTTGCCAGATGGGAGGGGTTGTGGGGGAATGGGTGAGGAGGTAAGGGGATTAAGAAGTACAAATATGTAGTTACAGAATAGCCCTGGGGATGTAAAGTACATTATAGGAAATGGAGTAGCCAAAGAACTTATATGGATAACCCAGGGACATGAACAATGGTGGGTGGATTGCCTGAGAGAGTATAGAATGCTGAGTGGATAGGGGCAATGATGGAAAAACTGGAACAGCTATAATAGCATAATCAATAATATATAATTTAAAAATAAGAAAAACATTTATTCTCTGGCTTTTTACAGAAATCTCTGCCAACACCTAGGCTAGCACAATGCAGTGCTCAGAAAAACAACCATCCTAGCCAAAAGAGAAATCAATCCTAAGGAAGTAACCCATCATAGTTATTAGAGATTACATATAAAGTTCATCAGGATTGGGCTGCTTCCTTCAAGCAGGCTGAGCACTCTGAAAAGGCAGCTCTTGGGAAACAAATAATCCACCAAAACACGATGCAAGGCAATTCTTGGCCAATCCTAAAGCCCTTTTACCCATGGAATTCAGTGTCTAATAAGACAAGTTGCCTAATTGAAAAGCATTACCTGGCCCTTCTTGGAAGTTCTAAGTCTATGTGCTTTAGGGCAGTAGTCTTAAACACTGGCCAGCTCACTGGTCTGTTCTCTGAGGAGTTTTCCCCAGTCCTACGTGAAACAAGGAAAATAAAGGGGCCTTTGGTAACACTAGTATATTCCACTCACAGTGCTAGCCTTTATTCTGGCCCCTGTGTTGCGTGAAATAATGACAGTGGTTGATAGCTGGCTTATTTATTTATTTTAATGTCATCATTTGGCCAAATGAAAGTTGGCAGCCAAAATTACTTTTATTTTCCTGAAAATTTACAAGCCCTAAATACTAGCCATCTAAGAAGCATTACTCTGGACAGGGCATGAGTACCCCTGCTTTCCTGCAGAAGGTACCAGGCAATGAAAATGGTGCTCTTGGGTGACTTACATACAGTAAAAGCTGATGAGGACCCCTGGCCCTCTGCTCCAAAATGGCCAATTTGTCCCCTCCCATGTGGGCACACTGTTTTGCGTGGAAGTCACAGAGACCCAGCCAGAGTTAGCTTAAGTAAAAGAAGGGAAACATTGTCTCACATGATGGCACTACTGAAGGGACAGAAGCAGGGTCAGCCTCAGTGCTTTTTAACTGACAAGTTACAGTGCCTAGATTAGTACCTGACTCCTAGAGGACACTTACTGAACATTTGCTGACTTGATGAATCAATGAATCCCTGTGAGCACAGAGATGACCCAGTCATAGCACTTCATCTCCATGGCTACAGTGGTTCATTGATCCACTTCCCAGAAGTGGAGTTCTCTTGTGGTTAATAAATATCTACTGTGCTTTCCTAACTTGGAGGGAAATGGACTCAAATTTGAAGTTCTAGTGCTGTATGATGTTAAATCTGCATGAAAAGCATTAAAATGTGGCTATTCACATGAATCATAGTACTATGAGAGAGAGTACAATAGAGCCAGAGTTGACAACCACACTTGACAAAAAACATCAGGCTTTAAAGCCATTCTCTGATCTTATAGGCACTTTTTATAACCTGCCAGGACCCTTCTGCACTTCTCTTGACCTTGCATTTCAAGAATAATGCTGGTTTCAATTGATGAGAAATATTAAGGGCATGCTGGATATATATTAGTTTTTTGTTATAGACATTACAATTTAATTCACTCTTTAAAATTTCCATATGTGAATCTTCTATTACACTAAATCTTTGTTCTCCCCCTAATCTGAATATCTCCACATGACTTGTTACCATGGAGATGATCACATACACCTCATCTAATTGTGGAAACAGCATACAGTTCAGTCTAAATCTCACCAATAGGTAGTATCATTTCTCCATTTTTGTTGTAAGTTTTGATCCTAGCTTAGGTGAATTTAGAGTACCATGCTTATGGACCCAGGTGTTTTAAATCAAAAACTAAATTAAATTTCTCTTGATGAATTAACTAGGCTTCTCCTAATTCAATATTCAATTAATTCAGATATACAAGAGAGCATCTTTAACAACTGAGAACTAAATTCACAAGGAGACCAGAGTTTCTATTTCAATTTAATCATCTGAAACTTAGGACAAGCTTATTAGAGTCAAGATGACAAAAATGTATATTTAAAACAAGAGTCATTCCATAGATACAGAACCTATATCTAGGGATCAGATGGCTGCCATAACAACTCTTGTTTTTAAATTATATTTTATTGATTATGCTATTACAGTTGTCCTTATTTTTTCCCCTTTGCCCCACCTCCACCCAACATCCCCTACTCCCTCAGGCAATCTCCCATCATTGTTCATGTCCATGGGTCATGTGTATAAGTTCTTTGCCTACTCCATTTCCTATGCTGTCCTTTACATCCACATGGGTGTTCTGTAACTACCTATTTGTACTTCTTAATCTTCTCACCATTTCACCCATTCTCCATGCCCCCCCATTTGTCAACCATCTGGCAACTAACTTCTTTTCTCTTGCTGCTTTTAATAGTTTCTCTTTATCTTTAACCTTTGGCCTTTTTAAATATGGTATGTCCTGGAGAGAGCCTCTTTGCATCCATCATGACTGGGACTCTCTGTGCTTCTTGGACTTGCATGACTATTTCCTTCACCAAATTAGGAAAGTATTTTTCACAATTTTTTCAGATAGATTTCCAATTTCTTGCTCTTTTTCTTCTCCTTCTGTCATCCCTATGGTGCAAATGTTGGAATGCTTGAAGTTGTCCCAGAGGCTGTTTATGCTATCCTCATTTTGGTGGATTCTTTTTTCTTCTTGTTCTATGTGGGGTCGTTTTTTTGTTCCTCATGTTCCAAATCATTGATATGATTCTTGGCTTCATTCACTCTATTGCTGTTTCCCTGTAAATTGTTCTTTATTTTAATTAGTGTATCTTTCATTTCCAACTGGATCTTTTTTATGCTGTTGAGGTCCTCACTAAGTTCCTTGAGCATCTGAAAAGTGTTTTGAACTCTGCATCTGAATTCAAAGATTGCTTATCTCCATTTCATCTAGGTCTTTTTCTGAGGTTTTGATCTGTTCTTTCATTTAAAACATGTTTCTTTGTGTCCTCATTTTCACAGCTTTCCTATGTTTGTGTCTATGTAGTAGGTAGAGTTGCTGTGACTCCCCATCTTGGTATCATGACCTAATGTAGTAGATGTCCTGTAGGGTCCAGTGGCACAGCCTCCCCTGTCACCTAAGCTGGGTACTCGAGGTGTGCCCTTTGTGTGGTGTGTGCTGAGTATACCCTCCTCTTGTGGTTGAGTCTTGATTGCTGTTGGAAGATCAATGGGAGGGACTTACTCAGGCCAGTCAGCTGCAAGAACTGGCTGTGACCACTGACCACCAATATCTGCCCTCCATGGAAGGTCAGGTGTGTAGAGGCAAAGTGGTGGCGCTCTGATGTGGTCTGCAGCTGTCCACTGGGTGTGCTGGCCTTGGGGTTTCCTGGGTTGTGCAGGCCAAGGTCAGCCCCACCTGTGTTTTTCCCAGGGTACACTGCCTGAGTTGTAAGGCAAGCTGATGGCTAATACTTGTGCTGGGCTTGGAGATTCACAGCTCAAGCCAAGCTGTGACTCTAGGTTGGCTGCTGTTAGTGCTAGGCCTGAGGCCACTTAGCACAGGTGTGGGTGGGGGTTCACTGAGGCCAAATGTTGCTTGTTCGATAGGATTTAGGAGACAAGACCAGCCAGGCTTATGGAAAAGCAGCTTGGGTGGGCCTTTAAATTGGGTGAGGCAGAACCTCTGGGGACCTCCACGGTGGGTCAAACAGTGTTAGCCAGGTTGGTGGAGTATCAGATATGGCACTGGCTTGCTGGCTCTGTGGGGGTAGGTTTTAGAAAAGGGACAATGACCTCTGCTTGCCTTGATGCCAGACACTTCAGCTTCTCCCTGTATACCACTGGTGCCTTTGGAGCTGCCACCCCAGTGCTGGAGCTCAGAGGGAGTGAGTATGAGTAGGTAAGTTTGCGTGTGGATTCTTTAAGAGGAACGGCTTGAGACTCCAGAAGTTTCTTCTACCGACTCAATCCCCACTGGTTTTTGCAGCCATAAGTTGTGGGAACTTATCTTCCTAATACTGGAATCCTAGGCTGGGGGGCCTGGTAGGAATGTGGGACTCCTCACTCCCGATATATCCCTCCCGAATATCCAGATGAGTGTGCGGCAAGCCCATTCCTTGTCTATGCCTCTCCTACTATTCTAGATGGATATGGTTTCTTTAATTCCATAGTTGTTAGATTTCCATTCAACTAGATTTCCTGGTTGTCAGACTTCCATTCAGTTCAATTTCCAATGTTCCTGACTGATGGTTGTTCTATATTTTAGTTGTAATTTTGATGTGGTTGTGTGACAAGGCAAGTCATGTCTGCCTATGCCACCTTGACCAGAAGTCTCTGTCATAACAACTCTTAAATGCATTCAAACAACTCAAAATATCTATTGTTCTTATTTATTTCTGAGTAGGGTTTTCTAAGATAAAATGCAAAATTTAGGACATACTCGTACTAAAACATTTTTTTTAGTTTACCTGAAATTCTTTTTTTAACTGAGCATTCTGTGTTTTTATTTGCTAAATGTGGCAGCCTTACTTATGAGACAGAGTTGACCTTCAAATACTCCACAAACCATTAAGGTGTTTCCAGGTTACCCAGAAAAACTAAGGAGTCTTTACTAGGAGAAAGAGGAGAGATGCCGCTCAGAAAGTAATGGGGATGCTGAGGAATATAAAAGGCCATTGATACCTCGGCACAATATATGACCCTTAAAACTTGTCATAGTAATTAAAAACCCTTTATTCAGTTTCAGGAAGGATGGAAATAGGAAAAATAGTTGCAATTAAGGCCTATTGGTCTTAAGATATATTGGCCAAGTGGTTCTTTCATAATATGAAATCTTTTACTGAGGTGCATTGTCTCTCTCTCTTGACATTTGTAAAGGACATGCTGCAAAATTCTCTTAGGCTTCTGCTTCTGGTTAGATTTGGAGTCAAGAGAACAGAGTTGTAGCTCCTACTCTGAAACTAACTCACTGGTTGGGCTTGGGTTCCTGACATTTTCTGGCTCTCTTTGAGTCACCTTTCATAGTCATTTTCCATAAAATTGGAATGACACTGACCCTATCCAACTTGTATTGCTTTTCTTTGCAAAGGAGATCAAATATGATGATATAAAATGATATAACTAATATATAGTACATGCAAAGATCAAAAGGACACAAGATAGTTGTAGTATTATGGACACTTTGTGATTTCCAAAGGTTGTTATGTCCTGTGTGTGACAGAAAAGACCAGTTGGGGTGAGGTGGTCCACATGGACTGCCTGTCAGAAACCAAAAGTCTTATGTTTGTTTGTTTTCTATCCTCACCCGAGAATACTTTTTCATTGCTTTAAGTGAGAGAGGAAGGGAGAGAGAGAAAAAAAAACACATCAGAGTGAGACAGAAACATCAGTGGGTTGCCTCTCATATGACGTGCCCCAACAGGGCATCGAATCCATAACCTGGGTATGTGCCCTGACCAGGACTTGAACCCACAACCCTTCAGTCCATGGGATGATGCTCAGACCAAGTGAGCCACACTGGCTTCGTGTCTTTTAGCATTCAACTCTTCTTAACAGAAACCTGGGTCAGCTGGGCCTGGGGCCTTATTGAAGCAAGCACAATATGACAAGAGCAACCAGTCTGCTGTGAGATAGCCCTCTGGAATGGCCATGAGACTAAAAGCTGACATTCTCCCCAGAAAAGCCAGTCTAAGAAGTCACCAAATTGTACCTCAGTGGGACATGTTGAAGTAATCCCAGGCAGTGCTGTGAAACCGCATCATTCTTCAAGTCACTGGTTCCCATTTTGAGGCCAGGAAACAATAGGTTATGGCACAAAGAGGAGGTGGGGCAAGGGAGAGAAATGTTCTTCCTTCAAAATTATACATAGATAACTGTTCTGTGTTCAGAAAGGACCTGAAAGGAGGCCAAGAAAGATAGGGTGTTCCCAGCTGAAACTTGAACTCAGAACTCTTAGTGGCTTTATTGTGTGAGGCTGGGGTACTGGTTAAATTCTGAATGTTGATAAGAGGTATGAAGAACAGCCATTCAGATCCTCTGCTTCCATGTCATCTACATTTGATAGGGCTTCCCCTGCTTTTTTCCCTTATTTTCTCTTTTTTTTACCCATTGTTAGTCATTATGGGGAGCTAGAGAAAGTATATATTTATATAATTACATAATAAGTGAATAATAATAAGTAATATATAAGTAATAAATTATATAATTTACATAATTATATAAGTATGTATTTCTATAGTTATACACATTGTGTGAAATCACATTCCTTAGCCTTCATTTAAACATAAGCTATAACATTTGATAGCTCTCCAAAAAACAAACAAAAAAATAAAAACCTCTTCCTAAGAAAATTAGATTGCTTTTATTTCTGCATGGTCCTTTTCTGTTTTAATTTTCCCTTGTGCATGTGTAGCTCTCAATAAAATGATTCCCTACCTTTGCTCTAAAGAATATATTAATAATATGTTTTAATAATCCAAACTAAAAAAATTCATATTTCTCTTTTGATAACAATTACTTTTAAAATTCTGCTTTGGTAGTCACTAACAGTTTAGAAAATAGTCTCTTCTATGAAATTAGACTTTTCTTTCCAGATATATTATATATATTCTGGAAAAGTGACAGTTTAAACTTGTGATAATCTTAAATTCTTTTTTTAATGTATTTTTTATTTTTATTGTGGTAAAATACACATAAAATTTACTATCTCCTTTTTAAGTGTACAGATTAGCATTGTTAAGTATATTCAGGTTGTTATACAACCAACTCCAGAACATTTTTCATCTCACAAAATTAAAACTCTATACCAATTAAACAACACCCCATCAATCTTTCTCCCAGCCCCTGGTAACCCCCATCTTACTTTCTGTCTCTCTGAATTTGACAACTTTACATACCTCATGTAATACATACAGTATTTATCTCCTTGTGACTGGTTTCACTTAGCATAATGTCTTCATGTTTCATCCATGTTGTAGTGTATATCAGAATTACCTTCCTCTTTAATACTGAATAATATTCCATAGTATTAACATGTATATACTACACATACTGCACTTCATTTATCCCTTCATCTGTTGATGGGCCCTTGGGTAGCTCTACTTTTTGGCTAGTGTGTAAAGTACCACTATGAACAGGGATGTAGAATTACCTCTTTGAGACCTTGCTTTCATTTTTTGTGTATATACCCAGGAACAGAATTGCTGGGTCATATGGTAGTTCTATTTTTAATTTTTTGAGAAACCTCCATACTGTTTTCCATAGTGGCTGCACCATTTTACATTCCCACAAACAGTACATAAGCATTCCCTCTTTACTACAGTCACATTGTCTCTTGCTATTTTCTGATTTTTAAAAAAATAATAGCCATCCTATTATTGGGTATTATTGGCTATGGTGGATGTGAGATGTTATCATATGTGGTTTTGCCTGAAATTCCTTAACAATTAGTGATGTTGAGCTTCTTTTCCTATGCGTGTTGGTCATTTGTATATCTTTGGAGAAATATCTATTCAAATCCTTTGCACAAAGATGGATGTAACCATCTTTGGATGGATGTTTGGTTTTTGTTGTTGTTGTTCAGTTCTAGGAGTTCTTCTTACATTGTATATTAACCTCTTACCAGGAATATGATTTACATTTTTCTCTCATTCTATAGGTTGCTTTTTCACTTTGTTGATTGTGTCCTTTAATGCACAGAGGTTATTAACTTTGACATATGTGTATTCCTTTTAAAGGGGAAAAATAAATATATATAATATATATTTCCAACTAAAGATACATGGACATACACATATAAACAAACACACCCACATTTCTAGTTTAAGATACACTGACTTAAGAAACGCTATTATTAGTCTTTCTTAAGATTTTTGAAATGTCTTTTAACCATGAATAATCAATTTCTGGGACAATGCTCACCATAGGACATATGGAAATGTGTATATTGCTTTTGAAGAGGAAATTCTAGGGAAGTAGGGAAAGCACAACCAACTCTCTGAAGTCCTTTCCATATGCACAGTTGGCAGCTTTGCCCTTAAGCTCAAGACATTATTCTCAGTTAATATGAAAACATAACCAGAAGGGGTACATACTTTAACACTGTTATCCATCTGTATAAACAAGGCATTGTAAAGTAAGTTTTTACAAGGAAGAAGGCATAAACCAAGAAGTTGAGGAAGGACTAGAATTCAAGATCATCAGCATGAAAACTGATAGTAAGAGCTCATACTTACATGGTTCTTGTGATGTTTCAGGCATTATTCTAGGTGCTTTGCAGGTATTAGCTTGAGATGGGTGCATTTCTATTCTCTAAATGAGAAACTGGAGACACTAGGAGTTTTAGTGACTTGCCAAAGGTCGTTAAAGTAATGAGTGGATAAGCAAGGCTTAAAAGGAATCTACCATCAGTAAGTGTAGTCATTATACTTCCAAGGTACAGATGACCCCACCTCCTGTTATTCATACTCTTGTGCAGTCCCTTATCACATTATCCTAGGGCTAGTTTCTGTAGACTAAAAGAATGCAGCAGAACTGATGGTGTGTTACTTCTAAGATTAGATTATAAAAGACATTGTGGCTCCTCCTTTGGAGTTTCTCTCACTCTCAGATCACTTTCTCTGAGCAAGCCATCTGCTGGGTCATGAGCAGCCCTGTGGATAGGGCCACGTAGTGATGGAGGGAGGCCTCCAGCCAGCAGGCCCCTGAATGAATATGGGAAGTGGATCTTCCAGTTCCAGCAAGCCTCCAGATGACTGTGGCCCTGGCTCACATCCACATTTCTACTACAATCTCATGAGAGACTCTGGGCCAGAACCACCCAGGCCAGCTGCTCCCAGATTCCTGACCTTCAAAAATTACATGAATAGAAATGTTCGTTGTTTAAAGCTACTAAATTTTGGGGTAATTTTTACACAACAGATAACTAATACAGATTTTTTTTTATTTTTTAAATATTTTTATTGTTCAATTACAGTTGTCCCCACTTTTCCCCCATTGCTCTCTCCTGTCCTGCCCACCTTTGCCTCCCATATCCAATCCTCCTTGCCTCTGTTGTCTTTGTCCATGGTCCTTTATACCTGTTTCTTGACTTGACCCTTCCCCCTTTTCCCACTATTTTCCTCCTCCCCTCTCCATTCTCCCCTCTGGTCACTGTTAGTTCATTCTTTATTTCTGTGTCTCTGGTTCTATTTTCCTCGCTTTTTTGTTTTGTTGATTAGGGTCCACTTACAGGTGAGATCATATGGTATTTGTCTTTCACTGCCTGGCTTATTCAATTTAGCAGAATGCCTTCCAGTTCCATCCATGCTGTCGAGAAGGGTAGGAGTTCTTTCTTTCTGCTGTGCAGTAACTAATACTTCTTAATAATTTTGTTCTAATTTATAATTTTGTCCAGGGGAGTGGCTTGATGCAGGCTTAAATGCCACACTGTCTCCCACACCAGTTTAATTTGTTATTAAATTAATTGCCATGCACATTCTATCTTAAAGTAATGCAGCTCTTTTAAAGTAAGCATGACCTTTGTAGTCATAATAGACCTAAGCGAAAATTCATCTAAGATGTTCACTTTTTCTCTGGGAATAGATGTTTTTAATTTTCAAAATGGCTTTTTTAAAATTTACAAAATTCTAATTTCAAACTATTATCCCAGAAAACAAAGCTCTTTATCTTCCTTCAGAGAAACTAATCAGAGAAATGGTTATAAGAAATGCCATTGTTTTAGGGAAATCTGTACTAAATATTTCTCAGCTGAATGAGTGGTACTCTAATGCATTTTTCGCATAAAACACCTCAATTCTCATTACATTACTCACAGAATAGTGATTCCTAAGCTAACCTTTCTGAAGCTTGGGGACGTGGTGGGTCTTGACTACTTTTTCAAATGATTAAAATTTAGAATGTGCCACTGAACTCTCTTACTCATCTTTTGAAACTAGATAAAGTTAATTAAAATTCATTTCTTTTGAGAATTTTGTGATACCCATTGAGATCACTGGAGATTATCAATGGTGCCTCTAGAATTGAGATTTGGCTCTCTTTGTGAAGATATTCTAAACAGAAACAAAAAGCATTCAAACCAAAATGTTTGGGCTCTCCTTTAAGTTCTATTCATCCACTGTCTTCATTTGCCTGGGGCCAGATTCCCTGTGTATCATTCTGTTGTTAATTGGATATGTCAGGGAAATTCTCATACCATGGCCCTATTTAAGTGCCTAGAGAAAGCCAATGGCTCTGAGAGCCCATGAGGCTCTAGGTATATGCAGTGTTAGCTCATTCATCCTCCCAACATCCCTGCAAGGCCTGCCTTTTCCTTTACTTCACAGGTGAAGAAGTGGAGGCTCAGAAATACAAACCACCTGCCTCAAATTGTAAGGTCAATAGGTGCAGGGAGTAGAATTTGAACTTAAGGCTGCTACGTTTGCCACAATCTTGCCTGCTGCCTACCACCCTGGGGGTTTGAGGAGCCCTCTCTGCTGAAGGGCAGCACTCCCCATAGACTGTTAGAACCTTGGGACACCCAATTTGAACCATCCCTCAGACCTCTTTCCCCCTCTCACTGGGCTCTTTACTCATTTTCAGACCTTACTTTATGGCCTTCCTTCCTCCAGGTGCTCATAGCTGTCATTATCAGAGAGGAAAAATAAACCACTATATCTTACAAACATGTATTTCACATGAAAGTTGGCATCACCACATAGCCTGATTCTCCATGATCTAGCCCTGCTCACAGCTCCCACCCTCACCTCTCATCACTCCCTGCTTCCACTTTACACTGGCTATGAGGATCCGCCTGCAGACTTCCTGCACTGCTACACAACCCCCACACATGGACACCTCAAACACACACATGAACACATACATACCTCACATTCTATACACATACCCATCTATACCTCACACACACATCACATTTACACCTCAGAGACCAACACATACTTCACATGCATATACCTCTCACACACATCCATCGCAGACCATACACAGACTTCATGGCCACACATAAATATACACCCATCTGTACCTCAGACACACACTATACATATACACCTCAAACATACACATGTAAACACATGCATACCTTACATACCTCACACACATGCACACCTACCCACCTCACATACACACATCTCACACTAGACTCACCTCACTCAAACACACACCTTCCTTTAGAAGTACATACATATGCCACACCATATACAAATCCAAGACACATATGAAAACATACACATATACCACACATAGTATATACACTCAGTTCACATGTACATATACCTTTCACATACACCTGTACTCCACATGCACACCTATACTTCACATGCTACATACACACAACACACACCTTACCCACCACATGCATGTTCTTCCCCAATGTTCTGCCCACAAACATCCCTTTATTTCTTGAGAGCTACCTTCCTCAGGAAGCCTCTTTCAATGCCATTACTGCCAGTCTAGATCAGGAGAACCCATACAGGTCTCCCTGCCACCCCCATCATTCATCACTGCCTGTGTCTGCCTTCTCCAGCGGAAGGTGGACTCCTGGTGGCCTGAGCCTGTGTTTTATTTGCATTCGTATTCCCTGCCTTCCCTCCTACCACCCCCCTGCTCAGGTACAGCACCCAGAGCTCAGTAGAATCTCGGTAAATGTTTCTGGAATGAATGCGTGAATTCTGCTATTTCCATGGTGAAGAGCCCACTGGATTAGAAAACCAACCTCACCTACTGATTCTAGAAGACATGGGTTCAAATACCAGTCATCATAAGCTGATATTTAACCTGTGAACAGTTTGCTCATCTGTGAAGTGAAGATGTCAATAGGAACTAGCCCCTGGCTGGCTGGGAAGATGCAGTAAGATTTTACATGTATGTGTAGTACTATGTATAGCAGTACTAAACAAGCACCATTATCAGTCAATACATGGGGACATAAAGCCACACAGCTCCATTCATTAGGAAAAGCCAACTTGATATCTAGTCTAACCAGACAATATGCTGATCCTTCCCCTTTCCTGGGCCTCTTTCTTATCTCTAGCAGACAAGGTGTCCCAAGCATAACAGATTTCAGGAAAGTGATGCTGAATCCAGTCTAACTGGCTAGCATCTCCGCTCCCAGGTGCTGACCCCTCAGTAAACAGCTCTGCCTTCCAGTTCAGACCCACAGACCTGTGCAGGTTCCTCTTTGTAACTGTAGTCTTTGTTCTAAATCCATAACAATGCCCATTTGGCATTTCTGACTGATTGGTTCTTTCTAGTAGGTGACTTTCTGAATAAATGAAAAACATTTCCCTGCGGCCTGCCTGTCACACTTTTTTTTTCTGTCTTCTAATTGGGAACACTTTCAAACCTTTCGAACTCCTGTTTGCTTCATAGTGAGGTGAAGATTTGATTTCTTTCTTATTAAAATTTCCTTTTGAGTCAAAATGGCTTTATTGGAAAAAATTATAGCTAAGGGAAAGGGGGAGAGCAGAAACACATGCAATTCTGCAAGTTAAAATAAGGTTAGTGGCTCATGTCCATTAAGATGCCAGCACAAGGGGGATTCAGGCAGGAGCCAGTCTCGGTGGTTGATGCTGGCAGCCTCCCTGTGGATTGCACTGCTGTCCTCCTGGGACATCTGCCTCCTCAGAGACCAGCATCCAAAATTCCTGCATGGAGATTTTATCCACTGCAAATGCCACATATTACAGCGCATTAGAGAGAGGGGGGAAATGTCATGATTTTCTTGCTGCTTTAAAGGCTAAGTGGAAAAGGGGGTGGGGAGGCCAAAGTGAACGCAGCTCTGCTTTAACTTGCTGGAAATAGAATTCACTCCTCCTTTCTGTTCCTATATGTGCTGCCTTCGGCATTTCAGGTCCACCATGGGCACAAATCATTCCAGATTCAATTACACTGCTTGATATTTCATAGATTCTGAAGGATTGCCCTAAGAGAGATGGGGGTGTGTGGAACATTTCCGGGTGCCAATCTCTCCACAGTGCTCCTGTTCCTTCTGGGGTTACAAAGCCCCTGAGGGAGCTGAGTGAAGGGTGAACCCTGCTTCCACTAGGAATTAGGGTAGGGCACCAGCTATCTGCTTCAGAGCATCTGAGCTGCGCACCTGAGGTGGTGGGAGGCACTGCCCTAGACATGTGATATCATATCACCAGGGATGCTATTTGATAAATGAATGGAGTTCTGACTCCATGGAGCATAGATAACACACCTTGCTTTGCTTTACACACACAATTGAGATGCCAGTAAGGAGCAGCACCTAAACAAAGCTAAGGAGAGTATAGGAAATGTCACAGACACATTCCAAACAATTTATCTAGAATGATTCTCCTTGTCCTGGGGCCCCAGCCAACTGTGCCTTGGTGTCCCCCACAAACTGCTTTACCAAAGACTATAGTAAGCAAGAGCAGAAGGAATAAGAAAAGGAAAGAAAGTCATGGACAGTAACTGAGAGCTGTCACATAGCTCTTTATGATTTTTAAATGCTACTTTTAAAAATAGGTACTGTGTGAATAGGGTACCTAATTCAACAACACAAAAAGTATAGAGTGAATGGCAAGCCCTTGCCCACCCCTGTCCAGCCACCAGCACTTGTCCTCAGAGACCACCTTCCATACCAGTTCCTTGTTGACACTTCTAGACTTGTTCCGCACAATCAAACACTTGTAGTGCTATAGTTAGTGAAGTGCCTTAAACAACAAGGTATGCCAAGTGTCAAGTACTATGTTGTAGCCAAAGTATTATTATATTGGATTCTCACAACAGTCAACATCGCTCTGATGTCTCAGATGAGGAGGCTGAGTTCATTGGTTGAAGTCACTGCCCTAGTCAGTGAGTCAGTTAAGTATCTACTAGACTTCCATGTGACTGTGTTAGTTTCCAAAGGCTGATGTAACCAATGCCACAAGCAGGGTGGCTTAAAATAACAGAAATGTATTCTCCCAGAGCTCTGGAGGCTCAGGTCTGAAATCAAGGTGTCAGTAAGGTCACTTCTTTTAGGGCTTCTGAGAGAATGATCCTTCCAGGTCTGTGTCCTAGCTTCTGGTGGTGGCCAGAAATGCCTGGGGTCCCTCTGTTTGTCATAAGAGAACTCCAATATGTTTCTGTCTTTACATGGCCTTCTTCCCAATGTGTATACTCTATGTGTTTGTATCCAAATTTCCCTTCTTTTGTAAGGACATCAACCATTGGATTTAGGGCTCACCTAAAGCTTTTCCTGGTCACCTTCCCATAACAGGCCTCCTTCACACCCTCTTCTCTTTTGTCATTAGCTGAAAGTGGTAATTAAGCCTAACTTCTAAGCCACCTCTGAGAGGTACTCATTTCTCCCTGGATATCTTGCATATATACATGAAATAAACTTCTGTTTATTTTGCTTTTGTTAATCTGTCTTTTGTTATGGGGCCCCAGCCAAGAACTTAGAATGAAAATAGAAGGAAATAGAAAGGATAGAAGGAAATAGAAGAAAATAGAAGAACTTAGAAAGATAGAAGGAAAATCATTTTTCCTCCCCTCCAACCTCATTTTGACTGAATTAATTAAATCTGCAAAGACCTCCCTTCCAAATAAGGTCATGTTTGCAGGTTCGAGGTGGACACAAATTTTGGGGGACACAGTGCATCCCAATAGAGTGACCTTAGCAAGCCATTTAAACTTTTCCAGCCTCAGTTTCTTCATCTGTATCTAAAGGTTATTGTGAAGATGAAGTGAGAGGACCCCTGAACAGGACTCAGCACTGGCTTTGTCAGTCCATGAATGTAAGTTACTACTGTTTCTGATATGTGCTCATCATCATCAACATCTTCATCATTACCATTTTCATCAGCCACTGGGGTAATAGGAGTTGTGAGAGACAAAGAAGGCCAGCACACAATCTCTGCTCTCAAGGAATCCACAGCTTAGCTGTGGATACTGCACTAATGTACCTTAAACACTAAAGTGCTGAGCTCTGTGGTACCAGTTAGAATGGCAGAGGGACAGGCGGCCAGTGTGGAAGTGGTCCACGTAGTCCGCACAGAGGTGGATGTGAATGAGCTTTTAAAGGATTCCCAGCAGTGATGGGGCCATCATGAAGCTGTGAGCCACTGCCTGGAAGAGGATGCTTCTTCATTCCCACAGCACAAAACCTCATCAGGGCCACAGTCACATCATGGGTGACACCCACATGCCTTATGATTGATGGAGTCTGTACTGCTGACTCTGAGAGGCTTTCACTTCCCTCTGGGAAAAGTATATCTAAGGACTGAAATAATGTTATCTGTCATATGGTGAAAAGTCTTTGAGATTTAGGGTTCATGGGAGCAACCAAGGAAGGCAGAATCACCTGACCTCTTTTATTTACTTGAAAGGCTCAGACAAAGAACATCAATCACACAATAGGTGGGGCTTACTGCTTCTAAATTTACAATACCTGTGCAACACCAGCTGTAATGTGAAATCTGTAAAGCATGTTATTAGAATGCTTCTACCACCCTTAGAAAGCATAAGATATTGATGAAAATTTTAGCAATGCAAAAAACTATGAGTCATGAATGTTTATAGTTTAAAGCACATTTTGGAGCACTTGGTGGTTCTTGAATTGACAGAGCAGCAGGCACCTGATGTGCTCTAGCCCTTCCATCTGGGGAGACCTTGGAAAACCAGCCACACTGTCAGCCCACCATCTACACTTCTCAAGTGCCCTGCTGAGGCAATTGACTTCTTTCAATTGCAGAGAACCTTGCCTTTCATGTTCATGTTATAAATAAGATGAGTCTGTTCAGCAATGAGGAGGGGCTGGAAGGCAAAACTGTTCCTCTAATAATGATTCCCTGAGGGAACTAATTTGATTTGCTCTCTTCGACATGAAATGAAAGATAAATTGATTCATGTAAATGCATTTCCCTTTTAAGAGTGCATTGACTGAGTTGGGACAAACACCATACAGTCAGTGGTAGCCTAGTAGTGGGTTAAACCCTTAATATTTAGATATGACTTGGCTGCTAGAATTTCACATACAAAAAAGGGCTAGGATTATGGACCAGCCCATCAAACCTTCCATACTTCCAACATATCTTTACTATATCTAATAATCTTAGCACAAATCATGGTCCTCCAAGCAAAGGTCAAATGTACAATGGCAATATAGCCAAATTTTTACAAGGGCTCAGATATTAATTTCTTCCCATTGGATTACCAGATCATATATCCTGATATCCATTCTGAAAATATTTCTGTTGTAATCTTTAGGTATGGTGAGGAATGATCAGGAAATGAAGAGGGGGGAGACTATTTCTTTCCAATTCCAAGGGTTGCCCTGATCCATGTGGCTCAGTTGGTTAGACATCATCCTGCAAAGTGGGTTTGCTGGTTCGATTCCTGGTCAGGGCACCTGTCTGGGCTGCGGGTTCAGTCTCCAGTTGGGATGCATATGAGAGGCAACCCACTGATGTTTCTCTCCCTCTCTTTCTCCCTCCATCCCCCATCTCTAAAGGTAAATAAATAAAGCCTTTTTAAAAAATAAGTAAAATAAAATAAAATTCCAAGGATTAGAGGAAGCCCTTGACAATTCTTAAAAAAAGAAGTAAAGGAGCCCCTCCAACCTAATCTTCTGTACCCTTCTCCTACTTCCTGGTAAAAATAATAATGGCAATAATAATGGTGGTAGTACTATTAATAATAACAATGAGGATGATCCCCAATATTGACAGAGTTGAACATGTCAGGCACTGTGTTCAACACTTTACAGGTCTCTTCTCATTTAACACTGCCAACAATGTCATGAAATCAGTACTATGATTATCCCCATTTTACAGACCAAAAACTGAAGCCCAAGGTCACACACCTGGAATTCAACCTCAGTAGTCAGCTCAGGGGTTCATGCCCTTCAGTGGTATCCCTGCCTTTTGCATTCTTCTCATGAAGTAAAATCTCTTAAAACATCTTGACAGAAAAGTGTTAAACACATTCTAGGGGAAATCGGAAGGGGCCAGGACCTGAAGACACTCAATGAGAGGCAGCTGCTCCTGCAGGTGGAGGTGGGATAATGTCCCATTGGCAGTCATGGACAGCGGGCGATGACAGGCAAGAAACTCGCAGAACAAGCTATTTAAAAGATTGAGAAAGGCAGGAAGCACCAGAGACCCAGAGACCACTGTCAGTGGGCAGGAGAGGTCACTTTTGGACAAATATTTGGAGACAGGCCCTGATGTTGGGTGTGTGAAGACACCTAAAAACCCAGGTGCTAGCACTGGGCCAAAGTCCAAGTCAGACTACACAGCATGTGAGGATTGCTGCTGTTTCTCCTGGTTATTGGACAGGAGGTCCTTGTATCACCCCTGAAAATGGGCTAACCAGTGCTTCCCAAACTTTTCCACTGTGTTTGGGTGAATTTATAGATTCCCAGGACCTACCCCAAACCCCTGACTGAGAATCTCCAGGTGTGCAGCCTGGGAGTGTGTTTTTACAAGAACCCAGGTGATTCATGATCAAGGAAGTTTGGAAAACAAAAAAGGAGATTATTCAGAACCACACCTGCAAGTAGGATTTAAGAAGGTTTAGCTGTGAGAAGAGGAGGGCTGTGGGAGCACAAAGCCAGACAGGAAACCAAGAATATTGTCCAAAGATTTTAGGGTCACCAAGTGTCCCAGTTTGCCTGGAACTGAGAAGATTCCTGGCACATGGGACTTTCAGTTTTAAAACTGGGACAGTTCCAGGAAAACCCTGTTTCTATCATGAAACCACATCCATTCTTGCAATAAGGCTGACATGACCCCAGAATTCTAAAACTGTCTTCCTTTCCCAATAGAACCCAGCTTCCCTGGGCTTTGGAAGGAAAGCCCTGCTAAACGAAGTGCTGCATGTTAAACTGTGTGTGACTGAAAGCTCCACTGGCCTCCTGGAGGTATTTGCTTTTCTTTAAAAGAGAAACTGTAATTTGTTTTCCCTCCTGCATTTTCATTATAGCTGAAATTACTGTACAGAGTATCTTCAAAAATCATCAGTAAAACTTATAGCTGCATTTCAGAAAAGTGATAAAAGTACCTAACTTGCTATTTCTCTTAAGTTTGATGGAGAAAATAGAAATTTACACTTTGCTCTCAAAACTGTGTTTTCCACTACTTAAACTTAGATATGCATTTGCATTGTCCTTTCAAAACAACTTTCATTTCTGTTTAATTTCCTTGCCCTAAATTCAGTACTATGACTTTAAGAAAAAAATCTTTCCACACATATAGAAGTCATTGGGGCTTGCTTGGACAAATTAGAAAAGCAAAATGGATAATTAAACCAAATATTATATGTAGAGTTAATTCAAATTCCAGGGCAGAGTTGGGCTTCACACACAAAAAAATGATTGTAATAAAAAATAAACAGAAGTAATGGAATGACCCAAGCCTGTGAGTTGCCATTTGTTGGGACACTTGCCTCACAGAAGGCTGATGAAGAAGGCACCTCAGGCATGACTTTTCCCCAAAGCCATCAAGTCCACAGTTGGAACAGAAAGATAAGTTGACTAGGAAGGGATCTTGTTCTGGAGCTTTGAGTCCAGTTAGAAAAGAGAGAAGCCAACTCTTTCTGTCACCTTCTATCACCATTGCTAAAGCTTCATGCCGGGTGAAAAGAGGATGGTAGCCACAGATGGGAAGCAGTTACAGCACAGTGGCTTCCATGCATAGACTCTACCTTCATTCTGCCTCGGTTCAAATCCCAGCTCTGCCACATTTTACTTCTATGACCTTGGGCAAGTCACTCCACCTTTCTTGACCTGAGGTGAAATAGTAATAGCATCTACCTTTCAAGGTTGTCATGAGGAGAATTCATAAGGTAATAAAACACTTAGAACTGGGCCTGCCACTTAATCAATGCTATATAAGTGTCTGTTTACATTAAGAATAGTACTAAGTAGTAAATAAGCCATAAGATCTAATGCACAGGATAATGAATACAGGCAACAATATTGTACTATAATTATGTAATGTAATAAATATTACTATAATAGTAATCATATATTCATAAGTGTATCAAAGTAACATGCTCTATATCTTAAACTTATACAACATTGTGTGCCAAACTTCTTGAATAAAAAAAGAAGAATGGGTCCCAGCTGGTGTGGCTCAGTGGACTGAGTGCCGGCCTGTGACCCAATGAGTTATTGGTTCTATTCCCAGGCAGGGCACATGCCTGGGTTGCAGGACAGGTGTCCAGTTGGGGGCACATGAGAGGCAACCACATTGATGTCTCTCTCCTTCTCTTTCTCCCTCCCTTCCCCTCTCTAAAAATAAATAAATAAAATCTTTTAAAAAATGATGAAGAGCAATGGTAGAAATTTCAATACCTATATCTTGGGCATATTGGTTAATTTAAAAAATTTCTCTGTGAGAGAAGCTGGGCAGCAGGGCTGAATGCAGCATGCCAAGTTGTTCTGCTGGGTACCCAAGGTGGTAGTTGTCTGAATTAATTGCAAGAATTTTTTTTAAATTAGAAACTACCATGTAAAAATCTAGATTTCCAGCTGTTTTTGAACAACTGAAAAAGATCTGGCCACACTACACTCACATTCTACATGGCCACTATCAACCAGAGCTGAGTGGGGTCAGCCACTAAATGGAATACAGTATGTGCTCCCTGATTTGTGACGGACCCCACTCAGCCTGCTTCACTGTAGGGAACTGGATTCACAATACTTACTTCAAAGCAGGTATTAACAAACCATGGTCCATGAATCAATTCCAACCCACCACCTGATTTTGTAGATAAAGTTTTATTGGAACATAGCCACACTCATTCACTTACAGATTGCCTATGGCTGCTGTCAAACTGTCAGGGCAGAGGGGAGGGGTTGCAACAGACACTGCATGGTCCACAGGACCTAAACTATTTAGTCGTGGACTCTTTACAGAGAAGTTTGTCAAATCCTGTTTCTAAGGTATTATCTTTCTGTGGAAAGTTTGCTTAAAGATAGATTATTTTTGAGAGTATAAATTCATTCAAAATTTGAAAATGTGTTATCATTGTTTAGAGGGAGAGTGAATTAATCAGAGAGTCATTATCTCAAATCATAAAAACCACTTAAAAGCTTTATCCAATTGCCTGTAGTTCCCTATCTCTCCCTGGTGGCAATGTGCCTAAATTACAGAACAATTCTTAAACTGCAAGACAAAGATTAGATAGTACTATCTTCACAACACTGTCTTTAAAAACAGACACTATTAAATTTTGTTTTTTTGATTATAGACATCTTTTTCTAGAGCACCAACTGAAATGGCCATTTCCTCTTGCTTCATTCACCTTGAATAACTTGAATCTTCTTGCTTTTCCACTGTGAAAATAAAATTGGGCAGAAGCATAAAAATCAATGTGTCTCTATCATAATCATTAGGAAAAAATATGTAAATCATAATAGCAAGGGATCAACATTTCTGCCCTCATAAATCTTATTTTTAATACATAGAATATCATTATTTTACTAAATCATTTTGACATATACAGTAAATCCTCATTTAACATTATCCATAAGTTCTTGGAAACTGCATCTTTTCTTTTATTGTTGTTCAAGTACAGTTGTCTCAATTTTCACCCCATCACAGACCGCTCCCCCCACCCGTCCCTGCCTCTCACCCTCGAACCTAACCCCTTTGGCTTTGTCCATGTGTCCTTTATAAATGCTCCTTGATGACCCTTCCCCTATTGCCCCCTATTATCCTTCTCCCCCCTCCTCTCTGGTTACTGTCAGTTTGTTCTTTATTTTAATGTCTCTGGTCATACTTTGCTTGCTTGTTTTTTTGTTGTTGTTGATTAGGTTCCACTTATAGGTGAGATCATATGGTATTTGTCTTTCATCGCCTGGCTTATTTCACTTAGCATAATGCTCTCCAGATCCATCCATGTTGTTGTGAAGGGTAGGAGCTCCTTCTTTCTGCTGTGTAGTATTCTATTGTGTAAATGTACCACAATTTTTTGATCCGCTCATTTACTGATGGGAAACTGCATCTTTAAGTGAAACATTATCTAACAAAAACAATTTTACCCTAGGCTGATTGATAGAAAGAAGAGTTAAATTCCTATGGCATAGTTCTTATCACAAAAACATCACTGAACTTCCAAATAAAGACCCAAAATGCTTCCCCTATTAAAGGTTGAAATAAATGAGTTATACAAGTAAGCTATAAAATGTGAGTTATAAAAACAAGTAAGATAATGATTTTCCAACTTGTTCATTCCAACTCAGGGTCACAGATGGCTGGAGCCCATCCCAACAGCTTAGGATACAAGGTGGGACCAAAGCCTGGACAGGACACTGTTTCCTCTCAGGCCACATCACATCCACACTCACTCAGAATGGGACAATGAAGACATACCAATTCAACTCATGTGCACAGGTTTGGCATGTGGAAGGAAACCGAAGTACCTGAAAACATTATTGCAGACACAGGGAGTACATGACAACTCCACACAGACAGTGGCCCTGGCCAGGACTAGATGTTATTGTGGGGGTTTTTTCTGTCAGCATTATAACAAAACAATATAAAAGGAAAGGACATTATTTGAGGACCTGCTGTATATAATAACATGTTTTATGTATTATAATATTTATATGTAGACATTTTTAATTCAGCTATAAATTCCTACAGTACACAGCATGCATAAGCTCTCAGCTAACCCTGCCTTTAAACTTGGATACCCATGTTACTTATTCTTATAGGCTAAGGCTAGAAGGCTTAGCCTATACAGATAAATCCCAAATGTTACCTGGGACCTCCACCAAAGTAAACTATTGGTTTCCAGGGACGATATCTATTGACAACTTCTTTTCCAATTAGTCCTGGAGGAATTAATGCATTTAATAAGATGTGGTCCACTTCCTGTTCTTTGTCTCTACCAAACAATGATTAAATGGAGCCTATACATGTTTTTTTCTCTGCAGGGAACTTACACTAACATTCTGCTAGATTCTTTTCATCCCGATGACATTTTGCATCATGAAGGTGATACAGAGTCCACTCTCGAATATGTTTCCTATATAATTTTGCCTGTAGATTCTGGTCATAAACAGTGCTCAATAAATATTTGTTGGTGAATAAGTGAATGAATGTTCTGGGAATGGAGACAATCTCCCAGAACTGTCTTGGGTGGGTAAAAATGCAAGGACTTTATTACCTCCATCCTTCCCTCCACTCACTTCCTACCCACCCCATGTTCTCCCTACTCAATCAGTTATTGAATGAGGGCAATCCTAGGATGGATTGGTGGCATAACCTTGGGCAAAGTAGCTGCCTTTATTTAAGGCATTCCTCAAATGGAGGCTGACATTTGAAGGCTGCCTATCACTGGCATGCTCAGCAGCTGGGATAGTAAGTCCTTTGTTTCTGAAGGGGGATCAGGAGGCACATTACAGTATCAACCATGTGATGATTGCTCAGTAAAGGTCAGCCCTGCACCATAAATAAATACCCAGTGAATGAATAAACCAATGAACTGACTTCTATACCATATGTTGCAGACATGCCTGTTTATACTTACCCATTATAAAATTGTATCTCCTTGGCTTTGTGGACATTTGGGGAAGCAAAGAGTGTTCCTTCCCTCTCTTCCATGCTCATCAGAGCCTCCATTTTGGATGACCCAAGCAGGGGTGACCCAAGCAGGTGGTCCAAGAAGTACTGCTATACAGCCACAGCTTAAAGGACTTGTGGGAACTCTACCTGTGGTATTCTAGCCACCAGGAGCAAAGAACAATGTTATCTTTAGAGGGATATTTGGGAAATGGGGTTTCCCCAGCACACTTGACACTGGATCACAGTCTAACGGCAGGCAGAGCCTAAATGTTCAATCCCCTATTATTAGCTTTGTTTTATTTATGTACTTTTTTGCTAAGAAGTAAAATAAGTCTCATTAATGATCTCTAAAGTTGCTTCCAACTCTAACATTCTATGGTTCTATGATCCAAAAATTGGGAGCTAACACTATTGGATGGTTTTCATGTGCCAGCTCCAGTACCCGGCACTTTGCATACATTACCTCATGTGATCGTCACAGTTTCCTCATCAGTGGGAATTAAAAGAAGTAACAGGTAACAAACACTGAAGACACAGCCTGGCATGTAGGAAGTGTTCCGTAAAGTTTTGCTATTATTATTTTTACTTTTCTTTATTTCTGACTACTTGGAACTCACTACATGGTCTCATTAAGAGACCCTTCCTTGAGAGGTCTAAGCTCCATATATTTCCTGACTCTATTCCATCTAATGTGTCTCCTCTTTCCTCATCGTTCTGGGTGATCAAAATAACTTGAGTTTTAGCCTCAACCAGTATTATGAAATCTGCATATTTACACAAATAGTTTTTGAAGGGGAGTATTTCTCTTCAGAGCCAATTATAATGTGTATCCCCCCAAGTCCCATTTTACCAGCCAACTCTTTACTGTCCTTCATTATAGCCTGTATTTGTCCACTTTGAACTAAATTACCACATGATATGATAATTAAAACTTCACATCTGCAGCCTTATGCATCAAACAGAAGCCAAGCTTATTTGTGTATGATTATACCAATCACAGGCATGTTAGAAACACATGTTATCAATTAGAATTGTGATATGATAAGCCAAGTTTCTAGCATTTGTCTTATTCTTGAAAGGTGGGCAGATATTTCATAAACTCATGGACAGTTTTCAAGTGGCCCAAATAAGCCCTCAGGAACTCTTCTCAGTCTCACACCTGCTCTTTGCTTTAGGATAATCATTTGTGTCTTTGGTCCTCAACATTGTCTATATATATTGAAATCACCTAAAGAACTTTTAAAATACTAATAGCTAGGTCATATACCCACAGTTTCTATAGAGTTTAGTGGGTCCAGGTGTAGCTTGGGCATCAAAACTTTTAAAGCTCTAGTGATTCTAATTGCAAAAAAATTGAGAACAACTGATCTATGCAACTGTCAAATGACCATAGTTATTTAATTGGCCATGGTTTCATTCTTTTCAATATATGGTGCACCTGACCTCTAAAGATTTACAAAATACCTCAAAATTTTACATAACTGTAGGTTCTACTGTGTACTGAGTCATGCACAGGGAGCAATGCATTTCCAGAACATTCTTTACTTTGGTATATTTTGGAGTGTTGCATAATTATACAACTCAGTGATGGGTAAATAAATGTTCCACTAGACTTTAATAGGAGTTATAGAAAAGAAAGAGGTTCAGAACTACAGAAATAAATGAAAAATTAAATAGTTCTTTCCTGTGAGGTTTCTTAGAAACTTCGGTAAACTAATGTGCAAGTAAATCTTCAAGAGCATTTCCTATGCTCATTTGATCACAGAATTCTCCCCTCAGCTCCTTCACCATCCCAGTGCCTCAAACATCTTCCAGAGCACTCTGCTGAATACTTTGAGAAGCGCTGGTTCAAGGGGTTTGTGTTCTGGACAGAGGAAAATGATGGGTGTGTAGAAGGAAGCACAGGACACAGAGCTGGTGCCCACAGGGACCTCTGCTTTGGGAACAGGGCCCAACTGCTGGGTAGCTGACCTTACAAGATGCTGGGTCTTTGTTACTATTGCCTATTGAAGCCAACAGTAAGTCCCTTGGCTGCTCAGCTCTGCCTATAACTGGGTGAGCAGTGTCTTTGTCTCCCAACCCATATGGGTTATAAAGAGGTTCCCAAATGTTAGAATGATAAATTAATGGCACAGGACATTTAGTGTCCCCTAAAGAATGAGTGTGGATCAGTGCCTCTGCTTGGTTTCTTCCTTGATTTCCAGGGCAGAAAGGAAAGCAGAGGGAGACAAAGTACACAGACCCAACAATTTTGTTCTGACTCCTTACAAATCCTGGCATCATCAGCATGGGCCAGCTTTCTCACCTATAAAATACAAATATATAAGCCTAAGCATGCTTGTGGAGATCAAATAAGACTGTGTAAGTGAATGGACTATATCAATCAGGATGACCTATGCAAATGTTGGAAGTTAATTTTGTTAGCATGGTTATTATCATCAATAGGATTCTCTCACTAAAGCTATCTGAGTAATAACCCAGGGAAATTTTGAGAATCCTTCACCAAAGCAGGAAAGAGAGAGAGACTGAGCTTGACTCAACAAGTGGGAGCTCCTAAAGTCTTTGGAACTGTTCTGTTTTACTTTTCTCCTCTGAGACCTTGAAAGTGAGCTGAACGTTCATATTATTCCACTGTTTAATAGTCCGTCATCTCCTCCCATTATTTCAAATGCATCTTATTGACAGATAGGTCCTTTGGGAGAGAACCTTAATGATTAATTGAGTAGAAAATACCACTCATCTTTCTGCAGGTCATGCTTGTTTAGTGAGGCTAAATTGAAGCAACACATGTGAGTTGACAGACTATGCACAGCAGTTTATTTACCTTCAAATTTCTCTCATCATCCCATTCTATTTTTGCAGATGTGCCTGTGAACACAGCTAGGAGGCAGTTTCTACCTACCTTCACCAGACTTCCGTAGTTTTGTGGCTATTCTGAAGCTCCAGTCTAGCCACATTTTAAGTCATGGTTCTTTTTATCAATAGTCCTTCTTGATTATCTGTTTCTCATCTTATCCAGTTTGCCAGTATACGCACTTAATTTATTTGCTAATTGGCATTGTAAATTCTGTTTTCCTTTTATTGTGCAATTTTGTATTGGATGTGTTTGTTTTGTTTCCCATTCAGTGGCTTCCCTCCCTTCCCCTCTACCCATCCTGTGTGGAAATCCTCCCTTTCTTTCTCTGATGCCACTTTCAGGCCACCTAATGCCTGGCCCTGCACATCCTTCTGTCTTTGATGGGCCACCCCTGTAGGACAGTTCCTGGGAGTTTTTCTTTCTGCTTAGACCACCCCATGTGATGTTTGGTCTGACATATACCAGCTTGCTTGGAGGGGTAGAAATACTCATATACCTTGAATGGTTTTCTCCTAATACACAGAGAATAACATCTTTCGGCATGATAAATACAGCTGTGCTTAGTGCCTCTGACTTCCAAGCTCATAACAATGACCAGAATAACAAACTTCCACTTGAGTATGTGTGCTTGTGTTTCATAGGTGGCATCACAATAAATGTCCTTTCACGCCATCTCTGAAGAGCTTCACTAAACAAGAAGTGGGTGATTGAGCAAACTTCTTGTCATTCAAAGTTAACAAAAAGTAGGCAAAGGTTAATTTTCATTTTCAGTGAAATGCCAGGAACCCCTGGGAGCCTTAGAGTAAAAAAGACAATTTGCTTTGAAGACTTAAAGGAAGATCTTCAACCCAGAAACACTATAAAAAGTAAGGGATCTATTATAAAATGTAAACAGCAACATTATAGCTTGAAATATTATATAAATTAAGCATAAATGTGCACGCAGAACCCAGTTCACTTTGCCCAAGGAACCCCTCTCTCTCCACTCCCAATATCTCTACTGATTCTCCCCTTTCCTCCATGAGGTCTCTATTCAAGTATCATCTTATCAGGGGTATCTCATCAGAACCCCAATTTTAAAGAAACATCCAGATTTGTCACTTCTCATCCTTTTATCTTGCTTCATATTTCTCATTTAACACTTAGTACTACATATCTTTGCCCGTGTGTCTTCTCACTAGAATGTAAGTTCCACAAGGGCATGGACTTTTTTTCCCATTTTATTCAAATAAGACAGTGCCTGCCATGCAGTGGGTATTCATATATCTGTCAGATAAATGAATCAATGAGTGAAAACCAAGAATTGCAAAAAGCAAAGTGATTTTCTCTACTCCTTTTAGTAAATATTAAATATTATATAAAAAGTAGTGATGTTTATAATGTAAAAACAATAAAAATATTTTTAAAATGGTAGACTAGGGCAAGTTTAAAAAAATAAGGAAAAAACTTTCAAATAGCATTGTGGTATTTCTTTAGTTATGCTGGTGTCTGAGATGCAGTGCAGTATTGGAGAAGGAGCTTGGGTTTGGGTTTGGGGAGACAAAGACTCTCTCAGTTCCAGCTCTGTCACATCCACACTCAAGCAGCTTTGGTTCAATCCCTTACCCACTGAACCTCCATGTCCTCATCTGCAAATGGAAATAACTGTTCCTACCTTTGCAGGATTTGGGTGAAGATCAGCAATAAAAGCTACAGTGTGCCTGGTATATGATCACTCCTCATTAAATTAGAATTACTATTATTATCTTGGTCAAATTCATTGAGCGATGTGTTTCCTTATTTAATTCAAGTAGGTGGTAGCATTTAATTTGTAAAATCAGCTCCCAGAATTATGTTTCCAGGTTTGGACAGTGACTAAATCTGCTTATTACCATGGAAAAGTGAGCTCATTCACTTTGCAATTACAACATTAAGGTAGATGGCTGGTAGTCCAGGAACTGCTTGACTTTGTTGATACATGATTTAAAAATTAAAATATACAATAATGGCAGGGAGGGAGGGACAGAGGGAGGGACAGAGGGAGGGAGGGAGGGAGGGAGGGAGGAAAGGAAGGAAGGAAGGAAGGAAGGGAAGGGAAGGGAGGGAAGGGAGGAAAGGAAGGAAAGAAGGAAGGAAGGGAAGGGAAGGGAGGGAAGGGAGGAAAGGAAGGAAGGAAGGAAGGAAGGAAGGAAGGAAGGAAGGAAGGAAGGAAGGAAGGAAGGAAGGAAGGGAGGGAGGAAGGAAGGAAGGGAAGGGAGGGAAGGGAGGAAAGGAAGGAAGGAAGGGAAGGAAGGGAAGGAAGGGAAGGAAGGGAAGGAAGGAAGGAAGGAAGGAAGGAAGGAAGGAAGGAAAATGTCCTAGCAACCTAGCTTCATAAATGGAGCCAAAGAAGGAGGCTATCCAAACTGTACAAACAGATCCCTGACCTTGGAAAAGTGACCCAATGTCCAGAGTGAACTGATGGTAAGTTTTTAATAACTTACCTACTCTTTGTGAGATTGCTATTATTTTAAGTATTCCCCTTTCTGGTTATTATTCAATTTAATTATAAAATATTGTTAAGTCCTATGCTTGGCCCTAGGGTAACAATATTTATAAGTCAAACCCAGACCTGTGCCCCCAGGATTAAAAATATAGTGGGAAATAGGAACAAATACAGAGACCATGACCACAGAGAGTGGTCAAACCTGTGATGGACAGGAAAGCAGCACACATTATAGTGTTGGCAGCCATCTAGTTCTTATGATGGGTTGGTAGATGCATACGTGTTTTTTATTATAATTATGCCTCATAGCTTACATATATGTTACATACATTATTTGTACCAAATGTTACATAATTTAAAAGGTGAAGTACAGGTGGCTACGGGGACAGTCAGAGGGATCCCCATTTCATCTTAGAGGATGAAATCTAAGCTGAAACCAGAATGATGAGTAGGAGTGAGCCAGAGTAAGAGAGACATGAAGGAGTGAGTGTCCTCAGGCAAGAGGAGCACAAAAGAGTAGCCAGGGTGGATGTGAGGGTGAGCAGGACCTGCCTAAGGAAAACAGAGTAGTTTGGCATTGCTGACTACTAGGACAGTGGACCTAAGCAGGGGCCCAAACACTAGGGACCTTGTGAGCCGCTCAACAAAATGGAACTTTATTCCAAGGACAATGAGGAGTTATGGAAGAGTTTTATAGAGCTCAGTTACAAGATCAGATTCACATCTGAGAAAGATCACAGCTGCAAGGTGAGTAATAAATTGAAAGGAGCAAGACTGGAAGCAAGAAAATCACTAATTTATTTAGTTATACATTTTGCAAAGATCAGAAAGTTTGAAAATGTACAACACTAATCAGAGATCAGAGAAGCAGAGAATATAAATCGACATGCTCTCTTTAGAGGGCAATTTGTCAATATCTATCAAAATAAAAAATATACCTTTGATGTAACAGTTCCACTGCTAGGAATATATCTGCCAAATCAACCTGCACACCTGGTAAGAGATGCATGCATGAGCTATTCACAGCAGTGCCCATAATATAAAGCTTTAAAAGAATTAGAGCTTCCTGTGCAGGCATGAAGGCAGCTCTTAGATGTGATGCTAAGTGAATAAAGCAAGATCTCAAATATTGGTCATGGTATTATACTGTGTGTATAAAAACAACACATATACATTCACTGATACATGTATATTTTTGTTGATGCATGGAAATATATTTGGAAGGATATATTGGTTGCCTCTGAAGATAAAGCCAAAGGATCTGGGAGAGGAGAAAGCTTACTTTGCTTTGACTATACTCTTTACTTCATTGTGGTAAGAACACTTAACATGAGGTCTACTCTTTTGACAAATTTTAAAGTATTTAATACAGTATTGTCTCTAAAACTCATCTCGCTTAACTGAAACTTAATACCCCATGATTGGCATTTAATTGAAACAATACCTGTAACAAAAAGATCACATCCCATAAAAACATTTGGGAATATTATGTTTTAATTAAAGATTGTAGGGATTTTGTATGTATATATTTGAAATGAATTTTCCTGTACCTGGCGAAAGATGACATAATATATCATCCCTTAGCTGAGGCCTAGTCAATCCTTTCCACACCCAGAAGTCCAGTAAGTGGGTATTTCTAAGGTGGCCTGCATTGTTTTCTGTGGTGAGAAGAAAGCAAAAATGGCCTGTAGAAGGCCATTTTGGAGGCCTAATCATACATAGTTACTATACTGCTTTGGAAACTTAGAATAATAAGGAATCTAATTATAAACCTTATACTGTTAATCATTTCAAAGAAACTGTGGGTCAAGCATTCACACCCTATCAGACTATCTCCTACTCAGCTGAACCTCACTCAGGGCAGCTGCTTCAGCCCTCTGCCCATGAGCGGTAAGAGGGCTGGCAATCAGGCCATGGGAAGGCGGCCTGGAGAGGGCTTCCAAGGAGCACAAGGCCATCCCCCAGGCAGTGTATGCAGAAACTTTCACTAGCTTCAAAGACAGAGGCATCACCCCCAAGGCTTCCCAGCAGGTGAACTCAAACTCATGCTTGGGAAGTAATTTTCCTGAAGGTTAGGCAGGGGCTGGAATTCCACCCATCCACTTACATCCCTGCTCCCACTCCTTCAGCCTATTTATAAAGAGCCCTTCATTTATAATTTGATGTTTACATCAAAATACTCCAGGGAACTTCTGTTCCATCTTCCATCCTCTAAGACCCTGAATAATTGATTTTAAAAGTAGCTCTGGCCATGATTGCTCTATGAGCAGGGGCGGGGTGGGGAGGGGTGGAGGGAACAGAGTGTGTCATTTAGAAAGGCAGTTTAAAGGTGCAGAAGAATAGATGAACAATCTTCTTTATCTTCTAAAAATCTCAAGCACATGTACATGAACATATAGTGGCTAACAATGAGCCAGCAAATTTCACTTGGCATCAAATAAGATCCAGCTCTGTCTCAGAACAGGCATGTGGTGAGATTAAAGTGCCATGAGCCTATTCAGCCTGGGTTCCTCTACCATCACACCTTCCATTTAAAGTGTTTCTTAATTTTGAGTAGACAAAAAGTGTCTTGCAATCTCCAGTTTGAGAAAAACTGATTTAATGCATCATGTCCTCCCTCTCTCTCTCACACACACATACACATGCGCATGCAAAAGGTACATATGTGAGCCGATGCATATGTTAATTGGCTTGATTGTGGCAATCACTTTACAATGTGTATGTACTTCACAACATCACATTATATATCTTAAATATACAAAACTTTTTCTTTGTCAATTGTACCTCAATAAAACTGGAAAAAATTAAAGTTAAAATAAGTGTCTTCTATAAAAAATGTCATTCAATTGTATTAACCATGGCAAAACAGAAGTTTTGATTTTATAACTAGAAAAGTAATGAGTTTCACTGGACTGAATTATAATAAATGAAAACATAAGATACAAATTCTCCAAGGAAACCTTGGACTTTGAGAAACATCAGTGTAAGCTGTTCTTTCTGGGTGGGATGGGGGGACTGGGAGAAAAAGGAGAAGTGATTGAGCAGTACGGATTGGTATTACAAAATAGATGGGGGATGTAAAATACAACACAGGGGATGCAGTCAATAACATTGTAATCACTATGTACGATGTCAGGTGGGTACTGGAAATATCGGGGAGATCACTTTGTAAAGTATATGACTTCTAACCACTGTGCTATACACCTGAAACCAATACAAAATAATATTGATTGTAAACTAATTGAAGAATAAAATTTAAAAAACTAAAACAAAACTTTTGGTAATTGTTATTACAACCTGGGAACTAACTGTACAATTAATCTGTCAGCCCACTGCCAATGCTTTACTATATATTCATTCCCAGTAGTTGCTTCATTATTACTTAATTACCCCAAAGAGGGCAAGGCTGTGGGGAACTGGAACATAATACTGATGAGTTTTGATGACTTAAGACACAAAAAGGGGGAATCACCACTTGGAATTCTGCCAGAGGGGGCATGCTGATGGAGGAAAGCCGAGGTTGTAATGAGGGTATTTTGAATGGAGGGCAGAGAGGAGTATTAGTTTGCTCGGGCTGCTGTAACAAAGTGCCAACAACTGGGTGGCATAAAACAACAGAAATTTAGTGTTTCACAGTGCTGGAAATCTAAAGTCCAAAAGCAAGGTGTCAGCATAGTCATGTTCTCTCTGACATCTAGTGTTTGCGGGCAATTCTTGGCATTGTAACTATATCATTCCAGTAACATGGCTGTGTTCTCCCTGTGTGATTTTACAGTGTCTTCCCTCTGGGTGTCTCTATCTCTGTGTCCAAATCTCCCCTTTACTAAGGACACCAGCCAGTCTGGATTATGGCCCAACTTACTGACATCATTTTAACTTGATCACCTCTGAAGACACTGTCTCCAAATAAGGTCACCTTCTGAGGTACTGAGGTTAGGACCTCAATTTATCTTTTTTGTAGGATGCAATTCAATTTATAACAAGAGAGGGTTGGGAGAACCCCGGATGGGTGAGGAGAATGAATGGACAAAAGAGAGGAGGGAAGGAGACGTCAAATCTAACTTGAATTCACTTAACAGTGGTGCACACAGTTGCCTGGATCCATTCTATTAGGAGAGAAAATGAAAACATCACTCTCTATATGGTATAAAACACCAGAGCCCCATCATTTGCCCAGAGACTATTGTACAAATGTGGCTCTAGCACATGAGACAGACAATTTAAAGCACAAAAAAAATAGTTTTTTTAATCATTAGCACAATTCAATGGAAAGAGCTATTCCTAATCTGATAAAATCACACAAGTCAAAATGTCATTTTTGGAGCAATGGCTGGGCAGATGCCGGCCCTCAGTCAGGAAGAGACATCTACTGGTGTTCAGCAGGATGCTCTAACTGAAGTAAAATATAGCATCTCTAATGGAGTTCCCAGGGCAGTTATTTGATAAATTGATGGTTTTGTTGAGGTGAGGAGAAAGGCAAGGGTGGCAGAGGGGTGTGATTGAGGAAAAGAACATTTTAGTAGATGTAGAAAGAGGAAGTTGTGAACTTGCCAGTCAGAGCACTTATGATTTAAATCAAAACCCAGTATGATTTAAATCAAAACCCAGTTTGATTTAAGAGCATGGGAAGATCCGACCTTGTAATCCCATAAATTTGAACGTGATTACAGACATTCACTGCACACATAGCTTAAAAGCATAGCTTTCAAAGAACATGTGATGTTTTAAAGGAAGTTGAAAGTGCTGCTAAATGGGTCTAAAACTGATGACTGACTTTTAGGACACATGTATTTTTTATTGAAAGTTCAGTTACATATATTGTCATGACATGTTAAAAGCCATCCTTTAATCATATTCCCCTCCCCTTGTAAATAGATTGTCCCATTCAGGATGGGACATGTGCTTGGGTTAAATCATATAGATGTCATACCCAAAACCCCATTGCTAAAAAGATGATGGTTTCTGGCTTACTCATAAAAGTGGCCGTAAAACCAGCTGACATTTCAAAATTCAAAAGAGAATTGCAATTGATAAGATATTTGAGAAATAAGCTGAATCCTCATGTTCAGTTATTTTTAAACCTTTTTGGGAGTATGTTAGGCAAAACTAATAAAGAAATGAAGAAAGAACAGATAAACTTTCCCCTAAGCATCAGTTCCAAAGATCAATATGCTGAAAGATCATCCACAAGTTGAAACTGTTCAAGGAACTGTGCTAAGCACCAGTGATACAGAAGGTATATCATAGCCCTACCCTCAAGGGAACTGCAGTTCTTTTGTCCATTCATCTCTTCACCCAGCCATTCAAGCAACAAATGTTTGTTGAAGATCTAGCATATGCCAGTCATGGTCCCAATCATCAGGGAGATGGAGATTATAAGGAAAAATCTCTCTCCCATCAAGGAAGCTCAGAGTTTACTGGGTAACAACTATGCAGCATCATATAGATGCAGATACCAGGACTATGGGCCATTACAGGAAAAGGAAACAGCACTTGTAGGAAACAAACCTCAGGAAAAGTTAGACTTTGCTGAAGGCTAGATGAATGGTAGGAACCACAGATGCTCTAATAGAAGGAAGAGATGGGGCCTGAGCACATCTGAAATATAAAGTATTGAGTTTTTAGGTGCATTAGAAAATGAAATAAAATTTCACAACTATGTGTATATGTAAATATTCAATTATTCTTGGTTTTGCCCCACAATCACCACTATAAGTGAACTCAAAAGAGGCTCTCAGAAATAATTCTTACTAAGTCCATATTGTGGGTCCCAGAATCCTTTTCTCTGTACTCCTTTCCTAATGGCTTACCCTCTTTCCAGCTGTCTCCTTATCTATCCTTCTTCCTGAACAATTCAATGTGCCTGGTTTTATGTGTATTCCTAGTGAATTCTTCATCTAAAAATGACTTATCAACCACCAGCCCCTTCTCTCTTAATAAGCCAATAGCCTTCTGTTGGTTATAGACCCAAGATCTTCTGCATTTACACTCTTTGTGCTAATGGATATTCTCTGTCTTCTTCATTTCCTATAATGAGAAATGGATGAGAGCCATTTGAAATAAATGTATATATACTTACTAAGAGTTGATAAAATAGGATGGTAATCCATGAGAAAAAAATATGGAATAAAATACCTTCAATGGGATTGCAAAGGTTTAAATTATTCACAGGTGGACAGAATAGACAAGAAAGCCAAGTAAAACTCCCCTGGTTTATTGAAAAGACTACATTATATGGAATATTAAAAAGAATATCAATAATGAATATTTATTTATGTATCTTATTTGGGGAGAAATCAGAAGATTTGCCCCAAAAACTTACATGAGGAAGGAAGATGGCATCGGAGTAGGAGGGAGCAGATTCTGCTTCCCTCTGCACATGGGAGAAAATCCTGGCCAATCTACGGAGTAGAGGAGCAAGCAACCAACATATCTCAGCACATGTGAAAATAGGGACCAAGGATGGGGGCAGAACCAAAAAAGCAGACAGTGAGAGGAGTGCTTCAACACAGTAGGGTCCCAGGGACCAGCTTGGGACCAGGGGGGCTGCAGCCCCAGACCCAGTGCCCACTGCCCAGTTTGCCACACAGTCCTTGGAAGAGAGCCGGGACAACTGCTCCCTCCCCAGCCAAACAAAGTCTGAGTGGCACCAGGAGGAACCCAATTGCTAGCAAACACAGAAGAGCTGTGAGCACCCTTGAAGTCTGTGGACACCAGTGGGGTTGGGTCATGCAAGGGGCCCTGACCCCCACAGTCACCAGTCTGGCTGGAGAGTTGGGCTGTGGGAGAAGCCAGGCCATTGTATGGAGCAGCAGGCTTGAGTAGGAGGAATTTCTCAAGAGGAAGGAGTGAAAAGACAGACACTGTTTGGGGAACTCTCCTGCAGCAATCGCTCTGGCCTCCCTGCCACCCAGCCAGGCAGTGATCCCGAGGTTTGCACAGAAGGCTGTGTTTGTGCAGAGGACCCTGGGCACCCCCATAGCACTGGGAAAGGTGAGGTGTCTGGCCAAGGGCTCTCCAACATGCGGGAGCACATCCCCGCAACACAGCCCACAGCAGTAACCCTGGGGAAAGGCCTGATTCCCACACGCAGGGCGCAGGACTGAGGAGCCACAATTGCTCCCCAGGCAGTGTGTGCTGCTGACCAGTGCAGATCAGGAAGGAAGAAAAGCCTTACCAATCACCCCTTAGCTTGCCCCAACCAGCAAGACCCGAAAAACCAGTTTGGCCACTTTGAAACCAAGAGACTTTTTAATTTTATTCTATTTTTTAAAAAATTCTTAATTTTTTAATTTTTATTATTTTTATTCTCTTTTAATTTCTTTTTCCTCTCTTTCCTGCTTTCTTGTTTTATTCCTTCCTCCTTTCTTTCTTCCACTTTTATCTCTTCTTCCTTCCTTCATCTGTCTTTTTTATTTTTTATTTTAAATGCCTTCAAGTGAGACAAACACCTGGATCTATGAAAAGACCAGAGTTGAACCCAAAGAAGAGTCATCACAACAGCTGCAACAGTGAGACAAATTTCACTCTGCTATTACAGAGAACTTGCAAGTTATTGCATATTTGTATTATTATTATTTTCCCATTATTCTTACATTTTTAATAGTATATTTGCATTCCTCTTCTCTCTGTATAGTCTGCTTTGCTAAGCAGGTTATGTTGTATCACCTGACAGGTTTCCCCTGATATCTCTTTCATAGTGTACTGCTACTTTACTGTCCTTCACCTCACCTGTGTCCCATTAGCACACTATTCAAGGTTCTATACTCCCTATTCTTGTTATCTAGATCTCATAGATTCTGTCATATGATTGTTGCTCTAATATTATTGTAAATAGTTGCTGTTCCATGCAATTGTAAATACTTCACAACACCCCTCCCAGATCTTAGCCCACTTCAGATTTCCTGAACTCTATTACTGTAGTGGTTAACTTTAATCTCTCACACATTACACCTATTTACTATCCTTTACTCTCACCTTACCTCAGAATCTGACCTCCTACAACCTCATTGCTTTCTAGATCCAACTCACAATCCTTCCTTCCCCAACAAGAGTCTTATCTTCTTTCCATCATTTCTAAAAATCAGCTACCTGCATGGGAGATCATGGTTAACACTATACATAGCCAAAGGATCTTCTATCTCTTCTCTATTGGCTGCTACTGTAAATATCATAGAATACTCACTTGCTGTCTTAAACCATTTTACCTTCCCCCTCCAACTGATCACAAAAAGGGGTAGGTGGACGTGGTCAGCACCAGGATACCCATTGGAAGAGGAAACCCAACAACAAAGGAACCACTATAGATAACAACAGAAGAAGGTGAAGGAGGGAGTGTAAACCACACAAAGCTCAATCCAGGACCTATCTGGAAATACAGCTAAACAGTAGAGACAGTACCCAGTACAAACAACTGAATAAGAGCAAGAGAGAATCCTCAAAACCTTATACACATGGAAGAACCAGCTTCAACACAACCTGTCCTCACCAGCACAACAAAATACAAGAGGTGGTGGACAGAGTGACCTTCATTTAACCAGCTGGTGGGAAAGAACCACCAAAGAAAGACCCAACAACAATCAAAACCCCAAAACAAACACAGAGCCAACTTAAATGACAGCCCAAGAACAGTGAGCTTGGGAGGTCAAGGAAACTGCACCACTGAAACTCACTGATATTCTACCACAGAAGTTCACACCACAAACCCAGGGAGCCAGAACAGATCAATTTAAGAAACAGAGGCTAACAAGAAGAGTCTCACAAACAATGGGAAGACAAAGAAACAATCCCCAAATGAAAGGAAAGGAGGAAGCCTCAGAAAGAATGCTAAATGAAATAGAGGCAACTCAACTATCAGATATTGAGTTCAAAGCAATGATTGTCAGGAAGCTCAATGAGCTCACAATGAGCTACCAGAAACTACAGGGAAGCTACAATGAACTCACTGAAAACTATATCAACATGAAAAAAAAAGAAATAGAAACTGTCAACAAGGGCCAAGAGGAAACAAAGAATACAATTCCTGAACTGAAGAACATAGTAGAAGGAATGAAAAGCAGGATTGATGAACCAGAAGACTGGATCAGCAAGCTAGAGGACAAAGTAGAAGAAAACACCCAGAAAGAGCAAGAAAAGCAAAAGAGGCTCAGAAAGAATGAAGAGGGATTAAGAGAAATGCCAGACAATATGAAACATAATAATATCCGTATAATAGGGATACCAAAAGGAGAAGAAGAAGAAGAGCAAGGGATATAAAACCTATTTGAAAAAGTAATGATGGAAAACTTCCCTAATTTGATGAGAGAAAAGGTCACACAAATCCAGGAAACACAGAGAGTCTCAATCAAGAGGAACCCAAAGAGGCCCACCTCAAGACATCATAATTAAAATGGCAAAATTTCAAGACAAAGAGAGAATATTAAAGGCAGCAAGGGAGAAACAGTAAGAAACATACAAGGGAGCCCCAATAAGGTTAGCAGCTGACTTCTCAATGGAAACACTCCAAGCCAGAAGAGAATGGCAAGAAATATTCCAAGTCATGAGAACCAGAGGCCTGCAACCAAGGCTACTTTACCTAGGAAGGCTCTCAATCAAGATGGTCAAATAAGAAGCTTCCCAGACAAAAGAAGTCTAAAAGAATACACCTCCACCAAACCAGCTCTGCAAGAGATGCTAAAGAGCCTGCTCTAAGGAAAAGAAGGAAAAGAGAGAGAGAGGAACACAGGTATGAAAATGGCAATGAATAAGTACCTATCAATAATAACCTTAAACATAAATGGATTAAATGCTCCAATCAAAAGACATAGAATAGCTGAATGGATAAGAAAGCATGATCCACACATATGCTGCCTACAAGAAACCCACCTCAGGACAAAAGACCTACATAGACTAAAAGTGAAGGGCTGGAAACAAATATTCCAAGCAAATGGACAGGAAAAGAAAGCCGGGGTAGCAATACTCATATCAGATAAAATAGACTTCAAAAAAGGGCCATAAAAATAAAAAGAGACCCAGAAGGTCACTTCATAATACTCAAGGGAAGAATCCATCAAGAAGAAATAAACATTGTAAATATGTATGCACCCAACATAGAAGAACCCAAATACATGAAGAAAACTTAGAGGACTTCAAGAAAGATATGGACAGCAACATAATTATAGTGGGGGATTTTAACACCCCACTGTCAAAAATGGACAAATCTTACAAACAAAATATCAAAAAAGATATTGTGGCATTGAACAATGCCCTAGAGGAAATGGACTTAACTGATATGTACAGAGCCCCCGCCCATCGCAAAGAAGCAAAATACACATTCTTTTCAAATGTACACGGAACATTTTCAAAGATAGACTACATGAAAGGACACAAAGCAAGCCTCAGCAATTCAAGAAAATTGAAACTATACCAAGAATTTTCTCTGACCACAAGGGACTGAAACTAGAAACCAACCCCAAGGGAAGAAACTTGAAACACTCAAATCATGGAGATTGAACAGCATGCTATTAAATAATGAATGGGTCAAGAATGAAGTAAGGGAAGAAATCAAAAGGCTTCTGGAAACAAATGAAAATGAACTTTCAACAACCCAAAACTTATGGGACACAGTGAAGGCAGTTCTGAGAGGGAAGTTCATAGTGATACAGGCCTACCTAAAAAAGATAAAAACATTTCAAATAAACAACCTAACCCTACATCTACAAGAACTCAAGGAACAACAACAAAGACAGCTCAGAGCAAGCAGAGGGAAGGAAATAACCAACATCAGGGCAGAATTAAATATGACATAGAGACTAAAAGCACAATTCTAAGAATCAATGAATCCAGGAGCTGGTTCTTTGAAAAGATAAATAAAATCGACAAGCCTTTAAGCAGACTCATCAAGAAAAAAGAGAGAAAACCCAAATAAACACAACCAGAAATGAAAGAGGAGAGATTACAACAGATACTACAGAAATACAAAGGATTGTAAGAAATTACTATGAAGAACTGCATGCCATGAAATTTGAAAACCTAGGTAAAATGGACAAATTTCTAGAAAAATATAATCTTCCAAAACTCAATGAAAAAGAAGCAGAAAGCCTGAACAAACCAATAACAGCAAAAGAAATTGAAGCAGTAATAAAAAAACTCCTGACACACAAAAGTCCGGGTACGGATGGTTTCACAGGAGAATTCTACAAAGCATTTCAGGAAGAGCTAACCCCTATCCTTCACAGACTATTCCAAAAAATCCAGAATGTTGGAAGGCTCCCAAACTCTTTTTATGAAGCCAGCATCATCCTAATCCCCAAAACAGACAAAGACACAACAAAGAAAGAAAGCTTCAAGCCAATTTCACTGATGAACATAGATGCTAAAATCCTCAACAAAATATTGGCAATCTGCATCCAACAATATATTAAAAAGATCATACACCATGACCAAGTGGGATTCACCCCAGGGATGCAAGGATGGTCCAATATTCGCAAATCAGTAAATGTAATACATCACATAAGCAAAAGCAAAGACAAAAATCACATGATCATATCAATAGATGCAGAAAAAGCATTTGATAAGGTACAGCACCCATTTATGATAAAAACATTCTGCAAAGTGGTAATAGAGGGAACATTCCTCAACATAATAAAGGCCATATATGAGAGGCCCACAGCCAACATCATACTCAATGGGCAAAAACTAAAATCTTTTCCACTAAGATCAGGAACAAGACAAGGCTGTCCACTTTCACCACTTTTATTCAATATAGTACTGGAAGTTTTAGCCACAGCAATCAGACAAGAAAAGGAAATAAAAGGCATCCAAATCAGAAAGGAGGAAACAAAACTATCATTGTTTGAAGATGACATGATAGTGTACACAGAAAATCCTATAGACTCTGCCAAAAAGCTGGTTGACCTAATAAACGAATTTGGCAAAACAGTGGGATACAAAGTCCAGAAATCAAAGGCATTTTTGTATACCAACAATGAAACAGCAGAAGCAGAAATCAAGAAAAAATCCCATTTGGTATAGCAAAAAGAAAAATAAAATATCTAGGAATAAATCTAACCAAGGAAGTAAAAGACCTCTATACAGAAAACTACACAACAATGAAGAAAGAAATTAAGGAAGACACAAACAAATGTAAACATATACCATGTTCATGGATTGGAAGAATTAACATCATCAAAATGTCCATACTACCCAAAGCAATTTACACATTCAATGCAATACCTGTTAAAGTACCAATGGCTTATTTCACAGACATAGAACAAACAATTCAAAAATTTATATGGAAACATAAATGACCCTGAATAGCTGCTGCAATTTTGAGAAAAAAGAGTAAAGTAGGAGGGATCACAATACCTGACACCAAACTGTATTACAAGGCCACTGTAATCAAAACAGCCTGGTGCTGGCATAAAAACGGGCACATGGACCAATGGAACAGAACAGAGAGCCCAGAAATAAGCCCAAGTCTCTATGGTCAATTAATATTTGACAAAGGGGGCAGCAACATAAAATGGAGTAAAAACAGTCTCTTCAACAAATAGTGTTGGGAGATCTGGACACTTACATGCAAAAAAAAAAAAATGAAACTCGAGCACCAACTTACACCACATACAAAAATAAATTCAAGGTGGATAAAAGACTTAAATATAAACCATGTCACCATTAAAGTCCTAGAGGAGAACATAGACAGGAAAATCTCAGATATTTCATGCAGCAACATTTTTACTGATATGTTCCCCGGATCAAGGGACATAAAGGAAAGAATAAACAAATGGGATCTCATCAAAATAAAAAGCTTCTGCACAGCTAAAGAAAACAGTATTAAAACAAAAGGAGAAGCAACTGTATGGGAAAACATATTTGCCAATGATACCTCAGACAAGGGTTTAATCTCCAAAATATATAAAGAACTTACACGCCTCCACTCTAAGAAGACAAGCAACCCAATTAAAAAATGGGCAAAGGACTTGAACAGACACTTCTCCAAGGAGGACATACAGAGGATCCAAAGACACATGAAATGATGTTCAATATCGCTAGCTATCAGAGAGATGCAAATTAAAACCACAATGAGATACCACTTTACACCAGTCAGAATGGCCATCATAAACAAAGCAACAAGCAATAAGTGTTGGAGAGGTTGTGGAGAAAAGGGGTCCTAGTGCACTGTTGGTGGGATTGTAGACTGGTACAACCACTATGGAAAACAGTGTGGAATTTTTCTCAGAAAACTAAAAATGGATCTGCCTTTTGACCCAGCAATTCCACTGCTAGGATTACATCCTAAGAACCCTGAAACACCAATCCAAAATAACCTATGCACCCCAATGTTCATAGCAGCACAATTTACAAGAGCCAAGTGCTGGAAGCAACCTAGATGCCCATCAGTAAATAAATGGATCCAAAAACTATGGTACATTTACACAATGGAATTCTATGCAGCAGAAAGAAAGAAGGAGCTCCTACCCTTTGCAACAGCATGGATGCAACTGGAAAGCATTATGCTAAGTGAAATAAGCCATGTGGTGAAAGACAAATACCATATGATCTCACCTTTAACAGGAACCTAAACAACAAAACAAAGAAACAAGCAAAATATAACCAAAGACACTGAAATAGAGAACAGACTGACAGTGTTCAGAGGGGAGAGGAGAGGGAATTTCAGGGGAATTTCAGGGGAAAGGGGGAAGAGTTTACAGGAACAAGTATAGAGGACACATGGATAAAAACTAGGGGCGGGTGGAAATGGGAGGGAGTAGGGGAAGGCCGGATGGGTGAGTTGGGATGGGAGTAAAAGATAGAAAATTGTACTGCAACAACAATTAAAATAAAATTTTAAAAAACTTACCTGAAAGCTTGATATGCAGGGACATAAAGAAGTATAATCTTGCTGAGAGTTGATTGGCCTAGGGACTCACTTTTAGAAGAATGATATACAATTAGGTTTCAATTTAAATTGTTCTTATACCAATTTTAATTGTCCTGTGTCACTGGATAACTCTAGAGATGCTGCCTCTTTGTCTTTTTTTTTATTTCTCCCATCTTTTTCACCTCTTAGAATTTTATCTGCCCTGCAAAGCTTAGCTCACCTCTACACCCTGATGTGAAAACTTCCATAATTACACCAGGCTGTATATCAGCTCCCTCCTTGGAGTTACCACTGGAATAATTTTCTGTGTACACTGTTAGCACTTTCCATATACTACCTTATATATGTACATATTATGTCTCCCTCATTTAATGATAAGTATTTCAAGAAGAACCTACTTAACAATATATTTATTCATAACACCTTACACATTTATTTAACTTACTGCATAACAGACAGCAATTAAAACAAATATTAACAGTATGTATGCCCTGCCTTTAAGGAACTTACAACTTGGTAGGGCCATAAACAATTTTTGGTGAATTAGTCATTTGGAAATTTAAGAAATTGTAGCCTCAGCAGCAGAGACACATACAAACATTTGGCCAGGGAGAATATGTGAGAAGAGAAAAGGTTGAAAATTATTAGCAGGGTGGATATAATTGCTAAAATAAACAATTTGACTTAACACATTAAAATTTCTCAATCAAGTCACATCCCAGTGTAGTCAGTGGAGAGCTCTGCTCCATATAATCATTCAGGGACCCAGGCTCCTACCAACTTTCAACTCTGCCTGAGTTCTGTACAATTAATAGATGCACAGCGCTAGTGAGTGGCACGCATCTCCTCTGTGGAAGGAGTCACATTCGTGATTACCAGTCATGTAGTCTCACAAAAATGCCATAGGATGGTATTGTGGTCTAATTATGTGCCCCAAAGGGAACTCAGATATCAGTAGCCTCTGCCATAGTAAGGTTGAACAGAAATTAAAAGAAAGAAAGGACTCTGATATAAATAGCCTCAAACTCTAGATTTCCTATTTCCCTTCCTTCAGAGATATGGACACCAATGTAATAGGCCCTTATTTATAGAAAGACCTACATGAAATGTATGGGATGAAGTGTGGCAGAACAGAAATGCCCTATTTCTTTAGAATATAGTCTTTTCCTTGTGACTAATTAGCTATAATGGAAATGAAATAATCAATGAGGAAAGTATTTGAAATAAATGTATTCCAAACTACTATGTAAAAATAACTGGGTATTTTCCTTTTGTGTCCTCAAAGCATTTGATTGGTAATGCAAGCTTCTCTAGTTGGTATGTTGAAGACAGCTTTTGCAGGTCCTGAGGAAAATATCTGTTTAACTATCTCTTTTAGGATTTCTGACTATTCTGCAAATATTCTGATAATGAGCTGACAAGCTATAAAGCCGGGAGCATTTGAGGCCATGTGGGGAAAGCAAAGACAGGAATACCCTGTTCAGCTGAGAATAACTGTCACCAGAGGTTGAGCAAATCCAATTTCAAAGAGCACTAGAGGGATTCTCCTACTTGAAAGGGGACAGCAAGGAGATAAAATTGGGAGGAAGCAGAATATTATGAGACTTTACAGAGGTATTATTTCAAAGGAATAATCCATACCCTTGGCTGTCTTGTTTAACCCTTTCAAAGCATGTGTTTATCAAAGGGTCTTATTAATTCCCAGAAGCTTGGTCAGCCTGAAAGAAGCCAGTAAAGTAGAAAAGATTCTAAGATACTTCCCACTTCTCTTTTTATACACCTTTTTTGCCTCACAGACTTTCTCCTCTGCCCTCAGATACCCTGTGTTCTCTTGCTGTCTAATGGCCCCTTAGAGTCACATTATTTCCCCCTATGCTTACCCAGTGTACTGGAATTTTGCTAACTCAGTCTAACCCATGGATGACTGAGAGCTGTATTAATTGTTACAGTGTTAATTCTCCCAGTACATTTGCATTTAAAAGAGAATCCTATAAAGACAATGGATCAACTCAATAATAGGCTTTGAGTATTAGAGGTGGGAAGACATTCTTATTTTGCATAACATGCCTCTAAAATAATCTAGTAATTGTTTGATCTAATTAAAGGTCTAAAGCAATCATGAGATTATGTGTTGAATTCTTTAAGGACAGACTGTCACATTTTAATTTCCTCACAATTTGAACCTAGAATAACAGAGCCATAGGTTTTTTATTTTTTTCCTTCCTTTGACATAGTTTTGAGCTATGGCCTAGGAAAGTGAGTGGTTTCTTTTCAAAGCACCACATGGCTCAAAGGATGAAGCAGGAAAAACATATAGAACCAGTGAGTATGTTTGGGGAAGAATTACGTAAGAGGTAAAAAGCTCTTTGATGGGCTGTATTTGTAACTCTTGCTTACTATATCCATTATGACACCATTCTGTTATCTATTGCTGTGTTTTAAGCTTGTAGCTTTAAACAGCAACTTCATTTTGCTCACAACTTGCTTGAGTCAGGAATTTGGGAAGACTCTGCTGAAATAGGGCATCCCTGCTCTATTCATATCAGTGAGGGTGGCTCAAGAAGGGCTGGAGGGTACACGCTGAAATTGCTCATTCTGGACTTCCGGCAAGATGGAGGAATAGGTGAACGCACCGTATCTCCAAGCACGACCAAGATTAGAACAACAACAATTTATAGCTAGAATAACACCCAGAACTGATGGAGGATTTATCTGAATGGAAGTCGGACAGCCAAGAAGTTGAAGTAGACCCGTACATCCAGACTGGTAGGAGGGGCCGAGAGGACGAGCCGGGTGGGCAGGGTTGGCTGTGTGAGGAGGTCAGGGAAAACTTGGCACAAACTCGGCACATAAGCCATCCAGGGCACGCGATAACGGGTCAGTGGACCCTAAGTACGCAAGCTGTGGCTGGCGGACCCAGTGAGGCGGCAACTGTGGACCAGGGCAGAGCTCACAGCCCAGGATCCCAGAGAAGGGACTGAGATCCTAGGAGAACGGGACTACTGCCTTTGTCCCTCCCGCTCCCACCCCCGCCCCCACATATAACATCACAATCTAGCGACTGGGGTGTCCAGCCCCGGTGAACACCTAAGGCTCCACCCCCCATCATAACAAGAGCGACCAGACAGGAAAAAAAAAAAAAGGAGAGACAGGGAGGGACATGTTTCCAACAGAAGAACAGATCAGTCCCCCAGGACTCATCCTTTTGAGCTACCAAGAAATAGCCAATCTATCAGATGCATAGTTCAAAACACTGGTGATCAGAAAGTTCATGGAATTGGTTGATTTTGGGCACAAATTAGATGAAAAGATGTAGGTTACCATAAAAGAGATGAAGGAAGATACACAGAGGAGAGCCAATAGTGAAGGGAAGGAAACTGGGTCTCAAAACAATACAGTGGACCAGAAGGAAGATAGAATCAACCAAACAGGAAAGCATGAAGAAAGAAGAATTCAAAAAAATGAGGAGAAGCTTAAGAGCATCCAGGACATCTTTAAACGTTCCAACATCCGAATTATAGGGGTACCAGAAGGGGAAGGGGAAAAGCAACAGATTGAGCACGTATTTGAACAAATAATAAAGGAGAACTTCCCCATTCTGGCAAAGGAAATAGTCTTCCAAGAAATCCAGGAAGCTCAGAGAGCCCCAAAGAAGTTGGACCCAAGAAGAAACACACTAAGGCACATCGTAATTACATTAGCCAAGGGAAAAACGAAGGAGAGAATCCTAGAAGCAGCAAGAGATAAGGGGACAGTAACCTACAAAGGAGTTCCCATCAAACTGTCAGCTTATTTCTCAAAAGAGACCTTACAGGCAAGAAGGAGCTGGAAAGAAATATTCCAAGTCATGAAAGACAAGGACCTACATCCCAGATTGTTCTATCCAACAAAGCTCTCATTTAGAATGGAAGGGCAGATAAAGTGCTTCTCAGATAAGGTCAAGTTAAAGGAGTTCATCATCACCAAGCCTTTATTTTATGAAATGCTAAAGGGACTTATCTAAGAAAAGAAGATAAAGAAAAAACATGTATACTAAAAGGACAGCAAACTCACAATTATGAACAACCACACCTAAAGCAAAACCAAAAGAAACTAAGCAAACAACTAGAACAGGAACAGAACCACAGAAAAGGAGGTCACATGGAGGGTTAGCAACAGGGGGGCGGGAGGAAGAGAGAGGGGGAAAAGGTACAGAGAATAAGTAGCATAGAATGTAGGTTGAAAATAGATAGGGGAGGACAAGAATAGTACGGGAAATGTAGAAGCTAAAGAACTCATAAGTATGACACATGGACATGAACTAAAGGAGGGGGGAATGTGGGTGGGAGAGGGTGTACAGGGTAGAGGGGAGTGAAGAAGGGAAATGGGACAACTGTAATAGCATAATCAATAAAATATATTTTTAAAAAAAGAAATCACTCATTCTCATGACTGGCAAGTCAGTGTTGGCTATAGGCTGGGAGTTCAGCTGTGGCTCCCAGTCAGAGGCCTTGGCCTTTCTCCATTGTTGGCCTCTCCACAGGGATGCTTGAGCTTCCTCACAGCATGGTGGCTGGGTTCCAAGAATGAGTGTCCTCACAGGCCTAGGCAGAAGCCAATGGCTCCTCTGACCTACATGTGGAAGTCATGTAGCATCACTTCTACTGCCTTCCACCAGTCAAGCAAGTCATTAAGCCCAACCCAGACTGAAGAGGAGAACAATTAAACTGCTGCTGAATGAAGGAGTAGAAAAGAATTCATGGCCTCTTTAATCTACCACAGACATTCTCAAAGAAGAACTATCATAAAAGATCATACTATATTCTTTATGGTGTTATTAAAAATATCAGAGGAAAAACTATTTTGTGACATTATATTTCATCCTTCTCCCTAAATGCAGTCTTTTACCTGCTGGCCACTATGCCACTGAAAAATGTCTCGTATGTTAAAGATTGCTTAGTCTCCAGGCTTTTTGGGTGCTCATCTGAATCTGTGTTCCCACAGCTGGAGTGGGCTGTTTATTTACTTTTCCTATAATCCATCTCAGAAGTAACAGGTAAGTTTTAGCTTTTTATTTATTTAACAAATACTTCTTAAATACCTGCTATGTCCAGAGCACTGTACTATATTCTGGAATGTGGAGGAAGGAGAGATGAGAGAGCCATATTAGCTGTTTTCACAGTTGCTTCTGCTCTAATGGGAGGGATAATGTATTCATAAACAACAGAAAGGAGCCAGGAGTCAAAGAAAGCAAGCCTTTAAAATACTGAATGTGGGTTGAAAAAGAAAATAGCCAACTTTGAGTCTTTGAATCTTAATACCAGTATTTGTGCATAAAAGGAGTAGCAATCCAGGGCATAGAAAGTGGTCCCCACCAATGGACACCAGAGGTAGGAACATAAGACTTGTAATCAAGCAGCATGTCAAGAAAGCAGCAGTGTGCCATAGTGGTTAAAACCCCAACTCCAGATCCAGACTGCCTGAGTTTGAACCTTGGCTCTGGTAACTATGTGATTTGGGGCAAGCTACTTAATCCATTTGCACCTCAGTATCCTTACTTGTAAGATAGGGATAATGATTGTATTTAACACATAGGATGCTTAAGAGCATTCTAGGTACTTTCACAATAGCATCTTTGATGCAACTATTTTCACTGCATAACTAATAAGCTGTAAGGCAATTTTGCTGTAAGAAAGAAAAAAAATCAGGACAAATGAAAGAGAGACATTAAGAAGGACATAATGAAAATGAAACAATGAATAACAAAATTTAACAGAATTTATTTAAAAATGCAAAATATTTGAATACATTTAAAATGTGTTGTGGAGTCATAGCAATACTGTGCCAATAACTGATTTTATTTTATTGCTTGTACCTAAGTTTTTGTCCTTGTTCTATGGGAAATGTGGGTTCAACTCTGCACCCTCAAAGAGGGCCATCGGTGTCTCTTTCTCCTCCAGATATAGTGCATCTCAAAGTAAGAAACAAACTCTTGGCACAAATTATCATCATATGGAAAAAATGCTACTTTAATACCAGCACCACTACTATATCTACTCATCACTGTACAGACCATCATGAGGACTAGCTAAGATGTATATAAAAATGAGAGTAACTGTGAGAACTTCATCAACTGAAAAGTGAAACCAAATTGACAACCAGCTTAAATATTGAACTTTGATTTGCCAATGGAGAAATAAAAAAAATCAACCAGTTATTTTCATAATTACCTTAAAGCCAATTGGTAATGCAGCAAAAGTGTTTGTGGCAAAGATGTCTATGGGAAAGATGCTGTGGAGAAAATACCAGACATGGCCTAAGAGAATTAAGATTTACAAAGCCCTTAGCTTAGTCCCTGGCACACAATCTGAGTATTTCTTAAATAAATAGACTAAGCCCCCACTCAATGGTGTCTATTATTTCATTGTGACCTGGTGTGGAATTGGAAGATATTACCTTGATATGTTGGTGAGACGCAATATTTTCACTCTTCAACAATTGTAGGAAGCTCATTTTTAACAAGAAGGAAGCCTGTAATTTGAAAGAGGGAACAACTAAATATATCTGCAAGTGCAAATATAAGAGTACAATATTGGATATGTTGTTGACAGGCATTGAACTGTGTTGGATGAAGGGTTATGCTGCTGTCTTTTTCTTTAGAAAGGCTTTGAGTTTGGGTAGAATTTGACTATTAATATTAAGTGTCATTTAACCAATATGTGTAGATTGCCTGACACTGTTCTAGGCTTACAGTATGGGTGATACAGCTGAGACATACCTAGGAGCTTAGACACACCTAATGATACAGCTGTGTGCAAAAGACACAAGGTCCCTACATTTTACATTGTGGTGGTGAGATAAAGATACAGGTGTGCCAGGAGGGGGCACAGTATGAATAAATCACAGACAAGGAAACAGGCAAGATGCTAGTGCTCAGGGAACAAGAGGAGACAAAACAGACCAGAGCAGGTGGCTGGCACAGTGCAGCTCAGGAATAGAGTCATCTTCAAATGACTTTAAATGACAAAATGGCCTGTGTCAGAATTTTTAAACCCCTAAAGCTTGCTACAAGTGGGTTGTATCTAATGCATGGGTAATTGATATTCCAGGCTCCAATTTAGACAAAATAAGTGAGGTCAGGCATAGACTACAATGATGTAACAGGGTCCAGCCAGGGGGTCCCCCAAATAGGGATTTGTAAGGGGGTGCAGAACTCAAGGTGTCCAGGAAATACTAAAAAATATAGGATGTCCTCACCCCCACACGTCTGAACTGGGGGATGGGACAAATGGAGCAGGGCCATTGAGAGTTGCTCTACATAGCAACAGTTTTGCAACTAACCTCAGTAATGGTCATTTAACATATCTATAACTTTTAACCAGTTTCATGGGTATATTAAATAGCTGTGGCAATACTTTGAGCGGCTTTGAGCCGGGGAGATGCGAGTGACTTCAACACATGACGTAACTGGGAGGCAACTCCCCTTAGTTACAGAGCCTGCATATGAGCTTGGAGATGATTGGCTCTGCCTGCCCAGACTTACTATGGTAGCCCAGTAAAACTGGAAGAACATGGGAATGCTGGCAGGTGTAGCCTATTGTGGGAGGAGTCGGAAATGGGGCTGCAGAGGAAGATTGGCACTGGGATTTAAAGCCCAGGCATGGAAGCCATGGAAAAGAAGGGACCATGTGGCTTTGATGAAAGTCAGAACCACATGGTTTTGCATGGTTCCTTTTGCCACATGGCTTAGAATGCAGGAGAAATGCTGCAGGAAGGAAAGATATGAAAGGACTCTTGCTGGTGGGCCATGAGAAGGTGCCACGTGGTTTTGGATTAAGAACTGGAGATTGCAGCAGCAACACAGTGGATGGTGCTGAGAACCAAGGGAAGCCTGCCAACTGAGCATGGACTACTGGGAAGAACTGGGGTCTACCTGAGCCACAGATCTCTATTTCTTTTCCTGAGATTGGTACCCCAGACTGGGCAAAGAGGGAAAGGAAGAACTGTATGTGTTTGTGGGTGCTTTAAGGGACTTTGGGATTTTAATGAAGACATTGTCATTACTCTTAGGTCTATATAACTTTTGAATAAATAATTCCTTTCTTTATCACCAATCTCAGACATTGAGAGCTATAATTTCCTGCAGTAAGCAAGGTGAACCTAGTACAGGAGGACCCCCCAGAGAAGGTGGGATCCATTAGGGTATTTTTTACCCCCCATCCCCTTCCTGAGTCCATTCTGTAACAGCAAGAGTTTAAGTTTCACATTACTTTCTGATTTCAAGGACTGTCAAACATTCAAATGAGGCCAGAGAATTCAGCCAGTTTTTCTTCCCTGGAAAATTTTAAGAATAACATAAAATAAGAGGATAAGTACTATATGATTTCACTCATATGTGGAATCTAATACACAAAATGAATGAACACGGAAAATAGTGACAAACTCATAGACAGCTGTCAGGGTGGAGGGTAGTTAGGTGGGAGGTGGGTGAAAAGATGAAGCAGAAAATAGAGAAAAAACTCATGGACATGGACAACAGTGGGGTGATTGCCAGGGGGAGGGGTGGTGGGCATTATAGGAAGGTAAATGGGGGAGTAAATGGTGATGGACAGAGACTTGACTCGGTGTGGTGAACACACAATACAGAATACAGATGGTGTATTATAGAATGGGGCACCTGAAACCTGTATAAGTTTTCTAAGCATTGTCACCCCAATAATTTCAATAAAAAGGAAAAAAGAATGAAATGGAGCATTGAATTTTAGGAATGAGTTAGGAAAAGAATTATGTTCAAGAAAAAAATGGTTCTTGAAGAACTTCAATCCATTATATGACTCTCATTCTGCTGTATGTTCATTAGAAACTTCTAGATTTGGAGGGATTCATAATTCTAAATATAATTACTATAGTTTTTTTTCTATGAGCTCAAGGCTTACAGGATCCCTGACAGGCAGAGGCTGCATGAATCATGCAGGGCTGGTTACAAAACCAACCCCTTCCAACTCTCAGATTCTAGAATAAATGGGGGAAATTGCCTAAAAAAGAAACTTCTCAAAACATACACTAAAGACAAATTAAAGTCAACTGATGCTCCCAAATTGGAGAACTGAATAAATTGTCATGGTTACTCCAAAATGCAAGTAAACTGGATTGGGATAAGAACTGGCAAGTGTTTAGAAAACAAAGCAAAAAGTAGGAAGGGACTGGAGAATAACAGGAAAGGCGAGTGAGTAATCCCCACATCACACTGAAAAGCCAGAGGCTGCTACACCAGGGTCTTCTGATTCAACCACTTTCACAGTGGGGCTCGCTTCTGCACTGAAAGGTCTCCTACAGAGTCTGATGGCTACTTTGAAGCTCTTCCAAAGCTGCTCAACAGAAATAATGCTCTTCATAATTTTCCACATAAAGCCAATTTGGGGCTTGATGTATAGCCGCCTAATTCTTCTTACCTTATGAACTAGAGTAGGAATAATAAAGAAATTTGCCTTGGAGGTTTCTAAATCCAATTTATGCCCAAGTCCAGGGTAGAATTCACTGCACATGGATGTTAGAAGTGCAAATCCTTCAATGTGTGAGCAAAACAGGTTGGTTTCTCAATTCTTTTTCTAAAACAAAAGAAAATTAACTCCTCAAACTTTTCAATAGCATTTGGGTCATAATCTCACATCCCAAATGGCAGAATTCTGATTGGAATTCTATGATTAGCTGCTGCAAAATGTTATTTAGCTACCTTTGAAACTTGTTTGTCAGTTCTACCTGTTTTAATTCAAAAGTTATTTACTGTACATACACTACATATATAGAACATTGGAAACCATATTCTACTCCAGCCCTGAAGCTGCTGGCCTAATTGAACAGCTAAGAGGTGCATACATGAAAAGTAAAACAACAACTAGAAGTAGAACATAATTAAAGTTACCTGGGTAATTTAGGTAACTACAACAGGCATTCTGCAGAGCATGAAGTCATTCCAGGTTTGTGTGGCCCTAGCAGGTAAAATTGGAATTCAGTCTTGAAGTATGAGTATGAAGGCAGGAGAAAGGTGTTCTGGCAGACACATAGGCTCAGAGGTGACAACAGCAGGAAGAAGGTGACTGGTCAACCTAGTCACTTTTTTTTTTCCAAAATCACCATGGTCACCCTAAATGACAACTTGAATTCTTTTCTTTTTTTAAAGTATATTTTATTGATTATACTATTATAGTTGTCCCATATTTTTCTTCTCTTTATCCCCATCCACCCTGCACCACCCCTCCCTCTAGAACTCCCCCTGCCCCTGCCTTAGTTCATGTCTATGGTCATACATATAAGTTCTTTGGCTTCCCCATTTCCTATACTATTCCTAACCTCCCCCTGTCTATTTTGTGCCTACCAATTATGCTTCTTATTCCCTGTACATTTATATTCCATTCTCCTTCCACCCCTTCCCTGCTGACAACCCTCCATATGATCTCCATTTCTGTGATTCTGTTCCTGTTCTACTTGTTTGCTTTGTTTGTTTTTGGGGTTTTTTTAGGTTTGGTTATTTATAGTTGTGAATTTGTTGCCATTTTACTGTTTGTAACTTTGATCCTTTTTTCCTAGATAAGTCTCTTTAACATTTCATATAATAAGGACTTGGTGATGATGAACTCCTTTAACTTGACCTTATCTGGGAAGCACTTCCATTCTAAATGATAGCTTTGCTGGATAGGGTAATCTTGGATGTAGGTCCTTGCCTTTCATGACTTCAAATACTTCTTTCCAACCCCTTCTTGCCTGTAAGGTTTCTTTTGAGAAATCAGCTGATAATCTTATGGGAGCTCCTATGTAGGTAACTGTCTCCTTTTCTTTTGCTGCTTTTAAGATTCTGTCCTTAACCTTAATCTTGGGTAATATAATTATAATGTGCTTTGGTGTGTGCTTCCTTGGGTCCAACTTCTTTGGGACTCTCTTGGCTTCCTGGACTTGCATGTCTTGTTCCTTCACCAGATTAGGGAACTTTTCCTTCATTATTTTTTCAAGTAAGTTTTCAATCTCTTGCTCTTCATTTTCTCCTTCTTATACCCCTATGATTCAGATGATGGAATGTTTAAAGCCATCCCAGAAATTTCTAAGCCTCTCCTCATTTTTTTGAATTCTTGTTTCTCCATTCTGGTCTGATTATATGTTTATTTCTTCCTTCTGTTCTAAATTTTTTATTTGAATCCAGGTTTCCTTCCCTTCATTGTTTATTTCACTTTGCACAGCCTTCACTTCTTCCTCTATTTTGTGACCGTACTCAATCATTTCTGTGAGCATCCTTATTACTAGTGTTTTGAACTCAGTATCTGATAAGTTGGCTATCTCCTCACCCCTTTCTTCTTCTTCTGGAGTTTTGATCTGTTCTTTCATTTGGACCATATTTCTTTGTCTTGACACACCTGTTATGTTGTAAGGGGCAGAGCCTTTCCATAATAGTATTATGGAAAATTCCAGGGTAGGGTAACTCATCTTACTGTGTTGTGCTGTTGTATGTGTTGGGGAGGGGTCCAAGAGGGAACAATGCCATTTGCTTGTCTCTCGCCTGGCTTTCTATCACTTTCCTCACTTCCCACAAGCAGATTGTGTCCTTTTAGGGGTGATTCCCAGGTGGATGGGTTTGTGTATGTTCTAGAATCCTGTGGACTCCTCCAACGGGCCTTCCATTGAGATGAGAGTTTCTCCTGCTGCCTCAACCCCCACAGATTTTTACAGCCAGAGGTTTTGAGGTTTTCCTTCCCTGCACTGGAATCCTGGGTTGCATGGTCTGTTTTGCTCCCCAGTTATTGCTCCCAGTTTATCTGCTTATGAATGTGGGACTACCAGCTGACCAGCCACCACCTTGTCACATGTCCTTGCCATCCCAGCTTTTTGTGTCCACCCCTCCTACCAGTCTGGATGAATGTTTCTTTAACTCCTTGTCTGTTAGTCTTCCAGAGAGTTCAATTTTCTGGGGTTTTTTTTGTGGTTGTTTTTTGTTTTTAAATTAGTTGTTATCCTTTTTGGTTGTGAGAGGAGGTGAAACAATGACAATTAGAATTTTTAAAACTCTTGATATTCATTCAATTCACCTATAAAATTTCAATGATTTCTGTTTCTACTTTATGCCATTTTTGTACTCTTCTTTTCCTAAAAGTCCAGAATATTTTACCACGGTCACTCAAAAACACCTTATATATTAGAAGCCAGAATTCTTGGCATCAAGTCAATAATAAGTTTTTGCTTGGTGAACTAACACATTGTTTTTTCCAGACAAAAGGAGAGAAAGAGATAGTAACGCTGATAGACAACTTATAAATGTCTTATGAAATGACTTACTATGTTTCCTCAGGAAGAGTTAAAAGAAATTGGATCATGGTTCATACTATTTGTGTCAGAACTAAACACAGTTATTGTAAAAAGTTTGTAAAACATTGGATGCTTTGTGTAGAACTGCATTTTAGTTTTTAGGTGTGTGTATTATTTTCCTAACCTGCTGGTCCGAGTTCACAGAAGATGTAAGAGCTGTATTCTAAAAATGGAAACCACAGCAATCTCACATTTTCCTTAGAGTATCTAAACCTAAGCCTTACAAGGGTGACTCTGTGACAGCACAGATCGAAGGGGTTTATTTGTGTGGCAGTAACTTATGTCCTGTGCTTCTTCTTTTATATTTCCACAATTCATTTTTATAGTACTTTGGGTTTATGGCATTTTTTATTTGCCTTATTTCATTTAATCCTAAAACTGTAGAATGGAGATATAATTAACCCACATTTTTATAACTCTGAAAAACCTGAAGCTAAGAGATTTTAAGTTATTCAGACAGAAAAACCAATCTTTGGGCAATCTTTTCTAGTACAATAAAAAGCTTTCTTTGTGTGATGATAGGTATGATGTGATTAAGGATTTTCAAGTGTTGCTGTATGTAATAGTATTATGTGATAGGATCATTGGCTAGCATTAACAATGCCTTATAGCCAAATTGTATTGGTTACAATATGGGAAAGAACACAAAAATTCAAAACAGAAGAAATCATTTCTGATATAGCCACACTAATGAATTTGAAAGAATTGCCACTCCTATTAATGTGGCTGAGACAGCAAGATATTAAAGAACACAAATTCAAAAGTGAACTGTAAACCATTTTCAGATTAAATAATTAAGAATAAAGGAGTTTCCCTAAATAGCTGCAGCTTGGCTATAATACAAGGAAGCATGTAAACATTTTGATTTATGGTCAATCTGTGAATTTTCTATCTCAAAAATGTATAGACTTTTTGGAATATTTTGATTTTTTTCTGGTAAACTGGCTACTAAACTAAATATGTTGTATATTGACACATCCTCTTACACATACAGAATATGCAAAAGTTATTAATTACACATTATGAGATTGCACACTGAGATCAAGTTCAGCTCAAGATTTTTAAAACCCTTCATATTCAAGGCTAATATAGCTGATATGTAAAACTTCAAGGATAGCCATTTCTAAGATACTCTTTTTTTCATCCTGGTATTAAGTGTAAATATCTTTGAATACTTCCTCTTTTTTCCTTTTAAGGGGACTCAGTTACTGTCTAAAGTCATTGGTGCCAGAAAACCTTTCTTCTAGTTGCCCTCTATCCTCAACCAGATGCTTCCTGAATGTCCTGATCTACTACTGTTGAGCATGAGATTCCAGAAGAGAATGAGCATCTTCTCCTACCTAGTCATTAATCATTAGCTGCTTAAATAGTTTAAAATTTATGCAAAGACAGTTCATCCATAATTATGCACAGAGTATACCTGTGGGCATATGAAATATGAAACAATTTTCTACAACTTCTAAAGGCAAGATAACAGTTTCTCAGACATTTTTCCAGAGGCTTCCAACAAAAAGATCTTCTTTTTTCAAGGAAACAATTTTCAAACTATTTTCCTGAGAGTTCTAGGGTTTCATAATAGGTGCTTCAGGGGCCTTAGAGAAGTTTGGGGGTGGTTACAGTAGGTGTCATTACCATGTTCAATCATTCAATTCACCTCATGTATAGCAGTAGAACCGCTTCTAATGTTAATAATCTTCATAAAATTTGGCTAATGGCTACCAAGAGCAAAACACCAATTGAAAACAATTGCTTTAAGGTGACCTAGAGCATCTTTATATATCTAGTAAGATATATTGAAATTCTCAAAACCCATGTCAAAACACATTTAAATAATTTCAAATTTTTTAAATCATAACATACTACTATTTTAGGGGGAATATGAGGATGCCAAAAAATAAAAAACAATGGGATTTCACATTAATTGGTCATGATTGTGCAATAATAAGGAACTCACTTTAAAAACCATGTGTTTGGCTGCCTGGGTACCCACACTGCTCCTTCTTTGACCTCAAGTCAAGCAACAGGAACTCTGAAAATGGCTTGTGCCCTCCCTTTCATTGCTTCAAAGAATTTCTCTGTTCCACCTCTTCTCTGTCATTTTGAACCAGCTGGCCCAGTTTTGCCTGGTTTCCACAGTGGATCACTCACTCTGGGAACATCCCAATCTCTTTTTCTGGAATTGCTATTTCAGACAGTCATTGGATTCCCAAGTTCCCCTCATCCAAAGCTCTGCATCTGTTAGGTGCAGGAATGAGCAGCTATAGGGTAAATAAAGGAAATAAAGGCCTTACCATTATAATTTAACAAAGAACTTAATACAGGAGGATCAAAGCAAAAGAATATATGTCTTACCCATTGACCCAGCAGTCCTGAGCCTGGTCTGGTAAGATTGCCAGGCATTCTAAACAACACAAGCAAAACTATGATAGTGCAGGAGAAAGGGGAGTCCTTAAGACTGGGCTGAGGAAAAGGGCTTCTGTAACAATCTTACTAAGTTTGCTGGGTGTCCTGAACATCCCCAGGCCTAGAAAGCAAGAGAGGAGTCCTTGAAATTCTCTGTACCATTTCCACTATCTGGGGAAGAATCCCCACACATACCTATGTTTGGGTAGTCGTGTCCCCCTGAGGGAAGCTGGTACCACCTTTACCCATCAATCAATATTTAACTCCCTCACCCCTATTTTGCCAACTATGTAAGTCCTTTGAACAAAGAGCCTGATGCCTCTTGCCACCCTTCCTTCTGCCACCCAAGCTCTTGCCTTTTATCCCCATTTTAGCTAACCCCATCTTCTTCATGAGAACTTAGCACTAATAAACTTTGCTTGCGTGCTAATCAGCGTGTTGATCTGTTATTCTTTACTGTTTCAGCAAGAAGAACTGTTTCTCCTGTAACACATCTAGATCCCTTTACTAGCCTCTCCTCACAACCAGCCTCAATTCTCTAAGCCTTATCCTATGTAAATAATAAGGTCATCAGAAGAAAAAAAAGACTAATAAGAAGAAGCTGGTTCATTTGTTATAGCTGGTACTACACCAAAGTGGAAGAACCTTTCATTCTAGACTTTAATTCTGAATATAATGTTATGGAATCATAGAACAACAGGTCTTTGAAGGGATGTAGAGGAGCTTGTAATCCAATCTCATGACCATTCTTACCCTCTCCCCAAGTCTTGGCTTTTTAAAAAAATGACCTCCAGAAAGGAATTCAGCACTTTCCTAACATTCAATAATCATTCTTCTACTTACTAGTAGGAAATTCATCAAATTAGCTTATATTTTAAAATTAGCTTTTAAAGTAGAGAACAGATCCCTTTGCCATATCCTTAGAGACTAGTTATTAAGAGTGTAGGGAATAAAATAGTGAATCAACTATAGAAATGAAATCATAGGCCAGCTTATTCAGAAAATGAAATTATAGGCCAGTTCTAAGCCTCCACAGCGTCCTCTGTACAATGGGGAAGTAAATTAGCTCCCTCATAGGGTTGTTCTGGAGTTGTGAGTGGGTTCTCCTTGTAAAGTGATTGGCACAGCCTGGAACATAGGAAGTATTAAGTAAATGTCCTTTGATCTGTATGATTGTTGGTTGGTGGTGTTAGTGGAATCAGGGCTTTGAGTTTTCCAATCACCCTATATGACAGTATGTACCAAATCACTGTTACACAAGTTGCTAAAAAATCACAGGCTTGTCTAGTAAAGTGGTGAATCCTTTCCAATGACAATCAAAACCAGCATTTTTCATTTCATTTATAGGGAGCTCTTTCATACCACCATTCCCACAGTCACTAACTCTTATTGCTTTGCAAGGAAACAAACTAAAAAGCACTAACAAGTGCTTTTCTATTTATCTATCCCATGAGAGCCAAAACAAAATATATCACATGTATATGACACAGAAACTTTATTTTCCATGAACAACTTTGGTTAAATTTTAACACCACATTGCAAGACAATGTCACATGTACATGACATTGTTCCAGGAACAATTTTGATTAAATTTTGAGATTGCATTGCAAGACAACATCTCTTTTATTTATTTAGCATGCCCTTAGAAATATTACCAAACCCTATTTGGCTATGAGATGTTCTTAAATGCCTTTATTATCTATTTCATTTAACCCTGCTTTATAAAGAACTCGTCAGGCATTTTATTAAGTACTTTTAATGAAAATATCTAGCATCTATTATTACTACTTAGCAGTAAAGGAAGACATTTACCCTTATAAAATCAAACACAAAATGCATTCACCATTAATCCCCATGCTTTTAACCATGAATTTTTAAAAAATTAAAACTTGAGAAGAAATTTGACAGATATGACGCAGGTCAATGAAGTACAAAGAATACAGCATTTGTAGTTAGAAGGCTGCATTTCCAACCCCAGCTGTTACATGTCATCTGTGTGGCATTGGGCATGTAATTCCTTTGACCTTTCTAAGCTTTTTTTCTTATTCATTACATGGAAGTCACAATTCCTGCTTTTCACTTCCTCTCAAGGTTGTGGTGAGGCTCAAAGATGGGATGGTACATAGAGGAACTTTCATAGGCAAAACAGCTTCGCAGGTCTCCTTCTCAGCTCCTCCTGACTCCTGCAGCTGAGCCTCCACAGCCCCCAGCAGGCTCAGTAGTTCAACAGCACAGCTCACCCATGTGTAATACTCTCATCTCAAGAGGGAAATACTCAGGCCTGTCATGGAATTACCATTTATTCGTATTCATTGATGATTCCAGACAAATAATTCTGAGATGCCCCACAGGGCTTAATAAAATCTGAAAACAAAGACTTCCAAACATAATTATCTTTGATATAATTCACTTAGGGAAAAAAATCCAAGTTCCACTAAGTCCCATTATCAATCAGATTGCTCCATTATTCAACAGAATGACACTACAAAAGTCATTTTATAGAATGTCTGCCACTCTGTCTCTCTCCCCCACCCACACACAAGACTTTCTTTATCCTGTTGAAAACTATGAATGGTTCGATAATGAATTTCTTTTTTGTTTTGAATGAAAATATTTTTATTTCATTCTTTTTTCATTTTTAATTATATTTCATTGAGTATGCTATTATAGTCATCCCAATTTTGCCATCATTGCCCCCCTCTACCCAGCACCCCCCACTCCCTCAAGCAATCCCCCCACCTTTGTTCATGTCCATGGGTCATGCATATAAGTTCTTCGTCTACTCCATTTTCTGTACTGTATTTTATGTCTCCATGACTATTCTGTAACCACATATATGTACTTCTTAATTGTCTCACCTCTTCACCCAACCCCCTCCCATGCGGCAACCATCAAAGTGTTCCCTATATCCATGATTTGTCTCTGTTCTCCTTGTTTGCTTACTTTGTCTTTTTAGATTAAATTGTTGATAGATACATATTTTTTGCCATTTTATTGTTCATAACCTTTATCTTCTTCTTCTTAAATAAGTTTCTTTAACATTTCATATAACAATAGTCTGGTGATGGTGAACTCCTTTCTTTTTTTTTTTTTTTTTTGGGGGCTGGGAAGCTCTCTGCCCTTCAATTCTAAATAATAGCTTTGCTGGGCAGGGCAGTCTTGTCTGTAGGTCACTGCTTTTCCTGACTTTGAATATTTCTTGCCAAACCTTTCTAGCCTGCAAAGTTTCTTTTGAGAAATTAGCTGACAGTCTTATGGGAACTCCCCTGTAGGTAACTTTTTTTCTCTTGCTGCTTTTAAGATTCTCTCTTTATCTTTGCCTTTGACATTTTAATTATGATGTGTCTTGGACTGGGCCTCTTTCTGTCCATCTTGTTTGGGATTTTCTGCTTCCTGGACTTGAATGTCTATTTCCTTCACCAAATTAAGGAAGTTTTCTTTCACTATTTTTTTAATAGATTTCCAATTTCTTGCACTTTCTCCTCTCCTTAGGCACCCCAATAATGCAAATGTTGGACAGATTGAAGTTGTCCCAGAGGCTGCTTACACTACCCTCATTTTTCTTGGATTCTTTTTTCTTCTTGTTGTTCTGATTGGTTGTTTCTTGCTTTTTTATGTTCCAAATCACTGATTTCATCTTGGCTTCATCCACCTTGCTGTTGTTTCCCTGTAAATTGTCCTTTATTTTAATTAGTGTATCCTTCATTCCTGACTGGACCTTTTTTATGCTGTTGAAGTCCTCACTAAATTCCTTGAGCACCCTTATAATCAGTGTTTTAAACTCTGCATCTGATAGATTGCTTATCTCCATTTCGTTTAGCTCTTTTTCTGGAATTTTGATCTGTTCTTTTATTTGGGCCATGTTTCCTTGTCTTCTCATTTTCATAGCCTTCCTGTGTTTGTTTCTGTGTATTAGATAGAGCTTCTATGACTCCCTGTCTTGGTAGTGTGGCCTAATATAGTAGGTGTCCTGTAGAGTCCAGTGACACAGCCTCCCCTATCACCCAAGCTGGGTACTTGAAGTGTGCCCTTCAAGTGGGCTGAGTACACCCTCCTCATGTAATTGAGCCTTGGTTGCTTTTGGCAGATCAATGGGAAGTATTTACCCAGGCCAGTCAGCTGCAAAGGCTGGCTGTGACCACTGACCCCTAACCTCAGCCCTCCATGGAGGATCAGCTGTGCAGAGGCAAGGTGGTTGTGCTCTGTTGTGGTCGGTAGTTGTCCACTGGGTGTGCTGGCCCTGGAGTTTCCAAGGTGGTGCAGGCCAAAGTCAGCCCCCACCTGTGGTTTTACCAGGTCACCCTGCTTAAGCTATAAGGCCATCTGAGATGGCTACTACTTGTGCTGGGCTTGGAGATTCCCAGGTAAAGCCAATCTGTGAATCTAAGCTGGCTGTTGCTAGTGTCAGGCCTGGGGCTCACTGAAGCCAGTTGTTGCTTGCTGGTTCAGAGGATTTAGGAAGTTGTGAAGCATGACCCAAGACCAGCCTTTCATATAGAAAAGCAGCTTAGGTGGGCCGATAAGTTGGTTGGGATAAGGCGGAGTTCCTGGGGATCTCCAGGGTGGATCAAACAGTGTTAGCCAGATTGATGCAGTCTCAGATATGGCACCAGCTTGCTGGGACTGTGGGAAAGTGGTTTAGTGAAGGGAAAATGGCCTCTGCTCTCCTGGGTGCCAGACACTTCAGTTTCTTCCTGTATACCACTGGTGTCTTTCAAGCTGCAACACTGGTGCTAGGGCTCAGAGGGAGTGAGTCTGAGTAAGTCTGTGTATGGATTTTTCAAGAGGAATCACTTGGGGCTCCAGCAGTTTCTTCCACCAACTAAATTCCCACTGGTTTTTACAGCCAGAAGTTGTGGGGGCTTATCTTCCTGCCACTGGAACTCTGGGCTGGGAGGCCTGGTGTGGGGCTGGGACTCCTCAGTCCTGAGAGATCCCTCCCAAATTTTTATTCACCACATGTGGATGTGGGACCAGCCCATTCCACATCTGAACCCTTCCTACCAGTCTAGATGGATGTGGTTTTTTTAATGCCAGAGTTGTCAGACTACCATTCAACTTGATTTCTGATGGTGTTGAATGATGGATGGTTGTTCTATATTTTAGTTGCAACTTTGATGTGGTTGTGCAAAAAGGTAAGCCATGTCTGCCTACACTGCCACCTGCACCAGAAGTCTTTAATTTCTTTTAAAATTCCTAACCTCTTGTAAAACCAAATTTTAATAACATTTGGATTAAATCAGATCATATCTGCTTTGTATTATAAGGCATTATAAGAGTCAGAAATTATTTGGATGGTGTGATTGAGCAACACAAGATTAGATGTACATATACAAACACATATATATACACAAACACATATACACATAGATATACATACACATACATACATACATATACATATACAATTTGGTAATTTGAGATGATTTACCTAAGTTGATTATATTAAATAAATAATTACCACTTCCTGTCATTTTATACCTTATAGACCCAACCTAGGTAACTGAGACCTATCACATTTTTAATAATTTTGGTGTAAATTTTTCTATTTGTAAAACTGAAAAGACCTCACTCATACTATTTTCTCACAAATTAGTTGTAGATTATCACCATCAATGAAAGATATATTTAGCTGTTATTCTGCTCCTAACCAAAGGCTGCCTAAGCAACTGCTATGTGTCCTTCTCATTATTAGCACCCCACCGTGGCTTTTTCTATTTATTTTAATTTAAAAAATACATTTAGCACACCTCTTGTTGGCACAGTAACATGCAGCTCTGAGTGCTCCTGGAGACAGAAACAGCCTTTGGAGACCCACGTGCAGAAGTGTGAGGGGTCCTACAATGCCTAGGAAATGTGAGAACCCAGGTCTGAGCCCCCATCCCACCCACTCCTTCCCCCTCTAGCATTGCAGTTGAGATGAAATTGGATTGAGGCAAATGTCAAGGAGAGTCTATAAATGAGCTACATGTGGCAAGTCTCACATTGCCATGATAAGGAAGGCAGGGAGGGGAGCATTATAAGCTACTATTTTTGATTCTCAGATGTTTTAAGTACCAATTGTCAGAGCCATCTCTGTGCCCCTCACAGCCCTCACAAAGTGCAGGGCCTATTTAATTTCTGCCAAAGGTTAACTGTCTGGCCAACTCTCCATCAGCCATCTGAAAACTGAAAGATCACCCCATTGTTCCTTTTACCTGACCCTAGTAACTAACCTGACTTATTCTCTGACTTGGCCAATGTGATGGATTTTTTTGCAATGACAGCACACATAGTGGGACCTACTCATTATGCCATCAGGAACAAAATTAATTGTTTGGTAAGCAAGTAGTTAAATGTACTTGCACAGCTTTACCCAAGCAGAGTATGATTATTGTATATCTCATCATCTATATAGACCACGTTCTACAAATCTCAACATTTGTGTGTCAGCACAAAGGCCAATTCCTTTGGCATATGAGGTGGATGGGACAGCCAGCTCCCTCTCCTTTCTTACCTTCTCACTACTTCTGGAAGATGCTTTATATCACCATGAATGAGTCAGTTATCAACCCATTGCCTCTCAGCTCCAAATTCACCCTTCAGTACCTGCTCTGCCAAATGTTGGACTATATTTCTCCTTTACAATGAATGTGGTATAAACTTTGTCAATAGAGAGTGCTGCAGGGATATTATAGGACCTGGTTAGGTTCCTGCATTTTCATTTTCTTGTTCCTACAGCATGGTCTGTTTGTGGGTCATGTGTCTGGGGACACCTCATGGTGTTCTGCCCCAGCTGCATATCTGCCTTTCTTCAATGACTGCAGCACTGCCTGGACCCAGTGACCACCTTTGCATGGCTTGCTCAATGTGGCCACCAGGCAGTGCAGATCTCGTGCCCACAGTGGCGCTCCCCACCTTTCCTGTGTACCTGCCTAATGCACCTGCACCCTAGAGGATTGTTTCCTACTTGCTTGGTACCTATGGACAAGCTCTTGAGTTGACAACCCAGTAAAATTCTCTACTACCCAGTGGATTTCAACCATACCTTCTCCAATGAGGGCCAAACTCCAGGGTTGGGGAAGGGCACCCTCCCAAGTTTGTCCTTCCTTGGACATTTTCCCTCAGCTTTATGCTACCCTTTAGAGTTACTTATCATAGCTTAAAATTCAGTGAATTAAATTTATCATGTTTAAATTACTGCAGCCTTTCTGTCTCCACATTGGACCACAGTTGATACATTCCATTCTCATCTGGGACATTCAACAGCTTCCCAGCTGGTCATTAATTTGATCACCACTCACAACCTCACTCCTTTTATGGACTCATCCTGTATTCACCAAGGCTCCAGGGAATTGGTCAGAAAGAGTTTGGTCAATCAATGAATGTTTTTTCTTAATGGTTTTGCAACCTTTTACTCAGTAATGCCCACTTTCTCTTTGCACATAATGATTCACCAGGTAATTAAAAGGATAAAAACAAATTGGTTACAAACAATATTCCTGGATTCGGACTTCTGGCCAAGATAGAGGTGTAGGTAGACACATTATGCCTCCTCGCACAACCAAAAGAAGGACAACAACAAATTAAAAAAAACAACCAGAATTGACAGAAAACTGAACTGTATGAAAGTCTGACAACCAAGGAGGTAAAGAAGAAACATTCATCCAGACTGGTAGGAGGGGAAGAGAAGGGCAGCTGGGAAGAGAGGACACCCAGCAAGGCACTGGCTGGAGGACCAGGGAAGACAGAGTGGCAGCTGGTGGGCCCAGTGAGGTGGTGGCTTGAGGACTAGGCAGTCCCACATTTGAGTGCAGATAAACCGGGAGGAACAACTAGAAGCGAGACAGACTGCGCAACCCAGGGTTCCAGTGCAGGGAAATAAAGCCTCAAAGTCTCTGACTGAAAACACCTCTGGGGGTTAAGGAGGCAGCAGGAGAAACTCCCAGCCTCATAGGAGAATTTGTTGGAGAGACCCACAGGATCATAGAATGTACACAAGCCCACCCACCGAGGAATCAGCACCAGAAGGGCCCAATTTGATTGTAGATAGAGGGGGAAGTGACTGAAAACCGACAAGAGAGTGAAGCAAGCGACATTGTTCCCTTTCAGACCCCTCCCCCACATACAGCATCACAACGCAGCTAAGTGGGTTGCCTAGGCCTGGTGAACACTTAAGGTTCTGTCCTTTCCTACATAACAGGTGTGCCCAGAGGGAAAACACTGGCCAAATGAAAGAACAGATCAAAGCTCCAGAAAAAATAGAACTAAATAATAAAGAGATAGCCAACCTATTAGATGCACAGTTAAAACACTGGTAATCAGGATGCTCACAGAAATGGTTGAGCTCAGTCGCAAAATGAAGAAACAAATGAAGGCTACCCAGAGTGAAATAAAGCAAAATATACAGGGAACCAACTGTGAAGAGAAGGAAACCAGGACTCAAATAAATGGTTTGGAGCAGAAGGAAGAAATAAACATCCAACCAGAACAGAATGAAGAAACAAGAATTCAAAAAAATGACAAGAGGCTTAGGAACCTCCAGGACAACTTTAAATGTTCCACCATCTGAGTCATAGGGGTGCCAGAAGGAGAAGAGGAAGATCAAGAAATTAAAAACTTAGTTAAAAACATAGTGAAGGAGAACTTCCCCAGTCTGGCAAAGGAAATAGACTTTCAGGAAGTCCAGGAAGCCTAGAGAGTCCCAAAGAAGGTGAACCCAAGGAGGCACACACCAAGGCACATCACAATTATATTACCCAAGATTAAAGATAAGGGGAGAATCTTAAAAGCAGCAAAAGAAAAGGAGACTGTTGCCTACAAAGGAGTTCCCTGTCAGCTGATTTCTCAAAAGAAATCTTATAGGCAAGAAGGGGCTGGAAAGAAGAATTTGAAGTTGTGAAAGGCAAGGACCTACATCCAAGATGACTGTATCCAGCTAAGCTATCATTTAGAATGGGAAGGCAGACAAAGTGCTTCCCAGATAAGGTCAAGTTAAAGAAGTTCATCATCACTAAGCCCTTATTATATGAAATGTTAAAGGGACTTATTTAAGAAAAAGAAGACCAAAAATATGAACAGTAAAATGGCAACAAACTCAGTTATTAACAACTGAACCTAAAAACAAAATAAAAAACAAACTAAGCAAACAACTAGAATAGGAATAGAATCACAGAAATGGAGATCACATGGAGGGTTATCAGTGAACGAGTGGGAGAAATAGAGGGGGGAAAAGGTACAGAGAATAAGTAGCATAAATGGTAGGTAGAAAATAGACGGGGGGAGGTTAAGAATTGTATAGGACATGTAGAAGCCAAAAAACTTATACGTACAACCCATGGACATGAACTGAATTGGGGGAATGCAGGTGGGAGGGGGTGTGAAGGGTGGAGGGGAGTGAAGGGGGAAAATAGGACAACTGTAATAGCATAATCAATAAAATATATTTAAAAAACAATATTCTTCTCTGAAGGACACTTCTTTATCTGGAAGGATATATATAACCAATTTATTATATGTTTTTGCCATTGTTAATTTTCATGAACTCCAGATGAACACATAGGTCTGCCAATCTAAAGTAACTAAGTGGTGTGTGTGTATGTGTGTGTTTTAATTTTTTAAAACTTTTTTTAAGATTTTATTTATTTATTTTTAGAGAGGGAAGGGAGGGAGGAAGAGAGAGAGAGAGAAACATCAATGTGCGGTTGCTGGGGGCTGTGGCCTGCAACCCAGGCATGTGCCCTGACTGGGAATCGAACCTGTGATGCTTTGGTTCCCAGCCTGTGCTCAATCCACTGAGCTACACCAGCCAGGGCTTATATATATATATATTTTAAAAATAAGTCTTTTGAGAGTGTTCAGCAAATACTCATAGCCTCCATCAGCTAAGTCATTGTGAGTGCAGAGGCTAAAATGTGAAATGGTAACTCCATCATCTTGTTTATTGTGCTTCTTTCCATGAAATAGGTTAATATGACAGCCTCCACTCCCCACTATCATACATGTTCATGAATTGATGCACAAAATGTATTGATTAGCTCTCCATGTAGTAATTTCTTTCCAAAGCAACTCCCAGTTTTCAGAATTCATTTTCTTTTGTGAAACCGAAAGCTATTTGATTTTCAGAGAATTTTTTTACTTCATAGTTAAAGATTGAAACTGATTTTTTAAAAGAATAAGCTTTAATTAGAAGAAACATTTTTAAATGAATGGAAGGAGATTTTTACAGAAAGGAAAATCGATTTGAACATTGATTGTTTCTATCTGGTCTTATTGTGAATGATGTGTTACTGTTGGAAACAGAGTAAGATTTATTCAGGGCAAAATCACACTGGAATCATTTAGAACACATTAACAACAACCGCTCTTTAACAGTAGTTGTCTTGGAAGATGTACCATGAAATGTCCATGAAATTTCCAAGAACTTTCAATACCATGAAATTTCTTGACTTATAAAATTTTTAGCTTTCCTAAAAATTTGAAAATTAAAGAAATGTTTATTAGGTTTAGATTTTGACTATCTCCTTTCCAGAAGTAGTTATATATGTATCAAAATCAATAATCACTTTTGTAGATGACAATATGACAGAAAAAAATACCTCCTTCATACCCCTCTTGTCACTGTGAACAAAGCATTTGCAGTAAAGACTCATTCTTTTGTGTCTTTGAGATCTCCAGGAGTTGCTTATTAAAAATACAGGTATTCTTAACAGGAATAACTCTTTCAGTCTTTATAAGCTAACTTTATCAGAGATAAATCTACAAGTTGCTTTTTAGTCATGACCAGTCCACTAATCTGGACATAAGCTAGATACACGGTGAGTGTGAGAGGTTCCAGGGGAGTTATTATTCATAGTTCTATAGCATTTTGTTATTTATAGTCTCATTAACATACATTATTTTGTTTATTTCAGGAAGAGTTTTTTTAAACATGCAGTTTATTCATTCTTCTTGATGGACAAGGCAGATCATGAAGGTATAAGATACCTACAAACACATTCTAAGCAACTTCTACATGTTTTGTCTTGGGGTTTGGTTTTTGGGGGGTTGTATTTTAGTTTGGTATAATGCTGTCAAAAATCAACAGAACAAACTGCCCTATTAAGTTCATCACTGCATTTATTGAAAGGTCATTGTCAAAGATTCACTCATTACTTCATACACTGTCTTCTTTACATGGAAAAAAATTCCCATCTTCATCTCACAACCAATGATATTTGTTAGTTGTCTTGGACAATTGGTTTCTTTTTGTATTATGAAACCTGTGAAGTGTTCTATATCCTATATTTTCTTTTTTATATTTTTTGCCATTTTCTCTAAAGATTAGAACCAAATGTATATCCCACTCATATTTTTATTCTCATTTCTCTCTTCTTCATGTATTCCCTTTGTTTTCCTTTCATCTTTTATGCAAGTTTTAAATGCATGTTACATTTGCATGTTGTGGATGTGTGTGTCATGTGCATATGTATGTGACATATATTGTTGCATGAATGTGTGTTTAATGGAGTCTTACTTATAAGCCACCTCAAATCCTTCCTAGAACAGAGCAAACTCTAAAATCCTAATTACCTAGTTTCATTTAATTATCACAACAGCTCTGAGATGGATATAGTTATTCCTCAAATTTTAAAAATTAATAAGCCTCAAAGCTACAAAATACCTTAATCAAAGTTATGAAATTAATAAGTGCAGAGCTAGTCTGAATCCTATTTTTATTTGTTTTTAATTCAAAACCCTATGCTTTTCTTCCCATACTTAATACCATGGTGAAGGAGAAAAAGACAACAAAGAAGTTAATGGCAAGTCCAAATTTTTCCTAGAGAGTCACTTCCTGTTTTTGCTGTACCAACAGAATGCTTAAATAATGCAATTCAACTATCTTGGCTCCTAGATTAAAATATTCCAAAATCAGTTGTCCTATTGAACCCATCTTAAATGGACCAATAAACATAGTGGGGCCACGTGGGTGATCGGTCTGTATTCCGTAGAACCCAACACTACCCAGATATTCAAGGAACCTCCTTCAGTACTTGTTAACTAGTTGGTTTTGTAATCTCTCCTTTAAACCCCACATTCAGAGACTTGAGAGTTGCATTTATGCATGTTGAAGTTGATTAGCTGACATGACCTCTTTCTTTTCAACAAATAAAACATGAAACTTCAATCTCCAAAGCTCTTTGCACATCTATTTTTAATGAGTAATGTTCCTTGATTAGAAAATCAAATCATGATTTTATCCAGAGAAGGCTGGAATCCAAACAAGATGCTGAGTAAAACATATGAAAAAATAATAACCTAAATGAATAGTTGTCTAACGGTCAAGATCAGTTAAAGAGTCTTGTTAAGGAATATACATGTCCATGAAAGGATAACAACCACATTTCTTTTTCTCTGTGAATATGGGATTTGGTTGCAGGGAAAGGAAGAAGCTGATAAAAATGCTTTTGGCATTATGATTTCTTATCCCTTATTTTCAAGATTCATATACCTATATACCAGATATCTAATTAGTGTTATAATTTAAACTAATAGGACAAGTTATTAATTTATGACAAAGTTCAGAATTTGAGGATAGAATTAAAAATGCCACTGAGTCAAATAAAGGGCACTCTGCTCTGATTGCCCTCTGCCAGAGGGTTGAACTCAGGCTCACATGCTGAGTTAGATGGTACCTTAAATGTCATCTGGTTCAAATATCAGTAACATCCTTCAAATTCCCCTCTTCTGTTTGAATCCCTCCAGTACTGGACAACTCCACATCTCCCACAGCACCCATTCCACTTTTAAGACTTTCTAATCAAAATGGAGGAGGGCCTGTTACCTAGAATTCAACACTTGGCAGCAGAGCACACTCTCCCACAGTAGATAAAACTCTATAGGGCCTTTCTGCCACTGTTATGAAGTGACTGGGAATAATCAAAATACAGTGAAGTGTCGCCATCTGAAAGATGGCTAAAACGCCATACAGCCAAGTCATTTATTGTGTGTAGGACGACAGACTAATTAGAAGAATGGATGGATATGTACTGTAAATTGTCTTCAGGGCTCTGGAGTTTCCACAGGGGGAAAGAGAATAACTATAAAGTTTAGTGAGTGGTCCCTTACATTTCTATATGGTTTAAAAGAGAAATTAGTAGCACTACACCCCTGAGAAATGGGACTTGTGGCCTCTCCTTGAACCACTTCAACAATAGTTTAGGGGTTTCCCCCCTCCTCTTTCACCTGCTCCAAGTCTTCCTTTTTTTGGACCTCTGATGAATAATTTTAATTAATTATAATCCTTGGTTCATGACACACTCTCATCATTGAGAGCTGTGGTTTTCAATAGCTCTCTTTGGCTCAAGTACAGCTCTCTTTTAAATTTTTAAAATATATTTATCACTTATTAGTAATATAATAAACACTTATAAACTTACTATCCAAAATAAAAACTAAAATATTGACATTAAGTTGATGTATGTTACCTGCATGCTCCTCACTCTTCCCATTCCTTAGCCTTCACCCATACAGTAAAACCACCATATTGTTTATCATTCTCTTGTTTTTATATAGCTCAAGTTTATCACATGTATATGTGTTCCCAACATACATTGCTTAGCTTTCTAGGATTTACTTTCTTCACTGAATATTGAGTTGCTCAAACTCATTCATACTGCTTGTTTTCACTGCTATGCATTATTCCATTGTGTACATATATCATACTTTATTTATTCTCCTGTTAATGGACCTGTGGGTTGTCACCAGAGTTTTACTGTTACAAATAGTGCTTTTTTATCTATTTGGTACATGTGCAAGAGTGCACATATGAGGAGAATTGCTGGATTATATACTATGTGAATATTCAATTTTCTAAGGTAATGCCAAACTAATCCAAAGTGGATATAACAAGTTATACTCCTACTAACAATTTATAGGAAATTCTGCTGAATCCATCAACAAAACAAAAAAGGCAATCAACCAAATAGGAGAAGGTATTTGTAAGTAATACCTTTGGTAAGAGGCTAATATCCAAAATATGTAAAAAAAAAAAACACAACTCATACAACAACAACAAAATCAGATTAAAAATTTGGCAGAAGACCTGATAGACATTTTTTAAAGAAAGACATATATATGGTCAACAGATACATAAAATGATGTTCAACATCACTAACTGATAAAGGAAATGCAAATCAAAACCACAATGAGATACCACTTCACACCTGTTAAAATGACTATTATCAATAATACAAGAAATAACAAGTGTTGGAGAAGATGTGGAGAAAAGGGAACCTTGTACACTGCTTGTGGAAATGTAAATTGGTGCAGTGGATATTCCTCAAAAAATTAAGAATATGACCCAGCAACCCCTCTTCTGGGAATCTACCTGAAAAATTTTAAACACATTCATAAAGATATATGTACCCCCATGTCACTGCAGCATTATTTACAATGACCAAGACATGAAAGCAACCTAAGTATCCTTTAATAGATGATTGGATAAAGAATATGTGGTACATATATACTATGGAATACTACTCAACCATAAAAAATATGAAATTGCCATTTGTGACAACATGGATGAATCTTGAAGTATTATACTAAGTAAAATAAATCAGATGGAAAAGGACAAGAACATTTTATTTAACTCATATGTGGTCTATAAAACAAAAACCTATAAATGAACAAACAAACTCATAGATACAAACAGCAGAATGGTGGTCACCAGAGGAAAGGGGCTAAAGAGGGTAAATGGTGTCAAATCTAAGGTGATGGAAGGATAATAGACCTCAGGTGGTGAGCACACAATAGAGTATATGCATATCATATGATTAAGTTGTGCAACTGAAATTTATATAATATTATTAACCAATATTACCCCAATAAATTTAATTTGAAAAAGAAATTATGTTGACCCACATGTCCTCTAACACATCATTAGATTTCTTAAATTTACCATCCAAATATGTATAAAATCATATCATGTTGTGAACATGACTTGCATTTCTCTAATCACTAATAAAAATAAACATCTTTCCTTGTGTTTATTGTCTCTGTATGTTTTTTTCTTACATAAAATTCTGTTTATTACTTTTGTCCATTTTCTTACTGTAATATTTATTCTTTCATTAATAATATGTGGGCACTCTTTATATATTCTTGATATTAATCCTCTCTTGGTTGTATGTGTTAAAATCTTCCCCCAAATTGTAAGTATTCTTTGTGAGTATTCTCTTTATTGTATCTTTGATAAATAGATGTTCTTATTTTTAACACAGTCAAATCAATTTTTCTTTTCTATCTATAGCTTTTTATGTCTTGTTTAAAACACCCCAAATTGTGATGAATGCTGTAATGAGTCACTCAGATCCCCATTCAAATGTGAAAGACTTCCTAGCTGAGGAGAGTTCCCTCCCTCAGGTTTGTGCCCACTTCCTGGGGTGGCCTGTATTAACTGATTGAAGGTACAAAGGCCAGGCCCTTTCACTCCAACTCAGGATAACTCTCAAAGATCATCTTATGCCCAGAACTCTCTCTAGGATCAGTTGAGACTTCCACTGAGACAGCATCACTCCTCATCTCCCTTGTTCAACCTACTTCTTTTCCTTCCACAACTTTTGACGCCAAGAACAGTCCCTAATCACTTCCCGCAGCTAACCTCTGTCTCCCTCTGCCTTGTCTACCTCCCAGTAAACTATTCTGCAGTAGTGGATCAAAAACTAAACTCCTAGTTTTACTTCTCCTCGCAAATCAGCCTGATCCTGTTCTTGAGCAATAGCAGCTATTAGAATTTTCTTATTCTGAAACACAACAAACCTCTAGGTAGCCTCCAGTTTTTGTTTCTGCTCTTTGAAACCAAACTGAGTGAATCTATTCCCTCTTCTTCATCACATCTCTTAAATTATCAGAGGACGACTATCTGATGCATACTAAAGCTTTTTTCCAGACAAAATGCCCAGTTTCTTGTGTTGTTTCATATAAGACAGGGTTTCCAACTTGTCTCCATCCTTCTTGACCAATCCAGTTTGCCCATACTCTTTCTTTACTACTTGAATATTAAAAACGATCTCTTCCCAATGACTAGAGGAAATGACTGCTTTGTTTGTCAATGGAAACTATATGTACAATCAGAAATCCAGTTATAGTAAAGCCCTGAAACTCACTTCTCCCATGACCCTCATATGGAATGAATTTGGAGCATTGAGAAGTGGAGGCCTGAGAAAGCAAATCATCCCAGGAGTCAAAGGATCCTGTTGAATCAACTCACCCATGCCATTTGCTAGCAACTTAATCTGCTGTAGGAGAGACAAGAAGTAGCCACCTCTATTGGTTCCATTTTGTTTCTAAGTAAAATAATTTACCGTTTCTTCTATTTATTACCTCTAATTTCTAATAAATCTTTTATAAAAATTAAGACTTGAGAGGAAGAAAAGAGGCATATCTAGACATTTCCTGTTCAGTAGTAGCTCAAGGGAATACCTATTCTTTATGGATACCTTTTAAAAAAAGAGCTAAAACATGACCTGAATTTCTTCAATGGGCAATGGAAAGATAGTTGGAAGTTTTAAAAGCTGGGCTTAAAGGGTGGAGCATTAATATCTACTGCAGATGAACTTGTCTTTGCCCTTTCCCACAATCTTGTCTATGTTTTTCTCCCACCTATAGGTCTTTCTCCTTCTTGAACAGATAGATATCCATTGTCCTCTGGAGCATCTGGGAGCTCTTCTGACTACTTCCTCCCAAGTGCCCATGCTGTAAAATGACTTCTTCTATTTGCTTTACTCTCTTTGTAAACCATCATACAGTTCTCAATTAGGGATTGACAAAAAGCAAGCCAGCCAAGCTACTGCAAATGGCTCCACAAGTGACTTTCCACCTGAAACTTCTCAGAGAATTTTTCATGTTGAAAGAAAACAAACAAAAAAAAAACATTTTTTCTGATTATTAAAGAAATACATGTTTCTTGGTAGAAATATTGAAAATACAAAAAATCTTAATATACACACAGAGAGAAAAAAACCCATCACACTGAAATTATAACAACATTTTGGTGTATATCTTTTCCATCTGTGTTCTATGTAAATAATACTCTTTTCATTTTCCCAATTGGGGTAATATTGTTTTGCAACTTGCCATTTTTACTTAACATGACAAAAATATTTTCTCATACCATAAGTACTCTAGAATATAATTTTCAATGGCTACATTGTATTCTGTAATGTGAATGTTCCATAATTTATTTTACCAATTCCCCATTGTGGGGTTTTCGGTTGTTTTCCAATTCTATTATTTTATTTTTTAAATACATTTTATTGATTACACTATTACAGTTTTTCCATTTTTTCCCTCCTCTTTATTTCCCTCCACCCTGTACCCACCCTCCCACAATCATTCCCCCACCTTAGTTCATGTCCACGAGTCATACATAAAAGTGCCTTGACTTCTCCATTTCCCATACTATTCTTAACCTCCCCCTGTCTATTTTCTACCTACCATTTATGCCACTTATTCCCTGTACCTTTTCCCCCGTTCTACCCTGCTCCCCTCTGATAACCGTCCATGTGATCTCTATTTCTGTGATTCTGTTCCTGTTCTAGTTGTTTGCTTAGTTCTTTTTTGCTTTATGGTTTTTTAGGTTCAGTTGTTGATAGTTGTGAGTTTATTGTCATTTTATTGTTCGTATTTTTGGTCTTCTTTTTCTTAAATAAGTCCCTTTAACATTTCATATAATAAGGGCTTGGTGATGATGAACTTCTTTAACTTGACCTTATCTGGGAAGCACTTTGTCTGCCCTCCCATGCTAAATGGTAGCTTAGCTGGATACAGTCATCTTGGATGTAGGTCCTTGCCTTTCACAACTTCAAATTCTTCTTTCCAGCCCCTTCTTGCCTATAAGATTTCTTTTGAGAAATCAGCTGACAGGGAACTCCTTTGTAGGCAACAGTCTCCTTTTCTTTTGCTGCTTTTAAGATTCTCCCCTTATCTTTAATCTTGGGTAATATAATTGTGATGTGCCTTGGTGTGTGCTTCCTTGGGTTCACCTTCTTTGGGACTCTCTAGGCTTCCTGGACTTCCTGAAAGTCTATTTCCTTTGCCAGACTGGGGAGTTCTCCTTCACTATGTTTTCAGCTAAGTTTTTAATTTCTTTTTTTTTTTATGATGTAATTTTCCAGTTTTATTTTCTTTTTTTTTCTTTCTTTTTTTTTAATCATTGTTCAAATACAGTTTTCTCCTTTTTACTCCCAATCCAGTCCCCCCCCTCCCACCCTCCCCCACTTCCCTCCCATTACCACCCTCCCCTTAGTCTATGACCATGTGTCCTTTAAGTTTGTTCCTGTGAACCCTTCCCACTGACCCCTTAAGTTCCCTCTTCTCTCCCCTCCGGTCACCATCAGCCTGTCCTCTATTTCAGTGTCTTTGGTTATATTTTGCTTGTTTCTTTGTTTTGTTATTTAGGTTCCTGTTAAAGGTGAGATCATATGGTATTTGTCTTTCACTGCCTGGCTTGTTTCACTTAGCATAATGTTTTCCAGCTCCATCCATGCTGTTGCAAAGGGTAGGAGCTCCTTCTTTCTTTCTGCTGCATAGAATTCCATTGTGTAAATGTACCATAGTTTTTGGATCCATTCATTTACTGATGGGCATCTTGGTTGCTTCCAGCATCTAGCTATTGTAAATTGTGCTGCTATGAACATTGGGATGCATAGGTTCTTTTGAATTGGTGTTTTAGTATTCTTAGGATAGAGTCCCAGCAGTGGAACTGCAGGGTCAAAAGGCAGATCTATTTTTAGTTTTCTAAGGAAGTTCCATACTGCTTTCCATAGTGGTTGTACCAGTCTGCAGTCCCACCAGCAGTGCACTAGGGTCCCCTTTTCTCCACAACCTCTCCAACACTTGTTGTTTGTTGCTTTGTTTATGATGGCCATTCTGTCTGGTGTGAAGTGGTATCTCATTGTGGTTTTAATTTGCATCTCTCTGATAGCTAGCGATATTGAACATCGTTTCATGTGTCTTTGGATTTTCTGTATGTCCTCCTTGGAGAAGTGTCTGTTCAAATCCTTTGCCCACTTTTTAATTGGATTCTTTGTCTTCTTGGAGTGCAGTCATGTAAATTCCCTATATATTTTGGAGATTAAACCCTTGTCTGAGGTGTCATTGGCAAATATGTTTTCCCATACAGTTGGTTCTCTTTTAATTTTGATACTGTTTTCTTTAGCTGTGCAGAAGCTTTTAATTTTTATGAGGTCCCATTTGTTTATTCTTTCCTTTATGTCCCTTGCTCTAGGGGACACGTCAGTAAAAAAGTTTCTTCGTGAAATATCTGAGATTTTCCTACCTACGTTCTCCTCTAGGACTTTAATGGTGTCACATTTTATATTTAAGTCTTTTATCCACCTTGAATTTATTTTTTGTATGTGGTGTAAGTTGGTGCTCAAGTTTCATTTTTTTGCAGGTGGCTGTCCAGTTCTCCCAACACCATTTGTTGAAGAGGCTATTTTTACTCCATTTTAGGTTGCTGCCTCCTTTGTCAAATATTAATTGACCATAGAGACTTGGGCTTATTTCTGGGCTCTCTGTTCTGTTCCATTGGTCTATGTGCCTGTTTTTTATGCCAGTACCAGGCTGTTTTGATTACAGTAGCCTTGTAGTATAGTTTAGTGTCGGGTATTGTGATCCCTCCTACTTTACTCTTCTTTCTTAAAAATTGCAGCAGCTATTCGGGGTCATTTATAATTCCATATAAATTTTTTGGAGTGTTTGTTCTATGTCTGTGAAATATGCCATTGGTACTTTAATAGGAATTTCATTGAATGTGTAAATTGCTTTGGGTAGTATGGACATTTTGATGATATTAATTCTTCCAATCCATGAACACAGTGTATGTTTCCATTTGTTTGTGTCTTCCTTGATTTCTTTCTTCAGTGTTGTGTAGTTTTCTGAATACAGGTCTTTTACTTCTTTGGTTAGGTTTATTCCTAGGTATTTTATTTTTTCTTTTTGCTATTTCAAATGGGATTTTTTTCCCTTGATCTCTGCTTCTGCTGTTTCATTGTTGGTGTATAGAAATGCCTTTGATTTCTGGATATTGACTTTGTATCCCGCTGTTTTGCCAAATTCATTTATTAGGTCAAGCAGTTTTTTTGGTAGAGTCTATAGGATTTTCTATGTATACTATCATGTCATCTGCAAACAGTGACAGTTTTGTTTCCTCCTTTCCGATCTGAATGCCTTTTATTTCTTTTTCTTGTCTGATTGCTGTGGCTAAAACTTCCAGTACTATATTGAATAGAAGTGGTGAAACTGGACAGCCTTGTCTTGTTCCTGATCTTAATGGAAAAGGTTTTAATTTTTGTCCATTGAGAATTATGTTGGCTGAAGGTCTCTCATATATGGCCTTTATTATGTTGAGGAATGCTCCCTCTATTCCCACTTTGCTGAGTGTTTTTATCATGAATGGGTGCTGTACCTTATCAAATGCTTTTTCTGCATCAATTGATATGATCATGTGGTTTTTGTCTTTGCTTTTGTTTATGTGATGTATTACATTTACTGACTTGCGAATGTTGAACCATCCTTGCATCCCTGGAATGAATCCCACTTGGTCATGGTGTATGATCTTTTTAATGTATTGTTGGATGCGGTTTGCCAGTATTTTGTTGAGGATTTTAGCGTCAATGTTCATCAGTGATATTGGCCTGAAGTTTTCTTTCTTTGTTGTGTCTTTATTTGGTTTTGGAATTAGGATGATGTTGGCCTCATAGAAAGAGTTTGGGAGACTCCCATCTTTTTGGATTTTTTGGAATAGTCTGTGAAGGATGGGGGTTAGCTCTTCCTTAAATGCTTTGTAGAATTCTCCTGTGAAACCATCAGGTCCCGGGCTTTTGTGTGTCAGGAGTTTTTTTATTACTGCTTCAATTTCTTTTGCTGTTATTGGTCTGTTCAGACTTTCTGCTTCTTTTTCATTGAGTTTTGGAAGATTATATTTTTCTAGAAATTTGTCCATTTTACCTAGGTTTTCAAATTTCTTGGCATACAGCTCTTTGTAGTAATTTCTTACAATCCTTTGTATTTCTGTGGTATCTGTTGTAATCTCTCCTCTTTCATTTGTGATTGTGTTTAATTGGGTCTTCTCTCTTTTTTTCTTGATGAGTCTGCTTAAAGGCTTGTCAATTTTATTTATCTTTTCAAAGAACCAGCTCTTGGATTCATTGATCCTTAGAATTGTGCTTTTAGTCTCTATGTCATTTAATTCTGCTCTGATCTTGGTTATTTCCTTCCTTCTGCTTGCTCTGGGCTGCCTTTGTTGTTGTTCCTCGAGTTCTTGTAGACGTAGGGTTAAGTTGTTTGTTTGGAATGTTTCTAACCTTTTTAGGTGGGCCTGTATCGCTATGAACTTCCCTCTCAGGACTGCCTTGGCTGTGTCCCATAAGTTTTGGGTTGTTGTGAGTTCGTTTTCATTTGTTTCCAGAAACCTTTTGATTTCTTCCCTTATATCATTCTTGACCCATTCATTGTTTACTAGCATGCTATTTAATCGCCATGATTTTGAGTGTTTTTGTTTTTTTTCCTTGGGATTGGTTTCTAGCTTCAGTCCCTTGTGGTCTGAGAAAATGCTTGGTATGATTTCAATTTTCTTGAAATTCTTGAGGCTTGCTTTGTGTCCTATCATGTGGTCTATCTTTGAGAATGTTCCATGTACATTTGAAAAGAATGTATATTTAGCTTCTTTTGGATGGAGGGTCCTGTATATATCAGTAAAGTCCATTTCATCAAGGGTATTGTTCAATGCCACAATATCTTTGTTGATATTTTGTTTAGGAGATCTGTCCATTTTTGATAGTGGGGGTGTTAAAATCTCCCACTATAATTGTGTTGCTGTCCATATCTTTCTTGAAGTCCTCTAAGATTTTCTTTATGTATTTCGGTGCTCCAATATTAGGTGCATATATATTTACAATATTTATGTCTTCTTGATGTATTCTTCCCTTGAGAATTATGAAGTGACCTTCTGGGTCTCTATTTATGGACCTTCTTTGGAAGTCTATTTTTTCTGATATGAGTATTGCTACCCTGGCTTTTTTTTCCTGTCCATTTGCTTGGAAGATTTGTTTCCAGCCCTTCACTTTCAGCCTGTGTAGGTCTTTGATCCTGAGGTGGGTCTCTTGTAGACAGCAGATATGTGGGTCATTTTTTCTTATCCAATCAGCTATTCTATGTCTTTTGATTGGAGCATTTAATCCATTTATGTTTAAGGTTATTATTGATAGGTGCTTATTCATTGTCTTTTATGTACGTGTGTTCCTCTCTCTCTCTCTCTCTCTCTCTCTCTCTCTCTCTCTCTCTCTCTTTCTTCTCTCCTCCTTAAATCAGTCCTTTTAGAATCTCTTGCAGGGCTGGTTTGGTCGAGGTGTATTCTTTTAGACTTCTTTTGTCTGGGAAGCTTCTTATTTGGCCTTCTATCTTGATTGAGAGCCTTGCTGGATATAGTAGCCTTGGTTGCAGACCTCTAGTTCTCATTACCTGGGGTATTTCTTGCCATTCTCTTCTGGCTTGAAGTGTTTCCATTGAGAAGTCTGCTGTGAGCCTTATTGGGGCTCCCTTGTATGTTACTTCCTTCTTCTCCCTTGCTGCCTTTAAGATTCTCTTTGTCTTGAAATTTTGTCATTTTAATTATGATGTGCCTTGGGGCGGGTCTCTTTGGGTTCCTCTTGATAGGGACTCTCTGTGTTTCCTGGATTTGTGTGACTTTTTCTCTCGTCAAATTAGGGAAGTTCTCCTTCATTACTTGTTCAACTAGGTTTTCGATCCCTTGCTCTTCTTTTTCTCCTTCTGGTATCCCTATTATATTATACGGATATTATTACATTTCATAATGTCTTGCATTTCTCTTAATCCCTCTTCATTCTTTCTGAGCCTCTTTTCCTTTTCTTGCTCTTTCTGGATGCTGTTTTCTACTTTGTCCTCCAGCTCGCTAATCCCATCTTCTGCTTCATCAATCCTGCTTTTCATTCCTTCCACTGTGTTCTTCAGTTCAGAAATTGTATTCTTCATTTCCTCTTGACCTTTATTGAGAGTTTCTATTTCCTTTTTCATGTTTATATAGTTTGCAGTGAGATTGATATAGTTTCCCTCTAATTTCTGAAAGCTCATTGTGAGTTCATTGAACTTCCTGGTAATCATTGTTTTGAACTCACTATCTGATAGTTGAGTTGCCTCTATTTCATTTAGCATTTTTCCTGAGGCTCCCTCGTTTCCCTTCAGTTGGGGGTTTGTTTCTTTGTTTTCTCATTGTTCGTGGGTTTCTTCTTTTTTTTTTCTTGATTGTTAATTTGAACTGTTCTGATTCCCTGTACTTATGGTGTGAACTTCTTTGGTAGAATATTTGTGTGTTTCAGCGGTGCAATCTCCTTCGTGTATCCTGGTGTTCACAGCTTCCCCCTACTCTTTTTTTGGGATCAGTTGGAGGAGTAAGGCAAAATGGTTTAAAACAGCAAGACAGTATACTATGATATTTACTTAGCAGCCAGTAGAGAAGAGTAGATGTGTTATCCTTTGGCTCCTTATAGTGTTAACCGTGATCCTCCACCCCACTATCCACGTTTTAGAAAGGATGGAAAGAAGGTAAGACTCTTATTAGGGCCGAGAGGATTTTTAGTTGGATCTAGAAAGCTGTGAAGCTGTGGGAGGTCAGCTTCTAAGGTCGGGTTGGACTAAAGATTAGTATATAGGAGTAGTGAGTTCAAGAATAGAGACAACCCCCACAATAGTATAGTTCAGAAAATTGCAAAGTGGGCTGAGATCAGGTAGGGGCATTGAGAAGCATTAACAATTGTATAGACTAGGTCTTACTAGCAGTAATAGTAAAGTGACAGTCTTGTGGCAGAATTGATGAGGTCTAGATAACAAGAATAAAGGGTATAGAACCTTGAGGGGTGTGTTAATGGAACACAGATGAAGGATAGTAACTTATCAACACCTTGTGACTGAGATACCAGGGGGAACCTATCAAATGATAGTATAACCAGCCAAGCAAAGAAGACTATACAGAAAGAAAAAGAATACCAAAATACTATTAAAATAAAAAGTCGGAAAAGTGAGAAAAAAATAATACAAATTTACATTAACTTGCAAGATTAAAAAAAAAAGAAAGGAAAGGAAAGAAAAGCAGAAGATGTAGTGCAGGAGAGATAAATTTGGAGTGGAAAGAATAATATTAGGTTGAAAGGAAGAGGAATATAAGGGATTGCAAGATACAAATAATAAGAATTGAAAAAAAAAAACTCACGTAAAAACAAGATAAAATCAATCAACCAACCACAGCCAGAGAAACCAAACAAAACCAACAACAACAACAAAAAAACCCAAAACAAAACAAACACACACACACACACACACACACACACACACACACAAATACGAACCAACCAACCAAATAGACAAACAAACAAAAAAACCTCTTGTTGGTTTCTAACTGGCCAGACCAGTTTTTCTGCTCTTGCTGGCTTCAGCTGGCTGAGGGGCCTTTGAAATGCTTCTCTCTTTCACAACCCGATCTCAGCAAGTCCACCAGGTACCTTATGCACCCCTACACACTGGCGCACAAGAGTCAGTCTTTCCGACTACGGTGCGCCCAGCTCCGTGTTCTCACCGTCCCGTGCTCCGACTGGATGTTGGCGCCTTTCCTGGCTCCCCCGGTGAGGCTGGCTGGAAATCTCAGAGCCACCACTGCAGTTACTAACCCAGCACCACGTCTGTCCCGGTAGCGCAGCTTGAGATTCCGGGATCGCAGCGCGCGATTCCGGCCTTCCTATGGGCCGCGAGCCGAGCACGGCCGGCTTGTGCTCTCCACTGATCCGCACTTCCGCCGGGCTAGGGATGCCCCTGGTCCTGTCGGCTAGAAACTCTCACTTCTCCTAGGTCTCTGGGCCACTGTTCACAATTCCCTGTGCGATTTTTTCTCAGTCCAACTGGCCAATCTGTTCCTTCTAGCCACCGGTTCTCCCCTGGAGTTTCTCACCCCCGTATTTGGGGGGAGGGAGGGAGCAGCGGCTTCCCTCTCTCCCGGGAGCTCTGTGGCAGAGCCGGGGCACTGGCAGGCCTGGGGTCTACACTCCCCCAGACCCTGCGCTGATCCCCGGGCCCCTTTTGTCCTGTATCAGACTGCTTACCGTCTGGTTTTCCAGTGAGTGCAATAATTTCTGATGTCCTGCTTTCAAAAGTGATTCGGCAACCCAGCCCACTTGCTCTGTCTCTCAGTTTTTAATTTCTTGATCTTCCTCTTCTCCTTCTGGCACCCCTATGACTCAGATGTTGGAACATTTAAAGTGGTCCTGGAGGTTCCTAAGCCTCTCCTCATTTTTTTTTTGAATTCTTGTTTCTTCATTCTGTTCTGGTTGGATGTTTATTTCTTCCTTCTGCTCCAAACCATTTATTTGAGTCCTGGTTTCCTTCCCATCACTGTTGATTCTCTGTACATTTTCCTTTACTACACTTTGCATAGCCTTCATTTTATCTTCTATTTTGCAACCATACTCAACCATTTCTGTGAGCATCCTGATTACCAGTGTTTTAACTGTGCATCTGATAGGTTGGCTATCTCTTTATCATTTAGTTGTAATTTTTCTGGAGCTTTGATCTGTTCTTTTATTTGGGCCTTTTTTTCTGTCTCAGCGAGCCTATTATGTAGTAGGGGGTGGGGCTTTAGGTATTCACCAGGGTGGGCAACACACTCAGTTGTTTTGTGGCACTCCACGTTGGGGAGGGGTATGAGAGAGAACAATGCTGCTTGCTCAGCTCTCCACCAGCTTTCAGTCACTTCCTCTGCTACCCACAAGCAAATTGGACCCTTCTGGTGCTGATTCATGGGTGGATGGGTTTGTGTACATTCTAAGACACTGTGGGTCTCTCCAACGAACTCTTCTGTGAGGCCAGGAGTTTCTCCTGCCACCACAGCCTCCACAGATTTTTTCAGTCAGAGGTTTTGAGGCTTTATTTCCCTGCGTGATACCCTGGGTTGTACAGTCTGTCTCACTCCCCAGTTTTTCCCACCAGTTTATCTACATGCAAATGTGGGACTGACTGCTCTGCCAGCCACTGCCCTGCCTGGTCCCCTAGCCACCATCTCACCCACCCTGGTCCTCCAGCTGCCACCTTGCCACAAGTCCTCTCCACCCAGGTTGCCCATTTCCGCCCCTTCTACTGGTCTGGATGAGTATTTCTTCTTTAACTCCTTGGCTGTTGGACTTCCATAATACAGTTTTATTTTCTAGCAGTTCTGTGTTGTTTTTTTTTAATTTGTTGTTGTCCTTCTTTTGGTGGTGCGAGGAGGCAAAGTATATCTACCTATGTCTCCATCTTGGCCGGAAATTCAATTCTATTATTTTAAATAATTCTCTAATAACTATCCCTTAGATAAATTTTTATATTATTTTCTTAGATTAAATCCCTAGCAGTGAAAAGTCACATTTTTAAGACCTTGGGTAAATATTTCCAAATAGTTCAATGATTTACTCTGCCCTGTGGCCAGCAGTGTTTGAAAAATATGTACTTTCCCATAACCTTAACTTAGTAGATGTTACTGTAAAATGTAAAATATTTTCCAATTTGATTGGAGGTAAGGGGCTATTTCTCTTCATGGCATTTATATTACATCACATTTACTTTCTGTACTTACTGGTAAAGTTAATTTGTTTAATAGGAGATATACATTGGTTATTAGTACTTCACATTTTCAAGTCCCTCTGTCTCTCTCTCTCTCTCTTTTTTTTTTTTTTGCCTTTCATTGGTCTATTTTTTTCATTGATTTGTATATTCTCTGTATGTGTCAAGACCCTTTGTCTTCCATCTGTATTGCAATTTATTCCATTTTTGAAGAGATTAGCTGAACTTCATCCAAATGTCTAATTGTGAATTTGGAGGCAGGGTAATAAAGTGATAAGAACTTTTAATAAAATTTCATGGAAAAAGGTGCTTTCCAGAATCCCCAAAGGTCCCCCTGCAGGTAATAAGTCTGAGTAGAAGAGAGAAGTCCACATACTTGTGAACATGTGGACTTCCAACGCATGGCAGAGCCATGCACTCCAGGGACAGCGGGAAATGAGAGCAGCCTATCTTCAGCCCTGACTTGACAGGCCCTGTGATGGACCACAACTGTCAATGTAACAAAGGCCCCAGGGTTTCCCTGTCTCCTGGAAATCAGCTTCCTATCAATTAGAATGTATAGTGTGTCATCAGGGACAAAAAAAGGAAACAGCACTTCCTCCTGAGATAAACACTTCCATTTAGAGCTCATTAATAAAATGTAGCTCGGAAAGTTGTAATCCTAATTTAAGCAACAAAGACACACTTCCAGGTCAATGCTTTAGGGAATGGGTTTTCATTGCTTGTTAAGGACCTTATTAGGTCTTTAAGACACATTATAAATATTTGCCTCAACAAGACTTCTGAGCTCATTTAAACTCCCAGCATGCCATTAGGGCCTGTCTTAACTTTTCCATGTTTAATGTTTATTTCTGACAAGAGAGAAATAAATGCATCATACTTTGTGAATGGGACCTCCAGGAACCAACAAATAACAGTGACAGGATTATGGCAGGAGATCCCAGGGACTGCATTTGAATAGCCCTGAAACCTGGAAGAGTATGAAAAAATCTATGTCATTGTTTTTAGATTTTTATATAGAGATATTTTTATTATTTTGTTGACCTCCGCTGCCCAGTTTTGATATATCCTTTGAACAAGAGTGTTCAATGACATACACTTTAATCTCATGTCTCCTCCCTCCCTGTACCACCCAAATGCAAACCTAGAGTTTTGAGACCAATCAATTACACATGAGTGACAAATCCTGATGCTGGTAAGTGATGTCATGGAAAACTAGTTGTTGAATCTGAGCTAAGAGAAACACAGTCTGGTGAAGTCTCCAGTTTCATTTCCTTGGCCTTTTATAGTAGTCAAGGTAATCAATGCTAGTAGGTGTAACAAACAATCCCCAAAGCTGTGTGGCTTAAAGTAACAAGGGTTTATATCCATTCCGCATCTCAGTCCAATGCAGGCCAGGCTGCTCTCTTGTGAGTTTTTCCTCCTAACAAGAATTCAGGTGTTCCAAACTCCTTCCAGTTTACGGTGCTGCCTTTTTAAACATGGTAGGTAGCTATCAAGGAAGGTAGCTCTGGAAGAGGGAGAGAGAACATGGAGGATGTACAAGAAGACCCAGGAGATGTTATAACTGTTGTCTAAAACTCAGTCACAATGCCCCAACCTAACTATAAAGAAGGCTGGGAAGTACATATTCTTATGAGCCCAGGAAGAAGAAAATGAAATAAGATTTGCTAGCCACATACCTTGTCTCTATCTACCATATCTCAGTTGGTTTACCCATATAAGTGATACAACCACATAAAAGGCCCTGTTAAACTAAAATTGTCTTTCTATACCTCTGTCTTCTTTACATATGTGAAATGTCCATATCACTATTTCTTTAGGACTTTAAAGAATAGATTGAAGGAGTCAAAGTGTGTATACCGTGGACAGAGTCACATTTTGAGGAATATGTCCCAATATTTTTTCCTGTCTCTGCTATTCTCAGCATCTTAGGGAGACAGAGTTAGCTGCTTACCACCTAAATCACAGTGAATTAGACTAGGGTGTTGTGTTTATGTGAGAGAAACTTTACATTGACTGGGCATTAGGCAATTCAGACACCTCTCAACCGGCTGGTACAAACAATTCAAATAGAGATGATTCATTTTAAATTGCTCCAGCCTGATCTCATGCTCTCCTTGGTGAATCTTAAGTATGAAGGTAACAAAGAGGAATCAGGCCTTCAGCTCTCAGTCATTAATCTCTAGATACCAGTCTCCAAATACTAATTTCCCTATTGCTGCATAGGGAAACTGGGACCCTTAGTTACTCTGTACAACTGAATAAAACCCACTTTATAGTTTGTTTGGGCTTATCATTTAGTTCATACCAGGTCTCTGAGAAAACTCCAAATTTTCTGACATAGAATGAAGAACAAATTAAACCATTGCTCTTAAGCAATATGGGTCAAGGACAGATGTGAGGAGTCAGGTACCCATAGCAATTCTTAAACCTTATCAGGTCCCCCTACCTTAAAGGACAGGAAATGGTCCTTAATTAAGCCATGGTTCTGACCTCTGGAAATAAGTCCCAAATCCATAGTTCTCCATGACTCCTGATTTAGCTCTCTGGAATTCCTTCCTTTTTTCATTATCTTTATTGGCTACATAAAGAGCATCACAGAATACACCCCTATTAAACAGTGACCAACTCTCCCAGTTTCCCAGGAATGTAGGTTTTCTTGGATTGCCCAGCTTTCAGATTCAAAAGCACAGAAGTCCCAGGTAAACCAGGCTGGGTTTGTCTACCTTCCTGGCAGCTGGACTGCTTTCTCAGCCTGCTTCCTCTCTGCAGACAGTTGGAGTCCCAGAGATCTTTTTACATCTTGTAAAGTCACACACAGTCTCCTTCAAACCCACCTAGGGTTTGGACAAGATAGCTCATGCAAAAACTTTGTTAGCTGTTTGTATTTGATTTTAGGTAACTCTATGATACAGGAGTCATACCCACAATTTGTTTTGAGACATCCAATGTATTTATTAATAGATACTTTGATATATCAGGCTTCTATGGGTTCATTGTGCCCCACTGAAAAATATTCTATTAGGATAAGATTGTTTGCAATCTTTAAGCCTTTCAATGATCTCTTAAAAGTTTGATTTGGACTTTTCCTGAAGGCTGAGTATTCAAACTCAAAACTTCTAAATTCTTTCTTTTACTGGTTGAAGATAAAAAACGGTTTTGTTGTTCAGCCTTAAAAGTTCTGAAAGTTGGGAGCATGCTATATTTTCTCTGTTCTGCTTTCATGTCCACTAGTTCTTTCCTGATCTCATCTCTTTCGTTTAGTATTTTATCACATAAAACTTGTAACAACCAGCTCACACTTTCAACATTCTGCCTCAAAACCTCTGTACCCCTCCTCTTCACAAGCTTACTAGGTACATTTTTATGCCTTCCAGATTTTGACCGGTCACAGTTTTGCTGAATGTTTTGCCCCCACATAATATAGGTCAGTATTTTTCCAACCTCTGTTATGGTTGCTTCACTATGCACTGATTGAGCTCAAAGTCATTGCCACATGTTTTAGGCAATACCGTACTTCCTGTAGCAATTTCTGTATTAAATGGATTTTTACTGTAATAATTTTGCATAATAAACAGCTCCAAGATCTCAGTGGGTAAAATAATAAGCATTTAATTTCACACTCACATATCTGTATGTAATCTGCAATTCAACTGATATTAGCTTGATTTAACTGAGCTAAGCAGGACTGTAATACTGTAGTTCTCCATCATTTCTTGGTCCATCTTTGATCTGTACATCTCTAACTAGCTAAGAGAGTCACCAAATCTTGTCACTATTCCTGATGACCTTCAAGGTCACATTTGGATGTGGGTGCTGACCTACACTTCTACTCAGCTGGACAGACCCATCTGATCAAAAGATTGCAAACAATCTTATCTCTCTCACCGAAAAAGAAAAGAACAACTACTCACTTATTAATATTATGCTTTATTTTATCATTGTAAAAAATTATTTTTCTTTTACAAGTTTATTTTAAATGTCTAAGTAAATTATGGTATAGTATCATTTGAGGTAAGTAATCCTTGAATTCACTGAGAGCTGGAATGAAGAAAATCAATGAGATTGGACCCGAAACACATTTATTGAGTGATTGCTATGTTAAGCAAAAGTGGTGGTGAGTACAAAACTTATTATTGTTGTTAACAATAACAATACTGATATATAACACTTATACTGAGCTGGACAGTGTTCCAGGGGCTTTCAATGCAGTAATATGACCTGCACAACAACCCTATATTTTCCCCATTTGACTATATGACTATATTTTCCCCATTTTATAGAAGAAGAAATAAATTGTACAGAAAGATGAAGTATTTTGCCAAGGTTTGTACTTCTAGTAAGCAACGAAGCAAGGATTTGAACAAGGTAGTTGGCCATCAAAGCCATTCTTATAGCACTGGACTAGATGCCTCATGCTGCCGGTAACCCAGGAGGCAGACTGACAATAATGCAAAAACAAAAGCACCACAGGCTGAAGTGATCAAGGAGAAAGTAATTTCATGCAGCATGGTGATAACTGTTATCAGAACTAGTTACTCAGTGACTCCACAATGTAATGGACACAGCAAAGGTAAGGTTTAAGGGGAGGGATGGACAGAGAAATGTTTAGATCACAGGCTAACTAGGTGAGGGCAGGCTTAGGGAAGTACTGCATGGTTGGTAGAAGGCAGTGTAATAAAGAGAGTGTTCTGTGAAGACAATGAGGGAAATGTGGAAAGGTGAGTGATTTTTTTAAAACATCGATTTTTTATAAATTTCTCTTGATCTTATCCTGCCATAAGATCTAATGTCTGTCTGGTTTTTTTTTACTTGTAATTAAATATTCTCAAGGAGATCTAATTCTGCCAACTCAAAAGTAGTCTTACTAATTCAGATAAATATTCCCTGGGGACACTACTGACACTGGCAAATTTATCACACATTGTTGTTCTCCTCTGGATTTAACTGCAGGTGAAACACTATTACAGCAACCCACTGAACTAATGAGAATGACTGCTTCAGTCTTATCTAATCTCCTGAAGGGGTTTGGAATGGTATTTTTTTTACCACTATTAAATGAGAAGATTCATGAAAATGCACTATAGGAATTATAAATCACCAGGTAAATGTTATCTGTCACTCTGTAGATTTCAGACAGATGATAGCTATAGTTACAGCCATTGCTCAGCCTAAAGATGAAGTTATGTTGAAGTATCTTAGAAAGTGTTGACTGACTAGTCCAGTTCCTGAATGATACCAAGGGTTTGAGGATCATAAAGATAGTAGGGTATCCAATTTCATGGTCTCCACAGAAACCATGAAATCATTCAGTCGTTCAACAAATATTTATCAAATGCCTACCTTAGCCAGGCACTGTTCTATGTGATGGGCATTCGGAGTTAAACATGGTAAACAAGACCCCAATCCAACAAGGACTCTCAAACCAAACTGCTTGGATTCAAATCTTGTTTACCACTTACAAACTGAATGACCTGGAGAAAGTTTCTGAGCCTCCTCTTCTGAGAAAGTATATCAGGGTCCTTATGAGGATTAAATGAATTAATATAGCTGCAATACTTAGACAATGCTAAGCTCATATGAATAAATATAAGTGCCTGTTAAATAAATGGGATGATACTTAATGAATCAAGATAGACAATAAACAAATAAACACCAGGTGAGGTACTTGGGAGGGTTCTCTAGAGAAGCTTCTCTAAAGAAGTAGTCTTCAGTCAGAGACCTGGATGAGGAGAAAGAGCCAGAGGAAGGGCTGGGCCCATAGGGCTTCAGGTCATGAAAGACTAGAACAGAAGTGAACTTGGTATATGTTCTAGTAACAAAGAGAAATACAAGCCTGGCTGGGGCATACTGAGCAGGTGAGAGATGATGGGAGATAGAGAGAGATGAGGAGAAGGTGGGAGATAGTGGGTAGTGGGAAATGTCAGAGACAGGCGGAGTCTAGGTCATGTGGGACTTTTTGAATCAACAGCCAGAGCAAAGACTTTTTAGAGTTTGTTCAAAGGGCAGTTAAAGGGTTCTAGGCAAGGAAGGGACAAATTTGATATGTGTTTGAGGACAGTTGCCTGGCTGCTGTGTGAAGGACAGATCATGGGAATGTAAAAGTGGAAGCGGCCAGGTGCGAAGCTGTTGCCATAGTGCAGGTGAGAGGTGATACTGGCTTGGACCAGGCTGCATGCAGTGGAGATGGGGAGAATAAAACAGATTTGGGATATGTTTCAGCAGTAGAATGGGCAGTACATGGAGGTAATATATAAAATAAAAAAAAAAGAAAAGGAATCTATTGAACAGAAGTGCCAGATGGGAAGGTGGAGACAGGGCAGTCTGTGGGGCAGGAAGCACACTGGACACCCAGGTACCCTGGGCTAGAAACCCTAAGCAGCAGCCCCACTCTGTCTCTTCCTAGCATTGTGACTTTGAGTGTCAGCCCAACTCTCATTCTCACTTCCTCGGTCAATGAAATGAGAATGATAGTACTTTCCCTGATCACCTCTAAGGGAGTTTGTAAGGATTAGATTAAATAACAAAAGTAAAAGGCTTTGAAACACTTACACCTTTCATATAAATGTAGGGTGTCAATATTATAATTGTCAACATATGTGGGACCCAACATCTTAGTCACCGACTGCAAGTGTCGGATAGAATTCTACTAATGGTAAAAATATTTTTAAAATTTATTTTAAAATATTTTGCTTTTTAAACAATATTTTTAAAAGACCTAGCGAATCAGGATGCTTCCCTTTAATACACTAAAAGAAGAAAGCTGAATGCCCGCCATGATGCACATCCATCACCACGTCTATCTTCTCATTACAGCCCAGTGCGCTGGCCCCAGGCTGACTGTGAACCTAGTGTCTGTGCTCTGGGCCTAATGCACTCCGACACTATGTAAGGGACATTTGTATTGGATTTTTAAGTGGGAGAAAATTCACATCAAAATGTCACTTGCAAAGCTAGTGAGCCTCATCAGAAAGAACTCTGAAGAAGATAAAAATCAATTCTTTCCAGCATTCAGGGAATAATAAATAGTCCATAATTGGCAATAGGCTAAGGGCTTCCTTACACTTTAAGGAATTTGCAAAGAAACCAGACCCCTGAATTTCATTATGTGCAACAATGTTATCTTTGTCCAAATTTTTTATTGTAACACAATCTATTATATTAAAAGAGTATAGATAATCTCAAAGTACAAGAAGAGAAGCTTAGTTAATTAAATTATAGTATGTATGTGCAATGAACTTCATGTGTTTTTAAAAATGATTATACATACTTCATGTATAATATAGTAATGTTTATAACATGCTATTAACTGAAAGGGTCAGGTAATAGTAGGCTTTGTATAATACGACATGCATCCTCATTAAGTTTTTAGGATAATATTTACAAGTATATTATCTATTCATGCATTTTTTCAAGTTTTACAATAATTTCAAACGTACAGAAGAATTACCAGTATAATACAAAGAAATTTTTTCCTCAGGTATTTCACAGTAAGTTGCTGATATGGGAGGCCTCAAGTGAACCACTCTGAGAGCATGTTCAGTCCAGAATTTAAGGAAAGGGGGATGGCTGCAGTGGAAATGACCCATGTTTCCTAGCTGGAAAGCCCAGGATGCCTGAGATCTGATGGGGCAGAGATGGGGTAGAAGTAGGCCAGACTGGGTCACCTTGAGAGGAACTCCTCCCAGGAGGGCACCTGGAGAGGTCAGGTGACCACAGGAGAGGACGTGCCTGCAGGTAGCAGGGAACGAGGGTAGCTCAACCAGCTGCCAGGTGGAGACACTGCCCATGTCCAGCAGTCTCACTGTAGGCTAGTGGTTTCTGGCCATGGGAGCGCCTTGAATAGAACCACCACAAAGCCCACAATGGAGGAAAGTCGGAATTTGGACTCTGTCCCATCTAGAGACCAACATTATACTACAACTGTACTAGGCAAGTAGAACTACTTACCCTTCTCCACCCCCTCCCCCGCCCACCACTACCTGCTGCCAGGGAAGGAGCCAGATGCTGCCTGGTAGGCAGGGAAAGATGAGCAAGGTGAGGGAATGGAGTAGTTGCCCATACCCTCTCCAACCCCTACCTCAGACCTCTAACCCAGAGCCAGGCCCCAGATGCAACAGGAGATTGAACATGAGACCGAACAGAACTGGACTTCTTTCTTGAATGTGCCGTGGGTTTTTCATTGTGATGAAAATAAATGAAAAACTTAAAAGACCCTCCCAAGATTGTATTCAGGAGCAGGAAAGAAAAAGTCCAAGGAACCAGTTTAAAGAGGCAGAGGTGGAAAATAATAAAGCTCTTTTCTGCTTGTATTCTATTGAGTTTGTCTGATAAACTGAATGCATATAACATGAGATAATATTTAATTTGAGCATGAAATCTCTCTCTAAATACAAGAAAGAATTCTACTTATTTCTGATGGATGGCTACCTTTTTTTCAAGCTTTATTGAGATGATTGACATATAACATTATGTCACTTTAAGGTATACAGTGTGATGATTTGATACTCACTACCTTTATTATGCCTGTTGCAATTTATTGATAACTTACTGGTTTTTAAAAAATTAGCTTTGCAGTCTTTTATGACATTTCCCATTTAATTATTAAGTTTATGTAGGTTAAGAATCCTGTTGGCAAAACAACTTTGATAATATTTCTTTCCTAAAATACCTCAGGAAGGACATTTTAAGTGTTACCCATATAGTAATTCTCTAAAGTAAATTCTCTATAGTAAACACACCTCCAGTGAAAGAGTAGCTTATATGTAAGTCCTTGTTATCTCGGGAGAGACTGAATTAAACTTGCAAAAAGAACATGATATTCTATTTATACAGCATTCTACTTTACACTTGCCTGACACCTGTCAACATCAAACTGGTAACAACATATTGCCCAGGGCACTTATTTAAATGTGACCTGAATTATTAAGAGCTCAAGTTCCAAATATTGTTTTTAACTTATAATTTTTCAAGATACTGATTCTTTCTAGAATCACAAAAATTCCATTTTCCTGGCTGCTGTTTTATCGCTTTATTTTATCTTCCTCATTGTCCTAGAAACAGTACAGGAATTATTCATTTGCAGAAAGCACTATTTTATTGCTTGCATGGCAAGTTCCTCCTATTATGTTGGAAAATAAATGAATGGGATGCGCTTTGAAAAATAAAATACTCTGAAGCACTTGGGAAAAAACTATTACAGGAAAATTATGAACTCCCAAGTTCAAAAAGAAAAGCAGAGGTTGGTAAGAGTCGGTTAAATTCTAAGCTAACGTGGGTTTTTTACATTCCCCTCTGCCAGACTGCATGATTTGCAGAGCTGGTTTTTTGCATTCAATACTTAGATAGTTCTAGTGGTCACAAAATTCTATTCTTTGGCATATGTGTTCACAGGTCATCTAGAGGTCGACAGTGTACCCAGAGAGAGGTGGTGGTTGGACAGGTATAGGAAACTGCTGGAGGTGAAGTGCTCTCCCTCCTGAGCTCCTCAGACAAAAGTGGAATGAGACATCCTTAAGTGAACAGACCAGGAGGTAAAGGCCATTCTGAGCTTCTGCTATGTTCTACATACAGCTCTCCTCACAAAATAAGACTCCCAATCCCCTCTTCATGCATCCCACCCAAGGAATAGAGAGAGGTTAAATCATCAATTTGGTAATTATCTCTTGATGCCATCAAAACTGAAATGTCTACCAACTCCTGTGTTTAATTTCTCTCAGAGTTCTGGGCAATGGTTGGTCTCTGCTGTTGATCTTGTGCCTCCTTTGTTAGATAGCTGTGTGACCCTTATATGTTCCTTATCGTCTTGGCTTCCAGGAAGTTCAGAGTTAGATTCATTAAACAATAACTTCCCTTAGTGAAAAAATAAATCAAAAAACTAAAATGTCTCCAGGACTGAAGCCAGTAAGCAGATCTTAGTTTTACTCAATTCTTCCCTCAGGTTTTAATGCAGTTTCAGAGGAATTGCTTTAGCTGTGAGAATACCTCATCTGCAAATAATTCCTTACTTGATATTTGATATATAATGTTATGTATTTGTTCACTTGTTTATTTATTTAACTTTATATAGCTCTTACCTTTCAGAAAGTCATGATTTAGTCTTTAATATACCCAAATCCTACTTTGGGCTTTAAAAAATCCAAAAACAAAACAAAATAATGCCAATCTGCCTTTTCAAAATCACCAAAACAAATCAAGTCTGCAAGGAAGGAAGGTTGAGGAGAGGTACTTTTTGAACACTTTAAATCATTGGTGTGTCATTTGTAGACCCTGTGATGTAGTAACTGTAATCAGCCATGTGCCTTTAGGGAAGTCACTTAATTCTGTGGCCTAAGATACCCTTAAAAATGGTCCATGATGCTAGGTAAAGGGATTTCAGACTGCAATAAATGTAAGGCCATAAAACAGTTTTTAAAAAATTCATAGAAGTTACTAATGTACCACAACCATAATTTATCCATCACAAGAAGATATTTTTGTAATACCTGACATGATAACAATGTCAGTAGTTTTTATTTTCACATGATAAAAAGAGTCATTCAGTTGTTCTGCTTTTGAGTGCAAAGGCCCTGACCTCTCCTGCACCCGCAATGAGGTCCTATAATAGTACTTAAAGGCAGGAAACATTTTTTTTAACTTGGAGTGCTCTGTATTAGAGGAAAAATTCAGTGGCAACATCAGCAAGAGCTCCTGGGGTTCTCTGCAAGGAAATTTTCCAGGATTTTAGATTTCTGAGGTCGAAGAGTATAAAATGCCTCTTAGTAACAAGGTAATAAATAATGTATTTAGGCAGAAATCTCTAGGATAAAAAATGGCAGGAAACTTCTGGCTTGATTTTTCAGTAAAATTACCAAGCAGATCAAAGAGTAAAAGGCATATATTCCCAGAAAATATTATGATTGCAACAAAGCTGATCAAGTTGCATTGTGGCTACATAGGGGCTGTAGTGTTCTAAGCCATCTAGGCAAAAAAAAGCCAGACACACTGAAGAAGGGGACAGAAGGAGAAATATTAATATAAAGAAGAATGGATAAGGGTGACTATAAAAAAAACACCTGCAAGATATTCTTTCCTAAGGTTCTAGCTACAATACTCTGGACCCACCAGAAATCCTTATATGATGGTTAATTTTACATGTCAACTTTTGTGGTCCACAGGGTGCCCAAACATTTGGTCAAACATTATTCTAGAAGTGTACCTGCAAGGGTGTTTCTTAATTTAATGTTTGACTTGGTAGATTGAGCAAAGCAGATTGCCCTCCTTAATGTGAGTGGGCCTCACCCAATCAGTTGAAGACCTGACTAGAACAAAAAGGCTAAGTAAGAAGGAATTCATCCTGTACAACTGCCCTTGAGCTGGGACATCACTTTTTTTCTGCCTTCGGACTTGAACTGAAACATCAGCTTTTACCAGGCTGTTAACACATCAGCTTTCAGACTGGAACTTATACCATTGGCTCTCCTGGGTCTCCTCCAGCTTGGCAACTGAAATTCTTGGGACTTGCCACTTCCCTAATCGCATGAGACAAGTCCATATAATAAATACATACAGTTTATATAGAGAGAACCCTGATTAACACACTCATGTTCAAGTGTCTTCAGATACAAAGACACTACCCATTTCTCTTTTTAAATATTTTTTTATTTTTCAATTTCAGTTGACATACAAAATTATATTAGTTTCAGGTATACAACCATGTGATTAGACATTTATATAAATTACAAAGTGATCACCCCAGAAAACCTAGTACCTATCTGACACCATGTATAGTCATTTCAATATTATTGACTATACTCCTTCTGCTGTGCTTTCCATCCCCATGACTATTTTGTGACAATCAATTTGTACTTCTTAATCCCTTTACCTTTTTCACTCATCCCCCCCAACCCTCCTCCCATCTGACAACTGTCAAAATATTCTTTGTTCTTAAATGATAGGGAGTTGGTCAAGTGTTGTCTCAATCAGCCTTAGGAAATTTGGCTTATGGTTTCTAGAGACATGAACAGGAAATGACCCAGGGAGGGTTGATTCCACAAATAAAACTGAATTGAGTTTTGTTTGTATGACTGGACTGGTTTTGTCTCCTTAGGAAATTTTCAAAGCTGGTCTCCATTTGTTTTTTATTTTAACAGATTCCTCTCTTTGCATTTCCTGACTATAAATACAGCCCACCCCAAACTCTCAATGGACTCATCTGTAGCTTATTCCAGTTTATATTTCCTGAATTGCAATTCCTCTGCTATTCCTGAACAGACTTATCTTTTTGACAGTTTTGAGCTTGTCTCAGTTTACCTATTTATTTAGGCCCTAACCCTAACCCTAACCCTAGCCCTAATCCTAACCCTAACCCTAGCCCAGTTAACATGCAGTTAAAATAGTTCACATGAGTGTTTTGTGGTATGTGTGCATTGGGATGGGGGCAGGAAAGGGTAAGGAGACAGACATGCTTGTTAAGGTATGGAGGAAACCACTACAGAAAATGCTTCTTTTGTGGAGAAAGAGAAAAAGCCCTCCATGAAACAGGTCATTATAATGAGAACGTGAAAGAAATCATCTTACCTCATAATACAATGCCAGAGCTAGACAAATGCTCATAAAAAGGCAGGAAGAAAATGCCACATAGATAAATTCTCCTTGAAAGAAGTAATCCATCTGGCTGGTGTAGCTCAGTGGATTGAGCGCAGGCTGCGAACCAAATATCACAGGTTTGATCCCCATTCAGGGCACATGCCTGGGTTGCAGGCCATGGCCCCCAGCAACCGCACATTGATGTTTCTCTCGCTCTCTCTTTCTCCCTCCCTTCCCTCTCTAAAAATAAATAAATAAAATCTTTTTTAAAATCTTAAAGAAAAAAAGAAAGAAGGAATCCATACTGTAGAACTACAGCATAAAATCAGAGCCTACATGTTTTGGAACTTGGGACTCTAAGGAATGAAGAAGACACTGGTTTTGTCTATTGGTTTTCTGCCCAGGATCTGAGCTTTCTTGCCATGTGGGAAAACTTCTCTGAATGTCTTGTCTGCCCCACCCATGACAATGAACTTGTGGACGCATGACTTAGGTGCAGCACATCAGATTCTCCAGCTGTAAATTCTGAGACATAGCAGAGCACATTAAGTAGCTTTCAGTGATAATGTTCAGCGATAACAATAGATAGTGCACTAGTGGCCGTGTCCTAACCAGATTATTTCTGTGGTGTGACCTTGAGGTGGTTCGGCTTCCGTTAGTTCCTAACTGCACTCTGACCTTGTTCTTGAGTTTCTACCCTGGTGCTTCAGCTTTCCCATCAATATGAGCATGTCTCGATAGTCTTGCAAAGGGTGTGTGGAGGTAAGTCATTTTTTAGACAGAAGGAGAACAAGTGAAGATAAGCTAAGTAATTAATGAATAGAAAGTCTTTTTCAGCCTTCAAAATGGACACAATTGATGGGCAATTGTGGGGAAAAAGACGTGAAAAGGACAGTGAGAAGTAGAATCAATACAAAGCAATTTAAGAGACAAAATCAGTATAGAGAACCAATGAGAGGCCGACAGAAAATATTGACAGAGAAATGTCAGGAAAGAGAAAATTACACTAACAACATGAGGCCAATGTGCATGAAGACAGCTAGCAAGGGGAAAATGGAAGAAGAAAACTTTCCTAGAAAAGCACAAAAATATATCAACTGATGCAGAAAAGGTGATAACAAAGGATAAATCAGGTCACCATCCAAAAGTGGAAGAATTTTACTCACATGTATTTATAGACAAGTAAAAGGAAATATTAAAGAACCATTTAGTTAAACTTTTTTGTTTGTGTTAAAAAAATATTTCCACATAAATGTAATATCAGAACACAGAAAAATGAGGGGAAAGTTATTTGTTATTTTATTATGTCTAATAAAGCCCTATTAGCATTGGCATTTTTTCCATTCATATGATTTTTTTTAACTTTGCAGTAATTTCATATCCTATTTTCCATTTTCTGTTATTATATAACCAGCTTCCTTTGCTGTTTCACAGTCTTAATATAAATTTTAATGGCCACATAAGTCTATAAAGGAGATAATTTTGATTCTTTTTCAGATGATGTGTGTGTATGTACCACTTATTTGTGCCTACTACATATCTAGGGCTCTGTATACATTTTCTTTAATCTGTAAACAATCCTATAAGTCAAATATATGATCAATTACAACTTCAGAGAAGTTCAATGGTCTGCCCCAAGTAGGTAGTAAAGCAAGGTCTATACATAGTTTCCCCAACTCCAAGCCAAGGCATTGCTACTATTACATAGCACCTCCCACTTGTTTGTTGCCAAATTTGTGTTACCCTGAATAATATTGCAATTAACATCTTTATGTTAATAGTTTTTTCCTTATGTAGATTGATTCCTTTGAATAGCTACCCAGAAGTAGAATTATTAGGTCATAAGAATATTTTTGCATCTCAATACATATTGCCAAATGGCGTTCCAAAAGGTTGAATGTCATTTATATTGTTATCAGTAATAAGTATTTTGATACACCCTTGCCAGCACTGATCATTTCCTTCCTAATTTAATAGTAAAATTTTCTTAATTTTCTGGCAGACTTTTGATATAATTAGGTAAAGAGAGATGACAGATCACCTAACACAAAGGTGCTTAACTTTTTAGTTCAAAAATTATTTCAGTATGATAGCATATCAAGAGGCCTAATCAGTCACCATTCTGCCTTCCTTTTTGCCATCAGGACTCAACTATTCATCAAAACTCCATATTCCTCTACAAGACCTCTGAGAAGGATGGCCCTGTGTAAAACCCACAGGGATGAATCTTAGTTAGTTTAAACCAATCATAGTAATTCTATCCCCTTACTAGGGATGGACTTAGAAAATGTCATGTGACCCTAATCTAGCCAGTGATAAGGGATAATTCCTGGGACCATCTTCATTGTCATTGGCTCCATTTCTGACTCTGGATATTGGCCACTGTGAATACGGGATGCCTAGAACTACTGTAGCTATCCTGAAACCATGAACGAAACTAAGTGACACAATGACTAGGGTCAGAAAGGTAGAAAGAACATGGGTCCTTATTATTGTTATTGAGGCAGTTAACTAGCCATCATCAAAATACCCCTTATCCCAGACCTCTCAGTTTACTTGATAATAAATCCCTTAGTTTAAGTTCATTGGGTCTGGGTTTTCTGATCTTTTGCTGTTCCTTGGAGCAGATGGTATCCCATCTGACTCAAGTATTCATGAGTCACAGGCCTCTGATATATTGGATCTCAAGTGTCAGCATCCATCCCATCATGAAGACTGTCATACAAACTGGCAGAGTGGCACAAGAGGCCAAATAAAGAAATGAAGGGAGACAATAAGCAGTGAGTTTATTCCCTTGGGAAAACTGTAACTTGCAAAGGCAGGTTGGAAGTCACCCCACTTGGCAAACCTGAGTCAAATGCAGAACTTGTCAAGACCAGGCATGATTTCCTTCTATAAAGCCATGTGAGTCCATGGTCCCCATCTAAGGTATGAAATCTGCAGTCCCTGAAAGAGGAATACGTAATATGACAATTGATTGCATGGTGAATGAGACGAGACCAGGAAATGGAGCTCAGTATAGTCAGGGTCATTTGGAGCTCAGGCATCAGCTCTGGGGTTTGCTGTCAGCTTATAAAAGGCAAGCACTTCCTTTCTTGGGACTTTAGTTTCCTCATCTGTAAATTGAGGAGGATGGTCTAAGCAATCATTCAGATTCATTTTGGCTCCAAAGTTAAACGACTGGGTCTACTAATTTTGAGAGGGATAAAGTAGATGATTGTGCAGCATTTACTTGTATGTATTACTCTTATTCTTATTATAGTTATCATTAATGCTAGAAAAAATATGAGGTATGGTGGTAAAAAGTAAGCATTCTGGTTTCATATGAATCAGCATTCGAATACCACTTAGAGGTATGATGTTGGGTGAGTCAATTAACCTTTCTAAACCTCAGTTTCCTCTCCTGTTATATGAAGATAATAATAGCAATTCCCTTAAATAATAAATAAGCTAACATATGTACAAAAGCTTACCCCACAGTAGATACTCAATAACCCACTAGCTATTGTTATTAATAGTAGCAACAATAACCAGGATTTATATGGCACACTACAGTTCAAGAGCCATGATTAATACTTGAGTCTCCTAATTCTCAATTTTGTGTTCTTTCTAATATAGGTCATACTCTTCCAAGATAATGTTGAGTACCAGACTCCTAAAATATAGGGAAAATTGGAAGAAAATATATATACAAAGAGAGCTCTGTTGTAGCAAACTTGCATAATACTATCACAGATATACTCTAATAATACCAGACCATACCCTCTCAATAAAGTTGCCTATACTTGCCATTCTGCTACCTCATTTGATCCACAACTCTGTAGAACAAGATGGTAGTTTATAGGTTCTTATTCTTCAATGATACTGAACAGCACAGTAATATTTTCCTCTCTTCTGTGAAATGGCAATAATGAGCCTTGAGAGGAGAAGGGACGGACCATCTGTGGTCAGGTAGTGAGTTTGCGGAATCAGCTCACTTTTCTCTAGGAAGAGGCACAAAGAGGAAAATCTGTGACCAAAACAGCCTTTTCTTGAATTCAAAGTCAATTTTCAAATGTGTATAATTCTTAGAGTAGAAAAGAATGCAAAAAAACCTCCATTATCTGGAAATAGAAAAGGAAACCATTAAAAGTCCAGAGACATATATAGTACAAAAAATCACAATACAAGAAAGAAAAGAACAAATAGAAGGTGAGGCTTATAGAGGCAAGAGCAGAGCAGTGCTAGTTTGTGGAATAATGTCTATCTCATCAAAGAGTTTCTAATTCCTTTAGAAAAGAAATGAGCAAAATGGAAAAAAGATTCATGGGCATGGACAACAATGTGGTGATTATGGGAACAGGGGAGAGGGGTAGAAGGGGACTAAATGGTAATGGAAAAAATACAGCACAAGTGTTTTTTTTTAAAGAAATGCATGTTATGTTTAGACAAGTGCAGACAGGTCATCTCTATTGAAATAGGGAGTTTTTGCTTATTTTTATAGAACAATGGTCGGATAGCATATTAATGTATTTGGGAAAACTTTCAGGAAATAAAAGACATTTTTATCATAGCTTTTCTTTTTTTTTAATCTATAATCTTTATTATATTTTTTTTCCATTTAGACCCCTTATACCTCCAACCTCCCAGCAATCACCACACTATTGTCTAGTCCATGAGTCCTTTTTTCCTTTTTGCTCAATCCCTCCATCCCCTAACCAGCACCCCGACCTAAACTAGCTGTCATCTGTTCTCCATCTATGAGTCTGTCTCTGTTTTGCTTGTTAGTTCAGTTTGTTTATTAGATTCCACACATGAGTGAAATCATATGGTACCTATAAAAGACATTTTTAATTACACTTGCAGTTGTCTGAAGGTCAAAATAACCTCTCAGATGGGTAAAAATAAAAAGCTTAAGAGAGAAAGATGTAATCAAAAGGAACACAGTAAGAACTCAAGTACAGATTCTCCTCTTCTCAAAAACCTTAAATTCTCCACAGGTAAAGGGGCATGCACAAAGGAGAACTTTGCATATTGAAATTGGAGCTGCCAAGAGAAACAAAGATCCCAAATTGGAAATTAGTATAATTTAAGGGAAATCTGAAATCTGAAACAAGCCATACTCTCAAAACTTATAAATGTAAAAAAAAAAAATCCCTGGACCCCTCTGTTTGGTATCACAAGGGCATGGATGCCCAGTGACTAGAAGTTTTGAAAATCCCTCGAGTAAGATTTGGAAACCCCAGTATCCCAGAGGGACACAAGTCATGTTGAGGAGACAGGCAGAGGGAGTCAGGGTCACAGGACATTAAGAAAAACAGACTGTCTGTTCAAAATAGACAAGACAAGCTATGCTATCTGATGGGAAATTTAGACTTATGTATGGTATTATGGCAAAATATATCACCTTTACCAAGAAGAAGAGGAAATGATATGTCATTTAGGTGAACGAAAAACAAAGGCAATGAATTCTCTAAAAAAAAAATTAAAGGCATTTTCAATTAAAAAAAAATCTTTTCACATTGTGTGTTATCTAAGTGAGTAATGAATGACTGGCCAGAATGGAAATATATTATGACTGGAAATAAGGAAAAGTTCATAAGAAGTTCTCGACTTCCAAAGAAGCCATGTTCCAAATCCATTGTCCTAGACAACAAACTCTAGGGCATGTTATAAATAGTAGCTAGGTTCTACTTCCCATATAGCACTAAGAGTGTATATACACATCACATTGATGGAGGTTGGAAACTGTAACAATCAGAAATTGAAGTAGGATGGGATTTGGGGGTGGGATGGGATTGGAGGGGGAGAGAAACAAAAACCTGTTCTAATGCAGGATGCAAGAACAGCATTGTGGCCAGAATCAATGGCCAGATTGAAGGATCCCAATGAGAAAGAGAAGCTGAAAACCAAAGGTAGTCTGAGGGTGTGGATGTAGATTCTGAATTCTACAAAAATAAGGATTTTATCCTCCAAACCATAAACATTCCTCTAAGAAATGTTACTGTCAGACTTCAAGATGCTGTTGTGCATCCATCAAATCACTACTGAAAAAATGTGTTTTTTACAAGAAAAATGCATTTTGAACTCCAATGAGGAGGTATCAAATCAGAGGCTGTGCAAGAAAGACCATGATGAGAACCTGGGATGGCACATGAAGGGATCTTGCAAATATGTAAGTCCAACTCCCTTGTGTTAAAGGAGAGAAAATGGAGGTAGGAATAGGTATTTATTCATTTACCCCTGGGTCACACGGTTAAGGACTAGAATGCAGGACTGCTCAAGAAACTGGGGAAGCAAATTCATCAGAAGGAAGTCCTCTCCTTTCCCCCCAGGGAGAATTACCTGCTCCTCCTCTCCACCCTCACTTATCTCCATTACAGCATTTACTGAACTATAACCAAGTACATCTCCATCACACCTTCCTTTTCCTCCCCCACCTTCCCCAGGGGCGTTCAGGATGAAGACTATGTTTCATTTTGTCCTTTAGCTCAAGACCTAAATATAAAAGGTTTAACATTAAGCCTACTAGTTAAGACTCAATAAATATTTATGGAATGAGCTAATGAACACCAAAAAATATAGCTAGCAGGGTAGACATACACATCAGCAGAAGGTACTCTGGGTGCCTCCAGGACTGCAGCTCAAAGAAGGTGATGGTCTGCACTGTTCTGTTCAAACTACTCACAGTCACTGAGCACACACTGACAACAGTTTACCTGGGGAACAGTAACTAGATTAGTAAAGGCTTTGGAAGGATTGAGAAGTCATGGAGAGAACTAGAGTCATTTAGCCTAAAGGAGAGAAGTCTTGAGGGATGATTTTCATGCTGCATTGATAATTTCACAGAGATGCCCAAGGGGTTGCCAAGAAATAGGGAGCAGAAAGGGAGTGGGTAGAACCATGAGCCCTACCCCATGAGCTCCTCTAAAGGAGGAGCTCTGCTTTCCTCTGCCTTGCATATTGGGCAGTAGCATAAGATTCACATCAAGGAGTGCTAGGCAGTGGGGGGAGGCTCCTTCTGCTAAGAAAGTTTTAAATCACTGCTCAGATGCACTGATGGGGGTCTTTAGATATTTAGAAGGCTATTGCAAGGGAAAAATTAGACTTGCTGTTTGTACAATAGCTCTAACAATCAGGACTATAAACATAAGGCAGATCTCAGGTCACACAAGGAAAGTAACACTCAATTGGTTAGAAATCAACTCAGTTGGTTAGAGTGTCAACCCAATATGACAAGGTTGCAGGTTCAATCCCCAGTCAGAGCACATAGAAGAAGCAATCAATGAATGCATAAATAAGTGGAACAATAAATCAATCTCTCTCTCTCTCCCCTCCTTTGTCTCTCTCTCTCACTTCCTAAAATCAATAAATAAATAAAAAGGAAAGAAGAAAAAATAAAACAGTGACAGGGAATGAAGAATAGAATGCAGAGAAGGTTGGGGGTGAGGAGGGTTGGAGAGGGGAATGAGCCAGCTGGAAATAAACAGACTCGTAGGGAAACATGTGAGGCCAGGAGCTACCAGGTATCCTGCTGAGGTTCCCAGGCCACCTCCAGGCCCTGCTCTTCCTAGTTGGTGGGCCTCTCAGCACAGTCCTTCTTGGAATAAACATCTCATTGTTTAAGGTGCACTGAATCCTTGCCACTAAAAGAGCCTAATTAAAACATGTTCTGATTGGAGGATGTATTAGTTTCCTCTTGCTACTGTTACAAATTACCATAAACTTAGTGGCCTAAAGCAACACAAATTTATGACCTTATAGTGCTAGAGGTCTGAATTCTAGAATGGCTTCACCGAGCTAAAATCAAGATGTTGGAAGGGTTGCCCTGACCAGTGCGACTCAGTGGGTTGGGCATTGTCCTGCAAACTGAAAGGTCACAGGTTTGATTCTCCCTCAGGGCAGGCGCCTGGGTTGTGGCCAGTGCCCAGTTAGAGGTGTGTGAGAAGAAACCAATCAAGATTTCTCTCCCTGTTCTTTCCCTCCCTTTCTCTCTCCCTAAAAATATATAAACAAAAAGATTTTAATTAAAAAAAAAAGATGTTGGAAGGGCCTCGTTTTCTCTGGAGGCTTTAGGGGAGAATTTGTTTTCTTGCCTTATCCAATTTCCTCTTATTACTTTATTCCTGACCCCCAGCTAGCAATTGCATCACTCCAAATTCCCTTTCTTCTTTGACTTGCCTGTCTCCTTCTTCCCTTGTAAGAACCCTTATGATTACATTGGGCCTATCAGGTGATCTACAATAATCTCCCCATCTCAAAATTCTTAATCTAAATTACATTTTCAAAATCCCCTCTGCCATGTATGGTAACATAGCCACTGGTCCTGAGGAAGAGGACATGAATGTCAGTGGGGGGCATTATTCTCCCTAACAGGGGAAAAAAGGGGGTAATCTCCTCAAAACAACAAAGTAGGCCAAGCTTCACAGATACCCACAAATTCTAAATCAGCTTTTAAATATTTTAAAACAGGCCCTGGCTTGTGTAGCTCAGTGGATTGAGTACAAGCTGTGAACTAAAGGGTCACTGGTTTGATTCCCGGTCATGGCACATGCCTGGGTTGTGGGCCAGGTCCCCAGTAAGGGGCACATGAGAGGCAACCACACATTGATGTTTCTCCTCCTCTCTTTCCCCTTCCCTTCCCCTTTCTCTAAAAATAAATAAATAAAATATTTTTTAATAAATAAATATTTTAAAACAGGAAGGGATCTAGCTGGCAAACAAATGCAACCTTCCTTCTCATAAGCATCCAAGCAAAAAGAAATCTTTCTTCATCTTTTCAGTGCTGGTTTCCATATCTTCCATAAAAACAGGGGTTCCTGGGAGAGTGGTCTTAAGTTGAAATGCAAGGTGAGAGTTTTACTCTCATTTGAACAAAGTCCTATTAGCATTGGAATGAATAAGCAAGCAGTCTGGTGAGAGTGAGGCAAACCAGAACCATAGAAGAGATTTCTGTAGACCCACTCTTAATTTTAGTCTTCCCTCATTACAGAAATTTATTTAGCTATAGTTCACTCAAAATATCCTGTTGACAACCTGGATGCACACCACTAGTAATTATAAGGCTCTAAGAAATGACATGATGGGAAGAAACGTACATAAATGATAAGAAAATAATGCCTGATAAAAGCTTTGACTGAGAGTATAGAACTGCACCGTTATGCCTGTGCATAACAAGGGAAGAAAGAGGAAGAAAGACACCAGGCCCTACCCCATGCTAATTGTTTTCTTTGAAGCCCTTGTTTAGTCTTCTTGTCTGGAGGAGAAAACCTCTGGTAACTTCTTTAATGTTTAGCTGGAAAGGAGCCCTAGAGCCCTGGGGTTTCTTAGAAACACAGAGTTGTTTAGTTCAGTTTAAGAAGCAGAGATGCTTACCAAAAAATCCTTTGTCGTATTCAGTTTTAAAAAATATATATAGTCCTCAAACAGCTAAGCATGTCACCTTCAAAAGTCAGTGACTGATTATTCAAATGCATCTAGGGATAGTCAGATACCCACCTCCATCCCTGGGTCCTAGGGATGACCAATAAATTATGCTGCCAGGATTCCACACTGTTTTGTAAAGAAAATTAAATCGGTGTGTTTCAAATATATTTATTCTTTTCAGTTTCATACTGAGTCATGTTTTAGACATGGCCTGAAGGCTATAGGGCTTCCTGGAACACTTTCATCTTAAAAGGATCTACAGTTGGCTAAATATAGATTGCCTAAAAATCCAGAATTTTTAGACTGAGTTATATAAGGTCAGAGTTCATTGAGCTTTCTATTTGGACATTTTTAGGTTATTGGGGACCCAATGCTAAACCAGTAAAAAAAAAAGGGAAATAACTTCTTTAGTGTTTCTCAGACGACCAATAATCTACAGAGCCAAGTGCAGAGTCTGTGTGTGGCAGGCAGACTGTGCACAATTTCCTTTTGTTTTCTGTTTCTTTATGAGCTCTCTGCTCCCCTGGTGCCCCTCACGTGAGGATTCTGTTTTCCTGTTGTGATTACTTTGTATTATGGAATGATGACAAAGCATGTAGTATAACAAACAAGATCAGGAACACGAGGTGAAGAAAGAGTGAAAGGAAATCATTTCTTACCTGTTGAAATAATCTAAGGCAATTTCTAAATAAAGTACCTGTCAGAGCCAAGAGTTGGACTGACTCTATGTTACTACAGTGTGAGGTTTCCACAGACTCATGGAAAGGGAAAGAGGATACCAAAAGGAAGTAAGCATGCTCTGCTCCAAGGTGGATATATTTTGACAAGAAGACCATAGGAAAGAATTCCTAAATGGGAACACAGTGGGGTGGAGAATCTATAATGGGTGGCTGGGTAGAAATATTGATGCTTAGGAGGAGAGAGCCTGGAAGAAGAGATTTTTCTGCTCCTAGATCTGATTCCAAATGTGTCTTCAGCAAAAAGCCAGATGCATAGCCTTTATGGGCCCAGAGGGAGATTAATGAAATGGCCCCTGAGAAATCAAAGCAGAACTATTTTGAGGCCTTAACTACTATAATCCAAGAACTATAAATACCACAATAACAGTAAATCAAGATTACAGAGGAGGAAAAGGGAATTATTTTCCTACCTGTTGTGGTCAGAACACGACTTTCCTCAAAAGATTTCCACATCCTAATCCCCAAAACCTATGAACATGTTAGGTTATCTGGCAAAGGGCAATTAAGGTTGCAGGTGGTATTAAGACTGCTAATCAGGTGACTATGAGATGGGGAGATTATGTTGGATTATCTGGGTGGGCCCAGTGTAATCACAATGTTCTTAAAAGTGATACATTATGAGAGCTGAACCTGCCATTGCTAACTCTGTAGACTGACAAAGGGGTCCTAAACAGAGGAACAAGGGCAGTCTCTAGCAACTGGAAAAGGCAAAGAAATGGATTCTCCCCCAGAGCCTACAGAAGGAATGCAGCCCTATGAATACCTTGATCTTAACTCAGTGAGATCTATTTCAGATAGACTTCTAACCTCCAGAACTGTGAGATGATAAATTTGAGTTGTCTTTAGCCAGTAAGTTTATGGTCATTTGTTTCAGCAGCCAAGGAGACACATACTCATACATCTGCCAAGTGAGTAGGGCAACGTTATGGGTCTCTGAATTGGTCTTGAAGAGTACTAGATTGATACCTTATGCTCCCCTCGGAGAAATGAACTTCTTGAGTAATTTTAAGAAGTTATTAGGAGAAAAGAAAATGTTTACACACTTCTTGATTTTAATGACCCTGACTATTAAGTTGGCAGAGTCTGAGCTATCTGGCAGGATCCTTCTATATTGCAGCTGAGAAATCAACCTGTTGCCCTTGAATAAGGTGGCACCTCTGCTAAAGATTGCGTATTAACAATAAAGAGTCTTCCTTGACTTCAAGGCCTCTGCTCTGAGAAAGATCTCAGATATGTTAATTTTTTGCTTTAAAACTAGAATTTTATACTTGAAAGCCATGGTGTGGCAGCTACTGTTGGGAGCAAATCCAAAGCTCATTCCCCCACTCTGCCTTGGTAAGAGATCCCCGTTTGTTTAGGCATCCATTCTTCCCCCATGAGATTCAGGGTTAAGTACTGATTGAACAAAGCCAATCTAAGTGGCCATCTTTAAGGCCTCTGACTGGTGTTGTCAAGAGCATGTGATGCAACTCTGGTCAATGAGCTGTGAAGTTTGCTTTTCAGGGCTTCTGGGAAAGGTTTTTCTTCAACTTGAAAAGAGACTCATGGTCGAGAAGAGCCTCTTTCTGCCTCTGGATGTTGTTGTGTTGACAAGGTAATTTATGGAGTTCCAGGCCAGTATCTCCAGACCATGAAGACATGAGGCTGAGAGTAAGGCCATATGTCAAGGACGGCAGAGTGAAAGGTCAAAAAGAACCTAGGTCCCTGATGGTACTATGGAGCCTCTGAAATAACTAATTTCAGAGCTGCCCTCCTTGGCTTTTCTTATTCATGAGATTATAAACACCTTACACTTCCTCTTGGTTGCAACTGAAGGTATCCCACCTGATGAAAAGATGGTTAATTAACACCTTTAAGACATAAAAGTTGATGAAAAAAAGAAATCTATTTCAAGATTTTCAAAATCAAGCAAAAGAACAGATAATTACCAAATGAACAAAAACAAATACAGAGTAAATATTTGAAGAAGCATTCAAATTTACTACTAATAAAATGCCAATAAAAATAACCAGACACTATTGTTTTTGTTTCTACACTGACAGAATCCTTGTGCGTATATGTGTGTATGTGAGAGAGGGTATCTAATATCATTCATGGCTCAGGGAAGTGGGCACTTGTGTTGAAAATGTCAAGGGGCAGATCATTTCTGAAGGACAATTTAGTACACATACCCATTATAGGGATTAGAATATCCCCAGAAACACCCTTCTGCACTGATATTTATTTGAGTTCACTAATTTTCTGGGGAGGCTAGAAGCCATATATATTGGAACTATCTGGAACTATGTCCTCATCTAAAGTTTAGACATGTTTGATAAACTTATATAGGATGATCTGAAGTTAAATTTTAAGTGGAAACAGAGTTTCCTTGGGAGTACATCTTCCAAGGAGAAGAGTCCGACAGACATCAGGCAACAGGCTTTCCAAATGGAGAAGGTAGAAATTTCAAGAATATTGTCAAGTGCACAAATACTTGGACCTGTCCAGATCCAGCTACCTGGGATGCTATAGGGAGATAAAAAGCTACATTTGGCCCTGACCTACATGGATCACTTGGTTGGTGTTGTCCTGCAGAGCAAAAGGTCACTAGTTCAATTCCTGGTCAGGGCACATGCCTGTGTTGTGGGTTCAGTCCCACTTGGGGCATGTGCTTCTCGAGTTTCTCTCTCACATTGATGTTTCTCTCTCTCTTTTTCTACCTCCCTGCTCTTCATAAATAAATAAATAAATAATTTTTTAAAGCTACATTTGAGACCAAAGATCCTTAGTATAAAGACATCACCACCCAAGGATCTCTATAAGTTGGGCTCTCTGTAAGTATAAAATAGAGAGGAGGGAAGATAAGCACCAGTAGCCCAGAGCCACAGGGAGCAGCTCAGCAGCACCCCCAAAGACACATTAGTAGTGAGGTGCCCATGTGTCTGACTGAACCACCAACAAATATGAGGTACCCTCTAGAAACTCCCTGATATGCTAAAGAAGAAAAGAAAGCTATACAGGGGCTCAAGTACCTGCTACTTACTACTCAAGTAAGAGGAGGGGCCCTTAGGCTAATAAAAGCTATCATTTTTTTTGAACATTGAGTTTGTTGCTTTTTATACTTTGAATGTCCATGTCAATGGGAGTCTTCAGAGCTTATGGGGATTGGTAAAAGAAAATCACATCCCAGTTTATAGCCCCTTTGGCCACAGAGCCTACTTCCTCCTGACTTGTGAATTCTGGCTACTTCTTAAAAAGGTGCAGAGGCTGAGGTCAAATGACCTGTGAGGACTCATGGCTGTAGACCGTGAGGATAGCCTTGTTTGACATAGTTGCAGAGGTTGCTCTGCTTTTGAGCTAATTCAAGGGAGTTGATCTTCATCGCTCCTCCACATTAACTGGTCCTTTTTTAAGGCAGTAAGGTTCAATATCTTATTTAAGTCATTTAACTTTTAAAGCATACTGAGGACTGAATCTGTGACTTTACTTGTGTCCACATATTTACAAGACTTGAGCAACATTCATTTTATCAGGAGACTTAAATCTCCTCATGCCATTTGACCCAGCAATTCTTGTAGAAATTTATCCTAAGAAAATTGATATGAAGTGGGAGACACAGAGGTGATACACATCTGCTGGGACTGTGGACGACAGCATCAGAGAAACTGAGGTGCCACGCAATACCCGGAGAAGGGAGGAGTTGAGCTGTGTTGGACCCTGACTCAGAGAGTCTCCAGACTGGTTGGAAAGTTGGGCTATGTGAAAAGTTGTGCGCTTGTTAAAAACAGTGGGCAGCTGCTTTGTAAGAAACTCTCTGGCCATGGTTGGTGCACCCCAAGGGTGATTTCAGCTGTGCACACCCAGAGGCTGAGTGGCTGAGTAGAACCATGTGACTGGCTTGTCCCATGCTATGTGTCCAGAGGCAGACTGGAGCCATGTGCCTGAGACTGAGTAGCTGAGTGCAACAGTGTGGCCAAGATTGACTCACACTGTGAGCAGCCAAGTGGATGATTTGAGCCTGGCAGCTCACAGGAGACCTGGGCTGGAGGCTGGGAAACTGTGAATATTGTGGACCAAAGCTGGTCCCCATCCTCTCAAAACCACAGGGAGGGAGAAACGCAAAGCCCAGCTCCCCTCTTCCTGTGACATCTAGGAAGACCAGTAGAACTCGCTGAATAGGTTTAAAGTCAGCAGGAGGCTTATTATTTTTCTTTCTTTCTTTTTTTGCTTCTCTCTCTTTCTTTTTTTCCTTTTTTTTCTGGCATTTTATTGTTTATGTGTATTATTAATCTTTTCATTATTTTTACCACTTTTATTTTATTAGTATTTTTTTATTTCTCTTCCTTATGTTTGGTTTTCCTTGTTTTATTTCTCTGTTTAATTGCATTGTTTGGTTTTCCTTATTTTCTCTTTATTGTATTTTAATTTTCCTTCTTTCACTTCACCTGTGTTCCAATAACACACAACTCTTTATCAGGTACTTTCTATTCTGGTTATCCAAATCATATTTCTTGTCATATTATTGTTGTTCCATACAATTGTACATACTACACAGGAACCCTCCCTGATCTTAGCTTACTTCACTTTAATCCCGAGCATTATTATTGTTGTGGTTAACTCTATACTCTCTCACACTTCGCCTATTTTCTATCCTTTACTCTCACTATATCTCATCATCTAACCTTGCAGAAGCACTCTGTTTTCTCGATTCAGCTCACATTCATCCTCCCCTCTAACAAGAGTCTTATCTCTCTTTGACCTTTTATAATAAGTGGCTAGTTGGCTGAAATATCACAGTTAACACTATATTTATCCAAAGAGTCTCCTATCTCTTCTCTACTTGCTGGTACTTTAAATCCCATAAAATACTCCCCCGCTGTCTTACTCCATTTTGCCTAGCCCCCACCACTGATCAGATACAAGAATAGGTAGGAGCTGCAACATCAGTATACCTGCTGGAGGAGAAAAACCACCAACAGAGGAACCACCAAAAGGTAAAAACCCAAGTACAACAAGAGGGCTCACACAAGAAGAAAAAAGGGCAAATCTAGAGCATCCAGACAAGGAGATCAAAGAGACCACACCACTGAATGCCATATAATTCCTACCATAGAAATTCATGCTACAAAGATAGCTAGCAAAGCGAAACATCAAGAAGTGCAGAAACGAACAAAAAGAGTCACCTAAAGCAGGGAGACAAAAAAAGAACATGCAATCAGAAGAAATGGAAGACTCCCCACTATAAGAGCTAAACAAAATGGATGTAAGCAAGCTATCAGATATAGAATTCAAAATAATGCTTATAAAAATGCTCAAGGAACTCACAGACAAATATAAGGACTTGAGTGAGAACTACATCAATGTGAAAAAGGAAATAGAAACTATACACAAAACCCAGGAAGAAATGAGCAATAAAGTCTCATAAATAAAAAACACACTAGAAGGAATTACAGGCAAGCTGGATGAAGCAGAGAATCAGATCAGCAAGCTGGGGGACAAAGTAGGAAAAAAACACCCAGATAGAGCAAGAAAAGGAAAAGAGACTGAGAAAGAATGAATACGTGTTAAGGGAGCTGCAAGACAACATGAAACATAATAATATCCATATCATAGGGATACCAGAAGAAGAAGAGCAAAGGATAGAAAACCTACCTGAAAAAGTTATGATGGAAAACTTCCCTAATTTGATAAGAGGAAAAGTCCCACAAATCCAGGAAACACAGAGTCCCAATCAAGAGGAGCCCAAAGAGGCCCACTTCAAGGCACATCATAATTAAAATGGCAAAATTTCAAGACAAGGAGAGAATCTTAAAAGCAGCAAGGGAGGGACAGGAAGTTATATCCAAGGGAGCCCCGATAAGACTAGCAGCCAGCTGCTCAATGGAAATGCTCCAAAGCAGAAGGGAATGGCAAGAAATATTCTAAGTAATGAAAACCAAGGTCCTGCAACCAAGACTACTTTATCCAGCAAGGCTCTCAATTAAAATGGAAGGCCAAACAAGGAGCTTCCCAGACAAAAGAAGTCTAAAAGAATACACCTCCACCAAACCAGCTCTGCAAGAGATGCTAAAGAGCCTGCTCTAAGGAAAAGAAGGAAAAGAGAGAGAGAGGAACACAGGTATGAAAATGGCAATGAATAAGTACCTATCAATAATAACCTTAAACGTAAATGGATTAAATGCTCCAGTCAAAAGACATAGAATAGCTGAATGGATAAGAAAGCATGATCCACACATATGCTGCCTACAAGAGACCCACCTCAGGACAAAAGACCTACACAGACTGAAAGTGAAGGGCTGGAAACAAATTTTCCAAGCAAATGGACAGGAAAAAAAAAAGCCGGGGTAGCAATACTCATATCAGACAAAATAGACTTCAAAAAAAGGGCCATAAAAATAGAGAGAGACCCATAAAGTCACTTCATAATACTCAAGGGAAGAATCCATCAAGAAGACATAAACATTGTAAACATGCATGCACCCAACATAGGAGCACCCAAATATATAAAAAAAAAATGTTGGAGGACTTCAAGAAAGACATTGATAGCAACACTATTATAGTAGGGGATTTCAACACTCCACTGTCAAAAATGGATAGATCTTCCAAACAAAATATCAACAAAGATTATACGGCATTGAACAATGTCCTAGATGAAATAAATTTAACTGATATATATAGGGCCTTTCATCCCAAAGAAGCAAAATACACATTCTTTTCAAATGCACATGGAACATTTTCTTTTTTTAAAGTATTTTTATTAATTATGCTACTACAGTTTTCCCAATTTTTCCCCCTTTATCTCTCCTCCACCCTGTCCCTGCAACCCTCTAGCATTCACCCCCCCTTCATTCATGTTCATGGGTTGTACATATAACTTCTTTGAGTCCTCTGTTTCCTATACCATTTTTTATCTCTTGCCACTTATTTTATGCTTATTAATTGTGCTTCTTCTTCCCTGTACCTTTTCCCTCCTATACCTCCCTTCCCCTTCCCCACTGAACTCCCTCTGTGTGATGTCCATTTCTCTGATTCTGTTTCTATTCTGGTTGTTTGCTTAGTTTTTGTTTTCATTGTTCTTCTGTTCATTTAGGTTCATTTGTTGATAGTTGTGAGTTTATTTTATTGTTCATATTTTTTATCATCTTTTTCTTAGATAAGTTCCTTTAAGGTTTCATATAATAAGGGTGTGGTGATGAGGAACTCCTTTAACTTGACCTTATCTGGGAAGCACTCTATCTGCCTTTCCATTCTAAATGATAGCTTTGCTAGATGGAGTAATCTTGGATGTAGTTACTTGCCTTTCATGACTTCAAATATTTCTTTCCAGCCCCTTCTTGCCTATAAGGTTTCTTTTGAGAAATCAGCTGATAGCCTTATGGGAACTCCTTTGTAGGTAACTGTCTCCTTATCTCTTGCTGCTTTTAGGATTTTCTCTTTGTCTTTAATCTTGGGTAACTTAACGATGATGTGCCTTGGTGTGTTCCTCTTTGGGTCTATTTTCTTTGGAACTCTCTGGGCTTCCTGGACCTCCTGGAATTCTATTTCCTTCACCAGATTGGGAAAGTTTTTCTTCATGGTTTGTTCAAATAAGTTTTCAATTTCTTTCTGTAGTTCTTTTTCTGGCACCCCTATAATTCAGATATTGGAACATTTCAGGTTGTCCCAGAGAATCCTCAGCCTCTCTTCATTTTTTTGGATTCTTCTTTCTTTGTTCTATCCAGTCGGATGTTTATTTCTTCCTTTTGTTCCAAATCATTCCTTTGAGTCCTCGTTTCCTTCTTGTCACTGTTGGTTCCCTGAATATTTTGCTTTATTTCATTTTTTTAAGATTTTATTTATTTATTTATTTGTTTGTTTGTTTTTTAGAGAGGGGAGGGGGAGAGAGAGAGAGAGAGAGAGAGAGAGAGAGAGGGAGAGAAACATCTATGTGAGGTTGTTGGGGGCCATGGCCTGCGACCCAGGCATGTGGCCTGACTGGGAATCGAACCTGCAACGCTTTGGTTCGCAGCCCGCGCTCAATCCACTGCGCTACACCAGCCAGGGCTGCTTTATTTCATTTTTGATATCTTTCATTTGTTCTTTCATTTTTCGAACAACTTCAATCAGTTCTGTGAGCATTTTGATTACCAGGGCTTTAAATTCTCCATCAGAGAGGTGGGCAATCTCCTCCACACTTAGTTCTGAGGTTTTCCTGTGTTCTTTTATTTGAGCCATATTTCTTTGTCTTGGCACAGCTGACAGGTTGTAAGGGGGCAGGGCCTTAGGTATTCACCCAGGCAGTGTAACCCTCTTTGCTGTGCTGCCTGTGTGGGAGGGGCCAGAGAGGGAACAATGCAGCTTGCCTGCTAGTCTCTAGCACACTTTCTATCAGACTCTCCTGTCAGACTGGAAGTAACTCTCACCAGGGCAAACCTAACCTTAGCCCACACTCAGCTCTCAGTCTGTTTTTCCCCTAAGTCAGCCCCTCCCATGCAGCTCCGCTGAGCTCCTCAGTCAGCTCTGCCTCTCAGCCACCTCTTGAGGTCTTTCTGAGTCACCCTGCACAGTCTGCCTTACTAGTCTGGTTGTTCTGGTTGATTTTTCTTTTAATTCCTCCATTGTTGGAGTTCCATGCAGTTTGATTTTCTGGTAATTTTCGTTGTTTATTGATTTTAGATTGGTCATTATCCTCCTTTTGGTTGTGCAAGAAAGCAAAGGTTTCTACCTACAGCTCCATATTGGCTGGAACTCTCCAGAACATTTTCAAAGAGAGACCACATGATAGGACACAAAACAAGCCTCAATAAATTCAAGAAAACTGAAATCATACCCAGCATTTTCTCCAACCACAAGAGACTGAAACTAGAAACCAACCCCAAGGGAAAAACTAAAAAACACTCAAACTCATAGAGATTGAATAGCATGCTATTAAACAATGAATGGGTCAAGAATGAGATCAAGGAAAAAATCAAAAAGTTTCTGGAAAGAAATGAAAATGAACTCATAACAACCCAAAACCTATGGGACACAGCAAAGGCAGTTCTGAGAGGAAAGTTTATAGCAATACAGGCCTACCTAAAAAAGATAGAAACATTTCAAACAAACAACCTAACCCTATGTTTACAAGAACTCAAGGAACAACAACAAAGACAGCCCACAACAAGTAGAAGGAAGGAGATAACCAAGATCAGAGCAGAATTAAATGACATGGAGATGAAAAGCACAATTCTAAGGATCAATGAATCCAGGAGCTGGTTCTTTGAAAAGATAAACAGAATTGACAAGCCTTTAAGCAGACTCATCAAGAAAAAAAAAGAGGGAAGACCCAAACAAATACAATCAGAAATGAAAGAGGAGAGATTACAATTGATACCACAGAAATACAAAGGACTGTAAGAAATTACTATGAATAACTATATGCCAAGATATTTGAAAACCTAGGTGAAATGGACAAATTTCTAGAAAAATATAATCTTCCAAAACTCAATAAAGAAGCAGAAAGCCTGAACAGGCCAATAACAGCTGATGAAATTGAAGCAATAATCAAAAAGAAAAAAAAACTCCCAACACACAAAAGCCCTGGACCAGACAGTTTCACAGTAGAATTCTACAAAGCATTTAAAAGCTAACCCCTATCCTTCATGAACTATTCCAAAAAATCCAAGAAGATAGAAGATTCCCAAACTCTTTTTAGGAAGCCAGCATCATCCTAATCACAAAACCAGATAAAGATACAACAAAGAAAGAAAACTTCAGGCCAATTTCACTGATGAACATAGATGCTAAAATCCTCAACAAAATATTGGCAAACGGTATCCAGCAATACATGAAAAAGATCACACACCATGACTAAGTGGGATTCATCCCAGGGGTGCAAGGATGGTATGATATTCACAAATCAATAAATGTAATACATCACATAAACAAAAACAAAGACAAAAATTACATGATCATATCAATAGATGCAGAAAAAGCATTTGATAAGGTACAGCACACATTTATGATAAAAACACTCAGCAAAGTGGTAATAGAGGGAGGATTTCTCAACATAATAAAGGCCATATATGAGAGACCTATAGCCAACCTCATACTCAATGGGAGAAAACTAAAAACTTTCCCACTAAGGTCAGGAACAAGACAAGTTTGCCCACTTTCACCACTTCTATTCAAAACAGTATTGGAACTCCTAGCCACAGCAATCAGACAAGAAAAGGAAATAAAAGGCATCCAAATTAGAAAAGAAGAAACAAAACTGTCATTGTTTGCAGATGATATGATAGTGTACACAGAAAATCCTATAGACTCCACAGAAAAACTGCTCAATCTAATAAACGAATTCTGCAAAACAGCAGGATACAAAGTCAATATTCAGACATCAAAGGCATTTTTGTATACCAACAATGAAATATCAAAAACAGAAATTGGGGAAAAAATCCCATTTGATATAGCTACAAGTAAAATAAAATACCTAAGAATAAACCTAACTAAGGAGGTAAAAGACCTGTACTCAGAAAACTACACAACACTAAGAAAGCAATTAAGGAAGACACAAACAAATGTAAACATATACCACATTCATGGATTGAAAGAATTAACATCATCAAAATGCCCATACTACCCAAAGCAATTTATAGATTCAATGCAATACCTATTAAAGTACCAATGGCATATTTCACAGATATAGAACAAACACTTCAAAATTTATATGGAACGACGAATGACCCTAAATAGCTGCAGCAATTGTGAGAAAGAAGAACAAAGTAGGAGGGATCACGATACCTAATACCAAACTGTATTACAAGGGCATTGTAATCAAAATAGCCTGGTACTGGCATAAAAACAGGCACATGGACCAATGGAACAGAACAGAGAGCCCAGGAATAAACCCAAGTCTCTACAGTCCATTAATATTCAACAAAGCGGGCAGCAACATAAAATGGAGCAAAAATGGCCTCTTCAACAAATAGTGTTAGGAGAGCTGGACAGCTACATGCAAAAAATTAAGCTTGATCACCAACTAACACCATACACAAAAATAAATTCAAGGTGGATAAAGACTTAAATATAAGTCGTGACACCATAAAAGTCCTAGAGGAGAACATAGGGAGGAAAATCTAAGATATTCCATACAGCAATATTTTCACTGACATGTCCCATAGAGCAATAGACATAAAGGAAAGAAACTGTGAAATTTCTACCATGAAATTGTCTGGTCCAGGGTTTTTGTGTGTTGGGAGTTTTTTTATTACTGCTTCAATTTCTTTTGCTGTTATTGGTCTGTTCGGGCTTTCTGCTTCTTTTTCATTGACTTTTGGAAGATTATATTTTTCTAGAAATTTGTCCATTTCACCTAGGTTTTCAAATTTCTTGACATACAGTTCTTCGTAGTAATTTCTTACAGTCCTTTATATTTCTGTGGTATCAATTGTAATCTCTCCTCTTTCATTTCTGATTGTATTTGTTTGGGTCTTCCCTCTTTTTTTTTCTTGATGAGTCTGCTTAAAGACTTGTCAATTCTGTTTATCTTTTCAAAGAACCAGCTCCTGGATTCATTGATCCTTAGAATTGTGCTTTTCATCTCCATGTCATTTAATTCTGCTCTGATCTTGGTTATCTCCTTCCTTCTACTTGTTGTGGGCTGTCTTTGTTGTTGTTCCTTGAGTTCTTGTAAACATAGGGTTAGGTTGTTTGTTTGAAATGTTTCTATCTTTTTTAGGTAGGCCTGTATTGCTATAAACTTTCCTCTCAGAACTGCCTTTGCTGTGTCCCATAGGTTTTGGGTTGTTGTGAGTTCATTTTCATTTCTTTCCAGAAACTTTGATTTCTTCCCTGATTTCATCCTTGACCCATTCATTGTTTAATAGCATGCCATTTAATCTCCATGATTTTGAGTGTTTTTTAGTTTTTCCCTTGGGGTTGGTTTCTAGTTCCAGTCCATTGTGATCTGAGAAAATGCTTGGCATGGTTTCAATTTTCTTGAATTATTTTTAAAGATTTTATTTATCCATTTCCAGAGAAGGGAAGGGAGGGAGAAAGAGAGAGAGAGAGAAACATCAATGTGCAGTTGCTGGGGACTGTGGCCTGCAACCAAGGCATGTGCCATGACTGGGAATCAAACCTGTGATGCTTTGGTTCATAGCCCATGCTCAATCCACTGAGCTACGCTAGCCAGGGATGATTTCAATTTTCTTGAATTTATTGAGGGTTTTTTTGTGTCCTATCATGTGGTATATCTTTGAAAATGTTCCATGTACATTTGAAAAGAATGTGTATTTTGCTTCTTTGGGATGGAGTGCTATGTACATATCAGTTAAGTCCATTTCATCTAGGGTATTGTTCAATGCCACAATACCTTTGTTGATATTTTGTTTGGAAGATCTGTCAATTTTTGACAATAGGGTGTTAAAATCCCCCACTATAATTGTGTTGCTGTCAATATCTTTCTTGAAGTCCTCTAAGTTTTCTTCATGTATTTGGGTTCTTCTATGTTGGGTGTATGCATGTTTACAATGTTTATGTCTTCTTGGTGGGTTCTTCCCTTGAGTATTATGAAGTGACCTTCTGGGTCTCTCTTTATGGCCCTTTTTTTGAAGTCTATTTTGTCTGATATGAGTATTGCTACCCCGGCTTTTTTTTTTCCTGTCCATTTGCTTGGAAAATTTGTTTCCAGCCCTTCACTTTCAGTCTGTGTAGGTCTTTTGTCCTGAGGTGGGTCTCTTGTAGGCAGCATATGTGTGGGTCATGTTTTCTTATCCATTCAGCTATTCTATGTCTTTTGATTGGAGCATTTAATCCATTTACGTTTAAGGTTATTATTGATAGGTACTTATTCATTCCCATTTATGTACATGTGTTCCTCTCTCTCTTTCTCTTTTCCTTCCTTTCCTTAAAGCAGTCCCTTTAGCATCTCTTGCAGAGCTGGTTTGGTGGAGGTGTATTCTTTTAGACTTCTTTTGTCTGGGAAGCTTCTTATTTGACCATCTTGATTGAGAGCCTTGCTGGGTAAAGTAGCCTTGGTTGCAGACCTCTGGTTCTCATGACTTGGAATATTTCTTGCCATTCTCTTCTGGCTTGAAGTGTTTCCATTGAGAAGTCAGCTGTTAGCCTTATTGGGGCTCCCTTGTATGTTACTTACTGTTTCTCTCTTGCTGCCTTTAATATTCTCTCTTTGTCTTGAAATTTTGCCATTTTAATTATGATGTCTTGAGGTGGGCCTCTTTGGGTTCCTCTTGATTGGGACTCTCTGTGTTTCCTGGATTTGTGTGACCTTTTCTCTCATCAAATTAGGGAAGTTTTCCATCATTACTTTTTCAAATAGGTTTTCTATCCCTTGCTCTTCTTCTTCTCCTTCTGGTATCCCTATTATACGGATATTATTATGTTTCATATTGTCTGGCATTTCTCTTAATCCCTCTTCATTCTTTCTGAGCCTCTTTTGCTTTTCTTGCTCTTTCTGGGTGTTTTCTTCTACTTTGTCCTCCAATTTGCTAATCTGGTCTTCTGCTTCATCAATCCTGCTTTTCATTCCTTCTACTGTGTTCTTCAGTTCAGAAATTGTATTCTTCATTTTCTCTTGGCCTTTGTTGATAGTTTCCATTTCCTTTTTCATGTTGATATAGTTTGCAGTGACATCATTGTAACTTCCCCGTAGTTTCTGGTAGCTCATTGTGAGTTCATTGAGCTTCCTGATAATCATTGTTTTGAATTTACTATCTGATAATTGAGTTGCCTCTATTTCATTTAGCATTCTTTCTGAGGCTTCCTCCTTTCCCTTCATTTGCAGATTGTTTTTTTGTTTTTGTTTTTTGGGGTTTTTTTTTTTTTGGTCTTCTCATTGTTTGTGAGACTTCTTATTAGCCTCTGTTTCTTAAATTGATCTGTTCTGGTTCCCTGGGTTTATGATGAGAACTTCTGTGGTAGAATACCTGTGAGATTCAGTAGTGCAGTCTCCTTCGTGTATCCTGGTGTTCACAGCTTCCCCCTACTCATCTGGATTTTTCAATGTCCGCTATAATTTTTGATGTCCTGTTATCATAAATGTTGCGATATCATAGGTCCATTGCTCTGCTCCTCTGCAGATCTGCGAGTTTCTCTCCCGTGCGTAGAGGAAGGGGATTACGCCCCTTTCAACAACGCCGCCATCTTCCCATCCCTGAAGCAGGCTGTTTTAAAACTGTATTTCTTTGTGGGAATTTGGTACTTCTCTATGATCTAATAAAGATGATTAGTTCTATGCTGAATGTCGATTTGTTGTAAAAATTTTCCTCAGATATTCATTTTTTGTAAAATTGAAATATTATTTCTCTTCTAATCTTTCATTTGCTTTTATTCATGTAAATACAGGGTTTAAATGTACCTCTTTAACTTCATATATTTAAAGCTAGATTTTCAGAAATATTTTTAAATACTAAAAATAAATAAAAATTTTAAAATATGTAAGAAAACATTTATCTGACTTTTTTTTACATTCATTGCAATCTCGCCTCACAAAAAAAGCAAACAAAATGTTTGGGTAAAACTTAAAAGTAATGTGGCAATGAAGATGAGCTGTTTGGAAGAGCACAGTTGTTTAGCTTTGCCATGGATTCTCTGACCATCCTAATTCTGTACTCTGCTGGGAAGCAGTCTCTGTAGGGTGAGAGACCAGAGGGTATGGGATTGAGGGCTGCAAAACGTGCCCCATTCGCTTCCTCTGCCCCAAGACTGCCTGCTAAGCCCATGTCTCTCTAGCAGAGAGTAACTGAAGCATGCCAGGTGTGTGGGAGCTTGCAAACATCCCTTTAGCCCTGCTGTCTATGGCAGTGATTTTTAACTGGTGTACCACAAGAGGCACACTCATGTGCTGCAAGAATTCTTAAAACATGCTATACCTAACTGTTTAGTCAGGGACACTGACCTCTTTTTCCTTAGATTGTCAAATCAAAAAAAATGACAACAACTAACACAACAGTAGCTATCCAGTGTGAATTAATCAAAATTATACATTTTTGGTCAGACAGGTGAAAAATACAGTAAATTTTTTGGTGTGCCATAGAATTTTAGTATTTAGTTTATGTATGCTATGAGATGAAAAAGGTTGAAAATTGCTGGTCTATAAGTAAGAGGTTCAGTCTCAAAGCTTCTTTGTTCCCTTCTCATTCCTGGATGTCAAAACCTGATCTAGATTCCCAAAGGTCCCTGATGAGCTGGAGACACAAGAAACTTATGTCAACCCAATTGCTCCCCAGACGTGGCACTGGATTTTCTGTTTCATCTTTGAGTTTAGCCATATTCATTGTCTCTCCCTCTTGCTCTTTCCCTGCTATCTTACCAACATTCTCCTCCTCATGGCCTTCCACATAGCCCCATGGCCAAGTCCCATTTCACTTTTCTTCTCTCCACACTACTTCCTCCCTCTTTCCCCTTTCACACAAGGACATAAGCACACCTAGGCACACATAATGCATACATGTATACATATGAGGCCTGTCCTGGAAAAGTCCAGCCATTGTTAATATAATGAGAACAGCTTGTGTGACATCGATGCAACCTGGCAGCCAAGGAGAGTGGACTGGAATGTGCATGCATGAACAACAATGACCTCACTATACTAATCAGTGGGGGCGGTAGACACCATTGAGTGAGCATGTGTACTGTGTGGTCATCACATTCAAAATGACTAAGTACAGCAATGAATATACATCAAATGTTCCTTTAAGCTTGAATATTCCAATGCAAAAATTATTTGGATGATGCAGAAGGCCACAACTATGGGCAACTGGTGATTGGCACCTTCATCACAACAATGCACCTGATCATACATCACATCTCATGCAAAGTTTTGTCGTAAAACATCAACTCACCCAGATGACTCAGCCCCCTCTACAGCCCATATGTGGTGCCCTATGACTTCTGACTTTTTCAAAAACTAAAGTTACCTTTGAAATGCAAGAGATTTCAGATCATCAGTGAGATTCAGGAAAATACGATTGGGGCAGCTGATGGTGGTTGGGAAAACTGTGTGAGGTCCCAAGGTACCTATTTTGAAGGGGACTGAGGAGTCATTATCCTATGTACAATGTTTCTTATATCTTCTTCAATGAATGTCTCTATTTTTCATATTACATGGCTGGATACCTTCTAGACAGACCTCATACTTGCATACACATATAGATATACATACATGCATGTACATATATGAACATACACTAGTGTTTGGAAAGAGGTTTTAAGTTGCCCATCATCAATTAATGAAAATTATTTGCTTTTAAACTATTTGTCTCAGTTGTTGTCTTCCAGTTCTGGTTCTCCTCTTTTTTAAGTAAAAAATAAATTTTTTTTTTCTGCATATCAATAAAATGTCCACATGATAATAGTTGTACCTTTAATAGCCACTGATTAAAAACACAGATTCACATAGGGATTTCCAGCATCTTTTCAATATCTTTAAGCTATGCCCTCCACCCCCACCAACCCCAAGACACAGGGTTAGGACCCCTGATATCTGCCAGGAGAGTACCATTCTGTCTCAATTCTGCACAGAGCCAAACACAACATGAGGAAATACCATATGCACAGTGACTACCATGGGGTGGCCATCTGGTCAGCTGCAGAGAGTGCCTGAGGCTAATCAAGTTATTAAATTACCAGCTAAGTTCCTCAAGGACCATGGTGCTGATATTTATCTCTATTGTTCTAATCATTCTTTTGGTTCAATAACAATTCCCTTACAACAGGCTTTGTAAATTGGGAAAGAGGATTGGAAGATCAAAGACCACCTACATGGTGGTCACTGTGCAATCTCCAGTTAGGGGACCACACCTCTGTGATCTATTAGGCTCCCTGTACTCACCTGAAACTCCCTACCTGGGAGTTTCTTCCTGGTTGGTAACTCTGTCCTGAACCCAACTCTTTTCACAGCGGCTGTGCTTCTGAGCCGCTGTCTCATTCTTGCCAGTCCCCTCCCCTTCATGATTGTATCCAGTTTCCTAAACCCCAGCCTGTGGGGTTCATGGTTTTGATGCACATAGGCTCAGTGCCCACAAGCTTACTTGACTAACACCTGACTTCAAGCATCATCTACCATCTCAGGTGCTTTCCCCAGGCTTAACCATGTGAATTCAGACTGAAATCAAGTCCGCGATTGACACAGCTTGAGACACTTACACTCAAGAAAGAAAATCCCACAACTCAGTTAATTTATCTAATTTTCCCCCTCCTTCCCAGCTCATTTGAAGGGAGGAACTTGAGTCAGAAACACTCAGATTCCAATCCTAGCAGTTGCTACTTATTAGCAGTACAATGTCAGGCAGGCACTTAACTGCTCTCTACCTCCTAGGTTTTCATCTAAGAAATGCAAATAACAAAATTGGTTTTGCAAGGTTGTCAGAGGGAAAAATAGTCATGTGCCTCTTAATGACAGAGATACTTTCTGAGAAATGCATCACTGGGAAATTTCATTACTGTGTGAATATCACAGAGGGAACTTGCACAAACCTAGGTGGTGTGGCCTACTGCACAACTAAGCGGTATGTTATATTGTTCCTAGGCTGCAAGCCTGTACAGGATATTACTGTACAAAGCAATAAAAAGTTAAATCAAGCACAAGAGAAACTGAGGCAATCAAGAGATGCAGTAAACCTATAAGTGGAACCTAATCAACAAAACAAACAAGCAAGCAAAATATAACCAGCGGCATTGAAGTTAAGAACTGACAATAACCAGAGGGGAGGTGGGAGGGGATAATGGAGAGGAAAGGGATAGGGGTTTTCAGGAACATCTGTAAAGGACACATGGACAAAACCAAAGGAGGGTAGAATTGAGAGTGAGAGGGAGGTGGGGATGGGTGGGGTGAAGGGGAGTGGGGGGGATGGAGACAACTGTACTTGCACAACAATAAAAATAAATAATAAAAAAAAGAGATGCAGTAAACAAGAGATGTATGAGGCTGCTGCCTGCATAACATGAAACACTGTTTTATAGCAAACTTTTTTTTATAAGTAGGAACAGTACACTCTAAAATAAAAATGAAAAGTATGATATAACAAATCATAAACCAGTAACAGTTGTTTATTATCATTATCAAGTACCATATGCTATACATAATTTTATGTGCTGTACTTTTATACGACTGGAAACAGTAGGTTTGTTCACACTAACATCACCACAAACATCCAGTTCCCTAAACCCCAGCCTATGGGGTTCATGGATTTGATGCACATGGGCTCAGTGCCCACAAGCTTACTTGACTAGCACCTGACTTCAAGCATCATCTGTGATCTCAGGTGCTCATGAGTAATACATTGAACCATGACTTCATGATGCTATGATGTCACTAGGTGATAGCAATTTTCCAGCTTCATTAAAATCTTAAGGGACCACTGTCGTGTATGCAGTACATCATTGATGGAAATGTTATTATGTGGTGCATGACTGTAATATATACAAATATGGCATTTGGCACATACTAGACCAACAAAGAAAGGTCACTGCTATTATTACCCACTCTCAACTTATCCTCTCTTGGCTTTTCCCAGAAGTTCTGGAGACTCTGGTCATAACTCCACTTGCCTGCCAGATGCAAAAACCTGGCAAAAACCACAGCACATTCCTGAAGGTCACTGTAGACTAGAAAATTATGGGTCAGTTTCCCAGACCCACACTCTCCTAGAGAAGCTCAGCTTTAGGCCTGCCTGCATTCTATCCCTATAATTTCTCAATCCTGACTTCTGCCTGTCATGTGTTCACCTGATCCCTGCTGTTAGCAACACACACATACCCAGTAGGATGCTGGAACTAGTTTGTACTGGATAGCAAGAGCAGGTCATTAAATTTTCAAAAATTTTGTTAGTCAGTTGAAACAACCACAGCAGAAATATTTACACCATGGAAATTGGCAACCATGACAAGTAAATGTGAGTTTCCTCCCTTCCCTTACCCCATTCCCCACAAGAGCTGATTTATGAGCCCACATTCACTCTTGAGCATGACTTGTCTATGCCACACTCCCCTAAATATTACTCTTTCCACCAGCCCCTTGCCTGTTACCTAGATGTTTGTTCAGGGAAATGTGTCTGGGCTCCACCAGGTCCTGGCGACCCCAGTGTGGCACGGACACAACCCTAGATGTGGCAACATCCACTAGAATAACGAAAAACCTGGACATCCAGGGGAATCACTGCTTTGTTTACTATCAAGTTTCCATACATCTGAGACAGCTCCTGTCAAAATAGAAGCAATCAACCATTTCACACATTAATTATCTCAGACTGTAAACCTAATGGCAAGATTTCAGAGGTCCTCCTGTGGAATAAATAAGGCCTGTCAATGTTCTATATAAAAGATTCTGGAAAGCCAAGGGTCTAAATGACAGTCCCCAGCAATATTTTAATTGAAATGATGCTATGTGACAGAATAATTCCATCCACGTCTTACTGTTGGCTCTACGTCACCTTCGCCCCCATTTTTTGACAGATTCAACCCGTGGAGATGTGAAAACCATTCCTTTTTTTTCTCTGTCATGCTGAAATCTGAATCTCATGAATTTATTTTCTTGAAAATAATACATGCTGCATATCCTGATCACTTCTTTCTTCAATATTTGGTTTAACACTTCCCTTCTAAATAGCTCTGAATGTTTTCTCTCTCCTTTCTACCCTTCTCTATTGTCTTCATCCATTGGTTAAAAGTTACTGCTTTGAACTTCAAGTTGACCACAGTCAGTGAAATATCAAAGGAATCAAAGGTATTGTCATTTCCATGGGTTAAGTTTATGGGTATAGATTTTTTTTAAATTCTTGACACCATCTTTAATGTTTTTAAGCCAAGGAGGATAATTTAGGAAGGCTCCATAATTTAGGAGGATAGTCACAGACTAAGGCAGTGTTGGAAAATTAACAGGCTAACACCCCTGTCCATTCATACATTAACCTGGGTTACCCACATTGATGCAGACTGGTGTGTCCTAAGTCCTCTGATAGACTCTGAAGCTCTTGAGGCCCTTGGTCTCAAAGAATTTGATTGTTTATCCAGTAGGGGAGATAGGCAGGCAAGCAAGTAAACACAATAGGATCTGATATGTGCTATGATATAGGCATGAACAAAACATACAGATAGAAAATACCAAAAAAGAATGGATGGCTGAGTCAGTTGGGGAGTATATTCATTTCCTGTTACTGCTCTGACAAATTACCACAAACGTAGTGTATTAAAAACAAGACCAATTTATTCTCCTGCCGTTGCAGAGGTCAGAAGTTCATAATAAGCATTATGGTGCTAAAATCGAAGTGTTGGCAGGGCAGGTTCTTTCTGAGGGCTTCAGGGGGAGAATTCATTCCTTTGCCTCTTCTATCTTCTAGAGGCTGCCACCTTCCTTGCCTAGTGGCCACATCACTACAATCACTGGTTCCATCACCACATTACCGTCTCCTCCTCTGATCTCCTGCCTCCTCTTATAAAGAGTTTCATAATTATATTGGAAACATCCAGAAAACTAGGATAATAATCTCTTCATGTCAAGTCCTTAACTTAATCACACCCACAAGTCCCTTTTGGTTGTAAGGTTAAGAAGTCACAAGTTCTGGGAATTTAGACATCAACATTCAACTATCACAGGCAGGAAGTGGGGATGGCCAGGGGGCAAGCTCAGTGAAATTTCAACCAGGTGTCAAGCAAAGTAAGGTGGAGCCATTTACTGCCTTGACCAGGTCTTGCCATCTTCTGTCTCACAAATCTGACCTGCCACAAATGCCTGCCCTTCCACTGCTGCCCACACTGCTGCCCTTCTTTCCTCTGGAAGTGGCTTCAGCCTCCAGGTCCTCTACAACCATGTGGGTCTGTGCAACTGGAGCTGCCCAATGGTCCAAAACTTGGCCAGCAATCCCATTTAGAAGTGGACTATCAGCCACCACCTTTTTCATGTACTACAACTGAAGTCCAAAGGATTTCTCAATTTTACATTGAAAAATAATGATGATAACTTTTTAAATGGCTTATTAACACTTATATGTAACAAATGACATTGATTTACATGAATTATCTCATTTAAATTTTAAAGGAAAAAACCCCTAGCAAATACTACCTTTATCTTCATGTTCAATGTGAGGAAACTAAGGCTTACTGAGGTGAATATGTTTGTCCATCCCACTCATCCAGCAAGAACAGTAGCTCAATCTGAAAACCAGCTCTCTCTGTTTCTAAAGCACTTGTTCTAATCCCAGCTCTATTCTAGTTCCAAGTCAGCTTATTCCTTATCTAATCCTCCAGTCAGTAAATGATTAGATATAATAATGAAAAAACATAAGAGCTCAGGTCCTGGACCATAGCTGCAATACAAACTTATAAAATCAGATCAAATGCTTAATTTCTATGTGCCTCAGTTTCTCATTCATAAATTGGAGATGAAAATATTGGCCATTTAAAAAGGGTTATAATAAGGATAATATTTGTAAATATTATATACCTGGAACACATTAATCAACAAATGTTAGCATTTTTACTATTATTTAACTGAAGAGCATTGTCATATTGTTGAGAGTAGAGAACAGATAGACACATCTTCACAAATACTGGAGTGGGGAAAGGTATTCTTTGACATAGAACCTTCAAGTGAGGTTAATGATAAGCATCTTGGTGCACAATCTGGGTCTAAATTAATGTTAACCCTCCTCCAAAGGGTATACAAGGGTAACTGCCATGGGAAGGGGCCTTTGTCTGTTAGGTGAAATTCCCTTCTAAACTCTAAACTCCCTTCTACAATTTTCTCAGTGCTACTAGGGCCAGAACTTGGCAAACTCTATCTATCCTCTTTCCACTGCCTCCCTATTAGACACCACCTGTCGGAGGAACTGGATGAAGACCCAAAGGCCAGAGAAGAAATGGACTTGCTATTCCTATCTGTACTGCCCCAGGAAGGACCCTTCATCCTGGTACCAGCAGGTTGGCTCTGGTTGTGGTTCTAATTGCCAGCTTCTTTTTGCTCTCCCAGAACCTTGCCCACAGAGCCCTCACACCTCCTTGGAGGTGCGTGCACTTTCCAGGAAGCAGCCCTGCCACCAGGAGCATGAGCCCCAGTCCAGGAGCTCCTCCTGTAAGCTCCTGGGGTACCCGCAGCAGCCAGACAGGCCTCTCCTCAAAGGTCTGTCACCCAAGGGAGCCCCCATCCAAGCTTCTGGGTTTTATAAATCCTAACCTCTCCCTGCCCTTTGTTCTTCCATGTTTCAGGGGCTTCCTACCATGATGATCTCTGTGCTGACTCTGTGTGCTCCCTTTCTGCTTTTTCCTTCAATGGCTGTTTCATCAACTCCTTACAATAAATTCCTTTCATTAAAGCAACTCATGTGGATTCTGTTTCCTGATTAGACCCTGAATGTTAACACACATATATACACACAAGACACCCACAAACACTGTTCTTGGACATTTGTGTATATACACACATTGGTATGTGCTTTCTGTATGAAAATTTATAGCACTTTCCTCAGTTTATTTCAGCCCTGCATCTGCTCCATGGCCCTCATTAATGCTCTAACCTTTCCAGATTCTAAAATGTATTAGAAAGAACAGAGTGACAGAGTTCTTGATGATGGAAAATCTTTTCTGTCTTATAAATATAAGCATGTTTGATACTTCTATACTAAAAAACTTACAGGATAATTCTTTTTCTTTTCCTCACCTGAAGACATTTTTTCATTGCTTTTGGAGAGAGAGGAAGGAAGAGATAAAGAGAGAGAAACATCAGTTGGTTGCCTCCCACATGCACCCCAACCAGTGACTGAACACTCAGCCTAGGTTTGTGCCCTGTCTGGGAATTGAACCAGCAGTCATTCAGTGTATGGGACAATTCTCTAACCAACGGAGCCACACAGGGCAGGGCACAGGGTAACTCTTTTTAACATCAGGTATTTGAGGTGGTTAATTGAAGACTTATTGGCCCAAATGGGAAATTTAAACAATATGATAATGGGAAAATTCCCTATTGAAATTTCACTGCTTCCTTCATTTATTCAACATACATCACTTTCTACTCAATGCTCAACATTATCCTAGATCCTTCAGATATAGAAAAGAATAAGACAAAGTCACAGCCCTCATCAAGGACAGGACAGGGAAATGAGGGACAGTGATATGGTGGGTGTGTGCACAGACCTGGGCAGGGAAGACAGTGTGGGGGTAGATGACTTCATCCAGAGAGGAGCAATGGTTTTAAGTGTCAGGGCTCTGGAATCCAACTGTCTGGTTTCAAATCCTGCTTCCACCACTTACTGAAGAAATGACCTTAAGAAAGTTTTTAAATTTATCTGTGCCTCCTGTTTTCCCTCTTTTTACAAAATTGGAGATAATAATAAATATCTTCTTCAAAGAGTTGCTAGAAAGATTAAAGAAAAAAATAAACAGTGCTTGACATAGTGTAGGCCCTTAGTAAGTGCTAGCTATCAATACCATCAACGCCATCATTAGAGATGTGCTCCAGGGGCTTCTCTGCCCTAAAACGTCATTCATCTGCCAGGACACTCCAAAAGGACTGAAGGTCAGGACCCAGGATGACACACCATTTCATAAGTGTGTCATCCTGGGAACGTCACACACATAGCCTCTCTGAGATCTCACTATATCACAAGGAAAAGGGTGCCAGTGGTGCCTGCTCACAGAGGGATGGCTTGTAGAGGTGAGCCAATGTGTACACAGCCATGAGGACCTCCCCACCAGGTACTTAATAAATAGCACCCACCCCTCCAACAAATATTTCTGTTTATCTCTTATGTGCCAGGCATTATTCTCGCTATGGCAACAGCAACAGGTAAAGCATTATTTTCACTATGGGGACAAATGTGAACATGACAAAGATGCTCCCCTCAAAGTGCTTACATTCTAAGAGGGAGACAGACAAAAAGTACACCAGCAAGTCAGTGTACATGATTCTAAAAAAGACCAAAAAGAGTGTGGAAAGCTAGAGAGCTCACTGGGATAGTGATAAGTAGGGTATCAGGGAAGTTCTCTCTGTCTGGGGAGGTGACATCTGGCGAAGATGTGAAGGAGATGAGGGAAAAGGCTGTACAAAGATTTAGGAAAGAATTCCAGTCAGGGGAGAAAACAAGCACAAGGCCTCTGTGGTGGAAATAAGATAAGGGTATTCAAAGAGCAGGAAAAGATGGTGTGGCTAGAGCAAGGTGAGTGGGTGAAAGGCAGGAGAAGGTAGAGCTGAAGAACAGAGCAGGGGGCCAGAGCATGTAGGGTCTGATAGGTATAACTATCCAGGTAATAAGTGGATTTTCAGTCAGTTATTAGGGGAAGGCATCAGAGAGTGGAAGTCAGGGGAAGCAACATAATCTGACATTTTTTAAAAATAAAAGATTACTCTGTCTGTTCTGTGCACAACTGCCTGGAGAGAGAGAGTGGAAGTAGGGATTCCTGTTGGAGGCTGCCATATTTGAATAAAAGATGCTGATGGCCTGGGGTAAGGTGGGATCACAGAGATGAGAGGTGGTTAAATTAAGGATATACTCTGAAGGTAGCCGTAAAAGGATTTTCCAGTGGGTGGCGATGGAAAAGACTAGGAGAGGAGCATGTTGGGGTTAGGCAATGAGCAGAAGTAGAGTTCAGATGTAGCCAGGTAAATTGAGGTGCACATTGGACACCCAAGCAGAAGTGCTGAGTGGGCAGTAGGACATAGACATGAAGCACTACCTATTCCACCTCTCTGCTTCCCTTCCACCACTACAGAGTCATTTATTGAAGCTAAGATACTGACCTAAGTAGATGCATTAAATCACCATTTGGTCATTTGGTATGAATCTAGTTAATTTATTATACAACAGTTTGCTGAAGGAATGAGAATTTTTATGGTCTCTAGGGGCTTCTTCTAGGCCCTGGAGAGGGTCAGAGTATCCAGAGAGCAGAGAGGCACAGAATGGGGAGGCAAAGGTACTGGAATTGACTGTCCCACACGACAGGGCTGGACTTGGGTATATAACCTGTGCTCCCTCAGAATTTTACACGAGAATTATGAATCACACTGAATACTTCTTCCAGGTCTTTTTTAAAATTTTTATTTATTTGAGATAAAGAGAGAAACATCAATTTGTTATTCCATTTATTTATGCATTCATTGACTGATTTTTGTATGTGCCCTGACCAGGGATCAAATCCACAGTCTTAGCATATCAGGACATTGCTCTAACCAGCTGAGCTACTCAGCCAGGGTCCCAAGTCATTCATTTTTTTCTATCAATTACTAGCCAAGCTAGCCACAGTATGAATTTAAACCACGGCAGAATCGTTTTTTTCTATACATCACCCACTGAAATCCTCACCAACATCATTATCTGTGACTGCTGGAGCTTCCATCAGTCCAGTGAGAAAGACCAAGAAACACCCACATCTTCAAAATAGGCTTTTCCATTACCTTTCTTCTTTACCCTTATGAGCCTGTAGAATTGTGGACCCATGTCTACATCTCACAAGTGTTCTTGCATAGAACAGGCAGGAGCTGTCTTCCTCACCAGCTTGGCGTCCCCAGCTTGCTGCTAGGTACTGTTTCTCAGGGTTATTTATCATCTTAATTGCATATTGCATTCCCGCCTTTTCTGCTCTAGGAACTCTGAGTATTAATCACTTCCAAGTCACATTAGGTAATGCTGGGTGCTTTATCTTTTGCTCTGTCGCCGACATCAGGATACTGTGAGCTTGCAGGAAAGTAAATGGCTTCCTCCTCAATCACAACCTTCCTAAAATTTTCACCACTCACCACACAGTTGGAAAACTTCTCACCATTTCATCTGGATAGCCTTCTTCGCTATAGTGAGTTGTCTCCAAGGCCAAATTCATCAATGTGCATTGTAAAATCACCAACCATCTGATGTTTTATTAACCCTTTGCAAACACCATCCATAGAGATGAATGACAGCATGTTGCAGAACAGTAGTTTCAAAGTACCCAGTAGCATTAACATTACCTGGACCTCTAGAAATGCAAAGTGTCAGACCCCACCCAGACCAAATCAACAATCAGAATCTCTGGAAATGGGGCCCAGCAGTCTTTTTGATCAAGTGCTCCATGTACTTCTGATGCACTCTCACATTTGGGAACCACTGTAGAAATGCTCTGGCAAGGCATCAGGAGTGCTAACCACTTCACCTTGCAACTGAAAACCAGATCAGATTTGATCATCTCTCCACCCCTTCCCAACCCATAATTCTAAGGATATCTATGGGGGATGGAAGGGTACAATGTGAGACAATGATGATGGTAATTATTAATATTTCCCGAGTGCTTCCTATGAGCCTGGCACTTGAACAGGCGTTCTCATTATGTATGAGACACACATACCTTAAAAGAGGGCAAATAAATGTTAATAGGTAGATGTTGTTCTGGTTCCCCTTTAAGACTCAGCTCAGGCTTTCCTGAGAAATCCTCACAGTGGGAGTTAGATACATGCTCTGGGATTCACCGCCTCCCAAATGTCAGAGTTCTCCCCACTGGACATCATGACTATCAGCCCTTGCCTGGGTTTCTCCCACTAACTCTGAGCATTTAGCCAAATATCTGGAGCTGAAAAAATGACTGAATCAATGGTGCATAAATATGCCCATATCAGTAACCTTCACTCTGTTCTCAGAAATTCCCCAAGTATTGGCTGATATTCTCCCCCTACTCATCCCCAAACTGTGTTTGTTTTTATACCTCTTCCCACAGAATTTTAACATTACTTACACCATATTCTTCAGCAAAGTCCACACTCTGCATCACTTAATCAACTACATGCCTTTGCCTCATCTCACAAAGAATTAAATACTCTTTGCCTTTTTCAAAGATGTATTTTAAAAATCTGACTCCTTTTTAAAATTTTTTTATTTTAATTATTGTTCAAGTACAGTTTTCTGCCTCCCTGCCCCAGCCCACTCTCCCAGCCCTCCCTTCATCCCTCCCATTTCCAACCCCCCTGTTATTGTCTGTGTGTCCTTTATACTTGTTCCTGCAAATCCTTCACCCTTTTCCCCTGAAATTCTCTCCCCTCTCCCCTCTGGTCACTGTACACCTGTTCTCAGTTTCAGTGTCTTTGGTTATATTTTACTTGTTTGTTTGTTTTGTTGATTAGGATCCTGTTAAAGGTGAGATCGTATGGTATTTGTCTTTCACCACATGGCTTATTTTGCTTAGCATAATGCTTTCCAGTTCCATCCATGCTGTCACAAAGGGTAGGAACTCCTTCTTTCTTTCTGCTGCATAGAATTCCATTGTGTAAATGGACCAGCGTTTTTTGATCCATTCATTTACTGATGGGTACCTAGGTTGCTTCCAGCACTTAGCTATTGTAAATTGTGCTGCTATGAACATTGAGGTGCATAGGTTTTTTGGCTTGGTGTTTCAGGGTTCTTAGGATATAATCCTAGCAGTAGAATTGTTGAGTCAAAAGGTAGATCCATTTTTAGTTTTCTGAGGAAATTCCATACTGTTTTCCACAGTGGTTGCACCAGTCTACAATCCCACAACAGTGCACTAGGGTCCCCTTTTCTTCACAACCTCTCTAACACTTGCTGTTTGTTGCTTTATCATGGCCATTCTCAACGGTGTGAGGTGGTATCACATTGTGGGTTTAATTTGCATCTCTCTGGTAGATACTGAGCATCTCTTCCTGTATCTCTGGACCCTCTGTATGTCCTCCTTGGAGAAGTGTCTGTTCAAGTTATTTGCCCATTTTTTAATTGAGTTGCTTGTCCTAGAGTGGTATCATGTGAGTTCTCTATATATTTTGGACATCAAACCCTTGTCTGAGGTATCATTGACAAATATGTTTCCCCTTACGGTTGGTTCTCTTTTTATTTTAATACTGTTTTCTTTAGCTATGCAGAAGCTTTTTATTTTGATGAGATGTCATTTGCTTATTCTTTCCTTTATGTTTCTTGCTTTAGGAGACATATCAATGAAGATGTTGCTGTGTAGAATGTCTGAGATTCCTGCCAATGTAAAAATCTGACTTCTGATAAATGTATTTTCAAGCTTGTTTCAATGTGTGCTGCACAATTTCTATGTGGGAGGTATAATAAAATCATTTTCATTAAAATTTCCTTCATATCCCCTCCTTTGATAGTAACAGTTCTCGCTAATTGTCCCCCAGTGAGTGGGTTGGAAAGTTCAGCCTTAGGTGTCCTAAGTGAGTTGATGTTAACATGTCCATAAGCCATGCACAAAACAAATTTACATGGTGCGAAGGTGTTATTGCCAATTCTAAGACCACTCCCATAGTTCAAGCATTGCAGTGTCTAAGGATCATGGAGGAGAAAGCCTCAGAGATGCGGATGTGCTCAGAAATGGCCTAGCTATTGGGCCCGTGCACTGCTCACACTCACTAGTACACTTTCAGGAAGTCTGTCTAAAATACTGTTGTAGGCAGAATTCTAGGCAGCCCCCAAGATTCCCTTGTGTCCTGGTGTACACACACCTTCTCCCAGTTATTTGACCCAACATTAATCTCAGTGCTGCTGTGAAAGAATTTTGCAGATGTACTTAAGGTCCCTAAGAAGGGTCTGACCTACGCAGGTCAGGACTCAATTAGTCCTTCAAAGTAACAGGGCTGTTTTTAGCAAGAGATATATGAATTGTGAAGGACATTTTTCACTCCTGGCTTTGGAGATGGGGAAGAACACCAGACAAAGAATGCAGGTGGCCACGAGCTGACATTCAGCAAGGAAATAGGACCTCAGTCCTACAAGGAACAATGTTCTCTCTCTCTCTAGCTCTCTCCTTTCCTCTCTCTCCCTTCCTCTTTCTCTAAAACAAATAAATAAAATTTTTAATAAAATAAAATTTAAAAACAAGGAACTATCTTCTGCCAACAACCTGAATGAGCTTTGAAAGCAGAATCTTCCTGACTCAGGCATTCTGATGAGACCACAACCTAACCAACACTTTGGTTTCAAACTTGTGAAACATTCAGCAGAAAACCCAGACATGTGTCCAAACTTCTGGCCTACAGACTGAGTTAAATGGGTGGGTTTTAAGCTGCTAAATGTGTGGTCATGTTAGAAAGCAATAAGAAAGGATAGATGCTGATAGGTAATGCCCCCTTCTTTATCCTAAAAGATAAGTGTGCCCTACCACATAGATACTGCATACACTCTATGCATACTGCTCACCCCCACTGCCATTTTCAACCTTTCCAGAGAAGGTTCTAGAAAATAACAACCCCTATTATTACAGAAGGCAAATACAACATGTGAAGTCAGGAAGAGGCCAGGCCACTCTGTGCATCACCCTTACATTCCCTGCCTTGCCCCTGAGTGTGGATATCATGTGCTTTTTGCAAACAATCTATTATTTTTCTGCCTCATATCATCTAGCATATAACCTCTCACCCTCACTCCAAAGCCCTTCTGTACTCAGTGCCCTGACATATCACAGATGGTGCCAGCTGCCTCATGACTTCCACTACCCTTAAGCTGTCTGCTTCATTTTATTGGCTGTAATAGATGGCCTGGCCTTGCTACACCACAAAATCAAGACAGGGGCTATTCTTCAAATGCTTCCACGTGCGCACTGATGGAGAGGGAGAGTCATTTGTGGTTTCTCCTGCTGGACTCTCTGTAAATTATAAAGCTGCATTTATAGGGTAAGTGTTCAACAGGAATATCCATCTAGCTCAAAGCAGAGGAATTTTCCTGAGGGGGTGATTAGAAGGAAAGTGAGGGTGGGGATTTTTTTTTTAACTTTTGGGTCTTGGCTGTTAACATTTAATGTAATGCATCACCGTGAATCACTTGAGGAGTCACTCCCACAGACCTCATTAGCTTCTTAAAATGAACACAACTGTTCTGGCTGATCCGAATTGTAGAATGATGACAAAAATAATAATAATGAACCTTAAATCCATTTTATCCTATTTTCTATAATAGTTCAGCTTGCCCTCCTCTGAGTCTGAGTGGTAGGGAAGAGAACTTGTAACTGAAAAGGAAACCTGCTACCCCCAACTTGGGGAAGGGATGACAGCAACTATTGCAACAGCTTGGGTGAGTCTTGAGAATATCATGCTAAGTGAAATATGTCAGTGGAAAAGGAAAAGGACCCTATGATTTCACTCATATGTGGGAAATAAAACAGAAAACAGCAATGAAAAAACAAAACAAAACAAACAAACTCATAGACACAGACAACAATATGGTGGTTACCAACTGTACAGTGGCTCCCACCTGGGATTCTCTGCCCTGGGCTTGTGAGAGCAGGAACAGAGGTGTGAGAATTATCCCCTGGACACCCCAGCCCAGCACTTGGCCTCTTCCACTGGCTTTGAGAGGCAATGGAGCCCAGTAAACGGTTCCTAAATTTTACTGTGAACCAGAATCAGTTGGGAATCTTTCAATAATACTGACTCCTTGGCTTTCATCTGAGAAACTGATTGCACTGGCCTGTCTTGTAACCTGAGAATGGTGAGGTTCTCAAAGCTCCCCAAGTGATTCTAATGTGTAGCAAAAAGTGGGAACCACTGGACTAAAGGTTAAGACACACTTCATGTCAAGGCTTCATCATTTACAGCTGGGAAACCTTGAGCAAGTCATTTATTCTTTTTATACCTCAGTTTCCTCATCTGTAAAATGGACATAATGATGACACCCTCTTAGGTATTATTAAAGGAAAAAAATGCATGCTAGTGGTTTACTTCAGTCCATAACACATAGTAAAAAGGCAGTATGTGTTAATTACTGCTAATTATTTGCATCATTATTTCTTTTGGCATCTCTACAGATCATGAAACCAAAGAATCTTATGTTCACAAGGACTTGAGGGGTCATCTATGTTCAGGAATTACTTTTCAAAAGTCCTAGCAGGTAGCTATGCAGTTTGGGCTTGCTAGCACCATCCCCACCCATTGGAAATCTTCCTGATATTTAGATTCCTTCAGATTTAGAATATCTGAAGGGCCAGTATGGAAGAATTAGGGGCTTAAATTAGTCAAACAAGGTAGCAATATTTTTAAGTTTGTTTTATTTTTTTCAAAGGGTTTATTTATTCATTTCTAGAGAGAGAGGATGGTAGGGAGAAAGAGAGGGAGAGAAACATCAATGTGTGGTTGCCTCTCACATGGTCCCCACTGGGGACCCAGCCAACAACCCAGGCATGTGCCCTGACTGGGAATAGAACCAGCAACCCCCTGGCTCACAGCTCACACTCAATCCACTGAGCTACACCAGTCAGGGCCAAACAAGGTAGCAGTTTAAAGCTTCATTCATTCAACAAGCACTTATTGAGCATATTATCAGAAACACAAATATATGCCTAAAGAGAGAGAGACACACACACACACAGGTAGATTTATTATAAGGATTTGGCTCATGCAACTATGGAAGCTGTCAAGTCCCAGGATCTGCAGTTGGCAAGCTGGAGACCCAAGGGAAGCTGACAGTGGTGTAGTTCCACTATAAAGACCTATAAGTTTGACACCCAGGAAGAACCAATGTCTTAGTTCAAGTCCAAAGACAAGAAAGAGATGATCTCCCAGTTAGAAGACAGTCAGGCAGGAATAATTCTGTCTTCTTGGGGAGAAAGTCAGCATTTTTCTTTTATTCAGACCTTCAACTAATTAGATAAGGCCCACCCACACTGGGAAGAGCAATCTGCTTTAGTCATTAGTAAGATTCAAATGTTATTCTCATGAAAAAAAAATATACTTTCATAAAAACACCCAGAATAAGTTTGACCAAATATGGCAACATGGGCAACATAGCCCAGAAAAGTTGACACATACAATTAACTATCACAGAAGAGAGGGCCTAGTCCGCTGTTCTTTCCTGCTTCTAGCATCTAGAGCTTCCACAGCTATCTTGGAAATATGAGAACCAAAGCTGTAAAAAAAGTATCAATAAGTTGGAAAGGATATGAGTTTCTGACAATTCTTAGAGTGTTTGCCTGCCTGCTTTCAGATTTCTCTTTATAAAATACAAAAACATATACTTATTTTATCAATGTCCCTGTTTTTTTTTATTTTTCTGCTATATGCAGTTAAATTCATGTGTAATGTTAGAACTCAGGGATCCCTAATAATAGCCTGTGTCTTTCCACTTTACTGCTGTGAAGTGTTCTTCATGCAGTAGGCTGCGCTATATGTTTATCTTAAATGCTCAAAGCAGGGAGCCAGACACAGAACTGTACCAGCAATCAACCCACCAGACAAATCCCACTCATTGCATCTGTACCTTTTCTCAACTCCTTCTAAACACTTATACAACTACAGAGCACTATCAGCCATAGGCAAAACTGAGAGGTTACCCAGGGCCCAAACAGAAAGAGAATCCAAAATGACTTTGTTTAAAAACAGTACAATAACCCCCAAACACTTATGATTTCCACTTCTGTGACGTATCCAACTGTTTTGGAGTTTACCAGAAACATTTAGAAGGTGTAAACACTGGGAGAGTCAAAACTATGGGTTTGCCCAGCTGTCCAGAGTCTCCTACAGACAAAGCTACACTATTAAAATATTTGTACATGGCTGCATCTGGGACTTCTGCTCCTCCAGCCAGGGGCCTGAATCAGAACTAAAATTATGGTTTGACCTTGTCTCTACACTATATTCCTAGTTCAATGCCTTGGTCCCTAAGCTTAGGCAGATGGTGAAATTTTTGAAAGCCGGGAGCTCATCCTTACCATCTTTGACTCTGTTGCCATCCCTGCTGCTAAGCCTCATCAATAATCAGAGCTCCGTAAATATGGATTGGTTCATTGCCACATGTTACTGAGATGTAACTGGGCTGAGATCTTGACACATTTTTGAATGGAGGTAATATTTTGTTTAACAGTATGAATTTAGCTTATAGGTTATGAAAAGGGATTCTATAACATGCAAAAAAGAACATTCTGGAAAAAATTAATTTATAGCACTAAAGAAGAAAAGAAATGGCACAGAGAATTTTAAATAATAATAAGAAAAAAACATGTGTCTTGCTGTTGTTCTGACTGATCCCAGCATCACTCCCTTTCATTTGGCTGGGGAGGTAATCCAGCAACAATAGAATCAGGCACAGACACCTGACAATAGACACCTAGAGGCCTGACTGTGCTGCAGGAGTGATTGTCAGACACCTTACATGCTGGGAATGAAAAGTTAATATAAATTGTGTCATGAGTCACATACAGAAGCCATTTGTAAATGGTTCCTTACAAAGTTGAACCATTTCAACCGCAATGCAGGGGATCCTCCATATCTATGGGTTCCACATCTCTCTAGGTGTCTGCTACAGTCTTCTCTTTCATTGCAGTCAGACTTTCTCCAGAGGGCAAAAAGTGTACCCACCATTCTTGCCCACCAACAGCTACTGCTATGTACTGAATTGTGTTTCCCCAAAATTCGCATATGGAAGCCCTAACCCCAGCACCTCATAATGTAACTATATTTGGAGGTAGGGCCTTTAATGTGAGGTAAATAAGTTAAAATGAGGTCAGTTAGGGTGGGGCCCCAATCCAAAATGACTGGTGTCCTTCTAAAAAGAAGACCACCAAGTACGTGGACACAGAGGAAAAACCACTTGAAGACAATGAAAAGGTGGCTATCTGTGAGCCAAGGAGAGAGGCCTCAGGGAAAACAAAACTGCGGACACCTTTGTCTTTGACTCCCAGCCTCCAGTACCGTGAGGAAACAAATTTCTGTTGTTTAAGTCACCCAGTCTTTTGCGTTTAGTGATAATAACACTAACAGATGGATACAGCTGCCAGAAGCTCCCCAGCTTTACTTCTCACAGCCTGGAAGGGAAGGTGGCTACAAAGTGAGTGCTATAGACTGAGTGTAAGCCCTCAAAATTTATATGTTGAAGGCTAATCCCATGTGATGATATTAGGAGGTGGGGCCTTTAGGAGGTAATTAGGTCATGAGGGTGGAGCCCTGATGACTGAGATCAGTGCCCTTATAAGAAGAGACATGCTCAAGATGTTCTTTCTCTGCCATGAAGACAGAGCAAGAGACAGCTGTCCACAAGTCAGAAAGACAGCTCTCATTGGAACCCATCAATGCTGATAATCTGATCTTGGACTTCCGGCCTCCAGAACTGTGAGACATAAATATCTGTGGTTTAAGCCCCCCAGTCTATGGTATTCTGTTAAAGTAACCTGACCTAAGACAGTGGGGGTACATTGACAATAAGCCAGAACTCACAGGACAGACTGAAACCTGTGTCATCCTCTCAGTGCCTCCAGTCTTACTGATGGGGTGTTCCACAGAACTCACAATCTAGGCCCCTTTGTCACAAAAGGTCTAAACACCCACTGGTCAAGCACCAGAAAAGCTGATGGAGGCACCCAGAGCAGGTGGAGCAGCTGCAGGCCATTTGTTGCCCCACACTAGCATGAACTGGCAAATAGCTGATAATATGCCCACAGAGCCCACCCGCCAAGTGCAAAGACAATATGCATGTCCTCCAACTTTGTGTAAAATATCTTTGTGGACCACCTTCGCTGGAAATAGGCAGGGAAAGGAATTCCAGAACACACAGTGTAGGCTAGCCAACTTAACACATGACAAAAAGCCACTCCAGCTTCAGAGGGGAGCTCCTCCCTGCAGAACTGCGTGGGTCTTCAACAGAGGCATCCTGTCCCTGCCCTTGTCTGTCTCTTCCCACCAGATTCCTTTCTATTTTCTTCGCTATCTATGAAGGCCATTGTGCCAGATGGTGGGAGTGTTTCAGTTATTGTTAGAATCGAGAAGGTCCCAGGACACTACAGACACCTAGCCATACTTTGGGGACCACTGGTCTTCAGTGCAATGGAAATCCAGGGTGCAAACCTCAACTGAGGGCTTCTCGAACTCACTAAGTCTGAAACAGGCTTGAACTATCTGATGTTGGGATTTAGAATAAGAAATACATATTTGGTCTACATTCATCATTCCTAGAACAGAGCTCCTAAAACCCTTGGCATTTCCTAAGTAATGAGAGAGAGAGAGAGAGAAAGGTCTTTTGTTATGTTAACAAGATGACTTTTGAAAAGCACCTAAGGATGGGGGATGGTTGCCCAAAAACCAACCATGTGATTAGAAGGTTGGAACCTTCGGTCCCATTGCCCTGACCTCCAGGGAGAGGAGAGGGGCTGGAGGTTGGATCAAGGGCCAATGGCCTTGTGATTTAATCAATCATGCCTATGTAATGAAGCCTCCATAAAAAATTCAAAAAGATGGAGTGCCCTGGCTGGTATTATGGCTCAACGTTTTGAGTGCTGGCCTACCAACCAAAATGTCATTGGTTTGATTCCAAGTCAGGGCACATGCCTGGGTTGTGGGTCAGATCCCCAGCTGGGGGTGAGTGAGAGGCAACTAATTGATGTTTCTCACATATTGATATTGCTTTCCCTCTATTCTTCCCTCCTTTTCCCACTCCTTAAAAATAAACAAGATCTTTTTTTAAAAAATGCGGTTCAAGGAGTTCATGGGTTAGTGAACACAACCCATGGAGATACAGGCTGAGTGGCACATACATGGAGGATGGAAGCTCTGCACCCTTTCTCTATACCTTGCCCTAAGCATCTCTTCCATCTCCCTGTTCCTGATGTATATGTATCTTTTTATAATAAACCAGTAACATAGTAAGTAAACTGTTTCTCTGAGTTCTACGAGTCACCTTAGAAAACTAATTGAATCAAAGGAGGGGGTCAAGAAAACTTCTGATTTATAGCCAGTCAGTAAGAAGCACAGATAACACCTGTGTTTTTGACTGGCATCTGAAGGAGAGGGGCAGTCTTCTAGGACTGAGCTCCTAGCCTGTGAAATCTGATGTTATCTCCAGGTAAATAGTGTCAGAATTGAGTTGAAGTGTAGTACACCTGGCTGGTGTCAGAATTTCATGGTGGTGTGTGTGTTGGAGGTGAGTGGGAGGGAATCACACTTTGTAATTGAGTGCAAAATAATTAAGCTGGTTTGGGGTTCTATTCTTTGGAACCTAAAAAATGAGAGTGATAAAGATTATAATAAAATTTTACTTTCTCATTTTTGAAAACTTAACTACCCACTATTGGACAATATTCCTTAAATGAAGTGTTTTTTCCCTTCCTTCCCAGAAAGGAACAAGGATCTTATTATCACAAACAAAACCTTAATAGATTGAAAGAAAATGCTACACCACTCATAAGAAGAGTTTAAATTCAAATCCTTTACATATTTTCCACAGGTATAAATCTCAGTTGTTTACCACCACTTCTCACTGATCATAATCAAAAGAGAGAAGAGACAATTTTTCAAGGAAATGATTGGTCCTCAAGTAGAAATACCTGTTTCCATAGTGACACCCTATTAAGTTAGTTTGGAACAGGTAACTGATAGAAGGAGCTGACTAGAGATTTTGAATGTTAAATCCATGCCATCAGTTAAAGTGTTGGAGGATTTGAATGCCTCCAGAACGACTTCAAATATTGGGAAGGATGAGTCACTAGTCAGTGCATAAGTGCCATTCCTAGCCCAGACAGGTGGCTTATATCAGGGCTTCCCAGGAAGAGTTGAAGAGATAGGCATGAGTTTAGTTCCTGACCCTGAGCTGGGGAAGCAGACTTTTCTTTGCCAAGTAGATCAAACTTCTCTGAAGCATGACTTGTAAATTAATTATTCAACATGAGGATATCCCTCTCTTTGGTTCAATTAATTAAATGTTCATTAGAACAATAGTTGGCATCCTTGAATGTTAGAATAAACTGGAAAGTTTTTTCTGCAATACTGGTACCAGAATTTCACCCCTAGAGATCTGATTCAATCCATTTTGACTAGGGCTCAGGCTAGTTTATGTTTTCAAAGCTTCCCATGATTCTAAAATGAACCCAGGGTTAAGAATTGGGCCCTAGAGTCCCCTGGCTAAACAGTGTTCACAGGTTGTCTTCTTGATAAAAAGCAGGTCCCCACTGCTCATACTTCCATTTATTGAGTGTTTGTTGAGGACCAGATTGAGAACTTTCATTAACCTGTCAGCAACACTCTGTGGTAGATGTTATTACAATCTCCATTTGTAAATGAGAAAACTGAAGTATACAAAGGTTAAAGAGTTGCTGGAGTTTGCATAGCTAAAAAGCAAAGAGCTGGATTCAAACTCCAACCTGGTATCAACCAAGCCCATGCTGTTAACCAACACTATGGTGCTCTTTACATCATGGTGACCCACTGGCCACTGAGAAACTGCCCTGTTCCCTAATTCTCATCCCTCTTCCCTAATTCTCATTTCCTTCACAGAAGAGACAGAAGCAAGGAAAGAAGATAAATGCATCTCATAGGCTAAAGGTCAATTGAAAAGTTCACAATCTTAGTGCTGGTGGGGACCTCCGGGGACACTCAGTTTAACCACTTCATTTTATAGATGAGAAAACATAAATCCAGAAAGATTATGTGATTTCCAGATTAATAAGCACATTGACTTCAGAGCCTCGTCTCCTAATTTCAAGTGAAGTAAACTTTCCCTGCACCCTCCAGACTCCTACTTATCATCTCATACAGGACAAGAGAGAAGTGCACAAGCAACCTTAATCCACATAGGTTAATATGAGCATCATAGTGAGAGGAGCACTGAGGAAGAGGAGCTTGCTTATGGCTGATGAGATTGGGGAAAATTTCATGGAGAAAGTGGCTTTTAATTTAAGCCAAGGTCAGATAGGCCTCTAATTTGTTGAACTGAAAGAACAAACATTCCATAGAGAAGAAAGAGTGTAAGCAAAGTCAGGAAGAGGGAAGATTTATTCTAGGAACATAGGGTAACCTGAATTGTCTTGAGCAGAGGGTGTGTGAGGAGAAGAAACAAGAGACAGGATAAGGGTGACAGAGCCGGGGCACCATCTGAGAACACACCAACCCAAAGGCAGCAGGACCGTGGCTACTGTGTTCATTGAGGGATGTACGTGTTTCAGAAGCAGCATGGACTGAAGTGCACAGTGACAAGCATCAGAGAAGAGTCTTTGAACTCAGCCTCTCACAAGGTGAGGAAGGCCAGATCTATTGCTGAGGTAGTGAGAAAGGAGAGAGAGGAGAGGGTGTGCGGGACAGAATAACAAACAGCTGCAATGGGGAAGTGCATGAAAAATGGGGGAAAGTGAGGATGTGAAAGACAAAATCAACCTCAATGGGTGATGGAATTGTATTTACACTGGACCCCACCCATACAGTAGAGCCTAGAGAGAAGAGAAAAGGTGTGATGATAAATCCTTCTGGTCATTTACCAAAAATCTCCATTCCAAGGTGAAAGCTCAGTGGAAGAGGAAAGACCTTTGATAATGAGGAACAGGACAGGTATAGAGGTGGGCAGTGGGGCAGGAGGAGGGGAGAAAGAGAGGGTAAATGGAAAAGACAACTGGAGAGGAAATGAGGCGGGGGGTGCAGAAAGGCCTCAAAGGAAAGCTTCCATTTTTGCCCCTTGGCCTGGTTGGATAGATGACCTAGTAGTATCACAAGGGACAGTAAGTGGCAATGAACAAAGTTCTGGGTGGGGGGATGTTATTGAATCATATCCTCTTAAATGCAGCATATTCTCCAAGATAAGTCGAGATCATAGAAAGGGACAGAGTTCCATTCATATGGTTCATTCAGTCTAAGAGGTTTTAAAGAAGCATGGTCAGAGCTATAGAACTTAACTCCCAGAGATGAGAAACAGCCGGGAGCCCCTGACCTGAGGAGAGGGCAGTGAAGGAAGGGCCGTGGTCACAGAGAGGACAGCCACTGTCATCTCCCCAGTGCCAGCACAGGGATGGGCAGAGAAGGAGCACCCACTGTCAGTCTCCTGAATGTTTCCTATTGACTGACCACAACAGGAAGTGGAGGGCAAGGCAGCCTAGGCAGACTCTTAGGGACCAGTCTTCCTAAACCCAGAGCAAGGCAAAGAAGAGCAGAGAGTAGATTTGGGGGCAGGGAAGATAGAAAAAACAAGCACACCCAGCAAGCACAAGGCCTTGGCCCTGAGTCTGTTGGAGCCTACTGGCATGTGACAGGCACTGCTCTTCAGTCTGTGCTGGGAGGTGACTGTCAAGCTTTCTAGAGGAGGATGGAGCTGCTGGCTCTGCACAGCTTTGCTGCTGCAAGCAGCTTTTTCTTCTCAAATGTCTGCTGACTGGCATCTTTGGAATATTGGGTGGATTCTTTGTTCTGTAAAACCCATAACCAGATGAGTGAACATGAACCTTTCCTGTGATGGCAAAGCTTACCCACTTACACCCACAGTTTTCATGCAGGAGATAGAATGGGAAATCCTGAGATGCTGCTGCTGTCATCATTCAGCATTCTGATTTCTGAGAAGAGCCTTGTGACAAACACCTGATAATAATTGACATTGTGTTTTCTCCCTGAGTGGGCAATCAAAGAAGGTTGTGGGAAATCACATGTGTAGAAGCTTAAGTAAAAACCCTATAAAGCCTGTTACTGTTCAATAGAAGGAAGCCATTCCCTGTCCAGGGATGGTTCACTCCCATGTCTTGGCAAGTATACTTTCCTTAATAAATTTCCCACTTGTTCTGCTTTATAATATTTGTGTGGTCAGTCCAATTCTTTGTTTGTGACTTCTAAGAGTCTGGACCTTGTCTCCATCTGTAACAGTTTCCATAAAATAAAATGGGTTATGCCATCTGCTGAAGTATTTTTATCCTAAGCACAAAAGGAAGCTTAGGAGATGTAATTTGGCAGGTGAATTGTTAAAATTCCCATATATTTGATTTTTGAAGATAAAAGAAAAGTTATTGCATTATTCAAATGCCAGAGAATTAAAATGTGTAGTTTTCGGAGCAGGAGAAAGGAAAAGCAGGAAACAACGTGTGATCAAAATGTAAAGTCAGCCCTGGCTAGTGTAGTTCAGTGGACTTAGCATGGGTCTGTGAACTAAAGGGTTGCTGGTTCAATTCCCAGTCAGGGCACATGCCTGGGTTGCAGGCCATGTCCCCAGTAGGGGGAGTTGAAGAGGCAACCACACATTGATGTTTCTCTCCCTCTCTTTCTCCTTCCCTTCCCCTCTCTCTAAAAATGAATGAATAAATTACTTTAAAAAATGTGAAGTCATGTAAGATTAGAAAACATACTTGCAGATGAGATGACACATTGCAACACCTGGGGAGTGTTGTGATGTATTTGCACAATAATGGAAGTACCAGAAGTGCCATGCTTTCCTTTCATGACCATGCTCACCCCCCAATTCACAGTGCCCAGCCCCAGGAGATCAGCAAGCACAACAGCAACCCCCAGGTCTGCTAACTCTTCACCCTAGTTTGATATCGTGCTTAGATTCCATCAAATCAAAACTGCATCATCAATTTATAGGTTTTTTTCAAGGAGAAGAAGATACTACCACATCATATGTACACATCAATTTTCAAGAACATAAAATTAGAAAAAATCTTCCATCAAACTTCAAATCTTCCAACTTCCAGGGTGCCAGCTAGAAGTTGTTTTCTTGATGACAGTTATTCTTATGAAAGTGCCAATGAGTCTAAGTTCACTAAGGATTTTTCTCTTCCAAAGAATAACCTGCTAACTTAAATGACCCTCTCATTTGTGAAATTGAAAAAGAGATACTTTTGACCCAGAAAAATCGTCATCAGCCATTTGGCATCCTACTTCCATTTATTACTGCCTCCAGACTTTTATCTCAAGACCTCATGGGGCTTTCCTGCATCACTCATTGCTTTTCAAGACTATCAGCTAAGGGAGCAGGAGAAAGGGGTGGGCATCAACTGCTATTTCTATTTCGAGCCCAGCATCAGCAAGGCCTCCCGAAGTCAACTAATTATAAGAAACAACCCATTGTTTTGGCAAAGTGACACCAATGACATTGAAACATAAGTTCTTTTTAACATAAAATACCCCACTACCTCTAAACCAAAGTGAAGGTTCATCTGTGACCAGTGCTAAGAAGAAGAGTATACAATGCACAACAGAGGATTAGGAGATTTGCTTTATCAAGAAGCCCAGGGAAGTCTTGACCTGATATCTGAAGGGTAGACAACTAGACAAAGAGGGTTGGGAGGTATACACAAAATCTCGGTGGTAGAAAGGAGCATAGCAAGTAAGTGAAATTAAAAATAGTTAGTGTGATTGGGACAGAGAGAGTTGGGAGATAGAGAACTTTAAGACCAATAAGGTCCCAGGAATTGTTTTTTGTTTGTTTAGTTGCTTATTTGATTTCTATCCTCCAAGCCTTGGCCAATGGTGGCAGTAGCAGGAAATGCCTGAAATGTATTGATCACCAAGATGGTGGTAGCAGGCTTGCCTTTCAAGACAGTCACTATGGCTGTAGTATAGTAATTTCCCCTTATCTGAGAGGAATGCAGTCCAAGAACCCCAGTGGATGCCTGAAACCTATATATGCTGTTTTTTCTTATACATACATATGGTAAAGGCTAATTTATAAACTAGGCACAGTACGAGATTAACAACAACTAATGATAAGATACAGTAATTATAACTATATACTGTAATAAAACATGTGAATGTGGCATTAAGTAAAATAAGGGCAACTTGAACACATAACTATAGCAGAGTGACAGTGAATCTGATACCTGAGATGGCTCCTAAGTGGCTGATGGGCAGGCAGCTCACACAGCATGGAGACAATGGACCAGGGGATGATTCCTATCTGGGCAGGATAGAGCAGGATGACATGAGATTTCACCACACTTCCCAGAACAGCATACAATTTAAAATGCATAAATTGTTTATTTCCAGGATTTTCCATTTAATATTTTTTACCACATTTGACTGTGGGTAACTAAAATGGGGGAAGTGATGACACTGCAGATAAGGGGGGGGCTGCTGTACAGAGGATAAAACACAGGGGACAAGAGTGGTATGGAAAACCAGTTAAGAGACCACTGCTATAGTCCAAGCAAGAGATGACGAGAACTTAAACCAGAGTGGAGATAATGGACCAATTTGAGGGCTATTTAGAAGTAAAAATCATTGGACCTCATGACAGATTGAAAATGAGAGAGAAGGAGAGAGGTGTCTAGGATGGCACTTTCATTTCTAGCTTGTGTAACTGAAGAAACCATTCACCAAGATGGGAAATACTGAAAGAAGACCAGGTTGGGGTGGGGGGAGGGGAGAATGATGGGTTTGGGTTGAGGCAGGTTGTATTCTGATGCCCTTGAGGAATCCAAGTTGAAATATGCAGAAGGAAGTTGAGCAAGCAGGTGAGAGAAGAGGTCAAGATTGGAAGTGAAATCTGGAAGTCATTTGCATGAAGTTAATTAAAGCCATAAGTGTAAGTAGAGAGAGTATAAAGTTAAAAGAGAAAATGAGGTTGGGTAGAGTAGAATATGCCTACAAAGGAGAGAGTATGGTCAGAGAGGTAGGAAGAAAACACAGCGGGACAAAAAGGCTCCCAGCAACCAACTAAAGAACATTTCAGGAAGGAGAATGTGATTAATGGTAGAAGAACACTGGAGAGGTAAGGAAAGATAAGACTTGGAAATAGTTCCTTTAAACTGGTTGATACAGAAACTATTGTAATGTTAGGGAAAAGTTAATCAAGAATGTTTATGCACAGTTTTCTGGTTTTAAAAAAATTTGGAGAAAAAAATGTATAGCTTGAAAACATTTGTTTCTCCTGAATTTGCTCTTACAGAAAAAAAAATATGCTTTTGTCTTCTAGAATCAATCAGATTGGAGAGTTGTAAGTAACTTAGTGTGTGAAGAGGAGTGAGCTAGAACCAGGAGAGAATAAACAAAGGGTCTCATGGCACTGGACTTTCAGAGCTAGCTCCTTGAAACTTTTACCCTCTGTATTGGTATCCTAGGACTTTTAATTACCATGAACTGGGTAGCTTAAACCAACAGAAATTTATTCTCACAGTTCTGGATGCTAAAAGTCCAAAACCAAGGTATCGACAGCACCATTCTCTTTCCAAAAGTTCTAAGAGGGGATCCTTCCTTGCTTCTTCCACCTTCTGGTAGCTCCTGGCATTCCTTGGCTTGTCACATAATCCAATCTCTGCCTCCATTATTACATGGTCTTCTCTGGGTCTCCTGGACCTTCTGGTAGTACAGAATATATTTTGTCTTTGGGTTCCACATCGAGGCCCAGGTTGCCTCCGGCAGATGAAGCTGTGCTGAAGAATGACCCTCTAGTCACAGAAATAAGCAGGTAATTCCCTTGCACCAGGACCTGCCTCGGGCAAACTACTGGAATCTCTTCTCTGTGTCCAATCAATTCTCCAGTTAGTACAAGGGATAAAGCACAGAGTCAGACAACTTTACCTAGCTTAACCTCTCCCTGGGCTTGAGCCTCAATTTCTTCATTTGGGCAATGGATATGGGTGGGAGGTAAGTGATATAAAAATAGGATTGCAAAAAGAAAAATCAAATTAGTATATGTTGAATGCCTGGCAGGTATTAAACAAATGTCAATTCTCTCTTCCTGGTAGGTCCCATTTCTGTAACATGAATTCTGGGAATCTCTCATCCTTCTTTCTATCAGAAAAAGGGCTTTAAAAAATCATTCTCTGTGTGTGTATATGAGGGTAAAATTCTCTTTAGTTAGTCATATGCGTGGCCACCTATGGATAAAGCTGGCCCAGGTAAGATGTGCTCCTTGACAGTCTCAGGTACAACTACACAATTTATGCTGGCCTCAAGTCTAGAGAAATCCAGGTTCTTGAAACTAAGCAGTATTGGGGAATGGTAAACAGAGCAGCTGGGACTTCTTGCTTTTGGAATCACAGGCATTTACTCAGAATTATCTTTCAACCAAGTATTATATGGGACCGGTCTTGTGGTGGATGGAGAATGGGAAAGTTGATAGACTCTGCCACTTACTAGTAGTGTGGCCTTGGGCAAAACTTCTCTAAGTCTCGATTTCTTTACCTGCACTTAGGTAGAAATAATATGTCCTTCAAAGGGCAGTGGTGAGGCCCTGGCTGGGTATCTCAGTTGGTTAGAGCATCATCCCCATATGCCAAGGTTGCAGGTTCAATCCTCCATCAGGACACACACCAAGAATCAACTAATTGAGAGAGGATTGACTGTGGGTTAAGGAGGTAGGCTGGGTGGAGAGGGGGAAAAGGGGAAAATAATTGGGACAACTGTAATAGAATAAACAATAAAAAACAAACCAAACAATGAATGCATTAATAAGTAGAACAACAAATTAATGTTTCTGCCCCTTCTTCTCTATCTTGAAAATCAATAAATATTTAAAAAATACTTTTAAAAAAGAGCAGTGGTAAGAATCCTGTACGTAACAAGCATGCCCTTAACAGAAGCACGGAATCCATGCCAGTTCCTGTCTCCCTCTCCATGCCCATGATAACACAGATATTTAGGGATTGTGTGATGCTATCCCGTAAATATTTCCCCCATGGGTGGAGATTCTAACTCTCACTGTTAGCATTATAGAACATCAAAGTTGGGGAAAAAATTAATACTCTGCTATACTATTCTCCAGAATGAGTGTCACTAATAACCCATGAATTCTCCAATCTAGCCATTTGACAAAGAAGCCAATGCCCAGAGTAGATGTGTGGGTGATAGGACTACTAGATAGCAGATTTAAAATCCAATCCTCTAACTTCCAATCCTCAGATCCAGTTGCCCCTCCATCACACTATCTCCCTACCATTTCCTTGGGGTTTTGATCACTGACAGTATAAAGAGTGGGGCAAGCAAGAATAAAAGCTTTAAGAAGTTACTAACAATTAACTGGTATTGAGTTAAAGGGGGCAAAAGCTAGTTTTGTTAGAAGGGAATAGAAAGAACATGTAAGTATTGAATGCCTTGGGAAGGCCAATGGAGAAAGGACATGAAGACAGGGTTTAGAAGAACTAATGGAAAAGAAGACAGCAAACTTCACCCAACTACTTGGCTTCAGGGTGACCAACCAAGAAGAGACTATGCTTGACAGCTTGATGACAGTGACTCAAACTGGGTTACTTTTTTAAAGAGGTACCATTCTAAGTACCGTGATGACTAGTAAGAAATGGGAGTCCCTGACCTGGAAATGTAGAAACAGCAGACCCCTTATAAAATGGGGTTCTGGCACCAGCTTTCCCAGGCTATCAAATGAGCAACCTTTATATCTATGGCACAGGTAATAGCAAGCTCATCTCATTTCATTTTATCTGTAATTTTGCAGTAATTTTGCTTACACCTTAGGGCTGCCTCTATAAATTAGCCTTGAGCCTTAAGATGGCTCTCCCCTTGATAAATCATGCTGGTAATGTGAAATCACTTTGTGAGCTGGGAAGGAGTTCATTGCGTAATCGAAAAGCTGTACCCAATTTGCTCAGTCTAAGAATCTGACAGTTCGAGAGGCAGAGAGTGCTTCTTGCCAAGAATGAATTGTGAAATGGATTAGAAAATAAAGTCTATTATTGAAGTTGCTACTTTGCAGCTCATGAGTAGCCCTGATGACTGTGGTTTAACCCCATCATCTTGTCCAAGATGGAACTATGACTGCAATTTCAAGTTACTTGAACTGTATTTTTCCCCTGAAATGCAGACAAGAATCAGGATTCAGAGTTAATTCCCTTCATTGTATTAATCTGTGAAGAAAAATGAGCCTGTTTATCAGGTTCTCGGGAAGTTGAAGATTTAGCTAGATTTTGTAATACCTTGTGACTAAGACAAAGTATTTCCAAGAATAATAGAAGCAATATAGAATGTGATATTCTAAAAAGTGTGTTCAATTATGCATTAGACTAAGTGGAAAATAAATTATAGGTGAGATTGCACATAACAAAGACGTCTGAGCTCTATCCCTGACCCACTTATTAAGAACCATATTTAATGAGTCAGTATTCTAATACAGGTTTCCCTCATTATCTGAAAACAGAGTATTCCTATGAAATTTTTCCTAAGCCAAAATAGCCTTAAAGTGAAGAAGCAATTCCCAATAATTTATAGGGGAAAAATTTTAGCATTCCCAGACCCTGAAAATAACCTACCAAATCATATTAAAAAACACATAAAACTTAAAATCACACTAACATATAGTAAAAGCAGTGAAACTCCATTGCTTGGGATACATGCTGTTTCTGTAATGGTTTGCAGCAAAACAAATGCTGAGCAGTATTTTCGCTTTTTGCATTGTTTTGTAAAAGTGAAAATCATCTTCTAATTTCTTTTAGTTAGCAAGAACAGATGCTAATGTGGGTCTTTTGTAAAAGCAAAGTGCTGTAATGGGAACTTCCCAAAAGCAGGGGATAACCATCTACTAAAAGAAGATGAGGGTCACTTGAATTTTGTCAAATGGGTTTGACGATGTAAGAAAATAATAACAATAATAGTAGTAAATAGCAAATGCTTATCTTGTGCCAGGGAGAAGTCAATCACTTCCATGAATCTTATAGTTGATGCAAAAATAAGCATTCAATAAATGTTAGGTATTGTCACAGTTATCACATATAACCATCACAATACTATTAGTTATGTACTCATTTTGTAGGCAAGCAAACTGAGGTCCCAAGACAAGAGATATTTGCCCAAGCTTCCACAGATTTGTTCTAGACCTGGGCTATTAGTTCATTTCCATCTGACCTGAGAGTTCATGTTTTAGACTACTATGCTCTAGAACCTCCCTGCTCTCTACTTTGCCCTTGTCCAAGGCCTTTGTCCATGTGGCAAAAATCAATTATGCAACTAAAGGTAAGAATCATAGATTATATATGTGAATTGTTAGCATTATGTATGGTTAAATGTGAGCTTTGGAACCAGCTCTCCTGCTTACCACTTGTTTGACCTTCTGCAAGTTACTGAACCTCTCTGTGTCTCACTTTCCTCATCTATAAAACAAAGATAATGATACCTCTCACATAGAGAGTTGTTGGAAGAAAAAATTAATACCAGATAACTTCTCTGTAAATGTTACCTATTATTATTAGTAAATTACTAAATACTGTCTTAAATGCACATAGCCTCTCAATGGCATACTTGCATACATAATATTTGTTGCAAGTGTAATAATGTCTTAGGACATCTTTCCACCCTAGAAAGACACCATCATCTTGGCTGACAGCAGTACAGTCTAGGAGACAGCATGCCCCAGCCCCATGAATGATGGTTCCAGAGTGCCTTAAGCCACGAGGAATGGAGACTTTATTGTACCAAGCACTTTTTCCCTTTGGGATTTGTGGACACTGATGAGCCTTGTGTGAAGATGAATAAAGTGACCAGAGTCCTTTTTGCATGGAGCAGGTGTGAAACTGTTGTTTCAGTCATGGTCACAGCTGCTGTTTTCAGAACAGCCAGCTCAGTCAGCTTCTAGTTAGGGAAGAAGCTCCTACCTTCATTGGAGAGATATGAGACTCCCCAGACAGGCTTCCCTGCCAGAAATTATGAACCTGTCATTTCACCTTTATAGATAGCTTCATCTCTCTAGCTCTCAAAGGCCTTTTCTCCTGAAGAATCCACTAATAAGATTTAAACATGCCTGGAGGCTTCCAAGCTTCAACAGAATTGATTGGCTAATAGTTGACACCTCTTGTGATCATCCAGATGAAAAGTAAAAAACTTTAGGGACTGGAGCCAGGAGGGTAAGGGAGCAGGCAATGAAACCAACCTATGGGGCTCTGTCCTGGTGTGAGTCTCCAAGTCCCTCAAGGCATTAATAGTATGTCTTGCCCATTAAGAGACATTCAATAAAATCGAAATAGCTGTGTGGATCTTTGTATGGGATTATATGTAAAAACTTCTGAGATTCGTAACTCCCAGAGCCTTTGCATGCCCTTGTCAGGGGTCCCAGGAATAGTCTGAGACTTTTCAGAACAAATGAAGTTTCTGATTATGTTATGCTTGTCATTAAGCCATTAGTGATTTGCACATTTAAGTCTGATGGACTACTCAGCTTAATGACTGTTGTAAAGAAGGTAACTGCTTGGTAACTGAGATAGTATAGAGGTCACATGTGGACTCCGTCTTGACTGAAAGAATTCCATCTTAGGAGCCTATGTGTGACTTCTTGCTTTCAGTAAAACTCCATAGTTGAAATTAACCCTGCCACATACATCATCAAAGGAGAGAATGCATGCATGATGATAGCACTCTTTTGTCAGATGGTGTTCTGCTAAACAGTTGTTTTGTTAATTACATGGTGACTAGAATATTTGAGCAAGCATTATTTTACAGGTCCTTTGAGTGGTTCACTGACCATGTAAAACATCTTCTGACTATCCCAGGATCAACTGCCACCAGATGACAATGGTGGGACAAGTGACCTCACCTCATTCCCAAGCTCTACACCCACCCCAGGGTTCCTATATAAGCCATCCACTAGAACCCCTTAGGGAGCTCGACTTCTCTTTTCTGGTCAACTCCCTTGTGCACAAGTTCTTTTCAATAAACTCTGTCTGCTTGATCTTGTCCTGAGTTCAGAGCTCATTTCTATGACATTAAGACTCAAGAACTTAGCATTTAAGGCCCAGTAACAACTCCAAACATTTAATCCCTGTCTAGCAGGAAATGCAACTTTAAAAAAAAAGATTTTATTTATTTATTTTTAGAGAGGGAAGGGAGGGAGAAAGAGAGAGAGAGAGAAACATCAATGTGTGGTTGCTGGGGGCCATGGCCTGCAACTCAGGCATGTGCCCTGACTGGGAATCGAACCTGCGACACTTTGGTTTGCAGCCCGCACTCAATCCACTGGGCTACGCCAGCAAGGGCAGGAAATGTAACTTTTACCAAGGGCTGGGTACCAGGGGCTTTCTCATTAAATGCTGGTCTTCCTCCCAAGCAGGTTGTCCTGTCCTCCTCCTGAAAGGACACTCTCTTCAAATACTAAATGCTGGTGTTATTCAATTGTCTTTAAGGTGAGGAGGCAAGAGGGGAAATGAAGTTGGTACATATAACCATAGAAGGAATTCTCTCTCCACTTCTCTGTAGTTCAAATGAGAGAGTTTCCTTGCCCACCAAAGAGACATGCAAGATTTGCACTTAAATGTTAATTTCGAAAAACGAAATTGTTTTCTCTTCTAGTGTATTGCATTTGTTTTTATTTTTCCCTACAAAGTATGTGTACTCATTTTGAAATTCAGTGTCATAATTCCTTTTCATAAAAATTTTATTGCCTTTTGGATTTTTTTTAATTGAGGAAGAAACTGTGAAATTGTCATACTAATATCTCCTTACACTCTTGGTCAATCTCCCACTCTGGAAAATCACATTTGGATTTTTCAGGCCTGTCCTACCTGTTCAGTTTTCTAGTTGTGGAGATTCAATGATTGTAACAATGCATAAATGTGGGTGGCAGAGAGAAACACTATTCATATTATTTTTTTCTCTTCTGTCCTAGTATACAACCCAGGAACTATTAGCCTAGACCAAGGACCCAACATTTGCCAAAGCCTTAAAATTATGTCTTCTTCCCACTGGGAACTCCAGCAAAAGGATGACATAGGCATAAGCCAGTGAAAGCTGGCTCAGAGGTCCCAGGTGCACCCAGAGAGCCCCTCTCCAGAAAGAAAGAAAGCATGCTTTGAAGGCAAAAGCCAGGGTCTGACCTATGAGTTTTAGTTCTGCCCTAAGTAGTTAATGAGACTTGGGAATGTTACACAGCTTCTTGAGTCTCGATTTCCACGGTATAGAAGTGTGGATTAAAATAGGTACATCACAGACTTATAATAGAATTGAGTGAGACCATATTTGACAGCAAACAGCAGAAGATGTTTAGCCAATGTTAATTTCTTGCCTCTGATCTGACTATTGATTACGAGTTATAACTCCCTCTTCAGATTTCCGTTTTCATTTTCCTTTTCAGAATTTTAATCTAATCTCATTTTTGACATCTGTTCAAGTTATAATTTATGAAGGCTCAGGATAGAATGCTAATTTAAAAATCTTTGTAGCTGCTAACAAGACTGACTCTAGGAACACAAAGAGAAAAACACACATTTGATAGGTAATGGATTGAATGGTGGCCTTCCATAAAGACATGTGCATGCCTTAATCCAAAGACCCTGTGAACATGACCTCGTTTAGAAAAAAAAGTCTTTGCAGATGCAATAAAATTGAGGGTTTTGAGAGGAAAAGACCTCCCTGGATAACCATGGGGGTCTTTAATGCAGTGGTGAGTGTCCTTGTAAGAATGAGACATAAGGGGATAACACAGACAGAGGAGGGAAGGCAATGTGACTGTGGAGGCAGACATTGGGGTGTTGTAGGCCAAGTCAAGGAATGCTGACAGTCACCAGGAACTGGAAGAGGCAAAGAATGGATTGTCCCCTAGCATTCCCAGAGGGAATGCAGTCCCACTGGATTTCAAACTTTTAGCCTCACAACTATAAGAGAATAAATTTCTGTTGTTTTAAGCCACCAGATTTGTAGCTCCTTACAGTAGCCACAGGAACCTAATACCAGGTGCTACTATTATTATAAATAAATATAGATTTCCTTCCTCTCAATTGTGTTATAAACCTAAACTACTCTCAGTTTTGCTATAACTCTAAAGTATATATAATATGTGAAAATATATATAGCATACATATATATACTTTTTTTAGAAGGTGGAAAATGTCCTACTCTTGGCATTTTTCTAACAAGAATCTTTACAAAAATAGTGTCATTCAAAGGTAAAAGAAAGACTTTCTCAGAATATTGAAGTCATATCAACTTACTTTGCTTTTAATTACCAAAAGTGTCCCATGAGTACTATGGAAAAGTAAGAAGAAAAACCACATTTGAAGAAAGTATTTTTCTTTACATTCCTGCATATCAAGGTTAATGGTGATGGGCAGCTGCCAATACCAATACACCTGACATTATTATCAGTAGGGGGCTTTCCGTCCCCACCCTGAAACCACCCTTCATCCAGTAAGCAAGAAGAATAAAGACATTTTGTGACTTCATCACCCCTCTTGCATAACTTGCAGTGCTGATAACCTCCAACACTCTGAAATAACAAAAGTAAAATGTTAGCTCAGTTTTCTGATCTTCTTTAAAAAGTCCATGTATCACCATTTGGCATCTTTGGGTTTGAATCATTCAGGATATTGTGTTCTTTTCCTGAGTACACAATGAGGTAAGTTCTCTCAAGGGTGGAGCTATGTACTTTGGAAGAAAAGTTTATATGATTTTCTTCTTAAGTCTAATAATTGAAAATTAGCTTTCTCATAGAAAACAATTTCCCTTTTTCCTAGGAGTGTAGTGCTTTCTCATAAAAAACAATTTCCCTTTTTCCTAGGAGTGTAGTACAACTGGCAGATCAGAGCATATCAAGAACAAAATAACAAATTGAATGTAGACACGTATCAGTGATTTGCAACTTTGAGCAGCAGCAGGGTACCTGTGCTGTTATTAAGATTGGATTTTGGGGTGATTGTCTTCCATCTCATTTCAAATGATGTTAATGAGCTTTTAAATTATGTGTCAGGGTGGAGAGGCAGAACCAGCATCTTTTATGTGATGAGTATGAGTTCCTTGGCTTGTTTTGCAATTCCATTAGTAAGTATATGACCTTTTATGTAAGTCAATACTCCCTCTTTTTTCTTCCTTCCATTTATTTGATATATTCTATTGCTCTCTTCCACAAGAGTCAAGAAAGCATCAAATAGAATAGAACTTTTACCCACTTTTGACTATTTCTTCAGGAAAAATTTTATAGAGTTATTTCCTGCTTTTAAACATAAACTATCCATAGAGACCAAGCACCTCATTATGGGACCAAACACTAACCTCACATATTCCTGTACCTTTGTTCCCAGAACACAGTAAGTACTCAATAAATATTAACTGGCTACTGAATGAATATGTTTAAAAGTACATGCTGAGCATCATAAATAAAAAGCTTCAAATGAGTAAGTCATGAAGTAAAGAATAAATCTATTGGGTGGCATGAAAAGAGAACCAAAAAATGATCAATATTTACCCAGACCTTAGTATATGCCAGGGAGTCTTTGAGCACTGGGAATTCAGAGAACAAGACAAAGTCCCTTCCCTCATGAGACTGTCATTTTAGCTGGAGAAACAAATAAACAAATAAACATCTATAAGGGAAACTTATGAGCTCCACTTGAAATGCATGTAGACATTCACCCAAAATCAAACATGAGAGTTGGTTGACATCCAGTTCAACTAATTCCAATCCTTTTAATTCCTTATTTTAAATCCCCTAAATTTTAATCTTTCATAGTGCAGCATATTTTAAATGGAACAGACCATGTCTGCAAATCTATATTTAAAGCCACATTTTACTAAGACCTTTTCCAAGTCAAAACCACAGCCCAGAAGCAGGCACCAAAAACTTGAACCAGCTTTCCCAAGGTGTGTTCTGCAGAACTAAAACTGAGAGTTATTCATTTATTCAACAAAATACTTATTGCATGTCATATACTCATCTAAATACTAACCCTGGGGATACAGCAATGAATAAGTCAATATCTTCCTCTTCTCATGGAGCTTATATCCTGTGGGAGGGGGCAGGGAAGATAGTAAAGAAATATTTATACACACACACACTGTCATATTGATAAGTGCTATTAAAAATACAGAAGGCAGATATATTTTAAATAAGATAATCAGGCCCTGACTGGCATGGCTCAGTGGGTTGGGTGTCTCCCCACAAACCCGAAGGCCACCAGTTCGATTCCCAATTAGGGCACATGCCTGGGTTGTGGACCAGGTCCCAGGCTGTGTGTGGAGAAGTCAATGTTTCTCTTCCTCTCTTTCTCTCTCCTTCCTCTCTCTAAAAATAAATAAATGTTTAAAATCTCTAAAAAAATAATACAATAGTCAGGAAATGTCTCTCTTATAAGTGGTCATTTGAGCAGAGACCTGAATGAAGTGAGGAATGAGATGCTGATGTCTGGGGGAGAGCATTTCAGGAAGAAAGAGCAAGTACAAAGGCCTTGAGGCAGGAGGTCATTGTGGCTGGAACACAGTGACTGAAATGGCAAGTGGAAGGAAATGAGGTCAGAGAGTTAACAAAGGGCCAGATCAGGCAGGGTATCACAGAATACTATAAGGATTTTGGCTTTACTGTGGCTGAGGTGGGGAGTCAGAGGAATGACATGACTTGGGTATTTGAATGCTGCAGTATGGAAATGGGAGCAAGGTGGGAGCAGGGAGATATGTTAAATGGTGAATGCAACCATCCAGGAAGATGGTGGTGGCAGTATAGCCTAGAATGGTTGAAGTGGAATTGGTGAGAAGTGGTCAGACTTGGAATATATTTCAATAAGATTTGTTGATTTTTGTATGTGGCACATTAGAAGAAAAAAGAAGCATCCAAGATTTGGGGACTAAGAAACTGGAAAGTGAGCTTACCATTTACAAAGATGGGGAGGATGAGAAGTAGCTTTGGAGAGGCAGATATCAAGAGTGTGTTTGTCAGGACTTCTGGCCAAGATGGAGGCATAAGTAGACACACTGTGCCTCCTCACACAATCAAAAGAAGGATAACAGCAATTTAAAAACAAAAAAACAACGAGAACTGACAGAAAATCAAACTGTATGGAAGTCCAACAACCAAGGAGTTAAACAAGACACATTCATCCAGACCTGTAACAGGGGCAGAGTCAGGCAGCCAGGGCATGCAAGGTGGTGGCTGGCAGACCCAGTGAGGCGGCGGATTGTGGAACTGGGTGTGGTATGCAAGGCTGCAGCTGGCTGACAAGGCAGTGGCTAGTGGACCAGGTGGTCCCACATTCACACGCAGATAAACCAGGTGAAACTGGGGAGCCTGACGGACCACACAACCCGGGGAACCCAGTGCAGGGAAATAAAGCCTCAAACCACTGATTGAAAACACCTGTGGGGGTTGAGGCGGCAGTGGGAGAAACTCCCAGCCTCACAGGAGAGTTCGTTGGAGAGACCCAGGGTCCTAGAATGTACACAAACCCACCCACCCAGGGAATCAGCACCAGAAGGGCCCAATTTGCTTGTGGGAAGCAGGGGAAGTGACTAAAAGCTGGCAGAGACTAGAGCAAGTGCCATTGTTTTCTCTTGGACCCCTCCCCCTCACATAGCATCACAACCCAGCAACTGGGTTTCCCTGCCCAGGTGAACACCTAAGGCTCCACCCCTCACTCCATAACACATGTGTCAAGACAAAAAAAAATGGCCCAAATTAAAAGATCAAAGCCTCAGAGCAAATACTTTTAGGTGACGAAGAGGTAGCCAACCTCCAGATGCACAGTTCAAAACACTGGTGATCAGGATGCTGACAGAAGTGATTAAGTATGGTTGCAAAATGGAGGAAGAAATGAAGGCCATACAAAGTGAAATAAAGGAAAATATCCTGGGAACCAACAGTGAAGGGAAGGAAACCAGGACTCAAATCAAAAATTTGGAACAAAAGGAAAAAATAAACATTCAATTGGAACAGAATGAAGAAACAAGAATTCAAAAAAATGAGGAGAGACTTAGGAACCTCAGGGACAACTTTAAATGTTCCAACATCTGAATCATAGGGGTGCCAGAAGGAGAAGAAGAACAGGAAGAAATTGAAAATTTATGTGAAAACATAATGAAGGAAAATTTCTCCAATTTGGTGAAGGTAATAGACATACAAGTTCAGAACACTAGAAAGTCCCAAAGAAGTTGGACCCAAGGAAGCACACACCAATAATTATATTACCCAAGATTAAAGATAAGGAGGGAATCTTAAAAGCAACAAGAGAAAAGGAGACAGTTACCTACAAAGGAGTTCTTAAGATTACCAGTTGATTTCTCAAGAGAAAACTTGAAGGCAAGAAGGGGCTGGAAAGAAGTATTCAAAGTCATGAACAGCAAGGACCTACATCCAAGATGACTCTACCCAGCAAAGCTCTCATTTAGAATGGAAGGGCAGATAAAGTGCTTCCCAGATAAGATCGAGTTAAAGGAGTTCATCATCACCAAGCCCTTATTATATGAAATGTTAAAGTGACTTATCAAAGAAAAAGAAGATAAAAATACAAAAAGTAAAATGACAACAAATTCACAACTATCAACAACAGGACCTAGAAAAAAAAAGCAAACAACTAGAAGAGGAACAGAATCACAGAAATGGAGATCATCATATGGAGGACTATCAGTGGGAAGGGGTGGGGAGAATGGGGGAAAAGGTACAGGGAATAAGAAGCATACATGGTAGACACAAAATAGACGGGGGCGGTGAAGAGATGTATAGGAAATGGAGAAGGCAAAGAACTTATATGTACAACCCATGGATATGAACTAAAGCAGGGTAATGCTGGAAGGAGCGGGGGTGTGGAGCAGAAGGGGATAAAGGAGAGAAAAAATAAGACAACTATAATAGCATAATGAACAAAATATATTTTAAAAAAAGAAGAATGTTAGGCATTTGACATGAGGACAACACCCTGTAGATGGGTGTTTTTAAGGCTAATGATATTGATAGTAGTGATTCCTAACAGCATACCAGGCCCGAGAACAAACCATGGAACCCGAAGAGTGGCACAGCAAAATCTTATGGAGACTGAAGCTGAGATTTGGTCAGGAACCAAATAGAGCTCTACAGGCCAAGTTGTCTTATTGTCCCATCAGAAGCTAGACTTCACAAAGCTCATTCTACAATTTAGTTATTCTTTCTATGTCTGCTTTTCTCTAGATCTACTCATATCTGCTGCTCTACAAACAGCCAAACCTCTTTTTTAACACATTCATACTCTCAAAAACTGAGATGTTGATTGTCAGTCTGTCTCAAAGACTTCTGGAAGCCTTAAAAATGCTTCCATTTGGTCAGGTACTCTCACCTTAGCCACAGAGGTGTAGAGCCCTCAGCAGTGACTGGAACTGTACAAGAATTGCAGTGGCTTGTCAAGCATCTTCCTTCTGTTTGAAGAAATCCCTAATATGTCCACAATATACCCCCAAACAGCCATGATGGTCTTCTGCTTCCAGTTTTCGTAGCATTTCCTCTTTGTTACTTACAGATGCTGGATCTGTGGCCCCTGCCTTCACCATCGTGAGGGTAGCTCATAACCTCACTGGTTAGCCTGGTCTGTAACCATGTGCCAGAGTGCAACTGTGATCGCTCAACTCACCCTAATCCTTGTTAGAACCCAAAAGGGAGTTTCCAGTAACATCTCTTGGGATTCAAGTCTTTTTCTTAAATTTGCTTGTTTGCTTCCTTAAAGCTCATCCACTCTGGTGGAACCTTAGAAACTCAGGAGGTAAGACCAAAACACAGTTTGACCACCACCCTCAAAAGCATTTTTCTTTGCCAATCCCTAGCCAGTAACCCAATCCAGGCTATGCATTTTGACTCTTTCTCCTCAGGGTGAGTTCATTCTCCCTCAAGGGTACCATCTATTGACTGAATTGCTTATAAATCTTAGCATGAAGGCAAAGCATCAGCCAGTTTCTCAATGGAGCCACTCCCTACCCTGGAAGCTCGTCAGACTCCCATAACCCGTGACATTCATGCCCTTTGGCCTGCCTGGCACACTGTCACCCCCACTGTGTCCCTGAACAGAGGAAAGCACAGAGCCCAAGTCCTCTCTCTTGCTCCAGGGCTATGCAACTCAATTATCCCCAAACTTGCCATGTTGTATTGTAATTATCTGAGAGGGAATAAAACCAATATTTACTGACACCTAGCCTGACCCAGGTTTTGTATTAGATGCTTTACATATATAATGTTATTTAATGCCCACTCTTTGAAAGGGGTGTAATTATCTCTACTTTACACATAAGAAAATAACTCAGAGAATTGACATGTCCTGTCACAAGATCCCAAGACTGATGAGGGCCAGAGCAGGGCTTAATACCCAGACAGTCTGACTGACATCAGGGTCTCCTCTTTTCACCATGTTGTCTCATGTTTTTTTATATATCTACCCTTCCCTTGCCCCCTACCAACTATGAGCTTCTCCTCGACAATGACTGTCTGTAATTTGTCGTTGTATCTCCACTGCATGTGTCACAGTGTAAGTAGGGACTCAAACAGTATATTTTTTTCCAAGAAAAGAAAGGGAAAAGGGAAAGAGGAAGAGTAATGCCCTGGATTTTGCCTTGCACTTAGTAAGCACTTAATAAGTGTTTATGAATGAATACCAAGATTTGAGAGAAGCCCTTGAAGCTATCATCCCCTGAGGCAATTGAGTGATCTGATTGGCAGAACTCAATTTATCAGCCTCCTCCAGGCAAGCTTGTGAAACAGCACAAGAATGATGGCGCTGGAGCTAATGTAATTTCAGACGAATCCATTAGAGTCCCTGTACTGCTGGAAACTGGGACACAGAATTAAAGTGCCTTTCATAATTTATAGTCAAACATAAATGGAATGTGGAAAGTGGAACCCTTGCTTTATATTCTGGTGCCTTTTCCTCTGGCCCTGGAATTGGTTATCACATTATGAGAGTTTCAATAAAGGAAGAAAGCTGGGATGATTTAGGAGCAATTCTTTCCCCAGTCTGAGAGCTAGGTGAGCTGGCTTACCCGGTTCTCCTTGGGTCTTTCAATTTTATGATTATATTATGTGGGTAACAGGAGGCAGGAGAGAGGAGGCGGTCATACTGGGAAAGTGCCTGTCTGGTGAGAAGCTGTCAGGACCAAGGGAGCATAGAGAAAGGCTGGGGATCTATTCCATGTGGTCTTACACTCTTGTCACTCAGACACTGTAATAAATCAACATATCACTGCATGAGAAAGTGTCAATGTTTCCACAGCCTCTGTGGATAAGAGAGGTCAGCTAGAAAAATATGAAGTCCACACCCATGAAGATCTTCTTATTAAGACAGTCCAGGAATTTCTACATGGAGCAGAAATAGGGAGGGGGAGAGAGAGATTGAGGGATTGAGATTTAAGTTATCATGTCTGGGAAGAAATCAGGGGGACCAAAAAAATAAAAGTCTGCCAAGGCAATTCTCCAGCTCTCAAAACCTCCTGGGTTTTAGGATCATAAGATTTTGGAGGTAGAAGTTACCTTTTGTACATCTCCCTTATTTTGTAGTTAAGGAACCCTGGGCCAACTGGGCGGAAGCTTGCAGAAAAGAGGGGCAGAGGTCAGGTCACCTGAGGCCACCCTGCTAATGTCACTAATGAAGGAGAACCTGTAAGTCCAATGTACTCAGTTTTATCCTATATTATTAATTCTACCAGCATCCCTGGATTCAGCATCCTCCTTAAAATAAATATAACAATACCTGGTCTTCACAGACTTGCTTTATTTACCAAATGAGATAATGCATGTGGAAAGAAAATGCTTTGCAATTTTGAAGACTTAAATGAGCCCTGACCAGTGTGGCTCAGTTAGTCAGTCATCATTTTGCAAAGCAAAGGGTCGCAGGTTCAGTTCCTGGTCAGGGCACATGCCTGGGTTGCAGGCCCAGTCCCTGGACGAGGCATATGCCAGAGACAACGGATTAATCTATGTTTCTCTCACACATTGATGTTTCTCTCCCTCTCTTTCTTCTTCCCCTCCCATCTCTCTAAAAATAAATAAAATCTTTAAAACAAAAGACTCAAATGAGATAATAAATGTTGAATGAAAATGTTTTGTATATTGTCAGCTCCATAAGGTGCTATAAACCTCTATACAAATATAATCACTATTAACATGTGTTGAAATTAAAAAGTATTTATCCCAAATATATCATCAATGTAAACAGCAACAGATTTCCATTGTTCATATATGACTTTTCAGTTGACATTTCTTTTTAAAAAGAAGGTTAAAACCTTCTAATAATGTCTCTAAGTTTTTTTATTTATTTTTTCTCATTATACAAAGTAACATATGCTCATTAAAGGTAATTTTAAGATACCAAAAGACAAAGAAAAATGTCACCCATATTCTCAAAACCCAAAGATATTGCTATTAATCTTTTGATATACTCCCATCCAGCCTTTCCCTCATGCATATTTTAGTAGAGTTATGATCATATTGAATTCAATATTCTATTTCCCATTTTTTTTCATTTAACATTATAACATACATTTTCCCATGTTACTAAAAACTGTTGTTAAAATTTCTTAATGGTTGTATAACATTTTATCCTGTGTGTATATCATAGCCTACTTAATCATTCTTCTTATTAGCTATCAAGTTGTTTTCTTTTGAAAAAATATTACACATAATGCAACAATCTATTGGGAATAAGAGTTTTTTATATCTCAATCTGTAAACAACATTTTATAAACAATAAAAATAAACATGTTATAAACAACATTTAATAAACAATAGTTTATTAAAAATAGGAATCCTGATTATATAAATGTTTAAGGTTCTGATACACCCATTGAATTGTTTTCACAAAGATTTTATCAATTCACCTCTGCTCATCAAGGCTGCAATAATAAATTACTGGAAATTGAAATTTATTCTCTCATAGTTCTGGAAGCCAGAATTCTAAATCAAGATTTCAGCAGCACCATGTTTTCTCAGAAGTCTCCAGGGCAAGAATATTTCTTGCTTCTTCCAGCTTCTAAAGGTTGCCAGCAATCTATGGTGTTCCTTGGCATAGCAGCATTACTCCAATCTCAGCCTCCATCTTCACATGGACTTCTTCCCTGTGTGTCTGTGTGTTTCCCAAGCTCTCTTTCCTTATGGACAACAGTCTTTGGATTTAGAGCCCTCCCTAATTCAATATAACCTCCATTTGACCATTTGCAAAGACCCTATTTCCAAATAACATCACATTCATAGGTTACTAGGGGTTAGGACCTCAACATATCTTTTCAAGGACACAGTTTAGCCCAAAACAAATAGAGTTCCCATTCTGTGTTTTGGGGGGAACTTCCAGTCAAGATGGTGGCATAGGTAAACATGGCTTGCCTTCTCACAAAACCACATCAAAATTACAACTAAAATATAGAACAACCATCACTCAGAACCATCAGAAATTGAGCTGAGTAGAAGTGTGACAACAATGGAATTAAAGAAACCACATCCACCCAGACTGGAGGAAGGGTGAAGAGATGGAATCAGCTGGTCCCACATCCATGTGTTGTGGATAAAGATTCTGGAGGGATATCTCCAGAGTGAGGAGTCCCAGCCCCACACCAGGTCCCCCAGCTCAGGGTTCCAGTGCCAGGAAAGTAGGTTCCCATATCTTCTGGCTTCAAAAACCAGTGGGGATTGAGTCAGTAGAAAAAACTTCTGGAGTTCCAAGAAGTTCCTCTTAAATACGGACTTACTCAGACTCCTTCACTCTGAGCTCCTGCAACAAGGTAGCAGCTTAAAAGACACCAGTGACATACAGGGAGAAAATGAAATGTCTAGCATCAAGGCGAAAGCTGGGGACAGCTTTCTCCCTGACAGAAAGATGGGCAGAGGCCATTACTCCCTTTCTGAGCCCTCCCACCATAGAGCCACAGAGCTGGCAGGCTGGTTCCATATCTAAGTCTCCATCAACATGGCTAACACTGTTTTCCCTGCCATGGAGATCCCCAGAGACTATGTCCCACCCAATTTATGAGCCCACCCCAGCTGCTTTTCCCTATGAATGGCTGGTCTTTGCTCATGCTTCACAACTTCCTAAATCCTCTCAAACAAGCAACAGCCAGCCCCAGTAACCACCAGCCCCCATATTCTTGCTAAGTAGCCCCCGCCTGGCACTAGTAGCAAACAGCCTAGATTCATAGCTTGGCTTTTCCTGGCAATCTCCAAGCCCTGCAAAAGTAGCAGTAATCTCAGATTGCTTTATAGCTCAGGCAGGGTAACCCTGGGCAAAACACAGTTAGGGGCTGACCTTGGCCTGTACCCAGGAAATCCCAGGGCCAGTGCATCCAGTGGACAGCTACAGACCACATCAGAGCACTGTCACCTTGCCCCTACACAGCTGGTCCGCCACAGAAGGTAGAGACTGATGGTCAGTGGACACAGCCAATCCTTGCAGCTGATTGACCTAAGTAAATACCTCCTATTGACCTGCCAACAGCAATTAAGGCTCAACTACATGAGGAGGGTGTGCTCAGGCCATACAAAGGGCACACCTCAAGTACCCAGCTTGGATTATAGGGGCAGCTATACCACTGGACCCTACTGTATTAGGCCATGCTACCAAGACAGGAAGTCATAGTAGCTCTACCTAATATATAGGAACAAACACAGGAAAGCTACCAAAATGAGGAGACAAAGAAACATGGCGCGAATGAAAGAACAGATCAAAACTCCAGAAAAAGACCCAAACGAAATGGAGATAAGCACTCTTTCAGATGCAGAGTTCAAAACACTGTTCAAGTATGCTCAAGGAAACTAGTGTGAACCTCAATAGCATAAAACAGATCCATTCAGAAACAAGAATACACTAGTTGAAATAAAGAACAATTTATAGGAAATAACAGTAGGGTAGATGAAGCCAAGAATCAAATCAATGATTCTGAAAATAAGGAACAAAAAAACAACCAGTCAGAACAACAAGAAGAATAAAGAATCCAAGAAAATAAGTGTAGTATAAGCAGCCTCTGGGACAACTTCATGCATTCCAACATTTGCATCATAGGGGTGCCAGAAGGAGAAGAGAAGGAGAAAGAAATTGGAAGTCTATTTGAAAAAATAATGAAAAAAAAACTTCCCTAATTTGGTGAAGGAAAGAGACATGCAAGTCCTAGAAGGACAATGAGTTCCAAACAGGATGGATGCAAAGAAGCCCTCTCTAAGATACATCATAATTAAACTGCTAAAGTTTATCTTAAAAGCAACAAGAGAAAAGCAGCTAGTTACTTCCAGGAGAGTTACCATAAGACTGTCAGCTGATTTCTCAGGCTAGAAGGGATTGGCAAGAAATATTCAAAGTCATGAAAAGCAGGTGCCTACAGCCAAGATTTCTCTACCCAGTGAAGCTATGATTCAGAATCAAAAGGCAGATAAAGTTCTTCCCAGACAAGAAAAATCTAAAGGAATTCATCATCACCAAACCATTGTGACATGAAATGTTAAAGGGACTTATTTAAGAAAAAGAAGATCAAAACTATGAACAATAAAGTGGCAATAAATACCTATCTATCAACAATTGAATCTAAAAAACAATCTAAGCCGTCAAGAAGAACAGAAAGAAAATCATGGATATGGAAAGCATTTTGGTGGTTACCTGATGGGAGGGCATGTGGGGGACAATGGGTGAAGAGGTGAGGGCATTAAGAATGACAAATAAGCAGTTACAGAAGGTTTGGGAATGTAAAATACTGTATAGAAAATGGAGAAGCCAAAGAACCTACAAGTGACCCATGGACATGAACAATGATGTGAGGATTGCCCGAAGGAATGGGGGGTGCTAGGTTGAGGTTGGTAAAGGGGAAAAAATGGGACAAATGTAATAGCGCAATCAATAAAGTATAATTTTTTAAAAAAGAGAAAGTTCCCTTCCCATCATGTGGCCCCCAGCAATATCACTTTACATTTTAATTACTTTATACGTATCCTCAGAACAGAAATAGATTTTATAAAGAGCTTCACCAGTGTTATGCACAGGGGTGGGTCACTACTCTTCAGGGAGTTTTTAGGTTAGAGTTTTTTTATGTAATCAGAATGAATATTTATTTATGTTAATTTTGGAATCAGTGCTGATCTGCTTTTGAGGTCTACCTGTATTCCGTCTCTGCTCAGGTCTCCCCAGTACCTCAGGGAGGAAGCATCTATCAGGAGTCACCCCAAAGACAGAAATGCTTGTAAACTTGGGAGTGAGACAAATCTGGGTTCAAATCCAAGCTCTTCCACTTAGCACTGTGCCACCTTGATCATATACTTCATCTCTCTAGGCCTGCATTTCTCCTCTGTTAAATAATGGAAAACATGGAAGAGTCAATCACTTAGCCCAGTACATGGTAATTGCTCAGTACATGGTAGCTATAGTTATTCAAGTTTATTAATATTATTATTACTAGTACTGTTATCACTTGCTGATTGTTCTCAGTTTTTGCGTAATAGGGTTCTGTCTGTCTGCCTGCGCATGCAATGTCTGGGCACTCTTCCTGAAACTCAAGCATTTTGGTCTGACTCTGACTCTCTGCTACGTAGTCATTAATTGTCTGGATTTCTAATATGAACCTTGCATGCCTGGATTCTTATTCAGATGTCGTTAGGTTCCTTGCAGGCCTAATTTCCACCACCAGATCTTCTCCTCATATCAGTGGATATCCTCTGCTACAGAAACAAGCCCAGGCAGTTTGGTTTCCCCCTTGCTCCCAATACTGTTTCAGTACTCCAAACCTGACCTGCACATCCAGAATTGGCTTTGCATGTGAGCCCTTCTGCCCAGTCTAACATCAAATATTGCATGGCATGTCCCTTTAGCCAGCCTTATTCTTCCTGTCTGTATAGTACATTGTGATTTTTCCAGTACTTGTGACCTTTTCTGGATAACACCTTTGTGTTCTGGCCCAGGTCCTTTCTCTTCATCTGTCCAATCTGTTCTCTGTTCAAGTACTGGTTTTAAGAATTAACTTCACTAGAATCATCCACATCCCTAGCTTTGAAAAGATTCTTCAGTACCATATATAAGAATTTCTAGAATGAAAAACCAAGTGACAAGTCCCCAAATTCAGCAATTTTCTGTTCAAGTATTTTCTACTCAACAGAATTGGCTACAGGGCATGGAATAGGGAGAAAGGGAACAGTCATCACTTACCCAGTCTGGGGCCATCAGGTAATGCACACATTCTCTTTCACTTTTAATCAGATGACAGATTACTTATTTTACTTAATAAGGCAAGAAAATTATAAAACTCATCTATATACGTTTTATTCTGTGTATATATGTCACTTCAAGATTCCTGCTTACAGTAACTACAGTCAAATCCATTAAAGATGATTTGTATCTCTTTTTAATGTCAGAGCCATCTGCTTGACCTCCCTTCATGCATAGTCATGGTGTCATTGACAGCTAGGCCATGCCCCTTAGGGTCTTCCATGACCTGTATTTGTGAGGTGAAATATCTCACTGTGAAATGATGTTCCACACAAGCAAGACTTAGTTCTATGAATCACAAATAGCCTCTTTGCCCTACAACACTGTAAGCAGGTCCTAAATATTGCCAAACATCTCAAACTGGCAGATAGACACAAGTGCCTTCTTTGTTGTCCTCTCCAGCATCTTGTAAGGATCAAATTTCTCAATTCAAGAAAACAGCCAGAGAGTTTCAATAAGTGGTTAAAAATGCTAAGACTTTGTGATCAAGGCAAATATGTAGAAGCAAGAGAAGAGATGCCTTACTGGGTCTGATCCAGTCTTTCCAGTTGTAGTTTATTTCCATAATTTGTAACTCACAGTTATCAACATTACATTATGTGCCTATATACAGGCCCCCATATACACACACATGCCTATTGAAAACCCCTAAGGCAGTGTTCCCCTCTTCAGATTCACAGCCTGGCAGTGGTGCTGAGCTCAAGTTCAGGTTAGGAAAATAACTCTAGGGTGGAATTCTAAAAAACTGGGAGTTTGACTGTTGTTATTGTTGCTGCTTAATTCTTAAAGACTAGCCTCTCAAGGAAAATCAGATGCCATGGGAGATTCATATGACTGAAAAAAACAATAAGTGGGTGAAGGAATGTAAAGCATTTGGGAACCAACTTAGAATCGTCTGAAATCTGACTGAGGCTAGCAGCTAATATGTGATAATTTAATTATTTTTGTTTCCTGAAAGAAAATGGGTTTGTGCTAAAGTATAAGCAGTAAAGGAAAAGTTTATTCACAGCACCTACAGAACTGCATGACATGTGAATTATTTGCTACCATCATTGAGGAGCAGGAAGAGTTTGGTAATAAAGTAAAGAAGGCAGATCTCCTCCCTCTTCAGAGGATCAGGCCCGCATAGCTGAGCTATGTGGCCAAGTCTAACTATGATTTTGTTGTAGAAAAGGTGTGAGACTAGAAATTAGGTCTCTGACTCAGAGTTGCAGCCTTACATCAAAAAACGTTTCATTCCTTTCCCACCATGCTGATGGCCTCATAAATCAGTCACCCTTCATACCTCTCTCTTGGACCTCATCCCAGAGCTTCCACTGGCCTTTTAGCTCTGTTAAATGCTGGAATGTTGCTCTTCTGACTGGCCGGAGGGTGGGAGGCAACTTGTTGTCATTCTCTGCAAAGTGGGAAACAGCATTTTCTCATGCTTCTGGGCCTCTCAGCAAGGGTGACAAAGTGAAATACAAGCTTCGCTCTGCTTCTAAATAAATAAAAGCCTAATAGTCTAAAATTCTTAATTATTTTTCTGTATCATATTCTCTCTACCAGGAATTGAGACCTATATTAATCTCCCTTTTCCTTGAAACCCATGCCCATGCCTTCATTCTTGAGAGTGTTCCTTATGCCAAAGAACTGTCACCAGGGTATATCTTTTCTTCATATTGTTCAGTAACTACAGTGTATTGATCTGACTACAACAAGCATGGGATTTTAGAAATGTGTGGCCCGTCCTAATGTTCAGCCCCTATTCATTCATTTGATCTTTTAACCAAGTTTTTTCAGCTTCCTCTCACTATTTTGTGGATTATAGATTTAAAGCTACAAATACGTAATTGACACCATCAAAAAGTTCAAATTCATACAAAAAATGTAGAGGTAAGAAAGTTTAAGATAAGTCAGAAGGAGTAGCTACCAGATATGCAAGATAATTTCAGGAGACTTGAAGCCTTATGAGAGTCTTTTTTTTCACACTTTTAAAATTATTGTTCAAGTATAATTGTCTCCATTTCCTCCCTACCATTCCCCCTCATCCCAGTCATCCCCACTTCCCTAATTAAAGGCTTGAAATTCTTATATGTATTTAAAAATATTTCATTATGAAAATAAAGAAAATTCCCTGTAGTCATTCAGAATGAGGCAGGGGGGAGGAAAGTTTGCCCAAAGAGGAGGAAAAATGGACTCTACAGTGATGGCTGGAAAATAACAGGACATCATTCCCAGAGTTTTGAGAGGAAAAGCCTATAACTCAAGAATGCTATACTCAGTTAAACAGTTGTGTATAAAATAGAATTGCCAGATTTAGCAAATAAAAAGAGATATCAGGCACTCAGTTAAATTTAAATTTCAGATAAACAATGAATATGTTTTTAATATAAATATGTCCAACTATTACATACTTATACTAAAACACATTCATTGTCTATCTGATATTCAAATATAACTGGGTGCAATGTATTTTACCTGTCAACCTCAAGGTAAAAGACATTTTAAATTTCAGATATTAAACAAGTCGAAGATTTATCACACCCTGTATTTCCTAAAACAGCTACTTGAGATATTCACAAAGTAAAGAATTCAAAAGTTTGAATAAGGACGTCATGGTTTGAGGGGGCTAAGGACTAACAGTAAACACTACAACTAAGTTTAAAAATTGTACATATGGTTAAAGTTCTAGGAGGAGTTACATATTATTTAAAACTAATATAAACCCTAACAATTTAGAGCCTATAATCTTAATGTTACCAAGAAGTGAATGACATCAATGAAGAGGGACAAATTTTAAGCATATTCAGAGCACATTTCACACAGGGCAGCAAGGTTAGAAAGAAATGATAATAGAGCTTACTTTGTAGGGGCTGATTGAGTGTGTTACATCATTTGGACATTATCTCACTTGATTTTCACACAAGCCTGAGAGAGTTGAAAGAATTAATAAGATAAGCAAGCACACACTTTTTCATCTATATAGTTGGAAAAGTGAGGCTCAAAGGATCAACCCATGTTTAGCCACAAGTAAGTAGCCACATCTTTTCTCTAAGTTCACAGGCTCATTCCAAACTAAAGAGTAGTGAAGTGTTCTGTCAAGTTTGCCCAGTCCTCAAACCCAGTTCATTGTTAAATAAGAGGTCAGAGAAGCCACTCCCACTTTATAAATATTTGTTGCTTGAGTAACCTTTTTTGGTAAATTAAGGTGTTTATACTGTGTGAGTTCCACGTGCCCAATCATATTCTCTGCAGTATGCAGAAATAGTATGAAACATAACCTCTGTCTTCTAGGTTTATAATCCATAGAGGAAGCAGCTTCTTGCATCTCTTCGGGATACAAGTGCCTTTCATTCTGAAAAAGTCCGTCCACTCTGTAGCTCTCATCAGAGCTCCATTCTCACAGGGACAGAAAAGAAAACAAGTGGAATATGACCCTGCTGCTGTTAGAGAAGCTGGCTAGATAAGAAAAGACCCTCCAATTTGGGCTGCTGCCTAAAGGACTTTGGAGATTTGAGCTGCACTCCAGTCCCCAAAGATGATCTCTACAACAACCTGATAGCGCTTCTTCGCTCAGGGGACCTCACCAACCACAAACTGGCTGAGGTAGTTAGTAGAGCAGTGTTGGGTGGCTACAGCTGTGTCACAGTGGGAGGAGACCACAGCCTGGCAATTGGTACCATTAGTGTCCATGCCCGCCACTGCCTAGACCTTTGTGTGATCTAGGTTGATGCCCTCACCACTTCATCCGGAAATCTCCATGGAAAGCCAGTTTTATTTCTCCTCAGAGAAGTACAGAACCAGGTACCACAGCGCTGAGGATTTTTCTGAGTCAAATCTTGTAGCTCTTTCCCAAGTATCATGTATATTGGTCTGAGAGATGTGGACCCTCCTGACCAATTGATTTTAAAGAATTATATCCAGTGTTTTTCCATGAGAGACATAGGCAGACCTGGTACTCAGAAGGTTATGAAACAGTCATATACCCTGGCATTTGATCTACCAATTGGCATTTACCCTACCCTGGCTCCAGGGGTTACAGGAACCCCTGCATGTAGGGAAGCTGACCAATAGAGAAGGCATGCATGTTACTGAGGAAACACATAATACAGGATTTCTGTCAGCTCTGGATCGTGTTGAAGTCGGTCCTCAGCCAGCTGCTTCAGTGGATGCACACAGACTCTAGCTGGCCTGACAGTAGTTGTGATTGCTTCACGTTTTAGTCAGACCAGGGAGGGAGGGCAAAATGTCTATGACCAACTTCCTACTCCCAGTGCACCAGCAAATCAGAAAATGAAGGACGTGTGAGAACTGAGGAAACACTTTGTGCTGATACATATTCGTCACGCTGGGCATTCCAGAGTTATAAGGTGTTTGAGATGAAAAGAAATTTTACTGCCTTAATAAGAACATTTGCCGATTCTCACAATTGTAAAATATCATTTTTCTCTCCACTTTGGTAACCAATAATACCACTGTAAATGTAAAAAAATATATAATGATAATAAAATAAAATAAAGTCCATTTACAGAGGTAATCAACATACATGGGACAACTTGAAAACCTCAGAGAAGGGCTATTTTTGAGCCAAAACATTTCAAAATAGTATTCACAGAATGATTTTTAAAATTTGTATATTTTTGGTTGTTTATTTTTAGTGGTACATACACTGAGTCTGAAAGGATGTTGACTTTTTAGACAAACAGATGAGAGACAAGGCTCTCAGGCAGCTAGGCCAGTGTCCTGGGATAGGGGCATGTACTGAACACCAAAGCAGGTGACTGAGAGCTGAACATGCACGCAGTGCTGCCACTCACATGGGCAGCTGTTTAACTTCTGTGGGCCTCAGTTTTCTCATCTATTAACTAAGAATGCTAATGCCTCCTCGGTGTGTCACTGCAAGGATGTCATGATACTTTCTTTATATTTATTTATTTATTTATTTATTTTTAGAGAGGGGGAGAAGGAGGGAGAAAGAAAGAGAAACATCAGTCAGTTGCCTCTTGCACTCCCCCAACTCGGCATCTGGCCCAAGCACGTGCCCTGACTAGGGATCAAATGGGCAACCCTTTGGTTCGCAGGCTGGAGCTCAATCCACTGAGCCACAGCAGCCAGGGCTGATACTTTCTATAAAGTGTTCAGCACAAAAACACACTCATCAGAGAGAACATTGCTATTACTATTATTACTAATGGTAACTAAAGCTCTGGTGGTGACAGAGAGCACGATTATAGAAAGTTTTAAAAACCATGCAAAATAGTTCAGGAAAATTAAGTGTGAAGGGTGGATTAGAGAGGCATGACTGGACTCCAAGAAGAAAGTTGTGAGACTGATGTGATCCAGATAAAAGGTGGTGTATGCATTTCATTTCCTAAAGCTGCTGTAACAATACCACAAACTGTGTGGCTTAAAACAATAGTAATGTACTGTTTCACAGTTCTGAAAGCTATAAGGCTCAGATCGAGGTGTCAGCAGAGTCATACTCCCTCCAGAGGCTTTAGGGCAGGATCCATTCCTGCCTCTTTCAGCTTCTGGTGGCTCCAGCATGCTTTGGCTTGTAGCTACATCACTCCAAATGCCAAGGCCAAATCTTCAGATCTCTCTTCATTGTCTTCCCATTACCTCCTTTCTGTGTCACCTGTCAAATCTCCTTCTGCCTCCTATTTATAGGGATACATGTTATTGCATTTAGTGCCTACCCCGATAATCCAACATAATCTCCCTATCTCAAGATTACTGTGATAATATCCTTTGCCATTTAAGGTAATATTTAGAAGTAGGTCTACCTTTTAAGTAAGCTATCTATCACAGGCCTAATATCTTGGGGAGCCATTTTTCAGCTCACCACAAGTGGTAAAGACCTAGGCAGAGCAGATTATCTAATAGTCCTGAAGCTTCCAACAGCCACATGTTAGTCCTTGCTGTGCTCAGTCCCAGGCCAGTGGCAAAAAGGCTGGCATTGGTGTGGGGAAGCAGCCACCAGCAGCTATTTGCCAGGTGGTATGGCTTTACCAGTACAAACTAACATAATATAAACCCTCAGTGGGGAATTAAAATGGAGAGAGAGAGGCAGCTATAAGAGACTTTTTATAGGCAAAATTAATGGACCTGGTTATGAAAGATGAAGCTCAATAGACAGATTTCAGTATCAGGGAGAAAGACATAAGGGCTTGTTTTCTAAGTAATCCAAAGTCAAGGCTCCCAGGATGTTTCCCAGTGCATCCTGCATCCCTGATGCTGCTGGACCAGTGCAGGGCTTCCTGGAAGATGTTACTGATTTCAATTCCCAGTCTTCATATCTGGTGAGGATCCTGGCATGAAGCTGCCAGCTATGGCAATGTGTCAGAACAGACTGTTTACCCAGCTCCCACAAATATCACTAAACCCAGGAGACAGCCCTAAATTAAGAGAAAACAGGTTCTTTCAAGATAGTTAGTGCCCTTGCCAGAAACTACTAATAGAGGGTTGCTTTTCAGTTCCTTGTGAGCTGATTAAAAAGGTCCATGGGTCCTAATTAGCATGTGAGGTTTATTCATCTGTAAACTTGCAAAAGGAATGGTCTCTAGGGAATTTGAATCAGAAAGAATTGCTGTTCCCATTGCCCTGGTTTAACTAGAGACAAAGACAATTTGCCTGTTTTTACTGTTAGGCAGGTACTGGAAAAGAGATTATTTCTTGATGATTGTTTTTGAATACTTATTAGACATCAATGCAGGCTTCAGTGATCCAGCAATTATGCTTTTAGTACTTTCAATGAGAAAATTATATAAATCCTCATTAAAAGTCCATAATTTGATCCAAAGTTCAGGAAGTTGAGAACTGAGGTAAGCAGAACAACTTATACTCCATTCTTTGCATTGATGAGTACTCGTGATGAGGACTCTATGCTTGATCAGAAGATCTCTGGTGAGCATTACAGAGAAAGAATTGCAAAAGTGCAATTTATACTTATTGCCAAAGTGGAGTTTGTTTGCTATAAATGAGGCAGGAGATAATCAGGAGTGAGTAAACTCCAGAGGTGCCCCAGGACAAAGGACATCAATACAGGACAGAGACCCTGTTCTAAAACTGGTTGACCCCACTTTCTGAAAAAGTGCTGAATCATGGTGAATCATGACTACATCTAGGCAGAAAATGCTACATGACCCCTACTTCATTATAATAACATTATAATAAATTAGAATTGTAGGACACCCTCTACCCAATAGGCAATCAAGAAAAATCATGGGAGACTGAATGAGTAGTAACTTAAAAGTAATGTGACCACTTGTACACACACAATAAAAAACCACCAAAACTAGCCAGGAAATATCCACCCTATAAGAATATCATCCCACCAAATGGTATGGCTCAGTGGATTAAGCACCAGCCTGTGAACCAAAAGGTCACCAGTTTGATTCCCAGTCAGAGCACATGCCTGGATTGTGGGCCATGTCCCCAGTTGGGGGTGGGTGAGAGGCAGCCAATCAATGTATCTCTCACACATCAATGTTTCTCTCCCTCTCTTTTTCCCATCCTTCCCCTCTCTAAAAATAAATAAATAAAATCTTTAAAAAATTCAAAATAAATAAAAGAAGAGTAGTATCCCTCTAGCCACTGGAGGTCAGTCTGTGCTTGGAATTGACTGGTTCCAATGTTCTGTGGAGTCTACTATCCCTTAATGAACCTGCTCTCTTTCTGCCATAAACTCTCTGTGTGTTCCATTCAATTCATTGTTTGTGATCATCAAAAACCTGATTACCTGTGCCCACCTGTGACATAAACACCAGATAGAAATAACAGGTTGTGGTAAGGTTGGGTCTCATTCCACTCACCCCTGCCCCCACTTAACAATATAAATTTGTTTCACTTTGTGTTGTTATGCACCCCAAAATTCAATAGACTCATCACCAAAAACCAGTCAAGTCCTTTTCTATACAGATTCCCACTAGCTCTCACACAGCTTCAGAAAAACGACCCTTGGTTTCCAGGAGTTAACAATCTAACAACCCTCTACTTTTCTTTGCCTAGGCAAAAATTATTTCCATTTCATTACATCCATTTCTTACAGATGCTTACATTTTATTTCTCATGAGAATAGGAATAAAAGACTTCAGAAAATGCTTCAACCTATATTTTCCAAATCTCTATCTCTAGCAGAACCCAGGCTGACTTCCCTCTTTACAGCCAAACACTACACTGGTTCTGTTTGCTTGTTTGTTTGTTTGTTTGTTTTTCTTAAGAAATGTGTAATAAGTCCTAGGAATCAGGACTGTTTAATACTCAGCCAAACACTTTTATGACATGTGCTAAGAGTAGACCCATGATATGGTCAAGCAACAACTCCATCTTCCTACATTTAGACACCCAGACCCTGCCTTCAAGTCCCATGTATCCCCTGCCATCTAGTCCTGGCAAACTTTGTCCTAAATGAACAGAAATCAGTCATTGGACAAATGAAGTACCAGTAAAAAGATGACCGGCCCTCATCTAGGTACTTTTCACACTCCAAAAGAGGAACAGTCTTGACCGAGTGAGAAAAGAGAACAAGGCAGTGTAGCAGCCATGAGAATGGGCCCTCCAATATTCTACTGCAGCAGAGCAACTGACCAGGGCCCCAGCTCCATGCTCCCCAGGGTTTCTCCTATGGCCACTAGAATATGGTAGGGACACTGAGGCAGGCCTGTCTGTGGGACATATGGCACTCTTCCCACAGTAAGCTTTGCCAAACTTTCCTTAGAATTGCATTGCGATCTAAGTTGCTTCTATCCAAACTTCATTTCTTCCTTCCCTGGGGTCACACTTGCACTATGGTCTGATGGCTTTCCAAGCCTCTCCAGGCTTCCTCCCTGTTTTCTTTCACAGGCATTTTCCTTCATAAATTTCTTCCCAGGAGTGAATGGTCTCTTCTCCTTCCACTTTCAGCCCCTGCCCTGCACCTTCACTGCATTCAGATCACCCCATGAGAGAAGCAAGGCAAGGTCAGATATTCACCAGAGTGCCCTGAAGACCCCTTTGAGTACCACAGTGAAGCTGCTGCTACAACCTGAGAACTGCCTGTCATTTAAGCACCATTTCATTCCAAGGTATTTTTAATTTCAAATTAAAAATTTCCTCAGTGAGCTGTAGCTTTTCATTTCTCTATATAAATCTTATGTTTTGTTACCTGCTTCTGCTACTTCTCTTGGAAGTCCTAACCTTTAACTGATTTGCTCCCATCACATAAGAACACTGTTGACATCTAACCTTCAGAATAGTCCTTCAAAATTATTCCTTCCACTTGAAGGCTTTCACAGGCATTGTGGGTGGTAGAAACAACAGAGGATCTTGAGACAGAGAACTAGATTTACGTACTGGCTTTCTCCTTTCTATATAACCATGGATAACTGACTTAATCTCTCCAGATTCCCAGTCTGTTAAAATGGATTCAGTTCCTCCTGTTTATCTCACAGCTCTGTTACATGGAAGAAATAGAAGGAAATGAGAATTGTTTATAAACCCTAAACCTGCTGTGCTAATAAAAGCAAACATTTCTCAGTATTCATTATGGGCTAGGCACTGAGTTTCAGGTACTTGTCTCCCTGAATTCTCATAATAAACTGACAGGGTTATTATTAGTATTATTATTCCCATTTTACAGATGACTATACTCAGGCACAGAGACCTTAAGTATCTTTATACTAATAGTAAATGGAGGCCATCTGGCAGCCAATCCTACTCACCACTACACTGAGCTACTTCCAAGTGTAATTAATATATTAAAGTCATTGTTAGAAACTGAGGATAACAATGCTCTTGCCCTGGCCTCGCTGGGGAAGAAGGCAGTGCTGTTGCGAAGGACTCCTCCTGCAACCCTTTTCTTCCAAACTGTAGATCCTTTTGTGAGGGTGATTTGGAGGAATCAGAACCACTCATTGCTTACAAAGGCTTTTCTGTGAGTATTTGTTATGTGTCCGGGGACATATCTGGCAAACAGAATGTCCCAGATTGCATTCTTGTGAAGTGTACCATAATAACAGAAGCCTGCTTGTCCAAGACAGAGAGCAAAGTAGAAACAACTGAACATATTTATGCTGGTGAAACTTCAGACTACATGGGTAGCTGGGTGTAGCAAGGAATTTCTCAAATGTCAGTCAAGTACAGACCCCAGACTCCAGTTTGAGAAATGTTGATGTGTACTAGAAAAACAAATGTCAAACCTGAGTTTAGGACATCCCAGTTTTCATCCTGCCATCACCACTTCCCAGCCTGGTTGTTCTTTTGGCCTCAGCTGTAAAATGAGACAGACCAGATCCACGATCACAGAGACCACAAACCCAGATGTTGCAGACAGGTTACCAAAACAAGTCCCATCATCCGGTGAAAGGCACCAGTGACCAGCAGCAACTGAGCCTCGCTTCTCTGTGGCTGTGAGGGGATTATGCAGTCTCTCCTCATCTTCTGAGTTTTTAAGAGGAGTTTGACATTCATGTCTTTATGCAAAGATCTGTTTTTGAAGTATTGGAAATGAGTAATATTCATTCTGTAATATTCTTTAATCACAATGGCACTGCTTTCTGCCCCAGTGAGGCACTGGGAGAACCACCCCAAAAAATACCTCTGTGAACCACAGCCGTGTCTTAGAAACCACCAAGATGAGACTCTGATTAAGACTGAGTCTCAAGCTAATTCCACCAAGGAGTTCCATGGAGCTTATAAAGGATCCCTAAAAATCAAGCAGGACCCTGGCTGGTATGGCTTAGTGGAATGAACACCAGACTGCAAACCAAAAGGTCACTGGTTCAATTACCCATTCAGGGCACAACACAACTGGGTTGTGAGCCAGATCTTCAGTTGGGAACATGTGGGTAAGAGGCAAATGGTCAGTGTTCCTCTCCCTCTCTTTCTCCCTCCATTCTCCTCTCTCTAAAAAAAAATAAATAAATAAAATGTTAAAAAAAAAAGTTAAGGAGGCCCAAGTCTCTCCACCTCTATCTGTTTTGCCAGTGACATTCTACTAATTTAAGAAATGCTTCCCCTGCAAATGACTATAATAGTTGATTATTTAAAGGCATGTCCCACTCTAAGATCCATGTGCCTATAATTCTAGTGGTAGGTATAGAGAATCTTTATGGTGTGCTTTTTTAAAAAGTATATTTTATTGATTATGCTATTACAGTTGTCCCATTGTCTTTCTGCCCTTTCTTCCCCTCCACCCTCCACCCCTCTCCCACCAGCATTTACCCCACTTCAGTTCATATTCATGGCTCATACATGTAAGTTCTTTGGCTTCTCCATCTCCCACACTACCCTTAACTTCCCCCTGTCTATTTTGTACCTACCACTTATGCTTCTTATTCTCTGTAACTGTTCCCCCATTCTCCCTCTTCCACCTCCCTACTGATAACTCTCCATGTGATCTCCATTTCTGTGATTATGTTCCTGTTCTGTTTTCTAGTTTTTGTTTTTGTTTTTGTTTTTAAATCAGTTGTTGATACTTGTGAGTTTGTTGTCATTTTACTTTTCATAGTTTTTATCTTCATCTTTTTCTTAGGTAAGTCCCTTTAACATTCCATATAAAAAGGGAATGTCTTGGTGATGATGAACTCCTTTAACTTGACCTTGTCTGGGAAGCACTTTGTCTGCCTTTCCATTCTAAATGAAAGCTTTGCTGGGTAGAGTCATCTTGGATGTAGGTCCTTGCCATTCATGACTTTAAATACTTCTTTCCAGCCCCTTCTTGCCTGCAAGGTTTCTTTTGAGAAATTAGCTGATGGTCTAATGGGAACTCCTTTGTAGGTAACTGTCTCCTTTTCTCTTGTTGCTTTTAAGATTCCCTCCTTATCTTTAATCTTGGGTAATGTAATTATGATGTGCCTTGGTATGTGCTTCCTTGGGTCCAACTTCTTTGGGACTCTCTAGGCTTCCTGGACTTCCTGAAAGTCTATTTCCTTTGCCAGAATGGGGGAGTTCTCCATTATTTGTTCAAATAAGTATTCAATTTCTTGTTGTTCCTCTTCTCCTTCTGGCACCCCTATGATTTGGATATTGGAACGTTTAAAGTTGTCCCAGAGGTTCCTAAACCTCTCCTCATTTTTCTGAATTCTTGTTTCTTCATTCTGTTCCAGTTGAATGTTTATTTCTTCCTTCTGGTCCATGCTGCTGGTTTGAGTCCATTTTCTTCCCTTCACTGTTGTTTCTCTATATATTTTTCTTTATTTTGCTTTGCATAGCCTTCACTTCTTCCTCTATTTCAGGACCATACTCAATCATATCTGTGAGGATCCTGATTACCAGTGTTTTGAACTGTGCATCTGATAGGTTGGCTATCTCTTAGTTGCTTAGTTGTTTTTCTGGAGTTTTGATCTGTTCTTTCATTTGGGCCATATTTCTTTGTCTCAGTGAACCTATTACATCATAAGGGGCAGAGCCTTAGATATTCATCAGGGCAGGGCAACCCATGTGGCAGCATTGTGGTGCTATATTGAGTGAGGTGTCAGAGAGAGAATAACGCTGCTTGCTTGGCTCTCAGCCAGCTTTCAGTCACTTCCCCCACTACCCACAAGCAAATCGGGCCCTTCTGGTGCTGATCCCCAGGTAGGTGAGTTTGTGTACATTCTAGGACCCTGTGGGTCTCTCCAACAAACTCTCCTGTGAGGCTGGCAGTTTCTCCCACTGCTGCAATCCCCAACGGTTTTACAGCCAGAGGTTTGTTTTTTCACTTTTTGTTGTTGTTGTTCAAGTACAGTTGTCTCCACTTTCCCCCTCCCACCCCAGTCATCCCAACTTTCCACTTTTGATCCTACCTCCCTTTGGTTTTGTCTATGTGTCCTTCATAGATGTTCCTGAAAACCCTTCCGCCTTCCCCCCCACTATACCCCACCACTTCCCCTCTGGATACTGTCAGTTTGTTCTTAATTCCAATGTCTCTGGTTATATTTTGGTTTTTTATTAGGTTCCACTTATAGGTGAGATCATGTGGAATTTGTCTTTCACCACTTGGCTTATTTCACTTAGCATAATGCTCTCCAGTTCCATCCATGTTGTCACAAAGGGTAGGAGCTCCTTCTTTCTTTCTGCTGCATAGAATTCCATCATATAAATGTACCATAGTTTTTTGATCCATTCATTTACTGATAGGCATTTAGGTTACAGCCAGAGTTTTGAGGTTTTCTTTTCCTATGTTACAACCCTTGGTTGCTTGATCTGTCTCACTCCCCAGTTGTTCCTCCCAGTTTATCTGCACGTAAATGTGGGACTGCCAGCTGTTGCCTCACCTGCCTGGTCCTCCAGCCGCTGTCTTGCCACATGCCCTTTCCAGCCTGGCTGCTGGTCTCCATCCCTCCTACCAGTCTGGATGAATGTTTCTTCTTTAGCTCCTTGGTTGTCAGACTTCCATACAGTTTGATTTTCTGGCAGTTCTGGTTGTTTTTTGTTTTAAAATTTGTTGTTGTCCTTTTGTTTGTGCGAGGAGGCAAAGTTTATCTACCTATGCCTCTATCTTGGCCAGAAGTCCTATGGTGTGCTTTTGAATAAGAAACTATGCTGTGTGTCCAGAGGACTGAAGCAGGGGAGTGGCATCCATCTCAGAGGCAGCAATTCACTGCTCATGCTTCTGGACTCATGGTTTTGGAGGGGTTAGTTTTTCTCCTAAACCTTTGCATTTCATCAAAACTGAAGCATGAAATAGCTGTTATAGAAAAAAAAAGAATAAGTCAGAAGAAATGTCAAGGTCAGCCTGTTTCAGTCTCACTGAAGGTCTTCGAGTTTATTTAGCAGTAATGCATACTGCTTGTGTTATTTTCCTGAAAATGGCTCTCTAAATGGTCATTAGTCTCTGAATGCAACTTCCCCCTCTTTGTAAAGGTCTTCTTAGACCTTTCACTGCCCATATATTTATTCCATGGAGAAAGCAGCTGTCATGTTCTGGAGTGCACACAGCAGAGGAGCTAGAAGTAACACAATAATACAAGAGTCTGGGGGCCTCCCCTGGAAATGTGTGAGGGAGTTTTTGCTGCATATGCACAGTTGAAAGGGAGTCAGGTGTTGACAATGCTGGCAGACTCAACAGCTAACAACTGCCACTTTGATATGGCAGGAAGTGTGTGTGTGCATGTTTGTGTTACAGACTTGTCTACCTTCATTCTCTCAGTGAAAATTCAAGTACTCCTATAATTATTTTATCACATTATTAAATCCCTAACCTAAGGGGGAGGGGTGATTATTTCAAATGGTCTAAAGAAACCAAAGTGAATGTAATAGAATAAAAAATGTGGGAAAGAAATACAAAGACATGAGCAGAAAAATCTCTTGAACACTGCAATGTGATTAGCTTAATAAATTTCTCAAAGGGAAATAGCTGGGATGTCCATCATAAAGTGTGATGTAAAACTGAGATAAAACCATCTCTCAGCATTTCATTTAAAAGGAATTTCTATGTTGAAAAAGTAGAAGAAAGTGAAGGATTATGTGTCATTTTCTCAAATCTACACATGCCTCTCATCCTCATCCTTACAAATTTGGAATCCTCAACCAGTGAGATTTCTGGGATTCACTTCACTTTTCACAACACTACATCCTTCTCTTGAAAGGGAAGGTGTGTTTCCCCTTGCATCATTCAGTTTGATCCAATTTGTCCCATATCTGGCATACGGTGGCACTGTTCCAGCCCTGGGCTAGTATTATTCTGTAATTTAATGTCTTTCTATTTGGCTAAGTGAAATCTGCAAACCTATGGCAGCACAGATAACACCAACTTTCTTGGAAGTCTAGCTGGATTATGTTCTTTTTTCAGAAACTTCTATGCATTTGGGGATGGAAACATTACAATAATGTCTTTGATAATTTTCTACACAGAAATCCTCTACCATACTGTGGAACACTTTTCATTCTCAAAGACTTTGAGACTCCATTGCGCTTCTAAATGAGATCAATGTTATGACCTTTCTTTGCTTGTGATAAAAACCCATAATTACAAGGGGCTTACAAAGCAGGGTGTATGCCTCTCTTTTCTGTCCTATCTGTTCAGGATAACATGAAGGCAGCACTTGAAATAAGTGCAATTAGTGTGTCATGAACTGGAGCTCAAACACGAGAAGCATTAGTGGCAGCTCTAACTCAACCCTCATCTCTCCTGAGTTTCTAGACATACGTATTTCAAGTGTAAATCTAAGCATAGAAGTTGCTGAGAAAAGCACCATTATTTAGACGTTTCTAGACAGGCTCACTATATTAGATGTCCTTTTGCTATTTCACACAAATTGATGTTTTGACAGGTGCCATTTTATTTAGTTGGCAAGTCTTACTCTATTGTTATCTTCCTCAGCTCTCTTTGAATTTTCTCTACAAGGTACAAATACCAAGCTGCTGTATTAGGTAGACTTGTTGTCCACAAATGACCTTCAAAAGACAAAATAAACAAGTTCTTATACAAACTATTTCATAGTATTTTATTCCATAGGTAGTTTAAATTTAGTTAAATTAGTTCTTTTTCTTTGTTCTGGTCAATTATAGATTCCTTAGCCTTGAAATGGAGATTTAAATAAATTCTTGGCAAAGCAGATTTGATGACCATGTCTCATTTTACTAGATGGGAACCACCCATCCTTTCTATAATAGGTCTCTTGGCATCACTAAAATGTTATTTAGTAACCTCTCTGGAAAATCACATTCACTTTTTCCTCATCTATAATACCCCAAGGAGAGTTCTATTTCCTTCTTTATGTTATATAAGGAGATGAGTTTCATGGAAGACTATAGTTCTTTGGACAATTCTTGGCCTCCTTACTTGATTTGAGACAAAGAGAATAGGTACCCTTTATCAGTAATGTCACCAGATACTAAACTTTTGTTTCCTTTCTAAGGGAGAGTTTAAAGAACCTACCGCCCCCTTTTTAACCATTTTAATTTAGTTTAGTTTAGTTTAGTTTAGTTTGCAAGAAGGTGCTGTGGTTTGTTTGCATTCTGCCATTTAGGCCCCTATTTCTATATTTGAAGCTGGACCCTGAATTACTAAGCTATAATGTACCAAATTATCCCCTCATTTTCTTTCATAATCTTAAGGATGATAGGATATGGTCATGCCTATGGAACTTGATGGACTTCAAATCTCTCAGTGTGTGCTTCTCACATATTTCCCCCTATTAGTCAACTTTAACCTTTCCTCCAGTTCTTTTGACAGGGTTGTGTGAAGCCTGTCTGCATTTCTGCATTCTGTCCTTCTCCCCTGATTAATTCACTCAGAACTGGGAGTTGCTCTTTAATGGAGAACATAGATAATTCCCTCTCCCTTGGCTACCATTGTATATCTTCCTTGCAAATCTCTCTCAATCTTCCCCAGGAACTGCTATCAAAAGAATCAGAAGGAACTTGATAATGTTAACAATCTGAGTCCAGAAAGTCAGGAAAGCCACCAGAGAAAGAGCTCATCCTCACAAGGTGCAGGGGTATATAGACAGTGGTGTGCTGCCCAGACTCCCTTCCATGAAGGAAGTCAGGGAGTCCTCAGCTGTGGAGAACCCCCTTGACTAAGGTCGCTTCCTTTCCCACGTGCCTTCACTGATTGATACAGGAGTATGAGGGCCAGGCCTTCTCAGCCCAATTTGGGGCGATTCTGAAGGGCCATTCTAGCTCTAGCACCCCCAGTAGGCTGAGGCTGCTCTGAGGCCTGCATTGCAGTCAGCTTCTCCCTCAGCCTACACCTGCTTCCTTTCACAAATACAGATCCCAAGGGGAGTTCCTGGTTACATTCTGCACACTAAACTCTGGGGAACCTATCTGTGACATATAGCAGTGCTATTACTGGACAATGGACAGGACATCATCATGGAATTCTGTCTTCTTCGTCATCATTAGATGCTACTCTATGATCTCTAAGAAAGATTCTCACTAGACTCTGTGGTAAAGAGACCACAGGGATGAAATTGGAGTAAAAATAAGCTAATTGCTAAGGAAGGAAATCTATAATTTTTACCTCATTCACAAAAATTGTCAATGGCATTGAATTGCAGACATTTTTTAAAGATTTTATTTATTTATTTTTAGAGAGAAGGAAAGGGAGGGAGTAAGAGAGGGAGAGAAACATCAATGTGTGGTTGTCTCTCCCACGCCCCTCACTGGGGACCTGGCCTGCAACCCCGGCATGTGCCCTGACAGGGAATCGAACTGGTGACCCTTTGGTTCACAGCCTGTGCTCAACCCACTGAACTACACCAGCCAGAATGAATTGCAGACATTTTATTTTATTGCATTATTTAATCCTCACAAAAATTGTATGAATTAGATATTACCCTCATTTTGTGAATGAGGAAACATACTCGGACATGTGAAATAACTAAACCACTAGCCAAAATGGATCTAAAACTCCCATTTATCTGAATCCAAACCTTTGAATCTACCATTCTCATCCTTGCCTGGAATGTTCTTCCTTAAGCCCCTCCTGCTTCTTTGATGCCCAGCTAAAATGCTCTGTATTTGACATACAGTTAACTCAAATAATGCCTCACACATGTAAATTCTGGATACTGGGCTTCACCTAAGAAATCTATTGCTCTCAAATAAAACTATATTGTCCCGTAGTAGGCAAAGTTTACTTCATAGTTAAGGACAGTATCTAAGCTACTTAATTGAATCTCTCTGTGTAACAGGGGTCTAAGCAAGTTGAATCCTTAAAAACTCTTTGAATACAGAGCATGAAACTAATAGCTTTTCATTGTCTCAATGCTACTTCTATTTTTTAGTATTAACCAACAAGCTATGTATAAGGACAGATCAGCATGTTCCTCCTCAGAACTATTTTGTAAAAGTACAGTTCACTTTTTGGATCCCGGCTAGTAGATGTCTTTAATCCCATGGCATTTTCTGTATATATTTTACCTCTGGCTCCTCATTTCCAACTTTATTGTTCCTTTGTTGAATTTCCTTCATTATTTAAGTATTTGTTTTACCTTTTAATATGCTATATATCTTCCTTTCATCTGTTTTAAATCCTTTTTAGGAAGAAAATCTTAAGTTCTTCATTACTTAATTCTGTCTTTCCCTTGGTCTCTTCTCCAGTAAGAATGGTGCCAGAATAATAACTTCTTAATCTTCTGGAAACCATACCAATATCTGAGTCCACATGGTAAAAGAATAATATATATGCTTCTATCCCACATTTGTTAATATTAAGGAGGCAGTGTTACATAGCAGAACAAGCATAGTATTTACAGTCAAACAGACATGAGTTCAAATCTAAACCTTACCAATAGAGTAGCTTTGGACACATTAACCTTGTGCCCACTAACCTCTCTAAACCTATAATCCTGCTTAACTTAAAATGTTGAGTATACTAAAAATAATGCCTGTGAAGCACCAGAAGTTGTTCAATACATGGGTATATCATTATTCTTTCACTGGGTTGTATGCCCTTTGAAGGCAGACATGAAGCTTATTCAAATCTGGCCTTATGGATAGTATCTGGCAATATTGAGTGCATTCTAAAGTAATGATGTGTGACTGAACAGATGGAAATCATATTGCAGTACAGTGGGAAGCATGATGGATTCTGAGCTCTGCCATTAGCCAGCTACACGGCTACTGAAAGCTTTGTTGGGTCTGTTTCCTCAGGGGTGAGATGAGGAAGTTTAACTGTATCATCTCTACTAACACTTCCAGCTTTAAAGGTCAGTGATTTTGTAAATATGACAAATGTTTAGTACCAGAGATGGGTACAACGGATCAGAGATACCTCTATTCATTCATTTATTCACTTGCTTATTCATTCATTCACTCATTCATATTCTTTCCCCACCACATACCTCCCCACTCTCTGCTTCACAGAATGACAGCTGTATACTGAGCTTGATTCTCCCTTGTGCTGTCCCTTACCCAACTCTTCAGGAGTGGGTAGGGAGACTCCCAGCTGTCCAGAGAGCTATCACAGCACCTTTCAACTAGACTCCCCAGTTCCTTAGGTCATCTTGGAGGCACAAAGGGACAGAAAGCCCTAATACCAACCAGAACTTTACTTACATATTATTCTGGCCAAATTTTCTAGCCCAAAAAACACTGAAAGAAAAAGCTTCAAAACAAAGGAATGCTCCTCTTATTTGAGTAAAGATGATTAACTTTAAAGATGAGATTTTGTCTATTAGTCTAGAATTACAAATATTTTCAGATTTTTGCTTTGTCCTGGCTAAATTCCTATAGTGGTAAATCTAGTAATCTCTGGTTGGGTGATATGAATGTAAAAGACTTAAGAGTTAGGCCGACTTTGAGTATACAAACATTTGCTCCACAAATCCTTCCAACCTGTCTATATTGTGAAATGTTTTATTTTAGCTCTATTTCTTGTAATCTGAGTGACTTCAAATAGGTTAATCACCTTCTCTAAGCCTCAATTTTTTTCACCTGTTAAAAAGGAGGGTAGGGTAATAATACCTATACCTTAGACTATTATGAAGAATATATGAAGTGTCTAACATATAAACACATAAGGAAAGATATCATAGAAATACATTTTAATCATAGCAGGTTAGGTCACTGTAATTATGAAATGGTCAATAAAATAAGAACATCCTATCTCTGGCAGTGTTGCAAGAAATCCCTCCCTCCTGCCACCCCACTGCACCTCCAAAAGCACTGGAACAAGTGAAAATGCTCTGGGACATCACAGCAAGGCACTGAAATTGCCTACTAGCAGAATCTGAAAGTTTTCTAATTTATTACTCAGCTTTCTGGATTTGTTAGTTCTTTTTCTTTGGTCACTGCATTGCTCCGAGTTTTGCTCTGTCAGTTTATTTCCAGTGAATCACTCCCATCTGAGATCACCTGGAAGACCCACCGGTGTCAGGAGACAACTGATCAGCAGTGGGTGCTGGGGCTGGACTACAATTGGACCATGCTTAAAGTGCCTCCTTATTTTTAGATTCCTAAAAGGGCCCCTAAAGAATGCATTCTTACAAAGAAGCAAATTCCTTGTTGTAGTTAATTAGTTCATTAACGTGTTCCCAATAGATGTAGAGACAAATATCAGGAATATTTAACCCCATTGTTTTAACTGGCTCAGCAGACTTGGCCTACTTTGTCAACTTATCCATGAGACAAGTCCTTTTTCCCAGTCTTCAAATTAAGACCCCAGCTTGTCAAGCCATCATTTGCAAACACTCCGCTTTTTATCTTGTGTGATTTATAGTTCACATGCCAATAAAGCTTAACACTAACTGTACCAGATATTTGGCCCAAAACTTAACATATCAATCTTTGTAATATCCCTAGACGTTAGTTAATATTATTATCGCCACTTAACAAATGAGGAATCTGACTTACCCCAAGTAGACAAAGCTTGTCAAGAGGCACCATTGGGATTTGAATCCAGGTGTGTCTAATATCACAGTCCAAGGTTACAAATGTCTTAGGGCTTCCTAACCTTGTTTGAGACTACCTCTTTGGTAGTCTCGTAACACTTCTCAGAATAATGCTTCTACATTTTTTAAAAAGAGAGAGGTTAAAAAGAAAGCCATATTCAAATAGTTATCAAAATGTTTTTTAAAAAACAAATTTATTATATAGTAATTTTATTAACACATTAAATAGCAAGATCTAGTAGCAGATCTAATAACTACTTAAATTTTGAAATGACTGTGGGTATAAACAATTTTTTGAGATAGCTGCAATACAGGTATAACAATATCTATGAGCCCTGACTAGTGTAGTTCAGTTGGTTGGCCATTGTCCCACAAAGCTAAGGGCTGTCAGTTTGATCCCTGGTCAGGGCACATGCCTGGATTGTGGGTTTGGTTCCCAATCAGGGCACGTGGGGGAGGCAACCTATTAATGTTTCTCTCCCACATAGATGTTTCTCTCCCTCTTTTTCCCTCCCTTGCCCTCTCTCTAAAAGTAAATAAATAAAACCTTCTTTGAAATAAATAAATATATAGACCAGAGGTTTTCCCTGATAACAGGTACTCCAAAAACTACTGAGATTGTTTCCTAAGCTCATAACTAAAAGAAATGCTAAAAAATTGTTAGATGTTAGTGAAAATAAAGATGTAAATTTTTCATGGGCCCCTTGTTTGTGAGTACCATGAAATCTCCCCATAGATCCCATAGGAGTCAGTGGATCCATGTTAGAAAAATCTTAGAAATAAACTGACTCAAAAATAATTTAACAACTTTGTCTCCACATTATCTTCCATTTGTTCTGTACACATTTATTGAGCACTTAATATATGCTAGGCTTTATGCTAAATCCTGGGTATACAGGGTGTAGATGAGACTGTGTCTCACCTGATTACCTACTAAGAGAATTGAATGTATCAACTGATAATATACATTATAATACAGCACCAATATGAGGCCTGTCCTGAAAAAGTCCAGCCACTGTTAATATAACTAGAATAGTTTGTGTGACATCCATGTAACCTGGCAGCCAAGGAGAGTGGACTGGAATGTGTATGTGTGAATGATGACAACTTCACTATACTAGTCAGTGGGGACAATAGATGCCACTGAGTGAGCATGTGTACTGTGTGGCTATCACATTCAGAATGATTGAGCAAGTAAAGCAACAAATCTGCATCAAATTTTGTATTAAATGGAAACTATTCAGATGATTCAGAATGCTTTTAGGGATTATGCAATGAGTCAAAAATCTGTTGAAAGTGATCCACATTCTGGAAGGCCTGCAACAACAGAATACCTGAAAATGTTGTACATGTACTGGCTGCAATCAACAAAGATTAGCAACTAACAGTATGAGAACTAGAAGCTGATCTGGGGATTCCGAAAACTACCATGTCCAAGATTTTGGCACAGGATCTTGGCATGAAACATGCTGTGGCAAAATTCATTCCACAACTTCTACCAGAGCAGAAGGAACATTGTGCTGCAGTTGCTAATGACTTGATTTGAACCACTACCAATGAACCAGATTTGGCGCCCTGAGATTTCTTGTTTTTTCCCAAAACTAAAATCACCTTTGAAAGGGAAGATATTTCAGTCTGTCTATGAGATTCAGGAAAAATACAACAGGACAGCTGATGGCGATTCTAACAAAGGATTTGACAGTGATTTGAATAGTGGAAGAGATGCTGGGGTAACTGTGTGAGGTCCTGTGGTGCCTACTTTGAAGGAGAATGAGGCATCATTGTCCTATGTACAGTGTTTCTTGTATCTTGTATCTTCGTCAAGAAATAGCTCTATTTTTCATAGTACATGGATGGATACTTTATGGACAGGCCCTATATATAAACAAATTATTGTAGATATGCTTGTTTGTGATTTCTAAGTATAAACTATCATCCCTACACACCATCTGGCTAAGCAGTCTGAAATAGACTTTTGTAATTATACCAGTTTTCCCTCTTATTTCTCATAAATGCCTTCCACTATGCATCCATGCTAAATGTGGGGTTTTCCAATTAGTTGCTTTATTAGTCAGTGTCTGATTATGTGAAAACAGATGATTGTGAAGCCAGGCATTGACTTCTCTCTAGCTATGAAAGTTCTAGATGATATAGTCTTCGAGTAAAAGGCTGTTTCATTTACATTGAAAATCTGTTCTTTAGTGTAGCTTCTTTGGGAAAATGGTGCAGCTTCAACATCAGCACTTGCTGCTTCACCTTGCACTTTTATGTTCTGGAAATTGTTCCTTTCCTTAAACCTCATGAACCAATTCTGCTAGCTTTCAACGTTCCTTCTGCACTGCCTCACCTCTCTCAGCCTTCACAGAATTGAATAGAGTTGGGGCCTTGCTCGGGATTAGGCTTTGGTTAAGAAAATGTTGTGGCTGGTTTGATCTGGTTCTATCCAGGTCACTTTTTGTTCTCTATATCAGCAATAAAGCTCTTTTGTTTCTTACTATTCGTGTATTCACTAGAATAGCCATTTTAATTTCCTTCAAGAACTTTTCCTTTGTGTTCAGTACTTGGCTTCTTGTTTGGTGCAAGAGGCCTAGCTTCTGGCCTGTCTTGGCTTTTGACATGCCCTCCTCACTAAACTTAATCATTTCTAGCTTTTGATTTTAAAGAAAGAGATATGAGAGTCTTTCTTTCATTTGAACACTTAAAGGACATTGTAGAGTTATTGATCAGCCTAGTTTCAATGTTGTTGTGTCTCAGGGAATAGGGAGGCCCAAGCACAGGGAGATGGGGAAATGGCTGGTCAGTGGAACAGTCAGAACACACACATTTATTAGTTAAGTTCACCATCTTATGTGGGCATGGTCTGTAGTGCCCCAAAACAATTACAATAGTAACATCAAGGATCACTGATGACAGGTCACCATAACAAATATAATAATAATGACAAAGTTTGAAATAGTATGAGATTACCAAAATGTGACACAGAGACATGAAATGATTAAATGCTATTGGAAAAATGGCACCAATAGCCTTGCTCAATACAGAGTTGCCACAAACCTTCACTTCATAAAAAACACAGTATCTGCAATATACAATAAAGTGAGGTGCATTAAAATGTGATATGCCTGTATGCAAGACTGTTATGGTGAAAACTAAAATTTTTGAGATGACTTAAAAACTACAATAATGGAGAGACATGTTATTTTCATGAATTCAAATACTCTCTGCTTCCCCTACACACACACCTGGAACTTTACTAAGATATTAAGTCCCATAATTTCATGTGATTTATTCTCTACCTTCTGACACACATGACTTACTAAAGCACCCAGGCTACACGTTACTTCCTGTTCCCTATCAATTAGGAATTGTGTTATCAGTAAGTTTATCAGTATGATACAATTAATATAGTGAATTAGCTCCATATTCTGTGTATTAAATTTAGTACAAACCCAGATAATTGGCATAACCATGAGACACCATGGTAAGAGTATATTGCTAACCCCAGCAAATGAAAACAAACTCCCAATGTCCCTTACTCACAGGGATAAAGGTGAATAGTAAAGAGTACAAAGTAGGGATTCAAGATTCAGAATATCCTGAGTAAACCAGCTGAGACTGCAGACTGGTCTAGGTTCAAAAACTAGTGAGAAAATGATTATTCAGACTTCTAGTAAGTAACTTTAACTTCATTTTATTTGTAAACCAGCAAACAGGAGTGCAAAAAAAAAAAGCAAAACGAATGTTTTCCAGAAGTTTGTTAGTCTCAGTAGTCCCCATGGAGTATGGAGTCTGATACGCTATTTATACTGCTTTGCTCTTGGAAAGGCGTACAGGAATACATTAGTATTCAAGGTCCATTACATCACTGTGTAAGGAAATGCTCATGTTCCACAATTACACATGCCTGCATTCTATTTTTGAATTAGATAATTGAGTCTTCTTAAGAGTTCAGTGCGGTATACCTGACCATGGCCTACATGAATCTCTAAATTTTCCCATTGAAATTCTTGAGTCCCACTCTCCCCCCAATTAATTTTCCAACTTTCTCTTAAGAGACCAGCTAATGACATAAATTCAACTCATTTTAGTTGACAAATATTCAGGATCAAGTTGCACATTGGATATTTGGCTTTCTGTACACTTCAGTGGCAAGCAATAAGAAATTGTTTCAACAGACAATAGAAGTCTGGTTTTCAGCATGTGCTTGAAACTGAGAATTTGGCAATTTAAGCATGTCTTTCTCTTTTTGAGCTATCAGTTAGCATTATAAGAAGCCTTCTCATCCCATAGTCCTTGAATTCCCTGTGACCTTTTTATTATTCAATAGCATTGATCTCTCAGTTCTTCAAGGTTTTGCTTTCAATGGCAATTCAGTCTAGGTCCACATAGGTGATAATTTGATTAACTGCTTCCCCCGATCATGACAAGAACCTTAATAACACCAGTTGGACTTTCATCGCCTTCAACCCCAACCAAGTCAGACACCACTTTCATCGTTCTACACACATCCCATACTTCTCTAAGGCTCTATAGCCTGCAACCACTCCATTCCAATTTCTGACTCACAGTTCTTAGTTACAAAGACTAGATACCCACTCTGTTTGACTGAAGAAGAAAAAATTTTAACTAAAGGATTTTAGGTGGCTCACAGAATCCCTAGGAAGAGTCAAATTTACAGTGAGGCAGCCAGGAAAAGTACTCCTGAGAGCAGACACAATGACTTACATAGGCAATAGGCTAAGGGAACCCTGGCCCCGCTAGCACTGCTACTCCAGAAATTCAGTCATTCTGCCACCTCTGACCATGACAGACACTGGCCAGTTTCTCATAGTTCTCCCAACTTCACAACTTCGCCTCACAAGTGGATATTATGATTTGTACCTGACTCTAGCAATGGAGACTAGGGAAGTAAATATCCAGAGTTTCAATTTCCATAGTAGAAGTTACCTTCTGTTTTTCACTGATACAAGTGGGAAGATCCAAACATGGGAAAGTTTCAGATACTGAGCAGCCAAGCAGAAGAACAAACATTCAGTTTACCTTCTAATTAACCAAAAGAGAAAGGAATATTCAAACCCCTTTCCCTTCTTCTCCAGTAGGGAGACAAGATCATATCCAGCGAGAAGACAATACAACACACATGCTGGAGGTCACTGAAACACCTTTACAACAGTGCCTATTGCCTGGGTCTCACATTGGACTACAGCATTTTGAAGTCCCCCATTAGCATCAGTGGTCATAACACAGGAGCTCACTTGACTGCTTTCCTCCTTCTGGCTGCCATCCACTGCTGACCCATTAGCTATTAGCATTTCACACTGATTTTTTTAATCTTCACCTGAGGAAATGTTTATTGATTTTAGAGAGAGAGGAAAGGAGAGGCAGAGAGAAAGAGAACTAGTGATGTGAGAGAAACATGATCAGCTGCCTCTCATACATACATGAACTGGGAATTGAACCTGTAACACGTTGGTGAGTGGGACAATGCTCCAACAAACTGAGCCACCTGGCCACAGCCACGCTGATTTTTACAGACTTGTAAAACTTGTCTTTCTCCATACTCAATAGCATTTTCATTTAGTCAACATATATTGACTATCCACATGCCAGGTTTTGAGGACATAAAGGTTCACATTCTGTGAGGGAGGAAGAGATACAACAACAAAAAAAATTGGTGATTAGAAAAATGTATTGCTCAGATTCTTTACAGAAACTTCCAGCATTTAAAGTAACAACAACAACAAAAAAACCCCAAAACACAAAAAACCAACAACTCCAGTGAGCTCCTTTTGTATTTAGGATAAGCCCAAACACTTAACTCCTAACTGCACTGGACCTATAAGGCCCTATGAGAGTGGGCCCAGCTTTTCAGAGTGACCTCATCTCCCACTATGCGCTATGCTCACAATGATCCAGCCCCTCAGCCTTCTTTCTGCTTCTTGAACAAGCCAAGTTTATTCCCAAAGTGTCTGCACTTGATGTTCTCTATTCTCCAGAGTCCTCTCCATGGCTGGGTATCAGAGTGGGCATCCCAGCCCACTCTGTGGGGGTTAAAAAAAAAAAAACTATTCTCTTCTCAGTCACTCTGACTAGTTACTCATATTTCCATTTTGTTGTATACTTACTACCCTCCTCCCCACCAAGATCATATGCTACCAGAAAGCAGGAACCTTGTCGGTCACGTTCATTGCTATCCCCAGTGTATTGCACAATGCCTGCACATAATATATGAATTAAAATATAAAGGAATGGAAAAAGTCCAAACTGATAGCAAGGGCAACTGTGGGAATGTCAGGGGATCAGGATGCTTAATGATGCAAATCTCCAAGGTACACTGGTATATCCTGGATTTCCATATTTTCTACAGATCCTTTCCCTCCTTTACAAGTTTTGCCATGCAGTAGCAAGTAAAAATGGAAGATGGAGGTACCTTCAGTCCAGCTCAGAAGGATCACACGTGCATTATGACATTAAAAACTGGGAAGACCTGGGTTTGGTCAGATCGCACCTTCACAATTTACCTGCCCTTTTGGTGAGATTTACTTAGAAGGTAAGTGCTTTTCTTCTATTTTTTTAACCATGACTAATACCTCCAGCTGGTTAAGAGAAAGCCATCCACTTTCTACATAATTTTGTACTTCACTACACACGGTTTTTTTTTAGAAGGAATAAAACTGTGACCAAAACAAAAACAAACACAACATTCACAAGGTGGCTCTTAACTAATTATACATATGAGATCATTTGCATTACAACTTTATAAGAACCATAAAAGACCAACACCAAAAGAAAAATTCAATGTAATTCATTTGTACATTCATTTTACAAATACTTCCTGAGAATCTACTCTCTGCCAGGCCATGTTCCAGGTGCTAGCACAGACTATAATGAAAATAAAATAGAGTGCAATGATAGGGAGTGATAGGGAGGCTACTTTAGGTTGGATGGTCAGAAAAGGAGCTCCCCATAATTTGTTAGAACATAGAGGACATGTAAAACTCTAAGGAGACAACATCACTTCCAGAGAAAACAGCTGGCACACAGGGTAAAATGAAAACACAGCAAGGTAATGAGACTTTGGTGAGCAAGGCAAGGACGGACATAAGAGCTCAGAGAGGCAAGCAGAAGCCAGTTATGCAGAGCTTTTTGAAACAGCATTAGGATTTTGGGGTTTTTCTTTCCTGTGCAACAGGAAGTCACTGGAGGATTGTAAGTAGGCAAGTAATAGTATCTGATTTGTATTTTTAAGCCCACTGTGGATGTTACAGAACAGACCCCAGTGTAGGAGGGTGCAGCCAAAGGGTCCCCAAAAGGATTTGTAATGGAGTCCAGAACTTAAGGTGTCCAGGTGATTTTAAGATGCCCTCACCCCCACCCCCAGGTGTGGGTTGGGGGAAGGGACAAATGGAGCAGGGCCATTGAGAGCTGTTTCCCATAGCAACAGCCTTGCAGCTACCCTCTGGCGTGGTCATTTAACATGTCTATAACCTTTAACTGGTTGCATAGATATGTTAAATAGCTGTGACCAGCTCTGAGCCAGGGGAATGGAAGTAACTTCCCCACCAATATGTAAGGTTGGGGGGGCAGGTCCCCTGAGTTACAGTGCCTGCGTGGGAGCTCAGAGAATATTGGCTCCATGACATGGGGCCACGCCTGCCCAGATTCATGGTGGCAGCCCAGTAAAGCTGGAAGGATACGAGTTCTGGCAAGTGAGGTCGCATGTGGGAGGAGTCAGAAATGGGGCTGCAGAGGAAGATTGGCGCGGGGATTTAAACCCAGACGTGGCAGCCATTGGGGGGGAGAACCATGCAGCTGTGGCAGTGCAGGGAGGATCACAGCCACTGAGGAGAGAACCATGTGGCTTTAGTAGAGTGGGGACTCCTGCAGCGGCGCGGACACCATCCGAGATGCAGCCGCCTGCGGCTCCTCTACCACCTGGCTCTGAGCCCCAGCCGGCTCTGCAGCAGCGGCCTCAAGAAGGGGCCACCAGTAAGTGACTCGGGAGCACCGGGTCACCGCCCCGCCACCGCAGCCGCAGCCGCAGCCACCGCCACCGCCAGGCCTCCAAGCGCTGCGCCCAAGCTCTCACTGCTTGGGCTCAGCCAACCTCGCAGCCACCTACTCTGGCCAGGACATGATGAGCTCCACGCTAGCCCTCTTGATGCTGCTGCCGCCACCGCTGTCATCACTCTCCCAGAAAGGAGGATCCCCCCCACCCCACAGCCATGAGAAGAATCATCACGAGGCTTTAGCTGGAGATCCTGGCAACACAACGAATGGTGCTGGGAGCTAAGGAAGGCCTGCCAGCTGAGCACAAATTACTAGGAAAAACCAAGAGCTGCCTAAGCCACGGACTTCTATGTCTTTTCCTGAGATACGGTACCCCAGACTGGACAAAGGGAAGGAAGGACTGTGTGTGTTTGTGAGTGTTTCAAGGGACTTTGGGATTTTGACAAAGACATTATTAAGTCATTACTTTTAGTCTGTATAACTTAAATAAATAACTTTTCTTTTTCACCAATCTCTAGCATGGAGAGCTATAATTCTCTGGCTTAGGGAAAGGTGAACGTAGTACAGGAGGACCCCAGGAGAAATGGGGATTAATTCGGTAGCATTGTGGGACCCTCTTCCCTGGTGGCCAATCGGGGAAGATCATGGGAAACCACATGCTCAGTAGTTTTAAAGTAATGCAACTACTTGTATATATTCAGTAAAAGCCCACCAAAACTAGCCAGAAAGGATCCTCCCTATAAGAATAGAGTCCCTCCAGCCCATGAGGTCAATCTCAGCTTGGAGTCTCTGCTCCCATGTTCTCTTCTATGAACTCTGGGTGTTCGGTTCAATTCTTTGTCTCAATCACTAAGAACCTGGTTACCTGTGCCCACCTGTGACACCAGGGGGATGTGAATGATATACTATTACCGAATGGACCCACCCTTGTGCTCCAGGGATCCCCCACTCTGTACTAGGTTCACCTTGCCCACTCACCAGAGAAAGGCATCTCTCAATGCCAGGGATTGGTGAAAAGGAAAGGGACTATTTATTTAAAGAGTTATACAAACTTAGGAGTAATGACTTAATGTCTTCATTGAGATCCCAAAGTCCTTTAGAATACCCACAAACATACAGTCCTTCCTTCCCTTTCTGCCTAGTAAGGAGTACCATGTTTCAGAAAAAGAGGTAGAAGTCTGTGACTCTCCTCTCCCCAAGCCGAGTGGTCCCAAAAAGACGCTGCTGTGTGGCTGCCATGCCTGGGTTTAAATCCCAGCACCAACCTTCCTCTGAAGCCCCATTTCTGACTCCTCCCACAATTGGCCACAGCTACCAGCATTCCCATATTTTCCCAGTTTTACTGGGCTGTCACAGTAAGTCCAGGTAGGTGTGGCCCTGTGGTGTGGAGCCAATCATCTCCAAGCTCTTACGCAGGCTCTGTAACCAGTGGGAGTTGCCTCCCAGTTATATCATGGGTTGAAGTCATTCCCATCCCCCCAGCACAAAGCATTGCCACAGCTGTTTTACATATCTATGAACCCAGTTAAAGGTTATAGGTATGTTAAATGACCATTCTAGAGGTTATCTGCAAAACCGTTGCTATTCAAAACAACTCTTAATGGCCCTGCTCCATGTATCCCAACCCCCAGATCAGACCTGTGGGGGTTAGGACATGATATATATGTAATTTTTTTTTCTAACATTTCCTGGACACCAAATTCTGGACCCCATTACAAATCCCTATTTGGCCCCCCCACTACAAGTCCCTATTTGGCCCCTCCACCTTGGCTGCACCCTGTTGCATGGATACTGTGTATAAAGTGGATTGTAGTGGGTTAAGAGTAGAAACAAGACTAGTCATAAGAGAATTCCAAACAAGAGCTAATAGAGTTTTGGATTAGGGTACAGCAGTGTTAAAATGTACACACACACACAAAAATGCTCTGTATGAACCCAAACACATGTGTGTGTAAATACACACACATAAAGAAACACATCATAGTTAAAGCAAAAACATTAATTCTGAGGCCTCTATAATACCATCCCAATTATGCTGTTGCAAGAAACAGTTTGTAAACCCACTTCTACCCTTGCTCTCTGCTCTCTGTTCTCTAATAGGAAATAATTAAACTGAGTAGAGAGAGTAGGAATTTCTGTTTGAGGGTCTGAAAGGTCACAGGTAACAGAAACATGAAATCTTGTTATGTAAGCCTGCTTTTCTTTTTGTGTTGTCCAAGTCTGCATCCATGAATTAAAGGTATATACAGTTCTGTCCCCTGAGTAAATGCACTAGTTGAAATATTCTGACTGAATTAATGAGGGGGGGGTGAGTTTTAATTAGTTTACCATCTGTTCTACTAAATCATCTCTTATCTTGACAAGCACAGGTTCTTAATTGAACTCCCTCTCTCCAGGGTAAACCTCCCAAATCCATTCACCATATTATTGCCAGAGTGCTAGAGCTAACAGACAATTCTAACTGTGTTGCTTCCGGGCTAGGAAATTTTCAAGAGCTCTCCATCACCCAAAGGACAAAGCTTCAGCTCCGTTCATGCAGACAAGGCCCTCTATATCTCTTGCCACCTCAGTCAGCTGTGGCTCCTGCCTTCACTGCACCTTTTGCTTCACCAAAACTGATAAAGGGAAACCTGTTGTTCCCACCAAGTGCCCTTTCTCATGCTGTTCCCTTTGTCCAGACAGCCAACCCTTCCCTTACGAAGGTATCCATGGGGCCTCAGCCCAGGCCTCATCCCCTCAACAAAGCCTCCCAGCATCCTTCCAAGTTGTATGAAATGCCCTTTTGTGCCCTTAAAACAATGGATCTTAAAGTGTGGCCCATGAAACCCTAGGGTGTTCCCTAAACTACTATGGGGGTTCACAAAGTCAAAGCTATTTTCATAATAATACTGGATGTTATTTGCCTTTTCTACTGTCTTGCCATCAGTGGTAATAGTACGAAAGCAATGGTGAGTAGAATTGAAACCGGAAAAGACACCGGAGTTCGGGCTGCTTATCACTACCAAAACCAATAAGCAATGACAGCAGTTGAATCTTTATGGGCACTTTATTCAGATGGCCAGCGATCTGAGAAGATGGCAGGTTCATACCCTAACAGACCATTTAAATTTCATTTTTAAATAGCTCTTTTTATAAGGAGAATAAAGTGTAGGTAAGGGGTTTGGAATGCAGGGAAAGTTAGTTGGATTAAAAAACAACAACTTCAGCATTCTTGCCCTGGGTAGTGATCTTTAACTGTGTCCTGGGTGGTGGTCATCTTGCCCTGGAGTACAATGACTCGGATATCATCTTGAATTGCTTGCAGTCCTCCTGAAGAACAAAGGTGGAACTGCTTATGGTCTCCTGGAGTCAAGGTGGGTCATATCTTCAGTTCCTGGAACAAAAGCTTTTACTTGCATTGATTACTAAACTTACTAGATATTACTTAAACTAAAATTTTCCAACACTTAAATCTCCCACCAGAACTGCTGGAGTCTTAACAAAAACCAAGGAGGGAACACTAAATTATATTGGTAGTCACCATACATTCGGAAAAAGAAAAGAAAAAACACCAGGTGCACTTTAAAAGATCCTTAATGAGGCAATAAAAATTACTGATATTATTAAATCTCAATCTTTGAATACGCAACTGTTGGGGACCACTTTGTGTGGTATCTGGAATTGCGGCCCCACGCAAACCAGGACTGTAAGTCTTGACCAGAACACTGGGAATGCTGGGAGGCAGGCATACTAGCACTGAGGTTTCCCATGGGAATTCAGGCCTAAAGAACGCATTATATCTTTTGAGGCTTCCTTTGCCTTGTACAGCCCTGTTGCCAGGAGTCAGACATCTAAATCCAAAGCAGAAGGAGTGAACTCCTAATCTCATGAACCATACCTTAACGACCCTCTGGCATTAGCATATCTAACAGACCCTGACCTGAAGCAGACTTCTGTGCTTCCTCAATTGTTATCTATAGATAATGTCTGTTTTCTGTAACTATGGCCTTTAGACATTGATCGATGAGCTTTGCATGTGTTCTGTACACCCCTGTATATCCTCCTCAATAAAAGCCTCAGAAGAAAAGACCTCGGGGCTCTTCTCTCCTGAGAGATTAGCCAGCCTTTTCTCCCCAAGCAGATCTTGTATTTTTGGTAGCCTCATTTCATCCATGACTCTGCATGGGGGGGAGGGGGAGCACTGCAGGATGGAGTCCCCCACACACAACCTTTTAAATATGCTATAGGGTGACATGAGAAATATAAATAAAGCATGTTGGCTGCATACCAAACTACACTGGTTGTCCCAAGAAAAGCACTTGTGTTTGAGTTGTGAGCTAAGCTAGCCATTTTTAAAATTTTGTTTTTATCACAGAATATTTTTATTTGAAATATTTTTATTTGAAAGACTAGGATTATTCAGACTTGGGTACTTGGCAAACATTTTCCGAGACAGAAACCAAGAGTGAGACTGTCACTTCAAGGAAAACAACTGAAAGTGTTTGTTTGTTGACACTGATGAAGTTTGAGCTTTCCAACAAAAATTAGAATTTTTGAAAAATATGTATCTGCTGCTGTGAGCTTCCCACTACAAGCCTTTTCTGATGAGATATTTGTGGTGATATTCATGAATATGTTTTTTTAATATGTTGTTCAATAAAGTTTATGGACATGTAGAAGGTCCTCATAACTCAGTGAACCAATATTTTCCATATGACCAGTGCATGATTTTACTAAGTCATATATAGGTTTAGTCCATTCACACTGCAAGATAACCAATGTATTTTAATGTAACAAAGTATAACACAGGCTTTATTGTTTAAAGCTTGACAAGCTAATTCTAAAATTTCTATGGAAATGCAAAAAAACTGAAGTAGCCAAAGCAATTTGAAAAAGAAGTTGAAGAACTTTCTATCTGATTTTAAGTCCTACTGTTAAGATATATTAATCAGTATAGTGGGGCATTAGTATAAAGAGAGACAGATAGACAAATGGAACAAAATAGAGGCCAGAAATAATTTTACACATATGGGATCAATATTTTTTTAACCAAGATGCCAAGGCAATTTATGAGGTCAAGAAAATCTTTCAGCAAGTGATTCTGGAACAATTGGATGGACATCTTTGACACGGATCCTGGCTCCTGGGGTCTGTGGTATTATGGATGAGACAAGACAAATTCACACGGACTACTGAGTCCTGTGGAGGAAGAGGGATGGCGCGGCTTCTCTCTCAAGAGGAGAGCGCCTCAACCCTTGCCTTGACAAGATTTTATTGGGTTCAATTTGCACAGGAATACAGGGTGTATACATAAAGCTCATCAATCATTGTCAGGCAGAAATGATTAAACAGTAGATAACATTCGAAGAACTCTGAGGGCTTATTCTGAGTCAGGGTCAGATAGTTAAAGGGTCATAAAACTTTGGGGAACAAGCTCACTTCCTGCTTGGACCCTTATCATTTAAATTGAGGGTATTAGCAAAATAGGTTTCATAGTATTTTATGCATTCTTTCCTAGGCCTGATCGCCTTGGGAACCACCCTTTGCAGCACAGGGCTGCATCCCGCACTGGCATTGTTTCAGGCTTAAGGCATTGTTTCAGGCTTAAGTCAGGCAGTAGAAGTAAGGCAGAGAAGAGATTAGGAGACTTCTTGCAGACAGAATGAGGACTCAGGCTATGTCAAAGCTGAGGGGCAAGGGTCCATCACCCCCTTTATTCTGTAGCCCCTCAAGTCCTTCCCTAAGGGCCCCTTCATGACCATGCCTGTCTTGAGTCATCCCTCTTTTGAAGAATCTTACCCATCATTGGCTAACCAGTCATCTGCCTGGGGCCAAGCAGGGTGAAGAGAAAGGGGACAGAGGTGGTGCCCCTACAGGGAAGATAAGTTTTTTCTCCTAAGTGGCTTATGGTCCCAAGGTCCTTTACTCAGCCTTAGCCATGGGGGATTGCAGCTTCTGAAACCAGGCAGGGCAGTTCCCAACACATCTTTAAAAAAAACAAAACAAAAAGGAACCTCAACCTTTATCTCACAGTACATACAAAAATAAGCTGTATTCTTGCCTCAAATGTAAGAGTCAAAACTATAAAACTTCTACAGGAATGCCTAAGAGAGTTTAGTGGCCAGTGTTTGGCAAAGATTTCTTAAATAGAACAATAGAAAAAGCACAAAGTATAAAAAGAAAAACCAAAAAATGAATCAAAATTTAAAACTATTGCTCTTCAAAATGCCAAGAAAATAAGGAAAGCCATAGATTGGGAGAAAATGTTTGCAACACATATATTTGACAAAAGGGTGATATCTAGAATACATAAATAGTTCTTATAATAATAAGATGAGCTCACTAGTAAAAAGCAGGCAATTGATTTGCACAGACACATCTGCAAAAAGATGTTCAACAAATTAGTCATTATGGAAAATTAAAACCAAATGAGTTACCTATCACTACACACACAGTAGAATGGCTAATATTGAGACAGACAACACTAGGTATTGGAGATGATGTAAAGCCTTAGAACTCTCATAAATTGCTCATGCACGTTAAATGGAACAGCTACTGTAGAAAACAGTTTAACAGTTTTATAAGTATTTACTGTGTAACCCAGCATTTCCACTCCTTGGTATTTACCCAGATAAAGGAAAATATATGTCTACATGAAATGTCTACATGTCTATATTCATAGCAGACTTATTTATAATAGCTAAAACTTTGTGGGGGACAAATGCCATTAACAGGGGCAAGGACAAATGAATTGTGTCAAATCCAAACAATGAAATACTACTCAGCAATAAAAAGGAACTACTGATACAGGCTAAAACATGGATACATTTCAATGTGATTATGCTGAGTGAAAGAAGCTAGTCAAAAAACACTACTATTTTATAATTCCATTTAGGTATAGGTCTAGACCTATACTGTCAAATGTTGTAGCGACTGACCACATATGGCTATTGAGCACTTGAAATGTGACTATTGAGACATGTTATAAGTATAAAAACATACCAGATTTTTAACACTTAATATGAATATGAAAAAAAAAAGAATGTAAAATATCTGCTTAGTCTGTTGGGACTGCTATAATGAAAAATACACTGGGTGGCTTACAAACAACATAAATTTATTTCTGACTGTTCTGGTGGCTACAAAGTCCAGCATCAAGTTGCCAGCAGATCTGGTGTGTGGTGAAGGCCTGCTTCCTGGTTCACAGGTGGCTGTCTTCTTGCTGTGTCCTCACATGATGGAAGGGCAAGGGAGCTCTCTGGGGCCTCTTTCACAAGGGCACTAAAGCCATTCATGAGGGCTCCCTGCTCATGACCCGGTCACTTTCCAAAGGCCTTATCTCCAAATACCATCACAGTGCACATTAGGTTTCATTAGATTGTGAAATTTGGAGAGGACACAAACATTCAGTCTATGGAAATATCTCTTCAATAATTTAGTATTGATTACATGCTAAAATGGTAATATTTTGATACATTGTATGAAATGAAATATGCTACTAGAATATTTATAATTACATGTGTGGTGCATATTTGTAGCTCATGTAATTTCTATACTCATGTCATATATTTCTTTGGGGCAATGCTCTTATAGACAAATGCAAAGTAATCTATAGTGACACAAAACATCAGTGGTTGCCTGGGAACAGTTTGGAGGACATAGGAAGAGGGAAAGAACTACAAAGAGGCACAAGGACACTTTTGAGGGTAATAAAAATGTTTATTATTTTGAATTCAGTAATGTATACATGAATGTGTCCTATGTCAAAGCCATTCAATTGTACATTTTTAATGTGTGTGACTTATTGCGTGTAATTTATATCTCAACATATCTGTTAAAATATTTTATTAATATTTTCAGATTGAACATTGCAACTAACCTTTAAGAAAGGTCACTTTAGAGGGAAGAGGGGAGGGGATTTCAGGGGGATAGGGGAAAGGTTTGTAGGAACAAGTATAAAGGACACATGGACAAAAATAAGGGGGGGTGGAAACGGAGGGGAGGAGGAGAGGGCTGGGCGGTGGGCTGGGATGGGGGTAAAAGGAAGAAAACTACTTGAACAACAATTAAAATTTTTAAAAAAGCAACTATCACTCCTCAAGTTTTTGTGTAAAAATAAAAAAGAATATCCACAATTATTTGAAAAGACTACTGAAATACTATTTCAATTTCAAAGTATATGTCTATATGAGGCTTTTTTTTCCCTATATTTCATATCTCAGCAGATTGAATGCAAGGCAAAAATGAGAATCTAGCTGTCTTCCATTAAGCCAGATATTAAAAAGATTTATAAAATTTTAAAATATTGCCACCCTACTGGCTAAATATTGTAAGTTTTAGAAAATATAGTTTTTTATTATAAATCTTATTTATCTTAACACAATAGGGTTTTTATTGGTTACTTTTTATTAATAAATATTTTTAAATATTTCTATTTAACTGCATTTTAAATATGGAGGCAGTGAAATTGTTTATATACATAAACAATGTTTTTAAACATGTCATTGGACTGTTATAGAATTTCTGGATGTATTACATGATTTAGAGGAATGAGAATTTCTACAAAAAGCTTTTTTGAAAGCGAGGAGAACATATGTTTTTTTTTTTAAGACAGCTTCTATATATATGATTAAATATGTGTATTTTAAAATTAATTTATAGACAGCCCTGTCAACTGGGCTCTAGAAAAATGTCTTCTGAGCTAGAAATGAAAAAGTAATTTTTTTCCCTATCTGTAGGAAAGAATCAACTAGTCCTGTGCATTTCATGAGGATTGACATTGGCTCAACCTATTGTTTTATTTCATTTTATTTTTGTCTTAGTAAGTCATTTATTGATTCTAGAGAAAGGGGAAAGGAGGGAGAAAGAGAGGGAGAGAAGCATTGATGTGAGAGAAAAACATCAATAGGCTCCTGCTTGCACACATCTCGACTGGGGACTGAACTTGCAGTCCAGGCATGTGCCCTGGCTGGGAATTGAACCTGCGGTCTTTTGGTTTGCAAGAGGACATCCAGTCAAATGAGCCAGACCAGCCAGGATGACCCAATCTATTGTTTTGGAAAGCTCTATCAACTAGGATCCAGCAAAAAGACACAAATCACATCAGTTATTTTAGCCGGGCGGGGGGCGGGGGGGTAGTGACAAAGTGTTGTTAGACTTTGAAGCTAACTGGAGAAGCCAAAAAGCCAAAAGGAAGTCAGGTATCACAGCAAAGGCATCACAGGATGCAGCTACCACCCCTCGGACGGAGCAACTACAGAAAGTCAGACTTATTTAAACTCAGAAGTCTGGAGAATGGGTCCCACAGACTGGAATTCACTTCTCTGAGGAGGGGTGCTGTTCAAATAATACAAGTGCCTCAAAAACAAGGAACTGGGAACCAGATGTGTGAGTGAGGGAGGGAGGCTCCCTGTTCTCCAGGGAGAGAGAGTTATGGCTCAGGGGTCCCCAGACTTCAGCCCTTCTGAAGGTTCACAGTAAGGCCGGTTCTCCAAGGTTTAGAAAATCAGTGAGCTAGAGTCATCTAGAGTCAACTGCTGCTGGAATGAATTAGTGTTGCTAAGGTGACATTGACAAAAACAGGAAGCAAACAGGAGCCAGAGCATCTCCTCTTCTCCCTCCAGGCTCATAGTCTCCCTCTAGTGCCCAAGGGGCAGAGCTTAAAGGAAGAACCTAAGCAACAAAACAAACAAGCAAGCTAAATATAACCAGAGACATTGAAATTAATAACAAACTGACAGTAACCAGAAGGGAGGTGGGAGGGGATGATGAGGAGGAAAGGGAGAAGTGTTTTCAGGAACACCTACCTATAAAGGACACCTGGACAAAACCAAGGAGGGGATGGAGTCAGGGGTGGGAGGTGGGGATGGCTGGCGTGGGGGTGTGGAGTTGGGAAAATGGAGACAACTGTACTTGAACAACAATAAAAAAGAGTGGTTTGCAGTTACGGCATCACAGAAGAGAAGGAACAGAGAAGTGTGGGTCCGAAGCTGATAGACAGTATCTTAATAAGTGACACAGTAGAAGCACTTAAAGTCCGATTGTTTTTCTCAAAACAATACCTTGATGAATAGGAACTCATATACATACATGTGCATGAATTATAGTAACACATTTCATGGGTGTGTCCCTCAGTCCTCTCATGCTTAGCTCCATTAAAACGATCTTTTTGTTTTTTTCCCCAAAATCCTTTGGAATGCCTCTCAATGGAGCATATCTGTCAAACAAACTATAATTAAATGAAAACGCCAAAAGTTGCATGCTGTTAAATTCAAACTTAAAAGCTTAACAAGGTGAAAAAGTGTCTAAAGAACTGACATGGATTATTTATTGAAAAGTAATTTTAAGATGTCCACTCTTTGGGTTCAAATTTAATCTTAATTTAAAATGATGCTATTGTGGGCTGTGATGCAAGATATAATTGATTAATTCTGAAATTACCTTTTACCTTTATTTGGAATGAGATGCCATGAAACCTGCTATTCCATTTGAGTTCTGGGTAAAGATATAAGGAATAAGAAGTGCATAGTATCTGCACATAGTTGATTTGATTAATATCAAAATAAAAAGCTCCAAAGGATTAAGAATACAGATAGGGCCTTTTCCTTTTTTATACTCAATAATTAGACTCAATTATTAGACTGCATTTCAAATATAAATGCATCAACACCAACACTTAATAAAGTTCTCAATTACTTAATATGAGGGAGTCATACCCAGCAAAAAAACCTTCTGAAAGTCAAACACAGCCCCACCTGTAACGGGTTCTTCTGGGGAGAGGAATGATGCAGGGTCCCCAGACCTCAGCCCTTCAAGTCCAGCTTCACACCCTCACTTTAGGCTGTGGATTCCTTTTTACCTTATTCCCACATCAAAATTCTCAGCAGCAAGTGAGAGAGGGAGGGACAGAGAGAGAGATTAATGTTCATATTCAGAAATTTAAAGCTCTTAAGTAATATAAACTGTTCAATTAATGTTCTCTAAACATTCCTTTCTCAGTAAAATTACTTTAAAATAAAAATGCTCTGCCCTGGCTGGCATGGCTCAGTGGACTGAATGCCGGACTGTGTGCCGGATTGTGAACCAAAAGTTTGCCCGTTTGTTTCCCACGCAGGGCACCTGTCTGGGTGGTGGGCCGGGATGGGGGGTGAGAAGCAACCAATCGATGTTCCTCTCGCATATCAGTGTTGCTCACACACATTGATATTTCTCTCCTTCTCTTTCTCCCTCCCTCCCCTTCTCTCTAAAAACTAAATAAAATCATTTTGAAAAATAACAGTGCTCTAGTAAATGGCTATCACTGGAAACCATCAGAGGGTTTGAAACATTTTGCTTCTCCTCCCTTTGTAATCAGCCAACTTCATTATGTTTTCTGCTTAATAATTATAGATCTTATTAACAGGCATGGGTTTAATAACATAAAAGTAATAGACATTACAAATTGCATTCTCTCCCAAGAGAATGGAGATTTATGACGTTTCATACACCAACATAAAAACATGACTTTTGTTTAATCCAAACACTGGCGTGCTCTAAACACTATAGTGAAGTGATAAATTTAATAGTGATGTAAGCTGCTGAAATCCTTTCTGAGAAAATGCCATTTAATCCCTGCTTTTAGGAACTGAAAATGCCACATCATACCCATGTCATTAGATTTCTCTCTCCCTGCACACGAAGTCAATTCATCTATAACCAATATAAAAATATGCTACCTTAGAAGTTTTAAAAATATCTTTTTGTTTTTTATTATAATGGTAATAGTGTTCATTGTAAAAAATATTTGGAAAATAAAGTTTTAAAAAGAAAATAAAAATTACAATCCCACAATCTGAAAATTACTACTTGTTAGTATTTTGGTTTATTTTATCCTACTACTTTTGTAAATATGTATTTTATATGGTTGAGATAATTTTGTACCACCTGTATGCTATTTATTTCATTTAACATAACCTTGTGAGCATTTTCTCTTTTCATTAAAATCTTGGTAAATGTACTTTTAATGGGTTTATCCTCAACAATATTGTAGGGTAGACGGAGGCAGTCTGGCTCCCTCACCCAGATGTCTGGGGAACTAAGATAAGCTGTGTTCTCAGGGCCTTGAGACTGAATCTGATAAACAGTTCTTATAGCCTTGAGTGGGCTGGTATGCACAGATTCTGGCTGTATCATACAATGTATCCTGGCACCCCGCTGGCTTGGTCTGTAGTTAGTATATAAAGGGTTAGGGACTTCCCGCTGGGGGACAGGTGACATGCAGAGACATGCAGGGACATGCAGGGACATACAGGGAGACGTGCAGCTTGCAACGTGTGTGGCTCACCCACTCATGAATACAGGCATGTCAGACCTCCCAACGGCTCTGTGAATATTCTGTCCCCCTGAATCCCGTGAACCTGTCCAGCCTTCAAATGTCGCAACACAAATATGAATAAACAATAAGTTACTTCATTATTCCTCTATTGATGAACATTTAGATAGCTTACTTTTTCATCATTACCAGAAATACTTGATAAAAACACATGCACATTCACTTTATGAACTGGGACCCAGACTCAGAGGAAAGGAGGGAGGGTCCCTATTGACTGAGGCCATGTCTCTGAGAGTTTATAAGGAAATAGCCCTGGTAGAATTATGACGTAGAGGAAAAGAGGGTGCTGTTACAAATCTAACTGAGAGTAACCTCATAGGATGATCTGATCGTAAGCTCCCAGTTATGGCAGGTCAGGGTGCGTAGTCATACCTCAGGCCTATAATTTCCTTAGTAAATTTTATCTTTGCCTTAAGCAAGCCCTTTGAAATGCTTCTTTTTTTAGACCTCTTGTGGGTATAACCACCCTCAAGAGAGCACATAATCTTGTTAACTATCCTGTAACATAATCCCTGCCTCACTTTATCTCACCTTCATGTTCGCTTGCTTACCTTGCCCCCTTAATTCCAAATGCATAAAAGAAATTACAAACTGTCATTCTGGATGCATTTTTCTCAGTCTATTGAGATCTTGCTTCTAGGTATATCTTCTGTTCAGTTCAAATAAACTCATAAAAATGTTCCACAGGTTTGGATGTTTCTTACCTCAACATCTACTTGGCATAGTCAGCAGGATTCCAAAGAATGCACCCAGGACCACCCTGCAGACCCAGCCCCAGTGCTAGGCACCAGCAGGGGCCCAATGTGTTTCATCAGCTGCCCAACTTAGCATCAGGTGAACCAGAGTGAGTTCTCTCTTGGAATCCTGGTTCTAACTGCTTCAGGTAGTGAGCCCCACCTTTATTTGTGTTGTTCTTATGTGACTGCTTTTAAGTTTGGCTCTTTTCGTTGGAAAAAAAATTAACATTACTGTGGGAAATCATGCCTCTGAGGCTGACAAGCCCCAGGACAGTCTGTCTCTCTTTAGTTCTCCCATAGGCTTTGTGTACAATTCACACAGTTCATATTTGCAAGTATCTACAGAAATGGGGAGATTTAACAAAAAAGAGATATCAGCTCATGATTTACCAAAATGGGGCTCTTCTGCTATCTCTAAATTAATTTTTTTGTGTGCCCAAATGGAAAAAGCTAGCTCTGACATTGAATTGAATGAATGGAATGCTTACCTTGATTAGAAAGCAGAAGTCTCTAAAAGGATTACAGATAAATTTCCTAAGGAAGTTAATGAAAAAATTTTAAAGACTGTCTCTGAACTCTCAGATAAAATTTCTTCTCTTCAGAAAGTTATTAAGAAACTTTTAGAGTCTGTTTTTGAACTAAAGAAGGCTTCTGAAACTGCTCAATGCCAATACTTCTCCCGTTTCTCCAACTACTTTCTGAGCTCCCTTGTCTGGATTGTCTTCCCTGTCTCCTCCTCCCTTTCTCTCCTCTACACGTCCTCCACCACCACCCTCTACTAGTTAGGGGAAACTAAAAATAGGGAGCCAGTTCAAGATGGGCTAGGAAAAGCAAATATTCTGGAAGTCCCCTTTAGAAAAAGGCCAGTCTCTAGGAAAAAGTGAACCAACAATGATTACTGTCGTTGAACCAAAACAGAAATAAGGGATTTTAACTAGAGATTTTTCTGATCCTCTCCATGACCCTGTTCAGCTCACAAAAGAATTTTATTCAACTGTTAGAATATATTGATACAGAGATCTCTGATCAGATCACTGGGCAGAAGTAGGGAGAGGCCATAGGAGGAGCTTGCAGAGGCAATTGTAAGCAGTGTGGACGGGATTGGCTGAGAAGCTGATGTCTCCAGAGTGCACGGAATTATGGGCAAGAAGATTTAAAATAAAAAAGGGCTCTTGGATGGGCAGGTGTGGGGTCTCTCTGGCTTTCAGGGCTCTTCTTCCTGAAGGATGCCTCAATAATCATGCCCCCCTCTCTAGTGACCCTTCCCAGCCCTGCCAGTGACATGGTGGTGGAAGTTAGATGAGGTCTAAACTTAGATGAGGTAGGTGCTAATTTCCACTCCATTGGGTCTTGGTTATGTGGTCTTGGACAAGTCCCTTGAACTTACTGAGCTTTGGTTTTCTTATCTTCAAAACAGTGATCATGAAAGACCTCCTCACAGAAGCTAATCCTCATCTATTATAAGAGAAATTTAATCACTAACATCAAGACTTGATAAACCAAGGAATATAATAACATAAGCACATTACATAGAGATATGCACCAACAGTTAAGAATTCCAAATGGTCTCTTCTGAGTTGCAGAATCAGGGTAGTGTGTGGGAAGGGTTAGAGCACCGAATGCTGTTCTCCTGATAAACTCTCTACTGGCATCTTATGGGTTTTTTTGTTGTTGTTTGGTTTTGGTTTGTCATTTTTATGTTTCTTTTAATGAATTTATTAGGGTTACATTGGTCAATAAAATTATATTGGTTTCAAGTGTACAATTCTACAATGCATCATCTTCATACTGCATTGTGTGCTTAGTATCCAAAGTCTAGTCTCCTGCTGTCACCATTATCCCCCATTTATCCTATTCCACCTGCCCCCAAACCCTTTCCCTCTGGTAATCATCATACTGTCATCTGTGTCTATAAGATTCTTGCTTTTTTGTTTTTTGCTTAATCCTTTAACTTATTTCAAGCAGCACCTGAGCCCCTCTGACAGCTGTCAGTTCTCTGTACCTATGAGTCTATTTTGTTTGTTTATTTTTTTATTAGATTCCACATATAGGTGAAATCATGTAGTACTTGTCATTTTCTGACTGCTTATTTCACTTAGCATAATACTCCAGGTCCATCCATGCTGTTGCAAAAGGTAAGACTTCCCTTTTTTTGTAAACAGCTGAGTAATATTCCATTATGTAAATGTACCATAGCTTTTTATCCACTCATCTATTGATGGACACTTGGGCTGCTTACAAATCTTGGCTATTGTAGATAATGTTGCAATGAACATAGGGGTGCATATGTTCTTTTAAATCAGTGTTTCAGGTTTCACCAGATGTATTTCTAGAAGTGGAATTGCTAGGTTATAAGGCAGTTCCATTATTAATTTTTTGAGGTAACTCCATAATGGTTTCCACAGTGACTGTACCAGTCTGCATTCCTACCAAAATGCATAAGGGTCCTCTTTTCTCCACATCCTCACCAACACAGGTTGTTTGTAGATTTATTCATGATAGCCATTCTGACAAGTATGAGGTGATATCTCACTGAGGTTTGAATTTACATTTCTCTGATGATTAGATGTTAAACATCTTTTCATATACCTATTGGCCATCTGCATGCCCTCTTTGGAGAAGTGTCTATTCAGGTCCTTTGCCCATTTTTAATTGAATCATTTGAATTTTGGTGCTGAGGTGTTTGAATTCTTTATAAATTTTGGATATTAACCCTTTATCAGATATATCATTGGTGCATTATTCGCCCATACTGTAGGTTGACTTTCCATTTTGTTCATGGTTTCCTTATCAGTGCAAAACCTTTTCAGTTTCATGTATTCCCATTTGTTTATTTTTTTCTTTTGTTTCCCTTGCCTGGGGAAATATATCAGAAAAAATATATTGCTACTAGAGATATCCAAGATTTTACTGCCTGTGTTTTCTTCTAAATTTTTATAGTTTTGAGATTTACATTTTTATCTTTAATCCACTTTGAACTTATCCTTGTGTGTGGTGTAAGAGGGTGGTCATTTTTGGGGCATATCTGTCCAATTTTTCCAACACCATATTGAATAGACTATCTTTACCCCATTGCATAATCTTGCCTACTTTGTCATATATTAATTAACCATAAAGGCATGGGTTTATTTCTGAGCTCTTTATTCTATTCCATTAATCTATATGTCTGTTTTTGTGCCGGTACCACACCATTTTGATTACTATACCCTTGTAGTATAGTTTGATATCAGGTAGTGTGCTTCCTCCAACTTTGTTCTTGTTTCTCAAGATTGCTATGGCTATTCAGGGCCTTCTGTGGCTCCATGTTAATTTTGGAATATTTGTTTTAGTTCTGTGAAATAGGCCATTGGTATCTTCATAGGAATTGCATTGAATGTATAGATTGCTTTGGGTACTATAAATATTTTAATGATATTAATTCTTCCTATCCACAAACACAGTATATGCTTGCATTTATTTGTATCTTTCTCGATTTATTTCTTCAGTATCTTATAATTTTCTGAGTACAGATCTTTTATCTCCTTGGTTGAATATTTCCTAGGTACCTTTTCTTTTTTGGATGCCATTGTAAATGGATTGTTTTCTTAGTTTCTCTTTCTGATATTTCATTTATTAGTATATAAAATGCCACTAATTTCTGAATATTTATTTTGTATCCTGCATTTTACTGAATTCATGTATCATTTCTAGCAACTTTTTTTTAAATATATTTTATTGATTATGCTATTACAATTGTCCCATTTCCTCCCCTTCACTCCCTTCCACCCTGTACACCCTCTCCCACCCACATTCCCCCCCCTTTAGTCATGTCCATGTGTCATACTTATAAGTTCTTTAGCTTCTACATATCCCATACTATTCTTACCCTCCCCCTATCTATTTTCAACCTACAATCCATGCTACTTATTCTCTGTACCTTTTCTCCCTCTCTCCTCCTCCCACTCCCCTGTTGCTAACCCTCCATGTGATCTCTATTTCTGTGGTTCTGTTCCTGTTCTAGTTGTTTGCTTAGTTTCTTTTGGTTTTGCTTTAGGTATGGTTGTTAATAATTGTGAGTTTGCTGTCCTTTTACTATACATGTTTTTTTTTTATCTTCTTTTCTTAGATAAGTCCCTTTAACATTTCATAAAATAAGGGCTTGGTGATGATCAACTCCTTGAACTTGACCTTATCTGAGAAGCACTTTATCTGCCCTTCCATTCTAAATGAGAGCTTTGCTGGATAGAGCAATCTGGGATGTAGGTCCTTGTCTTTCATGACTTGGAATACTTCTTTCCAGCTCCTTCTTGCCTGTAAGGTCTCTTTTGAGAAGTAAGCTGACAGTCTGATGTGAACTCCTTTGTAGGTTACTGTCCCCTTATCTCTTGCTGCTTCTAGGATTCTCTCCTTCGTTTTTACCTTGGCTAATGTAATTATGATGTGCCTTGGTGTGTTTCTTCTTGGGTCCAACTTCTTTGGGGCTCTCTAAGCTTCCTGGATTTCTTGGAAGTCTATTTCCTTTGCCAGAATGGGGAAGTTTTCCTTTGTTATTTGTTCAAATATGTGTTCAATCTGTTGCTTTTCCTCTTCCCCTTCTGGTACCCCTATAATTCAGATGTTGGAACGTTTAAAGATGTCCTGGAGGTTCCTAAGCTTCTCATTTTTTTTAAATTCTTATTTCTCCATTCTTTTTTGTTTGGTTGTTTTTTTCTTCCTTCTGGTCCATTCTATTGTTTTGAGTCCCAGTTTCCTTCCCATCACTATTGGTTCTCCGTGCATCTTCCTTCATCTCTTTTATGGTAACCTGCATTTTCTCATCTAATTTGTGCCTAAAATCAACCAATTCTGTGAGCTTCCTGATCACCAGTGTTTTGAACTGTGCATCTGATAGACTGGCTATCTCTTAGTCGCTCAAAACGATGAGTCCTGGGGCATTGATCTGCTCTTCTGTTTGAGACATCTCTCTCTCTCTCTCTCTCTTTTTTTTTTTTTTTTGGTCTGGTTGCTCCTGTTACAGTGAGGGGCAGAGCCTTAGGTGTTCACCGGGGCTGGGCACCCCAGTCACTAGATTGTGACGTTGTATGTGGGGGCGGGAGCTGGGGTGGGAGGGAACAATGGCGGTAGCTCCGTTCTCCTGGGACCTCAGTCCCTCCTCTGGGGTCCTGGTTTGCACACTCTGCCCTGGTCCACAATCGCCGCCTCACTGGGTCCACCAGTTGCCGCTTGCATACTCAGGTTCCACCCGCTGTGATCTTGTGCGCCCCAGATGCCTTATGCGCTCCCGCTTGCCTTATGCACCCAGTTCTCCCTGTTAGCCGCAAGCTGCGACCCGTGCACAGCTGCTCCTCTCTGCCCCTCCTACCGGACTGGATGAATGGGTCTACTTCAACTTCTTGGCTGTCCGACTTCCATTCAAATAAGTTCTCTATCAATTCTGGGTGTTATTCTGCCTCTAAATTGTTGTTGTTCTCATCTTGGTTGTGCGTGGAGGTACGGTGCATCCACCTATGCCTCCATCTTCCAGTTCTAGCAACTTTAGGAAGAATCTTTCGGGTTTACATACAGTATCATGTCATCTGCAATTAATGAGAGTTTTACTTTTTCCTTTACAATTTTGGTATCTTTTATTTCTTCTTGTCTGATGGCTGTGGCTAGGACTTCTAGTACTGTGTTAATTAAGAATGGTGAAAACAGATATCCCTGTCTTGTTCTTGATCTTAAATAAAACACTTTTAGTTTTTGTCCACTGAGTAAGATGTTGGCAGTGGATTCGTCATTTATGACCTTTATAATGTTCAGATATGTTCCCTCTATTCCCACTTTGCTGAGAGTTTTTATCATAAGTGGGTGCTGAATTTTATCAAATGCTTTTTCTGCATCTATTGCTATATGTTCATGTGACTTTTAGCCTTAATTTTGTTTATGTGGTGTATCACATTTATTGATTTGCAAATACTGTACCAACCTTGCACCCCAGGAATAAATCTCATTTGATCATGGTGTATGATCTCTTTAATGTATTGCCAGATCCAGTTTGTGAAAGTTTTGCTGAGGTTTTTAGCATCTATGTTCATCAGGGACATAGGCCTATAATTTTCTTTCTTTGTAGTGTCTTTTTTCTTGTTTTGAATTATAATATTGCTGGCCTCATAAAATGAGCTTGGGAGTCTTCCCTCCTCTTAAATTTTTTGGAACAGTTTGAGGACAGGTGTTAGATCTTCTTTGAATGTTTGGTAAAATTCACCTATGAAGTCTTCTGGTTCAGGATTTGTTTGGGGGTTTTTTGATTACTGGTTTAATTTTTTTAGTTGTAATTGGTCTATTCATGTTTTCTGATTTTTCCTGATTCAGTTTTGGAAGATTGTATGTTTCTGGGAATTTATGTATCTCATCTAGATTGTCCAGTTTACTGGCCTGTACTCATTCATAGTATTTTCTCACAATCCTTTGTATTTCTTTGGTGTCAGTTGTTACTTCTCTTTCATTTCTTATTTCATTTATTTGGGTCCTCTCTTTTTCTCGTGATGAGTCTGGCTAAAGTTTTGTCAATCTTGTGAATCTTATTTATCTTTTTTTTAGATTTTATTTATTTATTTTAGACTGAGAGAGAGGGAGGGAGGGAGAAAGAGAAGGAGGGAAAGAAATATCAGTGTGTGGTTGCCTCTGGCACATCCCCTACTGGAGACCTGAGCAGGTCCACAACCCAGGCATGTGTCCTGACTGGCAATTGAACTGGTGATCCTTTGATTTGCAGGCCAGCACTCAATCCACTGAGCCACACCAGCCAGGGCATGATTTTGTTTATCTTTTAAAGAACCAGCTCTTGGTTTCATTGATTTTTTTAGTTTTTATTTTTTTTAGTGTCTATGTCATTTGTTTCCACTCTAGTATTTATTGTTTTCTTCCTTCCACTTACTTTGGACTTTGTTGTTCTTTTTTTCAGTTTTGTATCTGTAAGGTTATATTGTTTATTTGAGATTTTTCTCATTTATTGAGGTAGGCGTGTAATGCTATGATTTTCTTTCTTAGAATTGCTTTTGCTGTGTCTCATAGATTTTGTGTTGTTGTATGTTCATTCTCATTTGTTCAAGGTATCTTTTGATTTCTTCCTTGATCTCATTGTTGACCCATTCATTGTTTAGTAGCATGTTATTTAGCCTCTGTGTGTTTGTGTGTCTTTTTTTTTCTTGTAATTAATTTCTAGTTTCATACTATTATGGTTGGAGAAGATGCTTGATATGATTTTAATCTTTCTGAATTTATTAAGACTTGCTTTGTGTCCTAACATGTGATCTATCCTTGAGAATGTTCCATGTGCACTTGAAAAGAATGTATATTCTGCTGCTTTGGAGTAAAATATCAATTAAATCCATCTAATCTAGCATGACATTTAAGGCTGCTGTTTTCTTGTTGATATTTTGCTCTGAAAGATCTCTCCATTGATGTTAAAACCCCCTACTATGACTGTATTGCTGTCAATCTCTCTTTCTATGTCCACCAAGGTTTTCTTTACATATTTAGGTGCTACTCTGTTGGGTGCATATAAAATTTACAAGGATTATATTCTAGTGTTGGATTTAGTATTATGTATTGTCATTTTTTGTCTCTTGTTATGTCCTTTGCTTTGAAGTTTATTTTGTCTGATAGATGTTTTGCTACCTTGGCTTTTCTTTTATTCCATTTGTGTGAAATACCTTCTTTCATCCTTTTACTTTCAGTCTGTGCATATCTTTTGTTCTGAGGTGGGTCTTTCGAACAGAGCACATATGTGGGTCTTATTTTCCTATCTACTCAGCTTCACTTTGTCTTTTGATTGGTGCATTTAATTCATTTACATTTAAAGTGATTATCTATAGGGACTTACTGTACTTTGCCATGTATAATGCACTCCCGTGTATAATGCTCACCCATGTTTTTGTGTATGTTATACACAGGATTATTATACACATGGTGTGTAGTCATTATACCCACGTATAATACACATCCTTATTTTTCCCTCAAAAATTTTGGCAAAAAAGTATACATTATACATGGTAAAATATGGTATTTATTGCCCTTTTATTCATTAGACTTATATTCCCCTCTCTCTCTCTTTCCTGTTTTCTTCCCAGAAAACATGCTTACTATTTTTTCTTAGAAAACAGGAAAGAGAAAACATTTCTTGCAATATTGGTGTGGTGTTAATGAACTTCTTGAGCTTTTTTTTTGGGGGGGGGGAGGCTGGAAAACACTTTATTTTGCCTTCAATTTTAAATGATAGCCTTGCTGGCTAAAGTAGGCTTGGTTGTAGGCTTTTGGTTTTCATCACTTTGAATATTTCATGCCAATCTCTTCTTGCCTGAAGTATTTCTGATGAGAAATCAGCTGACAGTCTAACAGGAGCTCCCTTGTAGATAACTAACTGTCTTTCTCTCACTGCTCTTAAGATTCTCTCTTTGTCTTTAATCTTTGACATTTTAATTGTGATGTGTCTTGGTGTGGACCTCTTTACCTTTGTGTTGTTTGGGAATTTATGCACTTGCTCGACTTGTGTGTCTTTCTTCCTCACTGGGTTAGGGCAGTTTTCAGCTATTATTTCTTCAAACAGTTTTCGAATCCCTAGTTCTCTCTCTCTTCTCCTTCTGATACCCCTGTAGCGTGGATGTTGTTACAGTTGATGTTGTCCCCAAAATCCCTTAGACTTTCCTCATTTTTAAAAATTATTTTTCCTTATTGGTACCCTGCTTAGGTGTTTTCTGTTATCTTGTCCTCTAAATTGCTGATTTGATCCTCTGCTTCATCTAACCTGTTATTGATTCTTTATAGTGTATTCTTTACTTCATATATTATGTTCTTTATTTCTGACTGGTTCTCTTCTATGGTTTCTATGTCTTTTTTCATGCTTACTATTTCTTTGTTTAAATTCTCACTAAGATCACCCATTCTTACCCTAAGGTCCTTGAGCATCCTCATAACTATTGTTTTGAACTCTGCATCTGGTATCTTGATTGCTTCCATTTCATTTAATTCTATTTATGGGGATTTCTTTTGTTTTTTTCATTTGGGGAATGTTCCTTTGTCTATCTTTTTGTGTTTATCTCTGTGCATTAGGTAGATCTGCTCTGACTCCTAAACTTGTTATTGTGTTTTTATGTTGTAGGTGACTTGTGGGGCTCAGTGGCACAGTCTTTCAGATCACCTGAGCTAGAAGCTTCAGGAATGTCTCTGTTGTAGGTTATATGGCCCCTTCTGCTGTAGCTGAGTCTTGAATGATGTTGGCTCATTTGAGGGTGGGGTTACCCCTCAGGCTGGTTGAAATTAAGGACAGACCTTGATCACAGTATATGAGCCATAATGCAGGGGTTGTCCTCAAGGTGTTGTCTCCAGAAAGGTCTTCCTTTGGACATGCCACTTATGTGGTCAGTTGGGTCAAGCTCTGGTGTGGCCTGAAGCCCACCACTGATTGTGTTGGTTCTGAGTCCACTCTGGTGGGGGTCTGGTGCAGGTCAATATCACACCCCACCTGTACCCTGCCTTGGGCTACATGTCTGGAGCTACCATGCAAGTTTCTGTTTGTAGTTGCTTCTACAGGGCCTAGGTGTACATGGGAGGGGCCAAGCTGTGTACAAGGGTCAGCTTCCCCTTGCTCTGAGCAGGGGGAAGATTAGTAAAAGGTCCGAGGCACACTGATGTCTGCCTCCTCCTGTTGGCCACTCTGCCACCCATGAGGTTTCCTTGTCTTCTTCAAGGGCCTTCCATAGAAAGACTGTAGAGTTGGCCCAGCCTGGCTGCAACCCACTGGCCCTCCCACAAGGCACGAGCTTGATATGGTAGGGCAACCAGATTGGGAGGACGGGCTAGTGAATCTCCTGCTTGAGGCCAGCAGGTTAGGCACTCAATGGAAGGAAAGTGGTCTCTGCTCCAGAGCCATACTACTCAGTCTCTGCCCAAGTCTCCAACCCTAACTTTCCTAGAAGAAGCACACTGCAGGTTCAGTTTGGGTGCAGCCAGCCAGCCTCTCTGTAGGAGCAAGCTCAGCCAGGTGGAGCCTTTGGGCATCAGAGGGACAGGTCAAATGAGCCTCCCATTGGGGGAATGGTGGGGGCTGAGCTAGCATGGGAGCTAAGAATGGCCCTTCCCCTCCACTGGAGCAGCACATCTCAGGGCTCATCTGAGTCTTGCTCTGAAGGCCCCATCGTTGCACAGCACTCTGATCTCCTTGTGGGATTGAGCTCAGCAGGGCAGGGCCATTAGTTGTCAGAAGGACAGGTCAAATGGACAAATGGCGTGGGCTGAGCTTGCAGAGATGCTAAGAATAGCACTCCCACTGCTGGAGCCACACAACCTAGCACTTAGGTCTGAGTCCTGGATTAAAGCTTCCAAGGGAGAGTTACTCCCAAGGTCCCAGCTCTGATCCCCCTGTGGGACTGAGTTCAGTAAGGCAGGGACACCAGGAGTTGAATGACAGGTCAGGTGAATCAACAGGTGGGCTTTGGCTGTGTCTGCAAGGTGGGGAAGAATGGCCCCTGTTCAAAGCTACACAGCTCAGTTACTGTCTGAGTCTCTGTCAAGAGCTTCTCCAGATAAACAGTGAACCAAAAGTCCCTGTTGGGTACAGTCAGCAGACCTTTCCACAGAACTCAAGCTCAGCAGAGTGGTGTCACCAGCAGCTGGAGGACCGGGCATTGCACTCCCCAGGCTGATGCGGTAACAGCAGGAGTGCTCCACCCTGGTAAGGTGGTTCCTGGGTCTCTAGCAGACTCCTTTCTCTCCCAGACAGACTGAATTCCCACTGATTTTCACTGCCACATGCTGTGCAGGCTCCTCTTCCTGGCTGTGGTGCTCTGGGTTAAGGATTCTGACATGGGGTTGAAACCAGTTCTCCTCATGGGGACTTTTGCAGCCAAGATACCCCTCCAAATTCTCAGCCACCATACGTGGGTGCAGGGACCAGCCCTTTTTTTTTTTTTGTCTCTGCCCTTCTTACTAGTTTCTAAATGGTTCCTTGGGTAAGCCCTTGGTTATAATACTTTTGTTCACCTGGACTTCACTTGGTTATATGGTTGATTGCTCAATAATTTGGCTGTATATTTGCTTTCTCAGTGGGAGGAGGTGAGTGTAGCTTCCACCTACTCTGCAGCCATCTTGGTACTATGCATTTTATGCTTTTAACATCAACTTTACTTCAGAAAATTTTGAACTGTTAAAATAGAGACTAAATTTTAAAAACTGAGATTGAGTTTTTAAAGAATAATAAAATAAAAAATATCATAATGCTCCCTCACAGGGTTGAGTATAAAATGAGAATATGTGTATAAGAATTGAAAGAAAATTCCCAAGCTGGTGTCATGCCTGTTTTGTTTTGTTTTAGATAAAAGAAATGAATAATATCCTGCTGTCCCTGGAGAAATTGATTGATAGCAGGAGAATGTTCCCAGCATTTTTTGAGAGGTCTCTCAACCTTGACGGGTCAATGTTTGTTTAGTCTTTCTAGTTCAATGCTCAGAAAGGTACAACACTCCTGAAGGACTTTATGCATATTTATTACACCACCGATGAATTCAAGTTACAGAGTTCCATTCTGAAGAAGAAAACTCCTGGGTTTCTGATGCAGAGCAGTGTTTTGAATAAAAGATGCTCCTCTCAACTTTGTCTCTGAAATAATGTAAACTTTCACTACCAGCTTAAGTGAGGAACTAACTGCCAGGAAGTGTAGAGCTGGTGACGAGAACTATCAAGTAAGAACTATCAAGTGCAGCAGCTCCTTGGGAAACTGGAAAGGCAACTAGGTGACTAGTACCACATCCTAAAAACCGCGTCTTCAAGCTCAGGTCTGCCCTCTAGTGGCAGAAGGTGCTAGTTACTTTCTGCAAACTTGTCCTTAAGCACATCTGTTTCCCTCAAACAGGAGTGAAAACTGAGTTCCAAATAACTAAATAAATAACTAAGAAGACAGAGAAATGAGAAACAGTTCAGATGGTACAGACTGCTGAGATGGAAAGAGATCGAGCTTCCACTTCTTTGAATATTTCACCTCTGTTTTTCTAGAAATTAAAGGAAAATATACAAAGCAAAAAAATGTATTTAAATTAAATGATGTACTCTCATTCTGTGATTTTTGTTCTGCCAAATTTTGGGGGCTTTACGAAATGATGGTGATAGTAAATGATAATTTCCTTTTAAGTCTCATGTCATCTCCCAAATGTTTTGGACATTGTTACTTATTTGTTTCATCTCTACTTCTAAAAACCAGTGTTCTAACCCACCATGACAGCCTTTCAAATTCATAATCACTGAATTATTTTCAGCTGTAATGGATGTCCAAGATCATCATATCCTGGGCAAATAAGGTATGTTCTTCTCCATCACAGTTACGGACATGAGACCTAGGCAAGATAAGTGATTTGCCTGATTCAATGTCCTTTTCACCACACCAAGATCATGAGATTTCTTTTCAGACATACACAGTCTGGCCCTGGCTGGGTGGCTCAGTTGGCTGGAGCATTGTCCCATACACTAAAAGGCTGAGGGTTCAACTTCCTGTCAGGACATATACCTAGATTGTAGGTTCAGTCCCCGGTCGGGGTGGGTATGGGAGGCAACCAATCGATATTTCTCTCTCTCTCTCTCTCTGTCTCTCTCTCATCAATGAGCATATCCTTGAGAGTGAGGATTTAAAAAAAAAAGAAGAAGAAAACATATACAGTCTTCTGTAGAAAAACTGCTAGGTTTTCATAACATGAAGGCATTGGGCTAGGGCCTGGAATAGCAGGAATCTGGCAGGGAGAATCAGTGTTTGTCCTGCTAAAGCAAGCCTTGCGACTCTCTAGACAGTGTCAGGCTGCACTAGGGGAAGTTTGGGAAGTTTGGAAAGTTAACTCGCTTAGTGGCTTTCCCTCTTGCTGGTATATGACTGAGACTGGGGGACTGGGAAAGAATTACTGTGTGAGGGTGGGGAGGAAGGCTTGTATGCTGCAGAGAGTAAATGGAGAAACAAAGCCTATAGAAAAAGGTGGGAGGAACATTTTACACCATGGAGGGAGCAGGAGAGGGGGTTTTAAAACTAGCTGTGGGGTCAAACGCATATGGGTCCCAACAATCAACCAGGTGTCTGCATGCAAGGAAGAACCAGTAACTCTCTACTAACTGCTTAAAAAATCCAAGAAGTGTATCAAAATGTTCTGTAAATTTAGATTTTCCTAATTCTCTTTAACAGCTCCAGAAAAACTGTTTTCAAATATATACTTAATGATGTTGGTGAGGACATAAAAAAAAATGGAACCCTCATGCATTGCTGACAGGAATGTAAAATGATGCAGTCCCCATGGAAATCAATTTAGCAATCCCCCCAAAATTAAACACAGTGTTGCTATATAATCCAGCAATGACATTCCTACATACATACCCAAAATAATTGAAACACAATGCTTATAGAGCACTATTCATAATAGTCCAAAGGTAGAAACAACCCAAATGTTCATCAGCTGATAAATGGATAAACGAATTATGATATGTCTGTATAATGGAATATTACTCAGACAAAAAGGGAATAAAGTACTGATACATGCCACCAAGTGGATGAACCTCAAAAAAATTATGCTAAGCCAGACACCAAAGGTCATGGATTGTATGATTCCATTTACACGATAGCCAGAATCAGAAAAATCATTAGAGACAGAAAGCCAATCAGTGGTTGTTAGGGGCTAGGGACGGGGGAGAAAGTAAGAAGACTGCTCAATAAGTAGAAGATTTCCTTCTGCGGTGGTGAAAATATTTTAGAACTAGATAAAAGTGATGGTTGCACAACATTGTGAATGTACTTAATGCCATTGAATTGTATACTTTTAAATGCTAGATTTTATATTATGTGAATTTTACCTCAATAAACAGTGAAATAAATCTTTAATGATTTAAAAATATACAATGGCTAGTCTCTTTAGTAGTTTCTAGTTAAAGAGATAATGAAAAGTATATTGCCATCTAAATAATTTCCATGTGTTCCTCTTGAATTAAGATATCAAAAAATTTTTAAAGATTTTATTTATTTAATTTTAGAGAGGAAAGGGAGGGAGAAAGAGAGGGAGAGAAACATCAGTATGTGGTTGCCTCTTATGCACCCCCTGCTGGGGACTTGGCCCACAACCCAGGTATGTGCCCTGACTGGGAATTGAACCAAAAACCCTTTGGTTCGCAGGCCGGCACTCAATCCACTGACTCACACCAGCCAGGGCAAGATATCAAATTTTAAAGGGTTCTCTTTTTCAATTGGCTGTATTTAAATCATTGCCAGCCTTTAATAATTTTAGATTATCCGTGCAATTCATTTTTATGACCTATAATTATCATTGTGCAAATAATTAGGATGAATGTGGATGAAAGGATTCCTCGATTCCATGTGCTGTGGAGGAGGAACTGCCATGGGTGATGAAATTTACCTATTCCACCATAGTACAGAGAAAGAAGTTAGAACTGTGTTTTTAAAAAGCATTAAGGTCTTTAGAATGGGTGTGCCATTGTATTCCTTATTTCACTGATTCTAAGACGCACATTTTTTTAACTTGAATATTACTGAAAATGAGCTGCCTTTAATACCCCTAAGGCCAGGTGGCTTCATAATGGAGCTGCTATTGCCTGAACTTGTATCTCACAAAGTGCTCCCTGAGCGTCAGAGAGCCAGGGAAAAACTCCAGAGACAAGAGTGGAGCACTTGTTTAAGAACATTCTTGATCAAAAAACATAGACATTAGTAACTCAATATCAAAAATAGTTCCAAAGACTTGGATTCTGAATATGAAAAATGTTTTGAATGCTTATGCAAATGTATTTCAATTCTGTTTTCCTTTTCATATTGTACAAAGATTATATAGAACATTTCTTTAAAAGATTTTATTTACTTTATTTTTTAGGGAAGGGAAAGGAGAGGGAAAGAGAAGGAGAGAAACATCACTGTGTAACTGCCTGGCCTCTCATGTGCCCCTGACTGGGAATCGAACTGGTGACCCTTTGATTTACAGGCTGGCACTTGACCACTGAGCCACACCAGCCAGGGCCATTTCTTTATAAACAAGTTATTAAATGCTCTTCAATGGGTGTAAAATAAAAATTAAAGTAATAAGAAAGCATTTTGTCATGGTTTGACAGCATTTTTGTTTCTGTCTCCATGGGCATAAAATAATAATGTCATATATTCAATGTCTTAGATTTCATCCAATTTGGTGATTATTTTCTATAAAAATATTAAATATTTGCATTATTTTAGAAATGATCCATAATCCCAAATATTAACACTAATATACCTTCTCACTTAGAAGTAAGCACATTTTAATTCAGTAAAGTTTACTTCCTCCAATAAATGTTTACTGGTAATCTGCAAAAATAACTATATTAGGTACAATGTGGAATATCAGAATAAATAAGAGAGCCCTTGTCCTAAAGAATTTACGATCTAGTGGATAAGTGATTATTTCCACTCTGGTGTGTTTCACTCATTTGTCCCTTGAAAAATGATCTGCTGAGAAATCTCTCTGTGGCAGGTCCTGCTGCAGTGACTGGGAATACAAAGGCAAAACCAAATTCTCCACCGTCACGGAGCTTACGTTCTACAAGGAAGACGTTCAAGAAAAAAGATAGACAAGTAAATGTGTATCATGTTAGATAATATAAGGACTAAAGTAAAGTTTCTCTCTCTCTCTCTCTCTCTCTCTCTCTCTCTCTCTCTCTCTCTGGAAGAGGACTGTGAAATGTTGGGTGGAGGTTGAAATTTTAGATAAGTGTTTAAAAACCCCTCACTGAAATCAGCCTAAAGGGGAAGTAGGGAGCTAAAGAGGAGCAGATCTGGCATCCATATAAAGATGAGGAGAGCTTCCGGGCAGAGGGCACTGGCAAAGGCCCGGGGGGTGGGGGGGGGGGAGGCAGGAGGGTTTGAGGTACAGGGGCAACAGTCTGACTGGAGTGGAGAAAACAAAGCGAAGAGTGGGTGGTGACAGAATCAGAAGTAGGAAGGACCAGATGTAGGTCAGAGTGAAGACTTTTGCTCTTCTTCTGAGCGAGGTGAGAAGTGAGGAGAGATGTTTGAGCAGAAAAGTGAAGGCTATGAGTTTCATTCTTAATGGGGACGTTTATGGTATGTTGAGAGGAGACTGACCGGGGAAGAGAAGAGCAGGGAAGCCAGTGAGACAGAGGTGGAAATAACGGGTGAGAGGGGAGGGTGTCTGGGATCAGAGTAGAACGAGAGAGGATGGTGAGGTGTAGTGGAATTCTGAATATCCTTTGAAGGTGGTCCTCACAGGATTTATTGTGGGATATTCGATAAAGACAGGAGTCACAGAGGGTGCCACCATCTTTGGTCTGAGCAAATGGAATGAAACTCTTATAATGAGATGAGGAAGGATCTAGGAGCTAAGGTCAAGAACTCAGCTTGGGACAAGTTAAGTTTGTGCTAGGAGGGTCAATTCCAGGAGGTCTGGAATTGGCCTGAACTCATAGTGAAACGAGAAATACATCTGTACAGCACTGGCCCCTGCCGAAGACATGGTCCAAGCTGATTGCTTGATAACTGTGGGTCCATGGAGTTTCTGGGCAGTTTGTACCAGCCTGTCAGCATGGTTCGCTGCTACTGGCAAGGTTGACAGTGTGTATCTAGTCTCAGGGAGACCCTCTGAAGTTTCTGCCATTGGGCCTGGTTACAGAGCAGCAATATGCCTACGTGCGAGGCCTATGGGACATGAGAAACCACAGCTAAGACTCCATTTTTCCCTTCCGATGGTGCGGTGTTTCAAGCACACGCCAGACTTTTCTGCTCCAAACGACAGAGCCTATTCAGCACAGCTCTTACAAAGAGAGCTTGCCCCTGGCCTTTCCTGCTCAGCAACAGCCTTTGGCTGGAGGCATGCCCCTACCTTCACATTGTTGCTGTATTGTAGCAGTCTTTTCCTGCATAAATTGTACATTTGCCACCACTGTCATTTTAGATGCTATGAGTTTTCTTTAGTAATTGACACTGCTTTAACTCTGCTTAACTCTGCTTTTCTGACAGCATTAATGCAGATTCCTATTAGACATTATTTAGGCTGATACAAAAGTGGATTTGAAAGCTCCTCCATCAAAGGTGGAGTGCGTTTCTTCACTTCAAGGAATTGGCCTTGTGATTTTCTTTGCCCATGGGATGTGGCCATAGAAACAGTGTTCCAGGTCTGGACCTAGGTCTGAAAAGGCCTGTTTCTCCTTCGCCTCTCTCTCTCTCTCTCTCCCTCCCTCCCTCCCTCTCTCCCTCCCTCCCTCCCTCTCTCTCTCTCTCTCTCTCTCTCTCTCTCTCTCTCTCTCTCTCTCTCTCTCTCTCTCTTGCATTCACATGTGAACATGCCAGGTAGCCCCGAGCCTGCTGGAAGAGAAGACCTGTGAAACTGGGTGCAGTTAGCTCAGTTATCCCAACTGACATCCCAGACATGGGAGAGCCCAACCAGGGTCAGCAAAGCCCCCTCGCCACAGCCGACCACAGATGAACGAGAGCCTCACAAAGCCCAGTTCAAACCAGCAGAACCACCCGGCTGACCTATGGATTGGGAACAAATGTCATAGCTTTTTATTATGTTTACTGAGGCTCTGTGGGATGTCACATAGCATTATTGTGACAATTGGTAACTGATACAGATATCCAAGTATAAATGTGAAGTAGGCTGTTGGATATATGGATCTAAAATTCAGGTGGCAAGTCCAAGCTGGAGGAGATTTTGAGAGCCATCACCATTGTAGTGGACATGGTCAGGCATTCCACCAGATTCCCTTGAGTCCCTTCTTATCTTTTTTGAGAGCCTCACTCCCCACTTTGATGTGCTGTTGCTTTCAACATTATGCACTGGAGTCATTTCTTCAAAGAATGGCCCCGGGGCCACTGGAAACACTTCATCGCACAGAGAGCTAGAAATGTCGGACAGCCCTTGAGCAATGACTGACACAGGGCGGGACTGGGGAGGGGGACGGAGGAGAATGTTTGAAAGTCCAGTTCCTTCATCTCAGGAAAGCTCAGAGGCGTAAGTGAAGCTGCAGAGTTTCCTTACACCTGGGATCAGGTCAAAACTGCCCTCCACAAGATGGCCTGAGATTGTACCTGTGCCTGGCTTCCTCTCCTACTTGTTTTGCGTCTGTCTCCCCCTCACCAGTCTGTCCTGGGAGTACTTGCTTAATAAACAATTGCACACAAATCCTTATCTCTGAGGGTCTGATTCTGGGGCACCCAATCTGATTCCCTTGAATCCCTTCTTATCTTTTTTGAGAGCCTCACTCCCCACTTTGATGTGCTGAGACACATAAATTATATTTGAAGCCATGTGTGTAGATTTATAGTTTTTGGTTTGCTTGTTTATAGAAGCAAGGCAATTTATATTCAGCTGGAATACGATTTCCTAACTAAGCCATCATCCCCTCAATACATAAATGTTGGCTTCAGGATGCAAGTATAAAAATTAATAGGAGAATCGGAGTGTGTATGTGCCCGTGTCTGTGTGTTGGCGTGGAGCACAGGGCAAGGGCTACAGGGCCCTGGGTGTGGTGTCGGCCAGTAGGAAAATGGAGGAGCAGCCTCGATAGGAGAGACTGGGGAATATATTCTGGATTCCAGAATGTTTTGTCCATGATTTAAGGATAACATGGTCAAACTCCAAACAGGAAAAATAACCCTAAGTGCATATCTTTATCCATTCAAAATATGTAGTCCAGGCCACTCTCTCCATGTCTGGCCCTGTGCTGTGCACTGGGGACACAACATGAACCAGCAGAATAAGTCTGCCCTCACTGCACTTGGAGTGGATGGCAAAGGACAGACAGCCCTTAAATAATTATATAAGTAATTATTCAATTACCATTACTGTGTTAGAAGGAAAAAGTAGAAGGCATTATTAAAGTGAATAACTGGGGGCTGGACGAACAGAAAAGGCCTGTCTGAAGCAGGGACACCAAGGCTGAGTCTGAAGGATGATGAATAGAGTTAAACAGACACAGAGGTTGTGTGTTGTGAGTCTGGGGACACGGGTGAAGGTGTTTTCTTCAAACTCCAGCCCTGAATGTTGTTAAAGCCGAGCTCTAGCCACAAGCACCATTCCAGCAAGACCGTGTGTCACTTGCCCTCCCAGGCCATTGTTTCTGAACGTGGACTTTGTCCCTGCCTGAAATTCCCCCACCTGGAGGCCATCCACTCATCTCTCAAGGGTAAGTTAATGCCTTTTCCTCTTTGAAGCTTTTGCTGATTCCAGGAAATGTCAGACATTCGCTCTGCCGTGTGCCTTGAGCATTCTTGGCATATCACAGGTACTTGTTAAATATTCATGAGATGTTTAGTGAATAAATGTAACAGCACATTATTCAGTAACTTTTTTTTTACATGTTTAACCCATCTCCAGAACCTGAGCTCCCTAGAAACAGAGGCTGCGTCTTGCTCATCCATCTGATGCTTGACTTGTGGCACTTTTAAAATGTTTGCTGAATGAATGCATGAAGTTAAAGAATTGGGGCTGTGATAAAGGAAACCAAGGAAATGAGATTTCAATGTAAATCAGGGTCAGATCACAGAAGGCCTTAAACTTCATCTGAAGGAGTTTGCACTTCATTGTATAGGACATGGGAGCCATTAAGAGTGTCTGAGCAAAAGACCAAGCTGTTTTGAAGGTAACTGTTCATAGAGGACACAAAAGGCAGCAGCCAGGGGAGCCTGAAGGCAAGTAGGCCAGGTAGGAAATTACCTAGATTAGTGGCAGTAAAAAGGGACCAAGGTAGGAGACCCAAGGAAGGAGGAGGGGGCCGCAATCAGAACTGAGAACTGATTCCCTGTGGGAGATTCACGCTGGGGCACTTGCCACCAGAGGCTGCAGTTTGCATAACTTCTCTATGTTTCCCAAGAATTCTCTAGAGGCACACGATAAGTAATTAAGAAATAGTTACATTCTCCAGAGAATAGCTGAATGCCCTAGCTAATTTCTCTAATTCTGATTTAACAAGAGGGTGAGAGAGCTAATGCCACAATTCCTTGTTGGTTAATGCCCACCAGTCTCAAAATGAACACCCCAGCAACAGCATAACCTAAGTTACTTCTAGAAGCTTTGCCATATTAGCTCCTAGCTTCTGGCTTCCCTCTGATAACTAAAGTTAAAATTTCATTTTTATTGCTTCTTCCCCCTTAGCTTTAATTACTGATACAGCAGACAATGTTGTGGCTTTATTTGTTTACTAAAAGTAAATAAAATGTAAAGAAAAGGGAGCATACCAAACACTTGTAATGTATTACAAAGTTTATACCAGAAGTCAAGAAGTAGAAAATTTAAGATTTTCAAGGCCCATGAATGTTAATTTATCTGCTCTGCATATGTTTTAAAAGATGTTTCGTATTTAATCCTGAATCCAAACGAATGGTCTGTAATGTGGGTGGGTTGGCATTAGCATAACTCATCTTTTGATTTTTAATTTCATAAACAATAATCATAATATTTATGAGCAACTATTCGGTGTACTCCTAAGCATTTGAGGGCCCATTCTATGAAAGAACTGTATTTTAAATCCTTTTGTATCTAAAACTTTAATCTTTATGAAGCTCCTGCAAGCTATATTATCATCTCTGTTGTGCAGTTGAGAAAACAGCCTGGGAGTGGCTCAGCGACTTGCCTGAGGCCACACCGTTCGTGGGTGAGGACGCTTGGGAACAACAATCTGCTTGGCTCCCAAGCCTCCACACCACACTGTGTCTTTCTGAGATCGAACAGCAGGTCGCTCCAACACAGCAACACAACTCAGTGAAAACATTGAAAAATTTCCCTGATATAGGCAAGTAGAAAGCTGCTTTCATGCTGCCCTATGGGCAAAACAGAGAACAAGTCTCAGTAACCTTAACAGTTTCAGTGAGCAAAAGAAACTGATTCCCACCAGCAAAGTGTATAACCACCATGAAGTACATGCTTTAGAATCATTTCTTCTTTCTAATATAAATGTTTAGGCAGAAGGTCATGGCCCTGTGTGAAATGTCACCAGGCAATGTGGTCGTACAATAACAATATTGCAGGCTTCCATGGACTATTTCGTAAGAAATCTCACACTTTGGAAACGTTTCCCCCTGTACATAGTGATGCTTTTGCACTATGTGAAACAATGCTCCAAAGCATTTAAAAGTAATTGAGTGCTTATTAATATTTACAACAACCCTACAGAGTGGTTTGGAGCTGAATGTTGCCACTTACACTTTCTTTCCTGTGATGACTGATGTCTAGACAAGTCAAGGACTCTCTGGCTCCAAATCCAGTGTCCTTTTAGGCTTTTGAACATGATCCTTTACTAGTAATTCTAAGAAAATAATAAGCACAGATACTTTCCTTAAAACTGCAGAATAGAATTAGTACCCTGATCTTTTGAAGTTATGTGCTTCTGATCCTGCTGTGTGTGCACGGGTGCCTGACACAGAGCGTCACCCCTCGTGTCATTCGAACCCTCACAGCACCATCTGCAGTCATTTTTATTACCTCCATTTAACAGGCAGGGGAGCAGAATCTCAGAGATACCAAGGGAATTGCCCCAAATCACCCACCTTGCACATTGTAGATCCAGGGTTCAAACCTAGGTCAGCAAAGCCCATGCTTGTCCTGCTCTCCTGTACTACCTCTCTTACTTTAAAAAAAAAAAATACTGACATCTGTCAGAAAATTTTAGAAACAGGCATGAGAAAACACGGATAGTTAAAATTCACAGATAACTGCCAATTCTTACTTTGGCATTTCTGCCAGACCTTTAATTAGAAAATCAGTACCGTTCCACAGTCAAATTGGCTGTTTTGAAATTCCCTGCTTCCCCCTGGCCTGCGCTCTGCTGGAGTGAAAACCGTCCAAAGCTGGATGTGACAACACACCAGGCGACACATTTCTGTGTAATCAGGACTTGCTTTTATATATGTGCTCCGTTTAGAGTAACTTCCAGGCATCACTGTTTTATGTTTTAAGTAGGACATTCATAATATCACTAAAAAGCAACATTATTACTTATAGATATTTTTTATCACGTAAGTCCAGGATGAATGTGTTGAGTCATCACAGCAGACTAACATCTCTCACTCCTTTCCTCAAAGCATACCTGCGTTATGACACAAATGTGCCAGGAGAATGCTGATGTTGTGTTTCTTTTGAAAGGGAGAGAGATGGGGAATTGGTCAGGAAAGGTTAGCAAGCAACTCCCAGCATCCAAAAGAGAAAGAATCAGAATGCAATCTCTTTCTACTCAAGAATTTTTATCTGGCTTTATAATAAACAGAAACCTCTTTTATTGTTAAAAGGTATTTCCCAAGACATCCTTAGGATGTTGTCCTCTTTGTAGAGTTTATCAAGTCAGTTGCTTTAAAACTCAACAGATCATGATAGAACTGAATGTGATAAAGGACATACAACCAAGTTTTAAGAAATTATATTATCTGACATTCATATGTGCTGTTTTTTTAAAACTTGCTTTTAGAAACTGTTAGGAAACTTGGGGTGTAGAATCTCTTAATGTTTTCATTTTTATTTTAATTTTTATTTTATTTATTTTTTCCATCACCATTTAGTACCCATATACCCTCTTCCACTGCCACCCCCAATCCCACCCCAGGGTGGAGAATCTTAACAAAATGTATTGGAAGTATAGATTGTTTCTGATTCTTAAGCTATTTAACTTACATGTAAAGTTCACATACACCAAATATTCAGTGCCACCCCTTTCCTGCTCTCATACCCCAGTCAGGATCCCCAGTGACACTGCCCTGATGTGACATGCCATACAGTGGGTCCGGCAGCAGAAGAAAGGACAGCATTATGGAGAGAAGTTACAGTGTTGGGGAGCTGATTCCAGAGTGGTGAGGTGGAAAATCATGCGCTTTGGAGTCAACAGGGCTGGATTTAAACATCAGCTTCACTGTTTACTAACATAGGACCTTAAACAAGTTATATAACCTCTCTGAGCCTCGGTTCTGAACCTATAAAACAAAGGCAATAATACATGAGGTTATTGAAAGGATAAAATGAGCTGATACACATGTAACCCTAAGTGAAGCCATAGCCCACATGGTCCAGTTCCAGACGAGTGCCACAGTTAAAGAAACAGCATTTACAGGCTAACTATCACGGAATGGCAATTCCAACGTTATGTAAGTTTTTCAGCATTAAAGAGAATCTGGTCATAACCAACTGCAATATTTCTCAGAGCTGTCTGTTTCTTTTACCTAACTGACTTGTACCCCCAGTCTCTGGAGTTCTTCACTGACCTACAATCAAAGGATACTCGCCCCATGTCCTTGCTTTCTCTGTCACTCCCACCTTACCTGCCCCCCCCAACTTATCCATTTCAACTCTTTCCCAGTCTTTATTACAAGGATGACTTAACTTCTTTTTTTTGGAAAGTCCTTTCTCTTCAATTTTAGTCTCTCCAATTCTATGTTTGTCTGGTCATTTTGCATAACAAGTAGAGAGAAACCATCCTGAGAAAGAAATATCAGTGATCTGCTATAGAAGGTGAACATTGGCAGATAAGGAGGTTTAAACTAAACTGAAAATGAGAGGCTTTTTCCTTGTCAGAATGGGAGATTAATGTGGTAGAAAATCTGCCAGCATTCTACTTCAGTAATTTTCACCTAAGATCCATGTAAAGAAATAGCACATGGTCTGGCACAAAGTAAAGTCTCAGTATTCATTAGTCCCTCTTCCATTCAGCATCTCTTCTGGATGCGTACTGTTATATAACAAACTGTACCAAAATTAAGTAGCTGAAAAGGACAATGACTATTATCTCTCATGGTTCTGTGGATGACTGAGATCACCTGGCCAGCTCTTACTTGGGGTCTCCCATGTGACTGCAGTCAGATGGACCTGGGCCTGGAATCATCTGAAAGCTCAACTGGATAGTCTGGTGACAGCTGGGATGAATGGAAGAGCTGGAGACGAGCCAGGTCTCTCTCTCCCCATATTCTCTCTTTATGTGATTGATTTGGGCTTCACAGAATGACAGTCTCAGGGTGGTCAGACTTCCTGCAGAATGACAGTCTCAGGGTGGTCAGACTTCCTACATTATATCGGGCTTCCTTAGAGTGAGTATTTGAACAGACCCAGGCGGAAGCTACAAGGCTCTTTATGAAGTAGCCTGAGAATTTACAAGGGCATCACTTTTGCCGGTTAAAAGCAAGTTGTAGGGCCAGCCAGGTTCAAGGAAAGTTACATAAGGGCACGAAAACTGGGATGCATAGTTGATTGGGGGTCAGAGGCATCTTTGGAGACCATCTATCATATAGCCCACACAACTTACCCAAAAACATTTTCTCCCCATTTTGGAAATTTAGATGTGTTTTGTTATACTTTATAGTTAATATTTCTGAAGAATAGAGAATTTGGGGCAGATTGGTAGCTTCCTATGTTAAGCCAACAAAGTTGAGTAGGAAAACATCTATTCCCTTCCTGTTGGAGAAGCAGAGGAGCCCTAAAATCAGACGGCCTGAGTCTGACACTTGACTCCACCCTATAGTATCTCCTAAAATAAAGCCTGAGGTGTTGTTATATCCCAGCATTTCCAGCCTATAACTGCAACAAGACATTCTGGTCATGAGACATCTTAACCTCACCCAGGAGTGCTAGGCAGTTGACAATAGTTTCAAAAAGTACAGGTAATGTAATTTGTAATGTGAATATAGGAAATAAAATTCAGGTTACTGGCAAGCATGCAGGACGGAAGCTAATGAAACTTGTACTTGTTTGGATGTGCGACATATCCACACCATTTTGTCTTTGGCTTCATTGGAAAATGATGCAAAACAGCACCCTACTTGGCCTAAACTTTTTCAGTCCATTTTTTAATATTATTAGGAATTCAACCAATGGCAAATTAATTTGGATGAACAAATATAAACAAAGCTTTACAGATAAATACAACAAAGTCTGCTACGTGTCAACAATTCTGGGAAGCACAACTGGCTAGAAGTGAGTGGAATGTGGGGAGACTGGTTTTTAAGATGGGTTTGAGGAGCTGGAAGATCATCCTCACCATTCACAGGGAGAAGGCAGCCCAGGCTCCACTGAGCTTTCAACACATCTTTAGAAATCAAACAACAGAAACACCAAAAGGGCCCAAAGTCTTCCTGGGTTTGGGCATGGGGTTGCAGTATTAGTATAACAAGGTTTAGGGTAGGAGTGAGGTACCTCAAAGGAATAAGAACTATGTAATCTTTTTTATCTTGTCCCCAAGTTTATGGTACAGACAGAGCAGTAGAGAGCAGGGTTAGTCACGGTTCTTTGTGAAGCAGCAGAAACCAAGTCTGGGCAACTTGTATGAAAAGAAATTATTTTGAAAGGATACACAGCACAGAAAGATAGAAGAGGAGGGCAGATTCCCAAGCAGACAGGCCCGTGCGTATCCGGGAGATCACGGTAGCAGGAATTACTAAGTGGTCTTGTCTGGACAAGGAGGGATGAATCATCACAACCATTTCAGTCTTTGTATCACTAAGCTCAGGGAGAAAGACAGCAATTAGCCCACTGGGGATAGTTTGCCCAGCCATTGCCAATCAATCAATATCACCATGATTCAAATCCCATTGGAATATATCTAATGGGAGAAGGATAATTCCTCCAGATGAGTGCCTTTGCCCAAAGAAAGTCAAGGGTGGTGGACCACCCAAGGTAACATGTATCTACTATAAAAGTCAGTAATAGATATATGCAAAAGCAATAATACCAGTAGCAAAATAAAGGGTCCTGCCTCTGCAGGTAGAATAATCAGGCATGTGGATGGGGAGAGGGCTGCATTGCTAGACAAACCAGAAGTGACTTGTTCTGCTCCAAAAAGCAAAGAAGAAGTTGAGAAAGAGGGATACTTACCATCTGAGACAATAGGTCTATTATTATTTTGTATCCCATTTGATCCTCCAAACTCCTGTAGCCAGATGACATACCAAACACAGAAACATCGTTTTTCAAAGACCTAAGCACTTACAGAAAGGAAAGGGCTACTAGTAAATCAAATGTTAGTTTGAACTAATTAGTTCTGTTTGTTTTCCTGTTAATCCCAGTGAGGGATTGTGGTTGGAGGAAAGAGGTGGAAAAGGAAGATGGTGATTTGGGTGCTCTAGCGAAGTCAGGGCTGACCTAGGTGAAGTGCAAGAGCTTAGGGTAAATGAAGGATCAGACGCTTGGAGAAATGGAGGTCAGCAGTGGGGAAAGGCAATCAGGGTGGCCGTGGACCCTGAAAAGTGGGAGTAGAGCTTCTTCCTTTTACTCTCTGCTAAAAATTTAGTGGTTCCCCAGTCTTAGTGTAGAACTCAGGCCCCTATTGTCATTCAGGCACGTTAGGGGTCAAACCGGCTTCCTTCTATAGAAGATGCCTTGCAACCAAATCACATTTATGTCCCTGTGGTTTGAGAGGAAAGCATCTTGGGTTTCTAAACATCTACTTATAAACTTTTGGAGCATGGCTTTTATATAAATTGGGTACTGTCTATTACGTATCATTTATACTCTGTTATTTTGTTGGTAGGATTTATTCTGAGTGATCTGGCCTGGGGGAGTTTCATCATCAAGCAAACATTCATCTCTTACACATGTAATTTGGTTAAAGCCCCAATGATGCACAGTGGTTTTTATCATGTCTGCCTCGGTCTTTATTTAGTCTCACTGATTAACTGGCTCAAATCCTGTTGGAGTACAGATAAACAAGCGTTTAACAAATTCAAGGGTACCTCACATTCTCCCTAGGGACAATGAGAAACCCAGGAGCTCTCTAAGGTTCCTAGGGACCAGAGGGTAAGTGGGAAGGAGAGGAGTCAGGTTACCCAGGTCAGAACACTGTGGAGGGTGCGGGGAGGGCAGGTGGCAGGAGGTTGGGGGAAACCTCAGGGCCCTCTGCAGAGGATTATATCTGTGCCCAGTTAAGTAAGACATCTTTCCCCTTTCTCTTAGCTTGTCCTGCTCCCTGCCTACCAGGACAACCTAAAACCAGAGAGGAAAGAACAAAAGTGAAAGCACAGACCAGCCCTCTTTGGTCCTCTTCTTCCTGGAGGGCCCAACCAGCTAGCCCAGGCCTGCACCTTTGCAGGGAAGGAGTGAAGAATGGAACTTTAAGCTGGACTGTAGTGTGTGTGTGTGTGTGTGTGTGTGTGTGTGTGTGTTTTGAAAGTCTCGAGAAAGCCATGCCCATGACCATTTTACAATGTAAAAAAATGAAACTGCATGACTTTTTCAGTTAATTTATCTTGTTCTATTAAAAAATAAAAGTTAAGAATATGTGGGGTTTTGATCTTAAATCATCAATATGGCTAATCAGGAAGTTTTTAAAAAACAGTAAAATCAGATGGCTCTTGGGAATTAAGCCACATATTACTATGGTTTTACAGATCGAGAATTTTGAAACACCCAATTATGACCTTAAATGTCATAATTGTACCTCTGTTTTCTGTATTGGCAAACACAGAAGATTTTGAAAATAAAGTCAAAATGAAGAGCTCTTTTTTAGCTGGCATCTGTGCAATATCCTCACCTGTGAAATGGGAGAATGGTATTCATCTCTACATGCTTTGAACTCCAAAAAACTTAATGCCACTTAAAAGCATGAGATTTTCAAAATTCCATTCTCCAGGCTGAGAGAGCAAATGCACCATGGGCTTATCATCTTGTGTTATAGTGACTCAGATCATGAGAAACTATAAAGGTTGTATGTTGTTTAACGACTCAATGACTGCTAACAGTGGAGTTCTTTCTCTGGAGTCATTTATGTGTCAGATGAATACATAAGCCAAAATCACAACCAAGAACTGTGCACTGAACATACAGACCATCTGGAAAGAAATAACCTAATTTTACTGCTGGGCAAATAAAAGGCATAGAACTAAAATATCAGTAGGTAGCAATAAACTAAGTAATCCAGACCCCTTTACCCCATTAAGTCCAAATTATAAGACTTACTTAATTACAGGAAGTTCATTGCCACCTGCTTCTGGCTCAGTTTCTCTAAATAATGTGTCTGAATGTGTGTGTGTGTGTGTGTGTGTGTGTGTGTGTGTGTGTGTAGTTTAAGAGTGCTGGAATGTTCACTTTTGTGAAAAATGAACAAAAGACTTAGATGTGCTATTTTAATGGCTGGATCTTAAGATTTCACTTCAATAGAATATATTCAGCATAGCATTGTAGTTTTGTATTTCTGCTAAAAATTGATAAGACACATTGTACTGGGTTTGTTGGCAGTAAGCCTATAATTAGTAGTTTTATTTTCCAAAAATAATTTCCACAAAAAATCTGCATAAGGTCAAATTTCCAAAGAAATTTGGCCAATTTTCTAAAACACTGGAAAGGGTGCCCCATTGGGATTTTGCTATCTAGTGTCCATTAATGTGGGTTACTTCTGGTTGAGAAGAGCAGTGATATGTCTGCCTCCACGGGGCAGATGTGAAGGCAGAGCACAGGCAGGACGAGGGGGATTTACTGGCATCGAACATCAGGGGTTTCCGATGATTGAAACCACAGCTGACACCCATCTTCACTTCCACTCCCATTTCAGCCCCTAACTATTTTCAGGGCAAAGAACTCTTTAGGCTTTACATCAGAGGTTAAATTTAGTGGTAGATGTGAAATGGGGAGTTAACGGAAACTCTCTTCCCACTCAAAACACATCATCAGGTTTGGGAGAAATGCACTTGCCTCAGATGCAAAAAGAACACAAAGAAATGACAGTGAGGAGAGAAAAGAGGACCAGATTACAGGCTGGATCTAATCTTTGGCTGAATTCCATTAGGACTGTGTGGTAAGCTCCCAGATCTAACTTGAGTTAGGGCTGCAACAGTGAAAATGCTTTAAGGTATTACAAACATTCAGTGGCAATGTTCTGTATTAGAAGATGAAGGCAGGATGGTTTATAGTTCCCTAAGCATACACAAGACACTTCAAAAAGAAAAAATAGTCAGGGTGTGCTGTGTTTCCTGGATGGCACCCTGCAGGTGTACAAGCACGGGGAAATGCGGACAGTAACATGTCCACCCTCTCAAGGCTAAACGCCAAGATGTGAGAAAATCCTGCTTCACTAGTGTGACGTGAAATCATTATTCATATCAGTCTTCAACTCGGCAATGATTCGAATGGCTTTTTTTCTTTGCAGAAGTCCTTGCATAATAAATGGAAGAACTCAGAGATTGTCCTAGTTCACAGACTTGCTTTCTCTTGCCTGGAGTCAAAACTTGGGTTCACCCCATGAGGCTAGAGGAAAACTATGACTAGAAATGTGTTGTTCCATACTGAAATCATTCTGGGTTCCCATGTTTGATGACTCAGGCCTCTGTTTACACACACACACAACCATTTTCTACCCACACTCCTCCACAATTATTACTGTGCCCAAAGTAGCCCTTCCCTAATAGAATCAAGACCATGCAGTGGGCCCAGGTGACCAGTACCAACCTCTCTTCCCCTCTTTCTCCCTAACCCTTTGCACCGGATGAGTTTCCCTGTGGGTCCCTCTAGTCTGATGTCTGCCTGTCACCTGTCCTCAGTGAGATCACTTTGGCCTATTTGATATGTTTTGTAGTATTGGATGACTTCAGAAGGGAAATGGTTAGGGTTTCTATGTCTACTATTTTAAGAGGCTCCTTGGACTTTATGCAAATTTTCCTACCTCTTCACCACAACCTTTAAGATCCACCTATCAAAATGTTATATTGTACTGTTCTTTGGAGCAATGGATGTCCATTTGCATTTATCTGCACAGGTCTAAGAGACCATACAGATGACTCTTCCCAGAAGGCTATCCTTACCTTTTGGACCCTGCTATATTCTCCTCCTAGTAAGGCGAATACAGACCCTCGAGAAGGGTGACCAACTCCTTCCAAAAATCCTTCCTCAGAGACTGTGAACTGGATAAAAGTCAGATGGTGCTTTGGGACCATGTCTTGAGGCTGAGCGCTCCAGGATGTTTACTGATACAGACAAACATCGTCAGGCTCCATGATGCCCTGCTCAGAATCCGACACCATGTAGTTGACTCACCATGCTGGTTGTCCTTCTGCAGTCACATGGGCAGTGCCTTAGTCTTCTGAGTTTGAAGAATAGAGACTATAATGATCTGAGGGCTAGCAATGAACCCTCCGTGACCTAAGGCAGAAGCAGGACATTTCCATTTTAGCTACAAGGTGGACAGATTCTTCCCCAGCCTGGGCCTAGCTCCTCTCCATCTTCATCCCAGAGTCAGGGTTCAGTACCCACCCACCCAGATCTCTGATTCACATTCACATGGAAAACATCTTGTTCCCATTAAGGGGAGTCTCCTTCCTATATGAGTCCCTGGAAGCGACTCTCCCACTCCTTTGACTCCAGGCAGAGTACAAGAGTGCCTGGCATGGGCATGCTCCTTTCTCCTGCTCTGCTCCTAACTCTGGTGGCCTTCCTTTCTTCTCTATTTTCTCCTCCAGCGTCTTGCCGTGGGTAACCAGCCCAGCACTAGACAGGCTCAGTTCCCTTCCAGGGGAGCTTTAGCTTCCATGTAACCAGGTGCCATTTGCCTGCAGCTGGCTCTGGGAGGATGTGCCAAATGCCCAACCTCATCGACCAATCACATGTACCTTCCAGGAGTTTATGCTGAAAAGCCTGAATTTAAATTTTCCAGGTAAGCCCCAACAATGAGCTCCCTTTTGGGATTCTTTCTTCCAAAGCAATGTCAAGATTAGTCACCCTTCATCTGGGCTGTCATGGCCTCATTTCAAACACTAGTTGCCTCACCTCTAGATTAGATGTTCTTCAAGGGCTGGTAGATGCTTTACTGTGCCTTATTTTTTCATCTGTATAACGGGGGAAAAAATACATGTAGAGTCCTTAGAAGTCTGGTACAAGTGAGCTCGGTAAACAATAACCATCATCATGATGATAATAATAGCTTAAGATAATATTAATGCAGTTGTTACATCCCTGCCACCAATCATACGTAGGGCCTCAAAAATTGGTTGTTGAGTAGTGATGTTATGGAAAACTCTGAGGACACAAGGTTTGCTGGACTGGGGGAAGCATTTTAGGAACCAATGAGAAAGCAGCAGATGGAGTGTGCTCCTGGACCCCTCTTCCCAGTCCCCATTTTACTCCGTGTGACAGCTCAGTGTTTCCCCATCACTGCAGCCTCCAGGAAGGGAAGACTGGGGTTCCTGTTTTGTGACATTTCCACTATTTTAAAGAAGTTGAGTTTTCAGGAAAAGTCCTTCAATGACTGGCTCATTCTCTCTCGGTGCTGAGTTCCCTCACTAGGTACCACCAGGTAATGAGTGGCAGCAAAGGAGGATTGCGTAGGTGCAGTAATTAGACTCATTTCAGGAACAGAGCTCTGATAATGGAAAAACAGACAATTCAATATCTGCCAAGCTTTTCATGAGCACACACATGGTTTATTAAGACAATTAGTACATCTGTTCACTTCTATTTCTGGGTATAAACAGAAAATACACTAGTTAAAGAGGGACCCAGCATTTTTATACATAAGAACTATACCCCCACCACTTGTTGAAATTCTCAACACGTCATAAAAGCAACATTTGAAAATTTACCATTTACTATATATAAACCTCTGTCTTGAAGAGACAAGCAAAAACATTACCAGATACACACTGGGTACATTGGCTCTAATTTAGTTATTGCAGCTTTATTTTCCCCTTGCATAGCTCTAAGGAAAAGTACCTCATAATCCACTTTTGGGAGGAAACAAAAATGCCAGATGGGATTCTTGATCATCTTTTGTATTGGTTGACCCTGCAACCTAGGCATGAAAGACTGAGTTAGGGACTGGGACTCGGCCTATAGGTAGACACGTATAGAATGAGGTGGTCTCGTACAAGAACCTTGCTATCTGAAGCATTCTCTGTTAAAAGAGGGCTGGCATAGCTTTCTTCTGGTCACCCAGGGAAGGGCACAGTTGGTAGCAATGGTGGAAACCAAGACACATAGAAAGAGAAGGTGTTAAGCTAAAGCCATGTTGTTATATGGTAGAGCAGAAATTGTACTATCAAGTAAAAGCAGAGGAAGTCAGAGACAGAGAGATAAACAGGACTGGAAAGTCACTAGGAGAAGGAACAAGGGACTTTTTTTCCTGAAATGACAGCTACTAGAGTTTATCAAGCCCATGTACAACATGTTACAAAGTAACATGAGGAGTAATGAGGAGTAATGAGGAAGTAATGAGGAGAAAGGTGGGGATAAACTGTATGTAGTCCAGAATCCTGAAGTCAGAGAGGGTTTGCTGGATTCTGAGTTACTCTTCTAGCAAGGGCCTCTGCTGCCTTTCCCTGCAGGGCAGCTCAGTGGTTCATGGCATGGATTGTACACTAGAGTCACCCAGGAAGCTCTTCAAACGGCTCAGATGAAGAAGGGTGTTCTCAGGCCAATTAAATCAGAGTCTCCAGAGATTGGGTCCAGGCATTGGCATTTTTTAAGTGTTCCCCAAGTGGTTCTAAATTGCAACCAAGGCTGAGAACCAACAACTTAACTTTATTTAAAGGATTGTTTCTAGTTTCCTACTAGACACTCTCAGTATCGATTTCCACTGATGTGGGCAATTCCTGTGGACAGAGAGGAACTCTTAGGGCACTGAGACCTAATAGATACAGGGTCTGGCAGAAGTAACACCTGCTTGCGTGTGGTTAGTAGGGTGACAATATGAGTGTAAGAATTTATAGTTTTACTTTGAACATTTCACCAAAAATGTCATATGGTGTACTTGAGTTTGATATTGTTATTTTACAGAATTACATGCTTATGATTCTGTATTAAAAGAGTTTGTAATAAAAAGGGGGCATTATTTGTGCTGGACCCTGTATTTGCCATTCTCCTCAATCCTTTTCAATTACTAGAACTTTCTTCCTGCCTATATTAACATGACAGCTACATACAGGTAATAATTCTCCCTCTCTCTTCCTCTCTCTCTTTCCCTTGCTACTAATTTTTATTAGAAAGTTTCAGTTTGTTATTAAGCTCTCCTACTTGAGATTTCCATAGTGGTTCAGAAGATAAAATTTCTCAGATATACTTTCTCTAGGAAAAGCCATCTATTTATAAGAATTACAGAATGTGGTCTCCTTTACTCATGTAGAGTTCCTCTACTTTGATAAATGGAGTCACTCCTTTCCTTATGAATATTTCATAGATCATATAGATCAAAACATAGATCAGCAAAAAAGGGGTTCCCTCCTCTAATGCACTGAATATACCTTTCTTTTCTTCATCTAGGCAAAAGATGAGGTGAGGTGCCTGATTATATTTTATTGTGCAGGCACCCCTTGTTTATCTGCACTTCTCTTTATTGCGCTTCACAGGTGTTGCATCTTTCACAAATTGAAGGCCAGACCCTCCACCAGCCAAAAGATTAAGACTGGTTTTAAAATAGAGACAGACTCATAGATAGAGAGCAGGCTGACAGCTATGGAGAGGGGAGGTTAGGGAGTGGAAGGATCAATGAAAAGGAGAAAGGGCTCATGGATATGGACAACAGTGTGGTGATTGAGGGCGGGGTGGGGAAGGAGGGTATAAGGTGGATAAATGATAATGGAAAAAATACAATAAAAATATTTTTTAAAAAAAGACTTGCTTTATTGTGATACTTGCTTCATTACCATGGTCTGGAACCAAACACGCAATATCCCCAAGGTATGCCTGTAGTGTAATAAAATCTCGAAACACAGATAGACACAGCTGAGCTGCCTCTTACTGTTCTTTCAGTCTGGTTCACGTTGAAATACTCTTTCCCAACTTTGCTGTCCTGAGTGTCACTCTAGACACTGCTTGCCTTCTTGGTTTATTAGCTCCTGTCTTCAGACGTCAATGTCCTTCCACGCCCGCTTCTTTTATGTTCTTCCTCTACTGGGCCCTAATCTTTGCTCCTGCATGTTAAAATTCCCCTTCTCACTTTCCTGGTTCCTGTTTCTGTTTTCCTTTTCTTAATGCCATGCTGACATCACCTTTCCAGCTTTATATAGCTTACATTATCCTTACAGCTATTCATTTATAGCTTTTAAATGATTTCTTCTGGGAATTTTAAACTCCTAAATTAAAGATAACAGAAATATTTACATCTTGGCTTTTAAAAAATTGTATAAAAAATAATATCCTGTAGATACCTTTGCAAAACTAAGTTACATTCCTATAACTCAAAGGTTAATAGTGCCTTTCCAGTTACTCTAAAAAACCTCTGCCAGTGAAATAGTGTGACACCTTCTGGGTTCTACAACTTCTTTCATAGGATCTTTCTCTTTGGTTCAGTTCCACTAAATCCTCATTTATCACATTGTCTACTGTAAGAATCTATTGTGATAAGGAACCCCTTTTTCTCAGCGAGTATCCTAGAACAGTGGATGTCTCACACATTATATAAATATGAATCTCCTGAGGATGTTTGGAAAATTAAGATTTTGATTCTACAGGTCTGAGTGGAGCCTAAGATTCTGAATTTACAACCAGCTCTCAGGTGCTGCTGATACTGTTGGTCCAGGAAAGCACATAGGGGGCTTCTTGGCAGTTTTGGTGTTTTCACCAAATGTTTTATCAAGAAACCTTTCTCTGTGCTTGCTAATATGTTTTCAGATTAACTCTCAACCAATTGCTAAATTAAGATTAGGCCAACAGCCTCCATTACTGATGTTGGTTCTCTAACTGCACTTAAAAATTTTGTTGTTTCATTTTGTCAATCAGTCTTTCTAGTTTCTGGCTGATCATTCAACTCTCGGTCCTTAATCATTCCTATAGAACAATTCATGTACAACAGTGGCCATGTTTATTTCATTTTTTAAATATATTCTTTTCTTTGTAATACACTGTGTTCTTTTAGTGCCTTTAAACTTCCCCTGTTTTTGGATTTATCAGACATGATGGAAGTATGAGTGTTTATAAAACATCCAAAAACAAAGCTCTATGTCAAAGACTTAAAAAACAAGTGGTCAAGATGAAAATGCACACAAGTGAAACTATTTTTTAGTGATAGGAAGAGTCCTTTTGCTCTGATTTTGTGATTTGTTGGAATCTATACAATTTAGTAAATTGAAAGCTTATCAGTGGAGGAGTTTATTTCATTGAATAAAATAAAGATTTCTTCTTTCCCAGTACCAGAGGCATCTGTGTCTGTAAATTTGGTCATTTAATCACTCACCAGGTTGTTTCTGGGAGGGAGAGGAAGGCTCAATAAACAGTACCCCTCTCTTTCACTTGTCTGCATCAACTGAGAGATAAGACAATAGCATCACCATAAAATGGCTGAAATGTAACTTTCATTTCTGGCAAGGACGATGACACACATGGCTTGTATTCATGGGTGAGCAGAACTCCTACTCCTGAAACTTAGTTTAAGACTTGCCCACCTACTCACAGAAAGCACTGGCAGCCTCCTCCCCTGGCAGCCTAACTTTATAGTAAGTACTCTTTGTTGGAAGTTTGCATCCAAGGAAAAGAAGAGAGTATGGACCCTTATTCCCTAGCTCACTAATCAGCAGTCACCTGTCCTCCACCAGGAAAAGCCCAGAGTATTAGACTAGTGGAGGAGCCTCACCCACATGGAGAAAATATCGAGAGTGGGGAGAAGAGGTGTTCTCCTTAACCATAAACTGGGTAGTCTATCTTACTTAGTTCCAGACAAACCAATCAACAGTGGTATGTAAGTTTCTACTATACACCATTCACTGTTTTAGGTGCTGGGGACACAGAGTTCAATAAAACAGAGTTAAATCTTGACAGACGGCGCCGTTTACCCTAGTGTCTGTACTTGTGCAGCCTACCTTCCTCACCTCATCTAGTTCTAGTCCTGTCAAATCCCGTCTTTACTTAAAATTTTGATATTTTGTCCTTCACAGATTTTGCCACTGAGATGAATGCCTTAACCTGCCTTACCCTCGTCCTAACACTGCATTTAAAATAAATGTGTGAATAAACAAATAACTTTAAAAATTAAACAACTATTAAATAAGTTATCAGATAGTGGTGTATACTAAGTTAAGAAACAGGGTATGTGATAGGAAGTGATTGGGTGGGTAACTTGCATGGTCAGGGAAGACTATCTAGGGAGATGGTATTTAAACTCAGACCTGAATGCTGTAAACAAACCAGCCATGAGACAGTTTGGAGAAAAGCTTGTGAAAATGTCTCAAAATAAAAATGAACCTGGAATTTGCAAGGAACACACACCCGCACACACAAGGTTAGTGTGGTTTAAACATCAAGGACCCAATAGGTGAAGAGTACTTGCTTTGGACAGAATATCAGGAAAAGTTCAAATTTTAGGGATTTGTAAGTCAAATAAGGAGTTTGAATTTTATGCTAAGCACACAGAAAGCAGCTGAAGGATTTTAAGGAGGATAGCAACATGACCTGATTAATCTTTTAAATCATTTTATTTCGCCGCTGTGTCAAAGGTGGATTACAGGTGTGTGGGTGGCAAAAGAGTAGAATCAAGGGAGCTGTCAATGTTCCTGGTGAAAGATGGTGGTGCCTTGGACTACCATGATGATAGTGAAGATGGAGAAAGGGAAAATGGTTCCAGCATTACTTCAGAAATAAAGTTGATTAGACTTGATGGATTAATACAGAGGATGAGGAAAGGAGAGGAAGTAGGGGTGACTTCAAGTGGCTAAAGTTGAACATAGTGGTGGTGTTTACCAAAATGGAAAAGACTGGGGGATGTGCAGTGTAGGAGGTGAGTATGCAATCAAATTTTCAATCCTGGGTATGTTGGGTTTGAGATGCCTATTGGATACATGAGTAAACAACTGGTATGAATTGAAGGAGGGGAGGGAGGACAGGGGTGAAGATGGAGATTTGGGTGTCACCCATGCATTGGTATAAATTACAGAATAATCCAGGCAGAGAGCATAGGTGGAGATGAGCAGCAGGCTGGAAATGGAGCCTTTGGAGCAGCTGCTGAAATAGGAGTAGAGATGAAGGAAGAGTGGAAGTATGGTGTTCTTGATGTCAAGAGAGGATGAGTCTTAAAAATAGGGCAAGGAACTGCGGTGAAAGCCACTGCACAGTCAACCAAAGAAATCGGGGCAGATAAGTAGCAAATGGTATGGGCACATGGTGGTCACTAGTGGCCAGACAAGGCAACCTCCTTTGGTGTGAAATGCACAAAAGCCTGATGGGGTAGGCTGCAGAGAGAATGGAAAGTAAGGATGTAGAAACAGTTGATTCTTACTGCCACTTTATGAATGAAGAAACTGAGGCTCTGATGATGAACTATCTCATCCAAGGTCAAAGCCTTTGGAATAAGACCTTTGACCCAGAGCTCAGGAAACAATTTCCTACAAGGAGGCGTACCCTTTGCAAGGATTTATCTAGCTCTCTCCTCCAAACCATAAAAACCAGCGTTGCACTCAAAGGAGCCCTCGACTTAAAACAATCTATCTCGGTACCACTTCCATTCTAAAATGAAAAACGAGCTAGCCCAGATGGGGCTATAGAACTGCAACGAGCTTCTAGCTTCAGCGGGGAGGGAAGAGACGCCCCTTATCCGCAGTCCTAGCGGGCGCTGCCGACTGCGGCTGCGCGGCCGGGTTGGGGCGGGGCGAGAACGCGAGAGCCCGGACGAAACAAGGAAGGGGCAGCGGCGCGGGGACCTTGGCCGGGCCGGGGGCGGGGCGGTCGGCAGGAGTGTGGAGCTCTTGGGTGACAGGTGCGCGGAGCCGAGGCAGCGGCGGAGGTCCGTGAACTGACGGGAGGAGACACCGTGGCGGCGATGCTGGAGACCCTGCGTGAGCGGCTGCTGAGCGTGCAGCAGGATTTCACCTCCGGGTGGGTATACGGTGGGGACCGAAAGGAGCGCGAAGGGAGGCGGGGCGGGCGCTCGGGCCGGGCGGAGGAGCTGGGCAACTGCTCAGGACACCGCCTCCCTCCCCTCCCTCAGCCAGGTCTAGTCCTCTCCCGCGCTTCCCACACCCGCCTCGCGGAGGAAAGTAACGAACTTTTCGGCGTTGGCCTGGCGGCACCAAGTAACTTAGGTCTCAACCGACTGGCTTTGACTCGCGCCCCAGGGGCTGGGGTGGTCTGAAGCGGCCCGGAGGCTGTACCCCCTTGCCGGCGGCGTCCGCGGGCCGGAGGAGGGGCGTAACGTGAGAGGGAGCGTGCCCCCTCCCCTCCCCCCGAGACTGTGACCCCGCGCCCTCTCTGCGCTCTCGAACTCCTGCGGGACACTTGCCCTCGCGGGCCCCACCGGGAGTGGGACCGCCGCCCCTTCCCCTCGTCACTGGCCCCACAGCCTTTCCGGTCACGGCCGAGCAGTCTGCGTCCAGCCTCAGCTTGCGCCGTTAACCCTGGACAAATCTTGTTGCCTCTTCCCCTTTTGCTTTCTCTCTCTACCTTTGTCCCGATTTTAGCGCCGCAGTGTAGAAACCCGAGGGCAAGATAAACAACAGAACTATAGCAATACTATCAACGCCTAATGGTTAAGAGCAAAAATCAAGCGCTTCTCAAACTTTGCGTAGAATCACCTGGGCACCTTCAACAATCGTGATGCCTGGGTCGCAGCTCATACCAATTAAATTAGACCGGGAATGGAGTTTTAAAGACCACTCACTCTACACCCCACACCCCGCCGGTGATTTTCAGTGTGTGGCTAAGTCTGTGAACCACAGGTTTTCATCTACCACTTAAGCAAACTTGTGCAAGTTACTTGAATTGCCTCAGTTTCCACGACCATACAGTGGAGTTATTGTGGGGATTTATGAATTAACATGTAAGATCTATGTCACTATTGTTGTTACTCTGTGTCCTTTATAAAAGATTGGTCATCTTTGGCTCACCGATCCTTTGGAGAATGCTGTAAATATGAGGGCATCTTGAAAATGCTGTATTAAATTTCTCATCAGAAAGATGTTAGTTAAAATTTTATCTTATTGAACAAAAATGTTTATATTGTTTACCATTTGGGTGCTGAGTAGTAAAAACCTGGCAAATTGCTGAGCACTTACCTATAAAGCTTCTTTGGTCGTTTTGGTATTCTTAATAACATTAATTATAGATCCTCTAGGAGTCATTTATCGATGGTGTGTTTGCATCCCCCCCCTTTAAATAGTAACTTCTTTTCGTAGTGTAAATTGTTACATTGAAAAATTTTGGTGTGATGCTGGAATGATCTACTTGTAACATGAGCATAGTACAGCCCTGTTAGCATTACTTCAAGGAATTCCTTGATAGAATAACAGTCCATCTTCTGGTAGATACTGTAACTTTCCGGGTGGTGGGTTGGTTGCCTCAGAACCCATTCTCACACCTGACCTTTGCTTAGAAAGTTAAACTTAGCTAGGAATATGGATTCTGGACCAAAACCATCCTGGGAGGGCTGGATAACCTGACTTTAGGGAGAGGGTTGAGGGGATCTGATTAGAACTGTATGGAAAGTGACTTCATGAAAGATGCCATAGAGTGGGGTTAGTTTGGGATTAGACATCCTGAGAGGGCTTTCATTCCATTTAGGTCCCTTGTTGGCTTTCTCCTTACACAGGTCACTCTCAGCTGACAAACCACTGGACTGCCAATGTGTGCCTGTTACCTGGCAGGGAAATAAGTCATTTCCAAGTGATAGCTGTCTTCTGGTTGACTAGAAACTTTAAACTCTGTTCACTTTTGTCAGGTTCTCAAATTCCTATGCAATTCTTACTAAGAAAAAAACCCACTTAATTTATTTAATAAACACATATATAGCTTGAGATTAACCTATTTTATGCAATTGAATATTTTGCCTTGCTGAGAAAAGATGAGCTTAAACACAGCACATGTATATTGTGTGAAGACACTAAGGGATTCAAAGATAAAAGTGACATGGCTCTCACTTCCCCAAATTATCACACTGGAACTGGCATTCTTTTAGAACACTTGGTGGTGATGCCTGTAGAAGCCAGAGCAGCTCAAATAATTGGAAACTTCAACTGTTCAAGTTGGACCCAGGAATCAGTCCGTTAGAAGTGGAAGGTCTTGTCCTTTTCTGAGCTGTTGCAGTGTGGCCAGCATTGCTTCACTGTCACAGAACATCCTCATGTTGGTGCTCATTTTCAGTTTTTGAAAATTTATACAACTTGAGCCTAACTGTAGGAAAATTTTCTTGTTTAAGTAAAATAAGATTATTCTTTATTGTTCTCACAGGAGAATGTCACATTAGTGATTAAACCTTATTCTACGAATACCATGAATTTCTGCCTTCCATTCAAACTAAGAATTCTTGTAAAGATCATTGGTTAAGGACAGTGTAGAGATTGCTGGTGGCCTGTGGAGGACTGTAGGCTCTCCATGGACTCATGGCCTTTTTTGTAACTTTTATTCATAATAACTATGTCAAAATTGAGATAAACCTAGAAGTTATGTCCTTTTCTGACATAAGTGGGTGCGTAACTGGCCCAAAGGCCACAGGATTGAGGGGATTGGTTGTGGGCCTCACTCTTCCCCTCACTTGAGTCCTGATTAGATTTAACCCACTCAGAACTCGTGGAGTCTTTTGGAGAGTGCATGTAGAACACCTGCTTTTAAAGGACTGGCTGAAGCTCTGAGGGAAACTTTTAGATAGCTACACTGAAGTACATACTTCACATCCACCCTGGGCTTCAATTTTTACCTTTGGAGTAAACACCAAAGGCCTTAGGATTGAAGTATTCAGGCATGACAAACCCTTCAGGAAACTGAAAATCAGATTTATTTACGTTTACAGCTGCCTGGCACCGGCTGACATTTCCTGTTTATAATGCTGTGGGTTCTTGTGGCTAGGGATGGAGAATGTGATATTACTAGTTGCAACCAAGACAGTGGGTGTTCACCTCTCAAAGCCCCCTCTGCCAAGACCTCTACCCAGTATGCTCATTCTCTCTTCCCCTCCTATAGTATCAAAACCTGCTCAAAGGAGAGGATCTATTAGTCTAATTTGCAGTGTGGTAAAATGGTGAGGTTTTGCCTGAAATGTTGACTCTTCCAGAACTATTCACCTTTTTAATAAGCAGAAAGCTACTCAATGTTCAACTTGATCTAGTAGATAGTTACTGAGTTCCTACCAAGTGCCAGACACTAGAATAGGCACCCAAACTGTCCTGTCTCATAGATGCTTTTTTCATTTTATTAAAAAAAAAGATTGAAGAGGTCACATGCTCAGTTTTACACAGCCTTTGTTAAGCAGTGTCTCTATATTGAGCTACATCTTGGGCCTGCAAAATTGACTAAAAGGTTTCTGCCCTCTGTCTGTAAAAGGTTTCTGCCCTCTGTGTGCCCTAGACTTGTGGTGTTACAAAGCAAAGGAGAGGGAACTGAATATTAAAGGTACAAGAGATGTGGTATGTGAGCCCACAGGAAAGAGTCATTAAGTCAGGTGCATTTGCAGAAGGCTTCAAGGAGGAGGTGTCTTCTAAACTGAGCCTTGTTGCATAAAGAGGGATTGTGATACATTTAGTTAAGGGTCTTTCAGAGGTGGAAGGTAAAGCTGGAAAGAAAGTTTAGTGACTGATAATAGAAGATTTTTAATGCTTTGCTAAGTTAATAATACATTTAGCAAATATTAATTGACCACTTTCTCTGTGACAGGTACTATTCTAGGAGCTAGGGATATAGCAGAGAACACACTAGACAGCAAATAACATCCCTGCTCTCCTTCTAGTGGCAGGAGACAAGTATCTAGAAGGTCATATGTACTGTTACTAAAAATAAAACAGGTTAAGGGGGATTGAGAATGGGGTGATTGCTTTATATAGGATGGTCCTGGCTTATTTTTAGGTTGACTGAATCTTTTGAAGGCTTTTGTGAAGTGGAGCAACATGAGCCTGTCTAGATTTCTGAAAGGATAATTTGGGAGGCAGTGTGATGGAGGGCTAGGTATGAGGAACAGGGAGATCATTGAGGAGGATGTCATTGAAGGTCAGGTGAGAGGGGGGTAACGCAGGACTCGTAGGAATGTAAAGAAGGAATGGACCTGACAAGCTCCTGTCAGATTTGTAAACAGTGAGAGGCAGGAAGTGAAAATGGTGGGGAAAGTGGGGATGGTAATTTTGGAGTTTCTTAAATGATGTCATTTACCAGCATGAAAGAATTTAAGAATAGTTTTAAGAGAGAAGGAGCAGTTGACAGTAAATTTGTTATGCATTAATTTAACAGCTTGACCTCCAAAAGTTAGTTAAAAATTTAAGAAACACTCAGCAGAGAGGTCAGAATTCAAATGGTGTATTTGGGATTAATTAGGATGTAGTCTGAATTTCTCTCCCTTTCCTGAATCTGTGCCAGCTTTTGTGTGAATCCCTCAGGGTTCAGAGATTAAGGGGTCATGTGTACTTTTAAGTGTGATTGATGCTTTTGTGTTTCCCTGATGTGTTTTTAGAAAAAAAAATTGAACATTAATGGGAAAATACAGTAGATTGGATTTGTACTCATAAAGAGAATTTAAAGTCAGAGTAGTGGAGACATGAACATGGTGGGAGGAATTGAACCTAGATGACAAAATATGCTAACTAATATATTTTGTGGTGTTTCAAAAGCAATCATCCTTATCTTTTATAATAGCTGATGAAGTTAGATGAGTAGGAAATTGAGGTGCAAATAAATAGATTGCCATCAGGGTCACCCCATGACATTGAATCAGCAGAGAAAACACATTTTCTGTTCTTCAGTCATTGTAGTGCTCTCCCTATCATTCTGTTTATCTCCTTTTTAAATTTTTTTTTGTCTAAGCAGTTTTGCTCATCACCTCCATTTCTTAGTAAGATGCCTCCATGTTAGTATTTTCCACAAAGCTTGAAGAAATAAATGTGCTGGTGTCAAATTAAGGTTGAGTCTTTAGGACAGTCTAAAAATAAATTATTGAAGTGCTGTGATGCTCTGATGAATTTGAGGTTTAGTGCTTTGAACTCAAAAAGGTGCATTAGTTGCTTTTGGTAGAAAATAACTGTCAGGTGGCTCACTTAAGTCTGTATATTAATATCCTCACACAGCGGCACTTACATCTTCCTAGGGGTATATGGTAATAGGAAGTTTCGGAACAGTGAAGAAGCCTTGTATAGGAACTGGTGCGTGGGGGGACCTCCTCTTTCTTTCATGCTGGCCCTGTAATGTTAGTAGCTTCTTACCTTTCTTGATGGTGATACTTTTTATTTGAATTAGCTCTATAGTTTACAGAATGCTACAAAAATCATATTTGGAATTTTATTTAATTCTTGTGGCAAATCATTATGGTCAGTATAATACTACCATTTTATGTTTGAGGAAGCTGGGGTATTTACACCCAGATCAGTATTTCCTTCTCAGTGTGTCGTAAGACTGTGGTAGATTAGATAGACTTTATTGGTGGGTTATTTCCAGCATAGGGCCACTGTAAGAAACTTAACTAGAGTTATGCCAAAACAAAAATATTAAGCTATTTTAAGTTGAATTCTTGCTGTAGAATGTATTTTAGAATCCTTTTGCTTTTTTGTCACTTGTTAAATATATCTGACCTCATATATTTTTCAACTTAAAATAAGAATCATTTCAACCTTTTTTTCTCTCCTGAATTTTATTGACTGTTTCTCATTTCCTTCTAGATAACTTTGTTTTCTCTAACAGTTTCTATTCTGAATTTTGACACATTGCCAATTTATATGCAAAAGATGTAATGAGAAAAAAGAATATCTAAAAGACTGTTTTGGTTTAAAAAAATTTTTATGAAGTTTCAAACATACGCAAAAACAAAATAACACAGTGACCCCCCATCTCCATTATTCAGATTCAGCAATTGTCAACTATTGCCACAGTTGCTTTGTCTCTCCCCTTATTTGTAAAGTAAATCTCAGGCTTGTCTTTTATTATCTCTCACACATCAGTTTGCATCTCTAAAAAAATACAGATATGACATAAATGTAATGCCAGTTATCATACCTAATAAAATGAACACTAATTCTTTGACACTATCAGTTATCCAGTCCATAGTCAGAGTTCCTGGTTCTTAGAAAGTCTTTTTACAGTTGATTTGTTCAAATCCAGATCAGATAAGTTCTACACATACGTTTAGTTAAAGACCAATTTTTAAAGCAGATAGCTGTTAAGGAAGCACATGGGGAAGCTCTCATTGATTCCTTCAACAATTTTATTTTGAGCTCCGTGTAATATTCCCTCTTTCTCTGTTACTCCCAAACTAATTTGTTTTCTTTTGAGGGGTGGGTGGGGGGAAAGGAGGAGAATCCTAAAGTTGATATATTACAAATGAGAAATTAAAAAGTTTATTTTATTTTTTAGGGTGATTTTTATTGATTCCTAACATTACATAATAATCCAAAGTTCTGCACTTTTAAAGATATCTAGAACATTAACATGACTGGGACTAATGGTTAACATTATGCAACAAATTGAGTAATAATGCAATATAAGCAATTTATACAAGTACAAGTGAAGAAAAGATGTGACATTCAGTATGAATTACTTTGATTGATTAAATAACACCATGCTCAGTTTATAGGAAATGATTTGAGTTTAATATGACCAAAAGTGAAAGAAATAGCAATGGCAGTGATGATTATTTCTCATTTCTTCATGCAGTATTCACACTTGTGGTTTGTTTTCTCCTCTCTTTTATTATAGATATAGGTGTATAGGTAGCTAGAGATATTTTATTTTGTACTGCCAAAGTAGCCAGTCTGCTTAACTTTTCCCACCACATTCTTATGTTTTACCCAACAGACTGACACTACTTTATTACTTTTTTTATTAGAGTATAAATGTTATACAATAGTTTTAGTTTCAGGTATACAGCATAGTGATTTGTCATCTACGAATCTGATGATGTGCTCACCACACTTAAGTTTAGTATTTATCTGTCTAGTAATCAACCGTGTAAAGTTATCACACTGTTATTAACTATATTCCCTTTCACTTTCTTCACCCATCCCCTTCCCCTCTGGCAACCATCAGTTCTTTATTCCTCTGTTTTTGTTTCAGTTTGTTTCTTTGTTTTTACCTTTTTAATTCCACATGTAAGTGAAATCATGAGGTATTTGTCGTTCTCTGACTTAGTGCTAAAAGTTATTTTAGAAATAAATATTTGAAATACCAACCTAAGTGTATGTGAGATCACATAAGAGTGGCCAAAAGAGGATCTTCGCAGTTCCCTTTCAATATCCTTGTAACAGCTAACCATACACAACTTTCCTGAATCACTAAAAATAATACTAAAATAATTTTGAGTGTAATACACTGTTGTGTAGACTGTCTAGGTTAATCCTATGTCAGATGTCAAAACTAAGTTCTTTTCTCAAACTTCGGAGTAGAAATGGTAGAACATAGCTATCAAAATACCTTTCTCTTGTTGTTGCCTAATCTACTTTAAACCAGATTTACTTGTTTCTCCAGGACAGGCTAGACTTCTTTAATACAATTTCTTAGACTCATCTGGAGAAATATACAAATTAATTTGTATCAAAGGGATTATGTAGTCTTTTTAACATTGTAGAGCTATCAGTCTCATCAATATTTTAATTTTTGAAAAAGTACATTGAGTGACATAAAAATCTTTGTATGAAATTGGCATTCCGATTGGCTGAAGTCATTTGATCAGAAGTTCCCTTCTGGTGTTTAGCCAGGCATTACTGACAAAAAAGATGGAACCCCGTGTCAAGGTTTGCATGAATAGTTGGGCAGATCATACACTGTACAACACAGGGTTGGTACATTCGTATGAGAGTCGCCTTGTGGATGAGTGCAGTTTCTGGATGATGGCAGTAAGGTGTCTTGAGGAAGAAGCACTTATTTCTGTTCTTACAAAGGCTGTTAGGGGCTGTCAGTAGTACCATGGCTTATGCTTCAGACTTTATTTACAAATGAACATTTGTTGAAGTGATCAAAAAGAGCACATACAGCAATATCTCATATGAGATTATATCATAATCTACCACTTACTTTTTGGCAACGTCAATTATATAGTACAAAGTCCACAGCCAAAAGAAGGTAAGAGTGGACCACTGAAGCGAAATAAATTATACAAACTTTATGAACTTAATATTTTATATATAGAAAGGTATTTCATTATATGTATCCATTCTGGCCCATTTATGTTTTCTAGCATGTATTTTCCATTTATATCTTTTCCCTTTCTACTTGCTTTAAAAAACCAAATAGAAGGGAAAGAAGCTGTATAGATAAGTAGCTCGAAGAAGCAGTAAGTGATAGCTGATAAAGAGATGGCCAGTGGTGGAAATGGAAAATTTAAATTTGAAAAAAATAGATGCAGGATTCCCAAACAAGCTAAAAAAACTGGTGTAGATTGGTATCAAGCTGGAAAATGAAGAGGCATTCCTAGCTTGGAAACATGTGAGGATAGTACTATTTTGCCACAAAAATGCAGTCAGTGGTAGTCATAAATTATGACCTGGAGATTATGAAAATGTTAGACTATACCACATCCTCTTTAATGAGAAAAGTTTGTAATACATTTTAAAAAACTTTTTATAAGTAGCTAAAATTTCACCAAATGTTGGTACTTACAGATTTGAGTATCTGGCATAGTATTTACTTAATAAAATATGTTGCTTGCTTAGCTTTGTTAAACCTGCCAAATTCACTAGTCTGATTGTATTTAGGAATTGTTTCTAAAAAAAAAGAATTTGGGACAAGAAAAATTATAGAAAGTTTTGCTACAAAGTTTCCATTTGTAGTATTTCACATACAGTAAAGAGTAAGACTGCTTGTTTTTACTATGTACTACTTATAATGTTTGCTACAGATTTTTTATTTGGGAGAGCTAACAAATAGTAAACACTATATTTTTTACAAATAATTTTTCTGTAGAAATGCTTAATTCTTGCTAAAAAAATTTAGCTCATCTGACCCAAATATGAACGGCTGTGAAATTTACTGTTGAATATTTTCTTGAGCTCTAAGAATATTTTATACTTGTTGAATTATAGGTTGAAGACTTTAAGTGACAAGTCAAGAGAAGCTAAAGTAAAGAGCAAACCAAGGTAAGCGTGGGAAAAGATTTAATTTATTGTGACTTAAATTTCATCCAGCTTTTGGTTGTAGTCATAATAGTATAGTTACTTCAGTGGGTTTTAGATCTCTTGAGTGTATCTAATTACAAAACAATTTATTGATTCTTTCCAAATTTTGTAACACTGGAAAAATTTTTGATAAAATTGTAAAATGGTTGAAAAAATGATGTAAAAAAGTGTAATTGTTTCACTCTGACAATTAGTGGTTGTTGTTCAATCACAATTAATCACTTTTATTTGTACACTAAGAAAAAGCAAATTAAAAATCCTGCATTATTAAGAAGCAAATTAGTAATGGAACATATTTGACAAGCAAACTTCATTAGCGCTGCTACCTGTTTTGTATGAAAACTCTGCTGTCATTGTTTTAAAATAATGTTTCATTGTTTATGCTGTTACAGTTGTCCCAATTTTTATCCCCTTGGCCCCCTCCGCCCAACCCCCTCCCACTTCTATAGTGTATACTCAAACTGTTGTCCATTTCCATGGGTCCTTCATATATGTTCTTTGACTAATCCCTTCACCCTCTTTCAAAGAGTCCCCAGTTCCCTCCTCACCTCTTATCAGTCTGTTCCATGTTCTATACCTCTGGCTCTCTTGCTAATTGTTTTGTTTTGTTCATTAGATTCCTCTTATAAGTGAGATCATGTATTTGTCTTTTGCTGACTGGCTTATTTCACTTAGCATAATACTCTCCAGGTCCATCCATGCTGACACAAAAGGTAGGATCCTTCTTTTTTCTGCTGTGTAGTATTCCATTATGTAAGGGTACTGAAGTTTTTTAATCCACTCATCTACTGATGGGCACTTAGGCTGTTTCCAACTTTTGACTATTGTGAATATCAGTGCTATGAACATAGAGGTACACAAATTCTTTTGAATTGGTGTTTTGGGATTCTTAGGGTATAGTTCTAGCAGTGGAATCACTGGGTCAAAAGGCAGCTCCATTTTTAATTTTTTGAGGAAATTCCATACTGTTTTCCATAGTGGCTGCACCAGTCTGCATTCCCACCAGCAGTGCACTAGAATAGAGTTCCCTTTTCTCTACATCCCCAGCAGCAATTGTTTGTGGATTTATTAATTATAGCCATTTTGGCAGGTGTGAAATCATATCTCATTGTAGTTTTAATTTCCAGCTCTCTGATGGCTAGTGATGGTGAGCAATTTTTCACATGCCTATGGTCCATTTGCATGTCCTCGGAGAAGTGTCTATTCAGGTCCTTTGCCCATTTTTTAATTGGATTGTTTGTCTTCCTGGTGTTGAGTTGTATGAGATTTTTATATATTTTGGAGATTAAACCTTTGTTCGATGTATCATTGGCAAATATATTCTCCCATGAAGTTAGTTCCCTTTTATTTTGATGATGGTTACTTTAGCCATGCAGAAGCTTTTTGATTTGATGTAGTTCCATTTGTTTATTTTTCCCTTAACTTCCCTTGCCCTAGGAGACGTATCAGCAAAAATATCACTATGCGGGATATCTGAAATTTTACTTCCTATGTGTTCTGCTAGGATTTTTATGGTATCATAGCTTATATTTTATAAATCTTTTAGCCATTTTGTATTTATTGTGGTGTATGATGTAAGCTGGTGGTCTAGTTTCATTTTTTTGCATGGACCAGTCCAGTTCTCCCAACACCATTTGTTGAAGAGGCTATTTTTATACCATTGTATGCTTGTGCCCCCTTTGTCAAATATTAATTGACCACAGAGACTTGGGTTTATTTCTGTGCTCTCTATTCTGTTCCATTGATCAATGTGTCTGTTCTTATGCCAGTACCAGACTGTTTTGATTACTGTGGCCTTGTAGTATAGTTTGATATCAGGTATTGTAATCCCTCCAACTTTGTTCTTTCTGAAGATTGCTCAGGCTATTCAGGGTTTTTAATTTTTTTTGGTCCCATGTAAATTTTTGGAATATTTGTTGTATGAAATATGCCATTGACATTTTAATAGGAATTGTGTTGAATCTATAGATTACTTAGGGCGGTATGCACATTTTAATTATGTTAATTCTTCCATCCAAGAACAGGGCATAAGTTTCCATTTACTTACATCTTTCTCAGTTTCTCTCTTCAGTGTTCTATAGTTTTTCAAGTATAGGTCTTTTACCTCTGTTTAAATTTATTCCTAGGTATTTTATTTTTTTGTTGTTGTTGTTACTGTAGTACGTGGGATTTTCCCCCTTGGTTTCTCTTTTTAATAGTTCATTATTGGTGTACAAAAATGCCATCAATTTCTGAGTATTGACTTTGTATTCCGATACTGTACCGAATTTCCTAATTAAATCAAATTGTTTTTTGTGTAGTGTGTAGGGTTTTCTATGTCCTCTATTGTGTCACTTGTGAATAATGACTGTTTTACTTATTCCTTTTCAGTTTGGATGCCTTTTATTTCTTCTTGTCTGATTGCTGTGGCTAGAACTGGAATCTTTTTGTTTCTAGTACTATGTTGAATAAAAGCATGAAAGTGGACACCCTTGTCTTGTTCCTGATCTTAATGGAAACACGTCTAGTTTTTGCCCATTGAGTGTGACGTTGACAGTAGATTTTTCATATATGACCCAATTATGTTCAGGTATGTTCCTTCTATTCCCACTTTGCAGAGTGTGTTTATCATAAATGGGTGCTAGATTTTATCAAATGCTTTTTCAACATCTATTGATAAGCTGATGTAATTTTTGTTTTCCATTTTGTTTCTGTAATATATTATGTTTATTGATTTGCGAATATTGTGCCATCCTTGCATCCATGGAATAAATCTCACTTGGTTATGGTGTATGATCTTTTTAATGTATTGCTGGACCTGGTTTGCTAATATTTTGTTGAGGATTTTAGCATCTATGTTTATGAGAAATACTGGCCTGTAATTTTCTTTGTTGAGTTTTTACCTGGTTTTGGAATTAGGATAATACTGGTCTCATAAAAAGAGTTTGGGAGTCTTCCCTCTTCTTAAATTTTGGAATAGTACGAGAAGGAGAGGTGTTAGTTCTTCTTGGAGTGTTTGGTAAAATTTGCCTGTGAAGCCATCTGGTCCAGGGCTTTTGTGTGTCAGGAGATTTTTTTATTATTGCTTCAGTTTCATTAGATGTTATTGGTGTATTCAGTTTTCTACTTCAACCTGATTCAGTTTTGGAATGTTGTATTTTTCTAGAAATACAAATTATCCATTTCACCTAGGTTCAATTTCTTGGCATATAGTTGTTTATAGTAATTTCTTACAATCCTTTGTATTTCTGTGGTATCAGTTGTTCTTTTCTTTCATTTCTGATTTTATTTATTTTGGTCCTTTTCTTGATGAGTCTGGTTAAGGGTTTGTCTATTTTCGTTTATCTTTTCAAAGAACCAGCTCCTGGATTCATTGATATTTTGAATTGTTCTTTTCGTCTCCGTGTCATTTAATTCTTCTCCAATCTTGATTATTTCCTTTCTTCTACTCACTGGGGCTTTGTTTATTGTTGTTTTTCTAGTTCTTTTAGATGTAGGGTTAGGTTGTTTATTTGAGATTTTTCTATCTTCTTCAGGTAGGCCTGTGTTGCTATGAATTTCCCTCTCAGGACTGCCTTCACTGTGTCCCATAGGTTTTGGATTGTTGTGAGTTCATTTTCATTTGTTTCCAGATCCTTTTTTATTCCTTCCTTGATCTCAGTGTTAACCCATTCATTGTTTAATAACTTGTTCACCCGTTGTGTATTTGAATGTTTTTGAGTTTTTTCATTGAGGTTGGTTCCTAGTTTCAAGCCATTATGATCCAAGAAAATGCTTGATATGATTTCAGTTTCCTTGAATTTGTTAAGGTTTGTTTTGTGTCCTACCATGTGGTCTCTCTTTGAAAATGATCTGGGTGGGTTTAAAAAGAGTGTTTATTTTCCTTCTTTGGGGTGAAATGTTCTGTAAATGTCAATTAAGTCCATTTGTTCTAGAGTGTCATTTAATGCCCCAATATCCTTGATTTTTTGTTTGGAAGAGTTATCCATTGTTGGCAGTATGATGTTAAAATCCCCTACAATGACTGTGTATTGCTGTCAACCTCTTTCTTAAAGTCCTCCAAGATTTTCTTTATAATGTAGGTGCTCCTATGTTAGGTGCATATATGTTTACGGGGGTTATATCCTTTTGTTGGACTACTTTCTTAAGCATTATGTAGTAACCTTCTTTGTCTTTTGTTATGGCATTTTTTAAGTCTATTTTGTCTGATATAAGTATTGCTACCCCAGCCATTTTTCATGTGCCTTTGCACGGAATATTTCTTTCCATCTCTTCACTTTCAGCCTGTGTAAATCTTTTGTTCTGAGGTGGATCTCTTGTAGACAGCATATATGTAAGTTGTGTTTTATTACCCATTCAGCTACTCTGTGTCTTTTGATGGGAGCATTTAATCCGTTTACATTTAAGGTGAATATTGATAGGTTGCCATTGATTCATTGCCATTGATTGGTTGCCATTTTATCCCTTCCTACCTGTGTTCCTCTCTCTCTCCATGTCTTCTTAAAGCAGTTTCTTTAGCATCTCTTCCAATGCTAGTGTAGTGGAGATGTACTCTTAGCCTTTTTCTTTAATGTGGCAAGTGCTTTATTTTGCCTTCCATTTTAAATGAGAGCCTTGCTGGATAAAGTAGTCTGGGTTTCAGGTCCTTGCTTTTCATTAGTTGGTATATTTTGTGCTAGTCTCTTCTGGCTAGTGTTTCTGCTGAGAAAACAGCTGATAGCCTTATTGAAGCTTCCTTGGATGTTACTACCTATTTCTCCCTTGCTGCCTTTAAGATTCTCTCTTTGGCTTTAAATTTTGCTCTTTAAATTGTGATATGTCTTGGAGTGGGCCTCTTTGGGTTCCTCTTGCTTGGGACTCTCTGTGCTTCCTGAACTTTTTTCTTCACCAATGTAGGGGAGGTTTTTTCATTATTTTTCAATAGGTTTTCTGTTCCTTGCTCTCTCTTTTTTCCTTCTGGTGTCTCCATGGTGCAAATATTGTCATATTTTATATTGTCTCAAAGCTCTCTTAAACTGTCCTAGTTCTTTTTGAATAATTTTTTTGTTTTGTTGCTCTGAGTGTTTTTTTTTCTACCTTTTTTCCTCTGTTTCTTCTAACCTGTATTCCTAGTCCTAGTGTATTCTTCATTTCGGATGTTGCATTCTTCATTTTTACCTGGTTCTTTTTCTTTTGGTATATTTTACTGATTATGCTATTGCTATTGTCCCATTTGTTTCTTCACTTCATCCCCCTCCACCTGGTACTCCCCATTCCCTCCAGCATTCCCCTTTGTCATTAGTTCATATCCGTGTGTTGTACATATAAGATTTTTGGCTTCTCTGTTTCCTGTACTATTCTTAACCTCCCCTTGTCTATTTTGTACCTACCAGTTATGCTTCTTGTTCCCTGTACCTTTTCTCCCATTCTTCCCCATCTCCCTCTCTGCTGATAACTCTCCATGGGATCTCCATTTCTGTGATTCTGTTCCTGTTCTAGTTGTTTGCTTAGTTTGTTTTTATTTTTGTGTTTTTTTTAGGTTCAGTTTTTGATAGTTTGTTGTCACTTTACTATTCATAGTTTTGATCTTCTTTTTCTTAGATAAGTCCCTTTAACATTTCATATAATAAGGGCTTGGTGATGATGAACTGCTTTAACTTGACCTTCTCTGGGAAGCATTTTATCCGCCCTTACATTTTAAATGATAGCTTTGCTGGATAGAGTCATCTTGGATGTAGATCCTTGCTTTTCATGACTTTGAATACTTCTTTCCAGCCCCTTCTTACCTGTAAGGTTTCTTTTGAGAAATCAGTTGATAGTCTTATGGGGACTCCTTTGTAGGTAACTGTCTCCTTTTCTCTTGCTGCTTTTAAGATTCTGTCCTTATCTTTAATTTTGGGTAATTTAATTATGATGAGCCTTGGTGTGTGCTTCCTTGGGTCCAGCTTCTTTGGGACTCTCTGGGCTTCCTGGACTTGTATGTGTATTACCTTCACCAGATTGGGGAAGTTTTCTTTCAGTATTTTTTCAAATAAGTTTTCCATTTCTTGCTCTTTCTCGTCTCCTTCTGGCACCCCTATGCTTCAGATGTCGCAATGTTTAAAGTTGACCCAGAGGTTCCTAAGCCTCTCCTCACTTTTTTTTTGAATTCTTGTTTCTTCATTCTGTTCCAGTTAAATGTTTATTTCTTCCTTCTGTTCCATATTGTTGATTTAAGTTTTGGTTTCCTTCCCCTCACTGTTGCTTCCCTGTATATTTTTCTTTATTTCACTTTGCATAGCCTTCACTTCTTCCTCTCCTTTGCATCTGTACTCAGTCTTTTCTGTGAGCATCCTGATTCCCAGTGTTTTGAAGTCTGCATGTGATAGGTTGGCGATATCCTTGTCACTTAGTTCTTTCTCTGGAGTTTTGCTCTGTTCTTTCATTTGGGTCATATTTCTTTGGACGCATTTGTTACATTGTAAGGGGCAGAGTCTTAGGTATTTGCCAGGTCAGAGCAACTCACTTCACTGCATTGTGGTGCTATATGTGGCAGAGTGGTCAGAGAGGGAACAATGCTACTTGTTCAGCTCTCGCTTCACTTTCAGTCACTTGCCTGCTCTACCTACAAGTGAATTGTGTTTTTCTGGTGCTGATTCCCAGGTGGGTGGGTTTGTGTACATTCTCAGACACCATGGACTTCTCCAGTGGACTCTCTTGTGAGACTGGCAGTTTTTCTCACCACCACAATCCCCACAGGTTTTTATAACAAGAGGTTCTGAGGCTTTCTTTTCCCACGTGGAACCCTGGGTTGTGGGTTTGCCTCGCTCCCCAGTAACAGCTGGTTTATCGCCAGGTCCTTCTGGTCTATCCACAGACGAATATAGGACAACCCAGTCTGCCAGCCATTGCCTTGCCCACCCAGTATGCCAGCTGCAACCTTGCTGCGGGTTCTTTCTGCCCTGGCTGCCTGTCTGCCCCTCCCACCAGTCTGGATGAATGTTTCTTCTTTAACTCCTTGGTTGTCTGACTTCCATACAATTCTGTTTTCTGGCAGTTCTGGTTGATTTTTGTTTTAAAATTGTTTATTATCCCTCCTTTGGTTGTGTGAGGAGGTGAAGGGTATCTACTATCTAAGTCTACATCTTTGTGGCAAGCTCCCCACCTGGTTCTTAATAATAGTTTCTGTGTCCTTTTTCACACTGTTGTAGTTCTCACAAAGATCTTTGTAACTCTAATAATTTCCTTGCAAGTTCTCACTAAGTTCCTTTAGCATCCTTACAACCATTTTTTTAAACCTCTGTGTCTTTAAATTGCTTGCTTCAATTTCACTTAGCTCCTTTTCTAGGGATACCTCCCTTCCTTTCAGTTGGGGGTTGTTTCTTTGTTTCTCTATTTTGGGTGACTCTTTTTGTTTGTTTCTGTGTATTAAATTGATCTGGTTTGACTCCCTGACTTCATGGGGTGGCCTTCTGTGGTAGGAGTCCTGTGAAACTCGGTGGTTCAATCTCCCAGATCCCCTGAGCTGGATGCGCTAGGGATGCCCTTTATGCAGTTTACGTGAGCTCTTTTATTGTTTTCGGGTTTTGGTTGTTGAAGGCTCATGCATTTGTGGGTCTTCCCCTTTGGCTGGCTGACAGAGTTTCAACTCCTGATGTCTTCTGTGCTGTCATAGAGGTGCATAAAGGTGGAAAGAGAATAAGAATGTTATAAGAAAGAAAAAATGAGTATGAGATGACTAAAGGAAAGAAAAGTGATTTTTAGAGGATAGAGGGAGGAGAAACAGTAAGAGTAATGAATAGAAACAAGAAGAAGAAGGGGAAAAGATATTTACAACAAAAATAAGAAAGAGGATAAGGAAGACAAAATGATGTAAGAAAAGGAAAGAGTAAAATATGAGATTTGTAATAAAAAATAGTGAAAAAAATAGGAAAAATTTGAAGAAAAATGTTAAAAACATATGCAAAAGAAAAAAGGCATATAATGAAAAAGACTGAGGTAGTGTTTGTCCCAGCAGAGTTTGGTGCTTGTCTGCTGGTTTCTCCTTTTGGATACTACGCCTCTGGTTTTCTGAAGCTAGTGTAAGCTGATGTCAGATGTTTTCCCCATGTAGCTCTAGGCAGCCTGTTTGGAGCTAAAAGCGATTCACATTCTGTGGTTGTCTCCTCCATGCTTGGCTCATCCAGGGTGGTCCTCACTGCACTGTGTTGCTGGCTGTTTATCTGCACTATGCACAGGGTTGGATCCACTGACCGCAGAAAGCAGCATAGTTACCTCTTCCACTGGCCTCTGCCTGCTGTCTTGCCGTTAGTGTAGCTGCTGCCCTGTCTGTTTCTGAAACGGCTTCTGGTCAAATTGGGAGAGCAGGACCCCTGGATCTGCTGTGGAAGGTGCCATTCAGACTTCAGGGAAGATGGTGGATGTGTTCACACATCTGAGTCTGTCCCAGATTATTTCTCTGAATTCTGCAGGGCGAAGCCCCTAATCAGGTAGCAGGTGGGGCCTCCAGAGCCAAGAATTTGGGTCTGATGGTGCTCCTAGGCTTTCCTGTGAGGGAGAAGCAACAGCCTGGTTCCCGGGAGAGTTTATGGAATGGCTGTGCCCTAAAACCAGTCTCTAATACCTGTGAATCTGTCTGTGTTGCTGTCTTCATGGCAAGGGATAAGGTGCAGGTTGGGGGAAAGTAAGAAAGATGCTGGTTGTGGCAAGCAGGATTTCAAAGGGTGTGGCAAGGGGAATCCCAAATTGGGTTAAGTGGCTTACAGAGGCTGGGGCAAGTGGGTTTTTCCACAGGATGGGGTAATTGTTTTTACCCTGGGAGGGGCTTGTTCTTAAGAAAAATGGCTGCTACAGTATGGTGTTATATCCCAGCACCAGGAACCCAGCAGCAGGTCCCCTATGGCTCTCCCCCACCTGCCCACTCCTGATTCTCCTTGCCCCACTGTTGACAGTGCTGCCCTCCTTTTACCTGAGCCAAAGGTGAGTGGCCAGGAATGTGAATCCTGTGTGTTAGCCCCTTATAACAAAAGAAAGGGAAAAAAGGAAAAAAAAAAGGTGGCTTTCTCTCCAGTGGGATCCATCTTTCTCTGTTAGGCAAAAGAAATCCATGGCCTTTCATCACTGGGTGCTTCATGGGTGGGTGATCCCAACACTGGTGCTCATACTTGGGAGCTGGGTCTGAGGTCCAAGCCTCACTCCTCTCTGGGGGAAGCTCCCTCAGCTGTGCGGGTGCCTCAGCCACCACCTGTAAAATTGGTGCCAGCCCCTTTCGAGTCCCTACCTTGGTTAAGTACCTCAGTTGTTTATTTTGGGTGGATATTCCCCTCTTTATTTTTATTTTCAGCTTGGTTCTGGGAGGCACTGTGAGATAAACTCTCCTACTCCACTGCCATCTTGCCACCAGCTGGTGTCATTTTTTAATAAAGTAAAGCATATGACCAAATTTCACTTTAAACATAGAAATCATGAACTTTTTTATAAAAATTATTATTTTGTTCTACATTAAAGTGTTTATTATATTATTAGTTCTGAAAATAATCTAGAGGGCAGAGTGATGGTTGATAGAGATATTATGGTATGTGAACTTTCAAATAAAGCAATACATTTTTCTAAAAGTTTAGGTAAGCTGTCATTTTAAATATTTCACATTACAATTGACAATGTCAAAATCTTTGTATGTAACTTTTTTTCCTATGTAAAATAAATGTTTCTTTTGGCAGGACTGTTTCCTCTTTGCCAAAATACTCTGCTGGACTAGAACTACTTAGCAGGTAAGTATTTTCATTTAAATAAGAAGATTATGCTTCTGACTATTTTATTGTCTAAAAATATTTTATAATTTGGCAGGTAGAAACCTTAAAACAACTAAATTTTATCTGAACATTGGGAATCATTTACTTCTCTGAGGGGCTTTTACTTTTCATGGGTTAGTACAAAGGCCATTAAGACTTTGAGCAGATTGATCAGTATTGTACTTACTAGTCAATACTTTATTACAGGTACTTATTATGCTCATAGTTTCTTTGTCACAAGAAAGTCTTTTCTCTTTAGAACTAATATTGAGTTAAAGAAAAACCATTTTAAATAGCAGATCTCTAAATCGTATTTTTTAATAATAAAAATTGTGATAAAATACACATAACATTTACCATCTTAGCCATTTTTAAGTGTACAATTCAATAGTGTTAAGTACATTCACACTGTTGTGCACCCAATCTCCAAAACTCTTTTTATCTTGCAAAACTGAAAGTCTGCCTATTAAACAACAACTCCCCTTTGTCCCCTTCCTTTCCCTTCCCTTCCCACTCACTCATCTAAAGCAATTTCCAGTCCTGCAAGCTCTGTACACAGTAAGTGCCCTGTTCAGGTCTACCATTTTTATCTTTTATACCATATTTTTAGTGTACTTTTTCTATGTTTAGATGCACAAACACAATTGCATTACAGTTGCCTACAGTAATTAGTATAGTAACATTCTGTACAGGTTTGTGTAGCCTAGGAGGAATAGGCTATATCATATAGTCTAGGTGTGCAGTGAGCTATAACATCGAGGTGTGCATAAGTACACTCCTGTTAGCAGGATGACAGAATCGCCAGTGACACATTTCTCAGAATACATCTCCATTGTTAAGTGACGCCTGACTGTATACCATATTGTTCCTGTGCGTTCATCCTTTAATGGCCACTTGGGTGGCCTCCACCTTTGGCTATTGTGAATAATGCTGCTGTGAATACGGGTGCACAAATACTCCTCCAGACCTGCTTTTAGTTTTTTGGGGTATTTACCAGAAGTGAAATTACTGCATCATATGTTAATTCTATTTTTAATTTTGTAAAGAACTACTACACTATTTAACATAACAGCTGTTACCATTTTACATTCCCATAGCAGTGCACAACAGTGCCCTTTTCTCCACATCCTCACCAAAACTTATTTCTTCAGTTTTTTTTATTTATTTCTTTGTAGATATTATGATTGGTGTTAGGTGGTATCTCATTGTGGTTTTGATTTGTGTTTTCCTAATGATTGATGATGATGATGATCATCTTTTCCTGTGCTTATTGGCCATTTGTGTATTTTTAGAAAAATGTATATTCAAGTCCTTTGTCCATCTTTAGATAGGGTGGTTGTTTCTATTGTTGAGTTTTAGGAGTTCTTTACATATTCTGGATATTGATCTTTTATCAGATACATGATTTGCAAATCTCCTCCTCCTTCTGTGAATTGCCTTTTTACTCTGTTGATTGTGTACTTTGGTACACAAGTTTTTGATTTTGATGGATGGTCTAATTTGTTTAATTTTTTTGTTGTTGTTGCCTCTGCCTTTGATATTATATCCACGAAATCACTGGCAAATACAATGACATTAATCTTTCCCTCATGTTTTCCTCCAAGAGGTTTATAGTTTTAGTTCTTATATTTGTACTTTTGATCCATTCTTAGTTGATTTTTGTATATAGTTTTAAGTGAGAGTCCAGCTTCATTCTTTTGCCATGGATATCCAGCATTTCCAGCACCATTTGTTAAAAAGACTGTCCTTTCCTTATTGAATAGTCTGTGTACCCTTGTCAAAAATTATTTGACTGTATATGTGAGGATTTATTTCTGGGCTCTCCATTTTATTGATCTGTATACCAGTACCATCCTGATTTGATTACTATAACTTTGTAGTAATTTCTGAAATCAGGAAGTGTGCGTCCTTCAACTTTGTTCTTTTTTTCAAGATTGTTTTTGTTATTTAGGGTTTCTTGAGATTTCATACGAATTTTTGAATGGATTTCTTTCTACTACAAAGAATGTCATTGGAAGTTTGATAGGGATTGCATTGAAATTGTAGATCACTTTGGGTATTAATGACAGCATTTTAACAATATCAAGTCTTTCTATCCATGAACATGGGATATTTTCCATTATTTTGTCTTCTTTCTTTCATCAGTGTTTTGTACTTTTTATCATTACAGTCTTTTATTTGTTTCATTAATTCCTAAATTCCTTTCTGATGCTATTTTAAGTGGAATTGTTTTCTTTGTTTTTTTTTTTTTTTGGATTATTCATTGTTAGTATATAAAAATGTGGCTTAGTTTGTGTGTTGATATTTCTAGTCTGCTTTGCTGAATTCATTTATTAGTTTTAACAAGATTTGTTTTTATGGAACCTTTAGGGTTTTCTACATATAAGATAATATTGTCTGCGAACATTTAAAAACAAACGACCAGAACTGCCAGAAATATCAAACTGTACAGAAGTCTGTCAACCAAGGAGTTGAAGAAGAAACATTCATCCAGACTGGTAGGAGGGACAGAGATGAGTAGCCAGGGAGGACAGGATATGTGGTAGGCAGCACCTGGAGGACTAGGTGGGCCAGGCTTCGGCAAGTGGACAAGGGCAGGCAAGGCAGCACCAGGCAAACCAGGAGGTCCCACATTTGTGTACAGATAAACTGGGAGGAACAACTGGGGAGAGAGACAGACCGTGCAACCCAGGGTTCTAGCACAGGAAAATAAAACCTCAAAACCTCTGGCTTTAAAAACCTGTGGGGTTTCAGTGGCAGGAGAAACTCCCAGACTCACAGGAGAGCTTGCTGGAGAGACCCATGGGGTCCTAGAATGTACACAAACCCACCCACCCAGGAATCAGCACCAGAAGAGCCCAATTTGTTTGTGGGTAATAGGAGAAATGACTGAAAGCCAGCCAAGAGCTGAGCAAGCAGCATTTATTCCCTCTCTGACCCCTCCCCCATAGACAGTGCCACAGTGCAGCAACATGGGTTGCCCCATCCTGGTGAGTACCTAAGGCTCTGCCCCTTACAATGTCACAGGTGTGCCGAGAACAAAAAAAAAATATGGCCCAAATGAAAGAACAGATCAAAGTTCCAAAAACAGAGCTAAGCAATGAAGAGATAGCCAACCTATCAGTTACAGGGTTCAAAACACTGGTGATCAGGATGCTCACAGAATTGGTTGAGTATGGTCACACACACACACAAAAAGAGGAAAACTGAAGGCTGGGCAAAGTGAAGTAAAGAAAAATATACAGAGAACCATCAGTGAAGGGAAGGAAACCAGGACTCACATGAATGATTTGTACCACAAGAAAGAAATAAACATTCAACCAGAACAAAATGAAGAATCAAGAATTCAAGAAAATTAGGAGAGGCTTGGGAACCTCCAGGACAACTTTATACATTCCAACATCTGAATCATAGGGGATACCAGAAGGAGAAGAAGAGCAAGAAATTGAAGACTTATCTGAAAAAATAAAGAAAGAGAACTTCCCCAGTCTGGCGAAGGAAACAGACTTCCAGGAAGTCCAGGAAGCTCAGAGAGTCCCAAAGAAGTTGGACCCAAGGAAGCACACACAAAGGCATATCATAATTAAGTTACCCAAGATTAAGGATAAGGAGAGAATCTTAAAGCAGCAAGAGAAAAGGAGACAGTTCCCTACAAAGGAGTCCCCGTAAGACTATCAGCTGATTTCTCAAAAGAAACCTTACAGGTAAGAAGGGGCTGGAAAGAAGTATTCCAAGTCATGAAAGGCAAGGATCTACATCCAAGATTGCTCTATCCAGCAAAGCTTTCATTTAGAATGGAAGGGCAGATAAAGTGCTTCCCAGGTGAGGTCAACTTCAAGAAGTTTATCATCACCAAGCCCTTATTATATGAAATGTTAATGGGACTTATCTACGATAAAGACACAGATCAAAATTATGAATAGTAAAATGACAACAAACTCACCACTATCAACAGCTGAACCTAAAACAAAAACAAAAATGAACTAAGCAAACAACTATAATAGGAACAGAATCCCAAAACTGGAGATCACATGGAGGGTTATCAATGGGGAGGGGAAAAGGGAGGGGAGAGAATGGGGGAGAATGTACAGGGAGTAAGAAGCATAAATGGTTAGTACAAAATAGATAGGGAGATGTTAAGAATAGTATAGGAAATGGAGAAGCCAGAGAACTTATAAATTTGGCCCAGGGACATGAACTAAGGGGTGGGAGAATGCTGGTGGGGGGCAGTGTGCAGGGCAGAGGAGAATAAAGGGAGAAAGAAATGGGACAACTTTAATAACATAATCAATAAAATATACTTACAAAGAAAAAAAGTATTGTCTGCAAACAGATACAATTTTACTTCTTCCCTTTCAGTTTGGAAGCGTTTTATTTCCTTTTCTTGCCTAATTGCTTTGGCTAGATCTTTCAGCACTATGTTGAATAGAAGCAGCAAAACTGGGCATCTTTTTCTGATTTTGGAGAAGTGTTTGATCTTTCTCCATTGAGTATGATGCTACTGTGATTTTTTTTTCATATATTATTTTTATTATGTTGAGATAGTTTCTATTGCTAGTTTTTTTTTCAGTTTTTAACCATAAATGGTTATTAACTTTTGTTAAATGCTTTTTTAGCATCAAGTGAGATTATCATGTTTTTTCCCCTTCATTTGGCGGTTGGGGGGGAACCAGTTGTTCATGATGTATAATCCTTTTAATATGCTGCTGAATTCAATTTGCTAGAATTTTTGAGGATTTTTGCATTAGTGTTTATAAGAGATATGTGTCTGTAGTTTTCTTGTGTCTTTGTCTGGCTTAGGTATTAGGGAAATGCTGCCCTTATAGATTAATTAAGAAATGTTCAGTTTTTTGGAAGAGTTTGAGAAGGTTTAGTATTAGTTTTTTATACATATGGTAATATCCATGAAGCCATCAGGTCCAGAGCTTATTTAGGGGAGATATTTAAAAGGTTTTTTTTTTTCAGTTTTATTGAGATATAATTGAGATACTTCATTGTATAAATTTAAGGTGCACAGCTTAGTGGTATGACTTATATCTATTGTGAAATGATTACCACAATAATTAAGTTAGAATCCATTATCTTATACAATAAAAAGAAAAAGGAAAAAAATTTTTTTGTGATGAGAACTCTTAAATCCTAACAACTTGCATATAAATCATACTGTAATATTAACTATAGTTATCATGTTGTATATTCCATCCCTAGCACTCATAACTGGAGGTTTGTACCTTTCCATTACCTTCCTCCAGTTTCCCTTCCTCCTGTCCCCTCACTGGTGGTAACCAGAAGTCTGATTTTTTTCTCTGTAGGTTTTTTTTCCTATTTCACATATAAGTGATATCGTACAGTATTTGTATTTCTCTATCTGACTTATTTCATTTTGCATAATGCCCCCTGGCCATCCATGTTATTATAAATGGCAGATTTCCTCATTTTTTATGGCTGAATAATATTGTATTGTATATCTATACCACAGCTTATTTGCCCATTTATCTGTTAGTAGATACTTAGGTTTTTTCCATATCTTGGCTATTGTAAATAATGCTGCTTTGAACATAGGGGTTCAGATATCTTTTTTGAGTTAGTGTTTTATTTTCTTTGGTAATATTCCTAGAAGTGGAATTGCTCAGTTATATGGTAGTTCTAGTTTTAATTTTTTGAGCATCTTCCATACTGTTTTTAATAGTGGCTGAAGCAGTTTATAATCCCACCAAGAGTGCACAGGGTTCCCTTTTCTCCATGTCCTCACCAGCATTTTCTGTCTTATCTTTTTGTTGATGGCCATTCTAACAGGCAAGGTAATATCTTAATGTGATTTTGATTTTCATTTCCCTGATTTTCAGTGATGTTGAGCATCTTTCCATGTACCTGTTCACCATTTGTACAATATTATCTTCTTTTGAAAAATGTCTGTTCAGGTCTTTTGCACATTTTAAAATTGCATTATTTGTTTTTTTTGCTATTGAGTAGTGTGAGTTCCTTATGTAATTTGGATATTAACACCTTATCAGATATATGGTTGGCATATATTTTTCCTGATTTTGTGGGCCTTTTACTTCATTGTTTCTTTTGCTGTGCAGAAACATTTTTAGTTTGATGTAATCCTAGTTGTTTATTTTCTGTTTTGTTGTTCATGCTTTAGGTGTCATATCCAAAAAATCATTGCCAAGATCCATATTAAGGAGCGTCTTTTTTGTGTTTTCTTCAGGCTTCATGGTTTCATCTCTTATATTTAAGTCTTTAATACATTTTCAGTTAATTTTTGTCAGTAGTGTAAGATAGGGGTATAGTTTCATTCTTTTACATATGGCTATCCAGTTTTCCCAACATCATTTATTGAAGAGACTATCTTTTGTCCACTGAGTATGTTTAGCTTCCTTGTCAAATATTAGTTGACCATATAATCTTAGGTTTATTTCTGGCCTATCAATTCTGTGCCATTGATTTATTTGTCTGTTTTTATGTGAATACTATATTGTTTTGATTATGATAGCTTTATGGCACAGGTGGCAAACACAAGGCCCATGGGCCGAATCCAGCCCTCCACCTCATTTTATCTGGCCAGCACCTTGTTTCTACATGGTGGCAGTGTTGAGCTCCTTGCCCCTAGTTAAGGAGTAGTTACGTTTATACAGTCCTCAAATTACACTTGGCCCTTTGAAGGCAACTGCAAGGCTGACGTGGCCCCTGGTGAAGATGAGTTTGACACCCCTGCTTAATGATACAGCTTTGCATTAGCAAGTATGATGTCTCCTTTTTCTTCTTTCTCAGGATTGCTTTGGCTATTTAGGGTCTTTTGTGATTCCTTATAAATTTTAGGATTCTCTTTTCCACTTCTGTGAAAAATGCCATTGGAATCTTATGGGGATGACATTGATTCCATAGATGACTTTTGGTAGCATTGGCATTTTAACAATATTAATTCTTTCAGTACATGAAAACAGGATATATTCTATTTTTTGTTTTCTTTGATTTTTTAAATCATTGACTTGTTTTCAGAATAGAGATCTTCCACCTCTTTGGTTAAGTTTATTCCTCAGTTTTTTATTGTTTTTAATGCTATTGTAAATGGGATTATTTTCTTTATTTTTTTCAGGTAATTTGTTGTTAGTGCATAGAAACACTCCTGATTTTTCTATGTTAATTTTTTATCCTGCAACTCTACTGAATTTATTGGTTAGGTCTAGTACTTTCTGGTGGAGTCTTCAGGATTTTCTATATATAAAACATCATATGCAAATGGAGACAATTTTACTTTTTCATTTACGTTTCTTATGCTTTTTATTTCTTGCCTGATTACTCTGGCAAGGAATTCTGGTATTATGTTGGTTAGGAAAGGTGAGAATGTGTACCTTTGTCTTATTTGTGATCTGAAAGGAAAAACTTTCAACTTTCATCATTGAATATGATGTTAGCTGTGGCCTTTATTATTTTAACATACATTCCTTCTATACCTAATTTACTAAGAGTTTTGTTATGAACAGATGTTGGATTTTATCAGATGCTTATGTCTATTAAGATGATCATATGATTTTTTTTCTTCTGTGAATGTGATATATCACACTAATTGATATGTGGATGTTGAGCCATCCATGCATCTGAGGTATAAATCCCACTTGATAATGGAGAGTTTCTTTTGATGTGCAGTTGAATTTGTTTTGTTAATATTTTATTGAGAATTCTTGCATCTATCAGTATATTCAGGGATATTGGTCTGTAATTTTCTTTTCTGATGGTGTCCTTTTTGTTTTGCCTTTGGTATGAGGGTAATGCTGGGATCATAAAATTAGTTTGAGACTGGTACTCCTTTTTGATATTTTTGGAACAGTTTGAGAAGGTCTTACATTAACTCTTTTTAAAAATGCTTGATGAAATTCACTAGTGAAGCCATCAGATCCTAGACTTGTCTTCATTGGGACATTTTTGATTATTGATTCAACCTTCTAACTAGTAATTGGTCTGTTCAGACTTTCTGTTTCTTCCTGACTAAGTCTTGATAGTTGGTATGTTTCTAAGCATTTTTTTTAGGTTGTCCAGTTTGTCAGCATATAGTTGTTCATACCAGCTTCCTTTGTATTTCTGGGGTGTTGGTTGAAATATATTCTTTTTCATTTATAATTTTGTTGATTTGAGTCCACTCATTTTTTAAAAGATTTTATTTATTTATTTCTAGAGAGAGGGGAAGGAAGGGAAAAAAGAGGGAGAGAAACATTGATGTGCAAGTGTAACATAGATTGGTTACCTCTTGTATGCCCCCAACTGGGGACCTGGCATGGAACCTAGGCATGTGCCTTGACTGGGAATCAAACTGGCAGCCCTCTGGTTTTCAGGCAGTGTTCAGTCTTCTGAGCCACACCAGCCAGGGTGGGTCCTCTCTTTTTCTTCTTTGGTCAGTTGAGCTAAAGGTGTCATTTTTCTTTCTTTTTTTTTCAAAGAAACAGCTTATAGTTTGGTTAATCTTCTCTGTTGTTTTTCTGTTCTCTGTTTCTTTTATTTATGCTCTGATTTTTATTATTATTTTTCCTTCTGCTAGCTTCAGTTTTTTCTTTTACTAGTTCCTTAAAGCATAGCATTAGGTTGTTTTGGGGGGTCATTTCTTCTTTTTAATGTGGGTGCTTATTGCTACAAATTTGCCTCTTAGAATTGCTTTAACTGCATACTTTTTTGGTATGTCATGTTCCCATATTTTTGTTTCACTGTAACTTTTTTTTGTCTTTTAATTTCTTTTTAATGGTTCTATTCATGTTTTCTGTTTGTTTGGCTTTCAGTCTTGGTAGGTTTTGTGTTTCTAGGAATTTGTTCATTTCATCTAGTTTGTCAAATTTGTTGGCATGCAGTTATCTACAGTACTCTCATAATTCTTTTTACTTCTGTAGAATTGATAGCAATGCCTCTCTTTTTCTTTCTAAAGCTACTTATTTTCTTACTCTAGCTAAAGGTTTCATTTTGTTAATCTTTTGAAGAATCAATTTTTGATTTTGTTGATTTTCTTTATTATTTTTAATTAGTTACTTAAATCATGATCTCATGAATGTTTAATTTTTTAAATTTTAAAACTTTTTTTAAAAATTGTGTTTGTTTAGTTTTAGAGAGGGGAAGGGAGGGAGAAAAAGAGGGAGAGAAACATCAGTGTGTGGTTGCTTCTTGCACCCCCTACTGGGGACCTGGCCCACAACCCAGGCATGAGCCCTAGACTGGGTATTGAACTGGCAACCCTTTGGTTCACAGGCTGGCACTCAGTCCACTGAGCCACACCAGCCAAGGCTAATATTTTTAATTTTATTTATTTAGTTTTAGAGAGAGAGAGGGGAAGGGAGGGAGAAAGAGAGGGAAACATCGATGTGAGAGGGAAACATTGATTGGTTGCCCTCCACATGCACCCCAACCAGGGACTGAACCTGCAGTCCAGGCATGTGCCCTGACTGGGATTTCAACAGGTGACCTTTTGGTTTGAGGGAAGATGCCCAGTCGAGCCACACCAGCCAGGGCTGTTTGTTTAATTTTTGAGTTATAACCCGTTACTATCATTTATTGTAGTGTTCAAGTTTTCCTCAACTTAGCCATTGGAAGCCCCTTCAAGTTGATTTCTGTGTCCTTGCAACATATCCCCATTATATTTTGAGCTCTTTGTTTTCGGACACCATAGGATGTTCCAGGTTCATCTCAGACAGTTTTTTAAATATTTTAAAGCATGAAAGCCCTGACTGGCATAGCTCAGTGGATTGAGCGTGGGCTGTGAACCAAAGCATTGCAGGTTCGATTCCCAGTCAGGGTACATGCCTGGGTTGCAGGCCATGACCCCCAGCAACTGCACATTGATGTTTCTCTCTCTCTCTCTTTCTCCCTCCTTTCCTGTTCTAAAAATAAATAAATAAAATCTTTTTAAAAAGCATGAAATTTTACTTTTTTTTGCATTTTGAATTACTTTTTTCTATTCTTAGGTATGAAGACACATGGGCTGCACTTCACAGGAGAGCCAAGGAATGTGCAAGTGCTGGAGAGGTAAAGAACTATTAGCTAATCTTATACTTGTGGAATATGCTAGTTTTTAGGAAATTATATTTGTAATTGTATTAAAATGTTTTGCAGAATATCTGAAATTGAATTTAGCAATTGATTATGAAACTTTCTAAATAAGGTACATTTTTCTATCAAGTAGCTTAGTTAGGCTTAGGAAGTTATGACTTTTATTCTCAAGTCACAAGTGAATACTTGGGTTATCTAAGTATAATGTTTTGAATTTGAGTTTGATGCCTTTGCATATGTAAGTAAATTATAAGGTATAATTCTTTTTACACACTATTTAATAATTTGGTGCCCTGGCCTAGTGGCTTGGTTGGCTGTAACATTGTGTCATACACAAAAAGGTTTGCAGGTTTTATTCCCACTCAGGGCACAGTCTTAAGTTGCAGGTACAATCCCTGATTGGGGAGTGTATAGGAGGCAGCCCATCAATGTTCCTCTTTCACATCGATGTCTGTCTGTCTGTCTGTCTCTTACTCTCTTCCTTTCTCTCTCTCTAAAATCAGTAAACATATCCTTGAGTGAGGATTTTAAAAAAGAATTTCTTATTATTTGGCCAAAAGCTTAACTTTGCTCAATCTATCTAAAACCACTAATTTCCTGGATTGGGCCAAGATGGCAGAGGAGTGAGTGGAAGCTACACTAACCTCCTCCCAGGACCAAACGTAGTTACAACTAAATTATAGAAAAATCATCCTGAATAACCAACTGAACACTAGCCGGAATTCTTTTTAGAAGCCTTATAATCACAGACAGACAGAAGGAGCCATTTCACCACAATGAGACAGGCAGGGAATGTGGAGGTGGTGTGAGAGGGCTGACTGAGCTCCCACAGGCAGCAGCTGAAGTTCTGGAGGGATATTTCAGCAGCTAGGGGGTTCTCTCTGAGAAGTGTGGGTCTAAACCCCAAGCTGGAATCCCCAGCCTATGGCACCAGAACCAGGAAAGGAACCCAAATAACATAAAGTTGTGAAAAGCAACAGGATTTCTGTCCACCAGGGAGAGATAGCTGGAGATTCAGAGAGTCTCTTAAATGGCCAATGCACAAAATTCCATTTGCAGTCACTTATCCTGGGCTCCATCAGAGGGAGGGTAGAGTGGACTAGAGATGTTTGAGGAGAGTCTGGGGGTGTTGGCTCTGGGAAGAGAGCCCAAGGAATAGCCACCAGGATCTCTGTGCTAAGTCATTCCCCATACTGCAGGTGCTATCTTCCCCAGGTAGAGTACTCCTCTATGAATGGCATCAGCCTGAGGAGAAGCAATAGTCCCACCCACAGGAATTACTCTGCTCCAACCTGTGGAGCTTAAGCCCTGCTGCCGAAGAGTATAGCTGGAAGACATTCACTGATTAACCTTACAGAAAGCCTATAGGCAGAGACAGATTCCTCGGATTCTGAGACTTTAGACCCTCCCTCTGGCCTGGTGCTTGTAAGAGCTATCCTTGCCGCACAGCCTGGTTCTTTCTGCCCAGGCCCAACAGAGGGAGCCACATGCTATGGACCACTGATAACTACAAACAGGTTGCCCAGGGCCAGTCACAGGCAGAGTTTCTATGTAATAGGTAGACCAAAGTCTTCCTAATCTGCCTATTCCATAGAATAAAAACAAAGAGGCAGCCAAAATGGGAAAACCAAGAAAGAGGCCCCAAATGAAAGAACTAGAGAATTCTCCAAAAGAACTGGATGAAATAGAGGTAAGTGATTTATCAGATAAAGAGTTTAGAGTAATGACTATAAGGATACTCAGCAGCATGAAAAAGGACATAGAAACCATAAAAAAGGACCAGTGAGAAATAAAGAATGCAATATCTGAAATAAATAATCACTGGAGGAAATAAACAGTAGGTTAAATGAAACAGAGGACTGAATCAATGATTAGGAAGATAAGGTCAAAAAAACATAAGCAAAGCAGTAAAAAGAAAAAAGAATGAAAAAAAATGAGGACAATGTAAGAAACCTTTGGGAAAACATGAGGCATAAAAACATCTTCATCATGGGAATACCAGAAGGAGAAGAGAGTGAGCAAGAGATTGAGAACCTATTTGAAGAAATAATTACTGAAAACTTCCTAACCTAGTGAAGGAAAAAGACACACAAGTCTAGGAAGCTCAGAGAGTCCCAAACAAGTTGGACCCAAAGAGACCTATGCCAAGACATATGATAATTAAAATGGCAAGGCCTAAAGACAAGGAGAGAATCCTAAAAGCTGCAAGAGAAAGGCAGGTAGTTACGTACAAGGGAGCACCAGTTAGACTGTTTTATGATTTCTCAGCAGAAACGTTTCAGGCCAGAAAGGAGTGCCATGAAATATTCAAGGTGTTGAAAAGCAAGGACCTACAACCAAGCTACTTCACTCAGCAAGACTACCATTTAAAATTGAAGGAGAAATAGAGATTCCCAGACAAGAAAAAGTTAACCCCAAACCAGTACTGCAACAAATGTTAAAGGGCTTGCTTTAAGAAGAAGAAAAAAAAAAAGAGAAAGAAAGAAAAAAAGAAAAAATAGTTTAACAATAAAATGGCACTTAATACTATATTTTGCCGTGTATAATGCACACCCACATTTTTGGCCGAAACTTTAGGGGGAAAAAACTTTGGTTTAATTTTTTAATTCAGTTATTTATTTATATTTAGATACTTGTTATTTTTAATTATAAAGGAATTTTAGCATTCATTTTTTGAAATATGGTACAAGAAATTTTATGTAACAGATAATTACAAAACACAAGAATAGCTACAAGGTACAAGAAATTTTATGTACAGGTAACTAATACCCATGTGTAATGCACATCCTTATTTTTTTCCTCAAAAATTTGGGCAAAAAGGTGCACGTTGTTATATGGCAAAATGCAGTACATATCTATCAATAATCACCTTAAATGTAAAAGGCTTAAATGCCCCAACCAAAAGACATGTGGTAGCTGAATGGATAAGGAAACAAAACCCATATATATGTTGCCTCCAACAGACCTCAGATTGAAAGATACGCACAGACTGAAAGTAAAGGAATGGAAAAAGGTATTTCATGCTAATGGAAAGGAAATAAAGCAGGGGTAGCAATATGTATATCCAAATAGATAAAATAGATTTTAAAACCAAGTTCACAGTAACAAAGAAGGATACTACATAATGATAAAGGGAACAATCCAACAAGAGGACATAACTCTAGTAAACATTTATGCAGCAACATAGGAGCACTTAAATATGTAAAGCAGATCTTGATGGACATAAAGGGAGAGATCGACAGAAATACAGTCATAGTCATTGATTTTAACACCCTTTTGACTTCAATGGATAGATAAATCTTCCAGACAGAAAATCAACCAGGAGACAACGGCTTTAAACAACACACTAGTTCAGCCCCGGCTGGTATAGCTCAGTGGATTGGGCCTGTGAAGGGAAGGGTCGCAGGCTTGATTCCCAGTCAGGGCACATGCCTGAGTTGCAGGCCAGGTCCCCAGTAGGGGGTGTGCAAGGGGCAACCACACATTGATGTTTCTCATTTCTCACCCTCTCTTTCCCTTCCCCTCTCTCTAATAACAAAATAAATAAAATCTTTTAAAAAAACACACTAGGTCAAATGGATCAAAAACATCAATTTTTTTTCAGAGCATTTCACCCTAAAGCAATTGAATATACATAATTTTCAAATGTACATGGAATATTTTCTACAATAGACCGCATGTTAGGACACAAAACAAATTTTAATAAATTGAGGAAGATTGAAATCATATCAGATATCTTCTCTGACCACAATGTTATGAAACTAGAAATCAATCACAAGAACAACACTGAAAAATACACAAAGACATGGAAGCTAAGTAATATGTTATTAAACAATGAATGGGTCAACAAAGAGATCAAAAAAGAAATCAAAGATACCTTAAAACAAATGAAAATGGAAACATAGCAATCCAAAATTGGTGAAACACAGGGAAAGCAGTCCTAAGAGGGAAATTTGCAGCATTACAGGCCCATCTCAAAAATAAGAAAAAGCTCCAGTAATCTCACTTTACACTTAAAGGAACTTAAAAACAACAACAACAACAACAACAACAACAAAGCCCAGGTGAGTAGTAGGAAGGCAGTAATGAAGATCAGAGCAAAAGTAAATGAAATAGTCTTAAGAAAACATACAAAAGACAAATGAATTCAAGTGCTGGTTCTTTGAAAAGATAAGCAAGATTGACAAACCTTTAATGAGACTCATCAGGAGAAAAAGAGAGGAACCAAATAAAGTCAGAAATTGAAAAGGACAAATAACAACTGACACCAAACAAATGCACAGGATTGTAAGAAAATATTATGAACAACTATATGCCAAGAAACTGGACTACCTGGATGAAATGGATAAATTCCTAGAAACATACAATCTTCCAAAATTAAACCAGGAAGAATCCAAGAATCTGAATAGATAAATTACTCCTAGTGAAATTAAAGCGGTAATCAAAAAACTCCCAACAAACAAAAGCGCTACAGATGGTTTCACAGGTTTCAAAAAATTCAAGAGAAGGGGAGGCTCTCAAGCTCATTTTACAAGGCCAGCATTATCCTAATACTAAAACCAGATAAAGTTACAACAACAACAAAAAAGAAAATTGTAGGTCAACATCCCAATGAATATAGATGCTGAAATCCTCAACAAAATAATAGCAAACTGAATACAGCAATGTGTCAAAAAGAACACACACCATGATCAAGGGGGATTTATTGCAGGAATGCAGTCTTGGTACAACATTCACAAATCATTAAATATGATTCACCACGTAAGTGAAATAAAGGATAAAAACCACATAATTATATCAATAGATGCAATCCAGCATCTATCTTTTTATAAAGCATTTTATCCAGCATTTTTTCCCCAGCATTTATCTTTTGATAAAATCTAGCACCCACTTATGATAAAAACTCAGCAAAGTGGGAATAGAGGGGACATACCTAAGCATAATAAAGGCCATAAATATAAATCCACTGCTAGCATCATACTCAGTGGGCAAAAACTACAAGCATTCCCCTTAAGACAGGGAACAAGACAGTGATGTCCATTTTCACCTCTTATTCAGTGTAGTACTAGAAGTGCTAGCCACAGCCCTCAGACAAGAAGAAGAAATAAAAGGCATCCAAATTGGAAAGGAAGAAATACAACTGTCTTTATTTGCAGATGGCTTGATAATGTACATAGAGAATCCAAAAGATTCCACCAAGAAACTACTAGAACTGATAAATGTATTCAGCAAAGTAGCAGGATACTAAATTAATATCCAGAATTGCATTTTTATATGCCAGTACAAGCTAACAGGGAAATTGAGCAATAATCCCATTTACAATTGCTTCAAAAAGAATAAAATACCTAGGAATAAGCCTAACCATGGATGTAAAAGACCTGTACTCGGAAAATTATAAGACACTGAAGAAAGAAATGGAAGGAGATACAAATAAGTGGAAGGACATACCATGTTAATAGATAGGAAGAATTAACATCGTTAAAATGTCCATACTACCCAAATCAATGTGTAGATTCATTGCAATTCCTATCAAGATTCCAGTGACATATTTCACAGAACTAGAACAAATTTTCAAAAATTTACATGGAAACGCAAAGGGCCTTGCATAGCAACAGAGATCCTGACAAAGAACAATAAAGTTGGATGAATCACCCTGCCTATATTCAAACTATAGTATGAGGCCATAGTCAAAACAGCATGGTAGTGGCATAAAAGCATAGCTCAGTGAAACAGAATAAAGAGCGCAGATATAAACCCATATCTTTATAATCAATTAATATTTGATGGGAAGCAAGCACATACAATGGGCTAAAAACAGTTCATTCAATAAATGGTGTTGGGAAAACTGGACAGATACATGCAGAAAAATGAAACTAGACCACCTTTTTACACTACACGCAAGAATAAATTAAAAATGGATTAAAGACTGAAATGTTAGACCTGAAACCATAAAAGTCCTAGAAGGAAATATAGGCAGCAAAATCTTAGACTGACTTTGTAGAAACATTTTATCAGATATTTCCCCCCAGGCAAGGGAAACAAAATACAAAGTAAATGAATGGGACTTCATCAAACAAAAGCTTTTGCAAAGGAAAGGAAATCAACAACATAAAAATAAAACCCACAGAATGGTAGAACATACTTGCCAGTACATCTGGTAAGGGATTAATATCGGTCTATGAAGAACTTATAAAACTTAACACCAAAAAAACCCCAATCAATATAATTAGTAAATGGGCAAAGGATCTGAATAGACACATGCAGCTGGCCAATAAACATATGAAAAGATGTTCAAAGTCACTAATCACCACAGAAATGCAAGTTAAAATCACAATGAGATATTATCTCATACCTGCCAGAATGACTATCATCAATAAATCAACAACCATCAAGTGCTGGCGAGGGTGTGGAGAGGGGGGAACCCTTTTGCACTGTTGCAAATTGGTGCAGCCACTGAGGACGCAGTATGGAGATACCTCTAAATATTAAAAATGGGTCTGCCTTTCAACCCAGCAGTCCCACTTCTGGGGACATATGAAGGAACCCAAAACACTAATTCAAAAGAACATAAGCACCCCTATGTCTATTGCAGTGTTACTTACAATTGTCAAAATAATGGAAGCAGCCCAAGTGTCCATCAGTAGATGAGTGGATAAAACAACTATGGGGCATTTATACAATGGAATACTATTTGGTCATAAAAAAAAAAAGAAGAAAATTTTATCCTTTGAGACAGCATGGATAGACCTGGACAACCTTATGCTAAGTGAAATAAGCCAGTCAGAGAAAGACAAATACCATGATTTCACTCACGTGGAATCTGATGAACAAAGTGAATGAACAAACAAAATAGAGACGGACTCATAGATCAAGAGCAGATGACAGCTAGGACAGGGGGTCAGGGATAGAGGATGGAGGGATTGAGCAAAAAGGAAAAAGGACACATGGACATGGACAACAGTGTGATTGTGAGGTTGGGAGGGCGATATAAGGGGACCAAATGGTAATGAAAAAATACAATTAAAAACTTGAAAAGACATTTAAAAACTAGGTTTGGAAGGTTCTTGTGGGATACTATTGTTTAAAAAAATAAAACATTTTTTAAAATCACTAATTTCCGTAGTAAGTAAGGAATTTAAATTCCTTAAGAAATAAATAAGGAATAAATAAGTATAAAAATTTCAGGGGCTCATTCTTAATTCACTTAGAAGAAAAATTATTTTCTAGCCCTGTGTATAGAGTGTATAATGAATAAAAGGGATTTGTAATTAAATTACTAGCTTTGTTAGCCAAGATCAAGTACTCTGTGCTATTGATGTCAGTCAAACTTTACATCTTTCTAAAAACACTTGTGATTCTGACTTTAAATTAATTTAGACTGACTTTCTTTACCCTTTACCTAAATTAGTGAAGCTGTAATAATTGTAACAGAACAGAGTAAGACATGAAATTTTAGACATTAGTGTTTCTGTGAGAAATTATAGGAAAGTGGGAAATGTAGGTTTTTGGCCAAAAGGTAGACTAGGTACTTTGAAAAGCTCTATGGATATAAAACACTTAAATAATGGATAGATTTTTTAAAATTTGTAATGTAGTAAGCTTATAAAAGTTAAGGGAGGTCCTAAAGTGCCAAAAAAATGAAAAGGGAACTCAAGTCAGAATGGCTAAAAAAGAAACATGGAAACTGGGGTCAAGTACTAAATCAAAAGCTTTAGAGACTTTACAGGGATGGAGACCTTGTCTTTGGGGAGCTGAATCTGACTCTTGCAGAGAGCTCTTAGATCTTTGAAATGGCTGCTTCCCTCAGTGAAAGGTTATGCTAGGAAAAAAACAACAACCTGTTGGCCAAAGGAGGCGATAAGGAAACCTGCCTTTAAGACTACTCGGAATAAATGTAGTCTCCTTTTTGGATTTGTTACCATAGTTTTGGCCTCCCATAAGTGCAGGGCTCTAATTTACACTTCCTGCATGATTAGGGAACTAGTCACTACATTAAAAAATTAAAGGCCCACAGATGACTGTGTTCCTTGACACCCATCAGATACAAACAGAAATTCTACATGGATGAAACTTGGTAAACCTAGGCCTGTCAAGATTACTACAAGTTAATTTCTTACCACCACCTCCAAAAAAATTAGCAAACACAAATATATTACCAAAAGTTTGAGAATCGCTAGAATCAGAGTAAGATTTAGAGCTATGGAGGACTTTAGATATTGCACTGTTAGATATAGACTAATAAATGGATATATACAGAGTTTTTTATTTTTATTAATATATTTAATTCCTCACTGTTACTAACAGAATAAACCCAAATGTTTTAGTATGACAACTGTTTCTTTTTGTTGTTGTTACAATTGTTCCGCCCTTTTCCTGTTGCTCTCCCCCGCCCTTCCCACTCCCACAGCCAATCCCCGCCTTCCTTTGTCTTTGCCCGTGAGTCTTCTATTCATGTTCCTTGAGTTGCCCCTTCCCCTTCTTTCTCCCTTATGCTTCTCCCCTCTGGTCACTGTCAAATTGTTCTTTATTTCCATGTCTCTGGTTGTATTCTGCTCATTCGTTTTGTTGATTGGGTTCCCCTTATAGGTGAGATCTTACGATATTTATCTTTCACTGCCTGGCTTATTTCATTAGCATAATACTCTCCAGTTCCGTCCATGCTGTCATGAAGGGTAAGAGCTCCTTCTTTCTTCCTTCTGCATAGAATTCCATTGTGTAAATGTACCACAATTTTTTGGTCCACTCATTTAGTGATGGGCTCTTAGGCTGTTTCCAGCACCTAACTATTGTAAATAACACTGCTATGAACATTGGGGTGCATAGGTTCTTTTGAATTGATGATTCAGGATTCTTAGGGTACACTCCCAGCAGTGGAATCTCTGGGTCAAAAGGCAGTTCCATCTTTAGTTTTTTTGAGGAAATTCTATACTGTTTTCCACAGTGGCTGCACCAGTCTGCATTCCCACCAACAGTACACTAGGGTGCCCTTTTCTCCACAACCTCACCCACACTTGTTTGTTGATTTGTTAATGATGGCCATTCTGATTGGTGTGAGGTGGTATCTCATTGTGGTTTTAATTTGTAACTCTCTGATGGCTAATGATGTTGAGCATTTTTTCATGTGTTGGAGAAGTGGCTGTTCAGGTTCTTGCCCATTCTTCAATTGGATTGTTTGTTTTCCCGGTGTGTAGTCATGTGAGTTCTTCATATATTTTGGAGATCAAACTCTTGTCTGAGGTGTCATTGGCAAATCTGTTCTCCATACAGTCAGTACCCTTTTCATTTTGTTGACATTTTCTTTAGCCATGCAGAAGCTTTTTAATTTGATGTAGTCCCTTTTGTGTTTTAAAGAGAGAAAAGAGGAATTAAACCTGAATAAAGAATAAGACTATGAAACATGACTTTAAAAAGTTATTAAAATTAAAAACCTGAAGGATGTGGTTAACAGCAGTTATATATAGTTGAAGAAAGAATATAGTGAGGTAGAAGGTAAAGTCAGTTAAAAAGCATCTTCAAGATAAGAAATTGGAAAGTATGAAAGAGGAGTTAATAGAGAGAGAGGGTCTTTAGGTTGAATCAAGTGAGATCATAAATATTGGACCAGTATTTATCTGTAAAATTACAGTTTCATATGGGCCATCTTTTTTTTAAGATTTTATTTATTTATTTTTAGAGAGGGAAGGGAGGGAGAAAGAGAGAGAGAAACATCTCTCTTGCGCGGTTGCTGGGGGTTATGACCTGCAACCCAGGCATGTACCCTGACTGGGAATCGAACCTGCAAAACTTTGGTTCACAGCCCACACTCAATCCACTGAGCTACGCCAGCCAGGGCTCATATGGGCCATCTTAATATAGCTAATAAACATTCCAGAAAGAGAGAATAAGGGAAGGACAGTGTAGAAAAAGTTAAATGGCTGGGAATTTTCTAGAAATGAGATATGTAAACCCTTAGGTGCAAAAAGTACAAGTCAGCATTTTTATCTATAATTATCTACACCTAGATAGCCCCTATTGAAACTATAGAACAACAGAGGCAAAGAGAAGAGGTCAGAGCAACTGAAGAGAAAAGGCAACTTGCTCATAAATGAATGAGTTTCACAGCAGACTTCTCAAACTATTGTTAAGAATGAGGGCAAAGTGGACATTTTCAGATAAAAAGTTTTCTATCAACAGTTGCTCAGTAAAGAAACTTCTAGCTCTGGCTGGCGTAGCTCAGTGGATTGAGCGCGGGCTGTGAACCAAAGTGTCGCAGGTTTGATTCCCAGTCAGGGTACATGCCTGGGTTGCAGGCCATGGTCCCCAGCAACTGCACATTGAAGTTTCTCTCTCTCTCTCTCTCTCTCTCTCTCTCTCTCTCTCTCTCTCTCTCTCTCTCTCTCTCTCTCTCTCTCTCCCCCTCCCTTCCCTCTCTAAAAAATAAATAAATAAAATCTATATATAAAAAAAGAAACTTCTAAAGAATGTATTTTAGGATAAATTAAAATGATTTTGGAAGCTAGCTCTGAGATACAGGAAGGAGTAGTGAACAAAGGAAATGGAAAACCAAAAATAAATATAAACAGATAATGACTGTATCAGTTACCTAATTGGTGGGATTAAAAATGATAGAACAAAAGTGCTGGATAACAATAGCATGTAATCTGGTAGGCATGTTATCAGAGTTAAAGGATTCTAAGTCCTTGCATTATTTACAGAGAATGTATAGATATTGGCTAACCTCATATTTAAAGTTAAATATGGAGGGCAGAATTTCAAGGGTAGTCTATGAAGAATAAAAATAGCATCATCTCTCATTTAACTTCAATAATCAATTTCTGAAACTCAGATGTTCTGTGCAAACACTAACCGGGAACCTATTTCTTATCTTTTAAATTTGATAAGTTACAATATGTTACATGTCAACCCAAAACTGCCAAGCAACATTCTTATGTATATTTAAAACTAGCAATATGTCTCCAGTCTATGAGTAGTGGGTAGCAATCTGTTAGGATGCAAGATGCTTAAAACTTTTTTGATTACCAAACTCTTTTTTAAAAATATATATTTTATTTATTTATTTTTAGAGAGGGAAGGGAGGGAGAAAGAGAGAGAGAGAGAGAGAGAGAGAGAGAGAGAGAGAGAGAGAGAGAGAGAGAGAGAGAAAACATCAATGTGCGGTTGCTGGGGGTCATGGCCTGCAACCCAGGCATATACCCTGACTGGGAATCGAACCTGCAACACTTTGGTTTGCAGCCCGAGCTCAATCCACTGAGCTATGCCAGCCAGGGCTATGATTACCAAACTCTTGATACAGTTATTAACAAACAGTTGCTTTGTGGACAGTAGTGTGGTCTCTCAACACTAGCAAGCACGCAAGGCGTGTGTGTCCTTTATGGGTATACTCCTCATACTGTCGTGTGATTATGGTGTTCTAACAGTTGTATTTGAAACATCATTTGAGAATCTTCTCACACATTGCTTTGAAATGTGTATCAAGCTGCCCACAGATGCTCAGTTGGTTGCACCATCTTTCTCTTCACCAAAAGGTTGTGTGTATCGTAGGTTGGATTCCTGGTCAGGGCATATACCTAGGTTGTGGGTTTGATCCCACTGATGGATGTTTCTCTGTCTCTCTTTCTCTTTAAAATCAATAAACATGTTCTTGGGTGAGGAATAAAAAATGATAAAATAAAATGTATATCAAGCTTAAATATAAAGTTTTCCTATATGAATATTAGCTAAAACTTTGTATTGATTTGTATGTGTTCTGTGGATGCCAGTTGAAAAACCAAAGGCATTCTGCCTCAGACACATTCTTCATTGTATGGCAGTATTGGCAAAAAAAAAATTCAGCAATGCGTTACAAAAAAACCCCAAAATATACCAGATTCATGTCAGGATTAAAAGGTTGGTTTGGCATTAGAAAATCTTTTAAATGCAATTGACCATGTTAACACATTAAAGAAGAAAAATATGTGATCAGCAGATGCAGAAAATACATTTAGTAAAATTAAATATCTATTCAGAGTAAAACATTTAGCAAGGTTTTAATAGAAGATAATGTCTTTATCCTAATATCTACAAAAACCTGACATTTTTGACTTCCTAAATATTTAATGTGTTGCTAAATCCACTTGTTCTTATAATTTGTGTTTGCAGGTAGAAATTCTTTTGTGTAGATAGTAGGTTTTGTTTCTTGCCTTCCAATGTATGCAACTTTCATTTCTTCTTACCTTTTTATACTGGGTAGAACCTCCAGTATAATGTTGAATAAAAGTAATTGAAAACCTTAGTTCAGATTTTAGTTCCATCAAACTTAAATGTAAGAGGGAAAACTATACCTATTCAGAAAATAGTAGAAGACCTCAGGGTAGAGAAATGTCTTAAGGCCTAAAAGCACCAACCAGGAATACAAATATGTATAATTTTTATCAAAGCTTCTATTTATCAAACAACACCATGAAAATATAAAGCAATTCACAGAACAGAGGACAGGTGTTCAGAATATATGAACAACCCCTACAAACCAGTAAAAACAGGACAGTAACCCAATAGAAAGGCAAGCAAAAGTTGGGGCCTGGCATTTTACAGAAGAAAACATATTCAAACTTGATTAGTAATCAAAGAAATACAAATTAAAACCACAGATTTATGCTTCTTAGATTATCAGAAATTTAAGCCTTGAGTTTCTCTGCAGACAATTACTATTTCCAGAAGACAGATTATCAGAAATTTAAGCCTTGAGTTTCTCTGCAGACAATTACTATTTCCAGAAGACAGTTTTGTTTTCTTCCCTTGGAAGATATGTGATGAACAACTAGAACTAGGGAGTGTAAATCCATTGGCACAATCACATTAGAAAAAATGATTTGGCTAGAAGTAGAAGTTCAAGTCCCATATATCTTTCAAACAATTCCCCTTCCTAGGGATTTTTCCAGAATATTGTGTCCTAAGTTTTCCCCTGATAGTATTGGTATAGTGCACAATTTTGCTAGTAATGTTGGCATGATAGCATGTGTTTACTAGGTAATATATAGATGAGGCTACTTACAGTCAGAGATGATTAGGCTGGGGGAAATCTAGTTACCCCAAGTCCTGTGGAGCCACTCTGGGAAAGGAGAGTGATACCTTGGGCACATTTCTAACTCTCATGTGAAACTTCACGTATGTACCAGGATCTGTACAAAGATGTAGATTTGTACAAGATGTTGTAGCAGGTTCTATTGAAACTTAAGACAGTCCCAAAGTCCATCTACAGAATGAGTCAGAATATTCTTTATAAAATCAAATACCGTACAGCCATGAAAATTAGTGAACTACCACACCTACATTTATCAACATGGATGAATCCCTCAAACAGTGTTCATTGAAGACTATATGCTGTAGAGGATATTTAATAAAAACTATTCTTTTGGTTGAAAGAAGTATTTCATTAAAAAATAAGTAAGGAGAAAGAATTTCCTATAAAATCTGTTGTTGAATTTATGCTATTTTGGAGAAATTTTTTTCATAGTTGACTACTTGGTTATTTTAAGATCCACATCTAATTAAAAAGTGCCTCTGTGGATCTCCAGAAATGTAGTACTGGACTTTAAAAACAAAAAAAGATTAAAGCCCTTTAATATACTATTGAGACATATGTAAATATTTAAAATGTCTGTCTTTAAACTTCCGGCCAAGATGGAGGCATAGGAGACACACTGTGCCTCCTTGCACAACCAAAATAAGGACAACAAAAATTTAGAAACAAAAAAACCCAACCAGAACTGACAGAAAACTGAACTGTATGGAAGTCCAACAACCAAGGAGTTTAGACACATTCATCCAGTCCGGTAAGAAGGGCGGAGTTGGACCACCGGGTGGAGTCGGGTACCAGGGGTTGTGAGGGGAGAGGGATCACAGCAAAAAGTGGTGGCTTGCAGACCCTGGTGCGCAAGGCAGTGGCTGACAGACCCTGTGCGTGGGGTGGCAGTGGGCAGACCCAGTGAGGTGCGCAGGGTGGCTAGCTGACCAAGCAATCCCACATTTGCACACAGACAAACCAGGTGAAGCTGGGGAGCGAGACAGACCTTGAAACCCAGGGCTCCAGCACAGGGAAATAAAGCCTCAAAACACCAATTGAAAACACCTGTGGAGGCTGAGGTGCAGGGAGAGACTCCCAGCCTCACAGGAGAGTTTGTTGGAGAGACCCACAGGGTCCTAGAATATACACAAGCCCACCCACAAGGGAATCAGCACCAGATGGGCCCAATTACTTATGGGAACTGACGGAAGGGACTGAAATCTGAGAGAGAGTGAAGCAAGCACCATTGTTCCCTCTCAGACCCCTTCCCCACATACTGCATCATAACCCAGCAACTGGGTTGCCCCACCCCGGTGAACACCTAAGACTCTGCCCCTCACACATAACAGGTGTGACAAGACAGAAAAAAAAAAAATGGCCCTAATGGAAGAACAGATCAAAGTCCCAGAACAAATACTTTTAGGCGATGAAGAGGTAGCCAACCTATCAGATGCACAGTTCAAAGCCCTGGTGATCAGGATGCTCACATAATTGGTTAATTTTGGTCGCACATTAGATGAAAAAATGAAGGCTACGCTAAGTGAAATGAAGGAAAATGCATAGAGAACCAATAGTGATGGGAAGAAAACTGGGGCTCAAATCAGTGGAGTGGACCAGAAGGAAGAAAGAAACAATCAAACAGAAAAGAGTGAAGAAATAAGAATTCAAAAAAAATGAGGAGAGGTTTAGGAACCTCCAGAACATCTTTAAACATTCTAACATCTGAATTATAGGGGTACCAGAAGGGGAAGAGGAAGAGCAACAAGTGGAAAAGTTATTTGAACAAATAATAAAGGAGAACTTGCCCCAATCTGGCAAGGGAAATAGACTTCCAGGAAGTCCAGGAAGCTCAGAGAGTCCCAAAGAAGTTGGACCCAAGGAGGAGCACACCAAGGCACATCATAATTACATCACTCAAGATTAAAATGAAGGAGAGAATTCTAGAAGCAGCAAGAGATAAGGGGACAGTCACCTACAAAGGAGTTCACATCAGACTGTCAGCTGATTGCTCAAAAGAGACCTTGCAGGCAAGAAGGGGCTGGAAAGAAGTATTGCAAGTCATGAAAGGCAAGAACCTACATCCAAGATTGCTCTGTCCAGCAGAGCTTTCATCTAGAATGGAAGGGCAGATAAAGCGCTTCTCAGATAAGGTCAAGTTAAAGGAGTTCATCATCACCAAGCCCTTATTATATGAAATATTAAAGGGACTTATCTAAGAAAGAGAAGATAAAAAAACATGTATAATAAAATGACAGCAAATTCATAATTATTAACACCACACCTAAAATAAAAACAAAAACAATCTAAGCAAACAACTAGAACAGGAACAGAACCACAGAAATGAAGATCACATGGAGGGTTAGCAACAGGGGAGTGCGAGGAGGAGAGAGGGGAAAAAGGTATAGAGAATAAATAGCATAGATGGTAGGTAGAAAATAGTCAGGGGGAGGGCAAGAATAGTATGGGAAATGTAGAAGCTAAAGAAATTATAACACATGGACATGAACTAAAGTCGGGGAATGTGGGTGGGAAGGAGTGTGCAGGGTAGAGGGGAATGAAGGGGGGAAAATGGGACAGCTGTAATAGCATAATCAATAAATAAAAAAAGAAACATTGAAAAATAAAAAATAAAACAAAATGTCTGTCTTGAATAAAATTATATTAAACCTAACATGTTTTTATTTTGTCAGACCATGTTCATGTGTCTTTGGTAGCCTTTAGCCAGTTCGAGCCTACCAGGGCAAATACACTTACAGGCAGTTCAGTCTTGTTTGGCAAATTATTTTATACTTAACTAATTTAAAGCTAAGTCTTACTATATAGTCTTAAAATTCAGAACAGTATCTTAGAAAACAAACAGCTATGGTCAATGGTAACTTTGATGTCTAGGGTTGTTTTTTTTTCTACAAGTGGTTTTTTTTTGTTTTTACAAGTTTTTTTTTTTCTCTTGTAGCAATGTACAAATGAATAAATAGTCAATATTGACTTTGGGGTTAGACTCTGAAGGCAAGTTTTTAAAGTTAGATGTAACAGTGCATTATTTGCTTGTAATTTCTATTGTTGTGAAATACTTGCCTTCAAATTCAGCACTTATGGTAAAGATTACCTTTTTGTTTAACAATTGGACGTGCACACTGGTTAAGATTGACATGCTTCACTCTGTGCTCCAGCATGGCCCTCTTCTGTCAGTCGTGAAAGGTGACTTGAACTGGGTGTTAGAAATTTAGTTTCTGTACTAATACATTTTGACCTTGGTCATGTAAATTAGTCTCTCTCTTTTAGTATCCACCTCTATACAATGGTATACCACCACTTACCCTGCTAACCACACAAATCAGTGTGGAAATCAAATGAAGTAATGTACTCCCCAAACTCTGAACTGTCGAGTTTTGTATATAGTAAGGTTCTGGCTATTTTGTAAATCATTAGCATTCCCTGCTTTATTTATTTATTTTATTTCTTCTAACTTCAATGTCCGCCAGAAGGAATTTTGGGATGAAGCACTACAGGTTTGTCTTCCTCCTTAAACTTAATTTCCTGGTATTAAATCTGGATTTATTCAGAAATGTCAACTTGGGCCACGTAGAAACCTTGGCTTTCTAGAGATAGCTCATTTCTTAATATTTAGTAAATTTTAAGTACAGTTTTGCAGAACCCTTTCTTTTGCTAGTTTCTCATGTTTCTTCTTCCTTTTACCCTTAGAGTAAAATCCCCAGAATATTGATTTAAGGGTATGGGCTTAAGTGTCAGAGTCCCTGTGACACTTGAATCTAGTTCCACTGTGGCCGTTGGGAAAGTGGTTTAGCTTCATTGTGCCTCAGTTCCTTCATTTGTAAAGTGAAGATGGTAATAATACTTAGTTTACAAGGTTGTTATGTGGTTTAAATGGGATAATACATGTAAATTCCTTAGCATGGGGCCTGGAACATAGAAAATGCTCAAAATGTTTTAGTATTATTACATAATTATTAATAATGATTTCTGAAAAACCATTCAACCTCTGACTCTTTTAAGTGAAAGTAATATTTTAGTGTAGTCTGATATATTCTTTCTATTTACACTTCTTATACTCTATGTTTAGGATATAATTTTTAATTTTGTGGAAGACTTGTGCTAGACTATAGTTTTAATATTTATATGTCATGTTTTAATTTTCAGTAAGAAATGGCTAATATCTAAAAATTGTTTATTTTAGGTTTTTCAAGTCATTAACCTAATGAACCAGAGTAACTAAGATTTAACAGACTTTTTACAAGATATGCCATGTACCAGGACATATGTATTATTTATCCTCAAATCAGCCCTGTGATATAGGAATTATTTTAGAGTTTCATACTGAAGCTAGAGAATTTGTGAGACCTGATACCAGAAGATAAGCACCAAGAGGGCAGGATTTTTTTCCCCTGCTTGGTTCACAATTATATCTCTATTGCCTAAAATGATGCCTATCAGAGAGCGGATGGTCTGTAGAAGTTCATTGACTATTTTAAATCAATTTTATTAATACAGATCCTTGTTTCAAGTCTTAGTTTCCTGATGATTGCATCACAGTCTGTGAAGACTGCTCAGTATTTTTAAAACTACTCTTAGGGATCATTTTAAAACCAGTAGGCAATAGGTTTTCTTAAGTATACAAAATTAATGAGAAACGCAACTTGAATAAAGCTTGGTGTCACCTCACCAGCTCAGTTGAGGGTTGTATGTGGAACCATGATGGTTTTCCCTCCATCGTGTACTGGAAAACAATGGGGAGGTGTGGGAAATGGGGACGAAGTGAGGAAGGCAGCTTCTTGACCTCTTAATTGTAGTTTAGCTCTTTTATTTCAGTCTTGTGAATTTCCTAGAATATTAAAATGTAGAAACAGTTTAGCACTATATAAAACTAATTTCACAGATTATTTTGATATTTTTATTCCTCTGAAGTTCTCTTTTTAGTGAGATTCAGTGAGAATCACTTGTATTTTTGTTTCAACTTGTAAAGACTCTTAATCTTTCTTAATCTTGGGATGTGTAAATTATCTTTTTTTATTATAACTAAACTGTAAAATCTGATTTAAATATACATTCAAATGCATTTTTCCTGTTATATAATGAATTTTTCCATCTTTGTATTTATTGTACTAATGTGTGGTATCTTTCACAGTCTTCCTTATCATTGGTAATGTTTTCAAAAGATGATCTCTCCTTGCTCCTTCTGAATTTTATTCTAGGCTTTATTCTAGGCTTTATTCCCCTCCCACCATGTTAAGACCAAAACAAAATTGTCTGGGAGAAACAGATGTCTGTCATTTTCTTTACAATCTTCAGGAAAAGAAGTTAGAATTATTTTAGGCTAATCTGGTATCTCACCACCCTGCTATTAGGAATCCTTTACATCTGAATTACTTCGTTGTCAACATAAATACTTTTGCCTTTTTCTGGAATTGATCAGTTGCCTCAATAATTTCTTCATATACAAGTACCATTTACTTTATGAAATAAGTGTTCCTGTTAAATGTAAATTGAATCATAGTATAATCTAAATGCAGTAGGGGACTCTTTTGTTCAAAGAAATCCTTTTGTAAAGCAAATAATTACCCAGTAATTATGTTTTGGGTTGTTTTTGTTTGTTTTCTTTTCAATTGTTAGTGGTAGTTTTTTGTTTTTCTGCATTTGGATTTTCAAATACAGGGTTTACTTAAAAACAGGGTATACTTAGAAGTGATTTCTAAGGTCATTTCTGAACTCTCTCTGCTCTGGGTTAAGATGCACTGAGACAAGCCATAATTTGAGGTTTTCTGTACTGAATATTAAGTTAGTTGTTTGGTAAGAAAGAAAACATCCACAGTCTTCTTTTGAGTGTCCTGTCGCTTATAGTCAACAGAAGGGTTTTTTAAGATAACATTGACCAGCTCTCATTACGCTGACTGTGATTTCTTTGTGTGTCAAGTCTGGTTTTACTGTACCCTTCGTCTTCTGTGTTGCAGCTGGTGGACAGTGAGGTGGTTATGCTTTCAGCACACTGGGAAAAAAAGAAGACGAGCCTGGTAGAGTTACAGGAGCAACTTCAGCAGCTTCCAGGATTGATAGCGGATTTAGAGTCCATGACAGCAAATCTGAGTAAGTTTTATGTTCATGTCTGTGCATTACCTTTAGGAATGAAAATAATTTGGACTGGACTTGGTGTAATTTTGAAGCTTTCTAAGAATACGTTATTGATTAACAGGGTTTTTTTGGAAAGTAGTAAATTTGAGTTAATTTGATAATTCTGTTTGATGATTAGACAGAAAATGATTTAAAATGTAGGCATGATTTCTAAAATATACCAATAACTTTTTCTGGCTCAGTTCAGCTCAGGAAACACAATTGTAATTTTTTTTATTATTAAAGTGACTTAGGGTAGTCTCTGTGACATTTAATCTCTATTTAAAAGTATACATATAGAAAATAAAAGGGATTAAGGTGATTTTGTCCTCACTCTAGTATAAGGTGGAAGTTTTTGCTTTTAAAACTAGTATGCTTTTTTTCTCTTCAAATTGAAAAGAGATGAAACAAATCCAGTTAAATGTGGGTACCTGTTTGGCTAAATTTAAACCTTGTAGAAGTTTATAAATTTTGGGTGTTTTTTTAATTGTGATGAATTATGCTGATATTCTTTATTTCTCGTGTTTGCATTTAGAAAATTAACTTCTATGTTTGGCAGTGCCACATCTTAGAATAATATTATGGTTTATTATTTTCTAACGAAGTTTGAGGTCTTAGTAAAGTAAGGGTTAGGAGCTACCTTCATAGGAAATAAACTCAAACTAATAACCTGATCCAATCTTATGGGTAAGAAGGTAAGAATACCCTATCATCTCTTCCTGTGTTTCAGTATCACTTTTTTAAAAAAGTGAAACAAAAATAATTTACAAAACAAGAAATAAGCAAATCCTAAAGCAGTTTTTTTCTGTGTGAATAAAGTCACCTGAGTGGTATTTAGAATGCTGTTGTTGATAACAGTAGTTAATATTATAACACCTACTATGTGTCAGGGATCATTATGTGCTTTGCAAACATTATTTTAATCTTCCTAAGAATCCTACAAAGTAGTTTTATTATTCCACTTCACAGGTAAGGAAAGTAAAGCTTGAAAGAGGTTGTGACTTCTTCTAGGTCACATTAAGGTACGGATCCAGGATCCTAACCCCAGTGATGATGTCCCAGTGGGGATGACAGCTGTCAGTAGGTCTCAGAAACTACCCATTAAGCCCTGGCTGTTACAATTTTTTCTTGTGTTAGTGATTTGTTGTTTCTGAAAGTGGGGCATGGAGAAGATATTGTGGGTCTTAAGAGAAATGTGAAATCCCTGTGGTTGTCCTCTGTATCTTTTTCCCTCGTATGGGTATAGGCATGATCCTTCTCAGTCAAGACTTTGAGAAGGCTTGATGGAAAAATTGCTTCCACGATCCTTTGAATTTTCTTTTCAGCCACTTTTTTTAAGCTTATGTTTCTTTCTTTTGAGTTGCTTGCTTTTCATTGATTGTATATTTCTTTGAAGAGCTGTTCTTCTATGATAATCCCCCCCCTTTTTTTTTGCCAGGTTAGAATAAATTCTGTTTAGAGATGTTCTTTATTTGATACTACTCTTTTGATTAAATGAAGTATGATATGATTCTAATTATTTTCATAGTTATTTCTGCTTAGGAAATGCAGTTTATATACTTCTTTCTTAAAATAGAACATAATGTATTTTCATTCTCAATTACGATTCTAATGTCCAGGCAAAGTTTGATATTTAGACACAAAGACAGTGATGTGTGTCTTTCCTTTTTAGAAGCTAAAATGAAGGGGATGGGCTTCCCAAATGCTCACTTGAATTCTCTTTGTTAATCTGAGGACATCAACCACCAGTGGCAAATTAAAGCTAAAGGATTCTCTAAACCACTATTATGGACAGATAATCACTCCTAAGTAATTTAGGTCATTTTTTTCTAGTCTTGTTCATCAGTTAAATCTAGGTGGTTGGTTTTTATATTTATAGCTAATCTGAATATCATTAGCATTTGAAATACTTGCTACCTTTGTGTTTTAATCTATTGCTGTTATTTGCCTGATACTTATTTAGTAATGACTGACTCACTGTAGAAGATAGCAAGTCAGAACTGGAATTCAAGAGTCCTAGTATTTGTTGACCTAAAATAAGCTCATAGGGAGGTGTTTTGAAAATGTGACTTTTAGATAAGCAACTTATGCATCTTAAAATTAGTGCTGATATTCTTTATAGGAGGAAAATATTTTGAAGCCAAATTTGGTGGGACAGGTTGTATATCCATATCATTAATGTATTAATTCATTTTAGTGAATTTATACATCATTCTTAGGTATTAGAAACATTTAGTGTTTTAAATATTCACTCAAATACTAATTTAATTTCTTTTGTGTTTTTATAGCCTCAGAAATATCTCTTATCATCACCTGAATACCTTGATATATCACAAGGCTTAAAGAGTCAAGCAATAATAAAAATAAAAATAATTAGGAGAAAATAGTAACTGACCTATATTTAGTCACAGGATTCCCTTAACTTTGAACTTTTTACCTTTTCACTGTTGTATCTAATATTATATCAAGTCAGTCCCTCTATTTGCTAGGCTACTTAACTCATTTATTCTTGTTCTGTTTTCTAGAGGGTCTGCACTTATTAAAGAGTAAAGGCTTTATATGAGGTGAGCAGTTGGAACCTTTGATGATGCTTAGCTGCATTATCCTGTGGCTTAAGTATAACACCTGATTACTTAATTCCCTAGGAATTAAGGATGGATAGTCCATTCATGTCAGTTTTTTATTAATGGGATGTGGTCCATCCAGCTTACAAAAGCCTGTGTAATAGACAATTGCTGGTAAATCTTATCATTTTTTTAAAAAAGATAAAGGTATGCTGGGAAGTAGAAAATAAGGGCTATGAACTACTAACTCACAGATCTAGATTTGGACCCTAGCTCCACAACTTCCTTTCTGTGAGAGGCCCTGCAGGTTTTTTACCTGCACCAAGCTTTAGGTTGTTCATCTGCAGAATGAGGATGAGAGTACCTGCCTCATAGGGTATTTGTGGGGTTAAATGACAGGTGTAAAGCACTCAGCTCAGTGCCCAGTACATATCAGGTGTCTTTTGGGTGCCATGTGCTGTTTGTGGGCTCTGGGGATACAGCAGTGAGTAAAACCCAGACTGCCACCAAGATGCTGACTTTCTAGGGGGAGTTTCTCTAAGTTTTACAAATTTACAAATCCATTGTTCTTTGGCAGACGACTTGTTTGGATGTTATGCAATTTAGCTTGCTCTGCAAAATAGTTTAGAATGCAAAACCACAGCGTGAAATGTGATGAGATGAATGATGTAGTCCTGTGTTCATTGAAAGGCAGTGCATAAAAGTAAATGGAATGTTGTCATCCAGATTCTGTATACTTTCTCAATCTTTGTAATTACCGTGGTGTGTGTTTCACCATAAAACTTCTAAAATGTTTGAAAAGTATTTATTGAATTCTCTTAAACTTCCACTAGAGGGTAGTCTAATCCTATTCCTTTATTGAAGTTAAAATATCAAGGGCTTGTCTGAATTTTCTCTATTGCTTAGTTTATTTTTTTGTGACCTACTTTAAAAAGACTATTATCTTCATCTAGAACAGAAGATTCTGTTGGTTCTTAGATAACAAAGTGCTGAAAGAAAATGACAGCGAGCCCTGGCCAGTGTGACTTGGTTGGGTGTTGTTCTGCAGACTGAAAGGTCGAAAGTTCGATTCCCAGTCAGGGCACATGCCTGGGTTGTGGGTTTGGTTCCCAGTTGGAGCATGTGCAGGAGGCAGTTGATGGATGTTCCTCTCCCTCTCTTCCTCCCTCCCTCCCCGGCTCTGGAATCAATAAAAGAAAAAAAAACAAAATAAAAAAAAAAGAAAATGACATATACTAAATTTGTAGCATTTTAAAAAATATGACCTAACCTGATATCTTGCTGTTTTGCTTTTGTCTACACAGACTTTGAGAGAGCATCCAGCAGGGAGACTGTCACTCACAGCTCTCAGTGTTTCATGAATGAGATTACTTTATTATCCAGGTTCCTTTTTGAGACTAGACCTTTCAAGAAGCTCTTTAGATATCTTATGGTATACTAAATGATTTAATTTGTTTTGTAATGGCTTTGCAAGTTAATTCACTTATTATCATATCATCCTTACTGTATTACCTTATTAGGTAAAGAAGTGATGTCAGCATTTAAAGAATCCTGTGGTCCTTTTTTTTGTAAGAGTTTGTTTATTTATTTCTTAGAGAGGGAAGGGAGGGAGAAAGAGAGAGAGAGAGAAACATCAATGTGTGGTTGCTGGGGGTCATAGCCTGCAACCCAGGCATGTACCCTGACTGGGAATCGAACCTGCAACGCTTTGGTTTGTAGCCTGCACTCAATCCACTGAGCTACACCAGCCAGGGCTAGAATCCTGTGGTCTTTTAGTACCTGGCTTCTGTGACCTATGGGTTTGTAGTCAAGGAAGACTGTTTGCTTCTTGAGGCTAATTATTTTTGTTAGAAAAGTACTCATTATGTGTGAAATTATTAGTTTTAGGGTGCTCCTTCATTTTCATATGTCAGTGGTTTCACTACATATGATATGTATTTGAAACAAATGGCACAAAGAAAAATTCCAAACAGAATCGCCCTTCCTCTGGGACAGTCTTCTCACAAAGATTTGTGAAGCTCTTTCCTGCACAGCTGTCAGGCATTCCCAAATGGCTTTTCATGATAAAACTCCACCGATCTTTTCCACTGATCACTAAATGAGACATATGCTGTTGTTACAGTGAGCAAAATGGTGAGATCTGAGCTTCTTGTAAAGGTGTATTTGTGTCCATGCAGGCCTGCTAGTGTTTTATGTACTTGCATTCTAAGTTAGGTTACCAAATTCACTCATATATGCAACTTGTTTTGTAATAGGCAATGAGCAGGTTATGACAGGGAAATTAAATTTATGATCATTAAATTAAAATTCAATATAAAATATTCAGGATATATTGCACATATGTGCTTATAATTATTATTTAAAGAACAATTTTAAAGTTTTTAGTGTGTAAAGGGAAGAAAATTTGCTTTTGTCAATAGAGTTCTGTATTTTATTACTGATTTCAAGCCTGTTAAGAGTTAAAATGGAAAATTCCCATTGCTTCTACTGTTTTAACTAACTGATAATGGGGTCTGGTTTGATACACTAACAACAAAATGTTACAGAACACGCACACATACAGGGCCAAGGGGGGTTACAGTATACTATTACCAAAAGGACTCCTCACTAGATTCGATTGTCTGCCACCTTAGGAAAGGTGCCAGCGATTTGTGAAAAGGAAAGGAAATGTTTATTTAAAGCTATACAGACTTAAAGTAATTACCTAATGTCTTCATTGAAATATCAAAGTCCTTTTTGAATACCCACAGACGCCCACAGTGCTTCCTTCTCCCCCTGCCCTAATTTGGGGTACTATATCTCAGGAAAAGAAGCAAACATCCGTGATTCAGGCTCCTGACACCATCAGCTGTGTTGCTGTCCAGGCAGGATCTCCAGTTAATCCAAAGTCATGTGGCACCTTCTCATGGCCTACTGGCAAGAGTTCTTTCACCCTTTTTCCAGGCAAATTCTCTCCTGCTTCCCAGGCCACATGGCCAAAGGGAGCACCCCAAAGCCACGTGGTCCTCTGCTACCAAAGCTGCAGGGGTCCCCACTCTGGCCAAAACCTCATGGTTCTCTCTCAGCAAAGCTGTGGGGAGGGTCAGATCGCTACTCTGCCAAAGCCAAGTGGCGGTTCTCTGCTAAAGCCGCATGGTGATTCCCCACTTTGGCAAAGCTGCGGGGGTCCCTTCTCACCTAAGCTGCAGGGGTCTGCACTCTGGAGAAACCGCGTGGAACTCCCTTTACTGGCTGCCCCGTCTGGGTTTTTTCCTCGAGCCAGTCTTCCTCTGCAGCCCCATTTCGGACTCCTCCCACAATCCGCTACACTTGCCAGCACTCTCATATCTTGCTAGCTTTACTGGGCTGCCATAGCTGTAGTGAGTCTGGGCAGGTGTGGCCCCATGTCATGGAGCCAATCTTCAAGCTTTCACGCAGGCGCTGTAACCAGGGGGAGCTGCCCCCTAGTTACATCTTGGGTGGAAGTCACTTCCACGCCCCTGGCTCAAGCATGGCCACAGCTATTTAATATATCTGTGCAACTAGGTAAAGGTTATAGATATGTTAAATGACCATGCCAGAGGTTAGGTGCAAAGCTGTTGCTGTACAAAACAGCTCTGCATGTTCCTACTCCATGTGCCCTCTTCCTGCTTCCCCCAAATCATACCTGTGGGGGTAAGGGGTGAGGACATCCTAATATTTCCTGGACACCTTGAGTTCTGGACCCATTCCAAATTCTTATTTGGGGCCCTCCTCTAGGCTGCACCCTGTTACAAAACTACTATCATATTGTTTAATGTTTTTGAAGTTCTCTGTACATGCTTAATTTTTTCTTTTACAAAATTTAGCTTAACCTCCTAATATTTAAATTAGATGAACATGAATCATAGATTTGCTCTCTTGGTTATTATTTTACATTTTTTAATCTTTTAAAATTTATTTCTTGTTGTATTTTTCCTATTACCATTTATCTCCCTTATACTCTCTTCTACCTCTACCAACTCCCCTCACCCCCAAATCACTAAACTGTTGTTCATGTCCATGAGTCCTGCTCCTTTTTTGTTTGATTCCTGCCCTCCAACCCCACCACACCAGAACTGTCAGCTCGATCTCTATTTATGAATCTGTTTCTATTTTGCTTTTTAGTTCAGTTTGTTTATTAGATTCCACATATGAGTGAAATCATACAGTATTTGTCTTTCTCTGCCTGGCTTATTTTACTTAGCATAACGCTGTCACAGAGGATAAAATTTTCTCCTTTTTTACGGCTGAGTAGTATTCCATTGTATCAATGTACCATAGTTGTTTTATCCACTCATCTACTGATAGGCTCTTGGGCTGCTTCCATATCTTAGCTCTTGTAAATAACACTGCAGTGAACATAGGATACATATATTCTTTCAAATTAGCATTTTGGTTTTCTTCGGGTAAATTCCCAGAAGTAGAATTGCTGGATCATAAGGTAGTTCCATTTTTAATTTTTTTGAGGTAACTCTACACTGCTTTCCACAGTGGCTGCACCAGTCTGCATTCCCACCAACAGTATGAAAGAGTTTCCCTTTCTCCACATCCTTGTTTGTTGATTTGTTAGTGATGACCATTCTGACACGTGTGACATAATATCTCTTTGTAGTTTTAATGTGCATTTCTCTGATGATTGGTGATGTTCAGCATCTTTTCATATGTTTATTGGCCATCTGCATGTCCTCTTTGGAGAAGTGTCTATTCAGGTTTTTTGCCCATTTTTTAATTGGATTGCTTATTTTTTTAGTGTTGAGTTTTAGAAGTTCTTTATAAATTTTGGATATTAACCTATTATCAGATGTATCGGTGATTATGTTCACCCATTAAATGGGTTGTCTTTTCATTTTGTTGATTGTTTCCTTTGCTCTGCAAAGGAAAGATATGTATGTAGTCCCATTATAGTTTGATATAGTCCCATTTGTTTATTTTTTCTTTTATTTCTCTTGCCTGAGGGGAAATATCAGAAAAAATACTGCTATGAGCAATGCCCAAGATTTTACTGCCTGTTTTCTTCTAGGATGTGTATGGCTTTGGGTCAAACATTTAAGTCTTTATTTTAGTTTGAATTCATTCTTGTGTGTCACACTACCTAATATCAAACTACACTCTAAGGCCACAGTAATCAAAACAGCATGGTGTACTGGCATAAAAACAGACACACAGATCAGTGGAACAGAATAGAGAGCCCAGAAATAAATCCACACCTTAATAGTCAATTAATATTTGACAGAGGAAGCAAGCACATGAAATGGGCTAAAGATAGTTGATTCAATAAACAGTGTTCGGAAAATTGAACAGATGCCTGCAGAAAAATGAATCTAGATCATCTTCTTATTTTATATTTCAGAGTGATAGACTCATTCTGTCACCAGAAATCATTGTTCATTGAATTCAGCAGACTGGGCATTAGGGGATACAAAGATGCAAAAATACAGTTGTTACCCTTAAGGCTCCTCCTGATTCCTGAGACAGATGATAGTATACAGATAGTTGTATAAATGTCAGTTAGAATGTAAGCCTACATCAGGTTCAAAGCAGAGAAGAGGAAAAGAGCTCTGAGGACTGGAGGAAGGGATAGCACTGACCAGAGCCTGAAAAGGGAGCTTGGGTTCGGCAACGGAGGCAAGCTGGGGCATCTTACAGACAAGCAGAGGCAAGGAGATGGGAGCATGAGGACTCTTCTTGGAATGAGTCCTGAGGCCAAGTAATTGTGAGATTGGAAAAATAGGTCGTGGCCAGGGGGTGACAGGTCCCTGAATGCTTAATTAAGGATTTAAACTAGATTCATGTAGTACTTGTGAACCTTTGAAACTTTTTAAAGGGGAGAACAGAAATATGAATTTGGTGGTAGCAGTGAAATGACCAGTGACTGTCCCAGGGATTTTAATCTAAATTCAACGCAAGAAATGATGCTGTTGGCCTATTCAGAAGGACATGTAGTTTGTTTCTTTCTTGTTAGTAATTCCAGGTTGGTACTAAACCATTCATATGTTTTCACCTGATCGCTATTTCTATTTTATTAACAGAAGTGAAGTAGGCTGGCAAGTTCAATTTGTATCTAGAACATGAGAAATTAATTGGCCTGCCAAGGGATCAACGCATTCAACTTCCTGGCCTCATTAACTCTGTAGTCAACCAACAGAGGTAGACTCTAAATGGAAATTGCCATCTGTCCAAATAAAAAAATAAAATAGGTAAAAAGAATATATTAACTTTCAAATGTAAGTTACTCCATTACATATTTTCTTTTTAGAAAAATCATTTGAAACATACCCCTCCTCACTTATAAGGACAAGGGATTTTAAGTCTCAGAATATAGCCTTGAGTATAATTTACAAGTATATATAAGTTTGCTAGAAAAAAATGAAAATATTATTGATATTTTGGTGTGTTAGATGCATAGGTATTTACAACATGATCATACTGGTCTCAAATTTATTACTTTTAAATGACTTTTACAAAATTTAGTTAATTTTTATAAAAAGTTTGCTCTGCATTTTTTATCGTCAGCCATTGACTATTTACTTACTGCCAAGTGCTAAGTTAGCTACTCTACACAGTTTGCCTCATTGAACCCTTTGACTGCTTCACAAGATGTGTATTGTTGGCCCTCTTTGGACTGATGAGGTATCATCTCATCTCATCTCATCTGTAGGGGGCAGAGCTGATTTCTAAGCTTGTGTTTCAAACCCTACTTTTAACGCATCCTCTATATTCTAAGGACAATGTGCAAGGTGGCTAAGCATAGCATGGAGGCACTGCGTAGCTTAGAGTTAAATAGATTCCATGTTAAATTTAATTGTTCTGATTCTTATCACCATCAAAGTAAAATAATTTTTTTGATAAGCTGCTAGCTAGGATCTTTTAAGATCCTGTCAAACCTATGCTGACAGAATGAGCTGAATATTGCTTCCTTAGGGCCAGTGGGACTACCTTCCAGGCTCAATCTCAGTCCTTTTAACATAAAAAAAACCTTAGTAGCAACCAGTACAATCACATAATTTCGCTTGTCCCTCTGCCCCCATGGTAAACTTGTTACATACCATTCATGACATTGTTAAAAATCTTAGTTACATGTTTTAGTAGATTACAATGTAGATTTTGCAAACTTTTTTAGGTTAGGCTTGCTATAATAAAATGTTTAGCTGTTTTATGTGGCCCCTGAAGATATATTCAAAACTATTATGAACTACATTATTATCGGCCTTTTGCAGACTTACCAGTGGTTTACAGTGATGCATCAGTATGATCAAAGTCAGTACCTAGTGTCTTTGAAGAGGAGTGTTAAACTATTTGTCATCACATTTTGCTTTTCAGGAAAATATTATGTTCCCCCCCTCAAAAAAAAAAACCTATGTCTTTAGGCTCTACCAGAGATGCCCAACCTTTTGGTATCTCTGGACCACACTGGAAAAAGAAGAGTTGTCTTGGGCCACACATTAAAAACACAAAGACTAATGAAAACTGATGAGGAAAAAAAAAGGTTTTAAGTAGATTTATGATTTTGTATTGGGCTGCATTCATAGCCATTCTGGGTTGTGGGTTGGGCACCCCTGCATCTAGACCCCACCATATATAAGAGGGAGCTTTATAAACATAGATATTTAATAGAGTTAAAAATTTAAGATATTAGAATATGTGAATGTTTCTAGATTTAATCAACCTTTTGGGCAAACAAAGGTTAATTAAAAAGAGGCTTAGTTGGTTAGAGTTTTGTCTCATCATACATCAAATGGTTGCAGTTTGATCCCTGGTTAGGGCATATGCGTGGGTTGTGGGTTCGAGCCCCAGTTGGGGCACTTACGGCAGACAACCAATTAATCTCTCCCGCCTATCCCCTCACCCCAACTTGTCCTCTCAAATCAGTAAACATATCCTCCGGTGAGAATTTTAAAAATTTTAAAGAAAGAAAAAGCAGGCCAGAATTTGTATCTTACTACAATTTCAAGTTAAAATTTGAGGAGTTTTCTTGTAATCTAGATGCTACAAAAGCTAATTTAGAAAGTCATATGAAAATCCAATGGATAAATGAAAGAATTCGACACACTGTAATTGTATTGCAGCTACTTAAGTGGAACTGAGACTAGAAAGCTGCACAGCCAACTTCTTGATGGCTGCCCCTTTTCCCCTCTGGATATCTGTGCCTTCCAGACTTAGGAGTCAGATCTCATGTTGAGCCTCTCCCTCTTCCTCCCTCATCTGTGTTAGATGTAGCTCCTTGAGTTCCCACAGCACCTCATGCCTAGGTCTTTCTAACTGTGTTGTCACTGATATATGCATCCCCTCTACTTGAAGCTCTTCAGACCAAGGCTGTTTTTCTCATCTTTGTATCCCAGTTTCTGCACGTGGTGAGTGTTGTTAGGTAAATAGCCATGATGCTGTATGAGTTCTAAAAGCTTTGACCTCTGAAACTTTTCTGTTGCCTAAGAAAACCTGTCCTCTCCCCTATAACTGTGAAGTCTTGGTTTACTTAGCACCCTATCAACTGGAAATCATTGTAGTATAGTATAAGAGGGACTCAGTTTTGATTTCTGACTGCCTTTTACTTGCTCAGTGACCTTGGACAAGGCACTGAATTAATTTCTGCCAGCTTTGGTCTTGAATCTTTTAAGTGAAGGCTTTGACTAAATGCTCTCCATGTTCCAGTACAGCTGCAAAGCTCTGTGGCCTAAAGGCAAAGTAGAGTAGCAAAAGACTAGTTGATTGGTGGGCAGAGCTGTTTTCCTACCAACCACTGACTATGCTCACTGAGTCGTACATCTCTACAGTTGCTTGAAGATTTGTGTATAGCAGGGGTGTCAAACTCATTTTCACCAGAGGCCACATCAGCCTTGCAGTTGCCTTCAAAGGGCCAAATGTAATTTTAGGACTGTATAAATGTAACTACTCCTTAACAGTTAGGGAGTTGAAATTACATTCAGGCCTTTGAAGGCAACCACAAGGCTGATGTGGTCCCCGGTGAAAATGAGTTTGACACCCCTGGTATATATGTGCTGGGACAAAACAAATGCTAAAGTAACTTGAAATTTCAAATATTAAATTATGTTCAATATAATTTGTGTTAATTATATTTTGTTGTATTCTCATTTGAAATGGATTATTCATGTGTAGTATGTGGGGTCATTAAGTTACAGTGTTAGATTAATCAAGATACTGTTTCTCATCATGCTGGATAATGAAGTGTTATGGAAAGTTACATCTTGAAAATATTTAAAATATAGAAATATACTCCAAAAAGATAATTTGAAGAATGTTTTCATGTTGGTCAGTGTATTTTATTTTGCTTCCAGAAAGTTTAATAAAGAATATTAAATAAATGTGAAACAATATCAACAGTTTAAACTTTAAACTTTTGAATAATTTTTCTTTTCTTCATGATCAAGGATTCTGATTTTTGATGTTTGTTCTTTTGATCTTATATAATTTCAGCGCATTTAGAAACTAGCTTTGAGGAGGTAGAAAATCACCTGCTGAATCTGGAGGATTTATGTGCACAATGTGAATTAGAAAGACACAAACACACACAGTCCCAACAACTGGAAAATTACAAGAAAAATAAGAGGTAAGTTTGAAAAGTTGGCCACAATATTAATTTTTAATTTCTGAGTTTTTTGCAGTACTTTACATGCTGTTATTTGTAACTTTGGGCTTACAAATAAAAGACAAATGATTCAAACGTAGAGCTTATTAATAAACTTTCCAAAGCATAATATATATATTTTTGTCCTATTCATTATCTGTTGCCATTTTATGAAGATGGGTTCTAAAAACTAAGGATAGAGTAAAAAGTGGAGGAGAGCAGAGTAGTGGGCAAAGCTTTCCCAGAACATAATTGCCTTGATTTTGTTTTCTCCAAGTTTCAAATGCCTGAGCTGCTTTTCCCCTTTTCTTTCTTTTTTCCTTTTTTATTGCCAGAGCAGGAGGAAAAGGAACCTGAGCATAGGCTGTGGAAAGGGGTTATCTAGATGGATTTGAATCTCAATCGTGTCACATGCTGGCTGTGAGGCCATAGGCAAACTTATTTAATCTGTTTTAGCTTCAGTATCTCCAGCTATACTGAAGGTAATAATGTACCCACCTCACAGAGTTGTTGTGGGGATTAAATGAGATCATTGTTATCAAATGCAAGTAAGAGTTCTATATGTGTTAAGTGATTACAGAGATTATCATCACTAGGCTGGCGTGAACTGGGAAGGGAAGAGAGGTCTGAGAGTAATGGTCCGCTAAACTGCCTGTGGCATGCCAACTTGTGCAGTGACATCTTGGGCAGGGCTGGAAGGTGCAGGGTGGTCCTCTGAAGTCTGTGGGGAGGTCCACAGAAGCTGGTGAGAGCGCCTGAGACTGTCAGCTGGGCAAGCAGGAAACAGAGGGCACTTGATAGATGAAAGAAAACAAGTCTTGGGATTAGAGTCTGGTGGAGGCTGGAGAGCTGATTTGGTGGGAGAGGAAGAGGGTATGTTTGGCAGAGTATGCTTTTGATTTCAAGGTGACTGATAAATTGAGTAGTTCTGGATCTAGAGTGTGACAACAGGAGGAGTGGATTGCTGGCAGGAAGTTCTGGCACTGATGCATAGGAGGTAAAAAAGTGAAATTAAAATGTAGGTATTGTACTTATCACAATGATAAAGTTTTCTAGAATAATGCCAAGGGGAAGAGACGAAAACTGAGTATTCTGAAGTTCTCAGTCAAGTCCATGTGTCTCTAGGGATGGGTCTTAAATGTTAATGAGACATAAGAACCACCTGGGAAGAATGTTTCAAATGTGAAGTCCTGGTATTCATCATTGGAGAGTTAATACTTACTCATAGCATCTTTATAAAATAAGTATTTATCAGTAAATGCCAAAGTATTTTGCATCCAGTTATCTAGTAAGATATTAGACTTGTGATTTAAATTGAAGTAATTTATATCCTGACATGCTTATTACTGATTTAATTCAAAATTAACAGAAATACATGTGTTTTGGTTATTGTTAGAAGTCTTTGCAGCTCTAAGCTTGAATTTCTTCTCAGCCACTTGCTACCTATGTGACCTTTTGCAAATGACCTATCTTTGGCTTTCTTATCTGGAAAACAGAGATAATGAGACTTTCTTGCAAGGTTATGGAAGATAAGAGACAGGCTTTATTTATTTGTTTTCTTTTTAAGGGCCAAATAAAAGCAGACCTATTTAGCTCACAGAATCACTGGTAATTCTCAATTCTAGTTAATTTGCCTTTCTAAATACAAATAGTAGAAATACTGAATATGAAAACATTGCTTAATACCATTTATAAGCTATAATTTTTTCTGAAACTCTTAACCTATTTTATTCAGCATGTAAAAGGATGAAGTATCTTTTTCAAAAATACTTTTGGAAGCAATTTATTTAGTCAAGCTACACATACGTGTGAATACATATATGGCTGATTGATAATTGGTTGTAGTAGAAATAATCTGAGTTGACAGCACTGAGAAAGTAGAGCAGTTTTATTTAGTCAAGTGTAGATTGATCAAAAAGTATGTTTTAAATAATGTCATGTAGAACTTTGACTGAATTTACTATTCAAAGATGTCTTATTTACATTATAAGTTCTTGGTTATTTCTGCTCAATCTTGAAGTATCAAAACTGGGAATATGGTGAAGGTTAGTGTAATGACACCAAATTTTTTTTTAAGATTTTATTTACTTATTTTTAGAGAGGGAAGGGAAGGAGAAAGAGAAAGAGAGAGAGAGAGAGAGAGAGAGAGAGAGAGAGAGAGAGAAACATCAATGTGCGGTTGCTGGGGGTCACGGCCTGCAACCCAGGCATGTACCCTGACTGGGAATCGAACCTGCAACACTTTGGTTCCCAGCCCGCGCTCAATCCACTGAGCTACGCCAGCCAGGGCGACACCAAATTTTGATTAATAGAAAACTTTCGTTTAACATGGTGGATTGAACACAGTCATTTGTCTTCACTGAAGCCCTACTGAAGTTGTAATAAAGAACTTTTAAAAAGTTATAATTCACACCCTGACTAGTGTGGCTCAGTTGTTTGGAATGTCATCCCGTAAAGCAAAAGGTCACAGGTTCAATTCCCAGACAGGGCATATGGGGTTGCAGGTTCAGTCCCCATTTAGGGCGTGTGTGAGAGGCAACTGATCAATGCTTCTCTCTTGCATCAGGGAGTGTTTTTCTCCCTCTCTCTCTCCCTCCCTTCCCCTGTTTCTAAAATCAATAGCATGTCCTTTAGAGAAAGCAGAAGAGAAGTACCTAAACCCATCTAGATCAACAAAGCAATTACAATATTTAAAAAATAATTTATAATTTGCAAGAACAAAAAGACTAGAAGAGTAAATACCATCAACATTTTGTAATAGAGAAGGTGGGTGATGAGTGGTAGCTGACAGCAGAGCAGAGGAGGCTGCAGTCTAAGCTGAGACTCAGGTGCCTGTAGTGGGACCAGGACGTGCAGCATGCTGACGTGTGCTAGAAAGGTTCAGGATTTGAAAGCACCATGAACTTGAAAAGGTAAAAGGTGTTAAAAGTATATGCATGGAGAGAACATACATGGAGAAATTAGACCTCCTGACCTATGTTCAGCCACATCATTACACCAAGCCCTAGCTCATTAAGTGACATTAGGTTGCACCCAAGAGGCACCAGACTTGAAGAGTCTGGACACATTTGAGAGAAGTTAGAGCTACCACTGTGTTGAAAACAAAAGAATTAGTGAAAGGCACATATCAAACAGCAAGGCTCTTTAGGCCTCTTTCTTCACTGGCTCCCAGAACTTTGGCAATCAAACTTACATCCCTGTGTAGAATTTTGGAGGGTTCTTCTGAGAAACTGACCAGCCCAAGAGAAAATACCTGCAAGTATGGATATTTGTAGAGTTCTCTGATGAAACAGCTGGGTCTGCATCTTAACACCTTTTGATGATGAGAGCCGCCCCCCCCCCCCCCACATCTGCACATGACTTCTAATCAACTTTTTGGTGCCTCACTCTTAAATATGAATGGACAGCTAAGGAAGAATATCCAGTTAAGGGAATCTTCTAACATGAAAGGGACCAAAATAAATAGAAAATAATCTAATAATAATATATATATTTCAACCCACAGAGAAATGAAAAACTATGAGGAGAGCAAATGAAAACTTAAATTTTTAAATTATTAATAGCCTCAGATACATGAGGCCATCTTGCATTTATGAGGCATGGACAGAATTCTATAGAAAAAGAATAATTAGCAAGAAAGAGCTCTTAGAAATAAACTATGTGATAGCAGAAGTAGAGAAAACTTCAACTGGAGCATTGGAAGATAGTGTTAAGTATTTATATAAGAGAACAAAAAGATTGAGAAAAGCTAAGTTAGAAAATTAGATAATTAATTCTTAAGTCCCTTATCTGACTACTAAGAGTTCAGAAAGAAAGAGAGAAAAAGAGACAAATTCATTAAAGAGATAATACAGGAAAATTATTCAGAACAGAAGAATATGAAAAATTGTGAAAGGACCTACCAAGTACTTGGAAAAAATGAGTGGAAAAAGATCCATTGTCAATACATATTTTTGTAAATTTTACTACACTGGGAATAAAGATTTAAAAAAAGCATTTAGAAAGGTCTTAGAGTAAAGATTAGAAATCAAAAGAACTTCAGAACTTTTCAGCAACACTGGAAGTGGAAAATGGTATTCACTTTATTTTACTTTATATATACTTAACAAAGTTTTCATCAAGTGTGAGGAAGTAGCTGTTTCCAGGCATACAGGGCTCAAATTTAGCTCATATGCACACTTTCAGGAAACCACTGGAGGATATGCCTTACAAACAAGGAGGAGGAAAGACAAACACAGAAGAGAGATGAATTGCTCCAAGAGGGTCAGTCCATTTTAGAAAAGAAACAGGGAATTTTCAGAATGATGGTGGAAAGAAATTTCAGCAGTCCTGGAGAGCAGTCAGACTGAAAACAGGGAGACTTCTGGAAAATTCTGTGAGCAGTGTTTCTAAGGAGAAAAAAAATGAAGCTAATAAATTGTCTGATATGCTTGACCATATTGAGAGGAGTTTTATAAGCTCTGATGGACAGTTTTATGGTGAATTAGTGATAGGTATGTTTTTTAAAAAGTAAGCAAACCAGGCAACTGTTAACATGAAGGGAAAACTCAGGTTTATAAGAAAAGAAATATACTACATGGTTCAGTTGAAAACAATATTTATGTAATTATAATAATTAAATGCAGAATGTGGATTTAAGCCAGAACTGTAATATAACTTATTGGGAAGATAGGGCAAAGGAAGCCTGTTTGTACTGAGGGGTAGGCAGAGCCATATCTCTCACAGCAAGAAGTCTGTGACTAATATTTAAAATTAAAAAGTGAATATTAGTGTTGGCATGTTATTTAGAAATAATGGAGGTAAATACCAGAAGAAATAATTGAAAGAATTGAATATGGCTGCTTGTGAAGAGACAGAAAAGGTGGAGAGATCTAGGGAAGAGACTAATTATCATAAATAAACCCATGTGAGTACTATTTGCTTAAGGAATGTATATGCATTATTTTGATGAACATAAAATTGAATTTAAAAACTTTTTAAAAAATCTGCAATATTCCCTGAAGTGTTTCATGTGGACTGCTAGACTGAGAAGATAGCCACTGATAAAACATTTCCATGATCAATTAAGTTTCAGAAATACTTTCCCCCTATATTTGCCTCTTGGAGGCAGTGCATGTCAGTGTATTAAGGGTTCTAAGAATTTCTGTAAAGAACCCTGGCTGGTGTAGCTCAGTGGATTGAGCACAGGCTCAGAACCAAAGCATCGCAGGTTCAAGTCCCAGTCAGGGCACATGCCTGGGTTGCGGGCCAGGTCCCCAGTGGGGGCCATATGAGAGGCAACCACACATTGATGTTTCTCTCTTTCTCCCTCCCTTCCTGTCTCTAAAAATTAGTAAATAAAATATTTTTAAAAAAGGATTTCTGTAAAGAAATTTGTTTGACTTAGCATTTCACAAATTACTTGCCTAAAGAATCAATTCTCATGTAATACATATTAAAATTCTGTGACTAGGTATTTTATAGAATTGTACCCAAAATTAAACATTTTGTTATCCACAAGAGAAGAGTTGCTTAAAAATAAACCTCCTTCATTTTTAATAAGATGCCCTGCAAACTAAATGAATGATTTTCCTTTTCTTGCTCTGAGAAGATAACATGTGAACAAAATGTTGTCTATATATGGCGAGGGGTGGGGTGGGGAAGTGCTGTTTGTAATGTCTGCACACTCTGTAGCTTTCCAGAAAATCTGGGCAGACAATAGGATGGGGATAGAGAGAACAGGGGAACAAAGGATAATTTCTCACACACCTTCAATGTAGTCTCTACTATAGGTTCCAGTGCATTTTCTCATTCAGCTCCCATTGGAGCCTGGGGAGTGGGCAGGGTAGCAATTATTGGAGTTGAGGAGGCAATTGAGTTACATGAAATAATCTGGTTGTTTAGAGGCCAGCATCAGAGCCAAATTTTTGGACCCTTACCCTCTGTGCCTACCTGCAAACTTGTCTTCTTTTGACTTTTGAGTGGAAACAAACTGAATCAGTCCTAGATTTTTAAAAAATATATTTTATCAATTATGCTATTACAATTGTCCCATTTTTTTTCCTCTTTGCACCCCTCCACCTGATATCCCTCTTCCCTCCAGCAATCCTCCCTTTAGTTCATATGCATGGGTCATGCAGATAAGTTATTTGGCTTCTCCATTTCCTTTCCTATTTTTAACATCTCCCCTATCTATTTTGTACCTCCAATTATGTTTCTTAATCCCTCTACCATTTCCCCCATCCTTCCTTCCCCTTCCCCTTCCCAGATGGTAACCCTCCAAATGATCTCCATATCTAGGATTCTATGGTTCTGTTCCTGTTCTGGTTGTTTGCTAGTTTGTTTTTTTACATTTCAGTTGCTGATGGTTGTGAATTTGTTGCCATTTTAATGTTCCTAGTTTTGATCTTCTTTTTCTTAGATAAGTCCCTTTAACATTTCATGTAAAAATGGCTTAGTGATGATGAACTCCTTTAGCTTTACCTTGTCTGGGGAGCACTTTATCTGCCCTTCCATTCTAAATGATAGCTTTGCTGAATAGAGTAATCTTGGATGTAGGTCCTTGTTTTTCATGACTTGGAATACTTCTTGCCAGTCTCTTCTTGCCTGCAAAGTTTCTTTTGAGAAATCTGCTGGTAGTCTTATGGGAACTCCTTTGTAGGTAACTGCCTCCTTTTCTCTTAATGCTTTGAAGATTCTCTCTTTATTTTTAACCTTTGGCATTTTAATTATGATGTGTCTTGCTGTTTTGCTCTTTGGGTCCAACTTGTTTGGGACTTTCTATGCTTCCTGAACTTGTATGTCTATTTTCTTTGCCAAATTAGGGAAGTTTCTTTCATTTTCTTTTCCAATAAGGTTTTAATTTCTTGCTCTTCCTCACCTCTTTCTGCCATTCCTATGATTCAGATGTTGGTATATTTTGAGATGTTCCATAGGCTTCTTGTACTATCCTTGTTTTTTTGCATTCTTGTTCCTTCTTGTCGTTCTGGTTAAATGCCTATCTCTTCCTTGTGTTCCAAACTGTTGATTTGAATCCTGGCTTCCTCCCCTTCACTGTTGATTCCCTGTAGATTTTTCTTTATTTCAGTTAGTGTGGCCTTCATTTCTTCCTTTATGTTGTTGTTGTACTCAAGGAGTTCTTTGAGCATCTGATCATCAGTGTTTTGAACTATGCATGTGATAGGTTGACTATTTCTGTTTAGCTTAGTTCTTTTTCTGGGGTTTTGTTCTGTTCTTTCATTTGGGCCATATTTCTTTGTCTCCTCATTTTGGCAGCCTCCCGGTGTTTGTTTCTATGCATTAGGTAGAGCTACTTTGACTCCCTGTCTTAGTAGTGTGGCCTATTATAGAAAAGGCACCTTTAAATTGTGTGGGGTGGAGCCTTAGGTAATGGCCAGGGAGGGGCAACCTGTTTCCCCACTTCATGGCTCTGTGTGGGGGGAGGTTTCAGAGAGGGGACAGTGCCACTGCCTGGTTTCTGGAGGTTTACCCGGCACTCACTTGTTTCCAGTCACTTCACTCACTCCCCGTATGCTATTCCTTCCAGCTATTGCCCTGGTGGTGAATCCCAGAGTGGGTGGGTTTGTGTATGTTCTAAGACTGTGAAAGCCCTGTAAGTGGAGTCTTTTGAAAATCCAGCAGTCTCTTCTGCTGCCCCAAACCCTACTAGTTTTTACAACCAGAAGTTATGGAGGTTTATCTTCTCAGTGCTAGAAGCTTGGGCTGTGTGATGTGACCTGGGGTTTGGACTGCTTGCTCCCAAGGTATCCCTCCCAATTTTTATCCACCACACATGAATGTGGGAATACCCATTCAGCTGCCACTACCACTGCCTCTTTTTGCCACACCATATCTCCTCGCCTCTCCACCCCTTCTACCTGTCTGGATGAATGTTGCTTCTTTAAATCCTTCCATACAGACTTCCATACAGTTTGATTTTCTGAAAATTCTGGCTATTTTGTTTAGAGGTTTGGTTGTAATACTCTCTGTGGTTGCGTGAGGAGCCAACCCATGTCTACCTACACCTCCATCTTGACTGGAAGCCTAATGCCTATTTTCTTAAATGCACATTTTGGTATGGTTGCCTCAGAGACCTGCTCAGGGAAACAGCTCTTCTAAGTCACAAGTGAGGCAGGGCAGTAAATGACAGTGAGAAGAAGGTTTAAATGACAGAGGCTGGCATCCTCAGAGCGGGCCCAGATATTGATATCAGTGCATCTTTAGTTGTTGAACAGAGATACGATATTTTATAATACATCCGGTAGGGGGGATATGACCCATTCCCAACAGTATTGGTGACTTGTAATGGCAGTGATTCTCATTTATATTCTTAGAGAAAATTCTGATAGCACTACCTACCTTTGAAAAACATTTGAATAGATGGTTTAAACCATCTGCATTAAGGGCATCCTTCTTCAGCTGGTTATCTAATGAAAGTGACATATAAACTTCCAGCCAAGTTTTGACTGTGCCTCCTCGCATAACCAAAAGAAAGACAACAATTTAAAAACAAAAACAGCCAGTACCGATGGAAAATTGAACTGTATGGAAATCCGACAACCAAGGAGTTAAAGAAGACACATTCATCCAGACAAGTAGGAGGGGCAGAGTCAGGCAACCAGGACAGAAGGGACTTGCTCACAAAGCAGTGGCTGGTGGACCTAGCGAGGCAGAGAATTGTGGAGCCCAGCGTGGTGTGCATGGTGGCAGGCGATCCCACATTCGTGCACAGATAAACCATGTGAAACTGGGGAGTGAGACAGACCTAGAAACCCAGGGTCCAAGCACGAGGAAATATAGCCTCAAAAAAGCAATTGAAAACACCTGTGGGAGTTGAGGTGCCAGGAGAAACTCCCAGCCTCACAGGAGAGTTCGTTGGAAACCGACTGGGTCATAGAACATACACAAACCCATCCACACAGGAATCAGTATCAGAAGGGCCCAATTTGCTTGTGAGAAGCAGGGGAAGTGACTGATATCCGGCGGAGAGCAGAGCAAGTGCCATTGTTCCCTCTCTGACCCCTGGCCCACATACAGTGTCACAACCCAGTGACTGGGTTGACCCGTCCTGGTAAACAACCTAAGGCTCTACCCCTCACTACATAACAGGTGCACCAAGACAAAAAAAATGGCCCAAACGAAAAGAAAAGATCAAAGCCTCAGAAAAAATACAACTAAGTGATGAAGAGATAGCCAACCTATCAGAGGCACAGTTCAAAACACTGGTAATCAGGATGCTCACAGAATTGGTTGAGTTTGGTCACAAATTAGATGAAAAAATGAAGGCCATGCTCAGTGAAATAAAGGAAGATGTACAGGGAACCAATATTGATGGGAAGAAAACTGGGACTCAAATCAATGGAGTGGACCAGAAGGGAGAAATAACCAACCAATCAGAAAAAAATGAAGAAATAAGAATTCAAAAAAATGAGGAGAGGCTTGGGAACCTCCAGGACATCTTTAAATGTTCCAACATCTGAATTATAGGGGTACCTGAAGGGGAAGAGGAAGAGCAACAAGTAGAAAAGTTATTTGAACAAATAATAAAGGAGAACTTCCCCATTCTAGCAAAGGAAACAGACTTCCAGGAAGCTCAGAGAGTCCCAAAGAAGTTGTACCCAAGGAGGAGCACACCAAGGCACATCATAATTACATTAGCCAAGATTAAAAATAAGGAGAGAATCTTAGGAGCAGCAAGAGAAAAGGAGGCAGTTACCTACAAAGGAATTCCCATCAGACTGTCAGCTGATTTTTCAAAAGAGACCTTGCAGGCAAGAAGGGGCTGGAAAGAAGTTTCCAAGTCATGAAAAACAAGGACCTACATCCAAGATTACTCTATCCAGCAAAGCTTTCATTTAGAATGGAAGGGAAGATAAAGTGCTTCTCAGATAAGGTTAAGTTAAAGCAGTTCATCATCACCAAGCCCTTATTATATAAAATGTTAAAGGGACTTATCTAAGAAAAATAAGACAAAAAACATGTACAGTAAAATGACAGCAAACTCACAATTATTAACAACCACACCGAAAGCAAAAACAAACAAACTAAGCAAACTACTAGAACAGGGACAGAACCACAGAAATGGAGATCACATGGAGGGTTAGCAACAGGGGAGTGGGAGGGGGAGACGGGGAAAAGATACAGAGAATAAGTAGCATAGATGGTAGGTAGAAAATAGAGGGAGGATGAAAATAGTAAGAGAAATGGAGAAGCCAAAGAACTTATAAGTATGACACATGGACATGAACTAAAGGGGGGAAATGTGGGTGGGAGGGGGTGTGAAGGGTGGAGGGGAGTGAAGGGGGGAAAATGGGACAACTGTAATAGCATAATCAATAAAATATATTTAAAAAACAAAAAATGTCATATGTTAAACTGTATAGTTGTAGGGGGAAAGTACCTATAAATAGCTTTTCTAAAAACTCTTGTACATATAAAGTGACATTGCTATTACCAATACCTTTCATGGACAGGAATAGATACTGCCTTGATAAAAAGTAAAACATAAAATAGTGGATAGAATATAACTATAGGCAGAAAACAAGTACTGATGCCAGTGGCTAAGTTGTCAGATAGTTCAGAAGATGATTAACCATCCAAGGCTGACTCAAGGATCCCTTCAGTAGGCTTCTACAAGCAGTAGGAAGTACAGTTTTCATCAAGTAGGAAAGTTAATATTTAGAATATGAACCAAAATTAAGAACCTAAAACCATTTACATGAGTTTGCCTAGTTAGCAGTTAGAAATATGGACTTGAGATTTGGGTGTTGGCTCTCATTTTTAGTCACAGGGTGTGAGAGAAAATAGGTAATGAAATATGTAATTTACAAAGGATAAGTTCAGATAATTATATAGACTTTGAAGAAAATAAAGTGGGATAATGGTGTAGTGGTATGGTGTGGGGAGGGCTGCTTTGACTAGGGTGAGCAGGAAAAGCCCTTCTGAGAAAATGCATGAGAACTAAGACCTGGACAAGAAGACACCCATATAAGGATCTAGGATTATACAGTTCCAAGCAGAAGGAACAATAGGTGCAAAGACCCTGAATCATAAAAAACAGATAAATTTAGGAGAATGAAGTAGAACTAAAAAGAAATATAGAGTCTCAGACTTCTAAATTTTCATCTTTCTGGTACCATCATAATATTACTTAGAATGCTTACTGAAATTCTCTCACAGTAATTATATTGTACTTAAAATCAGACATAAATATATAATTTAATGAAAATATTTCTTATTTTGAAACTTCTGGATCCTTTGTTTTTTCCTTTCATATGCAACTCGTTATCAGAATTTTTCTGAAAATAGTTGTATTTTATACAATGTAATTTTAGTAGTTCTGCTTAATTATAACTTAGAAACTCTCTAGCAAGTGGGGTCACTGCATGTACTGATGAGATTTAGTGCTCATGCATAATTGGAGAAAAATTTTTTTGCTTTATGTATTACAGCTAATGCTAAGGAACCGAGCTCTTTCTGTTTGTGTTTGCTTTTACTTATTTATTTATTTATTTATTTTGGTCACATGAGGATTACATACTAAGTTTAGACAGGACTTCCACCCAAGATGGAGGTATAGGTGGATACACTTTGTCTCCTCGTACAACCAAAAGAGGACAAAATTTTTAACAACAAAAAACAGCTGGAACTGCCAGAAAATCAAACTGTATGGGAATCCAACAACCAAGAAGTTAAAGAAGAAACATTCATTCAGACTGGTAGGAGGGACAAAGATAGGCAGCCAGGGCGGCAAGGACTTGCTACAAGGTGGTGGCTGGTGGAGCAGGCAGTTGCACAGTTGCATGCAGATAAACTGGGAGGAACAACTGGGGAGTGAGACAGACTGCACAACTTAGGGTTCCAGTGTGAGAAAAGAAAGCCTCAGCTGTAACCTCTAGCTGTAAAACCCTTTGGGGGTTGCAGATGCTGGGGAGACTCCTAGCCTCACAGGAGAGTTCATTGGAGAGACCCACAGGATCCTAGAACATACACAAACCCACCCACCCACCCAGGAATCAGCACCAGAAGTGCCCAATTTGCTTGTGGGTAGCAGGGGGGTGACTGAAAGCTGGCCAAGAGCTGAACAAACAGCATTGTTCCCTCTTGGACCCCTCCCCCACATACAGCGCCACAATGAAGTGACCTGGGTTGCCCTACCATAGCAAATAGCTAAGGTTTCATCCCATACAACCTAACAGGCATGCCTAAACAAAGAAATATGACCCAAATGAAAGAACAGATCAAAGCTCCAAAAACAGAACTAAGTGGTGACGAGATAGCTAACCTATCAGATTCACAGTTCAAAACACTGGTAATCCGGATGCTCACAGAAATGGTTAAGTATGGTGGAAAAATAGAGGAAAAGTAAAGACTATGCAAAGTGAAATAAAGAAAAATACACAGGAAACCAACAGTGAAGAGGAAACCAGGACTCAAATGGATGATTTGGAGCAGAAGGAAGAAATACACATTCAATCAGAACAGAATGAAGAAACAATTCAAAAAATGAGGAGAAGCTTAGGAATGTCTGGGACAGCTTTAAACATTCTAACATCTGAATCACAGGTGTGTCAGAGGAGGAGAGGAAGTGCAAGAAATTTAAAACTTATTTAAAAAACAATGAAAGAGAACTTCTTCAATCTGCTTAAGGAAATAGACTTTTAGAAAGTCTAGGAAGCCCAGAGAGTCCCAAAGAAGTTGGACCCAAGGAAGCACACACCAAGGCACATTATAATTACATTACCTAAGACTAAAGATAAGGAGAGAATCTTAAAAGCAGTGAGAAAAAAGGAGACAGTTACCTACAAAGGAGTCCCCATAAGACTATCGGCTGATTTCTCAAAAGAAACCTTGCAGGCAAGAAGAGACTGGAAAGAAGTATTCCAAGTCATGAAAAACAAGGACCTACAGCTTAGATTACTCTATCCAGCAAAACTATCATTTAGAATGGAAAGGCAGATAAAGTGCTTTTCCGATAAGGTCAAGTTAAAGGAGTTCATCATCACCAAGCCCTCATTATATAAAATATTAAAGGAACTTATCTAAGAAAAAGAAGATGATCAAAAATATGAACAGTAAAGTGACAACAAAATCGCAACTATCAACAAGTGAACCTAAAAGAAAAACAAAAAGAAACTAAGGAAACAACTAAAACAGGAAAAGAATCACAGAAGTGGAGATCACATGGGGGGTTATCAGCAGGAAGTGGGAGTGGGGAAAAGGTACAGGGAATAAGATGCATAAATAGTAGGTACAAAATAGACAGGGGCAGGTTAAGAATAGTATAGGAAATGGAGAAGCCAAAGAACTTGTATGTATGACCCATGGACATGAGGTGGGGGAATGCTGGTGGAAAGGCTGATGCAAGGAGGAGGGGAATAAAGGGGGGGAAAATGGGACAACTGTAATAGCATAATCAATAAAATACATTTAAAATAACAAGTTTAGAAAACCTTTTAATGAAAAGCGTAACAGATTTGAGATCTTATAGTATATTTTTAGTAGTATTTGATAAGTTTGTATTTTAGAGAATAGCCTGCTAAACTCCTGAACTTCAATAAATGACTGAGCAAATCTAGACAAGTATTCAGAAAATTGAGTATGATGGTTCTAGGATGGCTTAGCTGGAGTGTGGCATATAGGCCTGACTTGAACAGAAGTAATCAATGGCTTTCTGCATAGTAAAAATGGCCTTGGATCCAAAAGATGAGTCCCAAAACTCCCCTAACAAGGGGAGTAATGGAAAGGCAGTAAGTAGGTTCTGCAATGGAGGTTCATTTGGATGCTGAATGCAAAGTGGAACAGGACAACTTTTCCTCTGGCAGTGCTTCCCCAAAAAGGGAGTGTGGACTTCTGTATCTGCCCAGGATGGAGTAACAGGGACTAGATTTATTCTCCCACCTGACACAACCAAAAACCAGACAAAAATAACTGAAATAACAATTTTTAAGACATTGGACATCAAGCACAGTAGACAAGTGAGCCTTGATAGATAGGAAACAAATGAAGTGAGCACTGTGATTATCCCAATATTCTGCCTTGATAAACTTTCCTGGCAACATTGTAGGGAGGAAGGGGACCCAGGAAGACCCTGGTAGGTTCTCTGAGTTGAAGAGACAGAGTTGAGAGAGTCTGGTGAGGCCCAGACAGTTAGAGGCCACAAAACACAGTACCAGAGAGGAGAGAGTTGTACAGAGAGAATCCCATAAATCTGCAGAGGGTTTCCCTTGAGTGATAATATATGTGAAGCTATCTGAGGCAGGAGGAAGAAAACATCCAAAAGGATTAGTTAATGGTGTGTGGTGCCTCCCCAGTGCCTATTCCCAAAAACCAGACTGGAAAAACATAATGCACAGGACATTGGGAAGAACACTTAGGAAGGTCCCTCAGTAGTGGGTATAATGAGCCTTGATCCTGACCTGCTTAACAAATCATAAAAGCAATCCTCAAAAAAGTTATCCTTTGAATTATTTTCATATACTTTAATTATCCCCAAACAAAGCTCAAGAATATTTGTAGGAATACAAAAATATCTAGCACCCAACAAGATAAATACAATGTCTGGCATTAAGTCAAAGATTACTAGGCAAACATTGAGGAGATAATCAATCAAAACCAATTCAGAACTGACACAGATGTTTGAATTAGCAGACAAGGACATTAAAAACCAGTTATTGAAACTATTCTATAAGTTCAAAAATTAAGTAGAAAAACATCAAAAGATTTTTCTTCAAAGCACAATTTTGTGTCTCTCTTTTCTGTTTTCTTATTTTATTGCTTCCTTGATTAGATGCTTGATTTTATATGGTTCCCAGGTGTTTCATTGATAGCAAATTATATTTATTACAATACAGTAATCACACTAGGTTGCCGACCTTTTGATAAGAGACTGCAAATTTGTCGGTTTCATGAATGTGTAATCACATCTCACATTGTCTTTCAAAGTGAAACCTAAGTTTATGAGTTGACAAGGAATTGGACTACCAAAGTTCTTATTCCAAAATATCTGTTGGAGAATAAATCTTGACAGTTTCAGACTTTATTTGTAGCTATGAGAATAAATATAGCTAGAATATTTAACAGATTATTGGTTGACAGTAAATATAGTTAAGGACTGATATTTAAGGTCTTCCAGCTTTATTTTGAACAATGAGTATGTGTTTGCCATCAATATTAAAAACCATGTCCTGACTTAATTCTTTAAAAATGATACATATTATCCTGACTGGTGTTGCTCAGTTGGTTGGGCATGATCCCACAAAGCAAAGGGTTGCTGGTTGATTCCCAGTCAGGGCATATGTATGCCTGGGCTGCAGGCATGTATGGGTGGTTACTGATTGATGTTTCTCCCTCACACTGATGTTTCTCTGTCTTTTTCCCTCCTTTCCTCTCTCTCTAACAATAAATTAATAAAACCTTTTAAAAAAGAAATAATAAGTGTTTCTTTAATTGGCTTACCATACTCTTTTCCTGAATTTTTCCTCACAGTTGTGTAAATGCCATTCTATTTATTGGGGTTCATAAAGGTTTTTGTTTTTAATAGATACAATAAAAACTGAAGTGTATATTTGAAGTTGAAAGTTGTCAAGACTTTCCAAGAAAGTTTTATTGAAATTCAAAACATAATTATGATTATCTTGGGTTTTAAAAAATGGTAATCTTAAGCCCTGGCTGGTGTAGCTCAGTGGATTGAACATGGGCTGCAAACCAAAGCATCGCAGGTTTGATTCTCAGTCAGGGCACATGCCTGGGTTGCAGGCCACGGCCCCCAGCAACCGCACATTGATGTTTTGTGCTCGCTCTCTCTTTCTCCCTCCCTTCCCTCTCTAAAAATAAATAAATACAATCTTTTAAAAAATACTACTTTAAAAAAATAAAGGTAATCTTTTTTTTCTGAAGATAGATTGGTGATAGCTTGTGCATTTTAATTTACAGACTATGTAATACTTTTTATGTCTTAGAATCAGTTTATTAAGTTTAGAATAATATTCTGTGTCATATATGATCCAGTACCATTTTGGAGTTTGTGTTTCCTCATTGGCTACTGTTTTTTCAGAGATATTTTCGGAACTTGGAAATCAGTATTTTAGTCTTCAGGTGAGCATAGTTAAAACCGTGGCATGACCTTTTGCTTTTCTCTCTTTCCTGGTATTCTTGAAGGAGTCTAGAAATGGGACAGACAGAAGCATGCTTAGCAGTCTGCCCTACCTGCTCTGACATTAGTGGCAGGAAAAATGAGATGCTGCTCCTCTCTGTGGCAGCCCCTTCCTCTTGCCCTTAGGGGCCGTGTTCTACCAAGGTTATATTCACCTAGTATTACTGTGGCTAATAAATGGTGTCTTTCCTTGCCTACCTTCTACCATTTCTAGTCTTTAGTTCTGGGTCAGAAAATTGGCACTTAATTGTTTCAAAGGGCATGTACTCTTTGCTACTGGGGAGGTTTGGTACTGGATTTCGAAGAGGAATGTTGTCCCCCAGAGAAAGCAATGTTTTTTTTTTCTCTCTGGAAGTTGCATGTCATGTTTTGCTTATGACTAATTCTTATCCATATACTAATTTTAAAGAAATGCATTATTGTCATATAAAATAACATTACATCTTTGAGGAAGAGGAAATAGAAGTTGATATACAGCTATGTAGGATTAATTACATTGAGAATTTATCAGTAGATATCAATATTTTGTGCCTTTACATGGATTTTTAAAAGTTGAAAAGTATTTAAAATTATTTAAACAAATGGACTATGTTAAGGAAAGTTAGAACACTATTTATTATACTTCATAAATGAACTTTAAGAACAAGTCCTCGCCCAAGTATATGTTTTTGATTTGAGAGAGAAAGACAGACATCGATGTGAGAGAAACATTGATTGGTTGCCTCTTGTATGTGCCCCAACAGGGGACCACACCTATAACCTAGGTATGTTCCCTGGCCAGAGATCAAACTCACAACCTTTCAGTGCATGGGATGATGCTCCAGCCAGCTGAGGTACCTGGCCAAGGCACTTCATAAATGAACTTTTAAAAAGATTTATTAATTCAAATGAACAGATGGCACACTAAAGTTAAAATAATGTTTTTTGAAAAGATTTATTTATTTTTAGAGAGAAGGGAAGGGAGAAAGAAAGAGAGGGAAAGAAACATCAATAGGTTGCCTCTTGCACGTTCCCAACTGGGGACCTGGCCCACAACTGAGGCATGTGCCCTGACTGGGAATCAAACCAACATCCCTTTGGTTCACAGGCCAGTGCTCAGTCCACTGAGCTGCACCAGCCAGGGCTAAAGTTAAAGTATTATTAATAGAAAAGATTGTTACAAAGGTTGTATAATATGAAGATGTTGATAAAGAGCAGATCTGTGATATACTTTAAATATTTAATCTATATTTTTTATTAGCTTTTAGGTAGCAAAGTCCATTGACAAATCAATCTTTATTTACCTGACCTCTTAAAACTGTCCATTCTTGACTTCTATAACACTAGTCTCCTAAATTTTCTTCTCTACCTTAGGTTAGTTTTTATTTTCCATTATAGATTATTTACCATTGGTATTCTCTTGGATTCTGTTGTTGGTTATCATGCCCTCCCATCTACACACTGTCCCTGGGTAAGCTCTTCCATGTCCTTGGCTTACCTAACACCCAGATGATGACCTTTACCAAATCACTGTCTTCATTTTGGGTCCCTCCCTCTCTCTCTCTACTTTCAGAACCAGTTGCCACCTGGACACCTCTACTTGGGTATGCCAACAGACGTCTCAAGAGCAGCATGCCCCAAATTATCTTCCATGGCAAAATGTGACCTTTTTTTGTCTCAAGGCATCGCCACACAGATTTACCCACAGACATGGGAGTCATTGTCATCTCTTTCTCCCTCTCTCCTATGTCTACTCAGTTCCTAGTCCAGTCCATTATTTGAGTCTGTTCTTTTTTTTTCTGTCTTCACTGGTCATTTCCTAAGTTCAAGCCCACATCTTTGTAGCCTCCTAATTATAGTGGTAGCTTCCTAATTAGTCTTTTTGTCTATGATCTTGTTCTCAAACCATTTATATTACTGTGAGAGTGTTCATTTATTCCTAATACACAGATATGATTAAGTCTTCTCATCACCTTCAAGATAAAAATAAGTTGTGATGATGATGTTGTAAACTAGATAACAGTAGCATTTACTGAGCACTGACCATGTAACAGGTACTGCGCTTAAAAATCTTAGTCTAAATTAACTTACAGAATTCTCATAATCACCATTTGAGTCAACATTTGAGTTGATGTACTTTTCTTTCTTTTTTCAATCCTCACCCAATGATATGTTTATTGATTTTAGAGAGAGAGGCAAGAGGGGCGGAAAGAGAGAAAGAGACATTAATCAGTTGCCTTTGGTACGCACCCCACCAGGAGATCAAACCTGCTATCCAGGTACATGCACTGACCAGGGATCAAACCTGCAACCCCTTGGTGCACAGATGATGCTCCAAACAACTGAGCCACCTGGCCAGAGCATGTATACTTTGCTTTGTACCAAAAAGAAAAATGAGACAACAGGAGATTAATTTACCAGGAGTTGCAGAGCTGAGAAATGGCAGAGTCACAATAGACCAATGATTTTCTGACTTAAAAGTCTGTTCATACCCTTTATATTGTCTCCACACAAAGCTATCCATATTCTAGGTTTGGATTCTGTGAAGTATGGAAAAGATCTTGCTTCTCTCAGAGCATTGACCACTTTAGCTCTTGTGACTCCTAATTGTAAAAAATGAACAAGCAAGATTTTTAGTAATGGTACCACTGGATCAGGAATACATTTGGATGTGAGGTGCATGACTTTTTTTAATCCACGATTCACCCTATCCACAAAAAAACTCACCACATTTGTAAAGAGACACATTTTCATGTGGCACGGCATGACTGTAGAATGCTGAGGAACAAATCACTGCTTGGGTAATAACGAATGATAGGGTGCTTGGTTTTTTATTTTCGTTTTTAAGAAGCTGGCTAGCCAATTAAAAATTTGAATTTAAAAAATTAGTAACACAAAGGCATTAGAATTATTTTAATAATTTTTAATAAAAAATGTAACCAATTAGTTGCCATGGGCCAGTCATTGAACACTTTTTGGTACATCAGTGAGAATAAAGGTGTTTAACAGACCTCTTTTTGAAAATCCCGAGATATCTTCCAGGGCATGTTGGGGTATCAGTGATGATGGCTTTCAGCTTTCAATAGTTTCCTAAAAAGAATGTAGTTTCACAGAGCTAGTTGGATGCAGATGTTGCCCAGAAATTTTGTGATAGCTCTGAGTTTTATATACATGACTCTGGTATTCAGGTCACTTGATGTTCTAATTACGTAACTTCCTGGTACAGCTAAAATGTCTCAAGTAGACCACACTTGCATTCAGATAGGCTGCATTTGGCCCATGAGCTGAATTCTTGCTGGTAAAGATTGTACACACGTGGCGTCAAAGAGAAGTTTGACTTGTATTACCAGTCCTATGATTTATTACCTGTGTGGCCTTTCATTCTCAGACCTCAATTTCCTCATGTATTAAATGAGGATGATGGTGCCTACAATAGAGTATTGTGAGTTATAGGGGATAATGTATGTAAGGTGCTTTGCACAGTGTGTGGGATACAGTAAGAATATTAGTAAATATTCCGTATCCCTGTCTCAGCCTTCTTTGCTTATGCAAGTAGTCACAGTGATAGATTCTGTCCATTACCCATAATGAAGAGCTCTTCTGCAAGTATATTCTATACAATAAGTATTGCTGATCATACTTTAAAAGAATTTTTTCTCCTAAACGTTTTCAAGTGTTAAGGAAAGAATAAACGAATGGGACTATATCAAATTAAAAAGCTTCAGCATGGCTAAAGAAAAGATCAGAAAAATAAAAAGGGAACCAGCCATATGGGAAAACATATTGGCCAATGAATGATACCTTGGACAAGGGTCTGATCTCCAAAATATACAAAGAACTCACACAACTCCACACAAGGAAAATAAACAATCCAATTAAAACATCGGCAAAGGACCTGAACAGACACTTCTCCGAGGCGGACATACAGAGGGCCTATAGACATATAAAAAGGATGCTTAACATTGCTAGCCATCAGAGGAATGCAAATTAGAACCACAGAGAGATACCACTTCACAGGGGTCAGAATAGCCATCATTAACAAATCAACAAACAAGTGCTGGTAATGATGTGGAGAAACGGGAACCCTAGTGCACTGTTGGTGGGAATGCAGACTGGTGCAGCCACTGTGGAAAACAGAATGGAATTTCCTCAGAAAGACTAAAGATGGAACTGCCTTTTGACCCAGCAATTCCACTGCTGGGATTATACAGTAAGAACCCTGAATCACCAATTCAAAAGAACCTGTGCACCCCAGTGTTCATAGCAGCACAACTTACAATAGTCAAGTGCTGGAAGCAGCCTAAGTGCCCATTGGTAAATGAGTGGATCAAAAAACTGTGGTATGTTTACACAATGGAATACTATGCAGCAATGCAGCAGAAAGAAGAAACTCCTACCCTTCAAGATAGCATAGAGGGAGCTGGAGAGCATTATGCTAAGTGAAATAAGCCAGGCAGTGAAAGACAAATGCTATCTGATCTCACCTATAAGTAGAACCTAATCGACAAAACAAACAAAAGAGCAAAAAAGAACCAGAGACACGGAAATAAAGAACAAACTGACGGACCAGAGGGGGAGAAGGGTGGGGATAATGGAGGAATGAAGGGGAACATGTACAAAGGGCCCCTGGACAGGAACAGTGGGAGGGGATTGTCTTTGGGAGTGGGGGGTGGACAGGGCAAGGGAGAGCAATGGGGGGAAAATGGGGACAACTATAACTGAACAACAATAAAAAAAGCTAAAAAATGAGTTGATTTTGCAGTTGGCATTTTGAATGTGGTATCCCTATAGAATCATTATGTTAGCTTTTTCTCATGGATTTGTCCTAGGGAAAGTTTAGTATGTAGAGAAAGTGTGCTTCCATCCGTGAGATGATTGTGTATATGGAGATATTTATCCAGTGGTTCCAATCTGTCAAGGTCACAGCTTTATATCTGATTTAGTTGATTTCTATACACATACAGATTTAATATACTTTTTGTAACATTCCATAGATTTATTTATTAGTGTGATGCTTTTCTGTTTTTATTCTGCCCTTATAACTCAACCCCTGTAGCGAAAATGATTAAACAAGCAGTTTCACCCTTTATAAATATGATTAGACTTTATGTCTGATGCTATTTGTTAATGCATTAGTTTCAGGGTTTATTATTCTAAATTTTGTAAAGGCAAAAAGAAAACATTCTTGCCCTGGCTGATGTAGCTCAGTGGATTGAGCACGTGCCTGTGAACCAAAGGGCTGCCTGTTTGATTTCCCATCAGGGCACATGCCTGGGTTGCCGGCCAGGTCCCCCATGGGGGGCACATGAGAGGCAACCACACACTGATGTTTCTCTCCCTCTCTCTATCCCTTCCCTCTCTCTATAAATAAATAAATAAATAAATAAATAAATAAATAAATAAATAAAATCTTTTAAAAAATAAATTTTGTAAAGGCATTTGCTGAATTGAGTAAAATTTAAAGTACGGTAAAATCTAAAGGCATTTCAGTTCTTTCTACTTAATTGATCTCTGAAAATACTATTAAACTATGAAAAATAAAAGACTCCATTTTTTAAAAAAATGCAAGTGACAAATAAGTTATCAAATGAGATTCTATGTAACCAATTTTTTTTTGTAAGAATAAAGTTCTCCATAGTTACAGCAAGGGCTTCTTTGGAAAAGCAGATATTCTTAGTCATTCAGCAATCAGAGTACTTGATAATCATGACTTGCTGAGTGTCGGGTCTGACTCTGGGCACACATATGAACAGGGCAGATGAGTCATGATCTGCACACTTCAGGTGCTCTACAGTATAATTGTAGAGTTGACACCTATACGAAACAACTGTATTACAAGGCAGTGCATGAAGTGTTATAACACTGATAGAATTGAGTATAGTGTGAGTTTCAATAAGTGAAGATTGCCAGATCATCAGTCAAGGATGTCTTCATGGAAAAGATGTCCTTGAAGATTGTTTCACACTGATTATTGTCATTTCCATTTCTAATAGAATTTGGAGAGTAACCAACCAGAACTTAAAACTCCTGGTTTACCAATGCTTTTTCATGTGGTTAACTGAGAATATGACATAATGGATAAGAGTAAAATATCTGCTGCAAAAACTCAGTGCAATCCTCGCTCCTCCAAGAAGCCTTACTCTTTCTCTTTATTCCTAAAGAATTGTCAGCTTGTCATTATCAGAGCATTAATTTGTGGTATCAGTTTCAAATTGTTGCTTTACTTCTCTCTCACTAAAGTTCCTTGAGGCAATGGAACGTGTATATCCCAAACCTAGCATTATTCCTACTGCTATTCTTTACATTATCCCTAATGTCTAAGACTCAATAAATTTTTGTTGAATGAATGGTTGAACTCAAAGATTACATTCAGTATGAGCAAAATGGATGTTTTACAAGGTTGATAACAGTGATGATAGAGATAATTGGATAAACTCAGAATATGTTTTGAGATCCAATTTATAGGATTTATTGAGGGATTTGGATGTGGAGAATGAGGGAGATGGATAAACGAAAGCTTGAAAAATTTGGTAATGCCAGTAATTGAAATACGAGACTGGAAGAAGAATAGCCTGTTTTGCAGATGTTGTTTGAGAAGCCTGCTGCACTTTTGAGTAGAGTTATTAAATGGGCTGTTGCTTGTAAATCTGGAGCTCAAAGAAGAGATCAAGACAAAAATATAAATCAGAAAGTCAGTTGCACATGGATGGTATTTAAGGCTACCTAGCAGGATGAAACTACCTTATGAGAAAGTGTAAGTTAAAGAGAGAAGAGGACCCAGAACAAAACTTGCAGTGCTCCAGCATTTAGTGGTCTGGAAGAGATGGAGAAGCTAAAAAAAAGGAAAAGAAAAAAGAAAAACTGAGGAAGCAGGAGAAAAACCAGAGGGAATTTTCTTAGGGAATTACCAGTTGGGTCATGTGCTGCCTAAGGGATTAGGATGAAAAGTAAGAAGTGGTCATTGCATTTGGCGACATGATAATTGTTGCTGACCTTGATTGTGCAGTCATGGGACCTGGAAACCAAACTGGAATAGGTTCAAGACTGAATAGGAAGCGAGGGAGTAGAAATCTGTAGGAGCTAAATCCTTCCTTGAGTAGACTGTAGGGATAGAAATTGTCAGATTATTTCATCAAGTTCCAAAATGAACTCATGATGCACTTGCCCTCCAAAGTCTGCTCTTCTTCCTGAGTTTTCTATTATTCATGAATTCACCTTCCTTCCAATGATCCAGACCAGACTCCCCATGGTTAATGTAGTCATTTCCTTCCTCCACTTATCCCCTTGTAATTAGTTGCCAGGGACTGTTGCATCTTCACAGTATTTTTTGAATTGGACTCCTTTTCATTGCCACTGTCACTGTTACTGAAGTTGCTCTTGCCAGGCCCTAATTAGCTCTTCTTCAAACTCCTCTAATAGTTTCCAAAGTACTCCCTGCTTTTATCCTCTCCCTTGTCAATACATCTGTCCATCACAGCTAGAATGTACTTCTTAAAACACAGTTTTGCTCATGTTATTCTGTGAAAACTAAAACCGGACCCTTTTAAGGCCTGGCAGTCAGACCCTCTTCCTATTTCAACCTTGTCTCCCACGACCTCCTCTTCATTCAGTCCACTCTTCTGAAGTATTTGCTGTTTCTTTTTTTTTTTAATATGTTTTATTGATTTTGCTATTATAGTGGTCCCAATTCTCCCCCTTTGCCCCCCTCTTCCTGGTACCCCATATCCCTCCACCATTCCCCTCCCTTAGTTCATATCCATGGGTCATGCATATAAGTTCTTTGGCTTCTCCATTTCCTGTACTGTTTCTTAAATATAACCAACATTGTTTGGCCTCCATACCTTCAGTTTCACCTCTACTTGCATGCCATCCCCTCCCTTCTGTTACCTCTCCTGTATTTCCAAATGCTTACTACCTTTATCGAATGGGAAATCTTCCCTAAATATTAGGAAATTTCAAGGCTTTCAGTGCTACTGCTTTACTTTATCAGTTCTTTAAAGATTTTATAATACTGATTTTTACTTTAAACCATAGTTATCTGTACCACCACTACCTCAAACAATCTTCATTTTCAGGAACTGGGGAAGTTTCTTGTAAATTTCCAAAGAATTGTGGGTAATAATTTCTGTAAATAGAGGATGTCTAGGAAGAGTCCTCTGCTACACTTCTTTTCTCAGTAGCTATTGATTTTGATGAGGCAGCCAGAAGGTGGAAAGGTGAGCATGATAATTTCAAATGGAACATAGCTTTCCGCAATTGGGCAATTACTCATTCATACTATACACTGGGTTCTTTGTTTTATGCTTGTTGGTGTTTTATGCTTGTTTGGGGGAAGAAAAGTGTCTGTGAAATTATTACTCTGAGTTTTAGCTTTTTAAAATGAGAGGTGCCTTTTAGAAATTTTGTTCACTGCTATCTATTCTAAGAAAAGGAAAGCAGAGGCTCTCTAAAGATTATAATCATAGAAGAAAGAATTATTCAACCTGAATAAAGAATATCAACTGAGTGATCTCTCGTCTTTTACATCTGTGAGTGACCTTAGAGAATTGCTACTAAGAAGCAAACTGAAGGTATCTTTTCAAGATGTTCTCTTGTGATGCATGTTGCCTTACTGTTAGGCATTTCAGCTTTCATCCCATTGTTGGAATATAAAATAGGTTTAGGCATGTTTATTTTATACCTAGTCTTTTAAGAATTAAGTTGGACTATTAGCTAAAGGGAAACAATTGCACATGTTTTTGAAAAGATGGGATTGAAGATAGCATTCTTTTTCTTAGTTAATGAACTGTGATGCTGGAGCATTATTATGAAGAGTCAGTATTTTTAGAAAAAGAGGAGTGAGATGATCATCTGATTTAAGAACCTCCACTCGGCTGTTAACAAGAATATTTTGTTTGGCCCTTGAGTAGGCAGCTTGCCAGTCCTCTCTGTCAGCTGTTAATTGTAGTTAACTATTTTGGAACATGAGGGTAATTAGTAGTGTGGAATACTGATTTGGGAATTTAGAATATCTCTAGATTTTTAGTAAATTCTAGAGTGCAAATAAAAGATAAATGTTTCATATTTTCAGTGGGACAACAAGCCCTTATAAATAAATTTACCTCCTCAAAATAACCTTTTATTAGTATAATAATCAGAAAAATAGAATTAAAAAGTTATGAAAGAAAACCTGAAAATAACTTGCCTCGACTACTTTGTCAAAAATGTTTTGTTTTATGTTTGGTCATCTGCTTTCTCTCCCTTTACATTTCCACAGGAGACTTTGTATTTCAGCCTCCTTAATTGACACTGACAAAACTGCCAACCATGGCATTTCCTAGAGCCTTGGCCCTTTTCTGTCAGGATGAGCTATGGACCTCAGTCTTTTGATATGTGCTTCTCCTTTTATTTGAAAGGGAAAATAACTGCCCCTGTCCTGGCTTATTTTTAATTAAATATCTTAAACCTCTATTATTTAAAATTTATCAGAGGAAGGAAAATTAAATGCTTTTATAAACTGATAATACTGGTTATTATATATATACCAGATGGTTCATAACTGGCATTAAAATGCTTTGTATTTTACTGTAGGTGTTTCAGTATCTTAATAGTTTAAATTTTGGTAGAATTTTTTTTGAGCCATTAGTAGGGTAATAGAAAAACTAAAAAAGTAACTTTAGGCTAATTGTATTGGTAATTACAGTGAAGCATTGATATATGAGCATCCAAATATATTACTCTGAGCATTTAAAATACATAAATTTTTATTATAATCTAAGAGCATTTTCCATTGGAAATAGATTATTTTAAATTTACATTTTCTTTTTCTTTCTACAGGAAGGAACTTGAAGCCTTCAAAGGTAATTTTGTGTTTAATTCTTCACTTTAAAGTAGATGAGAGTTAATTGATGTCAGATGTTCTTTCTTAATGATGAAAGAACTCATTCCTTTTTCTTTAAATTAGTTTACATCAAAAAAAGTTTGCTTAATATTGTTTTGCTAGTTTTATTTAATCACAAGTGGTTTTGATATTCTCTTTTAGCTATAACATATGTGCCAAGTGAGAGTTTCTACTGATGACCATTATGACTCATATGTTAGGATGGCACAGCGCTAACTTTGAGATTGTTGAGAATCATAATTTTAAAAGATTCTGCTTTCTGTTGTGCGAACTCTGGACCACAGGACAGGGTGTGGTGATAAAGGTAGAGCTGTAACACTGCAGTTGACCCCACAGTTACTTAAACCTGCTGAGAGGTGTTCAGTGCTGAGTCCTGCCCTGCCCCTATCTGGAAACATAGGAGATAAGTCTCTTACATTTTTCAGGCTCAGTTTTTCGATCTGTAAAATTAGAAACTCTGATGAACTGTATTCTGAGATACTAAAAGCATCCAGCATTGCTTTTTAATTTTTAAGATACTCCTGTAGGGAGAGCACTGAAGAATTCTTGGTTGTGTTGACCCTTACTAGTTACGGAGAAACATAGTGAAAACCATACACTTTCTAAGCAGCTCAAAGCCCTTCCAAGTTGTTGTTTTTCAGTTACTCTTCAGCTAATCACTATTCTCAGAGAGACTCATTTCAATTATATTTGAATATAAACTAGTATTGATCTTTAGATTTACTGAATCATTAAAGATTTTCCAGTATATCATTTATAGTTGAATTTGTTTATTTAAAATACATTTTATTGATTGTGCTATTACAGTTGTCCCATTTCTTTTCTCCCTTTTATCCCCTCTCCACTCCCCTCCCACCAGCATTCCCCTCCACTTAGTTGATGTCCATGGGTCGTACATATAAGTTCTTTGGCTTCTCCATTTCCTACACTATTCCTAAACTCCCCCTGTCTATTTTGTACCTACCATTTATACTGCTTATTCCTTGTACCTTTTCCCCCATTCTCCCCTCCCCCACAGTGGTAACCTTCCATGTGATCTCCATTTCTGTGATTCCATTCCTGTTCTAGTTGTTTGCTTAGTTTGTTTTAGTTTTTGTTTTTTAGGTTTGGTTGTTGATAGTTGTGAGTTTGTTGTCATTTTACTATTCATAGTTTTGATCTTCTTCTTTTTCTTAGATAAGTCCCTTTAGCATTTCATATAATAAGGGCTTGGTGATGATTAACTCCTTTAACTCGACCTTATCTGGGAAGCACCCTATCTGCCCTTCCATTCTAAATGAAAGCTTTGCTGGATAGAGCAATCTTGGATGTAGGTCCTTGTTTTTCATGACTTGGAATACTTCTTTCCAGCCCCTTCTTGCATGCAAGGTTTCTTTTGAGAAATCAGCTGATAGTTTAATGGGAACTCCTTTGTAGGTAACTGTCTCCTTTTCTCTTGCTGCTTCTAAGATTCTCTCCTTATTTTTAATCTTGGCTAATGTAATTATGATGTGCCTTGGTGTGCTCCTCCTTGGGTCCAACTTCTTTGGGACTCTCTGGACTTCTAGACTTCCTGGAAGTCTATTTCCTTCACCAGATTGGGGAAGTTCTCCATTATTTTTTCAAATAAGTTTTCATTTTCTCGCTCTTCCTCTTCTCCTTCTGGCACCCCTATGATTCAAATGTTAGAACATTTGAAATTGTCCTGGAGGATCCTAAGCCTCTCCTTATGTTTTTACATTCTTGTTTCTTAGTTCTGTTCTGGTTGAATGTTTATTTCTTCCATCTCCTCCAAATCGTTGATTTGAGTCTTGGTTTCCTTCCCCTCACTGTTGCTTCCCTGTATATTTTTCTTTATTTCACTTTGCATAGCCACCATTTTTTCCTCTATTTTGACCATACTCAACTATTTCTGTGGGCATCCTGATACAAGTGTTTTGAACTCTGCTGAGCAAGTGGCATTGTTCCCTTTCTGACCCTGCCCCCCCACATACAGCTCCACAGTTCAGCAAGGTGGGTTGCCCCACCCTGGTGAATACCTAAGGCTTTGTTCCTTACTATGTAACCGGCCCACCAAGACAAAAAAAAATGGCCCAAACAACTAAGTGACGAAGAGGTAGCAAGCCTATCAGATGCAGAGTTCAAAACACTGGTAATATAGTTGAATTGTTTATGTATGTAATCTGTTTAGGTGTTTTAGAAAGAATAACTAACACTCAAGATAAAAGGTACAAAGGCTTATTTCTGCTCTAATATTGAACAGACTTGTTTTGGCTAGATTTGATTTAACTGACTGTAGTTATAGTACATGATTAAGTTCATGTCCAGTTTGTTGAGGAAGTGTTAAGTGATCATGTGATATAATATATTATCATGGCTGTCCTTATTCTTAATCAATTTGTGAACCATGACTCATGTACATTATTTTTTATCAGTGGTTTGAAATCCTCATAAAATGATCTTTTTCCTCTCATTCTTTTACTCACCTAACATCTTATATTACATTAGAAGAAGAAAAAAAATCAAGTTAATATTAAAAGATAGGTTGGGACACTGATTATGCAAAAATGTCAGGTTGCATCTCAGTACTCAGGTGTTTTTGGTTTTGTTTTTGTATGACAGTATTCAGAGAAAAAGAAGAGACCAGCAGTTTGCAAAAGGTTAGGTAGTGTTACGTATTACCCAGTAGAATAATTCAATTTATGCTGATATATCTTGTTTATACATACATTCTTTGTTATGTACATCATTTAACAATACATCCAACCCACTCATAGACAATTAAAATTTTCCAGTTTGAACAAACTGTAAATTGATTGTTGTATCATACCAAGGTTTTTTAATTATCAGTATTCATTAAAATTCTTTCCTCTTGAATGTTATACTAATGTTTTAAAAGCATGTAATAAAGAAGAACTGGAACTGCTCTTCTAAGACTTTATGTAGAAAAAAAGAAAAAATTCATTCAAACAAATTGTAACAATTTCTTTCTGTATGTCATTGTCTTTACCTTTATTTTTCTTTATAACATTGCAGGAAAACAAAAGGCACTACTTTCTCTGATTGTTTTATTTAATTTGTAGTTTTACTTGGAAGATCTTTTCTAAGTTGGTGAAAAATTAACTTTTGGGGACAAAAATACAAAATTAGTAACCTTCAAAGTTAGTAATATAGGTCAGTATCATCCAACAAGTTCTGGATTCTTCTATCTGCCATTGAAGTTAATTAGTTAAGTTTATCTTTCACTTGTGGCACATTGTAGCAGATCTCTGTAATATTATTGAAACTAGTTATTGCTTGTTTGGTTAATACTTGTAGGAGAAGGGTTTTCTATGTTTTGAGGACACTGCATTCTTTTAAACTTTCTACTGATAGTCACTTGAATAATAGACAATATAAAAAGGAGGGTAGGATCTTTAAAGTCTTAATTTTTATTTTCAATAAGGAATGAATTCCATTATTATAAGGATATGTAGAATAAATACAGGCTTACCTCATTTTATTGCTCTTTACTTTATGGCTCTTAGAAGATAATGCATTTTTTACAGATTGAAGGTCTGTGACAACCTTGTGTTGAACACATCTACTGGAACCATTTTTTTCAACATTTGCTCATTTTGTATCTGTCACATTTTGTAATTCTCAAAGTATTTCAAGATTTTTCATTATTATTCTATTTGTTATGATGATCAATCAGCAGTGATCAATATTGAGGCAAGACATCAGCAAAATGATTACAACTTGCTGAAGGCTTAGATGATGGTTAACACTTTTTTCAGCAATAAAGTATTTTTAAAATAAGATAGGTACATTATTTTCTTAGACATATGTAATTGCACACTTATTAGACTACACTATAATGAACATAGCTTTTATATGCACTGGGAAGCTAAAGAATTGTGACTTGCTTTATTGCAATATTCACTTTGTTGCAGTGGCCTGGAATTGAGCCCACAATACCTCTGAGGTATGCCTGTAAGTTTTTCACACTCCTTAAAGACATGGGAAATTGGCCATGAATAGACATGTCTGTCGTTTAGGGATTGTCCATCATTTTTCCACTTTTATTTTTAAAATAGATTGCCCACGTATAAATCTTAAAATCACTCTTAAGATTGTCATTGTAAGTGTAGAAATACTGTACGGCTGAAAAGAGGTAGAGGTAAGGAGATCTAAGATTGGATATTTTTCTTACCTCTGTAAGATTCCTGACTTAAACATGGTTTTAATATGAAGACTTGCTCTTTACTCTTCCCTTAAATGCCTTACCAAATTTAACTGTCATTCTCCATTTCTCTATAAAACATACTGACAGCCCTAACATGCTGAATGCTTGTGGCTCCTAGGCTACTCATATGTACATCTAAATATTTTTTGTTTCCACCAGCTGCATTGAATGCTTAGTTGTGTTTGCTCCCGAACTCATTTATACTTGTTATTGTTATATAGTTTAATTAAGTATCAGATATAATGATGAAACCTCAGTATTAAGGAGAACTATAAGAAAAACTAAGTTGACTGCTTTGGAAGATTTAATATAAGTAGCTTTAAAAATTGATGTAAACAGTATAATTAAAAATTAGAAAATATTTGGGGAAAATAAAAATCCTGAAAGAGTCTGTACACAGATCATTTCACATCTTAAATTCCTGCTCTGCTTTTAAAAAATAGACTGGAAATTTTATCCACTGCACTATGGGTTGCTTATGCAAGAATTTTCAAAATCAGTAGGCCTGTACTTAAAGAATTAATGAATAACAAGTATGGTTATACTTTAAAGTATTTTAATGAATTTCTATATTAACTTTTTAAAAAATTAGATGAGCAACATGAGATCCAGTGGGATCATATAAGGGAATGTCCATTGTAATCTCATTAATATAAAAACACCCAGCCATGTAAGAAATGTAACTTGCTGGGGTGAAAACATGCTAGGATTTAAGAATTATCACTGTCATCACAAGTTGATCATCATGGGAATGAGCAGGAAAAGGCAGCTATGCCCATTCTGATAACAGTGTGATCACATTTAAGGCTGAGCTCTAAAAAGCAGTGCCAATGAAGAAGACAGGGCAAGATTAGTCAGAGACAAAGGAAAAAAACAAACAAACAAACAAGACAATTTAGTGACAAGGAAATCCAGAGAGGAGAAAGATTAAAGGACAGGTGGTTACCAATGATATAAGTAATGCCAAGAAGTTGAGCAGAATGGGGACATCCCATTGGATTTGACAATGAATAGGTAATTGGTAATTTGAAAGAGCTGCTTGTAGGGAAAACTCAGATTGAAAATCAGAAGTACTTGAGAAGTTAGAAAACAAAGGTGAGACTTCTAGTCAAGATGGTGACATAGGTAAGCATGGCTTGCCTCCTTGCACAACTGCATCAAAATTACAACTAAAATATAGAACAACCATTACTCAGAACTGTCAGAAATCGAGTTGAATGGAAATTTGGCAACTACAGAATTGAAGAAAACATATCCATCCAGCTGGTAGGAGGGGTGAAGACATGGAATTGGCTGGTCTCACATCCACATGTGGTAGATAAAAATTCAGGAGGGATATTTCAGGAGCAAGGAGTCCCAGCCCTACACCAGGCCCCCACTCCAAGGTTCCAGTGCCAGAAAGATAAGTCCACATAACTTCTGGCTGCAAAAACAATCAGGGATTGAGTAAGTAGAAGAAACTTCTGGAGTCCCAAGCAGTTTCCCTTAAAGAACCCACAAATGGAATTACTCAGATTCACTCCCTCTGAGCTCCAGCACTAGGGTGGCAGCTTGGAAGGCACCAGTGGCATACAGGGAGGAACTGAAGTGTCTAGCATCAAACGAGAGCTGGGGGACAGTTTTCTCTCAGCAAGGCAGGCAGAGGCCATTGTCCCTTTCTGAGCACCCCCGGCCCTGCACAGAGCCACAGAGCTGGTGGGTTGGTGCCATATGTGAGACTCCACCAACCTGGTTGACACTTTTCCCTGCCCTAGAGATCCTCTGGAACTCTGTCTCACCCAAATTATGGGCCCACCCAAATTGTTAACCATGACTTATCCATATGAGTAGCTGGTCTTGGCTCATGATTCACAACTTCCTGAACCCTACCAAATAAGCAACAGTTGGCCTCAGTGAGTCCCCAGGCCCTTTACCTCTTGCAAAGTGGCCCCAGGCCTGGCACTAGCAGTGGCCAGGCTAAATTCAGTTTGGCTTTGCCTGGGAATCTGCAAGCCCAGCACAAGTAGCAGACATCTCAGACTGCTTTTGTATGTCAGATAGGGAGACCACAGGTTGGGGCTGACCTTGACCTGCACCACCTGGGAAATCCCAGAGCCTGCATACCCAGTGGACAGCTATAGAACATGTTAGAGCACCTTCACAGCCCCTGCATAGCTATGCCCCTGCATAGCTGATCCTCCATGGAGGGCAGAGGTTGGTGGTGGTCAGTGGTCACAGGGAGTAACTGCAGCTCATTGGCTTGGGTAAATCCCTCCCATTGACCTGCCAGTGGCAGTCAAGGCTCAACTACAAGAGGAGGTTGTAATCCGCCTACACAAAGGGCACCCATTGATTACCCAGCTTGGGTGATAGGGGAAGCTGTGCCCCTGGACCCTACAGGACACCTACTCCATTAGGCCACACTACCAAGAGCAGGGAGTCATAGCAGCTCTACCTAATACATAGAAAGAAACAGGGTAGCTACCAAAGTGAGGAGACAAAGAAACATGGCCCAAATGAAAGAAAAGATCAAAATCCAGAAAAAGAAGTAAACAAAAGGGAGATAAGCAATCTTTCAGATGCACAGTTCAAAACACTGCTTATAAGGATGCTCACAGAACTTAGTGAAGACCTCAACAGCATAAAATAGATCTATTCAGAAACAAAGGATACACTAATTGAAATAAAGAACAATTTACAGGGAAACAACAGTAGAATGGGTAAAACCAAGAAAGAAATCAATGTTTTGGAACATAGGAAGCCAAAAACAACCAATCAGAAGAAGAAGAAGAAAAATTCCCAGAAATATGAGGATAGTGTAAGCAGCCTGTGGGACAACTTCAAGTGTTATAGCATTCACATCATTGGGGTGCCAGAAAGAGGAGAGAAAGAGCAAGAAATTAGAAATCTATTTGAAAAAATAATGAAACTTCCTTAACTTGGTGGAGGAAATAGACATGCAAGTGCAGGAAACACAGAGAATCCCAAACAAAATGGATGCAAAGAGACCCACTCCAAGTCACATCATAATTAAAATGCCAAAGGTTAAAGATAAAGACAAAATCTTAAATGCAGCAAGAGAAAAGCAGTTAGTTATGTACAGGGGCATCCCCATAAGACTATCAACTGAAATCTCAAAAGAAACTTTGCAGGCTAGAAGAGATTGGCAAGGAATATTCAAAGTCATGAAAAGCAAGGACTTACAGCCAAGATTACTCTACCCAACAAAGCTATCTTTTAGAATTGAAGGGCAGATAAAGTGCTTCTAAGACAAGAAAAAACTAAAGGAGTTCATCATCACTAAACCTCTATTATATGAAATGTTAAAGGGACTTATTTAAGAAAAAAGATAAAAATTATGAACAATAAAATGGCAAAAATACATATCTATCAACAATAGAATCTAAAAAACAAACTAAACAAACAAGAGCAGAGAATCATGGATTCAGAGAGCATTTTGATGGTTGCCAGGTCAGAGCGGGGTGTTGGGGAATGGGTGAAGAGGTGAGGGGATTAAGAAGTTCAAATATGTAGTTACAGAAGCTTTGGGGGTGTAAAGTACAGAATAGGACATGCAGTAGCCAAAGAACTTAAATGAATGACCCATGGACATGGGAACAGTAGTGTGGGAGTTGCCTGAGGGAGCAGGGTATTGGGTGGAGGGGGCTAAGGGGGAAAAATTGGATCAATTGTAATAGCATAATCAATAAAAAATAATTAAAAAATTAAAAAGATTAATGTGATCATCACACACACACACACACACACACACACACACACACACACACACACACACAGAAAGGTAACATGAAGCCCTGGCTGGCGTAACTCAGTGGATTGAGCGCGGGCTGGGAACCAAAGTGTCCCAGGTTCGATTCCCAGCCAGGGTACATTCCTGGGTTGCAAGCCATAACCCCCAGCAACCGCATATTGATGTTTCTCTCTCTCTCTCTCTCTCTCTCTCTCTCTCTCGCTCTCTCTCTCTCTCCCCCCCTCCCTTTCCTCTCTAAAAAAAAAATAAAATAAATACAATCTTTAAAAAAAAAAAAAGAAAGGTAACATGAACTGTTTTTGATGAGTGAAAAAAAATGAAAAGGTAACTCGAGACAGAATCAGGGTCAGGATCGGGGAGAAGGTTAAAACAAGGATTTAAGGAGTTGAAGTCCTGGAGAGAATGGAAAGAAATGATATTTATATAGGTTATCCTTAGAGAGGACATCTCTTTCCCTGAGACCTAAGGAAAGGAAAGGATGGTTGGTAATATGGGGAAAAATTGACATGGAGGGAGTAAATAAGTTTTTGAGAATCCATGTAAGTAAAGGTAATCTGAATTTGCAGATCTTGGCTTAGAAGTAGAAATAACAACCAAAAAAAAAGTATGCTTTGGTTAACACAGAATTGGGGATGGGGATAGCATATATGATAGATTAGCGGAGCATGGTCATCTTGGAGGCTGATGAGAGCAGGATTAAAATGATTGGCCATGGAATTGAAGCTGGAGAGGAGAGGCCTGACTAGACCAGTAAAATAAGCAAGATGTGAGGTACTGGGGTTGATGTACACCACAAAGATGAACACTTAAGTAGTTGTGGTGGATCTCGTGGTCAAAAAAGGAATTTTAGTTTGAGATCTTACAGGTGGAGCAGTTCCCAGTGATGATGACTAAATTTAAGTAAACATAGAAGTCGTAAGACTGAAGAGGATGCCTAAATCGGAGCATTCTGAAACCATGAGGAATCTTACTTGTTAGGATGACTCTTGGGTATGGATTATGCATACTGCAGGCTTGGCAGCCCTTAGCATGTTACAAGTCTGTATATGATGGTATGTGGTAAATTTGGTAGAGTTTATTGGTTTAATTCAAGAGTTAGCTTAACATGTAAGGCAAAACTGTGCAGCCAGTATTTGGCAATATTTAAGTAATGGAGATTTAGGTTGCATAACATAAATGTCCTCTGTCCTCAAGGATCTAAGGCACTATGGCAAAGCTTATAGGACAGAAAGGCAAATGTATAATTTCAATGCAATGTAAAAATATTGTAAGAGAAATAAGCACACAAAGGTGGGAAAATTGACTATTTAGAGAAAGGCAATGGCACTTGAGCTGGATCTGCTCACAGTCTGAAAAGGGTAATAAGGATGTTCCAGGAAGAGGCAAGAACAATTGCAAAGATGCAGAGATGTTTATTTTATTTCAAGAGTACACATTAAATTTTAACTTCTTGTTCAATGAGAGAACTATAGGTAATTTTGTGAGGCTAAAACATACATTATATGGGGTGAAATAGTAAGGGATGAAGTTGAGATATAGGTGGGGAACAAAAGATACAGTCTTTTAAGTCATGCAAAGGAGTGTGGACTTTTTCCTTTGGGCCAGTAGTCTCCAAAGAGGGATGTGAGTATGCAAAATAATAGGAATAGAGAGCCAAACTGGAACTTCTATTAGTTTCTTTTCTATGTTATCCTTTTAAATTTCAATTTTTGTGTATATTAAACTAGTAAGAAATTCATGCATGTATATGATATATACATACACATACACACACATGTGTATATACATACATGAATATATACATGTATACGTGTGTGTATACACACACATACATACACATTTGGGGTACACATTAAAAGCTTTTGCTCATGGTGGGGGTGCATGGTCAAAAGGGCTTAAAAATTACTATTGTTGCCTATAGAGACAGGGTAGAAGCGAGAAAACCGAAAAGGTTTTAATTAGTGTATCAGGATTATATTTGCAGTTAAGAACAAGTTTTCTGGGATCATTCAGAAGATAGATTGAAAAGAGCAGGTCTAGAGTAAGAGCGATTAGTTGGGAAACTATTAAAAAGATTTGAATTAAAGCAATGATAGAATGGAGAGAAAGACATAGATTCAAGAAACTAAGTAAGTAGAATAAAAAGAATTTCTGTTTCTGATAACAGTTGCGAGGAGTGTAGAATGACTCCTAGAATTCTGGCTATGGTAGTTTTTTTGTTGATCAGGGCCTATCTGTTACAAGTAAAGAAGAAGACTCAGGATAGAATAGTAGTGAATTCTGCTAGGTTTTTGGGAGGAGGTAAAAGCGTTGGTTTATTCATAACTGCAGGCAGGTTCCCAATAATTCCACAAAATTGTACAACTTTTTGTTATTAACTAGATTGAGAAATGCTTTTTTAAAACAGTATTATTGAGGTGTAATTTATGTGCCACAAGATTCATTCCTATTAAGTGTACAATTCAATGATTTTTAGTAAATTTATAGTGTTACCATTACCAAAATCCAGTTTTAGAACATTTTTATCACCCACAGAGATTCTTTTCTGTCCATTTGCATGCAGTGCCCACTTGCAATCAATAATCAGTTCTCTCTCATAAATTTGCCTTTTATGGACATTTCATAAAAAGCAGTCATCTAATATATAGCCTTTTTGTATCTGACTTCTTTTACTTAGTGTTAAAATTTGAGGTTTATTCATGTTGTGGCATATATCAGTGGATTGTTCTTTTTTGTTGCTGAGTTAATATTCCATTGTATGAGTGTACTACATTTTGTTCATCCATTCACCAGTTGATAACATTTTGGATTGCTTCCAGTTTTTGGCTATTATGAATAATTTTGCTGTAAACTTTCATAGGCAAGCCTTTCTGTGGATATATGTTTCCATTTCTCTTGGACAGCTATGACTAGAATTTCTGGATTATATAATAAGTTTATGTTTAATTTTCTAAGAGACAGCTAAACTGATTTCCAAAGTGGCTGTGCCATTTTGCATTCCCACCAACAATATATGAACGATACAGTTTCTCCTCATCCTTGCCAGCATTTGTTATTGTTAACTCTTACATCTAGATATATGATCCTTTTTTTAATGATCCATTTTGAGTTCCTGTGATATAAATCTTGTCTTTTTTTTGCATACTGAATATGTAATTGTCTTAGAACTAATTTTTTCTTTGAATTCTCCTATAAATACTGTGTTAATTGACTCAACCACTGGCCTGCAGTGACCATGGAACACTGCGGATGGCTCGTCGAAACACAAGAAAAACATACACAGAGACAACCAGGTCCTGTGGGGAAATAGGGATGGAATGGCCACTCTCTCTAGTGGGGAGTGCCTCCACCACCCTCCCTAGGGGAGAGCACCCCGTTCTCCTACCCAAGAAGGCTTTTATTGGGCTTGTTTACACAGGAATTCAGATAAAGCTCATTAATCATTGCCAGGAAGTAAGGATCAAACAATAGATAACAAAGAACACTGAGGGCCTATTTTGAGTCAAGGTCAGATAGCTAAAGAGCTGTAAAACTTTGAGGAACAAACTTACTTCTTCTTTGGACCCTTATCAGTTAATTGAGAGCATTCTAAACAAAGCAGGTTTCACAGGATTTTACATATTCTTTCTTAGGCCTGATCACCCAGGAAATCCACCCTCTCCAGCACAGGGCTGCACCACTCTGTCATTGTTTCAGGCTTAGGCGGAGCAAGGGGAGTAAGCTAGCCAAGAGATTAGGAGATTTTCTTGCAGACAATGAGGACTCAGGCTTTGTCAAAGCCGAGGAGTGGGGGTCCATCACCCTCTTTTGCTGTAGCCCCCAAAGTCCTTGGGGGCCTCCCATGTGACTGTGCCTGTCTTAGGTCATTCCCCCCTTGGGCAATCTTACCCATCATTGGCTAACCGACCAAGCATTGGGGGCCAGGCAGGATGAAGTCAAAGGAGCAGAAGCAGCACTCCTGCCAGGGAGATAAGCTTTTGTCTCCTTGCTGGCTTATGGTCCAAGGTCATTCCCTCAGCCTTAGCCTTGGGGGGGGGTTACAGCTTCTGATACCAGACAGGGTGGTTCCCAACAGTTAATTATGTCCCACAGGTTTTATATGTTGTATATTTCTTTTTTCTTTTTTCTTAATTATAGTTTACATTGAATATTATTTCTTTTTAGTTTCAGATATACAGTATAGTGGCTAGACAATCATGTCCTTTACAAAGTGGCCCCGATATTTCCAATATCCAGCTGGCACCATACATAGTTATTATAATATTATTGACTATATTCCTTGTGCTGTACTTTACATCCTGTAACTGTGTTGTAATTACCAATCTGTACTTCCCAATCACTTCACCCTTTTTAACCAGTCCCCTAGCCCCAGTTGCCCTTGGCAATCATGTCTGTTCTCTGTACCTATGAGTCTCTTTCTGTTTTGTTTGTTCATTTCTGTTGTTCAGAACTATTTTAAAAAGACTGTCTTTTCCCACACTGACTTGCTTTAGCATCTTTGCAGGAAACCAGTGGCCATGAATGTAAGAGTTTTTTTCTGGACTCCTGATTTTGTTTCTTACTGCCAGTAGCTTAACTACTGTAGCTTTGTAATAAGTTTTAAAATTGGCAAGTGTTAAGTCCTCCAACTTTGTTCTTTTTCTAAATCATTTGTTTGCCTATTTTAGGTTCTTTGCATTTCTGTATAAATTTTAGAATCGTTTTCTTTCAATTTCTACAGAAAAAAGCATGCTGGGATTTTGATAGGCTTTGTGTTGAATCTGTAGATCAGTTTGGGAGAATTGCTATCTTAACAGTTTGTATCTTCCAATCCATAAACATGGAATATGTCTCCATTTATTTAGATACTTGACAATTTTCAGCAATTCTTTGCTAGATTTATTTTTGTTTATTTTTAAATTTTTATATTTGAGGTTTAATTGACACACAACATTATGTTAGTTTCAAGTGTACAACATAGTGATTTGATATTTGTATACATTCCAAAATAATCATCACAATATGTCTTGTCAACATCCATCACCACACAGTTACAAACATTTTTTGTGTAATGAAAACTTAAGATTTATTCTCTTAGCAAGTTTCATATATGTAATATAATATTATTAACTATAGTCACCATGGTGTATAGTCACCACCATGCTGTACATTATATTCCTATGGCTTACTTATTTTATAACGTGAAGTTTGTACCTTTTGACCCCCTTCACCTATTTTTCCCATCCCCTATCACCCCCTGGCAAGCACCAGTCTGTTCTCTGTATCAAGTGAGCTTGTCCTCCCCCTTTTTAAATTTAGATTCCACATATAATTGAGATCATATAGTATTTATTTTTTTCTGTCTGACTTCTGTTACTTAGCAAAATGCCCTCAGGGCCTATCCATGTTGTCACAAGTGGTAAGATTTCATTATTTTTTAAGGCTGAGTAATATCCGTTGTGTGTATATACCACATATTCTTTATCCATTCATCCATATGTTTCCTTATCTTGGCTATAGAAAAGAATACTGCAGTGAACACTGGAGTGCAGATATCTTTTCAAGTTAGTGTTTCATTTTCCTTGTGTATATACCCAGGAACAGAATTGCTGGATCATATGGTAGTTCTATTTTTAATTTTAAAAGAACCTCCATACTGTTTTCCATATGGCTGCACCAGTTTACATTTCACCAACAGTGCCCAAGGGTTCTCTTTCCTCCAATCCTTGCAACACAAGTTAATTCTCATCAGGGTTTTTATTTTTAATCTTTACCTGGGGACATGCCCATTGACTTTATTTTTTTTTTAGAACAGCTAAAATATTTTTTATTTTATTATTTTAAAATTTTTTATTGTTTCTGCTCTTACAGTTGTCCCCAATTTTCCTCCTTTGCCTAACTCCTTCTAGCAGCCCCCCTTCCCATAGTCTATCCCCACACCATTGTTTATGTCCACGGTGATGCATATATGTTTTTTGTCTAGTCCCTTCACCTTCTTTCAACCAGTCCCAACCACCCTCTCCCCTCTTACAGCTGTCATTCTGTTCCTTGTTTCTGTGCCTCTGAGTCTATTTTGCGTATTATTTTATTTTGTTCCTTAGATTCCAGTTATAAGTGATATCATATAGTATTTGTCTTTTATTGCCTGGCTTATTTCACTAAGTATAACAGTCTCCTGTTCCATCCATGCTGTCACAAAAGATAAGAATTCCTTCTTTTTTACTGCTGTGTAGTAGTCCATCGTGTAAATGTACCACAGCTCTTTTATCCACTCATCTACTGATGGGCACTTAGCCTGTTTCCAAATCTTGGCTATTGTAAATAATGCTGCTATGAACATAGGGATGCATATATTCTTTTGAATTGTTGTTTTGGGATTCTTTGGCTATATTCCAGAAGTGGAATTGCTGAGTCAAAAGGCAGATCTTTTTTTTTTTTTTAAAGGAAATTCCATACTGTTTTCCACAGTGGCTGCACCAGTCTGAATTCCCAACAGCAATGCCCTAGGGTTCCCTTTTCTCCACATCCTTGCCAGCACTTGTTGATCTGTTAATGGTGGCTATTCTGACCTGTATGAAATGGTATCTCATTGTGGTTTTAATTTGCATCTATATGATGGCTAGTGATGTTGAACATTCTTTCATATGTCTATGGGCCATCTGTATGTTCTCCTTGGAGAAGTATCTATTCAGGTTCTTTACATAATTAATTGGATTGCTTGTCTTCCTGGTGTTGAGTCATATGAGTTCTTTATATACTTTGGAGATTAAACTCTTGTCTTATGTATCATTGGAAATATGTTCTCCCATACAGTGGGTTTTCTTTTCATTGTGTTGATGGTTTCTTTAGCTGAACAAAGCTTTATAATTTGATGTCCCATTTGTTTATCTTTTCCTTAATTTCCTTTGCCCTAAGAGATATATTAACAAAAATATTTCTCTGTGGGATATCTGAAATTTTGCTGCCTATGTTTTTCAGTAGGATTTTTATGGTATCATGACTTATATTAATTCATTTTGAATTTATTGTGGTGTATGATGTAAAATGGTGGTCTAATATCATTTTTTTCCATGTACTGTTCCAGTTCTCCCAACACCATTTATTGAAGAGACTATCTTTACTCCATGTATGCTCTTGCTTCATTTGTGAAATATTAATTGACCGTAAAGGTATGGGTTTATTTCTGGGTTCTTGATTCTGTTCTGTTCATCTATGTTCCTGCTCTTATGCCAGTACCAGACTGTTCTGATTACAGTGGCCTTGTAGCATAGTTTGATACCAGGTATTGTGATCTCTCCAACTTTGTTCTTCTTTCTCAAAATTGCTGAGGCTATCCAGGGTCTTTTTTGGTTCTGTATAAGTTTTTGGAATATGTGTTCTAGATCTGTGTAATATGTCATTAGTATCTTAAAGGAATTGTGTTGAATCTATAGATTGTTTTGGGTGATATAGACATTTTAATGATTTAGTCCTCCCAATCCATGAACACGATACGTGCTTCCACTTATTCATATCTTTCTCAGTTGTTTTCTCCAGTGTCTGTCCTAAAGTTCAGGTCTTTTACCTCCTTGGTTAAGTTTATTCCTAGGTACTTTATTTTTTTGTTGTTGTAGTAAGTGGAATTTTTTTCTTAGTTTCTGTTTCTGATAGTTCATTATTAGTATATAAAAATGCCATCAACTTCTGAATAGTGACTACATATTCAGCTACCTTCCCAAGTTCATATTAGATCAAGTAGTGTTTTGGTGAGCATATAGGATTTTCCATGTAAAATATTATGTCATCTGAAAATAGTGGTGGTTTTACTTCCTCCTTTCCAATTTGGATGCCTTTTATTTCTTCTTGCCTGACTGCTATGACTAGGATTTCCACAACCATGCTGAATAAGAGAGGTGAAAGTGGACACCCCTTTCTTGTTCCTGATTTTAAGGGAAACACTTTTAGTTTTTGCCCATCGAGTATGATGTTAGCAGTAGGCTTTTTGTATATGGCCTTTATTATGTTGAGGTATACTCCCTCTATTCCCACATTGCTGAGTGTTTTATCATAAATGGGTGCTGGATCTTATTAAATGTTTTTTCTACACCTATTGACACGATCATGTGGTTTTTGTCTTTCATTTTGTTTATGTGATGTATCAGATTTATTGATTTGCAAGTGTGCTGTCCTTGCATCCCTGGAATAAATTACACTTATCATGGTGTATAATCTTTTAAATGTGTTGCTAGATCCCATTTGCTAATATTTTATTGAGGATTTTAGTATCTATGTACATCAGAAATATTAGCCTGCAATTTTCTTTCTTTGTTTTGTCTTTACCTGGTTTTAAAATTAGGATGATACTGGCCTCATAAAAAAGTTAGGAAATTTTCCCTCTTCTTGAATTTTTTGGAATAGTTTGAGAAGAATAGGTGTTAGTTCTTTTTTGAATGATTGGTAAAATTTGCCTGTGAACCCATCTGCTCCAGGACATTTTGTTTGCTGGGAGTTTTTAAATTATGCTTCAATTTCACTAGTTGTTATCAATCTGTCCAGGTGTTCTGCTTCTTCCTGATTTAGTCTTGGGAGATTGTGTGATTTTAGAAACTTGTCCATTTTGCCCAGGTTGTCCAATTTCTTGGCACATATTTGTTCATAGTATTTTCTTACAATCCTTTGTATTTCTGTGGTATACATTGTTATTTCTCTTCTTTCATTTCTGATTTTACTTATTTGGGTCCTCTCTCTTTTCTCACGATGACCCTTATTAAAGGTTCATCAGTTTTGTTTATCTTTTCAAAGAAACATCTGGATCCATTGATCTTTTGAATTGTTTTATTTTTAAAATCTGTATCTCATTTATTTCTGTGCTGATCTTGATTATTTCCTTCCTTCTACTTACTTTGACCTTTGTTTGTTGTTGTTTTTCTAGTTCTTTTAAGCAAAGGGTTAGATAATTTATTTGAGATTTTTCTATCTTTTTGAGATATGCCTCTAATGCTACAGACTTCCCTCTCTGGACTGCTTTCGCTATATCCCATAGGTTTTGGGTTGTTTTGTATTCATTTTCATTTGTTTCCAGATACTTTTTTATTTCTTTCTTGATTTCATCAATGACCCCTTCATTATTTAATAACATGCTATTTAAATGTACTTGCATGATTTTGAGGTGTTTTATAAACTGAGGTTGATTTCTAGTTTTATGTCATTGTGATCCGAGAAAATGCTTGATATGATTTCAGTTTTCTTGAATTTGTTAAGACTTATTTTGTGTCCTACCATGTGGCCTCTCTTTGGGAATGATCCATGTGCACTTGAGAAGAATGTGTAATTTGATGCTTTGGGCTAAAATATTCTGTAAATATGAATTAAATCCATTTGATGTAGTATATCATTTAAGGCTGCTGTTTTGTGTTGATTTTTTTGTCAGGAAGATCTATCCAGTAGTGTCAGTTGGTTGTTAAAAATCTCCAAGGACTGTGTTGCTGTTGATCTCTTCCTTAAAGTCCACCAAGATTTTCTTTATATATTTAGGTACCCCAGTATTGTGTGTGTGTATGTTTATAAGGGTTCTATCCTCTTGTTGGGCTGTTTCCTTTAGTATTATGTAATGAACATGTTTGTCTCTTTTCATGGTCTTTGTTTTGAAGTCTATTTTTTCAGTTATAAGTTTTGCTACCCCACCTTTTTCATTTTTTGTGTCCCTTTGCATGGAATATTTTTCCCATCCCTTCGCTTTCAGTCTGTGTAAATCTTTTGTTCTGAGGTGGGTCTCTTGTAGACATATGTATATGGGTCATGTTTTCTTTTTTTAATATATTTTATTGATTATGCTATTACATTTGTCCCATTTCCCTCCTTTCATTCCCCTCCACCCTGCACACCCTCTCCCACCCACATTCCCTGACTTTAGTTCATGTCCATGTGTATAAGTTCTTTAGCTTCTACATTTCCCATACTATTCTTACCCTCCCCCTCTCTATTTTCTACCTACTATCTATGCTATTCATTCTCTGTACCTTTTCTCCCCGTCTCCCACTCCCCTGTTGCTAACCCTCCATGTGATCTCTATTTCTGTGTTCTGTTCCTGTTCTAGTTGTTTGCTTAGTTTTTGCTTTAGGTGTAGTTGTTAATAATTCCGAGTTTGCTGTCATTTTACTGTACATGTTTTTTATCTTCTTTTTCTTAGATAAGTCCCTTTAACATTTCATATAATAAGGGCTTGGTGATGATGAACTCCTTTAACTTGACCTTATCTGAGAAGCACTTTATCTGCCCTTCCATTCTAAATGAAAGCTTTGATGGATAGAGCAATCTTGGATGTAGGTCCTTGCCTTTCATGACTTGGAATACTTCTTTCCAGCCCCTTCTTGCCTGTAAGGTCTTTTTTTTTTTTTTTTTTGAGAAATCAGCTGACACTCTGATGGGAATTCCTTTGTAGGTGACTGTCCCCTTATCTCTTGCTGCTTCTAGAATTCTTTCCTTCATTTTAATCTTGAGTGATGTAATTATGATGTGCCTTGGTGTGTTCCTCCTTGGATCCAACTTCTTTGGGATTCTCTGAGCTTCCTGGACTTCCTGGAAGTCTATTTCCTTTACCAGATTGGGGGAAGTTCTCCTTTATTATTTGTTCAAATAACTTTTCCACTTGTTGCTCATCCTCTTTCCCTTCAGGTACCCTATAATTCGGATGTTGGAACGTTTAAAGATGTCCTGGAGGATCCTAAGCCTCTCCTCATTTTTTTTGAATTCTTGCTTCTTCATTCTTTTCTGTTTGGTTATTTCTTTCTTCCTTCTGGTCCACTCCATTGATTTGAGTCCCAATTTTCTTCCTATCATTACTGGTTCCCTGTGCATTTTCCCTCATTTCATTTAGCGTAGCCTTCATTTTTTTCATCTAATTTGTGACCAAATTCAACCAATTCTGTGAGCTTCCTGATCACCAGTGCTTTGAACTGTGCATCTGGTATGTTGGCTATCTCTTCGTCACTTAGTTGTATTTGCTCTGGAGCCTTGATTTGTTTTTCTGTTTGGGCCATTTTTTTTTTTTTCGTCTTGTCTCGCCTGTTATATATGAGGGGTGGAGTCTTAGGTATTCACCAGAGCTTGTCAACCCAGTCACTGGGTTGTGACACTGTATGTGGGGGTGGGGTCCGAGAGGGAACAATGGCGCTTTCTCAGCTCTCTTCTGGATTTCAGTCTCTTCTACCTCTTTCTCCAAGAAAACTGGGCCCTTATGGTGCTGATTCCCAGATGGGTGGGCTGGTGTATGTTCTAGGACCCTGTGGGTCTCTCCAATGAACTCTCCTGTGAGGCTGGGAGTTTCTCCAGGCACCTCAACCCTCACAGGTGTTTTCAATTGGAGTTTTGAGGCTTTATTCCCCTGTGCTGGGACCCTGGGTTGTGCAGTCTGTCTCGTTTTCTGGTTTCGCCTGGTTTATCTGTGCGTGAATGTGGGACTGCCTGATCAGCCAACCACCTTGTGTGCCATGCTGGCTTCACAATCACCACCTCACTGGGTCTGCCCATTGCCACTCTGCTCCCAGGGTCTGCCAACCACCGCCTGTGCGCCCAGGGTCCGCCAGCTGCCATCCTGCACTCCTGGGGTTTGTCAGCTGCTGCCTTGCTCAACCGATGCCACTGCTTTTTTTGCCGCAACCCCTCTCCAATCAGCCATCTGACTCCGCCCCTCCTACTGGTCTGCATGAATGTGTCTGTTTTAACTCCTTGGTTGCCGGACTTCCATACAGTTCAATTTTCTGTCGGTTCTGGTTGTTATTTTATTTCTAAATTGTTGTTGTCCTAATTTTGGCTATGTGAGGAGGCACAGTGTGTCTACCTATGCTTCCATCTTGGCTGGAGGGGATCATGTTTTCTTATTCATTCAGCTACTCCATGTCTTTTGATTGGCACGTTTGAAGTTATTGATAGGTACTCATTTTATAACTTTATACCTATGTTCTCTCTCTCTATGACTTCTTAAAGCAGTCCCTTTAACATCTTTTGCAATGCTGGCTTGGTGTTAATAAATTCCTTTAGCCTTTTTTTTGTCTGGGAAATTTTTTATTTCACTTCATAATGATTCAATTTTTGACGCAGACACTGGCCTGCAGTGTCCACGATGTCATGGATGAGACATGAGATAAATTCACATGGACTACCGAGTCCTGTGGAGGAAAAGGGATGGCACAGTTACTCACTCAAAGGAGAGTGCCCTGATCCTTCCCTTCACAGGGTTTTTATTGGCTTTTAAATTGCACAGGAATATAGGTAAAGTTCATTAATCATTGTCAGGCAGTAAGGATCAAATGAATAGATAATGATCAAAGAGCTAAAAGGGCTCACACTGACTCAGGGTCTAACACCTAAAAAGTTATAAAACTTAAGGGACTAAACTCATTTCCTTCCCAGGCCTTTATAAGCTAATGAAGAGTATCCTTAGCAAAGTAGGTACAGGATTTTACATATTCTTTCTCAGGCCTAATCACCCCAGGAAGTCCTCAGTTCCCAGAGCAGGGTTGCACTGCCTCTTGTCATTGTTACAGGCTTGAGTCAGCCAGAGGAGACAAGGCAGCTGAGAGATTTGAGATTTATCACAGGCAGAATGAGGACTCAGGCTTTGTCAAAGCCAAGGGGCGAGGGTTGATCACTCCCTTTTTCCATAGCCCCCCAAGTCTTCCCTGGGGCCTCCATGTGATCATGCCTGTCTTAGGTGGTTCCCCCCTTGGGGAATCTTACCCGTCATTGGCTAACTGATCAAGCATTGGGGGCCAGGCAAGGAGCAGAAGCAGCATTCCTGCCAGGAAGATAAGCTTATCTCCTTAGTGGCTTCTGGTCTGGAGATCTCTCACTTAGCCTTAGCCTTGGAGGGGGTGGGGGGCATACAGCTCCTGAAACCAGGCAGGGCAGTTCCCAACAAATTTTAATTGATAGCCTTGTTGGATAGAGTAGTCTTGTTTGCAGATTCTTGCTTTTCATTTCTTTGAGTATTCCATGCCAATCCTTTCTGGCCTGAAGGGTTTTTGTTGAGAAATCATCTGACAGTCTTATTGGAGCTCCCATGTAGGTAACTTAACTGTTGCTCTCTTGCTGCTTTTAAGATTCTGTCTGTGTCTTTAACCCATACCATTTTAGTTGTGATGTACCTTGGTGTGGGTCTCTTTGGGTTCCTCTTGATTGGGACTCGATACTTCCTGAACTTGTGTCATTTTTCCTTTACCAGGTTAGGAAAGTTTTCTGTCATTATTTGTTCAAACAGGTTTTCTAGCCCTTGCTCACTTCTCCTTCTGGTATCCCTATAATGCAGATATTGTTATGTTTCATGTTGTCCCAAAATTCCCTTAAACCATCCCTGTTCTTTTTAAATCTTTTTTCTTTTTGTTTCTCTATTGGGTGTTTTTTTTCTACCTCATCTTCCAAATTACTAATTCAGTCCTCTGCTTCATCTAGCCTGCTTTTAATTCTTTCTGGTGTATTCTTCATTTGAGATATTGCATTCTTCATTTCTAACTGGTTCTTATTCGTGATTTCTAAATCATTTTTCATGAAGATGTAGTTCCCACTGAACTTAGTGAGCATGTTATAACCATTACTTTGAACTTTATGTCTGATAAATTGCTTGTCTCAATTTAAATTAACTCTTTCTGGGGATTTCTCCTTTTCATTCATTTGGAGGTCGTTTCTTTGTCCCCCAATTTTAGCTTCTCTTTTTTGTTTGTTTCTACATATTAAATAGATCTGATTTGACTCCCTATCTTTGTGGGGGGCCTTATGTGATAGGAGTCCTATGGGAATTAGTAGTGCAGTCTTCTTGATCTCCTGAGCTAGATGCTCTAGGAATACCCCTTATGTGGTTTATGTGGGCTCTCCTGTTGTATTTGGGTCTTGATTGTTGTTGGCCCATTTGTTGGTGGATCCTCGCCTTCAGCTGGCTGACTGAGAAGCTTAACCCCAATGATGTCTTGTACGCTGTTGTACAGTGCTGACAGAACAAAGCAAAACAACACAGAAAAAGCAAACCACACAAGCAAAAAAGAAATCCACAAAATACCCAACAACAGCAAAATCAATGATGAAAGAGCAAAGAATAATAAAAGTGGAAGGAGAAATAAAATATTATAATTAAAACAAAAATATCATAAGACCAAAGGAAAGAAAAATGATTATGAGAAAAGAAACCATAAGAGTAAGAAATAGAATCAGGGAATTGCCACAAAAGAACAAAGAAAAGAAGGAAAAAATTTTAAAAAAAAAGGAGGAAGAAGGCAAAATGAAGTAAGTAAAGGGAAGAGAAAAACATGAGATTTGAAAGAAAAAATAAGAAAAATTGAAGAAAAGGGCAAAAAATGGTAAGCTCTGCAAAGGCAAAAAATAACAAAAAGAATGAAAAAGAATGAAGTGGAATTTGTCCCAGCAAATTTCTATGCTTGCCTGCTTGGTTCTCCCTCTGGATACAACTGTGATGTTGTCCAAAGCTGGGTGCAAGGCAATGTCAGATGCTGTCCACGTCCAGCTCTAGGTAGCCCATTCAGAGCTACAAACAGTCCAGTCTGTGGTTTATTCCTCTGGGCTTGACTGCATTCAGGATGGCCTTTCTGCTCTCCAAGGCTGGCTTTTTAATAGCACGTGGCTAGGGGGTGGGTCAACTAATGACCAAAAGCACTGCAGGAACTTCCTCCACCTGCCTCTGCTTGCAGTCCTGCCATCAGTCTTAGTCTAGCCACTGATCTGTCTTTTTCTCAGAGGACATCTGGTGTAATTGGGTGGATGGGGCCGCTGTATCTTTTGTGGGAGGAGCTATTCACACTTCAGGGAAGATGGTGGGTGTGTTCCCCCATCTCCGCACCACCCATCTAAGTCTGTCCCAGATTATTTCCCTGAATTCGACAGGGAAAAGCCCCTAGTAGGATGGCCGGTGGGACCTCCAGAGCCCAGGGTGTGGGTCGGCTGGAAATTGAGGGCATTCCTAGACTCTCCTGAGAGGGGAAAGCATCAATCTGGTTCCTGAGAAAATGTATGGAGTAGCAGTGCCCTAAAGCCAGTCTCTAGCACCCTGAGTCTGCTTATGTTGCTGTCTCTTCAGCAAGAAATAACATGCAGGTAGAAGGGAGGGAGGGGGAGGAAGGAAGGAAAACTTTTTAAATGCTTATGGGTGAGACATACAGGACTCCAGAGAATACAGGTAGGAGGCTTACCGAAGCAGGGGCGAGAGGTTTTGCACAGCATGTGATAATTGTTTTTCCCCTGAGAGAGCCTTGTTCTTCTTAAGAAAAATGGCTGCTGCTATGTGGTTTTACCTCCTAGCACCAGGAACCTAGCATCCATTCCCCACACTTCTCCCACAAGCCTCCCTACACCAGACTCGTGCACAACTCTCGACCATACTGCCCTCCCTTCACCCAAGCCCCAGGCAAGTGGCTGAGAACACAAAACCTTTGTGTTAGCCCCTTAGGAAAAGGAAGGAAAAAAGAAAAGGAAAAAAAAGGTGGCTTTCTCTCCAGGGAGCTCTGTTTCTCTCTAGCGGAGAAAAACCCGTGGTCTTTCTCCACTGAATGCTGTGTGGGCAGGTGATCCCAGCTCTGGTGCTCTGTGCTTAGGAGCCCAGTCTGAAGTCAAGGCTTCACTCCTCTCCCAGGAAAGCTCGAACAGCCCTGTGGCAACCTCAGCCTACCACCCATGAAAGCAGTGTTTGTCCCTTTTGCATCCCTGCCCTTTCTACCAGTCTTGAGGTGACTTCTGCCTGTCATTCGCTTAAGTAGCTCCTCTTCAGGTAGTCTTCAGTTGTTTATTTCAGGTGGAGGGTCCCCTTTTAGTTTTATTTTCAGCTTAGTTCTGGAAGACAGTGAGAGATAAATCCTCCTGTTCCACTGCCATCTTGCCGTTCCTTCATGCCCATTGACTTTAGAGAGAGGAGAAGGAAGGGAGAGGGTGGGAGAGAAATATCAATCCGTAGCCTCCCACAGGAGCCTGAACAAGCAACCAAGGCATGTGCCCTGACTTGGAATTGAACCTGCAAACTTATGGTTTACCTGATGATGCTCACATCCTGAGCCACAGAGGCCAGGGATATTTTCTTTCTTTTCTTTATAGTATATTGATTATGCTATTAAAGTTGTCCCATTTCTTTTCTCCCTTTATCCCTCCTCTGCTCTGTATCTCTGCTCCCACCAGCATTCCCCCAATTTAGTGCATATCCACGGGTCATACATGTAACTTCCTTGGCTTCTCCATTTGCTATACTATTCTTAACCTCCTCCTGTCTATTTTGCATGTGCCATTTATGCTACTCATTCCCTGTACCTTTTCCTCCATTCTTCCCCATCCCCTTCCCTGATGATAACCCTCAATGAGATCTCCATTTCTGTGATTCTGTTCCTGTTCTAGTTGTTTGTTTAGTTTGTTTTTGTTTTTTTATGTTCAATTGTTGATAGTTGTGAGTTTGTTGTCATTTTACTGTTCATGTTTTTCTCTTTTTCTTAGCTTAGTCCCTTTAACATTTCATATAGTAAGGGCTTGGTGATGATGAACTCCTTTAACTTGACCTTATCTGGGAAGCACTTTATCTGCCCTTCCATTATAAATGAAAGCTTTGCTGGATAGAGCAATCTTGGATGTAGGTCCTTGCCTTTCCTGACTTGGAATACTTCTTCCCAGCCCCTTCTTACCTGTAAGGTTTCTTTTGAGAAATCAGCAGATAGTCTTATGGGAACTTCTTTGTAAGTAACTGTCTCCTTTTTTCTTGCTGCTTTTAAGATTCTCTCCTTCTCTTTAATCTTGGCTAATGTAATTATGATGTGCCTTGGTGTATGCTTCCTTGGGTCCAACCTCTTTGGGACTCTCTGGGCTTCCTGGACTTCCTAGAAATCTATTTCTTTAAGCAGATTGAATAAGTTCTCCTTCATTATTCATTCAAATAATTTTTCATTTTCTTGCTCTTCCTCTTCTCCTTCTGGCACCCTATGATTCAAATGTTAGAACATTTAAAGTTGTCCTGGAGGATCCTAAACCTCTCCTCATTTTTTTGCATTCTTGTTTCTTAGTTTTGTTCCGGTTGAATGTTTATTTCTTCCATCTCCTCCAAATCATTGATTTGAGTCCCAGTTTCCTTCCCTTCACTGTTGTTTCCCTGTATATTTTTCCTTAAAATTCACTTTGCCTGGCTTTTGCTTTTTCTCTGTTTTTGACCATACTCAACCATTTATTCTGTGAGCATCTTGATTACCAGTGTTTTGAATTGTGCATCTGATGGATTGGCTATCTCTTCATCACTTAGTTCTGTTTTTGGAGCTTTGATCTGTTCTTTCATTTGGGCCATATTTCTTTGTCTCAGTGCACCTGTTACGTTTTAAGGAGTGGAGCCTTAGATATTCACCAGAGCAGGGCAACCTGTGGTGCCGCGTTGTGGTGCTGTATGTGGGGGAGGGGTCCAAGAGGGAGCAATACTGCTTGTTCAGCTTTCAGTCACTTCCCTTGCTACCCACAAGCAAATTGGGCCCTTTTGGTGCAGATTCTCCGGGTTGATGGGTTTATGTACATTCTAGGACCCTATGGGTCTTTCCAGTGTACTCTTCTGTGAAACTGGGAGTCTCTCCTGCTGCCCCAACCCCTGCAGGTTTATTTCAGCCAGAGGTTTTGAGGCTGGAACCCTGGGTTGCACAGTCTGTTTCACTCCCTAGTTGTTCCTCCTGGTTTATCCACACAAAAATGTGAGGCCCGCCAGGTCTGCCAGCCACTGCCTTGCTGCCTGTCTTCTCTGCCCCTACTACCAGTCTGAATGAATGTGTCTTTTTTCACTCCTTCGTTGTCAGACTTTTATGATGTTTGATTTTCTGGTAGTTCTGGTTGTTTCTTATTTTTAAATTTGTTGTTGCCCTTCTTTTGGTTGTGCAGGGAGGCAAAGTGTATCTATCTATGCCTCCATCTTGGCCGGAAGTCTTTCTTGTTTTTCATAATAGCCATTCTAGTGGGTGTGAGTTCATATCTTATGTGGTTTTAATTTGCATTTCCTCAGTGAAGTTAAGCATCTCTTTATGGATCTGTTGGCCATCTATATGTCTTCTTTGGAAAAATATCTATTCAGGGTCTTTGCCCATTTTTTAATCAGATTGTTTGTTTTTTTGTTGTTGATTTGTATGAGGTCTTTTTATGTTTTTGCATGTTAACCCCTTATTATATATATGATCTGCAAATATTTCTTTTCATTCGGTGGGTTGCCTTTGCATTTTGTTGTTTCTTTTGCTGTGCAGAAGTTTTTTAGTTTGATGTAGTCCCACTTCTTTATTTTTGCTTTTGTTGCCTTTTCTTTTGGTATTAAATTCAAAATATCACTGCCAAGACTGATGCGAAGAGATTACCACATATTTTTTCTTCTAGGAGTTTTATGGTTTCAGGTGTTACTTCCAAGTCTTTAATCCACTTTGAGTAAATTTTTGTGTATGGTGTAAGATCTTAGTGTAATTTTATTCTTTTGCATGTAGATGTTTCGTTTTTCTAACACATTTGTTGAAGAGTATTCTTTTCTCATTATATATTCTTGTCTCCTTTGTCATAAATTAATTGACCATATATGCCTGGCTTGATTTCTGTGCTTTCTATTCTGTTAGTTTATGTGTCTGGTTTTATGCTGATACCATACCGTTTTGATTACTATAACTTTGTAATATGGTTTGAAATTAAAGCATGTGATACCTCTAGCTTTTTTTCCCCCCTCAAGATTGCCTTTTTTGGCTATTTATTTGTTTTTAACTGAGGTAGAATTGACACATAACATTCTATTAGTTTCAGCAGCTGTACAACATAGTGATTTGGTATTTGTATACACTGCATAATGATCGTAACAATAAGTCTAATGACTATCCATCACTGCACATAGTTATAAAATCTAAGATTGCTGTGTCTTTGGGATTTTTTTGTGGTTCTATACAAATTTTAGGATTGTTCTATTTCTGTGAAAAAGACCATTGAAATTTTGATAGGCATTACATTGAATCTTTAGATTGCTTTGGATAATATGTACATTTTAACTATAGTTATTTTTTCTAGTACATGAGCATTCAGCATCTTTCTATTTGTTTCATTTTTCTTTTGTTAATGCACAGCTTTCATTGAATAGATCTTTTCACCTCCTTGGTTAAATTCATTCCTAGATATTTTTGATACCATTGTAAATGGGATTGTTTTCTTAATTTCTCTTTCTGATATTTTTTATTAGTATGTAAAAATGTAACAGATTTTTATATATTAATTTTGTATCCTGCAACTTTACTGAATTCATTTGTGAGTTCTAATGACAGTTTTGGGGTGGAGTCTTTAGGATTTCCCCCCAATATTTTTTTCTTGCTAGAGTGAATTCTGTTATGAGTACATTTAATTGAAGGTGTCTGAGACATTATAGGTAGAAGTGTCCAATGGGCTGTTGGACCTCAGGAGAAAGATCTGAGCTAGACTTGGGAGAAGTCAGCACATAGGTGGGATGAAGGTGTCATGGAGAGCAAGCAAAGTAAAAAAGATGACAATGGATAGAAATCTAGGAATCACTAACACTTACTGGACAGGCATAAGGAGAGAACTCATTGCTTACAATGGAGGCTGAGAACAATCAGCGATAGAGTATAGAGGTGAGGGAGGAATGTGGTGTCACTAAGCCTACATCATTTCAAGGAAATGTCAGAGAAGCATGTCATATTGTTGTGGAGAGGGCAAAATGAAATATAGTCTGAGAAAAGTCATTTCATTTGCCAGTTACAAACTAATTGGTAATGTTACTGGGAATAGTTTTAGCAGCTTGGGTGTGTGAATGTGGAGGTGGGGTAGAAACCATGTGGAAAGAGGATTAGGGAACTACTGGAATATTCAGTTTTATTTGCCACTGTGACCCTGGGGACTTGGCACTTAGATACTTAGTAAATATTTGAATGAATGAAGAAGCAGAGACAGTGCTTCCAAAAGCTAAGGCTTTGGGGAAGGTAAGAAGAGAAGTTAGAGGATACGGGTTACCTTGAAGAGAGCAATTCTTAATTTGTGAGAAACTTGCATACTTTCATATGTGAAGGAAAAGAGATGGTAGAGAGGGAGAAGCTGAATATGAGTGAGGGTGGCTAATTGATTAAGCTGTGGTTCGGAATAGACCAGAGGGACTGGAATTTAGAGCATATTATTGTGAAACAGGAAAAGATTCCTGACAGGTGCTCATAACTGTTGGAATTGTGATGATTTAAGATACTTATTAAAAATATATAGCATATTCCAAACCACTGGTTAGTGTTGCTAAATTTGAAGGAATCTTCTGACTAAAGCTACATTGAAAATGAAATGGGGGAAATTTAAAGATACCTATGTGTTTTGAAGTGAACTGTATCCTTAATCTTTATTAGTTTCAGATAGCAAGGCTTCTTCTCTCTTTTGGTATGTTACTGATGCATCTTTGTGCCTAGATGACAAATTCAGATGGGTTTAGTCTATTTTCAGTCTTCCCCCTGCTTTGAGCAGCATTTGGTATGGCCCAGATCTGTGCATACATCTTTGCACACCAGAGCCCTCAGAGCTTGCATTTGGCTTTTATAGAGGCAGTAGATTCTGATATTTGTCTGTTCAAGCCATCGGCAGAAAACTAACAGGCTTAATACAATTTATCTGGAAAAACCTGCTTCTGGTCTCAGCCTCACTTCCTTTGTTCTACATCCCAGAAGATGCACATCAGGGGAGCTGCCTAATTACTGGAGGTTCCACTTGACCAGCACTGAGCTTCTGTTTACTTGTTCAGTTCTCATATCCATGTCATCTCCAGGACTCAGCGAAAATAGTCAGAGGAATGCCTGTAGGTGGAACTTTATGTTTTTTCTTCACTGCATTTCTTTAAAATTTTTATATCCACACTTGGGTACATTGCAGTATTTGCATGGTATGCAGATGATACATTATTAAAAAGCAGAAATTAAATTTTAACTTGATTTGAACCTACACACAGCACATTTTAATGACAGCATTATTAGTTTTGTTTATTACCAAGAAGTAATAATTACTAAATTAATACCCAAACAATAAGTAAAAAATGTTGCATGGAAATCTAGGACTTTTGCTTTTATAACAATATGTCTTATCACATTTTGGGTAAAATTCACCATTCATTTTATGAGGCAGCATTTATATTAAAAGATAAATATGAAATACCAGGAAAGTAATGCCAGCTATTAGAATAATAAGTGCAGTTCTTATGCTCCATAATATTAATTCAGCATTCCTTTCTGCTAGTATGTTTATTTTCTGAGAAACAGTTAATATACTTAAATATGTGAGCAATACTCAATAACAGTGTAAAGTTAAAATTTATTCAGTGCTACCATATGGGTTTATCTAAAATGGCTGATTCTCCAAGTGGATTTTGAAAATGTCACAATGCCTCTTGGAGATTAAAAATATATACTTTTCCTAATTATACAGAACTTCAGTGCACCCTATCAGTTGTTGGCTAGAGGCTGTAGTTGTAGTGATGTCAATATGTGGCATTTTTATATATAAGGACATTGAACTTGTAAAACTTACTGCCGAAAATTATTCTTTAAAAGTTAATTGGTGGCTTTTTATTGTCAAATAATTTATTATTCTACCCATGGGGTAGAGTTCATTTTAAATAACTAATGAATTTTTTAAAAACTCTAGGTTATATCCTTAAGGTGGAACATGTTATGACATAGTGTATGTCATGCTCTGTCAGTATAGAAACCCATTTGTGTTCCAAAAAAAAAGAAGAAATACCTGTTGTCCCTAATCTCTTACTGTATCATGATATTTTATTTTTTAGATTACAAATTAGAATAAGGTACATCAAACTTGAATTAAAGAGAAAGTTTCTTTTCTCTCTCCCTCTCTCTTATTCTCATCTTGTGTACAGTAGAGCAAAACCCTTCAAGTTGTTTAAGCTCAGGTAGACATATTAACTGAAGCAAAAGATAACTCAAGAATTCATTATAACATCCTGGCATTAATGGAATGAAATTCTAATGAGATATTACCACATTCTTATTTGTTATTTTTGTGTTCATGAGTGAACTAATAATGGAGGAAGTGAGATCTTTAGTGTTTATTTTTAAAATATTTATAAGGAATATATAATAACACATTTCTTTCCATCATTCTGTCTTAATATAGTGTTTCTAATAGTAAAAATTTGAATATAGCTATAAACTGGTATTAAATTTTAGGGTTTTAAATTATTCATTTAGGAAATTACTCCCTGAAAATTTTGATTTGTTTGTGACTACTGGCAAGGTTTTTTAAAACTATTTACTCTTTTTTTTTCACATCACTATGTGTATGTTCCTTTTTAAAAAACTGATTTACCAAGTATATGATGACAGAACATGATTTGACATGATTTTATGGGCACACAATGCAGTATACAGATCATGTATCAAAGAATTGTACACCTGAAACCTATATGATCTTATTAACCAACATCATCCAGTAAGTTTAATTTTAAAAAATTCAAAGCTGATTTATATTATATAACTCAGTATTTAAGTAAAGTCAGTATCTATGTCTTGTAATAGAAAAATATTTATATCCTGTCTGTTAATTTTTGCCCTAAGTTTATTTTTAAGAGCTAGTTGATTCTTCACTCTAATATGCTGTCATCAGATGTCATACTGTGTCATGACCTAGAATTCTCTGAGGTTATGTTTTATACTGAAGGGAAATTGGAATTGTAAAAGCTTGTTGAACTATTAAACTACACCAAAGGAGAGCCTTGAGATTGGGGTCATAATGCCTAAGTGTTACTTTTCTGTGATTTCTTCATAATACACTATTATATAATCAAGAACTGTGGCAGTAAAGTGTTTTAGAAATGTATCGGGGCAACTCTTTGTTGTGTATCGTGTGTTTGCTATCATGAATAAATACAGCTGTTCTGTTTAATTACCTCTTTGCTTGACAGCAAAAATTACACCTTTCAGAAAACAAAATTCTTGTACCATGAAAAGGAGAGTTTTATGAAAATTTTACCTGTCAGGGTCAAAAAAAGATTTTACCTGCTAAGTTCATGTGGAGCTTTATGATTTTGTCTCAGTTTTTTGGATGTTTGTTCTGGAAAATAACCTATGGGGTGTTGTAGCTCAGCTGATTCAACTGTGTCGAGCAGGTGATGGAGTTTACACCTTCTCTGAAGACTGGTAGTTCGTTGCCTAATGAATTTTACAGACTTTTAGGGCAAGGGATCAGAGAAGCGGCCAGCTGTGCCCTAAACTGTCTCTTCTACTTAAACTTGCATCTGGCTTTCCTTGTAGAGGTATGCCCATACCACAAATAAAAGTATATATGAGAAATTTGGTTAATTTGTCTGTAGTTGAGGAATAAAACATTATTTACCCTAAAATAAGGGAAATAACTTAGGAAACATTGGAACAATACCAAAGTGTTTAATTCACTTTTCTGGGTTTTTTTCTGAAAGACTATTTAAAGTATTTGTATAAGGCAACAAAGATTAGTATAGGATACTAATATGCTGTTCACTTTCAAGTCTGTAATTACAGTTTTGAAAACTTATGAAAGAAGTATGGTAGGTGTAAATAAGATGGAATTGAATAGTCAGAAACCTACGAGAATAACTCATCAGTTCTAGTTATGTTTATTTTTAATTGAAAGTAAAAATATTTGTAACAAGAATTGTCATAGTAATTTCAAAGATGCAATCAAAAATTAAATAATATTTGAATACACAAATTTGCCATCAGGGCTATTTTTTCCACTGAGTAAAATTAGCGTAGTATAGAATATTAGTTGTTCCATACCGGAATATGAACATAATCCTGCTGTTGCTATTAAAATTATAATAAATTAGAGAAAAGGAAACTACCACTTATTAAGCATCTACAATATTCCAGCTATGTTCTTTGCATATAATAGTTAGCACCACAGTGTTTCAATTAGTATGCAACCACCTTGTGAGATGAAAAAAATGGACACCTAGAAAGAGAAACAATTCACCCAACCAGGGAGCATTTGAACAGGGATTTAAACCCAGAAATGTCTGCCCTCAAAACCTGTATGTTTCTCACTTCACCACAGTGATTCCTGGGAAGTGCTGAAAAGTAAACAAATGAAATTTAGACCAAGTTTCTGTTTCTGTAGTTTGTTTTCTCTATGTATTACATTCTCCCATTCTCTTTACTAGCCAAGTAGCTCATTGAGATTTCATCTTTACCACCATTTAAACTGCTCACTGGCCTTGGTCTATAGCTTTCTCTCAGTTATACCTCACTATTTTAAAGACAAATACAAACCAAGCACCAGTGTAAAAAACTGCAAGTTGATTGATGTTAGAGAACCCAGGAAAGATTCCTCTGAATTTGGGATATGAGTTGAAGCTCAAAATAGGACTGAAAGAGACTCTTGCAGCCTCTAGATGCCTTCTCCATACTGTGCCTGCATCTGACATGAAATATTTTACTGTTCTTAAAATAGTCTTTTTTATCTCAGATACTGGTTTCTGCAAAGCAGTTTTAAAAGGATTTTAGACAATGTCCCCTTTTTTTACTTCTAGAATCATGCCTTAGGAAAACCTTTTAATCATATAATGCAGTGTCCTAGCCTATAGAGAGTCCCTTTATGGACAATTCTGAAGGGTGTTTATCCTTATTCTTTGTTCATCTCCCTAAATTTCAGAGTCTTAGTTCCCTCAGCCTTGTTTTTCATAATATCTGGTTGGAGGTGCTTTATTCTTCTGGGCACCCTTGTCTGGACACATTCTAGTTTTCCAATACCCCATATAAAAATGGTGTTTGGAATTGCACTCCTCCAGAAATAGTGACCAGTACCACAGCCTCTCAGTCAGCTTTTCCCCTGGTTAACTCATGTTTAACCACTGTGCTGAGGTCTTTTTGACACAGAAGTGCCCCTAGTCTTATTCTTTTGAAATGACTATACAAGCAGTCTGTCCCCATTGTAAGCAATTACGAAGATACAAAAACTATCAAGAAAAAAAAATGGAATCCTAAGTCAGAAATAATCTAATAAAATCTTGGTATATACACATATACACACACATTTATAGAGACACATCATCCAAAGTTGGAAGAGCATATAAATAATTTTGTTCCCTGTTTTTTTCACGTTATGAGTATTTGCCTCATGCCATTAATGAATTTTTGGAAAAATACTGTTTTCCTATTGTTGGAAATTTAGATAGTTGTCAGTTTTATGCTAATCATAAGTTATACTGTAATGCCCTGGCTGGTATGGCTCAGAGGATTGAGTTCTGGACTGCCACTCAAAGGGTCGCCAGTTTAATTCCCAGTCAGGGCACATGCCTGGGTTGTGGGCCAGGTCCCCAGTAGGGGGCACATGCGAGGCAACCGCACATTGGTATTTCTTTCTCTGTCTCCCTCCCTTTCCCTCACTAAAAATGAATAAATAAAATCTTTAGAAAAATTATGCTATAATAAGCATCTCTATGCATACATATTTTAGTGTCACTTTTTTATGGTCTAAGGGTATTTTATTTTTTCTTTATTTTTATTTTTATTTTTGGCACTATTACAAATGTCCCCATTTCACCCCCACCTTTGTCCATCTCCACCCAGCCCCTGCCCCCCTTCCCTCTAACCATCACCACACTGTTGTCTGTGTCCATGGTTATGCATGTATGGTTCTTCGTGTGTATTGACCATTAGCTCTCTAGAAAGGTTATTCTAGTTTAAACTTTCACCAGCAGTATATGTGACTGTATCTATTTCACATACCTTCACTTTAGAATTTCTTGTCTTTACTAATAATATAAAAATATTTATTATTGGTTGAGGTGTAGTCATGAGATGAAATTTGATTTATTAGCTTTTTGTTGTGAACTGTTTTGTTCATGCTTCTGGCCACTTTTAAGTGGAGTTTTTAGTATACTTACTGATTTAAATGAGGTGGTTACATATTAAAGGTATCAAAACATTGTCATGTTTACTGCAGCTATTTTTCTCAACTGGTTACTTGCCTTTTAATTTTGTTTGCTTTTTTAATTACACAGAGAAGTTTAATATTTTTATGCATTCAAATGAATATTCAAATGAGTATTTTTAATGATACCTTCTATCACTTTTATGTCTAAAAAGTTATTTCCCAATCCTAGGAAATGCTAATTTGTAATTTCTTCCAGTTTTTATTCTTGCTGAATTTTAATTCACTGATTTTACTCTAATTCAAGTAAAACTTATTTTGATGTAAATATGAAATGAGCACTCAATTTTTTGTTATGCAGGTAATTAATTTTTCTAATACCCTGCCTTTTCAGTTCTCTTCTCTACCTCTGTCGTTGGCAAAATTTAATGGGTTAAATTAAATTCTCTGCCTGTGTGGTACCTGAACCTGAGCAGCTGGAAAAAACATACAGACTTTTTCTGTAGACTCACCTTAAACTTTGTCCGCTAGAGAGCCTTAGCACAGACTGGTAATCCTGTTGCATTTTACTTCTCAAACTCCTAGCATCCCATCGTTATTTCTCATCCTTAATTGATTTCTCCTTATTTCACTGAGGATGTAGAAGCAATCAGAAGAGAACTTGAATGTGTTCCTTACACTAATTCTCCCCGCTGTCAGTGTCTGCTTACTGTCTGGCTTCCTCCCTGATACTATGGAACTGTCCCTGTTCTCAAGCTCCCCTCTGTTTAGTGCATTGCTTCCCATCTGTTCTCTCCTGCTTCAGGACTTCACTCTACCCATTTTGTCCTCTCTCTTCCTATATCATCAGTTAATACCTCTCTGCTGAATTGTTCCCAGCAGTGATTTTGATTTTCCCCATAGTTCTCATTTCTTATTCTCAGTCTTCTTTGCCTCATCATCCTTTCTACTCCCCACCCTTCCTCCATTCGAGATGGTAAAATGCTTCTGTGCTCCTTCCTTGGACCTTTCCTCTCACCTCTGATGTCTCATCTGTTTCCAAGGCTTTAAATACATTCTGATGGTGAGGACTCCCAAATTAAACAGCTCCTATCTTGACCTCTCTTCTAAACTAGACTGGTATATCCAGCTCCCAACTCAAGATCTGTGCAGCTGTGCTTACAGGTACCTTATACGTTACATGTCAAATGCTGAAGTCTTTGGTTCCCATCCTCCTACCTTCCTGGCCTCTCGGTCTCCCCATTTCATTAAATTACACTACATTCATCCCACAGCTTAGACCAAAACAAACAACAAAAAAATGAAATGTTGCATGATTCCTCTTTTGCTGTCATACCTCACATCCAATCGATCAGTAAATCCATTTCCCAAATCTCACCATTTCTTACTGTCTCTTCCTCTACCATCTAGACCTGGCAGCCCTGAGTTCTCATTTTGACAGCTGCAGTGGCCTCCTCATTGAGTCCCTGCTTCTACGCTCAACCTCCATTCTCTCACAACACTCTTGTGGATTCCCATTATGCTTAGAATACCATCTCAGTCATTCTCATGGCTTGCAAGGTTCTTTATAACCCAGCCCTGTGCTTCCTCTCTGACCTCATCTCCCATTCTCTTCCTGGCTCCTCATTCCTCCCTCTAGCAGGCCCAGAATGCTCTGCCATTGGAGTCTCTTCCCTCTGCCTGCATTTTCCTCCAGATAGTGGCCTGGTTCCTTATTCCTGGATCCTTATTCCTTCCTGCTGTCTTCCCAAAGTTACCCACATTTTAAATTGTACATCATTTTCTCTCTCTTCCTTTACCTGGCTTTATTGTATTTATGACATATATTTGTTTTGCTATAATATAGAACTCTGATATACATTTCTCTGCATTTTCTCTGATGTATCCAGTGTGTCCAGAGCAGTGATTGGCATAGTACTCAACTAATGTTCATTGGATTGGTGGAGTACTATAACAGTATCCTACCTCTTTGCTTTCTGGCTTGGCCTTTCTTCTGTCTTCCAAACGTTGTCAGAACCATCTACCTAAAAATTCAGATCTGATGTGTCACCAAACTTTGGAGTGGCTCCCTAATTCTTACAGCAATGTTTCCTATACATCAGTCACTTGAGCTTCACTTTCACAATTTTTGTCCTAATTCATTTACAATCTATACTGTTTTTAACTGATTTTCCTTAAATTAACTCGTTTTAAAAATGTTTTCGAAAATACACTTATTATAAATGGAAAACTGGTGTTACTTGACGTGAATAGAAACTAATTACAAAACTAAATGCATACTTATTAAAAGTGTCTGACCCTGAACAGTGTGGCTCAGTTAGTTGGAGTGTCATTCCAATGCACCAAAAGGTTGAGGGCTTGATTCCTGGTCAGGGCATATGCCTAGGTTGCGGATTCAATCCTCACAGATGGGGTGTGTATGGGAGGCAACTGATTGATGTTTCTTTCACACTGATTTTCCTAAAAAAAATTTAAATTGTTCCACCCCAAATTATCTTGCCTACTCTACTTCAGAAAACTGATCTTCAGGATTAAATCCTAGCCTTTTAACATGATAGACAAAAATCTTCTTAAAAGCCCATGCTTGCCTCTCTAGCTTTATCGTTTGCTCTGTGTCTTGTACTTCATGATTCACAAACACTTGCCCACCTTCTGGCTTCCGCTATCATTCATGCCGGCTCTTCTCCTTAGACTCCATCTCTTCACCCTCATGCCCTCATTTGGCGATTACCTACTTATCTCTGAGGACTGCTTCATTGCCACCTCCTCTACAAGGCCCTGCTTGACTCTCAGAAGCAAGTTATGTGCCCTTCTTTTCTGCTTCCACAGCACCCTTAGGTGCCTCTCATATAATTCATATTAAATACAGTTATCTACACAGTGTTTTTTCCTCCTTGAGTAGACTCTGAGGTACTTAAGGGCAAGGATCCTGTCATTTCCATCTGTGTAGGCCTTGTATTGAAGCCAGGGTTTGTCAAAGAATAAATCATAGGCAGACAGATAAACCCTGCCCTGATGTGTGAGATGTGAATGCAACTATGGAGAATGGTAGGGCTTTTGGTTCACAGTTACTGAAGTAAAATTGGCCCCTGTCAGAAGATCCTTAAGATGTTTTACCCAGTGGGTGGGGGCAGGGAAGGAAGGCAGGGTTCGGGAGGCATTCTGAAGGGTTCTAGCAGGGTTCTGCAGGGTTCTAGCAACTTGTGATGTAGTTGCTAGAAAGAAGTGGTAGGGAAGGTGGGCGAGCTATGTTTGTACTGCCTTTGTCCATTGCCGTTGCTAACTTTATTTCTACAGACGTTGTGTCTTAAGGTGAGGGGCATGTGAAGCTTCAAGTCAGAGACTAGTAAACTCACAGAAATGGGGCATGTTAAATAGAGAAAAGGATTGGGAAAGCATGTACAAAATCTTCCTGAGTGTAAGGAGAGGAAAATGTAGGGGAAAACATCAGATTTCAGCATGGAATGTGTTGAGGAGATAGAAAAAAGGGAGATGGAAGAGGACAGAAGGATTCAAAGAGACAGAGTAGAGGTGGTATGGAACTGGCCACTTGTGTGTGTGTTACATGACCAAGTTGAAAATTACTTTCTTTTGCATTGAAGTTTTTGGATCTATTTTGAAAGTTTCTACTGCTTGCAGGACTCGAGGGTTAAAAAATAAAAAGCATGACATGAACCCATTTATAGGGCCTTCTGGATGTAAGAGAAGAGTACTGCTGGAAAAAAATTTTGTACTAAATACTTCAAGAAAATATCATTTGGTAGAATGGTATTATCAAAAGTTAACAAACAACACGTGTTGGTAAGAAGGCAGAGAAAAAGGAGCCCTTGTGCACTGTTGGTGGGAATGCACATTGGTGCAGCCACTGTGGACAGCAGTAAGGTGATGCCTCAAGAAACTAAAGAGAGATCTTCTGTACAACACAGCAATTCCACTTCTGGGTATTTATCCAAAGAAAATGAAAACACTAATTCAGCCCTGGCTGGTGTGACTCAGAGGATTGAGTGCTAACCTACAAAGCACAGGGTTGCCAATTTGATTCCCAGCTGGGGCACATGCCTGGGTTGCAGGACAGGTCCCTGGTGGGGGGCGCACAAGACGCAACCACACACTGATGTTTCTCTTCCTCTCTTTCTCCCTCCCTTTCCCTTTGTCTAAAAATAAAATAAAATATTTTTTAAAGAAAACAGTAATTCAAAAAGATATAAGCACTCCTGTGTTCATTGCAGCATTACTTACAAAAGCCAAGATATGGAAGCAACCATGGTGTCCATTGATAGATGAGTAAAGATGTGGTATGTATACACAATGGAATATTATGCAGCAATAAAAATAACGAAGTCTTGCCATTTGTGACAACATGCATGGACCTAGAGGGTATTATGCTAAATGAAATAAGTCAAAGAAGGACAAATGCCTTATTTCTCTTACATGTAGAATCTAAAAAAATGAAACAAAACAAAATCAGACTTACAGAAACAGAGACCAAAAGGATAGTTGCCAAAGGGTAGTGGGGAGGGAGGGAAGGGTAGATGAAAAAGGTGAAAGGGAATAGAGGCCATAATATTGTGGTAAGTTTTCACAGTGATAGATGATTGCTAGAGTTAGTGCTGTGATTACATTGTAAGATCTAAAAAAGTCAAATTACTGTATTGTGCACCTAAGTAATATAAATAATATTGTATATAAACTATACTTAAAAAGGAAAACTAGCTCAAGTATGATTGCAGGAATACAAAAATATTAATCACCTGACATAAATAGAAAAACAATCATGAAATTCATATAGAACCATGAAAGACCTCAAATAGCTAAAGCAATCTTAAGAAAAAAAGAACAAAACTTGAGTCATCATAGTTCCTGATTTCAAAATACAGGACTGGGCAAAAGTAGGTTTACAGTTCATATGGAAAATACTACAATAATCAATAATAATACAGAAATAAACTGTGTTTCATGTACTCATAACTGCAAACCTACTTTTGCCCCTCTCTGTAATATTACAAAGCTACAGTGATTAAGAGTATGGTATTTGAAATCTATGAGCACAAATAGTTTAAAAGTAAAGGTATGGAAGTCCATATATCATGCAAATGTTAATCAAAAGAATACTCAGTCACATTTCTAGAAACAGGGGAATGGTGGTGGCCAGGGGCTGGGAGGAGGGAGGAATGGGGGGAGTGTTGTTTAATGGGCACAGAGTTTCAGTTTTTTAAGATAAAAGAGCTATGGAAATGAGTGATTGTGGTTGTACAACATTATGAATGTATTTAATACCTTTAAAGTATACACTTAAAAGTAGGTAAGATGGTTAATTTTATGTTATGTGTATTTTACCACAGAAAGGGGGCAGGGAATATATATCATTTGGGTTTATCTTGAACCAGCTTTTCTCACTGACCTATAATAAGTTCAAAAACACTTACATACACAAACACAGATACACACACACACACACACATATCACACTGAAAGCTGTTTTGCCAACAGGTCCCACAGCCTTAATAGCTGCTTCTTTTCCTTCCTTTGCAGGGGCACTTTTTTAGCAGTGACATTTTCACTGCTATTGCCAGTTCCACTGTTTATGCCTTTCTGAAACTAAATACCAAAATGTCGATGACAACTGGAAATATTACCATGAAATTAGAAGTTGTTCTGTGGTCTCTTGCCCATACAGGTGACATTGGAGAGTAGCAGCAATGTTGTAGGGGTTGAGTGGGTTCTTTGGTTTGCTTTGTTATTGTTTCATTTCTCTTGTAGTCAGTCTCTTCTCAGATTGCCTTGTTCAGCATCAATGATTACTACCTTCTGATGACTTTGTATTGTATTATATTCTGACGAACAAATGTTTTGTTTTCTCAGAACTGCAGTAAGAGGGTTTATATTACCATGGACTTTTTTTTTTTAATTTAACTCTGGAGTAGCCCAAAGAAGTGTTTTTTTAAAAGTATCTATGAAAGTCAGTTGAAGATATGCCTTTAAATGGCTTATTTGGTTTGTGCAGAATAAAGAGTGAACACTTTACTGTTTCCTGGAATAAGACAGTTGTACTAGTTTGGCAAGATCATGTGCATCATATTCAGAGAACATATGATAGAAAACTGTGATTATGTTAATGGAATAAATCTGTTTTCAGTTCTCTGTTTAGAAAAGTGAGTACTCATAGCCTCATGGTAGAAAGCATTCAGCTGGGGTCAGAACCCTCTCAGCCCTGTTTGAGGGTTGTATTGAATAGTATTAGAAAATTTGATGACACTCCACTTTGATCAAGAGAAATACTAGGAGGGTTTTATCACTAACTGATAAATAGATTTGTGTTTTTCATGCCCAAGTAATTCCAGAGGCACTCTCCCTTTTAATGGTTAGATCTTCCACTACCCTTCTCCTCCTCCCCACAAACAGTTTTTGAGCATTTGGGTGGAACAGCTTTCTGAGGGCAGCGCTCTGTGTGCTGGAGGATGTTTATTTCCATATGCACTGGGGAATGCTACAGTAGATTCACTTCTAATAATTTTTGGTGAAAACAGTATGCTCAGAGTGGACTGAAATTAATGTATACAAGATATCCAGAATTGTGGGGATGATATATCTGAGTCTTCCCTTTAGGCCTCAGAACCTCAGCAGCTGCTTCATGTGTTAGTACATCCTTCTCTTTGGAGTGTTGGGCTCAGCTTCAGTTACTTAATTTTCTCTAAGGGAGCCTTATTTCCCTGAAATAACCCCCTCATGGCTGACATGCTGTCGATTCATTTAGTAAACACCTGTGTTCACTATTCTTGTAGCAGATCTACTCTGTCTGATGCTAGGAGGTAAAGATGACTAAGGAAGAGTCCACTAGTGTTTGCATCTCTAGCAGCTGTTGCACAGTATGGCATACAGTAGGCCCTCGCTCAGAGTTTGTGGAAGGGAGAGAGGCAATAAGTTATCCATTTATGCTATGTCTACATTTTCTCCTCGTAACATTTTTTAAATTGGTGAAGATGCAGAGCATGTACATGGGGTTCTGATTTTGTGTATGTGCTCAGATTCTGGAGATGTGGGCATCGTCAGAGGCAGGATACCTTTGAAGTACTTAATCATCTGGGTTTATTGCCTTTCTGTTAAAAACCTTTAGCACTAGAGACAGGGACTCTCCTTTATATTTTAAAATAGTACTGAGAATTTATCTTAACTGCATACAGCAAAAGAAAATGTTTATAGAGTAACCATTCTTTATTTTTAATTTTTAAAAATTTTCCAAAGTAGATTCTTCTGTTGTGATTTGTATAAGCTCATTAGAGATGACTAGCCCCGGAAATTTTATTGATTGGATAAATCAAATTCTTGAGTTTATAAAATGACTTTTGCTTTAGTTTTTTCTTAATATATACCATGTATCAAAAGTTTCCTCCATGATATAAAGGTGGAATATATCAATGTCTACTTTTATAAATTAATGTTGATCATTATAATTGTGCTAATCTTGATATTAAAGACTAGACTACAAATACAGCTGACGAAAACAATATAGCTGGCTCCAAACTAGAGTGCTGAATCCTAGCTTGGGCCTGTTATACAACCTTGCTGGGCCTCAGTTTTCTCTCTGAAAAAATGAAGCTGGTAATAGGACCTACATCCTCGAATTACTGTGAGAATTCATTTAATTAATATTCATAAAGGATTTACAGCAGTGCCTGGCATTTACATAAAAAATTCTGTATGTAAGGGTGAACTAGCTCTGGCCAGGTGGTTCATTTGGTTGCACTGTTGTCTCGTACACCAAAAGGTTTCAGGTTTGATTCCTGGTCAGGACACATATCTAGGTTGCAGGTTCAATGCCCCATCTGGGGCATGTGCAGGAGACAGCTGATTGATGTGTGTGTGTGTGTGTGTGTGTGTGTGTGTGTGTGTGTGTCTATCTCTCTTTCTTTCTCTCTCCCTCTCCCCCTTCATTTTGTCTCCCCCACTCTCCCCTTCCTCTTGCTCTCTCTCCCTTCCTCTTTTTCTAATATCAATAAACATATCCATGGATGAGGATTAAGGAGAGAGAGAGTTAGCTACTATTACTACAGAGACAAGGTGAACAGGTTAAGGGACTTGTTTTCCACTTCCTGTTTTCTCCATCTTGCATCATATAAACATACAGGAACAACAGAAAAATTAAGTCTAAACTTCCCTAGGTTACAGAGCTGAGATTCCAATGAGGGGAGTGGCGTGGGGTGCTGCTGTCTGCTACAGCAGAGATTAGAATAATATCAGCAGTTTAGCACACAAGCTGGGTTTGAGTTGCTGCCTCCATTGCTTGCATCTATATATCCTTGGGCAAGTGCCTTAACCTCTAAGTCTATTTGCTTTTCTATAATGTGGGAGTAGTTGGTAATACCTACTTAATAAAAATCATATGGTGATCTCATTAGATGCATAAAAAGCATTTGAAAAATTTTAACATCCATTTATGATAAAAACTATCAATAAAGTGGGGTAGAGGGAGCATATCCTGACATAATAAAGGTCATATATGGCAAGTACACAGTTACCATCACACTCAGTGGTTTCCTCTAAGATCAGGAATAAGACAAGGATGCCCACGCTCTCCCCTTTTGCTCTGCATAGTATTGGAAGCCTTAGCCAGAGCAATTGGGCAAGAAAAAAAATAAGAGGCATCCAAATCAGAGGAAACCATCAACAACATGAAAAGGCAACCTACTGAACAAAATAAAATGTTTGTAAATTATAGATTTGATAAGGGGTTGATAGGCAAAATATATGACAAACTCATGCAAGTCAACAACAACAACAACAACAACAAAAGCAAACAACCAGACTGAAAAATGAGCAGAGGATCTGAATAGACATTTTTCAGTTGGAGATATACAGATGGCCAACAGGTACTTGAAGAGGTACTCAGCGTCTCTAACAATCAGGGAAATGCAAATCAAAATCACAATGAGATAACCTCTTCACCCTGTTAGAATGGCTATTATCAAAAGACAACAAGTGTCAGTGATTATGTGGAGAAAAGGGAACCTTTGTGCACTCTTGGTGGGAATGTAAATTGGTACAGACACTATGGAAAATGGTATAGAGGGTCCTCAAGAAATTAAAAGTAGAACTACTATATGATCCAGAATTCCAGCAATTCCACTTCTGGGTATTTATGCAAAGAAAATGAAAACATTAATTCAAAAAGATAGTTTTCAGAGGTAGGGGTGGGTAAAATGGATGAAGGGTGTCAAAAGTTAAAAAGAACAAAAATCATCCCCTTAAATTGCCTATTAAGCCTTGTGTGTAAGTTAGATTTCCACCTATAATTCTATTGTAAAGAACTGGTGTTTTCTTAAGTTCCCCACATTCTTCAAGTATATTCAAATATAAAAATGTGATTGGGTGTACCTCTTTATTAGGAAATGTTATCCATGTGATGTTTGAGAATGTGTGGAAATTCACATATGAAACCCCATTAGTATTTATTAGTCTGAAGTAAGAAAATTTGAGTTCAAACAAATATAGTTACTGTTTTAAAAAGTGTAAAAAATAAATTAAGAGATTCACAGTGCAGTTGGGAGACATTCAGTGGTTCTAGTACCAGTAGACTAAAGGTTACCAGGGCCTTGTTTAGGGTTCCAGTGCCTTGCCTGCCGGGTCTAGAAGGTTGCCTAGAGGAAGGTTGTCAGGCATCCTTACAGTCACATGTCACTAAACCTGTGGAATTCTGTGCACCTGTCTTGTGAGTATACAAGAATCTTGATAAAGATCCCATATGGCTATTGAAAGCACAGGAGTAGTGGTTACAGTGAAATGGGAAGAGAGGGGGAAACAGGGAGGGAGAATTCTTTAATTATCAGTGATTTACAGACTTCTAAGAGATTAAGGTGAGGTTTAATGTGACAGGTAATACGCTTTTTCAGTCTTTTCATTTAGATTGGCAGTTCTTTAAATAAATATAAACTATGACTAGCTGAAATCTCTTCTTTGATCAAATAGACAGTTAAAATTATTATGCTTCTCCCTTTTTGCTACAGAAGTTTTCAAACTTGTAGAAAAATGGAATATAATGAAACTCCATGTCCCCATCACCCAGCTTCAACAATCAACAGATGGCCAGTCTCTTTTCATCTCTACTTCTGCCCTTCCCCCTCCACTGTTTTAAAGCAAATTCCATATGTGATATCATTTCTTCTGTATCTCAGTGTATATATCTAAAAAATATGATTTTTAACTTAACCACAATTCCATTATTACACCTAAGATAATATTATAATTATACTTCCTTAATATCATTAAGATAGAAGAGTATAATGGTAGGTTTCTTAGATTAATGAATAAAATAGGTGTTAAGCCATATATTATATTTTTGTAATACCTGGTTTATTAATTTCTAGTTTACTAAGAGTATGGTTTTAAATTACTTTTTCTTTTCATATTGTAAGGGTGGAAAAATATTTCTTCCCTTGTAGGGTCTTTGACTAATCTAATAATTAAGTTGACATAGGACAGATTAACAAGAGAAAAACAAATTTAATTTTGTACATACCAGAACCCCATAAAAATTTGAGACCAAAAGGCAGTCACACAATTAAGGCTTATATATCATCCTGAGCTAAGGAATGTGATAAGGGCTTGGGGCTTTAAAGGGGAGGAGGATGAGCCACAGGAAGATAATAAGAAAAGCAAGTGTTTGATAACCATACGTTTGCCTCTGCCATGTAAGTTTCTCACATAAAAAATATTTTATTTCTGATAATAGTTCTCTTTCTGGACCAAGTGCCCTATCTGAATTCTTTTAGGGAGTTAATGGTTAGGTAAAAATTTTCCTCAGTCTTCTTGGGTCTTGAGCTCAAAATAATCCCCATACCAAAATAGCACATTTTGGGGTGGCATATTTTGCTCCCCTTCAATATTGTCTAGTATTCAGTCAACAAACTGCCTTACTGCACACTCAGATGTTCTTATTTTATCAGAAACTTTCACCTTCTCTTTTTATTGTTGTTCAGTTACAGTTGTCCCACCTTTTTCCCAATTGCTCTTCCCTATCTGGTCCTCCCCCACCACTTCCACAGTCAATCCCTGCCATTGTCCATGCCCCTGAGTCCTCTATTCATGTTCCTTTTTTGCCCCTCCCCCTACTTTCCATTACCTCTCTCCCTCCTCCCCTCTTGTCACGGTCAGTTCTTTACTTCCAAATCTCTGGTTCTGTATTGTTCACTTGTTTTGTTGACTAGGTTCCACTTACAGATGAGATCATATGGTATTTGTCTTCCTCAGCGTGGCTTATTTTGCTTAGCACAATGCTTTCCAGTTCCATCCATGCTATTGTGAAAGGTAGGGGCTCCTTCTTTCTTTCTGCTGCATAGTATTCCATTGTGTAAATGTATCACAGTTTTTGATCCACTCATACACTGATGGGCACTTAGGCCATTTCCAGCACTTGGCTATTGTAACTTGTGCTGCTGTGAACATTGGGGTGCATAGGTTCTTTTGAATTGGTGATTCAGGATTCTTACTGTATAATCCCAGTAGTGGAATTGCTGGGTCAAAAGTCAGTTCCATCTTTAGTCTTTTTGAGGAAATTCCATACTGTTGTCCACAGTGGCTGCACGAGTCCACATTCCCACCAGCAGTGCACTAGGGTTCCCTTTTCTCCACAACCTCACCAGCACTTGTTTGTTGATTTGTTGTTTTAATGATGGCCATTCTGACCAATGTGAAGTGGTATGCCTTTGCAGTTTTAATGTGCATCTCTCTGATGGCTAGTGATATTGAGCATCTTTTCATATGTCTCTGGGCCCTCCCTATGTCCTCCTTGGAGAAGTGTCTATTCAGGTCCTTTGTCCTTTTTTTAATTGAATTGTTTATCTTTCTGGTGTGGAGTCATGTGAGTTCTTTATATGTTTTGGAGATCAAACCATTGTCCAAGGTATCATTGGCAAACATGTTTTCCCATACAGTTGTTTCCCTTTTCATTTTGCTGATGTTTTCTTTAGCCATGCAGAAGCTTTTTAATTTGATGTAGTCCCATTTGTTTATTCTTCCCTTTATATCCCTTGCCCTAGGGGATATATCAGTGAAAATATTGCTGCATGGGATATCTGAAATTTTCCTGCCTATATTTTCCTCTAGGACTGTTAGGGTGTCACAACTTATATGTAAGTCTTTTATCCATCTTGAGTTTATTTTGGTGTATGGTGTAAGCTAGTGGTCTAGTTTTATTTTTTTGCATGTACATGTCCAGATTGCCCAAAACCATTTATTGAAGCATCTGTTTTTATACCATTGTATGCTTGTGCCCCCTTTGTCAAATATTAATTGACCATATTGACATAGGTTTATTTCTAGGCTCTCTATTCTGCTCCATTGGTCTGTGCGTCTGTTCTTAGGCCAGTACCAGGCTGTTTGGATTATAGTGGCCTTGTAATATAGTTTGATATCAGGTATTGTGACCCCTTTTATCTCAAAATTGCTGATGCTCTTTGGGGTCATTTATGGTTCCATATACATTTTTGAAATACTTGTTCTGTATCTGTGAAATATGTCATTGGTGTTTTGATAGGGGTTGCATTGAATCTATAGATTGCTTTGGGTAGTATGCACATTTTAATGATGTTAATTCTTCCAGTCTATGAATATAGTATATGCTTTCATTTATTTGTGTCTTCCTTAATTTCTTTTTGCGGTGTTGTGTAGTTTTCTGAGTACAGATCTTTTGCCTCCTTGGTTAAGTTTATTCCTAAGTATTTTATTTTTCTTGTTGTTATAGTAAAAGGGATTTTTTCCTAATTTCTGTTTCTTATATTTCATTGGTGGTATACAAGAATGCCTTCCATTTCTGAATGTTGACTTGTATCCTGCCATTTTGCCAAATTCATTTATTAAGCCAAGTAGTTTTTTGGTGCAGTCTAGGATTTTCTATGCACACTATCATGTCATCTGCAAACAGTGACAGCTTTATTTCCTCCTTTCCAATTTGGATGCTTTTTATTTCTTTTTCTGGTCTGATCACTGTGGCTAGAACTTCTAATACTTTGTTGAATAGAAGTGGTGAAAGTGGACACGCTTGTTTTGTGCTTTATCTTAGGGGGAAACCTTTTAGTTTTTGCCTGCTGATTTTGACGTTGGCTGCAGGTTTCTTGTGTATGGTCTTTATTATGTTGAAGTATGCTCCCTCTATTCCCATTTTGCTGTTGTTGTTTTTTTTCCATAAATTGGTGCTGTAATTTATCAGATGGTTTTTCAGCATCTATTGATATGATCATGTGGTTTTGTCTTTCATATTGTTTATGTGATGTATTACATTTATTGATTTGTGTATATTGCACTATCCTTGCATCCCTGTGATGAATCCCACTTGATTATGGTGTATGATTTTTTTAATGAATTGCTGTATCTGGTTTGCCAATATTGTGTTGAGGATTTTAGCACTATCACAATATTTAGTAAACTATCACAATAATTTTCTTTCTTTGTTATGTCTTTATCTAGTTTTGGAATTAGGATAATACTGTTCTCATAAAAAGAGCTTTGGAGTCTTCCTTCTTCTTGGATTTTTTGGAATAGTTTGAGAAGACTTGGGTTAGCTCTTCTCTAAATGTTTGGTAAAATTCTCACATGAATCCATCTGGCCTAGGGCTTTTGTGTGCTGCGAGTTTTTTTATTACTGCTTCAATTTCACTAGGTGATGTCGGTCTGTTCAGGCAGAAACTTTCACTTTCTTTAAGTGGACATTTATTTACCAAAAGCCAGGAGTGTGGTTGGCTTATTTAAAGCACTGCCAGGAAGGACAAAGTACTATCTTTAGGGAGTACTCTGTAGACAGAATCAGCAAGTCTTAGGGATCTGCTGGAAGGGGAAACAATTTAATTTATTTGTCAGTGAGTACCTTGGTTTAGAAGGTGGAGTTGCTGGTGCTTGCCCTGAAGGGAGGAAGTGGGCAGGTGCAAAAATAGGGCATCATGGTCCTTATACAAGCTGATAAGATAACAGCCAATTTTCGGGTTCCTCTCTTTATCCTTGTGTTCTGTTGAGCATCAAAGTTTGGCTAAGGAGTATTACCAAAGTCAGGGCTTTGCTCTCCAGCACCAGAGAGAAGCCAAAGTCAGAGAACATAATTTTTCTGCAAAGGGGTTTATTTGTAGGGCAGCCAAACAAGGAGGCTGGAGACAGGGCTCAGATAAGTCTGAAGCAAATTAAAGAATAAGGTAAGTTTCTGCTAAGATGATTTTATTCTAATTGCAATGCTACTGTTGTGAATCTTTCTGCGAAGGGTGTAGGATGGAAACAAAATGGTTTAGAAAGTTGTATTTCTCAGACTAATATACCTAGGACATTTGCAAGAGGAAGAAAGTGACTTGAAATTTGCATTTACACTTAAACTGGAAGAACTAGGTTGCTCTTAAAAAGGAATTAGTTCAGAAAGTTTTGTTAAACATCCTCATTTCAGCAGCATTGTGAAGTAAAATCTGAAACTGCCTTTTTTTCTTGTACATAAATGTTTCTTAGGGCTTAAAACTTTATGAAATCTTGTAATGTTAATACTGTGTAAATTGATTTAAGAAAAAGGGATATTTTGATTAATAATTCATTCAATATATGAAAGAAAAAACATGAAACAGCCCAAAGAAAGAATTCTGTACATCACAATATGTTTTTGGATAGAACCAGTTTTTTGCAGAAAAGTGATATAAATTTTAGATCTTTTGTTAAGTCTTTATATGAAAATACAAAGTCCATTTTTATGGGAGTGTCATTTGGCAGGGTGTGAGTGGGGGTGGGGTGGAGTTTTTTTACATCTTCTGTATCACATTCAATTTTAGTTTATTCCAAGAAATTATTTTAGTGAATCAGGAATTATTTTAGTCATTTTCTAGACCAGAGTGGAGAATAATACTAAAACATGTTTTGATAAAAATATGGAGCTAGTATAGCCATGAATGTTTTCTTTTCAGATTTTTTAATTAAAAATTAGTTGGATATTAATGACATATATGTTGTAAGTGTTTCATGGACAGCAAAAGTAAGCTCGTTGGAGATGATGTAGGGATTTGGCTTTCTGTTTCTCATTAAATATTTATTTAAAGTATTAAAGTAAAAGCAGATCATTTGCATATTGGTATCTATAAAGGTTGTCCAAATAAAAATCAGGTTTTTAAAAAATTACTTTCTGCCATAATCAGTGTTTGTTGATGCAACAAATATTTCTGCCTGTTTCTTTGTTAAGCATTGAGAATTCAAAGTTGAAAAGATTCTTACCTTCAACGAGCTGATAATCCACTAAGAAGAGATAGAAACATAAGAGACAATTACTTTAATAAAAGTATATACAATTGTATTTGGAACAGAAAGGAATCTCTAAGTTGTCTTGGTACTGTTGGGAAAGGTGCTTGGGAGACTTTGGGTTAATGGTTTCATTCGGTAAACCTTAACAGAAGGTAAATAACCTAATCAACAGAATAACCAAACAAGCAAAATATAACCAGAGACATTGAAATTATGAACAATCTGACAGTAACCAGAGGGGAGATGGAAGGGGATAATGGGAGGAAGGGGGAAAGGGTTTTCAGGGACAACTATAAAGGACACATGGACAAAACCAAGGGGGGATGGATGCAGGGAAGGGAAGTGGGAATGGCTGGGTTTGGGGAGAGTAGAGGGGGATAAATGCAGACAAAAAGAAAGAAAGTAAGTAAGAGAATTCATTTGTTGATTGCTTACTATGTGCCAGGGAGTCTGCCAGTTAGTAGGCATACCTGTATATAACAGGTACATATTTATATAGTAGGTTTACATGCACATGTATGCTGTATGTATACACATACACACACACCTGCACATGTACAGACACATATATGGGGGGACATAATAGAACTCTCACGGAGTTTGGTCTAGTAGGAAAAGATAGGCAGTTTACAAGCAATAATTACCATGGACAGTTTAGATTGGTGAAGGCGGTAGGAAAAGCAGAGACTATGGGAGGTGTAGAGACTGTTACGTCCTAGCCTGAAGGATGAGAAGGAGAAAACCAATATGAATAAAGGGGGAAGAAATTTCTAAGTGGTAGGAACAATGTGTTTATAGGCTCTAAGGAAAAAATGAACTTGTCAAGTTGAAGTAACTGAAAGGCACCTGTGTGGCCAGAATGTGGTGAAGCTGAGACACTGGCAGGAGCCAGATCCTAAAGGGCCATATAGGGAATCATAAAGAGTTTGGGTTTTGTTTTTATTGCAATGGAAGGCCAACAAGGGATTTTAAGTAGTGTATGGGAAAGGGTAACATCTAATTTATAATTTGAAAAGATCACTTTTCTTGGGCCTAATGAAAATGGGCTGTATTTGTCTTTTTAGTTATGTGGAAAATGGATGACAGAAAGGGCTAGTAGAAGCAGAGAGACAAATTAGAAGTATTATAGGGAAGGGGGCTAGGATGGAGGCAGTAGTGATAGAGGGAGGTAAAAATGGAATCAAGAGACTTTGGAAGCAGAATTGACAAGCTGTGGAGCAATTAGATATTGGAAAGAGTGGTCAACTTCTCAGTAATGTGAAGGTTGAAGTACGTCCATTGGTTTTGGCAACATGTGAACCATTGGTGATGGTGAGCAGAGCAGCTTCAGGGGGACACAGGGGACATAGGCTGTATTGTATGTATCTTCTTATCAACCCTCACAGCAACCATAGTAGTCTTGTCCCTGTTTTATTGAATTTGAGAGATTTTAAGTAACTTTCTAAAATTACCCAGCTAGTAAGTGGTGAAGCAGGTGTTTGAATGTTATCTTTTTTATTTCAGAGCTAGGGCACTTTCTACTACATGAAGCTGCTTTTTATAAAAGAAGCCAAGTGCTTAATATAGAGGACTCTTTATTTCTACTCTGAGTGCCTGGTATGATGGACACTCCTGATTAAGTGCTGTAGAGGACCAGCATGTTCACATTTGTTTTCTTAGCTGCTATGTAGAGGTATAATTTATACACCATAAAATTTGCCCATTTTAAGGGTATAATTTATTAAAGATTTTCTTTTAGTAAATTTATAGTTTGCAGCCATCACCACAATCCAGTTTTAGAACATTGCCCTCAGCTTATTTATTTCTGGCCATTTGCAGCTAGTTCCAGCTCCCAGGCAGCTATTAATCAGTTTCCTGACTATGGATTTGTCTCTTAAATGAACATTTTATAAGAAGGGAATCATAACAATATGTGTAGTCTTTTATATTTATCTTCTTTCACTTAGCATATAATGTGTTGGAGGTTCATCTGTGTTGTAGCATGGATCAGTACTTGGTTCCTTTTTGTTACCGAACAGCTTTCTATTGTATGAATATACCACATTTTGTTTATCCATACCCCAGTTGGTTGACTTTTAGATTTTGTTTAGGGTTATTATGAATAATACTTGTATAAACATCTATGTACAAGTCTTTTGTGGATATATGTTTTTATTGGGAAGATTCCTAGGAGTGAAATTGCTGAGTGATATGATGAATTTATATTTAAGTTTTTAAAGAAATCGCCAAACTGTTTTCATAGTGGCTTTGTATATTCCTACCAGCAGTGTATGAAAGTTCCAGTTTTTCTTCATTGATGACAGCACATACTATTGTTTGTCTGCTTTAATATTGCCATTGTAGTAGAGGTAAAATGGTATCTTGTGTGGTTTTTATTTGGATTTGTCCTTTGACTATTGATGTTCAGTGTGTTTTCATGTGTTTATTAGTCACTTATATATCTTTTGTTAAAAAGCTATTGAAATATTTTGCCCATTTCTTAATTGGGTTGTCTTACTATTGAGTTGAAAGAGTTCTTTATATGTATTGGTACAAGTTCTTTCAGATATATGATTTGCCAATATTCTCTTTCAGTGTGTGGTTTTTCTTTTTTAATTTTAAAAAGATTTATAAATTATAGTTTATATTTAATACTATTTTGTATTTTGTATGAGTTTCAGTTGTACAGTATAGTGGTTAGCCAACCATATACTTCAAAAAATGTTCCCCCTGATATTTCCAGTACCCAGCAGGTACCATACATAGTTATTACAGTATTATTGACTGTATTTTCACTGTTGTACTTTATATACCCGTGACTGTTTCTGATTTCCAATTTTTACTTCTCAATCTTTTCAACCAGTCCCTCAACCTCCACTCTAGCAACCATCAGTCTGTTATCTGTATCTACTAGTCCGTTTCTGATTTTGTTTGTTTTTTCATATTGTTCTTTTATATTGTTCTTTTTTATTGTTGTTCAATTACAGTTGTCTGTATTTTCTCCCCACCCCTCCCGTCCACCCCCTCCAAAACCACCTATATTGTTCTTTAGATTTTACATATAAATGAAATTATCTGGTATTTGTCTTTCTCTGACTGACATATTTCACTTAGAATAATAACCCTAGGTCTATCTATGCTGTCACAAATGGTAAGATTTCATTCTTTTTAATGGCCAAGTAATATTCCATTGTAAATATATACCACAGCTTTTTATATACTTGTCATTGATGGACACTTGGGTTGCTTCCATAGTTTGGCTATTGTAAATAATGCAGGAATGAACATAGGGTGCAAATATTCTTTTGAATTAGTATTTTGGAGTCCTTCTGATATATACCTAGAAGCAAGAGAGCTGGGTCATAAGGCAGTTCCATTTTTAATTCCTTGAGGAACCTCCATAGTGTTTTCCACAGTGGCTGCACCAATTTTCACTCCCACTAACAGTGCAGAAGGGTTCCCTTTTCTCTATATCTTCTCCTAAACTTGTTGTTTGTTGATTTATTGATGATAATCATTCTGACAGGTGTGAGGTGATATCTTATTGTGGTTTTAACTTGCATTTCTCTGATGATTAGTGACTTTGAGCATCTTTTCATATGTTTATTGGCCAGCTGAATGTCCTCTTTGGAGAAGTGTCTGTTCGGGTCTTCTGCCTGTTTTTTAATTGGAATGTTTGTTTCTTTGGTGTTGAATTGTATGAGTTCTTTATAAATTTTTGATATTAACCCTTCATCAGATGTATCATTGGCAGATATGTTTTCCCATTAATGGGTTGTCTTTTCATTTTGTTGATAGTTTCCTTTGCTGTGCAAAACCTCTTTAGTTTGATGTGGTCCCATTTATTTTTTTTTCATTTGTTCCTCTTGCTATAGGAGATTAAAAAAAGATAGTCCTACAAGAAATGTCTGAGATTTTACTGCCTGTGTTTTCTTTCATCCTTTTTATGGTATCAAGTCTTACATTTAACTCTTTAATCTATTTTGCATTTATTCTTGTATATGGTGTAAGAAAGTGGTCTAGGTTCATTTTTTTACATGTATTTGTCCAATTTTTCTAACAGCAGTCTGTTTATAAACAGTCTTATTTATTGAACGGACTGTCTTTACCTCATTGCATGATCTTGCCTCCTTTGTCAAATATTAATTGACTCTATAGGTGTGGGGTTATTTCTGGGCTCTTTATTCTTTTTCATTGATTTAAATGTCTATTTCTATGCCAGTACCATGCTGTTCTGACTACTGTGGTTTGTAGTATAATTTGATATCAGGTAGCGTGATTCCTCCAACTTTGTTGTTCTTTCTCAAGATTGCTGTGGTTATTCAGGGCCTTTAGTGGTTTCATATAAATTTTTGGATTATTTGTTGTAGTTCTGTGTCATGGGCCATTGGTATTTTGATAGGAATTGTGTTGAATCTACAGATTGTTTTGGGCAGTATGAACATTTTAACAATGTTCATTCTTCCTATCCATGAACAGTATATGCTTCCATTTATTTGTATCTTCTTCAGTTTCTTTAATGTCTTATAATTTTCTAAGTACAGGTATTTTACCTCCTTTGTTAAAATATATTCTTAGGTATTTTATTTTTTTCAAAGGTTTTATTTATTTATTTTTTAGAGAGGGAAGGGAGGGAGAACGAGAGAGAGAGAGAAACATCAATGTGCGGTTGCTGGGGGTCATGGCCTGCAACCCAGGCATGTACCCTGACTGGGAATCGAACCTGTGACACTTTGGTTCGCAGCCCATGCTCAATCCACTGAGCTACGCCAGCCAGGTGGTATTTTATTTTTTGATGCAATTGTAAATGGGATTGTTATCTTAGTTTTCTTTATGATAATTCATTATGGTGTATGCAAGTACAGCTGTTTTCTGGAGATTTATTTTGTGTCCTGATACCTTAGTGAATTTTTTCATCAGCTCCAGTAGTTTTTTGGTGGAATCCTTGTGGTTCTCTATATACAGTATCCTGTCATCTGCAACTAATGATAGTTTTACCTCTTCTTTTCCAGTTTGGTTGCCTTTTATTTTTTATTCTTGTCCAATTGCTGAGGCTAGAACTTTCAGTACTATGTTGAATAAGAGTGGTGAAAACGGACCTCTTGGTCTTGCTCCTGGACTTAAGGAGATGTTTTTAGTGTTTCCCTATTGGATATGATGTTTGTTGTGGGGTGTTGAGATATGATTCCTCTATTCCCACTTTGCTGAAAGTTTTTTTTATCATAAGTGGATACTGGATTTTGTCAAAAACTTTTTCTGAATTTATTGATATGATCATGTAATTTTTCTTTTTCTATTTGTTTATGTGATGTGTATCATGTTCACTGATTTGAGGGTATTATACCAACCTTGAATCTCAGGAATAAATCCAAGTAGATAATGGTGTGTTATCTTTTTAATGTATTGCTGGATTCTGTTTGCTAACATTTTGTTGATTATTACATCTATATTTAACAGGCATATTGGCATATATTTTCTTCTTCTGTAATGTCTTTATCTGATTTAGGAATTAGGATAATGCTGGCCTCATAAAATGAGCTTGGGAGTCTTCTGTCCTCTCAAATTTTTTGGAATAGTTTGATAAGGATAGGTGTTAGTTCTTATTTTAATATTTGCTAATATTCCTCTGTGAAGCCATTAAGTCCAGGACTTTTGTTTGTTGGAAGTGTTTTGATTACTTTCAATTTCATTAGTAGTAATCAGTCTGTTCAGATTTTCTGGTGCTTCTTGATTCCATTTGGGGAGATTGTATGTTTCTAGGAATTTATCCCTTTCTTCCAGGGTGTCCAATTTGGTAGTATATAGTTATTACTACTGTTATCTTATAATCCCTTGTATTTCTGTCATGCTAGTTGTTACTTCTCCTTCACTTCTGATTTTATTTATTTGGGTCCTCTCTCCTTTTCTTTGATGAGTCTGGTTAAAGGTTTGTCAATCTTGTTTCTTTTCTCAGACAACTACCTCTTGGATTCATTAATCTTTTATGTTTTTTTGGACTCTGTGTCTGCTCTGATCTTTATTATTTCTTTCCTTCTCACTTTGGGCTTTTTTTGTTCTTTTCTAGTTCTTTTAATAAAGTTAGGTAATTTTTGAGGTTTCTATTTTTTGTTGACACAGGCCTGTAATGCTATGAATTTCCCTCTTAGGGCTGCTTTCGCTGTATTATATAGATTTTGGGCTGTTGTGTTCTCATTTGCATTTATTTCAAGTTATCTTTTGATTTCTTCCTTGATCTCATTGTTAACCCAGTCATTACTTAGTAACATGTTATTTAGCCTTCATGTCTTTGTATGTTATTCAGTTTTTTTTTCTTGGGATTGTTTCCTAGTTTCATACCCTTATGGTCAGAGAAGATACTTGATAAAATTTCAGCCTTCTTAAATTTATTGAGATTTATTTTGTGTCCTAACATGTGGTCTATCCTAGATGTTCCATGTGCACTTGAAAAGAATGTGTATTTTTACTTCTATGGGGTGAAATAATCTGAAAATATTAATTAAATCTATCTGATCTAGTATGTCAATTTAGGCCTCTGTTTACCTGCTGATTTTCTGTCTAAAGATCTATCTGTTGATGTCAGTGGGGTGTTAAAGTTCCCTACTATGACTATATTACTGTCAATCAATCTCTTTACGTCCATCAAAATTTTCTTTATATATTTAGGTGCTCCTATATTAGGTGCACAGATGTTTTCAAAGGTTATATCTTCTTTTTGGATTGCTCTCTTTTAACATTATGTAATGTCCTATTTTGTTTCTTACTATAGGCTTTGTTTTGAAGTTGATTTTGTCAGATATAACTGTTGACTGTCCAGCTTTATTTTTAATTCCATTTCATTCCATATCTTTTTCTATCCCTATACTTTAGTTTTTGTGTGTCTTTCTTTCCGAGGTAGGTGTCAAGAGCATATATATGGGTCTTGTTTTCTTATCAATTCAGCTACCCTATGTCTTTTGATTGGAGCATTAACCCATTTACATTTATAGCGATTAATGATAGGTACATATTTATTGCCATTTTATTTTTTATAACTATATTCCTCCTTTTTTTCTTCTTTCTTCTTAAAGAAGTCCCTTTAACATTTCCTGTACTACTGGTTTGGTGATAATTAACTTCTTTAGCTTTTCCTCTTTTTTTTTCTGGTATAGAAAGCTCTTTATTTCTCCTTTAATTTTAAATGATAGTTTTGCTGGGTAAAGTAGTGTTGGTTGTATGTTCTTGCTTTTTATCATTTAAAAATTTAACGCCAGTATCTTCTGGCCTGAAATTTTCTTGTTGAGAAATCAGCTGACAGTTTTATGGGAGTTCCCTTGTAGGTAACTAACTGTGTTTCTCTTGCTATTAAGGTTTTATCTTTGTCTTAAAATCCCAAAGGTTAAATTATGATGTGTCTTGGTGCAGACCTCTCTGGGTGTATCTTATTTGGGACTCTGCACTTTCTGGACTTGTTTGTCATTTTTCTTTACCAGGTTAGGGAAGTTTTCAGTCATTATTTCTTCAAATAGGTTCTCATTCTCTTGTTCTATGTCTTCTTTTTCTGGTACGCCTATGATGTGGATTTTGTTGCAGTTCATGTTGTCCCAAGGCCCCTTAAACTATACTCATTTTTTAAAACTTTTATCTATTTGCAGCTCTGATTACATGTTTTCTACTACCTTGTCTTCCAAGTCACTGATTGGATCTTCTGCTTCATCTGACCTACTGTTTATTCCTTCTAGTGTAGTCTTCATTTCAGATATTTTATTCTTTGTTTCTGCCTGGTTCTTATTTATAGTTTCTGTGTCCTTTTCATACTGTTGAAGTTCTCACTAAATTTCTTAAGCATCCTTACAACCATTTTTTTGAACTCTATATCTGATGGATCGCCTCCATTTCACTTACTTCTTTCTATGGAGCTTTCTGTTGTTCTTTGGTTTGGGGCATGTTTCTTTGTCTCCCCATTTTGGCTGCCTCTCTATGTTTGTTTTTGTATATTCAGTAGATCTGCTATGTCTCTCAGTCTTGCTAGGGTGGCCTTATGTAGTAGATGTCCTGTGGGACCCACTTGCTAAGTCTCCTTGATCACCTGAGCTGTGTGCTCCAGGAATGTCCTTTACATGGGTTATGTGAGCCCTCTTTATTGCCAATAGCTCATTCATGTGTCAGGTGGACTTTCAAGCTGGTGGACTGTGAAATTGACCCTGACTACAGTGTGGGTTCTGCTGTGCAGGTTCTGACCACACAAAGCAGGATTTGCCTCAGCCAGGTCTGGGGCTTGCAGAGATCTCCTTTGTGTATCTAATTGGATCCTGCTCTGATGTTATTTGAAGCTCACCACTGGGTATGTTAGTTCTGGGGCCTCTTGGAGGAACTCTGCTGCAGAGCAGTGTCAGGTACTGCCTGTGACTGACCTTGGCCAACCTGTTAGGTGCTAAAAAGAAATCCACAGTTTGTGGCTGCCTCTGCTGGGCCTGGGAATGCATGGAAAGGACCGAACTGCACACCAAGTCCAGCTTCCACCAGCACTGAGCCCAGGTGAAAGCTACCTAAAGGCTCAAGGCACGCCAAGTTCTGCCTCCCCCTGCTTTTGCCTGCCAGTTGCCAGTTAGGCTCAGTCACTGAAAGAGCCTCTGGTGGTACTTGAGTTGCAAGAAGTAGTTTCTCAGTGAATCACCAGGTACTGGCAAGTGGTATTCACCAGATTGATATAGGTTCAAACTTGATGACAGTGCTGGGTTTGAGGCCACTCAGCAAAAGTCTCAGGGCACCCCAAGGCTAGCTGCCACTCACCAGGTATCTACAGACCTTTGTGGTGGGGCAGGGTGTCAGGGAGTCATAAAGTAAGGCCAGCAGAGTTTATCAGTCTCAAACAGACTGATACTTGACAGTGTGAAGGAAGGGCTTTGCACTGATGAAGTGTCTCTCCATCCTAGAACCAAACAGCTCAGTCTGTGCCAGATAATGCCTGACCTTTTGGAGAGCTTGAGCTCAGCAGGGCAGGGGCTCAGGGAATTTGGGGGGTGTGGCTAGTGGATCTCTTATGGGGGATGGGGGTTAATGCTGGTCAGGCTCTTGGGAAGGTTGTGAGTATGGCCCCCATCCCAGAGCCACAAAACTTAATCTGTCCTGATTCTGCCTTGACCTCCTCAAGTGCCAGAGCTTGGCAGGGTGGGGCCACCAAGAGTTAGAAGGGTGGGGCTAATTAATCTTCTTGAGGGGTAGGTGCCACTCACAGCAACAAGGTAGTAGGGGGAATGGCCCCCACCCCAGGGCCACACAGCTCAGTCACTGACACCCTCTGAGTCAGCCTGGACCTCTATACACTGGGCGCAGGCAGCTGACTTATCTGCAGGGCATGAGCTACACAGGGTGGGGCCTTTGCATTCCCCCAGCCTAATGTCATATGGAAGGAAATGTTCCACCCAAGGAAGATAATGTCTGCAGTGTGACAAGGACTGTGAAAGCCATTCTATTTAGCTTTATCCCAGGAGCCACACATCCCAGTCTCTCTTCACACAACTCTAGCTCCTCTGTCTTCCCTCCTCAGGAGAGGCCAGGGCGAGTGGCTACAAAGGAGATTTCATGCATTGACCCTTTAAGAAGGCTCCTGGGTCTCTCTTTGATGGTCAGAATCCTTGCTGATTCTCACAGCCAGATGTTATGTGGGCACCTCTTCTCAGCTCTGGTGCTCTGGGCTGGGAGCCTGTCATGAGGTTGAGATCCCATGCAGCTCAGGGGGAACCTTTGCAACTGAGATGTCACCTTCAGATTCTCAAATGCTGCACATGGGGACAGGGCCAGCCCTTTCCTCATCTTTCCATTTCCTTCTAGTCTCAGCGTGGTTTGTTCTGTAAATCCTTGGGTATAAGACTTCTGTTCAGCTAGTCTTCATTTGGTCATTCAAGCTGATTGTATTATATTTTAGTTGTAATTCCAGTTTGGTCCTGGGAGGAGGCGAGTGTAATTTCTACCTACTACCATCTAGGATCTCCTCTCATTTTCTTAATTGTATATTTTGAAACACAAAAGTTTTTAATTTTCGTGAAGCCCCTTTTATCAAAATTGTTTTATGGAATTGTGCTTTTGCTGCCATATCCAATATCCCTTTACTTAACCCACAGCTTTGAAGATTTTCTCCTAGAAGTTTCCTATGGGGTTTTATAATAGGTTGGGTTTCACTTAATCATGGAGGTGATAGAATTCTGTGAGGAAGTGGTACTTAAGCTGTAATTGGGATTATTGAGACCCAATTTCCAATGTGTGTATGTGGAGTCTTCTGTACACCAATGAACAGTTCTCTGGCAACAGCAGGGTATATCCAAGAATTTAACACAATTCTGACACTGTCTATTAGGAAATAGAATCAAACTATACAGGTAAAGGGCTCAGTCCTACAAGACTTCTTCCCCCATGCCGTCACCCCCTTCAGATGCCAGTGACAAGCCCAAGTTGTCACCTGTGCTTCTGACCCACTGGCTACAGAATGGCAGTTCCAAGGACCTCCTTCAACTCAGGATGCCAGTCACAACTTCAGGTTGTTACCTGTACTTCTGACTGGATATACATAAATCAGAGGTTTTTATGACACCTCCTTGGTTTGATTAATTTGCTAGGCCTATTTACTCACTAGATTACTGATTTATTACAAAGGATATTAAAAGATAAAAATCAAGACTCAAATGAAGAGGTATATAAGATGAGGATTTGAACGAAGATACTTCCATCCTTGTGGAGCTTGGGGCCTGGCATGGTAGCACGTGGAGATGTTCTGGTTTTCTGATATGGAAGCTCTCCAAAAAAGAAGAAACAAGCTATCCTTTTGCATTTTAATGGAGGTTTCCTTATATAATCATGATCGACTAAGTCATTGACCATTGTCAGTTGGTTCAGCCTCAAGCCCCTTCTCCCTTTCCCAGAAGCCAGGGAGTAGGACTGAAAGTTCCAATCCTTTAACCACTTTGCTAGCTCTTCTGGCAACCAACCCTCACCCTTGAGCGGGGGTCCAAAATTTACCGCATTAGCATAAGAGACCATTGTTCTCATCACTTAAGAAATTCTAAAGGGTTTGGGAGCTGTGAGTCAGGAACCCTGGATGAAGACTAATTTTTTTGAGAAGTATTTTGGTCATCGGAATGAGCAAATATACATATTTCTTACAAATCACAATATCACCAGCTAATATCTGAAAGTTGAATAGGAGCTGAGAGGGGAAGGAAGAGATTTCAGTTAGAGGGGGCAGTGTGTGCTAAGCTCAAGGCTGATTATGTCAAATTTGTTGAGGTAGGAGGAAACCTTTAGAGCTGAGTGGATTGAGTGTAGGTCGAGGTACACAGTGAGACTGGAGCGGTGATAGGATCATGTAGGCCACAGGTGGTAAATAAGGCCCTTGGGCCAAATCCGGCCCTCCACCTTGTTTTATCTGGTCCAGCACCTTGTTTCTACCCCGTGGCAGTGCCGAGCTCCCTGCATCTAGTTAAGGAGTAGTTACGTTTATACAGCCCTAAAATTACATTTGGCCCTTTGAAGGCAACCTCAAGGCCGATGTGGCCCCGGGTGAAAATGACTTTGACACCCCTGTTTTGGGCCCTGTGAAGCAATCCTAGGAGCAGTGGAGTCAGGAAGGGGTTTTATTAAGTGGGAGTGACATGATCAGATTCGTTTTTCAGAAAAAAATCAATCTGCCTACTGTGCAGAAATGGATTGGAAGAGGGCCAGTATGGATTTGGGTTGACCAAGTAAGAGGCTATTGACCAGTTAGTGAGAGATAATGGCACCTTGGACTCAGGGGAAATGTGAAAATAGAGAATATTAAGGACACTGAGGGCCTGCCTGCCTTGAATTCTGAATGGCTAAGCTTTCCAACCAGGAAATTACAGTAAGGGTGAGTAAACTGGTATCTCCAGTTTCCACCCCATTACCTAGAACATACCTGTTTTTTGTTCTGCTCACTGAGCTGTTTTTAACCAGGAGGTAATGTCCAGATGGCTTATATCCAGCAGTTTAGTTTAAACATCTTCAGTGACCTCCTCCTCCTTCATAAAACTTTGGGAAAAAATTGAGAGCAAGCTATCTGTTCATTCATATGTTTATTTCATTTTTAATTAGCAAATATTAATATGCCGAGCACTGTGCTGCACATAGAAAACCAAGTCCCATTGATGTGGGAAGGAAACTCTTTAGATAAAAGTAGCTTATATTTTAGGGTTAAGTAGCCTGAGATTGTTTAACCTACCTGTTCTGTGGATTCTGGAGGTTACCAGGAGAAATGTAACTGTGGGGGAGGAAAAAAATTTTATCAATCCTTGTAGGTTCTTCCAGCTGGTCTAATAATTAAATCAACATGAGACAGATTAACAAGGGAAAGTAGCTGCTTTTAACTACACATGTACTTATGTGAACCCTACATATATGAGAGGCTCAGAGGCAGAAAGGTAAAGTGAGATATATATGACATTCCGCGCTAAGGATGAGGTAAGGCACCTTGGGGCTTCAGAGGGGAAGAAGGTCGCTGCAGGATAGTAGGAGCAGAAGTTCAATAATTAGATACTTGCTCTGCTCTATAGATAGGTCATAAAACATTATTTCTAGTGATAACTCTTATTATGGGCAAGGCTCCAGTTGAGACTCTTCTAGGTAGTTAAGACAGGACAGAATTTCTCCTGAGCCCACAGAGTCTTGATTGCCTTCAGCTCAAAGTAATCCACCTTCCAAAGTAGCACATCTTAGGGAGGCCTGTTCTGAACTCCTTCATAATTGAGCCTAGTGAATACAAGAGAACAATGAAAATGACACAGGCTGTGAGCTCTAATGCACAAGCTCATCAAAAGATGATTTTAAGACATTTTCAAGGACTGCAGTATCCACTTTCAGCTCCAAGCTTTTATTTTAGTTCTGAAAGATGAAATGTGGAAGGTCTTTTCTATGATATTCTCAGTGTCCTTTAATTGACTCAGTGAATTAATAGAAGCAAATTACTATTTCTCAAAGGGCTCATAATAAATCTAATTCATTTTATCTTTCAAAATACAACAGAAAGCACTGGGATTTCTAGACTAATGGTGAGAATTGTCTTTTCAGAAAACATGTATTATTTTTTACTGAGTGCTTTCCATTCTGTCTGTGAAATTAAAATGATACCTGGCAACATATTTCCTTTTTACAATTTTCTGAAGTACACACAGAGAATCAGAGGTTTCTCTTGATGTAAGTTATAGAGAAAGAGAAGTAATGAAATGTTGCTATAAAGAAAGAAAAATAGAACATGATGTTGAAATCACTTTAGCTTTTTAATGTCCTAAGTGGCAAATCTAGGACCTTTTGACTATCAAAATTAGGAGATTCTAGTAAATTGGAAATATTTCATCTCTTGGGTATATGTCCATGATCATAAATGGAAGGAATTCAGTTTAGGAAAGAAAAGAAGCAGAAAATGAAAAGATATAAAAATTAACTATCAGACATTTGGGCCTTTTTGTAAGAGATTCTTGTGGGTTTTTATATGTGAATTTGAGAAATAGCAAAACTTTCTGAGCCAAAAAGACAAAGGTCACCTGTTGCCAAGATCATTTCCATCAGTTCCCTTGAGCATGAAGAATAAATGAAGTTGTTTTCTGCATATGAGGAAGGGTAGAGATAAAGAACATTCAAAAGCCTGAAACAATGTATGCCAAAATGCTAATCAAATCACCTCTCTGGAATACTGTGTGGTTCTAGCTTACTTTAATTAATAAAAGAATATGTATGTTGTATGGTGCCATCTTATATAATACGAAGTTTGTGCTTTTAAGTATTTAACAAGCTTGTATCTTTAACCAGGGCCTTCATTTACATACTAACATATTTAAAGAACAGGTGATTGTCCTAATACGTTACAAACCATCTCATAGAGAAACCAGATGTTTCACTGGATTTTTAAGCAAACATTTTCATAAGATGACAAGAGTTCGGGAGTTTGGGGTCTCTCTCTCTCTCTCTCTCTCTCTCTCTCTCTCTCTCTCTATATATATATATATATATATTTATATTTATATTTATATTTATATTTATATTTATATTTATATACACACACACACACATATATATATATATAAAGACAAAGTGATGAAGTGAAAGTAATTATGTTTTGGCTTAGCCTGCACATTTTTCCTGAGTGCCTGTTTCCTGAATACTGTGCCTTCTCACTCCTATCTCATCAGTCAACAATATGCTCATTTCACAGTTACTTTTGAGTTCCTACTTTGTGCTTAGAACAGTGGAAGACTCCTTAGTAAGAAAACTTACATTTACAAGCCTTCGTTCTAAGGAATAGTGACATCTGATGAGTTCATAAAAAGGACACTGATATATCACAGTTTTGAAAACACTGTGGATCTTATTTTAGCTCAGCTTGTAAGTTATACTCTTCTTAAAACTAAATAGGTTTCTTATATATGAATTACTATAATTTTAATCGAGTACATATAAAGGAACTCCCATAATCTCTTGCATGTATTGAAATTTTTACAGAATGGATAAGTATCCTTACAGGTTTATGCTATTCTGCATAAACCTTCCATACTCAGTTTCTTTGGCTGCTTTCAGTTGTCAACCCCAAGGAAAGTTTCACTGCATCATTTTGTAAATATAAATTTTGAGGCATGATTCAGAGGCTATATTTTGTTGATCATTTGGGAATGGTTAATTATTTTTGGAGCACTGTTATTTTAATGCTTTATAGCTTCCTTGGCCAACTTTTCCATAGTCCTTGGGTAATGGCATTTTGTACAAAAATGAATCCTATTAAGCTCAGGTGTTTTTTAATATAATATGTACTGTGCTGATTATACGGATCCATTTGACATCATTATCCACTGCCAGGCTCTGAAAGCCAGTTGTAGTCACTTCCTACTCCCACTTTCAGCCTTGATGATTGTACATGTTTGTTCTCAGCCCATGTACTGGAATGCTAGGGTTTCCTGTGAGCCGCACTGCTGTTTCCTGAGCTGCCTGTGCTGCTTACCTTCTGCACTGCTGCATCTTGAACATCTGGCCGGCTCTGACTGCCATGTGCAACTGGTGGTCCCCTGCTCCTGCATGTTTGTATTTACTGTGCAGCCTCCATTTTGTGGTTGTTAACTAGTTCTTCACTCATCAGACTTGTGCTGAGCATGTTACAGGCATTAAAGGCCAAGTTGAAAGGATAGGGAAGGAAGGGCTTTCTCCTCTGCTTCTTAGATTTAGTGTATAAGGCCCTGAAATTAAACTGACAAAAGACAGATTAACAGGAGATAAAGCATACACATTTGATTCAGTGTTAATATTTTACTTTTTACATGCACACAGAGGCCTTCACAGAAAAGAAGTGAAGACCCAAAGCAGCAATTAGATGCGGGGATGTACATACCATTTTAACAAAGGATGCTAAGTTGTGGAGAAGTAACTAGACAAAGGGAGTGGGGTGGTGGGACTTCTAGGGGTGTTAAATATCTGGGGGAAATAATGGAAGAGAAGGGTAATTTAGAGATTTGTCACGCAGACTCGAGTTTGATGCATTCTGCATTGCTGAATCATCTCCAATGACTGTCATCATCCTCTCCCTGCAATAAGAGAGGGAGACGCCTTTACTGGTGGAAATTTGTATTTACTTTACAAAGGGAAATGCATACCCTGATTTTAGACAAAAAAAGGAAGGGCCAAGTGCTTTTCCTACACCTGCTGTTTGTGAGTTGCCTTCAGCTAAAATTATCCTAAAGTCAAAGAAGCATATTTTGGGGTGGCATATCCTGGTCCCTTTTAAAAGACATAGTGTCTGCCCTGAAATTTAGTGTCTGGTTGAATGACAGAGGGCAAGCATGTGGCCACAGTGAAGATGTATGTGTTACAGTGGGAGCATGGAGGAAAGATGCAGTAAGTTTTATTACTGCATCTGTCAGAGGAGGGGGAGCAGTTGAGCTGAGACCTGGAGGATGCACAGAAGTTTGCTGAGTACAGGTCTCTGCGCAAAGGGCAAGAGCATTCAGTCAGGGCATGGAGAGGGAGCTTGGTTTGTTTAGGATACCATAGGATGCTGATTCTCCCTTGTAACTGCGAAAGCAGTTTCTTGGGGAACCTTTCTGAATAGTGGTTTAGTTTCTAAGCTGATCTTACAAAAATCTTCACTGCTTGTAATGTAGTTGAAGAGCCAAGAGAAAATAGTAAGAGCAGAGAATTAAAAAAAATCTATGGACATACCTTGGCTGTTGTGGCTCTGTGGATTGAGTGTGGACCTACAGGTTTGATTCCCATTAAGGTCACATGCCTGGGTTTCGGACCAGGTCCCCAGTGGTGGGGTGCATGAGAGTCAACCACACATTGATGTTTCTCTCTCTTTCTACTTCCCTTCTTTCTAAAATTAAACAAAATTTTTAAAAATGTATATGGACACAAGTTTGAATCAGGAAAACTCTGATATTTTCTCTTGTCCTTTATTACTTTCTGGTTCCCTTTTTCTGCCAGGCATGCTACCTTCACGGCCAGAATCCTTGCTGAGGCCACACCACAGCTACCCTCTCCCTTCCCATTGCTGCTTTCTTCAGAAACATCTGTCTTTCTACCCACTGCTCCCTAGCAGTTAATCTGAGAGAATTATTAGGGAGAAAGCAAACATAATAAACTAATTCACATTATTTTGAATGTGAAAATTTTCTCAAAGTTCCTAAATACAACATTCTACTTGCTTAAAAAAGACATGTTAAAACTTATAAATCTCTAACTGGTGAAATTTCAGGAAGTAGTACAAAGTGAAGGGAGAACTTCCAGGCTACTCAGCATGCTACCCTGCACTTTGACATTCCCCTGCTAGTCCTTTTTTAATGCAACCCCTTTGTCTGCTTCTGGACTGGCAGATCTACTCAGGGGTTGGCTTCTGACATCCCTTCCGGCTGAGCACCCTCCTGCCTGGGAAAGAGGGTCCGTACTCATCCCCATCTCATTAGCTGGATGTGAGGAGGGCCGTTCGGTGGAAGGAGGGAGGGGACCAACGCTGCCATTTATAATATTAATTTACTTATAAGCTACTCATTCATAATCTTTCAACAGGTTGTAACTGAAAGTGATAAATCCCCATTTCTGAAATATTTTCTGGAAATAATGAGGTTTCCAACAGATATGACCTGATTTCAAGCATGATGAGATTTGACTGTCCCTGCGCATTTGAAACAGTGGCTCCAACTTTAGGCACCTGGACATTCATAGAGAGGCGCTTGCATCCAAAAGCATGTTTAGCTTTGTGTCTTAATGTGATAAAGAAATATTCTGTATTTCAAATATATGCAATAGTCTGTTTTAAAGATGTGTAAATGTTGTGGGAGATAAACTTCAGAGGCATTTAAAAAGTGCAACTGAATTCATAATAGATTTTTGTTGCCATATATACTTTCTCAGTAAATTGTCAGTAATAGTGAACCCACTCTTAAACTTGAACAGGTTTGAAACCATTGTTTTAGATTGCAGTTTTCAACTACTTAATTTGAAATAACAGCAGCATAAGTAAAAAACATTGCTAAAGGTGATTGTTTTGAATATTATTGAATGTTCTTAAGTGATACTTAAAGTCTAAAGAAATCTAACATCTGAAATTATTTTATCATCATTGAGAATCATACCCAGGCTGGGTGGGTGGAGTGTCGTCATGTACACCAAAAAAATGTATGGGACCAAATCTATGGGTTGTAGGTTTGGTCCCTAGTGAGGGCATGTGCAGGAAGCTGCCAATTGATGTTTCTGTCTCTCACTTGCTCACTCTACCTTCCTCTGTCTCTACAATCAGTAAACATATCTTCAGGTGAATATTTGAGAAAGTTTTTAAAAGTTGAGAATCATTATGGTAATGCATAATCTTAAATAAAACATGATTTTGATTTCCCGATGTTCCACTGAGGGATGATGGGGAACTACCTGCCTAAGTAGTTAGATTCTTTCACCCTCAGACAGGAACAGTTCTGTCTTAGGTAGAAACGGAATTGACAAAATCCCATTTTGAGCCCCTACCCAAACTTGAAAGGCATTTGGATTCTGTAGTGTCCTAATAAAATGCAGTGTCTGCAAAACACAGAATCTTGGCTCTGAATAGCTGAAAGGATCTTATCCTGTAAAAACTTTTCATAATGCTTAGTGGATAGCTAGCTGAGTAAAATGCTAGGGCCCGGGAAGGGGGGAGGGCAGGAAGAAATGCCATCTACTGAGGATAGGACAATTAGCTCCAAAATAAGAGTCCCAGGGTAGGCTTAGGGGCCAGAGGGAGCAGGTGGGCTGAGAGGACAACTCCAGCCCCTCTCGTAGCCCACACTCAATGCATGTTTTTATATTTCAGATCCCTTTTAAAAAGAAAAGAATCATTTTTATTCAGGTGTAAACACTCAAATCATAGTCTCTTAGATACAGTCCTTCAACACACTGTTTGGGGTCAAACATAAAATTGTATGTGGGTTGTCTCTAACTGCATTTTATTTTTGATCTGACTCATGAGAAAGCAGCCAGAGCTTATTCCCCGTTCTGACAGTGAGAGTCATCTGAGGGCGTGGCTGTCAAAATCAGTTTGCATTTGTCAAATGCTTGCTTGTTCCTGAGTCAGATACAGAAATATAAATTTATAGTAACTAATGAAAATTTAAACAGTATCTGTGTTTCTCTCATGATTAAAAAAATTAACCCACACTATATATGCATAGCACCAGGCCCAATCACTACCAGTTTCCAGCTTTTTTAAATATACATTGCCTCATTTTTTAGGTGTTAGATCTTACTGACTTTTTTCTTCCCCCTCGCCCTCTCCCACTCCTTCAACTCTCTAGAAATGCAAACGAGTTTAGTTTTTGGAGACTTCTCAAGATTCTTTTATAAAATACAAGTCAGTCTAAGTCACTGTTGTCATAGACACAAAAATTATCTTACTGAGAAAATTCCATTGACACCACTTTTGTACTGAATTCCACATATTAGGTGCAAGGAGATGCTTCGATTTTTGTGTCCTTAAGTTTTCTGTTGACAAAAAAAGACATTCCTTCCAAATGTTAGAAATTGGAAGGACTTGTTTCTTAAGTTTAGAATTTAAGAGTAGAAAATATTGATATGAATCTAGGGGTGATCTGTCTTCACCCATGAGCAGATGGTTTAATGGCCTGGAATCCAAAGCAGGTAGAGCTATTCTAAAACTTTTAAATATATGATTATTCAGTTTGCATAACAAGCTTGCCAGGTTGTCAAGGTTGGGGAGTGTCTGGTTAAATCCAACCTTTTGTCTGTTGATACTCAATCATTTAGTCTGTCAAAGATTACCATTTCAAAGTAGTAGAATGTCTTATGAAAGTTTCTAATAATTCAGAAAGGTCCTTAAAACCTTTTAATGCCTTAGATTATCTTTGTGATTAACTACTTATACTAATGAAGCTCAAAATTTTTAATTAATAGAAGTTTCTGGTTGTAAAAATTCCAATTAACCCTAGATTTTACTGTAACATTGCCACATTATAGTATTTTAAATTGTGAACAGTTAAGCTATAAGGAGTTATAGGCACATAGTAAGCCTGCTTATTAAATGTATTGAATAAATTAAATGCATGAATGATATCACATAAGAATAAATGAATAAAGAAATATGTTCATACATTGAATATTTTTAAGTAAGGAATTATTTAAGTTTGTAACATCACCAGAAACAGTAAAGCATTGGATATGTCAAAATACATATTGTGCTTATTGGGGAATATTTTATGTATTTATAGAATCTTGTGCTTATTTGAATTTTTAATTCTAAAGCTATATGATAACATTATAAAAAGGTTATACTGTTGAGGGCAGGCCACTATCCACTATTTAACTGTATTAATGAAACTGTTTTCAGGAGTGCTTATTAGTTCTTCTTCATATGAGTTATACATATTTGTCTTTTTATTCTTCTTTCACTTAATGTCTTATAAATATCTTGGCCATATTTATTGATGGCTACATGATGGTCCATCAGGTAGATATGTCATTTAAAGCAGAAATTAGCTTCTCTATGTAGATGACTCTTTTCTTCTCTTGGGTTATGTTATTAACATATATCTTCAGAAGAGGTAGCATTAGGTAAAAGTATATGGATTTTTATGGGTTTTGATACATGATATCAAATTGCTGCCAACAATTTGTACTATCATTAATAATGAGAGTATCTTACCTATTCTTGTTAGTATTGCTTATATATTGGCCCGTATATAACTGGCCAAAAATATTACTTCATTTTTTATAATGTATGGGACTGAGCATTGTTTCTCTTCTGTGAATTATCTGCTTTTTTCTATGGTAAAGATTTTATTAGGGTCTTAATTTTTTCTAACAGTTTGTTTCATTTTTTACTTTAGTAAAAATAATGGTCTTTTGCCATTTATGGAAATTATTTTTCTTCAATTGCTCTTTCCCATTTTATTGTATTTTTTTAAGCATGCAAGAATATTTAGTATTTGTATTACATAAGATCTGTTTATCTTTGATAATCTCTTTAATAATGTAGAAGATCCCTCTATTAGTAATTTTAAAGATTTAATTTGTTTTTTTTTAATTTTTCATATTATATTTTGATGTTCAATTATTTAATTCATCTAGTATGCCTTTAAATTGGTTTTTTAATTGGCTGACTAGTTTTTACAACACTATTTATTACAAATTATTTTACTTTCTCATTTTTCTGATAGTTCCTTTTGGTTTAATATGTGATTGAGTCTGTTCGGGAGATATTCCATTTTTGTGATCTCTCCATCTCTTTTTGTTTCCATGATGTTTTAATTATTTTATGAAGTGTTTTAATATCTGGTAAGCCTCACTCACCCTCTCCTCTACTTTCTAAAAAATATATGACCAAAATTGTGATATCAGAATTACTGGGAAAAAATCCACAAGACAGCTTTTCATCCTTTCCTGTAGCCCAAGATCTTTGAAAAATTGAAAAAATTTTAGTTTCTCCATCAGATATTTATATTTAACAATTTCATTTCTTTGTTAATTTCTATATTATTTATAATTTTGAATCAAATTATGCATTTCATTGACATTTCGAATGTGTCAGCATCTATATGGGCAAAGTTTTCCTCAGTGCTTTTAGGGTCCCTGACTGAGTATGAAAATTAAACTGATAAAGACAAATTAACAGGAGAAAAACATACATATTTATTTAATGTAAGTTAGGTGTGACCTGGGGCCCTTGTAAGGAAATAAGACCTGAAGACACAGTGGGACCTGTGCATTGCTCCACGAGAGTGGATGGGCAGTGCACAGTAGCAGAGGATGTGGCAGGTAAAAGGAGTACGGGGCGAGTGTAGAAAACTGGGGGAGACTTCATAAGGCCTGTGTACTCACATCCTTCTCAGAGTCCCTCTGAGTTGGGGTAAGGTTACTCTTTTCCTCTTGGTATATGGAGGGCAGGGAGCCTCTCACATGAGGGTCCCTGTTTCAAGGAAGAAAAGGGGTAGGAAGGCCAGAGTGACCTTGTTTTTGCCATTTTCTTCAATTCCTTCAGTTTAAAATATTCAGTATGCCAAGGTGCCATATTTTGGGGTAGTGTGTGCTGAACTTAACCACATGTTTTTGTATCTCTTCTACATCTGTGTTGTTAACACCCTCTCTCATATCTCACTTTGGGTATGTTTACTTTTTTCCTCTTAGTTTTTATTTGTCAGAGTTTTGTTTACATGAATGTCTAAATGAAAATGATTGGACAACCTCTTCAAGTTGTCTCTGAAAAGGGAGAGGATGAGAACATGCCCTTAGGTAGGTCTGGGGTTCGAAACAACGAATAGATCTGGTCACCTCCTTTCTGTCTCCTGTATGAAGCTACCAGCCACTGAGCAGGGACTGGTGAGGTGTTCCACAGACTGGAAGGGGGTTGCTCTGGAGGGAACCCGCCCTGAGGTGAGGGCACTTGTGTTTCATCGGTGACGATGACCAGAGGTCAGTGTTTGTTTGTGATGCATTTTGGTTGTTGCTGAAGATTTTCCTTTTTAGATGATTTTGTAGACATTCTTAACAAAGATAAGGATAGGATGTTTCTGTCATTTTCATGAATTGTGCCAGCTTCCCTTTCTTATATTCCTTTTTGTCATTCTGTAAATATTTGTGCAAAGTAAAAATTGGAATGAAGTGGGCACACAGATAATAGTTCACCTCGAGCAGTGGTTCTTAAAGTCTGGTCCTTGGACCCTGCAGTATCAGCATCACCTGGGAATTGGTTAGAGAATGCAGATTCTCAGGCTCTACCAATTACTGAACCAGAAACTCTGGGCATGGCCCTGCAGCCTGTGTTCATCAGCCCTTAAGGTGATTTTGAGACTAAAAGTTGAGAGCCACTGGCCTAATTTCTTTTTTTTCTCTTAAGATTTTATTTGTTTATTTTTCAAGAGAGGGGACGGGAGGGAGAGAAACATCAATCAGTTGCCTCTCATATATGCCCTGACCAGGGACAAATCTGAAATCCAGGCATGTGCCCTGACTGGGAATTGAACCAGCAACTTCTTGCTTTGTGGGACGATGTTCAGCCAACTGAGCCACTCTGGTGAGGGCCCTACTTTCTTTATAACCCCTTTGAATGAATTCTTTAATAGCAGGTTTATACTTGTTTTCCAGAGTCTCCCATGCAGTAATAAAGAACTCTACAGGAGTTTGAAAGGACTCCTGTAGAGATCTAAACCTCTTCCCTTCACCCCTCCTAAATAATTGTTACTGAGTAGATCAAGTACCCTAAATAAAATTCAGGAAAGTTACGTGTAACTTAAAAGTTATATGAAATTGGCTGTTGTCTAAATATCCATAACAGAGCATGTAGCCTGGAAATTTTCAGTCTTGTAAGAAAAAAATGGAAACTACCCCAAAAATGGGATAACATGAAACATGCTTCATATTTTATAAAGCATTTTATGTATTGTTTCTGTAAAAAGTATCTTTTGTCACTCATCACAGAATAGTACTTTCAAGTGGAGTTGAACCATTCCTAGAAACTGTGACTCATTCTGTTTATCGGTTGACCCCCTGCGTAGAGTACAGCGGTCTTGATGCTGCCTGAACTCGTTTCAGGCCACTGAGCTCTGCTGTCAACCTCCCACCTTTAGCCTTGAATAGGTCAGTAAATCATGAAGCCTCTGACCACAGATTGAATACATTTCTCACTTATCCATTAATCTTAAGTTTTTGGTTCTAATCATTCTTTAAGCAATAAAATGAGCTGGAAAATTAATACAAAATACCTTCAAGTTTTTATTAATAAATTACATTTAGTTTTTTTTTAAAATATCACTAATTCAAAAGGTCCTAAATCCTTTTTAAGTGTTTTATTGATTATGCTATTACAGCTATCCCATTTTTTTCTCCTCTTTACCCCCTTCTCCCCTGCACACCCCTCCCACCAGCATTCCCCCACCTTAGTTCATGTCCACAGGTCATACATATAAATTTTTTGGCTTCTCCATTTCCCATACTGTTCTTAACCTCCCCCTGTCTATTTTGTACCTACCAATTTATGCTACTTATTCTCTGTACAATTTCCCCCCTTCTCCCCCTCCCTGCTGATAACCCTCTATACGATCTCCACTTCTATGATTCTCTTCCTGTTCTAGTTGTTTGCTTAGTTTCTTCTTGTTTTAGGTTCAATCGTTGATAGTTGTAAGCTTGTTGTCATTTTAATGTTCATATTTTTTTATCATCTTTTCTTAGATAAGTCCCTTTAGCATTTCATAAAATAAGGGCTTGGTGATGATGAACTCCTTTAACTTGACTTTATCTGAGAAGCACTTTATCTGCCCTTCCATTCTAAATGAGAGCTTTGCTGGATAGAGCAATCTTGGATGTAGGTCCTTGCCTTTCATGACTTGGAATACTTCTTTCCAGGCCCTTCTTGCCTGCAAAATTTCTTTTGAAAAAATGAGTAGTCTTATGGGAACTCCTTTGTAGGTAACTGTCTCTTTTTCCCTTGCTGCTTTTATGATTCTCTCCTTATCTTTAATCTTGGGTGATGTACTTTTAATGTGTCTTGGTGTGTTCCTCCTTGGGTCCAATTTCTTTGGGACTCTCTGGGCTTCCTAGACTTCCTGGAAGTCTATTTCCTTCCCCATATTGGGGAAGTTTTCCTTCATTATTTTTTCAAATAAGTTTTTAATTTCTTGCTCTTCTTCTTCTCCTTCAGGCACTCCTGTGATTCAGATGTCAGAGCATTTAAAGTTGTCCCAGAGGTTCCTAAGCCTCTCCTCATTTTTTTGCATTCTTTTTTCTTCATTCTGTTCTGATTGAGTGTTTATTTCTTCTTTCTGCTCCAAATTGTTGACCTGAGTCTCGGTTTCCTTCCCATCACTGTTGTTTTCCTGGATATTTTTCTTTATTTTACTTTGCATAGCTTTCACTTCTTTCTCTCTTTTGGGTCTGTACTCAATCATTTCTGTGAGCATCCTGATCACCAGTATTTTGAACTATGCATCTGATAGGTTGGCTTTTTCCTCATCACGTAGTTTTTTTTCTGGAGTTTTGATCTGTACTTTCATTTGGGCCATATTTCTTTGTCTCTGTGCGCCTGTTAATATTGTAGGGGTAGAGCCTTAGATATTCATCAGGGTGGGGCAGTCTAGATGAATGTTTCTTCATTAACTCCTTGGTTGTTGAACTTCTATACAGTTTGATTTTCTAGCAGTTCTGGTTTTTTGGGTTTTTTTTTTTTTTTTAGTTTTATTTATTTATTATTAGAGAGGGGAAGGGAGGGAGAAAGAGAGGGAGAGAAATATCAATGTGTGGTTGCTTCTTGCGTGCCCCCTACTGGGGACCTGGCCTGCAACCCAGGCATGTGCCCTGACTGGGAATCAAACAGTGACCATTTGGTTTGTAGTCCAGTGCTCAATCTACTGAGCCACATCAGCCAGGGCTGTTTTTTGTTTTTAAATTGGTTGTTGTCCTTCTTTTGATTATGCAAGGAAGCAAAGCGTATCTAATTATACCTCCATCTTGGCCAGAAGTCAAGCTCCTAAATTTCTTACTGCTGATCTGATTTTGATATATTTTTTCCAAAAAATAGACAGGAATTGGGATTACCTATTCAGTCCCCAATGAAAGTTAATAAAAATACAAACTTGGTATTTAAGCATTTGAAGTGACCAAGAACTGGAAGTGACCTTCTTATGCATATCCAGCCCCCAACACCCCACCTTCAAATTGATGCGAGGCCTGCAGGGTGAATGGTGTGGCTCAGAGACCTGGAGCTACACCAGGTCATCGAGGCTTCCTTGCCCTTCCCAGAAAAGATAAGGTCCAATTGAGCATTTCTGTCTTATATTTTTTCAGCAAACCTGGTACACATTGTGTTTCTGCAGTATCCATTTTGCTAATATTCTAGATAGTGGCCATTTCCTTCAGGGTAATTGATAGAAATTTTAGGTGCTCCACAAGTTGAGATGCTACAATAGTGTTTGTTTCCTGTGACGTGGGTTTAGGAAACAGCTGGTCAGTAGTGGCTCAGAAGGACTGAACTTTGTGAAGTCTCTTGAGGAGTTGCCATGAGTCCTTTGTTGTCTAAAAGTTATTTATTCTGACTGTTTCCAAAGCCTGCCGTTATTCTAAACCACCATATTTTAGGTAAGGACCATCCTTTCTTAGTTGCATGTAAAAGAAATTAAATAATACCATTTGGTTATTGATAAATGTGTGTAAGTTGTGTGTATGTGTGTTGGAGGGAGAGTGAAGAAAAGTCTTGTGAAAAGTCATTTCACTTTTTAAAAATGTGCTAACTTTAGTATGCATGGGAGAATTAGTTTTTGAAATACCAATTCTGAGGAATAAGGGCTCTGTAATATAGAATACTCATAGATATAATAATATGGTATAAAATAATTTTAAGTCTTAGAAACTATTCCTCAAAGCTAAACAGAAAACTTTTAAAAACTGTAGAAACAGGCAGGGCAGGGGAGAATAATGGGGAAAAAGGGAACTGTAATTGAACAGCAATAAAATTTTTTAGAAATAAACTGTAGAAACATAGGGCAGAGAAGTTGACATTTTAAAAATCCATGTATAAAATCCCCAATTCTAAAAAAATATTTTAAGGTGCCTGTTTGCATCTGATCTGAGATAGTTTGTATTTATTTTTCAAGGTGGAGGCAGGAGGTTAGAGAGACTTTAAAAATGGTCCAGTTTGTCTTCTTTTGAAAACTAATTTAAGGTAGAAATAAAATAGCTGTTAACTAGTAAAAGTACAGAACTGGTAGGTTTGAAAACTGGAAGGAAATCTTATATATTTTGTCATTGTCTGCAAGTCCTCAGTTCCTGAATAGATTTTTTTTTTAAATTACATGTTTTAACACAGCCTGATGTAAAGTAGGGGGAAAAAATATCTCAAGGAAGTCCAAGTACCTTTAGAAAGAAGCAATTAAAATATTTGAGAGGAAGTTGAAACTTGTTTTTAAGAGACATATACTCTGAGGAAAAGGAGGAGGACAGGAAACAGATTCCCTGCATTACAATTAGTAGGTCTCCCCAAAGGCTGGTGAGGATGTGGAGGAATGGAGTCACCCAGACATGCTTCAGTGATGGGGATAGAAAAGGGATAGACACTCCAAAACAGATTGTGGCAGCTCCTTTGCAAACTAAACGGTACACTTACCATGTGACCCACAATTGCATCCTTACACATTTACCTCAGAAATTACTTACTTTCATGCAGGAACTGGCACACAAATGTTCGTAGCAGCTTTATTAATAATAGCCAATAGTGAATGAATGAATGAATTCAGTGGGTGAATGGTTAAACAAACTGTCGTACCATGAAATTCTACCCAGCAAGAAAAAAGAACAAATTATTAGTACGCATAACAACTTGGATATGAACCTTAAAGAAATTTTGCTAAGTGGAAAAAAAAAAAAAGCCAATCTCAAAAGGGCATAGACTTCATGGTTCCGTTTATGTAAAATTTGTGAAATAACGTAATTACAGATTTGGAGAATAGGCTTTTGGTTGAGCAAGGGAGGGTGTGGTTACAAGAAGGTGACGTGGGCAGCCTTGTGGTGATAGTACAAGTGAATGTCTTGATTGTGTTTGTTACACAAGACATAAGACTGCATAGAGCTCCCTTGCACCCCCCAGCACATGCTTACACAAGTGCACATGTGACTGGTGAAGTCTGAATAAGCTCTGGAGGGCACCAGTGTCAGTTCCTTGGGTTTTGATATTGTACCAGTACTCAGATGCTAGCATGGGGGAAGTTCAGGGTGGATGCGTAAGACCACACTGTGCATTTCTGGACAACATCCTGTAAACCTGTAACTGTTTCCAAGGAAAAAGTTAAAAACAACAATTCTTCCAGTGGTACCCTCCTCCCAAAGAAAGACTGAATACAGTGAGTTCATATAGTTCGAGGAGAGAAGAAAACCTGATGCATTTATACCCAAATGTTAGTTGTGGTCATCTGTTTTTGGTGATTTCAGAAGGATTATTAAAAATGCTGTCACACTGACAGATTTTTAGTGTTGTCTTTTAGTGGTCCTGTAGTTTGACAGCTGATTGGCAGCTAAGTGTTTATCAAAAACAGTTTGGAAAGATATTTGTTTACTATTTGTATTTAGAAATTCGCTTAGAAATTTATAGAGATTTCATATTTCTCCCTTGATCATGGCACATGTATTTTAGTATCATAAAATTCATACTCTCCAACAATATAAAAACATCTGAATTATAAACATTTAAACCATAGGTTTTAAATTTATTCTTAGTCTTGGTTATTTATCTTGAATGAAAAATTATTGTAAACTTTAATATTATGTAAAGATTAGGAGAATTGTTCTTAATTTATATTCAAATTATATTATTTCTCTTTTAACATGAGATTTTCATTAACTCTGTTTTCATTAACTCTTCCATTAACTCTTTTACCGGAAAGGTCATCCCGGTTTTCCTCACACGATCCATTCCTTTCCTCCTGGCAGCTGTGGGGCCATACTCAGTCCCAGCCCCTCACTGCCTTTTAGTACTTAGCAGCTGTGTTAAAGGCTTAGTTGCAGAATTGGTTAAAATGGTTCCTAAAATGAGCTTGATGGATGTTTAGAAATATTTTATATATCCCATGGTACCCATATGCCCCATTAAAACATATAATTGAGAATTGATTATGCCATCTTAACTGGTAATGGGATTTTTTGTTGTTTTGAGTAATTTATCCATTTGAAATTGGCAGTGGTGTCTAACGTGGCAGTTGCAGTTAGATAGAACTTGAGCGATTATCTGGAGTTGAAATAAAGGAAACACAGACCTGGGTTGATAATGGTGTAAAATGATTACTCCTGGCTCCTGGTAGGAAAAAACTTCTTTCGTGGATTCATCTTTTTAATCTTAGGGCTGTGTTCTGAAGTTCTATAATCTTTATATTTGTCTTGCTTTCCCCGTATACTAAATGACATCTTAAATGTGGAAAAAGCCCTGGCTGGCGTAGCTCAGTGGATTGAGCGCGGGCTGGGAACCAAAGTGTCCCAGGTTCGATTCCCAGCCAGGGTACATTCCTGGGTTGCAGGCCATAAACCCCAGCAACCGCACATCGATGTTTCTCTCTCTCTCTCTCTATCGCCCTCCCTTCCCTCTCTAAAAATAAATAAATAAAATATTAAAAAAAAATGTGGAAAAAAGTGTTATTTTCTCTTGTAGAAAGTGATCCATGCTTTATTTTTTCCATAGTCATTCTAAAATTCACATGTTATTAAACCTCTAGACTTGAAATATTCCCTCAGATGTCCTTCTGTCACTTCACCATTCCCAAATATGGTCGTTTCCTGGCAAAAACTGGGCTGATGATTCCAGGACAAACAGCAGAATTAGGACATTGCACCCAGGCGTGTAGCCGAGGGTGAATCTTCTCAGCCACTGCGCAGGACAGTTATTTTAACGGGTGCCCTGTGCTTTTTCACCCTTGCCCTGAGTGCGGGGCTGGTGTAGTGGGACTGCTCACTTTCCGGAGATACTGGGGGCCAGCCCTGAGACAGGACAGGGGCTCGGAAACAGTGTGAGCCCGTGCAGGGCAGCTGGGAATATTTCAAACCAGTGTGTAACATGTTTTTAAAATTAGAGTTATTTTTTTCCTTTAAGTCATTTAAAATTCCTAATCCAAACCTCCCACTCTGTAAAAGTTGAGACAGGAACAGATTTCATTCCAATACAGAAAACCTAAGCTAAAAAACTATAGGACTTAAAGTGAGAAACCTGAGAGAATTGAACTCTTGAAGCAGAAGTCTTGAGAAGAGTGACAGTTTTCAAGTTACATGACTGTATCTCTCTATATAGGTGATTTTAATTCAGTTAAATCATCATCTTCCTTATTGAAAACCCCTTTGGTGATTTCTACCTAGATCTTTGTTTTTGAGCTGCTTATTCTGGAATTATTTTTTTTTTCAAGATTAATTGAACTTTGTTCGAAGTGTTTGAAGTGTACTTAATCTATTTTAAGGTTGACTTATCCCAATGCACTTGGCAACCATGGAGCCCTCGAACAGATAGGTTGATTGATGGCTGAAGTGAAACAAATGACAAGACATCCTCTTCAGTTCTCTTTTTTCTGCTCTTGTGAGCACACTCTAAATTCTTTGCAGATTTATTAAAGGCACTGAAATGTGACTAATTCTGAAATGTCTGAGTGGGGCCAGGTTAGGACGATTCTCAGCACTGCATTCGTCCTGGTTTGTGGTAATATTTCGTATCATTTCCTTTGCAAGAATTTGCTGTTTTAACTAATGCTGGCATTCATATTAGCCATCAGCTGTTGGTCACTGCTGTGTGTCTGGTGATTCACATGTCACCTCCCATGATCCTGCCAACAGCCTTATGAAATAGGTCTTTTTTTGTACAGAGGAGGAAGTTGAGACACAAAGAGATTAGGTTAGTTATAGCTAGTAATAGATACTCTGGCTTGGGTTTCTCTGAAGCAAAGACCAATATGAGGATTTTGCTGCAGGAAGTTTGCTTGGGAGGTGATCCCAGGAAGCAGGAGTGGCAGAGCAGAGAGAGTGAGCAGAAGAGGAAGTCAATAAAGGGACGGATTGGTCCAGTGGCTGCCATAGCCAAGAGTCTACATCTCCACCAGGATCTCTGAAAAGTGTTCAGAATACCTCCTAGAATCGCCCATCCAAAGGGTGGGAGACTGGGGCTCTGGTGCACTGACTTCTGTCACCCAGTGATGGAAAGCTGCCTCAATTCCCCAGAACTTTCCAGTCATGCTGGCTTACAGGTTCCAGGATTCAGCGAATACTCTGACCAGAAAAACAGAGATGCACAGGCATGGCCTTGAGGTGAGGCCTTGTGGGCATACGAAGGAGATCACAAAGAGCTGCCTGCCAGCACTACAGCTGAAATCAGAGGTGCGCCGAAGGGATGTGGCATGAAGCACCAAAAGCATCTGCTAAAAGGGGTAGGACCCCAGCCCGGATTGATTGATTCCAGAACCTGGGCTTTCAGGTCACATCTCCCAGTAAACAAAGATTAGGGTGATATGGAAATACAGGGAATGCACATAGGGATTATAACAGTATGAATAGAATACACATCATCAATATTATACATAGAATTGTTGTACTCAGGAAGATTTACTTTCCTGTTTGTGTTTCTTTGATTAATATTTATTTGTATTTCTTACATACGAGCTCCAGAAAGTATCCAGCCATTTACTATGAAAACTAGAGACATTTATTGAAGAAGATACAATATACAAGAAACATTGTACACAGGACAATGACGCCTTAGTCCCCTTCAAAGTAGGCACCTTGGGACCTCACACAGTTCTCCCAGTAGCCATCAGCTGACCTGTTGTATTTTCCTGAATCTCACTGATGCTCTGAAATTTTTTCCCTTTCAGAGATTTTAGTTTTGGGAAAAACAAGAAGTCATAGGGCACCAAATCTGGGCTGAGTCACCTGGGTCATTTGATGTTTTCCCGAAAAACTCTGCTCAAGATGTGATACATGAGCAGGCATGTTGTCAGGATGAATCTGCCAATCACCAGTTGCCCACAGCTGCGGCCTACTGAATCATCAGAATAGTTTCCAAGGAGGAATGTTCAACCTTGATGCAAAATTTAATGCAGATTTTGAATGTGACAGCCACATAGTACACATGCTCACTCAGTGATGTCTACCGCCCCCACTGACTAGCATAGAGAAGTTGTCATTGTTCACACACGCACATTCTAGTCCACTCTCCTTGGCTGCTAGGTTACATCAAGGTCGCACAAGCCATTCTTGTTATATTAACAACAGCTGGACTTTCTCCAGATAGGCCTTCATATATGTAGATTAGGATGGAAGAAGAATGTCCAGAATAGTCTAAGTATTGGGGACTATAACCAGTTTGGAATAAAAATATACTCCCATTATTGAGTTTTTATGATACATCGCCTACAGGATTATGTAGAACTTGAGATTTGTGAAATGTGGGGTTGGGTTTTGTGGGTGTAGGGAATGGCTAAGCCATACCAGTCACATGGGACTTGTAGGCATCGTTCAAAGTTAGTACGGCTGTGGCAGCGGTGGTGGTTTTCCCTCTCCTCACCCTAGGATATGTTCACTGATTTTAGAGAGCGGGGGAGGAAGGAAGAGAAGCATCGATGTGAGGGAGAAAAGTCGGCTGTCTCTGGTACGGATCCTGGCTGGGGATTAAACCTGCACCTGAGGTTTGTGTCCTGACCAGAAATCCCACCTGCAGCTTTTTGGTGCGCCGGATGACACTCCAACCAGCTGAGCTGCCCGGCCAGGCAACTGTGGTTGTTTGTTGTTGTTAAAAATCTCTCGGTAACATCCCAAAGAATTTTTAATTGAAATATAATTGGCATATAACATTGTGTAAGTTTAAGGCGTACAACATGTTGATTTGATACATTTATGTATTACAATATGAATACCACTGTAGAGTTATCTAACACCTCCCACTTCAGATAATTATTTCTTCTTTGTGGTGAGAACAGTTAAAATCTAGTCTCTTAGAAATTTTGAAGTGAGTAATACAATATTGTTGACTGTAATCACAGTGCCGTGCATTAGATCTCCAGAACTTTGTCATCTTCTAACTGCAAGTGTGTACCTTTGACCTAGATCTCCACAGTTCCCACCACCCAGCCCCTGGCAACCGCCATTCTACCGTCCGTCTGTCCTATGAGCTTGGTTTTTATAAGTGATGTCACACAATATTTGTCTTTCTGTCTGGCTGATCTCAGTATAATGCCCTCAAGGCCCATCCATGTTGTCTCAGAGGACAGGATTTTCCTCTTTCTCGTGGCTGGGTGATACTCTGTTGTACTTACACACATCTTCGTCATCCACTCATCCACTGACAGGCATTTGGGCCATTTCCTTACCTTGGCTGTTGTGACTAGCGCTGCAGTGAATGTGGGCTGCAGGTATCTTTTCAATGTACTGTCCTCATTTCCTTTGGCTAAATACCCAGGCTGGATCATGTGATAGTTCTACCTTTGATTTTTTGAGGAAATGTCACATTGTTTTCCACAGTGGCTGTACCAGTTCACAGCACCACCGAAAATATACACACATTTCCTTTTTCCCACCTCCTTGCCAACTTGTTTGTCTGTCTTGATAACAAAACCATTCTCACAGGTGTGCGATGATATTTCATGTTTTTGATCTGCATTTTCCTGATGATCAGTGATGTTGAGCATCTTTTCATGTACCTATTGGTCATTTGTATGTCTTCTTTGGGAAAATGTCTATTAAGATCCTCTGTGCATTTTTTAAATTAGATTTTGTTGGGGTTTCTTTGAGTTGTATGAGTTTTAATATCCCAAAGTTGTCAGCACTCCCCAGAGGTGAACCAGAGAGAACAGTGCCTTGGTGAAATTTTTCAGTGTTTTGGGCCCTATGTTTATGCCAGGACAGTAGGTAGCTGAAACTTGGTTCTCCTGCCAAACTCACCCAAGCATGGTACCTGCCACAGGGTAGGTGTTGCAACATACTTGTTTAAGGCAAAGAATTCAAGTGGTTATTTTTTCAATTCTCCAGCTAGTCAGATTTGGGCAGGAGCTGGAATTCATGTAGACAGCTTATTTGGAGTATTCCGTATTGCTGCACAATAGATCACTACAAACTGAATGGCGCAGACAATGCAAATTAGCTCACAGCCAGAAGTCCAGGCCTGGCCTGAAGACGGGGCTGACTGCTTAGGGTCCCAAGGCTGCAATCAGGGTGTCAGCCAGGCCAACGTCTCTGTGTTCTTACTTTCTCAGCTCGACCTTGAAGAATCACTGCTCATTTTAATTATAAAGCTCTTTCATGTCATTTCATTTAAGTTTAACATTTAATATTGGGTTATAATATTTCTGTCCCAAATATTTAGATGAGTAATGTAAAGCTCAGAAAGGTTAACTGACTTAGCCTGATTGTGCAGTTAATAAACAACAAAGCCCAGACAGTTTTCTACTAGATCACAATGGCTACATTCTTGCTTTTTAAGAAACATTTAGGACTTCTGGCCAAGATGGAGGCATAGGTGGACGCACCGTCCGTACCTCCACGCACAACCAAGATTGGAACAGCAACAATTTAGAGGTAGAATAACATCTGGAACTGACAGAAAATTGATCTGAATGGAAGTCGGACAGTCAAGAAGTTGAATTAGACCCGTGCATCCAGACCGGTAGGAGGGGCGGAGACTAGCAGCCAGGCGCGGGTCGAGGTGCGGAGAGCAGAGAGAGTTGGGCGTGTAAGGCATCTGGGGTGCGCAAGATCACAGAAGGTGGACCCTGAGGCACACAGAGAGACACCCAGCCTCACAGGAGAGGTCCTTGGAAGGTCCCATGGCATGCACAGGACCACCCACATGGGAATTGGCACCACAGGGGCCCAGTTTGCTTGGGGGAAGCAGCAGAAGGGACTGAGGTCCCATGGAGAACAGCAACCGCCATCCTTCCCTTTCGACCCCGCCCCCACATACAATGTCACAATCCAGCGACTGGGGTGCCCAGAACCTGGTGAACACCTAAGGCTTCGCTCCTCACCATAACAGGTGTGACCAGACCAAAAGAGAGAGAGAGAAAGAGAGAGATATGGCTCAAAGAGAAGAACAAATCAAAGCCCCAGACCTCATCCTTTTAAGTAACCGAGAGATAGCCATCCTATCAGATGCACAGTTCAAAACACTGGTGATCAGGAAGCTCACAGAATTGGTTGACTTTGGTTGCAAATTAGATGAACAAATGCAGGCTACAATAAGAGAAATGAAGGAAAATGCACAGGGAACCAATGGTGATGGGAAGGAAACTGGGACTCAAAACAATAGAATGGATCAGAAGGAAGAAAGAGTCAACCAAACAGGAAAAAATGGAGAAATAAGAATTCAAAAAAAAAAAAAAACGAGGAGAAGCTTAGGAACCTCCAGGACATCTTTAAACGTTCCAACATCTGAATTATAGGGGTACCAGAAGGAGAAGAGGAAGAGCAACAGATTGAAAACTTATTTGAACAAATAATAAAGGAGAACTTCCCCATTCTGACAAAGGAAATAGATTTCCAGGAAGTCCAGGAAGCTCAGAGAGTCCCAAAGAAGTTGGACCCAAGAAGGAACACACAAGGGCACATCATAATCACATCAGCCAAGGTAAAAATGAAGGAGAGAGTCCTAGAAGCAGCAAGAGATAAGGGGACAGTCACCTACAAAGGAGTTCCCATCAGACTGTCAGCTGATTTCTCCAAAGAGACCTTACAGTCAAGAAGGGGCTGGAAAGAAGTATTCCAAGTCATGAAAGGCAAGGACCTACATCCCAGATTGCTCTATCCAGCAAAGCTTTCATTTAGAATGGAAGGGCAGATCAAGTGCTTCCCAGACAACGCCAAGTTAAAGGAGTTCATCACCACCAAGCCCTTATTTTATGAAATGTTAAAGGGACTTATCTAAGAAAAGAAGATAAAAAAATGTATAGTAAAATGACAGCAAACTCACAATTATTAACAACCACACCTAAAACAAAACCAAAAGAAACTAAACAAACAACTAGAACAGGAACAGAACTACAGAAATGGAGATCACATGGAGGGATAGCAACAGGGGAGTGGGAGGAGGAAAGAGGGGGGAAAGGTACAGAGAATAAGTAGCATAGATAGTAGGTAGAAAATAGACAGGGGGAGGGCAAGAATAGTATGAGAAATGTAGAAGCTAAAGAACTTGTAAGTATGACACATGGACATGAACTAAAAGGGGGGAATGTGGGTGGGAGAGGGTGTACAGGGTGGAGGGGAGTGAAGGGGGGAAATGGGACAACTGTAATAGCATAATCAATAAAATATATTTAAGAAAAAGAAACAAAAAAGAGAAACATTATTGAGTCCTTACTTTGTGCCAGGCTCTGAGCTGGGTGATATTAAAGTGATAACATATGGCCACAGTCCTCCAGGAAGTCCAAGCCTTTACCTGTTGTATGTAATGCATAAGCCAGCTGTGAAAGTTTGAGCACAGTGTTATACCTCAGGATGGAGTAGCAAATTCTACTTGAGTTGAGCGATTAACTGGGAAGTCGGTGTTGAAAGACAGGCATCTCTGCTGTGAAGAGTGGGAGAGGTGGGGGAAGGCCGTTTCAGCAGGGCAACTGCCTGAGCAAAGGTAGCAGGAACAAGTGCAGCCAGTTAGGGGAGAGGAGGTGGTTGTATTGGAGGCACCCACCAGAGTTTAACACTGGCAGCTTGGAGGGCAGCTATGAGTAGGTGTTTATACCCATTTCATATTTCAGTTTCTTTTCAAACCTGACCCACATCATTCTGTTTCCTTAGCTGAACTAGATGCAGAGCACGCCCGGAAGGTCCTGGAGATGGAGCATACCCAGCAAATGAAGCTGAGAGAGCGGCAGAAGTTTTTTGAAGAAGCCTTCCAGCAGGACATGGAGCAGTACCTTTCCACAGGTTACCTGCAGATAGCGGAGAGGCGAGGCAAGTGACCGGTTGTGGGGATGGCTTCTTGGGTGTGTGGAGATGGTGTCAGCTGCCCCCCGAAGTGGAACATGGGATAAAGTCCCCCCAAATCAGAGCATCAGCCTCATATTTGTCTTGCCATTGTTTTTGTCTCTTTCTATAGATCTGGGCTTTAGTTGAAGATATTTAGAAAACATGAAATATGCTAGGGGGAAAAAAGACAAAAGAAACATTACCAATAATTCTGCCACACACAACAATCCTTAGTACTATGTTAGAATGGTTCTTTCCAGTCTTGTGTGTGTGAGAGAGTCTGTTTATATAATTGGTATCAAACTGTATATATATATATATCTGGCTTTATATGTACCTTTTCTTAATACTCTGTGGGACCTTCCCCCTTATATTATTAAAAATTCTTTGAAAGGGTATGTTTTAAAACCTGTATCTTCATTGTCAGGATGGATCCTAGTTGAACATTTAGATCCTTTACCTCTGTGAAGGGTGCTGTGATGAACATATAAATGTATAAATGTTAGGTGCCTCTCTGATAGTTCCATAGGGCAAACTGAGTAGCAGAGAAAAAAGGTACTGGTTCCTTCATCAGCCTCTCCTTTCCAAGACCTGGGTGCCTCAGGGGGGTGGTGGGGGCAGCAGGGGCAGCCTGCATTGTTCTCTCAGGCAGCACTGAGAGGGAGGGCAGGAGCAGCCTCCTGTCACAGACAGTGTGGCGAGGTGCCCTGAGCTCTCCCATGCACTTGCCTTTCTGTCTGGGGCATCTCACCTCCTGGAAACCCCCTCTCCATCCCAAATGTCACTGTACTCAGAGTCCATACTCTTCTCAGGCTTGCCCAGTGCTGGACTTTGTCCTCTATACCCTGACCCTCACTGCAGTCCCCACCTTATCTGCTGCCTTCACTCTGTTTCGTAGAACGGGTCAATCAGTTCTATGTCTACCCCAAAGAGAGGTTATAGAAATCAAAGAGTGAGGAAAGAAAGTAATGTAGGAAAAACAAATGAGTAGTGATATGTGAATGCCTCAGAATGCACTGAAGAATGCATTATGCGAATAATGCTTTTTAAATTCACATTTCACAGTGGGGAGGTGAAATTTAACCTCTTTATCTCCAAATTCAGCTCTCCCTCTCTATGTTCCACTGATCTAGAGTCTTCATCTAGGAAAGTCAGCCTGCCTGTTTCCTCAGAGTATGTCCAGCATTCAGTTTTTTCAGTGTTTGGTTCTGGTTCACAGGACAGCTATCCCTGTTTGCTCCAGGGATGTGTGTCCTGTCATGGGCAGAAGCTGAGAAGGACGTTGTCTTGATCAACTTAGGCTGCCATAACAAAATACCACAGACTGGGTGTGGCGAAAGCAATGCAAGTTTATTTCTTGTGGTTCTGGGGACTGGAAGTCCTAGAACAAGGTGCTGGCTGATTTGGTTCCCTGTTGGGGCTATCTTCCCGGCTCACTGGGTCCTTACGTGATGGGGAGAGAACATCTCTCTGGTGCCTCTTCTCGGGAGGGAACTGATCCCATTGCTAGGGCCCCACCCTCATTACCTCTTTTAAACCTAATGTCCCAAAGGCCCTGTCTCCAAATATCATCACAAGGTGGGTTAGGGATTCAACATACGAATTGGGAGGGGCACAAACATTCAGCCCATAACAGACATATATACCCTCACAAATTTTTTAAAATTTTATTTTTGATTTTAGAGAGAGGGGAAGGGAGGGAGAAAGAGAGAGACAAATACCGATGTGAGAGAGAAATACCAATCAGTTGTCTTCTGTACACACCCCGACCGGGTACCAAAACTGCACCCCAGGCATATGCCCCACAACTCAGGCATGTAGCCCAACTGGGAATCGAACAGGGAGCCTTTCAGTTTGCAGGATGATGCCGGACCAACTGAGCCACACTAGCCAGGTCCATACCCTGGCAAATTTGACCCACAAACTTGAGCATAATTATACCATGAGGACATGGAGGAGATAGGACAATGAAGAGAACAGTAACAGAAATTCTTATTGCCAAACACTTTGATGATGCTCCCCTCATTTGGTTTAGTGCAGCTGACATTTCCTGAGCACGTGCTAAGTGTTCACTGCATTCCTAGGCCCAGAGGAGGCAAAGAAAAAATGGAAGTGCCTCTTAAGCTGCCATTCTTGGGGAGACCCATGAACACCTGGAATGGGATGATAAAGTAATAGAAACACCTATTTCTGTTGGCAGTGAGCCCCTGACACAGGAACTAGCTGTGATGCAGAGTCCTCTGGGGCCAGCACAGTGCAGTGCTGGGCAGAGAGCAGTGCTCAGCCAACACTTGTTGATCAGATATCAGTTAAACATTAAGTAATAATTTTTTTTGTTTTGAGTACTTAAAAAAGAATTTTCTTCAAGTTTCAAAAAAGTATCGGGCTCACTTTTTTTTAGGTTAAAAAAAAAAGGTCAGGCATGTGTTGCCAATGTGTGTTGTTTCAAAAGCATTAAAGAAGAAAATTGAAGGATGTGGGCTTTTTAGCTTTCTGCTCCAGCTAGAGCTGAGAAGACTGTCAACAAACTGGCATGTCTCCACAGCCTGGTCAGAGCCGTCTGTCCCTTAGATTTCCCAGCCTGGTGAGTCACACATCTCTTTCCTACCTTGTATTCATCTCCACGGGTGAACGTGGGGGGTATTTAATTTAGAAGAATCAATCAACATGAAAAATCTCTACAGTGAACATGGTATTTTGGACTCATTCCACTAAACCAGAAATAGCTGTCTGAATTTTTTCTCATTTTCCAAAGCATCATTTTTTTAATTAAGACAAAATCATGGAAAGTTTTATTCAGAAATGATCAGAGTAAAGGGGGAAGGTGGTGAGGCTGGAGGACCCACAGAGTAGGGAATCTCTTGTGCTTGGAGAGGTAACCCTGAAAATGTTCTCTATCTGTGAAATTGTTTATGTTCTGCTTGTTCAATTTGGTTTTTTAGATTCAATTGGTGATAGATATGTATTTATTGACCTTTTGTTCATATTTTTTCTTCTTCTTAAAGAAAACCCTTTAACATTTCATATAATATGGGTTTGTTGGTAATAAACTCCTTTAGCTTTTTTGGCCTGGGAAGCTCTTTAGCTTTCCTTCAGTTCTAAATGGTAGGTTTGCTGGGTAAAGTAATCTTGGTTGCAGGTGCTTGCTTTTCATCACTTGGCATATTTCTTGCCAATCTCTTCTGGCCTGCAAAATTTCTGTTGAGAAATCAGATGACAGTCTTAGGGGAGCTCCCTTGTGAGTTACTAACTGCATTTCTCTTATTGCTATTTTAAGATTCCCTATTTGTCTTGTTTGGGGTTCTCTGTGTTCCCTGGACTTGCATGTCTATTTCATCAAGTCAGTGAAGATTTCTGTCATTATTTTTTCAAAAAGGTTTCCAATTTCTTGCTTTCTCCTCCCAGAACCCCATGATGTGAATGTCGGTGTGATTGAAGTAGTTGTCCCAGAGGCTCTGGCTCCTTCCTTACAGTCCTTTTTGTGGGTGTGAGTTTTTTCTCTTTGCTGTTCTGATTATGTGTTATCTGCTTCCTTATCTTCCCAATCTCTGATTGGATCCTGTGCTTCATCCACTCCACTGCTGATCCCTGTAACACACAGGTGGCAAACACAAGGCCTGCAGGCTGAATCCAGCCTTCCACTTTGTTTTGTCTAGCCCAGCACCTTGTTTCTTGTTTCTACACTGCGGCAGTGCTGAGCTCTCACTTAACACTTAAGGAGTAGTTACATTCATACAGTTCTAAAATTACATTCAGCCCTTTGAAGGCGACCTCAAGGCTAGCGTGGCCCCCAGTGAAAATGAGCTTGACACCCCTGCTGTAATGTATTCATTTCAATTAATATATTCTTCAGTTCTGACTGGTTCCTTTTTATGTTTTCTAGTTCCACTTTTATGTTTAAGTTCCTTGAGCATCCTTATAACCAATGTTTTGAACTCTGCATCTAGCTGATTGCTTGTCTCCATCTTATTTAGTTCTTTTCTGGAGTTTTGTTCTGTTCTTTCACTTGGAACATGTTTCTGTCTTTATTTTGGTTGCTTCTATTTGTATGTATTAGGTAGTATTGCTACATCTTGCAGGCTTGGTAAAATGGCCTTATGTAGTAGGTGTCCTATAGAGTCCAGTGGCACAGACTCTCCAATCACCTAAACTGGGTACTTGTGGTACACCCTCCTGTTGTAGTTGAGCCTTGATTGCTAGTGTGAATGTGAATGGAGGAATATACTACTAGGCCGACTGGCTGCAGCCACTGACCACCAACATCCGACCACCATGGAGGATCAGCAGTGCAGGGGCTCTGGTGCCTGCTGAGCCCACTCCTTCAGTGTGTTGCTCATGGAATGATTGGGAGCCCATGCTTCAACGTGGTCCAGGGCTGTACACTGGATGCTCAGGTTCTGGTACCTCCAGGGAGGTACAGGCCAAGGTCAGCCACCACCTGTGTTCTCTCTGGAGCCACTCAGCATGAGCTACAAAGCTATCTGAAGATGGCTGCTACTTGTGCAGAGCTTGGAGGTGCCCAGGCAAGGCCAAGCTGTGACCTGAAGCTGGCTGCTGCTAGTGCCAGTGCCAGGTCTGGGGCCACTTATGGAAAGGTACAGGACACGCTGAGGCCAGATGCTGCTTGTGTTGAGATTTTAGGAAAATCTGAAGCATGAGCCAACAGGCCATTTGTATGGAAAAGCCACTGGAAACAGCTTGTGTGGGCCTGAAAGTTGGGTGGGGTAAGGCCTCAGGGAATCACCAGGGCAGGGTGAAGGGTGTAAGCCTTGTTGATGGAGTCTCAGATATGGCACCCACCAGCTGGCTCTGTGGGAGAATGGCTTATGAAGGAAAAGGCCTCTGAGAGCACTTCTGTCTGGAAGAAAGCTGTCCCTCCAGCTCTCACTCTGATACTGACTTCCCATATGTCTGTGGTGCCTTTCAAGCTGCTGCCCTAGGGCTAGAGCTTAGAGAGAGTCTGAGTAATTCTGTGTGTGGGCCCTGTAAGAAGTGCTTTGGATTTCAGAAGCCCTCCATCTCACTCAGCCTCTATACCCACTGGCTTTTGCAGTCAGAAGTCATGGGGACTTCTCTTCCTGGCACTGGTACCCTCAGCTTAGGGGGCTTGGTGTGCAGTTGAGACCCCTCGCTCCTCGGGGGGACCTCCACAGGTGAGATATCCTCCCAGTTTTTAACAGCCACACATGGGTGTGGGACCAGCCCATTCTGTATCTCTGCCCTTCCTACCAGTCTTGATGTAGCTTCTGCCTTAATCCCTAGTTGTAGGACTTCCAGTCAGCTAGATTTCCAGTGGTTCTGAGTGGTGGCTGTTCTGTAGAGTTTAGTTGTAATTTTGATGTGATTGTGGCAGAATGTCGGTACTGCATTTACCTATGCTGCCATCTTGATTAGAAGCCTTTGAGATTACACACACACACACACACACACACACACACCTAGTCAAGACTTATATCATGGTCCATTACAGAGAATTTCCCTACATGTTTCATGTGTGCTTGAGAACGAGATTCTAAGTGATAGGCGTGGGTTCTGTATGTGTCCATTTAACCAAGCCTATTAGTTGGGCTGTTCAGATGTCCCCTATTACTAATTTTCACATTGCTTAATTATCAATTTTCAGAAACGTACATTTAACCTTCCTGTACACCCCCCATGGTAATGAATGTTACCACTTTTTTCATTCTACCAGTTTTATACTCATATAGTACTTTGAATTATCTTCCTGGAGAAGTGAACCTTTAAAAAAATCATTGAGTACAACGCTTGAGTCCAGTATTGCTTTTGTTTCCTCTTATGTCTGTTTTGTTTGATATTAATGTAGCTCTGTCAGCATTCTTCCCAAGTTCTTTACCTGCTTTCCACTTCTTAAAACAATGTCAGTGTTTCTGTGTCTTTGTTTTACTAGTGTCTCCTGTTAACTGAGTATTGCTGAATTTTATCACTTTAATTGGTTTTGTAATCTGTTAATGGCAAATTTGGTTCATTTACATTTATTGTGATTGCTGATATACCTAGCTTCATTAACGCCATATTTGTTACTATTTTCCTGAAATTTTTTCCTTTTTAGTCTATTTTGTTTCCTCTCCTTTAAGTTACACTTCTGACCTTCTTAAGAAGACAGCACAAACAGAAAAGGGAGCCTCTGCCCAGCCCTTCCAAAACTGGAATCAAAGCAAGGCCAGAAGCCTGAATGCCATGCCGACGGCCTTCATAGCCACACCAGAAAATCTGCATATCACTCATGTTCTGGCAGCCCAACACCCACAGAAGAGCGCCCCCAAGAACAACTCGGACCACTGTGCCGTCAGGCTCCTCTGACCAGTCAGCCTTAAAGAAGCTCCAGGGTAGCACTGCACTGGTGTCCCCCGTGGGTCTGTTGGGCTGGGAATGTGAGGCGGCTCTGGGACTCGGTCAGTGCCCCGGTCAGGTCTGGCGCCCAGAAGGCAGACTTTGCCTGGCTCCCTGCTGCATGGCTCTGCAAGCCGCCACCTCAGTGGGTCATCTGAACTGTAATAAACTTTCCCCAGCTAAAAACTAAATGACATATTCTTTACCATTTATTTTAGCCTGAACTTTAATGATTTTGTGGTGCCGAAAGAGGATCAAATGCTTACTGTCCTACCAAATAAGGATCTTACACTTCAACTCTCATCTCAGTCTTCCTCTCCCATCCTTACTGCTCAGTGCTTTAATTCTGCAAGTTAATTCCCCCACCTGGACACTATGAGTACTTTACTCAAGGTTTTATATCAACTCACAAATTTACAAGTCTCTCCACTCTTAAACATGTTTTTTGCATGTCAGACCTTCTGGTATGCATCACCATCTTCCTTTGGTGAGAGCAGGCTCCTGGTAAAGGGTTTTTTGTCTGACAGTACTTGTTATTTTGTACTTGATCTTAAATGCTATTTAATGATATATAATTTTAGAGATGACATTTATCTCACCTCTTTGAATGTATTATTGTCTTCTGCCTTCTGTTGTTGAGAAGCTGTCAGTCTAATTATTCTATCTTTCCTCATCTGCCCTCTTTTGTGGATCAGGATTTCTTTTACTGTCTTGCTTAGAATATACTTTGCTTCCTAAATCTGGGACCTCGGATATTTCAGCGAGTCTGGGAAATAACCAGCCTCTCTGAATATGGCTGCTCCCTCCACCCCAGTCTCTCCATTCTTTCATTTTAGAGTTCTGTAAACTTTTGCATTTTCCATCTGTGTTCTGTCAGATTTCCCATTTTTTCTTTGCTGCATAATGGAGAATTTGTTCAGTCTGTCTCCTAGTTTACTAATTTTCTCCTTGGCTGTCATAATTAATCTTTACAATTTAACTTGTGCCAACTTCCAGCCAAGATGAAGGTGTAGGTAAGGTAGATATTCTTTGCCTCCTCATACAACCAAAAGAAGGGAAAAAAACAAATTTAAAAACAAAAAATAACCAGAACTGCCAGACAGTAGAACTGTATGGAAGTCCAACAACCAAGTAAAGAAACATTCACCCAAACCAGTAGGAGGGGCAGAGATGGGTAGCCGGAGTGCAGAGGACCTGCAACAAGTCCTCCAGCAAGGAGGTGGTTGGAGGACCAGGTGGTCCCACATCTGTGTGTGGATAAGCTGGCAGGAACAACTCGGGAGCAAGACAGACTGCCCAACCCAGGGTTGCAGCGCCAGAAATAAAGTCTCAAAACCTGACTGTAAAAACCTTTGAGGATTGCGGCAGCAGTGGGAAAAACTCCCAGCCTCACAGGACAATTCATTGGGGAGACCCACAGGGTCCCAGAACATACACAAACCTACCCACCCAGGAATCATCACCATAAGGACCACATTTGCTTGTGGGTAGCAGGGGAAGTGACAGAAAGCTGGCAGAGAGCCAACCAAGCAGCACTGTATTCTCTTGGACCCCTCCCCCACATACAGCACCACAACACAGCGATGTGGGTTCCCCACCCTGGCAAAGAATACTTAAGGCTCTTCCCCTTGTTACTTAACAGTGCACCAAAACAAACAAACAAAAATATGAGTCAAATGAAAGAACAGATCAAAGCTCCAGAAAATGAACTAAGCAAAAAGGAGACAGCAAACCTATCAGATGCAGAGTTCAAGACACTGGTAATCAGGATGCTCACGGAAATGGTTGAGTATGGTCACAAAATAAAGGAAAAAGTGAAGGCTCTGCAAAGTGAAATAAAGGAAAATGTACAGGGAACCAACAGTGATGGGAAGGAAACTGGACTCAAATCAACAATTTGGACTAGAAACAGGAAGTAAACATTCAACCAGAACAAAATGAAGAAACAAAAATACAAAAAAATGAGAGGCTTAGGAATCTCCAGAACAACTTTAAGTGTTCCAACATCTGAATGGTAGGGGTGCCAGAAGGAGAAGAAGAAGAGCAAGAAATTGAAAACTTACTGGAAACATAATGAAGAACTTCCCCATTCTGGCAAAGGAAATAGACTTCCAGGAAGTCCAGGAAGCTCAGAGTCCCAAAGAAGTTGGATCCAGGAAGCACACACCAAGGCACATCATAATTACATTAGCCAAGATTAAAGAGGAGAGAATCTTAAAAGCAGCAAGAGAAAAAGGAGACAGTTACCTACAAAGGAGTTCCCATAAGGCTATCAGCTGATTTCTCAAAAGAAATCTTACAGGCAAGAAGGGGCTGGAAAGTATTTGAAGTCGTGAAAGGCAAGGACCTACATCCAAGATGACTCTATCCAGCAAAGCTTTCATTTAGAATGGAAGGGCAGATAAAGTGCTTCCCACACAAGGTCAAGTTAAAGGAGTTCATCACCACCAAGCCTTTCTTATATGAAATGTTAAAGGGACTTTTCTAAGAAAAAGAGAATATGAACAGTAAGATGACAACAAACTCACAACTATCAACAACTGAACCTAAAAAAAAATAAATAAAAATTTTAAAAAACTAAGCAAACTAGAAGAGAAAGAGAATCACAGAAATGGAGATCACATGGGGGGATTATCATTGGGGAGGAGGAGAGGGAGAATTGGGGAAAAGGTACAGGGAATAAGAAGCATAAATGGTAGGTACAAAATAAACAGGTTAGGGAGGTTAACAACAGTATAGGAAATGTAGGAGCCAAAGAACTTATATATATGACCCATGGACACGAACTAAAAGGGGGGGAATGATGATGGGGGAGAGATGAAGGGGAGAAAAAAATGGGACAACTGTAATAGCATAATCAATAAAATATTTTAAAAAGTTAAAAAAATTTCTGTCTAGTTTTAAATTTCAGTGATTAAATTTTCCAATCTGGAAGTTTTTTCAAATGCCTGCTCTAATTTTTATACTTTGTTAACTTTTTATTCCACCTTTTGATTAAAAAACATTTAGTCATTTAAGCCCTGGTTGGTATAGCTCAGTGGATTGAGTGCGGGCTGCGAACCAAAATGTCGCAGGTTCGATTCCCAGCCAGGGCACATGCCTGGGTTGCAGGCCATAACCCCCAGCAACCACACATTGATGTTTCTCTCTCCCTCCCTCCCTCCGTTCCCTCTCTAAAAATAAATAAATAAAATCTCTAAAAAAAATTAGTCATTTAAAATTCTTGGGAAAGGATACTAAATCTGTTTCTGACTTATTTCCATGAGTGTGCTGTAAATTTGGGATTGGATTGGAATGGATTTTGTGTTTTATATACCTCTGAGACCCAGGGTTCAGGGTGTGTCCCTCCAGAAATAATTGGTATTTGCATCTGCCAGACACCATCATGCCTGGGGCTAAAGAGTGTTCTGGACCACAGAGGCAGTTTAAATATTAACTCCAGACCCAGGAGGCATACCTTACTTGGTACTCAGGCTGAGATAGGCTCCTTGTAGTCTTAGCTTGTTTTTGTTGGTGGGCTATTTTTTTTTCCCTGAGTCTGTGCCTTCACTGCAGAGAGCTCTTGCCAATGCCCTAACATTCTATGCTGTTAAGATTGAAGAGTAGCCCTGGCTGGTGTAGCTCAGTGGGTTGAGCACAAGCCTGTGAATCAAAGGGTCACCAGTTTGCTTCCCAGTCAGGGTACATGTCAGGGTTGTGGGCCAGGTCCCCAGTAGGGAGTACATGAGAGGCAACCACACATCGATGTTTCTCTCCCTTTCTCCTTCCCTTCCTTTTTCTAAACAAAATTAAAAAAAAAAAACAAAGCCTGAAGTGTAGAGAAATGTTACAAGGGCAGTGAAAACTTGGGGCAACTGCAGGCAGAAGGCCAAGGTGTGTCTGACAGGGAGCTTGCAGACCTCAGGCTGCTGCAGGAGTGTCAGCCTCTTTCAGACAGTGCAGTGCTCCCAGCAGCCAGGAACTGCTTCATGCAGAAATGGGTTTCTCTGCAGCAAACAGAAAACCTGCCAGGGAAGGTTTAACAGGTAATAGTAACCGTGGTTAATCTAGGATGGATTTAAGTACCAAACTAGGATGTGTCACTTCATGTATTGCTCCCAATTGTAGTTTTCAAAGTTTGGAGTTGCAGGAGTTATCTTCTACCTAGAAAATATAGTGCAGTTAGCCCAGTGAATTGAAGTTCATTTTTCAAAGTACTGTTGAAGATGAAAAGTGTTAATTTCCTCTTTGTGCCAATCTGTTCGCAGAGCCCATGGGCAGCATGTCATCCATGGAGGTGAACATCGACATGCTGGAGCAGATGGATCTGATGGACATATCTGACCAGGAGGCCCTGGATGTCTTTTTAAGTTCAGGTGGAGAAGACAATGCCGTGCTGTCCCCTGTCTTAGGTAGGAGGTGACAGACTTGCATAAACTTCATCATACTTACATCATTTCCCGTCAGAGGGCAGAGTAATTGTACGAGTCCCTAAGCCACAGTCAACTTTGGGTCCTGCTCACCCGCTTCTGCATTGCGTGCCTGGTCTCACAATAGTGGGCAAAGGAAACATCAGCTGTCCAGTCACAGATGTCTCAGATTTTAATTGCTCTACCCAGACACACCTTCCAAGAACAGGGGGCCTCCTTAATTTGTGTTTTATCTTCTCTGTCTCAGAACCTTGAGTTTGGCTGGCTGTTTTTTGTTTTGTTTTGTTTTGTTTTGTTTTTAATGGACTGGAATTTAGGGGAAGCTGGGAGCTGTCCTGTGTGGCTCACACACCTGGTGCTGGTCTGAGCATATATTCATTGTCTTTAAACTCTTGCCCCTTCATTAAGCAGCTGTCTATCTTTGTTCTGGGCAAGGCCAAGGTGTGTGTTCAGCATTTGGTTTATATTTTAAAACTTTGGTGCAACCCTGTGGGAACCTTCATTTAATGCCTCCCTAAACTTTCACATCCCTTCAGCAAACATTCACTGAGACTCCACACCTATACCTGGGCTCACTTCATTTTAAATTTCAGACCAGACCTTCCAGGTGAGTCTTCATATATAAACATCTTTATAAAGGCGGCTTTGGAGTTTTTCCACATACGTACAAGGGAGAGGCAAAGCGCAGGCCTCCAGCAGCACCGTGACCCCTCTGGCAGCGTAGCCATCACCACAGGTCCCACTTCCTCAGAGGCAAGCCCCTGAGAGGTCTTGCCAGTTTGTCTTGTTTCCAACCTGTCGGCTCCCTTCTCCCAGCAGGTCTGGGAGAGTGTGCTGTCCCAAGGCGGGTGGGACACTGCAGCTGGGAAGGGGAGCTGCCGGCCCCTTTCCCAGAGTTGGGAGATTTTGTAACAGTGACTCCACCATCTGCATATGGTTTTGATTCCTTGAAGAACTTATTCCCCATGAAATTGGAGAAATACTAAAAGATGAGTTTTTCTCTTAGTATTACTTTCTTTTAATTCCTTCAAAGAGATATAAAGAAAATCAGTCTAGATTATGATGATTCCACGGACTGCTCCCCAAAGAAATGCAGTGTGTGTCCCAGGGCCTTCAGCGCAGGGTTCCACGGGATGCAGCGGGAAGGGAGCAGGCGCCTCCCATCCATCACAGGCGGCAGGTCGTCGGCCCAGGGCCCCCGCCACGCCTGGGCACGCCCCAGCTTAGCCTGGTCTGGGGGCTGTTCTGCACTTACTGGGCAACCTACAGCCCCCAGCTCACCACAGCAAAAACCTGACATCCTTTTTATCAGTGTGAGTTCACATTACCATCTCCAGTGGCAGTCTTAATTGTCATACTTTTATCACAATTTTTCTGCTATTTTTCAGAGCTGGAATCAAGTACTGGTCAGAATGAAATCACTCTTCAGGTTGCAAATCCCTCTGAATTGCGAGCCCAGTCACCTTCCTCATACTCTGCCTGCACTGACCCAGCCACCCAGGACCCTGGTGAAGGTGGGGAGTCCCCTGTCGTTCAGTCTGATGAGGAGGGAGTTGAGGTGGACACGGCCCTTGCCACTTTACACACCGATGACAGTGACTCCTAAACCCGGCACCACGTTCTCTGGGCACCTTTGAAGGAAGACTCAGCTGTGCACAGAACCCCTCGGTGAAGGCAGGTGGTTTGATGGAGACTCTTAGTTTTCACACAGTTGCCAGTGATTTGGGAGAAACTGACTGCCAGAAGAGCTAACAATAAAGTTCAAAGACTTTAAACTGAGAGAGTGCATGGCCCGTTTGTTCAGAAAAGCTTCTAAACACACACGCCCTCCAGGCTTTAGCATGCAGGAGGGCAGCTCGGTCCAGCAGGCCAAGAAATGTAAGGCTTTTCTTCATCTCATCTTCTCACTCCCCTCTCTACTCCCCACCCCACATGGGGCAGAGCTGGACCTCAAAGTGTAGCCACCTCATCAGTTCAACACTGAAGAAAAAGCCCTTCGCAGACAGAAAATTCTGCTTCCTCTAAAACAGAACTGTAGACACACTCAGCTCTAATAAAAGTTGGGTTCTCATCTGATTTTTACAGAATTATTAACAGTTCAAGTAACCCCTACTTTAACTCTGGAACACACATCTGGGCCCAAAGGAAATGAAAAGCAGCAAATCAATACGCCCTTCTCACCCCTGACAAGGAACGGGTCCCACAGAGATGGGATTTTCCCTCAGTGCTCCTCACAGCCCAGCTCCTAGGGGGAGAGGCGGCAGATTCCCCCTCCACTCAGAGCAGGGGAGGAAAGCCCTACCCAGCCCAGCCGAGGGGCAGCTACAGGTGGGGAGGTCCCAGCCCAGCTGGCTCTCACAGTGTTGCTTCCTGTGGAGAAGGGCCACTAGCTGGACCCCAGTGGGCCCCACAGAAAATAAGAGGGCAAACAGTAGGCATTTGGTTTTGCTTGAAGGGGATTCAAACCACCACATGGAAAGTGAGAAAGATCAAAACATGTTGTCTGTGCAGCTCCCTGGCTGGGATGGGGGGCGGGGGGCGGTACGTGGAGACTCGCACCCTCTGTCCATACACTGGAAAAGAAATTGCTCATTTCACTCACTCATCTTCCACAGACAAATATCCAAAAAACTTTGTTTTTATTATTAAACCTTGTAGTACAAACCTGAAAAGTAAACAAAAACTGGCAATAAACAACATGAAGTCTTCCCTCCCAAGGGAGGAGTGCAGAGCAGCGCTAATAAATTAAATGTCAAACTGTAAGCCATAGGCAGAAGTTTACTGTCAAAAAGAGGGAAAGTACACAGCAAGGCCATAAAAACCGGACAACCACATTGGAAAACACTTGACTCTGTTTATGTCATTGTTAAATATTCCAAAACAGTTCAGTCTTCTGCAACAACAACCAACAAAGTGGATCACAGAACGCTCCTGACAGTCCCACTGGCAAGCTCAGTGCAATATGGGTAGCTACGGGATCGATGAATCCAATTATGAAACAAAGAACAGCTTGTGAAAACAGTTTCCCTTCTTTATTCCACACATACTGTACACACAACCGGAGAAGGGCAACAGCTACTCCATTATTATTTTTTTGTTGTTGTTCAGTGATGTAAGCAGCACTTATAAATGTTACAAGAAAAACCCTGTAAGCATCCAATCCAACCGATGAAGAAACTGAAATGTAAGGCTTTTCTTCATCTTGTCTCCTCACCCCCCTCCCCACCCCCACTGAGAAAAAGGCTCAAGTATTTAAAACAATTTACAGGCATATGTACAAAAGGATGGGCTTTTTTTTTTCTTTTTTTTTTCCTTTTTGTTACAACATGAAGAGAAAAATAGACAAGATGAGCGCAAATGCATTTTCACATTCAAAAAGAACTGCAGACCTCCTAGTGGCTCTAAATGTGATCATAAACGAAACAAATTTAAAAGATTAATGCTGACTTGTGAAGGTGTGAAACGACAAGCAGTGAGGTGAAGATGGAATGTTAGAAAGATTGCACGTCTATGACAGAGAAGCACTTACGGCTTCAATCACTTTTATTCCTTTTTTTCCCCTTAAGGATGCTATTGAAGGGTTTTTTGATAAAGTAGCCAACAGCACCAAAAAATAACAGAATGGATTTCCTAATGAAATCAGGCACAGGTTTCCGCACGTGACCCCTCCAAGGCAGGCAGGCTTTTTCTTCTCTCTCTTCTCCTTTGTCCTTAAACAGATGCATAGTGATGTGCTGGTACAGAGAACCTCGTCACTCAGACCTCCTCACTTTGCCTATGGTTAGGAAACAACGTCCGCCTTCAGCTGCCGCAACCGCCCGAAGAAACAAGATGGGGTTCTCCGGTTTTGAAAATCACAAACTCATCTTGCACATGACAGAAGAAAAGACAGCCAAAGTAAAGCCATTTCTTTTCAAGTTTCGTGTGTGTGTGTGTGTGTGTGTGTGTGTGTGTGTGTCTCCTATCCCTTTTCCTCTCTAGAAAAATCTGCTCCCATGACTGATGGTTTTAAAATTTGTTCTCCAAACTTCACCCTCTTCAAAAAATGGGTTAAAAAGCCTTTTTTCCCCAACAGTTACAAAGAAAAATCAAACAAAAAGGCTTTTATCAGCCACAGGGGCGATACAAATTAATACAGCCCCTTAAGGGTTTTAAAACAGTGAATATACGGCAGTTTCAAAAATCTGACTGCAGTATCTAGGTATTCTAAGTACAAAAAAAAGTTCAACAGTTTAATGCTAAAACAAAATTAGTTCTCTAAAACCAGAAGAAAATCTTCTTTAGAGCTAGTGCAAAGACAGCTTGTATCCTACAGCAAGTACTCCAAACTAGAATATAATAATTACAAAAAAATAGATCTCAGTCGACCGCGGTGTTGGCAGCCTCACGATGAGCTCGCAGCACTTCTGGAGGAGCTGCAGGATGAGAGCCGGGAGGGCGGCACGTCCACCGTCGCTCTCTTGCGGGGTCCCCTTTTTGGTGTAGGTTTACTGAGACAGTTCTCAATGCTGCCATTCTTACCAGATACTTTCCCACAGATCTGATTGACCAGGCTGATGATTTGTTCCTGTTTTGGGTTGAAAGGAAGACAAAGAATTAACAAACAAGAAGGGCACAGACCCCAGAACTGCCCCGAGGACCTTGGAGAGCCGAGCTGGTCAGCATGCAGGGCTACCAGCCATCCTCACCAGATCCCAGCAAAACGGAGACTTCTGAGCAGTGCCCAGGGAATGTGTTTCTGGGGAGCTGGGACAGACTTTGGAAATCTCTCTGATTCGACATGAGATGCAGTGGACTTGGGAACAAGTTAGAATACTTCATGAGAACATGGCCCCTAACTGGGCACCTACAGTAAAATGCTGTCCTTTTTAGGGACAAACCACTGCCACCTCTCACCTGAAAGCCAGTGTAGTGCAGGGCGAGGTGCACAGAGAACCTCCCGCATCACGATCTCCTAACCTCCAGTTCCCCATCCAAATGGCCAGGAAGCCTAACAGCACCTCCTGGTGGCTGCAAGGTTTAGACCAACTAATGAGCTAAAGCCCTGAAATACACTGAGTCCTCTAACTACAATTAATTTTGTTTCCTACGAGCTGCATCCCATCCTGGGTCTATTCATTCACCTGAGGTACAAATTCCCTCACTGTGTAGCCAGACACAGACTGCTAGACGCATCGCTGGGCTGCCCACCAGGAACCTCTGTGAGCGCCCCCGTTGAAAGAGGTCAGCCAGCTGCCACCCTGGGCCCTCACCTACAAAGGGGAGGACTCAGCTCACCGCCTCCACAGCGAGCATTTATGAGAAAAGACCCGTGGGCTCGAGGCCTCAGGTCCTCAACGCTCTCAACACGTTTCCAGGCTGACACTCAAGCCCAATTCCACCTGGTCTCACAAACGAGTGGGAACACTTGTCTAGAAATAGTTCCATGACTCCCTCCTCCTCTCTGAAGGGGCGATGGCAGACACAACCTGCACTCCTGCAGTTCACACGAGAGAACCATTTATCTGTTGGTATCAAAAATACATTTGTAACTCGGACGTAAGAATTACCCAGTTTTAAAAGAAATCACGGGAAAATATCAAAATGGCATGTAGCTCTGACATAGATTTCATGGAGCCTGCTCTGGGCTGGGGGTGGAGGGAACCATGTGGACTAAGAGTGCAAGGTGTCCCGAAAGTAAGTTAAGGATGCCCCAGGAAGGGGCAAGACTGTCCATCTGTTAAATACAATCTCTGTGGCTGCTTAAACACTTAACGATAAACGTGCCAGTAAGGAATAAATACATGAGCTTCTCTAAAACCCAGTTATATGCGACTAAAGCCACCTCAACAGCACGAAGACCTCACTCTGCAGTCAGAAGGGGACATTCTGCCTTCACCCATGTGACCCAAGGGCCCGGACATGGGGGATTTGTTTGCTGGGCACTCTGGGGCTCAGGACAAGAGTGTGCTGCATGAAGTCATTTCTGAAATCCAAACCAGAGCTAGAAATTCCCCAATTTAAAAGAAAGCACAGTTTAACTCCCGGAATGGACTTGCAGATTTTCATTTACTAAAATAACCAGGCCACTGGCCAAGCAGGAGGCTTCCAAGTACTGACGGCTAAGCTTCAGACTGACAGACCTACCTACATATGTGATTCTACTTCCAGGAGTCTGGTCACATCAGAACACCTTGCTACAGAATCGGCAGGAGGCGGAAACAGACCCACATCCTACAGAGCTTCGAAATCACCTTGGAGAGGCTCCAACTGCCACTGGCTGCACTCTGCCAGTCACCAGGGAGCTGTTCTTACTCAGACACCAGGGGTTATTTTTAACTGTTCTGACATTTGCTGTTAAAGTGAAGGAGGGAGGGCAAAGTGGTTACTGCCTTTGCTGCACATGCTCTTGAAAAAAAAGGATGCAGAGATCTACTTTCAACTTCCCAATCTTACAACTTAGCCAAAGGCTTACACCAAATCTGACCCACGGCGGCAGCTCCCACATGTGCCCCATCCGCTGCAGAGTCCTGCCTGGGCACCTGGCTGTGTCCTGGCTGGATGTGGTCACCTTCCTCAGGGCTGACCTCCTGGGATCTTGCAGTGGAGCAGGAGGGAGGCTCAGGGTGGCACCTGCTGTGGCACAGGTTGTGCCCTGCACACAGTTTGCAGCCACTGTAGACACTGGTGGCAAGGACCATGCTTCTGAAGACAGTGGGCAAGGGCCTGTGGAAGGGCCCCAGGCTGCTGTGTGTGCAGCAGTAGGCCAGCCAGGTCAGGTGACCTGGTCCCCGTGGCAGTCTGAGAGGGGATCCCCATGATGGGTCTGGGTCTGTCAGGAAGCGAAAGGTGTCCTCTGTGGGGTAGGGCCCGTGTTCCAGGAAGCTTCCATTCACATCTAAAAAGGCAACTGCACAGCAGCTTGGAAGCAGAGGGCAAAGAGCAAACAGAGGGATACACAGCTTGCTGCTCCCAAAGGTAAGAGCCTGGCTGCAGGGGTGCTGCCTGCAGTGCCCTCTGCACATCCTCGTCTCATCCATGGGCAGACAAGGTCTGTGGAGATCAACCAAATGGCACAGGAAGGGCCTCAGAGGGGGATCTCAGTAAAGATGCCTGAAGCACAAGAACCAGGAACCAGAGAGGAATGGAGGGAGACACATCCCGAGACTAAGGGGAGGCTCCTTAAATGAGGGCAGAAGCACTGGCAGTGGTGAGAACAGGCTGGGCCTGGGATTTACTCGGAAGTTGGCACCAATGGGATTTAGAGAACTGGATGCTGAATGTGAGAGAGAGGCTCCCTATTTTAGCTGAGGCCTTTGTGTGAAGGCAGAGAACCTAGTCCGTGCTGGATGCAATTCCCTGCCAGGCGTGGAGCCTGAGGGAGCTTCAAGACCTGCTCCAGCCTCACGTGCCATAACCTTGCTACATGGCCCCGCCTGGAACTTAGCGACTGGCCAGCAGGCCAGCTGATGCTTGCTGCATGTTTTGAAATTATGTAATGATTCCTGAGAAGATAAAAAATGCCAAGGTGCTGTTCGAAGCTTTTCCGTGAGGAGACAGAAGGTGCTGTTTCTGCTAACGCACGACCACACACCCACCCTTGCACCCTGCCCTGGCAGAGTGCTGCAGGTTGTAATGGCCATTTTATGTGTGAGGACATGGGTACCATGTCAGGTATCACAGCAAGCATGGACAGGGTGTGAAGGTAAATGGAAGACTCTTTCTCCTCACCAGGAACCTGACCTACAACAAAACTTCGGGGCAGAAACTTGCTTCCAAGCCCTATTAGCTAAATACTCCAGGGAGGTGCACAGATGCGGTCAGCTGTTAGGAGAGATTAGACTGACTCATTACCTCATGTCTGAGATCCGCAGGGCTACAGGCAGGAGGGCTCCTCTGGCCCTGGCCCTGCTGGACTCCCGACAGACCTGGTTTTAAGGCCCTCGAAGCAGCCACAGCTGTGTACTCAGCCCATCCCAAGTCCAGACGGCTCACAGCCCAGGGGGAGGAAGGAGAGGCCCTCATTCTCCCTGAATCAGCATGGGGACCAGTCACTACCAGTCTGGGTTAGTCCTGCAATGGACGTGCACAGGCAGCCCACTGTCACTCTGGACCTGGGCCCTGGCTGTAAAATAAATAACAACACAGTCTCCCATTTTCTCAGCGTGGCCAGACAGTGTGGCCCTGGGGATACCAAGCACCAGGTCCTGACAGCAAATCCCTCGTAAACTGATGTCCTGGTACCCAGAAATGCTGACTGAGAAGCTTTCAGGGCTCAGAGGCGTACAGAGCTGCAGCCCTACCCACAGAGGGGATGTGGGCAGGGCTCACTTACAGAGCCACAGGAAACAGAGGAGAAAACTAGAATGAAACAAGTTTGTGAAAGTACATGGGTTTCCCCAGATCAGACTGAGCCTCGCCATTCCCCCACCTTGAGGCACACAGCTCCTTTCCCACAGGCCAGGCTCTGTCTGGCCAAAAAGCACCTGCAGCAGGCTGGATGCACTTGGCCTTTGGCAAGTTTGGACAAGGCCCACTTGTCCCTACAGAAAACGAAGGCAGGTAACACAGCGGGCATCCCGTGCAGAGGCCTGTGCTGCCTGGGCACTCAGAATTCCAGGCCCCAGAGGCTGCACGGACCAGGGCCCCCTCCCCCGCCCAAGGGCCAGGGACTGACCTCATCATAGCGGTACATCAACTTCAGTCCTCGGCAGGACTTCTGCTTCTCCACGTGGCGCAGAGCACACTCCAGGCAGAACACCACGTTTTCGTTCTCCTGGACGACCTGCAAGGCAGACACACTCCTGAGGTTCTAATGGTGATCAAAACACAGCTGCCCAGGGAACGGGTCACCGGGAGGGGCGACCAGAGGTCCCAGGACAATGAGGGAAGGCCTGTCCTTGACACCTGTTACCCAAGCTAGGGAGTGCCCATGACTCAAAACTACCGCAACCGAATGAAAACAAACAAAAAAGTCACCTGGAACAAGATCTTCAACTAGCAAATGAATAACTGACTGTCTCCAAATTGCACCTGAGGGTGGCCTCCGGTCCCCTCCAGATTTTGGCAGCATTTCCTGTGGAAGTTTCTAAGTGCTGTTAGGCTGGTGAATGTGCGATGAAGTACTGATGCTTGTTTATGAGCTCTCAGGTTCTGAGACTTGTTCAAAAGCTACCCTGGCACAGAAGGGGTCGGAACGGATCCGGAGCAGGCACACACCCAAGACACATCAGCGGCTCAGTCAGTCCAGCTGGTAATGTGGAAGCTCTGCGCGCAGCCCACTAGGGACACCTGCCTCTGTCCGAACTCTTCTGCCACCCAGACGGGCCCTCCTGCCAGCACCCCAGAGCCTCCGGCTGCTGTGTGAGCGCACGGGCCTGGCCCCAAGGCCACGCGGAGCATGTGCGGGCAGCACGTGGACAGGCCTGACCCTCCACAGACACTCGGCATGGGCGCAGCCACACTGAGGGGCAGGGAGAAAGGACAGCTGCTTTTGGGTGTTCTCACCCCCCACCCTGACTTCTGTTCTCATTCTGTGTTTAAAAATTTAAAAAAAGAAAGGAAAAAAAAAAAAGGAAATGCTTCCTTAGGCCACAAGGTGCAAGAGGTTCCCAGGCCTTTACATATTTAGGGGAAAGATCTAGGATTCCTGGCTTCAGTGTTTCTAAGTAAGGACAAGAACACAAGCTGAAGAAATAAGGAAGTGACACATGGGCAGAAACACGTCACCTCTTAAAGATACTTGAGGCTAGAGACAGGGATGGACAGAAGTGTGGAACAATAAACACAAATGCTCAAGCTTATTAGGAACCCAAGCAGTGAAAATTGTAAATATAAATAAAACCTCAATATTACCTGTGCATGTAGGATGTATGCTCTATAAAATAGTATTCAGGCTGGTAATAAATGCCCCGTGACAGCTCTCAAGGCACAGCTTTCTAAAAGCCCGCAAATAAGCCTAAGGGGTGTGATGCTCGGAGCCCAGGGGGAGGGACCAGTGCCACCTGTGGAGGTCATGACGGGGTCACTTACACTCACCGGAACAATGCACTCATCATTATAATCCATGCTGGAGCAGAGAAATGAACACAACTATGCAGGCTTTAGGAGTGATGTTTACAAATCTGGAGAAATGCGTATGACTCTTAAAAGACTGCATGGTTCTCAGTTATATCTTAAAAAGTATTTGGGCAAAGAAAGATTAAATAGAAGAGGAGTGGTCGTTATGGACTGAACTGTACACCCCACCCTGATCCACAGGTGGACCAGGACTACCTGCCACACGTGCATGCCCACCACAGGTAGACGGGGCCTCGTGAGAGGTGCTTAAGGTAAAATGAGGGCGTGCATGTGGTGTCTAGTCCAATGTGACTTGTCCCTGTAGGGAGAGACTGGCACACAGACACGCACAGGGGGAGGACCAGGTGAGCACACCAGGAGACAGCATCTACAAACCAAGGAGCAGACAGCCCTCAGAGGAACCAACCCTGCTGATGCCTCGATCCTGGACTTCCAGCCTCTGGCGCTGGGATGACATTAAGTGTCACGGTTGGAGCTTGTCTGTGGTATTTGCTATGGCTGCCCCGACAAACAGAGCAGTTTCTCCCCTTCTTTGACTTCTCTGACCTCCCAGGTGTCACAAAAAGCACCTCACTCAACCAGGAGTGGCTGAGTGCTCCATCTTCTCTGCAGAGCAGTTGCCCAGTAGGAGGTGAGAGAAGAGCTGAAGAGCAGAGGTGAGGGCCTCACCAGCCCTGCTGTCCAGAGCTGCCCCCTCACCCAGGTTTTCCCAGGGCCTCCAGCCTGGGATGGGGCAGCACACACATGGCCCACAGGTGAGGCTGAGGTGGCGAGCAGCCCGAGGAGCCTAGCTGTGTTAAGCCCCTCAGGGCACTGAGCAGCAAACCAGAAAGAAGGGCAGCCAGAGAGGCAACTCTAAGCAGAGACAGGGAGACAGGAGAGTGTCGCTGAGGAGAAATATAAGTTTTAACTGAAGACAGATTTCAGGGCCCCGAGGGGCAATGAGATCCGAAGGGAAGCCAGAAGGGAAGAGCCAAGGTCAGAGAGAGCCCCACGTCAACTCGGGCAGTAGTGTGTGGGTAGCCTGGCCCCTCACCAGGGGACGCCTGGTGACAGGGAGGGGTGGGGAGGGAGGCCCACGCCCACCTCCTGTGAACGAGTAGCTGCAATGAGCAGAGACCCTGTGGGGGGAGGGCAGGCAGAGCACAGCCCACCCCGCACTGGGTGTCCGCTCTCCGTCTCTGAGACCCAAGTGCTGCGGATGCAGCGCCTGACCTCCGGAGGTCAGAGACCTGGCCAAGGTCTGCAGCAGGTCCTCCTGGAGTGGACATTGCCCTCTCCTGGGTGGGGGTGGGGGACAGGCGGCAGGCTCACCATGGACAGGTAGCACAAGTGCTGGCAGATCTGACACCTCCTCTCCGAGGTCTCTAACTGCAGCCACTTTCGAGGCTTTTTCTTCCCATCCGCCACGGCGCTGCTGCTGTCGTGGCTGCCATAGCGGGCAGAGGAGTGGAGGCCCGCCTCGAACAGCTGCCTCCGCTGCCGCAGCTCCGTATCCCTGTCCAGACACAACACGGGAGCCACCCTTAGCAGGCCGAGCACAACAGCCTGGCCGGGTCCCCTCACCCTCGCAGGAACATGCCGCGCCCCAGCCAACTACCCGCCAAGCCAAGTGCACTGGCCTATCAGGGGAGGGACAGTGAGACATAGGTGCTCACCTTCCCAAGACCCCCAATTGGGGACTCATGTTCTTTAGTGAAAAGGTCAGGCACCCCCCAACTTCCAAGGCTCCTCTGATGACTGGGCTCTGCCTATGGTTAACGCAAATGCTGAGCACAGCGTACAGGGGGCACGTGGCAAACCCCCTCTCTGCTACCTACGGGGGCCCTGCCCCTTCACTCTGAGCCAAGAATGGACGTAACAAACTATTTGCTGGTATCGTCATCAAAGGTTGGACCAGCACGAGTCGAAATCCGTGTGCTGTGCGTCAGCACTACCGAATCTCTCTCCCGAAGCGACATGGTGGGAAAAGAGAAGAGGGTTACACAGGAAGCCAAGCAAACAATCACACTTCTCCTCAGTTTCTGCCCTTATCTGCTTCAGCCGCAGGAGAGCTCCTTCGGTCACCGTGGGTGGAAGCCGGGTGAGGGCCCCAACCTGGGACCGGCAGCCACACTCAGGCCCTGTCTGCTGCAGCTGATGCGGGCTGCCCAGCGGCATCTCACATACACAACACAAGCAGGTTGGCGAGAAAGCCGCGTGGGGGCTCCGTGGGCCTCTCTGTACCCGTCCCCAACCTCTAGAAACGAGGTTGCGGCCACCATCTCTTCCCGGGCAACACACTACTACGATCAGAGGTGCTAAGGTGTCAGAGCCTGCCTCCTGGTCACTCCACAGAGTGATAACCTTTGCATCAGCATGTCAGGAAATTCTGATTCCAAACATCAAAACTCAAAGACAGGAAGGGAAATTTAAATTAAAAAAAAAAAAAAAAAGAAACACACACAGAGTTCCACCCATCTGGCCAAGCACCAAGGGGGCCCTGCCATTCCAGCCCCCCGCCCCCCAGCAGCCTGCCCTGGCCGCGGCCGCCTCGGGAGTCCAGGGTCTGCATTACCTGAGCTCATCCAGAAGGGCCGAGATGGTGCTGAGAGTGGGGCCGTTTTCCTTTTTTGCTTCTGCTTGTGCAATCTGATAGAGTAACTTCTCCATGGAAAATGGCTTGGCTATATGGCGACGCTTCATCTCCTGAAAGAAGCCATCATTCCCTCAGGGTAGATTTTCATCCCTAAGCAACTGCCAAAGCTTTTCTTTACTGGGCAGGGGACACTATCCGAGTCTGGTCTCAAAGCAGCTGAAAATCGTACCATGATCTTGTCTGCCTGTGAAAAAGGCACCAGCCACCAGCCACAAGGCAGGGGCTGCAACCTGAAAGTGGTGGAGAATTTCTACCCATTTGAAGTATCTTCTGTAGGTGCCACCTGTGCAGTCCGTCCAGTGTCGCAGTGGGTCCACAATGGGACTCAAAATCTTTCTTGATACAAATAAACCCCTAAGAGGTCTTTTCCTAAGAAAACATCTCAGCCACCCCCTAGAGGTTTCAAAGGCATTCTCTGAAATTAAACATATCTAAAAGGGGACAGGCACATGTCTGTGTGTCTGCATGTGTACATGCATGCCCTGTGGTGGGCAGTGCCGAGGGCTTGCCTGCCTACCTTGGCCGTCTCGAAGCCCATGCTTGTCCACTGGGTGGTGGCAAAGTGCACGGTCTCAGAGACGCTATAGCCGCAGCACACTTTGGACACAAAGGATCCTGGGAAGCAGACGACGAACTGGCCGCTCTGCTGCACGGTCCTGTGCACCTTGATGCCCTCTCTGCACAGCACCTCCGGGGAGATCTGGGGAGGCAGGCCAGAGCTGAGACACACTCCCCGAGGGACTGCGCTCAGTCAGTCTCCCGCCCCCACTGCCCCAGCCCTGCTGCCGCAGCCCCTTCTGTGGAGGCCCGAGTGCCAGCCTCGCCCACAGCAGGTGTGTTGTCGTGCACACCTGCCCTCCAGGTGGGTGTCAGGAGTTAAGAAGGGCCTGCTCATGAGAAGACAGATTAGGTTTGTTAGTGAAGATTTTTTTGTTTCTCCTTTAAAGAAAGATGTCTAATTCCTGAAACAACAGGAAGGAAGAGCTAAACTGGTATTGGCCCAACAGAGCCCGCAAGATGCCTGGCCACTGTGAGGACACAGCCTTTCACACTACACCAGAGGCGTTCCTGCCCAGCCCAGCACCACCAAGGGTGGGAGTGGGACAAATTCCCAAATCTGGGAGGGCCACTGGGCTATCTCCAGAGCCAGGCTGAACCACAGGGGTACAAGCCTGGGGCCCTTTGAACCTGCCCCGCCCCCCCACCGCCCCGAGGGGCTGCTGCTCAGCTTCTCTGAGCCAGACCAGGGGCCCAGCAGACACAGGAGACTCAGGTAGGTGTCAACAATGGCCTGAGCTCAGGCATGAGGGACACAGCTCAAGGCTAGAAAGACTCCCAGGAACTCAACTTTCTGAGAATGGGCTGCGAAGCCTTTGTGCCCAACCCTTAAGGCTAAGGTCCAGTCATCCAGGTGCCCAGCAGATGGGAATGGCGGCACCAACAGACCCCACCTCGCCGGACACCCCAGTGTCTGTGCACAAAGCGAGCCCTGAAACAGACGCATATGGGGTTGTCCTCTTTGCCTCCAAAAGGCCGGTCACCCAAGACATGACTGTAGAACAGCTCTGACCCTCCCCGTGCCGGGTGGGAGCTGTACGTACCATGACGTTGCTCTCCAGCATCTGCAGCCCTGGGGTCCCGTTGGCTTGTAGCAGGGTGTGGACCACGTCCTCGAGCTTGCTCTCCTCCTCAGCAGGAATGCAATACCTGAGGGTCAGGAGACAAGGCAGAAGCAGAGACTTGACCAAGACCCTGTGCCTGGGAGGCACGTGCTGGGCCCACCCTGTACCCTCCCTGGGAGAAATGCCAAACCCAGGCCTGGGAAGCAGCCTCAGGTGCAGCAGAGGAGAGACAAACGTGGAGGAGAGACAAACATGGAGGAGGGACTCGGCCCTGGGATGGAGGAGGCATCCCAGCTCAGCGACCTGTACCGAGGTGCCCAGGCCCAAGTCCACCGCACTCCCAGGGCAACATGGCCGCTTCCGCCCAGAGGAGCCAAACCTCACGCTCATCTTTTATGCAGATCTGACCTATACATGAGCCAAAAAGCCTTCCAACCAAAAACAGATGTTTGAAACCCCATATAAATCAGATCCAGATACATCTGCAGACTCAATTAGCCTCTCATGAGTGCTCCAAGGCTGTGGTCTCATCACCGAGTACGCATTTGACAGGGCTCTACAGCAGGAGGTGCTGCAGGGCTGGGACTTGGTGCTGGAATGCACGGGGCCCTGGGTCTCTAGCCCAGACCACCGCATGAGGGCCTGGCCCAGCTTGGCCTCCCTGGTCCCAGGGCTGCGGTGACCCACAAAGGTGAAAGAACCCCTCAGTTCCCGGAATAGAGAAAGCTGGGACAGGGAGTCCAGGCAGCACTCAGGCTGACGCTGCTGCTGTGAAGCTAGGAAATGAGAGCGGGGTGCACCCAGGGCGTGCAGGCCTGCTCCACTGAGGCCGCCGCCTGTGCTGGAACCCAGCCAGCCCCGTGTCAGCTGGCAAAGCACACAGGACAACCAGACCCACGCGGGCCTGTGTCAAACAAACTGAACAGCTGATGGGAGCCGGACAGAGGAGGCAGCTGCAGGGTGAGGCTCTGAACTGTGAGGACCTCTAGCTGGACTGAGGAGCCAACAGGGAAGGTGATGGGGGGAAAGGGTGAAGATACAGACAGAACTTAACTGACAGAGAAATCTGGAGCCTTCCTTCAATCCTGGGGAGTGGGGGAATTATTGCTGATGTGCCAGAGGGCTGACCAGGAGGACACATGCAAAGTGGACACTCTGGCGACACCGACCCGACAGGTTCCCGACAGGACTTTGGGATGCCACAGCACAGGAAGCCACTGACCACCGGTGACGACCAGATCAAGGACCGCAGCTCTGGTGGGGTCATGACACTGCACTTCTCTAGTCGCTCCTGACAGCGTGTCCGGCCGTCAGGCCCAGCTCCACGCCTGCGCCTCCCCACAGGCCGCCTGCCCGCCCGTGGCCGCACTGAGGTGTCTGTGATGAAATCTTTCGCTTGGAGGCTAAGTCCTAGTTTCAGCTGCCGCACTGAAGTGGTTTTTACAATGCTTACGTTATTTCAATTCCAACATATTCCGTTGCTGGTTTGTGATTTAAACCTGGGGTTTCTGACCTAAATCACATGTTTTAAGGAAACCCACAACCATAAAGTTCTCTGATCACATCCCAGCCTCCTGTTTATTTGCCATCCACGAGGTGCAGGGATCGGTCCTCAGAAAGCCCGACCCTCCATTTCCCTACCTGTGATTCAACATTATTTCACCTCGGCGCCCTCCTGGCCACGGCCCCATCACACCAGTTTCAGAGGGAGAAACCAAGGCTCTCGGGGTCTCGGGGGTGCTGGCGCAGGTCGCAGGCCTGGTGGGGCTCCATGAGCCCCACACCACACCCAGCACTGCCACAGGCGCTTCTCCATGGGGAACAGCAAGGAGGGCACAGTGGCTGCAGGAAGGAGGGAGCCACACACTCTCCCCAAGTCCAAGCAGCCACTCTGCCCTGAACAAGAACCAACCACTGTCTTCTCTCGGCTGCACGGTCTGCATGTACTCTGCCCCTAGGCCACGGTCAGCCTCCACAGGCCAGCAGCCACTCACAGACCAACCTCGGGGTGCTGACAGCCACCTCCCTCCCCACACAGGCTTCCATCCGGATCACACAGGTCCTGCCGCTTAAGCGCCAACCACTCCTCACGGGAGGTGGCTGCTGCAGGTGGGGCGGCATAAGGAGGCTGCTGCAGATGCTGGCTCCTCAGAGCACAACTGCTAAGAGTTTGTTTATTTTAACAAAGAACGCCTAATCACCCCTTCAGGACAATACACACAGTGTAGAATGAGTGCAAAGCCAGCAGACTGTCAGAGGACAAGACAGCTGATTATTTACAGTATTTTCCCACCTGCCCCCATCAACAAAGGACCCAAAGTACCAGCCACGGGCCAGGTCTGGTTGGATGGGACGGCTCACAGGTAGGTGCCATAGCAGAGCGCTCCCCACAAAACACATATACGAGTGCAGGGGAGACTAGTGCTGCTGGACACAGCAAGGACCCCATTTCCCACAAAACCTACTGCCCACAACCTTTGGGGGTTGGGAGACACTGCACCCGGCAACTCGTGAGGCCAGAGAGGGTGAGACAGCTGACGGCGTGGTCACCACCACCAGTCAACACCCCTCCTGCTTCTTAGCCCTGATACGGAACAAATGCTTGGAAATCAACAACAAAAAATAATACCCTAGAAGAAAAATTAAATATAAGCAGGCAATTGACCCCCCCAAAATAAATAAATTAAATAAATAAATAAATAAATAAATAGCATACACAGCATATAAGCACAAGAAAAGATACTCATCACCAGAGCAAATTATATCTTCTCCACCACCTCCAAGCCCTCCAGTGAAAGCAGGAAATCCCACACGGAGAGGCTCCGACAGGGAACCCTGGGACACACTCAGAAAAGCAAGTTGTCAAAGCTGCCAGCCTGGGTGAGACGCTGTGAAGCCCCCCGCTGCGCCCACACCCCCGGGCACCCCCGGGCAGGCCTACTCACCAAATGCAGTCAGCACCAGTGTGTAAGTAGTCAATGTAGGGAAGGTGGTTTTGGTCTCGAGACCAGCATGAGGTAGAAAAGACCATGCCAATATTTAGCCAGGGAATTGTCACTCCTGAAACAGAGAGAAAGAATATGGCATTCTGAAGCACAGCACCATGTCTCTGAGTAACAGCCATCAAAAATTGCTTTCTTCTCCCCAAATAAGAAGAGAAAGAAAGAAATGGGATTCAAAACCAGAGAGACAAAATCCAGTGAAAAGAAGCTACTTGCTCTTTCCTGCTTACTTACTACACACAAGCGAAGCCAGGGCAATGGACACTGTTACAAACAGTAACATAAAGCATCTTACTTCTTAAGGCGGCAGCAAGGTGCCCCAGGGAACGTGACTGTGATGACTGCTGTCAGCACAGCAGCCCTGGGCTGTCCCCCAAGGCTGAGAACAGAGGTGCCAAACCTTCGCTGCTGTGCCGGAGGCAGAAGCACACAGCCTGTGTCTGACCAGGCCAAGAATAACCAAACGCCTCCACCTGGGTGTGCAGGGTCCCAGCCTTCAGTGCCCCGGCCCCGAGGATGCCCAGCTTTCCCAAATATCTGCACACAATGTATCATTCAGGAGCTTACAGCAGTCTGAAGGAGTCAGGGCTTCCGATTTGAAAATGTACCAATTTAAAGGTGAGAGGTTGGCCACTAAGCACCTGCCCAGCTTCTAGGTGCTGTGATTTGTTCACCTTTCCACATATTTAGGGAATTCAATTACAATTCTATTTCTCTTTCCTACTAATCAATGCCTTTACTATATCTGCTCTACACCTAATTCCCTATCCCTTTCCAGCCAGTTAAAAGGAACTGCCTGGCTGCAGTCCAGGTGAGGGGACACTCGTTCTTCAACCTGCCCGGGGGGGAACCTCTCAGCCCTAAGACAGCAGCCGTGTCAGACTTACCAGGGACAGCACCGAGGTGACGCAGGATGGACCCTGTGTTATTGGGGAGGACGGTGAGGTTCCATCCATGCCTGCCGAGGAAGGAAGAGGGGCATCACACACTGGCAGGGAGGGATGCCACGTAGCCCCCAGTGTAGTGTGCACAGCAGAATCCGACTTTACCTTGAAAAGGGTTCCGATTTTCCCACCGGGAACCCGCTGCCGTGAGTGTTCGTGTCCACCTTGCCACAGTGCACCGCCACGTGGCAGTCCTTCTCTTCCACTAACCGCCAGTACTCTTGCTGTGGGGAGAGGCGAGGACAGTCAGGCCACTCACTGAACCTGAGCACAAGGCCCAGCTCAACCTAACAGCGTGGGGATACTGAGGCACTGCACAAGGACAAGGCCCTCACAGAACCGCCTCCAAGAGGGCGTGAGCGGGGCAGAGGCGGCTGCGGCCCTCTGCAGGCGGAGCCCAGCGCTGAGCGCGGGACTCAGGCACCTCGTCCGCACGCCCACAGTCACCCATAGTCACGGCACTGCCATTTACAGCAGCTGAAATCAAACACAGTCGTGTCCATCGAGAGATCAATGGATGAGCCAAAGGTGGACTGTCCGTGCCTCGGCTACCGTTCGCACTACAACAGGGACGAGCCCTGAAGATGTAGGGCCCTGTGAGATGCACCAGGCACACAAGGACAAATACTGTACCAGTCCCACTTACGTGAGCAGGACCAGTACGAGTCACAGACACTGAAGGCAGGGTGGCAGGGGCGGGGGGCACCGGTCGGGGTGCACTGCCGAGGGTGCAGTCTCAGTGGGCAGGGTAAGCGGCATTTTGGAGAGGGAGGGGAGATGCTTGCACCCATCTCACACCACTGAACTGCACAGTTAAAAATGGTTAAGATGGCCAATTTCAAGGTGATCACAATTGAAAAGCCATTTACATGAAAAGGGGGTAGAGAATGCAATGGTAAGGAGGAGGCTGAAGACGTGTCACTATGGTCCTTGGAATGAACTGGATACACCCTCAGCTCCAGCCCCCTGACAGACACGTGCCTCGCACACCTCCCCGGACACCCATCCTGACCTCGTCCAGGCCGGCGGCCCTGGCTGCACATGAGGACCCTCTGGGGAATAAAATCCACGTACAGCCTGCAGCCCACACCACTGAATCAGACGCCCTTTTAAAAACCTTTCCAGGTGGCCTGGTGACTGCAGCCTAAACACATACGGGGCAGAGAGTGGGTCAGGAACGCGGCTCCCTAACAGGCAGGCAGGTGTGCCCAGCTTACCTTGAGGCAACTCTCCACACGCAGAGGCACTGTTTCATTTTGTTCTCGATTATCATTCCAGAAACACAGCTTCACCTTCCCAATCTTAGCAAAGCCCACTAAGCTGGACCCACCTTTCAAGGAAGAAGCCTAACCAGGAACTACTTGGTGTCACCAAGTCCAAGTCGGCCCAGAGAAGTGCCACTGGCGACAGCACACTGGTGCCCACGCACCCTGCGCCTTCCACAGAGAGGGGCCGGCCGGGAGGGCTCAGAGGCCCCGGGCCAAGAATAAACTCAGCATCACTGAAGGCCTGAATGCCTTAAGCAGATTTCCTCGAACGTAAGGAAGCAACAGTCCGGTAGAGGGGACTGGTGACAGTCCCAGCCCTGCCACCCGTGCACCAGGCCAACAGCGACTGCTGGCGGACGACAAAGGTGCGAAGAGGAAAGGACACCGGCTGAGGGAGGGCCGCCCCGGCAGCTGAGCACTGGCCTCAGCCGAGAGGAAGGCCCTGCCTTCTTTGAAGTACCCAGAAGTTAAGACAGCCTTAGACAAAAAGCTTGGATTTTAGCAAATCTTCCCTTTGTGTTTAAATGTTATGTAACCGCTAAAGCAAAAGCTGGACTCTCAGAGAGAAGGAAGCTCGAAGAAGAAAAAAAAAACAAGCTAAGCTTTCCTTGTGCTGTGGATGGTGCGAACCCTGCACCTTCAGGGACGCCCGCCAGGATGGGTATTGTGCGACGAAGGCCTCTTTTTCCAAAAAGCCTCGTTCTTTTCTCTGACGCCTCTAACACAGATGCCGCGGGCACTCCGGAAGCCGCTGGGACGGCCACACGTGTCCCGGGATCAGGGCCACCTGACTCTGTAGTTGGTGGAATGTGCCCTCCGCGGGAGACAGGGCGGAGTCAGACCAGCCCAGCCCAGCCCAGCCGCGGTGTGGCGCTCAAAGGCCGCCCCCGCTGCCCCCGCCGCCCCCGCCTCCCCCCCCCCCCCGCCCCAGCATGGAGCCCGGGCAGCTAGTGCGCAGCAGCTGAGACCAGGCCCACAAGGAATGCCAGCAGTGGCGAAGGAGAACGCTGAATTCACCAGTCTGGGAAACTAGGCCCCAACACCCAGGTGGAACCTGCCGTGCTTCTGACAGCGACAGACTGGCAGTCCCACTTCCGGGGAAACCTGGTCAAATGGGCCCCCTAGTGGTCAACCTGGCCTTTACCCAGAAGAGGTGGCCCCAGCCCCGCCCCCAGGAACACAAGGCGTGGTCTCGGTTAGACACCAGACAGACAGGCTGCAGCTGACAGAGCCTGCTCCAGGCCCACAGCTGCCCTCAACCAGCCACAGGAGTTTGCCTTCTCTCCCTGACAGGACCTGGTGCTGCCGAGGGCCTGCCAGTGCCCGCGTCTGCAAGTTCACACACTCGGCTGGGCCCTGGCCAAGCGGAGGTAAATGAAAAGATCTGGTCTCTGTCCTGGAGCGCCTCACACAAAACTCCCCCTAATTGGTCTGGGCACAGAGGCGCTCACTATCTTTCCAACCTCGCACTAACTCCAAAAACAGAGTTGGCAGAAGCATAATAATGGCCATCTGCCAATCCCGCTAATAAAACAGGGCAGGAGAACAGCACCACTACGGTTTCAGGGAATTCCAAACATTCCCCTGCATAACAGACACACAGAGGGCAGCAGAGGCAGCCAGCTGGGGGGACGCCCGGCCCACCCCTGGCCGGTGTCTCTCAGCCTCTGGTCGGGGTAAGTCAGGGACAAGCTGGGAGTCTCACTCCCTTCATTCCACGTTTTTGTTTTTGTTTTTTTTTTTGACTCTGAAGAAGTTTAGATTAACTGGAGTTAAAACTGCTGGCTGCCCCAGTACACAGAAGACAGTCAACCCCTCAGGTTTTCTCAGGCGAAAGGGGTGGGGGCACCACTTGGTCAGGACGAGCCCTGCTCACCTCGATTTCAGCCGGTGCGGGCTCCTTGCTGAAACACATGTTCATGATGTTTCTGGCTGTTCGATAAAACGTTGTTAGAGAAACAGACCTTCCCTGGAAAGAAAACAAAAACAGCAGAGTCCAGCACAAGCAACACAGCTGAGCCCTAAGCCCACACCAAGCCAGCCCCAGCCACGGGCTCTGCCGGTGCCCCCCGCAGCCGGGCCAGTCTGTGCCCCAAGTTAATACAAGCAGAGAAGGCAGGAGGCTCCTCAGTGCCGACAAAGGGGGTGAGGACACACGGCTGTTGTAGCTACAGGTGCACACAGACTGGCATGTGGAAGACATAGGCTGTGTGCCAGGAGGCCATGGCAGAAGCACATTGGAAACAAGAAGTGCACTTACTTCCAGGGTCCTCTTTTTACAGAGCAGCTTTCCCTTTCTGGAGAAATGGGGACAATGTGGGAAGAGAGGCAGAATCCCTCAGCTCACCCACGGGAGGGGAGGACACAGGGCGCGGGCCAATGAAGCACTAACAACACTAAGATGGACCCAGGAGAGAAGCCTGGAGATCCTTAGAGACAGAAACTTAGGGCGACTTCCACACCCCGGGGGTCCTCACCATGTGAAAACCTCGTGGGTCTGCGGTGACGAAGTAACCTGGCGACTCCCTGGCTGTCCCACTCACATCTCCTCAGGGAGGGCCTTTAGATGCCGACCATCCCACCGCGCCCCCTTCCCCAGTGACATTCAAAATGACACGCTCACTCGGCTCACTGCTCTCCTCTGAGATCCCAGGTCAGACCCTGTCTCCCACCTGTTCCACAGAATGCTGTGCTGCGCAGAGACAAGCCTGTAAGATTCAAGCCTTTCACTCTTTTCTGAGCTCGATTACAGAAATATGTACTGAGCCACCCGTTGTGTCTCAGGCCTAGTTCAAGGGGCCTCGGAGAGAAAAGCGAAGCCCTCTGGCCCCGTGGAGCTTCCACTCTGCCCCGGAGAACACAGTCCTCAACACACAAGGGCGCTGGAGAGGCCCCGAGCGCACCGCCCCAGGGCAGAATGATGGGAGTGGCGGGCAGGGCAGCCGGGAAGGTTGCTGATGAGGTGACACTGGAGCAGCCCCATAAAAAGCACCAGCTCTAGAGCACGTGACAGAGTCTTCTTGTCCTTGGAAGGACAGCCGAAGCAGCCAGTGAGAAGGTTCTGGCGTTCGCTTTTCAGCTTTGTTCAGCGACTCTATGGGGTGCCAGCTCAGGGAAAACACCCCTGCTCAATTCCAAACTTCTCCTGCCGTCCTGTTTGTTACAAAATGAACACCTAACTACTGGGAGGGATCTAATTCTGCACCAAGGTGCAGTCCATGGCCCCAGGGTGACGCAGGCCCTCGAGTGCCCAGCGGCTCTGATCATGGCACCACAGCCCTATGCTTAGATTTTTGTGATGAAATCTAAAAATACCTTTTACCAAGCGTGTTTTCAGAAAAATTCTTGCTTGGATCCAACTCACTCTCATAAAACTCGCCTCCTTAAGTAAAAAATCTTATTTCATGTGCTGGCTATTTAGTGATTAGGGTTTGATGAGTGGTTCCAGTCAAGCAGGGCTTCTCGGGCAAACACTCAGCAAACACAACCCAAAGTGCTCCTGAGTTTACAGCCCATGGGCCACCTTCTCCCTTCCCAGAAAACTTCTAAAATGTGGAATCGAAGGAGCCACGTTAGCACACTGCAGGCAGCCAGTTCCTACCCCCACCGTCCCTGCAAGGTAACACAGGAAGTAGAAACCCTCTGTGGGTCCAATAATAGAAAAAGTTCTAGACAACCTCTTTCCGGACAGGAGGACAGGGGCTACAGCCCGGCAGAAAAGAAGCGTGGCAGCGGGAGGTCGGAAGGGGGCTCCCCGGCATGGACTCAGAAAGAGCAGGGGCACAGCTGAGCCGAGTCCCAGGCTCCCTGCGTGTCTGTGGTGGACCTGCCATCACAAGTCCTCATCGAGCTAGTCGGGTGGGCACGGGCCAGGGCCCGCCTCCAGGTGGCGATGGGAATTCAGGGAGTATGGCTGGAGGCAGTGATAACCCCAGCACTCGGACTCCTGGGTATGGCCCATGTACCCGTCAAAGCCCAGGCAACCTGGCAGAGGTCTCTCTTAGCTCTGCCCTGGGTGCCCGCCCACCCTGACAGGGGCGGGGGTTGGCAGCCCCAAGCCTGGCTTTAGAACCAGCTGAACAGGAGGCCATGGTCGCTGCGGCTGAGCTGAGACAGGCGGGCTGCCCAGTGTAAAGCCCCCACGACCGTGCTTCACTGGACAGATCTGGTGGCACTGGGAAAACGTGGTGCGCTTCTCCGTTTGCCGGCTCTCCCTGCCTCCTCCCTCTGCAGAGCTTTAATGGTGCGATGCACTGAGAGGTGACAGCTCTATCAGGGCTCCACAGAAGGAACTGGCCACACTGAGCTGGGGGGCAGGGGGAGGGGCAGTGGGCTATGCAGAAAATAAACATGGAGGCAAAGAAAGCCAGCACTCCAGCCCACACAGGGTCTGGTCCACTGCTGTCAAGAGAACCCTCCGGCCTGAATGCGCAGCTCTCATCCTCCAGGCTGAGGTGGGGTGCTCAAAGGGGCAGGCTCAAAACTGTGAGCAGAGGAGAAACTGCATTTCCATCCTAGCCACTGGGTCCCGGGGCACCTGAGCACGCACTCAGTTCATCCGACAGAGAGACAGTCCAGGCCTGAAGGGGACGAGCGACCCAGACCACACTCGCGGCTCCCGAAGGGCGGGCAGGGCCCGCCGCACCTGGCCCGGTGCCCCGAGGCCTGGGTCCTGGCAACACGGCCTCCCCACAGGTGGTGGACATTTCTCTTCAACACGTTTCCCAGAGAAAGCGCTCTGGTGGCCTCAGGACCCCTGGAAGCCATCCCTGTGTACGGCCCCTGCCAGGCCACACCAGGCATCTGAGGGCCCCACACGGCCTTTCCCTCACAGCCACACAGGGGTCCCACCTTATATATACACTTGTGGAAGTCGCTGAGGACACCCTTGTCCTCCTCCTCTTCTTTCACCACTTCCTTTTCCTGAGCAAAGAGTCGCCGCCGGCCCGTCTTGAGCTGGGCCTGGCCCACCTCCTTGAGCTTGCTGCGAAAGCCGTTCCTATGGGCCACGCCGTTGATGAGCCCGTTCTTGGGCTCGAAGCGGGGCAGGGGGTGGAACTTGTTGTAGTCGTGCTCCGTGTGGCCCTCCAGGGGTCCCTTCCGCTTCTCCAGGATCTCCTTCTCCATCAGCACCTCCTTCTCCAGCCGCCGGTGCTCCTCGGGGGACAGGGAGTCGTAGGACAGCAAGTACTGGCAGTAGGCCTCCTGGAGCTTAGCCAGCCGGTCCTGGGCAGTTTTGGGGATACGCAGCATGTCTGCTAGTTTGTTCCATTTTTTGAGGTCAGTCACTTGCTGCATGCCACCCATCTCATTAATCAGCCGGAAAAAGCAGGCCAGGTCGAGCTCACAGCCTCCTGGGATAGTAAGGGGGGGGGGGGGGGGGAAACACAGGGTCACTCGGTGGAAAGGACCATGATCAAGACCCCCTCCATTCCCCGGACAGTCTGCTGGTGCCCACGTGTACCAGGAAGCTGCTAGGCTCTTGGGTCAGAACAGCAAACAATCCTTTCTGGCCGTCAGAGAGCTCAGTCTATGTAGATGGAACTGAGGACAATTCTGGTCCTACGGGGGCAAATACAGATGACTGAGGGGCTGCGGAGTAACGGGCTACCGTCACAGGTGAGGTGATCAGGAAAGGCACACCAGGAAGTGACAATTAGGAAGAGGCCTATGGAAGCAGAGAGCTGGCCACGCAAATCCACGGGGAGGGAACATTCCAGTGTCTCCTTGTGCACTGGGGCATGCCCTTTGAACACAGCCAGGGGCAGGTATAATGAGACAAGGAGCAGCCGCCCATCCCTGGTGAGGGAAGGGCAGGACCCAGGTTGTGCCATTCGGCCCTGCCGATGTCCCAATGTCACCTGGAACAGCTATGATGTTGGAAATCACACACACACACACAGCATGTTGTTAGTCCCAATTCCCCTCCTAATAGCTCCATGCCACACACACACACACCATATATACCTAACATGCACGCACACAACATATACACACCTCACACACAACACACACCTCCAACATATACACCTAACACACACCACACACACAACATACACATACCACACACACAGCCAACATATGCACACTAACACACACACCCCCAATGTACATGTACACTTGAGGGTACTTGTTTTCAATCCCACAGGGTTCTGGGGTGACAGACAATATTCACAAGGGCATCTGGCAGTCTGCTCTCTAATGCTTCCCACCATGCTCTCAGAGGGACCGCTGATCTCGGAAGGATGTGGAGGCTAGTTTTCACTCCCTCCCCTGGTCAAATCACGGAGCTGTGAAGTGCACGCCCACTCAGATGTGCTGGAATGCCTGCACAGTGAGGGCACTGACCAGACCAGACCTGGAAAAGCAGCCTCCCTCCGGCCAGTAATGGGGGAAATCTTCCAGAATAATCAGAACCTGGCTTTTAAGAGGTAAATGCACAACAAAACACTAGATGAGCAAATTAAAGAGAAGAAGATTTAGGTCTTTGGACAGCAGGAGTATATTTACATCTAGTAACAAAAGGAAAAGCAGCAGGGCCCCTGCCTGCGAACACCACCGAGGCCAGAGGTGGGCTGGGTGTCACCGGACCACCAGATGCGTGCATGGACCACCTCAGGCGACAGGCAGGCGCGGCCATCTACTCTGCTTGGTGAGACGCTGGACTTGGTTGTTTGTGAAAAACGTCACAGCCGTGGGGGGGATCTGCCCGACACCAGCAGACTCTGGGCCTCACTCCGGGGCTGGTGGCACAAAGCCCTGGCCTGCAGAGGCCGTAAGTGAGGCGCGCCGCCCCAGTGTGCCACAGCAGCTCAGACCACTGGTCTCACTACACAGCAGGCCAGCCCATTTGCTTTTTTCTCTAAAATCATTATAATCCAAGAGCAGTTAAAAATTCACACAGTTCTCACAAATCCATTAATGATTCCTCACCCGCCATGACCAGCTGGCACCCGCTGACTGGAAAAGCCGCTCCCTCACCCACGTCCGTGCTGACCCCACTCCCCGCTGCACAGCAGCTTCCCAAGTGCCTGGGGCACTCACTTGTTTCGGTGAATTCTGGGAGACTGCTTCAAAACTACTAAGTCCCTTGCACTTGGAGGCGCCTGCGCTCAGACCCACACCAAGGCCCCTGTGGCGACGGGCCGGGTCGGCAGCCCCCCGATGCAGAGTGACAGTGCTTCACACACCCAGGCAGAGACAGTGCACACCCACACCAGCACCGCGTCCCTCTGCTTCTGCTGCTGCGGGAACGAGTCATGGTTAAAGAAACCTACTCTGAACAAAAGGTCGCTGCCTGTCATCATGACAGCATCACCTGAGGACTCCACCTGTCCCTAAGGGACCAGGGCTCGGGGTGGGTAGTGGGACTAGGACACTCACAGCCGGGAGGCCCTGGTGCCGCTCCGCGTCGCTGGACACCGTGCTCGCAGGGCACAGCCTGCACCGTTCTGGCCTGCTCCTGCAGCCCCCGCCCCCGTCTATCACATGCCGTCCCTGACAAGGGACCATAAACCCAGAATTCTTTCAAATTAAGTGATTCTCACTCAGGCATTGGCCCTGGCAGGCACCTGCTGAGAGGAATAATGAAGCCTACATCTCACAAGGAATGCCATCGTCCCACCAGCTCCTGACACTTAAATGCCTGCTAGACATCTCCATTCCTCCCAGCCTCCGAACAGTCAGGGTCTCCAGAATGGAGGCGGGCGTGCACTGTTTCTTGGATCTAGAGCTGAAAGGGAAGTGAGTGAATGTACCCAGCCGCCCCAGAAGGAAACCCCACTCCACAGAGCCCACCTGCCCCTGGCAGAGCGCGTGAATCCCAGGAGTGCGGGGTCCACGTGAGGCGCGGACTGGGGAGCTCCAGACGACCTGCACGAGCGGGTGCCGCTGGGGCCTAGGGGCCCTGGGTGCCAGGGTGTGCGCTCACTAGGAGTCACCGAGCTGACCTCTGCGACCATCCCAGCCACGGCTATGCCTGGTCTCGGGAGAAATGTGCCCCTGTTCCCTGACCTGTGGGCTCCACGAGGGCCAAGTTAGTCACCACCAAAGACACAGAAGCTCAAGTAAAAATGAGGAGGATGAAAAGACAAAGACAAGACCGTAGAAGAAATGCGCTGAGGTCTCTTAAGAGCTTGCGAGGAGTGGGTCCTACCCCACGTGACTAGAGTCTTTATAACAAAAGGAAGAGACACCAGGGGCACACACACGGAAGAATGGCCACATAAGGACACAGGGAGAAGCCATCTACAGGCCAAGGAGAGAGGCCTCTGAGGCACCATCCCTCCTGGCACCCTGATTTTGAACTTTTAGCTTCCAGAACTGTGAGCCAATAGCTTCCTGCTGTTTCAGCTCCTAACTCTGTGGTACGTAGCTAGGGCAGCCCAGCAGATGAACCCATGGCAGCAGCATCCCATCACCCTAGACACTGCTCTGGCCACTGTGGGCAGTAGGGAACCACCCAGCAGGGAGACCACAGACCCAGATACCCACAAACGCCCAGGACCTGGAAGAAAGATGCGTCAGCTTCCTTCTGAGCAGCAAATGAACCCAGAGAAGCACACCCTACTACTGTGAAAGGACAGAGGGCAGGGAGGACCTTACCTATGAGCGGGAGCTCATCCATGGTGATGCCCTGAGATCTGAGGTGCTTCTTGATGCAGGCCAGCCGCTGCACATTGGGGCCCCAGCGCCGGCCCAGCTTGTGGATGTGCTGAATCTGCGTGACGAACCGCATCTCATCGTTGAGCTTGCACTCAGGCCGCCAGTCCGGAGGCGGGATGACCCTGCACATGCCGTACTTCTCCACCTGAGCACGCACCGACTCGATGTAGACGAGCGGGTCATGGAACTCCTTGGCCGACGGCCTGAGCACAGGGATCTCGTCCATGGCCGCCCACCCGGCCCGGCCGGACCCCTTCTCGGGCTTGGCCGCCGCCTCATGCGGCTTGTGCAAGGGCTCCGGTTGCGAGGTAGAACGATTTTCACAGGAGGCGCCATCCGCCCTGCCGTGTGCTTGTCTGCCCAGCGTGCTCCTCCCGGCCGCCGCCCGCTTTGGCCGGTTCCTCTCCAAGCTCCGCTCGGGCACTTCCTTCTTCACGTGTCCGTTCAGCGGAGCTCTCTCCGCTGGGGCCGGGGATGCCACCGCCACCTTCCTGCCAGAGGCCTCGGCAGAGCCGGCTGCCCCTTTCATCTTCTTGGGGGGCGACTGCGGCTTCTCTGTCTGGTGTGCCTCTTCCAGTCTCCTCTTGGAATTCCGCAGCCCCTCCCGCAGCTGCCGCCCCCCCACCTCCTTAGTGCATGACTTTTGGTTCAACCTGCCACTGACCTTGAGGCCATTGACGGCGGGCCCGGTGGACTTGGACGCCCCCCCGAGGGATAGCACCTGTTTGCGGGTTTTTGCATTGCTACTTTCAGTTTTCCCTGAGATTGTGTGGTTGACAGCTGAACTGGGCTTGTGGTGATTGGGTTTGGTTTCCTTGACCAGTTCTCTCTTGGCTTTGGTGTATGTGACAGTCCCCTTAGTCACCGTTGCAGTGTACTTCACAGTTTTGGACGGTGAAGGTCTGACTTCGCGCATCTTTTTGGCACTGGTTGCACTTGTACCCAGAGATGACATTCGAGTGACTCCGTTTACCTTCGAAACCTGGGAGGCAGCAGGAGAGGCAGAGGTTGAAAAAAGCAGAATTAGTACCTGCCAAGAAGGCAACCTCCACACACTGGTCACTGAACAGAGACATGGGCTGCCTGCAAAGGCAGAGAAAGTGCACAGCCCCAAACTCAACTCCGAGGTGCTCTGTGTCAGACACTTGGCATGACTCCACACCCACCCTTCTTTTTCCTGGTGTGCCGAACCCGCAGGTTTGTCCCTGGGGCTCTCTCAGGAAACTGGGTGTTTCACAATGAGGACCTTTCCAGGTGCCCGCCAATCACCTGCCACAGGTTAGTAACATTTATAGCAGCAAGATCCTGCCCATTTGGGGGAGCAAGAGCATGTATATCGTTGACCCTTGAATAATGCAGGGGACGAGGGGCACCAAACCCTACTCTCTGTGGTTGAAAATGTGTGTACAAATTTTTGACTCCCCAAATACCCTGTCATCTCTCACCATCTGCAGGGAATTAGTTCGAGGACCCCCATGAATACCAAAATCTGTCGATTCCCAACCCCTTATATAGAATGGCTTAGAACAAAGCATACAGTCAGCACTCTGCATCCAAAGACTCCCAACAGCAGTTTTAAAATACCATTTCCACTCTGTGGTTGGTTGAATCCGAGGACGTGACAACCAGGGATATAGAGGACCAACCGTGTATTTATTGAAAAGAAGCCACACCCAAGTGGGCTCTCCCAGCTCAAGCCCATGCTGCTAAAGAGTCAACTGTGTGCACGCACACACCCGTTTTAAAAAGGTGCGCTTGCTATTCTGCATGCTCCCTTTAAAGCATGATCTGCCCGCAGAATTTAAAAATCTATATGCAAAAAAAAAAAAAAAAAAGAACAAGAGCAAATCGTGAGGCTCAGCTTTGATGAGAAGGTATGGCTGTCTACCATCAGCACTTGTCCATCTCGTCTTCTTTGAGACCAAGCCATGCAGCGCCTTGCTGAATAACACTGGGATGCACTTGACCTCTTCAGTGAAGCACAACACGCGCAACTCTCTTCTGCATAGGCAGTTCCTATTTTCCCAGAGTTAGTAAACTTCCACATCCAGCTCCATGGGAACTGGGTAAACAAGCAGCCTCTGCAAGGGCCGTCGTAGAGCTAGCATACCACAGTGATTCCATGACACAAAGAAGTCACCTCTTTATACAGAGAAACCAGACGATATATATGGGAGGGCACCAGAAGTGCATTAATTTCCAAAGAACAAGGAAGGGCCCACCAGAGTGGCTGCTGCTGGGCTGGCTGGTTTAGGATGGATGTGGAGTCACAACTCTGCCTCTCAGTGACCTCTGTCATGTCATTTAACATCTCGGTATCAAACTCATCTGCAACATGAGTTAAAAAAATACAGAAACTCCAGGGTTGGTTCCATCAGCACCACGACCTCCAAAAGATGTAGACTAAAAAATTACACAATTACTGAGAAACAGTCAGTAGAAACAACAGCCCTCTTTTCCCACCAAGCACCCTTGAGAAGGAGGTGACAGGGTAGAGGGAGCCTGCACTTCCAAGTCAGCAAGACTGACCGGCTGCAATCATGCAAAAATGTCTCCCTCCTTCCTCATAACTGCTGAGACCAAAAGCAGTTTTTGTCTCTCAACACCACCCCGGGGCTGTGCAGCCGCCTCATCACTAGGAGTCAAGTTTCCAGAATACTGAGCCTGAGGCTTAAGTCACCTCTGCTCTATGCCTAAGCCTAGCCCAGGAATATGCAATTTGCTTGAGAGGGGAAACAAACAGAAACAAAAGTCAAACTTTCCCACTGGTGTCCAAACCAGTGGTTTACCCTGGGCCCCCATCTCCCTAAGTTCCTTACCCAGTAGGTCCGGGATGGGCCCAAGAATCACCTGAGGCTGACCCGGAAACATACTTTGAGAATAACTGAAGCAAACTATTAGCAGAAAGTTCCAAAAACAGAAAAGGCAAGAAGCCCCTGAGACCTGTATTTCTTTATATGCCACCAATTTTATACGGTCCTATGAAAGCTTTAAATTCTCAGTATGCGGCTGCGTTCCATGAGCTACTCCCTGGTGTGTAGTGAACTGGGTTTCTGGTGAGCAGACCTGGACTTCTGGACTCTGCGGTGCCAGGCCCCACTGGAAGAGACGGCCCAGGATTCTCCATGCTTGGGACCCTAGAGAGCAGCAGGACTGACAGACTCAGGTGGGAAAGAGAGGGGTCTAAAATAAAGAATGAAAAATTTAAAACAAAGCGGGGGGGAAAAAAAAAGCCCCAACAACAACAAAACCAAACCTAGTAACCTGGCCACATAAATTAAAAATAAAATTTATAAAACAGGGTGGGGGTAGCAAAGACAAATTTCCCATGCTAAGTACTACTAATTTAGAATAGGAAGTATGGTGAGGAATGCAAATATCTCTAATTTTTCTCTTCTTTCAAATCCTTCCATTGACTAAAAACAAAACAAACCACTTATAAACAAAAGCAAACAGTAACATGCAGCTGTGGCTCAGAGATTTTTCCACCGTCAAGACCCTAGAAGGGCTTCAGGGACCTGTGACTTGAATGCAGAGCTAGCTGCACTTCCCAAGAGCAGAAGACATGCTCTTCAGGCCTCCGTCCTCCAGTAACTCTTCAGAGTCCAACCTGTTCCCACTCTTCCCCCAGTCCGCACTCAGGCTGACTGCACAGTACACCTGAGTCTCTCCTGCAAGCTGAGGAATCACCTGTGAAAATGGCCAACCTGTCCAGTGCTGGGCGCCATCACCCACCAACACACAGTGCAGCTGCCAGTCGTCACATCTTGCAGAGTCAACTTTAGGTTCAGTGGTTCTCAAACCTGGGACCCCAGAGAATCCCTGCAGGAGCCTAAAAACAATCCTGATTCCACAATCTAACCTTCCCTTTCCCCTATTCTGATCTATTCAGCAAGGACACAGAAAGGGGGCCAGTGTCTGCAAGCCCCGGGATGGCTCAGTGTTTCTGAAAATAATTGGCCCTGCCTTTCCCCCACACCACTGTCCTCCTGCGGGAAGCAGGAAGCCAGAGTTGCACGGTTTTCAGAGTCTGCCTCAAAAATGAGTTTAGGGCCCGTGGATCCACCCAGTCCAGTTCCTCAGGGGCACCTGACTGCTGGCTGGCTGGGTGACAAGGCAGTGCATTTCTGCCGGGTGGAATTCTATGTAAGTATTTCACCATCTTCAACAGCAAAAAGATCATTTTTTGTTTACATATTTCTTTAAACTTAAATACTGACTTACTGCCAAGAGGTACAGCCAACTACTCTGCTCTACCAAAAGAATGAGTTACTCCATTCATTTCCACCCTCACCATTCTAACAGTGCTCACCAAGTCTTATACACGTAACAAGCTTGAAAACTAAATGTATCCCTCTCACAACCCACTAGAACAATGAACTTTAATTCAGAAGAAATAAATCATGAAGATAAGAGAGGGCATGTTTCGTTGACTGGAGCCATAGCTCCTACCCGCAGCCCAAACTGGATGCCTGTGTGCGTGATTGCCCCTGGTGGCATGAAGCTGCTGACAAGCTAACCCAAGCCCCGATCTGCCCCACCAGCTACGCCATGTGAACTAAAGGAACAAAAAAGAACCAATAACCCAAGACTCCCCTGGTCACATACACATGCCTATTCCTTGGCCTTGTACTTATCTCTCAGGGTCCAATGTTCAATCGGTACCAAGGAAAACAACAGAACGTTAGAAGGCATTGTTCTACTTGCTACTGAGTTCTCCCCTCAACACCGCCTTGTCAAATAGAACCAAACACTGGCACCTGGCCAGCTCACCACAGGGGTCTGGTATCACTGCTTGCATCCCAAGGAAGTGCTTACACTGAGCATATGATAGAGAGGTCATTTTCATTCACTGGAGAATTGACACAAAGGTAGCATATGGCAGAACCCTCCAACATGCAACTTTACTTCTTTTAAAGTGGCTCCTTGTCTCAGCTCTGATTCGAATTTCTAACTTTGCATCCTTCTTCCCCCAACTCTCACCCAGCTCTGCTGGAAGTGGGGTGTCTATAGCTTGTTCCCCTTGGCCCACCACCACCCATCTGTCACCTGTGGCTCAGGCTACCCCAAGTACACAGCAACCAGTCCTAGTCAAGCCACCCTCACTCAGTTCAACCAGAAATTCAACTGCCAAGCTCTCATTCCCACTAGAGGGAACCATTGAGTCTTGGGTGCCTCTGCCCACCCTTTCAGAAGTGAGAAGAGCAGCAAGGGAGCTCAAGAAAAACATGTTAGCTAGGAATAATCCACATGAACTTTAAAACTTGAATTAAAAATGAAGGAGCCTAAAATAAGCAGGAGTCAGGCAGTGAGTTATGGATGAGCAGAAGGCCTGCTGGAGTGGCAGGCTGCTCAGCTAGAGAAAGGGTCTAATGACCTAAGTGCATGAGCAGCAGGACGAGGCAGTCTGTCAGTCCTGCTCTCAGAGAGGAAAATCTGGGTCTGGGGCTGTCCCTTGTCTTCTTGTAACACCTGCTCTCACTATAGGCAACTTAACTGCGTCACAAATACCACTTAACAAAATTGTGCAATTAAAACTATAGTTCTAATCTGATGAGGAGCATGGTGAGATCTTAAACATTCTTATAGCAAAGGCAAGTTTCTGACATTGTTCTCTCTGGAAGCTCATGTTTCATTTTTCAGAACTATTTACGAACATTCCCAATTCTTCAGTTTGAACAGAACTGAAACTGCCTTGAATCTTACAAGGCTAGAACGTTGCCACAACCCATCTATTTTCATGTGAAAACCACTCCTCCACAGGTAGCACAGTTCCCAGGTCCCCCATCCTGGCACATCTACTGGTGGCCCACAGGCCAGCACTGTCTCGGAGCCACAAACAGGGAGGCAGCCATGCTCAGCATAGGGCAGCATCCGCGTCCTGGCCTGCAGACCACACGCAGTTCTGCACAAGTAAAAACCTCTGCATGACTCTCTTTGGAAACTAGCATTTGAAAACCCTTCCTAGGTGTGAGCTCATCAGTTTTGCTATCCTAAATGTCTTTTACTGAATTTAAACTGCAGTGCTATTTTAAGTAAACAAAAAATAGTTTTCCCTCCTTTGTTAGACACCTACCACACATCCAGATTACAATCCAGGGGAGCCACTGCTGCTGACCAGCGCCGGGCTGTTATATCCAATCGCACATCACAGGGCAAGGGGGCGTGTTTGGTGTTATTGAAGACGAAGGGCTGGCAAGGCCCCTCCCCCCAAGATAAAGGCACAGGTGAAGTGCCAGTTCACAGGTTCTAGTCTCAGGGCTGAGGGCCTGTACAAAGCTTAAGAACTAGATGTGGAGCTGTGCCAGGTAGTGTGGGGGAAGGACGAGCACGTAAAAAAAGTGTGTTATAAGATAATGCCAGAGCAAACAGGGCAGAGTCACTTCTCCGCAGACCCCCCTAAAAACACTGGCCCCTTCACTCACCCACCCATACTTCCTACAGTCATGTGCATCCCTCTTCTTTGGGCTGACATAATAAAATAAATCATGTTTGAAAACAAAGATCAGAGTATCCTTTGGGCCCCTATCGTTTATTCAGTTGAAAGATGAAGGGTCAGATTCTAATTATTTGCATCAGGTTATTACAAAGGAATCTACAATTTGCTTTTATTGGCCTTATTTTCAGAGTATTTAACTAATGGGATGAGAGTTTCAAAATTATCCTTTTATTTCTCACCATGTCCCTGTGAGAGGAGTGGGCATAATTGGCTCCAAAAGAACAACAGGGCCCAGAAAAGTTGAATATCACATCCCAACTCTCAGAGAAGGCCCTGGACGAACAAAGCCACACTGGAACTGGGAGCCCTGGGCCACCCCTTCTGAGATGAGGGGAGGAGGCGACAGGAGGAAACCCCCCGAATGCCTTGCACGGTCGCTAACCGAACAAGAAAAGCAGCAGCCCAGCTCCTGTGCTTGCTTGGACGATGGGAGTGTGCTTTCTAAGGGGTACCTCCTCCAGCTCTGAGGGAGCACCTGAAACAGGCCACTTGCGCACTCCACGGAGCAAGGGGTGCCTCCTGCTCCCCACAAATCTTACCTCCATCGGTGGGAATTCCTCTTGTTCAGTAACAAAGGGAAATCCTGCACTCTAAGGCCGGCGCTAGGAACGTTTTACTCAAGCCAGATTCATACATAAAAATGAAAGAGGTGTGTGTGTGGTTTGATTCCACGAGAACATAAAGTCACGTGTTCACCTTTACAAGCACTTCATTCCTGCCCCACAGATGGGTCCTCACCTTTTCTGGGCCCTGTTTTAATTGTTCTCTTTCATAAGCAAAACATTTGTAGGGCAGTTCTGCACAAGTTGCCTATCAGTCCATAAACTTTGGAAATAGAATGAAGATGATTCATTAACGACACAGAAACCAAGGGCATGGTGCACCCTATTCTTTGTGCTTCTCAATCCTGAAATTGGGGCACCCAGAGCTGGGGGAGGGGGGCAATTCCACTATCACGCTCAGTCATTCTAAGAAAACACGAGGAGCTTTGTACAGGGATAGTACCATAGCCAAGAGGGTGACCCAAGTTTCAATTATTGCTGATTTTTTAAAAAAAGAACGAGAGTGTTTAAAATGTGTGAAAACTACTTGCTTTATCTCAAGATAACACAGTCAAGGATGAAGTGTGGGAACACAAGTGAGGATTCTTGCCTTGTCCACCCCACCCCAAATGAAGAGCTGAATATTTGAAAGCTATAGGTTAATACTAACATCATGTATGTACACACACATTCCTGTGTATGCATATGAATAGTCATGTAAGAGAGAAATTAATCTAACATTATCAAGGATGAGAAAAGACCACAGGTACAGAATAACTCAACAAAAGGAAGAATTCCACTGTCTTAACACCACATGACCATATTTTAGCTGTTCTGGAATACCAACAACCAAGAATTTCTTTAGCCCACCCAAACCCTGCCAGGAACCAATCTTGAAAGATGCAGTTTCCTTTTGATTCCAGGGGAAAATTTACCTCGGTGTGGTAAAATTCTCAGTGCAAGCTCATCTACGACCCCATGGGCTCGCTGACTTGAAAATGCAGTGAGAGCAGGAGCAGAGGGGTCAATGAAACGCCACCTGACTGGGTGAGACAACCCTTCACTGCGTCGCCTCCAGGCACCTGCCTTTATCCCCGCCATCTCCCTCCAAGGCCCTCAGAGATCACTGTCTAAGGACACGAACACTGTGACAGCAACAATGGCTGAGCCCTGAGGCCATTCTTAAGAGTTTCCCCAAAAGGATCTCTGTGTGTTTCTTTAGTCTGACTCTGAAATAGGGGGCTGTGAGCCAGGGGGCAGGAGAGCAGTGCTCACTAGCCCTCTGCTGATCCCAGGGGCAGGACTGACATGTGCTCAGCTGAGTCTGTTCCCTCGATGTTCGCCCTGCACCCATCACACACAGCAGCTCAGCGATGGAGCACGGGACCACATACCTCTTCTGTTCAGGAGTCCTGGTGGAGAGATGCTAACTTGTCACATTAAGATGGGCAGATAAACAACAGACCAGGGTCATCCACTGAAAGCAAAGGCAGTCTGCAGGCCTGTTTCAAGGCATACTAATCCACTTTTGGCCTTACCAATAACGGCCCCTGGTACTCTGTGACTCATCTGGCACCGAGGGAGTTCCCTCTCCAATCTACTGCGGTACACCAGACGCAGGAACTCATGGTACTTGGCAGGTCCACCACTGGCCCTGCGAGACCAAACTCCACAGGAGAAGAACATGCGCTCACACCCCCATGCAGAGGTAATGTTTCTCTCTCCCCACCTCACCACTGAACATCATGTTCCTGTTTTTTGAGGCCTTGAAACATAGACTTCCTGAGGCTACTACTCACATTTTTTCCTTCAGTTAACTTGGTGATATGCTGTGGTGGCACCTGGAAGGCAGGCAGACAGGCAGGTACCTTTGGGCCAGACTACCATCACATGTGTGGAAGGGCGGGGCTTTACCTGTTTCCGTAAGTCCTGAGCTGACCGATGCAGAGAGGGGTGGTGGTGGTTAGCAGCGGGCCCCTTGGCGGAGGAGCCCGTGGAGGGGGCCGAGGGGGGGTGGTTCGCTGGAGCCTGCTCCCTCCGGCTGTCAGCCCGGTGATCACTGTGCTTCTCCTTGCTGGGAGTGGCCTCTTTGCTTTTGTGTTTTTGAACAGTTTCTTTCTCCCGCGACGACCTGCTGGAACCATTGAAAACTAGAAGGAAAGGAGAACGGAGGAATCAATCACTACACTGAGCATGCTGCCTGCTGTGGAACCTGAACTTCCTGAAGTCGAAAAGCATGAGAAAAGGCAAACATTCTGCACGTTAAGTCTCATCACACTAACAAGGGCAGCCCCAAGTCAAAGCACATCAGCACCAAGCTGCAGAGTGAAATTGAAAAATTATAAGCATATCTTAAGAATTATTTGCTTTGGCTGAAATGGTTGAAAAATCCACTTTTAAAAAATTCCTACCAAGAAACTCCAGCAGCCCTCAGAATGTCAACATAATGCCTTAAAGACAAAGAGAAATTAAAACATATAAACCAACACCAACAGTCATTCCAAGAACAGGAGCACTTCATGTATAAAGATACAGAGGATCTGGAATAAGATAACACATCCTCAAATTTAAACTTGTCCATTTTGAGGCTGAAGATCTGCCACTGGACATGGGTCAGGAGAGTAGCTGCTTGACCTGACCCATCCATGACCACGGAGGAGGGTGGGGGGCACGGGGGCCCTGAGCCAGACCCTCTTCTACTGCAGAAGTCGTAACGGCAGTCACAGCTGACATGTGCGCGTGCTTTCCATGAGCCAGGGAAATGATGACACTGTCATAAAGGGCAGTAAGCCTTTGAATTCAAAGGAATGGGATGTTGTTGCCACGCCCACATCATGGATAAAGCCAAGAGGCATGGAAAGGTTGAGCACCTGGCCCAGGCCATGCTGCCTGTCACCAGCACCTCCCCACCCACCCTGCCCGGGCCCCCATGTGGCTCTCAGTGTCAATTCCCAATGCACATACTGGATACCACCCCCTTAGGGGGACAGAAGAGAATAGTGATACTCAGGGTTTTTAAAATACACTTCAATGACATTGCTGTCAAGAGTTTCCTCTACTTTATAGCTAGGACTTGCAAACATAGACACACTCCTGGGTCTGGCTCCTCTCCAGGAATCATCAACAAGACTTTCCCACTTGTTCCTCTCTCACCCATGGGGCTCTCCCTCTCCTCCCCCCGCCCACAAACCATCCCAGCAGGCTGGGGAGGAAGGCCTCCCTGTTCCTGGTCTGCTCTGCCTCATGAGCTTCAGGCAGAGCAATGTGGGGAAGCAACAGTGAGCCCCTTTAGCTGTCATTTTTAGGAGGCTCCTAGTGCATTTCCTAACAGAAGAAGCCTTAAAAGGTCACCGAGTCTACCCAACCATCGGGGACTTGCAATATTCCAGGTAGAACTCACTACCTGACCAGGCAGCTGTAGAGAGAAAATTCTTCTTCCTTTCAGCTGAAATCTCTTCCTGCCACTTGAAAATGCAGGCGTCAAACTCCCCTCTCCTCCATCACCCACTATGCTTACCAGCCCTTCGAAGAACCCAAATGGCTTCTCTGAGGATGCCCTCCTCAAGACCTGTATCCACAGTTCCTTCAGCACTCGCTCGTCCACCCTATCTGTAAGTGTCCCAAACTGCATTTATGCCTTATAGGTTGCAATTATCTTATTTGTCATTTGCTTTTCTGTCTCTTGTGCTAAATCTGCTAGCCCATTTTCTTTCTCTGCTTTTATGCCTTCCCACATTTTCAAATGGTAAAGTATTCCTCTAAGTCTCCTCCTAGTTGTTTTTGAATTCAGTTGCTTAGATTTACTTTTAGGTCCAGTTGTTATTACTTTGTATATCTGGACTCTATACGAACCTTGATCTCTAAAGTTCCTCCTGGTCCCAGTAATGACCCATTCTGAGAATTTCAGTATGAAAGTAAAGGCCATGCCACATCAAAATGTGGTCTGTGACCCTGGGCTGCACAAGGTTCTACTGGACACTCTCAGTTACAGAAAAAATGGAGAACACCAAACGGTTGGCATTTGTTCTAAGTGTAGTTGCATGATACCAAAAATCATCAATCACACCCAAGCTGGCAGTATCTGTGCTCCCTTTCAAGCCAAACTAAAAACATCTGTAAGAAGTCATACTTCCATGTGATTAAAAATCAAGCCCAAGAACAAGAATCTAGGCAATTCTTGACCATTCAACAATTTTCTAAACAATGAACACTGCTCCTTTAGTGGAGCACCACACAAGAAGTTTTGTGTTATTAATCTCTAATATTCTATATTCCTCTGTGCTTTTTTACTACGATATGTATCAAGGTATAGCCTGCTATTAAACAAGTACCAGTTTTATAGAGGGTATCCTGTTCAGTTAAAAAAACATTCTGCCATTGCTGGTGTGGTTCAGTGGGTGGAGCGCCGGCCTATGAGCCAAACGATCACTGGTTCGATTCCCAGTTAGGGCACATGCCTGGGTTGTGGGCCAGGTCCCCAGTAGGGGGCGTGGGAGAGGCAACCACACATTGGTGTTTCTCTCCCTCTTTCTCCCTCCCCTCCCTTCTAAAAAAAAATAAATACATAAAATCTTTTTTTAAATAGGACATTTAAAATACACACACACACACACACACACACACATATTCTATGGGCCTATTCCCTTTTTGTGACACTATATGAGCAGTTAAAATTCCCAGCCCTGCTGTTTAACAGCTGGGCAAGTTATTTAAGCTCTCAGTTTTCTCATCTGTAGGCTGGGCTACAGATGCTCCTGTGTGGGGAGTTTCAAGCCTAACATCTAGGGCTGAGCAAGCACTTAACCTCTGGGGACAATTGTTACTGTGTATTTAAAAGGACCATCTTAGGTTACTACATAATTATACCGTGACAGGGTCTCTTTTTGCCCATGGTCCCTTACAGAGACAGTATAAAGAAGGGCTTTGACACAGACAGATGGCTGGCGTGGGCAGGCCCACCACCACCACCACCACCTACTTGAACCTGGCTGCCACCCATTGCCTCCCGATGCCCATTTCATGGGGAAAAAGAGGCACTGCTGCCTGCCCAGGCAAGCAGGAGTGCAGTGCTGAAACACACCCCACACTCTGCCAGCTTAATGAGTGACTTGAGTCTTGGGGTCCCAGAGTCCTTTTTTCAGGGGTTCCTCTAAATCAAAACTGCTTTCATAATTACCCTAAGACATTATTTGCCTTTTTCACTGGGTTGATATTTCCATGATGGTGATAGCTAAAGGTGGATTAGCTGTCAGGGAAAGGCAAATCAGAAGTACATGAGATACTACTCCACAGCCACTAGGATGGCGACCCACAAAAGACCGAGAATGGAGTGTCGGTGAGGACATGGAGAAACTGTAACCCTCACAGCACTGCAGGTGGGGGGATGTGAAACAATGTGGCCACGTTGGAAAACAGGCTGGGAAGTTCTTCAGAAAGTGAAAAAGAGTTACCATGTGACCCAGCAATTGCACCCCCAGGTATGTATACAAAAGAAACAAAAAATATGTCCACAGAAAAATATTTGTATACGTATGTTCCAGGCAGAATTATTAAAAATAGCTAAAGACTGGGGGGTGCCAAAGGTTGGATGAACCTGGTACTCAGAGACACAAATGGGGTACTACCCATCCACAAATAGTGCCCGAGCACAGGCACATGCCACGGCGCGGACCAGTCTCAGAAACATGACGGTGAGCAAGAGGAGCTCATGACAAAGGTCACATACTGTACGATTCCATTCATATGAAATGACCAGAGCAGACCAGTATGTACAGGTGGAAAGGAGACGTTTGGGGAAAATGAGAGTGACTGCTAAAGGATACAAGGTTTTTCAGGGAGAAGGTCATGAAAATGTAAAGCTGACCATAGTGAAGGTTTCACAACTTTGTGAATATGCTAAAAACTACTGAATCATAACATTTTAAATGGGTAAATTTTATGGGAATGTATATTAGATCTCAATGAAAATACATATTTTTTTACAAAAAACAAAAGGTAGGCCAAATGTCTGGTGCCTGAACACAGATCGGTGCAATGGCACCAAATGACACTAACCACAGCAGGTTAGAACAGAGGCGACGAGGCACTACAAAGTGGTACCAGTATTAAATCCTGACCCCTGAGTACACATACTTCCTGTGACAAAATGAGAAGTACAAATAAAGCACTTCTACAGACCAAAATATGATGGCTACTTCCAGGGAAAAGCACTTTGTGAGACTTTTTAAATTGCAAGCTAGCTGCTTTTTTCAGAGAATGCTCCTTTTATTTGAAAGAACCACCAGTATGGTTATCAGTTGGCCATTTTCTCTCAAAAAAATGAATAAAGTAAGCCTGTCAAGGAAAATAACTAATAGTTATGCTACCAATGACAGAATGAAGAGTTTCAAGCAAAAAGTTGTAATTTTGAAAAACCTATACCTGCCACCATGAGTCTGACAGCCTCTCAACACTTAGGGGCATTCCTGATGAGGTCAGTGGAGACAGGGGTTCTTCGACACCACAGAATAAAAGGTACCGGCAACTGGAAGACCTGCATAATTCACTGAACCATTGTTTCCGAACAATCCATACAAGGTGTTACAAACTCATGCATGGGCTAAGAGCTATTCCAAGTGGAGCACAAGCCAATGGACTTTAATGTAACAGTATAAAAAGTTCTACTTGAACAATGATTAAAATAAACAAACAAACAAATAAATAAGACATCTCAGCAAAAAAAAAAAAGTTCACTGATACAGGTTCAGGTTCCTATAACAAGTGACCTTTAAGAAACTACCACTGGTTGAGTACTGGCGGGATGTCAAAGAATGAAGTAATCTACAAAGCCCCTCCCCTTTCCAACTACATATTTGTCTGAGAATGACTCTCTTCACATACGCCAACCAAAACTGAGCATTGTGAGACTGAATGCAGGAGCAGACAAGAATCTACTTAAGTGTCTTCTACTGAGACAGACATGTAAAGAGATTTGCAAAAATGTAACACAATGCAACTCTCCTCACCTATAATTTCTTGGTTTTGGAATCCAGTTATTCATCATAAAAATGTTGTTTGTCTTAACAGGTAATGGGTTTCTGTTATTTTTAAGTGAGTAGACATTTATAAATTTCCTCAGTTGTAATTTTAACATCATAAACATCAATAAATACAATCCACATTAATAAAAACCTGAAACTGCTGGGCTGGATTATCCTTCCCAAGGTAACTACACTGTGGTTTCTAGAGGCTTCGATGGGCCGTGTACTCATATCTACACTTGCCAGCCCCACAAAAGTTCAGGCTCCAAGAGAAAGCTTTCTAAATTTGAATCCACAGAAATCATTTGCTATTTGACCTTGAGCTGGTTATCTATCTGAACCTTAAGTTTCTTCACTTATTATCTATCTCATAGGGTTGTTCTGAGGATTCCATGACAGGATATTCATCTAGAAAGGGCTTTAGCAGGGCACTGAGCAAGCACTGGGTGGGTGTTAGCTTGTTAGCATCACCATGCTGCTTCCAAGGGTGTCAGTGGTGAGACGTGCAGCAGGCCATTAATAGGAACAGTGCCCCCAGTCTCACATCCCTCCTTTCCAAATGAAGCAGGGCAAGGCCAGCTGCAAATTAGGACAGCAAGGAAATTCACTAAGAGTGGCACCGTGGTTAGCCGGCAATATCTTTCTGAGATCTAGGAAAACACAAAACAACCAGACCCTTCCTCAGCATTATCTGCATCTAAAACAAAACATACAACTCTGGTTCTGTTCTAATGCCTCGGAAGCGTTCCGCCTACCACAGCACCTGATCAACCCTGCAGGAAAACACCCCGGACAGCAGGGTCCAGGCCGTGAGGCACCTCGACAACAGAGAGAAGGGGAGCCAGGAGGGCCAGGAAGACGTGTGCCGCCAACACCAGAAACCAAGGTGGCTGCTCCGTGAACCACAGCGCCATCTTCTACTAAAGACTGTTTTCAGCAGGTACTGAGAAAAAATACCAAAATTAAAAGCTAAGTAAAATTAACTTTGATTTGAATCTAAACAGTGAGATAGGTTCAAACAAATCTACTTTTTGTAACCATGTTATCTTGCTATTTTATAGGAGTGATATACCCAAATGGCAAATATAGCCAAAAAGTCAAATCATGTGTTAAATGGGATGGAAGGGGGAGGGAAGGTCTGGGCAAAGATGAGGGAACCAGAGAAAAGGTGTATTTTGTCTGCCACAGCTCATTAATTTTAAGTGTCGTGGGAACCTGCCAGTCTTACCCCTCTAAAGTAATTATCTTTTGTCTTCATTTGTAAGAATCTCAAGAAGGGGAGAGAAGGGAAACAAAAAAATGTTCACCCTCACAGGGAGAGACTAACCCTGTGAACATAAGAAAGAAGGAGACAGAGAAAGTTAGATGTATAGAAGACCTACGCACACTGTCCCCAATTAAAAGGAATAATTGAATACATTTCTTTATGGGAGAGAGAAAATAGCATTTATCACAGTAAATCATATTAGGGAATTGTACTGTACCCAAATACAAATAGCTCTTGCTATTAATGAACAGAGACAAATATATTGATTTGTATACATATACATTGAAAGTTAAATGGCCTATAGACAAGTGTTTTCAAACCACAGCAAGCAAAATCTTTTAAATTCCAAGGATGATATTTTGATTTAGGATCACTTCACGCCTGAGAAGATAACACTGGCTCCCAATAAGGGATGAAAATGAAATGAGCAAGAGAAGTTACTTCAGAAACACATCACTTCAATCCAACGATCACTTGAATGGCAGCAGCTACACTTTCCAAGGAGGAGCTCGCATTTTACAGCTCCAGGGAGTTTGTGCTAAATGATGTCCCCTGCACGAGCTCAGGTCACAGTTAGATGGCATGGCGATTCCTGGGGGAGACCCACAAGGCAGTCTATGAAAAGCTGGGCACAAGGTCTTTAAACCTCTCACTACAGACACAGCCTCTTGGAGGGTCTATTTCTAATTCCCAGATCGCCAAACACCTCAATTCCCTGAACTACAAACCAGGGGACCTCCCCTGATCTGCCATCCCAGAACATTGAAGTATGTAAAATAAAGTATATAAAGTGCTTTGGTTCTTCAGAGAAAGGAGTTATGCACCAACATTTCTGCTGTCTTCCATGACTGCCAACATCCAGGCACACCCCTCCCCCATTCTTGCTAATTATTGGTGCTAATGAAGGCACCTCATCTGAATACCAGAAGATAATCCTGATTTTTTTTCTTAAGTGAGTAGGGAACAGGAGTCTTGCTTGGCACCTGACAAAAGTTATCTGATGCCCTGAGATGACTCTGACCTGAGCAAGTGGGGTTCTGAGGCGTTCACCTCCTTGAAGGAGAAGTATGGACAAGAGTCACTGCTAAAAGCAGGCAGACATGTCTGCTAGCAGAGACACAAAGAACAGGAAGAAAAGAATGAACATGAGGCTGGAGGACAGGACTAACCCAAAAATTACAAAAAAATAGGACCTGCTTCCAGACCCACCCCCAAAACAAATCGAAGGGAAAAAAAGGAAATCATTGTAAAAAAGAATGTGTTATAGAAAGGAAAAAGAGAAGCCCGCCAAGTTTCTGATCTCAAGCCAGATATTTAAATGTAAGCTTCATGTCATTACAAGGCATCCTGACTTGGGGAAGACAGACTCCATCAATTGGCTGGCATTAAATCCTTGTTACTGTACAAAAGCCGCACTTGCTCCCTGGAGCCAGTTCAACTTTGAGTCACTATTGTCTGAACACAATGGAATGTCTGCCAACCTGTGCCAGCAGTTCCAAAGGATTTTAATTGTAGCATGTGTGAGTGCTGTAACCCACTCTGCCCTGAGCGGAAACAGCTCTGCTCACGCAGCTACAGCATTCACATGTGAAACCAGGGAAAGCAGTGAGGACAAGGTCAGGGCAGCAGAAGCCCCTTTATGACCTCACGACACAGATCACCCACTCTGGGCAACGACTTCAAGCCAAAATGCAACAGACACCATCCACAGCAACTGTGTGCACCTCCAACTCCAGCATCACATGCCTGTCTTACCGGTTTACGTGGCATTTGTGAAAACCCTCTGAAGTTTCTAAGAAGTGAAATCCTAGCTCTTTGGTTACACACAGAACAGGCAAAAAATCCATTAAAAAATATTTTTAAAGCAAAGTGAAAATTTTTATGTACAAACTTAAATTAAGGCTTACATTTTTTAAAATTATGTATTTATTTTCATTTATTGAATCTATAGAGAGGTGAAGGGAGGGAGAAAGAGAGGGAAAGAAACGTCAATGAGAGAGAAACAACAATCAGTTGCCTCTTGCACACTCCCTGACTAGGTAGCAAACCACAATCCAGGCATATGCCCTGGCTGAGCACTGAACTGGTGAACTTTCAGTTTGTAGGATGGCGTCCAACCAACTAAGCCACACCCGCCCTGGCATTGTTGTTGTTGTTGTTGTTGTTGTTGTTGTTTTTGTTGTTTTAATCAAAATTTGGGTGCCACTAACTCCAGGTCAAAAATTGTGAATATGTTATGTGCAATGATATAAAATAACTTTCAGAGTAGGCTAGATCTGCCATTTAAGCATGTTTCTTACATATGTTCCTAATAACTTCTGATACTAAAGTTTAAAAGGGCATACGACCTTTATGAGAATATAAAGGTCAGGGCAACAGAAAGATCATAAATCAGGATGAATGGTTTTTATCACTGAAAAATAGTTTCTTGGCCCAGCTGGCCCCCAAAGGAGCTAAGGAGAGGAGGAGACTGATGGCTGGTGTCTAGCCCCACAGCCGGTGCCCACAGCAGTTGGCTCTAAGGCATTTGCAGTCTTCGAAGTGCCAGGAGGAGAAACATCTGGGGAAACAGCCTTTGGGGACGGCAGGCTGTGGACAAAGGGATCTCATGGTTTGTCACTCAAGAAAACAGACAAAGAGCACAGAGCTATGGGTTATATATTGAGAAGGGTACGTGCATTCACTCCTGAAAGACAAGTGAACAAAACGTTCTGCAGTTTGGGGTTTCATAAAGTCTCGTATTCAAGGGCATGAACTCTAAAAGGCCAACCACATCTGAAGAAAATGACTGTAGCCCACCTCTGGATTTGAACAAGGACTGTGTAATGATTCACAGCACACTGGGAGAGAGCGACACCTTGAAAACGTGTTAAATTGGAAGGCACCCCATATATACACGGTCAATTAGACAAGAAGAATTAGTAATTTTCAAAATGAAAGTACTTTACAGAAAAACTAAATACAGAAATATTGCTCTGTGATAAGGACTGTTTTCAAGGTTCTCCAAATAATTATCATCGGTCTACTATTCTATCACATACGCCTCTTCCCACCCTCCAGCCAGGAAACCAATGACTTTCAAAAATTCTATGTGCACATTTTACAGTCTCTGGAAATTGCAGACCTTCCCAAGTGACTAAAGATTCCCCGTAAAACAGGCCAGATGAATTCAGATGAAAATATTAACTACTGAGCAGTTTGGTGAACAGCTCTGCAATTCAACTTACAATGTGCACGATATAAACATATCCCAGCCAACTTTGGACAACAAAATTGATTAAAGGTTCTAGGAATCTAACACTATGATATTAATTTCTTCACAACCACAGGGTATTAACAGATCTTTAGAAGAAAGACTCACAGGCATGAAACCAGTAACAGGATAGCAGCCAGCCCCCAACCCTCAGGAACTCACCAAGTGCCAGGCAGTGTGCATCTGTCACTCATTTAGTCCTGACAGATTCCTGTTTATCTTTAATAAGCTATAATGCACATATCGTGCAATTCACCCATTTGAAGTGTACTGCCTGATGGACTTCTGCATATACACAGAGCTGTCCAACCATTACCATACTATAAACTTAAAACATTTTCATCACCTCAAAATGTAATGCCGGGACCATTAGTAGTCACTTCCCATTATCCCCAATCCCCAACTCTAATCCTAACAGAAAAGGCTGGTGTTCTCAGCAGTTTACAAACAGGGAAACTGGAGCGTAAAGAGTTAAATAACTGGCCCAATGACACCTGCTTAGAAAGAAGTGTATGAGGCAGGAGCCTCTCTTCCACCACCAGGGGCACATCGCCGGGTTCATCACTGGACCAGCATCTCAGCCCAGAAGAGGCTCCCACATTCCTGGGAACAGACGTCCACACACTGAATCCTGAGGGGCACTGCCGCCCACTGTCGTGTGTGTGTGTGTGTGTGTGTGCGTGCGCGCGCGCGCGCGTGCGCGCGTGTGCTAAAGAGCCTGTGTGAACCGGTGGAACAAATGCTTAAGGGAAATGAGAAGAAAAGAGGACAGCATGATTATATGGACGGACAGGTATTCCTAGGGGCCTTCTACCACACTTGACACAGCTCTTTCTGCTGAGGTCAATAATGTCACACACTCACAGTGGGACCCATCATCTCTCAGCCCTCACCGTGTGCCAGGCATCTGAACACACAACCCTCCAGAATTCTTTTATCAATTGTAAGGCTGTTCTAAGCATCCAGACCTGTTCAGTCACGTGGTGTTAATGATAATAGCCAACGTGGCACTTTCAACGAGCCGTGAACAGTTCAAACATGTATTAACTCATTTAGCTCTTACAAAAACCTATAGAAAAGGCTTGTATTATCTCTTCTTAAAAGTAAGAAAATGAAGACAAAGAAAGCTTGCCCAAGGTTGCAGCCACAATGGGAAGACAAGGGCCAGCATCATGCTCTGAATCACTGTGCCAAGCGGCCCCCTGGGGGAAGTGGTGGACAGTTAGGAACAAATACTTTATAACCTGACTCTTACAAAAACAGACTCCTAGCCTATATTCCAGCTTTTAAAAATATTCATTCACCTCAAAATGGGGAAAACATGGAACTGCCAGGCATTAAAGAAAGGTCAAGAGGATATTCCATGAAAATGTCAATAGAAGAAAAGCAAGTGCTTGTCAGCTAGAGACCGGGAGCATCTCCTCATTGCACACAGCTATGGCGGGCCCCGATCCGGCCTGCACACCCAACCCTCCACCACCTAGACAGAGAGGGGCCTGGATGCACCCCGAAGGCTACCACAGAGCAGAGATGTGGTAAACTCAGTGCAAATGATTGCTTTTTGGCCCTTACACAACATGCCCCTGGTGTGAATCCAAAAGCAATTAAATCATTCCAGCTGGGAGTCCAATGACATGTTGTTTAAAAAGTCTTCTGAGAAATGTCCCTGTTCAGAACGAGATGAGCACACAAAGGAACAATGGTCTCTGCTATTCCTTCCATTTTTCATAAGTACAGAAAAGCATTTGAAGAATATACAATATGTGGCTAACATGAGCAATGAATTTTCACCGAGTTCTCCTCTGCAACGGATGAAGAACACCTCACCACAAGGACAACACCGAGGAAAAAGCAAAGCCAAATTCATTCCAAATGAATGTATTAATTCCTCTGGTCTACCTCACTTATCCTACTGGAAAAAAAATAACCAGTTGTAAGAACTTCTCAAGGCCTGGCTGGCGTAGCTCAGTGGATTGAGCGCGGGCTGGGAACCAAAGTGTCCCAGGTTCGATTCCCAGCCAGGGTACATTCCTGGGTTGCAGGCGATAACCCCCAGCAACCGCACATTGATGTTTCTCTTCCTCTCTCTCTCTCTCTCTCTCTCTCCTTCTCTCCCTAAAAATAAATAAATAAAATCATAAAAAAAAAGAACTTCTCAAAAACTAAGCCATTTCAAATATCAACTTCTAACATAAATAGCCACAGAGCAGTGTTTTGGTTGTGCTGTTTTGTTTCCAAATAGTGATTACCTCCCCTAAGGGCTCTATCATTAGGATCATGTGAGGTTCTGTATATGCAGGAGTATTTCAGAAACTCTGAAGAGCTATTGAAATAGAAGTTGCTGGGGGCATTATTATTATAACCCTTAAGTGTTAACCCAAGGTTAAAAGCACATGTGATGCTGTCCATGTCACCTCAGATTATGTATTTTAATAAACAAATCCATTTCTATTAGGGTGCTCAGTGGATTATAAATGAGAACATTAGAGTTCTGTGTAATGTTTGTAAAGTTCGGCATCTGCCTGGGGACTCCAGAATCTCGCAGGAGACTACTGGGGTCAGGGCTCCCACCCCGTGGAAGATGAGTACTGCCACTGGCAGCCCCAATCAGACACCACTGAGCCTGGGTCAGAAGGTGAGCAGGAGGGGCACTCCCTCCTGGCTCCTGCTCTGAGGGAATCCCTGCTGCTTCACTTAGCTTCTAGTTTTAAAGAGAAACAAGATAAAGTGAGACACCACTGGCAGTTTGGTTTCCAGTTTCTTCAAATTTACACAGACTAAATAAAACTGTTCTCCTGGACATGCAGCCCAATCAGGGTTTCTGCCCAAAGCTGCCCCAGTAATGGTGTTACGTTTTCCATATTTTGTCTTCTGTGCATTTCTTTCCCCACATTTCAGTGAGGGTGATCCACCTGGGGGAGGATCCAGATGTTGCTGAATTTCCTGGCACAAGTCAATATCCCCTGCATACAAAGTAGAGAAAAGCACCAAGGGAAACACCGCCACAGAGAAGTATGAAAAAATAGCTTGCTCTCCACTGTCTTGTGTGAAAAAAGTCAGCAATTCTGAGGACCTGCTTGACCACACAACTACTATGCTCTTATTCAGGTTATTCTTGTTAATAAAGCTATGTTAACACCCACACATTCTTCACCCAAGTCACAAATCAAAAGGAAATGGAGACAATCTGTCTCTAGGTTTTTATTTTTTGAAAAGAGGCATGGCAGGGAAAGAAGAGCCCTCATCTCATTCATAAACTGTCTGATCTTGTATTTCTGGGCAGGCAGAAAAAGTATTTTAATCTCAAGAATGGTGCCCTCTAAAGTCAGAGAATGGCAGCTGACACACACAGGGCCCTACATTTGCGACAGTGGCAAGTCCAAATGCTCACCTGCAGGGCTAGGGTGCCCTCTGACACCAGCCCATTGTCTACTGAGAGGCAATTAGGCATCAGCACCTTTGCAAATCTAATCAAGCTTGGAGATCAGCAGGTGCTCTCAGAAACTGAGAAAAGATTCAATTTTCTGAACATGAATAAGGCCTGCTCTGAACCTCAAGAAAGAATGAAGCTGGTTAGGGTAGGTCCTGGGTAAGCGTGGGTCTAACATGCTCTCATATACATGATCACTTACTATCGATCCACTTTCTTTAAAGATAAACCACTGGCCCTGGCCAGGTGACTCAGTTGGTTGGAGCACCATCCTGTGCACCAAAAGGTTGTGAGTTCAATTCCTGGTCAGAGCACATACCTGGATTGTCAGTTCCATGCCCGGTCAGAGCACATATGCAAGGCAATCAGTTGATGTTTACCTCTTTCATCTATGTGTCTATCTCTCTCTTGCTCTCCCTCTCTAAAAATCAATAAACACATCCTCAGGTGAGAATTGAAAAAAAAAAAAAAAGGAAAAGAAAAAGAAAAAACCACTGGTCCAACACTAGGTCAGCAGACCAGGGAAACATCTTCTGTACTCCCACCAAAAATCTTCTATCACAAGTGAACCTTGTATAGGAGTACCTGTTTCATTCTGTTGTCATGTATCACATTTAAACAAACACCCCTTTTTACAGCTGATTGGTACCCACTACAAGGAATTTTAAATTCATAAAGAAATGGGTGTTGGCAAAAGCAAAGCAGAAAAGAAAACTTCTAGCTGCCAAGGGAACTGCAATATCCACACACACAGAAGATGGTAATTTCTGACACTTAAGAGTTGAATCTATAAGAAAATTATCTACATAACCAATAAGCTCAAATGAGCTGTAAAAGGAAGGAAGCTTAGTACCTAACCACAACTGCCCGAGCACACATGATACTAACTTGCCTGACTAACACGACTGGTGGATTTCCCTATCAACCACAGTACGGAAAGGAAAAGTAACACCGTGCACACCCATTCCGATGCAGTACTGACGAACTGTATGACTAACAGATGCGACTCCAGCTTCGTGTTTTGTTCATATTTACTCTCAATTCATATTGTACCAAAAAGTAAAACTGCAAGATTAAATACCTTCTCAAGATATTTTTTTAATCCCTACTAGCCTCCCTTCTTGTTTCATTCCATCTCAAGGGAGCACATCCACTCTGACTGCTTCCACCAGCAGCTCCATGACAATAAATTCCCAGCCTATTCTCTGCAGCTCTCCTGTCTTTCACCATCACCACAGGTTCAACAAATAAAGTTCTGAACGACCCCCAGATCACCTCCCTTCCTATCACCTTCAACCATGCCTCTCCAGGCAGTTGTGAAAAGCTGATCATTTTTGCTTCAAAATGCCTCTTGCATTCATCTGAACTGCTGTATGTTCTCAAGTCCAGCCTCTCATCCGCTCTTTCCTGGCTGGAATCTTTGGACTCCCCTCTCATTTCAGATTACACCCTGCCGCTGAAGGAACCATTCTAAATGTGATCTATTTCATCTTACTGCCACATCTAAAATCAGACAGCTCCTTCATCTCTGCATTTGAATTCTTCGTCCTGTCTAGCAGGGCATATGATCTCAGTGCTCCCTGCAATTCCCAGTTACCCTTAAGTACACCCCCTATACTGGTATGTTGATGTGCCAGCATTCCACAGCCACACAATATTCCACATGTCACTGTTCGTGTGGAATTTCATGGCTCATCTCTACACCTGTACTTGTATTCCAGCTCATATGTACAGCTCTTTCAACTATCAAGATTTCCTGATGACTACAGCTGCAGGTAAACTTTTTCCTGAAAGGCTAAAAATAAGTAATCATTTCACATTATGCTCTGGAATTATTCATTTCCCCGACTAAACTATAAGATCTTTATCTTTATCATGTTTATAGGCTACCTAAAAACTGCCCATCTTTATCATGTTTATAGGCTACCTAAAAACTGCCATAAGCAAGAGGTAGGAAAGATGAGCAATCATTAAACTGACAAAGCAGAAAAGTCCAACCAAAATGGGAGGCAGACACAGATTCCCATCATGTCTAAGCTATGCTTGTCCCGAACCTCTATTTCCCACTGAGTCCAGAAAGATACATAGTAGCTCAGTGTGTGGCTGTGGCATGGGGAGGGAGAGGGAGGGAAGGAAGGAAGGAAGGAGGGAAGGAGGGAGGGAGGGAGGGAGGGAGGAAGGAAGAGACAGATAGAGGAAAGTGGAATTGCCTCAATCACTACCGACAGCACTGACTTTCTGCCGATTGTGTGCAGAGGCTCCCTACCTCACAGAGTCTCTTGAGTCCTACACAAACTACAACCTCTAGCAGAGTTCCTGATAGAAGTTCATGAGGAAACAGCCATAATAGCTCCCTACTCCACTGTGACTGGGTCACTCTGCTTTTCTTACTTTCTTTCCCTCAGCTGATACTAATTCAATTCATTATCAAGTCTTCTTAACACCACCCCTGCGATGTTTCTCTGAACCATCTCATTTCTGTGCTGATATCCCTGTTATATTGCCATGACCAACTTTGACCAGGTAATTGCCTATAATGACAGCCTTCCAATGTGTTTCCTTTTCTTCATTTCCCTCTATTTAATCCTCATAATCCATCCCAGCTTAATCTTTTCAGAACATATCTCCAATTAAGTCACTTCCCTGTTGAAAAACCACTGAGTACTTTCCACTTAAACCAACTTAAATAGTTTCCTCTCTCTGATATCCGATCTCTTATCCTCCTCCTATACCATATATAGCACCCCAGGAAAAAGCCTAGTTCATAATATACATGCATTTACCTGATTTCGTATCCTGAATAAGGGTTTTCTTTCTACACTAGCTCTACCTACTGAAATCATAATAATAACTTGATCACAAAACTTTCTTCATTAAACCTTTTTAACCAGTCCTGATTTGACAGCATGTCTTTGGATTCCTAGTACCTAGAGCTCTTACGAAATTTATCATCTCCACAACATAACAATATCTATAATCACCTTGACAATCTATTCATCTAGAACAGATTTGCCTGTGCTGTTATACTAACCTCTGTGCCCTCACAGTGTCCTGCACTTAGGGAAGTACATAGAACTAGCTCTATTACTAACAAGCTATCAGCCGTGTCCACCTTCACCACCAACATCACCTTCATCTTCTCCACAGATGATCTGTTCCAGCTCTCCCACCCAAAGCTTTGGATTTTATCTTTTTTTCTTTTAAAGTTAAAAATCAACAATGAGCCCTGGCTGGTGTGGCTCAGTGGACTGAGTACTGGCCTATGAACCAAACTGTCATTGGTTCAATTCCCAGTCAGGGCACATGCCTGGGTTGCAGGCCAGGTCCCCAGGAGGGGGTGCGTGAGAGGCAACTACACACTGATGTTTCTCTCCTTTTCCTCCCTCTCTTCCCCTCTCTCTAAAAATAAGTAAATAAAATCTTTTTTTTTTTTTTAATTTAACAATGAACCTACCGTGCCCATTGTGAACGTGCTTGTGGGTTTTTCCTTTCCTGGGGGTTGACTGGCATGAAGATGAAGTGTTGTTGGTGGCTGTTTTGACATCTTCTGTCTCATCATCTTCCTCCTCAACGTCCTCCTCGTCCTGAGAGCTTCCGAAATAGACCATGCTGTTGGGCAGCGCAGGAGAACCTGGGAGGTTTGAGAAAGAGGGCTCATAAGCACAGGTCTGGATGCTTGCCCCTTACAGAAGGAGCACTACAGACAGAGACATCTCCTAAGTTACAAACTTAAATCCTGATGACTGAGCAGACAGAACAAACTATGACTCTCTGTTGCCATTTCTAATTTATTTTTCAAATACCCACAGAAAATATCCTCCACCTGCATCCCCAGCATGGGCAGGACGTCATTCACCAAATATAACAGCAAGTTTTAAATTTCATCTAAACAGTTCTAGAGGTGAGGGAATAACCACTAAAGACTGAACTGAGCAAGAAAACAAAACAAAAAAATACATAAAATAAAAACATCTATCCACAGTGTTAAAGACAAGAGACCATTCTGTGTTACTGCCAGCAACAACTTCAATCTTCCTTCCCATAAAATATTTTGGGGAGAGCTACTGCCAAGTAGCAGAAGTAATAAATAATGTGAAATTCATTTCTACCCTTGTCCACTTTACTGTGAATGAGCTCCAGTCACATCAATAAAGACATAAGTAACCAATTTGTTTTCTTTCCCAAATGGAGATCTCACACTGCAAAAATAATGGTCAAAACCATTCCTGCCCAAATTCAGAACGACTTGCTCCAACCAGAAGATGAGAATGAGCAGCAGCAGGAAGCTGAAGTGGCAAACCAAGCACCCGTCTTGTAGAACTGCAACAAAACAGGTACCTCCAGTGCCCTTCCCTTTTGCTGTAGTCATGACCTACCAATATTCAAAACCCCCGAAAGTTATTTGGGTCTCACCACTGGGAGAAGTGAACTTCCAAAGGGATGTACGTGGCAAAAATGAATGAATGAATGAATGAATTGATCCTTGGTGGCTAACAGAATGTGATACAGTCTGACAGAAGCCATTTCCAGTGTTGATTTTTTCCCTCCCCTCTGATCATTTCAATTAGAAGCAGGTTTTCAACAGAAAAAGGTTATTAAAACTGACAGACTTCGGAGGAAGTCACTTAATCAAATAAGAGAGAGGAAGTAAAAAAAAGAAAAGGAAAGGAAGTATCTAGCCGTATTTCCACTGGAACGTGTTCATTATTCTTTTCTGCGTGGTCTTACAATCAGCAGGAGACTGTGACTAGGAAAGAGGAGCCGCAGCCCACCCCCACTTCCAGGCACGGGGAACACGCCAGTGCTGCCAGACCTTCTTCCCTGACTCTAACTGTACAAGGACTTCAGAAAAATCAGGCACCTTTTTTATTCACTCAGAACTCCTTCTGAGTGAGAACAAGAAATTTAACCATAGGCTGCACTCATCCTACATGTAACATGACATGAGGAACACATGTTACATGCTGTCAGACAGACACAGTGGAAGCTTCAGCACTTGGAAGTTACAAACTCAGTGGTTAAATTTCCCTATTTGGTAAAATGAGAGGGGATAAGTCACATAATCTCTTCCAATTCCTTCCAGATCAAAATGCCCATGTCTAGTGGGTGAAATCAGAAAACTAGGTCAGTGTCAAAAAGAGCAGGTTTTTGTGCAGACCCTGAAATAACTTGCGGGGCTGACTCTGCCATCTGTTGGAGGGAAGCAGGGTTAAGGCATGCCTTTCAGGAAGTGAGACCTGCACCGCCCCTCCAGCCTCCACTGCAGTCCCCTCAGCAGAAAATGCAATCAACTCTGCAACTGACGCCATTTGGCAGTAATGTGAAAACAGGGGAAAGTAAGACTCATAAAAATAATCTGTTCCAAGAGAATCAGGATCAGGTAAAATTGAAATGGGATGCATGAGAAAGAAACAGGGAAGTAACTACCACCTAAAGAATCTGTTGAGGATATTTTAAAATCTCAAACATTGAGTAAGCAGCATGAAGCAACAATCACATTCCTTACACTCAAGATTTGGAGAGAATGAGAACATTATGTTTCCAAGAACTAAAATGGAGAAAATGTCTAGAAGCTCAATTCAGTATCCAAATTTTGTTAATATCCTAAAGAAAGTGCACATGATGATTTCTTCAAAAAAGTAGAAAACAATCAATCTTATAAATGGGTGTGTTTTAACAGCTTCTCAGTAAATATAAATAAACTGAAGTGAGCAGGCAGGTATTCTAAAAGGACAGAGGCTAATATAAGAGAAATGTAAAGCAGGAGACAAGCCACGACCAGGTAGGTCAGCTGGTTAGAGAATTGTCCTGATACACAAAGGTTTCAAGGTTCAATCCCCGGTCAGAGCACATATAAGTAGCAACCAACGAATGCATAAATAAGCAGAACAACAAATGTCTCTCTTTCCCCCACCCACCTTCCTTTCTAAAAACATTAAAGTTTTTAAAAAATCAACAAAATAAAATGAGACAAATAACCAGTAAAAAACAGGAGTTCTGAGGAATTTGCTCTTCAACCTAAATTCTTTGAAGAATATGAAGTCTTTTTGATGGAACTGGTCCCCTAGTCAGAAAGAACACAATTTCTTCTAAGCATGGAGGCACAAGGGACAAAAGTAGATTGCCTGCCACTAAAAGGTGATTTGGGTTCTATTTAGGTGATTGACATGTTGGTCTGGACCTAAAGGTAAAGCACCAACAAAGAAACAGAATGAAGGATTCTTAAACCAGATGAGGAGTGGAGAGGCTAGTACAATAAAGGGAAGGAAAACTCAGGGTAAGTGGAGGAGAAAGATCATTGCTCAGTAATAACTTCAGGAGGGGAGCTGAGTTACCTATTAACAGCCCTTAGTTCAAATACTAGGCCAGCACCCATTCTTCCCTTTGGCAGGTGCTACTCACAGAGGAACAACACTCTGCCTAGATAGGTTTTACTCTCCCCTTCCAGGTTTCATTCAAGAATCCACTGCCCATCTATAATCTGTCTACTAGGAGTAGCCTCATGGACTATTAGCTTCTCTACAGAAGAATAGGCCAGAACTTGAATGAGCTGCTCATACCTGTAGTCAAACTGAAGCAAATAGATTCTACAAATTCTAAAGCTCTGTCACACGTAGCCATTGTAAACCCCTCTGAGCCCACGGAGCATGTGTGTCTGTAGAGTAGTGGGAAGGCTGAGCTAGCAGTCCAGGCCAGGAAGAACCACAGCACTGCAAAAGCGGCTTCTTTCTTTCACATTGAGACAAAACCGGTAAGATCATCTCTTATTTCACAATCAAGGCGACAAAAAAACATTGACTGTTATATGCTAGTACCTATAAAATAACTATAAAACAACGTCAAATATATAAAAGAAAGCAAAAGACACCTGAGAAGCCAAACCTAGTTACGACATTCATATGGGATGTATTTATTTCTTCCTAGCTTAGATAAAAGCTCAGTCATCTAATTTTTAAATAAATTTAAAGGAGGGAGAATCTGCTAGATACACATACACAAAGGAAAGGATATTTTGAGACCCTAACAGCATATAGAAGTCTGGACTATTTATCACTGGTGAAAATTACCCCACAGTCCTCACAGAATGGGTGAATGGTAATATTACATAATCGTATTGATGCTAAGTCAACAGAAATTTAAATTAATATTTAGTACCTGAAAATACGAGTGTGTGTTTTTCATTAAAAATAGTTTGCAACTTACAGACGCTGGCACATAAGAGGTAAACTTCATCTCTAAAAACTTTATTAGGGAAATTTCTTTCTTCCAAATTATCAGGTGAGGCAAACATTTGAAAAGCTCATTGTGGGTCCAGCATTCAGGGAAAGGGGAACATAGTCACAGGGATTCAAGTCACTAGCCTTAGAGAGCTGGAAGAGAGGTGATTCACAAACTGAAAATGCTTCCTTAAAGAAACGGCCTTCCCTTTCCACTGCAGGGCTCACCTACCACCTGCTGCAAAACACCATCTAAGATGCGAAAACAAGGGGGTCTCAGAAAGGGTTCAGCAGGCCTCAATGTGAGTCTCACCCTGCTGTTCTCAAGGTAGACTCTCCCTGTTGAGGATGAAACAAGGTACAAGCCCGACTCATGACAGCGAGCAAGGCTGACATCAAGAGTCCCGTGACATGTCTCCTTTACAAATTCTGCAGTTTCAGAGAATTCATTAATGAAAGGTATCTTAAGATGTTTAAGGATGTGTGGGTTAGGAGGAGGGGTAAACCCAATAAATTATAAAAGTGTATCTAGTATACAGCTTTCTGTTAAAATTACAGGCAGATTTTCTCTCCTGATTATTCAAGTGCATTAGCAAATGTGGGGGAAAAATCTGAACTTGGATCAGATAAGTGGAATCGGGAGTAGAGAGCACATCTGCGCTTTGCCAAAGCCATATTTCATTACTTTTCAGAATTAGCTGGCAATGTCTCCACAATATTTACTGAAGTGAAAACCAAATGTTTTCATCTGGACAAAAATCAAACTGTGGTATGTTACAACCACAACAGGAATCATCTTAATCCAAAAGCTTGCTTTCTCTAATTTGGGCTGTGGTTTCTATAAAATTGGATTCTCCTCCATGAATCATGTACACATACAACCCTCCTTCCCATTATCTTCCCTCCCCCAACCAGTTCTTCACCTCAACAAGCTAAACATAGCTCAGCACTATTTGCGAAAGGCCCTGAAGGGATTCCCTTCACACTGTCCTTTAGCTGGGGAGTCAAATCCTGTAGCCCAACCTAATAAACTCTGGGCTGGCCCCGGGGTTGGCACTTTCATGGCTGATGTTTAGGACACAGAAACAAAATGAAAAGCATTCAGCCCCTACTACCACATTAAACTGAAAAACAGGACTTCCACGTGAACTGGGAAGGACTGTGTCGGAGAAGAAAGGCATAGTTATTTTACTGAGTTCCTAAGTTAGAGGACAGGAAAGCTCTATCCACTGAAACTAGAGTCACAGAAAAAATCGGATGCAACAACTGCCTGAGTTCATTAATCCAACTCTGAGTGTACCGGGCACGCCCTGGGCACCAGGGACCCAAACAGATCAGACATCTCCACTCACCCTGTGCACTCATGCAAACAGAGTGACAGACGTCACACATGGATGGCAATCTCCCGATCGCTCCCAGGTTGGCCTTTACAACTTACAAGAGAAGGATTTACCACAGGTTTCCCCAATTTCACGCACTTCCATACACCCCAAGGTTATCTGCCTTATCCAGATAGTCATGGGCCTCAAGTTTTCTTTAAAGCAATCCCCACTCATGACTTAAGTGACTTCATTCTCTGTTGTAACAGAAAAGTAGTATCACTTGCCTTAAAGAAAAGGTAATAATGAAGATCACAACAAAAAATTTAAAACGTCCAGCTAAAGTAATTTCTGGCACCACCAGGAGTACATGCAGCAGGGCTTTGGGGAACAGCCCTCCAGGCCAAAGGCCAAACACAAAGGAAACCCCTATTCTTTGTGGGAAAAGGAGCTGCCCGTGCAGTGAGACCCACCCATCCCGGGTTTGCAACTTCTTTTTCAGCATGTGTGTCAAAAAGTAACACCAATGATTGAAAAGGACTCCACATGGAACCCAAAAATCTAGGAAAAAGTGTCAGCTAGGCAGTCAGGATTCCTTGTCTTTTGGGACTCCGTTTACTATGCATTGAGCATGCTGTGACGACCCTAAAAGCTGGGAGGCAACATATACGAAAGTACCGTGGAGCAACTCACACTCAAGTGATATTATTAGGTCATATACGCCTTCAGTGACAAAAACTCATATTTCTAAATTCAGACTGTCACTTTACACAGCTAAGAAGGGAGGCAAATTGCTTCCTATCTGCCTTCCTAAATGGGAAGGTAAGCAGGCTGATGGCAAGAACCTAGGAGGTATGGAAATACAAAATGAATTCAACAGTTAGAATTTCTGAAACTTGGGAATAAGTGTGGGAGCAATGAGATGGAAGAGTTAGAAACCTTCAGCTGAGTAATCCTTTTTTAAGGAAGAACAAGGAATGAAGTGACGACCACCTCTTTCTCAGTGGCCAGTCTCTTCCTCAGCACTCCTCCTCTCTGCAGTCACAGCCCGCAGCGCGGACCTATGCCCAGGTGCTCCCAGCTGTGTCTACCTAATCCCACAGTTAGGAACTTCCCCACATCAGGGCATGGGCTCTACCTCCAAGAGCCCTAACATGACAGACACAGCGATGAAAACAAAGCACCTTCCCTCCCAACCATGTCACCTCCCATGCTGAGCTGGCTAACAGCAATGAGACCAAATATCTTTTCATTAGCAGCTGAATTATCCCCCTTACAATCTTTTCCACATCATTGTCTATACATGTGGCTCACAACATACCCAAACAAGTACGCAGCCAATCCAATACAATGGGGTCTGGGGATCTCTTTACCTCAAATGAATACACAAATCATACCACAGAGCAGCCTTGAGGGGTTCAACCTATGCGACTTCCACCCTTCAAGTTTAGAAGTGGAACAAGAGGGAATGTAACTTCATCCAGACCACAGAGTCATTCTCTGAACACCAAAGGCTGTGCTCTCTTCAGCATGCAGAATGTCCACGAGTCATTGCAGAAACCTAAACACTATGGGAAAGGCCACCTGGCCTTTAGAACAGGGATACCAGTAACTTTAGTGCTATTACTAAATAAAGTTTATTTAGTGCAGAATAACAATGCCTCAGCAGCCAGCAAGACACTCAGCAAACAGAACAGGACTATCCCTACTTCAAGTTTTGTTACCTCATCTACACTACCTTTTCTACATGGATTTCGGAAAGGACTGAAAAAGCTACTTAGGGAATCTCTATAAAGTAGGGAGAAAGCAAGAGATGACTGGGAGCCTGTGTCAGCAGCCACTGGCAGGAAGGGGGGCCCGCTTTATCTCTGGGGAGGGCACAGCCTGGTCAGAGGCCAGCTGGCTGGGACTAGGGCCAGTCATCTGAGCACAATGTCTTGGAGCCTTAACAACTCATGAAGGTCACAGAACAATTAAAAGGGATCCATCCTTCCCCTCCTCTGCACTTAAGAATTCCATGGTTTCGTATTTCTTCACTAGCCTGATAAACTGCCCTGGCAAATAAATCGCTTGCTCAGCCAAACTCAGCCAAGTAACTAACACAAACTCTACTGAAAAACCAAGCACATGAGGAACATAAGGCTGGTTTGATCTGGAGAAAAGAGGGTGGCCACTGAACCCCTCAAGGTGGTGAGAACACCACTTTGGAGCAAACTTTCACGGTTACCATTCTCAAAAATTAAGATGCAACACTACTCAGAACAATCCATCAAAAAAAGCTGTGTACCACTCTGACCCTGTGCCTTCCTCCCCAAAGAGTTCATATAATAGAACGGATTCCCGTTTTGCTCAAGGAAGTTCATTATTAGCACCATAGTGTTCCCTGCAATTGGAGGATTACTTAATTGCTTTCTAGCACGTTAATCCCCTTTCATTTTGTGACCTCTAAATCACCCCAGGCTTTTGCATTTGCCCTACTTAGAATTTATCATCCTCAATACCCGAAGCCAGTACTCTATCAAAATATGTGCTCCTTGCCAACAAAGCCACTCTTTAGAGAAAACATCACTCTTCTAGTACATGCAGTCTATTCAACTGGCGTTTTAGATCGTTCCTCCTAAACATCAAATCAAACCCTTCTCCTCTCTGCTGTGTGTCTGCCAAAGCACACTGGGCAATAGTAAGTGTACTGGGACGGCCACTGCAGGTGCCATCTGGGCCTGTTTGACACCCATTAGCTTTAGTTTGACTCCACAGCAACTGCGTGGCCACAGACACTGTCTGCCCATCTTACAAATGGGGAAACTCTTGTCTGCATTCCTACAATAACCCCAGTGAGATGGCCTTCCTGTAGCCTCAACCCATCTTCCACTGAGCTGCCCGATCATCTTACTAAATAAAGGTTATACTGTGTCACCTCTCAGCTGAAGAACCTCTGTCGGGCCCTCACATTTAGCCCAGAGCCCACAGAATCCAACCCACCTAACTTCCTGGTTTTAACTTGGGGCACTCCAAGCCACACACTCCAACAGGAATCCAGGCCTTGGGGTTTCTGTAGAGCTGCTTCCAAGCCCCATTCCCTTTCTACAAAGCCTGCTCAGTGTCACTCCTCTCTGCAGCCACCCCAGGCCACCCTGAGCACCGCACCACTTGCTTCCGGCTGGTAAGGTGCACACTTCCACCATGGTGTTTTCTGTTGATTGTTATGGTTTCTTCCACCTACCACACTGATACTGCTCTCCTGTTTCCAATCTGTTTTCTAGGTGTCTAGCATATAAAAAGGATTCAACAGGAGCCTGCTGAATTAATTAGCAATTGAATGACAGCTGATCACTGAAGAGTCTCTAAGACTTGCGAACAAAAGGCAGGCAGTCCCCAAACAGAAAAAGCACTGCTTCACAAAGGCTGAAGAACTCAACCCCCTCCTCAAAAAAAACTTTCTCCACCCAGCAATGCGGAACTATAACACCCAAGGTCAGAAGAACGAATTGTGTATAGGTGTGTGCATGTTTCAGGAATCCCCTTTGGGAATCCACCTGGTTTGCAGGGCCCCATAAAAAGAAAAATGTAAATAAAAGAATCATTTAACCTGCCACTGCTCTACTGTATTAAGCTTTTTAATCTGTTAATAAACATAGTCAGAACAAAGAGAAGATGACAGAACTCATTAAGAATAACAAGACTGGTAACAGAAAATAGAGCGATGGTATGAATTTACATGGCACATACCCCCTTCTGCCATTTCTCTCCATGTATCAGTGAAAGATACTAATTATGCCTCTGGCAAGAGACATGTGGACCCCCTTCAAAGCAGCTATTTGAAGATAAATACACTTGCAGGCGAACACTTCAGGCCCTGCTGCCCTATTCTTTCCCTTCTCCTTCCCTTTAGAAATTGTAGGTCACGACAGGAAAGGAGAGAGCCTTGCCAGACTTAGGGAAAAGGTCTCTGATTGCCTTAAAACAGATTTTTTAAATCTCTAAAGCTTTCTAATCCTTGAATGACTGACTGGCTCATGTGTTTACATATCTACACTAATCCCAGTTTTATAAATGGTGTAGGGGGTTTCCCCCCACCCAAGGTTTCGTTGAAGATGCTGAATGGATTTGTGGGAAAAGACATGGTCTTGGGCTAGTCTGATGTCCTCCCCAAAGTCTTTCCCCTCCTTTCAAGATTTACTCTCTTCCTCATTCCAAATCAGTGCCAACTTGACTCCGGGTGATAAATGGGGACTGGAGAAAAGAATGGTCTGTAATCCTTGGCAACAAATATCACTTCCAGGTCTCTGATTTGATTCCAGACATTTTTTCCTATAAATAGTGAGCTTATTAAAAACTGCCTTCTTTACTCCTAACTGTGCCCATGTCACCCAAGGGTGATGAAGTGACTGGACTCCTTCAAGCTGAACATAAAGTTTGGAGCCCTGACAAGCTGTATTTGGTTTGTGATCCACACCAAGAAGGAAAAAGGATAATTAGAATGCAGGTATTATAGTGGCAATCAGATTCCCAACTGCCAACTTCTGTAAAGACTTTGGAGGAGGCAAAGACGTAAATGAAGAGAGGCATCATTAGCAGTTGACATCAAAAATTGAGAAATACATCTAAACATAAATACAAAATTAGATAAATGTTAAGACATTTGCAAAATGGAACAAGTATTCATGTGATACTGGAAAACCAGAGTACAAAAATTAAAATACAACACAATTCCATTTCAGAGGAGTGACTCATGAGAAAGACCCCCCAAAACAGAATTTATTTATAAAAAATTATGTATTTAGTCTCACATGTTTAAACTTCAGTCACCTTCACAGTACTCTTCATTTGATGCAATGCACCAAGATGTTTTTTTCTACTGTTCAAAACAGTTTTTTTAACAATCAATGTTGATCACTCTTAGTGTTTCTGTCATTTTTAGTTTTACCTCTTCCACAACAGCAAAACATTCCCCTTTGGGGACTTTTTTCATCCATGTAAACAACGACAACAAAAAAAGTGGATCAGTTGAATAGGGAAGGTGGGGTGTGGGGGTCATGCTGTTCTGAGTCAAAAACTGAACACTCAGCACAGCGTGGGCAGGTACACTCGTAAACCACCACCATGAAACAGGAAGATGTGTTCAAAAAGTCTTTAAAAAGATGTTTCACTGAAGCCAAATGCAGCCTCTCACAACAAAGCCAGAGAGTAAGCTGATACAGGTAAGTTCCTAGAACACTTAACTGGTGGGGAAGCCTGGACTACTAGAGTCCCACCCTCCAAAAGATAATTCTGGGGTTTTTAGGAACACCCCCTCATATATCATTGTGAATGTCCTAATTTTGCTGGTTATAGATTGTCCTTATTCTTAAAATACATACTAATGTGTTAAGGAGCAAAGGGAGGTATCTAATGAAAATTTTCTCTCAGTAGTTTAGGAAAAAGTTCTCTGCACTGTACCTAAGTCTTGCTATAACTTACTTCAGATTGTTTAAAAAAAAAAAGTACATAAACCTGAACCTCAAGCCAATGACCCACCGCAAAGAGCCTCTCCCTCCTGTTCACCTTCTCTCAACTAAGGAACCAAAGGAGTTCTCCTCACCAAAGGAACTCTCCAAGCTCATGGCTATCTACAGCTCCTCTCTATCATTAAGAGGCTCCTCATCTCTCTGCCAATCCTTTTGTGTTCTTCCCTCACAACTGTTAGAAAACTTAGTTCCTGTGGTAAACACTTTCCCAAACACAGACATGTAAATCCAAACCCATCTTTTATTATAGAATTTCATACTCACCTTACACTCTGTTAATTGCTCCTGTTTACATATATCAACTGGTTATTTCCACTATTAACTATATTTAGAAATTAAGAGTGAAATGAAAACATAAGGAGAAATATAAAGACTCAAGCACCCTCTTAGTGGTATTTCTCACTTTAAACTCTACCTCAGAGAACTGAAAGAAGCATGCAGCAGAGATCAGGCTAACATCTATTCCTGTGTGTGGTATGTTCCTTTTTCTTTCAACTAGGCTGTTCCTTCCAAACTGACTGGTAGTACAGTCTTACCTCGAAGGCAGAGAAAGGTAAGAAAATCTTCTGTCTTAGGCTTCCTTTTAGAGAGGTCAGAAATTTGAGTAGCTGGAGGGGGTAGCAATGGCTCCACTATCTTTACTGGAGTTGTGCTGGGACTATTCGGCTGAGATTGAGCAAACTTCCTTTGTGCTTGCAGCCTGGGCCTGTAAAAGCAGAAGAAAATTAAAAACAAATTAAGCAGAGATCAAAGCGTATAGAGCTATATACAGCAATAAAATTATGTAACAAAAGGGGGGAAACACCCTATTTCAAGCAAATTCTCTCTAATTAAGGTTCTTTATCTCTATGACAGGCCTGCTTTGAAGGGCAACAAATTGGGTTAAAGGGCCGTGTTTTACACACTGATATAAAATATGCACCATGAGCGCATATGCGCCGGCACATGCCTGTGAACAGACCACTTGTGTGCCTGTGCATTTCAAACACTGTGTGTGATATTTGATGACATGGGATCACTAGTTTAGGAATAAATTTAGCCCACAGTGATGAGGAAACGCCAATCAACCTGCCACTGTCATACAACACTCTATTCGCTAACGTGACACTGTCACAAACACACGGTGCCCTCTGTACTGAGTCCTCACACCCAGGACACTGCTGTGTCCATCCATCACTGACCCTGTCTTGTACCCCACTTCTGATCGTTTCTGACTCCAGTCAGCCACATAGGTTCACTACAGTAAAGCTTATAATGCAGAAAAAAAAGTATGTATCTCCCTAGTCTACCCAAAACTCTTCCATCCCCACCATACTACGGATTGCCCTCTGCCTACACAGGGTAAAACTCAATCCCCTTAGTCAGAAATTCAAAAACCTGGCCTTAACCTGCCTTTCAGGCCTCTTCCTCATTAAATCCCACCCAGATAATGACTTCCACTGATCCATTCAGTGTCCACAAACCACGGTTTAGAGTTCCTTAACTGACATCTTTCATTTACAAAATCTTTTTTTAAAGATTTTATGTACTTATTTTTAGAGAAAGGGGAAGGGAGGGAAGGAGAGAAACACTGATCGGTTGCCTCTTGCAGGCCCCCAACTAGGGAGCTGGTCAGCAACCCAGGGGCCTGCCCTGTCCAGGAATTGAATCAGTGGCCTTTTGGTTTGCAGAACATCACCCAACCACTGAGCCACACCAGTCAGGGCTCACTTACAGTATCTTAACATAAAACACATACCTTTCTATCAAGTTGAATACTAATGAGTCTTGGAATGGTTTCTTTCCATTTTTCCTAACAACAAGCTGACACCAGAGCTGATAGCTAATTTCCCTTTCCCTATACATATCCTAACATATTTTTCCTTTATGTATAACTAACCTGACATTTATCATAAATTGTCTCATAATAGCTCTTTCTTTCACCGTAAGGCTCTCAATACATCAATGGAAGCAGGTACCTCTGAGACCACTTTAAACTGTCTATCAGGCCCTGCTCAAGAAGGGGAGCGGGGGGCACAAATAGAACCAAGCAGCAGCCCTGCAAGCACAGGGCTTTATCTAGATCTGGTCAGAATTCCCAATCAGACTCAATCACCGTGTGGGACTGCTAACGCCAACTCAGTTCAAAGTTGCTTTGAGTTACTACATAAGAAATAAAAGGAAATGTGATATATTTATAAAGCATAAGCAAGTAAGTTTTCCCTGAACTATTGTTGGGATTAAATATTGTTGTACATTAAACTGACATTCAAAATACTTAAAATTTTAAATTAACTTTCTAATATTCAATAAAACACTAAACCAAGATATTCTCCTTTGTAAAAAGTAACGCCTCTGAATTTAACCTCCCTTAAGTCCTGGCCAGTCTCTACTACTCTTGCCATCTCCTACCACCCACCCAAAGCACTCTGGTACAGATCATATTCCCTATGCAAACTGACACTCGATCAAAGGGAGACAGCATGACCACTATGCACTGACTGAGCAACCTTCAGTCCTTAAAATCTGCAAACCTCACAGCATATCAAAAGCACTTCAGAATCCAGGACAACCAAAGTGAAATAGCCACGTTAGCAAGGTACAGACAGAAAGCTCAATAAGTTTAACAATTCCTCAAATGTTATAAATGAGAATAGAGAACGAAGAGCTTTTCTGCAACTGACTGACTGTGTAGGATGGGACAGACCTTCAGGGTGTGCTGAGGAAACCACTAAGCCCAAAGGTGCTGGGAACCACCCTGCCCGGTATCAGAAGCTGTAACCCCCACCAAGGCTAAGGCTGAGGGAATGACCTTGGACCATAAGCCAGCAAGGAGACAAAAGCTTATCTCCCTGGCAGGAGTGCTGCTTCTGCTCCTTTTACTTCACCCTGCCTGGCCCCCAATGCTTAGTTGGTTAGCCAACGACGGGTAAGATTGCCCAAGGGGGGAATGACCTAAGACAGGCACGATCACGTGGGAGGCCCCCCAAGGAAGGGCTTTGGGGGCTACAACAAAAGGGGGTGATGGACCTTAGCCCCTCTGCTTCGACATAGCCTGAGTCCTCATTGTCTGCGAGATAATCTCCTAATCTCTTGGCTGCCTTAGTTCCCTTGCTCCACCTAAGCCTGAAACAATGACAGGGTGGTGCCGCCCTGTGCTGGAAAGGGCAGGCGGGTTCCCTGGGTGATCAGGTCTAAGAAAGAATATGTAAAATCTTGTGAAACCTGCTTTGTTTAGAATGCTCTCAATTGAATGATAAGGGTCCAAGGAAGAAGTAAGTTTGTTCCTTAAAGTTTTTTTTACAGCTCTGACCCTGACTCAAAATAGGCCCTCAGAGTTCTTTGTTATCTATTGTTTGATCCTTACTTCCTGGCAATGAGTAATGAGCGTTACCTGAATTCTTATGCAAACGAACCCAATAAAAGCCTGCTCAGTCGGGAGAACGGTGCGCTCCCCACTAAAGAGAGTGGTCCTTTCATCCCTATTTCTCCACAGGACTCGTTTGGCTGTGTGTATGTTTTTCTCGTGTTTTGACAAGCCATCTGCAGTGTTCTGTGGTCACTGCTGGTCAGTGGTCGAGTCACAAAGGAGTGATCTTCAGAAGCGAGTAGTGAAAGTTCAGACTTGGGGGGGAGGCAGGTAGGACTGTGACTTTGGAGTGGTGCTTCTCAAACCACCTGAGTTAAGGACCAGTTTTGTGTCAATCTTTCCTTTTTAAATTTCTACCTTTTGCAAATGGATAGTTTTATAATCATTTTTTCAATTCGAGAGAGACTGGAGGGCAAGGGGGATGAAATTTTCAAAAGATAAATGCAAGCCAAAATTTATTACTACATTCAACAGATCTAAAATCACTGCCAAACGCTTTACGTCTCTAAAAAGGTCACTCTCAATTTCTGTAGCCCATACCTGGAATGTGGCACTGCTTCAGACAAAGCACAAAACTAGAAAACTCAGCTTTGTTCCAACAGCCTCAGCCCTGCAACATGGTACCACTCGCAGGTGGACTGACCCCAACAGAACTGCCTTCCTCCTCCAGCAACGCTCCTCCTCTCCATCAGCCATCCTTCCCAGTTAAAAGAAAACCTGGGTAATTTCATTCTACTAAAAACTTTTTTAATTGGTAATTTTATGTCTGTATATCTTCATTTAAATGGACACAGCACACATTCTGAGTGGTGAAGGATTTCACAGAAATCCTGCGTGCACGGGAGCAGGATGTTCTGTGCTTATTGCTCTTTCAAAAGTCAGCAGCAACAAATGCCACACAGGACGAGAAGATGGCACAGCCATAATAAAAAACAAACACAGTCGAGGCACAGATGACTGAGCAGGACACGGTGAGATATTTTACAGTTTCAGGGCCTCAAAGATAAAGTGCTCTTACCAGTGTTCAAATAAATGGCACTTTTTACCTGATGACTTTCTCAGTGAGACTATGAAAAACAAGGCAATAACAGATTAAAAAGTGGCAGTAAAATAAATTACCCCTCAGAGTATTAAACCAAGCTCCCAAGTGATTAAGTATTTGTGTGACCCAGATGAAAGCAGGAACAAAAGAACAAGACAAACCAGTATCTTTTCTTAGAGGCCAGAAGAATCCGTACTTCACAAAAAGGGCAGGTCTGCGGTTTGGCTTTTCAACCTGCAGTCCCAGGAGGATTACAGAGGTGCTGACTTTGCTTTGTTGGCCCCGCACAACAAAAGAGTTTGAATGACACAATTTACAGGCCAATTCCATGGAGTAGGCACTTGCAGCCACACAGATATGTTTGAGGGACAGGTGATTCATTCTAAAATGCCTAATACAAGGAAGTGAACGTATATTATCTTAAATCAGTTTTTTAAAAAAAAGTGATGGGGTGGAGTGTAGATGTACTGAAGAACCAGAACAGCAGCCTCTGGAGATGCTGGGGGCTGAGCTGAGGGGCAGGCAGGCCAGATCAGACACTTACCACAGGCTGAAGAGGGAGGTAGGGCTCTGGGAACCCCTGCAATCAACCTGACCGCCTCCAGAAGCAAGTACGCAAGCAAGGTGGTATAGCCACCCACTGCAGGAATTACTGCACTCACCCTCCTTCCATCAGCTAACTGGCATTTTAACCAAAAACACCACCTTCCATTCTGTTACTAGAGTGAAAACATTCTAAAATGAAAATATTGTTTGAACTAAGGAGGTTCAGAGTCATCAGGGGGAAGTACAAGTCCCTGGGGTCAAGGGGAAAACAGCATGTGGGGCCTCCAAAGCCTTTCAGCCTTGAGTTAAGCCAGGGTGGCCACTGGTAGTCACATGCAGAGATGGTGGAGCACAGACAGTACAGAGAGTGTTTGTCTCTCGTGCAAATGACAGAAGAATCAACTACAGCACAATTCACTTCCATGTTTGAAGTTTACTGATCAATGAAGAAGTTTCCCTACAAAAACCCCCTCCATTCTAGGAACTCTCATGTATCCTAGGGTTAATGAAAACAATTAAACTCTCAGCAAGCCAAGTTACACAGATCAAGTAAACATAAACCAGATGAAGAAATAAATATATTTATGTATAACTATATTGGGGGTAACGCTGTATTTATAGCATTAAAATCTAGGGTTGGGGGCAGTGGAGGTGAGAGACAGAAGTGATTTCAGATCAAATCACTAGTGTCACTTACCTTCAATTGTGTAAATGCCTGCATGTGAATTACAGGACTAAAAAATGCAAAGAGCCAGCTCAGAGAACATAGAAACAGTCTGCTATTTGTTTGGTGTTTAAGACAAATGTTTAAAAGCAAATGGCCTTCAATTTTGAAGGGATCTTAACATTACCCTCGCTGCACAGATGGAATCAACTCAGAGAAGAGCCATACAGCATGGATGGCACAACAGGTAAGACCAGCCAAACCTTGGGTCCTCCAGTCAGAGTATTCTATGCCACACCATGCTGCATCCAAATGGGAGGTGAGGCACACAGCCTTGTCATGGGCAAAACCATCTTGGGTGCCCCTCCTCTAGAAACTCTTGGGTCCAGGAGCCCCATGGCAGTTTAGGCATGACCAAAAAAGAATCAACGTAAAAAAAATAAAATAAAATAAAATAAAAAATAAAATCAGCTATACTGGTGTGAATGCCACTTAAACTACAATGTCCCAGAAGGAAGTAAAAATGTGTTGAAATGAAATCAATTTACTGATCTGATCCTACAGAGTGTCCCTCTAGGTAGAAATAAATGCCTGAAGGTGGAGGCAACAGTCAGAGGGGAACTTGCTTATTCAATACTCCTCTTTGCACCTGGAATGCTCCCCTCCTTTACCTTGCCATGGCTGACTACTTATCATCAGCCAAAAGAGGAACATTTCAGGCTTATTACTTCTTAGAGAGGTCACTTCTTCCACTTCCCTGTTAAAAATTCCTATTCTCAGAGACACCAAACCATCCTAAACTAATACGTCCCCCATGACCTACCACTTAACCCCAATTCCATTCCTTACATTCTGTGGTCCCAAAAAGGTAGGCTCTACTACAGTCTCCTCTTTATGACCTATTTCTGCATAGACTTGTTACTGTGTACCAAGGACAAGCACTCCATAAGCACTGAGAAGGAAGAGCAGGACACTACACTGCTCTACCATTTATAAACAATACAATTCATCATTCATTCTTTAGGAATTACACAAACACATGAATGTCTGAGCAGAGGGATAGACTGAATGACAATCTAGAGGTGCCAGGGAGATCTGGATAAATCTGAAACAGACCCAACAGCAACAGAAGAGGAAAAGGTGTGGTGTTCTGCCCCAGGAAAAGTTACCAGCCATCCCACTGTAAGTCTACCCAAAGGTCTGCTAGCATTCAGTTTCATTAAGAATCAGATTCCCCTGGCCCAGTGCACAGGTACAGGAAAGTCAAGTAAAGAAAAACGTATACAAGTTTGGTGAAGGGGTGGCAGCAGGGACCAGAATCAGGCCCAGCAACTCCAATTTTTTATGTCCTGGTGGTCCAGTAGCTGGAACACCTGGTCCAAAAGCAACCAGGATCCCTATCGAGCCCAAAATTATAGGGACTACCACCCATAGAAAAGGAAGCCCCACTGTGTATAGGCTGGTGGCCCTGCTGAAGAAAGAGGCAGCAGTCATCAACCAGAAGATCAAGGAAAGCTCCCTGAAGGAGGTGATGGCTAAGCTGTACCCTGATTGATGTATTAAGAGTTGGCTGACAAAGGGAGAATTGTGCAGCCACCTTGGCTAATGGGATGAGCCTCCAGCTGCCTGTTGAAGAAGTAAGCCCCCTTTGCCTTTCCCTGTGTCTGCCCCAGTTCTGCCTTCCCCAACCCTCCCAAGCTGTGGGCTGAGCTAGATATCGGGGAAGAGAGACTGGACAGATAATCTCCTGCGGCCAAGCAGAAAGCAGCAAGATGCCCAATACTGAGGACATGACGTCCAAAGATTACCTCTTTTGATTCCTGCACTCTCACTTTGGCATCCGTGAGGAGATGCTAAAAGACGAAGTGTGTGCCCTCGCCTACTGCCACTCCCATGTTTCAGCACCGGCACCTCTTTAGGACCTCTTCCACTACCTAAGATTCACATAAGAAGGCATTCTTTTTCTCCTGAGCTGTCTCTCATTTAGGGTTAGTTAGCATGGCCAACAGCCAGAAATTATTTTCCTTGACCACTTAAAATCTTTACCCCCAAAACCTGCAAATGGTTCATATTGCCCTGGCCAGGTAACTCAGTTGTTTAGAGCATCATCTCAATATACCAAGGTTGCAGATTCAATCTCTAGTCAGGGCACATACAAGCAGCAACCAATGAATGCATAACTAAGTGGAACCTCTCCCTCTTCCTCTAAAAATCAATGAAGAAAAATTTCATATTTATTTAGGTTTTTATAAATGTGCGACACCTCTACAGGAACAAAGAAACACACCAAAATAAATACTGGTATTTTGAAAGTTTGCAAGTAAACTGAAAGGCAATGCTTATAAAGAAACTTCACCGATGAGCTGACAAAGTCCTGTGCCAAATACTTTTGTTTTATAATAATACCCTCTGTGTTCCCCCCTCCCCACCCTCCCCAAATCATGCATTTAGAAGCTTCCCAGGCAGACTACCATCAGAAACCTCACCAGAGGGTGGCACTATTCCTCTGGGGTTATCCACAGGATAGAGTTAACCAGCTTATTGCTATCTCTGCACTCAATCTCTAGGGCAGCCCTCTATATGGCACAAAAGCAATTTCTAGGTTAATTAAATTCCATTTCTATCCAGGATTTCTGATAGTTTACAATCTGAATAAGACACAGTGTATGTGTACAATTTGGACGGGGAAAGCAGAATCAAGAGAGACTAGGCGACTTAAAGAAATGCCCAGCTGGTCCCTTGTTAGGACGTGTAAGCCAAAACACCGTTTTATTAACTCAGTTTTCCAATATTAAAACTGTAAGCTGATAAATCCAATTATTTAGATTACATCTAAATTCTAAACAAGGAGCAAAAAGAATGGGTGGGAGGACAAGGTCTGTTCATTCAAAAAATAACACATATTGTGTCTGGTAAATGCAAAATGACTGGCAAGGCTGCTCTCTTTGTGCCGGTGTGGGACCAGGCCCTGAAGCTTTGCCAATTTGCTGAAAAGCCTATTAAAAAAAAAAAAAATTCCTGTGTTTCCATCCCCCAAATAATTACCCACTCTATTCCACCCCCAGACACATACACTAAAAACCTGGCAGCTACTAAAAGAAGAGTAAGCCCGTGTGTGTGTGTGTGTGTGTGTGTGTGTGTGTGCACGCACGAACACCCTGGAGATTGTGGGGGGTCGGGCAGGGGATATCCCATACCCAGGGCAAGCTGCCCACCAAATTCAAATGCAAGTGCAATTGCAGAAAAACCACACAAGATGGTTGTAAACATCCTGTATAATAAGGACAAAATAAACACATCCTCAAGTGAACTCAGAGGCTAAGCAGAGACCAACTCATACTGAACTCTCCAGCCAGCGGCACTGGCAATGAACTATACCCTGCTCTGTTCAGGCCCCACCCTCCTCCATAGCTGTAATAATCTGTTTATCAAGTTGTAAGGATATCACACAATGAATATCACAGAACAGTGAGGTCAGCTGGCTCCATGGGAAGAGTTTTGTGCCACAGAATTCCTGTTACCTGATCTTTCTGGAGATCTCATATCAGTTCAGAGGCCTCATTTCTTGCTTTCTATATAAACAGATGAAATAGAGTTTATGCTAAAAACTGCAGGATATTAAATATTTGCAGCACTTGTCTGAATTAGATTACATGGACATTTATTTTCAGTAGAAGTTTGTTATTAATAGGATTTACCTAAAAGAACTTTTTTTGGTTCAATCTCCTCAAGATGAATCCTTATGAAGCTTTGCTTGGTCACAGGGGTAACAAGGAAAACAACAGTGCATCACAAAACCTGGGCTTTAGTCCAACTAACCTGTACTCTAGGGCAGGCCAGGCATCTATTTACTAATTTTTTTCAAAAGAAGTATAGGGGACCATGAAAAGGAGAAAACTACCTCTCCCTCTAGGTCCAATCTTCTCTGACTTCATCTATAAAACCTACACATAGTAATTCTTGTAATAATTCCTTTGGATATACAATTTCATGATTCAAGATGAGACATACTAATCTTTTGCCTGTGCGCAGTGGGAAATCAGAACCTTAAATCACCAAAATGTCTGTGTTGCTAAGCTACAGGTTCCCAGAACCAACTTCCTAACTACACCTTGTCACCCAAAATAACAAATCTGTAACTTTCAGATTCTGTGATGAGTATACTTACTCTCTGGCTCTTTAAACGATGGGGGTGGGAAATTCTTGTAAATCTTCATAAATATTTTTTTAGAAATGGCACAATTCCAAAAGTTGTCCCTTAATGCCCTTAAACTATTAAATAGTAACAATACTCTCTATACCTGGCTTCCTTAAGACTTAATAGTTCTAATTAAGAATAATTCACATGTCTAGAGAAACATTAACATCCTTCAGAACCCCAAGACATCCTTAGGAACTTTAACCTAACTACTTATAAATATATTCATCAGCTTTATGCATGAAAAACCAGCCCAAAGAAAAGGCTAGCATCACCTTGGGAAGATGTTGCAATGCTCACAAAGACTGCACTACCTTAGAACTCAGGCACTGGAAATCAGGCATCAAAGAGAATGGTGAGCCTTTATTTTTCTTCTATTCAGGGGGAAAAAAATTAAGGGGAGAGAAAGGAGGGAAGAGTATCAAAGTCAATGAGAGCACTTAACAGCTACACTACGTGCAGCTTCTAACCAAGCAAAACATTACTGGGGCACATAAATCTCGGGTGGATGGGGAATATGACACAGAAAGTATAACAAGTAATATGCGGCACAGCTTTTGATTCAATTAATTAAAAATTATGCAATTATGGTTGTTGTTTTTTTTTTCTTTTAATTTTCTGTGGCATCTTGTAATGTCAAAGAACCAAGGCTGCCTAGAAATCATGACTCTGTCATGATCGAGGAAGTATCTGACATTGACTTCTTTTGTGTTCTACAAAGCAACCATGTCAAATTTGAGAGGGATCGTCATTAATCAACAATTAGAGCTGCAACAAAGCTCTTTTGTTCTGTCAGTCACAAATGTCACACGTGTTTGAGTTTACCACCTATGGAAAGCTGCCTACTCTGCCTCCCCCAGGCAGCATAACCCTCTTTTTATCAGGACTCCAACTGCAAACCCAGGAATGAAGAGCCACAAAAATGTCTTCTCCACACACACTGTCAATTCCAGGTCAATATTAAGCAAAAACTGTATCTTACAGCAAGAAAAGAGCAAAAAAAAGGGTAACAAGAATCAGAAGAACAGCATATGGAAGTTAAGGACCTGGCCAAAGAAATTCCCACTACTCTGTTATAGTTACAAGGTGTGAATAAATTATCTAAAGCACATTCAGTTTTAAGGCCTAGAAGAGCCAGTTAAAACGTTAATCTGCCTTTCTACTCTCTCAAGGTAGGATTGCCAATTTTTAAAAAAATATTATTCCAACAAAACCCAGCAGTTTCTCAACTAGGTTATTCAATATCAATTGTGAACTGCCAGAAATCTCAAATCCTGGCAAAGATGGTGGTTGGATAAGGAGAGTAAATGATTCTGTGAGGCAAGAATCATGTTTTACTTCCTTCTTTTAAAAAAGAGGAGAGGGGGAGGGAGGGGAGGGAGGGGAGGGGAGGGGAGGGGAGGGGAGGGGGAGGGGAGGGGAGGGGAGGGGGGAATTACATCCCACAGTCAAAGCTACACCTCTCCCTCAACAGAAAGCAAAACCCAGCACAATCCTAAGGGTGTAACTGAAAGGCCGACCCCGTCCACTTCCCATGAGAAACAGTCTCAATGGAGCTGCAAGGTGGGTCAGAGTCTAAGCTCCATCAGTACATACAAGAGCTAGTCCTGCAATGATATGGAGTAGGCTTTGGCTTCTCGTATCCTCTATCTCTCAGACAGTAAGTCTGCTAACAGAGATCTGCTTGATTTAAAGGGTGACCAACAGAAAAGACATCCTGAACAATTTCCCTGCCCACTAGAAATCCCATGCAGTAGTCAACAAGCATCAGTAGATGGCAATAAAGGGACTTCAGACTCCAGCTCTGGGACTGCCACTGAGAACTTTTGACACTCAAGATTTATGACAAGCCCCAGCATTAACCAATTTTGAGGACCTGTACTGAAATCTGATGCCAGCTAAGAAACCAGCCACTGTTTGTTTATGGAAAGTAGAAAGTAATACATAAACACTATTAGTAACATCTTTTCTTCCCATCAATTCAATTACAACTCAAGTTCCTTGCTTGTATGGAAAATACATAGAAATTCACAATCCAGCATTTGAAACGCTAAAAAATATACCTGGGGCAAAACTCCACAATGTGGTTTTCTGAAATACACCTCCTCCCAAGTGATTTTTACCACCAAGAAAATATAAGAGAAGACAAAATTAAAGTAATACACCACGGTACACATATGTTTTCTTCACTAAGAAGCACAACATACTCATTTTGGGGCTCGGACAGAAATTTATTTAGTGGACTGAAAGACAATCATTTTCAATCTTCAAGTATGGGATGTTACTTATATATCACCAACCAAAACGCTGAGTGAAGCTTATTCTGTAATAAAAGGATTCATTCACTACAATTCACATATTGTCTCTTTCTGAACATTTGTAAAAGAAGTCTAGGTTTTTATGACAATTGCCTAAAAGATGAGGAAACACGATGGTAATTAAAGAATCTGCTAATAGCTAATGAACATAAGAGCAATTATCCTTCTTTTTACTGTTTGTGCTTTGTAATCCTGGAGTGATGGCACAGTCTCCCACTGGAAAAGAGAGCTCATGCAGCACCATCTCAGGCTCCCTGGCCCTGGCAGCTGCCATGACGGATCTAGGGAGGCACACCAGTCAGCAGCAAGGAAGTTTAAATAAAAATTAAGGAAAATGTATCAATTCAAAGTAGAGAAAAGGCAATCAAGACATGGAAATAACCTTCCTTTCTAAGGATGCTGAGAATATCCTCCAAGCAACGTTCCATTTCTTCTGACCTTCCAAGTTGCACAGGATAACTGTATGTCAGGCCAGGAAGCAGAAACATCTTTCCAAAGGGCAGTCACTGAATCAAACCAAACCAGGTAACCTCTTGCACTAGACTAACTAGGTGATGGAGGAAGAGGTAAGGGCCAACTCATACCTTCCAACCCGCTCAGGACATTCTACATCATTTACATTCTTATGTTCTTAATAACCATCCCCCAACTTAAGATGCCTCTACGCAGCACAATAAAAGTCCTCCCAATTCTCCTTCATCAGCCACCAGGCAGGACCAGTCTGACTCTGCGGCACATGGGCCCACAGGCCCTCTACCCAGTGATAGCAGTAGCTGACTCACTGAACATCTGCAGGACATGCATGTCCACCAAACTCTACATGTCTTAAATGAATCCTCAACAAGGTCTAGGGCCAGAATGTTTTCTGAGTTGACCTCACTCACACCACAAAATGAAAATTTCTCCAAAAGGGGGAAGTCATGCTCTGTTTGATTCACAAGGGACCTTGTCATCAAATACTTCATCTGTCTTACAGTCATTTAACTAAAACCCTATTAACAAAACCAGTGACTTATTGCTCCTTTCCAGAGTTAAATATCTGTATTTTGCTGGGATGCTACACAAATAGCTCAATGGACTTCTTAAGGATTTGAGCAAAGCTTATAATCAAACTCCCAGAGGTGAGATGGGGGTAGGGAGAAATCCAAACAAGCCTGCACTACACCCAGTGCTACTGCTGAACTATTACCTCTTTCCCTCTGAGCATTGAAGCTCCCTAACAATTTCTGATCCCCATTTAGTTCTGGAAAACAAGGCAGAAGTCCAACCACTATGCAGGCCTCAAGATAAACACCCAAGCTATATGCATCCTTTCAGCAACTGACGAGATGAAAAACTTACTATTCAATTAAGCCCTTTATTAATCCCTACTGTGGAGCCCATTCTCCCTGTCCATAAACAGGAAATTATAAGCCACAAAGTCAGCTTCCTTCAGCACAGCTTATACCCCCCAAAAAAGGTCCTGGATCTGTCCTAGGTGCTGTCATAAAGCTCCAATATTGCCTAGCTCCACACATTCCCAAAAGAGGGAAGGAGGACAAAAAGTAGAGAAAAGAATTGAACAAACAGGATAGAATCCAAAAGTTCTACATGATCTTAATGAAAGCTGAAAACAACAGGGGTGTTGCAGGGGCGAGGGGATAGAGATCCATCCAAAAGACATGAACCTTCAAATGTCAACCACAATTGTAAGCTAGAAGTTTAGAAAGTGACTAACCACCAAAATATTTTTTAACGAGCCTCAAACCTAGTTTCAGTGTCTCCTTCTAATTAATTTTTGCGATACTTCCTAAAGATATGTTTTCCCATGGCCCTATTTTCTCCTGTTACACTGGCTAGCCATAATCATAATAAGCTATTTCAACTGAGTAGCTGAAGCAGCCTGTCAAGGGAATTAACTTTTGGGTTCTTTTCAAGCTATGCTGCACCACCACCACCACCAAAAGGCAAGCCACCTTTGAAGAAGAAGGAGAACCCAAGGGGCATTTTAAGGGAGGGTGCAAGTAGGGACCACAACAGAGAGGGTGGAACAGTAAGGAAAAACTGTCACATCTTCCCAAATGATGGGAACAATCCCATTGATAGAAACAATGATATGCTACAGAATCATGGAAATAAACGACATCTTTCTCTCCTCTGCAAATCACGGATTAACTCAAAGAAACAGAAGCTAAGTAGGTGCAAGCTTCCTCACAGCCAGCTTCAGCAAAACACTATGCCAGCAAACTGGGAAAGTCCAAATCATGTTCGTAAAGATGTGGGTGGCAGGCACTGGGGGCCAGGGGGTGCGTAACTACTCTCTGTATAATGAGCCTCTCCAATTCCGCCAGCCTAAACATGCCCTAATGGTCTCTGCCTTTGATCAAAGAGGCATCCATCTTTAACTGTGTCAATATGCTGCCAAACACCACACTCCCAGCCACACATCCGTCCTGGAAGTGTTGCTAAGGCTCCACCTCCAGCAATTTGTAAATGAGCCTGGAAGGAGAGAATTTCCAGTTGGACATTTAAAGTTACCTCTCCCCATCTCCATCCCCATCCAAAACACCCTCAGAGAGCAGCTATAATCTCCTCACACACAGAAAAGCCTCCACCACATTTACGCTGGAGGAACCATTGGTTTAAAAAATTATAGTAATTCACTCTCCCAGCACATTCCTTCAACTGCTCTCATCCTCAAGTGTATCTCTGTTTCATCTCATTATTTCACACAATTGCAAGTATCACAGGACACTTCATCTGAGAAGCATACAGTGTACAGTAGTCTAACTTCACAGGTTTCTCCCCCCAAATCACTGCTTGTTTTCTTTTTTGTTACACAATTTTAAAAGCAGAAAAATACTATAAAATGAGTACTGTAGGTAGAACAGGAGGCATCATTGGGGCTCTTGGTGCCACCAGGTAAGTGAGATCTCCCTACTCTAGATTTCCATGATGTCTCAGTTCTAGGATTATAAAGACACCAACAAACTTGAGCTGGGAATCAAAGAATAAGACATTACGCAGTGACTGGTCAATAAGCAATGAAAACTGTAAATGCATCTCACAGATGAGCACGGCAATGACTGAACAGGAACTAATTCAGAAAAGTCAGAATATCCATCCTTTCCTCATTCAGTTTCTGCTTCCACAAAGGAGAGGATATGGAGAAGCCCAGTAACTATTTCTCTACACCAAGAGAGATCCTGCAAGGCAAGCGAGCACAAGTAAGGGTGCATTTGAAAAAGGAACTGAGGCAGATTCCACAGTATGACAGGGCTAGACAGAAAAGAGCTTTTTCAGAAAACAGGCAAATGAAGCACAGACACATGTGCCTTAAAGAGATGCACCTGACTCATTAAGATACCTCACACTGTCTTCCAGGTCCAAAGATGAAACCTTCGGTTTCATGAAGAGCAGTCTAAACCAGTCACAGCAAGACAATGAAATATGACTGAGGCTACACAAGGCAGTGGGTTGGAACTTCAGTTTTTGTCACTCCCTGCCAGCGCCTGAAACAACTTCCCTCTGGGACAGAAATAGGCTTGGGAAGGCAATCATTTACCACCAGAGAACTTTCCAGGAAGAAAGGTATAATTAATTTCTTCCTGACCTCCCCTACTCAAACAGCTACAAGCAAAGATAACCTCACACCCTTTGGGTTTCAATGCTGATCAGCTCAACAATAAAACAATAAAACCACCCAACTGTGGAGAGCAGGGGGTGGCAAGCGGCTAGGCTCCCAGTGGGCCTAGAGAGCCTGCGTGGATCCACCAGGAGTTCAAACCCAAAAGCCAGACCTGGAGGCACCACGTACTGGGTGAGAAATCACACGCCAGCTCAAGGGAGGACTAGTTCCCCTTCTCCATGAACTGAGCTCATTTTAAGTGACTGTCAAAACAGAATGTAAATATCATATAATAAGAAAAACTACGTGACAAAAATCTAAGAAGTGCTGGCAAGAATGTGGAGTAGAGAACCCTTATGCACTGTGTGTGGGGATGTAAATTGGTACAGCAACTGGGGAACACAGCACAGAGGTTCCTCAAAAAATTAAAAATAGAATTGCCTTATGATCCAGCAATCCTACTTCTGGGTACACAAGCAAAGGAAGGGACACTGCCTATCTCAAAGACATACCCGCAACCATGTTCACTGCAGCATTAGTTACAATAATAGCAAAGACATGAAAACAATCTAAGTCTGTCAGGAGATAGATGGCATAAAAAATGTGTAAAACAAGGTGAAATACCACCATTTACGAAATGGATGAATCTTGAGAATATCATGCTAAGTGAAATAAGAAAGATAAAGTCCAAGAACCATATGATTTTACTCATATGTGAGGTAAAGCAACAAATGGTACAGAGACAAACAAAATCTTACAGACCCAGACAACAGGATGATGGTTATGAGAGGGAAGTGGTGGAAGGGAGTAAAGGGGGTCAAACATACGGTGATGGAAGATGACAGGACTTTGGAACTTTGGGTGGTGGGCACACAACACAATATACAGACTGTGTATCATAGAGCTGTGCACTTGAAACCTATGTAATCTTATTAACCAATGTCACCCCAATAAATATATAAATACAATGAAATATCATTCAGCCATAAAAAAGAAAATCCTGCCATTTATGACATGAATGGACCCTGCTGGCATTATGTTTAGTGAAGTCAGAGAGAGGAAGAAAAATACTGTGTGGTCTCACTTATTTATAGAATCTTTAAAAACTAAAATAAGCCGAATGCATAGAAACATAAAATAGATTGGTGCCTGCCTCTGTGTGTATGTGTGAAAAAGATCAAGGTTCAAACTCCCAGTTATAAGACGATTAAGTTCTGGCCTTGACCAATGAAGCTCAGTTGATGTAGCTTTTTGGGTATCACAAAGCAAAAGACTGCAGGTTCAATTCCCAGTCAGGGCACATGCCTGGGTTGCAGGTTCAGTCCCCAACTAAGGCTCGGCAACCAATGATGTTTCTCAAATCGATCTTTCTGTCCCTCTCTTTCTCCCTCCCTTACCCCCTCTCTAAAAATAAATAAAATCTTTTTTTTAATAGAGAAGATAAGTTCTGCGGATATAATGTACAGCCCAGTGACAACATTTAACAATACTAGATTGTACACTTGAAAGGTGCTAAAGAGAATAAATCTTGAAGTCATTCACCCCCCCCCCAACACACACACCCCAAGGTAACTATATGAGGTGGTGGATGTTGTCTTATGGTTGCCATCATTTCACAACATATGTCCACCAGATCATCAGGCTGTACATGTGGACAAAAAGGGGGTTCTATGGAAAGTAACCTCACAGGGCAATCTGATCATAAATCCCTAACTGGGTGGGTCATGGGGGATAGTCAAGCCCCAGGTATGTATAACTTCTTCAGTAAAAGATTTATTTTTTGCCTTAAGCAAGCCCCATCCACTGTTTCTGTGCATCTAGGTTAACACACCTTTAAAATGCCTCTTTTTCAAAGTAACCACCCTGCAGAGAGCATGTAATCTTTTTAACTATCCTTCATGCAACCCCACCTTGCCTTCTCTCATTCTCAGGTCGCCTTTCTTTCGCTCCTGAATTCCAAATGCATAAAAAAAGGCTGCAAACTGCCATTTTCTGGAGAAATTTGAGATCCTGCTTTCCCAGCCATTGTCATCAGTTTTGGCTCAAATAAACTCATAAAAATTCTCTACAGGTTTCGACATTTCTTACATACATCTTCAACTTTACACAGTGTTATATGTAAATTATATCTCAATAAACCTGGGAAAGGGAGGACTAACATTCAAATGTAACCTAAGACCCAGGAAGTCTAAACCAGCCAGAATTAAAAGATTTTACTTGGTTGTAACTTAAAACATGTTTCTATTACAACAAACGCAAATGTGCTTATGCAATAGAAAGCAAAAATGTCATGAATTAAGATACACCACGAGACTTCAAGGAAATGTCCCAACATGGGAAAGCTCTTTCAGAAAGTTAGGGATACTGTTCCATGGAGTCATCCTTTGGTATCTGGGGGAACTGGTTCCAGGACCTTCACAGACACCAAAATCCAAAGACAAACTGTTAGTATTTGTACACAACCTACACACAACCTCCCGTGTGTGTGTGTGTGTGTGTGTGTGTGTGTGTGTGTGTCTACATATAGATTTATATATAATATATAGTCATATAAATTATATTTTATACATAAATATATATTTTTAAGTTACAGAGAGAAAGGGAGAGAGAAACATCGATTTGTTGTTCTACTTTAAGTCATCTCTAGATTATTCACAATGCAATATAAATGCTAAGTGAGTAGCTATCATGCTATATTGTTTAGGGAATAATAACAAGAGAAAAGTCTTGTTATCACTCCCTAAAATGACAGAGAAGTCAGTACAGAGTACACATAAGCAACAATGTAAAATTTTTCCCAATATTTTCCATGTGCTGTTGGTTGCATTTATGGACGGAGAACCAAAGATACTCAGGGCGACGAGTTAAGCATCTTCTCTTAGCCCCTAGAAATGAGGAAACAGCATCTCAAGAAGGATATTTGATGGCATGAGCAGAATAACCTACTACTAAATACTATTAAAGAATGTACAATAACATTCTAACAAAATACTTTCTAAAAGCCCATAGAATTCACATAAAGGATTTTTGAAACCCTTGGATGAATGAATGGGTTCATCTTGTGGGCTGGGGTAGGGGCTGGGGGAGCCTTGTTGTCATGACAATGGTATACCAACAAACACAAGTAAGAGCTGACCCTGTTTTCCCTTACAACAATTTTGTGAAACTCTCCGCATCAGCTCCTAGAAGGAACTGGCTCCATACTGATCTCTGTAGAACACCCTCTGGGAGATACTACCACCCCTAAAAATCCCCGTAAGGCCAAAAATACAGCAAATTCCACTTAAAAACATAAGCCACAGAGAAAATGTTGATTAGTATATGGAATTGCCCTTCGCAACAAATGAGACTATAAGTGTGCACTCCATGCACCAAGGACAGCTACAGTGTTATTTAGTGCCATCTCCCCTCCTCTGGTCTCAGACAACTTGTTGTATAAACCACAGCAACTGTTACATACATCGTGAAAGGTGGAGAAAAGACTTACAGAGGTACATGTGTTATATGAGTAGATTTCCCCACTGGGTATATATTAAATGAAATCTTGTGTAAGTTTGGAACCTGTGAAATGGGAGAAAGAATGAGAGGTGCACTGGCACATACATACGTAAATATTCTCAATCCCATTCCATCTCTCTCTCTCTCTCTCTCTCTCTCTCTCTCTCTCTCTGTCTCTCTCTCTCACACACACACACACACACTCACACTCAGACATACACCCTGGAAAGGGCTGTGGAGAAAACACTTAAGGCCTGGAAGAATCATTAAAAGAGAGATGTGATGGATATTGCATTGTCCAACTGTGAGCCAGAATGCCACCCGTGAATGCTAAGTGTAAGACAAAAGAGGAAATAACTTCAAATAACTTGCAGGGACATACTATTGTTGTGTGCAGGAAAAACGGGGGGGGCCCGCGAGGCGGTGCTTTAGGGTGCAGAGTTTAGGTGCATCTTCCCGGCCAAAATGGATCACCACCTACTGCTGTTTCCTAGGAGGAGCTGGGAATAATCTTACAGATAGGAAATTAAAGCCAGCCTATGACAGTCCCTTGCAAAGGTAATCCGAGATTAAATCAGGCTGTCTGCTTTGGTTAGTTGTTTGCAGCAGGAAAATACTTCCACTCACACGGTAAGCCCTTGGTAGGGCATACTGCACAGAAGCAACTATCTAAAGTGAAATTACAGCAGAAGAAAAAGGCAGGGAGTGGGGAGGAGGGGGTGTACAGACTATGACTGGTCTATAAATAATTTCAAATAAACCACAAGGGAAGGAAATACATTATTACATTTCTGCTTCTGCACAAGGCAGATGAACAAGCTGAGGAAGGAAACACCGGGGGCCTATAAAGAGAAAGGTCTTAAAAGGCATGGTCTCAAATACTCGTGAGAATATCTGCTAAGGACTAAACTCAAACATCTATGATGGAAAGAGGAGGGCAGTAATAGAGGAATTTGTACCACACTGAGTGTGAGTAAAGGACTGTACAAAGGAAAACCCAAACCAGAAGACAAAGAAATGATCACAGAGCACACCAAAGTAAAGAAAATCAATTGAGCTCATTTAAATCCTTACATGCAGGAGTCACACAAACTATCAAAGAGAAATGAGAATATTTCTGTGAGATCAAGCATTTGGGGAGCAAAGCTCTATCTGCTAAAGGCTAAATGACCTCAAGAATTCTTAACTACAGGAATAGTCATTGACATAGCGACTACATACAAAATGGGTGTTTATTATTTATTGAAGAATAGTATGATAGGCGCTTCAAATTGTACATACCAGTGGATATCAAGGTGTGATCCTCCAACCAGAAGCATCAGAATCACTTGGAAACTTACTAGAAATGCAAATTCTCAGCCTCACCTCCAATCTACTGAATCACAAACTCTGGAGATGCAGTCCCACAAGCTGTTTTAACAAGTACTCCAAGTGATTCTCACGTGTGTTCAGGCTGGCGACCAGTGGGTTAGAGCCAAATTTATAAAGTATGTATTACACTAACCATTTATCAGACAAAAAAAAAATGGAGGCTCAGAGACTATAAGTAGCTTTTAAGAGCAGAAATGCATAAATACATACATACATACATACATACATAAATTGGTCAAGCAAAGCAAGGCAAAGCAACTACCTGCCTTATTCCAAACCCTGTGCTCTTTCTATTATACCACACTACAGGGACGTGAAGACTAGTTTAATTGGTCAGGCAGTGTCAAAGATCTTCTTTATATTTAAGTAAAAAGAACAGATGCAGTAATTAAATTAACAACTCTAGATTCATCCTCTCACTTTTTGATGAACTCTACTTCCAAAGCTAGCGCCACACCATAAAGGGTGCTCCACTGGTGCCTTATGAATTGTAGGCCCCAGTTTGCTTAACCAAAATTTATGGGCACTGCCTAGCAGGGTTAGCCTGCTTACCTAGCCAAGCATGCCTGGGCTTCATCTGGTAAGAGAAGTGTGTCCATTCCCACTGGCATACCGTTAGTGGTCAATGATGTAAGGGGGTTTTAATAGAAGCAGTTTTCAGCTCATCGTTCTGATTCAATGTTCTCAGACTAACGGTTAACACTGGAGATATAACGTCTTAGGAAAATCCATGTTGTCACAATCAATCTGACATCTGTAAATTTCACTTCTTAAAATGCTCCCGAAAAAATAAAACTACATTGATGGTCTTAAATACTTTCCGTGTATACTAATTTCATTTTTAAAACTATGAACTTAAGAAAAACATTGACCTGCCCATCTGAGGCTTGAACAGAGAAATCTAAATAATGTGGAAAAGCACTTATTTACACCAAAGGCAGTGGCAGTAGAGGTCTGGTGATGATGAAAAGGGGGACACAAAAAGTGACAAGAGCAAGCCTTCGATGCATATGCTGTCATTACTCTTTGTGATCATCAAAATAAATGGGTCTCCAGCAGAAAGGAAAAGCTGTACGTGCCAGGCTATCTTCCCCTTCAAACAGCCCAGACTCCCACGGCAGGAAGGCACCTTTTAGGACACATCCAGGTTTCAGCTGCATGTAAAGGATCAATGTACATTTTGATTCCTAAATCATTTCAAATATGACTAGACATTCTCATCATAAGGACTCACAGTGTCATAGTCTTCTCTAAGCCTTAAGTTTCTCATCTATGAAAAAGGATGATCTCACATTCAGATGATATATAAGGGCTCTATTTATCCCAGCCTAGTTCAATGAGACTGAACTGTAGGAGGCATGAGTAATGAGAATCAGGAAAGAAATTATGGCCAAGGCGGCTCAAATCCCTAACAAAGGGAACTAAGTACAAACCCCAGAAAGGCCAAGTGCCAGTCCACATCACACAATGGCATCTGCCAGAACAACAAGCAGATTATAGCCCTGTAACATACCAATAGTCTGCAGGCTGTCAAAATGAATGCAAACATATTTCTTGGGGGCAAAATAACAGGCTGCACAAATCTGTAACTATGTTCTAGAGAAAGAATGATTCTGAAAACAACATATATTTTCAAACTGCTAAAATTGCATCCAGCACTGTTACAAGTTGATAGAATTTCTTCTTAAAATGTTGGTGCATATACCACAAAGTACCCCCCCAAGATTGGCCTAAATCATGTTCATGGTTACTTAAGCATCATCGACAAGCCATGCAATCCCCAAGAGTTTGTAGGAGCTAAAGTGGGCTTTACCCTGGAAAGAATGCCCAGTAGTCCACCCTCCCAGAGAAGTAGACACAACATTCTCAATAACGACAGCATAGATTTATATCATTCACATCAAAGTCAATGCTTGCTTATAGTATTTTTTAAACTGTCAGAGAACAACTTACTTGTTTCAGTAAAGCACCCGATATACCGTTCATATACTCAAAAAAAGAGTTCTTCCCATGAAAGAAGCAACATCTTAAAAGGCCTGCAAGTATTTCAAAACTGCCTGAAACCAAGTATGAGTAAGAGGACAAAGGCTCATTTTTAAGAACTGGCTTTCATTTTCCTTTCAAATGTTTTCAGTCTTTCTACACTTTACATACGGCAGACAACCGGACTTCATGTTAATTCTACATAACTGCAGCTTTCTATAAAGTGGTCCTATATGCCAGTTAAACCTCATAGAAATTTTCTTCCAAAACTAAACTCCAAGAACACAATAAGCAAAAGCTAGGTCTTCTTCTACCTCCGGAAAAAATATGCGAGAATGAGATAAAGAGGAAAATGCTGGACATGTTCATCACCATCATTATGAAAGAATAGGAGTTATTATCATATAATTCAATGCTCAGGTTAAATGCTTAAAACTTTTATTAAAGAGGCCAGAAAACCACAGCCAACCTTAAGCTGGCACCTCAGGAAGAACCAGAGAGCCTTCAGGCAAGAAGGCACTTTCCCCCTTCTCATCACTAATTAATGACGGCTGATGGAAATCCAGTGATTTTATACTCCGGTTTGAGGAATTAAGAGTCTGCTGTGGAATTAAAAAAAAAACAGGCACTTCCTTCTACCTTAATCATGTCATGAGAGGAGTAAGTTTACAAGTTATATCTTGGTTCTATATAGAGGGATGTGGATTTCTAGGCCCAGGGAGTATTTACGGAATACCAGATAGAAGAAGAGAGAGGAGGAAGGAAATGGAAAACGCGGTTGGGGTGGTGTGGGAATGAGGGGTACATAGTACCACCAAAAACATTTGCTCGCTTCTTTCCAAACCCTTTTAAACAAAACAGTAAGTATGGGTAATACTTCAAAACCACATACAGGGGACGAGTACACATGTATGCATATCCCTACCTTCCAATATGATAAAAAGTATGAAAGACCTGTGAAGTTCTAAGTAGGAATATGTGCTTCTCAAACATAATAACTCTTCTAGGAAGACTTCTTTTCCTTACACTTTATTTGGCTACTCTTAGAACTTATTTACATTCACAAAAACACGCAAACATTTATTGCATGCCAGATACTCCTCCAGCCACTGGGGATACAAGATAAACAAGAACCTCTCATCTCTGAGGGAGCTGAGAGACAAGTTTTTTGAAAGGTTGAATGACAAGGCATATACCAGGGGTGTCCAACCTGCAGCCCACAGGCCGCATGCAGCCCAGGATAACTATGAATGTGGCCCAACACACAATTGTAAATTTACTTAAAATACTGTGAGATTTCTTTTTGTGATTACATGTCACAATGTATTTAATGTGTGGCCCAAGACAACTCTTCTTCTTCCAGTGTGGCCCAGAGATGTCAAAAGGTTGGACACCCCAGCTGAGTGATGACTGGTCAATTCCCGCCCCACTCAAGAAAGTCATACACTGACGATGACAACTCTATGCCCACGACTCTGTGCCCTTTCTGTAGATGGACTTTAAGCTAGTGTGACAAAAGTGCCACAGCATTTTATGAACATCACGCTCCTTGAAAGATGTCTTTGCAAATCAAAGCAATTGAGCCTAAAGCAAAAAAGAAAATACTCTTGCCTGATATTTACCTTATTCCAAGAAAAGAAAACCACTTATTATTACAATCTCCTCTTTAAGTTTCTAATAGCAGAAATGAACCAAAATCTCTCCCCTAGCAAGCCATTTAAAAAGCTCACTGCCTTCCCTCCTTAGCCTATCCTTTAGATCCTCTCTAGTGGACCACCCCCGATTCCTACCATAAACATGAAAGGGAGAGAAGGAGAGAGGGAGGAAACAGAAGTGTGGGCTGTGGTAGTAAGAACACTCTACTCCCACCTTTGCTACTACAGTGTGCACTGCTTTTAATTGAGCTGCTAAGCAGCCAAGTGAGGTAATGATATTAAGGAACATTCTGCATAAGAAGCCCTATCTAACAACCCTGCGCAAGCACTCATGTGAACCACAAGTGACACAAATGGCTGTCACCACCTTCACAAGCAAAAGAGGTGACTCCGAACCCTCACAAACCCAGCTTGTCTGGAGAACCAGCACTGTGTGTTTCCATGAGGGTCAGCTACTATTGAAAAGATGAAAGACTTGTCTGCATTGGTCCTTTGTGGGTGTAAAAGGCAAGAAGGGCAAAAGGATGTTACAAAGATGTTCATATTTAAAAGACTAGGAAGAACTGTGATGTAGGAAGAACAGAAGAAATTGGTGCCCGGTTTCTGTGGCAACCACAAAGCACGCTAGACCATAATTTGCATGGGGTGGGGGTGGGGGGTACAAGTAATATCCCTGCTATCATCTCCAAGCTAACAAAAAAAGGAAATAGCCTCAGCAGTAATAAAACTGCCTCCGATGAAGTTCTAGTCATTTTCCTGAAACAAATAAATGTGTCAGAAGCCTGTGAGCTTCTGACACATAAGGTACCAGGAACCTTACAGCAAATTATAGAGCCAATGCTCATTCCCACATGTCTAAAAATTTGTCCTTGGCAACAACTAATGGCCTGTTACATCAAAGGTATTTTGCCAATCTTTCAACCTGCATAGAGTGCACATGCTATGGGCAGGCTCCACGTTTCCTGTTCTTTCCTTCACACTCAAAACCATGGGCACTGACCTCTTATTACTGTGGTACGTGTTTATGAAGAAGAGGTGAGCATCTGTGAAGACTTCCTAGACAGAATCCCACATCTAGCAGAAAAGCCAATTTCACTAAAGAAAAGCTTGATACACAATTCCAAAGGGCAACATTAATAGTAAACTTTAAAATAAACTGCACACAGCCAAAAAGTGGCCAGGAAAGATACATCTCTCCCTGCTTTACATTCCTATGTAGTGTTACTCCTTATATATCAAATATGCTACCCCGGCCCAAATTATCCAGGCCAGATACATGATGCTGTAACATACACTTAACTTCCATGATAATTTTAAAACTTAAGTCAGGAAGAAGCCAGTGTAAATTTATACTAAAAGCCTCTGATCAAAACCAGAAAATAACAGTGATAGCTTTCAGATAGTACAGTCCCCTCGAATCCCTTTTAATTAGCCAAGAATCTCTTATGTTTCAAGTCAACTCCTCCCTTGATATTAAAAAATAGGAAAGAAAGAAACAAAGATTGGGGGTTGTTTTTTAAAAGTTAAAAGACAGGGGCTCGCCTGTTCCTCCTTATAATGGAAAGTAGCTAATGCTGTCCTTCACTATGCATGCAGTCGACAAACATTCAGTGCCTCTAAGCACACCTTGGCTTAGACTGATTGGGGACCAATGCTAAAGCATACCAGGTTCTAACCTAGCGCTGAGAGGTTATTTCTTTTAATTCTAAAAATCACCTGTGTTGTTGGTAATAGCAAGCCTGTGAGCTGGGCTGGTCCAAATTGAAGTCTGCACAGCTTCCAGCCCACCACACAGTCCCTGCAGGCCTTGTCAGTCAATGTGTCCTTTCTGTCACTAGGAACAGGATGTGAGAGGATATGCAGTATGCCCTGTTCTCACTCCAGGTATCTTCTCAGATCAACTACAAGAATGCTGTGTCAACTCTCAGGCTTCTACAAGACAGACATACCTGTACTCTGTACCCTTTCTAAATATCAACTAACCCTCTTGTCTCAAGCTCACTATATTGATAAAGAAAAGTTATTAAGTAACTGGTAAGGTCAGGCAGACAAAGTGCTGAAACATACCAGGCCCTCCAGAAGCAGCCTGCACAAAGAGCCACTTCATGTGTCAAGGCTCAGCCTTACGTAAGGATAACCCTGAGGTTTAACATTCCTGCTCTGCAGGTCTCCAGCAGCTGTTGTCTCCTCCTACAGGCAAGGAGCCCAGGCCCCAAGACGCTCATCATCTTATTAATGCAGTTTCATAGCACCCAACTACCAAGCTGATTGAGCCCCAGGCAAAGCCGGGGTGAAGGGGGACCCAGGTGGGGTGGGGGGGGTGGGGGGGGTGGTGCCTGTGTCTCTGCATTATTTTGGCTGCGAAGCCCAAAACCCCACAGCTGGCTCCCATCACACTGTGTCAGGAAGTTATAAGAGGAGCTCTGCCATGGAGCCTAGAGCACAGCAAGAATCGGAAGAGTCTCCTCCTCCTTTCTATCTACTATTTGGTTTACAATGAAGAAAATAATTTAGTTTATTTCATCAAAGAAGGAATACAAACACTGGAAGAAAGAGATTTACTAGGTTATATGATCTGAGAAGCCACAACGCATGTGCACTGCACCAAGGTACTCAGCTGAGGGGATGAGTGGGGTTGTGATCCCGCCACATTCAGCTCACTAAGTCGGGTACTGCAGTTTGTCTGTCCAGAAGGTACATGACAAAGGAAGGCCTACATCTGATACCCCTGGTGGAAGGTGACACGGTGTAATGGAAAAGTCTGGCATTGTACATATGAATACTTGGATTCAAATCCTGCCTTTGCTACTTTTAAGAAATGTGTCATTTGTAAGGTATTTTGAGTATTTGCTGACCCAACTATAAAACAAGCACAATAAAACCTTCCAGATGTTTCATGAAAATTGAGGTAAGATTTAGTAGCCCAATATATTATTGAGACAGTTCTTTTAGAGACAGAGGTTCTAGAGGTTCAACCTCAGAGTCTGAAGGATCTCCAATAGTCACATGCTTTCTTGTGGAGTGAAATTTTCCTTTTTTAGGTAGGGTTTGCTTAAGGCAAGTCACAGTCTTCTCTTTTACTAACAAAGTTAAATGAGAGGTTATAACTATGACTACGATGAACTGTGGACACGGAACAGCAGGCCGTCCTTATCTGCAGGGCATACATTCGGTGGCTGCCTGGAACCACAGATAGTACCGAACCCATATATATTATGTTTTTCCTATACATACATACAAACCTTTTCACTTAAGGAAACAAACACTTTACAGCTTCTCTTTGGATCCAAATTGCCAGGATCACTACTCTCGCACTTTGGGACCATTATTAAGTAAATAAGGGTTCCTTGAACATAAGCACGCCAATTCCACCACAGTCAGTGTGATAGCTGGGATGGCTAATAAGTGACTTAGCAGGTGGGCATTAATATAGTGTGAACATGCTGGACAAAGGGATGAATCAAATCCTGGGCAGCACGAAGAAGCACAAACTTCCATCACACTGCTCAGAATAGCACAATTTAAAAATTATAAATTTTCTGTTTCTGGAATTTTCCATTTAATGTCTGTCCACAGTGCACCATGAGAAACTGAAACCACTTATAAAAGGGGAAGGGGAGATTTCCTGGTGGTGTGTTTTGCTCTCCTTCATTTAGCGTTCAAATAATAGGTGGGAACTTTTGCTTTTAGCTAAGACAGGGTCATAGAAACAAGATTTACTTCCAACCTGAAAGAACTAAAACTCTATACAAGACAACTGATGTCCCTGTAATCCCAAGAGATGGGAAACAAATGACTGCTCACCTGACTGCCTTGAGAATTTCTGGGCCACTACACAAGGAGGGAAAATTCAAGTAGAGGCTAGAGGAATCCAAGCTGAGGAGAAGGAGGTGAGAGTTTGGAGAGGCCAATGATTGAATGGAATCTGTCAGGCAGAGTACCAGAGAGGAGAGAGTCATGTGGAAAACTCTGGAATCTGCCAACGGTCCTCCTTGAGTACTTGCTGAGTACTAGTGAGCACATGTGTGTGAGGAGACTACCTAAGGGAGAGTAGGACAAGAAAAGGAACAGTCCTCGAATCCCACACGGGGTTAGGAACAGTGTCTCTACCAACTGGCCACAATGGTGAACATCAGGGCTCACCGGGCATTGAGGAAATGAGCATTTGAGTTCCACCTCAGTAGTGGGAAAAACTTAACCCTTCCCAAACACTGTTCTGGCCCTACTTAACAAAGCTGAAAACCAAGACCCAGAAGGATCAAACTGCTTCCCAGTAACACAATTGTACCCTAGAGCAGTGCTCAACAACAGGTAGAGAAATACAAATATACCCAGCACCCTATAAAGAAAATTTAGAATGCCAGACATCCAATAAGAAATTATCAGACCAGCAAAATAGAAAAAGAAGAAAAAAATACCATATTGAGGAGGTACATCAATCCAAATAAGATTGAACTGTTAATGACACAAATTGACAGAATTAGTAGACAAACATAGTAAAGCCTCTATTATAACTGCACTCCCTGTGTTCAAAAAGTAGAGCAAGCCAAAACATATTAACTTATTAGGAAAGACACTGAAGATAATACAGAGATCAAAATCTATCGTAAGATAGAAACAACAATCTTTTACATTAAAAAGTGTATGTCCACAGAACTGTGGTGGAAACTACTTAAAATGAAACAGAAAAAAACAAAAAGACTGGAACAAAAGCAACAGAGCATCGACGAGCTGTGTCAACAAATTCGACGGCTGTCAGCGAGCCAAACATACGTGCACCTGAAATCCCTAAAGGGGGAAAAAGGAGCACACACAAAAAATATCTGCAGAAATATTGACTCCAAATATCAAAAAGTGATGAAATCTACAGAACTAAGAAACACAATGAACGCCAACCACAAGAAACATTAAAAAACAAAACAAAACCCTATACCAAGGAACACTGAATGATAGAATAAAAAAAATCTTAAGGAGATTGGGGAGAATGACACTTCTTGGAAAGAATGACAATAGACTTCCTGTCAAAAACAATGCAAACCAGGAGACAGTAAAGTGGAGCCTTTCTGAAATTACAGCTACATGTGATCCTACAATTCTCATAAAATAAAAATACTTTAAATAAGGGTGAGACATTCAAAGACCTTTTCCAACATACAAGAGCTAAAAGATTCATCCAATCCCAGTAAACCTATTAGAAATGTTAACGTCCTTCAGGTAAAAGCAAAAGGAACACGATCCCAGAAAGGCATTTCAATCTATAAAAAGGGAAGTACAGCACCAGAAATGGCAACTATTTAGATAAATAGAAAGAGCAAGTAGGCTGAACACATCTACCTTTATATTTAATTCTACAATTATTGTGTGTGATTACTAAAGTTGCCACATAATATTCTATTCCTCAATTTTCCCCCTTCTTATTTCTTTAAACAGAATATGTTTCAGTCAAGACAGCTCTAGAATTTAAAATTATAACAGCACTAATCCCTACTTTGTAAAATACTCTTCAAGGTGATAACAACAAAATAATTTGCAATAGCATGGTGAGTGAAGGTGTCTAAACCTAAATCAAAAGTTACAAGAGATACATCTAAGCTGTGTATTGCTTGTCTTGCTTTGAATTTTAGCTATAATAGTGTATGCATTTAATATGAAACTACACCACTGGTGCATTTTGTTAAAGGGAAATGTAAAAATTATTTACATTCTTAAGGATGTTCACACTGAATAACTCCAATTTCTAACAATGCATGCTGCCAAGCAAGAATCCTAAGTGGAACTATCTTTCTTTTCAAACTTGAGGGTATGAAAGTATTTTATATCAACAAACTAACTCAGAACACAAATAATAAGGAAAACATCTACACTGGCCCTTCACCTGGGTGGGGGGGAAGGGTGGAAGCTGGGAACCGGGAACCCTGTTAAAAGCCTAGGAGAATTCTCATCATCTTCAACATGTATTCATATCCAGAAACTAAACCGCACTAAGTCATGGCACCTGAACCCTTGCAACAATTCACACTCTAAATCCAGTCTACTGGAACAGGACTATCTTTGACCTCAGTCAGTCTTATACTGTCAAAGGCCTAAATAAAGTACAGCAGCTCTTTGTTTAACAGAAGGAAACAGTTATGTCCTTGCAGAGGCACAGTCTATACTTGTTACTTTCTTGGAGTTTGTTTTTGAAAGTGTGTCAGAGACCTTAGCACTAAGTAATGGCAAAATAGGGGCTTCCCCCAAGGTAAAGCAATGACTAACCTTGTGTACAGACAAGATGGAATCTGCTAGCCAACACCTTGTCTTCTCAAACTTCAACCTCACATCCCTTCTGCCTGCTCCACGCAAGCAAATACCTGCTCTCACCAAGTTTTACAAAGGAAATTTCACATTATACAACCACAAAGATCCTTCCTGTGACTCAGTAACTTCAAAAGAGGGACACGCGCCCACACTTTTCCATCTGCCCACAGATGGCTGTTGACAGTGGTGCCATGGAGGAAAGATAGAAATCACAATTTGTATAAATCAAAATCCCTGTACACCATGTTTGAAAAGCCTCCAATGAACATGCATATTCACATGTAGCAATTCATGTGCTACATACACTGATGACAGCTAATAATATCTAGCACACAATATTTATCATACACTTGAGTGCTTGTCATGCATTGAACTTGTTCAGCAAACAAAACCACCACTAGTGGTTACCATTGTCACAGACCTTGTACAAGTAAGAAAACTGAGGCCCGGGGATGTGACAGAGCCTGCCCAAGAGCATTCAACAAGCAGATGACTGAGCCACATGTCTAGCTCCAGGCCACACTCTTAATCACTGTGCCCCATGCAAGGTCCCCATGACATGTCCTGAAGAACTGTCACATTACATTTACATTTTTCCTATCTATTCCCTCCATGTCCCCCAAAACAAAATGCAGTTAATTTGGCTATGTATTTGAGTGCTCGTTCAAATGACCCCTCTGTGGACCTTGCATTTTGGATCTTCCACTGACTTAGACCTAAAAATAGACCATCACCAATTGCTTGGTACCACACCTTCACTTCCATCAGCCAAGCAGATAACCTCTGTCCCCATAACAACCATTCCAGTGTTTCTCACAGTCAGTACACACCTGGCAGACAAAACCTGGTCACTCTGATTTCTAAAAATACTCAAATACTTCTTGCAGAAAATACAAATTTTACAATAACCAAGTGCAATGGGATGGGCAATATAAGGCGGGGAGGGAGGTCAGGAAGTAGGCATGGCCACCAGCAAATTCAAAAGAGGCCTATTAAAGGCTAAAAGTCTACAGTTTCCATTCTAACCAGTAAAAACTACAATAACGTATAATTTGAAAAATTATTTTAAACTCATCTACCACAATGACCAAAAGAAAAAGAAAACTAACACTTAGGAGCTCCCTCCAGCACCAAGTCCTTCAGAGCTCCGCAGCTCAGCCCATCAAACAGGGAAAGAGCTGCTAGAGAAAGGGTGTCTTTTCCTTTTATAAGGGATGATTTTAGATTACAATCTTCCGATGGCTAAGTAAAATGATCCCTTTTATTTTTACCTCAGCAGAGAAAAAGAAATCCTATAAATTCTGGATTCTACTGTTTTCTGTGCCAAAAAGCTCCCCAACTTCATTTAAAACCAATGGCATCAAGTACTTTGGGCAAAACACAGCTTAGGGGCTTCCTATAGAAAAATAACACTTGGTAAACACATGGGATGTTCTAACTACAGACTTAAAAAACATTTTACAAGCATCAGAAAATAGAATTGCTCCTATTTACAGGTTGAAAGCTTAGAGCAAGGTTGAACTAGTAATACTGGCATAATCTACACCTCAGGCTTTAATTTTTCTTAAGGAAGTCAAACACATAAAATCCTTTCTTCCCCCTCCCCACCAAGTCAAAATTCATATTAACTGCTGGTCCTACAAACATGTACACAGAAAGAAAGAATTAACTGTATAAAGAAAGAAGCCAGCTGTTCATATCATTCCAAAAACACAGAGATTTCTTTTGCCAAAGCAAATATATAAATCATGACAATGGATTTTGTTTTTTACCTAAGTCTTCCTATTTTTTTAAATCCTTACCAAAAGATATGTGTATTGATTTGAGGCAGGGAGCGGGGTGCACGGGAGATGGAGACATCGATGTGAGAAGCGTGGATCAGCTGCCTACCCTATGCACCCCAACAAGGATTGAATCCGTAACCCAGGTATGTGCCATGACCAGGAATTGAACCCACAACCTTTTGGTGTATGGGACAATGCTACAACTAACTAAGCCCCCTGGCCAGGGCATGACCCTGGATTTTTACAATTCAGTGTACAACCTTCTAAATGGCAACAGAGAATGAAAAAATGGTCAATCATAAAATATGGTCTTCCCATGTACAGATGAGGCTTTTGGAATTTTAGACACAAGGTTAAAAGTAGCATCTAGTCAACAATCCACCCAACACGAAGTAACACTTTGAAATAACCACTTTAAACAGTTACTCTGGACTGGACTTGTCATCAGCAAAGACAGCACACTCTTTAACGTATTGGAAAAGATACAATGTATGTAAAATGAAGAAAAGTGGAACACTGCAGTCTGAACAATACACCGGCGATCTTCAACCTGTGTACTGGTGTGCCATAAGAATTTTTAAAACATGTCATAACTGATTATTAGGTCGGAAACACTGACCTGGGTTGAAAATCACCGCAGTACGCTAACAAAGCCCCAAGAACTCAGGTTCCTGTTCACACATTCTGCCTCAGAAGACAGCGTTCATATCAAAGTATTTATGCTAAATATTCACAATAATTACCAATAAGGGATAAAACAAATGAGCAGGATAGTATTAAAAGTTATTATTTTGTACTTGTTATGTACCCTGCAACATTGAGATATGTATTTCCTAACTACACTACATGTCTATAAATTACACAGCCCTCTACCTGTAACACAGGTTACCATAGACCAAGCCCTACATCAGGCCTGACTGGACAACTCAATCTACAGTATGTCCCTGATGGGTGTCACTAGTAGAGTGTGATCATAACCGAATGAAATGCTGCTGTGAGTCTTTTATTAGGAAACAAGATAGGTAGCACAGTAATAATTAGAGCAGAGTAGCAATGCTGAAATTTGCTTTAAATTCACCCTGAACAAAGTTTGTCTTTTCCAGTGGTCTGGGGAACTAAAGCTAAATGACTGTTTTGCACACAGCTGCCACACAGTACCAATGTGCCATACAAAGAGGAAGCCAATCTGAGAAAGGAACTAGGAGCCAAGGACAAAGGGCCATTTTCAAAAGAATGATGTGTACTGATCTTTGTCATCACATTCCTACGCTGCCTGGATCTTCCCAGAGGCAGTGACAAACAGCTATACAACACAGCTAAGGGACTGGGTGCTGTCAAATCCAACCACTCATAGAATTTTGCTCCACAAATGGAAATGAAAGATGATACCAGATAGATGACCACCCACCCATGTTTGGAAGCATGGTTAATATTATACATTCCTATATATTTACTGATGTGGTTTAACACATCCTGAGCCCCCTCTCTTCTGCTGATGCAGTTCTTGAATTGGGGCAGAGTGAATATCTGTTAGAGTATCTGAAAAATAATAGGCTTGTCACTGTGACACTCACCCAAGTGTTCTTAAAAGAGCAGCATACAAAGCCCAGTACACTGGCAGAAATACTTCTTATATACCTGCTAACTGTGCTAACAACAAATCTACTGATATCCAAGACACAGTGCTGAGGATTAAGAGAAATAAGTATGGAAGTTAATACAGGCTCTGTTATCACAGGGCTTTTTAAACAAAGCCACTGCATGATGGAGAAAAATAAACTAAGACTTATAACGATGCAGCTCAAATTTCAGATCCAAAGTACAGTTTTGTTAAGGATTTCAAATATCTATCAACACATGGCTCATCTTGTCCTTAATTTTCCACCATACTCAGTTCTTCATTAGATATAAACATTCTAGATAGTTTCCAAAAAGTAACTATAATTATGTAGAAAGAGTAAACAAAAAGACCAGACCAGGGGAATTTTTTTTCCTTTCCCCAACCTCTTAAACTAACAGATTCTAAGAAAACGTCATTAACCTAGTCATCCAGGAAAACATCAAGTATGAGAACGGAAAAGGAACAAAATGAAATATAAATGTAAGTGGGGAGGGCGGCGTGGCACAACACATGAGATATGAAATAAGGCAGATAACTAGCAAAGGGTTTTTAAAGCACCCAATTAAAAGTATTATTATATAATGTCACTGCCACTGTTTGACCATGAAACCACAACCTCTTAACTACCATAGCCAACTTCCTTATCAAACTGTCTAAAGTTTATTGAAGAAAGTAATCTTGGGGGAAAAAAAAAAAAAAGAAACTGCTAGTAAATTCAAAGCTTGAAGAACTAATTCCACACCTACTAACCTGGTTAAACTAAGTGGATTTTTGCTTTCCTGATGAGGGGGAAAATTTTCTTCAAAAACACCACATTTAATTCTTCCAATTCATAGAAACATTTCTTCCCAGGAATGGCAAAATACCATCTAATATACTCGAGAAATACTACTGATGAAAATCAATTGAAATAAACAGGACAAGAACTATAACTTGGTGACTCTTGGGCCAGTTTTCATGGCAGAAGCATGTTTTGTTGGGCCCATACCATTTTTTGTATGGTTACTTTTTACTTTTAGTTATAATTAGTGGACAATATTTAGAAACCAGAACATCTGACAAAAATTCAGAGTTCTGACTCCTCTATGAAAAATCAGGACCAGGTGAATGGGCCCAAGTTTGCTCCTTTGTGGCAAAAACTGGCACCTACTTTGTAGTCCCTGGTTTAAGGCACCGATACTTTCAGCCTTGTGTGTACTAACCTTTTCCTCGACGGCCCTTCTTCAAAATCTGAAGAACTAACATCGTTGCTAGTAGAGGACACTTGGGATGCATCATCCTTCTCATTCTCTGACTGTTCTGATGCTGGTCCTAATCCCTTAGACTGGCCATTACCAAGGAGCCCTACAGGTGAGAAAAGGGGACAAACACTTAAATACATGACATCAGGAAGCAGCACTTTACCACAGTTAACCCTACAGAATGGCTAGTGATGGACAGAAAAGAATTTAAAGGCATATATCCCTCTTGAAATGGGGAAAAAAGTCATACCTCCCTACTTTGAACCTTTTATAGGAGTGAATGCCTAACAAAGAAACAATTGTAACAACAAGAAATTCAAACAGAAATTTTTAATCATAATATACTGTACAGTTCTTTTTTAAAGTACATAAACATCTTTGTAGGGCTGGGAATGGAAAGGAAGAAAGGCATCTCAAGTGTTACCAATTCAAACTAGTTATCTTTCAAGGGCTAAATATTTACTCTAGAAATACTGAAGTCCTTTTGGAATTGCCTTCAGCAACCAGTACCTGCCACACACAAAAAAGCATCATTACTTTATAGCCATATCATAGTTATTAACTAGAAATCCTACTACCCAACTTTCTCTTCAGAGTGATCTATTATACTAGCCAGTCACCGCACCTGTCTTTGACTTTCACAAAGGATCAGGACTGTCTATGACTACATATATGGTACCATTCGAAACAGGGAGTCTTGGAGGGCCAGGACATGTAACCACATTGGAGAAAGGTCCTAGGGAAGTGTTATACCATTTGATATGGAAGTATTTTAATAAGCAATAAGGTCACACAAATGGGTGACGGTTCAATAAAAAGCCTAGCAGATCTTTTAGTACTCAGATGTTCTTGTATCCAGAGTCCTAGATACAACTTAAGTTCTTCCCATGGGAAAGCTGTACCTACACAAGTGTCCAAAGCAGCTGGCACCCCATTTCACTGTCTAGCCACCAGCCTTAGGGGCATAAGCAGGAATGCTAGCACAGTATCTGTAATTTCACAGCCATGTGCTGGCTGTTAAATAAAGCCAAATGTGCCAGGTGATCCCATGATTTCTGTCCTTCCAACCCTTCTACCAATTCTGTAAGCACTTAATTCCCTGTATTAAATCCCTTCGTGGTTGAAAGAGTGGTCCCCATTAGTTGCACCAAACACTACATAAAACACAGTGGTAAAATTTTCTGAAAGAGCACAGCAGACTGTAATCAAACCTTGGGACTTGACCTGTTTATGCATGCATTTCCCCAGTTATCTATTTTTACATCATTTCAGAGTATGCATAATAACATAAGGTTGGAAATCTAATACAGTGCAGTAAATACAATCCCATGGCTGCCACTGAGACGTGGCTTTGAGAGTTATGACTACGATATGGAAATGAAAATACATACAACTTCCCAAAGAGAGAGATGTGGGGAGTCTGCACTGTGAGGCAAAAAGAAGACATAATTGTGTGGGAATCTATGGGTCTAAGGGTAGAGATGTGGCCGATGGTTCAAAGATTAGAGCTGTGCTACTCATTACAGTGACCACTACTGAGCACTGGAAACAGGGCTAGCATGGATGAAGAAATAAATCTTTATTTCATTTTAATTAATTTAAAACTGTGTAACTAACAGTTCAATAATAATTTTATATTGATTAATTCTTCAAATATTCTGTATATATTAAGTAAAATATATGAAAATTCATTTTAGCTGCTTTTTAAAGGCTTTTAATTATGCTCTAGAAAACTAAAACTACATATGTGGGTTGAAATTATGTCCCTATTTATTAGCACTAAATTAGGGCACTTCACTAATGTCACATTGTTTGGGGACAGGGGGAGTGTCAGCTCACCAAACAGTATGAACATACAGATAATACCTAGCACAGTTAGGACAGTGGCCCAGGGGCATAATAATTCATATTTGAGAAAGAGAGAGAGAGAGAAAGGGAGAGAGAGAGGCAGAGAGAGAGGGACAGAGAGAGGGACAGAGAGAGGGAGATGGATGAATTGCCCTACTTGAATGGAAAATTCAAAGTAAAACTTGTGTTACAGAACCATATGTAAAATTAATAATAAAAAAGCAGATATGCATCTTAAAGATGTATACTCTTGGTTGAGTCCCAATTTTTAAATAGTACATAAGTACAAAAAGGAGAATAAAGCAGAAAAAGAGGGAGGGAATATAAATTTATCCATTTATTTTCTTAACACCTCCCGTATGCCAGGGATACAGGCATATGAAACAAAATCTGAATACCAGTGAAAGGAGATAGATCAACGAATATACATAGATGTACCGGTTAGTAGTATGTGGTACTTACAGGGCAAGAAAAAGTGATAGGGGAGGGCAATGAACATGAACCAATGGAGCCAGCAAGCAAGCCTGCAATATCGGCACAAGAAGAACAAAGTTAGAACTTGCAATATGCCTAAAAACAAACACAAAACCCAGTGGTGATGGTGGTGATGAAGGAGGAAGAGGAAGAAGAGGTGCTGATTTTGAAAGTGCTTATTTGGAGCAAGGATGAAATAAGGACTACATGATGCTAGGTGAAAAGAGGAAGAAACACTGCTGTACCCTTCCGTACCCTTTGGTCCATAGCAAGATCTTAAATATTTCCCAAGTGAGTAAGCAGCAAGTGAATGAGTGATTTAGCAGAGAAAAGCTAAGCTATTCAATGACAGGTATACACTTGTTCTTCTAACAGGTATAACCTCAGTGAATGGTTACAAATGGCAGTGGTGATTCTCAGGCTTGAGCATGAATCAGAGTCACCTGGAGGGCTTATTCAAACACAGTCCCCTAGGCCTCAACCCCAGTCAGTCCTACTCTTAACAAATGCTCAGATGGTGCTGATGCTGATTTTGGCGGGTCCAGGGACCACCTTTCGAGAACCACTATTGTAGGGGAAAGCAAGACTCAAGTCAGTAACAGACCTAGTTGCCCTACAACACTACAAAGCTCTGGGCAAGTGAGAATCAAATACCAGGAAACCAATTATGACTGCACAAACTATGACCATACACTCAGTCCCAAACTTCTGTATGGGCACTCTTCCTCCTTTTACCAATAATTTGTGAAGTGAAAATAAGGCTGCTAACAAAACTTATGGCAAAGCTGTAAAAGCCAGCTAATGACAATGATAGACTTTTAAAAAGTAACATGCTGGGGAAAGTGTTCATGTCTAAGAGGCATCAATGTAGAAAGGAATATAACATTTCTTCCCTCCAAAACACGAACTGTCCAAGCACAAATGCAAGCAAGCTGGATTATGAAACTCTAGATGAAAAATGGGGGATTTTAATGGACTGTATGTGAGCTCAATGTGAGGCAAAACAGATGAGGATGCTCTGGAACACTAAGGCAAGACTGTGCTAAATTAAAAGGAATAAAAATAGTGGGTCCAGTGACTGGAAGCCTTCACTAATCTCTCCAAAGAGCTCCAAAATTTTCCCCATTCCAAGGATTAACAATTATTGATTGCCTCACCTACAGAGACATGGTTTGCTGACTTTCCAGATTAGAAAAATGGGGCTCATGCATAGGAAATTGATTGCCTGCTATGCAAATGGAAGGCCCTCAGCTTTTCCTAGCCTTTGTAAGGGGTGAGACTGACTTGTTCTGCATATGACTGACTTTTTCAATTTGTGTACTCCCATCCTGTATATGTCAGCACAAAGAAAATTTACATTTATTTTTAGCTAGTCTACATGGTTGGATAAATCTGTGCTTTTTCTTTTTTACATACTTCCCCCCCCCCCCACACACACACACTCACATACTCCCTTTTCACATCTCCGGTACACTGCCTACCCTCTTTCATTTTGAATGTTTTTATCCAAATCGTACTGCCTGCCCATCCAGAAGAGCCAGGTCAGCAGGATGGAATATGATGCCACAAGGCACAATAGCCATTATTGTAATATTCGACAAGCTAATGGGTGCTGCCTTTTCCTTCCCCTAACAAAGCCCTGCCAACAATTTTTTCTATTTTTTTTTTCAGTCAATGAGAAATGATGAAAAAGGCATCCCCTCCTTCAAATACAAATTGGCTTTATTTTTCCAAACCCTTCCCCCAACCTACACAAACCTTTGTTGGGAAGAGGAGGTTAGACTGAGGAATTTCAATGGCCCAAAGAGTTAGTCTCCCCACATTAGCATTCGTTCTCCTTTATTAATATTCAGTAGGTTGAACTTAAATTAAAGCATGTCTATTGTCTTTCACAAAAGCAATAAATATGAGCTGAAAATTCCAAATCACTGCAGTAAAGGCTGCCTGGGGACCTCCTGCAACTATGGCTAGTCACCATCAGCTGACAGGAGCAGCATGTCACAGGGAGACCACACATCCTCCACAGTAGCAGTGCCGGTTCTCACAAGCTAAGAATCCTAAAGAAATCAGATAAAACAGAACCCTGTCATCAAATTCAGCAGCTTTTCATCCCATCTTCCAAATTAGCAAGAAATGAAAAAGGCTGAAGGCCAAACACTAAAACCGTCTTCTTTCTAAGACTGCAATAGCTCAGCAAAGGGAAGTAAGAATTCCTGTTCTTGGAGGCTGGAGATACAGGATCTCCCTCTTGCCTTAATGTAAAGGGCGTTGGGAAAACTGAAGCATAAATGAGTTCAAAGATTCCTTTAGCTAAAGGAACTTCAACTAAGCAAATTGATGAGAGCTGCAGATTTCAGAACACAAATGCTTACAGGTAAGTTAATTCTTTACTAAGTAGCTAAAAAAGAGGCCTAGAATATATGTACAGTCTTTATGATTTTATGGTTTAGACACAAAGAAGTTTCACTAGTGCTCCTATTAGCTATACATACATGACAATACAAAACGAAAGAAAAACCTAATGCCTCTATTTCACAAAAGCAATGCTTAAAGAAGGGTTAAAGCGAAAAGAAAAACAAGGAGACTTTGAAGCTGTCCCCAAGCTTCCAAAACATCTGGAGCACACAAGACACATATTACCGTATTAGGGAGAGTCAATGTATTTGGCTTTGTTGTAGAAGGGATGCACAAAAGGTAATTCAGTATTATAGAGCCAATGCCCGTCTGTCACCCTGTCACTGTGAGACAAGGTATCACATTACATATTAAACAGTCAAGCATCCAAAGAGAGCTTTCATTTTCAGCAGCTGTGTGTGTGTGTGTGTGTGTGTGCACGCGCGCACACGCAAAAGCGGGTGTTGGGGGATGGGAGTGACTACAGCACTGAGTTGAGAGAATTATAAAAGCAGCCCCCTTGGTTGAGGTAGAACCCTCTCTGAGGTATTCAAAATGCATAGCTTACTGCCATTACTAGTGAAAAAGAAAGCTTATTTTGAGAGAAAAATTGTATTGTTTGCTTTTTGCGTTTGGATGCCAGAGAAAATCTGGCTCAGGCCAGCTTCTCAGGTTCTATAGGAATATGGAGTTTAAACCCAACTGTACACATTCGGGTCAGCAGCTAAGGTTTTCAATCTATCCTAGAGTCCAGGGAAAAGGGTGAGAAGTGCAGATATGTAAGTGAAGCCAAGCCCAGGCTGGCCCACTGACATCCTCTCCATATCAAACTGCAGAGAGGGTTGAAAAAACAAATGACAATCATGAGGCATGATGTCACTGCACACTCATGGTCAGCGAAGCGCGAACGAAAGAGGTTTAATACCTCGGCTTATGGAAAATAATTATCCCTTTCCCTGAGGAGAACAGCCCCTGAGCAGACCCAGACTCCCCTTTGTCTACTCTCAAATCAGCTGTGGAGAGATTCCCCATTCCAACCAAGAAAATGCAGTCCAAAAAGAGCCACGGGTCAAGAGTCCCAAGATACAGGGACAACGTGGGTTTCTGTTACTTTAACACCCAGAAAGTGGATAGGAAGGAAGGAAGGCAGGCAGAGAGAGACAGACAGACAGACAGACAGACAGACAATACCATAGAAGCCCTTCACAACCACCAGAATTTCATTCGCCACAAAACCTTCTTGGGCATTCTAAATCTCCTTCACATACTCTTTTTTTTTTTTTTTTGAGAAAAAGTGTAAGATAAAAACCTGACACAGTGATAGTAACATGGAAAAGTTGAGCCACTGGATACGCAAGAAAAGCATCTGACCCTCTCCCCTTTTTTTCCCTATTTCAGAGTCAAGGAAATGGCTAAATTTGGGAGTCAAGCCGCAAGAGACGGACAGAACCCTTGAGACCAAGGGCATTTCTTCACTTTCAGGCACAAAGAAACAAGCCCAACAGACATGTCACATTTACACACAGGAAGGGCAACCAGATCACTGCTCTAAGAAAACGGCCCTATTCTAGCTGACTAAACCTCAAATGAATGAAGAACATCAAAGACAAAAGATCTTTCCTTCACAAGTCGTTACCAGGAATCACAAGAGGAGAGAAAACACCTGACAAGGAGAGGAGGCTCGAAAACAATAACCCAAAAACCACAGCTGACCTTCATCGTTCCATTAAAAAAGCACCCATGATCTCTAGGACACATTTCTAGACCAGCCAAAAAGCTACTGAAACTCTGATCATCACAATAGTGAGCAAAATGTACTCTGCATTTGGGCACAAGCTCCCTTACTTCTTTGAGGGGAAGGGCTCTTCCTCCCTCCACATTCTCTCTTTCTTCGCACTCCTTCAGCCTTAACATGACTTTTACAACAATCAGGAAAGGTAGAGTATCTTGAACAACAATGATTATTAAAACATAAACATCCACAGTGCTCTATAATGAGAAGTTGTACTTTTGCATTCAATCATCATAACTCCTCTACTGCAGGCCAGAACTCCTCTTAGGTCCACACTCATCCCCACACCTTATTAATTTTATGCTGGCAAACCAGTCAAGTGCATGCCTACCAGGCAACCCACTTGTAACTGTCCATCAAAAGCAGGAATCCTTGGAGTCCTCTAGGAAATGCAACTTGGGCTTCCACTCACTAAGTAAAAGGGTTCCACTGTACAGATGGGCCAGTACTGAACACCCCAGAGGTCGAAGACTGCCTTCCACATTTAGAAGAAAAGTGATTAAATGCAATTTGGGCTAGTGCGAAATGAGCTGCAGAACAATGGCATCACTGCAGAGCATGGTAGAGGTAAGCAGGGGGCCTTTTTCAAGAAATTCTGTTAGATAATAAAACCAACATGTTAAATATTTTATGTTTAGATAAGCTGATGTGCCAAAATCCAATTTTACAAATCATGGAATTCGCACTTCTCAAAAGAATATTTCCATATATACAGCATGTTCTCAGCTAGTGACATTCTGAAAGAGCTAGTGCTAATGTACCTTTAAGTAATTACCACGTGTTTATGTGAGCATATAATTTTTAAGCTTCATATCATCCTTACATTTACCCACACAAAGGTAAGTTACCCAAAGAAATGGGCTCTCAAATATTATTAGCAAGTCTCTACAAAGTTAAGCAAAGCTGGCTTTAACACAAATCAACAAACCCCACCAGGTTACTAGTTTGTATACTGGCCTGGGGATGACAAATGGGCACAACTCAAAATGCTTTGTGTCCTGACTGACATAATGCAAAGGTAAGTAAACAGTCACACCCTCACCTCCAAACCTCTCTGGCTGCCTTTATGCCATAAGACAAAAACAATGGACCCCATAGAAGTTCTAAGTTGTTTTGTCTTAGCATGACTGGCAAGAGCAGAAGTTTCCCTGTACCCTCATCACCTCATTCACATGCAGGCCAATGTATATCATTTTTAGAGGACTATAAGGAAGGATTAAGTGGGCTCTTCAAAGTAAAAAAAATAACAAACAAAACCTCCTACTGACAGCAAACAAGTTCAAAGAGGCCTGCCGCCTCCCAGAGCACCCTTCTTTCCCATTCTGAAATCGAATGGAAGCAGAACAGAAGGCAGGGCTCCAAGCATGTGGCCACAGAATCTGCAAAGATTTGAAGCACCTAAAATAAATGGCTCCTAATATTCATTTGTGTTTTTGTCTATTAATACAAACATGGATTAATGGACGAAATATGGGAGAAGAATCGAGAGCACTGGAATTTGAAAGCCTTAATGTCTAACCTAGAACTACTTAGTATCTATTTACATGCCTCAGTTTCCTCCATCTTTCAAGGAAAGATGTAGAGAAAGTCTGAGGGGAAATAAAAAAACCATCACACTGTTTATAAAGGAAACTAAAGCTATGGTGGGGATGAACTAATTAACTTTAAGCAAACATCTATTTTTAAAAGCTGGGAAATGATCATATACATTGGCAATGAAATAAGGGGATCAGCCATAGCTACATGACATTCAGACCCCAGACAGAAATATCTCAATTCATACAAGCCTGTCTAAAACTGCAGATTTGGCCAAAATGGTCAACAGAGCAGAATGCTTTAAGAGCGACATTAATTCTCTCTTGTAAATTTCCACAGTGCCTTTGCAGGAGCCACCATTGCCCCTAGGGAGGATACCAAAGCTAAAAGAATGTTAATATTAAGCAAATCACAACACTTTTTACATACTCATATACATAGCACCTTGCCATCCATAATGGATTTAATCAGGACCCCAGCAGGGAAACCCACAAAAGGCCTATTTCTCCAACAAAAGCCATACCAGCCTGAAACAAATCTAGAGCTATTTGGTTTTTATTTTATTTATAGGAACAGACCTTCTATTCCAGGTTCCTCAAGATAAGCCACCAAAAACTGCACCTGACAGACCCGTGGAGCAGCCATCCTCAGAGCCGGATCATTGCAGAGAGACAGAGAGGAAGGAGGACAGAGGGAGGGAGGGAGGAAGGAAGAGCTCGGAGAGGCAGGCTCCAGAGCACTTGTCAACAATCCTCCCTGTACGTAATAAGCAGGCGGCAGTGCAGATTCCGGCAGTGCAGATTCCGCTCAGCAATAGGATGGCCGAGCAGCACAGGGAGGGGGGGAGACGAGGAGAGAAGGTTATTTATGTGCAAAGGAGGGAATCTAACACCCAAGAGGAGGGGTCTGGGGTTTTTCCCCCCTTTTTGATAAACTGCCATGCAAAAAAAAAGAAAGAAAGAAAGAAAAGAGCGACTAGCTTTTCATCCTGTAATTTCCCCAACCTGCAATGCAGACAAATCCTTATTTTAGAATTTTTGACATGGGGCGGGTGGGGGGTGGGGGTGGGGGTGGCCAGGGAGTTGACACCTTTGATGGGGGCAGTCCACACTTCTGTATGCCCAGTCTGTCAGACTGTCGCCCCCACTCCATGCACACATTCCACCCCCATGGACAGTGGGGGTCCATGGCACATTTTCAATGGCATCTCTTTTTAATATCATAATCTGTGTCATTCAGCACTTGCCTTTTATTTATTTTTATTTGTTTTTTGGCTGGGAAACCTGGGCAGCTCTCCAGACAGAACTGCAGAAGTCTCTTTCCACATGCTCCTCCTCGAGCCCCCTTCCCCCTCCCTCCAACTCCAGCTGGGAGGGTGCTTCATTACTTATGTGAGGACCGCATGGGCCACAGCTGCCCTCCCCACCCCAACACATGGACAGCCCTCCCCCAGGCACATAATTTCATCTAATCTAATAAAATAGGAGCTGTTTTCCCTCATTTTTTTCTTGAGAATCTTTCACAAAACAGGCTCTGTGGCCTGGCAGCTGCGAGAAGGGTGAAAAAGGCAAGAATCCAACAAAGCTGGCCAGTTCCCTGGCCTCAGATAACTGAAGCTTGCATCTCCTTTCATATGTCACAAGCTTTTTGGTTTTTAACATCAATTCTTTTGAAGCTTTTGAACTTCAGCTGGCAATTATAATGTCCAAAACACATGTTCTGAACACCATCCCACAGTTTCCTCTTTATGCTTTTCCAGAGGGAAAAAAAGATGGTGCATCACCCTCAAAGAACCCACATGGCATTAAAAGTTTTCCTCCTAGATTCATCCAAGGGAACTGGGAATAGAATGTCCCTTACTGTTACTTTTAGTCTCTTGTTGTTGTTATTTAACCAATGAATAAGCCCCCTCTGGACTTTATGTGGGTTACTTAGACCTCACCAAAAAAACCCTGAATATGCTCAGGGTTTGCTCAGGGTATCTAGCCAACAAATCACCAGGGTGTATCTACATGCCTCGCTTCTAAACAACAAAATAGCCGAACGTAGGTGATGGCCTTCCCTAATCTCTACTTAATATCCACTACTTTAAAATCAGAATGATAGTCCTGGCCTGGTAGCTTAGTTGGTTAGAGAGTTGAGCCTATACACCAAGCTTGCAGGTTCAGTCCCCAGTCGGGGCACATACAAGAATCAACCAGTGAACGCATAAATAAGAAGAACAACTCAAGCAATCAATCTCTCTCTCATCAATAAGTAATTTTTTAAAAATCAGAATTATAGACAATCTAATACAATCCCCCACTTTATATGGGAGTAAGCTAAGCCATATGCAGGAATGGTTCTTAAACAAGATCACAGAGCCAGTTCCCTTCCTTAGACAGTCTTAACAAACTGAAGACCACTGTGAATCCTGTGGTGTTCGGGGGTAGGGACAAGTCACACACTAGAACAACCTTATGATACAACTCCCTGTGGAATATACAGTTGGAAATTCCCTCTCCTGTCTTTCCACACCTAGTGCAGGCTCCACAAAGCAAACCTTCACCTACTCTCCAGTGCCGGTATATTCCTCTCATGTTGAACAACTGTTTGGCAGATGTCCCACACAGCATAAGTCATACATAGTCAATTAAAGGGCATTTAAGAGATGACTATTTGGCTGTTTTCCTCTTCTTTCTGCTGGGACCTGTCTGTTGGTCCTTTGCTAATCAAAAGCACCCAAAAGAAAGAACTGGAAAGGAGATAAGAGGCAGACCTTTGGATGTACGGTAATTCTGAGGAAAGGTTGTTAAGAAAGGAGAAACCACAAGACATTAACAACTGGCCAGAAATGAGGCTTGAGAATCATCTATGGAAACTTATCCCCAATCATCTGACAAGAGTGTGCACTGGCAACAGAGTTTGTAGCCATCAGCCCTACTCTCCCTGACTTCACTGCTGCTTCCTCTTCCCATCGACTATAAAAGGAACAAGGTATTTAAACTGAAAAAGGTAAGACCTAACAGGATAATGGCCCCAGGCTGCTTTTACTTCCAAAACCATTACCAACATCTGATGGCTCTCAGTATTTCCTAAAATAGATGCTTAGGTAGCTAGCTCAATGTGTCCAACTCTGGCCGGTGATCAGCTGTTAAGTCAGGAAGGAGAGCTGGAAAACTATTTGCCTATGCAAGTCAGAAGGTTTTGGACTGTTTAGATAAAATGCTGGTCTACCAAAGAGGAAATGTATCAACAGTTTCAGAGAGACTAACAACACCCTCTGGGAGACACATGATAAAACTGACAGCTAGGTTCAGTTTAAGAATAGAAACACAACCCTCACTATTTAAATTCTGAAAAAAGGGGAAGTGTTATGGGTGAGACTGGCAAAGACTATTCTTTGTTCCAAGTTATTATGAGTACCACCAGCTAAACCTGAATGGTCAAGGATCGGAGCAAGTCCCAATTCTTAAAGACTTCTCAAATATTACCAACTTCAGTCTCCCCAGTTTCATTTACTTTTTACTAATAAAGAATATCTGTAGTGCTGTCTGCTATGGCTTGGTGAGATGGGCATGGTTCTGCAAACCAGAAAGTCTCTGGTTCAATTCCTAATCACAGCACACACCTGGGTTGCAGGCCGGGTCCCTGGTCAGTGGCATGCAAGAGGCAAACCAATCAATGTTACTCTTCACAGTAATGTTTCATTCTCTTTCTCCCTACCTTCTCCTCTAAAAAGATATAAATTCTTTTTTTAAAAAAAAAGGAGACCCACAGCCAAACCTATAGTCAAACCCAATTATTAAAACATTACATATGTGCTTCCCCCTTCCTACTTATTTTTTCAGTTACAGCACAAATATGTATACCTAACTAGTATATTATTTCACTGTGCTGGACTATGAACTTCACAAAAAAGGTATCACACCATGTTTAGTCATAGAGGACTTGTTTTTCCCAACTCCTCATTAGTTTACTAAGATCTACTCATGATTTTGCTTAATCTTTGCCCATTCATTTTCACTATTATTTATCATACTCTATAGTATGACTATTGCACAATCTATTTTGATTCTCTTGTTTTGAAGTGTTGCCAGCCTGCTGCTATCACAAACCATGCTGTAAACATTCTTCTGTTTGTCCCCTGGAAAGCAGGCACCAGACTTATCTGGGATACACACCTAGGAGTAAAATTATTGGAAATTCTTCAGTATACAAATGCTCAATTTTACAAGTTAATGGTAAATTGGTTTCCAAAGCAGGTATCAATTTTCACCTGTGCACCAGTAATGTATCATTGTAATCTCTAAATGTTTAAATATAAAGCTCTCCCATTACTCAAGACTCCAGAGAACAAGGCACTCCAATTGCTACTTCGGAAGAGAACAGAATTTCAGAAAGGGTATCTTATCCTAAGAAATGCTGTGCGCCAACCAAGTACATGGCTGCCATCCCACCTAATTATCACCCGAACACCAGGAAATCTGAGGGTATATTTTGCTGGTGAGAGTTTTGGAATCATGAGCCTACCTATATGTGTGTAACTCCAGCAGCCCACTGGCTGCACTTCGCCTTTTAAAAATATATGACTGGAGCAAACCCCAATCTAAGACTTAAATAAAATGTGAGAGACCAATTCATTTGCACATCTTATTCAAATCTGGATATCTAATAGTACCCTGTGTTGATTAATTAAAGAACCTGCTGCCTCATAAGCATTAAGACCGTGTTTAATACATGTATCAAATCAAGGAATTCAGTGCATATTTAGAGCTAGAACCCATCTCATAAAGGAAAGATAGGCCTTACCGAGTTGGAACAAATCTGCAGCATTCCGTATCATGCACATCTGCCTCCAAAAGCTCCAATTTCCTACCACCTATACAAGTCACTGCACACAAAGGTGGCACCTTAGCATTTGGGTTGTATGCAACTCAACAATTTCCCCTAAAAATGCTTACTATAAAGGAGGGGTAGGGGTGCAGCGGATTTCCCCGTGTGAGAGAAGGGCATGAGATTTTGGAGTCTGAGAATTTCATATAGGAAATAAAGGAATTTTAATGATCATACTGCATTAGTCATGTTTTCATAAAGATATTTGTTATTTGGGCTGCATTATATAGTACTGATCACATCACCTAGGTTGTGATAAGAAGCCAATGCAGAGAAATAATCCACTCTGCTAATATTTGACTTTCAAAATATTATTGAAGTGTGGGCACTTTACAACAGCCGTCATAATAATAATAAACATTACTTGTTAGATATTTAAATGAAAGTTAATACACTGGCAATATACCAAGAAGAATTAGGTGCACATGGAGTCTGGGTTGGACTCCTTCCAAGAGGGCTTGGTAATTCCTGAAGCACCAACAGCGCTCAACTAACTGTATAATTCATGTGGTTGGCTCTATAGCCAACTTGACTTCAAGGTCACACTGTACAATTATAAAATAATACCAATAATTACAAATACACAGTAGGGAGATCTAGGCTGGGTGACTGTATATTAACGGGTGAAACAAACTTAGTTTTTAGTCACTAATACCAATGAAATGGCACTACAATTAAACCAGAAAATTCAAATTAGGAAGCTAACAGAAAAAACAATGTTCCATCAGATTTTTTTAATTAAGGAAAAAAAAACTGGTTCACTGGGTCAGCATCTAGCACTATAAAACATAGTGGTTCACAGCACATGCCACACAATACAGACAAGGCTGCCTGGTTCTAATCGGAGTTTTACTCAACCATCTGAGGCACTCCATGCCTCAGTTTCCACATCATTCAATGGACATAAGAACAACCATGGTTGGTTTAATTAATGCTGATTATATATATAAGAGGGTCAGTAGTACATAGTAAGTGCTACCTACAGAGAATGCCTTCACAAACTTCGGTGCTAATGAATTGCCCAGAACTTTTGTTCAATGTATTCTTTTAATCATTTGATTATAAAAAGAAACCTAAGATAAATCATATTTTAGCCTTCAAAATATTTTTAAATGATTCAGGTAATACATTTGAAAAGGTAAACACAGAAATAATACCAAGTTAAAAAAGATTATCAACACTGAAATTACTCTGAAAACATGAGACATAACAACACAGTAAAATTCAATCGGAATCTCACCATTCTCATTTTAGTGACTGAAGAATAATAAACAGTGGAAAACTATGAGGGGTTATCCCCAAAACTTGGAATTTATTTATAAAAAATTGTGTATTAATTTTTACATGTTTAAACTTCAGTTACCTTCAAAGTTCTCTCCATTTGAGGCAATACTCCCATCGAGACAGTTTTTCCACTGTGCAAAAGTTTTGAACATGTTGATTTTGATGCCCTTTAGTGCTTCAGCCATTTTTTTGTTTTACCTCTTCCATGTCGGCAAAACGTTTCCCTGTGAGGACTTTTTTCATCAGAAAATTTTTTAAAAAGTCGCTCAGGACCAGATGGGGTGAATAGGAAGGGTGGGACATGGGGTTCGTGCCATTTTTGTCTAAAAACTGCTGAATACTCAACACAGTGTGGGCAGGTGCACTTGTAAATCACCCATCGTGAAAAGGGCAAACACACTGAAAGCCTCTTCAAACACATTCACCGAAGCTGAACACAGCCTCTGACACCACCACCAGCTAGTACACTGCTACAGATGGGTTCCTAGAATACTCACCTAGCAGGGAAAGCCTGTACTACAAGAAGCCCACCCTCCAGAAGATAATTCTGCATTTTTGGGGGGTCCCTCACCCCTTATGTTCAAAAAGTACTAAAATGAAGTGACTCAGGTCACTACTGAAGAGTAGTTGATCACCTTTTTAAACCTCTGCTTCTGATAAAACCCACACTCCCATAAACTGCTAATATGAAATCCAGTGTTTCACTTCTAGAAAGTAATACTAAGAAATTAATCAGAGAAACAAAGATTTATAAGCAAGGATTTCAACACAATTTAATTATTTGCTGCTTCTTTTACTGGTTTAAATCCTGTGTCTTAAAAAAAAAAAACAAAAAACAGTCTACGTTAGCTTCCTGAGTCATGCAATAGACTGGCCACTAGTGCTTTGGTTTTCAAACCTGGCTATACCTCGTGACAGACAGTCCATAAAGGTACTGGGGTAGCTGGCTTGGGTTCTTCATGTATAGCAAATGACACATTCATTCTGTCAAACCTCAGTGCCTCTGCACATGCTGTTCCCTCTTTTAGAATATTTTCTCCTCCCTCTACCTAGAAATCTCCTGTTCCTCTTTTGGTCAGCCCTCAGTGACACCCACCACCTGCTATGCAGGTGCTACTTCAATACAATACCCACAGTGACAAGCAAACACTGACATGTCATGGTCCATAGCCAAGAGGATTTAGTCTTGCTTATCATAATAACCCTCAAAACCTAGCCCATACCTAAAGAAAATGGCTGAGGCCTAATAAAACTGTTGAAAGAGTAAGTTGCTGCTTAAGGCCATTTCAGGCCTTTGTAAGCCTGAAGCACTCTACCTCAAAGACCCCATTCTACAACTTACCAAGCATTCAAAGGTTCCCCTTTTCTTCCTGGAGAGAAAAGTGTTTCCAAGAATTATCTCTGTGTTTACAAGTATTTGGCTAGAACAACCTAGGTAATTTATAATAAACTGATCTCTCAGGATTTACTGAACAAAGTTAGAAATTCTTGGGAAATACCCTCCAAATTTTCAGGTGAAATAAATTAGAATGTTCCTAAACCTGACACTCAAAAATTTCACATTATGTTTTCTAAACATTTAACCCTTTATTAATTTCAATTTTAAAGTTTTCTTTGTTTTGAAGCCAACAATTTCTTTGTCTGTAAAGTTGTTCTGTACCTTCCTCAAAGTATTTAACCTTTTATATCCTGCTTAGATATAAACTCATTTTGTTACTAACATGTTTAAATGACAAAAGACAAAATTAACTATAATTCTCCTACCTTATTTATGAAGTAAGGTCACATCACTCATGTAACTTTGTGTGCATTCTTCCTCATTTACCATACTGAGACTACTACTAAACATGAAACAATTTGTTAAAATTATTACACAGGATGTTTTTTAAATATCATTTTCAAAAACTTACAAACATGAGAAAAAGCCAAATGTTTTAAACAGCCGAGATTCTACCGTACAAAACAATTGAATTGGGTTTAAACACTTGTAAGAGTGCAGAAATCAGACCAGAGGAAACAAAACACACTAGCAATTAAAAAACAAAGCAAAACTATATTCTCTCTAGTGGCCATCTTGATAATTTTCTGAAATTACTAAATTATTCTTTATTAAATAAGTTACTTTAAATACACAGTAAAAAAAAATGCTTTTGTGGAGCTAACAAAATACCTGGGCATAAGTGAGAACAGTAGACAACAAAGACAATTCTGAAGTCAGCAATACATTGCTACACTGAAGTCAAGGATAATATGAATACCATGACATTGATGCCATAGGCAAAAGTATTCTGAAATCGTCCAAAACACTGAAAGGCATTTGAATAAAAGATTACTGTTCTTTTCACTTTGTTAGCATTGTCTATTTAAAATACCATAAGGGTAGTCACAATGTTTCTGAAATTAAGTACACTGGCTATCTAGAGAGACCTGACAAAAACAACCAAAAAAGACCGTAAGTACAAAAGAAAACCATGTCACCACTATGCTCACCCTGACTCTTGAACAAACTATCTAAAATTCTGTAGCCTCTAGTCACTAAAACTCATCAGATCAGCTAGGTATCTAGTCACAAGGAACTGGTGGCCAGTGGCTTCCATAAAAGACAACGCAGCCCTGACTGGTGTGTCTCAGTGGGTCAGACATCATCCCACAAAGTGAAAGGTCACCAGTTTGATTCCCAGTGAAGACACTTGCCTGGGTTGCGGGTGGTCCCCTGTTGGGGTGCATGTGAGAGGAAACCAATTGATGTTTCTCTCACACAACATTTCTCTCTCTCCCTTCCAACTCTCTAAAAATAAATAAATAAAATATCCTTTAAAAATAAAAGACAACACAGATATAGAACATTTCAATCACTGCAGAAAGGTCCACTTGATAAAGCCAATCTACAGATTTGTATGTATTTAATCTCAAAACTTTGCTGCCAATAGTCTCTCTTGCCTCTCTCATGTCCTCCTAGGAGCTTAGACCCAACAGGGCAAGTCAGACAGCCAGTGATTTCTTTTAAGGAAGCATGGTAAAAAGGAGAGGAGGGGCAAATGGAGCAGAAGCTGCCAAATCCCCTTCAATTCAGCAGCAGATGGTTCTCGGGGTAATCAGCCTAGCTTTTAGAAGAGCAGAGAAGGGAAAACAGAGGTTGTTGGAACATTTAAAAGCTGGGAGCTTATTAAGAAAACTAAAAACTGTAGAAAAACTTGCTCTTTGTTTGTAAAGCAATTACCCCAAAAGGTGATTTAGATCATAAATGGTTTTAGGTGACCCTGATGTAGATGGAGAGTGAAAAAGGTCAGCAACCACCAACTAAGTCTCATGAATGAAGTGCCACATGAAATTATTCTACTTACACTCACATTTTGTTACCCTCAAGGTTATAGGCAGAAAGAGGTGTATACCCACACTCAGCCTGAGTTCCTGCACACACAGGAAACCTCCAGAGAGAAAGCATCACCCTGTAGTCCTGTGTGCAGGCAGGACTGGGGGATGTGGATGGGAAAAGTTTACACACACCATAGGAAAGAAACAGTGGCCAAGGAAGACACATTTCCTCACTAAACAAAACCCAACTGGGACAGGGATGTGCCAAGTGCCTTCTTTTACATACAGAGGAAATCAGTGAAGAAAAAGAGAACTGCTCACCATGACACCCAGTTATTGATGCAATTAGAATTATAATCCAATGTATCTTTTTTCCCCCGATGCATCGAGTATTGCTTTAAATGGCTGGAATCCACGAATTTTGGGTTAATGATTCAACACTTTGCTATGTGAATGGTTATATAACATAGCCTCTACCACTTCTGAAAAGCTGCTGAAAATATGTAAGCCCTAAGAATTTTCTTTGCTTGACCCAAACCCAAAGTTTCATTGCCATACTTTTAGTCTATGGCCACTTTGTCCTTCAATCTGCCTCAGGTCTCCCTCTCCAACCAGCCAGCACACATCCATCTCCTTTCCCCTCCCATGTGCCAGCTCAGAAAGCCTTCTAGCCTTCTCCCAGGCTCCTCAGAGACTACAGAACCTAGTAGCACCCCACCTACACAAACATCACTCCTGCCCTTCCCATAGGGCAGGTTTTGCCAACATCACTGAGGACAGACCTACTGGGGGAAACTAAACAGGAATCACTTCCTTCAAGCTCAGTCAGAGCTTCTGCTCCTCAAGTCCCAGGGCACAGGGCAAACCCATTTTAATGCAGTCCAGTAGGGATGCTGTTTTATGACACAGCTATAGCTTTTATAGGACGGAGTTAGGTAATATATATCTAGAACTGCAAATAACAATTACCCTTGAATGCTAATTTTCAGCCAGGTACTAAGGACTTTAAATAAACCATCTCATTAATCCTAAAAGTATCACCTTGGAGAAAGAAATGATCACTCCACTTTCAGAGCTGCAAAACAAAAGGAGCCAAACAGAATGGCCAAATAGGGTTTGTTAGTTGTTTTCCCCTTGGTGGGATGGTGGGGCCACCCTGTCAGGGTAACAGCATGTTCCTCCCTGCCAATTTCCATCAGCAGAGTCGGAGGGCTCTGGTCTCCTGGCCCAGACCTGGCAGGGGAATGAATGCCCACCATTTCTCTCCAGTAAGCCTCTAGGTCACCTACATTCACAGCTCCAGGGCCGTGAGCTCGGACCACTGCAACTTGGCCTGCTTTTAGTTTCAGCCCGTCCTGGAACATGCAGTCTGGGTGCACATGGGTGCTTTCCTTGAGGATTTACAATATAGAGATATACTAAACTCCCTGCCTGCCTCCCCCACCCCCCAAAAAACACAGTTAATTCCTCAGACAAAAAGCACTCAAGCTTAATAATTTTTCACAAAGGGGCTAAGTAACTGGAGGAGAATGTGTGTGGAGTGGGCCAGCAGTGGTGGCCAGTATCCTCCTATCCACTACCAAGAGCAGCCACTTGATGGCAATCTTAACCTATTCCCTTGAAATTCTTCCACAGAGAAAGACCCCAGGAGGGCAGGAGCACCAAGAGTGGACTGCACAACGTGGAAGTGCTAGCAAAGGCAACTTTGCTTCCCCTGTGTGTGCAGAGGCAGGGGTGTAAAAATATGGATGAAGAAAGAAAGGCTCCATCAACATTCTCCCTTGGGCTACACTTCCATGTCCACAGACCTCACTGGGGCCAAGATGGAAGTGACCGTACAGGTTTTTCAGTCAGACAGCACAGGGAAGATGGAAATCTCTCAGGCCCCATGGCACATTCACATTGGGCTTTCCCTCCAAGTGTAAGGCAGACAGATGGTAACAAACAGGATAATAAATCAATGGCAAGCTCATGGGTCTTGTCTCAGCACCTTGTCCCCTGAAACCACAGAAAAAAAAAAAAAACAAAAATGAAAAAAGGCAACTTTCCTTAGTAGAAGGTACAATACCTGTTGAATAAAGCAGCCCAGTGCTTTCCATCTTCTCTAAGTTGTAAAAGAGGACAAAGAAATGAAAACTGATGTGCATCTTCCGGAGTAAAGGCTCTCCAGGAAACACAGTACACTGTAAACTGCATTTATGACGCACTTCTATTTTCAGCAGCAGGGAGATTAGCATAAAAAATTGGAGAGGAATTGGGTGGGGGGGAGCAAACAGTATTAACATCAGAAAATGGTAGGTGATCTTAGCCTCAGTCATTACATGTTCTCCCACCCAGTTCAACCTGGCCGCGTGCAACGGCTTCATAACTCTTGGCTCCTCAATTTATAAGAGTTCAGGCAGAGAGGAGAGAGTTTGCCAATATTTTCCTCTGAGGGATTCAGAAAGTGCCAGCTGAGAGCCTTCCAGCTCACCCTTTAACACTTTCCAACTGAGTAAACTGGAAAGGCCCTTTTCAAACAACTCAAGTAGTCGGAAGTTGGGAAATCTGCTGGGTGAGGACAAGGTAAAGCCACCAGGGTACAGGCTCATCTATTTACAATGTAGATCCCTCTAGAAAGTACCAGGCCTGCTGCAAATGCAAAAAGTAAATATGGAACACTCTCCCATGGGTATGATCGTATCTGAAGAGGGTTTGTAGACCTTCTGGAGTGAGGTGCAATTTTTAAACACATGGATTCCAAACTCCAGGTCCAAAGGAAGGAGAGTGTCAGAAAAGAGCTGTTTCCAAAGTAGATACCTTCCTGTGTGAGAAGGCAACATGACCCCTTCAGAGCCATTGAAAACTGTAAGGAAATGGACATTTCTGACAGCACCAGAAACTGGCCTGGGAGTCTCTGGCCCAGATGTTTCTGCCTCTCATCAAGGCCAGGGTGCCACCTACTTGCCAAGGGAAATGTGGACCTGGTTAAGGAATAACCCAGAAGACAGTGGTGGGGCAGGTCACACAGGAAGTGGCCTTGTGTGCAGAAAGAGCTGAATCATTAGATCCCAAGTGAAATGAGCCAAGTACACTAATGAAAAGCCAGGGAACAGGGCAGAGAGAGGAGGAACAGGGTCTCAACACAGAGGCATGAGGAGCTCTAAAGTGCAGGGAGAAAAGAGCCTGAAAGTTCTCCTTGGCACAACACAGGGATTGCCTGGCTGACCGGCTAGGCTGACACTACTCTCCTTGATTGGCAGGGCTAAGGTTATAAAACAAGTCATGTTCTTCCATCTCTGTCCCCAAACATGTACTGTTTTATGATCTTTTGGAAAGAACTTATGAAAAAGCTGTATGTGGGACTCTGCAGAAACATCCTGAAGCGTTTAGACAAAGCTAGAAAGCTATGAGATTTGGCAGCAGGGGAGGTTGAGTAACAAGTTGAAACTGGAAACTACAGGATTTATGGACTGTAGGGTAAAGTCCCCAAGCATTTCTGGTTATCACTCTTCTGGCTTTAAAGATACACCACATGGGACTCTAAACATTTCATCTGGTTCACGTGTTAACAGATTATATCCAAAAGCTAAGCAAAATACCCTCTAAATTTGGGGGAAATGGGATCTAAGACATTCACAAGCAAAGGAAAACTGCACTAGTCCATGGTGGCATATCTGATAGTAATTAAAGATCCATAAATACACACACCACAGAATTCAATTCATGAAATGGGTCAGATTGAGAAAACATGAGGCTCTTCTCCAAGTACAAGGAGGTAGGTGACAAGTGAATACTCCGGGCATGAGGAAGTCGCCTCTGGCAGAGTGCAGGCCTATCTAATTACCCTACCACAGGTCTTCCCTTTCCATACATGTTGAGAAATGAAAATGGTTGGAAGGCACTGCTCTAAATTATATTTACAGCATAATATTCAGGCAAGTAAGATGAATTCCCCCAACATCACGTAATCCCATGATTTTTCCCAGAAAAAATCAACAACAGAAACATCCTTCCAGGGCCATCTCAATCGCCACTCCCCTCCCAAATCCTTAAGGACTTTTTTTAAAAGATTTTATTACCGTATTTATAGGACTATAAGACGCACCAGACCATAAGAGGCACCTAGGTTTTAAAGGAGGAAAATTGCAGGGAGGGGGGATTTTTGAAGCAAAAAATGTGGTAAAATATTTAATAACCTGTGACCCCACTCCACCACTGCCACCCCACACACAGTGAGCCAGGTAAGCTACATTTGGACTATAAGATGCACCCCCATCCCCCCCCAAATTTGGGAGGGGGGGAAGAGTGCATCTTATAGTCCAAAAAATACGGTAATTTACCTTCAGAGAGAGGGGAAGAAAAGGAGAAAGAGGAAGAAAAACCTCAATGTCTGGTTGCCCACTGCTCACTCCCAACTGGGGACATGGCCTGCAACCTAGGCATTTGCCCTGACTGGGAATCAAACCAGCAACCCCCTAGTCCACAGGCCAGCACTCAATCCACCAAGCCACACTAGCCAAAGGCTCCTTATGACCTTTGATTCACACTGTTTACCCTTTTCTTAGGGGCTCTAGGCCTTCTGTAGCAGCAACTTTTGCAAATGAATCATGTTTCGATCCCTACTGATGTATGGCATTGGGGTTAACCCAAGTAGTCTCACAAAAACAGGTATTCAGTAAGTAAGTCCAAGTTTAATTTCACCCAACTGCAAGGAGCAATAACTTAAAGGTCAAACAGCTCTTGGGGTTTCCTGATGTGATATACCAGTAAATTGTTCTAATATCGCTTAAGCACAAAAAGAACCATGTTGTAGATTAACAAGGAAATTAACTTTACCTAAAATCAAAACAAAATAAAATCATCAGCACCTCAAAGTAGTACCAAATTCCAGACCATTATGGACTGAATGTGTCCCCCACCCCCAATTCTGAAGTCTAACACCCAGACTGTGTTACATGAGGTCATTAGGGCAGGGCCCTAAATCACTAAGGCTGGTGTCCTCACAAGAAGAGACACCAGTGCACTGCCTCTCCAAGGACACAGCCAGGAAACCATCCTTCACCACACACTGAATTGGCTGGCACCCTGGACTCTAAACTTCCAGCTTCCGGAATGATTAGCAATAAATGTCTGCTGTTGTCTATGGTATGGCAGCACAAGCTTACTAATATATTGACTTTCACCAGAGCCACACAAAAATGAGCAGAAATTAAGATCTGACCGTACTGCCACGTGCCTCAAGGCCATCAGACAGATGACAGGCTCCTCACTGAAAACACTGTTCATGGAGAAGGGACATGACTTTTGATGCCTCTTCAGCTTTGCCTTTGGGGGAAAGCCAAGTCTCAGACCACAGTTTCAGAATTTCTTGAATTACACATCAAGGCTGCAATTTCTTAATGCTCACAGTTTAAGTAGTGCTGCAAGAGAAAAAAAAAAAGTGCCACAAGAGAAAGGTGACACTGAAGAAGATGCAAACTAAATTTGTTCAAAAGGTCGTCTATGGTCTGACCTCACATGACAGATCAGAACCAAAACTGTGATGCCAATTTGGCTCCACAAATGACACTATGAGATGATGACTGTCATTCATGCGACTGTCCAACTCTGGGGTTCTTATCTAAACACTGGCTGAGGTCTTCCTACGCTGGGGCCTCTAAGAGCTGCTTACTGGACCCACTTGAGCCTATGGCTTTGAGGCACTTGGCAGTCTCTGCAGACACTCCCAGGCACCTGGTATTTTCTGGGGAAACGCCGTAAGCCCATGTGTAATCATAACAGCTTCTAAAAACTAAGAGAAACCCCCAAATGGACACATACTTTAAAGAACTCAAATGCACTGGAAGGGATGGGAGGGAACTTTTCTGGAGTCATGGAAAAGTCCTCCATCCATGCTGGAGTGTTTGTCAGAGGGTATAGGTGCATTTATTTGTACACTCATCAAACTGTACACTTACAATATGTAATTTCACAGTGCAAAGTTGTCTTCAATTAAAAAAAAAAGATGTGGAGTCAGGACTCCTGGGTTCACAACCAGATTTGCTTAATACCCGAGACTCACTAAACCCACAAAATTATGTTAGTGATAGTATAATTATTATAATGTAAGAGTTAAAAGCAGTAACATTTTTTTTCTTAAAAGCCCAATTTCAACTTAAAATACCAAGCAATGTATCCTGTACCTAAAAAGGCTTTCAACAAATGTAGTTCAGAGAGAAAGGGTAAAAAAAAAATGACCCAAGTCCAAGAATCTCTGCGATGAGACTTATATCACAATTATGAACAAACATGCACTTCAGTGACAGGGAAACAGCATGGGCTATGATAGGAGGGGCCTAGAGTTCAAGGTGTAGGCATTTCCCAAATGAAATTTGCAGTCAGAAGTGGTATGCCCCCACTCCTGAACAGACAGGACCACACCCACATACAGCACAGCCGCATGCACACTGGTTCACACTGCATAGAGCACCCAGGGATTGTGCACACAGCAGCAGTCAACAAAGACGGAGCTATTCTCTCACGGAACTTAAAATATACCGTGAAAAGAGGACTTATGATAAACAACATTACAATGTTAAGCCGTGAGAATTCTGTGCACAAAAATATTTAAAGGTAAGAAGCTAAGGGTAACAGATAAAGGCACACTTTTTAATAAGATGCCCAAGGAAAGACTCTTTGATAAGGGCACATTTGAACAGAAACCTGAAATACAGAAAGGGATGAAGTCACAGAGGTAACTAAAAGGAGAGTTCTGGATAGAAAATCAGCAAGTACAAAAATTCTGGGCCAAGAGTATACTCACTGTATTTGGAACGGCAAGAAGACTAGACTAAGTGAGATGGAAGCAAGAGGGAGGGAGGTAGATGAGACCAAAGGGATAATGGGGCCCACAGCAAGTGGCCATCTTTCGTGGTGAGAGATGGGAGAACCCTGCATTTATAAAGGACTGTGCTGGCTACTGCCTGGAGTGCGTAAAAAGGCAGAAGTTAAGGCAGCATTATGGAGTCCTGGCCCAAACTAGAGGTTGTGGACTAGTGGCAGTGGACAAATTCAGATACGGAAGACATTGGGAATTTAGAATAAACACATTGGCTAACATACAGAAGACAAACCAAGGAAGATACAGAGGTAACAGACAACTCCAATATGTTTGCCAAAACATCTGGTAGAATGAAACTGGCATTTATTGACAATGGGAAGCTGCACAGGGCAGATGCAGATTAAAAGGAATGGAGATAGATAATTATCTTTGGCACACCTCAAGTTCATGAGGTCTATCAAGACATCAAGAAATCGGGCCCTGACTGGTGTGGCTCAGTGGATGGAGCATCGGCTTATGAATCAAAGGGTTGCAGGTTCGATTCCCAGTCTAGGGCACATGCCTGGACTGTGTGGGCCAGGCCCCCAGTAGGGGGCAAGCAGAAGGCAACCACACATTAATGTTTCTCTTTCTCCCTCCATTTCCCTCTCTAAAAATAAATAAAATCATTAAAAAAATAAAGACATCAAGAAATCAAAGTACAGAAGGCAGGTGAAGTTCAAGAAAGGTTCAAACATATCCAATGCTGCCAAATGGACAACTAAAGCCACACTGACTGAAAACCGGATTTAGCAACAAAGGTCATTATTAGTCTTGGTTATTGTCCTGACTCTTGGAGTTCCAAGAGAATGAGTAAGGAGAAGGTATTAACATAAATATAAATAGTAGAGGGAGACACACTGTTTAGACATTTTCTTTCAGAGAAATTAATAGCAGGAGGGAGGTAAGAGATCAATGGAGGGTTGATTTTATTATGGGAGAAATTACATGTTTTGTTTACTGATGGGAATGATCTACTAAAGAAGTAAATGATGATGAAGAAAGGAAGTATGATTTCCAGAGTGATGTTTTCTTGTAGATGTGAGAGAGAAGCTACTTGGTGCACAAACAGAGAATGTGACTAGAGGTGGAACAGCTTTAAGAACACCCCACACCACAGTGCATTTCCATCCTCTTGTGCACAACCCCCAATGCCAGGTTTCTGTAAGAACTCTGACAAGCAGGAAAGCCCTGCCAGACAATCAAGCTCAGATGTCAGACATACCGCCCCCACCTACCCCAGCCATCCAACTCCCTCTTCTAGGTGACAGTACCTGTGTTGTATGCCCCTCCTGTTAAAGGGGTCCATGATTTGATGAGGAGGAGGATGTAAGCACAGAGCTTACAGAATTGACAGAGACAGGCTCAGAAAACTGGGGGCATGGTACATTGCAAACACAAAGAGAGGGGAAAGAGGAGCATTAGAACACACTGACTTCCACAGTTACCTCCATTCTTAACTGTCCATAAAATCCTTGCATGCAGCCATTCCTACTAAGTCTGGCACCTCACTGTCATTTAAATTGCATTTCTGGTTCTAATCAGTCTTCAGCATGACCCACCCATTCCTTCCAGTTAAGCTCATGATCCAGGCTCAAAATTCCTTATCTGAAAAATGATGAGTCTGACACCTACAACTCCAAAGGTCCTTCCTGCTCTAACTACCCAAATTCTGTGGCCAAAGGGCTGCAGTCAGGCTCACCACTCTCTGGGTGCCAGAGCAGTACAAGTAGACCAGCCACAGAAAACTGTCCAATGTCTATTTGTGGGCTCCCACCTCTGCCCCCATCCCATCCCATCCCAACGTTTTGCCCTTGCACAGAGTCCCATAGCTTTCAAGGCCTGTGGAATGCCACTTTTTTCACAAAGCTTTGCCTGAACGCTCCACATCATCGGCCTCCTGCTAGCCTCCTCACACTAGACCAAACCTAGTCACACACTTCTGATTTTTAAAGCGTTTCTCCTACAGTATTTTGTTCTGCTTTCCTGATTCCAGGCCACATATAGTTTTCTCATGTTGAAACATGCACATCTAAAATTAGAAAGAATCTTATAAATTATGATGGCTTACACTTATAATTGGAAGCATTTTTTCCCTTTCTTACTGAAACATAAAATCATGGTGTATCACTCAATGAAATTTTAGATGGAATGAAATAAAGTAATCTGACTCCTCCAAAGTAAGCACTGGACTTCAGTTTTTCTTACAATACCTCCTACATCCAAAACCTCTCTCAGGTACTGACCAAATGGAAGCTCTACCAAGAAAATGTCCCACCTGTATTACTTAGGCCATAAACTGACTACTACAAGAAAGCACAGTGAAAAAGTTAAACTTTCTCATTTCTACCATTTTCCAGGACGGATGTAGCTTCACTTTTAATCAAAAATAACCTAAGCTGGACACTTCTGGCCAAGATGGAGGCGTAGGTAGACACACTGGGCCTCCTTGCACAGCTAAAATAAGGACAACAAAAATATAGAAACAACAACAACAACAACAAAAAACAACCAGAACTGATAGAAAACTAAACTGTAAGGAAGTCCCACAACCAAGGAGTTAAAGTAGACACATTCATTCAGACCAGTAGGAGAGGCAGAGTCGGGCAGCAGGGTGGAGAGGGGTTGCGGCAAAAAAAAAAAAAGTGGTGGCTTGCAGACCCTGGGTGCGCAGGCGGCAGCTGACCACCCCAGGCGTGGGGTGGTAGCAGGCAGACCCAGCAAGGTGGCGGATTGTGTACGGGCACAGCGAGCAAGGCGGCTGGCTGACCAGAAGGTCCCACATTCACATGCAGATAAACCAGGCGAAACTGGGGAATGAGACAGACCTCGCAACCCAGGGCCCCAGTTCAGGGAAATGAAGCCTTAAAACACCGATTCAAAACACCTGTGAGGGCTGAGGTGCCAGGAGAGACTCCCAGCCTCACAGGAGAGTTCATTGGAGAGACCCACGGGGTCCTAGAATGTACGCAAGCCCACCCACACGGGAGTCAGCACCAGAATGGCCCAGTTTGCTTGGGGGAAGTGGCGGAAGGGACTGAAATCCAGCAGAGAGCTGAGAAAGTGCAATTGTTCCCTCTCAGACCCCTCCCCCACACACAGCATCACAACCCAGTCACTGCCCAGCAACTGAGTTGATCTGCCCTGGTGAACCTCTAAGGCTCCGCCCCTCATACGTAAAAGGCGCATCAAGACAAAAAAAAAAAAGGGGGGGGGGCCCAAATGGAAGAACAGATCAAAGCCCCAGAACAAATACAACTAAGCAATGAAGAGATAGCCAACCTATCAGGATGCACTGTTCAAAGCACTCCTGATCATCATGCTCACAGAATTGGTTGAATTTGGTTGCAAATGAAAAAATGAAGGCTCTGCAAAGTGTAATACAGGAAAATACACAAGGAACCAATAGTGAGGGAAGAAAACTGGGACTCAAATCAATCGAGTGGACCAGAAGGAAGAAAGAAATAACCAAACAGAAAAGAAGGAAGAAACAAGAATTCAAAAAAATGGGAAGAGGCTTAGAAACCTCCAGGACATCTTTAAACAAACGTTCCAACATCCGAATTATAGGGGTACCAGAAAGGGAAAAGGAAGAGCAACAAGTGGAAAAGTTATCTGAACAAATAATAAAGGAGAACTTCCCCAATCTGGCAAAGGAAATAGACTTCCAGGAAGTCTAAGAAGCTCAGAAAGTCCCAAAGAAGTGGGACCCAAGGAGGAACATACCAAGGCACATCATAATCACATCAGCCAAGGTAAAAATGAAGAAGAGAATCCTAGAAGCAGCAAGAGATAAGGAGACAGTTACCTACAAAGGAGTTCCCATCAAACTGTCAGCTGATTTCTCAAAAGAGACCTTACAGGCAAGAAGGGGCTGGAAAAAAGTATTCCAAGTCATGAAAGGCAAGGACCTACATCCAAGATTGCTCTATCCAGCAAAGCTTTCATTTAGAATGGAAGGGCAGAGAAAGTGCTTCTCAGATAAGGTCAAGCTAAAGGAGTTCATTATCACCAACCCCTTACTTTACGAAATGTTAAAGGGACTTATCTAAGAAAAAGAAGATAAAAAACATGTATAGTGAAATGACAGCAAACTCACAATTATTAACAACTACACCTAAAACAAAATCTAAGCAAACAAGTAGAACAGGAACAGAACCACAGAAATAGAGATCACATGGAGGGTTAGCAACAGGGGAGTGGGAGGAGGAGAGAAGGGGAAAAGGTATGGAGAATAAGTAGCATAGATGGTAGGTAGAAAATAGGGGGAGGCCAAGAATAGTATGGGAAATGTAGAAGCTAAAGAACTTATGATACATGGACATGAACTAAAGGGGGGGAAGGTGGGTGGGAGAGGGTGTACAGTGTGAAGGGGAATAAAGGGGGGAATGGGACAACTGTAATAGCATAATCAATAAAATGTATTATAAAAATAAAAATAAATCTAAGCTGTTTCTAACGACAGGTATTTACCCTCACTTCACCCAGCTGTTTTGCACATGGCATGTTGACTCACAGGTCAGGGACACAGGTAAGAAAAGTCTCAGACTGGCGTGGTAAGAGAAACTTAAAAGTCAACCTACAGCATCTTCTCTGAAATCTATGTTCCTTACAGCTTACAGAGGACACTGGCACTTACACACCAGTGGTTCAAGGTGGACAAAGTACAAGGTAAGCCGATTTCAAGGTTGGTGTTAGGGAGGAGCCCTCCCTGTAGAATCTGAAAGCTTCGGGCTAAGGGAAAACAACCCCCAAGATATTCATTTCAAACATGACTCCATACATAAACTTCTGTTCATCAGGTGAGGTGCCTAATTTTTATAATTTTGACTTACAAGCCATTTTTATTTTATGCTGTGAACAATGAATTTGTAGGACTTGGGTCCATGTTACAATCCACAAACATCAAGAATATTCAGGAAGATTTTGAAGTCCTAAATTCTACTCCTTAAAAACAATGGGAGGGTGGGGAGGCCCAGGGGTAATCTCCCTACATCTACACTTCCAACTTCGGGCCTTGACTACAAATTGGCAGTTGTGGTCGGAAAGGCTGCTGCCCATTCTCACCACTGCAACTCGATGGCTGACAGTCATCTGATTGCCAGCCTGCTGGTTCAATTAACAGTATTAAAAGTACAAATCTCTTATCTCTAGGTGAAGAAACAGAAAGAAATGAATGCATGTTTGTGCCTGTGGCTGAAGTAGGAAGGGTAACCATCGAAAGGAGTATAATTTTTTATTCTCTCTACTTAAGCACAAGGTCTAATAAAGCCCAGAAATATGCTCCCTCATTCAAAAGAAAAAGTCCTCCTACAAATTCCTATTTTTAGGATCTTACCTTTAAGGGGGATTCCAGAGTCATTTGTTTATTTGGGCAGTGGCTAAAATCAAGGGAACTCTAGTACAAAAGTCAGGGGTTAAATCCTGGCTCTGCCCCATTCTGGTTGTGTTGGCAACTTGCTAATCCACTCTAGTGTGTCGTTTGCTTATCAATGAAATAGTTTGTTCTGAAGATTAAGTAAAATATGGGTAAAGTGCTAGGACAGTAATGGGCAAATAGCACACACTCAACAGAGGTTGGTTTTTACAACCGGTGCCCACAGGAAGATTCCAAGAAAAGGATCCAGCTTCTCTCATATCTTGTCAAGTTTCTTCAGCTGGACAGAGGGCTTGCTGGATCTCAAATGACATTTACAGGAAGCAAATTAAATTCAAATACAGCTAATAGCTCCCCTCTCTTACCATGTAATTATGTGTACTCATTATTTGTGTAGCATGTTATTTAAATGTCCCTAATTTCAGTCCCAGTGGGCTAAGGGTCCTCAAAGAGCAACCGTGGCCTTAGCCTTTGCCAGCTTTTACTTAAGCTTTTGTCAATTTATTACAGCCAGGAAAAGTGGCATTACCTATAGCAGGAAGTAGACAAAGTAGACAGAAGGTTCACAATCAGCAAAAATCTCAGCACTGCCTCCTAAGCCTGGCTATATACCAATGAGTTGTAATAATGGTTCAGTTCCTATACAGACAATCCACGAGACCATTCACGACTCTCATGCTCTACCTCTAGAAGGACAAAAAAATTCATTCCCTGTCACTTTAAAACCACAAAAGCAAGACTGATGGCAAACATGGATTTTACTATCTTATATGTGCTTGTGTTATTACTGCTACAGTAGACCTGCAGAAATGAGGCAGCTGAGCTCAGCCACTCAGATACAAACTGCCACTGTTTGCACACTGTTAACAGATACCAGACCCCCAACCCACCTCACACAAGAGGGAAGTGCAAGAGGCTGCTTGCTCAGCATCCTAGCATGAGGATGACTTAGTGGAGGTGATGTCAGTTCAAATCAGACACAAAATATGTCAACCCCATTCTACTGTCTATGCCAAATACTATTTTAAAATTGAATTTCCCCAGGAAACTCTGGTAGAATCAATCACCCAGAATCATCTTTGTTTAAAAATTGATAAGAGAAAAAAACAAAACACCTTGTTTTCAATACCACTGTTACAAAGATATGTTGCCATTCTCATCCAGTATATCTTCTAAATTAAATACTGGATTCAAAGTTACACAACCTGAACTATAATTCCAATTCTGCTACTTATATTAAATAACCAAGTGGGAGTTAGGAAAGCCACTACACACATAACACAAAGCCCAGAAGCATGTTTATTAAGCTTACAAGTGGAAACACCAAGGTGAACACACTCAGAGGTGATGTCACTACCCAAGGTCCCCAAGTGAGAAATCATGGGTGTGGGCAGCCGCAGAAGTGCCCCCTCCCCCACGTGGGAAGAGGCACATGCTCTGATCCACATGCTGTCCAGTTTCATGCCCCACCTTCCAACAAAAGCTTTGTACTGGACAGTTTCAAAACTTTACCACCAGACAAATCTCTTCCTTAATCAAAACTGGACCAATAAGGCCCTGATCAGTGTGGCTCAGTTGGATGGAACATCATCCTGTAACTGAAAGGCTGCAGGTTCAATTCCTGGTCAGGGCACATACCTGGGTTGCAGGTTCAATCTCCTGTCTGGGTGCATACAGGAAGCAACCAATCAATGTTTCTCTCTCCAAAAAGCAATGAAAAGAATGTCCTCAGGTAAAGATTAAAAAAAAAAAAAAAAAAAACTAGACCAATAGAATTATTTCAACTTTTAAAAAGGAACCTTGAGAGGCTGGGGGACTAACAATAACGAAAAATAAATAAATAAAAGAAAACAAGTACCTTGCATGACTTAAAACCACTCCCCCTCCACTATCTTGCTGTCTTTACTTGCCCCACAATGAAGAGCCCCAAGATTGTATGCTGTGATGTACAGCTTAAGACAGGGTCACTCCCCATTGTACACTATATGAATGATGCTTTATTATCAAGCATCCATTCAACCTCAAGTGATACACACATAAGCACACATATACACACGTTCAGAAAAGCATACTACCAGCAATTATCCCTACTCTCAACCTCATTCAGCCAAAAGATTCTTACAATGATCCCTGCTATGTCAGCTCTCTCTGGATACCACCCTCCTAGGGAGCACACCTAAGATTCTGGGACCTACAGAGGAGTTATTCCCATGGTAATGATTCTGCTTTCCTGTGCTTTCCAGTGGTCTCAAACAGGAAAGCACATTTTAACATATTAGCCAGCTTTAAGAAAATTCTTAAAACAAATGTAAGTTCTGAAACAAGGAGATACTTGTTTACTTAGAACTGTTATTGAAATGCAATATACGGGATAACGAAACGGGCCTTGGGATGCTGCCTACACAAACACCAACAGAAACCAGAAAAGGGCATATTCACTGCAATTTCACAACCAAAATGAAAATTGTGGAAGGAAGGAAGGGAGGGATGAAGGGAAGGAGGGAAAAAGACAAGTCAGTCTTTATCAGGGTGAAAGGCAAACTAACACAACAAAAAGAACCTTTTCTTTATGAAGTTGTTACAAGAATTATTTAAAGCCTTCAGTGATCCCAACAGAGATGTCTTTGACAACTTTTCTTAGAATTCTTTCCTTTGCATTGTCAAGCCCTTGACAATGCAAACAAAAAAATAAAAAATAAAAACAAACAAAAAACCCACAAGGGCTACATTTAACCAAACTAGCTGGCAGTGCTCGTTGCTTCTTGAATGACTTACTTTAATTGTTCTTTTACCCAAATTCCACTTTTATTCAATCCTGGACACCTGGCTAAGCTTTTATCCTAAAAGCTGGTTTTTCACATTTAATTTGTTTTTTTAATTGAGATTCCAAGAGCAGTAAAGCATTATCACTCATAAATAGCAAAATGAGAGAGAGCATTCTTATCACAACACTTAGACCTAAACCCATACACAGCCACTGCTGTACTCTAACTCCAGGATTCAATGATATTCTCCTTATTGCCCTCTTTAAATACTTAAATCAAGCCAAACACTGCTCCTCAACTTATTTCATTGAGGTTACATCCAAATAAGATATTTTTAGTTTTCCCTGACTGGTATGGCTCACTGGGTTGAGCACTGTCCTGCAAAGGAAAAGGTCACTGGCTCAATTCCTGGTCAGAACAGGTGCCTGGGTTGCAGGTTCGTTCCCCAGTAGGGATGCATGCAGGAGGCAACTGATCAATGTTTCTCTCTCATCAATGTTTCTCTCCCTCTTCTTTCTTACTTTTCCTCCTCTATAAAAATAAATAAATAAAATCCTTGTTTTAAAAAGATATTTTCAGTTTACAATGGGTTTAAGTCGAAAATGCACTCAATACACCTAACATAACATCGCTTAGCCCAGCCTATCTTAGATGTGCTCAGAACTCTTTTAAGCCTTACAGGGGTGTTCAATGCATGGCCCACAGGCCACATGTGGCCTAAGGTGGCTATGAATGTGACCCAATACAAAATTGTAAATTTACTTAAAACCACTTTTTTTGCTTATCAATTTTCACTAGTATTTGTATATATTTAGTGTGTGGACCAAGACAACTCTTCTCTTCCAGTGTGGCCCAGAGACACCAGAAGACTGGAACCCCTGTGAGTTTGGCAAAATGTTCTAACAAAGTCTGGTTTTTAATAGCATGTTGAATATCTCATATAGAGTATTATGTGCATCACTGTGACACCATTGTTACGTTGGAAAATTAACTCGAACCATCTTAAGTCAGGGGACCACTTGCATTTAATGTGAAGCAATGACAAGAACTATCACATCAAATGCTCTCTAAACAGACACAGGGTACACAGTTTACTGTATTACAGGCAGCCAAGGAATAGATGGGGTCTCTGTCAGTGATTCATGAGAGTCCAAATTGAGTACTTACGGCAAAAGATTCCACTACCTACCATACTTTCGCAAACGTGGAAGAAATCTTAAAAGGGTCTTTCTCATTACATGTTGGCTCAGAATTCAGGTGTTTTTGTGTCAAACCACACAATACAAGAAGAGAGGGAAAGAACTTGGGTGGATGGCAGGGAGGCCACCTCACAAAATCCAGCCACAGCCCTGTGGCAGCAAAGCAAGAAGGTCCTGTCTGTAAGCACTATGGCCAATGAGAGGCTTTGGGACAGCTCAACTTACAACCAAGCGGGCTGGAAAGAAACTGGAAGCCCTAAGTGAACCTGTCACTCTGTACCCTGGAAGGCTGGCAATTTAGTACCCAACATGTGAAGACTGTTTCCCCATGACCAAGAGCAAAGATTCGAAGAAAAAACAATCTCCTCTTCTTCATCTCCCTGCTCCAAGCAAGTATAAAGCAGAACATGGTCAATTCACAATATCTATATAATCCTAAGAGATTAGTAAGTAAAAGACTGTGGAATGCCACCACAGCCACATAAACTAAAAAACCAAATGTTCTGATATGGTTTTTGCCTGATGATTTCATCTGAATCATACTAAACCCCATTAAAAAGAGACATCAGAATACATTCACATAGCAAGTTTCCCTGCAGGCTTCAAGGGTCCTTTAGATAACCACACAGGAAGAGGTACACTTCCGGATGCACAGAAATTCCATGCTACTGCACACTTGCTGCGAGTAGCAGCCTGCCCACTGGGATCAACATACAAGGAAGCGGGCACTCGGGAGGCTGCTGCGCCAGAGAGTAGGGAGGGCAGTAGGCACACTGTAGATTTAGGCTGCTTCCTTTACAAATGGTATAAAAACCAAAGGCTGCACACTACAGGAAGATCGTCAAAGACTTCTGCTGTTGTACAGAAAAATACACCAGATATCCACAGAAAAAACTGTAAAACAGGCTCCACAGTCAACCCAGGACCTAATAGGAAATAAGATTTGTATAGTGAACGGACTAACTAAGACACCTTGCCAATTTATTGTGCAGCACATAAAGACACATGAAAATGAACCTATAAATCCATTGGGATGTCCAGAATTACTGACGGTTAAGGACCTAGCTTAAAAAGCACACGCTACAAAAAATACATCCCACATAGAAACAGTACAGAGATTCCAATAGATCGTCAACTCACCATTCACTGTTTTCAGGCTCCCAGAAATGCCTTCACCGTGCTGTCTCTTCTGGGCATTCTTGAACTCCTTCAGAGACAAATAAAGGACTTTACGTACCACCCTTTCTTCTGACCATGGAATCCCATCACTGTCATCCTGGAGAAACAGAAAGAAATAAAAGAGGAGTTACTTAAAAGAAAGCAAGTAAGATGTTAAGAATCGAAATAAATTTTTTAAAAACTTTTCAAACAAGTACTGTGTGATTAAGACACGGTTCTGAAGCTCCGTATTACATCCTATGGCAAAGGGACAGCACTGGCCCTTCCAACAACTGGAAGGCCCCAAGCAGAACGCTAACCGACACACTGTACGAGGGACTGAAATAAGGACAAAACCACCTCACTTCCTTGAGGTACGCACACCCAAAGACCTTCATTAATGGGTAATACTGAAGTTTTCTATTCCTGGCAAAATTCACAAAAAGCAGTTACTACACTCACAACCAGGTAATTAACCGTTATGTTGGAGTTTCATAAAGTAAGTAATGCCAGAATGTAGACTGCCTTACAAATATGTGCTCCACTCTTTTGGAAATTTTTGTGGTTGTCATTGGGGGTTGGTGCTACCTTCAAGAAAATTTATAATTCAGTTAGAAGAAATGAAATTGGATCAGCAATAGCCTCTTAAGGAACTGAGTCACACATGAATGAGAAAAAGAGAGGAAGAGAAAAACTGATCACTGTGGAAAAGGGCAATGGATTGAGGTGGGGGAGTTAGATAAAAAAAAAAAAATACACAGGTTAGTAACAGGTCTTGGAATATGTCATTTTAAAAGTGTGGTTCCCTTATGCCTATTGTATCCAATGCAATGCAAGTCCTTCAGAGAAGACTGAAAAAAATGAAGCTGGGTTGGAAGGCTGGGGTGGGGGAATCAAAGAACTAGCAGCCAGCCCAGAAACCACTCCAGTAATAAAAATATAAAGGAAGATCAGAATTGAAGAAGCACTCAGGGGAGAGGGGAGCAAGTGTGGGGATACACACTAGCAGGAAACTGAGACAGAATCTAAGAGCCAGACCTGGAAGATGCAAATAGCAAATATCAGTGACTGAACTGAGATAACTGTTATAGGGAATCAACAATCAGGATTTTGCAGTTTAAAGGGTAGACTCAAATGGCTGGGGACATTTATAGGTTCTTCTGTGAATATCTGTGCAAGGTTTGCTTAAGAAGCCCTCACATTCACATACCCACATCAAGACCGCATTTACAACAGTTCAATTTACACATGGAAGTATTTGATCTTCTCAGATATTTTGGGACTTAAGAAAATAAGGAAAACATAATACCTTAGGTAAAAACAGGATTTAGGATATTCATGTTCCTTTTGTTCAAACAGGGACCCATATACCTCACAGTAAGACTAGTGCTATTATACTGGATGGATGGCCAAAAAAATCTGAGGTCTTTTCCAGAGTTAAAATTCCTAAACTCTGCATAAACACAAACTACATCTTAGAAATCCAACCACACAGAAACTCTAGGCCCTAAATAAGTTAAGCTGCACTCTTGTTAAGCTTCCAGGATTTCCTAGGACGAGAGTAATTCTCAGTCTTCTATAATAACCCCTACTAATGACACTCTGGGAAAGAAGGAAGCTGGGATTTCCAACTTCCTGTCCACACCCTTCCCTCCTGTAGACAGGCAAGCTGAGAGTTCTGCTACCTGTGGAGGAAGAAGGCACTTCCTGGTCACTCTCCTGAGAGCCAAGACGTCTACTAATGAGGGTGGTGGCTAAGATTCAAACATGAAGGCTAAAAGCAGCCAGTGAATGTTGCCTCAGCCTGGCAGGCAGAACCTGTCACTTGGTATCAGTCACTGGAGACCTTCCAATCACGTGGCTAAAAACCAGAAAAATGAAGCACTCTGACCAGACTCATCTGAGCAGCCTGAATAACTAACCTGTGTCTAAGTCAGATGATTTAGCTACACAACACATACAGAAAAGCATATCATAGTTGAATTCACACTTATAGCAACTTTCTTGAGTTTTCATGAAAGCTTCACCAGCACAGTCACTGCAACCAAACGACAGTCATAAATCTAGGAGGAATTAATGTTTATTAGGCTGAAACCCACCTTTTCAGCTTCCAAACTCTATGCCATAAAGGCCATGCAGCTAAGTTTTCTTCATCACAGCCAAGTTCCTACTCTCATCATTTGCATCTCCACAACAGTGATGTGATTATTAACTATTATTTCCTACAGTGTAAAAATTACAATGCCTCAAAAATAGCTTTCAATGTAAAATTCCTGTGGTGATTTTTCTGCATCCTGTTCAGGCTGGTACCTTCATTCTGACTTCGTAAGAGAGAATTACACCCCTACTAATAATGTCTAATTAAAACATAAACCATGTGAGATGAAAACTCCTGCAAAGGAAGATGCATTTAAGGTTCACTTACTGGCACAAGAACAGCTTCATTACACCTATAAAAAGTACTTTAAATACAGGAGAAGCAAATCCATGACACAGATTATGGGTTTTCAAATCCTAAACATTAAAAATCAAACTTTTTTTTTAAAGAAACACAAGTGCTCTTTTATAATCTGGAGTGCTGGTCAAGACTTGTCACCTCCCTCAAAAGGGTGACATAAGTAGGAAATAATCTGACTCTGTTCTGTTTCCAAAAGCTCAATGGGTATGCAGTAATTCAGAAATTAAAAATTAAACTGCCTTTCACAGCTGCAGAGTCATAATGAACCACCCTACACTCAGCTTAAAGACCAGGGTGGTGGAACCCCTCCCTCATGGAATGCCAGATGCAGAATCAAAGGTGTGCACACGACCATGAGGCAACACAGAGCCCTCCAAGGTGGGTATCATGGAAGGACAGAAAGAAGATGCTTCTAACACTCTGCTGTTCAGAACAGCCAAGCACTGAGTGCTCTAAAAAACAGTCTCGACGTAACTATCATTAAAGGTCAGGCAACTCAGAACACAACACCTCTCTCTCGAAGAGTTTATATGACCTCTAATTATAGGGGCTTCCTTTTTATTTTCCCTTTTACAACAGCTGTCTTATTTAATCAGCCATTTAAACAATGTCTGCATGGGGTCAGGAAATTGTTTCTCCTACTCACCATGTTATCTCAGCACCTAAAACATACCTGATAGCGTATGAACTCAATAAATATTTCTGGGAACAATATTAACTCTAGCTCAATCTCACTGTTCTCACCTACATTCACCCATGCTCGGCCTGCCAGTGCATAACCTTACTATTATGTAGGGTGTTTTAAGTGAAGTACTTGAAATCACAATTTTTTTTGGACAAATCACTGCTACCTCCTTAAAACACTCCATATAGTGGCAAACCCCAAAGGGCCGGGCTATGCCTCTCATCTCCAGCAGTAAGTTTGTCAACTTACTACAATATTGGCAGCACCACCCCTTCCTCAACCACCTAATTCCCTGCCAAAAAAACACCCACAGCACCCACCTAAAAGCCCACATGGTCTTATAGGGCCCAAATCTAATGGCTCTCTCACAGTCTCTTAGCTTCAGCTAAATATGGACCAACTCCTTCACAAAATGCCTCACTGTTCCTCTCCCTACTTCCCTCGCCACATCTGTGCAGGCTCCTTTTCCTCTGCATCTCCCAGTATTCTCTCATTATACCCTCCCCTACTCTCTTATATTCAATTATTCATTCCCAAATCACTACTTTCAAATCAATCGTGCCCCACGAGTGCCTCAATATTTAAAACCCCTAATTATCCCCTTTGACCTTGCTAGACCTGGCTCTCCCTTTCTCAGGTGGGCATCATCAGGATTTAACAGTACAGCACTGAACAGAGAAAGATCTGTTTTGGCCTCCTCCAGATTGCTCCCACAAAACCAAGCACCTTGTCCATTCTGGTTTACTGGTCAGCCTAATAAAGGACAACACAGGAAAAGTTGTAGTCATTGATACCAGTGTCCAGCAACTTCATTACGATGTCAATTCGCTTGTCCAGAGTGAGTGCCAGTTCTTATTAATTTCATTCAAGATTAAAAACAGCTATTGTACCTTTGAGGTTTCAGTTAAGACCTTCAGGTTAACAGAGCATCAAAAGCCAGGGGTGCACAATTCAAGCTCCCAGACAATGCACAGCCTTTGTGCATTCCTACCCCCAGCCTCTTATCCATAGTTCCCTACCTCGAAGCAAATGCTTCACAAACACCAATATAAATAAAAAATATCTGGTTCTGTTGACAGGAGTGTGGGGAAAGTCACACAGATCTAGGTTTACTTTGCTATTGACTGCTAAAAATCACTTCCTTTGGCTAATGGAAGACGGAGTAAGAAAGCCTTTAAAAGTGACAGGATTTTCTTTTCATCTGCAAAAGATTTACTGCTCTTTGTAATAACTGGAGAATTTCTTATCAAAAGTGGCAACTGGTCAGAATTTAAACTTCAATGCTTATGGTACTAATCTTTTTTATTAAAAGAAAAAACAGCACAACAAAACTCTAGCTATTCAAACTTACAAGACACGTTAAGAAAAAGAAGCACCAGAAGCAGGCACATGAAGACACGGCGCTCCTTGGGGCAGGCAGCCCCACGTAACCATTCTTCAAAATTCAAACTCCAGATTAGAGATTAAACAGCCTTCAACAACCTCCTTTCATATCTTTGTGACTCCAAGAGAGGTCCACAGACCGCCAGAACCTTAATCACTTGGCATCTTGTTAGAAATGCAGACTTCTGGACCCAACCCAGACCTACTTAATCAGAATCTGCCTTTTAAGATGATCGCCAGGTGATTCCCATGCATATTCAAGTTTCAGAAGCTCTGCAGCACACACTTGTTCTCTACTCCATGCCTATTTCATATCACCTTCTAATTCCAATCAAAACACAGGCAAAAGTAAAGATGAGGTGAAACCTCAATACGCATACTTCTAATATCCATCTACTACTGCTGCCTCCTCTCCTGCCAGATATAAGAAATCTATATTGGTAAACCCTGAAAAATCTTCACTTTGACGTCTCGTCACAGAGCTAAAACAATTGATCAAACGGCACAGGTGAAAATAACAAAAAAGGCAAGACAGTGAGAAATGTAAAGTTCGTGTGCTGTGTCACGTAGTTACTAGACTTACTGGGGTAATCACTTGGTAACGTATATAAATGTCTAATAACTCTGTTCCACACATGAAATGTAATACTGTATGTCAACTGTAATTGTAAAATAAATTAGGTAAAAAAAAATTTAATTAAAAAAAAAGAAATGCTAGTTTTTAGAATCATTTTTTTATGCAACATGGTCTCCCCAACACTAATCCTCTGATGACCAACATTGGGCCAACTTCCCTCTAAAACGTGACACCCAGAATTAAATATACATTCAACATGTGAACAATATCCCAGAATAGGACCAACATATGCAATTAGGTCACTTCAGTTTCTATCCACAAACCCAAAATTAAAATAAGTTTTAGCAGCCACATTACACGGTAGGATCTCACTGAGCTGGCAGTTAACTACACCCTCCACAGTGATTTTATTTGTTTCTTGGGGGATAGGCGAAAATTTTTTTCGTCATTATGCAACAAAACCCAAAGGAAGGCCCCAACCCAAGGACATGCACGGCTCCCAACTGTAGAATTCTTTTCCTGTGGTGCTCTCCTTGCTGCTAAGGAAAACAAACAAAATAAAAACACAGGCCATCAACCTGCATGCATGACAATATAAACCAAATTGTACTCCTTAACCAGGTTAATTTTACAAGACAAAAAAGAAGGTGCAGGGTCGGTCAGATGGGTGCAAGTCACCATGTCTTCTACCCACACATACTCACAGGGAGGGATGGGGTTAAAGGGCATAAGCATGACAACTTACACTGAGCCTGTATTCACTGTACTTGAGTTCTCACCTACCCCCACCTCCAGTGACGGTTGTAAATTCAAATGAATGTTAGTTTAAACAAAGCCTGAAATTAGGCATTCTAATGTGAACAAATTTGCTGACCATTCAAAATTTAAAACACTGAATTATTGATTTGATACACTGTAACTGTACTAAGACTTCTTCTAATTTACCGTCTCAAGACTGATCTGATCACTGATACAGTAAAATCATACTCTCCACTTAGCCACAGGCCCTGCCAGAGTCTTCACGGGCTGCTGCTCTCCAATGACAGCCAGCTCTTCAGCAAAATAGGCCTTTAAAATCTCTTCAGAACACTCAAATGCAAGAAAAAACAGGAACACTCAGGTCAGTCAAGCTTCCAAAACAGGTGCAGGGCAGAGGCCAATGCCCTGAGAGTCCTATGAGAAGCACATAAAAAGTGGTAATGAATCTAACCATGGCAAACGTCTGCTGGGTGCTCACTGCATGCTAGGCAGCAGTGGGATCAACACTAACATGCAAAGAATGCTCATGGTTCTCTGCTCAGATCTGAGTACCACTGCTTTCTCCCTTCAGTTTAAAATGAGTGGAAAAGCCCTGGCCGGTGTGGCTCACTTGGTTGGAGCATCATCCCACACATCAAAAGGTAGAAGGTTTGAATACCGGTCAGGGCACATACCTAGGTGACAGGTTTGATCCCCAGTCAGATTGTGTATGGGAGGCAACCAATCAGTTTCTCTCTCACAGAGATGTTTCTCTGTCTCCACCTTCCTCTCTTTATAAAATCAATAAACATATTTTTAAAAATAAATAAGTAAACTGGGTGGGAAATAAAGTAATCATAAAACTTGGAAGTTATCTTTCAGAGGTAAGTTTCATTGCCTTGGCCAGACGTCTCACAGTTGGAGATGTAAGCAGGAGTTGGTGTGAGCCATCAGGTAGTCAGTCAATTGGTTCTCAGGTACCGTATCAGGAAGCAAATTTCAAAACTCAGAAATTTGTTATTAAAGAAGAAATGTCAAATGTGTAACTCACACTCATTCCTAAGTGAAAGCAAAACTATATTACTAATTTCAAGAGGTGAATGTAAATGTTATACAAAAAACTAAACAAGTCAAGAGCAACAGCTCTAGCTAGAGACTAGCAAAAGGGAGGAGAAGGGGGGCAGGGGAGGGGAGGGGGAGGGATCTTATCTCACTGGCCTCTCCCACTACCTTGTGTGATAATCTATTCTAATGATATCATTCAAGTATCCTTATACAATTTGTCCATGTGTGGGTTTTTATTACTGTTTCAAATTCAGTTCATCTTGATTTAGGAGGGGGCAAATGATGAAAAGGCATGGGTCAGACAGAGGGAAGCACATTTCTGATTGATTCTTCCTTCCTTTCCTTTTTATTCATTCATTCATTCATTTATAGAGAGGAAGGGAAAGAGAAAGAAAGGGAGAGAAATATCAGTGTGTGGTTGCCTCTCACCTGCCCCCTACTGGGGACCTGGCCACCAACCCAGGCATGTGCCCTGACTGGGAATCGAACTGGTGACCCCTTCGTTCACAGGCCAGCACTCAATCCACTGAGCCATACCAGCCAGGGCCTCTGATCGATTCTTTAAAAAATTTTCCACCCTGGCTGGCATAGCTCAGTGGATTGAGCACAGGCTGCGAACCAAAGTGTCACAGGTTCGATTCCCAGTCAGGCCACATACCTGGGTTGCAGGCCACGGCCCCCAGCAACTGCACATTGATGTTTCTCTCCCTCTCTCTCCCTCCCTTCCCTCTCTAAAAATAAATAAATAAAAACTTAAAAAAAAAATGTTCCAACAATTACGACTATTATTTAAAAATTAAATAGGGCCCAATGGAAGATAATTTCCAATCACTTGCGCAAACTGCCTAAGAGACCGTCACTGTTAATAATATGCAGGATGACTGGTGGAAACTTGGACTCAAGTTAACCAGTGGTACTACTTGCCCTCCGGCATATCTGAATCCAATTTTTAAAAAGTCTACAAAACCACAGAGATCATTTTTAATCAAATTACCAAATAAAAATAAAGGCAAATCCAAGACATATGTACTGGGATTGAAGCGTAACATACACTTGTCTTTTAAACTGAAATCCAGAACCTCACCCCAATGTTTTAAATGCTAACCTGCTTATTATAAAGAGGGACCAGGGTGAGGGGCACAGGGACAGGCATAAATGCACCTGGCATAACATTCCACAGAAAATACCCCTGCCCGGACATGGAGGGGCCAAAGTGTCCAATGTTCTTCACTGTCTCTTCTAAGTACAAGCAAATGGGAGTGTGGCGGTTGGAAAAAAAAGTGTGTTCGGGTTCATAGTAGGAAGACCTTCTCATAACAGGCAACCTCTTCATTAAAATTCATACAAGTGCCAAGGCAAATAACAATTATGTGCTTGAATGACAGGGGCCACTAGATGAGTTACCAACGCATGTATCATGTTCCTGCCCACTTTGCCATGGCTCTGGGAGTGGAAGGATATGACTTTTCACCCCTTTTTAAAAAGAAAATGAGATGTGATGCCCAATTCCTATATTCACCCCCTACCCTAAGTGGGACTAACATGAAACGCCACATGGTAGAGAGAAAGGCTGAATGCCTGACTGACAGCTGCACAAGGCCGGCTGGTAAGAAAACAAAATTTGAAAAACTGGGTCCATGAGCAAGACAGAGAGGAAAAACTGACAGCTCTTTACTCCTTCCAGGGAAAATGACTAGAAAACTATGTGTGAATGTCTTTTATTTTCAAAATAAGTTCACATATGCCTATTGTTAAATCATCCTACTTAATACAATTTGCTGCTGTCTGAAACGCTGGTTTCTTCCATCAACAGTTTGAGGAGAGAATAATAAAAGCATCAAAAAAGTGTTAGAGATGTGGATTCTTGGCATGGATTCAATATAAACAAGGATTTCCAGAGCCAAATAAGTAAATAAGGGGAAGAGAGTAAAAATATTGAAGAAAAATGTGAGCAAGGTGTAATTTAAAACTTAGGCTAAAACCACTATTTCTTCCCTTTTAACAAATAGTATTTTCTCCAGTAGAAACCTCAGGTTGACTCAATGCTAATTCATTTTCCTAAATTCCATAAAATGGTTCAATTGTCAATATTCAAACATCAAAAAGAAATTGGGGAAATGTTCACACCTACAAATAAGTGGCCAGGAAACCACTGAGTTATGAACTTGTGAACGATATGCCTTTGCCTTGATTCTAAATTAAAAGCATTTCAAGCAGCAAATTTCCTCAGACAGATGACATGCTTCCCGGGATAAAGTAAACAGTCTGAAAATGCTTATGCAAGGAGAGTTTTGCTTCTCCCAAACTCCCACGAAATAATGTGTACTTATCTTTGATTACGGCCTATTTTAAAAATAGGCTACAGCTGAAATTGGATTAAGAACTTCTGCTGAAAACGATTTATTGCATAACACAACTCTGACAGCCTGAATCTACGGCCACCAACTGAGCCTTTATAAAAATCTGCTGGGCAGCTGCCAAGTCAGCTCTTTTGCGTCTGAGCACGTCAGACATCACCGTTGTCAAGGCAGCAGCAGCAGGGGCTGCGACATCCACCCAGTCATGGTTAACCGTCGCAGCCAGGGAACAGCAGCAAGGGCAGCGCAGCGTGTTCAAGCCTCCTGCAGCTCTTCCTCTGACACAGTGAGTTGTTTCAACATCATCAGAAAAGACTCAAGATCTACTTAAGGATTATCTCCAAGAACTAGCAGAAATCTGGATTGACAAATCTACCTCCAGTGGAGGGGACAGAGGAAAGAAATTTAAAAAAACAAACAAACAAAAAAAACAATCAGAATCAGGGACCATTCGGTATCAGCAATGCCAACATGTGACTACCCAACAACTTCATTTGGGAGTAAATTATTAACAAGTAAGTTCCCAAAGGAATTGTAACTAATTTGGATCTTTTAGTCCTTCTTTATGTTAATCAGAATACCTTCCAAATGACATGTTCTAAGATATACTAACCAACAGTAACCACTAGCCACATGTGCCTATCTATGTACAAATAAAGTTAAAAAATTAAATGCCTTAAGTTGTACTGGACATATTTCAAGTACCCAATAATACATGTTTTCAAAAGTGAACAACACAGCTACAGAAAGTTTCCATCATCCCATAAAGCTCTATTAGACATCACTGTCCTAGAACATATATTACATTTAATTGGATAGTTTAAATAAACTGTGGGTTACTTGCTAATGCATTTAATTATGTCCCTGAGATTCTTCAAAATAAGTACTATATTTATGCTCCACTCAACTTACCAAGAAAATTCTGGAATAGCTGCATACTTATGCCCTGCACAAGAAAATCAGAGTCTAAAGCAGGCATGAACTACTTAAATTGCAGATATTCGCCCAAACAACTCTGAGGAACGTGAATCCAGTCCTCGGCTACATCTGGCCTTTCAGTTTTTGCAGGCAAAGTGTATGAAATTCTGAGGAAGAAGCACAGGATTCTTCACTCTACAAGTAAACCCTTAAGACACACGCTGCTTTAGTATGCCTTCAAATCATCTTTTAAGGAATCCCCTACAAAATAAATCCTCCAGGATTACAAGGAGACGAAAGCCATTCCTCCGTCAACCAGCCTAGCAGGGCAACCGGAACCACTAGACTGACTGCTGCCCCACCAGGGCCACTTGAGGTCATGGGCCTGTGAGCCATGGCAAAGGATTTAGGCAATTTCGGCATTTCTGTTTCTCCCTCCAGGCCCCCAGACACTGCTGGGGTCATTTTACAAGCTCAATAAACAGCTAGCTATCTGTCTTGCTGGCATTTGTGATTCAGCACGAACCCCCCCACCAGGAAATACGCCTAAGTGCATATATACTCCCAGGGGATCGGCTACATAGTCGTGCTACATCCTAAACAATTAGGTTTATTTTGGGCCACTTTATGAAAATCTCCAAATTAAAGTATACAAATAAACCTCGTCCTTGGATTTAACATAAACTGACACTGTGCCGCTTTGTTCCAAAGTGCCTGACCCCCTTTTTTCTTGTACCTTCCAGCCTTCCCCTGAGTCAAGGACCACCCTGAGATTGGTTTGCACCCTGTCATTACAGGTTTGGTCTCTAGAAACAATTTTAATGTGTGTTTCCCCCTCAAAATAGCACTTTCCACTAATGATAAATGTCAATCATTGCACAGGAGACCACACACTACTTGTTTCCGGTACAAATTCTCTATATTTTACAACTATGAAGTAAGATCACACAAATGTTTCCAGATAATGAACCTGCCACGTGTCTTATTCTCCCCCCCTCTCAATACATAAAATTGAATTGAGCACACGATAGGCTTTCAAAACATTTCCTATGAGTGAACACATACGAACAGGTGGGAAGTGTAAAAAACAGTGCCTTCGAGGTAACAGAGACCTGGATTCTAGTTCTAGAATTCTGTTTTCTTCAAAAGCAAAACAAATAACCTAGAGGAATGACTGACAGCTTGTACACTCCTGAGAAACAACTAAGGGCTTGATGACCCTTGCGCTGAGGGCCTCGCTTCCAGCTTCTCCCAGGTGATTCAGGTCCTGAGCCCATGCTCTGAGAACCGCAGGTACACTCGTACACCAGCCTTGCAATGGATGTGACTCCCACCTTGCCTTTCCATGAAAACTATTCTCACTGCCTTGAAAAACATTATATAACTGCCAAATTTAACATAAAGTTTTTTATCAGCAACCTGACTCTTGCCTGGTTTTCCTGTTTCCTTGCCCCTGCCACCATCTTCCCTCCAAATCCCCAATTATGTTCTATATACCCACGACTACTAAGTCATTTTCTTGACAATCTCCTCCTTCCCCTCCCACACCTTCTTGTGTGCTTTTCTCAACCCTACTGCCACTCTCCCAGCACCCATGGTTTGACCTCCTGACCAGGACAGGCACCTCCTTTCTCATTGTTCACATTCTCTCTTTCAATCAGGTAATACTATCTGTCTCTCCAGCCCTTGGAGACAGAAATAAAACAGGCTCTCATCTCCTGTCTTACAGAAGAAACCTTCCAAACTGACTGCCACCAACCAATTCCTATTGGAAACATCTTTCCCACATTGTTTCTCTAAAGGAAATAATGTATTTCCTTTAGAAGTCAGTCATATTGCAATGAGTTACTTTCTAAAAGTATCAATCCATGTCACTCCTTGCTTTCCTCAAAAGCCTTCCACAGTTCCCAATGGCCCTATGCGGCCTACAAAAACTCTTTCATAAGCAACCCAGTTTAGTCTATAGGCTTAAACTCCCTCTGCATCACAGAACACCCCTAACTGACAGGGTATAAGCATCTCAAGTAGAGGCAAGAGCTCTCATCTTTGTAGCCCCATCTCAAAACAAATACCAGGAAATAGGATTACTGGCGTTTATTACCTAAATATTGATCATGACTTCAACGATAATCCACAAGTAAATAAAGGACAGTTTCTCAATAGAAACAAATAAAAGTCCATTCTCAATTCTCTTTTTCATATCAATACTCTGGTACCTAGAAATACATAAACAGCCAATCAGACTCCATTTACCTGTGTTTACCCACAGCTCTTGGTTTTATATTGCACAGACTGCATGATTCTGCAATGAGAACTGTTAGCAAGCGGTATCAGCTGTATTCAAACTGGTACTTTTTAAAAGTTAATCTATTCCTAGTCCAATGACAAGATTTAACCATATCACTGTTTCACAATGGTTTGCAAGGATCACAAACTACAACCTAAACAAAACTGGAAACTTTCACTGGTTCCTGCATCCAAGCCAGTTCTAATATTTCTTCCTTCATGCAGAGTTAGACTTCCTACAATGTTTTAGTTCTGTAGAGTCTGATGGACCAGTGTCTGGGTTCAGTGAAAAGATTCATGCTTACCTATAGACTGACAAAGATCTCACTAAAGTCATGAGGACGGACCCCCTCCAAAAGGTGACATGGCATATGTACAATCTCATTTTAAGCAAAGCTGTTAGGGAAAGCAAATAGGGCTTTCTAGAAGCAAAGTTAGGATTCTTCCTATGTTGACATTTCACAGTGGCAACAGAAACAGAATGTGTCTTACAAACATAGTGGATGTAAGCTGAAGTTTACCATTTACACCTCAGAAAACATGTGTGAAAGAATAAAGCAGAAGTGGGGAGTGGACACTGTAGTCCTCTGGAGAGTTCTGAGCAAGAAGTAATGGAATTTGATTTACATTTTTTAAAGATCCCACAGGTTGCTGTGTAGAGAATAAGCCATGTGGAGTGCGGGTGTGGAGGTAGTAAGTACAGAAGCAGAGAACCCTGTGGCAAGTGCCTACACCAAAGATGAGGACCAGATTGGTAACAAGAGGCAACAACTTTCTAGAAACTTTTAGAAGGCCAAACCAAGTGAATACTGACATGAAATGTGTGAGGAAGAGAAGTCAAAGATTGACTCCAAAGAATTTCCAACTCCCAACCCAAGACAGAGGCATAGGTAGATAGACTTTCTACCCATGCACAACCAAAAGAAGGAAAACAACAAATTTAAAAACAAAAAATTACCAGAAATTCCATAAAATCATACTGTATAGAAGTCCAACAACCAAGAAATTAAAGAAACATGTGTTCAGACAGGTAGGATGGGCAAAGACAGGCAGCGGTGTCAGTTGCTGTGGTTGAGAGGACTGGAGCAAGGCGGTGGGGGCTGGAGGACCATGTGGCCCCACATTTGCCTGTGAATAACCGGGAAGAACAACTGGGGACCAAGACAGACCATGCAACCCAGGGTTGCCATGCTCGAGGGCTGGGGGGTGGCGGGGTGAGGAATAAAGCCTCAAAACCTCTGGCAGTAAAAACCTGTAGGGGTTTGTAGCAGCAGGACAAACTCCCAGACTCACAGAAGAGTTCCTTGGAGAGACCCACCCATCAGAGAGACCCATTCCTGGAGAGACCCAGGAATAAGCACCAGAAGGGCCCAATTTGCTTGTGGGTAGCCAGCTGGGAGCCAAGTAAGCAATATTGTTCCCTCTCTGACCCCTCCCCCACATACAGCGCCACAACACTGCAATGTGGGTTGTCCTGCCCTGGCCAATACCTAAAGGCTCCGCCCCTCACAACATAACAGCTGCCTCAAGACAAAAAAAACTTTGCCCTAATAAAAGAACAGATCAAAACTCCAAAAACAGAACTAAGCAATGAAGAGATAGCCAACCTATCAGATGCAGAATTCAAAACACTGGTAATCAGGATGCTCGCAGAAATGGTTACGCGTATGGTCACAAATTGGAGGAAAAAGTGAAAGCTATGAAAAAAATACAGTGAAACAGAGGAAAATATACAGGGAACCAACAGTGAAGGGAGGCAAACCAGTACTCAAATCACTGGAGCAGAAAGAAGAAATAAATATTCAACCAGAACAGAATGAAGAAACAAGCATTCAAAAAAATGAGGAAAGGCTTAAAAACCTCCAGGACAACTTGAAACATTAGAACATCCAAATCATAAGGGTGCCAGAAGGAAAAGAGAAAGAGTAAGAAATTGAAAACTTACTTGAAAAAATAATGAAGGAGAACTTCCCCAATCTGGCAAAGAAAATAGACTTCCAGGAAGTCCAGGAAGCTCAGAGAATCCCAAAGAAGTTGGACCCAAGGAAGCACACACCCGGGCACATCATAATTACATTACCCAAGATTGAAGAGAAGGAGAGAATCTTAAAAGCAGTAAGAGAAAAGAAGACAGTTACCTACAAAGGAATTCCTATCAGACTACCAGCTGATTTCTCAAAAGAAACCTTGCAGGCAAGAAGGGGCTGGAAAGAAGTATTCAAAGTCATGAAAGACAAGGACCTACATCCAAAATTACTCTATCCAGCAAATCTATCATTTAGAATGGAAAGGCAGATAAAGCACTTCCCTGGTAAGGTAAAGTTAAAGGAGTTCATCATCACCAAGCCATTATTACATGAAATGTTAAAGGGACTTATCTAACAAAAAGATGACGATCAAAACTATAAACAGAAAAATGACTACAAACTCACAACAATCAACAACTGAACCTAAAAAACACCTAAGCAAACAACTAGAACTGGAACAGAATCCCAAAAATGGAGATCATTTTTGGAAGGTTATCTGCGAGAAGGGGGAGGGGGGAGAGTGTGGGAAAAGGTACAGGGAATAAGGAGCATAATTGGTAGGTACAAAATAGACAGGGAGAGGTTAAAAATAGTACAGGAAATGGAAAAGCCAAAGAACTTATATGTACGACCCATGGACATGAACAGGGGATGGGAGTGGGGGGGGGGGGGTGGCATTTAGATGCAGGTTGGAGAGGAGGTACAGGGCAGAGGGGAATAAAGGGGGAAAATGGGACAACCTGCAATGGCATAATCAATAAAATATATGTTAACAAGAAAGAAAAATTTCATCTCAGTAAATGGAGCTGCCTCTGGAGATAAGGAGGGTGCTTCTGAAAAGAGCACTTTGGAGCAGAGAGAAGGATGGAACCAACGGTTCAGTTTATGGTTGTAATGAGTCAGAGTTGCCTACTACAGACCCCAAAGAGACATAAAAGTTTCAGCCATGTATCAGAGCTACAGACATGACTGCAGCTGGCAGTTTAAAAATCAAACCTAGAATCAGCCCTGACTGGTGTGGCTCAGTCGACTGAGCACCAACCTGCAAACCAAAAGGTCACTGGTTCGATTCCCAGTCAGGGCACATGCCTGAGTTTCGGGCCGGGTTCCCAGTAGGGGGTGTGTGATAGGCAATCAATCAATGTATCTCACACATCTCTTTCTCTCTCTCTCTCTCTTTCTTCCTCCCTCCCTTTCCCTCTCTAAAAGTACATAAATAAAATCTTTCAAAAAGTAATAATAAAAAAATTTTAAAAATCAAACCTAGAATCAAACTTTAGGTACCCTAACTTACTGAAGGGCAGAAAAACAGAGCTTTCCTATTCACTTACACATAAGAAGCAAGGTCAGGGAAGAGCTAATTGACCTGAAAAAGTTGGTTTATGGCAAGGTTTTCATAGCCTTAAGAAAAATGATGCTTTAAAATGGAGTGAATGAAAGCAGAGGACTGAATATGAAAGGAATAAAAGGAATTTGTCACTTACTAGAAAGTCGGCCTATAAAAATCTGCATTTCACATCACAACCCTAGCTGACAAGTGACGGAGTGTCACTAATGTGACAATGGAAGCTTTAGAAATCCAATGCTCAATACAGCAATACTGCAGATCAGTTGCTGCTGGTAAGAAGTCCTATTTGGCCATGTGAGGTCATATATCAATCACTCAATTTCTGTCTCTTAACCACACGCGCACACATACACGCACACACACACCCCACAGACACTCTCTTTCACCCATTCTTATATGTAGACTTCACATGTCAATTAGAAAAATGACACTGGCCTTAGGCCCACTCTGACAAATAGTCAAAATATGCTAACAAAACAGCCTATCGTGACACTGTGGCTATGCAGACAAGTTTTCAGGTCATTACAAATCTCAAAGATGTGTGTGGAGGTGAGACCAACTATACAGCCTACTTTCTCTCCAGTCACTCCAGAAAGGCTCTAGAGCAGCCACTCTCTGGCTGCCAGCTGCTGGCCTGGCCCACAGACAGAAAAGCCATCAGGACCAAAAGGGCGGAACAGTTCAAAGTCCAAAGAAGTAAACATTAAGACTTGAAGGAAAAATACAGAAAGTAATTCCCAGTAAGTAATCAACATTTTCATTTTACCCACCTATGTATGAGTCACACCCAGTTGCCACACCTATGCTTTCTCTTCCAACTTCTCCAGCAAACCCCAAGCTCTTGAAGTAAAAGATTCTCTCTCCTTACAACACTCTTCACTGGGAAGACTGGGCACCCATATTCCTATCTCATCTCCATTGCAGGGTACTGGAATTGACGTTGGAGCACCACTAGAAACACTAGTATTCTCTACAATACTAGTAGTAAAGCTTGGCTGCCCTGGACATCCCCCTGGGGAGCTTTATCAAGTACACAGCCCTTACCGCCATTCTGCCTGAACTGGCTATGGTGTGGCCTGTGCCCTGAGATTTTGATAAACTCAGAATCATGGGTCCAGAACTGAGTCCTGACCTCCCATCTATCGCTACTCCCCCGCCCCCCGACAGAACCACAGTCTCAGTGCATTACAGTTATATTTGACAAGTCCCTAACATCAAGCCTGGTACACATTAGGAGCCTGATAAGTAATTGTTGAGAAAATGAATCTTTAAGAAAGAAAAATGAAGCCCATGTAACTAAGGAAACCATGTAATTATTTAAATAGAGCACATAGACTGTCTTAATATACTTTTTATTTTCTTGACAGTAATTCTCTAAACTGGGTAATTTGATATTCTCTAAAATCAGCAAAAATAGTTTTAGCTGATACTAAAGCTTTCTTTACCTGAAACAAAGCGAGCACCTGCTGACTTCAAGGAATTGAATCAAACTGCTATAACCACGTAAAGCTTCCACACCTCCAAGTGAGTGAGGAAACCCCTCATATCAGAGATATGTTCTGCTTTACCAATAATAAATACAAAAATATGCCTTGGGCTCTGACCAGTATGGCTCAGCCAGTTGGGGGGTGGAGGGGGACATCGTCCCACAGACCAAAGGTCTCTGATTCAATTTCTGGTCAGGCACATGCATGTGTTGCAGGTTCAGTCCCCAGTTGGGGTGTGTATGAGAGGCAACCAATCTATGTTTCTCTCCCCCTCTTCCCCCATCTCTAAAAATAAATAAATAAAATCTTTAATGATGATGATGATGATGTTGTCTTGGTACAAGTATGAGAAACTAGGATATGATTGCTTGTCGGTTTAGTTATATCAAGAGGGAAAGGCAGATCATGTTTAACCTGATGTTCCATCATTGTGAACTAAAAGAAAAAAGACTCTTTATATGTTCCTTGAGTTCTTCTCATTGAACCAAACACAAGCTACTGCAGAATAACCCAGCCTCCCAGTTACCTAAAGGACACAGATGAAGCTTTCCTTCCTCTTCAGGTGCTATCAGAGAAAGGACTGTCCAGCTCTGCTGTGTGAAATCTCCCACCCACTTTAACATATCAAACCATTTTTGTTCCCAGGTAAGTGCATCTCTAGACTGAGCTACCTACTTGCTTCTTTTTTGTTCCCAACATATACCAGTTATAGAGGCAGCAGCTCAGAAAGACCTCCACCCCACACACCAGAGGAAACAGACAGAGCATAACGGATTTTATCATTCAAGTTGATGAAGAAACGCTTAAAAGGAAAAATGAGGGGAGGGTTTATTCTATACAAAACAAGAACATTTTAGTAGTCAACTGGGGTGTAACAAACTTTTCAGAGCATTTTACTAAAGCTCTGACCTCAGAGAAAACACTTTCCAACTAACATACATGCCCCACACAAAGAAACACACAGCGGGCACTCCCTAAGGGCCAAAATAAAATGCTCTCTAGTAATTACCATAAATAGAAAAGGAGATGGGCTTCCTGATTCAGAGTACAGATTAAGAGAAAAACCACTAGGAACAAAAACATCATAAACAAAATTGCATGGCCAACAATAAACTGGGAGGAGAAGGGAATTGCTTCTCAGTAAGAAGCAAGGAAACATATCTGGAAGATGCTTACACAGGAGAAGGAGGCATCGGCATCCATGAGCCTGAGAGGATATAATGTGCCAGTAAATTCCCCAAATACAGACACAGAAGGTGATGACAATGCATGCTCTGTAGTACAAACAGAAAAGTTTCTGAAAAATCCAACAAACTATAGCTTAATATTTGAGACAGAATTTTTTCCTCATTATACTGAGCATTTATTATTTCCCCTAAATATGGCCCAAAATTTCCCAATCAATTCCAATTTCTTGGAATTTTTTTAAATCAATAAATACAATTACTTAGAGATTCTTCCTTAAAAACCAATTGAGAGCCTCCAAGTACCTCTCAAATAAACATATAAGCAATTGTTCATCAACTTCAACCACACTGTCCCATTGCAATTATGTTATTAGTTTCAAATTATAATTCGAGTTTGCTGACATAGACTGTTCAAATCACACCCATTATGAATCTATAACTAAATACAAGAAACACAGAAAACATTAAATAATGAATAAACAGCATAAAAATAAGTGCACATTTGCCTCATAACCCTCACTAGTCTGTAAACTGTACTCACCTGACCAAGAATTATTCTATTATAAAAAACAATATAGTCATTAATGCAAAATCCAGTATTATCTATACAGCTGACCCTCTATATCCTTGAGTTCCACATCCTCAAATTCAACCAACCTCTGACAGAAAGAAAATAGAGAAACGAATGTTACTGCAAAGTTAAGCCAAAGATGGCAACATCGGTGCTCAACCTGTAAAGACTTTTCTCTTGTCATTATTCCCTAAACAATACAGTATAAAAACCATTCACATAGCATTTACATTGCATCAGATATTACAAGTAATCTGGAGATGACTTACTGTATATGGGAGGATGTGTGCATGTTACGTGCAAATACCACACCGCATATTGATACATATAGAGGACTTGAGCATCCGCCCATTGTGGTATGTGGGTGGAGAGGGTCATCCTGGAACAAATACTCCACAGACACTGAGGGGCAAATGTACTTAAGGTTGCACTTACTGGGCCTACCATACCATGAGAAGGAGGCTTCTAAGAGGTTTAACACAAAATAATGCACTGAGAGGGAACAAAGGGCTTGCCCATGGTGTGAGGGGAGCAAGAAGAGGAGGCAGAGCTGGTGGTCTGGCTCTGGCACTCACTGCGTCTTAAGATATTCTGAGGCCTCTCTACTCAATGATGACCTCTCACTTCACACTAAGCTAAAAAAAAGACTTGGAACAAACAGCAGTCTGAAGCCTTCCCTATAATCTTGAACTTTAGAAGGAAAATTCTGAAAAGAATTCACTTTAAAATAATCTGGTGAATTCTCTATTACGTGAATTTTACCTCAACAACCACAAAATAACTTACAATGGTCCATTTGGTAAACTCAAAACATTCTATTTAAAGTTGCTCTGAGATATTGAGCAAAAAATAAAGAAATTATTAGTAGTTTATTCCCATGTGAAAGTTCAAGAAATATACTACTGACAAACAGGACTTTAAAAGATTTTAAGAAAATAAAAAGGCTTGTAAATCATACAGTGGTATGTAAAATGAAACCATAATCACTTGTTACTGAATAAAAATTTAACAACTTCTGAATATAAAAAAATATAATTAACATTGAAGCCTGAGTGAACCAAAAAATTGACTTACTCATTTTGATTTTATCATGTTTGTTAGAGATTTCTAACAATGTATTATCATTTAAATTAAAAGCAATAAAATGTAGAAGGAGGCAATCCCTTTACAATTTGTACCAACTACTTTTTGTCCTGTTACCATAAATGTCCTGTTCACGAAGGGCAGGACAGGATTGGGTGGTGTTTGTTGCCCCTCTATACCTAAAGCCATTGCCTGCCAAACAGTAGTGAACAAATACACAGAAGAGAACAGAGTGAGGATTCCTGTCATTCACTGACATAATGGTGTCAATAAAGATTCTTCATTTTCAGTACTTCTTTCTTTGCATCCTTGATAGGGGCTGCAATGCTTTCAACCCATATCCTAAATTACTCTTTTGTGCTTGTTTCCTCCCTGTAATTCTCTTCCTCTGGAACTTCTCTTATCACAACTGATTTCTCAATCAAAAGTCACCTTGTCAATGAAACCTTCTCTGACCATACCTCCCCTCAATCTAAGTATCTGCCTAAACTTTTTTCACAACATTTATCACCCATAAAACTCACATCGGCTTGAATATGTATTACATAGTTTCCATACTAAATTAGACACCCCCACAAGTTGTTTTTAAAAGCCCAAAGTTAGAATAAATAAAATTTATAGAGCATAGTGACTAATAAGAAATAAAAGAGGAAAAATATAACAAGTCATTCTTTGAAAAAAATAAACAAAATGTACAAACCTTTGGCTAAACTCATCAAGAGAAAAAGAGGACTCAAATATAATCAGATGTTACAACTGATACCACAGAAATACAAAATCATATGAAGACTACTATAAACAAACTAGGCAACTTAAAATGGGTAAACTCCTAGAAACATACAAGCTACCCAGACTAAATGATGGAAAATCTGAACTGACCAATTACTTGTAATAAGATTCAATCAGTAACGAAAAGCCTCCCAATAAACAAAATTCCAGTACAACCAGTCAACTTTGCTGGTGAATTCTTCCAAAAACTCACATTGCTCAAAAAAAATAAATAAATAAAAGAAAGAACAACTCTTCCAAACTCATTTTATAACAGTTGCCGAAAGTCAAAATCAGACACAGATAGCATAAAAAAAATTATAAACCAATATACCTGATGAACATAAATGTGCAAACCAAATTGAACAACAGGTTAAAAGGATCATACAACTGTAATTGAACAACAATTAAGAAAAATAATTTTTTCAAGGGTCATATACCACAACCAAATGCCATTTATTCCAACGATGAAAAAAATGGTTCACCATCCACAAATCAGTCAATGTGATGCACCACATTAACAAAAGGATAAAAATTATATGACAATCTCAACAGAGGTAGAAAAAGCATTTGACAAAATTCAATACAATAAAGGCCACAGTTTACACCATAGTTAATGGTAAAAAGCTGGAAGCCTTTCTTCTAAAGTAAAGAATAAGGTTACCCACTCCCACCACTTTTATTAAACACAGTATTGGAAGTACTAGCCAAAGCAATCAGGCAAGAGAAAGAAATAAAAGGGATCTAAATCAGAAAGAAGAAGTAAAACTTTGAGTACATGCTGATGACAAGATAAAAAGCATACAAAACCTTAAAGATTCTATTTAAACAACTATTGAAATAAATTCAATAATTTATTGCAGGATACAAAATAAATATGCAAAAATATGTTACATTTCTACACATTACTAATTAACTATCAGAAAGAGAAAAACAAAATACCATTTACAATTACATCTAAAAGAACAAAACATCTAAAAGCCTATACACTGAAAACTGAAAGACATTAAAGAAACTGAGCCCTGGCTGGTGTGGCTCAGTGGACTGAGCACCAACCCATGAACCAAAAGGTCACGAGTTTGATTCCCAGTCAGGGCACATGCCTGGGTTGCCAGCCAGGTCCCCAGTTGGAGGTGTGCAAGAGGCAGCTAATCAATTTTTTTCTCACATATCAATGTTTCTCTTTCTCCCCGTCTCCCTAAAAGTAAACAAATAGCCCTAGTTTGTGTGGTTCAGTGGACTGAGTGCCAGCTTGAGAAGTGAATAGTTGCTGGTTCCATTCCCAGTCAGGGCACATGCCATGGCTGCAGGCAAGGGCCCCAGGGTCAAGGACGTGTGAGAGGCAACCAGGAGATACATCTCTCACACACTGATGTTTCTCTCCCTCTCCTTCTGTCTTCCTTCACCTCTCTCTAAAAAAAAAGTAAATAAAATCTTTACCAAAGAAAGTAAATAAATAAAATCTTTAGAAAAAACAAAAGAAATAGAAAAAGACCCTACCAAATGGAAAGAAATTCTATGCTCGTGAACTGGAAGAATATTGTGTAAAAGTCCATACTACCCAAAGCAATCTACAAATTTAATGCAATCCCTATCAGAATTCCAAACATTTTTCACACAAACAGAACTAGCCTGAAATTTGTGTGCAACCACAAGAAACCCTAAGCAGTCAAAACAATCTGGAGAAAAAACAAAGCTGAAGGCATCACACTCCCTGATTTCAAATTATATTACAAAGCTATAGTAAATTAAAACAGTATGGTACTTACATAAAAACAAGCACATAAATCAAAGGAACAAAACAGATAGCCCAGAAATAAACTCACATCTAGATGACCAACTAATTTACAACAAAGGAGCCAAAAACATACAATGAGAGTGCCTCTGTAGCAGGGTGCAGAGCTTGGGTCCCTTCAAAGTAGGGGAACAGCACTCTGCCTACGGGCAGGACTGCGGGGAATGGGGGGTGGAAGAGCAGATGGTACAGCATTTAAAATACATTGCATAACAAATGGAAAGTTAATAGCCCTGCTGTCCTGAAGGGAAGAGGGCTGCCACCCAGAGTGAATTGTGTGTATGTGACTGTAAGAATGTTCAGGGATACATGGGGGAAGAGGGGGTGGGAAGCAGCCCCAGATGCCCCTGTGTCACCAGGAACTCTTGCCCTAACTAAAAATGGCAGTCAAAAAAGGGTAAAAAACAGTGGGGAATTGACAAAAGTGGCGGACACTGATGCACCACACAACGGGTGAAGTATGAGATCACACAGGAAGTTCCGGGCCAAGCATCTAAAGTAAGAGATGAGGTCCACCAGGAGGTCTGAAAGTCAGTGAGTCTGCCACAAAGTCGGGGACTCTGCCTGGAGAAGACGACGGCAAAGCTGGTGGTGCTGTGGAGGACCTACCTAGTCACCCAGATTCGAGAAAAATGCTTGAAGCTAAACCGTGACCATAAATGCTGAGCTGCATACTTCTGCTTGTCTGAAAGATGGTACCTGAGTGGATTATACAGTGAGGAACCCTGAAGAGGTGGAATGTAGGGAAAATGAAGTCAGTCAGGCTCCCTCACCTAGATGTCCAGAAGACTGTGGTGTAACAGTGTGCATGTGGCCTTGAGTAAGGGTCCTCATGCGTACAATGAAGCTCTATCATAGAAGACCTTCATATAACTGAAGGTCAGTATTGGCACTTCGCCAGCTTTGTGTGCACTTAGTATATAAGGGGGTTAGGACCTCCCAGGTGCCAACCACAGCTGGTAATGTGTGTGGATCGTCCCACCCCAGAATAAAGGCATGTAACACATCCCGACGGCTCCGCAAATTTTTTTCCATCTGCCCGAATCCCATGTGAACCTGCCCAGCCTTGAATGGCTGCAGGAAAGGGGAGAAATGGGTAAACAGTTTTTGTTTTTACTTCATATTAATTGAATAACTTATAATAAAAATGAATAAATACCTACATTAATTTTCTTCACAGTATTTATCACCCACAAAATTCTCTTTTATTGGAGTTTGTATCATATGGTTTCCCTTACTAAATTACTGGCTGAATTCTACAAATAAATGCGGCAAAAACTGTATATGGAACAGTCAATGTATTCAACACTTGGTTTCCTAGGGTGATGCACTTCATTGTTTTCCATCCTAAAAAATAATAAGGATCAAAGAAAGAACTTAACTCACATAGCTAACCAATTTCAAGCTGAACCCCTAAACCCCAATAAAAATCTATTGATTAAAATAATGGAGTCTGGAGCTACTTACTACCTGTGTGATCTTAAGGAATTTACTTTACCTGTGCATGCCTGTTTCCTTAACTGTAAAAGGAATGCCCATGGCATATAAAACACCGTATCTGGCACATAAAGTTTTAATGACTGTCAACAGCAGCAGCAACATCAAGTCTATCTCCCCTCTGTTAATGAGGGACAAAGGAACAAAGAAAACATTTAGCCTAGTTTCCTACTGCGGCTGTTAACAATTACCACAAACTAGTGTCTTAAAATACAAATTTATTTTCTTACAGTTCTGGAGGTCAGAAGTTCAAAATCAGTCTGGGCTGAAGTGAAGGGTCTTGGCAAGGCCACTTTCTTCTGGAAACTCTGAGGGGAGAATCCAATTCCTTGCCTTTTTCAGCTTCTGGGGACTGCCCATACAGGGAGGCATACCTCACTTTTATTGTTTCGCTTTACTGTGCTTCACAAGTATTACAAATTGAAGGCCAAGACCCTCCACCATCAAAAAGAGTATGACTCACTTCATTGTGATACTGGGTTTCATGCAGTGGCCTGGAACTGAACCTGCAATATTTGTGAGGTTGCCTGTATTCTCTGGCTTGTGCCCCTTCATCCATCTTCAAAGAGCCATCATTCCAACCTCTCTATTCTGTTTTCTCATCTTCTTTTCTCTCCCTCTGATCAGCCTATTTCTGTTTGATGAGGACCCTTGTCATCACATTGGGCCCACCTGCGTAATCCAGGATCACCTCCCCATGAGAATGTCCTTAGCTTAATCATATCAGCAAAGTCCTTTTTATCATATAAACTAACAAGTTCCAGGGACTTGCACTTGAACATATTTGGGAGTCATTATACAGTCCACCAGAAAGTACACGTTGCTATCTTCCCCACCTTAAATTAAGAGAGCAATTGCTGCAGTTGAAATACTTCACTGCTAACCACTGTAATACATACTGGAATTTGTTGGAACAGAGGGAATGCCATCTTAAGCTGTATATAAAGATGTTGTAGGAAATGAGTGACAGAATTTTTTCCCACTTGTTTTTCTCTTAGTGGAGGTATATTGTACAATCAGTTTCCTGAGTCTCCCACTAATGAAGCAGGAACACCTGAGGAGGTCAACAAGCGTGGGTGGAAATCTCAGGCTGATGCAAAACTACCATCTCTCAAAGCTTATTACATATTCCCCTAGAAAGACAAAAGTAATTGAATGTTTTGATTGAAAAGATGTTTTTCTGTATTGAAATCATGTTGGGGGATGGTAAAATGTTTGAAGGATTTTACCCTTGCTCTAATTTCTCAATGAAGAGGAACAACATGAAATGCCCGTCAGGAACTGGATCATCTGATGTGCTGGGTTCTTCCCTTCTGAGCCTGCAATGGATTGCTAGAAGTTTTATTGTTAATTTATCTATATAAACTAGCATTATGTGAGGGTAGAATTTTGTATTTTATTATTCAAAAACAGCCCTTCCGTGATAATGATTTTTACCTTTTCCTAAATAAAGAGATTTTCTTCAATCTTCAAACCATTCTTTTTGAAAGTAGCACAAAAATAGAAATTTAAATAAGAGATGAACCTTCCTCATTTTTATTAGAAGTGTTGAAACTTTCTCAGAGGTAACAGGATGACAAAATAATCTCTATATTTCTACTCTAAGATATACAAATAAATAATAAACACATGAAAATATGCTTGATAGCATTAGTCATTAGGGATATAGAAATCAAAACCAAATGGGATACTACTGTATAACCACTAGGATGGCTATAACCAGAAAGACAGACAATAAGTGTTGACAGAAATGTGGAAAGATTGGATTCTCTCATACATTGTGGTGATAATGAAAAAATGGTACAGCACTTTTAAAATAGAGCCTGGCTAAAATCCTCAACAAGTTCAATAGTTACCACGTGACCCGGCAATTCCACACCTAGGTATATATATTCAGGACAAGTGAAAACATGTTCACATAAAAATCTGTACATGAATTTTCACAGCAGCATTATTCATGATGGCCAAACCATGGAAACAATTCAAATGTCCATCAACAGATGAATGTGACACAACCATAAACGGAACTGTTCAACAATAAAAAGGAGACACTGCCACATCTCAACAAAGTTGCCTTTTGCAAATGACCTCTGCTGTGCAACACTGCATTTATTTGCAAAATGTACTCTACTTTGCACAATCAGTGAGTATTTACAGTGAATTGTGACTTATACTCATGTCTGAAAGGGGAAAAGTTGGAGTTACACGCTACCTTTCAACTGCTGTGCCAGCTGGAAACATGCCACCCATTGTCTGTTCCCTACATGATATGTCTGCCAAGTAAACTAACGGGCATTCAGAGAAGTTCATGTTTACAGCAGGTTGTGAGAAAGAACAGAACTAAGGAGTGGGAGGTAGGGGGAGGAAACCCAAAGGTACTTCAGTTTCCTCTGGATACCAGACACAGACCTCTCACACCACTCACTAATTCATGAATATGCGGAGACCAGGTGTGTGTCTCCTCAGGGCTGCTTCTGTAGAAGTCTATAGCTGAGCCACAAAAATAATTTTTTACCTACAATGACAGTGCATGTGTTATTAGGAAAAGACTCAGAAGCAGAGGACAATGTGACATTAATGCTGGGGAAGTGAGTTGAGGGAAAGGGAATCTAAATAGAGTTTCCTATTAGCAATCCGGACAGCTTGTTTAAAATATATACAGCCTCACAGGAATCTCAGCTAAGCATGAGTAATCGAGATTTACAGCACCCTTTAATGTTTTCTGTTACAAAGAATTACATGTCGATAAATTAATTTGAGGGTAAGAAACAAATAGTATTTCAGGGAGGAGGGGAGCTGGGAAAATAAGCTGGCAGTGAAGACAAAGGTTGACGGGAAGCAGGAGCACTGCCTGCCCTGTCCCACGAGGAGCTAGTAGGCAGAGCCGAGTTCCTCTGCTGCCTCTGAGAGAAATGAGGCAAACTATTAAAAAAATAAAATTAAAAGGAAAACCAACATAGACTTTAAAAATCTCATGGCCTCAGGTTCAGCTCAGTAATTTTCCTTTTTAAAAAAAGATACATGCAGGAGTATCAGCTCCTTTTTAACAACTCTCCAGCCAAGTCCAAACTAGTTTGTAGAATCTCCTGGGATGTGATCAGCAGAGGGAAGTGAGGACTGGGGAAAGCTTGGAAGGGTCACAAGGAAAGTGACTCAGGCTGTCTCTCTCCCTGCCAAATGAAGTATCCACTGATGCCAAAACATCCCATTTATAATGCTGCACAAAAGTGTGTGCATAGAGGGACCACACAGCAACTTTTCAGAAGCCTAGAATAACTTCCAACTCTAACCCATGAAGTGTCACTTGACAAAAAATCAGCAATGTAAAAGTAATGGTGAATAGGCTGGCCCCCAGAAAATAGCTGCTTCTCCAACCAGTCTGGTGTGACACAAAAGTACCTCCTTCTGCAGCCAACACCACATACTTGAACCAAAATTTACATATGAGGACACTGAGACCCAATAATGGTCAAAAAGAATTGTTTGGGACTCGAATAAGAAGGAAAGAGATGTGATCCAGATCTCCTGCTTCGTCACTCCAATATTTTTCCATGACATTACAATGCCCCACGTTAGAAGAAAGGTTTTCTGTTTGATTAGTTATCAGAACAATACACACCTGGTAGCTATCCATGGGCACAAAACTGGAGTTTTGCCCAAACTCTTGTCAGCTTTTACCCTAATTAACTCACACTCACCATTCAAGTATCAACTGAAAATGTCTCTCTTTGCCTCAGAAGAGTTTTCCCAAACTGTGTTAGAGTATTGCTCACCAAACAAAACAATATACCTACTCAAGAACTGTAATCAATAATGGGCGCCACAACTAGACTAGAAGCTTCCTGAGATGACTTCAATTTTTCTCCTCACTGGGGAGCCCAGCAAATACTCATAAGCATTAATGTTTACCAACAACCTCTTCCTTCATGAACAAGGCACCTTCACATAAAGGTGTTGAAAACAGGTATGCAATTCACCATTATACTACATACCTCTAGGACTGAAACACTTATCAGTTAACTAGGACACAATCCCATCATTGTGCTATAAGATGCCAGCACTTTGCTTTGAGTTTCCTTTAAGTCCATTGTCTCGGCCTCCAGGTGCCCTGAAGGAGACAACCCTAGTGGACCTCAAGCAATTTCATCTATTTGTTTTTTTAGGTCTTGTAAAACACCTGGTACTTGGGAACTGCATGAAAACATTAAGTGTTAACAATAAATATATGTTTCACTAATATCAAATTTACATACTGTTGCTTCATTTCTGTGTCTTTGGCTTGTTTAAAATAACTTTACAACATGATCTGGCATTAAAATAAAAGCCTTTTAAATTCTTATTTAAATAGGTAACTGCATATATAAAGACCTAACAATGCCTGTAACTTGGTTGAAGTAATGGTAATATGAACAACCGTGACCAAATTCACTTACGTTCAAGCTATGGAAAATATATCACAGATGCCACCTGGTTACTTTTTTTATTATCATCACCCAAGGACATGTTTACTGACTTCAGAGAAAGGAGAAAAGGGAGCGAGAGGAAGAGAAATATCGATTAGCCCTCTCTCGCACCTGCCTTAACTAGAGATGGAACCTGAAACCCAGACATGTGCCCTGACCGGGAATTGAACCAGTGCCCTCTCAGTTTACGGGACGATGCTCCAACCAAGCAAGCCACACCAGCCAGGGCCCACCTAGGGGCTTCTTATTTTGGGCATTTTAAAACTTGAAAACCTACAAGTACCACGGGTCAGTTAACACTCAAGTTCCACCACTAGCTATATGGTCTCCATGCTATTACTTAAGGAATATTTGTCAGGCAGACACATGTTTTGATGAAAGTTGTCCAGACAGAAAAATCAAGAAACTGAGTGAACTATACCATAAAACATGTGGTCTGCCTTCGCCATGGATACAGCAAAACCTAACAGGGTCACTTCAGATACCTAGTCAATACACAGCACAAAAGAGCAAAACAATCATATATAATGGCCTCCCAGACCATTCTGTGATTTTATGGATGTGTGACTCTGTTCACGCCTAGTTAGCTCCATCTCCCCAAATTAAAGCCCTGAGTTAGAACAGATGTATGTATCCACAGACTTGAACAAATAATCCAGCCAATTTACCTAATATTTAGCTCTCAGATACAGTGGGCCCTATTACTACCTCTAAACCAATCTCTAACTTGTATCTTCTAACAGCTGGTATAAAACTAACAATGACCAGATTGGACATCCATGACAAAAAATCAGGAATCAAGGAGTGAGGATAAACTTCCATGATGTAAACATGTTTAAATGGTACTTGCCATGGCTCCAAAACACAACAGGTGAAGGCTTTAGCTAGAAAAGATGATGCATACATTAAGATGAGGACCAGAAGAAGGAGTCCTCTGAGGGAAAAACTCCACCAACTTTCCCCCAGGACGGGAAGACAACTGTGTCCCAGCCTTTCCAGCTCAGACGGCCTCACAGTGCAGGGGGTGGGGCAGTGGGGACCTGCCACTGTCACCACCTTCCCTTACCTATGCCCACAAACCTGAGGCCACCAGGGTTAGGGTTGGGAAGGTGGGGGTGAGAGTTACATACTGAGAATTTCGAGAATGAAGATGATGTAATCACTGAGCTATTAGGATTCTGGACTCCTTTATATTCCTAAATACTGGATTCTCCTGCTGCAGGTTTTCTTGGACAGTGACTTATTTTGATTCTATTGAATCAGGTATATTTCTTCCTACTCCTCTTTCACCTGCCAGGTTCAATGGAGCCATGAGGAGTTCCGGTCAAGATGGAGGCATAGGTAGACAAGCTTTGCCTCGTCACACAACCACAAAGAGAATTACAACTATTTCCCTAAACAAATAATAACTACAACCATCAGAAAATCAAATGGTATAAAAGTCCGAAAACCAAGGATTTAAAGAAGCCACATTCATCCAGAAGGGTGCCTTTTATAGGGAGTAAAAGCAGCTCTACCTAAAACACAGAAACAAACACTGGGAGACAAAGAAATAAGGCCCAAATGAAAGAACAGAATAAAACCTCAGAAAAAGAACTGAACGAAACAGAAAAAGCCAACCCATTAGATGTAGAGTTCAAAACAGAGGTAATCAGGATGCTCGGAGAACTCCCTGAGTACAGCAACAATGCAAGGGAAGAAATGAAGGTCACACTAAGTGAAATAAAGAAAAATCTACAGGAAATCAACAGTGAAGAAGATGAAGCCAAGAATCAAATCAATGCAAGGAAGGAAAAAGCATTCAATCAGAACACCAGGAATTAAAAAAGAATTCTCGGGCTGGTGTGGCTCAGTGGACTGAGTGCTGGCCTGCGAACCAAAGGGTCACTGGTTCGATTCCCACTCAAGGCACATGCCTGTGTTGCTCGCTAGGTCCTCAACAGAGGGCATGTGAGACGCAGCCACACATTAATGTTTCTCTCCCTTTTTCTCCTTCCCATCCCCTCTTTCTAGAAATAAATCCATTAAAAAAATCTTTAAAAGAAAAAAAGGATTTAAAAAAAATGAGGACAGGCTTAGGAATCTCTGGGACAACTTTAAACATACCAACATCCAAATCATAGTGGTTCCAGAAGAAGAAGAGGAAGAATAAGAAATTGAAAACTGCCCTGGCTGGCATAGCTCAGTGGATTGATCACAGGCTGCAAACCAGGCATCGCAGGTTCAATTCCCAGTCAGGGCACATGCCTAGGTTCCAGGCCATGACCCCCAGCAACCGCACATTGATGTTTCTCTCTCTCTCTCTCTTTCTCCCTCCCTTCCCTCTCTAAAAAATAAATAAATAAAATCTTAAAAAAGAAAAGAATGATTTAAAAAAAGAAATTGAAAACTTATTTGAGACTTCCAGCAAGATGGAGGAATAGGTGGACCTCCTCGCACAACCAAGATTAGAACAACAATTCACAGGCAGAACAACACCCAGAACTGACAGAGGATTTATCTGAATGGAAGTCGGACAGCCAAGAAGTTGAAGTAGACCCGTACATCCAGACTGGTAGGAGAGGACGAGCTGGGCGGGCGCGGGTCAGCGGCGCACGGAGGTCAGGGAAAACTTGGCGCAAAATCAGCGCGCAAGAACGCAGCAGTGGACCCTGAGTACGCAAGCTGTGGCTGGCGGACCCAGTGAGGCGGCAACTGTGGACCAGGGCAGAGCTCACAGCCCAGAATCCCAGAGAAGGGACTGAGATCCCAGGAGAACGGAACTACCGCCATTGTTTCCTCCCATCCCCACCCCCACATATAACGTCACAATCTAGCGACTGGGGTGCCCAGCCCTGGTGAACACTTAAGGCTCCACCTCCCATGGTAACAAGAGCAACCAGACCAAAAAAAAGGGGGGAAAAAAAAGGGGGGGGAGAGACAGGGAGAGACATGTTTCCAACAGAAGAACAGATCAGTCCCCCAGGATTCATCCTTTTGAGCGACCAAGAAATAGCCAATCTATCAGGTGCACAGTTCAAAACACTGGTGATCAGAAAGCTCACGGAATTGGTTGATTTTGGGCACAAATTGGATGAAAAGATGCAGGTTACCATAAAAGAGATGCAGGAAGATACGCGGAGGAGAGCCAATAGTGAAGGGAAGGAAACTGGGTCTCAAAACAATACAGTGGACCAGAAGGAAGATAGAATAAACCAAGCAGGAAAGCATGATGAAATAAGAATTCAAAAAAATGAGGAGAAGCTTAAGAGCATCCAGGACATCTTTAAACGTTCCAACATCCGAATTATAGGGGTACCAGAAGGGGAAGGGGAAAAGCAACAGATTGAGCACGTATTTGAACAAATAATAAAGGAGAACTTCCCCAATCTGGCAAAGGAAATAGTCTTCCAAGAAATCCAGGAAGCTCAGAGAGCCCCAAAGAAGTTGGACCCAAGAAGAAACACACCAAGGCACATCATAATTACATTAGCCAAGGGAAAAACAAAGGAGAGAATCCTAGAAGTAGCAAGAGATAAGGGGACAGTAACCTACAAAGGAGTTCACATCAGACTGTCAGCTGACTTCTCCAAAGAGACCTTACAGGCAAGAAGGGGCTGGAAAGAAATATTCCAAGTCATGAAAGACAAGGACCTACATCCCAGATTGCTCTATCCAGCAAAGCTCTCATTTAGAATGGAAGGGCAGATAAAGTGCTTCTCAGATAAAGTCAAGTTAAAGGAGTTCATCATCACCAAGCCCTTATTTTATGAAATGCTAAAGGGACTTATCTAAGAAAAGATGATAAAGAAAAAACATGTATAGTAAAAGGACAGCAAACTCACAATTATGAACAACCACACCTAAAGCAAAACCAAAAGAAACTAAGCAAACAACTAGAACAGGAACAGAACCACAGAAATGGAGATCACATGGAAGGTTAGCAACAGGGGAGTGGGAGGAGAGAGGAGGAAAAGGTATAGAGAATAAGTAGCATAGAATGTAGGTTGAAAATAGATAGGGGGAGGGCAAGAATAGTACGGGAAATGTAGAAGCTAAAGAACTCATAAGTATGACACATGGACATGAACTAAAGGGGAGGAATGTGGGTGGGAGAGGGGGTACAGGGTGGAGGAGAGAGAAGGGAGGAAATGGGAGAACTGTAATAGTATAATCAATAAAATATATTAAAAAAAAGAAAACTTATTTGAAAAAAATGAAAAAGAAAAAAAAACCCTCCTCAAATTTGGCAAAGGAAAGACATACAAATCCAGGAAGCACAGAGAATCCCAAGCAAGTTAGATCCAAAGAGGACCACACCACAACACATCATAATTAAAATGCCAAAGGTTAAATAAAGATAAAGAGAATCTTAAAAGCATAAGGGAAAAGCAGAGAATTACCTACAGAGGAGTTCTCTTAAAACTGTCACCTGATTTCTCAAAAGAAACTTTACAGGCAAGAAGGGGCTGGCAAGAAGTATTCCAAGTCATGAAAAGCAAGGACCCACAACCTAGATTTACTCTATCCAGCAAAGCTATCACTTAGAATGGAAGGGCAGAGAAAGTGTTTCCCAGACAAGGTAATACTAAAAGAATTCATCATCACCAAGCCATGTATTTAACATGTATTGTTAAAGGGACTTATTTAAGAAAAAACAAAGATAAAAACTATGAATAAAAGGGCAACAAATTCACAACTATCAACAACTAAATGTAAAAAAACTAAGCGAACAACCAGAACAGGAGCAGAATCACAGATAAGGAGATCATTTGGAGGGCTATCAGTTGGGAGGAGGAAGAGGGAGGTTGGAGGAAAAGGTGCAAGGATAAATGGTAGGTACAGGGTATAGACAGGGGAATGTCAAAAATAGTATAGGAAATGGAAAAGCCAGAGAACTTATATGTACAACCCATGGACATGAACTAAAGGGATGGAATTCTAGAGGGAAGGGGTGTACTGGGCAGAGGGAGGCAAAGGGGGAAATAATTGGGACAACTGTAATAGCATAATCAATAAAATATATTTTCTAAAAATATATGGACCCTGGCTGGTCTGGCTCTGTGGACTGAGCACCAGCCTGTGAACCAGAAGGTCGCAACTTTGAATCCCAGTCAGGGCACTGTGATTCTATTAACTAATGTCACTCCAAAAAATTAAATTTATTTATAAGTGAATGAATGAATGAATGAATAAATAAATAAATAGGTGGGTAAATGGTGGGATTTGATCCCCTCCACCCCTGCAAAAGAAAGCCAGAACTATTGGGTTTGATCCAGTACATCCTTCAGCCCTCCAGCATTCCCTCACTCCCGCTGATATAAAGACAACTGCAGCTTAGAAAGGGGACTGAAGGCCTTAGCATGCATTCCCTCTCTAGCTTAAATGTCCATTTATGGCGAGCCTTCCTTTTGTCTCCAGCTGCCTCAGGAGCTCCTCATGTCTGGTGAGCCAAAACCCATCGTAATCTTTTGCCAAAACTGCAATTATCAAACTGCCAAGGCCAAAACCCAATCCCACTTCTAAAACAGTGCTCTTTAATTTTTACTCCACCTCCAGACTGAACAACCCTGTAAATAGAAATGGGAATTTTCCGACCTAGAAATAGTTCTGGCTGAAAACTTCCCTCTACTCATTCTCTTTGGACAACCCAGTTAGGTCCACTTCAGTCACACGCACCTAATTAGCACACATAATGTGGTTGTGGCAGTGGACAGACACACTAAAAATTTATCAGCCCACAAAATTCCATTCTCAGATGGAACATTTTTACATTTTTGTTCAGTTTCTTCCACCATCAAAAGGAAGCCACCATCTTAGATTAGAGAATAAAATACCAAGTTAGGTCCTTCAGAACTAACCAGTACTAATCTACCACATTACCCATAAATGCTGTTATCTCATGGTTAGGATCTATCTTTTTGGGGAAGGGGAGAAGAGGAGGGGAGGGGAGGAGAATGTAAATTGCAAGGTCAAAGGGGAATCACTTCACAATGTAGTCTAAAGAATGTCACTGAAATGTTTCCATCCCTAATGCACACACTATTAAGCTGAAAAAACTTTTCAACTGTGTGCCTGGAGTTCCCTTCAGTGGCCTTAATTAAGGAGAGTGTTAAACTTCAACTTCCATGCCATGTGCCTCAGGTGGTATTCTATGCCCTGTCTCTTCCACTGATACATTAAATAATTTTTATGCAATTAACTGGCTTAACACCCCCTCCCCAACCACCTACCCAAGGGGGCAGTAAACAGTAAATGTTAACCCTCAGCAGCCAATTGTGTTCTGGTGAGCTCTACCCACCCTCATCCTCCTGGTACAGCTGCTTCTCATCAAGCTATTCACCCTTCTCATCTGCAAAATCTTGATTGGGAGCTTTTTAACCCTCTAATGGTTTCAATGAAGAATAAAGGATAACTTTGACTTTGATATTTTTATACTTGAGAAGAAAGAGCAATTCTCTCTGTCCTTTCAAGCACAACTAAAAAGGAAATCCACTTAGCATATGAACCAAAATATTGAATCAAATTAAAACTGTAAATCATTTCTGTGAGCTTATGAAAAACTTGAACCAGTCAATGGAAGTTTCCAAAATACAGTTTATAAATGGTGACTAGCCCCTCCCACCCATAAGCTGCTACAATGGGAAAACTTCAGAGAAAACAGCATACTTAAGAGAAATCATCAAATTTCCCTGTCCTGTAAAATGGATTTCAAGCCACCACCAACTACACAAAGGGTAAAATTTTGAACTATATTATATTGAACAGAATTATATTTTTAACAAGTCACTGGTGTAACTGATAAAAAAAAAATCTCCTTTGTCTCATTTTCATTCATACCCTCAAAAAAAAAAGGAAAAAAAATACACAATATACCCAGGAATCCTAAAAACATATAATGGAAAGGAAAAAATTCCCACAAATGTTCAACAGCCACATGAGTAACTCAGGGGAGGATTCTGAAGGCTTAAAGGGTTCAAATACTTAGAAGAATGCTTGCTTCCTTAAAATAACCATTTCTCCTCATAAGCTAGCATTCGTGCCCTTCTCCCTTTCTCTCCACACCCCCAAACACATTTGCATTAAATCTTGCATACTATCAACATACTCCATCTCTTCCTACCCTAAGATAAGTTAGGATAGCATATTTCCCTTAGGCTCTTCTTTTCCCCATATCCTCATTCTCCACATAATTTATAGCCAAATTCTGAATCCCAAATCCTTAAATAGAGTAGCTGCTGGGTGTTTAAGTGCATAACGTGTTCTCAGATTACTTAATCACCTAATATCTCAGGTTAGGAGAATCAAATACTGCTTTAGGGAATCACTCTACCTAGCTTTTTTCTGATATAAAAATAGCTCAATTACATAACTCTAACCACTACATTCGAAATCTACTTGGAATTACAAACATCCAAATGCTTATGTCCAGTGGGGCATGTTCAGGATAAATGAAATAAAGCAATGCTTGTGGAGATAGGCAGGAAGGTTTCTTTAAATGATGGTTCCACTCTCCTCTCTCCCAGAGAAAGGAAGGGAAATTCTTTTCTTGAGTTATGTACACAGGTGCAACACCCAAGCACAGAAAAGCAGGAAGGAAGAAGGAAAAAAAACCACAGTAAAGCTGACTAATCTGCCCTACAAACCAGAAAACCATCATCACGTTAATTGAATCCAGAATCTGGGAAAGCCAAGAAAACTTAAAAGAGGTGCAAACATTTATAACAAGAGGAGGAGACTCATGGATTTAATTATTTCCATGATACATGACAATTAAGAATAAATGGTGGAAAACCACAAGACAGCAGTGAAGAAAAAAGCTAAATGTTGATTGCCATTAGTGTTAACAACAGGAGTTTCTAACACCTGCTATAAGCTACTGTGTAATAAAAAATGAATTACTCTTCCAGTGAATAAATGAATTCATTAATGTAAGCTAGGTTCTTTAGAAAGCACACTTAAACCACCAATGTAACATTCACCAAATAGATGCTTCAATGCACATTTAACAGGATGGAAAGAATCTGAATCTCTTCAAAGCTTCCAGGCTAAGTCTGACAACAAAATATAAAATCTAGTATTATCAGACAGGAAATTCACCTAGTAAAAAATGTATCATTTCAAGTACAAACAGCTGAATAACAACAAAAAACAGTAAGCATTTATTAAATCTATTTTGCATGTATCACCACAACTAATTCTTGAACAACCCAAGAAGGAAAGGCTAACCTGACCTAGGCAGAGGAAAGGTTCACCCAACCCCAGGTAGTTCCCTTCCAAAGCATCCTCCCCAAGTGAGCTGGAGCTTGGCCCTCTAATCTACCCACCAGGCTCAATGAGAACCAAACAGCACATAACAAGTTGAGGGCAATATTAAACCAGAACCTTACCCATGCTACTCTAAGAAAACATAGGAAAATTAAAATCCTCTTCAGAAAATTTATATCTAAAAGGAATAATGTCAAAATTTATATTTTTAAGGGAGAGTAAACTTATAAAAGCTATAAAATTTAAAAAATGCAGATGGTCATATTTCATTCCCCCAAACACAATATTAATAAAATACCAGTTATATGTAATTATAAGTTTAATTGCAGTTGAATGGTATCCCCCACCCCCACATGGGCCTGAACTACTTCCTTATATGCTATCTAATTTATATCAAAAGCTCTTTCTCAATTACACAGGCAAAAACAAGAATACAATGACTAGGCAGAGATAAACTGGTCTGACTTTCAGCCCAAGACATACTAATTTACATTGGTCTCAAATTGGGGTGCGGCTCCAATAATGATAGCAGAGCTCTCTCTCCTCGTTATTCTCAACCAGAGTAGCCAGGGGCAGCACTCACGGATGTGAATTGTAGTTCCACTGGGTTTCAGATACACATCCCTGCTTAAGAATATAAGACCCTGCTGCATTCCTGAATCTACTCTAGCCCCTCTCTAAAAGACTTTTGAAAGAAACCTGTCTAAACATATAGATGATAAGCAGTGTGTAAGTCTGTTCTCTAAAGCTTAGAAAGACAAGAATCTACTCTAAAAACTTCAGACAAGTATAGCAAGGAGCAGTAAGAACAACCACTTTCATCCATGAGCCCAAAAACAACTGCAGCAGCAGCAACAGGCATGGCTACACAGAGAGAAACCTCATGTAACCAGCATTTTATGATTTTTGCAACAAGAGAACAATGTATCCTCAGCTATCCATGCTAAAGAGGGAAGATGATAATCCAAAACAGCAATTAATCCACTTTAGAAATGTATTGTGATAGTGGTAGCATTTTTACAGTTTAAGTTATCAATAAAATCATGTACATATATATGTCCAAGCATTACAATAGTTAGGGAATTGAAACAATCATAGCTAATGAAGAGTTAGCTATGAAAACATAACAAGACAAGGCAGAGAACATGGGAATAACATAAAAAGCTATAAAATAGGTAGGCTAGAACCCACCAAAATACTCCAATCAACACTGAATAATCTATATGCATGGAAAGAAACAGACTGAGGGCTGGGAATGTTCTAGAATTAGATTATGGTAATGAGTGCACAACCTTAAGAACTTACTAAAAATCACTGAATGGTACACTTTAAATGGATGGACTGTACAATATGTAACATATATCTAAATAAAGCTGTTTAAGAAAACAGCAGAGAGCTCATTAGACTTTCGTATGAACCTATTTCAAAGAATGTCTATTTTTTATATAACAACCAAGTCAGCCAGAACTACATGTGCTCCACACTCACACGTAACCCGTATAGCTAGGGAACTCTCTATATGCCACAGTGTTTAATCTTTGATACAGGGAACACGACAGAATGGAAGACAGGTCAATTACATATTCGAGTACCACCCACTGAATAAAAACAACAGAGAATCAATAAACATCTCCCTCTTTCATTTACTTTCCAAAACTGCTTTAGGGTTGACCACCACTTTACAGTCATCTATGAAAGTAAGTTTCATAGCCACCATGGATGGAAACTCTAAAATCACCTATAAAAATCACTTATTCCTGAGTGTGATAGAATATCATGTACTTTTGCCCTGGCTGGCGTAGCTCAGTGGATTGAGCATGGGCTGTGAACCAGAGGGTCACAGGTTCGATTCCCAGTCAGGGCACATGCCTGGGTTGCGAGCCAGGTCCCTAGTGGGGTTCATATCAGAGGCAACCACACATTGATGTTTCTCTCTCTCTCTTTCTCCCTCCCTTCCTCTCTCTAAAAATAAATAAATGAAATCTTTAAAAAAAAGAATCAACCACTGAATGCATAAATGAATAAATGGAACAACAAATCGATTAAAAAAAAAGAATATCATGTACTTTTCTCTAAACCTTCAGCAAACGTTGCATTCAACAATACAATACATATGCATTCAGTAAACATCAAGTTAAACTGAAGCTACGGGACAAGTACCACAGTGAGGTGTCACATAGCTGTAAAAACAACCAAATGGCTTGCTGTCTCTGTGACCTTGCTGGACATATGAAAGGATGTCTACCACTAACTGATGCCCAGATCAGCAAGGTCAGCAGCAAGCAGCTTAACACTCAGAAGCTTTTTAAAAGGCCATCCCAGGTAAATCTATAAGCAGCATGTCTCAAAACAAACAGCTATAAAATGAGTCAGGACACCAAAGCTATTCTCCAATTATTAATTGCTTTGTTTTTTAATCTAACAATCCACCACTGGCTTTTCCTTGTCTTGCTGGCTTACTCTCTTCTGATTACTATGCTAAGATCAATGTGCATTAGTTTAAACAATCTGATCTTAACCAGACCCTGCTTCTGTCAAAGATAACTGAAGGGCAACATTAACTCACAGAACATCTGCTAACTGTTGGAGGGCACAGTGACAGGATATCAAGCTGCCCTTCTTCCCCCTCCAAAGACAATAAGGCAACCATACTCTGCACAGGCCTCTTTGATGTACAGTAGCTAATTTTACACCAAGACATGACCAAACTCTCCACATACATCCAATTCTTTAATGTAACCTCAACCCAACTTTCGAGGAGCTTTTTCAAATATGATATTCACAATCTTCTAATTCCACCAGCAATAATAATGCCACCAAAATTATGGGGCTAATTTGGTGGCATTTGAGGATAACTTAATGACGCCCTTCTTTTTGAAGTGGAAAAATCCCAGAAGTCACAAAACCAAAACTGAAAAGCATTCATAGAAGCACTTTTTAAATCTTACACCAGGGCTGCATAAATAAAGCAGCTACTGCCAAACAATCCTCATTAGCTTACCTGCCTAGGACTCAGTTTAGGAATCTTAGAAAGTGAATATAAATAAAGTCTGAAATCCAAGCACCTAAACAATGACTGACGAATTTGGTAATAGTACAACATAAATAAATAATGGGCAAATAAGGATATAAATTAAGTATTGGAATGGAGAACGGTTATAATACATAGTAATGTTCATTCTAAAATAGGAGAGGATATTTAAATAACCCTATGAAAACACTGTCAATAAAACCATCCCTTTTTAAAAAATAATTTAACAAACTAGTATACATCACAAGACATCTCCATGAATTTTAAGAATTATGTAAAAAGTATGGCTTATAAGACTTTTTTTTAAATGTGTGTGTTTGGACCAAATAATTTACTCCTTTGTATCCTTAAGAAGATAATTATGAATATTCACTCAACTTTGAGAATGTTCACTTCGTTATCCCCACACCAGGTATTAATAAACTCTAACGGTGGCTAAGGAGGGCTGGCTGAAGATATGGGAGCCACACAACCCTGAGGTGTGTCTGCTCTGCTCCATGTTCCCATGTTCCCATTTAGTTTCTGGGATTGGGTTCCTTCTAGATACTAAATTAATTAGGCATAACAACGGGGTCTGGGGGAAGCACACTGCATAATGCCTGGGGGAGGGGCCTTGTAGTGATTCTGAATTCAGCTGCACTGGGGAACACTATACAGCTAGTTACAAAGAAAGATGCAGAAAATTATTTTAATATAAGACTTTCAGAAGCTGCATGTGCAATATGTTTTGGGGATTGTTTTCTGTTTGGTTTCTTCGGGTTTCAGCCTACTAGATGAAAGTAAAAGAAAATTTGACAAACACAAAGTAATCATCAGAGTCATACAAATGTTGCTATTTTTTTCTTTTATTTGCATCCAGAGTTGCTAAATGTTCTAAGATGACAATAAATTACACATGTAGTATGAAAGGCTGCTTTACATAAGTCAAACACAATACAGGGCATCAAACTCTATCAAATTATACTCTTCCTCTTTCTGCACTTCCTCAGACATTCTCAGTAGCATACCTTCCTGACAATAATTAATTACATAATTTCATGTGTTGAGACATTTACTGAGTATCTATCAATGAAGGTACTAAGAGGAGACCATGATTCTGCCAGTGCCTGGGCACTATTCCAAACCCAGCCTTTCATCAATGTGATTTCTCATCTCCATTTAGTAAAGAATAATGACTAATCCAGCAATCACTGGCAAAATTAATTGGCATCCCTTCAATAATTCCTAGAATACAGTATGGCCCAAAGAAATTTTATATATAAAATAAACTTCTCCGACGACCAAATAGAAGTTTCAGTCAATAAAGTCTTGTTTATTGAGCACCTATACTGTGGCAGGCACACTACATGAACAGCATTTCTGGCAAATGTGAGATCTAAAGCTGGGACCTGTCCCAAACTGTGACCACTTCCCTACCTTTTGTAGAGAAAATGAAAGTCTCTACAAAAGCTTAAGGGAGCCATTTATAGATCTTATATGTATTTCCCAAACATCGTAACTATACTTAAGGACCATTTTCAAATTTGCCACTGAAAATGTGGATAAGTGGCAAAGACATAAAGAAGGGAAGTAATAAATACACATAACAAAAGAAAAGAAATGGGCCAAGAAGAAGGTGCTAGTTCTGTATAAATATTTCCTGTATTTCCACTGACAAAGAAACAACTCAAAACTGCACAGAGAAACAACTCAAAAAAACACAGCCCTGGCTGGTGTGGCTCAGCGGATTGATGCCACCAACCTGCGAAACAAGGGGTCGCTGGTTCAATTCCCAGTCAAGGCATGTGCCTGGGTTGCAGGCCAGGCACATGAGAGGCAACCACACATTGATGTTTCTTTCCCTCTCTTTCTCCTTCCCCTCCCCGCTCTCTAAAACTAAGTAAATAAAGTCTTTTTTAAAAAATTACACACAAGAAACCATCACAAACTTCTACATAATAATGAAAATAACACTTTTTCTAATATCTCCCAGGCAGGAAGAACAGCATGGGTATACAAGAAAAAACTTCTTTTTGCAAGTCTCTTTTCTTTCACTTTTTTTAAAGAGATAAAGGCCACTGGGTTTACAAAAAGTACATTAGCACTGCAGGCCTGCCTCCCGCCTCAAGGTGGCCAGGACTTTGACTGAATTAAGATTATCATGGAGAAACAGGCATTCCCCAACACATGGTTTGGAGGCAAAGTTCAGTTAACATCCTCATGTGACTTCAAAACTAGATAGGTCAGAATCTCATCTTAGACTTGGGAATGTCATCGAAAACATCCTCACATTCACACTCCCATTTTCCCACTAAAAGAGGAAACAAAATACATTTCTGACCTGGAAGGAACAAAGAAGGACTAGAATAAAGATCACGATATTAACACCATAAATACACCTCCCCCATCATGGCTAAAATTGTCAGAAACATACAGACCACTGCCCAGTCCTAGGAATGGAGGTTTCTCTGAGGTAAATCAGAAGTTCCCTGCAACTCAATTCAATAGCTCTTCTAATACTCATCCTATCAAAAGGCCATTCAAAGTAAGATGGGGAACAGACTTCACAGCCTGGTGGTGGCACATCCACACAAGGAATCAAAACTAGTGCCAGACAGAGTGCTCAGAACTACTCTCACATAGTAGGTAAATTACATGCCCAACTAATGAAAAGCAAAGAACGTGTCAAAAGTACCATTCATGTCACTAAGTCACAGAATCAAAATCAGGCTCAGAAACCAGCCTGTGTGGCCTCACTAGGCATCAGCTTCCTTCTTTTATGAAGGAAGAACTGGCGGAGGAGGCAGATAAAAGAGGAACGGTCACGCCAGGCACTTCATAGGCCCAGCAGACGAGTCCCCTTACTCCTTGACAACTTTATAGCTATGGCACCCAAGCACAGAACCTGCATTAGGGAAATAACCTTGGAATCTGGAATATAGGTAACAGGGGTGATTAGAAGTAACACAGTGATTTTTACATGCGACCTACTGATCCACTCCCAATACTGAAAATGAGTTAACCCTTGCCTTGAAAGAAAAATCTGGTCAAAGTCCAGCACCAGTTCCCAATTTTGACTGCGTATTAAAATGCACTAATCCTGGTTCTATATTAAAATGCATAAAAGTACACCTTAAAATTGTACTTTGTTTATATTTATTAAAAACCACAATCCTCCCTGGCTGGCGTAGCTCAGTGGATTGAGCACGGGCTGGGAACCAAAGTGTCCCAGGTTCAATTCCCAGCCAGGGTACATTCCTGGGTTGCAGGCCATAACCCCCAGCAACCGCACATTGATGTTTCTCTCTCTCTCTCTCTCTACCTCCCTCCCTTCCCTCTCTAAAATAAATAAATAAAATCTTGGGGGAAAAAAAAAAAACCCACAATCCTATATTTTACTAGTGAGTCAATGCTTAAATGGAACACTGGAGGGACTATGTCTAATAAGCTCCAGAGAGCACTTTTCAACATTGGGAAATTAGCCAATAATCTCTTCCCAGGCAAAAATGGTTTCCTTACAAAAGCCTTGGTATCTAGCACTGTATGTAAGAATTTACAAATGTTGTTTAAATTTATGCTTGAAATATACAGTACAGGTCTACCTAAATGTTAGCTATTATTCAATTCTGAGGTTGTCAAAAGGTCATTTCAAAATTTGAAAAGCCAAAATGTGTAATGCTTGGGTTCCTATTTTTAACAACAATATACCAAAAATGTATAAACAGTGTCATAAAACACATATCTAAAGTTAGACTTGACGTACTTTTCCTTCCCTCCCGGAGACAATACACCCACTGCCCTCACTCACACCTAGTTTTCATAGTCTCAGGGTCAGAAGCCAGTCACCTCGATGTCACTCACTGAACAGTCTCTACTCCCCCAGGACGATGAGGGGCTGTTGGGCAGCCGCACCTACCGAAGGGAGGAAGGAGGGCTTAAAGAGCCTGTTCTAACTGCTGCTCAACAGGAACAGTGGGCATGCCTGAGGCTTGGAGAAAAAGCTGTGGATGGAGAATAGGGGGTTCTTCAGCACATTCATGTAAGGACAGTGGACACCGCAAGTAAAGAAATGCTCAGGGACACATCAACACCACAGGGTGAGCAGAGAAAGAGGAACTGCAACCAGAAAACGGTTAGAGACAGGAAGAGAACAAAGCAAGAAAATAATGGTGTCGCACATGCAAAGAAGAGACAGAGAACTTCTAGTAGGTATACTAAAACATATCAAAGGCTGCACTACAGAACAGAAAGAGCCCTGCCTGCCCCAAGACATCAGGGTTCAAAGCAGACCTCTGCCCTAAGCAAGGCAACCCTGATGTCTCTTAACACTATTAGGTACAAAACCAGGAGTGTGAAGAGAGTAATCCCTGGGACCCCTCCAGTTCTACAGAGCTAAGATGTACTGACTTTCATCTTAGCATTTACCAGACCAAGAGCTGGTGTGTTCAATAGTCTGCATCAAGAAGAAATTAAATATACCCCACTGGTTAAATACCATTAATTTTTGAAAATTACACCAATGAAGCCCTGGCTGGCGTAGCTCAGTGGATTGAGCGCGGGCTGCGAACCAAAGTGTCGCAGGTTCAATTCCCAGTCAGGGCACATGTCTGGGTTGCAGGCCACAGCCCCCAGCAACTGCACATTAATGTTTCTCTCTCTCTCTCTCTTTCTCCCTCCCTCTCTAAAAAAAATAAATAAATAAATAAAATGTTAAAAAAAAAAGAAAATTACACCAATGAAAATAAATTAATAGCAACATTTGTGAGTCTAGGTGGTGTCGTATGCTATTGTATTCCACTTCTTTAATTGGCATTGGAGCAAAGTTTGAACAGGAACTAGAATTTCCCAGTCCCACATTAGTCTGCATTTTATTGTTACTTCACATCAAATTTCCAAAAGATCTGTTTGTACAGTTACATACTATCCTAAATATTACAGTATTAGGAATCTATAAAAGAAAATGGGGACTGTAATTGAACAATTTTTTTAGAAAGAGTTTAGAAAAGGGGACATACGGGAAATGACATAATGTCTTCCAGATGCTCACTGATAACAACACCTAATACCTGTCTAACCCATCTGGTAGTCAGTGGGCTCCAAATGCTGACAGAAGGAGAAGCAAAGGAACGAGAGCTTTGTCAAACAAATGTGCAAAAACTGCTGGAGAAGTTAGGTGTCAAGGCCAAATGAGTTTGAAAATTAAGAGGGGGTCAAAAAATTAGTGGCTGAGAAAACAGGGAATGAACGAAAAACTCTCTTCTCTTCAATGTATATGAAATATCCTCACTTTTAAAATATATATCCAAATAAAAAAACACCTGCATATAAACACAATTATCAGAATTCATTCTCCAAGATGTGAGTTACTCCAAAGTAATTCAAGTGGAGCTCACATTCCCCTCAGTGACAAGAGCCATCACCTTAAAAGAACCCCCTCGATTACAAGGTCAAATATTGTTCCATTATGCAGCACACTGACAATGCTTCTTCAGAGACATGATCTGTTAATGTATGATTTATTGTAATTAAGCAACACTGTTTAATGTCATCAAGAGGCTTTAATTAGAGAAGGCTGCCATGTCTTCACGCTGTCAGATCAATTCCTGTTTGCACATCCGTACAGACTTACATGTGCTCTGAGAACACCTCTGCTTATACCAAGCAAGCCTTCCTTTGGGGCTGGGACTTCCACATTATAAAACACTGTATAAAGCTTTGCCCACAGAATGTGCTTTGTGGGTTTACTGCTACCTACAACCACAGGCTTAAAAACCAATAACCAAAAACAATAAAAGTAAAAAATCCTGCTCCTCTCTGCTCCAGATTGTCCTGAATGATAACTGATTCCTTTGGTACGTGTTCGAACTCTTTATTACCACCACCCCAATGGTATGTTTCCCTTGACTCAAGATTCCCCATTCACTTGTATGCTATGGCACCAAGTCTGAATCTCATTTCTGTTAACACATAACTCAGGATCTATATCTTTTTCCTTTCACCTCACACTCCTGAACAAATATGGAGGCTAAACTAGCTACAATCCTTTCTGCTAATACCAAAACTCATTCAGGTGGATTAGAGAAAAAAGAGCACCCAACATACCCCTATTTCCTTGACATTAGGGCAAGGAATTATTTGTAAACAATACCTCATATAAGGGACCTGCATCCAGAAAATGTAAAGAATTTTTGAAACTTGACAATGAAAAGACAAACAATCCAAACTAAAAATGGACCAAGGATTTGAATAGACATTTCTCCAATAAAGATGTTCCAAAAACATATATAAGTTACCATATACATAACCAATCAATTCCACTACTAGGTATATCCAAGAAAGTGAACCTCAAAAACATTACAAAAGGTCAAAGAAGCCAGACACAAAATGCCACATTTGTGTGATTCCATTTATAGGATATGCCCAGAATAGGCAAATCCACCATTACAGAAAGCACATTAGTTACTGCCAGGGCCTAGGGTGAGGCAGGGAATAAGGGGTGATTGCTAATGGGTATGGGGTTCCTTTTAGAGGTGATGAAAATGTTCTGAAATAAAAGTGTTGATGGTTACATAACTCTTGTGAATATGCTAAGAACCACTGAATTACATACTTTAAAAGGGTAAATTTTATAATACAGTATATAGATTATATCACAACACATCTTTTAAAAAGTAGTGAGAAGAAGCTTAAGAAGTGTATGTGTGTATAAAAAAACAAAAATGCATGTATTGAAAATTATTTCCCCAATTTAGATTTGTTTGTTTTTCAGGGTAAATCCACACAAAGAATTGTTTCATTTCTGGACTCTGTGGGGTCTCAGCAGCGAAACCCTCAAGCCCTGCAACAACAGTTAAAGGCCTTGCTCAGGCAGAAGACCAAGGAGACCCGCAGCACTCACCTAACAAGCATCCACCAAGGCAGCAAGCCAAATCCTTCTAAACACCGTGGTCCCTTCTGGATTAGCACAGGCTTTGTCACTATAACAAATATTCCTTCAGAAGTACAGAGACATTACGGGTAACTGGGAAGGCGGGTTTTAAATTTTACTCCTTCCACATAACAAAACTTTTTCTGCACAGTGTGCTTTAAAAGACCTGCCAGTTTAACGCAATGAAAATAACTACTTAAGTTAAACTTTGAGTATTTTTATGCTGACACTATTACACAATGCATTTTAATTCATTAATGAAAAAACTGTGTGACAAGTTTCAACTCCAATTACTATCCAGACATCTTAAAAATTGAACTCATGAAGGCATATTGCTAATTTGTTTTTCTGAAATAGCCATCAGACCCCTTCTACAAAATACCCATAAATTATCAATGAAGTAGTTTCTCATGAGTATTTTCATAACTCTTTGTAAGCATTTTTTCCTTGTCCATTTTAACCCTCCCCTTCTATACTCTGATGTATGGTTAATAGCTACGGGTTTTTGGTTTAAAGCACTTCTTTTTACCAGCCTTTCCAAATTTTTCAGTCATTACCCGACTCCAGCTCCTACACCAGCACACACATTTATAATGAGTTACCTTAGTAGATGTGCCCAACTCTTGGGTATTTTGTCAACTCTTGCTCAAATGGACAGCTTTAAGTATTTTGGGGGAAATTTTTTCTGCTTTGCTTTCCCACTATAAGCCTAAACATTTATTTCACTTTTTAAATGGGGAGCACGGAAAGGACAATGTTTTAGAACTACCACTGATTTCATAAGACAATGAATATGTAAGTTTCATTACCTATTGTAATGAATATGTAAGTCCGCATCAGACTATCTTAAAGAACAATTACTTAATTACAACACTTAACAATGGTTCACAGAACTTGAATAAAGTCACTTCCAAAAACCCTGTGTGCTTTGGTCCTTACAAGCAGAGTAGAGAACTGAGGGAGGATCTTTTGTTTAAAAGAAAAAAAAGTTATGAAATCTTTGGATGATTACCACTTTCCAAGTATTAAATAAAACTTCTTTGCAATGCTTACATCTTATGACTGATTCATCAAGTTTCTGACTACGCAATTGCCGTTATTCATGCTGTGAACTATTCAAAATGTGTTTTGCATACTTTCTGATTTTACCAATTTTTTAAAATACACATTGTCCCTTAAATGACACCATGCTCTGATCTAAGACTGTCAAGCTAAACCATTTATAATCATATTTCTGTTGGAACAAAAAACGCACTTAATTAACATTACTGGAGATTAAAACAAAACAAAACAAAAAAAAAAAAGAAAAGAAAAGAAAAGAAAAAGGAAAACCCACACACTGACACCACATTTCCTCCGGTAATTTTTCGTGACCACTGTGTTGTATCAAGCGTTGGCCACACAAGTGGATCAACTTAACCATTCCTGTGCTGGTGCAGGATGTGGACGGTGCTGGCGCAGGATGTGGACGCGGTGGTATTAATGAGAGCGTGAGCTTATAGTGTAACTCACCAGACCAAATAACCTCCTGGCCACACAAGTAGAAAATAATTAAAACAAGGACGATTCCAATTTAGCTATGTAACCAGATGGTGAATAAAAAGCAGACAAAGACTCATTTTGTGAATAACCTGGGGAACAGCTCCTACAGTTTCTTTTAAAGTTACAGCCTGACTTGTGAAATAAAGGGGGAGGGAGGGGATACAAAGGTTCTCACCAGAATTCACTCGTAGGGCACACACTGTCGTTTTCCCTGGGTCATGACCAAAGAATCACAATTTGTTCCTTAAATGAATGCCAAGTTTAATCACAGCAAAATTCAAAACTCAAGAAAATTTAAGTGAAAGCAAGTTGCAGCTGAACACCTATTTCACTGATCATCACTGAGCTGTACATAAACAATTATACAAGGTAAATTTTTCAAATCACCAGGACTAAGAAACAAGAGAAGCCTCTACCACCAATCAACAAAAAGTAAGTAAATAAATAAAAACTTGCAACCTACCTACCATAAGACTTATGTTCTTTATTTTCCTCCCCCAAGAAAGATAAGTATTTCATGGGTGGACAAAAGAAAAAAGACATCGTAAAATAAAACCCAGGAACTCTGCAAACACTGCAAAACTCTGACCTCAATCTAGAAATGGGAAGACGAAATCCAAATGGCTGCCTGGCCTTCACCAGCTAAACAGAGTGCAAGTGGTTTAACCTTGTATTAAAGATGAATGCTCTTATTCTTGAAAGGGAGACTCATCTGTGCAGCCTCAAATGTGAATGGAAACAGCAAAAGAGGCCATCGGTCTGTCCAGTACATTCCACTTTCCAGTGCACGTGCACACGCAAGTACGCACACACACACACCAGTTTGCCACAAGCCTGCTAAGACTGAAGGCAGAATCGTAAGGGAGTTCATTTCAGCACATCACCGCAATCACGCTCAAACCTCCCTCAGATCCCAGCAGGCTGTCAACTCTCCCCATGCACCCTACCAGCAGTGCACTAGCAGCAGCTAACTTCCTCAGGCCATTCCTCCCACCCGCTTTCCTCCTTCCCCACCCTGCCCCTCCCCTCCAATGGCTCAATTTATCAAACCACAGAGCAGAAGAAGCCAGAGTCCCAAAGGATGGGAAGATAGTGAAGGAGGTTACTGCAGGGTTAAGGGGACACCAAAATAATGCAAACAAACATACTTAAAGAGCATTTGTTTCTGCCTAGATTAATTCAAGCATCAATACACAAACTATTTCTCTGGGTTCCTAAATTGTTTCTGACCTAGTTTGCTTCCCTGAGCCTATGGATTTATAATGAGTGTACATATACTCATTTGTATGAATGAGTACGGATGAGAAATCTAACATAAAGTTCATTTTGTGAATATTCCATTTTGAGGCCTAGTCACTTCTCTGGCTTTCACTGCCTGGCCACTGTGCAACAGCTGTTTGAACAGGGGCGGGCTGAGGGTCCCAGGGCTAGAGTTTCCAAAGCTATAGGTGTAGTGCACAGTCCTTTACAACTCTGCACACCTGACAAGCCACCTTTCAGCAGCGATAGCTGACATCCCATAAAACAGGGTCCCCCAACCTGTACACAGACCTGTACCGGTCCCGGCCTGTTAGGAACTAGGCCACACAGAAGGAGCTGAGCCCCAATGTAATGTACTTGAATCATCCCAAAAGCATTCCCTACCCCCTGGTCTGTGGAAAAATTGTCTTCCACAAAACCATTCCCTGGGGCCAAAAAGGTTGGGGACCACTGCCATAAAACACATACTGCAGTGTTGAAATAAAGTCATTATGGACCTTAAATGGGGGGAAAGCATTTCTTGACACTTGGATTGTTTTTGCTTTGAGTTCACAGGATACATACAATCTCATTATGACACTATGTGTTCTGAAGTTAGAGTAAGACAGACGCCAGTCCCGGCCTTAGCATTAGCTAGTTAGTTACAGTGAACAATTCTCCTGAACATTTTTATGCTTCAAATCTATAAAACAGGAGTAAACAATCAATAAATTTTTGCTATGTACTAATCACTGTACCTATTTAATAATTTCATCCCTCCAATGATACCAAATGATGTTTTACTACTGAACTCAATTCAGGGCATTTCTTCCAGTAAGTTGCCCAGTTCCTACAGATGGAAGGTAGTGGAGCAGAAGAAACAGCAACCTGAAAACAGAGTTGAACTGAAAATAATACATGTGAAAAACATCTCACAGTGTCTGGTACATAGTAGGTGCTCAGTAAATATAGCTAGTAAGGAATGATCAAAGATGATTTTTGGAAAGACTGGAGACTCATACTGGTACAAGTTCTATGAGCCACCTGAATTGCACAGGTCCCTCTGTGGATATGTTTTTCTGGTAAATATTCACCAGCAATCTGCTAACAGGATGGATCAAAGAAAAACAGGGCAGCACAAAGGGACAGACGCCTCTGAAAACAAAAAAGATCCTGTGTGATGTGTTCATGACAGAAATATGAATGAGATAACATGAGAGTGACACAAACACAGAGGATACATCTAATCATGGGAGGTGGGGAACGGAAGCTTCACCAACGCAATGACACTGAACCATGAAGAGTGAGAATGTAAAAATAAAAGGGTAGAAATCTCGCTTAGGCCCTGTTCATCTCCAAGCACATTCAAGTGATTTTAGTGAAACCTCCCTAGAATAAAAATTCTACAAACCTACCAGGCTTGTCTACACAAGATTCTGTCATGGGCTTCATGAGGCCTTGATCCTGTCCTTCACTCCTGCTCCTCTTTTCTCCTCCCAGGCTGGCCCCACAAGCACCGCAGGTCATGGAAGGGGTGCAGCTGAATTCAGCCTTACTCCCATTTACACCTAACTAGGATCCCAGGTCCAAACTCACTCTCAGGCTTCATTAAATGCACATTTCTGAGGCAACTGTGACTTCACATTCCTGTACTCTCAATCACACTGTGTACTCATGTGTGAAAGCACTCGCAGACTCAAGCAAGGAGTTAAGGATCTTGCAGAAGTTTCCAGATACCAACTGAACACTACACATACCTTAGACTTGCACCCCTGAAAAAGTGCAGGTGAGCGACTGAAAGACTAAGATGAGAATACAATAGTGTGGAGGCTGTCAGGAGGGAAGAATGAAATGTAAAAAAAATAAGGATGCTCTATCTTCAAAGCAAAACCCTGTCAAACAATGTTTCAGATCTGCTTCCAATGCTGCTGTGAACCAGCCCACGGGCCTGTACACTCAAAGTGGTGCACACCTCAGGACAAATGGCCCCCCATTTCATCAACAAACTTCAAGCTGCAGGGCCAGGAGGAATAGAGGATGGGGGTCTTAGATTACTAATAAACTCATGTTTTTAATCAACGAATCTCAATGTATGAATCCTTACTTTAAATCAACCTTTAACAAAATGAGAGACAGATGTAAGGAAAATGTGAACACTAACTAGTTTTGATATTCAAAATTATATTTTATGCTATCCCTATCATGGGTATGTTTTCTTTAAATAGAATCCTCATCTTTTAAAGATTAATAATAAAACTATTATTAAATAACACTTACATTAAATAATATAATTATATTATATTAAATAATAAGAATAATTCCATTACATGTGATGTTTGAGATTTGCTTCACTACAATCCAAGGAGTGGACACAGAAAAGTATACATAAAATAAACTGACCATGAGCTGGACATCCCTGCAGCTAAGAGATAGGTGTGTCATAGTACATCACATTATTTTTACTGTTTCTGCAGATGTTTTCAAGTCCACACACATAGGTGGAGCAGCAACTATCACGCTGTTTCCGCTAAAGAGCTCTTTGAACTCCAAGGACTCAAAGGGGGTGGTGTTTACGTGGGATATAACGATATTCACAAACCAAAGGGAAGAAGAAAAAACTGAAACTGAGAAAATTTTTAAATATGTTAACTCATTTAAAAAAATAGCAAAACCATGACATTTTAACATAAATAACATTCTAATGAAAATCATATTTTCTAAAACAATAAAAACTGTAGTGAAAAATGTGACCATGTTTTTCACTTTTAGAAATCTAATGTCTGACCTAATAGAATTCCACGGGATTCTCATAACTGAATTCAGCCTATTGCAGTATCACAGGGCATGCAGTGTCTGGAAAGCCCCACTGCACACTGTGCAGAGAAGGAGAGTGAAAAGGGAAAATGACGTTTTGGTATTACTCTGACTGATCCTTTTTACCTTGTCAACTCCCAGAAAGGAACCCTGATAACCCTAGGGATCCCTTAGTGACACTTTAAGGACCACTTAGATGGAGGGAAAAGTGTGGGGGAAAGCAGAACTTCTCTGACACAAGGCTTGGCAAGGATCCCTTTCTAGTCCCCTTTATTATGAAGTGAAGTGAGGCACAAAATTTAAGAGCCCAGAATTAGTGACAAGACTAATGTGTCTCCCTAAACACCCTCCCACTCATGGCACCATTATAAGGAAGGACCTCTGTGTGGTAGTGACTGGTAGAAAGTCCTTTACACATCCACGTACATAAATCCAAGATGAGCTGTGAATAACCAAGATACACTTTTCTAGATTGTTGATCCCTAACAAGAATCAATATCCTGGGCTTCTTGACAAACATTTTTCTTATAAATGACATAGGGAAAAAAATTGGACAGATTAGAGTATGGCATGGACAGTAATAATACTAAGGCTAACTTTTAATGGAATTGGTTTCAGTTGTGTGTGTGTGTGCACACACATCACGCATGTGCAAACACTGGTTGTCAATTAAAAATGTCTTGATGCAGAGAGAAATCAATGCTTAAAGAAACGACTGTGCTTGGGTACAAGGTATCAATTCTAATAGTCTTTGTAAAGAAAGAAGGTAAGAAGAAAAACTGTGAAAAAGAAGCAAGTGAAGGTGGTGGGCCTGCTGACTAAACAAGAAAGAACCTCACTTCTCAGGGGACAAGAGAACAGAATCTCGGGGCGAGATTCAGGGGCGAGAACAGAATCTCGGAGGCAAGAACGCAGAAGAGTAAGTGAACTCTGCAATGTGCCCTCAAAGCACCTAGCGTAAACGGAAGAATCTACTTACTCAAAAGAGGCACAGATAGTCATGTACAGGCAGGTATGTGAGGATGTGCAACATTAGAACAAGAAGTCTGACAGTCAATAGTGAATTGATTTTTGTTTTCTTTTAAAAGTACAATATCTATGAATCACACACTACAATGCAACCAAGGAAAAAAGATTTAAATTGAGCTATACATAGATACAAGGGATATCCATGATATACAGGCACTTCTTTACAAACTTCCAAGTTATCAATTTTTAGAGTAAAAATGTGGGCACCCCTCCACCAGCACCAGACAGCTGCAGTATGGACTCATCAGAAATGGGCCTCAAGTAGGGATACCTGCACTAGGCCCTTAGGTGCTTTGCCACACAACCTCTGGAATGTAACCAAACAGACCAGGGGGCCAGCCACCTATAAATTAAGTGAAAAGAAAGCAAGTTTCAAAATTGTGGTACAGTCCTCACTTCAATAGGGAAAAAATGAAATTATACACACAAATAAAAAGAAAAACTCTGAAAAGATTTCCTCTACAGAAAGAGATTGAACAAAGTAGAGAATTTATTATTTTATTCCCTTCCACAATGTTGAAATTCTTTGTCAAAGGGTATGGATTACTTTTAGAGTTTAAAATCCAAAATAAAAGGGCACTCATTATAAACAAAACAAAAAACCTCCTTGACCCATACTTTGCACCACACACAAATTTAACTCCAAGAGTAGTCACTGCCTAAACGTGAAAAATTACTGAACTCGTGGAGCAAACACAGGAGATAATCCTTGTGATCTTAGGCTATACACAGATTTCTTAGGACACAAAAAGGATACATAATAAAGATAAAATGGGCTTCATCCAACAAAAATGGTTCTGTCTACAGTAGACAATGTTAGGAAGTGTTATAGCCTAAACTGTGACCACTCCCCTCCAAAATTCAATTGTCTTACCCTCCAGCACTTCTGAATGTGACTGTATTTGGAAATAAGGCATTGAAAGAGGTGCTGAGTATAAAATGGGGTCATTGGGGTTGCTCTACAACAATCCAACCGCTGTCCTTAAAAGAGAAGGAAATCTGGATACAGAGGGAAGAGGGCGTTAGGATACAGGGAGAAACCACAAACCAAGGAAGCAGGCCTCAGAAGAAACAAACCTGATCTCAGGTTTAGAGCCTCCAGAACTATGAGAAAATGAATTTCTATTATTTAAGTCATCTAGTCTGTGGTCCTTTGTCACAGCAGCCCTAAGCAAACTAAAATAAAAAATAAAGAACATGTGCAGAAAACATTTTCCACAATACATATTTTTTTTAAACCACGATAACAAGAAAACAATCCAAACTGACAACGACTAGAGGGGCAGGGGAGGGCTATAACGGTGGAAAGAAGGGGAAAGGACTAGTCAAAGAACATGTATGAATGACCCACGGACATGGACTACAGAGGGGACTGACTGTGGAAGCGGGGGTGGTCTGGGCAAAGGAGGACAAAGGGGGAAAAGCTGGGGCAATTCTAATATAAAACCAATTAAAATTTTTTTACAAAACAATCCAACTTAAAAATGGACAAATAAACACATTATCAGTCACTAGGGAAATACATACAAAATAAAACCAGTGAGATTTTCAACATAGTTATTAAAATGGCTAGAAATAAAAAGCTCACAATAACAAATACAAATGAACCCTCAAGAGAAAACTGAACCCTCATATGTTACTTGTAGAATACAAGAATAAAGTCACTTGTGAAAAGACTGACATTTCCTTATAAAGTTAAACATACACTAGCAATGAATGCCTATCAATGAATACCATGACTTCACAAAAAACCTATAGAGAGCTCTAATGATAACTGCCAAAAAAATGGAAACAAGAAAATGTCCACAAACTGATAAACTGATAGACAAAATGTGGTAAACAGAAAAGGAACACCACTCAGCAATAATAAAAACGAGTGAACTTCTAATATAAACATGGATGAATCTCAAACACATTAAGAAACTATACTGAAAACCCTAAATTCTGTATGATTCCACTGAAAACATTCTAGAAAAGTCACAGAAAATCTAGAAAAGACATCAGTGGTTACAGAGAGGATTAACTACTACAAAGGGGCACTTGACAGTGATGAGTTACTTGACTGTATGCATTCACCAAACTTCATAGGTGCCTTTTACCACATGCTCACTGTATCTCAATACAAGTCCACTTTACTCAGGACATAATAATGCCACAGGCATGCCCCAAGGTCCTTGCACACAACAAACCTGTGTTGTCCAATAGCAATCTAACATGAGCAACTTGCTGATTTAATCAAATCGCCACATTAAAATTAATAAAACAGGTGAGATGAATTTTGATATTTTATTTGACTCAAATGTAGCCAAAATTGTATCATCTAAACATACAACTGGAGAGAAAAAGGAGGTGGGATGTCACCTCCTTTCTCCATTCTCTCTCCCTACCTTCCCCCACTCTGGAATAAATAAAATATTGATTTAAAAAAAAAAAGAGAAACTTATCCCTGTTTTTTTTCTTTTGGGGGGTAGGAGTCACCAACAGATCTATGAAAGCTGTTGAGTCAGGTCAGGAAGACAGGATGTCTCTACAGCTGCACACACCAAATTAGGTTAAGGTAAGTTGCACGCACTCACGCGCACACATGCACACACACGTTTGCCCCAGCTCATTCCTCTGATGCTCTGATGGTAAGAAACAAAAAGCAAAGAACGAGTGATAGCTGCTCCTACACAATTCAGATATCCTTAGTGGACAGAGCAAACAACCCAGGAGAAATGCAGTTGAAAAACCAGGCCGTGCCCAACTGCCTAGTAGGCAAAAGCCTACCCACCTAAACAGATCTAAGAGGTTCCTCACCACAGCCCCAGGGAAAACAGAAAAAAAGAATGATTCTGGAAAATCTACAACCACTATGCTGTGGGGGAAAGCAACCTCGAGTCCTCGTGCTTGCTCACTCAGTACTGAAGTGAACTGCATTACTAGAATGAGCCTGCCACTACGACCAAATGGCATACAGTCCAATCTCAAATGAACCAGATAATTCAAAACAGTTTGAAATTTTTCTCTTTAGTTAAAGAGTATGCTGTTCTGTTTATATTATGGTTATATCTGATATTCTGGAATTCAGGGGAAAGAAAGCTTTGTTTGAAGGCAATCTGGAAGTAGCTAGGAAATCCTTTATCCTTCTCCTCCCCTGCTAGTACCCCCAGTGTTACAGATACCTCATAGAGTAACCCCAAGAGAAACCGTCTGTTTTGATAAATGAAAGTTTGGTTCAGCCAGTAGCGTAATGCAGATGCCGAATACAAATACTGCCCAGGACTTGGGTTTAGTTAGACAAATGCCAGAAACATTTCTTCAACACTTATAACATATGCTAGACAGTAAGCATTTCTCATGTGATTCAAACTCACTTAATCCTTAAAAGGTAGAAGCTGTTATTCACTATCTCACATTCAGCAGAAAGGGAAAGGATTCATGAAGTAAAGGCTTGTTACTCAAAAAGCGCACACCAAGTCATCTGTCTAGACCTTCTTGGACACAGGGAAATGATTCAACATTTTTGTTTACTACAAATCAGCACTAAATTAGTCTAGAGAATAGCTCTTATACTTGAGCACCTTGTTCTTTAACCAGGTATAGGATCAGCACAAGTGCCCACACACCTTCCCTTTGATTTTCTATTGCCCCTTGAAAACTAAGGTCCAAAAAGTGGTTATCATATTATTCTAGGTCATTCTTAGTAACATTTAAATTACACTTATGTGTTTTTCATTGTACCAATCAGGACCTACAATTTCCCACCTTGCCATCAACGCATACACACCAATTTTAATAGTTAAGAAACCTCCCCTTTATGAAATTGGGATGCTATTCTAACTCATGTTTTACTATTATTGACTAATAGTAACAGTGTCAATTCACATCTAACACATCTCACATCTAACATTTAACGTCTCACATTTTCAAAGAAAGTATTTTTGTTGTTACTTTGCTTTGCCATTGACCCCAAAGAAGAGGGCAGCAATTAGTCTATAAATATAAGTAGTCATGAGATGCTAAAGAAAATGTGTTTTCTGCTGACAAGTTATGAAAAACCTAAGTCCCCAGACACAGTATTTGGTTCTGAACAGACAGCTTGGCTGCACTGCCACCAATACCTGAACACAGAAACAGAGCAGAAGTAACAAAAAGCCACAAACCAAATGTCTCATGACCCATACAAAAAGATTTTCACACTTGTCCTGGTCAGATATCCTTGAATTGCATTGCTCTAACACTGAATCCTTAGAAAAGTATGTACTTTCACATAGTAAAATGTGTTCTACTACTAATATTCTGAACATTCACATAGCCACAGGAAGCCTCAGTTAATAAAAAGAATAAATGACTCACAAATAACTATCAAGAATTAATTGTACGAGCAACACCCTGTATGCTTATAATAAGGTGGCTGATCATGTTGGTGATATTAAAACTCACTATAATATAAACTGGCATAGGCCCAGGTCTTTTACAATAGATAACATTCAGAAATCAAACTCAAATTTTTAAAGACATCTAGTTATTTTCTTCCCAAAATTATTTTTTTTAAGTTTCTGGCACTACTGTTTATTTTTCCTTTTTAAGAAAAAGAGAGCGAGAAACATCAATGTGTTGTTCCACTTATATATGCATTCATTGGTTGACTGTTGTATGTGCCCTGACCAGAGATCAAACCCACAACCTTGGCGTACGGGATGATGCTCTAACCAACTGAGCTACCAGACCAGGGCCTCTGGCATTTTTAATCTACTCACAGCCTGCAACTGGTCTCAAAATACTGCCTTAAACTATCAATGTATTTCTTGAGTTAATGTTACTCATTATGATACACTGCTTCCCCTCTCCAATAAAACACTACAATTTCATAAAACTCTGCAAACAAGATGGGTAAGTGAAATAACCCAATACAATAGGGTTATTTCAAACTGCAGGTCATATTTCATATGCAGATTAAATAAAGACAGAGTATCATATTCTTATGTACCCTTGGCTAAAAAGTACTATAGACGGCTCTTTATGGGTTTTATTTTCAGATGCAATATAATTAAATTAGAGGCCATATGGTTAATTTCACAAATCAAATATAGTAATTATTTCCTCTATTATCTACTCTGAAGAACATCTAACCTAGCTGTTTAAGAAAGATTCCTGATTAAAGAGGCAACATTTTGTTATTAGCTATACAGTTTCATCTTGTTTAGGAACTGCTTTGTAATGAATACTAGATGATCTTAAAGTACAGTAGTTTCAAAACAACCTCCAAATCACATTTACATAGCATTTCGATAATGAACAGTCAACATTTCACCTCCTACTTCAACCCACTTAAGGACAGCCCCTCCTCAATACCAGTCTACTCTTAATTAGTACATAGAGTACAATCACTGAGTTTCATTTTTTTTTTCCCATTTTCAAAACATAGCCCTGGCTGGCGTACATAACTCAGTGGATTGAGCACGGGCTGCGAACCAAAGCATCGCAGGTTCAATTCCCAGTCAGGGCACATGCCTGGGTTGCAGGCCATGGCCCCCAGCAACCACACATTGATGTTTATCTCTCTCTCTCTCTTTCTCCCTCCCTTCCCTCTCTAAAAAAAATAAAATAAAATAAATCTAAAAAACAAAACAAAACACAGTCTATGAGCTGCCTAGTTAAATTGTAGGCTTTCCTCCTTCCTTCAAAATCAGTTATGGTAGAAACAAAACATTGTTAACATGGCTTGGATCACTAGCATTACCAAGACTTTATCTGCATCTTTAATATTGTGCTGGAATTGTAGGGAAAATTAAAACACCAATGAATGCACTTTCCATTCTCTTAACAAGCATCACCAGACACAGTGAAGTTTCTTCCAGTCAGCTTACACACAAAATCAGAAGCTACCAGCGAACCATGCAAAACAGGGTGACAACAAAGGTTTAATTTTTGAAACATACAGAAAAACAAACTGTGACGATGAAAGAAGCTGGTGAGCTTAAATTAAGCAAGTTCTAATACTATAGCTGTGTCTATTTGAAATTACAGTACCACTAGTATTTACATAGATACACTCCCTAACTAGAGTGTGACTGAAATATCTCAGACCTTAGTTCCAGTTCAAATAAGGAAGAATCACGGGGGTTGAACTTCTCTGAAATCAAAAAGTAAATAATGTACTGGAGCAAGAAGCTTGATTATTGCATCAAATTTACATAATTTGCCACCATCGATTAGTTTTTCCTCATAGAAAGTTAAAGGGCCATACATACTCAATTTAAACTTTTCCTGCTACCCTTTCAAGTTCAAACCCCATTTCCCAATTTTGTTCCAGAAACCAAAGGCAGGTAAATCCGTCCCATTCACATACATAATGGCCAGTGCAGAGCCATGTAGAGGAAAAGGTTACACGTGGTAAGTGCCTGTCTGAGCCATGCTTTCAAAATTATGTTTAAGGCAGCAGCCTTCATTCGCCCCAGATTTCCAAACAGAATGAAACATCTGTGTTTGCCATCTCATGAATCTCTTTGATGATTTATAAGATTCCATATATATCCCTCCCCCAAGAAAGTGAATAAGCCATAAAGCCAGTCATCCTGTCTCTGAAAGCACCAAAGCCTGATCCATCCCCCACCCCCACCCTTAAGCTCAGAATACTGATTGGAAGTGAATGTCTAGGCTGCTTCCTTATGCCCTTTTAATAAAGCCAACCACAGCAAAGAAAATAGAAATTAGTGGCAAGTACAGAGCTTTTGGCCACCGAGATTCACAGCAGCCTTTGGACAAGTCGTTAGGGTTGTCTGGCTCCAGCTCTCTTCTCAATAACCACAACCCCCCTCTATGGCCTACTCCACACCACCCTCCAAGATCAAAGGCAGCTCTTACTGTTTATAACATCCTGAACAATCCAGGAATCCGAAGAGGTTTTTGCTACCTTTCCCATCCGTTGTTGTCTCTGCTCCAAAAAATATTTTCTAATGAGGCAGGCCAGCTCTGGCATGGTCATATCAGTGAATCAATCAGGCCTGCCCCAAATGACACTCCTCTGAGGTGCCTTGGGGAATGGGAAGGGGTAAGGGATTGCCTCTGGTGAACGTACAACAAGCTCTTCAAGAGCATGTGGGTCCTTTGCCCATTCCTCCCAGCTACTGCGCAGCTAGAGAGCTGCAAAGCAAACTTTTCTCCTTGTAGGTAGATGGCAACAGCCACAAAAATCAAGACACCCACAAAGTTCTTGTCGAGTATATAAAACATCCCAAGTACCCTACCACAAAATCCTGCAGTAATCAACTTGCCTCTCCCAGAGGGATGTACAACTGCAGGGTGCACACCACCAAGAGCAGCAGTGCCAGGGCACAACTAACTGCAGTTAACTTGTTCCTTTCTCCCTTGGCTTCTCCACTCACCTTTCAAACCCAAAATGCATATCCACTCCTTGTCCAGCAAGGCCGTGCACTTCAGCTTTTTCTTTGCAAACACAAAGGCAGAGCAAGATCTGCCTGTGTGACCCTTCTTATTCTCACAACCATCATGTTCCTTTTTGAAGGCATGCTTGATGCCCAGGAGCGTTATCAGCAAATCTCAGCACCACAGAAAACAATGGATTCTCACCTCAGTTGCCTGGCCAGCAGCAAACGTGGCAGGAGAAAGGAGGCCTAAATATACACATTTGTGGGAACAGGACTGGTGTTAAAAAACAATCCCATGATAAGGACCATCTTACCTCCCTATTCTGGCCTCAGCCACCCCTGCACACCCCAGCTTTGTGTGGTCCCTTGAAGGAATAGCCACCCTCTCCAAGGGTACACCCGCACTGGGGACAACAGGGGAGGTTGGTAGTTGCCTGGAGCAAATACCCAGGCAGCCTTAGCATTTCCTCAAATTTGAAACTCTCAACAGGAGCAACTAATTCAAACCATACCCCCAAAATATATTCCAAGCCAACACCTCAGGGGCTCAGAGGACAAGGACATGTTCTGGTTGTGAGTCTGGCCTCACTGGTTACACAGTAAGTAATCCGATGTTTGGAAAAACACCTTTACTGATGTCATAAGCAGGGCAAAATTTAAGTTTAAGAGACAAGACTACAGGTTTACTGAATTAAATGTAAAAATTTCCTAGGGGGTTTTGGGGGGAATTACTGATAGTGCAATGTTTGCTGAGTATCTCAGATTTCAAACAAAGTCTATATTTACTCACAAATCCATTCATCACCTTTAATTCCAAAAGTGACACCAAACCAAAACCACCTCAGAAACAAAACTATTACATTTTCATCAAGTGAAAGAGACAAAAATTTATATTTTCAAGTAAGACTTACATTTTGAAGTGAAAGAGACAAAAACTGGCCTGCTAATATTGTCTTGATGTTTCACAGACAGATTGTTTATGAGCTGTGTTCTAAGAACTGTTTCTTCCCAGTTCTCTAGGGAGTTGGTAAATTTTACCATCACAGGGGGATGACAAAAATTTTTTGACTAAAAAATTATATTGCTGAACTGACAGAATCAAGTTAAGTGCTGTAACAATGTACCATTTCTGATTATAAATAACTGGTAGAAAAAGAAAGTATAAAATCATAACTAGCCTTGGCTGGTGTAGCTCATTGGACTGAGTGCCAGCCTGCAAACTGAGAGGTCACCTGTTCAACTTCCCAGTCAGGGCACATGCCTGGGCTACAGGCAAGGTCCCTGCCAAGTTGGGAGCGTGTGAGAAGCAACTGATAGATGTGTGACACCGATGTTTCTCTCCCTCTCCTTCTTCCCCCACCCTCTAAAAATAAATTAAAACGTTTAAAAACAAATCACAAGCACTAATAATTAAAAGTGTCTACAGGGTCTCATTCTAGACCTGACACACACTTATTTAAACTCCACAGCAACCCTAAGTCAAAGGTACTACTATTATTATCCCCTTTTTACAAATGAGAAAACTGAAGCAGACAGATTTTTTCAGACAGGATAAATGACTCACCCAAGGCCATTCCAGTAGAGGCAAAGCTGAGATTCAAACCTACAGTGTCTGACTTCAAGCTATCCTCTTTACCAAACTATCCCTCTTCAAAGGTATCTTAAAACAGTAATAGCTGAGCTCTTCAAAGAGAGTGTTGATGTTCCAAAAGTGATGGTGGATGGATGGATGGATGGATGGATGGATGGATGGAAGGAAGGAAGGAAGGAAGGAAGGAAGGAAGGAAGGAAGGAAAAGACAGACATTAGAGTGAGGGAATTCTTCATTCTCTGTATTCTCTAACTAGGAGACTCACTGATGTCAAGTAACAGCAATGACCCTACTGTGGCCTATGGGTTCATCCCAAATTCACTGGTCTGAGAGAAAGCCCCCCACTCACAATTCACTCTCACCTGTGTTCTTCTCACCCTCTTTCTCTGTCAACTTGCCCACATGCACAGCAAACTGAAATACCTGGTGCTTCCCTGTGAGCACTAGCAGCTCTCTCCCATTACTGAACAAAGGGAAATAAAGTGGCTTTCCTTTTTTCTGATACCACTAATATCTATGACTGGCAAGCATAGTCCAAAATGTCTTCACTTTTGAGGAGTGCAAACCAGAATTTCTACTATACTTGGCAACAAACCTCAAAATTATCAAAGAAGCAATCTTTATAATAAAATATTCCTAACTGGTTACCTCTGTGAACAACAATGGAATCTGTATTTTATAAATGTTATCAAGTAAGCAGCTCCCTTGTCAGAATCAAAACATGTATAGGCCCCTACCTTATTTATATTTGCAGTATTAGTTGCACTTGCACTATTAGTTGAGAAAATGCTTAACAAAATAACATTCTAGAATGGAACAAAAGGAAAAAGGACCCCTGAAATGAATTATGGTCTAAAGACAAGAAGAAGATTAATTTTAAAAGCATCACTTTATTACACAGATGTGAGAAACATAAAAAAATTGTATTTCAAAAGTCAGAAATAGCAGTACTGAATATATCTAAAGAACACCAGGCCTAGCTGGCACACACCACAGGACTCGCCTCATTAAGGCACTTTCCCAATTCTGGCTACAGTATTAGACTGGAAATTCTAACTGAATTAGACATGAAGAAAACTGGGTACAAATGGCTCATTTCTTCCAGTAACTCAGGACCACCACAATCAATGGGGCCCAGAAGTGACCTGAAGCAGCTGAAGACACTTCCCTTATCTGTCCATACCCCAACCTAATTATTAAGGTTTTCCAGTTGCAGCACTCTAAACACACAGCAACTCCTAAATACACCGATGCTGTGGGTCAAAAACCCCGATTCCATGCTTCACACTAGGGCTTATTAACTCTAGAATGTTTCCCATGCTAATGATCAATCCTATGTTTGAAACTGTAGTTCAAGATGAGGCAGCAAGTCATCCTTATGATCATGTGGTAAGACAGCTATTACCACTGGGGAAAAAGGGAGGCATCAGCTTTGCTAAGTCAACCATAAGGCGTCAAACACCATTCTGAGAGACCGGCACTCTGGTGCTGACCCTCTGTAATCCTACAGACTGTCCACTAGTCTGTGTCTTTAAAAAGTCATGTACCTACTAAAAACCTAGCTAAACTCTTCTTTCTGACAGAATTGACATACTTGATAATTTTTTACAAGAATGCCACTCTTTCTTCCATTCAATCACCCAGGTATTTCCTTGTGCCCTTTCTGGACAGAAGAAGGTCCAGACAGATGTCTAGGTGTGTGCTTTCTGACTGACAGTCTTCATTTCTTGAATCCTTTCCCTTTCTGCTGAATGGGAAGATACTGAATAACAGCTCCTACCTTTTAAGGATTAAGTGAGTTTGAATTGCATGAGAAATGCTTAGAATAGTGCCTGGTATATATTGTAAACATTTAAGAAATATGTCTGAGATTTGTCTAAACCAAAATCCTGGGTAGCAAGGACCAAACAAACCAGGTCAGGTACGTACATTTTCTGCTTTACCAAAGAGGTATAGAAACCAAGAAGGACAGAACTCAATAATAATAATAATAATAATAATAATAATAATAATAATAATAATAATAATAATTCACAAATTATTACTGTCAAGTCACCTCCCAGTCCTCAAAGTTTTACTCCAAGATTTACTTATGACAGTTGCATGCTATCAATCCCCTTTGCCATTTTTCAAATTCAAGTTTCCTCTTTTCTGCCACTGCAAGGCCTCAACTATATTTCTCGGGGACTGTCAGCCACAACACACAAGCAGCAAACCATGAGTTAAACCCAATGTGTGGTTTTTACTTAGCATTCAATATCCCTTATTGAATTAAGGCCCTGCCTATGACAAGTCTAACACCAGAAGTCAGAATCTGAACTATAGCAAATGTCAAAGTACTATTTACTCATTCATCTCTTCAACAATTACGAACTACCAATTGCCAGGCACTGTTTTAGGTGCTTGAGGAAAGTTTATGAGCAAGGGAGAGAAAATCTTGTTTTCATGGAGTTTATACACCATTGGAGAAAACCCAAAACAAGTAAATAATAAATAAGGTGTTTGAGGTAGTGGTGAATGCTGGAAATAAAGAGTAATGAGACAGAATAACTGACAGGAGCAGGAACTGAAGGGGACACACATGACATGAGCCATGCAGAGAGCCACAGCCACACTACGGGGAGATCAAGACTGAAAATTCCAGGCCAGTTTTGCCATTCACCACTTGAGACATGTTAGAATGCTCCTTGACCTCCAGAAGCCTCACTGGTATCTTCACCTGTGAATAATATCACTTAAGTAACTGCTATCCTAAGTTAAAATGACTTGTCTTAGCTAGACCTCGGGCCCAAATACAGTGTTTCCTATCTAAACAAAATAATAAAGAGAAAAACAAAAAAAAAGGGCCCCCATGAGGGCTTCAGGGGAAGCCAGGGGCCAGCAGACTGTTTAAAGCTCTTAGGGGAGGGGACAAACAAGAGTAATTACAAACCCCCACCCTAATCGGCCCAGGGCCAGGTGCAGTTGCCATTAGGAGAAAAGCTTACATGACAAATATATTATTGGGTTGGCCAAAAAGTTCGCTTGGTTTTTTGCAAAAGATGGCTCTAGTAGCTCTTAGTTGTCTTTAACTCCATTTGGAACATTTTTGTTAGACTGTATTATGCCAGCTATCATATCAACATGCATTTAAAAACAAAACTTACCAAAATTGATGAATTTTTGTGCAGCCATTTTAATATTGAAGATGGAAGAAGATACACAACATTTTCAACATATTATGCTTTGTTATTTCAAGAAAGGTAAAAACACAACTGAAACACAAAAAAACTGAAACTTCTCCAGTGTATGGAGACAGTGCTGTGACTGATCAAATGTGTCAAAAGTGGTTTGCAAAGTTTCATACTGGAGATTTCTCACTGGATGATGCTCCCTGGTTGGGTAAACCAGTTGAAGTTGATAGCGATCAACTCAAGACATTAACTGAGAACAATCAACGTTATACCACATGGGAGGATAGCCAACATACTCAAATATCCAAATCAATAAAGGTATTGGTGAAAATGAAAAATGTGTCTTTTATTTTACGGGGAAAAAACAAACAGACTTTTTGACCAAACCATTAGTTGAGGAACTTCTCTGTCTGAAAACAAGTGGAAAGAAACTAACTTTCTAATGCTCAGTTCTTAAAATGCAGTTAAGTCAACAAGTTCCAATACATCAGCAAGGGAATGTGTCCACCAAGTCAAGTTTGAGACTTATTACTCATATTTGCAAGTCAAAAACCAGTGCTGCAGAAAAAAACACTGTTTTTGAGGGTTCATGCATCACCCCACAACTTAAACAGATGTGGTTCCCGACACTGCGTGAGCACACACACCATTCTGCTCCAGCACCCATCACACGCACTTTGATTTGACCAGCAACATGTGCCGTTTCAGTTTTGACAGATTTCCCAGAAAAGCTGGCTCTCTTCAGAATATGAAGCTACCAAAGAGGAGGAACAAAATGCAAAATCTGTGAGAACTGTGTCCCAGTTCCTAGTGTTTGAGCAGAGCCTCTAGAGCAGGAAGAGCTGGCACACTGAGTGATTCCGAACCCAGGCCACCCCGACTGCTCCACACAAGACACTTTTCTCAACACAGCACTTTCTTTCAATGAGGAAAAAAAAATGAGAAGTCACAGTGTGCACCAACCAGGCACACAGAGCCAACAGAATGAGACTGTCTCATCAATTAAAACTGCATTGGCAGACATTACCCATCTTCCTGTTTACTTAAGGCCGTGGTTTCTCACTGTTTGGAACAAGCATGCTTCTTCCTTGCTTTTGAAAGAAGGTATGTAAAAAGGCAGGTGACAGATGCCCAGTGCAAAACTAGGTGATATTCTGTATTGAATTCTTTTCCAAAGTAATTAAGTTTCAGGAACACAATTAACAAAACAGCTCACATACTTTGTGGAAATGGAGACTGCAAACTGGGTTAAGGGAAAGACACTGAACTGATTCAGAGCTCCAGCATTTAGTCCCAACTCTGATAATACAGAACAAAACTTCAGTCTCAATATTTTTGCTTGTTTTTTCTCTTATCTGGAGGGATGATGTTAGAACCTAGCTGGATTATCTCTCCACTACTTGGCTTTTTGAGTCTCTGTGAAAGATAAAGTTTGCTTTAATGCCCAGCTGAGAAACAGACTCTACAGGGAATAATGGCAGGACCAGACCATTTGAGAGTAGAGAAGATGAGGCAAAAAGCTATAAAAAGGCAGAAGAAAAAAGAAAAAAGACTATTTGGCCATGAAAGGAAGGAGCAAACTTATTGGCAGTATGGATGAATCTCAAAAACATTATAATGAAGAAACCTAGACACAAAAGTGCTTCCATCAGTATGAAGTCCTGCAACAGCACTAAACATCAGGTCACTCTGGCCCAGGACTGTGGCAGGTGGGGATGGCTGCAAAGGGGCATAATGGAACTTTCTAAGGTGATAGAAGCATTTGTTGCATATGTCAATAGAGTGGTAATGTCCAGGCATGTGCAGTTGTCAGAACGTATCAAACTGTATAAAGTGGTACACCTCAGTACTGGTGGTTAGTTCCTTCCCCAACTCATGACCAGCGCTAAAACCAGTGAGTCCTGAATGAATTAAACAAGTGACATGCCTTTTCTCTTGTGGGGCAGTGTGGTGACTCAGACAAGTTCTATCAAGAGCAATGAATCGCAAGTGCCAACTGCTGAAACATTTTGTTCTTGTCAAAATGCAACGAGGGCAGCGTTTGACGAGGCCTGGAGCCAACGATTATCAAAGTATGGCTCTGCTTGAAATGGCTGCATTTGTAACTTTTACTTCAATAAATCTGAATTTTTTAAAAGCTTACAATTAAAAAAAAAAAAGAGAAGTAGGGATGCAAAGGTATCCAGTAGAATGAGTTGTGAAAACTTATTAGCTTAAAGTGATTTTTTTTTTCTGGAAAGTAACTGCCCAAATTAAATACAAGTCAGCACCAAAAGCCATACCTAAGGTGATACAGTTCAGGAAACTGATCTAAATGTGGAAAATTCCCCCAAGTTTCATGTTATTCAAAGTGGCTTATTAAAGACATTTACAATATGAACTCCCTTTTCAAGGTTTGGGATAATTAAAGGAAAAGACTTTATCTTTTTAAAAAAAGTAAAGGATGAAAACTAAGAAGTCATTTTTTATAAGCTAAATCAGCATAGCATTTGTGGTTTGTTAAGGGATTTGCTTCTGTGTTGTGCAGAAAGGCAGATCAAACATTGACCTGCGGTGCAGGGGGGGGACCTGCTCACAAGTTTCATAGTTTTATAAACCCAAAAATTTATATTCCCATGTCTGGCTCACCACACTCAGGGCTAAGGTGATGGGAAGCAAGGGATAAGCATTCCAGTGAGGGGGAGGGGGCGGGACTTGGGATGGGGGTATGAATCCTCTGCCCCCCCCATCTATACTCCACATGTAAGAGTCTCTGAGCCCAACAGCTTGTTGTTAAAAACACGACAGGAACTATCCAGTCGCAGTACAAAAAGGTGCTAGGGCAAAGAACCATAGTGCTGGAGCTCAAATGTCAGCATCCCAAAGGAGCCCAGTGCTTGCCTTCTGATGTCAAGAGCACCATGAGAGCACTGCAGGCAGGCACCGTAAATCAGAACACATTCCCAGAACTGGAACTAGCAGCCCACAAACCAAAGTTAGCTCAGTTCATGGCACAAAAAGATTTGCAAGTCATCCTGACAGGGGCACATCCAAGGGTCTATTCTAAGATAAGGATCTTGGTCTAAATCCCCACTTTCAGAACTGGACTCCCTCCAAAGGTGAAAAGGTTCTGAGTATTTTCTAGGTTGAAACACCATCTCTAAGAAAGCATCAGTCACAATGTAGGTCCCTTCCCTTTTAGAACTTGCAGAAGTTTCTGGACATAGATTAGGGCATCCCCATCTCTCTAGACCTCCCTGGTAAGAAATGCATGGGCCAGGAACTGGGGAGGGCAATCACAGCATGGCTTGAGCCTTCTTGAGAATCTCTGCACTAGAATTCAGGGCCATCTTTGTCCCACTTACCTTGGGTTTTGCTATGTAAATCACTGTTTCACTTTGGGTTGGGGTAATATGGGAGGGTGTGATTTGTGCTCTCTGCAAATGGTTAAGTTCAACAGACAGCATTTTCCACTGTGAATAGTCATTTATAAAGAACACTGATTTTCTTAATTTTATTCTGTGAAGTGCTACGGCAGGAATCATCTCTTTTACACTATTCTGCAGGGTTCTGATAAAAACTAATATTCATGTATTTTTACATAAATCACATGCTTGTTTGGCTCTAACTAGTAGTAGAAGGCAAAGGCATTTAAGCAGCACTTCTAGAAATTAAATTAGCTAACTGATGTTCATCTGTTTCCCCAGAGACACACAGCCCAGCTCAGCCAGTCTGGAAAAACCTCCCTTGACTCAACCCACAGCTGGATTAGCTGCTTCTCTAAAACATGAGGCACACACTGTTTTTCCCAATGCTTCCCTAGCTCGCTCTTATTTCCAAGAGGAAGAGTCTATATACCATTTTTAGACAGTACATTGTATTACATATTTCTTGGAGAAAATACAAATAAGTGAGGCTTATCTCTTGAGCATCCCTCTCTCCCCCCAAACTTTTGCATGCTATTTCTCACCCGAGACCTTATACTTTCCTCTGAAACATACTGTTCCCCATCCTCACCTGCCCTCCAAGTCTCTACACTATGAAGTCCAGAAAGTCTTCAAAAATCATTCATACATACTATTCGTTCCAAAATGCACTCAGAGCAGCCTGGACACTTCATCTATCAAAGAACTTGTCCCTCCCTCTATAATAATGTAATAGCCAGTTTCCTGGCATTCAGGACATGCCAGGCATACAGTAAAAGATCAACAATTATTTCCCAGGAGTACAAACAAAAATAAAAGTAAATTTATTTTGACCATATACAGATAAAAAAACACTGTTGATTTTGGTATACATCCTTTCATAGTACTTTTCCTGAATAAATACGCTATTTATCTAAATTATTTTACCTCCACCCTCAGAAAAGACTACACTGCACATACTATTTCTCACTTGCTTTTTTCAGTTACTACATTTTCATTAGATAATCTTGCTACCATATCATTTTAATGGTCACAAGAAACAGATGTTCCCTAATTTAAGCAATCCCCTACTGGTTTTAATTTTTCACTGTGATACCCAGTGAAATACACACGATACCCACCCTTGTGCCAAAAACAAATTCCTAGAATCAGAGTGGCTGAGTCAAATGGTATGTAAACTATTGTATACCAGTTATAGTATACATGAGAAGTTTAAAATGTGGCTCATCATTTGTTAAAGATACTGCCAGGATCACCATGACCAGAATGCAGCACCTGAAATCGTCATTTAAAAACTATCCAGGGGAGCAGAGGGTTGTTCAGCCCAGAAAATGTGAACAATGAGCCTGCTGGATAGGAAACAATACTTAGTTACTTCTGAGTACAAAACCGGAAACTGCTGAAAGAGATGGAAAGAGGTACTACTCTCTTAAATTCAAAAGAAAGGAATTTCTCCTAAGAACTATGAAAATGGGCATTGCAGCTACTTTTAAGTATTCAGGCAGGCAGGAATCCTGATGGAGTGGGATGGAGTGAGTGAGGGGGTTGAGGGGGAATATGGTGCCAGAGACACAGGAAGTCAGTCAACCAAAAAGGTCTATAGTGTTCAATTATACAATTTCAACCCTCCAGAGGGCTCCCCACTGCATTCTTTAATGAAACTATCAAAAAACCATGATTAAACGTCCCCATGCTAGCCCTAAGTACTATAGGTAGCGCATGGCATGTTCACTGCACCCAAACTGCTGGTGAGAACCAATTTCACCAAGAGGCAGTTCAGTCACTAGCTGCAGCGCGGTAACATACACAGCACAGTTGTACTTTGTAAGCCTTAAGTCTTTTCAAAAAATAAAGGATCTGACTTAACCTCACAGCCTATGATCCTCAATGTAATATATGTAGTAAGAAGAAATTACTGCAATGATACTATTTCTTGTAATTGCCTAATCTCCCTGGTTTTAAAGGTTACTAAAGGATCACTATCTCTTCCTCATTTTTTACCAACATTCATATGTAAACGAAGTAAGTTTCTAAAACACAACTTGTTTTTTTAAAGAAAAGTAAAAGAAGGAGGAACATAATTGCATGTCCTCGTCTATTCTATGCAAGTCCAGTTTCTTTACAAGGGGCGGGGGGGGGGGGGGGCATTCATGAAAGGACCAACAGAGTGCCAACATCAAGTCCTTAGTGGCTACGAATGAGGCTCTGCAGTCAGACTGCCTGTGAGTTTGACTCCTCCAACTTCTTTTTCTACATCTCTGACATGAGGTTAACAGTACCATGCAGACATGGATGGTATAAGGATTAAGTGAGTTAATATATGTAAAATACTTAGACTGGTGCATGGCACACAGATGGTGGCATAACACTTCCAGACTCCTATTTTCACCAGCAATGTCAAGCCTACATGTACTTCAAGAGGGATGAAATCCAAGACACAGGACCTTAAGTAAGCAATAAGTGCCGGTGAAGAGGCTATTTAAAAAATATAAGCAGAATCAATTTCAAATAGCCCACCTTTTAAAAAGTTCATTTATTCTTATTTTTTAATTTTTAATTTACTGATTTTTAGAGAGAGATAGAGAGAGGACAGGAGAAAGAAAAACATCAATTGTTGGTCCACCTATCTATACATTCATTGGCTGATTCCTGCATGTGCCCAGACAAGGGATCAAACCCGCACCCTGGTATATCGAGCAACATCCCAAACAACTGAGCTACCTGGCCAGGGATTATTTATTCTTTGAACACGAGATTTATGAGAGAGAAAGAGTGTTACCAAAAACATTGTGATCTTTGAATTTCGAAGACATACTCACTTGCAACAACAGAAAAGAAAATTTATTGAAATAAGAAATATTTTGTGCCCTGGCTGGTATGCCTCAGTGGACTGAACACTGGCCTGTGAACCAAAAAGTCACTGCTCTGATTCCCAATCAGGACGCATGTCTGGGTTACGGGCCAGGTCCCAGGTTGGGAGGGTGTGGGGGGAAACTGACAGATGTTTCTCTCACACACATCAGTGCTTCTCTCCTTCTCTTTCTCCCTCCAGCCCCATCTAAAAATAAATTAAAATCTTTTTTTAAAAAACTTGTATAACTTACCCAAGTTTCTTAAAGTTTCTGAAGTTGAAATGGATATATAAGGTATTGAAGCCCAGAAAGTACAAAAAAGTCACTATCCTATTTCATATTATTTCTTTAAACTCCAGTAAGGCATTTCAAGTGTTCCGTAGCCACACGTGGCTTGTGACTACCACAATGTGCCACAATGATCTCATACCATCTACAACACCACATTGAATTCCCACTCTCTTATATCTTATGAGGACAGAGAAATAGAGTTTATTTAATCTAAAGTTAGGTAGACTAATGGAAAAAATGGATTTAACACTGAGTGGCCAGGCCCAGGTTAGTCAGATTAGCAGCATAATCTTGGGATTTCTGAATCTTACTTTTTCTAGTTTGTAAAATCAGGTAATGCCACCTGCCTCTGGTTGGTTTGGTAAAGATTAAGTATGATGTTTGAAGTGTCCACCACTATTCCTGACATAGAGAAGATCCCCCTATTAATGCTGGTGGAAAAAACAAAAACTTGCCAAAGAGAGAACTGAACTTTCCAAGATTTTATGTTCATGATTAATTTAAATGACTACAGAGGTTTATCTGCTTGATAAAATATGCTATGTGATATGTTTACCTGGCCTTAAAGATGCTGAAGCTGTTCAGAAATCCTTCCTTGAAGAAATACAGCTTGGTGAAAAGTGCCCAGCCCAGAGTGACCGTGAGAAGGGTGCAGACCATCTGACCAAGGCAATTGCGGAGTGTGGACAGCCACGGCAGTCGCTGCAGCCAGTGCCGCCAGTGTTCCTGATGCTTCTGACTAAGCTTCCAACAGTTAGAGAACTGCAAGTGCTCACAGGTAGGCTGAAGATGATGTGGAAAACTTGTCAACATAATAATCTCAATTAAAATATTTTTTAAATCTTAAACAAAAAAATAAAAGTTCACTTATTAACCAGTCCTTTAAAACTCAGAATGCCTTTCATCATAGGAAGAAATTATTTCAAATGGTAACTGAGTTCCTAACCAACACAAGGGACTTAAACAAAATTCACTGGAATAGTCAATTTTTTTTAAGGAAAAAGATTAAGGAAGATGGCTAGAATCTGCTATGAGATATCATGGTGGAAAAAAACAGATTTTGCTATGCCACTCCAGAAGACTGGACAAATTCAAGGAGAAAGTTCTGCCACCACCATACCATAGCACAAACATGGAAACTCAAGTTGGAACGAAAAACCCAAGTCACGGCCTATAGTTTAGCAAGTGCTTGTTTTAGCTGTCACTTGACTGGCTCCAGAGAAAATAATTAAGTTTTAAGCTACAATAGCTGGGAGTCTGGATTTCTTGGACCTGATGAATTATGCACTATAAGGAACTCTGCAAATTAACTGAAACCAGGCTCTACTATACCAGCAAATTTGAGCTATGATGTAATTCTCACTGGCTACTAAAATAGGTCTGAAATTAAAGTAATCACATAATTAAAGGGGAAAAAACAGCTAGGTACAGAAAAATACAAAATTTCCCCCCATTATAAAACCTGTTCTTGACTTATGGAAATGCATCAACAGAAAAGGAAAAATATCCGGGGCAACTTCAAAAATCTCGAATACTATATAATGAAATTCAGAAATGGACTGGTCAATTTTCTTGGGTAAGATATATGTCTTTTTTTAGAAACCACGATCCCATCCCTAAGCAGACCTCTGAGGACATTTGAAAGTTTGAATGTAAATGTCAACTACAATTTACTAAAAACAGAACAAAAAAACAGATATTTGAACTTCAGGGTAGAAGGACAAGGTCAGGAGAAAAGATAGCTGTCAATCTTCCCTACCTTCCACTTACTCCCCTTTCCACTTGCCCCTCGTGCTTTCTTCCTGCATTTCTAGAATACTGTTCTGCCCTTCTCTTGTGAAATAATTCAACACTAAGGCATGGTGGTCAAGATAGCTTCTAAAGAGGAGCTGATAAGATTCTGTGTCTAGATCTAGGCACTAGGTTAAACAGATGCTCAGTTCCTTAGAGCGCCCACTATACATTACAATGTGTACACACTTCCACATGTGTTATACTTCAATAGATTTCAAAGATTTTTTAAAGCACCTGAAAATAAGTTTAAAGAAGACTGTACTGTTCTCATTCCCCCAGAATTTGGGCATGATGGAACAATCCCTAAGATAAAATATTGCCATCCCAGCAACCACTGCTTCATTGGTAATAAGAAAGGAGGCAGGTGGGTGGGCATGCAGGTGGGAAATCATGACCAAGATTTTGGTGCTGCTGCTGGGGTTGATGCACTCAACTCCAGAGGACATTCAGGACATGCCACACAACTGTCCCACCTGACTATAGAAGCACTTAAAGCATCTGCCATTTGTGACCTCAAAGTATGAAAATTGAAGGTACTTCCAACTGAAACCCAGGAACTGTTGGTACAGATTCAAAAAACCTAACATTTAAAAAAAGAGACAGATTTGGTTCCACACATGAGCCTCTAGAATGTAAACTTGAGTTCTTCTTTACATTGTAAAAATTAAACCAAAACCACAACAGTGAACACTTCCTTTAAAAAGTTCAAAGTAATGTATATGTATATATATACACATATATAACATAATGGTGTAAACACTCACACACTGCCCTAGTAATTCCTAAAATTTCATCTGAACTGGTAAACACATCTCTCATCTACAGAATAGTAGGTATTAAAGAAGTACTCCAAAGAGACAGAGTGGGGGAAAGGGGGAGAGAGAAGATAATGAGAGCAAGAATCCTTAAGACCTCTTGAACTCCATTTATTCTCAGTCAACAAGAACATCTGCTTCTGCCTATTACTCAACTACAAGGTTGCAGTGCACAGGGAAATAAGCGGCTTTACTCATACATCAGAACCCCATTCTGAGCTTGAAACTAAACTCTCCACAGGTGGAAACAAGACGACAAACACCACCAGAGAACAAAACCAATTTTAACTCTAAGTTGAACAACATCATAGGAAAAGATGAAGGCGAAGAATGAAATTTAGGGTGGTGAAAACTGTAAATCAGCAACCAAAGGCATCTACTTGTTTGGGAACAACTACAAATAGTGGGAGCCCCGCCCCACTCCAAAGTGGGGTGATAGAATCAGCCGGCATCAGCACTCTCCTATACCCATTCTGCCAGCTCAGGCCCTGTGACCTCAGCCTGCAGGGGTGGGCCCAGATGTGAACTGTGCTCAGAATAGGAAATCCCCTCACCTTACATTACACAAGAGTGAGACAAAGGTGGGTTTACAGTTGTGAGTAGGTGAAACAGACTTTATTCTTGTATTATTATTTATTTTATTGTAGTATTTTCCATACGAACAACTATAAAGCTGCTTTTGCCCCACCCTAGAAACATAAGGGGGCAAGGTTCAAGATGACCAGCCAACAGAAGCCTGCAGTGGACACTGTTAAATCCTTCCTCACAACTGCTATAACAATGCTAGCAATCTAGTTAACTTTCCTAAGATCGAAGGCCTTACTAAGCCCACAGCAACTTCCTCAGAACCGATTCAGTTTCCAGCTAGGAATTACAGGCAGGAAACTGTCCAGCCAAACCCCTGGCTTGTGCTCGCTCCCAGTGGGTGCCCCACAACCAATGCCAAAGGGAAACTCAACTGTGGTGACCCCAACCAAAACGGGTTTCAGAGGTTCCAGCCCAGTCATAAAAAACCTTAAAAGGGTTGAAACACCTGGTGACACAGTCACTCAGCCACTCTGTCCACCACAAGGGAGAGGATGCCCCTCCACAGACCTGGCACTGGACAGCCCCCCTGCCAGCACGTGCTCTGCACATAAACGTTGACTCCAAGAGCAAACCTGAGAATGCTCAGCCTGTGGCCACAACCTAAAAAATCAAACACCCAATAAACTGGCCAGGGCTGCTCCCTGGGTGAGAGTAGGGTTTGGAGCAGAGCAGCCTGGAGCCTATGAAGAAATGTTCAATAAATATTTGTTGATTGATATTTTTTTAAAGAGATGATTAAAGGGTTAGAGGGGGAAAGGCCATGATACAAAGGTCCAAAGTAAAGCATCAGTCATCTAGAAATGGGAGTCTGTGAAGGACCATTTGGTAATGGTCTGGCCACTTCTGAGAGGGCTATACCCACAAGAGCTGGCTTCTTTGTGGTGTCAGCAACTGGATGGACTGGGAAAGGCTGCCAGGAGCCTGGGAATCTTCTTGGGTTAGAGTCCTATAAATAAGTGACTCAATTACCACCTCTCTGGGAGGTTACCAAAACATGCAGGTTAATGTACCCAAATTACAGTGGGGAATCAGTAGATCATGTCCATTCTGTACCACCAACTCCAGAAGGAAAAAAAAAAAGGCAATGGGGTAGAAATGGGCCAGGACAGCTCAAGCTGGGTGTAGGAGGGCGGAGAAGCAGGGCAGACGACCCCAGTTATTAGTTAGGGCTGATTTTTGGGGGGAGTAACCACTACCACCTGCACTTATTCTAGGACTGCTTACAAGCAATTGATATTTATTACCTCCCTTAATTACCCCACAACAACCCAATGAGGAAGATACTATGCTGTCCCAGTTGAAAAAACAGAGAGCATAAGCAATTCACCCAAAGTCACACAGCTTAAACAAATGGCAGAGTTGGGATTTGAATCCAGTGCTCTTGACCACAAATTATGCACTGGGCTTAGCGCTGGATTCAAGGTTACCTATTACTAAACCTATGGCCAGGGCGCACCCCAGGTGAAGTAAAAAGATGCCTACTACTAACAATAACAAAGTAGCCCCTACACCTGAAATGTCATTGTCCAAAAAAATTTAAAGCTTCAATTACTGCCCTGTTCATCTAGCTTACCTTGTTTAATAGCAATTGGGTTCGGGGTTTTTCTAGGGGGCAGAGTATTGAGGACAGTATGAAAAACAAATGATTTACCATATGATTTTAATCACAATCATTTAAAATAATAACAAAGAGGGGCAACTCTTCTCACATTAGGTCTTATTTGACTGGGCAAAGAGAGCAACAAGCATTTTGAATGGTGTTTCTAATAAATTAATAAAAAACAAGCAGACAAAACTGCTAAACTTTAGGAAACCAAGCCCTAAGGATCAAAGGCATCCTCAAGAGGAAAGGCCAGCAGCCGCTGATGCAAGTGGACAAGTGAAGCTATGGCCACTGACCCACTCCCATTCCCCCCACCCACTGCTCAGGACCATCAAGGAGCATGCATGAAATACATAATCTCAGGCCCTACCCAGGCACACTGAACCAAGGCAGGCGTTTCATCGAGATCCTCAGGTGATTCCTACATTAATTTTGACAAGTGCTGCCCTATCACATGTATGCCTTAAGATATGGTCCTGCCTTCTACCAGAGAGCAAGTAGAGCTAGCAAGGTAAAGGAACTGACTGCTTTAAGGCTGTCAAACTAAACCCCAAATTTCCATAACTTATCTTTAAAAATTACAAATTAGAATTACCATTTTATTCTAATTCCTGCCATCAAGCGTGAACAAGAGGAAACTTCTTGAAAATTCCTTGTGGTTCATAACTGTCACCTACTTTGTAAATTAACCACCAGAAATCCTGTGATCATAATAAATTATTGAATGAGATTATCTGTTATTCTTTGTTGAAAGAATAACAGAAAGAACAAGGTAGGATGTCCTGTGTCAGATACCTAAGAAATTCCCACTAAAAATGGATCATTATGAAATCAATGAAGCTAGCAAATAAGAACATATGGGAAAGAGAGTAAAGAAACTTCAGTACAATAATCACACTAAATCAATATACAGCATATACATAAACCACCCTGAATATTGTCAAGGCCAAAAAAGAACATACACCACTAGGTTTTTAGCTCCTAAGGCTTCAGTGAACAGCTTTCTTCATCATTCTTAAAGGAACATGTTTTTAATAACTGTAAAATGAATGATTTGGATGTCATGAATCACCTTTTATGCAAAAGATCAAAGGGTATTACCTTTTCCTCCTATGTGGGAGTTATAAACCATTTTTCCCTTCAAAGATGGCATATATTCTTAAATTACTGGTGAAGAAAAAAGCACACCAACATACAATTCACCAACGTTGGTAATATATATTAATCACATTTTTAACTACTCTAGAAAAATAAACTCTCCTCTTTACACCCCGAACCACTAAACCAGTCACTGCCTTCACAGGCTAATAAGAGAATGCACCCAACACACCAAGGCAGCAGCTTCATTTCTTGATATGAATTTAATACTCAAGTATACATGCAATTTTTCTTATGTTTCAGACACTTACAGGGCAGCTAGAGTTCTGCACTTATTCTTCTTGTCAAACCACAAGAGGAAAGAGAATGGAATCATCTGGCATAAACCAATCCTTTTCCTCCCAAAATTACAAAAGGAAATTTATTTCATAAGCATATGGGAACATTTACTTTTGAACAAGGTTATAAATAGGTGCCTTGAAAAAAAATGACAGTTTTCATTCAAATTTTTGAAGCAAAAATAACCTAAGCTGTACACTACTGCCTTAGGAAAAGGAAGAGGAACAATTAAGTGGTAAAGGAAGAAACACAGTCAATTCAATATCAATGCTTCTTAGCTTTGAGTTTACAAATAGTCTTTAAAAAAGAAAAAGAAGAAAAATTACACTTAATGTTCAAATTTATATAACTATAATTCAAATATAGTTCCTATACTTAAAATGGCTTTAGACTACTGGCTGATCTGCCTCTGAGGTCCAAACTACCTGGTCACAGTTTTCAAATGGCAAGTCCGTGTTCCTACGTCTCTGTTCAGGGTCCAAGGGAGCTTAGGTTCAGCTCATTGTCTTTTGGAATGTGTAGTTATTGCCACCACGCCATAATCAAGCTGACCAACTTCTTTTGCTCATTTACATTAATTCTAGTCTTCAAAAGAAATATTTTTGCCAAAAACATGTGCAGTATTTCTAACAAAGGGGTTTTGCTTTTTCCTCAATGTAAAGGTAACTCTGATGAAGACATCTGCACTGGAATCACAAACTATTCCTCAAGAAATATGTCAAACTACTAGAAAATGCCATTCAGGCATTGGATTTGAATAGGGAACTTGGGGAGGGAAGGAACCAATCTTGTAGACTGTCAGACTATAAACTTAATTCTATAAAAGAAAATAAAATTTGGCCAAAATTCCCCACTTAATGTTACACTCTCACAATGGGAGATGGATTACAATTATCCATTAGTGTAATCTAGCCTCCATAGTCAATAAATAAATGTCATTTCCAGTCACTCCGATAAAACCTGGGTGAGAGGCCCAGAAAGAGATAGATAGAAATGAGAGTCTGTAAACATCTCAGGAACACAGTGATGACTGATTTCAAGCCAAAATGTCTAGAATTCATGACAGAAAGTGAAATGGCCATGATTAATACAGTCTAACTTCTAAGTGTATTAAAGTTATGCTAACATTCTCACCAGTCACTGAAAACAAATTTTTTTAAGTGAAAAAAGGGCTTAAGTTCCAACAGCTAACTCAAATCACATCCTATCATTGGGTAGCTTCCTTTCTTGGCCCTGGTGTTCCTTTGGAATTTTTAAAGACCTGGGATTTGAGTAATTATAGCCAGTTCAGAAATAGTTACTGAAAATCTAACTACCTATTACACTGCTTTAAATGTTTGCCTTTCAGTCTTCAGTTTGTAGAGAGACTGTGTAGGGAATCTTGTTCTTTTATAACCAGTATCTTCTCACCAATATATTCTGCTTCTTGGTTACCAAAACTCACTCACTGAAGAGCTAGCTAGTAACAAATGAGAACTCATTCCCTGACAGAGTCTGGGTAACCTGAACCCTTCTGTAAAAATTCTTTCAAATTAAGAATGCAAGCTTTGGAAAACACCAGGGGATTGCCTGCTCCCTTTCTCCACCCCTCTTACACACACACACACGCACACGCACACACTCACAGGCGAACACAAACAGCAGCAGGAGTAAAAACGCGGGTGCTTGGTCTTTGCAAATAGGCTCCACCATCCAGTAACTGGCTCATAAATTTCATTCATAACTTGAAAGAGAAAGGGTCCAAAACGAGCGATCTGTAATTTTAAATGTTGTCATTATTCTCCTGGCTGCAAGCGGTTAAAGGAGGCCTTGCAAGCTCATGAATTACGGGTGTAGTTTATTACTCTGAATGAGCTCAGAACAAGCAGAGTATCTCAGGAAGCTGGAGATCAGAGGGGAAGGAGGTCATTTGCAAACCCAGATGCTTCCATGGAATTAACCTTAAATGTCATTTATCCAATCAATAGTGGAAGGATCCTTTCTGCTCCCAGACCCTCCCCCCTTCCCTAACTGCCTACAGCACATGTTTAAGGTAGAGAAACTTTATACATTATGCATCTTTTCTTAAAATATATTTCAGATCAGGCTTTGCTAATTCTATTAGTCTTTAAGCACAGGATTTTAAATGCTTATGAGAGGAAAAGAATAGCAAAGAATTAGGAAAGACATACGTCCAACCTTCACTGTTGAGAAGTTTTCCAAAAGCTTTCAGTCCTCATATAACAGTTCCACACCATTCCAACCCCAAACTGAGGGATAAATAAACACTATGGAATAAATGGTTTATCCTTACAAATACTGAACTAATCAGAAATCACATTGCAGGCTTATCTTTAATTCTGCAAATGGAGACATCCATTAGGATGGAGAAACATTAGGTTGTGGGGAAAGGTGGGTACATTAAGCAGTTCAACAGTTACTTGGCAGCCATTCACACAGTGCCCGAGGTCCTGGCAGTGGCCAGACAGAACTCCAGTTCTCTGAAAGGGCAGAATGCAAAGTGATCATCAAGAAGGCACACCAAGTGCTAATCCTCAAGGCAACCAAGTCAGAGCAACAGAAAAAATGATTCAATACTGAACATGTCACATTCACCCACGCTCATACCCACCCCTTTGAAGTGAGGAAACTGGCAGAGGTTGCCTGTATAACTTCCGATAAAACGAGGATTGCTCTGGAAACTGCAATGGGGCCATCTGTGTGGTCCCCAAGTTACGGTGCAGTGGGAAAAAGGGAACCTGAAGACAAAGACCACAGGTTTTGGCAGATCTGGGAGGACTTGCTCTTATTTCCCCTTATAGGTCCAACTGAACGCAGGCCCATATGGTTTTAAGTTTCAGCTCCACCCCCTTACTCTAGAACAGGTGATAATACCAACTTCTGAGAGCAGAAGAGCTTAATCAGATAAAGCATAAGAGAACATGGCAAAAAACCTAGGGCTCAACAAATGTTTTGGTTCCCTTCCCGCTAAAACTGCCTGCCCCTACTATCCTTCCTGGAATTACTTCATCAGTATGCAGACCTTCTTCCTAATGACGCACCCTATGTCAAACACACCTGCACCTCTGCTGTAGAGAAACCTGAAATTTTAATTACCCTACTGTCACCTTCATTTTTACAAATTAGTTGTTGGCAGCAGAGACATAATTAGACTACACTCAATGCTCTTTAACAGCACTTTGGTCTTTCCCAAAGGGGAGTTCTGGAGAACCCTAGGTCCACAAAAGTACTCAAAATTGTGGTTCACTGATCCACTACATTTGAGAAATGTCAGGAGTAAACAGGTTTCTTTCCTTTAGGTTTGTTCATGTTCTCTGTGATTCTCTAACAAAGAATCCTAGTACCACAAAATCATTTGACTGCCAATGCTTCCTTCCCCTTACCTATCAAAACCAGAATATCTTTTCTCAGAATATCCTAGGAATATACCACACGACCCTGTCTCATTCAATTGGTGGTTTGATTTGGAGTTTTACTTGTGAAGAGGGTGCTTTACTAAGTAAGGTAAGTAAATGGTGACCGTCAAAAGTAAGCTATACTGAGTGCATAGGGTAAAAATACGCATTTGTTTCTTTTCTACAGCTCAAAGAAACTGAAAAAAATAGTTATCTTAACCCTCTGAGGTTTCAATTATACAAACAACAGAAAGTTATTAACAAAACGTAACTAGAGAAACTCATGGACTATAAAGTTCAAGTTTGCATTGTAGTAATGAACTCTTAAGGACCTTTACCAGAACTATCACTTCATTACAAACTGTCAAACAAAACCTACTAGTCACTTTTTTAAGAAGCTACTTTGTTTATTTTTACTATCAATAAAGATACTCAGAAAAGAGAGGAGAGTCCTGAGAAGCTATCTAATAAAGCAAACTAACAAAGTAAAAAAAAAAAAATCACTTGATTGAGCTATGATACAATTCAAACACAGCTGTGATCACATTTGATTACACTCTGATCACATCATTTCGTTGCTATATATTAGGAAAGAGTTGGATGATCTCCCCAAAAATGTCTTAGTTGCTAAGTTTCTGCTAAAGAGTTCCTGGGAGCAGTCCTTTAAGAAGAAAGTATTACACTGTAAATGTGATTTAACTGCCTTACATCTGTTTGTGAACAAATTTGGATTACTATAAGACAGCATTAAGAATATTGCATTATCCCGGTCTTTTCCTACTCTCTGAATTTTCTATACTACATATATACTCCTTTCAAAAGGAAAAACATTAACATGTAACATTTATAGAGAAAATATGGGGTTCACTAAATGATACCAGATTTTTTCCAACTGTCCTGCCAATTCTTAAGGATCAGCAGGGTGCTGTGTGGAAAGGATTCTCCAAAAGGACTCACAGCAGGCAAGGACCTGCCACAGCCATGGTCCACAGAAACAGGAAAAGGATGAAGCGAACTTACCAACCCTGGGGAATGGGTGGCAAATTTCCCTAACCTAACAATACTTGTGTGCTGTTTGGAGAGGACAGTCTGGGAAAGGACGTGACTTATCAAAGCATAAGCAAATAAAAGTAGTAGGTGGCTGACAGCTGAAAAGAAATACATAAGAACATCAAGTGGGAACAAAACCTACAAAGATGCCTTAGTTTAACTAGGTTGAGGAATTCATGGTCACACGAGCCAAGACAAGGACAAAAGCCACCCCAGGAGTGCTATGAACACTACAGTGTAAACAAAATGTAAAATAAAATTTAATTTTAAAAAGAAATCTTTAACACCACCTCAGAAAAAAAAAAAAAACATAAAACTGTCAAATACATAAGGGGCTGAGAAAAGACAAGATGAGCCTGGCACACCCTGAGGTGTCAGAAAGGAAGGAAGCACTCAAGGAATGATGAGGACCTGTTTCTGGGACACCAGAGACAGCTTAAAGGGCTTCCAGTATTAATTTCTCACTGACAACTGTCCTGTGGGGTTTTTTTAAGAAAACAGTCTTATAAATGGTTCAGAATTTAAGTATGTGGTGGAAGAGGGACAAAGAAAGTGAGGAGAGAATACAGTACAAACATGATAAAATGTTGTCATAGAAATTATTTGTACTATTTTTGCAATGTTCCATTTAAAACTAAGTTTTAAAACATACTACAAAGTAAGAAAAAAGCATGAGAGAGAGGGGAAGAAAAGTCATAGGGAGTTCTGAGAGATAGAAGACAATAAGCGTATCACTGCTTTATAAAGATTCGCTGCTGCTGCTGCCTTCTCTGGCAAAATCTGCAAGCTCAAATACTCCAAAAATGATACCATTAATGTACACAAATGCCCAACGGCAGTAACTTATGCCAAGAATAATAAAAAAGTAGCATTTACTTCAAACTAATAAAAACGTTACTGACAAAGCCACTTACAAAACTGCTACTGACAAAGGCATTTCTATTTTTAAATTACTCCAAGGACAGAAAAGTCTTTTTGGACTGAAAGAAGCAAGATCAGAAAACAAAGAACACTGGAGAAAAAACACCTTTCTACATGAAGTTCTAGCCTCACAACGGGGGCGAAAACCACAGACCTGGCAGAAGTGATCCCTCTTTTGTTTTGGGTTATTGCATTTTGTTCACTTGTTTAGAGCCCAGGGTGAAGAGATTCATTCATGCATTCATCCTCGTATCTCCTTTGTTTGTCCTAATTGTTGAGAAGTTTATCCGCATGCCAGGTCTCTGAATCTTGTTTTTAATTTAACTTAAAACACACACACACACATACATACATAAAAAGCCCTGGCTGGTGTGGCTCAGTGGATTTTCAGCACTGGCCTGCAAACCAAAAGGTCGCTGGTTTAATTCCTGGTCAGGCTACAAGCCTGGGTTGCAGGCCAGATCCCCAGTTGGGGGCATGCGAGAGGCAACCAATCAACGTTTCTCTCATACATTGATGTTTATCTTCCTCTTATTTCTTCCTCCCTTCCCCTCCCTCTAAAAATAAATAAATAAATTGAAATTTTGGGGATGCACAAAAAATAAACCATTCAACCATTTCTCCCACGCACAACACCCATCTCTTGCAACCATCAATCTGTTCTCTGTATCCACTACTTTGATTCATGTTTTTTTGTATATACAAGAGTCCACTCATGAAATTATACAGTATTTACCTTTCTCTGTATGACAACTCACTCAGTATATTGCCCTCAAGTACCATCCCTGTTGTCACAAACAGCAAGATTTCATTTTTATGGCTGAATACTATTCCATTGTGGGTACACAACTCCTTTATCTATTCATCCATCAATGGATGCTTAGGTTGCTTTCATTTCTTGGCTTTTGTAAATAATGATGCAATAAACATGAGGGTGCCAATATCTTTTAGAATCAGTGTTTTCATTTTCTCTGAATACCCAGAAGTAGAATAACTGGATCATATGGTAGTACAATTTTTAATTTTTTAAGAAACCCCCATGCTGTTTTCCATAGTGGTTACACCAATTCACATTCCCACCAACAGTGATCCAAAGGCCTGGCAGAAGTGATCCCTCTTTTGTATGTTTATGTGAGACATTTAATGTTTTTTAAATGTAAAACCCTAATCAGCACAAAAGTGGTTCAGTGGTGAAACTATTAAACTATTTGTCATCATAGGGCAATTTCCTCATAAGCAAGACTTCCAGCAACACCAGTATTATTTCCATCACACCACAAAGCAAGTACACAAACTAATTAGTGTTCAACTACACAAGCTGAGAAGACCATCAAATCGCATCCATGTCTCTGAATCCTACAATCAGTTAGTTAGTTTAGTTAGACCATACAATCTTCACTTAAGGGCCAGAGTAAAATAACTAGCTAAAAAGGACTCTTTTTGTTTTCCTATTAAAATGTCCCTAAAGTGTTCATTTTTCACATTTCTGAAAATCTTACCATTTATAAAAAATTAACTTTATTAACATTGGAAATGACACATCTGGTCATATCAATAGTCTGCATAATACAAAGAGATGGTTATATACCTGGAAAACTCACAAAAGACCATGGTGGGTAAGTTCTAGTTAACTGTTATGGTACTTTCCATTAATCTAAGTCCTTTAAGCAATTTTAGGTTTCTTCTTCCAGAAATCATATAGGTGTAAAGAAAAGGTTCCCTGACCCTGACCAGTGTGGCTCAGCTGGTTAAGCATCAACACTGCTAAGCAAAACATTGCAGATTGATTCCCAGTCAGGGCACATACCTGGGTTGTGGGCCTGGACCCCAGTTGGGGATGTGTGTGAGAGGCAACTGACCAACGTTCATCTCCCTTTCTTCCTCCTTCCCTTCCCCTCTGTCTAAAAATAAATAAAAGTCTGGAAAAATGTATTTTTAAAAAAGAAAGAAAAAAAGAAACGGTTCTCTGAGTTCATTACCTTCTCTCCTAAAACAGCTTCTGCTCCAGGACCTTCCCTCTGTTCCCAAGCTCCCAAGATGCCCCCCAGATGACCCTCCTTCCACCAAGTCAATTCTCTATTAGGAAAAATCAGGTAGAGGCCCTAACAGTTCACCCCCCAGTCTACCACACCTCAGCTTAAAAATCTTTAGGTTTATGACCACTGACTCTTTACTACTGACAGGAACAAATTCTACCTCTCTGACCTGGCCACTTCCCCTCCCCTACACTGACCTCTCTGCTCCAGGAAGAGTACACACTGACACACAGACGCAGGCACGCACACTGCTCCGACCCTGTGCTTTCACTCCTCCTCTCCCTTGGGCCTGCAATGTTCTTTTTCACCCAGCTTTTCTAACGAGTCAAGCCCCAGCCTTTTGCCTAACTAACTTCTACTCATCCTTTATAAGAAACTGCCTTGCTTTAGGAAGTTCTCCCTGACCCACCTACCTCACTCCTGAATGTGTTAGGCACCTCCTTCCTGGTAGCTTCCACCATGGCCTGTGCATGTGCCTCAGTTCACCGACATATTATAATTGTAAGTTTGTGTACCTGTCTCCTCTACTAGACAGTGAGCGCCCTAAGATAAGGGGATAATTTTGCTGGAGATTCTAGGAAGCAATGTTTACTAAATAAATAAAAGATTATTGAACAAGGCCTTATCACAAACATTCACAACGTCCATTTGTAAGTAATGCCCACTAATTCCTTAATTTACAAAATACAAGGACTATCCAGAAGGTATCCAGCCATGTACAACAAAAAATAGACACAGTTTTTGAAGAAGATAGAAGATACAAGAAACGGTACATAGGACAATGACACCTCAGCCCCCTTTAAAGTAGGAGCCTTGGGACTTCACACAGTTCTCACAATCACCATCAGCTACCCCATCATATTTTTTTAAATCTCAATGATGATCTGAAATCTCTTCCCTTACAAAGGTGCTTTTAGTTTTGGGGAAATCCAGAAGTCTCAGGGCACTAAATCTGGGCTGTAGGGGGGCTGAGTCACCTGGGTGATTTGATGTTTGGCCAAAAAACTCTGCTCAAAATGTGATGCATGAGCTGGCGCACTGTCGTGATGAAACTGTCAATCACCAGTTGTCCATAGCTGCAGCCTTCTGAATGTTTGAGCTTAACACAAAATCTAATGTAGATTTGTTGCTCTACTTGCTCAGTCATTTTGAATGTGATGGCCACACAGTACACATGCTCACTCAACACATTTGTCTACCATCCCCACTGGCTAGTACAGTGAAGTCATCATTGTTCAAGCCTGTGCATTCCAGTCCTCTCCTTGGCTTCCAGGTTACATCAATGTCACAGAAACCATTCTCATTGTATTAACAATGCCTGGGCTTTTCCCAAATAGACCTAGTATTTGTCCTTTCAAAGAACCTAAGTTCTTTATAAATGAATTCTAAAATAACTTATTAGTAGAAGTTTAACCCATTACCCATTTGCCTCAAAAACACTTGCCAGCAGTGCTTGTGGCTGCAGCATTTAGCCTGAAATAACTTGCAGATCACAGTCCTAACCTTACCCACAAGATAGCTAGCTTTTATTATTATTTTCACATCACTCTAATATACTGATAGTTTTTGGAAACAGATGATATCGTTCTATTTATAGCATTGTTTTTAGTAGTGGCAGCAAGCTGTACTTTTTTTATCTAAATGGGAAATGGGTTAACAAGTATCAACAGGTATCACAACTTAGCTAAGAGAAAGGAAAAGTGGTTGGTTTTCCTCAAAACACAGCCAGACTGCCTTAACAGTATGAACTTATAATGCCTAACAAGGCTTGTCATTTCTACAAATCAGCTCAAGATCTGCAGGAAGAGATCTTTAAGGAAGAGATATACACTAATCACCAATATCGAAAGTTAATTAACACTTTAAGACACCCTACTCCAGGAACCCCCTAGTAAACTATCTAGAGACAGGTTCAAAGGCATCAAAAGGCATCAGCCCTTGAAGGGAAAGGCATCTTCTTCCCATGAGGCCTTCAACTTAAAATCCTGTGCATTTATGGATGTAAATAAGAAATTAACCAGATTAGAGCTAACCGTAGATTATTTTTAGGACACACGACTTCCAAAATGCAAACTGTTTTCAAAGCTTGAGGGCAAATTACAGTCCTGAATAGATTCAAGAACTTTTTATACTTGCCACTACACATGAAAATCTTTCTAAAATTATGTCTTACCTTGAAGTAAGAAAATACTAGGGTGGGTGGAGATAGAACATTGTACAAGGAAAAGAAATGCAAATGAAAAAAAATTACAATAAAAAATAAACTATATAAAAATATATTATAACTTAAACTTCCAGGTGACTCTGAATTTCTTAACTTTAATATTTAAATATTCCAGGGGGCTCTGGGGTGCTGTAGTGAAACAATCATCGCCTCTTTTCTGGTAGCAGCAGTTACACTTCCCATGAATCATTTGGCAAAATACAACAAAAGGCTTTAAAATGTCCATTTCCATTGACCCAGGGACTCAGTAATGAGCAATCTATCCTAAAGGAAATAATAAAAACTTTAATGCATAATACATAAAGGTGATCATTCTTATTTACCATTATCAAAATTAAAAACAATGTAAAACTGTAGTGGAATGGAAAAAAATAGCAGTGGTATATTCATACATGTCCACTGAAATTGTTATTGTTGAAAAAAGAAAAGTAATTATTTTAATGCCTCACTTGACAGAACTTTCATACCAGGGAAGACCTAGATTCACTCAGAATGAAAACCTAAAATGAAGGAGTTGTTTCAGAAAAGGAAGAGATGGCAATGAAGAGGGGTAAAAAATTGTTTTTATGGAAAGTATGTAATAACATATGGAAATGTTTATGATAACAACTAGTTGAAAAAACAAAGGAACAAAACTGTATATACAGTAGGATTACAAAACAATACTTGCATGGAGGGAAAGAACAGCTGTAAAAAAAAACACACACACACAGCAAAAAACACTTACAACAGTTGGGTGGGGTAATGGAACTAGGGATGCCTGGCTCCAGATCACTATGATTTGGGGTGTCACCAGCTTTCTGCTCCATCCCTCCTTTAAAGGTCAATGCTCCCTCCTCCTTTGTCTGAGAAATTCCCCTTCCTGAGATAAGTGCTACTTCAAGACTGATAATGGCTGGGAAGTCACACCATTTAAGTCACTTAGAACTACCTGCAGGTGAAAGTGGCAGAGTGTGCCTGTAACGATTCCTTCCCTCAATACAAAGGTATACCACGTGTGAGAAGTGAAGGGTTTTTTTGGACAGCAGAGTCAAAACTACCAAACTACTAAACCATTTAAAGGAAGCAGTGCCATTGGGAGCGTGAACTCTCATGGTTGCAAGATGGTACAAACACTTGAAAGAACTGTGGCCATTTCTTGTCAGGTTAAATATACACTTACTTTACAACCAATTACACACCTAAGGACATACCCCTAAGCAATGAAAACTTCATGATTCCACATTGCCTTGAACTCAAATGCTCATAGCAACTAACAACCAAAAACTGGAAGTATCAGAGTCTATCACCCAGCAAGTGGATAAACCGCAGCATATCCATACAATGGAATATTATTAAGCAATAAAAAGAAAATGGGCTGATAAATGCAACAACACAAATGACTCTGAAAAGATCATGCTGAGAAACACAGGTAATACTTACCTTTAGTTACAGAACCAAAACAGTGGCTGGGAGGAGACACAGAAGAAACTGAAAAGGGCACAGGGGAACACTTTCAGAGTGATCAGCATATATTTCACTGGAGTATTAGTTACAGGGGTACATGCCTGTCAAAACTCAAAGAACTGTACACTTGAAATGGCTGTGTCTGATTGCATGTAATTATACATCAATAGACTCTTGCTAATTTGGCTATCAGCAAAACTAATAATTTTTATTTTAATTTTTATAATTAAAATAAATGTAGGATCTTTAGGACAGTTTTTATAATTAAAATTAAAATTGAGGTTAATATACTAAGACTCTTCTCCCTCCCTCTTTCCATTAAGATACATGGTCCACTGTCTTATCTATTTATCTGTTTTTCCTCACCAAATGCTCCATTATTAAAAAGGTTAATAACCCCATGATGAGATCATCAGCTTGGGTGCCAGGGCAATTAGTATGCCAAAGGCTGAGGGCCTTTTCCTCCCCTCCACACTAACTGCTTTAGGGTCCATTCTTACCTTCTTCCCCCTACAGAAGGCAAAAGTCCAAATCTGATTCCCCTTTGTAACCCCAGAGGGTTTCCTTAAGGCCTAACTATAGAGGAGAAAAAAACCATAAGTAGAAGCTAGAAGGGGAAGGAAACCCCCTCATTTTTGTAAATGAGCAGGCTATGGCCCAAATATGTTACACATTCATACATTTAATAGGCACTGAGCACCCACTATGTGCCAGGCACTGCAAGGCTGTGGGACTAACACCCCATGCTCATGTAATATACATGAATACATATATAAAGTGTGTTCATGTGAAATTTACATATATAGATATGCAGGTCTTACATGCCACTGGAAGGGATTCAGACAAACAAGTGGCACATCTGTACTCTTCCCTGGTCATGCTGTACTTCATATCTCTCAACATATCCACCAATGTGCCTTATGTGTGGGCCCTGGGTGCCAGTTCTCGGGATTTTTGCATACAACATGAGCTGCTAACCTAGAAAGGCCACCTGAGGACATGAGGCCAAGTAAGACTGTGCCTGAGAACAGTGAAGTCAAGAGGGCCCCAGGCAAGGGAAACAACTGCAGGAGGAGAGAAGAGGTCCAGGGGGTTCAAGGAGAAGATTCACGGAGGTTCTTTCTTGAGTCTGTGAACTTGGACAAAAGAAACTGCATGCTCATTTTCATTAATCTCTTACAGAAATTTAGCATTTCTTTACACTATAAATGTAGGCAATAAACCAGAAATACAAGTGCCTGTGAGTTTCATTATCAGAAAAATTGTAAACACTCATATCACATTACAGTGGTTTCAGAAAGCATGAAATACTGTTTGCTACCATCACTTTCAAATTACAATAATGAGACACCATTGTGGTTTGTTACTTGAGGATTCAGAAGCACAAATATTACCATATCACTAATTTTCTTTATAATATTCTGATGGCTATATTCAATGTAATGGGCTCCCTTTAAAATCCTGGGTGTTTAAGCATTTGGAAATGGGTGCACAGAATTCAACCGACTACAAAACGTTCAAGTGCCTATGGGATAAGGAAACAGATATGTAGTGGGAGCAAAGACAAGAACAAAAACCAGAAAAGCTCAAGCCTTTTTTTTGGACTTGGGGTGAGCGGGTGGGGAAGAGCAGGGTGCAGAGTTAACAGAACCTGGCCAGAATGCCACACTCACACTATGAACAATGAGAAGCCTCTGGTGGGTGCTAAGGTGGTAACATTACTTTCACTGCTATCTGGAGAAGGGGTGAGGGGCAAAGGGGCAAGCATTGAACATAAGGCAAGGTACAGGAAAATAAACTGGCAGGCTAATGCTTCCCAGTGTCAGCTAAGGTTCTGGTGGGCTATGCTAGAGAAGCACAGAGGTAGCACTTTTAGAAAACAGTCATTTGAATAGAAATGCTGTACTGAAAGGAAAAACTCCAAATTTAGTATAACCAATACATAAAGAATCATCCTAGTCATATTTCTGAAGTTGCAGGTTGCTGACTCAACCAGCATAAATCTGCTATTTCTTCACTGAGTGGGTTTTAATACTCAAGTCTAATACATAATATATGTTATGCCAGCAAAAATTGCTGTATGAGAGAGTCCAAAGACTGCAAACTGTCTTACTGCAAAATGAATTATATGGAGGCAAAAGGTTAGAAACACAGGACATTGACTTCTTTTCTAGAATTCAGTTATCCTATAACCTCACATACTAGGGAATATGTTAGAGAAGTAAAAAAATAAAAGAGCGCTCCCTAAGAAAAAGCAATTTCAAAGTTTATGGACAAAAGCAACGATACTACTTACCATGGAGGCCCAGTCCCATAATCAGAGACTTTTTAGCTTTCCTTTACACAGTGTAGCCTAGTAACAGGTTTCCCATATTATAATTAATTACATGATAAAAATAAAAACACATTCACAGTAAGTGGCAAGTGTCAACAAAACTAAGGAAGAACTTAGTAGGGCAAAATGTCTAAAGTAAAAATGTTTTTAAAGCAGTCACGGTCTTTAAAAGAAATATGATGGATGGTAAATATGTACAACGGATAAAAGGCAAGCTACCCTGAAAGCAACCTAGGCAAAAGGCTCCAAGCCAGTCCCCCACACAGACTCTAACCATTGTAAATCTGACCACAATCAAAGCTATTTTATCTAGAGGCAACTCCTAGTTTTATCTGTTAGTTTTATCCATTTTCTACCTTTGATGTGTATAACAATAGCGCAATAGAAGCTGTCCCCTTTATCTCCGATTTTAGTAGGTAGGTAGAGATAAACCCTAAGGTATCCATAAAATGTGTTTGTCAGAATTCATTACTGGAAGTTTCCAGAAAGCTGAGGTTCATACCATTTTTGTGGCTAATGTGAAGAATGCAGAGAGGATTAAGAAATTGGAGAGCAGAATTTAACTAGATGGTAAATAATAAAGAGAACTTCTTAGAGAATATTTTCATATTCTTAAGGTCAGAAAGGCATTCCTGAGCAAGACACAAAACCCACAAAGGAAAACCAAACTGAACTACAGAAAAATTTAAAATGCCTGTATAAGAAAAAACACAATAAACACAAAGGATAAAAAACAAAGAGAAACACTGATGAATTAATATCCAAAACATAGAGTTCTAACAAAAAGCAGTAAGAAGAAGACAAACAAATCAATATAAAAATGGGCAAAAGGCCCTGACCGACGTGGCTCAGTTGGTTGAGCATTGTCCTGCAAAGGAAAAGGTCCTGGGTTTGATTCCCAGCTGGGCCACATGCCTAGGTTGCCAGCCCCCATCCCTGGCTGGGGCCCAGTCCCAGGATGGGGCACATGCATGAGAGAGGCAAGGAATCAATGTTTCTTTCCTTCTCTTCCTTCCTCCCTCCCCCCCCAAAAAAATAAATAAATAAATTTTTAAAAATAAATATAGGCAAAAGTTATGAACAAAATTAACATGGACAGCCAACAGACCGATGAAAAATGTTCAATACAGAAAAATGCAACTTCAACAACGATTAGTCACATTTCATTCACTAGCAGAAAGTAAAGAAGTGTTGGCAAGAACGAAGAGAAATAAAGACCCATACACTGTTAGGGTTGTAAACTTATTAAACCTTTTCAGAAGGAAGAAAAACACTTTCCTGCTATAAAAACTGAGCACATACCCTTGGACTCATCACCTCCAATTCAATCCTAAGCCAATATGCCCGCATGTGTGAAAGATGTACAAAAAGAAACTTGCTTTTCGGTAAAAACTGCGGAAACAACTTAAATATCTACTGACTGCCTCCAAGATGCCAGGCACTCTCCTAGGAAGCAAATCATATGGCAGAAGTTAAATACATCACAGCACACGGGTGCTGTCAGATACTACGCAGCATGAAAGAATAGCATGGGAGGATCTTCAGGACATAGTTAAGAGAGAAAAGGCTAAATCACATGGTACCCCACCATTCTGTTTATACAAACAAGCCAAAAAAGAAAGAAAAGGAAAATCTATATCTCTATCTCCACAAAGCATGACTGGAAATACACAGAAAGGAGGCTGAGTGGGACTTCATATTTTGCTCTGAAAACATCAGAATTTGATCTTGAACTTTGTTTCAAATTGAAAATTAACTTGAATTTCATACCCCAGAATGTGTTCACATTGTTTTTGTTTGACACTAAGTTACTTCTTACTGGTATCATGTGAATCAAAATGCAGTGAAAAGTGACAATCTGGGGCAAACGGCTCTTCAGGTCACCTGGCCAAGCCACTTACTAGCCACAAGGGCTCTGTAAGCCTGCATGCCCTCCCAACTCCTTTGTGCCATCTCCCAAACCCATGATACATTCAACTCTCCCACACCAACAAAAATCAAACACTGACATACTTAAAACTCTCCACTATGTTCCCAAATCAGTTTTCCAAATACCAAGTAGCGCATAATAATAACAACACTGAGTCATTGTTTACACAATGGCATGACTTGGTATCAGCTGGATTTCCAGGCAATACATAGGCGGTGCAGCAGCAAAACTCACATGTTAAAACCGAAGGGTTACAGCCCTGTACTTATTAGCATGTGATGGTTCAGAAAAAACTGTTGCATCAACTACCCTTAATGTAGGTTCAGACACTCTACTTGAAGATTATCATCACCAACAACAATCTCCTATAAATGTTTTACAATAATCGAATTGTTGTCCCTTATACTGACAGCCAATTCATGATCTTTTTAATTCAGGAGAAGGAGAGAATAAGGAAAAGAATTATAGTAACATGAGTACCTAAGATCTAAATTTTCTCCTAAAATGGAAGAAAAAAAACAAGAAACTAATTTTTCAATTTGGCCCTGCTTTAGTTTAACTCGAACAAACTGCTACAGCTGAAAGAGAGCCAACATTTACTTTGGCAGAAAAAAACCAAACCCATTGAAGTTAAGTTTTTTTTTTACTACTGAAGTACCACAACACAAGCAAGAACATGTTTATTTTTCCCCTTTTTCAATGGATAACCTATAGCACCATTACACATTTCCCAAAGTCACTGACTTGAGAGGAGGAAAGTAGACACTGAGTAATGTGCAGACACAACATTGTGTTAATCTTTGCGTCTAGGTGATTAGTAGCCAGATGTTCATTATGTGAACTTCCACATAATGTAAAAAATTGGGGATAAGGATTTAATCAGTTCATCTGGATGAACCCAGGCTAATATGAGTTTATGTGGAAATTAGGATAACAACAAACATTTACTGCCTGTCAATTGCCAATAGACCCAAAGATAAGCCATACAGGTTTTTTGCTGTGAACACAATACTATGCCTTTGCTCATGCTGTTGTCCCAGAACAAAGGCCAAGTGCCCAACACACAGTAGATGCTCACTGGTAATATCGACAATGCACAGTGGGTTCAGTGAACACTCTGAACCTTTGTGGAAGGGGCCCAGCAGTTGACCACTAGTGAAATGGAAAAAGGGAAGGGGCAATATAGCCATAACCTTAAAGGACCATGACCTTGACAGGAAAGAGACAGAGAAAATGAACAGGAATATATGATGCAGAAGGTGGCCCTAGCATAAGAGTGATCTAATAAAGAGTTCCAGGTAATACTTAAGAGTTTAGCTTTTATCCCACAAGCAATAAAGGGCTATGGAAGATTTGAGCAGAAAAATAACTTTAAAAGAAAAAGGTAACTATGACAACAGTAGGGAGGTTAGAGAGCAATACCCCATCATCACTGACCAATCAACACAAGTGCAAACTGATAATGATATAATTTAAGTACCACCGTGCTGGGAGAGCCAAGAGGAGCGACAGCAGAATTTTAATAAAGTAGTGTTTGTAAAGGTTTTATGCATTAGTACGAAGGGAGATAAAGAGTAATATGCTTGATTTTCGATGACATGGACAGATCTAGAGTCTACATTGTACTGTGCCAAGTGAAATAAATCAGAGACAGATAAATACCATATGATTTCACTTGTATGCAGAATCTAAGAAAACAAAACAGAAACAGACTCAGATACAGAAAACCAACTGATAATGGCAAACTTCTACCTCCACACAGCTGATCAATCCTAGAACTCTTTCCTCCTCTGGCTGTCCCAGTGCTCAGTATATGACAGTGTCAAATCACTGGGGACACACTGACAGTGATTTAAATAACTCCCTAAATGCAATGGCAGGTATATGCCTTGTCTCTCCAGAGACACTTTAAACTCCTTTTGGACAAAGATCATGTCTTCTGCACCGTGTTAAATTTCCCAGACCACGTAGCATGCTTAAGCATTTTAACAGGCATGCAAAATCTGATTGGTCTGCACTGCCCTGGTTTTTCTGTGAGTCAACCCAAACTGGACATGCAAGGGGACAGGGACTAACACGAAATTAAATTAGGTAGGACATTTATCAAGTCTAACTTCTGTTAAGTTAGGTACCTTAAAGGTGAAAGGAAAGAAGGAAATATCCGTTCATCTCCTTCCCTCCAGCATAGCCTCTTTTCCTCATTAGCATCATAGAGAAATGCAAGGCAATTTTCCAACTTTTCTTCGGAAAATTAAGGCAGTTTTTTCCCTACAAGCTGCTTTTTGAACATTCTGTATCTATATGGTAGCACTAAACAGCCTCACCACAATACTTGTTAACATTTTTTTTTCCGGAGAAAATATCCCCATTGCCCCAAAGCCCCACTATTCACAGCTTAATTTGCAAACCCCATTAGACAAAAGTACCAGAAAATTGTGCGTCCCGTTTCATGCAGCACCTTCCCTGCAGCAGTGACACAAGCAATTAAGCTAATATGCCTGTGTCCCAAGAGGAAGAAAGGGGACAAAAGTCTCAACTTTTATAAATGGAATGAAATTTCCCTCCACTACAGAAGCAAGGTTCAGAGAGTGAGAAAAGGGAATTGCAAGGCAGTTAAATTCACTATTTAATAATACAAGACCATAATCAACTGCAAGTCCTTGAACTTACATTATGCCTTTCTACTGGGATGCTCATGTAATTTCAAATGTATTACTGTAAAATCCTGGTCACTGGAGATGCAAGAGACTGGGGGGAATAAAATGGACTTTAATTAAAATATGAATAATCCAAGTCCAGCTAATTCAAAGCATCTGACCTGAACACCTAGTCATCTGGCAAACAGCAGCTGCTTCCAATTACAAGCAATTTTGAATTAACCGGTATCAGTTTCTAATGAAGAAGCTGGGTATGTAGGAAATTTTCCAATTCAGCTGTATACAGCACATGGCCTTTAAAAAAGAAAAAAAAAACACCAAAGATCCAAAGGCCTGTCTATATAACCTTATTCTAGGTCAGGGCAGTTTTTCAGCTTGTACTTGTCTTTGCCTCTAACCCCCAAAGGCCAGTCTTCCTGTTGCTCCTTGTACTCTGCTCTCCAGTCTCAGATCCGAACACAGACACTTCACAAGGCAGATGTGACTGCTATTCCCACTGCCTGCACACCTCCTGTCTCTCTTCTGGCACCCAAGGGTGTGACCTCAAGGTAACCCAGCAAAACCTATTTGTAAACATAAGACACAAAATGGGAAGCCTGAAAGCCTCTTGAAGTCCAGTGACCTCTCCAGAAACACCAAAGCCAAAGACCTAACCAAAACCTCCTTCAGCCCAGAGACTCACACCAGCCTCCTGGAGACAGAACATTCCAGAAGACTGTCTGGCTTCTGACTGCAGGTGGAGCCTTACACCATCAGATTCTCAATAGCTTTCTATGGGTCCCACTGATGTGGCTGGTGGAAGAGCGGAAAATAATAGGAAGGGGGAAGTGGAAACATCCAAAATCTCCTTCACAAATGGAGCAATGACCTAAAAGTGTCAAGCAGCAACAGTGAAAGAAAAATCGAGAATCATAAGTCAGCCAACTGAATTGCTGGCTCTGGTCTTTCTGAATCACCCCTTCGTACATAAAAACTCAACTTCTAAAATCTCCCTCTCACGTCCTGGGCCACTATTTAATAAAGCACTCTGGGAACATCAGTTAGTAGGCTGTGTTAAATTATCTGAATGAAGGCAAATTAATTGGATCTGAGAATCTGACAATGCTTGCTGAACTGCCCTTTCCCCACACAGGCCTGTTTTACAAATAGAACATGTTTCTTCAGAACAAATTACTAGATAATATATAGAGACCTTTACCTTTTCTGTGAAAATAAGAATCACTTAATTCTCCAGTTAACAGGCAAAAATCCACCAGTTTCTTCTCACACCTCTACAGAATCACTCAAAAACATTAAGGACATCCCCAAAATTCTCATAAAATGCACAGAAAAAATACATCTTAATGTCCCAAAACCTGATTTTTAAAAGACAGGAGAGAAAAAAAGATACAGAAAAACTTTAAGAGGTACAGAAGGGAAAACAAATTAAACCATTGTGTCCTTCGGTGAGTCCCCTCACAGAATGAGGCTGATCTTTAGGGATGCAAAACCAGGACACTATTAATTTACATCATTTCCAAATATCATGCTTCAAAAAAAAACTGCCTGTAAAAACAATGTTTTAAAGAACACAAACATTATTTGAAGATCACTTCTTTTATAAGTAAAAGCTTACACTGTCCCAGAGGAGACACCAGTGGGGACATTTGCAGAAGTAAAAGATATTATAAACACACATCCCATTTATAAATCTTTTAACATTTGGCTATTTAATTCAGTATGTTTACAGAGAACCCACCATGTGTATTCATTATTGTTAGCAAACAAAAAAGTATTTTTTTAAAATAGTCTCAAGACAGCAGTGAACATTAGTGTGAGGAAGATGAGACATTCAGTTAACTCTTAATATGAAGAAGCTGCAGTGTTTCCAGGCAAGGTCCCCCCAACACCCAGAAACTAATAAGTAAAAAATAAAGACCCATAAAAGCCAGTAAGCACCAAGTCTGAATAGTTCAACGTCCTTCTTCATAAATAGCCACTTAATAGGTTTTATTTTGTATGCTGATAACAACACATAAATGTAATCTCAACCTAATATCACACCTTCTAACCCAAAAGAAAAAAAAATCATTAAGATTCTGCTTTTAACACTTGGGAAAATAATTTTTTAAAGAAATTAGCCCTGGCTGGTGTAGCTCAGTGGATTGAGCGTGGGCTGCGAACCAGGCATCGCAGGGTCGATTCCCAGTCAGGGCACATGCCTAGGCTGCAGGCCATGGCCCCCAGCAACCGCAAATTGATGTTTCTCTCTCTCTCTTTCTCCCTCCCTTCCCTCTCTAAAAATAAATAAATAAAATCTTAAAAAAAAAAAAGAGAAAAATTACTGCAGGAAGGGACGCGGGGAGAGCTCAGTTTATAAATGCAGTGACAGCATGACAATAATAAGAAAATTGCAATAAAAATCAAATGCACAGGAAGTGCCAGGCATTCAAAATTAATCGACAAAGATACTATACTCAGCCACCACCCCACCGTCCCATCCCACCACCACCCCTGCCATTTCACAGATAAGAAAACTGAGACAGAGAGAGATTAATTAGGAGATCAAGTGAATAACAAGAATCGGAACTGAAACCCAGGCATCTGCCTGCATAACCTGGAGGCAGTGCTCCCTGCCAGGAAGATGAAGATGGCACAAGCCTTCAAAGTGACATAGGATAAAGGTTCAAACCTCACTTGGGGGAGAGGGAGACAAATCCAACCTTGGCCCCTTTTTCCACCCTTGCTTCCTCAACTGCTATTTGGGGGAAATGTCCACCTCACAGGCTTGTGGTAAGACCTGAATAGGTAAAACACTGTATGTAAAACATTTACATAGATAGGTATTTGAATCTATGGTACCTGCTCTCCAACAGAGAACTTTCCTTTTCTTAAAAGACCTTTAAGCATAAATCCATCATTTCAAGATGAGTTCTGGATAGAAACCAGCAAAACAGCAAGGGCTCCACAGAGAAGTTCCTGAGACTGCTCTGTATTTACCAAATGAGAGTTCTGAGAAATGTGTAACACTATACAGACAGTGCGTTGTAACTAGTTGTCTGTAAGGAAACAACACCAGGCTTCCTTCCAGAGTGAAAGTGAAGGGTCCTCAGAGAGGAGAGCATATATAGGACACGGGGCCAAAAGAGGGTTTTCAAGCAATGCTTAGACTTTACAACCTCATCAATGTTTTTAAACATCATTCAATTTAGGGAGAATGACTACCACTGTCTTCAGTCTCTGCTGGTTCAGAAAGCTGGTTTCCCCCTAAAAGGACAGTTTTCAAATATTTTTTGGCAGCAGAGATCTTTGGTAGCGAAGCTGCTCTGGTTGGAAGAGACACGAGAAGAATCAACCACTGCACAAACCACCCACAAGCATAAAGTTAGTCGTAAACCCTTGCTGTTATACAGGAAGATGCCCTGAGAGCCTAAAAGAAAGAATCTCGGGCCCCACCTGAGACTGTTGAATGAGAAACTTCCCTTTTAACAAGATCCCTCTGTGATTTGTACCCAATGGCCTAAAACCTTCTTGAACCATATTTGGCCTCAATCCTGGATTCCCTCCCCATGTCCTTTCCCACCACTCCAGTAAAAAATGTGTGTGTGTATATAATCGGACATATAAGCAAAACACATAATAAGTGCGTGCAGAATTAAAACTGCATCAAGCAAAAGGGGAAGTCGGGCTACAAATAAAGGGAAGTCCAGGGAGACAAAAATCATAGTATTCTGAAGGGGAACTCTTAAGTTCTAATCACATACTATGTTCACAATAAAGGAAAACTCAACTGTAGGAAGGTAAATTAACTTACATGAAGTCCCACAGCTTTTGCAAAGCACAGCAGAAACCCAAACCAGAGCCCAACAGCTCTGTAACACAGTCACTGTGGAGTCCAAAGGCACTTTTCAAGTTCTAGCTCTACAACGTATTAGCCTGACAGGGCTCGAAACCATTAAGCTTCTTTAAGTATCAATTCCAAAACTATGAAATGAGAGAAGGAGATTGTCAGACTGCCTAACAAATGACTAGGATCAAATACACAATTCCCCAAGACCCTGAGTAAATCATTTCCTCACTTTGAAGAAAAAAGAAGTACTAGGATCTACAGAAATGCTGTTCCCTTTGTACATATCCCTTGTGTTAGAAAGCAACAAAACCACACACATACGATTTCTATATAACTTCTCGGGAAAAAAGAGATTGGATGAAGCTTCAACAATCTCCTGGCAAATTCAATTTAAGGTCATGTCATCAAATATTAAATTTACCTATCTTCAATCCATGAGTTATATCATATAAGCACCCTTTCTGCTGACAATCCAAGTATGAAGTGACCACAATTCAGTTCTGGGCCCTGACTGGGCTCCGGTCTATTCCTCAGTGAGAGCACTTCAGATATCCATAAGCACCACCTTGCACAACAGAGAATGTTTTCCAACAGAGCAAAAGCAGGTTTTATCACCCAAATGTTCAGGGGTATCTCCAAAGTATACAAAAATATTAAAATGCCAATGATAGAAGTCAGTTATCAAGTCAGAAATTGCACTTTTTAGATAAGTTTTACAGTCCAGTAACTTGATTAGGTATGGGGGAAGGGGGAGGGGCAGCAGGGAGGAATATGGGGAATGAAGCATTCAAGTTGGGTTAGGAGGAAACACAGAGCTACCGGTAATTAAGGATTTCCCTCCTTCAACAAGGAGGCAACCACCTAATGAAGTAGCAACCATTTTGAGGCCACCGAAAGATGTTGGCTCAGCATATGTTTTGATAAACTCTAAAATATTCCCCAAGCACAAACCAGACAAGGAGCCTTAAATTTCCTCGCTGGGAACAGCTGCTGGCATTTTCCACCTTGCCTGCCACTGGCACATGCCTTGACTTTAAGAGATTTGACAAAAGAGTTATAGTCCCCAACTTCCTTGACTTTAATTAAACTTGGCTTCCACTTCTAAAAAATCCTCAAGTTTTAATTTTGTTTTGTAGTCCCACTAATGCTTTTAAATGAGAGATGCTGTGAAAAGGAGAAGCAAATTCTTTGCAGCTGTGTTTGAGCATCCTGCCAACTGAAGCACAGGAAGAAGCTCTCCCATGTTAAAAATTTCCAACTGGGAGATTTACAAAACAGCAGGGGAGAATGGATGGTGGAGAGGAAGACCTGTGCAAGGGAAAGATCTGCAAAAAGCTCCCTTTTTTGTTTTTAAGTCCCAGGAGCCTTTGGAGCTGTCATGCTTCAGCGATTGCTACCCCCTCCCACTCTACCCTCTTTCTAAAGCCACCGTCCTCTTTCCAGGATAGAAGTACACATTCTGCAGAACCACTTCTTAGCTGTTCCTTTATTTTCCTCCCATCTCCCCAGGCCTCCCCAACAGTCATTCAGTCACAACTGGATAATGGAAAGAAGCTTAACAGGGAGGTAGCAACCATTTTCCTCTGACTAAATGAAGTCCTGGAGTTAAGCTGCACTCCCAAGAAGGAAATGACAATCGTTTTGGCAAATGAACTTTCTAGTTTCTATTAGCAGCAGCAAGATAACTACTGTCAACAATTGTAAAAGCTCAAAAATGAGCTTTTCATTTGTGTTGTTAGAGTCCTAACATAGGAAAATCTAGCTATGCCATTATGAAAAGCTAAATCAGGTCAAAAATGCCATCTGAGAAGGTTCGGAGGTTTTGTTTTAAATTTCTGCATCAGTAATGGTGTTTACAGAGAAGGAAAAAAGTGGTGGTCACCACCCCGTATCACAGTTTCCAGTAAGCAGATAAGCAGTTATGAGCAAAGGTTTCATTATTATCCACCATGCATCCCCCCAGAGTCCAGAGTGTGTAAATGACTGAGTCCCTCTGTAACTCTGGCATTAAGTTCTGACCCACAAGCCTTCTGGGAGGCTGTGTCAGTGTGCACTCCATGGAACCAACTCTCCTCCCACTGAACCCTCAGATGAACAGAGCTTATTTCCAGGGTCCCAAGTAACATAACAACATCCTCCGGGCTGCAGGTAAAATACACAGCCCTACAGGGATAAGCATGCACACAGCCCAATGACATCCTGTATCTAGATGAATGTCCAGTAACAAAGAGCTGTCAGACTAACAGCCAGCAGGCCCTCTAAGGTCCTCAGTAATGAAACCAGAGTGAAAACTCCTTCCAGCAGACTCTGGAAGACAGGAAAACCAATGAAATGTCCTCCAATAAAGAGTTTCTGCACAGGCTAAAACAATAATCAGAAGACTCACCAGAAAGAACCAGCTTACTCCATTCCCAGAGTATTCCAAGTCTGTCTCCATTTTACCATCATGTGAAACCTGATTCTTGGAAGTGTTCTTCCTGGACTATTTCACAATTGACACCCTTACAGCTGGGTTAGGATTCAGGCGTTCCCTTCCCAGATGCTGGCATCCCCAGGCCTTTTGCTTCCCCAAGCAGGTCTCTGAGCCAGCCATTTCTGTCTATGTGCAAAAAGGCACCTATTTCTACAATGCATGCTAGTGAGCTACTCACCCATCTCTTCAGGGCTTTTTAGGTTTTTAAATTTTTTAAAAGATATTATTTATTTACTTTAAAGAAAAAGAAAGGGAGGTAGAAAAAGAGGGAGAAAAACATCAATGTGTGGTTGCCTCTTACGCAGCCTCCAGCCCAGGCATGTGCCCTTGACTGGGAATTGAACCGGTGACCCTTTGGTTCACAGGCCAGTATTCAATCCACTGAGCCACACCAGCCAGGGCTTTTTTTGTTTTTGTTTTTAAATGGGTAGAGGACCCTGAGATCAGGCAAATGACCCTCCAGGAAGCTCAGGCTCTCTGTGGACACGTTTTATGTTCAGAGTGTTGAGCTCACCATCTCTCCTCACAGCCAAAGAAGAATAACTTAACTAAGAGTCTGCCATCCAGCAAGCTGTAATGTGTCTACATTATTCCAAACCTTCCCTCAAAGCAGCTTAAGAAAGTGACAATGATGGGGGAGGGGAAAAGAGGGAGGGTACAGGGAATAAAAAGCATGATTGGTAGGCATAAAATAGATGAGGAGAGGTTAAGAATGGTATAGGAAACTGAGAAGTCAAAGAACTTATATGTACAACCCACGGACATGAACTAAGCAGTGGGGATGCTGGAGGGTTGTGGGGTGCAGGGTGGAGAGGGAATAAAGGGGAGAAAAAATTAGGAAATCTGTAATAGCATAATCAATAAAATATACTTAAAAATAAAAATAAAAGTAAGTTACAATGACATGCAGGTGCAAAGTAGTGCCTATCATGCACAGGGCACACATATTCAAACACCTACTCTGTGCTCAGCGGGGCAGCTGCATCCCATGTTACAGTGGAGAGCACTGAGGCTGCCTTTAGATGAGGCCCAGTGATCTTCCTGGGTGCTCGGCTAGAAAGTGGCAGCTGCCATCCTTGTATAGAGCAGTAAGTCCTTATTTTGAAGGATAAGTCTCTGGGAGTCAAGAGGTGACATGCACGTGAACAAACTCACACATCCATACAGACCACATGCGCACCCACACACACTTGACTGAATATGTATTCACAGAATTGCTTTAAAACAGAGAATGCAGTGCTTTCAAACACACTAAAATAAGAATACATTTTTGCCTCAAGATAAATCAATAAAAAGCAGAAAGAGCTTTGATAAGAGATTCCTAAAGCTGGAACTATACAACACCCTAACCAGGAGAAATCAGTTGGGCAATGGCGTTTCCGGAAGTGCAACAAAGCCCTGCTAGGTGGAGAACAATGACCATGAAACTGCTGTTTCCTTAGGCCCAGCACACTAGTTGTCCCCCCCCCTCCCGCCCCCGCCCCCGGAGAGAGGATGTGAGAGGATGTGAAGTTCACTTTTTGCTATTTCCACTTTCATTACTACTATCCCAGGTTGTGTGTGATGGTAGTGAGATTGTGTGAAGAAGGTAAAAAGCCTAAGTTCACATTTTTTAGAGAGAGGAGAAGAGAAGGAGAAAGAGAGGGAGAGAAACAGCAATGTGTGGTTGCTTCTCACGCACCCCCACACACACTGGGGACCTGGCCCACAACCCAGGCATGTGCCCTGACTGGGAATCAATCCAGCGACCCTTTGGTTCACGCGCAGGCTGGTACTCAATCCACTGAGACACACCAGCCAGGCCTAAGCGTCTATTTTTATTTGTTCTCTGTTGGAAGTTCTCTAAATATGAATCAAAATATACTTTTCAGAGGCCATTCTCTCCCCTCCAAAGAGCTCTTTAAAAGAGATGCACGAGACTCCCCAAATTCTGCTTAATCGGCATAAATACCACATGGGATCCTTGGACCCATTTGTCCTGACCTCCAGACACTTTGTAGGGTAAAATGTAGAGACATAAAGGAATTAAGAAAAGCATATATGGCAGTTATCTGAGATAAAGCTGATCAATATTGACCTATAATTTGGAGACCCTGAGCCTCATGCCATCTTTTTCTATGAATACTGGAGAGCACTTTGGGATCTTTCCAGCAGGGAGGAAGGAAGCCTGATTATTCATCCCTGTTGGCTGTGAGACCTGACAAATTCCACTTTTAAAACCTGTACAGACTGGCCACCCCCAGAGCTCTCTAGCTTCCATGAAGCATGCCTTTCAGAAAGACCCCTGAAGCTGAGAAGGGGACTGGAAATAAATCAGGTTAAAATAAAAGTGAGGCTGGGACCATTCCACACTATCCTGTGAAAGGCCATGGATGCAGGCCCCAAACACATGGGTGCCCAGCCCAACAGAAACTGGACATGCTGCCATGGCTACAGCAGGTCAACATTCACTAATGGCCCCTGCTGGGATAACCCTAAATGACTGTAAAGTGACCTGTCCAGCAGGTCTTTCTACAGCCAAGAAGTAGCCTTAACTTCTGTATCCGGGGGTAGAAATGAAGGCAATTCCCAAAGCAGTATCACTTCACAAAATAAATCCCATATAGCTGAATCCGGAATGTTACTGTACAGCCATCTGAAGTCCCAGCTGACAATCCTATACCTAATTGGAGCAGGGAGGATGATTAAGGCTTTAAAATTCAATTACAATTATGGAACTCTAAATAACTTCCAAAAAATGAACACAAACCAACATCTGAGATGCAGAACTAAAGAGACAAGAATTCAGTGCCCCCATCTTGTCCAAAAGAGGGTCAGTTCCACAGCACAGACTGGATCACTGACAGGTGAAGACCAGGGCAGGGCTGGATCCGGACAACATTACAAGGACAACCAACTGGTCCTGTTCCCTACTCTTGTGCTTTTAAAGGACAGTCAGTGTGCCAACTATTTTAAAGCTCCAACATACTAATTCTATAAACAATAATGGCTACAGCCTGCACACTGCGCACTGGAATGGATTCCTCAACTTGGCCTCATCACTTATGCAGCTGATGAAACAAACACTGACAGCTTTTTTGCATTTGTAAAGGCCCCACAGCAGCTGTGGTGATCCCACCATAGAGCAATGAATTAAGCCTGAAACCCAGCTGGGTCTGAACAGAAGCCTTTTTTGCACAATACAGCAAGACTATCATTGTTAACCTAGGCATTTTTTGGAAATATTCTGCATTACATTATTGGGCAGTTCTAACTTGGTTCTTAAAATTAGCTCTAATAAGCAATTTTAGTAGGAGGGATGTGGCATTTGCTTTTGAAACAGTGTAAGTATGTGTACAGGTTATGGGCACACCACACAAAGGCAGCTTGGCAGAACAGAACATAGATTTCCAGTTAAACAATGCAAAGTTTAAAACAGTAACTCCTCAGATATTCATACACACGTGCACACACATACACAGTCACTCACACCTACCTTCTAAATTGAGGAAAGTACATAACCTTGAAAATTCCTGGTTATGTGACCACTACAGAAAAAATATGGACTAGAGCTCCCCATTAGATAAGCCAAATCAATGACCTGAGCACAAGAGTCAATTTGGAACAGAATGCTATACCACAAAAACTGAAGTGTGACAAAGCATGATTAATATCATTAGGAAGGAAATTTTTGACCCTGAACTTTCGAGCACTATGTAATAAATAAAATTCCAAATGCTGACAGACACACTGGTCTTTGGCTGCCGATCATCACCAGGAACCACAAGGAAAAGCCAGGGCATCCACACCAAGATGTTCTCTCCCAGAGGTGTAGAGCACACTCTCCCCACTTCTCTAAATGCTTTAGAATGCCCTTGGGCCACGTGACTTTTTCAGTGCCCAGGCTCTCCTCTATTGCCTCAATACCTTCTCTGAACACTACTTAAAAATGAACGAAAAGTGCCCCACTCAAATAAGGAGACAGTCTCATCGCAACCATTTCAAACCAACTTGGAAAAAATAAACCTCATAAAAATCAGAAAGTCAAAAGTAAACATGACACCATCCCTCTTCCTTAAAAGAACTCCATTTCTTAAAGAAATTCATTATGAAGGGTCTTTTTTTTTTAAGTATTTTTTCATGTAGGTAAAGAAGGCTTGGAGGAAGCACGAATATCAGGGAGACTTTCTAGGTGATAGTGGTTGTATTCCCCATAAAGCTTTGCCAAAGAATGTTAACACAGGTAACCACAAGAAACTCAAAACTAAAGGTAAGGCAGGAAAATAGTTCCTCCTCCTTCTCGACATTCCCAGAGGAGCCACTGTTTTTCTTAATTCTACCTCTCCCAAAAAACTATGTGGTAAATGCTATGTGAGCATGCAACTGAAGACCCACAACTATCTCCAAAAACACCTAACTACCAACATAAAGTAACTCATCCCGTGACAAAATTCAAAGTCCCACCATTTTTTCCACACTTAAGCAAATGGAGCATCTGGTTCTAACATAAACCTGTGAAAACAGAGTTTACAGTGTGCAAAAGGACAGAAGAAATAAGACCACTCTTGGGCACAGTGAAGAGGGGCAGTCAGGCAGTGAGGAAAATGAGAGCCCCGCCCCCTCAAGGCAAGGCAGCTGCCCCAGGAGGGGAGGGCTCCATGCAGCAATGCTCAACGGAACACAGGAGGCTCGAAGACAAAAGCTGAGAGTAACAGCTTTAGCAGGTTAGTACAACAGCAGTAAATAAATTTAGTAATAATGCATATGTGCAGTTTTCTAATTCAAGGTATGCCAAGAATAGGGCACACATCACACACACAAACTTGTACACAAATACTCATAAGCAGTGTATTTCACAGACGCAAAAAAGTGGAAACAAACCTGTAAGTCCATCAGCAAATGAATTGATAAGCAAAATGTGGCACATTCCTACCATAGAATATTATTCAACCATAAAAAGGAATAAAGTCCCTGCTACAACATAAACAAACCCTGAAAACATTATGCTAAGTGACAGAAGCCAGTCACAAAAAGCCACATATTGTATGATTCCATTTATATGAAGTGTCCAAAATAGGCAAATTCATAGAGCCAGAATGTAAATTAGTGGTTGCCAAAGACTGGGGGAACTGGGATGAAATGAGGAGTGACTGCCAGCGGGTATGGAGTTTCTTTTTCAGGTGATGAAAATGTTCTGAAATTAACGGCAGTGATGGTTGCACAACTCTGAATATACTAAAAACCACTGAATTGTTAATGAGAAAAAAATTGCATCTGCATCCAAAATCACTCAGGGAAAGAATGAGATGCCTAAGATGCCTTCATCTTAAAGTACCACAGAAATGCCAAAAGAAAAACAGCTGAACTGCCAAAAGAATTGGAGTAAGTTGGGGACATAAAAGGTTTTTTTTAAAAAAGCCTAAGAAGGACTGATACTTTGCTAAAGATACAGCAGAAAGGACATATGCCAAGAATATAAGAGTATATACTGTAGTTGAACTCTAAAGTGCCATGAGGGGAAACTTGAATCTCCAAAAAAACAAAAACTGCAACTTTAGCCTTCTTAAAACTATATTGTAGGCTTTAAGAACATGAGAATCTACCATTTAGATATATTTATTCCATGTCACTGCCAACTCAGACAAGTCCCTTTATTAGTTTGAAATCCATCTTTGAATTCATAAACTGGACATAAAGCAATTAGAAGGAAACTCCAAAAGCAAATTAGGTATTACTTATCAACTTTAAAAATCTTTTAGCACTCAGCAGAGGAGATTATTTGCTGTTGACAGAAGGAGGAAAAATGCAACTGTGAACCACCATCCAAGGCCTTCCCTAGATAGTATATATAAATATAAAGCCTGTCCAGAGAAACAAGCAGTTTGCCTGGACGAGGTGTTCTGTTCTTTATTGAGATGACCTCTGTATGCAAAAAACGATTCCTCTTATAAAAGGTACCATCACTAAGGTCCTCATTTGTACTAAACAACTGTAAGCAAACAATGTTTGACTGTAAAAGCTTTTGCAAATCAAAGATAATGGCCTGACTAGGTAAACTGACTGTTCTTTATAATCATCATTGTTTATACTCCCCCAAGAGGCTTTGCCTACTGTTCCAATAAATTCTGGAAAGAGAGAACATGACAACTTCAGCAAGTCCCATAGAAGGAGGAAAGGAAAAAAGGCCAGTTGAGTAGCAAACCTGTTTCATTTTAGGCCATGTCAGTGTTGGGGTAGTGATCATATCACTCAGAGCAACCAGTAGAATTAGAAGGAAGAAAACAAAATGTCACTTTTCAGCTTCAGGTATTTCCAAGTCAGACCCATCCTCCCCAACTCCCCATGCTTTCCAGCTTACCAGGGACAAAGAAACCCACTTTATCAGGATCATTAGAGTTCTGATTTACCTCAAGTACAACAGAGTGTGCTTCTCATCTACACCAGAATATAGTAGTATATCATGAAGCTTTGAAGTCCATATTTGTAGCAGGAATTTCTGCAGGACTAATTGATTGTGTTTATATTGAGCTGTAGGGTGGGGTAGGTGGGGAAGTCCAGTAGAACTGAAACAAGCATTCTTCAACCCCTTCAACCAGGAGCCTTCACTCACCGCCCCAGATCTACCCACAGCCCCAGATCTACCCACAGCCCAGACTCTAGGACAATCAAGCAAGCCAAATTTGCGTGTGTGTTTTTAAAGGTTTCCATTCAGTGTGTCAGCCACCTTTCAGATTCCAGCTAAATTTAAACCACAACAGTCTAGAATATTAACAGCAGTTTTAAGGATTACAGAATGAGTATCTGAAAACATTTTAAAGACACAGGACACTGAATTATGCTGTAATATTGAATCAATCGCCCCCACCAAAGAACTTCATTATTAAACCCAGACACTACCTGGCCCCCTAAACTACGGGAAATATGTGATAAACTACATTGGCATTTAAGTAGAAATCGGATCTCTGCCACTTGAGGATGTAATCACCACTGGGGATTACTTTCATGAATCTTTAAAATTCTTTCAGATTAAAAATTCTGTTGGGGTGTCAATACCAATACTACTTAACAAAACTTGCCTTTAAGTTTTAGGTCAAGTTTTCGTAACAAAAACAAAAAGCTACTTAGCCCAAATACTGCTGGATTGAGAAAGACAACTGCTCACTGCCCATATTTTAATCTGGCTGTCACTTTTAAGATTTAGAAAGTGAACTTAAGACAGACCAAAGCAAAAAGTTTTGCTCCAACGATGACTGCTCATTATGGCAGTAATTCCTTTTTGGAATGAGGTGTGGTTGTACAGCGTCTGGCACAAATAACGCCCTTTTTATTACAAAATCTTCTATTATAAAATCATAACCTTGTAATTCGGTAACATAACAATATCACATTCAAGCACACCATAAGATATTTTAAGTGAAAAGTTCAAATTAAAACTATAAATTATTACACCTGTATTATTACCCTACCAACCACACACAAACAGGCCTTACTTCTGCCAGACCCTGTATAACGTATAAAATAAACTGCCCTCAAAATATTGCTATAGAGCAGGTAGAAGTGAATGTTAAAGCCACACTAAAATAATTAGTCTCATGAATAGAGGATTGGGTTTTTCCATCCTCCACCAAACCCCTGCAGCCCTCTTCCTAAATGCACAGGAATACTCTGTACACAGGTGGACTCTGTATTCTGTGGAATAACTCAGAGCCCCACCAAACACTTCATGATGTTCTATTAAGAAACCAAGTCCACCTTTGGTATGGCATCTCCCAAAGATGGTGGCCTTTGCCACTCAGAATCATCAGTTTGAAAAGTCCTGTGGCATATGTAGAAGACCAAGTTTTGTAGTGTGGTTGCAGACAGCTCCAGCAAGACAACACAGCCAAAGTCCTATTTCAAGCAGGTGAAAACCATGTGCTACCAATTTAACCGGGACTCCAGACCATGGCTCTTATGAAATGCCTTCCATTCATGTTGGCTCTTTCATCCTCCAGCATCAAGACATTATTACAAGCTCAAAATAGAACACAGAGCTGTAGTGCTCTGGGCGGCATAAGGATAGAAATGAGCAATTTGGGTAAAACCAATAAACATTAAGTTTTACCTCATCTCTATAGGGCTTCTTGACCAAAGAATTAAAAATGAAAGCAAAGAAGTTCATCCGAAAGTACTCTTAAACACTAAGAAGTAATGCCTCTTCTTAGAAGCACTGTGACAACCATCTCGTGCCCACATACCAAGGGGTTAAAAAAGATAAAAATCCATCATCTGAGAAATCAAAATGTGTCTGGCTATTAAGATCACACTCCATTTTCCCCTAAGTTAGGAAGAAAAAGCAAACCTTAGTGAGAAGAAAAGTGCTGAGCAGATATAGTTTTTAATTTCCATCTTCTTCCTCAGAAAACTCGGACACGCTGTAATCAGCAAAGATGACCTAGAAAAACCATATGCCCTCTTCAACCTTGAGGTTAGAGAATTACAGTCACCAAGACCTGTGGGACTTTCAATAAGAATAATACCATCCAGATAGTTACAATTTAGAAAGCACTTCACATGTTAACATTTGTCTCTACCAGATGACCTTGAGATATCAGTAAAGAAGGTATACTTCTTCCCATTTCATAGATGTACAAACTGAGGCAAAGTGACTTATCCAAAGACACCCACTCTCTTCCCAGTGTTTTGCATTACTGCTGTCAGCTAAATTATAAATTCCCTGAGGACAAGATCCTATTTTCTAACATCTAACAGTGTCAGAGCATGGTAAGCAAACAGAATATATCACTATATCTATTTAATTTTTTAAGACTTTGCTCATTTATTTAAGTTTTAGAGAGAGGGGAAAAGAGGGAGAAAGAGCAGGAGAAAAAGATTTATGTGCAAGAAAAACATCTATCAGTTGCCTCTCGCATGCCCCTAATCGGGGAAATGACCTACAACCCAGGCATGTACCCTGACCAGAAATTGAACCAGTGACATGTCGTTGGCAGGATGATGCCCAACCCACTGAGCAACACCAGTCAGAGCTGTCTGCCATATTTAACTAAATAGTCTTCCAAGCCAGTGCCCAACGAGATCTCTGAAACTATACAAACCCCATACCTCACAAACAAGGCAAAAATCACATATGAAAACAATGAGTCGCCTTAAAAGTATGTTATATTCTCACAAAAAAGGCATTCCATAAGTGTAAAATATGTAACTATACAATTATAAAGACTTTCTTCTTCCCTTTGCCACTACAGTCATTCTCACTAACAACACAGGGTGTGCTTAAGGCAATTTTGCTTTTACAAAGTGTTTTCACATATCTTATTTAGTTCTAATGCTCTCAGAGAGGACAAGGAAAGAAAATAGAAACTTAAATAAAATTTAACAGACAGCTTTACTACTGGTTACACGTGCTTGTTTTTGGTTTTTAAAAGCCAACAAACAAATCCTATGGCCTGATATGTACTATCTGTGGGACAGTAAATTAGTACAGCCTTTCTCCAAGACAGCAATGTGGTAAGAGGGTTCTAAATGTAGACACAAGAACTTCTGAGTCAGTAATTCCACTTTGTGTAATTCGGGATTACGTGCAAAAAGATACAGGCAAAGCATACTGCACCATCATTTTATACAACTGTCCCCAAACTGTGAAAAGGCCATCAACGACAAACAGGGCAAGGAAAACTGTCTGGTAGCAAGAGTGCCTTCCAGGCATTAAAATAATACAGAATCATATTTTGATAATTGAGATATAAATGCAAAAAGCACGTTAACAGAACAACACCTGAGTATGAACCCACATATAGAAAATTATTTTTCTACAAGTACAAGAATGTCCATGTGCAACTGGGATGGTTTTTATCTTTGTGTAGTTGCCTGATTTGAATGATTTCTTATTAAAAAACGCCATTTTCAAAAGGGAAAAAAAGGAGATTGGCCTAATTATGAGGATTACATGTACTTTTTACTTTTCCGTGAAAATGAATCAATTACTGCAGTTACCATGGATAACCAAGAATCTACCTGACAGGAAGAAACATCTCCAAAGGCCTTCTATTGTATCAAGACTGGATTTCACGTCCTGGTGTGTCACTGATAAAATTTGAAACCTCAGGCAGGTTGCTTAACTGTACTACATGCCTCAGGTTTTCTCAGGTATAAAACTGATTAGTTTAAAGTTCATCTTTTCCCACTAGATCCATAGCAATTCTCTCACACTAGTAGCTTTTTTTTTAATACTTTAAAAGCTTTGATTCAGCAACTATTCCTCAACTGTGTAATGACATAAAATTGAGCCCCAGCTCGTGAGGATTAATAGGGTAAGTAAGACACATGTAAACAGTAATTCCAGCACTTAGAAGTAGATGTGAAGAGTCAGGTCAACAGAGGAAAGGGGCTTGGCTCTGCCTGACTGAGGAAGAGGGTGGCAGGCTGTCCGAACAGACCTCAGTCGGGCTAGGTGGGCTCCTCAGGCTATCTGCTCACTGAGCAAGTTGAGGCACCAGGGTGTGCAAAGACTGGGCTCAGCTGAACTGAAATGGGTAGCAGGACAGGCCCAGGATAGAGCTAGAAGTGCATTTTATGCTGTGCTGACAATAAAAGCTGGTTTAGACTTGATTCTTAAAGAATTACTGCTCCAGGATCCAGTTTAAACATCTCTGTGCACAGACTCAGTGCCACTCTAATTTTAATTCCCACTTTCTAATTCACCCCCCAGACAAGAATGTGAGTCAGGTGTTGCATAATACAAAAGAAATTCAATAACCAACAGATTTAGGAAGGGTGGAAAACGATTACATTACCTTCTAATCTTTAAAGCCTTGTCCTATACACCAAAATGCATTTTAGAGTATCTGTCGCTATTCATTTGGTTTATTAAAAGGTAAAGTACAGAATTCATTTGATTCATTTATTTCTGGGTCGGCGAGGAAGGCTGTCAGCAGGCATGATGTCTCCAGGTTGGTGATTTCCAACTGTGTAATAATACCCTGAACATTTGTGCAGTAGTTTGCAGTTTATGATGTGTTTTCACGCCAAAAATCTCACTGGCTCTCCCAGCAACAAGCCTGTTGCTCAACATGGACAAGTTGTCCAGATGAGGAAGCAGCTCAGCAAGGTTATGTGCCTTGCCCAGGGTCACAAAGGCAGTGCACTGTAAGGCCAAACTTGGAACTCAAATCATATTCCCATTCTTGTCTATTACTACAGAGGTACTCTACATACAAGATGAGACAAAAGTAGTTTTACAGTTGTGAGAACACAATACAGAGTTTACTCTTATATTACTGTTTATTAATTATCGTGTTATTTTCCATATGAACTATAAACCTACTTTTGCTCCATCCTATATCCACAACAAGCCTGCTCAAATCTGAGGCATTACATTTCTGAAGCCTACGCAGTAGTAATAAGGTACCTACATAAAGCAAAAACTCTCCAAGTTTTATGTCTATATCCAACTGCTGCTTAACAGAATAAGCATTCACTCAGTCCCCTTTCTGCAAACTATAGAAGGAATAAATGCAAGAAACACATGCTCAGCCCTAATCCCTTCTCATTTCCTCCTGGCACCTGTTTCTGCCCCCACAGGCACCAAATACTTTAACAGCTGGTAGAATGAGAACCAAGAGATAACATACTCAACCAGAGTAGATGAAGCCCTAACCAAAATGTGGTTAGGAAATAATAGAGAAAGAACCACCCAGATGTAAAAAGAGAGCAATAAAACAAGGTGCCAAAAGGTCTCCCACATTCTGGATGATTCAGCCATTAGATACCTGGGCTGCTGTCCCAGCAAACCAGAGGGTCTCCCAATGGAAAACAGGCACACACAACCCACTTTTCTCGCTCCTCCTCCCACCTCCAAAAAAACACTGCAGGAAAAGAATTCCAGGTTGCACTGGAGAAAATATATGCATGAGGGAAGAGCTGTATTGGAAGCAGGAAGGGCAAAATTGTGGCTATGTAGTTTATTAACCTTCTAGGATTCATGGTAACTAAGCATTGCTGTTGATAATATTTTAATGCTCACTAGTCTTCCTCTTCATGGGTGGTGGAGCCTGACCGACTTACCAAATTAGAACTTAAAATCTAATTTAGGCTTTTTAGGCTGCACCAGCTCTCAAGAACAGCTCTCAAGAACTTCTGCCAGTAGGGTTCCCCTTTCTAACACATATTCATACATCCTATGAATATGTGAGTAATTATGTATAATGTTTCCATTACTCATGCTGCCTCATTAACATATCTGGGCAGCCTCTGTTTATGGGATGGCCCAGACCCTGGTGAGGATTTGAGGGCAAATGATTTCCCACAGCGTCCCATGGTCCCCTAAGCAGCAAAGTTAGGGGCAACAATGCAAGTGCCAGAAAAAGTATCGGAGCCGATTTGTTACAGCCCTGAGAAATCAAACGGGTTCTCAGAAGCCTGGAGAGCTAATGCAGCCCGCGATGGCCCTCAGGTACAAGGGAGAGGGTGGGCTGGTGGCCACTCATAAAAATACAGAACACACACCAGCCAGTCCCAAGGGGTACTGGGATCTCAAGTTCTTTTTCCAATAAGGACTCGAGACAGCCAGCTGGGGATAAGGGGGTAGCTCCACCAACTGGTGTTTAAAAAAACAACAAATACAAACATGCTCTCCAGAGGGATACGCTCCTTCTGTTCCTGGAAGCTGACAAACTGTCTTAACTTCCCCAATTTTCTCTTTTTAATTTTTTTAAGATTTTATATACTTATTTTTAGAGAAAGGGGGGAGGTAGAAAGAGAAAGGGAGAGAAAACGTGGATGTGCAAGAGAAACATCAATTGGTTGCTTCTTGCACGCCCCCCAACCTGGGACCTGACCCACAACCCAGGCACGTGTCCTAGCAGGAACTGAGAGCTTTGGGTTTGCAGGATGATGCTCACCCCACTGAGCCACACCAGCCAGGGCTTCCCCAACTTTCTCAAGCAAAAAACCTCTGCAGGGGCTGCCAGAGCCCCTATTATGACCTTTTCCCCCCTTTTGGGTAGCTACACTGATCATTTTTCCTCTATTTCATTGGACTAAAAAGTGAGGAAGAGATACAGCCTTTAACTATCGGTTCGATGTCTATTTGCTTCTGTAAAATGGACCTAAGACTCTTTTCCTCAAAGTGTGAACTCACTGTGGAAACAACTAATGTGGATGGTTATTTCAGAACTGACTGGGATGCACTCAGGAGGGGTGAGTGTTGTATGGCCATCCAGACTTCTACAATCCAAGCTCTTTTCACATTTTTTCAAATGGCAAACAAAGAGAGCCCAAAGTGAGAAGGCAGCATCCTCACCAGAACAATACAACCTGTGCCAAGATCCACAGTGGCAGAAACCCAGACTCAGGTGACCAACCTAGACTTCACCCTCTGGGACAGAATCTACCTATGTAAAACACGGGACATTTCCCATTCCAGATATCCTAAGCGAACAAGAAAGATAAAAGCCACCTGCAAGGGGTGATAGGAACAGGAAGTCCTGGAAGCAGGCAGGACTACTAGACCAGGAGCAACCGGGTGTCTGGCCAGTTCTGCCACTTCCTACAAGGTTCAGCTCTACTTTTAATGATTTTATTCTGAATGAGAAATAAAGAAAAACTCATTTTAAAAAGCGTGAGGCTGTCAGAAGGCCAATAGAGTTGACTGAAGTCTCAAGAAAAATTAAGACCTAAAAGGATAAGAAAAATCACATTCAATTTACCTACCAAAAGTAAACAAATAGCAATACTATATCACAGCTTTAGAAAACCAAAGTCCTCAGAGTTTCCACCTGCTTGAAGAAAGAAGCCCGCAATGATCAGGCAAATATGGAAAAAGCTTTACGGACAAAAGGAACCAGAGGCGCAAAGACTGGGGCCTGGACAAGCCCAGTCTGAGGCTTGTGGGGGGAGTCTCAGAAGAATGAAGAGAAGAGTGACCTGGGAGATGGAAAGAAACAAGATAATTGATTCCAACTAAAAGAACAGACTCAATTTGTCTCATTTCCATTAACAGATAGGCTGACGAATCTGAAATAGAACAGACCTTCAGCAACATCTCTTAACTAAGAAAATAAAATTGCTGGATTACAAGACACAAGCTTCTGAATTCCATATAAATTAGGCATAAAATCACTAATCTTTCTGCCCCTCTACGACCCAGTGAATGACACAATTTTTTAAACTCTAAAAGCAACACAAATTAACTCAGGAGGACCACTCTGAGGTAAGTTACATTGCATAAACTAGATAAGGTGTCTAGATTAATTATGTGGGACTAAGGCTAAATATAATGGAAGCACTCTTATCAGAGGTGCTAGGGACCAGAAGTTGGTTTGCTAATGTAAAGTCTATCCAGCAGAAAACCTTTAAAAAAAAGTGAGTATAGGTGTATACATACATATGTCTACACACATCTAAACATTTTAACTAAAAAACATAAATGTACTTTTTAGTTTGTTGGGAAGGGAATGAAGTTTGATTCTGAACAGTGAATCACCTGCAAAGCAATGTGCATGCAGAATCTTTACAGATTTTTCCCCAAGTTTTTTCAATGTCAGGCCCACATCTAATTTAACAGCCTTATTTTTTTACCAAGTCACTTTTATCAAATGTTCCCAAAACATTCATCTTAAAGTTTTCATAGAAATCAACTGTCTTTTCACACTCATTCAAAGGATTACATAATATTTAACTGTAATTGCGATAATAAGACTAACCTGAATAACCAGATTTGGAAACAACTGACACTTGGCAAGCCTGCTATGGGTGGGAGCCAAAGGGGACACAAGCACACACCCCCTAGGGCTGCCCACTGGCCAGGAGCTTCACAGCCAGAATGTTCTGCAGCCAACAGTGCGAGAGAAGACTGGGGAGGTAGAGCATGGTGAGCAGAGCTGTTACTGTAATCCTGGGGAACACTTACACATGGACCAGTAACATTAGGAGGAAGAGTGCAAACAGAATCCCAAAAACGAAATTTCCTAGACTGCAAAACTTTTTAACCATTCACATAAAAACGTCAGAAATCTCAGTCCTCAGACCATCATGATCAAGAGCAAACCATTCCATTAAAAATACTCCAGCTTAGCCTTTACCAAGTGTTTTAATGTACTGTAAGTTTAATATGACTTTTCCATGTCATCTTTGAAAGAAGAAAATGGTTCTATTTTGAATGCAACAGACACCAGTTATATACTCCAAAGGGTTTTTCTCTTTCTCAAGAGGGAAAATTTAAATAACCTTTAGAGCAGGGTATATATTAAGGTTATACTGGAATTATCTCCAAGGCACTTGGAAGTGAGTCAGTAGCCCTCAGCCCAGCAACAGGAACTAGTTTATCCTAACTATGAGAGAAGAAACAGCCATTATACCATCAAAGTACCAAATAATAGCATACTTCTAGTTGGCTATTTGAGCCAATGGCTATGGAGGACATACAAGTCAGACACTAGTCTACAGTAAAGTAACAATAACCCAGATAACAATAACTAAAACTGTATTGTTTTCAGACATAATTTATTTTTTCTTTCAAATTTTAATGACACACTTTGGACTCTTACCTTAACAGTATTCCTTCCATAATCATAGCTGCTAAGTTGCCTTTCCCAGGGCTTATGTGACAAAAAGAAAGATTTTCCACTACTAAAAACAGGCAGAAAGAAAACCATGTGAACAGCCCGTGAAAGGGAAAACACAGCAATTAAACAATGTGCACAAGTTTTTTGCCCCCAGAACTGTAAAATAACTTGACTGGGTGTAAAATAAGGGAAAGGAGGGTTCATAAATCCTACCATTATATTTTAGTGTATTTCTTTCTTTTTCTCTTTATAATTTAATGTAATTATAATTATACTAAATCCTGCTATTGATTCTTATAACACAAACTTTTCCAAGTTTTTAAAATCATACTGCACTTTTAAATCAGAAAATTAGATATTTACAACTTATAGCCTAATGGTACAAATTCTGCTTGAGCTGTTCTGAAAACTTGGTAATTTGTTTTCGTGCTAACTGCATGATTCATATCTCCATATAGAAGAAATTTTAATTTCAAACTCATACCTGCAATAAAGCATCACTGATCAAATGGTTTTAAAGCCTGGATATCACATTTGTTATTCTTTCTTGGAATAACCAAATACTAGATTGATGGGCAAAGAATACCCATAAAGCAAAACTTGCAACTGTTTTTTATTGTCCAAGTGGATTGGGGCTTTGAAAGGCAAATGTTTTCAGTTATTTAAGGTATTATATAGTGGGAGTCATGCCCAGCACAATTAAGAGAGGATTACATTGCAATTTATGAGTTTCTCAAGGATGTCATTTAATATAAAATACAGCAATCATTTCTCCCAAAGCCTGCCATCTACATTCCCACCCCCAAACTCTGTTTTACTAAGACAATAAACTAAATGGCAACACGGCAGGCATCTAAGGCTTTTGAGACCAATTGTAGGAAATGTGCTGCCTTCCACCAGCTCGAGTAATAACACCACCTTACATAGAAAGATCATACTGTTTTATAGCTTGCACGAACATCATCTCACATACATAATCTCAGAGAAAGTGAAGTAGAAAAGGCAGGTATTACTTTCTCCATTTTACAGAAAAGGAAATATATTGCAAGCCTCTTCGTGTCTGGCTCAGAACTAAACCTGGAACATCCTGAGACTTAGAGAGTCCAGTGGCTCTTCAAGCACACTGTATCTATCAATGGCAAGTCTTCCCTTATTTCACCCCCTAAAAAGTACTCAATAGCATAGAGCTGGCTCAGCAAGAGCCCCCCACCCTGCCCCGCACCCATGGTACTGCAAAGCTTCCAGAAAGAGCCAACAGTTGCTGCTGTGCAGCATCACCCAGAAAGGCATCCTGCCACATCCTGCAAATACATGCCAAATATGACTTAAAGTGACAAAGTAGCCGAATCCACAACATGTTCCTCCTACAAAGCAAAGCTTTCCCTTAATTAAGTTTCCTTGCTTTTCTAAAACATTGGTAAAGAGACCCAACTACCACAGTAATAGTGCCACACCATTAGCAGGCCTGCAAACAGAGGAAGCAAAAACATTTTCCAGAAATAAGGCGTCTCCTCCCTGCTCCCCATCTCCTCAATGGATCAAAATCACAGCTAGGCGGGGGCACCCGCTTGAGAACTATAGGCTCACTGCTCACCTAGAGGGGAGCTCAGTGTCCCTTGGAGGAAGCCAAAGGGTCAGCACACCCTCCTCCTCCTCGTCCTCCTCCCGGGTGGCAGCCCAGCTCCACAGCAGCCCCAGGCCTCCGCCCCCGCAGCCCCGCTGCACTGGAACCTCCAGCCCGACTTTTGACGTCACGGTGGAGGAGGTTCCACCCCGGCCCGTCCCTTTGTGACGTCACAACGACAACAGACCGCGGTCGGGAGCGTCCTGGAACTTGCGCAGCAGGGGGCGGAGGGAGGCAGGGGAGACCGGTGCAACGCGGTGGAAGAACCGGGGGTGGGGAGGGGGCGCGCTGACGTCTCACCGGCTTAACCTGTTGCTCTCAAGAATGCGCCGCAATCTACGAGCAGGGCCGCGGGGGAGGGCCCTACTCCGCAGTGGGCGCGGAGGGGGGCCATTTGCTGCAGCTGTGCACCCCCCACCCCCGCCCTCTCAGACACGCCCCCACCGGTACATCCCAGGCTCCCACCTTTCCCCAGACACAGCAGGCCTCACCACCCACACGCCCCGCCCGCCAACCCTGGGCCCTGGCCGACAAGAGCCCCGAGCCCGAGCCCCGAGCCCGGAGCCCGCCCCCTACAGGCCGCACACAGCCGCCCAGCCCCGGCCCATCCCCAGCCCATCCTCAGCCCGGCCCGCCACGACCTCCACACGCCCTCCCCTTCGCAGCCGGCTCGAGCTCGTCAAGAGCCCGAGCTTCGCTCCCAGAGCCTTAACTCACGCTCTGCCTCCTGCAGCCGCCGCCAGCCACGAGCTTGCTGCTGGACCCCTGGACTCTCCACGATCCGCTGACCACCAGCAACAAAAAATCCTACCCCACACTACTCTCCAACTTAGCGAGGTCTGGGATGGGGGCGGAAGGGCGGTCCTTGTCCAAGTTCTACCCCATTTGCTTTGTCGCTGTACCCAAATTGGACGTGCCCTGGGAAAGTGTCCACGCTCCAAGGCAAGTGTGTCTCCACGCAGTTTCCACAGCCCGAGTTTAAACTATTCCTTTGCATTCTACCCAGCCCTCTGCAATGCGGATGTATTTTAATTCTTAAATTTTTAAGAGAATACCTTTTTAAATAGGTTTTGATTATTAAACCTTGCATTTCTTTCTTAGTTGAAGTTTACATGTGTACATTAGGATCAGCCCTCTAGAAAAAGGCATTTTGCTTTTCCATTAAATATACTTTTTACATAAACCAGTGCCCCTAAGGTCGTCTCCCATTCCACACATCACACTGCTCAAAAAGAGAAAATATTGACACCAATTTGTCGACTCGAGTTAAATAAAACTTTCTTATAACGCTGCATTATTACTAGTGTATGTTCCTTTGGCCTTTTAAAAAAAAAAAATGAGTTCTTTGATTTAAAGCATGCAGCTAATGACCGATCACTCGAGTGCATATTTGGTTAATCCCTCGGTTCCCCTCCCTACTCCTTCCCCCCAAACTTAAAAAAAAAAAAAAGCCACCACACACAAAACAAAAACAGTCCCCATGCCAATCAAAACGTAGCTGTACTATGCACAAAACAAATTTAACTATTCCAAACCATTTAAATCTCTAAATAATCACCCAATTTGAGAAACCCGGTTAACAGTGAGAAATCATTCGTAGTCACATATGCACTCACATGCCTACGTAAAAACATGAGCTATATTACAAGTCTTTTTCCCCTAAAACTGGAAACCATGAATTTTTAAACAAAACCAGTCCCATTATTAAAGTCAATCCCAACAAATGCATTCGCTGTAACATGATTCCCAACTGTTTTATGTTGCGAAACAGATAAGCCAAAACGACCACATACATTAAATTTGATGTGCCAGTGCAAGGAACAATATCGCCATAATCGGACCTTTGATTGCAACTTAGAGGGCTTCCAACACACACGCGTTACACGATTTTCGAAAAACATTAATAATAACATAGGCTCATTAGCATGCAAAGTGCAATATGGGGCCAAACCCGCCCGAGAATGCAGTTTAGTTACAGAACCGCAGCCCCCACCCCACTCCCAAGCTCCACCAAAATCCCTTGCCTTTCATCTAAAACTAGATTATGGTTGTGTCATTCGAGGTCAATTTATTCACTTGAGGTATCTCTACACCAATCTGTTTTTTTTCATCCAAACTAGGCAGACACGACTTTGCTTGAAAAGCCCTCTTTCAGAAAAGAAAAGAAACAGCCTTATCGGACGCTGTGTTTAAAACCCTTCAGCTGCAGAATTATCTATAAACTTGACATTCACAGCCATTGCTTAAAACTGCAAGTCAAAGGATGTGTTGTTAGGAGCACTTACGTATTTCTTCTGAATGATATTCCTCTTGGGTCTTTCCTTGCTCATTCTGAGATCCAAATTCTGATTGCAAAAGGGGACAATTGCTTCATGAATTTAAAGCCGTCAGAAATTTGCAAAAAAATATCCTGGTGGTTTTTATTGTTGTTGGTGGTGGTTGATCTTGTAATCCGACTTTTCTTCCTCTTCGCCCAAAGCCCGATTCGCCTTGAAATAAATCCGAAATTGGGAGGGGAAAAAAAAGAGCCAAAGACGAACGAAGCAAACAAAAAAATTCACTTTAGTAAAACACCCATAATGGAAAATTTCCCCCGAAACACACACACACAAAAAAAAACCGACGCCCTTCACTCCCCCCTCTTTTTCCTCCAAAAACTACATTAGCGAAACGTGAAGGTCCTTAGTGTCTGATCTGTAGTTACATCTTGGAAAAGAAAAGGGAAAGATAAATAAAAAATGTTGGAAGTCACGTTTGTGCTGCAGCAGCAGTGCGAGCAGAAGAGTCAACTCCAGCGGCGGCGGCGGCAGCACCACCACAGCGAGGGCTCGCCGAGTCTCTTTTTTCCAAGCCCCCTAACCAATGAGAGAGAGGCTATCCAGCCGAACTTTAAATGGACTCTGCTTTTATACAAGTTAGGGCTCCTCGAATAATTCCCCGCCGGACGCTAGCCGAAAACTCCCACAGCTGAGCCACCAGGCGCCCGCCTACCCTGACGACGACCGCCCCCCGCCCACTCAGGAGGACCCCCGCAGCCTTGTCGACTAAACACTCGAGAAACCTAGACGAACCGTTCTCGGACAACCCCTCAGGCATCTCTTCCGCGCCGAGCCTAAGAGTGGAATTGAGAGAGGCTCCCTAGCTCAATGCATGGCACGCTCGGTCGCTCCACCTCACCCCCTTTCCCCAGCTTGCCGTTCACCCCATAGCTGCCAAACGATGGCCCTCGCCACTGCCCTCACGTCTACCTGCAGCCAGGCTCCAGATTACGAGTACCCCAGGATGCCCGGCCCCGGGGAGAGCCGCCTATTCCCGGGGCACCTTAGAATGGTCCCCTTGATCTTCTGGAAGTTGTAGTCCCCCGACTATAAAATGGCTATGGCCACGGGAGCTAGGAACTACAATTCCCAGCCTGCCCCGCAAGCCTGTCACTCAACTCCCTTCCCTCCTCCTCCTCGCCCCCTCCCCCTCACCGGCCCTGCCAACAACGCTAGGACGTGTCCCGCGTGCGACACTGCTAGAGGCAGGCTCGGGAATGGCCCGCAGAGCGTGTGGTCCGCGAGCGAGGAACTCCCCACGCCGACCCGCCCCCGGCCCCCTGGTCTGGCCCCTCTCCCGCGGCGGCGCCCGGCCCCCTCCCCGCGCGCCCCGCCCCCACCCGCGGCGCTAACCGCCTGTGGAATCGAGGAATCGCGCGCTCTCCGGGCCGAGAGGCGCCGAGCTATAGGGGAGGGACGCGAGGCTTCCCCGGGGAAGGCCTCGGAGCGTGGCGGCGCGGGGGGCGGTGTCAGCAAGGGGTTGGAGCCCGTTCTAAGGAAAACTGGGCCACGCACCAAGAGGAATCCTCGGTGCGAACTAGTTGATCAGCGGCGCCTGCTGCCTCCGCCGCGCCGCCGGTGTCACCTCAGGACACCGCCTCGCGTAGTCGCGCAGCGTGCTGCGGTCGGGCCCAGGGTAGTCTAAGGTCACCTCTGCCCGCTCCCAGTAGCTGCACGCCCCCTCACTCGCGGGGCTGCGGGGATGGCGGTGGGAAGAGGCCACCTCCTGACGCGGCACGCGGTCCCGGGGAGATCATGTCTTCGAGGGTGGCCAAAAAAGGGACTAGGGGAGGCTGCCTCCTACAAAAGATAACTGGCTTTAAAGAGATCGAACTCGATCTTTGCCCTCACAGGCGTGCTTTGCGTCTGAGGGGCCCACGAGCGCGACAAACATTGAAGTAAAAATGAGTGGAATATGGAGACCGCACCACACAGCCTTGCAGACTATAAGGAAGCATCTGGAACACCGAGTGCCAGGAATATCAACTGCCATGGCCACGGGAGAGGCTGCTTTTTACCTGCCTCTGCCTCCCTGTCGTGGTTATTTAATCGCTGATGCAAATGAAGTATCAGGCCCTGATGTATCTCTAGGGCCTTCGCCTTATTAACAACTTTGTCCAGATTCTTAGGCATTTTGCGTTGTTAATTTCCTTACTTTAACTGAGGGTTTAGAGAAGCACTGTTTTAAATTATCTCCTCTCAGACAATCCCCTAAATAAATGAAAATCGGGGTCAGTGCTCCCTCACACTCATTCCTATACATTTTATTCTTCCCACTGCTTAGATTCTCCGTACCTTAAAAGTGTGAATACTCAGGTAACACTATTAGATTGTATTTGCAAAAGCGTTTGATACCTGAATTCAAATCACATGTTGGCCACTTCCTAAAAAGTAACCCATGGCCTCTCTGAACTTGCCAGTTTCTTCATCTGAATTAGTAATGGCCAAACCTTGTGGGGAGGATTATAGAACAACATTAATCTAGCTGAGAACCAGACTTGTTATTGGAAACTTTCAGTAAATGAAATAAAATGCTTTTTCTTACTACTTTTTAATTATTTCTTGACTTTAAAAACTCTTAAATGCTTTCTAAACTGAAATAACTTTGTCTATGTTCATTTCACAATCAGAAAAATAAATGACCTGTTGTGCCTTAATATTGCAAAACATGTTGGCTGGTGCCATTTGTGAGGAAGTACCCAATAGAACAGAGCACTTTTCAGTACTGGCCACCCAAGTGACTTTATGGTTGGGCTACAACCAGGTGTTTCCAAAACACTTTCTGATCATTATGACCTGTGCACTGGAGGTCTCCACTTGTCCCTACTGTTAGGGTTTTAACCAGCTTTCTGCAGATTTAATGTCAAATCTGTCATTCCCCAGGCAAAATATTAAAGAACAAAGGCAGGTTTCTGAGTTCGCTTCACCAGCCCCTGAGGCTGGGCTTCTCTTGTCCAAGACCTGTGAACTCCCTGCTGGGCCACCAACTCCAGGTCACCACATATTAAAAACCATTCTGCTAGCTGAGACATGAGGGCAAGGGGACGAAAGGAATCTGCTCAAATCCAAAAGATTTGAGTAAGCTTTGTTTTTCCCTGAACAGGAAAAAAATCGGCCTTTTTAGCGTTGATAGCCTTTCCTGTTGCAGAAGTAACTGCCTCCTGCTAAACTTCCTTTTCCTGCCATCTTGGCAAGGCCACGTGTTACCCTTCCTTTCTTTTTCCTCCTCTTTTTTATTTTCCAGAAGCCTAATTCACTCTTTCTCTGGTGATTTTAACTCCTTGCCACACTTCTCTTGACTTCAGTTCTGAAAGTTGGGGAAGGGAGTTTGGAGGGAAGACCTCACTAGGTACATTACCTCTATAGACCAATGTGCCAGCTCTGTCCTCATCCCTGAGGGGAGGGGGAGAGAGAGAGAGAGAGAGAGTGTGTGCGAGCACAAAAGCCCTTCGTTAAGAAACACACAGCTCAGTGTCGCAGGTTCGTTTCCCAGTCAGGGAACATGCGTAGGTTGCAGGCCACGGCTCCCAGCAACCGCATGTTGATGTTTCTCTCCCTCCCTCCCTACCCTCTCTAGAAAAAAAATAAATAAAATCTTTTTTTAAAAAAGAAAGAAAGAAACACACAGATCAGTAGAAAAAGCAGACTTTACAATCCATTACGTTACCTCTAAAAAGTGTATATTAACTATAAGGGGAAGGTGCTAAAGAGAACACATAGCTGAGGTCATCAGAAAGTAGGGAGTTTTGAAGGATGAGTAAGTAAGCTGAACGACTTTCCAGCATGAAAAAAAAATTATGAAGCCTAAAAAACCTTATACGTATAGATGGGATTCAATTTTTGTTTGTTCGAGAGTGGCTAAAGATGAGATCAAGGTAAGTAGGAGTCAGGACCAGAAAGGTTCTGTATGCCAGACGAAGCAGTTTAGACTTTGCCTGTAGGCTAAAAAGAAACTTTGAAGTGTTTTCACTGGAATATAAAGCAGATTTGTGTTTTTGAAAAGCAATCTTAATTGTGTGAGAGGTGAAATTGAAGATTGGAGGAGAGAGAGACAGGGAGAGCTAGAAAACAGTCACAATTTTATTGCATAAATGAGGTGAGAGCTGATTATGATCTGGATGCAATGGCAGAGGAAATATATAAAGCAGAGAACAGGTTGAGAAATACTTAGAATGTCAAAAGCTTATATGACCTGGGAACAGGTTAGCTGGAGGGAATGGTGACTGATTTCCTTAAACTGACCTTGTTAATTCTCCTTTAATTAGCTCAATTATCCACTCTAGGAAGAATGGGAACATGATGGAGGTGAAAGAGGAAGAGTTGCAAATTATCAGTCACAAATAAAAGCAGGCACTCACTATTCAGATTCAAATCTGAATGGGCAATCATATTTGATTAAGCATTTTAGTTCACAACCTGATTTATTATAAAAAATGACAGAGAAATAATTAAAAAGTTAATAGAAACCAATAAAAATAAAGAGGAATAATCCACAGTCTTATGTTATATGTATATTGAAATTTCCCTGTTAGAGCAGGGGAAACACAGGTTATCACACGTTTCCAAACACCAATGATATCCATGGTTCTTCTCATATCTCAAGATTCATCTCCAGAAGTCCTTCCCTAAAAGCACATATTTCACCCTTTGCATTGTATACTTATTTGCTACATTGTCCAGTTTTGTCTTATGTTCCCATCTTCTCTCTCCAAGTTAAAAAAAAAAAAAAAAGCTTTCTAAAGTCAGAGAACATATTGTCTATTTCTCACATCCTCCCCAAAGCTCCAGAAACTTCATAGAATTTGAAAGTGTCCAGTAAATGCTTACTGTTGAATATTTCACCAAAACCATAATGCCCAATTATTTAGACTATTGCCAGTCATTTAGTCTGTTACTATTTTGGAACACAACTATTTTTCCCCTTGTAGTATCCAAACCCAATACAGTGCTCTAAATTCTTCAAGGCCCCAGATAGCTTCAACCCTATCTCATTACCCCTGTTACCTCACCACATTTTTAAAAAATAAAAATTTCACGTATTTAAGGTGTACAACATGGTATTTTCATATGCATATTCATTCTGTAATGACTACTACAGTCAGGCTAATTAACATATTCATCGCCTTGCCTAGTTACCATCAGCCACATTTTTTGAGCTTTAAAATTTTGTTCTGTTGTCTTGTTTTCTGATTATCTAATTTGTATATCTCGTCTCTCTTAATTAGATCCAAACATTTCACGGGGCAATGATTTGTCTCAAACTGAGGTAGCCCTTGGCAAGGAGACCAATCACTGCATGGGAATCAGTTGTTTCTAATGTTAACTTTCTGAGGGACCTTAAGGCATTCATTTGACCCTCTGGGCCTCACCATCATTCAAAAGTGAGAGGGCTAAATTCAATGAGCACCAAAGACATTTCTGGATCCAACAAGGTCTATTCCTACTTTGACTTTTCCTACTGTGCTTTCTTTCCTGTTGCCCAATCAGTGCGGGACCTTGATGAGACTTAAATACACACTTTTTGATTAAGGGTTGCTAGGGCGAGTTTATTTATTTTTTTCTACATTATTAGTTTCCTAACATAACCTTATACAGTTGTCCCTTGAAAGAGGTGGATTCGAACTGCGCAGGTCCACTTAAATGGGGGATTTTATTCAGTTGACCTGAGCAGATCCGCGCTGTTTGACGGTCACTTGGCAGTTGCGGATTTGGCCGGGGTTGGGGTGGGTGGGGTGCTGAGCGGAGGAGGCAGTTGGGAATTTGGCCGGGGCAGGGGAGGGCTTGGGTGCAGACCTACTTAAGGTGTACTCGAATTTTCACCTCCGCAGCTGCTCACTGCTGACCTCGCAGCATTTCTCTGTGATGTCTAATGATACCTTTCATTTGTATAACTTTTTATAGTGTTTAAAGAAAGCCATAATATCATTTTAATCCAGAAAACAAACCAGATTAAGATTGGTCTTGTCCTCGCTCTTCAAATGTGAAAATAAAATATAAAATATTGAGAGGTTGTAATTTGCTCAAGGTTATACAATTAGGGTGGCAGGGCCAGAAGTCCAATCCAGAGCTCCTCACTCCACATGCCTCCGGCAGACCTTCTCCCTGACTTTTAAAATGTGACCCAAGACATTATTCCATGAAATGTTACTGGAAATGGCTGGAAAGAAAAGGATGCTTTGATGAAAGAGATTTGGTAATTGCTAACTTACACAAAGATAACCTGATTACTTTACTGTAGGATTTTTAAGATTCCAAAGAGGCATATTGTTTTCTAAACTTATTTGCCCACAGAAGCCTTTTATTAAGAAGGGGCAGGTATCCACAGAACAATCTTACAGACATGCTTCACCCAATATGATGAATTTATGCTTCATACATGATTTCTGACTGACAATAATTCCTACCAGTTTTGAATTTTATATAGGTCTGTCTCTATATGTGGGGGGAAGGGAGTAAGCAAGAGGGATATGAAAAATAATCTTTGACATCAAATTTATAAATATGAGCCTGTGTACTCAGAAGTTGGGGTGGAGGGGTTTTACAGAAAGAAGGTAGAATGGCTGTTTCAAGCTGACTGAGATTTGCAGGAGTATTCTAAAACACACCAGGAGGTAAACTGCGAAGTAAACATCCTTCTCAAGAGTGAGTGATGTCAAGGAGACATTAGTTCTTTTTGTTATTCACTGCTTCCTGTCCCTGAATTTATAGTCTTATTTGTGAAGGCTCACTAAAATGCCACAGCACAGACCAGACACAATAAAATGTTCTAAATCTGCTGACTTGTACTGTAGGCCTCCTTTATGCAAGACACTGAAAGTCTCTGGTTTTTGGATTATTTAAAATTTGGAGGTTAACATTACTATTCTGCTTAGATTGTGTCGTGTTATTGAAAGAGAGCTGGCACTGATTCAGAAACTCTGGCAAGGCACTCAAGACGGGAAACCTGCAGTTCCTAAGAATAGAGGTTACTGTTTGCAATAATACTGTGCTCTGTTTTGGGGGAGCGGAGGGATCTTATGAGTGATGAACTAATCTACAAGGGATCATTATGAGGAAACAGAGGCAAAGAGATGACAAGGCTCTCCAGAGTAAGCAGTGAGAGAACACCTTTTGTTGTAAGTGAAAGGAAGCCAAATGAAAATAGCTAATGGAATAATCCAGGGAGGAGAGAAGAGGGAGGGGTTTGGTTCACCTAACTGGGAAATCCAGAGTCCTAGTTTCATTGCTATAAATGATATCATCATCCTTCCCTCCCTCCTTTCTTTTATTTCTCTTGACATTCATCTTAGATTTCTTTCTTCTGTTAGGTCTCTCCACGCAACCAGCAAAGATAGCTCAAAAGAAAAGTCTTTCCCACCATTAATGTGGTGGAACAGAATTTGTTTTCAGAAGGGGTGGGAGAAAAACATTCTGGGCAGCAAAAAAGCAATAGTAATCACAGTCCACCACAGAACCCACTGAGTTACCCAAACAGAGCTGGGCACTCTGTTCATTTTTATTTATTTTTTATTCATTTTTTATTCTTTTGGGCACTCTGTTTAGATGAATGTATTTGAAGATGAGACTGGGGTCTCAATTAATAGGAGAATCCATATCTCACAGGCAACCTAAGACCCAAAATGGATCCCAAAGGATTCTCTCAAACCAAAGGCCAGGAGAAGCCAGGAGGAAAGAGGCTAGATTTTCCAGTTATAATAGAGCAGATCCTCAGAGATTTCTCAGGCTTGTCAATATGCTTACAGCTGTCCCTAACTTTCCCAGGTCTCAGATGTAGATGGTTGGAATCACATACCATATACTCTCTATCTACCCACTTACAAAGTACCTAGCACTTACCCAGCAAAGTATCTATTACACAGTAGATAAATGCTTCTTAAATAAATGAATGGAATGTGGCACTGTGCCAATTATCATTTTGTTCACAAATAATTCTCTGCATCTGGAGTGCTCTTTCAAATAGGTCAGCTCCCACCAAGGAGTTGCAATTATTGAGGAAGTGAAACCGTTTGACAAGTGGCACTTAAAAGATCTCCGTTTTGCTTTCCAGCCAGCACTTCTCTTATGAAATGTCCAAAGAGAGAGGACAAAATGAAAAATTTCCTGTTACGTCAGTGATGTTAACAGGCCCTGGCATTTTCACATAGTGAGTCTAATACTCTAGACCAGCATAGATATATTCATCTGACAAATGATATTTGCCTGCTGATGTTATGAGCTGAATTGTCCCCCACACCCCCAAATTAAAATGTTGAAGGCCTAACCTTCAGTACCTCAGAATGTATTTGTATTTGGAGGCAGGGTCTTTACAAAGCCGATTAAGTTAAAATGAAGTCATTAGGGTGAGCCCTAATCTATTATGATTGGTGTTCCTATAAAAAGAGGAAATTTGGACACAGACACAAAAAGAAGACACAGAAAGAAGATGGCCATCTACAAGCCAAAGAAAGAGGCTTTAGACGAAGCCAACTCTGAGGACCCCTTGGTTTTTGACTTCTAGCCTCCAGATATATGAGGGAATAAATTTCTTGTTGTTTAAGCCATCTAGTTGTTGGTACTTCATTATGGCAGCCCCAACAAACTAATGCAGTTGCCTTGCAAATTTAACCTCTGATATATGAAAATGAAACTGACCAGTGGCCCAAAACACCTGATGTTGAATTGTTTTCCTAGTAATGGGGATAGGATGTATGGATCTAGTCTCACATTCACTTCCCCTGTGACATGAATTTGCAAAATGAGGTCAGTGAGATTAGGATCCTCTATAGATGACACTCCCAGCCCTTGGTCTCTTAACCATGGTCTGCTGGATCCAAAGATTTACAACTTCCTGGGGGACTAGAGCATCAAGAGTGTGAGGGGGAGGATGAGGGATGAAGCTTCTCGGTTTTCAGTGTTGTGGCCCAAGGATGGGTCCAATATCCACAGCTAGGACAAGAACTTCCCTTTTAAGAAAACTATCTTGTTCTTCTCCAGCTTGTATCCCAGGTTGTTGCTTTCCCTGAAAAACTAGCACCATCATTTGGCTATTGGAACTTTTTTTTTCTTTTACAGAATAGGTAAACAGAGTTTCAAAAAGATAGAATGTCTTCCTCTGCCTAAACAATTGTCTCCCCCATATCCCATTTTAAAATAAAGAAGCAGTCAAAGTATTTGATTTTGCTGGTTTAGCAGCTGGGTTTATACTGTATACAGTATTATTTAAGCACAATTTAAGTTTTTATGATAGTTGACAATAATTTTAAAAGCTCAATGAGAATGGTCTTTACATCCCCCAAAGTAACTGGCTTGTTGTTTATGCACAGCCCAAATTATTATCTAGGTGAAGAAATGAAACCCGAAAAGCCAGTGTTCATGCTGCCTGTCACTACCAGAACCAATAAGCAGAGACAGGGATTGGATCTTCAGGAATGCTTTATTCAGATGGCTGGCGATGTGAGAAGATGGCAGGTTATATATCCTAACAGACCATCTTACATTCCATTTCTTTTTTTTTTTAAGATTTTATTTATTTATTTTTAGGGAGGGAAGGGAGGGAGATAGAGAGAGAGAGAAAGAGAGACATCAATGTGCAGTTGCTGAGGGTTATGGCCTGCAACCCAGGAATGCACCCTGGCTGGGAATCGAACCTGGGACACTTTGGTTCCCAGCCCGCACTCAATCCACTGAGCTACACCAGCTAGGACATTCCATTTCAAACTGACCCTGTTTTAAAAGGAGAAGAAAAGTGTAGGTAAGGGGTTTGGAATTCAGGGAAAAGGTTAATCAGATTAAAATCTGCAGCATTCTTTCATCTGTTGACTGGTGATTCTTTATCTGTGTCCTGGGCCTTGATCTCACCCTGGAGCACAATGGCTCAGATACCATCTTGATGGCTTACAGTCCTCCTGGGACACAAGGTGGAACTGCTTACGGTCTCCTGGAGTCAGGGTGGGTCATACCTTCATTTCCTGGAACAATAGATTTTTACATGCATCCGATTACTAAGCTTATCGACTATTACCTAAAACTAAAATGTTTCAACTCTTGAATCCTCCTTCCATCATTCCCCCCCAACAGAAAGGCACTTTATAAAATATCTCCTTTCTTAACTCTATTTTTACAGGTGACCACAAATTATTTGCTGCCCTTGTAGGTAGTTAACTGGTCTCCTACTTAGAGTTCAAACATTAGAAAATAATTCCCCCCAAAAAATCCCTCAGTCCTGAGCAGATAGGTCAGTTGGTTAGAGAGTGTCCTCCAGATACGCCCAGGTTCGATCTCCAGTCGCGGCACATACAAGAAGGAAGCAATGAATGCATAAATAAGTGGAACAACAAATTGATGTTTCCTCTCTCTCTCTCCCCCTTCTCTCTCTAAAAAAAATCAATCAATAAATTTTTTTAATGTTTTTAAAAGTCCCTTAGGGATAAGGCACTATAAATTTTAGGTACCTACTTTTAAATGAAAGTTATATGACAGAATTATTAAATCATTATCAGTCATTAATATGTTAGCATGATTTAAGTATTAGAGGTTAGCATCAAGATGTAAGGAAACAAAATGAGGAAGTACTGATACTGTGTGTAAGGCTGTTAGAGTAAGCAAGAATCTTTTAGGGTACTTGTTTGAAATGCAGATTTTTGGCCATCAGCCTAGAATTCTGCTTTAGTAAGTCGTGGGTGGGGTTAGGAATTTACCTTTGAACAAGTAATCCAGGTGTTTCTTATGCTGGAAATCTTGTCATCTACATTTTTGAGAACCACTGGCCTACATGACACCCCTCTGGTTCTGTCATGTGTCTCCCAGGTCTTTCACAGTTGTATCTCCTAAAAGCCTCATTTGATCATCTAGAAAGATCCTTGGCTTTTAATTATTCCCTCTGGACCACACATGCTAAAGTGAATTGTGTTGCTTACTGACATCCCCCACCATCCAGTTTTGTATGAACTGGCATCTAAATGATAGAACCTCTGCACTCTGACTAGACCCTCAGTCAAGAGGGTACTCTGAGTCAGATGCAGAGTCTGGGTCAGATTCTGTCTGGGGAAGGCTGGCCCAAGGTCAGCTATTTGGGAAACAAGCATTTGGAGGAGTACGATTTGGGAAGACCAGAAAAGGAAGGTAAATGAATGCCCGAGATAATTTCTGTTACCTGAGTCCTGCTTTATAGACTGACACTGTTTTTTCCATTTATTCTTTCTGAAAGGCACAATATATTAAAAGTGTTATTTATATCTTAGCTTACTTGTCAATAAAAAGGAGAAGTTGTCACATGTTCTAATGTAGATTTCAGTAAGGGAAAAATGTTGGAAATATAAAAATCAACTGAAGAAAAAGCAGTAGAGGAGCACAGGTATCATTATAGATATCCTTTAATATGTGACACAGATATCTTCCTGAAATTTCGATTATGAAGCAGATTTTGCATAGAGAATTTAATTTTCTAACTTTTCATAGAATACTGAAAATGTGCTCTTCTACAAAATGATTTCCACATAAACTTTTGCAACAGTCCCCTCATATTTAATTTCTAAGCACCCAGTCTTCCATTCTACAAGCCATGGTCTCCTGTCCTAAAATACTCATAACCACTTCCTCCCTCAAAACCTGATATTGTGCCCTAATCATTTAAAATGTGTATGATGACCCACCAGACTATTGCTAGGTTAGCTATCATGTAACCAGAACTGCTGTTTTACCACCTTTTCACCAATGCCTTCAGGTTTAAGGCCAGTCCAATAGACTCTTCCATTGCCTTCCATGAAGTCTGAGTTCTTCAACCAGAAATTCATCAGCTTAAAACTACTGTAGTCTTCAAAATTTCTCCTTACTTCTTCCTACTTTGAAAGTGATTTTTTAAAATAAACCAAACCACTTTTTACGCCCTTACCTCTTTTCCACAAAAACTGTGCTTTAATAGAGTTGCTAATCAAAAGAGCACACCTTCCTCTCTTTCTTACATTCAGTTTTCTTGATTTCTGTCTAGCTTTTCTCTCAACATATCATATTTCCAGGGCTCAAAGCCATGTATGCTACATTAGTGACTATCATTTTTGACAACACAGCTCTATAGACTGAAGAGGAATAATTTATTACTTATGTACTCTCGAGACCAAGTTCATGAATGGCAATCATGACCAGGAAATGGGGGATCCAAGTAAGAGTCTACCTTTTGGTGTATCTGACCTTTTTCCAGTAATAGCACTGAGAACCCCACATCCCATAAAACCCTTCAGTCCTTGGACAAACTATCAAGGTTAGCCACCCCAGCTTAGAAAGATATTTGAGATTGCAAGCTACACGAGGGCAGAGCCTTTTTTCCATTCTGATTGTACATCCAAGTGAAGGGCAGAACAGGCCCTCAACAACTATTTTTGGAATGATGGAATCAATGAATGTCCACTGACCAAAGACTGCTTTCACTGTACCCATTCCTCTGAATAATTGAGAGAAAAGGCATGCAGAAATCCCAGATACCAGTAGCCAATACCATTCATTTAGTTTCTCTGGTACACAAAGGAGTCAGTCATTCTCCAAATGAGTTATCTCTCCAGGACTCGCATGAAATTCCCCCTAGTCTTGTCGGTCTTATCCAAAACCAAACATCTCAGTACAGACCCAAAGGCAAATTTTTCAAAGCTGTGATTTTAAAGCCAGCTGCAGTGGGGAATCATGGAAGTGGCACAACTTCCAACATCCAAGGTTAGCAGGCTATGAATTGCCACTTTCTTCACTCATTGTCTGTGCTTCAGCAGTTCCTTTAACTTACTGTCATTCAGTTTGGGGAGGAGGAGAAAGTGGGACTAGCACCAGCTGTGAGGGGGCAGTAGACAGCAATACTGTTGCCTCCCCTTGTCCTGACCCCTCCCACCCCAGTTGCTCCCCAAAAGTATCAGTCATTCAGTCATACAGTAGATGTTTATACGGCTACCCAATGCAAATTCCAACTTATTTTCCAAGTCATTAGAGCCAATTACTCACCTTCGGGCCCGTAATATCATTTGTTCCTTGCCAAACTGATCATTTTTCCCTGTTGAAAATATGATAAATGCTTCATAGTTTTTGCTCAATCATATTTAAACTGATTCAGATTGTTGCAGGGTTGGTTGGGATGGATGACTGACTGAAGTAAGTCATGAAGTGTAGAGCTTCTGGATGATTCTTTTAATTTGAGAATAATTTAGTCCTATAAGGGAGAAGTGATTTACTTGGAAGGAGCAAGTATGAATATCAGTACTATTTATCTTTTTTAATTTTGCCAAAACTTGAAAGGATGCAAACATTTTATTTTGCCTTTATTTTTTGCCATTAAGGATCCAATTTTTTTTCTTCTCCAGCTTTCACAGACATATTAAACTGCATTCTGTATAATACTGTGTTAGATTTGGGGGATTTGGGGAAGTTAGAAAAACAATGATAAAATAGTTCCTGTCCTGTGGGAGATTGCAGTCTTCAGAAAGAAAAGATAAACACACGGGGCAAAAAAGTAGCAGTAGAGTTCTCAGTAATGTCCGCTGTCAGATCCAAAACAGTTCAGTTCAGTGGTCCTTCACAGGTGCTGCCCCAGACCAGCAGTATTAAAACCACCTGGGACTTGTCAGAAATGCAGGTTCTTGGGCTCTACCATACCCACTAAATGAGAAACTTAGGGACAGGCTTCAGAGATCTGTGTTTTAACAGGCTCTGGAGATCCTGATGCTCCTCTCTTGATTTCAGTTTCCCAAATTGCCTAGTATATCTCTATATAAATATCTCTCTTTACAACTATGGTTCTTTTAAAATCACCTGTGCTAATAGGCATTTACTTGTGATTGTCTCAGCTTCCTCTCTTCCTTGAGATGCAAACCCCATGAAGGACCCACAATTCTTCTTTCTTCCCAGCTCTTCATAGTTTGCTGAAGATGAAAGTTTAATGTTCCTTGCTGGATTTTATATTTCCATGATTTTAGATTTTTTTGTGATTTCTTAAATACAAATGAAGGGCCTATATTTCTGCCTGATGTTGACATTAAAGAGAGTTAAAAGTCATGTAAAAAAGGATCCTTGCTTTTAGAATCTAGTTGGAAAAAAATTGTATATCCTCAAGAAAAACTAAATAACAGTGCAAGGTGATATATGGTTTAGCACAAATAAATGATTTAGATTAGATTAATAAATGCTGCCATAAGATTCAGAAAAGAGTGGGAAAGAGATTCAGCCACTTGAGAAAGCTTCCTGAAAGGAGTGGGGCTTGTGCAAAAATTTCACAAAAAAAACTGAGAGGCCTTCGCTGGCCTAGAACAATGGGATAAAGCTGAGCAAGCTAGGAAGCAGTCAAGGAGCCTCAGGGTAACAGCCTGCTGCAGAGGTGCCTGTGCCATGGGGAGGGGTTTGGATGGAGAATGGAGACTTTGTAGCCTCTGGAGAGCCATGAATGCCAGATTCACTTAGAACTGTTCCCTCAACTGTGTGCTTTGTTTGTTTTATTTTGTTTTGAGGGCAGGGTAGATAATGAAAAGAAGGGTAGACTGAGAGTCTGGGGCAGAAGGAATTGGAGGTGGGGAGGAAGAGAAGAAACAAATATTAAGAAAGTGTTCTTGTAGTAGGTTCAGTTATTCAATCCCATTCAGGGGGTTCTTACTAAGATGCCCTGAGATAGAAGAGAGCAGCCTTTCTCTGAAGGGGCTCATAGTCTAGTGATGGGAGACAGAATATTCTAAGGCAGTGCCATGAAAACTACCATAAAAGAATTGGGAATTCTTAACCTGGTCTATCAGGGAGGGCTTCTCAGGAAGAGACACCAGTAGACTAAGCTGAAGGACTGAGTGGAGTTAGTCAGGTGCAGCTGTGAGGGAAGGGCAATTCAGATAACCAGCATGTGCAGAGACACCCAAGCGAGAGAGAATGGGGCGTTGCAGGAACTGTAAGTAGACTGGATGGCTTTGGGCAAAGGTGGATGTGAGCAAGTGACCAGAAGTGAGTCATGGAGAGGTGGATGGGACTAAGATCATGAAGGGCTTCTAGGAGAGAAGCTTGGGACTGATTTGGACAGTGTTAGGGAATGTGGCAGGGCTAAAAGAACAGTTTGAAGAGAGCACTCCAGGGGGTTGAGAGAAAGGGAGATTCTCGCAGGGCACATGGAGAGAAGGGTGAAAGGCCAGACCCTGAGGGAGAGGAGGACTATGGGAAAGTCACGAAGCTTTGAAGTGAAAGAACCAGAGAGACTTGGTGACAATGGTTACATGGGATGAGGAACAAGGAAAAGCATTTTAGAAATTAATCTGTTTAGAGCTTGGGCAGCTCAGAGAATGCTGTTACTGTTGAAAGAAATAGGGAAGTTTGGAGGGGAAACCGGTTTTTGGAGGGGAAACTGGGGGTGGGGGAAAGATGATTATTTCAGTTTTGGTTGGACACATTGTTTTCTCTTGAATTGCTTTGTTTGGTTTCTATAGTTGTTCCTTCTTCCCTTAAAACTTAGTTTCAGTGTTTGAAAGGAAAAAAAAAAAAGAGCCCAGTTTTCTGTCTTGCACAAGATCTAGATGCATCTATTTATTCAACCTAAAAATCACCCAAGAGCCTAAGGGATCAATAAACAACTGAGTTGTTCCAGATTTTAAGTGCCAAGTGGCCAGGTTATGAGGTGCACCAAGAGAGGCTATTCCACCAGTGTTTCATTCTTGTCACCCCTGGCTGATGGTGATGGCTACAGGTGAAGGGAGACATGGGAAGCTCACTTCGTTGGCTAGACTTCTGTTTTTCTGAGGAGTCTTTACTCCAAGAATCAGGGCTTCCCGATGAACCCGTCTGACTAGAATCACAGGTCTCTCATCCCAGACCATCTTGGCTCAGCTCCCCAAAGACAAAGCATTCTAAACAGATTCTGGCTCTCTGGGGACAGGAACTAAGGCTTCTGTAGCCTCAGAGACATTCTTTACCTCAGGTGTTTTAGAGTCCTGCTCCAGCTGGTGGAAATAGGTCAGCCTGACTCTCCTGACTGCTGGACTGGAGAAAGTCCCATGGTGTTGGGTCAAGGCGGGACAGAACAGCCTGATCTTGGCTTCACTCCATGGGGGCTACAGGAGGATTGGGTTGGGATGGGGTCAGCTGGTCTCTCTGCCTCCCTTTCAAGCTACCAGCCACACTGTTCCCTTGATTCACACACAGATGCTGTGTCACTGACTGCCTTGTTTAGGTACAATATGTTTAATTTGGATTTCTTGCAGGCAAACCAACCCTATTCGAGTGGCTTCCTTAGCAGGATTAAAACATTGCTGAAAGATACAAACACATTGAGGAATAAGAATGATTATCTTAAGTTGGGATTTGACAGAACCAGAAGCAGATGCTCTGAAATCAAGGAGGAACTCTGGTGTTATTTTTGACTCTTCTCTCTCCATTCTTTTGGCCCCAACTGCCAGGCACCTGCCCCTTCCCATCTTCACCACCAGCCTAGACCTTTGACTATTGTCTGTTCCACTGTAACACTTCCCAAACTGGCCTTTCTGCCTGCACTGCTGCCCAACTACAGCCCATTCTCTGCAGTGAAGACACATTGGTTTCCCCACAATGCAAACCTGGTTCTGTCCTGTGGTGATTGCCTGCAAAGATGGCTGCCGACAATTACTCCCATCCCCATATGCACACCCTTCCCTGAAGAGGTGGAATCTATTTTCCCTCTTGCATCTGGGTCTATGACTTGCCTTTGCCAACAGAAGTGGTAAGTGGTGGAAGTGATGTTCTGGGACTTCTAAACCAGAGGTTCAGAGCCCAGCTTCTTTTTGTTTCTCTTGGGAGTCAGCTGCTATGGAAAGTAGTTTGAGTCATGTTACTGGGTAAGAGACCAGATAAAGAGACAAAAGACTAGCCAGCCCCCACTCATTGCAACATCAGGTAAGTGAGTGAGGCCATATGAATATTCTAGCCATAGGGATCTTGAATTTTCCAGTCCCAGTCAAGCCACCCCAGGTGTAACACATAGACCATAGAAGGGCCACCCTGGTCAAGCCCTGCCGGGATTGCAGAATCACAAACAGATAAATGGTTGATGTTGTTTTAAGCCACTAAGTTTTGGTGTGGTTTGTTACATAGTGATAGTTGAAAGGTGCCTCACTCTTAACAGTCAATTTTCCTTACAGTGGTGCTGACCCAGCCCTTACAACCTTAGCCTCATTTCTCATGAGAAGCAGGTTGGAACAGGGCCAGCTAACCTTCCTGCTTCCTTGTTTTCCACTCTAGGCCTTTGAACACTTACACCACATCTCATATCCTCCTTTGTCCCACCTACTCATCCATTTGTCAGGGAAACATCAGTTCTTTCAGGAAATCTTTCGTTTCATGAGACTGGGTTGTGGGTCTTGTGAGGCTTTCTGTTGAACCTGTACTTATTTCAGCAGGTCACATTTCAATAGCCTGGGTACTCAGCAGTCTCCACCATTATACTTTTAGCTCCATTAAGGTGGAGCTATCTGCCTTTTTAGTGAGTGTATCCCTAGTACATTCTCTGGCACAGTATGTGCTATTCAATGTTTAATGAATGAATGGATAGCCAATCAAATAAGGGGTTAGAACTTTGGAATATTCTTTTTAGACTCCATCATGTCGTCCTTCCCTTATACCATCGCTGATCATCCCCAGAAGATATTATCATCTGAAAGCTCTGTTTCAGATTCTCTGAACCTTAAAAGTCTCCTCTCCATCTCTGCTATTCCCAAAGAAACAGTAACTGGTGTTCATGATGAGTCCTGGGATACATTAAAACCTTGAAGTGATGAATTGTCAGAGACTAAAGTATAGTTTTAACTTTTGAAAATTTAGTAAGCCAATTTATAATAATCTATCTCTGTAACTCTTCATCAGCCCTAATGTTGAAAATTCCCAAACGACTCACAGTCTTGTCCACAATGGTTAAAAAAAAATTCCTTGCTTTTGTAAATGTTTTTACTTTCTCAAAGGGGATGCCATATACGTTATCTATTTGATTTTAACCACAGTGCCGTGATGAGTGGAAAAGGTGGTGGTGGCATATTTTACAGGTTTGGGAGCAGAGGTTGTATGGGTATCCAGGCCATGTAGCTGGTTGGTAATACAAGTAAGAAAGATTTGTTCTGCTGATAACTGACTAACCTGCTGCTTTTGTCCCATATGGTCTCTGGGACAATAGTAGAAAAGTTTAATTTATTGAATAAGTGAAGGTTGTATTTGATATCTGTACTTTTTTTATAGTAGTTATTAAGATTTAGTTGTCATTTCTTTTTTAAATTTAGCTTTTTATTAAGGAAAAGTTAAAACATATAGATAATAATATAAGTATATAGGATAGTATGATGAACCCTCATATACCATATACACCATCCTCCAATTTTAACAATTATCAATATTTTCCTATTCATGTTTCATCTCTCCCTTTCTTTCTCTCTCTCACACTTAAAAGTAAGTCCCAGACAGCCCTGGCCAGGTAGTTCAGTTGGTTAGAGCATTGTCCTGATACTCTAAGGTTGCTGTCAGGGCACATACAAGAAGCAATCAATGAATGTAAAAAGTAAGTGAAACAACGAATCAATATTTCTCTCTCCCCTACCACTTTCCTCTCTCTAAAATCAATTAAAACTTTTTTAAAGTCCCACACATCATTCCATTTTATACATAAATAGTTCATTACATGTTATCTAATAGATAAGGAGCCTTTTTCCTCTGTCTAAAACATATCCATAATGCCACTTCATACCTAGCAAAATAAGCAGAAAGGCTTTAATATCATCTAACATACATTTATATTAAATTTTTTCCTGAGTTATCTTTTTGCAGTTGGTTCATTCAAATAAGTACCTACACAACCTCCATACACTGTTTTTGGTTGGTATGTCTCTCTCTTTTTTTTTTTTAAGTTTTCATTTATTTATTTGTAAAGAGAGGGGAAAGAAGGAAGAAAGAGAGGGAGAGAAAAATCAGTGTGTGCTTGCCTCTCAAATGCCCCCTAACAGGGACCTTGGCTGGCAACCCAGACATATGCCCTGACTGGAAATCGAACTGGTGACTCTGTGGTTCATAGGTCAGCACTCAATCCACTGAGCCACACCAGCCAGGGCTGATGTGTCTCCTTTAATCCCCACCCCCTTTTTTTTTCACTCTGTACAAATATTAAACACTTCCAGATTCAGCATCTACTCTGTACCAGTTTCTCTTTCAAATCTCTCAGTTAATGGGTTATATCTTCCACACAAGAAGCCTTGGTCAGATCTTTGCCTTCTTATCTCCTTATCTCCTGTATTTCCACATCATAGATCTGGCCATAAATCCTGTTCAACAGACTGAAACTTATCACTTATTCTTACTAAGTTTCTGCCATCAGTGCTTTAAGATCTCAACTTAGTCTGAATTCCCACAGTGGATTCCAGCTAGAATGTAGCCTTTGTGAAGCTTTATGGGACCTTGTCTATTTGTTTACCAGATGGTTAGATAAAGATAACCCTAGTACTTAAAGCACGCTTGTACATACAGAGAATAAATATTTGTTAAATATGAGTGAATAAATGAATTTCTTACCTCCAGTCATTTCTTATCCAATGAGTACATCTTCCTAAAATGTCATCAGTCCTCTGGTTTTACTAAGTACATTTTAGGTTCATTGGTGAGCTAATGGAACCAGCTCAGACTGCTTCATAAGAGCCAATTGTTAAAAAATGTTTAAAGTTTTATTTTATTTATTTTTTTAGAGAGAGGGGAAGAGAGGGAGAGAGAGAGAGAGAAACATCAATGTATGGTTGCCTCTCATGTGGCTCTCACTGGGGACCTGTCCCACAACCCAGGCATGTGCCCTGGCTGGGAATGGAACTGGTGACGCTTTGGTTTGCAGCCCATACTCAGTTCACTGAGCTACACCAGCCAGGGCCTAATTGTTAAATTTTAAGGAGTTTTGTGAGCTGCCTGACATCATTTTGGTAATTTGAAATTGGCCATAATAGGAGTACTGACACCAAAGAAATTGGCAAGTACTATAAATCAGGGTTGTTTTTCTGTAGTTCAGAGAGCATAATGTTAAACACAGTCTCAACCTGTGTTTGGTAGTGTTCCACACAAAGCCTATATTAACTCTTGCCATCATTTGTAGACACAGAAAGTGCTCAGGTTGCTCTTGGAGGCCCTGTTATTTGGACTCATTTAATGTATCAGAAATTTTTTTCTCATACCCTCTGCACATGAACCTTCCAGATTAATTCGACTGTCTCCCCTGCCCCATATCTCAACAACTTGGCTGCTTCTGCTGAACTCTGAGCTTCTTTAGAGTAGGTATTCACCTTTTAAACCAGTTTCTAGCACAATGCTTGGCATATTATAGCAACAACTAACATTAACTGAGCACATACTGTGTGCTGTTGTTTTATTTTAATTAATCCTCATCATAGGCTTAGGAGGTAGGTACTATTACCCCATTTTACAAATAAGGAAACCAAAGAACAGAGCTGTTTCACCTGCAAAAATTTTTCATCCTCCAACCTCCATCTCATTAAATGTCACTACATTCCATCCAGTTGCTCAAGATATGAACCTGTGAGTCATCTTTGGTTCCTCTTTTCTCTCAGTCTCTTAACAGCCAATCCATAGGCAGGTCCTGTTATCTTTATCACCCAAATGCACACTGAATCAGGATCTGTCCGCTTCTGTCCTGCCTGTTGTTATTGTCTTAGTTTAAACTACCAGCATTACCTCTTAACTAGATTACTGCTTTCCTTGCTGGTACTCCCCCCTCTAATCTATTCTTCCACTGCTGGTCAAAGTGGTCTTCTTAACACGTAAATCAGATGATGTTATTCCTCTGGGTAAAATTTACTTCGATTTCCTGGAGTCTTCGTTAAAGTAATCAGATTGGGCCAACAATGGAGTTAGCCATGCTAAGCTCCACATCAGCAAACCAAAACTTAACTAAATTTCTATGCGTGGCTCTCCCAGAAAAGGAAAGCCTAAGTCAACAAATCAGCACTTGCCTGCTCAGCACAAGTTACCTGACCAGGCTCCAAGACTTCCTTTGCTCCTTATAAGGAAAGTAAACTTGCTTTAACCAATCAGCAAATGCCCAGTATAATTTCCTTATTCCTGCTCACTTTGGTCTACAAAAACCTCTCAAATTGTACAACTCCTTGGAGTTCCTTTCTATCTGCTACATTGAACGCTACCTAATCATGAATTGCTGAATAAAGCCAATAAGGTCTTTAAAATGTACTCAGTTAAATTTTTGTTCTTTAACATATTTAAACTAAAACTTCAACTACTACTACCTGTTGATGTAAGAAACTTCCAAGCCTGTAGAGTATTTTTATTAATTTATTTGGGCCCAACTGATAACATATGCTAGGGAGCAAGAATTTAAATGCTCTGGAGAATATCAGTTTTGCCATTCTTTTTATTGCATTTGAAATTAGGAAGGCTACGTGGAGGTGGGAGAAAGCAAGGTGGAGACTGCATTACAAGATAGTTAAGATTATTAGCTATCTAATATAAAGGGTGATTACAGCCTCTTAGAGGGATCTAAAAAAGTAGCGCATGCATTAGAAGGAGGGGTCTGAAAAGAGTTATTTCAAAGGTGTGTTAACCTAGATACATAAGAACAATGGACAGGGCTTGCTTAAGGCAAAGATAAACCTTTTACTAAAGAAGTTATATGCCTGGGGCGTGACTACTCACCCAAATCCGCCCAGTTAGGAATTTGTGATCAGATCACCCTGTGGTTACTTTCCATAGAACCCCTTTTCTCATCCACACATCCCTCCCTTGCAGATAAGCTCGTCACTCGAGTCTCCTTCCTGCCTGCAGTGGGCCAAGTTGCTGTATTTGCACTGGCCATTCCTGGGAATGGATCTTCTGATATTCCCACATCTGAGACCTTCCCTCAGATCTTAGCTCAAATGTTACTTTCTCAGGAAGACCTTCTCTGACCTCTATCCCAAGTCTCATAGTTATTCTGTTGATTTTCTCCATTGCAGGCATATATTATTTCTTTGATTATTGTTGGTTTCCTTCACCAGAATATAATTGCTACAAGTGTAGAGTCCTTGCCTGTGGATTGCTGTAAACCCGAGGCCTAGAATAAGTGCCTGTACATTGTAGGTGCCTAGGCTGATTTTTAAAAAAATTAAGTGAGGCAAACAAATGATCCAAGATTCCAATCCAAGTTCCAGAGCTGAGCATTTTGGTTAAATGGATAGCTTTAGTTCAAAAATGAGTTTCTCTGGCCCCTGTTTGGAGGCAAATGAACAGGGAAGTGAGGGGTACTACCTCTACTTTGATCTATGAATACTCAAAGTACTTCTGGTTTGTGTAAACGTTCTCAAGTTGGATGCCCCTCCCTTTCACCTGAAGAGTGGAGGAAAGGGAAGACCTACAGATGTGATATTTCAGAGAAAGTTCAGTTCAGCTTTGGAAAGAATTTTAGGGAGCATTAAAAATACAGCAAGACTAAGATAAAGTGCTTAGGACAGCTTGTGGGGAGAGGTTAGGGGATGGAGGGATTGAGCAAAAAGGAAAAAGGACTCATGGACATGGACAACACTGTGGTGATTGCTGAGGGAGGGGAGTATACGGGGACTAAATGGTAATGTCAAAAATACAATAAAGATTAAATTAAAAAATAAAATAAAACAAAAGTGCTTGAAGGTGAGGTAATAAAAGGGAGGTGGTTTGTCTTTGGGAGGGTTTAGGATGAGAGGAATAGTTTAGAATTTAGATGATAACCTTTGTTTTCTGAAGTCCCCCGGCTCTGCTTGTGGCCAAAAGGCAAGTACTTCCCGAAAGAGACAAAGGGGGGAGGAGGAAAAAGAGATTCAACCTTTTGGATAAGGTGCTGCCGACCTTGGAACAAGATATTTCAAGAGGTTTTTGAAATTTTAATTTAATTTTATCATTAACTTTGCTGATCTTAGAGACTTCCCCTTCTTTTGGGTTTCTGTTGTCAGGATATTTAGGGAATGATTTTAAGAATTTTCCCTTCCCAATAAAATAAAAAACAAAAAACTAAAACAAGACCCCCGCAAAAGGAATTTCACTTTCCTAGCCTCAATTGTTTGACTTTTCCGATTAAATGCAAATAAAATCATTTACCATTTATATATACTGTAATTAAAGAGAAGAAGGGACAGTTTCTTAACCCTAAAACACACTTTGTTTTTGTGTGTGTGGTGGTGGGGGGGAACAGGCAAAGTCATTTAAAGGTAAAGAGAAGACCCACTGAGAGGGAGCAGGGGAATGGAGGGTGATGGTGAGATGCTAAATTCGACAATACAAAAAAATTGAAGCTGGATCAAATTATAAAACTTTAAACCCCACAGGATTTGACATTAGATGACTCTTTATAGTAAAATGTTAAGTAGTTAATATTTTATTTTCATTGCAGGTCATTTTGCATTGTACCCCAAAGCTATTTGTTCTTAGAACAAATGTGCATATGCTTATTAGATTTAACGATCTCCTGCTCACAGTCAGTAAAGGGGTCAGGCTAACCTGACTCTTGAATGAATAATCCTCATTTGCACTTGTGGTGACAAAAGCATTAGTTCTCAAACCTAGAGGATGAGCTGGGGCTGGAGGGGTAATAGGTGAATGATGCTGAATCAATCCTTTTTTTTCTTTCATGTATTTTATTTTCCTGTGCCTCTGTGGGTGGAATATTTCCCCCAAAATGTGTTTAAATTTAAGACTGGTTTATTACCTAAGAAATAGTCAAGACAGTTCTAGAACTCAAGCCTAGTTGAAAGCTGGTAGCCGCTCAGACTCAGTTCTGCATCTTCCTCTTTCTATAAGTGGCTTTTATTATTTAATTAAGTAAATACCTAGAAAAAAGGGAAATAACTTGGTCAAAAATTAGTATCAGTTAATCCATTCTGCTGATTTTTATCTGTTCAGAGGACATTTGATTCATTTTTCCAGACCCGTAGTAACTTTCAGATTCTCTCGCTCTCTCTCTCTCAAAAAAAAAAAAACAAAAAAACCACACACATAATAAAACAAAAAAGCCCACAATGGTTTTTGGGGGCCAAGAGCTGAATCATAAGTTTAGTGGAGGTGGACCCACCAACACAGTTGACTAATTGGCCTGGCCTGCGCTTCCTCAGCAATTACAACCACCTTGTGACAGCCCTTCTGTGGGATGCGGGGGAAATGCTGGGGCTGAGGCTCCTTTCCAGTTAAAGAAATGCTTCGTCATTGCTGTCATCATCCGCTGGGGCGAAGACGCATCTTCAGTAATAAGGCACGACTGTAATTCCTCACCCTCTGGCTATTATTAATCATGATTCATTTCATGAAAGAGGGAATAAAAACCTCCTAGGCCCAAAGCACATCTAAACTGGAAAGATTTCAGGTTTAGGCATGTGAGGCCTTTTCGTTCATAAAGAGGGAAATGAGTGTGTCCTCCTGAGAGAAGGAGGTCTGGCTCCAGCCAGCGGAGAGCCAGATCTGTCCACCTCTTGCATGGGCAAGGTCTTATTCATAATCAGGAGGAAATAAACTCAGCCTTTCTGACTCTTCATTAACAATCTGTATTGATTTAATATTCTGTAGTTATGTTATTTGCTTTTTTTTTCCTCCTTAGTAAACAAGACATGTCCAAGTGCCTTGGGCTTTCTACCCAGTTCTGACTTAGCCTGGAATTATTTGGGGATTATTCATTCTTGCTAATGAATAATTCCCAGGACTACAGAGCTGGAAGAATTCTTAGAGATCATTTTTATAGTTCATCTCCTCTGTTCAAAGATAAGGAGAAAAGCCAGATTGATAAGATTTACAGGGACCTGCTCAAGGACACTATTACTTCACCTCAGAATAGAGGCCACCTCACAGTGCTTGTGGCTTTTAAGGCCTGTGTTCTTTCTACCGCAGTAGAGCTTCAGCAGAGGGGTAGGCTCTAGAGAGTTCATGTGTCACACTGGAGCTCAGTGACAGGTGTGCCTAAGTATTAATAGAGGACAACCTGGCACATGGGTAAGGTATTAAAAGACTGAGGGCAGGCTTTTGGGAATCAGAGGACCCAGGTTCAAATGAAGACTGTGCCATTGTCCGCATAGTCTTGGGCAAACTATTTACCTTTAGTGAAATTAAAACAGTACAAAACTTACATTTCTTCATCTATAAAATAGGCCTAATAGCATTGTCAACAAATCAGTGGTGGTTGTAAAAATTGACATAATGCATGTGAAGTGCTGAGCATCACGCATGGCCTATAGTCAGCATTTGGTAAACAGTGGCCAGCCTTGCTGTGTTAGTAATAAAGATGTTTCCTTACCGAGAGCTAAAATAAGATTAGAAGGTAAAGAGCATGCAGATTTTCTCCCAACCATGTCTTGGCAGGACTCTTTTCCCTTCCTTCCCAGTGGGCCAGCTTTCTTGGCCAAGGAGACCTTCTGTCTTTTTTGTCCCCTGCCTACAATGATGAGAATGCACATGGTGGGTGGCAGTTCACCCACTCAGGAGAGAACAGGTCTATCTTAGGGTTCATCTCTGCCCTTAGCCTAGCTCAGGCCCACCTTCAAAAGGCTGGAAATCAGAGAAGGCTGGTTACTGCTACTCATCTCTCTTACTGCTCCCATTTCTCCTTTCTTTTCACCCCTTCTCATTGGCTCTCCTCCTCCTGCTATGTTTTCTTTTTCTCCTCTCCACCTTCCTTTCTTTCTTCTCATCAGCTAGCTACCCGACTGCAGGGCTGAGAACTCCCATTGTCTCCACTAGGATCCATCTCAGCTTCAGGTTGGCTTCTCTGGAAAGTGCCCCTAATTCCCACCCCCACCCCCTGACCCTGACTAAGCATATGGCACTGGGACGGCTGGGCTCTTTCTGCCCCATGAAGGATTCCTTTGATAGGCCTTTTTTTTTTTTAAGAAAGACCATGACTTTTTCTTATATTTTAATTTATTGATTTGAGAAAGAAAGAAAGAGCTAGAGAGAGAAACATTAATTTGTTGTTCTGTTTATGTATGCATTCATTGGTTGATTCTTGTATGTGTCCTGAGGGGATCAAACCCACAACCTTGGCATATGGGTAAAACACTCCAACCAACTGGACTCCCTGGCCAGGGCTGATGGGCATTCTTTGTTCCAGGGCTCTTTTGGGTTGGCAGAGACTTGGTCACACCTTCATCCTGGTCTGAAGGCTCCCCCTGTCCCATCCTATTTCCACCTGTTTTCTTTCACAGGTATTTCCTGTGAAACCCCATTCTAGCTCCTGCTTCCCAGAGAACCCAAGAAAATATGCTAATTAGCATCGCAGCCCTAGGGCTGCATGTACCTAGTCCTAAGTGTAGGGCACAAACATGAAAGGGAACAGATGACATACACGGGAAAGGGCTCAGAACAGAAGAAATGTCTGAGCACCAACTGCATGCTGGGCATTGAACCAGGCCATTTGTATTCATGACTTAATTGAGTCTTTATAATGAAACTGTGATATAGGTTTTATTACCTCCATTTACTGTTAAAGACACTAGGGTTCAGAAAGGTTAAGAAAGTTGCCTGGTGTCCCCCAGTTACTAAGGGTGGGGCCAGAATTTGACCCTAGACAGTTTGACTCCATAGGGCTTGTGCTTTTTCTGCTGCTGTGCCCACTGTGTGGCAGAGGGTAAGGCAGTTCACCTCCCTAACACCCCAGAAGCCAATGGCTTTCATTAATACTCAGTAACTGCGTCAGAGCCAGGAGAATCATTCAGGGTGCTGTACAGGAGAGAAATTAGAATCCCTCACCTCACTCTACAAACACCTTCTGAATCTCCTATTCTGATGGACCCTTCCCCCCCGCATCCAGTTTCAGACAAAGAGCTAAAAATAAAAAAATAAACTAAGCCTAACAAAAGTAAGAATCATAACAATTATTATAAACTAATGATAATATAAAGTTAGCTCACACTTAATAAGAGAGCTCTCATGATACACACCTTCTCAGCCAGACACATCCACACATTTTCTTGCTTAATATTTGTTCTTCCATCTGCCTTGCAAAAGACTATCTCCTCTTGTGAGAGTTCCTGCGGGTCTGTCCTCCTGCTGACCCTGAATTTCAAGGAGGAGGCAGATGCTCAGCTGCTGCTCAGCCCTCTGGCTATACTTTGAGCCTCAGAGAGACAAGCAGGTACATGATTTTCTGCCACGTTACAAATAGGGAAACATGAAGGAGTAACTTGGGTTGTATGTATTATGTAGAATGGCTATATGGGACTTGATGTCTTCCTGTGCTTTGGCTCAAAGGAAATTACAAACATTATTAAGCATTTGTTATACTCTGTCTCATGGAAATTTCATTTAGCTTCTTGATATATAAATGTTAGATCTGACCTGCAAGAAGAATGTTAGTACCACTCACTGGTGATTTACTATGTGTCAAGCACCATGATAGGCACTTTACATGCATTTGTTCTTTCTTAGCTTTCGTGGTAGACATGATTGTTCCATTTTACTTACAAGCACATGGATTTAGAGAGGTTAAGCAACTGGCTTAAGATCACATGACTAGAGGCAGACTTAGGTTCAAGCTTAACTCCTTCACACTCCAAAGGTTGTTCTACGTATCATGTGAATAGCTTTGGGAAGAGATAGGCTTATGATGCCCTGAACCTTAATATTTTAAAATAGATAGTAAAGCTTTCTTATATTCATTGTATCCTTAAAACAACTTGGTGAGATAGATGACAATATGTTTCATCTTAAGACGCCTTTCCCCATTTTACTACTCTCTCCACCCCTAATTGCCCATTTCAAGGTCCAACTTCTAAAATAAAATGAGTGCCCACATCCCATTCTCACCTCAGTGTACTTCCATTGGGCTTTCATGCTGCCCTGGTTACAGGACCAGCTCTTGTCATTGTCCCTGATGACCTAAGCCACTGGACTTCCTTCTCCATGACCCCCATCTTTCCCACATTTTTAAGGAATAATTGACCCAGTTGATCTCTCCCTCTTTCTTGAAAGAATGTCCTCCTTTGGTTTTGGGGACCCCACACACTCTCCTTGTTTTACAGTTCTTGCTACTCCTCAGTCTCCTTCTTGGGTTCTTTTTCTATGCTGGGGCACATATTACCAGCTGTTTATGCAATCGCCATTCTTTCCTGCTTCCTATGAATAAAACACCAGTGTTATTCAGGACAGCAAGGCGCCCAGCTAAAAATACTTCCTTTTCTCGACTCAAAGTTAAGGGTGGATGTGTGTCATAGATCTGGACAATGAAGAAGTTGGTTCAGTAAAAGCTTCTAGGACCATTTTTGTTTCTTGAGAGAAAGGGGCTGACTCACCCTGTGCCCCTCCTCCTTCCTACCCGAATTGTGGTTGTGTGTCTCAAAGTGCAACTCTCATCTGTGACTATGAAGCAACAGATCAAGGAGAGGTCTATATGTAAAGATGGCAGAAGGGGAAGATAAAAAACTTAGGTCCCCCGAAGTATCATTGGTCAGCTGCACCATCCTTGGGCTGCCCAGTTTCTGACTTCACTTTATGTGAGAATGTACCAAGCCTGTTTTAGACAGTATACCAGTGTGTTCTGGTATTTGCCATCAACTACATTCTGAATTGGTATACTATCTGGTCTCTGAATGTTAGAAACACCCAAGATTTAGTCATGGGAACCTCTTATCTTTTATCTTTTTAATGACATATAGATACTGGGAGAATAAAGCCCTCACTAGGTGACTTTGTACATTCCCTTAGCTTTACATAATAATTGGAGCTCATTATTCCTTTGCCTGAAACACTCTGTGTCAACTGCCTCTTACTTTCTCCTCTCAGCCTCATTCTAGTGTTCTGCTGTGGCTGGGGTGGGCAGCCGCAGTTGGGCTTCAAGTCAATTCATAACATCGTGGATATCTGCTGTGCACACCTGAATGGGGGGTGGACTTTGCTTCCTCTTTGGGAATTCCTTTAAATTTGCAGGTCAGTAGGAAGCCTAAAGCAAAGAATAAACAGCCCCACCTGTAGCTAATCAGGACACCAATTATGGAAGGCTTGCTTTATGCTTTTTAGGAGGTGGGTAAATGAAGTCCCACTCTTTCTGCTATAAGTGGCAACTTACACATTGCTTTTCATCATTCCCTACTTTTATCTCTTGATTTCTCCCCTTTCCTGGGATCATTCCAAGTAAGCTACCTGCAGGTGGGTTTTTATCTTAGGCTTTGTTTCTCCTCTAACCTAAGCTAAGGGACCCTATACTGGCCTTCCCTTTTTTCACTTTGAAGAATCTGCAAAAGAACTGCTGCTCACCTCCCTTATCTCATTTCACTCTACTCTCCCCTCTTGTACCATGTAGTATGGCATCAAGCCTCCAAGTTTTTCTGGATATATACAAAAATAAAAATGTTCATGAGGGTAGCAGAGTATGCCACACCAAAATATGGCTCTTTGCCATAAGGATTATTTTGAGCTGATTATTTTTGAAATAAAGCAGACACATTTAGAGCTTTTAATAAAGCTTTAAAAGCTCTAAAAACAGTAGACTTTACCTTTTGTAAGGGAAATTTACATTTATAAGGGAAACCTCCATTTGTAGGGCATCTCCCTGTCTGTACGAGGAAGAGAAGGACGACTGCAAACCAGAAGAAGCTCATCAACAGACAAGGCACCAGACGTAAGTCTGCATAAACCTTACTGTATTTCCCTGATAAACTCCCATAGCTGGCTTCCCCACCGTCAATGTCTTTCTTTTTTCTTTAGTTAAAGATGGTATTTGAAGTCCTGGCTTGAGTCATTTCTGGGAGTTGCTCAGTTTTCCTGGGTATTTCCCATGTATATATGTTATTAAACCTCTGTTTTTCTCTTATTAACCTGTCTTTTATTACCTCTCAGCCATAGAACTTAGGTGGGTAGATAACATTATTTCTCCTTCCCTACACCAGTTTGTGAATTTCACCTGGAATGTATTCTGGCCAGAGAACCAGGATTGTCTATCTCCAGAATAAGTAGGTGCATCCAGCAGACAAAGGTTCTGTTCCACCGAGTCCTTGGAGAGCAGAGAATGAGAGCAAAGGGGAGAAAGAGCACCAGACCCCTAGAGGGGGACAGAGCCTTATCTCCTCTTCCCTCCAGGGATCTTTCTGTGTAACATGAAGTCCACTGGAACTGGGACCCTCCCCTGAGCAGGCTGACTTAGTCAACAAAGGTGTTGTGCTGTCATTCCTTTCTGTTCAGAGCTCCCTTTCCTCTCTACCAGGTGGTGCCTCGTTTCCGCTTCCACTCTGTCAGGTCACTTTGCCTCAGATATATCACAATCACATTATAACTTGGAAATGGCATGAGTATTCTCACATGTTCTGTGTGGGTTGAGACAAATCCTACTCTCCCTGATGAAAACTTTGTAGATTTCCTGGTTTTGTCAATAACATATTTCTAATTAGTTTTTATAATTTTTATCCCTTGTCAAATTAATACAGTTCTTGTGGAATGTTTGAAAAATACAGTAAGTGCAAAGAAGCAAACAGACAAACCATAACTCCACTGGAAAGCAAAGTTTTTTTTTTCCCCCTATGTGTACTTTCTCTATACATAAAACCACCAGCATGCTTTAAAACACACCTGGAGTGTGTGTGACTTGCATGGATGACTGCTTGCATCCTATCACCCCTCAGGCCTGCCAGTCACTCTGGCAATGGGAGTGGGCACATGACCCGAGCAGGTCCAATCAGAGTCCTTCCCAGGAATTGATATATAGATGCTGGGAGCAGGGAGCTTCCTTTTTCTACAAGAACTGCTAGGCTGGGATGCAAAATGACTGGCAGTATTGGTGGACATTTTTCTCACGACAAAAGAAGACTTGTAGTGAGAAGATGAAAGAAATACACAGGATAAGAATAGCCAAAAAATGAAGAGAGAAAAAGAGAAAAAGAACAAGAACTATGGGTCACATATCAGCACTTGCATCTTTTTAAGCTAGTCATACGCATGGACTTCCCCATTTATAGAAGCCGGTAAAGTCCTTTAATTTTTTTATTTTATTATTTTTTTTAAGATTTTATTTATTTATTTTTAGAGAGAGGGGGAGGGAGAAAGACAGGAAGAGAAACATCAATGTGTGGTTGCCACTCAAGCGCCCCCCACTGGAGACCTGGCCCACAACCCAGGCATGTGCCATGACTGGGAATCAAAATCATTACCCTTTGGTTCACACTGTGTCACTCAATCCACTGAGACACACCAGCCAGGGCTCCTTTCATAAAAATTAATTTTAATTGGGCTTTTAATATTTGAACTCTGATAGTCATGATTAGTACAGTGCTTGTAGATATCTCATTCAACCCTTCAACACTTCTGTGAAGTACATATTAGCCATGTTTTACAGATAAGGAGACTGAAATTTAGGAAGGTTAAATCTTTTCTTTAAAATCTCTTAGGCAGAGAGTTTATCTAAATCTAAACCTGAATTCTTATTCTTGTTATATCAGTTACACTTTTATTTTTAAATAATTATTTTAAAAGTTTCAGTTTTGTTAATTAACTGTGTTTGCTGTTGGTTAATTGAAATGTTAATCATTCCCTAGCATAATGATACCTCTTTTTACTTTATCAAAGGGTGCCAGGGGTGGAACAAGACAGGCAACCTCTCTGGGCAAGATACATTTGGCCACAGAGCCGAGGATTCTCCATTCACCCCTCCAGCCTGACCACAGTTTACTGCCTGGTCTGTCTCTCCATCATGAACGATGTTCTCAAGGTGAGTTGAGCACACGAACATGACATAGTCTACTCATAATCAGTGACTTGTGACAGCCATGGTGTGGAGGGGGTGGGGATGAGCTTCAAGTATGATCCAGAAAATCACCTCTAAAGGGGCAGGGTCTCCCCCAACCTCTCCTGGAACTCTCTGACATCACTCTGTATACGCTCCTCTCAGAAAGATAGTGAGAGTAGTGTGGCTGTATGAGTGTCCTAGGGATGCTGTAACAAAGTACCACAAGCTGAGTGGCTTAAAAACAATAGAAATTTCTTCCTTCCCTTTCCTCTGAAGGATCTAGGGAAAAACATCAGTTCTTCCTTGTTTTTCCTAGCTGCTGGTAGCCTTGGGTGTTCCTTGGCTTATGGTAGCATAACATCAATCTTTGCCTATGTTTTTACATGATCTTTCCCTATAGCTCTGTCACTTTTATTATTAAGATATCCATTCCCCACAATCCCTCCCTACTCCCACCCCATTATGAGCCCTGGCTTAAAGGTAGGGTCCATAGCATAGGAAATAAAACTTTTTCTTCTACCTTCTTAGGTCTAGTACTTGGGGCCTGCAAATTAAACTGACAAGAGCCATTAATAAGAGAATAAAACACAGATTGTTTATACATGCTACACACATACATGTAGAACTCAGTGATGAATAACTGGAGGGGTGTTTAGAATATGGGGCCTATATACCATCTTAACAAAGTGTGATAAATTTAAGTGACAAGACAAAGGCAAGGGTTTGGGCTTCTAAGGGTGGTAAATTGTGGGAAGGAAGACATGCTAGGGAAACTAACAGAAGATAAGGGTTTTTTTTTTTAGCAAGATTTGTTTACAAAACCTATCTTGATACTAAGTTTCTATCTGTACTCATAATGGTTGTTTCCCTCCTCCTGTATGGGTGAGGGGTAGGGGGACACTTTTACAAAGGGAAATTTATGACCGGCTTTTAAGCAGATGGGGGAAAAGTGGGAAAAAAAAAAGCTTCTCCTTCTGCTCTTGCTACTGCTTAATTGCCTTTGGCTCAAAACAACTCTTATGCCAAAGTGTCTTACTTTGGGGTAGAATATCCTGATCCCCTTCCAAATGAATTAATTGATGTAGCTCATAAATTATGAATATGTTTCTATTAATATAATAATGGACTTCTTTGTATGAAAGGACTTGAAAAACTATTTCTACATATTTATTTTAGAGGTGATGCAGCTGGGGCCCAGAGAGGGGCAAACATAGGTTTATAGTTGTGAGCATGTGAAACACAGAGTTTATTCTTGTATTATTTATTTATTTATGTTTAAATATACACTACCTGTATATTATATGTTCTTCACATCAAGTTATTATTTGTTGATTATTATATTATTTTCCATATGAACAACTGTAAACCTGGTTTTGTTCCACCCTCTAGAATTTTATTTTTTTTAAGATTTTATTTATTTATTTTTAAAGAGAGGGGAAGAGAGGGAGAGAAACATCAATGTGCAGTTGCCTCTTATGTACCCCTTACTGGGGACCTGGACAACAACCCAGGTATGTGTCCTGACCCAGAATCGAACCAGTGACCCTTTGGTTGCCAGACCAAAGCTCAGTCCACTGAGCCACACCAGCCAGGGCTCTAGAATGCATTTTAAACATGGTGCACATGTTCTTCAGGTCTGCCTGCTGTTCCAGACTCATTTCCCACCATTCACTTCTCTCTTGTTGTTCTTGGAAAAGCAAACTTCTTGTAATCCCTCTGTGAACATCATATTGTTTTATGCCTTGGTGGCTTTGCCCACACAAGTTTTCCCCTGACTAACTTGTAATTAGGTATCAGCTTCTCCCAGAGGCCTTTTCCAAACCTCCAGGTTGCTCTAAACCCTCACTACTCCACCTTCATGCAACTTTGTGCATCCATCTAATATAACAATTGCTCTGAATGACAAAACTAATGGAATTTCCCAACCTATTCCCTTTAGCTCAGGGATCATGCCAGATTTATTTTTATGAACCTAAACCTAGCACAGTGTCTGGTACATAATAGATACTCACCTAATATTTATTAAATTAAACTGAATTGATTTTATTCACAAGTTAATGGAATTATCAGCATAATTATTATGCTTTATCTACTCCCTCATACTGCAGTGTTAAAAATAATTTCTATTACAAAATTCAATTAATATAATAAAATCTGTGAGTAGACATTTTCCCGTTTTTTTCAATTACCAGGTTGTCTTTATTTAAGAACATGCAATTTCCTTCATAAGCCTACAGACCACCTCATCATGCTTCTCTTTCATACATGTATGCATCTGTGAAAGAAATCGTGCTTATGGTTCTGCCCATTTCTAACTGTTTTACAACACAATTTAGTCCTACTGAGCACATACCCGGGTGGGGACCATCAGAAGTTAGTAAGAGGGCTCCACTATTTTTGATCATTTTAAAAGGAAACTTTTTTTGTCTAATATTTCTTTTAAAGCCAGGGTTTAGAAGCAGAATGATCTTGTTACAAAATTTCCCCTCTTTTCCCTCTTCTTTATCAATAACCAGCAGCTAAAACATGAGATGAACTTACCCTAACTACTGATGAAAAAAAGCATCTAAAATCCCTCTTTGTGTAAACCACAACTTGCTATCAAGTCTAGAAAGTATTTACTATTCTGCGACTTCAAAAGCTATGGTAGTAAGAACACATTAAATAAAGACACAGTATAAATGCTAAGAAGTTATCGAAATCTTAGTTTAATTTTATCGGTCATTTTAAGTTATATTTTATTGATTATGCTATCATAGTTATCAAAAAATTTTCTCCTTTGTCCTCCTTCACCAGCACCCCTCATTCCCCCAGGTAATCCCCACACCATTGTTTATGTCCAAAGGCCAAGTCTTTGGCACTCTATTTCCTATGCTGTACTTTACATCCCTGTGGCTATTCTGTGATACCAATTGGTGCTTCCTAATCCCCTCACCTTTTCATTCATTCCTTCTCATACCCCACCCATCCAGCAAATGTCCAAATACGCTCTGTACCCATGACTCTGTCTGTTCTCCTTGTTTGCTTAGTTTTTTTAGATTCAGTTGTTGATAGATATGTATTTATTGCCATTTTATGGTTCATAGTTTTGATCTTCTCCTTTTTCTTTATAGAAGTCCTTTTAACATTTCATATAATAATGGTTTGGTGATGATGAACTCCTTTAGTTTTTCTTATCTGGGAAGCACCAGATAAGAAAAAACTTTCTTTTCTTATCTATATCTTCTCTTTGATTCTTTTTTTTTCAGGGGTAAAAAAGTTCAATTTTACATTTCAGATAATTTGAAATGTATATATTTGGGATATATACAGGGTAGGACAAAAGTAGGTTTACAGTTGTGAGTGTGTGAAATAGTTTATTCTTTTTTATTATTTACTTATTTTTTTGTTTCATACATTACTTTATTGTTGTTCAATTACAGTTCTCTGCATTTTCTCTCTACCTCTCCCCCCCACCATGCAAACCCATCTCCCTCCCTTGTTTCCACCCTCCCCCTTGGTTTTGTCCATGTATAAGGACATGTGTCCATGTCATTGACATTTTTAATGTCATTGTCTCTGATTATATTTTGTTTGCTTTTTTCTTTTGTTGATTATGTCCCAGTTAGAGGTGAGATCATATGGTATTTGTCCCTCACCGCCTGGTTTATTTTGCATAGCATAATGCTCTCCAGTTCCATCCATGCTGTCACAAATGGTATAAGCTGCTTCTTTCTCTCTCTGTGTAGAATTCCATTGTATAAATGTACCATAGTTTCTTGATCCACTTATTTGCTGATGGGCACTTAGGTTGCTTCTAGCACTTGGCTATTGTAAATTGTGCTGCTATGAACATTAGGGTGCATAGGTTCTTTTGGATTGGTGTTTCAGGGCTCTGAGGGTGCTCTTTGGTTCTAAATGATAGCTTTGCTGGGTAGAGCACTCTTGGCTGTAGGTCCCTTCTTTTCATGACTTTGAATATTCCTTGTGAATCCCTTCATGCCCGCAAAGTTTCTTTTGAGAAATCAGCTGACAGTCTTATGGGAACTCCCCTGTAGATAACTAATTGCTCTTCTCTTGCTGCTTTTAAGAATCTCTCTTTATCTTTAACCTTTGGCATTGCAATTATGGTGTGTCTTGGAATGGGCATCTTCTGTTCATCTTATTTGGGACTTTCTGTGCTTCCTGGAGTTGCATGTCTCTTTCCTTCACCAAATTAGGGAAGTTTTCCTTCATTATTTTTTTCAAATAGATTTCCAATTTACTGCTGTCTTCTCCTTCTGGCACCCCTATAATGTGAATGTTGGAACATTTGAAGTTGTCCCAGGACTGCTTAAACTATCTTTGTTTTTTTGGGATTTTTTTCCTTCTTGTTCTAATTTGTTGCCAGAAGGAGAAGAGAGCAAGAAATTGGAAATCTATCTGAAAAAAGAGTGAAAGAAAACTTGTCTAATTTGGTGAAGGAAATAAAAATGCAAGTCCAGGAAGCACAGAGAATACCAATTATGATGGCAGCAAAGAAGCCCACTCCAAGACACGTCATAATTAAAAGGCCAAAGGTTAAAGACAAAGAGAGACTCTTAAAAGCAGCAAGAGAAAAGAAGTTAGTTACCAGATGATTGTCAGGAGGGGGGAGGGAGAGAATGGGTGATGAGGTGAGGGAATTAAGAAGTATATACTCACAGGATAGCCATAGGGAAGTAAAGTACAGTACAGGAAATGGAATAGCCAAAGAACTCATACACATGACCCATGGACATGAGCAATGGTGGGGACATTGCTTGAGGGAGTAGGGGTCGAGGGGTGGAGGGAAGCAAAGGGGGGAATATCAGGACAACTGTAATAGCATAATCAATAAAACATAATTTAAAAAATTAAATTAAATGAAAAAATACATACATTTTTGACCTCCAAATCCCATTTTTTATATATTATTGTATCCTAAGTGCAAAGATACATACATGATGTTTGCTCTATTATTTTAATTTTTCTTCTGTTTTTATTTTTGTTAAAATTATATGTGTACATAATTTTAAGAATGAAGTAGCTCTATAAGGCTTGTTGCTAAAAATAGCAAACTCTGATCATCCCTACCCATTTCCTGTTCCACAAACACTTCAAGTATTTGAGCTGATTATTTCAGTATTCGTCTTCATAATGTGAAATGTGTTTTCAGATTTAGGAATCATCAGTGGTTCCCCAGTAGGAAACTGAGCCCATAGCTCTCTCACAGCACACCCCAGGACACACACACACTCCTTGCCTTTCTCAATTTGCAGTAGTTTTAAACCATCATTTAACTGGATCCATACTCAGTGTGTACATTATTAGTAGTATGTAAATGCTAATCAGAACTTAGTCACACCATATAATGTGACTAGTTTTCATTCCTTGCACAAAATTTGCTTTTCCTTAATAATTGTTAATAATTGTCTTTTCACTCCCTCTTCATTTTCATATCAAACTTGCTTAAAAAATTTTTATTGATTGATTTTAGAGAGAGATAAAGAGGGGAAGGGAGTGAGAGACAGAGAGAGAGAGAGAGAGAGAGAGAGAGATCGACCTATTGTTTCACTGATCTGTGCATTCATTGGCTGACCCTTGCATGTGCCCTGACTGAGGGTTGATCTCACAACTCTAGTGTAGTGAGACAACGTTCCAACTAACTGAGGTACTAAGCCAGGGCTCAAACATGCTTTCATTTGATTGTATTAGCAGCTTGAAGAAACCTCACTGTGAACACATTGGGGGAAGTAGCAGAGTGTCCCAAATATGCTGCTGCAGACTGTGATCACATAGTAAGGCTCTCTTAGAGGGCACAGCAGTGGTTCAGAGTAGGGGCTTGAGTCCTAGTTCTTCCACTTTCCAGCTAGTAAGTTATATCACCTCTGTGAGTCATAGTGTCTTCATCATCAAGAGGGTGATAATATCAGCACCTATGTTGCAGTTCTATTGTGAGGAATAATGATTAAACGAGTAGCAGTGTTGGACATGAAGTAAATATTTATTCAGAGCTGTCATTTTAATTATTCTATGAGAGTAATAGTAGTGGGAACTTAAGAGGCTAATTTTTATTCAGAAATTTATTACTAACTTTTTCCTTTAATCTTTTTCCTGATTAAGCAATACATATTAATCAATAGAAAACTTGAAGAGCACACTAAAATATAAAGAAGCACAAGAGAAACTATCTCATTATCCCACAATACAGAGGCAACTGCAGTTAACCTTTAGGCATATTTTTTGTACCAGTTTTTTTTGTTATAGAAACTTTTTATAATTTACATGATTACAATGATACTGCTTATACCATTTTGAATTCTGCTCTTTTTGTTGCGTAACGCAATATTAAAAAATTTTCCATATGATTAAAAAAATCTTTATTTGCATACTTTTAAAATGAAAATTGCCTAGTGTTTCACTGTATTGCTATAGGGTGAGGACAACCATCCCATTTGCCCAGATCTGAGAGGTTCTTGGAAGCAAAACTTTTACTGGAAAGTCCAGGACAAACCAGGGTTGAGGTGTTTGTCCTACTTTTACACACCCTTTTAATTGGATAATTAGGTTTTTCCCCATTTTTTAACTTTATAAACAGCACTGATGAGAATTTTTATAGCAGTTAATGGTCTTTCAAATTGTTTTTATAATAACCGTCCTTCTCCAACTTCTTGAGGGCAAAAAACCATATCTTTTGGCCTAGATTCTTCTGTTTAACCCCCAGGGCCTGGAGCAGTTATGTAGATACTCAATTAATTTGGTACCAACCAACTGAATGGCTGACTGTTGTAGGTTGAATTGTGTCTCCCCAAAAGATATGTTGAAGTCCTAACCCCTGGTTCCTGTGAATGTGACCTTTGAGATGTAACTAAGATATAAGTTAAAATGAGGTCATACTGGATTGGGGGTGGGCCCTAAATCCAATATTTCTGGTGTCTACCTAAGAAGAGAAATGACAGCCCTGACTGGTATGGCTTAGTGGGTTTGGTGTCATCCTACAAACTGAAAATGTCACTGGTTCAATTCCCGGTCAGCGCACGTGCCTGGGTTGCAGGCCAGGTCCCCTGATTGGGGGCATGTGAGAGGCTACCAGTTGATGTTTCTCTTGTACATTGATGTTTCTCTCTCTCTCTTTCTCCTTCCCTTCCCTTGTCTCTAAAAATAAATAAATAAAACCTTTAAAAAAAGAAGGGAAGTGACAGAGACAGATCACACAGAGAGGGGATTGGTATGTGAAGACACAGACACACAGAGGGAGGATGGCCATGTGATAACACAGGCAGAGATGGGAGTGATGTCGCTGCAGGCCAAATGTCTGTTCAGGCCGCTGGAGCAAAGTACCACAGGCCAGGTAACTTATAGACAACAGAAGTTTATTTCTCACGGTTCTGGAGGCTGGAAGTCCATAATCAGGGTGCCAGCATAGTTGGGTGAGGGCCCTTTGGTGAGTCACAGACTTCTCATTGTGTCCCCACATGGTGGAGCCTCTTTTTTAAGGCATGAATTCCACACATGAAGGTTCTACCCTTATGCTTTAATTACCCCCAAAGGCCCCTCCTACTTATATTATCATGTTTGGGGGGAGGATTTCAACATATATAGATTTTGGAGGTTACATTCAGACCATAGGAGCAAAGAACACCAAGTATTGCTAGCAGCTACCAAAAGCTAGGAGATAAAACATGGCCTTGCTAACACCTCATTTTCAAATTTCTGGCCTTCAGAACTGTGAGAGAATAAATTCCTATTGTTTCAAGCCACTCAGTTTGTGGGATTTTGTTATGGCAGACCTAGGAAACTAAAAGTATGGGTATCGTGTGTGAAAATGGAAGACACTAATGTCATAAGCCTAGAAACCTGCATGTGACTGTGTAAGCAGAATAACTCTAAATTAATTGGTGTTCTAGTCCATTTATAACAGGATGCTATGAACTGAGTGGTTTATAAACAATAGAAATTTATTTCTCACAGTTTTGTGGGCTTGGAAGTCCAAGATCAAGGCACCGGTAGATTTGGTGTCTTGTTAGGACCTGTGTCCTAGTTCATAGATGGGCAGCTATCTTGCTGTGTCCTCATATGGCAGAAGGGAGAGAGAAGATTATGGGGGTCTCTTTTACAAGGGTACTGATCTCATTCATGACAGCTCCACCCTCATGATCTAATCACCCTCAAAGGCCCCACCTCCTAGTACCATCATCCTGGAAGGGAATGTTTTAACATATGAATGTGGGGGAATGTAAATGTTCAATCTATAGCAGTTGGTATTTTCTTTCTTTCTTTCTTTTTTTAATATATCTTATTGATTATGCTATTACAGTTGTCCCATTTACCCCCTTCACTCCCCTTCACCCTGTACACCCTCTCCCACTCACATTCTCCCCCTTTAGTTCATGTCCATGTGTCATAAGTTCTTTAGCTTCTACATTTCCCATACATTTCCCTTCTTGCCCTCCTCCTGTCTATTTTCTACCTAAAATCTATGCTACTTATTCTCTGTACCTTTTCCCTGTCTCTTCTCCTCCCACTCCCCTGTTGCTAATCCTCCATGTGATCTCCATTTCTGTGGTTCTGCTCCTGTTCTAGTTGTTTGCTTAGTTTGTTTTTCTTTTAGGTGTGGTTGTTAATAATTGTGAGTTTGCTGTAATTTTATTGTATATGTTTTTTGTCTTCTTTTTCTTAGATAAATCCCTTTAACATTTCATATAGTAAGAGCTTGGTGTTGATGTACTCCTTTAACTTGACCTTATCTGAGAAGCACTTTCTCTGCCCTTCCATTCTAAATGAAAGCTTTGCTGGATAGAGCAATCTTGGATGTAGGTCCTTGCCTTTCATGACTTGCAATACTTCTTTCCAGCCCCTTCTTGCCTGCAAGGTCTCTTTTGAGAAATCAGCTGACAGTCTGATGGGAATTCCTTAAGGGGACAGTAGGTGACTGTCCCCTTATCTCTTGCTGCTTCTAGGATTCTCTCCTTCATTTTTACCTTGGCTGATGTGATTATGATGTGCCTTGGTGTGTTCCTTCTTGGGTCCCACTTCTTTGGGACTCTCTGAGCTTCCTGGACATCTATTTCCTTTGCCAGAATGGGGAAGTTCTCCTTTATTATTTGTTCAAATAAGTTTTCAATCTGTTGCTCTTCCTCTTCTCCTGCTGGTACCCCTATAATTCGGATGTTGGAACGTTTAAAGATGTCCTGGAGCTTCCTAAGCTTCTCCTCGTTTTTCTGAATTCTTATTTCTCCATTCTTTCCTGTTTGGTTCTTTCTTTCTTCCTTGTGGTCCACTCTATTGTTTTGAGTGGTTCCCTGTGCATCTTCCTTCATTTCTCTTATTGCTATTGGTTCCCTGTGCATTTTCCTTCATTTCTCTTATTGTAGCATGCATTTGTTCATCTAATTTGCAACCAAAGTCAACCAATTATGTGAGCTTCCTGATCACCAGTGTTTTGAACTGTGCATCTGATAGGTTGGCTATCTCTCGGTCACTTAAAAGGATGAATTCTGGGGCTTTGATTTGTTCTTCTGTTTGAGCCATCTCTCTCTCTCTCTTTTTTTTTTGGGGGGGGGGTCAGGTCACGCCTGTTATGGTGAGGAGCAAAGCCTTAGGTGTTCACCAGGGCTGGGCACCCCAGTCGCTGGATTGTGACGTTGTATGTGGGGGTGGGGTTGAGAAGGAAGGATGGCAGTTGCTCCATTCTCTGTGGGATCAGGGGCCCTTCTGCTGCTTCCCCCAAGCAAACTGAGCCCCTCTGGTGCTAATTCCCATGTGGGTGGTCCTGTGCATGCTGTGGGACCTTCCAAGGACCTCTCCTGTGAGGCTGGGTGTCTCTCTGTGTGCCTCAGGGTTCACCTTCTGCGATCTTGCGCACCCCAAATGCCTTACACGCCCAACTCTCTCTGCTCTCCGCACCTCAACCCGTGCCTGGGTGCTAGTCTCTGCCCCTCCTACTGGTCTGGATGCCCAGGTCTAATTCAACTTCTTGGTGGTCCGACTTCCATTCAGATCAATTTTCTATCATTTCTGGATGTTATTCTGTTTCTAAATTGTTGTTGTCCCTATTTTGGTCGTGTATGGAGGTACGGTGCATCCACCTATGCCTCCATCTTGGCCAGAAGTCCAGCAGTTGGTATTTTCCATCTCCTCCTTTGCTCCTCATCTTTGGTTTAAGAGTTGCTTCATGTTTACTCCTGTTCCTGAAGTGGATCTCTCTAAAATGAGGTCAGAAACCAATTAACTTCCCTTATTAGACTTTTGATATTCTAAAATACTCATGACTTTTTTCCTCTGGATGTTCTCTTATGTTAATTATGAAGGCTCCCTAGATAGTACTAGTCGTACAGTTTTTGTATTTCACGAGTGACCATAATTGGTAGGTCATAGGGGTATTTGTTGTATTCTGGGAGCTTTTCTCAAGGTAGCAGTGACAGACATTTCTATTCCAATAAATTCTATCAGCATCCTCTTGCTTTCCCTCAGTGCATTTGAAGTTCCTCTTGCTCACATCTTATATAGGAAGCTTAGCAAATAAAAGGTAACATGTTGGGCCCATCTTTAAGACTGATGAAAACACATTAGCGAAGTAGACAAAAAGAGACTATTTTTTTCTCAGTCTTGTTCCCCAGTTTACATTAGAAATTTTGTCCTTCCTTCATCCTATCTCAGGCTTGTAGACCACCTATAATCACTTCACTTTAATGTTGGAATCTGATATTTATATAGACAGAATTACCACAAAAACACAATTCGATCTCAGCTGTGTGGTCTGCTAGATGATATTTAAAGAGGTGTGGTCAAGACCCCTGCCCAGAACATTTGAGAACATAAATCATGAGAGGCATGTGGTGGGCCATCCTATCTATTTTTAGTGCTCTTTAGGGATGGAGGTTATGGAACTTTCTTGAGCTGCCTACTCTTACCATCTTTGTGGAATTTAAAGCTGTTTTTAAGCCCCAACTGGTGTAGCTCAGTGGGTTGGGTGTTGTGCTGCAAAACGAAAGGTCACTGGTTCATTTCCCAGTCAGGGCACATGCCTGGGTTTCAGGCCAGGTCCCTGGCTGGGACATGTGCTAGAAGCAAGTGATTGGTGTTTCTTTTGCACATCAATATTCCTCTCACTCTCTGTCTCCCTCCCTTACTCTTTCTCTAAAAATAAATAAATAAAATCTTTTAAAACAAAAAGTTAATTTTTTTACATTTTTGCTTTACTAATGTTTTATTTAAAAAAACTATAGTTTTGTAACTTTGGTGGAGTGGAGTTGGTGATTGAAGTCTGGTGGGAAGACAGGGAAATCAAAACACCTGGGAGACATATTAGTTACATTATTCTTTGGGTTATAATATTGTGATTTGCATTTCCATTTCTAGCAAACAATCATAGATTAGAGCTTCCATTGTTTAAGAATTCTTGCCATTCTTTGAAACAGCATGGGTTAAACATAGAGACAAAGAAAATATTGTATGAGGACTAGATGCCAAGAGTATACGGCCTTCTCTGATGAGGTCAATTATGTTTTAAAAGCAACAGAACATTTTGTAACATTTGTTCTTCTAATATGCTCCCTGACAGAACCAATATAGGATGTACAAGGAGAATTTTTAAAAAGCAGCTGTACTACTATACTTTGTCAGCAAATGGATAATGTAAAGTCTTTCATCCAATCAGGATTGTAGGGAAAATGCCATAGTCTCTGCTGGTCAAAATAATAACATTAATCAATAGTAATTTATGTGATGATCAAGATGCCACCTCTTTAGCCCTGGCTAAGTATTCAGTTGGTTGGAGCATAGTCCCCATACACCAAGGTTGAGGGTCTGATCTCTGGTTGGGGCACATACAAGAAGCAACCAATGAATGCATAAATACGTGGAACACAAATCTCTCTCTCTTCCCCTTTCTCTCTTTCTCTCAAATAATAATTGAAAAAAGACTCTTCATAGGAATAAGCAGATTGTGGGTTACATTGTCATTCACATCTGTGTGGGCCCCAAGTGTACCTGGCACCATTTTTCCACAACTAGACAGATTCACCCTGTGTTATAGAGGGACAAGCAGAAGAGTTGAATGTAGAATCTTTTCTTAAAACTATTTATTTATTTATTTATTTATTTTAGAAAGAGGGGACAGTAGGAAGAAAAAGAGGGAGGGGAATATTGATGTGCAAAAGAAACATTGATTGGTTGCATCTTGTACGCCTCCAGCCCCTAACTGGGGACCTAGCCCGCAACCTAGGTGTGTGCCCTGACCAGAAACCAAATGGGTGATGCTTCAGTTCTTACACTCAATCCACTGAGCCACACCAGCCAAAGCTGAATGCATAATCTCATAATTGGATTTGTGTTCTGGCTTAGTTGATTCTGAAAAGAGGTCAAATAAAAGCAATACGGTAGAGAATATTATTTTGAGCAAAAGATTTTCTAAAGTAGCATATATCCATGGACCATAAATAATCGATTGAACACTCCATTACTATTTACTGAACACTGTAGAGTGAGGGGGACTACTGTGGGGGAAACATAAGACTGGAGTCACTACAGTGCATACTCTGGCAGCATGTATACTGAAACTGGAACAGTACAGAGGTTATCATGGCCCCTGTGCATGGATGACTTGCAAGTTTGTAAATCATTCCATATTGCTTTTAAAGAGGAAAAGAAGAAGGCTGGGATCACCACGATGTGTATATCTTCTAGTGTCATCTCCATTAAGGCCTCAAGTCTTTGCTATAAAAACATTGTTTTTGAAGAATCACTGAAAAGCACATTGAAGTGGATCCTTTAAGAATATCAGTGAAGACAAGGACTCGACCTGAGTCCTGCTTTGAGCTTCCACTGTCCACTCCCCATGGTATGTGAGGGCCTTAAAGAATTGTGCCTCTGCTTCTTTGTAGTTTTCCATCTCACCACTCGCTGCCTCTGTCTGTTCTTCAGCCATATGGAACTGTAGTCTTCTGGGCCTTTGCACACATTGCTCACTCTTCTTGGAATGCTTGTCTTCTTTTTGCCTAATTCGTTCTTATGCTTCAAGACTTAATGTGATATATATCCACAATAATCGAAAGCAGGGTGTTGAAGAGATACACACATATATAGCAGCATTAACTATAGCCAAAAGGTGGAAGCAAACCAACTGCCCATCAACAAATGAAAGGATAAAATGTGATATATCCATAAAATGGAATATTATTTAGCTATAAAAAGGAAGGAAATTCTCCATAAAATAAAAAGACAGACTACTGAATGGGAGAAGTTATATGCCAATGATATACTCGATAAGGGGTTGATATTCAATCTATATAAGGAACTCATACAACTTAACATGCAAAAGCCAAACAATCTGATTAAAAAATGAGCAGAGGATCTGAATATGTGGGGACCTGGCCCACAACCTAGGCATGTGCCCTGACTGGGAGTCAAACTGGCAATCCTTTGGTTTGTAGGCCTGTGCTCAATTCACTGAGCCACACCAGCCAGGGCATGAATGTGTACAGCATGGGGAATACAGTCAATGATATTGTAATAACTATGTGTGGTATCAGATATGCACTAGATTTATCAGGATAATCAATTTGTAAGTTATGTATGTAAATATCTAATCATTATGTTGTACACCTGAAACTAGTAACAGTATTAAATGCCAACTGTGATTAAAAAATAAAATAATAAAATAAAATAAAATTGGTAGAAGAAAAAAAGTAAGGAAATTCTGACACATACTACAATGCAGATGAATCTTCTTTACTTTTTTAAGATTTTATTTCTTTATTTTTAGAGAGAGGGAAAGGGAAGAAAGAGAGGGAGAGAAACATCAGTGTGGGGTTGCCTCTCATGCACCCCTCACTGGGGACCTGGCCCAAAACCCAGGCATGTGCCCTGACTGGGAATCAAACCAGCAACCCTTTGGTTTGCAGGCCAGTGCTCAATCCACTGAGCTACCCCAGCCAGGGCCAACATGGATGAATGTTGAAGATATTATACTAAGTTAAATAAGTCTGTCACAAAAGGATAAATATTGTACCATTCTACTCCTATGAGGTATTTAGGGTATCCAAAAACATAGAAACAGAAAATAGAATGGTGGTTGTCATGGACTGAGAGGTGGGACAACAGGGAGTTATTGTTAAATGTATACTGAGTTTCAGTTTGAGGAGATGAAAAAGTTCTGGTGATGGATGGTGATGATGGTTACACAACAGTGTGAATGTCCTTAATGCCCCTGTTCTTAAAATGGTTAAAATGATAAATTTTATGTTATGTATATTTTACAACAAATAAAATAAATCAATAAAAAAGTCAACATAGACATTGTCTCCTTTATAAAACCTTCTCTGACCCCCTAATCTGGGGTGGATGTCTCTAACACACTGTGCTGTTTCTGTCATTACACCATTGCAGTTTTCTTGTAGGGATGTACAACATCAATAATGTAAAACATTTAGCATGCTATTTACTTAGTTATGGTTCAATACATGGCAGTTATTAAAACATTTATCAGTTGTATTGTAATCTTTCTTACTAGTCTGTCTTTCTTTTTTTAGGTGATACAAACTGTAACACTGCATGAAGTGGACAGCCTCCATACAGAGAATGCCAGTCTGTCTTTCTCGATCATAATCTGCTTGAAGACAGAAGCTGTCTCCTCTCTCTTTATGTCTTCAGAGCCTAGCAAAATGTCTGCCACAAGGGCTCATTGAAAAACTAAATGAATGTTAAAGGGATAACTCTTGGAAACCCAGAGTAGAAAAGATACTTTGGAGTAAAGAACATTGCTTCCACTATCATGATAACAGATCATTTATGCAAAGCATGTTACGAAGTTCCTGCACATAGTAGGGGTAGAGTAATTGGCTCAGAGTTAAATAGCTTGGTCTAGTGAATCCTTTTCCCCCTCTGTAATGTTTGAAACATGGGATGTAGGAATGACTCTTAACCTTGACAGTAATAGGTTTACAAATAACTTTTTATTATTCAAATGTACATGTATCACCCCTATGTATTCATTACTCAACTCCAAAAATTATCGACTCCTTGTCAATCTTTTCTCATCTATATCTATCTGTATCTCCCTCACCCCAGAGTATTTTGAGGTTAATCTTCAACACCTTAACAAATTCTCACTGTATTTTTTTTATGAAACTCTTTTTCATGTGTTTAATCTCTAGAAAGGGTGGAAATCAGATCCTCAAAGCATCCATGATATTTACAGACCTTTAGAATCTTGCCAGAGTGTGTACACCAAAGCATAAGCAACAACTGATTTGCCTTAATCTCTAGAGACCAGGAGTTTTCCTCTAGTTTTTATATCTCTGCTGGGTTTTCATGCTCCTGTATTGTCATTTCCAACCTGTCCCAGTCACCCTTTGTACCCAGCCCCCAGTGGCAGCCTTTGTGCTTTTCTTTGTGTAGTCTCACTTTTGCCTTCCTTCCTCCAAAATCTATCAGTCCGTCAAGACCCATTATAGGAATTTTGTTCTACTTAAGACCATTTTAGATTCTCTCACCCTTGTAATGTGATGGAATTTACAACCATAGCACAGTTTTATACTTATTTAATTGTTTCACATGTATCAGTTTTGCCTTAACAAGATTGCAGGTACCTTGATGGCTAGAATTCTGTCAGAACACTTCTAATTTTAAAAAATTAATTAGTTAATTTATTTTTAGAAAGAGGGGATGGGAGGGAGAAGGAGTGGGAGAGAAACGTCGACGTGTGAGAGATACATCAATCAGTTGCCTCTCGTGCGCCCCCTACTGGGGACCGGGCCCGCACCCAAGCATGTGCCTTGACTGGGAATTGAACTGGCCACCGTTTGGTCTGAAGGCTGGTGCTCGATCCACTGAACCACACCAGCCAGGGCTTTAACTGTTTTTGGTATTCTCTCATTTCTCCTGCCCCCTTCCCAAGGTTACTGTCAATGGAGAGCTCATACTAAATTGCTCATTAGTTCATTGATTAATCTTCACGCACTAACATTTGGGTCAACTGTACACTCTTACAGGGATGTAGTAGAACCTATGCAGTGGCCTTACCCAAAATGTGAAATTTAAATCTGATCTGTTTTCCTGCTTCAACTTCTAATTTTTCAGAAGACAGAGAACAGGGAACTCTATAATGATGCAAAGAGCAAAATCTGGACTGTGGAAAACTATAGGAAAAGTTTCTTCAGTAAATAAACTGCAATAGTGGAGAAAACAGGTAAAGAGGGAACACAGAGACTTAAAAAGACCTAACAACCAATCACAGTCTGTCAACCTTATGCAAATTCTGATCCAAGCAAACAAACTGAACAAAATTTATGACATTTATGTAGTAATTAAACACTTCATGAACAGTTTATGATGTGAAGGGTTTTATTTTTAATTTACCATTTAAAAATTCTGATAAAATACATACACCTAACATAAAATTTACCACCTTAACCCTTTTTAAACATACAGTTCATTGGTTTCAGTACATTTACATTGTTGTGCTAACATTACCACCATCTGAACACAGAACTCTATTCATCCCGCAAAACTGAAACTCCCCATTAAATAACAATCCCCATGACCTACCGCCCCTACCCCCAATAACCACCATTCCACTTTTTGTCTCTGCATTTAGTACTCTAGGAACCTCAGATAAGCGGAATTATGTATTTGTCCTTTTGTGAATGGCTTATTTCATTTAGCATACTGTTCTCAAGGTTTATCCATGTTGTCACATGTGTCAAAAGAGTATTTGTTTAGAGGAGTATTTGTTTGTATTTGGTAATAATAAAAAGAACCCTACTTTTTAGAGATACACACTGAAATATTTGTGGATGAAATGATAGAAACTCTGGGATTTGCTTCAAGATAGCATAATGGCAGGGAGCAGATGTGGTACAGTCAAACTAAGACTGGCTACAAGTTATTAATTGTTGCAGCTGGGTAATAGGTACATAGAGGGTCATTCTATTACATCCATTTTGATCTATGTTTGACATCATTTCATAATGCATTGTTAACAAATAAGAAAGTAGCCCTGACCGGTGTAGCTCAGTTGTTTGGGCATTGTCCCACAGAGCAAAAGGCCATCGGTTCAATTCCCGGTCAGGACACATGCCTGGGTTGCAGCCTGGTCCACAGTGGCAGCATTTCGAGAGGCAACCAATTGATATTTATCTTCCTCTCTCTCTCCCTCCCTTCCCTGCTATCTAAGAATAAATAAATAAAATCCTTAAAAAAGCAACAATTCTCTGTCCTCTCCTTGCAGTCTTCTGTTTGGAAATGAGGACGCTTGCTGTCCAGGAGGACGACAATCTCTGTTCCCAGGACCAGAGCCTGAGCAGAGTTGTTGACACTGGCACTCTGTGCCTAGTGATGGACTGCTAAGGTTGCATATAAATCAGAGATTCCTTAGACACTCTAGTTGATAGATTGATCTGGCTGTGCTGTTAGAATCCAGGGAGGTGTTTAGATTCAGACACACAGCTTCAAGGGATTTGTCCTTGTGCTTGTTCCTTGTGTGCATGGATTTACTCAGCATTACCCAGTAGCCTCAGCCTACAGGGGCCCTGCATGGAAGCAGGCGAGGCAACCCTCCCAGTGCACCCTATCTTGGGCTTGTCAACTGTCAGGGGGCTTTCAGCTTGGGGAGTGGAAGGGAGGGCTGGTATAAAACAGCTTCATTGTATTAAGCTCTGTAAGAGGCTGGCTCATCCTCCTGGGGAATAGAAAGTAAATTGCTTCCCTTTAGGGGTTGAATTAACTCTTTCAGGCCAATAGAATTAGTTTAGTAATGACTATCCTGTTGCTTTTGGATTTCCCCAAATGGTATTTTTAATGAGCTGTATCTACCCATTGCTGCCAATGCCATGATTTAACGGAATTGACTAGTAAACTCGGGCAACAACAGGTTTGACTAATTTTTTTCTCAGAATACACCAGGTGTTCTTGTGAAGGGATCAATTGACTGCTTTTTTTCAGAACTGAGAAGGCACAGCCTCATTAGAGGCCTCCAGTGGATGCGCCCTTTAATCCTTATTCATTTCCAGGCAAGGATTGTAGTTTCTTATACCCAGCCCATCAGAGGGTCTTTTGTGTTGCTATCAAGTCTGAGTTCCTTGTTTCCAACATGCTACAAAATTTCCCTTCAGACTTATCCTTCAGACAAAAAAAGTAACAGTAAGCAAGTTTTAACTGACAGGTTTTGAAACCTGAAAGTTAAACATCTAGACAGGTTAGCAGTTGCACAGAAAAATCTTTAAAGACGATTGCAGTTGATTTCCAACTTTGCAGGTGGCAGTGTTTATAACTGAACAGCTCTGAAATTTGAAGAAAAGGTCTACTTTTATTTGCAAATATCTCATCTCCCCCAGCAACACAGAAGGTTGGGGAAATAGGAAAAATAAGAAAGAGTATTTTTTCATTAAAAGCAATCTTGGAACATTTTAAGGACTTCTTCCCACTTTCTTTTAAGCAGAAAAGTAATGATCTTGTCTGTGACTGGCCTTTTAAAGAAAAGCCACCCAAAATGGGAGAATTGACACCTGAAGAAGGCTAGCCAATGGCTCCCATTTGAGAGACAAATTTACTCTGTGAGACCATTGGGGTGCTGTATAGTGAACTGGAAAGATAAACCAAATATTTAACCTTTGAAAGAGTTAACTCATCTCTTAAGGCCACACAGTTTATTTCTAGAGAGTGAGCTGTTATTTGCCTTAGCCACATCCTCCCACCCCAGGATGCAGTCCTGAGTCCCCAGGTCCTCCTCTGAGCAGGGGCTGTGCAGCTGCAATCAAACAGGTGAGACTTCCCAAAGAATTAAGTGTCTTCAGAATCACAGTTCCCCTAAGGAGGTTACAGTCTGTTGGGTGGTAGCACACAGATCTGTCATTTGCGCAGCTGTCCTGTGCTGGTTAATTCAATAAAACCACCTGTCCATAAACCTGAGAGGGCATTGAGAGGTTTCTTGGAGCTTTGGCTTTAGAATCAGGTACATCTGGGTTGGGACCCTGACCTTACTAGTGGGGTGACATTACTTTGCAACTCTAATTTCTCTATAAAGTGGGGTTGATAGGACTACATACTTCTGGGAACTAGGGCTTTCCATGGAGGAAGACTCAGTGATGCTGTAGCTTAGGGACTGGCATGGATTGAGCTCTCAATGGCTGTCAGCTATTGTCATTATTACTGTTACTATTTTTTAAAAGATTTTATTTATTATTATCAGGGAGAGAAGAAGGGAGGGAGAAAGAGAAGAGAAACATCAATGTACGAGAGAAACATCAATTGATTGCCTCTCTCACGTTCCCAACCAAGGACCTACCCCACAACCCAGGCATGTACCCCAACCCAGAATTGAACCCATGAACTTTTTGGTTTGTGGGACCATGCCCAATCCACAGAGTCACATATGTCAGGGTTATTATTGTTACTATTACAAAGTCCCTGCCTCTCTGGGCCTTGCCTCCTTCTCTCCTGGATGAAATCCTTCATATTTCTCTGTGAATTCTCTAGTTTCCCTTTTTCTATTTCCTATCATAGTTTGTCAGTGCCATTGTTAAAGCTCTTACCAGATTGTATTAAAACTGCTTGTTACCCTACACAGTTGTTGCAGGAATTAAAGTAATGTATGTGCCTTGCACAGAGGAGGCAATCAATGAAGTGTAACTTCATTTTATTTTGTGAAGTATCTGTCTCAGTAGGAACAATTTTATCCAACAAATGTTCGATGAATCTCTACTATAAGCAATTATCTCACGTAACCCTTACAACAATTCCAGGAAGTAGATACTGTTACCTCTTTGATTTCCAGTGGAGGAGGTTTGCAGTGCCCAAGTTAAGTTGCCCAAGGCAAACTAGAGGTAAGGATGTAGAGGTAGGATTCAAACTCAAGTGTGTCTGTGAGAGCTGGGATGATATGTCATTGATCCTCGAATTCTTAGCACTTAGAATGTTTCCTAACACCTGGTAAATGCTCCATAAATTTTGCATGAATGCCCTGGAGTCAGCTATCATTCTTCACCCTACCAAGCTAGAAAGGACCCCAGGGAGTTTAGTTCAGCCCTCCATGCTGGTCATTTGATTCTTTGTTCTCAGATCCAGTCCTCATAGTTCTCTGTTCTGCTCTGGATCATGCACAAGGTGCTGATCTGCAAATGGCATTTCCCAGACCCCCTTGCCAACTGGCTTCCAGCTAGGTTCAGCCGGGTGGGAGGCTGCCCTGTAGGAGCTGCAACCATGGAGTTGGTGTAGCCACGGCCAAGCATGCTGCCTACAACAGAGACAAAGGAGGAGACATACTCTGACTTCTTTCCTCCTGCTCCCCAATCTCTGTCCAGTACCTCCCATTGACTAACTGTAGCTGGATGCCAGTTGGCAAGGGGCATGAGAAATGGACTTTGCTACAGGCCAGTTTCAGTGATGCAGAACAGAGGGGCACTGAATAAGCTTGAGACCAATCAGGCAAAGTCCTCCACTTTGTCCCTAGGTCAAAGTTTCTTCCAATCAGGAGCTTTGCTCAGATAGAGAAGGTTCTAAACTGAGAGAGGCTATCTGGAAAGGCAGATGGTTGCAGTGGGGGTAGGGAGCAGGAAAACCTGTCTCTTTGTGTTCTGTTAATGGCATACTTAACTTTTATTGGTTGATTAGGGCTTGTGGAGCAAGTCAAAGTATATCTTTTTTTTAAGTATATTTTGTTGATTATGTTATTACAGTTGTCCTAATTTTTCCCCCTTTGCCATACCTCTACCTAGTACCCCCCTTCTTTCCAGCAATTCTCCCCCCCCCATTCACGTCCATGGGTCATGCTTGTAAGTTCTTTAGTTTTTCCATTTCCTAAAATATTCTTAACATCCCCCTGTCTATTTTGTTCCTACCAATTATGCTTCTTAATCCCTGCACATTTTCCCCCATTGTCCCCCCCGTGCCCGCCCCTTCCCAGCTGATAACCTTCCAAATAATCTCCACACCTATGATTCTGTTCCTGTTCTGGTTGTTTGCTTAGTTAGTTTGTTTTTTAGATTTATTTGTTGATAGTTGTGAATTTGTTGCCTTCTTAATGTTCATGGTTTTGATCTTTTTCTTTAGTAAGTCCCTTTAACATTTCCTATAATAATGGCTTGGTGATGATGAACTCCTTTAGCTTTATCTTGTTTGGGAAGCACTTTATCTGCCCTTCCATTCTAAATGATAGTTTTGCTGGATAGAGGAATCTTGGATGTAGGTCCTTGCCTTTCATGACTTCGAATATTTCTTGCCAGTCCCTTCTTGTCTGCAAGGTTTCTTTTGAGAAATCAGTTGATAGTCTAAAGGAAACTCATTTGTAGGTAGCTCTCTGCTTTTCTCTTGCTGCTTTTAAGATTCTTTCTTTATCTTTAACCTTTGGCATTTTAATTATGATGTGTCCGGTGTGTTCCTCTTTGGGTCCAAATTGTTTGGGACTCTCTGTGCTTCCTGGACATACAATGTGTATTTCCTTTGCCAGATTGGGGAAGTTTTCTTTCATTATTTTTTCATATATGTTTTCAATTTCTTGCTCTTCATTTTTTCCTTCTGGCACCCTCATGATTAGGTTGTTGGCACATTTGGAGATGTCCCAGATGTTCCTAAGTCTATACTCGTGTTTTGAATGCTTATTTCTTCTTTCTGTTCTGGTTGAATGTTTATCTCTTCTTTATGTTTCAAATCATTGATTTGAATCCTAGTTTCCTTCTCTTCTCTGTTGGTTCCCTGTGGATTTTTCTTTATTTCACTTAGTGTAAACTTCACTTCTTCCTTTATTTTTTTGCTGTACTCAAGGAGTTCTCTGAGCATCCTGATCACCAGTGTTTTGAACTCTGCCTCTGATAGGTTGGTTATCTCCGTTTCACTTAGTTCTTTTTCTGGGGTTTTGTTCTGTTCTTTCATTTGGGCCATATTTCTTTGTCTCCTCAATTTGGCATCCTCCCAGTGTTTGTTCCTGTGTATTAGGTAGAGCAACTCTTACTTTCTGTCTTAGTAGCATGGCCTATGTAGAAAAAGCACCTGTAAGTTGTGTGGGGCAGAGCCTTAGGTAATTGCCAGGGTAGGACAACCCACTTCACTGCTTTGCAGCTGTGTGGGGAGGGCTCGCAGAGGGGGCAATGCTGTTACCCAGTTTCTGGAGGCTCACCTGGCACTCTCCCTGTTTCCAGTCCCTTCACCCCTTTCCTGTGTGTGACTCATGCCCTTTCTGCCCTGATGGTGAATCCCAGAATGGGTGGGTTTGAGTATGTTCTAAGACTGTCTGGGCCCTTTAAGTGGTGAAAATCCAGCAGTTTCTTCTGCCCCAATCCCCACTGCTTTTTATAGCCAGAGGTAATGGGGATCTATCTTTCCAGTGCTGGAACAGTGGGCTGGGCGGTCTGGCCTGGGGCTGGGATTGCTTGCTCCGAAGGTATACCTCCCAATTTTCACCCACTGTATGTGAATGTGGGACCCTCCATTCTGCTACCATCTCTGCCACTCTGCCCCTCTCCATGACTGGGCCCCTCCTACCTGTCTGGGCAAATGTGACTTCTTTAAATCCTTGGTTGTCAGACTTCCATACAGCTCAATTTTCTGACAGTTCTGGCTGTTATGAGTTTTGAGATCTGGTTGTAATTCCTTCTATGGTTGCATGAGGAAGCAAAGTGTGCCTACCTACCATTCCAGCTTGACTGGAAGTTTATATCTTAACATGTATTTTTAACTTTCACATTAAAAAAAATGCCCTGTAAAAAAATGACCACTTATCCTGAAGATGTTGTATTCACTTAAGGCACCCACTAGAGCAGCTATAGGAATGTTATTCATAAATTTGTGTCAGAATGAGACTTGTCAATAGCTTGCTTTAATAAATATAGATTAAAAGGATATCCAATATCTGCCTTAAATCCACAAAGGAATATAAATTTGCAGCAAGAGATCAAGACTCTAATGAAGACAGCAGGAGACATCTTTAAAGAGAATTCCCTGATGCAACTTGATGATGAGAATCAGTCTTAACTGTGCATTTAATTTCTTTTGTGAGTTCAAAGCACATCCCTAAAGTTTTATTCCAGGAAGGTTAATCATGATAGTCTTTGGAGCTTATAAAGCTTCTAATATTGGGTAGAGTTGGTAAAAGATATTAGTGTGGATAAAATGTTTTGCTTGTTTAAGGTGAGGTGTTATAAAAAAAGAACCTGAAAAATTACCATCTTTGTAGAAACCATTGAAGAAAGTAATGTGGGAAAAGATAAGGGATTCATAAGTACATAGCATTTATTTGTTAAAAAAAAACCTTTCTCACTCCCCACAAACTCATAGTTCCTTAGCAAAATTCTGTGCATTGAATAGGAAAGAAAAAGGAAAACAGGATGGAAGGAAGGAAGGAAAGGATGGAAGGAATAAAGGAAAGAAGGAAAAGGATGGAAGGAAGGAAGGAAGGAAGAAAGAAAAAGAAAGAAAGAAAGAAAGAAAGAAGGAAGGAAGGAAAGAAAGAAAGAAAGAAAGAAAGAAAGAAAGAAAGAAAGAAAGAAAGAAAGAAAGAAAAAGAAAAAAAACAAAACTTCCTTGATGAGGTGGCAGAGGCCTATTTAACGCAGCACAACATTTTAGAGGCACATGGCAGGTCCATAAAACTTGTAAACTCTTTGTTTCCTTTTTTCTCATTGATTTTCCCTTTTGACCTTCTCTGTACCTTCCAAGAGTGGCTTAACTTGTCAAATAAGCCATATTTTATGAGTGTTTACCTTTGATTCCACACCCAACCCCAATCTCACAAGTCTATTTTTGCTTTCCCTTTATTTCTCTCTAGCTCTAAGCCAGAAGTTCTCACACTTCACTGTGCAGAAGGATCAGATGAGACTTTTGGTTAAAAATTCAGACTCCCAAGCCCCAGGGAACCCAGGATTCTGATTCAGTGATTCAGTGTTGAGGCCCGGAAATCTGAGTTTTACCAAACACCTTAAGTATTTCTGTTGAAGGTGCTGAGGTATGTTGTTAGATTAATGAATAATATATGACTCTTCACTGGGGTATTTCCATTTTATTGAGAGAGGGATGAATCTTTTTAATTGTGGAGCTATAAGTATCAGCTCTCCTTGTGTCTACAGAGTTTTTATGAGGAGCATAGCTTCCTGATAAATCCTGTTGTCAGGCCTGCAGTTTTTGTTTCTCCTGCTGCTTCCCCTCCCCCTATAGCTGTGGGGTGCATTGTTCCCCCAGAGGTGTAAGGGGATCTTCCATCTCTGGTTTGAAATTCAAGGACTTGGAGAAACTGTAACCCTGATTCATTGGTAGGCTGCTTTCCAGCTTTGTTGGAGTTTTAAAATTTAAGGCAAAATGAACACTAATCAAAACCTGTACTCAGAACTTGCCTCACATGTAAGAAGTTACTTCACATATATGAATTGAGGGAATCCACTCCAATTTCAAAAATGGCTCTCCCACCATCTGTCAATGTAGCTGAAATCCTACCATTAGAAATGACAATAGCCTTTGGAGCCTGTAAAACTGTTAGGCCCCAAAATCTCGCTATTACAATGCACATACTTCTAGGTCAATATAACCTTAAATTGGAGTCAGAGAACATTTGAGTGATAGTCTCAGATGATTGAAACTAGGGACCCAAAAAATGGGGAGAAGGTTAGGAGAAAGAAGAGTTTTGCTGGAGGTTGTCTATGTTCCCAGGTGAAAAGAAAGTCATCCTTTTTCCCTTATTCTGTTCACATGCACTGTAAGGAAATAAAAAAAAATTAAATTGAAAGGAAAAATAAAAAACCCAACAAGTAGGAGTGGCTCTTTGGATGAATTCCAGACAAACAACTAATCCTTACAGCATTGCAAATCAACCTTCCAAAACCTGAATATATTGAATAGTGGAAATGTATTTTTATTTTGTATGTTTCTTGACATCAATGTACAATAAAGTAACAGTAGATATATTTTTATATGACATAGTACAGATTGAAATCAATTTAAAATGTCACTTTAAAATACTGAAGGCCACTATTGTTTGAAACATTAGATAAAAGTATTCAATATAATTTTTTAAGAAGATTTTATTTATTTATTTTTAGAGAGGGAAAGGGAGGGAGAAAGAGAGGGAGAGAAACATCACTGTGTGGTTGTCTCTCACACCCCCCCAACTGGGAACCTGGCTCCCAACCCAGGCATGTGCCCTTGTTACAGAACAAATGAGGGGGGCCTGGGACAATATACTATTATTGAAAGAAGGCCCCGGGTCCGCTATGTCCGCTGCCCTAGGAAAGATGTCTCTCAATGCCAGAGATTCATGAAAAGGAAAGGAAATGTTTATTTAATGCTATACTAACTTAAAGTAGTGACCTAATGTCTTTATCAAAAATCCTAAAGTCCCTAAAAACACCCACAAACACACAGTCTTTCCTTCCTTCCCCTTTTGCCCAGTCCAGAGTACCGTATCTCAGGAAAGGAAATAGAAGTCCATGGCTCAGGCAGTCCTCTGGTTCTTAGTTAGTCCTCCATCTCGACTGGGAGACCTCCCTGGGTTCTCGGCACCCTCTGCTGAGTCGCCGGGATCTCTGCTAAAACCAGGTGGTGGTTCCCCCTTCTAAAGCTGTGGGGGTCCCCACTCTGGCACAGGCACGTGGTCCACTCTCCCAGGGCCATGGGAGTCTCCACTCTGTCAAGGCCGCGTGGTTCTCCTCCTCTGGGATATGGGAGTCTCCACTCTGCCAAAGCCACGTGGTTCCCCCTCCTCAGGGCTGCCGTGTCTGGGTTTAAATCCCCCGCGCCAATCTTCTTCTGTAGCCCCATTTCCGACTCCTCCTACACTTGGGCACACTTGCCCTCAATCTGCTGTCTTCTCCAGCTTTTCTGGTCGCCATCGTGGGTCTGGGCAGGTGTCACCCCATGTCCTGGAGCCAATCTTCTCCCAGCTCCCACGCAGGTGCTGTAACTCAGGGGACCTGCCCCCCAGTCACATCTTGAGGGGGAGATCCCTTTCCATCCCCCTGGTCTTGAGCATGGCCATAGCTATTTAGCATGTCTAAGTGACTAGCCAAAGGCTATAGGTATGCTAAATGACCATGCCATGGATTAGCTGCAAAGCTGCCCTGCATGTTCTTGCTCTGTGTGCCCACTCTCTCAACTCACACCTGTGGGGGAAGGGGTGAAGACACCTTAAAATTTCCTGGACACCTTGAGTTCTGGACCCCATTTCAAATGCCTATTTGGGGTCCCCCCTCTTGGCTGAACCCTGTAACACCCTGACTGGAAATTGAACCAGCAACCCTTTGGTTTGCAGGCCTGTGCTCAATTCACTGAATTACACCAGCCAGTGCTTCAACATAATTTTAAATTCTGAAAAGATAAAGGGAAATTTTTAGGATAGAAGTATGTATTTGAGTCATGCAATTGCATTAAATCATACTACAACTTTCTAAGGCTCTGAGAAATGGTTTCCTTTTAAACAATTATAAAAATAACCTCTTTTTGCCCTGGCCAAGTTGCACAGTTTTTGAGAGCATTGTCCCAATATGCTAAGAATGTGGGTTTCATCCCTGGTTAGAGCACAAATACAAGAATCAACCAATGAATGCATAAATAAGTGGAATAGCAAATTGATCTCTCTCAAATCAATAAATTTTAAAAAAGAAATAACTTTGAGTCACAGGTCAGCCTTCATTTTTGTCCTTAATTTGTTTCCCGCTTATTTCTCCCCTTACTTCAGTCAGTAGGCTCTTTACAAAGGTTTCTCCTGGTGTGTATGCACACAGATAGGGTCTCTGAGCTGAGGACATGTGATGGACTCTAGAATGAAGTTGTCCTCGAGGGACCTGAGGCTGCTGGCAGATCTGAGGAATCTTAGGACCTTGGAAAGCTACATTTGGATGTCTTCTCTTCCCCACTGATAAAGAGGAGATAACAATGCCCATTATTCAAAAAGAACTGATAAGATAGAATCTATGAACTTCCCTGAAGTCTGGGCTAAGAGAATTTTATAAGTGCCATTGTTTTTGTTCTCATTAGCATTATTGTAGTTGTACATTGGGAACTTTAATCTGGTTTAAGCCCTCTGATAAGCGGCTACTTAGTAAGAAATGGTGGGCTCTATCTAACATTTACTCTGAGACAAAACAAAGGGGAAGGAAAGTGTCCCTCTCAAAAAAAAAATCAGAATAACTATTTTATAACAAATTGAAACTTTCTGTTAATGTAGTTATCTTCAATTTTAGTGAAAGTCATTTTGAGTAGAATCTCTTCTTTTGAGAGCTTAAAATTTTATGTATCATTTTTGACTTCACTCTAGACTATTTAGGGAGCTTGCTTTCTCATTGTTTAGGCTCCAAGCTACGCCAATAATAAGTGCAAGCACGTGCTAGCCTTGGCTATGTTTTTTGATACTCTACCCAAATCTCGGAGTGTGTGCATTTTGCTTGGAGAATTGCACACTTTGCAACAGGCACTTGCACATTTATGCCCGTTCATGGCCTTAATGGGAAACATTTGAGTCTGGCTGCAAAGGTTTGCTCAGTGTGAAATCTGTTCCTAACACAATGGTCAGATTGAAAGGAGTTTCATTACATGGCTGGGCATTTCTTCTTTCTTTGGGGAATATAAAAGGTGAATGCAATACTTTCCAGTTTAAAGTTACCACAAAACTTCATAATCTTAACCTCAAAATCTACTCCTAAATTTATACAGAGAACCAGAGGCCTGGAGCTGGCTGCAACTGCCTGTTTGATCTTGGTTAAGTTCCAAAAAGCCAGGGAGAGTTCAAAGCAGGGCCAGGGGCAACTCCACACTTTAATCCACGCTCCCCTTTTCCTTCCCTTTTTACTTGCTCTCTATCCTCTGGTATGAACTACAGTATATATACATTTCAATAACCCTAGACACCGTAGATTCTAGAACAATGAGGAGAGCATCTTTCTTTATTGATACTGACAGGCCCTTTGGTCAGAAAATGTCCCTCAACAGATGTTAGAGAATGTGGTCATAAACCAGAAAGATATCTGTTACAACTTTTAAGGCTGTTTTATTTCTAGCTCTCTACATTCCACTGGATAAGGTTTAATTTTTCTCCTTTTTTTCTGCAGATACCCCTCTTGAGGTTTTAGGATACAGGAAAAGTAGTTATGGCTTTAGATAAGTTACTGGCTTTACTTTTGCATTAGTTACCCCCTCCCCATCTCCCCAAAAAGAGAGAACATAAAGAACAATTCTGAAATTTCCCTGACTGGTGGCTCAGTTGGTTGGAACATTGTCCCATACACCAAAAAATTGAGGGTTCAATATCCAGTCAAGGCACATACGTAGGTCGGGGGTTTGATTCCCAGTTGTAGCATGTTCGGGGGGCAGTGGATTAATATTGCTCTCTCACTTTATGGTTTCTCTCTCTCTCCCCAGCCCCACTTCCTTTTTCTCTAAAATCAATAATCATATCCTTGGGTGAGAATATAAAAAGAAAAAAATGAACAATTATGAAGCAATACCAATAATAAAACAAGAATGAGTTTTTAAAATTTGTTATTCAAGGTACTATATTTGGAAGTTGAAAATGCCATTTTGTTTTTTAATATTTATTTATTGATTTTATATTTTAAACAATTAAAAAACTTTATTGATTGATTTTTTTAGAGAGAGAGAGGAAGGGAGAGAGACAGAGGGAGAAAGGGAGAGAGAGAGAGAGGGAGAGAGACATCGATTTGTTGTTCCACTTATCTGTGCATTCATTGGTTGACCCTTGTATGTGCCCTGACCGGGGATCAAATCAGGATAACACTCTAACCAACTAAGTTGGCTGCCAAGGGCTGCCATTTTGTTTTCAGTCTAAGAACTCTGGATGTTATTTTAGTCCAATCATATTGTTGGAAGAAGATTTTATATTATTTTAACTCTCTAACAAACACAGCCATTGATATTAAAAATAACTGAATTGCACCCTGACAATGGAGGCCCAGAAGCATATTACTGACTTAGTACTGACCTAGGCTGAAATGTACTTTCTATCAAATGGGCCACCCAGCATAAATCAATTTAGCTTAAAATTTCTCATGAGGCCACAAGTATTGTCCATAAATAAATGAAACTGGAGTTTTAACACTGTATGGTAATGTCTTCTTTTTTTTCTCAAGAAGAGTTATTCCTCATAACATAAACTAAGCAAGCATGACACATAAACAGTGATAAGGAGGAGTCAACAGGAACAGAAATGGTTTGCTGACACAGGTGACATGACTGACAGTGGTGACAGCTGTACGAGGCTTTGCTCTCAGGTCACCCAGAGCCCAAGTGAGTCCTCTGATGAGATTCACATTTCCAGTGTCCCACTTCTGTATTTCCCAAGCAACCCCAGCCCCTCCAATTCTGAATTTGGCAAGAATGGGAAGGAGTGCTGTTCTGTTCATATTTTCATTGCAGAGCTCCAAATACTGCACAAGAAATGTGAAGATTAGGGTGGGGGATGGCTGATAATGTGAATGCAGGGGAAGGTTTGTGTTATGGCAGATTGTATTTTCCAGGAGGTATATACATATGCATCTCTTGGAATATATAATGTAATATTAAATATGTAATCATCCCACATGTTCTTTTTGCAATGAGATGTTGACATTCCTCCATTGAGAAGGTATGTTCCCTACCTTTGAACTTGGGATAATCTGTGTAACTATCTCAACAATGCAGTTGACACAATACAGTTTGACCTCTGATGCTAGGTCATAAAAGGCACTGTGGCTTCTATATGGCTTCCTCTCTCTCAGGATGCACACCTTTTGAACCTGACACCATGAAGTTAGGAAGCCCTGGCCACTTGGAGAAGCCGCTTGCAGGTGTACTAATTCACAGTCTTAGCTAAGAGGTGTTCCTAGGCAGGGAAGAATGGAAAAAAGAAGGGAGAGGGGGAACAAAGAAGAGAAGTTACTATGGCACTGCTCAGTAACTGACTCTACGAATATTACTGAGATTCTTATATATACGAGGCACTGTCCTGGAAGTTAGGATATAACTATGAACAAAACAGATAAAAATAGCCATGTTTTTATCTCTTTCTGCCGTCAATGTAAATTTAATTTGCTAGACTTCTACAGCTGGGAGAACCAAGCTCAGATTTTACATAATCCTGACCAAACTTTGTAGTTACAGTTAATATATTTCCTGGAAATTAATTTATTCTTTGGAATAGAACAAATTCCTTTGTTACAAATGAATAAACAAAGCCTAGGGAAGATGATGGTGATTTACCTTCATATGACTATTGGAAATGACACCTAAGCCATTTTTGTCTCTTTTGTTTTACTTTTTCCGTAAGTCACCAGGGGTGTGTTCCATCATAGATAGCAGTGTGTGCCTAGTTGGTTATGGGGCAGCTGTATCTGTCCAGAAAGCAATTCGGTGGGAAGATAAGAGTCCTGGCCCCTTCCTATCCTGGCTGGGTGAGGTATCCCTCCTCTGTCCTCAGCCCCTTGGAATGCATGTCTTCCTACCCTTGCTGAATGGATGGTCTTTGAGGACAGGGACAGTGTGAGCCTTGGTTCTGGTTCCACAGGGCCTAGTAGAGTTCTAGGTCCTGTATAAGCGCTCAGTGAATGCTTGGGAGTGACGAATGAAGAGCTGCTTGGGTGGCACCATCCCTTCCCTGACTCCATTCCCCTTCAGTACACTGCACTCCATTCTTGTGGCCGCTGCTGCTCGAGAAACACAGAAATGCACTAGCTAGCTCCTCCTTTAAGGAAAGACTTGCTGCCCAGCTGCAGGGAGTGTGGTCAGAAGAAAGCTCCTTCAGAACCTGCTTTAGCTGCAGAGAGCCACCTTGCCCACAGTCCTGTTGTATTGGGGCAGTCTAAATCCCATGACTGATGCAGGGAGGATGTAAAGGTCTGGTCATTTTGGCCCAATGTGGGGCAACTCAGATGGGTAATATTTACTCTAGAGCTCCCTGCCTGGTTAGCTAAAACTTTATTGAGCCTGCATCATGCTTCAACTTTGAAAGCCAGTCACAATATTATAGGGGTGCTTTCTTAGGAAGGTTGGTAGTGCCTTTCTCATTGCTTCTAGTAATATATATTTAGCCAAAGGTAGACTTATTTTTGTGAAATCACTGCATCCACTGATAAGGCACAGATTGTTGATTTCTTTTTTTCCTGCCCACAGTTCTGCTGCTTTGGATAATCAAATGCCCTGAAAGGAAGAATTGCTTCAGCTGACTAATAGCAGATTCTTTTTCCTCTGGAATTTCACCCCCTCCAGTGCTAGGAGCCTACGATCCTCTGTGATACCCTCAAGCAGACTCTTCTCCCCCATCTCCATTTCCTCCTGGTCAAGTTCCTAGGGGGAGTGCTGGTCTGTGCAAATTAGTGTGCCTCAGCCGTGGCAGAATCATCCAGGAGCACCTTCCCTCCAACTCATTAATCTTAACCAATGGACTGATTTGATAAAGTAGATGGTATCTTTCAGTAAAGAAGAGAAAAATTAAAAGATTTAAATGTTATTAGAGAAAAAAATAAGATTGAATAGGTTCTGGAGATGCACCTGTTGCTTTTTTGGTCAGAACTGTATTCCTTAATTCATCCTTAATTAGAAAAGCATGACTTTCACATACTCATAAACACATTCAATTTTAATTCTCCCTGTTATTACTTTTTGTTTGATTTTGTTAGTTTTAATTCAATCACTTTAATTACACTTAACCGAAAGGAAATTTATCATATGTTAAATTTTTAAGAATTTAAGAACTTATTTTTTTATCCTAAAAATCTCCTTTAAGTCTCCAGTTAAGTCTCAATTATTTTACAGTAAAATGTAGGGGTAATTTTTTATCCATAATTCAAATCAAAGAATAATTTTTAAAAATTTTGTCTTTGGCTTTGAATGCAGGTCATATTTTGTTTGTTAACAGTTTATCTTCCTGATTATATTTTACTTAAACAAATATATTGAATTTTAACTCTATCTTTCTTGACCAAACAACTTTTCCATTTTATTGTGTGTGTGAGCATTTACATATGCATTTAAGATTGTATTCGTCCTTCACAGTTTGTGGCATTCCATGGCTTCAGAAGACACCCCACAACAATTACTTATGGTAATTGGAGTCCTTTGTAAATATTGATGTTTTCAGCTGTGCATACACTTAAAATTTCCTCCTCTCTGTCTATATGGGATAACAACAATACTTTGAGGCTCCAGTGTGTTTGTTTCATATTCAAGGAATTTAAAAGACTCATCAGTCACAGTGCCAAAGTCCTGATGGCTGGTTGGTAGCAAGATGAATACTCCAGTGAAAACACACACACAAAGAGAAGCCTCTTTGGGCAGATTAGGGTAGAATTCAGGTCTATTGCCAAACCTGCTAGAATGACCTTCCCCTAGGCGCCTGCTGGGTTTCAGTGCCTTTGAGAAGGAATTGGAACAAGGAAGGGTGATTAAATTAGGCCTTTTTCTTTAAGGAGGGTCCCACTGCTACTGTGATAGAACAGCTTACCTGGTTAGCCTCGGCAGCCTTGCTCAACTGGATCCAACTCTTTGTAAGATCTTTATTTTTTTAGATGTGCAGACAGTATGATTTTCTGACATAATTTTTGTCCAGTTTTCTCATTCATTCACTCATGCACTCATTCACTGATTTATTTCTCTTTGTAGGTGCTACCCAGTCACCTATGCCCCATAGCATACAGCATACAGCAACGTCCCTTTTAATCCCCTCCTTCTGCTCCCTTCTTCCTTGACCAGTCTAACATCCACTCACCAGCATCACATCAAATCCTTGGGCAAAAGGCTAATCAAGACTCAGCAAAGGAAAACAAATGTCACTCTGGAACCTATATACTTTAGTCTGACTGTTCTTGGTTCTCCAGCCTCTGTTCCAATTTGTTGTTCAGTCCACAGTCTGAAAACAGAAAAGTTCCCCTAGCTTTTCTGTTGAAAAACCCGTGATCTATTATCTAATTTTTCTTTGAAATGTACATGAGTTTTATTTCAAATCTCTAATGTGCTCAGGCTCGCCATTCCATATAGAAATGAATAAAGAGAATAAAATGAAGAGAGTTGGAGGAGAAAACATTTTTGTTTTTCATTTCTTATTGCTATAAGCAATAAAGATGTTTAGAAAACCACCAAGTGACTCTATATTTCAGAGACAGGAGGGTAGGGAGAAGTTATTGGACCATATCATATCCTCCAGCAGGCCAGAGAGGAGTGAGACTGTGGTCATAAGGAACAGATGGTAGTGATAGGATAGGAGGTCTAGGGCTAATCCTGAGACCGTCAGAAGAAAATAAAAGGCTTGCAGAGTACCATCTGGACAACTCACACACGCACGATCTAATTCAGTGTTTCCAAATGTCTTCCTTGGAACACTGGTCCCAGGAGATGTTCTATAAGAAAAGGTGTCTGAGTTGAAATATATTTGGAGAAAGCTACATATCACATTTCTGTCTTGAAGAAGTCCTGCAATAAGAAATTAATTTAATCTGTCCCCTCCATTGCATTAGTGGGACTGCTGTATCAGAGGATGTGTGCATTTAAAACGTTGGTAGAGATTCCAAATTAGCATATGTTTGTATGTCCATCAATGATCTGGCATTGTAACCCAACAGTTCTCATTTTTGTAGCACCTATTAATATTTTATGAAGGTGGTATTCCTAAAAGCACAAGTTTTCTATACTGGTCAATTTTTAATCTTCTTCCAACTTGTGTACTGTGTACATCACTGTCTTTTTTCTATGGATGAGGAACGAAGTCTCACAAACTTGACCCTTTCTTGTGAGGTTGACTCTGTACCTGGAGAAGCATCTACTTTTCTGCTGGGGATTAAACTCTGGATATTTTCCTCTAGAAGTGTTATTCAGCATATGATTGTTGGGTTTTATGGTTTGTAAGCACAGTTCTTTATTTCTGGTAGATTGTAGGTTATTAGCTACTGTGGGTTTCCCCTGTGACTCTAACTGCCACATCTAGCAGGTTTTTTAACAACAGTAATAAGAGTCACCACTTATGAACATCTGTATTCCAGGCACTTGAGAGACGTCATTGTTTGTCACAACAATCCTGCAATAGAGATGTGTTCCTCAGGAGGTATTCTTGGGTGTATGTGAGGCTAGGAGAGGTTGCTGCTTGCCCAAGGTTACATGGAACCAGGATTCACTTAGTTTTGGCTGACTTCTCTGAATCATAATGCCTTTATTTGAAGAGGCATTTTCAGTCCCAAATAACAACTAATGTTTGGAACACGCCTTGTTACATGATTTGACAATGATTGGCTGCCTCTGTCTCCAGATATGACTCTTTTATCACCCAGGTGCTATTTGCCTATTTGATTAAGATCTGTTTTGGTTTAAAGCAAGTTCAACTATGGGATTACCCGCTGTGAGATTATTGATGTATTCTTATCCTCAGCTCCTCATTATCTCTTTACTCTTTCCCTCTCTCTCTCCTCTTGTCCCTCTGTTCTCCTTCTTCTTTGATTTTTCAGTAGACTGGGGAGGTTTTGTCTTCTCTCAGAATACAACACCTTTGCTGTCTGCCCTGTTGGACATGAAACAAAAGATCCTGTGCAATAAATCAAGAGAGGAGGGAAAAGTCAGTGATTCTCAATGTTTTTATCCTGCAACCCTCCTGCCCCCACCTTTTTCCTCATTAATTCCATAACCCATCTCTTCCCACACATTCCTCTATTTTTTTTTTTACTTCCCCGTTCCCCTGAAATAGGGTGGTATTATTTTGAAGGGGTGAGGGATAAGGAAGGATGATAAAGGCAAAGAAAAGACCAGGTATGGGAGGGGTGCAAGGGACAGGACATTTAGGCAAGCACAAGAATGAAAGTGAGAGGAGAGGTCTTTACATTACAGAGAGGGATGTGCCCCTGCCCCTGCCCCTCAAGCTCCAGCAGTGACCACACAGAAGCAGAGGCAGAGCAAGCAAAGGCAAGGGGACAGAGACCAGAAGGCAGTAAGAGGAGCCTGCAGGAGAGGTAAAGCCAAGGAGCAAACAGGGCCAGGTGGAGGCAGGTGACAACACAGACATTTTGGAGAACAGAAGGGCATTCAGGGAGGAAAGCCAAGGCCACGTAGGGTTGACTTTTTTTTTTTTTTTAAGGATTAAGGATGAATCACTGTTTTCATAAGCATCAGTGCACACGCCATATGTTAGGTGTTGCTAGAGTGGAAAACACGTTCTGCTGACTTAGAACAGGCCTGACAGCCTTGCACTCCGCCCCATCGGAGGCTTGGGAGAGAGCCCCTGTGGGTTTAGATTCCCCCAGGGATGAGGTAATACTTCTCAGGCATCTCTTGGTACATGACCCTCACCCCTCCCTCCTATAAAGTGAAACCCAAACCAACATAAACCCTGTAACCCTTCCTTGACTGCTCACGGGTTAGAAGAGAACTGGAGGTTAGCTGCACCACTAATGACTGATTCCACGGTAAAGGCTCAATAAACACTTGGTAATTAATTACAGAGAAAAGAGAAACAGGATACTAATTTAGGTCATAGACTTCTTTGAAAATTTGATGAAAGAAAGCTATGGACCCCCAGAAAAAAGCATATGTGCACGTGCACACCCAGTTTTAGTTATAACATCAGGATGCTCACTAAAATCCTGAGGCCAAGGCCTCTGGGGTCCATGGACCCCCTGGGAAGAAGCCCTGGCTTCAAGTATATAAAAAATTTTTGCATCTGTGAACCGTTTTATTCAATCAAAACCCAGGAGGTAGGACAGTGGTGCCCACATTGGACAGACAAGGAGACTGAGGCACAGAGATGAGGCCAATTGCCCCACTTCTGCTAAGAGGCAGTGTAGGGGCTAAATCTTAGAGTTCTTACCTTCAAGGGCGGACTTGTTCCACTGCCCACAGAAAATGTGGAACCTGCGATTATGAAGACAAAATTTCTTTTCTTTCTTTCCTCCCTCCCTCCCTCCCTCCCTCCCTTCCTTCCTTCCTTCCTTCCTTCCTTCCTTCCTTCCTTCCTTTCACTTTTTGGTAGTTATTGGGGCGTTTAGAAAAGGGGGGAATTGGATTGTACTTCTTTATTCTTTGACTCAGTCAACAGCACATTTCCCAACTCCTTCTTCCTTCTGCCGCCCTCAAAATAGAAAACAGAATATCTAGTGAATTTGAGACCCAGTGAGAAACTACCCATGATGAAAAATAACATGAATAGCAACTATACATATTACAGTTGCTGCATCTTCCCCTTGTCAGAAAAACCTGCTTATCACAGGGTCCATTTATGATTGGATGACAAATATTACAGGGAGCAGCATTAATAGAAGCCCCATAGTGCAATCCGATGCACTGACTGTTGTAGTGTTCTTACCAATGCCCAGACCAGGCAACATTCCAGTCACTTGCCAGTTTGAAAACTCCTTTTTCTCAATAGGCCATTTGTCTCCTTCAGGGTTCAATAATGGAACAATGTACGCTGATAACTGGTGAGTCAGGGAAAGTGAGTATGATACTGCATGGAAGTTTTATTTCATTAGATGATGTGCTAGTGGGAGTTTATATATTGTTTCATTGGAATTTAATAGATTTTTTGCTTTAAAATATCCCTATTAGGAATATTCAGAATATCCCTAATATACAAACTTCCAAAATTTATGACAAAGGTAGTAGTTCTCAGTACATGATGTGCAAAAAAAAATACTCAGGATGCTTTTTAAAGAAAGATTTTAAAATTTACTTTTAGAGAGGAGGGAAGGGAGGAACAAAGAGAGGTAGAGAAACATCAATTGGCTGCCTCTCACACACGTTCCAATCAGGGGCTGGCCCACAACTCAAGCATGTGCCCTGACTGGGAATGGAACAGGTGACCTTTTGGTTCATGGAACGATGCCCCACATACTGAGCTATACTGGTCAGAGACAAGATCCTTAAAAAAAACTCCCAGGCCAAGAAAAAAGTGTTGGTGAGAATGGAGAAAAGGGAATACTTGTATAACAGTAGTGGTGGCTATACCAATCAATATAAATTGGTGTAGCCACTATGGAAAACAGTATGGAGGGTCCTCAAAAACTTAAGATTAGAACTCTCAGATGATCCAGTTGTTCCACTTCTGGGTATTTATTCAAAGAAACCCAAAAGACTAATTCAAAAAGTATATGCACCCCTATGTTCATTGAAGCATTATTTACAACAGCCACTATATGGAAACAACCTAAATGTCCATCTATAGATGAATGGATAAAGAAGCTGTGGTATATATTTATAATGGAATATTACTTGGCCATAAAAAGAGCAAAATCTTGCTACTTGTGACAACATGGAAAGGCCTTGAGAGTATTAGAGTAAGGGAAAGAAGTTTGACAGAAAGAAACAAACACTGTATGATTTCACTTAAATGTAAAATCTAAAGTCAAAACAAAACAAACAAATAAAACAAAGCAAAAACAAATTCATAGATACAGAGAACAGATTGGTGGTTATTAGAGGGAAAAGAAGGTTGGGGGAGGGCATACTGGTGAAGGGGCCAATTGTAAGGTCACCAATTGTATGGTGACAGTAGGTGACTAGACTTTTGGTGGATCACTATTTAATGCATACAGATATCAAATTACAGTGTTGTACACCTGAAACTTGTATAATGTTACATGCTAATTTTACCTCAATTAAAAAAAAAAAACCCTCCCAGGCCCCAAGCACTAGGCTAAATGCTTGATTCTATAGGTCAGGTATAGGGTTGTGGGTCTGGGGTTTGAGAAGATTCAAGAGTGAGTTTGTTGCAGGGAGTCTGAGAATGTGCTTTGAGAAATACTGATGTAGAGGATTAGAGAGGCACCTAGTCTGCACCTCTGGTGTTACAGATCTAGCACTGCAATTTCTGCTTAGCTTTTCAACCTCATGCTCCACTCATAAAGGATAAGACCTTGAGGGCAGAGACAAGTATGATACCCATATTTATATTGCTGGATCTTGGCGTAACTACTGATTGTAGACTCAGTAAGAGGATAGGAATAGTAGTTGAAATGTCAGATGATGAATATTGATATGTTGAGGTATTTTGGCTTAACACTACAGCAGCAGTCCCCAACCTTTTTGGCACCGGGGACCGGTTTTGTAGACGACAATTTTTCCATGAATGGGGGGCTGAGGGGAATGGTTTCAGGATGATTTAAGCACATTACATTCAAGCTCACCTTCTGCTGTGTGGCCTGGTTCCTAACAGGCCTGGACCATTAGTGGTCCGCTACCCAGATGTTGGGGAGCCCTACATGACAGTCATGAAGAATAAATCTTTACTTAACCAATAGAAATCCCGTATGCCATAACATCCTAAAACGAGGGAGTCTCCATTGTGCAGGTTTTAGTGCTCAGGGTGATGTACTGCTTCCTACCCCTTCACCCTAATTTCTGGATGTACATCTAATCGAAGGAAGATATTTTCTGCCGTTTTGGAAAACAATAAGAATATATAAGCCTGCACTTTGTATGTAGGTGCTGTGGCAGATAAAAGAACTGAAAACTTCGTTCCTGCCCTCCAAGGGATTACAATCAGGTAGGGAAACATGATAAGCACAAGCTCGCCTGTTATCCACATGACAATATCCCTATGGGCAAGATGAGTGCCAGGAAGGGGTGGGCGGCTGGGACCCTGCCCCGGCATTAGAATTGCCTGGGGGTGGAAGAAGTCCTTCCCAGTCTGAGCCAAACAAAAATGTGAGTTTGTAAACACTTGTTGGTTTGTTGTCTGTCCAGCATTGTTTTTTCTTTTTCTGGCAACAGAAACCTCCCTTTACCTCAGAGGACTCCCCATCTCTTCTGCATGTGGCCTAAGTGTTGTTGGCCTTTCTCTGGACAAGGAGTAGCATCCATTTACACTAAGCAGACTCTGTTCTCTAAAATTTGGAACTTGAACCCAGAGTTTCTGAGATAGGAAACTACTGGACCTGATTAATTTTAATAATGAGATTCTAAAAATGCTGCACTGGTTCTCCTGTGGCCTGGATCCAGGTGTCTACCCTTCATAGGGCCAGATTCTTTACTCTTTCCTTCTGTTTTTCTCAGCAGATTTCTTGTTTGTTCAGGTAACAGGAGTTGGGATCTGTTGCTTGAAGCCAAAGAATTCTAACTAATGGATACAGAAAGCGAGAAAGCAGATTTATTCAGAGTACATGCACAGCCTGTGTTTGGCTGGACTGCAATGTTTTCGTACAGGAAAAGATAAGGCCATATAAATAAGACAAGACTTAAGGAACGTAAGTGCCTTGGGAGGTAATGGGTTCCTTCTTACTAGAGGTGTTCCGGTGTTTGGTAGAAGACCACTTAGTAGGGATGTTACCTAGGACATTCAAGCATTAGATAAAATGACCTTGAAGTTCATTTTCAACCTAAAATTCTAAAACTCTTGCTAGTCATCTGTTGGCAGTAACTAAGCCCGATAACCTGTATCCTGGCAACCAAGCACAATGATAACACATAGTGATGAAGAATGCACAGGTAGGAGTTATCCCAGGACTGCCTGTGGTCCCTGTAACAGGCACCTCAACTGTCATAGAATCTCAGCTCTAAACATGTAAACCACACTATAGGATTTGGCCAAGTGCACATCTACTTGAAGAAATATAATTTTGCTTTCCCTACATGAGGCAATAATTTGTAAGTCATATGCATTGCAATTGGCTTTTAAAACAGCAGTTGCTGTAATAAAAAATTCAACTTATGGGAAATTTCAACCATATTTCTGCACAGTTCTTTCATTTCCAGTGGGGTTCGGCTGGGGCCTTGAGAAAGAAGGAAAATTTCATAGTAGTAGTCATTTGAAACCAAATTGTTAGAGTGTAGTCATGAATGAGGTTGGGGTGAGAAGCAGGAAATATCGTGATGATTGATTTCAGTGCCTTCAATTCCCAAGGAGCGTTAAAAAATTTTTTTTCTGGATATCAACTTACTTATCCACAAAGGTTGTTGTTGTGTTCTCCTGGACTGAGAAAGAAAAACATTGCAAGGGCATATTTTGGACCATTTAGGATCCTAGTGATAGATTACATTTACATTCATTCTACAGTTTATAATCACCTGCCCAAGATGATCAGAAACAAACAATTTTTTGTTTTAGCACATTAGTGAGGACATACACAAAAATATAATTTCTTAAGTTTGTGTCAAGATGGCTGGCCACTCAGCAAGCACACAGGCCTGGGCATCTGCTGTATGCTAGATGTGGCACAAGTTAAAATTTGTGGGATGTCTTATAAATCACGTGGCTTCTGGAACCTATTGAACATGTAAAAATGACAAAGAGCATGAAGCTAGTGTCAACATTTATTCAATGAGCATTTATTGAGCACATATCACATGCTAGATTGATAAATAAACATGGTCCCTACTGTTAAACAACTTAATCCTGCTGGAAAGACCAATACATATAGACAACTAATTATAGTTAAAGGTGGTTAGAAATGCATGTGTAGAGTCTGAGAAACAATTATTATTAATCATTCTTTTTGCTTAGTGCAAAGATGGGTGCCTGATGATGTCTAATAGGAACTGAAATTGTGTACAATTCAAAGAGAGAAGGTGGGAAAGAGTACTGTAAACAGAAGGAATAAAATGAGCAAAGGCTTGGACGTATAACCACGTGTGACTTCTTTAGAGTATGATGGGTAATCCAGAGTCTTTCACTGAAAGCATAGTCACCAGACAAGCAGCATCGTCATCACCTAGGGATTTTGTTAAAAGGCAGATCCTTATTTAATACATCTGGGGAGTGGCCCATGATTCTGCATTTCTTACAAGTTCCTGGATGATGCTGATGCTGATCCTGGTAGCAAGGAACTGGAGCATCTGAGGATAAGGTGTATGATGTAGAGTGACAGGACCCAGGCTGTGACTGTCGTCCATGCCCTTCTGAGGAATGTGGAACTGATCCTGTAGGCAATGTGCTTGGCGTCAGGACACCTGAGTTCTATTTTTACCTCTGTAATTCTCTCTTTTTCACAGGTATCATTTCATAAGACTGTTAATTATTTGTACTCACCTTGAACTACTTTAAATTCCCTGGCTAAGAGGTAGTATTGAATGCCTATGAGTATGCTGGTGCTTGGGAGGTTGGAGGCAGCTCAGAGAAATGATGAAAACAAACACCATAAAGTGTCAAGATACAAAGCAGATGGACTGTGTCCTGGCACACTTGACACAGTGTCCAAACCTGCTGGAACAATTGTTCACTCAATTATTCAACCCTGTGCCTAGCTCTGTGTGTAAGTACTGGGGGCCTGGGAAGGCAGGCAGTTTGTGGTGAGATGGTGAGGACCATTTTGACCTTTATTTGAACCCAGTCTTAGAGAGTAGCTTCCTTTAACCAGGTGCCTCTGAGACAGAGCAAAAGAAAAAGCAGGATCTGGGTTATATGTAGGATTTGAATAATTGTAGGATGAGTTCAATATAGGGGACTGATGAAGTGTCACCGAAATGTGACATTTCACAAATGAAGCACACAGTTATGGGCAAACCACAGCCTAAATGTATACTTTCTGAGCACAAACACTACCAGAGGTCCTCTAGATATGGCCCAACATATAATCTTAATGGTACCTAGATGGGTAAGATTTCTTCTTCTTCCTCTCTCCTTCCTCCTTCTTCTCATTATTATTATTATTAGCGTTTAGCCTAAGATTGAAAGGACCTGAAAGTTTGCCAGAAAATAGGTTGCTAGCTAATGGGAAGAGAAATATAAAAGTGATTGGGATTCCCCTTACCTATCACTTCAGTTAGACAAAATAGAAAAGTGTGAAAGGAATAAAGATTAAACTCCTTTACCTGGTGAGAGGTCTCCCATTTACTCATTAGGCCAGGTATTTTTCATAGGATATCACACTTAATGCTCAAACGGTCTAATAATCAGCTGCCATTACTAATATTTTATGGTTAAGTAAGTTGAGACTCAGAAAAGTAAAAGTAGCTTGCCTAAGACTTCCCTGCTTGTTAGTTTCAGAGTCCAATTTGAACTTAGATCTCTGTGGTTACCTATGCTGCCTGCCTTCTGGTACAGTGGCAACCAGTGCCAGGGACTTCAATTTGTATTGAAAGCTGCATGATCCAAAATCAATGATGTTAGGAGTAAGTCAAGGTCCTTGTAGTAGTGGATCTAATGAAGTCAGGTCTGTCAGGGATGGGAGAATTCTCAGTGAATTCCTGAAAAAAATTTAAATTATTAATTAATTAATTAATTAATTGACTGAGAGAGAGAGAGAGAGAGGAATATTGATTTGTTGTTTCACCCATCCATGTACTCACTGGTTGACTCATGTACATGCCCTGACCAGGAATGGAACCCACAATCATGCTGTATTAGTATAATACTCCAACCAACTGAGCCCCCTAGCCAGGGCCTGAAAAATATTCTTTGTTTTTTATCTTTACCTGAGGACATGCCTGCTGATTGTAGACAGAGGGGGAGGGAGGGAGAAAGAGGAAGAGAAACATTGATTGGTTGTCCCCTGTATGTGCCCCAACTGGGTACCCAACCCACAACCTAGGCATGTGCCCTGACCAGGAATCGAACCCATGACACTTTGGTTTACAGGTTGACAGTAGAACCAACTGAGCCACATGAGCGAGGGCCTGAAAAAATTTTTTTTTAAGATTTTATTTATTTATTTGTAGAGAAAGGGGTAGGACAGAAGAAAGACAGAGAGAAACATTAGTGTGTGGTTGCCTCTCACACACCTCCTACTGGGGATCTGGCCTACAACCCAGGCTTATACCCTGACTGGGAATTGAACTGGCAACCCTTTAGTTCATAGGCCTGTGCTCAATCCACTGGGCTACACCAGCCAGGGCAAAGTATTCATAATGAGAAGGATAAGTGCCATCTTGAATCCCCATAGGAACTTTTATACCTTTATGAAAAGGTAAGACTTGGTAGTGTCCAGTGTCTTAAGTGCTAAGGAAGATATGATCAGCCCTCTAGGAACAGAGAATTCTTTGTTAGAGAAGCTTTTATAAAAGGATTGGAGATGGTTTGTAAAACTCATTAGAAATCTGGAAAATTAAGCTGAATCAGAGATCTGGAGCCTTAGACTACAGCCTTCTTTTCTGGGAAGCCTCTAAGTAGATGTTTAGAGAAGGGTAAATTAAGCCCCTGGCACAGCGTATTCTTCTATTTTATTTGGAAAAGGTATGATGGTCCATTGGGAAGTAGGAGTATGATCCTAAAGGGTATGTGTGAAGCCCTGAGAAGGCTCACATATGGTGTAGTCTGGTAAAGAAAAACAAAGAAACAGACAGAAATAGCTACAGAGCAAACAGACCTGATTTTTTAATTTTCAGTTCAACCACTTAGTACCGAGTGAGCATGAACAAGTTATTTAAACTCTCTGAGAATCCATTTCCCCAGCTATAAAATGAGACTAATAACACCTACATTTCATGGGGGATAGATGAGATGATGTCTATGCAAAGAGCCTAGCATGATGTCTAGTACCTCAGAGAGGCTCAGAACATGGTGCTACAGTGAAAGATTATTTATCCTGGAGGTTAAACTTTGAAGTAGAGAAATGATGAAATTATGAAGTAGTTCTAAAAGGAGTTTTTAAAAGATCACCCATTAAAAAATTAAAAGCACCATAAACTGAATGAAGAACTCTTTGTTACGAACTTTTGGTTGAGATGATGGTGTGGTATGGAGGATTGATCTATGAGATATGCACAGCAGATGATACGACCAATGCATGGAGACCTTGGGTAACCTTACCCTAAGAGCTGGCCCTTGCTGACTAATATATTTTAATGGGTAACACCCGTTTTAAAGCTTTAAATTGCTAGTTGGGCAAGCATGTATAAGAAATAATTTGCATTTGCTCCACAACACACAGATGCAGGAAATCTCACTTATTTAATTTTTCTAAATTAAATTATATTTGGCTTCTTGGCAGTCACCTCCCAGGGCTGGTAATTTGACCAATATTAGTTGTCCAGGGTGGGCTTCTCCTCATCCCTTGGTTTGTATAAGACCTCTCTACCTACTATGGATTGAATGTCTGTGTTCCCCCAAAATTCACATGTTGAAATCCTACTCCTCAGGCGATGGTATTAGGAGGTGGAGTCTTTGGTGATTAGATCATGAGGGTATGGCTTCCATGAATGGGACTAATATACCTGTAAAAGAGACTCCAGAATGCTCTCTCACCCCTTCCACCATGTGAAGACACAGCAAGAGGAACCAGGAAGTAGGCCCTCACCACACACTGAATGTGCAACACCTTGATCTTGGACATGCCAGCCTCCAGAACTGTGAGAAATGAACTTCTGTTGTTTATACCCAGTCTATGATGTTCTGTTGTAGAAGCCTAAACAGACTAAGACACTACTCAAAGTGTGGTCCTCAGAAGCTTGTTAGTACTACGGAATCTTGGGTCCTACCCCAGATTAGAAGCAGAATTTGCATTTTAACAAGAGTTTGGGAAATATTGATGTGAGAGACTTGGAGGCCCATGCAGTTCCCAAAACTTAAGAAGGGCCCATTGGTCTTCAGATCTTCACAATGATTGCTGAAATAATTGGTGTCCAGTCTTTTGAGGTTGATTAGAAGGTAGGCATTTCCACTTCCTCTGGGCTTGAATTGCTCCATTCCTGGAACCTGCATGGGCACATCTCTGCCACTCTCAAAGCACCAGCATCCATCTCCCACCCTCTGAGAACCATCACACCCTAGACACTCAGGGCCAACAACCTTCTCCCACATCACTATTCCTGTTCCCAAGGAAGGAGGGAGGGAGGGGGTGCCCAGGCGGGGCTGACACAGGCTGGTTTCTCAGCAACCTGCCAGACACACTTTCTTTTCTGCTGTAAAATGGGGCTCAGGTGCATTTGGCCAGTGACTTCCCTTAGGAGGAAGGACACCAGTTCTAGCACTGAACCAGTGGCTCCTCTACGACATGGAGAAACACTAGAGGAAGTCGGTCCCAATGAAGGTTGAAGCTGGGCCCGCGAGACTGGGGCCTTGGCTGTGTTTTTGTCCTATGAAATAATCTAGGTGTGGGTGGGCCACTAACACCTTTCTCAAGGCCTGAGTATTTCCTGAATCAACATCAAGATAGGCTCTCTAACACAGGGTTTCAGTTCATTTGGAATCTTTCTCCCTCCCAGCACAAACAAACAATTAAGAATTTCCAGGACATTTTAATTACTTATTGTGAAATGGCAACAGAAAATTTGGAATTATGGTGCTTCAGGAAATTCAAAATCTAAGCCTTTTTTGGGTGGTAGGTAATTGATGTTTTGGGAAAAATAATTTGATTAGAACCCCTAATCCACTTTTACTGTAATTGAAAATAACAAAACAGATGCTGTCACCGTAGTGTTTAACTGACTAAGCTTTTGGGAATTCATTTGTTGTTACCAGGTAGCACATCTTAAAGGAAAAGAAAAAAACATCACCACAAGAACTTAGCATGAAATAAGTTTCAAGATAAATATTCGTTAGGTTCCAGGTTTTATTATATTTTTGCAAATAATAATGAGGTCAGCTTGAGTGAAATCTCAGGTGAATTGTGCCTAAATTTGCCCTGGTCAGTATCTCCTGACCTTTTGTTCTTAGAATCATTGCTTACCTCACTACTAGCTAAAGAGAACTAATATTTAGATAGAATTATTTTGAAATTACTGTTAAATTGGGTGCAATCAGGTTCTCATGTGAGCTCACAAGCCTTCAGCTCCAGGGAGAAGGCTGTTTCTCATTTAAACATTGTCAAACTAAGAAGGATGATTCGATTGCTCCTGAGTTTTGCATGTGTCAGCATAGTGGAAGCTTAGTCATGCAAATCCCTATTACTTAGCATGTCCCTAACCCAGAAATACAGAGCTGTGTTTCCATATTTTATCTGTGTTTGTAGTTGAAAGCATTCCCTCTATTATGTTTTTAAAGAACAGATGTCAGGACAGTGTTTAAAGCACATAACCCGAGCACTGAAAATTGTTTTTTCTGCTTTTGAAAAAAAGAATCCACAATAATGAATTCACTCTGCTAGTTTGTTGAGGGACTTTCCAGGTTCTACCCTTTAAATATTGCCCTCATACTGCCAAAGAAAGCCAAAGCCATCTTCAACTAACAGTTTCTTTTGTAGACTCACCGAGACAGCAATATATGTCAGTTTTTCAAGGATTGAAACTCTCTCAGAACTTCAGGGCTCTGCGTTACGTTCTCATTTATTGAGCAAACAGCACATGAGGGAAACAGTAATGGACACACTTACTTTGAAGACCTAGATGAGGATGAACCAGAGGCAAGTTAGTGCTCAGGAAAAATCAGTTGCAGGGGCGGCGAGGGTTTGAAGAGAGACGAATGACAAGGACGTACCGTTTCTCTGGGGGAAATGGTAGGTGAATTGGCAGGAACTGAATGGGCAGTGGGGGGAACAGATGGTCCAGGGTCAGGAATCGTGTTCGATTTTGTGTAGGGTGGTGATGAAGGGTACTCACACAGGGAAACCAAGCGGCAGCAGAGCACACACAGCAGGAGGACGTATAAAGGTCACAGCCTATTTGCCCATACCTGGCAACCATGTGCAGCCATTTGTCTGAATATAATGCATGGTAAGTTTGGAAACGTTCCCAGTAAGAAAAGGTGAGGTTCCTCACCTTATTTCACAAGATAGAGTTTCGGAAAGGAGGGGGAGATAACAGGCAGGTAAACTACAGTCAAAAGCATGGAGCTGGAAAAGACTTTTGAGACTGACTAGAACAGTTCCCTCTTTCGAAGGGGAGGAACTAAAGCTTAGGTTAACAGGTAGGTTATTAAACATCCCAGGGCCTCAGTTTGTGATATGTAAATCAAAGGTTTCCATTAGAAGGCAATCATATTGTTAATGCAGCCACAGACCCAGAGTCAACCCAGGTCACTCCACTCCACTGTATCCACACTTTATATCTCTTAGGACTGTTTTATAAATTGGTATCCACCCATAACAGGGACCAGGAAGACAGACAAGATGTGGTCTGTAAGGTATGAGGTCATAAAGAAGCAAATGTTAATAATTTTAGAAAGAGGCTCTAGAATCTCTTTTCTGATTTATCTGGGTAGTGAGTGAGTGCCAGGTTTGGGAGGAAAGTTATGAGAAGGAGCAAACACAAGTTTGGCGCTGGAACCGAGGGCCTGTGCCCTTAATTATTCTTCCACAAGCAGAATCTATGGGATGCACATGAGAATGTGATTATGGAATTCCTCTGTCTAGAAAAACAAAGTAGCAAGATCTTTGGACACTTCTCAGAGTTCTTTATGAGCAACTCCCTAAATGAATCCCTGACTTGGTAGAGACTTGTTTCAGGAGCAAGCTTCGCAGAGTCAGGAGGTGTGCAGGGCAGGGAATGAACGGGCAGGGAGAAGTGCACCTGGTTGGCAGCACAGCCGTTTGTTCTTCTGTGGTGTCTTTTCTAGACCATTCACTCATTCAGCAAGAAAGTATAACATTCGCAGCGTCTTGCACACTTCACAGGGACAGGGCATTCAAGCTACATCCCTGCCCTTAAGAGACTTATGCTCTATAGAGAATCCAAGCCATGCATTTGAAGTGCTTGGGAAATAATTACAAGGCAACTCAACTCAGGGTTTCTCCTCCTCTGAGGTAGAAGATCAAAAGGGCTGTGTTACAATGGGTCATCATGTTGGTGCCTGTATGAATTGCCCAAGGTGCTCTGGAAACCTTTGGACCGGAGGTGAAGTGGGGCCGGGTCTAGGTTTCAGTAGCTCTTGGCTTTCCCAGTCCCTCCCCTGCATCTGTTTCCTCACCAGGAGCCTGGGAATTACAGTGCTGGCTCTCTGACTCACCAGGATGTTGTAAAGATGGGGAGACATAGTCTGTCCTGCACTTCCTGTCCTTTGACAGAAAGGCTCTTCTGGAGATGAATAGAGGGTGTTAGTGCTGAAGATAGCAGTTTCGATTTGCATTTCCATATGCTAGACAACCTAATCCACCCTGTCTAAACATGGAAATCCCATAACTCTGCCCAACTCATCACTCCATTAATCCACTTAACCCCTGGCCAATACACAATCTAAATATTTAATCTTGTCTATTTGTTATCTGTGTTTATTCCATGTTAATTCATGGTCTGAATCTCCTCTCTGTTTATCTACATTGGTGGAATCTAACTTCAGCTAGAAGTGCTGCAAGGAGGGGAGGGAGGGTGTCTCATCTATTTCTTTTCTGGCAGCCAGTACTGAACTTAGCACATAGTAGGTTCTTACCAATTGTTTGGTGTTGAAAGGCAAGAGGCTGTCAGGGTAATTGGTCTTTTTTTGTTTGTTTGTTATAGCAGAGGGATCTTTTATTATCGCCAGGGAAGAATCTTACTATTTTAAATGCCCGCCACAGTGCCTGGCATTTAGTGAGTATTCAGTGAGCAGTTGGATGAATGGTCTTCGGTCCTTCTATGGGAGCAGCAGAATACTAAAAAAGAGGACTGCTCTAGCAGGCAGGAGACTTGGAATCTGTTTTTGGTTTGAAATAAGCTGGTATATGAGGTTGATCACATCCTTTGAAGCCTCTAGGCCTCAGTTTCCTATCTGTCACATGAACAGAGGGGAATAGGTGAACTCAGAACGGGTTTGACACTAAGGCTTTGTCTAGGAGCATGTCTGGGAGTCATGACATAAGGAGAAGCACGAGGAGGGGCCACCAAGTGTTGTAATGAGCCCTTCTTCCCACTACTGGCACTCAGGGATCGGGGGACTGGGCAGGAAAGAGGGGTGCCTGTTCTCTTCTAAGCCTCCCACTCACTGTCTGTCCCTCACAGTCTGGGCCCAGGACTCCAGACATCTGCTCATTCCATCTGCATCAGCTAATGTTTACCCAGCGCCCCTGGATGCCTGGGCCTGAAGTCACCTGGGGGAGGGCAAGTGTGGAGGGGGCTGGAGTGGGTCTTGATTACACCAAAGCCTCCATATGGACAGTGGGAGGTAGAAGGAGAATAAAGGAGATCCTAATTTATTGCTCAGTCATGTTTATTTTCACTCTGGGCTGGTTTGGGGTATTTTTCTTAATGTATTAAGGTCACAATTTTATCGACTACAAGGATGCTTGAATACTCTGTGTGTGTATATGAATGTGTGTGTGTGTGTGCCTGAGAGAGAGAGGAAGAGGAGAGAGGGGTAGTCTTTTTTATTTTCTTATAAAAATTTTTCCAGTACAATTTTGATTTTCTAACCTAAATAATCAGCCCTCCTAGCTAGACTGATTTCCTTCTCACAGATCACTACACCAATCATCCTATCGTGATTAGTTTAATTTGCCTAGATAAAAAATTAGGACCTGATTTAGCTATTTTTAAAAGGCTTCCTCATTGTCTACTTTCCTCCAGGAATCTACCCTGCTGGGTTCCTCTGTAGTCTTTAAGAATAACAGTACGAACCCTGGTGGGGACAGCTCAGCTGGTTAGAGCATCGTCCCAGTACACCAAGGTTGCTGGGCACATAGAAGAATCAACCAGTGAGTGCATAAATAAGTGGAAAACAAATTGGTGTTTCTTTCTCTCTCTCTCTCTCTCTTTCACACACACACACACACACACACACACACCCCAATTAAAAGAAAAAAAAGAATGACAGTAGTAGGTGCTATTTATTAAGCACTGCACCAAGGTCTCATGTTAAGTAGTTTCCATAATTTGATGTGGGAAATATCTCCATTTTACAGATGAGGAAATTAAGGTTCAGAGAAGGTAACTGGGATTAAAATACAAGTTTGATGGACTTGTTCATCTCCTGAAAATTGAGCCCTAAGAAAATGGGATTTAAAGCATGTTTTGAAGAGCCAAGACAGAGTGAAATGTGCCTAAGTTGAGAGTGGCAAAATTGGCAGGCAAAATTAGGGCTCTGTGTTCTTAGGAATAAAGGCAGTAAAAGAAGAGGAAAAGTTTGCCTGCAAAGAAAGGATTTTAATGTTCCACTCTTCCCCTGGGTAATGCCTAGTGATTGGTAGCATCAACAAATATTTTGGTAAACATTTATTACTGTTGCTGCCTTATGCATCTTTCAACATTGGAAAACTTATCCTCCAGAGAGTGCAACTCTTGATTGTGTTTTAGTTAATTTATCCATAGTGTAAGGCCCTGTGCTAGGGACAGTGATTGCAAAGATGAGTAAGGTACATTTCTTGCCATCCAGCAGTTTACACTTTAGCTTCTCAAGGTTCCTTAGCAACTAGCTGGATTCAGAACACAGAGCCCAGTCATGGGTGTGCAGTCCCCCGTCATTAGTGAATCTCAGGCTACATGAGAGACATAACCCAGTTTTCTTTCTAAGCAGAGAGTTCTGGCCCTAGCCAGCTAGTTCAGTTGGTTACAGCATTGTCCCAATACAGTAAGGTTGTGGTTCAACTCCTGGTCAGGACAAATACAACAATCAACCAATGAATGTATAATAAGTAGGACAACAAATCAGTATTTCTTTTTCTCTCCCTTCTTTCCTCTCTTTCTCCTTCTCTTTAAAAAATTCAATAAATAAAGATGTCAAAGTTTTCTAAGTCTTGGACTGTTTTCCTGATTTTTTTTTTTTTGCCACTGATCTTTTCCTTCTGACTTCTTGGAAACAGCAGAAGGGGGAAAAGAATGTTAGGATAGCAATTTTAGGGTGAAAGAGATGTGGCTATATGTATAGCCAGGGGCTATATTGGATACTTAAATTAGAAGTTATTCTGAAGCATTGGACAAAATATTTCTTGTTATTTGTAGTAGAGTATTTTATTTTTCACACTTGAATTTTAAGAAGAAAGGTGAGGATGATTTAACTTTAGTTTAAAGATCATTTATATGAGGGGTAATGTTTCATTATCCCTATATATAAGCATGTACAGAATGGTTCACTATGAGTGGTCTTAAAAACTAGTCCTAAGACATTCTTGGAAGATTATTTAGATTGTAGTTAGGTGTTTGTTTTGATTTTGTGTATATGGAGATAGTATGGGGGGACACTTGGACAAAAAAAGCTGGCCCATATTTCTTCTTGTATAGAACCTGCTAAGAGACCCTCCAGAGACTCCTTAGCAACACCAGGGCACATGGCTTAATGACAGCAGGAACTTGGGGTTCATTTAAGAAATATTGATGAAGGAACTGCTATGCGTCAGACATGGTAGGTTCTTGAGAAATCATTAAACAACTGTTTGGTTGAATGATACCTTTTCCTCCTCTGTTCATTGATGAAAGGTAAAGTGGAAAGTGGGATTCGGTCAGTGATTAGTTTCTATGAATAACAGTCACATTGTACTTTTGAGAGCTCTGGGCCTGTTTTTTTAATGTTCTTTCTTTGAAGTGCAGAAATAATTTTTTTCAATTACATTTTACATTCAATATTATTTTGTATTAGTTTCAGGTACATAGCATAGTGGTTAGACGGTCATATACTTATCTCTGGGCCTATTTAAAGACAGCTGGGGGCGTACGGGAGGCAACAGATCGCTGTTTCTCTCCCTCTCTTTCTCCCTCTTTTCCCCTCTTTCTAAAAATAAATAAATAAAATCTTTTTAAAAGATTGCAGACATCCTCAATGTAGTGAGTTTTTAATCCCTTTTGCAACTTGAGAATGAGAGATTGGATAAATAGGTGAGATTCTAACGGCAGGCAACGGAAATAGAAAACATGACCTTGAGTCCCTAATTCTGTGTGAGCAATTATCTCTTTGGCAGTTTTGCAATAGATTTTCTGTGATGGGAGAATCAGCTTAAATACAGGTTTATCAAGTGGCAAATTAGGGGTTACATTTGGAGTTCTTGAGAAAATTTGACATTATTAACGTAACAGTCTTTAGGGAAGGGACACATAATATTTCATACTCTCAAAATTACCTTTGAGGGTTAGGTGTTCCATTTGCCTCACTTATTGCCATCATTGTGACTAACGACAATGTTAGAGAGAAACTGAGGCCCTGCGCTCAGATGGCGTGTCTGGGCCACATAGATATAAAGAAGTCTCATGGTGCATCCTCTGCATGAGGGTGTGTAGGGCCGAGATGGGAGGCAACTTAAGCGCTAGCATCTTAAGAGTCAAAGACAGATTAGAGTAATGGCCCTCAAGTTTTATGAGGGTGAGGACCCCTTGTTAATATCAAAGAATTTAATGAGCCTTGTATGATAGTTGCTACACTTTTAATTATCTTGTTGCTGGAAACTACTTGGTGTAAGTATGGATTTGCCATCTCCTTCTTATTACTCCCTGGGAACATGACCTACAGGGTAGGAAGGAGCCACTGGAGAGGATCGAGGATCCCTGGATTTGCGGGGCCCCTCCTGGTCACTAACACTCCAAAATTCTTGCTTTCAACTGCCTCTCTTTGCTTGTCCTATATGCTTTGCTCTGAGAGTCTGGAATTAGGACTACGAGGGTGAGTTTTCTGAAGAAGCCTCCTATTTTGAGCATCCCAAGCTAGCCTCCAAGCAAACTCTAGTGGGATCAATCACACCACATATTCTTGCTCTTGCTTAAGTTCCTAGTGAGACACTTTTGATGACAAATTTCATCTCTTTTGTATTAGTGAACTTTGAGATAATTGTTGGCAAGCTGTATCTTGCCATGAAATAAATTATGCAGAAATATAAATTAGTTTCCAGACCCGGTGACAAATTATTTCTCCCTCTTATCCATGTTTTCTCAAGTTCCCAAACCATGTACAGTATATTTGTATAATAAAAAGAAATTTTATTTTTAAAGCAATTTTATTTATTTATTTTTTAATTTGCTGATTTTAGAGAGAGGGTGGGGAGGAGGAGGGGGAGAGAGAGAGAGAGAGAGAGACTGACTTTTTGTTCCAGGTTCCACTTATGAATTCTTTGGTTGACTCTTGTATGTGCTGTGATTGGGGATTGAACCCACAACCTTGGCATATGGGGACAATGCTGTAACAAACTGAGCTACCTGGCCAGGCATAAAAATGAATTTTAAAGTATACCAACTTTCCTGGCTGGCGTAGCTCAGTGGATTTAGGGTGGGCTGCGAACCAAAGTGTCGCAGGTTTGATTCCCAGTCAGGGTACATGCCTGGGTTGCAGGCCATGACCCCCAGTAACCGCACATTGATGTTTCTCTCTCTCTCTCTATCTCCCTCCCATCCCTCTCTAAAAAAATAAATAAATAAAATCTTTTAAAACAAGTATACCAACTTTAATTTCTCTATTTGGAAATCCATTTATTTTTTTCTTCCTGCCATTCTTTTCTTCTTTGCTGACTAATAGAAGTGAGCATGCTATTAATTATGTTGCTGTGTAAGGCCACAGTGGCCTGGAGAAGGGTCGTGTGCCCTTAGGGTGAGTTTGCATCTAATGGGAGAGGACTGGAGAACATGTTTGTGGGTTGGTGGAAGTTTTGGAAACTGTCTACCAAACTGATCTGGATTGTGTATAAGAACAACAATTTTCCAGGCAGGGCTTTTTGTTGTTATTGTTATTGTCTGTCAAGCTCAGCAGTGGCTCAGCATGAGCTCTGCCATGATAAGAGTGGTTGGCAATTGGGATAGAACGGGGATGCTTCGTCTCTGCTCTGCTGGCTCTGTGGGAGGCTGGGGGGGAGGTGGCACTAACATGGTCATCAGAAGTGAAATTTCACCCATGTGATATAGATACTCTACCCGAGTTAGGCTGGTTTTTCTCTCTTTGAAGGATAAATTGAGCTGTTTATTCTTCTGCTGTTTATTAGCTCTGCCTGACCTGATTTCCATCACCCAGAACATGGAAACTTGGTGTCTTTAGTTCTCTGGTTGAGGAATCCCCACGTCCTGAAGTAAACATTATTTCACATGAGTCTCATTTTGTTTGATTTACAGCACTTCAGAGCAGAGCACAAAAGGAGAAAGAAATGCCAGTGAATTTACTCGATAGGCCAAGCTCTGTCTACTGTGGCCTTTTCCAGACAGGTCATAGCTTTGATTGTCCAGCTGTCCAGTTTCCTTAGGAAAAATACTGTATTTTCAGACTATAAGAGACACCCCCCCCAATTTGGGAGGAATAATGGTTGTTAATGCTGCTGTTGAATTCTGTTTACATTTACATTGGTGAAATATTATGTTACTTATGTTATTAAATATTTTACTAAATTTTTTGCTTCAAAAGTTTTTTCCTAATTTTCCAAAACCTAGGTGCATCTTATGGTCCAAAAAATACAGCACTTGCAATCTAAAAAGGGGTTAGAACCAGAGAAGACTCCCAAGTATTTGACACTAGTATCTGACCTAAGTCATAACTGGTTATTCACTGACATAACTAACCTGAGTGTCTGTAGGTCTCATTGGTTTGTGGATATAGAGGACACCCTGCCTGTTCATTTGGCTTTACCTGCCTCACAGCAAAAGTTGCCACTTCACCTGCAGGGTACCAAATAGGCAGCAGTTTGAGGATATATTGGGCCATTGCCATTCCCCATACTCCTCAGCCTCTGGATTTGTCTGGAGAATATGACACACTTATGGAAAGGCAGGATGACTTAGTGATTAAAAGAACAGCCCTGTTTCAGTCCCAGCCCTGCTACTTACTAGCTCTGTGAACTTGGGCAGTTCACTCTTTTTGTGTTTATTTCCTCATCTGTTATTGAACACTTTCTGCTGCAGTTCCAGGTTCCCAGTGATCCTGTCTGTCCCATCAGTAGAGACATGACTTTTGCTTTCCCATGGTTTTCTTTAGAGGGCTCCCACAGCAGAGTGGTCAGGGTCCAGATGATTCAGCTGTCTTAGCTTTTCCCCCTCTAGGTCAGCACCATCCAGTATGGCAGCCACCAGCCGCATGTGGCTACTGAGCACTTGAAATGAGGCTAGTCTGATCTGAGATGCGCTGTAAGTGTAAAATGAATGTTGGAATGTCAAAACAAAGTATGAGAGAAATAATGTAAAGCACCTTATCAATGATCATGTTGAAATGATATATTTTAAATATGTTGGGTTAAAGAAAATATATGATTAAAATTAATTTCCCCAACAGTGTGGTGGTTGGGGGGCGGAGGGGGTATAAATGTGACAAATGGTAATAGAAAAAATACAAAAAATTAATTTTCCTTATTTCTTAATTTTTTTTATTTATTGATTTTGAGAGAGAGAGAGAGAGACATCAATTTGTCGTTCTACTTATTCAGGCATTCGTTGGTTGCTTCTTGTATGTGCCCTGGCTGGGGATTGAACCTGAAACCTTGGTGTATCAGGACTACACTCGAACCAACTGAGCTACCAGCCAGGGCTATTTCCCCTATTTCTTTCTTTCTATTTTTATTCATTTATAAATTTATTCTTTAATTAGCAACCTTGGGAAGAAGTCACATCAAGACAGAGGCAAATGCAGAGACCCACACAGCTGTTTTCCCTTAGCAAGCTGGAGCACCATCTAAACCGTGCCGGATCCACTCCAGCTCTGGCCATGGCCTACTATCCACATCCTGGTCCCAGGTGCATTGGTTGCAAACTGGCCTCACTTCATGGAAGGGTCTAGCTTGAAGGCATTCGTGGCTTCCTCAAGTCTGAGCATCCCTCTTCCCTGCCTCAGGCAGTGCCTCTCAGCCATGGATCGGAACATCCACTTGGTTTGGAGCTTGTACATACCATAAACCATGACCTCGATTAGGTTTGAGAATTCCAGAAACTTCAGCTTAAGCATGGCTTTGCTCACTTGCTCAATGTATGGGAGTCAAGATCTGCCTGGGCCAAACATGGCTCTCAGCAGCTGTGTCTGGACCTGGAACACCCTGGGATCTTTCAAGTCCTCAGGAACTTTACCAATGGTGGGGTATCTTTCTGTTTGGACATCGTCCTCATCTCGTGCGCCTCCAAATGGAAATCATGCTCTGAGTTAGGGTTGTCTAGAGCTGCAGCATGCAAGAAAATCGAACCCCCTATTTCTTTAAAACAATTTTTTAACGTGGCTACTAAAATTTTTTTTGTTGTGGTGAAATATACGTAAGATAAAACTTATCATTTTAATAATTTTTAAGCATGTAGTTCAGTGGCATTAAGTCCATTTACATTGTTGTGCAACCATCATCTTTAGCTCCAGAAATTTTTTATCTTTCCAAACTGGAAATCTGTACTAATTAAAAGCTGACACCCCATGTCCCCCTCCCCCAGTTCCTGGTAACCACTATTTAATTTTCCACCTTTATGAATTTGACTATTCTAGGTACCCATATAAGAGGAATCATATAATACATTTGTCTTTTTGTGTCTGACTTATACTTAGGATAATGTCTTCAAGGTTTCTCTATTTTGTAACGTGTGTCAGAATTTTCTTCCTTTTTAAGGCTGGATAACATTTCTGTGTGTGTGTGTGTGTGTGTGTGTGTGTGTGTGTGTATACCACAGTTTGTTTTTCCACAGATATTGGGTTGTTTCTACCTTTTGGCTATTGTAAATAATGCAGAAAAATTTAAATGTCATATATGGCATGTCTTGCACTTCTATTGGGTAATGCTGTGCAAGGGTATTTATAAATTGCCAAAAGGTGGCATTGGGGCAGCTTCCAATAAGCTCTTGGAAACTTGGCAGCAATTTGCTCCTCAGGCCAACTGTGGATCCGGTTGTCAGCCAGTTGTCTTCTTCAGTGCTCTCCCCTGGTCCTGCCCTTCTCTTGAGGTGTTGCTTCTCTTAGGCCCCTTTCTTTGTTTGCCTTTGTCTGCGCCAGACTTTGGTTTCTGTGGGAATTCTTAAGAAACACTGATCTCAATCTAAGTAACTGTGAGTCCTTGGATTGGGGTGGGAAGCAAGTGAGAAGGAGTTTATCTTCTCTGCAGAGTCAGGACCCTGGCCTCACTCTAACCTGGCTGGGTATTTGGGCTGGGAGGTAGGAAGGGCAGAATTTAACTGCATTCTATGTACAAGGAGACACGCATTGGACGCCGGGGACTTTCCTGTAGGTACGAAGCTGGGACACAAAGCTGAGTATTTGGAATCTTAGAACGGGAGTATGGTCTTTTTAGATGGCAAATCAACCACAGGAAGTTATTATTATTATTTTATGTAAATCAGTGTTATTTTGGGCTAAAGTTCTTTGGCTTCTGAAAATGCTTCACAGCCTACTTTAGTCACGATCAAATGTGGTAAGAACAATGTGGGAATCCCGATGTTGTTTCTTTTTTTTTTTTTTTAGGATTTTTATTTATTTATTTTTAGAGAGAGGGGAAGGAAGGGAGGAAGAGAAGGAGAGAAATATCAGTGTGTGGTTGCCTCTCGCATGTCCCCTACTGGGGATCTAGACTGCAACCCAGGCATGTGCCCTGACTGGGAATCAAACCAGTGACCCTCTGGTTCACAGGTCAGCAATCAATCCACTGAGCCACACAAGCCTGGGGCCCAATGTCATTCCTGATTCTTGTGAGGAAGAGGACTGACATACTGGTTCAGCTTGACAAGTCCTTTTAGATTTTAGGGACTTTTAGCAAATAAACCTGCATTGCCCTTCTCTCCCTGAATACATTACTAATATGAATGAAGAACTGGAGTCTGACCTAAATGTACCTCTCTTTTATTATGTAAGTATTTCTCATTTTTTTTGAATGCTTCAAGTATTTTCGTTTGCCCAGCATCAGTACATAGTTTGGGCAACACTCTCAATATCTATGTGTTCTACTCTCAAAATGAATAACATTAGTAAAATGAATTCCATTCATTAATTAAAATTTCATTAATTTTACAAAGTAAAATAGAATAAAATAAATAGAGTAGAAGTCTTACTATTTCTTTTCCGGGCCTCCATGGATCATCTCACATGCATTCTGGGCCACAGGTACTTTCCCCTGGAGTCAGCAACATGCTTTCTAAAGTGGAAGAATGCAAAATCCCAAGAGTGTAAGTAATTTGCTCTGTTCTTACCAGTGGTAGGGCGGAATTATTACTACAGCTTAAACTATCAATCTACTTAAAACCAAAACCTACAGCAGAGTATCAGAAATATTGTAAATATTGAGTAAGAATTATCCAAAGCTGGGGCTCTTTTCCAGATGAGTCACTGGCAAAGTGACAAGATGTTGACAACATCCATTGCTTTCACTATATTTCTCAATGTATACATTCATTCACTATCATTAATAATCATCACTGTATAAAGAGTTTCAGGTTGGCAACGTGACAAACAATAAGACACCAAAGATTCTCCTTCAGACTGTGTTTGATGGCAAACACACAAATTGTGGGCCCACATGGTGGGGTCCAGGCACATGGAGTACTTGCAAGACATTGGATACATAATCCCCACAAGGAAGAAAAAGATTTAAACTTCTGTATGTGTGTCTAGCTGACATGAATTATTCGTGCTTAAAAAACAACAACAAGATATGACTCACCTAGGAGCTTTTCCAGATTTTAGAAGTTTCTAGGTGTAGCCCTCAGCAGGGAGACCTCTCCAGAGCTGGACAGGCTAGGTGTAGGTGGTGAGTTACCCAACTGGAAGTGGCCTTTCCCTGCCACCCTTTCACAACACCATTGTGTTGGGAGAATTAGTGTAATTAGAGCCTGTGCTTGTACAGCACTTTGACATTCTCAGATGAAAAGTGCTAGATGAGCGTAAAATTTTATAACTGTAATGGAATCCAAGCAAATAGCATTGTAATAAATGGGTCTTGCTGCTGATACTGCATTTAAGAGCTGCCTCTTTATTATCTCCTGTTTACTCTTTGTGATGAACTGAGGTGATTAATAACAATGATAATAATTACCCCTATAGCATTTTATGCTTTCAAAGGGCCTTACAACTTGTTCATTATGTAATCTTTAATCTTCACAGTTGCTACTGTGCTAAGTTAGTATTGTTTGTTTGTTTGTTTAAAATTTTTTCCATAGAAAGGAAGACATCGGGAACAGAGAGTGAGGCTGAAGTTTTCTAGTTCACACATCGCAGGAACGTGGAGCTGCTATATTCCAATTTGGGAAGTTGGGATGTGTAATGAGCTAGAAAAGGAGATGAAGGGGGAGGGGGAGAAGAAAGGCTGAGGGGACAGTGGTTAGTTACCAGAGGGACTGGGTGGCAGATCACTGTGGTCTGGCCACGAGGGGCTGAAGCAGCAAAGGCAACTTGATTCAGAATTTGGAGGTTGAGGTTCCCACTTCAAAGTTCTGTCTGTGAAGGCCTGGGTGCTCCAGAGGAACTACATGTAGCCTGTGTTCATTCAGCTGCTACTTAATACTTGGGCAAGGTTGATCAAGGGGAATAGGGCTTTATGTGGCAGCTAATTGGGTGCTATAAGGAACAGACCCTCAAACTGTAGTGTCAGCAACTGTGCATTGCATAATCAGCTTCTTCGAATGCCCGCTTGGGGATTAGACCGAATAAGCCAGTGCTGGAGGTATCTGCGAGACAAGCAGTGTGTCAATTACACTGTGGATGGCCAGATTTATGTGTTTTTTGGCAGTGCCGCTGAGCTATTAATCATGTCTCTTGAACAGGGCACATGCAAACCAAAGGCAAATGGCACATCTCCTGGACCGTCCCAGCAAAAAAAAAAAAATCACCTTTGCCCCTATATCTTCTGCTGACGTGTAAGGTACTCAGAATGAGAATGGATACACAGAGGCATCAAGCAATCGTCAAGTACTACCTACTGATTTTTTTTCTCTTTTCTCTTTCCTGTTTCCCCCCCTTCCCTTCCCTTCCCTTCCCTTCCCTTCCCTTCCCTTCCCTTCCCTTCCCTTCCCTTCCCTTTTTCCTTTCCTTTCCTCCCTTTCTTTTCTCTTTCATTTTCTCTTTCTTTAAGAATAAAGACCAAACTACATTTTCTGAGCTGAGGACACCAGATTCCTAGTTAGCGTCTGGAAATGGCTTATTTCACATAAATATGCACACATTACATTTTATTTTAATGACAAAGTGAGGTTTTCATGGTTTTGCTCTACTTTCATTACATTTTCATGTAGATGGGCCATACATGTAGATTTCTTATCACTTGCTAAGCTACATGTCTTGATGTGCAGTGTATCTAATGTCATAATTAAATGTCATCAGGCTAATATGTATGAGTGTTTTGAGCTTTATCACTAATTGCTGTGCTAGCATGAATTAGACAGTGAAGTAATTAGAAGCCCAAATGCATGTGTGTCACGTGGTGCAGTTGCTGGGGTGGGCTGTGTGTTTGGGTATGTGTGACCGAGAGTGTGCTTGCACGAACCAGTCCTCCCCTCTTCCCCACTGTTCCTGATTGCCAGCCTCTCCTATCTGTGCAGAAGTCTCTGAGACGATGTCCACAGTGGAAGCCTTTGTCTGTAAGAGGGAGCCCACATTTCTTTAAATAAGCAATTTTCTGTAATCAGTCACCAGGGAAAGCTTCACTGTGAAAACCAGAATTAATGGAAGACAGGTTTTAGGTTTTAAAGAAAGCGTGTTTATCTTCAGGACAGATTAGTTGGGACTAGAGTGTGCTTGTGTGTGTAAGAGGGGCTGGCGGTTGTATGATGGAGAAAATAGGATGACATTTCTTTTTAGCTTGAGATCTTTTCTAATCTTCCCACATTCGTCAAATCCTTAAGGAAACATCCTGCTGATCATGTGACAGTTAAACTTTTCCTCTACCTCTTCACCTCTGTTCTCAGTTTTGTACTAAACAGGAGTTACAGGAGAGGCCTATGAAAATCTGTTCTGGTTTCTGGCTCCCTCCGGGGGGAGCTAAAAGGCACAGGGCGAGGCATTCAGCACTAAGGCTCTGGGTCTGGAAGAGGCGGCCCCCTGCCCTGGCCTCCTCCTGCTCAGGGCTCCTCCACAGCATTTCTTTAGTCAGTGGACATCTTTTTTGTGAGGGCGTGACTGTATCCCTGTGCAGCTGATTTTAATCCACCTCACAGCTGAGGTAGACAATGTAACAGCCTCAGGGAAAAGCCTATCCTCTGATAACTTTTATCTGCCAGAGAGGCCATTACCACCTGCTTGATTTCTCAGGCAATTTTAATTCATTGCTGCCCAGCGATAGGAAATCTGAGAAACAGAGAGTCCTCCACTCTGAGTTACCACAGCCCCAAGATACAATGTGTGCTTGGCCTGTACCTGTTTTATTCATCCAGATATTTTTTTATATGACAGATTTATGTGCTGACCCGCTAATGTCTGAGCAGCTTTACACCGTGGCTTTAGCTCTTGTCCTCAGGGACTGGCGTAGCCGAAGGAGCTGTTCCCCTCCTATGGTAGGAAGAGAATGAAAAAGCCTCTGCTACTGCCTGACAGTTTTGACAAGCCTTGTCAAATTCCCATTCCCCGAGGTGCCTCTTGCCCATTAGGAGGATGATTGCTTGTGGGGGGAACCTTCTGAATTCCAACAGAGACAAGATCAAGGCCTAATGCTGCGCGTGAACATGGGGCCTCCCTCTCCTTGACCAACAAATTCCAACAGAACCGCTTGTCAACAAATAGTCCTGGGCTAGGAAGATAAAGAGTTGTCATTTAGAAATAAACGCTGTTATTTCTCTTCGCAATTTGTAACCATCTCTTCAACTCTTTCCCTCCCTCTCCCGCTCCTCCTCCTTCAGTTCCGCATTTCGAGCACTGGCAGCGTGCTCACCCAGCCACGTCGACTGGCCTCCTGCTTGGCCCTTGTGCACTGGTGCTTGCTCCTGCTCAGGGCTTCTGCGCCTGACCTTCCTGAAGAGCTCCCTCCCTGCTTGCAAAAAATTCTAAGACAGTGTGAAAGCATGTCTGAGGCAAATCACAAAACCCAGCGTATGCATCCCCAGAACAGGCAGGAGGTATTTTTAATCCCTTCCTCTTGCTTCCATGCTCAACATTCCTTGTATATTGAGCAAGTTCTAATTTAAATCATTTATATTTAATGTAATTCCATGAACTCTTCTTCACTTGGCTTTTTGTCTTTCTGGTCGCACCTGTTGCCTCCATTATCCTGCAGTACGCCCCCCCCCCCCGCCCCCGGGCCGTGCCACCCCGGCAGAGTGCTCACGACCTTGGGCTGCTCTTGGCTGTTTTCTGGTCTATATGCCCCATAAAATTACAGGCTTCATGAGGTCAGGGCCTATGCTTAACTTATGCCAATTTCTAGTACTGGACTTAGGGTACAAATGATGCTCCATAAATACTAGTTGAATGAATGCATGAATGAATGTGTGCTTTGCTATTCATAAGATACTGTGTGAAATTGCTGCAGGACTGACTGTGATCCTATTTATTTATTATTGTGTTAGGGTAGATGAAACCCAGGTTCACAAATCCTGATAATCAATTGCTGTGTAAGAGAATTGCTGTAGGAGAGAATAAGACAAACTTCTAATGGTGGCAGCAGTAGAAAGGCAAGAAGAATCCAGCAATTAATTCTTCTCTTTCTCTCTTAAGTATTTGCACAAAGAAATAAAATTATAAATCTATAAGAATATTCATTGAAGCTTTATTCCTAATAGCAACACATTAGAAATGACCCAAATGTTTATCAACAGCTGAATGAGTAAACTAAATGTGTCATGTCCATACACTAGAATACTACTCAGCAAATAAAAAAGAATACAAAAACTTGGATAAATCTGAAAAACATTATTTTGCCCAAAGAAAGCCAAGTATAAAAAATTGCACTGTTGTCCCCATTTACATGAAGTTCAAGAACAGACAAAACTAATGTAAGGACATAGAACTTAGAGTGACGGTAGCCTCTGGGTGGAGCGGTGGATCGATAAGAAAGGCCCACTAGAGGACTTGTTGGGGGTATCGGTGCACATGTGTTTGTCAGAATTTACTGGCTATTCACCGAAGACCTGTGCACTCCACTGCAGGTCAGCACTACCTGAATTTTTAAAAGCTAGAAAATTTACAAAAAGTTAAAAGAAGAAAATAATTTTAATAGTTTTACCACCTAAAGATCTCTATTGTCATATTAGCTTAGTTCTGTCTAATACCTTTAGGTATGCTTATTTAAAAAATAGAGTTGTAACCATATTTACATTTAATCTTTTGTTGCTTTTTTCAGTTAATGTTATAGGCATTTCCCACATGAGAATATGAATTTTTAAAAACACCATTTTTACATGTCCCTGTGAGAGTGCTCACCTGGTCACTATTGCTTGCCCATAGCCGTTTCCTAAGCGAGTAATGCCCAGGTTTCAGGCTTGAGTCACTGGATTGCTGCCTGATGACAAATTCATGGAAATAGAATAGGTAAGAAAGAGTGAACACTTTAATGTTTTTTAATACATGTGTAGTTTAAACCTTAGTTTTAGTACCTTTTGAAGATGCAAGTACAGAAGTATAGAGCTAAAACAGCTAATGGCAGCCCATTTTGCAGTTTTTAAAGATTTTTTAAAATTTATTTTTAGAGAGAGGGGAAGGGAAGGAGAGAAAAATCAATGAGCAAGAGATACATTGATCATTTGCCTCTCACGCACCCCAGCTGGGGATCTGACCTACAATCCAGACATGTGTCCTGACTGGGAATTGAACCAGCGACCTTTTGGTTCATAGGCTGGCACTAAGTCCACTGAGCCATACCAACCAGTGCCATTCTGCAGTTTTTAAATGGGTTTCCTCTACTAGGCACAAACCTAAATTTACTTCTGAATCTCTAGTTTGCTTTGTTGTCTATACTGGAGTCAAAGAGCAAACATCCATTATGAAATGAATTATTCCTTGGCATGTGTGAGGATAGTTCAAATGCTCTCACAAATGCTGTCAATCTCATTTTAATTTGTGGTACTAAAAATATACATATGTCAAAGCTGTTAAATTAGCATTCACGTGTCCCTGGTGCCTAAGAGCTGTAGGCTTATAGCTGAGTGCTTGGCTTGATTCCTCCATTACTGAAATGTCTTACTTCTTCTATTCACTAACCCATCCTGTGGAAAGCTCGTGACCTTGAACCGAACCCTTTCTTGTCTAGGATTCTTTGCCTGCGTATCTTCTCAGCGTCCCTTTCCCACCTCGTGGGATGCCTCACTTCATATCCTCTGTGGGGAAAACCATGGTCAAAGCCAGAAAGGGAAGGAGCTAACAGACCCATTATCCTGTGTCATGTGTTTTACATACATTTTCTTATTTAATTACCTTGACTGGACTTTAAGCTGAATGTTGTGATTCCTGTTTTACTGTAGAAGAAACTGAGACTCAGACAGTTAAGGTAAGCTGCTCATTATAGAAGTGGTTGTTCAAATAGTAGATGTTTATGGCCTGAAGATAAACTAGCAAGTCAGATCTTGCACTTATTCCCCACTGCAGTCACCCCTCCCTGGAAAGGCCCCCCGGCTGTTGCAGCAGGAGATAAGATGCCACAGCTATTGGCAGACCTGCCTTAGCAAGAGCTTTGTCAAATAGCAGTGCACTGGTGGGCAGATGTCTGAGAGCAAGCTCTGTGCGGCAGGCTGAGTCTTAGGCCACGTCCTCTCCTCCCTAGTCATTTAATGTCATACCCCTCCTCCAAACTGTGATTCTATCAAGATGGCTGCATTTCCATGAAGCTACTTTAAAATGAAGAGAAAACAGCTGATTCTCCATGCTGCCATAGTTTCTTCATTGGAGCTGCTGTTCACAGTGATGTTTTTTCAACAGAAAGCTAGTATGGTGGAAGACTTTAGAAAGGGTCAGGCCCAACTCAGAGAGGAAAAGAGACTTACAGCAGGTTTAGTGACAGTTCTGTGTCTCAATTTCAAACTTTCCCACATTTTTCCTAGAAGAGGATTAAATATCAGTAACCTCTTTGAACACCTTGGGCCTTTTGGGGTGTGTTTCAAGTAATACTTCTATCAGATGATTTTTCTGCTGAGCATTTGCCTCCCCACTTGAGGCAAGCAGAGCTCTCTAGCCTTTCTCATGTGGAGGGAAACATTGGAAATGATGACATTGGCAAGGGCTGTTCTTGGTTGGTGGTCATATTACCTGGAATGGGACCCGCCTGGAGCAGATCTGCCTCAGGCTGGCCAGTCGCATGTGGGTTCTTGACTTTGTGCAGAGAAGGTTTCACAACACGAGTCCAGGTGATTTTGAGAGTACATTCACAAAAGCTAGGCACCGGGAAACAAGGAAGGGCTTAGGATGGAAAGAAGCAACAGGAGAGCCTAGACGGTACTCTGCTTTGGCTCCCTACAAATGTCATAGGAAAGAAGTGAGCCCTGGTGGGGCTGCTGTCAGCTCACTGGAAAGTCAGAGAAAAGGGTTTTGGAGACTGGCTCAGGGGTTTAGCTCAGGATGAACTGCTGCTGCTCATCACCCTCCTGGTTGCAAGTCCTGTGGGGACCTGTAGAGTTTAGGAGCTGCTTGCCTGTTGGGGAAGAAGAGTGGTAAGGGAAAAGCATGGTCTGCTTCTGGGAGGGAGAGCTGGTTCTGGAACCTTCTTTTTTTTTTTTTTTGAGGGTTTTTGAAGGCTGGGAGTTTAAGGGAGGTCTTAGGGGAAAATCTCAATAGAATATTCATCAGCTTTGTGCTGATGACCGAAAATTAGAGTTAGTCCCTTAAATTCATCTGTCCTTGGTTGTGGTTGGCAAATGACGCTAATTGAATTTCTGCTATTTATCTCCCTGAATAGAGTGATCTAAGCTATTTACCCTTTGGCTGGGGAGAAGTGTAAGCCATCTATTGGTAAGTGTCCTTGGTTAGGGAAGATAGGATTTTGTCTTTTACTAGATGGCTGTGAACTGCTTTGCCATTTTCTATCTGCCTCGGTTTCTCTATTTGACTTGTCCTGGCCTGTCTCAGTGACAGATCCCAGGACTCTGGCCACCCTGGTTCTACCTGGCTCCCCTGATGTCTGAGGGAATCACAGTGATTTGTGCTTTTCACTGGTTGGAAACTGTCTAAAGTATCAGCAGAAACATTCCAAGTACTACCTTAACCTTAGGGTAAATGGTTTTCTGTACAAAATCCAATGGCAAGCTTCTGAGGTTAAGGGATATCTTTGCAATCTCCCTCTCCCTTCCTCCCCTCCTCAAACATTAAATAGAAAAATAATTTTGAAATGACATCTTGGATTTACAACCTTATCTTAATATTGAAGGGAATACTATCAAATAGGTGATGGGAGAGGTATAGAAAGAGACAGAACCAGAAAAAGGAAGGTAGATGGAGAAATTGCATTTTACTAGTAATACTCAGAATCACTTATCCATGAATCATAAGCTGTTAAAAAATTTCCTTAGGATAACGTACTGGGCACTATTAATACAAATCCAATATCTAAGTTGATTAGGAAAATAAGAAATGTAGTATGAAGAAACGACTTTGGGATCAGTGAGATCTGGACATGAACTCTAGTGTCTATGTAAGACATGTTAAACCTGTAGGGAATTTTTATGAGTTTACCTGAGCCAAAACTGACAACAATTGCTGGGAAGCAAGATCTCAAATGCTCTGGAGAAGAAGTTTTGCGGCTTCTTTTATGCATTTGAGATAAGGAGAGAACATAAGGAAGATTCCGTGAAGGTTCAAGAAAGCAAGGCAGGGATTGGATTACAAGAGAGTTAATAAGATTATGTCCTCTCTTGAGGGTGGTTACACTTTAGAGGGGCATTACTTCTGGCATTTCAAAGGCGTGCTAACCTAGATGCACAAGAACAATGGACAGGGCTGGCTTAAAAACCTCCTGGAAGTTATAGGCTTAGAGTGTGACTATCCACCACGACCTGCTGAGTTAGGAATTTGTGATTTATTACACACCCCTTTCTCATCCACACCAGCTATGCTGCCTGTCAGTTTTGTGACCGTGGAAGTTGTTGAAACTTTCGGTAAGATGGGGATAATAACACCAACCTTCTGAGGCTATTCTATTAACTGTGGGAGTAAGGCATGTGAAAGCACCAAGTGCATACATTTAATAGGGATCTCAACCCACATGAATTCTCTGTGTGGTAGCTTTATTCTAATGTGGTGTCATGCTGTGATACCACGGTTAGAGCGAAGTTTCTCTTGGCACTTTGATAATGATTTTTTGAATGGTGTCCAGAACAGATTCACCTCAGCATATGTTTTATAGTTTAACAATCAGTGTTTCAAAAAGGTGTAACTTGACAATGTGAGAGAGTAGAAGGCGAAGCTGTCTTACTTGTAACTGTAGGCAAAATGCATGGCTCCCATAAATGCATCTGGTCAGTTAGTGTATTCAGTCCATAAACGAAAAGGGCTCCCCATGAATTACTGAATCTCATGACAGTCCCATGAAGTAGGTATCATTAATTTCATGTTACAGATAGAGAAACTGAGGCTGTGAGACTAAAGTGTCCCAGGTGGCTCTGCTAGTAAGTGGCAGAGCTAGGATTCCAGTCAGTTCTTCCTGAAGCCTCCTAATTTTTCAGGTTTATGAAAGGACACACAGTTTGAGTACAACAAAATGATGTGGACAATCCTAACACTTTACTGCAAAACATGACATTACTTGGGAGTCAGGTGATGATGCCTTCCCTTCTTCATGCTCTTGGGGTATAATTTTTGGTCTGATAGTTGAGTACACAATACACTTTCTGATCTAGGTTAAAATGGAAACTTAGTGCAAGAAGAAAGAAGAATAGAGTTAATAACATCAATATCACCCACTGTCACTGTTAACATTTTGGCTCACACACATTTTTATTAAAACAATTTTTTTGTTTGTTTTAGAGGTGATTTTACCATTTGCTACCACGTGGAAAATGGGACAATATGGATGCCAGAATTTTACAAAGTTCTTACTTCTTTATCCATAACTGTTTTTCCAACTCCATTTCCTCAATCCTCAACCCTCTGACCCCGCTTCTGGCTTGTTGTCCCTGGAGTGCACCCCCACCCCCCATCAGCAGGAAGTGGCCCTCTTGGCTTACAGGACACACCCTTTACTTGCCATCTCTGAGGACCTAAAGGCTGGGATTCCTGCCTGCCCGAGAATCTTTCCTCTGGACATTTCATAGGAATTTTCTCTTTTGTAAGACATGGAAGAATATTGTATATTTTAGAGAAAGTCCATTCAAACAAATTAAAACTTTTAAAAGATGTGCCTTTAAAGGCATAGGTTTTAGATATCTGAAAGGTTTACTTATGTAGAACATCTCATCCCCAAATAAAGGCACTTCACTCATGATAATGAGAAACAGTCTGAGCTTTGTGTTCGGAGACCTGAGCCTGGAAGCCCATTCTAAGCCTACGAATGTCAGGCATGTCCTTTAACTGATCTGTCTGTTCCTCCATCTTCAAAATGGGGTGATAACACGGATCTGAGGGAGATTCTTTGTAATCAGAGCAAGTAATTCAGAGGATGAGGCTGGCTATTCTCTCTTGCTAGGTAATACATGTTAGTCTATGTGTCTGAAATGTTACCCATTCATTATTTAGCTCTTCCTGGAGCACTGTCCAACTGTGTGAGTCTTAAATTTGTTCTGCAGAAAGAACACGAAAGAGTTAAACAGGAATACAGTTTTACGCTGTTTTGGAGTTTTTCCTCTTTGTTTAACATCAAAATGGTCTGCAGTCCATTTTGCCAGTTTATACATATTGTAGTACTCAGGGAAAGACTTGGAGGAGCTGAGCTGGCTGCCTGATTAGCTGTGACTCCCTTGCTGGCTGGCTTAAGAGACCAAATGGATTCGACCCCTTTAAGGTTTTAATGATAAGGGGATAGGTGAGGGGGAGACGCTCCCTCCCTCTTTGAGTGAGACATTGTGGAGGCCCGACTAATAAATCACTTGTTCCCTGTAAATGCACTCTCACACTTACACAGGCACAGACTCAGATGGTTCCCACTTGAAATTTCTCATCAACTGCAAATAGCTCCCAGCCCAAATGGTTGAACTGCTTTCCAGCCTCCTCTTTGTGAGGAGGTTTTAGCTGTGACCAGCCCCGGGGACTCGTGGGTGTACAAAGCCTGTGCCGCCCTTGAAACAGTCAGATACTCACTTCGTCACCACCCCCTGCCACGTCATCATCTTCTCCCTCCCCCTCAACTTTGAATGCCATAGAAAAAACACCAGCAACATAAAAAGTTTGGAAGTCAGACCTGCCTGCCCACTCGTTAACCAGAGCAGGTTTGCCCAGCTCTGAAGGAAGCTGCACAGGCTCCACAACAAGGAGAAGCAGAAAGGAACTTGGCTGGAGACCTGGGCATTGCCCTCACCTGCCTGAATCTTGTCCTGCTCCTCCTCCTCCCATCTGGCTTGGGGAGAGCTCAGGGTGCCACTTGGCCACTGTGGGGTTGGTTTCCCCCACCTCTGCCTCCCTGTCCCTTCCATCCATTCCGGAAAGCTTCTTGCTCTCTCTGTCAGTGGGAGTCCTTTGGAGCGTGCCAGGTTCTCCTTTCCGTACAGGTGTGCAGCTGGGATAACCGATGATTAATGCGTGTGTCTGGTCGGGCCTTCAGGGTAATTTGATTTGCTTGATATCTAGAGTGATCACCTCTCTTTCCTGTCTCCTCCCTTTCTTTTTCTGAGTTTGTGGCAGTGTTTACCTTAGTTGGTGTTTTAAGTTGATGAATGACACTTGTTTCTGGTGTTTATTTCCGCCCAAGTTTTAATTAAATGTTGCATGAGGCTTCTGCAATTATGGAGCTGGATGTCTCTGCCTCATCTGACCTCTCAAAAGTTACTCAGCGCTCAGAACTTTCCCTGGTTTCCCTCTGTTCCTTCCTCACCATCAAACCCCAGTGCTGATGGGCCAGCAGGAGGCCCCCATCACTGCAGCCATTCCTCTGGGTTTTATGGTCTGTGATGGCAAATCCACATCCCGCGCCTGACGGAATCCATTAGGCTGGAGGAAGGCACAGACTCCCAGAAAGATGAACTTGTCTGCTGGCAGAGAGCTGTGATGTGCCCTGGGTAAAGGGCCGTCTGAAAATTACCCCTCTCAGTAGATGCTGCAGGAGGGTTCTGTCTCTATAAGGGGTGAGGTGGACACTGAGTTTTCTTTTTCATTTTTTTCCCCTTCTAAGAGCTATGTGTGTGGAGGAGGAAGCAGTCTGTGTATGTTCCAACTGAAAGAATGCTCACACAGCCGGGGCAGCCAGAGCAATGGATTAATGGTCTAGGAAATAAATGAACTAAACCAACCCAGGCTCACTATCTGCCTGCAAAGTTGAGATAAAATAAGAGCAAGTACATCTGGTTCAATTTATAGTAGGTCCACAGTTGGGGCCAAGAAGTAAACTGGACATGCTTCTGAGGTTGTAAAAACTGGCCAAATTTCTTCAATTATATTATCCACCTGCTTTTGTTTTGTTTTGCCTAACTCACTCTTAGAAAACTCATACGGAAGATATTCTGAGTTGGAAGAGGAGAAAAATATCGTATTCCAAAGAAAATGTCAAAAGAAATTTTAGGCCCAAGTGGGTAAGGGCATGACTTAGGAACACTTCTATAATTTCAACATGGACTTATCAAGACGGTGCTGGGTGTTGTGAAGACACAAATGACAGGGGGCATGGTCCCTGCTCTGATGTGGTCTTCAAAACCCTGCTGCGGACAATAGGTTAAACACATTGAAAGTAGTGAAATAGAGGCAAGCCAGTGCTACGGACAAGAGAATGTAGTAAATATCAGGATATGGGTTCTATTCTTTCCTCTGTCACTAATGAGTGCAGGGCCTTCGGGCAAGTAATCATTCAGTCATGGTGTCCCTTGCTACATATGAAGGGAATTGAGTAAAATAATCTCCTAAAGTTTTAGGGCCTTAATTTTCAGAATCTAATTGCCCTTACCAGCAGGTCTATTCTAAAACCAAGCAATAAAGGGAACAATGCAGATGAAGGATGCTGTGAGATAGTGTTCAGAAAGGGCTTGTGTCTCCATGAACAGGAACAGTTGAGGAGGGACTACTGATGGACTGGGCGCTCAGGTTGGACTTTGAAAGGTGGGCAGGAGATCCAGTGCAGAGTAACCTCAAGGTGTGTTTGAGAAATGGGAAGAGGCCAGGTGATTGGAGCAGATTGTAGAGGTGCGTAATGAGAGAGAAGGCGGAAAATTGGACTGTGGCCACATGGGGAGGGTGTTGAACTCTGGCCTAAGGAATTAGAACTTGAGCTTGTGAGTGAAAGGCAGCTATGGAAGGTGTGATGTAACAGAGGGGAGGTTGGACAAGGTGTGTATCTGGGACAGTGTGGAAACAGATCAGCCTTCACTTTTGGCATCAGTACTGGCTTGTCGTTGGTTGTAGAAGCTTTCCCTTACCCTTCTCCACTTTCTTCCAGACAGGTCTCTTCCCCTACTTGGCTGTGCTCAACCAACAATACAGGATTGGTCAGAAGATAGGGAAAAATACAAATTATAGCCTGTGGGAGAGTGAGATCACATTAAATTTTTTTTGTGTGGTAAAATAGACATAACATAAAGTTTACCATTTTAGCCACTACTTGACATACTATGTGGTGGTATTAAGCACATTTACATCATTGTACATCTATCACAACTATCCATTCCAGAAGTTGTTCATCCTCCCAATCAGAACTCTGTACCCATTGAATGATGATTCCCCTTCCTCCCTCCCCCAGCCCCTGGTAACCACTATTCTGTTTTCTGTTTCTAGAAATTTGCCTATTTTAGGTACCTCATGTAAGTGCAATAATATGCTATTTGTCCTTTTGTGTCTGGCTTATTTCACGTAGCATAATGCCCTTGATATTCATCCATGTTGTGACATGTATCAGAACTTCATTCCTGTTCAAGGCTGAAAAATATTCCATTGTATATGCCACATTTGTTTACCCATGCGTCTTCTGATGGACACTCGGTTGTTTTCACCTCGCCTTTTTGGCACTTGTGAATGATATTGCATTTAACGTTTGAAATTTGGCCGAGGACAGTTTTATTTTCTACAAGGTGTGCTATGCATTATTTTTCCCACAGAGACTTGGAGCAACTGAGGTGTTCACAGACGACTCAGGTTAGTCTGATGATCTGGAGAATGAGATCTGAGGACTGGAGGGGGTTTGGAACTAGAATGGCTTTTCTGACAGCTACTCAAAACTCTGCATGAGATTGTTAGAGAAGGTCTTGGCAGAAGAAAGGGGGCCTTCCTGGAAGCCTCCTCGGGAAGGAGGCAGAGAATTAATCTTCCCTCAGTACCTGCCCCTGGGTTTCTTCTCTGCTTCCTCTCCTGTCCCCAGTCAAATCTGCTTGCAAAGGAGAATTAAGGAAGAAGGCCTGACTGAACTTAAACCAACGTGTTGTTTTTTTCTGGGAGTATTTGCCTTTTAAGTTTAATGTCTTGTGAGGGAATAAAATGAAATGCATTCCAGCATTTGACACTCAGATGGAAGAGTTGTGTCCTGACCTCCCCCCATCCCCCCACCTTGCTGTAAATCTCAATCAGGTGCTCTTCCACTCGGATGCATTTGGGCCTGAGGAAGAAGGTATTGGCTCTTTTGGGAAGCCTTTGCTTTCACAGGAGAAATGGGAGAAGGAATTAGAAATCCCAAGGTGGAGTGGTCCCTAACTTTTGCTCCTTCTTGTTGTCACCTTTGCTGGAGAGAATCTTGGCATTGCTTCAGGGGTCTCTGCAGAACCTTGTAGTCGCTATACTTTTCTGGGTTGGGGTAGTTGAGGGCAAGACTCCTTCCTTTGGGGACTGTCTGGGAATATTTAGTTAGTTTCGCAAATGTGACCTGCCTGAATCAGGGACACCCAGCTGTTTGCCTGCATGGCTGCAGGTGATTCAGAGAGATGCTTCTCTGGGCACTCTGCATGCCAACTCAGTCTTCTGGTGATGAGAATCACCCCAGGGGTTCCCACTCTGCCTCCACATGTCCCACCCTTGAGACACAGAGAAGGCATGTGATCCCAGGTAACCTCACAAAGTAGAGGTGACAACAGCTGGGGTTTGTTTGCTTTAGCATGGTGGAGTAGAAAGAGGGGAGCTGACTGAGTGAGCAGTCACTGTGGCAGGGTGTGTTCAAAGAATTTACAAAGGGTCCTTTTTCTTTGGATACCCAATAAGGAGGACAGAGGTTGTAGTATGGTTATCATATACTTAGTCAGGCCGTCAACAAACATTTATTGAGTATTTCCAAAGTACTTTTAGTAGGGCTAAAAAGATAAAAGGACTATTTTCTGTGTGCACGCAGTCAAGTTAAGGAGGAAGGCAAGTTCATAATCAATTCTAATAGAGTGTAGAAGATTGCATTTCCCCAAAATGGCTACAGTTTTTGTTCTAAAATAACATGTAGTAATAAAAAACTTGAGATATGGTAAGGCCAACAGATCAGGAGACAACTACCACTGAAAAGGTAGTTTGTGAGACTCACAGATTCCAGAGGATGGGGCATGCCATGCTAACAGGGCCACCTGGGGAAGCACCAGGTGGGTCAGGAGGCAGAGAGGAGGGAGAAACTGTGGGCAAGCACCTTTGTAGTGGTTTCTGTGGGAGGGAGCCGTGAAGTGGGATAGGCAGTTTATAATTGGCTAGTTCGAACAATTTTAGTGGGCTCCGAGGCACGGGCACTAGTTGTCTGGGACCTGGCCTTTTGGTGGTTAGGGCAGCAGGATAGTAGCTCAGAGAATGGAAACCCAATAAAGATGTTGGTTGGGGTGCGGCTCTGTATTGCTTGGTTTGTATTTAAGAAATGTGTTTGTGGATAGATTGTTTACTTTCTCTAGGAATTGGTTAACCCTGGGAGGAACAGTCACCCCAGAATCAGCCAGGTCCCAGAGGTCAAAACCTCAGAATACAGAAAAGAAAGAATGTGACTAATACAATAATATTTCTAGCCTTGCATGCTTTCCTAGAACCTTGCCACTGCTCCATCAAGAAAAGGACTCTTTCCTCTTACCTTGAGCTTGGGGGACCTTTGTACCTGCCTCCATGAATAGACTGTGGGGGAAGTAACACTGTGGCTTCCAAGGCTGGGTCATTAAAGATGATATGGCTTCCACTTGGCTCTTTTTCTGTTGGGACACTTGCCCTTGGAACTCAGCCACCACGTTTGTAATGTGAGGAAGCCCAGGGCATGTGGAGAGGCCACATGTCTGCAATCTGATCAAGAGCCCAGCTGAGGTCCTAGCTGTAAGCCTGCACCAAATGGCAATGTGAGTGAACACGGCCTAGGCCCCAGCCCCTAGCCTTTGAGCCATGCTCCCGATGCCAAATGGAGCAGAAGAAAGCTGTCCCTCCTGAACCCACCACCACAAAGTGCAGATTGTGAGCAAAATAAATGTTATAATTATTTCCAGGCACTAGTCTGAGGGTAGTATGGTACACAGCAGTAGATAACCAGGCACAGGATGATAGGCTAATGCTGGGTAGAGGAGCACAGGTTGTTTTGAGCACTCATGGGGAATGTGGGGACAGGGATAGGGATGAAGACATGTCAGAAAAGGCATCCCATAAATAATGAGAGCCAAATTTGAGAGTTTACTACATGCCCAGGTACTATTTTAAGTACTTTATGGCCTCTGAAAACTTTCTTTCCCAACACTTCTGATGGCAAACATGTGGGATTTTTCCTTATATCAACCAGTTCTCCAGATACCAGATGAGTAGCCTACAATTCAATTCAGTTCTACCTGGAGTCAGTGCAGATCCACAGGTCCCACAAAACTGCCCCCGCTTCAGATGCCAATTTCAAGTTCCAGATTGTGACTCATACTTTTGAGCAACGAGCTGGAATGACTCACATAACTCAGGAAAAGTGTTTTACTTATAAAGGCTACAACTCAGGAAAGCCAAATGGAAGAGATGCACAGAGCAAGGGATGGTGGTGAAGGAGGTGTGTGGAACTTCCATGCCCTTTCTGGGTGGCAGTCCTTCTAACGCTTTTTGATGTGTTCACCAACCTGGAAACACTCAGAATCCATCCTTGGAGTTTCCATTATGCAGGCATCATTGATTAAATCATTGACCACTGGTGACTGAACTCAAGCTCTAGCTCCTTCACTTCCCAGGAGGTTGGGCATGAGGCTGAAAGGCTCTAACCCTCTAATCACCTGGTTAGTTTATCTGGCAATCAGCCCCCACCTGGAGGGGCCACCAGTGTCAATGTATTAGAATAAACTCAGGTAGGGTTTAAAGGGGCTTGTTATGAATAACAAAAAATGTTCTTATTGCTCAGGAAATTCCAAGGGTTTTAGAAGCTCTATGTCAGGAACTGGGGAGAAGAACAAATATATATGCCTGTCACAGTGCATTAACTCATTTAATCCTCACAACAGCCCTATGATGTTAGTACTGTTCCTACTGGGGTGAGGAAATTAAACTCAGAAGGTCACACAGCTAGAGGAATGTATAGAACTGGGATTTCAGTCAGGTAGCCTACTTTTTACTGCCAAATTATGCTGGCTTATTAATTCAACAGCCTCTTCCTTTAACACAGAAATAACAGAGAACATTTGTTTACTCATTTAACAATTTATTGAGTGCCTACTTTGTGCTATACAGTGACACATAAGCTGATTTTGAAGGATGAAGAAAAGTTATATGGTATATGTAAAAAATGATAAAGTTCTAACACAAAAGATAAAACCATGAAGGAACTTGATGCATTTTTATTTTAACCTTTTTATTTTGAAATAAAAATCAATTTATATGAAGTCCTAAAAAAAAAGTACAGGGAGGCCCAGGACATGCATCAGCTCTTGTCTCCCAAAACTGGTCTCTTGTGTAACTGTAGTACACCATTAGCACCGTGAAACTGAAATTGGCACTATCCACATAAACTCTTGAGTATTCACATGTAATATGTGCACTCGTGCATGTCTGCCACTATGTGCGAGTGTGTCAACACTATCTCACATGTAGTTTTGGGTAACTACCACCAGAATCAAGATGTATAATTGTTTTCTCACCACATTCTGGGCACAGTCAGTGTGATCGGGATAGAGCACTGGTGGAGCAGAAAAATGGAATGGTAAGAGAAGTTAGCGGAGGCCACATCCTGGAGGTCTTCCTCTCATTGGGGCATTGAATTTTGAATGGAAGCTTTTACATAGTGATAAGGATTGAAATGGAAGTGCCTTTACAGAGAGGCAATGGAATGCCTTATACCCTCCTCGAGGTGTAAATAAACAATTTTTGTAAGGACCTTTCCTAAGAGTGGGCTTTCTAAGCTGAGAGGGAAGAGAGAGGCCATGGACAGTGGGTAACAATATGTGGATGTGGGTGGGGTGCAGGCGATGGTCACCCTGACCTATGACTGACCTATGACCAGCCCTCTCCTGTCTCTCTCTGCCCCTTATGGCCACTGCCTCCTGAGCTGCCCTCTCACCATCGATTTACCAGCTTTGCTACTTAATCCCTGTTTCTACCCTCTAGCGCATTTGACTCTGGAAACAACTACAAAGGATAGTGTGTTTTGGGTTTTATGTAATATGGAATGAAATATAGAGCACACAGTTTGCCTCATTTTCTTCCTGTCACCAAAGCAAAATATAAAGAGGACAGTTGTGGCAGCTGCTACTGAATTTAGATTGGAAAAATGATTTGCTTGAGCAAAGTGGCCATCAGATAAATCCCATGCATTTGTTTCTTTAAAAAGTGTGTTTGCTAGAGAAAGAGAGGGCTGCCACCTTAGTTTTTGAAGGGGTGGTCCCAGAAATGCTGGCTTCATTTAGAAGTTTTGTGAGTTAGGATCCCCCAACTTAAGAAAATCATTAGAATAATAAAAATTATGAAGGCCTTTCAGCCTATCAGCATGTGATAAAACCCTGTCCTTTATCATGATCTCATTTAATCCTCATTATGAGATGGGTAAAGTAGCACAGGAGTATATTACCTCTAGTTTACAAATAAAGAGGATGAGGGGAAAAAACTATAAATGAACAGTTAATAAGGAAAGAGTACATCTTTCGGCATTTACCCGTATTTTTAGGACCATAAGACGCACCTAGGTTTTAGAGGAAGAAAATAGAAAAAAAATTTTTGAAGCAAAAAAATGTGGTAAAATACTTAACAACATAAATAACATAGGCTGCCTCACCCCTCTCCCCCTACACAGCAAGCCAGAGATGCTACATTCGGACTATAAGACGCACCCCCATTTCCTCCCAAATTTGGGGCTGGGAGTGCGTCTTATAGTCTGAAAAATACGGTAATTCTTCATGAGCGTGGTGGATGAAAAGGGATCTACAGAAAGTAACCTCACAGGGTGATCTGATCATAAATTGCTAACTGGGCATGTTATGGTGGGTAGTCACGCCCCAGGCATGTGACTTTTTATTTTTTATTTTATTTGGCATGTAACCTTTTCAGTAAAATGTTTATCTCTTCCTTAAACAAGCCCAGTTCATTGTTTTTGTGCATCTAGGTTAACATGCCTTTGAAATAAGTATAACCACCCTCAAGAGAACACATAATCTTGTTAACTATCCTGTATAATACAATCCCCACCTTGCTTATTTCACCTTCATGTAATCTTCCTTATGTTCCCTCCTTAATTTCAAATGCATAAAAGAAACTGCAAAACTGTCATTCTATAGAGCATTTAAGATCTTGCTTCCTGGAAATTGTCATCAGTTTGCATCAGATAAATCCTTATAAAAATTCTCTGCAGGTTTGGCTGTTTCTTACCTTGACAGAGCCCATGCCATTTGGGCGATCCATTTAAATGTATGTGGTCCAACTGATCTTCAGGTGAGATTCACACCTTGAAGACAAGTAGAGAAAGACACTTCCCATTTATTTTGTGCTCATTTTGTGCCAGAAACAGGGCAAGGTGGCTTATGTTTGTTATCTCACTCAATCTAAATTGTTAGAACAACCAGAACCCAAAGCAAACAACAGCATTCTCCAGGGCTGTCTTTTTAAAACTGTAAGTGAGCTCAGTTTGTTTTTGGTGATCTGGGCTTCCCTTGGAGGAGGTTTTCCATGCTGTGCCCTGCCTGCTGCCCAGTGGTAGTAGCTCCATTTCTCAGGCTGTTTGTTAAATCAGGGCTGAGGCATACGTCCTGTGGCCAAGTCTCTGCAGGCTTCCGCAGCCCGTGGTAGACATGGGGTCCTTGTTATTGCACCCACTCACATCATGGCCCTTGTCCTCATAGGTGCACTGGGACCTCCAGACCCTGCAGAATCTCTAGTAGGTATTTCTGAGAATGATCAGGGGTATCCCATAGGCATTCCCAACCATCTGTCCCCATTGTGACTGCTCTGCCTCTTCCCCACGGGGTGCCAAGCTCCTGGCTGTCTATGCTCCACTGTTACCTGTGGAGGGGGTGGAGGCACACATCTGCTCCCCTCTGTGTTGCACCCTGTTGCAGGGCTGGCCAGTCTGGGCAGCTAGTACTCCAGTGTTTCTCAGAATTCCAGCATCGAAACTCTCTCGGCTTCTCACAGAACTCCTGGTTTCCTTAGGACACAGTAACAAGTGCTGATTCCTTGTGAGAATTAACTCCAATCCCTGGTGTGCTTGGCACAGGTACTCCTGAGTGACCGCAGGGGACTTAGGGTCAACCTGCTTCTCTGCAGATGACCATGGCTGGTTATTAGGTCAAGTTTAAGGGCCTGGCTCCTTCTTTGCTCTGGGTGAATTCTCTCAATATAATCACTGATAAGGGGAGTGTCAGCTATTTATACTCCCCTTGCCCCATTCAATACTAAAATGTGAGTCACTGATAAAAAGCAGTCAGCAATTGCTGATTACTCACTCGGAGCCAGTCACCAAACGAGGAGCTTTTTGTACTTTATCTCCTTTTAATCCCAGAACAACCCTGAGACAGCACAAGCTACCTCGATGGGATCAGAGGTCAGTGGGAACCTGAAAGCACAAATGTGAGCTGTTGCCCAGTGTAAGGGATTATACTTTTCTGTACCTTAGTCCCTTATCTGTGAAATGAGAAAGTTAGACCATATGTTCTTAAATTCCTTTCTGACTAAAACTTACTTCTGTTGCCTTTCTAAGCAATATTGGCAACTTAATAAAAGTCAAAATTTTAAGCCCCCAAAGGACACGGGCCTGATTATAGACATAGATCTACATTTAAATATCAATACATCAGTGGGTTATTAATCTGAGGAAGGAGTTGTTTAAAATGATCAGTTAAGGTCATTATATTTTTGATTGCAAGTAACAGAAAGCTCACCTCAGGCTGGGTTAGTGAATTAGGGAACTTAACTGGCTTGTTTCTGAAAGGTCTAGAACTGACTGAGGGCTTCTGCTCTTTCTGTCTACAATTTGTGGATTTTGTCTTTGCCTGGGGTTCACCTTTGTCCTCAGGCAGGGTTCTTCCACCTGGAGGATGGTCATTTGCAGTGCTAGGGGCTTACTCCTATCCAGGGGAGAAAGCACTGCTTTCTGTAATCATTGTACAGTTTTCACTTTCACTCTGATTGGCTCATCTCTGAACTGCTCTATACAAATACTAGGAGTTAGTTGGCTTAGGTTATGAACCATACTTAAACCAGCCACTGTGGCAGAAGATAACTTTATGCTGATCGATCCCATCAATCAGGTTTTACCTCTTAGAGCTGGGGGTAGATTCAGCCCTACCCAAGACTGCATGAGGTTGGACAGATTCTCCAAAGGGAATTCTGTGTAGTGCATCAGTCAGGTTAGAATAGGTTATGCCGCAGTAGCAAACACACACAATATCTTAGTGGTTTAGAACAATAAAGACACTTCTTGCTCATGTTTGATGCAGGTCAGCAGGAGGGCTCTGCTCATGGCAGTCCCTCTTGGAACCAGGCTGATGGAGGCTCAACTGTCAGCAAGTGCTTTCACTATAACTGTGGCGGGCGGGAGTGGGGGTAGGGGGCGGCAGAGGGGGGAGGAGGCTGGAGAGGCCAGCCCAGCAGTTAAATGTTTCCAGCTGGAATTGACATGCACCGCTTCTACTCACATTTCATTGGTGAAAGCAAGCCAAATAGTGACGTCCAACTTCCAGGGGGCAGGAAAGTGCAGTCCCCTGAGTGCTGTGAAGGAGAGGGAAGCTGTGTCAGTGGCCAGCAGCGGTGTCTGACACAGCAAGAACAGATGCAGAGAGGTATCAACAAAACTCAAGGCGAAACTTCTGAAATCCTAACAAAAGGAGATGGGGAGGTGGCTGTGAAGAACTGGGAAGAGCACCAACTTTGCGTCAGAACATCCAGGTTGGAATATGAAATTTACCAGCTATTCCTCTAGGCAAGGAATCTGATCGTCTGTTTTCTCAACTGCAAAAATAGGGATAACAATGTTATGATGTTATCGTGGAGGGTTTTATTGCAAGTTGATGAAATAATTCACGTGAAAGTGTGTTGTATTTTTGTAACCACTGTATGCTACATAAGAGTTATCTTAACTCTTTTTCTGACTCAGATTCATATAGAACCTTAATGTCAATCCTTGTCAGTTCTGGAATGAGCTTTTGGAAAGCAATCACTGACTCTGCCTTTGATCCCTGTCCATCACTCTGCCCCTGCGATGCTATCCCAAAATGTAGAAATGTGATAGAAATGGTTCTGATTTTTCAAATCGAAGCATTTTCCTCCAAGGAGACTGTCATTTGTGCTTTCATTTCACAATCATGTCAGTGGTCTATTTCTTCATAGATGATAGTATATAGTTTCAGTGCCATGTGAGCTTTCTGAACCACATAAGAGGAGCAGGTAGACTGGGACATGGTACAATGGCAAACATTCCTTCCGGGAAGTTGGAAGATCTGGGTTCTATTCAGGACTCTGCTACTCGTAAGCTGTATGACCCTGGGCAAGTCACCCAACAAATTCAGCCTCATCTTGCTAATTTGAAAAGTACAGATAAAAATTCCAGCCCCATCTTCCACAGAGGATTTTTGAGAAGGTAAAGGAATTAGTATTTCCATTATATATCCACAAATATGCATAGAACACTTACCAGGTGGGAACAAGATGCTGAGCCAGGTGCCCAGGGGAAGTCAGTTAATTGGATATGCAAACTCCACATGTGTGGCTCTGTGTGGGGAGGCTGGGGGGCTTGGTCTGGTAGGCAGAACCCTCTGGTTATTACAGGTACCTTCAGTACATGTAGTACATGTAGTACATGGAGGCAACATGTGAGGTGGGAAGATGGGGAGAGCCCAGGGGAAGATGGACACCTCCAAGGGGATCACACTGGCTGCTCCCCTCCAGGGACCCCTCTCTACTTTTAGTGGTCCCATCAAGAGAAGCTCTAAGTAGAAGCTGCAAGTAGGTGGTAGAAGGGGTGGGTGGACACCCATTGATGGAAAGGCAGAGCTTGAGTATTCATCTTGAGTGTCCTAACTGGCATATAGCAGTGTACCTGGGGCTGGTGACTTACCTGTTCAAGGGTTGAGGGAATGCACCTTCTGGGGTTTTGCAAGTCATTCTTTCAGCCCAGCTTTCCAATCCCGGGGGACGAGAAGAGAATTTTCAATAGCCTTTTCACTGGAAGTGGTCACCCTGCCTCCTTTGGAAGTACCCTGCCTCATGCCCTCACAGAGAACTCCAGGCTGTCTCTGTCCCTTCGTAGCTCCGAATCAGCTGTTCCCTTGATGGCTGTGCCGGAGCAGGGCTTTGGGTGGGGGCTAATTAGATAATGACTGTGAAGCACTTGGAGTTCCTTGGAGACAGGCTCACTCTCGATGTATTATTAATAGTGGTGAGCCTAGTGCTCCAAACAAAGCTGGTGCCTACTTAAATACCCAGGGTGGGGGCAGGGAGGGCAGGGGGAGGGCTGGAATGCAGGACCAGCAAAAAGGGGCCATCCTTTGGGAAGGCTTTCAGTCCTGTCTTGGGACCTGCAGGGTTGGGAGGAGGGCAGGGAATATCATTAAGAGATGGAAACTTCAGGGCCTTCTGCTCCACAGACAGCACTTGTGTGGAGAACGTGAGCAGGACAACTGGCCTATGATGGTGTCATGGGAGTCTCACCAGGCTATGCCCCACTGAGGGTGCTGTATCAGCTTCCAGGAGCACTGTTGGAGCTGGCCAGCATCCTCCACCACCCCCACTCTACCTAGAGAGAACATTTTGCTTCAGCTGGCTCTGTTTTCTAAGGGAGAAGGGGAAATTACCTCCCTCGATTAACCCCTGCCCCTCCCAAAGGTCAGGGAGTACTCCATGCAGGTTTTAGTATTAAACGGCTGTCTGTACTAATTTGGGGTGCCAATGCCTGTGTCGGGTTTGTGACTCTCCTCCTACGGGAGGATTTAGCTGGGGACCTGCACCCTTGTCCCTGCTGATCCCTCTAGCTGCACAGATGAGTGGATACCCAGAGCAGCTGTCCTCTAAAAGATTTGTTGAAGTCTGTTAGGGACCATACATTTGTATCCCTCAAATCCATATGTTGAAGCTCTAACCGCCCCCCTGCCCCCCCGGGGCCACTGTGCTGGTGTTTGAAGGTGAGGCATTTGGGAGGGGCTTTGGGGTGAGTGAGGTGTGAGAGTGGGGCCCTGGTGATGGGATCAGTGCGTGTATATGAGACACAGAGAGCTCTCTCTTTTTCTTTCCCCACTTTGTGCAGGCACAGCAAGAAGGGAGCCATCTGCAAGCCAGGAAGGGATTTCTTACCAGAAATTCAACCTGCCAGCACCTTGATATTGGGCTTTCAGCCTGCAGTACTGTGAGAAAATAAATGTCTGTGGTTTTTAAGCCACCCAGGCCGTGGTACTTCATTATGACAGCCAGAGCAGACTAAGTCAAAAGTGCTAACCTCTAGGCCCTCAGAATGTGACCTTACTCAGAAATGGGGTTAGTTCAGACATAATTAGTGAAGATGAAGTCTTACTGGGTCAGGGCAGGTCCTAATCCAACCTGACTGGTGCCCTTTCAAGAAGAGAAGAGACACAGACAGACATGCACAGAGTGGAGACATGTGAAGACACACAGAGAGAACATGTGAAGATGGAGGCAGAGATTAGAATGATGAGTCTACAAGCTGAGGGACGCCAACGATTCCTGGCAATGCCAAACTACGAGAAAGCCACAGAACAGATTCTCCCCTGGAGCCTTCAGAGAGAGCAGGGCCCTACTAACACCTTGATTTTGGACTTCCAATTGGCAGAATGCTGAGAGAATAAATTTCTGTGTTTTAAAGCACCCGCTTTTGGCGTTCTCTCTCTGAAGCTGCCAACACCTTCTCCCTTTAGGCGTGCCTCCCTGCGTTCTCTCTCTCGAGTGCCCGGGGCCCTTCTGCGTCTGTTTCTTGAGTCTGCCCAGCCAAGCTGGTTCACTTCTAACATGGCTCACTTCTTCTACCTCTGTAACTTTCTAAATAAACTTTTGCTTGTTAAAAAATAATAATAAAATAAAGCACCCAGTTTTGGGGCTTTGTTATAGCAGCCCCAGGAAAAGCAAACTGCTTTGCAGCAGGCACACGGTGTGCTGCGAGAATTTCTGAAACATGCCATACCTGACTGTTTAATCAGGGGCACTGACCTCTTTTCTCTTAGACCGTCAAATAAAAATGACAACAGCCAACACAACGATAGCTGTCCACTGTGAATGAATCAAAATAATACCTATTTTTTTTGTCAGATTGGCCAAAAGCATATTTTTTTGGTGTGCCACAGAATTTTAGTAATTAGTTTATATGTGCCACGAGATGCAAAATGTTGAGAATCGCTGCTCTAGCATCTAAGGATGTTCAGTCTCTCTTTCACACTGACCACAAACACCTCTATTGCCTTAGAAAGCCAGCCAAGCTGAGCAGGCTTCTGCTTTCTTTGTTTCTCTGTTTCGGGAAGTCTGTGCACTTGGTCTCCCAGGTTCTCTCATTGAGGCCAGGCCTCCTGCTGCCAAGTTCTCACACAAAATGTTCCATGATACAAAAGAGCTTAGAAACCCAGAGGCTTGGGGCAGTAGAAAAGCAAAGTTGTCTTCCTATTTAGCAAAAGGACAAGGGTCTCTGAATATCCAAAATTACAAATTGTTATTTCTCCTTATGAATGAATTGTCATGTGACATTTTATTAGTGGACACCCAATCTCATTGTCGGTTACTCCCATAAATTACCACAGGGAAACGGGCAGGTTTAGTATAGGTTATCAAAATCTCAACATGTTAACGACCTGGCAAGTTCTAGTATTGAAACATCTTTGCAGCACCTGTCAACCACCCACTGGCTTTAAGGGCTGGGCATTACCAGTGTGCCTTCTCTCCCCTACCTCCACCCGTGAATAATTCCAGATGAAAGGGCCAAAAATAGGTAACTTTTAGGCACACAAAACCCTGCCTCTATTTGGCATGTGTATGAACAAACCCAATAAAATATATCAGGTTACCAAAGCCAGTTGTACATGTTATTTAAACTAGTAATTAAGAGTCTTAAAGCTGGCTTTTCTACAGAGGCTTAACCACCAGCACCCAAGCTCTGGGCAGAGGGGAAGACACAGGGCGGGGAGTTAGGTCACAGACACCAGCACAATCTTGGGTTAGATGGCTTTTTGGAGTAAGCATAAGTGTTCAGGGACCTCAAGACCAGAATCAACCTCTAGAACTTGTTCAAAATAGGACCCTGAGGCTGTGCCTTCGGGTGTACCCTCCCCCACTGGCATCCTTGCATCACTGGGAGGGGCTGATACCATTAACCCAGGAAATAAAGCCTTCTTTATTTGTGTCAGTTAAGCTTCCCAGTTGACTCACACCAACCAGGCTTTCTGCCTCCAAATGTTAACAGCCAGTATAATTTAGGTTGAGAAGAGATACAGAAACTGTGTGGGAGTAACTGATCTTTAAACGTGGGCTGCCAAAGGCACAATGGCTCCAGAGTCATGACTTCTTGTTATTAAAAATGTTCTCAGGCTCCGTGGATGCTAATATAAGCCAGTCCCGATGTTAAAAACACAACTATTAATTAATGTGGGTAGATAAGTGTTTTCTTTAGAGCAGGCAGCCTGCATAGGCTTTTGATTGGGTGGGCATTTAAAGTGGAGGCATAAGTGGGGCTGATCCTTGGAAAACTCAGGGCTAGGTTAATTGGTTGGGCAAACTAGGTGGCTGCTGTGCGTGAGGCCTTGCGCCAGGCACTGAGGGAGGTGAATGAGGAATCGTTCTTACTAAGGGCAAGGGGAAAAGAATGACTTCTGTGGTGTATCCCTTAGGCACAGACAGTATTCTGCTTGTGTTATCTTATCGAGTCATTGTTGTTCCCACTCAGACCACGCAGTAACTTGTTGAATTCATCCAGCTAGAAAGGGCCTGGCTGCAATTTGAATCCAAATCGGCTTAATTCCAAAGGCCTGGACACATGCTAACCCTAATGTAAGGTAGACTATTATAACAGATATGAAGCTATCCAAAGAAAGTACAGGGGAAGGGGAAATTCATTCCAAATGGTAAAAGTCAGGTAAGACACTGTGATGAAGATAACATTTGATCTGGTCTATTAAAGATAGGGAGATTATATCGATAATAGGCAAAGATGATTGAGGGTTATTCTCAGCAGAGAGGAAGCAGCTCCTGCCAGAGTGCCAAAGGAGGCAAGTGTGAGGGTAGCATAAAGCATGGGAATAACCTGCTATGACAGGTCTGAAGATTGTAAGGTAGAGTCAATTTGACAAAGGTCATACTGTAAAGGGCCTTGAACGCCACCCTGAGGGATTTGATTTTATCCTGTTGAGCAAGGAGTAGTGAGTAGAGAATATCTAAAGAGAAGGATATAATTAGAGCTGTTCTCTTGGAAGATAACGTTGATAGTAGGGTGGTTGATGGGTTGGCTGGGATAAAACCAGTTCAGAGGCAAATGCAATAGGGAGGTATGAGCTGTTGAGAGCTAGAACCAGGGCTCTAAGAGTGAAAGGCAGGGACAGAGTCCAGCAGGAGTTCAAATCAACAGGACTGGGCCAGATGCAAAGCTAGCTGCATGGCATGCGACCTGGTACAGGCCTGCATTTGGTCTGATTCTCTGGTGTTGTGTCTTGAAATTCTTGGGCATTTTTGAACAAAGGACCCCCACATTTTAATTTTGTATAAGGTCCCCCAAATTTTGTAACTGTTCCTGAACTTGGGTTTTATAGCTAAACAAACTGGGTTTAAGCCCCTAATCTATCTCTTACAGGCTGTGAAGATGTTAGCAAGTCACTTAGCTCCTGGCCTCTTCAGTGTCCTTGCCTGTAAAATGAGGATAATAATAATTATTCAATACATTCTCACAAGGACTGGAGAAAATTATGTTAATAACTACAATTTTTTGAGCACTTGTGTGCCAGGTATTGGGGTAAGCACCTTTATATCAATGACAAATTTAATCATTATGGCACCTTATGAGTTGGGTATATTTTTATTCTGATTTTACAGGAAACAGACTCAGATGAGGTCATGCCACTTTTAAGTGGTGGATCTGGGATCCATTCCTGGTCTGCCCAACTCCCAAGCCTGTGCTGGCATGGTGCTTGACACTATGCTCCATTATGTCATTATCTCTATTATTATCATCAATATTAATGGGTGTAGGTGAGGAAAAAGGGAGAGCAAGGGGGCAGAAGTGAGCGGGGTGACAGAATGAATGGAGCTGCCATTCTCTGCTGAGTGATAGTAATAATGGAATAATGAACTTAGCTTTGGGCAGCCTGCCTTGGGACATTCTGGCTTCTCTTTGCATGCATTTTCTGATAACCCTCACTATAACTCTGTCACTTAGGTTTTATTTGTTATGGCTCATAAGGTATGAATTGAGTCCGCTTAATGTGTAATACTTCCAGGGACACTTTCTGTCACTAGGGTGACTGGGAAGATCAAAATGCCTCCAAGAGTGGGAAATCAGCCTTATGGGTAGAAATTGATACCTTCTTATGTCAGGAGACTTGCATGATTCCTGTCATAATCTTGTACAGTGGCTGGTAATTGGGTCTAGTTGAATTTTACCCCCCAAAGACATATAAGAAACAACAAATGACACTGTACAGGTGTCTTAAAGTACACAGAGCAAGGGCACACAATTCATCTTCTCCATCTTCTTCCTGATTCATCATTTACAACTCAATGGGATTGAACTCATTAGTTCTTCCAGAGAGCAGAGGGTGATAAACTGAGAAGCTGGATGAAAGGAGGAAGTACCAAGGATTAAGGTGTGTTGAGGTCAGTGAGGAGGTAGAAGCAACATCCCACCAGGAGAGGGAGAAAACATGACCTGCTTTCCGACATCACCACAGTGAATAAGACCGGCCAATGTGACTAGAATGTCAGTGAGCAGAGGGCATCTAAGGGGCCTAGCCAACAGAGGAGGAAGTATGCCCAGAGACTGAATGGCAAGTTCCTTCCTGGGGCTTCTGTAGGTGCAGTGAGATCACCCTTCCCTGCCAAGTGTGTTTCTGGATAGCTCAAAACACCACCTGTTTGAATTGACTTTTTGTGTGCTCACCCTATGTTGGGTGAATTAGGATGTATGGAGGGAGCATGGGAAGGTCTGTTACTCTCAAAGGGGCCATGTCTAGAAATGGTCCAGAAAATTGTGTGCGAAAGAAGAGTAGCTCTTCATTAATCAATCACTTGCCCTGATCTGAAGGGGCAGTGACAGGGACTTCTGAATGCTTATTAAACAAATGGACCAGTTTCCTTGATATACAAAAAGAAACTTTTCCATGCTCTGCGAATACTTCAATCATTGTAGGAATACACAGTATAGATAGTAATGTCCTAGTTCTTCTCCTGTCTACCCCAAGATAACCACTAACTTACTTTGAAGTGGGAAGTGGCCACTCTGCCTCTTATACTCTATAATATTAAGTAATTTACACTCAATATTAGCCAAAAGGCTGAGAAGCAATGTAATTTAGAAATTAAGAAATTTGAGAAGATTCTTTTGAATGTTAACAAAGTAAGTGCCCATGGAATAAAATTGAATTTTGTGTAATAGAAAAGGCATTGTACTAAGAATAAGGCCTTGGTGCTTAATTAGGTTCTGCCACTACTATGCTATCTCACTGGGTCTTTAAGTTAGACCTCAGCTAGACCCATTAGGACAGGTTGGGATTGCCATTTGGAAGCCTAGTGACCAAGAGACCCACTCTGGCCCAAATTTCACTGCACCTTACAAGGTATCTGACTCCAGCACTGTTTAACCATCCTTCTGTGTGCATTTTGACTTTTTTTTTTGCCTCTAGGATTTTAGTACTTGTGTCATTAGCCTTTCTGACTTAACTTTGTGACTACTGGGTTGGCCTTCTTTATGATCTGATGCATTTGGACTAATCTCACAGAACTTCAATAGGCATTCTGTATTAATTTGGACAAATGATCTATAAAAAAGAGAGATTAGATAATAATAATGACTATATGGTCCAGGCATTATGCTAAGCACTTCACAGGAACTATCACATTTACTCCTTCAAACATTCCTATGAGTTTAACAGTGAGGGTGTTTTGGCTGCAAGTGATGGAAAACCCTATTCAAAGTGCTTTAAACAATAAGGACATTTATTGGCTCACATAACTCACAGGAAGTTCAAAGGCAGAATGGGCTTTAGAGTTAGTTGATCATTCATCTATAAGAATGACTTCAAGGACCCAAGGTCTTTGCATCTCTCTGCCCTGCCATTGACATTGTTTGGACATCAGCCTAAGGCTGGGTCTCCTCATGGTTGAAGTTGGGTTGTCAGCAATGGTCAGGGCTCCTTGCTTTAATCTTCTTCATGTTAAATCTCAGGAAAGAAATTGCTTAAAGGAAATCCTCTTAGAGGAACTGTCCTAGAGACTCTGAGCAAATTCCTTTGTGCCTTACTGGCCTGATCTGTATCACGTATCATGAACTGCACAGGAACATAAAACCATTTTGATTGGTTTAGATAAATCAGGACCCACTTCCAGAGCTAGAGAAAAAGGTAGCTTCCCCTGAGTCACATTGGTCAAATGGAAAAGAGCAAATTAGGGCTCTACCAAAAAAGAGGACGGAAGGACATGAACGTTGGGTAGGGCACCAACAGTATCTACTAAATGAAAGTTACTAACTTTCCCATGATTGACTTTGGGCAAGTTAGCCTTATTCTTAACTGCGGTGCCATATTGCCTAATGTCCCTTCATCTCAAGCATTCCACATGTCTAAATCAATTAAAAATATTTCAGCCAGTATAGGGGAAGAGTGTAAATAAATGGTGTTTTAATATCTAGACACATTTAACTTCTCTAGATAGTCATTCCCCCCCCCCAAAAAATTTTATAAGTACCAATTAATACAGAGGAATATTTTGGCATAAGATATGACTGTTAGTTTATGAGTGGGGTATTTCAGATTCAAAGTTGAATCTCTTTGAATTTAACTCTTTCTGATTCCAAAATATGCAAGTATATAGTTTTCATCCCAAACAAATCATAAAATTGAATAGTTGATCCAAAATAAAAGCTGGGAAAACAAAACCATGTTTATCTTCCTCTGAGTTCACATTTAAAAACAAACTTTCCCAATTCACCTTAAACTGGGAAAAAGAATCAGGACCAATGTATCAGGCAGTTATCAATTTCAACAATAGCTCAAATTGACTTACATAATAAATAGCTGTATTGACTTACATGTATTGAAAAGCCCAGAGCTCAGCAAGATTCTTTTAGTTCAATAATGTCACCAAAGACCCTGTTTATTTTATTCTCTCCTGCCTTTTGTGGTTCTCCTTTATTTCAAGACTAGCCGACCTCAGGTTCACAAAACAGCTGCCCATTACTCCTGGACTACATACTCTCCTATCCACATCTGTTGACAAAGGATGTCACTCAAAGAACAAAGGAACTTCATTCCCCAAAGTCTCCAGCAATAAACACTTTCCTTAAAGTTCATTGGCTTGAACCAGTCTGTGACCAGGGGGATCGAATGGGTTGATTCACTTTCCCAACATCATACATTGTACCTCACCCTGAGAGTTGATTCTCAATGGCCACCCAGACCTAAATCCTACAGGAGAGGAAAGGGAAAATGATGCTGGGAATATAAATCATAAAAGTCAATTGGAGTAGCTACAAGAATTAGTGTTTGCCTTCAGTTGATCAAGTATTCCTCATAGACTACCCCTGGCAGGAATGTGCCACCACTTTACATGGTGGCGGTAAAAGGAAAAAGGAGAGAAAGAGAACATAATCAAATTATAGGTACGAGTTGTTGGGATGTAGCAAAAATTCTCTAGCCAACAGTGTCTGAGGATGGAAAGTTGAAAATCATGTTCTGGCAAGGCTTCCTGAGTCATTCCTACCCCCAAACTCTCCCCTTGCTCCCTATTTGTAGGGCATTCTTTTCTAAGCCTCTCAGAGAGCCTCAAACTCAATTTACTTTTCTCATGTTTATCTGAAGCTCTAGCCACTGGCAAGGACCGCCCCACATAATGAGGGGTGGCCTCCCTGGAAAAACCTTCTTTAGAAGACCCCCATTGAGAACACTTGGTCCTTAACAGTGAGGGAACTGGCCCAGAATCATCTCAAGCAGTTTCTCTCAAATTCACACCAGCCTACAGAGGAACACTAATCCCAGAGGGCCCACAGCTGTTTTATTCTTTAGTTATTATTCAACTTCATTCACTCATTCATTCATTCATTTACTCATTCACTCATTCAGTCACTTAACAAGTATTTATTGAGTGCCTTTCATGTACCAGACATTATTCTATGCACTGGGTTTATATAATTAAATAAAAATGTCAAAGTCTCCATCACATAAAGCTTCATGGTAGTGGACAGAAATAGAAATTTTAAAATGTATTTATACTATAAGTTTAGGAAATAGTAAATGCCATAAAAGATATAGCAGGATAAAGGCAAAGAATTCGTGTATGGGGTTGTTATTTTTTGATAAGGTGTTAAGGGAAGCTCTCCCTGAGGAAGAACCAGCACACAGTGCCTAACAGTGTTCAAAACGTGGAGGAATCTCCGAATAATTAAATAATAGCTAACTGTTTTTGGTAGACCCACAGTTGGGGCTCTTTCAACTCTTTCCCCAGAAGCAGACCTGTTTTGTTCAATCCAGATTAGGTACAAACAAACACTTTGGTCTCCAAAAAGAGGGATTAAACAAGTTATTCTACCTTAAAACTAAAAGGATAGTAAGGATAGAAACACTAACTTGTCTTTGAATTCTTTGCACATTTACAGATAGATAGCTTTAGGAGTGGAGAGGTGGTTCTTAGGGTTCATCTGCCTGTTTGTAAATGAACACCTCTCACTCGAGGGCTAGTGAAGCTCGTGTGGATACAGGGAATGAAAGCACCGATTTGACCCGAGCATTCTTTGACCCACATGTTTATGTGGGGATTAAGAGTGGAATGAGTTGTCACTGAAAACATGTGCTTTGTGTATTTAGAAGATAAGTATTTTTTTATTGCTAATTAGTGTTGGTCTCACATACATTTGTCATGTTGGTATGTCAGATTCATTTGTCCTTTTAAGCCCAAGTGCTGTAATTAATCTTTTTCCATCCACTCTCTGTTACAGTCTGGCAGTAACTCAGACTGCTAGGCTGTCTGGTAATAGGTTTTCTATTTAGGAAATCTTGAATTTTAAAGTGAAATTGAGTTTGAATCCTGTGAAAGAACATACCATTTGGTAAATCCAAGAACTAGCCTCAGCAGAGTGAACCCACGAAGTGGGGAAACAGGGGAATATTGTACTACTCAGTGTTTTCTAAGTCTTGGCCTGAGAGTCACTTTTTCACTGAACCCACCCTCTCTCCTTAAGAAGTGGATAACATGCCCTCCTTTATGTCTAGGTAAGACCTTTACACACAGGTATCAGAGCGTCTCTGATTTTATTTTTATTTTTACTTTATTGCAACTACTTTTAACCCATCTACCCTCACACCAACTCTCTCCCAACACTCAGCTTCCAGAACACAGTAATGGTACCCTATTCACACGTGGGTCCTCAGTACTTGGTATCTTGCCTGGCAAGATGTTCTTTGTGAAATGGCACAAAAGAGTAATTCTTTAAGCACAAAATGAAATACTTAATGATTTTAAATTAGGTTGCATTTGATTCATACAACTTTTAAGCAAAATTGGACCCCAATGTTTAAGAAAAACCTAATTGATGTTAATTTAGTATTGAGAAAAATTCTGTCATTGAGTTTTTTTCCTGAAGAATGAGAAAGAGTGTCATTGCTCAGTTTTAATAGCAGAACATCTTATGGAACATTACTTCCTCCTGATAATACACTTGAGAAGTGTTGCCTTAATGAATAAATATTCCAGTTTAAGTAACATTCTGACCTAAAAAAAATAAAAACAATGATGACATTTGTACATCATTTTACTGTTTACAGGGGTCATCATATTCATTCTTTTATTTGACCCTGAAAAGAAAAGAACCATCAGAAGCAATCATTATATTTACGACCATTTAAATGAAGAGGCAAGTGAGAATGAATTCGATTATTTCAATGTACATGTCTAGCAAGTAGAAGAATTGGAACATAGGCAAACGTGCTATTCTTCGGGTGTATGTGGAAAGGAGGTACCAATGGATGGAGAAGGAGACTGCTGATGTCTGGCTGACCCTCAGAGTTCTAATGAAGCTCTGAGAGTATCTGTAGCCCTAAGATGCCTGGGGGTCTGGTATGAGGCAGAGCCAGGAGGTGGAGATTTCAAGTCCTTCCACATCTTGCCTTCATTATAATTCAACCTGCATTGGTCATGACCATGTCCTTGCTGATATATGGCCTCTGGTGGACCATGGTGGTAAAGCTGAGACCCAGGGGAAGGGAGGAATTAGGTCACATGTTAGTCTGTCATCTTCATCTGACTAGGCTTGTTTAAATTGCCTGAAGCTGGTTATTTTACCTACTTCTGACAAAGACTTTTCAGTTACTATAACCAGGCTGCTCCTGCAAATGAGCTCAAGCTGTGGTTAATAAATGTAGTCCGAGGGAATGTGGTCATTAAAACCCCCTGCCACTGGAGCATAGCAATCACAGGCCCAGAGTCCCACATACAAAATTTTGGGGGCCAGATGGGTTTCAGGACATAGAATATTACCTAACACCCCTCGTGGAGACTCTTGCAGCATTGTGCAATCAAGCATCTTATTAAATCTGCAGCCAAAGGGAAGGATTGCACACTGGATGAGATAAAGACTATAAATAGGCTCACATTAGTTCAGGTCAGCCCTTGACACCTAGTGAGTTAGGAATTAACTTGTGTTTTGGAGAGCTTCTTAAATTTCAGAATTGTGGATCAGGAAAAATAGACCCTTGTCCTCTTTATGTCATTACTACCCCATTTTCTCCTTATTATTCATTTTAAAGATAAAACATAGCCTTTGGCTTGCTGGAGGTGACAATGGCCAATATTAAGCTTCTTAGAAAGATGCTACATCATCACCCTCTGGGTCATCTTGATCAATAGGTAAAGGCCCAATTTGGCAAATGGGAAGTTTCTCCAAGAATGTTTGGAATTCAGTAGACAGAGGGGACTTATGGGAATCCCTCATGTAGCATTGCTGCAGGGTCCTGGGAGCCTCTTGGCAGGAGTGTGCACTCTGTATAAGGGACAGATGGGGACAGGAGGGCTGCAGCACAGGCCTTGTGTTGGGAAGAAGCAGTATGAGCTGAGTTACCAAAGGCTGAGACTCTACAATAAAATATGTGGGTTGTGTGTCTTAAGTAATGCAATCACTAAAAACTTTTGAGCAGGGACTGATGGGATGAAAATGGGGTCTAAATAACAAACTGCTTATTGTTTGTTGAACTTGCCAACCCCTTCCCCTGTCTGCAGCTGAGCTCCTGCTCTGTCCTTTGCCTGAAATGCCCTTCCTGGGCTTCTTCCTGCTTGGGCACACTCCTACTCATCTTTCAGGACCCAGCTCAAATGTCACCTGCTCTGTGGAAGCCTTTCCCTGACCCCAGGGAGTGTTAACTGCCACTTTCTCTGTGATCCCATAAGCCTTTGCATGCACTGACAGCGCTTCTCTCCTTGCACTGCAGTTTGTTCTTGTCTCCCTAAGTTGAACCACAAAGGTCCTTTAGAGAAGGCATTATGTCTTTTTTTTTTTTTTACTGGTACCTGACACAGTGCCCTACCCATCAGGATTCTAAGCAATATTAATTGAATAAATGCTTATATCTTATATTATTTATTTATTTTAGAGGGGGGGAGGGAGAGAAAGAAAGCGAGAAACATCAGTGTGCGAGAGATACAATGATTGGTTGCCTCTCGCATGCCCCCAACAGGGGACCTGGCTGGCAAACCAGGCATGAGCCCTGACTGGGAATCAAACCAGTGACCTTTCAGTTCTCAGGCCAGTGCTTGATCCACTGAGCTACACCAGCCAGAGCCTTCTATTTTTTCTTATAGTCTCTCTGTTGCCTATTTTTTTTCCTTTTTAAATTGGCCATATCTATGTAATTGCAGTGATAAATCTTATATGGACTAAATTCTAGGACATAGGAATCACCACCATCCTCCAATAAAGAACCATGGGATTGTGGGAAAATGAGACTTGTGAAAAGGTTGAGGTGAAGTTTATTAAAGGCTGTTATGAGTTGAATTCTATCCTCTCAGAAGAGATTCCATGTCTTTCCAGTCCAGTACCTGTGCATGTGACCTAATTTGGAAAAAATGTCTTTGCTGATGTCATTGAGATAAGAAGCCCATGATGAGATCATCCTGGATTGGGTGGACTGTAAATCCCATAACAGAGGTCTTCATATGAGGCAGAAAAGGAGACCCAGTCACACAGGGTGGGGCAGGTGATGTGAAGATGGAGACAGATCGGAGCGATGCAGCTAAATCAAGAAAGGCCAAGGATTGCTGGACACGATCTGAAGTTAGGGGAATGGTGTGGAGAGCAATTTTCCATCAGAGCCTCCCGAAGAAACCAAGTTTGCAGACAGCTGATTTTGAACATCTAGCCTCCTGAACTATGAGAGAATTAATTTCAAATTTGTGGTTATTTGTTATAGCAACCCTAGGAAACTAGTACATATGTCACCAAGAATCTCAGTGTCATCTAATGGCTGGCAGAGATGTTGAAAAGTAGTGTAGCATCAATTTTAGGAGCTCAGGATTGTATTCAGATGGTCTGGGGGTAGTTCCAGCTCTAATCTCTGAGCCTCAGTTCCCTCATGTAAAAAAATGGGGGTCATGAAATATTAGTGCCCACTGCAGAAGTCTCCAGTTAAGGTAATTGAGATACTAGGAGTCACTCGATATATGTTACTGGTCAATTATTAGACGGAGGCAAGAGAATAGTTTACAGGCCTGCAAATGTTACCAGCACCACTGCAGCAATATATTAATATTAGAAAGTGGGATTTAACTCTCCAATTGCTGAGAACTGAAAGTAGCCTGCTTTGCCTTTTAACTTTCTCATAGGTGTACAGCCAGCTTCCTTTAGGTCAGGTATTAGTACTGATTTGCAGGCATCTGTAAAGTTTTTAGAATAATTGGATTTTAGGGTTTACTGGTCATCAAGATGACCATTCACCTGGGACACCCAGATGGCTTAGGTCCCTGAGCGTGGCAATGTGAATCCTCAAGCTCTTTTCAATACCTCAGGCAGTCTAACAGAAACTGCATCATTTATCTGTGGAAAGAGGGCACAACAAAACTGAAAAGAAAAAACTTTTTTTTCTTTCACTGGAATGTTATTTGCTTGGTTTGGTAACTCAGGTTATCTCATAGAAAAAGGAATTAGCATATGAAAATTTTTTCAGATTAAAATTTACAAACTAGCCCTAGCTGGTGTGGCTTAGTGGATTGAGCACTGGCCAGTGAACTAAAAGGTTGCCACTTTGATTCCCACTCAGGGTACATGCCTGGGTTGCAGGGTAGGTCCCCAGATGGGGTGTGTAAGAGGCAGCCAAATGATGTTTCTCTCCTTCTCTCCCTTTCCCTCTCTCTATAAACAAACAAACAAACAAACAAATAATCAATCTTAAAAAAATCACAAAACATGGAAAAGATATGTGAAATAATAACTGCCTTTCTAATGTGTGCTGACCATTTAATATTATACTATATTATGTCATGTCATGTTATATTATGTTATGGTATCTTTAGGACCAAATAGTGGCCTAGAGAGGTTCAATAAATTGTCTACGGTCACAATTATGTAGTAGTAGGGACAAAATAATTACATAGGATTTTGACTCTCAATCTAAGACTCTTTTCCAATAAAATTTTTGATTTTCCTTGTTTTCCGAGGACTCTGATGTTTGGTCTTTATTGCAATTCATTTGTTCAGCATACAAATGTGAACTGGACAAATACTGCCTGTGTATTCAGAGAGCTCCTAGTCCAGGTCCATTGAACTTCTCCTTGGGAAGCAAATAGCAGAAACCCAGCTTTAACAGGAATGGGATTTATGATGAAGATATTGGCATACCTCATGGCACCCAGTGGCAGGATCGGGATCAGCTGCTGGGAGCAGCAGAACCAGGGACTTCTGCTGTCAGAGCTGTCCTCTGTCCTTAGTCTCTTTCCTTCTCCATGTGTCTTCCTTCCTTCCTTCCTTCCTTCCTTCCTTCCTTCCTTCCTTCCTTCCTTCTTTTCTCCCTCCTTTCTTCCCTCCTTCCCTCCCTCCCTCCCTCCTTCTCTTCTGTCCTTTCTTTCATTTCTCTGTCTCTCTTCCTTTGTCCCTCCAACTCCCTCACTCACCTCTCTTTCTCCAAAAATTGGCTTCTAGTAGGTCCTGGGTCCTCATGGTGAAATACCCAGGTGATGTCTGCTCCAAGGTGACCTAAAAAAAGGTAAGAACTTCTCTAATAGGGCTTGACAGAGCTCTATTTAGAGCACCAGAGAAGGGCATTTAATTTGGATTTGCACTGAGATCTAAGGTATGGATCAGGGAAGGTGGAAGGCAGGAGCAAGAAGAAGGAGAAACTGAAAGCAGGGCAGGAGGCCTGGAGGGTAACAAGCAAGAAGGGTAAGGAGGTGACGGCTGAGCCTAAAGAGGTATACAAGGCAGGGTCATTCCAAGCCCTGTGGGTCATTTAAGTAGGGACAAGACAAATCAATGACTGTATTTCACTTGCTGAAAAAAGTTTGTGAGACCATGTAAAGTGAGTTACATTTTCTTTCTTTTTTAAAGATTAGAGTTTGCTATTGTTTTTATTTCATTTTGTTTTTTTCTTGTGATAGTAGGTTTTATTTCTCTCTTTCTCTTTTTTGTTGTTCAATTACAGTTGTCCCCTTTTCTCCTCATTACTCTTTCCTGCCCTGCCATGAGTTTTATTTTCTTATTGGTTTATACCATGCATTTTGTAATTATGTTACAATGGAAGAAAACACTAGGCCACATGCAGTTATCATTCAGACCCTGCTCGGTGTCACGGGCAAGGACCCACCAGCCCATGGAAGGCAGGGACTTAAGGTGCTAGGGTTTGTAGTCTAACCTTGCTGCTTTCTGCTCAAATATTTTTGGTTCTGATCAATCAACAGAATTACTAGTTTCACACAGAAGTGAGGAAAATCCCTTTATTCTGTCCTGTGCCTGTCACTCTTCCAGAATGCCAGCTGCCACCAGATTCAGGAATCCTGCTGCACTATGGGAGGGTAAACTCCAGTCTTTCCAATTTTCAGTTTGGTTTTCCATGTCTGAACAAAAGCTGTGCTCCTGTTGGGCTTGGTTATTCCTTTCCCTTCTCTGATCTGTTTATTCTAGTTGATCAAGTCAGTGTATGGTATACTGTTCTTTTTAATTAACTCCAGTTGATTTGTAATACTGACAATAGTTCTGTGGCATCACTGTCTCTTTGAGGGTGGCAAATTTGAAAGTGTATAGCAATATCCCAATTATTATGAAAAATACTTCTCAAAGCCATTCATTCATTAAAATTTTAAGTGAGTAAGAGCTGTTTTTTGATATTAAAGGAGCATTTTGAAAGCCTTCCTGTTAAGAATATTTCCCACACTGACCACTGGCCAAAATTCCCATGTTAGTTTTGTCTTCTTTTCAGGCACAAAAAGCCACCATTAAAATGCAATTTATTTCCCAGTCAGGGTGCATGCCTGGGTTGCAGGCCATAACCGCCAGCAACCACACATTGACGTTTCTCTCTCTCTCTCTCTATCTCCCTATTAAAAATAAATAAATAAAATCTTTAAAAAATGCAATTTATACTTTAGGACAATGATTTTCAATTATTTTCATTCATGGCACACATATACTAATTACTAAAATTTTGCAACACACCTGAAAATATATTTTTTGCTAATTTGACCAAAAAATAGGTATAATTTTGATTCATTCACACTGGATTACTATTGTCATTTTTTGGACAATCTAAGGGAAAAGAGGTCAGTAGCCATGACTAAATAGATATTGCATGTTTTAAAAATTCTTGTGGAAAGCCCTGGCTGGTGTGGTTCAGTGGATTGAGTGCCAGTCTCTGAACCAAAGGATCACTGGTTCGATTCCTGGTCAGGGCACATGCCTGGGTTGCAGGCCAGGTCCCCAGTAGGAGGTGTTCTAGAGGCAACCATACACTGATGTTTCTCTCTCTTTCTTCCTCCCTCCCTTCCTCTCAGTCTAAAAATAAAATAAATAAAATCTTAAGAAAAAACATTCTTGAGAAGTACTGGTTAAAAATCGCTGCCTCAGAAAAATAATCCATACCATCATCTGCTGTTATCATTTAGGTCATATGTAGTTATTGGCTTGATCCCTATCCACTTGAGCAGTCTAGCTACTCCATGTTCCTTCTCTAGGCTGCAAGCATTCTTTCATTTCTGGTTGGCACAAGAGTCAAAGTCTTCCCTGTTTCCCTCAGCCCATCTGTTTGCTTCCCTGAGTGAGAAGGCCAAGGCTTCACTTTATAGTGAATAAAAGTGACCTGCTCACTAGTTTAGCAGACTCAACTTGATAACTTAAGCCCAGCAAGAAATGCTTCCTGAAGCCTCTATTTCAGAACCTTGGGCAGGTATTCTGCAGACCAGCCCCATCTTTGTGCTATCCCAGAGGAACAAGATCCTGAATAAATTAGGGTGGGAGGGGACGTGATAGCAGGTCTAGCCTAACATCACAGAACATCTTTGGGTCAGAGGAACTCATATCAAAACAAATGGGGAAACAAGCAACAGCTGGCCTCATTAAGCTTCCAACCCCCATACCTCTTATTAACTGGTTCCAGGCATGGCTCTAGCAGCAGCCAGCCTAGGTTCACAGCTTGGCTTTGCATGGGAATCTCCAAACCCAGCACAAGTAGCAGCCATTTCAGATTGCTTTTTAGTTCATGCAAGGTAGCTCTGGGCGACACAGGTGGGGGCTGACCTTGGCTTGTACCATCCAGGAAATCCTAGAGACTGTGTTCACAGTGGACAGCTACAGATCACATTGGAGCACCACCACCCTGTCTCTGCACAGCTGATCCTCCACAGAGGGTAGAGATTGGCAGTCAGTGTACACAGTCAGTCCTTGTAGCTGACTGGCCTCGTAAATCCCTCCCATTGACCTGCCAGCAGCAATAAAGGCTCAACTACAAGAGGAAGGTGCACTCAGCACACATGAAGGGTGCACCTCAAGTACCCAGGTTGGGTGATAGGGAAGGCTGTGCCACTGGACCCTACAGGACACCTACTGCATTAGGCCACTACTAGAACAGGGAGTCATAGTTGCTCTACTTAATACACAGAAACAAACACAGGGAGGCTGCCAAAATGAGGAGACAAAGAAACATGGCCCCAGTGAAAGAACAGATCAAAATAGAGTTCAAAACATTGGTTATAAGGATGCTCAAGGACCTTAGTAAGGAACTCAACAGCATAGAAAAGACCCAGTTAGAAAGAGAGGCTATACTAATTGAAGTAAAGAATAATTTACAGGGAATCAGCAGTAGACTGGAAGAAGCTGAGAATCAGATCAATGATTTGGAACATAAGGAAGCAAAAAACAACCAATCAGAATAACAAGAAGAAAAAAGAATCCAAAAAAAGGGGGACAATGTAAGGAGCCTTTGGAACAACTTCAAATATTCCAACATTCGCATCATAAGGGTGCAGAAGGAGAAGGGAAAGCAAGAAATTGGAAATCTATTTGAAAAAATAATGGAAGAAAACTTCCCTAGTTGGGTGAAGGAAATAGGCATGCAAGCCCAGGAAGCACAGAGAGTACCAAACAAGATGGATGCAAGGAGGCCCACTCTAAGATGCACTATAATCAAAATGCCAAGGTTAAAGAGAGAATCTCAAAATGTTGCATATATAATAGGAACTATTTTACCTACAAGGGAGTTCCCACAAGATTGTCAGCTGATTTCTCAAGATACTTTGCAGGCTATAAGGGATTGGCAAGAAATATTCAAAGTCATGAAAAGCAGGGACCTACAGCCAAGATTACTCTACCCAGCAAAGCTATCATTTAGAATTGAAGGGCAGATAAAGAGCTTTCCAGACAAGAAAAAACTAAAGGAGTTTATCACCAAACCATTATTATATAAAATGTTAAAGGGACTTAGTTAAGAAAAAGAAGATCAAAACTATGAACAATATATTGGCAATAAATATGTATCTATCAACAAATGAATCTAAAAAACAAACTAAGCAAACAAGAAAAACAGAGACAGAATCATGGATACAGAGAGCATTTTGAGGGTTGATGGGAGGGCAGGTGTGGTGGAATAGGTGAAGAGGTGAGGGGATTAAGAAGCACAAATAGGGTCCTGGCTGATGTAGGTCAGCAGATTGAGTACCAGCTAGAGAACTAAAGGGTTATCAGTTCGATTCCCAGTCAGGGCACATGCCTGGATTGTGAGCTAGTTCCCCAGTAGGGGGCATGTGAGAGGCAACCACATATTGAAGTTTCTCTCCTTTTCTTTCTTCCTCCTTTCCCCTCTCTTTAAAAATAAATAAATGTTAAAAAATGTTAAAATGTTAAAAATAAATGTTAAAAATGTTAAAATGTTAAAAAAAGAAGCACAAGTAGTTACAGAGTAGCTATAGGGATGTAAATTACAGATGTAAAGTACAGCATAGGAAATGGAGTAGCCAAAGGAGTTACAAGCATGACCCATGGACATGGACAATGTTGTGGGGCTTGCCTGACAGAGTGGGGGTGCTCGGTGGAGGGGGGCAAAGGGGAAAAAATTGGGACAACTGTAATAGTATAATCAATAAAATATAATTAAACAAAACAAAACAAAAATGAGGCAGGTGGAGGTATGTAGAGAGGTGGAAAGGCAGGGGAAGCCACCCTTTCTCTGCAGGCTTGTCTAGCACCAGCCCTTCATTCATTTTCACATGAATTCATTCGATATTTTCTTTCCCCACACTGGAATTTGAGGCTGGGGGCTGTCTCATATTTGGAGCCATACACAGTTGTGTACCAAATGTGTGAAAAATGACCCTGAAGACGGATGCTTTCTGTCTTCCTGGACAGACATCATTCTACATCCACTTTACAAGGTTTCAATGTCCCCTTTTCTCTGGCCCTCCCACCCCTACCCCACTCACGTTTCTTTAAACCATATTTTACGAGATAATCCCTTGAGTATTAAACACTATTTTTTAAGTCGGAAAAAAAGCCACATTCTCTTTCTTCTTTACTTTTAGTTATCAAGGCACTGAAGCATCTGAATCAAAAGCAAAACAAAAAGCACGCACAGAAGGCTAAATTATGTCCTCCATGGAAGGGAACTGTGTGTGTGGATTAAAGAACTGAGTTGAATCACAAGAAGAAAATGACATGGATTTTTTAGAAGTGATGAAGAGAAAAGTAGGTCAAATTTTTCAACCCCTCAACCCTGTCATTGTCCCTTTAAAGCTTTTACTGTCAGTGTTTGGTGGAGTCTGTGCAAAGCCATAGATAACTGAACTCATGCTTCAGTGAAATAAGGAGCTTAGCATTTGAGAAAGTGTGAGGGACACTTGGTCTCCATAAAGACATCATAAGGGAGAGTCAGTTACTTTTATTTCCATATTTCAAATCAAGGCTAATGGACCCCCAAGTAGTACTTGACCATTTTGGTTGCCAAGTCAAATTTGATCATAAGAAACTAGGGTTTAGAAAAATATTTTAATGAGATCATCTTTTTGTGAATCAAAGTGAGAAGAAACAAGGACATAGTCATTTAAACAACTCTTTTTTTCCTCCCACAAATATTGACAAGGTGCTTACTATGTGTATTAGTTCCCTATGTGTGCTATAACAAATTACCACGAATATGGTGGCTTAAAGTAATAGAAATTTATTCTCTCCCAGTTGTGGAGGACGGAAATCCAAAGTCAAAATGTCAGCAGGGCCTGCTGACTTTTAAAGGCTCTTGGGCAGGACTTTCCTCCCCTCCTCCAGCCTCTCGTGGCTCCAGATGTCCCTTGGCTTCTGGCTACCTAAGTCCAATCTCTGCCTCCATCCTCACATGTCCTGCTCTGTGTCTGAGTCATCTCCTCTTCTGTCTCTTGTCTCTTATAAGAACACTTGTTATTGGGTTTAAGGCCACCAGGATAATCCAGGATGATCTCATATCAAGATCCTTAATTATATCTACAAAACCCTTTTTCCCAAGTAAGGTCACATTCACAGATTCTGGGGCATGGACATATCTATATGGGGCCACACATATCTTACTGTGTGTAAGACACTGGGTCTGCTACTGTAGAAAAAAAAGGCCTGTGCTCTTCAGGGTCTTATTTGCTCAGGCAGTAAGAGCAAGAGGACATGAATGTGAACATGTGTTTGGAATTAGAGACAGACATGAACATGTCTACATTCAGAAGCAGAGGGAGGGCATTTCTGGATGGGTTTCTCTCAACAGAATTTATAGCAGGGATGTCAACTGATCTGGGCCATAGGTAGTGTTTTGTTTTGTGGTCTTTTCTTCATAAGAAATGTATGTTTATTCAAAAATTGAGAAGTTACATAAATAAAATCAAGTCTCTTATATTCCCAACACATAAAGATAAGTTCTATAAAATTTTCCAGATTTTTTCTTTTTATGTAAACGTATTTAAAATATATTTCTCAATAAATGAAATCAGAATGTAACATCCCATTTTGCGCCTCCATTTTCATATGGAAACTGAATAAATTTCTGTTCTTTTTTTTTTTTTTAATTCTCCAAGGATGTGCTTATTTGCTTTTAGAAAGAGGGGAAGGGAGGGAGAGAGAGAGAGAAACATCAGTTGGTTCCTTCTCACATGTGCCTCGACCAGGGACTGAACCTGAAATCTAGGTATGTGCCCTTACTGGGAATCAAACCTGCAAACTTTTGGTTCATGGAACGATGCTCCAACCAACTAAGCCACACCGGCCAGGGCTAAAATTCTGTTCTTTTGAGTAGGAGAGTCCTTCATAATCCACACTCCTGGTGTTAACCTTGATCTTAGTCCCTCCCTTTTCTCACTTCTTGCTGACTTTCAGATTTCTGGCAGCTGCCCACTTCCCTCACCTACCACTGTGTCACTTCCTCCTCCTGTTTCTCCCCTTACCCTGCCTCAGTACTCAGGCACCACTTCTGCTCAGTTGTATACAGGGCATATTTTATTAGTTTTATTTTTGTGCTTTTCATGATAATATAGACAACCTGACGCAACACTGTTTTTTATTAACTTAGCCATAACAAAAACCCACATTTTATTAATTACATTTTTTGGATTGTGCTTATCACTTGTGTGTGACAATAGGGGTTGTTGTATATTAATTTATTTGAACCTTAAAGCAATACATGAGATGGGAACTACTGTTTCCTCCCATTTTATAGATGACTTAACTGAGGCAAAGAGATCTTAAGTAATTAGGTCAAGGTTCAATAGTAGCATAACCAGGATTCCAACCAGGCAGGCTGACTCTAGAGTGTATATGGGCATCTCCTGCACCACAGACAGTACCGTCACCCTTGCCATGACTCCCAGGGCTCCCCTCCCATCACAGTGGTGTACATTCACTTTTCAATCCCTTCACTTACACGTTTTCTTCCCAACACACTTATTTTTTGACCAGGAATGACTTCTGGTTCATGGCCTACTTATTTTTCGCCCAACCTATTAGCATCTTTCTTGCTCCATTTTCTTTTCTTACATAGTGAGATCGCAAGTTCTAACATTTCCATTATAGCTCAGGTATTTGTTTTCAAGCTAGAGTTTTATAAACCTACCCTCACCACAATTTTTCCCACCCTCACACTGTTTTCATCATCATACTCTTCCCCTTATCTATTGATACATACTATCTATATTATTATTTATATTAATTATTTATTTTTTCCTGTAAACCACCTCACATCTTTAAAGTAAATGATTTAACAAAAAACATCCTCCTAATTGAACATGGGTAGACAACATGAGGGAATTATTCATTCTGGCTTGTGTAATAATGGGTATGGTTTTGTGGAAGAATATTATTGTTTTCTGGAATTGCATGCTGAAGTATTTCAGGGATGAAGTGCTTCAATGACTGTAATTTACTTTTAAGTTGTTGAACAAAACAAAATTATAGATGAAGGAAATCTGAAAACTAAATAAAGTAGAAGCTCTGTGGTGGGACTATGGATGTTTGTTGTTGTATTCTTTTTATTGTTTTGTGCTTGATTTTTTAAAAAGATTTTTTAAAAGTAAAAATTGAAGGAACACTTTCTATCACTAACAAATGGAAAACTTCTATCACTTGCTATGCTGACAAGTTAACTTTAGATACACTGAATACATTGAAAATAAATACAATGAAAATGAAATTGTCTTCACATTCTAAGTATCCATGCCTGATCAAAGGCTCTGTGTCTATTCTCCTTGCAAATAAAGGGGATTAATAAGTATTAGAGAGGTGTTAAAGAAATCGAGTCCCATCCTAAGAATTCTCCCTAAATGATTAAAAAAGAAATGAAAAGGAATCACTCTTCTGTTACATGTTTCAATGTTACTTAACGCCATGGCCTTGTACCTCTAAAGTCACCAGCAGTATTCATGCCATAATTTCGGAGATGTTATACAAATCATTGTTTCCCTTTCTTTCGTTAAACTTGCCCTGTAAAATACTAACCTAAGATCACTCCAACTTTCAGTCTTATAATTTTAGGCTGTTTTGGCACTAGAAGAAACACAAATATTAATCATGTAGGATTTAATGTAGGAGATAGAAGACATTCCAAAGATTTCTAGCAAGTGGGATTTGATGCAAGGAGTTGGGTACTTATAAAACTGTGAAAATGTGCAGGAATAGAGATTGGGGCACAACTGGGCTTTTGGATTCACAGCTACACTTAGAATTCAAGTGGAAGGAATTGATACTTCCGTCAGCATGTCCACCACTGCCTTACAGCCAGCAAGCTCCTGGCCAGACAGCGGAGCACACTGTCAACACCCACATCTGCTGAGCTTGCTCTTATCAGAGAAGTTGGCTTCTGCCTTCCTTCCACCTCCCCAGTATCCAGGGGCACATCAGTGGCAGAGCTAAAGTCACATCCAGAACTCAGTTTGCAACAGAGTCTGAGAAATGTGGCTTTTAGTCTACCAGCCCCTGTCATATGGGGAGAATGGTAGAAGGTGGGAATGGATGTTGAGTGCAAACAACACATGACATGGTGGCCTAGTCACCTCAGATTCTTCCTCCCATAGTCAGTGGGGTCCTCAGGGCTGCTGGGCCATCTCCAGTCACAAGCATACTGTCCTCACTGTTCTCAAAGTTCCCTCATGAGATTCTGTACTTCTGGAGTATCTGTTTTTCTTTTTTTACTCTAGACTTATTATTTTTTATTTATATTTTGTAATTTTTAGCATTTAACTCCCCATCCAAATTCAACCACAAATACTTGAGGAAATTAGATAACAGGTATAGTTTAACCATCATTACTTTATTCCCAGTAGCTAACCTACAGAATGTATATTTAAAGGTAGATTGCTAAGCAGAATTTGCAAATCCATTCAGTAAAGTATTCATTGGAAACTTCTAGTTTCCCAATTCATGAGAAATAACAAATCTTCTTTATACAGAGAGAACAGAACAGTAAGTTCTATGCAGTCAACCGCTGACAGGACTTACATTTTGGGCCAGTAGGGTCATCGCAGAAATGCAGGCCAGGGGACTGAAAGATGATTCCAGAGAAAGCACTTCCCCAGGGGAAAGAGTTGTTTGCCCTGTAAAGAGATTGAACACAATTACATTTTTAAACTCATCATTTTAAATAATCTCAACTTGTCCATTCCCTAGCTTTGTTTCTTTTATTTTGCCATGCGGTACAAGGAAGTGGATTTCCTGAGGAACTGAGTTAAGTCTCATTTCCTTTTCTTCTTATACTGTTGATTCTTGCCATCTGGCAGTGGAGGGAAGTCAAATAGATGGTGTGTCTAGTGCCTTATCCACCCCTCACATGCTCTATTTGAAGTTTTTCTTTGACTCATAGTGGTAGGATATAAAATGTGGGTAAGTTATTACATCCTGTAAAAACACGTTATTTCCCCTTTACATTTGTTAACCCTTGACGATTATGTAGCAATGTTGTGTAGAGAATTATATCTTTGGTATTTGTTTATGTGTTATCTAATGTCTATAATTAAAATTAATAACAATAAGAAGAAAAATTCCTTAGGAGTGTGATGACCTACCTCTTACAAAAGAATTCTTTGCTATGAAAGTGACAATTTTACACAAGCAGTTAGTTTCTGCCTGTAATTCCACCATGCTGAACACCAAAAATAGAAAACAAAATAATTGAGGTAAAGAACATAATCATTACTTTACAGTTAATGGATAGAAAGCTATAGAAGCAGCAGAGAGCATACCCTGGAATGCAGGTCCACGGAGAGGATGTTAGCTTTTGGAAATGAGGCTCAGAGAAAGGATGAAAGTAGCTGTAACTCATCCTCCTGTGATTTGGAGATAGCTTACTTATGAAATTAAAGTGCCAGGAAGCAACAACCCTAAAATGTAACTAATGTCAGATAAGATATAATCTAGGAAATTGTGATGTGCCCATCATGAGGTAATGTTGTAATGACAGTAGCTTTTGGTGGCTGATAAGGAATATTGAAAAAGGTGCCAGAGTGAGAGAATGACAGTTTTTAGTGTCTGCAGCAGTGACCCAGGGTGCGGACGGCCTGACTGCCACCTTAAGTTCTCTGGCTGGAAGGTGTTGTGGAGAGGGGCGAGTCAGCTTAGCAGGGCCAGAAGCTCTTCCCAAAGATCTTCCCATTCTTCTAGTCTGCTCCCACCCTCCTCCAGCCCTTGAGTCATCTTAATTGGATTTCCCAAGTGACTTTTCCTGTTGGGAGGAGAAGGTGCTGAGCAGAGTGAAAGGCAGAAGCAGGAGTGAAAAAGAGTGTGGTCAGACTTTGGGGGCAAGTGGCTTTAGTTGCCTCTCCCAATCCATTTCCTTACCAGTAAAACCAAGATTATATATATATATTCCACATGGAGTTTTTCTGAATGGCACATCAGGAAATGTATTCAAAAGTGCGTGCCTCCCCTACCTCCCTACACCTGAGTATTCCAGTTAGCTTGCTACTTTTATTTCTGTATGTAAATGAATGTTCCGCACTCTGTTTTTGTTTATTCATCCCCGCCCCCCAATCATGCATTTAAGAAATGGATGTTGATTAAGTGAACCGGATGTGAGTTTGGGTAGTGCATCTTGAACCCTTAGGGACAACTCCCTGAGGGGCAAATGTGACCCTTTGAAAACAAAGTGAAGATGTTTTGTCATTATGTTGAGCATCACGGGATACAAGGCTTCTTGGGTTGACCTCCTTCTAGAAGCCTTTTCTGAGCATCTTCACTCTTCTTCTGTTCTTTCTCCAAACTGTACACAGAGAGGCAGGTCAGGGAGAGGTGGACAGCATGGATTCTGGGGCCAGGTTACTTGCGTTTGTATCTTTGCCACTTACTAGTGGTCACTTACTCAGCCCCCTCTAAAACGTGGGGTAACTGCATTACATGCCATTAAATTGCTATGAGGATGAACTGAATTTGTGTGTAAAAGCTTAGAACCTTCCCTGGCACATAGGAGGTGCCATACAAGGGTTAGATGTTATTACATTAGGTTGAACTGTATAAAGTTTCTGCTTTTCTAGGGAAAAAATGATACAGTATTGGAAACCTCATCTGGTTCATCCTGATACTTGCTACACTGTGCTGCAACTCTTTGCTTAACACTGTCTCCTTAGTTAGGGTCGCTGGTTGCATTGCTGCTTCCATGAGCATGTCTGTGCACTTCTGCCTTACTAGTGACTTTTATAGGCAAGATCAAAGTCAGCCTCACTTTTACTTGGGCCAGGTTAACTAGAGAGCAAGTAATGGGATCATCACAATGCCCTGCCCATCATAATCACACAAGCAGGGTAGCAGTGAGGGTGAACAGGACAGTTAACACGTCTCTGATTCTGCTGCTTGGGGGGGTGTGGTGGGGTTGTCCTGGATGATTTAGCCAGCAGAGAAGTTGGCCCTGGCAGAAGGCCAGGCCACCAAGCCAGGCTGTCATTTGAGTACCTGATCCTCTGTGTGTGCTAGTTGTCACTTGCCTGATGACCTCTCACTGGGGCATACTCTCAGGTATTCATTCTAATGTGGTAGTATGTCACTGCAAGCCTTATGACCAGGAGTGTTAAAATATTACTCTGAGTCAGACAGCCAATGCAGTCCTTCCTCTGGCGCATCGCAATAGGCCTATACCTCTCAGGCAAGGTGAATCAACTCTCAACCATAAATAATAAGTAAAATTTAAAACTTTTGTTTGGCTCGAGGCACTATAGAGACTGGGGAATCACCCATGATACTTTGTCAGGGAAGCCAGACACAGCATGCCAGTGGCCTCAGCATATCATGTCTCTTGAGACCTTCATGTATTCCTTGAGGGGAAGAGTATCTTGTTCATCTTTTGTCTGCAGTGCCTAGTACAGTGTCTTGCATAACATATGCAATCAAATAAATATTTATTGAATAGTGAAGAGGAGATACTTGGTACATGTTTGCTTGTTTATTATGACCTCTAGCATAACTGCCTTCTTTCCTGACTTGGACTCTGACAACTTTTGGGTGTGTGGCCAGGGGAACCAATTGGTAGCTGGGTTGTATTTCACCCCAGGTCATGTGCCAACATTCTCAAGCATGCAGCACTCAGAAAATTCACATTGGGTTTTGTGGATCCTCTTCTTGGACTACGATGGCTGCTCTCTTAGAGAGTTCACCCCATCAACTTCCAGAGAAACTGGGGAGATTAAGATAAGAGTCCATCTCAGCCTGCCTCCACCCACTCAGGCTCTTCTCATAAACTTCCTTCCTCCAACCCCATGTCTAGAAGAAATGGAGCCATTCATTCTTGCCACAAGCATTTCTTGAGCTCTTGGTACATCCCAGATTCTGTAGGGAGTTGAAAAGAAATACCTTCAGCTCTTAAAGGGTTTATATTCTATAATGAATGAACTTTGGAGTTTGAGAAGAGAGTCAGTGTAAAGTAATGGGGTTGGGTAGGAGGACAAAGCAAAACAACTGCCCCCACCACCAACCTACAATCAGAATAACAATAGACATACTACCTTTATTCTGTGCTTGTCACTTTCAAATTTAGAACTTGTAGAACCATCCTTGTTCCTAGATTTTAGCTCCAGGAGGTATTTGAAATAATCAATATTTTTAGTTGAAAGCACTTAGGGACTGAATTGTATTCCCCCAAACGTATGTGTTGAAGTCCTAACCCCCCAGTACATTTATATTGGGGGAAAGGACCTTTAAGGAGTTAATTAAGGTTAAATGGGGTCACAAGGGTGGGCCCTAATACAATGGGAGAGATGTACTTATAAGAAGAGGAAGAAGCACCAGGAATCTCTCTTTCTCTGTAAGCACCCAGAGCAAAGGCCATATGAGGACAAAGCAAGAAGGCAGCCACCTGCACACCAGGAGAGTTGTCACTGGAAACTAACCCTGCTGACACCTCGATCTTGATCTTCGAGCTTGCAGAACCGTGAGAAAATTAAATGTCTGTTGTTAAGCTCCCTGGTCTGTGGCAGCCAGAGCAGACCAATACAGAGCAGTTTTAATTTTTCCTTCAGTGCAGATTCAGAAATAAATAAATTTAGAGGTTATCTTTTTCTCTGCAAAATTTGTTAAGTTTAGAAAGGTATTTCCTAATATCTGAAAAGTCACTCACTCAACCTAAGTATTTAAGTAATACATACGACTCAAAACCTTTTCTCCTTTGTCAAAAGTGCTAACTAACATTTTTCCCCTGGCTCCTCCAATCTGTTTAAGATACGATACGTTCACAGCCAATGTGTTTGGAAATAAAGATGCAATTTCTGCATCGTATATGTATTTTCAGTGGCGTGTAATGCATGTTGATTTAATGCATGAGCACAGATTTTATTTATCCACCGCACTGTGGGATCGGGATGGGCACAGGGGAGTGCTAGGTGAATAATGGGATGGTACTCAAATAACATCTGTTCCCTGACGTCAGACAGCCCAACCCCACTGCAGGAATTGAAAGGGACCGCTGTCGGGGCTCATACACAGTGCCTGATTCTGACCAGCTTCTCTTCATTTAGTTCTCATATGAATTGATACATATTTATACAATACTATGTATATTCAATCAGTATTTGTTGAATTGAATTATGTAAATGTGTGCTAGCTGGTAGTGTAAAAATGGTACTGCCAGGCTAGAAGCTCTCCAATCACATTGTGGGTCTTATTTATACACCTCATAAAGAATGCTAAGCTGTGAGGTATCTGTAGAATCACAGCTTTCATTTATTGCTGGGGAAAAATATTTACAAGCCGAAATGTGGAATTTCATGTGTTTTGACGCATTGTGGGAGGTGTTCTCAGAAAGGTGTTTGGAGAAAACGCAACATCATCTATCACTGATCTTATTTTGGGACCACCAGAATGTGTGGGGAAACGGAACAGACTGTCTTTAAGGACCACCCCTCTCTAGTGAGCTCACAGCTCTTCCTTCCCCTTGCTACACAGAAAATGTTCAGTTCTGCCCTTTCCTCTCTCACTTCACCGCATTTCTTTCTTTTCATTTCTTCATTTGCTCCTCCTCTCCAACTTTTTATTCTCTTCTTAAAATATTTTTATATTCCTTTGTAAAATGAAAAATTAGCTGAGTGGGTGAGGCTCAAGCGTGAACGTGTAGCCATGTCAATGGGAAACAACCACGTGTTTAATGATGACTGTCAGGAAGAATTATGTTTTGCCATTTAACCTAATAAGTGGGATGGACCAAAAAATTAAAGCAGGAGTGTATGTTCCACTGCACTTCTGTGGAAGGTTCTGTTTCTCCCTGCTGGCCTGGCTGCCCCAGCCCAGGCTGATTAGAGGAAGCCTTCACACAAAAAGGATAGCTCAGGAGGGGAACCCTGGGCAGAGGCCTGAGAGGGGAGGGGGAAAAGATTTAAATAGGTTTCGGTACACTTCCCTTTAGTGTTTTCTCACTTTTATAGAAAGCTTGACAAAAGATTCAAATTGCTTTTCAATTATTTTGGGAAGCCAGGCTGGGGCTTGTCAGATTAGGACTGCTCTGATGCTTGGTATGGCTGTAATCGTTACAAGAGGGAAAATTCTTTTCCCCCAATTTAACTTCTGTGCCTTATGCTGGGCACAGTGAATGAAAATAGGTGTGGTCAGGTGTCTCGGCCAGTAAAAGACTTCAAGATGTTTTCAAACCTCGGTGGCTGGAGGAGGATCATGAAAATCACTGAAGATGCCAACAGTTTCTTTCCTTTTTTTCTTTAAATTTTTTCAATTACAGCTTACCTTCAATATTATTTTTGTATTAGTTTCAGGTATATAACAGTTATTACTGTATCATTGACTGTTATTCCTTGTGCTGTACTTTACATCCCATGACTACATTGTAACTGCCGATCCGTACTGCTCAATCCGTTCCCCTCTTCCACAGTCCCCCAACCCCCTTCCCTCCTCTGGCAACCATCAGTCTGTTCTCTATGTCTATGAGTGTGCGTGTGTGTGTGTGTGTGCGTGTGTGTGTGTGTGTGTGAGTGTAATGGAATGTCACTTGGCAATAAAAAGGAACAAAATTTTACCATTTGTGACAGCATGGATGGAGCTGGAGGGTATTATGCTAAGTGAAATAAATCAGTCAGAGGAAGACAAATACCATATGATTTCACTTACATGTGGAATCTAAAGAACAATGTAAGCAAACAGTTTGTTTCTGCTTCAGGGAAGCTCGTGCTCCCTCCAAGGATGGACTCCTTATATATTGGGCCGCATGGACCTGCAGAGGGGAAGCACTGCCTATCTGGTGAAGGGGGACCTGGGGGTGCGCAGCTCAGCAGCTCTACTGAAGAACAAACAAGACTGTCTTCTCAGTGGGCAAAGCTGCACCTCTGAGATTAAGTTTCTGTTTAAAACAAAAGAAAACAAAAGTCTTTTTTCCCTCTTTTCTGTGGCCTCAGATGATATGGGGCCTGGAGGTAGTGGTTTTTTTTTTTTGAGAGAAGAAGAGAGACAGCCCCTGAAACATAGTGGTACACCCGGACTCAGGGTTGTTTAGAATTTTCTGGGTGTAGATCACTTTGGTTATCCCCAAGCCTCCTAAAGGTCAAGTCCTAAATGTGAAGGCTTAGGCCAGTGCTGTGGGGATGAGGTCAGGTGCTGGCTGATTCTGGGGTTGAGGGGAGGTCACATAGTGAGGTAGCAGAAGCTGATCTGAAGGTACTGAAAAGACAGAGCAATGGGCTTAAGCCAAATGCTAGTTGGTGGCAAGCAATAGCCAAGGCAGATTTGTAGAATTTCTCTGTAATCCCTGGTATACCCAAACGCCTGGAAAAAGGAACTTTGCAAATAATTGCACCTTGATGGCCAGGCTAATTAGGTGGGTAGTAGAGCAAAGTATAATCTCACATCATTGGAAATTATTACTATGAGAATGATTGTCAGAGTAATAATAATTCCCACTTAATAAATGCTTGCTATGTCTCTGGTGCTATGCTTTGTCCAAATTATCTCATTTAATCCTCACAAAAACTTGTGAGGTCTCATGTCTGCTTTATAGATAAAGAAATGGAAGGTCAGAGAGGTTACTCAACTTGTTCAAGGTCACACAGACTGCAAATGTTGGAGCCAGGATTTGAACCCCATTGGTTTAATTTTGTATCCCACATTCTTGGCATGAATACCATGACTACTAGCCCAGCTGGTATAGGGCCACCAGGAAATTAATGATCACTGGGGCACAAATTATATCTTCATTGTCATTTTGCCTTTCATACTTGCACAGGTCCAAGCACATAACAGGCACTTAGTAAGTGATAGTTGGTTGACTCAGTCTCTTTGCTCAGGGGATTATATTCTTGGAGGGAAAATACTATCATGCCTGAGAGAGAAAACAATTTAGAATGAAATGCCCAATGCCAGAAAGCCATGGGAGGGTCATAAGGGAAGAAAACATAATCATTTAACAGATTGAATTCCATTAGCTCCTTCTCTTCCAGTGAGGAAACCATCAAAAATCAAATTAAGATCAGAAGGTTGCTTGATGAATATAGAACCCAAGGAAAGGAAATTGGATTTCCTAGAGGGTATATTTTCATCACATGGTGACAGCCCCAGTGAAAAATTCTCCTTCAGTGAGTAACGTGTTTGCCCAGTGGACTGGGTGTTTGTGTTGGCCAGCTGTGCTCCGTCTTGGTCAGTGCCGGAGAAACATCTAGTGTCTCACCCTCCAGCTCTTTCTAGGCTCCATGGTAACTCCTGGCTTTCTGTTTGCACTTGTCGTTAAGACATGCCCCTCCATGGTTTCCACACTCTTCTCATATTACAATTTCCATGTCTTCAGTTTATTTTACATGGATTAGAGCGCCTGCTCCTCAGGATGGTGGGCAATTTGTCTCCTGATCACGTTGTAGGGGTGTCTCCTCCAGTAAATGAGTACTTGTTAGCCTTGATCATGGAGCTAGCCTGCTGTAGACTCACATTGTTTTTACCTTTCCCTAAAGCGTATATTAGGGCCTATTTTTCTTTTTAAACTATGGCTCTCTGAAAAGCTTAGGTGGATTGCTTCCATAAATATCTATACTTATTTATTTAAAAACATAATATAGTTACATATTTATAATATAGTTTATTGTAATATATTATACTATGATTTAATATTGTTTATTTAAATATGTATTTAAATACATTTTTTATTTTGTGATCATTATAGATTCACATGCAGTTATAAGAAATAATACAGAGAAGTGCCCTTTACCTAGTTTTCCCCAATGGAGACATTGCAAAACCACAGCATAATGTCACAACTAGGATGTTGACATTGACACAGTCAAGACAGAGAACATTTCCATCACTGCAAGAGTCTCCCATGATGCCCTTTTATAGCTAGCTACACCTGTTTCCCTTCTGCCCTAATCCTTGCTTACCCTGGTGCCCCCTACTCTGCTCTTCATTTCTATAATTTCATTCATTTGAAGATTTTATATAAATGGAATCATGTGGTATCTAATATTTTGGGTTTGCCTTTTGTCACCAGCGTAATTCTCTAGAGAATCATCTGTTGCCTGTATCAATATTTTTATGCTGAATAGTATTCCATGGCATGGATGAACCACAGTTTGTTTAGCTATTTACCACTGAAAGATACCTGGGTGGTTTTAAGTTTTTGTCTATGATAAATGGGGCTGCTATACTCATTCAAATGCAGTTTTCTGTGTTAACATAGATCTTTATTTCCCTGGAATAAAGGAGCAGGAGTGCAATGTTGGGTTTTAAGCATATTTTTAGTTTTTTAAGAAACTCTAAAACTACTTTCAAAAGTGGCTGTACCATTGCACGCTTCCACTAGCAATGTATGAGTGATCCAGCTTCTCAGCAGTCTCATGAGAAGTTCGTGTTGTCACTATTTTTTGTTTCAGCCATTCTGATAGATGTATAGTGATATCTCACTGTGATTTTAATTTGCATTTCCCCAATGGCTAATAATGCTGAATATCTTTTTATGTACTTATTTGCCATCTGTATATCTTCTTTGGTGAAATATCTCTTTATGCCTTTTGCTCACATTCTAATTGAATTGTTAGTTTTATTTTTGCTATTGAGTTTTCTGTGTTCTTTGTATATTCTAGACACTAGTCCTTTGCCAGATATGTGGTTTACAAATTTTTTTCCATTCTTTAGCTTATCTTTTAATTTTCTTAAGAGAGTCTTTCACAGGGCATACATTTTTTAATTTTGATGGATCCCAACTTACCAATTTTCCTTTTGTGGATCATACTTTTGGTGTCAAGTCTAAGAACTTTTTGCATAGCTCTAGATCTGTTACAGAACAGACCCAAGGTGGGGTACGATACACTGTTACTGAAAGGACTCCCCACTAGGTTCACTATGCCCACTGCCGGAGGAAAGATGTCTCTCAGTGCCAGAGATTTGTGAAAAAGAAAGGAAATATTTATTTAAAGCTACACAGACTTAGAGTAGTGACTTAATGTCTTCATTAAAATATTAAAGTCCTTTAGGATACCCACAGATGCACACAGTCCTTCCTTCTCCCTCTGCCCTAATCTTGGGTACAGTATCTCAGGAAAAGAAGTAGAAGTCCATGATTTGGGCTCCCAGCACCATCAGCTGTGTCACTGCCAGAATCTCCAGTTAATCCAAAGCCGTGTGGCACCTTCTCATGGCCCACCGGCAAGAGTCATTTCACCCCTTTTCTTCCAGGCGAAGTCTTTCTTGCTTACTAAGCCACATGGCCAAAGGGAGTACCCCAAACTCACGTGGTCTTCACCCTCGCCAAAGCTGTGGGGTCACCACTCTGCCAAAGCCACATGGTTCTCCCTTGGTATGGCTGCCATGTCTGGGTTTAAATCCCTGCGCCAATCTTCCTCTGCAGCCCCACTTCCGACTCCTCCTACAATCAGTTACACCTGCCAGCATTTCTGTATTCTTCCAGGTTTACTGGCCTGCCATTGTAAGTCTGGGCATGCATGGCCCCATGGCATGGAGCCAATCTTCTTCAAGCTCTCACACAGGTGCTATAACCAGGGGGAGCTGACCCCAGTTATATTTTGGGTGGAAGTCCCTTCTGTCCCTCTGGCTCAAAGCATGGCCACAGCTACTTAACATATCTATGAAACCAGTTAAAGGTTATAGATATGTTAAATGACCATGCCAGAGGTTAGCTGCAAAGCTGTGGCTGTACGAAATAGTTCTGCATGGTCCTGCCCCATGTGTCCCTTCCCCCAACTCAAACCTGTGGGTCGGGGGGACAGGGGAGGACATCCTATATATTTTTCTAATATTTTCTGGACACCTTGAGTTCTGGACCCCATTCCCAAATCCATACTTGGGGCTCCCCTCTTGGCTGTATCCTGTTACAGATCCTGAAGATTTTCTCCTGTGTTATTTTCTAAAAGTTTTATAGACCATACAGCTTACATTGAAGTCCATGGTCTGTTTTGAGTTAACTTTTGTACAAGGTATGGTATTTAGGTTGAGGTTCTTCTCCCTACTCCTCCCTTTGGATGTTTAATTGCTCTAGCACCATTTGTTGAAACAGTTATCCTTCTTTGTCAAAAATCAGTTGGGTGTATTTTTGTGGGTTTATTTCTTGGTCTCTATTCTGTTTCACTGCTCTATACACCTTTCCCTGCCATTTCCACACAGTTTTGATTATTATAGTTGCATAATAAGGCTTCAAATCAGATAGACCGATTTCTCATTAGTTTTTAGAATTGTTTTAGCTATTCTAGTTTCTTTGTCTTTGCATATAAATTTTAGAATAAGTTTGTCTATTTCTATGAAAATATCTTGCTGAGCCCTTGCTGATGTAGTTCAGTGGATTGAGCATAGGCTGGGAACCAAAGGGTTGCTGGTTTGATTCCCAGTCAGGGCACATGCCTGGGTTCCCAGCCAGGTCCCCAGTGGGGGCCACGGGAGAGGCAACCACATATTGATGTTTCTCTCCCTCTCTTTCTCCCTCCCTTCCCATATAAATAAATAAATACATAAATAAATACATAAATAAATAAATAAATAAAATCTTTAAAAATAGCTTGCTGAGATTTTAATTGAACAACCCGTATATCAGTTATGGGAAAATTGGCATCTTTACTATGTTGAGTCCTTTAGTCCATGAACACAGTATGTCTCTCCATTGATTTAGATCTTTGATTTTTTTTTAAAAAATCAGGAGTTTAATTTTCAGGCTGCAAGTCCATGTTTTGTTAGATTTATACCGATTTTATTATTTGAATAAATGTAAATGTCATTATATTTAACATTTATGTGCTCATGTGTTTTAGTATATAGAATAACATTAGATTTCTAAAAGAATGTTTATCTTATATCCTGCAACCTTGTCAAACTTATTATTACTTTTTCTTTTTTGGGTAGATTTTTTTTTTGGATTTTCTATATAGACAATCATGTTATCTGCAAACATGAATGATTTTACTTTTTACTTTCTGATATGTATGTCTTGTCTTCTTGCACAGGCTAGAACTTCTAGTATTATGCTGAATAAGTGTGGAGAAGGCAGACATCTTTACCTTGTTCCTGATTTTAGTGGGGAAATAGTCTTTTACCATTAAGCAAAATGTTAGCTGTAGGGTTTTTTTTTTGTTTGTTTTGTATGCTCTTTTTCAAGTTGAGGTCGTTTCCTTCTATTCCCATTTTCTGAGAATTTTAAAATCATAAATTGGTGTTGAATTTTGTCATATGCCTTTTCTGAATCCAATGATAAAATCACACAATTTTTTTCTGCTCTAGCCTGCTAATATGGTGGATTATATTGATTGACTTTCAAATATTGAACGAGCCTTGGATTCCTGAAATAAACCACATTCAGCCATGATGAATAATTCTTAACTATTGCTGAATTCTATTTGCTAATAATATGTTGCTAAGGATTTTTTTCAACTCTATTAGTAAGGGATATTTTATAGTTTTAATTTTTTGTACTTTGTCTAGTTTTGATATCAGGGCAATATGAACTTCATAAAATGAATTGGGAAGTGTTCCTTTCTTTTCTATTTTTTTTTTCTGGAAGAGAGTGTCAGTTCTTCTCTAAACATTTGGCAGAACTCCCCGTCTTGCTTTCTCTTCCTCCATATTTAAAAGTACACTTTAAAAAGTATTTAAATACACACCTCTACCCACAGTTTGTGTCCCAATAACTTGATTAATTAATTTAAAGAAAAGCACAAAGCAAATCACCTGAATGAAATGTTCTTTTAAAGTTCTGTCTACAAAATACAAAACTGCCATTCACAATTTTGGTTTGAAGTTTAATGGCCAAAGCTTCATGTGTCTTTCCCTTAGCACCTTCTGTTTGCTCAGCAGTTCGGTAGAAAGGCAAGACATATCTGTGTGTAACAAGTTTAAGACCAAAGTGTGATTGTTAGCAAGAACTCCTCCCTGCCTGACCATACACCTCTCTGTCTCTGGCAACCTGGGTCTGTCACACTGTGTGACCCTGGCAAATTATTTACTCCCTCCAGGCCTTAGTTTGGTTTCCTCATCCTTGGAAAGAGGATGGTAGTTGGACAGCAACTTGCCTTAGAGGGTTGTCAGTGTTGTATCCAAGTTGCGAGCGAAAGAAATCTCCGCAGACTGAGATCAGTTTGGTGTCAACTTTATTGGCCAAGTTTTACCTGCGCAGGGGCGAGCTTCCCAAATGAGACCGTAGTCTCGCGGCTACGCAGAGCCGCCAAAATGGAAGTCGCGCCTGGCTTACAGACTACTGGGGTTTTATAGAAGCTAGCAAGCAAGCGCTATACAGAAGCAGACGTGGCAGTTAGTAATTCAGCTTACAAAGACCGCGCGGGAATTTCAAACCAAGCATTCTTTCATAAGGTGGGAAGGCAGGATGTTTGTTCATTAACCTAGTAATCTCCTGGCTCTAGCTAGCTAGTTTTCTATTTTCTCATTAAAAACTACAAAGCACTGCTTATCTAGCCTAGCCAGGGGAGAGCGTATGCTAGACACAGGATGTTTGCTTTGACTGTACTTTGTCTCTTTTATCATTTCTTTTCAGCTACAATGTGGTTCTTGTCTATTAAGGTTAAAATTTAGTTCTTAATTTCCTTGTTCCCAACATTCCCCCGTTTTCTCTTGGGGGTGTGTCAAACCCTTGACTCTTCATCATCAGGAATCATAGTATAGGGTTGGGATACAACCATTAGCTTTACTACTTCTATTCTTTCTTTAATAAAGGCTATGACCCTATTTAAAATGTAGGGCCCTATAGTGATTGCTAGCAGGAGTATATCCCAAGGTCCAGTCTACTTTTCTTCTAATTGATTTTCTGGGGGGTTTTGTCCTCCAAATCTCCATTTGGGGACCCTTTGGCTGCACCCTCCTTTTAGATATACCCACTTTAAATTCTTTTAAAGGACAATGGACGAAGGTCTCATCTTCTTGTAACTGCTTCCGGCTGAAAAATGGACGTTGTTTTACCCACCCATGGGTCAGGGGTGCCCTGAAAAAGGGGGGGGGGTGGTGTGCAGCACAGAGGGAGTCCTTCCTGTAAGGGGAAGGACCTTACAGAATTCTGGTCAGTTGGCTGTCACCAGGAAGTCGCAGGTTCGGTGTCCAACGGCTGGCATTACTGGACCGTTGGCATCCTGGTCATATTCTGGAGGTGGCAGATTTGGAAAAAGTTGGAAGGCACAATTAAATCATAACCACTAAATGACAAAGGCAGGGACTTAAGTAAGGAATGGCTTATCTGGAGGAAGGTGTACAAGGCATGCTACACCTATCCGAAACTTGTGGCCCGCTATACTTCACTCGGGCTGAGGGGAATATGTTAGGATTTCCCTCCTTTCAGATACCTGGGCCCTTTCTGTCCAAGCCATCAAGACAGAAAAGGCAAAATTAGTTCTAAAGTGAAGCCCACAGACCGCCCAAACCATTCACCAACCCAACCACTCAGTTCAGCCAAACCGTGAGTCTCAGGGGGGTGATGATGAAAATGGGCTCCTTAAGCCAGGTTTATATTCACTCACTCATTCAATTACTCAGGTAATGAAGTCATAGGCATATGCCCTATGAAAACAGAAGAACATACAGGTTAAATTCACACAGCAATCCCCAAACCAGTCTCTGTGCCTGTGAGACTGTCTTTTGGGAAGAAACTCAATTGCAAGGTCTTTCCTGCAATAACATTTAGCAACGGCAATTTCACAGGTCCTCCACACCTGTAAATTGTATGTACATCTTTGGTGATATTACAAACCCAGTTTCAACTTTCAAATGAAAACAAACTTTTAAGACAGTTAGCTGCACCATTCTGATGTCCAATACTAAGCATTGTGATTTTCCTTGAACCACAATTTTTCTCCTTAAGATCACCCTCACTTATTACGGGGACTACTTTGAGTCCCGCTTTTAATTTTGACTGTTTGTTTGCATAAACACACCAAGAGCAGCCTGGATCACTTATGATCCTTGAGTCCACCTTGCTGGAATTCACACAGGGAGCCTTTAGATTGACTTCTCTGTCCGCCCCCCTGGAGCACAGAAGCAGAGTCACACATTTGCCATCTGGCTTCGCCTGTACCAGTTGTTTCACTCAAATCCTTGAGGCTTCCATTGTGCTTACAGGTTCCTTTTAGCCATCTTTCAGGAAAGCAACCTTCGTTCCTTCCCTGGAAAGACTGCCATGAACCACACAGGCAACCAAAGTACCAGGCTTTTTCGTGGGCTTACGCTAGCTTCACAAGTCAATCCCAGTTCCTCAGGGCTTTCTGGTGACGACCAGAACCCATACATGCCTCCTTCAGGCGTGATATTCCAGTCAAAGTCTCAGTTAACAAAACCACTTTTAACGACCGGTCTTATTGGTTTTATGCAAAGAAACCTTATATTATCACTCACTCCTTCAGAATGCCAAATTCTGGAGGGATCAGGTAGGGAGAAAAATACAAAGCCTGAAGGAAAATCTTTTCCCTTCTGATATCCACCGGGCTTCCTAAAACCTTCACTTCTACAGACTTTCTGCAACATTCACAAACCCTTTATTTTATACAGCTTCTGATATCCACCAAGATTGTATCTTTATGCCTTATACCTTTCATTACTAACACACACCACATAAATTTTTTTTTCTAAAACTTTCACTTTTCCATTTATCTTTACAGTTTTCCACGGACCTTTTTAACATTTACAAACCTTTTATTCTTTCTTTTATACATCTTTTTCATTTACGTATCTTTCACTTTCCTATTTACTTTCCTATAGAGTGTGAAGTTTTAACCTTCCCTGGAATTCTTAATTTCTTTTTTAGAGCAGATACAGAGCAAAATCCAAAACACAGAGTTTCCAGAACAGTACACAGGTAGGGGCATTCTCTTGCACAGAGACATGCTTCTTCAGGCCCGGTCTCATGGCAGAGACATGCTGCTTTGCCCATGGCTGAAGCACTTATCAGCCCCAAATGACCCTTCATGGGTCCCAAGTGGCAAAGGCATCCTCCCCAACCAGTTACAGGCAACCTTTCCTAGGTCTTAAAGTACAGAAGGTTTCTGATTAGAAACAACACCAATGTTAGAAATCTTGCTCGTTTCCTACAAAACCAGAAAACAATTCAGGTTTCCTCTACTCCAGGTTTAAAACTTTCACATTCTTTACACATAATTTTACACATCCAGATTTAACCATTAATCTTTTTAAATCCTGGTTCCTTTCCCACACTGGGAAGGATTATACCTAAACTCAGTACTTAGACTCAGCATGTGGCACTCACCGATTCTGATTGGTGCCTCCGACAGTTCGTGGTTCCTCTCTCCCCCCTCTGCCCGGGTCTTAGAGCGGTCAGGGATGCGGCATGGGAGTCTTCACTTAATTCCTAGGATTTTACTAACCTTCTGTGTGATTTCTTGAGTTGATACACACATTCACTCTCTTTCCATGAGACAATTCCAGTCTGGTGATGAAGCCAGGTGCACTTTCAGAGACTCAAAAGCCTGAGTGCGCTCCTTTGTCCACTTTAAAGGGCTATATTCTGGTCCCTTCAGAGCCTCACACAGTGGATTAGCAGTGAGCCCAAAGCTTGGAATTCAAATGCAGCAGTCACTTGCCATCCTCGGGAATCTCCTTAACTGTTTCTTAGTGTTGGGAAGAGTCCTCTGTGGACTTTTGTTGCACGGCCTGCACTTACTTAGACTTTCTGTTTAGGGATGCTTTATAATGGTCTAAGAGAGAAAGGCCATCCCCTTAAGGGTCCCAGTTGGGCTCAGTTATAGGTATTGCCCTGGGAAGGCCCAGAGCCCCATTTGGATTTTCTTGGTTTAATCTCCAAGCCTTTTCATTTGACTTATCCAACACCAGCCTCTGTTCATCCCCCCTTACTGAAGCAAAGAATTCCATAAGGCTCCTATGTCTGCCCAATTGAGAAGTGGCAAAAAAAAAATACACAATCAAATCAGTCATTTTAGCAGGGTTATGTCCATAAGAAGGGTTTGAGCTTTTCCAGTTTAGCAGATCCAATGTACAAAACAGAGTATGTGCCAGATAACATCTAGCAGACTGGCCTTCTGGCCTTACTCTCACTAAAAAAGTCTCCGAAAAGGATATTGCCCTGCCCCAGTAGGGGTTTTTCCTCCACCGAATCTGGTTTCTTGACCGATTCAAGATAGCGATGCCAGTTCAGGCACACTTTTCCCATTTCACTCACAGGAGTGGATCTGCTGGGGCTGCAGAAACTGACCAGCCTGCATTGGTCTTAATACCTAGATCTTCTTGGCCCCTCTCCTCTGACCTTCTATCTTTCATATGTAAATTTTCTTTTCTCTGAGCCATTAACTGACTTTGCTAAAATTGGTAGGCTTCCTTGCTGCTGCCTTTAATCCCCTTAACAAAACCCTGCGGTACTGGAGGAGCGCGTCCCTTCCCCAGTAGTATTAGGGTCCAAAGCACGGGGGTTGAGAGGGGAGGATGTCCTCAATCTCACTTCTACCAGCTATTGTCTCCCCCTCCTGTCCTAATACAGATTTTGCCGCCTCCCTTATAACACGGTCTCTTCCCTCTGATGTAAAGAGAGTCTGCAGAATCTGCTGACAATCATCCCAAGTTGGCTGGTGAGTCCTAAAAATGGTTTCTAGGAGGGAAATCAATCTCTGGGGTTTCTCAGAAAACGGGGGATTCTGCAGCTTCCAGTTGTATAAATCACTAGTAGAGAAGGGGACATAAACCAGCCGCGGTGGTGCATGTAACGGGCGTCCGGAGCTGGTGGCACCTCCCTAAGTGGCAAAATGGCGGCGCTATCCGATTTTGGCGCCAAACCTGCACCCCCATACTGTGCACCACCGCGGGTATGAGGAGGGCTCTGGATTCCCTCTCTCCCTCCGCCCGAGGAGTCTGGCAGGGGCTGGCGATACGGGGAGGGGCGGAGGGAGCTAACAGCGGGTCTTCTGGTACTTCGGGCAGAACAGGATATAACTTCCTCCCTCCCCCCGTTCCCCTGTCTCTGCTGAGGCCGGCACCCCTTCCCGATCTGGGAGTGAAGAGTCTGCCTGGGTGCCATTGCCACACAGAGAGCCCTTTTCTTTCCCCGCCCATTAGATTGGCACCGGCGGATATACCCCGGACGATCAGTGGCTATGTCTACCCACACATCTATGTAGACCATCTGATCTGGGTGGGGGGTCGCATACACCACCCGCCGAACCGCGAACAGGAGGGGCAACTCAAAAGTTCCCTCCGTGGGCCACCCCACGTTGAAGGTCGGCCACTCAAGTTCACTGAAAGTTCGCAGGGTCTCTGGGTCGGGTGGAGGACCTCCGTAGCCCCGAGCGCGATTCTGAAAGTCAGAAAAGTTGTTTAGCAAACACTCCAGGGCCGTACTCGCGGTGGAGCCTCCTTGTCCCATCTTGGGCTGGTATGGGGGCTTCTAGGATTAAAGCAGTAATTACAAAGACAAACCACGCAACAAAGACAAGACCAAAAAGGGTCTGAACACAGCAAGGGTCTCTCACTCCGGGCATGTGATTCTACTATCTCATAACCACTTAACTGACATTTCACTCTTTCCACTCACGCACATTCAGGCCGCGGCACACCTCAGTCTCTCCGCATACAGGCTTCGCTGGCGCGTTTAGTCGCGGCGCAAACCGAAATCAATTACCAAATGCGACCCAGTCGCGGGAGCAAAAGCTCCGGTTCTCGAGAGCGTCCTCTCCTTGAGAACCCCGCGGGTGGACTACCGGCGACGTCTCGCCTACCACCTCGCGGCTCTAGTGAGTCTAGACTCCCAAACCAAATTCCGCGGCAAGCTTACCCGGGTTTCACTTTCTCAGCCTCCGAAGACTCGCCTTAAATCTCGCTGGGGCCTCCAAAATGTTGTATCCAAGTTGCGAGCGAAAGAAATCTCCGCAGACTGAGATCAGTTTGATGTCAACTTTATTGGCCAAGTTTTACCTGCGCAGGGGCGAGCTTCCCAAATGAGACCGTAGTCTCGCGGCTACGCAGAGCCGCCAAAATGGAAGTCGCGCCTGGCTTACAGACTACTGGGGGTTTTATAGAAGCTAGCAAGCAAGCGCTATACAGAAGCAGACGTGGCAGTTAGTAATTCGCTTACAAAGACTGCGCAGGGGAATTTCAAACCAAGCATTCTTTCATAAGGTGGGAAGGCAGGATGTTTGTTCATTAACCTAGTAATCTCCTGGCTCTAGCTAGCTAGTTTTCTATTTTCTCATTAAAAACTACAAAGCACTGCTTATCTAGCCTAGCCAGGGAGAGCGTATGCTAGACACAGGATGTTTGCTTTGACTGTACTTTGTCTCTTTTATCATTTCTTTTCAGCTACAATGTGGTTCTTGTCTATTAAGGTTAAAATTTAGTTCTTAATTTCCTTGTTCCCAACAGTCAGGAGCAGAGTAAGTTCTCAATGATTCTAGTTGTTCTGCCGAAATAAAGAGAATGTCTTCCTTTAATTGATCTCACTTTAAACAGGGGAAGAGAGAGTCGCTACTCTCTTCAGGTGAATATTGGCCTACAGCAGAGTTTCTCAATGCCAGCACCATTGTTTTGGGGTAATTCTTTTTCGACCGGGGCTGTCCTGTGCATTGTAGAATGTTTACCAGCCTTCTCTGCCTTCATAGTTGTGACAATCAAAAATGTTTCCAGAGATTGCCAAATGTCCCGTCAGGGTGCAAAATCACCCCTGATTGAGAACCACTGGGCTACAGTTATGTTAACTCTCACTCAATTTTATTTTTGAAATTAATACTTGCTGTGGGGAAAGTTTGAAAAATACTTATAGTAGAGGTAAAGCTATTTTAAACCACAGCTGACTGCAGCTGCCTCTGCTCCTCAAGGAGCGACAGAATTCTTCCTGGTAAGTAGCCTTTTGTTAGGTAAAATACCAAGGGGGAGTCTTTCACCTAGGCTGAGTAGATGGAGGCACTGGAGACCCAGAAGGCAGTTTTTCAGCTCTGCATAAGAATGTAGTGGAATCTGCGGGTGTTGACTTGAAGGAGAGGGAAGTGAACTGAGGGAGGAATGTGAGGATGGTGGAGTGGGCTGAGTGCGTGTGACAGGTGGTGGGTAGCCAGGGAATGGCTGGAGAAATTTTAAGTGCTATGATGAAACATACACCCTTCTTTGCCTGCTCCTTGCCAATTTCCTACACCTTCAGTGAAGTCTGTTATACCCAAAGGCTCCTGTAAATGGCGTTTAAAGAAAAGCGGGGGGAGGGGGGGCGGGGGGGGGAGAGGAGGAAAAAGAGCTGAGGGAGGTGAGATGTCAGTGGGACTGAAAGGGGAAACCGCAAGTGGGAGCAACAGATCTGAGAAACGAAGCCCTCGAGAATTCTTGGAAATCTGAGGGAGGATCCCAGACTTCCTTCTGGCTTGAGTGAGATTTATGGAAATTTCAAAGGATGCGAAGATTTAGGATGCTATCTATCTATATATGTATATATAAACCACTTACTGTGTTTCCTCCCAGTGGCTTTTTCCTATGCATTTAAAAAAATGTAGTTAATCTTGCTGTATATGGTATAGACGATGAAAAAATATTTATCCCTTTTAAATTCTTGGCTGAGACCCTCCCCCTCCGACACTCACCCCTCATAATAAAAGGCAGATTAACAGGAGAAAATAGAAGTTTAATAATGTATACCTCATGTACACCTGGGTGATACTCAGGAAAACTGAGCAACTCCTCCAAATGGCCCAAGCCACCACCTTAAACATCATTTCCAGCTTAAAACAAAAAGGATGTTAAGGGGTTGGGAAACCAATAATGAAAGGTCACCAGAAAAAGCACAGTAAACAGGGGTAACATTGTTATGCAGATTTAAGTTTCTCCGGTAGATGAGAGTTTCTAGAGATTTAGTCATCCTTCTTTTCCTGGTACTGAGAAGAAAACACCCTTACAAATGGAGATTTCCTATATACATGTAAATGTCTCTCACAGGAAAATAGTAACTTCTACTTCATTTTTCAGAGCTTCTCTGTCTGCTGTTTTTTTTTAATAATCAGCTCAAAATAATTCTTATGCCAAAGAGGCATGTTTTGGGGTGACATATTGTGCTATCCTTAAAAACCATGACAATATCAGCTTTCTTTACCACCCCTAACTCACACTTGTCAATGCAAATACTCATTAGCCAGTGAAAAAGACAGTCCTTTTATGATCCAAATGGAAAGCCAATTTCACTGCCTCCGATAAGCCTGGAGGCAGTGAAGACCCCAGGTAAAATGTGAGGGAGAAAGGGGGGAATGTTGCCATCTTGGTCAGAGTTCATTACCCCTCATCCCCCTCCCATTCCCTTCTCAGAGACACAGCTCTGGCCCTATCTTACAATGTTTATTCTTCAAAGGTATGCACAAGGGTTTTGGTTAATTGAGGAAGGTTGAAGACTGCTATGGACTAAATCACATACCTAATGACCCACAACCCAAATTCATGTGTTGAAGCTTGTAGGGGAGAAAATATCTTTTTTCTATCCTCTTATTTTCTAAAAAAAAAAAAAGGCCTGTGAATTAAACTGACAAAAGGAAGATTAACAGGAAAAAAAGCTTTGTTAATATGTATTGGGTTGGCCAAAATGTCTGTTTATTTTTTTCTGTAAAATAAGACATATTTTTCATTTTTATCAAATAACTTTATTGATTTGGATATGTTTAGTATCTTGGCTATCTCCTGCTATTGGCTTCTAGTGGGTAGAGGCCAGGAGTGCTGCTAGACATCTTTCAATGTCTAAGAAATGTGTAAGAAAGCCCCACAGCAAAGAATTGTTTGGCCAAAATGTCAATAGAACCAAGAAACTTCACAAACCACTTTTGACACATTCAATCAGTCACAGCATCTTCTCCATACACAGCACAAATCTTTTTTTGCATTTCAGTGTGTTTTTACCTTTCTTGAAATAATAAAGCATAATATGCCAAAAATAATGTGTATTTTCTTCCATCTTCAATATTAAAATGGCTGCACAAAAACTCACCAGTTTTGGTAAGTTCTTTTTTTAATGCACGCTGATATGACAGCTGTCATAATACAATCTAACAAAATTGTTTTGAATAATATTAAAGACAACTACTAAGCACTACTAGAGCCACTGTATGGAAAAAAACTAAATGATCTTTTTGGCCAACTCAATATATGGGACTAAGAAAAGAAGTAGCTGGCTGGTTACTTAATGCTAGCAGCTTATACACCCAACTTTGTAGGGGCAAGGGAAAGGGGAGAAAAGGCTTTCATGGAAGAACAAATGGGTTTCTGTAGGAAAGCCAAATGGGTTTTTAGAAGGACAAACAAGAGATAAGAAAGTTCATGATAATGTTTGTCTTTACAGGTAAGAGTGGTCTTTCCATCTCCTTCATGGCTATTAAACTTTCATGGAGAAGGGATTTGGGGTGGGTTTATTTCTATTCGCCCCTCTGGGTGTAAATTCACCCTAAAGAGAGACTTTATGGCAGCTTTTATTCCCAGCACTTGCTGTTTTCAGTCAGATAAGGGAAGCTCTGAGAAAGTTTCTTTCTGTGTCTGTTGATTGCCTTCAGCTCAAAATAACCCTTATGCAAACATAGTGTATTTTGGGGTGGCATATTCTAATCTCCTTTAAACTCTAACCCTCAATGTGACCTTCATTGAAGATAGGGCCCATAAGGAGGTAATTAAAGTTAAATGAAGTCACACAAGGATGGGGCCCTAATTTGATAAAATTATTGTTCTTATAAAGGAAGGAAGAGCCCTGGCTAGGTGTCTCAGCTGGTTGGAGTATTAACCTATACACCAAAAGGTTGTGGGTTTGATTCCTGGTCAGGGCACATACCTAAGTTTGGTTCCCTGTCAGGGTACGTAGGGAGGCAACTGATTGATGTTTTCTTTCACATTGATGTTTCTCTTGCTTTCTCTTCCTTCATCTTTTTCTCAAATCAATAAACATATCCTTGGGTGAGGATGAAAAAAAATGTTTTTTGATAAGGAGAAAGAGACAGCAGAGGGTACCCCTCCCCATCCCCAGTGAGCTCACAATAGAGAGGTTTTATGAGCATACAGTGAGATGGCCACCTCCTATAACCCAGAGAGAGCTCTCATCGGACATCACCCTGCTGATACCTTGAGCTGGGACTTCTAGCCTCCAAAACTGCAAGAAAATAAATTTCTGTTGTTTAAGCCACCTGGGCTATGGTATTTTGTTAGGGCAACCCAAACAGACTAGGGAAAAAGACTAAAATAGTCTCCAAGAGCTTGTTAAAAAGAAACAACAGGCCCCAAATGGAGTCACTCCTGCTAAGCCTTTTATCACCAGACCAAGACTTAATGCCTCACCTAATTGCAGTTTCAGCCTTCCGAAGCAATATAATCTCAACTGGTCAGTCTAGAATTACCCGTCAGCACTACTGCTGATCCTGTTTGCCCCCTAAAGGAAGGCGACCTTGCCTGAAATAATCTACTCTTCTTCCTCTGCCTGTAAAAGACTTCCATGTTGTACAGCTCCTCAGAGATCCTTTCTATTAGGTGGGATACTGCCTAATTCATGAATTGTCAAGTAAAGTCAGTTAGGTCCTCAAATTGACTCAGTTGAATTTTCTTTTTTAACAAGCTAAAGAGATCAAGTTTTAAAAATGGTAGAACAGTAGGTTGGGTGTGTGACATATTGAGGTCAGTCCTGGACTGACACTGCAAAGTCAGATAATGAGGGAAAGTGGACATTTTATAAACTTCTAAGACCAACCCTGGTGAGGTACCTCAGTTTTTGTCAGAACTGAAAAGAAGTAAGAGAAGTTTGCAAATCACATATGTGTTTCTAAAAGCTCAGAGTTGCATTCCTTGAAGCCCTACCCTCTGCTGGACTTCCCTTCCCCCAGAAACCCCCTCACCCCAGCCTGGTTCAAGGTAGAGGGTTACCTGATGATGAGTCAAATTTTGGACTCCAGCCTCAAAGTCTCCTGTTTGTTCTTTTCACTGGGTCCTGATGGAAGAGAGAGCTGCCAGAAGATCCTAATCAGATGCATGCTATCATCTGGAAATGATTAAAGTCCTAAGGACAGATAGAAGCCATGTTGATAGCATTGATTGGTTCCTTATTTCTGAGTTGGGCCTGCTTCATTGTTTAAGATTCCACTCTAATTTGTTGGGATTTTCAGTTCAGCATTGTAAAAAGCAAACTGATTTTGCTGGATGAGAACAGAACCTTTTAAACTGGGCTTTGAAGTTTGCAGCTTTGTAACGTGTCAGCCAGCTGAAAGCCTCTGCTCTCTTGCCAGCTCCAACCAACTCACAGCCACGATTAGCATATCAAAGAGTGGGGGTGGTATCCTGACGGGGGCTGCTGCAGTGGAGATAGCTCTGGCCCAGGTCTAGGATGTGAGGAGATACAAGCCTCTCCAACACACACCCTGCTGCCAGGGTGGTTACCCATCCCACCTATAATTCCATTTCCTCTGCTCTTCCGGCTGTGCATTTTTGACAATTAACACATAACACACTCACACATGTACACACCCCAACTCTTCCTCTGAAAGACAAAAAAGAATTTGAAATGAAAAAAAGGAAAGCAAAAGGAAGGGAAGCATTTTAAGGGGCCTCAAATCCTATTTTCCTTTCATCTCTTTCTTTTTTTTTTAAAAGATTTTATTTATTTATATTTAGAGAGAGGGGAAGGGAGGGAGAAAGAGATGGAGGGAAACATAAGAATTAAAGAGAAACATTGATCAGTTGACTCTCATATGTGCCCAACCAATTTAGCCACACCAGTCAGGGGTCATCTCTTTCTGAAATCCAAACACCTCCTGCAGATAAATACACTAAGTATTCAAGAGTTAACTTTAGTGTCTTCGTTTTCACTAATTGCCAGGTTGAGAAAGAACCTTCAGAAAGGTTGGGGAAAGCAATTCAGACTAAATTTTACCATTGCCCTGAGGTGCTAATCTGAAATAATTGCAGCCCTCACTAGCCAAACTGAGCGGTAGATGGTCTGATTACCAACAGAAAACTCTGGCACTGCTGAGGAAATTGTCCTAGGAGATAATTGCCTTTGTGGCTTCATCAGCCTCAATAACAAACCTTTGGGGCCCTAAAGGGGCATGTAGGGATGGGTGACATTACATGAAGAAAGGGAGAGAAGAGAGAGAGCTAAAAACTAAAGCCTCTCAAGATAACACATCTTGGAAATAAACAAAAGTCTACAGAAATGACAGGAGAGATAAAAGACATCACTGTAATGAACTGATTTTGAAAGATAATGATTTGAATGCTTCTCATATTAAAAGTATATGCAAATAGGAGAAGTGGCTGAAGGTGGTAAAAAGGTACAAGCTTCTAGGCAGTCCTAAGGATATAATGTACTGCATGGTGACTCTAGTTAACAATATGTTATTGTATATTTGAAATTTGTTTAGAGAGATTTTTAAAGTTCTCATCAAAAAGGGTACCTGTACCCCATGTTCATTTTAGCATTTTTTACACTAGCCAAGATATGGAATCTCTCTCTCTCTCTCTTCACACGGGAATGTTACTCAACCTTTAAAAAAAATCTTGCCCTTTGAGACAACATGAATAGACTTAGAGGACTTATAGTAAGCAAAATATGTCAGACAGAGAAAGACAAATATATGATTCAATTTACTATAGTGGAATCTAAAAAACAGAACAAAATAAACCAACAAAATAGGAACAAAAGCAAACTCATAGGCACAGAGAAGAAAATGATGTTCTGAGAGAGGAGGATGGTGGGGGATGAGTGAAATAAGTGAAGGGGATTAAGAGATAGAAACCTCTAGTTATGAAATAAGTAAGTCATGGGATGTATTATACAGCATAAGAATATAGTCAATAATATTATAATAACTTTGTAACCTGTCACCACAGGTAAGTACTAGACTTATTCTATAAATTGGTTTTCTGTTCCTTTCTCTGTCCCTATAATACAAGTGTTAGTCTGCTTAATTTTTTTCCCAGAGTTCAATTTGTTTTTCTACTTCAATTAGTTGATTTCCACCACCTTGTCTTTCAGATTGCTGATTCGTTCTTCTGCATTATCTATTATTGTTGATTTCTTCTTGTGTATTTTTCATTTTAGTTATTGTATTCTTCAGTTCTGAGTAACTTTTTAAAAATTTATTTATTGATTTTAGAGAGAGGAAGGGGGAGAAAAAAACAGCAATTTAGGTTCTACCTATTTATGCATTCTCTGGTTGATTTGTGTATGTGCCCTGACTGGTGATTCACCTGCAACCCTGGCAAATTGAGACGATGCTCCAACCAACTGAGGTACCTGACCAGGGCCTGAGTGACTCCTTTTAAAAGTACTATATATCTGTTTGTTGAAGTTCTTACTAAATTCATTCATTCTTATCTTCAATTCATTGAGCATCTTTATAAGAATCACTATGAACTCTTTATTTCATAGATCATTTATTTCTGTTTCATTTAGTTCTTTTTTCTGGGGTTTTAACCTGTTCTTTCACCTGGAAATATTCCTGTGTCTCTTCATTTTGTCTACCTCTCTGTGTTTGTTTTTATGTACTGTATTAAGTAGAGCTATGTCTTGCAGTCTTCAGTGAGTGGTCCATGTAAAAGGTGTCCTATAGGGCCCAGTAGCACAATTTGTCTTGGTCCCTAGAGCCAGGTGCTCCAGGGGTGTGGGTTGTGTGTACCCTCCTGTGGTAGTTGGGCCATGATTGCTCTGGCACACTAATGGGCAGGGTTGGCTCCAGGCCAACCAGCTTTGAGGACTGTCCTCAATTGTTGCAGGTATTCTGGTGGGGGGTGGTTGGCTCCTGAAGTGGGAGCCACTTTGGTGGGACTCTGGAGCTCGGAGACTGCCTGCTGGACATATCAGTGCTAGAGTCTCAGGGAGGGGCTCTGTTGGGGATGGATAGGTTGGATGGGGCAGGACCTCAGGGGAATGAAGAGGTGGACCTAAAAGGGTTAACCAGGTTAACAAGGACTCAGATTTATGGTCTGCCTGTGAGGGTGGAAGGAGAACAAAATTAAAGAAACAAAGAAATATAGCACCGATCAGTACTTCTGTCCCCAGAGAAATTTCCCACCGATACCTGCCCCTCTGGCACTCACCCTATAGTTAGTCAGTGTAATTCCTTCACACATGACCAAGTGCATTTCAAACTGTGGGTTCTGCACTGGAACTCAGAGAGAGTAGGTCTGTGCATGCACCCTTTGAATGTTGGGTCTCAGTTTCCTACAGCCCATCAGCTCTTTTGTACATAAGCCCAGCTGGTTTTCAAGGCCAGATGTTATGGGGGTTCCTCTTGCTAGTGCAGATCTCCCAAGCTGGGGATCCTGATGTGGGACTAAGACCCCTTGCTCCTCACAGTGACTGCCTTGGTTGTGATATCCCTCTTGCTTGTGGATCCTCATAATGGGAGTGAGGGTCCTGACTAAACTGAGTCTCTGCCCCTCCTTCCCATCTCCATGTGGCTTTGTCTTTATATCCTTAACTGTACAAAAGCTGTTCAGCTAATCTTCAGGTTGTTCTCAGCAATAGCTGTTCTATATGTTGTAGCTTTGTTATGTCCGTGGTAGAATATGAGCTCAGGGTCTTCCTCCTCTGTCATCTTGACTTTCGCCCACCAGAATTATCTTTCTTTTTTGCTGAATTATATTTAATTATGTTGATATAACACATTTTGCTCATCCAGTCATCCATCATTAGAGACTTGGGTTGTTTCCGTCTCTTGGCATTGTGAATAATGCTGTTAAAAATATTGGTACAAATATCTCTTCAAGACCCTGCTTTCAATTCTTTTGGGTATTTGCCCAGAGGTGGGATTGCTAGATTAGGAAGGCAGTTTTAGCCTCATTTTATGAACAGGAAAACTGAAGCCCCAAGAGCTCCTTTAACTTGCCCATAGGCAGTAGGCTACAGATCAGGGTTTGACCTTAAACTCTAGCCTATTCCTATTTCCACCGCATTCTGAGGATCAGCCTTATCTGCATCATTGAGGTACACCCAGGTTTAACTTGGAAAATTGGGGGATTACATTTCTGCATACATTTAGTAACAGACGATTTTGTGGTTTATGTAATTGAAAGTAGGAGAATGCTTAGAACTCTGTTTTGTACAAGGCTCATATTGCACTAGTGGTTTACAACATAAATTGGCTGAACTCTTTTCTGAACAGAGGTTTCAACATTGTTCTGCATTTGCTCCAGTTTTGTGTTAATGCACACAAAAGTCCAGGGTGGAATGTTTTAGAATTAGCTGACCCATTTATACTTTCTTAACCTTGGGCATGTAAAAAATCCAAAGCAATTTTAACCTGAGCTGTTTAACAATGAAGTTGTAATTTATGCCAATTATCACTTTGCCAAGTAATCTTAAATCCATTTTAAGATTTTAAATGGAATTTGGCCGAGTCTGACTTTGTGGCAGTTCTGAGATTAAGATGTGTGAGGAGAAAAGAATTGATTTCTTTGTTTCCTTTCTAACCCTTATTGTTCTTTATTCTTTATCTGTTGACATTTGGGATTTGTGTGATGGGGCAATGCTCAGTATGTGGGAAAGGAAAAAAAATAATAAGAGAAAAAGGAGGGAGGAAGGGCAGAGAAAGTGAAGGGGGTCTGGAGAATGATCTTACATTATCAAGAAGAAGGTCAAGATGCAGAGAACTTGGATGGTTAGTCCTGCCCCGAAGTGGACAAACGTTGGGATGCTGCTGGAACTCCTGCAGGTCCCTTCACTACCATTCCAGAATTCTCTGGACTTCTGTATACCTATTTTCACCTGTTCAAAAGTTATTTTGCAGCCTGGGCAGGAACAAAAAGGCACATCCCCGCTGGGTTGTGTAAGGGGAGTTTCTAAAGTAATTGCAGGGCAGAGTGCAGAGGAACTACAGGAACAGTGCAGTATGCCAGAGCAGATGTCTATGAGGAGCCATCACAATCAATACGGTAGAAGGGTGAAATAAGGAGGTGGTTCCTAGAAACTCTAGAGAGACAGCTTTAGGGAGTGGGCTACCCGAAAGGACCTGTGAACTTCAGTTGAGGGTCTCTGCCACCTTGCAGTCGCTCACTAGAATGGAGACTCTGACTATAAGGAACTGACTTGTGTCCCTTTCAAAGCCATTTGTTGAAGTCCTAAACCTCAGTGTGACTATTAGGAAATAGGGTTTATAAGGAGGTAATTGAGGCTAAATGAGATTACAAGGGTGGGGCCCTGATTTGATGGGATCAGTGTCCCTATAAGAAGAGACACCGGAGTTGGGTTTCTCTCTCTCTGTTAAGTGAGGGCACAGTAAGAAGTTATCCTTCTGCAAGCCAGGAAGAGCGCTCTCACGTGGAACTGAATCAGCTGGCATTTTGATCTTGGACTTCTAGTCTATAAAACTGTGAGAAATAACTTGCTATTGTTTAGACCACCCAATCAGTGGTATTTGTTATTGCAGTTAGAGCTGAGTAAGACAGATTTTCTTCCTTTATCACCTGCTAGTGCTCCCCATTGGCCAAACCCAACCAGAATACAAGAGAGCTGTTTGATGTAGTCCTTATAGATCAGTCTTTTGAGTGGAGAAGGGTGAATCTAGAGGGGCAAAAGGTACAATATGTACCCGGCACAAAGGTTGAAAAGTGCAATTCAAACCTTCTAGGGAGAAAGAAATATATAGATGTGTATCCTTCCATAGCTCCCTGGACCCCGATTTAGTCTCTGAGTTATTTTTTCCGTGGTTACTTTGTCTTCATATGAGTAGGCTTATGCATTTTGGTCTTTTTGCACCTGGCTCTGAATTGATCATGATCTCTTTCAGTGATCTCATGATCAGGCATGGGAAAATATGATCAGGTGGTAGCTTATGTCAATTATGATGATTTCTAGAAAGACAGGAGGCCCACATTGCATTCTGACTACTTTCCCTGTGCAGTTATGGGCCTTAGTTTTATTGAAACTATTTAAGGTTTGCCTTGGCCAGTGTGGCTCAGTTGGTTGGAATGTCAACCTGTAGCTGAAAGGTTGTGGGTTTGATTCCTGGTCCAGGCATATATGATCCCTGGTCCCAGTGTGTATGGGAGGCAACCAATTGATACTTCTCTCTCACATCAATGTTTCTCTCTCTCCTTTCCCCTCTCTCAAAAAGTGGTGAAAAATGTCCTAATCATACAATGAAATGTGGTGAATACTGCAGTTTCATTTTGGTTGGGCATTCATCTAAAGTCATGGGAGAATGTGGTTTCAAATGGAAAAAACATGCTTCTCTACTATTCTGTTGTAAATGAACTATAGCTCTTACATGCATGACCATTATTTACTTACAGGTGCAGAATATCTTCTATATGTCTGCTGACTTATGTCTTCCCTTTCCTACCAGTGACAATATTCAGGAAATTGAGGATGATCCTATTGTGAAGAAGACCTGGGCTGGCAAGATGACCTCATGCACAGAGACATGTATATCTTCAGAGGGGGAGGTGTGTGGTCTGAACACATCACTAGCATCCTTCAAAGTCTTTTCTGAAGTCTTCTGTGGGAAGGGAGTATCTTTCACCATTAAATACTGGTTTTTACATCAGTTTTATTAACTTATGTAGCAGATAAATCATATGTTTAATTACACAGTAATCTTGGAACCTTAGATTATTAGAGAGTTGATCTTTAGCTCTGTCACTTCTGTGATTTTATAACATTGTGTGGGGCTGAATAAAAGTGAATGGACAAATGCTGTGTCTATTCTTTTTAATCAGTAAACTTAAAGTATATGTGGGATCTGAGAGGTATGCATTTCTGATGTCAGATTCCCTGGCCTTCCATTTGCCCAGCTCTTGGGCTTTAGACACGCCACCCTGTAAGCCTCAATTTTCTTAAGTGTAAGAATGAGAAATATTATATATAATGAATTAGACTTAGGTTCAAAAGAACAAACCAAGACGTCCCAGATAACAGTGGCTTAGTCACATATGAGTTTATTTTTCTTTTGTATGAAAGAAGTTTGGTGGTAGACAGACATGGGCCGGAATGGCAGCTCCATGATTTTACCAGAGACCCAGGTGTCCTTTATCTTTCTCCTCTGCCATCTTTAGTTTGTGATTTTATTCATAAATTACAAGATGGCAGTTGGTGCTCCATCCATCTCATCCAAATTCCAGGCAGCAGGAGAAATGGGAAATGACCAAGGGGCACATGCATTCAATCTGTCCCCCTTCTTTTCTGAAGTCTTTACTAAATAACTTCTGTTTATCATCTCATGGGCCACTGCTAACTGCTAGAAATCTGGTACATTAGTTCTTTAGTTGGGCACATTAATGTTTCACATAAAATAGGGGCTCTTTTCTAAGGAAGAACAAGAGGGTAGATGTTGGAAGGCAACTTTCAGATTCTGCCACAGGAAATGGAGACGACACACCTTCTTGAAGCTGAGATGTTAGGCCCGCATAAAAGTGTTTAGCAAAATGCCTGGCACTTGGGGAGCACTCAATATGTAATTATTTCACACAATATGTAGTTATTATCTAATTATAAAGCAATGAGAATTTCTATAAAAGTATAGTCAAATAGAACATCCATAAGCTTTTGCCTTCAAAAGTAGTTCATCTTGGAAGGCAACATATCATTTCCATTAATTTTACATTACTACTGTCAGAAATACATTTGGAGCCACTTACTCTTATATAAGAACAACAGCCTTGTAGGTTACATCTCACCACCATCTGCTTGATCACCTATTGTATTCAATAACATTCATTTTGAATAACATTCAAAGGATGATGACTGTTGACTGGTAAGAATATGTTTAAAATTCTCTATAGAGAATTCTGGTTTGGTTATCTCTTATTTCCAGAAGCCAGACTTCCATACTTCCCACACTAATGGGAGATAGTTATATAAACATAACTGAGGAAAGGGTGTGTAAAACATTTGTACTTACTATGAAGATTAGTGCTGTCTAAAGTACCTAGTATGCTTTGTATTAACCTTTGGTAAGGTATTCATGGTGATTTACGGTTATAGATGAAATTAGGTAGTTCTCCACTAGAAGTATACAGATATTCTCATTTCTTTATTAAAGGTGGCTTAAAGTTTGTTTAAGAAAAATAGAGATTTTTAACCTATGAATACAACTGGTATTTCTGTAAGACTAAAATTTTATGATCATACAAGATTCGTTTACCAAAAAACTCATTTGCAAACTAAATTATGTGATAATTTTTTAAAAGTGGGCTCATTTTACACATTCCATTTAAGACTAAAAATCCTGCCATGATGTGAGTTCTAGTCATTTATTGGTCAACTTAAGGGGATATGTTATGTTACAAAGTGTACCTGTTATATTGTCTACTCTGATGTTAGTAAGTGTAAGATCTAGATGTAACCTCAGATATCACCTGGGCCAATTTTCAATTTTATAGATGAGGAAACTGAGACCCAGAATTTGAATGACTTGGTCAAGATCTCATAGTTAACATATGACAGAGCAGGTCCAGAACTCAGCTTATCTGGGTCATTCTTTCAGGTCTCTTTCATTACACCAGATTCCTTCTATATCATTTCAGGGTTGACATTGCTGTTTTTCCCCACTGGAGCATGGAAGATGGAACACTGAATCTGAGTATTACACATCTTTGCCTCTTAAGTGTAGTGTGACAATGACCTCTACTTTGTCAATGTCAACTCTTCTCTCCTTTCTACAACTTCCATGTTTTTGCTGGGCATTTGGCTATCCAACCGGACTATATTCTCTGGTCCCCCTTAAAGGTTACTATGGCCAATGGGATACAAATGAGAGTGAGTGGGTACAATGTCTGGGTCGTTTCCTGTTTCCTACCCCTTTCCTGATTGTTATGATTGATGAGACCGAAGCAGACACTTGTACTCAAAAAACAAAAGCCACGTATTGAGGATGGCAGAGCTGCTAATCCAGCTTTGGATGGTCTACTTCTGAGCTATTATATGTGACAAAACAAAGTGTTTTGTTTAATCTTCTATATTTTAGGGTCCATTTGCTTTAGGAACTGTGACAGTGCCCTAATTAAAACTCTTAATATCAATCAAGTAGCCATGTATAATAGCATAAAGCAGACTCTCCTCTCTTCCAGTCTAAATTGAATTCACCAGGGTCACTTTTGATTGGGCTCAGACTTTGAACTTACACCATTGTTTTACATCAACTGAAGGACATTCATGCTACAAGGCAAATGGTTCACTAGAAAGAGCATTGACCTGGGGAGTTTGGTCCAGGTTTCCAACATTAGCTTGCTACTAACTTCCAGAGTGCCTCCATGGCTGTTTGTGGCCTTAGTTACAGAATGTAGATTGTACTGTTCATTTATTTCCCAGGATATTATGAATAATACTTCATAAAAATAGTTATAAAGCATCTGGCAAGTGCAAGCTTTCTGCCTATAATAATGAACTAATACAGTAGTTTTCTTGGCATCCTGGATCTCTAATGATTTATAGATGAGCCTTTTTACTAAAGGGGGCTTGGCTTTGGCATGACCTGCCTAGGCTGATGAACTGTCTCTGTCTTAATCTTTAGAACTCAGTGGAAGTATCAATGTTATCCTTTCCCTTAACTCCATGCTTAATAGCACAGTGATGAGAAGGCACCTGAACTATGGAGGGGGGATCGGGAGGTTACTGGTCAACATTCTCGTCTTTTTCCAGAAGTAGTGTTTGTATCCATGTTCTGGTGATTGCTTTAGCCTAGAAATGTTAAGTAAAGAAGACATTTCTGAGACCCTGGTCATGTGTGCAACAGCATGTTTGCAAAAACCAAAACCAAAACCAAAAAACACCAAGTCCAAATTATGCTTTAGTTGTTTAAAAAAAGCCTAGTGGCTGGCACAATTCCTGTATTAAGTCCCTGTCCCATACCTATAATGCAGCTCCTTGTGATGGAGGAACTGGACTCCCAATATGTTGCCTTGGAGACTTAAGTAGATGACTTACTTAAGTAGATGACTTCTGACCCTTTTATTTTGGCACTTCCAGAAGTTTGCCAGAAAGTGCTTGCTTCTGCCAGGCAGTCCTTAACATTCCACTCTGGGCAGCCTCAGCTCTGAAATTATTATTGATCATTAATCCTTCTTTTATCCTAAACACCTCTATAAGGAATAGATCTGGAACACTTTCAAGATCAGACCCCTTTTTCTAAGGAGCATAAATCTGTTAGAATGTAGTAACAGTATGTGAAAACACAGTCCAAGCACATTTTTAAAGTAAAGTATAAAATTAATGTGTCAGGTCAATGAGAGAATATCATTGTCCCATACTGGTCCAGCCTGAAAATGATTGGTTGGTATCAGAACCCGCTTACCAAATTGGCATCCAAATGGAATAGGTTTGGATGAAATTACAGGCAGTTATCTTCTAATGTGATCTCCTGTGGCCATCACTGCATTACCAGTTTGAGATGTTCTTTGAGGTGCAGGAGGAAGGAGGGTAATGATGTGGGGTAGAAGATGAGAAAGAGCATAAGGGTCTGGAATTCATACCTGCTATATGCTGTGAATGCTGTATCATTTAATTCTCATGACTATTATGTCACTTAGTTCTCTTGACAGCCCTATGTGGTAGGTATTATCCTAAATGTACAGGTGAGGAAGTTGGGATTCAGAAAGGCTAAGTATTATTTTGTGAAAAGGTATTAGAGGGAAAATCTTCATCTACATTGACATGCCTCGCAAGTCCTTACTCTTGCCATGATAACCATATTGTTTTTCTGGTGAATGGGAAACGTCCCAGAGAGAATACCCAGAGAGAAAAGCCTGTTATAGCCTGTTATCAAGGCCAGTTTAAACAGATGCCAACAGAAGGCTCTAGCTCGGAACACAGTTAACATAGAGAGAATGATGTGTTACCTTGCAACATCCCTGGAGAAAACCAGATGTAAGAACAGAATAGTTTGGCAGGAATGCTTGAGTTAGAGAAAGAAGTCAAATGTGTAGGGTATGTGATGTCAGCTTGGAAAATGCACGAGAGCCTTAGTTGAATACTTAGATCTGCAAAGTAACAAGATTTATTCTTATTTAAAAAACCATGCCCTGGCTGATGTGGCTCAGTGGATTGAGCACTGGCCTGAGAATCAAAAGGTTGCTGGTTCAATTCCCAGTCCAGGCACATGCCTGGGTTGTGGGCCAGGTCTGCAGTTGGGAGTGTGTGAGAGGCAACCAATCGATGTATCTCTCACACACTGATGTATCTCTTGAACATTGATCCTTTTCTCCCTCTCTTTCTCCCTCCCTTCCTCTCTCTCTAAAAATAAATACATAAAATCTTAAAAAACAAAAACAAATCACTAATGCTTTAGTGGAATGAGACCCTTGGAAACCTTGTGAGAGGGTAAATGTGTTTTGCATTTGGAAAGTCTATGAATCTTTGGGGACCAAAGGACAGAATTCTAAAATGGCCCTTCAAAATTCTGGCCTCAGTGTACACACACCTTTTCTCAGTTATTCAATCAACACTAGTTTACGTAATTCTGTAAAGAAATCTTGCAGATACAATTAATATACTGAATTAGTTGAACTTAAAATAGGGAGGTTTTCAGTGTGGGTAGAAGGATGGAGGATGACCTAATTGCACAAGCCCTTTCAAAACAGTTTTCTCTGGCTGCTTGTGGAAGAGGAAGTGAGGGATACCCTGGCTTGCTTGGAAGAAGCAAATATCCATGTTGCAGATTGCCCTCAGAGACCACATGGCAAGGAACTATGGATAGCCTCCAGCACCGCCCAGAGGTCTCTGGCTGATAGCTAGGAGAAAATGAGGACCTCACTTCTACACACAAGGAAATGAGTTCTGCCAACAATTTGTGAGCTCAGAAGAGGACCCGAGCACTAGATGATAATGCAGCCCCGGTTAACACCTTGCTTTCAGTCCAGTAAGATCTTGAGCAGAGGCCCTAGTTACTCAGTGTCCAGATTTCTGGCTTACAGAAACTGTCAGATAGCAAGCAGGTATTGTTTTAAGCCACTAAGTTTGTGGTGACTTGTTACGCAGCAATAGAAAACTAATACTCATGTATAATTGATCCTTGAATGGGGGTGGGGTGGAGAAAGGCTGGTCGTTAGGGGTACCAACCCTTACACAGTTGAAAATCCACTGTAACTTTTGCCCTGGCCGGTGTGGCTCAGTTGGTTCAAGTTGTTCCATAAACTGAAAGGTCGTTGGTTCAATTCCCTGTCAGGGAACATGCCTGGGTTGCAGATTCTGTCCCCAGTAGGGGTGCCTGCAAGAGGCAACAAATTGATGTTTCTCTCACATCAATTTTTCTTTCCTTCTCTCCCTCCCTTCTTTCCCTCTCTGTAAAACTAATAAGCATGTCCTCAGGTGATGAAAAAAAATCTATCTCTCATATCAATGTTTCTCTTTCTCCATCATCCCCTCCCCTCTCCCTTTTTTGTGCTCTTTTTAAAAAAATATTTTAAAATATTTTATTTATTTATTTTTAGAGAGAGGACAGGGAAGAAAGAAAGAGAGGGAGAGAAACATTGATGTGCAAGAGAAATATTGACGTGAGAGAGAAACATCAATGTGCGAGAGAAACATTAACCACCTGCCTCTTGCATACCTCCAACCAGGGACTTGGTTAGCAACCCAGGCATGTGACCCAGCCAGAAATCAAACTGGCAAACTTTCGGTTCACAGGCCGGTGCTCAATCCACTGAGCCACAACAGCCAGGACCCCTGTCTCTAAAATCAATAAGTATGCCCTCAGATGAGGATAAAAAATAAATATACAAGAGTTTTTGATTCTACAGTTGGACCCTCACATTTGCAGATTCAACCAACTGTGGATGGCAAATAATTATTTTTGATCAACCATTGTGAATCTGTGGCTGGGAATCCATAGCTGAGAATCTGTGGTTGGGAATGTGAAAATACTGTTTTCAACCCAAGGTTGGTCAAATCTGCCAGTGTACAACCCACAGACACAAAGACCTGGCTGTATTTATTGAAGTGGACCTGCACATTTCAAACCCTTGTTGTTCGAGGGTCAACTGCGTTCCAGTTTGCTGGTTTCCTCTATAAGTTTATAAAGAAGGTATAGCAAATATTTTTATCTCCATTTAATATTGAGGAAATTGATGGAAAAATAGATTAAATAATAACTGGCTTGAGTTTATTTAACTCATTAATCATAGAGCCAAGAGGAGATTGGTTTTTTTTTTTGTCGCTCATGGTCATGTACCTTCAGCTCCACCACACCCTGCACATCCTGATATGTTCATGTGTGTCGCCAGTAGCAGGGCAAAGCATTTGGTCATGTTTTGGTTTGGTGAAAGAGGTGGTATTAAGGGGGAGAACGTTGCAGGGGAAGAAGTCAGGAGAGGGAGAGGCGATGGGGGCACCATCCACCTCTTCACGTGATTCCTGTATACCTGCGAGAGAGCCTGTTCCAGACTCTTAGCCACAGTCTTCCATTTGATCTACAGAATTCTCTGATATGTGGTTCTAGTCTTTATCTTCTGTTCCTAATGAAAAACTTATGGTATTACATTTGTCTGTGTGTGCATATGGCTATGTGTCAAATCCTCCAGTAGTTTCCTGGGAAACCCTTTCATATCTGTGGCTGCTTCAGAGAGGATGAGAGGAAGAGGACGGCCTGTGTGCCTTGGCAGAGATGGCCAGTTTCCCCCCCATATCCATTTTCACTTCTTCTATGTAATACGAGTCTTTAGCTATGTTCCTGGCTGCCCTGAATAAAGAGGTACGCATTTCCAGAAAGAACAAACATCTATCTTCTTAAGCCACTCTTATTTTGGATCTTTGTTATATCAGCCACACCTAAGTCCTAACTAATGCATATACTTACCAAAGCATCTGGGAACAGTATGTGTATAATTCGAATGTGACAGTGTGTGTCAGAGCTACACAAATGGGAGCTTTACCGTCTGTTGTTTGCGATTTGGATGAGAACTTGCTGCTTTGCTCTTCCCAGTTTCTCTGATTTACTCTACCTTTTTAAAAACCTAGTCCCAACTTTATCAACGTTGGTCCCTGTGGCTCATTCATATCCTCTCGTGTGGGTTCTTAGACCCCTGGTGTCTCCACAGTGGCATGCACTGGGTTGCAATTCTCCCACCTTGGCCTTTACCACACTGGATGGAAATGGCCCAATTCCTGGGTTCCCTCCACCTACGGTTGTGAACTCCCTCAGAGCAGGCCTGTCTCCTGTCCTAATGAGAGGGCCTGTTACATACTAAGTCTACAGTATGTATTTGTTAAATGAGCATCCCTGGGAATAAAAGGAGGAATGGAAGAATGCATAAAAACCATTGTGAAATGGAGCATTTACAATGGTGGTCTCCTTGTTAGAGCTGAAAACTCATTTCACTGAATGTTTGATGTCAGCTTACGTGGGACTTTGCAATATAGATGTTTGATATAAAATGAGGTTTTATTTGGGAGGGACATACTACACATTTAAAGTTAAATGCCCTTTGTTCTTTGTACAATCGGAGCTTTCAAATCAAGTCATGGTCATAGCACTTTCCATCTTATTTTTCCTTGTCCGTTTCCTTCTACCCTCAGGAAACCCTCCTATCTCTATCCCTTTATTTTCAAGAAGCAATCATGTTGTAAATCCCATCCCACTGAGTCAAATTTAGGTCATCTTTTATTTGGTCAAAATATAGTCTTACTGGCAAGTGGTATCACTATTATTCAGGAACACACATATTGTTTTACTTACAGCTGTGTAGCATTTTATGTTCTCATATAAATGTTATGCCTGGATTATAGCTGAGGCAAACTGGACTCCATTTATTTGAAAAAATAATGGGAAATCAGGTTCATTCTAGCCACCTTCCTGACAGTTTCCCATTTCTCAAAGGGGCCCTTGCATGCGCAGTGTGATGCTGCTTTGCAAACAGGTTCTTCACAGATTCTGTGGGATGGCTTTCCTGTCCTCTGCAGGAAGCCCTTGGCCAGGGTAGGGGGAGGGCCAGAGGGTCTGCCACAGCACAGGGAGGGAACGCTGCTTTACTGAGCCCCTTGGAGGGGGCATGGTGGACAAAACGGATGGGTCCTTGGGTTAAGATCTTGGAAGGGAGCTAGAAAGATGGTGACACTTTCTTTGGACAAGGTGTTCAGAACAGATGGAAGAATCCAGTTCTGGTTGTAGATTTGTGTATCATCATCATCATCATTATTCTGTAATCAAAGAGGGGACACTTTATTTAGGGTGTGTGTGTGTGTGTGTGTGTGTGTGTGTGTGTGTGTGTGTGAGATTACTTTGCTTAAAGTCCCTATCATTACCAAATGGTGAAGCCAGAATAGCAGTCTGGCCCTAAAACCCCTAAAATCTGTCTGCTGTACTTCTCAGATCCTCTAAAAATATGATTGCCTATTCCATGTCTATATTTATGATACCTTGTACTTATATGTGTATATACATATGTATGTATATACATCTCTATTTTTATGGGGATTTGTGCAGGAATACAGTTCTGGAACTTCTTTTACAGAATTACACAAACTGGAATGGCATTATGGAACATTATTTTTAACATAACTCCACTGCCTGTATAATGAAATGCATGCTACATACAGATGAAATTGAATGTTCAAGTCAAATACAGAAATATGCTCATTTATGTACAGTTTCTCCTTTCCTTCTGAAGTAGCAGGAGACACATTTTTGTCAGATGCCTTGCTTGAGTGAGTGAGCTTCCTCTGGGGTCTGAATTAAGGCCAGCATGTCGTCCCATAGTCATGCCCACTGAGGGATTACCAGAGAGGAGAAAGAGACAGGTGAGCAGTAGATTTAGGATTTATTGGATGGTGACATCTTATGATGAAATGGTAACTTGACCACACCATTCCTCCCAACTCCCCTTGCCTGGGAGACGGTGTACAGATTACTCTCTACTCAGGCTTGCACCGCGATGTCTACACTGACAGAGAAAACCAGGGACAGAAGTTATAATGAGAGGTAGCATAGTGAGGGGATAAGAGTAGGGGCTGGTGTTAGTTGGCTTGGGTTCAAAACCTGGGTCCATTACTTGTGTGACCCTGGGCAAATTACTACAATACTTCCTGCCTCAGTTTTATACTTGTGCTACAGGGCTGGTGTGAGAATTAAATGAAATAAAGATAAGAATAATGCCTGGAATGCAGTGAACTTCCAGTGAATATTAGCTAATATTATTATGAAAACATGGTCAGAATGTAGTTTCTCAGGTTATTTTGTTTTTATCAGATACCATAAAAAATGGACTGTGTTAAGCCATTTGTTTATATATTTTGAAGGCATATCACTACATATTAAATGTTATTATTTATTAAAATTGGTAAGTTAAAAATTAAATATCAAACCTCCTATAATTTTCATTAAATTAAAAAATTATGGATTTGATAGGGGGATCTGGGGGCAGGGAATGTAGACAACTGTACTTGAACAACAATAAAAAAAGTTAAAAAAAAGAAAATACTAAGAAATATTGAAAAAGAAAAGAACTTCCAGTAGTAAAAAAATCAATTGTTATTTTCATGTACTGGAATTAATCAAGTCATACAGTATTATTTATAATTACTCAAAAAATGAAATGCTTACATGTAAGTTTAAAAAAATGTGTGGTGTGGTGATTGCTGCAGGGAGGGGGGCTTAAGGTGACTAAATGGTAATGAAAAAATACAGTAAAGATTAAATAATAAAATAAAAATTAATTGATTTGACAGAGAGAAACATCAATATATTGTTCCACTTATTTATTCACTCACTGATTGATTCTTATATATGCCCTTACTGAGGATTGAACCCACAACCATGGCATATAGGAATGATGCTGTAACAACTGAGCCACCCAGCCAGGGCTTCTGTAATTTTCATTTAAATTGTTATATTTAGTAGTATTGCTAAGGAATCATGTTGGATTCATAGGTCATAAATATATGCATTTATATATATATACACACATACATATATACATGTACACACATGTATATTTAAATGGTGGTAAAAAAGTACATAAGATAAAATTTACCACCTTAACCATTTTTAAATGTACAGTTCAGAAGTACTAACCATATTCACATTGTTCTGCAAAAGATCTCTACAAGTTTTTCATCTTGGAAAACTGAAACTCTATACTCGTTGAATAACAGTTCCCCAGCCCTGGCAATCACTATTATGCTTTCTGTTTCTATGAGTATGACTACTTTAGACTCCCCATATGAATGAATCGAGCAGTATTTGTTTTAGTATAGCAGTTTTGTGGATTTAGGTCTAATATTCAAATCTTTAACCTATTTTGAGTTAATTTTTGTATGTGGCATAAGGTAAGGGTCCAACATCTTTTTTTTTTTTTTGCAGTTGAATATCCAGTTTTCCATAATACCATTTGTTGAAGAAACTACCTTTTCCTACTGTGGGCCTTGGTACTCTTGTTGAAGATCATTTGACCATATATCAAAAGCTGGCTCTTTATTTTATTTCATTGGTCCATGTGTCCCAGTCTTTATACCAGTACCATACTGTTTTATTACTATAGCTCTGTAATATACTTTACAAACAGGAAGTGTGAGGTCTCCAACTTGGTTCTTTTTCAAGATTGGTTTTGCTCTTCAGAGTTTTTTGATACCATATAAATTTTAGATGGTTGTCTTCTATTTCTGCAATAAAGACCATTGGGGATTTAGTAGGGATTGCATTGAACCTACTATATATATAAATAAATGCATATTTATATATATTTAAACAAAAGATTGCTGTGGCTTGGCTGGTGTGGCTGAGTGGGTTGAGTGCCAGCCTGCAAACCAAAGGGTCACTGGTTCAATTCCCAGTTAGGGCACATGGCTGGGTTATGGGCCAGCTTCCCAGTAGGGGGTGTGCAAGAGACAACCACATATTGGTATTTCTCTCCATTTCTTTCTCCCTCCCTTGCCCACTGTCTAAAAATAAATAAATGAAATCTTAAAAAAAAGATTGCTGTAATAATACTCACATTTATTGAATGTTTGTTATGTGTATTAGTTTCCCAGGGCTTCCAGAACCAAGTACCTGAAACTGGATGGCTTAAAAGAACAGGAGTTTATTCTCTCATAATTCCGCATCTGACAGTCTGAACCAAGGTGCTGGCAGGGCTATGCTCCCTCTCTAACCTGTAGGGGAGAATCCCTACTTGCCTCTTCCTAGCTTCCTGGCTTACCGGCAATCCTTGGTGTTCCTTGGTCTGTAGCTACTGCATTTCCAACTCTGCCTCTGTTGTCACATGGCCATTTTCTCCCTGTGTGTTTCTTTCCACTGCTTATAAGAACACCAATCGTATTAAATTAAGGGTCCACCCTGCTCCAGGATGACCTTATCTTAACTAACTGCATCTGCAATGACCTGATTTCCAAGTAAGGTCACATTCTCAGGTATTAGGGACTAAACATCAACATATATTTCATTGGGAGTTCACAATTCAGCCCCTAACACCATGTGTCAGGCACTGTGTTGGAAGTTAGACATCTCATTTACTCCTTATGACACCTTTATGAGGCAAACAATTATCTTCATTATTTGGGTGAGGACATTGAGCTTTAGAGGAACTCAGTAACTTGTTCAGGTTTTCCAACTGACATGAGTGTCCTCCAGTCACTTGCCTTTGCAAGTAACCAGGCACTTTGACATTTACAGGAAAAACTCTGCTTCTAGGAACCTCTTGCATGTTAGCAATTTAGCAATGGTTTGTTTTATGCTTCTGTTTGATCCAAAGGTTTTTCAGAGGGTCAGGTTACCTGGTCCAGACAGAAAGTTTCCCATAGACAAGGGCAGGCCTGGCTGTTTAGATTTTTCCCATTCTTTCTGGACATGAGTACTTTCTGGACTCTCGAGGTGCTTTGGTCTTGGACCCAGCAGTACTGAAAGGTCCAAAATCCAGGACTTAGAGAATACCCAGAGAAGATTCAAGACACACATGGATAGTGATTCCCTGATAGTACGGATGATATGCACTGCAATGTATACATAGCAATACATACAACCCGAGATGAACACATTATTGTTCTTCATGGAGGAGAGAGAAAATGGCTTGAGAGAATGTCTTTCTCAATTCTTTTTGTCTCTAGCCTTCCAAAGACTGGTTAAACTGGGGAGATGGAGGCAATTCTGTGTTACTTTCCATCCTCACTTTAGAATTACTTTCAGAGAAAAAAAATGAGCCAATGAGACCTGAGACTGTATGTCCAACTTTCATCAGGAACATTTACATATTAGCATCAGGCCAAGACAAAGGAATTGAACTAGATCAATTCACCTCACCCCCTTTCTTAAAGCAACATATATTTTAAAAATTTAAATTAAAATTTACATGAAAACCAACAAAGAAAAGGAGCTGGAATGGGAGGCTCCCTTGCTGGGTCAGGGGTAGAGAGTCTAGAGCCACCCTGTTCACTCCTCCTTGCTCTGGGGCAGCTTGCGAGGACCCTCCATAGAAACTCAAGGGCCTTGGGGAGCCTAGTTACAAACCATTGGCTCAGATAACCTTTTAAATTCCTCGAATGATGAAAGATCTTTAAGATAGTTTAAGAGAAAAAAGTGAGAGACAGAATAGCTCCTGTGATTTGGTCCAACTCCTCTCCCTAATACTTGGCATGTTTCTATTATTTATGTGTATGTAAATATCCCGAAAAAGAACGAAAGGAATTCACAGTACCTGTGAAAACACACTTCTAGGAAAGGCAGAGATTTTAGAGAAAGGAAATCAAGAGGGCTTTCAAACCTGAATTATTTAAATGTTTTTTTTGTGGTGTTTATGCATTTAGATATTATTGGTATAAATAAAAATAAATGAAAAAAATTAATTAATAAAACCTCTGAATGCTTATATGTCTATAATAAATGCATTTCAGTTATCAGCTCACAGCATGTTGGGAGAGAATATTTGTTTGGATTAATAAATATATTTATTCTTATTTATACACAGCCACATTCCCACCTGATATACTTGTAGTAACTCTGAGATATTTGATCCATACATTTCTGATCTATTTACATGTTTATTTATCAACATGGTGAATCTTTAAAGAATAAATTCATATGAAATTGAAGTTGTATTTAACAAAAAACTCCTTTGTTTCTTCCTCCCTCTTTCCTTCATTGATAAGAAGCCATGTTCACCACAGGCAGACCCTGACCTGAGGATGTTGGTGGAGACTTTATAGTGAAAGACATTTATCTCACAGTGAAAGGAGGCACTTTACTTTTCACTCACCTTGCTGGCTAGGCCTGAGAATGAGGGCTTCCCTCAGTCCAAAAGGAAACTGAGTGGGCTATTGTTTTTTAAAAGATGGGTTTATGGCCTGCCTTGGCTTTCACCACCTGCTGTCTCACACAAGGTTTCTATTTCAAAGAAGGCATGGAGGTGTGTAGGGCAAACAAACTCACTGTTAATTCATTGTCGCCTATGTCTCTTATTAGCAGTTAAAACCTGCAATGATTCAGATTTGTTCTGATTCCAATGATACCTTGCCTCTGCTGAGCAAGGACTGATTCCCCAAGTTCTCTGGTTCTCCTTTCCCACACATTCATATTGAACTATCTTCTCTATACAACTGCAGCCAAACTGTTAAAAGGCACAGAACTCATATCTGCGAACTAGTTGGGATGTGGAAGGGGAGCAGAGCCTGCCCTGAGTGCCCAGGAATAGCATTTATTCACGTAGTTGTTTATTGAGTTTCTACTATGTGCCGGGTACAGTAATTAATTATTGGGAATGAAAAGTGATTGAGACATCATCCATAAGCCTAAAAGGAGCTGACTGTCTTAACATGTTGGTATTTCCAAGAATCACAGACCACAAATTTAGAGTTAAAAAGAAATGTAAATATACTCCTGTCCACTTCTCAGAAAGCTGGTCTTGTTCTGGTTAGTAAAGTTGAACTTGGCTACCTAGATAGTAGATATGCATAGATTTTTATCTGTTAAAAATTGATGCATCAGTATGCATATGTTGATAAATTATATATAGTCCTTTTAAAAAAGTTCTTGTTTTCTTTTTATCTGTTTCTAGTGACATGTGAGTTTCTCTTTTCTCATCAAATGAATTACTCATCAGGGGAACATTCATTTATTTGAGTGTGTAGGGAACTGCAAGAAACAAAAAGAACAGGGATGTCCTCTCATTTAAAGAGCTCTAATTCAGCCAGAAAGGCCATTCTTTGGACAATTGGAGAAATTTAAATATGGGCTGCACAGTATGGAGTAGCATTGTGTGTGTGTGTTAACTTTCCCGATATAATCTGGGCATTATAGATATGTGGTGTGATTTTCTTGTTCTCGGAAGTGCTCAAATTTTTATGAGTAAAGTGTCATGATGCCTGCAAAAAACACTTAAATAACTCAGCTGAAAAATAAATTTAAAAAATTTTAGTAAGTAGAAACAATTAAAATTATATATTATCTATTATACATAAAATTACATACATATCTCAATAGATAGATAGATGGAGTGAGAGAGAGAGGAAGTGCTAAAGCAAATATAAAAAGTGGTAACAACTATTTTTGGAACTTTTCAGTAGGTGCAAAAGTTTTTAAAATTAAAAGTTGGAGGGGTGGTTAGAATAAAAAGACCAGGTCTCTGGTGTGATGAATCTATCCCATTAAATGGAACCTACTCCAAGTCTGTGGCAGTGCTTGGACCTTTGGGTGTGCTGTTTCACCTCTAGAAAAAACTAGGAGCATTTTATAGATCTCTGGGTCCAGCACCATTTCTTTATTCTGACATGTACTGCTGGTTCTCTTCCTTAGAACTACTGGTACCCAGGTCCTAATTTGAACTCTAGAGGTACCAATCAGCTGTGGCTTTTTCTGACTATACTTGTCATACCTAAGCATTATTGATTCTAGGATGTACTTTTTGCAAAATACAGTACTACAGAAGAAAACAATTTATTAATTTTAGGATAGCATCAACTCTAAGAAACATCATGATATCAAAGGTGTGAAGATTTGAAAAAAAATGGCATCTTAGCATTGATGAGGCTTCATATATCACCAGAATTACAGGGGGGAGCAAAGCAAAGTGTGAGTGAAGAGAGCAGACCGACTATTATTGTGGAAATGACCCTCAGAGGACCAGGACTCCTGGTAGGCAGTGCCTAGGAATACTCATTGTTAAAACCTAAAGAAAAAAGAACATGCTCCTAATAAGAGCTATCACGATGAGTCTTCACTTGGCCACTCCTAATCTTACTAGTGTAATGAAAGGCACTTTGCATACACAATTTCATTTTATCTTCACAAAAAACCTGTGGGAAATTTGTTCTTATCCCCTCTTTGCAGAGAAACTCGGGGGCTAGAAAGTTTTGAGTACCTTGTCCGGTGTCACACAGGAAGGAGGAGGTGGAGCTGTGTCTCACAAACAAGCAAACAACTGATGGCTGTGGTTATATAAAATTTTAAAAATAAGAACACACATAGAATGAAGTCTGGAAATCTGGGTCATCTCACGTATGAGGACTTTCCAGATAATCCTATATTAAAAAGATGCCCCTTCCTGCCCCCACACACCCATTCCATTTCCTCTACTTAATTTTTCTCTAGCATTTAACCACCATCCACTGCAATTGTGTCTAACAGAGAGCAACTACTCAGTATTTGCTGTATGAAAGGGCAAATGGGTTCTAGTACTGTGTTTGTCACTTAGTTAAGTGGTCCGTCTAATTCCCAAGTACTTGGTTTTAACCTTCCTCTAAACTGCCTAAGGGCCTCCCTGATCTCGTCTGGCTGCTCTGTCTCCTCCTGGGACCTTAGTGCCAAGCAGAACTCTTTCTATATTCTCTAGAACTTCCTCACTCTCTTTGAAGCTTTTTTCTCTCTTCGAAGCTCTTCTCCCAAGTTATTTACCCCTCATTTTCCAAAAATGTCCTGCCTCCTACTTCTCAGAGTATGTAGGGGGCCCCCAGTGTCCTGTCACCCAGTATAGACACTGTTCTGTCCACACCCATCCTTTCCTCTTACTGTCAGGTCCAATGAAACAGAAGTATTGATTCCTACCTGAGGTTGGTCCTCCGCTGGGCTCCAGTCTACCCTCTGCCTCTTCACTGAGGCTTTGCTGTCAGTGGTTTCTCTTTTCCATTACTTCCACTGTTTGTCTTTCTAGTGTGTCATGTCCAATCAGAATTTAAACCAACTCAAGTTATATTTGAAGAACAAAAGCCTCACCATCACCTTCTAACCAAGTTTCAAAATTTACATATGTGCACCCACATATGTATGGGTGTGCATATAAATGTATATGTGTGCACATGTAAATGTGATTTTGCACAAATATGATCATATTGTCATATAGTGCCTAAACATTTCATTTTGTAAAGGGAATGCTATTTTTTGCTGATAATAGATTAAGGTATCTACATTTCTTTTTTATGTCATGTTTCTTGGCCTTTAATTTCTGAGATGGGGCTTTGAAGTTTATTGCTGCAGTGGAGGAAAGAGCTGGCCCTTTGCCTCTTTAGCAATGTGGTTGGTTTGGTGAAGTAGACCAATCCCCTTGGTTCCCTGCCTGCAGTCTCACCACCTCCCAACCCCCTCCCCACTCTGCTGACCCAGGGACCTTGCTGAAGGACCAATCTGATCACCTTGCTTAAAACTTTTCAGTAAATCATCATTGTCCTCAGAGTAAATCGCAAACATCTTGATGTCATTTATAATATCCATCTTAATTGGGTTTTCCTCCACCTCCAACCTCTGGGGACAGACTGTGTTATTGTTGTTAATAATTCACTGGCTGTCCCTGAGGGCAAGATTATGCTTGGTTGTCCCACTAATATCAAGCTTGGCCACAGGACTTGCTTTGGCCAATGAAATGTGAACAACAATGGCAGTTCCAAGCAGAAGTTTAATAGCCATGTGTGGTTTACTTTCCCTTTCTCATGAGACCAGTGTCGTTCCATACGGAAGTTAATCCTGCCATCCTCTAGCTCCTGGAGTGCACACAAAATAAGCCAAACTCCTGCCGATTATCAATGGACGTGAAACATTAGGGACAAATCAACCCTTGTTGTAAACCATTGAGATTTGGGGTCATTTGTCACTGCAATATAACCTCCTCTGTCCTATTGACATAACTTTGCAACCTTATCTCTCGCCATTTCCTTTTTCATCTTATATTCTAATCCAGTGGCTTTTGAATGTTTTTGAGTCTATGCACAGTAATAAATATATTTTGCATCATAACTTGGTACTCACCTCACAGATATACATAGATACACACATAAATTAAACAAAAACTCTTCAGAAAGTTCTTACTGGGTGCAATTCACTCTGATACATTCTATTCTATTCCACTTAAGTAAAAATGCTGATCAGTATCCCCTAAATTGATTTCCTGATTCATTAATGAGTCATAACTATGTTTGAAAAACATTGCTCTATCCCTATTGAAAAATTGCGTTGCCTTTTACACACTCCTAAGTGTTCTTCAGGGCTCTCTTAGGAAGGCATCTATTTTAGTAAAACTCTTACTACTGCAAGGTTGCTTAAGTGGTCACACAGCACCCAGTTCATAGTTCTGTATTTGGCTCTTTTCTTTCTTTCTAAAAATTGTGGTAAAAGCCCATAATATAAAGTTTAGCATCATAACCATTTTAAAGTATACAGTTCAGTAGTAAGTATATTCACATTGTTGAGAAATCTCCAGAATTCTTTCGTCTTGCAAATCTGAAACTTTATACCCATGAAATACTATTTTTTCCCCAACCTCTTCCCCTCAGCCCCTGGCTACCACCATTCTACTTTCTGTCTCTGTGAATTTGACTATTCTAGGTACCTCATATATGTGAAATCATAACAGTATTTGTCTTTTTCTGACTGGCTTATTTCAATCAGCCTATTGTCTTCAAGTTTATCCATGTTGTAACATGTGCAGGAATTTCCTTCCTTTTAAAGGCTGATCAGTGCTCCATGGTATATGGCATGGTTTGTTCATTCCTTCATCCATTGATGAACAGTTAGGTTGCTTTCATCTGGCTATTTTGAGTAGTGCTGCTATGAATGTGGATGGGTATATACATATCTCTTCGAGATCCTGCCTTGAGTTATTTTGGATGTATATCTAAAAGTGGGATTTCTGCATTATATGATAATTCTGTTTAATTTTTTGAGGACTCTCCATACTGTTTTCTGCAATGGCTGCATCATTTTACATTCCCACCAACAGTGCACAATTTCTTCACATCTTTGCCAACACTTGTTGTTTTTTACTTTTTATTTGTTGTTGTTGTTGTTGTTGTTGTTGTTGTTGTTAGGAGCCTTCCTAATGGATGAGGTAATTTGGCTCTTGTCTTATGTATATTCCTTAAATGACCTATCAGGTCTTGGAGGACAAGAATAATTCTTATCCTTTGTGGTACCTTCAGTGTTAATATGATGTTTGCCATATAGTGTGTGCACAATAAATATCTATAGCACAAAACTAGGTATTTTCCATATGGTGGTTTAAAAAATGCCTGCAAATTCTTTGTCACTCTTCTGATTACTGATTATTCTTCTTTTGAATGTGGGTCAGGCTTACTGATCTTCTGACAAATAGAATGTAGGGGAAGTGATGCTATGTAACTTCTGAAGCTGGGTCATAAAAGTCTTGTATGTGGTTCTTGCTCTCGGATCACTCACCGTGGAGGAGGTCAGTTGTTGTGTTGTGAGGACAGTCCAACAGGCCTCTGTAGTGGTCCATTCTCAGCTTCTTTCTTGTTGCTGTGTGAATGGGAGATGGGGCTTTCTGTTTGCCATGTTAGTCCTTCTCTCCACCATTTTGTGCAGAGGAACTGAGGCCTATCCCCTACCAACAACCTGCATCTTAGAAGTAGATCCTCAGTCCTCTAGCCCCAGTCAAGCCTTCAGATGACAGTAGCCCAGCCAACATCTGTCTGCAAACCCATAAGCAACTCTTCAGTTCTCAAGTTTCTGACTCTGAGAAACTCTGAGGGAGATAATAAGTATCTAATTTGTTTTAAGCCACTCTTTTTGGGGATAATTTGTTACACAGTGATGAATAAGTAATATGCTCCTATTTTACTGATAATTGAATTGATGCTTGTGGACATGAAGTAGGTGCTCTGAATCACAGAGCTAATAAGTGGAAGTACTGAATCTCAAATGCACAGCTCTAAGCTGCTAGATGCCGTGACCTTTGCAGTGCAATTGTTGTCTCTAGGGAATGTGCTATGGCCCTTACTAGAAGAGTCCGTCTGGCATGGTACCATGTAGCAGGGCCACAGCATTGCTACTCTGGGTTTCACATCTTGGGCTGGGTCTTGAATCCCCTCCTCATTACTAATCTTCAGATAGTTGGAAAAAGGAGTAATTAGTAGTTTTATCTAAACAACAACAACAATGACAAAACCCCTAGCTTCTTTTTTGGCCTTTTCTCTTTGGTTGTTATCTCACTTTCTCGCTTCTCTAGAGTCATCTTTACCCCAGTCAATCATTGGACAACAAACCTCTCTTGCTCCTGGTTGGATCCTGCCAAGGGTTCTGTGTGGGGAGACTCTGCCCGCAGGGCCCCCCACCCCGGCTTCCATAAATGAGAATAAGTCTACCAAGACATGATCTGCTTGGGGAGGAAAGGTGGCTGATTTCTCAAAGGAGAAGGGCCAAAAGCTTTTTCCTCAATGGGCTTTTGTGTTCGTTTGCACAGGAATACAGGTACAGCTTATTAATCATTGTCAGGCAGTAAGAATCAAACAATAGATAAAGAATTTTGAGGGCCTATTCTGAGTCAGGGTCTATTAGCTAAAGGGCTACAAAACTCTGGGAAACAAACTCATTTCCTGCTCGGACCCTTATCATTTAAGTAAGAACATTCTTAGCAAAGCAGGTTTCACAGGATTTTATACTTTCTTAGGCCTGATCACCCGGGGAGCTTGCCCTTTCCAGCACAGGGCTGCACCACCCTCTGTCGTTGTTTCAGGATTAAGTCAGGTAGGGGAAGTAAGGCAGGCAAGAGATTAGGAGATTTCTCTCAGGCAACATGAGGACTCAGGCTTTGTCAAAGCTGAGGGGTGAGGGTACATCACCCCCTTTTGCTGTAGCCCCCCAAGTTCTTCCTTGGGGGCCTTCCACATGATTGTGCCTGTCTTAGATCATTTCCCCCTTGGGGAATCTTATCTGTCATTGGCTAACTGACCAAGCACTGGGGGGTCAGTTATGGATGAAGTAAAAGGAGCAGAAGTGGTGCTCCTGCCAGGGAGATAAGCTTTGTCTCCTTAGTGACTTATGGTCCAAAGGTTGCCCACTTAGCCTTGGCCTTGGGGCAGGGGGCAGGGGGGGGGGGGGGGCGGTTATGGCTTCTGAAACCAGGCAGGGTGGTTCCCAACAGTTCTGTAAAACAATTAAGCTTCATTTCAGGGTAAGCTAATTCTTTGACAGCTTTCCACAGTGGAAAACCATCATCTGTATAGGCTCAGAGCACTAGGGCTGCTGGGCTGAGGTGTGGCAGTTGTCCCTGACTAGTACTCATTTTGTCTTCATGCCCTGGTGTCTAGATCTCCCTGACCCTCTGTCTTCAATGGGGTTGGGTCATGCACTTAAATCCTTCCCCCTTCCTCTCTCATTGCTCTCCTCTTGGTTTCTCTGCTTCACTGACTTGCTCCTATTTCAGGCACCACTTTGTTCTTGGGAAGTCAGCCTCTTCTCCTCCAAAGATCAGTTCACTCATCTGTATAATGTCTATAAGAACACCTACTTAGCAAGGTTATTTTGAATGTTAAATGAGAGGACATAGGGAGAGCTTCCAACATGGTGTCTGGCACAAGGTCTGTGTTCCTAGATGAGAGCTTTTATCACGGTAGTGTTTCTACCCCTTCCACTGTAAACTGTTTGTAATGGAAAAGGAACTTTCCATAATTCTCTCTCAGCCCATTATGGGAGATCCTATGCTATTTTTCAGGTTGTCTAAAACTAACTTTCTTTCTTTCTTTCTTTCTTTCTTTCTTTCTTTCTTTCTTTCTTTCTTTCTTTCTTTCTTTCTTCCTTCCTTCCTTCCTTCCTTCCTTCCTTCCTTCCTTCCTTCCTTCCTTCTGTTCCTTTCTTCCTCCCTTCCTCCCTCCTTCCCTCCCTCCCTCTTTCTCTCTCTTTTTCTCTCTTTCTCTTCCTCCCTCCCTCCCTCCCTCCCTCCCTCCCTCCCTCCCTCCCTCCCTTTCTTTCTTTCTTTCTTTCTTTCTTTCTTTCTTTCTTTCTTTCTTTCTTTCTTTCTTTCTTTCTTTCTCTCTCTCTCTCTCTCTCTCTCTCTCTCTCTTTCTCTCTTTCTTTCTTGCAATTTCTTTCTTCTTTGTCACTATAGCAGCTATTGCATTTTAGATCTGCCATTTGGGATTCAGCTTGCTCTTCCACTCTCCTGAGCCACTTGGCACCAAACTTCCCCCTCTCACCTTTTGTTTTTGTCTGTCCTCTTGTCTAGGTTTTCACTGCCCTCCCCATGAACCCCTCTGCCATCTGCCCTCACCTGGCCCAGCTGTTTTTAGGTCACCTAATCCTCAATGATTATTCCCTTCACAGGTAACCAACAAATGGCTGTATTTGCCAAGAAACTCTCACAGGTGCCTCCTCTGTCTCTGAAAAATACTTGACACTGATGTTACTACAACGCTGGCTTGTACAGATACCGCCTCCTAACTCCTGATCCTGGATGTCTCTCACCAGCTCATTAAGGGACATATCCTCCTGAAACACACCACCTGCAGTCCTGTGCAATGATAATGAGAGAATGTTCAAAGTCGAGCTATTGATTATAGAGTCCAGAAGACCCCAGAAGTTCCCAGGGACAGCCTGAAGGACACATCTGACCCATTCAGAGTTTTATCACTAGTTTACAAAGTCTCTGGGGACTGTTCCTTTCTATCCATTTGATTAGAGGAACTTATTCATGACCTGTTAGCATTTTAGATTCCATTTATTTACCTTTAGAGGAAGGGTAAGGGAGGGAGAAAGAAAGGGAGAGAAACATCAACGTGTGGGAGACACATCAATCCATTGCCTCTCACACACCCCCAGTTGGGGACCTGGCCTGTAACCCACTCATGTGCCCTGACTGGAATCGAACCAGCAACATTTCAGTTCTCAGGCTGTGGCTCAGTCCACTGAACCACACCAACTAGGGCTCAACCTGCTTTTTTAGAAGGTTCTCCTCTGTGGGTTTCACTGACTTGAGGGCAGAGATTGTGTCTCATTGGCTTTTGCACCTGCTAGGCCCACCCAACCAGCTAACACTTTAGACTGAACTTAGAAATATTTTTTCCATCTTCAATACACTCTTCCTAGAATTAGAAGTTAAAAATGATATCTTAGAGAAAAAAATATTTGTCTACTCCCCCAATCCCTTTTCCTTAAATTCAAGTTGAGAGACTTTCAGGCACAAAAAAGTCCCAGATGGAAATATGGAATAAAAGAAATTCACTTTCTGTTTTGGTAGAAGTTTGCTCTAAGTGCTCCAATAACCCAATGACCTTAGGCTGCACTGGTGTTTTCAGGTGACCAGAGTAGGTGGGGGGGCGTAAAAGATGGGGCAGGGACCCAAGGCGGTCATTGTCACAGGAAGGCAGTTGTACAGGGCCAGACCTCCTTCATTTTTTTGCCTCTGCCAAACAAAACTAGTTGTTTGATGTTGAGTAAGTTATTTAACTGGACTAAACTTTAGGTTCTTCCTCAGAAAGGGTGAGAATGATTCCTCTTTCACTTGGCTGTTTAATTATATAGATGTGAGAAATATCCAAACCTGCAGAGAATTTTTATAAGAGTTTATTTGACCCTGGCTGGCATAGCTCAGTGGATTGAGCATGGGCTGTGATCCAAAGTGCCACAGGTTCGATTCCCAGGCAGGGTACATGCCTGGGTTGCAGGCCATGACCCCAGCAACCATACGTTGATGTTTCTCTCTCTTTCCCTCCCTTGCTTCTCTAAAAATAAATAAATAAAATCTTAAAAAAAAAGAGTTTATTTGAGTCCGGACTGACCACACATGTTGGGGAGCAAGATCTCAAATGCTACAGAGAGTAACAGTTTTGCAGTTTCTTTTATTCATTTGAAATTAAGGGGGGGGGGGTGCATAAGGAAGATTACCTGAAGGTGGAAGAAGGCAAGGCAGAAATTGAGTTATGCGACAGTTAAGATTCCGTGCCCTCTTGAGGGTGGTCCAATTTAGGGGGAGAGGTCTGAAGACAGGCATTTCAAAAGTGTGTTAACCTAGGTTTACAAAAACAATGGGCAGGGCTTGCTTAGGGCAAAGATAAACCTTCTATTAAATAAATTCTCTGCCTGGGGTGTGGGTACCCACCAGTTAGGAATTTTTGATCACATCACCCTGTGAGGTTGATGTCCATAGAACCCCTTTTATGTCCACAGTTGGAGTGATGTCACACACAAGGAGCACCTGGGACTGAGTGGGTGCCCAGGGAATGGCTGCAGGAGTGAGGGCAGGCAGATGTGTCCTTTTCAGTTGCCTGGGTTTTTCTAGCTATGGATGAACTCTGTCTGTCTGATCACTCTTGAGCTGGGATAAACATTGAATTTCAGACAAGGTTATATGATTCTACAGGGCACAGCTGAACAAAGCCTACTTTACTACCTATTTTATAGCCTGTGACTTTTAATGGCTCCTGCAGTTGACAGCCGTTCTCCCTGAAGCCAAAGTGAACTAGTTATCCCACAGTTTATTTTGCATTTAAATAGCACTTTGCATTTTCAAGGCCCTCAACAATCACTAATTCATTCCTGGCCCTACTTTCTTTTGTTTATTTATTTATTTACTTAGGTTTGCAGGGTGGGGAGCTGGCTGAACTCAGAGATCTGCCTGGTCACAGAGACCTGTTCAGGGAGTTGTGATCCTGTTCTTTTTCACATCCTGGTTCTGCACTAAGTTTACTGTAGTGTGTTATTTCTCACTGCTCAAGGATCATCAGGCAAGATCAAAGGACTTTTGGGTCTTTGGGAAAAGATTCCCAAAGTAAGTGTCTGCTAGAATTGCTCTTACTTCATTTTGAGAAATTCTAGAGGAAATGCACATGTCCTAGCCCTCAAACCTTAGGAGTTTGAAATGCCACATTGATTCTAAGGAGAGTTATCTCAAGCAAGCAGTTGAGTCTGTCTGCCATCACTTTGAGTCTACTTGGCTGTTGTTTAGATGTTGACTAGGGCAAAACAGCCAATCAGATTGGCCCCTTCTCTCACAGAAAGAATCCATTTTATAAGACAATCACCCTCCCTCTGAAGTCAGAAATGATCCACCTATTGCTCCCTAAATGCCCATTGCTTCCAGGACCTACCCTCCTTTTCTTTTCCTCCAGGCCAACAGCCCTACTGTCTCCTGTTCTGTCTTCTGCCCTCCCTGGCCCATCCCCACCAGTGTCAAAGTGTTGGTTTTCAATAAGAAAAAAATTAATATTCATATCAGAATCAAATTATTTTCCATGAACAGTCAGTTCAGAGGTGAATTTGTAGTTTCATCCATATGCTACTGCTACCAAAAACATTTTAAGTATCTCTGTGGTTTCTGTTATTCAGTTTTGTTGAGAGCTTTTTCTTTTGCATCATTTGCTCTTCTAGTTCATTCCTGGTTCCTCCCTCTCACCCCAAAAAGCCTACTTTGAAGATGACTACCTCCATTTTAATAGTGAGCTTTTAGAGAGTGCTGTATCTTAGTTCTGTGGTAATCTGCTTCTGATGGGGAGGGAGATAGAAGGAAACTAAGCCAGTTCTTATCCTCTAGGTAAACCTATATCAGCATAAATACTAAAATGCTAGAATGAGGGGCTCTGGTTACTCCTTGAGCCTAGAATTGTGCCTTAGCCTCCCTTTTGTCATTGTCATATTCTCATGGTGCCTTGCTAAAGGCCAGTGTCAATTTTCTATTGATGTTTTCATTTTCTGGAGATTATTCAACTATGGTTAGGAGGGTTGATCAATATCTTTCACCAAGAACTTCAGGGTCTTTGAACTGTTCTTTTGGTATTATTTATTTTTCTGTCTGAAGAGTAGTTTCCTTTAAGCAAACTCCAAGGACAAACGTGGGCATTTGGAGAATGACAGGTGAATGGTTGGTTAGCAAGATAGGTTGGAGAGATAACTGCAATTCTTGCTTTTTACAGAAGCACAGGGACACTATTACACTGTCTCTGAAAAGGGGGTTAAATGTGAGGTTACTATCTCCAGAATACCAAGTATTTTTATGAGATTTAAAAAGATCTGAGGATGAAAAAAATGCCTCACAAATTTGCAAGTTCCCTGAGCTATATTTGAATGTGACGTCCAGGTAGACAAAATGAACTCAAGAAAGGGGGGAGGCATCCCAATGAACAATTCATAAGCTGAAAAACACTTATCAAGAAGCTACTATCAATCAAGCATTGGTAACACTAAGAATCAAGCATTGGTAACAACAGAATACCTGTCCTCAAGTTCTCAAGTGATTATAGGATGAGATAAAAATTATGATAGAAATATGTATAAAGCACAGAGTAACTTTTTCCAGAAAAGGGAGGACAATGAACTCAATGTTCCTAGGGTGATGATAATTGTGAACTAGGTGTTTTTTTTAAAAATAATTTTATTTATTGATTTGAGAGGGAGAGAGAGAGAGAGAGAGAGAGAGAGGATGGGAAAGAGAGAGAAAGAGAGAGAGGGAGAGAGAGAAATATCAATTTATTGTTCCATTTATTTATGCATCCATTAGCTGTTTCTTTCTTTCTTTTTTTAAGTTTTATTTTAGAGAGTGTGGAAGGGAGGGAGAAAGAGAGGGAGATAAACATTGATGTAAGAGAGAAACATCTACTGGTTACTCTCCGTAAGTGCTCTGGCTGGGGATAGAGCCTGCAACCCAGGCATGTGCCCTGACCAGGAATCAAGCTGGTAACCTTTGGTTTGTGGGATGACACCCAACCATCTGAGCCATCCCAGGCAGGGCAGGTTGTTTCTTGTATGTATCCTGACCAGGATCGAACTCACAACCTTGGCCTATTGGGACGATGCTCTAACCGTCTGTATTACCTGGCCAGAGATGAACTAGGTCTTAAAGGACAGATAGGAGGCCACCAGCTGGGCAAAATGGGACATTTTAGGCATGAAATTTCATGATGTTTAGGGAACTCTATGATTGGACTGCATAATGAAAAGGGGAGAAGAGAGCAAAGTTACATTGAGATTTTTGGATTTGATTCCTTTAGGTGAAGGAGAATTAACAGAGTTTTAAGTGATATGATCAAATTGCTTTGCTTTAGTTTATGAAGCAGCTCTGTATCAATGCTTCAAATAGAACTCACTCATAGTTTTTGTCTGGTAACTCCTCATTCTGCTTTGCATGATTGTGGTTCTGTTATTAGTAGTTTATTAATACCTATATTATTCATGGACTGATGGGAGCTTTGGGACTTGTCTCAGCTTTGCTGGGGCATTTGGCTAATTCTTAGAATCATATAAAGGTAAGCTAAATTACAGACTTTAGTAGGAATTTAAGCTATATTTTATGTAATAAAGGAAGAGAGAAAGGAAAAATATTTAATATGTTACTAATAAGTGTATTTGATGGCAATTCTGTGTGTGCGATACAAAGAGGGATGTTCTTTCTCTCTCTGTCTCTAAAATCAAAGTTTTCACCACTGCATTCTCTTCACAGTCTTCACAATAACATTCACAAGGAGAAAGCTGCTGATAAAATACTTTCTTCTTCAATTTCATATAGTTTTATTATAGATCTCATAAACTAGAGGATTAAACATGACCTAGAGGAATATTGCCACATAGCCATCAGTTGAAGAACACATATATAAAAGTCTACAGATTATGAAGCAAATTCTTACCCTTAGATGTAATGCTGAACATGCTTAAAAACTGACTGATAACTTAGTTCCCTAGATGTTTCTTTGGTTAGATGCCCAGCAAATGGTACCTTTAAATAAAAACTGAAATAAAGCTGGGAAGTGCTATTCAGCACGTTTTGAAAGGACTCAAGTTTCCTCACCTTTTCCATGTTGAATAATAGTAATAAGGCAAAATGCTTTTAACCTAGAGGAATGGACAAATGCAAGAAAATTACATTGATAGGTGCTAATGGCAATGATACCAATGGTATCTAATAATCTAGTATAGAGTATTAGAGAACCACATCGTAGGCATCCCTAATCCACTCCAGGGAGGGCTCAATTAAGGAGTTAGTGAGAAGGTATTACTTGATTATTGAAGGGCTGCTACAGTTTTCATGAACATAAGAGGAGGATATAGTAGAATGCCATGATAGGAAAGAGAACTGCTATTAAAACTCACTGTTTTATCTGTGTGTGCAATAGGGTTAATTACCTCACCATTCAGAACTCTGGTTAGCTCGTCAGTTAAATGGACATGAGAATACCTAGCTCATTGGAGGGTTGTGAGGACTACATACCTTTCTGAGGTAGTATTATTATAGCGGTCATCGGTGAGGGCTCTGGAGTCAGACGATGTACTGGCTTACATAGTGCACCTGCAAAATTCACACCTACTCAGAACCTCAGAATGTGATCTTATTCAGAAATGAGATCTTGGCAGATGTGATTAGCCAAGTTAAAATGAGGTCATATTGTATAATAATACTACTTTTAAAAACTGGAAATTAAAAGTGCTGACCAGGATGTGGAGAGATTGGAACCTTTGTACACTCCTGGTCGAATGTAAAATGGTGTGGCTTCTGTGGAAAACAGTGTGGTGGTTCCTGGAAAAGTTCAGCGTAGAATTACCCATATGACCCAGGAACTCCATTCTTAGTTATATACCTAAAATACTTCAAGACAGAAATTGAGGCAGATACTTGTATACAAATTTTCATAACAGAATTATTCACAATAGCAAAAAAGTGAAAACAATCTGAGAGTTCATCAGTAAAAGAACAGATAAACAAAATGTCTATATCTAGACAATGGAAGTAACAAGAAGGAATGTGGTTTTGATATGTGTCACAGGGATGAACCCTGAGAACATTATGTTAAGTGAAAAGAGCTAGACACAGAGACAAGTGTGTATGATTCCAGTGACATGAGGTACCTAGAACAGGCAAATTCGTAGAGACAGAAGTAGTATAGTGATTACCAGGAGCTGGGAAGAGGGGAGAATGGGGAGTTATTGCTTCATGGGCATACAGTTTTTGTTTAGGGTGATGAAAAGGCTTTGGAAATAGGTAGTGGTGATGGTTGTGCAACACTGTGAATGTAATTAATGCCATTGAATTAAACACTTAAAAATGGTTAAAATGGCCAGTTTTGTTATATAGTAGTCCCCCCACCCTGATCCACAGTTTCACTTTCCATGGTTTCAGTTACCCATGGTCAACCCCAGTCTGAAAATATTAAATGGAAAATTCCAGAAATAAACAATTTCTAAGTTTGAAATTGCATGCTGTTCTGAGTAGTGTGATGAAATCTTGTGTCATCCGGTTCTATTCCACCCAGGAAGTGACTCATCTTTTGTCCAGCATCTCCACGCTGTATATCTCTACTTACCTCTTAGTCACTCAGTTTAACTGTCACTGTATGCTGGTGCTTGTATTCAAGTAACTCATGTTACTTAATAATGGCCCGAAGCACAAGAGTAGTGATGCTGACAATTCAGGTGTGGCAAAGAGAAGCTGTAAAGTGCTTCCTTTAAGTGAAAAGCTGTGTATGAATAGAAAAAAACATAATATGTATCGGCTTCACTACTGCCCGTGGTTTCAGGCACCTACTAGGGGTCATGGAATGTGTGCCCCACAGATAAAGGGGGACTACTCTATGTACTTTACAAAATAAAAAGAGCTGAGGTTATTCTGGATTAGGGTGGGCCCTAAATCCAATCACTGATGTCCTCATAGGAAGAGATGGAGAGACACGTAAAGAGAATACCATATGAAGTTGGAGACTGCGATAGGAGTGATGTGCCTACAAGGCAAGGAATGCCAACACTGCCAGCAGCCACCAGGAGCTGGGAGAGCCATGGGGCCGACTTTCCTCAGGCTTCCACAAGGAGCCAGCTGTGCCAACAACTTGATTTTAGATCACTTGCCCCCAGAACTGTGAGAGAATACATTTCTGTTGTTGCAAGCCATCAGTGTGGTACAGATGACCTAGGTATAAATCCTCACCCTGCCACTTCTTATATTTGCGAATTTAGGTAACTGACAACTTCTCTGAGACCCGGTTTCCTTGTCTGTGAAAATGATATACCTCTTGGGTTATTAGGAAGCTCAAATGAGATGCAGGCATAAACTCTCAACATAGTGCTTGGTGTGTAGTAATTGCTCAATAAATGTGAGTTATTAATAACAATTATAATAATAAATAGCAACACAAGGAAATGAGAATTGACTCTCAGGAGAGGCTGGCATGGCAGCCCCTATGCCAGTAGAAGTGGTTTGAAAATCAAAAGGCTTTATTTTAAGAAAAATATTTTTTCCCATTCTCATCACAGAAAAAATGGTAGGGACAATGTGTGTTATTTGGGCTGGCATCACTGAAATGGATATGAAAGTTGAATGATTTGTTTCTCAGGCTCTGAGAGGCTTAGAGTAATTGACAAACTCATTGTCTTCCTTCTAACCACCTCCCTGCCTTGCTGTTACACCTCCCCAAACACCCACGTCGGCTGTCACATCAAGAAGAGAGCTGCTTTCTTACAAGTGTGCTCTTTCTGCCCAGCATCACAGGGGAAGGTGTCTCAGTTGCACAGGTGTGAGCCTGCTGTCCAGGTGCTCTACACAAATTACAGACCCTGCTCAAACACCAGCAAAGCCAGAATTACTTGCTGTAGAATTAAATGGGGAGTATATTTGATTTCATTTGGTGATAAATGAGAAAGAGAAAATCCATTTTTCAAAGAGCAGCCTAACATCCTTGATGTACTATAAAATGGAGCTAAATCCACGGGTGCGTGGGAAGCTTTGGGGATGGATCAGTGGGATAGCAATAGCAGTTGTCTATTGCCTCTGGTTAGATTAGCTGTGATCTCCTCCAACACACTCACTGTCAGCATCGGCATTAACACGTCTGCCTCTTACAGGTGCTGTGTTGGGATGGTTAAGTGTACATGTTCCCTGGCACTTGCAAAAATTTACAGAGAGGAATCCACAGGTTTGTCCAGGCCCAGCTTCTTTTCTTAGTTGTCTCCTTCATTAGTGGGCTCTACGATATACAAGGGGTTTCAACATGGGTCCTCTAACATGGTCCTCAAAATAGCCTTGGAGCTATGATAGGACTGGTCTTATTATCTCCACACTGCATGCAAAGGCTCTGCTTCTCAGAAAGGTTAAATGACTTGTCAAGTTCAAAGTGCTAGTACTGGTTGCCCAGTGTGTCCAGCAACAAGATGGGCTTCCCATAGTCAAAGTCCTAGAAGCCAGAGGCAGGTAACATTAATCTGTCCTGAAGGAAAGTTGACAGAGGCACCAGATACATGCTCTCAGTGGTGAACAGTGGAGGCTCAGAGCTGCGCCCAGGGCAAGTAAAGGTGAGAGCTGGCAGGTCAGAGTGGTCACATAGGCAGGGGTGGTATAGGGGAGAGAGCAGAACTGGAAGGGGAACTCGGAAGGCATTGTTAATTCTTAAGTCCTGTTTTGGACACCAGAGATGGAGGCTTTCACCTTCTTCCAGCATGGATTTGCAGGGGCAGGTTGAGTCCACGGGAGAGGGCTGATCAAGGGTGCTGCGGTCTGGGCCCTTGGCCCGTCAAGTTCTGCACACCTGACACCCTGCTATGTCCTCTGCATAGGCCGATTGCTGTCTCCAGGAGTTCTCCAGACTTAGACCCTCTACCACATCTTCGAGCACATTATTGGGTACTGTATATTGAATTGCTTGCTGACTGTCCCACAGACACCACACCTTACATGCCTGTGTTTTTTTCCCCTCTCATTGCTCTTTGCATAAAACAAACTCCTAATATGCTTACCAGACCTTTCCCTCTGGCTACCTCTCTCTGGCCACTGTGCCCCTGTCTTCTCTGCCCCAGCCATCCTGGCCTTCTTTCAGTTCCTCTTGGCATTGCTTGCTCATCTTTCATCTCAGTTTAGAAGTTACTTGTTCAGAGAAGCATTCCCGGAATCTCTGTCAGGATGTCTGCCTTAAAAAAAATAAAATTATGGTAAAAAATACACAACATAAAATTTACCACTTTATCACTTTTTAAATTAAATGTATTGGGTGATATTTGTTAACCACATTAGATAAGTTTCAGGTGTACAACTCTGTAATACATCATCTGTATTCATGTGCTTACCACCCAGTCTAGTCTCCCTTCACCACTGGATATTTGACTTCCTTCACCCTCTTCATCCTCGTCCCGACCTCTTCTCCTCCTGCACCTATTTCTGTTGTCTATGAGTTTGTTTGTTTGTTGCTTTCTACTTTATATACTGTGTAAGAGTGAAACCGTATGGTTCTTGTCCTTTTCCATCACCATTTTAACCATTTTTAAGTGTAAATACAGGTCAGTAGTGTTGTTTATTTATACTGTGTAAACTATCAACAGAACTCTTCTCATTTTGCAAACTGAAACTCTGTACTCACTAAACAATAACTCCCCACTCCCCACTCTCCCTGGGCCCTAGCAGCCGTGATTCTATTTTCTGTCTTCCAGAATTTGAGAACTCTAAGAATCTCATGTAAGTGACATCATATAGTATTTGTCTTTCTGTGACTGGCCTGTTTCACTTAGCTTAATATCCTGAAGGTTCACCCATATCATGGCAGAGTTTTCCTCCTTTTTAAGGCTGAGTAATATTTCATAGTATGAGTATACCACATTTTGTTTCTCCATTCATCTGTGGGTGGACACTTGGGTTGCTTCCACCTCTTGTCTATTAGGAATGATGTTTCTATGAACGTGGGTGCACAAATATCTCTTCCAGGCCCTGCTTTCAATTCTTTTGGATATATAGCCTGAAGTAGGATTGCTGGATCATATGGTAATTCTACGTTTAAGTTTTGGAGGAATCTCCTTACCGTTTTCCACAGAGACTGTACCATTTTACATCCCCACCAAGAGATCACAAGGGTCTAATTTTTCTTTTCCTTTTTAAATTTCTACACAGAGGGTCTTCTGTTGTAGTTAAGTCCTGGGCACAGCTAACATTCTAATCAGGAATATACACTTAGTTAAAGCCAATCACCAATATACAAGGTCAACGACCTTTCTCATTAGAGCCTCACAATTAACTATATCTTTTGGATTATAAGACACACTTTTTTTTACCACATTTTTTGCTTCAATTTTTTTTCCCTATTTCTCTCCTCTAAAAAACCTAAGGTGCACACCTAAGATGCACCTAGGTTTTCGAGGAGGGAAATAGGAAAAAAAAATTTTGAAGCAAAAAATGTGGTAAAAAAGTGAGTCTTATAGTCTAAAAAAAAAACGGCATGTGCCCCCAACATTTGCAGGGCCCCAGGATAAGAGTATACAGGGTCCAGCAGAAGTAACACCTGCTGGAGTGTGGTTGGTAGGGTAATAATAAGGGTGTAATAATTTATAGTTTTAATTTGAACATTTCACCTGAAATGTCATATGGTGTGCTTGAGTGTGATATTTTGTTACAGAATTACATGCTTATGATTTTTTAATAAAGGGTTTTGTAATAAAGAGGAGCATTGTTTGTACAGGGGCCCTGTACATGGTGGCTCAAGGACCATGCACCTAAATATTGAAAAGTTACAGGCCATAACTAACGAGCTGCTACATAATAATTTTTTATCCTCTAACTTGTCAAATATATCATCATTACCTATCAAATTTATAAAGCTGAGGTTTTTATTTGACTAAAAGTTGGCAATGTATCCAAGGGAACTGAACATGATCGGGATCACTCACGTCAGTGTTCTACGGATGGGCTGGCGGTGTTCGGACCAGCAGCAATGCAAAGATTCATGTCCCGCAGAAACATGCTGTAGAGGTTCAGAACAACTCACCCCAAGATGTGCCTCTATGGTCTGGAGGGTTTTTTTCAGCTAAAGACAACAGAGACCCTGCTCAGGAGAAACTTCTCCCCGCCCCTTCACCTTTACCTACTTAGGAGACTTTAAATTTAGATTAGGGACCTTTCCCATAATAAGAATTTTCACCAGAAATAACTTTTTATGACCTACCTATATGGCAGGGCAAACTGCTAATTACTGAACATCTGCTCTTCTGATCATCCTACAGTGACCTCCCTCCCTCTGAAGCCCCAAGATGCCTTACCGCGTCCTTAGTGCAGAGTGCCACTCATGCCTCATTTTCACTCTCTGTCCCAGGACCTCCCATGTATGTGGGGTCTCTGACTTTGTCATGTATGTGGGATTTCCACATCTACATGTGTAATTAAATTTGGTTGTTTTCTCTTGTGAATTTGTTTCATATAGATTTAATTATTAGACCAGTCAAAACAATATTCAATGGTAGAGAGTAAAGTTTCCTCTTCCCCCATGATACATGGATTCTCTAACAGTTATTTTTTCTTAATTTTGTTTCAGTAAAATCACTATTTTGCTATGTTCATAATTTTTATGTAATTTGTGTTTTATGGATGGTGATACTATATTACATTTTGAGTGTATTTTTATCACAAAAATGTAATGGAAAGTAATGCTAAAAATGGAAAAATTAAGATTATTTTTCACATCTTTGAAGTTTTTTCCCTAAAAATCAAAATTATCAAATGCAAAAGGCAAAAATGAAAATTATAGTGTCTGAAAATTTTTAAATACAAATTATTTAAGACATTTAAACATTTTTTTGAAAATTTATGTATGTCTCACTCAATGTTTTATAAAAGGAAAATATTTGCAGTTTTAGTGTTCTTTCTCTATCCAGTTGCCTATGTTGAAACTCAGTATCACTGAATCAGCATCATGGTACTTATCTCCTACAAATATACATTTGTATATTTAACAGTCACATGACTTGTTTAGTATTGTGGAATGTTCCTCGACTGTCAAGTGCAACAGTTGGAAAAAACACGTTAATTTTCAAGTAGCTTTGGAACCACCAGTTGGAACACAGAGACAAGATACTCCATTATGCAAAAATCTATGGCATTTACGCAGTTTGAGAGGAAGTTTCAGACAAACTGAAACTTTTCTGAGTCTTCTGCCTCTCAAGTTCTCCCAGCACTTTGAAGCAGGGTCTGTGGTTCATGTTGGCAGTGCCTCAGTCCACAGTTCTTCATCTTTACCTTTTGAGGGAATAAAGAAGGGCAGCAGAGAGGCACTTCTCTAGGCCTTGAGTGCAATTCATCAGGAGACTGTAATGGGGCTGGGGCAGGGACTTCTAGCCCATATTTCTGAGGCTGTTTCTGATATGGGCTTATGCCAATGCCAATTGCTTTTCTAAGTAGCATAGTGAATGTTGGAAATGGGGGTTGATTAGCTTGATGAATGCTAGAAATGGCTTCTGGAGAAATTACAGGTACTCAGTGTCTGTGTGTTGGTTAAAATATCTTGGAGACTTCCTAACTTGCAGGAATGGAGTGTAAGAATGTAGAGGCCCACAGCCTGTACCTGTGGTAATAGCTCCTGAGGTTTGATTCCCAAATAGTCCTGTGCCCAGTCACAGGTCTGGAGGACTTCTGGCTGCTGCCTGATGCCAGCTGCAAGATGGTAAAGAATGAACTGTTCTTACACCTGAAGGGATACAGAGCAGGGACCCCTTGGGCATACAGAAGGATTTCAAGAAAATGCATTGTGCTTATTTGCTAATAAAAGTACATGAGATGTCAGTGTGTATGGCAGAATTTGGTCTGAGACTGGCTTTCCCCATTATTTAGTAGTGAGATTGTAGGAGCATCACCAACCTTCACATGATTCAGAACCTGAATTACAGCTAACCAAATTTGCTTTGGTCAGTTTTAAAACACCCTCAACCAGCCCTGACTAATATGGCTCAGTTAGTTGGATGTCATACTGTGAAGCAAAAGGTTGCTGATTCAAATCCTGGTCAGGGCACATGCCTGGGTTGCAGGTTTGGTCCCAGTTGGGGGCATGTGCCAGAGGCAACTGCTTAATGTTTCTCTCTCACATTGGTGTTTCGCTCCCTCTCTTTCTTCTTTCCCACCTCTCTAAAAATTAAATAAATAAAATCTTTATAAAAATAAAAAAAATAAAACACCCTCAACTAGGTATGTAACTCTAGACTTTTCCCTTGTAATATTAGACAATGTGAATGGTGTGTGTGTGTGTTCCTTGTGGTAGATTTCATATACAATGCCTAATGATTACCGTTTGCAACTACTTTGGGGTTTAAAAAAATAATATTTGATTTGTTAGAGTTAAAAGTTAAACTATGTTAAAAAAACTTAGTTTTCTTAATCATTTAACTTTTAATTATGAATCTTACCCTTCCGGTTATAACTCTAGTAGATTTTTACAACCTATAAGAAGCTTTGTAAATTTATTATATTTCCTTAGACATTTTAGCTGCATTTACAGATTTAATATGTTAAATTTTCTTTTTAAGTATGTTGATGATCTGAATAACAAAACCTTCCCAAGTGTTTATATAATAGTTTACATAATTGTTTTATAATTCTAATAATTAAACTTATGAATAAGGCAAATTTTAAGTTTTTTTGAAATGTTTTACAACTAATTACAAATAATAATATTTAATTTAACAAATTCCACAAGAAATATTTGGTGAACACCTGTTATGGGTTCCTTGCACTGGGTGCTTGAACCTCATTGGTAAACAAAGCAAAATTCTTGCTCCTGTTAAGTTTACATTCTAGTTAAAGGAAAGGACAATAAATAATAAATATATACATTAAGTAGTATGTCAGAAGGGGGTGAGCGTTTGGAAAGAGAAAGAAGGGTTAGAGGGATCAGTATGGGGGTGGAGAAGGGACAATTGTATTAAGTTGAGTGGTTAGGTCTCACTGAGGAGAAATTTGAGCAAAGGCTTGAAGGGGTGAGCAGCCTGCTTAACATCATAAGTCAAAATCAGTTTCTCTATTATGCATCTTAAATCAGAATTGCAAGGCCAATCTACAAAATTATTTGCCAGATTCTTTTACATAGCACAAAACCTCATGCATTGCTAAATTTAACATAAAATATTAATATTGTGGGTTTCACTTACTTCATTAATTCTAAACCTTCCCAGTGTTAAAAGACACTTTCTCACTAAGGAAAAATGGATTTTCCTAACTGGGGGAGGGGTGCTGTCTCAGTACACTAATGTTGCCTTGCAACCAGAGAAATATTTGGCCAAGACAAAGAGTTTGATTTTTGCCTATGGCATTGATGGGGCTCAGTGAACCATTTTTAGCATCATCATGACCTGGATTCTGTATCTTGCTAAGGTGTTGTTTTCACAGAGTTTCTTTGATTGAAGCATTTGTTACTTATTTTCCTGTGTGATTTTAATCTGCAATGCTCATCCCAGTTTGAGGTTACTTTCTTCAATGCTTGGTAGGATTTTGCCTTTCTCTGGCTCTCCTAAAGCATTTTCATGTCTTCTCATCTGACCCTGTGGTCATTTTAAAAATTGGCTGCATATTCTCAGACACACTTTCCATTAAGAGTCAGGATCTATGTACCCTCCACTCAGATCTGAGCTTGGGGTGTACTTCAACCAACCAAAAGAGAACCACAGACTTCTATGTGACTTTTAAGGCTAAGTTATGGAGGACCATGCAGGTTCCACTTTGCTCAGCAGAACGCTTGGTCTTGAAGATGTGATTCACCATGTAAAGAGCTCTGATTGCTCTGAGGCCACCATGTCATTTGGAGAGGCCCCGTATAGGTGCTTCAGTCAACAGGTTCCAGCTGAGACTTGAATCATTTCAGCTAAGGTACCAAACATTTGAGTGAAGTAGCCTCCAGAAAATTCCAGCCCCTCACCATTTGAAGTTTTCTAGCAGAGGCTCCAAAAATTGTGGAGCAGAAATAAGTCATTCTGTTTGTTATCTGAATTCCTGACTCAGAATCCTTGAGTATGATAAAAATGGTTGTTTTATTCTGATAAGTTTGGGAATGTTGTCAGCCATCAATATATTGGAATGAGCATCCAAGACACTTTAATGACATTCTATCAGATTCTTTCCTAACCTTTTTGAACTTATATTACACAGATTGGTTGCTCTTACAGATGTGAAGATGCCCTTTGATTGGATTCTGCATATCTCCCATGGCTTTTGCTTCATTCTTTAGTTACAACATCATTAATGACTGTAAAGGTCACTGTTGTAACTAGTCAATTTTGTAATCAATTGCTTAATATTTGTTTTCCTTACCATCATATTATCTGCATGATGGCAAGGGTTATATCTATCCCATTACCATGCATCTAGCCCAGAGGCTGGCAAACTTTTTTAGTAAAAGGTCAGCAGTGCATATTTTAGATCTTGCTGACCATACTGTCTGTCACAGCTGCTCACCCCTGCTGCCGTAGCACGAAAGAACACGTGAAGAACAAATAAGCACGACTGTGTTCCAATACTTTATTTATGGATAATGGAGCTTCTATTATATATACTTTTATATATGATAAAATCTTGTTTTTCTTTTGATTTTTTTCACCATACAAAAATGTGTATTTGTTTTCTAGGGCTGCCACAACAAATCACCACAATTGGTGGCTTAAAACAACAGGCCTTATTCTCTCACAGTCCTTGGAGACTGCAAGTCTGAAATCAGGTGTCGCAGGGCCATGTTCTCTTTGAAGGCTCTAGGGAAGAATCCCTCCTGCCCTTTCTTAGCTTCTGGTGGCTCCCAGCAATACTTGCTGTTCATGGTGTGTAGCTGCATCACTCCAGTCTCCGCCTCCATCTTCATGTGCCCTTTTCTTTGCGTGTCCCTGTGTCCTCTCCTCTTCTTAAAAGGATACTAGTCATTAGATTTGGGGCTCAGAAGATGACTTTATATTGAGGTCCTTAACTGATTACATCTGCAAAGATCCTATTTCCAAAAAAGGTCATTCAGAAGTCCCTGGTGAAGATGAATTTTAGGGAATACTATTCAACCCACTACAAAATATAAAAACTATTCTTAGTTTTTGGCTGTACAAAAATAGCTGGCACAGTTTGCTGACACCTGCTCTAGCACATTGTCTTGAACAGGGTAAATACTCTAAGGTCTTGTTGAAGGAACAAGGAGTTCCTCAAATAGCCCTGGAAATATAGTAGGGCCTCAAGCAATTAAATCACACACACACACACACACACACACACACACACACACACACACATGACAGCAGAAACGGTATTCATTTTTTATATATACAAAATTTAACTAAGTATTATAAAAAACTACAGTAACACTTTGCAATAATATCTGATTTATTCCTTATATCAACACCATGAGGTAAATATTCTCATTCTCATTTGTGAGTTGAAATAGATTTAACAAATTAGAATCTGTGGGTGACATAGGACTTGAATCTATTACAAAGCAGCACGTAATGTAGTGTGCTTAGGGAGGATGAAGCTGTTACAAAGCATATTAGTGAGTTGTGGTGGTGGGGAGGGGAAAAAAGAATGGAGACATCACCTTATAAAGACTTCAACTTATAAAGCTAAGACAACTTTGTGTGGTTATTGGAATATGCAACAGATCACAAGACAGGAAAGACGCCGGCTGAACCAGCTGAGCTGAGAGAGGCTGTTGGAGGCACAGGTGAATTGTGGGGGAAAGCCAAAGCTTGAAGAAGGACCAACGGGTTCTGCCTGGGAGTGAAGGGGAGAGGCTTAGTCACCTTCGTAACCAGGTTAATGGCTTTAGGGTTCTGAACTTGAGTTACAGGGTACAGAGAAGATTTTAGTGACTGAAGAAAATCAGAGCATACCACCCCCAGATATGCCTCTTTGACATAAGGATTATTTTGAGCTGAAGACAATTGGAAAACAGCAGGCATGGGAGGGGCTCTCTGCCCTCCTCCTTCTGCCTAAAAGCAGGACAAAAATTTCCTGTGAGAAAGCTGCCCTCCTAGTACCAGGAAGGGGAGAACACTCCTGTCACTGGAGAAGGGGTTTCAAGGCTGAGGTGAATTTACATAACTAGACCTTACTAAAATAACCCTTATCTTCCATTAGTTTTTCCCATATATTTCCTACTCACCTTCCCACGATTTATCACTTCTAGAAGCCCAAATCCCTTTTCTTTTCTTTGTCTAGTTATGGTTCTCCACAATTCATCATCCTTTGTTAAAATGTTTTTTTCCCTGTGAAACTCCTGTGTGCATAAAAATATTAACATTAATAAAAATTGTATGCCTTTCTTCCACTAATCTGTCATTTGTCAATTTAATTCACAGGCCCCATACACTGAACCTAAGAAGACAGAGGAAAAGCTTTTTCTTTCCTTATGTGACTTCTCCTTAATTTAAGATTTTCAATTTAAATGGCCCAAATTAATTGTCTGAAACTCTCTGATACCATCATTCAATGGAGAATTCCATGTGTGGAGTTCTTAAAGAAAGACTGGCTATTTGGTGAACTCTAATGACCACAATGGAGCCTGCAGACCCCACGATGTTAGCTGGCAGGTAGTGATTTAATTTTTAAAGGCTTTATCAGTGGGAATCAAATGGACAGTAACCTAGGCAATCTCTTGTGCATTTTAGTATATTCTTCATTGTTTTCAAATGTTACAATATTGACTAGGATCTTGCCTTACTTTAACTTAAGGTGGTATTAGCAACCAGTGGCACCATGCCAAAGCTTTAGACAGTGCCAGGGGCTGTTTCTTTCTTTAGTGCTAGAGGCCAGCTTGCTGGACCTCCAGTCCCGCAGGGACAGACAGCACCTTGTTCTTGTCAGCATTCCCAGGTTCTAGGCCACTGCTCGGCACACATCAGGCTCTCTGTTCAGATTTGTGGTGTCGCAACTGCAGCAAGTTTGTCTTTTGACTCCCTTCTACCCAGCAGCCCTCTTACACCTGTCGGGCTTTCTCCTACGGAAGCCCAGATCCTCTGCTGCCGGTTTCTCACTGAAGCCCTCAGGGCAGATCGCATTCAGACCCCATTTTACCTTTATCCACTCCCTTCCTGGTTAAAACCTCCACCATCTGGGTGGGGTTGAGTTCAGCCTAGAGGATAGCAATCTGATTAAAAAAGTCACACGAGGTTCCTCCTTCAGGGGAGTATTTGCATTTTAAAAGAGAGCCTGGTGTTCTAAAATAGTCTGCTTGGTAAGCTGTGGGCAAGATTGACTATTAGGTTTGAGAAACTTCCTGGTGCACCTAATCTAACCCAGGCTATTGGGGTCATAAACTAATCATTCAGCTGTATTCAAAGCAGGGGCAGTGGCAGCCCAGCACCTGGAAGTTTATTAGAATATGCGGACTTTCTGGCCCACCCTGGGCTTCTGGAGCAGAAGCAAGTGGATCTAAATTGCATTTACCTTGTTTGAGAAGCAGTCCTTTATCCTGGCATACCCTGGTGCCTCTGAGGATGCATTCCTACAGGGGAACACAATGGATGTCTTGATTCCTCCTTGTGAGATTCTTCCTTGTGAGAACTCTGTGACCTTTGCCCCAGAGAGTTATATACTTTCTATATCAGTAGTTTTCAAATTTTATTATGTACAAGACTCATCTGAGGGCACTGGTTAAAAAAGCAGAAAGCCCCAGAAGCTCAGATTCAGTAGGTCTGGGGTGTGGTCCAGGAATTTACATTTTTAACAAGCTGCTCAGGTGATTCTGAAACAGGTGGTCCTCAGTTCACATTTTGAGAAAATCAGTCCTTCTTCTGTTCCAGCCTGGCACAGTGTTTCATGAGAAGGGCCACAGAACATCAAAGATCAGAGCCTGCTTATTCCACAACATAGAGAAAATACTGGGGTGAAAGTAGATCATGTAAAAACCCTAAATTTAGAGTATAAAGTCCGGGTTATTTACTGACTGGAGTAAATAAACAGACTGGATCTCCTGTCTGTTTGTTGATGAAAGACAGTAACTTTAAATTTCAGGGTTGGTTTAGACAAGTAATTGGAAGCTATGTTTACCACCTGGGCATATGTTTTATTCTTTGCAAGAGAAATGTGATTTTTTTTTCTCATCCGCTTGGCTCTCTCACTCCATTGCTTCTCTTCCTGCCCTTGGGACCCACTCCTTGCCAGGCATGCTCTCTCTGGTCTGGGGAATGGCTGCCGAGCACAGCAGGTGAGAGCTTTGTAGGTGGTTGATGGAGGAGATGGAATTGCATCACTTTCTTAGTCTCTTCAGTTATTACAGAAAGTGAAGTCATTGACTGTAGGGAATTAATTGAATATAGTGAACCCAGAACTGCTAAGAAAATACCTGTCCTTAGACTTTCTGGAAAAAAACACTATGGAGTGTGTTTCCAGTTTGCCATTCTTTCTCCAGGGTTTTCATCTGTGGGGCTGTGGGACAGTCAGTGGAAATGTGGTTGCACTTTAGATCACAGCAGCAAATGGATGCATAGAGAGAATAGATAGGCAAAATCATATAGACTACTTGTTCCTTAAGACTTTCATTGAAGAATCAATGTGTCAGGATTGTTCCTTGCAATTCTGAAGGCTGTGGTTGTTTCCAAGGGTCTGGGGTCTAGGAAAAGGACTGTTGAATATTCCAGAATGTGTGTTTTATTAGGAACGTGGTGATTGCATCCATGTGTGGTGTGGCTGTTCTTTCACCTGAAGAGAGGCCCTAAGAGAACAAAGACCTCAGGAAGTACGCGTGCATTTGTTCTTCAAACTAATGAAGCAAATTCCCAACATTCTCTCATGCCCTGAACTTGGACCAAAATGCAGTTGCTTTGTGCCTATTGACATCTGCCCTGTATGTCTTATTCCCAGAGAGAAAGGCAGTTACTCTGTTGGAAAAATGCCCCAAATGTCCACATTTGGAGGTATTCTCATACGATCTCATTTGTTTGGACCCTTCTGCCCCATCCTTTCCTTTGAGCCCCAAATGGCGCTGGGGCCTCCCCGTTATGAATTCACTGTTTTGATTTAAGCCACTGCAGCAGAAAATCTGATGTCATCTACAGCTGATACACTGAGATTCAAAGAAGCAGTCATTTAACCATTACAAACATCCACACGAAGGCACCGGGCCTTCCCAATGTTCTATGCGTCAATAATCATGGTGTGAGGTAGGTTTCTGTATCATATTTAACATTTTTGGGACACTGGCAAAAGAGATTTTAGCTCTTTCACACATTCAATAAATGCACATTCATTAGAGCCTTACAGTGTACCAGGTAAAAGGGATCAGGTTATGCCACCCCAAGCACAGTATTTGGCACAAGGAATGTTTTGAGCTGAGGGCAATTGAGAATCAATGTATGTAGGGAGTATTCCCTTCCTGACCCTTTTCTGCCTAAGTGCAGCATACATTTCTTGAAGAAGAGAGCAACTTATCACTGGAGATGGAGGGTTGGCATTGAGATGAGTCTGTATAAACAAACCTTATCAAAGTAAACCTTATCTTCCATTAGTTCCCCCTTATATTTCCCAGTTTCTGTCCCACAATTTATCATCTCTTGTAGCCAAAATTTCTTTTCTTTTGTTAAATGACATAAAAGCCCCTGAGTCTCATAACTTCTTTGAGTTTGACTTCTTTTCTGTGAACTCTTGCACATATAAAATATTAATAAAATTTGTATTCCTTTCTTCCTGTTAGGTTTTTGTTAGTTAACTTGCAGGTGTTCAGGTTATGAACCTAAGAGGGTAGAGGGAAAGGTTGTCCTTCCTGACACAGGCAAGTAAGCTTGGTTGTGTCCTTAGTCTCTCTAATCGGTAGGTGCCTTAAGCATTCCCCAGCCTTTAGGACAAGGTTTGGTTCATGAGCTCTGACTCAGGAAGGAATTCTGCTTTCAGAAAGGCGTTGGAGACTTGCAGTGCTGCTGCTAAGGTCTCTGACTCTCAGATCCACAGCCCTGAGAGCCCTCAGAGAGTAGGATGGGGAGGATTTTGGCATGAACAATGATACTGTGAGCTGTCTGCATGGGAACAGGAGGCTGTCACATGGTAACATCTGGGGAGTTCTTAGGGTCCATCAGATGTCAGGAGCAGGGTTCCCAGTATTGATCTTTCACATTTAAGTTTTTGTGTATCCTCAAGGGCTATTTATTTTGTATATGAAAGAAAATTCTATAGTTTATTTTGGTTTTATGAGTTACTGTTTTATTTACTGAAGTTACAAATTCAGAAATCTACATCCTTCTTAAGTTTTAAAGTTAGATTTAAGAATCTTATTCTAGTTATCATTCTGCCATGTTTTAATACTCATTTAAAGTGGCTTTTTAATTATGTTTGCTCCATATCATAAGCACAGTTAATTGAACCTCTTTATGTATTTTAAACTGCATTTATAAATTCAACATATTATCTTTCTTTACTGTCTTAAATTATTTGACAAATCTTAAACATTTAAGTAATTCTTATATGTCTAATAAATGTATAAATATGGTAGACCTTAAATACTCTTAAACCTTCCAATATTATATAAACAGTAAGATTTTAACTTAAAATCATAAACCTAAATCTATTACTCAGCTATATATTCAAAATTGCAGTTATGAAGCTGAACTGTTACTCTAATTGGCTATATTATCTGAAATTTTTCAAAATTTGAGAATATTGCTATAGACTAAATATTTTTGATCCTCCCACCTCCAAATTCATATGTTGAAGCCTAACCTCCAATGTGATGGCTTTTGGAGGTAGGAACTTGGGGGGTAATTAGGCCATGTGGGAGAAACCCTCATGAATGGGACTTGTGTCCTTATAAAACAGAGTCCAGAAAGCTTTCTCACTCCTTCCACCATGTGAAGACACAGTGACAGCCATCACTGAACGAGGGCCTATGGATTGACCCTGCTAATGCCTTGATCTTGGACGTCTCACCTTCTAGACTATGAGAAATAAATTTCTCTTGTTTATATGCCACTCTGTCTATGGTGTGCGGTTATAGCAGCTCGAACAGAGTAAGAGAAACACCAAATAATATAGCTTACAACCTAAAACAAAAATAATAACAGTTTCCACACAAAATTCTTAATTTTCCTGGGATATTGTGAGGTGTTGGCCCACTAAGGGAACAGTTGTGCACTTCAAGCAGTTTAGGCAAAAAGTTTTCAGATACTTGACTCATGAAGACAAGAGACAAGTTGGAAGACTGAGTACAGCTTTTTTTTGTGACCTTGAGGGAGACCTATTTACACTCCATAACAGAGACCCCACTGCCGGGATCAATGGATTAGATTTTGTGTTTCTTTGGCTCTTCAGGTAACAGAAATGTCTTTTCCATCTAATTCTAAGGGATCTTTGAACTGAAAGTAAACTTGCCTTCTTTTTTTTTTAAGATTTTATTTATTTATTTTTAGAGAGGGAAGGGAGGGAGAAAGAGAGAGAGAGAGAGAAACATCAATGTGCTGTTGCTGGGGGCCGTGGCCTGCAACCCAGGCATGTGCCCTGACTGGGAATCGAATCTGCGACACTTTGGTTTGCAGCCCGTGCTAAACTTGCCCTCTTTTAAAAAAAATGTTATTTCTTAGGGCCATGCAAGTATTAGAATATTAAAATAATACTTGACTTCCTTCTGTGTATGTCTTTGCTTTGCCTCATTATTTGACTGATAATTGTCTGAAAATTTGGCCACAACTTTCATTCTACTGACACATCCTGATTAAAGGTGAAATATTTTAATGCATATAAAAGTGTGTCCCCAACCTAGTGCCTGGCACCCAGTAGATATTCTGTCAATGGTAATTATTATTATTTGAGATTTATGACCAGGTTCTCTAAACCATTAAGAGGGCCCAATGTTTATACTATGTCTTCAACAAACACTGACAACTAGACAAGGTATATAAAAAAAGAAAAGATAACTCCTAAATGGGAGGTATAAAAACTTGACAAGGGAAAGAGAATGGATAAGATGGGGAACATAGGCAGAAAATAACGTATAACCATATAGGGATATTTATATTTAGTAAAATATTTTCAGCTTCAGCTTACACAAAAAACCCAATGAAGCATCCAGTTGAATACACGAATGTGTCACTGCAGGGTCATGGTGATTCATAGAGATTTTCTTCATAAAGAAATAGAGACTAGCCTATTCAAAAGCACTTTCATTTAATGCAACACTGCATTGAACAGGGCTCCTTTTCAAGGGGCTACTATTAAAGGCAAGATTATTATCTTCAGCATTTAGATGGCGTGCTGACTGGGGCCATAACACCAGGGCACTTAGATGCTCCCATTATCAATGTACAGTATCGTCTTTGGAAGTTTAAAAATAGCATTCACAACCTTTTGTGGCTTCCCTTGCATGGGCTATGGATGTGTGCTCTGAAGAATGCTGGCACCCTGCAGGGAAGGCTGCTGTGTTATGGAACCTTGCTAGCATGTGGACCTTAGGGGGTCTAGGCTATAGGACCACCCTGGATGTATGACCCTGTCATAACATCTTTTCAGACAGCAGGTAAACTAGAGTTTAGAGGAAATCGATGTCCTGGGGACATGGTTCATGTTCCAACCATGACATTGGGCAAATCATTTATCTTCTCTTGGTTAGATAACCAGTTAGGGACATTGTATGATTTAAAATTTTCTCTTTTTAAAAAAGTCTCAGTTATGTTTAATGAATATACATTGAGCACCTACTATGTTCAATGCTATACTTGGTGCTAGGTATATAAGAAGGAATATGACTTTCTCTGCCTTCCTGTGGGCTGAGTGTGGAGAGGGACCTATAACAGAATCTTTCAGTGTGATTCTTCAATTCTTCCTCTCCGATGGGGGTTGCAAATGCAAATGGTTCTGGGGGCCAAGCCCATCATGTGAATAAGTGAACAGGCCTCTAGGGACCACAGCACAGGGACAGACAGTTCTCCATCTTTCATGGGGACAGTAACTCAGTTCCAGTTGTTGCCAGGAAGGAGTGCAGGCCCAACATTGCCTGGGCTTCCCCTTTTTGAAGTGGAATTTGAGATCTGAATTTTTATTAGAAATATGTCAATTTTTCAAAGCTGGGAGTTGTGTGGGCATCTCCAATTGTAAGCCATATGTAAGCCATGTCTGGCTTGGAGTCACCAGCCACATCACCTCTCAGTGTTGAGAACAAGGAAAGGATGAGCAATTTTGCTCCAGTCCTTGCATTATTAGGCATTTCTTCAAAATCTTTCATTTTAACAGGTTTTGCTCATTGTAAAGAAAAATATTTCTAATACAACAATCCCAAGACTTAAATAGGATGCTTTTTGAAACAACGTGTTGCTGAGTACTTAGAGAGGTTTGAGTAGATACTGAATGCTGCTGGGTGGGCACACCATAGAGGGCCCTCCAAGAAAAACAATGCACAGAAGGAGATAGAAAAAGCCATGAGAAGTGCCAGTAATGGCACACCTAGTTCACAGAGGCAGGAGCAGAGGAGCTGAGACAGAGCGTGAGTCATATGATGGTGGAGTCTGGAGCTTGAGGCAGCCACCGTGGTTGTTTCCCTGTAAATTATTCTTTATTTCAATTAGCGTATCCGTCATTTCTGACTGGATCTTTTTTATGCTGTTGAGGTCCTCACTCAGTTCCTTGAGCATCCTTATAACCAGTGTTATGAACTCTGAATCTGATAGATTGCTTATGTCCATTTTGTTTAGTTCTTTTCCTGGAGTTTTGATCTGTTCTTTCATTTGGGCCATATTTCTTTGTCTCTTCATTTTGGCAGCCTCCCTGTGTTTGTTTCTATGCATTAGGTAGAGCTGTTATGACTCCCTGTTTTGGTAGTGTGGCCTAATGTAGTAGATGTCCTGAAGGGGTGGCACAGCCTCCCCTATCACCTAAGGTGGGTATTTGGGGTTAGCCCTTCATGTGGGCTGAGTACATCCTCCTCTTGTAGTTGAGCTTTGATTGCTGTTAGTAGGTCAATGGGAGGGATTTACCCAGGCCTATCATGTACAAGGACTGGCTGGGTCCACTGACCACCAACTTCCATAGAGAAACAGCTGTTCAGGGGCAGAGTGATGGTGCTCCGATGTGGTCTGTAGCTGTCCACTAGGTGCACAGGTTCTGGGGACAGTGTAGGCCAAGGCCAGCCTTGACTTGTGTTCTGCCTAGGGCCACCCTTCATGAGGTACAAAGCACTCTGAAATGGCTGCTACTTATTCTGGGCTTGGAAGTTCCCATGCAAAGCCAAGCTGTGAGCCTAGGCTGGCTGCTAGTGCCATGCGTCAGGACAGTTAATAAAAGGTATGGGGTCTGGGAGCTCACTGAGGCTGGCTGTTGCTTGTTTGAGAGAATTTAGGAAGCTGTGAAGCATAAGCCAAGATCAGCCATTTGGACAACCCATTGTTAACAGCTTGAGTAGGCCTGTAAGCTGGGTGGGGCAGAGCCACAGGGAATCACTAGGATGAGGCAAACAGTGTTAGCCAGGTTGGGAGTCCCAGATATTGCACCCGACTTACAGCTCTGTGTCTCTGTGGGGGGAGGGTTCAGAAAAGGAACAGTGGTCTCTACCTGCCTTTCTGTCTGGGAGAAAGCTGTCCCCAGCTCTCTCCTTGATGCCAGACACTTCATTTCCTCCCTGTATGCCACTGGTGCCTTAAAAGTTGCTACCCTGGTGCTGGAGTTCAGAGGTAGTGAGTCTGAGCAAGTCTGTGTGTGGGTCCTTTAAGAATCCAGCAGTTTCTTTTACCTACTCAATCCCCACTGGTTTTTGCAGCCAGAAGTTATGGGGACTTATCTTCCTGGCATTGGAACCCTTGGCTGGGGGTCCTGGTATGGAGCTGGAACCCCTTGCTCCCAAGATATCCCTCCTGAATTTTATCTATCACATGTGGGTGTGGACCAGCTCATTCTGCATCTCCACCCCTCCTGCTTGTCTGTATGGATGTGGTTTCTTTAATTCTGTAGTTGTCAGACTTCTATTCAACTCTATTTCTGATGGTTCTGAGTGGTGGTTGTTCTATAGCTTAGTTGTAATCTTGGTGCAGCTTTGTGAGGAGATGAGCCAGGCTTACGTACACCTCCATCGTGACTGGAAGTCAATTTTTTTTTGTAGGAAAGTCTTTCTTCTCCTTGATCTTGGGGAGATCAGGGCTTCAACTTATGGGGTGTGGGTAGGGTGGGGGAGAACTGACTTTTGAAAAATAAGCCTGAGACCAGAGCTTAAGATCAAAACTCTAGGCCCAGGGCTTATGGATTTGAATAGCAGCTGGGTGGAGTACCTAGTTTTAGCTCCTAGAGTTGCAGTTATCTTTGGTCATGCCTTGGTCTCTCCTAAATCCCAAATATTACAGTATGTTATTAAACTGACACTGAAGGGAACTAAGGGAAGGGTTTGTGTCCATGCTTTGGGTGCAGATAAGGCAACTGCAGCTGCTTTGAGAGTCAGGTTTTGGGGCAGGAAAAAGGGTAAACTAGTGGCCTAAGGCCAGACAGTGGTTGAGGTGTCAAGTGACAGATGGGACATATTTGTGAAACATGGTTGCAGACCCTGAAGATACTCAAGGGGGTTTGAGGATGAGAGCCTTGAAGGCTAATCCTCCCATAGTCAAGTGCAATGAGGTTTGTGTTGTAATGACTTGGGAATAAGATGGAATTGTGACATTGCTTTGTAGTCACAGGCTGGGATTACAGGCTACAGTCTCAGATATGTGGGTTCCATGTCCCTTACATGGTCACTATTTAGGGCTGGTAGCTCTGTCGTGTTATGCCCACTTGCTTCTCTCTTCTGCTAGTTCTAACTTTTTGTAACTTGGACACCCCAGTGGTTCACCAAACTGAGAGTGGGAGTGGGAGTGGGAGTGGGAGTCACTTGGCTGGTCTTGAAGTCTACCCAGTGAGTATTTTAGTTGTGTGTGACAGTACATTGTTTGAAGTCCTGTAAGAGGAAGTAGGGGGCAGCATAGCAGCACAGGCATGGCTAGAGAATAAATTTTTAAAAAGTTTAAAAGAAGAGGTTAGAAGAAGGCTTTTTATTTATTTATTTGTTGGTTGGTATTGAAAAGGCTTTGTTAAATGTTAAATTTGTTGTTAAGTTTTCATTTTGGTCTGAGTCTTGGGGTCTCTCATCTGTAAGTGAGAGAGTTAAATCAGGACAGCTATTTTCAATCCACTGAGCCGCACCAGCCAAGGCTGGATCAGCTATTTTCAATTTGTCCTCCTCAAAGTTCCGGGGTTCTGAGGAGTTCCCTGGGGCCTTAAAAAAGGAAGCTGAGCAAGTCATTAACCAGAGGAACCTCATTCTTCTGACTTTCATAAATGGTTTTATTTTAACAATGGGTTTCACAGCTAACAAGGTTTAAAAACCAGGCATCAGGTACCCTCCAAGCTCATAACTGGACACACTGCTTCTAGTATACCATGAGTTGATTTCTATGTTGTATGAATGTTGCAATTATGTGAAAAAATTATTTTACTTACTACCTTTCTATAAGTTGATTTCTAAAATGATGTTTAAAAGTCATAAACATTTAAAAAATACCCCACAATCTGGCTTCCCTTTTTTAGTATTAGTTTTTCTTCTTCTTTTCTGTGTTGAGGGTACCCAAGATCACCCCAGTTTCATGGATTGTCTAGGAGGACTCATAAGACTCAACATGCAGTCATACTCATGGCTATGATTTATTATAAGAAAAGGATACTGAGCAAACTCAGCAAAAGGAAAATGTCCATGAATTAAAGTCTGGGAGAAACCAGGCAGAAACTTCCAAGAGTCCTTTCCTGGTAGAGTCATATAGGACGTGCTTCAGTCCTCCAGCAACAAGTTGTGACAGCACATATGAAATGATGTCTATCAGGGAAGCTCATTAGAATCTCTGCATTCAGGGTTTTTATTGAGGGTTTGTCATGAAGGCAATTTTCGACTGGTATGTTCTAAAATTCCTGACCCCAGAAAGAAAGCATAAACTGCATTGTTTGTATAAATGGTTCAGGCATAATGAACCACTCTTATCAGGAAATGGTGGGGATCTCCATGTTCCCAGGGGCCAGCCAAGGGCCAACATTGTAAGCAGGCTATCTAAAGATAGCAACCAAGATTGTGTTGCTAACTCTTAGCACATTTTCCTTCTCCTTTTTTTCTCGTCTTATCCTTCTCGTTCGTCTTCCTCTTTTTATTTAAAAATATATATACTTATTGGAACCCTCAAAAAATGGAAGTAGGCCTGGTTTCTTTTTATTTCTGAGGTGCTTAGTCATACTGGGTGTGTACAGTCCTCTTTCCTTTAAGAGTACTGCTCCTCCTGGAGAAGCCCTGACTGTGAGGAGGGTTGTAGCAGCAAGAATATGCAGGAGCCTGATGTTGGATTCAGCTGTGAAGTGATGGGCACACATCATGGGGATGGTGAGGGAATGGAAAGGGAACACTTTTGAGAGCTACCACCAAAACAGGATAGATGGATACTTTTGGAAGATGCTTTTTGTCTTTTTGTTGTTTTTCCACATAATTTACCATGTTTCTGGGTTGTCTTCCTTGGTCTTTGATCAATAGTGTTCATAAAAGGTCAATTCCTCTCCCTTCCCTAAATAATAACACATACGACAAAATCTTTAACTCAAACAACTATTACTTTTCCATCATGTTTTATCACCTATGTCACAGTTTAATCTCTTCATATTGGTACTTTAAACATGTCTACTGATTTCTGTGCATGTGAGAATAGGGAGTGGTGTCTTACTGAATGCAGAAGAACCTACCTTCATTGATAAGGGAAAATTTAATTTTAATACAACCTTCATATTCAGAAGTTAACCTAAAGAAAATGTCATGAAAAAATATTGCTTTCTGTCTGTTTTTAATACTTTTTTGATCAGTCGAGTTTTTTCCTGACTAGAAATTCCATATATGTGTATATGTGTGTGTGTGTATTTGAACTCAAAGTGAAGACAACTCAAGGTAGGCAAAGCAGAGAAACCTCCATTATAGAGTGATTGAGCCCTTTGCTTTGAATTGGTTGAGTAATTATCCTGATGTCTTAGTTAAGTTTGGTTGGGGGACAGGGAGGTCTTAGAAAATACTGGAAAATCCCAAGTGTGTGCCCTGAAGTGTAAATCTTACAGTTAGATAACATCCTTCAATGTGTGGGTTCCCACGTTGAGAACTGGAAGCACCTTGTTTTGATTGCTGAGGCTGTTTCAGTGGCTGGTTGCAGAAGGTGCTTTCCACGAAAGTCGCACTGAGAAGGAGGAAAGGGGAAATGAGAGAAGAAAATAGCATTATGAGTCTTAATCAAGGAACTCAGTTTAATGAATTATTCAGAAATTAGGAGCCTAAAAACAAAAACTAATTTTATATTTATCATGTCTTGATCTTTAAGCTAATTAATCAGTACAATTACTCCTACTTATTTTGGGGTTTTTGACCCTCTCACTTCTATGGTATTTGTTTTAAAGTCTCTCCTTATTTGAATTCAATAAGTAAAATTACTTTGAGAAATTGATTTTGAGAATTTGAGAAACTGACCAATTAGGGATTCATAAGTTAAAAAAAAATCACATGGACTCTTTGTCATGTGAGTGAAATGTTTGCACCTCTTCTCAGAATAATGTCTTTAAATGCATAAAATGAAGTATATTGAATTATAAAGAAAACCAATTATATTGAAGTACACTTATAAAAATATTTTTAAAAACCAAATTGACCGTATAGTAATATATGTGCATCTCTATTAGTGCGCCAAACAACAAGATCCAGTTGTAGGTCTAATACCATGATTTCAAAATGATAATATGAATAAGTGATATTTTGTGATACCTAAAACAACTATATGTACAGATGACATGATAATGTATGTAGAGAACCCTAAAGATTCCACCAAAAAACTACTAGAACTGATAAATGAATTCAGCAAAGCAGTAGGATACAAAATTAATATCCAGAAATCACTTGCATTTTTATACATCAGTAATGAACTATCAAAAAGAAAAACTAAGAAAATAATTCTATTTACAATTAAAAAAATCACGTAGGAATAAATTTAACTAAGGATGTGAAAGATCTGTGCTTGGAAAATTATAAGACACTGAAGAAAGAAATTGAGGTAGTTACAAATAAGTGGAAGTATATACCATGTTCATGGATAGAAAGAATTAACATCATTAAAATGTCCATACCACCCAAAGCAATCTATAGATTTAACACAATTCCTATAGAGATATTAATGCTGTATTTCACAAAACTAGAACAAATATTCTAAAAATTTATATAAAACCATAAAAGACCTGGAATAGCCACAGCAATCTTGTGAAAAAAGAACAAACTTGGAGAAATCACACTACCTAATATCAAACATACTACAAGGCCATAGTAAGCAAAACAGCATGGTACTTGCATAAAAACAGACATATAGATCAATGGACTGGAATAGAGAGCCTAGAAATAAACCCACACCTTTATGGTAAATTAATATTTGACAAAGGAGGCAAGAACATACAATGGGGTAAAGGCAATCTGTTCAATAAATGGTATTGGGAATATTGAACAGATGAGAAAAAAAAGAAGCTAGACCATCTTCTGACACCATCCACAAGAATAAATACAAAGTGGATTAAAGACTTAAATGTAAGACTCAAAACCATAAGGATCATAGAAGAAAACATAGGCAGTAAAATCTCAAACATTTTTCTTAGCAATATTTTTTTCTGATATATCTTCTCAGGTAAGGTAAAAAAAAGGAAAATTACAAAAACAAATGTACTGCATCAAACTAAAAAGTTTTTGCACAGCCAAGGAAACCATCAACAAAATGAAAAGACAACTCACTAAATAGGAGAATATATTCACCAATGACACATCTGATTAGGGGTTAATATCCAAAATTTATAAAGAACTTACACAACTCAACAACATTCAATTAAAAATTAGGAAAGGACCTGAATAGACACTTCTCCAAAGAGGACACACAAATTGTCCATAAACATATAAAAAGATGCTCAACATCACTAACCATAAGAGAGATGCAAATTGAAACCACTTTTTAGAATGGCTATCATCAATAAATCAATAAATGGTAAGTGTTAGAGAAGATATGTAGTAAAGGGAACCTTCATGCACTGTTGGTGGGAGTGCAGATTGGTATAGCCACTGTAGAAAACAGTACAGAGTTTCCTGACAAAATTAAACATGGAAATGCTTTAATGACCCAGCAATTTCACTCTGGGAATATATCCAAAGAAACCTGAAACACTAATTTGGAAGAATATATGTACCTCCTCACCCTTTACAGCAATACTTACAATAGTCAAAATTTGGAAGCAACCCCAGTGCCCATCAGTAGATGAGTGGATAAAAAAGCAGTGGTACATTTACATAAGAGAATACTAGTTGGCTATAAAAAAGAAGGAACTCTTACCCTTTGTAACAGCATGGATGGACCTGGAGAGTATTATGCTAAGTGAAATAATCCAGTCTGAGAAAGACAAATACCATACGATCTCAATCACATGTGGTATCTAATGAACAAATGAAAAGAACAAGCAAAATAAAAACAGACTCATAGATAGAACAGATTGGCAGCTGTTGGAGGGGAAGGAGATTGGGGGTTGAGTGAAAACGGTGAAGGGATCAAGCAAAAAACCAAAAACTAAAACTATAAAAAATTCATAGACCACAGGCAACAGTGTGGTGATTACCAGAGGGAAAGAGGGGTGAGGGAATGTAGAAAAGGGTAAACGGGGGATAAATAGTAATTGAAGAAGACTTGACTTCAGGTGGTGAACATAAGATACAAATATACAGGTGAGGTATTGATATCATAGAACTGTAGACTTGAAGCCTACATAATTTTATTAACAAATGTCACCTTAATAAATTCAATAAAATTAAAAAAAATGCAAGTATATGTGATATATGATTTTTATTGGTGAAAAATCATAGTTAATGCTCATACTACTGTGCTCTATTACATTCAAAATAGAAGAAAGTGCTGAATTTTGGATAGAAGCTAATGAGTGTAAGAATAAATATTTTCCACCCCCAGTTGTTAAATGCCCCGACTTCTATCTATAGACAGGCCCCTTGTGGGGCAGGGGAGTCCAAGGATCACAGGTTAAGAACCTTTGCTTTAGAATATTGCAGATAAAATGTCTACTTTTTTTGTTCTTTGATTGATTTTCTAAGGAGAGTATCCTGAATGAGTAGGGATCCTGTCTGTCTTAGTTCAGAGCTCTCAAGGTATGACACTAGCTCACCTAATAACCTGCAGCTTCAGAATCAGCATCGGTGTCAGCATGAGCTGGATATCAATTCTTGCTCCCCACTTCAGACCTACTCAAGTAGAAGCTCTGTGGTGGGCCTGGCAACCCTCCAGGTGATTCTGATGCTGGCTCCAGTGGGAGACCCAGCACTTTAGTACCTGAGAAAAGGACAGTTCTGATGCAGAGTTGGTTCAGCTGTAAATTCTAGTCATGCTATTCCCAAGCCTTGTTCTAAAGGAGACTCTCCTGAGACATCAGGTTATGATTGATGACCGGATCTGTCAGACAGCAGCATTTAAATCAATGCCCATTTGTCTTGTGGTATCATTCAGCATTCAAATAGCACCTACTCATTCGAGGACTTATAAAAATACAATTTTCAGTAGAAAGCATTTCAACTGGAAATTGAGGAATGAGATTTCCTCTATTCCTCTATTTGAGGAATGAGATTCTTCACTAATCGGGGCCTCAGTTTTATTATCTCTAAAATGAGAAATCTGGATTCCTTTTCTAGCTTTGACAGTCTGAGCATCCATACAAATGAGTCAGAGCAACTAAATCTCAGCAGTGGCAAGTGTTATGACTTTCTGGGATTCCCTGAGTGGTCAGACTAAACAACCAAAACCCAAGTGGAATGCCTCAAGTTAGAGGTCTCTAGAAATTCTCCAGCTGGGGCCCTGTAAATGAGACTGGGCAAAGACAGATTAACAAGAGAAAAACAGTTAAGTTTATTAACATGTGTGTGCCACATGGACATGTGGGAGCACCCAGTGGTGAGTTACTCAGAGGGACTGTCAACTTGGTTTCTATGCCATCTTAGGCTACAACAGAGAAAGGATGTTTGGGGGCTTCTAGGTGAGAGAGACAAGTTATGGAAAAGTGACCAGGAAAATTATGATAAAGAAGGGCTGTTTAGTGAAGGTTTGCTGTTCAGATTTAAAGCAGTGTCTTCCCCATTGATAAGAATTGTTAAGAGTCCTCTTCTTTCTGGTATGGGAGAGAGTGACATTTTTACCAAAAAATTTCCTTTATAAATGTAAATTTCCTTTACAAAAGGAAAACCGTGCATGTCTAGAGATTTTCCTGAGCCTGCTAGTGCTCAAAGGATTTTAGCTCAAAATAATTCATATGCCAAGGAGGCATTGTTCAGAAAGGCATATTCTGGTACCCTTCAATTTGTCCCAATTGTTGCTGTGACTTCGCCAGCCCTGGTTGAGTGCATGCAATAAGTGCTTGGTAAAAATGGAAGATTTAGGTTAAAGTCAGCCAAATTGCCCCAAATATCCCAAACTTCCTCAAACCCAGGAAGCAACCTGGCCTTTGGAGTTGGCCCCAGCAGAACTGTGTGTGGCGCAGTAGATTGAGCACTGGCCTGCAAACTGAAAAGTCGTGGGTTCAATTCCCAGTCAGGGCGCATGCCTGGGTTGCGGGCCAATGTTTCTCTATCTCCCTTTCTCCATCCCTCCCCCCCTCTCAAAATATATAAGTAAAACCTTTAAAAAACAAAACACCCCCCCCCCCAGGGGCTCAGTGCTGCCACTTATCAGCAGTGCTCATTATTGTACTTCATATTCTCAGTGAGCAGCGCCATTTCTTTCTCATACATAAGCTCTTTTGATTTCCTTATCACAGCTTCACAAAGTAGACAAAGAAGAGTTAGTTATGCTCATTTTACTGGATTTTGGCATCCTTGGGAAAGTTAAACATTTGCCCAAATTCACAAATTGGCCAATGAAGAAATTAGGAAGAAAACCCACTTGGTTCATGCCAAAACATTCCCTGCTACCCCAAGTTTTTGTTTTTTGGACTGGGTATAGGAAAGAGAAAAAATACACATAACAACCCAACTTTTGAAAAATGAGGCATGCCTTGGAGTTTCTGCTGTGAGTGGCCACAAAGCTATGGGCAGCTTCTCTTTCCTGATACGATCAAATTTATTTTTAAACATGTTGAGTTGATTAAAGTGTCAGGTTGGGATGGAGTGGGTGAGCAGGCATAATAAGACCTGTTTGGTTCCTACATTAATTTCCTGCTTGTAGCTGTGGAAAATCCTACTGACTGTGTTTCTGGGGAAATTTAGAAGGCTACTTATTATTCTTATCAAGGGGAATTGTGGCTTGGCCTACATGGAATGAAATCAGTAGGAGGGTGAGGAACATTGTGGACAAAGCTGGCTCTGCCTAAGATTTGTATAAACAAATCTTCAGCATCATTACATGCATGCTTACAGGATAACAATGTACTGTACACTGTACTGATGTATTGCCTGTGTATTACTGTTAATTATTTTAAAATGACCATAACTACTATTAACATGTGACAGTGCCTCATTAGAATGTGTAATTGTGTCTGTCAGTAATGATATTATTTTGTGTCTTTTAACAGAATATGGGACATTAATTCTAGTCTCTTAGACCCTTCACTATCAATTCTCCAGGTAGAGTTCTAAGCCCCAAGCAGTCAACTCATCTGTTCTTTTATGTCTGAGTGGGGTTGCACATAAACCATTTTAGGAAGATGGAAGATGGTTATCTTATTTGTTAAACACACACACACATACACCCTCATCAGTCCAAAAAGTCTGTCGCTGCTCTTTGGCAATTTGCTATGATGTTTTACAATTGACTCCCAAAAGGTTTTGCCTAGCTCAAACCTAAATTCTTCTTGATGTGCATAAAGCTGTTCTTTCTCTTCTTTTTCCCAGAACACAGTTATTCTTAAACTAGAAGCTTGCTCTTGAAGCATCTGGTTCCAGGTTTCTTCTAGAACATTTTAAATGCTCTCAAGAGATCATTTAAAAATATATGGGGGATATACTGACTTGTTGTTGCTGTTGCTGTTGCTGTCACAATACCTGGGGCATGTTAGGCATTTCCTAGGCTGAGGTTGGAGCTGCTAACACTGCACAGTTCAGTCCCATTGCACAAAATATTGGTCAGCCCCATGCCAGTGTTGAGAAACACTTCCCTACGCCTCTCTGCCCCTGGACTGTGGGACGCCTTGAGTCTTTTCAGTTCCCTAGAGCAGTTTAGTCTCCTTCCCAGAAGTGTTCTCAGCTTTGTGGGAAAACCCAGAACATGGGAGATTCCGGCTTTTTGCCAGAAGAATTTGGGACTTTGGGTGCCATTTTGTGTCCTAGGCCTTGAAATTGCTGAAGTTTTTTTTTTCTTTTTATGAAAGCCCAACTCAACCCAATGTCCTGTGGTTCTGCCAGTGGGGCTTATTAACTAGTGACAAGATATCACCACCTGTTTTTATAAATAGAAAAGTGGTAAAGTAAACAAAAATGAGGGCTCTTGCTCAATTAAACTCTTCCCTTCTCCTAGTGTCTGGTTTGGAGGAAGTCTTCCCTACCTGGGACTGCCCAAGTGAAGAACCGCTGACTGGATCCAGGATGGATACCTGAGTGGAAGACCCCACCTGTTACCTCTGACTTGTATGGTTTGATTCAAACAAATGAACTAAACCCATAGTCAGCTCACTTGTTTGAAATTTGTGCTGAGATGTTTCAGTTAGCCATGAGGCCTAGAACTAAAGGTTTATGAGGATGCAGTCCAGGGTTGGCAGTCTGGGTTAGGTTTCAGATGTCCAAGCAGAGGAAACTTGTTTAGAGAGGAGAAAGGGGAGCAGGAATGTGAAGAGACTGGCTGAGAGGCTAAAAATGTGACTTTTTTTTCAATTCCCAATCTGGGTCCCTTGAATTATATGAGTGGCTGTGACTTGCAATTGGATTCTTACTGCACACTTTCCTGTTTTATTTGGATCCAACTTTGAAGAATTTCAGTTTGCAACCTCATGTAGTTTGGTAGGAGACACTGCCCCAAAAAGGGAATGGATTTTTATTCATTTCTGAGGTCTTATTTCTGAAAAATGTTGCTTGTGTTCCTGGGGATATTTTTGGGTCTTTTTTTTTTTTAAGGGAGATGGGAAGCCTGAGAGGCTGTATTAGGGAAAGATTATCTCTGGTACTTCCTAAGTTTCTAGTTTTTATGCTTGCCTAGGGTTACCTCTAAGCATCCATATCTCCCACAATTTAAGACTTACAGTTGCCTCCCTGAAGCAACATCTCCTGTCATCAGTGTTTTATTTTTCTTTAAAACAGAAAAACAAAGCATCAATGTAACTCTCAAGATGGGAAGAGCTGTTTCTAAAAAAGATACCAGTCTGTTTTTTATTTCAGTGTCTTTGGTTATATTTTGCTTGTTTGTTTTGTTGTTTAGGTTCCTGTTAAAGGTGAGATCATATGGTATTTGTCTTTCACTGCCTGGCTTATTTCACTTAGCATAATACTTTCCAGTTGCATCCATGCTGTTGCAAAGGGTAGGAGCTCAGAGTTCAGGGGGGAGAGGAGAGGGAATTTCAGGAGAATTTCAGGGGAAAAGGGGAAGGGTTTACAGGAACGAGTATAAAGGACATATGGATAAAAACTAGGGGTGGGTGAAATTGGGAGGGAGGAGGGGAGGGCGGGGTGGGTGGGTTGGAATGGGAGTAAAAGATAGAAAATTGTACTGCAACAACAATTTAAATAAAATTAAAAAATATTTTTTTTAAATAAAAAGGATACCGGTCCCCAGTCTCCTTGATGCTACCACAATATACATGCAGAACAGACATCTACTTAGAGAAGAAAAAAAATATGGAAGATCCAAGATGGTGGAGGAGTTAGTTGAGGCTACACTAACTTCCTCCCAGGACCAATCTAGAATTACAGCTAAATTGTAGAGAAATCATCCAGAATAACCAACTAAACAATAGCAGGAGAGAAGCCTTGTAACCATGAATAGACAGAAGAAACCACTTCACCACAATGTGACTAGTAGAGAGTCCTGAGGAGGCACAAGAGTGTTGGCTGGCCTCCCATAGGTGGAAGTTGGAGAGGTGGAGGAATATTTCAGTGGCTGGGGTGTTCCCTATGAGAAGTGCGGGGTTTAAACCCCAAGCTGGGCTCCTTAGCCTACAACACCAGACCCAGAAAGCAACCCAGATAACATCCAGCTGTGAAAGCCAGTGGGGTTTCTGTCTTCCAGGGAGAGAGGGTTGGAGACTCAGAGAGCCTCTCACAAGGCCAACACACAAAATTTCATTTGTAGCTGCTTACTCTGGGCTCCTGCTAGGGAGGACAGAATGGACTAGAGACGTTTGATGAGAGTCTGGGGTTGGTGGTTCTGGGGAAAGAACTGAAGGAACAGCTGCCAGGATTCATGTGCTGAGTCATTCCCCATACTGCAGGAGCCACCTCACTCTGGCAGAGCACTCCTCTCTGAATGGCATCAGCCTAAGAGGAAGCAATACTTACGTCTGCAGGAATTGCTCTGTTCCATCATTTGGTGCTTAATCTTGGCTGCTACTTAGAGCTTGATTAGATTAACAACAGATCTACTTAATGACTGATTAGTTTGACAAATAAAGCGGGAACAGAAAGAAGCAGCCAAAATGGGAAGACAAAGAAACAGACCCCCCCAAAAACAAAACAAAACAAAAAACAAGTGAATTCTCTAGAAGAACTAGATGAAATGGAGGACAGCAATTGATCAGAGAGTTTTGAATAATGATTACGAGGATACTCAACAGCATGAAAAAGGACATAGAAACCATAAGAAAGGACCAGTCAGAAAAAAAGAATGTAATATCTGAAATAAATAATACACTGGAGGGAATAAATAGTAGGTTAGATGAAACAGAGGATAGAATCAGTGTTTTGGAAGACAAGGTAGAAAAAAACCCAGGCAGAACAGCAAAAGTAAAAAATAATTTTAAAAAATGAGGAGAGCTTCAGTCTTAAATGACACACTAGATCAAATGGATTTAATTGATAACTTCAGAACATTTCTCCCCAAAGCAGCAAAATATACATACTTTTCTAGTGCACATGGAACATTTTCTAGGATAGACCATGTGTTGGGACACAAAACAAGTCTAAATAAATTTAAGAAAATTGAAATCATATCAATCATCTTTTCTGATCACAATGCTATGAAACCAGAAATCAATGATAAGAACACTGAAAAACATGCAAAGACATGGAAGCTAAATAACATGTTATTAAACAATGAGTAGGTCAACAACAAAGTCAAGGAAGAAATCAAAAGATACTTTGAAACAAATGAAAATGAAAACACAACAATCCAAAATCTGTGGGACACTGAGAAAGCAGTCCTAAGAGGGAAATCCATAGCATGACAGGCCTATCTTTAAAAAGAAGAAAATGCTCAAATAAATTATCTAAGTTCACACTTACAGGACCTTGAACAAGAACAACAACAAAAAAATCAAGTGAGTAGAAGGAAGGAAATAATAAAGATCAGAGCAGAAATAAATGAAATAGAGTCTTAAAGAATGATACCAAAAAAATTAAGTGAATCTAAGAACTGGTTTTTGGAAAGATAAACAAGATTGACAAACCTTTAACCAAGTTCATCAAGAAAAAGAGAAAGGACCCAAATAAATACAACCAGAAACAGAAGAGGAGAAATACCAACTGACACTAAAGAAATACAAAGGAATGTAAAAAGTATTATGAACCATTATAAGCCAACAAACTGGACAGCCTGGATGAAATGGATAAACTCCTAGAAACATACAATCTTCCAAAAATAAAACAGGAAGAATCACAGAATCAGAACAGATAGATTACACCTAATGAAATTGAAGCAGTAATAAAAAAAACTCCCAACAAACAGAAGCCCTGGACCAGATCTTCATAGGTGAATTTTACCAAACATTTCAAGAACTAACCTTTATTCTGCTCAAACTATTTCATAAAATCCAAGGCAAGGGAAAGCTCCCAAACTCATTTTATGAGGCTAGCATTATCCTAATTTCAAAATGGGATAAAGACACTACAAAGAAAGGAAGTTATAGGCCAATGTCCCTGATGAACATAGATGCTAAAATCCTCAACAGAATGTTAGCAACCAAATACAGCAATGCATTAAAAAGATCATACACCATCATAAAGTTGGATTTATTCTGGAAATGCAAGTTTGGTACAACATTTGCAACCAATAAATGTGATTCACCGCATAAACAAAACGAAGGATAAAAACAACATGATCGTATCAATAGAAATAGAGAAGGCTTATGATAAAATCCAGCATCCATTTATGATCAAAACTCTCAGCAAAGTGGGAATAGAGGGAACATACCTAAATGTAATACAGGCCACATATGACAAACCCACTCTCAGCATTATACTCAATTGGCAAACACTGTAAGTGTTCCCTTTAAGATCAGGAACAAGACAGGGATGCCCGCTTTTACCTCTCTTATTCAACATAGTACTGGAAGCCCTAGCCACAGCACTCAGACAAGAAAAAATAAAAAGCATCCACATTGGAAAGGAAGAAATAAAACTGTTGTTATTTGCAGGTGGCTTGATACTGTACATAGAGGATTACAAAGATTCCACTAAGAAACTACTAGAACTGATAAGTGAATTTAGCAAAATAGCAGGATACAAAATTAATATCTAGAAATCAGCTGCATTTTTATATGCCAATAATGAACTAACAGAAAGAGAAATTAAGAAAATAATCTCATTCACAATTGTTACAAAAAAATAAAATACCTAGGAATAAACCTAATAAAGGATGTTAAAAATCTGTACTTAGAAAATTACCAGACACTGAAGAAAGAAATGGAAAGTTACAAATAAGTGGAAGAACATACTGTGTTCATGGGTAGGAAGAATTAACATCATTAAATTATCCACACTACCCAAAACAATCTACAGATTCAATGTAATTTCTATCAAGATTCCAATGACATTTCACAAAAGTAGAACAAATATTTCAAAAATTTATATGGAATCACAAAAGGCCCCACATAACAAAAGCAACCCTGAGAGAGAGAAACAAATTTGGAGGAGTCACGAAACATAATAACAAATTATACTACAAGGCCATACTAATCAAAACAGCATGGTACTGGCATAAAACAGACACATAGATCAATGGAACAGAATAGAGAGCCCATAAATAAACCCACAACTTTATAGTGAATTATTATTCAACAGAGGAAGCAAGCACATGCAATGGGCTAAAGAGAGTTTATTCAATAAATAATGTAGGGAAAATTGGATAGATACATGCAGAAAAATGAAACTAGACCACCTTTTACACCACACACAAGAATAAATTCAAAATGGATCAGAGACTTAAATGTTAGACCTGAAACCATAAAAATCCTAGAAGAAAACATAAGCAGCAAAATCTCAGACATTGCCCTTAGCAATTTTTAAAAAATATATTTTATTGAGTATGCTATTATAGTTGTCCCATTTTGCCCCCTTTATTCCCCTCTGTCCTGCACACCCCCACCCACCTGCATTCCTCCCCTTTAGTTCATGTCCATGGGTCATACATATAAGGTCTTTGGCTTCTACATTTCCTGTAGTACTTTTACCCTCCCCGTCTATTTTCTACCTACCATTTATGCTACTCATTCTCTGTACCTTTTCCTTCTCTCTCTCCCTCCCACTTCCCCACTGATAAGGTTTAGGTTCCGTTGTTATTAACTGTGAGTTTGTTGTCATTTTACTGTTCATATTTTTTATCTTCTTTTTCTTAGATAATCCTTTTAACATTTTATATAAGAAGGGCTGGGTAATGATGAACTCCTTTAACTTGACCTTATCTTGGAAACACTTTGTCTGCCCTTCCATTCTAGATGATAGCTTTGCTGGATAGAGTAATCTTGGATATAGGTACTTGCCTTTTATGACTTTGAGTACTTTTTTCCAATCCATTCTTGCCTGCAAGTTTTCTTTAGAGAAATCAGCTGACAGTCTTATGGGAACTCCTTTGTCGGTAACTGCCTCCTTTTCTCTTGCTGCTTCTAAGATTCTCTCTTTATCTTTAATCTTGGCTAATGTAATTATGATGTGCCTTGGTGTGTTGCTTCTTGGGTCCAGCTTCTTTGGGTTTGTCTGAGCTTCCTGGACTTCCTGGAAGTCTATCTCCTTTGCCAGATTGGGGAACTTCTCCTTCATTATTTATTCAAATAAATTTTCAACTTCTTGCTCTTCCTCTTCTCCTTCTGGCATCCCGGTGATTTGGATGTTGAAACGTTTAAAGTTGTTTGAGAGGTTCCTAAGCCTCTCCTCATTTTTTTGAATTCCTGTTTCTTCATTCTTTTCTGGTTGAATGTTTCTTTCTTCCTTCTGGTCCACACCATTGATTCGAGTCCTGGTTTCCTTCCCTTCACTATTGGTTTCTTATACATTTTCCTTTATTTCACTTAGCATAATCTTTATTTTTTCCTCTAGTTTGTGACCATATTCAACCTATTCTGTGAGCATGCTGATTCCCAGTGTTTTGAATTGTGTATCTGATAGGTTGGCACTTTTTTTGTTGTTGCTTAGTTGTATTTTTTCTGGAGCTTTGATTTGTTCTTTCATTTAGGCCATTTTTTTTTTTGTCTCAGTGCATCTGTTACATAGTAAGGGGTGGAACCTTAGGTGTTCACCAGGGCTGGGGCAACCTACATCACTGCATTGTGAGGCTGTTTGTGGGGGAGGGCTCCGAGAGGGAACAGTGTTGCTTGCTCTGCTCTCTGCCAGTTTTTCAGTAATTTCCCCCACTACACACAAGCACATTGGACCCTTCTGGTGCTGATTCCCAGGGGGGTGGGTTTGTGTATGTTCTAGGACCCTGTGGGTATCTCCATGAACTCTCCTGTGAGGCTGGGAGTTTCTCCCGCTGCTTCCCCAACCCCCATGGTTTTTTTTTTTTTAGCCAGAGGGTTTGAGGCTTTATTTCCCTGTGCTGGAACCCTGGGTTGTGTTGTCTGTTTTGCTGCCCAGTTGTTCCTCCCAGTTTATCTGTACATGAATGTGGGACTGCCTGGTTTGCCAATCACCACCTCATTGGGTCCACCAGCTGTTGCTCTGCTAGCCCTAGTCCTCCAGTCCTCTCCCCCTGGCTGCCCAACTCTACCTGTCCTACTGGTCTGGATGAATGTTTCTTCTTTAAGTCCTTGGTTGTCTGATTTCCATACAGTTCAATTTTCTGTCGGTTGTGGTTGTTTTTTGTTTTTAAATTGTTGTTGTCCTTCTTTTGGTTGTGTGAGGAGGCACAGTGTGTCTACCTAGATCTCCATCTTGGCTGGAAGTCCACCCATAGAAATTTTTTATTAGTTATATCTCTCCAGGCAAGGGAAACAAAAGAAAATATAAACAAATGGGATTACATCAAATTAAAAAGATTTTCCATGGCAAAGGAAATCATCAACAAAATAAAAAGATAACCCACAGAATGGGAGAACATATTTGTTGATACATCTGATAAAGGGTTAATACCAAAAATTTATAAATTACTTACAAAACTCAACAGAAAAAACAAACAACCCAATTAAAAAATGGGCAGAGGACCTGAATAGACACTTCTTCAAAGAGGATGTACAGATGTCCAATAGACATATGAAAATATGCTCAACATCACTAATCATCAGAGAAATGTAAATTAAAACCACAATCAGATACCATCTCACACTTGTTAGAATCGCTATCATCAATAAATCAACAGACAATGAGTGCTGATGGTGATGTGGAGAAAGAGGAATCCTTTTTTACTGTTGGTGAGAATACAGACTGGTGCAGCTACTGTGGAAAGCAGTATGAAAATACTTCAAGAAATTAAAAATGGATCTGCCTTTTGATCCAGTAATCCTGCTTCTGGGAATATATCTGAAGGAACCCAAAACAATAATTTGAAAGAACATAAGCACCCCTATGATAATTGCAGTATTATTTACAATTGCTAAGTTATGGAAGCAGCCTGAGTATCCATCAGTAGATGAGTTGATAAAACAACTATGGGACATTTACAGAATGGATTTCTACTCAACTGTAAAGAAGAAGAAAATTTTACCCTTTGCAAGAGTATGGATAGACCTGGAGAACATTATGTTAAGCGAAATAAGCCAGTTAGAGAAAGACAAATACCATATGATTTCAGTTATGTGTGGGATCTAATGAACAAACTGATGTAACAGGAAAACAGAGACTCATAGATGGAGAGCAGATGCCGGCTAGTGGCATTGGAGGGGGTAAATTAGGGGGTGGAGGGATTGAGCGAAAACGAAAAAGGATTCATGGACATGGACAACAGTGTGGTGATTGCTGGGGGAAGGGGAGTATAAGAGGACTAATTGGTAATGGGAAGAATACAATAAAGATAAAAAACCAAATATGCCTATTATGTGTTTAAATGCAGATGCACTTCAGATGTTGTTGTTATTATTATTCTACATTGATGATATTGTCAGCCATTATGGTAGGAAGTAAAAACATGTGGTTTATATTATCATGACTTGTATTTAGGACTAGTTCACAGGAATTTGGGGAGGGGATGTGTGCATGCTCAGGAAAGCGGTATCTGATCCCTACTGGTGGTTTTTGATTTATGTTTCCCATCTCTCTTTCTTGTTGCATTTCCTTGAAATTGACTTCTTTCTTCACAGCTGCAATTGCTGCCAGCCTGGGTTGGTGTGTTCTTCTCTCACTAAGGAGACTCACAAAGCCAGACTCTTAAATATTCTAAGGCATCCAGTGTCTAATGTGGCCTTCTCTTGGCTGTTTTTCCCTATGTGCCATTTTGTTTAATCTTTTAAAGTAATTAGTAATTTAGACATGATAGAATATGAGTATATGCAGGTGGGGAGTTTCCAGCTCTGATCTTTTTCTCTGCCTTCCTTTCTTTGATGTTCTTGTTTATGTGCAAAACGAGAGCGGACTCCTGGATTCTGAGGTGACTCCTGAATCCAATCTTAGGGGTGATCAGTCTCTTTTTGTTGCTGGTTATGCCAATGAGGGGATTGTTGAGCCAATTGATTTAGCACCAGTTAGAAAGCTACAGATGGTTACTTGCTCTGAATAAGAAAGACAAGTTTTATGAGAACAAGAGTGTTTGGGGAACATAAAAGTTTTGAACTGGGTGTTATGGAAGTCCATTAAAGTCTTCTATTAGTCTATGGTTCAATTTAGCAAGGTCATGATTGAGAAGCTCTGAGTGTGGCATTCACTGACAAACTTGTAGGTTCCTGGAGTCTTTCCAGTAATAACGAATAATAGTACATGGAGGATGGTAACACCATTGGATTTCACTGCGTGCTCCCCAGCTGGATCAGTGCAGAGAATTTGTTTCATGACTTCATCTGGATGATCATCCTCTGAGGGGCTGATGCAATCTTATCTAACTCTCAACAGGCTGATTTATGTCACAGAATGCTGAGGTGTTATTTTATGATGAGACTATAGTTATGACGACTACCCAGAGGTTCCCTGCCCTGCCTCTCTTCTCCTGGGGAAACATAAATGTCCCCTTCCCCAAGCCCCCTGCCCTGAACTGTACAACTCCATGTGTAGTCTCTGCACCAAGCTCGATGCAGAGTTTAGAACTCCCTTATATATCCTCCGATGAGCTGCAAAGACTTTTTTCAGTGCTCTTTAAGACAGTTGGAGGAAATTCCCATTAAATATTCTGTTCTCTCCAAAGTCCTTTTCATCTACCCAGTGCCCAACATCTTTGGCTGCTCTCCTCATCCCTCTCACCCCCACCCCTGATTTTCCTGTAATTTTCAAATTCTTCACCTTTTCATCATGCAGAGCAAATTCAAGTGTGATCAAACTCATAGTCAAGTTTATGTACCCAGACCTGCTGAAATGCTCATGAAATAAGGGCCCTACGGTATCGGGACAAACCCTTAGAAGGCAGATCAGCACTAGCATTTATTCCTTGGGATCTCATTCCTCAACTCATTCCTCAACTTAATCAATGGATTTCTTTCTGGTAAATATAGGACTTTCCCCAAGAGGAAGTCTTATCCCAGCTGCTAAAGGAGGAACAGTTCCTCTATCTCACTACCTGAGAAGCTGGAAAGCAGAACTAGTCATAAGAAGGTTGTTCTGCATTCAGGGAGTCAGAGTGAAAATGGGTGGCTCTCTGAGATTTCAGTCTAAGTGAAGGGCAGGCCTGGCATTTTCTCTGCTGTGCTGGAGTATGTCATTCTTATGATGCTGTGAGGATTCATGGCTGGGTGAACCCTAACTGTCTCTTTCTTCCCAGCTCTCCTTCTGGAGCTCCATTTAGACTTTTTTCTTGATCTGTGATTACAACATTTTTTGTTACATCAGTATTTTCCTGATACAGTACTCTTTTGAATTTTATTGACTTCATTGTGTATCATAGATGGTTGCTTTTTGATGGCAAAGAGAGAGGCACCTTTATCTCATGAAATAGGGTTTGCCACATCTCTCTTGTAGGACACACTCCTTTGGGAAGCACTGCAGGTGATCACAAGTCTGCTCATAGATTCTTTAAGGCTATTAGAACTAGGAAAAACTTTTATAGCATCTGTACTCCTTGTACTGAGGAAAAGCTGAGGTTCAGAAGAATAGAACTACTTTTTCAAGTTCACATAGTTGGTATTGGAGCCAGGACTAAATTTCGGGTGTTTTGATGTCTAATAGCTGTGTTTCCACCCCTCTCACCATCTAGTTAGCAGCCTAACTTGTAGTTGTTCTTCCCTCCAGTGTCTCTATAATCAGACCCAAAGCTCCTTGATAACAGGAACTATGTCTTCTCTAGGATATGGTTAGGTTCCAACTGGGCACCCAGTATTGTTGTTTATTCATTCCAACAGACAATTTTTGGCACTTATTATGTTAGAGTCTAATTTTAATACATGCAAATAATGTGTATATATGAGCATAGTATATATTATTAGTGTAGTCTATCTGTTATATAATATATACATATGTAAATATACATGTATCTATATATACTGGGACCGGGCCTATAGAAGAGTAATTTCATCAGAGCAGTAAGGAGAAAGAAAGGCTTGTTAGTGGCAGCTTGAGCCAACAGCAGCAGGAAAGCACAAGGGTATGAAAAGAACGGCCCACAGGCAACTGAGGCTGATACATGTGAGCTGCTAATGGAAGGCTTAAGGTAGAAAAGGAGGACACCGTAGAGCATTTTAGCATGAGATTTGGAACACACGTGGAGCAGTGCAATGCATTCCTCTACCATCTGCCTGAGATAAAGCCTGGCAACAACAAATGTACTATAAACAAATGTGTTTGTAGAATAAATTAATAAGTATGCTGTGGTTCCACTGACTACAGAAATTATGGTATCCAGAGGCAATATATTGTTGAAGAGCACGGATTTTGGCTTCATTCCTAGCTTTCCCAGTTACAAGCTGTGCAACCTGGGAAACTTTTTTTAGCCTCTCTGGCCCTCAGTTTTCTTACCTGTGAAATGGAGACGACAATAAAATCTACCTCATACATTTGTTATGGTGATTCAATTAAGTGAGTTAGTATATACAAAACACTAACAATTTAGACTAGTTTCATAGTAAGCACTATATTTCTTAATCATTTGTATTATTATAACAATTATTACTGGCTTTGGATATTATAAAAATAAGGAAAAACCTATCTTCCCCAAAATGTCTTTTACTACATACTGTCTGAAATTCATCCATTAGGCTTTCTTAAAAAAAATTAAAAGGTCTTAACTAAAATACATATGTAATTAGGAGCCAACTGTAGGTATATTAGTCATTAACATTTTTGCAAAAATTCAGTTGCCTAATAGAGCCCAGAGGATATGAGCTGTGTAGTGCCAAGTCAAGAGAATTAAAAATAGTACAGCTAAATAAGCCACTTATCTAGAGGGAAAGGGACTTACGGAAAATGCAACCGCTCTGACTCTAGCACTGTTCCACAAACTTTATATTCTCCAAAGCCCTTAAGGGCTTTCATTAATGTTTTATGACTTTTCACTTAAAAATAATTTAAGACATTAAAAATATGTGCTGAAAAATAATATATACACAATATCAAATACTTAAAAATTGGAAATTACCAGCATGTTATCATATGCTATTAAATGAATGCATTTTCATGTAGACTTTTATAATACAGCTTCTTCTAAATCTTCTACTTAATTGGAAAATTTCTGATTGTAAGGCACATTGGGAAGTAGTTGTAAATGGTGTCTCTCTGTAAACAAATCTTTTAAAGCCATTTTTTGATATTTTGTAACTGAAATAAAATACAGAAACTAGATGATAACGTTTATAGAAGATTGCCAGTGTTTCTCATAACTCTGTCTTCATACTAGGTAAATATTATTAATTTCTGATTATAAAACAAATGTCAATAAAATACAACTTTTATTGCTTTCATGTGGAAAATTTTCTGTATGATGATTTCATATAAAAAAAGAGCTTCACTATAAAAAATGTTTAAAACCCGTCAATTGGGAAAGTAGCTTTGAATTTGAAGATGATATAATGAGAGAAGAAAAATATCTGTGACAAAGTCTGAACCAATGGTTACAGGAGAGGCATGGTGCTACCCTCGAACCCAATGATGATGACTCATAGTTCTAACAGGGTAGCAGGGTAAAACCGCTGGTATATCGTGACATTTTTGTATCTCTGAATTTGTCATTTGTGGTTTTAGCTATTTCTAAACAATTCTAGATTGACCACAAGATGTGGCATGTTGTAATTTTACTAAGACATAAGTTTTAAAAATAATTCTGTACAGATGTATTAATCAGAAAAATGATAAAATATTATAAGATAAAAATTGGAGCTAGAACTTAACTACTTGTCACCAGGCTGTGGGTGGGGTGTGGCCAGCAAAAAGTGGCCATAAGGAGGTGCCCAACAGATGGATCACAAAGCTTTCATCAGTTTTGTTCCATACTGGTCTTGTCTGTACTTTAACTCTTTTGCATTGTGATAGAACCTCAATTTCTTTGTGAAAATGACCCTGGAGTTGCTAGGAGAAATGGCTGATTCTGAGGCTGGGGCAGAAAATATACCAGGTGAACTGGGAGCATCCTGGAGTGTCAGCAAGTAGGGAAGTGCTAAATAAAACAAAACAGAATGAAACCCCAAAACCCACCACAAAAATGGGGTGTGCCAAAGGGCCAAATTGCAATTTGGGCCATAAAAATAATAAAATAGTATTGAATTATAACCCAAAATATAAACTAAATATCCATGAGGCCATACTGATATAAACAAATGATTGAATATATCAACAAATGGGGGTGAAGGGACAAATCTCCTGTTCAGAAAATTCTAAATAATTCATATAAATACTCTGCACTCCAGGAACAGGAGCATAATTTCTTACTCCTTAAGTGTAAGCTAGGCTTAGTAACTGTCTTCTAAAGAGTGTAGTGTGGGGAAAGGGGGAAAAAAGATTAACTTTACAGTGGAGAAACCTGACAGACACAAACTTAGCCTGAAAATCAAGGTCATATCAACAGTGATAAGTCATGAGATTGTTTGGGCCATGATATGGAGTGATGACATGGTACTTCACCTTTGTTATCTTCCTCCTCAAAACTCATAACTGTAGTCTAATCTTGAGAAAAATGGCAGGAAAATTCCAATGAAAGGCTGTTTTACCAAATATCTGACTGGTATTCTTCAAAACTATCAAGATCATCAAGAACAAGGTAAGTCTGAAAAACTGCCATAGTCAAGAGGAGGCTAAGGAGACATGACAACAAAATGTAATGCAGTTTCTTGGCTTGGATCCCAACACAAAAAAGAGCATTTGGTGAAAACTAAGAAAATCTGAATACATATGGACTTTAATTAATAATAATGAATTAATCTTGGTTCACTATTTGTGACAATATGTAGTACTAATGCAAGATGTTAATAATAAGTCAAATTTTGGTGTGGTTGAGTGTGGGGGTATATAGAACTCTCTGTGCCATTTACTCATTTTTCTGTAAATCTAAAACTGCTCTAAAAAATAAAGTCCCTTAATTTAAAAAAAAGCCCCTGGGAAGAAAGAAATGCAACTGCTAGTGCTGTTGATGGAGTGAAGAGGTCTAAGAAATATGGTTCTTAAGTAGACAGGAGAGGCTTCATGGGACAAATTATATCTGGAATTCATGAAGGTTTGAAAATATATCCCTTTTGAATATCACAGGATTACTGTTTTCAGTGAAAATTTAGTAACTTTGACTTTAGTGAGTCAATATTTACAAGTATCTTATTAACTTTCATCATCGATACTGGCTTTTTCTTTTTTAAGTATATTTTATTGATTATGCTATTACAGTTGTCCCATTTTTTTGCCTCTTTATCCCCCTCTGCCCTGTACCCTACTTCCCTCCAGCACCCCTGCCCCCTGCCCCACTTAGTTCATGTCCATGGGTCATACATGTAAGTTCTTTGGCTTTTCCATTTCCTATACTATCCCCCTATCTATTTTGTACCTACCATTTACACTTCTTATTCCCTGTACCTTTCCCCCCATTCTTCCCCCTCTTCCTCCCTACTGATAACCCTCCATGTGATCTTCATTTCTGTGATGATTCTGTTCCTGTTCTATTGTTTGCTTAGTTTTTTTTTTTTTTTTAGGTTCCGTTGTGGATAGTTGTGAGTTTGTTGTCATTTTATAGCTCATAGTTTTGATCTTCTTTTTCTCAGATAAGTCCCTTTAACATTTTATATAATAAGGGCTTGCTGATGATGAACTCCTTTAACTTGACCTTACCTTGGAAGCACTTTATCTGCCTTTTCATTCTAAATGAAAGCTTTGCTGGATAGAGCAATCTTAGATGTAGGTCCCTGCCTTTCATGACTTCAAATACTTCTTTCCAGCTCCTTTTTGCCTGTAAGATTTCTTTTGAGAAATTGACTGATAGTCTTATGGGAACTCCTTTATAGGTAAGTCTGCTTTTCTCTTGCTGCTTTTAAGAGTCTCTCCTTATCTTTGATCTTGGGTAATTTAATTATGATGTGTCTTGGTGTGCTCCTTTTTGAGTCCAACTTTTCTGGGATTCTCTGAGCTTCCTGGACTTGTATGTCTATTTTCTTCACCAGATTGGGGAAGTTTTCTTTCATTATTTTTTCAAATAAGTTTTCAATTTCTTGCTCTTCCTCTTCTTCTTCTAGCACCCCTGTGATTCAGATGTTGGAACATTTAAAGATGTCCTGGATGTTCCAAAGACTCTCCTCATTTTTCTGAATTCTTGTTTCTTTATTCTGTTCCAGTTGAATGTTTATTTTTTATTTCTGTTCCAAATTGTTGATTTGAGTCCTAGTTTCCTTCCCTTGACTGTTGCTTCCATGTATATTTTTCTTTATTTCACTTTGTATAGCCTTTATTTCTTCCTTTATTTTGTGTCCATACTCAATAATTTCTGTGGGCATCCTGATTATCAGTGTTGAATTCTGCATCTGATAGGTTGGCTATGTCCTCATTGCTTAGTTCTTTTTTAGGAGTTTGGATTTGTTCTTTCATGTGGACCATATTTCTTTGTCTTGGCACACCTGTTATGTTGTATGGAGTTGAACCTCAGGTATTTGCCAGGGTGGGGCAATCCACTTTGCCTCATTGTGGAGCTGTATGTGGGGGAGGGTCAGAGAGGGAACACTGACACTTGCTTGTCTCTTACCCTGCTTTCAAGAGAATGAAAGTTTCTCCCAGTGCCACAACCCCCATCGGTTTTTACAACCAGAGGTTCTGATGCTTCATTTTGCCCACACTGGAACCCTGGGTTGCACAGTTTGTCTTGCTCCTCAGTTCTTCCTCCTGGTTTTTTTGTATGCAAATGTGGGACCACACATTCTACTAGCCACTGCCTCATCTGCTGGGTCTGTCAGTTATGGACATGCTGCAGTTCCTCTCCACTTGGCTGCCTGTCTCTTCCCTTCCTACCAGGTTGGATGAATGTTTCTTCTTTTAACAGTTTGGTTGTTGGACTTCCATCCAGTTCAATTTTCTAGCTTCTGGTTGTTTTTTACTTTTTAAATTGGTTGTTTCCTCTTTTTGGTTGTGCAAGGAAGCAAAGTGTATCTACCTATGCCTCCATCTTGACAGGAATCATGCCTTTTTTATACATGTCCTTTCTCTGATTTGTCATGTCAGAGAGGAAAAAATTTTCCTTACCCTCTATGTTTAGTGCATGGAGTACTTCAAATTAAACTGACAAAAGACAGATTAGCAAGAGAAAAGACAATTTTATTCACATACTTAAGTGGCTTCCCAGAAAAATGTGACTAAGAATGGCATTACAATTTGGGGCTTAGTACCATGATAACAGGAGAAGGGGAGGGGGGAGAAAGGCACTCAGGGGAAAACAATAGACTTTTAGGAAAGATAAAAGAGCCCTTAGGAGACTAGATGGGAGATAGGAGAGTTTTATGAAATGTCTCTTTAGGAGATTTCTTATCAGAGTTCCAGGCTTCTTACTTCTGGTGATAGGAGTCAATTTTTGCTGGTTGCAAAATTTTCAGGGAAGGGATTTATGACAGCTGAATTCTTTGGGGAGCTTTGCTTTTAGACAGATAAAAAGAATTCAGGAAAGCAACAGCTAACCTCCTTGAAACTTCTCCTCATAGTGCTATATTTTGGACCCCTTCAGTAGAATGCAGAGAATGAAGGCTTTTCAAATGTCACCAACTCCACCTGTCTTTCCTATGGTAAAGGAGACACCATTTAGAGCTTTGGCAGAGTCTCCAGAGGAAATTGCAAGGTTGAAATGCATTGAGTATTAGAAATTTAGTTTAAGGCATGACTTGCAGTGTGGAGGCTTGATTGGAACTGGGTAAGGCTCATGCTCAAACAGTCCGGGAGTGGTAGAGAGATCAAGTAAGGAAATTAGAGATAAGAGGTTGAAAATGTTAGGTCTCATACTGTCTGTTTTACATGGAAGAATTAATGGGGTTTTCACGAAGTTCCTGACTAGAGTCTGTAGGTATTGTGAAGTCTTGCCAATGCATTCAATGGAATAGCAAAGTTGAATTGGTGTAGAAGGTTAGATGGGAGTTGGTGGGTATACATGGGGGCTGGTTTTAGTGCTCAGTGTCCAAAGCTGAATGTAGGGGTCAATGGTTTTGGTTCTCAGATTTTACTGCAAGATTGAAAGAAAAATGATCCATACATATACAGTAAACAAACATAGAATTCACACCACACTTCTGCTGCTTTCTCTTGTAACTTAATAATCTATCATGGCTTCCCTTACAAGTCTGACATTCAGACCCACATCATTCCCTTTTTATGGCAGTTTTATGGCAAACTTTGAGACCAATGGCTTTGTGGCCTGTGGTTCTGTCTTCTGATCACTTATTTGGTGCAGAAGGGGCAATGGGACAGATTTTTGGGTCATTATCTACACTGTCTTATTTTTATTTTATTTTAAAAATATTTTATTTATTTATTTTTGGAGAGGGGGAGGGAGGGAGAAAGAGAGGGAGAGAAACAGCAATGTGTGGTTGCCTCTCATGTGCCCTCAACTGGGGACCTGGCCTGCAACCCAGGCATGTGCCCCAGCTGGGAATCTGACCTATGACCCTTTGGTTCACAAGCCAACACTCAATACACTGAGCCACACCAGCTAGAACTTAGTTTTATTTTTAAGCAAAACAAACAAACAATTCTCTCTCAGATGATAGTAGCAATTTTTCCAAAAGGAAGAAAGTTCAAAAAGGGAAAGATTTTACCTAAATCTTAGGGCTCTTAGATCAGTCTGGTCTTGGCTTGGGGAAAAATTCCCCTTTCTCCTAGGTTTGGGAGCACAAGAGGAGGACCCTAGAGGACTTTGAAACTCAGAAGCTGGAGGTTACTTGGCTAATACCACACAGGCAACTCTCTAGTTTAAAAATAAACTGCTAACCTGAAGAGTTGGTTGGAGTATATCTTTGAGGATTTAATGACTCCCTCCTGAGGAGTCATTAAATCAGCTCTGTCCTGCTTGCTATAGAAGGTAGTTTTTGAGCCATATTTTAAATTTAATTCTATTTAATTAAGTAATATATTATGATATAGCATATACATAATCTATACACATAGCTGCTCTCTGGTCACCCTGGGTGTATTTTAGCCATAACCTGAGTGTCATTTTTTTCTCTCATCCTGCATAGGGAGCCCAGGATATGCTGCTAGAATATTCCAGAAAGTTCCAAAGTTTTTTAATCTGGCCAGCAGGCCCTGTTGCATTTCCTAAACTGCCCCAGAATACCAAGCCTTCCCTGCTCTTGCCTCCCCAACCCCCAACACTGCTCTCCCCTTCTCTTAGCCGTTGGCAACCTTAAATCTTTCTCCTGCCCCTATTTTATTTTAAACAGGACACAATATCTCTCTCGTAAGCAGGCTTGGCACGGCTTTTAGGAGCAGCTGACAAAGAGAACAAGTAATTTCTTAGCCTTTCAGCTCCACACAGCCTCTCTGTTTTGTAAGTGGCCAGTGCACCTGTTGTGATAAGCAATACTTCCTTCACAAGCAATTTGAAAGAGGGCAAGTTCTGCACCCCACTCTTACCCCCTTTCTTTTAAGGCTGTTAATAATTTAAGAAGGAATGGAGGAAGAAAGTGACAAGTTCTTTGGATTGATTCTTTAGCCTGACACTTACCGTGCTGACATGAAAGCTAATAAAGATGGGACAGAGTTGTCCTCACTGGCTTTATTGGGGCTGTGCTGAGTTGGGCTTGAGCAAGATTGAGCTGGATGTTGGCTCCATTCGAAACTGGGGGCCCCCTCTCTGCCTTGCTCTCTGGGGGCTGTTTTGGTTTATTTGTTCTGTGGTTCTTCTCTAAGCTTCTTTGTTTAACCCTGGCTGATAAAGAGCTTGGAGGCTTGTTGAAAAGAACCTTCTTCCAGCAAAACAAATTTTGGCAAAAGGAAAATAAAAGGTTCCCATTTTTCTTAGGCTGGGTGGGAGGGCATGCATGTGGCTCTTAGATTTTCTTTTCTTTTAAAAGGTCTGTGAAACTCGTGCTGTCAAAAGGTGTTAGCCTGACAGGCTGGAGAGAGGAAGTTCTCTGTTTGGCCCTGGACAAGTGCCCCACTGGGTGGCCTGGTCATGTGTGCTTCTGTGGTCAACAAGTGGCACTACCCCTTGGGGGAGAAGGGTGTCCCAACTTTCTGTTCATTGAATTTAAGTGGGTACATTTCCCTTCTTTACCTCCATTTCCTCCTGCTTGCATGTAGCTCAGACTGTGGGTCCTGGAGGCCTCTGTGAGCCTGAGCTTACTACTGTAAGGTGCTGTGACCTGCAGTGTGTGGTAGCTGGTGGGTGTTTGTGAGAGGCTGGATGTGTACAATGTCTGACCTTCCTGCACTAACTGCCCTGCATTGTTTTTGCCTGTGATGGGGAGGGAAACCTTTTCTTCTATCCCGTTATATGAGGGGGGACCCCCCAAAATAGGAATTATCTTCTGGAAGGCGGGCCCCTTATAGTACATATAGGCTTCTCCTGCTAGGTGGGTGTTCTAGGAACCCATCTGTATCAGTGTACCAGCTGACGTTGCTGTGAGAGGCTGTGTTCAGTTTCAGTGAATTATTTTGGAAGACTTTCCATGCATTTGCTATCTCATAATGGGTGATTTATGAGCACATCTGCCCACACTGAGCTGAAAGTTCAGCAGTTTTTGCACAAAAATGTCATGACCCTCGTGCCCCACCCTCCCTATTCACCCCATTTTATCCTAAGTGACTTCTTTCTGTTTCAAACAAAAAAACCTGGTTGAAAAAAATCCTCAAAGGGAAACAGTTTGCCAATGTGGAAGCAAAAAACAAAAACCAACAGAAATACTAAAAGGTATCAAAATTGATGAGTTCAAAAACTGTTTTGAGCAGTGGAGAAAGTGCCTTGATGAGTGTATTGCATCAAATGGAGAGTACTTTGAAAGTGACTGAAGTTTAAACATGTAAGAATAAATACACAAATTTTTATAAATAAATTCTGTTTTGGGGGTCCCTCCTCGTATTCAGTACTTGAGGGTTGGCAAATTAAACTAACAAAAGACAATTTAGCAAGAGGAAATAGAAACAGATTTAATTATATATGTAAACATCAGAATTCACAAATTCTTGCTCAGGAGGGAGTGAGAATTTGGGGCTTCCATACCGTCTTCACAGGGGATAAGCCTGGGCAGAGGGGCACTTCTGGGAAAGAACGAACAACTTCTTGCAAGGGGAGAGTGGAGAAAGGTTACTTATGGAAAAGCAAATGATGTTTTGGATAGATAAATGAACCTTAGAAGAACAGATGGGAGATACAATAGTTTTGTGACAAAGTTTGTCTAGGTGTGATACAGACTTCTTTCCTGAAAAGAGAAGATTATAGAGTTTCTCTAGGAAGGGGATTTATGACAACTGAGTTCCTTGGGAGGCCCTGCTTTTAGGTAAATAAAGGATTTCAGGAACTCGAATGCCTTTGGTTCAAAGTAATTTTTGTGCCAAAGTGGCTGATTCTAGACCCCTTCCCCTGTGTCCTTATCAAGACCAATCTGTAGCTTGGGAAGTCTTTGAGGATACCAGGCAGTCACAAGCACAGCCCCTGGCTCCTCAAAGCCTTGTCTGAAAGATTTGGTGAATAACAACTATGTTATTCTGAGTAATAATATTTAAATACAAACGGTCTTGACCAATTTGTCTTAGTGATGTGGACTTCAGTTGAGAACTGTGAAGAGGATGATGTGGTTTTGAGGAAAGCATTTGGAGGGAGGGGTCCAGTCTCTTTGTGCAGGCCTTGTGTTGGGGGTATAAGATGGGGGAGGGATCAGGTGTATGGCCATATGAAAGCAGTTTACCAAGGGTGCACCTCCCATTGTAATTCTAGGTGTGTTTCCTCTAACCTGGTGTTTCTTGGCCCAGCACTCAGTGAGCTGACCAGAGGGCAATCAGACCTTTTTCTTAGTTTGTATTGGGCACCAAGGAACTGTAAGGTTTTGAAACCAGATGCTAAGTTCCCAGTGTTTGGACATTTAGTTACCTCTGGAAAGGCTGTGATTTGAACCTTACTTCTGATCTGTTATTGGTTCTGCCACTGGCCATGACCAGGTGAGTTTTGTCCTCATTCTGCCAACTTTTCCTTATGGGTTTGTCCTGCTTAACCGCCTGCCAGTGTCAACTACTTGATAATGCCTGCTTTCAGATATTTTGGAAAATGGGACTTTAATGGGGGTGTCTTTCACCCTGCCCTATTTGATATGTAATTGCCACTGAGCTATAGGTTCATTCACTGTGTATATCAAAGCTCAATCAAACTTGAAGAGGAGTTTGCTGCCAAGAAAGGAAAGGCTTATTTTTAAGGAAATGGTACCACACCCAGAGTCATAGGTGATTTTGTACTCAAAGAGCCTGATGGCTCCTAGGGGATGGGTTACATGGGGGAAAAAATCATTAATCATGGCAGCTAAAGGAGTTGGGGTCATGAGCTCTACTGACTGGTTGGGGTCAGGGTAGGGAGTAGTTGATCATTTCGTCAGGTCCTGAGGTCAGCCGTGGCACTGTTCTGTCTGGTGGTGTGAGGGTGTGGTCTGTAGGGCTCTTCTGCTTTCAGGGGCCTGGGGTTGAAACCCAACTTAAATTAAGATGGTATCTTTAGCTTAACCTAAACTCTACTTCTGTGGCCAACAGACCTGAGGCTTTGTTTTTAAGACAATTTGATGCTGACTGGAATCCAGTGTCCTACGGGCTTCATAATTAAGGCAGGGAGTGGAGGGACAGAAAGGAGAAAGGGTCATGTTAAAGAAATGGAGTTTCTGTGTGGTTACATAATCACTAGATATATTATCGAAGAATTTACAGCTGCAAGGGGTTGGATGTCATCTTAAAGAGAGATTTTGCTGTTAAAAGTTGACAGTATTGTTTTAAAGAGTAAATTTTATTATTTCTAAATAGTCCTTGCATTTTATAAGAAAATGAAACTTTTTAGTGGTTATTGTGGGTGACAATGAACCCACGTTTTCTGAGTGTTGAGGGTGGGTTTTCTTTCTTCTGAGACAGTTGAAGCCCTTTCTGCCTGACACTGGGGGGCCTAGGTGTTTCCTGAAGTGGGGGAGATGGTTGTAGGTGACACCCACATTTTGAGCGTTAAACAACATTGAACTGCATAGTGAGAAAGCATTGCCTTTTCAATTCTGTTTCATAATCATTTAAGTCAAAGAGTCTCAGTTTGGTCCTAAAATGTCTTGAATACTTCCCTGACTCTAGTTCTTCTCCATTGTCTTCTTTTTCCTCTTCATCATTATCACTGTTAAACAAAGAGGGAGCCAGCCCCAGAACCCCAGACTTCTTCATTCAGCATCTTGTTGGAATCTATAGCATAGTAGGCATTGTATCTACTTTCATGATTCCCTCCTGCTTAAGCAAGTGATATTGGTCTTCAATTCATGGGTGTCAACATTTTATTTAACATGAGAATATTTAAAGATAAAATGTGAATTGATTTTAAAGAAAGATATTAAGTGTCTGGGAGAACTTGGATGTGACATAAATTTTGAAGGTGCTGTGCTAGTGACTGTAGATGGGAAACAGTAGTTCAGATAGTTTCTATTCTTTTCTGATTGTTGTATGCCCTGATCTCCTAACCTCTCCTATTCTTGAGGGATTATTTTTCACTGCTACCAACTTCTCCTCCACCATCCGTTCTGCTGCTGGGAGGTTTGCTTTCTTGAGAAGATGCATTATTATGTTGTGAAAAATTTTCTCATTTTCCTTTTGCAGCCAGTGTCCATTCTTCCTGTAGTTTGCTGTGGAGCGCAGACTGCGTAACAGGTACAGCAATATCAATAGATGCAGGTATGCTCTCTCTCATCTGACCATTTTTTAAAAATTATTTATTTTTTAGAGAGGGGAAGGGAGGGAGAAAGAAAGGGAGAGAAACATCGAAGTACGAGAGATATACATCACTTGGTTGCCTCTTGCACATCCCCAACTGGGGATCTGGTCTGCAATCTAGGCATATGCCCTGACTGGGAATCAAACCTTCAATTTTTCAGTCTGCAGGCCTGCACTCAATCCACTGAGCCACACCAGCCAGGTATCTGAACATTTTTAACATTTATTTTGCACTTCTCTTTGGGCACTTGCTCACTTATCTGCCTTATGCTCTTTCCCAGATAGCCAGGCCTTACAGGTTTGGGACCCTTTTACTCACCTTTGCCTCTTGTACAGAGCACAAGGGAGGTCACTGATAGTGGAGGCAAACCCAACATGGCATTTCAGCAACTGTCAGATTCATTGGGTCAACATTGGCAGCTTTGCCCTGGCGCATGTGGCTCAGTTGGTTGGAGTGTTGTCCTGTACACTGAAGAGTCACGGGTTTGATTTCTGGTCAGGGTACCTGCCTAGGTTGCCAGTTCTGTCCCTGGTTGGGGTGCATACAAGAGGCAACCGATTGATATTTGTCTCTCACATTGATGTTTCTCTTCCTCTCTCCCTCCCTTCTCTTCTCTCGAAAGGTACTAAGCATGTCTTTGGGTGAGGAGAAACACACACACATATATATTGGCAGCCTCAGGCAATGAGCAATAGATGAAGCTTAGAAAGCTTATTTCCCTCAATGTCGTCAAGAGGTTGGAAGCTAAGTCTTAGACTAAACATTTATTAGCAAGTTCTTAAAGGCAGGTGAAGTGGTACTCTCTGTGCACAGGCACATGGACACATACCTCCTATTACATGTTCGCTAGGCAGTGACAGTTGCTTGTTTTTGGGTCAGGTGACAGTGTCTCTGGTGAATAGAGTGACATGGGCCAGTGAGACTTGAAGAGCTGCTGTACTGCTTCTAAAATATTAAGATCAGGGCTGCCAGGATTCTTATGCCTTATTCATGCAGGGTGATATTACCTGAGCAATTTTTCTCCCAACTAATATATTGCACACTGAACATTTCACCAAAAGAAAGACACAATTTAATCTTTCATGGTAATAGCAACCTCTCTGGTGTACATTTTCATTAGTTTTTTTAAATAAGATTTTATTTATTTTTAGAGAGAGGAGAAGGGAAGGAGAAATAGAGGCAGAGAAACATCGATGTGAGAGAGAAACATCTGTTGGTTGCCTCTCACATGCGCTCCCAACTGGGGTCCAGACCTGTCACCCAGGCATGTGACCCAACCAGGAATTGAACCTGTAACCTTTTGCTTTACAGGATGATGCTCAACTAACTGAGCCACACTGGACAGGGCTTCATTAGGTTTTTTGAGGTATTCCTAGAGCACCTTTGGTGGATTCTTCAGAGAGAGACAGAGAGAAAGACACAGAGAAACATTGATGTAAGAGAGAAAGATCCATTGGTTGTCTCCTTCACATGCCCTGATGGGGGATTGAGCCTACAACCTAGGTATGTGCCCTGACCAGGGATCAAATCCTCAATCTTTCGTTGCACAGGCAATGCACCAACTGACAGAGCTATCTGGCCAGGGCACCTTTGGTAGATTCTTGATTGGGGAAGTTTAAATGGTAACTAACCACCCTTAGACTACAATGAACATGTATGCAAAAATATCCACTTATATTGAAATATTTTACAATAAATTATCACAAGGGCAATATAATATTTTTGGATTTAAAAAATGTTGTCAGCAGAGGCTTATGTCTAACTTTTGCCTCTGTTCTACCTGCCTACACCCTGGAGGCAGGAGGAGGAGCACCTTCCTTGGATCTTGGTATCCTCACAGTACTGCTATGTGACTTGTACAAGCCCAGCCAGTCACAAATACACTCTTCTCGTGAATGTCTTGGATTGTTTCCTTATCTGTAAAATGGGGATCATAAGCTCAAGTAAATTACAGGTGTTTTTCTCCTCTGAGGAGTTCATGAGAGCACATGTGTTAAATTGCCTTGTAAGCTGTAAAAAGCCGTACAAATGTCAGATGCTCTTGTTTCCACAAAAGCCCAGCAGTAGCAAGGAATGCTGGGTATTGTCTCTTGTGTGGGATGGATATTTAAATCTCCGGTACCTGCTAAAATCAAGGAGCAAATTTAAGTCCCATCTTTCCTTCAGCGGTGTTGAGCAAAGTCTAAGACAGTCGTCAGAAATAGTACATTTTCTGGTTCAGATGAAGATCTCTGTTCTGCTCTGAGCTTTTATGTGTAGTCCCCAGGTTTAATAGCCAGTATTACAAAGCACAGAGAGAAGCTTATTTATTAAGGCTGCTATTGAAGATATGGATGGTCAATTGGTTTGTCAAAAGTAAGGTCATAACTTTGTAATCTGCCTTAATCTGAAATTTATACAGATCTCATTTGGCTTAACCATACCAGTGTGTTATCCTTTTCCTGCCTTCATATATTTCTGCCCACAATGCTTGTTTAAGAAAACATGCATCCGCCAGCTGCACACGAACTAAGGACCCTCCTATGGAATTAGATTTTCACAGAAAGCAAAGAAAGGGAGTAGAGGGAAAAAGAGATGGAACACATTAGATTTCTTTTAGGCCGATGCTTGTTTTCTTGGCTGGCGAATGCTTTTTTCCTCACCTTTTGACATAATCCTAATGGTCCCATTAAAATACATTTAGCCTTTTCTCTTGGCTCCATCTGCCAGCACACTGTGTCATTCGGTGAACGGCAGGCAGGTTTTAAGTTCTGAACAGCAGAGAACAGGCTAAGTATTGGAACAGGATCATGTGTCTCCTGTTTTTATTTTCCAAAATATCCCATTTTATTGCAGAGTGTTGAGTAGCAGCTGGATGGAGAGAGGCTGGGACAGCAGGAAGACCGCTCTGGTGCTGAGTTTTGTGTGATACCAGGATGGGTTTTCCAAGGAGATTGAGGAATCTCTTTTATTAGGAATCTTCTGGAGCAAAATATTCTGACTGTTATTTTTGGAAAGTCCGATTTAGCCTTGTTTAGATGACTCTCAACATTCCTTCCATTTCTTTGAGTGGGTGATTTTTGTGGCTGTAGCTTAGGTTCAAGTTCATAAATAAATGTAAGTGTGCCTTGGCCTCATACAGACTTTCTGCCAACAGACAGAGCTGGAAAGAGCTGAGGTGGTTGCATATTAAGGGTAAATATAACTCACGTACAGTGAAAATGAGCTGTATTTACTCAGCTTCTTTTGACTTCAGCTCTTTGCCTAACAGTGGGCAGCAGCAGCTGGGGCAGGTAAGTGATACTCCACTGGAGAGTCTCTTAAATTCCCTTCTTTGTCACCAAGAGTGACATACAATCTCTTCCAGGAAACAACGTGAGCCCTCCACAGCTGGCCAGGGGGAGATTTCTCCTCTGGTGGGGAGGGTTGTGCTGTGGTTTTAGCAGCCTGGTTGCAGCAGCCTTGTGGTAAGTTTTGCACGCTGCTGGGTGAAATAGGAGGGAAGAATGAATCCATCTCCTGGAGGGGAACTTCAAGACCCAGGAAGCAAGTCCAATTTTGAACTCTGGGATTTGGACTGGGGCTTGGGGAATTCTGAGAAAATGCCTGCCATGTCAGGCAGAACTGGGGGAAGAGCTTTCTGAGAGGTAGCTGGAGCTGAGGTTGGTTATAGATCAGGCAGAGGTCATGGAGGCCAGGAGCTGCAACTCTGAGTTGCCTTAGGAGAGAGGAAGCTCATGTACTCTTTATGGTTTACAGAGCTGTATTTTCCATTGTAGTGCTTACCTGCACAGCTAAGGTTCTGGGTCCCCAGCAACACTTGGTGCCATTGTTTCTCCACCTGGGTACTGCTGTTGGCATTTGGGCAGGCTAATTCTCTGTTCTGTACATTATCTGATGCTTAGCAGCATCCTTGGTCTCTGCCTCATAGATGCCAGTAGCAGTCCCCACACCATTGTGACAACCAAAATGTCTCCGCCATTGGCAAATGTCCCCTGGAGGGGAAAATTACCCTCAATTGAGAAGCACTGTATTTTACAGAAAACAATAAACACCGCTCCCCTGCCCCCCGCAAACTGCAAATTTATATGTACTGCTTAGGAAGAGAGCAGGTGGAAAGTCTGATAATATGTTTTTAATATTTGAATACTAGGCTCCTTTATTAGATCAGAGCTCATGAAATTGTTATTCTTTTTGGATGTCAACATGGTTGAATAATGACAATTTCATATGGTTCAACCTAATACTAGCCTCTGAAATCAGATTTGTATAAAGCTTGGTCACACAGGGCCTCAGGACGGGGTCATGACCTATATTGTTTATTAAACAGTCAGAGAAGTGTCCTCTGCAAGGAATTGCATATTTGAGGTGGGCAAGTGGGATGAGGGGAAGGAGAGCGGGCGAATGAGCTAGAGTGAACCGGAGAATGGAGCCAAAAACATTTAAGAATGCCTGAGAGGAGAGTGGGGCCAGAAAGTTTTACATATCCCTGGCTGTGGGAAAGGAAGACTCCCACTGGGGTCATATGGTAGAAGGATCATTCTGGAGCTCATGAGACACAAGGGGGCTTGGTGGAAAAGGGGATTTTTAGGAGGGAGTCTGATTTTTAAGAGTCTTGGAGCAAAAATGGTTGCTGGAGTCCTCCTTACTGCCTTTATGATTTATGGGCAGTGGTGAAGTGCAGGTGCAACTCTAGGGGCAATCAAGAGACTTGCCCTAGAGACTTGGGAATGACCCAAGTTTATATTATTTTGGAAGAAAGAGACTGTGGCTGACCCTGTCCTGCAGATTTTCCCTAGGCTGTTTGTTATCACAAGAGCCTGCCCATCTGGTTTGGTAGAAGTTACTACTTCCTGAGAAGGGCTTGGGCACCTCCTCTCGTCTTTGGTATTGGCCTCTTTGGGCATTGGATCCTTTGTTTTCATTTTCTTTTTGTACATACCTATCATGGGACCAAATTTTGAAAATTGGTGCACAAAAAGCTGTTTTCTCGTTTTGTCACAAAATTGTTTGTTTGCAGTTTGATCAGATAGAAGTCTTGGTTGGGGCAAGAGGGTGGTGGGAGCCTGGAGCTGGGGCAAGTCACGTAGGGGACTTGGTGATTGTATGAAGGATGTGATGGTTCAAATAATTACCATGAACCCCAAGACAGCAAGTTCACAGGATGAGTGGAGACTTCAAATGCTTATTTCTGCAGTCCCATTTCACAGATGAAGCAATGGGGGCCCAGAACAGCATTGTGACTTGCCCACATCACATGATTAGTACCAATGTGGGGCACTTAAGTTATTTATTTATTTTTTTGGAGGGGGGCTTAAGCCCACATTTTTTTCTTTGACTTACTCCTCTGTGATGTGGCATGATCAAGGGTTGCAAAGCCCTCCTGACACATGCTTGTCTAATGCCAGCTTGGGCAAGTGACTCAGCGTTAGGCTGCCTCCAGCCAGGAGCTCATCAGGAGTGCAGCCAGGCAACCTGGACCCATTACAGCTTCGCTCAGCATGACAAGCCCTGGCTCAGACTCAGCAAATATCCACATCCATTTGTGCAGCATTTAAGTGGGAGGGTATAAGTGAAATGAAGAAGGAAGATACTTAGAGGGTGGTTTCCCTTGACTCCTGTGAGTAGTTCCCTAATACTCCCATGGCATTTTGGTCGGATTAACTGGCTCCTTCTTAGGAAGCCAAAACTTGAGAAGAAGGTTCATGCATGTACTTCTCCGTAGGTGCAGTTTACCAGGAAGCTGAGGGAACTTAAGCTTCAGGGCCTTTCACTTGTGTGGCCTCTTTCAAGACTCCATACCTAATTTGTATTTAAATTTTGTATACGCTTTGCATTACAAATTGTACATGCTTCAGGTTGTGCAAAATGTGGATGGCCTCCATTGGCCTCTGCAATAAGAAACCACAGCTGTTGGTAGACCAATATCTCATGTTTTCACTATGCCTGGCTGGCAGAAGGCACAAGGCTCAGGAGGGCATTAAGGCCCAGGTGTGTCAATGACAGGGAAGCAGAAAATGTGCACCAGCAGGAGTAGTTCTACATGGGACCTTCCCAACTCCCACCCCATTTAAACAGTGTCAGCTCTTCCAGTGAAGGCAGTGTGAATCCACTTGAATTTAGCTTCCTTTTTCCTTTTTTCATTGGTGACATCTTGGGATGTCGGAGGAAAAACCGAATGAGAGGGGACATTCAGACGGAGCAGGGCCCAGGAAGAGGTTCCAGGTGTGAGGACTTTGGGGACAATGGAAATACATGACTCATGGTAGCTCTCTCCAGCAGAGGACTGTTGAGGGAGCTTTGAGGGCTCTTAAAGCTGGAGACTAGCAGAGCCTGGGAAGTCCTCACACGAGTCACGAGGTGAAGGTTTGATGTTGCCTTATCACTGTGTCTTCTAAGAGGACAGGGGGCAAATTGGGATGGCTTGGGAGCAATTTTGATCCATTTCCCCTCCATTCCTCTAGCTCCTCTTCACCCTGTTTGTGTGTGTAATTAGGCGCCGGCCTGCTTACGAGGGGAGGAACTTCCTCCTCCCACTGCCTTTGTGGTAGTGTTAAGTGGACACTCTATTCTTCTGTGCTTCCTGCCTTGAAAGTACTGACCAGGGTCACTTGCAGGGCTGTTAAACAGCTGTTGCCCCTCACCCTGGTGGCACACAAGGCCATTACAGGCCCATCAATCAGCTTGGATCGACAAGTGTTTTGGGACCTGCCTGGGTGAAGGATGGTAAGTGAGCGTAAGCGTGGCCCCTTACTCACCCAACCTTCAGACCTAATTTGTCCAGAGGCCCTCTGTCCCCCACCCCAAAGCAGGGAGTAGCAGAACCTGTGCAAGGATGCGCAGACATCTCCATGTTGTTGTCTGCATGGTGGCCATGGTTACTTTTTTCTCTCATTCATTCATCAAATATTAATTGATTGCTGGCTTAAGCCTGGATAAAAAGCTGCATCGTCAACCTATTTATTTCAATACCTATCATTTAGTGTTGATGGATGTCAAAAATATTGCTTGGTTCTGGAAAAGAGAAGGCACCTTTTTTTGGTCTTATTTCACCCCTCAGGGTGGCTAAAATCTAACTCAAGTTTTTGGTGTTTTCAATAGATGATGCCATCTATTGTGCCAGACTGCCGCAGAAAAATCACACATAATTTCTAGTGTTATAAATGGAGAATCTCAGGTTTAGTTGGTCACTCTGTTCTTGAGAACCCAACATTGAAAAGCCAAACCTTTTGTCTTCTCAGCTTTTAACCATTAGGAAACCACATGCATTTGGGACAGGCACCCCTAGCCCTGGTACCTTTAGCATCTGCTGCACTTCTGGTCTCTGCTGTTAAGGAGAGGAGAGGAGGTGACAGGTGGATATGAGTTACGGGTGAAATAATATTCCCTTTCCTTAAACCTCTGTGCCTGAGAACTAGTGCTGGGATTTGTGAGCTCTAGCCCTGGGACAACCTGTGAGGTTAATCCTCAAAGAAGGGACATGGAAGGGAGGGAAAGATTTGGTGGGATGGGGATTGGGGGTTAGTGAGTGAATAATGTCTTCTACATAAGTTTTTCAGAAGTCTGCAGGGGCTGTTGTGTTATTATACATATTTATTATAAAAGAGTTACATAATTTATAATAGCCTTTTGTCATCATGTGTTTTCTCCAGCAAAGGAAATTAGAATACAATTACTATCACATGGTAGTCGAAGACATTATTTGACTTAAAAGGGATCCTCATGGTTGAAAAGTTCACTCATCTTTAGGAAATAAAATATGGATGTGCATTCTGTGTGTGTGTGTGTGTGTGTGTGTGTGTGTGTGTGTGTGTTTCAAATCCTGGGAGATAAAATAGAAGCCTCGGAAGCTGGCTGTGCTGTAAAACTGCCTAATCTGCCTTTCATGTTCAGATCATTTGCCTTTCAACAGTGTACGCAAACTCTGAGCCTTGTGTGGACTCAAGATTATCAGCACAACTGCTTTCAGAACATCCTCTGAGCCAGAGTTAGTGAGGCAGGGATCTGAGGAGGAAAGACAGAGTAGGAAAGTTAATCTTCCAACAGCTACTGGAGTGTAGAAAGGCCCCTCAGATCCCTCAGCACACCTCAACTGTTTGCCTTCTGGCCCGGTTGCCCTGGCTTAGTTGTTGGTTAAATATTTTCTTTGCTTTCCCTTTGGCCTGATGGATTGTGCACGTCTAAACATGGGCCCTTTCCCACCTGGGCCTACTCTGCTTTTTTCCTGGGGATATAAGGGCCTTGTTTGAAGGGCCTGACCTGGCATGGCTGCGGGCAAACAGAAGCAAGGGCAAAGCATCTCTATGAGTATAGTGCTTGGGTTAAGTAGGCCTTTCATTGCAGTAGTCAACACCTTTTGTTGGTGCCAGACCCTCAGGATTGATCCAGTATTAGCTGTACTTTGAGGTAGGCTGGAGAGGGGTGAATGTGTCCAGACCAGCATCCAGAAGAGACACACTGAACACTGCTTCCTTTTGATTCCTTCATCCAGGAGATCTGCTAAGGAAAACAGAAGCTTGTTAGTGTCAATTTTGGCGATAAGTAGAATACATAACCAGAGACAGTAAAAACCCTGTAGGAAGTTCCCACTTAACATATTTGCTTCTATGATTCTTCACAGTTTTATATCCTACCCTTGATTTTCTATTTCCTTTTATAAAATTTCCATGAGTTTTTTTTTTTTTTTTGGAAAAAAAGGAAATTTTAAATCACACATAATTATATTTACTTAGATTCTACTTAATGTCTGAACTCATGAGAACTGAGAGGGGACTGCTTTACTTGGAAAAACCAAATTCAATCCAATGTTTCAAGTGGGGTATGCCAGCAGCTGAAGCCTATTGGGTCTGGGGTGTGGTTTTTCAGTTGTGAAGATGCACTTGTGAGCTAGCTGGTGGCTGGTTGCTTAAAAACAGTACGTCTAGTTACTGTTGCAGGAGATAAAGCTGAAATATGGTGTTGGAAACTATAAGGGAGAATTCTTAGCCCATTTATATTCTATCCTCAAACTTTCTTCCTTTCCTAAAACCATCAACATTCTGCCTCCAGACTAAATCCAAACAAAATATAACAAACTCCCAAGCAATTTTTCCTCCAAAATACCTATCCTGAATCCTCTCTCCTATACTATTTATTTTAAGGGTTATGTCTTGTTTTTTAAAATGGCGAATAGAAGTACCAGGAAGAATTTTGTATAAATAAATATGCTCAAACTCTCAAACTCTTTATTTATTTACTTGTTTGTTTAAAATATTTTATTTATTTATTTTTTAGAGAGAGGAGAAGGAAGGGAGAAACAGAGGGAGAGAAATATTGAATGGTTGCCTCTCACATGCACTTAAAACAGGGACTGGGCCCACAACCCAGGCATGTGCCCTGACTAGGAATTGAACTTGTGATCCTTCACCTTGTGGAACGATGCCCAGTCAGCTGAGCAATGCCAGTCAGGTCTTAAACAGTTTTTTAAAATTGAGATATAATTGGCATATAACATTATATTAGTTTCATGAAATGATCACCAGAGAGACTCTAATTAATACTGACAAACTCTCAAATTTAAACTGTTGTTCAAACACTAAGACTTTGAAGTCCTTTTGTTATTTTAACCACCTTGTTATTAAAATTGCAATGGAAACCAGTGAAACCCTGATAATGGACATGATACTATCTCATGTACAGAGGCATGAAGATATATATATATAGATAGATAGAAAGATAGATAGATAGATATAGATATAGATATTCTCATTTTTTCTTATTTAAAAAACCTATATTTTATTGATTATGCTATTATAGTTGTCCCAATTTTTCCTCCTTTCCCCCCTCCACCTAGCAACCCCCACTCCCTCAGGCAATTCCCACACCATTGTTCACATCTATGGGTCATGAGTATATGTTCTTTGGCTACTCCATTTCTTTCGCTGTACTGCTGTACTTTATATCCCCGTGGCTATTCTGTAACTACCTATTTGTACTTCTTAATCCCCTCCTCTCTTCACCATTCTCCCACACACCCTCCCTCCCACCTGGAAACCATCAAAATGCTCTCCATATCCATGATTCTGCCTCTGTTCTTGTGTGCTTAGTTATTTTTTATATTCATTTGTTGATAGATATGTATTTATTGCCATTTTATTATTCATAGTTCTGATCTTCTTCTTTACCTTAAATAAGTCCCTTTAACATTTCATATAATAATGTTTTGGTGATGATGAACTCTTTTAGTTTTTCTTGTCAGGGAAGCTCTTTATCTGCCCTTTGATTCTAAATGATATCTATGCTGGGTAGAGCAATGTTGGCTGTAGGTCCCCACTTTTTATGATTTTGAATATTTCTTGCCAATCTCTTCTCGCCTGCAAAGTTTCTTTTGAGAAATCAGTTGACAGTCTTATGGGAACTCCCCTGTAGGTAATTAACTGCTTTTCTCTTGCTGCTTTTGAGATAGTCTCTTTATCCTTAACCTTTGGCGTTTTAATTATGATGTCTTGAAATGGGCCTCTTTGAATCTATCTTATTTGGAACCCTCTGTGCTTCCTGGATCGCATATCTATTTCCTCCACCAAATTAGAGAAGTTTTCTTTCATTATTTTTTCAAATAGATTTCCAATTTTTTGCTCTTTCTCTTCTCCTTCTGGCACCCTTCAAGGCAAATGTTGGACCTCTTGAAGCTGTCCCAGAGGCTATTTATACTATCCTCATATTTTTGGATTCTTTTTTCTTATTGTTGTTCTGTGTGGTTGTTTTTTGCTTCCTTATGTTCCAAATCATTGATTTTTATTCTCAGCTTCATCCACTCTACTATTGTTTCCCTGTAAATTGTTCTTTATTTCAATTAGTGTATCCTTCATTTCCGACTGGATGTTTTTTATGCTGTTGAAGTCCTCACTAAGTCCCTTGAGCATCCAAATAACCAGCGTTTTGAACCCTGTATCTGATAGATTGCTTATATACATTTTGTCTAGCTCTTTTCTGGAATTTTGATCTTTTCTTTCATTTGGGTCATGTTTCTTTGTCTCCTCATTTTGGCAGACTCCCTGTGTTTGTTTCTATGTATTAGGTAGAGCTGCTTTGACCTTCTGTCTTGGTAGGGTAGCCTAATATAGTAGTTGTCCTGTAGGGTCCAGTGGCACAGTCTTCCCTATCACCCATGCTGGGTACTTGAGGTACACCCTTCATGTGGACTGAGTATACCCTCCTTTTGTAGTGGAGCCTTGGTTGCTGTTGGCAGGCCAATGGAGGGATCTACCGAGGCCATCAGCTGCAAGGACTGGCTGTGACCACTGACCACCAACCTCTACCTTTGATGGAGGATCAACTGTGTTGGGGCAGAATGGTGGTTGTCCAATGTGGTCTGTAGCTGTCCACTATGTGCACAGGCTCAGGGCTGCCCCAGGTGGTACAGGCCAAGTTCAGCCCCCACCTATGTTCTGTTCAGGGCCACCCTGCCTGAGATATAAAGCAATATGAGATGGTTGCTACTGTGTGCTGGGCTTGGAAATTCACAGGCTAAGCCAAGCTGTGAACCTAGACTGGGTGCTGCTAGTACAGGGCCGGGGGCCACTTAGCAAGAGGTATGAGGTCTAGGGGCTGACTGAGACTGGCTGTCGCTTGAGAAAATTTAAGAAGTTGTGAAGCATGAGCAAAGACCAGCAATTCATATGGAAAAGTCACTGTTAACAGTTTGAGTGGACCTGTAAATTGGGGGGACAGAGCCTCAGGGGATCTCCAGGGTGGGCCACATAGTGTTAGCCATGTGATAGAGTCTCAGATATGGCACCAGCTTGTTGGCCATGTGGATCTGTGGGTCAGTGTTCAGAAAAAGGACACTGGCCTCTGTCTACCTTTCTGTCTAGAAGAGAGCTATCCTCACATTCCCACCTTTATGCCAGACACTTCAGTTTCACCCTATATGCCACTGGTGTTTTTCAAGCTGATACCCTGGTGATGGAGCTCACAGGGAGTGAGTCTGAGTAAATCTGTGTGTGGGTTCTTTAAGAACTGCTTGGGACTCCAGAAATTTCTTCTACTGACTCAATCCCCACTGGTTTTTGCAGCCAGAAGTTATGGGGACTTATTTTCCTGGCATAGGAACCCTGGGCTGGGGACCCTGATGTGGGGTGGGGACTCCTCACTCCCAAGATATTGCTTCCAAATTTTTATCCACCACATGGGATGTGGGACCAGCCTGTCCCACATCTGCTCTCCTCCTACCAGTCTGTATGGATGTGGTTTCTTTAATTCCATAATTATTAGACTTCCATTCAACTCTATTTCTGATGGTTTTAAGTGATGATTGTTCTGTAGTTTAGTTGTAATTTTGATGTGGTTGTGCAGGAGGCAAGCAGTGTTTACCTATGCCGCCAACTTCACCAGAAGTATATGTATATATATAGTCTAATTTTTAAGAAACTTACCACCCAGTAGTCCAGGCAAGACTTATGAATGAGTCAGTTGGGGAGTAGTATTTGATGGACCCTAGTCTCGTCTTTAATTTAGTGCTTTTCATGTGAAAAGAGCTCAGTTGCTGTTAGACAAATAAAATGTTAAATTGTGATGGTCAGTCAGTAGCACAGCTGGGCCTTAGGGAACTAGGAGATCATGTCAGTTGTCAATAGTTGGTGTAGTCTGTATGCAGAATGTGTGCACATGAGCCAGGTATGGAAGGACAGTGGGAAGAGGTTGAATGGATTAAAATGAGGCTATTTCAGGTTTGGGACAATTAGTGAAAAGACCCAAGAAACAATGCCTTGGGTGGATTAAAGAATATGCTCTGAATGAGGACCAGTAATAGATTAGGAGAGATTATAGGTGATCCTTGAACAACTCAGGAGTTAGGGGTGACAACACCCAATGCAGTCAAAAGTTTATGTATAACTTTTGACTCCCCCCAAACTTAACTACTAGAAGCCTACTGTTGAGCAGAAGCCTTACTGATAAAATAAACAATCCATTAATATATATTTGGTATGGTATATGCATTATGTTATATACTGTATATGTACTATATGCTATATTCTTAATAATAAAGTGAGCTAGAGAAAAGGAAATGTTATTATGAAAGTCATGATGAAGAGAAAATACACTTATAGTAATGTACATATTTATTGAAAAAAATATGCATATAAGTGGACCCAAGTTCAAATTTGTGTTTTTCAAGGGTCAACTGTAATTTTATAAGGCATTAAAAATCAACTAGAATGGAGACTTAACCAAAGCCAAGTTAATAAATCTATAAGGAAGCTATTGTGGATTTGGAAGGAGAGACATGCATGTAGTAAATTTCTGAGGATGAAGCAAAACTCATTGCTTTAAATCAAATGTAGCAATGTGAACTGTTAAATTTCTTTTTTAAATTAAGAAACATAAAAAAATAATTGTGGTAAAATACACATAACATGAAATTTATCATCCTAATGATTTTTAAGTGTACGATTTAGTAACATTAACTATATTCACTCTGTGCAACCATCATCAATCCTCATCTATCTCAAGAACTCTTTCCACATTTCCAAACTGAAACTCTATAGCCATTAAACAACTCTCAACTCCTCCCCACCTTAGACATTAGCAACTGCCGCTCTACCTTCTTTTTCTATATTTTATTACTTTAGTTACTTCATATAAGCAGAACCATACAGTATTTGTCTTTTTGTGACTGCTTTTTTAATTTAGAATAATATTCTCAGGTTCTTCACGCTATTCTTTGTGTCAGAATTTTCTCTTTTTTTTTGTAATGTTGTCCATTTTCTTAAAGATTTTATTTATTTATTTTTAGAGAGGGAAGGGAGGGAGAAAGAGAGAGAGAGAAACATCAATGTGCAGTTGCTGGGAGCCGTGGCCTGCAACCCAGGCATGTGCCCTGACTGGGAATCGAACCTGCAATGCTTTGGTTTGCAGCCCGCGCTCAGTCCACTGAGCTACGCCAGCCAGGGCAGAATTTTCTCTTTTTTTAAAGGCTGAATAAAGTATTCCATTGTATGTATATGCCATATTTTATTTATCTGCTCATCTATTAATGAACATTTGGGTTGCTTGCCACTTCTTAGCTATTGTGAATAATGCTGTTGTGAACATTAGTGTATGTGTATCTTTTTAGACCCTGCCTTCAATGATCTTGGATATATACCCCAAAAGTGAAATTGCTGGATTATATGGTAATTGTTACTTTTGAGGAACCACCATACTGATTTCTATAGTGGGTGCATTTTAAATTTTCTCCAAAAGTACACAAGGGTTTCCATTTCTCCACAGTCTTGCCAGCACTTTTTAAAAAAATTTTGTTTTAAATTCTATTTTATAGGAACTGTCCCCATGTGTATGAGGTCATTTGTCATTGTGATTTTGATTTGCATTTCCCTGAAGACTAGTGATACTGAACATCATTGTATATGATGCCTGTTATCCATTTCTATATCTTTGGAGAAGCATCTATTCAAGTCCTTTGCCCATTTTAAATTGTTTTTGTTGTTGTTGTTGAGTTTTAGGAGTTTTTAAATATATGTTTTGGATGTTAGTTCCTTATCATCTGTGGGATTTATAAATGTTCAAGTCCTTTGTCCATTTTTGAATCAGGTTTTGTTTGTTATTGTTAAGTTCTAAGAGTTCTTTACATGTTCTGGAAACTAGACCCTTATCAGGTATATGATTTGCAAATATTTTCTCCCATTCTGGGTGTTGCCTTTTTACTCTGTTGATAGTGTCCCTTGATGCTAAAATATGTTCAAATTGTCTCTTTTGTCTTTTGTTGCCTGTGTCTTTGATGCCATATTCAAGGAATCATTGCCAAATCCAATATCATGAAGATTTTCCCCTATGTTATCTTTTTAGAGTTTTAGAGTTTTAGGCCTTACATTTAAGTGTTTGATCCATTTTGGGTTAATTTTTGTGTAGGTATATGTAAGGCAAGGGTCCAACTTTGTTCTTTTGCATCTTGATATCCAGTTTCCCAAAACTAATTGTTGTATTTTTCCCTGTTAAATGGTCTTGGCACCCTTGCTGAAAATTATTTAACCACATATATAAAGGTTTATTTCTGGGCTCTCTATTTTATTCTACTGGTTTATAGGCCTGTCTTTATGCCAGTACCTCATTATTTAGATTTTGTGATTAAGTTTTAAAATTAAGAATTATGAGAACTCAGCTTTGGGTTTTTTTTAAAAATCTTTTTCAAGATTGTTTTGGACTATTTTGGGTCCCTTGAGATTTTGTACAAATTTTAGGAAAGAGTTTTCTATTTCTGCAAAAAAAAATGTCATTAGGACTTGATGCTGGACTATATCACTGCATCTATAGGTGGCTTTGGGTGGTATTGGTATCTTAACAATGTTAGGTCTTACAATTCATGAACACAAGATAGTTTTCCATTTATTTGTGTCTTATTTAATTGCTTTTGGAAACATTTTACAAGTGCAGTTTTCAAGTATACAATCTTTTACCTTGTGGGCCAATATTTTTTGAAGCATTTAATTTTACATACTTTTTGGTGCTATTGTAAATGGAATTGTTTCCTTAAGAAAAGCAGAAGTTGTGCTTTTCCTGATGGTTCTTCCTCCATTCCACTCTGCTTGTCCTGAAGACCGGCTGATACTAATTAGGATGAGAGTGTAGGCCACCCAGAGAGTCACCTTTGCCCTAGGAAGTGGCTACAATTCTGAATCTTCAGAAGGAGGAAGTCAGGGCTGATTTAGTGTGGACCTGAGGTTGTTCAAGGTCTGAGCCTTACAGACATATTATCTAAAGTGCTTTATGCAGAGCACAAGTGCACATAACTTTCTTCCAAATGCTACTTCAAGCAAAGGGAAGAGAAATGTAGCCACTTTTGGAAGGCTATTCAATTTTTAAAGTTTGATTCTAGTAAAAATTGGAAGTGGTAAATAGTGTGTCCTTAGCTGTGCCATCTACTTGTGTTAATTCTGCTTTGATCTTTTCTTCTATCTTGTTTCCCTATTTCCCATTATCTCCCTGCCTCACTCTTTTTTTCCAAGTTCCCTTTCCTCAGTCTCTTTAACAAAATGTACCTGTCTCACTGATCCCCTCAGCTCCTTGTTGGGCAAAAGCTAGCTTTTCCCAGAATATGAACTGTGGCAAAGCAAGAACAGGTGAAGTCTTTACATTTTACAAGGTGACAGCAGCTTCTCCTGAGCAAGATGACATGAGTCAGTCTGATCCTGGTGACTTTAGTAGCCCACAGACTGAGAGGGAAAGTGATGCTCAGGTTTTGCCTAGACCTGGACCTGATTTGACAGTGGATGGAGAAGCCAGGGTCAGACAACTTGGAGGCACGATGACATGCTGGCCTTTGAGGAAAAGCAGCTGCAGCAGTGAAGGGGCCCCAAAAACTGACCTCATCCCTGCCTTTGAGTGGATTGTCACAAGGTCTCAGGGAGCCTGGAGCTGTAATTGATACTGGTCTCTTAATGACCCGTTGCTAACCTTAGAGTTTGCTACAGGCTTGATTTGGGGAGGGGTTTACCCTTGAACTGTGAGGTTGCAAGAACCTCAGTGTCCTCCAGCAGGAGTCTGTTAACTAAACTTCAGAAATGAGGACGATTTGTTTACAAGTACTGCCTGCTGAAAATTGGAGGGCCCCAAACTGCTTGGACTGGCCAATTATCACAGCATGGGTTACTGTAGAGGGGGTAGGCTTGCAGGCAACAGTCTCAGGTCACACCTCTGGACTTCTGTCAGATGTCACCAATGTGACCACTGTGGGTGGGTAACAGGCCTCCATCTCCACACATCCTGGTGACTCCCTCTTTTTCTAGAGACCACCCAAGACCAGGGGTGCGTAGTTTTTGCTGCACAGTGGGAAGCAGGGCTTGGCAGTGAGCAGGATTTGCGATTCTGCTTTGTGTCCGGCTGCTTCACAGAACTGTTTGCAACATGAATTCAATACAAAGCCCACAAACATTTCATTGCATAAGGAGCATTTTATCTCCCTTTCCAGAACCTCCGAGAGAGCCAAGCTTGGTGGCTTGCCAAACAGGCTCTCCTCCTAATGTCTGATCTAGTGTAAGTGTTGTTGATTGCCATTCACCTATTGAACCTCACGTCCAGAGCTCTGGATGTGAAATGAAGGAGACTACAGTGGAAGGAAGCTGGAGGAGAAAGACAGTGCCAATGATTCCTAAGGCAATGGGTGATGGGCTAAGTATACAAACAGATTTAGGTAGACCAGAAGGAAAAAAACCCCCACAAAAACCCAAAACAAAGGCAAACACTTCTTTCCTGCTTCCTTCCTACCATGCACCTAATTTGTGTTGCTGGAGGCTGAAGATTGATTACTGTTTTGGGGCCTCTGATTATAAACCCATATGTGTAGAATTCAGCTGTGAGATTAGGACCTTCCTTGTCAAACCAATGGAATCTCATGTTATTAAACCTTCTCTCTCAACTTGCCACCTGTTCGTCTCTTTCCCTGGCCCTAAGACCCTGAGCTCATTTCTCCTTTTATCTTTGTTGCCTGTTAATTCTTGTTTCATCAGGTGGAGGGCTTGTTCTGGAAATTAAGGTTTTGGGGACAAAGTTTCTTCAGGTAGAGCAGAGAGTCCTGAATATTTCAATAATCACACCTTCCCCTGAGCCTCCTGAACGTATTCTCTCTCACATGCATCTGACGCCTTTAATTTATAGCCTTGAACCAAAAGGGATCTTTGCCAGTGTATGTAATTTTGTCTCCAACCAGATTGTCAGACTGGATGGAATCAGCTCCAAAGCCACTTCCAAGTAGCTCTAGAATTCTCTGATTCTAAGTATTTTAAGTGCTCTGACTGAATCTTGGTGACATCATCTTTATGTGCACCCCAGTCCCTAATGGCATCTAGCATTAAATACATGTTTACAGTTACCACCCTCATGGGGCATTCAGAGTGATTGCCTTAGAAGTTTTCTGGTCGAGTATTGGGGTGGGCAGCACTATTCACTTCAGATTAAAGTCAAGAGGCAGAAGTGACCAATGCCTTTTCCAAACTCCTTCGTAATAGGAGAGCCCAAATGCCACTTCTTAATAACTGTGAAGCCATGATAATAGGCTTCATAAATTTTCATTGCAGTTTCAGAGGATGTGGTATCTTTTACTTCCTGTCCCAAACTACTCTGCGTTGTTGCGCCATGGAACAGGTGCTTCATATCAAGGCGTGGCCAGTTCCAGCTGTGAAGGAGGACTGCCATTTGATGTGCCACAGTGATGTAGGGACACTTTCAGAGGTGGGGTAGGCTCTGAAGTCTCCACTCAACTGTCTGGACACTAGGTCTAAAGCAGGACATTAAAATGTTAGACTGGGAAGAGATCAGATCTGCCACTCCAATTTTACAGATGAAACATGGGTTCCTATGGGGTGATGAGACCTTCTAGCTGCATGCTAACCCACTGTCGTATATCAGGCATGCTTTCTTCTGATTTTGCTTCTTCCATAAAGACAGGGCAGGAATGAAGAGGTAAAGGATATGGGAAGGAGCAGGGGAGAAAAATGTCAGAAATCTCTACTGTGGTCCCAGGGTACTCTGCTTATATCAGTTTTATTATACTTTGCTTGCATCATGGAAAAACTCAAACATGAACAGGTTGTCATTGACTTCACTGTAAACTAACAGGCCATTAATGAAAACTGCTGAGGGACTCAGAGACGGTCCTTGCAAAGTACCAAGTGCTCACCTTTCCCTGAATGCACTTTCCTTCCATCAGTTCTTTAGCAGTGCTGAAAAGATGGTCTTAATTTGTGTTATGTCTATACAAACAAAAATACATGAATCAGGATTCAGTTGATTTATTTTCTAAACATTGAAATTTTAAAATAATTTTGGATTTACAGAAAAGTGGTAGAAATAATAGGAAGAATTCTTATACAACCACTACTCAGATTCCCTGATTATTAAAGTTTTACCACATGTGCTTCATCATTCTCTCACAGTGGTATACTGGAGTTTGTTCTGGCTTAGGAGAGCCAATTGCTAACATTTCTGGGACTTTGGGAGCTAGTTGTTTGATTTGGCCATTGTTAAACATGAAATTATTTTAGCTTACCATTAAGTTATATTACAAGTAAAGAGGCAGTCCTGACCTGTGTGGCTCAGTGGGTTGGGCATCATCCCACAAAGTGAAAGGTGGTTGGTTAATTCCCAGTCAGGGCACATGCCTGGGTTTCATGTTTGGTCCCTGGACAAGGTGCCCAGGAGAGGCAATGGATTAGTGTTTCTCTTTCACATCGATGTTTCTCTTCCTCTCTTTCTCTCTCCCTTCCCTTCTCTCTAAAAATAAAATAATTATATCTTTAAGAAAAAGTAAAGAGGCAGATGCCAGTGACTAATATGTCCTCCAAATTCCAAACTCATATCAACATTTAATATCTAAAATTAATCTCTTCTTAATCATTTTACTAATATTTATGCTTTGGGGTGATTTCCCTCTGTTCTGTTCTATGTTATAAAATGCTGCTTAGCATCTCTTCCCAATTCGGTATTTGGTAAGCTCCCATGAAGACAAGTCAGGGCTTGATTTATTGTTTTATTGTTGGTCTAGACTTAAGAAAGTGATGACACTGTGCTAATAATACATACTATAGTGTGTTATGTCTCAGCTGTTACACTGAATAGCAACTTCGGGTTGGCTACAGATATAAGGGTTAGGTAAAAATCACTAAAAGCATTCTGTGAGAATCAGTTAGCTATACAGAATTTATAATAAAAGGGGTTGCACATTTAATGATTTTGTAAATTGTGTATTGCATATACATATATACGCACATATTTTTGGAGAACTGGTTATTAAACACCAACACACTACTATATACACATGTTTTTTCCAAGAGGAAGTTGCAAACACAGTGCCCCTTTACATCAAAATACTTCATAATTTATTTCTTTAAAAAATTATGTTTTCATATGCAATTAGAGTAAGCCATTAAACCCAGGAAGTAAACATTAATACAAGACTATTATGTAATTATTGGTCTTACTGGAAATTTGCCAATTGTCATAATAATGTCTTTTGTTGTCCAGGATGTAACCCAGAATCATTCATTGCACTAAGTTCTCTTGTCTGTATATATCCTTTAATTTGGAATAATTTCTCATTAAATTTTTTTTATAGCTTTAATATTTTTTAATGGTACAGACCAGTTATTTTGTAGAATGATTTTAATTTTGACTTGCCTGATGTTTTCTCATGCTTCTATTTTTTTGAAAGATTTTATTTAATTTTAGACAGAGGGAGATGGGGGAGGAAGAGAGGGAGAGAACCATGGATGTGAGAGAGAAACATCAATTGGTTGCCTCTCGTATGTGCTTGAATGGGGACAGAACCTGCAACCCAGGCATGTACCTGAAGCAGGGATCAAGCTTGTAACCTTTCACTTTGTGGGATGACACTCAACTGACTGAGCCACACTGGTCAGGGCTCATATTTCTACTTGTATTTTGCATACTTCATAGGAAAACCACAAACATGATGTTGTGTGTCTTCTCAGTATTTTACATCAGAGGTGCATGATGCCAGTTTGTCTTGTTATAGGTGATGTACATTGTTATCACATTGTTAAGGTATTTGTCTACCAGGTTTCTTGACTGTAAAGTTATTATTTTCTCTTTGAAATTAATAAGTATTTTGTGGGGAGAGAATTTGAGACTACACAAGGATTCAGTTTCTGATCAAAGTTTTATCCATTGATGCTTCTTAAGTGTGTTAATTATTATTACAATGGTAATCATGTGCTTATTTTCTAATGTTATTATTCACATTTATGAATTAGCCTTTTCCAATAAGCATGATTTTCTCTTTCCTCCTATTTATTTGTTTATATTATCTCAGTATAGACTAGAGATTCCCTTTTTTATTCAATAGGTTGTTGTCACTTTCTATGATTATTTACTTTGATGTTCAGTTTGTCCCAGATTTCACTGATGGGTGTCCCTTCCAACTGGCTCCTGTGTATTTCTATAAGTTCGGTTTATTGTGGTGTAATTTGCCTACAGAAAAATTCAACTTTTTAAAGAGAATAGTTAGATAAGTTTAGAGAAACGTATACAGTTGTATAACCACCACACAATCAAGACAGAACATTTTCAGCACCTAAGAAAGTTCTCTTCTGCCTTTTGGCATCAATCCTTTTTCTTCACTACCAGTTCCTGGATATCACTTCTCTAATTTTCATCTCTAAAGTTGCCTTTTCAGAGTGTATTTTTGTTTGTCTCTTTTCATATAGCATAATTATTTTGAGATTCATCCATGTTATTGCATGTATTAATGTTTATTGCTGAGTAATATTCCATAGCATGGATATACCACAGTTTTTAAAAAACATTTTATTTGGTGTTCGCTGGGTTATACATTTCTATTTTTTGTAAAAAGTTTTTTTTTTATAATTTATTTTTTTAAAGATTTTATTTATTTATTTTTTAGAGAGGGGAGGGAGAAAGAGAGAGAGAGAGAGAGAGAGAGAGAGAGAGAGAGAGAGAGAGAGAGAGAGAGAGAGAGAGAGAGACATCAATGTGCGGTTGCTGGGGGTCATGGCCTGCAACCCAGGCATGTACCCTGACTGGGAATCGAACCTGCGACACTTGGGTTCACAGTCCGCGCTCAATCCACTGAGCTACGCCAGCCAGGGTGTGTAAAAAGTTTTAAATTATATGTTATTAATTATGCTCTTACAGTTGTCCTGATTTTCCCTCTTTTGCACCCCCTCCACCCAGCAACCTCACTCTCTCAGGCAGTCCTCCTCACCATTGTTCATGTCTATGGCTTGTATGTATAAGTTCTTTGGCACTCTATTTCCTATACTGTACTTTACATCTCCATGGCTATTCTGTACCTACCTATTTGTACTCCATAATCCCCTCACTTCTTTCCCCATTCTCCTCCCCACTCCCATCTGGCAACCATTGAGTAACTACTTTTCTCTTGCTTTTAAGAGTCTCTCTATCTTTAACTTTTAGCCTTTTAATAATAATGTGTCTTGGAGTGGGCCCCCTTGCATCCATCATAATTGGGACTCTGTGCTTCCTGGACTTGCATGTCTATTTCCTTCACCAAATTAGGAAAGTTTTCTTGCACTATTTTTTCAGATAGATTTCCAATTTCTCATTCTTTTTCTTCTCCTTCTGGTACCCTTTGAGGCAAATGTTGGACCTCTTAAAGTTGTCCCAGAGGCTGTTTATAATATCCTCATATTTTTGGATTCTTTTTTCTTCTTGTTGTTCTGTGTGGTTGTTTTTTACTTCCTTATGTTCCAAATCATTGATTTTATTCTTGGCTTCATCCATTCTACTATTGTTTTCCTGTAAATTGTTCTTTATTTCAACTAGTGTATCCTTCGTTTCTGACTGGGTCTTTCTTATGCTGCTTAGGTCCTCACTAAGTTCTATGAGCATCCTTATAACCAGTGTTTTGAACTCTGCATCCAATAGGTTGCTTATGTCCATTTTGTCTAGCTCTTTTTATGGAGTTTTGATCTTTTCTTTCATTTGGGCCATGTTTCTTTGTCTCCTCATTTTGGCAGCCTCCCTGTGTTTGTTTCTATGTATTAGGTAGAGCTGCTATGACTACCTGTCTTGGTAGTGTGGCTTAATGAAGTAGTTGTCCTGTAGGGTCCAATGGCACAGCCTTCCCTATCACCCATGCTAAATATGAGAGGTGCACCCTTTAAGTGGGCCGAGTACACACTCCTCTTATAGTTGAGCCTTGGTTGCTGTTGGCAGGCCAATGGAAGGGATTTACCCAGGCTGTCAGCTGCAAGGATTAGCTGTGACCACTGACCACCAACTTCTGCTCTCCATAGAGGATCGGTAGTGCAGAGGGATGGTGGTGGTGCTGTAGCTATCCACTGGGTGTGCAGCCTCTGGTGTTTCCTGGGTTGTGCAGGCCAAGTTCAGCCCCCACCTGTGTTTTGCCTGGGCACCCTGCCTGAGCTGTAAAGCAATCTGAGATATCTGCTGCTTGTACTGGGCTTAGAGATTCTCAGGTGAAGCAAAGCTGTGAATCTACTCTGGCTGCTACTAGGGCTCACTGAAGTCAGCTGTTGCTTGTTTGATAGGATAAGAATGGCTGGCCAAGACCAGCCATTCTTATGGAAAAGCAGTTTGGGTGGGTCCGTACGTTGGGTGGGGTGGAGCCTCTGTGGATCATTAAGGTGGGTCACACAGTGTTAACCAGGTTGACGGAGTCTCCAATATGGTACCAGCCTACTGGCTCTGTGCGGGGAGGGCTCAGCAAAGGGAAATTGGCCTCTGCTTGCTCTGATGCCAGACATTTCAGTCTCTCCCTGGATACCACTGGTGTCCTTCAAGCTGCCACCCTGCTGCTGGAGCTCAGAGGGAGTGAGTCTGAGTAGGTGAATCTGTGTGTGTGTTCCCGAAGAGGAATTGCTTAGGGCTCCAGCAACCTCCTCCACCAACTCAATGTCTGCTGTTTTTTTGTAGCCAGAAGTTGTGGGGACTTATCTTCCTGGCACTGGAATCCTGGGCTGGGGGGCCTGGTGTTCCTGGGAAGTCTGGAACTCCTTGCTCCGACATATCCCTCCCAAATTTTTATCCATGTGGGTGTGGGGCCAGCCCTTTCCATATCCATGCCCTTTCTACCTGTGGATGGATGTGACTTCTTCAATTCAGTGGTTGTCAGACTTCCATCCAACTCATTTTTGTAATTGTCAGACTTCCATTTAACTCAACTTCTGATGTTTCTGAGTGATGGTTGTTCTATATTCTAGTTGTAATATTGATGTGGTTGTATGAAGAGGTAAGATATGTCTGCCTCCATCTCCTCCTTGACCAGAAGCCTCCTTACACATTTCTAGTTTGAAAATGTTTTCCAGATGTTTCAAATGAAGCCAGATGAGTGACTATCACTAAGCAATGAATTGAGATACTCAGGGAGTTATCTTAATGAAAAGATAAGAATAATCTCTAATTACTGCATTAATTTTATATAAGCAGATGCTTCTGAAGGGTTTGCAATATTTTAAAAGTTAATAAGCAGTTAAAATACTGTTTCCTAAGCCCTCTCTCTAAACTTGATTGCTATTACTGAGCTTCTTAACAAACTATTTTTTCATGCATAGTGAAAAACAAACTTCAGAACAGCCTCTGCTGAATTTTCAAAAAATTCCAATTAATGGACTTTGAAGAGTCTAAAATGCGTTGTGGAAATTCAAGCCCATTACCGTTTATTCATAAGGACAAGTGGCTCAATCAAAACAGTATCCTTGATGGATTAAATGTGTTTAAACAAATAGTTAACTATAATACTAGGGGATTAGTATTTTTGGAGGGCTCTATTTTTGATAGTGCTTTAGCTGATATTCTTTTGGTAATCCCTGTTTTTCCCTGGCATATCTCTATTTGCTTTGAAAATAGTGTTTTAATATGTTGCATTTTAACTTTACACTTGCAGTACAGAAAATAAAATTCTGTTTGTAATGGTAAGTCTTTCAGGTAAGCTTGGGAAATGACAAAATAGTTGCTTGCCAATTGCATTAGTCATCAGATAGAAAGTGTAAAGAAATTATTAATTTAATTGTGATTTGTTGATGTAAGACTCTAAGCTAGTTTTATATATTAAAACATTTTATCTGTTATTTAAAAAATTACCTAAAACTTAAGAGATCATCTGAGGACATTGCCTAACAAGCCCACTCAAGTGTTATTTAATTCTCTAGAGAATGTACTTTGGCATGCATTACTATTTACTTTTGATTAGGCCTCAGATGCTGCGATGGTACCTGGTAACTTACAGACTTTTGTTCATTAGAGGTACCTGTGGTTTCTGATTAGCAGAGAAGATAACCCCAGTGCTTATAGTTTTATAATCCTGTAGGTCATTGATTATCTTGGTCTCAAACTCAGTAACTTGTTTTTGTATACCTTTGTTGATGGACCACATAAACCTCTGTCCCTTAAATTTCTCTCTGAACCAGCTTTACCATTCAAATGAATTGGATTCATATTAGTGCATTACGTAAGTGTTTAATATGTGTTCTACATGTGTAGAAGTTTCATATTTTTAACTTTTTGAAAATTGCTTATTTTGTTTTTTTTCTTCAGTGATCCAAAATTAACTATGTTGTTGTTGCATATAAATGAGTTTTGGCCCTAAAGTTTTCAATTTTCTGATTGCAATCATCAATCCTATGAATTAAATATTCTGCCTTTCACCTGTGAAGATGGTTTTTCAAACTATCAGCAAGACATTTAATATAACTAGAAAAACAACTGTTAAATGAGGAGGATACTGGGCCAGCGGTATCCATCGTGGCTGCGGATGCTCGTCGAAACACGAGAAAAACATACACATGGACAACTGAGTCCTGTGGAGAAATAGGTACGAAACGGCCACTCTCTCTAGTGGAGAGCGCCCCGTTCTCCACTAAATTTACCCAATGAAAGCTTGCTCCGGTGGGCTTTTCTCCCGTTCTCCCACCGGAGCAGGCTTTTATTGGGTTCATTTACACAGGAATTGAGGTAAAGCTCATTAATCATTGCCAGGAAGTAAGGATCAAACAATAGATAACAAAGAACTCTGAGGGCCTATTTTGAGTCAGGGTCAGATAGCTAAAGAGCTGTAAAACTCTGAGGAATAAATTTACTTCTTCCTTGGACCCTTATCAGTTAATTGAGAGCATTCTAAACAAAGCAGGTTTCACAGGATTTTACATATTCCTTCTTAAGCCTGATTGCCCAGGGAAACTGCCCTTTCCAGCACAGGGTTGTACCACCCTCTGTCATTGTTTCAGGCTTAGGTGGAGCAAGGGAAGTAAGGCAGCCAAGAGATTAGGAGATTTTTCTCACAGACAATGAGGACTCAGGCTTTGTCAAGGCTGAGGGGCGAGGGTCCATCACCCTCTTTTGCTGTAGCCCCCAAAGTCCTTCCTTGGGGGCCTCCCATGTGATCGTGGCTGTCTTAGATCATTCCCCCCTTGGGGAATCTTACCCTTCATTGTCTAACAGACCAAGCATTGGGGGCCAGGCAGGGTGAAGTAAAAGGAGTAGAAGTGGCTCTCCTGCCAGGGAGATAAGCTTTTGTCTCCTTGCTGGCTTATGGTCCAAGGTCATTCCCTCAGCCTTAGCCTTGGTGGGGGTTACAGCTTCTGATACCAGGCAGAGCGGTTCCCAACAGTTATATTTATACTACATGTGCCAGGTATAGAGAATACTGAGATAAGTGAGGCATGCCACTGCCTTCTTGGTGGGAGAGACAGGTAAGCAATGCTATGTGAGTGTAGAATCAGAGATTTGCACCAGGTGTACAGTCCAGGTCCATCTAACTCAGCCTTGCTTAAAGTTCTATCTTCACTGGAGGAAGGAGCATGGAATCCTTCACTAGCTTTATCATGTCCTTCTGGAGACCAGTGTCACATGAATAGGGCAGTCACAGGGTAAAGTGCATGAACATGGACTCTGAAGCAGATGGACTTGGAATGGAATCCTAGCTTCTCTGTTTACCAGTGTGTAACCTTGCCATTAGGTTCAACTGTCTCAGCCTTAGGTTTCTGATCTCTCAAATGGGGATAACAGTACATATATTATTTGTGAAGATTAAATGGGACTTGCAACAAAGGGTTGAGTCAGCAGGTTTGGGGTATTCAGACCCTGCACATTCCAAGGAAACTGGCCCTTCACAGGCTCTTGAGAGATGACCTCCAAGCCCTTTGAATAGTCTGCCTGTTAAAAGTATTGTTTATTTGGCGACTTAGACTATTCCAGGTAGTCTGCTAATACTGTGATTGATGATGGAGGAGGCATTGAGTCACATCATATTTTTGAATTCTGGAGGGAATGGAGACAGAGTGATTAAGGCCAGTCATGCAGGCACTCCATGCCTACATTACTGACTACCAGTGAAAACCCTGGACACTAAGGCCTGGGTGACTCCCTGGTAGATAATACTCGACAAGTTGTCACACACTGTTACTGGGATAATTATGCATGGTCTGTACAATTTCTTTCTTTTTTGATATATTTTATTGATTATGCTATTACAGTTGTCCCATTTTTTTCTCCCCTTTGCCACCTCTGCCCTGTAATCCCCATCCCACCAGCATTCTGATCCCCTCTTAGTTCATATCCATGGGTCATACATATAAGTTCTTTGGCTTCTCCATTTCCCATGCTATTCTTAACTTCCCCCTGTCTATTTTGTACCTACCATTTATGCTTCTAATTCCCTGCACCTTTTCTCCCATTCTTTCTCCTCCCCTCCCCACTGATAACCCTCCACGTGATCTCCATTTCTGTGATTCTTCTCCTGTTCTAGTTTGCTTAGTTTGTTTTTGTTTTTAGGTTCAGTTGTTGATAGTTGTGAGTTTGTTGTCATTGTACTGTTCATATTTTTTATTTTCTTCTTTTTCTAAATAAGTCCCTTTGATATTTCATATAATAAGAGGTTGGTGATGATAAACTTCTTTAACTTGATCTTATCTGGGAAGCACTTTATCTGCCCTTTCATTCTAAATGATAGTTTTTCTGGATAGAATAATCTCAAATATAGGTCTTTACCTTTCATGACTTGGAATACTTCTTGCCAGCCCCTTCTTGCCTGCAAGGTTTCTTTTGAGAAAGCAGCTGACAGTCTTATGGGAACTCCTTTGTGGGTAACTATCTCCTTTTCTCTTTCTGCTTTTAAGATTCTCTCCTTCTCTTTAATCTTGGCTAATGTAATTATGATGTGCTTTGGTGTGTACTTCCTTGGGTCCAACTTCTTTGGGACTCTCTGAGCTTCCTGCACTTTCTGGAAGTCTATTTCTTTTGCTAGATTGGGAAAGTTCTCCTTCATTATTTTTCAAATAAGTTTTCAATTTCTTGCTCTTCTTCTTCTCCTCTGGTACCCCTATGATTCAGATGCTGGAATATTTAAAGTTGTTCCAGAGGTTCCTAGGCCTCTCCTCATTTTTTTTTTTTGAGTTCTTGTTTTTTTATTCTGTTCTGGTTAAAAGTTTATTTCTTCCTTCTAGTCCAAATCGTTGATTTGAGTCCTGGTTTCCTTTCCTTCACTGTTGCTTCCCTGTATATTTTCCTTTATTTTACTTTGCAACCATACTCAACCATTTCTGTGAACATCCTGATGACCAGTGTTTTGAACTGTTCATCTGATAGGTTGGCTATCTCTTCATCTATTTTTGGAGCTTTGATCTGTTCTTTCCTTTGGACCATATTTTTTTGTATCTACAAGCCTGTAAGGGGTGGAGTCTTAAATATTCACCAGGATGGGGAAACCCACGCCACTGCACTGTGGCACTGTATGTGGGAGAGGGGTCAGACAGGGAACAACATTGTTTTCTGGGCTCTCAGCTGGCTTTCAGTCACTTCCCCTGCTACCCACAAGCAAATTGGGCCCTTCTGGTGCTTATTCCTGGGTGGATGGGTTATGCATATTCTAGGACTCTGTGGGTCTCTCCAGTGAACTGTCCTGTGAGGCTGGGAGTTTCTCCTGCCACTACAACCCCTGCAGATTTTTCCAGTCAGAGGTCATAGGCTTTCTTTTCCCATGCTGGAACCCTGGGTTGTGCGGTCTGTCTTGCTCCCCAGTTGTTCTTCCTGTTTTATCCACATGCAAATGTGGGAATGCCTGGTCTGCCAGCAGCTGCCAGCCACTGCCTCACCTGCCCTATCCTCCGGCTGCCTCCTTGCCATGCATCCTCTCTACCCTGGCTATCTGGTCCTACTCCTCCTATCAGTCTGGATGAATGTTTCTTCTTTAACTCCTTTGTTGTTGGACTTCTATATAGTTCCATTTTCTGGCAGTTCTGGTTAGTTTTCATTTTAAAATTTGTTGTTGTTCTTCTTTTGATTGTGGGAGGAGGCAAAGTATATCCACTTATGCCTCCATCTTGGACAGAAGTCTCGTTTCCTTATGGTCTGTACAATTTCAATGGGAGATGGCAATTGGAGACTCACTCCTGTTCTCCCCTGGGCTCTGTCCTACGTGCCTTTTATCTTTGCTGTCTTTATTCTGCATCCTTTTGCTGAAATTAATGGTAACTGAGCAAAACAGCTTTTCTGAGTTCTGTGAGTCCTTCTAGAAACTCATTGAACTTGAAGGTTGTTGTGGGGACCCTAAGACAGCAATAGAGTCTATAATACTAATAACTAGTTTAGGGTAAATTTGGTTTCATCTTGTTCTGACTTTTGATCCTTGGCCTGTACGTCCCTTACAACCCCCATTGTGACCATTTGAACCCAATAACTGCTCTTACTTTCTCTTCTTGACCTAAGGATTGCTCTCAGGAGACTTTGTTCTGGAGAACAAAATATCCAACCTCAGATGGTTTGCTGAAAACAGCTTTCCTGAGCATCCCTGCTTTTTTAGGACTAATAATCTGTGATCTATGCTGATATCGACTTCTTATGCATGTCTGTGTCTTACATCTCCCACTAGATTATAATTCATGTGAAGTAAATAGTGCCTCTTTTTGACTTACCATCCACAGTACCTGAGATGACAGCATGGATTAATGGGAAGGGTCTGGGTTTTAGAGTAAAAAAAAAAAAAACCACCCCGGGCTGGAGTGCAGCTTGGCTATTTACCTGCTACATCAGCTTGGACAAGTTGCTCAGATTCTCTGAGTTCCAGTTTACACATTTGCACAATAGAATTCATATAACCTATTCCACAGGGTTCTTGAAAGTTTGTTGATATCCTGGCTGGCTCAGACCTAAGGTGTGGCAATGCCAGCATTTAGAGTTAGGTGGCCCCCTCAAGGATATTGTTTATGTGCTTTTTCTAAACAAAGCCTCTCTAACTGGCATGGAATGTTAGGGGACACTTAGATGAAGTTTAGTTTCATCCTCTGATTTGCATGGCCTCCAGGAGTTTCTTGGGGAAAAAAACATGAACTCTGCTCACAACCAGGTCTTGGAAATAAATAGGCATGGCTGATGAACTGCAGAACAGGACAAGCAATTAGAGCTGGGTTTCAGGTAGGGACAAATGATTACTATTGCTAAATAGATTGAAGTCATTTTACTCTATGCCAGACTCTGTTCTAAGCAATTAACATATATAGACTCTTTTAGTCTTCCTAATCCTTATGAAGGAAGACAGTTTTCATATTAGGAAACTGAGACACAGAGAATTGAAGTAACTTGTACAAGGTTACAAAGCCAATAAGTGGTGGAGTTGGGATTGAAAGCCGAGCAGTCTGGAGCCATACTCTTAACCATTATACCATATGGCTTCCATTGAACTAACTCTCTGCCACAGTGCCGACAACCTGGGGCAGGAGAAGTGGTGGGGAAAACAGAGCTCTTTATTACTGGAAACATAATAAACTCTCCCAGGGAAAGCTTTCTCAGAGAGCTGGGTGGTAAAACTAAAGACACTCTAGCATGAATGGCCCTGTCCCTGTATCAGAAGAACCGGACACTTGGAAAGGAAGAGGCTTCTCCCTAATGGACAGAGAGAAAGGTAAATCCTGGACTAGCAGCAGAGGGACTAGCCACAGGGGACCAGCACCTCTGTGGTCTGTGGTAGACCAGGTGGTCGAAATACAGTGGTGGCCTCCTTATTAGAGCTCTATAGACAGTGGCAAGGATGCTAGCAGGTGAGAACTGCAGCCCAGACACCAGGACAGCTCATCTTCTTTCCTTCCTTTTAAGACTTCTGAATTGGAGCATGTCAAAGGAACAGGGAAATGTATGCATAACCCATGAGTGTTGAATTCAATAAACATTTATAAACTAATCCCAACCAGTGACCAGCATCAAGAATTAAAACAGAAGAACCACTTTTGCTCCCTTTCTGTCACCTCTCCCCAAGGTCACCACTATCTGGACTTCTAAAGCCTTGGGTTAGTTTTACCTGATTTCAATATTTTTTCTTACCTATATTCTAATTGCTTTATTGGGTTTAAATTTTTGTAAATTGATGAAATATGTATGAGAAAAGAGAGATATTGTTTTTAATGAAATTTAAGCTGAATGCTTTGGTAAAGATTAGATAAAGGCAGTTGCTAAAAAATTGCAGTCAAAGTAAGTGTAGATGAGACATACATAAAAGACTGGGAAAAAGAATAAAAAATTCAATTGATGTTACACTAAGATTGCTTTGCATGTATACTTAAATTTCAGCTTTTAAGAAGCCAAAAATAATGCATTATAGTTATGGTTGAAGCAAAACAAAAACCAAAACAACCTGTCCACCCAAAAGACCCCCAAAACAATACAACTTAGAACATCAACGAATGGATCCACATTGAATAAAATACATAAAATATTTAGCCCAACATCAAAATACTGGCATATGTATATATATTTTTAAGTTTTAATATAAAATAAAATATTAATCATTTTGAATGATTAACCACTTTAATGGAGTCTCCTTAGCTTTGTTGAGATATAATTGATACATTGTATGAATTTAAGTTGTTTAACGTGATAATTTGGATACAGGTATGTATATATTGAGAAATCTTTACCACAATAAGGTTAATTAACACATTCTTCCCATCAGATAAGTACTATTTTGTTTTTGCTATTATGCTCAGGACATATAAAATTTACTCTCATAGCAACTTTCAAGTGCACAATCCCATATTGTTAACTATAGTTCTCGTAATGTACATTAGATTCCTGGGAATAATTTCTCTTGTAACTAGAAGTTTGTTCACTTTGACCAACATCTCTCTATTTTCCCCAACTTTTAGGCCCTGGCAAACACTGCTCTACTCTGTGGTTCTATAAGTTTGGCTTTTTTAGATACCACATATAAGTGAGATCATACAGTATCTGTCTTTCTCTGTCTGACTTATTTCACTTAGCATAACACCATCAAGGCCCATCCATATTGTCCTAGATGGCAGGATTTCCTTCTTTTAAAAAAATTTTTTAAAAAAGATTTTATTTATTTATTTTCAGAGAGAGGGGAAGGGAAGGAGAAAGAGAGGGAGAGAAAAATCAATGTGTGGTTGCCTCTCAAGTGCCCCCTACTGGGGACCTGGCCAACAACCCAGGCATGTGCCCTGACTGGGAATTGAACCAGCAACATTTTGGTTCACAGGCCTGCACTCAATCCACTGAGCTATGCCAGCCAGGAGGATTCCTTATTTTTTTATGGCTGAATAATATTTCATTGTATAAATGTACTATATTTTCTTTATGCATTTGTTAGTGGATGGACACTTAGGTAGTTTCCATGTCTTGGCTTTTGTGAATAGTGCTGTAATGAACACAGAATGTGACGATATCTCTTTGAATTAGTGATTTCATTTCCTTTGGATGTATATCTAGAAATGGGATCTTTGGATCATATTGATTTTGATCTTTATATAAATGGAATTGTTCTTGTATTTTCTTCTGTGTCTTAATTTTGTGCATAGATTAATGTTGTAGATAGATGCCATTCACCCACTGCCATCGTAGCTTAGTATTCCATTGAGGAAATGTACCACAGTGTTTTCACCCATTCTGTTGCTGATGAGCATTAGGGCAGAGTTTCCAGTTTGGGATCCCCACACCTTTGAGAACTCATAGAAAAACACAAAAAGAGAGAGGTTTGAGAACTTTTCACTGTGAAGCTGGGGGAAAATTTTTATGAAAGTCACCTCAGGACTCACAACAGGGGATTCTCAAAAATATTTTGAGAAAAATACCACTGGAGAGCACAGGCAAGGCCCTGGAGTACTACATGTAAGGAGCTGACTGTAAATTCGCCTTCATTTGTAGTCACCACCTGGAGAAGCCTGCTACATGTGGATTATAAGGAGCGGAAACAATATATGAAACACCTAACCTGTACCAAGTTGGCACCCAATAAATGGAAGCTGTGTATACTGTTATGCACATGCTGGACAGCCACTATTAATTTTATGAATCAATCTTTTTGTGTAAAAAATGGGACATGCTAACAAGAAGAGAAAGGTGTGTAAAAAGTTATATGTAGTCCAGGTGTGTACTGTTATCATCCTCACTTCAGGACATGGAGGCCTGCTGCAGACTGGGAGGGCTCTGGGCACAGAATAGAGCCAAGAGGAACTATGTAAAAAGTTCCATCCGGTCCCTTCATTTTTCATTTGAGCACGCAGAGGCATAGAGGGTTCTGTGGCTTGTCTCTGGGAGCTGCTGAGTGACTGCTTCAGCTTAGAAAGGCGGAACCCAGAGTCCTGGTTGAAGAAGCAAACCTCACCTGAAGATAAGGGGATGTAGGGTTGAGAATTCACTGGTTCACAAAGTCAATTTGTTGAAGGTCAGGGTGGAATGGCTTCAGGATCACTTGGAACCATGGTCTGGAATGTTTCAGGACTCTCCTTTTGTTTCTCTGTTGGAATTTTTCCCTCCCAAGAAGCTTCCTTCTCACAGCTGGAAGGAGCACTGCAGGTGGCTCTCAGCATCTCAGCTTTACTACCAGAGAGGAGCTATCTCTTTTTCTCAGTCCCTAAAATCAGGGAAAGGCAGTGGTTGGTTTGCTTGGGACTTCCAATTCCCTTATGGCTTGGGAAGGGATTTGGGAGTGTACTTTCATTGGCAGCCTCATTTAGAACTAAGTTTTTGTTTTTTGTGGTGGGGAACAATTTCCCCTCAAAAAGGGTGTAGTATTTCCAGAAGGAAAGGGGGTACAAATACTAGATATTCACTGTTTTACCTAAGAGGCTTTGGGGTTACAAGAAGCAAATCCCAGCTTGAAATAATTTAAACATTAAAGGGAATTTGTTGACTTGTGTTACTTAAAAAGTTCAATGCACGGCTTTGCTTCAGGAGCATTTTGATCAGGTTCATGTTCCTTTTCTCTGTGATTTCCTTTTGTTGGGTTTTTCCTGCTGTATATGTTGGTTTCATTCTCAGGCTAGCTTCTAGAAGAAATATTATTCACATCTTCAGTCAAGTCCTGAGATTCATTCTGAGTGAGCTGGGGTAGGTCAGAAGTCTAGCCTTGACCCATTGTGAGTGCGTGTGTCTCTGTGTGTGGTCAGGTGATAGAATACACTAATTGGCCTTTCCTAGGTCACATGGTCAACCTCTGGAGCTATGATAGCTTTCCCAGAAGGAAAAAGCATGGATGCTAGGGTGGGGGAGCAACCAACAGGGACTCACTTTATCACTAAAAGATGAAGAGAGAGTAAAGAAATTACCTTAAAACACACACTCAGTAAATGTTTATAAGATTTAAACTAAAATCTACCTGATCCTCAAGGCCATAACCACTAGATTAGAATTGCTTTGATGCAAAGCTGTTCCTGGTGCTTTTTCTGCACTGTACACCACCCCAAACATTGTAGCTTAAGGCAACAACAAATTATTCCTCAGCAATCTGAGCTGAGCTCCTCTGGTCAGTTGTTCTGCTCTATGGGTGTCTTCTGGGGCTGGAACATCCTAGATGGCTTTTTCACTTGTATGTCTGATGCCTCCACTAGTATGGCTGGGAGATCTGGGTGCTGTTAGACATTTATCTCTCCACCTGGGCTCACCAGTAGGATATGTGGACTTTTTCACACGGTGGCCCAGGCCTCCAAGAAAAAATATTCCTTCCTAAAGGATAAGCTTCTACTTGTCTCATCTTTGTCAATTTTCACTGGTCAAGGTAAGGCATATGGCAAAGCACAGAGTCAATGTGGGAGGAATCTGCACAAGGTTGTAAATATCAGAAGGCTTGGGTTCTACAGTGTCATACTTTTGTCTCCTTCCACCAGTGTAGACACTACTCTGCCATAACGCAAAGAGCAGACACCTCATTTTCAACTTCTCTCGTCCTTGAAGGAAATTACTATTTCTAGTTAGTCAAATCGAGGATGCAATGTTCCATTGGTGGTCCCATCAAGAGCCATCAGAGGATCCCCCAGGTGTGTGGCCACATGGCTCTCTTATGGCAGGGTCTGCTGGGAGCTGCTCAGCTAATGGCATTTGTAGTTTCCCTTATATCCTGGCTTTCACAATGTAAATTGTCCCAGATGTGCACTTGAGAATGTGAAATTTTATTTTTATTTGGTTTTATTTTTTAAACATAGGCTGAACTTTTAAGTTGTTTGACCTGGGTTTTTCTCCCTTAGGTTTTGTTCTGAGAGCTTCATATGTCTAAAGCTGTGGCAGGATGCCATACATTTCATCATCTTTTCAGATACCCAAAGCGATGTCTTTTTTTATTGTTTCTGGTATATACCCTGACTGGGGACTGAACCTGCAACCCAGGCATATGTCCTGAATGGAAATTGAATTGGTGACCTTTTGCTTTGCATGATAACTCCCAACCAACTAAGCCACATTGGTCAGGGCCACTGAAAGCATATGTTTTACCTCTGGCATTCTTCTGAGTAAAAAAAGAGGAAAGTGTTTCAGGGGAGAGGTCATTTGTCAGCCACACTGTGGTCCCCTATAAGGCTGTTGTGTACCATTCAACTAACCGGTGTCGAACCTCTCCTTTTCCAAGGACCTGGATGATATGTATGCTTTGAACCCATCATGGGTAATCCATTTCTTCTTGGTAAATATAGCAACTTTAAAAATTGGTATCTTTTTCTTGTAAAACTATCTTAATCTACTGCTTTCCTTCTCCCCTTCTAACGTAAAATCAGCTAAAATATATTTAAGACTCTAAACTGCAGGGTTAGACTTGTCAAGCCCAATATTCTTAACATCATGCACTTTTGGGGGAGGGATGTGAGAATATGTGTTTTTATTTTGTTTCCCTTCAAGGGACATGACATAACAGTTTTCTTAACTCAATTCCACTTCCACTTCTTTCCACATGTGGATGCTGTTGAAAGCTTAGTATTTTATTATCTCCTCTCATTTCAAATATCTCAGTTTTGCTCTTTTATCTTCTAGCTTAGGGTTTCTGGAGGAACTTATTCTATTGATTGGTCTACCCCTTGTTAGCTCTTGTTTCTCTTGTTTCATGGCTCTTAAAGAAGAAACAATTTGAGAGCATGATATTCCTGGTGACTCTCAGTGGTAAATGTTTTGAAGTCAAATGATGGCTCCTTCTAGTAGATTTCCAGACTATTTCCAAATGGTGAGTTAAATTTCCATCCTATTCTAGAAAATAAAAATTGGATATTAAGTCCTCTCTTTGAGACAGTGAAGCTTGGAGAATGACATTAAAACGCCCATAGCTTTTGTCATCTCTGGGTCAACAGAGTGTGTTTCCTGAGTGTTCATTAAGGACTGAGCCTACAACAACTTGTATATTGCTACCAAACTAAGCAAGTTTATTGGTTTCTGACTCAGTGCAATTGAGAACCAGTCGAAAGGCAGAAGATCACATGATGATGTAAAATTATTTAGGGTCCTTGCTGCACTTGAACAAAATAACAGAAGGATCTTCCAGCCTCATAGAAGTAGGATATGGACTTTCAGGGAAAAAACAGATTTGAGACATCAAATGCATTCTTATTTGTTAAATGATACCCTTCAGCTAAATGAGACTCTTTTCTAGAGTAGAGCACTTTCCATGAATGATTTCTAACTTTGGTACAATTTAACATCTCTTTTGGACATTTAAGCCAAATCTTGTATATCAGAGTGGATTAAGCCTCCATCCTGGTCTGTGCTTGTTAGAGGTTATGGGAGGCTCTGACCATGCCCATTTTTATGGGCAAATTTGCACTGATCCTTCAATAATTTGTGTTTCTATTCTACAGTGTTGACTTACTGTTCTCCCTGCCCGTAAGACCTAGGTGGAGCCATCACATCAACTAACCAAGTATTGGCCAATGGCATTGGGCAGAAGTGATGATGCTATTTTCAGATCTGTTCCCCCAAACCCTCCTGAGAGATCCTGTATGTGCTTTCTCTCCCCAGCAGTGCCAGCAGATATCAACTCTTAGGGCCAGGGCATGGGAGCCATGTGAGACATAGTGGAGTTGTGTGGGACATTGTAGAGCCCCTGTCAACTGGGTCCATAGTGGCTGTGTGAGCTGAGCTCTGACTCCCCTGTTTCCTACTGCTAGTGTCTACCCTTGGGCTCTATGTGAGAAAAATTAAATAAACCTATGTTTGCTCAGCCTTGAGAATTTGTAGTGTGGTGCTTATGACAGAAAGCATTAGCTGAAATAACACACAAGGGGTTTTTTATCCCTCATGGGCTGCTGGCCATTACCTCCATTTGGGCACACCCCCATGAAGAAAAGTCAGGAGACAATGAGAAGGCACATTCACTGAGATCCCTCCTTGGTCTAAGCTGCTCTCTCCTTTTCAAACTCGCTAAAGCTTATGAGTAGAAATGATTGATACCTGTGAGTATCTTTTCTGCCTTCCCCTGAACCAAGGCCTGGTTCTTTCCAACTTGAGCCTAAGACAAAATTGCCTTTTGATTACTATTTGCTATTCTATATATAAGTGACAAGATTTATTAAGCCTCTGTTATTTGTCTAGTTCTGTGCTGGGACTGAGATAGCAAGCAGAGAACATAGCTTTTCTTCCCAAATATATTATAAATTAAATGGAGAAGCAAGAGATTCATATGGAAATTGACTAGAGAATAATGGGATGCTGTATGTAAACAGATTCTATAGGAATTCAGCAAAGGGAAAGATGTATGTGGACTGGGCTTGGTTGGAGACACTACTAGTAGATATAAGAATTCTGGTCTTGAGACAGTCTGGGCACCTGAGTATGGTGAATAAGAATGGGTCCTGATGCAAAGTCTCATATGTCCTGCTTCGTGCAGCAGAACTCATTCTCTTCTCTCTGGAGCAAGGAATCAAGTTGGGCCAAGCAAAGCTGAAGATCTGAGGTGACTGGTGAAGGCCAGAGGAGTGAAGAAAATGACTGATACTGACACTGTTTCACAGGGCTCCTTGTGGGGATGGAAATGGAATAGCCTGTGGGCTGGTTTCTCTTGTTCTAGGCCTTGGAAGACACATAGCTTCTCTGAAGGGTCTTGTCTCTAGCACACACCCCGTTCAATCAGTAGTGTGCTGAAGTTGGCTTGTATCAGCTTGAGAGAGGTGACTGACAAATTTTCAGGAATTTTGTGAGCCAGTTGTTAAGCACATCTGTTATTACTATACATGAAATTGTGTATGTCTTATATGGATTTACAATGAAACAAATTAAATTAGACTAATTAAAACAAAGATAATTAATCCTTAAAACTTATTTCTCGGGAATTTGCTACTTGTATCTATTATGTATGCTCCAGAGTTTACTTACAAATATTGTAGATGAATGGTGGGCTAATGGGGTGAATTGTGTTCTGCACCCCTTTTATATATTGAAGCTCTATTCCTCAGTCTTAGAATGTGACTGAATAGGATTGTTGCAGAGGTAATTGGTTAAGATGAAGTTATTAGGGTGGGTCCCTCAACCAATAAGTCTGGAGTCTTCAAAAAAAGTAGAAAGTTGATCACTAACATGCACACAGGGAGAATACTGTCTGAACAGAAATACAGATCAGAGCAATGCTGCATTAGCCAAGGAACACCAAAGATGGCCAGCAAGCCACCAGAAGTAGGAGGCAGGCCTGGACAGATTTTCCCTCACAGCATCAGAAGGAACCAACCCTTTTGACACCTTGATCTGGGACTTCCAGCCTCCAGATGGTGAGAGAATGAGTTTCTGTTGTTTAACACCCTCCTTTCTCCCTTTTGTGGTATTTTTTGATGGCAGCCCCAGGAAAGGAAAGCAGGTGGGAACACTATGTTGTGCAATGATGTGCTTCTCACATCCCCCTCCCCACTCCTCATTCTTTGACTTCCTGTTGAAAGCTTGAAATCAGTCACAGGGGGTGATTTGTAAACAAATGTCACAAATCAGGGCTTGATTCACTGTTTAGGTGATTGTCTGGACAAGGGGTTGGCAAACCACAGCTTGGGGACCAACTCTGCACCCCTGCCTGTTTTTGTAAAAGTTTTATTGGAGCACAGCTGTGTTCATTTGTTAAGGGATTGTCCAAGGCTGCTTTCAGACTACAAGGGCAGAGTCGAGTAGTTGTGACAGAGACTGGAGAGCTCACACAGTTGACAGTATTTATTATTTTCCCCTTTAGAGTGAAAGTTTGCTGACTTTTGGCCTAGACTTAAGAAAGTGATGAAGGCAATGTTAAAAATACAGATAAAACTTACGTGTTCATTACATTGTGATAACACCAAATGTTGAGAAAATATTCTTCTGGTACTTGAAAACTATTATCTGATTCTGCAGATGTTTTTATCATGGACAAACGAGTGAAGTTCTGACAGATATTTGTCGGTTTGCTTTTCTCTTGCTTGTTTGTGCAAACAAAAATATCGGCCAACATTTGGGTCAGAGCCATACTTGTCCATTAATTGCAACCATAGATTGGCTACAGAAATGAGAGTTGGTTAAAAATCAGTGGAAGCATTTAGGAGAATCAACAGGCTATGTGGAATTATTTGTATGTGTTACATATAGGTGAAGTTTATGGTAAACTTATGTATGTATACACATGCCCACATTTTCTCCCCTGGAGAGCCAGTTGTTGAACATTTACCAGCATACCACTTCTCTCATCCTCCATGCAATGCCCACAACTGAGCAGAAGCCATCCAGTTCATGGGTCTGTTACAATATGACTTTGGCGTTGGCTTGGTTTCACCACTGTATAGATTTGGCTTGGCTTGGCTGAGGAAACACCTTTGTGGGGAAGCTCACGGCACCAGGGAACCCATTCTGGCTAAATTATGCTTTGGGTGAGGGAACAAGTGTTCATGGGTGAAGTGGGTGTGGTAGTGGAGGGTCTCCAATGTAAATCTAAGTTTGGGCTTGCTCCCATGAGAAGCAGAAGTCCTTAGCAAGGGAATGACAGGGTGACAGCACTGATTTAAGAAGCCGGATTTGGTAACAGCAGGCAGGACATATATAGGGCAGTAAGAACAGGTCGGGCTTTTGCAATCTGTGCTTTAGAAAACAGTCTCAGAATGGTGATGGCTATGTCCAAGGCTTATTTTCTGGCATTTGTAAGGGAGACTTGCAAAATGTTAAGAAATGGGATCCTTGCTTGATTGCGGAGGTCTCAGTGGACCTCCAGAGCCTGTAAAAAAGAAAAATAGGAAAGCACTTCTGAGAAGCTTTGCCAAATGGCTGTCATGTGGCTTTCTACCATCCCTCTGTTGTTTTCTGGATGTCTAGTAGAAATGAAGAAATAGTTTTTCAGTAACCTTTTCTCAACAAAAAAGCATAAGCATGGAAAGCTTACTTTAAAACTTAGACTATGAATTTGCCCAAAGTTGGGAAGGCTGTTGGGCTCCATGGAGACTATGTTGGAGAGGGGGTGGGAGGAGCCTCTTACAGTGCCTTGAGTCCACACCACCTCCCAGCCTTTCCTGGCCCATGAGGGCAGACACTGGGACCATTTCCCTCAGAAGAGCAAAGGCCCAAGAGCTGCCTGTGACCTTGCAGAGCTCTCATTCCCCAGCAAGGCAGTGGCTGTAGGCAGCATCTTTTCAGACCACCACTTCCCTCCAGGATCTCCTCCCCAGGCCACTATCTCTTGCCTCTTCCTTCTGGGCCCAGGTCTGATTTTAGGCAAGAAGAATTTAAGGACTCTGGTTTGATGCTCTGGCATGCAGCTCCCAGGCTTCAGTGTGCTGCCTGCCTGCTGAGTGGAGTCTAGTACTGGATCCTGGGCTTGTGCATTTGTCTCCTCACAGGGTGGGACAGGCCTGTCCCTGGGAGACCCGCTCAGTGCTACAGATTCCCAAGAACTGGAATGCGGACTTGTTCATGCCAATCTCCCTGTGGCCTTCAGAAATGGATCCCTGTCCCTGGTTTGGACACTGGGCTTAGTTACCTGCTAACAGAGATTTAGATAACAACCTACTTGTCTGCCTTCCCATATCACCCAGTGGGACCTGTTGCTAGATTTTCCTTTTCTTCCCTCTGAGTTAAAACTTCAGGTCTGCTGTAGAAAAGACAATAATTTTGAAATCCACCAGATTGGGACTCAAATATACGATTTTTTCACAAGGTAGCTGTGTGGTATTGGGCCAGTTATTTAACCTCTCTGAGCTACAGTTTCTTTAGCTGTAGAGAGGAGACAAAATATAGGGTTGCTCTGGGGATTGAAAGAGAGAACATAGTGGGAAAGTCTGTTATTTATTACTATACTCTCAGATCCCTTCACTCAAATGCTGTCTGAATGCAGGTTCTGACTCAGTCACCTGGGGCTGAACCTGAGATTCTGCATGTTTAACAAACTACCAGGTGATACTGAGGCTGCCAGGCCCCCGACCACACTTTGAATAGCAGGACATGACATCGACATGAACTCCCTTCTAACACTTGCAGCCTCTGAGTCCTGCCTTATCTGGGTGGGAGACAAGAGACCCTTGGTCTGCCAGTTCCTGCCCCTCTGTCCAGCCTGTCGGAAGTATGTCCCATACCCCAGGGGGACTAACATGTGGAAGAACTCTTATCTTCACAGAAGAAGAAGGAAACATGTCTGTGTGTGGAGGTGAATTTAAAATGAGGACAAAGAACAGGACAAATGTAGTCACAGGTATTCTGCAGGAGCAGATGTGTGAGTGCCGTTACATTTAAGACATTTAGGATGTTTTAAAAACTTTAATGGTTTTTGAAATTTATGACAAATGAACCCTAGAGAGCTGAGATGTGGAGAAAATTTGGAGAGAGGTCAAGGCCCTGTCCCTGAGCTGGTATAAAGTGTGGAAAATGGCAGGATGCAGTGAGGATATGTGTATGTGCTTGTGATCTCACTGGTTTTGATTCCTGAAAATGTATCTTTTCTTCTCCTTTTGAATATTTTTTTTCCTCACTCAACACTTTTGTGTTAAACCTTTGGATGCATGCCTCTCCTTAAAGCAAAAGTCCAAATCACCCTCCTTCTCAAGGCCCAGTTCAAATGCTGTTTTCTTCATGTAGGCCTCAGTTAACCTGCTGACTGAAGGGTGATGGGCTTCTCCCAGCCATCCAGCCCAAGGTGTAAGGCATTCCTAGTGGCAGGAGCTAGAGTGGCTGGCTTTTCCACCCATCAGCTCACTGCTGGACTCTAGTACTGCTGGGCTCTCTTTCTGGTTTGAGGGGTGGGGACCAATGGGGAATCCCTCAGTGTTTGTAAATGGTGTGATGGTGATGGAGACACAATTAGACCTACTGAAACAGAACCCCTACAGCTGTTGTCTCCTTTAAGGAGGCCTCATGAATGAAGTGCCTGTGTGGTTTTCTCTCAGTTCACTCCCTCAGGCTCTGGGTGGATGAGTGGGTAGGGAATTACCATTCTCCCTTCCCTCCACACCAGGTCACACCCGCATTAGGGCAGTAACAGAGCTTTCAATTGATCCATTTTTTTTGGTTTTTTATTTAGTTTGTCCTCTCCTTCTCAGGAAGCTGCAAGTGGTCCAAGAGGAGCTGGTCTGGAGGAGTTGATCCTTAATTCTCTGGGTAATCCTGTTCTGTGGTGAGGGTCTTTAAAAGGAACTAGTAGTTGGTGTCCAAATGGGCAGTCATTTGCACTTCCCATGGAGCTTCTCAGTCCCTTTTGCAAATACAGCAGATCCCCTGTCCTTTTGCAGGTGGTACCCAGTTTAGGCCTATCTGGAGAACTCCCTCTCCCACTCCACATCTTGAAGCGTGTCCGTCTTCTGAACTTGCTACTACATGCATTTCTCTGCTTTCCAGTCTCATCCTTTATGCACATGCATTATCTCCAAGGCTAGGATGGATTGTCCTTGGGGGAAGGGTTCATGCCTAATCTAACTTTAGATCAATTGCATTGATAGAAGTCCCAAAAACCTACTCATTGGTGAATGGAAATTGGTAGGCCTTTAAATCATATCAGTCAAATTGAGCCAATCTCATTTGATCTGACATTGACATTCTTGTAGTATTCTTTTCTCGTTCCAGCTCCTGGAGACTCTTGAATCTTCCTGTGAAGTTATGATAGGCAGGTACACCATATAGATCCTAGGAAAAATATCACTAGGCCATTTTTAAAGTCAAAAGCCAGGTAGGTCAGAATCTGGAAATACAGGATTTTTCTCAAACACTAAGATGAGAAAAACAAGCTAGAATGCCAAACACTTGTTTAAAAAAAAAAACTCCTTCTGATCTTGACTTTGGAGCTAGTGAGTGTTGGAAGAGTTGTCCTGCCTGGGTCTGGGAGTGGTTCTGTTTGTGCTTATCAATAGTGGGAGGAGCTGAGGGGGATGGAATTGTGGAGTTTGGAGCAATTAAAAAAATCAATGACTCTGGCAGAAAAAGAAAAGGGTGGGAAGGGAGGACAGTATGGATCATAAATGCAAGCATTTCTTTAATTCCCTGCCTCCTGCTTCCTCCCAGTCCCCAGGCAGCTCCCACACAGGAACCTCACTGAGAGCAGGTTTAAATTGGCCTTCACTGGAAGCCCCCAGCTCTGGCATGACTGTAAATCATGGGGCTGGGTGCAGGGGCTGGAACTTAATGAGATTACCCTATGTTGTGACTCTGCTGAGCACACTGACTGGGGACCATCCTCTGGATTCTCTGCCCTGGACACTAAAATTGCCCTCACTCTAGTCAGCTGAAAAGGTTTCATATCACATATCACAAGCTTTTGCTTTGTCTTAGTGACTCCCAGAGCTCCTAATTCAGGGCACTTGGCTGACCTTCTGGAGGGAAGAGTAGCTTCCTTGCTGCTGCCTGCTCCTCCTCATTCCATCAAACTGTGTTTCCTGAGTGGAATCCAGGCAGCAGGTTTACTTGTGGGCTCTGCTTACATGTAATATTCTGTTGCAGTGCTTCTGATAGCTCTGGTAGTGACAGGCAGCAGGAACACAGACTTTTCTGGTTTCACTTCCTTTCTGAGTTCTTCTGTCAGTGCCTCTGAGACCCTCATTTAAAACAAGTCTCTAGCCATCTCTTCCTGGCCTAAGTGACTCTGGAGATAGCTGCCTCTCAGATTCACAGCATTGAAGTTGGGGTGGATGCATGTGTCAGTGTTCATTGTTTAAGTTTTTGGTCTCTAAAATAGTTAGTTAATGTGTCTGCCACATACAGAAAAGAAAAAACTTTTTTCTCCCCTCTCTGATTTTTGCCTGCTATTCTTGGCCAAGTGGCCCATTTAATTAAGTTCAAATGTATCTCTGTTTGTAAAGAATGGAGAAATAGAGGCAATGTGCTCACAGTAACAGAAGAGACCAGACACTTCCTGGGCCCCACTGTCATCCGGGCAGTCATGGTTTCACTGGAGACATATTGATTTTTACTTGTTATGCTGGAGTTTTTCCATATTGCTGTTTCAGTTGGGGCAGATTAGGTCCCATGGTCATATTACAATGAGATCCCCTCTTGGTGTTTCAACCATCCACAGGACAATACAGATCAAGCACCTTCTATGTCTACATGCTCTGTACTGCTGAATGACAGGCTCTTTGTGCCTGAGAAGCTCACAAAGCAGTGAGGGAGAAAGTTATGTAAACTGTGGATTGCCATGCAATGTGGTAAGTGCAGGGGTGTGTCTATTTGTACCATGAATGTTTCCGGGCCCCGCCAGCCTGTGGGTACACATGAGGTCAAATTCATGGACAGAACTCAAATTTCACTGGTCTGGGCCCCTCTCCAGAATACAGACCCTCAGCCAATTATTTCTGAGTCCCTGAGGTCTTGCTCATGTTCTTTGGCTTGGGTCCCTTGCTTGCCCCTAGATCTACTTCAGGACCTTTCCTTTCTACTGCTTCATATTCTGCCAAAGCCCTGCTTTGCTGACTCTCCCCAGGCTCCTGACTATGGGTGCCACCTCCCTCCCCAACTTTTCTGAGCCACATCACCCTTGATTCTGGGCTTGAGAAGAAAACACTGCTCTCTATTTTGGGACACATTTTGTCACCTGGGCATGAAGCAGTGAAGCAGTGTGGTTTGTGCTTCTGTGTCTCATACCATCTTTTGAGATAATAGCCACTTTTGCTCTTGCCTGTCTCTTGCAGCATCTGTCTCCCTAGGAACTTGGGCTTAAATCCATGGAGCCAGGTCCAAGGACCAGTATCTCTGACAAACACGATACTCACCTCCCTGCCAATGTGGCCCCATTGCATCAACTGCACAAATCTCTTTCTCTCACTCCCTTTCCCACCATGTATCCATCACCCCCTTAAACAGATGGTCATTAGTTCTCCGATGTGCCCAGGCTGAATTCCTCTTAAGAATGTCCATTCCTTCCTGCTCTCACCATTTCATTTGGAGCCTTCATTACCTCCCTTGGGCTGCTGTCATAGTTTCTTAGTTGGCTTCACTGCCTCTGGTCTCTGCTTCCATCCATCCCGTACCTAGAGCTGCTTCAGTAAATGACTGTCCTTGGATGGGGCCCAGTCAGAATCTGCCTTCTATAGAATTCCTCTTATTAGTTAAAGTCTCAGGACATCATTGAAATCACATTGCTAGTTCTTGGTTTATTAAATATTATTACATATACTCACTTTCCAGCAGAATTTGAAATAGATTCCACTAACCCTTCATATTATTTGTATTCCAACCCATTTGTTTCAAGGGGAAAGGCCATTTAGAATCAACATCCTTATCTGTTTCACCTGGATATTTATCAAGTTTGAAAGGATTAGAACTCTTTTGGAGAAATTGATTCTTAACAAATTTCAAAAACAAAGATTGGATTTAGGCCAACCATAACTTTATTCACCATAGGCTTTAAGGTCTATATCTGAAATGGATTTCTGGAGAATGCCATTCCATCCTGGTGTATCATGTTTATATGTCGATGGAAACCAGTGGACATAGCGAGAACAGCGAGGTGCAAGAAAGCAGGGTATTAATTAGGCAGCATTGAATAAACTGTGACACAAGAGATCAGGAAACTGAGACTTGTTAAAGAGTTGGCTTTTAGCCCTGACCTGTGTAAAAATACTATGACAATATAAACACTTAAAAAATGTTTTGCTGAGACCAGAGAGAGTCATAAGCAATTCTATTATGACACATTAACATTGAGGAAAATTTTTATCATACTGGATGCAATTTATTTTTTTCCTGATTATTTTCATTTGAAGGGAAGAATCAACTTGAAACTTTTAGTACATGTTCCATCAAATATGGGGATTCTCGTGGAAGATATTAGAGGCCTAGTTCTAAAGGAAACTTTGCTTTAAGAGCTGGAAAATGTTTCTCCTGAATCAGTCACCCCCAACCCAAGAGGACACTCATGTAGAGGAGGAAAAAGTTTCCCCGGATCCTGTTAGATCCCTGGCTGGGTCTGAAAAGTAAACTGATGAAGAGAAATTAAGGGGAGAAAAGCATACATATTTATTTAATGTAAGTTAGGTGTGACATGGGGCCTTCATAAGGAAATAAGACCTGAAGACACAGTGGGACCTGTGCATTGCTCCACGAGAGTGGATGGGCAGTGCACAGTAGCGGAGGATGTGGCAGGTGAAAGGAGTACGGGACGAGTGTAGAAAACTGGGGGAGACTTCACAAGGCCTATATGCATTCTTCTCATGAGTCTCTCTGTCTTGTGGCTAGGGTTGCTCCTTTCCTCCAGGTATGGGGAGGGCACCTCTTACATGAGGGTGTTATGACCTGTCTTAGGGGAGAAAGATGGTGAGAAGATCACTGTGATCACTATTGGCTTCTGCCATAGTCTCAGAATCTTTCAACTTTAAAGATTCAATATGCCGAGATGCCATATTTTGGGGTGGCATGATCTGAACGGCATCACTGAGGCTATTCCAAGAGAGGAGAGCCAGAGTCTGAGTAAAAGAGGCCACCACCCCCATCTCCTCAAAGACCATGTCATCATTTGATTCTTACAGTATTTAGCTGGAAGATAAATTTTGATCACAGAAAGAGATCCAATCAGGCTGGATTAAATAAGACATCCCTACAAGGGAAAATGAAATTGTCCTTATATCTGATGGATGGGCAGAATTTAGACAGTGGAACAAGCACACTCTCAGTAGGAACAAGAGAGGTGGGGTAGAAATGAGAATGACAGGTTCCTGAGAGAGTGAGGTCAGGGCCTTGCTACTGAAGAGGGTATGTGGTGGATGTGTTGGAATACAGGATCCTAGGCAGAAGATGTTTCTAGACAGAGTATGCTTTATTACAGAGGGCGATGAAGCCAGAAAAAGCAGCTTAGATTAGCCCTGCAGGAAGCTGGAAGCCATGGAAATGATAATGAAATAGATTTGAAGAGAAAAATTCTGGGTTTGGGTATATTATAATTTGAGACAAAAGGGTGACTGTGGTCCCACTGGGAAGAACTCTATGCAAAGGATAATTTCTAGAGAAGAAGTGTTGAGACTTGGAGACTGATTGTTATGGGAAGAGAAAGAAAATGATAGAGATGCCACCAGAGTTTGGGCCAGTGGAGACCAGGGTGCCAAAGCTGTGTTGAGGAGATGGTCTGGAGGCAAACTTACATGTTTGTTTTGGTTATTTATGAAAATGATGAGAAATCCAAGTGGAACTCAACATGGGCTGCTGTCTGAACCTCCAGAGGCAGAGATCTGCTCATAGGTGATGACTGAATTTCTTAAAGAAAGTGTAAAGAAAGAAGAATAGAAGTCTGAGACAGGGTCTGGGATTGGACATTGAAGATGAAACTATGAGGGAAATAAAATGTTTCCAGACAGTGGCTCCTTCATCCTGCAGGATGCCTTGCTGTGCATTGCTCAGGGCATGGAACCCATCCTGGCCAGGACAAAAATGGTTCCAGCTTGCTCTTGAGAGGAGCAATACAGGCCTTGGATGCCAGAGAGATCAAGGTGATTTGCTACATCATTTCACCTACCCACTTTGGTGTCCAGTTTAGGGCACAGTTTTAAGCATAGTGCCCTCTTTCAAGCTTAATGGTCATATTATCAATTACTTAAGATGATGCTGAAAAAAATGACCCTGTAATTAGGGTTGCCAGATTTTGCAATAATAATATAGGACACCCAGTTAAATTTGAATTTCAAATAGATAATGGGAAAAATTTTTAGTATAGTATGTCCCAGATACTGTATGGTATATACTTAGATGAAAATTGTTGTTTATCTGTAATTCAAATTCAACTAGATGTCCACTATTTTATCTAGCAGTTCTCCTCTTCTCTGAAGAATCTTCTGTCTTCACCACTACAGGGCCATGATCATTCCTTTCTTAGCTGAGAGGCCCCTTTCTCAAGACATAATTTATTCTCTTTTTTTCTTCCTTTCCATTGGAATTCAGAATCAGCAAATAATTATTGCACATTCACCCTTTTCCTGACAGGATACAAGGCATTTTCACACATATAGTATCAGTGGTTTGCAACTTGTTTAGGGCATACTGCACTTGAAAATAAGATGTTTTTGGCATAATATGCTGAACTTGAAATAATTTCACCAGCCATTTAGAAAATACAGTGGTATTTGCAGGTGTGCAATGAAATGTCGCAAGAAAAACCACACATATCCAAAGTAGAACCATTATGTTTTCAAGTCTTTGCACTGGTAATTGTGAGGGACAATTTATTGAGATATTTATTTTTATTCTCCTTGTTATACTTTCACTTCCTTCATCCTGAGATACCAAATCTTGTGTAATGAGTCCAAAGGACTATTTGTTGATATCCAGAAGAGAGTCCTACCTACTGCTTTGTTTTGAAGACCCTTTGAGTAGGATTAAACTGGGTGTTCAGAAGAGGAAGAGGAAGGAAACGAAGAGAATGTATGCAGTGGAGAATACATGACTTGGTGGTTGGGGAGTGAGAGAGTCCAAAAAAACCAAAGGAAGAGGCTGGCTTTGGAGTTGTAAGCAAGGAAGATCCCAGGTGCCTCTCATGACAAGTGCCTCCTAAGGATTTTGACCAGTTGTCTATAGAGCAGCACTGAGGGTTTGATAAATGGGTCTGTGGACACATTGACTCAAAGAGGGTGTGACTGAGTCCTTTCAGGGTTGAATGTCTAGACCTTGCCAGGTAACTAGTAACAAAGACTCTTTTCTTGACAAAACATTAGGCTTCTTTAAGCCAACTAGACTTTGACCTTTAGGCTTTAGCGTCCGTCTTTGTTGGGCATGCATGAGCCAGTTTTGGCAAGAATCCTGTTAAGTCAGTTTAGAGAGTACTGCTGCCTTCCATGTCTAATCATCCTTGATATCTGATCAAATTCCTCATTCCTACCCTTGGTATCTGGTCATCCTGGCCTGTCTTCAGCAAGAATCCTGTCAGGTTGGTTTAGTCAGACTCCTCCCTTACCTTTCATTTCTCCTCTTAGTAATTTTCCATCCACAAACCCCTTACCCTGCCCCTTGGCTATAAATCTTTATATTCAGAACTGAGCTCAGTCTTTCTTTCTTCCTTATTGCAAAACTTCACTGCAGAATCTCTTGAATCAAGTCCTCCTTGTTGTCTCTAATGAATGTCAGAATCATTTTTTTTAACACCATTACTCAACAGCAGCAGAAAAGGAGAGCATTGGCCATGATGGTGGCCTCCACAGCTCAGCCTCCTGGTACCTTTCTTCCCTCCCACCCTGCTTTCAGGTCCTGGTACCCCTCAGCACTTGTGATAAGAGAGGTGGGAGAGAAAACCAGTGATGACTGAGACTGCATTTTCTACCAGCCAGGCTGGTAGGGACTAGAAGTAGAGTAAATTTGATTCAGAAGAATGAAAAATTGTGTTACTCCTGGTTCTTAGTATTGCAGATTAATATTTCTTAACAAGTTTTCATTTTGTTCATTTTTTTTGGTCAAAGAAGTCACAAAGACCTACAAGTTTAAGGAAAATCTGGAGAAAACCGTTGAGAAAAATCTACCCACTAACTTAATCCTGCCCTTCCCCTCCCCTCATCCTCACCCCGACCCATGCCCCAGGTAATTAAAATATCACCATTAATTTTTTTTTGGCCATTGAACACCTCAGTCAATTCAGTGTCATAGGAATGCAGTCCTATGACATTAGGAACTGTTATCTCACCATGTGCGGCTGTACACCACACACTGACATTTAAAAACCCAGTGTCCAGCATAACACAATGACATTATTTATGGATCAACAAAGATTTTGGACAAATGTGATACATAGAGAGAAATAAAAAGAAGGAAGGGGCAAACCATAGAAATCTGAGGCTGAATTGGGAAGGAACCCTCCCAGCAAAATCTGAGACACATTGAGCTTTTGTACGGTTCCTGTGATTAGCAGGAAGTTGAGATGACTCACTGCGTCCTGTCACCCTTGCCCTATACTCCCATTTATCCTGTCCAAGGGTTTTGAAGTCCTGATTTGTACAGAAAAATTACACAACTTGTCAAAGAATGACTGTGCTCTGTTTTTCATATCCATATTTTTTTTAAAAAGCACAGGATGGTTGTACTTCTCAATATGTGAAGCTGGCTGGGTCTCCCCAGGGTGACTTTGGCCTGGAGGTTGGTGCCACGTGGTGGGAGGGCACCCAGCAAAAGCTTTCAAGGGCCTTTCTATGTCTCCCTGGGGAGACCTGGATGAGGGAGGGGACATTGGCCTCTGACTCTTGCCTTGCATATTATTTAGAAGAACTGCCCTTAGCTAAATATTCAAGAGCAGTTTTAACTTTGTTTGGCTTTTCTTTCTATCAGTCTTGTTAGGTCTTGAGTCCACATGGGGGGTGGGGAGAAAGAGAGGGAGAATCTCCCAACATAATAGGGATAAGATCAGCAAGAGAAATTCCTTTTTGTTTTCTTTTTTGCTCTTTTCCTAATTGCCATTTATTGGAATTATTCCATTCTTAGATGGGCCTCCACTTTACTCTCACCACAAACTATTATGATTTAAAAATTAGAGTGTGCTATCCTGGCTCATCCATTTCCTTTTAATAGGATGGCCTATGGTAATCAATAGAGGAAATGTGGGAATGTGAACAAATGTGTGGTCTGATTTGAAAGTATTGAATTAAGTGATATGTGTTCAAGGTAGGAAGATGAGATCATTTAGAAATGAGCTTTCTTTTTTTTTATTTTAAAGACTCTGGTCATTATCACTTGCATTTAGAAAACCAATTTGAAAAAAATCAATGTGAAGTGGATTTTTTTCCCCTTAAATCTTTATCACCCCTTAGGTGGCAGGATGTTATAGAGATTAAACTTGGAATTGGCTTTTAAAAGGAGAAGAAAGGGAAAGTATAATCTGTTGTCTAAATTTATGGTAACACACACACATACAACCATTATTCACCTGGCCTGCCACATAGATTTATACAGTTTTTCTTCTCTGTCCACCCTTACATTTGTCTATTGGTTAGAAACTTTAAGTGATTACAAGTTCTGGTAAAATACCACAGGTGAGTAAAGAAAGAATTTTGCTTGAGTTTAAGGGGCTTTCCTGGGAGATGATATATTTTGTGCCACAATACTTCACTACTTAGCCTATACATCTTTTGAAAACAAGCCCTAAGTCTGGAACTTTCCATGCTATGACTTTGCCTCAGTTTCAAGAAAGCCTAGAACATGTAGCTGAGTAAAAACAATAGTTAGTATGAATGATTACTGCTGTTTTTTTCTCACTAAGAAGGTTGGGGACGTCAAGGATAAAATGACCTTTTTGTATAGTGGTGATATTTCTCCATGTCTCAGCCTTTAATCAGAATGCTGTGGCCAAAGAAGGGGAGAAAAGACTTTGCAGAAAACATTAACAGCGTCATAATTGGCATCTAGTCATCTCTGGAGTCTTTACGTAACTTCCCACAGTCATGTCAGAGGGCATGGGAATATACATCCACCCAACTTTTCTCTTTGTATTGTGCAAGGAAGCAAATGAGCTTCAACAATTTCCAAAGAGTTAGAATTGATATCCCTGAGTATGGCCCTTGAGTACACTGTCTCCATCCTTGAGCACACTGGCTCAAAGAAAGTGCCATAAGAACTCTCCAATAGCTGGGAAGATGAAGAGGCAGCATTACAAGCCTCAGAGATGAAGGCTCAAAGGTGGGCCTGTGATTACTTCCTTCAAGCATCCATTTATCTCCAAGTGTTCCAGGCCTTGCTCTGCACAGAAGTCCAACACCTTCTCTTTTCCTTTGGTTTCCTAATTAAACTGTAGTAAGTAGCAGCAGCCAAATGAAAGAAAGGCCTAGGGATTTCAAAGCAAAGATAGAAGGCTGGTGGTGAAAAGGAAGAGTTTCTCCCTTCATTTGGTTTCCTAGGTGGCTTTCACTGTGAAAGTCCCTGGAGTTTTACATCAGCACTTGGTTCAATCCTAAAAGAAGTTGCATCAGGCATGGCAACTTTTGCCTCCTTTGTTTGTATTCTCTCTGGTGAATGAAGTATTAATAAATGGCTCCCTGAGGAAGTTTGTGCAACCCATACTAGAAATCAAATTGAAATATACAATTTTGGGAATCGCATAGATGTGATATCATATTTACTGGTAGATATTTACTCTCCACTATTTCAGAAGAAAATTGTATAGCTGATGTAATTTTCTATTTTCCTTCACCCAAAACTCTTTACTTTGAAACAGCAAATAAAACCATAGGTAGATACTTTAGTGAGTGGATTAAAATCTTTCCCAGAAGATACAAAGAGATTAAGATGATAGTTGTTTGCCACTGAGTAGGGAAAATTATTATTCTGGTCACTTCATCTGTTCTCAGTCAACTGTCTCTCACCCACCACTGGCCTATCAACTTTGAGCTGGAAATCAAAGATGGTAGCCTTATATGGGCACTTCCATTGTAGAACAGGCACAGGAAGGACAATTTGTCTAGTCTAGTTTGCGATGGTAGCATTTGTCTGGTTTACTTCTCCTTGATTAAATGTGTAGGAGAGACAAAAGTGAAACTTGAAAGTTAAGAAACACCTAAGTGTAACAGATTTTCTGTTTGCCTTCGTATTTTTCTCTTGAACACATTTATATAAAATTTCACTTGAAGAAAATATCCTCTATATACAGTAGAGAATAGCTTGCAGAAGAGAGAAACCCCCCCCCCAAGATCTGCTGTATTTTATTGATTTACCCCCAGTCTTGTTTCAAAATTATTGTTAGATGTATGCATGACTAACCATGCTACTGGCTGCTATGTTACTTATTCCAAGTCTCTTTTTTATTGTAGTTTCATCAATGACTTTGGCATATCCAAAGATTAATGAAGATGGATCCAAGTCCTTACTACTCAGCAAAGGGTCTCCAAGCAAATGGTAATGGACTGGAGAGCTTTCTTCACAGCTAATGACTGTTCTTTTCATGTAAGAGATGTCAAAGGAGCCAATTGTGTGCTAGGTACAGTAGACCACTAGTGCTCTCCAAGGGTGTTGGACTTTCTGGCCATGTTGCTTACCAATAAACCTTGGGGAACTAGAGATGACAAGAGGAAAGGAAGGGTGGGAATAGCATGGCCAGTGCTTTGGATCTGGCTCACCCCCAAGCTATTATGGGGCCTTGGTAGTGGCATAAAGGAGTGATGGGCAATCCCACCCCACACCCACTAATCAGAGTCTCTGTTGGGTGGTGCTTTGAGGATGACTCTAATCCCAGATCATACCAGGGTATTCTAGTCTTGTCCTATTTTCTAGCTCTCCAAAAAGATGGCTGCAATCCATGACTACAAAGGCTATGTGAATATCAGGAAAGTTTAAGACTTGATGGTGCTTCCCCCACCTACTTTGTGATTCAGCCTTCCTTTATTCAAACACTTATTTCATTTTACTTTCATAATTTATCCAATCCCTCTCACAAAAATTGCTTTGGGTTGAAATAGAGTAGTATTTTGAAATTTTCCTGCCTTGTTTCTTTAATCATTTGTGCCTAAAAGATAGCTTTTTTTTTTTTCCTTCAAAGAGTATGGGGTGAAAAAGCAATAACTGGCCAGGATGAAATGTCACTGAAACACTAAGATCCCCAATAGTTGTTTTTTTTTCTTGATAACATCTCAGAAGAATTTCCCCACAGAGTTATAGTAACATAAATCAACAGAGTATATAAATGTCCTTAACAGTTTCTGTCATTGGATAGCCTTGGTGATCATTCTATTTTTTCCTGCAGAACATTTGATTCACTGACCAATCTTATTCCTGGTGTCCTGTGTGCTAAAAAAACATCCAGGTGTTAGTACCGGTTGGGGTGATAGATCAGCTCCTTGCTGGAAACAGTAAAGGCGACAACATTGAACAAACATGAACAAGGCCCAAGGTGGGTTCCCAGGAAGGAGCCAGTTGACCGATGGCAAAATGGACTCAGGGCCCCATTTTCCACAGAGTTCTCCAAATAGCCAGAGGAGCTGTGTCTAGGGCATCACACACATATGCATACATGTCACTTGTTTCATCTTCACCCTTGTTTGCTGCCCTGACAGGGAATCAAACTGGTGACCTTTCACTTTGTGAAACGATACCTAAGCAACTGAGCCACATCTCAGAGTCCCTGTAGTAACTTTTTGACTATGATTTTTTTCCCCTTTGCATTTGCAGGAAGAAGTTCCATTTTGAGAAAACCAGGAAAAGCACCATCACATTGGGCTTCAATTAGCTTCTTGCTTTTTCTTTATTTCTACTGTTTTTGCCTACAAGCCACATATCTCTGGTCTGAATTCACCTTCTTGAAAATTCTTATTCACTTTTTCTCTGGTATGCTTTTATCTATGTAGAGTTTTCTCAACTGACAAGGTGGACTCAAGTGAGAAGTTGCATTTTCTCCCTTCTCTTCTTAGGCCTATGGAAGTCTGGACTAATTAGACTACTGAGGAAGTGATGGGTAAAAGTCTCTCACATCCTTCTTCCTGGAGAGGTATCTTTAGATTATTTCTGGAGGTAGAAGATGCAGGTCTGTTGTGCTTTCAGGAGTGATATTTATACATATGTAACAAAGAACACATTTTGCTATTTTTCATTATGTGAACAGGTGGTTTTGTTGTGTGAGCATTTCCTAAATCTTTAATTGTTGATTCCACATGAAAATGTTGTTATTGTAGACAGAGTGACTCCTAAAGATGGAATGGCAGGAGATAACTGGTATGTTCTGGGATGAGAGTTTTTGGTGTGCCTGAAGCTTGGGAAAGGAAAGAGACAGAAGGCTCACAAATGGTTTTGATGAGAAGAGTTTAAAGCCATGCAAAGCAGTTTGGGCTCTTTCCTGAAGGCCAAAAGGGAGCCCATGAGAGATTTTTAAGCAGGGACCAGATTCATAGTTAAGAAAGATGGTTATGGCAGCAGTGTGTGAAGAATGGCAGTGAGAGGCACAGGTGATAGGTGGGCAAAGAGTCAAATTTGGAGACTGTTGAAGTCATTCACAGGAGAAATGGTAAGGGTCTGAATCAAATATGTAGTAAATATATGTGGAATGGTTGGCACTGGTTTCTACCTTGCCTTAATAATATCCATTCTACTGTTTCTTTTTATGATTCATGAGATATAAGCCAAATGAAGTGCCCTTTTCCCCTTTATCTTTCTTTTTGCCTTGAGCCTGGAAATAGACATCTTGTATCCATGATGTGCTTGTAATGATGGGAGCCTTGTGGAAAGCATGACAGAGAAAAAAGGCAGGAGTCAAGGTGCCTAATGACATGGTGGACCCAATATACCAGCTTTGGGTGGTCTATCTCAACCTCATGCTGTATGAAGGGAAAAAAATTCCCCATTTAAGCTGCTGTGATTTTCATTCATTTCCATCCAGCTGCCCCAAACAATTCCTAACCAAGACACATGACAAACTGGGTATAGGGGATGAGCAGAAGAATTTGAGAAAGGACTGATTTATTGCTTGATGGGTAGAAGATGAGCTAGTTGCAAAGATAAAGAATGGAAGGGAAATTTAGGAACCAGTATGCATTTCATTTTGTATATGTTTAGTTTGAGGAGTCTCAATAATGGCCGATCTTTGTCCAGGAAATAAAGGGATATGGACTTGGATAGAGAAATACATCTGGAAACCATCACCTTTCAGGTAACAGTTGAAATCATGGGAGTGTTTTAGGTCACTCAGGGACCAAGGACAGAGCCCAAAGAGCCTGGCATGTATGATTGATGTGCACATGAGCAAGCCAGGGAAGGAGCTTCTAGAAAGTTAGGGAGAGGACTGGGAGAGAGTGGTATTATAAAAATCAAGAACATTCAGAGGACAGAATGGTTTCTAATGCCCTGTTAAAAAGTCCTTAGCAAACACAAGAGAAGATTCAGAAGAAAAAATGGTCAAAAGATTCCTTCCTTCTACAAAAAGGCCAGTCTCAGAATGATCTTTCCATAGAAGGTAGCTACAGGTAAAATGTGTATGATAACACCACTGTACTTGTAATCCCTTTGGAGTCTTGCGATACTCTGTTACTTGTTTCATATTTTAGAAAAACATTTCCCCCTCCACCAATTGATCAATCTCCCCAAATGTGTCAAACGATATATTTTATTTATGATCAATGTGACCACAATTTATTAAATATTCATTTTAAGTTATTTAATTATAAAGAATTTTGGGGATCCCCTTTAGCACATGGAGATATAACACAACTGAGATTAGATTCTGTACTCTGTTAATTAAAGACATTTAAGGTTTTTAAAAAAGGATAAAAAAAAAGACAAGGCAGAGGACCAGAATTCTTTGGCTTGCCTGCGTGCTTGTGGCTCTCACAGACTCTTTGTTTTTTGCTGGATGCTGAGCTGAGCTATTATGGGCTAGCTCTGTCTTTTGCCTCTGAAGTCAGTTAGTGTGGATGTTTAGGGTTGTTTTCTTAAAATTTTAATTTTATTTTCTTAAACTAAGAAATGAGGATAATGTCTTCTGGGGAATGTCCTCAGATTGCATCAGCCAGGAGCTCTGAGGAGCAGCTCTTTTCCTGGTCCATGTGTCTCAAGTATGCTCTGGGAACCTGTTCTAGCTCTGGGCAGCTTCCTGCTCAGATGATTAAAATAATTGTTTTCACACTTAAAGGGCAGTTGAGTGGGAAGTTGTGAGGTGAACTCATGGCTTTTTAGCTCTCTAATAGTCAGTGTCCTCCCTGGGTAACAAATAATAGTCCTCATCTATAATATTTTAATTGGGAGGAAATCTTACTTTATATCTCTGATACCACTTTGATAAGGAGTGCCTTGTCATGTCAGAGTCAGGGTTGTTCCTTGGTCCATTAGTCAGTTCCAGGACAATCAGCAGCCATAGGAGTGTTACAGATCAGGATGAACACTTACTGGGAACTCTCTCGGGGTACAGTTTTTCTTCCAGATGCCACACAATGACACATGAAAAATATGATATCTACTCTCAAGTTGCTTAAACTCCCAGGGAAGACATAATACTTTGAACTCATCACTTTTAGCATATACATGTATAACATAACCCGTCACACACACATAGAGATGCCATAAAACTTGACTTCCTTCAGCCAGCTCACCTATCCAGAAAAAAAGCTGAGGTGTCTGAGCAGGCACATCCATGTAAAAATAAAAAGTATGATTCTACGGTGCATGTACTTGCATTGTTCCAAATTTATACCCTTTTATTTTAGATACGTTCTAGATAGCTTTTCCAGAACATGCTGCATTAGAATTGAGATGGGCTGTCAATGGCTATGGACCACCTATGAGAAGAAGTGCTTTCCAAGAACCTGACATTAAGGCAGTGGTTCTCAAACTTGTTTGACACACATTAGCATCACCTAAGCACGTCTTTTAATAATTTCTAAACCCAGGCCACACCTGAGTGGATTAAATTACAATCTCCAGAGGTGGGATACAGGCATTGGTAGTTTTGGGAGCTACTTGGGTGATTCCAGTGTACCAACAAGGATGGGAGTCCCTGAATTGAAGATATAGAGGCAATCACCCTTTACATTTCTATATGTAGCCTGTATCTTCCTTGTGGTACATGAAGGTGACAACATCTTGAACAGGTAGTAGGAATATGCTTTCCTTTCCTGGTCATTGGGGGTCCTAGGAGTCATCACTGTATTACAAATATAACACACATGAAATGTCCCTTTTCTGTTTTGAAGGGTTTGTACTGAAGGATTCCCTGGAAACAGAAATGATAGAAACCTGTGGGTCTTTGAGATGGGGCATGTTATATAGTCTTCTGCACTTGGATGAGAGTCTTCAGTGAGGCATTTCTTTCTGCCAGTGACTGGGAGGAAAGCAGACACCACCACTAGTCAGAGTGTCTCACATGGACCCCCCTCACTCCCACTGCTATTGACATCACTTCACTTTCCACAACTCCATTCTTTCATTTCTCCCTGTCCCAGAATCTAGAACCTCCATCTGTCACACCCCATGCCCTGGGATATGGGATCCCCCTCTAATAGCAATAAGGAGGACTTTGTCTCTTAATTCATTCCTAAGTCCTACAAATTTTATAGCCTCAAACATTTGCTTAGTCCCCACCACTTTTATGGTCTGTCAAGCTTCTTCTGACACAGCAGAGTTGGGGGTGAACTCTGCTTCCATGCATAGGGGGTGAAGGGGGGCAGAGGAGTGGGGGAAACAGTGAGGGCCCAGGACTTGTTTCTTGGTTGCAGGGCTGTGGGGGGATGATGGAGGAGGTGAGTAGAGGGGAGAAGTCTCAGTTTACCCTGCCCCATATTGTTCAACAAAAAATATATACTAGAAAAATGTCTATACTATAATGTGAATTTGTAAGACAGCAAACTATGAACTTTTATGTTCAATATATTATATTTTTATTAAGGCAAAACTCCCTAAATTTTTTGGATAAAAGCCTAGAAAGAAATCCACAAATATGTTAGTGGTGGTTGCTTTTTGTATGGTATGAGCATGGGTACTTAGAAATTTTTTCTCAACTTTTCACGAGAAACATTGTTTTTCTAATTGAAAAAAAAAAGCTATTATTTTAAAACAGGATGTACCAGATGATGCACCAAAGTCAACACAAATGTTTCAGATTTTGTTTGTTCCTCTCTGTTTAAGAATGTAGGGAGAGAATAATCTACTTTAGTAGTATCTATCAAACAAGGCAGTGGGAGTAGTTAGGATGTAAATTTTTCACCCTCTAAAGAAGGCCTAGACTTGTTATTTGGCCTCTGTAATGTATGCTTTCTCTTTGTTTACTTTTCTTTACTTAAAGTCTCTGTTATAGCCCTGGCTGGTGTGGCTCAGTGGATTGAATGCCCAGCTTATGAACCAAAGGGACACTGGTTCAACTCCCAGTCTACAGTGTGTGCCTGGGTTGCAGGCCAGGTTCCCAGTGCGTGAGAGCCAACACACACTGATGTTTCTCTCCCTCTCTTTCTCCCTCCCTTTCCCTCTCCAGAAATAAATAAATTAATTAATTGATTTAAAAAAGTCTCTGTTATATAGCAGAGTAATGAGTACTCAATAAATATTGGTCTATTGAAGTAAATAAAATATTGATTCTTAGAGATAGAGCTTTGTTCATCTAGAAAAATCTGCTTATTCCCCTACATAATTATGACAAATAATATGCAAGAAAATTAAGCGGGGGGGGGGGCAGACACAGACCAAGTCTATAGTCAAAGGACAGTAGGTATGAGCCATAAGTTGAATTCATATTAAGAAAATGAAGGGAAGCATGATTTTTGAAGAAACCAATAGAAATTTTATAGAAAGAGTGGGATGTTCCAGGCACATTGATTAGCTTGTGCCAAGATCTGATGGCTGAAGAAAAGTGAGCATAGAGGGTGACCAGGCTGTTGACTGGAGCAGATGGCGCAGGCAGGAGGAATCCTGGCAGGATCAGTGTTAGATAGATCAGGCTTCACTGGTGAGAAACCCGTAAACAAGGATATTAGATTTCCTTCTGATGTTTGTTCATGCAGAGCTTTTGTAAGGTTTTGTGGGAAGGTGTTCCTTAGACGTATGTAGGAGGAAGCTGGAGCTCTCTGCCCAGCCGTTGTCTTCATCGTCCTCTCTTAGAGAAGTGAATGTTGTAGGACAAGCATGGATAAGAAAACTGTCCCCTCTAAAGATGCAGTGTGGACTTGAGCATCTAGGAGGAGGCAGAATTTGATCCCCTTTGTGATTTGTTGAAGGGTTTTCCTCCTTCTTAGGTCTCCAAACCCCTCACTTCCGTGGAAATGTCCTCTGTTGACCTCTCCTCCGTTTCAGAGCCCCATCTTATTTCTCTGCACTGTCTCGTTTCTCTCATTCGCCTCATTGCTTTCTCCATGCTCTGCTCTTACAATATTCCCATAGCTTCTCCTACAGCCCTTATACCAATAGCTGGCAAGTGTGTCTACACCAAGACTTCTCTCCTGAGCTCAGATTTTTATTTCCAGGCACCTGCTGGACACATCATACTAGGTCTTTCAGGCAACTACAACACAACATGTCCAAAACTAAACTCATTTTCTTGTCCCCAGAACCTGCTCCTCAGTTGCTCCCAATATCAGTCAGTTATGCCCCCACCATTTGAACAGAATACACCTGCTTACCCTGGGCTTCCTCTCACTCACTTCCCATGTCTAGTCAATAACCATGTCTAGATCATTCTACATGTGAAATGGCTGCTAACTCTGTTTACTTTATCATCCTTGTGCTAATTTTGGCCCTTAATCTCCTTCTTTTGTACCAGTTTGTTAACTCTTAGCTGGCCCTCTTGCTTTTGATTCTTTCTCCCTCTCCCCTTCTCCCTCTTTCCCTCTCCCTCTCTCCTTTGCTTCCCCTCCCTTCCCCTACCCCTTTCTCTTCATCTCCCTCCCCTCTTTGTCTTTCCCCTCCCCTCCTTCTCCCCTCCCCTCTCCCCACTCCTCTCCCCCTTCCTCTCTCTCCTCCTCCCTCCTCTTTGTGAAGCCTGCTCTTTTTTTCCATGTTTCAATGAGAGTTTGTATAAGGTGATTTATTTATGTAGTTAGCTCTTTTATACGATATCAATTCTGTAGAAGGTGGGATTTGAATTGTATTCATCTTTGTAGTACCAGATCCTAGCACAGAGCATGGTACAAGGTAAATCCTCAATTAATATTTGTTGAATGAGGTAATCAATACATTCCTCATTCTTCTCACATTTAAAACATACCCCCACCCCCCACCCTGGAAAGATTCCATTTTCTTAAAAAGTTCATTCTTGAAGATTCAATAATTGAATCTTCAATTGTGGAGTGCTCTTATCCTCCTTCCTTACATTTGTACAGAGAGGTGAGAACCCCCTTGTCTCAGGAGGTTAAGATGTAGGGAGGGACAATACTGTGACTACATATGACACATGTGAATAGCCTGGTCGAGTGGACCACATGGCTCGGCCCTTCTTCAGTCTCCTGTTGGGCTTGGCTGTCCTCAGGAAACCCACGCTCCCCTGAGGCCCTATAATAAGTGTCTATTCCTGCAGCAGTGCCTGCCCTTGTGCAGGCCTGTCTGTGACTGGGTGTGTGGGTTTAATTGTGGCTTTTTGTGGCAGGAAAGGGAGGGGGGAGGAGGTTCAGGGCAGATATTAGAAAACCCATCTGTTTCCTGGTCTAATCTTTAGATTTCAATCGGCTTTATCAGACACAACGCAGACACTTTCATCTCCATCTGCCTTACTCCTGTGACTGTCTCTTGATTGGTCTCAACTTGAAGCTGGTGGGGAGGGAATTGGGACAAGAATATTGTTTATTCGCTCCTCCCAAATCCCTATAATTATTCTTTTATTCTATAATGACAATATCAGGAGTTATTCAAATCCCAACCATCTGGAGGAATCTTGAGCCACATAGTAGTTTGAAGAGAGGTTATACTTTATGGTAAAGGGGTGACTACAATAGAGCCTTGTATGTGAGAAGTACTATTTAAATGAATGAATAAAGGGGTTTGTGGGCAGCAAATTATAGTTTAAACTCAGTAACCAGAGGTAAGAGAAGAAATGGATTTTCCATTTTCATCTATCAGATGTGCAAAGACCAGAAAGTTTCATAATCCACTGTACTGAAGAGGGTGAGGGAAAAGAAACAATCTCATACATTGCTCATAGGCATGTACTTTGTTAAAAAATAATCTATGTAGGGCAATTTGGGAATATCTATTAAAAATACATATGCACATGGCTTTTGACCCTACAATTCTATTTCTGGGAACGTATCCTGTGGATATATGAACATGCAAAATGCCATCGTATACAAGGGGATTCATTGTCACATCACCCACAGTAACACAAATTTAGAAATATTATAATGCCCAATAGGTAGAAAACGTGTTAAATAAATGATGTTGCATACCAATGGATTCTTTTTAGCTGTAAAGAAAAATGAGTGTGCTTCTCATATATCACTATGGAATGACTTCCAGGATTGTTTTCAGTATTGGTATATAAAAGCAATCAAGGTATACAATATATGTGATATTAAAAAAGAGTGAGAGAAAATATATTTGTTTGCAATTTTTTTTCCTGAAAATGTACAATAGAAGCTGATAACATTGTTTGCCTCTGGGAAGGGAAACCAGATGGCTGGGGAAACAAGGTTAGGGGAGAGACTTTGCTTTATACCATTTGCACCTTTTGAATTTTAAATAATGTGAACACTTGGTTAAATTAAAAAATATACACACATGTACACTTTGATTTTTATTTTAAATCAAAAGGAAACATTTTCATGCATTGGGAAGAAAACTGTCATTAGTGTCCTTCGTCTACCACCTCAGGAGGATGTTGGGGAGGCAGAATTAACAATGCAAGCTAAAAGGGACAAGGACTGATTAGTGTGCACGGCGGTCACTGTGTAGGCTCTGAGGTCCAACTACTTAGATTCGAATTCAAGCTCTAGTGCTTTCTGTCTGACTGGGGGCAAGTTCTCTCTTTAAGTTTCAGTTTTCTTTTTAAATAAGGAACAATAATAGTGTCCAATTCACAGGATTGCTGTGAGGGTAAAATGAAAGATTATGGGTGTAACCTGCATAGAACAGGTTCCCATGTGATTCTGTCTTAGTTTAGAATCACATTCAAAGAAAAAAACAAGTCAATAGGGAAACTCGATCAAAAGCAATTCAAGTTTTTATTGTAGTTTCTTAAGAAAATTCCAAAAGGATAGTATATACATAATAAATAGCTAAACTTTAAAAACATTTTCTACCTTCAGTCTATTCACCCCCCACTTACAACAGAGAGTAGCTGTACTTGAAATCTTTCTTTATTCCACTCCCAACTGCCAACTAAAACTTCTCATGCTCTCTCTGCCATGCTTTCTTGGAGCTATTCTTCTTCCTGCCAGGCATTTTCTCCATCTCAAATATAAATCTCCTTGCTTCTCAGACTTACAGTATTTTCCTCCAATCTGTGGATGAAGGCTCACAAACTGAGGAGATGGGGAAATGCCAAGTGAACCAAGTCAGACTTTTACTGGGGGAAATGGGGTGGTCAGATGTAGAAGGGATGGAAAAAAGGCTCTAAAAGAGTCTTACAATAATAATATTTAGCTCCTGTTACACATGTAAGGAATTTATAACATGGCCTGGCGTATTATAAGCTCTCAATAAATTTTGGCTATTAATATTTTTCATAATAATCACTTTCCCATAGCACGATAGTAATAACAACATTGCCATTTACTGAGAGTCTACTATGTGTCAAGCACTGTTCTAGCATTTTACTTGCATTAAAATTTCCTATGACTTTCACAACAACACTGTGAACATAGGTCTTTTATAACCCACACTTCACAAATGAGGAGACGGATGTAGAGAAGTATAGTAACTTGGTTGGAGTGACAAAGGTGGGAAGAGAGGGAGTCAGGACATGATGCCGAGCAGTCTGACTTTAGTTTCCATGTTGACTACCAGGTAGCATTGCTTCCAAGTCAGGTTCTCTGTTTTAATGTAGCTGTCAGGAGCCCAGCCAATCTGATCCATCTACACTGGAAGTTTTCCAAGGGTTTTCTTCTGCCAGTTTCCATAGCCCTTAGTGGTCCCAAATGAGATGTGAGCAAATAGAAAGGGAGTGGGCACCTTCATGTTCCTGTGAAGACAATGGCTGTTATTGTTGTTGCCTTAATTCTTTGGATGCCTAAGGTTTCTGACTGTGGACCAGAGCAAGGTCCATGCCAGTGAATTCTTAATAAATGTGTTTGATGGTTCTCTCTGTTGCGTCCCTAGTTGCCCATCTACTAAGAAAAATAATGCCAGTGATAACCAGATCAATAAATGTCCTTAACACAAGTCAGCTTAACCTGGGGGGTATACTAGAATATTTGTTTCACAGTTGCTAGTGCAGCAGGAATTGTATTCTCAACATATCAAAGCATTTTCATTCCTTGCTATCAGGTTGTCCTGGCACTGAATCTATCAAATCAGGGGAAGAGGGAGACCACCCAGAATAAAGAGTCTTGGCTTAGCTTTGGGTTTCACGTTAGATTTGTTCTATGAAAAGTGAGAGAGTCTTCAAATTCATGCTTTGCTGAGAGAGAAAAGTGTTTTCCAAATTCCAGAAAGCTTCCATCTGTACATCAAAAGTAAACATGGAGGCCTGAGATAGAGTGTTACTATTTTGAGCCATGAGGTAGAGAAGAGAGATTATGCCATAAGGAAAGTTCCCAGACAGTTGGAAATAGAAGATCCTTCTAGATCAGGGAGGTAATGCTGAGAAGAGAAGAGAAAGGAAAAGCAGTCACGTTCTAGTTCTTTCCTCAGAGCTCAGACCTCTTGGTGAAGGAAGGGCAGTGTGAGCAGAGGAAGTGGAAGTGGTAGGTAGTAAACACATCCCAGTTAAGCTGAGGGGGAGTTGACATGGAGAGGTCTTACTCCACTTTCAGAACTCGAAGGGAGACCATCTCACATGGTGTCACAGGCTGAGGTGGGCAGCCCCACAGAGAAGGGGAGGGCACATGATGTGTTCATCAAAGGAGCCTGTGCTCTGGCCCCATGCTGTGCCACCATGTGTTTCAGAGGGAGATGTGGACAAGAGCTGAGGGACTGGTTCAGTGAGCTTTTTGACAAAGGTCACCAAGGCAAAGAGTCTGGAAAGGTGGTTGCTGGGCTTGGGGATCAAATGGGAGCTGTAGCCAGACCATGGGGCACTTGTGGAGCTAGTGGTTGCTGAGGGGTGCCTCCTCAGAAGAGGCTGTGGAGGCTGAGGTCCATGGGAGCAAGAACTGTGTGGGGGCACTGCCAGAACAGATGTTGGGTCATGCTGGCCTTGGGCGCTTCGGCAACAACAGCAGCAATGACCCGGGCAGGAGAAGCAGCTACCAGAGGAGAATGTGACACTAGGCCTTTCTTCCATTGCTAGGAAGACACTGTGCTTCTCGCCACACCTGGAAAGAGGGTGTGTGAGTCCTTGATAAAGGGAGACACCCTGTAAAACTGAGCAGTTACTGATAATGATTCAGTTTATGCCAATGAGACTACTTGAAGCCACAAGAAACTGGGTTTCTCATTTTTTCCCAGCTCCCATGATAATAGAATAAGAAATTCTGAGTGAGTTATAGAAAAATATAAAGTATGTGTGTATACATATATGCAAATGCTGACCTCAGGTTATACTAGGGGAAAATAAATGTTATGAACTGAGTCATGTTTTCTTATTCATCGTCCCCCATTTGTATGTTGAAATCTTAACTTCTACTATTTGGGATGTGACCTTATCTGGAGATAGGGTCTTTCAAGAGGTGGTTAAAATAAAATGAAGTCATGTCGGTGGACCCTAAACCAATATGACTGGTGTCCTTATAAGAAGAGATCAGGGCACAGACACAACAATGGATGGCCATGTGAGGACACCAGGAGAAGACAGCCATCTGCAGGCCAAGGAGAGATGCCTCTGGAGAAACTCACCCAGCCCACACCTTGGACTTCCAGCTTCCAGAACTGGAATAAATGTGAGAAAACACAATTACTGTTGTTTAAGCCACAGAAGTGGTAGTCAGTAGTATTTGGTTGTGGCAGCCCTAACAATTGCAGAGGTTCAGAAGTAAGTTATTAGTGTTTTGGAGATCAGAAACAAAGGAAGCAACATAGGATGGTGGAGAGTCCTCGTGTACTGCATAATAGTTCATTTAGGGCTCAGAGATAGCTCAAATACATACTACTTGATTAACTTAGTGAGTTGAGGTTTTCCCCTGATTTCCCAAATCAGTATACACCCAGGATACAATATAAAACAGCCCTCCCTTTCAGAGCTTTTCCTCCTATCTTTGGAGAGTAATATTAATTTATGCTGGACAAAAACAGAGTGATGCTGATTTTATAGGTGGGGCTGTCTGTGACCCCATGAAAAGAGGAGGTGGTGACTGGTGCTGATGTTTGGTTGGGGATCATGGATGCGATGATGGTGGAAGAAGATCAAAATAACAGCTCCCACACACCCGCCAGTGAAAAGGAAATGGTGAAAACTTTGTGGCTCGGACCATTTCCTCCAGCTCCCGGGAAGTCATTTACTCCAAAATATCTTTATAAACAGTCTGGGTTTTATCTGTTCCTAAGATACCATTTGCTCCATTTTCTTAGCGCTGTGACAGGCACTACTAGACGAAAAACACATTGTGATTTATGATATCCATAAATCACAGAGCCAAACATTATGATTAAATCTTGTCCTTACAGCTAAGAAGTCAAAAGGGGTTGGTAATCATTTAAAATGTAGGATTGTGGCCCATGTATCAAAAATGTATGATTTTGCACAACCTAGGGTCAATGTGAAGGCGTTAGTAAAGCTGCACACTATACCCACGTATCACCCAGCAAGGCCCCACTGGGCTCTGTGTCCCTGGGCCTGCACAGATGGTTCATGATGAGGCTCAGAGAACATTCTTGTCACCTTAACATTTTTCTCCACTGTTCCCCCTCATGTTGGGAACCATATGGATAAAACAAATATCCCAGTTGAACAGTGAATATGGCATTGGATCAGTTACCTGACAAGAGGTCATTCTTACTTTGTTCCAGAAGACATGACATCTCAAGACACCATTAATTAAAACTTCATCTGTTTTGTGATAATCCCTTTCTTTTGCTTTATGTTTCCCCATCCCTGTCATATCAGCAATTAAACTATGTTACAATGGTGATTCTGCCACTAATTAATTTCTCCTCACATTGATGGAGACCTTTGGCTAGTGGAGCGTATTAAAAATAAAAAAGACCCAAACGCCAGCCTTCCATCTGTCCCTGATGCTCTGGGATTTCCTTCAGTCACATTTTCTTTTTACTTTTCACTGGAAGATGGTGGGCTGACAGGCTTGTAAAACTACATCTTTTCTCTTTAAATAGATAGAGCATGAATGCTTTTTTTTTTGTTATTTGTTTTTTTGAGTAATAAAATCTCAGTTTGGTTCCCAAGGGCCGTGCTATACTGTGCTCCCATTTGTAATCTGTGTGAGTGGATAGGCAGGGACATAGAGACGTTGTAGTAGGTGCATTTTGAGGAAGGGGCCAGGATCACAACCATGACTTAGTATTTTCCCTGAAAGGTTGAGGTCAACTTGACAAGTCTTTATCAAGCAGAGCTGAGCTATGTTGGTGCTGGGCTAGGCAGAGAAAGAAAAGTGAAGAGGACCAGGAGAGTCCCTGTCCATGTGTGGTAATAAGTCCTGACCCAGGAAATTTGTCTTTGAAATAAGGTGTTAATTTTGCATTGGTTGTCATCAACAGACCATGTGAACTATAAAGATTCAGAGGGGGCAAAAGCTACTGGTGCACATATTAACCCCAGAAGACTCAGGAATAACAACTAGGAACTTGGTAACCAAGAAATAAAATCCATTCATTTTAGATTCATTTATGAGAGTGAATATTTTGAGCTATTTTTTTCCCCTCTGTAAGTTTGAACTATTTGGTAAGGTTCATACTTCCTAAGGGATTAGTCAAGTGAATTGGGCACATCTTTTGGCTAACTGCTAGCAAGATGATATCTAATCTCTTATGTAGAGTGCCACAATTTAATTACCAGTTCTAAAGGAAGTGTCATAATGTTTTATGTCTAACTAGCATATTTTCTCCAGATGCAGATGTCTTTTTTGATTCAAATAATGTTGAACTGAATGTTCAAATAAATAAATCTTTATTGGTTACTTCTCAGTTAGCTCCCTTATGGGTATCAGAAGAGCAAGTAATATGATTCCCATTTTACAGATGGAGCTGAGACTTAGAAAAAAAATTGCTGAACTAGGGAGAAGAAAAATTTGTTTTCTGAAGGCAACAAAACCCAAGATAGCATGATTAGTACTGAGATATAACACTTATTTCCCCTTTATTGTAATTAATGTGTTCTTTGTAGAAAAATTAGAAAATTCAAACAAGCTTAATGAAGAAAATAAGAACCATCTATAGTTTTACAACCCACATCTCTGTATTATTACAGTGGATTTCCTTCGTGAATACATACAAATATGAGACTATCATAAATACTTCTTTAAAATTGGATTGTGCTAAATATGCAATTTTATATTCCACTTTTCTTAGTTGGTATTATATCATAAATATAATAGTAGAAACTTTTAGTGCTGCCAGTACCTAGCTCACCTCTCCTCCTGGGCACATAGTAGAATTATATTTTTTCACTCATCTGTAGGTTGGCGGAGCTATGACTAATCTGGCCAATGGGCTATGAGCAAAAATAAGGTGTGTCACTTCTGGACTTAACATGCAATGCCTGTGTGGGACAATGAAGTGGTCTCTTTCTCTGCTGAGACAGTTGTCATATGTTTCTTTGAGAGTCCAGGGCCCTGGGTGATGACACGGAGAGTGCCTCCCTACCCTTGCCTGCTATTTCATTTGGATGTGGAATATGAGCATGAAAATTTTTTTGTTGTGCTAAGCTACTGAGATTTTGAAGCTACTACACCATAACCTAGCCTAGCCTAATGAAGACAGAATTTTCTTATGTTGAGAATTCTCTTGAAAACTTGATTTCTAATGGCAACAATTTTTCATTATATGCATATTTTAAATTTTATTTAGTTATCTTCCTATTGTTAAGTGTTCATTTGTTTTACATTTCTCTCTCTCTCTTTTTTTAATAGCACAGCTCTGAACCTCCCAAGTGCTTATCTGATGTATTCTCATGAGGAATTTTTATAAATGGAGTTGTTAGGTCAGAAAATATAAATGTTTTCAAGGCTCTGGACACTAATTGACAAACTTCTCTCCAGAGACATCTTTCAAGTTTATGCTTCCTTTGGCAGCACACAAGAATGCCCAATGCCCATTTCAATGCACTGTTGCCAAAACCATGTCTTAGATGTTTAAATGTTTTATTTTACAATTTTAAAGGAAAAGTAATAGTCATTTATTTGGTTAACAATGAGTTTGAAATTTCTTTAAATGCCCTTTTGCCTATTTGTACATATTGTAAATACTATAAAGTAGAACCTAACCCACTGAGGGGATTTTGTCTTTTTTTTTAATGATTTGTAACTAACATCCTAACTTTTAAGATTATTATTGATTTAAATATTTTGATTTAGGATATAGTTTCAGAGAGAAGAATGGGACAGATTTGTAAGGAATAGAAGTTCCTTAATTAGAGTTAATATTATCTTTTGGAGTGAAGGGAAGAGAGAGGGGAAATGGCTACTCCTGGCACCTCCCTTTCCTCAGTGATGCTCTCTGAAAAGCCATCCTGTGGGCAACAAAGGGACAGTTGCCCAGGTGCAGAGGGTGCTGGGGGAAGTGGGGGGATTGCTGAATACAGCTTGAGGCTATATACTGATTAGTTTAACAACTGAGGCAGATCTCTAGGAGCTCTGTGAGACTTTAGCTGACTCTCCCCAGGCCCTGGTGCACAGCCTGGTCCTTCCTGCACACACACAGGCCCAGCACAAAGGATCACACACTTGGTTTGCTGATAGTTCAAATAGGTTAACCAGGACCAGTCACAAGCAGTGTCTGACAAAGGCCTACACCAGAGTTTTTGCAAATCTACCTAAAGCGCAGAAAAATACAAAGTAGCAGCCAAAATGAGAAGAAAAGGAAATAGACCCAAATGAAAGAAGACATGAATTATGCAGAAAAAGAGCTAGATGAAATGGAGAGCTATCTCAATTTATGAGATAGAGTTTAGAGTCATGATTATAAGGATACTCAACAGCATGAAAAAAGACACAGAAACCATTAAAAAAGACCAGTCAGAAATAAAGAATGCAATATCTGAAATAAATAATATACTGGAAGTAACAAACAGTAGGTTAGATGAACCAGAAGACTGAATCAGTGATTTGTAAGACAAGGTTGAAAAAAACACCCAGGCAGAACAGCAAAAAGAAAAAAAGAATTTTAAAAAATGAGGAAAGCTACTTCCAGCCAAGATGGAGGTGTAGGTAGACATACTGTGCTTCCTTGCACAACCAAAAGAAGCACAACAACAAATTTAAAAACAAAAAGCAACTAGAACTGACAGAAATTTGAATGGTATGGAACTCTGACAACAGGGTGGTCCCACATTTGCATGCAGATAAACTGGGAGGAACAACTGTGGAGAGAGACAGACCATACAACCCAGGGTTCCAGAACAGGGAAATAAAGCCTCAAAGTCTCTAAACTGAAAATACCTGTGGGGGTTGGGCCAGCAGCGGGAGAAACTCCCAGCAGGGCCTAATTTGATTGTAGGTATTGGGGGAAGTGAGTGAAAACTGGCAAAGAGCAGAGCAAGCCACACTGTTCCCTTCCGGACCCCTCCTCCCATACAGCATCACAACTCAGTGATGTGGGTTGCCCCGCCCTGGTGAGCACCTAAGGCTCCTCCCCTTACTAAGTAACAGGCACACTGAGACAAAAACAAAAATATGGCCCAAATGAAAGAATAGATCAAAGCTCCAGAAAAAATAGAACTGATGAAAAAAATGCCAACCTATCAGATGCACAGTTCAAAACACTGGTAATCAGGATGTTCACAGAATTGTTTGAATATGGCCACAAATTAGATGAATAAATGAAGGCTGTGAAAAATGAAATAAAGAAAAATGCACAGGGAACCAATAGTGATGGGAAGGAAACCAGGTCTCAAGGAAGAAATAAACATTCAACCAGAAAAGAATGAAGAAACAAGAATTCAAAAAAATTAGAAAAGGCTTAGGAATCTCCAAGACATCTTTAAATGTTCCAACATTTGAATCATAAGGGTGCCAGAAGGAGAAGAGGAAGAGCAAGAAACTGAAAACTTATTTGAAAAAATAATGAAGGAGGATTTCCCCAATCTGGTAAGGAAATAGACTTCTAGGAAGTACGGGAAGCTCAGAGAGTCCCAAGGAAACTGGACCCAAGGAGAAACACACCGAAGCACATCATAATTACATTAGTCAAGATTAAAGATAAGGAGAAAATCTTAAAAGCACCAAGAGAAAAGGAGACAGTTATACCTACAAAGGAGTTCCCGTTAGACTATGAGCTGACTTCTCAAAAGAAACCTTGCAGGCAAGAAGGGGCTGGAAAGAAGTATTTGAAGTCATGAAAGACAAGGACCTACTTCCAAGATGACTCTATCCAGCAAAGCTATTATCTAAAATGGAAGGGCAGATAAAGTGCTTCCCAGATAAGGTACTCCTAGGCAGTAAAATAGAGATATTTTACACTTTGCAACAGTTTGGTTGGATCTGTAGAACATTATGTTCATTATGTTAAGTGAAATAAGCCAGTTAAAGAAAAACAAATACCATATGATTTCACTCATATGTGGAATTTAATGAACAAACTGAACTAACTAGGAAAATGAGGTCAGACTCATAGAGAGCAGGATGACAGCTAGTGGTGGTAGGGGGGAGGTCGGGGGGTGGAGAGATTGAGCAACAAGGAAAAAGGATTCATGGACATGGACAATCATGTGGTGATTGCTGGTGGGAGGAGGGTATAAAGGGACTAAATGGTAATGGAAAAAATATAATTTAAGATTGAATTAAGAAAAAACAAAATTACTATTCTGAGAGATATATATTATATATATTATATAAAATATGGGACATTATTTAAACAATGATTCACTGTTAATCTGAAATTAAAATTGAATCAAACATCCTGTATTTGTTACATCTGGCAACCACCCCAACAGTGATGGAGGTGCTGACTCTGGGTGGCCCATTGCTTTGGCCTCTTGATTCCTGAGAAGGGCATGGCCGAAGGAGAGTGGGAATGGGGCCTCTGGAGTGTGGGGCCCACAGCAGGGACTTTGGTTGCTTAGAGATGTTGTGAGGATTAAGTTAAATAACATATAAAATGACTTCATAAATTATGGCTTTTATTGTTGTGAATCTCTCCTGAGTATGAGGAGTGATAAATTTACCACAGGACTAGAAAAACAATTGATTGGCCCATGGGTTACACAGAAAAGGATTACATTTTAAAAAAGAATCTCATTCTTAAATAGGTATTTGGATACACCATATATAGACGCTGTTTAGAATTCTATCCTCTCTTGTTGACTTTATTTTTTTCTTCTGGTCACATATGCATGGCCTATTAGCTTACTTGGAAATCTGGGCCTCCGATTCCCTAATTCCACTGTGTGCATTCAGTTCTTGCACAATAAAAGAACAGGATTCTGTAGCATCTTTCATTCAAACTCTGGGTCCCCTGAAGGGGCTCTGCTAGCTTTTGTTTTATGGAATGCCACATGCTTAATCTTTCTCGAATTGCTTCATGGCTGTCTGCAGAGTTGGCATTATTCACTTCAGAAGGGCAGGGACCTTGTTTTGTTCTGCATTCCCTCCACATTCAGCTCTGAGGCTGGCGAGTTGCTGGTGTTTGTCGTTCAACAAATAGTTGATTGATTGAGTGGATCACCAAAGGAGCTGGGTTGTCTCTTTGGGACCTCTGCTTCTATTATCAATGCAGGTACTATAGATGGAATTTGTATAATGGATGCCTGAACTTTTTAATGTGCCAGGGCCTCTCCTACCATCATGTTCTCAGTTAATTAACAAATAATTATTGAGCATGTCCTATGTGCCAGGCACTGGGCAGAACACAGTTGCTGCCTTGAAGGCAGACAGACAATTGCTGCCTTCAAGGAGCTTGTAGTCAAGCAGGCAGACAGAAATCCAAAGAATTAACTTGCAACGATATCATGCTGTGATGGAAGAAAGGGTAAAGTAAGAGAAAGATGAAAGAAGGCAGAACTGGCTGAAAACACATGATATCCCAGGCTGGTTAATCATATGACATTCTTCACCGTAATATTCCTTCAATGTCTGTTCAACCTGTAATCAGCGTGGATATAGAGAAAAAGATACTCTATTAATAAAAACTGTTTACTTTTTCCTTCTTGTTCAGAAAAGAGATTTCTGGCAGATACTGACTAGAGCAGAACAATTTAACCTTTTGGATTTGCAGTTTTTGAAGCACGCCACTTTTGGGGAAACATACTGAAGTGCTTAAGATTTATATAGTAATGTGACCCACCTATTCCTGGTGGGTTATAGTTTTTGCAGGTTCCACCTATGACTTCAGAAATGGCTTGTGTTGATTTAGAGCGATTTCTTGTGTCCAGGGCAATAATGCTTATCAGAGATAGGTCGGTGAGCAAGTGGAATGGTTCCGTTTAGATCACTGTGTACTTTATGTTTCACCCATGATATAAAGTCACCCATAGAAACCCAAGTTAACTGGCATTATTCATCCAGTTTATTTTTGTGACGTTTAGCATCCCACATTTGTTGGTGTCCTGGCCAGATGGCATCTGCCCTGCCTTTTCATCCAACTCTAGAAGTAGAAGCCCCACAGTTAGTCTGGGGAGAAAGGGAAGGTTCCTCAGGAGAGCAAGTATAGAGCTCTAACTTGAAGACCAAATTAAATTTTCCTGAAAGACAAAGAGGGGTGCAAGTGGAGAGAAGAGCATTCTGGCTTAGGGAATCACATGTGAAAAAGTGTAGGGACAGGAAAGGCAGTGGTGCATGGGGATGAGTCCCTGCAGTCTAGTGTTTGTTTGTAGGTTGCTAGGTGGTCAGAGTGGCTAGGGGACCAGAGACAAGGCTGGACAGGGAGCCTAGAACCAGAACACAGCAGGCCACAGATGGTAATTTTACCCTTCAGTTTTGGCAACGCAAAGTGAGCTGACAACTTTTTATTTTACATGCGTACAACAGGCCCCCTCTGCCCCCAACACACACACATTATGAAAATTTTAAAAAATATAAAAATGCCCTGGCTGGCATAGCTCAGTGGACTGAGCTCGGGCTGAGAACCAAAGCATCACAGGTTTGATTCCCAGTCAGGGCACATGCCTGGGTTGCAGGCCATGACCCCCAGCAACCACACATTGATGTTTTTCTCTCTCCCTCTTTCTCCTTCCCTTTCCTCTCTAAAAATAAATAAATAAATAAAACCTTTTAAAAAATGTAAAAACTAGCACAGTGAACACCAATGTAACCACCACCTGCATTTTAGAATTAGCTTCTGGCCACACTTACTGCAGCAGTTCCCAAAACATTGTCTGCAAGCACTGGGGGCCCCATGACACTTTCTGGGGATCCTTAGATTCAGAACAGTTTTCATAGTTAGTGACACTAAAAATGTTATTTGTCTTTTTTTTTCTGTGTTAGTTTTGCACCTGTGGGACAGAAGTGAGAGCAGGTAAAACTGGTGCCTTAGCGTGAACCAAGGCCCTGGCCCCCACCATACCAGCAGTGTTCTCAGTGCCTCGCATCCTACTGTAAAAAATGGCAGCTTCAGTGAAGTGTCCTTGATGAAGCATTACAAATTTCTAATTTTGTGAAATCTTAATTCTTGAATACACATATTTGAAGTACCTTGAAGGATGAAATGAGAACTGTACATAAGGGCCTTGCTCCATATTGAAATATAGTGCCCATCTTGAGGAAAAGTACTTGTGTGATTGTTTAAGTTGCCAGCTATACTAGCAGCATTATTCATGTAACACCAGCTTTTACCTTCAGGAATGACTGGATTTGCTTTCTAGGGCTGGCTTAACAAATTATCATAGCCTTGGTGGCTTAAAACAACAGAAATTTATTTTTGTACCGTGCTAGAGACCAGAAGTCTGAAATTATGGTATGGGCAGGGCCACTCTTTCTGGAGAAGAATCTGTTCTTCACCTCTTCTGGCTCCTGGTGGCATATTCTGATTGGCATGCGTTCGAGTTCCTTCACTTTCTGCACCATCACTCCTGTCTCTGTCTCTATCTTCACACTGCGGTCTCCTCTTTGTGTTTCTATGTCTTCTCTTCTTTTGTCTCATACCTTTCTTTCCCTCTCTTACAAGACACTTGTCATTGAAGGTAGGGCTTCTCTGGATAACCCTTTTCTCAAGACCCTTAACTTAATAATCACATCTTTTACCATATAAGGTAATATCTACAGGTTCCAGAGATTGGAAGTGAATATATCTTTGGTGCAGGGAGGGCATTTTTTTCTGCTTACCACAGCGACTGACAGATAAACTGCAGTTGTTCAGACTTTGGTGTTGGCCAAACATTTTCTTGGAAATGAACAAACTGAGTCTACCACTTCAAGGAAAACAACTGACACTTTTGTTACCAAATAGAAAATTTGAGCTTTCAAGTAAAAGAATTCTGAAAAACTTGTATTCATCACCATGAGCTTGACAGTTTCTCAGTTCTTGAAGAATTTTCTGGTGCAATCGGAGGTGATATGAATGTGTGGTGTATATACACACACACACCATGTATACATATATATGGCATATATGTAGTATATATATGTGGCACGCACACACACACACATATATATTCATTCTTTAATAAAATGTGTCAATATTTGGAAGTTCCATATAACTCCATGAACAAATATTTTCTAAGTGGTCAAAGTTTAATGCAATAGAATTATAAATAGATAAAAGATCCATTCAAAGTGCAAGATAGACCAATAAATTTTAATAAAACAGAATATGAAAGTTTACTAATAGGGTCTCAGATTCCACCCTGCTTTGAGAAACTACTACATTTTTAGTTTTGAATAGTATGAAAAAAAAAGATGTCCACAGTTATCTGAAAAGACTATTAAAATTCTTCTTCCTGAACCCAGTACAATCTCTGCAAGGCTGGATTTTCTTCATAGGCTTCAATCAAAACCACCTGTCATAAAAGATTAAATGCAGAAGCAGATATGAGAATCTCACTGTCTTCTAGTAAGCCAGACATTTAAAGAGATTTGCAAAAATAGGAAGCACTGGGCCCTGGCTGGTGTAGCTCAGTGGATTGAGTGTGGACTGTGAACCAAAGGGTTGCCGGTTTGATTCCCAGTCAGGGCACATGCCTGGGTTGTGGGCCAGGTCCCCAGTGAGGGCTACGTGAGAGGCAACCACACATTGATGTTTCTCTCCCTCTCTTATTCCCTCCCTTCCCCTCTCTCTGCAAATAAACAAAATTATATCTATCTATATCTACATCTATATCTATATAGTGACAGGATGTCTTTGACATAAGTCATTTGTGGAGAATTAGAGCATTACAGGGCAGTACACACTCTAGGGTTCTCAGTCATGTCCCCTCTAAATGGTAACAATGTCCCTAGATCAAGCCTGTGACCTCTACTTTTTTGAAAGCTTTAAGACTCTCTTTTCTCCTTTTGGTGTGCTTTGGTTTTTTCTTCTAAGAAACTCCTTCCCTCCTCAGTAGACAGACCTGACTTTTCCATCCCTCTAGAAAACAGCATAAATTTTGAATTCTGGTGTACACACTGCTTAGTGATCAAGGATAAAATTGTTTTCTGATTACTCCAGAAAAGTGGAACTTGGGTCTGACACAAGAATTTTGCATATTGGTGTGCATTTGACAAAATTATTCTGTAGAATTAAAAAAAATATGAAAGGGTGGGGAATGAGTAGACATGTTTTCATCAAACAGTTGAAAAGATAGCTTCAGATGTCATATTACTGCTGTTGTGCAGGACATAACTGTGACTTCATCCTTGTCTTATTGCTTTCACTATTCCCTTTATCACTGTATAGTATGTAGAGCTTTTGTTTTTCTGTAAAATGCCTGTCCCGTGTGATGAATCATTATATCCACACAGTTTCCCCTCTACAAGTCTGGACATGATCCTCATCATTGCCTCCTGCCTGAGGACTTCCATTCTGACTCAGCTCCCCGCCCCTGGGCATCACCATCCCACAGGTGGTCGCTGAACTGTGAGTGCTCTCCCACTGCCTCAGGAGGAATCCCACACTCCAGATTCACAGCCTTTCACAACCTGGCCCCACACTATCCTGAAACTTTGATTTCTCATTGCATCACAATCCATGATCTTCTGTTCCTGAACTTGGGCCTGCTTTGACCTTTTCCAAATACACTATGCTCTTTTGGCCCTCATTCCTTGTTCCTGCCATTTAGCAAATTTGGGATTCCCTCCCCACTATCCGGAGTCAGCTGAGTCCCATATCTTCAACTTCCCACTGCTCTGTCCAAACTCCTAGAACAGAAATTTTCAAACTTTCTGGCTTAAAGATCTTTTTACATACTAAAAAGTTATTAAGGACCCTAAAGAATTTTTATTTATTTTGTGCATTATATCTATCAATTTACCATAATATAAATTTAAAATATCTTATAGTTATTTCTAAAAAACCATTATGTGTTACCATAAAAACATGAAAAAATAACTATCTTCCAAAATGAAAAAAAAAATAATGACAATAAGTGGCAATGCTATACGAGATCTGTCCAGAAAAAGTCCAGCCATTGTTAATATAATGAGAACAGTTTGCGTGACATTGATGTAACCTGGCAGCCAAGGAGAGTGGACTGGAATGCTCATGCATGCACAATAACGACTTCACTGTACTAATCAGGGGGGCTGCCACTGAGTGAGCAAACGTACTGTGTGGCCGACATACTCAAAATGATTGAGTGAGCAGAGCAATGAATCTGGATCAAGTTTTGCATTAAGCTTGAACATTCCTCTCTGGAAATTATTCAGATATTCAGAAGGCCACAACTATGGGCAACTGGTGATTGGCAGCCTCATCAGACAACTTGCCTGCTCATGTGTCACGTCTCTTGCAGAGTTTCTTGGCAAGACATCAAGTCACCTAGGTGACTCAACCCCCCTACAGCCCAGATTTGGTGCCCTGCTACTTCTGGCTTTCCCCAAAACTGAAATCACCTTAGAAAGGGAAGAGATTTCAGACTGTTGATGAGATTCAGGAAATTACTACAGGGCAGCTGATGGCAATTGGGAGAACTGTGTGAGGTCCTGAAGTGCCTACTTTGAAGGGGACTGAGGCATCATTGCCCTATGTACAATGTTTCTTGTATTTTGTGTCTTCTTCAGTAAATGTCTCTATTTTTCATATTAAATGGCTGGATATCTTCTGGACAGACCTTGTATGCCATTTGCAGACTGTGATTTCCTTGAAACACTTTTTTTCTTTTGGCTCTATGTCAACACTTTCTCTTTGTTCTTTTGGTACCACTAAGAACATTTTCAAAAAATCTCCCTTCCGGGTTCTTTTTCTATATACCCCTAAATTTTTTTACATTTCTTAGAGTTTTGCCCCTGGGGATTTTTTTATATACTCAATATTCTCTTTTTAGGTGATCTCACCCACTTGAAGTCATAATGACTAGGACACAAATTTCATGTGGGTTGAAAATTATCTTTTTCATGGCTGTATTCCCAGCCCCTAGAAGAGTACCTGGCATATTGTGGGTGTTCAATAAATATTCAGTGAATGACTAAATTGCCATTCACAGGCAAAACCTAAATGTAACCCTAATAAAACCTGGCTGCCTTGAGTTCAGTTTAACAAAGTGAGCATTCAAAAAAAACCCCACATAAATTTGATGCTAGAAATAAAGTATTTGTAATTGGAGTTTGGTAGAGCCATTATGTCAACTTTTAGTTAGGCTAACTGTGTGTACACCATGACTCAGTAATCATTTTCCGGGCTATATATTCCAGAAAAAAAAATCTCATCTGAATCCATAAGAGAACATAAATGAAGGTGTTCATTCTAGCATTATTTGCAGTAAAAGTAGTGGGAGGCAATGGAGCTGTTGGAGAAGTTATGACAGATGTATGAAGGGGACACTCTGAAGTAGCTGCAAACAAATATGTAAACATAGATGTATACACTAACCTTGAAAAATGAGTTAAGGAATGGAATGATATCTGTCCTTCAACATCACTTATGGAAATTAAAAATGTGTGCACAGTGCTGCTGAAAATATTCTGTCTTGAGCTAGGTGCTGGTTACACTGGTCTATCTATGTTTATAAATTCAACAAGCTGCTTAATTAGTTATTTCGCTTTACTGCATGTAGTTATACCTCATCATGCACACAAAATAAGATACATTATATAAGAACACTTACCAAAATAAAAGGCTACCCACCAAAGACATTACAAAATTGCTTGTGGTAAAGAAGATGGATTTAGAATGAAATGAATGATTGAATGAAATAACTTTAAAGCATTAAACAGAAATGGGGCTTTGCATGTACCAATGATGATCATGTGCCATGAACTGAGGCGTTTGAGGTCCCTCTATTTATTTTATCTACTTATCCATCAGTCTATCTATGGAGTTATTTATATTCATGGAATCAACTGACGTGTTTATGTGGATGGTTTCCAAAACATATACACAGCTCTACTGTCTTTCAAAATTTCAATTCTACATCTCCAGTTGCCTTCTAGGTATCTCTGTCTGGATGCTTTTGTTTTTGTATCCTGATCACTAAAACCAAAACAAACAAGCAAAAGAACCTCCAAAAAACCCCAAAACATAAACACAAACACAGATACATCTTTTATCTTCCTTCAGAGATGGTCTTTTCCAACACATTGAAATTCTAGTGACTAAAAGAATCTGTGTACCTCTCCAAACATTTTAGATTCAAGTAGCATTTTTTTTTTCGAGCAGCATTTTGGGTGAATAGCACAGGCATCACCTAGAAGCTTAATAGATATGCAGAATCTCAGTCCCTACCCCAGACTTACTGATTCACAGCTTTCATTTGAACAAGATCCCAGGTGACTTTTTGCACACTAAAGCTTGAGAAGCACTGCTCTGTTTTTTGTTTGCTTTGTTAACCTTGCTTAGACTATCAGGTAGAAATAGGTGGGGACTCCTTCAGGAAGCACCCAAGTAGGGTTAAATACATGCTCTATTTAGGTTTTGTATACCAGGGTTTGTTAGATGAGGAATAAGACATCCAGAGTTCTAGCCTTTTCTTGGGTGAGTGACCTGGAAGGGGCCACTCCTCATTATGCGTTTCACTTGCACTCTATATTAACAAAGCCCTTCACCATCCATTTATTAGTGATTCTCTCTCAAACTCTCTGCATCATCTTTCCAAGCAATAAATTGTGGTGAATTTTTTTTGTAACCCATAAGTGGCTGATAAATTGTAAACAAATTGGTGGAAAAGGTAACATAGCAGAAAAGTGTTTGAATTTTCCTGCATCTACCCTCCATGCAACACTTAGGAAGAAACCAAGCACTCACAGGCTTGACTGTGTGTCTGAAATAGAATTCTAAAGAGAAGGAAAGAGAGAACTTCATATTACATGACTTCAGCTATTAGATAATAAATGTGGATGTTTGTCAAGGTGGGCTGCCAGTCTAATGACACTGGCTGAACTGAAGTCCAATGTCAACAAAATTAAGCTAATGCCTTTCACCCTCTGACTGTACTTAAATCACTCATGAGCTACCATGTTCACACAGAGATTAAGTATATTCTGCATTAGTTTAATAGTTCCCTCAGTTTGAGTTGGACATAAAACAATAAATATGTAGTCTAATTTTTCTCCTGTATGAGTTGATTTTTGAAACAAGTTCCTCCTCACCCAGCAAGAACAAGGGGCAACACTCCAGGGCCCTCTCCTTCCGCATGCATTTATCTCCAGGGATCATTTTAAGTTCTGCTTCTCTGTCTGGCCTCTCTCTCTTCTCTGTTCTCTGCCTTAACATTAGAGACTTGTCCTTGGTTCTAGAGCTTCCTTTTTCAGAGACACAGCCTGCAGTCCCCTGTAAGTTCATATTCATAGTCTCACGGCAGCCTCTTCTACACCCACACACAAACCAGGCTCTCTGCCACACCCAGCCCCAGAAAAACCTGCTCCAGCAGGCAGCATGGCCAGCCCTGACTCAGCCTCCCTCTCAGCAAGAAATAGAGGCCCCAGATTCATGCAGGTCACTGCCACACTTCTTAGGTTCACCTGAGATAAGCAGCAGAATACACAGACCTGTGATTTCATGGCCAACCTGTCAATTTCTGGGATGGTGAGGCTCTCAAAATCAATGTTTTGATTTTGTTTGACTCTAAGAATGAATGTTTGTTTGACTCCCAGAATAAAAAGATTTTCATCAAGGCAAAATAAGGAAGCAGTAACTGCTGGCCCATAGAGAAAGCAACAAACACATTTACCATTAAAAACAGGAATCAGCTGTGATACAGGTATGAAAACAAAATTCAATAGTGAATAAAGCTGGGATGAATGCAGATGAGAAAAAAAAGAATGGGTCAGAAAGAGACAGTCTTCTGCTGGGCGGCATCGGAGAACCTGCTGACCCCTCAGCATTTCACTAGTGCCATGCCAGCAATCTGTGGGGAAAGCAATTATTTTAAGGAAATCTATTTGAGTCTAACATTGTCATTATCCTTTCAATGCCACTGTTCCAACAATCCAGTTAAAGTATGTAGTCATTAAAAATAAGAAATGCTCTTTTTGCCAGTACAATTAAGGCATTTTGGAGAGGCAGATGCTATTAGTTCAGCTAGTAGAGGCTTTTTTCTTGCCATTTCTACAGAATAACATTTTTGCAAGTGTAAAGTGCAGAAACCAAGTCCAATACAGGGGTGCACAGCCAAGCAACTGTACTGGTTTACCAGGAACACACACACACACACCAATGCAAAATGGAGCTTCCTGTAAGGTTAAAATAAAAATCTGTTTTACATCAGTAGAGAATAAGTGGAAAGTAACTATGCTTTCCAAAGGACAAGAGATAACTTTGGGGAGCTAACTAGAAGTTTTTCTGTGTAATAAATCAGTTTCCCCAAAAGTGGTTTATCTCATTCTTTTCCTTCTCTGTGCAGGCCAGCTACATTAGGTGATTCAAAAGGGCTTGAAATTTAGCTAATTAAAGGAGTTTGAAGATGGGGCTGGAGAAACAGGAGTAGAAAATTAAAAAGGTTAGAAGATTTGGCCCAAGTCCATTTATTAGTAGAAATCCAAAATTAATTCATAGAATACTATTCCTGAAAATATGTCGGTCTCTGAAGGCAGGGGTTCCTTTGAAAGCTCTGCCATTTATCTGCTATTGACAAGCCAGAAAAATCAGAAATAGTCCCTCTCTAGCAACATGAAAATGCTCCTATTTAACATTACGTAGGGCAGATGTGAGCAAAATATAGAGGTGATAAGAATCGCCAAGAGTACATTACCCAAACATTTTGTACAAACAGAGCAATTCCAATTTAGGGGCAAGAGTGGAAATGGGCTTTGTTTTATTCAGGCCACATTGCTAGGAGGCACATGAAAAAAATCCATGTCATCAGGGGCTATACCTTTGAGATGGTTCCCAGACTGGAATTTCTAGACAATTGTGCTTTCTCCTTATTCCAAAACACAATGCAGAGGGTGGTTCCTCACCAATTCCTCTGTGCATGACCTTGAGTGACTCATTCTTTTTTGGCCTTAGATTCTCTAATCACAAGATGATGGGCTATAGTAAATGGTTTCTGACATGTTGAAGCTTTTATGTTCTGTAAGACTATGAGTGCAGTATACAGTCCACTCATTTATGGAAGTTTTAAGTCTAACAGTGAAATACTACATGCACCCAATAAAAGTTGTCAATGCAAGGTCAAGTATTTTAGGTAACTAAATAGTACAGGCATTCATTTATGTATGGCCCATGTGCTCTACTTGTAAGACAAATCTTCCTAAGACCCTCATCCTCCTCTAAATGTGTATGCCTTACCTCTCTCCTTCCTTTCATGGCCAGATTTCTAGAACAGTTAGTCTTCATGCACTGTGTTTATGACCTCATCTTCCATCAAATCCCCAGCCCACTGAAATTTGGCTTCGACTTCCCTAGCTCCATGAAAACTATTTTCTACCAAGGTCATCATCAACCCTCAGGTTGACAAATCCCATAGACTCTGTAGGCACATTATTTTGACTTATCAGTATTTTGTACCATTGACAAGTTGATCTTGAAACTGCCTCTTTCCTTTATTTCCAAGATCTTATTCTTTATGATTTTCCTCTTTCTTCACCAACCGATTCTTTTCAGTTTCTTTTAAGGGCACCTCCCCCTGCCAGTCCTTTAAATCCCTGTGCTACCTCAACTTCTGTTCTTGGCTCTGGCTGTATACTCTGTCTCGCTAGACAAAAGCTTTTAACACCACAAATGCTGCTGACTCTCTAATCTGTCTCTCTGAGACCTTTCTCTATCCTATAATTTACTGGCTAATTTATCTAATGTGTTAGAAGGATCCCAACATTACATCCAAAATCCAACTTACAGACTTCCCCCCAAATTTGTTACCCTTCTAAATTCAGTTCTGAACTGTTGCTCAAGGTAGAAATTTGGAAGTTACCATGAATTCCTCCTATGCCCTCACCCCATACCCCATGTAATAAATTGTTAATAGCCATCAATTCTACAGTCCACCTATCTCTCCTCTCCACCTCCTCTATCACTGCCCTGGTCCAGGACCATATCATCTCTCTCTGGAACTTTGGCTGGCTGCCCTCAATGTCCCCAGACTTTAAGACTTTGTCTTATATACCATCCTCCCTACTGACATTAGTAGGTTCTTTCTCACAGCCAAATTTGATCATGTTCAACATTCTTTGTTATATTGAACTCTAGTTGATGCTATGTATGCTGATGTGTTTAGGTGTAAGTCTGCAATGTACTTTGAAATCCATTAAAAAAATAAGATGAATTGATGGATGAATCAAGAGACAAATAAACACATAGATGTGTGATAAACTAGAGTGGCAATTGTCCTTTTTTGGTATGATGTATACATTTGCTTAACAATTATCTGAATTGTTGATAATTGTTAAATGAATGCATATATCATCTTATAATGGCATTTAAGCTTCTCCAGTACTGGATCATCACAATGCAGTTCTGCATCCTCATTGCTCCTAACACAGGTATGGGGAAAAGGAGCTTCTCAGCAAATAGTTTAGCAGAAACAAATGGAGACTATCATTTGTAGTTGGCCTTTTGTCTAAGCTTAAAGTGATGATGAGGAATACTAGAGAATTATTCAGGATATATAAACTGAACATATACTTTCAATTATATATTATACATGTTTTTAAAAGCAATTGATTGAAATGTGTTTTTTGAGGCATTTAGAATTCATCTACATATCAGAAAGTAGAGCTTCTCCCTCTGTTTTTCTTCATATATGAGATTAAAACAGAAGTTACCTTGAGACACTTTTCATTTGAAGAGAGAGTAAAATGACAGATTATTTTGTCAATAGCAAGCTGTTAACTTTGAGTTTGGTAGATATTGAAAAGGAATTTACTGGAGCCTTACTATGAAACATTACCTGAGTTTTATGCCTTGGATTCAACTATGAAACCATTTCATAATAAGCCCTTTTTGCAACCTCAATAAATATACATCTTTGGATGGTGTCCAACATGCCCTTTTTATATAAACCTGCCCTGTAGGGAACAGTAATATGGTAAAGGCCTAGTAAAATTAAGAATTTCTTTTATAAATAACATAATTCTAGAGGTATTTATAAAATCTAAAAATAAGGATTCATTCCACATTGTACACTTTGGTTGTAATCTGGAACTCTTTTGTCACAAGAAATCAGAACCAAGTACATTCTAGTTCCAAGCATAATTTGGCATTGTTTTAATGTATGTGGTCCAACTTCTTACAGTGAAATAAGTCCAGTTTGTTTCCCATGAATCCAATTCAGAGCAATCTTTCCAACGGAGTTTGGCACCAGAAAGAATGTTGAGGAACACATGTGGTTAGAGGTATTGCAAAAGGGGGCTGGGTCATTAGTACTGAACTCATCACAGTGAATCCACTGTGGGCTTGCAAATCATGTTTCATCACAACCTGATTTTCAGGTACCTTTCTTAACTTTATGGAAACTCTTTCATCAAGTATCTAAAGATCATAAACCATAAAGCAAAATCAAAGACAAGATAACTTTTTCCTCCCATTTTTGATGTCAGCATAAAATATGTGCTATAAGAATGTTTGGGGAAAATGCTGTGTAAAAAGTCTTCTTATGAGGATGTAAACAAAGATGTACTTTCACCAAATGTCAAACTTATGTTGTCAAATTTGATATCCAGTGCCACAAAAATGAATTTATTGTGTAGATTTCCATGGTAGTGGTTCTCTGTGGGAAAGAGTATATTTGGTTAGGAAAACAGTTTGCAATCAAAGTATTATTGCTTTGGGGCAAGGAGGATGCCATTCAGATTAATACAGCAGCAAAACATGCTGATAAATTTTTTAGTTAATGCATTGCTAATAGAAAGTAATGTGTGTTAGAGTATCAACCAAGGTTTGCATTCTATTAGAAACTTCAGCATTAGATTTATGGAGCTGAAAAAAAAGTATGAGTTTTGCAGAACCAAAACAAAACCAAGGAATCACGGATCTTCTGGAAAATTAGCTCTACTAACAGTGTCTAAGGTTTGTTGATCACAGATGAACTAGCAACAAGGAAAAGGACTTGCCCACTCTGGTTAGAACTGCCAGCCAGCATTTCCATTTACTGCCTAGATGGTAATGTGTAAGCTACTTGATCTTTTGAAACCTCAGTTTTTTTCATCTGTAGAAAGGCTATAAAAATGCTTATCTTTTACATGTTATTATTGAAAGTTTCATACCATATTGTTTAATGGGTTCTCAATAACAAGGAGCTGTTACTGCTGTGAGAATAGTGGTAAATTTGCTTTTCCTCTTAGGGTAATGGTGACAGTTTCCTCCAAAGGACCTGAGAGTGAGGATGAAGTTTGGAGGCAGAATTTTGCGATGAAGACAAATGACATTTTGATCCATTGTCACTGACAAGCAACTCCTCCTAGGAACTGCTCCTGGAGGCCCCTTTAGGGTTGCCCAGTTCTGTCCTGCTTTTCCTACCAGCAACCCTTGTGAAGGCATATGCACAGAACCAGGAGAAAAAGTTGCAGCTACAACTACTAAAGGGCGATGAGCTTTTATAGAAACCCCATTTGGGGAGGACACAGGGCTACTATTTAAAATAGTAAAATGTAGTGATCAATAGTAGCTGCTTCAAATCCCCTGAGTGACCTCCCCTTTTTTTCTCCACCCCCCTCCCGGTGGTGGTTATTTTTGTGTTTCAACTTGGGTAGGCTATAGTGAGTATCCTGTTATTCACTCATCTAGGTGTTGCTGTTATGAGCTGTTCTGTCAATGTGCCTAATGTCTACTGTCAGTTGACTTTAGGAAAAGGTGATTTCCTTCGATAAAGTGGTGGGCTTCATGCAATAAGTTGAAAGCCTAAAGAGCGAAAACAGGTTTTCTGGAGAAGGAATTTTGCCTCAAGACTGTAACATCAAATCCTGCCTGAGTTTTCAGGCTACTGGCCTGTCCTACAGATTTCAGACTGGTCAGCCCTTATACATGGCAAGAGCCAATTCCTTAAAATCTCAGTCTCTCTCTGTCTCTATCCCTCCTATTATTTCTGTTCTTCTGGAGAACCCTGAACAGTGCACCCTCTTTGCTACCCTTCTAAGATCTTCCTCCGATCTAGAGGTGGAAATGCTAAAGCTTGCTCAGCAGGGATCCAGGCAGGGACCCTTTTCTGTTCTGATTGGTCAGTTTCCAGGTTGCCCTGGTTATTACCTGTTTTGAAACCACTTTAGGCTGGACTCAGAGAGCATATGGCCCAGGAGGAAACACAGAGGGCAGAGCTTTGGGAAGATGGGCTTGCCTTTCCCTAAAGCTTTTCTTGGTGTCTATCATCCTTGCCTTCGTGTTTTTTTCCTTGCTATGTCAAAGAGGTTTCAATTTCTTGCAAAAGAAATTGTGCTGCTGATAAACATTAGTTATGGAAAGGTTTTCTTTCAAACCCAAGGGAAGGAGCAAGATAATTTCCCCTGGTTCAGAAAAGTCAGAGTAGAATAAAGCTTCTTGAAATATGAGCTTGATAAAAATAATATTGTCAGTATGAAATAAAAATGAGGACTTGGAGACCGTTTCATTCAAAGTCACTTGATCATATATAATAAAGCTGGGTGTGGGGGCTGGGAAAGGGATTGTAACATGCTGAATTGAATCAAGATGAGCCCTGTAACTATAGCTTGAACACTGGAAGAACCACTTGGCAAGGACTATGTTGCTGCTCTCTGGGGCCTGGGTGGACAAAGGAGTCTGCTGGGTCCCCAGTTGAAAATATTTCTCTGAGTTTAGGTTGACTTTGTTCTCTCCTACCCTACAAACAAAAAACATTACTAATTTGTGTTAGTAGAGTTGGTCCCTAGAACATAGGGCATTTATACAGATAAAATCTGTGATAGCCAGAATGCTCTACCTCACAAGTTTAGAGAATAAGGTATAGTCACTTTTCTTATAATGTTCAAACCACAGTTACTCTGAGAACACTATTACATCTAGATGGAGAAAATTCAGTGTTTCTGTAAGGGTTACTCTTACAGTTTCTGGATATCCTGATGAAAGCCCACTTGTTCCACAAATTCACCCTGGTGGGATCCTGTAATTTAAATGTGACATATGAATCAACGCTTGTTGGTTCTGCTGCTATGCTCTGCTGATCTCCCTTTCCCTCAATCACAGAATTTTCCAGGTGGCATGCTCACTTGTTTTTCTTTCATCCCAGCAGTGGGCTCTCTCAGGTCTTGGAGTCCCCATACCTGGCTTTAGGTCCTTGCCTGGTTTCTAGCAGTTTGCCACACATCTCTTACCTGCTGCCTCCATGTATCTGCAGAGGGCTCTCTGGACCCCTTCACTGGGCCCTCTGCCCTGTGGAGCAGAAATGGTCCTGCTCCCCTCTGACAAGGACTCCCTCCTTGACTGAACATTAGTCCGGCTCCTTTGAACCCTATTCTCAACGCGGCCTTGTCATTGGCCTGCTGAGTTCGGCATAGTGAGAGTATCCACCACCCCTGACATGCAAGGTGTATATCTTATCAAGTTCCTCTTAGTAAGTTTCCATCCGCTGACTCCCTGCCACTGCCCACTGACTATAAATCTGCAGCTGTCTTTGCTGTGTTTGGAGCTGAGCTTAGTTTTATACCAAAGTCTTTTCCCCCTATTGCAGCCATTCAAATAAAATCTGTCTAGCTATGTTAAAACAAATGTTGGGTTCAATTTCTCTTCGATACCTTCCCCAAGTTCAAAGTTCACTCATTTTCTGTGGCCCGACATGATTGACAGTGGGGACATTTATTTTCTTAAGAAGAAAGTTCCACATTTACCCACAAGGTAAGTCTGACCTTCAGGTCTACCAACTTTCTCAATGATGGCATGTGGTTCCACAAGCAAACCCACAGTCTAGGGAGTCTAGGCCTCCCTAGAGCCCTGTGTGATCTGCTTACTACTCTCTGCAGGGCCCGGCACATATCACCTGCACACCTCTCCTCCTTCCTTATACTGCAGGGTCCAGCTCAAGGCTTTTTCAGCTCTTGCCTGTCCTATTACAATGACTTCTAGGTTGGCTGCCTTCAAATCTACCTCTGCAGAGTCACCTATCTGAGATGAAGGCCTCATGACTCCCTTCCTGATGCTCCTTCACAGCTTCCTATCTCTGGCAGAGTTAAGGCAAAGCTTCCAAGTGGCCTGTATGGGTCTTCTCCATTCAATTCCTATGGGCTTTCAGGTTTACACTCATAATAGCAGTCCTGAACCACTTGTCTTCCCTTATATTCACTGTATAACAGCTACTAGGAACAGCTACTAGGAACAGCTGGAGCCTACCCTTTAATAAGAGGAAAGGAAGTTTATGAAAGAAATAGAAGGTATTCTTTTTCTACCCTGGAGACTCACAATGTGTTTATTTTTGTGTGGGTGGGATACAATCGAATAAAAAGGAAGAAGGTGTTTTGGCTACTGGGCCTGTGCTTGAAGTTTCCGAAGCACTCCTAGTGAGGTCTTCTGAGGAGAAGAACATGTTGACCAGCATGCAGCTTGAATTTATTTTATTACTTTCAATCCCGATGTCTTGTCTGAACAACCCATTTCCTATATTCTTGACTGTAGGTATTACCTAAAGACTCCACAGTTTCTCTTGTTTAGAGAGGAAAAGGGTGAGCTGCTAGATTCATGTCATGATTTCCCCCCATTATTTCAGATTTCTTCATAAGGTAGATTTGATGAGAAATTAACTAGTAAACAGTTACAATTTTAGACAGCTCAGCATTAGGGCTGTGGGAGCTAAAAAAAAATTGGTTTTCCTCCTATCTTCTAAGTTCTTCTGGCTGGGCTGATAATCAAATGAACTGAGACAGATTAAACAGGATAAAATCAAATTTTAACACCTATGCTTGAAGAATTCACAGAAGCACGAGAATTCCAAAGACACTGAGGTAAAATTGGGTATATATGTCATATTGGACAAAGGAGAAAGCACGGGTGGGAGTCTGAGCTCTGAAGGAAGAAGGCAATTTACAGGTAGTTGATGAAGAGCAGGAGCACACATGCAGGTAAACATTTGCTAGGCAACCCAGAAACAATGACATGCAGGTGGGGATCCAGTAAACAGGCCCCTGCTTGGGGCTTTCCTGTCCACCATAGTTAATTCAAATTAAGCTGTGGGGGCTAAAAAATGTGTTAATACTTTTCTTCCCACCTTCTAAGTCTTAGGCTGGGCTGATAATAAAATCAACAGAGACAGACTAACAGGAAAAAAATAAAAGTTTTAATTCATATGCATAGGGTGTTCACATAAGCATGAAATTCCAAAAACAGTGAGGCAACATTGGGTATGTAAGCCATTTTGGACAAAGGAGGCAGGGCAGGAAAAGCCTTGCTAAGCATTTCAGAAACAATGGGACTCCATGGGTATCTAGCTCACGGGCCTGGAGGCTTCCTGACTAATGCTGGGGTGAAGATTCTTAAGGTGATTAAGCCAAGGCTCCCTTCCTGAAGCATGCTTCTCTGTCTGAATCTCTTGGGCAGGAAAGGAGGAGGGTCAGAGGTTCTTTATGAGTCTTTTTTTTTTCTTTTTCCTTAATAACCAGCTTAAAATCAATACCCCAGAAAGGAAAACTTTGGTCCCCTTCAGGACCAAATCATTTGAGAGCCAAATGAGACCGCAGCTATTTGCATGCCTTGGTTTCTGACAGTCTTATGAGAGTTTATTTCCAGGTGTTGGGAAACTTTGATCCCATAAGAACAGATGGGCACTTTGTCTTTTTATTTTAATTTCTTCCCTCGACTCCTTCCCCAGCCCAGCGCTTGCAGTCTTATGCTCCCAGGTCAGCTGGAATATTTCTGGACATCTTGCTCATCAGCACAACGCTCTTTCCTTCTGAGCCTGCAACTTTAGGACACATGTATTTTGTTTTCCCCAGTGTCCTCCCTCTTTTTTCTGGTTCATCCTCATTTCTGGTCAGTTACCACAGTTAAAAACCTACTCTGTCTTTTCATTCCTTTATCTACAGACAATATTATTAAGCTTTCATTATTCTGTGTGGAGGGGATAAAGATAAATGAGACAAAGTTCACACTCCCGAATCAAATAGTAGTTTGAAAAAATCAGGAAAATGAAATAATAAAAATTAGAACAAACTATACAAAGGAGGAGCAATTTACTCAGCCTGGGCTTCAGGGGAGCCTTCTCAGAGGATACAGCTTTTAGCCTGTTTTCTGACTGAGGATCATGTCGATAGAGACATCACCCTCACCCCCATGCCGAGTCAGATTCTAGGAACATCTCTGCCCAACAGTTATTGGCACTGTCTGGGTGAGGCAAAGAAACAGACCTCCCTTCCCTGTTCACTCTGTTTCTAGGTCTGAGGGGAAGAAGCACCAACAGGTGGTACTGAGGTTTTCTTCCTTTCATGCAACCTCAGGACTGAGCAAAAAGTTTGGCTTCAAGTGTCAAGCATGTCCATCCTCAGGGCCTTCCCCTTTGCCTGGAGACATTGATGATATCCTCTCCTACGGCTGGCACTTGGCATCCATGCACCTTTGTGCCTCTCTGGTGTGGAGACTCTATATCTGCCTATTTGGCCTGAAAGGACTGGTCACAAAAAGTTTCCACTCTATTCCTCTGGCTTATGATCTTCCTACCTAGGAAGACCTATAAAATGCAACCAACGCCTCATTAATTTTAAATGAATCTCCCCATGTAACCACTCATCTCTGACGGCCACAATTAACCTCGACTCCACACTCCTTTCCTTTTGTATTTTGCTGGCTGATTCCTTACTCGTTTGGCCTCTCTTAACTTCCACCCAGGAGTGGTGCAGGCTGTTCAGTAAAACTCTAGGAGGGACTCTCAACTTCACGGCTTTTTTTCCTTACAGCTTTTGGGACCCTTCCCCCCTTCATTCTGTGCCTACTACTTCCAGACGTCTGATAATGCTTTAAACATGTCGAATAATCAGAGTTCCCCAGGAGGTCACTTTGACCTTGCAATTTCCTCCCCTACCTTCCTCTTTTGACTTTCAGACTTGTGTTTTCCGCTCCATGATGTGTGTGGGTCGTGGGTAATGGAATGGGCTTCATCAACTATGCATTTCCCACAGCAGGAAGGAGGAAATTCAAGAGTTGGTCTTTTCTTCACAGCTAACAAAACCACCGTTTGCTTGTTGCTGGGGCCCCTGGATTTCTTTGTCTTGCGCTAGTCCTGGGTCCTGCTTCCTTTATGTTTATTGAGTGGGGAAAGCCTGAACATGTCACAAAGAGCTGAACATTCCCTGTGGTCTAGAGAAACTGAAGGCGTGTTTTTTCAGATCTACTTTGTCATCTTGTACGCATTTGCACTTTGCCCTCTGAAGATTTCAAGGCCTTCTTCAGCGTGTCCATTCAGCCTGTGCCCGTGGGCTCCCAAGGGAAGGTCTCATTACTCCAATGTTATTTTCTTCACCTCCCACACTCTCTCCAGCTTTGCCTGCAATACAGACTTTAGGGAAAGGGGAATCACTGCTGACAACTTACAGGTGTGTGATTTATATCTTGGATGATGGGAAGACCCAGTTGTGGGGACTTATTTCCTCAGGTGGGGAGAGACATAGCAATTATGGTAAATGCAATAAGGTGTCTAGAGAAAAGCAATCATATGAGTGCAGAGAGCCCAGTCTCTTGTTGTGGAACCTGAGCAGCATCCCTGTTCCCTGAGAGACTTAAGGATGCTGCAACGATGAGGAAACCTTGATCCTAAAGTCCCTGAGTGAAGGAAAGAACTAGCAGAAGACAGACTCCCCCCAGGTACCTGTGGGCAGAAAATGGATTTCACATCCATTCCTAAATTATTAAAAAATAGTCTAAGATGTGTCACATGTCTGGAAAGCTTTCCAAACTAGCTAAGGAATTCCTGGTGTTGGTTGCTTGCTTTTCTTCAGTCCTGCTGTTCTTCCTTCCACCTGCTCTCTTTCTTGCTTTTCTTTTCTCTTCCTTTACTCCCTACCTTCATCCCGAACCTGACTCTGTTTTTCCCCACACAACTGAGCATCCTGTGCTCTCACTGTTAACCCCAACCATGATGTGGGCTTGTGGCTGGTGTGCTGATGGGTGTCACTTATTGCCCCAATCCTTTCTCCACATTATATAATCTTCTTGACAGGGGACAAACTACTTCTTTTCCTTAAATATTTTATTTTTCATTTTTCTAATTTTTAGTCTTAGCACAGCCAACATAGCCAACTGATCTGTAGCCCTCTGTGACCCCACAGAGCCATGTGGGTTAGGGTGACTAATTCAGGTGCTGCAGCACAGGAAGGATACTCTACTCACTGAGCACCGACTAAGCGGTGGCCTTATGCCTGGCACTTTGGATAAATCACTTAATGTCCTATTCACAGGTGGTCCTAACCACATCCTTGATATGGTTATTCCAACCCCATTTAGCATATAAGACTCAGACTTTGTCACTTCCTCGGAGATAGATTTGAACCCTAGGTTTCATTTTATTCTGAATTCCATACTACGGGTACACCCATAGTACTCTGTGGGTATATGCATTCATGTTCACTGAAGAGAACTCTGAAGAGAAGGTTATAATCCAGTCATTTCTCTCTTATTTACAGCCATTTCCCACTAGTCCTAAAATGGACTAACTTCCAATATCCCCAAGGAAATTTAGAAAAACAAATTCTGTTTGGAGACCATGTCTGTCTTAGATGGGGAATGGGCTCTGTGCCTCTGCATTGGTGCCACCTGTTTTGGTCAGAAAAACTAGGGCAAACATGTTCTAAGAAGTCCTCCAAGTTTTGGTAGAAGGCTCAGTGGGTTTCTGATCCGTGCCCTCTGGGAATGAGTTGCCTGGGGTAGGGACTGTAGGACAGAAGAGTCCCCCTGCCAGGCATTTTTTTGTTTTGTTTTGTTTCTAGGCACTTCCTCTGAAGCTCTGCTCCCTAGGCTAATTCTTCTTCCAGACCCCTTTACTTTCTCCCATCTTTTCATTTCCCAAACCCTCTTTAACTAGCCTTTCTCCCTGTAACATTAGGGAAGTATACTTTTACATGCCTGCTTATCTCATAGTGTTGTTTTACCTTAATGCTTGACAGCTCTCTCAGATACAAGAATTTAATACTATTTTATGTCTTCTATCTCTGGCAAGGTTAAGTCACAGCATTCTGTGACTGAAAATCGTATTAGCATTTTCCTCATTTGTGCAAATGCTATCTTCCTATAAGCCATAACATATGGAGTGGGAGATTTCAGTGGATATGAAACTACTTAAAGAAGAGAAAGAAAAAAAGTGCTCAGTTTTTGTCCTTATCATGGTGCAAGTTTGTTTTCTTAACTGGGAATTTTTCAAGAGGTCTCTCTTAGTGCTGTGACTTTCTGGAATAAATATGGGGAAAAGGGCACACTTCCCATGCTGTATCCTTTTTACTCTCTTCTGCTCCTCTGAGATTTGCTTCTGAATACACAAAACCTGTATTTATGACTGCCAAGAGGACCTCGACTGTGAGGGAGAATTCATTGTAAATCACTCTTTCACAGCCAGTTAACAGGCAGTGTCTTTCTCACCAATAATTACGGTTTTGCTTTGAGTTGAGAAGGTTGTTTTGGGGGCAATAAATTGTCATGTCAGTTATCCTTCACTCTCTTTGCATGTGATTCCTCCGTCGGAAATTGGTGTTCTTAACAGTTGAACCTCTGGGGTCTCCAAGGCTTTGCAGCTGAAAATCTTGGAGTCCTCTGCTCTGGAAAAGGGAGGGGGTGGTGGGGAGAGAGAGAATGGGAGAGGAAGAGAAATTCAGAGAAGGCTTTTTGTTTTCAACTTTGGTAATAGGAAATTTGAAAGTCGGGGAAGGGGCCTTGCTCCTCTGATTAAGTATATTTCATATTAGACAATTTAAACAAGGTTTTAAAATACTAAGAATGTTTCCTTTTTTAACTTCAACACAATGCATTAAGGTCATGACCATCTGATTATTTACAGTGACGTGTTCTTTCGTGTACACACATCTCTTCTAAGAAGCACCCACATAAACATGTTTGGATCATAGTGTGTCACTGTGAAAGTTCATGAGCAACAAGATTTCAAATATAGTAAGAGAATCAGAACTCTTCAATTTGTGGAAATTGTTAGTGGAAAACTTTCCCAAATCACATTTAATTTTACTGAGTGGCAGGTTATGATAACATCATCTTAACATGTACAAACTTACCATTTCATGAGTCCTCTCTATAATTGTTTTATGACATTGTTGTTCTGATCGCTTTAGGTAATCAGTTACAAGGACTTGTTTGGCAACCTTTGTGAGAGAGAAAGCAATCTACCCAGATTTCAGGTGATTGTGGGTGATTGGTAAAGCCTGTGGTATCTGGGGCCAAGAGCTTGTCCACATCCTAGAGTGTGGCACTGGGTCTTTTTTTCTCATAAAGACAAGGGGTTATTCAAGTCATAAAGGCACCACACTCTTTTGACAATCTGCTAAACTGACACTAAGGTTTGGCCTGTTTCTCTTTTATGTGTGGATGGGACAGGGTAGAATTGAGACAGTTTGACCCATGGACTTTCTGACTTATGAAGCTCAGAGGTTTCAAAAGTAGGGCAGTAGGGCAGACAGGCAAAGAGGATGAGCTCTCAAATCAAACCCTGATTTGAGTTCTGGCTCGGCATTTATTAGCTGTATCATCTTGGGCAATATTACTCTACTTTTAGTGTCTCTATTTGTAAACTGGGCATAATAATGCTAACAGTAATATTTCTGGAAGCTTGCTGCTTCTTTCTACTTCTTCTGTTGCCACCTTGGTGCAAGGCACCCTCATATTCCACCTTGGTGACTACATCTGTCTCCTAACCATCCCTCCTTCCCTGACCATACAAAGGATAGACAGAGTGATTCTTTAAACATGTGATCTTAAAACTCTCCTGTGCCTTTCCTCCTCATTCAGAATAAAGCCAAAGTCCTCACCATGGCTTTGAAGGCCCCACTTGATTTGTCTCCTGGTTACTTCTCTGGCCTCACCTTTAAGTCCTCTCATCTTGATCCAGCCATTCAGCTCCCTTTGCTATCAGAACACAATAAGCGTGCTCCTGGCTCAGGGAATCATGCTGGCCTGGAATGCTCTCTGTACATATTTATCCCCAGGGTGAACACCACCATTTTCTGCTCAAATGTCACCTGATCAGTAAGGCTCTTACTCAGTTTAATTTCTTCCTTAGTTTGCACGTCTCACCATCCTACACACTACTCATTTACTGTTTCTCTCCAGCCTGGAATGCAAGTTCTGTGATGGCAGGGTCTTTGTTTAAGATATTTATTTCTGTGTCCCCTGTACCTGGAACAGAGCCTGGTTGGTTAACACTGATAAATGAATAGAATCTGCCTCATAGAATTGTTTAAAAAATTAAGTGATACACTACTTCTGAAATGCTTGGCACAGCACCTTATACATGGTAAGAATGCAATAAATGTTAGCTGTTATTTACTGCGGAGTTTAGTAACAAATAATTCACTTAGGAATAGAAAGTAGGACTTTAACTATGGCAAATTGGCAAAGCCAACCGGTGGGGAGTAACTCACCCAAACTTTTTTGTTGGGGTGTGGGTTATCTTCATAGTTCTTCCCTTTACATTATTTCTTAGTCACCATTTATGAGAGACATCACTTATGAGTGACAATTCATGAGAGAGAAACAAGAAGAATAAAAATGAGCTTAAAGGATGGAGTAAAGTAATTACCTCAAACGGTGTGAGTACATGGGAATAAGTGAGTGACTTTAGGCTGGGGCAGCTGAGATTATAGGTAGGCAGCTTCTCTGAGGCTACAGGCTTGGAAGTTTTCCTGGAAGGAGGCATGGAGGTGGTGGGTCATGTGTCCTGTGTCTAAGAACCATAGGGGATAGTTCTCATCTTTTGTGTCAGCTACTTATTGCTATATTACAAACCATCCCAAAACTCAGTGACTTAAAACAAGGATTTGCATTTCTCACAGTTCTGTGAGTTGCTAGGCAGCTCTGTTCCTCCTGATGTTAGTTGGGGCCACATGTGGTGGGTGTGCCTGGGACTGAGTTGTCTGGGGCTGGGATATCTAAGAAGGTGGTTGTTTGGGTCCTAGAGCTGGCTGTTGAGTGGGCATTGCTTCTTTTCCACGTGACCTCTCTCTGGGATATTCCTCTTCATTCAGCAGGTAGTCTAGCTTAAGCTTCTTTACTTGATGACTGGCTTTTAAGAAAACAAAAAGAAGCAGTAAGACTTCATATGGCCCAGGCCTGTAGTTCACAAGATCCCACTTTGCTGCAATCTACTGGTCAAAGCAAGTTGTAAGGAGAGAGCAAATATAGTTCTCTTACTGTAGGAGTGGGGTGTGCAAGTGCATGTGGAGTTAAGTGGGTGGTTGGCTGCTATCTTTGCAGATGATCTATGGCACTCTTTAACTCGCACCTAATGAAGGCTTTTTTTCTTGGACTCCCCAGGAGTCTTCACTGCTTATGGGGGAGCTGGACTTCACAATCCTAATGTCTCAAGGCCAACAGTCTCAGTATCCAGCTCTGTACAGAAGACTGTAATCTCTGTTGTGAGGAGTACAGTTTTCCTCTCCACTTAAAAAAAATTGTTATTGATTTAGAAGCCATCACTTTGGAGTTGTATCCTCTGTGGTTAAGTTTTTGTTTTGTTTTGTTTTTTGATTTCACAAGCATTTATTGAGCCCCTCCTACATGTCAGACACTGGCCAGGCTCTTTAACATGCTTATGCCATTTAATTCTCACAGCAACCCTGGTGGAGGGTTTATGATTCAAAAGAAAATTACTCACTCTGTTTTTTTAATACAGGACATCATTTACTCAGGGTCACATGGGTAATAAAGGGCAGAGATGAAAGTCAACTTAAGCTTCTTGTACTACACATTGCATGCATATTCCATGACAATAGTCAGCCTCTCTTTCAGCTGAGTGAAGAAAGCCACAAGGGAACAAAGATGAAGAAAGACAATAATGCTTATTTTAGTCCATTTAGTTGAAATGAGTTATGGATCCATTTGACATACAAAGAAAGGGATTGGCATACACATGGACTTCAGAATCAAAGCTATTTACCTGGCAGGATTTTGTTTGGGAGTTTCTGGAAGTCATAAATTGAGTTATAAGTTTTGATTCTCAGGTATGTCAGTTAAAATTAGGTCTAGTAGCACATAACAGAAACCCCCAAATGACAGTGAGTTAAATAGAATAGGCACTTGTTTCTATCTCATCAAATGAAGTCTGGAGGTGGGTACTGGAGAGCTAGTGTGTCTGCTCACCAAAAATCAAGCACCAGGGCCCTGTTGGTGTGGCTCAGTGGACTGAGCACCGGCCTGCAAACCAAAGTGCTGTTGGTTCAATTCCCAGTCAGGGCACTTGCCTGCATTGCAGGCCAAGTCCTCAGTGGGGGGCGTGCAAGAGGAAACCACATATTAATGTTTCTCTCTCTCTCTTTCTCCTTCCTTTCCCTTCTCTCTAGAAATAAATAAATAAAATCTTTAAAATAAATTAAGCACCAGGCTATACTTCCTCAGCTTCTGTAAGGAAGTAATGATTAAATAGTAATAACTAAAATTGCAAAATAATTAAAAAATTATTTAGTTGATCTATGAAAGTTTCTTAATACTGAGTTTAGACGTAGTAATTGCTTTATTCATGAACAAAATAAAAAAAGAAAACTGTCCTGAATAGTGTTTGAAAGAAAAGGAAGGAGTATTTAAAATTATTGATCAGGGACATTTTGGTCAATTTTGTATGTGGATTACAGAGCAGAAAGTTTAATATATTCCCCAAGTATTTTACCTTTATTCAGAGAAGAGCTTCAAAAGCTATATGTATATAGTCCAAGACAAATATTTTATTTTCTCTTTTTGCAAGAATTATCAAACCTATACATATACAGTCTTTTCTTATATTAGAAAATTAAGCCCGATTATAGAATAGAATTTGGATTATTTTCTAAAGGGTAAAATTCAAAGTTTGAATAACAAAAATGTGTGCTTTATTGTGATAAAATATCTTTGATTTAGATTTTAAATATATTTACTCAGAATAGTCAGGATAGACACTAAGCATACAAAAATAAGCCAACCTATTTTATTGTTTTTCCATTTACAAGTGTAAGAACTTAACATCTCTGCAGAATAAATTTCAAATGTTGATTTTCTTAAAAACAAAAATCAAAGACCAGGCTCCTTCTGTGTGGTTACTGCACCATCCTCCACAGATGCTTCCACTCACGGCCTTGTAGGTCCAAGTGTTTGTCTATATTTAATCCTCAGGAAGGAAGAAAAGAAAAAGAAAGGGTCACTCCTTTCCTTTAGATACTTCTCAGAAGTTGCCCATGACATTTCTCCTTATAACCTATTTGCCAGACATGGTTGCAGACCATGTTTAGCTGAAAGGCAGGCTGGGCAATTAGCAGCTAAGAATTGGGGGTTCTACTAGTAAAGAATTGGGTACACACTGGGAAGCAATTAAACTGTTTCTGATAGAGCAAGTGTGGTTTGTAAAGTTATATTTTAATCAATGTGTAAAATAATAATAAAACTTTAGATTAAGTTATGAACAATTAAAGGTGAATAAGAAAAATATTAATTTTTTCCTGGGTGTGTGTTTTCTCTAATAGTAAGCTACAACAGTATTATCTTTAAAGCACAGTGTTTGGTGTAATGTTATTGGGTGTTTAAATTTAGGTGCTTTAACAAAGTGCTGTACTTTGTGAAATAGGAAAAGTCTGCTTCTCACCATTTCAGACAAATCATGTCAATGGCATAAAACAACCTGTTTAGACCACATAGCCAACTGCCACTAGCTAATGAAACCTTACCCTCACCCTGCCAATAAGTAGGAGGAAAAAAAATACATCTATTCAGTACTAGATTCATTAACCTAAACCTATGAAATGAAAATTGTAATGTATAATAATAGACTTTATGATTACCAAAGTGTATAAAGTAAGCAATGTTTGAACAGAAATTATGTCCTACATTTTGCTTGTTGCTCTGATGGTCATGACAAAAGGATGCATAGATTTAGTATATTTATGAAATGGACTTATTTAATTCCTTTGATATGTGTTTGGCTTTGTTTGGTTTCCATATGTCTATCATAGGCTGTTGAGGGATACACAGGAGTGTAAGATACTGCCCCTGTTTTCTGTGCGTTAGTAATACAAGTGAGACAAGGTGAGAGTTTAGCTAGACTTTGGAACAGGAGTAGGATTTGCCTAGAAAGGAAGAAAGGAAAAGGAACATAGCCCAGGTAGCTTTGGAGTTGATCAACACATTCGTTCACACCTGTGGTCTGGAGAGGAGGGTAGCATCCTGGCTGAAGCAGAAGGAAAGAGTAGGAGATAAGGTTGGTGGGGTGGGGTCATGTGGAAGACACCAAAGGCTAGGAATGTGAATTGGTACTTTGTTCTATTGGCAATGAAGACCAATGAGCTATTTCACAGTAAGCAGATGATGAGGAAAGTAAGAGAATGAGGCCTGAGGATGGATTATCCTCCTGCTCCCACCTTTGGAAGACAAGCCATAAAGGAGACAAGGGGAAGCACCCTCTGGTAGCAAGTAAAACCAGGAGGGCGGAGTGCTAGAAATCAATGTGGAGGATGCCTGAGAGGTACGGGTGAGGGTGGTTGTTACCAAATTGTGACATGTTTCATAGGATTAAATGTGGATGAGAAATGAGTAAAAGGTAATTGGATGTGACATTTGAGATCTCACAGTTTTAGGGGTGCCCCATGGGCCAGACTGCCTGAGGGCAAGAAATGAATGAGCACTACAAAAATGCAGCAGTAGGAGAGATTACAAAGACTGGCCGAGAGGAAGGAGGTAAAGCAGTTGGAAGGGACTCCCCTATGCCCACCCCCTGAAATGGGGAGAATTGCAGGTTTCAAGGCAGAAAGGCAGCAGCTGTGAAAGGACCAGAATAAACTTGTGGAGAGGGAATGGTCATGGACATGAAGTCCCTCAGATATTAGCAGTCTAAAGATAAGAGGAGAGCTAGTTGTCTTTAGGTAGGAGGAAATATGTCCTTCTGGGGCTGGTAGGACAGAGGATGAGATGGCAAATAGAGGGAGAAGCAAGCTGGAACTGGAGGCAAGGACTCAAAGGTGTGGAGGGAGCTCTGGAACTCCCATAGTGTGAGGGGAGATGGGTGAAGCAGAAGAGTGATTCCTATTGAATGTGCATCTGGGATTGGGAGCAGGGCTGCCTGCGTGGCTTTCCTCCATCAGGCTTCTTGGGCCTGAGTAGGAGCAGAAGAGATGAGCTGTGGTGATGGCCTGTGTTAGTGATGGGCATGCTGAACTTGAGAAGGGCCTGAGGCAAAGTGGTCTCTTGGTAATGTGGAAGTTCCCACTTCCATTTCTTCTTTAGGAGGGGTCCCATACTGCATATTTAGTTATCATGTCATAAATGTTTCCAGGTGATCATTTTATTTCACAAGAGCAGATGGTGAATTCAGGGTTCCCTTTGGCTGCTGAATGTGTGGATTCTATGGCACATATTCAGTGCTAGGAAATACTAAGGTATTAAATGTGGTAATAAATAACTTGCTCTGGCTTTAATTGTGTGCCTCACAATCTGTATGTTTGGAAATGAGCTAGAGCCTCTTCTTATTCTTTCTTTTAATTCAATTTGAGGTCTTGACCTGAAGTACTTCACGGACATCTTTACATGGTCAGGATGTTACTGGCTTCAGGAAAAAGCAAAGCTCATACAGGAGATGAGTTTTAAAAGAAGAACGATTAGAGCTTCTGTGTCTTGACCAGATGTGAGGGGTCCACAGGTAGCCTGATGGCATGGGAGCAGAATTCAAATACTGTGGCTTCTGGTTTATTATCAGGGCCAAACACAGCAGGGACAGAGGGGAGAAAGCAATAGAGGGTGGAACCTCCCAGTGAGAGGAGACACCTGACTCTTCCCTCCCTCATTCAGCTCTACTCTTACCATGATAAAATGAACTAGAATGTGTTTGCTTCCCAGGCTCTCATTAGTTACTTGGCCACACAGAGCAAACCTGCCACAGGCAGGTGAGTCAGAGTTCCCGCTTGCTCAACGAGAACCCTCTACTCTGGAGCCAGCATTTGTGCCATGTCTCAGACACCCCTACCTGAAAGCCTCCCTGGATGGCAGTCTGGCCTCATCTCCCTTTCTCCAGGCAAAGAAGTGGTCCTAGGAGTGGGGGGTTTCACTTGTTTGTGTTGTCAAAGGACATACTGATTACTAAATGGATCAGGGAGTGCTGGTTGGGGAGGTTTTGAATCTCCAAAGTGAGCCATGGCAGGTCTTGAGGGAATCTTTGGCATGAAATATACCAGCACTTCTGTCCTTGAAATCTGGAGGTACCCCAAAGCTAAGGGTTAACAGAGTCTCATATTCCTTAGAAGCAGTTGACATACTATGTTCAATGCGACTGCCTCCAGGAACCAGAGGTAGTTCATTCTATGAAGCTAGAGGATGGGGTGTTAGAAACCTGAGCCTTGAGGTTTGGAAAATGTGATCTTTTTCTCTTAAGACCTATGTTAGGTCCTCTGAGAACTCCAGGTTGTTCTGACAAGCCTTGACTGCTCTTGGAAAAGAAGGTTTTGTTTTTGTTTTTGTGCCATTTCCCTGGAAGCCACAGGCTGAGATAAATAGTACTGTGCAAGATAAGACATAGGGTTAGGAGTTAGTGTTACCTGAGGTTCAGCCTCCATCTGCTGGGTGACCTTGAAGAAATCCCTTTCTCACTCACTCTGGAGTTGGAATGTGGGCTGATTGCAGTCTGGCTGCCGGCTGGTTCACTGAGCTCACTGAGGTGCGGTGAGGCTGGTGCAGGTCCCTTCTGTAAAGGACTTGAGCTCCTTACATGGAAAAGCACCATAAACAATATCCCATGATTGACAGGGGTGGTGTGATTGTTCCTTTAGGTTCCTGCCTCGCAGTGTCTGGGCTTCAGTCCCAGGGTCCCATGCATGCTGGAGATGGCCACCTTCCCCACCCACAGACTAGGTATTACTGGCTCCCAGTGTCTGACAGCCTCTGGGTTTTGTGTCAGTGGACAATTAAATTTGGTTTCTCTTGGTCTGGCTAAGGCCAGTGAAGTCAACTAGCCAACAGAAGTGGCTCAAAGGCAGTTCTCTAACTGCTTAATTAGCTGGGTTTCAGGAAAAGCAAAGTCTAGATTTGAGTAGGGCATTTGCATATCTACACAGCTTCCCTTCTGTTCACGGTCTCCCCAAACTCTCAGAAGGCACTGCAGCACTGCTCATTGGATTTCAGGAGGCTTTTTTTGGCTTTGGCTGGGAGAAGGAGGATATTAAGAAAGCCAAACTTTCTCAATTTTTTAGTTGTGTTCTGTGTTTAATAGCCATTGAGTCTGTTCTGCCATGTTTTAAAGTTCTGTATGTCTTTCATATACACATTTTTAAATTTATCATTTGATGCCTCAGATATCAACTGATATTGATAGGTTTAGTTCTGACCCAGAAAAACATTAGGTTAAATAACTTTTGTTGCCCTGAGACCATCTCCCACTTGTACAAGAAAGGCTGTATCTGTAGCAAGTTTCTGGGAGATTCTGTCTTCCCTGTAGACTAGAATTCTTTTTATGGTCCTTTCTGTAATCAGCATTACATGGAGAGTGGAAATTGTGGACTGACTCCAAAGTCAACCCATTATCTGTTCTATTTCAAACAACAATAGTCTGTTACTTTTCAGAGAAAAAGAATGCTGTGGCATTGAGGATCCTTTTTCTCCTGGGGTTCTGACAGTGAGGTTGTGCAGTTCTTGATATTCCTGTACTACTAAAAACAGTGCTAATAACTCCCTGTTCTGATATATTGTCCTTTGTTCATGATGTGGGAACTGCTTCCTGCAGTGATTTAGCCACACTCCTGACATTACTTTTTGGGTCACAAGGAGATGTTCTATTTCTATATCTCCTTGACATTTCTCTCCCTTCAAGCTATTCCAAGCCTTTTCATTCTTTTGGCTACAGAAACATCTGGAAAGAAGAGCCTATAATCATGGTCTCCACTTTCCTCCCATTCATTCATTACCTAATTTCACTCTGGCTTGTGTCCCATCACTGTTAGGACCTCATTGCTAATTCAGTGACTTGATTAGGGTCTATGATTTTTCATGGGGAAATATTAATCTTCAACTGAAATTTAGCAATTCCTTCAATTATGAGTGTAGGTAGCAAACCACAAAAGTAATGATAGTATCCATAAGTATTTCAACATCACATTACAACTATTGTGGATATCTAGAAGTATTGTTTTTTTCATTACTATTGGGAATTTACAATGGTTTATAGACTGTTAGATTGTATTACTTCATAAATTAACATAGAAGCATATGTGTGACTATAATATGTTTTAATATTTTATGACCAATATAAGTAGTTTTATTTAATATATATATGTAATATTTTTTATATGTAACTATTATTTTGAGAAAGGGCCTATAGGTTTCACTAGACTACCAAGAAATTCATGGCACAAGAAAAAGGACAAAAACCAGTTTTAGTCATTAGGTACTTGGTTTCTCTAGAGTATTCCTTTTATAAGAAGAGTCTCTTACCAAAAACTCTCTTTTCCTTTGCTTGCACAATAGCACTCTTTCTGCCATGTTTCTCATTACTCTTTCCATGGCTCTTAGTCCTTCTTTAGTTTATTTCTCACATTTAAGGTTGTTCCAACATTCTACCCTACTTCCCTCTCTCCCACCCCTCCTTTCTTTCTTCCACAAATATTTATTGAGTGTCTACTTTTAAGTAGCTGACAGTCCTGTGGTGGGCACAGACAACCAAGAAGGTCGGTATGAGATAGTCTGATGTGTGCTGCAGGAAGGATGCTTGGAGACACTAAGAGGAAAAACCCAAACCAGCCTTGGGAGAGGGGAAAGACTTCTCAGTGGAGGCACTCTTAAACTAAGCCCTGGAAGGTCAGGTGGAGTTAGCCAGGCTTGGTGGTGGTTGGGAACAGAGAGGCAGGCACAAAGGACTGGTTGGGTGATAAAGTTGAGGCTGGAAAGGAAGGATTGGCCAGTCTGATGAGTGCCTTTCAAACCATGCTAAGCATATCAAGCAAGGTGTTTTAGGAGAATTACATTTTGAAAGATTGCTCTGGTTTGGAGTGAAGAAGATATTGGAGAGGGAAAACCTAGAAGTGGGAGACAAGTTGAGAGGCTGAGAAACATTAACCTTTGCTCTTTCTTGAATGCATCATAGATGTCCATCCCACGCTCATGCTTTCCTTTTGTCTGAGATACTCTTGTTTGGTACCCAATGGACAAGTTTGCTCAGCCTCTCAGGTAATATCTTCTCCTTAGAGTCCTTGACTTCCATGTTCTTGGAGGACATTATTTTTCATTCATCTTTTATTTTTAACCTCTTCTTGGAATTACTTGAAGACAAAGTATGGGCCTTGTTCATCATTATATTCCTGGCACTCAGCATATTGCTGGGCCCATAGTAAATTTCCAAACTGAGCCAAAGTAAGGGAGAGAAAGTACAGAGGTTATAGAATTTGTTCATAGCAAAGAGAGCCCACAAAACCCCTCAGAGCTGTCTAAAGAATCATGAAATCTCAGGGTGAGAAGATCATCTAGCTATCCTTCAGCTTTTAAATAGAAGCACTTTGTTTTTGTTTTATACCTCCCCTGCTGCTTGCTGCTTCCACCAGCCCATCAGTAGGTGTTGCTAGAATTTGGAGGTTTGAACAAGACTTTAAAGTTTTTTACTTTTAGCAATATGGATTTAATGGTCTTCTTTTGTTTTCAGTGAGAGAGATTTTCCCTCAAAATGACAAAATGGAGAGTAACTAAGTAAAGTGGGGTGTACCTCAGTCAAGGGAAATTGTAGGGTTCAAGGTCAGGACATCTGAAACCCTGACCCCATGGTGGAAAGCATTTGTGTGTGGCTCGCTCTCTTGGGGGTGGGGGCGGGGTGCAATGGCAGCCTCAGTTGTAGATATTTTACCAGGAACCTGGGCAAAGTCCTTGAGCTGGCTTGATAATTAGCAGAGGGTGACCACTTGCATAGCTCCCACATTAGATTTCAGATCCTTGCTGAAGGTTCTAGAGGGAGAAACAGGGCATGGACACATATATATATATATATATTTTTTTTTTGCTGGTGTTTGCTATGTTTCCCAACTTTTCCCCATGATCAAAATGGAAAAAATGTTAATAGGTTCAGGTTCACTGCTTTTTATGCAGGTGGCAGCCAGACACCAGAGAACCCTGGGAAGTGGAAAGAGCATTTATAATGCTATTTGAGGAGTGATTACAGGTCACTCCTCAAACTTTCTGTGTCTGTAGGTCCAGTGGAGAAAAAGCTGCTCACTGGCTGGTAGGGATGATCATGTAATGGGCTTATTCTCTGGAAGGTAGAACGTTGATCAGTAACAGAACCAATCTTCTTCCCTTTCCTTCCAAAAGCAGGAATTAATGGTGGGGGGTGGAATTAACCCTTGAAGAGACAAACAAAACAATAACTGAAGGCCCTAAAGATAAATAGATACTCCTGACAATGAATTAGGAAACTCTAGTTTACATTTGACAAGTACAGTTGATCCTTGAAAAACATGGGTTTGAACTGGGGAGGTCAATTTATACTATGCATGTTTTTATTCTAGTAAATTTACAGCACTGATAAGTTTTTTTTCTTATGATTTTTGTAACATTTTTTCTCTAGCTTACTTTATTGTAAGAATACATATAATATAAAAATATGTGTTAATTGACTATATTATCAATAAGTCTTCTGGTCAATAGTACTCTTCTATAGTTAAGTTTTGGGGGAGTCAAAAGTTCTATGTGGATATTTGACTGCACAGGGGGTGGCACTACATCCCCTGTGTTGTTCAAGGGACAACTGTACTTCAGTCAAGTTTTCTCATAAATCTTAGGCAAACTCTTGCCTTAGACAGATATTGGCAGGGGAAGTTCATTTTGTTCTTATCAGGACTAACTGACACTGGAAATTTCATCAAGTAAGTTGATGAGCCCTGTAGACTAGAAAAAATGAGAGTTACAATTTTTGAAACCCAGCCTTTATAAGATGCGATTGCAATTCACCCAGCAAATAAGGCAGTAGGTTCCTTTAACTGCATTGTGAGTTAAAGGAACTGCATTGAACTAGAAAGAGAATGACTAACTCCTTGAAGAGATCTTGATCACCATTTACTTAGAAGCCTGCACCAAGGAGGTTCAGGAAAGTCATCTGCTGGAGCCACATGTTCACAAAGGGTTTTTAATATAGGCTTTGGGGTTCTCTTCAAATGAAGTTACAGACAGAAATACCCAGATGGAGTAAAAGACAATTGTTATGAACTTAAAACTCATGTTCCTCTGCCAGACCATACTGCCTGTGATGATCCATTAAGTAATATTTTTAAAATATTTAAGATCTTATGATTAGTGCCAATTGTATTGCATTGTATTGGTGTTGTGAGTTAAAGGAGTTAATTTGTCAAATATAAACATTTATGGTAGATAATAATCCTCCCTTATTGATGTTTTCTCTTTCTGTGGTTTTAGTTACTTGCAGTGAACTGCAGTCTGAAAATATGAAATACAAAATTCCAGAAATAAACTCATTAAGTATTAAATTGCATGCCATTTTGAGTAGCATGATAAAATTTTGTGCTGTTCCACCTGAGATGTGAATCTGTCTGGCGTATCCTGCCTATTTGTCACTAAGTAGAGGTGTTGGTTAGTTATCAGATCTACTTTCAGGGAACCCCAATGCTTGTGTTCAAGTAGCTCTTATTTTAGTTTATAAATGCCCCAAAGAGTAAGATTAGTGATGCTGACAATTCAGATATGCCAAAGAGAAGCTGTAAAGTGATTCCTCTGAGTAAAAAGGTGAAAGTTCTTGACTTAAAAAGGAGAGAGAAAAATGCTGAGTTTGCTAAGATCTATGGTCAGAACAAATCTTCTATGCATGAAATTGTGGAGAAGGAAAAAGATATTCTTGACAGTTTTGCTGTTGTACCTCAAAATGCAAAACTTATGGCCACAATGTGTGATAAGTGTTTAGTTAAGATGGAAAAGGCATTAAATTTGTGGGTGGAAGACTTCAACAATGAATTTCTGAAATGAGTGACACCAAGCCATTTACTGCAAGTAAGGGATGATTACACAGATTCAGGAATAGGTTTAGCATTTATCATCTCACATTATCACAAGAAGAATAAATGAATATAGTACAATAAGGTATTCTGAGAGAGAGACAGAACACACTTAACTTTTACTATAGTATGTTGTTATAATTATTTTATTTTATTATTAGTTATTGTCAACATCTTACTTTGCCTAATTTATAAATTAAACTTCATGATAGATATGTATGTATGGAAAAATATAGTATATGTAGGGTTTGGTACTGTGCATGGTTTTGGGCATCCACTGGGGGTCTTGGAACATATCTCCCGTGGATAAGGGGAGACCACTATACTATAATTTTAATAACACTAGTGGTCATTTATTCACTTTTGTTTTTGTTTTTAAAAGTATACTAAAAAGGGGGGAAAAGAAAATGGCTTGAATGAACTGCCTTAAGATGAACTACCTTAAATGTGTTTAAACATCTAGTCAGATCCCTTATAGAATATCTGGGTCAGAGGAAAGAGTTAACAGCACAACCTACAGTTGATCCTCATTACTCACAAATGCATATTTGCAAATTTTCGTACTGGCTAAAATTTATTTGTAGATGCTAAGTCAGTAATTATAGTGCTTTCACAGTCAGTTGCAGACATACACAGAATGGTGAAAAATTTGAGTCACCCAACACTCACATTTCCAGTTGAGGTTGAACATGGTTATGTTCTGCCTTCTGATTTCAGTTTTCATACTGTGAACAAGTGTCCTTGTTATGGTCTACTCGGTGCCACATTTCTCACATTTTAGAACTTTTTGTTGGTTATTTCACAACTTAAAATACATGCACCTCAAGTCTAGTGCTAAAGTGCTGTCTAGTGTTCCTTTAAAAAAGACTTTATTTATTTATTTTTAGAGAGAGGGGAAAGAAGGGAGAAAGAGAGGGAGAGACACATTAATGAATGGTTGCCTCTCACATGCCGCTTACCAAGGACCTGGTAAGTACCTTGATTGGGGATCGAACTGGCGACTCTTTGGTTTTTGGGCCAGCATTCAATCCACTGAGCCACATGAGTCAGGGCTGTCTAGTGTTCCTAAGTGCAAGAAGGCTGTGATATGTCTTAAATATGTATATTAGAGAATCTTTGTTCAGTCATGCATTATAGTGCTATTGGCTGTGAGTTCAATGTTAATGAATCAACAATATATATTGAAGGAATTGTCTTTAAACAGAAACACACATTAAACAAGGTCATGTATTGATTGGCTGATAGAAATGTGACCAGTGGCTTACAAGGAACCTAACCTGGAAATTCCCTAGGAGCAATGGTTCAGTGTTCACTAAGAGTTTACAGAACATGATTACAATGAACAATGAGAGTCAACTCTACTTGAAACACATGAGATCTCATGAACCATTTTCTGTGCCTCTTCCTGGGCAGCTCACCTGTGCTGGCCTTAGGGTTCATAATGTGTTTGAAAGGGAGGTAGTTTAATAGTTGACACAGTAATACATGTGCACATTGTCCTCTTCACAGGGATGGGTAGAACTCATTTCTCTAAATGATAGGGATTCCTGATCATTGTTATCTTGAGCCCAAATTCTTACAGGCAATTTGCTGTATATTCTCATGACACCAATACAACTGACTTAATTCACAGGCAGGCCTAGTGGAAGATCAAGTTGATCAGGAAGAGCCCTTTAGCTATGCTGCAACCCTATATGTTTGGATTTTTTTCATGGGCTTTATTTACCACCTGGAATTACAGTGTGCACTAGAAAGAAATGGATTCATTGAGCTGGGGGCAATGAAGAAGATTCAGACAGAATTATTTGGTTTTTGAGGAAGCCAGAACTATAAGAAAAATATCTGAAGGGAAGGAGATAATAAGGCAGTCTATTGATTGTTCAGGATTTCTTGTTTGGGATTTCTTTTTCAGTATTCAACAGGTAGATGTCTGTTGGGACCATCATTGAGTGTTAGAAGCCTATTTGTTGTTCAGATCGAGTGACGGAGCATAGGCTAAGACTTTGAAGATGTGCACTCAGCAAGATTCTCTTTTTATTATTATTTATTTTCTTCTTCAAAAGGGGGGAAGCTTCCTGGAGGTTACTGAGAGTACTGGGGATTCTTTCTGAGCTCTTTGGAACAGGTATGAGAGGGAAGTTTGAGTGTTTTTTCCCTATTTGGAAGTGTTCCCAGAGTCTGCTTTGTCATAACTTCAACCCACCAGTGTCATAGCCACCTTCGGATTGTGCACTGCTTTCTGTGGCATCTTCCAAATTAGCATCTGGGGATGACTCATACAGAAATCTTTGAGGAGAGATGGAGAGATGGAGAGGGAGACACAGGGAGAAAGATATGCTGAGACTTCATGAGACTGTGGAGAAAAACACTCATGCAAATTGCAGACCAGTAGAGGTCCAGCTGTCTAGGATAGACCTCCTACTTGGGCTCTAGAACTTAGGACCCACACTGGATTGCTCTGTCTGTCATGGCAAAAGCAATGCTCACCATGTAAAACTCATCAATTCTTTGCCCCAGCCTTCCTGGTCTCCTTTGTGTCCTAGCATGTCAGTAGACTCCCTAGCCCACCCCAACCCCCCACTCCCAGTTATCCAAGCCAGAAATCTGGAAGTTATTTTAAACTCCTCTCTTATCATTCACATCTAATACATTCCTAAGTTTGTCTGAGGATGGCCTGCCTCACAAATATGCCCACATTCATGCATTCCCTTTCTCTAACCCACTGCCAGTGCCTCACTTCCAACCTCTCACACTTTCCACTTATCCATTTCTAAACCCTTTGAATGCGTCCTTTTCCAGATTTGTCTGTTTTCTCATCAAAGTCAGTTCCTCAGGTTTCTGTTTGATGAAAGCCTTATGATGATTCCTCATCCCCTTCAGGATAAAAGCTGCACTCCTGTGTGTGATAGATGATGCTCTTGTGGGATTTGGCTCCTGTCTGTCACCCAGGCTCTCTCTTCAGAACTTACCAACTGCTTTGGTAAATTTCAGGTTTATTTGCCTTTGTCTGTCCAGAATATCATTCCCAGCTTTTCTCTTTGGGAAACACCCACTTGATCTTTAAGACCCAGATCCAGGGTCTCAGTTCTTTCCCCATGATGATGACCAATGCATTTAACAAGTGATCTGATTGGGTTGTGAGCAATTAGATCAGAAGCCACAGAGAACTCCTGGAATGGCCCTGCCTTAAGGCACCAGGGAGCTGTCATCTGAGTTTCCCCACCCTAGCACTGCTGGTCATCCCTCCTTTGTGTCACCACAGTACATGTGGAGGCATCATTATTCACCCTGTAGTTGTCATTCAACAAACATATTTAACAATTGCCTACACTGTTTAGACCTTGCCTGGATCATGGGAAGAGAAAAATGAGTAAGATAGCATTTCTGCATTTGGGTGCTTGTAGTCCAGTCATATAGCATTTTTCTCTTTGGTAATTATCTTCCATAAGACTATCAGCTCTTTGGACAGTGGGGACCAACTCTGTCATCTCAGAGTCCTTGGCACCTGCCTGGTGCTTGGCAGATAGCATGCTCAGTCAGTACTTGTTGAGTAAGGGTGTCTGTCTGGGATCCCTGGTATCTGGACTCAAGGGTCACAGTGTCAGTGTGTTAAAATGTTTCAATGGGTTGATTGGTCATGGGGAAAAGGGTTTCTTCCAGCAAGAGATGTTAAGTAATAATGTTTAATTATAAAGGTATAACCCAGAGGAACGATGCATTTGTCTTCTCTCTTTCCTCTGATTCAGCTTTTTCTTTCCTTTTTTTACTTCTTATTTGAATGGAATAGTGTTACCCACTCACTGGTTTTATATAGCTCCTATTGAAGTAGAATTCAACAGAAATTGTGCCTATCAATTAAAAAGCCAGAATGTGGGCAGTTTTTGAACTGCTAATTAAAACTCTTGCCAGTGAGGTTGCATTGGCAGTTTGAGGCCTTTTTTCTTTTCTTGAACCTAGAAGAGAAAATGACTTTTAAAAAGACAGTTGCCAAGAGTGATAGCATCTTGTCTTAAAAACTGTTTCACGTACCTCCAGTGAAATCATAGGGTCGGATATTTTCCTAGTGCTTTGAAGGTTGTTAGTGGGTTGAAGTTGTTAGGGGCTGAGAGGACATAAGTGGCCTCCCAGGGCCACTCCTTGCTGCCCTCAAATGATCACTTCAGTTGTGGGCCTGTAGAAAGCACAGCTGGTAGGGAAGGACCTAAAGATGTCCTAAAGGACCTCTTAAGCTGCTCAGAAGAGAACACCTTACCAATTTCTAGGTGCTACTGGAGCAACTGTGGCCTCTGAAGTTTTGTCTTGTCTCCTGCTTATTACCACAGGTGCCGGTGGGGAACTGAATGAATTCCATAGAAGACAAATGGCAGAAGAGTCTCAAGCCTCAGGATGTGCCCCCTGCTCTGCCTTCTTTCAGACACTGGAATTTTCTGCCATGCCCACCAATGCTGGTGCTTGCATAAGATGTGGCTTTCTGGGCATGGTGTCAAGGAGCTCACACAGGCCTCCCTATTCAGCCACAGACTGCATCCTGTGCTGGCTTTCGGGGTGGGGCATCCCAGCAGGGCTGCCCTCGTGACTGGAGTCAGAGCTCATGTGGGCTCCCACGAGGTGGGCATGGGAGAGGGGCATGAGGCTGCTCCAACAAGTGGCCCCATTGTATCTTGACCTGGGAGGCTGCTGAGAATGGCTCTGTGACAGCCACTGTGCGATGGAGGATCCTGGGGCATGTCTGCGGGGTTTGATCCACTGAACCAGGGGAAGAAGCCATGTGGTGAGCATGTGCTTGGGGCCAGATTTGGGTCCAAGGACTGGCAATGTGCTTTGAGTTTGGGCTTCCTTTCTTTTTCAGAAGGTGGTTGGTTCATGCAAAATGCTTAACGATGCCTGCAATGCACGGAGCAGAGATCAGATCCCCTTTGATGTGCAGGGTCTTTTTGGAGGTTCCAAAAAAATAGTTCAAAGGTTTACTTTGGACACCACACCTCCAGCACATGTCAAAGTCAAGGCCTGGCTCCCCAGGCAGCACACTGGAGAAAACATTTTGTGCCAGCTCTTCCTCTCTGTTATGTCTTGTGCTAAGCACAGATTTCCAGGCTTCACACTGTCCTGGTGGCAAAGAGGAGAGATTAAGCAAAAGAAAATAAACGACTTTGAACTTTTCGAGGGTCCAGAGAAGCAAGGATGCACTGTAGCTTTTCAGTCCTGCTGAAATCACAGTGAGTGCCAGGCTGATGTTTGCCTGCAGCGCAGGCCCTCTTACTGCCTTGGAGTTTGGGGCCATCTGAGGGAAATGCATTCCTAGGCAGAAAAGGAGCCATCTGGCTGCCCCATGGAGGTCAAATCATAGTTCTGCCTGGGTTTGTCTTCCCTGTGTCTCTTCTCCTCCACTGGGGTGTGGAACTTAGGGACTGGCTCGACAGTGACTAGGGTGTAGGGTGTGGGGTGGGGGACAGGCACATGAAAGGGAAGGACAGGTGTACCAAATTGGAGACTGTGGGGAAACCACTTATTATGTTTCAGTGTTCTGAAAGTTTCCTTGTCCTTTCCTGTCCCCAAGGTGTGGACACAGAGAAGGTGCCCCCAGCTCTGCTTACAAGCTAGAGCCTGGCAGGGTGGATGGTGTAGGATTTCTGCTTGCCTCTTGACAGAACTGCACCTGATTGTAAACCTGGCTGTGATTTGAGTCAGGGGGTCAGGGAGGATTTCCTTCCCTTTCTTCCTCTCTAATTATCAGGAGCTCTTGAGTCCTTCTGAGGAGTCGCTTCTCTGTTCTGGGGCTGTTTACTTACCAGGCAGAGGTGGATGTTTCTGCCATGAGGTAATGACTTTTTCCAACTGAGGGGAGCACTGGTGAAATCCAGATACCACAATCCGTTACTCTATTAGAAGAAAGATACAAATCAATGACATCTCAGGCTGAGGGTAGGCCCAGAGAACAGAATCTGTAGTGTCACTAACATGCATGTTCCCAGGACCCCACCACTGCGTCCTGAGAACGACAGCTCACTTCTCTCCTCATACAATGTAGGCTACAACCCCTAGCAGCACCAACCCCCCTCCAACACTGGCATCTTTGAAACGGCACATGTGCCATCAGTGCCCAAAGAGATTTTACACAACATAGGGAAGTCTCATGAGGCCAACAGTCCAACAGTTTGGCAAATTACAGGAACATAGAATTTTATTTTATTTTATTTTTTAGTTTCTTTTTTTTTAAGATTTTATTTATTTATTTTTAGAGAGGGAAGGGAGGGAGAAAGAGAAGGAGAGAAACATCAATGTACAGTTGCTGGGGGCTGTGGCCTGCAACCCAGGTATGTGCCCTGACTGGGAATCGAACCTGTGATGCTTTGGTTCGCAGCCCGCGCTCAATCCACTGAGCTACGCCAGCCAGGGCAAATTTTATATTTTTTTTAATGCAATTTATCTCAGGCTTTTGTATCTCTTTTCCAGTTCTCCAAAAGGTTTCCCTTTTGCTTCTTTTCAACCTTGATCACAGCGGATGTTCGAAAGGCCCCTCCCTCACTTCTGGTTGAAAATAACCCACAGTCATACTTCCAATCTCTGTCAGGCCAGGACTGCTCCCATGTCCTGCCTGTAGGAAAGCTCAATGAATTATTCTTTTTCTTTCCTGGGTTCATGTCCTTGGAGATCCCCTCTGGTTTCACAACATTACTACACATTTTTCTGTCACTTCATGCTGTGTCTTTGCCCATTTTCTCAAATTGTTCCTTTTCAGAGGATATAGGTTTCCTCTAAGAAATCTTTTTCTTAGCTGTTACGTATCATATTCTGGCAGCCCTTCCCTCCATGTCACTCTGAGTTCTTATTTTCATTTTGGAACAACTATTAGCATTTTTAACTATTCATTTCTGATCAAGCTAAGAACTAATGATTAATTCCTCTGGGTCAGGCAGCATGCTAGGCATTTTCACTTATCAGTAACTTTCAGAGAAATCCTGCACTGCTATCTCATTTTTATACATGAAAAAACTGTCACTTGATAAGTTAGATGTAGCTGAGCAGCTCTTCTAACACAAAACAACTTCTGTCTTCTCTGTATCGTGAGTGGTTCCCCTCACAGCGAGGAGGTTGGAGATTGCTGTCAACCTCACCTAACATTTAGGAATTGCCTCAGTTCCCCTACTGGGGCAATTCCTAGGTTGCAGATGTAATTAATCCAGAGTAATAGATGTAACTCCATATCGTGTGTGTGTTTCATTTAATGTTGGTCAATATTGTGAACAGATACTATTCTCACCTGTGGTGAACAATGACAATTTGACTGTTTTTTAAAAAACAGTTCTAGACTCACTTGCCAATGGCATGTAACAAAAATAAATCTATGTCCCTTCTCATTTCATCCATGTGTCTCCCGGTTTGGTTTAGGCCTGCTTATCCTGTCTTTTCCTGGCTGTGGTGCCTCGGCATCCAGGCCAGTCGACAAAGCCATTTAATTCTTCTCTGGCTGCTGGAAAGTGGTCCGTCAGCTGGAGGCACAGCAGTGGCCAGTGCAGCAGGCAAGCTTTTCTCTGTGGGTGGAAAGAAGAGAGGCACTGAGTGACTATTTTCAATATTGGTTGTGCATGACTTAAACAAAATGCTATGCAACGGCCCGGACCCACTTCCATTTACCTTCGGACTAGACAGGAGGAGGCACAGTGGAGGGTGAGAAAGCCCAAGTTGTCAAGTCACATGGGTGTAGACATCGATAGTCACACTGGGACCATTTCATAATTGGAAACTTTGAGGTAGAGGAAAATGAAGTGATTTAAGAAAGGGAAAGCTTACTCAAACACCACAAAATTCTTTACCAATTGGAAGGCCCCTTGGGCCAGGAGGAGTGTTGCTGATGAAGGTGGAAGGAGCGGGCCTGTGCCGTCATTATCAGTGCCACTTGTGTGGGGAGTGACAATGGATGGAGCTGTTTTGTGGTATTTGTGTGTCTGTCTGGTCTTCAGAGCTTGGTGATCAATTTCTTGAGAGCTGGATAATATCATACATATCTATAGTGCCAAGCAGAGTGTCTTGAATAGAACACATGCTGAGAAATATTAACTGATTAGTAAATTGATTGACATAAACTTTAAACTCACTTAAGCAAGATACTTGAGTAAATCACAGGTATGTGCCCTGCTACATATTGTAAGATGAAAGCTCTGAGTGCCTGTATTTGTTAAGGCACAGGCTAATGTATTAAATCAGAGAGATCCAGGAATATAGTGACATAACCAGGACCAAAGTTACTCCTTCTCTTATGTAACAGTCCAGAGATCAGCATGCTTGGTCTGGAGGCAAGGTAACAGCCACAGCTACAGTCAGCAGGAAGAGGAAAAGAGCCAGGAGAGTGACCTGGAAGCGGCACATAGCCTTCTGCCTATATCCTTTTGGCTACGCCTTGGTCACATGGCCACACCAAGCTGCTGGAAGGCTGGGAAGTGCAGCCTTCAGCTGTGGGGTTATTCCCAGGTACAACTTAGAACTTGCATTATTGATACAGGGAGAATGAGTATCAGTGGACAAGTACCCTCTGACATAGTCCCTAAGCTAATTTGTCCTTAAGAACCTCCCCTCCCCTCCCCTCCCCTCCCCTCCCCTCCCCTCCCTCTTTGCTCCCTTCTCCTTCCCCTTTCGTATTTCCTTTTCTCTCTCCCTCCCTCTCTCCCTCCTTCCTCCTCCCTTCTCTCTCTACGTCTTCTCTATTTTCCTTCCTTTTTGCCTCCCTCCTTTCCTCCTGTTCCAATGGACATGAATTTAACCCATATTACTTATCAGATACTCTCCTAGGAATTGGGGAAAACACCCATGAACCAAAGTATTAAAATTCTAATGGAAGATACAAACAATTAATGGCCAATTGCAGGCAAACATTTTTGTTCTGTCTAGGCCATCTCTATTCCTGGCCTTTCCTTTTGTGTAGGAGGAAGAAACTTTTCTCTGCCCTTCTAGGTTTAGGTTCTTTTTGCTAGCCTAATAATCAAATAGACATGAGATAGATTAACAAGAAGAAAATAAGAAATTTTCATTATATGTGTATGTATGGGAACCCTACATACAGGAGAGAGTCAGAGATCCCACATACATGAGAGGTTCAGAGACAGAAAGGTAAAATGAGGTACGTATGACATCTGAGCTGCAGATGAAGTAAGCACCTTAGAGCTTCAGAGGGGAGGAAAGTCACCACAGAACGGTAAGAGCAGATGGTCAGTAATTATAAGTTTGCCCTGCCCTATACATAGGTCATAAAATGTCATCTCTGATAATAGCTCTTCTTATAGGCCAGGGCCCTAATTTAAATTCTTTAAAGGAGAGGTAAAAATTTCATGTGAGTTCAGAAAGTCTCAATTGCCTTCACCTCAGAATAACTCACATGCACAAGTGGCACATCCTGGGGAGGCCTGTTCTGAATCCCTTCTTTTGCTAGTCCCATATAGTTTAGCTGTGAGTGACATTTGCTTGATGATCAGAAAGGTAATTTATTTTTGTTTTGTTTTGTTTTCAAGGAGATTTTGGGGAATGGAAGCACTGGTTGCTGAACACTATTTGCAAACACCTGTAGCCCTATAGATGTTGATAACACAGTGCTTGCACAGAGTCTGAAATCTTCTCTGGAGACATCTTAGAGACAGAGATGGAGTGAGATGATGAAATCCTCTGAGGAATATAGAGGCAAATCATCAGAGAGCAAAAAGTTTTTTGCCCTAGAGGACTGAAGTGATCTTGGTTGGTTATTGGGAAAATATCAATAGACACAGCACTGGGCAAAGTATTAAAGCTGAAGAAGAACTGCCAGATATTCCTATTCAGTACTTAATCCTCATAGTGTTACAGTGTTTTATTCATTTTAAAATTAGTTCATGTACAATTTCAGAATTGTAAAATTACTCTGTATTGAACTTAAGATTCCTCAACATGGATTGTAAATTGACCTGGCTCTACTGAGGTTTATTTGTGCTAAAACAAAAGAAGTTTTAGATTTTGATTCAATATAAAAATCAACACAAAAACCCTTCATTTGAACTGTTCTGTTATGACTGTCTTCCAGAGCTGGTGACACAGAGCAAAAAGAGTCTGAAAGCCAAGAGAATGTCCCTGGACAAATGTGGCTTGGACAAATGGCTCATTTCTTCCCTATGTGAGGTTTTTCATCTGTCAAATGGGGAGTCTAGTGGTGGATTCCTACTGTACCAGGCTGCTCTGTGGGGGTACTACAAAGCATTTGAGGGTGGAGACTGTTCAAAACCACCTGGTCTTGTATTGGACACTCCCATAGGAGTATACTCCTCTGTGGGCTGAAAGAGACATATTTCAAACACTGGAATGTACAAAGAACTTCTTTGCAGTGAACACCTTCTAGGAAGTAATATGGACTAAAAACCCATGATGTAAATTCTCTCAGGTAACAACAACAACAAAAAACAAACCCAACAAAAAGAGCCCAATAATAACTGTGCCCTGTAAGCCAAATGAGACCTTTTTCTGCCACCAAAGTACTATTTATTATCTGATAGAATGCCCAGTTTGTTTGCAAAGAGCTGACCCACTAGGTAAAATATAACCAAATCAACTCCATTATCTTGTAAATTGGTCTGTTCTGATGACAGATGATGTTAGAGAGTAATTGCCGTGAGCTGTAGATGTTCTAGTTATTGTAAATATAGGACTATAGTTTTCATAGGATTGCTAGATGAAAAGAATCATTCTCATTGTAGAGTCTGGGCATCAAACTAGTTCTACTGAATGCCTCAGATTAGAGTTTAAACAGTTGAGGTCTTTAATACTCAACTGATAGACTAACTGCTAACAAAGATTTGCTAAGTTCTCAACTGCAAAATGGAGGAGGAAGGAGAGGATGCTAGATTGATGTGAGACCCATTCCTGCTTGTGGCACTAGCTCACTTGGTCCAGGAATCTGGAGAAAGTGCAATCAGCTTAGTTCCTTAGGCAAGGATCAGGCAGGTCACAGTCCAGGTATTCGGTTTCTGACCAGCTTGGTGAAGCAAAACCACTTGCTCTTAGTTCCAAGAAAATGGACTGCTAGACTGAGAGCCAACCCCAAGTGAGACTAACTGAAAGTTGCATGGTGGCAGGTTAGACTGAACTTATTTCTTGCTCACTGACTTGCCTGCACTGGGTTCTGCTATGTCTGTCATCCTGGTACAAGAACAAATATCCTCTGACTTTGAGGCCACATGGTATGACAGATTTTACCTATTCCTTGAAAATAAAAAGCACTTGTGATAAAACGTGGCTAAGGGGCAGAGACAACATCAATCTAAGCCTCACAAAGCATGTTTCCTAGTGCTTTTCACCAATAAATAAATAACAGTTCATCTCTGCCACTTCCAACCAGAGGACCTGTGTAGAAGGTCAGATACAGAAAGGAACTTAGAATCTATTTTCTAGTCTACATTCTCACGTTTAAAGATGAGAAAAGGGAGGCTCAATAGTTAAAGTGACTTGCCAAAGCCACAGATTGCCAGTGGCTGAGCTGATAGAAGCACTTCATTTTTTAAAAAATATATTTTATTGATTATGCTATTACAGTTGTCCCATTTTCCCCCCTTCATTCCCCTTCACCCTGCACACCCTCTCCCACCCCCACTCCCCCCCTTTATTCATGTCCATGTGTCATAAGTTCTTCAGCTTCTACATTTCCCATACTATCCTTGCCCTCCCCCTGTCTATTTTCTACCTACCATCTATGCTACTTATTCTCTACCTTTTCCCCCTCTCTCCGTCTCCCAGTCCCCTGTTGCTAACTCTCCATGTGATCTCCATTTCTGTGGTTCTGTTCCTGTTCTAGTTGTTTGCTTAGTTTGTTTTTATTTTTGTTTTAGGTGTGGTTGTTAATAATTGTGAATTTGCTGTCATTTTACTATACGTGTTTTTTATCTTCTTTTTCTTAGATAAGTCCCTTTAACATTTCATAAAATAAGGGCCTGGTGATGATGAACTCCTTTAATTTGATCTTATCTGAGAAGCACTTATCTGCCTTTCCATTCTAAATGAAAGCTTTGCTTGATAGAGCAATCTTGGATGTAGGTCCTTGCCTTTCATGATTTGGAATACTTCTTTCCAGCCCCTTCTTGCCTGTAAAGTCTCTTTTGAGAAATCAGCTGACAGTCTGATGGGAACTCCTTTGCAGGTGACTGTCCCCTTATCTCTTGCTGCTTTTAGGATTCTCTCCTTCATTTTTATCTTGGCTAATGTAATTGTGATGTGCCTTGGTGTGTTCCTCCTTGGGTCCAACTTCTTTGGGACTCTCTGAGCTTCCTGTACTTCCTAGAAGTCTATTTCCTTTGCCAGATTGGGGAAGTTCTCCTTCATAATTTTTTCAAGTAAGTTTTCAATTTCTTACTCTTTCTCTTCCCCTTCAGGTACCCCTATAATTCAGATGTTGGAATGTTTAAAGACGTCCTGGAGGTTCCTAAGCATCTCCTCATTTTTTTTGAATTCTTGTTTCTTCATTCTTTTCTGTTTGGTTGTTTCTTTCTTCTTTCTGGTCTACTCCATTGATTTGAGTCCCAGTTTCCTTCCCATCACTATTGGTCCCCTGTACATTTTCCTTTATTTCACCTAGCAGTGCCCTCATTTTTTCATCTAATTTGCAACCAAATTCAATCAGTCCTGATCACCAGTGCTTTGAACTGTGCATCTGCTAGGTTGGCTATCTCTTCATCACTTGTATTTGTTCTGAAGCTTTGATCTGCTCTCCCATTTGGGCCATTTTTCTTTTTTTTGGTCTTGTCTTGCCTGTTACATATGAGGGGTGCAGCCTTAAGTGTTCATCAGGGTGGGGCAACCCAGTCGCTGGGTTGTGATGCTATATGTGGGGGTGGGGTCGGAGAGGGAACAATGGTGCTTGCTCTGCTCTCTGTCAGACTTCAGTTCTTTCCGCTGCTCCCCCCCAAAGCAAACTGGGCCTTTCTGGTGCTAATTCCCAGGTGGGTGGGCTTGTGCACATTCTAGGACTTGCGCGTCTCTCCAACGAACTGTCCTGAGAGGCTGGGAGTCGCTCCCTGTGCCTCAACCCCCACGGGTGTTTTCAATCAGTGCCCTGAGGCTCTATTTTCCAGTTCTGGGACCCTGGGTTGCACGCAGTGCCTTGCTTCACAATCGCTGCCTCACTGTGTCTGCCAGTTGCCACTCCACACTCAGGGTCTGCCAGCCACCTGTGCATCCAGGGTCCACCCGCTGCAGTCTTGCACGCCTGGGATGCCTTACACACCTGGTCCCACCACTCTTTGTGTGGTGACCCCTCTCCGCCCGGCTGCCTGACTCTGCCCCTCCTACCGGTCTGGATGAACGTGTCTGTTTTAACTCCTTGGTTGTTCGATTTCCATACAGTTCAATTTTGTCAGTTCTGGTTGTTACTCTGTTTCTAAATTGTTGTTGTCTCTATCTTGGTTGTAAGAGGAGGCACAGTGTGTCTACCTACACTTCTGTCTTGGCCAGGGCACTTCATTTCTTGTGTCTTCTATGTGAACACCCTCCTGGAGCTCAGTCCCAGAATGCAGTGCGAGTGGGCCTGTTGAGGTCATTAGGACTCCTAGTCTATTGGCCTTTCAAAACCATGCATCTGGGATTATGGCCTTTATTTTCTCTGTCCTTTTTGGGATTGTCACTTAATGTCACTAAGCCTGTTTCTTCAAATCCTCAAAATAAGAATCCCTCATAAATTTATGAAATTGTCCTGAAGTTCATATGAATTAATGGATGGAAAGTGTCATATGTAATTTTAAAGCAATCTGCTGTTATAAAGTGCAATTATATAAATATCCACAACATAACATCATCAATCCACTTTTTTATTTTTTGTTGTCCTGGAGCACCTTAATCTGTAGGTTGGCCTTAATTAATTTCAGGTGTATGATTAACATGTTAATGATGCTCTCACTCAGACCTAAGCACTGAATTGTTTTACATTTTCTTGGACTCCAGTTGCACTTTGTACTCTCAAGCTCAGCAGGACTTATGTGGAGAGGGTATACCTTTACCATGTTTTGAAAATCTCCATTTCAGTAAAAGATAAACCAAAGGATTGATCATTATTGTTGCAAATCAATTCCAGAGAACCATTAATAGAGAGCTTTGCTAGTATATAGAGAACGGCTCAAATTACAAAAATTCAGACAAGCATGCAACTTCTGACAAACCCAACTATTGTTTAAAATCAGGAGAAACATGATTTTAGCCTTCATACCTGCTGCAATGTGTTAATGACCAAAGGTTGCACAAAACACTAAGTACTTGAATGTCCTGATATGCAAAGTTAGCGAAAATACTTCATGCCATTTTCCATTGCTGTTCCAAGATCACATCTGTTTGGAACTGAACCATAGCATGTGTGCTGGGGAACCTGTATGAAATTAACTTTTATAGCTGCCTTTACAAGCAGAATCTTTTATTGTCTACAACTTGGCTGGGATTCAGGAAGTTCCCAAAATGATTTATTGTCATATGTGCCTATTCTATGGCGGCTGATGAAACTGATATATTATTGAACATATGCAGTCATTCTGGCTAGAGAAAACAGATCATCTGAGCCTTTTATATAAAAAGATCGAAGAATTCATATTGTGGAAGAGGAAAAAAACTTGAGTATTTTGTTTTAAGTGAAATAATTACTTGCAGGAGTAAAACATTTGTTACTAATCTTATGGTTCTTTTCTGTTTGCCAACATAGTAAAAACATTAGAATTTAGAATACATTCATTAACTAAATACTTAAGGTAATATTTCCCCAATAAATGTTGGATCCCATTTTTATAATACTTGGAATGGCTAGTTCAGTTTATTAGACCATGATACTAAGAATCAAAAATCATGAATTTAAATATCTTTCATGTTACTTGATGCCCCCTCCCCAAAACCTCCCAAACCACCCCAAACCCTTTTTTTCTAGTTTAACAGAGGGGCCCCTGTGGTTTAACCAGTCATCTTTCATATGTTTGCAAGAGGAATTTCATGAAATGGTGGGTGAAACAATGGAACCTTGAGAGCATGTTTTTCTATTTGTTGATGAATCAGAACTTTCCTAGCATCATTAACCAATCAATGACACCCAAAACATCACATGTGATTAAATTAGAATAATGTAAAAAGAAAAGATTAGCCATATCCTAACATCTGCATTTATACTATATAAAATATTTAATCCTGTAGCAAAAACCTGGAGTTTCTGGAATCAGTGTGAACTCTCTCAGCCACTAATTGACACATTCATGTTTCAATTTGAAATGGGTAGTCAAAGAACTGGGATTTGGAAATAAAGCCAGAAGACTCCAGATCTTGTAAGACTGTGTTAACTGGTGAGAAATTTAGATCCAGTTTTCTAGTTTCAGTGTCAATTGAAAACATTTGATTTCTAGTGTCAGGAGAAAATAAAACAAATTATTTCCTGTCTATAGGGTTATTTATAAGACAAAAGTGAGGGTAGTTTTTCCAAATGGAATTAGTTAGTCGTGTTTTTCTCTTGACAGTATAGACACCTACTTTTTTGGAACAGAATTTAGAGGCTGGTTTGGGGATTCTCCTTGTTCTTCACTAATCCTTTTTATTTCAGAAGTATGTTTTTATTAAAATAGAAGTGATTTGTGTTGTTACTATCTCACTCATCTTTATAATGAATTTGGGCATCAACAGATGTCATTAACTTTCTGCAAACAGAAAAATAGGAACTAAATTTAAAGGACTTGACTAAAAATTAAAGGCATTGATTACAAAATTATTTAATCCTAAAAATTCTGGCATTAAGTTTCTGTCTATGAGCTGACCATGGAACCAGAATGAGTCCTAGTTGAGTAAGTGCCTTGGTTATTATGTTCAGAGTTTGTGTTCCTTTACCTTAACCTGTTGGGCTTGATGGTCGGACAGAGTTACATGTTTATAAACTTATTTCCTGGACAGGTGAGGTAGTTTCAAATAGTGAAATGATCTTTCATTGTGGTGGACTAATGATGCCAGAACAGTCTGATCCCATACCAAAATGGAATATACTCTGTACATTCTTAACTGGAGGCTGCAAGCAAACAATTCAAAGTTCATGTCTTAATTGTCAGAAGCATCTTTGCGTATAAAGAAGGATAGCACATGTTCAAGGGTCTTGGAAACAGTTGAATGTGGGTAATGTTAATTTGGTGTAAAATTTCAAGTGGTATATTACTAATGCCAAAAAGAAAAGCAATTGAGGATCTGGTAACTAATTACTAACAGCATTGTCACTATTTTATGTAAGTGTGAACAAGAATCATATGTTTCTTATAGTTCATCCTTGTTGCTGTACTTAGTGTTACTGGTAAAAGTGTGATAATGAGCACACTGAGGATTGCTGTGGACCCCTTTTGACTGCAGTATTTTGTACCCATGCCCAGAGGCTGTGGGGGCAGTGGACATTCTTTAAATAAATGAAACAATTTAGTAGTGTGAGTGATTTAAAAGCACTGTCACAGATTTGAATTAGGAGACCCTGCCATCATAATCTGACACTAATGACACTGTAATTTAGTGTTTCAGGAAGCTGCTGCAACTAGCAAACTGAGTAGTCTAGATTTCACAATATAGCTCTGCTTTCCCTGGGAGCTTTAGGTCTCGCAGTGGAAATAAAATGAATAGATACCGGTGAGTGTGGAGAAACTACATTAATTCAGAGATTCCAGGAAAAGATGGTGATATTAATATTTATCCAAGAGTAAATCAGCAGCCATGGATACCTGGTTTGTTTGTTTTTAAAAAAGAACCATTTATTCAAGAATCTTGAGAAAAATTTATCTAATGCCCAGGATAGGACAAAAAGGACCCACTCCAAAAACTGGATGATTATGGATTAAAGGAACCTGAGACCAAGGACCAGAGGTTTGTGAGTTAGCATATAAAAAAAGGATGCTGAAGATATAAAGGCAGGATAATTTAAAGGGAGGAACTTAGAATCACAGAATCCTAAAATGTGAAGCTGAAGGGATCTAATCTTTTGCCATTTAGCTGATGATGAAACAAGCCCAATGACATTAAGATCTTGTGGTGGGAGAATTAGAATTGAAATTAGCCTCCTAACTCCCAGCCCAATATTATCTCTAGTACATCAATTCCTTAAAAAATATAACTCTTATCAAGAAAGCATCCAGCTGCAATTTAATTGTTGGGTAGATATCTGTCTAGATAACTGAACTTGTGCCAGACATATCTCATTCTTCATTGCAAATTAGTAAATTTACTCTCTGGTATGAATTAATCTCATATGCCTCTGGGAAGTTTGAGCCACCTCCTAGGATCACTGGACTGGGAATCAGAAAATCCGGGCTCTAGCCCTGGCCAGGTAGCTCAGTTCGTTAGAACATCAACCCAATATACCAGGTGGTGTGTTCAATCCTCGATCAGGCCACATACAAAAATCAGCCAGTGGGTACATAGATAAAAATGGACTGATGTTTCTCTCTTTCTCTGGGAAATTAATAAATAAAAAAGAAAAAGAAAAAAAGAAAATCCAGGTTCTGGTCGTATTTCTCTGTTCTCTTATTTATAAAGTTAGAAGAGTGATTGGGGAATCTTTAAGCAACTCATCTCAGTTCCAGATTGCTAAGACTCTATTTAAACACATTTGAAGGGGAGACAATGGGGACTATTTCCTGAACAGGATGATAACTGTCTTTTTACATGCAAATACTCATGTGAGTTCCAAAGGGGAGGGTGGATATGAACTGTCAGTGGAAGAGAATGGATCCAGGTGGCTTGACAATACCAGCAAGCAAACTTGAGAAGGACCTAAGAGGTCTTTGAACTAACTGATATTTAGATGAAAGGAATGATCAATGAATCTGATAAACAGAATCTAGGTTAAGCTCATTGACAGTCCATTGGCTGGGGACATGATAGAAACTGGGGACATGAGTTTCTCCAAGTTTGCTACGATAAAGTCAAAGGAAGAAATGCTTTGGGAGTATCCAAGGTACAGGATTTCCCAGATTCATTTGGCCATGGAACACACGGTTTTCTGGCACATCCCCTGGGAAATGCAGCTCTAGAACAGACCTAGAGAGAGGGGAGAGGACAATTCAGGTGATGTTTTCGAATATCTGGAAAGATGTGGCTCAAAAGCTGAAAGGTGAGAACGAAATACCCAACAGGGGTCCTGCTCTAGGCACCAAAGTGAGCTAAGAGCATACTTTAGTCAGGGACTGGAAACTTCAAAGTAGTGAGAATCTGTGGGAGAAAAAGTGATTTTGCCCTTGAAGTGAGAACCCCAGATAAAGTACATACATGCCTTCTCAAAGGAGAGAGAGGGCAAACAAGTGCTCCTGATTGCCCAATATTTTCAATCATACCAAACACAAATAATTACTAGTTATTTCCTGGTCCATAAATGGTATATATAGCAGAATATCCTAATACTGAAGCAAAAAATTAATTTTTATATATTTTGGATAAAGATTATTTTTTCAGTGCACAGTATAAGTAAAATGAGCAGCTTAGAGCTCAGAAGGAAGTATTAGATGAAGAGGTATGAAATCTCATTGCTGTAGGGACCTGGAATTCTTAACTGGAGGTCCATGGATATGCATCAGAGGATCAATGGATACATGTGCACAATTCTGTGGTGATGTGCATATCTGTTGTTTTTAGTGTAAACTGCTTTCATCAAATTCTCAAATAAGTCTATAATCTCAAAAGCAGTCAACAATGCCCTGGTAAGGCTCAGGAAGAAACTGAGGTTTAGATTGACCAGCATACTTGTTTTTATCTTTTGTTGCAGACATTAAGGTTCACCTGAGAGTTGATAGGCAATAGGAGAAATGGAGAATCCACTGGGGAGCTTTGACCATTGGTTTTTGGGGTTTCCTTGACTAGACTGAAGGAGGCTTTAAAATGCACATTATCTTTCCTATTTTACAGGCAGAACTTAGATCCAATTATTCATTATGATCCACAACTTGAACATTTGTACTAGAAACTCTGAGTCTTGACTTCCCTAAGAAATTACTTATAATTAATTTGTTAAATGTTCCATATATTTTAAAAAAGGGAAATGAGTTTTGGTTTTAAACATGCTACAATTATGAAAGTTTTTCTTTATGTTCGGTGTCACACTGTGTTTTTACCTTGAATATTACAAAGATGTCGAAGTCAAAGAGTTTTCATTTTTACCTTTTATTTATTTATTTAATTATTTTTCATTTTACCTTTAAAAAACATGGTATACTTTATCTGCATGATTGCATTTTAATTAGCATGCTTATTTACAATTTAAATATGCAAAGATATAAAACGAGCCAACCAAACAGGAAGACATATAGCCAAGGTGTTTGCTTCTGTGCTGTTAGTGAGCATTGCCTTGGAATAAACCCTGTATGAGGCTCAAATTTAATGGTGTGAACTGGTTCAAAATAAACCCATGTGTATACATAATATTTCACAAAAGGGTTAAACTGCCTTAGCAATTATTGATAATTATGGATTCTTACACAGCTCTGAGGATCTCAAAACATTCTTGGGAAGTAAATCAGACATTCCCATGACTTAGAAACAAATGTGTAGAGAGTTTTATGGAGGTAATTTTACCCAAGTCTTGGATGGTTAGATGATGACCCTTTGAGACTTTGAACCACATCAGAGTTCTGCCAGTGTGCCTGTTGCTGTGGACAGGAGGATGAGGGGAAGGATGCAAACCACAAGAATGGACTTAATTTTGGAGGGAAGTTTTAACTCTCCTCATAGCACAGCAAGAGGCAGTGGTTTCGGGTGGTACATGCTGCTATTCTGGGAGCCTTCACTTTTCAAAATTCTGAACAGGGCTATTAAGATCAGAAATGAAGGCAAAGGAATGAGAATTTGCTCTTCTGGACCCAACGTTGGAAGCCCTGGCTTCCAACACTTTTCTAACTAAGACCTTTGGGGATTTAGTAGATTGGTCCTGATTCCTTCAGCCTTTTCAGCAGTGGCTATAGGAGGTCTGGTAAGTTTCAGCTCAGGCTAGTGGTCAGATTACTGTGATTATTTATCCCCCAGCAATCAGCTCTCAAAATTAGGTTGGTAATTTGTAAAATATTAGTCTATGCGATTTCACAGAATTATCTGCTATCTGATAAAAAAAATTATTGTTACATGGCTTGCTTAACTATCAGTCAACAAAAACTAGAATTTATTGGAATGAAATAACCAAAGCTTCCTAAATTATATTATGACCAAAGTCTCTAGAGAAAAATCACGTAGCTCTCTGTGTAGCTTTGAAAGAGAACCTGAAGCAAACTTAGAACTCATAGCTTTAAAGTAAAACCAGTTGTCAAGTAGTTCTGGGATGATTTTCTTGCCATGTCTTTTTTTCTTTTTCTATTTTTAATTATATTTTATTAATTGTGTTAGTACAGTTGTTCTAATTATTCTACCCTTTTCCCCCTCCACCCAGCACCCCACTCCCTCAGGCAATCCTGACACCATTGTTCATGTCCATGGGTCATGTGTTTAAGTTCTTCGGCTGCTCCATTTCCTATACTGTACTGTACATCCCTGGGGTTATTCTGTTACTACCAATCTGTACTTCTTAATTCCCTCACCTTTTCACCCATTCCCCCACACCCCCTCTCATTTGGCAACCATCAAAACACTCTCCATGTCCATGATTCTGTCTCTGTTCTTCTTGTTTGCTTAGTTTGTTTTTTAGATTCAATTGTTGATAGATATGTATTTATTGCCATTTTATTGTTCATAGTTTTGATCTTATTCTTTTTCTTAAATAAGTCTGTTTAACATTTCATATAATAATGGCTTGGTGGTGATGGACTCCTTTAGTTTTTTTCTTGTCTGAGAAGCTCTTTATCTGCCCTTTGATTTAAAATGATAGCTTTGCTGGGTACAGCAATCTTGGCTGTAGGTCCCTGCTTTTCATGACTTTGAATATTTCTTGCCAATCCTTTCTAGCATGCAAAGTTACTTTTGAGAAATTGGCTGGCAGTCTTATGGGAACTCCCCTGTGGATAACTGTTTTTCTCTTGCTGCTTTTAAGATTCTCTCTTTATCTTTAACCTTTGGCATTTTAATTATGATGTGACTTGGAGTGGGCCTCTTTGCATCCACCTTGTTTGGGACTCTCTATGCTTTCTGGACTTGCATGTCTATTTTCTTCACCAAATTAGGTAAGTTTTCTCTTTCTCTTCTCCTTTAGGCACCCCCTATGATGCAAATGTTAGAACACTTTAAATTATCCCAGAGTTTGTTCCACTATCCTTATTTTTTTAATTATTTTTTGTTCTTGACCTTCTGATTGGTGTTTTTTACTTCCTTGTTTCCAAATCATTGATTTGATTCTCAGCTTCATCCACTCTACTGTTGTTTCCCTGTAAATTGTTCTTTATTTTAATTAGTGTATCCTTTGTGACTAGATGTTTTTTATGCTGTTGAGGTCCTCACTAAGTCCATTGAACATCCAAACAACCAGTGTTTCGAACTCTGCATCTGATAGATTGCTTATATCCATTTTGTTTAGTTCTTTTTCTGGAGTTCTGATCTGTTCTTTCATTTGGGTCATGTTTCTTTGTCTCCTCATTTTGGTAGTGATGTTTGTTTCTATGTACTAGGTAGAACTGCTATAATTCCCTGTCTTGGTAGCATGGCCTAATGCAGTAAGTGTCCTGTAGGGTCCAGTGGCACAGCCTCCCCTATGACCGAAGGTGGGTACTCAAGGTGCACCCTTCATGTGGGCTGAGTACATCTTCTTCTTGTAATTCAGCCATGGTTGCTATTGGCAGGTCAATGGGAGAGATTTACCTAGGCTAGTCTGCTGCAAGGACTGTCTGTGACCACTGACCTCTGCTTTCCATGGAGGATCAGCTCTGCAGGAAAAAGGTGGTGGTGCTCTGATGTGGTCTGTAGCTGTCTATTGGGTGAGCATGCTCTGGGGTTTCCTGGGTGGTGCAGGCCAAGGTCAGTCCTCACCTGTGTTCTGGCTGGGACCACCCTGCATAAGATATAAACTAATCTGAGATGGCTGTTACATGTGCTGAACTGGAGATTCCCAGGCTAAGCCAAGATATGAACCTAGGCTAGTTGCTGCTAGTACCAGGCCTTGGGCCACTGAACAAGAGGTATAAGGTCTGGGGGCTGACTGAAGCTCATTGTTGCTTGTTTGAGAGAATTTAACAAGTTGTGAAGTATGAGAAAAGACCAGCCATTCATATGGAAAAGCCACTAATAACAGCTTGGGTAGGCTCATAAGTTGGGTGGACAGAGCCTCAGGGGATCTCCAGGGTGGGGCAAACAGTGTTAACCAGGTGATGGGGTCTCAGATATGGCACCAGCTTGTTGGCTCCGTGGTTCTGTGGCTCTGTGGAGGGAGTGTTCAGTAAATGAACAATGGCCTCTGTCTACCTTTCTGTCCAGGAGAAAGCTGTCCCCTAGCTCCTGCCTTGATGCCAAACACTTCAGTTTCTTCTTTTATGCCACTGGTGCCTTTTAAGCTGCTACCCCAATGCTGGAGCTCAGAGGGAGTGAATCTGAGTAAGTCTGTGTGTGAGTTCTTTGAGGGGAACTGCTTGGGACTCCAGAAGTTTCTTCCACAGACTCAATCCGCACTGGTTTTTGCAGCCAAACATTATTGGTACTTATCTTCCTGGCCCTGGAACACTTGGTTGGGGTGCCTGCTGTGGGGCTGGGATTGTTTGCTCCTGAGATATCCCTCCTGAATTTTTATCTTCCATGGGTGGATTGGGACCAGCCCATTCTGCATCTCCACCCCTCCTACCAGTCTAGATGTATGTGGTTTCTTATATTACACAGTTGTCAGATTTCCCTTCAACTTGATTTCTGACAGTTCTAAGTGATGGTTGTTCCAGTTTAGTTGTAGTTTTGATGTGATCGTGTGAGGAAGCAAGCTGTGTTTACCTATGCTGCCATCTTGACTGGAATGGGATGTCTCTTTAAACAGAACTGTTCATGGAATAGAACTTTCATTTTTTGATGGAGTTCAAAATCATGCTTCATGCAGACTAGGACATTTCCATCTTTATAATTAGATCATTAAGAGGACTATTGAAAATAATTTTTAAATACAGTATCAATTAATAATGCAGATGTCCAGATATACTGGGCCCTAGATAAATGGTGAGAGACTTGACCTCTGAACCCTTAATGCCTAAACAATTCACCTCCAACTTAATAACTGACATTGCTGATGACAAGGGCCCCAGCTGATGACTTACTTTTCCTCCCCCCTCAAATTCCTCATAAAAAGCAGGGAGGGATGTGGACAATAAAACAAGGGTGACAAGCCAGAATCTTGATCCATCTTCACCTTGGTGCAGACAAATGAGAGTGAAAGCACACACTTTCTGCTTTTTCTCTGTAAACCCATTAAGCCTTCACTGGTAAACAGGCCCGCTGTTGGCTTTTTGTAGTTCTCTTCCCCCATTTGTTTAAAGCATTGCAAGTCCTACAACTGTTGGGGCCATCATTCTCCCAGAATAGAAGCTGCACAATGGCTGGGTCACAATGGGGGAGAGAGGCTGGCAGCGGTTCCTTTGTGACTCAGAAGGTTTCAGTGGATTTGGGAGGCTGAAGCAGCCATCTCCTGCCTGCATAGGTAGTGAGGGCTGACAGGTGGAGCAGGCTCTTTCAGGTTGATCTGCAGGAGCACATTTTTGCCCCTTTAAAGTATTGTAGAGCATGAGTTAAGGAGACTCTGGCAGAATACTCACTGGTTCCTGCACTTTTGACTTGAGCACTGTGCACCATGCTTGGAGACACAGTGCTGAGTACTACATGCAAGGACCTTTAGGACTTTGTTGATAATCAAAACCTGCTTCCTCCTGTTTCACTGCTGGTGTGACCCTTCCCCTCCCTCACCCCTCTGTACCCAGTACTTGGTGGTGTTTCTCAGGCTTGAATGAATGGAGAAGGAAGAGGGTTCTAGGCACGATAAGGTGTTTCATGTGTACCTATGAGGCAATAATTGTGAAGGCCTTGGTTCAAAAATCTATATGGCTCTTGATTTCCATTCACTATGTTCCCCTAAGACCAGGGTTGGGTCACCAAGAATTTGTATGATCTTAGTAAGTTACTTGCTATGAGATAAAAAAAAATATTCATTGGTCTCTGCCCCTGGTTCCTGGTGTATAACTGCTAAAACCCTTGTGATTTCCTGAATGATAGGAGTACTAAGAGCCCTGGCTGGGTAGCTCAGTTGGTTAGAGCATCATCCCACTATGCCAAGGTTGCAGGTTCAATACCCAGTCAGGGCACATATAAGAAGCAACCAACAAATGCACAAATTGCATAAATAAGTGGAACAACTTGATGTTTCTCTCTCTCTTCCTTCTTCCCTTTCTCTAAAATCAATTTTTTTAAAATTAAAAAATAGTACCTGGAGCATCTTTTGTTCTAATATTTGGTCTTTGACTTCAGTTCCTGACACAGAGTTCCTAAATTTCTTAGAACTTCCTGGGTGATAGCAGTTTCTTTCATTCTGATGAGGTGAGTCTTAGTGGGCTCCTGGATGGGGGCTTGTCACCAGAGAGACCAAACTATGATTACAAGTTTGGAATTTTCAGCCCCCTTTGACTCCTCCACCCCCATTCTCCAGAGAAGAGAGAGAAAGGCTGGAAATGAAGTTAATGATCAATCATTTTATAAAAACCCCCAAAGTACAGGGTTTAGAGTGCTTCCTGCTGGGTGAACATTTGAAGGTGCTGGAGAAATGATACCCCTGGAGAGGGCATGGAAGTTAGGCACCGCTTTCCACATACCTTGGCCTATGCCTCAATTCTATCTGGATGTTCATTTATATCCTTCATCATATCCTTTTATAGTGAACAGTAAACAGTAAACAGTAAGTAAACTGTTTTCCTGAGTTCTGGAAGCTGCTCTAACAAATTAATTGAAAGTGAGGAGGTGGTGGTGGGAGCCTCGTTTATAGCTGATTGGTCATAAGCACAGGTGACAACATGGTCTGGCCATTGGAATTTGAAGCAGGTTGAGAGGGCAGTCTTGTGGGACTGAGCCTCTATCCTGTGGGATTTAATGCTATCTCCAGGTAGATAGTGTCAGAATTGAGTTACATTGTAGGACACCCAGCTGGTGTTGCAGAATTGCTTGGTGAGGGAACCAAACCTCATACACACATAGGTGTCAGAAGTGCTGTGAGTGTGCTAGTGGTTGGAAAGAAAAGGAGAAACATACGAAGAGAAGTGTACATTTTCTTTGCACTTATATTCTCTGAGTTTCAGTTTCATTATCAGTAAAATTAGAGTAGCTCAGTGGTTCTCAAAGCATGGTCCCCTGACCAGCAGCATCTGCATTGTCTGGAAACTTGATAGAAATGCAAATTCTCAAACCCTAACTGAGACTTTCTGACTCAGATCCACTGGGTTGGCCCCCAAATTTGCATTATATTAACAAGCCCTCCAGGAGATACTGATGCACATTCAGCTTGGAGAGCCACTGGAATAGGTTTCTAGCACTGGAGGTTGTATGACTGTTAGATTCAGCTCACTGAACCAGCTCAAACCCACAACCCTACAGACTCGTGATAATACTTCCAAAGTGAGACTTTTCAAGAGTATTAGCTGTGAGCATGCTTGCTGACCTATAAATGAAGAATTATAATCATGGGATGAAAGGAAAACTAGGAAGGTAAAGTACCTTGGTAGGTTAAAAGCCTTTCCATTTCAGAATTCTATATCCCTCTTCGTCAAATTTAAATGACTTCACAGGACAGTGATAAGTGCTTGATTCCTATTGAACTACTCTAGACAATATAGACTTATATGTGTACACTTGCTTACTTTAAAAAGAGAACAGAATGATTTTTCCCCTTTACCCAGAGGCCAGTTCTTTGTTTCATAAAGGTGCCTTGAGAATCCTAACATATGCCGTGCAGCTTCACCTGTTAAAGAAACCTGCTTTGTTACCTCTTAAGGCTAAGAAGTCAGGCCCTATGTGATTTCTTCTGCCTCTTATGTACCTCTTCCTCACTCCCTCCTCCTTGCTTGTGTAACTTTTACTTATCTTTTGGGACTCAGCCAGGCATCAGTCTATTCTGAGATGCTTTTCCTGAACTTCTACAATTGGATTAGGAGCCCCTCTTCTGTGTCCCCAGGGGACCCTGTGCTTATCCATGTCATAGCTGTCAACACAGTGTGTCATAATTGCTACTTGTCTCATCCATTTCCCTACTCAGCAAAGCTCTGGGAAGACAGGGACCATATCCCTCTTCACTTATTTCATTTTTGGGGTCTAGAACGGTGCCTGACACATAGGAGAGCATCTGGAATTATTTATTTATGGAAAGTGGCTCTATGTCTCCTAGGACCCTCCTTTGGATTATCTGTTCCTTCTATTCACCCATTTGTTTATGCATCCATCTATTGTCCAAATAGTAGAGATTGCCCAAAGATAGGATATGGTGCTGGCTTCTGTTGGGGATTCAGAAAGGCCCTCATGGCATCCTCTCCTCAAGGACTTGGTGATCCAATAGCTTTCCCTTGCTTTTTTTTTTTGTTTGTTTGTTTATTTTTTCACCTGAGGTGCAGAAGTCTAGTTCATGGCACACCATATTTACTGATCTCTTCAAGGCTCTTGAGAAGACTCTTGATTGATTCAATGTTTTCCTTTTCCCATTCCCCAACCACATTTTTGTCCTCTCTGTAGAACCCAGCTTAATGTGTTTGTATTACTTTATTTGTCTGTATTCTTATAAAACACATATTTCTGTGTTGTGAACATGTGTTTTAAGTTTACATAAATGGTATATAAGAACACCATTCTGCTGCTTCTTCCACTCTGATGCTAGTAGGCATCCATGTTTTGTGTGCAGCAGTCCCATTTACTCATTTGTTCCCACAGTGATGAGCACCTGGATGGCCCCCTACTCCCCATGACCACTAGCACTGTGCCAAACATCCTCAAACATACCCCTTTTTTGTTGGATGGGAGACTCCTTGAGAGGTTGTGGTATACATAGGACTCAGGGCTGGATTATTAGGTCACAGCATATATGTTTTTACATTGGCTGAGTACTTCCCACTTCCCTCAGAAGGACTGCTGTCAGTTGGCAGGAGTTCCTTATATATACTTCGATGGTTATCCCTCGCCAGTTTTGACGATGGAAATTTCCTTTTCCAATATGTTTGTTAGCTTTGCCCGTGTCCTTCATTTTAAAAAATTATTTTTTTTTCTGTCTCCAAAATGTATTACAGAGGTTGGCTTTATGGCTCTACACAATCCTTTTACTATGAGTAAAAGTGGGTAGCATTTCACCCTACCATAAATTTTGCTGTGTTTTGAGGTGTAACCACAGATAGCATCATGCATACATGGACCTCAGCATGCCCACATGAGTGAATGAGCTGAGCTTTAATGCAGAGATAACCCTAAGTATTAACCATAAAACTACATAAATGTCAGTCCATTTTGGAAATAAGGCTATAAGTGTTGTAAATAAGAAGTCATGCATACTTTATTAACCAATGTCACCCCAATAAAATCAATTAAACAGTTAAAAAAAGTCCTGCATATTTGTGAAAGTCCTTATAAATTGCCAAAACAAGAGAAAAGAGGAGAACTAATGAGAAAGTATTTGTGACCTTGGAGCTTAAGACCTAGGACTCAGAAAAGCTGAGAGAAAGAACTGAATTGATTTTACATGGGCAGGCCCCTGTTTACATTCCTTATGAAAAATCAGAAACAGCCCTCTTAATGGTTTCTCTAGGTTTCTTTAGGTTTCAATGGTTCCTATTGGTTCTCATATTTTGTCTTGGTTAGCAGGTAGCCTGTTAGAATTAGCAAAGGTTCCAGACGGGTATGTATTTAAAAAATCTAAATTCCTTGATGTAGGTTGAGCCTTTACAATGCAGCCCCAATAATCTCAATCTCATCTGCTCCTTTCAGGTCCTCCCACTTCTTTGTGATGGGAAGCCACACCAAGCTCCAGGCTTCTGTTCTCCTTAGCATGCCACATGTGAGCACAGGCTGGTGTCTCTCTGTCTCCCCCAGCCCCTCCCCAGTCTCCTCCTGGTACAACTACTATATCAGGCACCATTCCTCAATTATTGCATATATTGCGATGTCTGGTACTTGATATATGTCTACTCACCGCAGCTCCCACTTAACTGAGAGCTTCTTGAGAAAGGAACAGGGTCCTTTACATTGTGTGTCACCAATAGAATCTCAGACAGAGTGGAGACTGAATAATTCTAACATGAGGAAAATCTGTTTTCTCAAATAATAAAGATTAGCACCTGATAGCCCAGATCCTGAAGCTTTTAAAATATCAGCTGACTAATCTGATGAGTAAAATTCATGCTATTGTGTTACTGGTTTAGTGTATAAAACATGTCATGTGATATTCACATCTTAAGAGGACATTTCTGGAAATGGAGGATTCATAGAAATATAGAGAAGTGATTATAACAATGGAATTTGCAGGTAGCAACATCATAGCTAGAAAAGAGTAAGGATACTTGGGGTCAAGCAATCCTTTTAATGGCACTTAAATGAACCTCACCTATGTAAATATCAATATTTAGGAATATCTGGGTTATGTTTACAGGGTTAGCCTTTCTTCCCAGGTTTTATTTTTCTAGGTTTCTCAACAATAAATATATTCTTAGCAAATAAATATATAACATATGGAATTTCTTAGTAGCTATTTTGATATGGGTCAAATTTTCTCACAACAATAATATACTGATACTTTTACTCTGAATAAGATATGTTTGATGATATGCTTTGTTGCTAGAAGTTCACTGCTGGAGGACGTGAAAATAATACAGGAAGCACAGAAACATTTCTCCCAAGAAGAGTCTCTTTTTAGGATCCTCAGTGGTACTTTCTTCCCTGACCGTTTTTTCCAAGCCCTGAATGTCAGTGAAAGGGCCCCGCTCCACATATGCAGAAGTCAGGTATACAGATTGGCCCCAGAAACAGTGCTCATTTGTTGGGCCACTGGGCACCAGGAAGTAATCTCCTTCCATTTCACTCTTCTATTCCTTTTTGTGTGCTTGTTTTATGTTCCTTCTTTCAACAGGATGAGTTCATTGTCACCTCAGTTCACATGGTAGAAAACACAGTTACACCCTGGTGTCCACCCCTTAATTCCAGTTCTAAGTCATGGGGTCTGGAAATTGGGATTCTCACTGGACTGGAATGGGTCTGGTGCCTACTCTTGTCCAAGCTAGCTTGGCTGAGGCTAAAGAACCATGTTTGACACACATGGCCATTGGGAGCTCCCTGTGACTAAGGCAGGAGGTGGAAGGCAGTTCTGGAAAAGAGGACTGAACATACAATCTGGTAGGCATCTGCTATCACAGCCATCTTTATTTAACAAAAGGTTTTCTAGACATTAACCAAAGGCCTGCTTTTGAGAAAAAGTCAATTCTTTTTCATCCCAACATACACACAGAAAGGAAAGAAGGAAGGAAAGAAGGGAAGAAGGGAGGGAGGAAGGGAGGAAGGAACTGACACACATTTCTGTCTCATGTTGTAGGGACGTATGTGTGCCCATATACAGAAATGCATGTTGTCAGAGATACCAAAGTATAAACATGTTCTCTTGAGGAGCCAGCATATGAGCTTTTCAACACAGACACCCCCTTCAAAAATTTCCCAAGAAAAGCAGTTAATTTCAGGTTTTAGGAAAGAACAGAGATCTGTTAATAATATTCATGATAATAAAGTTCAACAAATATAACATTCTGGCTCAAACCAAATGCCTCGTAGGGAAAAAAGTGCTAAAATGGCTTGATTGGGGTTTTAATGAGAAATTTTTCTCCTCAGCTCCACCCTCTACCCTTGTTCTCCACCCCCAGTTATTCCCTCCAGCCATCCAGTCAAGAGCCCTGTGCTGTGCAAAACCCAGAGCATGTTGGTAATTCAACTTGACCAATTAATTTGCTGCACTTTCTCATCCTGCTCAGCAGGACCTCTCTTTTGCAGGCTGCTGAAAACCTAACAATGCACCTCTCTGTTGTGAATATGTAATGGTGTGTTTACAAATCCTAAGGGCTACAATATTCCCTCCTTGAGTACATGTTATGGAGGCTAGAGCATGTCTCCTCACACTTGTATGTGAGTAAATCCTTATGTGACAGTAAAATGTGAAACAGGAATCCCCTCTTCAAAGAGAAAAAGCAAAACCCAGGGGATACAGGAAATGTTGAGACCCACTGACTTAACATATGTAGATACTCCCTCTGCCTCTGGTTCCTCCCTGCTGAGGTTGCCATCATACTGTAGATCCCCATAGAGGTTTTAGAAATTGAGTTGGTCCATTAGTTCAATATGTATTGGGAGCTCCTAATGCTAGATCCCCATGTGGGGTAAACAGGAGAAATCTACCAGGTATAGATCCTTCCTATGGAACTCACAGTCCAAGTCTAAGTACAAAGGGAAAGTGTGACAGATTTAAGGGAAGATGTGAGGCTGAGGATAATTAAGTACCAAATAAGTATCACTAATAGTGAGTGCTGTTTTTAGCCACAGTTCAGCATAAAAGAGGAAGGAAGGAGGAGAATTGGATTTTTTTTGCCTAGTTGGGTATGACAGGTCTGTTTGCCTGGAAGCAGCACGCAGTGATTGGAGGAGGGGAAGGAGTGAATTCTCATGTGAAAACAGGGGCAAATAAAGAGCCCTGGAGGTGCCTGTTTCTAAAAACCAACCTAATTTTACTGTAAACTTTACAGTTAGAAGTTCTGTCATTATTTCAGAGGTTCTCAAACCAGACGCTTTTGAATATGGAAGACTGGGAGTCACTGGTTAAAGGGCTGGCGGCGAGGGTGGCACACAGGGAGAACAGTATGACTGAAGGCACAGGAGCATGACAGCTATGTGAAATGTTCTCCAGGTTTAGAGTGATCCCAGCTCACACGCAAATACCTACGAATTTGGTAAAACTGTCAATAATTAAATTCTCTTGCAAATAATGTCATTTTCACTCCTTGGCCCTGGAATGTTTTCTATTTCCAGCACTGCCCTCTCTATGGCTGTAGAAGTTTATCTAGAGGATAGGCAGTCTTTCCTAGGTCGATCTTGGAATGGCAGAGAAAAAGGAAGTTCTGGATTCCATAGTTTTTGTAGTGTTACTAGTGTCAGGAGAGGGATTCTGGTAGGTTAAACACTCCCAGCTTGTTAACCCTCAACCCACCTATCAGAGGACTCTGGCATCAAAACAAAACAAACTGGAAAACTTAATGGAAACCACTGTTGTCCACTGAGGATGCTGGGAAGAGAGCCATTTATAGCTGCTTTGATGACTGTTGCAATAAGGAAGCCAAAGAAAAAGTAAAGGGCTCTATCACATCATTATGCTGGAGTTCATTATTTTGAAGGGGTTAAAGTGAAAGTAACATTTACTATAAGGATGTCCTTTCTTCACATGCAATAACATCATGATGTCTCTAAGGAGAATTAATGCTTAACTTATCAAGGTGTTCTTTGCAATTACTAAGGAAACAAGTTGGGGGTTACCCAGAATATTTCTTGGTGCAGATCAATATATTAAAATGGAATTGGGCACCCAGTTTTGTTCAGAACTGGAGCTCATCCCCTGCCCTGCTCATGTCCCCAGCCTTCACTGTTTTCAGCTGAGGGTGAGTGTTTGCAAGAAAATAGAAGATGAAGTGGTAGAATCTTTCTTCAGTTGAGTGGTGGAATTTGCAGGGAGAAGGAGTGGCTGTTCCACATTGGGAGATTTGAACAAAAAGACTACAGAAAAGAAGGGGGGTTGGAGAGAGAGAGAAATGTGAGAGAAGTTGCTTCCAGATGGGGCATTCCCTTTGTAGAGGCTTAGCTCAGGAAGATCTCTTTCCCTTCTTTGTAATAAGGGAATAATTAAATTAGACAAAGTAACAATTTCAGTTCCTGCTGTGCTAGTGGGATCTTTTCACACTTAACTCATGCAAAAAAAATGTAATAATAAATAAGATGTCATTTCAATAGTAACAAAACAACATAATATTTAGGAATTGATTTAACAAAGATTACATCAGACCTCTATGGAGAAAAGCTTTAAAACTTTAATAAAAAAGACATAGAAAATGATATCAGTAAATGTCATGTTCTTGGATGAACAAGTTGATATTATGAGGATTGCAATGCTCCTCACATTAATATATAATCTCACTGTACTCTCAATCAAAATTCCAGTTGGATTTTTCTCCTTAGGAACTCAATAATGTGAAAGAATAAAGATTCACAAATAGCTAATCAAATCTTAAGAAACACAAAAATAAAAAGGGAGACTTATCTATTTGGATATTAAAACATACATCAAAACCGTAGTACTACAAATAGTCTTCAGAAACAGACATCTAGACCAAATGGAACAGACTAGAAAGCTGAAAGACAGAGCTGCTTGAGTGGGAGAAGATATTGATAAAGGATTAGTAGGTAGAATATGCAAAGAAGGCCTGCAGGTCAATCCAATAGTAAAACAAACAAAAGGTAGGAACAGGAATTTTAGAAAGGAAAAAACTTGAAAGGCAATCACTAAATAAAGAAATGCCCATATGTACTAGTAACCAGATAAATGTAAATAAGAACAGTGAAATTTTGCTTTATACCAATTGAGTCTTGACAAAAATTAGAAAACTGAATGATGCGAACTGGTGATGGAGAATGGGATCTGGGATATATATCGTCTCGCATACACAGCTGGTTCAGTCTAGACTGATAGGTAATTATTTCCATGAGTAATCTGGCACTACTTAGGTAAATTAAATATCTGTATAAAATGTAACCCACATATTCCATGACTAGGTATATGTCCCTGATAAAACTTCACCTTGGTCTGGATGGGGGAATATATGAGAATGTTCATATCAATATATTGACATATTATTGTGTTGACCAAGAAACTACTTGTCTATCACCAGGAGAATTACCAGGTAAAATGTGATAGATGTACACCATCTATTTAAGTGCTCTGCAGTAATTAGAAACAATGGATTAAATGTACATGAACAACATGGATTCTTTTAAAAGCAGAATGCTGACTGAAAAATTTGTAAGAAAGAATCAAATATGCCACAAACCATTCTGCATGTTAAAAACATATGAACATCAAAGAGAAATAAAGACTGTGCAAGAAAACATACAGACAAAAAGATGGATGTTAAACACATTAGAATAATTGCCTATGGGGAAGAGTTAATGGAGTAGTAAATGGGGATGAAGGAGAGAGATTAAAACCCCCCCAGAGAGACAGACAAGAGAAGGACCCAAAGGTGATAGCATGCCCAGAGCTATCAAGTATGATATATCCATCAGTGCTCCACATCTAAGGGTAAAGAAGGGTTTAACTGACCCACCAGTAAGGAACTCCTTAAACGTCCATCAGAGATGGGTGATGAAGACCAGTAAGCCAGGAAGTATCTGGGGGCAGCTGACAACCACCCAGTCATCTTTGGGGCAAAGAGAGAGAACAGTCTGTGAAGGAGCTGGCACCAGACTAGTCAGGAATTAATGAGTAGAATCAGCAGGCATTAAAGCAGTAGCTGAGAAAAATTCCCTCCAAGTATGAAGGGCACTAAGAGTGAATTCCTTGAGCGTTCTCCATGGTTATCTTTAAGGTGGAAATAAGGCCACTCTTGCGTACTAAGATTAAAAATCAGAATATACAAGAGAGAGAAGAAAGTGTGAGTGCCTGGTGAGTGGGACTGGGGTGGGTGTTGAGTAGAGGCAGCAGGTAGAGGAGGCTAGGCAGCCAGGAGAAGCCACAGGAGGACACAGGCAGGGTATAGCATGGGGACCACTAATGATCAGGGGATGAGCCACAGAGAAGAAGGAAATGAAAGTGTCCAAGAATTGTAGGCTTGTGAAGGGCTGGATGCAATGTTATAGTTACTGATCAAGGGCTATGTGGTCCTGCCCTGCCCTGGAGTTCTTTCCTTGCTTTCACTTTTCTGTCACACAAGACTTGAACAACTCCAAGTAGACCTGACCTGAGTGGCATCCTGACTGGGCACTCTTCAGGCCTGTCTGTACAGCAGGACATTACCTGTGGGGCCTCATGTCCCAGGAGAAGACTGATGAGAAGAATGCAGCAAACGTTCACTTGACTGTAGAGTTACATCTTTTCCCTCACACCCTCCTGTGCACATTCCTAAATCTTGTGATGGCCTATTCTCCTTATGGCTATTTTAAATCTTTCCCCTGGCTCCCATCTGCTCAGCAAGCCTTCTCCTCTCTTTCCCTGGAGGCCAGGGGCCTCTGCCCGACCCTGCCCCACAACCCTCAGCACTCAGCTCTTCTCCAGAGTTCTTTGCTGTTCTCTAAACCTCCAATTCTGACAACCCACCTTCTTTTTCTCATATCCTCATGTTGTACTGCAGGGTGGGGAAGAGATGTCAACTATTGTTTTAACTATAGTAACATCGTCATCATGATTTTGACCTTGTGAAAGCTTGGGAAAACCAAGGCTCATGGCATGTGTCATCTAGAGCTAAAATCTCCAGGTTGTGTAGAGATGGGCCATATTTAGGGACAGCAAAAGGGGAACATAGTGTGGAAACTGCATCTCAGCTTGGGCTCTGTCCTTCTGCTGTCTGCCTGACAGCTCCCACCACACTAACTTCAGTGGAATGTATTGTCAAGTGCAAAAGTTCTGTGTGTCTGGGTATACCCAGACTTTGTGTATTTTTTGTGTCTCTGTGTTTCAAAAACATTTCACTTTAATAACAAAGAGGCTTGTTGTTGCTAGGAGGTTTCAAAAATATATCATTGATGGAGACAAGCTCCACCAAATGCCCTCTTGTTTTTGCCGATGTGAATCAGGATGACCTTTTCACCCTCTTCAAGAGGATATTTATAAGAACCAGACATGACCCACATGTTGGAGAGATAACATGAGAGGAGGCCAAGCGCAGATGTAAAGAGGTAGAAAGCACTCCTCTCTCTAGAATAATATTTGTGAAAATGCTCCTGTAGCTGTTATATTTTTCTAGTGGATCTTTGAAAGAAAGGGTGTTCTCTGCCTAGCTGTACACACACAGACACACACACACACACACACACACACACACACACACACATTTTTTGTTTCTGTATTTCCCTAGCAGAAGTCAGAAGCTTAATCCCATGATCTTTAGAAAGAAGGAAGTGAAGATCAGTTGGGCCTGGTTAAGGCAGGGAATATTTTTAGTGGCCCGAAGAAGAGGGCCTGGAGACACTGGCTGGCTGTGTGGGGAGGAACAGAGTTAGATGTGTCTTCGTTGGCTCAGGCTGCCATAGCAAAGCACCACAGACTCAGGGATTAAAAAACAGATATTTATTTCTTACGATCTGGAGTCTGGCAGTCCAAGAGCAAGAGATCAGGATGTTAACAAATCAAATTCTTGTTAGTGAGGGCTTCCCTTTAGGCTTGCAGATGGCCCACTTCTAGCTGTGTCCTAACATGGACTTTCCTTGGTGGTCAAAGAGGGTGGGGGCTGGGAGGAGAGAGAAGGAGAGAGAGAGAGAGAGAGAGAGAGAGAGAGAGAGAGAGAGAGAGAGAGAGAGAGAGAGAGAATAGCAGAGAATCTACTTTTCTTATAAAACCAATAATCCCATAATGAGGGTCCCAATCTTTTATTACCTCATCTCAACCTAACCATATCCCAAAGGCCCCACCTCCAAATACCATCACGCTGCAGGTTAGGGCTTTAACATAGAAATATTCACCCTAGTTCACCCTGGTAGTCTGAGAAGTTCTCAATGCCCAGGCTGCCAATAGCTGCCTGTGCTGGGTCAGGTCCACTCTCAGGAAACTCCCCTTCCTGGAGGTGACTATCACCTTCCACAGGCTGAAAGTCTCATAAACTGCGTGGGCAGAGAGAGGCAGAAACATTTTCTAAGAAAGCTAGCTTAAGGGCTCTACTGTTCTACAAAAATGTATGGGCTTTGATTTTAAAGAAGGTCAGTAAGTATCAGAGCTTTCTAGTTGACCACCCACCTCCAATGCACTTATACTTAAACATTTTTTCTATCATTTTTAAAAATATATTTTTTGATTATGCTATTACAGTTGTCCCATTTTTCTCCCTTTATTCCCTTGCATCCTGCACACCCTCTCCCACCCACATTCCCCCACTTTAATTCATGTCCATGGGTCGAACATATAAGTTCTTTGGCTTCTACATTCCCTATACTATTCTTAACTTCCCCCTATTTTCTACCTACCATTTATGATGCTTATTCTCTGTACCTTTTCCCTCTCTCTCCTCCTCCCACTCCCCTACTGATAACCCTCCATGTGATCTCCATTTCTGTGATTCTGTTTCTCTTCTAGTTGTTTGCTTAGTTTTTTTAAAGGTTCAGTTGTTAATAACTATGAGTTTGTTGTCATTTTACTGTCCATATTTTTAATCTTCTTTTTCTTAGATAAGTCCCTTTAATATTTCATAAAATAAAGTGTTGGTGATGATAAACTCCTTTAACTTGACCTTATTTGGGAAGCACTTTATCTGCCCTTCCATTCTAGATGATAGCTTTGCAGAATAGAGTCACCTTGGATGTAGGTCCTTGCCTTTCATGACTTCAAATACTTCTTTCCAATCCCTTCTTGTCTGCAAGGTTTCTTTGGAGAAATCAGCTGACAGTCTTATGGGAACTCCTTTGTAGGTAACTATCTCCCTTTCTCTTTCTGCTTTTAAGATTCTCTTCTTCTCTTTAATCTTGGCTAATGTAATTATGATGTGCCTTGGTGTATCCTTCCTTGGGTCCAACTTGTTTGGGACTCTCTCCCGAACTTCTCGGACTTCTGGACTTCTGGAAGTTACATTTCCTTTGCCAGGTTAGGGAAGTTCTCCTCCATTACTTTTTCAAATAAGTTTTCAATTTCTTGCTCTTCCTCTTCTCCATCTGTCACTCCTATGATTCAGATGTTGGAATGTTTAAAGATGTCCTGGAGGTTTCTAAGCCTCTCCTCATTTTTTTTTTAATTCTTGTTTCTTCATTCTGTTCTGGTTGAATGTTTCTTTTTTCCTTCTGCTTCAAACCATTGATTTGAGTTCTGGTTTCCTTCCCTTCACTCTTGGTTCCCTGCAGATTTTTCTTTATTTCATATAATGCAAACTTCATTGTTGCCTGGGTCTTTTTCATGCTGTTGCAGCACCCAGTAAGTTCCTGGCGTATCCTGATTACCAGTGTTTTTAACTCTGCATCTGATAGGTTGGCTATCTCTTCATTGCTTAGTTGTATTTTTCCTGGAGCTTTGATCTTTTTTTTTCATTTGTGATATTTTTTTTTTGTCTTGCCCACCTGTTAAGTGGTAAGGGGTAGAGCCTTAGGTGTTCATCAGGGCAGGGCAACCTATGTCAATTCATTGTCATGCTGTATGTGGGGGCAGAGTAGGAGAGGGAGCAATGCCATTTGCTCCTCTCTCTTCTGGTTTTTGGTCACTTCCCCCACTACCCACAATCAAATTGGGCTTTTCTGGTGCTGATTCCTGGGTGGGTGGGTTTGTGTATGTTCTGAGACCCTGTTGGTCTGTCCAACTACTCTCCAGTGAGGCTGGGTGTTTCTCCCACTGCCTTCTCAACTCCCACAGGTGTTTTCAGTCAGAAGCTTTGAGGCTTTATTTCCCTGCATTGGAACTCCGGGTTGTGAAGTCTGTCTCTCTCCCCAGTTGTTCCTCCCTGTTTATCTGCACAAAAGTGTGGGACTGCCCGGTCTGCAAGCTGACGCCTCGCCAGGTCTGCCAGCTGCCACCTTGCCTCGAGTCCTCTCCATCCCGTTGCCTGTCTCCGTCCCTCCTACTGGTCTGGATAAATGTGTTTTGTTTAACTCCTTGGTTGTCGGACTTTCATACGGTTCAATTTTCTGACAGTTCTGGCTGTTTTTTGTTTTTAAATTTGTTGTCCTTTTGGTTGTGTGAGGAGGCACAATGTTACTTAAACATTTTTAAATGACTCTTTTTATTACATTAACTTAATATCTAATATAATGTAATATGTAATGTAATATAGATTTTAAATTTCATATCATTTGGATTTTCAAAATTTAAATTTTTTATTTCATCAAAGTATTTGTCTTGCTATCATGTGGAAAACTTACCTATCCATTTAACCAAATTCCTATTTCTCTTTTGCATCCATTTCTCCTTCCCCTTTACCTGATGGTACAAAGCATTGTGTAGAATTAGTTATTTCTTTACAATGCTTTATGAGCATTGTTGTAAATTATTTTATTTTTAATTTCTCCTTAGTGTATATTTGAAAGAAGAAAACTGGACTGTGCTTGTAGCAACTGTTGCTTCTTGTCACCTTGAGTTTTGCAGAGGAGGAGGAGGGCAGATCTGCTCCTAGGGAGATGCCAGGGCAGAAGATGGTGGTGACAGAGGCTGTATGGCTCCTTTGGTGGCTCCAGCGCTATGGCAGCTGGCACGTCATCAGTTTGATTACCTCTCCCTTCAAGGCACTCACCCCACTGAGGCTGGCTAATGTGAGGAGGGGAAGAAGGCCAGGAGCAGGGAGAGTTCATTTTTTTAGTAGCTGGACAAAAAGTCTCTTTGTTTTATTTTCCTTTTTTCTTGGAGTCATATAAAAGCTTCAAGTTGTTTGTGAGCGAGTGTCCACAGTAACCTCAGACCACATCTTGGTAGCTTGAACTTCAGGAGCCAAACCTCACCATTTCAAAATGTGCGAGAGGGCTGTGCGAGAGGGCTGTCCACACTGCCTCCACCGAGGGAGGTTCTGTACAAAAGGCATAATGGTCTTTGCAGCATTAATGCCTTATTTGCTTTGAGTAGATACAGAGATTTGCAGTTTTTGAAAACAAATTCAATTAACACCCCTTTCTTTGAGGGTATTCTTTTTTTCCTTGCCTTCAAAAGTCATTTGCCCTGTCTGTTTACAACAGATTCTTCCATAGAGGCACTTGGGGAGTTTCCCTTCAGCCCTGTACTGCTCCACGGTGAAAGAGGTAGTAAAAGTAAGTCTTTTTCTATCTACATATTCAAATTTATAGAAGGAAAGTGCCAAATTATCCTTCAGAATGTTGTAAGACCTGATTTGACTCCAAATTGAACTGTGGGAAGAAACAGATGGGCAAAGAAAAGAGGTCCTTTTTCAATGAAATCCTTTTTTCTATCAAGGGTCTTCTACAGAAAACCATCGCCCCCCCCCCCCCATTCTCAAGGATGAGGCAATTCCAGGAAAGCCCCACCCAGCTTATCTGTGGAAGCAGTCTGCTGTAGGAACAGATATACTGCCTGATTATGGCATCATAATTGGTTTTGAAAACACACTGGCACAGTGGCAGTGAGCCAAATACTCCCTTCCCTGAATTGCCTTTCATTTTAAAAGGCTGATTCCCTATTTAAAGTTTTTTTTCCTGTCTGCGTTCCCCAGACTTTTTCTGAAGAGGCAAAATATCCCCAATGTTTGGGTCCGAGCCACAACCAGCCTGCCCTCTAGGGAAAGAAGACTGAACTCAGCTTGCTGGTTTTTACAGCGGGATGGAACTGACCAACAATCACATGTCTTGCCTGGAGCCGGCTTAAACACGAAGCAGATTGAAACATCATCAGACTTTCAATGTCACGGTGCTGGGTCCAAAGTCCAATAAAAATAGAGAAAAATATCTTTTGAAGTCATAGGAAACATATGGGGGTATGGGTGTGTGTGTCTTGTTTTACGGTTTCATTGCAACAAGTAATGTGGTGGGTAACTTTGGGGTTTTGCAACTGTGGGGGTTATGGACAAGCCACTCCAAGATGTGCTTCAGTGGTATGCAGATTACTCTAAGCTGAAGGCAATTTTAGCTTCAGGCTCAAGAGAAACTTTGGCCCCTTCCTTTAACTACTACCTATAAGGCAGAGCAAACTTCAACTTACTAAACATCTGTTCTTTTTATCCTGCAATTACCTGTTGTAGCCCCAAAGTGCATTGCCTCATCTCTCGATCAGGATGTCTTACATATATCAACCCCCATTTGTATTGCTGAACCTCTCATGCATGTGGGGTTTCCATACATATGAATGTATTAATTTTTTTTGTGAATGTCATGTATCTTTGATTATTAGACCAGCTAGAAGAAACTTGAGAGTGGAGAAAAGTTTGTTCCTCTCTTATACTTCCATCCTGGAAGCCCCCCCTTCACCCTCAAGCATTTCCAATCCACGTGACATTAATGTCTCCTCTCTCTGTGATAAGGGGGAATCTGGTGTGGGAGTGAGGCTTGCTTTCAGTCTTGGTGACTGAGATTAGTGTGTGGAAGAGACATGACATGATGTTAATATTGTATAGGCACAAGAGAGTTTTATTATGGTTGTGGTTTGTGTGTGTGTGTATGTGTGTTTAGAAAGAAAGATAAGAGAAAGAATTCACATTCTCCAGAATAGAAGTTTGGCCTTTGTTTTAGCTTTTGAATTATAAGGAGTTGAATACAGCTGGAAAGATGAACATGACTGGCAAAACTGAGATTAAGTAAAATCTGTGAGGGGCGTAGAATGCTTTATACACATTGCACATTGGCAGTGTTTATTCATTGGATGCACATTCTAGAATATGTTCTTTCTCTCACTCAAACTTACTCATTCTACTTTTATGTGTACTTTTCTCCTTCCCTCTTCCCTTTCAGAAATCTTACTTGGACCAGCCTACTGGAGATGTATAAGCAGGATACCTCTCAAGATCATAACTGTTTAGATAAGCAATTTTCAACCTTTTCCATCTCATGGCACACATAAAATAAACTAAAATTCTGAGGCACACCAAAAAATATATTTTTTGCCAATCTGACAAAAAACATAGGTATAATTTTGATTCATTCATATCTAACAGCTCTTGCTGTGTTGGCAGTTGTCATTTTTTTATGTGACAATCTAAAGGCAAAGAGGCCAGTCCCCTGACTAAATAGTCAGGTATTGGGTGTTTTAAATTTTTTTGTGGCATACCAGTTGAAAATTTCTGGTTTAGATCAAAGGGCATAGCTATTCCCTAGTGTTAACAATGGGATTATTTAACAAGAAATCCTTGTCAGTGTGTCAATGTGACACAAGGGATGATGTCACACTTGTGAAAAATAAGTCAAGAGTCCCTCACCAGCTTCAAAACTGGAAATACTTTTTCTATTACAAATACTATTACTAATAGAAATTCTATTTCTAATACAAATACTATTTGTATCTTCCTGATTGGAAATGACACCTGAAAATGTTTTTTAATTCTCACAGAAGGACATTTTCCCATTGCTTTTAGAGAGAGAGGAAGGGAGAGAAGAAAGGAGAGAAGCATCAATGTGAGAAACAAGCGTTGATTGGTTGCTCCCCCATATGCATTCTGACTAGGGATTGTATGCACCTGGACCAGGGATCGAACTGGCAACCTAGGATGTGCTGTGACCAGAAATTAAAAATTGAACCTGCATCCTTTCAGTTACAGGATGATGCTCCAACTGAACTGGCCAGGGTGACACATGAAATTTTTCTCCTGCTAATTTTGTACTGTGATTTTGCATGAGGTTGCTCATTAGAAAACCTTAGCTACAAGGTTGCTTTTCCTAAACACTGGAACCATCCATGTCTTCCAACACTGTACCATTCAAGACCCCTTTTCCACCAAGGCACAGAAGGAGATTTGCTTTGCTACAGAATTTGGCAATTTCAAAATATTTAAATCCTTTCTGCTGTTTATACTTTTCTGATTCAGGAGTGGCTGGAAATATTGAGAATATATATCCCTTTGGATTTTGCAGAAGCTAACTTGTTATAGAAATTCTTGTGAATTTGTCACAGATGACAATTAGCCTGAAAAGTAAAGACCAAAACCCACAGCTGCTGTAAAATGAATTATGTAAAATGAATGAATGTATCTGTTCCAGAGGCATATCCCAGGATGGATTTTAGCATTTTAAAAACTTTGCAAGCCTTACTGAGTCTTCAAATTCTGTGGAGGCTAAAAAAAAATGTCTCCTTCCACCTTGTAAGTTCTCCTAGCTGGGCTAATAATCAAATCAACAGAGACAGATAAACACGAGAAAATCAAACTTGAATACGTGCACATGGGGAATTCAAAGAAGCACGAGAATTCCAAAGACAGTGAGGTAAAATTGGGTATATATGTCATATTGGACAAAGGAGAAAGCACGGGTGGAAGTCTGAGCTCTGAAGGAAGAAGGCAATTTACAGGTAGTTGATGAGGAGCAGGAGCACACATGCAGGTAAATGTTTGCTAGGTAACCCAGAAACAATGAGACACAGATGGGGATCTAGTAAACAGGCCCTACCATCCCCCATAATCAGCTCAAATTAGGCTGCTAAGGCAAACATCTGAAGATTTCCTTCCTGTAGTAGGTCTTTCCCTCTGTCTCTTATGCAGGAAAGGGGGGTGGGTCAAAGGTTCTTTCAGAGTCTCATTTTTTACCCTTCAACAACTAGCTTAAAAACAATATCCCAATAGGCAGCTTTAGGGTGGCAGAAAGTTCGATCCCATTCAATTCTCTGTCGTGTCTTCCTGTCTGGGCCTGGAAGAGAGTTTGTGACTGAAGGAGGCACACTTGTGAAGAAACATCTTGAATGTTTTTCACAATCAGTTGCTCCTCAAACTTCAATGTGCATATGAATCATTTAGGCATCTTGTTAACATGCTGATTCTGATCTCTCAGATTTGGGATAGAGCCCAAGGTTCAGCATTTATAACAGTTTCAGGTGCTGGTCATGAGCCAGCCATAGTTGGAGGCCTCTGTGGTCAGCTCTCATTTCCTGATTGGCAGTGGAGGGGACTTGAGCATGGAATGAGCATGATACAAACTTGCTGAAAAATTTGTTCTGACTGCTCCCACCTGTACCAGCATTCTACTCATTTGCAGGCCCTCTTCAAAAGTATTTAGAATAAATTAAATGATGCTGTACTCTTGCACGAGCCAGAAGTGTGGGAGATAGGATAGAGACAGGTTACAGAAGAGAATGGGATCAGGCAGATACAGAGAAAGATAAAGACAGATGGCGCAGACAGAAAGTCCCTCCTGTAATTCCTGACACTTCTCTATCTCTTCCATCCTTTCCTCTCCATTTCAATTTCTTTCTTTTTTTTTCATCTTGTTTCCCTCATTGCTTTTCTGTCTGTTGTGAGATAACAGAATCATTTCACTCAAGTTCAGAGGCAAATGGGGACTTATGAAAAAAGTGGACTGGACTGGGAGCCAGGAGAGCCACATCCGAGTCCCAGCTCTGCTGCTAGGTGCAGCTGGGCCAGTATAACTTGGCATTACTGGACCTGTTTTATTTTTTGTTTGGTTAGATGATCTCTAGACCCTTCCCAGCTGTGCACCACTATAATTTACAATCCATGTCAATGTGCTTATCTGTTACTTGAGGCAAGTCTGTTCAACTTCAATGTAAATAAGTTAACTGTAATGTCAGGGTACCGGAGTGCATAATTCCCATTTCCACCGGGCATGTAAATGTGTGCTCAGGAAGCTTTAGAGTGAGGGTTGTGTTCCTGGCCCCACCCCAGCATCATTGGAACATGTATGTGTGAGGCTGTCTGAACAACCACCCTCCGGGATTTCTCAGAATTGAAAATCTATCCTTCTGTAGGGCTTCACAGCCTTTGCCATTCTGGCAGTTTTAAAAGATTACCATTATACCAATATAATAATAATAATTATTCATATTATGTGAGGGGTAAATCCTTATCTTATATCCCCCTGAGTCAGAAAACTCACTTGGAAGCCTTGAAAGCTTGACATTGTGAAACCTGTTTTTACTATTGATATAAGGTCCTTGCTATTTCTTGGGGGAAAAGGAGGAATGAATAGAAGGGCATACTAGTTAGGGGGATGGAGTTGATGGAGGGAGGGGTTGTTGACTCATTAACTTTCTTATGTTTTTTCCTTGAGTTGTTTGACTTGCAAGTGTAATAGTAAACAAGTAATCATATATAAAAAACCAAGCAGAAAGGAAAACAGAGAAACTGTTCAGTATCCGAGAGGGTTAGGCCTGTCTGTAACTCATCGGGTGAGTGGTGGAGACACTAGGGTATAAAAACAGTTTGTCACCTCCAGGAATAGATTTCACTGGCTTCTACTTATATCTGAGTCTTGAGCCTGTAGAGAAAATAAAGCCAGTTGGTTGAGAAGTTGAAATTATTGTGAACTATTTGATAATGATGCAGAGAACAGGGTATACCCAACATAAGTAGTGGTGTTCTGAGATTGCTTCTTCGGGAAGGGTGATGTTACAGAACAACAAGGTGGGGTCTAGGCAATATACTCTTACCCGAAAGGAACCCCCAGGTTTGGTATGTCCATCGCCTATAGGAAAGATGTCTCTCAATGCCAGAGATTTGTGAAAAGGAAAGGAAATGTTTATTTAATGCTATACAAACTTAAAGTAGTGACCTAATGTCTTCATCAAAATCCCAAAGTCCCTTAAAACACTCACAAACATGCACAGTCCTTCCTTCCCCCTTTGCCCAGTCTGGGGTACCATATCTCAGGAAGAGAAATAGAAGTCCTTGGCTCAGGCAGCCCCCAGTTCTTCCCAGTAATCTATCTTGGCTTGGAGACCTTCATTGGTTCTCGGCACCCTCAGCTGTGTCGCCGGGATCTCTGCTAAGGCCAGGTGGTGATGTGGTTTCCCCTACTAATGCTGTGGGGGTCCCCACTCTGGCAAAGATGAGTGGTCCTCTCTCCATTGCTCCAGCCACACGGTCCTCTCTCCCCCAGGGCCATGGGAGTCCCCACTCAGCCAAAACCACGTGCTTCTCTCTTGCAATGGTTGCCGTGTCTGGGTTTTAAATCCCTGTGCCAATCTTCCTCTGCAGCCCCATTTCCGACTCCTCCCACACTCAGCCACACTTGCCATCAATCTCACATCCTTTCCAGCTTTTCTGGCTGCCATCGTGGGTCTGGGCAGGTGTGGCCCCATGTCATGGAGCCAATCTTCTCCGAGCTCCCACGCAGGCACTGTAACTCGGGGGACCTGCCCCCCAGTCATATCTTGGGCAGTGGTTGGGGGAATCCCTTTCCATCCCCCTGGCCCAGAGCATGGCCACAGCTATTTAGCATATCTAAGCGACCAGCCATAGGCTATAGGTATGTTAAATGGCCATGCCATGGATTAGCTGCAAAGCTGTTGCTGCACAAAACAGCCCTGCATGTTCTTGCTCTGTGTGTCACTTCCCCCAACTCACACCTGTGGGGGAAGGGTTGAAGACATCTTAAAATCTCTTGGACACCTTGAGTTCTGGATTCCATTTTAAATGCCCATTTGGGGTTCCCCCTCTTGGCTGCACCCTGCAACAGTGATAAATGCTTAATAGTCTTCGTGGGCTTAGTGTTGTCAAATTCACAGGTCAGTGCCCACCCAGGTCTCTTAGCCAGTAAGGGCCCCTTCTCTAGATCGCTCATAGTAAAGAACACATGAGAGATAGAGCAGTCTAAACCTGGAAGGCCTAAACTTATTGCCTTTGATATTCTAACAGCTGCCTAGTGAAGATGGCAGCCCCCTATTAATTATGCAAAGCATTCCTGTGAGAATGGGTATCAGAGTCACCACTAACCTTTACTGGACTTCAGCCTTGATCCTTGAACTTCAAATTGCATTCACAAATGAGCAGCTAGCCAAACTAAACATGTCAGTTGGGAAATCAGTTTTCCAGAATCGGTACTTCAGAGAACTTTAAGTACATTTTTGGAGGTAGGAGGTAGGCACAATATACACAATGGAGAAATGTTGTTTGGATGTAGTTTTGCTGTGATTTTCTTATATTTATTTTTCTAGGAAATATGAGGGGTTTGTATGAGACCTCCTAAGCTAGCTGCCCTTGCTGATATCGCTTTTAATGGTCTCCAAATTGTCATTCAGATGTAGTCTATATTTATTCATCTGATATGAGGAGGCTTGGAAATTTATTGGTTGAATACACCATCCTGATTTATTTCCTTGCCTACCTGCCTTTCCCACCATCTATTCAATGAAATGTGGGGTTGCTGTTTTTTTAATGCAGAGGCCACAAATGTAAAAATGGACAGCAAGTCAGTTTGAGGAAAGTGATGATGCCGTCCATCTCTGCCACCATCTCCCCAGTCTGAACCTAGTTTTGCTGTCCATTTACAGTGGCCTCTTAACCAACCTGCCTGCTTCCACTCTTGCCCTTTCCACAGAAGTCTTCTCAATGCAGCCAGAGAAATTGCTTTGAATTGCAGATCAGACAGTGTCTTTATAAATTACTTCATCATAAATTACTTTAATGGCTTTGCTTTTGGGTTCCTGAACCCAACTTCCAACATTTGTGTGGGGTTCCCCACACCAAGAAGCAATTCTTAGATGCCAGCAGGGCGTCTGAGAATTCAGGGTAGTTCTGATACTACCCTGAGATAGCATAAGAATCCACAGGTTAATGATTTAGTCACACAAGACTGATCCCCGGGCCCCAACTTCAGACACCAGTCTCAAGCTCAGTACCTGTGCTTTGGACCAACTGGCTACAAACTGGAGGTTCCAACAACCCCCTCCCACTCAGGATACCACTTGCAAGTCAAGGTTGTTACCTGTACTTCTGACTGACTAGCTATAGGTCAGAGGTTCCAATGACTCCCTCCCTGCTCAGGTTCAATTAATTTGCTAGAGCAGCTTATAGAACTCAGAAAAAAAAATTTACTTACATTTGCTGGTTTAGCATAAAAGAGTATAATAACGGATACAGATGAACATCCAAAAGGAGGAGAAGCACAGGGTAAGGTATGTGGGAAGGGGCATGGAGCTTCCATGTCCTCATCAGGTGCACCACCCTCCCAGCGTCTATTTCCATGTGCTCACCAACCTTGAAGCTCTCTGAATTCCATACTTTTGGGCTTTTATGGAGGTTTCATCATGTAGACATGGTTGATCTTTGGCTCTACTTTTAGCCCTTCTTCCTTCTAAGAGACTTGGGGATGTTCCAAGCTTGTAATCATGGCTTGATCTTTGCTGTGACCAGCCCTCATCCAGGAACCCACACAGTCACATCATTAGAACAAAAAACACCCCTATCACCCAGAAAATTATAAGGGTTTCAGGAGCCTGTGTCAAGAACCAGGATCAAAGACCAAACATTAGAACAAGAGATGCTTCTAGTATTCTTATCACCTGGGAAATTACAAGGGTTTCAGGAGCTCTGTGCCAATATATATATTTTCCATTAGCTCACATTTCTCATTGCCATTTTGAAATTTTTATTGTTATAAATATCTGTGAATTCATTGTCCACAAGGACTGGAATATTAACAAGAATGTTCATCTACTTATGCATTGAGCTCCATCCCATAATGCTGCTAACTCACTGTTCTGAGCTTTATATTTAATTATTACCCTGCTTTATTTAAATAGGGTTTTATTACCTTAATGTATTCATAAAAAGTGTCCTGTTAAATTTTAGTTACCTTAAATATTATGAAAACTTTATCATTCTATGTGTTATCTTCTGAGACTTTCTTTTTCATTTAATAATATCTTGCTAAGATTCATCCATACTGTTGCATGTGGGTATAGTAGATTTGTTTTAACTACTTTATATTTTATCGTGTGACTACGCCATGATTAGTTTTGCTGGTGCATGGGTGTTTTGGGTGCTTCCAGAGTTTTGCTAATGGGGGCAGTACTGAGAATATTCTTGTACAACTTTCCACTGCTCTTAGGGTAAAGACAAAGTCCATCATGTGGCCTCCAAGTGTCTGCAGTGTCTGGCCACAACCAAACTCTGTACTTTCACCTCATTTCTCATTTTCCTCCCTTTCTGGGCTCTGTCATATCATCCTGGCAGAGGAGGCAATAACAAGTAGAAGAAAGTAAGGACGGTATGTTTAAGAAATTGAAAAAGTTGATCTTTATTTTCCCTTCTCCTTGTTAACTTCAACACTTCCTAAAAATCCCAAATCAATCATAATCTATACTTTGGCATACCTTACTTGATATCCCAGAACAGGAAGTCAACTCACCTACTTTGTGCTCCATGTGCCTCCTCCTTAAAATGGTTGCTATAGTTATCATTTTTAATACACTGAATTTGGATGACTATTTAATTAATACCTGTTCTCTGGCTGGACTCTAAGCTCTGAGAGCAGAGACTGTTATTGTTCACAGGTGTATTTCCAGGACCTGGCACAGTGCTTGCCACATAGTAGGAGCTCAATATATATTTTCAAATGAGTAAAGCAGTAATTCACAAAGACTTAGGGAAGTGATTGAAAATGCAGGGAGACCACGTAACAGGATCCAGTAGGCTTCTTTCTCAAACCTCTAGAGCAGGACTTGGTGAACTTTTTCTGTGCAGGGACAGGTAGTAGACATTTTAGACTTTGCAGGCCATGTGGTCTGTGACAAAATTAATCAATGTTGCTATTGTGTCACATGAGCAGCCATAGGTAATATGTAAATAAGTGAACATGGCTATATTTCAATAAAACTTTACCTAAGGCCCTGAAACTTGAATTTCATATAATTTTAATTTTTGTGTATCATGAAATGTGATTCATGAGCTCCAAAATGTGATTCTTTTGATATTTTTCAACCATTTAAAATTATGAGAAAATTTCTTAGTTTACGGGCTGTACAAAAGCAGGTGGTTGGCAGAATTGGCCTGGAGCTGTGGTTGGCTGACCCCTGCTCTAGAGAAGCCCTGTATCCTTGGCCATCCAGTGACATTGAATCAAGTTCAGCCCTTAATCACTATTTGTACACAGGCTGCCGTGGGAATGGAGAATGAATAAAGGTCCAGAGTAGTGTCTTATTTAAAGATTTAAAAGATAACTTAAAAAAAAAAGGTTTTTTTGAAGAGTTGCCAAATGGTTCTCATCTCCCTCAATCCTTTTATTGCTGTCTTCCTCCTTTGATGTTGAAATGAAAACTCAGGCACTTAAAAGTGCTTCTTAAGACAGCCATGTCATCACCCCAAATTGCATAATGGAGTATCTACACACCCACTCACCTTGCTGTTACTCTCCTGGCTGAGTCATATGGTAAGAGTGAGCGACTGACTGCTTCAACCTGCTTATACTTCCACATACTGAGGTCCCGGCCAGGCTGACACAACATGGTCAGTCTGCCTTTGCATGGATGCTGGTGTGGGTGCACTAACATTCCATGAAACCAGGGAAACAAAGGAAAACCAACCAAACAAGGGCTTCTGCCTTGCATTATTTTTCATATAAAGCCATGTCAACATATCTTTTTTTAAATCTTTTAAAAAAATTTTTAAAGATTTTTTGAAAGATTTTTTTTTATTTATTTTTAGAGAGGGAAGGGAGGGAGAAAGAGAGAGAGAGAAACATCAATGTGAGGTGGCTAGGGGTCATGGCCCACAACTCAGGCATGTACCCTGACTGTGAATCGAACCTGTGACACTTTGGTTCACAGCCTGTGCTCGATCCACTGAGCCATGCCAGCCAGGGCTTCAACATGTCTTTTTAATGTGCAAACCTTGGGAAGTATCCCACACTGTCAATGTGTTATCTTCATTTGTTCACTGAGGTGGGAATATTCATTTATTGGAGTAGGTGTGTATTAGCACAGCTCTGAAAAGAAAGTGGTAGTGTGTGGCTCTGGCATGCACCATCATGGACTAGAGAGAGGAATGCAGCAATAAGGAAGCCAGGGCACCATTGCCCTCTCATGGCCTGAGGTGGCAGGTGACACAGTTCTTTGTCTTGACTTATGGTGTGGAAATTTTTAGCCCTATATGCCCCTGCAATTGGAAAGGTGCTTGAAAGACCGTCTAATTCTGATCTATGTGCTCAAAAACCCATCCAAATCATTTTCTGGTCTCTACTTGAAGGCCGATGGTCTTCAGGTTCTGACTGACCTCTTTTGGTGGGCTGTTCCCTGGTAGGTTTCCCTCACTGAGCAACTGTTTCCCAGGTGAGTGTTAACCCATTTCCTGGTGCAGTTCTTTGAGAGGCCACACCTGGCTAGATGCTATATAATCCTGACCACAGGTAATAGCATACCTATTTCCATGCAAGCATCATCTTTTGCCTAAATTTCTGTACTAACTGGTGTCCCTGCATCTACTCTTGTCCATATAATTCACTCTCAATATATAAACCCAAGTGATCTTTTGAAAGCAGAAATCATATCATATCACTCATTTAAAGTCCTCTAAGAGGTTACATTTAGAATAAAATCCTAACTGCTTGTCCTGTGTTATGTGTTGAACTGTGTCCTCCCAAAAAAGATGTTGAAGGCCTAAGTTCCACAAATATGAACTTACTTGGAAATAGGGTCTTTCAAATGACCAGTTGTAGGTCAGTAGGTAGGCCCTAATCCAATATGACTCCTGTTCTTATAAAAAAGGAAATTTGACTACAGAGGCAGGCATGTGCAGAAGGAAGATGATATAAAGACATAGGGAGAATGCCACCAACAAGCCACCTGAGGCCAAAGCAGGAGAGAGGCATGAAACAGGAGGAACCTCATAGCCTTCAGAAGGAACCAACTCTGTCAATACGCTGATTTTGGATTTTCAGCCTCCTGAACTGTGAGAACAAATTTCTGTTCTTTAAACCACTCAGTTTACTGTGCTTTGTTACAGCAGCTCCAAGAAATTAATATAACTGCTTATAAAGCCTGCATGATCTGGGCCCACCTTCCTCTCTGCTCCCCACTGCCCTCCCTGCAACCCTCGTCCTGAATTCCTGACCCACTGTGCTTATTGCTTCCTGACTGGAGTGACACTGTGGTTGCCCAAACAACATTGGGAAAAGTGGTGGTGGTGGAATTGGTAGTTAGAACCAGAGGCTTTATTGGCATTTAATAGAGAGGAGACAAAGAATTCCAGAAATCCTCAAGTGCATGGAAGTGTCTCACACAATATTAACATTAATGGCCCCAATGAGAATGACTGTACCACACTGGCCTCCATTCAATTCCAAGAACCTGCCCTCTTTCCTCCCAGCCTAGGGCCTTTGTGTGAGCTATTGCCTCTGCCTGAAATGCTCCCCACTTGCTTTTCCCATGGTTTAGACTTCAGCTTAAACATGATCTTCTCAGAGAGGCTTTCCCAGGCTGGAAATTTCCTACTTGTTTATTTACTTTCACATCAGTCTTTAAAAATATTCCTGCATAGATAGCATTATCATTATTTGATTAAAAAAATCCTATTAATTTATTTGTTTTTCTCCTCCCACTGGAAAACCCTGTGAGAACAAGTACTGTATTTGTATACCCAGAATCTAGAGCAGAGCCTTACACATAGTAGGCACTCATATAGAAATGTTAGTTGGATGAATGGAATGAATCATGAGCCATGAAGTAGGAAATCTATGAAAGTCTAGGGGTAAGAGGGAGACAAAAGGACGGAATGAGGAAGAAAAAGGACAGTGAAGTAGATGGTGTTGGCAAAATCCAGTGGGAGACATGTGAAGGCACTGGTAGGACAGCAAATTCAACAGCAGCTGTTCTCAGACCATAAAACAAGAGCGCACAGTTCCTGGAAGAGCATTTGGTGGAGCATTCTTTCTTTTTCACTACAGCAAGATATAGGCCTGTAGAGTTCATTATCCCTAGAATGGTGGAGACTGGAAAATGGAACTAGCTTCCCTGTGGTAGAGGAACTCATGGATAATGGATGGCTCATTGCCTTTTAATGAGTTCTCAGAATAATTGGGAGGCAGGTGGGGAAACCACAACTATAAAGTTGACATTAGGGAGGACAAGCCCACCTTCCATGGAATGCCCTTTTAAGTCTCTGTGAGAGGTAGACATTGGCTCTCTGGATGAGACATGGCTTCCGCAGCCATCCTTATGTGTGGCCATCCTTGCTTTTAGGGGCTTATCTCCTCATTGAAAAGACACAAAACAAATACTCAGCAAGCTTCTACAAGGACCTGGAAATTGAGTCATTTGAAATGACATGCAGTAATGAAAACAGTGTTATGTTTGTCAAGCCAGTCGTAGCTTTTATTTTTCCCTTTGCCATCCCCTACTTCACTTAGTTTGCTTTGTAGTGTGAAGTTTCATTTTTCATCTTGCCCACACACTTGGAACTTTGGAGGCAAGGGACAGTTCTCCACTGGTCTAGAAATGGTCTGCCTTGTCATTCTACCCCTACAGCTAATTTACTGGATGACCTTTAGTGTTTTACTTAACCTTGCAAGGTCCTCAGTTATTCTAAAGAAAATCTGATGAGAATACATTGCACTACAGGGGACTAGTGATGGTGAAAGAATGAAATAATACATGTAAAAGCACACTGAGGATACTTGTGTCTCAATTTCCTTTCCTTCATTTTGTTGTTTCAACTTTTTGCTTGAACTGAGGCCCCTCCCTCCCAGCAGCCCCTGAAGTTTCTTCTTACCTTCCCCTCATACAGGTTTCCCAAACTTCAGTCATTTAAGCACTAAAGTCATAATTTGTGAAGTATGCAAGTACCAACTGCACTATTATTTGCTTAATATTTTCTTTTAATCAGCTCACTTTAAAAAAAATCCTCACTCAAGGATATATTTATTGATTTTAGAGAGGGAGGAAGTGGGTGAGAGAGAGAGAGAGAGAGAGAGAGAGACATCAATGTGAGAAACATCGGTTGGCTGTCTGCTGTATGTGGCCCAATGACATTTGTACCTGCAACCTAGATATGTGCCCTGACTGGGTATTGAACCTGCAACATATTGGTATATGGCTGTATGGTACAACACTCCAACCAACTGAGCAATGCAGCCAGGGCTGAATCGACTCCCTTTTTAATTTAAATTGGTTTACTTGAAAAGGAAAAAATGTGCATCAGTACATATAATGACAATGTTAACCACATGACCTTTAAAATTCAAAAAATAATATTCATGGAATGCTCGCTTAAGCACCTCTTTCTCAATGACACCTTCCCTAGTTCACCAGACTATGCCCCCTGTCATATATGCTTGCTTCTTGTTTTGTAACACTCTTCACACCTGTTGTCATTATCACCTCATATCTTCCTCCATTAGACTGTAAACTCCACGAGGACAGAAGCAAGGCTTGTATATTCATGGTATAGCATGGTACGTGAAACATAAAAGGTATTCAAAAAACTTTTGTGGAATTAGATAAAAATTTCATCGACATACTGACCTAAGACTCTCTCCAAACCACTAGTGGAAAAATGAAGTGCACGACACCTTCTGTTTCTTTTTTCTATCCTAGTACTTTTCAACTTGGAGACATTTGGGATACCTGTGAGCCCAGATCTCCATTTACTGTTCGGAAGCCATAGGATACAGAGTTAAGAGCCTGAGCCCCTCCCCTGTTGATCCAAACTAAGAATTGATATGTGCAAGGAGTCAAGAGTTTAGGACTAAGGAATTTCCAAAGCTGTGAGCTTTTGAGATGCGTGAGTAATTAACCATTGGTAATTGGCAACTTACTCTTCTACCCTGACAGACTCCTTCCCATAGAAAGCACATTCCCATAAGGGATATTTTGTTGGTGGTGGTGCCAGGGCAGTACTTAAATCTCCATGGAATCCCCAAAGGCAGCCATAAACCTTATTTGTCCCTGTTGTTCCCTTGACCTCCCACATTTGGTCCTAAGTTTCACGAATTTCTGAATACCTGAGGAAGCGATTTTGCAGGCATTGTACATGTCTTAGCAGGTGTCTGGTTCTGCATGGGTTCTGAGTCCTTGACAGTGATTTTCTAGAAGAATGATGTGCTCCTTATCTATTTGCTAATTCCTTCCACATATCACAAGACTTTCCCGTAAATTCCCATCAGCCTTGACAAAGTTATCTTGTAGACTTATGTAGTAATTTTGATGGCTGCACAGAGCTGTTTGTCTTGTTCAGAACTAAATTAATAACACCACGATGGCACCTACTTTAGCACCAAACTTCTTAAACTCTCTTAATATACTAATCAGCATGTCAGTGAAATATTTTTTTTTCTGGATAAAGACAAGCCTCATGAAATGGATTAGATATTCACATGCCATTGCATAATTCAGCATATCAGGACGGTGCATATCATTTGCATTAATAGCCTGCACTGGAAGCTGCTACTCATAGGTTTCTCTCATTAGGTCAAATATGTAAGATTCCAGACTGTCAATCAATTACAGTAATTTCCTTTTCCATATTTATTACATCACTATCATTGACAGCTACCATTAAGTGATATTAATACAATACAATATCATCTTGCATTTTTATAGAGCATCTCAGGATGCCTAACAGTTCCTCTCCAGCCCAGAAATCACATTATAAAGGAAAAAGTGCCCTTATTTGCTAGGTAGAAAATGGGCTGCCTACTCTCTTGACTACTGAAGGAGTTGCCCAGAATCTCTGGAGAGGTTCCCAAATTCTGGGCATGGGTGTTTATTTCCCTGTTGTCTAAAAATACCCAAGGCTGTGACTCTGGGAAGTGGGTTGGCTCAGTGGGCAATAACAACTTTCCAGGGAGTCCACTGGACCACACTCCCTACCTCCACTCAACCTTGAGGTAGGACATGTTCTCATGGCAGAGCCAGTAGGGATCTTGTGGAGGAATTCACATTCTTAGGAGGGCAACAGCTGCTCTATGTCACTCTTTTGCTATAATTTCTACCATCCCACCTTTTTGTCCTGTCCACCTTGTATCATCACCAAAATGCCATTGGACACCTTGACTCAGCAGAATGAGACAAAGCTCTCTTTGCCAGACAGATTATTCTTATGTGCTAAGTTGCCAGAGTTGGTATATCTTCCTTCCTCTTCTGTCTTTCCCACAGTCAGGGATGATATCAGAGTTTTGTTGTACATAAGCCATCTCTGCTGTCTAAGTTTCACCCACTGAATATATGGATTACTCCCCAGCTCAATTCTGGGTGACATGCCAGTAGGGTTTCTAGATAAAACACAAGATGCCTACTTAAAGTTGAATTTTAGAGAAACAATCAATTTTTTAGTATAAATATCCTCCAAATATTGCATAGAATATATACAAATTTTTAGCATTTATCTAAAATTCAAGTTTAACTGGACATCCCATATTTTTATTTGCCAAATCTGGCAATTCTGCCCTTCAGGTGAGCCAGAGGCCTAAGAATCAAGCCAATCAAGTTACTGGGATCCTAGGAGAAATCTGATCAAGACAATGTATCTCCACTGAGCTGAGGTATCTGCATGTGCTATGCTCACAACTGTGGGAGCTGCAAAACAGTGTCAGACCTGGAGAAAACAGGACAACAGAAGAATGGCCACCAACCAGAGAGAGATTATGGCACTAGCACAAAAGTTTGGCTCAAGAACTATAGAAAAACAAAACAATATTTAAAAGTTGTTTCTAGTGGTTTTCTTTATCTATAACCTTTTGTGATGACTTCTTGATAGCAGAGCTCCTGCTTTAGCACTGGAGAAAGCTGGAGAGACTGGAAAAGATAGCTTTCAGACAGGGAAAATGGCTGTGGGTATAGCACTTACCTTAGTGTTTTACTGTGGAGTAGAGCAAACATCATCTTGCTGATGATCGAGGGAGAGCCTGGAAGAAACAATCAATAGAATATTTGTGGTTGGGGTGACCAGCCTATTTCTGAGCAGGAAATTCATGATGAAAGATATTTTACCAAGACTATTTTGGAGGTATTGTGTGGGAGAACATGGAACATAAGGCCCGTTTGATAAATGGGGGGAAAATCAACTATCTGCTCTGATGGGGTTATTCTTGCCTCAGTATCCACACTGGATAATACCTGACGCTGCCATCTCTCCTTGCCCAAGAAGGTAGCATGACAACGCTTAGGGTGCCTTGAGCATTCATTATTATAGCAAATTATTATAGCTGTGTGCTTCTTTTGAGAATAATTATTCTCTGGAGGAAGAAAGTACGAAAATAACCAAGAGGCAGATTGAGGCAGAGAGAGGACATAAAATGAGTGACTTAGAGAAAAAAATAGATGAGCTGGGGAGCAGTGTGTCAATTTTTTTTCTGATCAATTGATATTTGTGTGGTTGGGGATAAGGAGCTATATGCTTGTATTATTGTTTTTGTTATCTGTAAGGCAACTTTTATCCTTACTTTAATGACTTTTCAAGCAGTTAAGACACTTTCTCGAGAGTGGCCAGGAGAAAGGGCAGAACCAGGATTAAAGAATAGGCCTTTCTTGCTCCAAGGCTTGTTCTCGTTCCACTTCCCAGCCTGCTATCTCCTGTTGGAAAGCTCCTCTGCCAACTGCTTCTCCAGTTTCACAGATGTGTGTGGTGGTGACACTGACACAGACCAGCCTATTGCTTTCATGCATTGCATTTTATTTTACTGTTTGGTTCAAAAAGAAACTTACAGTCTGGATGCGGCATAAATAATAACGAGAATCTAGTCTGTCCCTGTGGTAGAATTTATTTGCAAAGGGATAAAGATACAGACTCACTTCCATTTTTTAACTTCCTAGAAGGGCCAACAATATTTAAGGCAATGGCAAAGAGATTATCTGGTGATAATAGCCAACCATAATATTTTACAAAGAGAAGAACTATAATCAGATGGTAGCCCAGAGGGAGAAGCAGCAACTGAACAATAGAAATACATGTAATCATTTTAAAGTTACTCAGATTTGTTTCTGAGGAGGATGGAAAGGTTTTGAGATACTGGAAGGGGAGAAGAACATAGAGCTTAAAAGGATCTTGGTGATGCTTGAAACTGCTTGAGGGTTTGGAGGAAAGGAGCAAGAAAATACTCACTTGATAAACCTTAGATGAGCCCTGGCTGGTGTGGCTCAGTGGACTGCTGGCCTGTGAAAAGGGTTGCCGGTTTGATTCCCCGTCAAGGCACATGCCTGGGTTTCTGGCCAGGTCCCAAGTGGGGGGCACATGAGAGGCAACCACACATTGATGTTTCTCTCCCTTTTTCTCCCTCCCTCCCCCTCTGTCTAAATAAATCAACTCTTAGGTGATTATACCTCTCCCAGAAGAGCCTGTTTGAAAACCAACAGTGACTAAAGAATTTTTAAAATTTCATGAAAGAAGATACTCAACCTACAATTTCCTCACCCCTCTCTTTTCTTCCCCTGTGCTTTGTTTTCCTCAGGTTCTTCATATCTAAAATTAAATAATTAATAGTTAATGAAAAGATAACCACTATGGCCTATGTTTTTCCCTTGTGCAGCTTTGAAGCAAGCCTCCTGATGGACAATTCACTCCCCAAAGTAGAGAATGCAGATTTTACTGAAGATTTTATAAGGAACACTGAAGAGGAAATTTATATCTTTCAATGCTAAGACTTTATTTTCCAAATTGTTATTAGATTTCTTTTCCCAGTTTTCTAATTCTATTCTCAGCTGTTGGTCTTTGGGTCTTTTAAATGCTCCACAAAGTAGCTTCTCAAATTCTTTGTTTTTAAGAATTTTGTCTCTCTACCCACCATGTTACTTTTGCAGAAAATATTAACTTTTCCTCACCTTTTTCAGTCCTTGGTGCCAGCCACCGACAGGCCCTGGTTGCCCAACGTTCAAGATCATCAAAGCATTCTTCTTAAAAATGCATGTCTCTGTTTCTTGCAAGATATTTGTGTAAAACTGTTAAGAAAAATGAGATTTTCTTCGTATTGCTGCCGGAATATAATTTATCAGGGTACAAGTATCTAGCAAAGTTTACCATATGCATTGTATTTCTTAATTTTTAGGTTCCTTCCTGACCTGACTGCCTTCTTGTCCAAGGTTGGAGGTTGGGCTTGGTGGCAGAGAAATGGGTTCCTGTCCAGCCACATTTTCAGGATGACTTCAGTTCTTTCCTCATGGTTGAGTGAATGTTTCCAAAGAATTCTCAGTTGATATTTACCTAGTAGCTGGGGTAGAAACCAGTGGTTTTGGTTTTTGTTTTTTAACTTCTCTATTCATGAAGAGTGGTCAACTATCTTTCTTCCTTCTCTTTTTTAGGGGCTGCCCTTCTTGAGAATTTCCCAGTGTCTCTCATAGGGATCATAAATTTGGGCTTTCAGCATGTGATAAGAATTCCTTTATGATCACACTAAATCTCAGATTCCAAAATATTAAAATTACTGTATTAGTTTCCAAATTTTAATATTATTTAATATTGTTTGTTGCTTATGTTCTTGAGGACATTTTTGACCCTGCATATCATCCATAGCCTTGGGGGATAACACGATGTTTGCTTAAATTTGGCTTGTAAACTCTTTCCTCTCTCATAGCAATTCACCCTCCTGAAGTTTTTGTTACTTTTACAAGGGCATGGTCATTAAGGTCATATTATCTGAAGTGAAAATCAGTCCAGATGTATACCTGATATGTATGTACTAGGCTATCAAAGCTATTTGTTAAATAAATCTGAAAAATGCCGCACATATGGGTTTTTTAGAGCCATGTAGGGAATGCCTTTCCAGAGGTCATTGTGTTTTGCTGCTCATTATTTGTCTTCCCTGAAAACCTGTTTTCTGTCATTTTCCCAAACCTGAGTGAGCTCTTTTCTCTTCTGACCCACCTATGTATTCTTTGATCAACTTATCATTATTGGAGTAGCATTCTGCTCATCCCCCAGAGTTTTGCTTCTTTTTCAACTTACTAATTTCTATTGTGTGTTTTCCTTCCTAATATTTCTTTCCAGGTCAGACATTTCCCCCAGTTATCCTCCTTTTCTCGTTTGATGTGTGTCACATCCTAAGCAGTATCAGCTGCTATATCCACCTCCTCCAAATCCTCCCGACGCCCACCGGACCTTCCTGCAGCTACTGCTGCCACAGTTCCTTCCTGTCTTCTTGTTCACTGTGCTTCATTTCTACCCTTGTCATGCAGGAGTAACAGTTCAATGATCTTTCCCCTTCTGTGTCCACAGAGTTCATTTACAATTTACAATCCAAACAGTTTTTGGTTATCAGCTTGCCTGACTGTAACCTCTAGTATTTACTCTTGCTGCCCCTTCCTCTGACTATTTCCTGTCACCTTTCATCTCTGGGATTATCTATATTCATCCCAAGTTATTTTTTTTCTTTTTTTTTTACACCCTCCCTCATTATTTTTTGCTCTTTCTATACTTTTTAATTTTGAATAATTATAGATTTGCAAAAAGTCGTAATGATAGCAAAGATAGTAGAGTGGTCCCAGGTACTCTTCACCCAGTTTCCTTCATGGTCACCTGTTACATAATTATAGTTCTTTGTCAAACCTGAATATTTGCATTGGTACAATGTGTGAATGGAGTTCTATAATATGTTATCACATATGTAGATTCCTGTAGCCATCAAAATATAGAACTATGCCATCACCATAGAGATCTCACCCGTGCTGCCCCTTTATAATCATACTCACCCACCATCCTTAACCTCATAGTAACCACTAATCTGTTACTTGGTTCTGTAACTTTGCCATTTTGAGACTGCTGCACAAATGATATTGTATGGTATATGACCTATTGAGTCTGGCTTTTCTCATTCACCAGAATGCTCTTGAAGTCCATCCAAGTTGTTGCATGTATTCATAGCTGGTTCCTATTTATTGCTGAGTAGTATCCATGACATAAATATATACTTAGATGGAAGAACATTTTGGTTTTCAGTTTTTGGCTTACAAGTAATCTTTTCTCTCTTCTGATGTTTTTCTTTCAGGTTGCTACTTTCTAGCTGAAGTTTGCAGGAAAAGAAAATTTTTTGGAAGAAAAAGACTTACCCATTGTCCCCCCGCCCCCATTCAAGGCTTAAGTTGAACCCAGAATGATTGACAATGTAGATAAACTTTTCTTTCCAGAAACAGCCTTGGTTTTTTTACATCTGGACTTAAACCTCCTGTTCTAATTCTTGTTTGCTAGTAAATGCCCCGCCTGGGGTGAATTGTACTGGCTTTCACCTCCACAGAGGTGTTCCAATATAAATTTTGATCACAAACAAAAATCAAATTTAGTTATTTTAAGTTAGGATGTTAATTTGAAATGACTACATCATTACAAAGGCTTTGGTGTCTGTTCAGGAAAGACTTTAAGTTATTTCTGGCAAAATGTTTTGAAACTAGTGGCCTTTAGAACTCAGTACTCAAGGGAAACAGAACAAGCTGAGTTTTAGCTGTTTAACTTGAAGGTGGGGTCAACCCAGTGGCATTTGCTCAAGAAAAAAATTCACAGGCTCATTTTCCAAATGAGTTTAAAGTTCCGTATTTTGTTGGCTCTGCATGTGATTGAGAGGGAACTCCTGAGCACTGGTGGGCTGGTTTTATCTTGCTTCTAGTAAATTACTGGATGTGCCTGACATTTTTGGTGTGTAGTAATGAAGGTTGACACAGAATTTCCCTTCTGTGAGTAACTTGGCTTCATTTTTATGTTTGAAGATTTCACTTATTTGCATAAAGTCCAAGTTGAGGCGATTATATGGCAGAGAAATGAAAGTGTAAATATTAAAATATTACCGGATACTTTATAGTCTTTCAGAGTTCAAAGGGGATTTAATAGAAGTTTGGACTGGCACATCAGTATTTTCCTTTTTTTTTAAGTTTATGGTAAATTTTGAATTTTAATAGGTAAAGCAACTATGAGAATCTTGTCCATTTTATCAAGTTTCGAGATCTTGGCTGTGTTGGGGGCAATCGAGTTTTAGTTAAGATCTTTGCTCAAGTAAGATCTCACTCCTTGCCCTCCTGACCCTCCTTCCCCTACATTTGAATGCTCCTTAACATCTGGGAGATGATAATGCTTTGTATTTATATAACCCATGTCCAAAAGAACTGAAGGCACTTTGTATACCTTGTCTAACAAATCCCTAATTTCCCTCCAGGTAGGCAGAGGGAGGTAAGCTACAGACAGGCCCAGCGGATGCTGCTGTGCTGTATGATAAGCACTGAGTCACAGAAGTGAGTCACCAACAAGATGAGTAGGGCACTTTCCACCCAGGCTAGGGTTCTCAGACCAGTTTTTGGTGTTTGGTTTTCCAATATCCCAAGGTGTCTTCAAGTGTCTCATGAGATGCCTGTGAGAGTCACACATCAAATTTGAATGAATTTTAGCCAATAAAGCAAAAGGACAAAAACAAAACCATTTTTAGAAGGTTTTGAAGGATGTGTTATAGAATAGACCATTCTAGGGCAGTGTGGTAACTCAAGAAAGTTTGAGACACTGCTCTAAATGAGGATTTATGCAACTTCTGATGGTCCAAATCCCAAAACTAAGACATTCATGGTAAAGGGGTGGGGAAATCCAACAGTCTCTTTTTCAGAAGAAGTTACTTGTCTGAGTTGTTGGTCTCTCCTTCGGTAATACTGTGAATGTTCTGGTAATCAGAATTCTTTGTTAATCAGTCTTTCTGCACATCTGCAATGTGAGAGTTGATACTGGCAATGATGACTGAGGTGTGAAACATCTTGAGCAGCTCTGAATGATCGGAAACCAAATTCACTGAGCTTATAATGGTATTGGTGTTGATCCTACCACACTATATCTGAATCCCTTGGAAAGTAAGAATCTCTGTGAATGGCCATGTTGGCAGTCTAAGAAGGAAGGCAGCTCAGTCGCTGGTGTTCTTAGATTACAGAATTCCCAGTTACAGTCCTTCTGGGCAGTGAGGCTGCTCGCCATCCAGCCATCTGGAGGGCTGCTGGAAACTGGCTTCTAGTGTACAAAGTATTGTAGAGACAGTGGTGGGGTCTGGGAGAGAGAGTGCTCACAACTGTGAAGCAGGACAAAGGAGCAGGAACTATCATTTACCTAGTGCCCAGTGTGTGCTAAGTTCCATGCCAGGGACTTTAACACATGTTTTCTCATTTATCACTGAGGAATGACAACTGACAAGTAACAGGAACCTCACCAACAGAAGTCTGGGGTAATAATTTGATTTAGGAACAAAGTGACAGAAGACACTGGTCAGGGTTAGGGTGCTTGCATTGACAGTTAATAGGAAATGTGACAGTGGCTTAAGTGATAAGGACATATGTTGGTTCAGGAGAAGTCGATCCGTGATCATAGAACCTAGATTATCTCCATCTCTGTGTGCGCAGTGTTGGCTCAATCCCAAGACTGGCTGTCCTTGTGGCCAGAGGATGATTGCCAGTAGCACTGTGCTAGTGCTGCCTTACTCTGTATGATAGTGAGAGTTAGTGAGAGAGAGTTGGTTTCCATTACATCTTCCAGAAAAACAAAGGCTCTCCTTTCCCAGAAACCCATTAGCTCTCCATCTCATTGGCCAGCATGAGGTCACATGACCAATTTTCAATTCTAATAAGGAGGTTGGAATTACTCTTGGGGATTTAGACTAACAAGGGCACACTCTGTGATCTAGAAATAGGGTCAATTGACTGCATGGGGGCAAGGTGTATTCAAATGGAAATCATGCTTTTGGTAAGAAATCCTGAGCCATATAGAAATGAAAATAGGTTGTGTGTTTGATATATAAGGTAATGTTACTTAGAAAGAACTGTATCAAAAAGGAACAATTTCTGCTTTTTCAAGGGAAAATGACAAAGATCTGGAATGTCCTCTCAAATTTCACTCCTAAGCTCATACATATTTCAAATCACTACCAGAAATCTAGACCTGTAGGCATCTTACAGGCATCTCAGGCATCTTACAATCCACCATGTTCAAAATGGTACCCATCATCAATTTGTTCCATCGTATCAAACATATTCTCACTCCTGGGATCTCTGGTTTATTCAGTGATACCACCATGTGCATACCCAAGCTAAAAACTAAAACATTTTCTAGCAATCTCTTGTCCCTCTATATACCAGAGTGTTTCAAAAGTTCTTTCACAAAGGGATGAAGCTTAGCTGGCAAATGAAAGTTGATATTAATCTATTTGGTACTACTTTGAAGCACGTTTCAAGATGGCTACGATGACATGCCTTTAATGCAATTTCATTTCATTGAGGCCAATTGCAGCCTTTAGAATGTGTGACATCAAATAAGTAAGTGTTGTCCTTGTGTTTTAATTTTGGGGCAAATGTTTTAGCAGTTAAAGTTAAAGGTGTGCATCAGGTTGATGGTGACCAGAGCCAAAGATTCATCTGGTGGCTTGGCAAGATGGCTTTGGGTACAAATGATGACTGTTGATGAACTTCAGAAGTTGTCTACAGGTAAACTGGTTTCACCTGGTTGTGCCAGGAACGTTACATAATGTTCTGTACATCTGGAGGTGTAAATATGGAATTTAAAAACTTTGCTACCTGGCTTTCATCAACCTAAAACACATACCTTTTTCAGCCAAGCACTACCACAGCTCATCAAACAGGTTTGACACAGGAAAAAAATAAAGTTAAAGTTTGGACTCACCTTGTGTATAGCCTAGACATGCCATCAGAATATGGTTTCCTTTGGTTCATTTCTGTATTTGTTTTCTAGGGCTGCCATAACAAATAACCACAAACTGGATGGTTTAAACAATAGGAACTTACTCTCTCGCATTTCTGGAGTTTGATATCAAGGTGTCTGAAGGCTCCAGGACAGAATCTTTCTTCACCTTTTATAATTTCTGGTGACTCCAGGAGTTCCTTCACTTGTCTCTGTTTTACTTCGACCTCTGCCTTCATCTTCACATGTCCCTCACTCTCTGTGTCTCCATGTGGTCTCCTATTTTATCTCTCATAAGTACACTTGTCATTGGTTTTAGTGTCCATCAGACAATCCAGAATAAACTCATCTCAAAATCCTTAATTACATCTGCAAAGACTGTTTTCCCAAATAAGGGCATATTCACAGGTTCTGGGATATAATGTCTCTTTTTAGGGGCCATTGCTGAGCCCACTACAATTGCCACATTTTTTTGGATGGTACATACATATTAAGATATTTGACAAGAGTGGAACCACATTTCATAAGTTTTGGCTTTCAAATTCAAGGACTGATGCCACCGTCAAAATGAACCACTTCCAGAAAGAAAGGTCTCAGACATCAGAAATGACAGGCTATCTCCCACAGAATCACCTTCTCTGTGGTTTTATTTACTGCCTGATGAACTGTATGTGTATGAGAAAGGGTTTTTTAGATACACCAGTAAGTAACCATCAAGTTTTTTAGATGTATCTTTTAAACATTCTCTGAGTCCCTTCACCCCTTCCCTGCTGCCATCACTGCCTTATCAAATCCCCATCATTTCTCACCTGGATTTTATCCTACTTCTCCCATGTCCTCCATGGCTCCTTTCTACATATTGCTGCCTGATGAGATTCATGCAATTCTAGTCTAGTGTTACTTGCCTAATGCTAGATAGCTTTCATTTATCCTTCTAGAACCATACTCCTCTCTGCCTTCTTCCTCCAAAGCTCCTTTTCCCTCTGGCTTCTTGATGGGTTTGGCCAATGGGGGACACTGATGAGATGAGGGGGTGGGAACAATGAGAGGGGCATTCATTTCCTTCACTCCTTCCCTGGAGTCACTGCACACTGGCTGTCTCCCTCAACCAACACTCACAGCTCCTGTCCCACAGCCTTCTCCATGTGACTCTCACGTCCAAGTTCCAGTACATGTTCCTCCCTTCACCCTTCCAGGTGTAAGGATGGCAGCAGGCCCTCTCATGTTTTCCTACACCCTGCCCAGACTTTTGAACATAATCCCTCTGTAATCTCTTCTTAAATTACTGATTTCAGTATGTGTTACTTGCCTGGGCCAGGACTAATACAGCCATGCTTAAAGCATGTCACTGGCTCTATTTGCCCAGAGGACAAATACAACATTTCACAGCAGGAGAACAAGACTTCAGCCTTGCTATCTCTTAACACATACGGTGCACCCTTGCACCCTGACAGACTTTCTGAATAGGTTGTATTCTGTTTCTTCTTGGGGGTTTTGTAAGTGAAGCCCTCTTTTCTTATTTATGTGCCTAGACATTGTCTTTTTCATCCTTCAAGACTTTGCTCAAATATTGCCTGTTGATTTTTGCTGACTTTCTTGGCAGGATTAGCTGTTTTCTCCTCTGTGCCCCCAGACCATGTTATACCAACATCCATTAAGGTGCTTATCATCACTACAAACATTGGTTCTTGTGTCTGTTTTCCAACTGGTCTCTGAACCCTGATGCGTGGGTCCCCGGCCAGCAGTGACCACGGAAAGCTGCGGACGGCTCGACGATAAACACTCGAGAAAAAAAATGCACATAGACAGAATAGTTTCTGTGGGGAAGTAGGGACGAAATCGCCACCCCCCCCCCAGTGGGGAGTGCACTGATTTACCATCCATACCTGCTTCTATTGGGCTAATTTTGCATAATAATTCAGGTAAAGTACAGTATTCATTAGGCTGTAAGACTTTGAGGAACAAACTAACTTCCTCCTAAGACCCTTCTCATTCAACTGAGAGCACTCTAAACAAAGAAAGTTTCACAGTAATTTACATGTTCTTTCTTAGGCCTGATCACCCGGGGAATCTGCCCTTTTCAGCACAGAGCTGCACCACCCTGTCATTGTTTCAGGCTTAGGTGGAGCAAGGGAACTAAGGCAACCGAGAGACAAGGAGGTTTTCTCCCAGATGCTGAGAACTCAGGCTATGTCAAAGCCGAGGAGTGAGGGTCCATCAACCCCTTTTGCTGCAGCCCCCCAAGTCCTTCTTTTGGGGGACCTCCCAAAGTGATCGTGCCTGTCTTAGGGTCATTCCCCCCATGGGGAATCTTACCCGTCTTTGGCTAACCGACCAAGCTTTTTTGGGGGTTCAGTTATGAATAAAGCAGCAGAAGCAGCATTCCTGCCAGGGAGATAAGCTTTTGTCTCCTTGCTGGCTTACGGTTCCAAGGGCATTCCCTTAGCCTTAGCCTAGGCAGGGGTTTCAGCTCCTGATACCAGTCAGGGCGGTTCCCAACAGAACCCCTTCACTGCATGCACTGTATTCTGTTTTTCTTTGTTCTCCAAGCGCCTGCTCTTGTTTCTGATGGGCCTAATAAACATTTTGAATTATGACATTTTCTTTGTGAACTGTATTATTTCTTGCTCTGTTCATATAAATGACATCACAGCAATAAAATACCACCTTCATCTAGGCAAGCATACACATTGCTTTCTGTTTTGAAGAACACTACTTTGTTTTTTCTTCATGACAACTCTGAAGATGGGTAGATGGGAAGCAAATTCTTCTCTTTTGCCTAGATTGTTAGTGGCAGAACTCTGCCAAGAATCTAGACCTGCTGATACAAAGTTGGTGCTTTTTTTTCTCATTAGACCATTCTGATTTCTGAGATGTTAGATTAAACAACAACAACAAAATCAGGGGCAGCCTAGATGAATGAGCACCACCCCAAGGGCCACTTTAGAGGGAAGGCAACTTGAGTGCCATAGAGATAACTCCATGTGATTATAAACACATGTCAGGAAGGCTGTTCAGAGAGAGCTCATTGTCAGAGGGGTCCTAACGAACGGAACTGGTCACATTCCCGGAAATTAACTTCCCATTGCCTGAGAATTATGTCTGATGTAGGCTCTAGGGACCAACAAGAGAACATAACAGTTGGATTAAAATTAGGATACGAACATCAAAAAGAAGTATTCTGTAAGCCTGGGGAAGGGCTGGAAACCAGTGGGGGAAGGAAGAGTTGTTTCTGTAATTCAAACCATACATATCCCATGAGAAAGTAATTTATAGGCAGTAGCACAAACAAAGATAAATTTGAGGGCTTTTGGGACAATTTTTGCTATGTCCATAGAAGGCCTGAAGATTCTTCCATCAGTCTGCCTTCAGGGAAAGAACACTATGTTGAAAGTGCTGCTGATAATGTAGTTCCCTTGTTAGGAACATCTGCCAAGATACAATCAGAGAGTTTCAGCAGGAAGAAGAACTTTAAAGGTCATTTGATGTTAGGCTTAGGACATTTATATTTTTTCCAACAGGAAGGAAAAAGTGAATATGAATATTCCAATTGGTCGAGGGCCAGGACAGACTATGTTTTAGATGTGGTGAGTAGGCACAACCTCAGGTGGTCTTTGCAGCACAGATAGAGTCAGAGCATCTGTGCGACCCCCATGGATTTGTGTCATAACCTCAGAATCATCATGACAAACCTTCAATTAACTGAAATCCCTGTTACTAGCTTGTATCTCTCCCCTGGTGCTCCATTGAAGACAAAGAGGTAAGTTAACAGAACACAAAGAAAATAAATATAAGCAATTTCTATGTGCCCTGCTTTGTCTCCTAAATCTTCTACATTGGTATTCTCAACCTTAAAGTGTTTGTATCTTTTAACCCAATGATTTTCTTTTGGGAATTTATCTTAGGGATAAGAGTTGCAACCAAATATCTGGAAAGAAACCAAACTGTCTAGTAATAAGAAAAGCGTTAGTTAAATCCAATTAATAGAATTCTATGCCCTTATTTAAATCATGTATTTGAAAAACATTTCATGATGTAAAGTTGTTTATGATATAAATCACAAGAGCAAGATACAAAGCTGTGCCTATGGTATAATCTGTCCAAGTTTTTGAAACCCCTTTCTCTCTGCCTAGATATAGACAACTATAAATAGAAAAATACCAGAAGAAAAATCATCAAAATGTTCATTATGGTTATCTCTGGGTGGTGGAATTATGTATGTATTTTATTTTCTCCTTTGTACTTAAATCATTTTCCAAACTTTGTGAGTATAAATCAGAAAACAACTGTATAAACAATATTGAAAAGTTTTCACTGGCTTCTCCCTTATTTCCAAGATAAAATCCAAACTCTTCAGCAAACAGGGGTCTTTATGATCTGTGTGCCTGCTTTTTCAGCTCATCTCTCCCCATGCCTATCCTTAGGCCCTGCCTTCCACCTGGTCTCACTGGTGTGCTGAATTACTGGTAGATTTTCCAAATGGGCAATACTTCCTGGAGGTCCCTTGCCTTGGCACATTGCTGTTCTTTCTGCCTGGGACACTTTTTTCTCTTTGTTACTATTTGCAAACTCCAAAATAAGGCTTAAATCTCTTCTCTTTTGGAAAGCCTCTTGTAATGGAGGTTGTGTTGTGTTGCTCCTCTCCCCTTCATTCCTCCCCTCCCTTAAAGCTGATGCCTGTTGATGGCTTGCAGATGAATCCTTCCCTTGGAATTCCCTTGGCTCAGGGAGCAATCTTGCCTGAGATCATGCCCCTCCCCAGGAAGTGCCCACATCTATTGAGTAGTCAGTGCAGGGCACCAAGGCCTAGCCCATTTGCCTCAATAAGTCATAGCTTCAGCCTCTCTGGAGCATCAGCTGAGGCCTCTTTGGCAACTGTGTCCTTCCTCTGCCCAGTTCTGCTCCCCTTAACACCTGGCAAGTGACTACTTTCTAGGAAGCCTCTTGCACACAAATCTGTTCTTGAGGAACCCAATGAGGCCCCTTCCTGTGATTCCTTACCACATTCCCTAAGTTAGAGCCCCATCCTCTGGGCTGCTCTAAAGCCCTGTATCTGCTTAAGCACTTCTCTCATTGTAGTGTAACAGACCACAATTCTACTGTCTCCCCCACCTGACTGCAAGCTCCCTGAGGGTAGGAAGCAGGGTCTCATTTCTCTTTGTGTCTGTATCACTTGTTACAGTGCCCCTAGTATGTGATGAATGAGTGAAAGGGAAGCAGATAGTAGGAAGACAGGTGGAGAAATTGAGTGAGACAAATAAAGTAGCACAGGTCCTTCTCCATCCTTCCAAGTGAAGTTACATTTCCTATTGAGCCTTTCTGTGTGTCCCCCAATAAACAAGGCTCTGACCTCAAGGTCCCATGCAGCTCCTCTCAGGGGCACCTTGGGAAATTTCCATGATGAGTATAAAGAAATATACACTTTACTTTTCCTCTTGTCTTGTATTTGCAAGAATAACCTTCCTTTCTTCTCTCCTTCCTTAACCGTACTTTCTCCTTTTTCTCTATTTTTTCCCACCATTTTTCAAACTAGGTCTAAGGCCAATTTATTGCCAAAGGGGTTACAAAAAAGTCATGACCAAGGGCTAGTCTGATAATAGTTACCCTTCTTTAAGAAGCTGCAGGGAGAATAGTTAGATGTCCTTCACATTCCTACCATTCTCTGATGAATAACTCCTGGAGCAGCAATGTTCTGGTCTCCTGATCCTAAGGAGACTCCCTGAGGGGAAAAGGGAATCTGTCCCACATTTCAGAGTTAGCGGTGTAATCAATCATAAATGTGTTATAAGCTCTGACTGTGCGCTCCCCAGATGGAGTCAGTGACATGCAGCCCTTCAGCTTCAAATTCAAGGACTACTCTATCGTTTTCCTTCATGTGGTCCTCTCTTGGATGCATTTCCTAGTGCTGAAAAAGTTCTTATTTATTTATTTATTTACTTAATTTTAATTAAATATTTCATTGTTGTTCTATTACAGTTATCCCAAATTTTCCCTCTTTGCCCTCCTCCACCCAGTCCAACTCTCATTTTTCAGTCAATCCCCACACTACTGTCCATGTCCATGGGTAATTTATACATCTTCCTTGACTAGTTCCTTCCCCTTCTTTCCACCCTTATCTCCATACCTCCTCCCCTCTGGTTGCTGTCAGTCTGTCCCTTGTTTCCATACCTCTGGTTCTATTTCCTTTTTTGTTTGTTTTGTCAGTTTCCTCTTATAGGTGAGATCATATGGTATTTGTCTTTTACCGCCTGGCTTATTTCACTTAATATTCTCCAGTTCTATCCATGCTGTCACAAAATGAAGGAGTTTCTTCTTTCTTTCTGCTGCATAGTGTTCCATTGTGTAAATGTACCACAGATTTTTTATCCACTTATTTACTGGTGGGCACTTAGGCTGTTTCCAGCACTTGGCTCTTGTAAATAATGCTTCTATGAACATAGTGGTGCATAGGTTCTTTTGAGTTGGTATTTCAGGATTCTTGGGGTATAATCCCAGCAGTGGAATTGCTGGGTCAAAAGGCAGTCAATTTTTAGTTTTTTGAGGAAATTCCATACTGTTTTTCCACAGTGGCTGTATCAGTTGGCATTCCTACCAACAGCCCCCTTATGGTTCCTTTTTCTCCACATCCACACCAGCACTTGTTGTTTGTTGATTTATTAGTAATGGCCATTCTCACTGGTGTGAAGTAGTACCTCATTGTAGTTTTAACTTGCATTTCTCTGATGGCTGGTAATGTTTAGTATCCTTTAATATGTCTATGGGCCATATGTATGTTCTTCTTGGAGAAGTGTCTATTCAGAGCCTTTGCCCTTTTTCTATGAACTTATTCATTGCCATTTCCCCCCTTATCCTACATTCCTCTTCTCCCTCTTTTTCTTCATCTTCTTAAAGAAGACCCTTTAGCATGTCTTGCAATGCTGGTTTGGTGGAGATGTATTCTTTTAGCCTTTTTTTTTTTTTTGTCTAGGAAACTCCTTATTTTGCCTTCCATTTTAAATGAGATCCTTGCTGGGTAGAGTAGTCTTGATTACAGGTCTTTGCTTTTCTTTAATTACTTGGAATACTTTTTGTCATTCTTTTCTGGTTTGTAGTATTTCTGTTGATAAATCAGCCCATAGTCTTATGGGAGCTCCCTTGTATGTTACTAGCTGTTTCTCCTTTTCTGCCTTTAAGATTCTTTCTTTGTTTTTAAATTTTACAATTTCAGTTATGATGTGTTTTGAAGTGGTCCTCTTGGGTTCATCTTGATTGGGACCCTCTTTGCTTCCTGGACTTGTGTGACTTTTTGTCTCATCAAGTTAGGGAAGTTTTCTTTCATTACTTTTTCAAACAGATTTTCCGAGCTTTGTCCCTCTTTTTCTCCTCCTGGTATCCTTGTGATATGGATATTATTATGTTTCATATTGTCCTGTAGCTCCCTTAACACCTTTGTGGTTTTTTTTTTTTCAGTATTTTTTAGTTTGCTGCTCTGTCTGGAATTTTTTTCCCTATGTTGTCCAACAGCTTGCTGTCAATCCTTTGCTTCATCTAGCTTGCTTTTAATTCCTTCCAGTGCATTCTTTATTTCACATATTGTATTTTTTATTTCCTCCTGGCTCTTATTGATAGTTACTATGTCCTTTTTCATGCTGATGTAGTTTTCAGTAAGCTGCTTGTAGCTTCTATAGAGTTTCTTGTAGTTCTCACTGAGCTTCTTGAGCATGATTATAACCATTATTTTGAACTCAGTGTCTGATAGATTGCTTGCCTCAATTTCATTTAGTACTCTTTCTGGGGATTCCACCTTTCCTTTTGATTGGGGGTGTTTCTTTGTCTTCCTACTTTAGGTGACTCTTCTTGTTTGTTTCTGCATATTATGTTGATCTGCTTTGACTCCCTATCTTTGTGGTGTGCCTTTCTGTTGTAGGAGAACTGTGGAACTCAGTGGTGCAATCTCCTGACCTGGATGCTCTTGGAATGCCCTTTATGCCATTTATGTGGACTCTTTTGCTGTAATTGTGTTATGGTTATTGTTGGGTCATTCTTTGATTGGTTCTTCCCTCTGGCTGGCTGCCCGAAGATCACACCACCCACCATGTCTTGTATGCTATTGTATAGGTGCTGCCAGAACACAACAAAACAACTCAGGAAACAAAACCCACACTCACAGTAATAACCCCACCCACAACTGAACTGTCAACAGCAAATGAGCAAATATTAATAAAAATGTAAAGAGATTAAGACTATTATAAGAAAGGAAAAGCGAATATGAGATGAGTAACAAAGAAAAATGATTTTGAGAGTGTAGAAGGAGGAAAAATATTAAGAGTAGGCAATAGAAACAAGGTGAAGAAAGAAAGAAAATAGTATTTATATTGTAATTTTAAAAAGGGAGGAAGAAGGCAAAATGGAGAATAAATGAAAGACTATAGTATGAGGTTTTAAAAAAAATTTAAAAACATAGCAACCAAATTGGAAAAAAAGATCCACCACAACAACATCAACAACAAATGAGCAAAGATTAATACCAGTGGAACAGGAATAAAAAGGAAATAGAAAGAAAAAGCTTATGAGATATCAAAAGGAAAGAAAAGTTATTTTGAGAGGATAGAGGGAGAAGAAATACTAATAGTAAGGAATGAAAACCAGGCCAACATGGGGAAAAAGTAAAATTTAACATAAAAAAAATAAAGGGCAAGAGGAAGGCAAAATGGGGTCAGAGAGGAGAATGATAAAATTTGAGATTTGAAATACAAAAATAGTGAGGATCTAGGAATAAAGCTGAAGAAATGCTACAACCACCACCATATCAACAACCAACCAATTGATAAAGGTGGAGAGAGAATAAGGGTATATTAAGAACAGGAAAAAGAATGTGTGGTGACTAACGACAAGAAAAATGATTTTGAGAGGCTGAAGGGGAAGAAAAAGTAGGAGTGCAGAATAGAAACAGGTTGTAGCCAGAGGAAAAATAAAATTTAAAACAAATAAGAAGAACAAAGGAAGAAGGTAAAATGGAGTTAAAGAAGGGAGGAGCAAAATGAGATTGAAATAAACTAAAATAAAAAACCAGTAAAATTATAAGCACAAACTTGAAGGAAAAGAAATGAATGTTAAAAAGCTATTTTTGAGAGAAAATAACCCAAATAATGAAGAAGACTGTGGTGGAATTCATTTCAGTAGAATCCATTGTTTACTACTGTCTTCTCTTTCTGAATCTGCCCCTGGTAATGTCAGATGGTGTCCTAGTCTGGCCCCAGGCAGCCTGTTCAAAACTCAAGTGATCCACATTCTGTGGATGTCTCCTTCAGATTTGGCTCGTCCCCACTGTTCTGCTCTGCTGGTTTTTCATCAGGCCAGAGCCCAGGAGTGGTTCATTTAATGACTCAAGAGGACTGCCAGTACCTTCTCCACCTGTCTCTAGAGGGGGCCTCTTGTGAGATCAGGAGGGTGGGAACCCTGGGGCACCCTCAGGGGGCACTGTTCAGTTTTCAAGGAAGGTGGTGGGAGTGTTTCCTTGTCCTCTTGCCACATGTCTTGGTCTGTCCCAGATTCTTTCCAATAATGTATTCTTGCTGGTGAATTAGCTGTCCATTTCCTGTGAGGGGCCAATCTGTGTAAAAGGGGCAACTCTTTTCTGCTTAGTGCGGAAGTAGCTCTGTCTAGGCACCAAGGTTGGGCAGGGTCCTGAACACCCTTTGTTTCTCTTGTCTCTGATCTGTCTTCTCTGCTGATTTCAGTGGATCAGGGCCAAAAACAAAACAAAACAACAAAACAAAACAAAACAAAACAAAACAAAACAAAACAAAACACAGTGTATCTGTAGTGTCTGGCAGAAAGGGCCTTTTCACAGATTTCCCTTCTTTCCCCTGTAGATATGCACCCAGCAGGGAGCTCCTGAGCCTGGCCTCACTAACCTTCAGAGTCTGTAATCCCACAGGTGGGAATTGGGCATGCCTGACTGTGAGGGGACCTGCCTGGCTGCAGTGAATTGCAGGCATTCAGCTCCTGGCCACTCCAATCTCCAGCTTGCCACCCTTGCAGGAGACTCGGTCCCAAACTCTCCACTCTGCACAGTCCCCTGTTCATCAGCCATGCTGGATTGGGTCCTAGTGTCCCTTCAGCATGACTCTACCACTCTGAGTTCTTTGTTGGCAGAGCGTCTAGCATGCACACACACACACACATGAGCTCAACAGGGTCTCTGATGAGTCTTGAGTCTTGCGTCAGCTCCTCTTTTAAAAGAGATTCTGTGTGGCCCCCACCCTGAGGCAAGGAGCCAGGGTCATGGGAAGCAGGGAGGGGCATCTGTTCTCTGCATGCTCCTCCTCCCCAAGAAGCACAAAATCTTTCATGGTCAGGGCTGGCCACAGCTTGCCACAGCCTCTGACAGTTTTAGATAAAGTTTCTCTCTGATCTCTCCTGGATGGAGCTGGGAAGAGTCCTGCAGTGATACTATAACACAGGGCAGTGGTGAGGTGCTCTTGCCAATCCCTCCAGCAATTCTCAACCTTGGGCAGCCCTGCTCCTGCCACACTGTTTCTACAGCCAGCACCACTTTGTCCATCTTTCTCCACCCCCAGAGCTTGTGGCTCCTGTGCCCAACCGTAGCCTCCTCAGTCAGTTTCCATGGTACCCAGAGTCAGAGAAGTGGCAGCCCCTTCCTCAGTAAGTACCACAGTCCCGGGATCCTGGCTCCTGGCAGTGGTAGGATGTACAGCCCTGTCTAGGACACAGGGTACAGAGACACACCTGGGCACCAAGGTGCAGGCAATCTGGAGGCATCCTCCCAAGGAAGATATTTTAAATTCCTCAAAATGGTTCCCACCCCAAATTTGAGCAGCCAGAAGTTCTGCATTGGCAGCAGTGGCAGTTGCTCTGCTAGGAGAGCCTGGGCCACCTATTTTCAAGTGCCTGCAGGCTGGGAGGCTCTTGCCCACTTACAGACATGCCCTGCACACTCATCCACGTACACACTCACTCACATATGCTCTCATTCACTCTTAGCTGGATTTTTGAGTTGATTGCTCTGTGGTTTAGCTGCAAGACTGGTCCATGTCTGGGAGCAAGTGGATGAAGCTTTCAGCTACTCTGCAGCCATCTTGGATCCCCTGAAAATGTTTTGAATGGTGACAGAAGCCTGCTCCACATTCATTCCATTTTTTTAAGAAAACTATTTTTTCTTCATATGGGACTACCTCAATGCCTCTGTGAAGTGGAGCTGAGTTATTCAGTGACCCTTTCCAGTTTTACCTGCCCTTTTATGCTCTCAGGACATGTGTTATGATCCTCAGTGCATAACTGGGGATGGAACACCTGGAGGGCAAGTGACCTTGAATAAACTGGAGAGCCACTTAATGCCAGTACTAGGACAGAAATTTAGGACTCCTGAGTTATGGCCTACACCTCTAATACTCATCCATGATGTGGGCAATCCCCCTCTTGGGAGATTTCCTCCACAAGTGCATTCATTCCCCTCAGATTTAAAAGTTGTCACTAATCCCAAAACTATAAAATGGGACTACAACATTAGTAGCTGTGTGTGTGTGTGTGTATTAGACAGCTGTACCCTTCAGCGACTTAGCCCTGCCTGTTGTAGGTGTTACATGGAAACATTTGTTTCCCACTGCTCTTGCTTCTAGGGGTAGCTGTCCTGGGCTCTCTCCACCTTGCTGGAGGAAAAGGAGAGGGCTCATTCTGGCAGAAGCAACTGAACATACATGACTCATCTCTCCTCTTTCTGGGAATTGCCTGGAGAAGTGAACATTCTCTTCTCCTTCAAGCCTTAAGTTTTAAGGGGCAGCTCCCTGTGTGGCAAAGTTTCTTATCTTCTAGCACGTCTGGCCCTGGCTAGGTGACTTCAGTTCAGTGGTACAGTAGTAACAAGCCCACAGACCTGAAGTCATAGTCTACAAACAAGATTTTGTCAATGAAAAAATATGATAGTTTCCTTTTATATATTAAATTCTTATGCCTCTTAGTTGGTTTAGAATGTGGGCAAGGAAGAGGGGTGCTATTTATTGAGTTCCCTAAAACCTGAGCTTCATGGAGTGCTCCTCTGCTTGGCCTTTAACAATGATTTGGTGTGGATAAAGATCTACTCTTGGTGGGTAGCTCAGAATTTGGGGGAGGGAGTTTGGAATGGGAACATGGGTGAACTCAGCTATGAGGCTAACTGAGGAAGGGTGTCCTGTCTGTAGTTTGACCCAGGGAAGGGGTGGGGCTTATGAATAGAAAGGAAAAGCCTTCCCAACCAATCATTCTTTAAGTGACAGTCAAGGTAGTCATTAAACAAGTAAGTTTCTTACCAGGGCTCCTTCCTGTTCCCACAGACTCTCTGGTTTAAGTAACCATGTGAACAGGGGGCATCTCAATAGTTACTAGAATAATTTCCTTCTGTGTACTAGAGTATAGTTCCTATCTGACCTCCTCAGCCTAGTGTAATCTCTCTTTTCCAAACTTCTACTCCACTTACTAGAACTGGCATTTGAGACTTACTATTCCTGACTGGTTTAATTTCTTTCTTAGTTGTTTTGTTATTTGTTCTCGTGTTGTGCATTTTATCTCAAATGCCAGTTTTAAAATTTAAGGACTTCAAACTTAAAACTATTGTGGAAGTTTAAGTATAAGGACCATGTCTAACACATCCTTGTATTTTTCCCTACCCTCCAGGAGTCTAGCATAGAATTTATTTGTGTTTGGTAGTATTGAAATAAACAAATACCAAGCAAATATGGACAATCAAAGGTTATTTAGTCAGAGCTTGCTCTAGCAAGGGAGTCAGCATCCATGACTTGTATTTTGTCACAGACTCAAAGGCAGGCAGAAGAGTGGGAAAGATTTATATTGGGCAGAAGAGAAGGCTTCTTAACTAATTATGTCTGCAATAACCCTATTTCCAAGTAATGTCAAGTTCTGAGGTATTGAGAACTAGAACTTCAACATACTTTGGGGGAGATACAAGTCAACCTGAGAACATGCCATCATGAAACACTTCTCCGTGGAACTTTGTCGGCATGAGCTTCTGGCCTTCCCATCACTTCCCAGCCACTGCCAGCACATGGCTTATGACTGAAGAGTGCTGCTGCACCAAGCACACTGGTGATTAGCAGGCTGCAAACAGGAGTTTAGAGGGTGATGAATAAGAATAAGAAGTTGTCATTTAAAATAAAGCCACCCAGTTCCTTTGTAAATACACGTCACAGGGTACTTAGAGTCATCCTACCCAACCCACAGCTGCACGTTGGTGGAAATATTAAGTAAATAACACGCACATGTCTTTTTTGGGAGCCGCTTACTCACAATTCTCTTCCACCCCCAGCCTTCTTCCCCTGAGGGAATGTACTCAGCCACCCTCACTTCAGCACTTAACCTTGCCTGTTTCTAAAGTTCATCTTGTCCTGAAGTTCTTGGCATCAGCTCAATCACCTGTGTTAGTCATCTTTTGTTACTTTTCTCTTTTTACTCTTTCAGGAAGTGATGATTTTGCTCAGGTAGAAGAGTCATAGGAAGACTGTTCTGCCTTTTTGATGATTCATTCCTTTGCTCTTTGCCATTTCTAAATGTTAGAGGGGGAAAAAGCCCTTTAGCTAAGGGCTTTGGTGACTGAGTGTACTGAATGAGGGTGAGAGAATGCAGTCATAAGAAACTTTCAACTTAGAGCAGCAGTTATTTCATTTACTGGTCTTTCTGATGCTTTTGAGAGGTAATGTCACTATTCTTGCAGCTCTGGGAATCCATGAGATGGACTTCTCTGGTTTTGAACAATATGTCCATCCACTTTACTTCATGTTTTGTTGGGAGTGAATCATAGCAACATGGGTGCCATATGAGCTGTTCACTCTCTTTGCTTATGGGTCCAGCTTAGACTGTATCAGAGTTGAGATAGATGTGGGTTCCTTCAGTTGAATGAGTCTCTCAAAAGGTATTATAAGCTGAATTATGTTAGCCCCAAATTCATATGTTGAAGTTCTAATCACCAACACCGCACAATGTAAGTGTATTTGGAGATAGTCTTCAGAGTGGTCAAGTTAAAATGAAATCATTAGGGTGAGCCCTAGTCCAATATGACTAGTGTCCTTGTAAGAAGAGGAGATTAGGAGATTGGGAAGTGATGGGAAGGCCAGAAGCTCATGCCGACAAAGTTCCAGACACACACAGAGGGAGATTAGCAGCACTCTTCAGTCATAAGCCATGTGCTGGCAGTGGCTGGGAAGTGATGGGAAGGCCAGAAGCTCATGCCAACAAAGTTCCAGACACACACAGAGGGAAGACCATGTGAAGACACAGTGTCAAGGTGGCCGTCTGCAAGCCAAAGAAGGAAACCTAGGAAGAAACCAACCTGGTAACACTTTGACCTCAGACTTCTAACCTCCAGAAGTGTGAGAAAATACATCTCTGTTGGTTAAGTCACCCAGTCTGTGATGCTTTGTTTCAGCAGCCATAGCAAACTAATACAGAGGGGGACAGGTTCAGATATATGAAGTGAGCCTTTAAAGTGACTGAGTCTGCTAATGGAGCTCCAGGTCCAGGCCCCAAAGATCCTTCCTTCTGGTCAAGTCCTTATGCCACTTCACAATGTGATACTGAGTTTGTTATAAAGAAGATCACATTAGGCTACTGTATGAATTCAGTTTACTTGGTATCTCACTGATAGTGTCAATTCTTTTGCCATTTTCTGCAACACCAACGGAAAATTTTTCTAAGCTATTTTTTAGCTGCAAAGATGACAAATGTTACCAATGATATCCAACCAGCGTATATTTTCATTTCTTTTCTTCCTGTCAAGATAAGCCAGAAGTATTTGTTGCCAGAAATGGAAAACAGCTTGCTCATCAGCCAGATGATCGCAGTGTTCAAAAGTTCCACTCGTTTGCCATGTGTGAAAAGTTAAGAATTGAAAACAGACTGGCTTACTCTGCTTAAACCGTGGGCTCTGTGAAACAAGAGAAAGAGATATTTGGATTCTAGAAGAAGAGTTGTGGAGATGGTTTGATGGCAAAGTGAACAGGGTCTTTGCAAATTGCTGAGGTGGATCCTCTAGATAGATTTGATAGTGGATGTGATTATTCATCAGTTAGATGAATAATGAGCTAAAGTTACCAGCCACTGGAAGCTACTTTTGTGTTCTGCAGCAAATTCCAATGTCCTACACAAATGTGGCTCTTGGGACTTCTACTATGTTAACTGAAACAAAATTTTCTAGGCCCTTTAGTTGGATTTCTTCCTGATTGTTTTGATCAAGATATCGCTATGAGTTATTAGTAGAAGTCAGAAGTAGGCAGTGGGGCTTCATTAGAAACAGTGAGCATTCAGATGACAGGCTTGAATTGTTCCATTATTTTTCTACTCATGGGGAAATAACAAATTGTTGTGAGATTGAGTTAAATTACCCAGTTATCACCCCATTATGTTATACAGCTTTGTGTTTGCTAAATAATTTCTGATAATTTTTATTAGTCTCTCTTCGTAACCACTTAAGGGACTGTTTGAACAATTGAGAGAGCCATTTTAAGAAATAGAAATTGAGGTTTACAGAAGTTAAACGATTAACTCAAAACTGACAAAAAAGAAATAAAAAAATGAAGAAAAATCAGAGTTCACACTCGAGGTTCTAATTACTATTTCATAAGTTTGTAGAAGCCCACACAATCACATTTCTTTTTTATTTATGTCATTAGAAATCCTTTGCATTTCAACACTTAGATTTCCTGCACCTGACTCTCAAGGTCTTGGAAGTTAACTTGAACTCAAGGATTTGGCTACCTAAGAGAAAAAATAGCACTTGCCCTGATTCTTCTTTGTTAAGGCCAGCTCAAAATAGGGCAAAATAAGTAAGTTCTTACAGAGAGAAAATGCTGGATTGAGTTCCACTTCCTATCAGTAAATTCATGACTGCCAATTTGTCTTAAGGGCGGTGTTTTCAGCAGCAGGGAATTCTGGCTGGCTGGAGGCAAGAGAATGAAAAGGAGGAGGGAAGAGAAGAGAGAAACTTGTAGGTATACACAAAATTGTGCTGCTTTCATCCACTTTCTCCTTCCTCATTTGAGTCAGCGCTATCTTACCCCACCCACCCCTGGTCCCCCACCCCCTTTCTCTCTCTTTCTCTGTTTCTCTCTCTTTCCGGGTCTCAGGTTTTGAGTTGACTGAGTGCTCAGCAGTAGGCCGCAACTCTTCTTCAGATGAAAGAACAAGTCAGAAGGTACCTATTACAAGTCTGTGAGCAGAGAAACAAAGGCCCGGCTGCTGACACCCTCCCACTAACTTGGGTTTTAATGGTAGGTTTAATTTCCTCACGCTAGCTGAAAGAAAGGGAAAAAACTAAGCGGAAAGAGCCAGGGTGTGGGTGGGTAGTGGCGGTGGTGGGGAAACGACAGCTGTTGTATTCATGGGTAATCAGGTGTGTCTGTCTTTGTGTCGCATCTGTCTGCTACTGTTGCCGGGCCACATGTGAAAGGGAATGGAGGGGAAGGGGCCATTCATGTTCAAAGCCAGCAGCACTGACCTCTGCTTCGTTCTCGTCAGGGTAGGAGAGCTTGTCTATTTAACTTTCCCCATTATAGGAAGCTGTAATTCTACTCTATTAGCCCACCCTAACCATTTTGGCCTGACAGACTCAAGCTGCATCCAGAATGCCATAAATTGGTCTGGAGAAAGAGGCTTCTTTCCTCCTCCCATGCTTTCCTTTGGGATTCTGTTTGATTTGTGAAACAAGGGAAAACTAGACAGAGAGTGAAAAATGAGAACTAGGGGCATCTTTGTTCACCTTCCATCTTAAACTGACCTAGACATTGAATGTACATTTTTTCCTAATAAGCTTTGGGGGTTGCATGGCCCCCCTACGCCATCACTAGGACACCCGTTTGCCTCCAGACCTGTTTGTCTCATGAGTCCCGCACATACATGATGTTTGCATCAAGCCTTAGCCATCTCCCTGGCACAAAATCTGCCTGCTGTTTCCCTCCATTCCATGCCTCCCTCTACAACCATGTGTAGAGGGACAACAGCAGAGCATGGGAGAGGCTTCCTCCTTCTCTTGGAGTGCTTTAGATATTGCCAGCCCAGCCCTGTCAGAAAGGACTCTTCTCTGGACAATGTAGAAATAGCTGAGCCCTGCTGGTGTGGCTCGGTGGATTGAGCACAGGTCTGTGAACCAAAGGATTGCCAGTTCGATTCCCAGTCAGGGCACATGCCTGGGTTGCCAGCCAGGTCCCCAGTAGGGGATGCATGAGAGGCAACATCACATTGATGTTTCTCTCCCTCTCTTTCTCCCTCCCTTCCCCTCTCTCTAAAAAAACACAAACAAACAAACAAACAAATAAACAAAGTCTTTGAAAAAAAGAAATAGCTGAAATGGAAACAACCTCCCTCCCCACATTCTAGTGTATTAGATCAGATTAAGGATTAGTGCCCAAGAGTTCAAAGGTGTTCTCCATCTGGAGGTTCAAATTGACCCCTTCCTATCTGGTTTCATGGGGTCCATTTAACCTTTTCAGGATATTTTGTTTCCAGACCTTCTGCTTTGGGGCTAGCCCTTATGTTTCTTGAAGTAAATGGTAGTTATCAGCATTTTGAAGACCAGGGAACTCTGGCTCAAACTGACTTTTCTTGATAATCAGCTGTCATAGATTTATCACAGGGTTCAACAGAGCTTACCACTTGCAAACCTATTTTGGTTCAAGCCACTTCTCAATATAGGCACTAACTTTTACCCCATCATGTTAATCCCTTTCATGCGGAATCGATAGTCAAGCCCTATTTACGCTGTGTTTTTGGTGTATGTGTATATGTGCATGTGTGTGTTACTTTCCCAGGTGTGGGTTGTCCTCAGCAGAGCTGAGTTTCCTCTGTGAGCCTGTGCTGACTGCTATGGCTGTATTACTGACCTTCAGCTTTGGGGTCAGGAAGCTTTTGTTTCCCTTCACTGAAGGACTTTGGAAAACTATCCCACTGCTGTGTGCACTGTCCTGATATCCCTGGATCTCCAAATTTCAAGGACATCAACAAGCAAATGTGAAGCTTTTAGTAGAAGACCAGCAGCAGTCTACTAGTCTCTGCAAGGCCCTTGGGAACTCACCACTTTGTGAGACCAAGGACTGTATGAGTAAAGCAAGGGATAACAAAGTAGGGCTAAATTTTTTTTAAATAACTTTAAAATATCAAGGTCTACCTTACAGAAAAGTATAAATCATAAGTATACAGCTAAATAAATGATCACAAAGTGACCACATTCATGTAACCACCACCCAGATCAAGAAACAGAATGTTACAGCTGAAAGAAACCTTCTTAAAGTTCTACTCAGATGGGGTGGATATGTGGGGCTTTTGGATCCAAGAGAGAATGCAGAAGGTTAAAAAAATTGTGGTGAAATGTACATAATATAAAATTTACCATCTTAATCATATTTTAAGTATACAGCTTAGGAGTGTTAAGTACATTCCTTTTTGCAACTAATTTCTAGAACTCCTTATATCTTGCCAATTCTATACCCACTAAACAACAACACCCCACCTTCTCCCTATCATCCAGCCCCTGGAAAGCACCAGTCTACTTTCTGTCTCCTAAACTTGACTGCTTTAAGTGTCTCATACAAGTGGAATCATACAGTATTTGTCCTGTTGTGGCTGGTTGATTTCACTGAGCATAATGTCCACAGGGTTCATTCTCAAGGTTGTAGCATATGTCAGAATTTCCTTCCTTTTTAAGATTGAATCACACTCTATTGTATGGATAGACCACATTTTGTTTATCCATTTATCCTCCACCAATGGACACCTGAGTTTGTTCTACCTCTTGTCTCTTGTATATAATGCTGCTATGAATATGGGTATTAAAATGCCTCTGTGAGACCTTGCTTTCAGTTCTTTGGGTATGTGCAGAATTAGAATTGCTAGATCATATGTTAGTTCTATTTTTAATTTTATTAAAAGATTTTATTTATTTATTTTAAGAGGGGGAGGGAGAAAAAAATCAGTGTGTGGTTGCCTCTCATGCATCCCTACTGGGGACCTGGTCCATACCCCAGGCATGTGCCCTGACTGGGAATTGAACCAGTGGCTCCTCACTTTGCAGGCTGGCATGCAATCCACTGAGCTACACCAGCCAGGGCCCATTTTTAGTGATTGCCATGTTGCTTTTCATAGCAGCTACAGCGTTCTGGCATGCTTTTCACCTGTGCTATTCTTCTTGCTCAGCCTCCTGGGTGGCATTAGGGAAATGTGGTGTATAGATTAGGGTCATGGCCACTGTTAAGATGGTGGTCTGGACTCTTTAGGTGCCTGTCTTAGGGAATTTAGAGCAAATGAGACAGGAGGGGCTGGAGACAAAGCAATCTGTGGTGGATACTTGAAGGCTCCAGTAAACAGAGTGGTAGTAACTTACCATGCATAAAGATAAATAATTTTGCCTTAGTTTGTGGAAGAATGGAAGGGGAGGGAGTTACTGATTACTTGGTATTTAGAGGCCTAACACCTGTTCAGTGTATCACTTCCAAATTTTGGGGCAGACTTTAGGTATGTGTTGAAATATTTATAGAACCAACAATGAAAAAGAAAGAAGAAATAGCAGCCAATAAAACAATTGTGGAAGCCACATATTTTTTTTCTCAATAGAGATTTGAAGGATGGGTTGCTATGTGAATAAAATGGTGGTTCTTGGAAATCTGGTGATGTGATGTGGGTTTAGTGCAGCCCCCAGTGCCAGCACACCCTTGTATTGGATACTTCAGGGCTTCCTCTAGCAATTTTAACTATTTGTTTACTAAGTCTTGATGCTTTATTGAGAGGCACATCTGGCATTAACACTTATTTGAAGTGTCATTATGTGGGTCACCAGGGTAGGGACCTTCAGGACTGTAAATTTGGGGGACTTGTTATTATTGCTAAAAGGATATCTTAATTCTTCTAAATCTTTTGGCTTTGGCCCTTTCCCTTAAATCCTGGGGGGGAAAAACTTCAGTTACAGTACGTGTTTTTTCTTAATTTCAAAAGTGATATATGGCTACCACCTAAAATACTTAAAGAAAAAAAAAGCCCTATCCCAAAGGTTAATCATTATTTAACAGTTTGGTTTTGTTCTTGCAGAAGATCTGTATATGTTACATGCACACAAATGCACATGTGCACATGCACATACACACAAATGCTTGAGGCAGCACAGTTTAGTTTCTGCTACTTAGAACAAACACTACTAATTAATACAAACACACAAATAATCCATTTGTGCAACTTTTTACAATTATAAACTGCTTTCATGTATTGTTGAACCTCATCAAATTTATTTAAAGTGGGTATTATTTTCATTTAACAGAAAAGAGGCTGAAGAGATAAGGACACTTGTTCCAATTCACACTACATGTTGGAAATGGATTTGGGAGAAGAATCTAGGTCTTTGAAGTAAACTCTGCATTCACCAGAGGAGAAGTGAACTCTCCTCAACCATATGACCTGTAGTGATGTTCAGAGGCCAGACATCACCTTGACAAGAGATCCAAAGAAGCTACCAACTCACCGCCTTCCTAAAACTTACTTATCTTGATCTCTCTGTGGTATCAACTTATAAACGTCTTTACTTTAGACTTGTGGGTACACTTTCATTTAAAAATATCTATATCTATATCTCTCTATATATATCACAAAAGAAAAATTAAGGTTATTGGATTAGGCATATCTACAATAGAATGTTAGAGAAGACAACGGTTAGCCTGGAAAATATTTTTAGTATTCATGGGAGTGTTGGCACTAGCTTATTTAGAAAGTTGTTTTTGTAATGTATGTGCCTTGAACTTCTATTAAAAGGATTTATAAGAAGTAAAATAAGTAGCCTTCTTGTCTAACTGAATTTTAGGTCAAAAAGCAAAGAGATTTTTACCTGCTTCTTTGATACAGAATAACAACAAAATTTTTCCTGCTGAGTTTATTTTTTAAGTACATTAGCTAATTAAGATCCATTTACCTAGAGATATGTTCTTTTCCTTATCAAGTACACACTGAGAACATGGCCATAGGTGTTAAATGGCAACAGACGTGCTTCTGTGATTTTGAGGGTAATTTCTTTAATTTTTTTCATCCCACAATAGCTGGATAGAGAACTGTTGATGGTTCTTGTTTTATTTCCTTTTGTTATAAAATGTTCATAGTTTATAAAAATACAACTTATGTGCTATGTGTCCTTTATTTGTTACCCCCCACCCCCCCATGAGGAAGGTTAAGATAGAGACAGAAGATTCAGTACGGGCCATTGTTGGTGGACGATAATGTTGCCAGTAACTGGTAGATGGGAAGGTGGGGGAGAAATTGCTTCAGCACTATGTTATCTAAGACTAGATTTGGCTTTGTATGAAAACAAACACATAATAGTAGCATAGAGAAGAGAAAAGTTAATTTCTTCTCACATAAAAGGTTTTCAGAGTTGGCAATCCAGAGCTAGTGTGATTCCTCCTAGAGGTTTTCATATACTCAGATTCTTTCTAGTTTATTAGTCTGTCATTCTTAGGATGAATCTCTGGTCTTTATGGTCCAAGATAGCTGCTAGAGCTCCAGCCTGATGTTCCTTTTAACAAGGAGTAACTTCCTAAAAATTTCATACAATGCTTCTGCTTGTATCTCATCCAAAACCTAGTCATGTGGTCATGCTTAGCTGTAAGGTAGGCTAGGGAATTTAGTATTTATTATGGATGCCAATAAACTGCAATAAAATTGTGGTTCTATACTGGAAAGGGAGAAATGGATATTGAAAGGAAAATTGCATTTGTTTGACACAGTTCACCATTTTGCTCCCTAAATACTCATGCTACTTTTTTTTTTTCTGGATTATAGTGAGGAAGCCTAGAGCTTTAGCATCACCTTGGGCCAAAATGTAAACTTTGGAATGAAATGCATGCACAACAGAGCAATAAAATTCTAAGCACATGGGTCCCTGGCACTGTGGAGCTATGGACAAATACCTCTAGACCTCTATGTGAGAGAAATACACATCTGTTTTGATTAAGCCATTTTTGTTAGGGTTTTGATGGATGTTGCTGAGATTAATCTTAACTGATAGAAATATAATATAAACTTATAAAATAGCTTTCTTTTCAAGATTATGTATCACTTTAACTGCCACTGCAGGTGAGCTGACCATCCATCCACCCATCCTGGCCTGCTATGTGCCAGACATTATGTATACAAAATTGGTTAGGATGTAAGTCTTACCCATAGAAGCTGACCCCAGTGAGGGACCAAATAAACCAATGCAGTAAAGTGCTCTAGTTCCTTTAGTAGAAATCTACATAAAGTAGAGTGGAGCCCAGAGATGTTTGCAATATTCTCTGCTGCCATCTTTAGACTGCAAAAAAAAAAAATCCTTATAAGTAAATTTAGGGTGTTGACTGCAGCATATTTTTTATTATTAACATTATATCATCATGTTAGTCATTTTAATTATTTCTTATATGCAAAGTTGGGTATTTTTTTATATTGGGAGAATGATGTTATCAGATTAAACACCAATTTTCTCTTGAGAAAGCTCAATATAATTAGAGCAGAATATTTTTACTTAAAACTAAAGATACATTGGCTACTTATAGCCTGCTTAAAAGGTAGTGAGCATTTAGGTAAGAAGAAATGTATCTTTTATGCGGGGTTGTGGAGTAAGCTGAATCCTTATATACTTACTATTATTGGCATTATAATTACTTATCATAGCTCCTGTGTGTTCCAAATAGTTGGATTTGATTTTTTTAAATTTTATTTATTTACTTTTTTAGAGAGAGGAGAAGGGAGTCAGAAAAGGTGAGAGAAACACCGATGTCCCAGAGATACATCAATTGGTTGCCTCTCACACACCCCCAACTGGGGACCTGGCCCGAAACCCAAGCATTTGCTCTGACTGGGAATCGAACTGATGACCCTTTGGTTCACAGGCTGGTACTCAATCCACTGAGCCACACCAGCTGGAGCTGCGTTTGATTTTTCAATTTTATAGAGGGAAAATTTTTCAATTTTTCTATTTTATAGAGGGAAGTTCATTAGCATCTACTCAACTTGCCCAAAGTCATGCCTCTGGTAAACAGTGGCATCAGGATTTGAATTCAGGTCTGAGACTAAATGTTGTCAGTTACAACCTTACCATGGAGACTTAGACCTGAGAGCAGAAATAGATGGGAGGTTAGCAAAAGCTCAAGAAAAAAAGGTTAAGCTCTTTTGAAGTTTTCCTGCTCAGCTAGGAAAACATTTCTGCAGTTATCAGGTAATTGAAGTGTCAACGCACCCCTGTCAGGAGGGCTGGATGAATTTGTTCCTGTTGGCCTATATGTGGCTGCTGGGTGAGTGAGCGGTACAGTCAGTTCCCAGGTGAAGAAACTCTCTGGCAGTCATGGGAGTTCCTCTTTAGAAGCAACTCTACTAACATGCAAAATCAATGTCGCTGAAGTTTTTGCTTAGGTTACTGCCTCCGACACTGTTTGATCCTTACATAAAAGAGACATTTGTCATTTGACAGGACTAATACCAGGAAAGATTGCAGAGGCTTCCTCCAGCTTTGTAGCACAAATGTCTGCTTGCCTGGTGTGTTTTTGTTGCCAAGTCTAGGTCACCCAAGGGGCCTCCCCTAGTTCTTTGACTTTGGTGAGTTCTTGCTCCCATTCCAGAGGAGTTTGAAGAACAGACCTAGATCATCTTCCCAATTTTGGTAATGAAAAATGCTGGACTTCTTTGGCTTCATTTTTATGAAGCCAAAAGTGGAGCCATCCTCTACTTTTTTTTCTTTTTCTTTCTCTTGATAGTTGTTCTCCTTCCTGCTGTGACTACCCACCCCCATATAACTGTCCTGTCCCCCCTGTTTCCTAATGCTACTCCATCTATCCTGGCTCCTATCCAGCCTCAAAGCTCTTACCTTTGAGCACTAGATGGTATGTTAAATGGAAAAACTTTCAATGGTGCCCTGTATTTTCAGCATCTTAACTCCCTGATTTTGATTCAGCTGCTGCCAAGACAGTTAAAAAGAAATAGCCCAAGCCCTTGTTTGCTCAGTGACCAAATAGGCTTTGGTGTTGGTTGATGGCTTTGGAAATGAAAACCTTTGATCAGTTTTCATTTCCAATCCTGGGACATTCTTTTTCTAGAAGCCAGTGTTTTTTACTCATAGAAGTGTAGCCAATGGATGACCTGTAAAACATGTATCTGAAATAGCAGATCCTAGAGGTTGCCTCATATTATAGGCACTTAGAAAGGGGTCTTTTAATTGTTTGTTGAAAGGTTAGGAATGCTGTTATAGTATCTATGACAATGAGAGGCATTTAAGAAATCTTCTAGTAAAAAAGTAATAGCTATTGATCTGCTCCCCCAAAAAACCTTGGTGGTGTTTTTTAAATGCCCCTTTTTTCCTTAGGCTAGGTATGTTTTTAAAAAAACATGGGGATAAGCCAGTGCCCTATAGAATCTCTTTAAATCACATGGCTTTCCACTCTTAGTATTGAAAATATTTAATTTTTTACATCAATTTTAAGCAATATCCCATTTAAAAATGATGAATTAGAAAGTATATAAAACCATAAAAAATTTTAAAAAGTTCATAATGATGATTAAGTTATCATGAATTATCCTATTTTGGAGGGGTTGATAGAGCCTATATTGGGTAATCATACACTTGGTATTGTCACTGCAGCTTATGGAATTTCTGTGAATGTGTTTTGGAAAACAGGTGTCTTGATTCCTTCTGTAGTGCTAGAATCTTCCAGGAGTTAGTTAACAGTGACATTTATTCTGTTTGCTCACTTGTCAGACATCAACATTTCTAGTAGCAGGCATCTTACAGTGTCTGAGAAGTCAGTGTTCTCAACCATGGTGTGCACATTGGATGTGGGGAAGAATTTCTTAACTAATAGTAGTTGAAATATCAAAGTTTTAAATAATTTACTGTGTTGATAAATTACAGCGCATTGCAGAGTGAGCCCTTCTAATAATGCTATTCTTAAATTCTTGCATTTTAATGTACTTTCTTGAGTGGGACAGGGAGGGCGGGGTATACATCTAGTCCACTGACATGCCTATGGGGCCATATTAGTGTGAACACCATCTGGATTGCACACTGGGTTGGAAATAACCACAGAGGTCTGCCATGAGAAGTCATGCCTCTACTTCTCATGCCTTTGGATGATATGGTTGGTTTCCATTGGAGAGTGATATACTGGACTACTGGACCACTGCAGTTAATGGTGAGTAGGGAAAGACAGTGTCAGTGAAGTGTGGGTCTATGTACTTTAATCTCATTGTAATAATCTTAGTTTCTGAAGTTGAAACTCAATTGAGATTATTATAATGTATACAAATTCCATGTGAAGTAAACCTACATATGCTATATTCAGACACTGGTAATCAACTGAATCAGGACATTTTAAGAAAAAAGCTGAGAAGAAAAGTTTAGAGAAAATAGCTAGAAATTGTCCTTTTGATACATATAGCCATCTCTGACAGAAAACAAAGGCTGGAGTTTATTTTTTACCATCAGCCACATTCAGTGGAAAGGGTCATCCTTGCAGGTTGCTGAGTTTTACAGAAACAACTGCTTTGTAGTTGTGTGTGTGTGTGTGTGTGTGTGTGTGTGTGTGTGTAGAATGATTATGGTAGAACTAAAAAATTTTTCCCCAAACTGGACTATTTATACTTAACTTGAGTACTTTAAAGCTTGACCATTTCATTAATTATCTGAATATAGGAGAACATAATAGTCACCTAACTTTGCTGATGCAGAGATGGCATAGAACCCTTGATGTGTATGGGGGACAAAATTATAGCTTTGATTTTTTACCACACATTTTTTTTCCAGTTTTCTTTGCATGGGCCCAGGCAGTTGTAATTCTAGTTTTAAACTGTCCCTTACAAATTTGTCAGCATGTAGAAAGAAAGTCAAAGTTCTTGTATTTGGACATTTCCTACACAGTGTTTATTTTTGCCTAATGACATATGAGGAAGTATGAAGGAAATTAGGCTAATTATGTCATAGGCATAATGTAGAGGGGTTGGGCTAGAAGGAAGTCAAACTCTGAATGCTGGCTTTGTGCTAGAGGCTGTGAAGACAAGATTATGCTGAGTAGGACAGATTCATGCCCCAAAGGGCTGGGGTTGGGGGAGATGGTGAGTGTTCTGGTATAGGCAAGCAGGGTTTGCTCAGAGCAGGAGCCCAAACCCACTGTTTGAGGCTGTTAGAAGAGAAGTCCTTGGTGTTCCAGAGGCAATGGGGATTTACCACATGCATACACAAGGAAGTCAGCAAGCACATAACACTAAGTTTGTAGCTGGATAGCTGAGGTCATACTGGGAAAATGGTGCTTCTTTTCATTCCAAAGTGCCTTGACTGGTCTTGTGGAGCTGTCACGCTCCTTCTCTGCTTTACCTGCTAACAACTACAAGTAAACTTTCTTATCTCTTCCACACCTCACTATTTTGCTTCCTTGTGCCATCTAGGCTTCCTGGCTCCTGCTCACTGTCTCTTACTGTGGTGTCTCCTAGCTTGCTTGCTGGGACACCAGTGGCTTCAACTGCTGTCACGGGCTGTGACTGACTCTGGAAATCCAGCCCTGGAGAGAAGGTCTGATGGCACCTGATTGGTTACTGAACAGTGTAAAGGTTCTCCCTCGGCAGTTTTCCTGTCCCATGGCCCATCTCGTCTTAGGCCACTAGCCAGCTCTTATGAGACTCAAGTGCTGCTCTTCACATTAGATGAGGAGATGGAGGCAGAACCCTGTTAGATAATGCCTTTGAACAAGAAATTGCCTAAGGTGAGCCCATTCCTCAGAGAAGGCCTGTGGAACAGCAGAAAAGGAAACCTTTGTGCTGAGCATTTGTGTCTACAAGTTTTTGCTGAATGACTCCACATAATGGAGGGAGGAAGATTCAACTTTCTGGGGGAAATCCTGGAGAGGCAAAGAGCCTGGGTGCTGGCTTGGAAGAGGGCAGAGAAAGAGGATCCCTCTTTCCCCTACATGTGGGGCCGACAGGAGGAACTTCAGAATTAAAATAATAATTCTGGGCTTTTGGTCAAGATGGAGGTATAGGTAGACACACTTCATCTCCTTGTGCAACCACAGGAAGAATTACACATAAACCTAAAAACAAATAATATCCAGAACTGTCATAAAATCTAATTGTATGGAAGTCTGACAACCAAGGATTTAAAGAAGTCACTTTCATCCAGAGAGGTAGGAGGGGTAGAGATGTGGAGTCAGGGTGGAGAGTCAAGGAGACGCAGTGTGGCATGGAGAGGCTGTGGCAGTGATGGAATGGGCATTCCCACATTCACATGTGATAGACAAAAAACAGGAGGGATGCCTTGGGAGCAAGCCATCCCAGCCCCAGGCCAGATGACACAGCCCGGGGTTGCAACACTGGGAATATAAAAACTCATAATTTCTGGTTGTAAAAACCAGTGGGGGTTTGGGCAGCTGAAGAAACTGCTGGTTTTTCAAGAGAGTTTGTTTAAAGGGCCTGCATGGACTTAGAACATACATAAACCCACCCATGCTGGGATTCATCACCAGGGCAACACCTGAAAGGGTACTAGTCACATAGGGGAAGGAAGTGAAATGACTGAAAACAGGGCAGTGCCCAAAAAATGTCCAGAAGCCAGGCAGTGGCATTGTCTATTCTGTGAGCTATCTTCCCACCCAGAGCAACAAAGCTGTGAACCAGGTTGCCCCACCTTGGCAGTTACCTAAGGCTCTGCCCCAAACAACTTAACAGTACACTAAGACAGGGAGTTAAAATAGCTCTACCTAACACACAAAAACAACACACAGGGAGGTTGCCAAATTGAGGAGACAAAGAAATATGGCCCAAATGAAAGAACAGAATAAAACTCCAGAGAAAGAACTAAGCAAAATGAACATAGCCAACCTATCAGATGCAGAGTTCAAAACACTGGTGATTAGGATGTTCAGAGAACTCGCTGAGTATGACAACAACATAAAGGAAGAAATGGAGGTTATACCAAGTGAAATAAAGAAAAACAGAGAACAAATTGTGAAAGGAAGGAAGCTGGGATTCGAATTAATGATTTGGATCATAAAGAAGAAATAAGCATTCAACCAGAACAGAAAGAAGAAACAAGAATTAAAAAAATTAGGATGGTGTAAGAAGCCTCTGAAACATCTCCAAATGTTCCAATATCCGAATCATAGCTGCCAGAAGGAGAAGAGGAAGAGCAAGAAATTGAAAACTTATTTGAAAATTAATGAAAAAAAACTTCCCTAATTTGGTGAAGGAAGTAGGCATATAAGGCCAGGAAGCACAGAGAGTCCCAAATAAATTGGACTGAAAGAGGAACACACCAAGACACATTATAATTAAAATGCCAAAGGTTAAAGATAAAGAGAGAACTTTTAATATAGCAAGAGAAAAGGAGATAGTTACCTACAAAAGAGTTCCCATAAGACTCTCAGTTGACTTCTCAAAAGAAACTTTGCAGCAAGAAGGGAGTGGAAAGAAGTATTCAAAGTGATAAAAAGGAAGGACCTATAATCTAGATTACTCAACCCAGCAAAGCTCTCATTTAGAAGGGCAGATAAAGTGCTTCCCAGACAAGGTAATGCTAAAGGAGTTTATCATCACCAAGCCATTATTACATGAAATGTTAAAGGGACTTATTTGAGAAAAAGAAGAAGATCAAAACCATAACATTAAAATGACAACACACTCACAACTGTTAACAACTGAATATTAAAAACAAAAACCAAAAAAACCAAAAAAAGTAAGCAAACAACCAGAATAGGAACAGAATCTCAGATATGGAGATGATTTTGAAGGTTATCAGCTGGAAGGGAGAAGGGGTAAAATAGGGGAAAAGGGGAGAAATTAAGAAGCAAAATTGGTAGGCACAAAATAGGCAGGGGGATGTTAAGAACAGTATAGGAAATGGAGAAGCCGAAGAGCTTATACGCATGTCCCATAGACATAAACTAAAGTGGAGGGGGGATTGCTGGAGGGAAGCGGGTACTGGGCAGAAGAGGCAAAAAAGGAAAAATTGGGACAACTGTAATAGCATAATCAATAAAATATACTTAAAAAAAGAAATTGGTTTTGTTACACTATTAAAAATATCATGAATTCTTAATTACTTTATGTAAATCTTTCCTCTTGCTCCCCTCTATATAGTACTTTTAATTATTTTTCAGGACCAGGATTGAATACAGAGGTGGGGGTGTCAATATGATAGGGACTAGAAACAAAATGTGAAGATGAGGGAACAAGTAGCAGAGAGGATTGTCTCTTAAATTGGCTGAAATTGCAGGGAAGACTTTAGACATTTAGTGGCCTAGAACTGGGTAGTATACAGGTTACCTAAATCTCCAAGGGACAGGGAGGTCTTATTTAACCTACAGATATCATATGAAGGGCAATGTATGGATGTAAACATGGGCCAGATACCAAAGGTGCAGCACTAAAGAATGTTTGGTCCAAATTGGAGGAAAAACCAGAGACCAGAGAGGAGTGGGCCAAGATGGAGCCTCCACAGTGAACACACAGGCAGAGCCAAGAGGGCTCCAGAGCTGCTGGCATGTGGGTCAGAACTTCCTGTGTAGGAACGGTTTCATCAGTGGGTAAAAAGTATTCTTTAGGACCACTTTGGTGATTGAAAAAAGGGAACCTAGAATGATGGAGGGAGAACCAGGGACCCAATCTCATCACAAGTTCCTTCCTAGCAGAGCTGGCTCTGGTAGATGTGATAAAATGCCTAAGAAAAATGCTCTGAAAACCCACTTTCCTAATGATCTCTCTTTTGGTTCAGTGTCTTCTCTTCCCATTTCTCCTAGGCCCTCCCTGAAAGACAGCCACTCTAAGAGAAGGCTTTGTTGATACCCAACCTTGGAAGAGAGAAGATGGTAGCCAAGTAGGTGGAAGCTGAGTCCACTTGCTCTTGCTCCGACTTGAATACTTGGCTGATCTTCTGAAAAATAAACTGATCATTCAATGGAATCTTACCTGATATGAAGTTTGGAAGCCAAGGAGTACAGAAGACACTTCACAATGGAAGCATGCAAGACATGGCGGGGGTTGTGACCCCCAGTTAGCTAGCCAGAGGGGAGAAACCACCAATGAATGAGCTATCAACAATCAAAGCCCAAGTAAAACAAGAAAGCACACATAAACTGAATAAAGGGCAACTCTAGAGCATTCAGATCAGGAGATCAAAGAGACTGAACCACTGAGTCTCACAGAACTCCTACCACAGTAGGCCACCAGTGAAGACAGGCAGGCAAAGCAGAACAACCTGAGATGCAGAAACAAACAAAACAAATCACCTAAAATGAAGAGACAATGAAATAAAGCCCAATTGAAAGGTAAGGAGTAATCCTCAGAAAAAGAGCTAATTGAAATGGAGGCAAACAATCTATCAGACATAGAATTCAAAATAATTGTTATAAGGATGCTCAAGGAACTCAGTGAGAACTACAAGGAAACTTTATGGGAGCTACAGTGAACTTAGTGGGAACTAAAGCAGCATGCAGAAGGACATAGAAACTATGTCCTAGCATAAGAACCAGGAATAAATGCAGAATGCAATATCTGAAATGAAAAATATATTAGAAAAAATTAAAAACAAGCTAGATGAAGCAGAGGATTGAATCAGCAAGCTGGAAGACAAGGTAGAAAGAAATACCCAGTCAGAGCAACAAAACAAAGAAGACTCAAAAAGAATGAATATAGTTTAAGGGAGCTTCAGGACAACATGAAGCATAACAACATTCATATCATAGGAATATCAGAAGAAGAAGAAAAGGAACTAGGGGTAGAAAGTCTGTTTGAAAAAATAATGGCAGAAAACCTCCCTATCTTGGTGAGGGGAAAAGTCATGCAAGTTCAGCAAGCACAGAGGGTCCCCATTGAGATGAACCCAAAGAGGCTCACTCCAAGACACAACATAATTAAAATGGCAAATTTTAAAGACAAAGAGAGAATCATAAAGGCAGCAAGGGAGAAACAACTAGTAACATACAAGGGAGCTCCAATAAGGCTATCAGCTGATTTCTCAACAGAAACACTGCAAGCCAGAAGGGACTGGCACAAAATATTGCAAGTAATGAAAAGCAAGGACCTACAACCAAGACTACTCTACCCATCAAGGCTCTAATTTAAAATGGAAGGCAAAGAGTTTTGTAGACAAAAGAAGGCTGAAAGAGTACATCTCCATCAAGCCAGCACTAGAAGAGATGCTAAAGGATTGCTATAAAAATGAGAAGAGAGAGAGAGATAGAAAGGGAGAGAGAAACACAGGTATGGTAAAAATGGCAATGAATGAGTACCTATCAATAATAACCTTAAACATAAATGAATTAAATGCTCCAATCAAAAGACATAGCATAGCTAAATGGGTAAGAAAACATGACCCACATATACACTGTCTACAAGAGACTCACCTCAGAACAAAAGATCTCCACAGGTTGAAGGTAAAGGGATGGAAAAAAAATTTCAAGCAAATGGACATGCAAAAAAACCTGGGGTAGCAATATTTATATCAGAGAAAATAGACTTCAAAACAAAATCCATAAAAAGGGACAAAGTAGGTCACTACATAATACTTAAGGGAGTAGCCCAACAGGATGATATAACCCTTGTAAACATATATGTACTCAAAATACAAGCACCTAAATATATAAAGAAAGTCTTGGAAGTCTTCAAGAAAGATATTGACAACAACATAGTCATCTTACAGGATTTTAACAACCCACTGTTGACAATGGATAGATCTTCCAAACAAAGAATCAACAAGGATATTGTGGCACTAAATGACACTCTAGTCCAAATGGATATATATATTGACAGGGCTACCTAAAGAAGATAGAAAAATCCCATATAAACAATAGATATGTACCAACATATATATGGAAACTTTCACCCCAACTTTCATACTGTCTTTTCAAATGCACATGAAACATTTTCAAAGTTAGACTACATGGTAGAATATAAAACAAACCTTGAAAATTTCAAGAAAATTGAAATCATATCAAGCATGTGCTCAGATTACAGTGAATTGAAACTGGAAACCAATCTTAAGGAAAGAACTCAAAAACATTCAAATATGTGGAGACTGAATAAGGTGTTTTTAAGTAATGATGAATTAACAATGAAATCAAAGAGGATATAAAAAAGTATCTGGAGACAAATGAAAATGAACACACAACAACCCAAAACCTGTGGGACACAGTGAAAGTAGTACTGAGAGGGAAGTTCATAGCAATACAGGGCTACCTAAAGAAGATAGAAAAATCTCAAGTAACCAAACTAACCCTACATCTACAAGAACTAGAGGAACAACAACAAAGCCCACAGGAAGTAGAAGGAAGGAAATAATCAAGATCAGAGCAAAATTAAATGATGTATAGACTAAAAGAACAATTCAAAGCATGAATAAAAACAGTAGCTGGTTCTTTCAAGAGATGAAAAAAATTGGCAAACCATTAACCAAACTCATCAACAAAAAAAGAGGTAAGACCCAAATAACTTAAATCAGAAATGAAAGAGAAGTTACAACTGATACCATAGAAATACAGGGGATTGTAAGAAATTACTATGGACAACTATATGACAAGAAATTGGACAACCTGGGTGAAATGGAAAAATTTCTAGAAACATACAGTCTTCCAAAACTGAATCAAGAAGAAGCAGAAAGCCTTAAGAGACCAATAACAACTAGTGAAATTGAAGCAGTAATCAAAAAAACTCCTGGCACACAAAAGCTCTGAACCAGATGGCTTCATAGGTGAATTTTACAAAATATCTGAGGAAGAACTAACTCCTATCTTTCTCAAGCTATTCCAAAAAATTCAAGAAGAAGAAAGACTCCAAAACTCTTTTTTATGAGACCAGTATCATCCTAATTCTAAAACCAAGTAAAGACACACAAAGAAAGAAAACTATAGGCCAACATTTCTGATGAACATAGATGCTAAAATCCTCAACAAAATATTGGCCATCCAAATTCAGCAATACATTAAAATGATCATACACCATGATCAAGTGAGATTCATCCCAAGGATGCAAGGAAGGTATAATATTTGCAAATCAATAAATGTAATACACTACATTAAAAAATGAAAAACATAAACCACATGATCATATCAATAGATGCTCAAAAAGCATTTGATAAAATCTAGCACCCATTTATGATAAAAATCACTCAGAAAAGTGGGAATAGAAGGGCTATACCTCGTCACAATAAAGGTCACATACGAGAAACCCACAGCCAACATCATACTGAATGGGCAAAAACTAAAAGCTTTTGCCTTAGGAACAGGAACAAGACAAGGGGGTCCGCTTACACCACTCTTATTCAACACAGTACTGGAAGTTCTAGCCACAGTGATCAGACAAGAAATAAAAATAAAAGTCATTCGATGGGAAAGGAGGAAGTAAAACTGTCATTATTTGCAAACGAGATGATAGTGTACATAGAAAATCCTATAGACTCCACCAAAAAACTACTAGACCTAATAAGTGAATTTGGCAAAATAGAGGGATATAAAGTCAATATCCAGAAATCAAAAGCAGTTTTGTAGACCAACAATGAAATATCAGAAACAGAAATTGGGAAGAAAATCCCATTTACTATGGCAATAAGAAAAATAAAGTACCTAGGAATGTATTTAACCAAAGAAATAAAAGACCCATACTCAGAAAACTATAGAACACTGAAGAAAAAATTAAGGAAGATACAAATAAATGGAAGCATATACTGTGTTCATAGATTGGAAGAATGAACATCATTAAAATGTCCATACTACCCAAAGCAATCTATAAATTCAACACAATCCCTATCAAAATACCAAAGGCATATTTCACTGATCTAGAGCAAATATTTAAAATTTACAGGGAACCACCCCCCCACCATCAAATAGCCTCAGCAATCTTGAGAAAGAACAAAATAGGAGGGATCACAATACTTGATATCAAACTATACTACAAGGTCACTGTAATCAAAACAGTCTGGTACTGGCATAAGAACAGACATATAGATCCATGGAACAGAATGGAGAGTCCAGAAATAAACCCATGTCTTTATGGTCAATTAATATTTGACAAAGGGGGCAGGAGCATAAAATGGAGTAAAAATAGCCTCTTCAGTAAGTAGTTTTGGGAGAACTGGACAGGTACATGCAAAAAAAACTGAAACTAGACCACCAACTTACACCATATACCAGAAAAAACTCAAAATGGATAAAAAACTTAAATATAAGTCTCAACACCATAAAAGTCCTAGAGGAAAACATAGGTAGTAAAATTTCAGATATCCCACATAGCAATATTTTTGCCAATATATTTCCTAGGGCAAGGGAAATCAAGGAAAACATAAACAAATGGAACTATTTCAAACTAAAAGCCTTCTGCATGGCTAAAGAAACTATCATCAAAATGAAAAGGGAACTGACCTTATGGGAGAACACATTTGCCAATGATACCTTGGACAAGGGTTTGATCTCCAAAATATATAAAGAACTTATATGATTCAATACCAGGAAGACAAACAATCCAATTAAAAAATGGGCAAAGTGTTAGATGTCCATCAATAAATGAATGGATCAAAAAACTATGGTACATTTACACAATGGAGTTCTATGTAGCAGAAAGAAAGAGGGAGCTCCTACCCTTTATGACAGCATGGATGGAACTGGAAAGCATTATGCTAAGTGAAATAAGCCAGGCAGTGAAAGACAAATTCCACATGATATCACCTTTAACAGGAACCTAAACAACAAAACAAGCAAACAAACAAAATATAACCAAAGACACTAAAATAGAGAACAGGCTGACAGTGACCAGAGGGGAGAGGGGAGAGAATTTCAGGGGAAAAGGGGAAGGGTCTACAGGAACAAGTATAAAGGACACATGGACAAAAACTAGGGGGAGTGGTGGAAATGGGAGAGAAGTGGGGAGGACTGGGGAGGGGGGCTGGGATGGGAGTAAAAGACAGAAAACTATACTTGAACAACAATTAAAATAAAATTTAAAAAAATGGGTAAAGGACCTGAATAGACACTTCTCCAAGGAGGACATACAGATGGCCCATAGACATATGAAAAAAATGCTCAACATCACTAGTCATCAGAGAGATGCAAATCAAAAACCCAACAACATATTATCTCACACCTGTGAGAATGGCCATCATTAATAAATCAATAAACAGTAAGTGCTGGTGAGGATGGGGAGAAAGGGGAACGCTAGTGCACTGTTGGTGGGAATGCAGACTGGTACAGCCACTGTGGAAACATTATGGAATTTCCTCAAGAAACTAAAAACGGAACTTCTTTTTGACCCAGTGCTTCCACTGCTGGGAATATGCCCTAAGAATCCCAAATCACCAATTCAAAAGAACTTATGCATTCCTATGTTCATAGCAGTGCTATATACAATAGCTAAGTGCTGGAAATAGCTTAAATGCCCCCCAGTAAATGAGTAGATCAAAAAACTGTCCCTGGTTGGTGTGGCTCAGTGGATTAAGTGTTGGCCTGCTAACCAAAGAGTCACCAGTTAGATTCCCAGTTGGGGCACTTGCCTGGGTTGCAGGCTAGGCCCCCATGGGGGGTGTGCAAGAGGCAACCACACATTGATGTTTCTCTCCCTCTTTCTCTCTCCCTTTCCCTCTCTTTAAAAATAAAATCTTAAAACAATAACAACAACAAAGCCCTGTGGTACATGTACACAATGGAATACTTTGCAGCAGAAAGAAAGAAGGAACTCCTACCTTTTGTGACAGCATGGATGAAACTGGAGAATATTATGCTAAGCGAAATAAGCCAAATGGTGAGACAAATACCATATGATCTCATCTATAAGAGGAATCTAGTGAACAAAATAAACTAATGAACAAAATAGAACCATAGGCATGGAAACATGGAGCAGAGTGACAGTGACCAGGGGGTAGTGGAAAGGAGGATAATAGTGGAAAGAAAGGGAAGGGACTATTTAAAGAACCTGTGTGAATGACCCAGGTACATGGACAACAGTGTGGGAACTGGCTGCAGGTGCAGGTGGTTTGGGCAGAGGAGGGCAAAGGAAGAAAAACTGGGACAACTGTAACAGAATCACAATAAAAAATAAAAAAAAAACCCAACCTCGCAATGAAAATGCATAAATGAACACTGAGGGAGTAAGCTGTGGAGGGGGTTTTTGAGAGTGCATTGGTGTTGGTCACCTGCCTCCTCTTGGCTATAATAGAAGTCATGCAGCTTAAAAACTCTGACTGCTGACTTGAAAATTTACCCCATGCAGTGATTGATAATAGAAGCTTTTAGGAATGACTGAAAAGAGGGGGAAGGGATGGCAAGCAAGTACCTGGAAACATGTGGATGAGGTTTGGATGATGAAAACAAGGATGATTAAAACTCTAATTGATCACTTTCACCGAAGAGGTGCTCGTATGTTTAGATTTCTCATGTCTGTGTGACAGGCTGGGAAATAGAGGCACAGAGAAGGAGAGGTGGTTTGCAAGCTGTCAAGTCCATCTTGGTGTCATTATTTAAAGAGGTACAGTGACCATGTCACTGATGGCAGCTTATTTTGAAGCAACCATTGGGAAGAAAATCAAGCTAGGCCTCTCACACAAATTTGTCTCTAGTATCTTGCTGCATCTGTCTTTTGCTGCACTTGTAGTAGGCATTTGGCCATTCCTAGCAAGATGTTGCTGTGGAAAATGGGACATTCCAAAAGCTAAATGAGGCAGAAGTTTAAAAAAAAAGACTTTCTGTCTGACAGGGGAATTCTCCAAAAGAGAAGTCATCACCTCATCTTTTCCTGTTAGTCTTTGCACAAGGTCTTTTCCCTCACTTGGAGTCTTTCATCAAATTAAAGCCCTTTTCTCGGTCTTCAGCTCTACTATGGATATTCTTAGGGGCCACTTAGTGGTTCAGATTTTTTTGGAAGGATGGTAGATGGGACTTAGCTTCCTTTATGCTGAGTTTGAGGCTGAGGTGAGGGCTGTGATCTCTCTCCTGTTCATTTTGTCAAGAAAGAAAGGAAGGGAGGGAGGGTGAAAGGAAGGGAGAGAAGAAAGGAGGAAGGAAGGAAGGAAGGAAGGAAGGAAGGAAGGAAGGAAGGAAGGAAGGAAGGAAGGAAGGAAGGAAGGAAGGAAGGAAGGAAGGACCGTATGTCAAGTACACATGTTGCATTCTTAGAGAAACAATCTAATGGGTTAGCACTGGTTTTAGCAGACTGGAGGGGAATCTATAGTCTAGAATAGTGACTTTTAAAATACAAATACATAGTCAGAGCACTTGGAAGAACATTTAAAAAAATACTGGTGCCTGGCCTCATTCCTAGAGATCCTGATTCAATTGGTGTATTAGTTTCCTAAGGCTGCTATAACAAAGGACCACAGACTAGGGGGCTTAAACAACAGAGGTTTATTGTCTCATAGTTCTGGAGGCTAGAAGTCAGAGATCAAGGTATTGGCAGGGTTGATTCCTCTTGAGGCCTCTCTCCTTGTCTTGTTGATCACTGTCTTTTGCCTGTGTTTTTACATATTATTTCATCTGTATTTGTCTGTGTCCTAATCTTCTCTTCTTATAAGGACAACAGTCATATGGGATTAGGTCCCATACTAATGACTTTATTTTATCTTAATTACTTCTTTAAAGACTCTATTTAAAATATGGCCACATTCTGATTCACTGAGGGGTTAGGACTTCAGCATATGCATTTTTGGGGAATGCAATGGAGCCCATTGCAATTGGCCTGGGTGGAGCCTGAGCACTTTAAAAGTCCCCCCTGGAGACTCTGATTGCAGCTGAAGTTGAGAATCACTGTTCCAGATGAATCTCTCCTAGTGGCCAGAAACAGCGGTTTGAAACAAAATCCCTGGACAGTAGAGTTTTTACTTTTTAAAAGTGTTGGGAACTTGTGTGGAAAAGGCTACTGTCAGCAGAACAATGTCGAGAGCTTTTGATACCAAAGGAAGTAGCCATGGGGAGACTTTGTGACAAGGTCCCACTCGCCGACCTGGGAGGATGGAACACTGATTCACACATTGGGGTGTCCTAGCAGGGTGCTCACTACACTTGAGGAGAGCATGCTCTGAGGACAATCAGCCTCGTTCACTCCACTGCTGGATTTCCCGAGCTTTGTGATCTGCAGTTTGGTTTCCTGAGCTGACCTACCTCCTAGGAAGGGAGCGTCCTGTGAAGGCAGCTGGTCTCAGTTCCTGGGCCAGGAATACCGTAGAACCTTACATAACCCTGCAGTTGAGCTCTGGAAAGGAATGCCTGCCGCATGTGAAAATGCTTAATGAGAGGTGAACAATTAATGGGAGGAGAATGGGGCTGTGTTCCCAGGCTGAGTTGGAGTGAATGGTGACTGACGTGTGGGGGCTGAGTGTCTCATCCTGACTCATCTGCAGCTCACCCAGCTCACAACAGGCGCACACTTAAGTCTCAAATAATTCATCTCATGGCAAGGATTCTGTTTCTATGCGGGTCTTGCCCTGCAAACTCAGTTTTGACGCTTTAAAGCATGGTTAATTTTTTCCTTTGAGAATTTTTCTGTCAATCTGTCTTTTATTTTTGTTCATATCTGATGATCGTCTAGTGTTTCCTCTTTCTCCTTGGCTGGTTATTCACAAGTAAAAGGAAGTTCTGTCACCTTTGATGAGTTACTCAGGTTCTCATCTTTACTTTCTTTGTCCTTTATTTTCTCATTGAGAAGAACAAACTCACATTTGCAGCTTAGAATGAATGTCAGGCACTGGTATATGGGCTTTACTTACTTTGTCACATTTAATTCTCACATAGAACCAACACAGTCAGTGTGATTACCATCCCCATTTTACAGATGAGGGATTCAAGGCTTAGAGTGGTGAAGAACTGCCTGGGAATATCCAGTGGTGGTAGAGTTGGATTTCAATCAATGTTACTCTGACTCAAAATCTTACTCCCAGCCATTGTGTATCTGAGCCATGTTGATGCGTCAATGGTGATCTCATCCAATCACATGGCTTTAAAATCCATCTACATGATCTGTGATTTTAAATTCACATGGCTAATGTAGACTTTCTCCTGAGCTCTAGACTTTGGTATCCAACTGCCTATCAACCTCTATTAGGGCAACCTAATGTGCCCTAATAAGAGCTTCAGAAAGCCCCTCCCCTCATTAGTGTGTTCCTGCTCAGTCTTTTCTCTCTGTAAATTTGTCTCCATTCAGTTACTCATGCCAAAGTGTGGTAGTCACCCTTGATTCCTCTCTCACAGCCCACATGCAAGTCATCAGCAAATACAATGGGACTAACAATATCCAGAATCCAATCAACTCTTCCCACCTCCACTGTTATTGCTCTCCTATGGTCTATTCTCAACACAGCTGTCAGAATGACTCAGCTTATGTCACTCCCTTGTTCAAAATCCTTTGGTGCCTTCCTGTCTCATCCTGAGGGTGTCAGTTATTGCCATTGGCTCTCAATGACAAATCCATCCTTCTATACTTGATTTTATGTAGCTGGGGCTGGGGGCCTGAAAACCACCACTCTCCTTTGTTAGCTGGGTTCCTATTGGGTTCAGCCATTTAGGGGTGCTAGAATGAACCATCACCTCTGGAGTAGGGAGAGAGGAGTTACTCCTTCCAGTTTTGTTTTCTGGGAGTTCCTGTCTGCTTGCAGCTCTAGTGAGTGGCACCCCAGCTGCTTCTTCACCCTGGCAGTGGCAGTTCCTTCTTGTAACAACAGTTGAATCCACTTTGCAACTTTTCCCACACTCAAAAACCAGTGTCACTGTGCTTCCTCAGGGACAGCAGCTCTACCTGCCATTGACCTCTCTCAGTGGTCTGGACTCCAGCCCCATAGCACCTATCCTCTTCTGAACTTCTAAATTTTAATCATTTACCCTTTGTTCCCCTAGTCCTAGAGATGGAGAGAGCTTCTGGCAGTAGCTATTTCTCTTACCCATTCACCTGGTTAATGACTTTATTCCCAATTAATGTTTCTTTATATCAAATTAGCTCTGTTGAAATAACTGATGTGGCTTCTGTTTCTCAGCTGGACCTTAACTGATGTTCAGAGTCAAAGCCAAAGTCCTTAAAGTGGCTGGTAAGAAACTTACTATTATTAATTCTAATAGTGGCAATAATAACAGCAGTTCTGCAGAGCTTCTCCTGTACCTCTCTAGGGTCTCTCTGAACTGTCACCATCTGTCACCATCTGATAGTCTAAATATTTACTTGTTTACTTATTAATTGCCCATCTCCTCCTGGCTTTTCCTACTTTAAAGATTGCTACACCCAGACTTTAGAACACATGTCTGGAACATAGTAAATGCTTGATAAATTATTGGTTGGATAAATAAATTAATTAAAGTTCTGGACTTTCAAAACTCAGACTAATGTGCCCTGGGCCCAGGGGGTTCTGCTATCATGCCTCAGAACATGCTGGCCTCATAGGAAAATGACTATAGGTTCTTTCTCTACTGATTTGTGAGGGAGAGCTGGATTGGCATTGTCCATGCACCCACAGCGTCCATGGGCTGTTCTCTTCTCTACCAATTGCTATTGCTAGATCTGAGGGATAAAAAACACCCTGCAACAAAATTTAGAAGTTTCTGAGTCTATGATATCTCAACTTTACCCTATTCTGTCTGGCTTTTGATCTAATGGAAATCGAGGGGCTGCCTTGCTAAAATATGATCCTGAGAACTTAATTTATAATGAAAGAGCTTGGGAATGTTGGTTGTTAGCTTCTTGTCATCTGTATATATACTGTGTTTGTAGATTGCCACACCTTCTAAGATGGAGCCTACCTCCCTAATCTAGGAGGGTCAACAATATTTTTTAGACGAGGAAGCGTCAAGACAATTTCTTAACATTAGCAATTAGTGCAGACCCAACTTCATAGGGTTGAAGGCCGAATCAGCCCTAAGTCCAGCACTTTACAGGCTACACCCTGCCCTGCTGGATTGTGGGTAAGCTCCCTGGATTACAATGGCAGCTGCTGGGTCTCACTGCTGTGATTCATCTGCTCAGTCTTGTTTGCCTTGGATTTCAGCCACCTGCATTTCAAAAGGTACTGAGCTGGCCACTATTCCTGGCCCCAGAACACAGGTGTGATTGGTGCCATATTAAATGCTAGTGGCAATTATGGTTGCTGATTTGAAAGGAAGCTGAACACATTGGCTTTCATCAGGTCAGCTTTGCTTGGCCACATCCACCTTTCCATTTGGGCAAACGAGGGCTGAATTCTTGATTCAGGCAGACTCTTTCAAGGTGTTGGTACTCTGGGCTTGGACAACTAAACAAGACAACCCTGTGAAGTTGGGTGCTGTGTACACTGCCACTGAACTTGATGTGCTGTGAGAGAAGACTTTTAAAATTATTATTTATATTTTTAATATATTTTATTGATTATGCAATTATAGTTGCCCCATTCCCCCCCCTATATTCCCCTCTGCCCCACACCCCCTCTCCCACCTGCACCTCCCCCATATCTTAGTTCATGTCCATGGGTCGTACATGCAAGTTCTTTGGCTTCTACATTTCCTATACTATCTTAACCTCCCCCTGTCTATTTTGTACTTTCCATTATGCTACTTATTCTCTGTACCCTTTCCCCATTTTTCCCTGCCCCTTCCCCGCTGATAACCCTCCATGGGATCTCCATTTCTGTGATTCTGTTCCTCTTCTAGTTGTTTGCTTAGTTCATTTTTGTTTTTGTTTTATTTTCTAGATTTGATTGTTGATAGTTGTGTTTGTTGTCCTTTTACTGTTCATAGTTTTGATCTTCTTTTTCTTAGAGAAGTCCCTTTAACATTTCATATAATAAAGGGTTGGTGATGATGAACTCCTTTAAGTTGACCTTATCTGGGAAGTATTTTATCTGCCCCTTCATTCTAAATGGTAGCTTTGCTGAATAGAGTCATCTTGGATGTAGGTCCTTGCCTTTCATGACTTCAAATACTTCTTTCCAATCCCTTCTTGCCTGCAAGGTTTCTTTTGAGAAATCAGCTGATGGTCTTATGGGAACTCCTTTGTAGGTAACTATCTCCCTTTGTCTTGCTGCTTTTAAGATTCTCTCTTTATCTTTAATCTTGGCTAATGTAATTATGATGTGCTTGATGTGTGCTTCCTTGGGTACAACTTCTTTGGGACTTTCTGAGTTTCCTGGACTTCTGAAAGTCTATTTCCTTTGCTAGATTGGGGAAGTTTTCCTTCATTATTTGTTCAAATAAGTTTTCAATTTCTTGCTCTTCCTCTTCTCCTTCTGGTGCCCCTATGATTCAGATGTTGGAACATTTAAAGTTGTCCTGGGGGTCCCTAAGCCTGTCCTCATTTTTTTGAATTCTTGTTTCTTCATTCTGTTCTGGTTGAATGTTTATTTCTTCCTTCTGGTCCAAACCATTGATCTGAATCCCAGTTTCCTTCCTTTCACTGTTGGTTCCCTGTACATTTTCCTTTATTTCACTTTGCATGGCCTTCACTTTTTCCTCTCTTTTGCAACCATACTCAATCAATTCTGTGAGCATCCTGATGACCAGTGTTTTGAACTTTGTGTCTGATAAGTTAGCTATCTCTTCGTCATTTAGTTGTATTTTTTTCTGGAACTTTGATCCGTTCTTTCATTTGGGCCATATTTTTTTTGTCTCAATGTGCCTGTTACATAGTAAGGGGCTGAGCCTTAGGTGTTCACCAGGCAGGGCAATTGTCGATTGCTGTGTTGTGGCACTGTATGTGGGGCAAGGGTCAGAGAGGGAACAATGCTGTTTGCTCAGCTCTCTGCCAGCTTTCAGTCACTTTTGCTGCTACCCACAAGCAAATTGGGCCCTTCTGGTGCTGATTCCCATGTGGGTGGGTTTGTGTACATTCTAGGACCCTGTGGGTCTCTTCAACAAACTCTCCTGTGAGGCTGGGAGTTTCTCCTGGCACTTCAGTCCCCACAGGTTTTTTCAGTTAGAGGTTTTGAGGCTGTATTTCTCTATGCTGGAACCCTGGGTTTTGCCACAGGCCCTCTCTGCCCTGGCTGCCCATCTCTGCCTCTTCTACCAGTGTGGATGAATATTTCTTTTTCAACTTCTTGGTGGTCAGATTTCCATACAGTTTGATTTTCTGTCAGTTCTGGTTGTGTTTTGTTTTTAAATTTGTTGTTGTCCTTCTTTTGGTTGTGTGAGGAGGCACAATGTATCTACCTAGGCCTCCATCTTGGCTGGAAGTTGAAAAGAGATTTTTAAACACACAAAACCCTTCCCTCTAAGGGTTTAGTGTTTGCTCACTTTGGGCTGAAGAATTGCTCAGTTTAGAGCTGCTACTGCCTTAGTTTACTGTAACATGTTTGAAACAAAAAAATCTGAGTTATGTTTCAATTTTTGAAATATATGTTGGAAGTAAATACTAAGCACCTTCAAAATAGCTAGCACTGTGCTAGGTACTATGAGAAATGCAAAACCAAGGACTTGGTTACTGTCCTCAGTAAGTTTCCAATCTATTTAGAGAAATATGAAGTACACATACTCACATACACATAAAACAAGAATATATGTATATAAGCATGAAAAAACCTGTACAGACAGGAGTGCCATGGAAACTCAAAGAACAGATAATTATGGACCTGTGTTTGCTGGAGAAGGCTTCACTGGAATTTGAAGTGGCCTTGGAAAGACTGTAGATTTCGATTGATAAGCAGAAAGGGAGAGAACCATGAAGCTGGGGGCCGGGGGGACCTGAGCAGGAGCTTGGTGGCAAGAATATGTGCTGCATACACGGCATTTACAAAGAGATGAGCTCTATCCCAGGGAGTCATTAGAGAGGGAGCAGAGCAGATGGGAAAGGACAAAGCATTGGAGGACATTCAATCTGGTTGGGTAGACAGGATATGTGCATAAAAGACAGTCAGACTGTTGTTTTGCAATTAAAATATTAAAAGAAGATACAAAGTAAAAAATATGTAAGAAATACTTAGTAACTGGACCTTAAAAGGCAAATGAAAGGTATAAACAAGAAGTGCTTCAGGACTGCAGGGAGAGAGGAGGCACTCAGGGAAGGCTTTGTAGAGGATTTCTGAGGGGAATACATTTTAGGAAAGGAAAAGTGGGTGGAGAGGCAGGAGAAGGTTTTATGGGAGATAAAGTGGGGACTCAAAAGCAAAACTAAGTCTAGAATGTCTCTGGTTACTTGGTAAAGAAGAAAATGGGTATTTGGCTAGGATCGAAGTCAAGATGAGAAGGTTTGTACCAGTTATACTGGGGAAAGCAGCCAGGAAGTGGATAAGGGACAAATACCAGGATTACTTAGCATCTGCCAGGGCCAAGCTGTGTTGGAATGGTGTGAGCTTGTGGTGGGCCAGGTTTGAGGGTTATGGGCCCTTGTCCAAGTGTGTTTTGTAATTCCAAATATTGAAATTGGGAAAAGGTGGGGTTCATTAGAAGGGAAAGCCTGAGAGGATGCAGTCTGACTTACTGATGAAGACAGCATTTATATAGCTGAGTACAAGGTTTGGTGGGCTTGGGGGAAGATTCTGGAGGAATGGGAGGAGAGCCTGTTGGGTTAGGAAACTGGTGGAGGTGGAAGCAGTCTTGTGTTGACGAGGTTCTGGGAGACATGTTGGCCAACATGGCAATGAACTGAGAGGAAGAAGAATAAGGGAAGCTGGAAGGAGATTAAAAAGAAACCAGAGCAGTAAATGTTTTCTTTAATACTTCTCTACAGGAAGTTAGGTTGAGTTAGCCTGTAAGGAGTAACATGAATAGTATGACAATGATAAGATAACTAACTTAGATCTTGAAACAGACCATTCTCCAAATTTCTTTAGATTTTCTTTGTTTTCTGTCCAAACTTACTTTATTAAACACTCTTTGACTAATATTTCTGATAGATTTTAGAGGTTGAAAGAGCAGGGATTAATAAGCAATGTCACCCCAATAAATTTGCTTTTTTTTAAAAAAAAAAAAAGAAGAGAGTGGGGATTAGACTTAGTTTTGAAACTCAGCTCCATCATTTCCTAACTTTGAGATCTTAGGTAACTTGTTCAACCTTCCACTCTTGATTTTTTCACCTGTAAAATGGGAATAACAAGACCTTTATTATGGGGATTATTTTATTTAAAAATTGGAATTTCAGAGGAGTTTGTGTGTTTCAGTGTGAGTTGCTTTGAGCCCTGCCCATTTTCCCCACACTTCTTTTTCTCACTCCTCACACACTGAGTAAACATGTCTGCTTAGATTTTTCTGAGCCCAGGTAACCAGAAGTAAGCCAGTATTTAAATTTTTTTATTAAGGTATAGTTTACATATAATATTACATTCATTCCAGGTGTGCAACATAGTGATTTGACATTTATATGCCTTAAAATATAATCACCACTCTAAGCCTAGTCTGTCACTGTGCAGTTATTATAATATTGCTTATTATATTCCACAATAAGCCAGTATTTTTAACAACTTTCAAATCATGCTACTTTTAAGCACAATAAGAAAAGAAAAACGATTTAACTCTGTGAGTTGGGGTTATTAGGCAAATTCTAACAGTCTTCCTGAGTCAGTTGGGATCTTTTTCTCCTAGATTCACATCAGCGTTAATGACAGTCTCTTCCCACACTGACTGAATTAAGAGTCATTGTGTTCTGAGTAACATGGCCCTTTGCTGGGAGGAAAATGGGCAGCACTCGTAAGGGTCACTGAGGTGCTGTGGGAAACTGTGCAGGAGCTCCATGAGCTCAAGGTACCACATAGTCTCTGAGTCATGTTTCCAAGCATAACTCATATCTGTGAAATATAACGGGAAATTAAATGAGTCCAGGCAGGAAACAAGTTCAAAAATATTTGGGAAATATTAAAGAAAGGGAAAAATTTTCAAGAGATCTGATCCTCACCTTTCTCTTTTCTTATAAAACATTTTGGTTCTCTGGTTATACCTTTTCTTGAAATATATTAGCAATACAGTGTTCATTTGACAAGTATGCTATTTCCTTTTCAGTATTGTATGTAGGGTGAAATTTTAGTTTCTAGTTCCTTGATAAGTTCCATTTCATTAGCATAGAAGGTCTGTAATAGTCATGGGTTTGACCAGGATTTTGTTTTCTCTAATTTAATTAGTCTAAAGTACAGGTGAAGACTTTATGGGCTGAGGTCAAGAAATCATACTACCTACTTGTCCAATACTTTTTGTCTATAGATTTCAGATTCTTAACTCATTGACAGAATAGTTGAGAGAACAGAAATTTAAATTAATTAAGTAATTCTTACTCAATATTTCTATTATGTGAATTTCACAAAGAAAACTACCTGTGTTGCCCTGACTGGTGTAGCTTAGTGGATTGATCATGGGCCTGCAAATCAAAGAGTTGCCAGTTTGATTCCCAGTCAGAGCACATGCCTGGGTTGCAGGTCAGGTCCCCAGTGGGGGACATGTGAGAGTCAACCACACATTGATGTTTCTCTTCCTCTCTTTCTCCTTCCCTTCCCCTCTCTCTAAATAAATAAATAAATAAATAAATAAAATCTTTATTAAATGAAAAACTACCTGTGTTGTCTTCAGTTTATTTGCTTCTATGGCTTTCCTGGAAACTACTTTATTAAGAAACCAAAATGAGGATGAAGTTTGTCATATAAAAGTACTATGGTATAAAACTTTTTCAAAGACAGACATTAAAAAATTTCCCATTGGATTATAATTTTCGTGCTTATGTGTAGGAAAGGGAGGGAAAGAGTTGTTTATTACAAGTTCATTATAGACCTCTCTTGCTATTTGATCTCTGGCCATCAAATTTTTTTCTCTTGGAACTTAGGAAGCAAATTAATTCAGATAAACCCATCATTCTATGAAATCTCATCTCAATTCTTATTTATCAAAACTCAGGAACAAAATAGATTTTTCCTTTCCAAACTCACTGTATAAACATTCACTACCAGAATTTAGTAATCAAATAAATTTAGATAATGAGAGAGGTTTTTCCTCCCTCTTGCTTATTATAAACTGATCACTTATTGTAGAAAATTAGAAAAGTACAGAAAAGAATGACGGTAACAAAAACAACTCATTGTCAGAGGTATAATCTTAATGCTAATTTCCCAACGATGGTTTATGCCAGGGAGTGAGAAATACTCTTTCTTTGTTTCTTCCCTTTTCTCTTCATGCTTCCCATGTCATAAACATTCAGAATCCATGGGAATTTTTTTTAAAAAACTGTTTGTTGATAGATCTGCATATTGGCTTGCATGGCTGTATTTGGTCAGTGTATATGTGAGATTTTCCCCATTGTCAGCCTTCTGCAGTGACTCTGGATTAGGTCTCTGGGCCTTCTCTTGGAGGCCTGCTTCTTGTTCTTTCCAGGCACTGGAGAACAGTGTACTAGACTGTTTTACTAGGGTGACATTTATAGTCACAGGATTCATGAACATGTGTGATCAGCCATTGACAGTAACTCATTTCCCTACTGATAGACAAGAGTGGGCATGCACAGTTAAAATATAGTTTAAAATCTAAGCATAAAGAAAGCCAGAAATAAAAATGATACAGAACTGATGGTATACATTGACTTAAAAATATACATTTTCTCGTAAGTGCTCAAAAAAAAAAAAAAAACCCTCCACTGCTGCTGAGCAAACTGAGTGTGTGAGCAAAACAAAGCCAGATGTAGTCCATTAACTTCCAGGTTTTCTTAGGCAACACTGCCACGGTCACTTTCCCTACCATACTCATTTCCTTTAACAAGTTTCCTCAGTTTCATCTGCATCGATTATTGGGGCTATAGCAGCAAGCAAAGGTACAGAACCTGGTTATTCTAGTCCATTGCTAGGTAATGTGGCCATGGTGCAAAGGTGCCTCTCAGTTCAGCATGTCTGCTTTCTTCTAGCCTCTGACCACAAGTGTTTGTTGTGAATATGACTCCTGCCAAAGTAAACATGTCTGTCATCTGGCTTTTTGCAAAATGACATCAACTCCAATAGTTGCTTCATTCCTGGTTAGGATTTAGGCCACTATCTATTTGGTATCTTTAAGGGAATTAGAGAAAGCACCCCCTCTAAGCTGATGAGCCCTCCAGGACTGGACACAGATAGCACCACCATGTGTGAAGACAAGGCAGTGTCCTCCAGTTGGATGGAAGCGCTGCCGAAGGTGGAATGAGGACTTGACTTCAGCTCCTTTGGCAGTTCACAGGCTGCACAGTCATTCATAGCAGCCCAGTCAAGGCAACAGAGCACTTGGCAGAAGACATTCTGGATGAATTTTTGATTATACGTACACACCTTTCTTGCATAGGGCTTTGAGTACCCTGCCTACACTCTCACCTCACCGTTCCTATGCACTCAAGGGAAAATGTTAGGTTCATAGACTAACAGAAGCCTAGTGAGAGAAATTACTTACCTGGGGTACGATGTGAGCCAGCGGTCCTGCCAAGACCAGAACTCGGTCTTTTAACTGGCTCTATAAATCCCCCAGTGGGACTTGACTTAGATTTAATTTAGTTTTTAAATCTTGGCAAACTGGATGCTGTGTGTTTGTGTAGACTTGCACCATTTAAAAGGTTCTTGGAGTTTAGATCCTGCATGTAATTTGCTACATTAGCTTTGGACAAAAATATTTGCTTTTTAGTCCTTTGTGGTTTAAGTTTCTTCTCAGCATTAACGTGGCATGTTAGAGAGAGCTGTACTGTGTGGGATGCAGAAGGGGGCCCAGGGTTCAGGGCAGGGTGAGCACAGGAAGGCTTAGTACTAATGGGACCTTTTGAGACTACAGGAGCTTATATAAGATTTTCCCGGTGTGGTTGGTTGTTTGTTTATGTATTTTGGATGTTACACAGTTGAGATTAGGAAACCAAAGCATTTCAGGTTTGGAAATGAAGAAAAGACTTGGATTAAAGTCAGGAAAATCTTTCTCCTGATACGCTGCATGAAATAAGACCATCACTATAATGTTTGTCCTGCAAACTGACAGTCACAAGGTCATAATTATCCCACCACTTCAAAGTTTGGTTCACCTCTAAGGTAAACAGAATCTGGGTGGATCATTCCAAAAAAAGTTTGGCTGTCTTATTGGTTTCTCTAGGCTGTTAAACACGTTATCATTTGAGAATGAATTACCTAGTAATTAGATCTAATCTCTATATATTCTTTTGTGACCATAAGCAAGAAGCAGATATTATGCCCCACTTTTATGAGAGGGATAGCTGAGGTAGAGAAAGGAAGTAGCTGGTTTAATCATATGATGAATCTCAAAGCAATATCAGGCATCCTGGGAACAGCCTGTGAGGATAAATTCTGCAGCGATAGTGATTTCCGGCAGTACCCTCTTTCCCCCCACCACTCATCTCTGAAACTAAGGTTAATGCTTTTGTTTTGGCAGACTGTGAAAGTCCTTTTCTTCTTTTCCTGTACCATTACCAATCTCTCAACTGAATTTTCAATTCCGGCCTATATATACTAGAATCACACCAAATAAGAGGTTAAAGTCAGCACAGAAGGTGAGAATTTATTATATTTTTAAAAAATCACCTTTAAAATATCTTGATTTGCTCATTTTGTGCAGTATATATGGTTTATAGCATTGGTGTGTATAGTATACATAAAAATACGTATATAGTTAAGACAACCTATGCAACATTTTTCTGTGCCGAATCCTTAAACATTAGCATCTCAGTGAGAGTCTCCGAGAGATAAACAGGGGTAAAGGTTGACCTGGGGCAGAGTAGATAAAATCTCTCACCTGATCACTCCAGGCACTCACTCACTGAAGAAGTGGTGCCCAAGTCAGAAAATTTCCCCTATCTCCTCCTCTCTCTCCTTACACCCACAGTGTACACCCCCTCTCTTTCTCTATTTTTCTCCCCTAAATGGATATCATTGAATTTGTACAAGTTAAGTATACATATGTTATCATTGCACTGTAGGTTTCATAAATGCCATCTTTAAATCAATCAATATTGTTGTAAAATATAAGAAAAAGTAAAAAGAAAGAATATTGCTTCCTAGTACTCATTAGCAGAAAAACACACTGGTAGATTTTATGTTTTTGTTGCAAGGGTCAGCCTATCATTGAAATATGGATTTATTGCTAATGTTAAATTAGTAGTTTACATGGAGGATATTACCTTATTTAAGCCAAAGAGATCAGTGTCCTTTTGAAAAACAAGGCTGGTGTTCCATTCTGGGATGCACTGCACCAGGAAAACATGTGAGAAAGCATCCAGGAAAGAATTCTGAAACTTATACAATTGAATGTTATGTGGCTGGGTCTCTGCATCTAAGTACCATTTTATCAAGTCTTTGTCAGCAGCTCTCCTCTTAGTTAACCCAAAGCATCAATACTTTACAGGAAGGTGTGATGGCAGCAGCTAGGATGGGGTCTTTAAAGAAGTCACAGACCAATAGAAAGGTCAGACTAGAAAAATCACCTCTGAAGCTAGCTCCAAGGTCATTCGTGTTGGTTAGTTGTCTATTTGCTCTCAGACTATGACCTCATATTTTTCTGCTCTGTTTTGTATTGCATGAGGCTGACCCTGTAGATTACATTCCCAGACTCTCTTGCTAAGTGTCTTACAGCTACATCTGGCCAACGAGCATCATTGGAAGGTAGGGGAAATGGAGACGCCAATGTATTTTCCCCCTAATTTTCTGCTTGGAATGGTGTATTTGGGGGTAGCTGAGTCTCAGCTGTGGTTGTAGCTCTTGCTGGGTAGTCCCCTCCTGCTAGACGTCCCAACCCTGGGCACTGGAAACATCACCTTCCCCCTTTATTTTGTTAGACATCATCTCCTCCCTTCACTTCCTTGGCCCTGCAAAGGGGAATGGCTACCTCTTCTTGCTAGTCTCTGGGTTGTCTCGGTGTCTCTTTTGTTTTTACCTCTTCTAACACCTTTATGGCAAGATCCCTACATTAAAATTTCTATACTGAGCTACCCAGTGTGGACTATGTTTTGTTGTTGTTCGTTTGTTTTCACAGACCCTGAGCCTATCCATGCTCTAGCCTCCAGTTTGAGCTGTGTCTTTGGCCTGATGGATTTGTCCTTAGGTCTGACCTTAGCCAGCCTGTTGTTCCTCACATACATCTTTGCATTGTTTTTCTGGCCTCAGTCTTGATGTTTGGGCAATACTCAGTGATTTTACCTTTTTCCTCAACCCATATCTCTGTGTCTGCTGGTGCAAGACATTCTCTGAAATATGAGACACTGGATTTATAACCAGAAGTGTCTTTAGATATTGAACCCAACTCCCTATTTCTGTCAATGCAGACACCATTGCCTTGAATAGTTAATGTCTTCCTCAAGGCCACCAAATTAATGGCAGGGAGTGAGGAAGGAAGGGAAGGTTCATATTCACGTCTAGGTAAACTTTGTATCACCTTATTAACTGCAGCATGTGACAGGGATTGGAGAAAGAAAGACTGAAATATTACTACCTGATCACTGTCCTCATTGCCTGGCCTTTGCTTTCAAGCAGACATTTTGTACTGAATGAACAGAAATATTAATTAATTAATTCAACTTGTATTGATTAATTGTCTCTCAGTGTAAGGAACAGTGCTGAATGCTTTGGCAAGGACACATATCAACAGTAAGTGACTCCATCCTCAAGAAACTCACTCTCTGTGAAGGAGAATGACACATATACAAATGGCCCATATGCATGTCATATATGTTATATACAAGGTAGAAAACTATAAGCTCCACCAGAAGGATGCAATATACAGTATTATTTAGTGTGAAGGAGAGAGCAAGTTGCTTCTGGCTGGGCAGCATTAGTGAAATCTTAATAGAGCAGGTAGTATTGAAAATAGATTGAAAAGCACAAAAAATATTTGATCATGTAGAGCTGGTGAGACAGCCATTCAGGAAGAGTGATCAAATGCAGGTAAGGAGACAGTGAGTGGTTCAATGGAGCTGGAAAGCTGATTGCCTTTAAGGGGAATAATGATGATAGTAACAACTATGGCTGACATTTATGGATTCCTACCATGTACCCAAACATTATGCTAAGTGCTTTACATTCCTTATATCAACCTATGAGATGGGTGTTGTTACTCATATCATACAGATGGGGAAATGGAGATTCAGAGAGAATAAAAACTGTTCAAAGTCACCCAGCTAGCAAATGATGAAGCAGGGACTCCACATAGGTCTGCCAGGTTTTGGATAAACTATTAATCTCCAAGCCAATGGGGAGGCTATACAGAAATGTAAGGGATTTACATTTAGGTCTACAGGTGTGAATAGTAAATTTAGCACTGAGTTCTTAGAAAAGTCATCAGGAAAGTGAAAAGACCTATGTTCCTGAAAAACAATATCTGCTGTTACATTCCTACTAGAGCAGAGATCTACAAACTTTTTTGAGCATATTTTCTCAATAGAAGTATGTTTATTCTTATATGTGTATGTATGTTTGTGCATATATGTATATGCTCTGGTCCTAAATATATACTTCATAAAACATACATAAAATATATTAGAAATGGATGAATTAAAGATAAAGATATTTCAGAAACATAACTTTTATTTAATAAGAACTCAAAAGCCACTTTGTCTCCACAAAAAAGAAGCTTTCAGATTTTTATTAAGTTTAAGCTTAAGCTTAGTAAAGTTTATAAATCCTGATTGGGTGTCACATAACTTTAAACCTAGTCAAAAATATTGCAGATGTTTGTTTTCTAGTTCTGCATGCTTTTCTTTGTTTTTAATTTTAAAAATTGATTTTAGAGACAGAAAGGAAGAGGTAAAGAGAGAGAAACATTGATTTGTTGCTCCACTTATTTATGCATCCATTGGTTGATTCTTTTATGTGCCCTGACTGGAGATTGAACCTGAAACCTTGGCGTATTGGGATGATGCTCCAACCAACTGAGCTACCCAGTCAGGGCCCTGTATGCTTTTCCTTTAATATTTTGCTAATTGTGAAGATTTCACACCATCACTAGCTAACATCTCAGGTCATAATAGATACTTAGCATAAGGTTCATCACTAATGATTGTGGAGTAAATCCTTATTTTAACTACATTTTAAAAAATAATTCTGCTTTTTTCATTGGTTGACATTCTGAAAGCAAACTATAGTGATTTTTACCCTGATGAAGAGATTCTGTAAGTGTGAGGACATGTCTGTTGGCTCTGCCTTTTTTCATTGTTTGCTTGGGCTATGTTACTTGTAGTATTTTCAATCTGCAGTTTCTTTATATGACTCTTTTACAGTTTTTTCAATGAGCTGAGAGTTCATTTAATTAAAATTCCAATTTGTGATATATACTACCACTTAAACAGGCATGAGAAAATAACAAAATGCTGTATAACGTTGAAATTTCTAAGGAGCTGAAGATAGCTACTGCTTTCAACCTCCTTGGGAAACCACACCTAACTCCAATGTGGGTGAAAGTGCTCAGCTCATCTGGATATAACACATGTTAGGCTTAATTTATTTATTTTAAAAATAATAACACTTAATGGTAACCTGATAGTTAAAATTCCTGCAGGATTCCTTTATTATCAAATCATCAAAACTGTACATCTTGTTTTGTACAGTTCTTCATTTCTTCATATGACTTAGGCTTCTGGAAAAAATATGAAAGGAGGGAACAAAAATAGTTCAATAATGTCATTTCCTCTAGAAAAACCTGAGGTGTGACTCAGAATCCCTGAAAAAAATTTTCTGGAGTTCTTTTGCTTATGAGTGACTAAATGCCACTCTAAGAGAAAGGTGTGTTTTACATGTATAAATATTCATTATTTCTACATATTAGGGGTGAAGAATTCAAACATTTACAGGAATTTAAATCTTACTTTTATTAAAACTTCCCTGTTTGGAATCCTTAAAGTGGATAGCCCTAACATTTAAATTGGAGTTTATCTTTTCTTCATTCTGTTAACCTAAGTAATACTGGAAAAATATAGGAATTACCTATTTACCAAAGTGATATCATCTATATTTAAGCATGCTAAACCAAACTCTAAAGACTAGTGGATGAAATATCTGCCTCCTGCATTAAGGCCATCAAATTCAATTCCTGCTGGGATGGTAGTTTTTTCAATAAAATTCCCATTAACTTTTTGCCTCGGTGTCATTAGACACTAATTCTTACATGTGGCAAGGATGAAAGAGTAAAAGGAAATATCTGAATCTCACATCACATTGCTGACAAGTAAAATGGGATGATGACAATTTTTTAACATGGGAGATAGGGAAGCCAGAAAGGGGACAGGTCTTTTAGACCTGACACTGACCATGGCAGAAGAGTGTGGTAGCTATAGCTCAGGAAGGCAATTTGGAAGATAATGATCATGCAGTGGAAGCATTCAGGGTTCTAAGTGCTGGGGTGTGGGGAAGGGTTGGGCAGAGAGAACAGGCTTCAGGAAGCCTGGGACACTGGAAGGGGAAGCACATAAATGGCACCTTGGTAAGGAGAGATGGAGGTGTGCTGGTCTTTTGGAACAAGCAGGTACGAAGCGGGAAAGGCAAATGCCTTTCACTTAAGAGAAGAAAAAGTGGAATCTCAGAGGTGACCCATTTGGTTAATACATGTATTCCTAGATGACCTAAAGTTCAAGCAATGACATGAAAAATACAAAAAAAGAATAAGTCGCTAGGAAAAACAAAAGGACAGTTCATGCATTTCAACATAGAAACGGAAGGGTTCCCAGGGCATGCAGATGGAGCAGGGACAAACATTTTGGGTACAACCATTTTTCAGGAAGGGAAAAGATAAAAGGACAACAATGAAAGATTAGAAAAATTAAAACATATGTTTGCCAATTTCTGATGTTGAGAAATGGTAATAGTTGATGTTCAAGAAGGCTAGCTCAAGAAGAATTTTGAAGAAATACTCATATTCTTTCAAATTACATGGAAATAAGAAGACTAAATGGTTTTTAGAGTTCCATTATACAAATCAAAACCAAATGAGCTTAGACACAGACACAGAACTTTTAAAGAAAATGAAGCAAGAGATTAAGGACAATTTATTTACTAGGGGCTTATTTGGGTTTACATTTGCAGAATCCATAGGAGTGGATGATCAAAATGTAAAATGATGTGTTTTACTTGAGAACACAAAGTAAAACACAAATGATTGTACTTACATATCCATACATATGTGTATTTATATACCATATATAATCTAATAGTGTAGATGTATTTGTACATAAAAAGTAGAGTCAACTTTAAAATATGCATAATAATGCCTAATATTCATTGAGTACTCACTATTCCATACACAGTCTTGGACATCATATATCTGTTATTCATCACAATTACTCTATTAGGGAGAAACTGTAACCTCACTTTCCCCATTTTATAGATGAGAAACTAAGGCACAGAAGTTCAAACCAAGTTCATAGGGTTGGCACATGATAAAGGTAGGATTGGGAACCAAGCATTCCAACTCTAGAAGCTATGTTTGTTACTACAACTCCATGGAATGGTAGTTAATAAAAAAATTACTTCAGGAATAGGTTTAACTCTTGTATAGCTGTGGCTGCTATTCTGAAAATATTTACCTCAAAATAAAGTAGTGGAGTCCTAATTGAAATAAAATAAAAAGGCTAACTTGATTCAGGAGGAACTTTTTTTTCTTTCCTGGAGAGGAACTAGGGTATATCAGATCTTAGAAGGATGCAAAACATCAGTTTAAAGTAAAGCAGGCTTATCTGAGCAAGATTTCTGTTTAACTCTTGACCTTAGCTAGTGCCCAGCCCCTAGCACTGTATGTATGTGTGTCTGCGGTGTTTTGGAGTCAGCCTCATTTCTTTCATCTATGCCCTGATGGTTTGAAGGCACCTTATGACCTTGGTCTGCACACAGTTTTGCTTTTGCTTCTCCCATGTTGGCACTGACGTTTCCTAGAAACCTGGTCCCCCTATGCCATTGTGTTAGTTAGGAGCCCATTTAGTCCCAAGTAACATAAAATTCAGCTCACGGTAGCTTAAAACAAATAGGGGTTTATTTTCTCATGTGGCAAGAAGCCAGATGGGAGGCAGCTGCTGATATTGGTTTAGCTGCTCAACTTTATCAAAGTTGGAGTCTGCGGTGCTCTTGGCCTTGCCTTCATATTTTCGATATGACAGTTGCAGCTGCAAATGTTCCAGGCAGGCAACGTGGGGAACAAGCAGCACCAGCCACGTCTATTTCTTTTTCAGGACATCAAATCTTCTTAAAAAACCATGTGTTCTTCCCTTCTCCCCCTGCCCTCCAGGGTATTAGCTGGGACAGGGTTAGTAATGACTATAAAGCAAGCTGGGAAAAGTTTTTGGGCTTCATGGGAGTAGGAAGTTGGATATGGGTATGAAGTAGCTAATCTTTGGAGTTGGCCCTAACATTTCAATAGACCTTCTTTTTTAAAGTCTATCCTGAATTACAAAATTGTGTAATAGATAATCAAATAGCTTTCAAACTCATAATATAAAGCAACTGAGGCTAAATCATATAGTTTTCTTATAGACCTTTTATAACATTTATTTTGATCTTTTAAACATTTGGCCCTAAAATCTTACTTATTTTATTCATTTCTATTGTCATGAAGAAATAATTGACTTTTTAAAAAAATTACTTTATTGTTGTTCAATTACAGTTGTCTGCATTTTCTCCCCACCACTCCCACCCCCTGCCAGCCAAACCCACCTCCCTCCCTTGCCTCCACCCTCCCCCTTGGTTTTATCCATGTGTCCTTTATAGTAATTCCTGAAAACCCTTCTCCCCACAATAAATGACTTTTTAAGTAAGGGTAAACTTTAATTCAGATCCTGTCCAAACGATCTCAAAATCCAAAATGTTGGATTTCCAGCTAGTGAGATTTTCCCATAGCCTAGTTGTTGGAACCATGTTTACCTCTGCATCTATTCTCACTTGGATAGGATTTACAGAGCAGAGCTCAAATAAAATTACTGTTCTTATGAAACTTTTGAAAAGTTAGCATTAACTATTTTTATGTTGCATTTTTGCTCACTAGCATGCATTCTTGGAAGTACAAAATGTGTTTAAGATGAAATTTTGCAGCCTAATTTCAAATAGGAAAATTAACACATATGGTAGTTATATTTCTTCAAAAATTCAAACTGAAAACAAGACTAAAGGTTAAAATAAGTTGTAGAAAGCAAGCAAATGATACTTTTTAAAAGGATAACTAATAATGAAGAGAAAGAGAGAGTTGGAGAACATAGCATATAACTGTTGGTGGTGGGTTCTCTTTGGGAGGCAGGTTATGGACCAAGGTGCCACATACTTATCATCCAAACTGAGGCAGTTTGAAAGTGAAAGGGGCACAAATAATAATTATGCAAGGATGAGAGGCAAAAATCAGCACAATTTCAGGCAAAGCAGGATGGGGAGTCAGTTGAATCAGACTTGCATTTGAACCTAGACTTAAAATTATGGATTAATTTATCATGAGAAACTTTCATCATTTGTATCATGTTTTTCTGAAATATCTCATTGTGCCCAGTTTTGTATTATGTGTGTAATTTGAAAGAGTCAATAAAGGTTTTAAAAATATGGACAATGTGAGACTTATACTTTAAAAATATTCAGAAACTACAAGCCATTTTTTTAATCAGTGCTGTAGTTTTACATAGCAAACTGCCAGTTGACGGCAATTTTGGCATTTTCCTTTGTATCTTATTTTTAATTATTCATTCATTCTGAGTAATCCTTATTAAACCTACATTATATAGCAGATGTAATATTACTTACTGTATCCCTTAATCCTTATAATGGCTCTATGAAGTAAGTATTCTTAGTCCAATTAAAAAAAATTACCTCTCTGAGCATAAGTGACTTGCTCAAAATCTCATGGCTGGTAAGTGGTAGAGCTTAGATTCAAATGCAAGTCCAGTGCTTTTCCCCTTATTATATGCCTTTTTTGAATATTAATTAATATAGGTTATCTTCACTCTGTTAAGTTTTGCTGAAAATATGTGCTATACTCTCAAGTGTGTTTTTTATTACATTTCTTTTTTCCCATTTTTAAAATTAATTAATTTTTATTGTATTCTGATTACACTTCTGATCAAAATCATTTCTATAAGAATGCACCTCTAATTTTATAATGGTATCAGTGGGAAAATAAAAGAGGCTGTATGGAATTTTGCTTTAACGCCAACTCCATGGAAGAGATGTTGGAATTATAAGCCTAGGATTTGAAGACAGGGAAAAAGTCAGCAATGCCAAAGCACTACTGTTATCAACCTAAGATATTTGAAAAGCACCTTTACATCTCACAAGATTGCAGAGAACCCTGAGCATTGTCACAATACAGTTCACTGAAAAGTAGATGAGGTATAAGGCAAGAAACATCCCATACCTACCAGAGGGGTTTGGTTCATTGTTCAAGTCCCAGAGCTTACTGTTACAAGTGACCTAACTTATAAAGAAAGCACAATATTAAACTTCATGATAAAGATCTTGTGTCTTTTTTACACATTTAGATATAAAATAATTTTTAAACAAATCCCAGGTCAATTTATCCAGTACAAAATAAAGATGCCAGAAATAAATAGCAGCTGTTTAACCATGTACAACAACATTGCACAACTGTTCAGGACAGGAGGCACAGATGAATTATGCTGATAGGTTCTGAAGTGGCAACATTATTTGTGCCTTTTCTTTTAGCCATCAGTCTTGAGTTCTCCATTACCCACTCCTTTTAAATGATTCTACTGAAAAATGCAAAATAGCTCAATCCATTCATTTTCCTTAAGTTCCCTTAAAATAAAACACCAGAGCTGTAATTTGCTAATCATATTTCATCATTCACAACAATCACTGCATAGAGTTATGGTTGGTGAAATTGCTGAGTGTCTGCATGCCTGTTATTGTATGAAGACCCATTTGGCAATGGAAAAATGTGTTGATTAAGAGCAATTCATAGCATCACAGATTCTATACAGAAATGTAGGTCCTGGTAGATATTTCTTTTTATCCTATAGCTGCTCTCAATTTTCTATGACAATAGTGACGACTATTGACCTAGATGTTCAAAACAGTAAATTAATCCTTCCATTTGGGTGAAGGACGTAGGAGTTGGATAAAGAGAACACTCTTCTTTTTACACAGGTCAACACGGTGGTTCCAAATCCAATGGAAACTATATCTGTTGGTGACTTAGTAATGGTCCAACTGAGTATGTTTGCTGAGCAGTCTGGACCATGTGACTCTTGATACATGACTAATCTATTGTATTGATGCTGTAGTTGAGTACTACCAAGAACCCATTCACTTATTCAGAAGAATAAGTAATATTTGTAAACCAAACCATTTTGCTGAATGTTTCTAAAACATAACATATATTTTATTTAATCTTCAATATTATAAAGAAGGAAGCTGAGGCTCAGAGATGTTAAAGTCACTTGCTAAAGTCATACAACTAATAGCTGAACTAAGTTTGATTTCAGATCACTAGTCTCTAAGTTCTCTGTTTTCTTCTTTAGATTACACTACTTCTCAATAGCTGGATATACAAAAGAAAATCTTGTGGATGGATGGTAGGCTTAAAAGCAGTCAGCAGATGTAAACCTAAATTTAATTAGCAGGCATGAAGAAGTGTTAGGTCAATGATCACATTGGATTTGTTTGGATCAACAAATAGGCTGTGTCATTTTAGAATTCCCATAAAAAGTGTGAGCTCTTGGTGGTAGTTTGTCCATACCATTTCTTCCATGAGTTCATGTTTGGCCTTCCCCAGCTGTCTAAGAGCTCACTGGCACACTAACAGACACAAACCCCTTGGTCCTCATTGTAGTGTGGGAGACTCACTTTTCAAATAGAGATGTTTACAGAGCACCTATTTCACACTGTAACCTCACTAAGTAGACAACCTTAAGGCTGGCTAGCTCAGTCTCTGCTTTGGATCTTCAGTTCCTCCTTCCTTCTATGACTATCATTGTACAGTAGTAGAAATCATGGAAGTAATAAATGGAAACATGAGCCTCTTTGACAGAGAAGTCTTTTCTGTAACATCTCTAGGATGACATCAGATTATCTTTGATAGCACCCGAGTTTTTGTCTCATCTGTATCCCTTGCTAGCCAAGTAGCTTAGCCAGCCCATTTTATCTCTTTAAATTTTGCTGAAAAATAGCCAGCCTTATAGGCATCATGTGAATTGGGAAGGTCTAGATGAGAGCAGTCTAGAAAGTATAAAATGCTCTATAGATTAAGATATTAGGTGCCTGCCTCTTCCTTCCTTTGGAGACAGTTCCCCTGCAGAAACTCGCTCCACTCTGAGTTGCCTGAAATAAAGAAATATGAAGTAATAGTAGGATCTGAAACTATTTGAGAGATTTCAATTCTAGTGATAGTGAATGTTCTTGCCCTGGTAGAGGAGGGACTCCCTCTTCTTTGCTCACACAACTTCTATTTCCCTTCCATGTAGAATTTACCCCACAGAATTGTGAGTATCTGTTTACATGTCTGTTTTCTTTCCTCAAGAACAGGGAACCAGTCTTAGTCATTTTTATATCCACAGTGCTTAACATTTAACCTGGCACACAACAGGCACTCAATAACTGTTTAATAATACAAGTAATATTTACTAAGCATTTACACTGTGCCATTGTTTTAAGTACCTTACAAACATTAATTTATTTACTGCTGAAAACAATAAAATTATATGCATTTTATTTACTTATAGGGAGCCAGGATGAGGTTCAGAAATATTAAGTAAACTGATGAGTCATGTAGTTTATAAGTGACTGGCCTGTCTGGAATATGAACCAGTTCTTCAGACTTGAGACAGCTCTTAACCTCCATACTCTCCTGCTTTGATGACATTAACATTCATTGTCAAGGCTGGAGAATAAAGGGAAATATAGCTAACAGAAAAATATTATTTCCTTTATTATTTCATTTTAATATACTTTATTGATTATGCTATTACAGTTGTCCATTTTTTTCTCCCCTTTATTCCCCTCCACCCTGTACCCCATCTCCCACCAGTATTCCCCTACCTTAGTTCATGCCCATGGGTTGTACATATAAGTTCTGTGGCTTCTCCATTTCCTATACTATTCTTAACCTCCCCCTGTCTATTTTGTACCTACCATTTATGTTACTTATTCCCTGTGCCTTTCCCCCTATCTCCCCACTTTCCCACTGATAAACCTCCATGTGGGTTTATCATTTCTGTGATTCTGTTCCTGTTCTAGTTGTTTGCTTAGTTAATTTTTTGTTTGTCTGTTGATAGTTCTGAGTTTGTTGTCATTTTACTGTTTGTATTTTTGATCTTCTTCTTTTTGTTAGACAAGTCCCTTTAACATTTTATATAATAAGGGCTTGGTGATGATGAACTCCTTTAAGTTGACCTTATCTGGGAAGCACTTTATCTGTCCTTTCATTCTAAATGATAGCTTTGCTGGATAGAGTAATCTTGGATGTAGGTTCCATCCTTGCCTTTCATGACTTGGAATACTTCTTTCCAGCTTCTTATTGCCTGCAAGGTTTCTTTTGAGAAATCAGCTGGAAGTCTTATGGGAACTCCTTTGTAGGTATAACTGTCTACTTTTCTCTTGCTGATTCTAGGATTCTCTGCTTGATTTTTATTTTGGTAATGTAATAATGATGTGCCTTGGTGTGTGCTTCCTTGGGTCCAACTTCTTTGGGACTCTCTGAGCTTCCTGGATTTTTTGGAAGTCTATTTCCTTTGCTAGATTAGGGAAGTTATCCTTTGTTATTTTTGCAAATAAGTTTTCCACTTGTTGCTCTTCCTCTTCTCCTCTGGCAGCCCTATGATTTGGATGTTGGAATGTTTAAAGTTGGTCCAGAGGTTCCTAAGCCTATCCTCATTTTTTTTGAATTCTTATTTCTTCGTTCTGTTCTGGTTGAATGTTTATTTCTTCCTTCTGGTCTAAATCATTGACTTTAGTCCTGATTTCCTTCTTGTCATTGTTGATTCCCTGTACACGTTCCTTTATTTCATTTCGCAAAGCCTTCACTTTTTCCTCCATTTTGTAACCATACTCACCCATTTCTGTGAGCATCCTGATGACCAGTGTTTTGAGTTCTCTTCTGATAGGTTGGCTATCTCTTCATCACTTAGTTCTACTTTTGAAGCTTTGATGTGTTCTTTCATATGGGCCATATTTTTTTGCCTCAATGTGCCTGTTATGTATAAGGGGAAGAGCCTTTAGTATTCACCAGGCTGGGGCAACCCACATCGCTGGGTTGTGGCACTGTATGTGAGGGAGGGATCAGAGAGGGTACAATGCCATTTGCTCAGCTCTCTGTCAGCTTTCAGTTACTTCTGCTGCTACCCACCAGCAAATTGGGCCCTTCTGGTGCTGATTCCCACGTGGGTGGGTTTGTGTACATTCTAGGACCCTGTGGGTCTCTCCAATGAACTCTCCTGTGAGGTGAGGAGTTTCTTCCGGTGTCTTAACCTCCAGAGGTTTTTTCAGTCAGAAATTTTGAGGCTTTATTTCTCTGTGTTGGAACCCTGGTTTTTGCAGTCTACCTTGCTCCCCAGTTGTTCCTCTTGGTTTATCCATATGCAAATGTGGAACTTCCTGGCCAGCCATCTGCTGCCTTGCTGTCCTGGCACTGCAGCCACTGTTTTGCCATGAGTCCTCTCTGCCCTGGTGCCCATCTCTGCCCCTCCTACCAGTGTGGATGAATATTTCTTCTTTAAGTCCTTGGTTGTTAGACTTCCATACCGTTCAATTTTCTGTATGTTCTGGTTATTTTTTGTTTTTAAATTTGTTGTTGTCCTTTTTTAGGTTGTTCAAGGTGGCAAAGTATATCTACCTACACTTCCACCTTGGCTGGAAGTCTATTATTTCATATGTAAACATAATTCTACCATCTAAACACAACTATACTTAACAATTTTATTAATTCTATGGGTGATATTTTATATACCTACATTTATACTATAAATCAATTTATAGCTTTTGTCTTTTACTTTTATCATATTCTCATAATTTTTAATGATAAAACTATAATTGCATTATTGAGTGGGTCATTATTTAGGCAAATATTCTCCCATAAGTGGATACTGTATTTTCCTTCCTAATTTAGGTGATTTTCTAATTAACAGGTTTGTACATAAATCTTCTATGGATTATATTTTTGTGTGGGTCACAGAGGAGGATATTATTGAGATTTTTCATACACAATGCCAAATTGTTTGTTACAGAGATGGTACCAATTTCTACCCTTACCAGAAGGATGTAAGCAGGCCTTTGACATTGGAGAGTAGGTTTTGAAGGAGGAGAATGTGGAGACAATGGGAGTGTTCTGAGTAAGGAGGAGACAGGAAGCAGTGAGTTGCCCACTTCTTAAGCAGGGCTGGCCTGTAACAAAACATCTGCTTTCCATACACTTAGCAGAAGTGGAGCGAAGCAAAAGCCGCCCAAAAAGAAAATGAAATTCTGTGGTCTTAGGCTGCAACCCCTTTGTTCTAGGATATGACAACTCCATTCTTGCTAAGTACAGCAAGTCATTAGGCCTTAGTTCATCAGGAGGAAGACGATATTGTCCTAAATTTGACTGATGAATAATGAAACACATTTCAAAGGCAAAGCAGCTCAAATAAAATATTCTTATAATTGTCTTTCTGTGTGTGTGTGTGTGTGTGTGTGTGTGTGTGTGTGCACATGTGTGTACATGTACCTGTGTGTGAATGGGATGGTGGTGGGGCAGGGTGGGGGGGGTGTCAGTTTCTCTCACAGTTGCCAGTGAGAGAAATCAATGAATCAAAGGGTTGAGTTTGTCATTTTTGTGGGTTTTCTGAGCTTATTTTGTTAGGGTTGGCACACTCACTGCAGTGAATTTAGAGCACCATGCTGAGGTCTTTTCATTAATACCTGTGAGGCTGTGTCTAGCCTATCGCACTTCAGTGGAGGAATTATAAATATATAATTCACCAAGTGTCTGACTTCATATCTTGTAAAATTCCAGTTTTAATTATCTAAGAAAAGCATTTATTTTTCTGCCTTCATCTTATGCTTTGAGTGGGCTTCTTGGCTTTCTCCATCTTTTTCTCCCTCCCTTTTCTCTTTAACTCTCTAGCAATTATCTCTTGACTGCAAGGCACTCATATTTCCATTCAGGGGCTCCATTTTTGTTGTCTGTCTTCACAATATCTATACTCACTTGTTTATATCTCTTGGCTTTTTTTTTAAAATCCCAAAGAGCAAGTGTGTTTGCTTACCTAGGTTAACAGGAAGAAAATCACTTCTATCAGTTTCAAAGCAGCAAACTTGGCAACAGTGGAAATGCCAGCCATAGAAGCTACAGATTATTTGAAGCAAAAAATTTCATCCTTTGACAAAAACAATAGGAATCCACTGGAGAAAATTGGAAGCATTTTTCTCTGGGCAAGTGAGAACTTTCCTTTTGGCAAGGTGCATTATAATTAACACTTCAGAATCAGATATACCTAAATCGGAGGGCTGGCTCCACCTAATAGCTCATGAACTTGGCAAGGATGTCTGAGCCTCAGTTGCTTCACCTGTGAAATGGGTATAATAATATTTATGCCGTGGGGTGGTTGGAAGGATTAAATAAGATAAATCACGTAGACCACTTGGCACAATGCCTGACCTGTGTGCTCCATAAATGTTGACTGCAATTATTTTAATAATTATTCTTATCATCATCATTGTTTGACTCAACATTTCTCACTTGCTTTATCCTATAGAAAGAACTCTATTTTCCTTTCTAAACATAGCCTCTATTTTTCTGATAATTTTTAAAATCCCTGCCCAAGGATATGTTTATTGATTTGAGAGAGAGAGACATCAATGTGAGAGAGAAACATTGACTGGTATGCACCCCAACTAAGGGTGGAACCTGCAACCTAGGTTTGTGCTCTTACTGAGAACTGAACCTGCAATCTTTTGGCATATGGGACAATACTCCAGCCAGCTAAGCCACCTGGCTAGGACTTTCTGATAATCTTAACAGATGTAAAGGAGGGAATATTTTTCCCAGCAGCCAGTTAATATTGTGTTAAGAATTGCACATTTGTTGTTTTTCTCCTCCTTTTGCACTTGTTTAGGAAACTGCTGTCTGTTTCCATGGATCACCCAATTGTGTTTGATTATGGGGTTATCTGATATGTAAATGAATAGGGAAGAACATGAAGACACCAGAGAAAATATTTATGAAGAAAGCATCTCAGACATACATATGTATCTAGTTTGTAATAGAATTGTTTTGCTTTTCACTGCCACCTGGATACATGGCAGAGAGATTGCTGATACATTTTCCCTCCCACATACACTCTCCAATGGTTCCTACTATAAAAAAATAACATGTTAACAATAATAGTAAAGGCCTTCCTAAATATAAGTATATTATGATAAGTTGTTGGGTATTAACAGCAAGTTTGTGAAATTTAATTTGAGGCATACATTTTTTCTTTTTTAAGATTTTATTTATTTTTAGAGAGAGGGAAAGAGGGGGAGAGAGGGAGAGAAACATAATGGTGTGGTTGCCTCTCATGTGACCCCTACCTGGGACCTGGCCTGCAACCCAGGCATCTACACTGACTGGAATCAAACCGATGACCCTTTGGTTCACAGGCTGGCACTCAATCCACTGAACCACACCAGCCAGGACTTGAGGCATATATTTTCAAAAAGATTTGCTCCAAATCTTGGCATACTTTATTCAAAACAGCTGCTGTGGTCTAATATGTCTCCTTGAGTTTTTTCTTTCATTGCTTGAATATACTTGTACAATTTTTTCTTCTTTTCTATCCCTGAAAGAAAAAAAAATGGAATTGTGTAATGTAATTCCTCTTGATTCATTTGTCTTTAAACAAGGTATTCAATATTTCTTTCTCTCTCTCTCTCTCTCTCTTTTTATTGTTGTTCAAGTACAGTTGTCTCCATTTTCACCCTACCATGGCCCCCACCTACCCATCCTCACCTTCCACCCTCAAATTTACCCCCTTTGGGGTAAGTTTGCTATGCTTATCCCTCTTCCCCCTCACCTCTGGTTACTGTCAGTTTGATCTTTATTTCAATGTCTCTGGTTATATTTTGCTTGTTTGTTTGTTTTGTTGATTAGGTTACACTTATAGGTGAAATCATATGGTATTTGTCCTTCACTGCCTGGCTTATTTCACTTAGCATAGTGCTCTCCAGCTCCATCCATGCTGTCACAAAGGGTAGGAGCTCCTTCTTTCTCTCTGCTGTGTGGTATTCTATTGTGTAAATGTACCATAGTTTTTTGATCCATTCATTTACTGATGGGCACTTAGGTTGCTTCTAACACTTGGCTACTGTAAATTGTGCTGCTACGAACATAGGGGTGCATAGGTTCTTTTGAATTGGTGTTTCAGCAATCTTAGGGTATAATCCCAGTAGTGGAATTGCCAGGTCAAAAGGCAGATCCATTTTTAGTTTTCTGAGGAAATTCCATGCTGTTTTCCACAGTGGCTGTACCAGTCTGCATCCCACAAACAGTGCACTAGGGTTCCCCTTTCTCCACAACCTCTCCAACACTTGTTTGTTGCTTTGTTTATGATGGCTATTCTGACTGGTGTGAAGTGGTATCTCATTGTGGTTTTAATTTCAATCTCTCTGATGGCTAATGATGCTGAGCATCCTTTCATATATCTCTGGATCATCTGTATGTCCTCCTTGGAGAAGTGTCTGTTCAAGTCCTTTGCCTTTTTTTTAATTGAGTTGTTTATCTTCCTAGAGTGGAGTCATGTGAGTTCTTTATATATTTTGGAGATCAAACCTTTGTCTGAGGTATCATTTGTAAAAATATTTTCCCCTATGGTTGGTTCCCTTTACATTTTGCTGATGTTTTTCTTTAGCCATGCCAAAACTTTTTATTTTGATGAGATCCCATTTGTTTATTCTTTCCTTTGTGCCCCTTGCCCTAGAGGATATATTGGTGAAAATATTGCTTTGTGGAATATCCAAGATTTTCCTCCCTATATTCTTCTCTAGGACTTTTATGGTGTCACAACTTATATTTAAGTTTTTTTATCCATCTTGAGTTTATTTTTGTATATGGTATAAGTTTGTGGTCAAGTTTCAATTTTTTGCATATAGCTGTCCAGATCTCCCAACACCATTTGTTGAAGAGGCTATTTTTACTCCATTTTATGTTTCTGTCCGTTTGTCAAATATTAATTGACCATAAATTTTTCTTTTTCTTTCCTCCTATAATCAACTTCCCACTTGCAAAAAGCATCAAATCTCTCAAAGGCTGGCTTCTCAATACTTAGCAAATCTTTCTATTCTGTAATTTTAGGGTGTGGGGAAATAAACAATAAGTCTTTCAAGTCAGCAAGTAAATTTTCTGTGTATTTTTTTAATCTTCTAGAATCAAAATCTTAATTCTTCATTCATCTGGGTCTTGACCATTTTAATAGATTGATAACCCATCTTCTTGGGCTTTTTCATCATGTAATGAACTAAGTAGAGGACAATAAACTTACTTGGTTAGAACACAGAGCCCCAGATTAAGTGTCTGTTCTTCATATGGGCAACTGGTCTTTTTGGCTTCTGCCATTAAAGCCCAGAGAAATGCTGGTCAGGGGCAGGATTATGAGTGTGTTGGAAATAAAGTCACACCTCCCCAACTTCCAAAAAGGAAGACTGAAAGTGCTTGTTTTTAGGTAGTAGTGAAATGAGTTCAATATGTAGTCTTTTACTAGGATGGGTTGGAAATAACTATAATTTTTGTGAAGTTGTCTGCTGTTAAATTTTGAATACTTGGTGTTGGGGGGATAGTGGATGGGTGGGGCACACAATTCATCTTGTGGGTGAGAAACTCTTGGGCAAATGACTTGTTGGGGCAATTTATACACAAAGAGAAGACACTGCACACTCAATACTGACACAGCAGTATCAGTCAGGAGAGGATGAAATGCTGTGCATGAAGAGAAAACAGGTTTGGAGGAATTAATAGTGCTCTTCAATGTGATGGTTGGAGGTGGGCACTTTAAAGAGAGACTGCTGGAAATAGTAATACTATCTCACCTTTACTGGTTGATTATTATGTCTCAGTAACTGTTCTATGAGCTTCCTGTGTGTTGATTCATTGAATGCTCACAATTGTGGTAGACATAACAATTGTGTGTTTGTGTGTGCATGTATGTTTATGAAGGTGAAAATCATAAATGTAAAATTCATACCATAAAAATTAGCTATTTTAAAATGAACAGTTCAGTGACATTCAATACAAATGTTCCTTGACTTATGGTGAGGTTATATTCCAATAAATCCATTGTAAGTTAAAAATGCCATACATTGAAAATTCATTTAATATACCTAACCTACAGAACATCAGAGCTTAGCCTGGCCTACCTTATATGTACTCAAAATCTGCATTAACCTACAGTTGTGCAGAATCAATCATCTAACACAATGACTATACTGTGGAGCATCTCTTGTTGACCCACATGACTGTGTGCTGACTGGGAGCATCACAAGAAACTATCATTGTTACAGGGTGCAGCCAAGAGGGGGGACCCCAAATGGGCATTTGAAATGGGGTCCAGAACTTAAGGTGTCCAGGAGATTTTAGGATGTCCTCACCCACCCCGCCCAGGTGTGGGTTGGGGGAAGGGACACATGGAGCAGGGCCATTGAGAGCTGTTTTGCATAGCAACAGCCTTGCAGCTAACCTCTGGTGTGGTGTGGTCATTTAACATATCTATAACTTTTGACTGGTTGCATAGATATGTTAAATAGCTGTGGCTGTGCTCTGAGCCAGGGGAATGGAAGTAACTTTCTCACCAAGACTGTAACTAGGGGGCAGGTCCCCCGAGTTACAGCGCCTGTGTGGGAGCTTGGAGATGATTGGCTCCATGACATGAGGTCATGCCTGCCCAGACTCATGATGGCAGTGTAGTAAAGCTGGAAGGATATGAGTTCTGGCATATGAGGCCGAGTGTGGGAGGAGTCGGAAATGGGGCTGCAGAGGAAGATTGGCACAGGGATTTAAACCCAGACACAGCAGCCATTGAGGGAGAACCACGAGGCTTTGGCAGAGTGTGGACTCCTGCAGCCCTGAGAAAGAGAATCACCATGCGGCTTTAGCAGAGAATTGCCACTCAGCTTTGGCAGAGTGGCAACCACCGCCCCCCCCCACCCCGCCTTGCAGCCATTGCAGGGGAGAATCATGCGGTTTTGGCTGAGTGGTGATTCCTGTGGTCCTGGGAGAGAAGCACATGGTTTTGGCTGAGTGGGGACTCCCATGGTCCTGGGAGAGAGGACCACATGGCTGGAATGGTGGAGAGAGGACCACATGCCTTTGCCAGAGTGGGGACTCCCGAAGCTTTAGAAGGGGGAACCACCACCCGGCTTTAGCAGAGATCCTGGAGACACAGCTGAGGGTGCGGGGAACTGAGGGAGGCCTACCAGCCTAGCATGGAGTACTGGGAAGAACCAAGGACTGCCTGAGCCATGGACTTATATGTCCTTTCCTGAGATATGGTACCCCAGACTGGGCAAAGGGGGAAGGAAGGACTGTGTGTGTTTGTGGGTGTTTTAAGGGACTTTAGGATTTTTTGATGAAGACATTAGGTCACTACTTTAAGTTTGTATAGCATTAAGTAAACATTTCCTTTCCTTTTCATGAATCTCTGGCATTGAGAGACATCTTTCCTATAGGCGGTGGACATAACGGACCTGGGGTTTTCTTTCAGGTAATAGTATATTGTCCCAGGCCCCCCCCCCCCATGTTGTTCTGTAACATCATACCACATATTGCTCGCCTGAGAAAATATCAAAATTCCAAGTATAGTTTCTACTGAATGTGCATCACTTTTACACCATTATAAAGTCAAAGAATCGTAAGTCAAACTTTCATAAGTTGGAGACAGTGTATATTCACAGTATTGTGCAACCCACTACTTCTATCTAGTTCCAGAATGTCTTCACCAACTTGAAGGTAAACTTGGTGTCTACTGTCTTGGTTTTTTAGGGCTGCTGTGACAAAGTACCACATACTGGGTGGCTTAAAACAACAGACATTTATTGTCTCACAGTTCTAGAGGCCAGAGTTCTGAAGTTGGTGTCTGCAGCCCTATGTTCCTTTGAAGACTCTGAGTAGAATCCTTTTTTGCCTCTTCCAGCTGCTGGTATGACCAGCAATCCTTATTGACCCTTGGCTTCCAGCTGAATCATTTCAATTTCTGCCTCTACTTTTCTGTGGTGTTTTTCCTGTGTGTCTTTACACCATCTTTCCTCTACCTACCTGCCTCTGTGCCCAAATTTTCCCTTTTTATAAGGACACCAGTCAGATACTAGATTAGGTATACCCTAACCACTTTGCTTTAACTTGATTACTTCTAAAAACCCTATTCCAAATAAGATCACATTTTGAGAGACTTAAGGTTAAGACTTCAATATATCTTTTTGGGAGAACACAATTCAACCTATAACACCAGTTAAGCAGTTCCTTCTCATTCCTCTCTCCCCTCACCTCTGGCAACCACCCATCTGCTTTCTGTCTCTATGGCTTCACTTACTCTGGACATTTCATAAAAATGACATCATGCAATATATGACCTTTGGTGTCTGGCTTCTTTCATGTGCCATAATGTTTTTGAGGTTCATCCATGTTGTAGCATACATCAGTATTTATTTTTTTATGAGTGAATAATATGCTTATTTTTCAAATGAAGAAATGAGGCACATAAAGGTTAAATAATACATCCAAGATCATACAAACAGGAGATATTGGTTGTGGGAATAGAACCTAGAAGACTGCTTGAGAATCTTGTGTGTACTCAAAGAGTATTACCTCAGAGAGAAATGAGCACTAGAAAGAGCACAGGCCAGCACCACGGAGAGGAAGAGGGTGCCTGTGCATTCCAAGGGCCTCTTAAGAATGGTGCCTAGTATTCAGTTTTAAGTTGTTTCTTATTTTGTTCTGTGCTGGGCAGCCACCTTCTATATTTTCCCCAAACACTTAGTAAACTTTCCTCACTTTACTGTTTCATATTAAGTATGCTTTATGGAAAAACATGAAGGGCAGCATCCAGAGGGGAATTTGGAATAAAGGATGACCTGAAAAATGTAAGCTCTGGGCATTTTGCAAATTCACAGATATTTGACTAAGCTATTTTGTTGAAGAATCTATGAGATGTAGGATTTGGAGACAGGCCCACATAACTTTGTGTGATCAGCTTGATGTCACCCAGAAGCTCTGATGTATCAAAATTCATCCTTGTGCCCTCACCACCCAAACTCATCACATGCTCTTAACTCTGCCTTGAATGAGGGAATACCAAAGTAGTGTGTGCCAGGAGTGGTCTAAGAATTGTTCCTCTGCTAGGTCAGTTTCAGAACAGTCCAAAATGTCCAAAAATTGCAAGAGCCAACTTGCCAAGCCAGAGAGATGTGGTTTTACACATGCAAATCGAGACTGGATTTTATGGACTGGCGTGGGTTCCTTTCAGAAACGAAGGCACTATGCTCATTTCTAGGGCTGCTTCAAACAACAGAAATTTCTTCTCTCACAGTTCTGGAGGACAGACAAGGTGTTGGCAACATTGATTCCTTCTGGAGGACTCTGAAGGAGATTCTGTTCCCATTGGACATGAGTGGCCAGGGACTATTAACCTGCAGTCTAAGTATTCAATGATGGGAGAACTATTCAATATCTGCTGCCCCTGCTGGCACCTTGGGCTCTGAGAGGTGGACCCAGCCTGTGTGAGATCCTGGAGCCACCGGGAAGACCACAGAGTCATCGCAGAGGGAAGTGTGAGATGCCTTGTGTTTGGTAGATGTGAATGTGTGCTGGAACAGTCAGAGCAATCCATCTTCTATGGAGTGTGGACAGGAAGATCTGCATGCTCTTGCAGTTGCTATCTCAGTGGCTTGTCATCTATTGAATAGTTTAAGTCTATAACCTATGTTTTACCTTGTTATGTGATTGAAAGGGACCAAAGTTTCACCACCCTAAAACTGCCTTTTGGGATATTGATTTTAAACTAGTTATTAAGAAACAAAAGACTCAGAACTGTTGGCTTTCTCCCCTTTCCTGCCTAATGAGATTCAGATGGAGAAACCTGTTTCAGGAAGGGAACCTTACCATAATCACCTTAGCATTAGACAGAAAGTCTCCAAACCTGTTGACTAGATTTCCCCACCCCCACCACCAACCCCATTCTATTGTTTCTGAGTTGCCTACCAAAAATGTACCTGCCTTGTGTGTTCTGTTCTTCCTCAACTACCTGCAAATCCCCCATTCTCACTTTTGAAATCTAACATCCTGCCCCACCTTTCTCCTTTGCTCAAAATGATATATATACATATCCAATTTTACTTCACTGTTTTGGGAATTTTCATGCTTATGTAAATTCTTTGTGCTCATGTATTAAAATTTGATTTTCTCCTAATAATCTGTCTGCTAATTTGACTATTGGACCAGCTAAACGAACTTAGAAGGTGGGAGAAAAAGTATTATTTTTTTAGCCCCACTTGATAATACTGTTTTTTCCTTTCTTTTCTTTTTGTATCAAGCTTTTAAAAAGTGCGTGTTTAGTGAAAAATTAAGTACTAGAATCCTTTGCTCAAGAATGTTGATGAATGTAAAGCAATTACTTACTAACATTTGTCATGTACCCTGAGGGGTACAGTAATATCACTAATCATTGGTAAACCTGGAAAACAACGTTTTATAAAAAAGCATCACCATTAATTTAAAAAAATCAGCTATTTTAAGACAATTATGCATGGTGATTTCACACCATGCAGCGTGAGTGTGTGTTCTATATCACTATAGGAAGCATGACCATTCAGTTTTATAAAACGATTATTCTTGCAAATTATTTTTGCTTAATTTTGATTCCATTCTAGTGCACATCGGAAAAATAAAGTGATAGCTATCAGTAGGATGGCTCCATTAACAGGAGAAGAATGTCATGAATATCTAGATGATGCAGTTTTATATCAGTTTCTTTGATAGAATACCAGCTAATTTAAATAATGGTTTGATTTTTTTTTTCATCCAGTTTATGGACTCAGAGCAAAGCTTTTAGAAGTTCATTCTGTCAAAGATATAGTATCTGACATTGTTGTAATTTATCACTTCACTTAAGAACCATTCAACAGTGGAGATGGTGGTGTTACAACACACACAGAAATTTCATGGAGCACAGCATCATAGGAAAAATGGTGTTATTGTAATTTAAAAAACCTGGGCTCATGCACGTGGTGCCTTGATGCATGACCCAACAATTAGTGTTGGAGGATACAAGCTTTTATTTACATGATTCCAACCTCAGTGGAACTGGGAGCACTTTTGCTTGGAGCTCTGTTCTGTCATGCAACCTAGCACTTCCCTGGCTCCCCACCAGATTATAAGCCAAAACCATGCCCAGAAGTTCCCTTCATCCTTATCAGTTTGTAAGTCAGCTGTGCATAGTTCTCCATCTCCTCTGGAAAGTACACTTGTGGGTTTCAGAGTTGCCATCCTCTTGCAGCAGCTCTCTCCTTCAGGATCTGGGGGATGTTGTGCTCAGACTTCCTGAAGTAGTCCAGGAAACATGTTCTGTGTTATAGTGGATCACAGTGAAGCCCAGGAAGACACATGTCCAGACAGAGTGGCATCTCTGGACATCCTCCAGAGAAGCCAAAGTCAGCATCCCCCAGTCACAGTTCAGCATTCCAGGTATCTCCCACTAATCTGTGCTTGGTTTGGCAGGTTCTCACAATTCCCAGCTCCATCAGCATTGCTGTATCTTCTTCAGGCTTTATCAGCTCTCTCCTTATACCCTTTTCTCTAGCAGTTGGCTGCTACTTCACTACAGACCACATGCTTGCTTCCTTACAACACCAGGCCACATGGCCGAATCCTTAGAGGAGTGGACGTAGCTCCTCCCTCACCATTGGCAGCAGGGCAGAATCTCTCCTGGCTATGTCATGGGTCAGGATACATTCTGAAAGTTGAGTACAACTCTTGCCCCACTGTGGAACAGCTATTACCTTGCCTTTTGTCATGCAAAGTATCTTAAATGCTGTATCATCTTCTTCTCTCATCCGCTAACCAAAGGCTGTGGGGACTTTTGTGACCTCTTGCTCTGCACCCCTTTACATTATTAATAAATTCAGAAACCTGTGGAGCAGAAATAGATTTGGAATTAGATGTAGTACATTCATAGTTCATAACTGCATCCAAACAAGCTGTGGTAGTCTACCAACAAAACTGAAATTATGTTTGACAGACATAAATGTTTTTTATTTATACAAGGAAACTAAGCTACAAAATACTTTGGGTAGAGATGATGTGGAGCAGAAATAATGCTTCAGTCTGGCAGTGTGGCTCTTTTTTCTTTCTGCATATTCTCAGATTTTAGAAATGTTTGAGCCTTAATGGGCTACTTTGTAACTCAACTGAACTGGACTACAGCATTGTCCTTGTACTTTATTTTTCTAACAAATAAGTCTTCTAAATTTTGGTACATTCTGTTCAAAATTCATTGGTAATTTTTAATCAGGTATTCAAAAAACATCGGCTCTGAAATCATTTAGGAAAATGCAATTATTAAGTACAAAACTTGTACTTACAAAACCAAACGAAGAATTGAGTAAAATTATTTAAATTTGAGAGTAAATAATTACACTTCAAAATATCTTACTTATGGGAAAATATTTTGATGGAACTTTCACATTCAATTGGGTGAATTTATATTCTGTATTGCAATGAATGAAATTGAGAAGGTCTATGATTTTGCAGCACTTAAATTTGGCAAAACATTAAACAATTATAAACAGAGACAATTTATTTGAAGTTTTGTCTCATAAAGTATTTGTCAAAGAAAGTTTCTCTGCGTGGAGAAACCTGTGATAATGTTTGGTCTGAAATATTAACACCTTTCAATAAGAAAATTAAAATTGAGAATATTTTCTATTTATCAGAATTAGTTCTTCACTTACCAGGTACATGAACACCTGTAGAAAGAATATTTTCTTAACTAAAAGTATAGTGGTGAACTGAGAAGAGGGAGTTGAAGACGTCAGTGACTTCAAATTGAAAACTATAAAATGCAACTCTGAAGAAGATTGCAGGCAATTTTATGAAAAATTAAACTATATATTTATTAAAAATATATATCTAAAAATTTTGAAAAATACCTGTGACATGGTATTGGACATAGCTATGACTCCAGAACTGATTATCGTATTTATGAACTAATATTTAGTTTATACAGGTATTACTGTTCAGACAAATCAATCTAAAAACTTAAAAAAATTTTGCTTAACATGCTTTTTTAATTTTGGGAAATGGTTTTATTATCAAAAATAATTATCGACAAGAGCTATTTTATAGACCTATCATTTTAATAAAACCAACCTGTCAATCTATAAGTGCATACTTTAAAAATTATATACTTTTATTTATCTTTCCCTCATTAACCCTCAAAATTGTCCCAGTATTGAGAATAATTTACATAGTCATGTCATTGAAACAGGTGGCTTATTCCGCCCTGATTGAGTGGCTCAGCATTGTCCCCGTACACCAACAGTTTGTGGGTTAAGTCTCCGGTCAGAGCACAGAGCTGGGGTTACAGGTTTAATACGTGGCCCCGGCACATATAGGAGGCAACCCACTGATGTTTTTCTCTCTCTGTCTCACAGACTCACACCCACCCCCACACACACTTCTTCTCTTTCTCTAAAATCAATAAACATATGCTTGGGTGAAGGTTTAAAAAAAACCGAATGCCTATTTCGAATTGTTTTTAAAAATCCTATGGTCTTATATATGATTGGGTGGTGTTTCACAGTCATTTACCCACTTCCAGACTCTGGAATGCCAGGAAAAGATGGCTTGTTAATTCCTCAATTAGAAGATGAATGCACCTGGAGTATTTGCTGGCTTCTCGCTCCTTCCCCAGCTCACTCTGACTATCCTCCCCACAACCACGCACTGACAGTGACTTCCTTCTCTCATTCAGGTAACTGCATTCGGTATCTAAGCATTTCAAAAAACTGTTTACTTTATTTTGATAATTATATTTGTATTCATTATGTATCATTAGCAAATCATTTTATTGTCTATTTACATTACAATATATAATTTCTTTCTATGTAGAAGGAAAATATAATTCTTTCAGTATTATAACATACTACACACAAACACACCACTAATGAGTTCATTAAGAATTAAATAATTAGGTAATTGGTGTTTTAAATGCCTTATACCATGCAGAAATCCACAGTGGGTTTCACAGGTAATTAAAGGATATAAGTAATAGAGGGAAACACTTTATTGTTTTTCCCTTCGGTGTAATAGAATATGGGCTCCTGCTATCTAAAAATTCCTCATCCACTGGAATTTCAGGAAAGGATTAGACTCAGATAACAAGGGCTACCTATACTTACTGAGTGACTTTTTTTCTTATTACTTTTAACAGTTTTACTGAGATATAATTGACATGTAATATTGTATAAGTCTAAGTTGTATAATGTGTTGATTTGATACACTTGTATATTGCAAAATGATCACCACCATAATCTTAGCTAACACCTTCATAGCCTGAGAGATTTTTTTAAAAATGCTAGACACTCTACTAAGCCCTGGGGGTTTAACAGTGAAAACACTGAAAGTTTTTGTCCTTATAAAGCTTAGGTATTAAATATGTCAGGCAGAGATGCATGCTTAAAGAAAAAAATAAATCATGCTAAGAGGACACAGACAGATGAGGAAAGTGCTATTTGATTAAGTTAGAGGAAGTCTTTCTGGTACAGTGCAGAGGATATCTTGGGGAATGAAGGCCAGATGAAGCTGAGGCAGGAAGAAGCTTAGTACGCCTGAGGAAAAGGGCCAGCATGGTGAGGGAGGAGGAGGCCATGGGGAGAGGGCAGGAGAGGAGACCACAGAGGCTGGGAGCTATCAGGGGTCAGGGAAGATCTTGGGGGACCTGGAAGGCCAGAGCAAGGACTTTGGATTTTATCCTCAGTGAGATGGGAAGCCACTAAAAGTTTTGAGCAGAGGAATGCCATCCTGGCATGTGCATTTGCAAAGGGTCGTTCTGGCTATGGTACAGGAAGAATACTCTGTGTACGTGTGTGTGTGTATAAGTGAGTGTGTGATGGGGAACAGAAGGTAGAAACAAGGACACCAGTGAGAAAGCTCTTTAATGGTCCAGACAACACATGACAGAGGCTCAGACCAGGGTGGCCATTCTGGAGGTGGTAAGAAACAGTGGGTTTCAGATATTTTTTGAGGGCACAGCTGACATGATTTGTGCTGAACTGGGAGTGGGAGAAACTTGAAGGCTCTTAGCCTGGGTATTTAGGAAGAAAAGAGTTGCCATTCACTGTGCTGGGGAAGAATGGGAGAGAAGCATGTTTGGACAGGGTGGGATGCATGAATTTAGTTTTCAACTCATTAAATTAGGGATGTCCCTACAACAGCCAAATGGAAATACAACAGCCAAGTTGATTACTTGTCTCTCTGAGCCTGTTACTTCATCAGGAGATTTGGAGCTGCCAATACTACCTATCTTTTAGCCATGAAGGTCAAAAGAGTTATCAGGTTAAAGTATTAACAGTTTGCCAGAGCTCATGGTATCTGCTCAAATGTTACTGTCATGAATGATGAATTCATATTTTCTGAGAAAATTCATACAAAAAAAGAAGTACTGTTATATAGGGTGTGGAAAAAATAGGTTTACAGTTGTGAGTATGCAAATCAGAGTTTATTTTTGTATTACAATTTATTTCTTCTTTTATTATCTTCCATACAAACTGCACACCTGCTTTTGCCCCACCCTGTACTTGACTGCAATGGAGCCCATCCCTAGAGTCACAGAGTTATAACCAAAGTGATCTTCAGTCTCCACTAGTTCAAACCATCATTTTATGGAAGAGAGGACCGATGAACATGAGGGAGCCTTGTAGCAAGTCGAGAACCCAGGTCTGGAACTCGGGGCTGCTGCTCCTGAAGCCTATAAACTTTTTTTTTTTAAGATTTTATTTATTTGCAGAGGGGAAGGGAGGGAGAAACGGAGAGACACATCCATGTGTGGTTGCCTCCCAAACATCCCCTACTGGGGACCTGGCCTGCAACCCAGGCCTGTGTCCTGGACCAGGAATTGAACTGGGAACCCTTTAGTTCGCAGGCTGGCACTCAATCCACTGAGCCACACCAGCCAGGGCTGTACACTTTTTATTATGTAGTACTTCCATGGAATGTGACATTTTTTCTCCTGATGTCTTGGCTTTTGAAGGCTAAAAATCCAAGACAATTTCATGTTTAGCAAGGCTTCTGACCATTTTAATCTTCAGAAAGCAGGGAGGCAACTGGACCCAAAGAGAAGGTGTCTTGAGTGAGGGCCACATCAAGTTTAGAAGAATGAGATGTGGTAGGAGGGTTTTCTCAAGTCACAGCTTTCAGGGGACCAGACTTCATGTTACAGAAGAGAAAGGGTTGGTCCATCTGGTGCTAGCAGAGTCAAATACTGAACATTGCAGTGGAGAGAGATTGGCTATTTTCTTATAAATGGTGCCACCCAGAAGAAGGGGAAGCTAGTGCTCAAAAGCCTGAACTCCCCATTCCAGGGTTTGGGCAGGTTTTTAAGGGTATGGGGGAACAGATATGTGGAAGCACTGCCTGGGCAAGTTTTAATTGGAGGACCTTGGAGCTTGGCCACTTACAGTTACAGGTGTAAACACAGGCTTTTGCTGAACAACGGACCCATTTTATCCTTGGTTCTGTGTTGGGGTGCAGGGCAGACTTTGTTCCCAGTGCAGCTAGAGGTCAAAGTGCTCTCCTGTGTGCCTGCTTTGGCTGCATGACTTGTGGTTTCTGTCTGTTGTCTCTGAACAGCAACTTAGCACCTCACTAAACAGGACAGGGTGATTTTGAGCTGGTTCTGGGGTTGCACTCAGGAACATGGGCCTGGCTGGCTCTTTTGTTCCGTGGAAATATCACACGATCAAGCTTCCTCAGTCACATGGGCCTGTTGAGCCCAAGGAAATGAAGGACAAGATAAATGTATCTACTGTAAAGTTGTTGCCCATGGAAATGCAGACATTTCTAGGATTCCAGATTTTGTTGTCATCTAAGAGGTTCCTTTCCTCCCCGTCTCACGATATCTCCCCTCGTTCTCCATCCTGCACCTTCTAGGTAATGCTGCTCAGAAATTACACGTGTCTGATATTTTCCATTCATTCTGAGTTGCTGATTAATACATAGGTTATTCTTGAGCCCTTTTGAGAGTCTGAAGTTCCTGCAGAAATGCCTGTGATAGGGCTGGAAATGAGTGTGTGGGATCCTTTGCCATGAGAGTTCACAGCAGCTGTGAGTGCTGGGGAGTGGAGGGCGGAGCTATTCCCAGGGCTTTTCACTCTGCCTAGTGTGGGCACTTTTCACTAGCAGCTGAACCAAAAGAAAATGACCAATCTCTCCCTTGGCCCATGGGAATATGCACTCAGCCAATAATGCTGATGATAAAGAGTCTCTCCTGCCCAAAGCAGCTTCACTTTGTGGGTCAGCCCAGGGCATCTTGAGGAGCAGGGAGGCGGCTGGACACTGCCTTGGGCACTGTCTATTGGATGCGAGAGGCCAGAGGGGCTTGACTCTGCTCAGAGCCTGCACCCAGGTTCCCTACCCAGCATCCATTCTCCCCTCTCTCTCTGTAACAAATGTTGTAAGCTCCTAATAAGCCAGTGAGATGGAAGAGAAGCCTTCTGAATGGGGTTTGGAGCAAAGCTATTGTTTTCTGATTTAAAAAAAAAAGCATAGCATCTGGAGTAGGGATTTTGATGATGAAAATGAAAGTCCCACACTAAGGGCTATAGAGCAGAAAGATGTTGGAGCTTGGGTCTGCTGACACAGCCGACGTGCTGTACCGTTCTTCACTTGGACCTGTTGTTAGGTGAGGGAAAAAAACCGTCCCATCTGACTAAGCTGTATCAGGGTTTTGTTACACATGGCTGAAAGCAGCCCTAACTGCCAACTGCATCTTGCCCTTTGAGGTGGAAACTTGGCTCTGCCACTTACCTTAGAACAGCACTTCAGCTCTCTAAGCTTCAGTTTCCACATTTCTAAAATGGGGGCAATAATATCTTCCCTACATGGGTGAGTCCTGAGGGAAATGCAGGGATGCTGTATGTGTCTGGGATGACTACCGTTTTTGTTGGCAGCCATTGGGCTCTGGCCCTCTCAGGGACTGGGAGCAGTGTGGTTTGACATGGTAAGTAAGGAAACAGCATTTGGAGAGGAAGGGAGTTAACTCTCAGGGGTAATGAACCAGCCAAGAGGTGAAAAGTCTCTGAGAACATATCCACTTAGTCCAGCCACCAGGAGGCAGAATCCAAGGGTGTGAGCTGGTCTGAGACCAAGGCTCTTGCAGTTAAGTTCCCTCAGGTGTCTCTTGCTGAATCAGGAAACCAGAGCCTGGGTATGGATGGCCTCAGTGTGCAGGTGAGAACACTTGAGTGGCTACAGCTGGTGAGGGGTAAGAGCTTTGTGGCTGCAGGTAGATCCTCATGAATGTGAGGATGATGAAAGAATTCTGTGTGTGTACACACACCATTCCAGGCCCTGGGAAGTGGCAGGTAGGTCAGGGAGTAATCTTTTACAAATGAAAATCTAATTTTTCATTTCCCTGTTTTAAAAACCCTTTATTGTCCTTAGGCATATACCTAAAAGGAGGGCTGGGGAGTGACAACTAAGGGGAGCAGGTTTCTTTCTGGGTAATGAAAAATTTCTAAAACTGTCTGTGGCAATGGCTGTGAGATATCATAAATATACAAGCCATCAATTTGTACACTTAGAATAGATGAATTGTATGGTATTTGAATTATGTCTCAATGAAGTCATAAAAATTGCAATGCTTTGTTAGTGTCTTATTGTCAACAGGATAAAGGCTCCTCCAGAACTACCTTCTGTTGGCTACTCTGGTCTGACCATCTGACCAGCATCTGGTTGCCCAGGTGCATCTGCACCTCCAGCCACAGAGAATATTTGCATTCTCCTGGCTGCGTCATGTGGCTGCACACCTGTGGGTCACCGTGCTTGTTGGCATCCTAGCTCTGGTTCTACAAAGTGAAGCTACACTAATATTTCTTCAAGAGAAACTCTCTTGATGCTGATTGTTCCCCATGTTCTTCATTCACTTAGATGTTGTTTCCCCTGCTAGACTGAAGGCCACAACCATGTTGTGTTGGATATTGTGTCTCTAGCCAATGGCATTCAAGGGGACATGGTGAGTGTCAGTGTGGGGACTACCTGGTCAGGGAGGAGTTTTTTTCCTAGCTATGTTTAGGATTACCTTCACATGGTGATGATAAAAAGCAGACTGATAGCTTCGTCGTCGTTTTTATGTTTTCTACAGACAATGTGCCCCTTGTTGTTTTGCATGGGAGCAACCACTCCCACCCTTCCTGCCTTGGTAAGTATTTAATGCAGTGCCTGGCACACAGTAGGCAGTTTTATAAGTGAATCAGGGTGACTGGATCCAGAATCTGGGCAAAGACTAGGAGGGGAGGTCTGATCTAGAAAATCTCCAGGACAAGGAGACGCTCAGCAGACCATGCCAGAGAGAGAGGCTCAGGGCCCGACATGGAGTCAGGGATGCAGGGAGGCTGGCTGGTTCGATGGAAGTTTTAACAAATCCAGGAAGAAGAAGTCAGATTAAAAGATGTATGGTGACTGTGGCTATACCAAATTTCCCCCATGTGACTTTTCTCAGCAGCTTCCCTGTAGGTTGGTCCCTATGTTTCTGTTGGTCCTCCCTTCTGGGTACATCTTCCGTCTCATCAACTGTAAAGACTCAGGTTGACAAAGATTCTATCTAGGGGCTTCTAAGAAAACCTAGCTTCACATATTCATAATCCTCCAATACTGAGCACCTACTATGTTTATGGTGCAGAACTAGACACTCTAAATGTATTATCTCATTCCATATGTTCGTGAAATCCATGAGCACATTAAATAGGGTAACATTAGCTGCTGTAACCAACAACCCTAAAATCTCAGTGGGGTAACACAATGAAATTATTTTTTGTTCATAGCACAGTCTAATGTGGCTTGTGTGTGTGCATGTTTGTATGTGTGTTGGGCTGGAAAACTCTATTCTTTGTAGTCTCTTAGGGACCCAGAATCCTTCACCTAGTGGCTTTACTTTCCATAGGACCTGTGAGTCCTTTGCTGGGTTTTTGCATCCAGCTGGCTGAGGAGGAGGAGACAATGCATGAAAGATTGTGAGAAGGTCTCAGAGGCCAGGCCTAAAAGAGCTTTCACCCCTTCTCTCCACGTCCCGTTAACCAGAGCTCATTCATGGTGCACTGCCAGCAATGCTAGGAAATGTTTAGCTGTGTCTAAGAGAGAGAATGAACTAGATTTGGTGAACACATGGCATTGTGTCTGTCGCAGAGACATAGTTATGATTGTTACTATTTTACAGATTGGCTAATGTTAGCCATCTTCTAGCCAAACAATGAGCTTTTTCCCTGAAAGAAAGTCTGTCTTCTGCTACTCTAAAGTCCCCTGGACTCTGTGCAGGTTCTGACACCAAAGTACCCAACACACTCATTTGTACTGAATTGGAGAAGCTAAATCTTGTAGCAGAGTGGTGAATGATTCTTAAATGTGTTCTCACTTCTCTGAGACTTTCTGGTTTTCCACTTTCTCGGGCACCCCTTCCACTCTGCTTGGAAGTTGACAGGTGATATCTCTGTCTCCCAGCCCAGGGTGGTGTTGCACAGTGAGACTCTCCCTCAACAGGTGGGCAGCCTTAGGTCCTATAGGATGCTCCCTCCCTGTAGTTTCTTCAGTGGGATAAGAAAAGTCTCAGGATGCAGAAATATAATGGAAATGGCATGGAGGAAGAGAAGCAGGAAGGACTGTTGAGCCTGGTAGTTCTTTCTCTTTAAGGAGAAAGAATAAATGATTATCTCAAAGAAGAGGGTTGTCTACTTGTGATGAATTAGTTGCTTTAGATGGAGGTTATTCCCCCTTCCTTATACCAAGCAAGCTCAAGTCCAGGTTCAAGGGTGGGTCCTGGAGTGTGTCCCACCATCACCGTTTCATTACCCCTTTGCCCTATGCTTGAAGTTATATATGATTCATTAGGGGTATTCCATCTTCCTCCTCTTTTTCATTCATTTCACTAGGGAAAATAGCCTGTGACATTTCATGTTGTTCCTCACCCAAACCCTAGACTCAGTAATGCCTAAATGGCTATTTCTTTCTTTTTCTTAATTGCATTTTCTTTTTTCCTCCCAATGACCTAATCAGTGATTATCATTGTGGATATCTGAGAATGGATACAAATGCAGGAGCAGCGGGTAAAAGACTTACCAAAGGAAGAGAAAAGGGCCCCAGAGAACAGAAATCATCAAAAACAAAGACTTCAGATACGGCTTAAACAGCCTCATCATTATTAATTTAGGAAGCTTAAAGAGGGTTGGCGACAAGAAAAGGGCAGAAAAAAATCCTAATGATGAGCCTGCCAAGCATGTGAAGGTTGTCCAATCCTCTGAGAACCAGAATGATTGCAGGCCGTTCACTTCCTTTGTTCTTCCTTTGGGGCCAGAGAGAGTGCATTGTGTAGGCAACAGGCCCCAGGAGGCTGACAGTGGAAAGCAGGCCTGCAGCAGATGACCTCTCCCTGTGGGTTGTTGGCAGGGTTCAGGAGGGCTCTGCAGTGCTGGGCAGTGTACTGGGCATGTCTAATCGAGTATGAAAACTATTTCATAATGGGGCTGGCCTGGACATTGGCCAACAAATGGAAGTTGCCTGCCACGCTGAATCAGGGTGCAGGCAGGCCCCTCTTGTGCCAAGCCTTGCTTATTCAGTAAAGTTACTAAGATGTGGGGGTGAAATAAGGGTTTTAGGTGAGGGGTGAAGGCAGCTGAGGCAGTGGGTGTGAAGAGGACTTTGGGAGTGGTTTTTTGTCAACCAGTATGCAGTATTCCAATATTTTAGCAATGATTCCAGCTGTCTTGATGTGTGACAGCTGAATTTCTGCCTTAGGAACATCACCCCTATAATTGGCACTGCCAAGGTGAATGAGCCTTGACACAGAACTGGAATTCTTTGGTAGAACCATTCGCTGGCTCTTTTGGAGAAAGTTAATCAGGCATTATAGATGACAATGCTCAAGAGTACAAGATTCAAGGTCTACCAAGGCTAGTTGCCCTTGACCTATCTGACTTACCTCAATGTGTTTTTCCTTAGGATGCCCCCTCCTTCCTTCTACTCAGCCACTTTGGTTGTTTCCCATTGGGCTCTTGCTCTCAATTCCTCATGCAGGTCCCATGTATTTTAATCAAAGGCAAGGAAAAGGCAGCTCAGATTGTCATTAGGATGATAGGATGTGAAATGACCACTGCATTGTTTTCATTTCTCCAAGACAGCAGCCTGGTGTTTTACATTGTCAGCTCATTAGAGGATGTCACTGAGAAATGCAAAATAGCCCAACTCCAGCACTATCAGCTCCCTCCAATTCCCTCAGCACAGAACATCAGGGTTGGAGCATGCTAATCTGATTTCATCACTTGGGCAGTGGAGTTTTTTATTGAGCTCACTCAGAAGAGGCTGCAGGGCTTTAAAAAAAGGCACTTTGGGGAGGGAGGAGGGCAGAGAGCAGGTGTTTCCACAAACATATATATTCTGAATATATGTGTGTGTGTGTGTGCATATGTATATGTATATATATATATATCCTACCTTGTTCCAGAAAGGATTTAAGGCTATTTTTAATCTGACATGCTTTAGCTTAGACCCAAGATAGGTAGTTACAATATACCAAACCTTTAAGAAAGGAGAAATTATGGAATATTGATTTCCTTCAAGACTTTAAGCAAATGATATACCTTCTGACTTTTCAATATAATATTAAGGTAACCAAATTTATAATAAAGAAAGCAACCCCCTTATTGAAGCAGAGTGGTTCAGAATCACCTCCCAGGACTTCTAATACTTTCCTCTAAAATAGCCTGATGCCAGTTGGTAAGAACCCTAAAGGTAAGTGCAGAGAACCCTGCAGAAGCTGAAACTTCATCCAAGTCACATATTATAAATTTACATGTTAAATATTGCATGCTACTTCTCAATTTACCTATTTTAATATAAAATTATACATCTGATTTTTAATATAAAAAGATCCTCTCTTGTCCCTAAACTTTTGGTAGTGTCACGCTCCTCATGGCACACCCTGTGCCCTCCTTAGCATCTGATTGCAGAAAAGGCCAGCTCACCCTTTTCATGCTGCAGCCAAGGAAAAGGGGGCTGGGGAAGTCCTAGCTCAGAGAGAGCAGAGGCTGGCAGGTGCAGACCAGCCCTGGCATTCCCAGGCCTTCTTGGTCTCCAAGATCCCAGTGCATCCTCATCACTGGGCTTTTGGGACAGTCTGTTCCATTCCCAGGCCTACTGACTAAAAGGGAATCTGGATATGGGTGTGGGTGTACATTGCCAGTTTTCAAAATTTTCCTTGTGTTTTAAGTTTGAGTTGGGGTAAAACCGCTCTCTTGAGTCTAAGTGTTTCTATGTATAAAATATAGCTTAGAAAATTCCCTCCTCAGAGAGAAATATAATATTATGAGGGTTATTTATGTCTTAAAATGCATGAGTCCCGCTACAGCCCAGATGGTGATCACTAAATACCACTGAAAGAAACCAGGTCTCCTCAGGGAAGTGGCTGATTGCAGGCCAGGAGAGAAAATGCACAAGAGGACCCTGGTGTGTCTTGCTATCCTGACGTGCAAGCAAACTTTTAAAGAGACCAGGGTGTGTCAAAAGGACTCAGGAACCAACCCGAATAAGCTCCTGTTGTCCAAAGGGGGTGAAATTCAGACTTCAGTAAAGACAGTCACTGCAGTAGTTGAATCGCTTTCAATATCTTAACAACCTTGAGTTTGTAAATGATTCTTATAAGAAGAAATCTTGGTCACCTTTGGAGGAGTCTCAGAAACTATCCCATCATTTTGAAAACTAATAAATGAAAAAATTAAGTGTTTACTTACTTCTACTATCTGAATGCTACCTCAGGAAAGCCCAACAGTTGATTAGGAAGTTTTTCTTCATATAGGTAGTTCAGCTAATAAATTTAAAAAAATGAACAATGAAATTAAAACATAACATTTTACAACCTTGAACAAATACATGGATCCAGGCCAGGGCTTCTCAAGTTTTTACTATTGACATTTTGGGCCAAAAATTTTTTGTGGTGAGGGGCTGCTCTGTGCATTGTAGCAGCATCCCTGGTGTGCACCTACGAGATTCCAGCAGCACCCCTACCTCAGCTGTGACAACCAAATGTCACTGGATATTGCCAATGTTGCCTGAGAGAACGAGATTACCCTGGTCAAAAACCAGTGCTCTAGGCCAGTGATTTTCAACCTATTTCATCCTATGTCACACATAAACTGATTACTAAAATTTGGCGGCACACCAAAAAAATATATATTTTTGTCAATCTGACAAAAATAGGCATAATTTTGATAATTTCATTCATACCAGATAGCTATTGTTGTGTTGGCTGTTGTCATTTTTTTATTTGACTATTTAAAGAAAAAAGAGTTCAGTGCCCCTGACTAAACAGTCAGATATTGCATACTTTAAAAATTCTTGCGGCACACCGGTTGAAAATCACTGCTGCAGGCAATAATATCAATAGCTCATAACAAAACTTCACAAAAGCTAGACTTTATGTATCTCTTCTAATGGAAGTACACACTACCTACCACCTTTGAAATTCTTGCTAAAACAAACCAAAAACCAAAACCTGATCTGAACGAAGCCTGTGTATCTTACTTCCACAGAAGTATGAGGCAAACAGCCGTGTGTGTGCACGCACACACAGATGCACACCAGCATCTCAGGTTGCAGTCAGCGAAATCCAGATGGTGTCACATGCTAAGGGCAAATGGCACGGTTAATTCAACAACAAAAAACATGTGCAAGGAATAAGCAGTAACAGAGAGAGAACCTACACATTGCAAGAGTATTATATTCAGTATTATATTGTAAGAGGCACTTATAATAAATAAGGGCCATTATAATAAGGGGCATATCAACCAATTGCACTGTCAGGACCTTATTTGGATCCCAATTTAAATAGAACATTACAAATTTATAGGATTCATGAAGAAATTTAATGGTATTGAGGAATTGTCAATTTTTAGGTATAATAATGATATTGTGGGTATGTTTTTAAGAAGCCCTTATCTTTTAGAGATATGGACTGAGTGACTATAAATAAAATAATATGACATCTGGGCCTTGGCTTAAAATAACCTAGAAAGGGGGCACATAGGTGAAATAAGGTTGGCCACATATTTATAATTGTTAGAGGTGGATGATGGGTACGTGAAATTCATTGTGTTGTTTCTACTTGACTATTTACATAACAAAAAGTTTTTTTTAAGGCATAGGCTCACAGAGGAAGTCCCAACATTAAGAGAAGATTGCACTTTGTCCATCCTTGCCCCTTGGGGTCTGACTGGAACTGGCAGTACACCGGCAGTGGGAGAAACCTGTGCTTGCAGGCGTGAGTGGAGATGAACAGAAGGGTCAGCCCCCATCCTCGTATTAATTAGCTATTAATTGTTCTCTGTAATAGATGAACTGATTCATGGTTTTCATAAATTTTTTGGCTTCCAGTTAATGAAGATTCTAATGCAGTACCTTTTGGTATATATCATTCCTTTGTGGAACTGGAATGTCCATTTCAGCAAATTGAAAAGCTTGGCTTGATTGCAAAGGAATAACAGCTGCTCACATTTTGGGCTTGAGGAAACTGGTGGGTCGTGTGTGGAAGGCAGAGAGAATGGGGGAAACCTGGAGCTCCAGTCAGGAAAGGGAAAAAAAGATCCAGGTGAATTAATAATGCATATGTACTTCCAGCCTGCACGCAGGCATGGTGAGTGTGCTGTTGTCTGCTGTCAGGATAATGGTTTTAAAAGTTAACCTGTGTCTTGTCTCTTCCCTCCCAGAGTCCTTCATTCTCCTATGTCAGCTCCTCCCTCCTCAAAAAGCAGCTGCTGGCCATCTAATGCTTGTTGCCTCAGGGGAAGGATGTGGTAGGATGGAGAGCAAATGGCCTAGGTGCTTTTGCTGCTTTTCACTGGTTCAAAGGACTATGCCCTTAGGGAGAATGTCAGATGAGGCTGGCTTCCTACACCCATCATTACCCCCACATCTAGGCAAGGTTTTCCCTGGGGTTAAGAAAGGAGTAAAGACAGTAAGTGATGATCTTATGCAGAGAGGCACCCTGCCTCCTATTTCAGGGGCTAGCTGCAGAGTGGGACCAGGCTTGTGGCCTCGGCAGACATTGCAGACTTCCACAGCCTTTCATGGCACAGCCCAGACCAGGATGATCCCTTGCCCTTTGCTGATCTGCACAGAGACTCTTAAGGAGAGCCACTGGACCTGGAAGCACCGGGTGGCCAGTGGTGAAGGCCATCTCAGTGGACTGTGGGGCAATGGCTGCCTTAGCACACACCCGCACAGGCAGATGGCATTCAAGCCTGGGTGCCAACTTTTCTTACAAGCTCCTGCTCCACATAACTGCTCCAGCCAGAGAAAAGGGACTTGGAATTGAGACATAGTTTCTGCCTCTTAGGCAGGATGGGGCTATGGTAGACCTTCAGGGTTGAAGTTTGCATCCACTCCAGCAAAAACACCTCAGATTAAGATAGCAACAATGGCTAGCTGTACATAATTATCTCTTTTTTCTTAGTTTTTCTTATCAATACCTATATATATATGCTTTCCTTATGGTGTACATTATGTTTTTTGTGTGCACATGCAAGTGTTTCATGGAATAATTTTGCACAATTATATACTATACCAAAGTAGAAGTTTATATTTTTGTTTTAAATAGCCCTTGTATACAAATATTTTTGCACATCCATTTTTAAGCTGTGAAATATTTTTGAAGGAATAGTTTATCTTTGTTATTTTCTACTTATGTTTCTCATTATCTCCTCAGTACACTAATGTTGGTCCCCATCTCTCTGTAGTAATGGACTAGCATTGACCTCTAAGGTGCAAAATCCAGTGATCTCCTTTGTAGTGATGTCCTTGTATTCTTTCCACAAATGCCTTCTCTCTTGACCTTGGTGACCTAGGGCTCACTTTCTCACACTTTGTGACTCCTCTTTTGACATCTCCTTTGTTTCCTTCTCTTCCCTCATGTTCTCTTTATATGAGCACAACCTAACTCTCTGTCATCAACCTTCCTACTCTTCCTCCAAGAGTGTCCCCTACCTTCTATGGGCATATAACTGTCAGTCACTCCAGCACTTCCACTCACAGAGGACTTGTCCAAAGCTCATTCTGAAAGCAACTCTGACCCAGTATAACCCAGAGAAAGCAGGTTCATGTGTTTCAGTCTGGAAGAGAGTGCTGAGTTTCAGGAAATGGTTGAGCTTCCAAAGGAACATAATAATTCAAATCCTATATTCACATTTTCAAAGACCATCAAAAAGGGAATCCAAGCACAGGGCTTATAGTTGCACTCATTGTTGATTCTCTATCCCAACCTTCCTCCAAATTATTCAGAGATCTTTAGTCTCCAAATTCTAGAAAACTCTCTCATTCTTCCCCTTCATTCCTATCTCTGGATACTCCCTCCTCCTGATGGCAGGATCCTTACCATCCTGTACCCCCAGCTGTTCTCAGTAAGGCTGAACTGATAATAGAAGTTTTCTCAAGCTGTGGTAGCAGCACCCTGAGGAGTGGAGAGGACAGGAAAGAGGAGGAGTCAGAACAGACAACAAGTTCTGCTTTCCAGTATATACCAACTTCCCTCCCCCACACACTGTTTTCCCCTAGTGCCAGTCTCTATTACTCCAATGCCACAATGTCCAAGTTCAGAACTGCTGCAGACTGAATGTTTATGCCCCCATTTCCCAGTCATTATGTTGAAACCTAATCCCAATGTGATGGTTTGGGAGGTGGGTCCTTTGGGAGATTAGGTCATGAGAGCAGAGCATTCATGGTGGCATTAGCACCCTTATGAAATAGACCCCAGAGAGCCTCCTCTCCACTTCCGTCATGTGTGGTTATAGTAAGAAGAGAGAAATCTGTGAACCATGAAGAGGGCTCTCAATAGACACCTAACCTTAGTTGTGTTAGTTCAGAATCCATTAGCTGACACTGATCTCTCTCACTTCCAATCTACTGTCGACATGCTGCTGCTGAGAGGCAGGAAGCAGGTCTGGTCACTCACTCTATTGCTTGGCAATCACTTATGGCTCCTCTTTGAGTGCATGCAGTTCAAAGTCCTTTCTTTGGCATTTACAGCCCTTTACAGTGAGTGCCCTTCCTTTACCATCACCCTCCTCAATGACTGCACACTCCGGCTATATCACATCATCTATTCACTGTCCCCCAATTTTCCCTTGACTTTCACACTTAGACATATTGCTCATGATATTTTTATTCTCTGGAACACCATCCTGCACTCCTTTAGCTGAGCAACTCTTACCAATTCCTCCAGGTGCAGCCTCAGTGTGTCCCCCTAAATGAGAACTCTCTGCTTGCTCTTCCTCAACCCAAGGCTCAATGCACCTGTTCTCTACTCTGTGCTCACAGGAAGTTGTCCACACGTTTATGATGTCACTTGTCACACTCTGTTTGCCTTTGCTACTACATTTTAAACTCAAGAGCAGAGACATTACTTATTTGGAAAATCTCCAATATCTAACCCACAGAAGTTACTACATCTGTGATGCCTTGTCCACAGGGAGCAAATTAGTGTTCGCTGCTGTTCAGTGTATCTCTTCATCATGTTATTGTGCGAAGCCTAAAAGAGCCTGTGATTTCTGCTCATAAGGACTGCAGGTGAAAGAATCTCACTCTAAATTCAGGTATCTGGCCCAGCAGCTAGGCTCTCTGAATGAGACAGTGGGAGAAATTTATTGCCATAAAAAGAGTCAGTTGAGTCAAAGTTGCTGTGCAGCAGATATTTACTCAGTTGTAAACAGGCCTGCTCTGGGTGGAGAAGGAGATTTACAAAGCAGATGTTTTAGTGTATTGTTATTCACTCTGTAAGAAAAACCACCTTTGCATCTGTTCCTCCTCTCTGTTCAGGACCATGACCTCTTAGACACACAGGAAACAGCCATTACCAACTACTTTTCTTCATCTTCCTTGCCAGTACTCTGCTCAGGCCACTTTCATCTCATTTCTAGACTATTGCAATGCTTCTGGCTAACTTTAGGCCTTAGTTTAGATAGCACTCAGGTTAGACAACCCTTTCTTTCAAAGCTTGTCTCCCCTCCAAGACTGGGTTAGGTGACTTGCCTACATGTTCCTCTGCATTATACTGTAACTGTCTTAACTCTTCTCTGTCCCCTCCGAGGCTTTAGTTATTTCCAGTACGTGCATGGAATAAGTACTTGATGCATTTTTATTGCACAAAAGAATTATAAAGAAATATATAAAAATATTTTGAACACTTTTTTTGCTTCATATCTACTAACTGGAGCAAGGTATATTTATATTTTGGTATTGAAAAACAGGCTATTTGGTGAATTGAGTTTAATTGGATTAGAAAATATATCTTTTATTTTCATCTTTGCCTTGCACTTTTCCATACATATTAGAATTTGCCTAATTTAACATGTATTGATAGTTATTTAATCAGACATGGGTTAGGCACTTGCACATACTTGTCTTTCTCACAATTTTTCATCAGTTAATTGGAGACGGTAAATAGATCTGTTAGCAAATAGTGTTGTAAAGAGTAGATTTTCATCTTGACAGGATGTGTGTGTTTCTGTAAGTACCCGAGCTTCTACGAGAAAGACATTTGTTCTCTGACAAGATTAAGCCAGGTGTTGTAAAGGGTTTTGAAGTCTCCTAATTAGTATACATCTATCTACCCACCTATTGGTGACACCAAAACTTTCAAAAGGAACTGTTACATTTTATAATTTTAAAGAAATGAGGTCATTTGACATTTTTATACCTCATAATGTGATCACACCACCAATCCTAGTAATCATCTGTCAAATCACTATATTGTGTATTTGAAATTGATATAACTAACATAATATTTTATACAATAGTTAAATATGTTAAATGGTTAAAAAAATTTTTAAATGAGGTCAAATGTATATTTTTAACACCTGTATAAGTCATTCCCAACTGCATGTCTCTTTCTTTTTCTCCATGTGGATAATTTCCAATAATTTGATTCTGCTTTCAAATTGAATGGGAAGAATTTGTATGAGATTTTGAGCAGATGAAGTAGCTTTTTGAAATTAAAGGTCAATTTGGAGGAAAAAATTTCATAAAAAAGAACATTGGGAAAAAAAATCAGAATTTTAAAAGAATAATGTTCCCATCAGGAAAGAGAAAATCAGACACTCACTCTTGTCTAATTTAACAAGGGAAATTGTAATGGTGGGGAATTGTAACCCACCCATTTTTCTTTTGACATTGTGTCAAAAGAAAACTTGTAAGTGCTGACTCTCACTAATATGCAGCTTGTAGATGAACAGCATGTTTGTATAAAAATTCTAGGTGCTAGCTTCAAAAGATACAGATTCTCACCTTCAGGCAGCCCCATTGCAGGAAGTTTGCTGACCTTCACCCATGGACCCTGGATGATGTGAATCCAGGATGACATGCAGCCAGGTGCCTAAACCAGGATGACGCTCACCAAACCATCATCTGCCTTGTCAGAATGGACTACGCTCATCTGCATGTAGAGAACTTTGCAACCTCTTCCCTCAATCTCTTTGTTCTGTTCCCCTCTCCTTCCTTATAAAAACCTCTGCCTCCATTGAGATGTAGAGATGGGAATCTTCCCAGGACATGGGCTTTGAGACACGAATCCCCATCTTCCAGGTGGCTGGCACCTGAAAATAAACCTCTTTCTTTTACATCAGCAATGGTCTCTCAAATACTGGCTTTTGTAGTAGCAGGCAGCTGGACCTGCTTTCGGTTATATAATCACAGGGAAATCTCCTGGATTCTTGTCCCCATCAGAAAAGAGGGATAGACTAAGATCCTCTAAGATCCATGTGATCAGGCTGTTCAATCTCTGTTTGGCTGACAGCAGGTTCAAAGGCAGGATACCAAGAAGAAAAATCTGTGGCCCCAGGGAATCCAGACGTCAAACTAGGTTGTCAGTGACAACTATTGTGAGCTACAGAGAAATTGCAAGTAGAAGGAGAAAATGTCCCTCCCTCTCCCTTCATCAAATCATGTAAAACAAACTGGAACAAGATGCTGTCTGTTCAGATGATGTGAGTGAGAAGCACCTGTCACAGAAGAGTGAGATTGAATGAGATCTTACAAGACTGCTCATGGGGCAGAGAGAGAGGAAAAAGAAGCTGCAGTAGCATCAGTAAAGGGATGGAGGGAGTCATCCCACAGTGAGGCTGTCAGGCATGTGAAAGGCGGTGGGGTAAGACAGGCCTAGAAGTTGGATTGGTACCACAGATTCTTTTGACCTCAGGAGACACTGACAACCAAAACATGATTCCTTGTGGTGATAAGATGATAGAAGATTACAAAGAAATTGGAGTTGGGGTCATGTCAACTTCACCTTCTCTTTTGCTCTAAGCTTATTTGGTTGTTATCAGAACATGTAATATGTGCACCTAGATTCTGGGGAAAGCTGAACTGATGGTGTGTTGGGGAGAGAAGAAGGAATTTTAGGTTGAGTTGTGTTCCCCTCCACAATTCACATGTTGAAGTCTTCACCCCTCAGCATTTCAGAATTTGTCTTGGTTGGAGACAGGGATTTTACAGAGGCAATCAAGTTAAGGTCAGGTCATTAAGGTGGGCCATGATCCAATATGATTGCAGGTTTTTTTTAAAGATTTTATTTATTTTTAGAGAGGGAAGGGAGGGAGAAAGAGAGAGAAACATCAATGTGCGGTTGCTGGGGGCCATGGCCTGCAACCCAGGTATGTGGCCTGACTGGGAGGTTGCAGTTTTTATAAGAAGGGGAAATTTGGATACAGAGACCTACACACACAACGAACAAATATGAACAAGAAGATAGCCATCTATAAGCCACAGAAAGAGGCATGGAACAAATCCTTTCCTCATGACTCTCAAAAGGAAACAACCATGCCAACACCTGGATTTTATGCTTCAAGACTACAGAACTGTGAGACAATATACTTTGGTGGTGCAAACCACACAGTCTGTGGTACTTTGTTGCAGCAGCCCTAGCAAACAAATGTAATGGGCCAGTGCTAGCATCCTCTTCTTTCCTTTAGGGGAGGGTAGAGAAGACATGGATTCTTAAGACTGCAAAACAAGGTGGATTTCTTCTGGTATAATACCTGGAAACCCAACAGTATTTACATAAATGAAACAAGTGACCCATTCTAAGCTGATCCACTGATTTCAGTCATCTTAACAAGCAGTGTTCATCAGCTAATGCTAATTGTGCATTTGCTGCATGATCAGTTGTAAACTAGCCAAATAATCTAGTAGACACATATCATAGTCAATTCTGTGCCTGTCTGCAGAAAAAGTCCAGAGAGCTGGGCTGAGAGGCAGTGAGTGTTGAAAGTCTTTCTTGAGGTTCCTATGCATTCTTCTGCGGCTGTGCTCTCTTTGTCTCTAACCACAGTTACTTCTGATTATAGGGATTGACTTTTCAACCCAGGCTTGGGCCAAAAAGGTGGTCTGAGATGCTCTTCTTCGGGCTGAATAGAACCTTTTTCCTGTATTTCCCCCCGTTTGAAGAAGGCAAATTGTTGAAAAGAGAGCTACTGTTCATATTTCCTTTATTATTAAATGATTCTTTAAAAGCATTCTTTTTCTTTCTTTCTTCCTAAAACCATGTAGAAAATTGGAACACAAATTAAGATACAGTTATCCTAACAGTGGATCAGTTTACTGAATGTGCCAAATTGATGTTTGCCAGAGGATTGATCTGGCAACAGTGTAATAAACTATTTGTAGGAGAAATATGAGAGAGTGAGACAGCATATGACTTAGAGAATAGCACACCTGTGTGCACATACACACTGAAGTTGCATCCATTGTGTCACTTATGCGTCATTGGAGCCCTCTCCGTTCCTGTGGCTGTTTCTCTAAGTGTGTGTCTTATGCTCAGTATCTTCTTTAAGTCTCAGGTGCAATGGTGTGTTTCTAGTCTCTTCTACTCAGTCAAGTCTCACAGTGCTTGCAATCCTGATAGGGCTATTGGAAGAGTCAATCAAAGTAATGGAAAAGGGAGAAAGTGATATATGAGAACCAAAGGCAAAGAGACATGCCTAAAGGCAATGAGCTCTGTAGAGGTGGGTGGATTTGGACTCCTGTCACGTTACTCACATATTCTTTTCCCACAGCCTCCCAAATTATTTATACAAAAGACGTTCTGACCATCAGGGAGAGGTCCCTGAAAACCTAGCTTTTCTGAAAGGCAATACAGCATGGACTTTGGAGTCAGGCCAATGCAAGTTTTAATCCCAGATCCACTAGCTTTGTGAAGTCAGGCAAGTTGTTTTTAACACTTGAGTTTCAGTATTCTTAACCTGCAACCTTAACCTTAAACTTTAACCTCAACCTTAAAATGGGCATAAAACCTATCAATAGTAAAATGGAAAAATGAATTGTGGCATATTCACATATTGTAATATTCTTCAGCTGTAAGGGTGAGATATCTACAACCTCATATAATACATGATATAATCGCACAGTACAACTATATATAATAATATGGATGAATGTCACAAGCATATGTTTTTAATCCTCACTGAAGGACATGCTTTTCATTGCTTTTAGAAAGAGAGGAAGGGAGAAAGATAGAGAAAGAGAAACATTGGTATGAGAGAGGACCATTGATTGGTTGTCTCTTGTCTGCCCCCTGACTTGGATCGAACCCATAACCTAGGTATGTGCCCTCCCTGGGAATCAAACCTGCGACCTTTTGGTCTATAAGACAAGGCTCCAACCAACTGAGTCATACCAGCCAGGTCAGTCACAAGTACAATATTGAGGTAAAGAAGCCAGATACAAAATGGTACATATTGTACAAAAGGGTATAAACTTACATAAAGTTAAAAGCTTTGTGAACTAATTTATATTACTTGAGGTAGAAATAGTGGTTAATCTTGAGGAAGTGTGACTGGGTGTGGGTGAGAGAGGGCTGGAGGAATTCTGTTTCTTGTCTTGAGTGGTCGTTACTTGGGTGTGAAATGCACTGAGTTCCATACTTAAATTAGTGTAATTTTCTGTCTGTATGCAATTAAACATTACTAAAAAAAAAGCCAACCCAGATCATAACAGTATCTTACTCATAGAGATGTGAGGATTAACTAAAATAATGAATGGAAAATACCTTGTCATAGTAAGTGCTTGCTATCTGTTAGAAATTTATTATTGCTATTACCCTTATTATCCTGATGAAGACATTGGTGACAAATTTACTTGCTGTTGCATCTGGGTGTGCTTGTGATGCTCCAGAATTTTTAAATAGGAAGGCCCAGTTCTTCATTAGAGGCAAACCTTATAGTATAGTGTCTCATTCAGAGGCATGCATTTTGGTGGGAGAAAAACAAAACAAAAACGGCCTTGATTACTCTGATTTGGGGTAAGATAGTTCTCTAAATATTTTTTTAAAACAGTGATTAACAAAACAAAATGAAAACCCACCCTGGTCCTCCCCAGCATGCACAAATAACTCAGCAGAAAAGAACAAACCATTTTCTTCTGTTCTCAAAGTGGCTTCCACTTCCTCTGGTTTCCTCCTTTGATAAAAATAGCAGTTTAATCTATTGACAGATAAAAGCTTTTCAAAGCACTAACTCCATTTGGAGCTGTTGCTCTTCATTGTTGATTTTCTATAATACAGATGTTTTGGCATAATGTATTCTCCTGAATGTCCCCTGTCAGCTCAGTAAAGAAGACAAACAGCAGCCTGATCCTTAAAACAGGGCCTCTCCATAAACCAGCTGACATAAGCTCAATTGAGCCTCACCCCACATAAAGATTTTAATAAACAAACCTCGCTGGTCAGCATATTGCTCCAGCATATTTAAACATATCACATGCTTTCTGCTCCTCTTCACAGTTCTGCAGCTTTTGCACAAAACAAGTTCTGGGTTAACAGAACGTAGTGAATCTCAATGGGGAGGAGGTGCCTCTTCCCCACATGCCACGAGAGAGTCACGGAATAAGAGCATTACACAGAGGAGTGGCAGTGGGAAACCAAGGTCAAGTCTGAGAGCTCAGGCTGGCAACTTCTGCAGCTGAGTCAGCATAAAGAAGCCTGAGGATGCATGTGGCCTATTCCTAACCCATTGCGTCTCCCAACTGTGTCTCTACCTAGTTCTCCTTGTCATTTTTCATTAACATGTTCTGTTGGAACCTCATCTGCCTTTCTGGCCTTTTATGCACCTATTGAATCTGTTCTGACTCGAGTCAGATTCCCTCCATTCCAGTCCTGGCTCCACGGTCAAGATCTCTGAGAGTTTAACATCTCATTTAATTTCTCTTAGCCTCAGATCTCTCATCTGAGAACTTAGGATCATAGTGGATCTAACTCTGAGGGCTCTTAGGAGGGCTAAATATGGTCATGTGTGCAGAGCTCTTAGAACAGTGCTTGGCTGGCTCATAGTGCTCACAGCTCATAGCTCAGTAAGTGATGGTTATTCTTTAGTTCCTTTCCAATCCCACCTCCACTTCTGTGCACACTCACCCTACACAAATTAGAGAGGAAAACCCATCATCCAGGAAGAGGTTAGCTCATTGGATTCAGGGAATGTTAAAATAGGAAGATGATTTCTAAATGAAGAGCTGAGTTTAGGAGCTAGTGACTTTCTCAACTTTGGCAGCACTATTTGAAATTTGGGGCCAGATAATTATTGTGGTGAGGGGCTGTCCTATGTAGGATGTTTAGCAGCTTCCCTGAGTCCTACTGACTACCTTCCAGTAGCACTCCCCTGACCCCCAAGTTTCACAATCAAAATATTTTCAGACATTCCCAATGTGTCCTGCGGGCAAAAGAGTCTTCTGTGGTTGAGATCTGCTGGACTAAACCAAGACTCTTTCAGCAATGAAGGCATAATAAATGAACCACAAAAAGAAAGAGTGGAGTGAGTTAGCAGAAAACAAGTGCCTTCCTTAGAGAACAGATGAGAGTGGAAGTCTGATTCAAGACCCTACTGACAGCTGGTTCTCTCCATGTCTTCCTGAACACTTCCACTTCACAGGAGTGTGTAAAAACAGAACAATAGAAGAGGAAGAGATTCCATTCCCAAAAACCTGTAAAAATGTGTAATTCTAAGCAGAGTAAGTCATATATGGAATAAAAAACAGAAAGCAACAAACAAACAAACAAAAAATCTCATAGACGCAGACCACAGTATGGTGCTTATCAGAAGGAAAGGGGGGTTGGGGAGGTAGAAGAGAGTAAAGACGGTCAAATATATGGTGACAGAAGGAGAATTGACTTGGGTGGTAAGCACACAATGCAATATCAGATGATGTATTATAGAATTATGCACCTGAAATTTATTTAATATTATTAACCAATGTCACCCCAATACATTTATGAATTTTTTAAAAAGTTTAAATCTCTACCACTATTTTGCTTTTCAATTTACTCTTGGAAAATATATTTATAGCATTTTATCAAAGTTCCTTAGTTTTGTTATTTTCTTTCACCAGATTAAATCCAGTGAGTGTTAAAACACATCGGGCTGCCCTATTTCCAGCTTTGTTGTGATTGTGTTAAGTTTACACACAATGAGAATTACACTTAAGTGCTTTCATTTTTCCATCTCCCCACTTATTTTTATAAACTGTAGGGCAAAACGCAATAAAAATTTCCAAATATTTGCAAAAGCATTGCTGTGCAGATAAAAATGGCAACACTACCAAAGCTCATCTCTTGGCTGACAGCACCACCATGCAATCACTCAGAACGTTCATTTTCAGATGATTTATAGAGATCTGAGTTTGGCATACAAAAACTGGTTGAGAGGTGTCAGTGTACAATGTGCAAATGGATGGTAGGTATAGAGAGAGAACTTTTCAATTTATTTATGAAGGTTGAAAACTACTAGTAAGTAAGAGAAGGTGAATTATGGGCACCAGGTCACAGTGTACATTATATCTTCATATTTAGGTCATAAGCACTTCAAGGTGAAGAAAGGACTTTCAAAAAAATTCTTCAGAATCCTCTCCAGTTTGCATGCAATAAGCACTTATTATCTTCTAGTTTAATGAGTAATGGGTGGAATAAAATTAATAGTTTCTTTAAAACAAGGATGCAAAACTTAAGAATTCCTTGAATTTTAGATCCAAAAGTACTTTATGCCTGGTTAAGGAATGCTGTATACATTGTATATAGATAAAGACATTTAGGTATCTATTGATAGATCAATTTATCTCTACATATATTCATTGTGAAATGTGAATCTCCATATTAACTTTATCTGTTGTGCTCATTTAGGTCTTAATCAAGCCTCTCCTGTTTGCTAACAACAGAAATCAGCTTGAACCGGTTTGAGTAAATAAGCAGATGTAGGGAGGACTGGAATGTTGCAGAGTCTAAGGGCTGTAGAGCTTTTTGAGAAATTATAATGAGGGTTTGGGGGTATCAGGAGAAATCAGGGAAGATCCTCTTTGTGTCTCTGATCTCCCCCCACCCCCTCTGGCATCTGTCCCATTCTCCTCTCTCTGTAAAACTGCAGGAGGATGGCCTTATAGCTGCTGAATTGACCTCTCCTCCAGGACCCAGCCAACCAGTTAGCCTCACTATCTTGATCCCAATTTCAAATTCTCAGGAAAGACAGTGTGATTGGTCCAGCCGGTCAATGTCACCCTCTGCTCTTATCAACAGTAGCCAGTCTAATGAGGGGTGGGCAGGAGTCATGTGACTCAAGCATGTCTTGTGTCTTAATTCTGTGAATGTGGGGTGTGATTATCAGAAAAGAAGATTAAATTGGTAAGAACAGACAACCTCAAAGATGTATCACACACATGTTTATAATGTATTCTAGTGAAAATCTTAAGTAAATGTCCAGCACTATTTTCTAGTTCAATTGCCTTTTTCTTGCTAAAACAAGTTAGTCGGTTTTAAAGTGTTTATTGACTGATTGATTATTCTGAGATTTGACCAATTATAAAATGAAAGAAATACGTGAGGTTTCAAATTTCAAGCCTGTGAGTTTGATAATAGTGTGATTTGGCCTCTGGATCATGAGAATGTAATTAATCTTTGAGAATCAAGTTATGTGAGGTCTGTCCAGAAAGTATCCAGCCAAGTGTTATGAAAAGGAAACATTTATTGAAGAAGATACAAGAAACATTGTACATAGGAAAACAACACCCAGTCCTCTTCAAAGTAGGCACCTTAGGACCTCACACAGTCCTCCCAATCACCATCAGCTGCCCCATCATATTTTCCTGAATCTTGTCCATAGTCTGAAATCTCATCCCTTTCAAAGGTGATTTTAGTTTTGGGGAAAGTCAGAATTCACAGGCCATCAAATTTGAACTGTTGAGGGGCTGAGTCACCTAACGATTTCATGTTTTGCAAGAAACTCTGTGTGTGACGTGATGCATGAGCAGGTGCCTTGTTGTGATAAAGCTGTCAATCGCCAGTTGCCCATAGCCACAGCCTTCTGAATTATCTGAATAGTTTCTGCAGAGGAATCTTCAAACTCAATGTAAAATTTGATGCAGATTCATTGCTCTACTCGATTAGTCATTTTGATTGTGACAGCCACACTGAACACATGCTCACTCAAGGGCATCTACTGCCCCCACTGACTAGTACCCTGAAGTTGTCATTGTTCACACATGTGCATCCCAGTCCACTCCTCTTGGCTGCCAGGTTACATCAATGTGAGCAAACCATTCTCACTATATTAATAATGGCTGGGCTTTTTCTGGATAGACCTCCTCATATGAGTTTCCCAGGGCTGCTGTAATGAATCCCTACAAATTTGGGTGGCTTAGAACAGTAGAAATTTATTCTCTCACAGCTCTGGAGTCCAAAATTTTAAAATCAAGGTGTTTACTGACTCAGAAGGTTCTAGGAGAGAGAATGCTTCCTTGTCTCTTCTAGCTTCTGGTGGCTCCAGGCATCCTCTGGCCGGAGTGGCATGATTCCAGTCTCTTCCTCTGTCTTGCATGGACTTCTCTTTTCCATGTGTCTTCTCTCTGAGTCTCTCATAAGGACACTTGTCATTGGATGACACTTGGATAATTCAGCATGATTCCATCACCAGATTTGTAACTTCCTTACATCAGAAAAGACCCTTTCTCCAAGTAAGGTCACATTCACAGGGTCCAGGACATACCTTATGGAGGCCTCCATTCAACTTGCTTTGTAAGATGAAGATGGACTGACCAATTGGCCTTCTTGCACTTTGCTTACTGTGGCCACATCTTGCTTAAGGTGGTGCTGTCCAAGAGGTGGCAGCTGCACTTGTGGGCCTGAGAGTTGGAACTCCTGGAACAGATGGGAGGTGTTGAGGCACAATGGACACAGTCTGGGGCAGCAGGAGCCTATTAGCTGGTCACCCTGGGCTAAGACCAGGGCATTGTGGTGACATTTTCCTAAATGAGATCATCAGACAGAATCCACTATCTACATTTCTCTCTGGTAGACTGAAGTAGGAAGGAGAAATAAATTGAAACCAATTTTTGTGGTAGATTCACTTATATAATGTAACCCAGTATTTGGCTGCGGTCATCCTGATCTTTAAGAGCTAGGTAAGGTCACCATAAATCGTCCTTTTTTGGGTAAAGTGTAATCTGAGAGAACCTGAGAGGCAGGTCGACCCGCTCTTCATAGTATCTCTCAGCTCTACAAGGTGTATTGAGATATTCTCTTTGGCGGTACTAAGGGTATTATAACAATTATGACTATTATTGTTTTTATTTGTCAAAATATTATACTCAGAGTTGACATTGGTCATATTTTTAGAGCACAGACTGGAAACTGCACTGTAGTGTTTTCTCACTGTCATTTATCTCAAGCAGAATAAAAGGTTCTTTCCAGGGCAGAGTTAACAAAGCATGGTTTTCTAAAACATTTTGCAGTTATACTTTTAACTTTATTTGGCTAGCTGGTGGATATCTGCCAATTTTCTTAGAAATTCTCTTCCAGGACATACTTAATTTTTCAAAAATAATGGCAGGATACTGAAGATAAAGGCTGGTTTAGGATGATTATCAATGTCTTATTCATTGAGTCTCAACTATGAAAAAAAATCAGAAGAAAAGTCCTCTTACTATAAAATACTACATATTTCTTTTTCTTCTGAGAGCTTTATTTTCTTAAAAAATACAGAGCAAAAGAGTTACTCTAGCAAACAAAATTGAGCTTTATTTCTGAATCACAATATTCCATCCCATTTGCACATTGTCTACTTGCTTGTCTTCTTTATATCTGCATGATGACATCTCTCAGGAATAAATATTACCCACAATTTGTCTTCTAAATTGTGAAAGCTTTGCTACAGAAAGGCATCTCTGTTGTGAGCTAGGATCCCTTAGAATCACTTGACACGATATTGTTTGATTTCTCTCTACCTGGCATCCTTATTATCCTGAATAAAATTTCACCCCCATCCCACATCCGCATCCTCTACCCCTTAGGAAATTTAGGAGAGGGCTCTGGGATTCTGTTTTGAAGTGGAGGAAAGTGTCTGCCTTGTTTTCCTGTCGGTAACCCAGGCCATCTCCTATACAGAGGGCTAAACATGCAAGGTTTCACGTGGGAGCTCAGATACAGCCCTGTCTAACTAAAGTATCAAAATGCTTAAACAATTCAACAGGGAAAGAGTGAGCTTGCTTCTTGGCAATCATCCAAATTGTTGATTTATGTACAAATACGTAGGGGCCTTTTCAGGGAGCCATCACTTCTGTCCACAAGTGAGCAGTTTCTGACTCAGAGACGTTCTCTGCTCAGTCTTCAGATACATTGTGCCCCAGTGCACTGTTTTTACCAAATATCCGCCCTTATTTCTAATATTCGGACAGACATATCTGTGGCCTAGGGAAAATTTCTCCAGGGAGGAAGTCTCCCTTGTTCCCCCGACACTCCCATTCCTCCACTAGTTTTCACTTTTTGGGTTAGGCAGAGGCAGTGGTATGTGGACAAAGTGAGGGTCACAGTGCTTGTACTGTGGGAGTTATCAGGGAAGTGGGCCATGGAATTCTTGAGGGATGGGGCTTCTCCAATGCTTTTTTCATGTTGAATCGTAATGACCTGCTTGCTTTTCTGTCTGCTTTACTAGATTGAGAACTTCTAGAGGGCAGAAACCATTCCTTATTCAACTTGTATCTCCAATGTCAAACTAATGTCCAGCACCCAGGGCATAAATGATACTCAACATTTGATTCATTCAATAACTCTGATTTAGGGCGAACAGCATTACTAGAAGATGGTATCATGAGTTGAATGATGGACTCCCAAAAGATATGTTTATATGCTAACTTCGAGAATCTGTGAATGTGACCTTATTTGGGAAAAGGATCCCTTCAAATGTAATTAAGTTCAAAATCTCAAGATGAGATTACCTTGCATTATCCAGATGGGGCCTAAACCCAATGGCAGGTGTCCCTAAAGAGGCAGAAGAGGAGATGGGCATGTCAAGAGGGAGGCATGTCAGCAGGGATTGGAATCATTCAGCCACAAGCCAAGAAACACCTGGAGCTGCCAGAAGCTGGATGAGGCAAGGAAGCTTCTCTCTTAGAGCCTTCAGAGGGAATGTGGCCCTGCCAACACTCTGATTTTTGTATGTGTGGCTTCTGGAGCTGTGAGAGAGTAAATTTTTATTGTTTTAAGCCCCCACGTTTCTGGTAATTTGCTATGGCAGCTCTAGGAAACTAATACAGAGGGTAATCTAACTTCAAGAAAAGCTATTAAGACACAGAACTTGGCTCATAGTACTGGAAAGAAGAGACAGAGGAAAGCCTAGGTGAAGATTCCTGTTGGCAGGACCTAGGGGACAGGGACAGTGAATTGCGGAGATAGGCATGAAGGTGGGTGGGGGATCTTAATTTCCAGGACCCCTGATGAACTGAAAGAAGTTTCAACCTCGGCTAAAGAGTTGGAGTAGCAGGAGCATGCCATTTACCACAATTATAATTATATGATGGCACAATATAGGCATGCAATGAATGAATATTGAAGAAATAAATGAGTGAGATTTGTGACAGGATTTTTACACTCTAATGCCCCAAATCTCATTTCATTCAGGGATATGTACAATAACAAAAATTTATTTTGTTTATCTAATCTATCCTCTTTAAATCAGAAGTCACTTGTAGTGAGTTTCATGTAACTCCTCCTATTCTGTCCCTCACATCAGTGGAGGCTGTGTTTTGCCAAGCCGGTGGTCACTAGGTGTTGGTGCTCACCAAGCCCTGATTTCCACCATCTGTGCAGTGGACTGTCTAGAAAACCAATGAGAAAGGGTTGGCTCGAGCCTGTCCAGGGATCTTCATGTTCTGCTTGTCAATGTTTATCATTTTCTTTCTTTCTTTTCTTTCTTTTGGACGATGATACCACCTGACCAAACTATTTGTGTCTTGTTTCTTTATTTCACTGAAAGAGGTAAGAACAACAAATTGTTTCTGAACTCTCTTTATTACTGGTATAAAGTATCTTCAATTGTAAGAACAGGCAAAAATTATGATATGATGTATCTTTTGGAAGGAGATTGCCAATCTCTTCTCAGAAGAAATAGATTCTATGTCAGAGAGCAAAGGCTGTAAATGATGGGAAAAGGCCCGACCAGGTAGCAGCAGAAACCCGCACCCACCTAGCCCGAAGTAGGGAAGGTACTTGGAAGGAGCTGGCTTGAAGCCAGGCATACATAGCTTTGATTGTTGCTAGTGTCATTTCTGTGTAAAATTCTCAACAATCACATTTACAAGCCATTTAACAGATGCTATTACCACCCTGACACTCGGGTGCTCATCAGATTTCTCCTTTTGTGACAGGCCCTGAATGAGCGTTAAGATTTAATGTGATTGGTTTTGGCAGGCCACTTCTCCCCATCTTCCTGGCACACCCCTCCCTGCCCTCCATCATCACTGAGACCTGCTGGAGGGACACCTGTTATTGAGGATGCCACCAAAGTATGTGCAGGACTGACGCACACCCACCCTCACACATGCTCACACACACTTTAATTATGCTCCTGGGGAAATGAAAACAAAGACAATGAAATAGTGCTTTTGGCTGAGTGAGATGAGCCTTTCACTTCTTAAAATTCTGCATGTTTTTTTTGTTTTTGTTTTTAAAATATTTTTAAAGGTTTTATTTATTTATTCTTAGAGAGAGGGGAAGAGAGGGGGAAGGAGAGAGAGAGAAACATCAATGTGTGGTTTTCTCCCACGTGGTCCCCACTGGGGACCCAGCCCGCAACCCAGGCATGTGCCCTGACAGGGAATCGAACTGGCAGCCATTTGGTTTGAAACCTGCACTCAATCCTCTTAGCTACACCAGCCAGGGCTAAATTCTGTATGTTTGTTTAATGAACTGGAAATAACTACACTGTATGTATTAAGGAGTATGAAGAAATTTACTTCTTGTTTGAACTGATGGATATACATTTGGGTCAAGGAAATCTATGTAGAGGACAAGAGAGCTTCAGAATTCATTCACTCATTCATTCATCTGAAAAGTCCTAGATAGTGCTGTGGGTATTTGGAGATGTTAAATAACAGTTTCTAAAATGAATGAATGAGTGAGTGAATGAATGAATGAATAAACATTTAAAAAGAAATGAAATAACACTTTCTGCCTTTTCTTCTTTACTTTCCTCCTTTCACACACAATCTAAAGAATGAGAAACAACCCCCAAGGTGTCAGGGCACAGAAGAAGAAGCATGTCCATGCCTGCAGGTGAGCAGGAAGCCCACTGCAGAGGGTGAGGTATGAACTGAGTCTTAGAGAGTTAACAGGTTAGTCTCTCTGGGCATAAGTTAACTTGGCTCTCTGTCACATGTCCTCCTCTTTCTGATTGTTATGTCATCTTGTCAAGTTCAAGAGCTCTTTGTCCAGTTTCTTTATATAGCAAGAGCCTGGCCTAGTGCCTGGTGCACAGAAACCACTTACCACATTTTAGCTGAATAAATAAACAAATCTATAAATGGCAGATGCCGGGATTCTTGATGTAGTACACATTGGAGAGTCAAGGTCAAGATCTTATTTTGGTTTTAGGTGACAGAAGGCAGGGTAATGTGACAAATATACAGAGTACACAATGACTAAAATATCTAGATACTGTTCACATGGGGCATGGTGGAAGGCTACCCCAGATCTAGCCACTGGTGCAGAGTCAACCTGTGGGTACTATTAGATCGCCACGAACTCACCCTGCTGGCTGGGAGATGAACTTCCACTGGGAAACTCTGGCTAAGGGGCAGTCCCTAGGGAAGCTGCTTGTGGCCCTGCCCCTCTTTCTCTAGGCCTTGGACAGTATGTGGGTAACCAGGGATGGACCACAGTGTGATAGGATCAGAATGATGAAAAAGGCAGCAAGAACAAATGATTATTTCTAAGTGTTCTTTTCTTCTGTATTGCCCTTTTATCTGCAAAGCATGATTTAATAAGTAGAAAAGGCTCAGGAGGGCCGGAAATGTGGTATTTGCTCATTTAGCCTTAGTTCTTAGTCTACTTGCCAAGAAAGAGAACCTTGGGAGGCTCAGTCTGAGGCTTCCCATCAGCATGAGGTAGTTAGAGTTGCCTGGGACTTGAATTAGGTGGCTTGGGAGGCAACATGTTAATGCAAGACGAGCCCAGGCAAGGAGTCAGAGACCCTTGTTCCTTGTTCAAGTCCTACCTTGACCAGTGAGTGATTGTAAGCAAGTTGTTTAACCTCTCTGGGAAACAGTTTTAAAAATCTATTTCTGAAATCTAGCACTCAAAATCATTATTCATTTTAGATTATTAATTTCTTCTTTATTTTTTCTTAAGAGAGGGGCAAGGAGGGAGAAAGAGAGGTAGAGAAACACTGATGTGAGAGAAACATTGATGGGTTGGTTGCCTCTCATATGTGCCTCGACTGGGAACTGAACCTACTACCTAGGTATGTGCCTGAACTGGGAATCAAAACGGCAACCTTTAGCTTTGCAGGATGACACCCAACCTACTGAGCCACACCAGCCAGGGCATCATTACTTATTTTTACTTATCAGATACTTAATATACATGCTCAACATATATGTGTAACAAATATAATTTTCTAAGTAAGACTAAAGAATATAGTTTTTCAAAAGCCCTAGGCCTGTGAGTATTTTTGCAGACTGCATGTTATTTCAACCATCCCCACATTTGGCAGTATCTCTGGAGTGTCTGCTCTTTCAAAAAAGACAAAAATATTAAATGGTGAGGCTCTATAGCTAAAGTGGAAACATTTATTGCAGTCAGTTATGTGACTGGTCTCAGGGTCTGCTTTTCCCACAAAGAGAAGAGCTAGGAGGAACCTAGATATCTGATGTCAGAGATGCAGAGAAGTGATGACCTCTTTCATTAGCCAATGAAAGAGGTCAATACCTTCATTAGCCAATACCTTCATTATACAATTGGATTTAGAGTTAAAATGAAAATGTGCACTTATAACACTGGAGCTAAATAAATGCTGCTTATTTGAATTCATCTAAAGTGTAAATGTCTGATATCAAACTCTACCCTCAGAGCAGGGATGTCCAACCTTTTGGCATCCCTGGGCCACACTGGAAGAAGAAGAGTTGTCTTGGGCCACACATTAAATACACAAACACTAAAGAAAACTGATAAGCAAAAAAAATGTCTGTGCATAATTTTTGTGATATCTGTTACCACAGATAAGCAAAAAGTCCACATATAATAACACTAAATGTGCTGCAGACCTTTCAATAATCTTTTAAAATCATTGGGCAGGTCCCAACTTTGTGATCACCAGTATAGAAAATGTACATATCTAAATACTTAGTAATAAAAATAAGTAATGTTTTATTTTATTTTATTTTATTTTATTTTATTTTATTTTATTTTATTTTATTTTATTTTATTTTTAGAGAGGGAAGGGAGGGAGAAAGAGAGAGAGAGAGAAACATCAATGTGCGGTTGCTGGGGGTCATAGCCTGCAACCCAGGCATGTACCCTGACTGGGAATCAAACCTGTGACACTTTGGTTCGCAGCCCACGCTCAATCCACTGAGCTACGCCAGCCAGGGAAAAGTAATGTTTTAAATAAATTTACAATTTTGTGTTGGGCTGCTTTCATAGCCATCCTGGGCCACGGGCAGCCTGCAGACTGCAAGTTGGACACCCCTGCCTCAGAGAGTTCTTTACATAATAGTAAGGATAAAAAGCAAAGCAAAACAGGAAAAATGATGGGAACTGCAAGGGTGACAAGGGCATGGGAAGAAGGACAAGAACATGGAAAGGGGAGAATAGAGTTTCCAAGGATAAACTTCTTTACTTACTGCTTGTTCACTAAGGTTACACAGAAACCAGTGCTTTAGGATCCAATTTCATAGAATGTCATAGTCTCCATGTTTTATGACCCAGAACACCACTTCTGCAAAATCAGATAAAGCTGCCCAAGCAAACCTCAGGATCTTGAGGGCTTTTATGAAATGAAAAATAATTTTCTTTTTTTTATAGCATGCATTGTTTCTTGAATATAAAACATATACCCACAATGTAGAACATTTAGATGGCACAACAAACATAAATTTAAAAAACCCCATCCTCAATTCCACCACTGTTAACATTATAAATATTGTAGCTCTTTTTAAAAAAAGCTTACAGGGAGCTTTCAGGATAGCATCCATGGCCGTTTAGACTGAGGAGACTGCAGAAACAGAAGTGGGGCCAGGATGTGCTACGTCAGCAGAATCTGGGACCAATTTTCTGGGGGAAAAATAAACCCACCCATCCTGTGTGTATTCAATGGGGTGTGTATATATTCAGCAGAGGGCTTTGTACATTCACTTAGCACTTCTTTTCACTCTATATTCCTAGGAAGTAGGACCTGAAGAGTCCATCAGCTGCATTCAAATAGGAACTGATTTTTAAATTAGGTGAAAACTGCGAGCAACGCAGATCAGAGAAACTCTGTGTATGTGTGTGTGATGTTGTCTGAGTGAGTGTGGTGTTGTATGTGTACATTCATGTATCTGCATAGAGCCCAAGTAACCGACTTAGGAATGGAGTAGGTTGTGAAAAGCTTTTCATCTGCTTATACCTCTGCTTCCATCTTTATGATTTACGATTGAAGCCTTCCTTCAAAGCTAAATCAGGTGGTGCATAAAAAAATCCAAAAGATCGAGAGACTTTTCCTGTACTGTATACACAACCCCAGAGAAACTGGAAGATGGTTGGGGCTGTGCCCACCAGTCTCCAGGTGAGACCTTGTTCGCCCGGCAGGTTCAGAAAGGGGCTGACGGGGACAATAAATATCACTTGCCGACACAGAGTCCTTGGGCTGTGCTGACCACAGGAGTCATGGTCCCCAGGACACTGGGACTGCTCACAAAGCAGACATTTATGAAGCCGTTGGCTTTGCATTAATCATTTCCCTAGCCATTCACCAACAGTAACAGTCCCTTCAATTACAGTTCAGGCCCAGGAAAACCCTGTGTTTATTGGAAGTGACATCTGCATAGCAAAGGGTGACTGTGTTAAACTGAAACAGCACAAAGGGACCTAAAGCCCCTCTCCTGCCTGGTGCCTTCCTTCTCTTTTGAGGACAGAAGATGATTGGCCCTTTCAGGAGTGTCCAGTTTATACTTTTCCTCTTTGGTGGTTAGCTTGTCAGCTGAAGTTTTCTTATCTGCTTCTCGTCTGCGGATGAGCTAGTCCTGATATGGGAAGTTCTGCCGTGTGTCCATGGAATTTCAAGGGCCCTCAGACAACACCAGGGGCCTGGCATGCTGCTGGCTAGGGCTGAAATGAACATGGAGCCCACCGGGAGGCTCGGCAGCTGGGCAAATTCTCTCTTTGTGGAGATAATAATTTGGTGTCCAAATTGGAGACTTGGAGTTCCATGGGTCTTACTTAATATTGTAAAAACTAAAAGGAGCCCTGGCTGGGTATCTCAGTTGCTTAGGGCATCATCCCGATATGCCACAGCTGTGAGTTTGATCCTCAGTCAGGGCACAAGAATCAACGAATGAATGCATGAATAAGTGGGAAAGCAAATCCATGTTTCTCTCTCTCTCTCTCAAATCAATAAATAAAAATAAAAAATAAAAGGGTGGGAGAAGTGTAGAAAGTGGAGCTCATTGTCAATTCCAGAAGGCAGGGATAACATCCATTCTTTTAAAAGTAGTTCTATGTCATGTATATTACAGGCTCTAAAGAAATGTGTGCTCGCCAGTTGACTGATAGGCTGATCAGATACTTGCTGTTTTAATCCTTCTTCTTGTTAAATTGCTTGCCTGCACAGTTATTTGACCTCTTTCATTTCCAGTTCTCTCAATTCTTTGCAAATGTCTGTGAGCACAGAGGATGTACACGAATATTGGCTGAAGTCCCTGGTGCTGCCTTCCTGGAGCGTGGACCCATCACAGGTTTTGCTACTTATTTGCACATCTCAGCAAATGTTTCCTAGTTGATACTGTCATTTATTACTTTCTGAGTCTTTTTTGTTTTTGTTTTTGCCTGCACTTTTAGAAAGTAGACTTTTTAAATGCCTCACTCTTCTGGATATACACTATGCTAGATGCTAAACTGGTTAAGAGTTTCCTCTTACCACTAGAAAAGAGGATTAAACACAGTCGTGTTCACAAATGACTGCAAGGCAGGATTAAGAAAGGCCAGTGCTGAAAGAGACATATAAATAGGGAAATGGGGATTCCGAGGAAAGGACATCGCAGCTGCCTTGTCAATTAGCAAGGGCTTCCTTAGGCATTTGCAATAAGTCTTGCAAGATGGCCAGAGTTTTGCAATGTAAAGGGGAGGCATACTTGGAAAGGGAATGGGTAATTCTCTAAGGGTGTGTGTCTTGGGGAGAGTGAGTAGTCTACTTTGGGATCAAGCATAGATTTGGGCAGGGGATTGAGCACATTATCAGCCAGCGTGATAAGTCTGTTATTTTGGCAGACGTGGGAACTAACTGAGGGAGGAGGGAACAGGGTCAGGACTAGGGCGAGGCCAGTGAGGCACATAGGGTATACATTTAAGGAGATGTTCACCCTCAGGTGGGGGTCCTGTGCTGCAGACCCTGAGAACGGCACCTCCTTACTGTGGTTCCATTTGGGGCAGGGCAATGGGAGAGCGGGTGAGCCCACATTTTATGATGAGAGCTGATGTTTAGCAGATGACTGAAAACTGTTTAGGATAGATTGGCAAAAGTGGTGTGGCAGGTGAGATTGCGTGAATGATGTCAGGGTGAGAGTCCAATCAGACAGAGACAACGTGGGGCTGGGAGGTGGGGAGCAGTATAAGAGTTCCTTTTAATGTGTTCACACAGATAGCGGCTGGCAGTGAGGAGAACTGATGATCACCACTCCCCTTTCAGAAGTGTTCACTATGGCCCAGGGATGGTTCTTATGCTTTTCAAGTATTAATTTAATAAGGACAAAAGTTGCCTGGGGCTGAGGGAGCTGAGTTCTAGTCTAGTTGTCCACTGATTAGCAGTGGTGCCTCTGAGGCCCAAACTCCCCCACCTATAAAAGGACTGAGTTACGGCGGACAGTTCCAAAGGCCTACTAGGGCCCTGCAATGCCACGTAACCCCTGACATACATTCCTATCAGCCCATCCAGTGACAGAACCCAAGCTGTGGGAATCCCAGCCTAAGATTAGTCAAGATATCCCAACATAGGTGCCTTGGGATGTAAATCCCTCTTTCTGGCCTCTTATCTTTCACTGGTTCACTTGTAACAACGTTTAGCATTTCTAGGTTCCGGGTCCCCGGTCCTCCTTAAAGACAGTGTTTCCAATAATCTGATGGTCTCAAATCTGCCTTTCTTTTCTGATCCTCTCTCCTCATGTATCCAACACCCTGGCCTGGCCCACATTCCCCCACCCCCCTTCCTATTGCTGTGGTGTCATTAACAAAACTCCCTGACCCTTGCAAAGCCCCTCCAGCACAGCTGTCCCATGAGAAAAACAGTGGACTTAATAGGCTTCCCCTTAAATGGCCTCAAATCCATTCTAGTGATTGGGGGGTGGGGGTGGGGACACAGCTACACACAGGACAGAGTCTGCTGGTGCAGGAGATGAGACAGGGAAAGAATAAAGAAAGTTCCCAAGAACCTAGGCCTCAGGGACCAAATTAAAAAAGCTGCACCGCTTATTCAAAATCAGATGAATGTCAGTAGGATGTTTGTCAAACAAACTTGTCATTATTTGTCACAATTTGAGGAAGTATCAGTCAGTAGTCACACTTGAACATGTAACAGAGTTATTTATAGCTGCCAGTCTACAGATTTAACTAATGCAGGGCCAAGTTTCAATGTTATAAACAGCTTTATTTATAATGATTGTGTGGCTATAAATAGTTTGGTTCTCTGGGTGTAGCAGCACAGCGCTGCGCCGTTCTGCCAGAGCTGGAGCCAGGAGGAATGTGCCAGCAGGGAGGTGAAGCCTCCTGTTTTTTCCTCTTTTTGGCGGACCCTTTCTGAGTCTTTGGCCAGGGTATTTCATCCTCTTCCTCAGTGCCCTTTTCGAACAGAAGTTGTGCTGAACCGTGTTCCCAGGAGATCATAGAGGTTATTCAATTAATTAACACCTGCCCCAAGATCTCCTGTGGAAAGGGAGCGGGTGTGCTAGTACCGCCTCCTTTGTGCCTAATTACAGTCTCTCACGCTGGAGGGCGGAGGGAGACATCCTGTTATTCTCCTGAACAGGCGAAGCTCTAAACGTTTGTCACAGCTTCAGATTTAATTTGACCAACAGCCATAGTCTCTCCTAAAGATAAGTGGTCAGAAATTCAGAAATATATTAGTTTCTAGTGTCAGCAGAACCTTGTTTGGGAGTTGGGGGAGCAGAAGAAAGGAAGGGGAATATGTATACATAAATTAAGCATGTAAAATACATGGGGACATGAGATTAAAAACTGATCATTATGCTGTTTAGCACAGGGACAGTATTGTTCCCACCCAGGGGACAACGTACACCCCTGAAACACTAATTTACATGTTACGTTGAAATTTCTGGTTCTATACATACTCCCACCCCACCCCCAAAAGACTTACACTCAGTTTCAATACCGATAGGCTAAATCTTATTTTGCTATTTTTTTTTAAAGGAAAACGTGTGGCTATGAAAAAAATTGATTGGATCTTAATTTGCAAAATTAGTTCTGGTTCATTTTATTGCTGTAATTTAATACTCCTAATGATTTTCTGACACATATGTTTTAGCAGCAAGATCTACTTCCTATTCATTTTTCATTTCAGTGCTGCTGAAGTATATTAGGCAGGATGGTACAAATCAGAGAGAGGGCTCCCCACAAGAAACTGACACCATGCTGTCACCTTGGCATTCTCTCAGACACGTGTGCTGAGCCCCTAGAAGTGTGTGTGCAGGGATTTGGAGCAGGAGGAGATAAGGAGGAGGAAGGTAATACTTCTTGAAAAGGGGATTACATTTTTTTCCCACTATATTGTCATCAGCATCTCGGTTGTCTTCACCACCATTATTGCAATTCTTTGTCTAAGGGTGCTGTGAGATGCATCCTTTTTGAGCCTCTCCCACTGTAGCTGCAGTGTGGGGAGCCTATCTCAGTAAGCCAATAATTCTTCTACAGGGGATGTGAGTCATGGATGCCTCGGTCCTAGTGCCACAGGACCTGGAGGAGGTGCTTCTTGCCCTGATCTGGGTGCCAGGGGAGGCACCCTGGGAAAGGCAGTGTCCGGGGTAAATCCTATAGGAGGCTCCTTAGGGCAGTGACCGTGTCTTTGGTTGTTTGAACAGGCACCTGCTGGCATGGCAGGGACAAATTTTGTAGAGAGAACAAGTGAAAGTTTGCGCTCTTTTGGAATTTGACTCTCCGTATGGTAACACTTCTGCTGTGCATTTATAATACAGAAATAAATTCAAAATGGTTAAAAAATAAATAATTAAAGAGAGGAGAGGTTTCTGGGGTGTGTGCTTAGGGTGGGATGAGGAGCCCCTTCTGATCAATGCACTGGCATCCCGAATCAAAATCATTAACTCCTTATTGAGCTATGGTGAGAGGCTTAAGGCCAAGGTGTAGGGGATAAAATGGAACAATGTGCTTGTTCAGGTGAATTGATTTCAATGGCTTGACAGGCATCTCCAGCTCTCCCTCCTTGTTTATGTTGGAAAGTTGCTTTGCCTATACATGGGGCTAAGACCTCATCTGACATGGATTCCAATTCTGTGCTCACAAATAAGCCAAAAGGAAGAAGACAAATGCAAGGAGGTGGATGCTTCATATGTTTCTCCCTCATTCTCTTCCATCTCTTCTCCAACAGTTTTTCTGGCTATACTTATCTCTACGATTATTTTCACTGTTTGAAAAAGAGAGATACTCAATGTTTATGTTAACTTAAAAAGGCAAATGTTTTCCATATTGCTTATTGGGTGAGGGTTTTTGTTTTGTTTTGTTTTGTTTTGTTTTGAATGTTAGCATTACCAAGCACTCAGTTTCAGAGAAGGTTCTTGGAACTGGAACTGCTGGGCCAGTCATTGACAGCTCCCACCACAGCACACTTATGGCCATAGATCCCAGACCTTGATGTCCCCATTCCAGGAAAAAAGGAGGGCACAATACATTTTGCAATGTAATATGTAAATATGATAGGCAGTTTTCAGCTAATATTTTTGTTTATTGCTTTTTCTAAGAATTTTCCCTAGTGCCAAGTACCAGTTGAGGAGGATGTGGTATAAATGTATTAGCTTGGGCTCTCTGGCCACTAATTCTTAGCATCATGAATGTTTAGAGCTTCAAGATACCATTAGCTTCTCTTATTCCAGTTTTGTCCTGTCACAGATGAAGAAGAGTGAACCTGAAGGATTAAGTGATTGGCTCAAAACCATGTAGCTTCTAAGCTGGGCCTCTTGTTTCCTAGAAAAGCTATTGAACATTTTTTGAAAATAGATCGATGTCCCAGTATAAAGGGACAGCACAGTGGTTAAGAATGAGTGTTCTGGAGTTAGACAAGCCCAGGAGTGAACTCTGGCTCTGTCGCTGTTTATGAGGCCTCAGCATGTTGCATGTCTTCTTTGAGCCTCAGTCTTCTCATCCACAACTGGGAACAATCATGACGTAGTAAGAGAGGAATTGGGAGGTTTAAGATAATGCACGTCAAATATTTTGCCATAGTTCCTAGCACATTGAACCTCTCCAACATATAACGGAAACAACAGTGAAAACCAAACCAAAAAGCGAGCAAACAAACAAAACAAACATCCCCCACCCCCAACAAACTAAGCTCCTTGTTTTTTTTTTTTTGGCCCCGCAGGATGTCACAGAGATGTTACTGACAAAATTTCCTCTTTTTGCACATCCTTTGTGCATGCTGATTTTCCTGGAGGAGAATGTACATGCTTATTTCCCTTAAGAGAGAACACGTGAGCCCTGATCCTCAATGGGCACACAGACATGGATCTGATAGGCTGGTGAGTGGGTAGGTGGGGGTACAGTGAGAGAACGGCCCTGGGCTAGCCGTCCCATGAGCTAGATGAGTCTGATAGGTTTAGCTGGTTCATCAGGAAGACCAAAGGAGGAAGGCAAGTGAGAGTCTGGGACAGTTGACCCCATATTGAAACCCAGCCTGCACCTGTGGTAGGTACAGCTATGTTCTGGGCATTAGTAGCTTTGATTAGTAACAGTAGCTCAAGGTGGGAGAGATCTCTACCAGTAGGAACTCTGCCTGTGTGATGGACATAGGTCAGTGGCTTTGAGGAACTGAAACACATTTAGGAGAGAGTTAATTATAGGAGATTGTGTTATTGTGTCTGTGGTAAGTCAAGCACATGAGGGCTTAGAACATTCGAATGTGGAGCAGTTGTCTAATCACACAGTCTACATGATTTCACCCACATACTGGGAAATACTATTTGCACATAAAATTATCCAATTTAATTCCCTTAATAACCTTGCAAAGTTTTTATGGCAGTTTCCAGATCAGCAAAATGGAAGCCTAGAGAGATTTAAATCATATGCTCAAAGTCACAGATATCAAAATGAAGCTTAGACTGAAAACAAGTCTTGTTGATTTCAAAGTTTGTTCTGTCTACTGACCCAGCTAAATTTTGCTTGGATGCATTTTCCACCACACCTCCCTCCCCACTTTAGTTTGCTGATGGAGATGTGTCTCTGACTTCCTGTGGCTGAGAGAAGCGGCAGTGTCTGGGTAAGTGAGCAGATTCTGGAGCCAGGACGCATGCATTTCTATCCTGCCTGCACCACTTACTGGCTTTGAGACCTTGATCAAGGGAACTAACTTCTCTGCTTCAGGTTTCTGATCTGGAAAGTGAAATGTATTAGTCAGGGTTCTCCAGAGAAACTGAATTGACTGTGTGTGTGTGTGTGTGTGTGTGTGTGTGTGAGAGAGAGAGAGAGAGAGAGAGAGGGAGAGAGAAAGAGAGAGAGAGAGGTATTTTAAAGAATTGGCTCAAGTGATTGTGGAGGCTCGCAAGTCTGAAATCTATAGGGTAGTCCAGCAGGCTGGGGACCCAGGAAAGGGGCGATGTTGCAGGTTGTTAAGTCCTAAGGTAGTCTGGAAACAGAATTCTCTTTTCCTTGGGGGACTTAAGTCGGTTTTCTCTGGAGACCTTCCTCTAACTGGATGAGACCTACCCATATTATGGAAGGTAATCTGTTTTACTCGATGACTGTTGATTTAAATGTCAACATCATCTAAAAAGTTCTTTCTCAACAGCATCTAGACCAAATATCTGAGTACTTGTGGCCTAGCTGAGTTGACACATGAAATTAACCATCACATGGAGCTAATAAGATCTACCTCATAAGGCTGATGGGACGAGTTAAATGAGCTGATATATATAAGGAGCTTAGAATTTGCCTTGCACAGGTAAGTTCTGGCTAAGTGTTTCTATTATAGAAGGCAATTAGTTAGATATTAATGAAAGAGAAGGGGGCCAGACGTCTAATTAAGCTGGATTAACTAGGAAGCTACAGCTTCACAGACACTCCAGGAGACAGCTGCATCCTCTGCCAAATGGACGCTAATCCCTGGGCAGGCAGGAAAGACTGGCTTTCCAATCTCCTCGGGGAACAATCATCCGTTCCCCCAAATTACAGGCAGGAGGATAAAACAGTAAGGGGGGATTCCTTTGCTGGGCGCATGCACAGTACAAGCTAGATGATGAGGCAAAACTCTAAGGCATCAGCAGCAGGAGCCAAGGATGGTGACCGTGAAGGGGAGCAGTCTAGGCTGGGAAAGTCTGGGGAAAGAATCAGATGGGATAAGGGCACAAAACCCCTGGAGATCCAGGAAAGAGATTGGATAGGAAAGGCCTTAGTGCAAGCCTGCAAAGAATTAGGAAGAAGGTTGGTTAGTTTAAAAGAAAGCGTACCTTTTTCCAAACCCAAGGAAATATAATCCAAGCTTAATGAAGGCCTGTGGTTCGAGCTCTCTCTCTGTAGCAACCTTGCAGGTCTGAGTGTGGCAGCCATGTGGGCTGAAGCCCATTGCTGAAAGTGGGCCACTCGGGAATAGACACTGTGTTGGGTGACTAGAGCCTTGGATGTCAAGCTAATGGGATAGCAGGTATGGGGTCTCCTCCTGGGCTTGGTGAGGACATGTGTGGACCTGCAGTCCCAGAGGCTGGGCTCCTTCCTCAGCGAGGTGGAGCTGAACTACCTGGTTGTGGATGAAGCCATGTGGCAACCTCTCCAGGGGCATCTACATGCAGCATACCCCCTCCAGTAAATCTTGCCACTATTGCTCAAATCCTCCGACACACGTGAGTCCCCAAAATGCTTTGCCTGTGACTTTGTGAGGACCCATTTCTGGACCAGTCCAGCAGATCCACCTTAGTCCTGGTACATGTCCAAGAACATTACCCATTATTACCTCCCAGAATGGACATGCTTTCTCTTGTTTGGCTTGGACATGCCACTTCTGTCACTGGGCCAATGCTCCTACAGTCAGCCGCTTTCGCTTCTCTTTCATTTACTTCTCCTTGTGGTTGTGGAAAGTCCGTGTGCCTCATGTGTGACCACCGTGTCTGGGAGGAGACTGATCTTTCCTGATGCCCAGGATAAATTAGGTTACTGGATGCCCTCAGTAAAGGCCCAGGAGGGAAACCGCTGCAAGGAATGGACAGCTGAGGACAGCTGACTGGAATCACAGGGAAAGAATTCCACCAAGAGAATCTCTGTTGTTGTTTACACTTGTGGCAAGAAACAAGCACGCTGCTCTTTAATGTTCCTTGGCAGGGTCTGCAGTGCCGAGCTGCTGCCAGCCCGTCTGCTGTGCCCGTGTGGAGCCCCACCTTCCCAGCCTCAGGTGGATGGTCCCCCAGCAAATGCCTTTTCTGGAAAAATGAAAATGCCATAGCCCTTGCTGCCTGACTCGCTTTCAGTCCAGTCTCCACACTATCTCTTTTGCCCAGCTGCACCTTCTGTGGCTCTTCCCTACCTGACAGAGGGAGATACCTTTGATAGTCAGGCGTGCCTTGCCAGCCAGATGAACACGCATTCTGTTTGCAAACAGGGGAATTTTTATTTTGCTTTGGTTTATGGCTGGGGGAGAGGATTAAAACTGGGATAAATGCAAAAATCCTGGAGGACAATGGGCAAGGAAAGCTCTGGGAGGAAGACTCAGGAAGGGGTGCAGGTTGGGGATGGGAGGGGACCAGCAGGACCAAGGAAAGAATAACCCGAGCTTTCATCTTCAAGCCTGATCTGTTTCTGAACCCTGATGGGAAAGGTCATGAATTTTAAAATGTGTCTCTCCAGCTGACAGCTCTAGTCACAAAACCAGCACTCTCTGAAGCTCTGGATGGCTGTGGGAGACCCGAGATGGAGAGAGCCCAGGGACAAGGTCGCAGTGGCCAGCACTGTCAGAAGGAGTGATTAGACTCAGTCTGAACACACTGTCCTGGACAGGCATTTGCAGATGAGGCCTCCTCTCTGCCAGCTCAGGAGGTTTCCACCAGGCCTGGCACCAACAGATGACTTTCAGAGCCAGCTGTGGCACTGCTGCTTGCTTGCGTCCCTCAAAACGCACATGGCCACCTGCTGCAGTCCTTGTTCACCTGCTAAGAGGACAGCAAACCTCTGGAGGATGCAGGGAGGTGACTTTCTCACCAGGGCTTTGAAAGCTGTCCCCAAAGAGGAAGATGGGATGCTCCAATTGTCTCTGAGGTGGTCAGAGACTGCAGGTTGCAAGTCGGGTCCTTGTCAGGGTTGCTGCCTGGCTGTGGGAAGGGTGTGAAGGTGGCTGTTGTCTTTTGTGAGCTGTAATACGTGATGGTGACTAGTGTTCTTGGAGCCTGGAGGAATTGACAGTGTATTTTACTTTATGAAAAATGTACAGTCTTGAGAAATGGAGTGTGCATGTTTAAAAAATGTGTTGCTGTATCTAAAAGAGAAGATATGCTCATTTTGGGGGGAAAGAAGCATGAAGAAGTGCAGTCATGACTTCTCTGTGTGTAAAAGGAGAGCTGGGAATGTGAGTTTTCTGAATGCAGGATAGTAGTAACGGGAACAAGATTGCAGACATTTCCGGAGCAACACAGTAGCCAAGAGCAGTGCCCTGACAGCCTCCTGAATAGCTGAGCCAGAAAAACAGGGGTGGTGGCCCTGGGAAGTGGGACCCCTATCACAGCCAATCCTGCAGAGACACTGGGGACTTCAGCAGCCCCATGAGAGCCCCATCCCTCTCGGCCGCTCTGTGTCTTGCCTGGTCATGCCCTTCTACCCCTCAGGAATAGGGAAGCTCTTCTCAGTGGCTAGAGGTGTGTGGAGGGGAATCACCTGTTTCAGCAGTGGGACCCCTGGATTGCTCAGTTTAGGGGAAACTTTTGTAGAAGATATGGTAGGCAAAGCAGCCTGCCTCTTATTTAAGAAAAATAATTTTATTGTGATAAAAGTTATCATTTTAACCATCTTAACTAGACAGTTCAGTGGCACTAAGTACATTCACACTGTTATGCAACCATCACATCTCCTGAACTTTTTCACCATCCCCAACTGAAACTGTGCCCTTTCTCTTATTCCCCTTCCCCAGGCTCCGGCCACCACCATTCTACTTCCTGTGTCTGTAAACTTGACTATTCTAGTTTCCTCATGTGAGTAGAATCATACCGTATTTGTCCTTTTCTTACTTCACTTCACATATTATCTTCCAGGTCAATGCATATTGCACCATGCATCAGAGCTTTATTTATTTTTATTGTGATAAAATAGTCACAGTAGTTATCATTTTAATCATCCACAGCTATCCAATTCAACGGCATTAAATGCAGTCACAGCATTGTGTAACCATCAACACTACTGTGCCCTAAACTTTTTATCATCTACCACATAAACTCTGTGCCCATTGAACACTAGATTTTCCTCCTCCCAGCCCCTGGTGATTAATATTATATTTCCTGTATTTATGAATTTCCCCATTCTAAGTACCTATTATTCTTGAAATCATACAGTATCTCCGTCATTTGGGGCACATAATTTTTTAGAACATAGATTTGCAAAGACTCCTCAAAGATAAGAGCAGCAAACAGCCTGCACTTGGCTATGTTGGCAACAGATTCCTCAGAAACAGCTGGATGACAGAAAAGGGAAAAATCACAAAGCAGCCTGGACAGGACCCCCACCCCCACCCCCACCCCAGGCTGGACAGGGCAATGCTCTGTTGGGTGTGGCCTGGCAGGAATGCGGGGCTGCAGAGAGGGCTGCAACCACGGAGGAAGGCCTTGAAATTCTCAAATCACAGTGCTTCCCTGGTTTTGATTTCATCAACCATGAGCACCTTTCTGAAAAATCTGACTCTCCACGAAGCCTGCCTGCATGAGGGAGAACGTGGGCCAGGCAGCACAGGTATCTCTTTGGCTTGATACTTACACTCCATCAGAGCAAGATCGTAGGACTCATTTGTGAATTTGAAGACCAGCAAGTTTATGTACTTGGGAGGCTCAGTTTCCACTTGTGAAAGGCGGGGGTGAGAAGAGTCCCTGTCTAATAGGGCTGGTGAGAGGAATAAGGGAAAAAATACGTAACTCAGAAAAGTGCTCAGTTTCCTGTAAATTTTGTTAACATGACTCACTGTCTTTGAGTCCAAACAACTTTAAGACACTGAAATTGAGTTTGGGACTAAGGTATGCATGCCTGAGGGCCAGGCATTTCTGTGAATTTCCTGGGGATGAGTAACACCTCGTGAATATTGAGAAATCAGTAGTTTCTCTCCCTGTTGACATCTCAATTTCACTATTTATTTTCCTTTCTAAACATTGGTGGAAAAGGAGAATTTGGAAGTGTGAGCTCATCTGTGGGAAAGAAATATTCAGCTGCAATGTTATTTTAATTGGTCATTTGCAAGGACTGCATGCTGGTAGATGGGAGACCTGGTACAAAGGTACAGACGAGACAATTTAAAATTATCCCCATACAAGCAAATTCACCTGTGCTGGCATCCACAGTGGAGGAATGGGGCAGGTCTAGTGAACTCCTGCAATCCAAACACGCATGTCTGCCCCAACATCTTCCCTGGGTGTGTACAGGGTTCTGCTCAAGGTGAGGCTGGCTGCCATTACAGCTGCTGGGAGGATCCCTGCAGTAGTCCTCATAACTGAAGAGGCATCTTCTTATTTGAGGTATGCTCTGCAGGGACTCAGATACACCCAGGTTTGGGCAGACACCTTGCAGGTCCATGGCCATCACCCCCTTGACTCCTGTCTGGCTTTTGGCGTAGAAGCTCACCCACTGGTTCTATTCTTTCTCAAAAGTCTCCTGGTCCATTTTGCCACCTCACTCAGGTTATCCAAAGATTTTTATTAATAGCAACTTCTCAAAACCCAGTCTCAAAACCAAAGTGTTGTTGTACTGATCTGTTTCCTCTCAGGTGCTCCAACTGCTGTACTCATTTGCTTAACCCAGGCTCCATTTAGCAATGGGTGTGTCAGGGCAGTTGCTGAGTGTCCCTCTGCCCACAGATCCCAGTTGGGTAGATTAATTAATGATTATAGAGTACTTTGAAGGTTGGAGGGCTAATTATTTAGCCAGTTTCCTCCCTTCCCCCAAGGCATCATGACTGCCTTTTGTCTCTTTCCCTCATGGGGCGTTCTTTGAAGTGAATAGGAGAGGATGAATCAGAGGTCAGTTAATAGAGCTGGCCATTCCAGATGGCTGGACTGGACAGCCCTGTGTGGAAACGGCTCCACTGCAGGATCTGAGATTTTCTACGAGAACTGTGGCACCAAATGTGGCCAAAGTTCCAGAAGACTGTGGCTTCATGGATTCTAAACTGGGCATCATAGACAGCAGATCTTCATTCACCAAGGTGTGGCCTGATACCCTAGTGCATCCAGGGTTTGCTCCCAATTTTTTATGTGAAATGCTTTTTTTTTATTAATTCATTCTCTCTCTCTCCCTCTTATTACTCTTTTCTCAGCTCATGAGCCCATAGGGTTAGTACCAAGTGGGAGAGAACTAATTCTAAGCTGTAATGTGGGAGCAGTGAGTTAGGCTGCCTTATAGAGTGAGGAAACCACTGTTTCTTTGCCTCCCTCTCTCCAAAGATTTTGAAGTAAACCATGTTTTTCTACCATTTAAAATCTTGAATTGTTCACACTCTTTTAGTTGGAGATACCCAAGGATAAAATAAATATTGTAGGTAGTGGAATTACACTTATATGTCTCCAGTCTGAGCCCAAGAGAGTCCTTGGTGCACCTATGTGCATGTTAAAGGGAGGGAAGTTTGGGGCTGAAAAATCCTGAGTTACTTTAATTAATTAATTAATTCATTCGTTCATCTACATTCGCAATGTTTACTGAGAAGCTACTCTTGTTGTAAAGATGCTAAAGATACAAGGAAAGATGACACCCAGTTCTAAAGGCATATCCAGGTTAGTAGGGAGAAAAGTATGAAAACATATAAATATGGCAAATGATGCTTTGAGTGATTGCTTTGTATTTTGCCTTATTTTTCTGTTCCCTCAGATCAACAAGTAGCTGGGGTCTTTGCCTGTCCTTGCCTCAGGGTATTTTCATGACAGAAAACAGAATATGCTTGAAGTCAAAGGCTTTTGCACAACTCCAAGTTCTTTGAGAAAAGAATACTAAGGATCCCACGGGTGGAGGTGAGAGAGAGGAGGCCTTTGAGGTCAGCAGCAGGAAATAGAAACAGATGACTCTGGGGGCAAGAGGCTGAGTGAGAGAGGGCTTTGAGGGTGATGAAAGAGGAGAGGGAGGAAGGGAGAGAAGAGAAGAAATGTGGAAAGGCCACGAAGGTATTGGTCTATACCTACGGAGACTGGTGAGGTACAGAGGATCCCAGCTGCAGTCCAAACTTCCAAAATGACACCCAAAGGCAGAGGAGCTGCTGGCCCTGAAGGTCCATGGGGGTTGGGACAGTGGGGTACTTGGGGGACCAGGAAGGGCTGACCAGTGGGGGCGGGGATTCCTCAGTGCTTTGGTGATTGAGGAGGCTTGGTCACTGCATAACCCTCTAAAGCAGGTGAGCTTGGTAATGACTGCTGGAATTTACCACCCGAGTAGGATAGAGCCTCAGAGTGAGACTAAGATGGTTTAAAATAAAAATAACATATTCTGCACACTGAAGTGATAGAATCTGATACTAAACCCATGACATCAAATTCATAGACTGAAGGTCAAATGGTGGTTGCCAGGGGCTGGGAGAAGGAGAGATTTGGGAGTTTCTGTTTAATGGGCACAGAGTTTCTTCTTTGCAAGATGAAGAGTTCTGGAGATCGGTTACAGAACAAAGTGAATGTATTTATTACTGTTTAACTGTACACGAAAAAATGGTTAAATGATATGTCACTTCATATCTGTTAGGATAACTATTATTAAAAATATAAAAGATAACAAGTGTCGATGAGGATATGCAGAAAAGAGAACCCTTATACACTCTTGGTGGGAATATAAATTGGTACAGCCTTTATGGAAAATGGTATGGAGTTTCTCAAAAAACTAAAAATAGAACTACCATAGGATCCAGCAATCCCTCTTCTGGGTATATAAACAAAGGATATTGTTATCATTTTTTATTTCTTTTAAATTTATTGATTGATTCTAAAAATGTATTTTATTGATTATACTACTACAGTTGTCCCATTTTTTTCTCCTCTTTATTCCCCTCCACTTTACACCCTCCTTTCCACCACCATTCCCTTCCCCCTCTTAGTTCATGTCCATGGGCCGTACATATAAGTTCTTTTGCTTCTCCATTTCCCATACTATTCTTAATCTTCCCCTGTACATTTTATACCTACCATTTATGCTTCTTATCTCCTGTACCTTTTCTCCCATTCACCCCTCTTTCCCTCCCTGCTGATAATCCTCCATGTGATCTCCATTTCTGTGATCCTATTCCTGTTCTCATTGTTTGCTTAGTTTTTGTTTTTGTTTTAGGTTCAGGTGTTGATGGTTGTGAGTTTGTTGTCATTTTACTGTTCATATTTTTTATCTTTTTCTTAGAAAAGTTCCTGTAACTTTTCACATAATAAGGGCTTGGTGATGATGAACTCCTTTAACTTTACCTTGTCTGGGAAACACTTTATCTGCCCTTCCATTCTAAATGATAGCTTTGCTGCATAGAGTAATCTTGGATATAGGTCCTTGCCTTTCATGACTTTGAATACTTCTTTCCAGACCCTTCTTGCCTACAAGGTCTCTTTTGAGAAATCAGCCGACAGTCTTATGGGAACTCCTTTGTAGGTAACTGTCTCTTTTTCTCTTGTTGCTTTTAAGACTCTCTCCTTATCTTTCACATTGTGTAATGTAATTATGATGTGGCTTGGTGTGTGCTTCCTTGGGTCCAACTTCTCTGGGACTCTCTGAGCTTCCTGGACTTCTTGGAAGTCTATTTCCTTGCCAGATTGGGGAAGTTCTCCTTCATTATTTGTTCAAATAAGTTTTCAACTTCTTGCTCTTCCTCTTTTCCTTCTGGCACCCCTATAATTTGGGTTTGAACATTTAAAGTTGTTCCAGAGGTCCCAAAAACTCGCCTCGTTTTTCTGAATTTTTGTTTCTTCATTCTGGTTGAATGTTTATTACTTCCTTCTGGTACAAATCATTGATTTGAGTCCTGGTTTCCTTCCTTTCATTTTTGGTTCCTGTATATTTTTATTTCACTTTGCATAGCCTTTACTTCTTCTTCTATTTTGTGACCATACTCAACCATTTCTGTGAGCATCCTGATGACCAGTGTTTTGAACTGTGCATCTGATAGGTTGGCTATCTCTTCATCACTTAATTCTAGTTTTGGAGCTTTGATCTGTTCTTTCATTTGGGTCATATTTTTTTTTTGTCTGCCATGCCTGTTACATAGTAAGGGGTGGAGCCTTAGCTATTGACTAGGGCAAGGCAACCCACAGCACTGCGTTGTGGAGCTCTATGTGGGGGAGGGGTCAGAGAGGGAATAATGCCACCTTCTCTGCGCTTTGCCGGTTTTCAATCACTTCCCCTGCTATCCACAAGCAAATTGGGCCCTTCTCGTGCTGATTTCCCTGTGGTTTTGTTTGTGTATATTCTAGGACCCTGTGGGTCTCTCCAATGAACTCTCCTGTGAGGCTGGGGGTTTCTCCCATTCCTGCAACACCCACAGATTTTACAGTCAGAGGTTTTGAGGCTTTATTTTGCTATGCTAAAATCCTGGATTGCACGGTCTCACTCCCCAGTTGTTCCTCCTAGTTTATCGGCATACAAATGTGGACTGCTCAGTTCTCCAGCTGCTGCCTTGCTACGCATCCTTTCTACCCCGGCTGCCCATCTCTGCCCCTTCTACCAGTCTGAATGAATGTTTCTTCTTTAATTCCTTGGTTGTTGGGCTTCCATACAGTTTGATTTTCTGGCAGTTCTAGTTATTTTTGTTTTTAAATGTTTTGTCCTTCTTTTGGTTGTGCAAAGAGGCAAAGTGTATCTACCTACACACCTCCATTTTGGCCAGAAGTTTAAAATTTATCAACAAAGGAAATTAAATTAGTACCCTGAAGAAAGAGCTGTATTCCAAAATTTATTGCAGTGTTATTTACAATATCCAAGCTATCAAAACAACCTAAGTGTCTGTTGATGAATAAAGAAAATGTGATATCCATATAAAATTCCATGTATATAAATATGTGGAGTATTATTCAGCCTTATAAAAGGAAATCCTGTCATTTGCAACAATGTGAATAAACCTGGAGGACATTATGAAATAAACCAGACACAGAGAGAAAAACTATGCATGATCTCATTTATATGTGGAATCTAAAGAAGTGGAGTACATGGATGCAGAGAGGAGAATGGTGGTCACCAGGGGTAGGGGGTGGAGGAAATGGGGGGATGTTGGTCAAAGTGCACAAAGTGGTGGTTATGTGGGATGAATGTCTAAAGATCTAATGCATAATATCATGACTATAGTTAATAATGGTATATTGATTATTGCAAATTTACTGACAGTAGACTTCAGGTGCTCTCTTCACACACAGAAAAAAGATACTGTTGTTAATTAGCTCAACTCTAGTAATCATTTCACTATGTATATGTATTAAATCCTCATGTCATATACCTTAAATATATACAATTTTATTAAAAAATAAAATTAAAAAGTAGCTAATATAAAAAGTTTTATATGTACTTTACCACAATTTAAATAAATTATGGGGTTAGGAATCAAGGAAGGCCAAGAACAAAGATGGAGGTTGATCTAAGTCAGCTTGGGGGAGTCAGGGAGGGCTTCGGACAAAAAAGCCAAGTGATTGAGACTTGAAGCACAGATGGTAGAAAAGATGTGGAGGGGATGATGGAAGTAGAGAGGGTGGGACTAGGAGAATGGAGAGGGGTCAAAGGAAAGATACACACATACATGGGCACATACACAGAGCCCTGGATTGGGGAGAGCAGAGCAACTTGGAGATAGCAGGACAGTGTGGCTGGAGTGTAGAATATAAGGCAGAGTGGAGGGGAGGGTGAAAGATTGCCTTAATTTAGATTTTATATGGTAGGCAGATTGGTGTTCTAGGAAGATCACCCTCATTCCCATGTGGAGGGTGGAGCTGAGCCCAGAGGCAGAGCCTTGCCTGGGTTCCTGCTTTACCCATTTCACTGTGGCTGAAGAAGAAGTGCAGCTTCCACCTGTTCTAGAAGCCTTTGTTCTTCCAGGTGACTGGGAACATTACAGTTGACATCACCTCACCTCTTTCCACACTTTTGTCACTAACTCGACCATCTATGAACATCATCTCCTGCGTGCTGGGCCATTTTTGTTCTTTTGCATGTTTTTGCTCCAGTCTCATAGACTTAATGGAAGGAAAGAGCATGCATCAAAGATGGGTATTTTCCCAAGCTTAACCATTCCTTTCTGCCCCCTTCTTCCACATTTTCATGGGCAGAGACTCATTTCCATGCCCCCAAATCCACAAAATGCTCTCTCCATGCTCCCAAATCCACAAAACGCTCTCTCCATCGTACTTAAACTTCATTGACTCACATTCCCGTCACTGAAAGGTTTCTGGCTTGTTCGGGCCATCTATTGCTGTTTATGGCAGGGCAGAATAGTATCTCCCCTGGGGCAGGGCAGGCTTGAGAGTCTCGCTGCCTGGGCTGAAAGCCCAGCTATGACACTATAACCTGGACAAGTTATGTAGTCTCATTACATGGGAACATTAACAGTATTACCTCACTGGGTTGTTATGAGAATTAAGTGAGTTAATATTTGAAAAGCACTTAGAACAGTGTATGGCACAGAATTGGTGCTGTATAAGTGTTTGTTAACTAAACATCTACTTTAACAAATAACTATGGGGATTAAATGAGATGCTATTCATAAGATGCTTAGCACAGTACCAAGTAAACAGTAAGTACACAATGCATGTTAACGGTTACTGTGACTAACTTGACATTTAGAATTGTGTTGGACTTGCCTTGTGAGAGGTCGAACAGAGGAGATGAGAAGGGGTTTTGCACTGGGAGTCACTTACATCCAGATGCATTGTGAGGAGAACCAGAGCAGTGGGTTCAGACTGTCCTTTCCATCCACACACTGTCTACCTCCAGGGTCTCTGACATCTCATCTGTCCTCCACATTGCTATTGCCATGTTGCCTTCTGACTAAATGTGGATCTAGGCAGGAGACTACCTGACTTACTTAAAAACCTGCCATTAGTCCTTGCTATGGGTTGAATTGGGTCTCCTTGAAAAGATGTATTACAGTCCTAACCCCTAGAAACTCAAAGTGTGACCTTACCTGGAAATAGGGTATTGCAGATGTGATTAGTTGAGATGAGGTTATTTTGGGATGTGCAGAATGACTGGTGTCTTTATAAAAACATGGTCACGTGAAAACAAGAGACCAGGGAAAATGCCAAGATGGAGGCAGAGACTGGAGTGGTGCATCTACAAGTGAAGGAAAGCCAGGGATTGCCATCCAGCACCGAAAGCTGGTAGAAGGTGTGGAACAGATTTTCCTTGACAGCCTGCAGAAGGACCCAACCCTGTTGACACCTTGATTCTAGAACTGTGAGACAATGTATTTCTGTTGTTTTAAACCACCCATTTTGTGGTACTTTGTTAGTGTGGCTTGGGACACTAATAAAATCCCTATTGCCTGTAGATACCAACCAAATATTTTAGCATAATACTTGAGGTCCACTATCCTTTCTAAACATACACACACACACACACACACACACACAGAGGTTTGGTCACACACTATACCACACAAGACAATTTGTATTCCTGCAAAAAAACAGGAACAAAAAAATTACTTGCCAGAGGAAGAAATTATTGAATTTATAATTATTCCTCCCAATCTGCTAAAATCCTAGTGCCCAAAGCTCCTCTTTGGTTGTGGAGCATCTGTACCCTAGAAGAGAGTTGAGGCAACAGAGGGAGAGGGTGTAAGGGAAGAAAAAGAGTGATGAAGTAAAATATCTCCAATTCTGAAAGGGAGTACATGACAGAATAGGCTTTTGGAAAATTTGCAGGGTGGGGGATGTGGGCCTTGGAGGCTGTGTAATCCAGGGCAAGAATAATTTGAGTTGATTTCCAAGGCACTTTGGAGGAGGAGGACAAAAATGTTAAAGGGAGATTTTTGGAGAGAAAGCTGCTTGCTATGTGATGTGATTCGTCCCTGTTCTCTTTTCTTGTAAAATATTTGATAAAATCAGAGAGCCCCAGCATCTTGTGGTTTTCATCTTTCCCCCTCTCCTCTTCTCTCTTTCCCTTCCTTCTCTCCTCCCTTCTTCCTTCAACGAGTAACAATGGAGTTACTGGCCTACAGATGGCTCAAGGTGAAATCAGAGGCTGGGTTATCTAAGCCATATGACTCAGGGGCTGAATGTTCCAAACCCATGTCTACATTCCCTTGTTCACACTGTTCCTGATGCCTGGTGCACATTTTCCTGCCTTTTTTTTTTTTCTTTCCAGGTGAAAACCATCCCCCTCATCTTTCAAGTGTCCTCACTTTTATGAAGATTTCTGTGACCCTCCCCTTCTTACTTCTAGGCAGAAGTACAATTAATCACCACCCCTGACTTCCCATAGAGATTCTCAGATGCTTATCTCATCTTCTTTGAGGCCAGCCTAGGTTCTACTGTCTCTTTGTGACCTCTCCCCGGCTCCATACTCACACAGGGCTCAGGCTGGGGAGGCACTCAGTGACTGGCATGGAAGGAATGAATAAATAAGGGATGAGGTGTGAGGAAAGAGGATTGGACAGGGAAATGGCAAAAGGTACAGAGAAGAAAATGAGATTAAAAATGTGAGGAATTTGATCAGGGAGAGAGGAGTTAAATGATAGCCTTCTTTTAAGCACCCCTCAGAGAAGTCTCATTTACATAATTAAAATCCAAATAACTAGAAGAATGAATGGTGAGCCAAGTGGTAGATAAAATTGTGGAGATGGAAAGGAAGCACAGAGGCAAAGACTGAGATGAAGACTAGGGATTAGAGATATGTTTGTACTGGAATCATTAAAAAAGACAAAGTGGGAGGTGGGAGAAATACTACAGGAATGGGATAGAATGAAAGAGGGTGGAGAAAGCAGGGTAATTGAGTTAATAAAAGGTGTTGGGTGTGGGGAGTCCTGGACTTTCTGTTGGGGTTAAAGCATATGGCTTTAACTTCAATATAAAGACAAGTGGGGTGTTTGTATCAAACTGGGTCTAAAATCTACAGTTAAGTGTACACGGCTGTCAAACCTTCGGGGCATAACATCGCTGAGCAGAATAGAAAATTAAAGTAGGAAACTGGCAGGATTGGCCCAGAAAGGACGAGAAACATCCTGGGGAGCTCAATGGTTGTTTCGGTGGGGCGGGAGGAAATGGTGGATAATAATATACTGTAGAGATAAATTAATAATACTAAGCTACCTCGCCAGGGTGTTATGAGTGTTAATTAATTAATTATTGTTTGCAAAGCACTTTGAAGGTGGAAGGGCTCTATAATTATTATGAATAAAATGTCAGTGATAATAATCCCGCAGAATGCGGTGACCTCATCAGCACCTCATTTGCATGGCACGAAGTAGAGCAGACTCAAGGATTCTCTGCCAAGGGGGAGACCTGCTGGGGACGACAGATGCCTGTCTCATCACCCTGCTTCTCCTTGCTGCATCTTCTGTCAGCCCCAGAGCTGTGGCCTCTGCTCCCGGGGCAGCAGCAGGTTCACAGGAAACTGTGTGAGGTGGTATTTTTACGAGTGTGAAAGCTGCATCTGTAATCAGCTGATGACTGGGCTACTTTATGACAGGTAGCATTCTAATTTCATAGGCCTGAGGAGCACTCTCCACACTGAGCAGCTTCCCATTTTGTTGGTTGTTTTGTTTCAGAGGAGATTAAAAATATGGTGGTTTGGGTCTGCTCTTCAGGAGTGGGATGGGCAGGGACTGTTAGGAGACAGAAGCGAGGGACTCTGTGAGACAGTGGTGGGCCTTTATGTCTGCTCACGTTTGGGGGAATTGGCCATGAACAAACCATGTCCCTGGTTATGGAGTTGACATTCTAAGTGAGGGATACACAGTGTTTACATGTCACGTGTCAGGTGGCAATCAGGCAAAAGTGAGTAGAGTGCAGGGAAAATGCTAAGCACATGAGCTGCATTGCAGACCAGTGTTGGGAAAGTAGAAAGGGTTGGTGTGAGGTCTTTGAGGTCTTAATCCTGGAGAAAAGAAGTTTGAGGACAGTTGCTTGCAAGCTATTTTCCCACCCCCACCCCTGAGGTTTGTTTAGATGATGAGGAAAAAGAACCACAGAGAATTTATGGAACCTTTGCCCTTGAGTCAGGGAAACGGCTCTGCCAACAGATTCCCCTTCCTACCCCCGTGGAAGAGAGAGAGAATGGGGCTTTAACATTGAGGAAGTGTTATCAGAGTTACATGCATGGGAGGGAAGTGACTCAAATCCGTACAGTTTCCCACCAATTTGAATCAGAAAAATAGAAGAAATAATGAACATTCCTTTTACCTGCTTGAGATAAGAGGACTCACCTTGTTTGTCTCGTGCACACCTTGTGAGAGATCCCGAGCTAATTCTAAAACTCAGTGTTGCCAGTTGAAGGGGCAGAAGGCCCACAAACTTGCGTTGTCAAATCAGAAGTTCAGAGCTTTTTATCCAGCCTAGAATGTCCTCATGTTACAGGGTGCAGTCAAGAGAGGGGACCCCAAATGGGCATTTGAAATGAGGTCCAAAACTTAAGGTGTCCAGGAGATTTTAAGATGTCTTCACCCCTTTCCCCACAGGTGTGAGTTGGGGGAAGGGACACATGGAGCAAGAACATGCAGGGCTGTTTTGTGCAGCAACAGCTTTGCAGCTAATCCATGGCATGGTCATTTAACATACCTATAGCCTTTGGCTGGTCTCTTAGATATGCTAAATAGCTGTGGCCATGCTCTGGGCTATAGGGATAGAAAGGGACTCCCCCCTACCTCTGCCCAAGATGTGACTGGGGGCAGGTACCCTGAGTTACAGCGCCTGTATGGGAGCTCTGAGAAGATTGGCTCCATGACATGGGGCCACACCTGCCCAGACCCACAATGGCAGCCAGAAAAGCTGGAAAGGATGGGAGATTGAGGGCAAGTGTGGCTGAGTGTGGGGGAGTCGGAAATGGGGCTGCAGAGGAAGATTGGCACAGGGATTTAAACCGAGACACAGCAGCCATTGAGGAGAGAAGCATGCAGTTTTGGTTGAGTGGGGACTCCCATGGCCCTGGGGGAGAGAGGATCACACTGCTAGAGTGGTAGAGGAGGACCACGCATCTTTGCCAGAGTGGGGACTCCCGTAGCCATTGTGGGGAGAATCACTTGGCTGGGGCAGTGGAGAGAGAACTACTCAGTCTTTAGCAGAGTGGGGACACCCACAGCCCTGTGAGAGAGAATCACCATGCAGCTTTAGCAGAGAGCCGCCACTCGGCTTTGGCAGAGTGGTGACGCCCCTCCTTGCAGCTATTGAGGGGGGAGAATCATGGGGTTTTGGCTGAGTGGAGACTCCCTCAAGGATTGTGCAGGGAGAACCACGTGGCTGTGGCAATAGAAAGGAGGACCATGTGGTTTTGGCTGAGTGGGGACTCCCTCGGCCCTGGGAGAGAGAACCATGGGGCTTTGCCAGAGTGGGAACCCCCACAGCTTTAGAAGGGGGAACCACCACCCGGCTTTAGCAGAGATCCCGGTGACACAGCTGATGGTGCCGGGAACTGAGGGAGGCCTACGAGCTCAGACGGATTACTGGGAAGAACTGGGGGCTGCCTGAGCCACGGACTTCTATTTCTTTTCCTGAGATACGGTACCCCAGACTGGGCAAAGGGGGAAGGAAGGACTGAGTGTGTTTGTGGGTGTTTTAAGGGACTTTGGGGTTTTGATGAAGACATTGGGTCACTACTTTAAGTTTGTGTAGCATTAAATAAACGTTTCCTTTCCTTTTCACGAATCTCTGGCATTGAGAGATGTCTTTCCTCTGGCGGTGGACATAACAGACCTGGGGGCTTCCTTTTGGTAATAGTATATCGTCCCAGGCCCCCTTATTGTTCTGTAACACTGAGGCAGATGCTCTAAACAGAGGTGGGTAGGAAGGCAGTGGCCTCTCTGCTCAAAGAAAGTGTCATCATTTTGCCCTCACACCCCCATGGCCATTCATTAATCTCCTTAAGCCTCAGCTGAATGAACTATTGGAATATTTCTTTTATGAGGAAATAAATCCCTATGGCTGTACAAACAATTGGGTCCTGTTACTGTGACCTTAGGAAAATGCACACCCAGCTCCAGGCACTTTTTGCCACAAGGTGATTCTCAAATATCAGAATGCCATGGTGGTCCCCTTAAAATGCAGTTTGCGGGGTCTCACTTCCCAAGTTTCAGATTCAGAAGGTCTCAAGTGGGGCCCAGACATTTGCATTTCTTTTTTTAACTTTATTTTTATTGTTGACACTTTACAGATGTCACCTTCCCTCCTTTGCCAACCTCTACCCAGTCCCCACCCCACTCACTCTCTGGCCATCACCACACTGTTTCTGTGTCTGTGGGTTATGCATACATGTTCTCTGGCATTTGAATTTTTAACAGCTTCCCAGGTGATACTGATGGTGGTCTCGGGCCCACACTTTGAAAAATCACTGTGTTAAGCACTAAAGAACCTGGCTTTGGAGAGAGGCTCTAGTTGAAGGTAGTACATACAGATAAAAAGAGATGGAGGTAGAGAGCAGATGCAGAGAGTGGTGTCCAGATGAGGAGATCTCAGAGTTATGGACTGGCTGAGACTCAGGCATGACTAGGAGCTGGTAAGGAGGTAGTCCCAGGTGGGGACTCTAACTTTTCTCCCCTCCCACTCTGGGTGTGGCTGGTGTCCCCTGCCTCCATTTCTCCCACCCTCTAGTAGCAGCGCCTGCAGGTGCAGGGGTACACTCTCCATTCTCCAGCCTCCAGAAATGTCAAATTTTGCCTTTGCCTGCACCTTGCAGGTATTTCCAGCATTGATAGGTGAACTTATTTCCTAGGCCTGCTGTAACAAAGTACCATGATATGAGTGGTTCACACAATACTAATTTATTTTCTCACAGTTCTGGAGGATGGAAGTCCAAGACTGAGGATTTGGCAAGGCCGGCTGCTCCTGAGGGCTATGAGGGAGAATCTGTTCCACGCTTCTCTCTCAGCTTCTGGTTGTCTCAGGCATTCCTTGGCTTGTCGAAGACCTTCTCCCTGTGTCTTCACTTTATTTTCCTCTGTGTGTGTCTGTCTCTGTGTCTAAATGTCCTCCTGTTATAAGAACACCAGTCATATTGGATCAAGGCCCACCCTATTGATCTCATCTCAAATTGACCATCTGAAAAGATCTTACTGCCAAAGAAGGCTGCCTTCACAGGTACTGGGGCAGGACTTCAGCATCTATTGGGGGACACAATTCAACCCTTAACAGTAGGTTTTTCTCTCCTCCAGGATGGACCCTGGTTGTGCCCTTGGTGGCCTGATTTCCACCTGGGAGTGGGGAGATTCTAGGGAAATACTCTCTACCTTAAAAGCCTATGTTGAAGGTCTGTACGCAAAACTGAGAGACTGCCGGGAGGCAGACCTATTCTGTGCTATTTCTTTTTATTTCCATCCCATCACCAGCTCCTGCAGCTTGGTGCTGCTGAGTACAACGGAATTGGCCTTTGGGGTTCATGTGGCAACTTAGCCTGTGTACAGTGATAAAAGGCTGGATTTTCATGGAGTGGAGGATGAACCTGTTTTGAAGTCAGACTGAGGGGTAGGGGTTGGCTCCCTTTCCTCATCTCAGTTGAGGGTGACAATGTCTACCACCCGGGCTCATCACTGTTAAATGAGATAGTGTACAGAAAGCTCCTGGAACAGATGGGGTGCTTGGTCAGGGTGGCTGTTATTAATAATTGGGAGCTCAAAGGACATCTAACCAAAAAACTGTCCTCGGGTTCTGAGGCATTTATTTGCATTTGGAGTTTGCTAAGTTCCTCCTGACTTCTCTTCCCCTGCCATCCCCCACCATAGCTGGGAACCATGCATGTCACAGGCTTTGAACTGGGACATCAAAGAGAAGCCAGCTCTGTTCTTCAAACAGGTTTATAAAGAGATTTTGATACAAGACAACAATACTTGTCAGCAGTGCCCAGTTATCATCCTTCCCTTTGTAGTTTTATTAGGAAATAATTTCCCAGCTGGTGAAGCTCCTGCTGGCACGTCTTGTTTCTCTATTTGCAATTGGATCTGCCCACCAGAGGGGCTGCCTCACTCGCTCCATCAGTTTTGCCAGCTGGGGGCCCAGAGAAAGACATCACCGGAAGGGTCTCCGCAGCCGATTCACCATCTGCCCCTCCCCTCCCCCTCCCCTTCTTTGTAGCAAAATTGCAATTTCTTTGACCTCTGGGGATGTTTAAAATCTCAGCCTCTTAATTACCCGTCCCCCACTCATTATTTTTTTGAGAGGGAGGAGAAAAAGGAAACCATGGCCAGATAATAAAAGAACCATCTAAGCCCTCCTATCATGCCCTGCATTCTAGGCTGGCCATAAGGGTCCCCAGTAGATTAAAACTAAGGAGCCCAGTTTACCGTGGGGAATGAAGCAGTAACTTTTGTCAGGGGCTAGCTTCTTCAAGCAGAGTAGGGTATGGTTTTCCAAAAGTGATTATTCCTCGGTGCTGTCGTGTCTTATAACTTAGAACACACGATGAAGAGTCTACTACATGCCAAGCACTGTGGTAGGTTCTCAGATACAGACTTGAGGAACACTGGATCTTTCTAGCCGTGGGCCATGGCTCCCAGCATGGGCTGGATGAGCTGGGTTGAGAAACAGACTTTTCCGGGACTCTTCCTCACCGGGCTCTGAGCAAATGGCAGAGTTTTCCTGCGCTGCTGGGCAGAAAACCCCAGGACAACTTGCCAGATCTATACTAGAGGTAGTTCTTGACTGTCACTTTGAGGGAGAAGCTGGGTCCAGGGAGGATGTTTTTGGTGGTGGTTTAAGAGTGGGGCCACTGGGAAGAATTCCCACAGTAAGGAAAGGGGACAGGCAGAGAGGGAGAATGCAGATGCAGGCGGGAGGAAATAACTAACAGAATGGGGCTTGGAGAGGAGAGACGGAACAGACCTGGGGCAGAAAGGGTATTTCACTGCAGAGGAAAAGATGCTTCGCTTCCTTTTCATGAAATTGAGAGAGATTTTCAACCATTTAGAGGGAAGGAGAGAAGATGTGGGTGATTTCAACTTTCCTGCCCTTTATTCCCTCTGGGAAGTGGAAATTAAGGGCATCCACTGGGAATGGGATGGGATGGGTTGCTTTAGTGGAACTTGAAAAGTTAGAGGCAGACGTTTCTTAGAGATCATTTTATACAATGAGGGTCAGAGGAATTGAGAAATTTCCTAAAATAACATGTTGATCAGTGGTGGAGCTGGGACTCAGACCCTGGCCTGCTGGTTCCCAGGTCAGGGACCACTGCTCTGCAGGATGCTCACTGCATCCCTGAGGATGCATCACTGATCTGCATCCACCTTGGAGGATGGAGTTTCTGTGGCAGACTGGACCAGGCCCTCTAGGATTCCTGACCAGCTGGGTGATGAGGTTGGTTTCATGCCTTTGGTTTGCAGGGGTGTCCAACTTGCAGCCCACAGGCTGCATACGGCTCAGGATGGCTGTGAACTCAGCCCAGCACAAAATTGTAAATTTACTTAAAGCATTATGAGATTTTCTTTTGTGATTATGTATTGCAATGTATTTAATGTGTGGCCAAAGACAATTCTTCTTCCAATGTGGCCCAGAGATGCCAAAAGGTTGGACACCCCCGGGAGAGAAGAGGGGTCAGTGTAGAGTGGAGCCTTGTGTGGTCAAGGGTCATCTGAAGTCACCCCAGATCACTGCACAGTGAGTAGAGCACTCCAGGGATGGGAGTGGCAGAGCCCATGCCATCCCCAGACTCTGAAGCATAAGGGGGGAACCCCCAAAATGGAATCATTTTCTGGAAAGCAGGCACCTTATTCTACGGGCTTCTCTCACTAGGTCAGTGTTCTAGGAACCCATCTGCATCAGTGTACCAGCTGGCATTGTTGTAAGAGACTGCATTTGGTGTTAGTGAATTTTTCTGAAGACACTTTCAACACATTTGCCATTTCATGGTGGGTGATTTACGAGCCTACCGGCCCACACCACACTGAGTGTTCAGCAGTTTTTGTCCAAAACCAGAATGACTCCCATGCCCCCACTTCCTTATTCACCCAATCTCACCTTGAACAACAATTTTTTGTTTGTTTCCCTGGATGAAAAAAGTCCTCAAAGGAAAATGTTTTGCTGCTGTGGAGTAGGTAAACCAAAAAAAGGCACAAGCACTAACAGGCATCAAAATGACTGAGTTCAAAAACTGTTTTGAGCAGTGGATATTGCATCAAATGGAGAGTACTTTGAAGGTGACAAGTTTAAACATGTAAGAAAAATATGCAATTTTTAATTTTTATTTTTAGGATATTTTATTGATTATGCTATTACAGTTGTCCCATTTTTTTCTCCCCTTTATCCCTCTCCACGCCCTACATCAATCAACCTCTCACCTGCATTCTCCCCCCGACCCCACCCCCTTAGTTCATGTTCCTGGGTCATACATACAAATTCTTTGGCTTCTCCATTTCCTATACTATTCTTAACCTGTCTATTTTGTACCTACCATTTATGCTTCTTGTTCTCTGTACTTTTCCCCACATTCTCCCCCTTCCCTTCCCCACTAACAACCCTCCATGTGATCTCCATTTCTGTGATTCTGTTCCTGTTCTAGTTGTTTTCTTTTTTTTTTAAGATTTTATTTATTATTATTTATTTTTAGAGAGGGAAGGGAGGGAGAAAGAGAGAGAGAGAAACATCAATGTGCAGTTGCTGGGGACTGTGGCCTGCAACCCAGGCATGTGCCCTGACTGGGAATCAAACCTGCGATGCTTTGGTTCGCAGCCCGCGCTCAATCCACTGAGCTACGCCAGCCAGGGCTCTAGTTGTTTTCTTAGTTTGTTTTTGCTTTTAGGTTTGGTTGTTAATAGTTGTAAGTTTGTTGTCATTTTACTGCTCATATTTTTGATCTTCTTTTTCTTAGGTAAGTCCCTTTAACATTTCATGTAATAAAGGCTTGGTGATGATGAACTCTTTTAACTTTACCTTATCTGGGAGGCACTTTATTTGCCCTTCCATTCTAAAGGATAGTTTTGCTGGATTTTTTTATAAATAAATTCCAGGGGATGGGGTTGGTGCACCCTTGTATTTTGCTGACTGAGGATTACTCACCTTCCCATTAACAATATCCTATTGTTGTCAGAGGAAATAGTAAATGCTTCTACTGAAAAGCAACAGAGTAAGAGTTGACCTAAAAACTGACAGATTCTGAGCAGAAAGTTCCAGACCTTAAGAACACAAGTAATCTATTGGTTACTGCCCAGGATCTATGCCAACATTATTAAACCCATTGTACAGATGGGGAAAACAAAATGGAAGGATGAATGATTTCCAGAAATTCATCCAAATACAATAAAAACCTCATAGTTTAATTTTTTTTTACATATATTCTTGAGTCTTCCTCCTGCTGATTACTTCACATTTCCATGGAATGTGCAGGAAACCTTGACTGGTATGTTAAGGGTAGATTATAGGCCGTTTTTCATGAAGCCTGGCTGGGGTCTGGAGGACCGCAATCCCAGCCACTCATATAATTTTTTTGAGGCAACCAGTGAAAAAATGAAGCTATAATAAAAATGATTGTAACATATTTTATATGTTTGAATTTAGGGGATGGCAAACTATGACTTGCAGACCACATTTGGCCTGCAGCTTGTTTTTAAACAGCCTATGACCTTAGAGTGGTTTTACATTTAAAAGGGCCATAGAAAACAACCCCCAAAACAAAGTAGAATATGCCACAGAGATTATTTGTGCCCACAGAGATTATTTGTGTCCGCAAAGTCTAAAATCTTTACAAACTGGCTCTCACGGAAAAAGTTAACGGATTCTCAATAACAAATGAATGTTTTTATCACAAAAGGATGATGTAGAATTGCATTATGAAGAAGACAATCATAAAATATATTAAAATATTTATTTATTGTATATACTGTATTGTATACAATATTATAAATATTGTATACAATATTGTATTTATTGTAGTGTGGCCTCGTAATGAGATATAAATTCCAAGTTGTTTAACCAATGTTATTTTTTCCATTTGTCAACTAATCTCATTATGTTCACTTGGACATAAGGCCAAAGTGAACAGTGGAGGGCTTTGAGATCCTGAGGCTTGGCCATGCAGCCCTCATGACCCCTGGTTCAGGATAATATGCTCTGGGTTTTCTTTGAACTGGAAAGGGAAGGCTGCAGGGCTTGCCACTCAGGTGTCTTCTGTGCAAACATTGGCATCTTAATTTGCCTGGCCTGCAGGATGAAGCTCAGCCATGCATGGGGAGAGGGCCCTCAGTCCCAGAGAGGATGAGCCATGGAGTGCAGCAGATGGAACCAGGTCTGTTAGGAGGGCCTATGACTAATCTACATCCTGACTCCCTGACCAGCATGTGCACCAACCCTAGGGATGTCCATTGTAGATGAACTGGAAAGCCATTATGTATTGGTTGGCCAAAAAGTCTGTTACTTTTTTTCCCCATAAAATAAAAGACACACTTTTCATTTTCACCAATAACTTTATTGATTTGGATATTTTGAATATGCCAGCTATCTCCCACTATTGGCTTCTAGTGGGTAGAGGCCAGTGGTGCTGCTAAATATCTTCCAGTGCATAAGACAGCCCCATAGCAAAGAATTATTTGGCCAAAATGTACCAAGAAAGTTCACAAACCGCATTTGATGTTTGATCAGTCACAGAACCTTCTCCATACATTTCACAAATTTTTTTTGCATTTCAGTTGCATTTTTACCTTTTTTGAAATTATAAAGTATAATTAATATTATACTTTATACTTTTGGAATAATTAATATTCCAAAATGTTGCATACCTTTTTCTATCTTCAATATTAAAATGGCTGCACAAAAAGTCACTAATCTTGATGTTTTTTTAAATGCATGCTGATATGATAGATGTCACAATACAATCTAACAAAATTGTTTTGAATGATGGTAAAGACAACTAAGCACTACTAGAGCCATTGTACAGGAAAAACATAATGGATGTTTTTTGCCAACTCAATTTGGAACTGCAGACAAGGAGAGCTGTGATTCTGAACTGCCAAGACCACTGGGCAAAGGCTGCAAATATGTTCTGGAACTTCCCCAGGGAGATTGCCAGGTGAGCTAACACACAGATACCCAGAAGCTGGCCAGGAGGGAACTGGGCACAAGCACACTGCATCAGGGTCATGTATAGGCTACTGGCTCAGGGAGAGTGCTCACCTCGCTCTCTTCTTCTGGGAGGCAAAAAGGAAGAGCAGCCGAGGTGAAAGAACACAGAGGTGAAATCGCACTGAACTGAGTACAAATTCTGCCTTCACCATTAATTAGTCATAGGAACTTGAACAAATGACTTAATGTTTTGGACCTTTAGTTTCCTCATCTGTAAAATGCAATAATAATAGTCTTACCTCAGGGAGTTATTGGGAGGCTAAAAGAGGTATGGGATGCAAAGAAATCAGATGAGATGGCAAGGCCAAAGTCATCAGGGTCTTTGTCCTATTCCATCCTCTAAACATTGGGCTTATTTAATGCTTCACCTAAAGGTCTGAAGGTCTGAGGGTAATCTACAATAAGGAGAATGAGAGAGCTGAGATAGAGAGAACTTAAGTGCTTTGCACTGTAGAAATGTCACAGAAGAGACAAATTCTGAAGGGGTAAATAGTAACTAAACAACTAAAGTTAATGAGTACTTCTTAACAAATTATAAGAGTCAGAGGGAAACAGCTGGCAGGTACTTCAGTGATCATGTGGTCTAACTATCTTTAGATGTTTGAGAGTGTATATTGCTTGGTGATATGTATCCCCTGGCAGGCAGCCCTGGGGATACTCCAACTGTGCCATTAGCTTGCTATGATTGGGCAGGTGATTGGAATTCTCTAAGGCTCAACTTCCTTGTCTTGTAAATAGGAATAATAATAATAATAATAATAATAATAATAATAATAATAATAATACCAACCCACAAGGTTTGTTGTGAACATTAGTCGTTCGCCTCAAGGCCACAGTATGAATGAAGTTGAGGACCACGTGCCTGCATGTGCCAGGTGTGACTCTAAACATGGGAACTGGTCATGAGACTCCATTGGTGTCCCTCATGTCTAGGTCTCCACTTAATGGTGCTAAATAGAGGCCCAAACAAGGTTTTTCTTTGTTCAGAGCCAGCAGACCCTTGGAGATCGAGTTCCATTAAATGACAACAGCAACAGCTCAGAACCACCTAATCTACGTCACTGAAGTCAAATCCATGCAGTTAATTTCCTGTTTCTGTTATGGGTTGATTTCCCTTGCTTTTGGGTGGGGAAAAATCAGTTTTGAAAACACCCCTTGTAATGGGTGTCTCAAAACCCTTGAGTATCAGTATGAGCCTATTAAATTTTAACAGCTCTGTTAGCAGGTAAAGCACTTTTATAGACTTAAAAAAATAACCATACTGTTTGCCTTTCAGACTGCTATGCCATTCTGAAGAGATTTTATGCTTAAGGTTTGAGGGATGGATTTTGTTTCTCCAATTTGGTCTCCTCATGTTGTCCTTCTGTACAGTATAAATTGCAGAATTGTTTATCTGCCTCTAGCCAAAACTGGTCTTGTTAAATTCATTGCTCCTCTTTAACCAAAAATATTTATTTTTTAGTTGTCAACACCTCAAAGGGATTATGCTACCTCTGGGCTTTTCCTATTCTAACGTTGCCCAAATATTTGAATGTTCAAAAACTGCTGACAAAAAAAATCAATTCTGAGATCCCACAGGGTGGGATTTTGGCACCAAGTAAGGTTATTTGATTGTGCAAATAAAGATCCTAGGCCCAGAACTTTTTATTGAGGGAGAAGGGTGTAGAATATAAGATAGAGAGGTTAAAACAAGGTCTAGCTTTCTGGGGCAGATGGTAAAGAAGAGAATATATTGAGAACAGAAAGTGCTTGTAGGGACTCTAGGTTAGACAGAGGAGGGAAGGAAGTGGTAACACAGGCTGCCAGAGCCTAGCGTAATCTGCAATATTTGGCAGAATGACCTTCTGGGGCAAAGTATTTCAAGGCATTCCAGAGCCAGAGGGAGTGGGGACAACGACATGTGAACTGTAAAATGTTGGGACTTAGAGAACTGCTTCCTAGGAGACTTAGTTTTATCTTTCTTGTTGTCCTGTGGTTTTCAGACAGTGAGGCAGAAGGAATGGTCCATCTGAATACCATTTGAAGTTTTCAACATGCTGTAGAGTCATAAAATGATGTCAGAACTTCAGAAAATGTGTTTGGACACCACTCTATTTTACTTTGTGAGAATTTAGTACAAAGAATCAGTATTTTTTCATATGGCCAGTGTCATTAAAGATATAAAACCTCAAAATCAAATGCCCACTCTGACCACAGAGTCAGACTGTCTTAAACCATCTCTTTCATGCACATAGACAGATGCATCTCTCAGCATCCACTGAAAACTTGTAGAATAGATTTTCTTTCTTTATCCCTTCCTATTATTGCTATCAAAGTAGGTTGGTAATCTCTTCTCCTCCCTCACCCATGTTAGGTGTGTCCAGTACAAAGTGTAGCATGGCCATTATAAGCGAATGATGAGGTTGGTTGTGGGGGTTTCTTCCTGACTCTACTTCTTAGAGTCAAGCTGTAATGTTGTTACCTTCATGTATGTGACCCTGAGGGCTATAAAGGTTCCAGCTCTGTGAGATGAGAGGGAGACAGGGTAGCTGCCTGAAAGTGCTCTTCTAGATGGCAGATGGGCAACCTCTTGGATTTCTGGTGGCTTCCCAGGAATTGCTGATACCGTGTTTGCCCACATATCTCAAACCTGGTGGCAAAAAGCTGAATAATGGCCTCTAAGGATATCTACATCCTAACTGCAAGCACCTGTGCATATTGTCTTACATGGCAATGTTTTGAAGATGTGATTGCATTAAAAACCTTGCGATGGGGAGATTATTCTGGGTTGTTTGAGTGAGCCCTAAAAGTAAGTAATTATATGTATTTATAAGAGGGAAACAGAGAGACACTTGACTATAAAAGAAGTCAGTATGTTGATGGTAATGGAGATTGGAGTGATGCAGCCACAAGCCAAGGAATGCTGGCAGCCATCGGAAGCTGGAAGAGGCAAGGTATAGTTTCTTTCCTGGAACCTTCAGATGGATCCAGCTCTGATAATACCTTGATTTTAGCCTCATGAAATTCATTTTAGACTCTTGTTCCCCAGACTATAAGAGGATAAATTGCTGTTGTTTTAAATCATTAAGTTGTGGTAATTTGTTACAGCAGTAATAGGATTTGCTAAGTGAGGAAGTATATCTCTCTGGTTCTCATTTGGTTGCTAATGGCACACTGAAGAACTATGTAGAATACACCACAGTGTGATCTTGGGGAGATAAAAGCAAGGGTTCCTAATTGGTACACTCAAGCCATTTTTCAGAGCAAAGTTCTGCGTAGAGCAATGGCAAAACTGAGCAGATGATGGCTCTTCCGATAGAATAAATCACTATTTGTGCTCTGCTGATCTACTTATGCTGGCCCAGGTACAAGGCTTAGTTGTTCAAACATATCTTAGAAACAAATCTAATTTTAAAACTAGTAATAACAGAGAATTCTTCCAAAATACAAAAACCAAAGCCCCAAAGCTTTTCAGACAGTCTGTCAGTAGGTTTAAGAGTCACCTACATTTGAAGATGCTTCATAAACTGCTAATCCTGTCCAGGGAGATACTTGGGTTTTTCTGAGGGTGTCTGAACTTTCTGAGGTAAGGAGCTACTCTCAGGAGTTGCCGTGGTGCCTCTCTTTCCTTTGTAGAATTATTTTTGCTTCTTCTCCAGTTCTGCACTTATTCCCCAATATCCCATAACACTGTCTGGTTCTGTGTTTCATTGCCTGAGGGGCTAGCATGATTAGTTAACTGACCCAACTGTTCTATGCAGCTGAGTGAAGTCTCCTGTCCCATCTTCCCATCCCAGCAGCTTCTTTCTCAGCATGTTAACAGTACCCTTTACCGCTTGCTTTTCAGAGGTGAGGTTATTCTGTTTGCTTGTCAGAGTCACAGAATTTCAGAGTTAGAAAGGACCTTTATTAAGCACATCAATTCCAACTCCAGTGAAATAACTAAGATTGGGAGGTCAATGGAGTGGAGACAAGCAGTTGGGACCTTTGATTTGGGAACAAATTCTCCATGACAGCTCCTCCAGCATCTCCCTCTCCTTGTTCTTGCAGAAGTAGAAAGCAACCCCTAGACCACTGTTATAATCTGGTTGGGTTTAGTTAAACCTGGGACCCATGGGAAAACCTGGGTGCTCACTGTATTTGGGCAAAAACAGCTAAACTGTGACAACACTTCATGGAGATGCTGGGCTATATAAGAAAGGAACAAGAAGTCAGGTGAACCAGAATGTCCCATTTAACCAGCTTAGAAGATGGGCATTTTTAATGGGAGCATTAATCTTCTCTGGTCTGGCTGTCATTTCCAAATGACGGCTGTGTGCATGGCATTTCCAACAAGTCTTTCATCCTTAAGAGAAGATGGGTCACATCTAATATATTAAAAACAGAACGAAAACCTTTAAGCAGTTTGGTACCCTTTGACCTGTGGTCCTCCCCCCCAGCCCTGTCCCCCACAATGAGATGGTGCATATGTTAAAAGCCTAACCCAGAAGATGTTTTGAAAGAGCACGTTCAAAAACAACTAGCCGAGACTTGCCTTTAGAAATGTCAGAACTGACTGCCCTGGTGGTTAGGCAGGGGATAGATTCTTTTGGAAGTTAGGCCCTCAATCATCTAGGATTCTTTTGGTTGCAAATGACAGAAAGCCACATTTGTACTTCCTTCATTATATGTCTCTGGCATCTGAACAGTCTCATTACAGATGTGGCTCCTAGTACGGGTGTACACAGGCTTAATGATATAACTCAGGGTCTAGCTGGTCTCTCTCTTTCTCTGTGTGAACTTGATTTTCATGCAGACTTTCCCTTTGTGCTTGCAAAGGACTGCCAGCACCTAGGAAATACACACTTCAAGGTTCAAATCCAGTCACTGTGAGAATCTATTTCCCTGTCTGCTAACATAAAAGTTTGGAAATTAGAGCCCTTTGGTCCTAATTGGACTAATTGGTTATCTCTGGGACAATTACTAGGAAGGTGCATGTGAGTCACCTGTGAATTTTGTTAAAGGACACCTGCTGACTCAGGCCTCAGGTGGGACCTGAGATTTTGCATTTCTGATAAGCCCCAGGTGATGCTGATACTGATAATCCAAGGACCACACTGTGAACTACAGAAATACAGACTAGCTTGTTGGCTTCATCTAGGTGTGTTTCCCATCCCTGTGGCCTAAGGATAGACTCAGGTTCAGCTGAGAAGAGCTGAGAGTTGGGGTAGGGAGTAGAGGGATCATTCCCTCAAAGCAGAATAATATTGTCACCACGTGAAAGATAGGGTGGATTCTGGTGACAAAATAATTTCTGCTATGAGCTCTCTGGGCTTTTTTTGTGAGCTACAACATACACCTCACCAGTGATGTTTGGGATGTCTGAGTCGGTAGTACCCCTCAAAGCAATGAAGGAAATGGCCCTTAGACGAAAGACAAAAGACAAGCAGTCTTTTAAAAGACAAGCAGTCTCATAATTATCATCACTACTATTAATTATTAATTGAGGAAGGACTAGCATGTTCTTGACGTTGGTAGAGGATGTTTAAGGACCAGCCTGTAGAGACCAGGAAGGAAAACCAAAGGAGAAGCATGAATTATAAATAAAGATCCTGCCAGAGGGAGCTGGTGGAAGCATGAGCACCTGGGATGGAGAAGGCGTCTGGGGGGCTGCAGGCTCCGGAACTGTGAAGTGGCATTAATGCGCAGTGCAGGAATGTTGTACACAGCCTATGGGTATGCTGGTTGGGGACCAGCACTCATGCCGCTCGTGACAGACAGTCAATGCAAAGGCAGGAAACACAGCTTTGAGAATCCTTGGAGGAACTTATGTTTCGTTGACACCTATTATATTCTGTTTTTTATGTAATTGCTTTGAATATCATGGTAAACAGGTAGGTGGACCTGGGGTCCTATATAATTAGTTGAAAAACTATGATAGTGAGAGAGAAGGGTGGTATTCAGGAAAGCATTTATTTAGAATGTGGCATTTAAGAAGATTAGTTGCATAATTTAGATATTTGAATATCAAAATGTAATAAATAATAATAATAATCATAGTCCCAACTTGATGGGGACCCTGCTGGTTCTAGAATGTTCCAGTTAGGTTACCAGATGGAGAACTGTAATTAGGCTTAGTCCCTGGTAATTAAGAAATGAAGGCAGTGTTGCTTTTGGCCTCTTATCACCTTTCCTTTGCCTTTATTTCTCAGCATCCTGATGCCTTTTGGCTGTGGCAAGCGATCTCCCTCCCTCCTTCTATCTCTTGTTCTCTCCTGCCTTCCATACCCCATTTTTATTTCTCCTGGAGCCTAAGCTGTTAGTGTTTTGCTGCCAGGAACCCTGCATTGTGCAACTTCCTTTCATGCACCTTAGCAGGTGAGCCCTGCACCATCTCTTACGTTCCTGCAGTAGAATGACGTCAAGACGTGAACTACAGCAGTTGAGTTGTCAAGCAAGTTTATAATGCTGTAGATTTGTGTTTGGAGTGATCCTTTTCTGTCCCCCAAACCCATTCTGGTTTCCACAGGAGGCCAGTTTAGCCAGAATAATTTTTTCCTATTTTGAATTCAATCAGGAAGGTAGCTCTGGAGCCTTCCTTTCACAGGTTCTGAGAGATCAGAGACCGGAGCTCGGAGACCTCCATGCATCTAGCTGATGCCCTCTGACTTCCTTCAGGGCACAGGCTTCCTGCTTCTGCTTGTATCTCAGCAAGGCCCCCACTTTTTTTCTATTGAAAATTATCTTTCTTCATAGATGTTTCTCCCTAATTCCTCCTTTCTCTTTTCACCAGGTATTTTAAATGATCCAGTTCTTGCCCAGAATTAAGTCCATCAGGAGATACAGAATCAGGCAAATTCCCTATGCTCAGTTTGGGTGATGAGCTAACAACAGGCAACAATTAGAGGAAAACTGTGAGTGTTCCTGCTCTGTGGTATTAACTCTAAATAGAACCAGCCTTCAAAAATGGGATAGAAATGTGGTCCCAGGGACCTGAGAAGAGCCATCCACCTCTTTACTTCCAGAGCCCAGATCAGCACCTGGAACATGCACATGCTCAAACACATGTATCAAATTATTTATTTATTCCATCATTTATTTAGAAAAGATTTTATTTATTTATTTTTAGAGAGAGGAGACCTGGCCCGCAACCCAGGCTTGTGCTCTGAGCAGAACTCAAAGTAGCAATCTTTTGCTTTGGGGAACAACATTCAACCCAAGTCACACCAGTCAGGTTAGTTTATTAACTCATCTTTTAGGGCAAGTATACAAGAATGAGGAGTCAACTCTTTCACTTTTAATCATTCCAGAATTTAGAAAATAAAACCAAAAAAAGCAGTGGGGGGAGAGTAACAGAAATACTGAGACACTAAAGGATCCTAAAATGCCACATAATTAAAAATTAAATCACGTATTATTTTTTTCTCAGGTAAATTTCTTGTCAAAATACAACACAGTGCAGAATACACAGAAATTTGTGGGGTATACACATCTTGATGAATGTTCACAGAGGAAACAAACATGGGTGAAAGCCCCAGATGAAGAAACAGAACACCACCAGTATAGCACAAGGCCCTCCTTGTACACCCTTCAGTCACCTCCCCTACAAAGATAACTCTTGTGCTGACTGCTATTACTCTACATTAGTTTTGCCTATTTTGAACAATATATAAATGGATTCATATAATATACTCTTTTGTGCTTAGCTTCTTTTTATGTGTGCCATTATATTTAACAGTTCATTGTTTTTCATTGATGTATAATTTTCCATTGTATCAAAATGCTGCTATTTAATTGTCTACTGTTGATGGCAATTGTTTTGTGTCCAATTTTTGCCTGTTAACAACTGCACTATTATGAACATTCTTGAATGTATTTTGGTGCTCATACATTAGGTATATCTCTAGGAGTACTAATGCAGGATTGCAGGGTAAGTACATTTTCAGCTTTAGTAAATATTGCCAGTTTACACACCTACCAGCATTTAGTAAAAGTTTCAGTTTTCCCATTTTCTTGCCAACAAATTAATCTTTTTAATTGGGCCAATCTGTTGGATATGCAATGATATCTTTTTTATGGTTTGATTTGCATTTTCCAAACATCTAATAGAACTGAACACTTTTTATATACTTATTGGCTATTTGCAAGTCCTCTTTCACTATGTGCCTGTTTATGTCTCTGTATATTATTTTGCATATATTTTTGGCATTTAGCAATTGTTCATTTTTTTGAAAGTTGAAAGGAGAATTCCTGTTGAGGGACTTTAGATCTCATAACCTTGGCTTTCTTACTGAAAAATATCTCTTTTATAACACCAGAGCCCTTTCTTCAGATGAAATCTTAGGGAGAAAATCAACATGCTAAGTAGGTTAAAGCTGAGAAGTTCTCATGGAAAGAGGGAGGAGGATCTCAGATCCTTTCCCACCCTTGACCCCAAATGGATTCCACTGAACCTGAAAACACTGCCTTATGGCAAAGACAGTTTTTAAGAACCAACATAACAAGTGAACCAATAAAAGTCCTCATAAATACTTTATAAAATATTTGCTAGGACTAAACAATAAAGATAACAGGAAGAATAAGAATATGAAAGGCATTTACACCACATAAATGGGTTATAATGGACATTATAATATTAATTCTCATTTACACTCTCTTGCTCAATGGAGACTTTTCATAATCTCTTCTGCTTAGTGTTACAGAGGCTTTCAAATTTATTTTGATTCATTGCTGAAAATATGCATACCAAGAGATAATATGTGTGCGTGCACACTCCCACACTCCTTTCATCTGCATGTTCAATGCTTTTCTGATTTTATAACTTAGACTTGGTTATTCCCATGTCCTGAATCCTTCCTTGGTCTCATAGACACAAAAGTACTTGGCTATTTCAAGTGGAAAAATTTCCAGTAAGCCTTATTTAACACAGCTGGGTAGATACTTTTTGTTTCCAATTGCAGAACCCAACAGTTGTTAGAGTGAAGAACATTTACTAGTTAGTCCCTTTTAAACACACCTGATCTTGCTGCTTCAATACACCCCAGAGGCCAATGCTGGGGCTCCAGCTTCCTTCTTACCTTCCCTTTATCTCTCCCAGAGCTTCATGCCTAAACTTCTACTTCTTTGCTGCCATCTGCTTTACCTCCCTTTCCATTTTCCCCATCCCTAGTTTCCTTTTTTCTAATTATTCCCAACTGGAGTGACTTGCAATATGTAGATATAAGAAGCTAAAAGAAGTAAGGAAATAAATTTACATACATTGGAATTCGGTAATGCAAAGGAGCTTGAAGGTAAGAAGGGATTATTGCAGTCTTTCCAAGAGTGAGCAGTCTGTGATACCAATGGTGGTACTGGGAATGATTTTAGGCAGTACACTCAATGAAAAAAATCTTTAAAAATTTGAGTAGTTACATATTTATTTTAAGGTTATTAATATATCTCACCTACTTGTACTAAGATATACTCACTTTTCAGTTTGATAAAGGTCCTTTTAAATATTTAAGTTTAAAAATGACTGTTTCTCTGGCAAAACTTGTAAATTACTGGCATTTGAGAAATGTTTGAATATTCATGCTCAAAATATCAAAACAGTAATTTTATTAGAGGATGTCCTTCTCTCATCAGATCTAGATAAGCAGAAATGAGTACACAGTATAATGAATCTTGTTTCCTCAGTGAAGTAACAACTTTTGTTATTTAAAAAATATATATAACAATGTATAACAATGGTTTTTAAGGTATAGTTCAGATCCCTTGGGGTCCCCAAAATATTTGTCCATGAAGTGAAAACTATTTTCATAATAATAGTAAGGGTTTTTCCTTTTTTTAATTAAAGATTTTATTTATTTATTTTTAGAGAGAGGGGAAGGGAGGTAGAAAGAGAGAGAGAAACATCAGTTTGTGGTTGCCTCTTATGTACCCCCTACTGGGGACCTGGCCTGCAACCCAGGCATGTGCCCTGACTGGGAATCGAACCAGAGACCCTTTGCTTTGAAGTCCAGCACTCAGTCCACTGAGCCACACCAGCCAGGGCTAAGGGGCTTTTCTTTTTTGAAGTGTGTTGACATTTGCACTGTTTGTACAAAAACAATGGTGGATAAAATCCTGGTGTCTTGGCATGGGTCCAGATAGTGGCACCAGATTGCACTGGTGATAGGAAAAAGAAAAACTAGTGTCTAGTGTTGCTCAGAAGTGACTTTGATAAAGTAGTCAAATTATTAATTTCATTAAATCTCAACAATTTACATCTTTGTACCATTCTGTGTGACAAAATGGGATGCGTGAACCAAACATTCTGCTGTGTGCCAAGTACCACAGTTGTCTCCAGGAAGAGTTCAGCTCATTTTGAGTTGAACTAGCCCACCCCCTTTTCAAAACACTATTTCTATTGAAAGAACAACTGACAAACTATGGTTAGTTCTCAAAAATGAACAAAGTGGGCCCGTTACATCAAGGAAAATAACTGACAGTATGTATAGCCAATGATAAAATTTGATCTTTCAAGTGCAAAGTAGAATTTTGGAAAACTTATATTCTCCACCATAAAGCCACTTGACTACTTTTTAATTCCTAAAGACCAACAGTGAGATTGTTTGTGATATTTACATCTGTGATTTTTTTTGTTATTTTTTTAACAAAATGTGTCAACATTTGGAATATTTGTGTGTCTCAATGAATCGATGTTTTTTTCCAAATGTCCAGTGTGTGATGTTACAAATCATGTATTGATAAAAGGTCCATTTTAAGTATAAGACCAGTGAATTTTAATGTAACAGAATATTTTTAAAAAATATTTCCCTTGAAATAGTTTCAGATTCCGTCCAAAGTCTATAACCTTTAAGAAACTAGCATTGTCAAGTTTTGGTGTGGTATAAAAAGAATATCTATAATTACATTAAAAGTCTATTAAAATAGTTTTCCTTTTATAGCAGCATACCTGCATGACTGTATGAGGCCAGATTTTCTTCCTGCACTTACACCAAAACAACATATTATAAAGTTTGAGTGTTGAGGCAGATAGCAGAACCTAACTGTTGTTGACTAAGCCAGAGACATTAAAGAGATTCTAAAAATGTAAAACATTGCTATTCTTGTTAATATTTTTTTATTTTGAAAAACACAATATTTTACTTTTCCCAAAAACATTTGTTAACATATAATGGGTTTAGTATTTTTAAAAGAACAAATACATATTTAATTTTTTTTCAGTTTATATTTCTAACATAGTACATATGACTAGATATAACCTAAATAAACATAAGCAAAAGCTCTTTAGGGTTCTCAATAATTTTTGAGAGTATAAAAGGGTCCGACACCAGGAAGTATGAAAACCAGTGTCCTGCAAGACAGGATTCTTGTCCTGTGTGATTAAAACACTCCACTTAAGTGATCATGGACAAGAGAGAGAGAGAATGTGTGTGTAGTGATGGAGGCGGGTGACAACATAGGATCTTTGCATCATAAATAATTTAAAATAAGGGGATATAATGACTGTTAAAGGTGAGGGGCTAATTCTAGCCAATTTCATACAGAAGATTTCTATTTACCTGTGAAGATGTAGATGACTTTGGGTGAAGCTGATAGTGGAGATAGAAACAAAGAGAGAATATGAATGTTGATTCCAAAATAAGAAAAATATCATGAAAGACATGAATCATCTTCCTGTTAACAATATATTGGGGCAGGCAGCCTCCAAGATGACCCTTAATCCCTGCCTCCTGCTTTTTATGCCATGGTGTAACCTCCTCCTCTTCGTATGGGCTGGACCTAGTGACTTGCTTTTAATCAATACAATACAGCAAAAGGAATGAGGTGTCCCTAGTGAGATTAGATTATTAAAAAACTATGACATCTGTCTTGCTCACCTTCTCCTATGCTGTGGGCTGGTCCTGAGAGAAGCCAGCTGCTCTGGGAGAGGCCCACGTGACAAAGAATGAGTAGGTCCCTAGCTAACAACTCTTGAGTAACTGAATCCTTGCAACAATCACAGGAGTGAGTTTAGAAGTGTGTTTCCTTCTTTAGGGCCTTCAGATGTGACCAAATCCCTGACTGGCACTTTGATTGCTACATCATGAGAGTCAGAGGCACCAGCTAAGCTACATCTGGATTTCTGACCCATAAAAACTGTGAAATAATAAATGTTTGTTGTTTTAAGCTGCTAAATTATGAAGTAATTTGTTACACAGCAATTGATAACACATGTATATATGCATATTCATAGAAAACTGGCATATAATTGTAATAGACTTTGAGAAATCCCAAAGCCCGTTAATCAATAGTGCATGGGCATTATCAATAACCCCTAGTCTAGGAAAACATAAAAAGCCGCAAAGAAAGAACAAAAATAAGAACAGAGAGTAAATAGTAGAAGGGAAAATCTAGTGAGTATAATCAGAGATAGTTACATGAGGGAAGTAAAACAATAACCCAGTGCCTTAATGAGAAAAAGATTTCACTAGAATTTTCCAGGGTACAGATCCCTGAGGAGAGAAGCTAAATTGGTGAGGCAAGCACTTTCATCATGAAATGAAATTGGCTGGACCTGTTACTAAGAAAACACCAATATTTTGTGTTTGGGTATGTGGGAAGGAAGTTTTCAACCCAGCTTATGGGCAGATGTTTTGAATAACAACCTGATGTGCCTAAAAGTGTGATCAATTGACTAAAAAATATGAATGTCATAGAAAGTTGCAAAAGGTTTTGTAATGGTTTGTGTAATTTGAAAGTACAGAGGTTGAGCTGACCTCAGGCATGACTATATCCAGAGATTTAGATGAATGCCATCAGGTTTCCCTACTTATCTTTTCTGTTGACCTTCAAGCAGAAGGTCAAGGGTTGGTTGTAGGGTATGCAAGTCTGCAGGGAGAGAGAGATCCAGATTTTATAAAGGCACAGAGAGTGACACTCCAAGAAAAAGACTGTCTTCTCTCAGTATCCACATGTGAAATCTAGGGAAGGGCTCTGATGACCCTACCTGGAAATCCTTTATCTCCCCAGACACCCCAGCAGCACATGGAGTGGCAGAGGGTAATTACCTAAAGGAAAAGGGGGTCTTCTTGTCAGAAAGGGAGAAACAATGATAAGATGACATATGTCTACTGGAGTGACTGACAATAACCAGAGGCTGGGAAGATTGTTTAATATTTAAAATTATGCCAACTAATACAATAACTTAAGTCATAAGTTATTAAGCTGTATATTGTTTGTGTCTCAGCAGTCCCTCATTACAGGAAATTTGTGTTGTGTATTTGAATTGACTTGGGATGATGGAATGTAATGAATAGGGTTCTGTCTGGCAGGGGTGGCACTGGAGAAGGGGTTTTGGGATGAAACCATGAATTCAGAGGCCCAGATTTTTAAGGAAAAATTTGGCCCTTCCCCTTTGTGCGTCAGCATCTGTTGTTTTTCTTCTAGAACACCAAGTTGCTTGCAGAGCCCATATCCATTTGAATAAGTCTGAAAAACCACTGCAGCGAAGGCTTAGTTGCCAGATGCTCTCTGATGTGACTCAGTTTAATTTCTCCCACTCCAGTTTCTCTGGGTGAGGACTTGGCTTCTCTGGGGACTCCCAATTTATTGTAATTGGGAATTTGGCTCCAAATGACAGCGATTTAATTCCTAAACACACAAAAAGAGATGGTGACTGCTATTCAATTTAGATTTTCTTAAGTTGTGAATAAAGACTTATGATTTACTAAATTAGGAATCATTATGAAAAAAAAATGACCATTCAGCTGAGACCAACAGTAATGTAGAACTTGGCAGGAGAGGTCTCTTTGGTGGGCCATCTTTCTTCCCAATTTGCCTCCAAAATGTGTCACAATGGGGTTTGGTTGAATATGGGAATATGCTAAATAACGTGTTAAATAATAAATATATAATAAGGTAACAAAATTCTAACTTTTGTAACATTTTTCAAATGTTAAGAATCACCATCATGACATGTAGACAATATTAATGTTAGTGATCAACTTAAAAAATTACATTGTACTGAATTCACATACTTTAAGAAATGAAAATATAACTTTTAATTAGAAAGATATGTCCTTGATTGCATTCAACACCCTTGTCCTAAGGCCAGTCCCTTCTGCAAGTAGGTAGCATTTTATTGCTAGCTCTGTTTATGGGTACACTGCCTTCCCTTGTTGTCTAAGGCCCTTTGTGGGGACACACCATTTTATCTATTTTCTCAACACTTGGGTTAAGCAGAAGCCCATGAGTATCCCTGATCCAAAGTCAAGGAATCTGATGGCAGTGTTTCCCACTTGATATCCTATCTTGAGAATCATGTAAGAGATTCATGATGTCCCTCATGTAAGCTTTGCCCTTTATTCAATATCTATGTGCCAAACTCTACTTTTGTATTTTTACCAACAGTCTGCCCAGTATTATGGTTCATAAAATAAGTGTTTTGAATACATATATTTGTGTTCCATGGCCTGCCTCACATTTTCCATGCATGAATACCTCAAAATTATAAGAGGAAGAGGCCACAGAAGTGATTATTTGTCAGTAACCACTCTTTCAAAGCTGGAGGAACTTGCCTTGAACCTTCTGAAATATTCCCTTTGATTTCTGGAAATTACTGCCTTGGAAGTTCTTTCCAACACTGACTTTTGGGAAGGTGGGAAAGAAACATTCACATGCCCCCCTAAATGTTCTTTTTGTGGCTTTTCTGGTGGTCAATTTTGGATCAATAATGATATATTGAATGAACAGCTTGCCACCACATTGCCAGGCACCAAAGACACAGATACAGCTCTTGCTTTCTGAATCATTATGGTCTGTAGAAACAGAATTAGGGGAAGAGGCTGAGGGAACTAGCACTTACTGGTTGTCTAACTCTAGGTGAAGTTCTCTAGAGCACTCACATGTATTGCTTCATATCACCTTCAGAAATACATTATGACCTTGGGCATCACTGTTCTTATCGTAGAAGCTCAGAGACACTAAATATTTTTCTAGGCCATACAACTAACATGTTGTGAGTTAGGATTCAAATAATATTTAATTTCATGCTTATTTTTACTATTTTATACTATTCTTTCCTCCAGTACTGCTCAGTTTGCCCTACAATTAAGTCCTAGGAATTCTATATCTCTCTCACTGCTAAAGTTGAAATCTGATAATGTTAAGGATAGTTGAGAAAATGTTCTTCCTTAGGACCTAAAAACTGGTCAATTCTTATAAGTTGTGAATTTTAAATCTCATGTGAACCTTTTGGGATTTCAGTTCATTTAAAGCTGACTTCCTATTTTTGGAGAAAAAGTATATAATGATAACATGCACACATGTAGCTTTTTCACAAAATATGTTTTTAAAGGAGTACTGTTATGTTAAAATGGAAAGAGCTTGTTGGGCAATAAATAAATTTGCAAGGTAACATTTGGAAGCATTAAAAATCAGAAATTAAGGACATAGGTGCTGGGAAAAATTTCAATATATTCTACAAACCTTAAATCACATCTGGATTTGACTAGCATTGTCAGCAGTATTTTTATTTAAGCCTAGTTTATCCAACAGATTTTGTCAAATTACAGGGCTCAATCACATGCCTTAGAATTAACATTAGAGAAACTATTTCTAAACTGGGGAAGGCAAGCAGAGTTCACGTAAGGCACTGTTTGATTTGAATATGGATTAATCAGCAATTTGTATCAGTGAACACAATGCTAACATTCATTATTTAAACAGATAGGAATAATTGTATGACTACAACTATGTAGCATGATGGACAATTGGGCTATTTCATGAATAATATATTAGTTAGTGAGCATTTAGTTTTATTTATCATTCAAGCTTAGGAGTCCTGGTCTGCTTCTCTGGGTCTAGCCTGCAGCTGGCACTCATCCATAACTGTCACCAAGTCAAAGAGGAGCGTGTCCAGGCTGCAGGATGGAGCCTGTGTTTGTTTAAGAAAGAGCCTGATGACATCACGTCGGCCTGGCACTCCAGAAGGCTCAGGAACCCGTGAAAGAGCACAGCCTCCCAGCAGAGTTAATGCAGACCTACTGCAAGGATTTCCGTTCAGGTCTAATTTCAAGGTGAACCAGGTTGGAGAATTCAAGGAGAGACTATAGATTTTTTCGCTTCCCACATTGGTTGATTAGCCCTGTACCTGGTATTTGATTAATGCCTGAGAGCTCTAATTAGTTATGGCTAATCAGGTCCACATACACCAGCATATTGATTCCTGTCTCCAGAAAACTAATCTAATTGTGCTCCTTAGCAAATGACTGGCATATTGAGATGATGACCCATCTGTATGTCAGAAAGACTGCTCCATTATGACAGATTTGGAATGGTGTTGTGGGTGGGGGTGGGAGGAATGGAGGCAAGTCTAGAAATTGCCATCCAGTGGTGTTAGGAAATAACCTCCTATTTTATCTCTTTGATACTGTTTTGATTCCCAGAGGAGAAGAGCCACAAATACTCAGGATGAAATTTTCTTTTTAACTTCTTCCCCCAAGAGGAAAATGAGGGTAAGAATCAAATGCATCATTTAGACCACAGAGAGGAGGAAGAAGAGCAGAGACTTTGCTGACATCTCCTGGTTTCTCAAACAGTTAACTGTTGATCCGTGCCTGCCTTCCTGCCCTTCTCAAAATAATGGCACTTATTCTACAGTAATTAAGGCCCCTACTCTCCTCCCTTTGGTGGCTCCCTAGTTTTCAGGGATTGTAATGAAACATATTTCTCCCAAATAATATTAACAGTATTGTTACAGCACCTAAAAATGCGTACAAAGAAAACAGTTCACGTTACTAGGTTTTATTTTTTTTATAAAATTTGCAAACAGATTTTCAATGGCACTTTAAATAAAGAACAGCATCCAGTAAAGATGGTCTGCTTTGTTTCTCTAAACATAGCACTGATTTTCCTCCAAAAAATATCAAAATCTAAAATCTAATAATTTGGAATGTTTCTGTGGGAAAGCCCAAAGGGGCCATAATCCAGCCACAGCAGCATAATCCTCTGATAGCCGTGTCTGCTTAGTGCCACCCTGGAGCGAGTATTACCCGCTGCTACCCTTGTGCCATCATTCAGACTAACATCTATTCCTCTGAGAACACTTATCACACTGTTTGCAATTATTTGTTTATCTGTCTGTCTCTCCTCCTAGGTTGAAAAGTCCTGGAGGGCAGAGGCTCTATCTGATTCATTGGTGCAAAGACTGAATGTCTTAGATGCTTGTTACCAAGTGGTAAGGTCACCTTTTTAGTAACTCTATAGATTGCATAAATAGGTAAGAGCCCTGTCTCATTGGCAGCAGCCTTTCCCCGCTCCCTGATGTCCCCCGGCCTCTACAGTGTTCTCAGAACATCTCACGGTGTCCCATGTTCACAGTGCTCAGTTCAGGTGAGTCTGCGATGCTCCCTCTGTCTCACCTTCATCAGGGTCTTCCCTGAGTTCCCACTGCTGTCTTCCAGCAGGTTCAGGACCACCCACTGCTACAGCATAGGGGGTACAGTGGTGACACTTTCCTCCCCTAAATGGAAGGCATTATGGCAGAAGTGAGGGGGGAAAATGGTATAAAATGAAAATAAAATTCAAAAGTCAATTGGGAGCTAGGCCTGCAGACATAGCAAGTAGTTTGGTTATTAGTCCAAATGCGGCAGGAAATATTACTCTAACAGAGTCATGATTTGATAAAATTTATGTAAAAGATTACTCTGCTGAAAAACTAGTGGAGTAGTTCAGCAATATGTTAAGCAGAGACACCAGTGGGAGATTACCAAAACAGCCTTTGAGGCTGGTGGAAAACAGTGGGTGTGCATTGGAGATAAAACTGATGCAACTTCATGAGCAGTTATGAATATGGAAGAATAGGGAAGAATTCTATTCGAATCCTACCTTTCAGTTGAACAAATGAGTGGGTGAAGGCACCAGTTCCTTAGAAGGGGAAAATTGGTGGACAAATAGGTTTGGGGCCAAATCAAGTCTTTATAGATGTTGATTTTGAGATGTCTATTGGGTATCCAAGTGGCCATGTCAACAAGGTAGTGGATATGCAAATTTTGAGTTTAATGAAAAGGGCTAAGGATATAAATTTAGGAGCCAGCAAAATACAGATAGAAATAGAGGAGAGAGAGAGAGAGAGAGAGAGACAGAGAGAGAGACTACAGAAGAGAGAAGGTCCTGCAACCAAGCTCTGAAATAATTGAACTTGAGTGGATAATAAGACTGGAAAAGAAGTCTGGACAAGAGCATGTACTTATCGAGGAGTAGACCCAAATGGGGTGGTATTTTAGAACTTGGAAGAGAATTTCAAGAGCGAACACGTAGTCATGTTGAATGTGAGAAATTTGAATGAGAAGACAGAGAACTGTTCATTGTTTTCCTCTTCAGCCCAGCTTGAGGCTACTTCCCAGGCTCTGATTTTGTATTCAAAGGTAGTGGGCATGGTCCTAACAGGGCTAGCACACTGGAAATTCATCCCACATTGATGAATTTCCCAAGGTGTGTTTTCTTTGGTTTTAAATAACAGTGTGCAGGACACCCACATCCTAGTACAGCCTGAACTACAAAGAGACCTTCATTCTTTCATCCTAATGTTAGGATCATGCCTGAATGTCCTTCTTTCCTCAAGAGAAACAAAGATTTACTGGCACAGGGTATGCTAGAATCATAGAGAGAAAAAGCATATTCCAGCTGCTCAATCTCTAAAAAAATAAAAAGAACAACAACAAAAGAAGAAAGTCAACAAAAGCTTTGGCTCAACCATAGGTAAAAATTTACAATTACAGAAGGCTTTTGTTCTCATTCTAAAACATGGTATTATTCTCATTTCCCAGCTTTAGCTCTGAATAATGAGTGTGTGTTTGCTTTGATTTTGGTAATTAAAGAGTCCACCCAGGTTGTTTATTCTGAATGTGGGAACAATCAGACCCAAAGGTGACTGGATTCCTGTCTCTGGCTCTTTTGCTGAGTTTGAAAATGACAGTTTTTGCAGCTTCAAGCCATGTTATTTCCTAAGATAGTGCCTGGAGCCTAGTATGTAATCAGTTGCTATTTGTTGAATGAATGGGTGAACAGGAGGCCAAAAGATGAAGTGGGAAAAACACTTGATTTAATTAGAAGATCTGGATTCTTGGGAAGGTCATTTATACTCTCTGCACCTGAACATTTTCAATGTGCCACCTTAAAACCCAGGAGTTTTAAAGTGATGTGTTGAAAAGCACAGTTCAACAGTCAAAAATAATTAAAACAAATCCTATTAATTTCTCACATCTCTCAAGTGAATTTAAGGGTGATGTAAATACACTGTTCATAAAATACATTAAAACCCTCTTCTATGCCATGCTGTGGCAGCTCCAGTGTCTCTCTCCTTCACCGCCCCCTCTCGCAAGAACTTCTCTTCCCTTCTAACTGTAGCTGCTAGGACTCTCTTTCATCCCATCTTGTCCATCCTCAGCACTTCAGGTTGTGCCTTTTTCTGGAAAGAATGCTACATCATTAGGAGGGGAAAGAAAGAGCGATATTGGACTTGCACATAGCAGGTTAGTTTTGGCAGTCTGGAAGAGGTTAGTCCTGAATGACTCCCAAGTTAATAGTTTTTGCACCATCACATAAGCATAACGGGAAAAATAATGCCTACTCCCTGGGATTGTTGGGAGCATTAAACAAGACCTGTATGTGTCACTGTAAACCTTCCACAGTACCTGGTGTCATTGACCTATGCTGCACTAGTGTTAGTACCCTAAGTGCAAATTCTTTGATTTCATTCTCTCAAAAGATGTTTTATTTTCACAATAAACATGCACTTGCTTTCTTTAAAAAAAAGACACCTTTCTTTTTAAAAAAGTAATCCTCCATTATTTTATCTTTTCTTTAAAGATTTTATTTATTTGTTTTAGAGAGGGGAAGGGAGGAAGAAACATCAGTGTGTGAGATACATTCATCGCTTGCCTCTCTCATGCTTCCAACCTGGGATCTGGCCTACAGCCCAGGCATGTGCCCTGACTGGGAATCAAACTGGCGAACTTTCAGTTTGCAGGATGGTGCTCAATCCATTGAGCCACACTAGCCAGGGCTAAAAATAAATTTCTTAAGGTAAAAGCAGATTGATGTCCTCCTAACAAAAGAGCCAATACAAGTGTCTAAGAGAAGTTTTAGATGCATTGTTAAGAAGTTTTTTGGTGTCAGCCATGCACATAGCACAGTTTAGAGTAGTGAAAAATCTGTGCTAATTTTACCACACATTTAAAAATAATTTTAGTTACCATGTGAATTTATTGAGTATACATAGTACCTTTGGTGAGCAATTGATTTAAAGGGGCCAGATTCAGAATTGTTTCTTATGTAAAATTCAATGATAAAAATCTGAGTGCTATTCTTTACATTGAAAAAGGGATTTTTTAAAAAATAAAATCACTGATTTTATGAGTATTGCTGATTATCATAATAGACAGAGTAGAAAACCTGTTCAATTCTATATTAGTTCTCTATTTTCGCAAAACAAATTAGTCTAAAATCTGGTTAAAACAACAGACATTTCTTTGTTCATAATTTCTGTGGGTCAGGTATATGGGAGCGGCTAAACTGGGTGGTTCTGGCTCGAATTCTCCTTTGCAGTCAGACTACCAACTAGGGTTTCTATCATCTGAAGGCTTGACTGGGGCTGGGAATCTGCTTTCAGGATGGCTCATTCTCATATGGCTGCTAGCAGGAGGCCTCAGTTCCTCACAGTACAGACCCCTCAGGGATGCTTGTGGGTCCTCATGACATGGCAGCTGGCTTCTACCAGATGGAGTGATCTGAGAGAGTGAGGGAAAAGCCACGCTGCCTTTTATGTTCTAACCTTGGAGGTCATGCCCTGTCACTTCTACACATTCTATTTGCTAGAAGTAAATTGCTAAGCACAGCCCACAATGAAGGGAAGGACAATTAGACTCCACTTTTTTGACAAGATGAGTATCAGAGAAATTTGTGGACATATCGTATAATGAGTACAAGTTATTTAACATAAATTGCATTTTTAGTATTTATGTTCCAAACAAAATATGTTTTTCCACAATAGGGATCTCTATTTATATTATTGGGTTCTCAGAACATAGTACATAAATCTTTTTATTGATTAGGAAGAAATTGAGTTCAGAAGCATAAGTACCTTCTTTCAGGTATAGACAAGTTCAGTGTCCAAATTTAGACTTGGATCTAGATTTTCTGATACATGAGGTCTGTCCTGAAAAAGTCCAATCATTGTTAATGTAATGAGAATAGCTTGCATGATATTGATGTAACTGGGCAGCCAAGGAGAGTAGACTGGAATGCACATGCATGAACAATGACAACTTCATCATACTAGCCATTGAGTGAGCATGTGTACTGTGTGGCCATCATATTCAAAATGACTGAGCAAGTAGAGCAATGAATCTACATCAGATTTTGCGTTGTGTCAACATTCCTCTGTGGAAACTACCCATAGATTCAAAAGGCCACAGCTATGGGAAACTAGTAATTGGCAGCTTCATTATGACAACGTGCCCACTCATGCGTCATATGTCTCATGCAGAATTTCTTGGCGAAACATCAAATCACCCAGGTGATTCAGCCCCTCTATAGCCCAGATTTGGTGCCCTGTGACTTCTGGCTTTTTCTAAAACTAAAGTCACCTTTGAAAGGGAGGATATTTCAGACCATCAATGAGATTCAGGAAAATATGATGGAATGGCTGATGGCGACTGGGAGAACTCTGTGAGGTCCCAAGGTGCCTACTTTGAAGGGGACTGAGGTACGATTGTCCTGTGTACAGTATTTCTTGTATCTTGTATCTTCTTCAATAAATGTCTCTATTTTTCATAGTACATGGCTGGATACCTTCTGGACAGACCTGGTATAATTCTGTGTGCCATCATCTCACATCTAAATAATGATAGTAAAAACCTGACTCCTTTGCTATACTGTAATTGGCTTTTCCAACTTTTGTCTACTTACATGATCTCAAACATCTGGGTTTAAGTTGGAAACACCTCATTAAAAACCTAGATGTTTCCAAATATAGTTTAAAAAAAGCTATTTAAACTCGTTGGTAAATAAGTAATTCTACATGCTGAATGGCTATTCTGTTAAAGACTTAACTCTCCAATGTATGTTATTTTATGTGGAAAGTTTCTAACGTAATCAAATGTTAAATTGGAAGTTTGGACTGAGGCAACAAGACATCACAGATAGCACCTAGCAAGATGAGGTGAGACAAGGCACTGAGATGCAAAGACTGAAAGAAAATGTCTAGAAACTAATTTCACTACTTCTGTGACCCTCTTCCAGGGTCCCCTCACCCAGGTTAGTCAGTGGGAAGAAGAGGAGGGTTTTTGATTAAAGCAATCAAGCAAGGAAGAGTTTCAGTGAGACAGCTTAAGGTCGTTAAGTGTCCTCTCAGGCAGAAGAAACAAAGAATGGTCCCTGGCTCCTGATTATAAGACATGACCTAAGAAAACTAGAAAAATCTTGGAGGGATTGAACAAAAAAGAAAAAAAATAAGAGAAAAAACTCATGGACATGGATAACAGTGTGGTGATTGCCCCGGGGCAAAAGGGGTGGGAGGAGGAGAAAGAAGGTAAAAGGGAGATAAATGGTCATGGAAGGAGACTTGACTTGCGGTGGGGAACACACAGTACAGTGTAAAGATGATGTGCTGTGAAACTGTGACCTGAAAGCTATATAGTTTTGTTCACCAATGTCACCCCTATAAATTCAATAACAAGGGAAAAAAAATCATGGAGATTTTCTAAAGTTTTCTCTAGGAACAGTAAAATAGTAATCCCACAGAACAGGTTTAAAGGGGTAGTGAAAAGTGAAAATAAAGAAGCTTTTATGGTTAACTAGTCTATTTAAAATATATCATAGGCATTTCCTGCCTTTTAAACAGTGCACAGTGAGTTATTAAAAAGGGTTAATTTGCCTTTAATATTATCATGGGCAATGCAATAATGAAAAAAACTTGAGCTCATATACAACACTGTTTTAAAAAATAATCAATATAGTGATTTCCCCAAGGTTTATGGTGATATATGAGGTAGTCACTCCAAAGTCACCATTCTTATAAATTTATTTCCAATTTTCCTGCCACTTTATTTGGTTTGGTATTGTTAGTTGTCACTTCTCACTTTTTTCTGCATGCCTTTCTATTTCATTTTCTTTCTCCTTTTAATTGATAGTTGGTGGGGAGATAAACTTGTTGGAACTGTGAATTAAATAAAATTAAATAAGACCATGATCTTGTTTTTCTTTGCTTGTTCACCAAAGTTCTACAGAGAAGGTTGATGGGAAACTGGCTTATGGATACACAGTTTTGACTCAACTTATGTATTAGGTAAATCACAGAGACAAGTACACATTAGGTAGTCACCAATATTAAGTATTTGTTGAAGAAATTTGCCTTTATTTTTAACAGGATTTTTCTCTACGTGGTTTTTATAAATTAGTTGATACATCAAGTGCATGTTGCATGCCTATAATGTGTCAGATGCTGAACTTGGATCACTTAATGCTAGCATGAATTGAGCTATTTATTCAACTGCTTCTATTCAATTTCCTCTGCTTAATCATAAACACTGTTTCTTGTAATTGGAACCAAAAATGGATTTTCCATGCTATTTATTGTTTATTTATTTATTTGAGAGATTTATTTCTTTTTCCACTTATTTATGCATTCATTGATTGTTTCTTGTATGTGCCTTAACCAGGGATCAAATCCTCAACCTTGGCATATCAGGACGATGCTCTAACCAACTGAGCTACCCAGCCAGGGCTGGATTTTTCATGTCTTTTAAGAAAGGCCAATCTCTTATGCCACTTAAACAGATGAAGAAGCAATGAATTAAGTACCAGATGGAGAATGAATTCTAATCGCACAAATGACAGAGAATTTGCTGGGTGGCCTATTAGTAATAAAACTAAACACTTTAATATAAAATTTTAATTTTCCCTATTGTTTTAATAACCATCTTCATATTGTACTTTCACAACAAATTTCTGAATGAGGTAAGACAACAACTCTGAACTCTGTTACAAGTGAGGTTAGGGAACCTACTGGCTAAAAGCTAATGGCCCAGTTGGGGCTAGAGCTCATCTTTATTCTCTGAAATCCAGTCTTTTCTCTTAAATCAGTGCTCTCAACGTCACTTCTTAGTGCCTTAATTTCTGCTTATGTAGTATTGGGTTGATGTTGATGCATTGTAAATTAAATATTTGGAGACGTGACCGAACATTCTTACAACCAATGGTTTCCTCAGAACTTGAAATGTATCATCAGTGCCTCTGTTTTGGAGCCAATACATTTCTGACTTTCTGTTCTGCTTAAGCAGAAACAGAGTTGAGATACCAGGAGTGGAACTGGAGTTCAAGACTAATTTTTGTGCATTGAGTCCTTGGCAGCAAACCTCTGCCCTTCACATACTAGGAAGCTAAGGAAAAGCCCTCAGTGGCCAGACTCCATGCTTTGGGAGGAGTTACTCTTCACCTCTGGGTCCTTATAGATATCTCTGCTGAGGCAACAGGGAAGGACTGATGCTGGCTCCAAACTCCTCTAGCTTCCAAAGTCCTGGCTTCCATGGTAGAGTGAAGCCACAGGGAGAAGAGAATTTGCCAAATAAACTGTGATCTATCCAGGCAACAAAATATTATTCAGGGCTAAAAAGAAAGAAGCTATCAAGCTATGAAAAGACATGGAGGAAACTTCACTGCATATTACTAAAGCAAAAGAAACCTATATGAAAAGGCAACATACTGTAGAATTCCAACTCTTTGACATTCTGGAAAAGGCAGAACTATGGAGCCAGTAAAAAGATGAGTAGTTGTCAGGAGCTGGGGGTAGAGGGATGAATATGTGAAGCACAGGGGAGTTTTAGGGCAGTGAAAATACTCTGTATGATACCATAATGGTGGATGCATGTCATCATACTTTGTCCAAACCCATGGAATGTACAACACCAAGAGTAAACTGCCATGTAAACTATAGACATACAGACTGTGGTGACACTGATGTGTCAATGCTGGTCCATTAGTTTTAACAGGTGCACCACTCAGGGGGATGTTGTTAATGGGGAAGGCTGTATATATGTGGGAGCAAGGGATAGATGGAAAATCTCTGTACTTCCCTCTTAATTTTCCTGTGAACCTAAAATTGCTCTAAACATATAAAATCTTTACAAAAAATGAGAGAGTTTGCCTGCCCTAGTAGTATCCCACTTTCAGAAGCTCAGATTCTACCTAAGGAGCTGTTGGGCTCCCCTTTCTGGTTAGCACAGGAAGTCAACGGACGAGCAAGCCATCGAGGCTGGAACACATTTTGGGTTTGCAGCCAACTCCTGCATTTTCCTCATTGCACATATTGTTTTGGGACAATGGTCTGATCAAATGTTTCCTAATTTTATTGTGGAATTTCTCTCTAATGAATTCTTTTCTCCCAGCTCTAAATAAAGAAGATGCTAAAAACGTGACACACTGCAGATGGGTCACCCACATCTGGGCTTTTCATTTTAAAGGCTGGTGGGGGTGGGGAAGACAGTAAAGCAAGATGTGGCTGGCTTTTCTTATAAAAGGGGTGAGTAGGAGGGGCAGGGTAAAGAGATGAGGGAGCAAGACTGAATCATCCACCATTGTTATTGAATGATAGACATATCCATTGGGACTAATTATGATAATGATCCTAGTCCATAACTGACTCAAAGACTGAGTGCTCCTCTCTATGCCAAGTTCTCAAATTTGGGCACCTGTATTGCACCTATGAAGTTGGCATTTACCAAAGAAACCATGTACAGATGGATATTTGCATATGAAAACTGGGTAATTGTGCGTGTGTGTGTGTATGATCAGGAGCTTCTGCTCACAATTATCAGCCTCTCCTTGACATGTTGGGGGCAGTTTCTGGTCTTTGGAAAACTAGCCTGAAATTCATTGGTGCAGATCTGAAGTCTGTGCATGTATGAGATATATGCCCACATTTCAGAGAGTACCTCTGATGTGTTGTTATGTATGTGTTGGCCAGGGCTGTGACTTAGTAAGAGTTCAGACCATCAAATGGAACTGGATTCAAATGCCATCTTCGCTGCAGCATTAACCAAGGTGAGTCAGTGGGTAAGAGTGGAGTTTGTTTGAGAAGTTGCAAATAACTGAATATACTTGAGTATTGGGTCTGAGTGGTATTGTAGCAGTCTCATGTAAGTCCCTAAGGAAACTGAGAGTTGGAGGAGTGACGTTAAACCTGTGCAAAGTAGAATTTGAACTAGGACTGTCCCTTTGAACTGTCTTGTGCTCTGTTATCTCCCAAGAGTGCTCACTGGGTACTTGGTGAAGATAGATGAGGTCCAAAGGACAAAGATGTCTGTCTGTCCAATGTTCTTCCCCTCAAGATTTTCCCTCTTTTGTGTATAAGCCACAGTGGGTCCCAAGGAGAAGAAATCTTTAAGCCCAGCATTAGAGGCATGTGCACAATTTTCACAGCTACTAATTCCTGTGGTCAGTACTGAGGATCATAAAGCCACGAGAGCCCGCTGGAGTGTGTCAATCTTCTACCTCATATTTGACTGTGCCTTTGGCTGACCACTTTGCCTGGAGTGCTCCTGTCTTTCCCTTTATTTTTTATGTGTTCTACACTTTTTTCAAATTCAGATCAAAGTGCACGCTTTCCTGAAAAAACTACCCCATAAGAGAGGTACTATTCCTATCTACATTATGTGAATGAGGAACTGAGCCACAGAGAGGTTAAGACTGATCAAAGATTGCAGAACCAGGAAGTGACAGAGAAGCAATGTGAATACTGGCAGCCTGACTCGAAAAACCAGTGCTCCTAACCATTACACCATGCACCTGCTCAATTAGAATAGTCTCACTTTTATATTTATAAAACAAGCTCTAAGGCCCCTTGGTAGTTTTAGACCACTTGGCCATCCTGACAAGCTCAACCTCTTGGTAGTTTTAAAGCCTGTGGTGGAGCTAGACACTCAGTGCACTCAGTGAATTTGTCACCAAGAAGATGAAGAGTTTGTCTGGATCTGGATGGATCACTACCAGCCTTATGTTGAAGGTGCATTTTGACAGTTGTATAACATTACTAGAGAAATTCAGTCAACAACTGAGAGGGATGGGGGACTGTGGGCCTTGCAGATTGTTATCAGCTGGCTACAGACAATGTACTAGGCCAAAGTAGTTCTTGGCAGAGGAGCAGCCAAGCCCAAGGGAAAAGTGACATTATTTGTGCTGCGTTGTAAGAGATGTTGCAGACCCACATACTCTTCTGCCAATTTTGGTGCAACTTTAAGATGTATTTTCTATTGCAGCTCTGGGTTTTTCCTAAAATCCTACTTGGTTTCCCACAGTCTCTTTTCCCACTCTGCAGCATGCTCCAGGAAATCAATTCACTTCTCTCACCTTTGAAAGCTGCCACCATCCTTTAGAGTTTGTTTCCTTAATACCCTCTGAAGACAGACATGAAGGGCCTTTTTATTTTTAAGGTTTCTACTGATGATGACAAAGGGAAAAAAGGATATCAGAAAAATAACAAAGATGGGGAAGCAGTAAATAGTTCAACACCTTACAAAGTCTTTATTGTCTTGATCCCTTGGATCTACTTTTAAGCTCCACCGGGGATCATGACTGGGAGCCTCCAAGGTACCTGGTCTTATCTGAAGGTTGAGCTCACTGAATCTTCTCATAGTCTTTAGATTTCTCCCTTAGTGACATTATAGGGACCATTTCCTTCACACGATTCATTCCCAGACTGAATATGCAGCCTATCTCCTGGTTTCTAGTAGGCATTTGAATTTTCTGAAGACCTCTAGAGTAAGTTACACTTACTGGGTTAGTTGACTATTGCCTCCCTGGGTCTTTTCCTGTACTCACATGAGGCCTCTATGGGCAGGAGCCATCTTTCTGCTCTTCTGACTCCCTGTTTGTTGATGGGTTCATTGCCCAGAGCCCGTGCTTGTTGTCTACACATACAATGTCTACATAGTTTATGGCTTGACTTGGGGCTTTACCATTGAAAGGCACCTAATTCTCTGATGACAAATTTACACTTGTATCCTTATCATGAACAAGGACATTTAGGGAGTTGTATTTTCCTTTTTTATTTTTTAATTTAAAAGCCATCTGCTAGTTCTATACTAGCAAAATACAGGAATAGATGAGTAGGTTAAGCTAGACTGTCTGGAGTGAGTGTCTGCTTAGAAATGGCTTACTAGGATTTGCTGTCTTGAGTAAGGAAATAAGGAATTCCTGGGGTCAAAGGAAGCCCAAAGAAAGGGGAGGAGCTACAGGAAGAGAACATAGTAATGTCATTCCTGTTTTTACATAATTCCATGTACTTGATGATTTGGTGTCAGAAAAGCAGTGAGGCACAGCTGGGAAGAGGCAAGGAAGAGGAAAGTAGGGTCAAAAGATTGAAGGAAGAAGCAGCCAGGTTGGAGAGGCAAGATTAGGGACCAAGCATCACTCATGGGCTGGGAAAGACAGCATTTCATGAGGCAAGAAAAAGGGGGAAGCAATTAAAATATGACCACATACCAAAAGGATGTCAAGTGAAAGCCAAGAGCCGTGTGAAGAAAACAAGGAATATCAGTCCCAAGATTTACTCCTCTCTCAGTATGGGTGGCCTTTCCTGTTCTCTTGTCTGCACTTCCTCAAGCAGTTGTGAATGATGAGGCCACCCAACAGAGACAATAAGTCCCCCAAACCTTGCTATTGTTACAGTCTTTTCCAGCTAAGAGATTTCTTGACAATAGGGGGCAGAGGGTTGTAGGAACCGTTCCCAGCAGACCACCATGAGCTTTCCTTGGAAGAAGCTGCTTTGGAGAGATACAAGACTTAGAGCAGATTATGATAATAATCATCATCATTTGGCAATCATGGAGGATTGCATATATAACACTAAAACTCTTACAGTGCTGATGATTTATTTTATGGGAAATTGGCGTTGATTCAGAAGACAGTGATTCTAAGCATTCTGCAGTCAATTCTAAATCTGTAATTTCAACAATTTAACATACATGCCCACTAAAAATTATGTCAAGACTATAGTAAATGAAATAATAATAATAATAATAATAATATCATAATTTGAATGTGAATTTATTATCTGCTCAGCACAGAGTCTTTAGTCCATGAAGCGCATTAACATTTCTATTGTACAGATGATAACATGGTAATGCAATACAATGAGACACTTTGTAGGTTTCTCATTAGTATCATGAGATGTCCATTAAATATATGTAAGACCAGTTAAGTGTTTCTCTAGTGCCTTTTCACTTAATAAGGTCTATATTTTAAGTCGGTCCATTTATGCCTCATTAGGACTGACATCTTCCTCAGGGTCCTTCCTTGAGGGATTCTGATATATGGTCTCCTGGTCTTCTCCTTAGCCAGTCTCCTTCTTTTTAACATGGAAGCCCTATCCCTTATTTCAAGGTCTAAATTAGTCTTCATGTTGCTTTAGGTGCCTTGTACCTCATAACTTGTTTTGGATGTGTGGTCCAGCTCTGACTAGCTACCAGATTCTTTTTCCTGAGTATCTCCACCTAGAGTCCCTGGACCTTCAACTCAGAATGCTACCTTTTAATTCTCTTCTTACCCAATCAAAAAGCTGGGTGCTTACTTCTCTCTGAGCAAGATGATCTCTAACATTGAATCCTGTGGGGAGGTCCATGGAAGTTGCTTTTTAGAAATTTTATTTTAGAATATTGTGATATGTATATAGTTTAAAATGCAAACAAAACTCTTACTAGTGTTAATAAGATTCAACCCCACCCTCCACTTTCAATTCTTGATACCTTGAAGCAAACATTTTCCACTTTCAGATGTTTCTTCTTCTGTATTTTTTATATGTTTATGTCTCTATAATCTGATTTTCAGCTTCTATACTACTTACTGACTTTCTTATATGAAAAATAACTATCTTTTTGCACTTACAACAAACTCACACTCTCACACAGAGCATATTCTTTCTGTCCTCTAATTTTCCTAATTTCATTATGTATCGGCTATCTACTATCGCATAACAAATTACTGTAGAAGTTAGTGCCACCCTATAATAAGCATTTATTATCCCACAGATTTTATGGGTCAGGAATTTGGGGGTTCTGGAGCTGAAGTATCTGATTTCAAGGCCACTCATATGGATAGTCCTTTGGTGTTTTTTGGTGGCCAGATACCTCGTTCTTCTCTATTTGGGCCTTTCTACAGGTTGCAGCATCCTCATAACATGACAAGCAGCTTCCCCAAGAATGAGTGCTCTAGGAAAGTGTAAGCCAAAGGTCTAATGTCTTTTGTGATCTAGCCCCAGAAGCCATACACTGTCACTTCTAGTTCCTTCTATTCATTAAAAGTGAACCACTAAGGGAAGATAATTATTAAGAGAAGGAAGGTCAAATAATTTGTGGATATATTTTAAGATCACCTCAAATTCTTCAAAATTTTTGATTAAATAATACATGGGTGGGCAAAAGTAGGTTTACAGTTGTTAGTATGTGAAACAGTTTATTCTTGTATCATTATTTATTAATTATTGTATTATTTTCCACATGAACAACTGTAAATCTACTTTTGCTGAACCCCTGTATCCTTTGATTATATTATTGTGACTATTGTATTAGTCTTGTATTTTTGCTGTAACAAAGTACCACAAACTTAGTGGCTTCAAACAATATGGATTTATTTTATCACAGTTCTAGAAGTCAGAAGTCTAAAAAGTCTGAAATGGATCCTCCTGGGCTACAGTCAAGGTGTTGTCAGAGCTGTATCCCTTCTGGAGTCTCTAGAGAAGATGTTCTGGCCTTTTTCAGCTTTTAGATGCACCTGCAGTCCTCAGCTTGTAGGCTCTTTTCATTTAGAGAGCCTGCAATGATTGGGTAGAATCTTTACTCATGTTGTAGCACTCTGACTTCTGCTTCCCTCGTATCTCCTTCTCTGACTCTGCCCCTCTGCCCTGCTCTCTCACTTGTGATTACACTGGAACCAGCCACATCATCCAAGATAATCTCCCCATTTCAAGATTAATTCAATCACATCTGCAAGTCCCTTTTGTCATGCAGACAACATTCACAGGTTCCAAAGGTTAGGACATAAACATCTTTGGTGGCCATTCTCCCTAATCCAACTATGTCAATAGTGCTCTCTTTATTATACTATAATGTGTGTTATAATAAATCACAATTATAGGTCCTTTCTGTATAATTTTAATTTTCTTTGGAGAAAATAACCACCACTTTTCTACCATCTACTTATTTTTTAAAAATATTATCATTAATTTACCCCTAAGCTGTCTGATAGAGCTGACAATCTTCTTTTAATTCCTAATCACTCCAAATCTTCTTTTAGCTTTATCTTTATTTTCTTGGCACCACTCTTCAAAACCACTCTGACTTCTCCAATTTGGAATTTTGCTCATTCTGGACACGGCATAGCTATTTTCTAGGGAATTCTCTTCACTGTCACCCTGGGATGTTCTTCGGTTTTGTTTCCAAGATATTGTGTTCTTTTTCTTATTTGGCTTATTCTCCCATTTTACTGAACCGTATCTCTCAGTGGCCGCCTAAGCAAGAATACACATGGGGGTGCTAAAAGCTCTCCAACTGGCATTCCAGGACACTGTGGCCTGGAGACTGGCATTTATGGAGACTTCATCAGTAGGCTCCTTGCCTTCTGCCCTCCAGTTGACTTTGGTCCATGGTAATTATGAAAGTCAAGTGGGAGGAAAAGGAAGTCGTATGTATTCCCCAGTCTATTCTTGTTGAGCTGTGAGTTGGTGGTGACCACAGCTACTGTCAGGTGGTTGACTCCTATGGTTGCAGCTGTCTCTCCAGGTTCAGGAGTGATTCCTCTTTTTGTGCCTTCAGCACTTAGCTTTGTAACAGCTCCCTGTTCCTGCCGGCTTTGGGTACTTACAGTACCATTCCTGGATGGATTCCTTTAACCCCAACCATACATTTGTAAATAGCTACAATATCTTCAGTCTGAGTGAGTCCTCTGCACATTGAATGAAACAAGTACATTTCTTATCCATTTTTGAAAATGTCTTTATTCTACCCCCACTTTTGAGTAGAGAATTTTAGGTTGAAGTTCATTTTTCTTTGACACTTCAGGGACATTCTGCCTTTCAGCTTTCAGTGTCACTTTGGATGACATGAGTGTGATCTTGATTTCTGACCCTTCGCATGTGACTTGGTTTTGCTCTCAGGAACACCTGAGGACCTTGTCTTTATCCCCGGTACTCAAAACTGTCGTGATGAAGTGCCTTAACACACATTTTATTTTGTTTTATTTATAGTGCTGTCCATTCAGCGCCCCTTTTAATCTGGATAGTTCTTGACAGTCTCATTATGTTGCTTTTCTGATACTTTTCTCCCTCCCTTTTGGTTTCTCTCTCTCTTTTGAACTTTTTCAGTTGAAAGAAAAATCTCATGGAGAAATCATTAATTCTCTTAAGTTTCCTCTTCTATTTTCAACTCTTTTTTGTTTGGTGTTCCAAGAGACTTTACCATCTAATCCATTTCATTTTTTATTTGCCTATCATAGTTTTATACACTCAGTTTCCTTTCATGAGTGCAACATATGTAATAGTACCTGCTTTTGTCTCTTCATGGTTGGGAATTTTCTCATTCAGAATTGCCATTTTATCTTTAAGAATAAGACACCAAATTTGTGACTGCAAGCTCTGTTTGCACGAGTGGGGCTTGTTAACTGTTGGATTTCATCTGGGTGATCTCTCTGCCAGTCTCTGCAGGTCTTTTCTCTCAGCTTAGTCAGTCCCCTCAGTGCAGCATGCTTTAGTTCACTGCTGTCCAGCGGAATCTGTGGTGATGGAAACATCCAAATGGTAGCCACTAGTCACATGTGGCTACTGGGTACTAACAATGTGGCTACTGCGAGTAAAAAAAAATAAAGTTTTAATTTTATTGAATTTTACTTAATTTAAGCTTAAATAGCTATCATATCAAACAGCTTCACTCTAATCTTTTACCTTGCTACCAATCTTCTCCCATTCAAGGTGGAGGAAAATGAGGGTCTTTCATGTTCAGAGTGCAGTCTTTCACCTGAATTTCCTTTTTGCAATAAAGCTCTCATTGTGCCTTTACCTATTTGGAGTCCAAAACCTATCTTGTTCAACCTCTCTAAACTTCCAGTCTTTTGAGGCAATAGGGAAAGGATAATTACCTGAAGTTGGGTTCAGAGTCCGGGGATGTAAATGCTCCTTACAAAGAAACACCTAGGTCTTTCCAGGATTCTTCAGGGGGAATCAGGTAGTTTTTGTGGCTTACTCTGCTGAAGGCTTAAGCTTTCTGTGGGTCTACAGAGTCGGCTGCAATCTACCTTCCAGCTCGCAGCTTTTGTTGACATCAATTATGTGCTGTCATCTCCTCTCTAAGTCTCTTTGTTCATGTGGGTTTGAGCCACATTTTATTTCTTGCCTGCATTTTAGTGAGGTTTCAGCAGGGAGAGAAGAATGGGTGTGTCAACACCTCCATACTGGCCGCTGATTACTTGGTCCAACTTTTCTGCCAAAAGCATGGGGTTGTTTATTTTTCCTACAGATTTTTTTGATGTTTTAAAATGGAGCTATTGTACTAGTTGCCATTACATTACTTACTTTAGTAAGTTGTGAGCTATCTGGTCAGATAGCCGGAGTGTGTTGCTCTATTTTTATGGCACTATCCTCAGACTTCATCTAGTGGCTCTAACAAGATAATCTAGGGTATTTGTTTAACAGAAACGTCTGTCTCACTTGTCTGCTCATACAAGTGAAACCATGCTTATAAAAAGACTCTTCCTAACTGCAGAAAACGGAATTGCTTCCAAGATTCTTTTCTCAATTATTGTTTTTCCCTGAGAATCTCTGGGGATGTTCACAGGTGTCCAGAAATCAGTTCTGGTCATTTATGAACTTATTGCTGGCCAAGTCAAGACCACACAATAGCTCCAGGCAGGAAATTTCCACTAGGGTTTCGCTCTGCAGTTAAAATCTTTCTTCCACAGCTGGTGCAGAGAGTGGTGACATTGTTGGTGAAAACAGGCTCGCCTTCGCCCTCTCCTAAAGGTAGAGAAACTGGGGCATCCCTCTTAGCCCCCAAATCAGTCACACTCAGGAGGTGAGAGACAAGTTCCAAGTTAAAGCACTTGTGACTGGAAGTTCTCGGATCTTTCTGCATTAAGACTTACCTGGTATCCTGGTGTGGCTGAGCTTTGACTTTCCAGGTGAAGCCCTGATAGACCTGTAGGGATGGGGCTCTTACCAGGCAGTGACCCCTACATGCTCTCAGTAGATCTTTATCAACCTGTCCAAGTAATGTCTCCACAGTAAGATAGAGCACTCCCTTCCCAAATTCTACATTATATCATCAGGAATTGTGCAACAAAACTGCCTAGACTGAATATAGTCTGGCTCTATCAACTCATACAGTACTTATGCCTCCACCCCAGCATTTACCTTCCTCTCACTCTTCACTGAGTTCCCTCTCTGAGACCCCGTGCTCTCTACCCAGCTTCAACCTGGGACTGCTACCGATTATTGGACATGCTTCTATATTCCAGAAATTCAAGGGACATCAGAGTCCAACTGACCTTGTCCACCATGGAGCTCCTTAATAGTTTCTACATGGATATCTAAGTATGAATAGACTAAGGGAAGACTCCCTTATTCCCAGCCCCTCTGACCCAATGCCACCAGCCAGATGTGTCCCACTGGTAAGTCCAACTGAGTATCTAAGGCAATGGTCTCCAAAGTGAGCTCCATAAGCTGATATGATAATTAAAGAATAGAATTTATATTTATTTTTAATCTTATGTTTTAAAATTTTCTGCATGCATATGTAAACAAACACACATAAATGTTATAATACCTGGTCAAAGGTTTTTCCCAATGGGGTACAGTTTTATTAAAGTAGGCAAATCAGTAGTGTTCACAATATGGACTTGGGGGACCCAGAGGCCCTAGACACTTCATTATGTTAGTGTATTTAATAATTTACATTTGAAGGTCACTGTGATACAGTTTTGTGTGGATATTATGCTGTTTACCCTTTCATATTTATCAATAGGATGGCAAAACTATTTTGCATTCAACTTTCAGAAAATTTACACAATGTTTGTCAACCAAGAATTTTAGGTACGTAAAACAACATTAAAATTTAAAACATAGCATTTAAACTTATGCTATTTTTACTATTGATACCTAAATCTCACTACCTGCACTGAGATAAATTTTCAGTATTTTTTCAACTTGTGAAACAACTGTTTCCTTTATGTTTCTTTATACTTACTGTGTGGTTAATTCTTTTCAGTATCAGAAAGCCTAGATGTTTATCATTTCCTCTTTGAATTAAAGCTTCAAAAAATTGGGACAACCCTGACAAATGAACCCATTCATCACAGTAAATGGAACTCTATCGATATCGAGGTCCACTTGTGTACTGCTGAGCAGAGGTTGCTGACGTACCAGACTCTGGGGCTAGTTTACCGGTGTAGAATCTTGTGAAGTCACTTGGAAGCATACAAGAACTGATTAAGTAGAACAAACACTGAGCCACAGTATCACTATGACAAAAGAATGTGTGTGGAAAGAATGGGAAGGGCTTGATTTTGTTAGTTACATAATACCTTAAAGTCAATGACTTATGCCATCAAGGACGAAATTCAGAGTTTCTTCTGTCTAGAAGTGGTGTGTTTCATTCCTTACCAGCTTCTAAGAGAGCCCCCAGGAATCCCCACATCCTGAGACTCAGACCTTGTGTTGTCCCCTTCCACACTGGACCGCAGGTGATCTGTGTGAGCAAGACAGAATGTGGCAAAAGTGATAGTGTGCCACATCCAAGATTAGGTTCTAAAAGACACTGTGAATTTTGTCTTGTTTGTTCTTCCTCATTTTTTTTTCTTTCTCAGGCCATCTATTCCAGGGGAACCAGGTAGCCATGTCACAAGTAGCCTTGTGTCAAAGCTGTGCTAACCACAGGTATACCAGGTAAGACACATGCCCTCTTTTTAAAATAATTCAGTCTCATGGGAGAAGCAAAATGTTCTCAAGCAAATGCAGTGCACTCTACTAGATACTATAGCACTGGAATGGGCTAACCATCCACTGAGTCTTAGGGAAGCCATGCTTCAGCTCTGCTTTTCTGGAGAATTGCCTTTTGAATGGGAAAAGAAGAACATAGATGACCTTGAGGCAAATGAAGAAATGGGAGGACAAAGGGTTCCTTTCAAGCAGACACCTGGGTATACAAAGGCAGGGAATTGGGTTCAATGAATATTTATTGTGAATAAAAGAAGTTATTGAAACTTTTTCTCATGACCTCCCTTTGAAAAAAAATAAACGATGTGTGAGAGAAAAATGTCTGCCCTCTGAATTCATGTATGTTACCAAGACTTGAAACCATGAGATCACTTGAAACTCTTAAACTGATGCTGTTCAATATGGTAGCCACTAGATACATGTAGCCATCTGTTCTTGAAGCCTGGCTAGTCCTAACTGAATGTGATGTAAATATAAAGTACACATGCAAACTTGAAAACTCAACCCTAAAAAAGGTAAAGTATTCAATGAGTTACTTTTTATATTGCTTGCATGTTGAAATGACAGTTTTGATAATTTGGGTTATATAAAATGCATTATAAAATTGATTTCATGCTTCTTTTCATGTTTTTAAAAGGTGGTGCCAAGTTGAAGTTTCTCTGTGTGGTCTTTGAGGCTCCCATTATCTTCCTTTTGGACAGCCCTGGTTTTAAAGCTGCTTCTGCAATAGCATCAGAGAAGCTCTGACATTAGCACTGTCAATGAGAAAGAAGGACTGTGTTCAAGAGATGCAGAGAGGACCATGGCAGATGTACTCTCCCTACACTCACTCTGTGCTGATAAGGTCTAGTGTGAGGCCTGGGGAAAGCTTATCTGGAGATGAGGTGGTTTCAAGGCTCAAAATCCAGAGGGTTTTGTGTGGGCTGAGCAGTCCTATGACATGTGGTGTTGACATGCATTCTTGGAGAATAGTGTGTGATAATGCTTTAATTATCTGCATCTGAAGCTTTTTAGTTCAGAATGCTCTGGAGCATCTGCTTTTCTTTTGCTTCCAATATTATAGCATGGATGGGAGGGGGAGAGAAAAGGTCCATCTTCTTTGGAGGAGTTGAATATCTTCCTGGACATATTCCACTTGCTCTTCTGGAGTTTCTGAGATTATAGCAAGTGTCTATCACTCTGTAGAATTCAGATTCTTGCTAGGTAACTTCTGGGGTAACCCATGTCTTTTTGACTTGTGAAAGACTAGAACTGGGTTTTGCTGGGCTGGCAGAGACAATAGTGACTTCCTAGGCCTAAAGACTCTACCCACTGTCCCGTACCTCAGAACTGACAAAGTTAACTGGTGGAGGTCACCTGGGCACTTGATTATGCTCTGCAATGGGCATAAATTGATTTTATCCCAATCTCTGGCACAGTTTGCTATGGGACCTTGCCAAAGTATCTCTCTGTGTCTTTATAATCTTATCGGTTAACCAGTTTCCGGATCTGAATAGCCAGAGTGCTCTGCAGATTTACTTCACAACATTTTTTAAGTGCAATGTCAATAAGAACATTATGCTTTTTCAGATAGAGGGCACTTTGAGGAAGAATAATCGATGGTATTCCAGGACCTCTCTGTGAAACTGAAATATTAATAGAAGAGGACATTGCTTAATTCTGGGAATGTTGCAAGGGGTAGAAAAGAACTCCAGGTCACAGGATCTCTCTTGTCCCCTGCATCTCATCCCAGACAGCTAAAGAGTATGTGGTCTGTCCTAGTTCCACACAGCACATCCAGGTGCGCTGTCTCTCCTACTGTGAAGACATATGTAGAGTTGTAGGGAATAACTGTTGCAGGCTGTTAGGGCTGCCATAACAAAGTATCATTTCTTGGGTGGCTTAAACAACAGGGATGCATTGCCTCACAGTTCTGGAAGCTGGAAGACTGAAATCAAGGTGTAGACAGGATTAGTCCCTCTGAGGGCCATGAGGAGAATCTGTTCCAAGCCTCTCCCCTAGTTCTGGGTGGTTTGGTGTTCCAGAGATCTCCCAGATCTCTGTCTTCATCTTCACCTGAGATTCTCCCTTTGGGTATGTGCCTATGTCCGAACTTTCCCTTTTTAGGAAACACCAATCATGTTGGATTTTGGCCCACCCTAATGACCTCATTTTAACTTGATTGCCTTATAAAGACTACCCATCTCCAAATAAGGTCACATTCTGAGATACTAGAGTTAGGACTTCCACATGTGAACTTTCAGGGAACACAATTCAACCCATAATAAACTCTATTCAAGGTTAGTATTGATTTTTTTTTGCTTTATGTTATTTTTATGTACACATAGTGGGTTTGATTAACTTCCCTTTGTTGAAGGATGAGTGTGAACTGACCTTACTTTTCTATAACTGTTGCCATTTGTGTTCTCTCAGGTGTCCCTCCTGCTCTGTGTCCCGTTTCCTTAAGCACATTTTACTTTGATTCCTCAACATTTTGTTTATTAAAATGGCCTCATTTGGACTTTGTTTTTGGTGGTGTGATAGGTATGGTAGATTCCTTACAGAACTCCCCCCACCTGAAACAACTAAAATGTTGATTTTAAAAAGAAACATCTTTTTAAATGCACAACTGAGCTGGAATGGAAGAAAGAAATCATCAGAGTTTTTTTTTTCTCAAAGACAAATTTTCCCTGTTATTTTTAATTTTTATTTATTGTATTTTAGACAGTGGAAGGGAGAGAGAAAGAGAGGGAGAGAAACATCAATGTGTGGCTGCCTCTCACGTACCCCCTACTGGGGACCTGGCCCGAAACCCAGGCATGTGCCCTGACTGGGAATTGAACTGGTGACCCTGCGGTTCACAGGCCAACACTCAATCCATTGAGCCACACCAGCCAGGGCAGAGTTTTTTTCTTAAGAAAACTTTTTTATTTTAGAATAATTTTAGGTTTACAGAAATTTGCAAAAATAGTAGAGTTTCAGTTTTGGTTTTCCCTAAAGTTATCATCTTACATCCCTATGGTTCATTTGTCAAAACTAAGATAATATCATAGGTACATTACTATCAGGTAAACTTCAGGCTTTATACAGAGTTCACCAGTTTTTCTCGTCCCATAATCCAGTCCAGGGTACCACAGTGCATTTAGTTGTCATGCCACTCCCTGCCTCTACCCCCACTTATTAAGCTCAGAGCCCAAGAAGCTACAGGCCCCATTAGAATAATTTAAAATAATCTTCACTGATTAGGGACAAGGAAAGGGACAACTAGAAAATGTGTCTGTCACAACCCTAGGGTAGAGAAAAAGAGAAATTTTCTTATGAGATCTGTAATGAAAAGCCAACCTTTACATCAGTTTTTAGTCTAAATTCACATTATCTGTGTGGGCTGAAAAAACTTCACACATAAAAATGTAATTTTAAAAAATCCTGGGTTAAAATCACCACTAGGTATAGTCAGTATTATATTTAATATTTATTAGTATTTATTTAGTATTCTATTTAATATTTATGTGGTATAGAATAGTCCATATGTATATTATTTATATAGCATAAATAGTCTAAAACCAAAAAAAATGACAAGTGAAATTTTTCAAAATCAATGATCAAACAGGCTGAAGAAATTGAGAAACTTAAACCAGAAGACTGATCCTAACATATCACTCAGTCTGTCCTGTGAGACAAAGGTTTGGAAAATATGAAAGAAAGGTTAAGAGAAATAAGAACAAAATGAGAAAGTCGGCCAGTACTGTCTAAGAGAAACTTCTCTGCTAATGGAAATGTTCTCAGGAGCCACATGTTGCAAGTGACTGCTCGACTGGACATCACAGTTCTAACCGTGTCGCAGTCAGTGTACCAGAAGGTGGTAGTTACAATGGTAAAGAAGTACATGCAATGAGATAATGGTTGAGGATTTTCCCTTACTGAGAGACACCAATATTTATTCTAGAAATTTCCCCCAAATTTAAGCAAGAACTATGTACCATGGTCCATCGTAGGCAAACTGCAGGATACCAAAGGAAAAAAAAGAAGGCTTGTACAGAGGAAGTAGCCAGTGGGAAAAGCCAGATAATCCACAAAGGAATGCTGATTAGACGGATGGCCGCTCCTCTCAGCACTGGTAGAAACTGACTGCTGGACAAAGGAACATTATCCTCAGTGTCTTCAGAGGACGCCTGTTGATTTACTGCACTTTCTCCAGTGAAACCACCCTTTAAGGATGAGGATAAAGTAACGACATTACAGACAAACCATATCTGACAGAGTTTACCAAGGAAAGACCTCCACCAAAGGAAATTCTGAAAGATTATTTTAGGCAGAAGGAAAATTATTACAGATGAGAGGTCCAAGATCCAAATAGGAATGATGAGCAAAGATGCTGATAAGTTTAAATAAAGACTTTAGAACCATGAAATGATGTCCAGTTTCTATGGGAAATTAGGTTAACTAAATTAAAATGTTACAGAACAACAGCATGTAAGATGGGAGAGGCTTGATTAGAGAGAGTGAGAGATATAGACCATTATCTTATTGGAGCTGAAAAACAGACCACTTTTAAATTTCAAACATCTATAGGCTAAAAGTAAAATAGAAAAAGAAAACAATAATAACCCATCCAAGGGATACAGCGTACTTGGATAGCACAATTAGCAACCTTGATCAAAGGGACCTACTTAAAACATGCACCTCACTGTAGGAGAAAATACCTTGTTTTCAAATAGATGGGATATTACTGCAGATTGCTTCAGTTAGGCTCCAGAAATGGATTACAAAAGTCTACTCACCCATAATGTGGTCTCAGGCACAAATACATTTAGAAATAATATAGTGAATAAAATCTAGAAAAACCCCATTCATTTGGAAATTAAATATATATACCTAACATACATACATGATTCCAAAAAAAACCCTATAGGTCAAAGAAGACATACCAATGAAAAATTTAAAATATCTAGGACTGAATAATGAACACACTGTAAATCAAAACTTGGGAATGCAATTAAACCAATACTTGGAAAGTTAATTTTTACATTAGAAAAGCAGGAAGGATCAAAACTATGGAGCTAAGCATCAAACTTAAGACATAAGAAAAAGAACAGCAGAATGAAACTCCCAAAATGGTAGGAAAAAAATCCCAGATATCTATTAATATGACATGGTTATTATCCTCCTTTATTCAACCAATACTTACTGGGCACTTGGTACATAAAAGGAAACCACAAAGTCCCTTCACCCTCAAGGATCCCTTTTGGTGGGAAACCAGACAGTATATAAAAAAAGAATGAATGAATGAATAGCATAATTTCAAGTAGCAAGAAGTATATTAAAGATGAAGAACATACAGCAGAGGAAAGGAGTAGAGGGTGAGTTAGTGGTGGGGAGTTGGTTGTGGCTATTTTAGACTTCAGGATTTCTTCCAAGGACAGGAACACATGTAGCCATTAGGAAATGGAAAAACCCCACATCCTAAATAATAGAATAATAGTGGGTTTCTAGCCTGATGCCTCTGTGTGTGACCCTTTGTAGCTGGGCCAGGGCTATGGGGAGGGAAGTTGACAACATGGGCAACAGAATGAGACAGGTAGATAATGACTCTGCAGGACTTTGGCTCCAGAAACTCTTTCAGAGCCCTCTCCCTAATTCCTTCCCTGCTGCAGACCCATGTCCTCATGTTGCCCCTGGCTGTCCTGACTGCTTGGCCATCCCACCACCCTTTGTTGGAAGCCCTTCACACTCTGACTGTTGCCCCTCCACCTGCTTCTGTCAGGCTGTGTCCAGCTTCTCCAGGAGCCTTGAGGAATGGATGGAATATCAGAAGGGTAGTCATAGCATTAGGTTCTGAGTCCAGCTTTGTGACATTGGCTAAGTCACCTGCTAGGCCTCTTTCCCCTCATCTCTCAGACATGTTGATCAGTTCAGGATCTGTAGGGGCCCTTCTAGTTCTGTGAGCCCACAATGCTGGAAATTTAACTGGTGCTAAGAAAAACCTGAAAATGCAGCAATGTGGGGAAATGCATATCCCTCCCAGAGCACATTTACATTTTTTAATTTTTATTTATTTTTTAATATATTTTTTAAATATTGTGCTATTTTTATTTTTATTTATTTTTATATTTTATTTATTTATTTTTAGAGAGGGAAGGGAGGGAGAAAGAGAGAGAGAGAAACATCAATGTGTGGTTGCTGGGGGCCGTGGCCTGCAACACAGGCATGTGCCCTGACTGGGAATCGAACCTGCGACACCTTGGTTCACAGCCCACGCTCAATCCATTGAGCTACGCCAGCCAGGGCCACATTTACATTTTTAACAATGTGTTTCTACACCTTAGCCCACAGAAGTGGAGCCCCATCAGCCTTTCAGGCAAAATGAGGAAGATAGGGAAGGGAAAGGTGATGCTGCCTTTTTGTGTAACCCGATGACCTCCCTAGAGAAAAGAAGCCACAGCATGATTGCAACAGGAAAGATCGGCAAAGACTTCACACAGAAGGTGGCATTTGAGTAGGGTTTTGAAGGACAGTAAGACTTTTATAGGGGAAAGGCCTTCTAGAATAAGGGAGTGATGTGAGCAACAAGGAGGTAGGGGAGTGGGTGGCACACATGCCCCATGCATCCCTGGGCAGGGCAGGGTAGGCAGCAGGCAGGCAAGAGTTGCCTGTAGGAAGTGTATAATAAGAGCAACCTTTGTTTTCATGCAAGGCACTGCAGTGTGATTTACATACTTTTAAAAATTCAGTCCTCAAACCAGTTCTATGAGGTTGGGTACTACCATCATCCAATTTTACAGATGATAAAACTGAGACCTAAAATAATCTCTAAAATGGTAAAGCTGGGATTTGAATGCAGGTGTAATTATAATTGACACCAGAATTAGAGAATTCAACAGAGTCAAGAGGGATGAACGAGCCAAAGGAGCAAGCTAGGAACTTGGGGTGGGAGAGTCAGCAGATGTGAAGAAATGCTGGGTCTGTGCGTGATGTGACCAGTGAAGTCATGAGTTGGCTGACTTTGGCGGTTTGGTGCCTGTTTAGGAGTGAAAATGTTCATAATGGAAGTTCTGCTTGACAGATGATGATGGCTCTGGAGGGAATCATGAAGGAAGACAAGTATGTACTCTGCATATTCTAAATGCAGTTACTGGGGAGAGAGGAATGTCGCCAGGCTTGTCATTCTGCCTCTCAGGCAGGCAGCTGTGGTCGGTGCAGGGGTAAGCCACTTTCTGAGAGATCAAACACACACACATATACTCGCACTCCTTGATTTGTAGCATTAGCTGACTTCATGGTGTAACTCTCCCCCATAGCTTATTTCAAGGTACCAGCATGATGTTACTAAACATGACAGGTGTGCAGTCACCTGAGAACCTCTGCAAGCAGGTCAGCATTCCCCAGGGCTATGTCATAGGTCTGGTTGAGGTGGTAGAGCGGTGGGCTCTACAGTGCATTGCTGTTCACCCCTCTATCTTCTTATCCAATGGAATGCCTCTTTTCTTCTGTGGAAGGATTTGCTGGGAGCATAAAAGGAAATGTGAAACTGACCCTAGCTGGGTAGTTCAGTTGGTTAGAGCGTCATCACCATATGCCAAGGTTGCAGGTTCAATCCCTGGTCAGGGCACATACGAGAATCAACCAATGAATACATAAGTGGAACCACAAATCAATGCCCCAATTTTTTCTCTCTTTCTCCCTCCCTCCGTCCCTCCCTCTCTCAAATCAATACATAAAAATAAATCATAAAAGAAGATGTGAGACTATCAAAAAGAACAAAAGTGAGATGCTCAAGAAATAAAAGTTGACGTGAATGAAAGAATGAACAAATAAACCTACCTCTGAGAAGATCAATCTCTCTCTCAATGTGTAGCTGTGCCAAATCTGGTGTTTCCTTCCACAGCTTAAGGATGCACCTCCAGGAACTTGGAAGAAACAATATTCCATAGTGGTCAAGAGCACAGTCCTGGATAGAGACTGCCTTGGTCCAAGTACAAGGTTTACAACTAAGTACAAAGTCTACCACTTATTTTTTATGTGACCTCAGACAAGTGCCTTAAACCACTCTCTGCTTCAGTGTCCTCATCTACAAAATGGGGATCAAGTGCTCATATTACAGGGCTGTTATTAGGGTTAAACAATCACCTGTAAAGCCCTTAGAATGGTGCCAGGCACATAGTGACTCTCAAATAATTGTTTTCATTGTCTTCATCATCATCATTTGTGATTATTACTCTCATTTGCTGGTTTTCTCTTTTCTGTGTACATGAAAGCTATAATTAGCTCATACAAGTTACAGTTTATTTGCCTAACTTAAAAATACCCCAGGTTTAAAATAACTTCTTAAGTTGAATATTCCTTAAATATAACTTCTTTCTGGGGCTCAGAGTTGGCCATCATAGCCCAGTGTTCTAAGCATTTGATATGAGCACTTGGGCAGTGAATGAGTGATTAACATTTTAGCACAGAGCATTAAGTTCAGCATCATTTAATAAATGTGCAGACATGCCCATATCTTGTGGTAGTGGGGGTCTAGAGGATAATCTGGATAAATTAAATATACTAATAATCCCCAGGCCTTATTTGGTCTCTACTTCACTGTCTTGCTCATGCTAGGCTTATGATTTTTTCTAACCTAGAACACCAGACAGATGGTTTAATATCTGGCTTGGTAGGGTTCTCCCCTCACCCCACCACTGAGTGTTTTGGAACTGCTCTAACAAGCCGCAGGCAGCTGGGAGATTTCCCACCTGGGACAGAGAGCCATTGCGCAACTGAAGGCTAACTCACTTCTGATGAAAACCCTGCTTCATTACCAAGATACCTGGAGAACACTCTCACATAAGGAAAACATGCAGCGAGCAGGTCCTGTTCAAATTAGCCAGTGTGTTTATGACACCCAGTGACTTGGTGATACCAGAAAAGACAAGTGCCATTTTTCTGGATTAGATAGAGCCAAATACAGCTAATCAGTTTCTGACATTTTCACAAGCTCTTGGGGGTGAAATAGCATGGGGTGGTGTGGTTGGGTAGAGTCATCTCCCTACTCTGTCTCAAAGGCCCTAAAATCAGGGTTCAAATTTAGGCTCATTTGTTCAACAAAATGTTTGTTGAGCCAGAGAGTTTTAGGCACTGAGGACAGTGTAATGGATAAGACAAACAAGATGCCTGCCTTCACAGATGTTACATTCTAGAAGAGACCAGAACGATAACAGATCAATATAGAATATGACCTCAGATGGTGAATTAATGAAGAAAAGGGAAGCAAAATAAAAGGGAGTGAAAGGGAATATGGAGAACTATTAGATGTGATGGTGTGGGAATGTCTGAAACCTGGATGGAGACCTGTGTGAGTGAGGAAACAGATCCCGTGAGGAGCTGTGTGAAAGAGAATAAGTGCAAGGGCCCTGAGGCACAAAGCAGCTCAATATGCTGAAGGTATGATGCAAAGCCCAGCATGTCTGGAGCAGGGTGAATGAGCAGAGAAGAGCTGGTGCTTTAGGCAAAGGAACTGGAGCTGTAGGCAGGGCCCAGAACATGCTGGGTGTGGGAGGGCATAGGAGGCAGTTTGAATTATCTTCTAAGTGTGAGCAAAAGTTTTGGGGAGTGATGAGTTCTGATATATGTTTTAGAAAACTCCCTCTGGCTACTGTGTAAAGAATAAGACTAGGGAAGGGCAAAGTGAGATAAGCTAATTGGTTGTTTTAAGTGTACCCAGGATTTGTTTTAATTAGATTTGGTAAGACACACAGGCACAGAAATGACTGTCTTGGGAAAAAAAAAGTTTATATTCACAGTTTTTTAAAATAAGAGGCACAGCATGACATGCAGGGCCACATGGGGAAATACCAAGTTTGGTCAGAAGGAAGAAGAAAGGGGGAAAATGTAGGCATAGCATTCCTTGTGGTTTTCATAGGAAGAAATGGGAAAGGCAGGTAAGCAGACTTAGGACTGACTAGTTTGAATAATCTTGATGAGCTCTGGGCATAGGGTCTGTCCCTAGTTTTCTAGGACGTGGCCCTGGAAAAATTAGGGTAGATGGAGCATGGACCACAGTGGACGGACACAGTAAAAGATGTAGTTGAGGGTCTGAGATTTAGGTTGGTTAGTTTGCATTTGAAAAGTATGGTTGCTTGTGAGTTGCTTACTATCTCTAGGAATTGGCTCATCCTGAGAGGAGAAGTCCCTCCAGAGTCAGCAAGCCCCCAGATGTTAAAGCATCTGAATACAGGAAATAAAATATATAGTTAACACAGTGGGAAATGATGGTTTTTAAAGACCCTGCCAGGAAAGAGGCAAATGAATAATTACATAGAATAATAAGGCACTGTCTTCCAAAGAATGAGACATAGTCATGTCTGTAGGAGAAATGTGCATTCCTACACTTGAATTCTTGGTGTTCAGAAGATGTTTTGACCTTTTTGCAGTGTTAGGTGTATTTTCTTCAGAGTCTTTCCAGGGAACATGGCCAAAGTCTAGCCAGTGGAGAGAAATCAAGCTGTAGGTAAAATCAACTCTTCATTCCCTACCATGTGTCCCCATAAGAATTTCTGCTTCCATTTCCTTCTAGCCCATTTTCACCAAAGAGCCAGCAGGCACCCAAACTCGCAATGGAAGAATCCACTGACAGCCAGCTGAAGCTTAAGGCTGCAGAATCTTCAACCTGCAAGAAGAAACTGGACTCTGTTAATGGAAGGGTGCAGGGGCTCTGAGGATGAGGGCCTCAAAGAGCATACTGTGAGAGAAACCTGAGCAAGACTAGAGGAGTCAGGAAATGTGGGGAAGAAGATGTCCATGTGGGCTCCCTGAGGAGGCTGAGAGAGTGAGCATTTGTTCCACTCTCTCAGCCTCTATAAAAGAGAGAAGCTAAGTCAAGGCACAGTTCCTATCCCCACCCAGCCCCAACTCTGAGATACTAACTTAAACCCTTTGATCAAAGAACAACTTAAACCTCCACTCGCATTCACTCTATATTTAGTCTGGGCCACACTGGCACAGTGGAATTGGGAAAGGGATAGCCCCTTTTCCAAAGTCATTTAGTAGTCAGTGGACTGTCCCACTTTGGATTGCTAGGTGGAGAGGACAAGACTTTGTTCTGGTTTTCTACCTAACACCCCACCTTCACTGTAGCAAGAAATACTCACCTTTTCCCAGCAACAGGAGTATGTTTAATGTGCTATCAAGTCTATTCTTTATTCTTAGAGTCATAACATATCAGGATCTAAATGTTCTCTAAGGCCATCCAGTTTTCTTTGATGACTGATTTTCCTGTACATCATCTCTTGTTGTGAGCACCCAGCTTCTGGTCTAATATAACCAGTGATGGAGAACTCAGCTTCTAGAGGGAGCTGGTTCGATTTTCAAATAGCTTATTGCTAAAATTTGGTTCTGAATATGGAAAGTCTTTCAGCCTTCTGAAAGCTTCCAGGTACTTGTTCTAGTTTAATCACTTTGGAACAGACAAGATAAGTTTATTTCCCTTTCTATAAGACAGACTTTCAATTATTTGAAGACAGGACTCATCCCTCTATGGCTTCTCTTAATAAGCAAAACAATTCCTGAATTTTTTTTTCACAGCTTGGTTGTATGTTTCTTTTCACCTTGCTGGTGATTCTTCCTGAAATATATTCCAGATTTTATGCCTCACTTTTAACATAGGGAACCCAGAAATGAATGCAAAAATTCCAAGTATGATCGGGGCAACACAGAGCACAGGGTGTTCATGCCCCGCTTTATTAGACATTCTTTACTTATATTAGAATTGTAGGTGGTCACTTTCAGGGTTTTTTGCAACCATATTGTTTTTAGCTGGCATTAAATTAATTGCTTACTAAGATTCCCAAGGCTCTTAAAAAATGTCATCTACCTTCATGTTGAATCTCTCCTCTACGTGTACTGTAAGATTTTAGGACTCAAATGCTGTCCAATTAACCTTCTTAAATCTAATTATTTTGGGGTTTTGCTTATCATTCCAGTCCATCAAAATCTTTTTAGACTCTGATTCTTCTCTTAAATATCTACATTATCAACCTAATCTATGCATCCTGTAAAAGTGATGAGCATGTCCTTTGAATATTCATGTAAGTCACTGGTAAAAACATTGAGCACACACAGAACTATGAACTATTTCTTTGGCAGATCACCAGGATTCTAGGAAGCCCTCACCAGATATGACATTGATCCATTAATGAGTATTCTTTGGAAATAACTTCTGAATAGTTAATAACTCACTAAAATGTTCTAGCATCCAACTCCTTTTTCTGTATCTTAACCACAAATATGTCATTAGAGATATCACTCATTGTTTTGCTGAAGTCCAGATGCCTGAATAGAATTGTGTGTACATTGTCTTTATCTGCTAACCACCCCCTCCCCCCCCCCCCCCACTGAGGATTGCAAATGGGCTGGACTTGCTCCTCAGAACCCATGCTGGGTCCTATGATCACTTCTTTGTCATTTGGGTGCCTATTAAAACATCGCTTTAGTAATACATTCTGGAATCTTGTCTGAGATCCATATCAAGCTCAATCATCCACAGTTTACAAAATCAATTTTCTATCCATTTTAGAAAATTTGAAAGGTATTTACTCATTTCTAGCCTTCTAAGCTCTCTTGTCTTCTTTCCAAGTATCATGCCTATCCTGTCTCTCTGCTCTGCAACTAGTCCCAAATATAGCTGAAAAAATATTTTGTTTCTGTCTTTGTTGTTTTATTGGTTTGCCAGCCTTATGTCATTTTGATAAAATTCTGTCTGTGTCACTTTCTTACACATTTATTTGGTTTATGTCCTTCTTCCTACCCTGTCCTTTAAAATCTAAGCTTCCAGAGCAGTGGTTTGCAACCATAATTGGATATTGGTATTACTTAGGGAGTTTTAAAAAAAATGGCTCATGCTGGAGCCTGGCTGGGTTGCTCAGTTGGTTGGAGTGTCATTTCCATACACTGAAAGGTTGGGAGTTTAATTCCAGTTCGGGGCACATACCTAGGTTGTGGGTTCAATCCCTGGTCAGGGTGCATGCAGGAGGCAACCGATCTATGTTTCTCTCTCTTTCTCTTCTTCTTTTCCTAATAACCAATAAACATATTCTCGGGTAAGAATTTTAAAAAATGATGCATGCTTGTTTCTCTCCCTAGACAAATAGAATCAAAACTTCAGGGAGTGGTGGGAGCATTGGTATTTTTTTTCAAAGTCCCCTAATGGACAGTCAGTGTTGGAACTAAAAGGGAGTGACATATTAATTTTGTTTGTTTTGCTTTTATTTGCTGTTTTTTTTGTTATTTTAAAAAATATTTTCTTTCTTTTTATCATTTACTTTACCTGTAGCTGCATTGTGAGATTTAAATGTTGGGGGAATTTCTGAGACATTTTGAGTACAATGAACCTTCCTTTTTCATGCCGCAGAATTATGCTTTTCTGTACCTTTAAATTTTTATCTCTGAATTATGCTATCTTCATGTCCTCTGGCTCACACTATGTGCTCTCAGTGACCTTTTCCCTAAGACCTTTTTCTCATCCTCTTTGATAAACGTTATTCTAGTAGGTAAGAATTAAACCTAGGAGAGTAGTTTTTCCATTTGTGTGCTTGTCTTTTTAGGAACTTAGCAACACAACTTTTATGTTGCTAAATGGGGCTTCTAATAGATGTTTATATAATTGAAATCCCCCATCATTACCAAGTATGCCAATATGGCATTAAAAAAAACTGTGTTAGGAATCCATCATCCTTTTTGTTCACCTGGCCCAGGAGCCCAGTATGTATATTAAAGATTCACACACAGAATCGATTCTTAGAACAACTTAGAGAGGTGTAAAAATACAAATTTTAAGGTCCAATCCCTGAATTTATGATGTAGTTGGGGTTCAAGAAATTGCATCTTAAAGGTTCCCTAAACAATTCTGATGATTGGATAGATTCAAGATACACTGAACTATTCCACAACAATATCCCCTCTATTCCTGTCCCTGTATCTCTTTGCTCATCAGTATGCATCCATCTTCAGGTTCATGGATTTCCACAAAGATGTCTGTCTTCTTGACATAGCATTCTCGTCAATCTTTTTTTGAACAGGCCTATTTGTCTTGAGTAGAGCATATGCTTCCATCAACATATTTCAATTTTGTGTCTCTTTTCCCCAAGCTTGGTGAGACAAGTTCATGTTTATTGCCCTATGCTGTAAGAATTTCTTTTAAATTATCTCCAATTCATTTTGTTATGCTCTGCTGACTGGCATAAAGTAAGACTTCTAAGATTATAACAATTTTTTTCAGTCTCCCACCCCTATTCAATTGCTTTCTGGTTAAAAAAATAACCAAATACTTTCTAACTTTTATTTATTTTTTTTCTGTGCTAGATCTTCTAATTTTTGCAGCAATTGGTTTTATAGATTTATTTGGACATTTTTATTTCTTCTCATCTATAGTTAATGTTTAAGATATTCTTTTCCCCCTTTTAGTTCTCTTTCTCTTTAAAATCTTTTTATTGAGAAAATACTAAAAATAAAATTACAAAGTAGAGAGAATAATACAATGAACCTTCATGCATATTACTTGGCTTCACTGGTATGTCAGTTGATTCCTTTGGGAAGCTGATGTTGAGATGGAGCCAGGAGAGTAAAAGTCTAATTGGGAAGTTATACCCGTGGAAGAAAATGAGAAGAAGCAGGATTGGGCAGAGGGAGCCATTAGACAGTGATACAAATCTGACAAAGTTTGTCACAGCCCAAGAGGATGTTTAGGACCAATACTGTCTTTGGAGGAAATTGGCAGAAGTGGCTGTGCCCTTGGACCACAGTCTTACTTAATTATTGGCCGTGGCCACTCTGATGAGACTGTGATATCTGGTGTAAAATGTCTTCAAGGTTTACTCATGGTTTAGCATGTATGAACATTTCCTTCCCTTTTAAGGATGAATAATATCCCACTGTATGGATATACACCAGTTTGTTTACTCATTCATCCTTGTTTTAAACTATGAAAATAGCTATATATATGTACACATTCATATATATCACAATAATAAAACAAATATGCAACTTCTGAGAAATTATACATATCTAGCAGTATGTTTTATTTTATTTTTTATTATATTATGTTGATTATGGTATTACAATTGTCCCAATTTTCCCTCTTTGCCTCCCTCCACCCAGCACCCCCCACTCCCTTAGGTAATCCCCACACCACTGTTCATGTCTATGGGTCATGAGTATAAGTTCTTTGGCTACTCCATTTCCTGTGCTGTACTTTACATCTCCATGGCTATTCTGTAACTACCTATTTGTACTTCTTAACCCTCTCACCTCTTCACCAAATCCTTCAAATTCCCCTCCCATTTGGCAACCATCAAAATGCTCTTCTTATTCATGATTCTGTCTCTGTTCTTCTTGTTTGCTTAGTTTGTTTTTTAGATTCAATTGTTGATAGATATATGTTTATTGCCATTTTATTGTTCATAGTTTTGACCTTTTTCTTTTTCTTAAATAGGCCCCTTTAGCATTTCATTTAATAATGATTTGGTGATGATGAACTCTTTTAATTATTTCTTGTCTGGGAAACTCTTTCTCTGCCCTTTGATTCTAAACGATAGTTTGGGTAGAGCAAACTTGGCTGTAGGTCCCTGCTTTTCATGACTTTGAATATTTTTTGCCAATCCCTTCTAGCCTGCAAAGTTTCTTCTGAGAAATCAGCTGACAGTCTTATGGGAATTCCCCTGTAGGCAACTAATTGTTTTTCTCTTGCTGATTTTAAGATTCTCTCTTTATCTTTAACCTTTAGCATTTTAATTATGATGTGTCTTGGAGTAGGCCTCTTTGCATTCATTTTGTTTGGGATTCTGTGCTTCCTGCACTTGCATGTCTATGTCCTTCACCAAATTAAAGAAGTTTTCTTTCATTATTTTTTCAACTATATTTCTAATTTCATGCTCTTTTTATTCTCCTTCTGGCACCCCTTGGATTGCTTAAATGTTGTCCCAGAGGCTGTTCACACTATCCTTTTCTTTTAATTCTTTTTTCTTTTAGTTGTTCTGATTGGTTGTTTTTGCTTCCTTATGTTCCAAATCATTGATTTCATTCTCATCTTCATCCACTCTATTGTTGTTTCCCTATAAATTGTTCTTTATTTTAATTAGTGTATCCTTTCTTTCTATCTGGATCATTTTTATGTGATTAAGGTCCTCACTAAATTCCTTGAGCATCCTTATAACCAGTGTTTTGAACTCTGTATCTGGTAGATAACTTATCCCCATTTTCTTTTCATTCTTTTTTCTGGAGTTTTGATCTGTTCTTTCATTTGGACCATGTTTCTTTGTGGTTTCTTTGTGGACCATGTTTTAATTTGGCAGCCTCTTTTGTTTCTATGTTATTTGGTAGAACTGCTATGACTCCCTGTCTTGGTAGCATGGCTTAATGAAGTAGGGGTCCTGTAGTGTACAGTGGCACAGTCTTCCTTGTCACCCAAGCTGGGTACTTGAGGTGTGTCCTCTATGTGGGCTGAGTACACCCTCCTCTTTCAGTTGAGCCTTGATTGCTGTTGGCAGATCAATGGGAACAATTTACCTAGGCCAGTCAACTTCAGGGATTGGCTTGGTCCACTGACCACCAACCTCTGCCCTCTATGGAGGATGAGCTGTGTGGGGGCAGGGCAGTGGTGCTCCAGCATGATCTGTAGCTATTAACTGGTTGCACTGGCTCTGGGTTTTCCTGGGTGGTATAGGCCAAGATCAGCCCCAACCTGTGCTCTGCCCAGGGCCACCCTGCCTGAACTATAAAGCAACCTGAGATGGCTGCTACTTATGCTGGCTTGGATATTCCCAGGAGAAGCCAAGCTGTGAATCTAGGCTGGTTGCTGCTAGTGCTGGTCCTCTGGCCACTTAGCCAGAGTTATGGGGGTTGGGAGCTCACTGAAGCTAGCTGTTGCTTGTTTGAGAGGATTTTGGAAGTTGTAAAGCATGAGCCAAGACCAGCCATTCATTTGGAAAAGCAGCTTGGTTGGGTCCATAAGTTGGGTGGAACAGGGTCTCAGGGGATCTCTAAGGAGGGGCAAAGAGTGTTAGCTAGGTTAATGGAGTCTCAGATATGGCACTTGACTGCCAGCTTTGTGGATCTGTTGGAAAAAGTTCAGAAAAGAGTCAATGGCTTCTGGTTGCCTTTTTGTCTGGGAGAAAGCTATCTCCCAGTTTTTGCCTTGATGTCAGACAGCTCTGTTCCTCGCTGTATGCCACTGGTGCCTTTAAAGCTGCTACCCTGGTGCTAGAGCTCAGAGGGAGTGAATCTGAGTAAGTCCGCATGTGGGTTCTTAAGAGGAACTGCTTGGGAATCCAGCATTTTCTTCCACCAACTCAATCCTCGCTGGTTTTTGCAGCAAGTTATGGGGATTTATCTTCCTGGCACTGAATCCCTGGGCTTAGGAACCTGGTGTGATGCTGGGATTTCTCATTCCCCAGATATCCCTCCAAAATTTTTATCCATCACAAGTAGACGTGGGACCAGCCTGTTCTGCATCTCCACCTGTTCTACTGATCTGGATGGATGTGGTTTCTTTAATTCTGTAGTTGTCAGATTTTCATTCAATTTGATTTCTGATGATCCTAAGTGATGGTTGCTCTATAACCTATTTTTTTTATTTTGATGTGGTGTGTGGGGAGGCAAGCCATGTTTACCTATGCTGCCGTCTCGACTGGAAGTCACACTCCATTCATCCTTTGTGAACACATGGTCTAAACTGCATGTTAGTGTCTGCTTTCATTGGACCTCTCCTGGTACCATCTCTGGGATGCAGATACTGAGTGAAGTTAGACTGCAGTACATCTGTGAAAGAGAAATAGGGAAAGCAGGAATTGGTAGAGAAGCTGTCAGATTCCCATGTCCATCTGATAGAGTCTCTACCAACCCAATGGAGAGTTTTGGAACAAAGATTGCCCATAATAGGAGTCACAGTTAAGTTTAAATAGATAAGCCCTTGAATCACAGTCTTGCTCAGCATTGACTGGGGCCATCCTGAGAAGAGCATCGCCTTGGCTCAAAAGCTGAGGGAGACCTAAAATAGTTAACTTCTGAAGGCTGTCTCTAATCTCCCTCTTTGCAGTTAGGCCAAGAGTTCATTTTTAGGGGTAATCAGCATATCTCTCTGTCTTACCTAAAATATTATAAACATTTTGCCAGTCTTGAATTATTAAAACATTCTTGATTGGGCCAGTGAGGCTCTGAAGAAATTCTTTCTCATTTTCATGAAGTGTGTTCTGTCTTCAGCCAAGATGCCATTATTTTGGTATCTTAAAGCATGGTGTAGCAATCTAGATCTTGCCCACATTGCCACCTGCAGAGCCAACTGATCAGCTCTTCAGTTTCTCCCTCCCATCCTAAAACCTAGCTACTGATGTAGAGGAGCAATGAAAATACTACCTGGGCTTCTAAATCCTCAGTTCTTGTTTCAAATTTCATAACCCTTAAAAATATATTCCTGGTCACTTTAAATGACATTATATGTATCCCTAGGAACAGTAGAGATAGCTGTGGTTTATAAATACAATAAATCTTGGAGGGCTTTTGGTCATCCCACATACTTGATCCAAGAAATTCAGTCATGGCCATTCTACTAGAAATTTGCTCCATGCCTCAACAGAGTTTCAATCCCATAGCATGCCCTTTTTGTCTTAAGCCATCAGGGAGTTCCCTTACCTTATCAAGGATTGGTCAGACTCCTCATTACTCCACTTTTTTTTCTGTAAGATTGGGTCTCACCTTCACTGAACAGTCTCATATACCTGCAAAGCTCTAAGGATAAAAATTTTCTTCCCTCAGGCATTTTCCCTTTATGTTACATTTCCTTAATCTCTTTCTCTTGACTCCAGTTTTAATTTTTTCCCCACATTTTAAACTTTCTGATTTTTTTTTGCATTATTCCTTTCATTTTTTCCAAGAGTACCCCTAATATGTAGTATTCAAAGAGAGAGTTCTTGCTTCCTCTTCCTGGTCCTCAATTGTGAACAGTGGTTTGCATTTGCAATGAATGCTGCTTTCCCTTGCAAACATCTTCCATGCAGTGCAAGTCACAGGGAGACTTCTTGCTGGCTTCCACTCTCTCTGTTAGGATTGAGAGTCCAAAGGGAAGAATACCCATTCCAGAGTCTGGAATATCTTGCTATTGGGGCTACTTTTTACAGCCACCCCATCATCCGATACTCTCGCTATTGCTCTGGTCAGAGAGAATCACTTGGTAATTCTGCATCATCAAATTACCACCAATTATAAATGTTTGCTTAATGTTTATTGAATTGTCAATAATTAATAGCACTCTGTTACAGCTACCAGATTGCAAAATGCTGAGGACCCAGAGGGAAAATCTCTAAGGGTTTTAGTGACTCCTTCACCTTCTCTCATATGCTGCCTCTGCTGCAGTGTCACATTTAATCTCTGTCTCCCTGGGCTGAGGCCAGCAAGAACAATTCTTCTAAATTGACTATCTGCACATGCAAAATAGGATCAACATTTTTGTCTGAGTTAAACAATCAATTCTTAGAAAAAAGTAAAACAATCAGTTTGACTCTTTTTCTTCCCACTTAATTGTTGAACTGAATTGACTGATCAAATAGCGACAGATTCTAAAGTAATGAAAACTACCTTTGGCATCTAGTCACATAATGCAGGGAGCTCCTCTCCAGGAGTCCTGACAGATTCTTTATTATCCTGCCTAGTCTACAGGATATTTGAATACTTCCAGTGATGGGAAAAGCCTACTGACACTCTACTGAATCCATTTATTAATAATTCATCTGGGACAAGTTGTCCTGGACTTGGTATGGAGACATTTAATGGACATACACCTTAGTTTTATAAAAAGCATTCCCTTCAGTTTAGTCTCCTAGAACAGAGTCCAGAAACCATAATTTCACACCTATCTGAGGCGTGTCCTTCTGGGTCCACAATTTTGCTCTGGAGGACTCCTCCTAGTGCCCCATAGCCACCCCGACCCACATCTCAATAATCCCTGGGATCTTTTCACTGTTTCTCAGAACCACCTGGACTCCACGCATGTAAGGGCCTGTTGAGCAACACCAAGCACTCTCTACACTTAAAATCTTCCTGTGAAAAAGGGAGGCCCAAGTAGTGACACTATCCTCATGTTAATGAGGAGGGTGATGGGGCTCTATGACATGATGGCATCATCATACCACTATCACCAGCAACCACTGAGAGGCTTATGGTACTATTTCATTCATCCACTTATTCATTCTCTATCTTAGCATATAAGGCAATGTACATGATGCATACGATAAAAGAAAAATTTAAAGTGGTTATTAAAAAATGACGTGACCAAAATTGAAACAGGTTGAAGGCTAAGAAAAAAATATGTATTACAAAGCCTTATACTTTTGCTTATAATTTAATCACAGGTTTCTTTCTAAGCTTTCCTGTAAGATGTTTTGTTGGTAATTAGCAGGGTCCATGAAAGTTAATGAGTACTTATTGCATACTAAGTGTTTGCTAGGCATCATGTTTGCAATGAATGACATTTGAGTTATGAGTCAATTACAAAAACAAAGGTTTCTATTTTTCAACTATTCTATTGGCAACAATGAAGAAGAATGGTAACACCTGGAAGGAGGTGTGGGACTAGGTACTCTCGGGCTCAGCTGTTAGGACCGGGAAAGTACTGCCTCCTTGCATCAAAAGCGCAAATGCCTTTCAGCCCAGGAAGTTCATTTCTAAAAGTGGATCCTAAGGAAATTCTGGATGAGTGTACAAAGATATATGTCAAATAATATTTATTGATGTCTTTTTTTAATAGTGAAAATTGAAAACAATCTAAATAGATGTGCTGACTAGAAAACTATTCAGTAACTTAAAATGAAACATGGCTATATCTACACTGCCCTGGACAAATATCTGTGATACACACCTTTTTTAAAGGTTGACAGATTATGTATAGTGCAATCACTTTTTCACAAAAAAGGAAAAAATATGTAAAAATATCTAAAAAATATGCATCTAAAAGGTTAATAGTGGTCATTTCCAGATGGTGGGATTTTAAAATAATTTTGTTTTTTTCTTTGTACTTCTTGGTATTGTCCTAATTATTTTACAAAGAGAATCTACATTACTTTTATTATCAGAAACAAAAAGGAAATGTTTCTGGCTCTGAGGTGATAGAATTCATCTAGCTGAGCCTCCTTATGTTGTTATAGGTGAGGCAACTGTGGTCCAGAGAGCTGATGATAAGTCTTTTATTAAATTTCTTTTTTTTTCTCCTGACTGGTGTAGGCCAGGTTGGACCTTGTCCCACCAAGTGAAACCATTGGGGGTTTGATTCCTGGTCAGGGCTCATGTGTGGGCTGCGGGTTCTGTCTTGGTTGGGGCCCATATAAGCATGTGAGAAGTAACCTATTGATGTTTCTCTCACATTGATGTTTATCCCCCTCTCCTTTCTCCTCATTTATCTATTATTAATAGATAAATGAAATCTTTTAAAAAATAAAAATAATTCTTTTAAAAAAAATTTTAATCAGTGAGTGATAGGGCAACTTTATTGATTTATTGATTGATTGCTCCCTTGTGAAATACTAGTTGGCAGTATATGCTTAGGTTTGTTTTTGGGCTTTCGATTCTATTCCATTGGTCTATGTATCTATTTTATACCAGTATCATAAGAAGCAAATATTAAGTAAATGATTGCAACAGTAAATCTATAGTGTAAAAATACTGTAAATGCACAGTGGAGAGATGCATAGTGGGTTATACAATAAGGGTATCAGCCTTCCTATGGAGGCCTAGAGAAGGACTGAGCATTAGTACTTGCCCCATTTAGTTCAAGGAGCTGACTCCAATTCAAATTGACAAGGCCTGGCTATGATGGCACTCAGGAATGAGGGAGACAAGTCTGTGATTTATTGGTTGCTCACTTTGTGCCAGTAGCTTCACACACCTTGTTCACTTGAGGCTCAAAAAGCCCTGTGTGATGGGAACCATTATTCCTCATTGACAGATGAAACTCTGAGTCAAAAAGGATTGACTCACCCATGGCCACATGCCTTGTGAGTAACAGAGCCAGGGTTTAAGTCTAGAACATTATAGCAAGTGGGATTCCTTGATTACCTAGTGAATAGGAAGCCATTACTCTTTTGGAAATTTAGGGAGGACATGGAAGCATAAAGGTGGAAGAAGAGAACAGAGTTCCCAAAGAAGTGAGGGAAGAGAAAGGATACAGAATTGGGACTTGGTTAATTTGAAGGAAACTACAGATTGTGCAGCAAGGTCAGCCCTGCCCTATCTAACCATCTGTCTGAGGGCAAAGTAAGAGAACTAAAAGTCTTGTCATAGGTGGAACACCACAGTGACTATTACAGGAGTGAGGATAAATATATTTACCCACTGGTAGGACACAAACACCAACTAATCAAAAGGGTTGGCTGCCCAGGGCTAGAGTAGGCTCCACCTGCCCTGGGGTGGGGCACTTCAGCCTCAGAACCAGGTGAGATCCTCCAGGTCCTGAGGTAGGAGGGCAACTGGAGTGGGGACCCTGAGGGTCACACTGGGGATGGAGATGGGGGAGAAGGACAGGATCCACTGACCAAATAGCACAGGTAAATTTCAACATTTTTATAACTGTACCTAGGCCCACTTGTTGATACTATTTTAATGACAACTTAGCCAGAGGTAAAGAATAAAAAACAAAACCCAACAAATTGATCAATGTTTCTTGGGTGGAATTGGGCCTGAAATCTTGTTGTTTACCCCATAGGGTAATATAAAGATATATGGACCAACCTTCAAAATGGGGAAAAAGTCTGTTTTCTTTAAAAAACAGATCACATGGCCTGGCATTGACAATTCCCATCTGGCTATAGTTACCTAGAGCTGAGTAGAAGCTCCCTCCTGTTTACAGGGCAGGCTTCTCGTGGTGACCATGATGGCCAAGCATGGGTGGCCTTTCAGCTTGCACAACCATCTCACTGTAGAAACAATTTCCCTATGTCTATATCTATTTCAAAGTAGAAAGCAAGAGAGAGATAAGAGCAGGCTATCTCAAGAAATAGGGAGATAGCATGAGGTCTGTCCAAAAAAAGTCCAACCATTATTAATATAACAAGAACAATTTGCACAACACTGATGTAACCTAGCAGCCAAGGAGAGCAGACTGGAATGTGTATGTGTGAATGATGACAACTTCACTGTACTAGTCAGTGGGGGCAGGAGATGCTGCTGAGTGAGCACATGTACTGTGTGGCCATCGCATTCAAAATGACTGGGCGAGTGGAGCAATGAATCTGCATCAAATTTTACATTAAGCTTAAACATTTCTATGAGGAAACTATCTGGATGATTCAGAAGGCCACAGCTGTGGGCAACTGGTGATTGGCAGCTTCATCACAACAATGTACCTGCTTATGCATCACATCTCATGCAGGGTTTCTTCAGAAAACTTCATATTGCTCAAGTGACTCAGCCCCTCTACAGCCCACATTTGACTTTTCCCAAAACTAAAATATCCTTTGAAAAGAGATTTCAGATTGTCAATGAGATTTAGGAAAATATGACAAGGCCGCTGATGGCCATTGGGAGAACTGTGTAAAGTCCCAAGGTACCTACTTTGAAGGGGACTGCCGAGGCATCATTGTCCTGTGTACAATGTTTCCTGTATCTTCTTCAACAAATGTTTCTATTTTTCATAGTACATGACTGGATACTTTCTGGACAGACTCATATTTCTTTATAGAATAGAAAACACTTCCTACTCATTTTCAATATTACAAATTTATGTCTGTGCCAAAACAACAGACTTGTCTTACTTATTCACCTATTCCCTTCCTGGCTTCTGTGGGTGCTGAGTTTGTGACCTGTCATAGACTAAGTTCCAGATTGTTCTTTTGATGCCCCCTCTGCAGTCCAGCTTGGAGAAAGCTAGAGATGTGAATCTACATTTTAACACCATGATTCTCATGCAGGTGGCCCAGGTATCACACTTGAGCAGGGTTGGCTAACTCTTTCTATAAAGGGCCAGAGAGTAAATATTTGAAGCTTTGGGGACCATATGTTCTTGGTGACAAGTATGCAACTCTGCCATTCTAGTTAGGGACCCACCCTAGCTGGTACATAAATGAACCTGGCTGAGATTCAGTAACTCTTTATTTACACAGTGGGATCCAGGCAGGCAGAGTTTGGCCCTTGGGTTGTAGTTTGCCTACACTTTTAGAGGATAAAATAAGATAGCTTGTGACAGTGCTAGGTACAAGGTACTTTAAATTAAATTAAATTAAAGTACAAGCATGTTTCCCCCCAGTGCAGGACCTGAGACAAAGGCTGCCATGCCTGGTGAGTGGTTTATTCAGCAATGGATCTCAGGAGACAGGGCTGAGGCAGGGCCCTCCCTACAAGGGAGAAAGGAGATTCCGTACAAAGATGTATCATTGATTTGGCCACCACTGGGGCAACTGGCTGCTTAATTTTCAGGACTCTCTGAGAAGTCTGATGGAACATATCTCAAAACTATGACACTCAAGGGATGTTCATTTATTGGACAATTCATATCCTCCATAGGCTAAGTTTTGCCCCATAAGTTTTCAATTCTCCTGCACTTCTATGTGCACTTGTAGGTAGAGAATGAGCTCTGCACATGTCCTGGAGTTAAAGAAGCCCAGGGTTGAAAAGCATGAGGTACATGCCTCATGTGAGGCACAATGTGGTTGTGCTGGCAGGAAACCTACACAGATGGGTCATTACTGGGGGAGTGACTAGGATTAAGAGGTAAGGCCGAAAGGATATGAAGCAGTAAGTAAGCAGGGTTTGATTCAGTGACCATTCGTTTACCCTGAATTTTAATTCATTTAGTTATTTTAATTAATTATTAGTATTTTAGCTTATTATTCTCAGGAGGGGACCTAAGAGGACAGTGATGGTGCCTTGTCATGCCTGGAAATGGTGCCAACCTTTGAGGCCACATGGAAATCTCAGCTGTAGAGCTGTCTGCCTTTAAGAGTAGCAGAGAACTAGTTTTTATTAAAATATGTAGACATTTCCCATTTTTAAAAAATTCTACTGTAGTATTCATTTACATAAATATTTATTAAGCATTAATCACTACAACAATCCTGCTTAACGATTACTGTCGCTTGTATTCTACAGATAAAACTGGAGCACAGAAGAGTAAAATAGCTTGACCAATTTAACAAATATTTCTTGACACTTTACATGCCAGATTCTTCAGTTACTAACTGGCAGAGACTTTAGATCCAGGACTTCTGATTCACATTCCTTATTTTCTCTACTACAGATTTTGAAGGAAATGGAGAGACCATTCACTTCAACCTTTCACCCAGTAAAACAGTTTTTCTTGGTGCACCCCTGGTTTTGAAGGAAATGACAACTTTCTGGCCAGCTTATTTTCTCTTTAAAATGTATTTAGTGTCTATTTACATTCTTTATCAACTTTGATTAGAACTCATCTGGACATAGGAGAAGATATTGAGGTCCAAAGGGAGAACCATACACCTAGTCATTTACATGGCATGTGTGAGGCCCTTAAGATGAGGCCACTATGTGGACAAGGAGCCTGGGAAGCAGAAAAGAGGGAAAAGGTGGGTGCTGGCAGTGAGCAGAGCTGTGCAATGGCCTCGGAAGGCCAGAAGTCCTAGGATAACTGTTGTCTCTGTTAAAGGCATGCAAGCTCTTTGAAAGTCATCTCTGTTGAGCTTGGAGCAGTCCCTGAGAAGAGAGTTCTACTGGAGTCACTTCACTTGGGCCCTCTGAGCCACACTGAAAATTAGATGGGGTAGCAAAAGGGCAGCTCATGGGGACCAGTATCTGCGCGCACATTAATGCCTACCTTGTTGGAATAACTTGCACTCTTCAGCGTTTGCAGCTGTGGAGTCCCCAGGGAGTTGTCTGGCTACATGTGATTTTACATATCTGACAGCTAAATCAGAGATCCAAATGCCAAATCCGGCACTCAGGAACATTATGTGGATTTGTGACTCTCCCAAGGGGACGCTGGATCCATAAAGCAATGAATGGATTACAATGAGGCATAAATATAGCATTTTCATCTGACATACAATCCCGCTCTTTTATTTCTCACATTGTTATGTGAAGGAAATCTATACCCTCTCTTTCAGGTCTGTTCTCAGAAATTACAATTTTTTTAAAAAAAAGAGCTTGAAGAAAAAAATGCTCTTAATGCAGCAGGAATAAACTAAGAATGAAATATGGTAAGTACGATTACTCCACGGAGGTAATTTGGAATACAAGGTAAACTCCAGGATCACACACATTGTCAGGAAGCAGCAGTTTCAGGCCAGCATGTCAGCTCCCTCACCAACTAGCTGCATGACTTTGAGCCAATCACTTCATGTCTGTGGGCCTCAGTTTCCTCATTTGCCCAGTGGACTCCAAAGTTGTGGGCACACATTCCCATGGGGTTGGCAAAATGACCCACTGTGTGGTCCAGGAGGGACATCATAGAACTTTCTTTGAACTTTAAAAATTTCTAATTACAAACATGTTTTTCCAAGGCACATTATATATTAACACAGTAGCATACATCTATTGTTTATAAATGAATAAATATTCATATGCTGAAAGGGTAGGTTGAAAATGCTTTACTGGTAGAAGCATGTGGACAGAAAGTTTGGAGGCCACTGACTTGACCCATCCCAGTCATTCCACTGATGACAGGAAGGCCCCTGTGGATCTCACAGGCCATGATTCTGTGTATTTGAGAAGCATGCTCAGTTGTATTCCTTAGATTGCCCCAGTGACACTGAGTGTATCAGCAGTCCAAGGAAAAGGGTGTGTGCCCATTTGTGTTGGGTTGCAAATGCACTGGTTCCAAAACCACAAGATGCAGTTAATGGGCCCCTCCAAGCTGTGTCCTGCACAGTCAAGCACAGCACTGCTTTGTACTGCAAACCATTTTAATCCCTCATATTTGCTTCTACTGTACAGTTCACAAATCAATATCAAAAGTAATTTTATATGTCTGTACTGAGGGAAACAAGACAGGAATTATTTTCTTATTTTATATGTGAGGAAAGAGATTCAGAAAGGCCTAAGGACTTCCCCATGGCCACCAGGCTAGTATGTGACAGGTCCACTGCTAGAATCCCCGTTCTCCCATAAGGACTCCAGGACTCTTTGCACTTATAACCAAGTGCAAATGTGCTGCCTGGATCCCAGGGAGAATTAGGTGACAGTGCGTGAGTGGGCCAGTGTGAAGGCAACCCCCAGCTATTTAAAAAACAACGCAGAGCCCAGGGCCCACTGTTGGCAGATCAATAGCATCATTCTCATGTACACAAGAGAATGTGTACACCTCATGTAATACCTCATGTTATTCAGGGAGGCCTGGCAGAGAGAGGAAAGCAGATGCATGGGTTCCTCATGCCACCAGCTGTTGTGGCTTGCCCTGCTGCAGTTTCTGACAAGTACTGTTGTGACAGTCTTTCTACATGGTTGCAGGGAACAGCTTGATGGGAACAGCTTGATAGGAACAAAAAGCCTTGTTTACAGAGGTGCTAGGGAATAGAAAACACATATACTTAAAAGAATGTAATTTTAAGAAGGCCTTCAGTCCAGGCAGGTGTATCAGCACTAGAGGATGCCAGGTATGGCCACACCCCTGAACTGGACACCCTGTGCCCTGCGAAGAAGTGTGACCTGAAACCCAGGAGAGAAGTGTTTCTCGTTGCACTTCTTCACTCAAGCATGTGACAATGACCAGCAGAAATGCTATATCCTTTTCACCCTAAAGGGCATCACTGTGGTAAGACATGTAATATGTTTTGCTAACCATGATGGTGTGATGGTTGTGTTAGAATTGCAATGGTTATTTATCTATTTCTTCCTCTAGATGGCAAACCTCTTAAGGGCAGAGAGCCTGTCTTGTTTATTTCTATATCCCTACATAGAGTCTAATCCACATGCAGTATTTGTCTATACTGACTGAATAAATTGTAACCTTCATGTTGGCTGTCCATCTGTGAATCCTCTTTTTGCCAGGCATTAGCCTTACTGCAGGACTAAAAACCTCCTAAAATTCACCATAAAGGATTACTCTGATTAATACTTGACATGATGCATATCACCAGTAAAGGATTACTATCATAATATGTAAAGAAGGTTTACAAATTGACAGAAAAAAAGGCAAATAATTCAACTGAGAAATAGATGAACCAACACTTGAACAGGAAATTCACAAAGAGGGAAATTTATATAGTCCATATACAAAAAGAAAGCTCTCCTTACAAGTAATTGTGGAAATGCAAGTTTAAAACTCCAAGATGCCATTTTACTCCCTTCAGAGTAACCAGCATCTACAAAATCTGACCGTCGCACTTGCAGGCCATGCCGTGGAGCAAGGGACGCCTTACATATTGGTGTGAGTGTAAGCTGGCACAACTACTTGGAAGAGTGCTTTTGGCACCAGCAGGGAAAATTGAAATTGTACAAACCCAGCAGCAATTTTGCTCCTAAGGTATATCTCAGCAGTCTTCCTCAACCATTTGTGAAGAAAATTAAGCCCTAATGTCCAGAGGCATCATTGTATGAAATGAATTAACTTTTCATTTATGAATCTATTTTGAATGGTGCTAGTTATACACCTTCAGTGGGAACTTAAGAAAAGAGTTATATTCCTATATTCCAATTTTCCTCCCTGTTGCATGGTTCAGAAGAGGAACCCTGCTTGAGGAAGCCTGTCCACCTGGCAGGTACAAAAGAATACATGAAGAATGTCAGGAGAACATTATTTGTAAATACAAATTTTTTCAAAACAACCTAAATGTCCATCAAGAAGAGAAAAATATCAGCCCTGGCTTGTGTAGCTCAGTGGATTGAGCACGGGCTGCAAACCAAAGGGTTACCAGTTCAATTCCCAGTCAGGGCACATGCCTGGGTTTCAGGCCAGGTCCCCAGAAAGGGGCACATGAGAGGCAACCACACATTGATGTTTCTCTTCCTCTCTTTCTCCCTCCCTTCCTCTTTCTCTAAAAATAAATAAATAAAATCTTTAGAAATGAGAGAAAAATATTGCTGGTATATCATGGTATATTCCTGCAAGGGAATGCTATATCATTATAAAAAAAAAAAAGATGATCTAGAATCACATGTGTTAATAAGAGCAAATATAAAAAATTCTCATGGTAAATGTAAAATCTAAGTGCAATAAAATACATGTAGTATGATTGTATTTATATGAAATTTTAAAATAAGGAACATATCATTATATTTTGCTCATTTATACTTGTATACATAGTAAAAGTTTAAAAAAAGTGTAGGGCAATGATAAACTCCAGAGTAAGAAGAACAATTACCATTTGTATTATTCCTTATAGGATACTATTACATCATAATATGTAATTATATATTGAATATACTATATTTTATATAATATATAACAATACATAATATAAATATATGATATACAGATATATATTATTAATATATTATATTATTCTTTGTTTTATTTCCTTCCCTTTCCTAAGAGAGAGTGTGAACGCAGTCCCCCACTAGTACAAATTACGCAGTCGAGTCTCCCACATTTGGGGAAATCACAGGGGTCAGCACATCCATAGTGCAATGGATAAGCCTCACCCTGGGAAAACCACCTTTGTGATCATGGTACCTCTCCCACTAGGTAAGTAAATTTCCTATATTTTTAATGTATGTAAGTAGATGATTTTAAAAATGCACCGTGTTAAAAATATGTGAAATATATACTAGTCCCCTCCTCCCAATCCATCTGCATGAAAATTTTTAATTTTAAAAAAAATTTATTGATTTAGAGACAGAGAGAGATTGCTTTTTTGTTCCACTTATTTATGCATTCATTGGTTGATTTCTGTGTGTGCCCTGACTGAGGATTGAACCTGCAACCTCTGTGTATCATGACAATGCTCTAATCAGCAAAGCTACTCAGTCCGGGCTTCATGTAAACAATTATGATGAATGACTCTCCTTTCAGGAGACAAAGAAAGTTTTTCTTAAAATTATTTTTAAGAAAATTATTTTTAAGAATCTGACCATTTCATTTCTCATTTCAAAAACATGAAAACATATGCTGGTTTTTGAGTGCTGCTTGACAAAGTCTGAATTCCACAGCACAGCATTCAAAGCTCTCCACAGACTGGCTCCAGACCACTTTAGAAGCAGCTCTTCAATCTCTCGTCTTCACTTTACATTCCATTCAGATTGGAGTGTTTGCCATTTTCCAGATATACCCCCATACTTTCCATTTTGTGCTTTTGCCAATTACATTTTTACTTCCTGAGAACTCATTTCCTCATTCTTGCAATTTGATGCTATGTACCAAGGCCTTAACAATATGCCTACTCTTTCACACAGCAGTTCTCCTACAAGAAAAATAATTCAGGACATGTACAAAGACTTAGCTTAAGAATGTTTACTGTAGCATTGTCTCCAGTGTTAAAATATTTAAAATAACCTTGCAGAAGGAAGGTTTAAATAAATCTATTTCACATGGGACACAGCACTTAAAAGTGAAGACTCTGGAGCCAAAAGGCAGACTACCCAGGTCAGGTCACAATTCTAGAACATTCTGGCACACTGCAGGTTTGGGATCTTAGCCTCTCTGTGCCTGCATATTCCAACCTGTGAAATAAAAATAAACCAGTACCTCCTTTACAGAGTTGTTAGAGCAACTAAATGTGTTAATATGTTAAAGCACTTAAACATTATCTGTCATGTCATAAATTTGTTTATGAATGGCTAGTTCTGGACATATCTCACCTGCAAACTTTTGAAGCAAAAGAACATTCCAGTATACATTGTTGTCCTAAACCTACGAATGGTACTTTGTATTTAAACCTAGTGTGGTTCTTAGCACAGTTAAAGGTTTAAGACATGTGTGTTAAATGTTAGAATCAATACTATTCTAGCTGAGTGCATTTTAATTTTAGATTCCAAAGTACTGAATACATTTTAAGGGGTCAAAGAACCTAGGAGAACCATAGAAGAACCTAGGAGTTGGAAAGTTAGTCTTACAAGGACAATAAATAGGAGTAGACTATGATAGAAAACCAAGTCATTCTAGAAGGAGTGTGGAGCATTGGCAAAAAGAAGTACATGGGTTCTGGAATCACCAGCTCTGAGTCTGCCACTCATAATTTCCTAACCTCCAGTCCAGATTTTTTCTTCTTTCAAAGGACAATAATACCCACCCTTATAAGAATTTAGAAATAACAGTAATATTGTGTTACCACGTGCCAGGCACTGGTCTAATTTCTTTTTCCATTATCTTATTTGATCCTCACAGCAACCCCATGAAATACTGTTGTGGGTTAAATTGTTCTCCAAAACAGATATATTGAAGTCCTAACCTCAGGTAACTGTGAGTTTGAGATCAGGCTGGAGCAGAGTGGGCCCTTAATCCAATGTGACTCGTGTCCTCACAAGAAGAGGAGATTAAGACTTAGACACAAAGAGAATATCATGTGAGGACAGGGGAGGATTGAGTGATGTGTCTATAAGACAAGAAACACTGAGGACTGATGGCGAACACCAGAAGCTGGACAGGACAGGAAGGATCTTTCCCAAGAGCACAGGTGGCAAACACAAGGCTGAATGTGACCCTCCACCTTGTTTTATTTGGCCCTGCACCCTGTTTCTACCCTGCAGTAACACTGAGCTCCTTGCCCCTAGTTAAGGGGTAGTTACATTTATACAGCCCTAAAATTACATTCGGCCCTTTGAAGGCAACCATGAGGCTCATGTGGCCCCCGGGGAAAATGAGTTTGACACACCCGCCCTAGAGCCTTCAGAGTGCGGATGGCCCTACTGACAGCTTGATCTTGGACTTCTAACCTGCAGAACTGTGAGAGAATAAATTTCTGTTGTTTTAAGTCACCAAATTTTAAATCACAAAATTTGTGGTAACTTGTTACAGCAGCCTTAAGAAACTGATAGAGGCATCATTTTGGCAGATGTAGACACTGAGGCACAGAATAAGTAAGAAGCCTGACCAAACTCTCAGGATTTGAAACAGGGCTGACTCCAGAGGCTGTGCTCTTAATTATTAGATGATATTCAGCTGGGTTCTGGATAACTGCATTTTTGAGGGGGGCGTGGACAAAAGTTTTTATTTTCAACTTTTGTATTTTGATGTACCACACAGTACTTCGTTTCTAAGAGGCATTATTCTGTGTCATGGTTATCTGAAGTTTTGTCCTCATTAGCTCAGCTGAGTCTATGTTCAAATCATGCAGTTTTCACAAGGTTCACATAGCCAGGCCCCCAAGCCCAGCTGGGTACAGCAGGCTGGTACCGACATTCTTCCTCCATGGCTCCTGGGGAGAATGTTCAAACAGTGTATGCCTCCCAGACCACGGCAGAAGCATGCTGCTAGGTGCAGAACATTTTGTAGCCACTCTTAGAGGATTCTGCTAACTTAGAGAGAACAAAGAAGCAAATAAATGAAATCTGAATTACCCCCAAATTCCATTTTGCCTAAAAGCTTTACCTTCCTCTTCCATCAAAATGATTTTTTAAAATTGTGAACACTAGAAATATTTTCAGATTTGAACACTGTTTTTATTAATTCTACTCTCTCTCGCTCCTTCCCTTTGCCTGAGAAATGCAGACAAACGAATGCCTGAGAAAGGAGACTAGATGAGCAGAGACCATCCAAGGCTGGATTTCCAGTCCTGGTCTAACCAAGGCTTTGTTTAATTAGCCATACCTTACAGGACACAAGTTTACTGGGTAGCCACAATCTGCCTCCCCCTTTCTTTTTACCCTGTGCCTGCAGCTGTACGAAGAGCCTCCCCAACCTGCTTCCCCGGATAATGTGTAGCAATACAATCTATGCAGGAGTACTGGCGCTTGGTTTTCAGATGCGGGGCAAAGAAAAACCTATTCATCGACTTCTGTGGGCGCCAGGCTGCAGCAGGTTGTTATTCAAGTTGAAAAAGCTTCCATCCCTAAAGGAAAACTCCTCTGTCCTGGCAACCATGACCCTGACTCAGAGTGTAAGCTGAGCCCAGGCACACCTGGGCATCTGACAGATGAGCCAGGCGCAAAGAAGCCTCTGCTGACAAGCTTATCGGACAGCAGACACCTGCAGAGGGGCCCATACCTTTTTTCACAAGGGCCTATGCCGCAGTCTTGATCCAACAGGTCTGTGCACATGGTCAAAGGGAGATTACCCGGAGATTCACAAAGGAGTTGGATTATGCCAAGCCTGAACATCATGCTTGGAAGGAAACAGAGTAGCCCATTTATAACACAGGCTCTGTTCGATGGAATTTGTTGTACAGTTCTCACCGGTTTTGTTCCAAATCAAATTCTTCCTTGTTTTGGTGAGATAAGAGTGAAGGCAAAGGGAATTCTAACTTCACTAAGCCTACTATGTGCCTGTGTAGGAGTAGGAACTTTTAATTTAACAGCCTGTTTAATCCTCCTGAAAACCCATGTGATAGAAGTGGGGTTACTGTCATCCTGACTTTATAGACAGGAGAGGGTAAGTCACTTTGTGAGACTGCACAACTAATTAGGGGCCAGATAGGATTTGAAAATAATTCTTCCAAGGTTTTATGCCCACTAACAGCTACTCCTGAGCAGAACAACACTGGAACCCAAGGCCCTGGGGTTTGGGGCAATTCATTCTGTTTTGGGTTCCTCATTAGTGGGCTCATATTGGTATGCATTGACTTCACGAAGAGTTGAACAGCAGGCGTGATCCCGTTACCCAGAGCTCCAGGCAGATGTGCAGAATGGCCTGAGCTGAGCTGACCTTAGTAGACGCAGACAGGGCTGTCCTCAGACCCTGTGCTAGCAGGAACTACAGGGCAGTGGTCCCACTGTATCAATTTAGAGGTAGATCCATTTTTACTTTAAAACAGGGATCCTCAACTGGGGGCAGTTTGGTCACCCAGGAGACATTCAGCAATCTGGACATCTGGAAACAGTTGTGATTGTCAGAATTGGGAGTGGGTATGCTCCTGGCATCTTGTGGGTGCTGCTGCACATGTCAGAATGCCCCAGACAGCGAGCGCCACAAGAAAGAACAATCTGGAACAAAATGTCAGTAGTGCTTAGGTTAATTCTGCTTTGAAATTCCATCTTCACCATGTATGTGAAGTTTTTAGCACAGTGGCTGGCATGTGACCATCAACAAATGTGATCTTATTTAGCATCAAGTGATACCATGTGATGCTGAATCCAAGATCCCCAGTAGGTGACCCCTGGGGCCCTCACAGTGGCGAGTGAGGAGGAACTGGATGCACTCTTCTCTCAGTGGCTGCACAGGTCACTAGAGCTGGCTTGCACCAGAATCTGGCCACCTAGCTACTCCACTAGCACTAGTTCTCTCTTAGTGTATATAACTCCCCATAAACTGATACATTCATTGAAGGGTTTTTCTTGCTTTTTAGAGAAGACATGGTATGTGACTAGCAGTGGGTGGCATGAAATGACCTCTGGGAAAAAAAATGTCTATTGAGTCTGAGCCCCAAGGCTTGGGCAGGCATGGGGTTTGGGGGTTTAAAAGCAGCATTGCCAAAGGATAAGAACACAATTTGGGGGGTCACAACTGGCTTTTGAAATACAGCTCAACCCCTTCTGAGAGCTACCATTTCCTAAAGTATAAAGCAAGAGTACTGATTTTTACTTCCGAGAGAGAATTAATTGAAATAATGAATGTAGTGCCGAACACAGCAGGTGGCATAATAGACACTTAAATGGTCCTGATTAGGAAAAGAGTAGGACAGGCTGGCCTTGGAGAATTGCCTGAGGTATGGCCTATTTGTTATAATAGTGAGCTGTATGCTATTGGGAGGACTTCACCCACCTTTTTGCTGCTCCCCGCACACCCAGGCACCTGCCTGTGCCTTGAGTGGTACCATGAGTTGTGATAGCCTCTCCAGGGCTGCCTAGGAGTTCTCAGAGGTAAAGTTGAGCCAGCCCTTGTTGAGGCATGTCTTGGAGATTTAAAAAATACCTAGAGGGCCTAAGGGACTATATGGAAGAATGCAGGCCATGACCGTGTTCTCCTGCCACCTGGCCAGGGAGGCAGTGACTGTGCATAAGATAGTGTACAACTCTCAGTTCCACCCACATACTAGCTGTGTGACCCTGGATGAACCACTTACTGTTTGAACGTCAATCTCCTTCCCTCTAAGGTGGATCATAAAATGGGTCATGGTACAGTATGAGAAGTAGATGATGATGATGATTTATAATCAATATGAATATAATTGGCTATAGTGGAAACTTGATAAAAGTTAATATATTTGTTTTTATTTTACATTTTCTTTCTTTCACTTTTATTATATTGATAATGCTATTGCAGTCGTCCCAATTTTTCCCCACTTGCCCCCCTCCACCCAGCACCTCCCACTCCTTCAGGCAGTCCCCACACCATTGTTCATGTACATGGGTCATGTGTGTAAGTTCTTTGGCTACTTCATTTCCTATACAGTACTTTATATCCCCATGGCTATTCTGTAACTACCTATTTGTACTTCTTAATCCTCTCACCTTTTCACTCATTCTCCCATACCACCCTCTGATCTGCCAACCATCAAAATGCTCTCTGGATCCATGGTTCTGTCTCTGTTCTTTCTGTTTCCTTAGTTTGTTTTTTAGATTCAATTGTTGATAGATATGTATCATAATTTTGATCTTATTTTTCTTAAATGAGTCCCTTTAACATTTGATATAATGGTTTGGTGATGATGAACTACTTTAGTTTTTAGTTTTTTCTTCTTTGGGAAGCTCTTTATCTGCCCTCGATTCTAAATGATAGCTTTGTGGGTAGAGCAATCTTGGCTGTAGGTCCCTGCTTTTCATGACTTTGAATATTTCTGCCAATCCCTTCTAGCCTGCAAAGTTTCTTTTGAGAAATCAGCTGATAGTCTTATGGGAATTTCCCTGTAGATAACTAATTGCTTTTCTCTTGCTGATTTTAAGACTCTCTCTTTGTCCTTAACCATTAATATTTTAATTATGATGTGTCTTGGCATGGGCTTCTTGCATCCATCTTGTTTGGGACTCAGTGCTTCCTGAACCTGAATGTATTTTTCTTTCACCAAATTAAGGAAATTTTCTTCCATTTTTTTCAAATAGATTTCAAATTTCTTGCTTTTTTCTACTCTCCTTCTGGCACCTCTTGGATCACTTAAATGTTGTCCCAGAGGCTACTTAAGCTATCCTTATTTTTTTTGGATTCTTTTTTCTTCTTGTTGTTCTGATTGGTTTTTTACTTCTTTACATTTCAAATCATTGATTTCATTCTCATCTTCATCCACTCTATTGTTGTTTCCCTGTAAATTGTTCTTTATTTTAATTAGTGTATCCTTTCTTTCTATCTGGATCAATCCTATGTGATTAAGGTCCTCACTAAGTTCCTTGAGCATCCTTATAACCAGTTTTTTGAACTCTGTATCTGGTAGATAACTTAACCCCATTTTCTTTTCATTCTTTTTCTGGAGTTTTGATCTGTTCTTTCATTTGGACCATGTTTCTTTGTCTCTTCATTTTGGCAGCCTCCTTTGTTTCTATGTTATTTGGTAGAGCTGCTACGACTCCCATTTTTAGCAGCATGGCTTAATACAGTAGGTGTCCTATAGTATAGGTTCCTGTGGCACAGCCTCTTCTATCACCCAAGCTGGGTACATGAGGTGTGCCCTTTCTGTGGGCTGAGTACACCCTCTTGTACTCAGAGTTGAGTACAAGATTACTTGTACTCAAGTAATTACTTGTACAAGATTCTCTGTAGTTGAGCCTTGATTACTGTTAGCAGAGCAATGGGAGAGATTTACCCAAGCCAGTCTGCTACAAAGATTGGCTGTTTCCACTGACCACCAACCTCCGCCCTCTGTGGAGGATCAGCTGTGCATGGCTAGTACAATGGTGCTCCAACATGGTCTATAGCTATTAACTGGTTGCACTGGCTCTGGGGTTTCCTGGGTGGCATAGGCCACGGTCAGCCCCAACTCATGTTCTGCCCTGGGCTACCCTGTCTAAGCTATAAGGCAATCTGACATAGCTGCTACTTGTGCTGGGTTTGGAGATTCCCAGGCAAAGCTAAGCTGTGAATCTAGGCTGGTTGCTGCTAGTGTTGGGTCTGGGGTACTTAGCAAGAGGTATGGGGGCTGGGAGCTCACTGAAGCTGGCTGTTGCTTGTTTGAGAGGATTTAGGAAGTTGTGAAGCATGAGCCAAGACCAGCCATTCATATGGAAAAGCAGCAAGAGTGGGCCCCTATGTTAGGTGCCACAGGGCCTCCAGGGATCTCCAGGGTGGGGCAAACAGTGTTAGCCAGGTGATGGAGTCTCAGATATGGCGCCTGACTGCCAGCTCTGCTACTCTGTTGTGGAGGGTTCAGAAAAGTGACAATGGCTTCTGGTTGCATCTCTGCCTGGGAAAAAGCTGTCCCATAGCTTTCACCTTGATGCCAGACACTTCAGTTTCTCACTGTATGCTGCTGGTGCCTTTCAAGCTGTTACCACAATACTGGAGCTCAGAGGGAATGCATCTGAGTAAGCCCACGTATGTGGGTTCTTTAAGAGGAACTGCTTAGGGCTTCAGCATTTTGTTCCACCAACTCAACCCCTGCTGGTTTTTGTAGCCAGAAGTTGTGGGGATTTGCCTTCCTGGCACTGAATCCAGAGCTCAGTGGTCTGGTATAGGGCTGGGACTCCTCGCTCTCAACATAACCCTAATTTTTATCTACCCTGTGTGGATGTGTGACCATCCTGTTCTGTGTCTCTGCTCCTCCTACTAGTCTGGATGGGTGTGGTTTGTTTACTCCTGTAGTTGTCAGACTTCCATGCAACTTGATTTCTGATGGTTGTGAGTGATGATTGTTCTATATTTTATTTGCAATTTTTATGTGGTTGTGCAGGCAGGTGAGCAGTATTTACCTATATTTTACATTTTCTTAAGGTATGAATAAATTCCTCATGCAACTGATGATCTGCCTTAATGGTTGTACTTAACCTCACTAAATATTCTCCTGTCCCCCATACTCATGGATGTGATCCCTCTGTCCACATAGACTAGCCACTTCCCTTTCTGTCTATATATTCATTTTCATTGCAATCTGTAGTGGGTGACTCAAAGTCACCTTCTTTCTCTTTCCATTTAAATTCTCTCCCTCTGTACCATAGCTCCAGTCTCATTCTTGTTGGTCACTGCATCTTTCCTAACAGCATCCCTCATGATCACCTGAGGACCAGAGAATGACTGTTTTGCCGAGTGGAACCACCATACCTCTTGTGGCTTCCATGAAGAGCCAAGATGTAGAATTTATGGACTTCCTGCTTTGTTTAGAATGTTGTGTCTGCGGATATCTATTAGACAAAGGCAGTTAATGTTCCTGAGTTACCTACTATATACTTTAAGTATTCTTTGCCAAGATTTCAACTCATGTTTTTTTGCTATAAAATATAGTTGGCCCTTGAACAACACAGGTTTGAATTATGCAGGTTCACTTATAGGTGGATGTTTCTCAGTAAATACTTGTACTGTTTTTAATTGTGGTTGGGAGTCCATTGTGTGTATGTAGAGGACCAAACGTGTACATTGATTCACACTGCTTTATACAGGGACAGCCTGGTATTCACGGGGTGTCCTGGAACTAATCTTTAGTGAGTCCTGAGTGAAAATTATGTTTTGGAGGAGTTAAAATTTATACATGCATTTTCAACTCTGCAAAGAGTTGGTGCCTGTAACTCCACATTGTTCAAGAGTAAACTATACTATCTATTCAGCATAATTAAGTGTGCCTACACAGTTCTTTTCTCCTCTAAGCCTCAGGGGCCATGTGATATTTGGCTTGAATCTCCAGATTTTAACAGAGTCAGAAACAGGGTAGACAAACTTATCAAACATGGATTAACAAATAACCAATGTGTAGTTTTTGTGATACTTTCTTACCCTCTCCTCCACCAAATTCCCCACCTCATACGGTTCTATGAAAGTTACTGAAAATGTGGACAGGTGGACATTCAGACTTCCTCATGGCATTTCTGGGAATCTATGAGATCTATAGCCCTCTCAACAGAATGCTGGTCACAGGAACACCTTGCTATTTTCACAATGGGGAGGGAATTAGACCTTATTTTTCTTCTCTTCTCCTGAGTATTCCCTGGCAGGCAGGTGCTCTGCCTTCAATAGGTGCATTTATTTTCACTAGCCAATCTATAGGCCCTTATCCAAATGAAATGGCCCACAATGTCTCCAACTCCAAAAACTTGTTACAATTGCCTTGCTCATACCTTCCAGTCCCTCATCTATTTAATTGAGAACTGCATGCTGGTTTCAATTACTCTTCAGCTGGTTTTGCTTAATTGTACTTTGTTTCATTTTACTTTTTGCTTTTATTTTGAAGAGCATTCTTCCTGAGTGAGTACAAATTCTCAGAAGACACTCACTGAACTTCTGTCGTCTTCAGAGTAGAACACAGGCCTAGGCAAACAGCAGGTGCTCCATCAAGTGTTGCTGAATTCAATGGAGTTAAACAAACCCCTACCTTTCTAGTCCATCTTCCTCCAAGCTGGACTTGATGACTAAGACCAGAATGTAGCAAAATAGTCCTGAGTGGGAATTTTTAAAAAGGAAAAAAAATGCAGGGGAATTGAAAAGTAGAAGAGGATGGCAGGAATAGGATGAAAACGCCAAGGTTGACAACCACTCCACCTGCTCCTTCAGCTCCCAATGAAAAGAAACCAAAGCCATCAGATTCACTTCAATTGCTCTCCAGGCCTGAAACAGCTCCCTCCCCCAGGCCTGTAGGAAAATTCAATTAAAGGTTCCATCTGCAAGGCAGCAGCTGAAGAGGAATGACTATGTGGAGGCACACATCTTCATCAAAAAGAGCCCCTGTCCTTCTAGTCCGCCCCTCCTGCCTGTACCCCTCTCCCTCTTGCTTATTAGGCCCAGCTCTTACCTCACAACCACAATTCTCTCCAATTAGGCCAGCTCAGAGAAGGAGCTTTCATCCACTCCTTTCGGATGCATGCACAGTAAAGACTTGGTATATCCCACAGACACTGGCCTTGCTGGAAGAGAGCAAGAAAACCCACAAAAAAGCCCCCAGAGGTTGGGGATTGCAAGCCTCTGGCCCAATTATTCCCATTGCATCAGCTGACCTAGGGGCCAGGCTGCTGCTGCACATGAGTTCTGCAGGCTCCTCCAACCCAAAAGGCAGATGCCATTTAAAAAATAAAAATAAAAGTCATGACAAGGCAACCTTTCTGGCCTTCAGAGAGAAGGAAAGAGAAAGGCAGAAGGAAGGGTTAAATTGAGCCTTCACTCTCCTAGGCCTTCTCACACATGGGGTTACCTCCCTGCATTAACGTTTCTTTTGAATAATGGAGTGGGCCACACTGCTGGCTGTTTGGGATGGTGAGCTTGGTGGCCAAGGGACAAGTGAGAAACCCACCATCCTCTAGTTAAATGCTGCTCTGCCAGGATTCGCTGCAGCTATGGTGAATGTGAAAAATGGTCCTTCCAGGGACCTAGTGCCTCTTTCTTCACCCCACATTCCCTTCAAAGTAAGCGACACTCATGAGAGCATCTGTGCTGCAAGGCTGAGCACAGACCCTACAGAGTGTCCTGTTGTCTTAAAAGGACTCCTTGTTTGCCCTCTGCTCTTCTCAGATTTCTTTCCTGCTTCTTTCTGCAACCTTGTGATTATTTTTGAGTAGAGAACATAGGGAAAGGACAGCTCACTGCCTTCCTCTATCAACTCAAGTGAGAGGAAGTAGAATCATTCTGCTATGAGAAAGAGTCAATAATGCAGACCCTATACGAGGCCAAGTGCTTAGAGCCCTAATATGTGGCTGGAGGACAGCACCTGTTTCCTAGGGCTGCCTCAGACTGGGGGCTTAAACAACAGAAAGGTATTTTCTCACAGCTCTGGAGGCTAGAGGCCTGAGATCAAGGTGTCAGCAGGGTTGGTTTCTTCTGAAGCTTCTCTCTTTGGCTTGTAGACGGCCATCTTCTCCTCTGTCTTCACACGGTCCTCCCTCTGTGCGTGTTTATGTTCTCATCTCCTCCTCATATAAGAATGCCACTCATATGAGATCAGGGCCCACCCTACAGACTTTATTTTTAACTTAATTATGTTTTTAAACACCCTATCTCTAAATATGGTCACATTCTGAGGAACTAGGAATTAGGTTTCCAACATAAGAATGTGATGGGCAGGGGCACAATTCAGCCCATGACAGTATGCCTCAGTAGTGCTGCCTGAAAGTGGACTTGTTATTGGTCAGCTTATTTGTTTCACCTCAGGGCTGTGAGGACTTGGAGGCAGTATCAGCTTTAGAAAGGACTGAAACCATTTCAGGAAAGGCCTTCGATAGGTGGTACTAGTGTATTCCTATTTTATTCAGTATAGAATAGAGTTTGAGGACCCATAACTATATATAAAATTGGATTCAAGAGATTCTATTGCACAAACAGTATTAATATGATCAAGACAGAGTCTGGAAAACCTATTTCCTGCCCTGAGGTGGCTAACATTATCTCACAGGACTTGTATGTACAATGGAACAAGTGGCCTTGTCCCCCTTTCCAAGCCCTAATCCATCACCCCCACTAACCCCACCAGACCCCCATTGCTCTTCAAATGTGGCCTCGTTCAACATTCCTTTCTCCAAGCCTCTGCCCATGTTGTTCCCTCCTCTTGAAATGTTCTTTGCCTTCTTAAACTGCAGAGTGCCATGGAAGGGAAGGAGAGAACAATTTAGTTTTATACATTCTTTGACTTCTCTACTAGGAGAAATGGTGCTAGTACAAATACAAGTCATTGGGTGCTGCTGATTCAATTTTCTTCCCGTGTCACGGTTCCCTCTTTCCTGCTCCCAGTCACAAATGACTCACTAGGTGATAGAAAGACATAAAGCTTCATTACCCCACTATAGTATATGTATAGTGTTGTGTGTGTTCATCACTGTGCCCTGGGCATAGCTCTTCTTGGGAGTCTGAGTAAAGCTCTTCCGCTCCCAGCTTCTTTTAAGAGCCCAAACCTCACAAGCTCTAGATAAAATTTAGCACACTTGTCTAGTTGTCTGCTATACTTTCAATAGAGGTTGGATTGGACAGACTTAAACCCTTTCATTTTACTGAGAGCATTGGTGGCCTAGTGTCCCAGGAAGTGCCTGGCCCATACTTCCACATTCAATCTGCCGTGTTTTGGGTGAGGAGCTTATGCAGACAGGCTTCTGGTGCCTGTGAGCTTCAGCCTCTTGCTCACCCTCCTCTTTCCATACCCTGGGCCTCAGACTCCCTGGCAGTTGGCTCTTCCTGTGAGAAAGGGCAGTCAAATGGCTAAACAGTATAGGCTTTCCTTCAGATTGCATAGGTTCAACCTGATTCTGCGCTTTTTGATGATATGATCTCATTTATTCACTTAACCTCCATGGGCTTCAGTTCCTAATCTATAATATGGGGATAATGACAACTTCATGTAGGGACCTAGAACAGGACCTGGAATAAAGCATGTGTCCTATGTGTTCTTGTTGTTGTTAGAGGTAAAATATTGGGAACTCTTTGATCTCAAATGACTGCAATATCTTTGAATTTCAACAAATCATAATGGGAATGCTCAAGGATAATGTCAGGAAAGAAAAACAGCATTCAAAGTTCTCTAATGTCATGTTCTATCCATCTGCCTTCAAGCAAAACAAATTCTGCATCCCTTTTCTCCCATGATACCAGACAGCTATCTCCTGCTCTGCTTTCAGGACACATCGGCAGCCCCAGGTACAGCAGGGGTCCTGGCTGTGCTCCCCTAAGATTTAGTTTGGTTATTTGCTGAATTAGTCAGTCAGGAACCCTCTGGGAATTTGTTTGCATGACTAATCTATGAAGTGACATTTGGTTGGAGAGGGAGGGAGGAGGAAAGAGTTCTGTAGCTGTGTGATTTGTACACAGGACCACTGGGGGAAACAATGGCATCTGTCCCTTACCACTATGCACTGACCTATTTGGGGACTTGATGAGGAGAGGGAATGGAAGCTGAAGGGACTATTTGCATTTAAGATTTTATGCTTTGGGCCCAGAAACAGCCAGAAGTTAGGAAGGAAACCCTTTTCAGTGGTTTTGCATAGACCCCATATTGCAATGGCAGCTCAAAGATGAGCAGCTGTGAGAGTGTGAGGGTACTGAAGCCTTGACAAGGACATTGGTCACTTGATGCTGGCCACAGTGTAGTGAGGATAGGGACTATACCACGAGACATTTTGTGAGGCACACTTGTGCAGAGCATGGGAGGTGAGCAAAGCACACAGACAGGTTTGTGAGGGACTCCCAGCCGTATATGGAGAGCAAAAAGGAATCTTGGATAAAAACCCTGTCGGATCAGGCATTCCTGACTAAGAAGGTCAGAGTTTTGGTTGGCAAAACTTAACATGACATATTGGAACCTAGAAGCTATGGAATCCTAAGGACACTTGAGTTACATGTGTTTGTGGTGACATAGTCTTCTCCCTCCAAGCCCATGTTAGAAATATGTCCAGGATAGAGTGCCTGAGTCTAGGCACGAAGTGAATGACTGAGTCTAGAATAAGAAGAAAGGAGGAAGGAAGTGCTAGCTGCTTACCTCATTACCCTGGGAATGAAATTCACAAGTGTGTCTTTGTCTGTGTCTCCGTGACCCTGACCTTCAGTGTCCATTGCTGTGTTCTTTCTAATTTTTCCTCCTCCCCTCTCTATAATTAGAACAGACATATCAAAGGTAAGGAGGAAGGACTCTCACCGCCATTTAGGTTCAATGTTTTACTTGATCAAAATGAGACACAAAGTTCCTATTCATTTACTTCCAACATTTTGGCTTATCTACAAAATGGCTTTAAAATGCTGCAGGTAATAAAACATACTAATAAATCCAAAGCATGCTTGACCTATGGTTTTGAAATCTCATATTCAGCTTATATCCACCAATTCTACTCTTAACTTTCAAGTCATTCATTTCAGGAAACACACAGTAAGCGCCTGCTGGATGCCAGGAGCTATGATAAACTGGGTTTTTAACAAGCAGTTTACTTAACTAAGTTGAGTTGCTCCATCATTAGCTGCCATCACACCTGATCAAGCAGAGGCAGTAATATATGCAATATAACAGACAAAGAGGTTGGTATAAAATTTATAAAATATAGAGGGAAAAAATAGGCATGTAAAAAAGAAACCTGGATTACCTGTGACAAGTTCATGGGCCCTGAGTTAGTGAGAGTGGACTAATATTTTTTTAATTCATGCATAACTTCTATATAGTGAAAAGTACAGATATGAAGGGCAGAATGGTGTGAGTTTTGACAAATGACAGACCCATGTAACCCACACCCCTGTCAAGCTATAGAACCCCTCTGTCACTCCAGAAATTTTTGTGTGCCCCTTCTCAGTTAATACTCCCATGTTTACTTTTAAGCTTTCTAAAATGTCTTTATATTTAAATCAAGAAATATGCTGGACACTTAAAGCAGACCTAAGGTATTATGTTTTTGTTTAATAGTTTTTAGTTTGTACAACAACTACTTCAGACATTCTGAATGAGAGTTTAACTAAGCGCTGCTAGAGCTTTTTTCTTAGGAAGGGAATTCATAAAATTGACCTACTGGGGACTTAGAAGGACACCATTTTTCTCTTCTGGGTTCATTCAGCAAAAATCCTTCAGCTGAATATTTTTATAAAGAAATAAATGCACTTTGTCACTGCTGAATGCTGGGCCTTGGGCCTGCTCCTCTCTTCCATGTGAAAAAGGTGAAAAGTTAACAGACTGCTATCTCTCTACGGTTCTCTCACATTTCTGCAAGTCTTACAAGCGGAGACACTCACAGATTTTATTCTATGCCATTTCATATCAGACAGCCTTAGAAAAAGAGATAGTATTTCATTCCAAAACAAAGGACAGATTTGTCCAGTACAATAGAGACAATGTTGCCTTGGCTGGTGTGGCTTGGTTGGTTGGGTGTCATCCTGTAAACTGAGAGGTCGCTGGTTTAATTCCTGGTCAGGATACATGCTTAGGTTGCAGATTCAGAGGCAACCAATCAGTATTTCTCTCTCACATCAGTGCCTCTCTGTCTCTCTCTGTCTCTCCCTATCTGTCTGTCTGTCTCTCTCTCTCATAAGAATAAAATAAACCTTTAAAAAATAAGAAAGACAATGTCTTTCTCCGGGCAGAGGGCATGTGGTTGGCAGCCTATTATAACAGATCTAGGTTTCCTAAGTTGAAGTTCCTCCTTTGCAATGAAACCCACTGTGTGCACAGGCATCCCCTGGTCTTCTGCACATTATCCTGTGGGAACTGGGGCTCAGGGAACCAGAGCAAGATAATGATGATCGTCTGAATACTGATAGTGCTATGAGAAAAAGAAACTGGTCTTTATCTAACTCAGGATCTCATGTCTTTTTCTAGCATCCAGGAAACAGTTGTAGATTACCTGGTTAGCTTGCAGGTAGAGAAAAATCTCAGACTCTTTGCAGTTCCTGACCACTATAAGCCAAAACTGTGTGTTTGGTGTATTCTGTTCCAGGTAAATCATACCTCTGTTCTAACGGTTGGCCAGAAAGGATGGCTCATGGGCTAAGATCATTCACGCAGAGTTCAAGTTTCAGCACAGGTGTGCGTGTTCTTGCTTCTAAAGCAGAATGAAACCGAGCACTTGGCTGCGGAGATAAGAAGTACATGGCCTGTATGAGTGATTAGCTCCAGCTAACCATGCTCTGCCTTCCCCTCTGTTTTGCCCACTGCCATCTTGCCTTATGTCTGTGAGCTGACTGCGCCTGACACCACCCTTAGTGTGTTCTCCACTCACTAGATCCCCCTGGGAAGGCAGGTCAGCGAACTGTGAGCACTGAAGAAGTACGGCACTGAGACCAGGAGCTGGATTTTTATTCTGTACTATAATATTTGCAGCTTTATTGTTTTACATACTTGTAAGAATAATGCATGATGACTGAAAAAAACTAAGATTTAGAAAAATCATTATAAATAATGTAGAATATTTATAATCACTCCCCACAGGAATCATTTTTAACATTTTAGTTATACCTTTCCAGGCATTTTCCTGTACATATACATGCTGTGTTTTTCTTTTTCATTTGTTTTCTTCACCCTTTTCTTTTTTCCCTAAATAGAGCTTTCTTTTTTTACAATATTTTTCCATCTCAACAGTTAAAACATATAACATCATTTTAAATAATTATATAACATTAATGTATTCTTATTTATTTAACCAGTGTATTTTCAGTGGACATGTAAGTTGTTAATCATTTTTCACTATTATAAACAATGCTCTTATGACTTTCTCTCTCTGTCTTTAATTATTATCTATCTTCTATCTGTCTATCTATCTATCTATCTATCTATCTATCTCTATCCACACTAGCTGGAAACTCTCCTTAGGATTAATTCACAGGAATGGAAGATAACTCCTAGAATACAAGCAGCCTACCAAGTCCTCACCATCACCAAGATGACAAAGGAGGCATGGTGTTTTCCCCTGTGATACTCAACTCCTTCATACATGTTGTCATTTTTTGTTAAAATGTTAGAATTTTGGCCCTTTAAGACTTCACAATGCATTCACTTTAGTTAGATGTCACTAGTGCAAAATTGTGGAAGCAAGAGTTAAGGAATGAAAGTTGAACTTGTATGTTTGCACTTAATCTGTACCCAAGGTATATTACTAAAATCATAGAACATATTTTGTTGTTAATGGTAGCAGACTAAACTCATGCATATAACTTATCCTTCCTCATTAAAATTATAATAATTATGTTTGAAAATAATAAAGCCATACAATCATTGGGAAACAGAAAAGAGTCCGCTCAAATAGGAAGTACATAGGGTTGGATCTGAGTTTCTCAAACTCAGCATTACTGACAAATTTGGACTAGATAATTCTTTGTCGTGGGGACTGTCCTGTGTATCGTAGGATGTTTATTAGCATGCTTTTCTCACTTGGTACCAGTGACAACCACCCCTCCAAGTTGTGACAACTAAATCTCTCCAAATACTGCCAAATGCACCATGGGAGACAAATTGCCCCCCAGTGAAGAATCATTTGATTTAGTGGATTCAAAGATTCTAAGCCCAAAACACACACAGGAGGAGGCTGCTTCAGAGGTAAGAGCCTTTTGGAAATGTCAGCGTCAGATATAGAAGGAGCAGGAGTGGGCTGTGGAGGTGACAGACAAAGTTAGTGATGTGAGAAGAGCTGACTGAACAGTAGCTGGGACAGTCACAGCCTTCTCCCTCCTGCCCACAGAGACTGGCTAGCTTCAAGAGATTTGCCCCCAAACCAAAGCTCAAGGTCTATGATTTGAATAAACTGAAGGATCTGGGAGGGAGAGCTTGTAGTTCAGATGTTGAGGCTGGAGAGAGAAGCAGAGACTGAAATGTTTAAGACAGCAAGGAAGGGGAAAAAACAAAATGACAGCTTTGCTTAGAGGAAAATAAAGACCCCAACACAAAACCTTCATTCCTGGGAAATGGTGAAGCCTCTAGCCTTTGTGTTGGCTCCCCACCACAGACTGCTCACTCCTGCCACAGTCCTTCAGTCAGGACAAAAGCTTATTGAGGAAAGAAAGCTTAAATGGTTGCAGAAGAAATATGATTCAACTACTGATACTTCTGTACTTATTAATTCATTCATAAATAGGCATGATCAACAATATTTATCAGACATTTGATAAAATCAATGGGTACAAAGAGAAGAAAGACAAAAATCAGCATGAGTAAAAATATTTTCACCTAGTAATAATCAGGTAAATGCAAATTAGACATCTCATTTTTACCTACTAGAGTGGCAAAAAAAAAAAAAAGGATGGTAACAGCAGTGTTGGTAAAACTGTGAGGAAATGGAGACTCATATATTGTCAGTGAAAGCACAAACCCCTTTAGGAAGTTAATTTGGAAATACCTATCAAAAATAAAAATATATAGGCTCTTTGACTCAGAAATTCTTCTAAAGATTTTCCTACAGCCCTGACTGGTGTGGCTCAGTGTGCTGGGCATTGTCCAATTCCCAGTCAGAACACATGTCTTGGCTGCTGGCCAGGTCTCCAGTTATGGGGATACAAGAGGCAGCTGATCAATGATTCCTTTGAATATCAATTTTTCTCCTCTCTTTCTCTCTCCTTTCCCCTTTCTCCAAAAATAAATAAATAAAATATTTAAAAGAAAAAACTTTCCTACAGAAATATCCATGTATACACTCAAAGATATACAAGATATGTCTAGAATAAGTCCAGTCATTGTTAATATAACGAGAATGGTTTGCCCAACACGATGTTACCTGGTGGCCAAGGAGGGTGGACTGGAATGCACATGTGCGAACAGCGGGCTTTACTGTACTAGTATGTGTGGGCGATAGACACTGCTGAATGAGATTGCGTACTGTGTGGCCATCACATTCAAAATGACTGAGCAAGTAGAGCAACGGATCTGCATCGTATTTTGCATTAAGTTTGAATATTCCTCTATAGAAACTATTCAGATGATTCAGAAGACCACAGCTATGGGCAACTGGTAACTGGCAGCCTTATCATGACAATGCACCCGCTCCTGCATCACCTCACATGCAGTTTCTTGGCAAGACATCAAGTCATCCAGGTGACTTAGCCCCACTACAGCCCAGATTTGGTGCCTTGTGACTTCTGGCTTTTCCCCAAACTACAATCTCCTTCGAAAGGGAAGAGGTTTCAGACCAATGATGAGATTCAGGAAAATATGACAGAGCAGCTGATGGCGATTAGAAGATCTGTGTGAGGTCTCAGCCAGAGTGCCTACTTTGAAAGGGACTGAAGTGTCATTGTCCTATGTGCAGTGTTTTTTGCATCTTTTATCTTCTTCAATAAATGTCTCTTTTTCATAGGCAATGGATGGATACTTTCTGGACAGACCTCATATGTGCAAGGATGTTCAAGGAAGCACTACATGTAACATTAAAAATTAAAGTGCAACTCAAGTAGCTTTCACTAGGGGAATAACTATGATATAATGCTTATATAGAATATTATGCAGCCCATTAGTAGGATGAAACGGACTTAAATGTACTGATGAAGCAAGATGTCACTTTATTAAGTGAAATGAGTAAAGCTTTGAACAGTATATCATGATGTCACTTATTACTGTAAAAATCCCTGCACATCCACATGTGCACATGCACACTCACATGGTGTATAGAAACGCGTAGGGGTCTGGCAGGGAGGAGTAATAAAGAAGGGTCATTTTTGTAAGGGCTGCATGATACCTTGTAAGCTTGGGAACAACTGCTACAAAGGAAAGTAAACAAGGAATGTTAAATATGACAGAGTTCATAGAGATCACATCCACTCCGTTTATTTAAGGTAAGGAAACTGAAATCCCAACCTGAATCAAGAACATCAGTGTTCTGGTTCCTAATCTTACACTCTTTCCACTTATCTCTTCTAAGAGTTACACTTTTTCTTTTAAGCCATTTATCACAGCTGTTATCTTAATCATGATTTTGCTTATTTAACAACCACTGTGGCTTATAATGTATTTGTTTAATATATTTTATAAAATAAGCATGCCTTTTGTGTGAGATTTCAGGTATTATGAAAAAAATTCTTACATAATTTGTTTCTCCATGCACAAAACTTTCACATGATTTTAAATCACAGATTCCCTGTATCAGATCAAATCATGTATTCATTTTGGTGATTAGCGTAAACATCCAGAGTGAGAGAGGGAGATCAGGAGTACTGGGAGGAAAGTCGGGACAGAGTCCTGTCTTAGAAGCTCTGAGGGAGACTCATGCTGTTCTCAAAGACTGCCTGCCAGCAAGGGTGAATGACGTGTGTACTTCAGAGGAAAATACAAAGATTCTTATGAACCAAAGGATGACTAAAGGCAAACAAATATAATCTTGTCTAAGAGTGTAAGAGAAAAGGGTGGGAAATGTGGTATTTTATTTCAAGGGTTTAAGATATTTAGAATTGGCTTTCAGGTAAATTAACTTCAAGACAGACTTTGAAGGGATGGAAGCAACTTAGGATGATAGATGCACTTCCTCTCCTGGAAGAATGTCAGCAATTTGAACAGGATCTCAGATCAGATTTCTTTTGCCTCATCCTCACTTACTCAATACGGTTGGTCCCAAGAACCTAAGAAATCTGAGCAGAGAAAAATGTGGAAAACTAGCAAATGGTCCTTTTTTATCTGACATTGACTTTTTTTAAGACTAAAAATGGACCCTCTTTGGCCTTGAACACAATTATTCAATATCTTAAAATAGATGCAATTTTACACAATCACTTAGATGTTGACCAAAATGTCTAATACTTATTTACTACCTTTGATCTATCTTTAAAATGACATGTTTATTTTCAAATAAGAGCCATTCTGTTCAGGGTTTCATATAAATGAAGGTAAAATGTGCTCACACAAATGTGTATGTTTCATGTCATTTAGAGCTGGAACCTTTTCTAAGAGAGGGTCAGTACAATCCGCAGCTGTTAAAATATCACCAAAATGCTCCATAAGGAAAATATCATGTATATATAGATGCTTTTAATTTTCCCCATTATTTTCTTTACATGACATGGAAGACACTTTCTCTAAAGGACCACAGCTTCTGGTTCCCTGCAGATGTGCTGTTATTTGGGGGTAAGGAATCTTGGCGATAGGTGCTCATTGCCCTCGCAAGTGCTTTCTGGGTTGGTAAGAGGAGAGGGAAACGGTGGCAGGGCTGAGGTCACCAGCTAATAAGGCCAGGCAGCAGCCCTAAACCCCCCAATCAATAGAGATACAGACAGCTGCCAGGGCAGCCAGCTCGGTGTCTGCTCTGCTTTCCCTTCCTCCCAGGTCATAGCCCATGGTTATGGTCGTGAAGGTCAAAGGAGAGAGCTTATCCCTACGGAAGTGACTATGATGTGAACTTCAAATGTACAAGTGAAAAACATGGGCCTCCACCCCCATCCAGACAACATGTTTACCACAGTGTGCACCCACCAGCCTTGCTTTTGTTGGGAGTTGTGTTAACTCTAGGCCAGCTCCACAGACCTGAGACCCAGTACAGCCACACAGAACTCTGTACTTGGGTTTCATGTTCTGCTATCTCCATCTTGAAATCCTCACTAATTCTTTAAATGGGGGGCCCTGCATTATCACTTTGTGGAAACTGGGTTCCGAAATTATACACCCAGTTCTGCCTACACTCATGGATTCCTCACTCTGACTGGAGAACATGTGTGTCTGAAGTGTTCTGATGATGGTTTTTGTCAGAGCTTGCTCAGGGTATTAATGACAAAGAAAAAGGCCTTGGTTTCCCCACTGCAACTCACCTCCATGTCAAAGGAGAATTCTCCAGACAGACATTTCTGTACAATGTCTACCAATGAAAAGTATTTAACAGGAGCTTCAGAGAGAGACCTGGAGGCCCACAGGAGCCTTGGTCTTTGGCCTTCCTTGGGTGGATACTGTCAGAACCCCAGATGTGGAAGTACATAGTCATCTTGGAGCCTGCTAGGCATCTTATTTCTAAAGTAGATGGTTTCACTAACGCTTATGATTTGGATAATTTAATTGATTTTTCTTTAATAACTTCCAGGTTTATAAACTGAGATTTAAGATAAAAAACCACAAATCTCTCACCTTTTTTGTCTACAAAGACATTCTTAGCTATAAATTCCCCACTATTCCATCAGGCAGATGAGACACAAGACATTGAGAGGGCTGTGAAATGTTCTCATTCACTGTTTAGTCATGTTAATTTGGAACCTCACTTAGAACCTTTTATCCATCAGTAGTGTTATCTTGTCATCCCTGATCTCAGGTAGAAGAATTGTAAATTCCATGTGCCTATGTAGTTCTGAACACCTCTGGGCATGGGCTAGCAGAGCCAGCTGGTGGGCAGTGTTGAGATAGTTCATAAATTAAAAGAAAATACTCAAAACTTCTCTTAAAGAGATTTTACCATAATTTTAATTTTCATCAAAACAATATAGGTGCATAATTTACAAGGTCAAAGAGTACTACAAGGCATAGGAAGAAAAAAGTATTCCCTTCTTTTGCTTTCCAAACTTCTCGGTCCCTTACCCCCAAAGGAACTGATTTTAATTCTTTTCCTGTCATTTTTGGTATTTCTCTCCTTTTACAATAAGCATGTGAAATAATAAGTATTCACATGCTTATTATTTCTGTATTTTTCTAATTTAGATATTATCTATTGACTTCTTATATAAAAGATATATGGGAAGTTGTATATGGAAAATCTTATGGGTACCCACACTCACACACACCTGTCTCCACATTCTCCCAACACAATTATATGATAATATATGATCAAATTATAATTAGTTGTTTACATTATTATGACCAGAAATTTTGTTCACAATGAAGATACATAATCATAATGTACTATGATTATATTTTCTTTCCTCTACAACTTGGTTTTTCTTGGTTTCTTTATCATTTAATTTAGGATTTTATTTATTTATTTTTAGAGAGGGAAGGGAGGGAGAAAGAGAGAGAGAGAGAAACATCAATGTGTGGTTGCTGGGGGCCGTGTTCTGCAACCCAGGCGTGTGCCCTGACTGGTAATCGAACCTGCGACACTTTAGTTCGCTGCCCATGCTCAATCCACTGAGCTACGCCAGCCAGGGTTTCTTTATCATTTAATTTTATATGTTCCTATAACTAATACCTCTTTCAGATTTCTCAACAAAAGAAATACTTTGATTTTCTTGGACATATTCCCAAAGCCTTCTACCCTCTCTGACCTGATGCACAGCTATTATCCTGGTATCTGTCATTATCACCTTGTAGAGAGTTTCAATTGTCCCTTTCTTTTAGGGGACTTCTTGTTTCCAGACTCCATATCTTCCTTTTTAGTTTATTCTCTTGTTGTTTTTTTTTTAAAGATTTTATTTATTTTTAGACAGAAGGGAAGGGAGGGAGAAAGAGAGGGAGAGAAAGAGGAAGGGGGGTGTGCCCCTTGCACACCCCCAACTGGGGACCTGGCCTGCAACCCAGGCATGTGCCCTGACTGGGAATTGAACCAGTGACCCTCTGCTTCTCAGTCCACTGAGCCATACCAGCCAGGCTATTCTCTTGTTTAGGGAGTACATAGTCAGCAAGACATTAAAGATAAAGGTTCAGGCATTGCATGTTCAAAAGTGTCTATATTTAATCCTCACACTTGTTTGATCTTTTGGCTGGAAAGGAGTTTTTGGTTGAATATTTTCCTCTCATAATTTCCAAGGCACTGCTGCACCGTCTTACAGCTTCTGGTATTGCTGTTGAGAAGTCCACTAGGGATCTTGATTTCTAATCCTTTATAACTTGCTTCAAAAGCTTTTGGAACCTGCAGAAAGTTCTGATTCCCTTGTTTCTGTCCAGCATCTCATCTTACCCCCCTTTGGGTCTGCTGTCCCTAAGTCCAAGGCTCTTGTGCTTGAATTTCTCAAGTGACTAAACGTTTTTTCTTCTACAAGCATGGGACAGGGCAGTCACCTGAAATGCAGTAAGACTTTCCATTAGCCTTTTTGCCAACACATTGATTGCAGACTTTTCTTACCTCCAGAATGGCAAGACAATAAATTTCTGTTCTTTAAGCCACCAAGTCAGTGATATTTTCTCATAGTTGCCCTAGAAAACTAATGCACCATGCGAAATTTTACCTGCTCCAAAAGGTTTAGCCATAAGGATTATGTCTGTGTTCATAATAAGTTTGAACCAATTCTGTTTTTTAAAAAAATTTAAACACTGACCAGAGCATACTGATGAGGGCTCATGGGAAGGCACTTCTGCCTGTCTGTTCACAAAGCTTTTGTCACCAGAAACTTGTGCATAAATCCTGACCAACTGAAGTTCCCTGGATGTAGTGACCTCTGAGCAATTGAGGCCCACCACCTGGAATCAGGCAGGAGCTACACTATGTACCATTCCCTGGGCTCAAGGGCCTGGCAGCAGGGGAGAGCAGGGCATGGTGAGGAAACTCAGGTGGCTAAGCCTGAGCTCATCAGGACATGGTGGTGTGGCAAGATGAAGACTGGCCAGTGGGAAAAGGTCAAAATAAGAACCCTTGATAGCCCACACATGCAAGAATGGGCAGAAGAAGATGGGACAACAAAGGAGAATGAGAAAAATTTGTCAGAAAGGTGTCAGTAAAACCAGGAAAAATAAGTCTCAGCAGCTAAGAGAGAAGGGGGTTTATGGAGAGGGCATCAACGTGGTCATGTACCCCAGAGAGGTCATGCGATGAAGAACAAGAAAAGATGTTTAATTTGTGAGTTGGGAGCTACTGGCCTTTAGACAAGTGATCTCTGTACCATGGAAGCTGGTATATGCATGGAGTATGTGATGAACCAGAGGTTGCAAAGAGGAGAGAATATGAGAAGATATTTTAAAGGGATCTCATGGTACAAGGAATAAGAGCGATATGATGGTAGTTTGAACTGGAGGCAGGATTATGGGAAGGGTTTGTTCTTATTGTTTATTAGTTTATTTTTAAGGTTGGAGAAAAAATTACATGTCTGTGTTCTGAGAGGAGGAATTGGTGGAAGGGGAGAGACTGAAGCTGAATGAAAGGAGAGATCATTGGAAAGGAAACCCTGGAAGCAGAAGCAGAGGCATGAGATCCAGATGAAGTGGAGATTACCATCAACAAGTTTATGCTAATAAACTGAAAATGTAGATAGAGTGGACTAAATATACTTTTTAGGAATACAGATGAATGGGATAAAAATTGTATTTTTAGAAAGTAAAGCAATGATAAATGCAAACTTCAGTGTAGCAGCTACCTGTGGAGAAGAAGGTAAGGGAAGAGGATGGGAGCAAAGGACACAGATAAATGTAAATTACTGTCAGTGTTTCTCATGTTGGATGAGAGGTTCAAAGGAGTCTATATTCTAATTAGTTATTCAATTCTTTTTCAAAAGGGTCATGTACAAGCCTATGGTCAGTGTTTGAAAAACCAAGACTTACAATAAATCTAATTCTGTGCACTCAAGGCTTAAAAAGAAAATTCAAGAAAAAAAGTAAGGTCCTTCCTCTATGGCCCAGTGGCTCAGTTGGTTGGAGCATCATCCTGTGCACCAAAATGTTATGGGTTGGACTCCTGGTCAGGGCACATACTTGGGTTGTGGGTTCAATCTCAGTTGGGGCACATAAGGGAGGCAATGGATCAATGTTTCTCTCTCACATCAATGTTTCTATTTCTTTCATCCTCTCTCTCTAAAATCAATAAACATATCCTCAGGCAAAAATTTTAAAAAAGACAAAGTAAGATGAGGGACGTGGGGTGAGGGTATAGGTGCAGTGAGGAAGAAAAAGAAATGTACAGAGTAAAGCCAGAGAAGAAAATGGACGTGTGTCGAATGACTACTCTGTGACAAGCAGGACGGTGAGTGCTTTGCAGAGTAGCAGGATGCTGTACTGGAGGGTAAACCTACATTTCCTCCTCTTTCCAGGGTACTGAGTTATCGGAAAGTTGCTTACCATCATCACTGGTCAGAAGGAAAGTTATCCCTGAAGCAGTGAGTGGAGCTGCCTGTGGGAGCCCAGTACTGTCCAGGAAACAGTGTGTAAACAGACCTTTTATTTTAAGGATCCTATATTAGTTTGCTAGGGCTTTCAAAACAAAATATTATAGAGTTGGTGACAAACAATAGAATTTTATTTCTCAGTTCCTGAAGCTGGAAGTCCAAGGTAAAGCTGTTGGAATGGTTGGTTTCTCCTGAGGCTTCTCTCCTTGATTGCAGATGGCCACCTTAACTCCGCACCCTCACATAGTCTTTCCCCTGTGTGTACACACTCCTGGCATCTCTCTGTGTGTCCAAATTTCCTTTTCTTGTAAGGATTCCAGTCAGACTGGATTAGGACCCACTCTAACAGCCTGATTTTAACTTATTGATCATCTTTTGAAAGACCCTATTTCCAAAAACAGGGACATTCTGAGGTATTGGGGGTTAGGGTTTCAACATTTAAATTTTGGAGAAATACAATTCAACCCATAACTAATCCAAAGGAGAAGTTTCCAGGCCCCAGGAGGGGATTGGGAAGAAAGAAGATTTGGAGTTCCCTGTGTCTGTGAGTTATCACATGACAGGCAGTTCTGGGTACTCAAGGATCAGCATGCATCCCAGAAGGTGAACAAGAGTGAATGAAAATGTGAACGAAAAGTGTCTAGAATGGAAGGACCAGCTAACTGGACCAACTCTCCAGCTCACTAAGTCTTTGCCACCAGTGTTATCATCATAGTCACAGTAACAGAAAACAAACCTAAATCCCCCAAGCCCCACATGGATGGAGGCTGGTGGTTCTAGCACTAGGTACTTTTATGGGTGGGGCATGCTGGTTGTACCTTGAAGCACACAAGTGACAAACATAATGAACTGGGCAAGTAGTTAATATGGTCCAGAGTGGGCCATTAAGATAACTGAGTCTCAGTGAGGTCATGTAAATTTCCAGAAACCTGGACCGAGTAAGTGAAGGAACCAGAATTCAGCGTAGATCTGCCTGACTCCAAACCTATACACTTTCCATGGCATGTATATCATGGCAGTGCCTTATTTTTAATTTTTTTATATATTTTATTGATTATGCTATTACAGTTGTCCCATTTCCCCCCTTCACTCCCCTCCACCCTGTACACCCTCTCGCACCCATATCCCTCCCTTTAGTCATGTCCATGTGTCATACTTATAAGTTCTTTAGCTTCTACATTTCCCATACTATTCTTACCCTCCCCCTATCTATTTTCAACCTACAATCTATGCTACTTATTCTCTGTACCTTTTCCCCTTCTCTCCTCCTCCCACCCCCCTGTTGCTAACCCTTCATGTGATCTTCATACCTGTGGTTCTGTTCCTGTTCTAGTTGTTTGCTTAGTTTCTTTTGGTTTTGCTTTAGGTGTGGCTGTTAGTAATTGTGACTTTGCTGTCCTTTTACTATACATGTTTTTTCTTTATCTTCTTTTCTTAGATAAGTCCCTTTAACATTTCATAAAATAAGGGCTTGGTGATGATGAACTCCTTTAACTTGACCTTATCTGAGAAGCACTTTATCTGCCCTTCCATTCTAAATGAAAGCTTTGCTGGATAGAGTAATCTGGGATATAGGTCCTTGTCTTTCATGACTTGGAATATTTCTTTCCAGCCCCTTCTTGCCTGTAAGGTCTCTTTTGAGAAATCAGCTCCTTCATTTTTACCTTGGCTAATGTAATTATGATGTGCTTTGTTGTGTTTCTTCTTGGGTCCAACTTCTTTGGGACTCTCTGAGCTTCCTGGATTTCCTGGAAGTCTATTTCCTTTGCCAGAATTGGGAAGTTCTCCTTTATTATTTGTTCAAATATGTGTTCAATCTGTTGCTTTTCCTCTTCCCCTTCTGGTACTCCTATAATTCGGATATTGGAACATTTAAAAATGTCCTGGAGGTTCCTAAGCTTTTCCTCGTTTTTTTGAATTCTTATTTCTCCATTCTTTCCTGATTGGTTGTTTTTTTCTTCCTTCTGGTCCACTCTATTGTTTTGAGTCCCAGTTTCATTCCCATCACTATTGGTTCTCCATGCATCTTCCTTCATCTCTTTTATAGTAACCTGCATTTTTTCATCTAATTTGTGCCCAAAATCAACCAATTCTGTGAGCTTCCTGATCACCAGTGTTTTGAACTGTGCATCTGATAGATTGGCTATCTCTTGGTCGCTCAAAAGGATGAGTCCTGGGGCATTGATCTGTTCTTCTGTTTGAGACATGTCTCTCTCTCTCTCTCTCTTTTTTTGGTCTGGTTGCTCCTGTTACGGTGAGGGGCAGAGCCTTAGGTGTTCACCGGGGCTGGGCACCCCAGTCGCTAGATTGTGATGTTGTATGTGGAGGCGGGGGCAGAGAGAACAATGGCAGTAGCTCCATTCTCCTGGGACCACAGTCCCTTCTCTGGGATCCTGGGTTGCGTGCTCTGCCCTGGTCCACAATCGCTGCCTCACTGGGTCCGCCAGCTGCTGCTTGTGTACTCAGGGTCCACCCGCTGTGATCTTGTGTGCCCCAGATGCCTTACATGCTCCCGGTTGCCTTATGCACCCAGTTCTCCCTGTTTTCCATGCCTCGTGACCGCCCCCCCCACAGGTGCTCCTCTCCACCCCTCCTACCAGTCTGGATGAATGGGTCTACTTCAACTTCTTGGCTGTCCGACTTCCATTCAGATAAATTCTCTATCAGTTCTGGATGTTATTCTATCTCTAAATTGTTGTTGTTCTAATCTTGGTTGTGCATGGAGGTACAATGCATCCACCTATGCCTCCATCTTGCCGCTCATGGCAGTGCTTTAAATGTTCCATAAGATAAACTTAGACTCTGTGATGTCCAATTTTATGTGTCAACTTGACTGGGCCACAAGTACTAAGATACTTGGTTAAACGCTATTCTGGGTGTATATGAAAAGGTTTCTGTATGAGATTAACATTTCCATCAGTTAATAAAGGAGATTGCCCTCCCTCATGTGGGTGTGTCTCATCCAATCCACTGAAGCCCTGAGCAGGACAAAAAGGCTGAGGAAGGGAGAATTCTCTCTTTACCTGTCTGTGAGCTGGATGGCAGTCTGCTCCTGCCTTTGTACTCAGATAAACTACACCATTAGCTTTCCTGGGTCCATAGCTTTCCAACTGCAGATAGTGGGACTTGCCAGCCTCCATAATCACATGTGCCAATTCCTTGTAATAAATTCACTCATATATATGTATATATATGCATATATGTATATATGTGTGTATATGTGTGTATATATATACATGTAATTATGGGGAACCCACAAAACAATTTATTAAAAATTGTGTATTTATTCTTACATATTTAAACTTCAGTTGCCTTCAAAGTACTCTCCATTTGATGTAATACAGCTATCAAGACATTTTTCCCTGCTCAAAACAGTTTTTGAATTCATTGATTTTCATATCTTTTAGTGCTTCTGCCATTTTTTGTTTCACTCTTCCATATTGACAAAACATTTCCTTTTGAGGACTTTTTTTTGAGGGAAAGAAAGAAAAGTCACTTGGAGTGAGATCAGGTGAATAGAGAGGGTGGGGCAGGGGATCTTGCCAGTTTTGTTCAAAAACTACCCAATACTCGGTGCACTGTGGGCAGGTGTGCTTGCAAACTACCCATCATGAAATGGGCAAATGCATTGAAAGAGTCTTCCAAAAAAATTCACCAAAGCTCAATGCAACCTTGCACAACAGTGTCAGCAGTTACACTGATATAGATGGGTTCTTAGAACACTCATCTAGTGGGGGAAGCCTTCAGTACAAGGGGCCCACCCTCCAAAAGATAATTCTTGGTTTTGGGGGGGCCTCCCCCTTGTGTGTGTGTGCATATTCTATTGATTTTGTTTCTCTGGAGAACCTAGAGTAAATACAGGCTCCCAAACACTTTACAAACATTTTTCCACATAGGTAGGTTAATGAGCTATTTACAAATCATTCTTGTTAGCCCAATAAAAACATAAAGAAAATATAATTTGATTAACTACTTCTTACTAAATCTAACTGAAAATAATAATGTTGCTCTTGAAAACAGTTCTCTACTTCAGACTTTTATGTTTTAAGATTGGCTTTTCCTTAAAGCTGAATGAAGGAGCATTTTACTTTTAATTCTTAATATCAAATTTGTGCTTGTCAGATCGGAGGATAAGATTGATGTTTGCTGAGCAACTACTCAGGGCTGAACAGCTGCATTGTGTCCTCACATGTTATCTGTCGCATGATCTTCACAAGCGACACCTTATTTATTGTCTTGCTCATTAGCATGCATGAGAGCAAATGCAGAGGGAACCAGTTTCTTGGTCTGGAAGTTGCTCCAGGGTCAGAACTTTATAACTCCGCAGAATATCTTTAGCAGACAAAGGGCTAGATTTAAATAGGGCTGCATCCAGATGAACATCTAAGGATATTAACAATTGGACACATGGGAAAGAGCAGCATATAACGTGCAAAGGATGCTGGCCAAGTGCTTTCTCCTAGATGGTCCCTTCTCATCCTGCTGAGTTACCTGCTTTGAAAAGCAACAGTCCCGATAAGAACCCCTAACTTTAGATGACATCCGAATAACTGCTTGAGCCCTGTGGTTGTCAAAACCCTGAGGTGTGGATATAGGCTTAATCACATTTCTCCTTGGTAGCACTTAAAAGTGTAGTTGATGAATTTAACAAGAAACACATGTTTTCATTTAAATTACAATTAGCTATTAGAGAGTTAAGTGTGCCCTAGATAGAATATATAATTGTTGTTGAATTTGTGGCATAGCTACTTTACTGTTGCTATTTTCCTTTTATGTTTTTGCTTTATGATTTTGGAATAAATTTATGCAGAAACTGAGAGAGAGGCCCAAGCTAAATAAAGACGCTGGGTTGGAGTTATTTGGCTTCTTTAACTAGATCACCTATCTAGGCCCACTGCAGACTCATGATCTAGCATGATTCTCTTTGCTTTACCAAATGTGAGAAGATGTTTCACTTGCCCTCTTAGCAATTTAAGTTGGATGGTTTTTTCAGTAGGGTTCCGGCGTAAATTCTATACTTCTGAGATTTGTGTACCCGCTGCTTGGTATGATTTCCTGGAAATCCAGAGAAAGCAAATCAAGCCATCTTCTCCTTTAGGTCTTCAGGAATATTTCATAGAGAAGTTAATAACCACTTCTGCTTTTTTTACTTAAAAAAAGAGGCTAAGGAAAGGTGCCAATACATACAATTCGGGGGCCAAATCAGGTGCATTCCAGATGGCAGGGAACCTGGCTGATGGGCTTGCCAGGGAAATCCACAAGGCTGAATGGCTATAGCCCAGCCACTCTTGATTCATAGAAGGTCTCTGTAGCCAAGCAAGCTGGCAATCTTGATGAAGCCATCCAATGAGAAAGTAGTTCCTGGTGAGGAGCACCTCCCTCCAAATAAAATGAAAGGAGAGAGACATGGTTTATGGTGAAATGACCAGTGGGACTGGCTACAGTATAGATCGTCGCCAAGACATGTAATTGTAGGTGGCTTGGAGACCTGAATACTTAACTCCTTGGCACCATCTAAGGAACCACAGCAGGTTCTGAATTTTAGCAAACCAGACACAGAGGTGAGGGGAGATTGCTCCTCACAGAGACCATCAGCAATCTGAGGCTTTGGCGGTGTTTGCTGTAGCTGGCAGAGTAGCTGCCACTGGAAGACACTGGAAAGAATCATTTCTGGATTTCTTTAAAGAGGGAGGCAAGTCACGCAGGCTGAGGGACTGTAAATAATCTCTGGTTTCCACAAAGCAACATAGAACCTGTCACTTAAAACAACCCAAAATGGATAGTCTTTCCTTGTTTCCCAGTAAATGTTTCCAGGTGAAAATACTAGGCTTAGAAAAAAGTGTCCCTGTCTATTGTTGCAGGAGAAAAACAGCATATGAGGCATTTCTGTTATGACAGTGCACCCTCCATGTACAGAGCAAACTTCCTCGGGGAGACAGAAAGCTAGGTTCTACCTTCTCCTCAGTGATGTTTTTCATCTTGTGGAATTGTTTGTCTCCAGCGTCAGAGTCAGGGAGTAAATTTTCCTCGATGTGCTGACAGACCCTGTGGAACATCTACATAACAATGGGATTTATTTTGTTCATTATGGACTGCCACAGAGTGCGGGACTTTATTTCACTCCCATAGACTAGTTGCGCTCTCATAAATTACACGGTGCACTCTTCAGCTAAGTGGCCGGTGGTCTTGGGAGAACTGGCAGATAATCTCTGAGTTGTCTCTGCTTCATTTTGGTGATTTCTGTGTTGTAAAATTTATGACATATCAGATAGAAGAAGGATCAAGAAGCTTCAAATAAATAAATACTTTCCAACAAGCTCAAGACAAATCTTATGACAGAGCCACCGAGGCGTCAGAAAATTCTAAATGCTTCCCCAGCTGGAGAGCTCAAAGGCAGATGCACCTTTCTGTGGAAACGGACACCCATTGCTACTCCAAGCATTTATTTCACATGTAGTGATGGAACCTCCATCTTGTTCACTTGCTAAACTGTCCAGCTGTGTGGCGATCTCTGTGTTCCTAACAATGGATCTTTCCTTTGATTTTTTGAAAACATAACAGATATAAATAGAAGCAGCCCATATGAGCAAAACCAAACAAGGACCAGGAGTTTTTGGACAAAAGCATGACCCACAGAGGAGTTCCTTCAGATGTTCCACATCAATCATGGCTTCACATACCATTTTCTTCCCCCACTTGCTCTCATTTATCTTTTTCTTAGGATTTGGCACAAAAAAAACCAGGCTTGGAACCAGAGTTGTAATTTCAAACAGTTGATCTCAAGTTCAGAGTAGTCTCTGAAGGATTTCCCGGTGTTGTGTTACTGAGAGATGTATAGTCCCATGGAGGGCAAACATTTAAAGGACAGGGAGCAGGACTTTGGGAACTTGGGGAGAGGGGATGTGTTAGTCAGGGTTTTCCAGAGAACAGAATGAGAGAGAAAGAGAGAGAGAGAGAGAGAGAGAGAGAGAGATTATAAAAAAGTGTCTCAGAAATTAGAAGGTAGGCAAACCCCAAGATCTGCAATGTGAGTTGGCAAGCTGGAGACCCAAGAGAGCCAATGGTTGGACAGTCAGCAGGCTCAGGACTCCAGAAGAGCCAATGTTTCCATTTGAGTTCGAAGGCAGAAAAAAAGCCAATGTCCCAGTTCTAAAGGCAGTCAGGCAGGAAAAAATAACCTTCTCTCACTCAGGGGAAGGTCCACTTTTTTGCTCCATTCAGACCTGCAACTGAATGGATGAGGCTCACCCAATCAGGCAGAGCAATTTGTTCTACCCAGAGTCTACCAGTTCAAAAGCTAATCTTATCCCAGACACATTCTAATAGAAACACTCTAATAGAAACATCCAGAAAAATGTCAGATGAAATATCTGGGCACCCAGTGAACCAGTCAAGCTGAAATAGAAAATTAACCATCCATAGGGGGTGAGGTGCACTTAGGCCCCAGGGAAACTGTTCTGTGTCCTGTTTACCTGAGATACCTTGGGAATAAAACCAGTGGCAGGATGAACTGGGGAGACCGTTGTCTATCTAGAGATATTAGTAAGCAAGAAATCTATTTGCCTACTCCCATGCCTCTCTGCCCTCCAGAAATATCAAAGCTCTTCTATCATGAAAGACTCATAGTATGTAAGTTTTGAGACTGCTGGAGTATTTGTTCTTATGATCTCAGGATTCCAAGATGGGATAGAAATGGACCAAAAGGGAAGTCAGGTTTCCTTATCCTTGGGGATCACTATCTTCAATGCTGTTGGTAACAGTGTGATGTTGCTGCTTCATATCAATTGGGCAATACCTTGAGGCCATGGAGACCTTCACTGAGGCACCCAGGCATAAGAAACAAAAAGACCTGTGTTCCTGGGTAGCCCCCCAGCTGGAGCTATATAAAAGGCTTGCCACCACCCAGGTGTTGCCTCAGAGCAAAGCTCCAGAATACCACCATTGACATGACTTTGCCTCTTCCCTTTTGCTCCCCATTCTCCTCCCAGCCTTTAGATATTTATCTATAGGGTCAGTCCTGTCTACCTATTCAATGCAAAGATTAATTCCCCTAGCTGAGCCTTGCCTTACTAAGCAAAGGTTTGGCTGTCAGTTATCTTTACTTGCAGCTTCTGAAACACATGAAAATCCATTGATGCCTCTTGGGGCAAGGAAGTCCATAACTTAAGATCTCAAAGATTCACAAAGATTCACATGTAGGTGAGGTCAGGGGTAGGGCAGGGTGGACTATAAAAATAAAAGCAGGAAAAAATTGTATTCCTTTTTGAAATTGTAGAGGTGGAGATCAATAATAATTATTATTATGTAAATATAATATTACTTCTCAAGCTCCTCCTATTAAATCTTCCATATATCACATACAATATTCCATGCTTTTATATGTTTTTCATTGAATTCTCATAACTTGGTGAGGCAAATATTTCCTTCTTATTACAGATTAGGCCAGGGAGAGAAGTTAAATTTTTCATTCTAGGTACTGTGCTGAGTACTTTGGACGTCTTTTCATTAAAATTTTATAGCCCTATAATGTATGTCAAATTATGCCCACTTTAGGCAGAGGCAGCAGTCTTGTTTAGAAATAATGCAAATAGCTGTCTATTTGGTGAGTGCCAAGGGGAAGGGCTCCTAAATACTGGGTTTGAAGATCAAGGCCACCACATCGGCCTTTGGAAACGTCACCTCCTGGATCTTCCATGCTCACTCTGGGTATTCTTCTGTAAGTTTCTCAGAACCAATAGTCCTGTTATCTTCCATTGTGATCCCCCAGGCCTCTGGGTGTTATTTGAAAGGAAGGAAGGAGAGTAACAGGGAAGGGAGGATTAATTTCTAAACCAGAGACACAGTGCTCATTAAGTAGACCCAAGTCTAAGATAAATGAATACTAAATGACAAATTTTACTTTTAGTTTTTACTTCTGCCTGCTGGACTACTCTACTCTCCCTATGGTGTAGCACTGGTAATATTATATATATATGAAAAAAGACTGCATAATTTCCTTTCATCATCACTGAACACTCTGTATTGAATGTCTATGTGGATGTGCCAGTTGCTGTGGAAAATCATGATACCTGCTGACTGACAAATCCATAACATGTGCATGAGGCTGGGCCTCTGGGCGCCTGAGTGCAAAGCTGCAAGTTTTGCAATAACAAGAATTTTGGAATTCCTTTCCTGGTGCACCAAGCCGAGCCATCTGTCCCTTGCCAACCCAAAAGGCAGACAGAATGGAGCACATCCACCTCTCCACTCCATGCTCCCATCCCTGTCCTCCCCCACTGCATGTCCAAGGCATAACACTGGACTATTTGTTTCCCTAAACCACAGTGTGAACTTTCCCAGCAATGGCAGGAAAAGGTTTCTCATTCTCTGCCTCCTCCACCCCATCCCCTTCTCCAATTAATACCAAAGGTTTCAATTATCCTGGAAACCTGAGCTTTGGTATGTTATTAGAATCCTATTTCAGGAAAATTCATTCCCAAGCCCCCAGGTCTATGGAGATTTTTCCATTCTCCAGGAGCCAGCCGCTGGGGTAGGACTGCTCTCTGAGATACTTAGAGGGGGTGGTTTATTTTCCCCCTTTTCTAGTAAGGAGCAGAATTTCAATATGATGGAGTTGAGGATGCCTGGTGTTAGGAAGTGCCAGGAACTTGATATTCCCTCTTGGTGCTTGAAGCCACAAACATCACAGAAATGGCTTTACCTGGCTGTCACCTGACACTTCACCTCTGACCAATAAGTGTGCTGCTGTGGTATGTGTCTTTGCGAAATTCAACTTTTATCTTTGTTTTTCTCTCTTCTTATTCATAGTATATATTCCTTAAGAGAAAGATCAAATACTTCATCCATTTTTAAGAAATGTAATCAAGAACTAAGCCTGGGAGACATTAATGTAAAGAAACAACAAATCCCAAACTAGAAAGACCTATACTCATTTGTTCGACATGGATCCTAACTCAAGTAAACACCTGCAACAGGTTTGCTTAAATAGTAAAAACTCAGCACTGGACAAACATAAAATCTGTTTTGGATTTTTCAAATAGCTGACATCAACTTTGCTTCTCAAGCTGCATTATTATGGATTGACCAGAAAAAATGGAAATTTTCCTAGTTAAAGTTACAATAGTCTCTATATGAACTTCAGACCTATCCAGGAACTTTCTAGTCTCTTCTGGTTATATCAATCACTTTTCTAGTAATTATTCAATCAAGTCAAAAATAAACTCATGACTGTGGTAGCCAGGCTTCAAGGTGGCCCCACAGAGTCTCACCTCGTGGCACCCACACTCTGTGTAGTCCCTTCCACGTTACGTCAGGGCTGCTCTCTGTGACCAACAGAATACGGCAGAAGTCCTGGCGTGTGACCTCTGAGGTTAAGACACTTGAACCACCACTGCTTCCATCATGCTCTTGTAGATCACCTTTACTGGAAGAAGCCAGCTGCCATGTCATGAAGATACTTAAGCAGCCCGAGAAACTGTGATATCCTATCAACATGCAGCACTGACTTGCCATGTGAATGAATGAGCTATCTTCAACCCCAGTCAAACCCCTAGAGAACTGTAACCCTGGCCAACATCTAGACTGCAATCACATGAGAGATCCCAAGCCAGAACCATCCAGCTAAACTGCTCTCAAATTTCTGACTCACAGAAACTGTGTGAGATAATTAAAATTTATAGTTTTTTAAATCTCAAAATTTTGGAGTTACTTGTTGCACAGAAATAAATAACAGGCTTGCTGCCTTAGGCTTTCACTCTAACAGCACCACACCATCTTTTAAACTTTTGTCCAGAAGGCTCATTCCCTGGGACAGTCCCCCTATGGAATCCCAAAGAAGGGGCTGGGAACTAGGCCCTCTGCTTGGGGCTTCCCCATCAGCTCAGGCCTGCTTGAGGGTCAAGACATATCCTTCAGCGTTTGCTTCAGTAGTACCTCTGCCTCTCCCCTTCTTACCTTCACAAGGGATACGGCAGGGCTTCTCCTTCAGTCTGACCCTCCTTTCCTGCTACCTCCACCTTCTTCCCTACAGCAGTCAACCTTCTGGCCTGGCACTCATGGGCAGGAACAACTCAGTCCTGCAGAAGATGAGTAGGAAGGGCCTGCCAGACTGTGCTCTTGATTTGGGAGCTGCAGTACAGTGAGGACCTAGGCTACTGAAGATGAAAATATATGGACTTGATATGCTCAAATCATCCTCATTACTCATTTATTTATTTGAACTATAAAATACAATCTAGATTTCCTCAGTCAACAAACTGCACACATGTGCACATGCATGTACAAACACAGGGAGCCAGTTCAAACTGGAATGGTACCAACATATTTTCTTTAACAAGTTTTTCCAAAAGACCTAAATCTGTCACATCAAGATCATCTCCAAACTGAACCTGAACCCTACTGTAATTCATTCAGTACCTAGCCTTATATCTCAAGTCATGTTGGTGTGGGGACAAATAGAGTCAGGATGCATGTGGCTTGTGGCAGAGGTAAATGCCTCTATAATTTGATTCACCCAATGTGTTCTAAAATATTTTATCACAACCATCTTTTCAAAACTTGCACTTGCTTATATACATGGCACTATTTTTTCAAGACACATACATTGGAAATTAAACTAGAGTCCTCTGCTCACAGGGCTTTCTAGAAAAAAAAATTAGCAACTTCAACTAATCTTTCTGACTGTGGGGTTCCATCTTTTCAATGACACCATGCCTACTCCAAACTGTTATTCAGACGTTCTTCTAGATCATGGGATGCAAGGAGGCAGCCTATAGGAGCAAACCAGCCCTGAGATGTATCTTGTTAGCGTGTACACAATCGCTTAAGTTTTTGTGCATTCGAGAACATTTAGTCTGTCCCAACATTCTCCAGGCTTACAGGAACAGTCACTAATGTGTTATGGGGACTCTCTCTGCTGAGAGAGAGGAAGGAGGAAGTGGTCTTTTATCTGGAATGATCGAGAAAGAATTCATTAGGGTATGATACTTGAATTGAATGTAAGAAGATGAGGCAGGCTTTGCCTGGAAGCAAGAGTCTGAAGAACATTTCAAGAATAAACATTATTATTATTTCAGCTCTTATAAAGAATATAAAAGAAAAGGGAGATTTCATTTTTTAAACTATGGGTGGGGAGGAGTGAAGGGCAAGGAGGGGTAGTCAGCAGAGTCAAATATTTCAGGCAGGGAAAGTAAAACAAGCCCTGAAAAAATTCTATTGGATTTCTATAAAGTTTATATAAACTTTATAATCGATCCTTTGTTGGAGCAAGGTAGGTTTCCAGGAGTGTTGGCAATAAACGAGGATGGCAGAATGCTGGGGAAAAAATGGGAGATGAAATATAGAATCATTTTCCTACAGACTTGGATGTTAAGAGAAGAACAGATATAGGTTGCAGCTAATGAAAAAATTGACTGTTTTTTTAAAAAGAGGCTTGAGCATGTTTGTAGGTTGTGGGGAAGGAGACCAGGGAGAGGGGTGGGTTGAAAATACAGATAACTAGGGGAACTACTTTCTTCAGGGGAAGGGAGTATGGGCTCAAGAAGAGCCAGTGTTGCAGCTACGGGCACAGAAGTGGTAGATGATTAAGTTGGTCTGAGGTTTGGATTTGCTGAGCAGGGTTCATGGAAAGGCAAGGGGAGAAAAACACTGAAGGATATTTGAGGCAGAGAGGGCTTGGAGCTTGGACGTTAGATCCCAGGTTGGACAGGAAGGTGAGTAAAACTACGAAGGGAACATTGTGGCCTCAGAAGACAGCTTTAATAGTATATATTTTGAGATTCGTATATGGAAGTATGTCCATGGTCAGATGCACCTAAATCAAATTTGGGAAACCCCTAAAGCTCATTCATATCTATTGGGGTTTATTAGAATTAATTTCAGCAAAACAGTAGAAACAATCTACTCTCCAAGTGGGATGTAGTTCTCTGATTTTTCTCTGCCTTTTTGAGTATCAAAACACAGTCTCTTCAAGTCAGATATAACTTTATATTTCTATTACTACAAGCCTTTGAAGGATGTCATCAAGAGAGTAACACAGGAACATCCTACTCATAAAAGAGTATTTATCTGGATGTTCAATGGGCTGAACGTATGGCCCACATTTCCTCAGGTTTCACCAGCACCTCTGTGGGTGAGGACCCAGGGGCAGCAGCACCTGGAATTTCAGTGGCACATCACAGCTTCCTGTGTGATGTCCTCAAGACCTCCAGCTTCCCTCACTGTACCTGTGTGGTCTCAGAAGCCTCTCATATGGATCAGTGAACAGTTCTAGATGTCTGGCTCAGGGTAATACTCCCGGCATCTCCCAGCTGTGAATCCACCTGCTGCCAATGTGATACAGTGTTTTCAGTCCTACTGCTGTAGAGATAGGGGAAACTCCCCTCCCTTACTGTGCCTGCCACTTTGTCATGTGGGTTACGAAGCAGAGTCCCTCAGGGAGCATCCCCCATGCAAACCCCTTTTTCTTCAAGGGCTAAGATGAGTCTGGTGTTACCACATTTGCTCCTCCTGTGGTTTTTCTCTCTTCCCACAGATACCCATGCACAAATTCTCCTTCTCACGGGTATCCTTTCTTTTAAGACAATTTAACACTCACAAAGACTCCCAGGGTCTAGTGGCCCATTAGGGCATCCTACAGGATGGTTTGGATCTCATTCTAGGCTTAACTGGAAACCTCTGCTAAATTCAAAGAGAAAGTAGTTTGAATATATCTATAGGACCTTTCTAGTTGACCATCCCCTGCCCTGGCAGCAAACCCATCTATTGGGAAATTCTCATAGATGCAAATTCTAAGTGTATTTTTTCCCCAGTATATAATTTTCAGGTCTGAGAATTTTAACTTAATTGTTCACAAATGGTTGGTTGTATCTGATAAAATTGATTAGAAGAAGGAGCCTGTGGTTGGAAAGGCAAAGGCAGGTGAGTGAAGAGCAGGGACAGGTAAAAAGAGGCTTTTGCAACCTGGTCGTATTAGTTTGCTAGGGCTATCATAACAAAATACCACAGACTTGGGGTCTTAAACAGGCAGTTTTATTTTCTCACAGTTCCAGAGGCTGAAAGTCCAAGTTCAGGGTGTCAGCAGGGTTAGTTTCTCTCTTGGCTTGTAGATGGTATCTTTTCCTGCACCCTCACATGGTCTTTCTTCTGTGTGCCTGTGTCCCAGTCTCCTTTTCTTATAAGAACACCAGTTACTTTGGATTAGGGCTGACACATTTGACTTCATTTTTACTTAACTTTTAAAAGGCTCTATCTCCACATACAGTTACATTTGGAGGCACTGGGAGTTAAGACTTAAACATATAAACTTGAGAGAACACAATTCAGCCCATAACACTGGCCTTGGAGGAGTTGCAGGGAGATGAAGGTAGTAGAGCAAAGCCCTCATATGAGACCCTGAGGTCTACTGCACTGAGGAGACTTCTGTGGGTCAAGTGGCAGGCTGAGCTTGGTGGAGTGTTCTGCCATCCTCCACTATGACTGCCTGCCAGGTTATCATGGGTAGAACTAAAAGTGCATAACTCTGTGTCCCAAGGAAACTTTCAGAAAATCCCTTGTGGAATCACGAGTTTTTATTAATTAAAGGCTTCCCAAAGATTTACCATCCTGGATCAAACAGATGACTCTGTGACCACAGTGAGCCCTGAAGGATGGGCACTGACTGGTGGATATCCACAACTTCAACACTCAAGATCAAAAATGTGCAAAGCATTTGGACAGCTAGAGAATATAAAAACTTCTTCATGGCAATAGTGTCATTGAAACTATCTGAAGGGTTGTGTTTTTTAAAAATATATTTTATCGATTATGCTATTACAGTTGTCCCATTTCCCCTCTTTATTCCCTTTTGCTCTGCATACCACCTCCCACCTTCATTCCCCCCACCCTTATTTCATGTCCGTGGATCATATATATAACTTCTTTAGCCTCTCCATTTCCCATACTATTGTTAACACCCCCTGTCTATTTTCTATTTACCATTTATGCTACGTATTCCCTGTAGCTTTTCCCCCATTCTTCCCCTCCCACTCCCTCACTGATAACCCTCCATGTGATCTCCATTTCTATGATTCTGTTCCTGTTCTAGTTGTTTCCTTAGTTTGTTTTTGTTGTTTTTTTCCTAGGTTCGGTTGTTGATAGTTCTGAGTTTGTTGTCATTTTACTGTTCATGTTACAGGGTGCAGCCAAGAGGGGGGACCCCAAATAGGCATTTGAAATGGGGTCCAGAACTCAAGGTGTCCAGGAGATTTTAAGGTGTCTTCGCCCCTTCCCCCACAGGTGTGAGTTGGGGGGAAGGGGCACACAGAGCAAGAACATGCAGGGCAGCTTTGCAGCTAATCCATGGCATGGTCATTTAGCATACCTATAGCCTTTGGCTGGTCACTTAGATATGCTAAATAGCTATGGCCATGCTCAAGGCCAGGGGGATGGAAAGGGACCCCCCAAGATGAGACTGGGGGGCAGGTCCCCTGAGTTACAGTGCCTGTGTGGGAGCTGGGAGAAGATTGGCTCCATGACATGGGGTGACACCTGCCCAGACCCACAATGGTGACCAGAAAAGCTGGAGAAGACAGCAGATTCAGGGCAAGTGTGCCCAAGTGTAGGAGGAGTCGGAAATGGGGCTGCAGAAGAAGATTGGCGCGGGGGATTTAAACCCAGACACAGCAGCCATTGAGGGGGAACCATGCGGCTTTGGACAGAGTGGGGACTCTCCCCTTCCCACAGCCCTGAGGAGGGAGAACCACACGGCTTTGGCAGAGTGGAGACTCCCACATCCCAGAGGAGGAGAACCACGTGGCCTTGACAGAGTGGAGACTCCCGTGGCCCTGGGAGAGAGGACCACGTGCCTGTGCCAGAGTGGGGACCCCCACAGCTTTAGAAGGGGGAACCACCACCTGGTTTTAGCAGAGATCCTGGCGACTCAGCAGAGGGTGCCGAGAACCCAGGGAGGTCTCCCAGTCGAGATGGAGGACTGACTAAGAACCAGAGGACTGCCTGAGCCATGGACTTCTATTTCCTTTCCTGAGATATGGTACTCTGGACTGGGCAAAGGGGGAAGGAAGGAAAGACTGTGTGTTTGTGGGTGTTTTTAGGGACTTTAGGATTTTTGATAAAGACATTAGGTCACTACTTTAAGTTAGTATAGCATTAAATAAACATTTCCTTTCCTTTTCACAAATCTCTGGCATTGAGAGACGTCTTTCCTAGGGCGGCGGACATAACGGACCCGGGGCCTTATTTCAATAATAGTATATTGTCCCAGGCCCTCCTTGTTGTGTTCTGTAACATTCATAGTTTTTATCTTCTTTTTCTTAGATAAGTCCCTTTAACATTTCATATAATAAGGGCTTGGTGATGATGAACTCCTTTAACTTGACCTTATCTGGAAAGTACTTTATCTGCCCTTCCATTCTAAATGAGAGCTTTGCTGGATAGAGTAATCTTGGATGTAGGTCCTTGCCTTTCATGACTTGGAATACTTCTTTTCAGCCCCTTCTTACCTGCAAGGTTTCTTTTGAGAAATCAGCTGATAGTCTAATGGGAACTCCTTTGTAGGTAACTGTCTCATTTTCTTTTGCTGCTTTTAAGATTCTCCCCATATCGTTAATCTTGGCTAATGTAATTATGATGTGCTTTGGTGTGTGCTTCCTTGGGTCCAACTTCTTTGGGAGTCTCTGAGCTTCCTGGACTTCCTGGATTTGGGAAGTTCTCCTTCATTATTTTTTCAAATAAGTTTTCAATTTCTTGTTCTTCCTCTTCTCCTCTGGCACCCCTATGATTTGGGTGTTGGAATGTTTAAAGTTGTCCTAGAGGTTCCTAAGCCTCTCCTCATTTTTTTTAATTCTTGTTTCTTCATTCTGTCCTGGTTAAATGTTTATATTTTCCTTTTGCTTCCTTTTGCTTGTTGATTTGAGTCCTGGTTTCCTTCCCTTCACTGTTGTTTCCCTGTATATTTTACTTTACTTCACTTTTCATAGACTTCATTTTTTTCCTCTATTTTGCAACCATACTCAGCCAATTCTGTGAGCATCCTGATCACCAGTGTCTTGAACTGTGCATCTGATAGGTTGGCTATCTCTTCATCACTTGGTTGTATTTTTCCTGGAGCTTTGATCTGTTGTTTCGTTTGGGCCATTTTTTTTTCTCGGTGTACCTGTTAGGTAGTAAGGGATGGAGCCTTACATGTTCACCAGGCCAGGGCAATCCATGTAGCTGCTTTGTGCCACTGTATGTGGGGAGGGGTCTGAGAAGGAATGATGCTGCTTGCTCAGCTCTCAGCCAGCTTTCAGTCACTTCCTCTGCTACCCACAAGCAAATTGGGCCCTTCTGTTGCTGATTGCTGGGTTGGTGGTTTTGTGTATGTTTTAGGACCCTGTGAGTCTCTCCAATGGACTCTCTTGTAAGTCTGGGAGTTTCTCCTGCCACATCAACACCCACAGGTTTTTACAGTTAGATGTTTGAGGCTTTATTTCCCCACAGTGAAATCCTGGGTTGTGCAGTGTTTCCCTCCCCAGTTGTTTTTCCTGGTTTATATGCACTCAAATGTGGGATTGCCCAGTCTGCCTGCCGCTGCCTCACTGTGAGTCCTCTCCACCTGGCTGCTGTCTCCACTCCTTCTACCAGTCTAGATTAATATTTCTTCTTTAACTCCTTGGTTGTGGGACTTCCATACAGTTTGATTTTCTGTCAGGTTTGGTTGTTTTTTCTTTTTAAATTGTTGTATCCTTCTTCTGGTTGTGCAAGGAGGCACAGTGTGTCTACCTATGCCTCTATTTTGGCCAGAAGTGCTCTGAAGGGTTTGAAGTGAGTGAGCAATGGTAAATAAGAATTGTGCTTGGACCATATTCTCATTTAAGGACTGATAAATGACAACCCTAACCAATGGCTTTATTGTAATCTCTTTATTGTTTTATTTTACTTTAAAAATTGTATAAAGTTAAAGAGGTTTTTTTGGCACCCAAGTCCTAAATTCTGTTTTCTCTCTGAAGACCTTAGTTCCAAAATGGCACATGCTCGTGTGTAGCTATGGCTGGGACTGGGGTATGTGGTACATTTGAGATCCAAGCCCAAGATAGTATTTGGAGGAAATTCACAGACTTGGGATATGTGGTCTCTTTCCTGGTTTATGGCTCTGCTGTTAGGTACACATATTTCATTCTAATTTTAGGGTCAATGTAAAAATATCTTTCAAGCACACTGAGTACTTTGAAGGAACAGACTAGTATCATTATTAGCACTAGTGAAATGTTTGATATGGTATGCTGCTACCCTGGCCTGGTATACCAATCCAGTACTTAGTCATTTAATAAATTTTTACTAAGTACCTTCTATACACCAGGCACTGCATCCCCAGCCATGAACAGATAAGCCTCTTCCCTCGGGGATTTATAGTGTTAAGTGCCCAGGGTGATGTAATAGAGAGGGGAGGTAACAGGGAAAACAGTATGAGATGAGATAGAGAAGTGAGCAGCAACTGAATTGTGCAATGGGAAGCCCAGAATGACTTAACACACAAGAGAGAGAAGTTTCGATTCCTATTTCCAAAAATCATATGGACTGCTGTGTGGAACAATGATTGGATGAGGTCAATGTTGAGTGGAGGAGTCATTTAGGAGGCTGCAGTGGTCTTGGTGAGAGATAATAAAGTTGAATAGAGAGGGGGAGGTGGTACAACTGAGGTGGATAGCTGGCATCAAAATAAGAATGTTGCCCATAGGCAGACAGAATTGCTTGGAAAAGACAAGACTGCGCCGGGCGCATGGCGCATGGCACATGGCTGACACTTAATGGTAAAACTCATTTCAGGCTATTAAGGATCTCCTTATAGCAATCGCTATTTTGTTCTGAAAAGGGCTGCAGAGAGAAAACGGGCATATCTTTCATGAGGGCACGAGGAAAGGGGCTAGAAAGTCAGTTATGTGCTGAATGGTTTAGAGCGGACCTATACAGAGGAAGGAGCTGGAACAGAAAACCTGAAGTTGCCCTAGGCATTCATTCCAATCTGTGGTATTCTATGTGTATGCTGGCTGAACTCCTTCCCACTGTGATGTCCCATGTGACATCATGCCACAGTGAACTTACAGTCACTAGCCACATGTGGCCATTCAAATCTAAAATTATTAAATTAAATTTAAAATCCAGTCCTTCAGTCACACTAACCACATTTCAAACCCTTGCATGCCACAGGTGGCTAAGGTTAATCATTGTTTAGCACAGCCATAGATGGTTTCCCTCACTGTAAGTTCTATTGGACAGTGCTGCTATAGAAAGTTCTCATTCCCTTGGATAAAATTTTGGGGGGGAATATTTCTAGGTACTGCCTGATAATCCCAGCTTCATCTTGCCAGTTCTTTGTTGCTGACCCTTTTGTTTTGGGTGCTGGTGTGGTCTGAATTCATATGTCGAAATCCTACCCCTGAAGGTGACAGTATTAAGAGATAGGGCTTTGGGTGATTAGGTCACGATGATTCCCTAGTCCCTTTCACCATGTGAGAACACAGCAAAAAGTGGCCCTCTATGAACCAGAAAGTGGAATCTCACAAAACATCAAATCTGCCCGGGCCTTGACCTTGAACTTCTGACTTCCAGAGCTGAGAAATAAATTCCTATTGTTTATAAGCCATTCAGCATGTGGCATTTGTTACAGCAGTCTGTATAAACTCATACAGATGTCTTGCCTGCTCTCTTAAACTGCCCCCTCTGGACTATTTTCAGTGACTGGCTGGCCTTCCCCAGGAATATGGGCCCCAGGTCTTCTTTACTCCAAGTCTCATACACCAGCCCTGCCTCCTCCCAGGCCCAGAGTCAGCTCTTGCAGCACCTGGGTCTCAGCTGTGGGCCTCATTTGCTAAGTCTAACAGGCTGTGTATTCCAGAAGAGGCTGTCTGTCACCAGGAGGTAGAGAGCCTGGACTGATAGTGAGAATGACATGCTGGGGCTCAGTCTCCAGGGACACTGGCTGGGTTTCTTAAGGGTGAATATTGGCATGCTCTTTGGAAGCAGTGGCAAATGGAGGGAAATTGAGAAGGAGAAAATATCATTCCTTAGGTTGTAAAGAAGTTAGGGGCTCAGAAGAGAAACAAATAAAAGAAAAGGTGCAAGAATTTTGTGCTTTCCCTGTTCTTCAGAGAGCAGGTTTCATATATATTTCAACACCCGGCGTCCTCGAGAATGGAGCAGACGTGCACGTGCCTGCAAAACTAAAACACAGCTGGCAGGTCTAATTTTAGGCCCCTAAGCATTGGCAGTGTCCCTCTATCCACTGAGCACTGTCTGATCGCCCAGAGTCTGTGCCAAGAGCTGAACTCAGCTGAACTCACTGACAGTCCCATGTGCAAGTAGCGGGGGTGCCTCTTTCTGAGCCTGGGTTCCCCAGGAGGGGACGAGAGGCTGTGCCTGCTCAAGTGTGACTGCTTAGGGCCAGGGGGAAAGACAGCTCTTTTCATAAGCCTGTGCTTAGGCCTCAACTTGTTTTGGACTCCTCTGAGAAAGTAGTCTGGAAGGCATTTTGAGGAAAAAAATGATAATACCAGGTTTGTCTAGTGGGCTGAACGAGGACATTCAGAGAGATAATGTTTGTCTGGAATAATGGTTCTATGGAACATTATTCTTCATTTTATCTAAATAATTAGAGAAACAGGGGCCTAGCTGACAGATGATTCTGGAATCATGCTTCTTGGATATAAATCTTGTTCTGTCATTATATTAGTTATATGCCTTTGGGTGAATTATTTAACATCTCAGTGTCTTAGTTTCCTCATTTGTAAAATGATGCTAATAATAGTATCTACCTTATAGTACAACCCTGAAGGGTTATTGTGGAGGGTGAATGAAATGAAGCATGTGACGTTAGAATTCTGTCTGGCACGTAGCAAACATTAAGTAATTGTTAGCTATTGTAATTAACTGATTATTCTGATTTGAGACACTTGGCATTGATAATGTAATGAGACAGCAGAGAATAGTGGTGAAATGTTTGCTGGGATCCAAGCCCAGTTCTACCACTAACTGGTTCTGTGAACTTGAGCAAGTTAGTTAAGTTCTCTGTGTCTCAGTATTTTCACTGACAAAATGAAGTTAATAATATGGGCATATTAATAGTACCTTCTCCAGACAACAGGAAGATTAAAAGAACTATTATATGTGATACACTCAGAAGAATGTCTGGTATTACAGGGTGGAAACTTGATAAGAGCTAGCTGCTATTATTATTATTATTATCATTATTATATAGATTCTCAACTTTCAAAGGCACAGAATGCGGTAAAGCTTGCTGAAGGTTGCAGTGAGACTAAGCCTCATTTACTCTTGCTTTGATGAATCAGAGGGAACTGTGGGGATCTTAATTCAGTTCATCAGCAAATATTTGTAGAACACTTACGATATGTCCAGAACTAGTTATTGTTGTAAACACCCAATAGCATTGTGCTGGCGAGTTGCTGGGTAATGAAGTTTTTGACATTGTTGCCAGCACAGAGTCTAATCTAGTCCTGTGTTGTCTGCCAACACAAAGCATTCCAGACGTTACAAGTACCATGTCGTCTCTGAAACATTGCCAGTCTCAAAATCACGAATGAAAGAAGGAAGACCTTGTCTTATACCTTTAAACATCCCTAGTGTGATTGCAAATGCACCAAGACCCAGCACGAGGAGACAGAGTCGAGACCTTGTGGTGTTCCTTGGGTCTTCTTCTCCTGCCCCCATGCCTTTTTCTGTCACATTGCTGGTCTGTTGTATTGCAGAGATGATGAAAGGAAGGCAGGAGACTGAAGGGACTAATGATGATGGTGACCCTCACCCTCCTGTGTCATCTCTAACTAAGGGTCTGTCTATCCTCAGGAAGCCTCCTCAATGTCAGGTAATGCAGCAATAAGACAGAGGAGGCCAGGAAGGGCCTTTCCTCCTTCAGTATGTACAGCTGCCTCTCCCTGCCCTGTGCTATGCTGGAGCCTGGCTAAGGCTGAGGGATATGTTTATGAGTCATGAAACCTCCTTCACATGGGCCTATGATACCCATTCCGTGAAGAAGTGAAAACTAAAGGCAAGAACACATGTGCATATTCTCTGCAGGGTCCTTGTTGACTTCTGGTGACCAGGTCCCACATATACACCTTTCTTCTTTTCAGCACTCTCCTGCTCTGGGAACAGCACCCCCTGTGGGGAGGACCTCCAACCTGGCTCCATCACCTGGGCACATGCCTGAGGGAGAAGAGAATGGAAAGGGAGGCTTGCCAGGTAAACAGTAGGAATGAATGGAGCTGTTAGCTCTTCTGATGCAAGTAACACCCCAGAGAACCCTGTCTCAGTCCTCTCTCTCTTTTTTTATTGTCCTTGAGAGGTTTCAGCTTACTTCCCCAGAGAGGCCAAGCCCCACTTTGCAGAGCTGTGAGCCTCAGCTCCAAAGAGCAAGACTGAGCAGCCAGAAGGTGGTCCTCAGGCACCGAGACCTGTTAGATTCCCAAGTCCATCTTCTGCAGGAGTTAGGGAAAACAAGGGAATGGAGTTGGGATTTCCTTTTCTGACTCAGAATGGAAAAGAAAGGCCATTCTCAGACTCGGGAATGACACAGAAACAGCATCCCTCCTTTTTTTTTTTTTTGGTTGCTTTTAACTAAAGTCAATTAGACAGAAAATAAGATTGCAAAACTTACAGCTGAACATGCCTGGGGTTCTTATTTATTTATTTATTTATTTATTTATTTATTTGCCTTTTTTATTTCCTTCTCCCCATCCCCCCACCCCTGGAACCTTGTTCTTGAAACTTGTCTGGTTCAACATTTCACCAGCTTGGTTAAAGTATCTTGTAAGGAAATCATTTATAATAAAGCTGGGATGCTTGGGTTTATCATTTCTAAGTGTGGGTCAGGGTTTAGTTCGCTATGTTAAACTCTCCATGCTGCATGTGATTTGTCAAGCTTTGTCAGGAACAAAAAGTTCCGGGATGTGCAAAGCAGGACTGCTTGGTTTCCATGGAGATACTGCTAGTTAGGCTATGGAAATCCTGAAAAGGCCAGAGGATGAGTGACAATACAAGGATTTAGCGGCTGATCTGACGAGCCAGACTGAATTAATGAGATATTTCACAGAGCGTTATTAGCAAGGCTAGCATCGGATGGCTCTTAGGCCCTCGTTTTCTGAGCTGCAATCTTGGAAAACAGAAATGGAAAGATTTAATTGCTGTTTTTTAAACCCTTTAAGATTATTTTAACCTATAACATTTTAAGGTTGTAATAAAAAAGGGTTTTTTTTTTCATCACTCAGTTACTGTTATTACTGTGTTTTTGGTGGCAGTTGCCCTTTATCTGCATGGAAATAGGAAATTCAATAGTACTTATTATATTGAGCAGTTAATTCCCACATACTGTGAACACATTACTGTTCAAAGTATGTTATCTGGAGTTGCATTTAGAACCGAGGGAGAGATACCATGTCACTGGCTTTATATCTCCTACGGCTATATTAATTATTTATTATAGACTGCTGATGTAAACTGTTAGCTCTGGCAGACCACAATTTGTACACATATCTACCTAGCAATCGAGTTTTTGGAGTTTGAATGTGAATTTCTGAAAAGGAGCAATTTGTGTGGTTTAATTCCATGTGCTGCTGGTACACTTAACACCAAGAGGGAAGAAGCTTGGAAAGGACCCGTCTTGGCCATCATTAAGTGGCAATTTCATCTGAAGTTTGGGAGCCACGCTGTCTCTCCCCTCTTTCTTTGGAAAGGACTGAGTGTAGAAATTATGTGTGTGATGAGCCGGGTTGCCTTTTCGTTTCCAACATGTTGCCTGCACCAGCTCTCTGTAAAATGTCAGTCTCTGCCACCTTTTGAAATCAGACAGCCTGGTGCAGAGAAGCAGCAGGCCCAGCGCTGCTCTTTCCTGCTGTTTTGCAGAAGGGCACATGCCCATATGTTTCTGGGAGATGGAAAACCGCCCTGTTGCTGCTGAGTAATCACAACAAAAGCACATGCAGCCGCATTCCCCAGATTCCTGTACAGTAGACTAATCCACTTAATCCCACTGTTAGCTTCCCCAGCCGAGAATTTCACAGTCTCTTTTGATTTAGTGGTTTGTAAAATCTCTGATGAAGTGCCTTGGCCCTCCCACCACTGTCTCTCTACTCTAAATGATTTTGTGAGGAAGAAACCAGAGAAGTTGAAACAGGGGTCATCGTGCCCTCTTCCCGCCCTATCTGGTTTTTCTTTACTATTGCTCCTTTTGAATTGTAAGCTCCTTTTTTATTGACTCTCCTATCATATGACAGCATTATTTTTTAAATTATCAAATGGGCAATCTGCAGAATCCTCTCCGCTTAGGTAGATCGCAAATTTAACTTTGGATTTGTATGTTACCAGTTTCAATTAGCATCTAAGAATCCACTACTCTGTGTGTCTTTAGGGGTGATGAGGTCAGACGGCGTTGGCCTTGAGACCTGGTTCTGTCATTTATTAGCTGTGTGGTTGTGTGCAAGTCACTTAACCTCTTAACATGCTTTAATGCATGTTAAAGCATGCTTTAACATGCTTTAACATGGTTTTAATTTCCTCAGCTGGAAGTGAAGATTAAATGCCAAAGCATCTGCAAAGAATCTGTGTACCTAAACATAGTAGGTACTCAGCAAATTATGACAATACTAGCTATCATTCATATAAGTGCACATATTTTACACAGCAATGATTTGTTTGGAGGGCATTTGATTAAGTCCTTAGACATGTCTTTTTCCAGTATGTCTGTTTAGAGTAAGCTTCTTAAAGTTAAGAGACCAATTATTATATCTATTTTTGTAATGATCATTGCACTCAGTTTGTACTATTGTCTGCCTGATTCTCAGCCTCTTAAAAATGTTGATCAAAACATTTGGCAAGATTTACTTTGGATCAAGTAATATAAATTATAGAAATAATAGATATTCAGTTAAAAAGCTGCCAGTTTTATTTTGGTTCTTACTGAAATTTTAAGTTCAGTAGGAAAACAATTGAATTTGTGTCCATCCAAAAGGAGAAATTCAAAATGTAAAAAAATAAATAAATAAAAAGGGGTTTTGTTGTTGTTTGTTTGTTTTGGGGGGTGTTTTTCTCATGGAATTCTCCTGGAGACTTTTCAGATGAATGAAAATGTTTCTACTGCCACTGGGAGAGGGTATCTTTTCATTTCTCCATATCTTCCATGAAGGGGAATTTGGAGACTTTTTTCTATAGACTCTGATGAGTATGAACAGTCCTATCATAAGCATAGCTTTGTTCAAACTCACTCCAATTCTACAAATAAAGCCCCACCTCTCATCAAGGCTGGTTGGTGCAAAAGGTAAAAACTTCACTTTGCTACCTGAAAGTAGGAAACATAACAGTTCTTCATTCTTTAAAATCAAATTACATGTGGCTCCAGACTCCCACCATATGACTGGAGGGAGATCCAGGACCATCCAATACAGGTCTGCTGCGCTCTGGGCTCCATTGCTAAATCACTACCACATCTTGGCAAGTCACTGAGTGCTTCAGCCTCTTCATTAGTAATACGCGCTATCAGTGCCTCTCTCATCTGTGGAAGATTGTTGTGGGAGATTAAATGAAACCACATACATAAGTGCTTAGAACAATGCCTGTCTCACATCAAGTATTCAGAAAGTATCATTCTGATAATAACTTTGATGATTATTATTATGAATGAGAGTCTTATGTGATACCAGCAATGGGGCAGTGGCCTGATTCTCAGTCTATAACTGTGTCCCCCCTGGCCAGCTCACTTCTTCTGCTCCTTGATGCTCTATCCTGTGCTGGTCCTCTGTCACCAGTTGTCCACCTGCATGTGCTCTGAGTATGTTACAGAGTGGTCACCTAAGCCAAACTCATTACTGATGGAGCCTCATATGGAACTGCGCTTTAATAATACAGTTCCCCCCAATCCACAGGCCATCCCCACCAGAGGACTAGTTGCCTCCCCATGGCAGAATGGGGACAGAGTCTTTTCTACCCATCTGACTGAGGAGGCCCAGTTTCAGGGTCTCCTCCCCACAATGGGCCAATGGCATTCTGGGTAATCCAGTTCTGCAGTTTTGTAGTTGTAGGGCCAGAGTCTTTAGGCAAAAGTCTGTTAACTGTCCCATGGAGTAAAAGATATTCTAACTGCAGGATGGAAAACTCTCCTCTCACCACCCTCTCAAGGTATGATGCGGTATGAGTGCGGGATTGGTTAAATGAAAAGCACCTTTTGTTCTGTTGTGATTATGTTGAGCCAACAGCGGAAATTAGAGCACAGCTAATTTCCCATTCAGATTTTATGTTGGCTTAAAGGCAAGTTTTGGACTCTGAGGGTTTGGCACTTTCACCCCTCTGCAGTCTGGGTAGCAGTGTTCTGGGGCACTGGGCTGCAAGAGCAATACCTTTAGCCCAGGCTGAGGTACTGGGCCCTTTGGGCAGATGTCTCAAACAGAGTCTTGAGGTGTTAGTGGGTCAGAACTAAATATCTAGAGTGGAGATGGTATATTAAGTCCAGAGCAGCTGAAACAAGATAGAAAGGCAATGGATTAGTGGCTATTGTGGAGCCGGGGCATGAGGGGATTCCAAGAGGACAGAAGGAAGGAAGGCACATCTGGAGATATTTTTACTTACTGGCTGTAGCTTTTTTAACTTCCCATAAATGTCACTTATTTCCATTCTATTGTAGAATTATTTTTTTCTAGTGGCCTATATCTTTCCTTCTTTTTATTCCCTTGTACCTGGTATATTTGTACCAATGTCTCAGGCCAATTATGGCAGCCAGCCCATTCATTAACTGTGAACCTCTCCAAGAATATCCCAAGACCCCACTTCTTCATTTAGTACCTTTGCCCTGACACTAGATTGAGAAGACAAGAACTGCCATCTATTGATCATCTCCTATAGGACAAAACCACATCTAAGTGTGTTATCTAATTTAGAATCTAGTTCTAATTCCAGCTCTTCCACTTTAAGCTGTATGACCTTAAGTAAGTCATTCAACCTCTGAAAGATTCATCTCATTTGTTAAAAAAAGAATAATGATTGTTTTTGCTACTATCAAGCTTTGGCTCATATTATCTTCATACTCTCCTTACAACCTAATTTTCTGACTTCATAGTTTTCCTTTTTCCATTTTTTTGTTCTCTGCTAGACAAGAAAATAAATGAAAAAGCAATCTCTAGATAAAGTAATAAGTGCTACTAAGAAATGACAGTTGTTTAAGGGGCTTTGGTTCTCTCAAAGGGATTTGAATTTTATAGGTAAATTCCATTTTTGTAGTTTTAAAAATATTAAGAGTTGAATGCTTGTCAGATTCAGTTATTCTTGTGGATTGAATGTTTTAACCTGGAATTTCCCAAAGTATTTACCACAAAAAAGTTTCACACAGTCAAATAAATTTTAAAAATACAACATATTATTTTCTCCTTCTGCTCAAAATGGAGTAAGGGATCTGAAATTACCTTCTTTATGAAAAAACAACAACAAATATACAAAGTATATAAAACAATGATTTTCAAGACAGCTTATCAGGCAACAAAAGACAAAGATCCTAGAGAGACAGGAAATAAAAGTGAGTCGTATGAGTGCATTAGCTTACTTGTCTTGGGAAAGCTTCTGGGCTACAGAGTAGGGAAGGGCAGTGCAGGTAGAACTGAGGAGATGGAGCTCATAAATGAACAAGGAAGCTCATGATGGCCAGCATTCATGGGACAGCAAACTAGAGAGAAGAAAGCTGAACAGGGAGAAAACCCTAGAGATCTGCAAACGTTCCTTATGAGTTTACAGCAGAGTACAGACCGATGTATGTATGTGAAGAAACTACCAAGACTGGGATTGGGGGATAACATCTGAAAGAGTAAGAGAACAGTGCCTGACACTAAAACAAAGCTGGGAATAGTGACTGTCCCCATTAGCTGAATTGTAAAAACCCGTAATTTATAAGAAAGTTGGGTAGTATACTCAGGAATGTTGTGCCTCTGTAGTGAGGACTAATTAGCCTTAGATAGAGCATGGTTATGGATCGCCCTAACAAATTATGAAAATTATGTATGAAAGGCTCAAATTGTTTCCAAAAAGTATATTGTAGAACAAAGCTAAATATTATTATTTTTTGTATAAATACAAACATATCCATTGCCCCAAAAGGTAAAATACACAATGTCTAACATCCAAACAAAAATTATCAGGCACTCACCTTGGCCTGGTGTCTTGGATGGTTGGAGTATTGTCCCATACACCAAAAGTCTGTGGGTTCAATTTCTGGTCAGGATCCATACGTAGGCTGCAGGTTTGATCTCAGTCAAGGCACATACAGGAGTGTATCAATCAATGTTTCTCTCTCACATTCACGTTTCTCTCTCTCTCTTCCTCTTTCTCTCTCTCTCCTTTCCTTTCTCTATAAATCAATGAATATATCCTTGGGTGAAGATTTTAAAACAATTACCAGGCATTCAAAGAACAGTAAAACATGAAAAATAGTGAAGAAAATAATCAGTTCAAATCAATTCAGAACTGACAAAAATGTTAGAATTAGCCAACAAAGACATGAAAACAGTTGTTAGTATGGTATACTACATGTTCAATTAGTGAAGTAAAGACATGGAATATATATTTTAAAGACCCAAATTAAACTTCTGGAAATAAAAACTACAATATCTGAGATGAAATAATTTATTATATAAGATTAATATCAATTGGACATGATAGAAGAAATATTTAACTTGAAGACATAGCAATAGAAAATATTAAAAATGAAGCTCAGAAAAAGTAATCCAAATAACTGATAAAAGCAGCAGTGAACTGTGAAACAATTACACATAGTACAAATGTATAATCATAAAAATATTTAAAGGCATCCTGACTGAAAATTCTTCAAAATGATTTTTCAAAACAGAATAAATATCCCTCTAAAGAATAAATAAAGAAAGAAAGAAAACTCACATGACTAGAATAAACTCTGGGAAATCAAAGACAAAGAAGAACACCTTAAAAGCAGCCAGAAGAAAAAAAGACACACTGCATTTGTGAAAACAATAATAACACTGACAGTAGAAATCATGGAAAGCAGAAGAATGACATAATTAAAGTATTAAAGAAACAAACAGATGAGGAAGTAAATAACTGCCCATGTAGAATTCTATACTCAAAGACAATATACTTCTAAATAAAGGCATAATAAAAAATTTCAGATAAACAAAAGTTTAGATAACTCATTGGCAAGACCACACAAATAAAATGCTGAATAGAGATCTTCAGATGGAAGGAAAGTAATCCTAGGAAGAAGCAGTGTAGATAAGGAATGAAAAGCACTGGGGGAAGATAATGTGTGGGTAAATATATATCAACATTGTCTCATTAAAACAATAACAGTGTCTTGTGGTGTTTATAATACATGTAGAATTAGAAAACAAAGAAGCAATGGCACAAAAAGCTATATTAGTAAATATAGTGAGCATTCTAAATCCAAGAAGTGGTAAAAAATCCCAAAACCCAAGAAGAGATTTACTCTAATAAATCAAACTTGCATATTTTAATCTCTAGAGCAACCATCCAAGTAATAATATGAAAAAGTATAACTAAAAAGTTAATAGGAAGAAAATGGAATAAAATATACTTGATAAATACTAAAGAAAGCTGGAAATCAGAGAAACAGGAAATAAAGAACAGATGGGGCAGAGAAAAGGCAAATAGTTGCAGGTTAATATAAACCTACATGTGTCAATAATTATGTTAAATGTAAATAGACTGTTCCATTTAAAACAAAAGTTGTCAGACTATGCTTTTAAAAAGAATAACTTTATTCTTACAAAGACATGACTTAAATGTAAGAAATGGAAAAAATCAAAAGTATGTACCATATAAATACTAACCAAGTAAAAGCTGGTAGAACTCTATTGTTAGGAGAAACAAAGGAGACTTGTTTAAAGAAGAAATACTACCAAGATAAAGATAAAATTCTTGCTGATGAAGCAAACAAATTCAGTTGACAAAAACAGGGTCAATTCAACAGGAAGATATAACAGTACAAAATTTGCATGCACTTAAAAGGAACTTTAAAAATATAAATCAAAAGTTGACAAAACCAAAAGGAGAATAAACAAATGTATAACAGCAGAATTGTTTTTTAATTCTACATATATTTTAAACACCAAAAGGCATGGTAAAACAATTAAATACATAAAATATTTGAGTAATACTTCTAACAAACTTCATTTAATTAACATGTATTGAAAATCACACCTTCAAACTGTAGACTTTTTAAGTGCCTACAGAATATGTTACCATAATTAAATACATACTGGGCCATAAAGCAAGTCTCAACAAATTTCAAAGAATGAAAATCAGAGTATATACTCATAGCACAGTAGAATCACTAGAAACCAGTAAAAAAAATCCATGTATAGAATATCTTCAAATGTTTAAAAATTAAGTAATGAACTTCTAAGTAAACAAAGAGTCAAAAAATAAATTTGAAGCCCTGGCTGGCATAGCTCAGTGGATTGAGCACGGGCTGCTAACCAAAGCATCACAGGTTCGATTCCCAGTCAGGGTGCATGCTTGGGTTGCAGGCCATGACCCCCAGCAACCACACATTGATATTTCGCTCTCTCTCTCTATCACCCTCCCTTCCCTCTCTAAAAATAAATAAATAAAATCTTAAAAAAATAAATTTGAAATTAGTATTTTAATGAAACAAAGGTGCAATTACTATAAGGTGAGGCAAAAGTAGGTTTATAGTTGTTTGTATGGAAAATAACACAATAATTAACAAATAATAATATAAGAATAGCTTCTGTGTTTTGTGTATGAAGAACTGTATACCTACTTTTGCTCCATGCTGTATATATCAAAACTTGTGCTATATGGCTAAAATAGTGCCAAGGTGGAAATGTATAGTTTCAAATGCGTATATGGGAAAAGAAGAAAACTTGAGATTAACTACTTAATCATCCATTTTAAGCTAGAAAAAATTATATTTGCAGAAAACTGAAAAAAAATATATAAAATAAAATTAAACAGAAATCAACAAAGCAGAAAACAGACAAAAGTAGAGAAAACCAAAGTTGCTTTTTTAAAGACTGTTAAAGAAGACAAGCCCTAATAAACCTAATGAGAGAGAGAGAAGAGATTCTCAAGAGATTTTTCATACAGAGAATGAAAAATGGAAAGCCACTATAGTTCAAACAAGTTTTTAAAAGAAATTGTGAAGGAATTTATGCCAGTAAATTTGAAAGTTTAGACATACAAAAACCCCTCAAAAACACAACTTACAAAATTGACAGGGAAAAAAATAGAAAAGAAAAAAAAATCCTATGAACAAGCAAGCTTATGTTCATTAAAGAAATCAAATTCAAAGTGAAAAATTTTCTCTCTGAGATAATTCCAGGGCCAGATAAGTTCAACATGAAGTCATAGAACTCATACTTTTAAGAAGGAAATAACACTAATTCTTCCAGAGTACAGATATAAAGGATGTATTTTCTATCTCATTTCATGAGATTAGCATAACTTTGATATAAAACCTTGATAAGAATATTACAAGAAAAAATTACAGGATAATTCCTCTCATAAACCTAGGCAAAAAAGCTATAAGATAGTAACAAACTGAACACTTCAATGTATAAAAAGATAATACATTATGGCCAAATCGGCTTTATTTAAAGTATTTATTTAAAATTGGCTTAACATTTCAAAGTCAATTAGTGAAATTCCCCACATTAACAGATGAAGTCACAGAAATACAGAAGTGACAGAAGAAAAGATCATGTAATAATTTTCATTGATGCATTAAAATCATTTGAGAAAATTTAACTCTTCATGATTTTTAAAACTCTCAGTAAATTTGGAACTGAAAACTTGTTTGAGCTGTAAAAGGGTGTACACCAAACACCCATGGTAAGTATCATACTTAATGGCAGAGTATTGAAATCTCTCCTTCTGATTTTGAGAATAAGACAAGAATTTCAGCTATCACCATTTCTATTCAACACTATTGGAGGGTCTACTGCAATAACTAATGAATAAACATTACAGTTATAAGGAATGGAAAAGCATATTAAAATTATTGTTTTATACAAAAACATGCTTACATATATACAAAATAAAAAGTCTTTTAATAAATTATGATATCTAATAAGTGAATTTACCAAGGCCATTGGATATAAGGTCACGATACAAAAGTCGTTTGTATTCTTAGATCAGTAGAAATAATTAGAGGACAAAATTTTGAAATGATACCCTTTACCTATAAATAGTTTCTGAAAATCACTACTGAGAAAACTACAAAACTTTACTAAGGGAAGTTAAAACAGACCTAAGTAAACAGAGGGCTATACCGTGTTCATTGACTAAAAGAGTTAATGTTGGCAAAGATGTCATTTTCTATGTAGTCAATGGAACCCCAATCAAAATCCCAGCAGGGTGCAGAAATTTACAATCTAATTATACAATTTATATGGAAATGCAAAGGACAAAAAATGGCCAAGGCAATATTGAAGAAACATAGTTAAAATGAAGTACCATAAAACTACAGCAATTAAAATAGTGTGATATTGGTGATCATTAGAACACAATAAAGAGCCCAGAAGTGTACCTACCCATTGTAATCATTTGATTTTCTACAAAGCTGACCCTGCAATGCAGAGCTGAAAAGATTTATCTTTTGGATAAATGGCACTGGAACAATATGGGTAAAAAAAGATAAAGCAATTTTAACTCATATATTTTACCATCTACAAATATCCATTTTAAATGGATTGTAGATCTAAATGTTAAATGTAAAATAATAAAGATTCTAGAAGGTAAAATAAGAGACTATTTTCATAATCTTGGGGTGGCCAGAGATTTTATGAATAGGACATAGGAAATACTAACCACAAAGGAAAAAGTTGTTAAAGTAGTCTTCATAAAATGTGAAAAGTTCTGTTTGTCCAGACACTCTTAAGAGAATGAAAAGGCAAGTTGTAGACTGGGAGAAGGTATTTTCAATACATAAATCACACACAGGATTTCTATCCAGGATATATAAATAACACTTTAAATTTAATTTTTTTAAAAAGAAACAGGTTACCCAATAATAAATGAGCAAAAAGGTTGAACTACTACTTTGCAGAATGATACCAAAATGGCTGACAAATATTTATTAAAAGTTGCTCAAAATCATTAGAAATATGAGAAATAAAAAAGTTTAAAAAACAATGAAGAACCACTACATACTAATCAGAAAACCTAAAATTTTGTAAAGGAACAAAACAAACAGAAACAAGCATTTGGAGGATATGGAGAAGTGGGAACTCCATATATAGTGAATGGGAGCTTCAGTGTATTCACATGCCTTGGAAAACTGGCATCATTTACTAAAGATGAACCTACATCAACCCTGTAGCTCAGCAATTTTGTTTAAAAGTGTATATCCAATAGACATCAGTGTGCCACATGGTATGTACAAAAATGTTCACAGCAGTATTATTTGTAAAAATCCCAAACTAAAATAAATTCCAAATGCTTATCTAGAGTACAATGGATATGTTTATATGGCATATTACCGCAATAAATATTCATATTATACAGCAACGAAAAAGGGCAAACTCTTCCATGCAACACCATGGATGAATCTCCATCCATTTAGATATAAATGACATTGAGGGGGGAAAGCAGTACTTCTACATGATATCATTTATATGAAATTCAAAAATAAGAAATAATGGTCTATGATGACACAAGTCAGAAGAACACGTACCTTGAGGAGAGAGGTAGTTAGTAACCAGGAGTTATTATATGGTTCTTATATGCTAATAATGTTCTGTATCTTTACCTGGGTAGCGAATCCATGGGTATAAAAATCTGTAGAACATTTATTACATAAAGAAAACATTTAAAAGCTAATTCAGGAATTTTGCTTGTGGATCTCATTTTCATGCTTGGCAGAATGACTAAAAAGTTTGATATGACCCAACTATTTATTACATGTTCTTCTGCATGTAAGATGATGGTATTCTGAGACAGAAATTTAAACCCTATTTCTGTTTGTAACTCTTTTTAAAACTAACCTGCTCCAGTTGGCACAGCTATATACAGGCAAGTTTTTTAATTAATTTTGGTCCAGGCATTCTTTTGCCTAGCTTTAGCAGCTCGAGGCTGTCAGCAAACACTAATAACATATAACGTGAAGACCAGCTTAAAAGTGCCACTTCTCTCTTGTATAGATTGGCACTGGGAAAGAGCTACCTCTCTGAACACAGAGATCCCTGGTGAAGGGGGAAAGGAAGTCACCAGTAGTATTTCTGACTTTCATGGAACTCTGTCCCAACTTATAATAATAAAAGCTAATTTTTGTTGCCTTCACCTATGCACCAGGTACTGTTTTGAAATGTATTAACTTTTTTTGATAACATAACAACTGTATGAGGTAGTGTTATGGGCTGCACGTTTGTGTCCCCACTCACTCAATTCATGTGTTAAAACCCTAACCCCCAGTATGATAGTATCAGGAAGTGGGGAGCCTTTGGGAGGTGATTAGGTCATGAAGCTGGAGCCCTCTTGATGGGATTAGAACCCTTGTAAAAGAGACCTCAGAGAGCTTGTTCTCTCTCTTTCTCTGCTGTCAGCCATGAGAGGATGGAGAAGGGGTCTCTGTCTGTAAACCAGCAAGCCTCTCCCAGGACCCCAACCATGCTGGCCCTGTGATCTCAGACTTCCAACCTCCAAAACTGTGAGAAATAAATGTCTACTGTTTAAGCCACCTATTCTATGGTAGCAACCCTATCTGACAGGCAGGAATTATTATCTGTCCCATGTTACCGATGAGAAAACAGAAGCAGAGAGCAGCTGAGCTGTCTGACAGAGATCACACAAGCAGGGAGCCCCTGACTTTACACACATACACCACTATACAAGACACGGACAACGAGCAATGTCATGCTGCACACAGTTTTGGTGTCTTTAGTTTTAGAAGGTACAGAAGGTGCAGAAGGGGGCCTGCAGCGTGAAGATTTCTCTGCAGCGCCCAGCTCTTTGTGAGAGGTTGACTGTGCCACAGAAAGAAACCTGCAATTCAGAGCTCAGGTCCCAGGACAGTGAAGCACACGGAGAGCTGTCCATTCCTTATTTCCCAGTGATAGTGGCTGGTTACCAGGGCTGTAGATTTTATTTGTTTAAGGAAAAAGTAAGAAGCATCACAGAGAAGTGTAAACATTGGTAAATTAAGGTTGGAGCAACAATGACCAACTTTTTTTTTTTAAGGAAGCCCTGCTTTTCTTACTGCCCAGTAATTCTCCTGCTCCCACCCTGTGCCTCACACCAACCAGAAATGGCCATTTACTGAGATCTCAGCAGTAAACTTAATAAAGATTGATATCAGTGACAAATTCTGTCAACTTCCATGCTGCAAAACTTAGTCACTGTGCAAAATGGACCAAGGAAAATAAATAACCCGAGGAATGATGGAGTGTGTAAATATTGATGTGGAAGCTGGGAGCAGGGAAGTTTGATGAAGCAAAAGAGAGCTTAGTGACGGCAAGTTCCTGTGCCCTAACTGAGTGCAGAAAGGTCTTTCCACATTGATTTTAATTCTCTGTCATTATTCTCAGGGTGGGAGTGTATGTTGCATGCAACTATAAATTCTTGGTTTCCAAAAGATCTTTCTAGGAAAAGCATTTTTCAAAAAATGGATTAAAATTACTATAAAAATAGTATTATATACAAAAATTAAATGTTTACATGAAAAAATAGAATGATAAAGGATACCTACAACTCCATCACCCAAAATACTAACTCTGAGCATTTTCCAGATTTTTCTCCATGCTTAGGTGTACATTTCTTAATTTCTAAGATGCAAGTTTTTCAAAGTTTGGTTTCTCTGAACTCAGATTGAACACATTAGTACATATACTATGGCAGCATTTTTTTTAGTCCAAAAAGGCCATTATTAAGTTAATGTTTTTTCCTACAAATGATGATATCCTAGAACCAAAGAAATATGTGGATCATATATTTGTAGAAAATATTATATTGTACATACTAATTTTTTCTTTTTTATTGTGGTAAAGTAGAACACAAAATTGATAATTTTAACAATTTTAAGAGTACAATTCAATGGCATTAAGAACATTCACAATGTTGTATAATTATCACCAATATGTAGCTCCTGAACTTTTTCACCAACACAAACAGAAACTCTATATGCATCAAATAATAACTTACATTCTCCCTTCCTCCTAGCCCCTCATAACCATTATTCTACTTTCTGTCTCCATGAATTTGCCTACTCTGGGTACTTCTTATGAGTTGTTTCATTCAATATTTGCCTTTGTGTGCCTCACTTATTTCTCTTAGCCTATGTTTTCAAGTTTCATCCATGTTGTAGCAATAGTCAGAATTTCAGTCCTTTATATGACTGAATAACATAATACATTTTGTTTACCTGTTGATAGGTACTTGGGTTATTTCCACCTTTTGACTACTGTGAATAATGCTGCTATAAACATCGGTAGATGGCATCTATTTGAATCCCTGTTTTCAAGCCTTTTAGATGTGTACCTAGGAATAGAATTGCTGAATCACATGACAACTCTGTTTAACTTTTTGAGGACCTGCCAAACTATTTTCTGTAGTGGCTTCACCATTGTACATTTCTGGCAGTGATGCATAAGGGATCCAATTTTCCCACATCTTCACCAATATTTGTTATTTTCTGTTTGTTTGTTTTTTAAATAATAGCTATATCCTAATGGGTACAAAGTAGCCACACTATTTTGAAATCTGCTTTCTCCTCTTAGTTATATATCTAAACATCTTTTCATATCAGTTAATATTCTTCTATAATACATATCAATTGTCATTTAATGAATGTATTCAGTCATGTGTATGCACATACATACTTTTTAAAAACAATCCTTTATTGAATATTTTGGCTTTTCCTATTATAAATTACCACAAAAATCACTACTCTATGGCTATTTTTTGTACCCATTCTTAATTATTTCAGTGGTATAAATTCCTAGACATGTTATTCTTGAATGAAATATATGAATGTATAAGGCTTTTACTTTATAATTCTAAATTGCCTCCACTCAATTTTAAAAGGAAAAGATCAACAGCCCTTCAGTGAAGAACCACTCAAACCACCACTGCCAACCCCAAAGATTTAACTTTAAAATATTTACACTTATGAGGAATAGAGAAAGTGGATATGAGACTGTGGTCGATGAAATAGAAATTGTATCAGTCAGCTCTTTTGTGAGATGGCTCGACAATTCTGGAAAGGTGAAATTCTTTATAATATTCATCTTGGGTCTGGGGTAAACTTTTTTCGAAGAAGTGTGATTACTTTCATTTTGACTCCACTTTCAGATTTCTCCTCTACCATTTTTGCCTGGGATGTGGTAGGAAAATGAAAAGAAAATAGAATAAAAGTAGACATTCCACAGAGATTTCTCTAGCAGTTACTTAAACTTGAAATTCTAGATAATCTCTGTGAAGTTTCTGTAGAAAAGAAATAAAAACTTTTTGATAGGTATATATAAATTAGTATACACAATATACCAAATCTATACTGTAGAAATTCTCTGGAGAATTTTTTTACTTCTGAAAAATTGCATGATTTTACTGAAAGCATCGCATTTCCTACCTCATTGCTCATTAGGGTGGATGCTGCAACACTTTTCAGAGGATAGGTCTGAGAGCAGTCATACTGGAATCAGAATTACCTGCTTTAGCTAATTTACATGTCTTAGTCTATTTGGGCTGCTGTCAAAGAATGTCATAGACTTCTCATAGCTCTGGAGGGTAGGAAATCCAAGGTGAAGGCTCTGGTAGCTTTGGTGTCTGTTGAGGACCTACTTGCTGGTTCATAGATATCTGCTTTTTTTGTTTTTGTTTTTTGTGTGTTTTCACTGTAATCTCACTTGGTAGAAAGGACAAGGGAGTTCTCTGGGGTCTCTTTTAGAAAAACACTTACCCCAGTCAGGAGGGCTCTACCCTCCCAAACTAATCAATTCCTGAAGGCCACCCCTCCTAATACCACTGGGAGTCAGGTTTCAACATATGAATTTTAGGAAATACAAACACTGAGCCTATGGCATCACCACATTAAAAACCATTGCCTAACATTGTGGTCCTTAAAGCAGTGGGTATGACTCTTCTGTGGGCATCAGAATCATGGGGGGCTGTTAACACAGATTGTGGGGCCCTGCCCCCAGAGTTTCTGATTCAGTAAGTCTTCATGGGGCCTGAGAATCTGTATTCTGTACAACTCCCAAGGTATTGATGGTTAAGGACCATACTGTGAGAACCACTGCTTAGATAATGTTGCATCTCACCTCCCTCATGGTAGCTTTCATCATTGTTTAGGTGAATGATTAAGGGCAAAGAGGCTAAATGATAAGCAAAACAACTATATAGATTGTGGTAATTATGACATAGAACTACAACTATGTTTTATTCATGGGACTTTTTTCCTAAGAGAATTATTTGGAGTCCTCATACTTAGAATTGTCATAAACAGACAACAAATTTCTCTGCATAGAAATTATAGGTTTCAGTCTGCATCATGTATTAATGCTGATAATTAAATTGTTCATTGTGCTTACTTCAGTGGTTCTTCTGATTAATATCTTTATGAGGTGTATAAATGACACTGATGAATGAATGGCTTAAAACCTTTTCAAAAATGTATGGTCCCCAAATAAAACATATAGTCCTTGAGGCAAGGATCTTATTTTCTATAACTCCAGAACACTTGGCATCTGGTCAGTGTTCAATACATGTTGTTGATCAATTCAAGATAAAGGAGTCAATCTGCAAGGGGCATTAGAGCCAGCAGAATATGAGACAAGGAAACTGTATGAAGAATCGGAAGTACAATAGACTATTGCATGCCCTCATGGACTCTGGACTTGGGTATGTGACAGCTTTGGCCCATGGAACAGCAGCAGATGTGATGAAACTGAGGCTTGATAAGCACTTGCACAATGGGGATAGTCCTCTTGAAACTCTTCCTCTTGGCATCCATCTGCCATGCCATTAAAAAGCTAGAGCTAACTCACTGAATGATGAGCAACCCCATGGAGAAAGACCTCAGAGGATGAGGCCACCCAGGATGTTCTAGCCCTACTTCTCATGCAGGCTTATGAGCCACCTCAGCTATTACACTTAGTACTGAAAACCAACTGAACCTTGTCAACTGCAGACACATAAGACATGATGCAGCAGGGGGGTGGTTTACAAAATAACAGGTAAACAAAACAGGAGAAATGCAAAAATAGTATATTTTAAAATCTAAAAAATAATTCAGTGATCATATGGGAGATTTCTGCTTTTATGATATTTGCACAATATAGTCCTTCATTGAAATCTGAGAAAAAAACTAGATGTCATGAAAATTTCATTCACTTATTTGTTCACTCAAACAGTCTCTTGTTGACCTTCTTTTATGAGCCAGGCTCCATGTGAATAGAGAAGATGGGGAGGCGGCTAGAGACAAAAAGCCAATAATCCCAGTGCAGTGTGGTAAGTGCTATGAAGGACAGTACACAGTGCGTGGCGGAGGATGGAGAGGAAAGACAAAGCTGAAGCAACTTCCCCAGAAAGGCAATCCCAGAGGGAAAGATTTGGTTGGCTAAGGACGTCTATGGAACCCTGACATGGGGTGATTTAATTCCAGGTGTCTTTATGAAAGGATAAAAAAAGAAAAAAACTAGAGAGGTAAACAAGGTGAGGAGACAAGCTTTCATTATTTATTTAAAGATTTCAAATATAGCTCTTTACAAGATATGAGCAACCCTTCCTGGCTTCCTTAAAGTACACCCCAGAGTGTGGCCAAGAAACTGTTTCCTTCCATCAGTGTGACGGAATGCCTCATGTGACAATGCAGTGCATCCTCCTGAACCCTCCCCCAGCACTGAAAGTCAGAGCTCAGATTCACACACCCTCATCCCTGCCCCTGACACTAACAACCTGGGAATTGCTAGGAGGAAAGCCTGGCACGTGTGGGAGCCACCATAAGAGAAACTGTCCCAGAAGACAGGAGCTAACTAACTAGGTGAAGACATATGACTCTGAACGTGATTTCCTCATTCAAATGGAGGGAGATTCTGGCAAAGAGCCAGGAAACAGAAAAGGCATGAAAGGAAGAACTAATTTGGAGCTGGTGAAGTGGGCGTTTTCTGGCTTCTTTAAACACAGAGATATAGAATTCAAACACGGAGAAGAAATCTGACTACCAGATGGAGCTGCTGAGTGAGGCAGGATGTCAACAATGGAGTCAACAATGCCCAGGCACGCAAGAGACATTTTGACAGCAGGAAAGCCATAGAAGGAGCAATGCTTGGTGGGCTAGATGGACTCACCTTTTACTCAGTATTTTACTTCCATTTGAATCTTTTGGAGGCAGAGATCAAGGTTATTGGCTTAGCTTCATATTAAAGAAAAACCACAATACAGCCCTTCAAAGACATTTGGGAGTAATAGGAAATAAGTGAAACGGACAGCTAATAGGCAGATAGAAGGAACTTCAATGAATACAAATTTATTGAGTGCCTATTATGAGGCAGGCACTGTGCTGGATTTTAGGGATGTATTGAAGAGGGTGACTGACAGATTTCCTACTCTCAGGGAACATCCATTCTAATTGCCATTTAATATGCTGAAGGTATGGAGGTGCCCAAAGCACAGGGGAGGTCAGAGGGTAGCTGTGGTGTAGTAAGAAACTTACAGAAACTGTCTTGGAGTGCCTCTCAGCAGCTCACTTGCTCTGTGACCTCAGACCAACTCCTAAAACTCTTTTTCCCATCTGCAAATTAGTAATAATAATACACACCTTGAGGGATCATGTTGAGGAGTCCATGAGTCAATGTCAGGTAGTAATAATTTTTTGGAGGGTGGAGGGGGCAGATTTTGAATAGGAGACAGGCTTTATGCTATTGGCCAAGTGGGGATAGAGACCCTGTGGGTGGTAGCTCTCGGGGGATATGACTCCCTATGGATAAAATTGGAGGAATTAGAAAGACAGGAAAAATCAGCTGGAAATCTTAGAGGCCAGTCACAGAGAACAAGTATGCTGTATGCTTCCAGCATAATTTTGTAGAGTCTGGAATTCATTGCTTCTCCCTCAGTGTGATTTCATGATTCATGCTTCTCTTGATGTGATGTAAGGCGTTCTGTGATGTTTATCGCACTGCATTTCAGGGATGGTGTGCAGGGCCATGTCCAATGTCAGAAATCTTGGCAAATAGTCCTTGGTTTTATTTTAACTCTTTATATAAACAGTGACCTAAAGCAAGGAAGGCTCAGTCTAGCCAGGCCTTCCCACCCCTTTATTTCCTCCTCCTCTTCATCCTTTTATTCTGTCCTCATTTGAACTGTCTCACCTTTATCTTACATAGGGACTTTGCAAATAAGCGTGGGGTAATCTCTGTGCTCAGCTAACTTGAGAAGAGAAAAAGTGTGTCAGCAAAGCAATCCAGCCGAGTCATGAACCTCTGCAGGAGGGAGCCACCTCCTCCTTTCTCACTGTGAAATGTTACCATAGCAGGGAAGAGGAAGTCCAGACAAGGACTCTCTCTGCACAAAGCAAACAACAGACTGTCCAAACGAGAGTCCCCTGCTTTCCCTCCCAGCCCCAACTCCAGCTGTATTTTTTTCTCTTAAACAATAGGTCAAGTTCTCTCTTTATTCTTGATGTAAATTAAATGAACTGGGAGTGCTGCTAGTGGCTGAGGATGCTACCCTCTAGCTGGTAGGGCTTTTCCCTCCTTCACTCTACCCACCATCAAGGAGGCTGAGCCTTACCTGAATTTATAGGTGGGCCCCACAGAGGAATAGAAAACACCCTTTAATTGATCAGGCACAAAGGATCTAACCTTCCCACTGAGAGCCCACTCATGAGAGATGACTTCCAGTGGGAGGGAGCAGGTCAAGGGGAGGGGAGAGGAAGACTCATATGTGGCAGTGGTGAGATGAAGGGATGCAGCAAGGGTTAAAATGTCCTGCCAGGTTTTGAGAAGCACTGTTCAAGGTCAGAGGTCAGCAAACTTTTCCTGGAAAGCACCAGATAGGAAATAATTTGTTCTCTTTGTAAGTCATTTGGTCTCTGCTCATAACTACTCAATTCTGCCCTTGTAGGACAAAATCAGCCATAGACAACTGATAAGCAAGTGGGCGTGTCTGTGTTCTAAAAAAAGGTGCTTTATAACAAGCAGCCGGCTGGATTTGGCCCACGTGCTGTAGACTTCTGAGCTCTGCTCTGGAAAAATGTCATTCCCCTTTGGCCTTTACATGTGTCTATTTACCTAGCCCTCTCTGAAAGGAGACCAGTTTGCTTCTCTGCTCCCCAAACCTTTCTGTACTCTACTTTCTCCTCCCTGTTGATTTTTCAGTACAAACCCCAACTGCTGGAACTGGCCATTTGTCTCAACAGGGCAGCCTCCTAAATGACAGCCAGCAGGAGTGGTGACTTCAGGTGTCATGATTTTGTTGATAAATTTCCCACGACTTGCAGGAATGAGACAGGTTGATATTGTAGGTGCTGAAACTCACCCCACCCCTTGTCAGTTCAGAAGAGGTGTAAGGACATTCCTTAAGCAATTCAGTTTAGATTCATAGAACTCTAATTTTCCACGTTTTTTCCTCTTTCCAGTTCTCTTATAATCTGACTGTTGACAATGACTTCAATTGTCAATTGAAGCTTTGCTCTCAATTTCTTAGCTTTCCTTTGATATTTACTATCACTTTACACATTCCTCGTGCTTTTCAGTCTAATATTCCAACCCATAATTGTTTCTTTAGCTGCCTCCATCCCACCACTTTCTCCTTCCACTGTGATCCCTAATTCAACGTGAGGACGGGAGCAGTAGTGAACAGCTGAACTCAGAGATAGATTGTTTGTCTTTAAATTCTAGCTCTATGAATACAGGCAAGTCACTTAATCTCCCTGTGCCTCAGTATCCTCATCTATAAAATGGACTTAAGAATAGCACCTATCTCATGTCGTTGTGAGAAATAAATGAGTAACGTGTGGAGCACTTACGATAGCAGCATATCTGAACCCTTACCATTTTCATACCCAATGCTTCAACCTTCTTATCTTTCTTCACAATATTTCATATTGGTAATACTCCCTGTATTTCGTCACTTATATTTATCATGATTAGTTTAAATCCAAGCCCTTCTAATACTTCTGCATCAGATGGTATTTGTTGTGTAGTTGGCAGGCTTTTTTTGGCAGTAGGACTCCTCAGAGGTCTGGCTGCGCTGGGATGAGCTCACAGTTCCTTGGGAATAGCAGCTGCAGTTTTTTTCCAGTGCTATGTGAGGTTAGGAAGAGCTGGCATGAGCCCTGAGGGACAGCTGTTTCAGAAGCATGAGCCCCTGGACCACTGTCTATCCTTCCACCAGAACCTCTCTGGCTAGGTTTGACTTGGAACACTCAGAGTGAATCTGCACTGGGAGGAGCAGTCTTCAGGTGTCTCCACTGTGAGGGGTTAGGGGTGTATATTGAGAGACTGAGGGCATCTGCTCAGACCTCACACTCCCCCTTCCATCAGCTTCTTCTGTCCAGATATTAGCACTGCTCACACTCCTGAGCTCTCAGACAGTGGACACCAGCACTCAGCCACTGCAGCCAATTTCTGCAATATAAGGACGGTCAAGGGGAGTATTAAGGCTCCTGGAGATGAGGGTGGGGGTAAGATGACCAGAGCAGGATTTCAAAGCTCTCTTTCAACCTCTTCTCCTACTGCCACTGCTGCCTACTCTCCCTAGCACCCAGACTTCAGCCACCTACCTCCCACATGCACACAAATGAAGACAAGCTTCTGTCACCCAGTGACTACTTAAGGTTTTGTATGGTTATTACTGTTCTCAGTTTCTGGAATCCACTTTTCCCTCCATGTCTATGGTTTCTCCAGGATTGATTTTGGTGGCAGGAGCCTGCACTCTGTGCTAATTCCCTATTTCAGGAATAACCATAAAGTCCAGGGGAACCAAGATGCTGCCAGGCTCTCTGTCTTAGGTATGAATCTCCCGTGATCATCCAAATAAGATGTCTTGTGGGCTCTTTGACCCATCCACCACAGGAAACACAAACATGCAGAGATGGACTTGTTCATTTTTTTAAACTTTTCACTGAAAAAGAACATGCCTATGTAAAAGTGTGCAAGTCATTTTTCACAAACAGGACACACCCAAATAATATGCACCCAAATATATCCACTTGACAAGTAGACTTGGTAATTTTGATGCCATAAATTCTTATGCAAATCTCCCTTCTTGTGATTCTCACTAACTGTTTCAGTGCTATAGAGTTTCACAAAATAAATGCGATCTTTTCTTATGCTTAAGCATTTGAAGTTAAATATTTGTCTCTCTATGCTTTTTCTTCCCAGTTATATAATCTTACTTCTTCTAACCAATTTTGCCACGACAAGACGGTATTCCAGTGATGCAGTAAGGAGATATACAGGGCAGAAGGACTCATTTAGGTACAAAGATATTTGGAGGCAGATGTTTAGGGACAGACAGTGACTCTCTGGTCTAGTTGGTAGCAATATAAGAAGAAAAACAGAAACAGGATGGTGTCTGCCAGCAAGAGGAATCAAGTGCCTTTCTGCAGCATCATGAGGGAGTTTAGTGACCCTGGGCCTCCCAGGTAGGTGGGTGTGGGGTGGAGAGAAAGCAAGGGGCCAGCTGCTGTCCAGGCAGATGTCTTTCTGGAGGCCTGATGTAAGACAACTGAAGCCCAAGAAACCAGGCAGATATAATCAGAACTGACAGTGGGGAGGTGGCAGCTCAGCTGAGGTGGAGCTTAGTAAGTGTTCCACCTGCTTCAAAGACTCAACAGCCATTTATCTGAGGATTAAAAAGAGAAACAAGTGACTATAGTTCTTACCCAATAGCCCAGGAGAGGGGATAAAGCCTTACATGTTGGGGGAGACATGGATGAAATTTGCAGAATGGTGTACCAAATTCTCAGTGTCAAAATATAATCTATAAAAGAAGGAACTCTTACCTTTTGTGACAGCATGGAAGGACCTAGAGATTATGATGCTAAGTGAAATAAGGCAGTCAGTCATAGAAAAATACCGTATGATCTCACTTATATGTGGAATCTAATGAACAAAATAAAGTAATGAACAAAATAGAAATAGAGGCATGGATATATGGAAGAGACTAACAGCTGTCAGAGGGGAGGAGGAAGGGATGACTTGATCAAAGAAGGTGAAGGGACTAGCCAAAGAACCTATGCAGAACTCAAAGAACCAGACAACAGTGTGGTGATGGCCAGAGGGAAGAGGGGTGGGGCTGGGTGGAGGTAGGCAAAGGGAGGGAACTAGGGACAGCTGTAACAGTGTAAACAATTATATATAAAAGAAAGAAACACAAAAAGAAAAACACACACAGTCTAAAAGCTTGTGTGGACAATATGTGGCCAGACTTTGGGCCTCCAGCCAAAACCTGGGCCCTGCAGTAGGGCCTGGGGCCACTGGAAGGGACTGGCCAAGTGGGTGTGCAATGTGAACGTATTAAGCCAGGGACCTGTCCTCTTGGCCTTTCTATGCATGGGCTTAAAAAGGAGAGAAGTTATCTGCTCCACAAGAGTCTTAGGAAAATCAAGTCCATCTTTTTTTTCTTCTCCCCTTCTTCCTTCCTTTTAAAATACCGGATCAATTTAATACAAGATATAAAAACAAGGAGAAATTAGTCTTCTAAGTTGTGTGTTCCCAATTACCCATTCTATTTGTGGAGATGTTTGATATGTGCCTTTTTATACTCTTTCTCCTTAAATTTAATTGTTGTTCTTTCTATGTGCAAGGAATAACTGAAAAATAATAGTGGTGGGATTATTCTCTTCCACATAGAGAAAATACCCTGTGTTTGCTAGTACGTTATGTGTTCATAGCATATACTTCTGGCCTTCGGTCTCCTGAGCTATAGCCACTTTTGCTCAGAAGGAACTCATCCACTTCCCATCACCACATGCTTACTTGCTGCTTGTGGCTGTTTTCTCCTAGCATGCCACAGCCAGACCAGACAGTTTAAAGTGTCATAGGTATTGGCTATCAAGTATCCAAAAAGACTCAGAAAAAAATTGCTGGTTAAACAAAGTTAGTTTTTTTGTTTAATCATTTGTTTGTTTTTTACTTATTGCAAGAAAAGAAATATCACTTTGATGGAATCTAGTAGCATCTCAGAAGGGAGAGATCAGTGGTGGATTATTTAAGGTTTTAGAACACAGGTGGCAAACACAAGGCCCATGGGCCGAATCCGATAAAAACCGTGTTTTTATCTGGCCCAGCACCTTGATTCTACCTGGTGGAGACACTGAACTCCTTGCCCCTGGTTAAGGAGTAGTTACATTTATACAGTCCTAAAATTACATTCTGCCCTTTGAAGGCCACCTCAAGGCTGATGTGACCCCCCTGGGGAAATGAGTCTGACACCCCTGCTTTAGAGCCTGTGCTGGGTGATTTTATGATGGGTTTTGTAAGGCTGGGAACTGGTTGGGATTGGGCAAAATTCATGACAATAGCTGTGCATTGGTAGGCAAACAGAGGTGAGAATCTGAAAGTGAGTTTTGATGAATGACCTGTGAATTTTCTTAAGTTAGCTATTTTAGTGGTTTTGCAGTCTAATTTTTCAGTAGCAAGTATTTAATGGAGTAAGTAGTAGCTAAGTTATTTTTGCCCAGGCCCAGCATTGTTTGGCTCAAAACCAGGAAACTGTTCTTTATCCCAGGATAGTTTAGCACAAGAACAGGAAAGTATGTTAATTTTGGTCCTTACGGGTTTGTAAAATTTGCTGATACTACAATTTATACATGCAGAGAAAATACAGTTTTAATATTTTGCTTATAACTGATCTGCTCTCTGGGTGAGCTGGTTAGTGGGAAAATAACAACAAAGTCCGTGATGTGGGTATTTGAATGGCCTTTTATCTAACACTCAGCCTTTAAGTAGAAATGCCCAATCTCTCCCATTTTTCACACTTCCACTCCTCTTCAAGACTATGTCTGGATATGTAAGAAAAGGATGTGACTTGTGTGTTTTCTCAGACAGCTCAAGGTTTTCTGGTTCCTGTGGCCTCCGGAACAATGACCCTTGGCCTCCTCTTCTCTCTACCCTGCTAGACTTTACAACTAAGCTAGATGGGCCAGGATAGCACTTGTTCTGATCCTCTCACTTGGTTCAGGCTTGGCGGTTCTCTCTGGGTGAACTCATCTCCTCTCAGTATCAGCCATTCGTGACTTATAACTCTTATTTTTCATGTTGTGTCCTAGTCTATTGGGGTTACCATATCAAAATACCATAGATTGGATGTCTTATAAACAACAGAAACTTATTTCTTACAGCTCTGGAGGTTGAAAGTCCAAAATCAGGGTGTCAGCGTAGTTGGATTCTGACGAAAGCCCTCTCCTGGGTTGCAGATAGCAGACTTCTCACTGTGTCCTCAAGTGGGGGAAGGGGCAAGGGATCTCAGTGGGGTCTTTTTTATACGGGCTCCACCCTCATGACTTAAGCACCCCTCGAAGGCCTCACCAGCTAATACCATTGCATTGTCCATTAGGATTTAAACATACGCATTTTAGGGGGCTATGAACGTTCAGATCAAGGCACTATGCCACAGGGGTCCTGGGATACAACTGGCTCTACTGTAAGCACCTCTGTTGTGGGATAAAAGACCAACCAAATGAGAAAAGCAAAGACTATTTATTCTGAGCTTGCTACAGCAAGAGAGCCAAACACTATCACTTGCATTTTGGCAGAGACTCAAAGACAGGCAGGGGAGTGGGAAAGCTTTATAGTGGAAAGAAGGAAAGGCTTCAGGAGTGTCCTGACTGGAGGAGGCTATTGGCATGAAGAAGCTGCAGGCAGCTAACTGAAGGTGGGGCTTGCTAATGTGATTAGTTAGAGGTGCATACTTAGATATCTCTGGTTGGTTTTAAGTTGGAAACAGACAAAAATTAGAGAAACCGTCAGTAATTAATCAAGGCTTGGCCATTTGGGGCTGATGGTCACAGAAGTTATTGTTTAGCTTCCAGGGTTGTCACTAGAGATAGCAATCTAGCTTCCTGCAAGACTGACTTATAGTAGGCTGTCTTTTGAGGCTGATTATTATGGGTAAGGGGTTGATTTTCTGTGCAGACTGCTGCAGATGGAGTAGTTCTCTACAGATTACAGAGTTCTATTTTTAAGTATGCTCTGACGATTGACTATTTGTACACTCTGTCTCTCACTATGGGCTCACATAAGCTCCCCAAAATGCAAACTTGAGTCTGTCTTCAACCCCATCCTATCCCCTTCACAAGGCTGGGCTCTCCTATTTCCTCTCAGTGCCCCTTGGCCCTTGGTGTATGCATCAGCTCCTTTTGAATATTCCTAAATCAGTTCCTGCCCTCCACTCTTGTCATCCTCCTTCTCATCATCTCCTGGGACAAGAAGGGCATGGCTTTCCTGCCTTCCCTTATGGCATTTCCTCCTTCCATAATGTAGCAAGCCTCAAGGCCTATGTGAATAACTTTTCATAACTTTCCAGAGGAATAACTTTTCTACCTGCAGGAGAACTCTTAAGATCCTGAGATCCTGTGTGCTTCTGATTGGTGCTTAATAGTCCCAAAAAGGAAATGATGTCAGAAAAAAAAATGGTTTTCTTGCAAGACTATTAGCTTGCTTCAGATCTGATTTTGAATATCAAAAGCTGACTATCAATTCTTTTTTTCTTTTTGCATACCATGTGTGACCTACACACAGACCTCTGGGCAGATGACCCTGGGACCAATTAGGAGGAAGGATCTATACTTGCATACTGAAAGAAAAAAATTACATTAATATTTTTTTCAAAATATGGTTCCCATTACAGAAGGCATTCTTTTTTATGTTCCTATAGAATTCTTTTGTTCTGCTTGCTTCCACTGGCTTTTGGGGCGAGAACAGAGGTTAATAGGGAGAAATGAAGCTATCTCTTGGAGGCTGGTTTAGAAGTGATCTCTTCCTCTTCATTTTAAGTACAGAGATATAAAGTATCTTTTATCTTCTCAGTACAGGGCTCCATTTTCTCCAAAGGGTCTCCACTGGCATTCCTATTTCTTCCCCATTATTTTAGCTCCCCACCCCCACTTGCTTGAATCTTAATGGAAAATAGATTTGCAATCCACCACGTTTAAGGATCCTGTTCTTAGGGCTCCCCACTTAGCTCCCCTTTACTGCAAGCTCTCTTTAAAGCTTGTGTGCACATGTGTGCATATAATAATGGGCCCTCTATCCCTTCCTTGTCTTGATCACTCTTACAGACTGCATGTAAGAATAGTTTTATATCTGACTTCGGCTGTTACTTCATTCCCTCTAGTTCTAACCCATTATTTTACATTTTCATAGGCTCATTATGACTCATTGGGCAGCCAAAAAAACATAATGAGTCCAAGATGATTGCACATGGCAGTGCTCCACAAATAGATATTAAACAGCTCATGAAATCTATAAATGTCCTTACTATCCTGGGTGCATTATAAAGCTATGAATCAATAACTCGGCAAGTTTTTTTATCCTCTCTAAAAATTCAGCTTTCTGGACTTTTTTTTTCTGGAAATGGAAGCTATGTACATATTTGGAAAAGAAAGCTGAGAGAGACAGACACAGAGAGAGAGAATACAAAGAAGAAAAAAGCAGAAATTATTTTAGTAGTATACTCTTTGTGCCTTTTTCTCACAGGGTTTTTGACAGTTGTCCACATAAAGAATAAACAATGGTAGGCACAAAATACAACTCAAAAAGTATTGATTGAGAAAATAAGTTTTATGACTATTTTGTATTAAATTTACACATATTGGTTTTGATAATACCCTTTATTGAATATTTGTTCTGTGCCTGGAACAATGTATGCATCCACTCATTAATTCTTAAATATGAGAAAGGAACTGATGTTATCCCCATTAGCTGAGTAATAAAAACAGAAGCCACTGAAGAAAGAGCAATATACAAGCTAAATGTTTGATAAAAGCCCATAATCAGAGGGAATTCATTAGCACACTAAAAAAAATGAATGGAGAGTGAGTTGAATTTGGATTCCCCTTTAGGATTTCCTCTGTTGGCAAAATTATTTCACTGTTTATCAACTCATCTCACCCCCAAAACCTGGGAATCATTCTAGACTGACTGCCATAAGCAGTTCCCCACCAAATTCTCACTATTCCTCCACAGTTCTCATATACACCCACCCAAATCCCCCCACTACAGACAAATACCACATTGTCATTGATTCTTGACTTGGCCATTGAATAAACTCTCCAACCAATCTTCTGGCTTCTGTCCTGCTTTCTTCCTATTGCTCACCAGAGGAATCTTCCAAAATACAAACCTGATCATGTTAGTCTTCTGCTTAAGAGAGTCTTTCAATATATTTCATTGTCTTAGGGTAGAATCCAAACTCACTAACATATAAACAAAATTCCTAAAGAGGTGTGCACAAGGCTTTATTCAGGTGAAACAGTTCACCAATCAGGGAAATGCTCTCTACAGTGGGGACTGAAAGTGTGCTCCACTGAGACAAAGGGGAGGTCGCCTATTTAATAAAAAGTTCCTGCCCAGGGTCCCAATTAGATCCATTTTATGTAAATGAGTTCTCCAAATTCATACTGTTCTGATTGGTCTGAATTGTGCAGTCTAATTGATTGGTATTAACGCATTCTGATTGGTCATTACAGAGCAGTTCCAATTGGACAGGGCAGGTCTCAGTCTATTGGTCTAAAGATGAAATCAGGGTTTCCCTTCAGTGGTTGACTCAGATGGGATAAATGAGCAGGGCAGTGCAAGAAGGCAAGTTCAGTCTGAGGTTCTTCCTGGTATACAAAGTACATGAGCAGCTCCTGCCAGCAAATGGCTGCTGGACTCTAGACTCTTATTATTAATCAAATTTGGGCCCTCAGTTGACCATGGGGAGTCTATCTAGCAGATAAATTCTTTCTCAGATTAATACCAAATGAATCTTTCTTCTTAGGGTCCACAAACATGACATACAGAATGCTTCATAATCTTGCTCTTTCCTCCCCCTCCAGCTTCATCATTTATCATCCTCTCTCCTCATCAGTTCTTCTCCCCAGTCATCTTGAATAATACACCTGTTACCAAACAGGGGACCTGGCCCTGAGTGCGTCTGCCTAGGGCCAGCTGGTAGTGTATAAGTTTTTAACTATGTGTAGGAAAGATTTCACAACACAAGTCCAAGAGCCTATGAGGGTGTGTTTATTAAAGGTGGGGACAATGAAACAAAGAAGAAGGCTTACACATAGAAGAGGCAACAGGAGAGCTTAGTCTGGGCTGTGTTAGCTCACTGGGAATTTAGAGAACAGGGGGATTTGGGGATAGGTTCAGGGGGGTTAGCTTGGGATGAGCTGCTGCTGCCCATTGCTCCCCTGGTTGCAAGTGTCATGGGGACCCTTAGAGTTTAGGATCCCTGTGGGGGAAGAAGTAGAGGGAAGGAGAGGGAGAAGGGAAAGGTGCAGGTATGCTCCTCAGAGGGAGAACACATACTTAGTACTTTGCTTTGAGGCTTTTATTTCTCTCTTGCAGGCAGCAATCTTAGGGGAGGTCTCAAGGGAGGATTTCAGCAGAATATTCATCAGTTCTCCAGATGTTCCTTTTCAGTGTGGTTTCCACTCATTGGTCAGTGCCAGGGCAGGGGGTCCTTAGTCATTGCAACTGGTTCTGGCATTGCCCATCTTGTTATGCTGCTTTTCTGGGTCTAGAGCTGAAATACAACTAAGGCCTAGGTGTTACATCTAGGGAGATGATCTTCTGTATCTGGCTGTTAAATTGCTCTGCCAGTTTAGTTTGTTCAGCTATCTGTCTCAGTTTCCCTATTCTACTGGTTCTGGCTTTCTAGCCCATCTCACACCTTCCCCCAGAAAGCCCTCAGGTCTCTGAACAACCACATTTTACTCTCTTAAATTTTCTCTCCCTTCTCATCATTTGTTTAGTGGACTAGTTGCAAGATATCTTTCAAGGCTTAGCTTTGTTTTTCTCTGGGAAACTTTTTTTTGGTTCTTCTGTCCTGCCCTTTCCCTCTCTTCATCTAACTATTCCCCCAACTACCTCTGATGTACACACATCTCAAAAATGGGTTTTATGTCTGTATTAGCCAGGGTCCCAACAGGAAACAGATGGCACCCTCTGATCAGTCTAAATTTGAAGAGGATTTATTTATAAGGGACTACTTACGAAATTGTTGGTGGATGTAAGTGGAACCACAGGAACTGATGTAGAAACTAGGCCAGTAGCAACCAGAAAGCTGCCACTACCTCTGGGTCAGAAGGGAGGAGGTAAGGGAGAGAGGAGGTCAGTTCAGGATGAGAATGACTTTTAATTTAGTTATCCTACCAGTGAGGATATTTATTTAATAGTCTGACCTCACATCCTCTCTCCCTCTGATCCCCTGAAGTGGTCCTTAAGGATGGAAGCCAACAAGCAGCCCAGGAGCCGTTGTCCATGTAGACCACCCTCCCAGTGAAGAACAAAAGATAGCATAGAGGAGGAAAGACTTTTCCCTCATCCTTTCATATTCTGTGGCTGGGCCTGAGAATTACACTGACAACAGTCTGATTAATAGGAGAAAAGCATGCAAATTTTATTTCATGTTAGTATTTAACATGATACAGGAACTTTCATAGAAAAGAAATGAAGACCACAAGAAGTATATAGACTTGAGAACTTACATGCCATTTCCACAAAGAACAATAAATTGAGGATATGAGACAATATAAGGATAAAAGGATCTGGGCTGGGGTGGTAAATTATGGGAAAGTAACCAGGAAATATATGGGGGAAACAAATGGAAGAAAAGGGATATTTTAGTAGGTTTGTTTGTACAGATTCATTTTGGTGTAATTGCACCATTTTGGGTGTTGAGCATTCACTGCCTTCTTGTATAGGGAGGACACCCTTCTCATGGGAAATTTGTGTCCTACTTTTAAAGTAGAAAGGGGAAGACATGAAGGCCCTCCCTATAGCTACTACTCTTCCTCAAGTGCTTTCAGCTGAAAACAATTGATAGGCCAAAGTGACATATTCTGGGGTGGCATGTTCTGATCCTCTTCAGTGAAGAAGCATCAGGAGGGATCAGGAAGGACACAGTGTCCTTCTTGTGTGCCCCACAGCCTCTCATGTACACCTCTGGATCCCACGCCTCCTGCTGAACTCACTGTTTAACTGCTTGACTCTAGTGAGTTTGTTGGCTACTTGGAAAAGAGTTGTGACTTTCATCTTTTCCCCAGTGCTTACCACAGAACTGGCAAGTGATATACATTTGATAAGAATTCTCTGAAATGAAGGAACAAAATTTTGAATATGTACAGTGCCAGAAGTGTTTGAGACCTTAGGGATAATTTAGTCCACTCTTTTTATTTCAAAGATTAAGAAAAATAAAATAAAACAATAAAATAAAATTAATTAAAAAAAAAACAAAAAAAGGGAAGAAAAAAGAGAAAACCCAGAGGTAAATGGACTTGTCCAAGGGTTACAACTAATAAGTAGTAAATTCAAGACCAAACCCTAGTTCTTCTGATTTCCAGTCTTCCTCTCCTACTTAATCTTAAATGCAATCTCAGGTTATTCATTGGAAAGAGAATTCACATGAGCTTCCAATAAAACCAAGAGTCTAATATTTTGACAAGAAAAAGACAATGAGATAGGTTGATCTGCCTGCTTTGAGCCCTTTGCCAAAAGGTATCAATGAGTTTCCTGGATAATCAACACTTTTAAACCTAGCAAAATGCCAGCAGCTGAAGTCATAAAATGAAGCAGGGCTCCAGAATAACGTGTTTACACAAACCACCCCTGGCGGTGGGATGTAAGGATGGTTTTGCTTTAGTGTCCTATTAGCACATTATATTTAATTTCCACAGCCCTTCTTGGTTCCAAACCTACAAGTGGTGATGGTGGGTGGGAGGGAGATTGGGTAAGATGTTCCTTAGTTGGGAAGCAAAGCTGTTACTGCCTCCTCGCTTGATGATTCAGTGCTTGGCTGTTGCTGCTGCTGCTACTGCCATTGATGTTTTCTTCCTGGGAAAAGCAGCCATTGCTTTGGAAGTGATCACATGCCAGGAGCAAAAGATTAGAGCATTACTATACTGGATTAGAATTATCTATTTATCTGTCCTCAAGGAACTGTGTGCTCTTTGAAAGCAGAGGTCATGTCTTTTGTCTGGGCAACCCCAGGCCTTAATCAAGTATCTGATGCATAGTAGGTGTCCAATGAAAGAAAAAAAAATGTTGGGTGGACTTAAGGACATAGATCCTAACACCTGACATTCTTCTTAGTACTCCTATGTCTCCTCACATCTCTAACAGAGGTGATTTTATCACTGTGATATGGCTGATGTCATGAACCAGGAAAATCATGTGCTTGAAACTCTGTGTGATGTGAACTATAAAGGTTGGATACAGCTTACTTTTCCAGAAGCTATTGGATAGTTGTAAAATTTTGGACAAGTTAAACCACCTGTGTGAACCTCAGTGGTAGAAGGAAGTGTTTAGAAATGATGGTTTGTGCAATGTCTTTTTTCTCACTGAAATTCTCTTAAACTTTTCTGCTGTCAAATGCTTCAGTTTCTGTCTTTGGCAGGGTAGAAGCCAGTCTATAAAGCTTCCACTAAAAAGGATGAAAGGTGAACTATGGATTTATGATCATAACCAGTTTCACGACTGTCAAAAGAAAAACAACACGGATTATTTTTTTACTTTCTCAGAGGACAGGCAATGTTTGAAAATTATCTTCCCTCTTATATTTTCAAAAAGAAAAAGTGGAAAAGCTGTCACATTCTGTGCATAACTTTTCTACTTATAGACAGAATTTTTAATGCATTCTTTTTTCTGGAGGTGTAAGGGCAAATTCCCATAGCAAGAGTGTGGAAGTCAGGGGAATGTGGGAAAATGCAAGTGTGACTGTGGGATTACACTTAATTCATTAAAATGTGCAGTTTATAAAAACCGTTTTGCCAAAAATGAGCTTTGTGGGAAGGAGAAGGCAGCAGGGATATGGATGTGGGAGGGTAAAGAGAGGAGTAAGCAAAGCCCAGAGAGAAGGAAATCATATTGGTTGCTAAATGTTGAATCCCACATAAGAATGTGTCATGAGCCAGTTCAAGGAAATTAAAATGCAAATTGAGGGAGTACAAATCTATTAGGCATAGATACTATGTATTGGTATTATTATTGTTGTTTCATTTTTATACTAATTGTGAATATTCTCCAGTGACTTAAGAAAGCTTGGGGAAACTTCTTTAGAGTTATCCTCCCTTCTGATTTTTATCTTTTCTCAAATGAAATGACAGTAATATAATAACATTTTACTTTATTCCTTTCTGCCAGTACTGTGAATTATTTCAGAAATCAACTGTATTAGTTAGGGAAATCATAGCTGCTATAACAAATAAACCTAAACTCTGTGACTTAATACAATAGAAGTTTGTTTCTCATTTGCAGAACTGTCCAATGCAGGTGTTCCTGGTGGGGACACAACTTTCCTTGATAAGGTAACTCAAGCATTGGGGCGCTTCACATCTCACAGCTTTGCTCTCTCACAGGAACTGGAAGTTCTTGGTATCTAAATTTAGAAAGAGAAAATGAGAGTGGAGAAGATATACCTTCTCCTTAATTGCCTTGGCTCAGAGTGACAAATACTAATTTTGTACATATTCTATTGGCCCAACCCAGATACAAGTTGGTGTTGGAAACAGAGCCTCTGATGGAATAGCTCTTGCCAGCAACAGCATTTTACTTGGTAAGGATGAGCATGAATTTTGACAAACAACCATTGCTGCTTTACCCACTTATCTTCATCACTGTTAGACTTTAAGAAAAATGGCAGCACTTCCTTGTCTGTGGAGTGTAAATTTTTCTCTAAAGGTCTTTAAAGAAACCTCAATACATCTCTTTTGTGAAACCCATGAGGGAAGTTCCCACATGGGGACTGCCAGCATCATCACACATGTCTCTAGGCTTTCCTTAATCCTTCTCCTCCTCTGTTTGGAATTTACTTTCCTTCAGGTACCAGTGCTCTGCCCCTCTGATTTCTTCTTGCACTTATTATGCCTCTGTTTGTTCTTATCTCAGGGGTCTCCTTTCTCAGAGATATTTCTTTGAAAAGCTTTGTCTGTATCGAAGGCATTCCACACATTCCCAAACTAGTGTGGCAATAACTTTAAGATATCTCTCGATGTTCAGAGTGCCAAATCATACCCAGGATATCGCTGACTGCATCTACAGCCACCAGCAATGAAAGGGTTTTCCTTCTTCTCACATAAGTCAGAGAATGTTAGTCAACTCACTTTTTAGAAGTGTAGAAACTGAGGTCCAGAGGGGTTAGTAGAAACTTACCTGAAGTCTCACAACTAGTTTGTGAAGAATGAGGCTTAGGATTCATGAATCCTGTTGAGGCAAGGTAGAAAGAAGTTAGGGAAAGCTCCTGACAATGGGGAAGTAGGAGTGGACATCACAGGCTGATAAGCCACTAGATCTCTCACCAGAGCCCCTACCTCCATGCAGGATCAAAGGGGAACAGTTTATTGCAGTGAACTCCTGTGATGGCCACAAAAAACAACAAGAACTATCTAAAACCAAGATGAATGAAAAATTTACCAGAGAACCCCAAAGCTCATTATACCATCAGTGTAATGAAAACTGACACCACAAGTAGAAGGGGGACTGCAGAGGTGCTGAGGTGGTGAGCAAACACCATGACACTTATGGAACAGACCATGTTAGGGACAAAGCCCCTCCCAATCAGAAGGCACAGACTAAATTTGTCACCTCAAAGTTCAAAAACTGGGAACATGTAAAATCCCAGGAACTGACTGACCACATGTGCAACTCACTCTTAAGTTTGCCCGCATCCACTTGGACATGTACTTTTGCTTCTTTCACAGCAGGGTCCTGTGAGACCTGCAAACAGGGATGGCAGTAGGTGGGGCAGCCAAGCCCAGGCTAAATCCCTGATCCTGTCTCCAGGAACCCAAGTCCTAGCCTCTTTTTCTCTGCCTGAATAAATTTACTTTCACTCTCATTCAGATTTGCTCTTGAATTCTTTCATGCATGAGTCAAGGGCCTGGAGGTCTGGTGACACTGAGACTCCACTAGTGTTCTTTTCATGTTATCATTCAGTCTTAAGAAAACATGGGTATGTGAGCCAGTACTAGCAGACATTCAAAACCAATGGAAGAGATACTTAATTAAGTGCATTTATACACAGCCCTAACCAGGTACCTCAGTTGATTGGAGCATTATCCTATAGCAGAAGCTTGCAGGTTTGATCCTGGTCAGGGTATATACCTAGGTTAAGGGTTCAGTCCCCAGTCTGGGCACGTACAGGAGGCAACCAATGGGTGTTTCCCTCTCACATTGATATTTCTCTCTCTTTTCCTCTCCCCCTTTCTTTCTCTCTATAAAAGCAATAAAAATGTCTTTGAGTATTAAAAAATAACAAAAATAATTTTAAAAATACATTTGTACATATACTATGTGTGATACTTTTGATTATCCTTACATTTCCCTTTCCTATTTGAAACTTTTCACTTCTTGGAACTAGGAATATTATTTTAGGTTCCCACAGATTTTCATTAGGGTGTGGTATTTGGTTGTTCCTTTAAAAAAAAAAAACAAGTACTGACATAAATTTATAAGAGTATCAGAAAAGCCTAGAAATAAATTTATCAAATATATACAAGGTGTCGAAGTCAGAAAACCTAAATATTATTGAAATTAAAGGAGACATAAATATTTTTTTAAATATATCACATTCATGAATGAGAAGGTTTATCTCTGTAAATAAGTAAAATCTCTCTAAATTCATTTATAGAGTAAGCCAATCCAAGTCCCAGGAAGTTGTTTTGAGAAAATTGTCAAATTGATTATAAAATTTATATGAAAATGAAAAGTTTCAGGAATAATAGAGACAATCTGGAAGAAAGATAAAGTGAGAAGATATCATGGCTTTCTATAAAAGTGCACCAACTTAAACAGAGTAGCATTGGTCATGGCTAGAAAAATGGACCAATCAGTTAAAATAGAAAATTCAGAAACAGATCCATTCGTATACATATATTTGATATATGACACTTCAGAGCCCTGGGGAAAGGACAATCTTTTCAATACTTGGTACTGATTTCATTGAATATGCATATAGAAAAAACTAATCTTGGTCTGTACCACATACCACACAGAAATGCCAATAGCAAATGTGAAAGGCAAAATAATAAAGTTTCTAGAAGAGGGTTTGGCCATTTTTTTCTGTGAAGAGCCAGATGGTAAACATTTTGACCTTTGCAGGCCATACTATCTGCCATTACAAAGAACAAAAAGAATAATAAAAAATATGTATAAAAGTGAGAATGACTGTGCTCTAATAAAACTTTATTTATAAAAACAGGATTGGACCACAATCTGTAGTTTGCCAACCCCTGGCCTAGAAGATAACATTGGAAAATATATTTATGATCTTGTGTTAAGAAAAAGAAGATTCTTAAAAAGGCACAAAAAGTGCCTTTCATAAAGAAAAAAATACCTTGTATTCCTTTAAATATGAGAACTTCCATTCATCAAAAGCTACCGCTGGAAGAACCTAGAGAAAATCTACTGAGTGGGAGAAACTATTTATAACACATATGACTCATATCTAGAATATATAAGAACTGAAAATCAGTAAAAAAAGATAAATAACCAGATAACATACTTAGACACTTCACAAAAGAAAATAGCCAGATCCACAATAAACATTTTGGAATGTACTCAACCTCATTAGTCATCAGGGAAATGAAAATTAAAACCACAATGACATACTACTACATACCTACCAGAATGATCATAATTTAAAAGACTGATAGTACCAGATGTTAACAAGGATTTTCAGCATTCACACTGTGGGTGAAAGTGTAAAGTGGCACACTCATTTTGGAAAACTCTTTGGCAAGTTTCTCTAAGACAAATGCATGAAAATTTTCTGTCTCAGCTACTTCACTACTAGGTTATGCCTCTGCAGAAATGTGTGCCTAAAGACATGGTCAAGAATGTTCATGGCAGAATTATTCATTGTAGCCTCAAACTGTAAATAACCTAAAATATCCATTAAATGGATGGGTAAGTACATTATGGAATATTCAGAGAATGAAGTACTATATAGCAATGAAAATAAATGAACTCTTATTGCAAACAAATACATGGAAATGTTTCAGATATAATGTTAAGTAGACGTAGCTAAATCTGAAAGCTTATATAATGTTTAATTCTATTTATATGTGGTTCAAACACAAATAAAACTAACCTATGGTGTTATGAGTCAGGATGGTGTTTATCTTTGGAGTAAAGAAAGGGGTGGATAATTGAAGGGAAAAAAACATCAGGGTATTTTTGGAGTTCTAATAATGTTCTATTCTTTGACCTGGTTGGTAGTTACATAGATATTTTCATCTGTGAAGGTCATTGTGCTATACCCCTTAATCTGTATGTTTTTCTGTGTGTGTGCAATACTTCATTCAAAGGTTTTAAAAAATGTATTAGAGGGGGGAAAATCTAACAACAACCAACTACTTCTCTTCCAACTACGTGTTTCAGCCCCAAGAGTAGAGCAAGACACAGTAGTTGTGCAGATGCTTAAGTAAGATAGAAAAGAAGCTGCACAACAAAATATGACTTGGAAATACCCACACAGCAAAGGCCAAGATGCCTCCAATGTATTAAATTTAAAAAGTTATCTGGTCTAGTAACCGCCACACAGAAAATAAAAATGTTTCTAGATATATCCAGAGGGATTCACTCAGAATTATCAAGTCAAGTAAATGAGGTCATGAAGTCAGAACTGTCACACAACTTTATTCTTCTAGAAAGTGTCCCACATTAGTGTCCTTCTGTCCCACTACTATCCATGGTTACATCCTTATAGGAAGTGGTTTTACTGACTGGACAAGTGGTTCTCTATACCAGGTAACTTAGACTTAGTTTTCCCTAGAGATAGGATAGATTGGATATATTTGGGGCTCTGCTGTATTTTGTTTTTATTTTATTATTACTTTTTTAATCTTTACCCAAGCATATGTTTTAGTAATTTAGAGAGAGAGGAACATTGATCGTTTGCCTCTTGTTTGCCATTGATCGTAAGTGCCCTGACTAGGACCAAATCTATAACCCAGGTATATGCCCCGACCGGGGATCAAACCAGCAACCTTTTGCTGTTGGGACAATGCTCTGCTCAGCTAAGTCACCTGGCCAGGGCTCTGTTGTATGTTAATATGCAGTAGCTGAGAACTCTATTTCTGAGTCCTGGAACTTTAATCTTCATAAGATAAAGGGAATTTTTATCCCCAGAGTAGAAGGTTAATTATGCCATCTCCTTCCTATTTTTCTCTTCTAATCTTTAAAATCGTAGGAGATCTCTGCATGAAACTTCCTAAGTTCATTTCCTCTAGGTATTCCACAGCATGGAGAATCATATTGGTGATGAGAACTTTTTTGATGGAGGAACAATTGCTGTTCTGTCAGTGTCCAGCGGAAGCCAGCTTGAGTACCCTGTTTTCATAAGCTTTGGAGGTTGAGAGAATGCCAACAAGATGACAGCAGAAGCTTCAGACATGCCCCCTTTAGCACAGCTTCATCAAGAGCACAGGCTTCGGGATCAGAGAGATCTGAGCTCAAATATAAAGTCCAACAATCACTAGATGCTTGACTCAGGGAAAAAATATTTAATTTCTCTTAGATTCAGTTTATTCAATTATAAAATAAAATAGTGTTTATTTTATAAAAGTTGTATATGTAAAACATAAGACAATCTATATAACCTTCTAAGTACAATGACTAATAACAATAATACCTAAATAGCACTTACTATGTGTGTGCTATATACATGTTAACTCATTTCCTTGTAAAAAAAATCCTATGAGACAAGTCTTGTTAATATTGCCAGTTTATCAATGGGGAGGCATAGCACAGGAAGGTTAACTAACGTGCTTCAAAATGGTGGAGTGAGGACGCTGACCCAGGCAGTCTGGCCACTGAGTCCAAGTCCTTATCCACAATACCACACTGGTTTCTTGCCCCCAGAGTGGAGGCAATAAATCATGGGTTATATCTTTCTCACAAATCTTAAGGGCAGATCTAAGTTTTACATTTAGAAAGAGAGAAATAAATGAGATCCTTGTCTGTTTTCCTCCCTTAGCAGCTTCTCCTCTATCCTGTTTTTGCCTCTGTGGTAAAAAGTTATGGAGAGTAGGACTGCTTCAGTTAGCTCCCACTTCATTCACAAACACACAATGAGTGCCTAATACATGCCAAGCACTGAGTTAGGTGGTAGGGTAACAAAGGGTAAATCAGCTGCTTCCCCACTCACCCCATTCTCCCCAGATCACATGGAAGCGCTATGGCATAAAGACTGAAGAATCAGCTTTCAGCTGTCACTGGATCACTGCTCAGACAGCCCTCTGCCTCCTCAGTCAGCTTTCAGAGAGGCTTGTGTGAATCCAGAACCAAACTCCACCCTGAGTTATGCCAAGAGAGCCTTTCCAGCATGGATTTGCTTTGCTGATTTGCTACTGAAACAGCAAGCACATTGTTCCTAATTCCTGGACACACTTGCCAGAAGTAGCTCCTGACCTTCCAGAAATTGCTTTGCGTTTGTATAGCAGCCTTTAATTTTAACTCCATTCATTCCTCTTTTTATTTTCATCAAAAATTAATTAAAACATTGCAAGCACAGAACCTGCTCAGTCTGGTTGGCAAGAGCCGAAAGAGAGAGAGAAAAAAAGTGAAAACACAGTCCATTGTTTGCCATACCTCGGTTGGCAGAGTCCTCAAGAGTTTTGCTGAGGATGGAATTTGATATAATCTCTCCTCCAACCCAAACACTCCTGCTGAGGGTAGACGTACCTCCCTTGACTCCCAAGCGTCTGTGGGTCAGGGGGAAATAACTTACCACAAACACAAGGCAAATTTTGTTGCTGCTCATGGCCTTCTTCATTCCCCTCATCACTCTATCACTCTCCTTCCCACATAGCTCCTTCTTTCCCTGACAAACCAAGGAAACACCCTCCCTAGGAATAGAACTTTTCATGACTGTCCAGGTTTCAGTTCATCATTACAGGGCCATCGGGTTTTCTCCTTGTGAAGCTCAATGTAAGAGCTGGGACTTGGAGAGCTTTCCGGACACCTCTCTTCCTGTTTTCACTGCCCCCTGCCAAGCTCCGATGTAAGTGGTGTGTATTGGGATGGAATAACTCACAGGACTTCTGAGTATTTGCCTGTAGACTTCCAAGCCAAGCTTGTACCTTCAGAATTCTTCCAGCAGTGGGCCAAGAGCAACAGTGATCACAACAAACCCGAACTCTGCTGAGTGATCTGTGGGAAGTTTCCTGGGGCACATGTCATGTTGAAACAAAGGTTTGGTGTTTCTTCTACACTAGATGCTATTGGAGTTTATATAAAGGGAGGAAGGACAACCTTGTGGAACTTTAATTCTCCCAGTCCACACCATTTGTTTCCCTCATTGTGCCCTGTTCCTCGTGTCTACTCTGCAGGCAGTAGGAGTTCATCCTGAGGCTCAAAGGGCTGGGGTGGAGGAGAGAGTTGACAGCTCCCAGGAAGGAAGTTTGAGGGGTTTCTGCACGGCTTTCTTGAGCTATGAGGTTGGTTTTCTGCTGGACTTCCCAAGTGTCAGGGAACCTATAGTCCTTCTTCCAGGAAATACCAGGCTCTGGAGAGAAAACAAGAAAGGAACTAAAACAGTTTTCGAAGTTTTCCAAAGTAGGTAAATACCATATAAGGTCCCCATTGGTTTTGACTTTTGTTGGGCTAGGAGGAAGGGAAACATGAGATGACTGTGTGGTTACAAGCTTGGGCCAAGGCCTAGTCTGAACTAAGGCTGAGGAAGCAGAATTTCTCCCCAGGCCCCAGACCTAACTTTGAGTTTTGCTCTTCCAGAAGACTCTGTGAAGTAGGAAAACAGTTTTTTGTTATGCTGGTGCAACAGGATGATAGATTATTTCACACAGAATATTTATGAGGTGACCTAGGAAGTCTGAACCTTAAAGATTTGGGGAGCCATCAGAACTGAGGGAAAGCTGGGCTGATTCTGGGTCTTAGAGAAAATATGGCCTCTTGTGCCTTCTCTTGCCTCTTAGGCTGAATTTCCCAGAAAAAGATCCTGAGTGATGAAAAGACTTGGTAGGGTGTTTGGGTAGTTGGCTGCTGAAAGGAAGAATGTCAGGCAGGAGTGCAACACCATGCAAAGGCCCAGGAGGGAATTGGTGAGGAGCGACTTACACACTCACGCCAGAGCTTCCTGTGACCCCCACTGTGGTCCTGATTAGGGGCCAGAGAAGCTGGAGTATTTATACACCCCTCCCATCTGTTATTCACTGATTAAGGGCTGTCACCCCTGGAAGAATGCAAATTCAAATTATTGCTTTTGATAAGCAGGAAAAGTCATTCCAGGACCCTCAGGGTAGCCCCGTGACAGGTGCTACTTGGCACACCTGGAGCTGGTGTGCATGAAAATGACAAAGGATTCCCAGAACACTGACTGCATCAGCTGTATCTTGTCTGGACCCAATAGCCCTAGACTGGTAGGTTATCCCTTGGGGTCAGGTGTACACAGAATAGATACAATTATCTGCAAAAGAAACTCAATACTCGGTAGCACAGGTACAGAAAGATCTAGGTCATCACTATGAGTACCCCAGACCCTGTGATTGATCCCAGAGTTACTGCCAACCACTAGTCCTCTGAGATCATGTCCTTCATCTCACTTGTTCTGGTTCACACATACACCTGTTTGACTGTATGGACGTGGGGGATGTTGCACTAGGTGGAGGATAGCAATGCACTCCTCTGTTTTCTATTTCCAGAGAGAACACATAAAGCCAGATACCAAAGAACAAGTGTATCTTTCTAAACTCTCTGGCCATTCCTCAGTCTGGAGTTCCTACAACGGAGTAGAAACCATTAGATTAGAAATGTCCAGCCATTCTGTTCACATAACCCAAAAGTGTGACTTGAGCTCACAGTCATTAGCACTGCAGGCAGAGACTTCTGAAATCATAGACCTTGTCACTTCACAGCAAGAAAGAGCTTCTTGAAGCCTAACACTTGCTGTTGGCATGGCTAACGGTGGTGGCCTGCCAGCTTGGAGAGGAACAGAGACATTAGATGAAAAGAGAGATCTGGGATCAGTGTTGTGCAGCATTCAGAGCTTGTAGGGAGTAGGAAAACAAGGCAACAACCTGGAAGTAGAAACACCCAAACCACTCATTTTGTGCAGGTGCAAATCCTGCTAGTTCTGCCACACCACCACAGAGCCTCTAGGTCCTCCTCAAACCTCTCCCTCAGACTAAGAATAATCACTCCCATATAAACAAATGTAAATATATTTTTAACATGCCTCAGAAAACCACCTTCCTGTTAGGTTTCAAGGCTCTCTCTCCAAGTCAACTGGCACATCACAAAAGCAACTGCAACTACTTAGAACTTTCCACCACAGACAGGCAATTGTGACCCCAGGTGACATTTGATTATGGGTGCCAAAGTGACTTTGTGTTGAGAGATTAGAATCTCTAACTGCTTTGTGGTTTCAGAAGGCAAGAGAGGCCAGAACTTAAGAGAGGGGCAAGAGCTTAAAAATTCAGGGTGAAGAGCTCCTGAAAGACCCATGTATTTTGAGGGTCATTTGTGTGGCTTCCTGAGGAAAGTTTTACAAACCAGAGCATGATACCGTTGAAACGTTAGCCAACGGAAACAAAGGAAACCCAGCAGATGGGGACTGTATTTCACCCTTTGAGGGCAGACAGAGATGGAAGAGGAACTGACAAACTGACACCAATCTGGAAGAATTGACACTATAAAAAAGTGTATTTATTTTAAAGGCACACATACACACATGCACACACACAGAAGATGGTCCCTAAGGAACAACTTGTATCTAATAAGATAACATGGTGTTCCTGCCAAGATAGTGTTTTTCTAACACACCTATGAGACATTAGACACCTGTTACCTCTTCTTGGCACTTAGCATCATTCCATGAAAAGAAAAGATTGGGTCAAATAAGGATTTGCATTGAGAGGACATTGTGTGCTTGCGTGGTCCACACCCCTAGGAAGCAAGGATAAGAATAATTACAAAAACTTGTGGGATAAAGAAACAGACATAGAGAGGAACTAAGACATGTGCCCAAAGGCAAATAGCTCAGAGCTAGTTAAGTGGCCCAGGCATTTTGCTGGGCACCAAATTTAGGTCGCTTTATTCTTTGGGGCTGCTTCGGTGATGACCTAATGCTTCCTGTTCTAATGAAATGGTGGAAGCTCACTCAGTCCAACAAAATAAGCAAGAAGTATGCCCAGGAGGACAGAACCCTGACCTCCCAGTTCCAAGTCCATTCTCAGCCTCCTATCTCTCTGCCCTTAAAACTGTTTGGGAGGTTCCTGCACATTGGACCCTCACCTCAACAATGTAATCTCTCTGACTGTGGGTAAAAAAAGGAATTTCTCTCACAGCACCAACATTATGCTCCTTCTTCGCTCCAAGGAAAGAGCAGAGAGAAGGTGAGACCAGGCCTGTCCAAAGATGCAGTTTTAAGACGTGAGGTAATGTTGGTTCCCCATCTATGGCTGCAACCAAGGGGAGCTTTGCAGGGGCTGTAAGGGAGGAGTGTCGGCTTTGATATTTTCTTTATGTTTGGCCTGGATGTATTCCAAATACAAATTAAACTCAAAAGAAAACTTTAGAAATGTTATATTACCAAAGTGTGCCTGTGAGTGTTTTTTGGGGGCAGGTGAAGGTAGGGGAAAAGGAATTGCGGGAAGGGGGAGAGGGGAGCAGCTGCAGCGCAGCTAAACAACTAAACCTTAATTACAGCTTTCAGTGTATCCAGACTCTTATGATCCCCACTCAGAGGAAGGATCTTTCCCATCCAAATTCCTAGATTTTGTATTTCAATTGCACACCAGTCCAGGGGTGTGTCTGGAACACCTGAGTTCCAGTCATTTGTTTGCCATTAACATGGTTGCAGACCTTCCTTAACTCTTCACTTCTCTGACCCTGAAATTCTTCAATTGTAAATTACAGGTATGAATCAGATAGCATGCATCTTACCATTCAAAGAATTCAGCCCTAGTGCAGTCAATGGAGCATGTGATTTCTAAATATCAGTCATCTATGCTTCCAAGATGGATTTGAAAAATGGAAAATGTTGAGTGGCTCAACGCGTTTCATTTTTTTTCAAAGGACATTTCTTATTTCAGGCAACTGCCTCTGTGGTATGTGTGTGTGAAAGCATATGTTTGCAAAGCAGATGAAACATTTGCGTATAATAGCATTTTCACAGCAGTTAGTATAAACAGGGAGAAACTTATCTTCTGCAAGTAATTAGGAGTGGCTTTTGGTGGGTGTCTGTGAAGTGACAGATTGTACAATTTTTAGGAAAAAAGTGTGTAGGAAAAAAACCTTACAGGCAATAATATTTTGACCTTGAGGGGAAGAAATATGCTAGTTTGTTTATAGAAAATAAACCCCACTCCAAAGTTTACATTCAGAAGAACCTGGTGGCTTATTCATAAATAAATGAAGAACAGAGTTGTTGATTACTGAGGTTAATGTTCTTTTACTAAAGTGAAAATATTGTATGTAATTAGCTTAAGAAGAGATTTCAGAAGAAAGGGTGACGATTTGAGTAATCGTGGAGTCAATACAGGCACATTTTGATTTTATTAGCTAGCTATTAGAGCAGTCTTTGGCATTTTATGCGTGACATACAGTGTTAGGATGTTGCTGTTGAAAGTCATTTGTGTCCGCTGTCTGGACTAATTGAGCGACAATAATAAAACGCTGTTTTTAGATAAACAATGGGTGGCGGAGCTCCATCGGTCCCTGCAGGGAGCATGTTTATGCCTTTCAAAGAGCAACTGGCTGAGCTCACATGCCACAGTCATTTCACAGAGGAAAGTCAAGTCGTTTAAATCAACTAAATTGAACGCAGTTTTGAAATGGAAATCAGTAATCCCAGTTTGAAGCTAGCTGCTTCATTGTCAATGGGAAGCTAGAGGCACAGATTGCCTTCTGGTTCTCTCCCAAATCTCATTCAAAGGCAAGAGGCCCCAGAGCAAAGTAGACTGCAAGTTAGCAATACAAGGGAATAAAATATCACATGTCATATGTTTTGCGTAGTATGTGGGCGCCGAACAGGCTGATGTGGATATATCATCATAAACCCAGCTGCCCATTTCAACTCCTTCCCTCCTGTGCAGAAACAAGATGGGCCCAAGACAGATGGACAACCAGAAGGCCGCAAGGAGGCTGGAAGTGGGTGACTTGCTGCTGTCCTCACCCAACAGGAAGGCATTTCTCTCTAGGCGTGTGACCGTTTACTTACCTTCTCTCTCCCCCTCAAAATGTGTTCCCTCCTTCCTTCTCCCTCCATGCCCTTTAGAATAAAGCATGTCTAGAGACAAATCTCAACTTTGTGTAGAGATTAAGATCTGTGGTTACAGACTAAGAATAAAAAGGCACTTGTGAGCTGGTCTCCTTAAAGTACTTTATCTTAACACAAGTTCATAGAACCACCAGGCTTTTGTAGATGTCAAGGGCAGGGCTGGTAGGGGGTTAACATTTCCCTCTTCTCAGCTATCAGACTTCCCCAAGCCAACTCAAACAACCACTCCACCTAGGTAAGAGCTGTGTGCTTGCTTGGCGAACATAGCTTCAATATAAGTTGGCTGTTCACCCCACAAACTAAATTGCATGTCCCAACTATAACATTTTGTTGTCACCACTGAGTTTTAGGAAGATGGGTGCACTCCACTGATATTTTTATTCAACAACTATTACTTGAGCACCTGCTGGGCACAGGTCCTGTGCTGATTGCTGAGGAGACAACCTGTCAAAAGACCAACCTATGAACCTTAAAGTCTTGTGGGAACACAGAGAGGCAGACAGTCCAGTCCAGTACAATAGAATATCACTCTGTGAGGCATCTCAGGATGACATGAGGGACTTCCTCTGTGTTTTAGTCAGCTCAGGCTTCTACAACAAAATATTCCAGTTTGCATGGCTTAAACAACAGATGCTTACTCATGTCTCACAGATCTGGAGGCTGGAAGTCCAAGACCAAGAGGCCAACAGATTCAACTCTTGGTGAGATTCAGTTCTAGGCTGCCTTCTCCTTCACGTGGCAGAGAGAGCAAGCTCTGGTGTCTCTTCTTCTTTCTACAAGGGCCCTACTCCCATCATGGGGCTCCTCCCTCCTGAAGGTCCCACCACTACACTGGGGGTTAGCGCTTCAGTGAATGAATTTGGGGAAGTGCATAGAAACACTCACTCATACCACCCTCTAGTGTACTCAACCCCAGAAGAGCCAGTTCACTTTCAGGATTCCTTCTATGCCACTCAGCCCTGACTTTCTAGTCAACCCTGTTTCCTACTCTCTACGCCAGAGCACATTTCCTTGCTTCCAGATTGCTGACAACACAAAGCCCTTTCTGTTCGTTCGTCTGATCCAAAACCACTGTGACAGATCTAAACTACTTTTTTACCCAGTCATCAGATGGTGACCCCTCTGCATCTTGCCCCACTGATACATCATTGCCCAGGACAAGCAGCCTAGAAGACTTCTCCACTTTCCTTTATCAGTGCCTCTTTCTGACTTTCCCCCTTCTTGGACACATTATAACACTTATTCAAAAAAGTATCTCTGATGGCTAATTTTATGTGTCAACTTGGCTAGGTTTTGTGCCCAGTTGTTTGGTCAAACACCATCTAGATGCTGCTTTGAAGGAATTTTGTAGATGTGATTAACATTTAAATCAGGCTTTTAGTGAAGCAGATTACCCTTGACAATACTGATGGACTCAGAGGACAGAGCATGGAGCTAAAGAGGATTATTCTCAAGCCTTAAAATGTAACAGAATTTATTCTGCTAGCTTTCAAACTTGCTTGGGACCCATGACCCATTTTTCCTTCTGATTTCTCCCTTTTGGAATAAGAACGTCTATCCTACAACTGCCCCACCGTTCTGTTTTGGAAGCAAGTAACTTTCTGTTTCACAAATTCACAGATGAAGAGGAATTTTTCTCCAGGCTGAATCATACTGTGAGTCTGACCCAAGCCTGATGTAGATGAAATTTAGGATTTAGAGTTGATGCCGGAATAGCTTAAGACTTTGGCGGCTGTTGGGATGGGGTGAATGCATTTTGCATGTGAGGAGGACATGGATTTGGGGGGGCAGAGGGCAGACTTTTATGGATTGAAATGTATCTCCCTGAATTCATGTGTTGATGCCCTAACCTCAGAATGTGCTTGTATTTGCAAATAGGATCATTGCAAATACAATTAATTAAGATGAAGTCATACTGGAATATGGTGGTCCCCTAGTCCAGTATGACTGGTGTCCTTATAAAAAGAGGCAATTTGGGTGCGCACACACACACACACAGAATACCATGTGAAGATTGGAGCTTTGTTGCCACAACCCAAGGAACTACTGGAAGGTAAGAGAGAGGCCTGGGACAGATTCTCTCCTCCTGCCTTCAGAGGAAGCATGGCCCTGCTGAGACCTTGATCTTGGACTTCTAATCTCCAGGCTCTGAGACAAGTTGCTGTTGTGTAAGTTACCTGTTGGTAGTTATTTATTACAGAAGCCCTAGCAAACTTACTGTGTGCTTCCTTGTCACCCCTGCACTACACTCACCACAGGATTATCACCTGGAAGCCCTCCTTTTTGGCTATCCCTGTGTCACAGAGTGGTTACTGGTGGGCCTGCCTCTCCACCCCATGTGTCTTGCTCAGTGGATTCTCTGCCTGCTACTAGCACAAATATCAACATGCAGAGGATACAGCCATATCGTGATTGCTCTGACAGTACTCTTACAAAAAGTGTTAGTGGCTTATGCACATTAGCATCTGAGATATAAGGATCACATTCCTACTGAAATACACATTAGTGTAAAAAAACTGAAAGGAGAGAACACAGCCTCAAAAGCTATCTTTTGCTTTATGGAAAATGCTAGCAACATTAAGTCCAAGTTGCTCCAAAAGGTCTAGTTGCTTCTTAAAATAACCATCTCTGAGAAGGAAGACTCAGTTTGTTTCTTCCTTCAAATGAATGAATGCTTGTAGTAAATCAGGAACACGGAATAGAAGAAGAAACACCAGTGTAGGAGTATAGGACCTAGGTTCACATTCTGATAGGGATCATAGACAAATGACTCATCAAGCCTTTCACCTTTCTTATCTATATATGAAAGCAAAAAAGCCTAACTTGGGGATGTATAGGCTTTCCCTTTAAGTTACCTGTTCTCTTGGGTGTCTGAATCCTGGAAGGAAGGCAGTATTTTAGCTTGGAATATTCAAATCATGCCCCAGGAAGTGTCATAATTATTAGAATGAGGAAGGTTTGCCTTATAGTCATCCACCCCGAGGAACGGGAAACACTTCAGACTGTGGGAACCCACTGCTGGTCTCCAGTTAGGACAGGAATGTTAGTTGCCTCCTAGAAGAACATCCAGGATTTGTGGGGCCTTGAGCTTGAGCAAACGAGGGGGGCACTGTTTTGAAGGAGTAGAACTCCTAAATACAAATACAGAATTAGGCACAGTGCCTTGAAAGGATGACTCCAACTGGTGTCCATTTGGGAAACCAGGAGAACAGAGCCGGAACCTAGGGCAGAGGAAAGAAAAGGGGAAAGCATAGAGATTAAAATAATAACAAAAAGGATACCCTTCTAAAGCTGATTCAGTATGACTGGATTGTCAATATATGTCTGCATTCAGATGTTTGTGACCACTAGCAAGATTAAATTCCTTGTTTTTTTATTTGTTTGTTTTTTTCCTGCTAACTGACCAGAACTAAATGCTTGCTCAAGTTGAAAACATTTTTCTATCTACCTATCTATTCCTTCCTTAATGTGACACTAAGGGTGGGTTTGACATTATAAAACTCTTACAAGCGGTCAGGGCTCCACTTACGGATCCTTCCTCACTGGGCGTAGTAAACCTGGGCTGACCTACCAATGCCGGTTTGCATGAAGCCTGAGCTGGGGGAGCAGCTCCTCCTGGACAGGAAGGAGCCAAATGTTGAGAACTTGACCTGCAACAATGCCTGGGTGTGGGAAGGAAGGAGCAATTCAGACATTGGTTCAGCACGTATTTATTGAAACATGCCCAAGTTCACAATCACAAATCTGAAGCCCTTAAGGCCAGATGTATTTCAGAATTCAGAATGTTTCAGATTTTAGCAGGGCAATATGGTGTGCATAAACCAAATATATAACATCCCAGAGGGGTCTGACCAACACCACGTGAATCAAACAACATTTCCGCAGTCCCATATCAGTAAAATACATGAATATTCACACTAAGTGGGATAAATGGAGCCTTATAGCACTCACTTCACGTGGTTATTTTTATAACCAAAACTGTTATAAAAATCTTTCTGTTTTCAGAGACTTTGGGGCTTCAGAATTATGGATACAGGACTGTGGACCTGGGCCAGGTGCCAGGTGGCATTAGCAGTGCAGGGGAAACAGAGACCGGACTCCTGAAGGAGCTGTAGTGTTCAGAAAGGGGAATGGTTTCCTAGCCCGGCCACATCAGACACAGTTTTCAGCCCCAAGGGGAGAAGGTAGATTTTATAAAGAAGAAGACAAAACAAAACAATAGAAACAGTGTTCCATTAAAAGCCCTATAAACCAGTGGAGCATAAGCTTGAATGCTTCAAAAAAAAAAGTCTCCAACAGAAAATCACACAGAAAATTCAGGATCCCTCCCCAGTTGATTCCTATCAACAATAGATGGCTCAGTGGCTGTCATAACCTGAGGGCCAAGGGCCTCAGCTGTGGTTGGAGATGGGAGCGCTGGTGGACCAGCCAGGGCGTGGCTGACGCCCGCCTGCCCTGAAGAAGCAGAGCCCATGGGAGGAGACCTGCTTCTGGAGTTGTGTGTGCAGCTGTATGTCTGGGTAGGGGCCACAAAAGGGTATTGTAGATGGAGAGCAAGAATACTTTCAGGTCGGAGAGGGCCTGCAGGAGCTGTCAGTTAGCAGAGTGTATATGTGTGTATGTGTACATGCTTATATATGAGTATACACATATTTATATATATAAACTGTTTATATATAAACTTTATTTGTATATATACATTTGTATATATAAACCATTTGGAGAAAACTTTCTCTCTACCCACTTAGGTTTGAATGGTCAGGGACTGCAATTAACTGCCAATAGGCAGAGTACAGGGAGAAAAAGAAAGGTTTGTTTACACAGGCATGTGGCAGTGCTCAGTAATGAGTCACTCAGTGAATACTCAGAGGTAAAAGTTTATATACCAGCTTCATAAAAAGTGTGTAAGGGGCATTTAGGGCTTCAGTGAGAAAATATGGAAGGTTCTGTTGGTTTTTTCTTTATGCTAATGGGAATGGGCGGTATGCCTCCTTCCTGGAATGCACAGGAAACTCTCTTGGAGGGAGGTTGGTGGCAGCTGTATTTTTCAGAAGGCTCTGCTTTCGTCAGCTAAGGGAAGTTCAGATAAGGTATTAAATAGCTTTACTTTAAAACAATCTTTATGCCAAAACTGAGATGTTTTTTATACATATACACACACATATAATCACACACACGTATGTATACAGGTACATGTAGAAAAAATATATTGTATAAATAATCTGAGTATATACATATACAGATAAACAGATTTAAAGAAAAAAAATGTTTCTATTAGTCAATCACGAGCACATGGACCATGGTGAGTGGGTTATATCATTTCTACACCTTCCAGGTCCGTATTGAATCAGCCTCAGATGGATGTTCGAGATCGCTATTGATGATAATTTTAAAAGTCTCAACAACAACAACAAAAGTCTCCCTCTGTTCTTTTCTCTGATTCTCCTCTGTCCTCTCCCCAGATCCTCGCTTGCTCTCTGGGGCCTTCAGGACCAAGACTGGGGGGACACTGAGAGCAGGTGAATGTTGGGGTGATTGGCTGAGGGTCTTCCCTGCTGTAATGGGGCCACGCTAAGCTCATGGGTCCATCATGGACACTAGAGGAAACCAGTGAAATGAGGCTCCAGGCCTTCATCCTCCAAGCAGTTTTCCCAGGAAATCTCAGAAATACCAGCATGGGAGGAGGTGCCTTCCAGTCAGCCACTGTGAAGACACAGGTGTGAAGAAGGGCTCCTGCATTCAGGGGGGTTCCATAGTCTGGTGCAGGTCCCCCCAGGATCTCAAAATACCCTCCCTCTTCCTACACTGTGCTCTCCCTGTTGACTCCCCCACACTGCTCCCAGAGGTGCTTCTGGATATTTCCAGGAAATAGTGTAAGGGCATTTCTCTCTCCTTTCTCTCAGCATGTATAGCCACCACCCTCCCCCCACACCCCACTCCATGACCCCAACTTTGCCTCTCACCCTAGCACCCTCGTGTCATCTCTCAGCTGCATATTTCCCACACCACCCACATTGCCAGCCTCACCCATTGGAGCTCCCAGCATTTAGCAGGGATTTCACCAGCAAAGGGAACAACTCAGCCTGCAGGCTGATTTGTTGCTGAAGAAAAGGTGAAGAAAGTTCTGAAGAATGGTTCAATTCGGGAAGGGAAAAGTAGCTCTGGTCACAGCTGTGGCCAAGTCTCTCGCAAGTGTTTTGGTTCTCTTGGTCAACTGCTCCTGCTACTGTTTATCCAGCACAGGGAAGTGCTTTGAATAGATGTCTTGGCTGACACGGATCCCTTCACTTTGTGAATAGGGCGATTACTAAACAATGAAGCTATTACATAAGGAGCAGGGAGCTGGCTAGAGCCAACAAATCTTGTACTCTACATTTACAGAGCTATAATTATCCCAAGTTTTAAAACACAATGGTATCTGCTGAAAGGGAACATCTGGGAGGGAACCAAGCCATCCCAATTAAATGAATCGTGTACATCCCAGGGATTGCATGACTCCACGTTAATGGGGTGGCAATTTTTTTCAATGTCACTCAAGTTAACAAATGTGCTGAAAGGTTTAAGCAGAACAAATGCACAGGGAGGGGAGGAAATCAGATCAAGAAGAGAGATCTGCTTTATAAGATCAACTACAAACTGGCTAGAGAAAGCATTCCGGGATGCTGCCATGAACACTAATCAAGAGAAAAAAGTGCTTTATGAGGTTTTTCCCATATGAAAATAAAAGTTTTTTCCAGTTTCCATTTCATTTCAAAATAAACTCTTTTAACCTCCAGGGGACCCTGTGTGAAAGAGTGGGGTAGGGTGTGGCGGCATCTTTGGGGAGGGCTGAGTCCAGCATGTTCTGAGCTTGTACCAGGCACCGGGGCAAGCCATAAAGATCAGTGATAATCAGTTGTTGGGAGCTTCTGCAGCCTTAAACCTAAAAATAGATTTGGCTCAGATAGTAGCACTGGACTCTACTTTGAGAATGAAGGTTATAGTATGTTCTCTTCCAAAGTGATCTGTCACAACACCAAGTGTGGTCCACGTGCTCCTGAGTGCTTTCCAAGCTCTACAACCTAAATAAAGGTCTCTGCCCTCCCTATTCCTTATGTTGGAGGCAGTTCTTTCAGGTAAAGAATGAAAGGAACAGTTATAACAGCAACAACAAAACCAGACGGAGAAGCATCTCTCATTCGTCATCTTATACCTAAGAAAATCTTAGCTGTGATGAAGTGAGCGTTTCAGCGGGGTGTGGGCATCGTGTAATGGGGATTGTTCTCGCAGTTGTCCTTTACCATCTGCCTGTGGGTGTGGCAGTGGGGACACACAGGAGCTCGGCTCAGCTCTGAAGGCAGAAATGATTTGGGTCATTGTGGGGTGCTGGCACAGTGGGACTGGCCATAGCAAACCAGGGAGGTGGTGGTTTTTCCAGGTGTTCCCTCAGCTCTCTCTCTGGTCTTTTGCCAAACCCCTGCTTCAGTGGGGCCCCTCCCCTCCTCAGTGCCCTGTCAGCCCCTCTTCTGATGGTTTTACCCATAACCACACCAAAACATACTGGCAGAGCACTTGCTAGCTTTCATTTACTCCACTGCGTGAAAAAGTTTACATATATTTATCAACTTTCCCATACGTATTTGTATCTTAATTGTTACAAAGCAATATTATAGAGACATGAACAAATGAATAATTAAAAACAGTCACCAATTAAGCCACCGCCCTAACACCATCCAGCCCTGAGTCCGTTTGTCCTCTGAGCCATCACCTGACTTTCTTATCTTGATCTGTTAGTGATTTACCTATCTCTCAGTTTTATTATTAAAGGCAATGCCTTTGTCAATATGTGCGTTACTTTTACCTTCTGTGAGAGGTCTCTCTAGAAATCTTGGACTCTGATACATAATGTTATGAACTGAATGTTATGAACATAATGTTATGAACTTATGTCTCCCCAAAATTCATGTTAAAAGTCATAACCTCCAATGTGACTATAGTTAGAGATAGGATCTTTAAGTAGGTAAGGTTAAATGAGGTCATAATCAGATAGGACTGATGTCCTTATAAGAAGAGAGAGACACCAGAGATCTCTCCAGTTCTGTCTCTGTCTCTGTCTCGCCCCCCGCCCCCTGCCCCCCTGCCGCCACACACAGAGAAAAGGCCTCTTGAGGACACAGCAAAAAGACAGCCATCTGCAAACCAAAGAGAGAGGTCTCACCATAAACCAATGCTTCTGATTCCTTGATCTTGGACTTCCAGCTTCCAGACTGTGAGAAATAAATTTCTACTGTTTAAAACCCCTAGTCTGTGGTATTTCATTATGGCAGCTCTAGCCAACTATAATATACACTGTATTTAGTTTGAAAGATAAGAAAGAGAAAAGCAATCCTTGACATCCTGGAGCTGGCCTGCACTTACAGTTCTCCTATGGAACTTAAAAAATTTTCCAGCATGCAAACATTAGACAAGGCCATAATGGAGCAGGACAAAAGCAGGACTACTCCATAATCATGCCTGTACCCAGCTAAAATGTGAACACTGTCCAAACCACAGAATTAATTGAACACGTTTCTGTCCTGGATAATACTAGTAACTGCTGCTCCTTTACCAATACTAGCTTTAGCCTCACTCTACTCTTTCTCCTTCTAGATAAGATTTATTCATAGAATTGCCCTTATCCTTGACAGCATCCAATCCAGAGCAAGGCTCCACTTCCTTAAATCCTCCCCCAAACTCTGAATACAAGTCAAAATCCCATCATAAAACTTGTCTGAAACTTTACTTGCCTTCCCATGGTTCCCCATGAACATGAAACTCAACGTGGTTAACAGGTATGTTGTGCTTCTAGTGATCATTGCCTAGAGAGTGTTGACAAAGGTATAAGCATTTTAATGTTTTTTAATAAGTACGTAACATTGCTTATTGTTATGAGCTGAATATTTCTGTAGCTGCAAATGTGTATGTGGAAGCCCTAATCCCCAATGTGATGGCATTTGGAGGCAGGCCCTTTGAGAAGTAATTAGGTTTAAGTGAGATTACAAGAGTGGGCCCCTTATGATGGGATTTATTACTTTATAAGCAAAGGTAGACGGCTCTGGCCAGTATGGCTCAGTTGGTTGGAGCGTCATCCTATGAACGGAAAGTCAAGGGTTCAATTCTCAGTGAGGGCACATGCCTAGATTGTGGGTTCAGTCCCCAGTCAGGGTGTGTACAAGAGGCAACTGATCAATGTTTCTCTCTCACATTAATGTTTCTCTCCCTCTTTCTCTCCATCTTTATCCCTCTTTCTAAAATCAGTAAGTGTGTCCTTGGGTGAGGAAAAGAAAGACAGAGAGAGAGAGGGAGAGAGAGAGAGGAAGGAAGAAAAGGAGGAAGGAGGGAAGGAAGGAAGGAGGGAAGGAAGGAAGGAAGGAAGGAGGGAAGGAAGGAGGGAAGGGATCTTGCTCTCTCCCTGCGAACATACGCAGGAAAGGCCATCTAAGGACACAGCCATCTAAAAGTCAAGAAGAGAGCTTTTGCCAGAAGCCAAGTCTATCAGCACCTTTCTTGGACTTTTCAAGCTCCAGAACTATGAGAAATAAATGTTTCAATAGCTTGGTTTCAGTGCCTAATGATGCATTTCTTAGAATGCATGCCCTTCACTAAGTGGTACATGACTGTATTTGTCAGCTGACCAGAAATGCTGAAAGATATCCTATACATGCTCATCTATCTTCTTGCTCCTTATAAATGGTTGATTGTGAGTATACAATGGAGATATTTTATATACCTCTATTGCCAAATCACGTCATGGACTATATCAGTGCTCTCTTTACTACTAAAAATAGAGTCACTTGAATTTTTAAATCTAATCAGATTAGAGAGTCAATTCCCAGAACCAATTCAGAAAACTCATCCTTAAAATTTTGTTCTAGAACCATTCTCAGTAGTGGTGATGGTTGTACAACATTGTGAATATATTTAATGCCACCAAATTGTACAGTTGAAAGTAGTTAAAACGGTGAATTTTATGTCATGAATGTTTACCACAATAAACAAATATAATTATAAAAAAGGAAAAGAAAGTGCACAGGCCTGAATCAGGCAGATAGGTAGCAGAAAGGACTTGAATTCAGACGTCAAATCAATTTGTCGCCTGGACGAGGATAAAAACTCAGAGCTTTGGAGTTTTAAGAAATCAGGTGTGAGTCTAAGGTTTTCAATTTTTAATTTTACATTAATCTTTCTTCCCCTTCTCTCTCACTTTTCAGTAGTTTGATTTCTTCTAGGACTTAATCAAAAGTCTTTTCAGCTTTTGGACCTCTGATTCTATGCTAATTTTCACTTTTACTTTAACATTTGTAGTATAATTCTGTCCTTGGCAAAATTAACATAAAGATTCAATACTAATCTACCTCTTCAGGTATGGTTGTAAGGAATAGCAAACCTGGTTCTCAGAAATTTCATGAGTGTACCTTCTAATGTAAATTCTAAACTCTGCCAAACAGTTAGCTTCACCACATGCCCATAAGATTGTGGCTCAGGCTTAAATCTCCCCTCTGCTCTCATCTCACCCATCATCTTCCTTTTGCTTATTTTCGCAGAGTTCATAAGAGTAATCCTGGCTGGCAATGTAGGTCCCAAAGTCATTGGTACTTGCTAGTCTGTTTTCTGCTGTCTGTTTGGGGCTCAGTATACATGGCTGGAAAGAGTAAGAAGGCCACTGGCAGTTGAAATCCTCTGACCTTTACTTCTGACATGCAGGAATCTGCAAAGTAATTTGCAGGGACTGTCCTGATTTTCCAGATTCATAGTAGGTGTGCTGTCTGTCCTTTGTACAATCATTCCCAAGTGCTTAAGGGTTGCAATATGATTTTCCCATCCTGAAAATCTATTGAAAAGAGATTCTTCACCCCTCTCCATTCCACCTCCAGGCACTGCAGGTGGCAATTAGCACCCTACACCACCCCTCCCCATAAGATCATTTATTTTTTTTGCCTGCATTGCGTCTATTTCACAGCTCGAGATGTGCCAAATCACACACGTCCTAAGTACTTGTTGCCAGCAACAAATCTATCTTCCTAAGTGGCCAAGCACAGGCTGTGTTTGGAATATCAGAGCACCTCACTGTTCCCTGGTCCACCTCCTTGAGCTGAGACATCCTCAGGGCTTAAATCAATTTCATCTGTGTTTCTTGGTTCTGCTGCTTAAGAGACAACTCTGGATCAACTCTGCAAAACACAAAGTGACACAAAGACAGAGAAACAATCAATTTCTTTCCCATAACTCCTTTGTCCTCTGCAAAAATGAATATTATTAGCAATCCCTCCCTTGTGGGACAACTGTGAATATTGAATGAGATCATAAAATAAAAAAATGGACAGAATGCGGTGATTATAGATCTGGCACATGGTCTGCATTCCATACTTAAATACTGCTAGGTATTTCTGCTTTTCTCATCCTCTCTCAATTTTTTCAACTGAGGGAGGATTCACATAATATGATAAATTTCAAAGTAAACAACTCAGTAGCATTTAGTACTTTCACAATGTTGTGCAATCACACTTCTATCTAATTCCAGAATGTTTTTATCATTCCAAAAGGAAAGCCTGTACGTATTCGCAGTCGATCTCCATTCACCCTTTCCTCCGAGCTCGCAACCAACTGCAACCATCTCTTCGTCACCATACATAGACCCACTCTGGATATTTCATATAAATTATATCATATAATATATAGTCTTTTGTGTGTAGCTTCTTTCACTCAGCATAATGTTTTTGAGGTTCATACATGTCATATCATGTATCAGTACTTCATTCCTTTTTATGGCTGAAAACATTCTCTTATATGGATATACCATAATTTGTTTGACCATTTATTCATTGATGAAAATTTGAGTGTTTTTTCCATCTTCTGGCCTTTGTGAAGAGTGCTGCTGTGAACATGTATATACATGGATTTGTTTGAGTACCTGTTTTCAATTCTTTTCAGTATATATCTAGGAATGGAGTTGCTACCCACTCTTTTATTTCTATTTCTTCCATTAATGATGCACGTCTGCAGGATCCGTCAAGATGTCCTGTTTTAAAATTTCTGACATTGTTTACTTGTGCCTCTTCTCTATCTTAATTGACAAGTCTTAACAGTAATTTTAAATTTCATTAGTATTTTAATGAAGCAATCTATTGTTTTGTGGATCTTATCTATTTAAACATTTGAATTTTTTCAATTATTATATTCCCATTGGGCTTGTTTGCAGCTCTCTCTGTGACTTCTAGAGAGGTCTGTTAAGCTCATGTGGTTGGGACTCTGCCCGCATGCTCCAGATCCTGCTGCTGTTCCCATGCATACCAGCCTGACTTCCAAAGGCCTGTGCGGGAGTCTTTGCCAGAGGGCTGCCCTCAAACTGCCTGAACCCACTTAGTTCGTGATCACAGTGGGCTAGATGTGCCTTGGAATTGACATCTCCCTGGGGAAACCTTTATCCAAAGACCAAGGGTTGTCAGGGTACATACAACCCAGTTTCTTATCCTTTGGCTAAGGTACTTCTGAAACATATTTTGGATAGTTTGCCAAAGTTTCTTTAACAATCTAATTCCAGTCACCTGTTGTTGTGGTGCCGTAATGGAATATCCTTTATTGGTTACCTTCCTTTCGCTGTCTCAGTTTCTAGTTATGTTTTTACCTATTCACCCAGAAACTTCCTGTTATACACTGAATTGTGTCACCCCCACCCCAAATTTTATGTTGAAGACTGAACCGCAGTATCTTAGAATATGACTGTATTTTGAAGATGTGGTCTTTAAAGGGGCAGTTAAGTTAAAATGAGGTCATTGGGGGTGGGCATTAAGCCAGTATGACTTGTGTCCTTATAAAAAGAGCAGATCAGGATACAGACACACACAGAAGGAAGACCATGTGAGGACACAGGGAAAGGCAACCATCAAAATGCCGAAGAGAGAGGTCTCAGATGAAACCAATCCCGCTAACACCTTGATCTCAGATTTATAGTCTCCAGAACCATGAAGAAATAAATTTCTGTTAACTTACCCAGTCTAGGGTATATCGTTATTGCAGCCATGGAAAGCTAATTTACTCCTAATAACCTGTTTGCTCTTGAATCTTTGGTTTGGGATCTGCATCTGGGGAATCTAAATATTCAAAGTTTATTGATATTTCAGCTTTTCTTCTTTCTTAATATGCATTTGGAGCTATGAATTTCCTTGCAAGCATGGCTATAGTTTTGATATGCCATATTTAATAGTACAATGATACATGCTTGTAGCATGAATAAGTTTTGACATATAGTATTGTTATTTTTATTTGAAGATTTCTAGTGTTCCATTGGAATTTCTTCTTTGACTGGTGGATTAGTATAACTTGGAAGAGTCACATTGGTCTTAAATATACTCTAGCCATTGTTGGGAACTGCTCTGCATGGTTTCAGAAGTTGTAATCCCCCATGGCTAAGGCTGAGTAAAGGACCTTGGGACCATAGTTTACTTAGGAGACAAAGCTTATCTTCCTTGTAGGGTCACCACCTCTGTCCCCTTTGTCTTCACCCTGCTTGGCCCCAGGTCAGATGACTGGTTAGCCAATGATGGGTAAGATGCCTCAAAAGAGGGATCACCTAAGACAGACACCGTCATGAAGGGGCCCCTCAGGAAAGGACTTGGGGGCCTATAGTAAAAGGGGGTGATGGACCCTCACCCCTCAGTTTTGACATAGCCTGAGTCCTCATTCTGTCTGCAAGAAGTCTCCTAACTCTTGGCTGCCTTACTTCCCCTGCCTGACTTAAGCCTGAAACAATGCTGGAGGTGGATGTGTCCCTGTGCTGGAAAGGGCGGGTTCCCTAGGGCAATCAGGCCCAAGAAAGAATGCATAAAATCCTATGAAACCTACTTTGCTAATACCCTCAATTTAAATGATAAGGGTCCAAGCAAGAAGTGAGTTTGTTCCCCAAAGTTTTATGGCCCTTTAACTATCTGACCCTGACTCAGAATAAGCCCTCAGAATGTTATCTATTGTTTAATCATTTCTACCTGACAATGATTGATGAGCTTTACATATACACCCTGTATTCCTGTGCAAATTGAACCCAATAAAAGATTATCAAGGCAAGGGTCGAGGTGCTCTCCGCTTGAGAGAAAAGCCGTGCCATCCCTTTTCCTCCACAGGACTTGGTAGTCTGTGTGAATTCGTCTAGTCTAATCCATAATGCTGTGGACCCTGGGAGCTGGGATCCACATCAAGCCATGATATCTGTCATTTCTGCCCACAGCTCAATACCCAGAATTAGTGATAGGGCTCCATCCAGCCACAAGGGAGCCAAAAGCCCAGGGAGGAATGTACCTGGAAGGGGTGAGGAAATGATTCTATCTGGCTAAAAGTATCAATGACTAACATAAACCAGGCTGCATGGGATATTTTTCTACATGTTTCCTTTTTCATATGTGGTAGGAATTCTTCAGAATAGAGGATAAACCTGGGAATGTGATTTTGGTCACCTTAAAAAGTATCTTCCAATTGCCAAGCTGCTCTCCAAAGTGTTTGTGCCAATTTTCATTTCCACAGCAGTGTGCATACATATTGCTCTGCATCTTCACAACATTTTTTTTGGACAAATTAGTAGGTGTGAAATAGTATCTTTTTCTGGTTATACTTTGTGTTTCCCTAATAGTCAAGTTCATCTAGCCTCTTTTATACTACTTGTCTCAAGGTCCATTTCTAGTTTATAAAAACTAATGCAACTCTCATTGTAATCAACATTGAGGATTAAGACCATGGCTGGATATTTCAAGCCCTTTATTCTCCACTTTCACACCTTACAAGAATTTTCTTAGATGAGTTTCATGAGCATGGCTGGCTCCAATGATCCTGAAAGACTTATTCTGCATTCTGGATGCACAGCTACTTCACAGGGCACTAGTCTCACAGTCTCTGGATAACAAGACCCTATTCATCTCTCACCAGTGATACAAAACACCCATGTTATCCATCATTTGAATACACTTGAGAAGTACTTTATGAAATGATTTGTCCAGGACAGCAAATATTGGGTGCCATGTTTTATGGAAGAAGAATAGACTCAATAATGACAATAAATCTTTTGTCAAAAAGAAACAGAAATAATCAAGAAGTCCAGGACATTTTTTCTTTGGAAGGTTGTCATGTGCTAAAAGGGATGAAGTGGTTCTACGAGACAAAACAAATAACTGGGAACATCTGAGAAGGTGGTTTGTGATCTAGCCCCCAAAGCTCATTTTGGACCCATGCAAGTGATATAACTATTACACAAACCCTCAGACTTATCCCAGGGATTGACCTGGCAAGGCTGATATAATGGTGCCTCAGCATCACTACACTTGGTTTTCTCTGAAATGCTTTGGAGTCTATTCAGTATGTAATTGGACATTTACCACTTTCTCATTTTGGTCAACAAAAAAAACCACATTTAGGTATAATAAGTCTTTAGTTTCTTCCAAACCTGCATTAGCCTCCACTCGCTGTTACCTGTAAGCATGGAGACTCAGATGAGTACCACCTGGTGTCTGAGCCTTCCATCTCAATGGCATGGAATTTATCCTTGAACAGTTTTGTTTGAGTGCAATGTATTTACTGATATTGCCAACTAAGTTTATTGTGGAATATAAACGTAGGTCCTGCATTCTCCCAAAGGCTGAGCAGAAACTTCTTTCTGTGAACATTTTGAATAGATTGTTTTCAAGGCTGGAAAGTGGGAAATTCAAGGGAAATAGCATCAAGGCAAATTTTTTCTTTCTTCTTGCACTTTTGTTGGCACCAACATTTCTATCAAAGAAGACAGTGTTCTTTCATTTTACCAGATCCAGAGGTGCTATAGTACCTTTGTTACCAATTCTTTATTCATAATTTATTTTAGTAACAAGGGACCTTGTGGTAGCATGTATTGATGAAAACAAAAGCTGGTGGCTTTCTGAAAGAGGTGGCAGATGCTCTTAGGAGAGTTTGCCTCACAGTCATGCTTACCTGTCTAAAGCTTCTAATTGTCTTTTTGAGAGTTTTTCCTCCTTTTGTGTCTGAATTATATTTACACTTACTGGCCACCAGTTGTGAAAGAGGGGAAGAAGTGGAAGTGCCTAAGGATTTCTGTGATGGGTCTAGAAATTAAAGTTTTCCCTTCTTTTATTCATATTTGATCCCAATTCACATTTTATGAGGTAAATAATTTCAGGCTTCAGCAACCCACAAGAACATATAATGGCCAGGCTGTTAATGAAGTAGAAGTAACTCCTGTGGTAATGGCCAATTACTGAATTGCATGTACACCAATATCTCTTGAGAGGTACTTGAGAGCCAAACAAGTATTGGGAGCCTAGAAGTGAATAAGGAACATTCATTTATTCATGGAATGTTTATTGAATACCTACTATTTTTAAAATGTTGGCTTATCACACTTGGGGTTGAATAAAAAATTAGAAAAGAAAAGATGAATACGAAAAATATGGTAACTGATTGGATAGGACTGAGGAGCAGAAGTCAAGGATTCTGTGTTTCAGGTGGTCCCAAAGGCAGATAGAATCTGCAGATTAATTTCAAAGACACTTGTTTTCCCTCTCTCCAATTCAGTGTCACTATGGTTCTACCTTCTCCTTTACAGATTTAAGTTTCACTTATATTTCAGAGAGGAGACTGGAATTATTCTTCCTTAGGACCAAAACTGGGAACATGTATTCTAATTTTTGCTTAGGAAAATGACTTTTGTTTGCTTGTTTGTTTAACTTTGCCCCATGCTAAAGGTAAATATTATCTATGGGGCTTTGATTAACACCTCCTGAAAAGCAGAAATCTAAGGGGTGTGTGTGTGTGTGTGTGTGTGTGTTTATGGGGGGAGTGTAGGAAACTGGTTTCTAAGATTAAACTGCAAAAATTTCCTTCTGTAATAATTTTCACTTTGGCTAAGTTCTGAATGAATCTAAAATTTTGCCCAGAAGTTAATTTTTCTCAGTATTCTTCAGAAGATTTTAACAATAAAGAAGTTTTTGAATTAGCCACTAACAACAATACAGCAATAATCTTTTATTTAGAAAATGAAATAATGGCTATTTGCATTCAAATTGACTTAGTCATTAAAATATTCCATGTCTAACCCATTTGCAGTGGAAAATTTTTGCATTGTTTTATTTTATTTGGGAGCATCTTCTATTATGGATTTTGGCCATCTGCATATAGTTATAGAGTCAGTGTCTCTCAGAATATTCTTTCCTCTTTGCTGAGCTGGTAAAACCTAGAGGAATCACTAGAATCAAGTTGATTCCATTCATTTGGATGTGTTTCACAGGGAATCCTTTGTATCGACTGAATCACTCACATCAAAATATCCATGGGAAGTTCACATAACCTCATTTCCTTCTGTTAATGTTACTGTGTTAAGCACAAGACAGAAATAGAAGATATATGGCTTCCTCTCAATCAGAGCTGGCCTAGAATACAGAAACAGAGCCTCTGGGGACAAAGCAAGACACTCATGAACTCTGATAGCTAGAAGACAAACAATGGGGGACCTTATTCTTAATTTAGTTTCCAAGTAAAGGTTTTTCTGGTGACTTTGTTTCTTTGGAGCAATCACACAGCCCATTGATGAATTAGCAACTTGCCGTGGTACCACAAGTTCCTACTTTGCTTTGCCTTCCATTTCTTTCAGGATATCTGGACTTTTCTTCTCGTTATAGATTTCCGTCATAATTCTTCATAATAGCAACAATAAATATAACTCCCTTCCTTCCTCTTAAGACCTGATAACCTTTAGAAATAGTCTCAGTGTGATGTCATACCTAGCAATAATCCCAAACTTGATCTCACAGTGAGGACAACTCAAGGACTCTCATGCTTAGGAAACCACCCAGCTGTGGTGATGCTTAGCTGGATGTAGCTGGGGTCAAAGTTACCACCAAAGGTGCTCTGCACCAACTTTTTCCTTCAATGAAGTCTTCACTGCACCATCTCCCATGCTCCATCTGGTGAAATGAACAAAGTTCTCTGATAGAAGAATTAGAAAAGAGGGAAGAAGGAAGGGTGTGCAGAGGATAGAAAGGATGGAGAAGGTGGTTTCCCTAAAGACCCATATTTCCTCTAGCTCATCTGCTGTTGACCTAGAAGAGCAGTGTCTGGAAAGCACTGACCTAATTCCACAGCTGCCTATGAAAGCCCCAGGGGCACCACAATATCAGCTTTCTTCCATCAAGAAAAGTCCCTTAAATCACCCACAAATCACAGTATGTATGCTTTGCACATATTGCACCATCTTCCAGTGGAGCCAGTACCGACAGTTTTTTTTCCATCATTGGAACACATTTCTATTTCTTTCCTCAAGTACCAGATAAAGTAGCTGGTGTGCATTTAAGGGCTATGTTGTATGAAAAATATGTTGTAGTGATTGTTGAATGTGTGTTGAATATAAGTTGAATGTGGGTGTGATATGTCTCCACTGTAACGCAAAAAGATATGGGAACTCTTTCTCCTGGTCCCGGAGAACCCTGGCAGAATATTTGTGATATTCTAAGTTTTATGGTCACAAGGTTAGTTGACAGAGAACTATTCTTCCCTCCTTCCCCAAGAAATGCCTGGTATTCATTCTATGTTAAATCTATTTGATTTCAAAGATCTACTGGTTTACTCATAGCTCTCTCTAATTTCTCTTATTTAATTATTATCCCAAGCTAATTATTTGCCCAGAAAAATTCAGCATTTGAGGATCTAGTCAATCAGGTCAGGCTTGGATTTCTATTGCAACCCTAGGACTTGCTATATGACCTCTTGATATCACAGAGAAGAAAGTTTGGAGGACAGGACAGAGAAATCTCAGAGAGGTCTCTGTTGATGTTTACTCAGACTTTATTTGGAAATATTTCAACCTGTTCTCACTTCTTCCCTTTTTAAACACAGAAACATTCAGAGAGATGAGCATCATTTTCGTTGACTATTACCACACACGAACTGGAGAGGGCAGGGCCAATCTATATTTTTCCCACAAAATTTAGGGAGGCATAATATAGGCTAGATAAAAATATGCATGCAAGTATAATATGTTTTGCATATTGTGATTTGTCAATAATGATTGAACTGAATTAGATAAAAGTAAATATTAATTTATATTTCTTCTGCCAATATGCTTAGAAGTAGAATTTTATTTCATTTTCCCTGACATCTTGCAGCATCTCTAAATGTGAATTCAAAATTTTTTATAACTCCAACATGTACTTTTTATTGATATAAAGTGGTATTGTGTTGAAAAGATTGTCACAGTTTTCTGATCAAGGCTGATATAATTATTGAACCTGAAAGAGTAAATACAGATGGGTGACAAAAATAAAAATTGTAGGTTGAGATACTTTTGCCCAGTTCAAATCCTGTTTTCAATCAAAATTTGGCATATTTGGGGGGGGGGGGGCGGGGAATTCCCAACCAAGATAGTACGAAATAAAAGCCAGATGAGTAAAACATATGAAGAGCTATGGGAAGGCAAAAGAAGAGATGATCATGTTTGTGAGAAAGTTCTGAGAAAACGTTCACAGACAAGATAATACTGAAGCAAAGGGCATAATTTTGCCTTACATAGTACCTAGAGCCAAGTTTAACAATTAGTAAATTCTCAAACAGTTGTTGACTGTATAATGGAAGAAAAATGCAGAGATAACCAAAGTTATAATCTTGGAAGATACCCAAAGTTAGAGGGCAAAAAGTAGATATGTAAGATTTCAAATAAGTAAAAAAGGAAAAGAGATAAGGAATCAAGCAAAGTATGGAAACATTGTTACCATAGGTAGTTACCAGGTAGCAATAAGAAAGAAAGCAAAGGAAATTAGACATTAAGATTAATAAACTGTGGACCTGCTTGCTTAGCCAGGAAGCTATAGCATTTACAGACTCACTCACAAACTCCAAGGAGACTTAGTCCTCAGAGCACAAGATATCTCCCCAGGAGCACTGTCCCCACTTAGGCACCAGATTGTTGGGAGGCACAGGGTGAAGTGCTTGACCACAGAGGGCTGTCAGTCTAACTAGGGGGTGGACTCATCAGAAGCCCATGAAAGCTTGGGAAGTTGATTATTTATTTTGAAAAAGTTCCTGATTATAACCCCAAAGGAACAAAGAAGCCCCCTGATTTGGACCCTGGCTTGTGGGGTCTTCGACTTTGTGGATGGAGGAAAGACATTCACACAGACTACAGAGTCCTGTGGAGGAAAAGGGCAAGCATGGCTTTTCTCTCAAAAGGAGCCAAAAGCCACATCCTCTGCCGTGACAGCCCTTTATTTCTTTTTCTGGTCACATTACAGGATGGTCCTCATTTACTATGCACAGGTTAGCTTTAGGTGGTTACCTTTTACAGAAAACAGCAGAGCCAATGCTGCTAATCACATCACAGAAGAGGGATATTTGCAAATGAAAAGGGAAGAGTAGTTGGACTGTTTACACTGGTAATTGGAAGGTTTAGCATTGATTTTAGGAAGTTACAGTAAGCATTTGCTATCTCAATTCAGGGTGAGGGAATTTTTAGCAAAATGTAAGTCTCAAAGTGGCCCAGGCACATTGCAGGCCTGATTGCCCACAGGAGAACCTATCCGTGGGCGTGGGTCCTGTGCATCTCCGAGTGGGAGCTGGGCCCACACCACGCAGAACGATCTCCTACAGCCCCTCCTCTCTCTTTCCCTCTCTCTCTCTCTCTCTCTCTCTCTGTCTCTGACCTGCAATCACCCTATGTACTCTCTCTTGCCCAGGAACATGTGACCATGAGGATCTAGGAGCTACCAGGCCCACAGAAGACCCACAAGCCTCCAAAGGACTAAGCTTCAGTATGAAACAGAAACCCTAGACACTGGCCTTTGTTTTGGCCTTGCTGAAGACATCGTTGGACTCCTTCTATGGAGGGACAGATAGAAATGGGACACTGGAAATTCAGGAGCAGATTTTTACCTGAATAAACCTTGTCACCTCACAGCCTCCCATGTGTGGGTCAATGGAATGCTTTTATCATGATCCTGTGGAACAGCCTGATTTCCACTGGCAATGAAATGTCAAAGAGAACTTGTTGGACAATATTTCCTAATGCTGTAGAATAATTCTATCCATAGTGTGGTCCTCAGACCAGCAGCATAAGCATCACCTGGAAAAACTGCTAGAAATTCAAGTTCTTATGCAAATCCCTGATCTACTGAATTGGGATCTTTTGTAGTGGGGGCCCAGAATACACTCTCAAAGTGATGTTTATGCAAACTAGAGTTTGAAAAATGACATCATAGCATATTTCTGGAAGATGAGTTGCTATGGGTATAGTAAGTTTTTTGATTCTGAGATTTCAAGATTTTGGTTCTAGAATCTTCCCAGAATTAAGTTGCAGAAAAATTATTATATTTAATTGCTAAAGTTTAAATTACATTTAAGCCATACAAGGTAAATAGTTTATGCCATGCTTTATTTCTTAAAATTATTCTTACAATGCCTCACTTCATTTAGAGAGAAAAGGAAAGCGAGATTAACATTACTCAGTTAACCATACCTAAAGACCACTCAGATTTATTATCAGACAACTCAGTTCATGTTGTTAGCAACAGTCTCAAGGAAAATTAGAAAATATTTTGAATTAAAAATAAAAATACATTTCTAAATATGTTGAATAAAGATTAAGCTGAGCTTGGAGAAATACTCATAACATTAAACTATTTATTAGAAAAGAAGGACTTCAATGGAAAAATCTAACTTTTCACATTAAGAAACTGGAAGGAGATTTCACTTGGGATGGTCAACACACAGTATAATATTCAGATGATGTATTATAGAATTGCATACCTGACACCTATATAATTTTATTAACCAATGACACCACAATAAATTCAATTAAAAATAAAAAATAAACTAAAAAAAAGCAAAAGAAACCCAAAGGAAGCAGACAGAAGATATAATAAAGATAAGAATAAGAATAAAATGGATTATTAAATTTATATATTAAAAAGAAAATTCATGAAATAAACAATGAACTTTTTGAAAAGATCAATAAAATTGATAAACCACTAGCCAATCTGACAAAGAAAAAAAGAAAAAAGATACAAATTATTACTATCAGGAATAATAGAGGGCACAGAATTGTTACTGAACAGACAAGGGCCCATCCACATGTCGCCTTGGTGTAAGACCCAAAATTAATGCTGGGAGGAGCAGGTCTGTAATTCCAACATTCCAACCTTCGGGGCTCTGGGAACACTCATGCTCTGAGCCCTCCTTTCCCAAGAGACTCAGCACTTCCAATCCCCCCCACCAAGCAATAAGCTGCAAATCCCAAAAGTTCCCCATATTTTTATCTGGTCTTAATCCAGCTGTGCAAACAGTTCTCCTGTCCCTCTGGAAGGTACTAAAGTCTTCATTCTCATGCAGCAGCTCTCTCCTTCAGGATCTGGAGTACAGAGTCATCAGCCTCCATGTAATAGTCCAGAAAAGGCACAAACCCAGAGAGTCCAGGTAAAATCCAGATATAAGCAGATCAGGATCTTGCGAGGAAGTCCTTTGCAGCTCCAGAGTCAGACAGAGTAGGCGCGATCACAGCAGCAGCATCTTCTCTCTTATTAGCCCAGGCCACATGGCCTCCTTCGTCACTATAAACTACATAGCTGCTTGCTTACTTCTCCCCTCTCACTGCTCATTCAAACCATATGGCAAAAATCCCTTACTACAGACAGCATGCCTCCCCTCTCACTACTACTACTTTGAGCCTGCATACAAGAGAGACACAGAGAGAGAGAGAGAGAGAGAGAGAGAGAGAGAGAGAGCGCACGAGTGCGTGCACCTCATGGCAGGCTGGTGGGGCCCTTCTACACCCTTCCACCCTGCATAGCCAAGAGCTCAAGTGGCTGCTGCGCCTAATTTAAATCCTCATCCTGTGCCTCATGCATAACCCTATTTCCAACTCCTCCCACAGTGGGTTATATCTGGCCATCCCCTGTATCTTCTGCCTTTCTCTGGCTGCCACTTGTTAGTCTTTAGCCTGGGCAGGCATGGCCCTGTGACACAGAGCAAACCACCTTCCTGCCTCTTGCCAGAGCATCTTAACATCATGGGTTAAAGAAACATCCATCTCCCTTGTCTCAAGGGGTAGGCTCAGTTATTTAGCATAACTATAAACCTAGCCAAGTTGTCAAAGATATACAAAATCTCCCAATCCCTGTGCTCAGCTTTTCCATCTCCCAACCCAAGGCTGTGGAGACTTTTTTTCTGAACCCCTATCTACACCCAGTATCATAATTACAGACCCCAGAGACATTAAAAAAATAAAAGGATATTACAAAACCTTTACAAACATTAGTTCAACAACTTTCATAAAATGGACCAAATATTTGAAAGACACAAACTACCAAACTCATCCAAGAAGAAAAGAAAACTTGAACGGAGAAGGAACCAAAATTCTGTCACTCTGAAGCTGCTTTTTTGGATATTGATTTTAAGCTATTTATTAAGAAACAAAAGATTCAGAAGAAAAACCTTTGGCCCTCCCCTCTTTTCCTGCCCAAAAGATCTTAGGGCGCTGCCTTAGCCTAATTTGAGTTAAGTGTGGTAAACAAGAGGGCTTCAGGCAGGTGTCTGTTAACTAGTTACCCTTGTTTCTGAGTCATCTAGCAAGGATTTACCTGCCTTGTGTGTTCCACAGTTCTTCCTCTACTACCTGAAAATTGTCCATTCTCACTTCAAAAGTCTAAGACCCAATTCTCCCTTTCTCTTTTCTCCAAAATGTCTTAAACACCCAATGCTGTCTTTCTCTCTTTAGAATTTTCATAGAATGATCATGTTACAGAAACAGGGCCAAAGGTGGGGTATGATATACTATTACCGAAAGGACCCTCCACTAGGTTCAAATTATCCGCTGCCAGAGGAAAGACATCTCTCAATGCCAGAGATTTGTGAAAAAGAAAGGAAATGTTTATTAAAACTATACAGACTTAAAGTAGTGACCTAATGTTTTCATTAAAATATCAAAGTCCTTTAGGATACCCACAGCTGCACACAGTCCTTCCTTCTCCCTCTGCCCTAATTTGGGGTACTGTATCTCAGGAAAAGAAGTAGATTCAGGCTCCTGGCACCATCCGCTGTGTTGCTATCAGGATCTCCAGCTTTGGACCCCAGTTAATCCAAAGCCTTGTGGCACCTTCTCATGGCCTACTGGCAAGAGTCCTTTCACCCTTCTTCCAGGCCAAGTCTCTCCTGCTTCCTAGGCCACGTGGCCAAAGGGAACACCTCAAAGCCATGTGGTCCTCTTCTATTGCCACAGCCACATGGTCCTCACTCTGGCCAAAACCTCATGGTTCTCTCTCTCATGGCTGCGGGGGTCCCCACCCTGGCAAAATTGCACAGTTCTCTCCCCGGTGGATGCCATGTCTGGGTTTAAATCCCCATGCCAATCTTCCTCTGTACCCCCATTTCCTACTCCTCCTACAATCAGTTACACCTGCCAGCATTCCTGTATTATTCCAAGTTTACTGGCCTGCCATCATGAGGCTGGGCAGGTGCAGCCCCCATGTCATGGAGCCAATCTTGTCCAAGCTCACACAGGCACTGTAACCAGGGGGACCTGCCCCCCAGTCACATCTTGAGTGGAAGTCACTTCTATCCCCCTGGCTCAAAGCATAGCCACAGCTATTTAACGTATCTATGCAACCAGTTAAAGGTTATAGATATGTTAAATGACCACGGAAGAGGTTAGCTGCAAAGCTGTGGCTGTACGAAATAGTTCTGCATGGTCCTGCTCCATGTGTCCCTTCCCCCAACTCAAACCTGTAGGTCAGGGGGATGGGGGAGGGCATCCTATATCGTTATAATATTTCCTGGACATCTTGAGTTCTGGACCCCATTCCAAATCCCTATTTGGGGCCCCCCTCTGGGCTGCACCCTGTTTCAATCATGCCTATGTGAATTACACATGCACATGTATTATTTTCTCCTGTTGATCTGTCTCTGTCAATTTGGTATTAACCCAATCAGAAGAACCTAGAATGTGGGAAGTAAAAATATTAATGTTTTTTAGCCTCCATAATGGCTTCATATTTATTAAAGAAATTGAGTTCATAGTTTAAAACTTTCCATCAAAAGAAAGTTTCAGACCCGTATACTCATTAATTCTACCAAACACTTAAGGATGAAATAGTATCAATTCTATATGAACTTTTTCTGAAAAGTAAAGAGTTCAGGCCAATTCCCAAGTCATTCTTTCAGGTCAGTAATACCCTGAAATAAAAGTCAGACAAAGACAGGTAAAAAAAAACAACCCTCCTGCAGATGAATATATGGACAAAAATCCTCAAAATAAGGTAGCAAATCATATATATATATATATATATATATATATATATATATATATGTATATATATATATAAAATATGCATATATTTTATATATACTATATATAAAATAATCAAGTGGATCATGCTGTTAATCCAAGATATTATATACTATAAAGTCAAATAAATGTAATCCATTATATCAATAGATCAAAAAAAGGACAGCCTCATTATTATAGTGATTGATGTAGAAAATTTATTTGAAAAAACTCAACATCCAAAAATTCTCAGTAAAGTAGGATAGAAATGTTAGGGTGGTGGGTGACATAGGCTGTGAAAGAATTCACAAAGAGAAGAAAGTACAAAGAGTAAAGTCTTTATTTTTACTTTCCCAAGGGAGAGAAAGGGCTAGGTGCAGAGAAATGCACCATCCCTGAGGGGTAGGGGCTGTGAACTTTTATTGGGAAATGGGGTGGTTGTAGAACAGGATGTTTTGTTTGGGCTGCAATTTGTTTTGATGTTATCTTTGGGTGCTGGGTCTGGTCCAGGTCCTCTAGCACTTGTGGTCTGGTGTGTCCTGTTTCTTCAGTTCTCAGAACTTCTGCACCTTCAGGGAGCTTCCAGTAATTTTGTAGTCCTAAGGACAAAGGTTCATGAAACAATTAGAGTCAGTCATGCTTTACGGGGCTCAGCTAGCTCTGGAAAAGAGGGCCTGTAAAAGGGGCTTTTGTCCTATTAGAAAGAGAACTTTCTTAACTTTATAAATGGGTTTTCCCTAATATTAGAAGCAAAATTAAGATACACACTCTCAACACTCCTATTCAACATCATACAAGAAGTCCTAGCTAGTATATTAAGTCAAGAAAAAGAAGTGAATTTTCTTTTCTACACAGAAAAATTCACAAAATTTACCAGAAAGCTCTTAAAATTAATAAGTAAATTTTACAATTTGCAGGATATAATATCCACATATAATAATCAATTGTATTTCTATAGATTAGCAATCAACAATTAGAAACTGAAATGAAAACAATATCACTTATAGTAACTTCTGAAAAATGAAATATTTAAGTTAAAATCTAAAAAAATCATGCAACACCCTGGGTACAATAGGAGGGGCAGCCAAGCAGAATTAAAGCACATAAAAATTTTGTACAAAATGCTATGGGACTAAAAATTTATAATGTACCTTTTGAGGTGGTGTCTTTTTAATTTGCTAATGGAAGTATAGTTTTATCTGACACACAGATGAGAGACTCAAGTAAATTTAAGCTCACTCTCTCAATGAGAGGGCTTCCACTCAAGATAGAGGCATAGGTAGATATGTCTCACTTCCTTGCACAACCAGAAGGACAACAGCCAATTTAAAAACAGAAAACAACCAGAACTGCCAGAAAATCAAATTGTATGGAAGTCCAGCAATGAAGGAGTTAAAGAAGGAACATTCATCCTGACTGGCAAAAGGGTGGAGATTGGGAGCCAAGGCAGACAGAATGTGCAGCAAGGCAGCGGCTGGCAGACCAGTGGTCCCACATTTGCGTGTGTATAACCCTGGGAGGAATAGCTGGGGAGAAGTAACCCAGCATTCCAGTGCAGAGAAAAGCCTCAAAACCTCGGGCTGTGAAAATCTGTGGGGGTTGCAGTGGCAGGAGAAATGCCCAGTCTCACAGGAGAGTCTGTTGGAGGGAACCATGGGGTCTTAGAATGTTTACAAACCTACCCACCCAGGAATCAGTACTAGAATGGTCCAATTCACTTATGGGTAACAGGGTAAATGACTGAAAATGGGATAAGAGCTGAGCAAGCAGCATTGTTTCCTCTCTGACCCCTCCCCCACAGGTAGTACCACAACCAAGTGGGTTGCCCCACCCTCATGAATATCTAAGGCTCTACTCCGTACAACACAACAGGTGTGCCAAATCAAAGAAATATGGCCCAAATGAAAGAATAGATCAAAACTCCAGAAAAAAAAAACTAAGTGACAGGGAGAGTGCCAACCTATCAGATGGAAAGTTCAAAACACTGGTAATCAGGATGCTCACAGAAATGATTGAGTACAGATGCAAAATAAACAAAGAAGTAAAGGCTATACAAACTGAAATGAAAAATATACAGGGAACCAACAGGGAAGGTAATGAGACCATACTCAAATCAACAATTTGAGTCATGGAACAGAAGGAAGAAATAAATGTTCAACTGGAACATAGTGAAGAAACAAGAATTTAAAAAATGAGGAGAGGCTTAGGAACCTCTGGGACAACTTTAAACATTCCAATATCTGAATCATAGGGATGTCAGAAAGAGGAGAGGAAGAGCAAGAAATTGAAAACTTATTTGAGAAAATAATGATGAAAAACTCCCAATCTGGCAAAGGAAATAAACATGCAATTCCAGGAAGCACATACAGTCCCAGAGTAGTTGAACCCAAGGAGGAACACACCAAGACACATCATAATTAAATTACCCAAGATTAAAGATAAGGAGAGAATCTTAAAAGCAGCAAGAGAAAAGGAGACAGTTACCTATAATGGAGTTCCCATAAGACTATCAGCTGATTTCTCAAAAGAAATCTTATAGGCAACAAGGGACTGGAAAGAAGTATGCAAAGTCATGAAGAGCAAGGCCCTACATCCAAGATTGCACTATCCAGCAAAGCTATCATTAAGAATGCAAGGGCAGATAAAGTGCTTCCCAGACAAGGTCAAGTTAAAGGAGTTCATTATCACCAAGTCCTTATTGTATGAAATGTTAAAGGCACTTGTCTAAGGAAAAGAAGATCAAAACCATGAATAATAAAATGACAACAAACTCACAACTATCAATATATGAACCTAAAAAATCAAAAACAAAAACAAATTAAGCAAACAACTAGAACAGAAACAGAATCACAGAAATAGAGATCACATGGAGGGTTATCAGTGGGGAGGGGGAGGGGAAGGGGGGAGAATTGGGGAAAAGGTACAGAGAATAAGAAGCATAAATGATAGGCATAAAATAGATGGGGGAGGGGTGTTGTTAAGAATAGTATAGGAAATGGAGAAGCCAAAGAACGTAAATGTACAACCCATAGACATGAACTGAGGTGGTGGAATACTAGACAGAGCAGGGATGCAGGGTAGAGGGGATGAAGGAGAGAAAAAAATGGGACAACTGTAATAGCATAATCAATAAAATGTACTAAATAAAAAACACATGCACAATCTCCATGTTAAAAACTACAAAATACTAGTGAAAGAAATAACAACAGATCTAAATAAATAGAGAGACATACTGTTTTCATGAAAAAGAAGACTCAGTATTGTTAAACTGTCAATTCTCGACCATTTAATATACAGACTTAATGTAATCTCTAGCAGATTTCATTTTGTTCTGTTTGAAGGTACAAAAGTATTTTAAAATTTATATGAAAAGTCAAAAACTAGAATAGCAAAAATGATAAAAAAACAGAAAAAATAGAGATGGCATACTCACATTATCTGATTTCAAAAATTATAGCATGCTTATTTTCTTACAATATTGTTTGCTATGTGCTGATACTGGAAAAACAGAAAAATGACAATTACCCTTGAAAGCAGCTCAATTTGGCATATACTCATCCTCAGTTTCATACTGTGATTCCCTTCCTTTTATGTTCACAAATACTTTTGTGCCTCTGCTAGGCAACAGGCAGATCTAAAAACCACACAGATGTGTTTGAAAAGTTTAGAAAGACATGTGCCTTGGTTAGGCACCATTTTATTTGAGCTAATGCTTACCACTTCTGCCTGCTCTAGATACTAGAATCTTGATCAAATTTTAAACAGATACTCTGAGTTTTGCTTAAACAATGCATTAATGCACCACTACTGAGCACATTTTGTTACATTTGCATTTGGAGTTGAATATGATATTATCTCTGCCTTCAGTAAGTTCCCAATTTCATGAAGGAGTCAAACTACAAATAAAGAGATTAGTGAAAAGAATAAGATAGGACTGAAAAACTGGACCAAGATCAGTAATGGAAGCCCTTAACTATCATGCGAAAAAGTTATAATTTTATCATATTGGTGATGGTAAACCATTGAAAATTTTAAACAAGAGGGAGCTCTCACTAATGCGTTAATGCATTCATTAATTCATTCATTCACTCAATAAATGGTTATTTTCTACTAAACAGTAGGTGCTACACAGGATTCAGAGAATGAAAGGTAATTCTGCCATGACCCTGCCTCCAGCAAGCTCACAGTACCAAGGAACACTCTACTGTGTGACCCTGATTAGTTTACAAGTGAAGCAGGATAGTATTTTGAAGAAATCCAGGAGGTTCTTTAATCTTTTTCCATTACTTCTGTCTGTTCCCCCTTTCATTCAATGTGTTTCAAGTTAACATCCTCAGGTGAGAAAGGTGGCTGGTTAAGCAGAAATAGGCTGGTATACTTCTTGGCTTTTGTTTTTAAAAGCCTAAGCCCTAGGGTAGGGAGAATGCTGCAGTGAAAGACAAATACTAACAGTTAGATGGAGGTTGAGCTAAAAGGTAAATGCTTTCTTCTCCTATCCTCTCTCTACCAGACTACACCCCTCCTCATATTGCAGAAAACAGAGGATGGGGAGAGACAGGTCTGTGAGTCTCGGAGCAGCAGGAAATGAGACCTGTCACCCAGGCACCTGCTGTGACCGTGGAAATACTGTAGGGAGGAATGAATGGATACATAAATTGTCTAGGCAGCAGATGAGACCAAAGGTGAATTTGCAAAAATGTTTCTATCCCAAGCATGGCACAAAAGCAGCAGATTGCCAGTGCACCCTGAGGGGCTGTATGGAGGCAGACAGTGGTACTCAGGGGTACACTGTCTGAACAGAGGGGCCCCATCCCCATCCCAGGACTGTGCAGCTGCAGACCCATGGCACAATCCAGGGGTGGGGAGAGCCAATCCCAAAGGTGACTGGATTTAAAGGTTTCTGTAGCCTGGCAAAGTGACACTTGTATACAGTCAGAAAAAAAGTGCACTGTTTCCTACTGAACACAGTGATATGTCCTACATGACTAGGTAGGCAGACTGAGACTTGGTCCCACTACACATATCAAATTACCCTGTGGCAGGAGAGGCAACAAATTCTGCTAGGTTACAGGTGTGGCTGCATGGGAAAGGTAACAGGTCTCAAAATGGCCAAGTCTGTGTTAAGCTTTGAAGAGTAAGGTAGGAGCATGTGAATTGGGGAGATTTCAGATAAATTTTTTAAAAAGTTGATGCAAAAGCAGACAGGTGTGGTAAATGTCCGGAAATTTAAGAAGTTTCATCTTATTTTCATATAGGTATATTTCAGAGACATCTGGGAAAATAAGTTGGAAAATCAGGCACAGAAGCCAACACAAATGACCTTGTTTCTAAAGGTAAAGATTTTGTACTTGATGATTGAAGAGTGTTAAGTAGAAAAGTAATGTGATTAGAATGTCATAGAAAGACAAGAAAATATTTAAATGATCATGATTTTTGCTATGTGATATAAAACCACATATTATTTATTAACCAGTTGACATAAGTGTATATGTCTATATCTAATGTTCCATAAGGCAATAATCATCTGTTTTGCTCACTGTTTTAGCTTCTAACATAATTTCTAAAATTTCAAGGTACATAACAAATACTTGTTAAAATGAATAGAAAATATATTAACTGTCTTAGATTCTAAAAGGTGTCTGGATTATTCAACACTGTATTCTAAATGTCAAGTATAGCATTTGGCACATAGGTACTCAGAAATATTTCAATGAAGGAAGAATTTACTCTGTAAATGTGAAAAAATCCTTAATACATAAGTACATCAATTAATATAATGATACAGCCATTGTAGATTTCTCATGTAGACCTCATTGCTTTTGATAGGGATCAGGCGGAACCCTTACTGAAGCAGGACTACTGTAAACATCTCCCCTTTGGTCGGAGTCCTCAAACCACAGTCAACTTGACTATGGTCATTTCCTTCACTGAGTACAGTTTGTGTTTCATGGTAGTTCCCAGCAGAGGGGTTATTTCCACAACAGGGCTGTGCTCCCAACAGCAAGGGATTCTCTCTCTCTCTTTGCTGATGGTTGTTTACAGTTCAGACTTAATGGCCCAGGATCTGCAACAGTCTGATCTGTATGGCCTTAGATAGCTATTTCTGTTTCAATGCGCTTTTGTCCAGGTCTGTACACTGTATGTGAAGCAATTTAAAGACAGGACTTTCCTTTACTGTGGGGCCTGCAAAACCATCTGCTGTTGCAGCGACTAGTACCTGGGGTGGCTTCTCCATGCTGCTGTGCAGGAAGGATTTACAAATCTTTCTGGCTTTGAGAAGAAAGAAAAGGCTCTCTCAGACTTAACAAAAAGGCTTTCTCTTAACTCTCCAGTTTCTTGTCCTGTATTGTCCATGAATGCAATAGTATTCTATCTTTAAAAAGGAGGAAATTCTGACACATGCTATTACATGGATGATCCTTAAAGACATTGTGCTAAAGGAAAAATATGATTCTATTTATATGAGGTACTTAGAACAGTCAAATTTATAGAGATCAAAAGTAGAGATCACCAGGGACTGAGGGTATAGGGTGGTGGGAAGTTACTGTTTAATAGTACAGATTTCTCATCTGGGATGATGAGAAGTTCTATGGACAGATGGTGGCAATGGCCACACAACAATATGGATGTGCTTAATGCCACTGAACTTTACTCTTAAAAATGATTAAAATAATATATTTTACATTATACATATTTTACCATAATGAGAAAAAATTGTAATCTCAAGTTAGTTGGAAGCTTTGAGCTTCTGGGTAAATTTATACACTACAGAGTCAGCCATTTCCTTCTGGACCTCTTCTTGTCAGTTTCTTTAAGGGTTTCCTCTTGCATTAGTTGAATTCTCCAAAGAAATACTTTCCAAACCCTTGCCCAAAGGATAAACCCAAGCTGCCAGCATTCTGAAGCATAGTGAGAAGAGAGGGCATAGTTCCCGTTAGTTGGTGTATAAATATTTATTTAATCGTCCTTCAACCCTACTTAGTCCTTCTTTCAAGTACCCCTGCCCCACACTGTGTCTGGTATAACTCTACCCAGAAACCCTGGTTTCTTTAATTCTATCTCTGGAAAACAGACCCTCAGGCTTCTATTGGGGTAAAGGAGGACTGCACAGAAAAGAGATTTTTAGTTTTAAACCGATTTTCTACTCCTCCTGTTTTAGTTTTAATCCTCCTGTTTTGACTGTGCACCTTAACTCTCCTTCTAGAGATAACTGATAGCACCAATTTCTAAACATGTTGGGATTCTTCAGTGCCACCCATTGTATCAGCTGGTCCTCCTTCTGGTTTAAGATTTTATATTTCCCTCTTGAGTCACCCCCTAGCATGCTTCTTGTGTAGTATATGAACTGGACACAGTCCCTGCCCACCTTGCTCTCTTGTACTTGCATCTCTTCACCTTCAAGATACCTGAGGAAGTACATCATGAAGAGGAGGAGGTGGAAACTTTTGCCTTCCAGACAGAAATTGCCTAACTCATGTCTCTGATCATCAATACTTTTTATTCCAACAAGGAACTTTTCCTTCGACAGTTAATAATGCTTATGATGCCTTGGACAAGATACACCACTGAGAGCCTGACTGACCTTTCCAAGTTGGACAGTGGTAAAGAGCTAAAATTTTGACATCATCCCTAACCACCAGGAGTGCAGCCTGACTCTGACGGGCACAGGCATTGGCATGACCAAAGCTGATCTCATAAATAATCAAGGAACCATTTCCAAGTCAGGTACCAATGAAGGTTCTTATGAAGGTTCTTCAGGCTGGGGCAGACATCTCCGTGACTGGACAATTTGGTGTTGGCTTTTATTCTGCTTACCTGGTGGCAAAGAAAGTGGTTGTGATCACTTTCACAGAATGATGGTGAGCAGTATACTTGAAAGTCCTCTGCTGGGGGTTTCTTCACTGCACAAGCTGACCACAGTGAGCCCATTGGTCAGGGTCCCATAATGATCCTCCAACTTAAAAAGGGCCAGACAGAGTACATAGAGGATAGTGTGTCAAAGAAATGGTGAAGAAGCACTCACAGTTCATAGATTATACCATCAACCATTGTTTGGAGGAGAAATAGGAGAAAGAAATCAGTGATAATGAAACAGAGGAAGAGAAAGGTGAGAAAGAAGAGGAAAATAAAGATGATGTGAAGAAACCCAAGACTGAAGACATGTGTGGGCTCAAATGAGGATGATAGTTCTAGGATAAGAAAAAGAAAGCAAAGAAGATTAGGAAGAAATACATTGATCAGGAAGAACTGAACAAAATCAAATCCATTTGAACTAGAAACCCTGATGACACTGTCCAGGAGGAATATAGAGAATTCTTTAAGAACCTTACCAATGTCTGGGGAGACCACTTGGCAGACAAGCACTTTCTGTATAAGATCAGTTGGAATCAAGGGCACTGCTATTCATCCTCATTGGGCTCCTTTTGATGTCTTTGAGAACAAGAATAAAAACAACATCAAACTCCATGTCCACCATGTGCTCATCATGGACAGCTGTAATGAGGTGATACCAGAGTATCTCAACTTCATCTGTAATGTAGTTGACTCTGAGGATCTGCTCCTGAACATCTCCAGAGAAATGTTCCAGCAGAGCAAAATCTTAAAGGTCATTTGTAAAAACATTAAGAAGTGCCTTGAGCTCTTCTCTAAATTGGGGGAAGATAAAGAACGATAAGAAATTGTACAAGGCATTCTCTAAAAACCTAAAGCTTAGAATCCATGAGGACTACCAACTGGTGACCTCTTTCTGAGCTTCTCTGTTACCACACCTCCCAATCTGAAGATGAAATAACTTCTCTTTCAGAATATGTCTCTTTCATGAAGGAGACACAAATGTTCATCTATGACACCATTGGTGGGGTAAAGAGCAAGTTGCCAGCTCTGTTTTTACAGAGTGTAAGCAGGGGTCAAGGTAGTCTATATGACAGCCTGTCGATGAGTATTGTTTGCATCAGCTCAAGGAGTTTGATGGGAAGAGCTTGGACTCAGTTCCAAGGAGAGCCTGGAGTTAACCTGAGGATAAAGAGGAGAAGAAAATGGAAGTGAGCAAGGCCAACTTTGAGAACCTCTGCAAACTTATGAAAAAAATATTGGATAAAAAGTTGAAAGGGTGACAATCTCCAATAGGTTTGTGTCTTCACCTTGCTGCATTGTGGCTAGTACCTACAACTGGACAGCCAGCATGGAGCATATCATGAAAGCTTGGGCACCTTGGGACAACTCTACAGAGGGTGACATGATGGCCAGAAAGCACCTGAAGATCAACCTCACCACCCCACTGTGGAGACTCTGGCAGAAGGAGAAGGCAGACAAGAATGACAAAACTGTCAAGGACCTTTTGATGCTGCTGTTTGGTCTCTTTTGGCTTCTCTCTTGAGATGTCCTAAACTCAGTCCAGCTGCATCTATTGTATGATCAAGATAGACCTAAGCACTGATGAAAATGGAGTGACAGCAGAAGAGCTCAGTGCTGCTGTTCCTGATGAGAAATCTCATACCCCCATCTTTGAGCATGATGAGGATGCCTCTAGCATGGAGGAAGGAGAATAGAAGTTTCTACCTGCAGAACTTGTACCCTTTGTATAGTATCTCATAGCTCCCCCAGAAGCCCTGAGTGGCCCTGGCTCATCTGGTTTTCTCTGCTGATGACTAGTGATTTTTTTTCTCTCTTGCCTTTCTGCCTAAGGCAGAAGAATACAAGGGCTTCAAACCTTCCTTTCCAATATTGACAACAGGTTTGAATTTGTGTATTGTGGTGTTTCTCTTTTGTTTATCTTGTTCTGATATTAAAGTATGCAAAATAAAGAAGATGCAGATTTTTAAAAGATTTTATTTATTTATTTTTAGAGAGAGGGCAAGGGAAGGAGAGAGGGAAAAAAACTTTGATTGGTTGCCTCTCATAGGTACCCCGACCAGGGACTGAACCTGCAACCCAGGGACATGCTCTGACTGAGAATAGAACTGATAACCTTTTGCTTTGTGGGATGATGCCCAATGAACTGAGCCACACAGGTTAGGGCAAGAAGATGCAGTTTTAATTGGGGGGAAAAAAGACTTCATCTTTCTTAGGTCTGGTAAGTCAGTTACTATTTGTGCATACACTTTCCAGCTTTCAAAATGTTATTACTGTTTTCTCTTCTCTTATTATCTTTGTCCTGGGTTTATGCAAGCAAAAAGAAAAAGATACCCTTTGCTGTTACTATAGTGGGCCTTAGGAAAGAGCAAGAGTTAATGTGTATGTTCAGTCTAACATCTTTGCCAGTAAGTCTCTTCTGTAGTTTTTACAATGTCATTTAAAAAATTGTTGTGATTTCTTAGGCTCCATTAACAGAAGGGAACCACCTGAAATCTGGAAAATGATGGTGGTGAGTGAAGTCTGGAGTACTATTTTCAGTTCTGGTCATAGCTCTTAAAACTAGAAAAACTGGAATTATTTTAGAAGACAGTAATTAGAATATTAATGGAACAATTAAAGGGACTAGGAATGTTTTCAACTGAGAATGAAAATTTCCAGAAGTTGACTTCAAATATTTCAAAACTTGATGTTCATTTACTCATTAATCCATTTGAGTTCTGCCATGTGTTAGGAAACATTCTTCCAGCATAGGAACAGCATAGAAAACATGGTCAATTCCTGAATCTTGCAGAGCTCACGTCTAGTGGGGGAAAGAGTAATTTCCTCTGGATGGGCCCACTGTAGAAATAGAATAAATGAATAAAAGCCATGAGGACATAAATTTCAAATGAATATGATGAAGAACTTCAAAGTGTTAGAACTGATAAAGTGTAATAATTAACAACTTGTTTAAACTCCTTAAAAGGTGATGAGAATGAGGATCTCAAAAAAAAAGTGTTTAACAGAGAGGTTAATTGTATGGACTCTGGTTAGAAACCCAGCTCTACTCTAAGGTAGCTATTGACCTTAATGTCTCTGAGCTTCTATTGTTTCATATGTAAAATTCAGCTAATAATAGTATATTTATATGATGCTGTGAGGATTAAATGAGTTAACATGTGTAAAATGTTTAGAGGATTATCGGCAGAACGTAGTAAGTGCTACATAAGCATTAGCTAGTACTGTTTATTTTTAACCAATTTTTTATTTTGCATAAATTTTAAACCTATCCAAAAGTTACAAAAATAGTACAATGAATGTTATATATTCTTTGCCTAAATTTCCCAGTTGTTAACATATGCCACATTTGCTTTATCTCTCTCTGAGAGTAACTTGTTTATTTCTTTTTGGTTGGACCATGTGATTATTAGTTGTAGCTTCACCCCTACGTATTTCACCTCTACATACTTCTATATATAATTTCCCATATAGTCATAATCAAGTTACCATACTCATTAAATTTAATATTGATACAATTCTAGTTTCTAATAGATAGTCCATATTCGGTTCTTCCCAATTGTCTCAATAATGTCCCTTAACTTTCTTAAAGATCATAATCCAATCAGGAATCAGGTATTATATTATATTTAATTGTCACATATCTTTAGCCTTTTTAATCTAGAACCATTCACCAAACTTTTTTTTGTCTTTTATGACAGTGACAGTTTTTTAGGAGTCCAGGCCAATTTTTTGTATGATGTCTCCCAATTCAGATTTGTCTGATTTTTCTCATGGTTAGGTTCAAGTTTAGCATTTCTGACAGGAATACTATTCAGGTGATGTGGTTCTTTTTCAGAACATCACCTTAGGAGACACATGATGTCAGTGTGTCCCATTTTTCCCATTCAGATAAGGTAGTGCCTGCTACCTTCCTCCTTGGTTATTAGTAAGTCATCTGTCATGTCACATTCTGAGACTGTGTGAATTTTCTAGACAGGCTTTAACCTGGTAATGTTAGCATCCATTGATGATTTTATTATCTCACAATGGGCATGGCATGGTCAACTAGATGAACAAAGAAGATAAGTTTGGTTTAGGGAAAAGATTGCCATTGGGTACAGTGGGAGTCTATAGCAGGAAGTTAGCTCCACTTAATAAAAAAAATCATAAGCTTTGGTATAAATGCACATATCTCTGACAATTACTAGCTGAATGACACTGAGTAAATTTCCCTAAATTTAATCCTCTAGAAAATGGGAATTACAATTTATGTTTTACAGAGTTCATTTGTGTATTGATACAAAGGGAACCTTGATGATGATGGCTGCACTATTACAAGATGAAGATGATTATATTAATGAAGATGGTTTATTTAATCAGATGTTGACTTTAAGATGTACAACAGGTCACAGAAATTAAGGCATTGCCTCTTGGGTGTGGACATACTGGGAAGGGTAGGAGTATCCAGAAGGAAGTAGAATACTTTGATCTTTGTTATATTCAGCCTTTATCATAATTGGTGGTGGTATGTCCAGCCTGAAATGCAATGCAGAGGTTGTAAGATTCAATGTTGGACTATTTGCATAACAATCTCTGGAGAACACTAAAAATTATAAGGTTCTAAGCTAAGCTGATCCTTCAGAAAGTCTTATTCAGTGTGTCTTGGGGGAGATTTTGGTCCATTGCCAGGGTGAATAAAGTGTTACATCTAATCTAATCTAAAAGGTCAGTTTGGTCAAATTAACTGACTCTTCAGTCCATTTATGAGTATTCAGATTATAGACAGTAATCGTATACTTGCGTGTGATAGCATTGGTCTGAACCCTGGTTTATATTAAAAATAAGGCACTAAAGTATTTTATGGATAGGTTAAGGCAATTCAACAAGTACATTGCTGAGAGCATTGACATGAGAGTAGCCAGAGAGCTCTGTAGCCAACTCTGAGAGTTGTAGTTCAGATCTGTGCTGTTCAATCAATGTGTGGCCACTAGCTACATGTGATTCAGCTAGAATGAAAAAAGCAATAGTTAATGCAATTTTAGGATAGATACTCTCAATGTTTAGAGTAATTTAGAAATATTTTAAGGAAAACAACACTTGAATTGAATTTAGACTTAATTTTAAATTGATTAAAATCATGTAAAATGAAAAATTTTGTTCCTCAGTTAAACTAACTCATTTCAAGTGCTCGACAGCACTTGAAATAGCCACACATGGCTAGTGGCTATTACAGTAGGACAGTGTAGATATAAAACACTTTCATCACTGCAGAAAGTTCTATTAGCACTGTTGAGGAAGTGTTGATAACCTGCCAAAAACCCATGCATAGTAGAAAATAGTTGTTACTGGTCTCACTCTAAAGACCAGGAAAGACTTGATGTCTAGTGAATACAAGACTATTTTAGTTGGTCTTCTTGCCAACTAAAGGAAAAAAGACTGAGGCAAGCCAGGAGATGTTGGGTGAAGAAATAGCATCTATTTCTACATATTCCCCCTCTTTGCTGTGGGGAGGGTGAGTTTCTAATCCCTATGGCCCCAGAGGCCATTCTAAGCTACTTAGAATATCCTCTCTTAAGAGGCTATTGTATGGGCCATTGTTGGATCCTACTCTCTTCCCGGCCCCTGCATTCCCATTCCCCAGGCAGCCTAACTGCCAAGATGGCTGGCAGTGCCCAGGTGTGATACCTGGTAGCTACATTTCCTCTGTGTGTGTGCTCTGTTGGCTCTAAGTATAGTTTGCATCCATCTGTTCCTCTCGCCCTTCCACACTACAGAGTTAGGTGTTGTTTTGTCCCCTGGAGGGAGCCCATATTGTTCTATTCCTACCACAGAAAAAAACAAATCAGGTGCAACAAGGAAAAATATGGAGTGTAAGCATGTGTTTCCAGGTCATCAACATGCAAGCAAACGTGCATGAAAATGAGTGTTAATTTACTGCATGATTCAGTGTTTGCAAGACTATCAAGTCGTTTCCCATAGGCAGCCCAACAGCCATCACAAAGTAATGAATTTTTATTATAACCATGTATGATGGTTGAACTAGCAAAGTAATGATCAAAGAAAAGAACAAAATAATAGCAAAGGTGATAACAATAATGATAGTGTAATAATTAACTGGCAAAGGCATTTATAACTGGGGTCAATGGGCTAATAGACTTGTTTGGGTTGGTCATAACAAATCTGATTTTCTCATTTTAACATTTGTGGTTTCTGCTGCCTTCATTTAAAAAAATTTCAGTTATGAAAATAGACTCACATTAATATTAAAAATAGAAACAAATTAAATGGATAGTAGGTTGAGTTTTTATTTATCTTTTTCATATTAGGTTTTGGAGGCCCTTTAAAATTTGTCTGGACTGTTTTGCAGAAATTATTAAACTAGAAAAAGACTCCAGCTTTTTGGAATCCTATGTTCCATTTTGAATTATACTCTTCATTACCAATTTTCTCATTTATGCATGTGTATCTTTGGATTTGCTTTGGTTATCTGCAAAACTTAGGGTGAATTGTACTTTCACATGGACCAAACCATTTGGAAACAAGACCATTTAAAAAATAAATAGGCATTTTAAAAATTCATTTTAACTTTTTTTATCCCTCTTTACTATTTTCCTCTTCTGGTATTTTTTTCTTTCTCTTAGTTTTTGTCAACTCTATTTTAATATCTCATAGAAAAGAGAATTGATCTAATTTTAACAGTGTAAAAGTACCATGCATAAATTCAGGTTGTCCAAAAGAGAATTCTCAGTAATGTAAATAGAGTTTAATGTTTAGTTAGCTCTTTTACTTGAAAAGTTGTCTCAGTTCATGCTCATCTTCTTTCCTGGAGTGTTGTTAGTTATCTCACTTTAGGCAATATCTTCCAGCCATTCTCAGCCAGAACAAATATTTACAGTTAAGCCCTAAACTCCAGAAAATGGCATTGTATGTGTGCTGGAGGTAGCTGGGGGGTTTAAATGGAAAGACTGACTTTGTCTTAACTTTAGAAACACAAATGGAGCCACCACAATAAATCATTCAAAGACATTCAAATGGATGTTTATTAGGAGAAGCTTACCTCCCTTAAGCTAACTAGAGAGGGTTAAGAGGCTATGGGGGCTGTGATCCCACATAACTAACGGGCACACTTTTCATAGACAGAAGGGCCATGCTTTAGTCATAGTGGTAAATCTGTAGTGACAGACGTTTGTTCTATATTTGTGAATGACCTGATTTGGCATGCATGCAGCTCGTTCTACTGACAATAATGGTAACATGGTGTGAGGGAGAGGGAGGGAAGAAAGGAGAAAGAATTAGAGGAGGAGGCACAGTAGAGGGAGGAGAGAAACCCAGGCAGAGAGAAAGGGAGAAGGGGAAAGGACTATTAAACAGTGGAAGATCAGGAGTATCTAAGGGTGACTCAAACCTGCCTTTAGTAGATCATTATTTGCATTTGGGAGCAATTCTAATTGATTCAGGGAGAATTGCTTTTCTTTCCTCCATGCTCCCTCCTCCTTCTTCTCCCTCATCTCCCCTGCAATCTCTGGGGAAGATAGATATTCAGACAGCTGTGAGCTGGTGCAGGATGCTTCTGCATCAAGGAGTCCCTTGTAATTTGCAGAACTTGCCTGACCAGCCACCCTTTGCTGCTATCCTGCAACCTCTTCAAGTAAGAAGGAAGCTGGGCCAAAGTGATGGAAAAACAAAAAACAAACAAACAAATTAAAAAAAACCACAAAGGCTGTAATAATTAGAAGAGAAGTAATGTTATGCCCTCTGCTACTTCCTCTCCCCTAAAGCCATTCCTCTTTAAAGTAGCAGATATAATCCATGGCAAGAGCAATTAGGACACCCAAGGACACCTCTGCTGAGAGTAAGCTAGGAGTGGTGTGTAGAGCACTGAATGCAGACAGGAATCGTGCGTACTGCTACAGATTTGCCATTTGGCCACAGACAAATCCCCTCCCATCTCTGAGCCTGTTTCCTAACCTGCAAATGAAACAATTCAAAACAAGGTCTCTAGGGACTTTTTAGTATTCAAATTCACAGTTCTCACGGTAAGCATGTAGACATGTAAATAAGTAGCTCTAGTGACACCACCTCAGACATCTTTCCTGATCTGCCTACCCAAAATATTTCCCTGCCCCATCGTCCTTGAACATAGTAGCACTTGTCATCATCTGACACGTCTTGTTGATTTCTTTATGGCCATTTTATTAACTGACTAGGGTGCAAGCTCTGTGCAAATTGGAACACAGCCTGCCTTATTCACCACTTCTTTTTCAGTGAAGAATATACATACTGTTTATATTTTTTATATCCTCATTATAAAAGAAATGTTTGTGGAGTACTGGATGGCTCTACCCAGCAGTATTTCTATGTTGCAATTTTTCAATTTATAAACAACAGAAACATACTGGGGTTACTTACCTCTGTGAGTGGGTACTTACAAGGAATACACAAACAAGCAAGGGGTTGGGAAACTCTTCAAAGCCCACAGGCAGGCTCTTCTGAGAAATGGAGTATGGCTATCACCACTTACCATACAGTTCAAGTTTCACACTCTAACAGCCCCTCTGATGACCAGCATTTACTCTGTTCCCTGTCTGTTCCAATCAAGCCTCCTTGCTCTCTGCTCTGTCTCTGCCATTTCAGTGAGACCATTCACTGTTCCCCATTTCCCTTGTTCTGGGCTGTCCAGCAACACCCAACTTTCTGTGGGGTCTGATATCAAACTAATCCAGAAAGGCTGAACTGGTTTACCTATTAACTATCCAGTACAGAGAACCCCTTTTGGACAAAATTGCCCTGATAACAGCATAAAGGGAGCACATCAGAAGCAACCATATAGCTTTTTTAAAGTATACTTCCTGGGTTCCCACTGATAGGTAATTAATTAGAACCTCCATCTGGTGTTGAATTGGACATCTGGTATTTTGAGAAGTCTCCTCAGACAATTTTTTTGTGCACCACTAGACAAGACATACTGCCAGGTGCCGATTCTCAGCCCACTCATCTTACTGAACCAAAGGGGTTTGCCTAATGAAATGTGAACATGAGTTTGCAACAAAGAAAGTAAAGGTTTATTTAAGCAAATGGCACCAAACTTGCAGTCATAGGTGAGCTGTTGCTCTAAGATTTGGCTTCCTGATGGCTTCTAGAAGATGGGTTGTAGAGAGAGAGAATGATTTATCATGGTGGAGTTAGAGTCATGGTGTCTATTGATTGCATGGCACTAGGGTAGGGGTAGTTGATTGTTGTATCTGGTCCTGATGTCAGCCATGGCATCACTCTGTCTGGTTTTTCAGGGGTGTGGTCACTGGGGTCATTCACTTCTCTGGGTCTGGAGCTGAAACACAACTGAGACCTAGACGTTATCTTTAGTTTGACTAAAACTTTGTCTCTGTGGTCAACAGACCCAAGGTTTTCCCCTAAGATTATTTGATGCTGACCAAGACCTCACTGTCCAGAGGGCTTAATGATTAATGGAGTGGATGTGTAAGGGAGAAAGACAAGTGAATCAGGGTGCTCCTAAGCCAGACAAGGCCAGTTTGAATCAAAAGGAAAGAAAGAAAAGGTCATTTTAAAAAATTAATTTTCTACTTCCAGACAAGATGGAGGCATAGGTACATATACTGTGCCTCCTCACACAACCAAAAGAAGGACAACTACAATTTAAAAACAAAAAACAACCACAACTGACAGAAAATCAAACTGTATGGAAGTCCAACAACCAAGGAGTTAAAGAAGACACATTCATCCAGACCAGTAGGAGGGGCAGAATTGGGCAGCTGGGGTGGAGAGGGCTCGTGGCAAAGTGGCAGCTGGGGGACCCAACAAGGTGGTAGCTTGTGGAAGGGGGCGAGGTGTTCAAGGTGGCTGGAGGAACTGGGCAGTTCCACATTCACGTGCAGATAAACCAGGTGAAACTGGGTAGTGGGACAGAACACACAACCCAGGGTCACAGCACAGGGAAATAAAGCCTCAAATCACTGATTGAAATCACATGGAGGGGGTTGAGGTGCTGGGAGAAACTCATATCCTCACAGGAGAGTTCATCGGAGAGACCCACTGGGTCCTAGAATGTACACAATCCAACCTCCATAGGAATCAGCATCAGAAGGGCTCAATTTGCTTGTGGGAAGTGGGGGAAGTGACTAAAATCTGGCAAAGAACAGAGAAAGCGCCATTGTTTCCTCTCAGACCCCTTTATAGTGTCACAAACCAGCAACGTGGATTACCTCGCCCAAGGCTCTGCCACTCACTACTTAACAGGTATGTCAAGACAAAAAAAAAAATGCCCCAAATGAAAGAACAGCTCAAAGCTCCAGAAAAAAATACAACTAAGTGACAAAGAGGTAGTCAACCTATCAGATGCACAGTTTAAAACACTGGTAATCCAGATGCTCACAGAAATGGTTGAATGTGGTCACAAGTTAGATGAAAAAATGAAGGCTACACTAAGTGAAATAAAGGAAAATGTACAGAGAACCAAAAATGATGGGAGGGAAACAGACTCAAATCAATGGTGTGGACCAGAAGGGAGAAAGAAACATCCAATCAGAAAAAAATGAAGAAACAAGATTTCAAAAAATGAGGAGAGGCTTAGGAACATCCAGGACATCTTTAAATGTTCCAACATCCAAATTATAAAGGTACCAGAAAGGGAAGAGGAAGAGCAACAAGTAGAAAACTTATTTGAACAAATAATAAAGGAGAACTTCCCCGATCTGGCAAAGGTAATAGACTTCTAGGAAGTCCAGGAAGCTCAGAGAGTCCCAAAGAAGTTGGACCCAAGGAGGAACACACCAAGGCACATCATAATAACATTACCCAAAATAAAAATTAAGCAGAGAATCCTAGAATCAGCAAGAGAAAAGGAGACAGTTACCTACAAAGGAGTGTCAGACTGTCAGCTGATTTCTCAAAAGAAACCTTACAGGCAAGAAGGGTCTAGAAAGAAATATTCCAAGTCATGAAAGGCAAGGACCGACATCCCAGATTGCTCTATCCAGCAAAGCCTTCATTTAGAATGGAAGGGCAGATAAAGTACATCTCAGATAAGGTCAAGTAAAAGGAGTTCATTATCACCAAGGCCTTATTATATGAAATGTTAAAGGGACTTATCTAAGAAAAAGAAGATAAAAAATGTGTACAGTAAAATGACAGCAAACTCACAATTATTAATAACCACACCTAAAACAAAAACAAAAACAAACTAAGCAAACAACTAGAACAGGAACAGAACCACAGAAATGGAGATCACATGGAAGGTTATCAACAGGGGAGTGGGAGGGAGAGAGAGGCAGTAAAGGTACAGAGAATAAGTAGCATAGATAGTGGGTAGAAAATAGTTGGAAGGGTAAGAATAGTATGGGAAATATAGAAGCCAAAGAACTTATATGTATGTTACATGGACATGAACTAAAGTGGAATGTGGGTGGGAAGGGTTGTGCAGGGTGGAGGGGAGTGAAGGGGGGAAAATGGGGTAACTGTAATAGCATAATCAATAAAATATATTTTTTAAAAAATTAAGTTTCTGTATGGTTACAATCTGCTATGCCCATTGAGGGGAAATCCTGGGTACAAAGCATGGCAAACACAGAGAACTTCATAGAATCTTTTCATATACCCTGTCTGCCTTTCCATCAGTCTGTGCATCCTTTCTGCCATATATCTATATACTAACATTCCTAGGTATGATATTTAGATATTAAATTTTGATTCCACTATCCCTTTCCTTTCCCTTTAGAAACACTTATGAGGAATGATTAAGACAAGTTAGAGTGTTTCAAAAAAACTGGAAACAGAAGAAGGTACATTCTAGCTGTGGTAAGAGAACATAAAGCATGTAACTCTGGATTCCATTTTAGAATTAGAATTTAGCTCCTTAAAATAATAATTCTTTATTCTGTATTCTTTCTCAGTCATACTACCTCCAATGCAGTAGTACCAAGAAAGGAATTTATTTTTTTCTGAGTCACATGAGGGAAGCCCACAGAATGACTTATGAAATAAAACTACTATTTATTTATTTTTTTAAAAAAGCCAAGAAAAACAAAGATGAAGGAGGAAGAGGAGAAAAAGAAAAAAAAAACAAGGAAGGGGAGGAAAAGGAAAACAACATCCAATAGGCCAATTTTTATGGCTGACATTAGGAGGTCCTTGGGAAAGAATGAGCTATCAGGAAGTGAGGAAGAGTGGGTAGTAACTTATCCAACATGTTTCCTGATCTCCAATTTGTATGATGTACACAAAACATACAAGATACAGTCTTGTCTTCATTGAGCTGAAAATCCAATAGGGGAAACACATGGAAAGGATCTACACTATTAAATAAGATAATATATATTAAGAATATTTTGAGTGCCAAGACTATTGTATGTTCTCAATAAATGCAAGTTCCTTTTCATCTGAAACAAAGGAGTTGATCAAACACTAACTATTTGTATCAGACTTACCTAACCTTTGGTCCAGCTTCCTTCTCCTTTGCCTACCTCCACTTGATTTTCCAGGTTTCCTTGCAGCTAGGATCAGAAACAAGAAACAAGAGAAGTCTGCTGGTATTTTCTCTACCCTGTTGTACTATGTTGAATAGTATCCCAAAATAATTCATGTCTACATGTAAATGTGACCTTATTTGGAAATAGGATCTTTGCAGATGTTATTAAGTTAAAATGGGGTCCTACTAGGTTAGGATGGGCCCCAAATCTAATATCACTAGTATCCTTATAAGAAGAGGTATAGACACAGAGGAGAGAAGGCCATTTGAAGATGGAGGCAGAGACTGGAGTGATGTATCTACTTCAGAAATGCCAAGGATTGCTGGTAACACCAGAAGCAAGAACAGACGGGAAAGGATTCTTCCCTAGAAACTTCAGAGGGAGGACAGCCCTGCCCACACCTTGATTTTACACATCCAGCCTCCAGACTGTGAGAAAACAAATGGATATTATTTTAAGCCACCCAGTTTGTGGCACTTTTTTATGGCAGCCCTAGAAAACTCCGCTTTCTTCCTTCTAGAATGAGGATAGCTTGTTCTGAGGAATAGCAAACATCTTACAATGACAGAAGCCATATTCTTAAGTAAGGATGGTAGACTAGGAAGACACTAGAAACCTGCTTCCTTGGGGCAAGTACCCCAGACTTTAGATAAATAAATCATAGATGTTTCAGTTATTGTCACTCAACCCTCCTGCTAAGGATGGCACACTTCTGACTAATGCCCTCTGGTGAAGAGGAAATGACTCAAGAGTAACCTGAGTTCATATTTCAGCCATGTTATTATGTAGATGGGTAGCCCCAGGCAAGTCATAAAGACTTTTTAAACTTCATTTTATTCCTCTGTAAATTAGAAACAATAATATCTATTTGAGTTTATATGAGATAGTTTATAAGAGAGCCAGGGGTCATCAACAGGGGCGGGGAAGCTAATTCAAGTTACCAAGACTAGAATCCCAAGGACCAGGATCCTGTCTGTGTTGATTATCAATACATATGCAATATAACGATTGTTTTCCACACCTCTATCCTTGCTGGGAGGATGTCACTTTAATTTTTTTCTTTTTTTTAGCAGTAAGCAGCTCTTGGCAACCCAGGTAAACATACTGAGAACCATACCTGCACTGGGAGTTAATTACAAATTAAATAGCTCTACCACACAGATTACATAAAAAATGGTACTGGGATGAGGGGTTCCACATGCTCTCATCCAATAAAAAAGAGCAGAGGTAATTTTTTCAAGTTCTTTCTGGGACAGTCCCACCCCCAACTTCCTGAACCTTGCTTTTTTGCCCTCAGCATATCCCTCTGATCCCAGAACCCTTCCTTTGGTTATGAGCAAATTTAAGACATGAGCTAGTAGCCTGTGGTGTCTACACTTCTATTCAGAACTAACAGCAGAACAACAAGGATGGAAACTTGTTCCAAAAGGCCATGGGCCCTGACATAATTAAAAGACAAATTTCAGGGGACACCATGGGAACATGCCAAAGCTCCATAGAAATCTGAGTGGCAGCTAGACATTCTCAGAAGAACGGTTCGAACAGACCACATCTTTACCCACTTCCCACTTTGCAGAAAAGCCTCTCCATGAGGAAGCTCAATTGTCTGAAGGGCTAGAGCTTCTCAATATTCACTGCATCAAGATACAGGTCCATGCTTGGCCTGGTGTCCTAGCTGCATTGTGTCTTGTTCCTCTGAGAATTCAATTCAGATCACCTGTTTCTAGACTCAAGTCTAAACATAGCAGGTCCTGGTCTATCTTTTCCTCTCCCTTCCACCCTTTCACACCCTCTCACCACTTTAGAGCTAAGTGAATATGGTTTTCCAAATATAGTTTTGCAGCCAGTGTGTTACGCTTCCTAATGAGTAACAGTAATTGCTTCAGCTATTTTCCAAAATGAAAATCAACCTCTGAAGAGCAGCTGGTTTTTTTGTAATGTTCTGCTCCCTCCAATTGCATCCTCCATTCCTACAAGTCAGTCAAAGCCTAGCCTTGACTGCTTCATCTAGGAGCAGGGCCTGTGGGACCAGGCAGGAAGAATGTGCTGATGGCAGGGAAACTGAATAGGTGGGCTATTGTGTACTTTATTATATTTAAGGAAATAGGGAAGGGGGAAGAGTGTGGAGAAAGACTTGTTTTTACTTTTGATTTCTAAAATATCCTATTATATGCTATGCTTATTGATCTATCTGAAAAGATAACCAGATTTTTGGATGACAGAGCAAAGGCATTTCCACCATCCTTCTTTTTTCAAATGTCACCCCCAAACAACAAAGAGTATACAAAGCAAAAACACAAACCCCATATTCTTTAAGGATAGGAGGTATCTGTAATCTGGAACCATAATATATGAAGATGAAAAACAGATGAAGGAATGGTAAGGCACTTAAAAGATTATGGAAAGTCAAACCTAATGGCCTGAGGGTGATATCATATCAAATCAAGCCGATTCACTCTGCACAATACAGGGGTGTCCAGGAGTTGAGAGATCCATGTGGTGCAGTGGATGGAAGGGAGCGTAGCACTGGAAACAACCCCCTTGGGGAAAGGGTAGTAATACCAGCTACCATTTGTGAAGCACTTGTTGGCATCTGGCCCTTTACACACATTCTCTACTGCTGTCCTCATAATCAGAGCAAAAGGTACTGTTTCTTCCATTTTATAGATGCAAAAGCTGAGACCCAGAGGGATAATTTGTCCCAGATAATAGGAGAAAGATACTAAATCAATGTACAGCTGACCCTTGAGCAATATGAGTTTAACTACATAGAACCATTTACATGCAGAATTTTTTCAGTCGACAATTTGAAATAACTCGCAGACAAATCACTTAGCCTAAAACAGATGACGTAAGCTTATGACATTGATAAATACAGTGCAGTACCGTAAATGTATTTTCTCTTCCTTATGATTTTCTTAATAACATTTTTTCCTTTACCTTATTTTATTTAAAAAATACAGCACATAATACATATTAAGTACAAAATATGTGTTAATCAAGTATTTATGTTATTGGTAAAGCTTCTGGTCAACAGCAAGCTATCAGTAGTTAAGTTTTTTGGGCATTCCAAACCTCTACGTGGATTTTTAACTGTGTGGGCATTGGTGCCCTTATTCCCTGTGTTGTTCAAGGGTCAACTGTATTTTTAGTTACAAAGCCTTGCCCACTAGCCTCTACCACCCCTCTATATGAAACCAACCCATGACTGCCCGCTGACTATGTGGCCAGGTTGTCATATGGCTGGGAGGTCTGTAACAAGTGCTGAGCAGGGCTGATGCTGTCTGGAATCAGGTGTCACTGTTTGGTTGAAGCTGCTTGTTGCTTTGAAAATTCCTAGAGAAACAAAAGTGAAACCACCTCCCCCTTGCCTTCCTGAATGGGATCTAGTCTGGAGGAGCTTTCCTGCTGGGATGGAGGCATACCTAGAAAGTGAATCCTGAGGTCCACAGTAGCTGACGGTCCACCAAACACACTGGCCTATGTCTTAAGAAGGGGAATGGGGTATCAAATGATTTGCTAATCTTTCCCCACACTTGCCTGTTTACTGCTGCCCTGCTACCTGCCCTGCAACACCCAGAACAAGTTCACAACCCACTATTGCTTCCCATTTCTACAGATCACCAACCGCACAAAAATTTGTGTACATCTAGGTCATGAAGAAATAAAGCACCCAGTGTCAAACCTGCAAAATAAAGTCTGCAGTGTTTATTCTGTAGTTTATTTATTATTTCTGTTGATGGCTCAAAAATCATTCATCAGACACTTGATTGGAATCTACTATGTATGTAGTCACCATGTTAGGTGCTTTAGAAGTAAAAAAGATAAAGGGTATCATGCTTGCTCTCAAGAATCTGTAACCAGTCAGAGAGATATAGCATCAGTCCCTGAAAAGGGAGCTGAAAGTATGAGATGTGGGTGATTGAGAGCTAGTGGGGAGATTCTCAACATTAATGAAGTCCTTCTCATTGTCTGTTTGTATCTCTGGCTCTTCCATTAAATTGTGAACTCTTTTTTTTTTGTCACAGGCTTTATTTGTGTTATTTCTGAAACCAGTTGCCAAAAACTACAGCAGTGTTACTGCATAGTGAAGAGTTTTTCTACCCAGATCTGAAGCCCCTCCTTTTAAGCATAGTGTGATTGTTGTCAAGGTCTCCAATTCAATTTCAGCTAAAGAATTAACCATTTAATATCTCCCTGTCACATATGAAGAGTTTCCATATGCACCCTGAATTGAAAACCTGTGGGGTAAGATCCAAATCCTCCAGCTGTTGAGTTCCTTTGATAAGCAGCTCCTCCTAATGTATACTATAACCACACATTGATTCATCCACACATGTGTATAAAGGGGCTCAGAATGAGCCTGGGATGGGTCATCTGGGGTTCAGGCCTGCTGGGACACATCCAGACAACTGAAGTTTATTTGCACAGGGGCTGAGAAGCCACCAGGGAGAGCATTAAGGAAGAAATAAACCAGGCACAGTGAATTTGTCCTAGTAAAAAGTCTTAATCATTCTAGGGAGGGGGCAGTTCTCTCAGTAGTGTGATCTCTGTCACGTAGGTATGTTTCCTGGTCCAATACCCACTGGCCATCTGTTTGTGTCTTATGAGGAGGTGGCAATTGCGGGGCGGGGGGGAGGGTAAATAGAAATGAAAATAGCTGTGTCTTGAAATTCTTAAAATCTTAAGGCTTGAGTGACACTCTTTCTAAACAGAAGAAGGCATTCTTTCTGTCATGTTGCAAGGCATAGGTCCAGCAAGTGCTCATGGTGCTGGGCATGCTGCTGCCTGGGCACTGAGGCTGAGTAGTAGCATGAACTCCATGAGATGCTGTTTGCAATGGAGCAGCCATACCACTCACCTGCTCAGCAGAAAAATGGTGGTGTGGAAACCACCACCAGCACGAGACAACCTTGCCTGGTGGAGCAATAGACATGATGGGCAGCAGCAGGGATTTGGGTGTCCAGCAGGAGCCAAAAGAAGCAACAGGGGAAGTGCAGCAGTATCTGCCAGAGTATAAGTGAGACCATCTACTGGCCTTCCCTGGGGATGGGTGGTGTAGATGTCAGGACTGGGAAGAGGTAGGGGAGGGGTTAGGGAGGGAGTAGTGTGCATGGGACTGCCATTCTGTATTAGGCTGTGACTGAAAGAGCTAGGGACATTTGATCTTATTCCTAATCATGGATTTGAAGGCCCTTGGGGAAGTTTGGATTTCTTTTGTATACTCATATAAACACATAAATGCACAACCTCACATGTATATTCATTTTATTAAAGACATGTACTATGGATGTAAATACTCATATGTACCAAAGCTGTGCTTGTACATGAATTGTAAGTTGTTAAAACAAGGTGGGATGGGTAACAGTTGGGCAATAGGGTCAAAGTGGGTGAGTCTTAGGATCTTGACATTTGGCTGCAACCAGAGAGCTCTGCTTTTACTATTATATACTCTGTGTTTCTGCCTAAGATGTCTTTTAAGAAATGTTATCATGGCCAAAAGGAAAGAAAAAAGAAGGAAGGAAGGAAGGAAGGAAGGAAGGAAGGAAGGAAGGGAGGGAGGGAGGGAGGGAGGGAGGGAGGGAGGGAGGGAGGGAGGGAGGGAGGGAGGGAGGGAGGAAATGTTTGAAAACTCACTTGATATAATCCAACCATATCATTTTACAAATGAGAAAGTGGGGACACAGAGATGCTAAATGACTCACCTGAGGCTGTGAAGACAAAAGTAATGGGTTAAGGGCTCAAGTCTAATATTTTTGTTTTGTTTTATTTTCCAATTACACCATACAGAGAAAGGAAGTATATACACTAAAATAAAGAAGTCTGGATATTGTACAGAACTCTGAGTGCTTCTCAGTTTTAAGTGGTTAGAGGTTTGAGAACTGGCTTATTAGATCTTTGATTTTTTTATTTATAATTTTATAGCAAAAAATAATAGCTATGGGAGACAGTAATATAGATTAAATTAATACACTTATATGAAATAACAACAGTTAATACAATTTTAGATTAAACTTTAAAGTCTACTAGACATGTATTCATCAGAATTGTAGGACAAAATGAGATTATTTTGTTTTAGAATGAGCTTTGAAAAACATTGGCTCAACTTTCTAAGTGCAGGATACACAAAAAAAGTTGACAAGAAAGTATGCAAGTTCATGAGTAAATATTAAGAGAATAGAATTATTCACTGAAGAAGGAAAAGCAAGAGAGGCTAACCATTTTCAGGAATGTAAAGAGTGTCTTGACTAAGCTGAATTATTGTCCACCAAAAGGAGGACAGAATAAGGGCAGACCTGTGGAAACACCATGAGAGATCGAGGTGGTCGAGTCAGTAGAAATGAGATGCTGATGCATACCTGGTTCTCTATACTTTGCAGAGTTGTAAAGCTAAGAGGTAGATGTTAAGTGATCAGTCCAGGGAAATAATGGTGGCTAGATGACTGACTCCTGGTCTCTGTTATTATTTCAGAAAATATCAAGTGTCACCACGTGGTGAAAGCTAAAGGTAATTCACCAAGGAGGCATATGGGTAGGAAGGAAGAGGCTAGGGGCACCACTTTCCATATGTATGCTAAGATGATCACTCAGAATGCCACTCACTCTGCAGGGCTGGCTCCCTGATCAAGTCTGAGTGTTCTTCCGTACTCTGCCCCTGCCTCTTCTATTATTCAATTAGAGATTCCCAGCTGCCAAAGGGTCCTGTGACTAAAGTCCATGACATTAGAAATAAGGCAAAGCACTAAAAAAAACAAATAAACAACTCTGAGACTTCTACTCAAGATGGCAGAGCAGGGGGTAAATGCTGTGCTTGCCTCCTATAACCACACCAAAATTACAACTAAATTATAGAAAACTGCCCTTAAGGACCACTTGAAGAGTAGGTGAGCAGAACTCCAATAACTAAAGATATAAATAAGAAGCCATGTCAAGAATGGTTGGAGGGACAGAGACATAAAACATTCTGGTCACACGCCGACTTGTGGTAGTTAAGAATCGGGAGGGATATCTCATGTGGAGCTCCCCATTGAGGAACAAGGGGACCCAGCCCCACATTGGGCTCCCCAACCCAGAGCACCAGTGCCAGGAAGAGGAATCCCCACAACAGGGGCTGTGAAAATCAGCAGGAACTCACTCGGGGTGAAATGGAGAGCTGCTGTAGTCCCATGCATCTGCTTAAAGGGCTCAAGCATAGATTCACTTGCTCACACTTTCCCTGCGCTCCAGAGAAGGGACAGCAGCTGGAAAAGGGACATTGGGGAAGGAACCAGATTTTCTGGCCTCTGGGCAAGGGCTGGAAAAAATAGCTTTCTCTGGGACTAAAATGCTGATGGGTGTCATTGTTCATTTGTTGAGCCCTCCCTCTATTCATGTGATAGGTGCCATTGTTTCTTTGCTGAGCCTATCTCCCCCATAGCCTACAGGCACAGTTGGACACCAAATCTGTGTCTCCATTAACCTGAATAACTCATCTCTTGCCCCACCCACGTGATGCTCTGAGATTCTGTCCCACCTAAGTCACACACCCAACCTGGTGTCCTGAACCTGGTGAAGAAAGAAGACACACAAGTCAAGGAAGTGTGGAGAATCCCCAAAAAGATGAACCCAAAGAGGCCCACATCAAAACACATCATAATTACAATGCTAAAGGTTAAAGACAGAGAGAATCTTAAAAGAAGCAAAAGAAAAGCAGTTAGTTTTCTACAAAGGAACTTCGAAAAGGCTGTCAGCTGATTTCTCCACAGGAACATTGCAGGCCAGAAGGGAGTGGCACAAAATATTAAGTGATGAAAACCCAGGACCTACAATCAAGATTGTTCTACCCAATAAGGTGGTCATTTAGGATCAAAAGGGTGATAAAGGGCTTCCCAGATAAGAAAAAGCTGAAGGAGTTCATCACCACCAAACCAGTATTACATGAAATGTTAAAGGGTCTTCTTAACAAAAAGAAAATAAATATGAATAAGAAAATATAATAAAGAAAAAATTCTCACAACAGCAGACATATAATAAAAGAAGTAGATCATCCCTCACTAGAGTAGTACAAAGGTTAAAAAGCAAGAGTAGGAAGATTATGTGTAATTATAACAGCAAATTAAGGGACATACACATTCTCACATACAAGAAGTAAAAAATAATGACAAAAACCCAAATGTGGTGGGGGTGAGTGAAAAATGGTAGGGATTTTAGAATGTGTTCAAACTTAAGTGACCATCATCTTAAAATGAATTGTTATAAACATAGCTTGGAATATATGTAACACGTGGTAACCACAAAACAAAAATCTATAAGAGATGCACAAAAATAAAGACAAGGGATTTCAAACACAGCACTGCAGAGAGTCACCAACATACAAGAGAAGAAAGCAAGATAACAAGAAAGGAACAGAGAACTACAAAAACAATCAAGCAAGTAATAAAAGCAAGGAAGCAAGTAATAAAATATAGTGAAATAACTATATACCTTTCAATAACTACTTTAAATGAATATAGATTACATGCTCAAATCAAAAGATGAATGGATAAAGAGAATGTGCTCAATATGAAACATTACTCAGACATAAAAAAATATAAAATCTTACCCTTTGCAACAACATGGATGGACCTAGAGGGTATGATGCTACGTGAAATGAGTCAGACAAAGACAAATGCTAAGTGAATTCATGTATATGTGAAACCTGAGAAACAAAATAAATGAACAAATAAAATAGAAACAAACTCACAAATACAGAGAACAAACTCTTGGTTCCCAGATGGGGGAAGGGGAGTAGAGGATGTGTGAAAAAGATGAAGACATTAAGAAGTACAAGTTGGCAGTTACAAAATGGTCACCAGGATGTAAACTACAGCATAAGGAATTTAGTCAATAATATTGCAATAACTATATAGGCTGTAATGTGGGTACTAGACTTACCAGGGGGATCACTTCACAAGTTAAATAAATGTCTAATCACTGTACTGTATACCTGAAACTAGTGTAACATTGAATGTCAACTTTACCTAAAAAATTTTTGATTAAAAACTTAAAAAATAAATAGACTTTGGATATCCAACTTATTTCACTTAGCATAATATCTATTTCACTTAGCATAATATCTCATGCTAACTGAAATAAGTCAGAGAAAAATACTGTATGATTTCACTCACATGTGGAATCTGAAAAATGAAATAGACAAACAAAATAAAATAGCAACAAACTCATACATAGAGACAAATTGATGGTTGTCAGAGGGAAGGGAATGGGGACTGGGCAGAAAAGGTGAAGGGGAATAACAGGTACAAACTGCCAGTTATAAAATAAGTCACAGGGATGTAGTGAACAGCACAGGGAGTAGAGTCAATAATATCATAATAGCTTTGTAGGGTGACAGATGGTCACTAGACTTACCGTGGTTATCATAGGTATATAAATGTCAAATCACTATGTTGTACACCTGAAACTAATCTAATATTGTATGTTTACTATAATTTAAAAACCTAGGGGCTTGGGACAGTGGAAGTCATGGCACCACCTCTGAGGAACTGCATCCCCAGACACCGGTTGTGTGACCTGGAGGAGGGCAGCCCAGGTGGCTGCACCTATATCCAGCATGGCTACATCTTTTTGATGCTTGCTGGCCACATGATGAAGAGTGGTGAGAACATATATTTCCTATTGTGTCTGTGATGAGAGAAACAAAGTCCCAATTACTGCCAGGGTGGAGCATCATAACCTGTAAGGTCTCTAGCATCAGTGCATGCTTGGCCAGTAGCAAAGTACAAAGTACACATCAGTAGCAAAGTACACATCCTGCCTGTGGGGTCCACACCACTTAAGAACTCTTTTTGAGAAACTATCTGCAAGGAAGATGTCTGAGCTACTGAAAAAAACAAGGTTGAAATCTATAAGCATTTTTGTCCAGGTGACATTGTCTTGGCCAAAATGACCTCCCTAGGTGACACACAGCCCAGTTACCTCCTGACCACTGCCAAAAATGCACTAAGGGTGGCGGTGGCCCACAGATACCCCGACGGTTCCCGTCAGCCAGTGTGAGATGTGGTGCCCTATGATCCACAATGAAGAATTGTGGAAAGTGGCCCAAGTGCAGCCTGAATTCTTGCAGACTTGAGCAGCCACATTTTACCCCAAGGAGTGGGTAAGCTGTTTCCAAGAGAACATGTATGAAAGTAACAGTAAGACACCATTGTCCTTATTCAAACACCTGGGGTCAGCCAGCAACCAACCTTAGAAAAGTCTGCCAGAATATACTCTGTAGGTGGAATATTTTCCTTGTGAACCTTTTAGTGGATTCCATTCTCTTGAGTGAGAAATTTCTCTTCCAGAGTTTCCATAAGCAAACTGTATAATGTTGGAAATACCCTGTTCCTTCTGACAGCTATATATTAGCTGTGACAAAGAAAATATTTTTATTTTTTTTAAAACATTTTTATTAAAAGGACTTTATGGTAAAAATAATTAATGAATAAAAAACGTTGGGTTCATCTAATGTCCTAATTTCTTAACAAGCGGCGAGAAACATCTGAAACATGATAGAGTCCTGGACACATTTAATTAGCACAAATGCCACTCCCTGTGTCACCTTTTTGTCTTTCCCATCAGAGAAGCAATTGGAAGTCAGTGAGACAAAAGCAGCTGGAAGTGGATACAGGAAGTGGATACCCCTGAGATAAGGCAGTGATAAGACACATATGTGCAAAATGACTGAGATGGTACTGACAGGAATTCCTAGCATAACCTTAGTACCTGGGCAGTGCCTCTAACAGAAAAACAGGACACAATCGACTATTTGCTTGTCCATCTTCCAAGTTCCCTTTTCCTCTGAGTCCAGGTGTATGGTTCATGTATCACATCTGTGTCTAGCCTTGCAGCCTCAGGTCCCAGTGGTAGCACATATTTGTAACAAGAAAAAAAAATCAGAATCATTATTCACTTTACTTTTAATGGACCCAAAAGAAGTATTAAAATCCTGTAAAATAAAAGAGTTGTTTATGATTGGTGAAAGATTTTCACTCAATTAATGTGAAGATATTGGCATAATTAGAAAGTTAAATCTAAGATTTCAGAAAGGTGCATTTGCAAGATTTCAATTATGAAAACAACCAAACAAGCTGACTCAACAATAAAATTTCAACTCACTAGCTTGCCAGATGCCCTAGGATTCTGGGATGACTTGGTGTCAGGTCTCACATTCACTTTCAGAAAGAAGGAAAAGTGCAGCTGAGACGGCTCCCCATCTCCCTGGGACAGACCCTGACTAATTCTCTTGTTGTTCTCACCTTTTTCAGTACTGGCAAAGTCGTTAGCTGGAAAACTCAGCTTCAGCTGGTGAGGCACTGCCTCGCAAATTCCAAGGATGTAACAAGAGTGGGTATTAATAATTTGCAATGCCTGGTGGTGACTCAGGTCTCTGCAGACCAGCTGTTTAATTTGCAGCCAAGTCCCATTTCTCTGACTGCGCCCTGGTCTCACACGTCCCATCCAGGATCTCATGCTTCTTCAGGGCTGGTAGACATGCCTCTGTCTTCACACCTCTGGAAGTATGAGACACCCAGGGGGCAGCACCAGCCCCTTTGAGCTGTAAGTTGTTGAATCAGCCTGCTTTGACTGATTTTCTGTCTCAAGTTCACTGTTGAGAGCAGCTGTGCCCCAAATAACTCAGGCTGGGAGAATGACAACTTATACAGATTTACTCAGAAAAGTCACCAGATAGCATCCACAAGTTCTCCCACTTTGGTGTGTGGAAAGGGCTTAAGAGGCATTTTGCACATCTCTAAGTTTGGAGGGTCTGGTTAATCACAGCAATTTTCGATGACTTTTTAAAAATGACATTTTAGAGAGTGACCTGAGCAGTCTTTTGACTGATTATTAATGTGAAATGAAAAGAGAGAAAATGGTGATGAGATCTTGGGTTAAAGATGGAACAGAAATTGTGACAGTGAACAAAAGAATTGTAATAGTACAAAAAATTTTTAAGCTGCCAAAATAAGGAAAAAAATTAAGTTACTAAATAAGGAAGAATGCTGGTTACTAAAATTTATTTAAAAGCTAATTAAAACTTTACTCCCTTCAAATGTGACTTTTTACCCTAGTATGCAGCAAACTCTGTTTGAACTGTTTTTTTCCTCTCTCTCAGTAAGGGTTTCCCATCTTCCCTATATCTCTTCTCTTTTCCCAAAGTCCTCAAATAGCCTGAGCTCACGTCACTGCTCAGCCTAGGCTTCCTGCCCCATTCCTTTTCTCACCTCCTTACTGAATTCTATTCCACTAGAAATGTCCTTTCTAACAAACATCACTCTAGCCAGTCTTGGTTTCTCTCACTTCTGCCCCACATTCTGATTCTGCAAAGAGTTGTAAACCAGAAGAGCAGCACAGAATCCTTTTGGACAGAAGGAAAAGGAATCAGATTATGAATAATTGTTGATTAATTTTTTTCTGTCACACATGAAAAGGCTTAGTATAGTGCCTGGTCCATAGTAAAGGAGATGATCCATTTAAAAATACCTTAATGTTAGCTGACAGACACATCGAATCAATCTGCAGCATCTCCCCAGATATGCCAGCCATCAATGTCATCATTACTGAAACCCTCTCCACTGACATAGATATTCTTCAGTTGTCTCCTTTTTTCTTTCTTTCCTCCCTCCTTCCCTCTTTTTTAACTTATTGTCATTGTCTTGATCCTTTCAGACTTCTACAATAACTACCATAGACTAGGTGGCTTTTAATCAACAGAAATTTTTGTCACAGCTCTGGAGACTGGGAAGTCCAACATCAAGGCACCAACAGTTTCCTTGTCTGTAAGAGCCCACATCCTGGTTCATGAACAGCAGTCTTTTCACTGTGTCCTCATGTGATGGATGAGGTGAGCAAGCTCTCTGAAGTCTCTTTCACAAGGGCACTAATCTCATTCATATGGGTTCCATCCTTATGACCTAATTGCCTCCTAAAAGCCCCATCTCCTAATATCAACACTTTGGGGTTAGGATTTCAACATGCAGATTCTGGGAGAACAAAAACAATCAGTCTATAGAAATCATTTACAAGGACACTCAAGGATAAAGATGTTGGATGAAGGTAGGGTTTCTAGATGGTGTGATTTGTCTGATTCTTCTTAAAAAATAGTGATAAGTTGGGCTTCTTCAAATGTGAGGAAGGGAAATAGTGTTTTATACTGATCACATGCATACCAAGTCTCATCCTGGGACCTAAAGAAGCATGAACTCTCTCACACCTTACAATGACCATGTGAGGTATGTATGTAGTTACAATGGAGTTGCATGGTGCATACCTCTGACTTATTCAACCTAAACAAATTCAACTGTGTATACTTCACAGAGAGAGAGGAATACAGGAGGAAGAGACAGAGAATAAATTTAATATAGTTGGTACAAACAATTTTGCTCCCAATTCCACTCAGTAAACTTAGGCCCCAGAGTGCACAGGAGTCGTGAGCTCCCTCAAATTGTCTCTGCTTCTGTGGTGCCTCCCCTCACACTGGCATCTTCCGGCACCAAAAATGATTCTGGTGATTAAATTTACAACAGTTTGTTTTTCATCCAAAATGATCCATAAACTGAGGCCAAGAATTTCATCTGTTTTACTGTTGGAGAAAAATCTGGCTATGTTAGATTGTCTGAGACAAAATTTGGAAGAGAAACTTTACAGGCATTTTGAAGCAATATCCAGAATAAATTTTGGTATGTACTATATTCTGCCTCATGTGTTTAGTTTTGTCTCAATTGTGAGACTCTATCTCCACTTTACAGATGAGAAAATTGAGGTTTAGAGAAGGTAAATAACTTGCCTCAAGCCAGACATCTGAGGCCGAGATAAAATCTGAGCCTAGTCAGTCTTGGTTCTGAAGCACATGCTTCTCTGACTCTGCCCAAATCCAGCTAGGTTCTCTCCTTGAATCTGTTTCAAATGGTCATCTCCTGGCTCTCTGCATCATCTCTCTTTTCCCTTGCCTCTAAAGTCTCAGTTCAGAACAATTTTTTCAATCACCAGGGACCTAGGTGGATGTTCAGCAAACCCACACAGGTACTGCCATGCTGGTTATGTTGGGCTGCCATTTATTCTATGACTGCATTGCCATTCCAATTTTCCAGACACCCATCCTAGTACCCAGTCCTCACTGACTGTTTTCTATTTTGAATATTACTCTGGCCATATACCTCTTACTAGACTATAGAGGGATTCATATATGAGCAACTAATAGTCTAAGCAATTTTACAATGTTTTCGCCACATGAGTCATTGGCAGTCACTGACATCTTTGTTTTCCAGAGCCAAGAATTGAGGTCCAAAGACCATGCCTTGTCCAAAGCCATAGGAGGTCAGGTAAGGTGGAATTCTCCTGACTTTATCATCTCATGCTGGCTCTTGTGCACAGCCAGGCAGTACCCACAGCCAGCTGCCTCAGTCTTTGCTGAGAATTTAGGGTGACAACTGATGAAACTTTCTTCATGAGAATGACCAGTCACAGGTGAGTCCTGTGAGAACAAATAAGAATTTTATGGTCTTCATTCAGAAATATGTACATAGTAATAAGGCCACGTTAGGGTCCAGAGTCACTGATGGCACCAGGACCCTTTGGGGGCCAAGTATCTGCCTTCTTTTGATCCATCCTACTGCCCTTGCTAATTACGCTGGCATGTGGGTGCCAAACCCTTCAATGGCAGAAGGACTTCCCAGAGAGGAGCAAGGTCGCCTGCTTTCATGTCTGATGTCACCCTGGAGGATATTAAAACTGACTTAAGATGGTGTTGAAAAATGTTTTCCTTTCCAGTATGCTAACAAGAACAAGATCATATCAATGCATGTGCATCGTGGCAGGATTTTTCTTGGCTGAATCTTTTAATGAGCTGCTCCGTAATGAGGGCTCGGTCTGCACACAGTGTCTGTGTGCTAGTCAAAGTTTAAAGACCTTTATTTCCCCCTCCTCTCACCCTCCTCTAAGCCTTGGCTTTAATTCTTTTAAACAGTAACATTAATTGGCTGTTAAGTAAAACAGGAGAGAACACAATAGATTTATGATATTTTGAGAAGCTCTACCAGTTCTCAGGCATTCAGAGAAACAGGCTTGGCTTTATGAGGTAATTATGATTTACTGTTTTCTCTCGCCCTGTTGAGTCTGTGGCCTGCCTCTAAAATGGATCTGGGATGAATGTCAAAGTCAGGATTTACAGTCAAATCTTTTCAACATATAAAACACAAGAGAAGTTTATTGTTTTATTTTTTCCTAAGCAATATTTTCATCCGCATTTCTGTGCTGTTAGGTTTTGTAGGGTTTGCCACAACCCGCACCACCCCCCACCCCCGGTTCTTGAAATGACACCTATAAATTACTTCTCCTGATAAGGCTGCTGCATCATCAAAAAGTGATTGTTTTTGCAAGCAATCACAGGACAGCATGTCAATTTAAATAATTTCTGTCTTTTCCTTTCATTTCTTTTCCTCCTCTCACCCTTTACAGGAGAACTGCTATCCTCTCAGGCTTTCTATCCTTTCAGAAATGAGAAACAACCGACGAAGTGTGATGAGCTTTAGAAGTAAGAGATCTCTATACTTCTTTTTCTGGATCTCTTTTTTCCTGGTCTCTCTTTGAAATGAGAAATGTGTTCAGTGTTTGCCTTCAGGGAGAGCGGACCCAGGGGATCTCCAGGCTCCAAGGGGTTCAGGCTTGGCTCCCTACTAAACTAACATGAGACCTTAGGCAGTTACTTTTCCTCTGGAAGCCTCCCTTCTCTCTCTTAATTTATAAAATAAGACAGAAGATGGTTCCTAAGGCCTCTTCCTACTCTAAAATATTAATATTACCTGTATAGGGCCCAATGTGAACATATTAGGTCACCTTGGTGTTTGCTGTTGAAGGGGAGATGCCATTCCCAAAATGTGCCACTTTGGCATAAGAATTAAGTGGGAGGCATTTCCGTTCCTCCCAAAGGAACTTGGTTGTCATAACCCCCTTGCTGGGAGCGATTCTAATCTTCTCTTCTGGAAGATGAGAAGTGTGTACCACACCCAGATAGACATGGCCCCAAAGCTATCATATATCCCATCTATTTTCCTAAAGGTCCATTTACGTTTCCAAAAAGTCATTTGTTTTCTCACAATTTCCCACTTTCTCTCCCCTTCTCCTGTTAAAATAGCATATAACCTCCAAATTCAAAGCACTTTTTTGAGTCACATTTTTCTGTAAACTCCCACATATGTATGTGAATGAAAATCCATCTTTCCTATTGTTGATCTGTCTTTCATTGGTTTTATTGGCAGGACCCTAATAACAGAACACAAGAGGGTAGATAAAAACAGGTTTTTTTTCCCTGAAATTTGTGTGTACACGCGTGCATGTGCATGTGTGTATGTAGAGGTTACAGAGGTGGGAAAGGGGATTATGCCAGGAATAGTATTTTTCTTTAAAAAATAAATCTTATGAGGAAGCTTAGTGACAGAAGGCTCATTCACCATGGTTGTTATCTCCATCGGGAATCTCTCCACAGCATCCTTGCAAGTGTAGTCCTTCCCAAGGTAAGGGTGGAAGCATGACATGCACTAGTTTGGTTTTTGGTCGGGTAGAGGTTTGGGAGAGGGACAGAAGGGATAGATGCCAATTCAAGGCCAGCAGTTTTTCAGTATGGGCTTAGACCGCAGCTATTTAATTACAAAGGATTTTTTTTTGCTTTGCTTTGCTTTATTTTGTTTTCTATCTCACTGAACAATTCTCAGTGGTTGTTCCTGGCAAGTTGGGAGGAGGACAGTTGTACCTCTGACATATTCCATGGATGGCTTCATGAGGGAGACCATTCAGTGACTCAGACAAGTCTAGAAATAGCCCCAAACATTTGATTAGATTGCACATTCTGTGCAATATATTATGTATTATACACAGTGCCATCGACTGTGTAATGTACCTAAGTGTCATCATATATTATATACAGCTTTGTAATATGACATAGTTTATTGCAGCTACAATTTATTGAATATTAACTATGTGCCAGGCACGCTATTAAGCATTTTTCTTATGTTTTCTCATTTAGTTTAGATGATGTAGTTTACATAAATGATAATTCCAAATAACATTTAGTGTTAATAATTTCTTCGAAGCCTTCTCCTGTCTTGACGACAAAGAAGTTAAGACATGTGGAAAAGAGCCCAACAACAAGGATGTCCCCACAAATACATGAGAATACTGAAATAGGAATCATTAGATGCCCTAACCCTTCCTCCCTCCAGCCCACCCCCCAACCAAATTCACACACACCCACATCTTTAAAGGTCTAGTACAGAATAATTCAAGGGTCCCATTATATTCTAAAATCTTCCTAGCTGGGGTAATTGGCTTTGGGATCTCCCTTATTCCCATGACTTTCTCATATGCCAATATCTCTAACACATAGATAATTTATGAAAACAGAATAGACACTTTTTAATAATTAAATGATAGATTATAGGAGCTTAAAAAAAGCTGTAAGAGCTTGGAAAAGGAATGGAGACTAAGATGGTTAGTCACCCACCTATTTATTTGGAACAACTCAAAAAGACTCTTCATCTTATACCCCATTACTCACGACTGGAGGCCCCTCATAGTTTGCTTTGTCTGCTAGCCAGGGTCTTTTCCAGCAGGCATTTGGGAGTCGCAGTCATTCGGAAGGAGAACCAGATGCCTGCCCCAGTCTCAATCACCCACCATCACCCACTCCATTCTCTCCAAATTGCAGTGCAAACAATAACACAGGTACAATTAGCCAAGGCACTAATTATGGAGCGCAAATGTGTAAAAGATATAGAATGATAAATGGCAAATGCAGAACATGTTGTGTCATATCAAGTAATCTCTCTGGCTGCTGAGTCCAGGAACAAAGGGAGAATTGTGCCCTGTTTGTCTAACATGCTCTATATCACAAATTGGAAATCCTTCCTAATTAAGATATTGTTGAATGTCCTTTGTTAGCAGATTTTAACAATGTTAATTAGGAGGTTAGAGTGATCATTGTTCATCTAGCAAACAATTAGGGTGATTTGCACTAGCTTTGGAGAGACTTTGGAGCAAACCAGAAGTTTCCTTTCTGCATGGTGGGAAGCAGTGGCTGGAAGGAGGAAGCAAGTCCTGGGAGAAAGGGCAACATTACTCTTAACATTTCTAGTCTGCATGCCAAAGCAAAGCGTGAAGAAATGTTAGCTATGGGTCTGGCAGCTGTTAGAAAGCAGTGTTGGCCTTGACCTTGTGGAGAAACAGTATTTGTAGATGTAAAGTCTATCTCCACCATAGTTCTGGTTTTGATCATTCAAGAGAGTGTGGTCAGAGAAAGCAAAGTTGTCAGGTCTTTTACTCATCTGGTCAAATAAGGGTGTAGATGGGGTTCAGGTCATGCTATCTCAAATTGTGGCACCTTGGCATATGGAATATTTTAAACTGAAGGAGTTCCAGGAAACAACAGAGGTGGAAAGGTCACTCTGACCTTCTCACGCCTTTCTGCCCTGAAACAGGGATTCCTGTGTGAGAAGTGCCCTTCCCATACCCAGAAGAAAAGATCATCCTGGTCTTCAAGAGGGTCACTGAGAAGAATCCAGGCACACAGGCCTCGCTAGCCCTCCCCCAGGTGACTGCACTGACCTCATCACACTTCCTATCACATCAGTCCTATCACACTTCCCCACGCAGCAGACCTCACACAACAGCACTCAGATCTGTTTCTTGACGTTTCCATTTCCTTATGAAAATTTATATAAATAATATTCTATACTTTTCTCCTATTAATTTCTCTTTGCCAGTTTAATTCATAGGCCCAGCCAAGAACCCTCAGAGAGTGAAGAAAACTTTTGCCTCCCCTACAGTGTCTTCCTAAAGAAAGATAAAGAAGGCCCTATCATCATTTATCAGAGTTTTCTATTATTTTAGTGCCAGGTAAGTCTGCACTCCTCTGCTATAGTCCCCAACTCCTTCCACCTTTGCGTCCCTAACATATATTTATATAAAACAGTTGGCATGTTTCTCCCTTTTCTTTTGAAGGACAGCAGAACATGCCACCCCAATGACTGAAAATTCAGGGCACACCACCCCTGAATGTACCATTTTGGTATATTGATGATTTTGAGCTATAGACACTTGAGAAAAAGAAAATTCAGGGGAGGCTTTCTCTGAAACCCCCTTATCTGCTTAAAGACAAATCCTCCAAACGGAATCAGTTGTCATAAGTCCCCATTCCTCCTCTCCGCACTGGTTCCAGCAACAGGAAAAGTTGACTCACAATCACAGGAGGGGAGACTGGAGGTCAACACCACACCCAGACAAACTGCCACAAACTATCATACCTCCTACATATTCTTCTCAGGGCCCACTCATCTTCCTAAAAATCATTTCCTCTCCCCTAAGAGACCTACATTCTTCCTCCTCTCTCCTTATTTAGATGGTATTTAAGCCTGAATTCTAAGCCCTTCAGAGAGTTACTCATATTCTCCTGATATCTCCCTTGTGTACCTGAGGTAATCCTCAGGTATATAATAAACTTCTGTTTGTTTGGTTTTTGTTAATAGACTTCTATGTTTTTTTTTGTTGTTGTTGTTAAACTTTTATTACAGGGGTCTCAGCTAGAACTCAGAATGGTAGAGAAAAATTATTTTTTTCTCTTCTACTGTCTTTCCTCTTTTATCACCCCCAGCCTGATAGTGGGGGTGACAGACCTAAAGGAAAAGGAAGGAAGGAAGGAAGGAAGGAAGGAAGGAAGGAAGGAAGGCAGGCCTCTATGTTTTGCTACTCTGACACTGCAAATATGAAAGCAAAGTGTATTTGGAGAGGAGGCAAGGACTGGCTGTTTGAAAATTACCGGAGTACATGAGTTGCTTTCAGAATCTCGTTCTCTCTCAGCAAAGGTGCTTGCAGAGAAGGAGGGCAGGTGTCACAGCAAGAGAGGTATTGGTTGGAAATTGAACACAAAGATACTGAATTCTGTTCTTAGCTTCATCAATGAATTTGTCAATGATACAAACTCATGAAGAGTCACTTAACAAAAAGTCACACCTGCTTGGAGATGGTACCAGGTATTGTAGTGTAGTGATATTCTAACTATGCACACCCAACTCTCAGGGATAAAGCATCTAACAGATTTCTGGCAGCTACTCTGGGCCAAGCATTGTGTTAGATACTTTACATAAATTTAGTCACAGCTAGCACTTAGCTTCAATCTACATGGCCCTGAGGCTCATTTAAGTGGCTCTCAAGTCTCTTTTATCCTTGGGGGACCCCATCTGCTGGGGGGATAAAAAGCCCTTTTATGTTCTATAACCTCACAGACCACCCACCCCAACAATTTGTGCTTTGTCAAAAAACCCTCCATCCAATTAACAGGACACAATTTTGATGAAATACTGATGAAATAAATTATTCATGCATGTCAGAAATCAAATATAGATCAGGACATCTTGTAAACTGTTATGATGCCTATAATTTGCTTTAAAATATTTTAGCATACATAATGTAATACCATGTACGTGTTTGCTTAATTCACAAACTAAGTGTAAGAGTTGCTGTGATAGGAATTTACCTTTTAGGAGTAGAAAGTCAGAGTCCAAACTGGGAAGTTCAACTAGAGCAGTCCCTGCTTATCTGCTGGAGATAGGTTCCAAGACTGCCAGAAGATGCCTGAAACTGTGGGTAGTACTGCACCCTGCACATACTATGTTTTTCCTATACACATAGACCTATGATAAAGTTTAATTTATGAATTAGGCACAGTAAGAGATTAACAATAATTAATAATAAAATAGAACAATTATAACAATATACTGTAATAAAAGTTGTGTGAACATGGGCTCTCTGATAACTGGGACAGCTATTAAATGATGAATGGGTGGGGGGGTGAACAAGTGGAGACACAGGACAGAGGGATGATGATTCACATCCAGGGCAGGATTTCATTGCTCTATTCAGAATGGCCTGCAATTAAAACTTATGAACTGTTTATTTATGGAGTTTTCCATTTTATATTTCCAGACCGTGGTCGACCATGGATAACTGAAAGTTTGGAAGGTGCAGCTCTGAATACAGAGAGACTACTGTAGTACAAAGTCACTCCCATTATCTTATCTTGATCAATACCACTCAGTTTTTGAAACAGCATGGCCGAGGGTGGAAATGGGTCTTCTTTGGTCAAGTTAGTGGCTTGTTAAATCACATACTGGCTGTTCCAAATGGGCTGTCATTGGTAAAATGTGATCGGAGAGTCACGTAATGGTTAAATGCAGGGATGAACTCAGTTTTCTGTCCCTTGGCACTGGCATGTATACAGATTCACGTGTGCCTTTGTTCTTCTGGCCTGCCAGGTCTGTTCGTTCCCCATTAATTTATCTAGGGCCTGACACAGAGCAGGTGATCAACACACATCCCTTGAATGAATCATGAAAACTGCTCTTTCCCAACTGGGGAAAGTTCATCTAGGGTAGGAAACCTGTCCACCTTTTACAAGATCCAATGAGAAAACTTGACAGGCGTATATTTTACTTTTCAAATTTCTAGACAGGGCTTTCATGAGTTGTTATGTGTTGTAGTTTGAACTCTTCAAAAACACCAGAAACCATGCACTTCCATTTAGAATTCTTGGTCATCTTAAGCTGGTCAATTTTACTAGCTGTCTTTATCCAGGAGCAGCAAAGGAGACCATAAACTCATCCAAATTTAGGCACACAATACACAAAGGGAGTGGAGAGAATATTCAGGCTATGAAATTCTGATGGCTCATTACCATAACAAAGGTTGTAACAACTTGGACAGGAAACTGAACAAAAGGCATCTGTCCACCATTCTATATGCAATTCTAGGATTGTATTTGTAATCTCTCTTTGCAGGAGAAAGAGACTGCCAGTAAAAGGCTGAAGCACAATAGGAAGGGAGAATCCACAATGCTGAGAGAGACCAAAGGGATCAGTGAATGTGCTCACATACAAGTCCGCTATGTATGTCTATCTTCCCCGTGTATGCACACATTTGACAAAACTAAATTATTGTCATGGGTAAGAGTTTAACATTATTGACCTGTAAAATGGCTTTTAAAAATATATGCAGCATGGCTGGAATGCCAATTTGAAGTGAAGAAGCATTTCAGGAAAATGAATAGGCTGAGCGGCAGTATTTTCATGGAGCAGAGCAAGCCTGTTTAATTTGTTACCGCAGAGCCTGAGAGTAAGCTAACATTGTAACCTGCTAAGGAAGGCACCATGAACATGATTAATAATGCAGATGGGGGAGTCTCAAGAGTTATTGTGCTCTGCAGGTTTTGGTGTCAGGGAAGCATTAATTGTTCCATAAGTCACCAACAATTTTGTTTAACAAGTGATACAAATAGAACAAGTCAGCCTGCTGTTCTTTGGGGCCCTCCTTTGCCTGCTAAACTCTGTACATTTGGAGTCATTGCCATTTGATTTCCTTTTGTTAGCTATCTAGTCGGTAACTTTTGTTGGGAAGTGTGTGGTGGCAGAGACCATTCAAAAAAGGCTCACTGTCCCTGAAGTTCCGGGAGTAAAGCCACTGCTTTTGTTCCACTGGAAAAGAATAAAACCCACGATCTATTCTATTATCCCACTGCAGACCAGGCTTTTTATTGGTGCTTTGGCATAAGTATTTAAAAGGTGTGCAAGGACAACTTAGAAGTAAGGCATCATAGCACAGAAGTGACTTCACCTCCAACTTAATCTTGCCTTGAAATTTTTCTGTGTGCTGTGACTGCTCCTAACTCACAGGAAATGTGTGTGGTTGCTGTCAGTGGAGAGCAGACAGGGCCGCTCTTAGATTACAGGGCTACAGTTAATATGCTGCACTAACCATATTCCCTGATGCATTGATCTTCTTCCTTCCACCCCTCTGGCCCCTGACGGACATTAACAAAGTTGGCTCCTAACCACACTTCTCATTCTGCTTCCTTCTGTTTTCATCTTATTAGGTGCACATTAATACAAATGTCAGTTTGTCAATCCCATTTATGCTTATAAAGTGAACAACTGAGGATGAGACAGACAATTAACATTGAACAAATTCAATGCAACAAACATTTATTGGACCTCTGACTATAATTGATCAAAAGTGCTGAGTCATTAACAAAAGCACTTTGGTGCCTTTCACTACAAAGTCAAGGTGATTCTTCCAGTCAGCCACATGGCTGTGTGTTTATATCTGCCAGTGGAGTCTGGGAAGTTTGGTGTTGATGATATCTAGCTGTGAGAATTAAAGAGTCCTGTAGTTCATGTCAGCTCAGGGGAGTGCCAGCCTGCAGTCTCTTTAACTTGCATTAAGACTGACTCTGGAGTTTATATGATCAGAATTGATGGGATGCTATAATATGGATGATTGTGAAGAATATTTCTCTGCTATGAAAGCACTGAATGCATAGATTCCTGAACTGAGGTATTTATTCTATCTCTATTCTTCATTCACCCAGCCTGCCAGTTCTCAAACACTAAGCATCATCAACTCTTTTTATACACATGTAAGAAAGGGAAAAAAAGTATTTTTCTCCTATCCTCCAAGGCTCTCTAGCTGGAACCTTGTAAATTAGACTAACAAAAGACAGATTAATAACAGAAAAGCATACAAATTTATTTAATATAAGTTTTATGTGACACAGCAGCCCTCATAAGGGGATGAAGACCCAAAGAAATGGTTAAACCTGGGTATTTTTATACTAGGTTTGATGAAGAGCAGCTAATTATGGAAGAAACATAATAGGACAAGAGTATGAGCTACAGGTTACAAACTGAGGGAAACAGTAAGGCCTTTCTATTTGGATTATTCTCAGGATGCCTCTATCTTTGGGGATAAAGATGTTCTTTTCCTCCAGGTATAGGGAGGGCACCTATCCCATAAGGGTCTGATGACTTGCCTCAGGGTAGAAGGGAGAGGTCGGAGACTCCTTCTAGCTGCTGTTTCTATGAGCATCAGCTTAAAATGCTCAATATGCCAAGTTGCCATAATTTGGTACAGTGTGTTCTGAACCCCATCTCCCTCTCTCTCTCTCTTTCTCTCTCTCCCTCACATACACACACACACACACACACACACACACACACACACACACACACACATATTAAGAAATCATCTGCTTCTTAAGTCTCTTAGGCTTACCTAAGAGTAAACAATATCTATTTTATAGGAGAATGGTGCATTAATGAAGGGAGATGTACTTAACTTTAAAAAATGTCTGTAGAAAGAATATTCTTCAAAGCCAAAAGGATAGGATTGAGTTAGGTCCTCTTTTCTTGTTATTAATATCCCAGGATTAACAACATTTTTCTTGCAAGCTTAATTCTGGAAATAGAGGATTCAGAGGTGTTTATTAGCATATGAAACCAATATAAGCTGATAAACATGTGCTTTTAAAATATTAGCACTTGTGTTAATTGGTGTATTTTTCTGAAAAGCAGCTTATAAATGAACATCAAAGGACTTTTAAGCATGTGCACACCTATTACCTAGTAATTCCCTTCCTAAAAGTTTATCAGGGGGAAATAACTGGACAAACAGACAAAGATGTGTGACTAAAGACATCAGTGTAGACTTGTTTACAGTAGTGACACACTAGGAAACTCTTTTAATGTCCATCAATAGAGGACTGGTTGAATAAACAATGGCATATTCATGTAATACAATATTATAATTAAAAATGCTGTTATACTGGAAGTATGTATATATTATATTGGAATAATTCACATAGTACAATATGTAAATTCTCTATAGCATGACTTCATTGTTGTAAGCAAAACATTGAAAAATTGTACATAAAAAGTTAATAACAATACTCCTGAAAACCAATGAGTTTAAAAAGAGATTTTTTTAAAATCTTGAAACAAATGAAAGTGGAAATACTACATGTCAAAATTTATGAACTATAACCAAAGCAGTTCTAAGAGCAAAGTTTATAATAATAAATGTTTATGTTAATAAAAAAAGAAAGATCTTAAATAAACAACCTAACTTTATACCTCAAGGAACTGAAAAAAGAAGAACAAACCAGCCCCAAATTAGTAGAAGAAAGAAAATAACAAAGTTCAGAGCAGTAATAAGTGAAGTAAAGAATGGAAAACAAAGAGAAAAGAGCAACAAAACTAAGCATTTATTTTTTGAAAGATAAACAGAATCAACAAATCTTTAGCTGTACTTACCAAGAAAAGAGAGGACTCAAATAAGTAACATTATAAATCAAAGAGGAGATATTACAAATGACATCACAGAAATACAAATGATTCTAAGAGGTTAGTATGAACAATTATATGCTAACAAATTGGAAAACCTAGAAGAAATGGATAATTTTTTAAAAACATACAACCTACCAAGATAGAATCTTGAAGAAATAGAAAATATGAGTAGACCAATAACAAATAAAGAGACTGAATCAGTAGTCAAAAGCTTTTCAACAAAGGAAAGCCCAGGGTCAGACAGCTTTACTGGTAAATTCTACCAAACATTTAAAGGAGAATTAATGCCAATACTTCTTCAACTCTTCCAAAAAACTCAAGAAAAGGGGACACTCTCAAATTTGTTTTACATGGCCAGCATTACCCCGATACCAAAGCCAGATAAGGATACTACAAGAAAACTACAGGCCAATATCTCTGATGAATACAGATGCAAAATTCTCAACAAAATACTAGCAAACTGAATTCAACAGCACATTAAAGTGATCGTACACCATGGCCAAATAGGGTTTATCCCTGGGATGCAATGATGGGTCAACATGTGCAAATCAATAAAGGTGATACACCACATTAATAGAATGAAAGATAAAAATCAGATGATTATCTCAATAGAAGCAGAAAAAGTATTTGACAAAATTTGAAATCCTTTCATATAAAAACTTTCAACATAGTGAGTGTAGGAGGGACACACCTCAATGTAAGAAAATACCATATACAACAAGCCCATTGCTAACATCAGTGGTCAAAGACTGAAAGGTTTCCCCATAAGATCAGGAATAAGACAGAGGTGCCCACTCTTACCACTGCTATTCAACCTACTACTAGAAGTCCTAGCCAGAGCAATGAGGCAAAATAAATAAGTAACAGAAAGGAAGAAGTACAATTATCTTTGCTTGCAGGTAATATAATCTTATACACAGAAAATCCTAAACACTTCACCAAAATACTGTTGGAACTAATATTTAAATTCAGTTAAGTTGCAGGATACAAAATCAATATACAAAAAATGCAGTTGCATTTTATACACTAAAAATAACTGTTTGAAAAATGAAATAAAGAAAGTAATTCCATTTATAATAGCAATAAAATACTTTGGAATAAGTTTAAACCAGGAGGTGAAAGGTCCATACACTGAAAACTGTAAGACACACATAAACGGAAAGATCATTTGCATAAGAAATTGTGACGCTCTAGGGAAAGTACTTACTTCAGTGAACAGATTGTTGCAGAAGTGGCATTGGTTGATGGAACAGCAATATACCCTGCTCCATCCATGCATTTGAGGAGAGATCGGCTGCCTGGCTACATGTACTTGGTGGTCTGGCTATTGAACATGGTTAATGGGACCAAATGAGAGCTGACTCTGACTGATGCCAACTGGCTTTCAACAATAAAAACTTTGGTGCCAGCAAGGCCTATGGTTTCTTCACTGGTAGTGTAGATCAAGAGACATCCTTAATGTGCCTTCTGTGCATGGCTGCCTCCCATCAGCCCTTGGGAAAGGACACAAAAGCTTTTAAAGCTAGCCTTAGCTCCACCCTTCTTAGAAGAGAGAGCTGTGAGAGCCAGAAGTGTGATCAGCCTAGTAAGCACTCACCAAGCAGAAGAAACTGAAGCCTTGTGAGGTTGAAGATGGCATTTTACTCTCCAACACTTCCCCAGCATCTAGCACCATCCGAGTTAACTATTATTGAATAAATGGATGAAAGAATGAATGAATGGGAGCTCCTCAGATTTAAGGGAAGTCAGCACATGTTCAGAAATGAAAATCCAACTTCAGGGGTTGTCAGGTAATGTCATGCAGGGATATAGGTGCAGCTGCTTTAATTAGCACTTACCCTTCTATTCCCAGCCCTGAGTGCCAGACAGCTACAGCCAAGCTGTGTTCACATCCTCACTGTACTACACACATCACCTCAGATGGTCACTGGCTTCTACCCACCTGAGTCGCTCTCTTTACAAACCACAGGTAAAGAAATCGAGGAAATCATTAGCAATAAAATAATAGCAGGCTTTTCTATAGTTTAGTTTCCTTTTATTAAGAAGTAGTTGAGGAATGTATAAAAGTTGGTGAGGAGGATTGAAGCAGATGCAATAAATACTGTGTGTGTGCACAAGCACACGTGTTCTTAAATAAGATCATTTAAGAAATGGCAAATGGTAAAGGGGGAAATACACATTTTTAATAGATTCTCCAATAAGCAAAAGCAACCATGAGATAAAACTAATGTGTGCTCATCTGTTCCTCTACTGTCCTGCCTGGTGTCTTCCCAATCCACTGTCTGCAAAAAGCCCTTGAGAAATACTCTATTTAACAAAACATGCAAATCTGACTTTGCTGGAAAGGCAATTTCCTTTATGAGTCTCCTAACTGTGACCCCCATTTCCCTTGGCCACCCACTTCCCTTTCATTTCTCTTTTGATGCTATATTTCTTCAACTTATTTTCCTCCCCTTCGAGTGTTACAAGATCCTGTGGCTATTATCAATCATGCTCAGATTTTCTAAAATAAAAATAAGGACATAGTCTGAAAGGTGTAGTGCTGCCATGAAGTCTCATGGCACAGTCTGTGGTTGGCTCCTTCAGGCAGTGGAGGGCCAGATGAAGTTAGAATGCACGCAATTTATTATGGTAAGTTGTAAAAGATAAAGGGGAGAGGGGGTAAGTAGTTGGGGAGAGCCTTCACAGTGCAGGTCTGATATTTGTGAAAGAAGACTTAAGAGTTCTACAGGAACCAAGAAATGTGTGTGTTACACTGAGAGAGAAATTTATTTCAAGAAAATGGCCCATACAATATACGATTTGTACTTACAAGTATAAAATCCGTGGGACAGGCTGGCAGGCTAGATACTCAGGTGCAAGAGTTGATGCTTCAGTCTGAGGCAGAATTTCTTCTTTTCTAGGAAACCTATTTTTGCTGTTAAGGCCCTCAACTGATTAGATGAGGCCCATCCACATTATAGAAGATAATCTCCTTTACTTAAAGTAAACTCATTGTAGGTTGTGAACCACATCTACAAAGTACCTTCACAGCACCACCTAGAATAGTGTTTGATTGTGTAACTAGGTACCATGGTCTAGCCAGGTTGTCATCACAAGGGACAAGGAAGGAAGATTGGGTAGGAAGAGTCTCTGTGTAAATGTCAGCTCTGAGAAAGACCCGACTAGCCCAATAGGGACCAGTGAGGCAGAATCCACATTAGGCAAAATCCTAGACCTCTACCATGTTCAGCCATTGACTGGACACTGCTCAGGAAGAACATGGCCTCAACTCAAATATTGTGGCAGGTGCCAAAGGTTCTCAGCTGGAGGCTGTCAACTGACTGCATTCTTGACCACAGAAGAGAAAGGGATCTGGAATATATAATCATTGTACATTTCCATCTTCCATCCTCTTCTCGTAACATATTCTGATGCCTAATTTCTCCCTTTCATGTTGTCCATGAAACAGCATTTACAATCATAGTCTTTGCTTCTTCCTCTTCATTCAATCCCAATGTTTCCTCCAGGTCTCTTCTCCTCTTCTACTCTCTATTTCTCTCCAATTCTCTCCCAGCTTCCTTTTGTTGTTTGTAAAGTCTGCTGTGCCACCTCCCTTTCCTGACCACTCAGGAGGAGTGGGGTTCCTGGACCTGACAGTGTGTGCTCCAGGAGGCTTCTCAGCACCCCTTCTTAGCTGCGGTGAAGAGGGGCAGGCTGGCACCGACCCAAACGCATGCTTAAATAATGGGCACACCAATGCCAGAAAATTAAAACACAGCATGGAATTGCTGAATTCACAATTTTATTGTCACTGATTGCCTGGTGCCTCTGCATATTGAGAAAATCTTCACAGCTTCCTCCATTATCCATGGCTTGGTTAATGTGCAGATAATTCTAGTGGTAAACTTTTTATCCCCCTTCAACCTATTTGTCCCTTCCTTCCCCTCCCAACTAGGCAAAATGGAGAAAAATAAATGTATAATCATTACAAAAAGTGCTTCATATTTCATCTCATTGTTTACCTTTAATAGAATAATAATATTTTATAACTAAAACAGCCTTACAAATCATCTATCCCAGCCTCATTCACACTTTGTAGATAAGGAAAGTGATTTGTTAAAGGTCACATAGGGAAGTTGTGGGAAGGAGACCAGAAGTCTAGTTCTTGACCCCCAGCTCACTGGGTGTTCGTGTCTCCCTTCTGAGGGGTTAAATGAAGAGGTAGACTATATAGATGTCATTGTTTCCCATTTACAGACAAGAAAACTGAGTTTCAGCCCTCCCTGGGAAGGAAAGGGCATAATTAGGTCTCCTGACACATTCATTACTATATCAATATATGATTCTGTCTTTTGCTAATATCAGAGGAGTTAGCTTCATTGTTAGAATTAGAGGTGGAGCCTGATAACTTACATACAGAAATATAGCACTTGTGTAATCTATCATGGAATAACATCTGCCATTTATCTAGTGATTCAGTTTTAAAATCAGCCCATTTTGGTTATTCCAGTTGGTCAACACAATCACTTCAGGAGGTAGTTAGGCCATGTTTCAACAGCTCCATTTTTATGGTTAAGGAAACAAAGGCTCAGAAAGTAAACGATTTGCCCAAATCACTCACTCAGTGAGGAAATCAGGATTGGAAATCTGGATCTTCTGACACGTAGTGCTCTTTCTATCCATTAACTAGCTCATGGCTGCTGGAGGTGTTTGATAGAAAGGTCTTCTGCATGCAAGCATGAAAGGACAGTAACAGCCTGCTTCATAGTTAGCCACTTTCTAGCCTCAATGCCATTGTTCTGGTTCATGCCTCCATCATTTCTACTTCAGTCCTCACAATGGTTTCCTAACTAGCCTCCTTGCCTCCACCCTAGCTGCTCGCCAGTCCACATTCCATGCTGTTACATGCTGTAGCCGAGTGACCTTCCTAAAGCAATCATCCCTGCACTCTCAATATGCATATATTGATAAAGTATATATGCATATACTATTGCTATTATATTAAGTGCAGGTGTAAAACATATACAGAACTAGAAAAATTTTAAATGTGCATTTTAGACAATATGATTAAGGAATCTAATATTCTTATTATTGTGTTTTGGAGAAATTGCTCAAAAGTGCAGGTCTGATTCCTCCCTTGCTAAACATCAACACTGACCTAAGATTAAAACCCAAAATGAATATGAAGTTCTTCAGGATGTGACCCTGCCCTTGTCTCAATTCTAATTTCTGGCTCTTTCTCACTGAATTCCATACTCCAAGCAATATGCAATGCCAGTTTCCCTGCTCCTACTTGTCTATTGGTGGGCTTCCTTCTCTGCCATCATTTCTGCCTGGAACGGGACTCTCCTCCCTCTGCTCTACTCCTTCTCTTGCTCTTTCTGCCAACTAATACCTCCTGGTCCTTCAGGTCTCGAATTAAGTTTAAATTCCTGTGGAAGGCTGTCCTGCGTCCTCTGACTGAGGTCAGGGGCTTCTGGGGGACTTTTGGTAGCACTTGCTGCACTGAAAAGTCACTTTCATTTTCTATTTACTTGCCTTTATTTCCCTGTAGACCCTGAGCTTCTTGAGGGCAAAGCGTGGGGTTTGCCGACCATTTACTCTTCGGTGCTATCAAAATGCCAAGTGTGCACAACTATTTGTTAAAAGAATCAATGAATATCTGCTCTCAGCCCCAGGGTTTCTGTTTAGTGGAAAATACAGAATGACACCAGCCCGCCCATCACATAGTTCTCACAGGGTGTAATATTTTTGACACCAACCTTTTCTTTTAAACTGCCCAGCGGGGACTCTTTCCCTTACCTGGGAATAAAACCCAGATAGTTCATACCCTATGGTGCTATGTTCACTTTTAGGCAATAGAAAAGTCAAATAGTCCTTTTAAGTCTCAATCATGTCTCAAATAATTTAGTAATTAATAGTGTGCAGCCCAGTACACCAAGCCACTTCAGGATTCATGGGAAGATCGTAGGGGAGAAAAAAGTTTTCATCCACCCCATAGGTCCCTGACTGGGTATGAAATTGATCTGACAAAGACAGATTAGCAGGACAAAAGTGTGCAAATTTATTTAATATAAGTTTTACATGACACAGAGACTTCATGAGGGAATGAAGACCCAAAGAAACAGTTAAACCTGCATGTTTTAGGTAGGTTTGGTGAAAAGTGGACAGAGCATGTAAGGTCAGTGCAGTGGAGCTGGGGGACACTTGGCAAGGTCTGTGTGTCCAGATTTTTTCACTGTCCCTGTATACCTGGAGACAAGGCTGATCCTCTCCTTTTAGATTGGGGAGGGCACCTCTCACATGAGGATTTTATGATTTGTTTCAGGGAAGAAAGCTAGGAGAATGGTCACGGTAACCTTCTTGCCTCTGCCATTTCCTCAAATTCCTTCAGTTTAATATGTATCCAGGTGCCATATCCAGGTAATATGTCCTGAACTCCATAAAGATACAACATTTCCTTTTCCACCAACTGTACTGCTTTTCTCTGAGAAGATGGTATGGTTGGCTTTTTACCTTTTGATCAACCTTCTCCCATCCACTGGTTACAAATTCTAAACCTTTTTAGAAAGAAAAGGAAAGGAAGACAGTAAAGTCCTTCATAGACTGCTACTGCCATACAATTATTACCTCAGGACTGTACAGATATTTCAAGTTGACTTTCTCTTGTGGGCACTTTAAAAAAAATTATACTTAATTGATTATACTATCACAGCTGTCCCAATTTTTCTCCCTCTGCCTGCCTCTACCCTGCACCCCTCATTCCCTAAGGCAATTCTTCTACCATTGTTCATGTCCACGGGTCATGCCTATAAGTTCTTTGGCTACTCCATTTCCTGTGCTGTACTTTACATCCCCATGGCTATTCTGTAATTACTTATTTGTACTTCTTAATCCCCTCACCTCTTCACCCATTCCCCACAACCCTTCCCATCTGGCAACCATCAAAACACTCTCTAGATCCATGATTCTGTCTCTGTTCTTGTTTGTTTCTTTTTTAGATTCAATTATTGATAGATATGTGTTTATTGTTATTTTATTGTTTACAGCTTTGATCTTTTTCTTAAATAAGTCCCTTTAACATTTCATTTAATAATACTTGGTGATGACGAACTCCTCTAGTTTTTTTCTTGCCTGGGAAGATCTTTATCTGCCCTTCAATTCTAAATGATAGCTTTGTAGAGTAGAGCACTCTTGGCTGTAGGTCCCTGCTTTCCATGACTTTGAATTTCTTGCCAATCCTTTCTAACTTGCAAAGTTTCTTTTGAGAAATCAGCTGACAGTCTTATGGGAATTTCCCTGTAAGTGATTAACTGCTTTTCTCTGGCTGCATTTAAGATCCTCTCTTTATCTTTAAACTTTGGCATTTTAATTCTGATGTGTCTTGGTTGGGGGCCCCTTTGCATCCATCTTGTTTGGGACTCTCTGTGCTTCCTGCACTGGCATGTCTATTTCCTTCACCAAATTAGGAAATTTTCTTTCATTATTTTTTCAGATAGATTTTCAATTTTTTGCTCTTTCTCTTGTCTTTCTGGTACTCTTATGATGTGAATGTTGGAACCCTTGAAGTTGTCCCAAAGGCTGCTTATACTATCTTCATTTTCTTCTTATTCTGATTGGTTGTTTTTTTTTCCTTATGTTCCAAATCATTGATTTGATTCTTGCTTTCATCCACTCTACTGTTGTTCCCCTGTAAATGTTCTTTATTTTAATTAGTGTATCCTTTGTTTCTAATTGGATCTTTTTTATGCTGTTGAGGTCCTCACTATATTCCTTGAGTATCCTTATAAGCAGTGTTTTGAACTCTGCATCTGATAGGTTGCTTATATCCATTTTGTTTAGTTATTTTCCCATAACTGGCCCCCAATGCCTGATCAGTTAGCCAATGACAGGTTAGATTCCCCAAGGGGAGAACAACCTAAGACAGGCATGATCACATGGGGGTCCCAGGGAATGATTTGGGGGGCCATGGAGGAAGGGGTTGATGGACTCTTGCCCCCTCAGCTTTGACAAAGACTGAGTCCTCATTATGCCTGCAAGAAGTTTCCTAATTTCTTGGCTATCTTGCCTCCTTTGCCTGACTTAATCCTGAAACAATGACAGAGGGCAATGCAGCTCTGTGCTGGAAAGGGCAAGTTTTTTGGGTAATCAGGCCTGAGAAAGAATACATAAACTCCTGTGCAAACTGCTTTGCTAAGAATGCTCTTAATTAAATGATAAGGGTCTGAGCAGAAAATGAGTTTGTTTCCCGAAGTTTTATGGCCCTTTATCTATCTGACCCTGACTTAGAATAAGCCCCCATAGTTCTTTATATGCAATCTATTGTTTGATCCTTACTGCCTGACAATGATTAATGAACTTTACCTGTATTCCTGTGCAAATTAAAAGTCAATAAAAAAACAGTGAAGGTGAGGATTAGCATGCCATCCCCTAGAGAGAGTGGCCAGGCCACTCTGAGGCACCCTCCCCTTCAGAGGGTAGTCGTGCTGTCCCTTTTCCTCCACAGGACTCGGTAGTCTGTGTGAATGTCTCGTATCTCATCCATAACGCCTTGGATACTGTGGGCCAGTGTCCACATCAGTTGCTTGTTTGAAAGGATTTAGGAAGTTGTGAAACATGAGCCAAGACCAGCCATTCATATGGAAAAGTCACAGTTTACCAGTTTGGGTGGGCCTGTATTTGGGTGGGGTGAAGTCTCCAGGGATCTCCAGGGTGGGGCAAACTGTTTTAGCCAGGTTGATGGTGTCTCAGATATTGCACTAGCCTGCCAACTCTGTGGTGGGAGGGTTCAGAGGAGACAATGGCCTTTGCCCACCTTTCTGTCAGAAAGAAAACTATCCACCTGCTCCTGTTTTGATGCCAGACACTTCAGTTCCTCCCTGCATGCCACTGAGGCCTTTCAAACTGCTAACCTAGTGCTGGAGCTCAGAGGGAGTGAATAAGTCTGTGTATGGGTTAAAAGGTATTGCTTAGGACTCCAAAAGTTTCTTCGACTGAATCTCACTGGTTTTTGTAGCTAGAAGTTATGGGGACTGATCTTCCTGGCAATGGAACACTGGGCTGGGTGGCCTGGTGTAGGGCTGGGACTCTTTGCTCCTGAGATATCCCTCCTGAATTTTTATCTAATATGTGTGATTGAGGGACCAGCCTGTTCCATGTCTCTGCCTTTCCTACCAGTCTGGATAGATCACACTTCCATTCAACTTGATTTCTGATGGTTCTGAGTGATGGTTCTTCAATTTTAGTTGTAATTTTGATGTGGTTGTGCAAGAAGGTGAACTGTGCTTACCCTATGCTGCCATCTTGACGGGAAGTTGTGGGCACTTTCATTGTTTGCTCTTCTTGATTCTTAAATGCTCTCAGGATGCTTTCCAAAATAATCCCAGGCCAATATTACCAAACTGGGTGCATCTCAGGTCTCTAGGATGCAAGGAGCCTTGAGCGCAATGACATAGGCCCTCTTCTAGTGACTATAGGTCACTAAAGCTTTTCCAATGATGAATGTGGCATAAATAGTCCACAAGCTCCAAGTTGCAGAGGTTATGTGTCCCATTATCTGAGATGTTTGTTGAAGCCCCTCCCACTGGGTATGAAGGAAAGGTCAGATATCTAGTTACAAGTTCAGTTATAGAAAGGTGGTCCCAAGGGTGAGGACTCTATAGCAAGGGTGTACCTTTGACTCTCCAGATCTTCCACAGGGAATAGGCACAAGTCCTGCACTTGCCCAGGTGCTGGTGATGAAGAGATGAAAAGCAGGAGTTGGATCCCCCAGAGGCTCATCAGGCAGGGGACATAGGTATCTTTAGCACCTTTTTCTACCCCATGATTGTACAATTCCATGAAAAGGAAGAAATTATAACAGGAAAGTTTGAGACCTCAGCCTTGTCAACGTAAGAAACATCCAAATCTGTAAGAATTGTTTTGAATTTTTTTGTGCCAAACTGATGACAATTTCCAGGAAGCAAAGCCTTAATGGATTGAGAAAAATGCTCTGGAAAATGGCAGCTTTGCACCTTATTTTATACATTACAATCAAAAGAGGAGACATAAGGGGGTTACATGAAATCCATTGGTGATAGATTAGGGAGGTGAAGGATGGAAACTGGGATTAGATAAAAAGGTAAGATGATAGACATATACTCCTTTTACATATGTAGGATAGTTAACAGTCAACAATTAATATGATAACAATAAGAATGTGTGGTCTCTGCTCTGGTGCAGTGGTTGTGCCCAAGAGGTCTGGAAAAAGGAAGGTGACGTTCCAAAGGTATACTATCAAAGATGCAAAAAGACAATAGACAAACTCAAATAAGGTAAAGACTAACTTTTGTCAGGGAAGATTTTAGACTAGGATATGACTATCTGCCATAAACTGCTTTAAGTTAGGAAGTTTTAATTTCAGACCATCCTATGTGGTTGCTTTCAGTCTCTGAGTTTGTAAGGCTGCCATGCAGGCCTCCCCTGCACCCGTCAGGTTTAGTTTGTAGTCCTTTTTGTCCACAGTCTGAATTTCCTCTCTTGACTGCTGAAAACATAGGTTAAAAAAGTTAAGAAAGGTGAATGAAGGCCTTCTCTGCCTGGCCTTCTCTAGAACTGGCCTTTCTAAATTGCAGATAATTTCCCTAAATTTCCAAGTCAAGGATTATGATGTGCAGGCTATGATCTGTTTCCCATTTATCAAAGCTCTATCTCTTGCTTATTTAAAAGGTGAAATTTTCCATAGTGATCAGATTGACTTTTAAAAATCCAGTTAATGAGTTTAAAAAATACACAGTCATCTTAAACTGACTGATCTGTCCCCTTAATCTGGCATTTATTATTCCATTCCTCAGAATATGTTGCAGGATAGCAATTTTATGTGGAACCCCTCTAAGACAACCATAGCAAGATGAGACTTCTAGCAGACTTTTAGAGAAAAAAAATTCTTTTCAAGAGCATTGCTTAATAAGCAGTTTTAAAAGACCCAAATGAAGCCATAAAATGAATGCATGTCTCTAACAGTATGTTCATGAGAATATCATCAAAAGGCCTTACTAAAATACTTACAGTCCAGAAATGGGAAAATGAAGGCATTTTCTCCTTGAAAGCAGCAGAGGTTCTATTTTTCAATTTAATGGAATTCCAATACAAAAACACCAAAGAGATGAACCATTTAAATAACAATGCCAGGTCTGACACAAAAATTCACAAAAACAAGGAAATTAGCACTTAAGCTGAAAACTCAGCTCAGGCTATTGAGCCAACAAATGGGAGAAAAAGAGATCTGAGATAAGGCAAAAAACATGTCACTGCAATTACCAGACCAAAGTGTAAAATTCCTGACTTTGATAGTAGTTAGAATTTTCACTCCTTAAGTGTCTTGGAGCTCTAAATGCTATTCCTTTGTGTTCTTTGAGGAGAAGGGTGTGTGTGTGTGTGTGTGTGTGTGTGTGTGTGTGTAAAACTAAATGGCATTTTGGGGCTAAGTGTTCAAGTCCATGAAAAGTGAATAGACCATATGGTCTATTGTAGCATAAGTAATTACAGACTTATTAAAAATACATGTTAATTTTACTCACTGACACTCCATGATAATGGCTTCCCCAGGATCTAATCCATTCTGCTGATTACACTTATCTATTTCTGGTAGAGGAAACTCTTATCCTGAACAAATGGCTTTAGCAAGATTCAAGCTGACCTAGTCCTACACCAAAGATGAAATCACTTCTCAGTGATGTGGACAATTTAAGATTATGTTCTGTTTCCCTTTAAATTCTTATTTCAAGCTAGACGCAGATAAAGCAGAAAATAAGTGTCTGCTCCCCTTAACACCTCAAATTAAAAAGGTAAAAATACAGTAATTTTACAGGGGATAAGATAGAAATTTCCTTGAGTTGTTGCTTCTTTAAAGAATATAATACTCATGTAGGTTAACCAGCCCAAACTAAATCACTGATACTTGAAATTGAGTTTATAAATTTTATCCCAATCTGATTTGGAGAAGCCAGCTTTGACGTGTCTTCCAGCTGCTAATGACCAACTTATTTATCAGTGCTTCTCAAATTCTGATACACTTATGAATCATGATGGGGTGGGTGATGCAGACTGTCATTCAGTAGGTGTGGTGTGGGGCCTGAGATTCTGTATGTTTCTAACAAGCTCCCTGGTGATGCTGATGGTGCTGGTCCAGGCACCAACCTTTGAGTAGCAAGGACTTTGCTGACTGATAAAATGCTCTGGTGTTGGTACATGCATACTCAAGCTTGTGAGTGGACCAAGTGGCTGTATTAGTAGTGTGGGTCCTAAAAAAAATATTACTGCTTTCCCCATCTTCTAAGTTCTGCCTACTGGGCCAATAAACAAATTAACAGAGAGACTAGCAGGAGAAAATCAAAGTTTAATACATGTGCATCAAAGTTTAATACATGTGCATCGGGAATTTGCCAAGATGTGATCATGCTGTGAAAATTCCAAAGAGTGAGGCAACATTAAGTGGTATAGAAGACATTTCTGGACAAAGGAGAAAGGGAGCAGGTGAAAAGGGATCTTAGATTTCAGAAGTGAGAATGGGTGATTTACAGGTAGTCGAAGAAGAACAGGGAATACAGATGGCAGTAAAATCCTGGCTAGGTGACTCAGAAACAACAGGATGCTAACAGGCACCTGCCTGAAGCCCTCTTGTTTACCATATTTGATTCAAATTAGGCTAAGGTAGCACCCTAAGATATCCTCTCTGAAACATGCTTCTCTGTCTGAATCTTTTGGCCAGAAACGGGAGGAGGGCCCAATGTTCTTTCAAGTCTTTTGTTTCCTAATAAACAGCTTAAAATCAATATCCAAAAAAGCAGCTTCAAGGCAGCAGGATTTTGGTCCCTGTAGATTATTAGTTGAATGTAGATTATAACCCAGGCCTTAACTCAAAATATTAAACTTTTCTTAGACTTTCTTTCTTTAACCATTAAAGTCTCTTTAGAGTTGGTCAATTCCACCAGAAGATCCTGCCCATCCGTGAAGTACCATTCAAAATAGAATTGCAGAATGTATTTCTCTCTCACAACCTAGGCATGCCAGTTGATTCAAGATCTTTAAATCACCAAAGCTTTGTTGCCTCCTAGTATGTAAAATTCAAATCAAAGCCATGTTTCTTTTTTACTGGAATTATATTTATTATTTTGATGATGACTGAATAATACATGTTTCTAGTAAAAAAATCAAACAAGAAATAATCTTATGTATATTCTTCCAAAAGCAATTTAAATTTGTATTTCAGCAAAATATGACACATCATGAACATTTGAATTGAATATGAAGCATCAAATATGAACCCTGGAACATCAAGGCTAGTAACATGCATCATGTATTGAGTGCTTTAATGAGCATCTTACTATGTGCTCTGGTAGTATTATGCACTTTACATATTGTAATGGTCAGGTTCCTGGATTCAAGCAAAAGACACTAACTTATTAACTCTGAGCTGAACCAGAATAGTATCAGAAGTTCACTGAACTGAAGACTAGAAAATGAGCCCTGAAAATGGGCAGAAACCAAGAAGGCTGGACAGTGAGGACACAGTTTGGATCTTGTCACAGGATCACTCTGGTTAAGATCCATTCCCAGCTTCACCACTGTTATCAGAACCCCAACAGTTTTCCTTGAGTCCACCCGCTAAGTGCACTGGCCCAAAGAAATGCACAAATACGAGTTTGTAGTATAGAAAGAAAAAAGTCATTTAATATTGAATTGGCCAATTTGGAGGTGGGAGCTTACACTGGTAAAAACCCAACTCCCTGATGTTGTGTAGGTTACAGATTATAGAGGGAAAAATTACAAGACACCATGAGTTAGGGGTTCAGGGTCGTGTTGGGAACAGATTGATGAGAGGTAAGGAAAGGGTAACAAATCGTTTCTTCAGGTCTTGACAACAGCTCTGAGCTCCTTTCCAGCATCCCTCTGTCCTGTCTTATGGGAAAGCAGCCAGGGGTTCATTCCACCTTAGGACTCAGGAGATGTCTTGAGCCTGCCAGAGGTCAGGTCCTGGCTACTGTCTTCTGCTGCCTCTGGGGTTACTAATTATCTGTGGGGAAGGCTAGGCCTCTGAAGGGTGTGTGTGTGTGTGTGTGTGTGTGTGTGTGTGTGTGTTATTTCTAGAGCTAAGATTTAAAGCTAAATTTAATCAAAGTCATAAAGACCCTCAGTTTTACCACCATCAGATTTTGGACCACCAGAAGTGACTTTGCAGCTCTACTCCAGGTAGGAGAACCCAAAGGATGGAATGTTGAATCCAACCTTCTCATCAAAACTCACACAATGAAGGATTCCCATAGGGGAGTCACAAAACAAAACAAAGTCCACCACTTCTCATCTTGTTTAATCCTGACAACAAATGTGATGAGGTTCAGGACATGCTGCCCCAAAATATGGCACCTTGGCATACTGAACACTTGAGGTTGAGGGAATTTGAGAAATGGCAGGCTCAGGAAAAACTTTCTAATCTTCCCTGAAGAAGGTTATAATGTTAGCATAGGTAGCTAGATATTAATAAAGGAGGGCATAGAAGGAATTGGACATCATTAAGCCTAATAGACTAGGGAGCTGAATCAGACACTAAGCCTACTTCACTAGGAAGTTGTTGCAGTCATAGGATCCCCGGAAAATTGCAACATTGACCCACCAAGGGGATTAACACCCCTCTTTCCCCTGTGTAGGGAGGAAGGGTGAGCTTTCCAATCTCCCCAAGGTACAATTGTTCTACTCGCCCAGACTATGGTGGTGGGGTGGTGTGCGGAAGGAATAAAGTATAAAGGGTATATGCCTCATAGAAGCCAACATGGCAACCCCGGAGGCCTGCCTGTCTGGCCTGGAAAGAGGATCAGATTGGATAAGGACACAGAACCCCAGAAGGTCTAGGAAATGAATTGGTTAGGGGAAGGGCACAACACCAGCCCAAAAAGAATTGGGAAGTTGATTGGTTAGTTTGAAAGAATGCCTGGTCCTTCCCAAGCCCAATGTAATATAATTAGCCTAATAAAAGTGAGCTCTCACTCACTGTCACACTCTCACTCACTCTCTGGCCCTGTAACACTTGTTCACTCATGCACTTGCATGTTCTTTCTCTGTCGCAGTCATGCTGTCTGGCAGCCACACAGGCTCCAAGCATGAGCTCTAGGTGTGGCTCCAAGCATAAGCCTGGGTACCGCAATGCAGTGCCAGCCAGAGCACCACTGGGAACAGAGACTGCTACACTAGCTGGACAGAGACAGACAGAGGCTGAACTGGACTAAGTTTTGGCATGGCACAGAATTTATGGACACTGGGCCTGATGAAGACAAGGCTGGACTTTATCCACAATCGGATGGATGGAGATGAGACATCAGGAATCTGGGCCCAGCCTTCCATTTCTATTCCAATAAATCTTACCAGTACATCTCAACCATCTTTTATGTGTGAGTCCCCAGAAATGATTTTGTCACGACTCTGTGAAAGGACCTCATTTCCACCAGCAACAATAAGACCTCATCGGGTCTTATTGGATGGAGAGGTGCCTTCCCCATACGTGGAGCAGAGGAGCATTCTTATCTCCAAAGAGGAAGAGTCACAGAAAGGAATCTGAACACACAGGTGTTGCACTTTGTAGGCTCCCGACCAGTTCACTGCACTGACCTCATCATAACCTCTGTCCTATGACACTTACCCATGACCATATACTCTTCTTCAAACCTAGCATAAAAACACCCAGGTTTAACCATGTATTTGGATCTTCATTTCCTCATGAAGGCTTATGTGCCTTGTACAACTTATATTAAGTGCACGTATATGCCTTTCTCTTGTTTTTTTTTTTACAGGGGTCCCAGTTGAGAACCTAGAAGACTAGGAAGGGACTTTGAACTTAAAAGGAAAAAGATATTTGTCCTCCCCTATAATTATATAATTATTGAGGATTATATATTAAGGATTATAACAGAGAAGGTTATATAATTATTGCCATTTTTATGAAGAGGATCCTGGGTCCTAGAGGTGAAGGGACTTGCCCAGGAAGAGAAAGGAAACCTAACACACTCTTTCACCCTAAAGCCTTCTTTCCTGGCTACCTGACTTTTACCTTCACTTCTCACTCCAGGTAGAAGAAATCACATATCATTCATCTGTGTATGTTCTGGAGCACAATTGTATTAGTGTTCTGAAGAGCAGGAGGAGAAAAACCCAAGCAAAATTAAGGAATTGATTTTTTCCTCTGCAGTTGCTGCCAATCTCTTCATCCCTGAGAGAAACTAGAAGGAGGAGAATTAAAGCTGCAACTTAAGATGCCCACCACCCTTTCCTTTGCTTTTTCCCCTGACCCATCTTAACACAATACTGCATTACTAATTTCACACAGAGAATTAGGTAACATCATTAGCCTTCAGACCTGCATTCAAGGGAAATTTTCTTCCTTCCTTCTCCACCTGTGGATGGAGGAGGAAGGAAGTTTTACTTCATGAAATGTATTCACAGATGAAAATTCTCCACATCTAATATACATCCCTTTGTCATGATAGGACGCAGCATGGTGATGAAAGCCTTTTTTTATGGTAATGATGGCTCTGGGGAGAGTGCTGATAGTTCTAATGGGACTTCTGTTAGAAGTCTTTGCCTGGAGGGTTGGCTCTGTGTTAGGAAGGTCACAGAACCAGGATGGAGGATGCTTGTGATAAGCTGCAGTCTGTGGCTCCAGGGCCAGCCAGAACACCGCATCAAGGTACCATAGAAGTTAGTAAAAGAAGAATACTTAGTACATTTTCTAAAGTCTGGAAATGAAATTTTCCTCCCATTACTTTCATAGGGGTCTAGTTTTCACTTTCTTTCCCAGGTTTATTCCCACCTTTGTAGGGAAAAAATGCTTACATCAGCACAAAAGATAAGCAATTCTGTTATCTTGTGTATATTGATTCTCAAGGGGCCAGAGCAGAGCCTTGAAAGTGAGTGTAAATGGAAGATGTACCTCGCAATATTCCACCAGCTGTATCTATGAAGCATTTAGAGGGTCCCAGAGGGGCTACAGCTGAAAATCTATGAAAGCTTTAGGTTTTTCTCTCCACTCCCACCCCGTAAAAAATCAACAATTGTTTATTTTGCAACTTTCTATAGGATTTAAATGTTTCCATGAATTGTACTAGAAGGAAAATAGTGACTGTCCCACCTATAACTAAGAAATGCTTGGGGGTTGAAGGAGAGAAAGCCTGTGGTGCTTTAGTTTTTCATTTTGCACGGATCATTTTAATGCTCAACATGGGCGTGCTGTGGCCTGTGGTGTAGCCAGTTACCTTTATTCTTATATGTAAAAAGTTTCGTCATCATTGGTGGGCATACTACATTTTAAGGACCAAAATATCAAACTCAAATTTTTTTAACTTGTTCCTTTCCTTTTTTGATTTCATCATTGTTTAGAATGGTCTCTAATATCCGGTCCCAAGAAATATGCTTGCTGAGGGATGTAAAACTAAGCCAGGCTATTTAAGGATGGATCTGGTCGTTCCCATTGATTCACTGAATCATTCATCCAAAAAAACATTTATGTAATGTTCACTCTGTAACAGTTTTTATTCCAAGGTCTGGGGGTAGAGAAACATCCTTTAAAAAAGCTCGCTATCCTGAGGCGATGAGAGAGAGGTCAAAGTGATCACAGAACTGTGTGGGAAGTGTTATAAAAATAACTATTCTTGAGCACTTGCTGTTCTGGTACTACATGTGTTAATGCATACTATCTCCAATCCTCCCACTACTACCCACTAAGTTTTATTTTCCCCTTTGTTTTCGGAAATAGACTGAGAAATGTTCAGAAACTTGCCTAAGGTTACATTGCTATAAATATTAGCACTGGGATCCAAACTTAAGCTTTGTAGACTCAAAAACTTCTGTTCTTTGCATGTTACTCCTACATGTGCTAAGGGCAAAGACAACTAAACCAGACCCAGCGGAGCCTCCAGTCAAGTTTTTCGGAGGAGGAGGGGGGATAAGCTTCCCTTTACCACCCATAACTCCCTTAGACAAAGCCTCATAAAAATGTGCCCAGACTCCTGAGCAGCGGGAAACGGAAGGTAACAATCCCACATTTCTTTGGTTGCTATTGGAAGAATAATAACCAGGTCAGGGAGGGAACAAAGGTGGCAACTGTGTAGTCAATAGAAAAGGTGACAGTTTCTCTTGGCCATATTGGGTTCGAAAGCAAAGTTGTCCCTAGTAATGACATCCACCAAACCATCTAGAAACACGTAAGTTCAGTTTTGTCACTTTGAACAGATACATTGCCTTCCCAAGCTTTCACTAACCTATTTCTTGCATGACTGAAGATAGCCGCTGAGAAGCCAGAATTAAATAGAGTAAAAGCTTATTATTTTGAAGGATAGGAGACTGAGTCTCAGTTGAAATGATTTTTGAAAAACATTCTAACTCTAGGATTTGTTTTAAAAATACTGACAATTACGTTACAGTATATCTTTTTTGCTATAAATGCAGAAATGAATGGGGTACTAATAAGCAAAATTAGTTAAATGAATCTAAGATTACAATTTATAAAAACACTTATATGTGTAAATCTCATAAAAGTACAGATTTCTAAATCACCCCTTCATTCAAACTTCTTACCCAATAAAATCACTGTATTTTAATTAATATACATTCCAAAATGCTAGGCTCAATTAAGGAAAGTTCACTGCATAGCAAATCACGAGACAAGTTGTTGTAATGTTACACTTATATTAAAAATCAGCCCTCAGAAAAGTGGCGTCAAAAATGTTCAAAGCTACCCAAAGCTGTGAGAGAAATTAAGTGCATATGTATATATACACTTAATATATATGTATTTTATTTATATATCTGTATATAGAAAGATGAGCAGAAGTACATTTATAGTTGTTATGGAAAATAATATAATAATTAACAAATAATAACATAAGAACAAACTGTTTCAGGTATTCACAACTGTAAACCTACTTTTGCCCCCCCCCCACCCCCTACCCCTTATATATTGTGTCAGAAGCTTCACGATTGCTTTAGAACTCTTCAGCTTTTTGTTTACTGGTCGCTGAGTGCCTGCCATGTAACCAGGTCTTCACAAACATGAGCACAGCCCAGTCATTAGGATGCACACGTGCTGAGGATATGGCATGGCTCTCACACATAAACGCTGTGTGTGAGATAAAGACAACACACATGATATCTGTTCTCCTACAGCCCGGTTGTCCCTAGAGAGTGAGCTGAGCACTTTCATAGGTAAACCTTCTACTGAAAGAAAGGTGACAGTGGCTGAGAATGGTCACAGCATCTCTCCAGCTCCCAATTTACAGCAGATGCACCAAGGATGGAATAATCAGGCCTTTTTACCAGGCTGAACTTCCTCTTGGCTTGTAGCATCTGTGAATACAAAGCAAATTTTAAAAATTTTCAACTGTGCAAAAATTAAATGGGCCTGAGTAATTTAGCTGAATTTTCTGGCAAACCCACTTTGGTTGATTTTCTGAAGGCAGTAGAAAGGGCCACGGGGTAGAGTGAGGGGGCTTGAAGGATCTGGTTCTCTGCTCATTTTCCCCTAACTATTGAGTTTCTGGAGAGTTACCTAGGAGTTAAAATTCACACCTTGATACTTATTTTATTCCCATTTAATTTGTTCATCTCAGAGCCCTCCTGAGAATGAAAGGCTCACCCCATCCCTGCCACCAATATCTGGCCTGACCCAATGTTCCTCAGAGCCGTTGCACTGTCCCATCCACCCAGGTCTGGACCTCTTCTCCCCTTTGACCTGGAATTGTGCTCCCACCTGAGCATCAGCTGGAATCCTTCTTGAGGGGAGAGGCCTGCTCTCTGGAGCTCATCCAGGGACCATCTCCCTCTGCTGCTCTTCTCATCCTCTCCTCCCATGCCTCAGCTCCCTCTTTAATGCCCATCTCCTAATTAAGCCTAAGTCATGGCAGATGGTGCTGTGGGCAGATTAATACCCATTTTGGGAGCATCCTACAGCACCTGAGAGGTACATCCATATGAAACAGCTCCAGCTTCAGCTGAAATGGCTCCCTATAATCTCAAGTAAATTGGAATAAGAGGAACATATGAGGTGGGGAAGAGGGAGAGAGAGAAGTGAGGGAGGGGGGATGGCACCAATACTCCACATGCTGCACATTTTAAAAATTATGTTAATTTTTAAATGAGTCTCAATCCGCAACTTAATGGTAAGGAGAGCTGCAGGATAGCAAGAGAGGACTTGTACATCTCTGCTCCACTCACCATTGCTCCCGCCCAGTTCATTTTTCTAATGATCTTAAACCACAAAAGGAGGCAAAAACGTTTCACTAGAAGGAATAAATCAACCAGCACCCTCCAAACTGCTTGTTGGGATTTTTCTAACAATGGACAGAACTATGCCTCCACCTCAGCCACAGCTCTCACTGAGTGGCTTTGATAAGCTTTTCCACATATTCCAACTTGATGCCTAAAGTAGCCAACAATTTTCTGTCTTATTTATAGGGGGCACTCTGTGCAGCTGGACAGATGAGCTAATTTCCCCTGTGGATTCCATGGCTCTCACCTCCCCCACCTCTTCTGGGGGAAATGTGCACATACACACACATTTCCCCCAGATTTGCAATATGCTTCATGTATTTTTCCAATATATAACTTGATTCACCTATTCCTAAAACACACTTATGAAACACCTATTAGTGTCAAATTTGAGGCTGGACCCTGCCCAGACGTGGTAAATATCTACAAGTGGTAAAAGAGGTGTCATCAGCCGACTTTAGGGTATTTAAACTCTCTAACCTTAATTTGCTTATATCTAAAATGGGTATCTGCTAACACACATCTGAGAAGGCTTTTCTTGCTAGTAAATGCAATAGTGCATGAGAAATATAGACTCTTTACAAATGTTAAGCACCTTGACTGAATCATTAAGATTGCCAAATAAAACATTATGTGTTAGGGTTTTCTGGTCAGCCTCTTGAAGCTCCAAGTTGCCCCTTCTATTTGTGCAAATACCATCTCTTCCTCCTCCTTAGCACTACCCTCTTCCTTCCTCCTCCTCGTTTGTAACAGAGCTATGTTATATCAGTCCACATGATTTTGTCTTCTTCTTCAGTTTTTTTCTTCTTCAGCTTTATCTTTTTATTATTGTTACTGCTACTACTGTTTACTATTATTACCAATCCCCAAACCTCACAGATTTTAAACCTGCTTAAAATCATAGTTTAAGCAGACTTGGAAGAGGCCAAGAAAGTGGAGGACATGGAAAATCTGAGAGGCAGCAGACAGTGAAGGGCACGAGTTGTCAGACTGGCAGCCAAGTTATTAGAAGTGAATACGCCTGAGATCAGACTAACTGACTTTCTTAGGACAACTTAGTAACAATAAGAAGGATGCATTGTTCTGCCCTGGTTTACAGCCAGACCAGCTCTGGGAAGTGCTGGCAGTCTCTCTGACTGAACTTGGTATCCAGAAATCAAGCTAAACCTCTTCAACCAAAAGAGCATTTCCCTCTGCCCACTAAATATTTGCAAAAAAAAAAAAATGTCTTCTGGTCAAGAAAGCGAGCACGGCTCATCTCCTCACACAACCACATCAAAATCACAACTATGCTATAGAACAACCATCAATCAGAACCATAAGAAACCAAGATGAATGGAAGTCTGACAACTACAGAATTGAAGAAAGCATATCCACCCAGAATGGTAGGAGGAGTAGAGACGCAGAATGGGCTAATCCCACATCCATGTGCAGTAAATAAAAATTTGGGAGTGGTATCTTAGGAGTGAGGACCCCCAGCCCAGGGTTCCAGTGACAGGAAGATCAGTCTCCATGACTTCTGGCTGCAAAAACCATCAGGGATTGAATCAGTAGAAGTAACTTCTGGAGTCCCAAGCAGTTCCCCTTAATCCACACATGGACTTATTCAGATTCACTCCCTCTGAGCTCCAGCACTAGGGTAGCAGCTTGAAAGGCACCAGTGGCATGCAGAGAGAAACTGAAGTGTCTGGCATCAGGATGGGAGCTGGGGCACAGCTCTCTCCCAGACAGAAAGGTGGGGAGAGGCCATTGTCCCTTTCATGAACCGCCCCCCACAGAGCCACAGAGCTGGAAGGCTGGTGCTGTATCTGAGACCCCATTAATCTGTCAAACACTGTGTGCCCCACCCTGGAGATTCCCAGAGACTCTATCCCACCCAACTTACAGACCCACCCAAGCTGCTTTTCTATATAAATGGTTGGTCTTCACTCATGCTTCACAACTTCCTAAATCTTCTCAAACAAGCAACAGCCAACCTCAGTGAGCTCCCAGTTCCTGTACCTCTTGCTAAGCAGCCCCAGCCCAGTACTAGCAGCAGCCAGCCTAGATTCCCAGCATGGCCTTGCCTGGGAATCTCTAAGCCCAGCACAAGTAGCAGCTATGTCAGATTTCTTTGTAGCTCGGGCATGGTAGCCCCAGGTAAAACACAGGTGGGGGCTGACCTTTGCCTGCATCACCTGGGAAACCCTAGAGCCTCTGCACTCAGTAGATAGATACAGATCACATTAGAGCACTTTCACCCTGTCTCTGTACAACTGATACTCCATGGAGGGTGGAAGGTGGTGGTCAATGGTCACAGCCAGTCCTTGCAGCTGACTGGTCTGGGCAAATCCCTCCCATTGACCTGTGAACAGCAATCAAGGCTCAACTACAAGAGGAGGGTGTACTCAGCCCACACAAAGGACACACCATGAGTACATAACTTGGGTGATAGGGGAGGCTGTGCCACTGGACACTATAAGACACCTACTACATTAGGCCATGCTGCCAAGACAGGGAGGCATTGTAGCTCTGTGTAATACATGGAAACAAACACAGAGAGGCTACCAAAATGAGGAGACAAAGAAACATGGCCAAATAAAAAAACAGATCAGAACACCAGAAAAATAAATAAAATGGAGATAAGCAACCTATCATATGCAAAATTCAAAACACTGGTTATACCCTGGCTGGTGTAGCTCAGTGGATTGAGAACAGGCCTGTGAATCAAAGGGTCACCAGTTCAATTCCCAGTCAGGGCACATGCCTAGGTTGTGGGTCAGGTCTCCAGTTTGGGGCACATGAGAGGCAACCACACATTGATGTTTCTTTCCCTTTCTTTCTCCTTCCTCTCTCTAAAAATAAATAAATAAAATCTTAAAAAAAACACAAAACACTGGTTATAAGCAAGCCCAAGGAACTTAGTGAGGACCCCAACAGCATAAAAAAGATCTAGTGAGAAACAAAGGATACACTAATTAAAATAAAGAACAATTCTCTCCTTTTCTTTAGTCTTGGGTAATGTAATTATGATGTGCCTTGGTGTGTGCAAAGCAGGAAGAGAAAAGGAGACAGTTACCTACAAAGGAGTTCCTATAAGACTATCAGCTGATTTCTCAAAAGAAACCTTACAGGCAAGAAGGGGCTGGAAAAAAGTATTCAAAGTTATGAAAGTCAAGGACCTACATCCATGATTACTCTATGCAGCAAAGCTATCATTAAGAATGCAAGGGCAGATAAAGTGCTTCCCAGATAAGATCAAGTTAAAGGAGTTCATCATCACCAATCGCTTATTATATGAAATATTAAAGGGACTTATCTAAGAAAAAGAAGATGAACAAAAATATGAACAGTAAGATGACAACAAACTCACAACTATCAACAACTGAACCTAAAAACTAAAACAAAAACAAACTAAGCAAACAACTAGAACAGAAACAGAACCACAGAAATAGAGATCACATGGAGGGTTATCAGCAGGGAGGAGGAGGGGGAAGAATGGGGGAAAAGATGCAGGGAATAAGAAGCATAAATGGTCGGTACAAAATAGACAGAGGGAGGTTAAGAATAGTATAAGAAATAGAGAAGCCAAAGAACTTATACGTACAACCCATGAACATGAACTAAGGAGGGAATGCTAATGGAGGGGGAGGTTGCAGGGCAAAGGGGAATAAAGGGGTGAAAATGGGACAACTGTAATAACATAATCAATAAAATATATTTTAAAAATAAAATAAAGAACAATTTACAGGGAAACAACAGTAGAGTGGATGAAGCTGAGAATCAAATCAATTATTTGGAACATAAGGAAGAAAAAATAACAAATTGGTAAAAGGTGAAAGATTTATATGATCTGAAGAGAAACCAGAGTATAGAAAAAATAAATTGGAACAATAAGAATAAAAACAAATCCAAAAAAATGAAGATAGTGTAAGCAGCCTCTGGGACAACTTTAAGGGTTCCAATATTCACATCATAGGGGTGCCAGAAGGAGAATAGGAAGAGCAAAAAATTGGAAATCTATTTGAAAAAATAATGAAAGAAAACTTCCCTAATTTGGTGAAGGAAATAGACATGCAAGTCCAGGAAGCACAGAGTTCCAAACCAGACAGATGCAGACAGGCCCATGCCAAGACACATCATGATTAAAATGCTAATGGTTAAAGATAAACAGAGAATCTCATAAGCAACAAGAAAAAAGCAGTTAATTACCTATAGGTGAACTCCTCTAAGATTGTCAGCTGATTTCTCAAAAGAAACTTTGCAGGCTAGAAGGGATTGGCAAGAAATATTCAAAGTCATGAAAAGTGGGGACCTACAGTCAAGATAGCCAGTAAAGCTATTGTCTAGAATCGAAGGGCAGATAAAGAGTTTCCCAGACAAGAAAAAACTGAAGGAGTTCATCATCACCAAACCATTATTATATGAAATGTTAAAGGGACTTCTTTAAGAAAAAGAAGGATCAAAACTATAAACAATAAAATGGCAATAAACACATATCTATCAACAACTGAATCTAAAAAGGAAACTAAGCAAATAAGAACAGAGACAGAATCATGGATACAGAGAGTATTTTGATGATTGCCAGATGGGAGAGGGGTGTAGGGAAATGGGTGAAATGGTGAGGAGAGTAAGAGGGGAATGGGTGAAAAGGTGAGGGGAATAAATTGGTAGTTACAGAATGGCCATGGGGATGTAAAAGTACAGCATAGGAAATGGAACAGCTAAAGAACATCTATGCATGACCCATGGACATGAACAATGGTATGGGGATGGCCTGAGGGAGTAGGGGGTGCTGGTTGGAGGGGGGCAAAAGGGGAAAAATTGGGGCAATTATAATAGCATAATCAATAAAATGTAATTTTTAGAAAGGAAAAGAGAGAGTGAGAAGTATAAATGTTTGAAAATTATAAAATAAATAATGTAGTCTTCTTCTGGTCACCAGCCATTCCAATATTTCAGACCCCCCCGGTCACCTGAAGCCATATCTTATTTGTACTTCCCTTTTCCATCCATGGGCTAGCCTTAAGAGTGTCCTCTATGTTAGGGGTGAGATGGGAGCCCTGCTACACACAACAAGCCATTCTCATGTTAAGCTGTACCTCGTATGAGAGGGCTATCTTTATCTAATTCACACAAAGGTTTCTCTATGTGAGCTGGAATCAGTGCACTGTTCCTCCATGTTCTATGGAGGAAATAGTTTTATGGAAACAACTTTTTCCTTGCTTGCCCCTGGGCATATTTTAAATCACACGGATATTTTTCTATTTTCCCCACTTCAAGGCAGTACATGTAATGGAGAAAGTGCAATCATTTAGATTTATAGTGAACTGGGCTTTGACATACCTTCCCTGAACTTCATGTTCCCATCCATAAAATGGGCACAGTAATAGCTGTTCTTAAAGAAATTTGAAGAATTAGAAATAGTATAACTTACATACCTGGCACAAAATGAATACAGTATTTTATAATCAGCAGATCACCAGGACAGAAAAGTGCCTTTCTGAAGTCCCTAAGAAAAAAAATTGTGCCTGGCTCTCACCCTAAATGAATTATACCCACTTGAGTAGGTTTTTAAACCTTGTTATATTTCATGTTAAATCTGATTCTATAAAAGTACAGATTTACCAAACAAAAATATGTTGCTTCCTTTTTTAATTTTCTTTATAATGATGTAAGCAATTCTACTACTTGAAAGAAAGAGTCAATTTTCAATTTTGCTTGTTGCTTTTCAAGAGAAACATATAGCTCATAATTATGCATACTTCTAGAGTTTGGATGTGCGCATGTCTCCTGCAGAACTGAACATTACTAACAATGATAAAGGTAAAGCGCCTGCACATGACAAATGAATCAGAGGTGCAGAAACAAAACCAACTGATTAAGTCGTATATCACCAAGAGAACTTCGGATATAGAATAAGAAAAACAAGTCAATACCTCAAGTTTTCAAAATGGGCCTCAGGATTCATTTGTCTAGAGAAGGGAATGAAAGTGAGAACTCAGTTAAATTGGTGAAATGGTAGAGCTGAGAAGGGTCTAGTGACCACATGGTGAACCCTCTGGTTGGACATATGGGGAAACTGAGGCCCAGGCAGTCCACAGCCTACTTATGTAGTAATGCTTGTGGTACAACACAGGTTTTCTGCCACTGTCCAGTGGTGAGATCTTCATTTTATTCACAACAATATTAGATATTTTCCTGAGATCCACATCATCTTGATGGCATAGGAAAGGAGTTCCAGGTCGAAATCTTCTGGGCCTGCTCTTGTTCAGGAGAGGCAGTGGGGTACAATGGGGGAGACATTCCCTGCAAGGTGGACTTTCCCTCTGTCTAGTTTTCTGCATGGTTCACCATGTCTTTGGGCTAGTATGGTACCTGGCACATATAGGAATTCAGCAAATCTTTATTGGATTAACATTTAAGTGTGCACTTTCATATCTTATTGGTTTAAGAAACACAATGATGATGACTATGGACTGTTGCTGATTAGAAAGAAAAGGGAGCAAAGAAGGGGGAACAATATACATGTAAGTAGAAAGATTAGGGGTTCATCAGCCAGGAAGAATGGTTTTTAATCTTGGCCTTAGTCCCCCGTGACCACATGACCCAGAATAATCAGCCTTTCTGAATTTGGGTTTTCTCTACTGTAAAATGGGATAATAGTGTCAATTCCACATGGTTTTATGAAGGCTTAACATGATAAAATTTATTAATTGCTTGGCATCACACCTGGCATAGACTATAGCATAAGAAATAGTAACTGAGACAAGAAGAGAGGATGAGATTGTGGCAATAACTTTCCTGTTGGGTTTAAAAAAATGGTGTGCATAGAAGTAGCAGTGTCTTAACGACATCATATTCCAACAAATTGGATGCATCACTACATCGAATCAAACCCCGTACACTTGTCCTTAGTATGAAGTACCCCTTTCCTCCCAGCTTCTGGTCTCAGACATACTTCACTTCCTTTCACTTTCTCGTCTTCCGTTCATCATGACTGCACTGGCAGGTTTGAGTGCTTCACCTGACCCGGTCTCCAAATGTGCACTATGGTCACCACTATCAGGGGAGCTAAGACAAGGCCATGGGTCCCAGGACCTGTCCTGGGGGGACAGTCATGGTCCAGTCTTGGTCTGGGAGAGGCCCTTCCCCAAGGCACTGACCGATACATGTCTCTACTAGGGACTTAGGCCAGGAGAGGCTCAGGGAAAAGCCCACAATGTGGGGCCCCGCTCAGAGGGCAGGTCCACTGGGACAAACCTCCAGTCAACTCAGTATTCTCTTCCAGTGTGACCAGGGTCACGCCTGAGCCACCAGCCCCACCACAACCCATCATTCCCAAGCCCCCAAGCAGTCATCTACCACAACTGCTTGAATTGTTTCCCTGTTTGAGAACTTGGGGTTGATCAAGCAATTTAAAAACAAAGTGGAGAGAGCAGTTTGTGACAGTGCGAAAGCCTGGTGACGGCAGGTCAGAACAGGTTAGACTCGTATAGTACAGCTGTGAGCTGACAAAAGCGCATCACTCCAATGAACATGCTCAGGAAAGATGCAAACCAGGGCTGGGAGTACCACCTGCCTGGCCTGAGAAACTATGGGGCTTTTGTGTTGCCTCCTCCACTTGGCAGTTTACGCTTTACACAGCACTCTCACAGACTCAGGCTCATTTGCATTTTAGCAAGTGCGAAGCAAGGTTCTGGTCCAAGATGGGGGCACAGGAGACTCCAAACTCACCTCTTTACGTAGACACACCAGGTCAACTCCCTCTGAAAGAACTCTAGAAACTAGTGAAGTGACTCCTATACGTTGGGTGAAAGAGAAAATACCCACATTGAAACGGGTAAGAAAGGCTTACCCTAAAACCTGTCCCTGGCACAATATACAAGCAGGGGTGACTTACAACTCCTAGTTTCTCTGAGTTACAAGGATGTGGACCCAACATCTAGTGCCCCAAGTTTTAAGATTTCCATGTGAGGGACAGGACCCCTCAAAATACCTTTCTCTGGCCCTGGCTGGCGTAGCTCAGTGGATTGAGCGTGGGCTGCGAACCAGGCATCGCAGGTTCGATTCCCAGTCAGGGCACATGCCTAGGTTGCAGGCCATGGCCCCCAGCAACCGCACATTGATGTTTCTCTCTCTCTCTCCCTTCCCTCTCTAAAAAATAAATAAATAAAATCTTTAAAAAAATACCTTGCTCTGAAAGCCAGTGGTGCTTGTGTGTCTGTGAGACCACAAAATTATAGCAAATGTCACAGAATTAATAACTAGTGAAGCCAGAATTTAATCCCAGTTCTGACCAACCCCAAATTCACATTGTCATCACAGTACTGGGCCTCCTCCATTTTCTAGGACTTAATTTTTATTCTCAGTAACATGGGGCAGCTGTAGTATAGTGGATTGAATGATAGCTCCCCCAAATAGTATGTCCACTGGAATCTATGAGTATGACCTGATTAGCGAAAAGGGTCTTTGCTGATGCAGTGAAGTTAAGGATCTTGAGATGAAATGACCCTGGATTCTCCTGTGAGCTCTAAACCCAAAGACAAGTGTCCATACTAGAGAAAGGCAGAGGGTGATTTGAGACTGACAAAAAAGGCAAAGACACACAAAGAAAGTAGTGTGAAGATGGAGAAAAAGATTGGAGTGGTGCAGCCACAAGTCAAGGAATGCCTGGAGCCACCAGAAGCTGGAAGATGCAAAGAAGGATTCTTCCCCAGAGTGTCCAGATGGAGTGGGACCCCACTGACACTGATTGGGACTTCTGGCCTCCCTCACCATGAGAGAATACATTTCTGTTTCTTTAAGCCATCCATCTTATGATGGTTTGCTGCAGCAGCCATAGGAAATGAGTGCACATGGAAGAGCTCAGCGATTGTCACTCTTCATTTTGTATTGCACATGCTCAGGCCTTACTTGGCTTTCTCAGTAGCAATGCAGGAATGCAAGGCCACCTGGACCGTAAGCTTCTGGACTCAAGCTAACCCCTGAGCAAACCCTGTGTTGTCATCAGTGATGCTGCCTAGAGACAAAGTTCTTCGAGGTGGGGCTGGAAAGGGTGAGGTGGCCCATAGATGGCCCTGGTGTAGGGCTGCATTGTGTGGCTGAGGTGAGACACACCTGGATGGTTCATAGTTGCACAGACTCCTCAGGGCCCACTGACCAGAGGAAGGAGCTAATGGAGCACTGGGGAGAGAGAAAGCCCAGAACAGTCAGCAAGACCTTCTGGATCCTTCTCAGGAACTGCAGAGCTCTTCTCCTCCTGGGGTTTGCACTCTGGATAAATCCTTGCCTCTGGTTCTGTATGGGGAGTTCACAGCAGCAAAGCCTGGGTTTTTCTGTAGGAGAATGTCCTAGGAACCATGGGGCTGCCTGGGTTGCCAGTGGCATCCTGTTGGAAAGATCCACAGCTCTTGGCAGAGAAGCACTGGAAACTCCTGTGGGAATGAGAACCCTCAAAGCCAGGGCTCTGTTACTTCTCAAAATGCACAAGGGAGCCCTGTTTCCAGAAATGGGGCTCAAGTGCTGGCTGCAGCTGAGCGTGGCCCAGTTCCCCAGCCATCCCAGAGTGTTGGTCCTTGAGTTTCTCTATAATGTTTGCTCTTTGTATGACTAATGCACCTAAGCTTTTCTGTGCATCAATAAGCAGAGGTACCCCCTCTTGTATTCGGATTCATCTTTCCTTTTTAAAGCTCTCCCCTCAGCCCCGGGTGCTCCTCATTCAGACTCACAGTCACCCTGGCAATAACAAGGTGGCAGCAGGGAAGAGCTATGGTTTAATAAAGCCGAGGCTCAGCGTCCTCCCATTGCCCACACTTAGGGCTCTAATAAAGCCCTTTCATCATTCCAGAGCTGCTGTTTCCACCCCGGTGCTATGGATGGCTTTGCCAACTGACAGGATGCTTTATTTGGACTCAGGACACAGCTGAGAGTGGTCACAGATTCCAGTCACACTGAGTACGGTGGGAAAGGGCATCGGGTATGGGACTGCATCATGAGAACCCAGGCCCCAACCTAATCAGGTGACAGGAGTTCCTGGGAATCATGAAGGTGCTAGAAGTTTCCAGGGTGGCTCCTGCCCGAGTCCACCTCCAGTCAGAAGTCCAGATGGGCTTATCATTACCTTTAAAACATAGCTAACTTGTTTCTCCAACTTTCTTTCTGTGTGGAGAAACAGCTTTTCACTCTTCCCCCTGAAATCATGCAGTGGACTGGTGAAGGGCCCCCTGGAGGCGCCCCTTTCTCCAGCCCCCACCGTTTCACAGCACTTTATAGGATGTGAGCCAAGAGCTTTCATCACCCCTGTACATTCTCAGTGAGTTGCTTGTGCTATTACTATGTGTGTTTTTGTAAAGTGTTTTTATGCTGTTTTTTTATAAAGTGTTATTTTTTAATTACAAAGTTATTCACATTGGTTAAAAATTCAAGTGTTCATGAAATGCATGAGTTATAGACTGAAAAAAAACCTATAATCACACCTTTTGTAGGCCTGTGTAATGTACGAAGGTGAGGTTTTAATTTTAATTTTCCATCTTTGTCACGGGGAAAACAAAAGGACGGCCGTGGGATGGAAAAGCGATGGGAAATCCACACCAGGGTCAGGTCATTTTCCTTAGCACCAGGCTAAGCCTCCATCCCTGCAAATGGGGCAGGTTCTGACTTCTGTAAATACTTTCTCCACCCAGGTAACACCACCTGCTTTCAGCTGGCAGGGCTCCTGTGATTCTTGGCAGGTGTGAATGAAGGTCAGTGTAGTGTTAGGGTGTGTGCTAAAATTGGGGTACTGAATTATGCACTGAATTATGTTTCCTCAAATTTGTATGCTGCAACCCTAATACTGGTATAACACTGATGTGACTGTGCATGGAGATTTGGTCTTTATAGAAGTAATGAAGGTTAAATGAAGTCATAAGTGAAGGTCCCTGATCCAGTAGGATTAGTGTCTGTATAAAAAGAGGCACCAGAGCCTTGGCCAGTGTGGCTCAGTTGGTGGGACCATCATCATCCCTTAACCAAAAGTTTTCGAGTTCAATTCCTTGTCAGGACACAGATGTGGGGTGCAGGGTTGTGGGTTTGATCTCGTCCGGGAGCGTGCAGGAAGTAAATGATCAATGCTATTCTCTTGCATTGATGTTTCTCTTTTCCCCTTCCACTCTCTCTCTAGAAGCAATGAAAAAGTGTCTTTGGGTGAATAAACAAACAAACAAACAAATAAAAAATAAAAGAGACACCAGAGAGCTGGTTCACTCTCTCTCCACCATGTGAGCACCCAGGGAGAACACAGCCATCAGCAAGCCAGGAAGAAGGCTTTCACTAACGCCTGACTGTGCTGGCACCCTGATCTCAGACTTTCAGCCTCCAGAACTATGAGAAAAGAAATGTCCATTGTCTCAGCCACGCAGTCTGTGGTATTTTGTTACAGCAGCTGAGCTGACTAAGACATAGTGGGAGAGAAAGTATTGCACTGAGCCTAGCTGTGCACCCACCCCAGCCCCTGCTTGATATCAGTCCATTCACGTTTCTTTCCTTGCTGCCACCACTGGGACTCTGAAAATGGGACTGAGGGATAGAAGTGTTCTCTTACAGACGTGTGTGTCTCTGGACTCAATCTCCTATACCCAATGGGGGCTTCTGCTTCTCCATTCTCTACTGCAGCCCAGGGACCAAATGGTTCCCATGTGACACTGACCTTGACTCCAGTGGGAGACAAAGCATACACTAGGCACCTCTGAATTATATCCACAGTGGGTTTCATGTGCTCAGCTGACTTAGCTCAGAAATAAATTCACTCAGCAAAGCTAGTGTCCATATGGCCTTATTTTAAAATTTAACAGTTCTCCTCATACTCTTGAAAATTCCAAACCTGTTCCAAGACTATATTAATGAATTATTAATTATTTAGCCTCTCCATCTCCATCTTGTCCCCACAGGGTCACTTGTGGACTCCAGGTTTGCCCCGTGAACTTTGGATCACACAGACCCTATAACCAGCTCCTATAACATGAGGCCCACACAGAATTTTTTTTTAAAAGTAAATAAACTAAAGCCCAGGAGGCATATAGAGTTGAAAGGGAGATTTCTAGTTTTTGCTGTCAATCTTTGGTAAACATATCACCAACACCATGCTGGTGTATCCCAAGAAGCAGGGTGTCTTTTTGAAGTGGAACAAGGGAGGCTCAAGCAAGCTGAGTGACAGCAAGGAGTGGCCCCTAAACTGGGGCTTCTCAGGCTTTTCTGCTGTGACCCATAAAAAATAGGCCTTATATCACCATCCAGTAGTGTGTGCACATGTGTACACATATACACACCCACACAATAACTGTTTCACAAAACACTAACTGCCTTTATTGCCTGGGATGCACTCTAATATTACCTAGTCTAGTCCAGTTTAGTCTAGTATATTTCATTGAAAGTGTTGGTTGGAAGTTAAAGTTACGTGATGGTTAATTTTGTGTCAACTTGACTAGGCTAAGGGATACCCAGGTAGCAGGGGAAACATTATTTCTGGCTGTGTCTCTGAGGATGTCTCAGGAAGAGATCAGCACTTGAACTGGTAGACTTAGGGGAGAACATCACCCTTACTAATATGGGTGGTCATCCACCAACTTGTTGAAAGCCCAAACAGAACAAAATCTGAAGAAAGGGCAAATTTGCTCTTTGCAGAGCTGAGACAATTGTCTGCTCCTGCCCTTGGACATCGATGCCTTTAGTCCTGGGGTGTTTTGGACTCAGATGTAACACCATTGGCTCCCCTGGCTCTCAGGCCTTTGGACTCAGACCAATTACGTGCTGCTTTCCTGGGTCTCCAGCTTGTAGATGACAGACTGTGGGATTTCTCCGCCTCCGTAACTACGCAAGCCAATCCCTAAAATGAATGCCCTCTTACATATCTATACGACCTATTTGTTGTGTTTCTCTGGAGGACCCTAACTAATACAATTGATTTTTTTTCATAGATTGCAGCATTTGTTACTATTTGCAAGGATGTGGGAAAGAACTGGTGTTTAAATTTTAGGGACATACTTTGGTCAGAGGGAGCGTAGCATAGTGCTATAAGTTCAGACCCCTTTCTTTGGAGTCTAGTGGCAGTTTTGGAATCGAGTCCCAGCTTTGCCCTTCAACAAGCTGCACAAAATTTGTTGGGTCCTTTAGCATCTGTGTTCAGTAGGGACAGCGATGTTTTCCTCACAAGGCTGTGATAAGAGTTTTGTCAGGTAAACTACACCAAATGCTTAGCACAGTCCCCCATAAATAGTAAAGTCCTAGTGAAATAGTAATTATTATTAATGGGAAAATGCCTAATGGGTCACTCGGGCATTTGTGGTTTGCCAGTCTGAAGGCTCTGAGGTTCCACTGGAAGCCAGTCGGTCCCATGTGACAGGGCAGGCAGTGAAGTCTTTTGTAGATGAGCTTCCAGAATGTGGGTGCAGCGATGTTTATTAATAATAAATGGAGCAATATTCACTTTAGCTGCTCAGCACGCTCATCCAAGAGTCTTGTAAACATGTGGATCTTAAATCTTGGCTTTGGGCCTGCCATTTTGGTCATTTTCCAGATACATGAGCTTGTGGAGAATGGACATCAGGAGGCTGAATTCTAATTTCTCTCAGATGCTTATGTGTTATGTGAGCTTATACAGGCATGTTGTTTTTCTGTCAGTTCTTATAATAATGGTAATTACAATACCTGCCCACCCTATCTCAAAGGCAGGTTAAGAGGCACAATGAGTACAGTTAAAAATACAGAAAGAGGCATTGAACCACTCACAGACAGGCATATTATCAATACAAAGATTCTGCTATTTATCATTACCGTCTATCTTTCTTGGGTATTCCATTGTGAAGATTTGTGGTTGGCACTTCATCTTTTCTTCTTCCTTTTTAAAGGATAAAATGCATTCTAACTACCTTTTGAAAGCCAATTGATGCTTTAGCCATTTGATTAATAGGAGTGGGGAAGACCAGCTTCCCAATCAAAGTACTTTTGAATAATTCAATGCCTGATATTAAAAGAGGAGAGCTGCTGTCTGCCACAGTTTACTCTACACTGTGGAGCAAATATGAGCTGCCCTTCCACCCAGATGGACGCCTGGCCCTGCCTCTCCACTTTCATTCTCTCCCTCTTGCTCATTCAGAGCTCTACCAGCCCCATAGATGCCTGTGCAATTTCTGTATAAAAACCAGAGAACAGCCAGGGTCACCCCAAAAACCTGTGCTCTGCCTGGGTCAGGTCACAGACGCCAACAAAGGGACATCTTTTCCTAAGTGGTCCACCCAGAGAGGGTGCCTTTTTCCAGTTGGCACAAAGTCACTTTGTAAACTAGAAGAGGCCTTGCTACTAAGTGAAAAACCTTGGGACAACGCAAGCCCAGGCAGTGTCCCTGCATAGGCTCCATAGTACCTGGATGGAATGGAACATGTGGACTCCGAAGTCCTCCTGCCCACAGGTGCCTCCCAGGCCTCTGGTGAAGAGGGCAGAGCTGCGCCCCTCTTTGCCTTTCAGCAGGGGACCGCCTGTAGTGGGCCAGGCTGTGGCCTCAAGTATGGAGCCCGTCTGGGTGTCAATCCGGTTTAGCCCCTCAAAGGACTAGGAAGTTTAGCACTTCAGTGTTCTCATTTCAAATCTGTTGCATAGATTAAATGAGAAATGTGTGAAAATTACTTTCCATGCAACTGACTTGCAGTGCTCAAGAGTGCTAATGACTGCTTCCTTCCCTGGGGTCTCTCCCTGTCCACTTTTAACCCTTCCCACCCCAGTTCCTTTACCACTCTTTTGCCTTTCTCTTCCTTTTCTTCTTCCTTTTCTTTCCTTCCCCCCTGCCTAGGCCCTTGAAAGTTTACATAGGCTACAGCTGTGTTCTGTATCATAATGATCTCTTTACCTCAATATTGTCATTGGCTTCATCCTCCCTTAGTTTTTGGGCTTACTTTCTTCTTTACCAGCTTCCTTCAATTTTAAGGAATAAATGAGACTACAGATGATGAATTTTCTTTTCTCCTCTCTTCTATTGTGAGTACTTCAAAGGCTAAGATCTTAGGTATTCAATATATTCTTCTAAAATAAGGCCGGAGTTTCCAAAGCCTTATGTAGGATGATGTTGGTAATGATGCCACAGTATGGCCATGAAGACCCCAAATCTGGCTGAGCCTTTCTGGAGGCTGGTGGTGAACTTCAGATAGCATTAACCTAACTTGGAAACAAGAAAATTAATGCTGATATCAGGCATGGTCAAAATCTTAGTCTTCAATCCAGTATGTTTTGAGGCATATCTAAAAGTCTGCTCTTGTAATTGAGTTCTTCAGTTTTAAAGATTGTCTAAAGGTGTCTTATTTTACAATTAAAATAAGTGGGGAGAGGAGGAGGCTTAAATATGCTGTATTTACAAGTTGCACATAAACTTTTTAAGTGAAAGAAACTCAACATAATTTGGGGGATAAATTATTTATAACACAATTCTCAAAATACAGTCAAAAGCTGGAGAGCCAATCATATGCTAAATCATGGTGATGAGAAGGGGGAGACACTGCTCCTTATGGCCACAGACCTGGCCATCAGGTGTCAGGCCCTGAGGGCCAGCTCCCAGGAGCCCAGCCTCATGACAGGAAGTTGCACGCCCCTGGATCAGCCATCCCAGTGGAAATACGCTCCACATCACCTCTTCCCCTTCCTTTCTCCTCACCCAAAACTGCGGAGAGACTTTAGGAATCAGCTTTGCTAACCAAATGGGTATGGTTGGATTTTTAAAAATTCATAAATGCCTTTGTTTCCTTTCCCTCCTTTTCAATTACTGTTTACTTTCAATATTATTTTGTATTGGTTTCAGGTGTTAATCAGATGTTAAACCATACACCTGATTTTTATTCTAGCCTGTGGGATCCCAACACATTAGAATCACCTCAGGATGCTTAGCAAGCATGAAAATTACTGGGCTTTACCCTAGACCTACTGAATTAGAAGCTCTGGAGACAGAGCTTAGGAATCTACATTTTATTAACTCAAGTGCCCTAGATGAAGTTTTTACATTAATTGACTTTATGTTTTAGGTTTTACAGAAAAACTGAACAGGTAGTACTGAGTTCCTGTATAACCCCCTGCTGATGATGGACGTTAAATTGTTTATTGGTTTTGTTTTGCTATTATGAATTTGCAAAGAATACATATTTGTGACTGTTTCTCTCAGGCATTGTGTTCATTTGCTCAGGTGAGGGGCTTAAACAGGACAACCTTCTTGTCTCACAGTCCTAGAGGCTAGAGTCCAAGATCAAGGTGTCAATGTCAAGGCCATGTTTCCTCTGAAACTGCCAGGGAAGAACCTTTTTCAGGCCTCAGTCCTAGCCTCCTGTGGTTCCTTGGCTATGGTAGCACGAAGTCAATATGGACATGGTATTCTCCCTTTGCGTGTGTTTCTGTGACTAAATTCCCATTTTATAAGGACACCAGTCATACTGGATTAGAGGCTACGCTACTCCAGCATCACCTCATCTTAATTAACCACATCTACAATAACCCTATTTCCAAACAAGGTTACCTTCTGAGGGACTAAGGTTACATTTTGAGTTGCGCCCCCCTACATTTGTGGGGGACACAACTCACCTCATTATAGGCATTCATCTCTAAACTTATCATGCAACCTATCAGTAAAAAACACTTTGGGGCATGTGCAAAAATATATGTGCATTTAAATATTTTAAAATTATCTGTATGTGCTTCTGTGCTAATGTGTGCATTATAAAACTTCCATAGGTTAGTTCCCCAGGAAACAGACACTGAGGCTCTGCGATTAGTATGCAGGAATTTTACCAGGTAATGCAGGATGGGGCCCAGAGAGAGTGGACTGCAATGCAGTGGCTCAAGAAGGCTCAGATGGTCCTTAAGGCAAGGGGGGAGGTGTTCTGTGTCTACATTGGCCAGTCACTGTATACGGGCTGCCCAAGATGAATGAGGCAGCCCCCACAGGCTGAGAGCAATTCCCTAGCAACTTCAGCCTTGAGGCTTTTGGTAGTCCTTCCTGCCCACTAGGGAACCAGTGCTTCTGCCCTGAAAGAGCATATAGGTGGCACTCTACAGCACCCTCGACAAAACAGAGCTCAAGAAGAAATTTAAAAGGATGGTGTAAAATTAAATAGAAATAGAAGTTATCATATTTTTCTTGATAATCAATGAATCTTGCATATCCCTGAGATATACATAATCTACCATCTCAGTCACTGCTGGGTCATAGGGAATATGTAGTTTAAATTTTAATAGAAATAGACTATTACTGTCTTCCTAAGAGGTTATAGACCCTGTTACAATCTCATCAGGAGTATGTGAGAGTACCCACTTCATTTCTTCATAATCTTGCCAAAACTTGATATGATCAAACTACCTAAGTTTTGACCAGTGTTGGATATACAAACTTCTTACCAGTTTAATTTATGTTTCCCTGATTCCTAGAAAGGTTGGAAATCTTTTTCTTTTAAATAAATTGTACATTTATACATTTTGTCCCACATTCTTTTGAGTTCTATGTTTTTTTCTTACTGATTTATAGGCATTACTTATATTTTTGAACATTGAATCTTAATTCATTCTTTTTCCTTTTTTTAAACAACACACTTGTTTGCATTCCCTATTATTTTAAAGAAGCAGAGTCCTTTAGGATTTGAAAAAATGTTAGAAATCACCTAGCTTCTTCTCTAATACAGTGCTCTTACTAGTCCCACCTCTGTTCTTTTTAAAAATATATTTTACTGATTATGCTATTACAGTTGTCCCATTTTTTCCTCCCCTTTAATCCCCTCTGCCTTGCACCCGCCTTCTACCAGCATTTCCCCTCCCCCCTTAGTTCATGTTCATGGGTCGTACATATAAGTTCTTTGGCTTCTCCATTTCCCATACTGTTCTTAACCTTCCCCTGTCTATTTTGTACCGACCATTTATGCTTCTTATTCCCTGTACCTTTTCCCCCATTCTCCCTCCTCCACCTCCCCACTTATAACTCTCCATGTGATCTCCATTTCTCTGATCCTTTTCCTTAGTTTTTGTTTTTGTTTTTAGGTTCAGTTGTTGATAGTTGTGAGTTTGTTGTCATTTTATTGTTCATATTTTTTATCTTCTTTTTCTTAGATAAGCCCCTTTGACATTTCATGTAATAAGGGCTTGGTGATGATAAACTCTTTTAACTTGACCTTATCTGGGAAACACTTTATCTGCCCTTGCATTATCAATATTAGCTTTGCAGGATAGAGTAATCTTGGATGTAAGTCCTTGCCTTTCATGACTTGGAATACTTCTATCTAGTCCCTTCTTGCCTGCAAGATTTCTTTTGAGAAATAACCTGATAGTCTTACAGGAACCTCATTGTAGGCAACTGTCTCCTTTTCTCTTGCTACTTTTAAGATTCTCTCCTTATCTTTAATCTTGGGTAATGGACTTGTGATGTGCCTTGGTGTGTGCTTCCTTGAGTCCAACTTCTTGGGACTCTCTGAGCTTCCTGGACTTTCTGGAAGTCTCTTTCCTTTGCCAGATTGGGGAAGTTCTCCTTCATTATGTTTTCAAATAAGTTTTCAATCTCTTGCTGTTCCTCTTCTCCTTCTGGCATCCCTATGATTCAGAGGTTGGAACGTTCAAAGTTGTCTCAGAGGTTCCTAAGCCTCTCCTCATTTTTTTGAATTTTTGTTTCTTCATTTTGTTCCAGTTGAATGCTTATTTCTTCCTTCTCCATGCCTTTGATTTGAATCCCAGTTTCCTTCCCTTCACTGTTGGTCCCCTATACATTTTCCTATATTTCACTTTGTTTTTTATATCACTTTATTAGCAGTTTTATTTTTATTCTTAGGTATATTTTATTGATTATACTATTACAGTTTTCCAAATTTTCCCCCTTTATCCCCTCTGCACCCCCCAACCCTCCAGTATTCCCCCCCTTGGTTCACGTCCATGGGTTGTATATATAAATTCTTTGAGTTCTCTGTTTCCTATATATCCATTTTGACCTATTCTCGACTATTTTATGCCTACCAATTATGCTTCTTCTTCCCTGAACCTTTTCCCCCATACTCTCCCACTCCCCTTCCCCACTGAAAACCTTCCATGTGATGTCCGTTTCTTTCCCTAAGCCTAAGCTTTCAGACTATATCTCTCCAAAGAAAAGAAAAGCCAATCCTAACTTCCAGAGATCCAGAAAATAACTGAGAACCCTGGCCACCACTTAAACAAAGGTGCCCTAGGTCAGCCAGGGCTCTGTTCCATGGAAGAAAAAAGAATATTTTAACTCGCAATAAGAAGGATTATTTCAGAGTAGTCCAGAGACAAGTCCATCTTTTAACATTCAACATTTCCATTCATACACCCACCAGCATGTTGGCCAATGAAATATCATGAAATGTGACCAATGATGGTAACACCTCCTTTTAAGGGTGAAATTCTCTCTACCCCACACCCCACACCCAATCTGAGGAAAGCAAGGGAAGGAAAGAGAGGCTTGAGTCCTTTTTTCTAGAGGACATGGATCCAGTGTTTCTCCCAGCTCACCCCACCAAGCCCCAGCACACTCCCTCAGGTTAGGAGTATTAATTTTACTTCTGCCAGAACTTTACCCTGCACTCAGATGGCCTCCCTTTGTGATCAAGTTTGTCTGTTGATCAAAATGTGTGACAATGTTAAGGTTTTCATCTCCATGAGTAATGAAACATGTATGGGAAAAAAACTGATTGTAAAAAATTACCATAATGCATACAACATGGTATTGAGATTCTTGAGCAACTGCTTATTCTGCAAGGCATAAAATGTCCTTAAATCTTGAAAATTAATGTCTTCTCTAGCTTTTGTGTGTGAATTCACGCTTTATGTAAAACATATCTGTCCTTAATTCCCATAGGCATTGGAAAGATACATTTCTCTTAGTTTAGAGCACTTATTGTTTTGTTTTGTTTTTTTAACAAAGTTAACTTTCAGTTATTTCCTTTAGTTTTAAGGACTTCTACCCTCTTTCCAGGGCTTGCTCTGCTGGACTTCCCCAGAAAATCTTTTTGACTAGCTCTGTGAGACTCAATTCATAGAGTTATGCCAATCCCCTTCACCCAGCTGTTCTGTTTTTCCCTTTTCTGAATCTGGTCTTCACATTAATGTATATAATTGTATCCCACTGTAGCAAGATAGGATACAACTCCTTCGTACTTATGCTACACACAATGTGGGTCTTCTCCTGCTTACTTCTTAGAGTAGATGCTTCTAAAGACAGATAATTTCTGGGGCTTTGGTTGCAATGACCTAGTCAAGAGCAGTTCACTGAACAGAATGGGCATTCCATAAATATTAACTGACTCATGGTGGCAAGGTAAAATCAAGATGCACTTATAGTTGGTAGAAAACAACATCAATTTTCTTCTCTACCTTTTCTATGTATTAAAACCCTAGTTGCTTAGGTTATTTTTTTCCAAGTTATAATAGTTGTTTTTCTAGGAATCTTCCCTTAGGCAATATATTTTAAAACTTAAATACTTTCTTCAGATGTTGGAAGTTATTGGACATGTAAAAACACATATGACCCTGAGCTGTTTAAAAGGACTATTATAATAAGAAGCCAATTATTGTACCAAATACAAATGCATATTAATTTTGTATTATGTGCAAATATTTAGGTATGGGTCCATGTACACATTCATCAGTTAAGTAGCAAATACCTAAATTAAAAATGGCAAGCTGAAAAAATTCTGAGTGCAAAGGTGTGATTGCTTTGAAAATAGCCCATTTAGAAAGGAGTTTGGCCTTTAATTGGCTAAGTTAAACAAGGTGCAATTACTACTGACTTGGTCCCCAAAGACTGGCTCTAATCGTGTCGTGTTTAACTTGGCTGGTTAAATTGCAAATAGTGTTCTCCTTTTCTGATTTGGTTCATTTGGCTAATATAATGCCTTTCTATGGCTGGCTTTTTCTTCCCTGACTTAGCCCTTTCTGTAAATGGAAACTTCACAGATTAGAAAATACTATACCTTCCTTCTTCAGAAAAATAGCAAAATGCATGTGTGGTTGTAGTTGTTTAAAGAATTTCTCATGCAGCTTTATGAGTGCATAATTGTACAAATGTCAAAAGCTCATCATAAAATTCATACAGGTATGTCAAAGTTCTTTATAAACCTGATGCCTCAAAATACTCTTGCAGATTTTTGTTTAGCTTCATGTTAATGGTGAAGAAGAAGAACATTTTTTTGCACCAAGTGTAACCTCCTCTGTACTGAGAGATGAACAGTGTAACGTATACGTTCAGTGTTCAATTAGCCGTCTCAAGGACCTCACACAGATCCACAAGTGCATAGGGAGAGATGGTTAAATATTTATCTCAATTTCTGTCTAAGAGCATCAGAATTGAGAAAGCCAATTTCTTTGTTCAGGATGGTTAGCTCTGTGCATGGTAGATAAAAACAGCATCTAATTTTATATGAAATACCATGGACTGTGTCAACCTAAAAAATAGGATATCTTTTTCTCTGGTAGAGAAACATGCATAAATATTTATTTATTTACTGAAAATCGATAAACATTTAAGGAGTGATTATATGTGCTAGGTTTTATATTAGGCACAATACATGCAGAAATTAGTAAGACACAAACTTTACTGTTAAGAAGTCTATGGTATGTGCTCTATCTTTTTATTGCATTATTTGCAAGTGAACAAGACAGGAACAAAACAGCTTCAGATTCCAAGTTTTAGCTTTTTGTGCCTCTTTTTAAATTTATGACATTAGTTCAGTTTGTCTTCAGCATCTCTCTCGAATAACACCACGCCATTTGGTCTATCTCTCCTCAGTAACATTTCCTCTCCCACTTCGGATTCCACTAATCTCATGGTCTCTCTGATCTCAAAATGAACTCCTGAGAAAGAGCTAACTAGTCTATCTTGTTATAGAAAATCATCTATATGTATGATTTCTCCATAGTAGTTTATCTCAAGGCAGGGCCATCAAAACTACATGCTTATGAAAGAGATAATTTTCAGATACCTTCAGGTATAGTATTTACTTAAGAAGGAGCAAGCATCACTGAGTCATTTTTATCTGAATTTACAATTTAAATTCTAACACTTCCCACAATTTCTCTTCCACCAAGTCAGGATTTGCTGTCAGGGCAAAAGTGTTGGGGTGTGAAATGGTGGGTGGGGATGCCCACAGATGCCCAGGTCTGCAGATTGGGTGTTGGCATGGTCCAGTCTACTTATTCATTATCAAGAGTAATATCCTGATATGGTTTTTATCTGATGTGTCATTTTGAGGTGTCAAAGTTTGTGGCCTAAACTGGTAAACTCTCTGCATCAACATATTACTCTATTGTAAAGTTTTGACTTTCAGGAATGCATGAACAATAGAATGAATCTGTGCATATAATGTCTGTTAGCTACATTGATCATTAAACATACCTGCAAGTGAGGCAACAAATAAAAGCCAGTCACTATGTAACGAATGGAGCCTGTGGACTAGAAAGCCCAATGTGGGGTCAGTGATACAGGCTCTATGCCATAAAGAATAATTTACAATTAAAACAGAATATTTTCTTCTGGGATTCAGGAGAAGGTATCTGTGTAACAGGAATCTCTGACCCCAAGGTATTTCATTGTTGTTTTTCAAACAAAGACTTACCAGAAGCCCACTATGTAAGTAGATAAAGAAGGAAGTAATCTTCTCGAAGTTGGAGGAGAAGTTGCCGTGCCTTCTCTCAAAATATACCCAACATGTGTCCATGAGCCACACATGCACACACACGTGCACATATTCAGTGGAGCACATATCCAAGTTGTGGTCCCTGAGGAGCTTGGCAGAGCATAGTCAGAAGATCTCTGCCTATATCTACCCTAATAGTGCCTGAAGCAATAATTTTTGGGCTTGTCTGGTATCTAAACTGTAAATTTGTAATTAGTTCCAGAAGAACATGATACTTAAGTCAAGAATGAGCTTCAGAGAGAGAGAGAGGAATGTGATTTGGAACATCTGCATGTGTTTATAATATCACATATAGAATATTGGAAATCTTGAGTCCTGGGTTTAGCTTTGACCTCTAACTAATGTGTATACCTTGAACAAGTTATTTAAGCTCTCTGTCCTTCTGTTTTCTCATATTTGTAACGAAGATCATAGTAAGGTATTTCTGTCTACAATCCTTCATGCAGATACTGTATGCTACCATATGTAGGAAAATACATTCCAAAGAAATATTAGGGTGCCTAAGATTTCTTTCCCATGAACATTCAGTTCATTGGGCAATAAATAAAAGAAGAAAACAAGATTATTCTGCAAAATACAGCCTGTCACTTTTGTCAGTAATGACTCTGGCTCATCTTTCTTCAAGCATTCCCTTCTGGTGGTAGAACTAATTCTTAGATTTAGAAGAACTCACAACATGATGCTTCAACTTCATCAAATGTATTAAGCAACCATTCACATAGAAAAGGCATCCAGTAGTGTCACCAACCATACAATCTTAAGCTACAGGTTCTGGCCAATCACTGTATGCATGGGACTTGATTCCATCCCTTTTCCGTATTTTCAAGTGAGTCAACCACATAGCATGAGCTAAGATCCATGCCATTAGGGTGGACCAAAGCCAAATGGTGCTAATTTAGAGCTTCAAGTACATACTCAAGCATTCATTACACAACTATATGCAACAATTTGGAAGCACGGAACTCCTTGGAAGTCCACAAAACATACTCAGTTACCTTCTGCCAAGTTATCTGGTCCAACTCCTATTTGGAACTCTGCACCTTCCTCTCTCCTACTTGTTTGACTGCTGCCTTTTCACTCAGGCCTTAATATCCCTCCAGTAGAACAAAAAACAGTTTGAAAATTGTAATTATGTCATCATAGAAAATATTGGCTATGTGTTTTGCATAAAAATGAAACATGTGTAAAACACACACAGTCAATGGGCACTTTGAAACATGCTTCAAAATGATTCCAAATATGTGTATATACAATTTGACTCACTCTCAACTAAACCATTCCTTTCGGGAAAGATCTTTTGAGACATCCTATTATAACATTTCTGGTACTATTAATATTGGGAGTTATTTGAGAATCAGCCCTCCTAATTAGCTTAGTTAATTGAAATTTTTATATATAAGAATTAAGACTATTTCACCTTGGCATTGGTTTTTATAGGTTGTGTAGGTGCAAATGAATAATCAGGGCATTTTATATCATTTAAGATCATGCTCTCTCTGAAGAAAGAAAGAAAACTTAGGGCTTTCTTTCTTTAAAATAATATTGATAACAATCATTAATTTATTTAACATTTCTTTACCACTGTGTGCCAGATACAGAGCAGACAGAAAGGAGTAAAATAGTCTACACTTGTAAATCTTCTTTATATGGATATTTTGGTAATAGACATGTTATAGAGAAGGACAGTTTTAAGAAGCTACACTCAGTCATAATCATGCCTTCTCAAAGTTTTAGTGCTACTGAAATTGTGTGTAGTGGAAACAAGAACTCTTATTTTATCAGAATTTATCAGGACAGCAAAAATGGGTCAAAAATAATAGAGCAGATGGAGGAAATTATCTAGATTTAATAAATAAATTCCTATAATATTTGTTATTTTCATACAGCAATTTCTCCTCTGAACTTACATTTTTGTGACAAAAAAGTGTTATCTAATAAAATAATCAGACTGAAGCTATCTGCCCTAAGAAATAGGGTAACAAAATTAAAAAAGGCAATAGCTCATTGCTCTAGTTCTGGGCATGAAGAATTATTCCCAACCCTGAGTAAGCCTCATTTTTCTCCTCAGTAAAACTAAAGAAAGATTGCTGTTCAACCTTGGAAGTAAGTAGATTTATAATTACCGTCTTTTTTCAGGACAGGCTAAATTTCTGAGCATGGAGACCATATTTGTCTGTTCACCCATATAATCCTATGGAACACTCAAAAATATTTTTTGAAAAACAACATACATTTATTTATTAAAAATTCTTGTGAGGTTGAGATGAGAAAACATATACCAAATTGTTTAAACATTGTGAAATGTTATTTTTAAGTTACAGAACTTACTTTGAGATTTGGAGATTTTGCAGTTTGGGTAAACGCTTGGCCTCCATTTGGGGATGACTAAGTTACTTATCAGAAGACCTCTGGACCCAAACTTTGGAACCAAATCTGACTAACTGCACCAGCAGTCTTCCAGTCTTGCCCTGAGATGATTTCCCAGTCATTTTAAAACAAGGTTTTATAGTGAAACTTCAACTAAGTTGGCAGCAATATAGGATTTTATGATGTCCAGTGGCAGAGGTGCGTACCCCAGGAATTTTGCTTAGTCTGGCTTTGAAACAAACTGCCTTTATGTGATGAATGGCCGTGATGCAAACCCACACAGATGCAAATTAAGAAAAGATTTGGACAACTTCCTCAGAACTAGTTGCAGTAAGTCACATAGCTTGAAGCAGTCACCAATACCCCTGTTGCAATAAGTCACACAGCTAGAAGCAGTTGCCAGTCCCACCCTGTTGCTCAATCTCAACTTTCCCCCTGGCTACCTAAAACAGCATTTCTCCAACCAAGTCCACTACAGTTGGTTTCCTCCCAGTGTGGCGCTCATCACTATCCCCCAACATCCTTCAAGCAGAAGACCCTGTCATTAATCACTCACAGCCCTCAGTGAGCTCAGCATTTCAAGGAAAAGCATTTTCTCGAAAGGTGCATTTAGAACAACTGCCCTCACAAATTACCTGTGACATCTCTTGCCCCCTACTGTCTGCCTTCTCCCTCCCTCGGCTGGTGCCTCATGTTTGTGAGTCCCACGTGTCTGTTATAGAAGACCCAGTGGCCATTAACCAGCAGGCTTTTTGCCTCATGACTTAGCCAGTTCTCAGACATGATTATCTCTCTACCAACTCTAGGAGTTAGCCCCTGCCAACTCCATCTCAAGCTAAATCTTGTCCAAGCAAGACTTGCAGAGGGCACATCTGAGTTCCCATCAGTGAGTACCTGAGGGCGAGCTCCTGACCTCTCTGCATCCTACACATATCAAACTGGGTACAACAGCAGCATGATGACCACACAGTCTGGCATTATGGCTAACGTGTTTCACTTATTTCTCTTCAGGGACTTCAATATATGTATTTTTCTACTCTCAATGAATTCCCTATTGAAAACTCTAAGGAGAGACAACTAACTGTGAAGGACATTTACTATTGGCACATATGTCCCAAAGGTTTATGATGTATCTAGCAGAACTAGACACAGATATCTTATACCTGGCCCTAATCATTTCCTGGCAAACCAGCATTTCCCGGCTCACACCTGGAGCTCTGCCAAGTGTCCCTGGCTGACAGCTGTACCCAGATGTCACATTGAACCATGGATGTTCAGTTTCCTTCTTTCTTCTGGAGGTGGAAGATTTGCTGGGAGTGTCATGATTCCTCAGGGAAACCACAATAAAGCTGAAAAGTCTGTGTACTTGTAATGTGGGACTGAGATGGGCCCCCAGGGAAGATTTGTGTGGGGAGAACTTTTTGGTAACTGTGTATGCTCACAAGTGCACATGTATGTATTTGTGCATGGGTGTGTAGGGGAAAGGGATGTTTTGAACTGTAATAGGGAGGGACTAATTCTTCTAAAGTGCTGGGAAACCCAGAAGAAGACATATCTGATAGGATTGATTAGGGAAAAAACACTTTCAAAAACATTTCTGAAGGTTGACAGAAGGCTAGGACGCTCCCCTCACTTCCATCTCATCTCCTTCCCTCAGCATTATGTTCAGGTCCTCTTGGAAGGGAACAGGGTTCCTCTTCCTACCCAGAAGCCCCTGGGAGGGACAGCCCTCTCATAGTCACGGTGCTGAGAAGATCTGTAGACAGCTTCCTGAGCCAGCACTGCAGAAGCTCCCAACCCCATGCAAATCACACTGTCCACATAGACATGGAAGGCCTCCCGGTGTGTCCCCAGCCTGGGACAAAGCCAACGCTGACAAACACCCAGCAGCTGGGAGAGTAACAGTGGGACTTGGGAAATGAACTGAGTAATCACCATGATGAAGTTGAAGCTGACACTTTGCTGGAACAAAATGACATTTTATCAACTCTTGGAAAAACAAGCTACTACTGCTTGGTCCTAGGGACTTGTATGTTTTTGTTTTTGTTTTTTTATTTTTAAATAATTTCAGGCTTACAGAAAAGTTGTAATAGACCAAAAAAATTCCCATAAACACTTCACCCACATTCCCAAAATGTTAGTAATTAGCCTTTCCACATTTGTTTTGTCATTCTCTCTGGATGGATAGATAGACAATAGGTAGATGATATAAATAGATGATAGAGGATAGATAGATGTGAATACATTTATATACAATTTTAATATGATATATAATAAAATATATAATTTTTATAACTGTTTAAGTTGCAGGGATCATGTCCCTTTGCCTCAAAATCATTTGGGTAGTATTATATAATTAGCAAACTTGTCCAAATTTATTTACTTGTCCTAATAGTGTCATTTATAACAAAATGAAATTTTTTTTTTCTGGTTCAGTGTTCAGTCAAGGATCATGTTCTGCATTTAGTTGTCTTTTTGCTCCCTTTTAAACTGAAATAGTCCTAGTCTTTCTTTGTCTTTCATGACCTTGATGTTGTTGTAGAATGCCCCTGAATTTGGATTTGTCTCATGTTTCCCATGATTAGATTCAGATTATGCACTTTGGTCAGGAATGCTACAGAAGGGACATGCCCCCCTCCACCCCTTATACACTGTATCAGAAGGCACATGCTATCAATTTGCTCGATTAGTGGTGAGCCTAACTTTGATCACTTGGTTAAAGTTCAGTCTGCTGGGTTTCTCCACTATTGAGTTACTGTTTTCCTCTTTGTAATTAATAATGACTTCATGGGGAGACACTTTACAATTAATTCAAAATCCTCTTTGTCATGAAGCTCTCATGTACTGCTTTTAACATCCATTGATGTTTCCTGCCTGAATCAATTGTAATTATGATGTTTGCCAAATTATAATTTTCTAATTTTATCATTCCCTTTGCATTCATTAGATGGCATTCCACTTTCCTTTCTGTCCAGTTTTTAAAAATTTTAAAGTTTCATCACTGTGGACTCATGGATTCTTATTTTAGTCAATGAATAGTAATCTCTTAATGTGAAATTTATTTTTAAACAGTGACAATAGTACATTAGGATCTAAGAGGCCATACAGATGTGATGTCTTTTTCAATGAACCCTAGAATACATTTTCTTACAGAACACTGGGAAATGGAACTTGCAAGATATTGGTTTGGATCGTGGTCAATAAAGAAAGTTGACTTGGGATCACATAGAACTGCCCAGTCTGCAGTTACTCATTGTAGGTGGTACTAAGAAGTAACATTTCTCCCAGAGATCCAATATTCTGGGCCTTCATATGGTCACTGGCACCAATGGAACTAACTTAGACACATAGGGGTTGCATGGTGTGTTGGTCAACTTGATGTCTATGAAGGTCAAGTTAATAAAAAACTAATTTGGGAGCTCATTTGACCTTTATAAAGGCAAGCTGACTATTCATGGAATCATGAGTTGAAGATGACCAAAGGTAAGGGATGAGGAGCCTTAAAAGTAACTTCTGTGACATCTTAGATTCTACAACTCCATCTTTGAATGGCCCTCCTTATCTCCCCCTCTCCTGACTTTCATTTTGATATGCCTCCTGCTCATCTATTCTTTCTCATCAACCTCTGACTTTTATTATAACTTTTTCTTTATTCATTAGCTTGCTGCTGAGGCATCCAAGGACACAGCTTTACCCAGAAGGCTGAGTCTCAGATGTAAAGATTTTACTTACTGAACTCTCCTGAGATGTACCTGTTCATGATTGTTTGTGAGTTATCATTTGGAGGAACTGTGCAGAATCCTATATTGGTCAAAACTTTTCATTTGCAAGCAACAAAAATCAACTCTAGTTTAAACACAAGAAATATAAAGAAGCATCAGAATGAACCCCAAAACAGAAAAGTCAACAGATTCTTGGAGAGAGTTTAAATCAGACTGAAGAGCTGTGCAGAGCCTCTGTGTTTGTCGTCTCTGTCTCTGCTTTAACATCGACTTCACTTTGTCTCTCCTCTCTTCAGACTGACTTTCCCTCCCTCTCTGGTCCACATGGAAGAATATGACCCCCTTTGGATACAGAGTTTGGATACAGATGGTGCCAATGAAAGTCCAAACACTAAGAAATCTTTTTCTGTTTATTAGGTAAATACCCAATAGATGTGACCTAGGCTTATTACCCCCAATTTTCCCTCACTTGTGTCTAAATTACAAGTGATTATTTCATATTAGAAATTCTCCTTAGAGCATACTGAATACAATGTTAAACAATTTTAAAGTAAATTCTTGGAAATATTTTCTTCTAAGAAAAAAATCTACACATAATCAATCATCTAGTGATAGTAATTTTAATATTTTGATGTACATTCTTCTATCCTTAACTCTACATATACATGTCTTTCTGAGTGTCTGTACATGTTTATTAACAACATGGGTACAATATGACACACATATTGCTTTTATAACTTGCTTTTCTTACTGAATTAACAGCACTTTACCTTGCCTTTAGCATTTGTTCTAAAACAATTTTTAATAGTTGCATAGTCTTCCTTCATATGGCTTTACCATAATTTAACCAATTCTCAATGAATTAGACACCATTTGGGGTGTCTCTTCAGTCTACAAGCCAACCCAGAGAATTAATTGCTTTTTCTCCAAAACTATGGCATAGCTTTGACTGTATTCCTCTAGCCCAAATGTACCAGTCGGGAGTGGACCCATGATCCAAGTTTGGCCAAGAAAATTCTCTCTCCCAGGAAGGTGGAATCAGGCCTATAGACTCCCAGTTGTTTGTAGGGTCGTGCTCAGTTTTTTGGTAGCTGTAGGGTAGCCATGTATCCCCACAGCAAGGGGAAGCAGAAACAAACAGCTAAGACACAGATGAGTGAAGCAGGGACAAGAGATGGAAGGAAAGTAACTTCTTGGATCCTCTAATTTTTATTTTCAGATTTTAATCCTGCTGTGGGTTGACTAGTGTCTCCCCTGCCCAAATTCATATCCATCTAGAACCTCCAGATACAGCCTTACAATAGGGTCCTTGCAGAGGTGCTTACTTAAGGATCTCAAGATAAAATTATTCTGGATTTAAGGTGGCCCTAAATCCAGTGATTTATGTCCTTATAAAAAGAAGAGAGGCACAGAGACAGGAGAGAGGTCCATGCAAAGACACAGGTAAAGACTGGGTTTATGCTGTCACAAGCCAAGTGACACTCTGGGGCCACCACAGGTTGGAAAGGCAAGCATGGATCCACCTTTGGAGCCTACAGGGGCAGTGTGATGGCCCTACTGACACCTTGATTTCAGACTCTGGTTTCCAGAAGTGTGAAAGAAAAATCTCTATTGTGTTAGGCCATGTAGTTTATGGTAATATGTTCCCGCAGCCACAGGAAACTAATGCAAGTCCCTTCCCAGGGTCCAGTTGCATTATCAGTCTTTGACTCAGGCAAGGGGGAGCCTGTCTTGATACCCTTGTTTTGGAGACCCTGTCTTAGGATCCCTGCTATATCTCATTTCCATCCAAGCCCTTCCCAGAGAGATGAAGGGATGTGCCCGTCTGAAACCCATACTCTCCCCTTCTACACAACACTTCAGGTAACCAGAACCCCTAAATTCCCAGCCCAAATAGCCCAAGCGCACTTGATGGCCTGTGTGAACCCCTTCCTGGGTCTATCCTCTCAAAGGTTTTTCACTGTGTTGGTGTAATTACCTCTGGATCCAAAAGAATAGCCTAGAATGCTTGTTTCCAGGGTGTGAGGATGGACTTGAATGGGTGGGCTGGTGAGTTCACACATGTGAAGTGTAAGTAAGGTTCCTCAAAATGCAGGGCACACTAGGGGCCAGTGAAAAGAGGAAAAGGGTGGGGACCTGGGGACCAAGGGACCCGGAATGAGAATGTGGTTCTCTCTGTGCTGCGTTTCCTGGCACAACTCTGTGAAGTCTAGCACTGCAGATTGTTTTCAAGGTATACTTGTCAAGGTAGGATATCAGAACATTATGTTCAACTGTTTGTTGGCAGAGTGTATAACTTCTGAATATGTGAACATCTGGAATGTGGATCTTTATTTGTCCTTTTGCTCCAAGCCACAAGTGTCAAAGGCAGGCTGCCCAATTGTGTTTCTAACCTCAGCCTCATGAAACATGTTTATCTTTCCATCACCAACCCTCCTCCTTTCTGAAGGCTGGCTCGTCTTGTCTTCTCTCTGCTATAGAATTTTAGTGCACTCTTTAAAAAGATGGGCCGCTTTTCAGTTTGTGGTCATTATAAATTGTTCTGTAATAAATCTAAGTATGTACATTTTTGTGCATATTCTTAATTATTTCATAAAGATAAAGTACTAGAACAGGAATGACTCAAGGGTTGTGTCGATTAAGACTTGAATGCACCAAATTCTCCCCCACAGGCAATGCAAAAGAGAATACCTCTTCTCTCCATCCCCATCAACAATGTAAAAATATGTTTCAAGGGATTTTTCTTTGAACTTCAAATGCATTAAATTCTTAGGGCAAATGAGTAATCTGATCACTCTTCTGCTCGAAGGAAGATTCTAGAAAATATTAGGCCCTGGATTTGGGACTATGCAAGGTTTTCTTAAAGGGTTTAAAAGGAGTACACACATGTTCCCAGGTGGTGATACTGAGGACAGTGAAGACAAACTTCCCTCATCTCCCAGCTTTGCTCAGGGCCCGCTCTGGCCTTCCATCTCCCCTTTCTTACCTTACTGAAGGTATCTTCCTAACAGCACTTTGGAGGAAGAAGTGCTGGGGGCCCCTGTATGTGACCTGGACATCTTATTTGTATTTTCTGGAGAGTCAGAAGGGCTATTGGTGGTAGTGTGCTGGACGGGCACCAAGAGCTTTCTGTCTCTGTGTGTCAGCAGCAGCCTGTCTGGTCACACCACTGTCAGGAAATGGATGAGAGCTCGAGGGTGAAGCAGCAGAGGGTACAGCTGATGGTGTTGCAGTCACCAGCCTGGGGAGTGCAAGACTCTTTTGAAGGGGGTTGACGAGGGCCATGAAAGCATACAGGTTAGAAGGGGAGAGTCATTATTCCAAGCCGAGGGGAGCTGGAAACCTAAGATATTAATCATTATGTCTTTTCTGGGCAGCGAAGTTAAATTAAAACTCACCCTGTATTCTTCCCAAATTGTCTGGCACACACACACAGGTACGTGCACGCACACACATAAATGGATGCATACAATGCTTCAGCCTCCACCTGTGGAAACAAAATCAATATTGTGTTGCACATAAAGCACCTATTTAATTTAAAATTTCATTTTATAGTCCATTTACCCCACCAGAGCAGCCCAAAGTCAGTCACTTCTCTCTGTTCATTTCCAAGAGGCAGCTCACTTCTCATTGTTCACCCATCAGTGTTAAACTTGTGAAGGGGGCTTTGAGACAGACAAGAAAAGCTCCAAGTGGGAAACTGTAGCTCGGAGACCCCAGGCACAAAAAGGGGTGAGCTAGGGCATGCACACACACACACACACACACACACACCACTTCTTAGGCTATTATGTCTTTTCTTCCTTCCTTCATGCTACAGTGAACTGAAAGAACAAAAAATATCTGAAGAAAAGCTATGTGCCAGCTGGGCACTGTGGGAGTGTGTGTGTGTGTCCATGCGGCTCTGGGCTGGGCGATTGGGTAATGATGTCAAAACAGCAGACATATAATCTCAGTGCTGTCATGAAGTATATTCCCTCCCGTGGGAGCCTATGTTTAATGTGAGTAATCTTCCATCCTTCAGTTAGGTGGTGAGTTCTTGCGTGGTGCATCACAGTACCTTTCCTTGTTCTGTAAGGAAAAGAAACTTCAAGAAAACGGTAGCGATGCTGAGCTAAAACAAGCATGACAAGCACCTGTCATCCAAAGCATCCATATCCAGAGGCGTCTAAAAGATTTTGCTCATAGTTACCACATGTGGCAGCAACAAACTCAGCCCATAAATGCAGGTACATAAGAAATGTAACTTTCATTTTCTTTAACTTTGTGTTCTGAGCCTCTTCTGTCCAAGTACTTGAAACATATTCTTGGTCATTTCAGGGCTCCCCATTTCTCCCAGGGTTGCATGTAAATTCCAGGATGACAGTGTTCTCCTACCAGGATGTCAGGCAGGGTATGGATCCCCACTGCTCTGTATTCACGGTGGCATCCATAAGAGAGGCCCACTGACTAGCCTGGCCCCCAGTGTCCATTCACACGATGGCTGTACCCTCCCCTATTACTCCATTGTTCTCTCTTCTCCCATTTACAGGCTTGTTCTGCTGCTCCTGCAACACCAAGAATTTGAAAACTCCAGTGGCTTCCCTGCTCCTCCCAGGTCCATGGGGTCCTTTGTGTGCTCCCACTCTGAGAGGCTGCAGACTGCCCTGTCTAGACACCCTCCATGGCCCTCTCTCCCCTGGAGCCCACCTTCCTTGTCAAGCTTCCCTGAGAGGGGGGCACAGGCTCCTCTTCCCATCCCCAGGCTCGCCCAAGACTCCCTCCCGGCTCTCTCAGCAGATGCAGGGTCCTTTCTGAGTAGCCCCATCTCCCTTCTGTCTCATGCTTACCTTCGGCTTCAGGAATTCTTTCAGATGTGGAAGATGTAGTGGATATGTGGGTGTCCAGGCCAGGTCACAGGTACCCTGCCCCTGCCCCTTTGGGCCCATCGCCTGGCTCTGTGTGCATTTGCATTGAATGCCCTGCAAGCTACTCTCTTCTGAACCCCACCCTGGGGCTGTTGGAGCTGTTGTCTTCACTCATGCACAGGTAGAGCCTGAAATGTCTAGGAGTTTATATCCAACGCACCCCCTCCCCCACTCCCAGGGTGATATTTAGTCAAAGACTGATGGGGGAAGAGGTATTGTATAAAAGCTCAGCTCTCTTATTTCAAGTTGGCACCAACTCTGAAACATAATTTATGCTCAGAGCTCCCTTGTGGGATCAGGCCAAGGCTATCCATCACAGTCCCCCTTAGGGTCTTCCTTTATGGAGAGGGCACTGTGGTGTGCCACCCAGACCCCCTCAGGGCTGAAGGACTTACCCCAGCTACAGGGAGTGCTGTGAGCAGGTAGCACTCAGCTGGGAGCCCTCGTGGGGATTTTCTCCTCAACCCAAAGGCATGCCCCTTCTCATGGTGGCCCTCATCCAATGACTGGTTGATGAAGGAGTGTAAAGATCCAAACGCCTTGCCCTAGCTTGGAACAATGTTGAGGAGCCATTCGGCCTTGAGAGCTCTTCCTGTGGTCAGCTGAGGTCTTCACTGAGACTGCCACACAGCCCAGCTTTCTCACCTACTTGATCCTGTTGGAGCCTCTTCCTTTCATGGGTGGTCACATTGCATGTGTTCCCCGGGGGACTTCCTGCCCAGGAACAACAGACTGAGGCAGAGTCAGGAACGTGAGCTCTGGAGACACACTCCCCGGTTAATGAGTCAGCCAGTCACCAGATGTCTAGTCCATTGGGGCTGCTGCAACAACACAGACTGGGTGGCTCATAAACAATAGATACTTATCTCTCACAGTTGTGGGGGCTGAGAAGTCCAAGGTCACAGTGCCTGTAGATGTCGGTCTCTGCTGAGGGCCTATTTCCGAGCTGGTCATCTTTTTGCTGTAAGCTCACATGGCAGGAGGAGTAAGTGATCTCTACTGAGTGTATTTTATAAGGACACTGACCTTATTCATGGGGGTTCTACTCTCACGATCTAATCACCTCCAAAGGCCCCTCCTCTTAATGCCATCACCCTGGGGGTTGGATTCCAGCCTGTGAATTTGGAGTGGGTGGACAAACATTCAGCACCAGAGCTGCCGTTTGGGGCTAACTACTCCATCTCTCTGCACATCAGTCTTCTCATCTGTAAAGTAAAGATGATAATAGTAACCATCTTGCTGGGTTTTAATAAAAATTAAATGAGATAAAAACATGCTTTCAATAGTTCCTGGCACATAGAAAGTCTTAAGTAAATTCTAGCTATGTTATAATGCATACACAGTCTTGGCATTTTTTTTCTGAACACAGTACTTGAAATTCAGAGGCATGGAAAATACTTCAAGCTTTTCTGATGCCATTGCTTCTTGAGATAATGAGTGTGGAACAGTCTAGCTTGAAAGAAATAAAAAAAAAAACAGGTAAAGCAAGAAGAGGCATAGGAATAGGGGAGAAAATGGTTAATATATAGAAGTATTATCCTGCCATATATGTACTTACTAGAATCCTTTACCTTGGTATAAGCTTATGCTTATAAGTACAGTTTAGATTTTCCATGTTCCATGGAAAAAAGTCATTTAGCTATTCTGAGATAAGTTTTTTTTAATCAGAAATTATGTTTGCCCTAGCTGGGTAGCTCAGTTGGTTAGAGCATCACCCCCATACACCAAGGTTTCAGGTTGGATCCCCCAGTCAGGGCACATGCAAGAATCAACCAATGCATAAATAAGTGGAACAATAAATTAATGTCTGTCTGTTTGTCTGACTGTCTGACTATCTGTCTGTCTGTCTGTCTCTCTCTCTCTCTCCCCCTTTCCTCCCTCCTTTCCTCTCTCTAAAATCAGTAAATAAAAATTAAAAAAAGAAATTATAATGTTTGATAACCATTTTCATGTCCTTGGCATGGTCTCTCTGGCACTGTTTAGTCAAACTTAGACCTCAAAGTTTCCAGGTAAACCAGCCTAATTCTTAACAAGGTCACAGGAAAAAGACACCATCAAATTAGTCAAACAGCTCTCTTTGGTGGGAGGGGAGGAAAAAGCAGGAGTTAGTTCTGACAATGAAGCCCCCCCTAAAACTAAGGGTGGAGGGTGATCATGGACTTCACAGATATCGAGGTTCCCTTTCTCTCTCTCTCTTTCTCGGTACGAACACAATGCTTAGCCCTGGACTCACAAAAATCTTTCCTCTCTGGTATGAAGCAACAGTATAGGAATTCTCTGCTGGATGCAAAACAGGTCTAAGACACTCACCTGTTCTAAACTTCTTAGCTACGAAAATCATCCAGTTCTAAAGCCAACAAAATGGGGGGGGGGGGCACTGGACACCTTATTGATAACAGTGGTAAAAGTGTGGCTGGATTTGGAATAAAATATTTATAATTCCTCTCTGGAGTCAGTGAGCTTAGCACAATGAATCCGCGGGCTTTGGCTCTCCCGAGGTATTTTTCTCATTCTCCCTGGCATGGATAAAATCTAAACTGTACTTAAGAAATGGTGTTAAATGTGTTAGTTGACTGAATCTGGCATTTATAATGCAATTTAGCAAAGTTTTATATTGACAGCATGACATTTTTAAAGGGCCCTTTCTGATTAACAAGGCTCAGAATCACTCCCCTGATTATGCTTGCAGAGTGAGAATAAAACGCTACAGGCTCTGGAAGCAATGAATTGGGGCTCTGTTAGCATCAGACGCACTTGCTTTCTTAGCAACCAGTTCAGGGGGATCAGGCTGGGGCTACATTTTTTAGGACAGAAGAAAATCTGTTTTCTTGTTTGGGGGGACTTTCTGTGAGAAAAAGGGCCCCGTGGGCAGAGGAGTGGCCATAGATTTCGAGCCAAAACTGAAGAAGTGGTGCTCACAACTGCTCAGGCATTACCTTCTGTGTCTCATCTGGACAGAACTGAGATATCCAGCCTGGGGCCAGTAGGAGAGGGATGGGAAATTCTCTTTCCGAAGAGCAAATTGAGAAAGTTCTTAATTTATCTTAGCTTCATTACTGTTATTATTACTATTGTATTAATCATATCCTGAATATCTGCTATATGTCTAACAAATTTCTTTGTATCTCACAGAAGAAAGAAGGGAAACATGTCAGTGTCTGTTACAAACAGAGCAAATGCAACACAGAGTGGGATGTGAACTGTCCCAGCTGGGTTGCAGTGGAGCCAGAGACCAGCATCTGCTCTCTTAAAGGTGGTGGAATTAGCAACCGTTTGCTGAGCATGTGCACATGTGCTGGGCACTATGCTACTGTGTCACCTACATTTTTTTTATTGTGGTAGACTATACAGAAATAAAATGTACCATTTTAAGTGTACAGTTCAGTGGCATTAAGTATGTTGATATTGCTGTGCACCATCACCACTCTCCATCTCCAGAATTTTCATCTTCCCAAACTAAAATTCTGTACCAATAAACAGTACCTCCCCACTCCCTTGTCTTCTCCACAACCACAATTATACTTTCCGTGTGTATCCATTTGACTAATCTAGAGACCTCATACGAGTGGAATTATATAGTGTTTGTCCTTTAGTATCTGGCTTATTTTGTTCAGCATAACATCCTCAAAATCCATTTGTGGTGTAGTGTGTGTGAGAATGACCTTCCTTTTTAAGATTGAACAATGGATGTAGCACACGTGTTTACCCACTCATCTATCAGTGGGCATTTGCGTTGCTTCTGCCTTTGACTATTGCAAATAATGCTGTTGTGAACAGGGCTGTGCAGGTGTGTGCCATCTACCTCACTGCTGATTTCTAGGATGTCCCTGGAGCACAGGGATGGTCTCCATTTTACAGGCAATGAAACTGATACTCAGAGAAGTGAGCTGCCAAAGACTGTGCTCCTCATGGGCAGTGCTGCTGGGGAGGGAAGCCAGAGCTATCTGCCTCTTCCCCAGTTCCATCCCCTAGTTCAGTGCAACCGACGTGCTATGTCCCTCCAGCATCGGCACTCCTGACTCAAAGCAAGTGGCTTCTGGGATGATCTCTATTCTTCATCATCAGCTATGACATTTTCCTCTTTATGGGTTGATCAGAACCTGGTAAGAATCAATAGCAGATCCTCAGAGACTTTGAAGATGGCATGTGCCCCCTCCTCTGCATGCAGGGAGTAAGTAGTTGAGGAGTTGGGACACTGAGGAGATGGTTCCTGTGTGGGCTGACCCCTGAGACCCATCTGAACAGAGGAGCAAGCAGCGTTCCGCTCTCAAAGCTGGAAGATCCAAGGAGGAGAGACCCGACTCAGGAGGTGGCACAGCTCTCTAATTCTCATCCCTGCTCTCCAGGCCACCAGGGCCTTGGTGAGAGAGATATTGAAACGAGTGCAAGAAAATTTTAAAAAGAAAGATGTTCCTGACAACTAAGACTACATTTCAACCTCTGGGCCTTGGACTTCTACTGGTGTTTGCAGGGAAGCTATTTTTAACCTGAGCAGAGAGTGTGATGTGTCTGATTACTGGTGGACACATCCAAATTGATTCGATTTGCAGAACGTCACTTGCATAGGTTTTGTTTTGAACTAAAGAGGGGGAAGGAGGTCAGCAGGTGCCCAAGGGACTGAGACAAGAGTCGGTGTGCTAGCGGGCTGCTGCGGGCCTGCCTAACACAGCCTTGGCAGTTAGGTAGTTCCATCGATAGCTGTGTCTGTTAACTCACAGCCATGAGTTAAGCAGAGGGAGCTGTCCTTGTGAAGAGGCACAGAATACATGCCCACCCTGTGATCCATGTTCCCAAGTGACAGGTGAGGGAAGAGGGGGAGAGATTCCACGCTGGCATCCCAAGCCACAGACCGCTGGGAGCATCAGGCGACGTGGGCGTTTTCAAGGGAGCATGGGGCAGTGCAGGGCAATCCTCAGGCACCTCTGGGGATAGAGACTGTCACCAAGGGGGAGTGACTGGAGAGGAAGAAAATGGCTAGCTGAGGAGTAGCTGACAGACAGGGTCCCTGGGTAAGGCTTTGTTGGTGATCCTGTGTGAGTGAGGGGGCAAGAGTCAGAGAAATCAAGCTGCCACCTTGTTCCCCTGGACTCCACAGCTTGTCGTCAGACTTAGAAATTATATGGCCTCTCCCATCTCTAACACTCTGACTCTAAGCAGCTATATCAACAGTGCGCCCCACAGCCAAACAAAGACTAAGAACCCACCTGGGGAGGCAGGAAATCAGTCCGAGCACACCCCATAAACACCATGACAATGTCAGTGCCTTGAAAACAGGTTTTACAGCATGTTGTTTCTGACGAGCCCAGGACACACAGCTTGTGCTGCTGATTACAGCATTAATGTGAGACCTGGCCCGGGCGCAGCATCTGAGCTCAGCAACCCTTCCAGTCCAGTCATCCTGACGCAGCATCCAAGCCCCCAGGCACCTTAACTCCCCCATCAAAGCGGTGCCTGGCGGCTTGTCACAGTCAAAGGGCCCTCAGCATTTCCATTCTAAATACCCTTTCTGGAAGAATTTATAATTTGTCCATTTTGCTGGAACCCAGAAACTGAGCGAGTAAACAATTTCTTGGCAGTGGAGGGAGTTTATTGTGTGTGTGTGTGTGTGTGTGTGTGTGTGTGTGTGTGTGTGCATGCGTGTTTGTGTCTGTAATGTAAGGCTAGGCTCAAACCTTATTTATTTGTAAGCTTACAGAAAATACTATCTAAGGAAGACTTGACAATCAATACACATTTCTTTCTAGAAACAATAACAAATGACAGTCAAGGAATACAAATCTAACCCGGAAATATTAGATTTCTGGGCACCTTCCCTCTTCCCAAGCACCGAAGCCACGCTCTCTTTGTGACTCAGCCCTTATGAATCGACCAACCGGTTATCAGAAAGACAAGCTGCGGCAGATGGGGGGCTCTGGCGTGGACGAATACCCCCAGCTCTGTGACAAGGGAGCGCCCTTAGAGGAAGACCACCATCAGCACAAACTTCTCCCTCAGAAACTCCTGCCAGCCACAGCCCCTTCCTCTTCTGTGATTATTACCAGGGAGGAGGGCTCAGACCCAAACTGTGCATCACCTTCAACACCAGAGAATAACTTTTAATGTCTATGTTTCCAAGTGATTTTAGTGGGGAGGTTTGGACTGGCCACTTTTGTTTGTTTTCGAAACTGAAAATGTGACTTGACTACAGCAGAGCTGAAAAGGAAACTTCTGCTAGGAATTTCCAAAGATTGTTGTTCATACAATTTCTTAGCCTAAGCTGGCAGGACCAAGAGCTGAGATAAGATGGGAAGAAAGCCCAGCAGAAATGAAGCCAGAGGCTTACCCAGAGATGGCTTGGTGAGGTAACAACAGCTAACACACAGCTTTTTCTCCCGGCAGGTGCCAGGCCCCATTCTAGGAGCATCACATGCACTAACACAACCAACCCTGCCAAAGCCTGGTGAGCGAGGGACCACTACCCCACCCCCAGTCCCGCTTTCACTGAGAAGGACCCAAAGCCCTCAGAGACTGAGGGGCTTCACCAGAGACACACCACTTCCCGGGGTGGAGCAGGGCTTCGACCCAGGTGCGGGAACACCACACTCCCCAGCCGGCAGGCCCTGGCCTGCTCCCTCTCACTGCTGCAGAGGTGCCCAAAGAAAAGGCAGCCTGGGCAGACCTGAAGGAAAGGATGACCTGAGCCTTTATTTTCACTTGAAAATAAGTTTGTCCATTTTCTTGGTCACTAAAAGGAAATGTGTGTGTGTGTATGTGTGTGTGTTGGTGTACGTGAGTGTGCACCTGTGTTGGCACAAGGGCATGTGTCATTTAACACAACAGCCATTAGAACTGAGCAGAACAGACTTTACAGAGAGCCCACAGAACTTAGAAGTGCCAGGTGACCTGTCCGCAGCCCACCTCACACAGCCTGTAGGTGGCACAGCAGGGCCTGGTGCCCAGCGCTCCTGTCTCAGTCCAGGATGCTTCTGAGGGCAGGTGTGCTTTTGACAAAGGGAAAGGAGGAGGCCAAGTTTGCCTCAGTGTTTGGGAGGACCAGGTGAGCCCAGTCCAGAAGGGAGTTAGTATTGGCTGATCATCTGTCTCTGCAGCTGGGGCTTCCCACCGTCTTCCAGCAAATTCCAGTCCTCACGTAGGAAACACACTTGTTACTCTCAGCAAACAGAGGTACATAAAGGGGGTGTCATGCTTCACTCAGCTTGAGCCCCCATCGCTGCCTTCAATGGACAGCCATCCTCCGCATTTCTCACAGATGCTCTGTTTTTAAAAGACATGTAATTAGGAGATGACATCAACAGATATTGCCTAGGCAGTGTTCCAATGGTGCCTGAAAGTCCCCCACTCCTTCCAAGCTCCTTGGAGCCCAAGAAATATTCCCTCCCAATGCCTCCCACCCCTCAGGGGTCACGCAGAGTCCCTGAAGAGGGAGCATAGAACCTGCCAAGCCTCAGCACCCAGGGTCCCTAACACTGAACCCCTCCCTCAGATGCTGCTGGCTTGGATAAACCTCAAAACATGAGATGTCCACACCTCCCCCGGTTCCTTTTCTTAGTTATTCTTAAACACCTGCAACGGTTCTTTTGAACTTCCTCTGTCTTGGGGGAGGGAAGGGGACTTTTTCATATCTTGTTAGAGACCACTAGCACCCACACAGTTTTTCTAAAGCAAAAGGGGAAATCCTCTTCCTACAGGTTTCACCTCTCCAGTCTCTCCTTGCTTCCCATTGCACGTCTAGTCACCGGTGTCCTTTTCAGGGGCACTGCATCCAAAGAGAGCATGATGGGGGACTGCTCACCACGTTTCTTCTGTGTGCCTCCTGCCCAGGCGAGGAGGGTCAGAAGGCAGCCTGGCCGTGGGGTAAGACAGGCCAGGGTCTGACTCCCACCTCAGCAAGTAGAATCTGTGTGGACACCTTAACCTGCTGCTCCTCAGTTTCTTCATCTAAAAATTAGATGCAGTGTGACATGGCCAAAGCACTCTGTTGGTCGGAGCATCAGCCTGTACTCCAAAGGGTTGGTAGCAGGCTTGATCCCTGGTCAGGGTGCCTGTGGGAAGCAACTGCTGTCTGTCTGTCTGTCTCCCTGCCCACCAAATCAATAAAAATTTATCCTTGGATGAAGATTTAAAAAATTAGATACAGTGTCCACTGCATTTGGGCCTCTGTGAGGACGAAATGAGATTATCTATATGTCTGCCTGTTATAACAGGTCTTAGTGCATCCTCAGGAAATGCAGCTTCTCTCAGGAACCTAAACCAAGACTGAATTCTGGGTTTGGGATGCCGGGTATCTTCCTTCTCTTTTCATCAGTCACAGTAAACAACTTTTCTTGACTTAAGAAAAGACTGAAGACCAGTTAATACAACCATTCTCTATTTCCCTCAACTTGCAGAAGCCACCTGACTGCCTTCCTTTTTGTATTCAAAGTGCTAAGTAACTAGCACCTCCAATTTTTGCAGGCAAAGAGATATAAGACCACTGGGAACACCTCTAGAGAACGTGCTGATCACAGCACACCCATGGACAAGGGCTCTGAGCAAGGGTGTGACGGGCATGCCAGGGTCCCTCACTGGGGCACACACGTCCCACAGACAGACCCGAAACACGGGCTTCCACAGGACAGGGGTCTTTGCCTGCTCAGATGACTGACTATAAAGCTCCCAGAAAAGTTCCTGGTGGATGGTGGGTCCTCAATAATATGTGCTGAATGACTAAATAGTTGCTGACTGGATGAATATTTCAGGAGCAAAGTGGCTTCAAAGGCAGCCGGCCTCCGGTCTGGTTCTCACTAGCAGGGAAGCTTCTTGAAAGTCACTTATCCTACTCCACCCTGGCCCCTTATCCCTAAAGGACAGAAAAAGCCCATCAACGAGTGGACAGTCTTATGGCTTAGGGGAGCACGAGTAAAACACATTGCGTGTGGAGAAGAGACCAGAGCAGCTTAGACTGCACACCTGCGGACCTGGAGGCAGCAGGATCCGGCCCACACTGGAGCGGGGTTGGTCATCCTGACACTGAACACCCTTCAACTGCTTCCCTGCCCAGCCCAAGGCAGAGAAGGAAGGGTACGTGTCCATGATTCTTGGCCACAGAGTTTCTCAAGGAAAACCACGTTCTTGTAATGAAGCAACTCATCCTTCTACCTGGTGGCCCTTGTGACAAGTGATCCACAATGGCAAGACCCTGTCCTCACCCTTGCTGACCTGTCTACTGGGACGTTACCTTCCGTCTCAGCTTCTCCTCTCTCTTTGCAGAGTGGGTGGTTCGAGGCTAGAGCTGCCAAGGAGGACCATGTGCACCCTCAGTGAGGGCTGCCTGGCTAAGTTACGAACTCTGAACCTGCAAAGCTATCTGGCCAACTGTATCCCGATAGGGTATCTCACTTCCAGAAAAATAAGCCTTGCAAGATCACATTATTCCCACCGTATCAACATTCACAGTCTGTTTGCACTAATATGACTTCGATAGAACTTGTATCAGGATAAATATTACTTTAGCTTTTAACTGCTAATTATATCAACATAAACTTAATTTATAGTGATAATCACAGTCATAATGTGCTGCTGCCAAACATCCCCACTGATGCTTTGAGGCATCGTGTAAACTCAGCCATTAGCAATCATGTAAATGCTCCCATCACTCATTATGATCCTGGCTAAAGAACTTCTCTAATTGACTTCTTCCCAAAGTCCAGAGTACGCAAGAACAATGAAGGAGGACAAGGCAATGTTGATCAATTTATTACAACAATCTCATTTCTCACAAGAGCCCAAGCTGGGAAATACAAAGTTGCAAAGAAAGACCTCAATCTGGCAGGAACATATTCTCAGTTTGAACTTAGTTTTGTCACATTATATCAGTTGAGTCACAACACTCGCACTCAGACAAATGCCAAATAACACTTAGTTCAGATGACATGCTACTCCTATTGCTCCATGTCAAGGTTGAAAAAAAGAATTTTTTGCTGCATCTTGTAAATTCATGCAGCTTTTTAATTCAAAAGACTCAAAATGCTGTACTTATCTCAACTATTGCTCCTTTTCCTGTGGCAGTTTAGCAGACATTGGTTGTTTATGTCACCCAGTATCCACTCCCCCATCTTGAAGCAATAGTACCCCAATTTTATTTGGGGAACCCCCCTCAACACTCTCATTGCATTGTTCTCATAAGGAAGAGCAACTTAGGCTCTGTCCAGGAGGAAAGCATGTGATCTAGGATCATCCAATCAGCATATTCCACCTGCATGCGGTCGACAGTGATTTGTTCTGGGTGAGGACATGACCCAAGTCTGGCCAGTCAAGGTCAGTGAGACTCAAGTCCAGGAATCACACTTTCTCTCCCCTCCATTGGACACAAGGCTCAGAGGAAGGCCCTGTGGAGCTACAGTCTGATCCACTAACAACCCCTGAATCCCCCAGAGAGATCCCAGAAAAGAAGGAAGCAGCTCTGAGGAGAGCACAGCTAAACCTAGATAGAGTAGGAGAGAAACAAGTGCTTGTGACTTTTAAGCTTCTGAATTACCATGTGTCTGAAACCAACCCTTTCCCAGGACTTGTCAAGTATACAAGCCAAGAATCTCTTTTATGCTTAACGTAGTTGGGCTGTTCACTCTTATTTGCAGCCAAAAATTCTGAATTGATACAGGCAGCAGGTGGACATAGGGTATGATTATATCCATTTTTAAGATACAGAAATGAGAGCATGAAGAAATTATATCCAGTTAGTACTAGAGCCATGTAAATTAAATACAGAAAAGTGAGTGGATTTTAAGTATTCCAAAGCCAAAACACACTGAAATACAAAAGATATTTTAACACAATTTAAAAATCAAAAGCCAGTGTTGCAGGTATAAAAACCTATGTCTTTTCTTTTCAAATATTTCTGATTCTCCAGTTGGCTCAGTGCAAAGCAAAATCTCTGGAGAGACAAATAGAAGCTTTGGGAGAGATGTAGGGAATGCAAGGAGGCTGGCGGGGAGAGACGAGTTTATGCAGAGTCAGACAAATGAGCAATTCCAAATTCAGAAAAGTTGGTGAGGGACTAAAGTCAAATGTGAGAAGCTAGATATGTATGATCCTCTTGGGCTTGGAAATTTGGTTTAGTGTGCCCAGCCGAGCAAGTGTGAGGAAAATCAAATCCTCGGGGCTTTTGAAGATGCAGTTTTTTATCTCGGAATCGCATTCCCAGCACCCCACCTACTGCTCTCTGCCATGCTAGAGCGTGTTATCTGTCACGGTCCCCCCAATTAGCACTTTGAATGCAATCACAACAATGAAGACCATGCCCTCATCTGCCAGGGGCGGGCTGGCTTCTGCAATTAAGCTAAAGTTCAGGTTTGGGCTAATAACAGGAGAGGAATGTGACAGTGAAGGGAATGCTTACTCATTAACTCATGCTAATGGGTGCAACAACCAACCAGCCGCCAGCCGCCAGCGCGAGAGCCAGGCACGCCGTGTCACTCTGATCTCAGCGTGTTTGTGGGTTTATTTCACAACATTACTGAGGTCTGGCAGTTATCTAATGGGGAGTGGTTTTAAGGGAAAAGAAAAGGATAATCTTGTTTTAAGTGCCCATCTTAGGTCTTAATATTTTATGAAATAGTCATTAATTTTCAGTACAAGGCTGATGGTGATATTATGAGGCCAACATGTTTATGCAGAAAATGTTCCCTGGATATCCCTAAGAGATTGGTGAATGTAAGGAAAACAATTATCTCCTATTTATGTAAGGCAAATGGTAATTATCACACCAGTCCAAGTTGTCTGAGAAGATAGGTCACTGCAAAGAAGAGGACAGACTGACTATGACATTGACTAATAAAACAGCATGAAGCTTATTTGCTTGTTCAGAAACCACAGACTCCATTCATTCAACCATTCCTTGATACAAACGTACCAAGTGCCTACTAAGTGCCACCCTGCGACAGGTGCTGCACGACCCAGCGTCAACACAGCAGAAATAGCCTTGCCCTCTGAGAGTTTGCACTCCTTTGACCACAGAGAATTCGGTCTCAGGAGACCCAGTCAGGTCTTGTGTACAGGAAAAGTGGCAGGGAGCAACTGCCCCATCCAACAAAGTCTTTCACGGCTGCTCGCACTGGCATCACCTGATCGGAGGCGTTGGTGACCTAGAAAAGGGTCGGCGTTCCCGTACACATTACGTTTGAGCGTTTGGGATCTCAGGGATTAACCTACGGGGACCGATGCAGACTGTGTTCTTTTTAGGTCAATCGGTTAAAGCAGGCACATCGGCCCGATCCTCTCTGTCCTAGTTAAAACCTTCTCCACCCTGTCGTCACAGACAGAGCTTCGCCCGCGCCCCACTCAGCTGCCTTGCAGCTCCGCAGCGGGAACACACAAAGGAGGCATGTGGATCACACCGCTTTTGTCGTGACTGTAGGATAAACAGCTAAAACAGATATTCTAAACATAATGGGTCCTTTGTCAAAATGATAATGTCTGTGAAACCCCACTGAAGGGTTCTAAGGACTATGTGTGATCAGGGTCATCTGCCGTGGGGTCATGTTGGTTGGACTCTCTGTGACAACAGTGGCAGATGTGGTCCTAAATTGATGCTTCCATTTTAACTATTAATAACATGAAGGCAAGTCCCAACTTCCCTCCAGAGCACTATCTATTCAAAATTAATTTATTAAAAATGCATTCTAGTCATTAGTGCTAAGCAGATTTATGAAAAGCAGATCATCCAGGATACATAAATGTGCAAGCCCTGATGTTTATATCTGTGCCACATTCTCTGTCACTTATGTAGAATCCTGGCCCTGTGTGTCAATATTTGCAGACTACCACTTTGGAGGTTATTTATTTCTTGTGGTCCATTTCTCATGGTGACATGAATTTCCAGCATCATTTGACAGGTGGTAGTTGACACCAATCTATATTAACTTCAGTTTACACTGAAAATATTCCACTCAGTGAAGGCAATGTTCAGATTACAGCCTGCATGTACGCTGAATGTGAGTGGAGTCTTACAATTTCTCATCTTTTAAAAATGATGAGCACTGTAGCTTTTAATTTTTTAGTGGTGTTTTTGTTGTTGTCTTTTTATTTTTTCAGATTGTCAGCTCATTTTGTGACAAGATATAAGTCACAACATATATATTTTAATGGAAGATTTTTAATAAGTCAAGTAAAGTCTTGTGTAGATTTTTCTTTTAACTGTGTCATCAGTGAGGAAGTGGATTGTGTCAGTGGGAAAGCAGAGGGGAAAAAACCCAAAGCCATTTTAAAAGAGTAATCACAAAAAGTTAGTCCAGGGGCCAGCCCTTTAGGCTGGAATTGTGTTTTCTTTAAAATAGTATAATTCCTTGACCTAAGTATTAAGGAACATGTAAGCCAGTTTCTAATTTTCGAAAGAAAATTATGTTCTCCTATATTGAATTTTAGAGCTAAGGAAGTTAAAGTGTGTGGTTCATCGTTTTCTAGTCCTACTGATGTGACCCATACTCAGGCACAGTTCTTTCCACAGCATCACGGCCTCCTAGCTCCCTACTTCTGTTCTTTGTGAGTCCAAACTTCCTAGTACTTTCGCTCACTGCTTATCCATGCCAACAGAGAAATGCAGAAATGTGGAGTTCAAAATGACCCATTGACTTACACACATTGCACAGAGACTGATTTAGCTAGTCCCAGTACCAGGCATTTACATTAACTATTGTGGAAGCTAACATGAGTAAGTCATTTCCCTGCCTAAAGTTCTCACAATTTATGGCGTGTGTGTATGCATTGGTGCTGTGCAGGGGCAGGACAGTTGCCAAGGGAGAAAAGCAATGTAGTCTGTGCCTTGCGTTTTATAGGGATATGGCACCAAGTCTGTCCTGGGGTAGGGGGGCCCAGGAGAGAATGAGTTCTCCACTGTGGTCTGCAGCCCAGGCTTCAGAATCAATCTGGCAGTCTTAGGTTTTTAAAAGTCCAGCTTCCAGCGTACATCCCAGAGTCACTGAATTGGAATTTCTAGATCCGGGACCCAAAGTTGCATTTTTAAAATGTTTTCTGCATTGTCCTGCCAAGTTTGCCAACAATCGTTCCCTTCTATCTAGGGGTAAGGGCGTTGGTCAGGACTGACTTACAGGAGCAGTGTCTCTTGTGTTAAAACTTGAAAGCAGAAGGACTTACCAGCAGTCAGGGAGGACCTGGCTTAGTGCAGAGCACCTAGCCAGCCCTCATCCCCACCCGGCCATCTGTGACCTCCCCGGCAGAACAGAAGCTGATGGGTCACCGTTACCAACACCTCGGTATTCAAACTGCACACCCTTCAGAGCCGGGAGCCGAGCCACCAGCAGACTGATGCCTCAAGGCAGAGCTCCTGTGACCAAGGTGTAGGGTGGGCGAGATCTTCCTAAAACATCGATCTCACTGGACATAGGTCACCCTGAAACTCAAAGCAATTCCAAAGTGGTTGTTTGCATTCCATGGCCAAGAACATTTTATCATAAAATGCGGAAATAAAGGACCACGAGGTAAGTTTTCCCTAAAGCTAAACTTACTCAATTTTTAAAACTCTGAGTAGAGGGCTCTACTGTTTAGAGTATATGAATAATAGTTTTTATTTATATACTCTAAATTTTTTGACATTTTTTATATGTCCTTATTTGGAAAAATAAAAAGTTGCCAAAACGTATGCCGAGCCCTGAAATTTATAGAAGGGCTCACTGGTCTCCGAAACCCAGAGCTCGGGGGACAGCTGCTCCGAGCCTTCTACCCAGATTCTGTTTCCCACTCCACCCCCTGTCCTTGCGTTCACCAAAATCACGCTGCTGATGACCCTGGAGCTCTATCATGTGCTTCTTTTGGTGGTACCATTTTAAGAAATTTTTGTAACTGCTCAACTTATTTTTTCACTATCACCATACTTCATGAAATCAATCTGAAATGCAGGTAAATGACTTACTTCAAATTTTGTTAAGAACGTGACCATTTATTTGAACCCCTAAAAACACTGAGCAGAGTTTTAGAGATATTAAAATTCTTTCTCACCAGTGGAGGTCAAAAGTTGTTGTCCCTTCTCCCTAAACCAGTTTCCTCCCGAGTTCCTTTTTTCAGTCATAATATTTGATGTCATCCACCGCTCCAGAATTTTAGATCAGTGAGAAGCACTTGTCTCCCTTGTGACTAAGGGCTCAATTTATGTGAATTGGAATAAGATTTATGGTGTGTAATAAACATTACTAAAATGTGACAGAAGAGTGAAGATTTAAAGACACTTACTAATTTAAGATGACATTTTAAACATTCACAGTCCTTAGAGCAATACATATTTCAGGTCTTTATACAGGTTTCCAGGCAGAATGCCTATTAGGAAATGAAAATCATCTGTGTACTTTCTCTCTCTTTGCACAGCCTTCCACCCCCATTTATTGCTCCCCAGTAGCTACCCCATCCATCAGTGTTTAGTGGTGCCTTTATGCTCAGCACCTTGATGTTAAACAAATTAGGATCTTAATATATGAGGTGTGACTATGAGGCTAAAAAGAAATAGGGAAGAAAAAATATATGTGTGTATATATATATATTTTTATTTTTAAAGGCTGGCCACAACTGCAGCTATGGATGCCCCGTCAGAACGCTAAGTTTTGAAGGGCTGAAATTGACACAGTGCCAGTCTTTTGGAAAATGCTGCCAATGCTATTTTTCCTCTTACATGGGAAATTATACAAGTAAGTCTACTGAGAAAACATGTCATGGATTCGGAAAGTTGGTGCTTAGCCAATTTTCACACATCTGGTTCGCCGGGCAGTCTCCACTCATCAGCTAATAAGGACTTATGTGAACCCAGCTTAGTCCAGGGCCAGGCCCTTGATCCACATTTGATCTCACCTGGACGCTGGACCTCAGCTCTGGCTGGGCCCTCTCCATTCAGGGCCTTTTTATTTCCAACACAAAATGGTCTCATGTTGTTAAATGGTCTCTAATTTTTTCTAATAGCAGACAGTAGAGTTTCTCGCTGGTTTTCAGTTAAGCATGCTTTATTTTGCCTCCCTAATTTGCTCCCAGTTGAATCTGATTGCATTTACTTGGGCAACAGGGAGGGGCTGTGGCTGCCCGGCAAGCCCTGGACTTGAAGTAGTCCTAATGATCTCATGGGGTGTTGTGTGTAATGCAAACCCCAGGTCCCCTCCACTCTGTGTAGTTGCCAGTCTCACTGACTGACATATACTTAAGCACTCAGGGCTGTTTTTCAGGGTGTGATTTACTCACTGCTTTTAATTATCCTGGAGATGGCAAGCTGAGAATATTTGAGGCTTCATTTTCAGGGTAAAGAGTAGTCCCTGGAACAGGTCACAAACTGTACCTTGCCCCTTTGGGACCTGAGCTATTCAGGAAGGAACTCCATGACAGGTTCCAGGCTGGGCCTATCTCTGCCTTTCTAGTAATTTCAAAAATATCTGTCTGGGAGAGAAGCCGCAGTAGTGAATTATGGTCAGTCACAGAAGAGAATTTAACTCATTCTGAGGTAGCCCATAATGTTCAACAATCCATATTATAGAGAGCTATTTTTCTCCTTTCTCACACAGTGGCAGCCAGTGCCCCATGCATGGAGGGGCTTAGGGTGGCTGGCGCTCTTGCATCCATAGTGCCTGCTCTAGGGGACGTCCAGGTATTGCCACACTTTTATGACCAAATGAAAGCTGAGTCTGGATGCCACCTCTAGTTCCTGTGATTAAAAGGGCATGGCACAAACTTGGAGGCACAAGAAGCAAGTCAGGGCTGCGGAACTTGCACAGGTGATTTCTTAGGACTGGGGGCATTCCCACATCTGTGAACTTTTTATACTTTCTTCTTTATAGATGCTGCACCCTACCTACCATCTGTAGACACTTGCCTGGAATTTCTTTTCTCCAGTGGGGAAGGAGTTGTGGCTTGCAAGGCCTGCCTTCCTCCCTGACCTTCCAACTTCCTCCTGGGCCCATCATACCTGCCACTGGGAGGGCCTTTTCCTTGAAAGCAGTAATTTCCGCATTTTACAGGCAGTTCTGTGCTATGATCTAGGATGTGTGTGGTACCAACCTACTATTTATTGGTTACAAATGAAGGAAATAATTTCCTCGAAGAAAACTTCAACCGTTAAAGAAACTTAGAGCGAGGCTCACCCTCTGCCAAACTCTCAGAAAGGTCACTCTTCATCTCTTCATGTTGTCATCAGCATTTGGAGGCAGTGTGCAGAGTGGTTAGCTACTCAGGTTTTGGCATCAGAGAGCAAGCTCTGTGATTAAGTAATTTTCTTAAGCTAACTTATATCTCTGGATCGCTGGATCTTCATAGCATCCTCTGGTAAAGATGTTGGGTCAGTCCCCAAAGTCCTTTCTTGTGCTAAAAACCTCTGATTCCACACTAACAATGGTTGGTGGGCAACTCAGGATATGCTGCACAAGGAACAGCATCCGTTTATCTCGGTGTAAAGGACATTTCCTCTGTTTGCAAATGGTGCTCATCTTTGCTCCATGGTCTTCAGTTACGCACATCTGACTATTTTGTGTGTGTTCATTCAAAATGTTGACTGGCTCCTTTTGCTTTTCTCTCAAAGCACATCAAGCTATTCAGATTTGTTCATAGGTGGAGGTGCACAAACTAGATCCTCAAAGCAAACATAATAAGAACGCTCAAGAAGGAACTGTGAAAACCAACAGCCCGATTGACAGATGCATTCACCTGAGTGAGTGAGGCCTGTGGGAACATTCTCTAGAAGCAAGGACCCCTAAAGCTCAGACAGAACCAGACCAAGGACTCAGGGAACCGAGCACAAGCCAGGTTAGGCCCCTGTCCCTGTGTCTAACTGCTGCGTAAAATGTTAACTCCTGCAAGTATTTAGCAGTGAAAAGATATCTTCCACAAACAAACAAAAATGCTAAAGTGGAGGGAGAGGGCAAATGAAATAGGAACAATATTGAAACTGGGGGGAGGATGATGAGTACATTGGGTAATTATTCTCTGTACTTATGTACATATTTTAAATTTTCTAACATATAAAGTTAAAACATAATTCAGCCCTACAGCTGGTCCTACTCAAGGAGTAAATTCGAGGCTGCGGAAAGCTAGAAGACTCTGGAATCAATCTGGCTGAAACCCTTGAAGCACCTAAGAGAGAGGACGCTGAGCGCCTGCTCATCCTTCTCGCACTAACCTCTCTGGAGATTCCAGAAGAGCCCTGTAACAATTTTACCAACGTCCGAGTTCCTCCTCAGAGAAGTGGCATTTTTGCCGCCTCTCATCTAAAGGTGGACCGTAACCCATGATGAAGCTAATTAGACAAGGTCCAGGAAATTCTTTTTGTTTTTCTGCTTCGTATAAATTTACTTAACCTCACCTTCCCCCACAGGGCAACAGTTTGTGTGGGTGTTACGGGTTTTCCCATGCATGTTTCTAATATGGGTTTTGAAGGTTCTCAGCAAAGCTAAATTGGATGAAGAATGAAGAAGACATATTGCTAAATACTCTTTTGACTGCCTGTTTTCGTGAGTAGACTGGGAGCCACTCATCTCCATATGACCTGACCTAACACAGGGCCTGCTGCTTGGCAGTGGTGGAAAGAATGCCGGTTGAATGGAATTATAATGATACTAAATAAAGAATGAGGTTTACCAGATGTTCCTAAAGGAAACTAACATTTCAGTGCAGCAGTTCCATGGAAGAGCACACACTTCAGAGTCAGGCAGGCTCTGGTTCAAATTGTGCTCCCTTCACCCCGAGAGAGGCTGGTGGCCCTGGGTCTGTGACTGGTCTCCACATCGAAGTGATAGAGTTGGTACCTTTGCTGAACTACCTCATGGGAGCTGTGGTGTGACCATGAACCAGAATGTGAAGGTACTGTGGGGCTACAACTCGATGCATTATTTAATTGTAAACAGTTGTTTACAATTATTTTAAATCGATATTTTAAATAATGTAAGCAATTTGTTTCAAAGCAGCAAATGTCAAACTATTTTTAACCAAAAGCCTTATAGCTGTTTAAGGTGAAAAACCTCAAAATCCCTTAAAAGTAAAGATTAATTGATCATTTCTTCACACCTCAGCTTAACAGAGAAACACACGTGGGAGCACAGATGTTAGGACTGCGGAGTCTGACGACAGAGGCGAGAGCAGTTTTGAGGTCTAGGGTCAGCATGGATTGCAAAAGAAATGCTATATTTTTCGGAGCAAAATATATTTTTCTACTACATCTCCTATACCAAGGGGAAGCTCTAGATGCCAATCTCTTTGCTGAAGAAAGAAAAATAAAGCAGGATTGATCTGTTCCATTCCCTTGACAGGACTTCCCTGGGTCGACATAACCCCTCCCCATGAAGGAAGAGATCCTCCAGCCCTTCACATTGGCTTGAGCTTTAAAGTCAGGGCCGTGGTCTGTGTCCACCCCAAGGCTCTCAGACCTCCGGGGCCTCAGTCAGCCCTGGGTGAGGCCTGATAGGTGGACAGTGTTCTGCTGAAGTCAGCATGATGCAAGGCAGGGCCTCAGGGAGACTCAGTCTCTTGCTTTCTTTACCATCTTTAAAACGAATGAGGCAGTCATGGCTGGTGTGCCTCAGCTGGTTGGAGTATTGTTCCATAGACATAAAGGTCGTGGATTCGATTCCCAGTCAGGGCACATGCCTGGGTTGTGGTTCGTCCCTGGTTGGGGTGCATATGGAAGGCAAACAATCAATGTTTCTCCTCTTCCCCTCTCTCTAAAACCAATAAGTGTGCCCAGGGTGCTTTTGGCCATGAAACAAGGTTGCTAAATGTGACCTCTTCACTGGAGAAAGGAGACTGTTAACAGAGGGAGAAGGCTGAGCTCGCAGCCACAAGTCGTGGACTGACCTGGGACCCAGACTGGTGGCTGGATGACTACTGCTCAAAGCTGCTGTGTGCCTCCCACTGTCCAGCTTCAGAGATGAACTAGCCCCCTTTTACCCCACACCCTTGATTCTGGAAATGGGCAGAGGAGTCCTTGACCAGGCTGGTAGCTCCAGGCCATTTGGAGAGAGGAACACAGTGTGGTGAATGAGCATTTCCCATCTTTACAAGCCCCAGGCCAGACCTATGGGCTCCCCACTTTTGAGCCTCAGGCAGTGCTGCAGGTGTAGAAGGAAGTCCAGGGCAAGCTTCAGCCTTTCCTGGACCATCAGGAGAACTCCACCGCCACAGGCCGTAGACCCCTGTCTCAAGTCTTTCCTCTTTAATACCTTGTCAGTCATTGTATCTGTCTGCAGGTGTGCATTTATCTGGGAATAAAAGATGTATTAATTTACTCACTCATTGATTTACTAAATATCTATTAAGCACCATCTATGTGACAGGTTCTGGACAGGCTCTGGGAGAACAATAGTGCATGAGATGCCTGTTTGTTTGCCTTCATGATCTTTCCTGGTTAGGACTTGTGTCTGTTGGTTGGTGTGTTTCAGTTCTCTATTTCAATGCCCAGGATAGTAGCTGACCCTTAGTGGTTGTGAGGTGTGTCCCTGTTATTACTAATTAAAGTGTCCAGGACCACCCACAAAGGGCAATGGACCCAGGGAAAGTCACACCTTATGAGTGTGTTTCTCTGTCTCCTTCACTCCTCCCAAAAGGTGACATCTAATTAAAATGAACAACAAGAAAACCCTGAGAAAGAAACAGAAGGAAATTTCCCAAAAAGGCAATGGGCAGCCTGAAGTTCAGGCAGAGGAAGCATGAGGTGGAGGTGGGGCAAGAAGATGCAATTGGTGGGCTGGTGGGGACAGTCCTTGTTTTGGGTGTGGGAATTTCTAAAACCTTTTCACAGGTTTTCATGTGGAACCTGCCAGTCCCTTTCCCTACTCCCCTCACCCCGGAGTGGTTCCAGCTCCCGATTAAAAACACCACAGGGCACCCAACATCACCACACCAGGACTGAGCACCCTTCACACGTACTGTACTCCACACGCAACTCCAAAAGGGGCCACGAGGCCATTCTTCTCTCTGCCATCAGAAGCAATAAATCTTTACTCTCCTGTTCTCCACGTGAGAGCTGCTGGCAGAAAGCTAGATGTGTAATTAAAACCATATTGTTAAATCCTACACCTCCCATTGGCAAAAAATTAGAGATAAGTGACAGAAAAGGTGAAGAGAGAAAATCCACTGGGCAATGAGGCAGAAGTGTCCTTGAGTAGCTGAGTCCTGGAGTTCTCTCTCAATTTTTCTCTCTTGTATCATAGTTCCCACCCCCAACCCACAGGGGATTCACAAGGATAAAGGAAAGAATAGATGTGAAAAGTATTTCAAGAGTTTCTGTGTAATCTTTCATCTGTAAAATGGGTATAGTAATAGCACCTACTTCATAGGGTTATCGCAAAGATTAGAGTTAATGTCTATAAAACCAAGACTAGTGGCAAAGATACAGCAAACATTTGTATAAATGTTTGCTATTTTAACAGTCAGATCTGGGCAGGACACAGGTGGTACAAAAAGTTTGACTGAAGAGTTATCGAAAACCGGTACCCCTTACAGAGGTGACCACAGGTTTCGTGAGTCAGTGGCGGAGGGAGAAATAACCGAGGATACCAACAGTCCGACGCTGGAGCTGCTGGAGGGGGGAGGCAGGGACTGAGGAAAGGAACACACGGACCTTCCTCTCTGAGAAAGTCTGGCCTGCAACCTGTGTTTCCCTCTCCCAAGCCCACGAGAAGTGGAGGGCGTGTTCCGGCGATGCGGTCCATGTGCTCAGGCCCTGGGGCCACGGAACAACACGGATCTGAAGGGGGACACTAACCAAGAGTAAGGAGCATAGCTGGTTTTAGTAGTTGGTTTGTTATTAGTATTAATGGTAGTATTAACCAGTGCAGATTAGTGTTATTAACATTGGATATCTCTAGTAACAGCAATGTTTTCTTTTGTTATAGATTTGAGTTCTATTTTAGATTAGAGTGTTGTCCTTAAATGGCTTTATGTTTTGTTTTGTTTCATTTTGTGGTGGGACCTGACCTTCTGTTGGAAGGACGTGTTGAAGTCACTGTCATCACTTGGGCAGCTGTCCTCCGTGAGTTACAGAGAACGTGGAGCCCAGTGTGACTGAGGTTTGATCCTGACTTGGAATCTCACGCATTTCCCTGCCAGGAGCCCATCTCCCATCCTCAGGAGCCTCAGTTGCTCTTCACACAAACAGGAAATAAGATTTCTAATTCATACAGCAGAGTTGTGAAAAGAATACCCTGCCAGAACTGTGCAAATATAAGGGGTTACAGTTAAAAACAATTTAAAAATTTTTCTAAATGATATACATAATTTCTGACTTAACAAGCATGGTATATTGTTGCTGCTCTGTTTTAAAAATCCACTGATCATTTTCCACAACTTATTCTTGGTGCCTATTTCCTTTCCAAGGAAGAAAAGGGGATGAAAGAACTTTAACACATTTCTTCTTTTACATTACTCCCCAAAATCATTTCCACTGAAGAATATATTTAGGGGATCTGCCTACTAATTTAAAAAATCTAAATTATTTTCCTATAGACTTTCTAAGCATTTTGTTCACCTAAATATGTATATTTCTACTCTAATTGAAATTCCTAAATAGTCACTTTCTGAACTGTCAAAATTGTAAAGCTGTTGATGGGCACAGCATCGGGATTTCCATGGCAACTACTTTCATTGCCTAGGCGATGCTGGTCTGGTGATATCACCACTGAACTGGCTCAACTCTTCAAAACTTGGCGGCTCCCAAAAATGCACAAGCATGTCCTGAAAGTTTAACAGGCTTTTATTTTTAATGGCTGGCACCAAGCTTGGACCCACCAGGACTCTGGAAGTGGCAGCTCTGTGAGGTTGTTCGTTGTATCTGGGATGAGATATTTGACAAGCATGCTAATACTACCAGATCTTGTTTGGATGGCAACTTTTATGTGAATAGCTCCCAAATCGCATTACCATCAGTCATTGCGGCTGGGATGGAAGTAGAGTTAATAGACAGAATCTTAGTTCACTCGTGAGATAACAAGATGCTTCTGAATATAAGTCAAAATTAGAGTGTAGACTGTCTTATAAATATTCTCTCTCTCTCTCTCTCTCTCTCTCTCTCTCTTTCTCTCTTTCTCTCTTTTCTCTTTCTCTTGTCTGAAGGGACAAGGGACGCTGGAAGCCAGAAACAAGGACTTGTTCACTTTGGACATGTGTTTGAATGTGGTGTGTCATTCCTAAACTGCATCCTGTTAAACTGTTTGTGAGAAAGTTGCATTAAAAATAAATCATTTCTTGATAAGCGGTTTTATTGGTGCATGATCAGCAATCACCCAGGGAGAGGGAGATCATTTAGTTCACCTTTTTTCCCCTTATCATTGGAACTCAAGCTTTTCCTAATTACATCCAGAGGATCGTTTAAACAGGGTGGTCCATTTCAAAGCAGCCACATTTAAATGTACTTTGCATTAAATGAGCTTGCAGTTAGATGAGTTTGGCTGGCTCAAAACTACATCATAAAATGCAGATCTGATGATAAATAAAGCTTTGGCTACATCACGGAAATGGGGAGCATTTCAAAAATGATGTTAGCACTGACTGCTAAGTGAAATGGCATCTCTTGAACACTCCTCACATTTTAAACATTTAAATGTATGCTACTGAATCAAATATGTCCACTTGATATGTGGCAACTCATAAGTGACACAAAATAAGGAGATGAGGTGCATACTTTCCCTCACAAGTTAATACCAGTGAAAACTCAAGGGTGGGAAAGGGCTGTTAGAAGTCAAGAAAATGAGGCAATGGCTGTGCATACGTATCTGAGGAGTCGTTTTGAAGTAACTCGCAGGCAGAAGGAGAGCTGCTGAGCACCAATTATCCCACAGCTCCGTGGGACCAGGAGCTGTTGCGCTGTTGCCACTCTTGGCTCTCAGGAGAAGGTAGAGGTAGTGAAAAGGGCAGGATATTAGGTATGAGTAGAACTAATTTAATAAGCTTTTAAAACAAATATTTTAGGCTTTATACAAACAAAAATGGATTATAGTCCCTTAAAAGCATTAGTCTTGTAGTAGTCAATCTAATTATTACAGTGATGCTGCTATTGTTCAATTCTTTTTGATGCCAATTATTTTTTAGATTGTCTTCAAATACTGCAAGACATCCGTGGCACACATTTCTAAGTATTTACCAAAACCCATTCTTCCTTCTCCTGTAGAAATGTAGAAGTCGAGTATGTGGCTTCCACAGTGATAAATGGCCCCTGGGCACATGGCTACCCAAAGATCCTGGTGGAGAGTGCAATTGCTAGGGGTCATTTCCAGACTGTGGTTTAAAATATTGCACACAAACTCCTACATGACTTTGCCATCCTTCAGGAACCATAGGAATCCAGCCTTGACCCATGCCCCAGGAGATGGCCCAGCAGCATAATGGAAGGAACTGACTCCCTGAATGACTTCATAGAGCAAATATGCCCTGCTGACCGAGTTCTCTCCTCTGGAACTTGTTAGAAAATTTTGTGCGTGTACGTGTGTGTGTGTATATATATATATTTTTTTTCTTTTCAAATATCACTGCTACTTTGGTGGGTCTTTGGTTACAGATTCTACAAAATGTAGGCACTGAAAATGGTGCTAATAATGAGTAACAAAACCTACTTGGATAAGTAACTCTTTACATGGATATTTAGGAAGAAGTTTCATTCATTTATAGCTGTCCTCATCTTAGGCTTGCCAGAAGAACTACCTGGAAGGACACAGAAAAGTACGTGGAAGGCAGTGACAGGAAGACAGATAAAAGAAGCCCTGGAGAAAACATGATCAAAGTTAATCAGGCTCAATATTATAATTTTTAAATGTAGGACATGATTCTCTCTTTTTTTTTTTACATTGACCTCACCTTAACATTCTTCTCTACATAACAGAATTCTGCATAACTGAGATGCTTCTGGGAAGAACATTTTGTAAGGTTTTGTTGCCAAAATACTAAACTATCAAAAAGGATCTCAGTGGGTCCATGTTTCAGTTACACACTACTGTGTAACAAACTGCACAAAATGCAATGGCTTATAACTACAAAAATGTATGGTTTTTCACAATGCTGTAAGTTGACTTGGCTAATCTGGAAGGTCTTTCCTCTCTACCCGATGTAGCTGGGGCACCTGACATGGCTGCATTTAGCCAGGAGATTGGCAGGAGCAGGAACATCCAAGATCACCTCTGAACCCCCAAAGTCTCTCTCAGTATAGTCTCTGTTCACGCAGAGAACTCACCTGAGCTTACTAACAGCATGACTATGACTTCCAAAGTGAATGTTCCAAGGACAAAAAGTATTAGTTATCAATTGCCTTAAGGCTCTAAGAAGTTGTAGAATGTCACTTTCTTTGAAATCTGTTAGTCATAGCATGTCACAGGGTCAGCCCATGTTCAAGGGAGGGGAATAGATTCACCTCTTAAGGTTGGGGGCAGCTTGCACCTTCAGAGGTGAAGGAAGGTGTTGAGTAGCCTTACTGAAATCTACCTACTTATAGACCACTGTGATATAATAAAAACATAACTGTTCTTTATCCCCAGTTTCTGGCACAGAGCTTCAAAAGCCCTTGGAAGGGCCTGAGTGATCCAAGTTCTTTTGGTATTCATAACCAACACATTCCCACCACACCTGAGTTTATGCTAATGAGGTGACTCATGGTAGGACCCCCGGACAGCTTCAGGTTGTGGATGGAGGGCGGATGGTCAGAAAGACTAACCACTTGATTAGAGGGTTGGGATTGCAGCCCCACCCTCTCACCACTGGGGAAGGAAGAGGGACTGGACATTGAGTTCAGTCATATAACCAATGATTTAATCAAGTATGCCTACATGATGAAACCTTGATTAAAAAAAATACATGAAGCAAGGAGTCTCAGAGAGCTTCCTGATCTGTGAACACATCCATGGGCTAGGAGGGGACAGGCCTGGATCCCATGAGCAGAGGCATGGACTCTGCGTCAGCCTCCATGTCCCAAGCCCTGCCCCACGTGTTGTTCATCTAGACCTTCATGTGTACCTTCTACAATAAGTGGTCTCTGGGAGTACAGCACTTTCCTGAGTCCTGTGAGTCATTCTAGTGACTTCTCAAACCAGAGGGGGTGTGGGAAACCCCATATTTGTAGCCATGTTGGACAGAAATATGGGTAGTCTGGGACCCCATCTGGGACTGGTGTTTGAAGGAAGGGCAGTCTCCCTGGGAAAATTGCCTTTGACTTGTGGGATCTGATGTAAATTCGGGATAGCGCCAGAATTGAACTGAATTGTAGACATCCAGTGGTGTTTGTGAACTGGTGTGGGATTGTAGCAAGTCACCTTGTTGCTTAAACACAGGCCCCAGGAAGCAGAGGGCTTGGGCTAAATTGTTCATACCGGTATTGCCCATGCGACCTCTCATGAAGATTTAATTTTCTCATCCATTAATAGTGGCGAGGGAAAAATACTTACATGAAGGGCTAATATGAAGTTAAAATATGTAAGAAAAGCACTTTATGAACTAAGGACCACAAAGTAAATATTAGCTACTATCATGGCTCAGACTCTAATGCTAATCGAAAATCTTATTTATAACCCAACAAGAGCTTTGTGGCGATATTGTTACCCATTTCCAAGTCAAGTAACAGAAATAATGAATGTAGACTCCCAAAGCTAAAGATATAAATTTGGTTCTATGTGTCTTTTGTGTGCATGACTAGGATTTTTTCAACCAAGTTTTTTTCCATTCAGTTTCAGGCAGAAGCTTGACAATTTTCTTCTCATGAATCATCTTTCTATGGCACCATTCCACACCCAGCAGAAAAATTATGTGAGGCCACGGTCTTTGCTGGCCTGCACTCAAAGAAAACATGCAAAACTGAACTCCATGTGGTCTTTGAGTCACTCCTCAGATCCCAAACTCTCTCAGCCCAGGAATCAGAATTGGTTCAGTGGGAATGCCAGCTGGATGCTGTGGAAACGGTTGCTCTCAAGACTCAGCAGAAAGTTGTGATGTAGTGACGTGAGTGAATAAAAGGTGTCTGCTTACAGCAGTTGCTGCACTCACTCACAAAAATAAAACTCTTATCTCCCAAAGGAAGGTAAAAGGAGGCTGCATGACTTTTAACAATTCAATGCTCTGGATAGAAGAATGCTTATTTTCTGGGTCAGTAATGCCCAGTCCAGAGATGGTCAAGGACAGGTAAGGTATGACAATACTGTGTACAAGAATGTATTGTGGACATGCCCTGGCTGGTGTGGCTCAATGGATTGAGTGCCGGCCTGCAAACCGAAATGTCACAGGTTTGATTCCCAGTCAGGGCACATGCCTGTTTGTGGGCTGAGTCCCCAGTTGGGGGCATGTGAGAGACAACTGACTCATGTATCTCTACCACATCAACATTTCTCTCCCTTTTTCTCCCTCCCTTTTCCTCTCTCTAAAAATAAATAAATAAAATCTTTTAAAAAACCAATATGTTGTGGACAGACTATGTACCCAAGATTACAGGGATTAGGAAAGATGAAGAAAACATTCAAAAACTGAATTCTAACATATATTGAGTACTTTTTTCCCTCACCAGCACTGGAAGTGAATGAAATACTATAGTCCCTGGCTTCAAATTCTCTATGTGCGCACACACATACATTTTAGAAGAGATGATATGCAATGAACATATCGGTACTTTACACTATCATCAAGGTCTTACAAAGGACATCTCAAAATAGTTCTTTAACATTTTAAGTACTGGCTTCTCTTCGTGGATTCTGAGACCACAGGTGTTGGACCTGACTTGCCAAAAACTGACCAAGATGAATTGGTATGCACAGAGAACCATTTCTCTCTTGTTAAGTGACCTGGCCTCATCATGAAGCTGTAAAATGAAAGCTTCCAGATTATTTGTCTTTATCATAAACCTTAGAAAACTGAGATTTTTTAAACAGTTAAATTATTTTGGCCTGTAAGTTTCAGATGGGGTTGTATATTTCCCTAAAGGGTCAAAAAATAGAACATTTATTAAATGGCAAGTTATTCAAAAACCAGCACAGGCCCCAATTGTCTTTCAAAAGCTCTGATTTACTACATATTTCTCCCTTGAGAAAGGTCTTTTTTAAAATGTTCATTTCCATTTTAAGAGACTCGGCTGTGGTCTGTTGGGAACATTCTTTTTCTTTCTCTGACTGGGGCCTGCCGACCACTCCAGGAGGAGCCGGAGCTTTGCTCTCCGGGCCTGTGTTTTACCAGGGCCTTCCCTGGCACCTGCACAGCATCTCTTGCATCTGCAGCCTCTTGAGTTAATTTGGGGGTGGAAACAGTCCTTACACCCGGGGACACGATGAGGCCTCAGGCATTCATCACGCCTCACTGAAGCCCCTGCTTCCGGGCTGGAAGAGCAACACCAGAAGGACTGCGGTGTCCTTACACCCAATGGGAGCTGTCAGGCCTTCCTTTAAATTATTCATAACTTTACAATAATTTGAATCTTGTTATTCCAATAAAGTCAATTCACAGCCATTGTACTATGACTGTTCTGAAAGGTTTGTACCTTCAAGTTAGTAATTGGCGTATTTTACTCTGTGTGGATGATTCCAGTATGTCTGGGGCTGTGAGCTCTTCTGTTTTAGACAGGTTGGAAGATGGAGGGCAATGTGGGTCATCTTTAGTTTCAAACCTGTTTCCTTACTTTGTTTGTCTTCTCCCTGCTAGACTACCTCTGGCCCCCACTGCACCTTAGCACAAATTAGAGAATGCTTTTCCTTAATAGGAAGCTTCAGGTCCCTGCTAGCATGCCCTCCCTGGAGACCTACTGAACACTGGGATTGTGTTCCCACTCACCTCACAACTGTAGGTGCAGTGGTGCCTGCCTTTCCATGCCGGTTCCCCTGCCCACATCTGTCCCCCCAACACGCACACACTGACATCACTGCAGTAGCATCAGATGTTCCTTCCTGTTGATCCATTAAACAGTTAATCCATTATTCTTTTTTTTTTCATTATCATCTGAGGACATTCTTTTTCATTGCTTTTATGAGAGGAAGGGAGAGAGAGAAACATAGATATGAGAGAGAAGCATCAGTTGGCTGCCTCCCAAATGTGTCAGGGCCAAGGATCACATGCACTCGGACGGGGGATCACATGCTCTGGAATCTGGGATCACATGAACCCCGATGAGAGGCCGAACCCCTAACCTAGGTATGTGCCCTGACCAGAAATGAACCCACAAACTTTCAGTTAGATGACACTCCAACCAGCTGAGTCACACTGACGAGGGCCAATTAATTCATTATTTGTCCATCTCTTCCCTTCCTCCTCTCTTTCCTCTTCTTCCCCCTTTCTCTTTCCCATTCTCTGTCTTCTATAATAAAACAGTGAAAGTTCATATAAACTTTAAATCTGGCCAACCTGAAGCTTCACTTCTAATAGTTCCAGGCTGGGCCATACTCCAAGGTAATTTTTACTCAGCATTTTATCACCAGGCTGTTCCATTCAAGTCTATTCCATATGCTAAGTGATTATTAGTAGAAATAGGATTCTGGGGGTGTGCAGACAGAATGAGCAATTGATACAGTTGGCCCGCCTGCCGTGGGCTCCCACGGCCGCCCTTCACAGGTAACTAAATGACACACATAAGCTGAAAAAGCACCCTCCCATTTTCCTGCAGCACACTGTTGTTTGTTTGTCAGATTACACATTCAATCAGTCGTGACAAGCTGCGGCTCAGCGCGTGGCATCGCTAACCCAGCGTAACCCCGGGCTCTCAGGCAGAAAGGGAACCAACACAAACTGTTCTCCAAAAGCTGTTTCCCACTGTGGAGGGGAAAAGGATAACAGGGCGGGGGGAGGGGGGGGGGACGGTGTTCTTTCCAACTGACTTTCTAAGGCAGGGAGGGAAAGAGATTGTGTTCCCCAAGAGAAAGTGGTTTTATTTTATTTCATTTCATTTTATTTTTGTAGCTGCAGGCAGCCTATGGATAAGTGGATATTACAATCCTGGTACATCTCTAATTAATAAGATCAATTGCCACTGTATTTTCTTTTACAAACTCATTTAGATATGTCAGGGCTGCAATTATTTTGAGAATGATCTGGCTTTACGTGTATTCATCTTTCCTCTTCCTCAAGGAGAAAATAAAACTGTCAACTTAAATGCCCTTTGAAGTCTGTTTTACATCCTTGATTGAAAATTAAAAACAAAGTCTCAAGGCTAGTTCCATTCACAGGGGCAAAGTTCCTGTCCTTGCACTGGTGTGTGTGTATGTGTATGTGTGTGTGTGTGTGTTGATTTTTGTTTTCAAAGGGTCACACGTTGGCTTTCTAATAACACGTCGCACCCCTTTGCTTTAATCTCCTTAGATCTGCAAGAATTCTAAAATCTTTTAAAACTGAGAAGCACTGGGCAGTCATTTTGCTTACGTGTTGTTTTTTGATTCAGAGAAAGAACTATCTCCAAATGGACATTATTACTCGTGCTGTAAACCTGGAGGATAGTTTAGGAAGCTTCGCTCACCACTTTCACGCCTCCTGCTTTAATTACCACCAACTGAATGTGCAGAAATCCATCCTCGCTCCAAGGGACCCAGATGTCACCTCACCAAGTCCGTGTGCCTAGTTCCAGCAGCTTCACCACATCAAGACTGCGAGCCTGTCTGGCTGTTCCACCGCTCTGTGAGAAGCCCCCACAGGACAAACAAATACACTCCGTCACCCTGCAGCACCAGAGGAATGTTTCTGGCCTCTCCATCTGGGGAGGGTGAACCCAGACTGCTGCAAAGGAGATTTAAACCTTTTCTTGGAGAAGACCGACGGTGGCACGAGGCTAACAAATCAGACACTGCACTGAGCCAAAGCGGCCACCTCTTCTTGCCTTCTGTCCAATTTGTCTTTAAGGTTTTAGCATTATCCCTTTGTTGACAAATGAATGCTTTTCTGGAAAATGAGGTATTTCCAGAAGCTGGCCGACACTGACTGGAGCACAGTAAGTGCTCCTCGGCGCTCTGGCTCCCGCGATCCATTATTTGAACAGGAGAGGCCTGGAGGTTTTGCTCGAGCATTACATTCAAGGTGATGATAAATGCAGTCTGGCCGGGGTGAAATAAGGGAATTTCTAGCCAGGTCCTGTCTAGACCACGGTTTGTTAGGAGTGAAATCCACAAAGGGGGGCTCCAGTCCCCTGCTCCTCGGAGAAATTGTCCTCAGGGAGCTCTAGGCACATTTCAAGACCGAGCCTTCGTCCCGCCTCTGACTGGGGCTGCTGTAAATAACATTAGCCTATCTTTCAGCAAGCTCTGGGAAGCTTATAAACTGAACACGATTCTCGTTGTCTGTAGTTGTGCATTAAGCTCGGTATTGTCAACTCTAATTATTCTCATTAAGGCCTGAAAGTTTTAGAGATTAATTAAGCAAAGAGCAAAAGCTTATGCAGAACAGCAATATTTTCCCCCTCAAGGATTAGCCCGTCATTCTGGTGGGCTTTTCCTTGAGCACTGCCCATTACTTTATAAGATAGTACAGTGTGGAGCTCATATAATATGGATTAAAAATAGCCTACATTTCACATGTGCTAGTCAGCCATGAAAATAAGTCCTGGCCCTTGTGCCCATAACCCAGAAGGCTCACTAATGAGAACCAGGCAGTGGGGCTAATGAGAAATTCAATATGTGCTGTCTCTCCTTTCCATTTCCTTTCAATTTACTTTCTACAGGATCTGATGTATGTAGGAGGAGTCTGAGTCGATGCTACTATTCTTCTCCTTACTTGGTGGGGACCTTAGAGACTATCTTATTCTATCCCCTCCTGCTGCAGATGTGGAAACTGGAATTCAGTGACTTACTTAAAGGTCCATTGTCACTGACAAAAGTCCTTTAAGAGAAGCTCCTTCTGGAAGCATTGCTAGACACAAGGTATATTAGATTGGTAAGGGTCTTTAGCCCTTAGGGTTTGAGGTGACCCCAAATTCAGCAGAAATGAGATGGTTCCACAATAAAGAGAGGATGATGGCTGGACCTAATTTACATGCAAGCCCTAGGCAACTTCTGGACACCAGGAAGTGTCAGCAGGCTTCCCGTTTGTTAGAGGATTTTAAGGTTTCCTGGAGGAGTGGGGGGAAGTGGGTGGTTAGCTATACCCTGGCACCACCAGATGTAAGAAGAGACAAATGTGAGTAATCACCCTTGCCTTATTCTATTAGCTCAAGTTTGCAGCAAGACAGATTTTCAGGGGCTATTTCTGCCATTCATCTCTGGCACTTCACATAAAGACACCACTTCCATTTCATAATTTGAAATGAAGCATTCCTGCCTTCCACACTCCCAAATTCAGTCATTCATTGATCTCTTTAGATGGGATGTCTGATGCAAGCCTCGAACTGGGCCGGACCAGTGACAGAACCCTGGGGCTTGTCCGTGCAGAGTTACGGCTTCCACCCAGCGGAGTTGGCAGTGTCACTTTTTCCCCGGCATTCCTCCATCAGGAGCACTCGGAGGACTGCCAGTGTCCTGGGGGTGGCCAGAGAGAGCACCCTCTGTAGACATGCTGGACTGTAACTTGGAGGAGTGAACTTGGCTGCCCCACTGGGTCAGGCACCACAATGTACCCTCCTTCCTCATCTCTGGGGAACCAAGAAGACTGGTCAGTGAGACGGGTGTGACAGCAAAAATGGGAACAGGCCTCTCCAACAGCATCAGTGAAGGGGTCAAGGGAGCAGCAGCCACTACTGCTGCTGTCAGATGGACACCATTTCCTGAACATGACATGTCTCTCTCTTCCTTTGCTCATCAAGAAGAGCCACCCCCTCCACAATTTTCCAGGGCATTTTTCATGACTCTTTTTTGTTTTCTAGGTGCTGTTTTTATTAATCTGTTTAACTCTGTATGAACTGTGAGTCCCTGAGGGTCTCATTGCCTCATTTATCTTTGCTTCCCTGTGGCCTATGCTGCACACTGAGCGTTTGTTTCCCCACGAAATTCGCTTGTTGAGCCCCTCACCCCATTGTGACGGCATTTGGAGGTGGGCCCTTTGGGAGGTAATTGGGGTTAGATGAGGTCCTGAGCATGGGGACCTCATGATGGGATTAGTGTCCATAAAAAAAGAAAAAGAAAAAGAGGATCAGGCAGGACACCTCTCCCCATTTTTCTGCCTGCACTCATCAAGGAAAGGCCATGTGAGATCATAACCAGGAAGAGGGTTCTCACCATGAACCAAATCATCTGGCACCCTGATCTCAGACTTCTCAGACTGAGAAACAAATATTTATTGTTTACACACCTGGTCTGTGGTAATTCATTATAGCAGCCCAAACTGACTGAGACAGCCTGGCCCAGTGGTTGTGACATAATAGATGCTCAGCAGACTTGTTGACTGGCTGAGGTCTCTCTCTCTCATCCGCAAATAAACAGTGGCCCAACAATTAATCTGGAAACGTACTTTCAGCATCTACTCTAGGAGATAAATATGCTGAGCAGTGTGAAACAGTAACTTCTTTGCAGGACAAAACCAAAGTTTCAAGTAGCTCAACACATTGTTAATTTTTTTCAAATGGGTATGTCATTATGCACATAAGTTTAATTAATTCTTTCTCCAGTGTTACAATGAATAACCTGAGAGAAGAAATCAGTTGCAGAAATTTATGTTACTCATAATTTGAGGTTTTTGTTTCTCCAGGTTTAAGTTCTAAATCAACTATTTAGCATGTGTGATGGGAGGGATGTGTGCTTTTTAAATTCTGAAGGGCTTAAAGGTAAGAGACAGAGTAATATGTATGTATTAAAAGGCTATTTCTGTATTTTTAATGTTGTGGGCATAACAGGTAAATGATAAATATTTACAGACAATAGAACTAATTGACAAGTTTTCTGTTATTTCTAAATCTACTAACAGAAACTATTGATTCCATACTTCTGCCTCAGCTCTTCCAAGGGCAAAGCTATGTGCAGTGAGGCAGGAGTGAGAGAAAGACATAATAAAAAGGAAATAATGAATACAGGGTGAGGAATAGTCATATTATTTTCCCTGTTGTTTATTAATCACAGTAACTCCTTAGATGTTGAAAGCTTATGCCTTCTTGTCTTTTTTCTTTTCTTCTATAATTAGTTCTCTGTTCAGTGAGCACCCTGGTTGACACGTGTAAGATGTGCTCAGGTGTACTTAGCCAGTGACACTATAGGTTTGCCCAATTTAGGAAAAATGGTGCTTTATGGCTGCTTTCCACTTTTAACATGTGTGTAGAGAATCATGTGAACTTTACCAATAGATATGTGTTTCTTTCTCTTTTAAGCTGTAGTATCTTCCATCCACTCTTGACCACCTACCTTTCAGGCTACCGTTGCTAAGGAGCTAGGATGTGACAAGGGGGTCTGCAGCTGGAAGATCAGAGGGACCAGGAGCAGCAGCCAATGGGAAGCTGGGCAGCTAAAGGCCAGAGACACTTTTCCCTTATTGGTAAATCAATATCTGGGACCTGGGCTGGTGCACGCCCCCACTCCCCTGCCCCACGCTCCCCTCTCCTCCTGCCTCCCCATGGACCAGAGGATGCACAAATGACAGAAGCAGGGGAGGGTGTCCCATCAGAGAGCTCCCTGGGTGGCTACTGCTGAGCTTCACTCATTGCTGTCATGGGGAGGGTGACACATCTGATCTCCCCATGTTTTTCAAGTGATGCCAGCTGTCTGGATTTTATGTGAGGTCACCAACTTTGTAAATGCTTGGTAACTAATACAAGTCTTTGAAATACACTGTGCAAGTGAAAGAGACCACCTCTGTGGAGCTTCTAGGTTCCACTTCTGGTTCAAGGGAAACCCAGCAGGTGTTCCTCTCATGACTACCACCCTGAGGGTCTCAGAGAGGCTTTGACTCCTATTTTGGGGCACCAACTACAGTTCCTGGCACTGTACAGGCATGTGGCAGGCAGAATTCAGACAAATGCTTGCCCTCACTAGGCCACATTCAGCATATTTGTCTGTCTCTAGAGACAGACAAAATGAGTAGGAAAAGCATGTAGTATATTAGAAGTGCTGTGGAGGGAAAGAAAACAGCATAAGGAGCACTGGGAGCAGGAGCTGGGGGTCCACATTTGAAGAGGGAAATTGGGGAAAGCTTCAGTGAGAAGGGAACATATCAGCAAGGACCTGAGGAGGTGAGAGAGTGAACCATGTAGATAGCTGGGGAAGAACATTCTAGAGAGAGACCAAACAGTGAATGCATAGACCCTGAGGTACTTAACAAAGGAATCAGGCCACCAGGAGAGGCGTGAGTGAGTGTGTGGAATATGTGTAGGAGAGGAGGCAGAGGCTGGGTGAGGGCAGCTCAACCCGCAGCCTCTGTAAGATATGAAGCCACTGGAGGGCTCTGAGCAGAGGGAGGGCTGGATCTTGCTTATTCTACCAGGTTGCCGTGGCCACTCTGCTTAGAGTGGACTGAAGGGAGACAAGTGAGCAGGGAGGCTGTGACAGTGGCCCACGTGGGAGATGACAGTGGCTTAGACTAGAAGGACAGCATGGGAGTGGAGAGAAATGTGTGGATCAGTTGAAGGAGAATATCTGATAGACCATGCCCAGAAATTCCAAGTGTGAAAGGCCCCACCTCCTGGGCCTGATGTTTTCAGTCACCCAGTAAAAATAAAATGTAGTACCATTTTTAAAAGATTTTAAGTTCAAAAAAGCCCAATTGTCCACTTAGCTGCCTTAAAAACTGAACTGCTTTTATAGTCTGACTCCCTCTTAATTCACAGAGAGCTCTATTTAGGAGAGTGAATTAAGCATATATGTTCCAAGTTACATGAAGTAGAAGGGACAGATCTGAAAAAAAGCACTGGCTCATGCACTGAGAGCCTAAGACAAATCAAAATAAACTGTACCCCCACTTGTTTATTTTTTAAATAAACATGTTTTTGTGGCTGTCATTGCATTTATTTTTTTTAGCAAATTACCATTTTAGAGATGGAAACCAGTCTGAAGACAGAAGCAAAAGGAAAAGAAGAAGAGGAGGAGGAGGGAGAAGAGCAGGAGAGGAGAAAAAGGAGGGGATAGGAAAAGGGGGAAGAGATGGAGGAAGATTCAGGAACCCAGAGCCTTGGGACCACTCCCGGCTCTTGCCTCTGACTTCACCAGTGGCTGCAGATATGCAGAATGGGGACTGCAGATTTGGGCCATGCAGAACTTCAAAATGTCTCTAGTGAGTTGTAGACTTAACATCTGAGGTACAAGCCATGTGCTGCAGCATTTCCTGTTAAACAAAGTTTATCTCATAACTGTGAATAATCAGACCTATTCAATACCCCAGATATTCCTGGGAGTGCTTAGAAAGAGTGAGGGAATGTGCTGGTCTGCTTGGGCTGCCATTACAAACACCACAGACCACGGGGCTTAAACAACAGATGTTATTTCTCATTGTACCATAGTCTAGGAGTCCAAATTCAGCTTCTGTTGAGAACTCTCTCCTTGGCTAATAGAGGGCTGCCTTCTCACGGTGTCTTCACATGGCCTTTTTTCTGTGTGCACAGAGGGAGAGAGCTCTCTGGGGTCTCTTCCTTTTAGCGTAAGGACTCCAGTTCTATCAGACTAGGGTTCCACTCTTATAACTTCACTTAACCTTCACTACCTCCTCACAGGCCCTGTCTCCAAACACAGTCACATTGCAGGGTTAGTGCTTCAACATGTGAATTTTGGGAGACACAATTCAGTCTGTAGCAGGGAGGAAAAGCAATAGTCTTGCTCATCCCCTTCAGACTGGAGTGGCTAGGCACATTACTTGGGCAGGTGACACATCTTTCTCAGCCATAGCAGAGGCTTGGTGTCCCATTAAAAAGGTGAGTACTTGTCTTCTCTCCACTTGAAATTCTTCCACGTTCCACTTTCTACTCACACCCTCCCTGAGCTTCCAGTCTGGCCTGGCTTGGTCAGCAGCCCCATGTTTGGGTTCTATAACTTTTCTGAGAAATCTTTGGTGCTCTGCCCATGTCCCCTCTGCATTCTCCTCTATATCTGAAGGCTGCTTACTGCAGACCTGTGACTCTGCTTTCCGGCTCTGCAGGCCCTCCAGGCTACGTTCAGGGAAAGCCAAGAGCCTGATGATCAGTGCTCTACAAAGCACCCATCAATCATTGGTGAGCAGGGAGTTGTTATACATGCCCAGCTTCCTCACCCCTTAGCTGGAGTCAATCTGAGGCATGGTCTAAAGAGCTCCAGTTGTTGACAGAGGCAAATGGTGTGATAAAGCCCCCTATTGGCTTTCTTCTTTTCTGTCTCCCTTCCAGTTCCTCCAGCCATGCTCCCAAGCATCACCTCCTAAATAAACTGTTTGCACCTGATGTGTTGCCTCAGCATCTGCATCCAGAGAGACCTGCACCAAGATACCCTTCTAACTGGTGATGAGACACTATAACCAGCCCAGCCTCTGACTGTGCCTCCCTGAGAAACTTCTCCCTGGCAGGCCCCCTAACTTTATACTGATGCTCACAGGGCCCTTCCAGTCCAGACTGGGATCCTATGACAGCTCCCTAACTCAGCCACACTGTCACAACCTTCTTACTGAGATAGGGTATGAGGTGAGGTAAGGGCTTCGAGGACTGTTCAGGAAAAGTAAGACCAACCCCCAACAAACTTATGGCTTAGGACCAGCAGAAGACCAGCTTGGTCCAACATGGCAACTAATTTCACCTTGCAGAAACCCCTAACCTCATAATACACTCAATGTAATACATTAGCATACTAAACAACACACCCCAAACCACTGTTGGAATAAAAAATTTTTTAAAAACTATATAAGGACACAAAATGGCTAATGAGGCTCTTCTGACAAGTCTCTACCCTTTCCAGGGGAAATCCTAAATATTCTTGCCACTTACTGAAGGCCCCATGCCTCCATTAAAGGAGCCTCAATAAAAGAAGTAAGTCCCACTGGGGAGGGGCTGCTCTGCCTGTGGAGTAGCCACTCTCTGTCTCACTGCTTCACTACCAAATTCTCTTTCACTTTGAATTCCACGCTGGCTCATGTTTGAATTCTGTGCTGCATGAAGTCAAGAACCCACAGCGGGTTGCAGACCTTTAGGTCCCTGGACCCCTGGAATGCCTGCATCATAATGGGGAGTATACTGGGGTGAGACAATATTCCCTCATCACCCACCCTCCCCAGAACTCACACTCAACTTTATCTGTCTCTACAGTTTCACTACCAGATGCCGCAAGCAAGCAGGAGACACTCCTGGGCCTCACCTCAGACTTGCCAGCCTTTCCAGGCTGGCTGCTGCTGAGATGAGTATGGAGCCCAAGTCTGGAGATTTTGAGTTTCTGAAGCCTGAGAGCATCCTTGGCTGCTGAGGCCACACAGCTGAAAGAACTGGGATCACAGACCCAAAGGTGGCAAAAAGTTTCCTTAAAAGTAACAAGGTGCCTATTGAGGGTGAGATCTTGAAGACAATCATTATGGGAATGTCTAAGGCAATGCAGCTTTCTAATGAGGAGATGAACTGGTAATACCTGGGCAGAGGACCTACATTTAAAGCTGTTCTGGTTGGTCCTCAAGTGGTTGCCATAGGAACATTTTTGACCCAACCCTACACAGGTGAGTTTAATGCTCTGAGGTAAAAGCAGGGCCAGACCATCTGTCAAGCTATCCAGCATGGGAGCTCAGGCATCCAGAGATTTCTAGAAACACCCTTGGCATCTTCTGGTGCCCTATTCTTCACACTTCCTCTCTGACAGCCCCTGAAACCAACCTCCACAAGCAAGGAGGCACCCATGTTTCAGCAGCAGGAGCTCTCTTCACCTTTGTCCCTGACACCACATGGGCCCATCCTCTCAGAGCTTCTGGCTCAGGTTCCTTGGAAAGATGGTCAGACTTTCCCAAGAGGACCGTGATACTGATCCACAGCAAAATATGTCCCAGGATGGCCAGGGTAGGTTTTGTGTTCAGCACAGCATCTTCAATGCCTAGACCACTGTCTGCACATAACAGGTGCTTAATAAAATTTTCTGTCTGAATGAATCATAAAGTGACCCATCAATAAGGTTTGAAGCAGTGGTCGGGCCAGCCTCTCAGCCCTGTCCCCAGCGTGGGCTCCACTCACTTCATATTGCTTCATCTGGCTGGCTAAATACTTCTCAGTTTTCTCTTGCATAAAGTGCCGCCAGTGGAGGTTATGAAATGGAAGTGATGTGATTGGATTTGGGGGAAGAAAGGCAAATCTGGAAGAATCAAGGAGGTTGAACTGAACCAAGAAAAGAATAGAAGACAGGAGAGGGGAATTCATTTATCATGGGGAGGGAAGTTGTGATGGAGCTCAGAGATTAGAAGGCAGCACTATTGCCTTCTAATAAAATTAGAAAGATACCAAGAATAAAATCAGAAAGATACTAACATTAGTTAAAAGAGCACTTAGTGCTAAAGTAAAGGCTCAGCAATGGTATAGTCATAAATGTCTCATTTATCTCTCTGAGAAATTTGATTGAGACCTACAGATACACATGACCATGAGGGCTAAATCGGGTCATGAAATGTATACCCTACTGATATATAATTCATAAAATATATACCCAGTGTTCATCTTCCTTCTAGAAATATTCATGACCTTTTTAAACACACAGAATGCACACGGAACAGAGCTAGAGGTCACAGTTGTGAAGGGTTCATTGTCTTCTATCAGCTATCATGGGGCCACGTGGGCCAGAACAGGCTCCGGGCTAAAAGCAATAGTTACCACACTCTGAGTGCTTGCTGACTGAGAAGTTGCTTTTCAAAGGCACTGTAAATTCCAGCTCATTGTTCTATCCCATTTACCATTCAGAGGCTCAAGAGGTATTTGGCCGGCTTCAATAAAGCTTCAGGTGTTCTAATCCCTTTTAGGGTGGAGCTCAGTCTCGCTCTTTCATTCTCCCTCACTTTCTCTTCTCACCCTTGGAGTCTTTCAACTTTCTTCCCCTTTTCATTTTGGTTCCTGACTTTTTAATCACATAGTATGGCTTTATGTGAAGGTAAATTGTTCTTTGGAAACAGCTATTTACACAACACATGGAGAAGTGACAGAGATTGGACGGATCTAAACAAATTCCAGTCTGGATTCTATAGATAGGGTATGAAGAATGACTAGAGTGAGGAAGACGGGTGGCAGGTCAAGAAGGAACCACTGGACATGTTCACTCACTGGACAAGCCCTTATTGTGTTGGGGGTAGGATGGCAGCAAGAACAAGGGAGCACTGTCCTGAAGGTTAGAGTCCAGTGGGCCATGCTAGGCCTGATGTCACCTCCCTGAGAAGAAAGTGTTGTCACCACTGTGCCCAAGATGTTCAAGCTCAGGTGTGGAACAGTGACCACATTCCCAGCACCTAATTAGTGGCCAGATTCTCTGGTCTCCAGACTCTGACATTTTTTATCACTGCTGGCTGAATGGGGGATGATTCTGTCAAAGTTTTAATGATTCTTATCACCTACTAAGCAGGCAAAACAAAAATTTTAAGAACCAAAAATCCAGTTTAATGCTTTAATTACAAGATTGAGGTTGCCTAGAACAACTCGGAGATTTGACCTATTATTTAACACCCCTTGTGATGAGACAGTGTGCCTTTAACCCTAAACATCCTAGTATGCAGTGGAAAGGAAGTGAAGCTTTTCAACTAGTTTAGTGCATGCCATTTTAGAAGGCCCATAGCTACCATGTATAATTTTGGTTACTAGCCCCTCCTCTTGCTCTGTATCTGCCTTCCTCTAATTATTGTATCTATTTTGTCACTCTGTGACCTAATGCCATTTCCCAATCTCAGAAATGGATGGTTGGCAATATTATCACTAGGCTGTTCCAAAAAGAACTTGTTCCAAATTTGCCAAGCAAGGAGGGCAGTGAGGAGCCTGACTGCATGGTGAGGAGGTGGGCACCTTTGACATTCAAATACATTTTCTCAATCCTGGCTGGGTGACTTGGTTGGTTAAAGCACTGTCCCCATACACCAAAAAGTCACAGGTTCAATCCCTGGTCAGGGCACATATGGGAGGCAACCTATCAATGTTTCTCTCTCACACCGATGTCTCTCTCTTTCTTTCTCTCTCTTTGTCTCTCCCCCTTCCTCTATCTCTAAGACCAATAAACATATCCTTGGGTGAGGATTTAAAAAAGTAAAACAAATGTATTTGCTTAAAACTTAAGAAATTCTAGTCTACCTTCTTCTGACAGGAAAGACACGGAGGATGGGAGTGATTCAGATCTTCAGGCAGCCCTTGTGAAGCTCATTTGCGTGTGGACAGAACATGCTGAGAAATCACACTCCAAAACCTCACCATTGAGTTCTGTTCACGTTGGGACATCAGCACATACCGCCCTGCCTTGGGCTATCCCCAAAGGAGTGGCTGCCTTAATCAAAAGCAACATGCTGCCTGCTGGAGGGGCAAGAGGCAAAGCCACAAGCAGTGACAGGCTCTAAAGAAAGTGGAGTCGACATGAGTCAGAGTGGAATCTTCCCAAGTGTGTAGTCTGGGGAAAAACCAGCTCAGTCACACCCAGCCATAGGAATATAGGGAAAGGAAAGAACACCCAAGAAGGCAGGTCAGCTTCCTACTCTGTGGGGAAGAAAACCAGCAACAGGCTTAGAGTTGGCGTGCAGAAAATGTTTACGGAATGGATGGGCCTTGAGTGAAGCTGACCCAGGTTTGAATGGAGGCCCATGACTTTGTATGGCCTTGGGCAAATCACTGGAACTCTGATCCTCGCTTTCCTCATGAGTAACAATAACTACTTCATAGACTCACTACAAGGATGACATGAGATGGTATGTGTACACACACACACACACACACACACACACACACTCCCCTGACACAGTGCCTGACACATTCTTGGTTTTCAATTAATGTTGGTTTTCTTGTTTCATCCTGCATCTTACTCACACGTTTTATGAAAGCCATTTGAGGCAGGGATTTCTGCCAGAGAGACCTTTATATCTATGTTAAATGTATTAAGTACATATCGAATCCTACCAAGCCATTTAGAAGCAAGGATGGAAATAGTTAATTCCACAGACTTCCATTCATTGCAAAGGCATCACTCTGCTCTCCCAGGTTCTGCCAGCATTCACCCACAGACCAGACTAGAGCTGCAGCAGAGCCTTGACGCTGTCTGCTAGACAGCCCCACCCTTTCACCTGTGCCAGCTTCCCTGTGGACCATGGTCTAAGGCTCCTGATTAGTCTTGTCATTCTTTTTGTAAATGGTTCACTGTTTGTTCACCCTTTTAGTCTTGCCTTCCAGAATTTGGTCTTTGCTTAGATGTCCCCCACATGGGCAACTTGCTCCTCCTGTGGAGCATGGCTCCCCCCAAAATGGAAACCTCTCCCAGGGGATTTTCCCAGTGATGCTGCCCATCAGTGAAGTCTTGAAATGTTTCATACAGTTTACATGTGTATGCAGTCTATGACTGCCTTGCTTTTTTCCTTACCTTTTCATCTTCCCCAAGCTTAATATATATGACACAGTTGATCCTTGAACCATGTGGGGTTAGGGCACCAACTCCCCTGCAGAGTGAAAAACCCATGTATAACTTTTGACTCTCCAAAAACGTAACTACTAACAACCTATGTTGACCAGAAGCCTTACCAGTAAGAAACAATAGATTAATACATATTTTGTATGTTTATGTATTATATACTATATTCTTACAATAAAGTAAGCTAAAGAAAAGGAAATGTTATGTTTAAAATCAAAAGGAAGAGAAAATACATTTGCAGTACTGCACATATTTATTGAAAAACATCTATGTGTAAGTGGACCTGTATAGTTCAAACCCATGTTGTTCAAGAGTCAACCATACATCCATCTAAGGTTCAACCACCAAGCACCTATAGTAAACCCTTCAGCCATACTCTGTGATTCTTTTTCTTAATTTTTTATTTATTAATAGAAAGTAAGAGAGAAAGATAGAGAGAGATGTTGATTTGTTGTTCCACTTAATTATGCATTCCTTGGTTGACTCTTATAAGTGTCCTGACCAGGGTTCAAACCAACAGCCTTAGTGTATGAGGCCAGGGCTGTAATTCTTTTTTTATTTGGATAGTGCTTATCTAGAAGTGAATCCTTAGAAAAGGGAAAAAGCTAGGTGGGAATTAAGGGGAAGAAGTTATCAAATTCTCTTCACAGAAAACATCTTGGAAGAAAAAGCAAGAATTCTTCTCCCCACCCCTTTTCCAGCCCTGGAATTCTTTAAGCTCTGAGCTCCAAAGCAGGCTCAGCCTCAGTTCCTGCCTCACTGAAGTAAAGGATGGGAGGCGAGGGCAGAAAACATCTCTGGAAGCCTCAGAAGGCAGCTGGCAGGCCCTGCCTTCTTCACCCCAGGCACCTAACTTAAGGGTCTATTTCTACCTCAGCTCTGAGGAAAAGGAACATCTGTTTAAAAAGAGCATTTCCCCCACTGGCGTCTCACCTGTTAGTGATTAGAGAGAAGTAGCTCAAGGAGCCATGAACTCTGCTCAAGTTCAGGCCATCCCTAGCTCCCACCTGAGGAGATGAGTCAGTTTACACAGCACCACTAGTCCATGGCTAACCAGAACAGCAGGTGTCCTGGCGTGTGGGCACACACCCAATAGGAAGTCCATTACCTATCATTAGGTTGTGTCATGTGATGTAGACCTGAAATGGAAATTGTTGCATCACTCAAGAATGGCCTGTTTGACACCAGCTTTGGGCCATGGTTCTGCCACCACTGTTACAATATACAGAGGTGACATGGCACTGAGCCTCCGCCGTCTGCCGTGGTGGATCAAAGAGCTTCTTTTCCACTGTTGTCAGCCAAGGGCATAGGGGGAGGTAGTGGGCTGAATGGTAACCCCCCAGGGGGACATGTGTCTCTGTCCTAATCCCCAGAAGCTGTGATTGTGACCTTATTTGGAAAAGGGGTCTTTGCAGATTTAATTAAATTAAGGATCTCAGGAGGAGATCATTCTGGATTATCCCAAGTGTCAACAAACCAAATGGCCCCCAGATCAAATGACAAGGAACATGGGAACCACCAGAAGCTAGCAGAGGTGAGGAAGGATTTTCCCTTAGAGCCTTCAGACAAGCAGGGCCCTGGGTAACTTGTTATGGTTGCCCAAGAAACTGATTTGAGGAAGTAGGAACAGATTTGTCACCTGAGAGCCTGGCCTTCCTCATCCTCTTTTTGTCTCCATGAGCACCACTTTCTTTAGTCTCATCCACTCTGTACAGCTACACAGATCCCCAAGTCCCCACTAGCATTAGGAGAATCAGGGACTCTTGGAGGTAGGCTGAGTCACTCAGGCCTCTGGGTGGGAAGTTAAAGCAGGAAGCAGTCCTGTTCATGAGGCACAGGCATGCACACAGCCCGAGGCCTGCCTCAGGATCAGTGCACAGGAATGAGCGAGCAAGCAGATGCCTGTGCTCCTTCTCCTCCCCTCAGCTGCCTCTCCCCTCAGAGGACAAGCCCTGGCTCTCGTCTGGGCACTCATGCTGAGGTGGCAGTATCCACAGAGCTGCTGTAAATGTTGTAGGCATGTGTGGTGCATGTGGTGCTGGGCTGAGGGGTCAGTAGGGGCTCAGTTCCCACCACACTCTATTCACCACCAAATATACTCAGGCCTGGGTTTTGACAGCCCAGAGGAAGGATCATCTCTTCACAGTTTGCCCACACGAAGAAGGCATTTTTTTTAAAGTGATGAAACATACTATTGGTGATAAACTTTTAGAAATAGGTTGTGGTGACAGTTCCACAGCATTGTGAATATAACCCATGCCATTGAATTATACACTTAAAAATGGCCCTGGCTAGGTGGCTCGGTTAGTTGGGGTGTTGTCCTGTGCACTGAAAGGTTGTGGGTTTGATTCCTAGTCAGGGAACATACTTAGGTTGCGGGTTTGATCCCCAGTCAGGAAGCCTATGAGAGGCAACAAATCAATTCTCTCTCTCTCTCTCTCTCTCTCTCTCTCTCTCTCTCTCTCTCTCTCTCTCTCTCTCTCTCTCTCTCCACCCCCCCCCCCATTGCATCTCTCAAAGCAATGAAAAATTCCTCAGATGAGAATTTAAAGAATAGTACAGTGGCAAATTATACGTTAGATATATTTTACCACAATTTAAATGGAGAAATAATGTAACATATCAAAAACCATTGCATTCTAAACTTTATATGAATGAATTATGTGGTATGTGAATTATATGTCAACAAAGCCATTTTTTAAATGCAAACAAAAAATACATTTGCAAAAGCAACAAATTTAAGGCTCCAATTAAACTGGATCTGTGAAAACGAAAATTTTGAAGAGACTGCAAGTACTAGCAGAGTCCCTCCACACCAGCCTTGCAACATCTTTAATGGGGTCCCTTATGGCTGCTTCCTTTGCTCTCTGCCTTCCAGACTTGAGCTCAGGTTTGATGACTTCAGTGCAGAAAGTGGTGTTAGGCTGCAGCCAAAAACCTTGGTTTTGGACCTCAAATTCAATGGCCACCCGACTCACCTGTTGGGCTAACCATCTCTCAGAGTCTGACCTTAAAAGTCACATTTTCTTTCCTCTCTGTGTCCTAAAACCCCATGTGCAGGTTCTTCCTTCGCCTTTCTTCTCTTAATTAGCACATCCTGCATTTTCCAAGCAATCTCTTCTCTCTTGGTTTCCCCATAAGCCTTTAGCTTTTTGCTACGTTACACCTTGGACATACTGAGAGCTGCATGCAGGGTCACAGAATGTTTTGACTGAAGGAATCATTAAATAGCAACAATTTTCAATTCTCTCTGCATATCTATAAACAGGAAATATAGGTAGATACAAAAACAGAAGCAACTTGTCAGTTTAACTCCTTAGACTACATTGGGAAGAATAATCCAGAATTCCTGGCACACAACATTTGTTCAAAAGGCATCATGAAGAGAATTGGACATACCCAGCAATGCTGAAACAACTAGGTTGTAAAAACACCACGTATATAAATGTCTCTTGTTCACGAGGAGGTGCTATGACAAGATCAGGATATATAATGTCATTAGATTAAATACTAGTGTAAACATTCAGCAACCTGTCATTTTCTGTGCTGGGTGTGTGCCTCGCCCACATAAGACAGTCAGCAAAGAGTGGCAGAGGAGCACTGAAGGCAGAGGAAAGCAATGTGGGCAAAGAAGGAAAAAAGAAGCAGTCTTGAAGAGATAGCATTCTACAACACATAAGAGGTAGTGTTTGGGAAAATGTTAAGCGATTTAGAAAAAGGGAATAGACACTGTACAAACAGCTGTAAGCATGTTTTATCTTATTTGAATTTTTAGAAAGTCAGCAATTTGCATACTGCACCTGCATTAATTAGATACTTGATTGAGCAGAGGCTTCTCCTTCCTTTCGTCCATCAAACTGTCTAGAATGACATTGGGGGAATTAACTCTGATGTTCAAACAAGTAGCAGGGAGGAGAGACTGAAGTCACCACTCAATGAAATAATTTGGCACTTTTATTAGGAAATCATTATATTTACCAAAGGAAAACCTCATTTTGATTGCAAACACAGAAAAATCAAGCAAGTAATTTCAAAGGCTGCATGGGGAAGATTAGTTAAGTATATATCTGTTGCCAAAGAAAGACAAGGTGAACAGGTAAATCCAACTCTTGGGTATTCAGAGTGTGTAGGTGGGTTAAACATCATTTATTTTTGTTATTCTGTATGCCTACCTGTTGGTACTGTTGGTTGGTTATGCAAAAAGCTACTCTGAATTACCAAACATTCACTTTCCAGGGTCCTTTGTATCTAGGAGTGCCAGTGTGACTCGGTTTTGGCCAAGGAGGAAGAAGAAAGTTTGCTGAGGATGAGGGTTGTGGCATAGAAGACTTTCTCTCCTGCTAAAAAAAATCCAGATAAGAAAAAAGAGTGAGCTATACTATCTCTTCCCCTTGTTTCTGCCTTGAACATGGTTGTGACATGTTGAGCTTCAGTAGCCGTTGTGATTTAAGGACACAGACAAAAACCTAACAAGTAAGGATTTCAGAGTGAACAGAAATAAAAACACCTGGCTCTGTGAAGACTCAGCTGAGCAGCTGAAGCAACAAGAGCCTCTACCTACCTCTAGATTTCTTAAAGGAAAAGCACATGCCTATGGATTTAATGTGCTGTTGGTTGGGATTTCGGTTACTGGCATCCCACAGCTTTCCCAACAGGCACACCATGTAGCAGGGGTCCCAGTGGGCTTAAAGCAGACCTAGAACCTGAGTGTCTGACAACCAGGGTCACCAGTAGCCTGCAGGCATCTTAAAGGAAGATGAAGACCCATGCCTAGGGGAAAAGATGGATTGGAAAGACAGCATGGGGTCTGTGGCCTTAGTCTTGGAGACAGGGCCAGAGGAAGGAGTATTTTAAAAGCCAAGGGGTTGTGTGAGACTGGGACACAAGCAGAACTTCTTTGGAGCCTCAGTTACAAAGTACAGCACACACCAGGGGGCAGCCCCCCACTCCCCAAGTCTGTAAGAAATTCATCTTGGCTCAAGCCCAGTTAGGATGGTAAGGAATGCAGCACTGTTTGGTCAGCCGGAGGGCTTGCAGCTTTCCAAGTCCCAGGACATGGTGCCCTGGACAGAGAATGGCCACAATGAGGCACTGATCTCCTGTGCCCTCAGAAGCACTGGATGTCCACGTACAAGGGAGTGGAACTGGAAGACTAAACTTGAGAGAGGACTGCTTGGCAAACACTGGTAGTGGAATCACTGGGTCATGTAGTATGTATAGGTTCAGCTTTTCATAGATATTGACATGTAGCTTTTAGTAGGTACTGACATGTTTTTCAAGGTGTTGCACCACTTTATGCTGTATGACATTACAATATAGGAAATGAGAATTTTGATTGTACCACACAACCTCATCAACACTTATTATTGTCAGTCTTTTTAATTTTAGCCATTATGGTAGGTGTGTAGCAAGGTCACATTATGGTTTAAATGTGTGTTTCCCTAAAGATGAGATTTAAGACTTTTACATGTATATATTAGTCATTTGGGTATGTTCTTTTTGAAGTCCCTGTTCAGGACTTTTGCCCACTTATTTCTGTTGGACTCTCTATCTTTTCCATATCAATTAATAAAATTTCTTTATCTACACTGGATAGAAGATTTTTATCAGATAAATACATTGCCAATATCTTTTCCCATTCTGTGGGCTGATTTTCAGTCTCTTAGTGTTTTTTATGTAGTTAAATGTATCAGTTCTTTATGTTATGCTTATAATTTTTGTCCTGTTTGAGAAATAATTGCTTACCTTCAGGTCATAGTACATACCCCTATTTTTTTCATCTAAAGTTGAATTATTTTATCTTTCACATTTAGATCATGGAACTAATTTTTTAAATATTGTGTAACATGGAAATCAAGATTCTTTTTTTCCCCACATAGATATCTAATTGACTCAGACTGTTGTGACAAAAAAAAACTTTTTTTAAAATCCTCACCCAAGAATATTTTTTCATTGCTTTCTGAGAGAGGGGCTGGGAGAGAGAGAGAGAGAGATCAATGTGAGAGAGAAACATCAACTAGTTCCCTTCTTGCCTGAACCCTGACCAGGGCTCGAACTGACAGCCCAGGTATGTGCCCTGACCAGGAATCAAACCAACCAACTGAGTCATGCTGGACAGGGCCAGAAACATCTTTTATTCAATGCACTGGTGTGCTAACTTTGTCATAATTCAAGTAACTTTATATGAATGTTTGTTTTTAATACTTTTTCTGCTACCTTGCTTAATATTTCTATTTTAGGTGAATGTGATGCTCTCTTAATTGCTCCAGAAATATTATCTCTTAACATTATAAACCCTCTAATTTTAGTGTTTTTTAATAAGTACTTGGCTATTATCCTTTGCATTTTCATATGAATTTAAAATCTATCCTTTTCCCCAAGAAGAAAACAAACAAAACATCCTAAGTATCCTAAATATCCTGAAAATTTAGATCACTTGGCTTCTTTATAATATTGAAACTTCTGATCCATGAATACAGTTTATTCCTTCTTTATTGAGACCTTTAATTTCTCTCATACTGTTTTCTTGCACAGTTTCATTATATTAATTCTAGATGTCTGATGTTTTGGGATGTTATTGTAAGTGGTATGGATTTTATTTTCTTTGTAATTGTTGCTAATATATAGGAACACAATTGATTATTGTACATTAGCATTGTGCTCAGTGGCATTGCTGAATTAATGATTCTAATAGATTTCCTATAAATTCTTTAGTCTTTTTCTAAATGTACAATCATATCATCTACAAATACCAATAGTATTATCTCTTCTTTTTGAAATCTCATGGCGTTTACTTCTTTTTTCTTGTTTCAAATTCTAGTACAACACTGTATGAAATTCAGGTATCTGTTCTCATTTGTAATCTCAAGGGATGGTTTTCAGCACCTTATCATTATAATCATGATGTTTGCAGGAGATTTTTTTTTGCAGATGTCCTTTATCTTGATAAAATGCCTTTAAGTTAAGAAAATGCCTTCTATTTTTATTTGGTTAAGTTTGGATCTTATCAGGAATGCCCATTAAATTTTATCAAACACTTTTTCTGCATCTGTTTAAATGGCCACGACTTCCGTATTCTATTTGGATTATTCTATATATTCTATATTATTCTATATTCAATTTCTATTTCTTCCTTATTTTATTAATGTGATACATTAATTTTGCTAGCCTTCAGTTATTAAGTTATTTCTACATGTCTGGAATTAACCCAAATTGGTTGTGATTTGTTCCTTTTATACATCACTTGATTTGACTGGTGAACATTTTGATAAAGAATTTTATATCTATATTCCTGAAAGAGATTCATGAATAGTTTATCTGCGTTGTGATTTCCTTGCATTATTTTAGACTATATCTGACTTTATAAAACAAGTCTTTTAAAATGCCTTTTGATTTTTTTTATTCTCTGAAAGAATTGTGTATAATCAGTTTGATTTATTAAAGTTTGGAAAAAATCATTGGTGAAGTCATCTGGGCCTGGAGTTGTCTTGAGGGAAAGATTTTTAATAATGGATCCAATTTTAATAGTTATTGGACTATTTGGAATTCCTATGTCTCTCTGTATTCATTTTGATAAGAAAACTTTATAAATTATCAAATGTATTGGCATAAAGTTGTTCATATCCTTTTTAATATAAGATGAAACTTTAATAATATCCATTTTTTCATTACTGATGTTGGTAATTTGTAAATTTGTATTCTCACATACATACTCACTCATGCACACACAAATATGAAGTCTTTCATCTTCCTAGGGATTTATTAACTTTCTTATTCTTCAAAAAACAACTTTTCATTAAATCCTTATCTCTATTATATTAGGGTCTACTTGTGTTTTACTCTCCTAATTTCTTCATATAAATACTTAAATCATTCTTTTTCAGTCTTTTTTTCTTTTCTAAAATATGCTTTTAAGGTTATATGCTTCCTGTAAACATACAAGTTAATAGGCCATATTTTACCATCATCTGATTCATTTTTGTTATTGATTTCTAACTTAATTCCATTCTTGTCAAAGACTATGATTTCAATGGTCTAAAATTTGCTGAAACCTGCTTTATGGCCCAGCATATAATCAATTTTGGGAAGTGTTTCCTGTGCACTAGTAAAGAATGCACATTCTGCACTTGTTGGGTGAAGCTTCTTTATGTGTTAATAGGTCAAATTTGGGGGCCTGTTGTTCGGGTGAACTGTAGTCTTCATTTACTCCTTTGAAAGTCATGTAAGTAATGTCTTTTTTTTAATTGGCTACTTTTAAGATTTTCTCAGCAGTAAGATATCTGGCCATGATATACCTAGATTCATTTGCTTTGTATTTATCCTATGGGGTTTACTAAACTTCTAGAATCTGTGCCTTTATATCTTTTTTTCAGCTTAGGGAAATTCTTGGCTATTATCTTTTCCAATTTTGCTTCTGTTTCATTCTCTTTCTCCTCTCTTTATAGGGTTAATTATAACTTGGGACTTCAATTCCATGATCATTAGGCCTTTTTCCTATGCCCCACACTCTGCACTTGAAAAAGATCCAGGGGCCCTAGCCACCCCCCGCCCCCCAGGAACAAAGCCTGCTGGCACATGTGTTGCCTGTTTACCATGTACACGCCTGAAAAGTTCTTCCACAAAGTTTCTCTCAGCCTCACTCAATTCCCATCCTCTGTCTTTCTCCTTAAACACATTTGGAGCTGGTTCCTTATGCCAAGGGCAGTGACCATTCCGCTCTCTCTTTCATTGACCTTACAACCCACTTTTACAGTTGTTTCCAAGAAGGCTCCCTGAACAGCCAGAGAGGGTCCTAGGTCAGGGCTTTGCTTTTCTCAGCTTTGGGCTGAGTAGCATGCCAGGAAAAAGTAATATAATTCGCACGGAAGATAAGATAATGCAACTCTGGAGTTAAATAACTGAGCTTTTTTCTCCATGTGAAGATTAGGAGGCCATAATCCTTTCTGGTCTTCAGGAATGTTTCATCTTGGTCTTTAGAGAGTGCCAAAAATAATTTGATTTAAAGAAAAAAAACAGTCTTAACTATCCCCCTGCCCCAAACAAAAGGAAAAAAAAAAGAGTAAATTGCACGTACTTTGTATATACTCCTTTGTGTTTGCCTCAAAACAATCCAATGAGATAGATTTTTATCTCTGTTTTAAAGTGAGATGAACAGGCACAGATAACTGAGACAGGAAATGGTACAGGTAGGATTTGAACCCAGGATTGCCTGCCTATTTTCAAGTTTTCTTTCAAAAATACGTTCAGTAGATCTAATGAAAGTCAGGTGGCATGGGTCCTGCATCCCATGGGCTGCAAGGTCCCTTACATAGATCAGGCTTGTGTGAGCAGCTCCCAGCGAACAGCAGCTCGGCTCAGCCAGATCCAGTTTTGAAGCTTAGCTTGAATGTGGGCCACTGCCGGGATGGGCTTCTCCAACAACGTGCTCACCCTTTTTCTTCTTGGTGATTCAGTAACATTTCTGCAACCGTGATCTTCCCGGGCTTTTCTTTGTCTCATTCCACAATGAAGCTTCAGGGAGGGCAAGGGCCCAGACACTTGTTAAATGAAAATGGAGACACTTAAACATAAAAACAGAAAAGGAGAGTGGAGAAAGGGTCACAGATGTCCTTAAGAAAGCCAGTTGTATACTCAGAAGGCACTGGAAGCGTGTGGCCATGCATTTGTGTGCTATTTGTTGGCTGTGAGCTTGGAGAGAACGGAGGAAGGGGCTGAGCAGCTTTGACAAGGGGGTGGTGAGAGGAGAAGGAATCCTCAAATTGGGAGGAGACTTGGGGGCTATCTCAGTGGCAGTGCTTGGAGTTGTTTTGGGAGCTCCTACTGACACATGATGCTGGGCAGGCTGTCACCAGCGTGCTCATCATCCAGCCACTCTGCCTTCAGAGACGCTCTGCGCCTGTTAGTCCAGAGGGCCCGCTCAGTCCAGCTTCTGACTCATTGGGCAGGCTGTCGCAGCCACAGGCCGGCATCATTCATTCCAGTGGCCCGTCACAGGGCCAGACACCCACCACAATTCCCGAGAACTTGAGACAACAAGTTGCTCTCCGCATGCCCAGGATGCATGAAGAAGAAGCCAGGGCCCCTTTGCTCCTTCCTGGTGCTACCCCAGTCCCCACCAGCTGCCCATCGCACCCACTCACCTTTGACAAAATGAAGAGCCCCAGAGACAGCAGCCAGAGGATTCTGCTTTCCACTGCTGCCGCCTCCCAGTCAGGTGTGAGGGTTGGGGGCTGAGGGGTGTGACGGTTAATCAGTTTTGAAACCCTGATTGCATCTTAATAACAAATGCAAAGCACCCAAGAGCAGCAATTTGCAGTAATGGGAAAAATCAGCAGGTCCCTGGGGTTTGACAGGAAGTAAACACTCTCCAGGCTCAAAATGGGGGGAGGAAGAGTCATTTGTGAGAGTGCTCTGGCAATGCTGAGAGGTGGCAGCGCTTTCAGGTGGCAGAGATTGGAGTGAGAAGGGACCACGGCTGCGCTGAAAGAAGGCGAGGCTGAGTCGGAGTGGCCTCTCCCTCCAGGCAAGGTGCTGCCACCTGCCCGCGCCTCTGGTGGAGGATCCCGCGTATTATACGTTCTCTGTCTCTTCTTTCTGCCAATGGCAACCAGAAAAGATCATCAGTAGCAAGATCTGGCCCGACCAGTGTATTCCACATGGGGCATCCCTGGTGGAGGGGTGAACGGGAAAAGGCTCATTCTGCCCACCAGCCTGGGCTGGGGCCTCGCCATAAAGTACCTCCACCCTTCTGGGGGTTCCTTTTCCTCACAATTTCCTTGCAATGGAAAGGGCACTTATCCCCACTAGAAGGTGAAATGCTTTTCACAGCGCCAATTTTTCTTCCTCTTTGAAAATGTTCCCAGCACTAAACACACATATTTTTCTTACATGTAATTTGATTTGGATGGTTTCTTGACCTGCATCCAAATCTAGCTGTGGGTAATTATTACTGTCACTATTGTTATTAATACTGATATTTATCATAATCTCACATGCCAGGGACAGCCCTTAATCTTGCTGTTTTATTTGGTTGAAAGGAAAATGTGATGCACTGGCCGCCCTCCCAGTTTACCCGTGTATTATTCACTATTGCCCAACTCCTACTATGTGAATAGTTAGCCCAGTTACCGGTGATCTCTCGTCAGCTATAAGTCTAAATTGTATTCAGAGGATAGAGCCAAGGCCAGTGGGGGTGGGGGTGGTGGTGACAAGAAATCAGATTCATCTCATTATAATGAGAAAATATCTAGTTGTTGGGACTTCTAACCAGATGCTTCCTGAAGTACTGAACTCCCTGTCACAAGAAATATTTAAGTAGAAGCCACAAATAATACCCTTCAGGTATGCTATTTAGGGAAGTAATGGATTACAGCCTGGCTCTCCAATGTCAGGTCTGTAAGAACCACCTGCAGGGCTTGCTCACAGATTGCTGGGTCCCATCCCCTGAGTCTGGGATTCAGTAAGTCTGAGGCAGGACCCAGGACTTGAATTTCTAACACGTTTCCAGACAACACTCTGACGCTGCTGGTCCAAGGACACATTTTGAAATCCACCGAACTAAGGGGAAAGCCAGATTAGATCACTGAAAGCTTTCTTCACAGCCTAAGATTTTATGATATTATAAAATAAGAATTATGTAAGAAGCGACCAAGAGTGACTGGCTCGGGGTAAAGGGATATGGTGTGGCATTTCTCCTACACACTCATTATGGATATTTAACAGGAGGACAACTTCATCCTTCACCTCTTAGCACTCTCACATCTCCATGGATAACGTGATTTGTCCACAAATGCTTAAATGTTGGCTCGGCATATTGCTGGAAATTTTCCACAGACTCATTTAGTTCAGGTGGAAATCTACCCATATTCAAAAAGATAAACCCTTGGAAAAATTAAATTAAAGAACAAAAAGACATACCCCTGTTTTTTACTCTCCCTGCAATAACCACACACCTCCTGACTTCAGTGCTTTAACAACAAAAATAAGAGAACGAAAAAAAAGTCCTTTTCCCTGACATGTGGTGAGCAAAACAGGTAACACAGCCTTACCATGTGATCTCTTTTACTCTGTTTCTTTCAGGAGCTGTGAAATCCCTTGGAATAGTGCTTTTTGTAAGTCCTAAATGAGCCCACAGGCAGCTGTAAAGGGGAATAAGAATACCTCACAAAACATGACCTTATATGCAGTTCCTGGCTGCACTGTCCAAGGCCGTTATTATATTTGATGCTCACAAAACCATGTAACACAGCCAAGACAGGTATCACCAACTCTATTTTGCTGGTAAGGAAGTTTACACTTTGAAAGTTCCTGAATTTCCTAAAGATCACCCAGGGTATAACAAATGTTGTAGAAGAAAAATTATGGATTTCTAACCCCTAGAGTGAATGATCTTTTCACCTACATCACTAAGCTGCTCTTGACACAAAGCAGCAGGCAAAGAGGTGGGGGCAGGGAATATGGCCAGGGAAATGGTAAATTTGCAGCATTCATCCAATTAATAGGACTAGAATACCTGGGAGCCAATAGCTCTCCTTACTCCCTCTCCTGAATGTCTAGCAAACTGCCTCACCTACCCATCCATCCAGCCATTCATCAACCCACCTACCTATTCATCCATCCATCCATCCATCCATCCACCCATCCATTCATCCATCTACCCATGCACCTATCCATCCATCATCTAGTTAAAAAAAAAGAAACAGGCCCAGAGGAGTGAAGATTACATAGCTAGTTAGTAGTAGAGTCAGGCCTAGAACTAAAAATAGAACTCATCTTCTGACTCTCTGGACTGACTACATGCTATGCTACTTTTCATGAGAATGGCAGCATCATATTCGAGTAGGTTTACCGATGTGCTTCCCCTGTGTTTTCTTCTACCCCCGTGTCTCTTTCTTTTATCCTAGAATTAGCCTGATATTTTATGCTTTTTGCCTGAGTGAAAGGAAGAAATGCAAAAACAAAGTCACTCCTAGGGTATGTGAAGTGCCAGCAAATTTTTTTTGCAGGGGGTGGGGAACTGTTCATATAAACACATTGATCCACTCAAAATCAGCATGTCCATAGCACCAGCATGTCCATAGTCCAATCTCATATAATCCTAACAAAGGAATACAGCTTCATCCAGTGCAAGTGATCTTCTCACTAAGCTACCATTCTAGAACCTGAGCCCAGCATCAGGAGCTTTGAATGATCTTGTAGGTACAAGGCCTGGGGCTCCCACGTGGAATAAAGGGTCAACAGTGCTTCAAAGGAGACAATGGGAATGGGTCCCACATACCTTTCAGGGAAAATTCAGAAAGGTTTGAAGAAGACATTTCAAGGCACAGGGTCCCCTGAGGACCCCTGGGGCAGGGGTTCCATTTATTCAGGTCTAAGGACAGTACTTCACCAGACCACAGAAGAGAGAAAAAATTCAATACAATTTGGGAGACTTTGGGGCATTAAAATATATGATTATATAAAAGCAAGGTTTTCCCACCCTAGGACTAGATAAAGATTCTGTGGGCTAGAGGAGAGAGGAAGGGAAAGTTGGAAGGGAGGGAAAGAATGCTGAGATGCTCCTGGGTCCTAAGTTCTGCCCTCCCAACTAGGAGAGTGAGGAACAAGAGGTACAGAAACCCTTGAGCTACAGAGAGCATTGTGCCCCTTGGCCTAGGGCAAGCCAAACCAGTAGTCCACCTTTCCCTCCATCTGATTCTGCCATGTCTGGGAAAGTGAGGAGTGGAAGAAATGTCTGTGAAGTACGTTTAGGTGGGTGGGCTTGAGGCAGCTCTCAGAGGCCTCCCTCAGTGTGGATTGGGACCAGTGATATGTTTTCTGTGCTCCCAAGAGTGATGCAGGAGATAGGAAGAGGGAGGGAGGGAAGGAGGGAGGGAGGGAGGTTTCAGCAGACACCCAAATGAGGAAAAGGGGCATCTCAGAGGCCAGACATGAGAACACCCAGGCTAGGATGACCCTTTGGCTCCTCCACCCTCTACATGTCAGGGCCGTGTGCCTCCTGGAGAGTGGATGTAGCCTTGAAGAAACAGAACTTGTCTGTGTGTTAAGTTTTGGCTGAATGGGCACTCAAAATGAAAATTAAATTGCTACCAAGTGCAAAACAAATTTTAAAATTTAAATTCTTTTTTTTATCTCAAATTTTGATTTAACTTCATACCTATCACAAGCCACTCCAAAGAAAAGTAACAATTTAAATCCTGGAGAATGGCAATAACAAGAGCCATTTGAACAAAAGAAAATGGATTCTGGAGATTGTTCACTGTTTTGTGTGTAGCTTGGGATTCTCAGTCCTGGTCTCTTGTGTCTCCCGGGGACTTGGTGTGGAGAGACCACAAAGAAGGAAGGAACTCTTGAAGTCGAAATGAGGCTCCTGGTCCCCTCTTCCTCATGCCATCCTCTTTCAAAAAGATGTGAAAAGCATGTAAAAACTGTTGCAAGCATCTCTCCCCAGGGAAATAAGCCACACTAGTTAGTTTTAAAGGCTATGGGGTCATTGGCTTTGTTCTAGTCCTGACAGGTGTGGAGCAGGAAGCAGAGGCTGAGAACCCTGGTTCACCTTGACCTTTGCTGAAAGGAGCCTTTCTCTTTGTCCCTGAACAGAAAGGTTCACAGGAAGCTCTGGAGAGGACACGCCACCACCAAGGTCAAGGGACTCTCTTGAGGCACCTGCTGAAGTCATTTCATAACCTGATATGACATGTCACCTTCCACTGTTTTCAGCAGTGAGGACATTTTTGTTTTCTCAGGAAAAAGCCTGGGTCACCTAAGGACACTTCTTGCAATGGTCCAGCTAGCCTGCTATCTTCGTGTCACCCAATTCTGTGTTCCCTCCGGGGGAGATAACCATCTTTTTTACTGTAACAAATACACTATGTAACTGAATGAGTAGGAGGGTAAAAAAAATCTTTGTAACCTGCGAAATAATGCCTTGATCCCTTGTCCTCTTTCAGAAAGGAGCAGAGCACCTCACATCCCAACAGGGTTTAACCTGGGCTTACCAAAAAGAAATACATTTTTCAAAGAAAATACATGTAACATGAACCACTCATACATACAAGTATTTTATCTACAGATAAAGAAAATGTGTCTCCAAAGTAAAATTGGGGGAAAGAGCATTACAATGTAAGAATAATTAGATCAGATCACCTGTTCATTATGTAAATTATATACTGAGGGGCATAGCAATTCATATCATGTCAAGAAGCCTATCAACTCAACTATAATCACATATTCGGCAGTTACTGATATTGTGCCCAACCCCCAGCACCTCCCTAGGGACGGTGGGATACATAAAAAGAATACGCAAACTATCTTTACTCTCACAAAAACTGCAATCTAATTTGGGCTCAAGTTTTTACTTAGCGACAACAATTAGAGAACAATACAAAAAAAATTATTGTAATCAGCAATCACAATAAGAATAATTGCTGAAGTGAATTAAGTCTCAGGCCCTTTGGTAAGCATTTTACATATATTATCTCATTTAATCCTTAGGGAAACAGGTAAGTGCTGTTTGTTATTAGACCAACTTTATAGAAACAGAGATTGAGAAATTGGAACTGACCCTAAGTCCTGTGGTAAGTAAGGCAGGACTTGAATTTAAGTCTGCTTGACTTCAGAGCACTTAAGCACTCCCCAGGTCTGGCCATGTGTTAATGAGAGGAATAGAGAGCACGTGCTGTGGTCATTCAGGGAAGAGAGAGCACTGAGCTCCAGACTGTCAAAGAAGCCCAAAAGGTAAGAGGCACATTCACTGTACCAGGAATGCCCCTATTGGGCCTGAACTGGAACCAAAGTAAAAAAAAAATTTCTGGCAGCTGGACTCTGGTCTTGGCAATGTGGGAGAATTGTGAGTTCTGGGCAACTTGAGCTCCATTCCCACATCTAAGACGTGAAAAGGTGAGCAGCTTTTGCAATGTCATCCCTCAGCTGTGAAAGGTGATAATTAAACAAGATGCCATCCAACTCTTGTATTGGGGACCAAGGTCAGAAGAGGACACTGTGTAGCTCAGGATACAACTTGGGCCATTCTCAAAGCTTATCTCCTTTGTAGGAACCTATTTGATTGGTTGTGTTTGTGCATCTTGAGTATCATCAGATTGGCAGAGTCTCTGACACCCAAAACCACATGAGATGGGCACAGTTCACTTGCACTGTGAATGGATGCTAAGGTTCCATGCTTTTCCATTTAAGGTCTTAAGCTATCTTGAAGTAACCCAGATCTCAACGGTATGTAAAATGAATAAAGTGTTGCATCTCAATTGTGTGAAATCTGAGTCTGAGAACCCCTTCCCTCGTGGGGAGGTAAAGTCAGAGGTGAAACTGAAAGACAAAGACAGGAGCAGGAGGTGAAAAGAATCTCGTGGAAGGGAGAGATGTGAATCCAGGCAACCACATTCTTTTTCTTCACCACAAACTGACTTACTCTTTTAGTGGGAAAAACATCTGAGAAAATCTTTCTGGGAACTTTTGGACGAATTTCTGGATAAAATTCTCTAATTCTTTACAGCACTATGTATCAATACTAAAAGCAGTCCCCATTTTATTTCTAATATTGTTAATAGACACTGTGCCCACAGTCAGTATGCATTTGCTTGTCTGCTCTCCTAATGGCTGGGAGGTAGACATTATGCCTCTTGCCTACAGGTGAGAACTAAGGGGACAAGAAGCTCAGTAATTTACCCAAAGTCAAATGGCTAGGGAATGCTGGGGCCAGGGTTCAGACGTGAATCTGCCTGAGCCCAAAGCCTTAACTCTGACTGGCTCTGTCATTTGCTTTGATGGCACTGTACTTACAAGTCACTTTGCTCCCCCATGCATAATGACATATGTCCATAATTAAACAAGACTGATTTACCCTAGTAACTCCTCTGAAAAATAGGATGCACAATTCTACATACAACTTAGTGCTTGTTCTTAAGAGTTCTTTTTCAAGCCCAAACCATCAACAGCTACAACAAAAATACAGCAAGAAGTATTTAAGTAAGAGTTAAAAAGTAAATGTTTAGAGTCAACAACTATTCTTTCGGGTACATTTTATACATAGTGAAAGGTGCAGATCCTAAGTGTACAACTCTGTGAGTTTGGGCAAAAGTATACACCTGTACAACACTACCTAATGAAGATACGGCATATTCGCATCACCCCAGAAATTTCCTTAGGCTCAGCGTGTTTCTGAGAGTCATCTCTGTTGTTTCAGGTATCATCTGTTGTTCATCTTTCCTGCTGTTGAGTAGTATTCCCCTGGACGAGTGCACCTCACTTTGTTTACACTGCCTCTTGTTGAGGAACACTTTGGTTATATCCAATTTTTGGCTATTGTGAATAAAGCTGGCATATATCAGGTCATGCACAGGTCTTTTTATGGGCATATGCTTTCATTTTGCTTGCGTTAATAGATAGCAGTGGAATGCTGCCTTATTGAGAAGGCATGTGTTTAAGTTAAATGACACTGTCAAAGAGTTTCCCAAAGTGATTTTACAACAGGAGTTTCAGTTGCCCGACGTGCTTGCCTACATTGGATGTTGTCAGATTTTAATGTTAGTCACTGTAGTGAAATGGTGTCTCATTGTGGTTTTACTATGTGTTTCTTAAGTGACTAATAAGGAATATTTCCTTATGTACTTGTTTGCCATCTCTATACCTTTTTTGGTGAAATATCTATTCAAACCTTTTGTGCATTTGTTACTAGGTTGTAAGTTATTTTATGATTGAGTTTTGAAAGTTATTTATATATTCTGGATAAAAGTCTTTCCTCAGATGAGTTATTTGTAAATGTTTTCTCTAAATGGCTTCTCTTTCATTCAGCAGTATTTTTCTAAAAGCAGAAGTCCTTAATTTTTATGAAGCTCAATTTGTCATTTTTTTCTTTTGTGAGTTGGGTTTTGGTTGTTGTAACTAAAAAAATCTCTTTCTAAACTAAATTTGCAAAGACTTCATTGATTTTTGTCCTAAAAGTTTAATAGTTTTAGGAGTTTTATTTAGGTGTATGATCTTTGTGAGTTGATTTTTGTCTATGATATAAAGTATAGATCAAAGTTAATTTTTTATTTTGCATAAGCTATCCAATTGCATCAGTACCTTTTGTTGGAAAAAACTGTCCTTCCTCTATTCAATTTGCTTGGCACTTTTATAAAAATTTGACTGATCAAATATATTGTGCATCTATTTCTGTACTCCACTCAGTTCCACTGATCTATTTTATCTATCATAACAACAATATCCTAATACTATAGCTTTACAATAGATCTTGAAGTTAGATGGTGTTCTTCTTTTCAAAGTTGTTTTGGCTATTTTAGGTCATTTGCATTTACATAGGAATTTTAGAACCAGTTTGTCAATTGCTATAAAAAAAAAAGGTCTTCTTGGATTTTAATTGGGAATGCATCTATTTCTAGAGAACTGGTATCTTACAACATTGAGTCTTGAGTAAGGAAAAAAGTTCCTGAAAATGGTATATCTCTCCTTTAATTTAAATCTTCTTAAATAGCCATTAGCATTACTTTGTCATTTTGTGTTTATTCCTAAGTATTTTGTGTATTGATGCAATTATAAGTAAAGTTTTAATTTTATTTTTTAAAATTGTTTGCTATTAGTATATAAAAATAACATTGATTTTTTTATATATTGACCTGCATCCTAAAAATTTGATAAACTTATTTGTTATTTCTAACTGTTTTTCATAGATTTCTTAGGATTTTCTATGAATACAATTTTGTCATTTGTATTTAATGGCAGTTTTTTTCTCCCTTTTCAATCTTTTTTTTAAAGATTTTATTTATTTATTTTTAGAGAGGGAAGGGAGGGAGATAGAGAGAGAGAGAGAGAAACATCAATGTGCGGTTGCTGGGGGTTCTGGCCTGCAACCCAGGAATGTACCCTGGCTGGGAATCAAACCTGTGACACTTTGGTTCCCAGCCCACGCTCAATCCACTGAGCTATGCCAGCCAGGTGGGTCCTTTTCAATCTTTATACCTTTGTTTCTCTTTTTTGCCTTATTACAGTGGCCAAGACCTCTAGTATCATGCTGAATAAAAGTGATGAAAGCAGATTTCTTGTCCTGTTTCTTATCTTAAACAGAATTGCTCAGTAGTTTTTCACTAAATATGACGTTAGCTGTATGCAGGTTTTTCATTTTTTTCTTTGCCCATTTTCAGATTTAAGAAATTCTTGTCTTACTTTGCTAAGAGTTTTTGTCTACAAATGGTTATTAAATTTTGTCAAAACTTTTTCTTCATTTAATTATCTTTTTAAATGTGTGTTTAAACCTGCCAAGTACTTAGTGTGCCCTAATACATGTTGTTGTGTAGGCAATTTTGTGACTCCAATGCAACATGAAGCTGGATTCCTCTGATACAAATGAAATCTGGAATTTCCTGATAGCTGTATTTTTGTATGGTAGGTTCTGTTTTTGTTCAAATACTATTCATTATGTGAGTGTTTCTGATTTTGAGTCAAATAATTCTAGAATTACATATTTCACTGGTACTAAAAATAGTTACTGCGAAGTTTCGTTCACCTACCCCATGTCTTGTGACACAGATAGCCTAAGGCCCCGAAATTTGGCTTGGTTATCAGACTCAATTCACAACTTGAACAAGAAATGCAGCGGTATCACGAGTCCTCCCACTGTACTGAAAGCCATGCAGGCAGGAAAGACAGGAAGGGAAGGGAAGTACTGAGCCATGTCATGGGGCAGCCAAGTACCGAGTTGCCTGTGGACCCACTGGGCCAAACCACATGCAGTGGGGGTCAGTTTGGAAAGAAAGTGCCATCCTTGCCACACTAGATTTGGCTAGGAAAAATAATTACCTCATTCCCCCAAATATCCAAAAATTGGATATAACCCAAAATACCAAAGATTGCTGGAAACTTCTTATACCATTTTATTCACAGTTGTACTCAATTTCAACAGGAGTCATCCATCATATCATTATTCATGACCATTTAAATCAGTGATTTTCAACTTTTTTCACCTCAGGGCACACATAAACTAATTACTAAAATTCTGAAGCACACCAAGAAATATATACTTTTGCTGATTTGATAAAAATAAGTATAATTTTCATTGATTTATAAATACAACAATAATAGTAATTACCTACCCTTTTTGCTCCAAAGTGACTGAAAAAAATCAGGTGTCTATACATACTTGTATATAAAGATTTTGGATACCAAAAACTCACCAATCAGACACAACCATTATTACGTGATGGGACCAATAAGATACAACTTTGTATATGACCTATATATTTATGGTTCAAGACAGGGCATCCACACTGGACAGCTATTGTTATGTTAGTTGTCATTTTCTTATTGACAATCTAAGGGAAAAGAGGTCAGTTCCCCCAACTAGTCAGTTACTGCATGTTCTAAAAATCCTTGTGGCACCCATTGAAAATCACATTTAAATGATCGAAGTCAAACCTAATTCAGATTAAGAGAGTTTTTTCTCTCTGTGGCTTCACATTTCATATCCATTTTTTTCATCCCCTTGTTTTCTTTACTTCCAAGCTTTTTTTGTCAATTAAACACACCAATTATCTAGAAAGTAACTTTTGGTGATGACAACAACAGAACATATGCTCAGATTGCACTTGCTTCTCATGGTCTACATGGGAACATTCTTATTACAGCGATACTTTCAAATCTCAAAATATTCTGAACCAAGCATTCCTTTGAAATTATCTTCAAGAGAAGTCACCCATGAAAAACAGACTTAGTACTTTAGGGCTGAATTTTGTGTCCAGCGAGAAAACCCTGCCAGACTAAAGGGAGCTGAGGTCAAATAAGCTTAGGAACTGTGGTATGTTATTACATCCTCCTGGAAATTCACAAGACACATTTCCATATCAAAAGCTCTCAGATATACCCTAACTTAAGATTGTCCTCAACAGTTTTCACCTTGGAAACTATTGTTTTAGTAAACTTACAGCTAAATAACTTTATGTCCAGTGGCCACTATATTGGAGAGCTACTGATCTGGATGTTAGACCCTTGAGGAGAAAAGAAACAATCTTTATTATATATAGCTTTGGGATGGTTGCACCACATTTTGAGTCCAGTAAAATATGATGACCATATTACCATATTCCTTAGTATCAGACTAATTTGTGCATGCTGTAGTAAGTCTGAAGACACACAGTTTTCTGCAGTGTCTGTGTCTTTTTATATGCAAGGACTATTTCTCCCATTTGACTTTTAAAATACTGAGTAGTCTGTGTGGGTAGTACATCTAAAACGGCTTTGGAGTCAGACAGATCTGAATTAGAATCCCCATTCTATCTCTTATAAACTCTAATGACACTCTGCTGGGCCAGCCTCCTTTACCCACTTTCTACCCACAAGGTTGAGGCAGGAACTGCCTATCCCTATAAAGTGGCCTTTCTCCCTGCCACAGTTGCTTTTTTTTGAGAGGACAAGTATCCCAAACTGGGCTAACTTGTGCTCTCCCTGGGAATTTTGGAAGGGAGAGAGATCAGATGCTCCTGATGGCTGAATTACACCATTAACATTGAGCACCATGGGGATCCCAGTTTTCAACATATGGACCACAAAATTCAAGGGAGCCAGTACACAAGAGAGAGAAGAGGCATAGAGACAGGCAGAATGGGGCACAAACAAGAGATGGAACAGGAACAGTGAGTATGACTTAGCCTCTCCCTGGCCGACATTACAGCATTCACCAACATCTGGTTCTCTTCTTCTTTCCTGGCATCTGGAAAGGTGGCACTTCCCAGGCCCCAGCATTTAAGCCAGCCCATCTGACTGGAAGTAACATGTGTCACTTCCTGGCTTAGGGCAGTGGCAGTCCCCAGTGAGATTCTCCATCCCTTGCTTCCCCTGCTGGGGCACATTTAGAAGCCTAGTGCTGAGACGACAGGTGCAACACTAGCAAAGCATCTTGGGTCTCTGAGCTACCACAAGGAGAACAACTGCCCCGGAGAACCACCCAGGCCTGCAAGCTGGGGAAAATTTTTGAGGTTTTGAGATTGGTGTGACAGTGTAACTTAGCTTCTTCTGACTAACAGTTTCTCTGGGCCATAGTTCCCTCGTCTGTCAAATGGGAATGAGACTGTGTGTTGAGGCTGTTGTCATGAATGCATGGAGTCATGTCTGTGAAATGCCGCCATAGTACTGTCACAGAGGTGGCTTAGGAAGAAGCATCAGTTCTTTACTCTTAATCAGCTACGGTCTCTAGGTCTATGTTCTAGGACAATCTAAATCTGCCAGGCACTGTAGTCAGATGGATGCATCAGTGTAAACCCAATGTCTTCTGAAATATATCAAATCTTCCTGAGGGTTTCAAACCAGTCTCATGAGGGACTCCTCACAGAGGATGAATTCTTTTTTGTCAGGGGCCAAATGTTGTGCAGGCTTGAGACTGCTTATTATCTACGGCGGCAGCTGCAAACCTCACCCCGTGCTCACAGCAAATTGGGGCAGTTATTGGGGCTTCTTGTGATGCTCTCTTCTTTCTTCTTGCTGCAGGCAGAGAGGCAGTGACTCACAGAGCCCACCCTCCGGAGAGAGGGACTGGCTCTGCCAGCTGGAGCTTGAGAAAAAAGGTTCCTGTAAACCTGCTGGCAACACCAAGGCAGTCATTGGACCTCCTTCCCCCTCAGAACACGCACCCCCGAGGAGGACCCACATCTGCACATCTGCCTGACTTCACATCTGTGGGAACGTGGAACATTCCTGGCAATGTGTGCATGAGTGTAAGATAAGTTAATTTGGGGGATGCAGCAAAGGGAATCCACTGACATTCTTTTCTAGAGTTCTGCTTGGTGCTTCCTGCATGTGGTGTTCACTGTTGGAAGGAAGATCCATCATGGGTGGTGTCAGCCTCACTCCCCAAGTCTGGCGTGTGTGACCACCCAGAAGGACATGTTTATGAGGCACCATTTTGAAAATGAGAGTGAGATCAGTGTGAGTTAATAACCTGTGGAAACAATCTTGTTATTCTATAGTCATCCATTGTGGACCCAAGAGAATAGCTCCTGGTAGTTAAAGAGACTTGCCTTTCTTTCTGAAGTGGTTGTAGGTCAGAGATTTAGCCAGCAGCTAGCGAATCTGTGTAAGTTAGGAGGCCACACGTCCTTGCACAGGTGCTGAGTGACTTTCAGCCTTCACTGAGGTGGAAGGCCAGCCCTGCAGAAGAAGAGAAGCTTTGGTGGCTGGAGAGGAGGTGCTTTGACCCAGAGGTATCTACAGTCCCCACCAGGCCAGTGCGCCTGCTTCAGGTCGGCACCCTCGCAGCACTGGCCACGCCCACAGGACAGGTAGAAGTGGATGAAGAGGGTAGGAATTGATTAATCCTCACCTTTGGTCATTCCTAGTCGTTCTGAATATCTAATCTACTGAATGGGCATTTTCAGTCTGACCTTCCTGCCTTTGGTTTTTTCACTGAGCAGGGAAGAGATGGGATTTTCTGGAATTTTTTTTGTCTTGTGAATTCCTGATCCCCAAAGCCCAGAGGCTGGCAGCAGAACACGTGTGTGCTCTTAAAAGGAAGCCTGGCCCTTGAAGACTGTCTTGAAGACTGAACCAAAACCAAACTGGAAAGAGAATTTGGATATCTTCTTGTGGTTTAGAAGGTCAGAGACTCCATTTCCTTTTCTGGTGCTTGAAAAGGGCTTCTCCTCTCTCAAGGAGCATTTCATTTGGGGCCAGAGGCATTTGCTTGGTTAAGGGCAGCCCATAAAACTGAGTGGCTGCTTATTTCGTTTCTAGCATGCTGAAGCTCTCCTTCTACAATGCAGTTATTCACAAAGTTTATTTTGTTATTTGTTTTCTTTTTCATCTCAAGGGGGTTTTAATGAGGCCAGAGCTCAGTTACTCAGGTGATTGAGTTGGATTGCCGGCAGCCAAGTAAGGGCCTGGAATAGAGAGGAGCTGGGGGCAGGCGGGTACAGGCAGTGCCATGACAGAGGGGAGGGCTTGTCTGGATCAGGGACTCAGGAGAAGAAGAAGGAAGATAAAGGGCCATGACAGCAGGTGTCAGGGCTACTCGATAGATTCCGTATGAAACCCAAGGGCAAGAAATTAAAGGACAACCCCATGGTTGCGGTATGGAGTAGCCTTCATACAACTGAAGTGTGATACATCCACATAGGCAATTAGAGATTTTCCAGGAGCTGTATTTTATTTTTTTAATATATTTTATTGATTATGCTATTACAGTTGTCCCATTTCCCCCTTTCACTCCCCTCCACCCTGTACACCCTCTCCCACCCACACTGCCCCCCCTTTAGTTCATGTCTATGTGTCATACTTATGAGTTCTTTAGCTTCTCCATTTCCCGCACTAATCTTGCCCTCCCCCTGTCTATCTTCTACCTACAATCTATGCTACTTATTCTCTGTACCTTTTCTCCCTCTCTCCTCCTCCCACCCCCCTGTTGCTAACCCTCCATGTGACCTCCATTTCTGTGGTTCCATTCCTGTTCTAGTTGTTTGCTTAGTTTCTTTTGGTTTTGCTTTAGGTGTGGTTGTTCATAATTGTGAGTTTGCTGTCCTTTTACTATACATGTTTTTTCTTTATCTTCTTTTCTTAGATAAGTCCCTTTAGCATTTCATAAAATAAGGGCTTGGTGATGATGAACTCCTTTAACTTGACCTTATCTAAGAAGCACTTTATCTGCCCTTCCATTCTAAATGAGAGCTTTGCTAGATAGAGCAATCTGGGATGTAGGTCCTTGTCTTTCATGACTTGTAATATTTCTTTCCAGCCCCTTCTTGCCTGTAAGGTCTCTTTGGAGAAATCAGCTGACAGTCTGATGGGAACTCCTTTGTAGGTTACTGTCTCCTTATCTCTTGAAGCTTCTAGGATTCTCCCCTTTGTTTTTACCTTGGCTAATGTAATTATGATGTGCCTTGGTGTGTTTCTTCTTGGGTCCAACTTCTTTGGGGCTCTCTGAGCTTCCTGGATTTCTTGGAAGACTATTTCCTTTGCCAGATTGGGGAAGCTCTCTTTTATTATTTGTTCAAATATATGCTCAATCTGTTGCTTTTCCCCTTCACCTTCTGGTACCCCTATAATGCAGATGTTGGAATGTTTAAAGATGTCCTGGATGCTCTTAAGCTTCTCCTCGTTTTTTTTTTTAATTCTTATTTCTTCATGCTTTCTTGCTTGGTTGATTCTATCATCCTTCTGGTCCACTGTATTGTTTTGAGACCCAGTTTCCTTCCCTTCACTATTGGCTCTCCTCCATGTATCTTCCTTCATCTCTTTTATGGTAACCTGCATCTTTTCATCCAATTTGCGCCCAAAATCAACCAATTTTGTGAGCTTTCTGATCACCAGTGTTTTGAACTGTGCATCTGATAGATTGGTTATTTCTTGGTCGCTCAAAAGGATGAGTCCTGGGGGATTGATCTGTTCTTCTGTTGGAAACATGTCTCTCCCTGTCTCTCCTTTTTTTTCCTGTCTGGTCGCTCTTGTTATGGTGGGGGGCGGAGCCTTAGGTGTTCACCAGGGCTGGGCACCCCAGTCACTAGATTGTGACGTTATTTGTGGGGGTGGGGGCGGGGGCGGGGGCGGGAGGGAACAATGGCGGTAGTTCTGTTCTCCTGGGATCTCAGTCCCTTCTCTGGGATCCTGGGCTGCCAGCTCTGCCCTGGTCCACAATCGCCGCCTCACTGGGTCCGCCAGCTGCAGCTTGCGTACTCAGGGTCCACTGCTAGTTCTTGCGCGCCCCGGATGGCTTACGTGCCCAGTTTGCGCCAAGTTTTCCCTGATCTCCGCGCGCTGCCAACCTGAGCCCGCCTGGCTCGTCCTCTCCTACCAGTCTGTATGTACGGGTCTACTTCAACTTCTTGTCTGTCCGACTTCCATTCAGATAGATCCTCTATCAGTTCTGGGTGTTATTCTAGCTCTAAATTGTTGTTATTCTAATCTTGGTTGTGCGTGGAGGTACGGTGCATCCACCTATTTCTCCATCTTGCCGGAAGTGTGGCTGCCAGGAGCTGTATTTTAAAAAGCAAAGAGAACCAGATAAGTAGCATTACTATTTTAACATTTTTATTTAACCCAATATGTCCAAAATATCATAATTTAAAGTTAATGTTTTACTACTTTGTTTTTGTACTAAGTATTCCAAATCCCCTGTGTACTTCCATTTGCACCGTGCTCAGTACAGACTGGCCATGTTGTAAGCATTTAGGAGCCACATGTGGCTAGTGGCCACTGCGATGGCAACTGAAGCAGGGAGGATTAGAAGATGTAATAAGAGATAAATGGAGAAGGATCCTTTCTTCAGAGAAGAATTTGATAAACTTTTGTTATGTTGTAGATTGCTGTGGGATGCCCAAGAGATGGCCCAAAGGAAATTAAAGATGCCGATCTGATGGTTGGTGTGGGGGTGAAGAAGACTGACTGGTCAGGAACGTTTGAGGGAATAAAAATCCTGTCACTGTTTTCTGAATTACTTGTGTGAAAGCCCAGACATTGTTTTCATTAAGATTCAGCCACATGACAGGTGCTCCCACAAGAATAAAGGTTAGGCCGGTTCATAGCAACCAGGCTCCCCCTCGCCTGAAGCTTTTGAAACTCGAAGTATTTGGAGATGATCCGCCCAGCGCCCAGCCATTCCCCAGAGTACAGCAGGATGCAGATACCAGTGCTTTGTGTATAAACTGTCTGACACTTGACTCCAGCTGTGGTTCCTCACCTCCTTGTTGCCAGTGATTGTCATCTCCACTCCCTCCCAGCCCGCACTTCCATGTCTTTGGGAAGGAATCTCTGTTGTGTTAGTTTTCTGCCTCACTGACACTAACTTAATTTCCAAATGAGACACACACATATACACATATGCATATATGCAAGAAACATGCAACAGCTCCCCAGTACTTTTTTCAAAATACAAGTAGATATATTTTCCTATTATAAAATATGTGTTTAAGATATACTTGTTAAAGTATCAAGAAGTACAGACATGTATAAACCAGAAGATGTGTTCTTAACTGCTCTCAGCTATTTTTCTATGTTTCTTATAAAATAAGCATGCATCATGCCATGTAATTTTCTATAATGTGCTTCTTCTCTTAAATGTATATTATGGACACACACCTCCACCTCCTTCCTTTTCATGGCTGCGTAGTAGTCTGTTTCATGGGTATTCCATCACTTATCTGATATCTCAGTGATGGAGCTTTATGTAGCTGCTGGTTTCTTTTGTGTTGTTATAAACAATACCACAATGGTTGTCCTACATACATCATTGCACAATTGTCAGTTTTATTCCTTAGGAATGCATTTCGAAAGTGAATTGTATCATTATCAGTATCAACATTTTAAAGATCTCCATGAACATTGCAAAACTGCTCCATGAGGCTTATACTTATTTATATTCCTTGCAACTTCTTGAGAGTTCCATTCCCCAACTCCATGTGAATACCAGTTCATGGTTATTTTCATTCTTTTCAATCTTGTCAATATGATAAACAAAGAATATCTCATTACATTTTATATTTTCACTTCTTTGATTGATGGCAATGTGGAGCAGCTTTTTAACATATATTGAAGACTTGTATTTTTTCTTCTGTGAATTACCTGTTCCTATTTTCTTGCCCATTTCTATATGGTGGTTTTTGTCTTTGTCTTACTAACTTAACGGATACTAACATTTTGTCATGGGTACACCCTGCAGCTATTCTCCTAATCGATTGCTTTTGACTTTGTCTGGGATGCTTTTCTTGTTTTTCCCATCACATGTAAAACTGGGTTAAAATACTTATGTGGAGCAGTTGGAGTGGGGAACTGGAGGGTGGTGTGGCCATGGGAAGAAATAACTCAGTGCTTCCCTAAGTGACAGAACTGGCCTGCAGGCGGCACGTGAGAGTGGTGGAAATCTCTTCAGGGCCTATGCACTGGAGCAATCTCGTTTTGTTAAAAATAAAGTACAAGTTTATACAGAATTTTATTTTTCTAAATAATTGAATCTCTAAACTCTAATAAGGTAGAAAAATAAAGAAAGGTATTTAGAATTAATTCTGATTTTTCCTCAGAGAAATGTCATTTGGGATACAGGAAAAAAAGTGACCTTGGAAAAGTAATTTTGCTAATTTCAGAAGTAATAATAATAATTTGGAAATAGTTTTCAGCTTTAACAATATTATTTTTCTTCATTTTGCCACATTTTTTTTCTTTTTGTCACAGGTAGGGATACTCACCTAGGGTTAAGCATAGCATTCATTCCAGAAATATTTTTAAGTACCCACTCTATGCTGAGTGTTTCTGATAAAGGAATAATTTCTTACCAGTGACAGTGGGCAACAGCATGAAGAAAATGAGTGTTACTCTAAATGTTCCTGGACCCAATGAATACAGGAAAGTCAACTAGCACATCCCTGTGCTGAGGGCCAGAAAGGCTCCGGGAAGCCAGGATCCTGCCTGACTCCCGGCGGCAGCGCAGGGCTCTGGAGCGCGGAGGGGCTGCAGTGCGGCGCGCAGGATGCCACCGGGAAGGATCCAAGCTGTCTTCAAAGGAGGCAGTCCTCAAGCCCAGTCTGGAGAGGAAGTATGCAGTTAAACTAATTAGAATGTAACAAAGCCGGTTTCAAGCAGGAAACATAGATGTCATCCTAAACCAGAAATTCTAAAAGCACCTACCACTTGCAAGTTGCTCTGCTGCTGGTAGTTTGAGATACAAAAAGATAAACAGGGAGAACTCTGCATGCAAAGACCATCAGAGGGTTGTGGGAAGTGGCATGTTGGTGTCCACAGCTCCAATATGGGCCAAACTTTGGTGTGACTCATCTTAGTGATTTTATTTACTTAGAGAGATGGCAAAGGAGGGAGAAAAAGAGGGAGAGAAACATCAATCAGCTGCCTGTCGCACATGCCCCAACAGGGGACTGGTCCGCAACACAGGCATGTTCCCTGATCGGGAATCAAATCGGCGACTTTTTGCTCTTCAGGATGATGCCCAACCCACTGAGTCACACAAGTCCGGGCTGATATGACTCCTTTTAAAGATAAGATGCACTTTTAAGTTGTGATCATGATAATGGCCGTAACTTACATGGCTGTTTTTACATTCCAAGCTCTGTTTCAAGCACCTTATATACAATAGCTTATTTAATCCTCAGAACACTGTATCTCCCTTTTGCAGGTAAGGAAACTGAAGCACAGAGAGTTTAATCTACTTACCCAAGGCTTTCAGAGCCAATCTTTGAACCTGAAAGGAAACTGGGGACAGGGGTATATTAATGTCCTAATTATCTGGAGAGCTGGGGAATGGAGGGATGGACTTTATTCTCTATGGCTTCAGAGGTGAGAATTAAGAGGGATTTTCCAAACGTTAACTCATAAATGGAATGGAGCTGTGAGCCCCTTGATACCAGACATTTTTGAGAAAAGGCAGGAACAAAATTATCAAAAAGTTTAGAGAGGGCAATTCTGTGTTGGATGTGGAGTTTAAGTTAGTGCTAAGGTCACTTTCTTCTGTTAGCTTATTGAATCATAATCAGCTTCAAACATACTCAGTGCCTTTTAAGAAAATTAATACATGACAGAATCAAGACATGAGAAATTCATTAAAAAGCTGCTTATCCAGCATCCTATTAACTAGCATTTGCATGTTTTACTAATTCTTTGGAGCACAGAGTTCATAATAATGCTCCTAAGGAAATAAAAGTGCCTTCAGTATTTTAAAAGATACATTGGATTATGTTCCTTGTAATGTATTATTCTGAGTATTTGGTAGCATTTTATTCAGTTGAAAAGTTGTACTTCATGAATGATATCTAATAGCTCACCTTTAACCAGAATATATGATTAAGTGGGATAACCCACCCCATAACCGGGATAAAAAGCAACTGTTCCAGAACAGTCTGCGGATGAAAAGTCTGAGCTGGGCGTGCAGGAAGCTGTTTCTGGGTAGGAATCCAGGAGCAGCGATCCCTGGCTCACTTCCCCTATTGGCCAGGCCCTGGTCCAAGAGAGGATCACTGAAATGTTGGCCGTTTGGTGTACTCAGCTGTTTCACGGACAGGAGCTTCACTGCTTAGAAGTTCAATTCCCTGGAGCATCCAGAAAGCAGCTAGCACTCACAATGAGTACATTCTCCAAAACAGAAAGTTTATTCTTACTCGGGACTCTGTCGGCCTGGACATGAATGCTAAGACAGGTGATTACACCAGCTTCAAAGGTAATGCACCAAATAGAATCCTTCCATGGTAGCTCAGTCAGTTGATTCAGGGACCTTCTAATACCACTGACAGCATGTGAGGCAGTGTGCCCACACCAGCACTACATACTTCAAATCCCACCTTCATCACCAGGCTCTCCTGTCTGGTCGATCTAGTCACTGACTATTAACTTTCAGGATTCTCCTTGTTAAAGCTGGCCGCTCCTACAGAGCTGTGTCACCCAGCTCCAGGGACTGGCCTGGCAAAATCCCTGTGTCCCAGAAAAAAGTGAGCTGCCCCAGGAAGAGGAGCCCTACTACATGGACTGCAACCAGAGTGAACTTGTTGGCAGGCCCCCTGCCACCGCTGGCCTTTCTCCCACTTCAGTCCTGTCACTAATGTGTCACTGACTCATTCTCTCCCTCTCAGAGATCTCCTGCCCCTTCGCCTCATGTGGGAGCCTGCTGTGTAAAGTACAGAGCATGGTGTACACAGTCATGCAGGGCTGTGCATGTAGAGCTGTGCGCCGGGGAACACCCGGGGGACCAGAGACCTATATTTCAGTCCCAGGACTCTGCTCTCTGGGTAGTCCTGAGGCTGTGGGCTTGTTTCCTCAGCTGTAGCCTGGAGGTAACAGCCACTTCCTGGATGGAACATACAGAAAATGAGGGTGAAAGGGGAAAACGGGTATGAAAGGTCTTTGGAACTGAGAAACATGCTACAAGGTAAAGTGGGAGATGTGCAACCTTAAAAAGGAAAGGAATTCTGACACGTGTTACAACGTGGATGAAGCTTGACATTATGCTAATGAGATAAGAGTCACAAAAGCAATAGTTCCCTATGGCTACCACCAGTTTGGGCGATGGATAAGGAAATAAATATCCAGATGAGTACAAAAGTATTCCAAAGGAATATTCCAGTATTCCAGGGTTCTCTCATGATAGCCTCTTACAGGTTTCAGAGATCCCAGGTAATACAATAAGGAAAAGAAATAACATATATCATAAGTTAAAAACATAATTTAAAGACTTGCTGTCGGAGAGTGGCAGACTGGCTGACTGCCGAGGGCTGCTCAGACGGTGGGCACCAAGCATGGGGGGTGCGGAGCTGCGGGCGGCCACTGGATGCTGGCTGATGTGGCCAAGCCACTGCAGGCAGCGAGCCACCGGATCTTCATCCTCCTGCTCTGGCTGTGGACCTGGGATCCTGGTGCCTACTGATCTGGCAGGTGAGTACTAAACTCAGTTTGCCCCTGTGCGCTCTTTACCAGGACCTTCAGAGACTGGTACATGTCCTCATGTCCCCAGAGATCTGCAATCTCCTGACCCCGGGGTCCACCTACACCACCAACATCAACCCACACAATGCTGAGGTCTACACTGTACCCAGAGAGCCTCGGTGCCACGTGTGACATCCTTATAGAGCACCACCAGATTGGGAAATATGAACACAACCTCAAATTTGTCAATCTGTGGCTTCCACCAAAACATTCAGTTCAGAAGAGCTTTCTGGTGAAGATTGACACCTTCCATCATGTGCAACTGGGGATGGCTGCCAGGGGCCTCCAGCCTATGCCCAACAATCGAGGAGGGGCTCTACCTATATGGGGACACCCAGCACATCCCACTGTACCAGATAAGAGACCTCTAGGCCAGAGTCCCTCCATCAAGCAGGTTATGGATATCTCACTCCCAGAGATGGCCTTGATCTCCCACGAAATGGACCACTCCCTGGGCCTCTAAAGGTTGTGACAGGCACCATTCAAAACATGCACGTGAAAGGCTTCATGTGCCAGTGAATCGAATGGGACATGGAGAAGTACATCTGGGAGAGAGTGAGACATTGACTTCCTGAGCCACGAGGTGGCCAGTGGAAACACCTGTTCCTTAGCACCAACAGTCCTTTCAGCTCTGCCGGCAAAGGAATTCACACATGGTGGTGGTTCCTGGCTGATGCCAACTCTCTGCAGTGGTCATCATCCAGGAGAACGAGCCTCGCTTTTTCACTGACCCACACAAGCCTTTCAGAAAACTTGATGAGAAGGGCTCGGGACAGTGGAACTACATCACCACCTGGAAAGGGCAAGATCTACTGACCAGGAAACCTGTTTGCCTTTCTGTGCGTGACAGAATGACACAGCCCCAGGGTGCTCTACTTCAGATATCACTTCTACAGGGACCTGGAGGATCTCAGGCTTTGGCAGGGCTGGTGCACAGGTGCCAGTATCCCCAAGCTGGAGCATGACATCTGCATCCTCAGCATATACTCAGTGAAAGGGCAGCAGGTGCTCCCAGGGCTGCTGGGGTGCATGCAGATGGTTGTGCAGATGCATGATGCAGATCTGTAGGTGCTGGCTGCCTGGGTGAAAAGACAGCAGGAGCTGAGGCAGGTTCATTACCAAGACCCTGTTCAACACTCAGTTTGGGAGCATCCTCCACACCTTCCACAACCCCACCTACTTCTCAGAGCACCTCATGCACTTCTCAGACCTCTACACAGCATCCCTCAGCTGCTTGCTCAACTACCAGTACACTTCACCTTCACACCCACAACATGTGATGCCACCCTGCATGCATCAGGTCTGCACTGGCTGCATGAAGATGCCCTTCTGGCAACATGGCCCACACCCACTGAGGGCACCTTTATGTCCAAAACTGTGTGCCAGCCCCTCCTGCCCTGCCTATTCTGGGTGTCTGTACAGACAAAATAGTCTCCCTTGCTAAAAACAAAAATAAATAAATAAATAATCCATTAATTACTGAGGTTTAAAATTATAGTAAGATAAAATTAAGCATGGTTTTAAGTTCAAAAATCCTAGGATATTTGATTTCTGGATATATATCCCAATGAACTGAAAACCGGGACTCCAAAAGATATCTGTGCCCCCATGTTTATAACAGCATTATTCACAGCAGCCAAACAGGGAAGCAACCCACAGGCCCATTGATAGGTGAATGGATAAGCAAACTGTGGTACGTCCATACAATGGAATATTGTTCAGCTTTAAAGAGAAAGGAGATTCTGACACATGCCGAAACATGGATGAACCTTGAAGACATTATGTTGAGTGAGATAAGCCAGTCACAACAGGACAAATACTGTAAAATTCCGCTTACAGGAGGTATGTAGAAGAGTCAGGTTCACAGAGATAGAAATGAGAATGGTGGCTGCCAGAGGCTGAAGGGAAGGGGAAATGGGGGCTTACTGTTTAACAGGCACTGACCTCCCATTTTACAAGATGAAAATGTATGAGACTGGACACACAATAACATGAATAAACTTAATATAACTTAACTGTACACTTAAAAATAGTGAAGATGGTAAATTTTATGGTATGTACATTTTACTACAACCTGAAAAAATGACAGACATGGGTCCTGCACACCCAGACCACTTTTTGTACAGTTCTGAGACGTACCTACACTAAACACTCAATCAATATTTATGGAATTGAAACTCCGCGTTTTCATTTCTCTTGGAATGGCTTCAGTAAAGGAAAAGGCCTCTGGAAGGAGAGAGGCCTTCGATTGCCCTGGCCACAGCATCATTCATACACTTGGAAGAACCATCCTCTGAAGAAGGGAAACCTGAGCTCTCAGAGTTCAATCAAGCAGGGGAGCCATACTAGGCCCGCGGGTGCAGGTGCTGGGACCGCCACAAGGATGCTCTGCTTCTATAGTTTTCTATCTCACTTCTGTGACCCCAGCTCTCCTCACCCAGAAAACAGACCCCAGGAGCTAAGGGACTTGTTGCTCCTGCCAGAAAGCAGGAAAAGAAAGACATGCATACGCTCTGTGGGGGCCTCTCCTTGTGGTTATCCTCCCGTTCCCCCAATCTCAGCAGACCTCAGCCCTTACTCTACAGACAACTGCAAACCACCATATGCCAACCCCCCTCAGATACCAATTCACTCTCATGTGAACCTTGCCTTTGGTCTCCAGGGACTCTGCTGAAATGGCTTTGCCAAGGTCCACCAAGATCAGCCACGTCTTTGTTCTTGAATCTAATGGCACTTTTCCACATTCGTATCTGCAGTCACCGCTTGTACTTTCCTACTTCCTCAACCTCTCTTTCCTTAGTTTCTATAACATCTCAGATTCCTGGTTTTCCTCCTCACTCCCATCTCCTGCTCCTGCCTTCTCCTGCCTTCTATGGGCTGACTCCATCCAGAAACAAGAGAACAGAGCAGCCTGTTGATGCATTACAAAATATATCAGCCTACCAGGGCACAGAAGGGTAGCAAGTGAGTCTGGAAAGAAAAATGGGAAATAGCCACCAAATACTTTCTAATTCAATTTCCACACTGCAGCTTAAGGGGCTTTTCTGTAGTATAAATCTGATTTTGTCTTCCCTTCACCTAAAAGTATTCAAAGGCTCCGTGTTGCTCCAGAATGCTGTCTGAATCTCTTACCACCACCCCGGCATGGTGTACCTGCCTAAATATCCAGGCATGCACCCATCACTCCACTACCACTGTGCCCCTTACCTTTACTACTCTTCCTCCCTCCCCCAATTCCAGCCATTCTGAATCAATCGGTAATGCCCTCTCCAGTTTATGCACCCATCTCCCTGCCAGCTTCGTCCATAGGTCAGTTCTTACTTTAGCTGTGGCCTCCTCCAGGCACCCTTCCCTGACCACCCAGGAGGGGATGGTGTGCCACTCCTGCGACTCCTCTCTCTCTCCTCATTCCTATTGTAGCATACTGTGCTCATCACACATTATTGTTTTTGCTATTTCCTATCCATTCCTCCCCCAAACTGGAAACATATTGATTGAAAGCAAGGCCTGATGAGCCCAATACCTAACACAGTGCCTAGCATGCAAGCACTCAAGACATATTTGCTGAGTCAATGAATAAATACGCACAAAAATCCTGTGACATTGATATTCTTATCTCACTGTTTACAACCAAGAACCCTGGGGTCTGGATATGTTGAGTGACTCGCCCAGAGTCACATAGTTGGCTCAAGATGAAGCCCATATTCAAAGAACCTGTGTTTTCTGATTTTTGACGGGAATCTCTTCTACCTTCCTGGGTTGCCTGCCAAGGATGCCCCTGTGCTCCTAGAAAAAGGTATTGCTGCTTTGCCCTGACATGCCCAGAAATGCCCAGCTCTAGGTTCCATTGTATACAAATATTGGCCTCTCTTCCCCTAAAGCATATGAGATGTGTTCTTGGTCTCTAAATTTCCTTTTTTCTGCTGGTTCCTCTGGCAACTAGGCAAGAAGCAAGAACTGAGATAGGAAAAATAGTGGCAGAGTGTCAGAGATGGAAAGTTCTACAGACAAAGGTTTTTGCTGGAAAGAAGGTGTGGGAGAGAGAGGGAGAGAAAAAGAGTGAGCAAGCAATTGAGCAACCCACTATCTCCACCTGGGCCAGGGAGTTAGCCCAGCGAGCTTGACCTGCCACTGGAGTGCTTCTCACTCCACAGGAGTTTATCCTGTGGGAAGCTCCAACTTCCCTTGCAGCTGATATGCATGCTCTTGATTATTTTCCCACAGCTTCGGGGGCTGAAGTCCCCAGTTGTAAGACAGGAAAGGGAACACTGAGAAGCAAAAGACTCCCTCCTCCTTTTTGTGAGCAGTTACTAGATTCCTGGTTTTCCCTGATGTGCTCCTTCCTCCTTCTTCCTGTGGACTACAGAGTGTCTAATAACAGAGGGATTACAGGGTTTCATCCATGGGAACAGACAGCTGGCAGGGCTGGCTCTAGAAACACTGGTAGGATGTCAGCATGGAAGTCTCAGAGAAATTCTTCTTGATGAATACCAAGCCAATAATACTGGCACTCGCATTAGAAGGAAAGAGGTCATTGTGTCCATTTTATAAATGTAGGTGCAGAGAAAAGCAGAAGTGCTTTGCCCCAGTTCACAGCGCAAGGAGGCAGAGAAGAAAAGCAGAGTCCTGCCTCCTCCCATCTCCTGTACAGGGAGGGTCTTCCTGGACCAGACAGGTGGCCCCTGGTTATAGAACTCACTCCCAAGCACACCACTTGCCCAAGAAAGCTCACAGGTGTAAAAGCCTCCAAAAACGGGTGGCAGAAAGATGTAAGTCCTTTTGGTGTGAGGCAAAGTAGAAATACATTACAAAATAAATAAATGACCACAGTGGCAAAAGCTTGGGGCTCAGTCAGCGGAGTGGTGATGGCTTCAGATGCTCGAACCCTCCCCCACTTCTCGAGAATGAGGCTGCAGACTTAGGGTGCACTCTCACTTTGGGAATATGCTCTGGGGATTTATATATGGAGCCTTTTAAAAAAATGAAATTTTAAAGTAATTTACCCTTAGGGCTTTAAAATAAGAGTGCCCTCAGTGGAAGGAGTTCCATAATAGCATGATGCTGCTGCTGGTCACCCCGCCCCGGAACGGAGTCAGGGCTTCTGTGTTGGTGCCCCAGTGCCTGGTGGGTTTGAGGTAGAGTAGGTGTGGAAGGGAGGATGGGGGAGGGCTGGTGGATGGGGACAGTTCTCTGAGTGGTGACTTCTGCATCTCTAAGGTGAGGGTGATAATACTCATTGGGCAAGGTCGTTCCAAGGCTAAGTGAGATGGCGTCCATTAGGCACCAGATTATGCATTTTACGTGCATGAATTTCCTTTCTCTGACTTCTAGGACAAGCACCCAGCCCCTGCGCTTTCTGAAAAAGGGGAGGGCAATGGGGGACTTTAAGTCCATCACCAGGGCCCAGACGCCCAAAGCTATGTGATCTCAGCTGGGGGGGCCGGGAGGAAGATGCTGTTATCAGCTCACAGCTGGAGGAGAAGCATGAGCTTCATGGTGTGATACAGCCTTGGCCAGCCAATTCCAGGCCCTGCCAGCCGAGAATAAACCCTGCAGGCACCACGTGCTCTAACTTGGCAAGGAAGGCCACAAGGAAGGCCGCAAAGGCCCACTGGACCTGGGATCTTCTCCTCACGGCAGCATTGCAAGAATCCACTCCCCACCCCGGGCAAAGCCTCCCATTTGGGGTGGTACTTTACTAATCACAGCCACCTCCACTCTCAATCATTAAAGCATCTGAATAACTGATCATCATTGTAAGGGGCTCATCAAATCTCCAAAGAAAATCCAACTCGTCCTTTCCATTCTGCTATTCTGTAAATGAGCGTGTGTAAGGACTCATCATGTATCATCACAGGGGCCAAGGTGGACAGAACGCAACTCACAATGTGACCCACATCCTGCAGCAGCTCCGAGTTAGAGCAGGAAGCTGGACGGCAGCCCTTACCTCGTGTTGTCACTCGCCAGCTCCCCGTGTGGACGACATCTGCAGGTGGAACAAATCTGTGTGCAGTAGCAGTGTACCACTGGGCGACAGCGAAGGGAGAAACGTGGCTGCAGTTGTCTTTATGGAAACCGAAGAGGGGGGAACTTGGGACACGATTTTTTGAGGCCACGGGAAATCTGCCCCGATCCAGGGCTGGCTGGCCTGGGCCACGTTAGGGTGTGGGCAGAGTCATGAGGAGTCTGGAGCATGGCCCGGGGGTTCGTTTCCTACTTCCACACTGTCGTCCCAGCAGTCGTCTCACTGGCCCGTTTAGGTCCCGGGTTTGCTTTTGCACAGCTCAGCTGTAGTTTCCCCCATCACCCCTCTATTTGCTATTCTTTTTACTCTCCTAGTCGTTGTTATAACTATAACCACTACATTCAATTTACAAAGGACAGTTAATTGTGCATATGGAAATGTATCTGACCACCCTTCCACGTTTCATCCAACCCATTATTCAGAATTCTGTGATCTCATGTCATGCTTCCAGGTACGTGAACACGGAGACTTTGCAGAGGAAAATTAACAGAAAGAGGGGAAAATTATAGGCCTGTGTGTTCTGTCTTTTTTAAAAAACACTTAATGGATAGGTTTTCTTAAAAACATTTTTATGTAGTGAATCTTCTAGGCAGGGACATATATTTTTATTAGTTTCTGTGCCATTGACACATTAAATACTTGCAGAGATCTGATAAAATGAGGAATATAGTAATAGTTACTTTAATTCATCCAACAAATTTTACTATGCATACACTATGTGCCATTCGCTGTGCTTAGCACCAGGGGTAACAGAGTGAATGAAATGAAATGCCTGCTCTCTTGGCAATGACAATCTAGTGAAAGGAGATAAAGATGCCGTGCATATGATGGTGATCACTATCACCATCACTATCACTATCACTATCACTATCAGGTAGTGATACATGCAAAGAAAAAAAATAAAAAAGAGTGAAAAGGGGCAGAGACAATGTAGGTGCTGTTTTAAATAAGGTCAGGGAAGGCCCCTTAGACAAAGCAAAAGAATTAGCAATGTGGGTTTCTGGAATCAGAGTGTTCCTAGACGAGGGAGCAGCCAGTGCAAAGGCCCTGAGACAGCAGAGGCTTGGCAGGTTAGAGGAAGAGCCAGAAGGCCAATGTGGCCACAGTGAAATTAGGGGGGAGGTGAGTAGTGGGGAGGAGGGCAGAAAGGCAAGTGGAAGGCACCACAGAAAAAGCTTTGGGTCTCCTTAGAGGGTTCTGTGTGGCTTCTGAGAAGGACGTGATACACTCTAAGTCTTAGAATGCCCACACTGGCTGCTGTGTGGAGAACAGACTCTGGGGTGGGGTTGGGGGGAAATGGGGTAGAAACAAAGAGGTGAAAGTGGGCCACTGTGATGATGCATGATTCTCACCTAAGCAGCAACTCAGGAATCCTTAACTGTGCAATGTGTATTTGATGTTTGGCATATATTTTCCTTGACTCACATAAATAAACTGGGGTTTTTCCCCTCAGTGAAAATAAAGTTTCATATTCTGTAGCTGACCACATAATCTGTACTTTCTTAAATGAAACATAATGTTGACTAGAATTATGTTACCAATATATTCTTTTCATTTCATTCACTCTAACTTGAAGAAAGAAATACAAGATTCTTTTCTCTTTTTTTCTGCATCAAAGTTCTCCTAACAGTCAGTCTCAAATTTTTGAGAGATTGGCATAAAACCAAACTAGGCATTAAGAACTCTGCTTTATTAAATGTTCTTTTCTTTTTGTAAAATTGGGTTTAGTCATTTCTGAACTGTTCATATCCGACTTTCAGAAGTTATCCTTGAAAAGAATGTTTGTGATGACGATGTTCAGAGATTGAATCATATTCTGAATTACAGTATTTGAAAGTTTTTAGCTTTATAAAGTAAGATTGTGACTGAATTTCCACTTTAAAGTTGGTAAAAACTGAAGAAAGCCCAAATGTCATTGTTACATTGTACTCTCTGTTTATAATATCCAGTGCCCCTCCCTGCAGCCTGGTCTCCACAGAACAATTACACTTCCCTCCCTGCTCACACGGGGCTTGACCATCTGACTTGCTGTGGCCAATGAAATGGGAGTGAAAGGGGCCAGTGCCACCTCTTGCCAGAAGCTTTGAAGGCTAACACATGGTCTCTCCCTTGCTGTCTGCCTCTGCCATGAGGCTGGCATGACCCAGATGGGGCTGCTCCTTCAGCCCAAGTTCTGGAACAAAAATAACACAGTGCAGTGTCCAGGTGGCCTGCAAACTGTGGCCTGAGGGAGAAAAAGACCTCGTTTTTGTGCTAAGACATTGAAAGTTGGGAGCTGTTGGTTACTACAGTGCAACTAAAACCTAAGCCAACAAAGGTATATACCCATATTTTCCTTTTTTTTTTTTTTTGCTTCAAATAGGTGCAGCCTTAAAGTAGGGTCTGTTGTTTTCTTACACATCAGGGTAGCCAGATTTGGACTGGCATTGAAGGACCTGGAAAAAACTTCAATGGCTTTTTGAAGACTTTTTAGTCCCAACTGGTCTCTATGTTCTCTCCAGCTTAGTTACACTTTTGGGATTTTCTAATTCAAATGATCTCCAGGGTGAAACTTCGTCTGTGACCTTCCCCTTCGATACCTCAACGTGGAGCTAGGGATACAGAATATTTCCGTCTCCTGAAGACTGTTAGCTCAATTTTTAATAGAGACCTGTTGGCACAGAAGGTGGTGAGGAGAGGCTTCTGAAGTGCTGCGCCCTCCTGCAGAGATGTTGGGGAATGGGCTGGTGCCTATTATCCCAGCCAGCCTCCCAGATCCTGGATTGAATACTGATGAGGACTATTGAGAGCTTATCACTTCAGGGAGTGTCCCAAAGTTACTTAGAGATCTTCCTAAATGGGAGCATATGTCCTGTCACTTGTAATTCCCCAGCGTAAAGGTCCTCCATGGTTTACCAATGCACTTGCAATAAAAATCTGAGCTGACTGGCAGGGAACAGCCCTTGCCTGGCTCTCTTACCACTGCCTGCCTCCCTCCCCTTCTGCTCTGTCTTCTCCATGCATACTGCTCTCCATTCAATTTCCTGAACACACCAAAATATTTCCTGTGTTATGGATGATGATTACTGTTTCTTCCTCCTAGAACCATCCTGATTCTTTACCTGTTTTATTTTCCAAAGTATAAAAGACCCTTCCTGAACCATTGGAGCTCCTGAGAAAGAGCGACACAAAGCACGTGCTCTCGGACACAGTCCAAGCTCCCGCTCCGGAGTGTCGGAGTGTGAGGAGGCACACCTCTCCAACCCTGCTCCAGGTTCCCTGGGCTCCGGCGCCTGCAGATGCCCGCAAGCTCGCCCTTTGAAGGGTGCTATTGAGAATAACCTTGCAAACCAAAGGTGCAAACTCCAAAGTTAATAATACTCCTTGTTGTTTTCCAACTTTTCTGTCCTTTTCCAATTCAATTTTCCTGCAAACTGCTGTTTAATAGTGTCTATGTAGCTTAGGTGAGAGATTTGCAATCAGAAGGCAAGTCATTTCAGATGCTGAGTGGAGAGGGTAACTTCCTTTAAGTGGCTGGGACGATCACCAGTGTAATTTCCCTTGCACTTCAGGTCTACCCTGAAGTGTAGCTATTTTAAGCCATACACAGGATTGCTGTCATTCTTTGTTCCCTAAAACCTTCACAGATCCTACTGTAAGTAACTTGGTTCACTTTATTTCTGCAGGGATGCCTCATTCCAAGAGGGAAAGAGAATAAATTATTTTATTCTCTCATTTAATTTTCCAGATGCCTGGGCACCTTGCTTAAAGCAATCTAAAAGAAGAAAAGAGTGTTGTTGAAAGACCGTCAGCCCCCTGTCTTCACATGGCTTGAGAGTACAGAAAGAGGTCCTTCTGTAGGCTGTGTTCCGTTGGAAAGCACTAAAGAGGAAGCTTTTTCTCCCGTGACATCCTCATTCCACAGCCCATAAGGCTTCCCTCTGCGTTCTGCAGTCGTGTGCTGCGTGCGGTAGCACGCATGTGAACACACACACACCTGCACGTGCCCGCCAGAGCAGGTGGGAGGGTTTCTCCTGTGGGTTGGCAACAAAGCTCGTTAGAACTCAGTACAGTGCTGATGTCCACAAAGGACTAAGCAAACACTTCATTCCCAATTATTATCCAAAAGTTGGGATGTTTTACATTTTTTAAAAATTTTGCTATCATCAGCATTACCTCTATTTTATGTACTCTGAATCTTATAATTCATTACAAACAATACAAATGTATTACTCCTACTCTTACTAATAACAAAATATAGCATTTTGATTGCTTATTTAGTGTCAGATACTGAAAAATTCACATGAATTCTATGGTTTTATTTTAAAATTTAATTTTAATTTAAAATTGCCTGTGAGATAGATATGATTGTTGTTGTTGTTACCATTCTCCAGGTCAGAAAATGAAGGCTCAGAGATGTTAAATAACTTCTGCCTGGGTCTCACAGTTGGGAGGGAGTGGCGCTGCATTCAAACCCCAGTCACCTGACCTTTCTGGTCTGTGTGGAAGACTAGAAAGCAGGAGAGCCCAAATCCACCCTTTAAATAGAGCTAAAAGCAGTAACCAGTTTGTCCAGTAAACCCAATTCTATCTAGCAGCCTCTCCCTCTCATTGCAGTACAGACTGGGACAATTTCTCCAAGTTCTTTTCTCATTTCTTGGTTTAGAAACCGTGGAACAATGGTTCTCACTGCAGCCACATTCTGTCAGTGGAGCCCCAGCCCATGGTAACAATGGATAAGTGGCTCAGTTCTACAACGAGATCCTTCGGGCAATCCACTAAAACTCATTGGCTGGAGTCCAAGAAGGAAACTTCTTATACTAAATTCCACTCTAACTTTTAGTAAGGACCCAGTCTATTTATAGCACATGTAAATATTCTCCTTTCCCCTTACAAAAGTGACAGAAATTCTGGATGAGATACTGCCACCAAGTCAGACCATCTTCTCCACGCCAGTGCTAGGGAACCAAAGAAATGTCACACTCTATTCCGAGGAACAAAATGAGAACCAGCCCCTCTGAATAGACCCCATGGACTCACGTGGAAAAAGACACTCATGGCTTAGTCTCTAAACATACAGACTAGGGTTGAAATAGTTTATATTTGATATCCACATAGCAGGGAGCATATAATTCAGCTATAAATATTAGAAAACCGGGCAAATGTTTTTTCACAGGAGTGCAAGATGACAGCCAGACCCGAGATCATTCCTAACATGGTCCAACACCTGGTGATCAGCTGCAAAAATCACAGCAGGTGTGGGGCTCCCGGCAGCCTCCTGGAAAATGTGACAAATAGTCCAGCAGCCCACCCTGGAACATACCTGTGTGCACCGTGATGTGATGCTGCCTAGTCAGTATGTTCACTATTTCTGAGGCCTGGCAGTAACCCTTAGGATTTCTGGAGCAGAATTTCCAGGAAAGCACTCCAAACTCTATACGGAGAGGCATGGGGGGAAAGGGAGGCTGGGAATTTCCCACATGTGGTCCTGGGGGCCCCTCCAGGGACCACCTTCCATCTCTTTAGCCACACCTGAATAGTGTCCAAACCTGGGCTGAAAAGGGAAACTAAAGTAATTCAGTCACTTTCTTGAATGGGTCCCCAAGGGTGTGCTCATCACTTCAGTATTCCCAGCACATCAGAATTTCATCACATTTGCCTCCTGCAATCTTTTCCATTTTCCCTAAAGGAGCCCTCTACCTACCCCAAGTAAGTCTATCCATCTGTTGCTCCTCCTATACCACATGTCCGTTCCGACTGTCTGGGCTCTGGGGTACTTCCCTCCTGCCTGAGATGCTCTTCATTGTTACCCCACCGGCTCACACCCTAGCCCTCCACCAGATTCCATCGGACCCTGAAGGCGGCTTGGCACAGATGAGTGCTTGGATGTCTGTCCTCTTTACCGTACTCGCCCCTTTTCACCCTGGTGAGTAAAAGTTAGGCTGTGAGAAGTAACTATAATGAAAAAGAGAAAGCTTCCTTATCTTATGGATGCTCATCTCTGAAGACTAGAGAAACAAAGTTGAATGCATGGGAGGTCCCTGGGAAAGAAGTCAGTCTGTGAATCTCTGGATTCACACACTTGGAACTTGGAACATGGGTCCCCACCTCTGGACCATCCTGGGTGCTGGCAGGATGGCACAGAAAAGTGAGAGTGGGAACTCATCAGAGGCTGCTGGAAATCAATTAAAGGGTGGCCACTGGGGATAGGAGAGGGTTGTTTTACACCTTCTAGAACATCGTGTGTCTGGGGACTGCCTGTCAGCAAGATGATTTTATTGCTTCCAACATGGCCCTTTGACATTGTAAGAAGATAACAGCTGAGTTCAGAAGATGCTCAGCTGCTCCAGCCATTCTACAACCTGGCTGCACACTTTCCCAGTGCTTCTTATCAGTGTTGCACACATTTGCCCTTAAATAAAGTTGTTGGGTTTTTTTTTGTTTGTTTGTCTTATGGGTGTACACATATTTCCTTCCCAATGAGTCTCTTAGTTTCTTGAAGGCAGGGCTTGTATGGTTGGAACTTAAGCATGTATTAAATGTATATAATTATATAATCTCTAGTAAGATGTAGTTTCTTTGTCTGTTACTGTATCATACAAAAATAGCAGGGTGAATTCTCATCATCTTTGAAGAGTTTTGTTTTCTTCCTGAAAATTACACAGATTTGTTATCTCATAGTTCTGGAGGTCAGAAGTACAAAATGATTCTCGCTGTGCTAAAATCAAGATGCCAGCAGGACTTCACTCCTTCTGGAGCCTCTCAGGAGAATCTGTTTCCTTGCCGTTTCCCACTGCTAGAAGCTGCCCACTTTCCTTAGCTCAAGGCCCCTTCCTGCAGCTTCAAAGCCAGCAGCGTCAAATCCCTCAAATCCCTTTCAACTCTGACTCTTACTTATACGGATGCTTGTACATATCGGGCACATCTGGGTAATCCAGGATAATCTATCCTTCTCAAGACCTTTAATTTAATCACACCTACAAAGTTCTTTTGCCATATTTACAGGTTCCAGGGATTAGGACTGACATCTGAGAGGGGCCATTATTCTGCCTGCCACAGTCAGGAAACCGTCAACAGCCCCAGGCTTGAAGAGGCAGGACAGAAGAGGTTTCCGGAACCCAGAATGAGGGGTGGCAGTGGGAGGTCCAAACCAGAGCCCCAGGGTGACGGTGGTGATAAATGCCAGATTTCAGTCCTGTTCTACTCTGCAGTGTTTTTGAAATATTCTGACTTAAAGCAGAAGTTACACAATATACATATAAACTTGACTTTAGGAGTTCTGGGTGGAGAAAGTCAGTTCACCTGAAGGCAGAGGCACTTTAACACAGTGGAGAAAGCAGGCTTCCTGCGTGCAGATCCCTGTGCTACTATATACTGACTAGGTGACCTGGGGCAGATGACTTCAGCCTTCTGTGTCCCCACCTGTAAAATAGGGATGATGATAAGAACATCTGGCTCATGGGGTTGTTGTGAGAATTTAATGAATTTGTATTTTTGGAACACTTCGCATGGCTACTAGTGAACATTACTGTCATTCTTCTTTAGAGGGGTTGCAGATGGATGTCAGTGAGCAGCCTCTCCAAGTTGCAGACAGAGGAAACAAAACTGGTTTCGAAGTGGAAGCTATAAGGTCAAACACTCTGAGCCACAGGTCCTGATTTTCAGACTACTTCTTTCTCATATTGGGTAACTCTATGCAGACACCTTACAGAGTGCAGAGCAGGCAGGATTTACACATTCAACGTGCACATCGGGAAAGGCCAGCTGGTGCTTAAAACATCCTTGGAAGCAATAGCTCTGTGGTGTATTTAAAATATGTTCACGAAATTTCTGATGCTCTTCCCTTCAATAGGTGAAGCCTTCTCCTCCCTTCAAATATTGGCTGGACTTAGAGACTCACTTCTAATGAACAGAATAAAGGAGAAGGGATGGTGGGCAACTCTAGAGACCAAATCATAAAAGATACTGTGGTATCCTCCTTGCTCCTTCTCTTGCATCACCCACTAGGGGAAAGTAACACCACATCATGAGGACACTCAAGCAGCCTATGGAGAGGCCCATGTCCTGAGGAAACAAGGTCTCCTGCCAATGGCCATGTGAGTTGCATGATCCTGAAAGCAAATCTTCTAGCCCCAGTCAAACCTTCAGATGAATGCAGCCCCCGTCGACATTCTGACTGCAGCCTCATGAGACCCAGACCACCTCCAGAAGCCACACCCAGATTCCTGACCCTCAGAAACTGAGATAATAAATAATTGCTGTATTAAATCATTAAGTTTGGGGGTAATTCATTATGCAGCAATGGAAAACCAATGGGAGTTCTTTTGTCTATAAGACATCAATCAATCAATCTGATTCTTTTACCATTATCATCTTGAAACTTGTTTCAACTGCATGCATACATGACTACTTGTATATATCACTCAGTGAACCTGAATCCGCTGAGGTTTGTAAAGGCATTTTTGATGTGTGCATGTATATGTCCAGTGAGCCAACGGGACATCTAGGGGGTTTCCTTTGCACAGTGCTTTTTCAGATACACAAGACATGCCTCAGGTGGCGTAGTTTGTACTGGCGTAGTTTGCCCTGTTACTACATGCAGCCAGCAGACCCTTTGCCATCTTTGAGGGTCATACCAAAGACTTAAGAGAATTTTCCTAATTCATTTTGAAATAAATCCCTAATTTAACAGAACCTAACTATTTTTCTCTAGCAATGCCTCACACACAGATGCACAGAAACTTACAAAGGACTGAAGTTCATTCATTCATTAATTACTAATGAATGGCTAATTTATAATGGATGTGCCAGGCATAACCTGTGCCCTCAGGAACCCACAAGATAATCACTATAATGCAGGATGTCTGAACTGCAGTGGAGCAGCATTACAAGACTCCTGCAGAACAGTGGAGACTGCACGGGCTTTAAAGAAGAACAAGTGTTTGCACTGAGACTCCATTCTAACTTTTAAAAAGGATTTTGTAGCAGCAGCAGGACCCCTACCCTTGCCCTGAGTGGAAAACCAGAGGAAAAAGAGCATAATGTTTCTGATCTGCAGCATTATACAATGCCTAGTGGAGTATTCAGGTTCAACAAAAGTGCCAAATAATAACAACCATAATCCAGGACGTCAACATTAGCCCTGAACACCCCCTTGGTTCCTATGAAAGGTTGCAGTCAAGTGCTCAGTGCCAGGCAGGGTTGCGGCACACGTTTCTTTTTCTCGGCAGGCTTTGTTCCAGGTCAGTCTGAAAGGTACACAATGCTGCCTGAGCTCAGAGGCCGGCAGAACTCACATAACAGGTGGAATTATATATCAGTAAGAGACTTACAGAGTGTTTATTCACTTGCCAGATTTATTTATCAGGTATGGGATTGAAAGGATTTCCCCACAGGATATGTAGAGATTAGTGTGCAGTGAAAATGCTTTTTCAACAAACGCTTCCACTAATCAGGTCTTGGTTTTCGTATTCTAGCAGAATGTGCTTGCTGCCCTGCGCTGGCATTTCTGGCAGGAACAAACGTACACGCTGACAAACAAAGCAAGTTGAAATGTGGGCATCTATCTATCATTCTGAAGAGCAGCTGTCACTCGTAACAAGCCCCAAGGCATATTTTAATATTATGTTAGATTACTATGTTTACGATGCGACAATTCTAGGTCTATTCGAGCCTAAAACATCTGAATGAGAAGGAAACATTTCTTCCACCCACTGCTTTGTCTACCTGAAACCAATATTTGATGATTCCCAGAAGCTTCTCAAGCCCATGCTGGGTCTAAGGACTGTGTTCATTAAGAATCAGCCACATCCAAACTTATAGATGCAGCTGAACCTTCACGGGTCTCTTGAAGGGCACATCGACAGAAAGGATGAGGCCACCCCAGCAAGCTTCTTACACAACTCTCTCTCTTTCACTGCATCTAGAGTGAGGCCACAGCAACCAGATGAAGAGTGAAAATGTCACCCCATCATCTGGCCTGGGCGATGCTAAACATCTGGATATTACATAATAAGCCATTGGGGTTGTTTTCCTGGCTTTCCTTTGTTCTCTTTTAAAGAATAGTCCTAACAGTTAAATCTGTTTTTTAAACTCTAAATTTCATATATATTTTCCATAAGCTCTTTAAGTGGACTGGTCCTGATTATTCTTTTCCATTAAAAATTGCATAGTAAAGCTCAGAGAGGAAATCACTAAAATAAAGCTGATACCCACAAAGGTAATCTCTGATCCTTCCTCAGAGTCCTCAGATTTCCATTCATTGTGGGCAAATGGCCTCACCACAGCAAGGAAAACACCAATGTGCTAAGTAATGGCCAAGGGACCAATGACCAACACCTCGAAGAGCGCTTGCCTCTGCACAATGACTCAGTTTTACAGGAAGGGGAATAATAACAACTCAAGGAATTTCCTTTTGTTTGGTTCTTTAGAATTATTCAAAGAACCTTGAGACAGGACAGCAGACTAGAAAGCACTCTCAGGCCACAGCTGACCACAAGGCCGCCAAGTTCTTGTTCAAACGCTCCCGTAGCCGGGAGTGAATGTCCTGGTTCTCGCTGTATCTCGCTCTCCCTTGTTGACCCTGCTCCAGGCCTCCTCTAATGTTTCAGGAATTGCTGTGTCTTTCTCTGCTCACTTGAGTCTATTTTCACTTCCTTGGCCACTATCTTTTCTGTCCCTTGGTTACTCCTCTGGCTCCCTTACTGCCATCCATTCACCCCTAAAGAAACAAGCATGTAAGGAAAACAGTGACCCACCGTGTCTCAGGCACTGGGCAGAAACTCTTTGTTTTTGAGGAAGGTATTGTATTATCTTCAGAATATTACAGAAAATTTGAGGCTCAAGAAAGTTAAGGAACTTGCTTGCTAAGTGGACGAGCTGGAATTTGAACTCAGGTCTGTCAGTAGAGATAGCAGTGTAAAGTCATGGTTAAGATATTGGCTTTTGAAGTCAGCAGACCTGGGTGTAAATTTGAACTCTACCACTTAATTATGTGACATTGAAATAATCATTAAATTTCTCTAAACCTCACTTTCCTTATCTGGAAAATGGAGGTCATAACAAAAGTGTCTCTGTAGGATTTTGTGATAATGATAAAATGAACGTAAAGTACTTGGTATAGTGACTGGCATGCTATAAGCTTTCAATAATTATTAGTCATCATTATCAGTATCCATTAGATATGCTATACTTCACTCCATTGCACAACTTCCACAAGAACCTTCTGCCTTTTGTTGCTAGGCTTTAAGCAAAATACCCTAACTTATTCTACATAAAGTGGCAAATGACAAAAACCCACTGAAGACTTGTTTAAACCCTAGGGATTTTGATTGTTTGCTCAGCAAGAATTATGAAGGTAGATGGTGCAAAGTAGGTGTGGTGACTTAAGGATGCCATCAAGAAATCAGGCTCATTGACTATTCCTCATGATAACAATATGGCTGCCACAGCTCCAGACATCATATCCTCATGTGATAGAAGGGAAGAGGACAAAAAGAATTTTCTCCTTGAGTTTCTCTCTCTTATCAAGAAGAAAAATATTTTTAGATGCTTCCAGAAAACTTTACCTTACATTTCTTTTGACTTCTCCTGGTCAAAAGTTATTATGTCTACCCCTAATCCTGGCATAGAATAATAGGAGTACCACAGTTGCCTAAAAACTTTTTTTGTTGAGGGACAGATAGTAAATTATTTAGTCTTCCCCAGCCAGAGGCTCAATGCCACAACTATTCAATTCTGCTATTGTTGCACTAAAGCAGCTGCAGACAAGAGGAAAACAAATGAGTGTCTTTGTTCCAATAAAATTTTATCTACCAAGAGTCAGCAGCTGGATTTGACCAATCCCTGCCTTCGAGCAATCATGATTCAATGGTGTCACTGGGTGCATGGCTACACAGACTAAAGTCAGGCCCCATTAGCAAGGGAGAAAGGGGCATGGCTGTTGGGTAGGGTATGCCACAGGACAGTGGTCTCACAACACTCCTGGGAAAGAGGGGAGATTCAAAGTTGTGAAGAGCAGATCGGGAACTGTCAGGAAGCTGAGGACTACACTTATATAAAGATACAAAAGGAACACACCATTCAAGGGCTCCCCACGGCCTATACTAGTGGTTCAAATTGCTTTGGAGGTGCCCGAGGATTCCCCAGAGGTGCCTGGGGTATGCGTCTGAGGGATCGTGTTGAGGGAGCCAGTCCCCAGCCCCCTCTCCCAAGACTTTAGCCAGAGACCTTTTACTTTTATCTGCTCTACATATTGTGTTTCTGTTTAGGGGTCCTACTTAGGGAAGAGCAGAGAAAATTCTCTAATGATAAAAAAATTAGAACAACTGGCCTAGAAGATAAAGATTAAATCTGCCCATAAAACATCCCTTTCTAATTATATCTCCCATGATTCCACTAGATAAACTCTGTCCCTGTGAGACACTCTTTTCAAATAGGCCAAGTATTTCTCATGTTATTCTACACGTGTGCCTTTTCTGCAGCCTTGCACCCAGGCTCATCTGCACGGCCCTGACTCCCCACTTAATTTTTCTCAGGTAGAAAGTTTCCCCAACATACAAGGCTCTTTGTCAATTTAACATATCTATTTTATATTTACTATGTGCAAGTCACTAAGTTACATACTTCATGAGAAAGGAAATATAAAAGAAGTAAAAGATAGTCTTTTTCCTCCCATTTCATAATCTAGTTGTACCAAAAGAATACAAAGGAGAGTTAAATATAAAGTGATGAGCATGATTAGAAAATACATGTATTTTTAAAAAGAACATGTACTTCCAAATGGGTTTTAATCTGCCAAGGTTTCTTAAAATACCTGCTTTCTAGTAAGGTGGCCATGACTCACCTTTTGGGGGAGGGGGGGCACGGTTCTCCTTTGGGCTTACATTTAGATGCAGTTTTTAAATCACTGAAGAAAAACCAGTCTCATTCACTTCGAGTGTACCCTATTTCCTTTTACCAAAAAAAATAGTTTCTTTTAGCTTGATCTCTGGCTTTTTCTCTGTACTCCAAATGACTTCCGGATGGTTATAAACATCATGTCCACCTTCAAAAGAGCAGTTGCCACAGGTTCAGAAGCTGATTCCTCCTAAGATGCTTCCACTGCCTAAGGCAATGGCCACTCTGCAGCCAGGCCCACACCCCTGAAAACAGAGCAAGGCAGGCTCTTTCAGCTGGCAGAACCAAGGAACGTTCTTAGACAGAACAATTAGACCTGGGCCTTGGAGCTGGGTAAAGTTTGATTGAGAATACGAAAAAAGATTCACAGGTACGGAAGCACTTTAGTTCCACACCTGGACTCCGAAGTCTGGATTCCAATCCTGGTTTTTCCATTTACTAGTTATGGACCTTGCACTATTTACTTAACATCAGTGGGTCTCAGCCTCTTCATCTATAAAATAGGAATAATAAGACTATTTATTTCTCAAAACTGTTATGAAGACTAAATGAGCTGATGCATGGTAAACACAAAGTACCAATATTTGCTGCTATCAGTGTTATTAATTCCTACCTCTGAATGAAATTTCTTTGACCAGCTTACCTGGTCCATCTCAGGAATTCATGAATTGCCTCACTTTTCACATATTGAAAAGCTTATTCTGATCAAAATTAAAACTTTACCATCTCAGTATCAGTGACAACTGGAAGCTGGCTGAGGTGTGTGAACTTGCAGTAGGGAGGACATGACCAGTGTTGGTTCCTTTTTTGATCTTCAGTCTTCTCCAGTCATTGGCTGGTGGTACAGGTCGCTCAGGACCCAAAGGACAAACACAGCTCTTCAAGGAGGGCTCAACTGTGATTGGGGGTTGGTAACAAATGTACAAGTGCTGGCACTTTTCTTTGTGGGGTACTTCCCTGTGGATTTTTCTGTACCCCTTCCTCACTGCTGGAGGTCCCCTTCCAGGGCAGACACTTGCTTTTCTTCAGTGGGACATTGTGCTGTTCGCCTTGCCCTGCCCCTACCAGGGGAAGTAGATCCACTTTGCCAACAGGAAAACTAGTTAGCGCATGTTTACCGTGCCAGCTCTTGGAATTACAGGCTGTTCCCAGCTACCTCCTTCTCTGGCCACTACAAACAGCTCTCTGCTCTCAGGTCACATAAGTGAACCCCGAACTCCAGGAAACACCAAGTGGTTCTCTGGAGCCATCCTCACTTACCTTGAAGTAGATGAAAAAGCACGACATATGGACACCTCTCTTAAAAAAAAAAAAAAATTCATTGCTGGCCTCTTCTGGGTCCCTAGCCTCTAATCATACAGCCTGGAAGTGAGGGATTGGAGAGGGGTTAGACAGCAGTAGGGGACATAGGTCCAGCCACAAGTCAAGGAGAAAAGTGACAGAAGGAAAAACATTCCAGTGAGCAAGAGAAAAGTGGACCCTGACATGGCTCACACACCAAATGAGAACGCCTGGCGCCTGCAGTGGGGTCATATGAGGTCAGAGGAGTTTATCTCTCCGTGTGCCTGGAATTAAGGGCATCCAGGGACAGCTGCAGAGCAGGAGGCTCCCTGTGTCATGTCTTCCTCTCCTTCAGCCAAGGAGAACCCCAGGACACAGTGCAGGAAGAGACTTCTGAAATGCTGCGGGTTTAGATCTTTTACCACGAAAGGGAAGCTGTGGATTGCTTCTCTAGTAAGGAAGGCTCTCAAGGAAAGACACAAAGAATTGCAGTCGGATTGTTCGTGTGTCTCTTTAAGAATCAATTCTCAGCATCAGGTCTCTAAAGCAAAACAAACAAAACACTCCTGAAAACTTCCACAGACCTACTTCAACCACATGCCCCAAATCCTGATTCTGAGTTGGGAACAACGGGAGATGGCATCGAGGCAATGAAGTGTAAATCGCCCACAGGAACCCCGAAATCGGAGGGCTGCAGACCCGAGATCCGGGAGAGCCCGAGGCCCGGCAGTGTTTGCATTCATTAAAACTTTTGCGGGAGGTCCGTGCAACGAACTCCCCGCGCAACTGTCGCAGACCCCGGACAGGACACAAACAGCGCGGGACTGCCACCTTGTGGGCGTCAGCGGCGCAGTCTGGCAGGGCTGGCGGCGGAGGGCCAAGAGTCTCTTAGGAACGCACTGCGGAGCCGGAGCCCGCGGGGGCGGGGTTCGGGGGCGGGGCGCCCCAGCGACGATCACGTGGGTTAGCAACAGGCAGCAGCCAATGGGAGTGCGAATCAAGTTGTGCGTGTGCAACGCCGGCGGGAGAGGCGGCGGGGAGTGCAGCTATGCTGTTGCCCTGGCTGAGTAGGGCCGGGAATGGGAGTGTGAGGTTGCCTCTTAGCTTGGAAACCCGTGCCGCAGAGTGGACGAGCAAGAAGTGGAAAATAGCGGAGTGCTTTAAAATAGGAGTTTCCCACTCCCACACTCCAAAGCAGTAGTAACCCTAGGGGCGGCGGGGTGGGAAGCGGAGGAAGAGCAGGCAGGGATCCCTGCCGGGAGCCCTGGCCGATTTCTCTCCCTGCACCAGCCACTTGTTGCTGTGCCGGAGCCTGGGGACTGCCTCCCGGATCCAATAAGGGGCTTAAAACAAAAAGAATAGTGAAGTTCATAGCATTTTCTGGTTCGTGCAGGTATGAAGACAGAACCACCCTTAGTTCCTCGCAGATCCAAGACGTTGGCCCCAAGAGGCCAAAGAACGTCAGGAATTGGGTCAGAGGAAAACTTCAGCTTAGTAGTTGGTTTTAATTATGTAAATGGAAAGCCACATCCAAAAGTACTAATGACTTCTACGGTAATCCTACCATGTTGACATAAACCAGCCCACAACACGATGTCAGAGGTATGTCCCAGGACATGGGTAAAACCAGGACCAAGAGGCAAACATGGTTTCCATTAGATTCTCATTCTTTGATCTCATGGTCACACATTTTATCCCATTAATGGGGTAGTGTGTGTCATTGTCCTGCAATGCTCTTTTACTTCTTTTGTTTTGGGGAGTTCACCTTGTGTATCCGTTTTCTCTGAAACGAATACAAATAACAGATGGCCTCAGAAGGGCGCCTAATACATTGCCCTGCCTCAAGGCTCTTTGAAAGACCATAAGCTATGATAGATACCATTGTAAGGTGAGTCAAGAATATTTCTACCTGCAGCGTCTGGCCATCCTATTCTTAAAGTTCCCTAGGGAAAGATGTCATACAGTACTCTTTGATAGTCTACAACAAATGCTAACCACTCTGAGTAAGATATAATGAAAACTTTCTGATCCCAGGTTTTATTTGTTTCTGTTAGAGCTCATTCAGGGTCAGGCTACCCCAGAAGGCAATTGAACATCAGCCCAGTAGTTTATGGGTAGGTTGTGCACTTTCTCTGTCAGGGACAGAGGTCAGTGGTGCCAGCTGCCACTAGGAACTTTGCCTTGTACCAGGCACCATGGGGATTTGCCAGGGCAGGGCAGCTTTGAGTAGGTGAGCCACTCCGCATCATGTTCTCTTCCTTTATTTCAGTACTGCCAATTAAGTTCTTGGGTTCATTCAGTGAACAGGCCTTGTGCACACTTACTATGTGTGGAAATAAAGCTACTATACTCGATAGTTAGGCTTATGCTAATTTGACATATATTGATCTTTAAACATATCATACTCTAGTTCTTGACCAGAAAAGGGTTTTGAAGATGTCATGAGGATTCAACAAATATTTATTGAGCTCTAACTAGGTGCCGGACCTTTGTTTAGGTACTGGGGATATAGCTTTGCAGCAAGTAACTTGCATAATGAAAAGGACTCATGAGGAAAGGAAGGGAGAAAAGATCAACCTGTTTCCATATTCCAGGAGTAAGTCACCCACCCCACATTAGTTGATTGTTGCTTTCTCTTTTTCTGCTCCCTCCTCCTCCCCTATTTGGTTCTTCATTCCTTTTGGGACTTAATTTGATCATTGAGCAACAAGATCACCCACATTTTTAATATTATTAAATAATATGAGATGAGAAATCACAGGCTAGGAATAAAAAACATATACCTGGTACCAGCCCTGGCTCTGTCACTTGATGAAATCCATAACTTTCTACAAATCTCTTAAGAATTGAATCGTGGTTCCCTCATCCCTAGAATGGGATGGTTCTTGCTTTGCAACCACACAAGGTAATAATTCAAGGGCAGGATTTTCTCACCTGTATGTTAAGGGTTTGAACTAGATTTTATTAATTTTTTTCTTAGAGAGAGAAACACTGATTTGTTGTTCCACCCATCCATGCACCCAGTGGCTAATTCCTGTGTGTGTCCCACAGCCATAACCTTGGCTTATCGGGACGATGCTCCAGCCAGCTGAGCAGCCCAGCCAGGGCTGAACTAGATTTGAGTTTCACCAACTTTCCTTAGAAGTGGATTCATCTTTTAGCATAAAATCTAACATAAAACCCTAACATATAAAACAGATGAAGACCGGCTTGCTCCTGTGGCCCGGAGGCAGAAGGTTCTGAGTCCTGCATACTCCCTTCCCCTATTTATAGAAGGTCCGTGAGGCACCTCTGCGCCCCTAGAGTTCCACTGAGCAACATGTGAAACTCACTGTGCTAGATGATTATTTTATAAAGCACCTTCTAGTCCTAAAATTCTGTAAATCAGAATTTTCTAACATTGTGTATTTCTCTGGCGAGATTTAACTCCTGTTTTATTTTTTCATTTATTAATATATTGTGGGAAATAGTTACCAGCTTTACTGAAACCAAAACACATTTCATTACTCTCTCCCTATTTGTGAAGTCAATCTTTCTGCCACAAAACGAAATTAGATTTTGATGGAGCATAGTATTGTGTAATGAGAAAAACATCTGACTGGGAGTGAGAAGATATGAGTTCTAAACCTGGTTCTGCTTTTAACTATTCACAATGTTGATGTAATCAAGGAACTTTACTAATGTATCCAAACCTTTGAATTAGGAGGTCGAGTGACTTAGTAATCATAGGCATGGAGTCATTTATGAACCCCACACCAGAATTAGTTTCTTTAAATTAAGTAACTCTCAAATTTCCTTCTGCCTACAGGCCAAGTTACGCCATCACACTATCATACATATACTCACCCTAGTCAGAGAGGAAGGGGAGGTGAAGAAGACAATTAATTAGGTTGAAAATGACACCACCAGGACATGAAGCTAGAAATGTCAACTGAATCTTTGTTTTGTGTGCACAGGTGGCTGCAGCCCTCAGTGTGCCTTGACCCCGACTCACCAGGCAGGGGCCACATCTCCATGAATAAGGGTTCTGCTAGGCATTAAACACAGTATGGGCATTCGTGAGGGCAAACCAGAAATCCCAGAGTTTGGAGAATATTTGAAGAAGCAGTTTGGATTAAGGATCCGGGTCCTGGGGATGGACTGAAAGCCATGACCCCACCCGGGGCCAACAGCGTGATTCATTGCCTCCAAGTGCGCATGTCCTGGGAAAAGGCAACAGGCCCTGCCTGGGAAGCCTGGAGACTTGAGGGGTGGACACAAGAACAACAGCTCTGGTCATGGCTGTGAGTTGGTTATAAGTTAACTTTATGGGTCACTGAGTGTCTGGAAACAGACTATAAAAAGAAGAAAGGGTGGCCCAAGCAGCTTTGTGTTGGAAATGGTTGTGACCAGTTGCTCCTGGAAGGGAGATGTATTGACTGCAATAAAACTTGATGGGCTCAGCACTTGTCTGTTAAGGCAGAAATCGGAAGTAAACTTTGTACCTAAGTAATTGGTATGAAGCTGTGCTTCAGAGCAGGAGCAAAGGGGATTTTATTCCAAGCAGTAAACAATATGGTATCCAGCTGATGCACATGATCCACCTTCTCTGTGACCTCTGACCCCACCGTCCTATCGGCAGGCAGATCTTCTACGTCAGTCCCACAGTTCAAACAAGTTGGTACAGTCTGACTTTCACTATACTGACTTCTTTAAAAAGAGTTTCCTTGTTGTTCTTGGAATAGCAAATAGGGTAAAAATAAGTTAAAATGTCAGTCTTCAAGACTTGCTATCCTTAACTGTGTCTTTGGGGGAAACAATGCATTGTCTTTAATATTAACTTTTATGGAACCATCAACTCTAACTTTAGCTTTCTTCAGTCAACAATTATTTATTAAACACATATTTGCACATGACCTGATGTTATAAAGCATACCATCCAAAGTTCTAGGCAACAAATAAAACAAGATTATATTCACTTTCATTCATCAGAAACATTTTTAAAAATACACATTATTTTTTGGAGGCACAGTTCAAATTTGACTCAAAGCATGATGTAGAAAGGCATTGAAAGGCATTGAAAGGCATTTCAGGGGGTCAAAGAGCTAACCTTAACTATCATTATTTGTGACTGTGTGGCGATCAGAACATAGCACTCACATCTCTGAGCCTCAAGATTGTTTATCTGAAAAATGGGAGAGCTAAACTGGGTCATATTCCGAATCACAAAGCTCAACCATAATAATAGGTGGTGTTCACTGAGTCAAGCACTTTGCATTCTTTATCAGTTTTTCATTGTAACAGCCCCATGATGTATGTATTGTTATTTTCCCCTCTTTTCAGATAAGAAAACTGGGCTTAGAGATGTTTTGAAACTTGTCCAAGGTCACACACACAGTGAGTGGCAGACTGGATATTTCAACCTAGTTTCCCCCAGCTCCCAAGCCGTACTCACCCATTTCACATTAATGAACTGCCTTAGAGTTCATCCAGAAAGAAAAGCAACTTAATTTTTTCCTTATATCAAATTTTCACTTTGACATCCTTGGAGCTGCTCACAGAGATCACTGCTGCATTGGTTCCCACTCTCTAATCCTTAGAGAGTGGCACGTAAGTGGTTGCTGAAACAGAAGAGGGCAGGACCATCTACCTGGAGAGAGAGGTACTCTTTGCGGACAGCATGCCCACCCCTGTGAAGACTGATAAGTTAAGAGGTTAGACTTTTGGCTGGTGACCATGCCCTACCAGTGAGCATCCAGGAGGACACAGCTGGCCCGCAAAACACCCAGGTAGGTGTGACAAGGGGAACTCAGTGATGCCAGACCAAGGCCTTCCTGTTACTTCCTCTCACACATCCATTAAACCACAGGTGGCAAACACAAGGCCCTCAGGACAAATCTTGTTTTATCCAGCCTGGCACCTTGCTTCTACCCAGTGGCAGCACTGAACTCTTGCTTAACTGTTAAGGAGTAGTTACATTTATACAGTCCCAAAATTACATTCAGCCCTTTGAAGGCAACCTGGAGGCTGATGCAGCCCCTGGTGCAAATGAGTTTGACACCCCCGCCGTAAACCAAGCCTGGCTTCTACATCTTCCAATCAGTGCCCAATTATCACAATGCCATGGATAGATAAGGAATAGCAATGGAACCTTCTTTCTCAGGAAGCTGGGGTATCCAGACAGGGGATGGGGAAGCCCAGGTTGGTTTCTGGTTCCCCACCCCAGGGGTCATTGCTCCTTCATGCACACCTGCAGTGTGTCCGTGTGCCCCACGAAACACTGCATGTCAAGTGACCAAAGACATAGTGTCCTTGTAATGAAATGACCCTGCTAATGCAAACAGAATTTCCACAGACCTTGAGTCATGGTTGGTTTTCACAATGTTTAAAACAAAAAGCAGCAAGTTAAATAGGGAGGGACAGTCATGATCCAGAGATGGGTTACACGCAGTTCCTGTTCTTGGAAATCTCACTGTCTCCTAGGGCCCACCAGGGCCCTGTCCTTCCCCTCAGCATCTCTCCGCGAGTTCAGTTATCCCAGAATATAAGTAAGATAAGTGTAATGTTTTTAAACTACACAAATGATTAACATGTGTTTAATGGATTGAATGGAACATCAACCTCAAGAAACTGCACATTTTGTCTTGAAAATCCTGAAGCTGTCAGAAACAATAAAAAAATCTTACTCATTTTCAAGGAAGAGAAAGCAATTATACATATTCTCGAGAATAAATTGGAAGACTTAATTCACCATTACTTGTTTATATTAGATTAATCTTGAATCCGTAGGGTGGATATAAATTATACTTCCTCCAATAAATTCAATTTTGTAGATAAAGATGTACTCCTGATTTATTTTTAGTTACTTAAAAACTGCCCCATATTTTGCTGACCACATATGTATTATAGAACACCACTCTCAGTTCCCTGAGGTGATAATTACTATTTGGGGAATCCCTCTGGAGGAATGAGTGAACGTTCCAGTGAAAAGAACTCTGACTTAGATGCTAGGAGACCGAAAATTGATTCCAGCTCTGCCCCTAAATAGATGTGAACCTACAGACAAATTACTTCACCTCTCTAGTTTTGTGGAAAGCAAGGGAGCAAAATTAGATATCTTTGTAAGATTCCTTCCAGCTCCAAAATTCGGTCTTTGTCCAGCTCTCAGGAACAAAAGCAGGGATTCCTTGCAGTATCAGAACGCTGGGTCTGCTGGGCGGAATGGTAAAGAGCACGTGGAACTGGAAGCTGAGCCAGGGACCCTGGAAACAAGTCCATAAAAAACAGGCAGGGGCAAAGGCTGCTGCCTAACTCCCAGGAAATTCTCTGGAGAGCTTCCAGCTGGAAGGAGCTGTTCCTGCTTCCATCTTAAGCACATGTTGAAGATTGGTGCAGTGGGATTCTCTGGGGTGTGACACTGAGTAGACCCATTTATTGTCCTCTGATTCAGCCAAGAATACTTTCATCAAGAAAAAAAGGATAGTTTTTAAAAATTAAAGCAGCAAGTACAAGGAGTTCAATAAAAAATGCTACCTCTGTGAGAAGAGACCCACCTCCCATCCCAGTGGTAATAAAGGCTGCTGACAGGACTCCCGTGTCCCCATTTGTGATGATAGGAGCAGTGAGCCAACACATGCACCAACAGCAGCCTGGCCTCTGAAAGAAGCCTCACCCTTGGAAATGCATCTCTGCTGAGTTGCAACATAGCAGCAACAGGGAAAGTAGCCACAACCAAAGAGGCTGGCCCGCAAAAATGTTCCCATTCAAAGGGAACATAGGAGCCCCCCAGATCTCAGGTACAGGGAAAGGGAAAACTTTAGTAAGAAGGACAGGGTGTTCCAGTGAGTCTGTGTGTGGACAGTTCACATACAATGCTTGTTCTTGTCTCTCCTACAGTTAATGCTCATGATTCTCCTTCTCTGGTTCTTAGGGCCTGGAAAAGTAGAGATTTACATTAAAACCCGAGTGCCCACCAGCCACCCACCATCGGGCCTTGGCATTCACTCTGTGTTGCTATTCCACACATGGGCTTCTCCCTGACTTTTCACAGAGTTACAATCGACTTCTCCCGGGGTGGGCGAGGGGAGGGGGAGATGGAAAGAGAGAGAGAGACCAAAGTCCAAGACAGAAGACACGGTTGTTGTTGTTTTTTAAATTTTTTAATTGACTTTAGAGAAGGGAGGGAGAGAGAAAGAGAAAGAGAGAAACATCAATTTGTTGTTCCACTTATTTATGCATTGATTGGTTGCTTTTTATATGTGTCCTGACTGGGGATCGAACTTTGGCCTACTGGCATGACACTCTAACCAGCTGAGTTCTCCAACCAGGGCCAAGCCATAGTCTTTTATAATCTAGCCTTGGAAGTGATGTATCATCGATCCTGCCATATTCTATTTAATCACACAGACCAACTGTGGCACAGTGTGGGAGATGGTTGCAGTGTGTGGATACTGGGTGTGAACACCAGGAAGCAGGGATTGTTGGGGACCATCTTGAACACTCGCTAGCACAACTACCATGGGGCCTTCCTGGCCCTCACCACCCTCGGTCCCACCATCTCACTGGGTTTTCCTGCTCTCCCCTCTTTACTCAACTTTTCTCCTCAGCACAGTGAACTCTTCTCCCTATTCCTCGTCTTCTATCCATTTCTAAAGAGTCTCACCTACACCAAACAGGCATTTCCAGACTCAGTTCTCTCTCTAAGAATTGTCAGTAAATCTTTTAAAAAATGGAAAGTATTTTTACCATGTTTTATAGTTTATGTGTGTATGTATTTATCTATTAGCCAATGATAACAAAAAGAAAAGCTTTAAATAACTGAAAAGCCCTAAATGTTTCTTAAATTTGCCTTCCAACTTTCCCCACTCCCTACCCAAGATCACTTTTCCTGTGAGAACTATTTACTCCTCGGAAGCTTGTGGGTTAACTTGTCCCTGTATACACTTTTCCCTCGCATTTCCCATATTATTCTATCCAAGTTATGTGGAAAGACAGTGTGGCTCTTCAATTGGCTGAGCCTGGGGAGAGAAACCAGAGAGTAACTGCACATCTATGCCAGGTAGGGACATTGTGAGAGGACATTTGTACTAACATAAATGCCAGTGCCTGGGCAGGGCCAAGATATTTTTCTGAGACACCACCTCATGAAGGTGTTCTGAGAATTAAATGAAATAACACAGATAAAGTTCTTAGAATGGCACCTGGTACCAAGTATACGCAATGGCTGTTAACTGCTGTTCTTAGATAAACGAAGCAGATGTACATCAGCTTTGGTTATGAACAATTGTTGTATCACTCTGGTCCACAAACTTAGGTGGTTATAAAATTTTATTTTCCTCTCACTACCTAAAATTACCAATATCCTATGTGTAGATTTTCCAAGGAATACCTCTGTTTTCTTAAAACACAAAAAAACCCTTATGGTAAGATAAAAAAATACATACACAGTGAAAGATCATTGATCCAGAATGCCCAACCTAATTTTCATGTATGCATACATTTAGCCGATGTTATTGACATCTACTAGGTTCCAGGCACTATTCCAGGGACCAAGCACAGGGAACAAAGACATCCAAAATTCCTGTCCTCATAGAGCTTATATTCAAGTAGGAGCAGACTAGCAATAAACACAAATATATGAGGTTAAAAAAAATAATGCAGTGAAGCAGAGTGACAAGATGATGTACTATATTAATATTAGATCAAGTAGTCATAGAATTTATCTGTTGGCTCCAAAGAGTACAATGACTGAAAAAAAGTGTTTTCTCAAGTAAAGAATAGCACATAATCTGAGAAATTAAAAAATGGTAAAAAATAAAGGCATTAAAAAGGATATGCCTTAGAAAACACTGTATATAATGCACGTATGCCATTTGAAGCCACCAGAGAATGTATTACAAATCTGTCATCATTCTCCGTCCATTGAATACACATCTGGGCTTACCTTAAAACAAAAATAACATGTTAAAAAGAAAACCCAAAATATTTAGTGATGGAAATAAAATGAATGTGTCTTTTTTCAGTTCTTTTCTGGAAAATTGGTATATTTGATGCATACTCACTTCCTTAAAAATGTCCTAAGCAAGCAAAAAATCATGTTATAATTTAAAATATATGACATTTTTCTCCATTGGTAAACCCTTATTGGGTGCACATGGAGGAATGGCAAATTCACTTATCCTCAGAAGGTGTTGTTATGGCATTCATAGACAGAAAGGAAAGGAGGCAACAGCTTTTTTGCAAAGAACTATCTGTACCATTGGTTGAACCCCGCTATGCTTTTCTTTTCAAATTTCTCTTGACCTCTTTATCTGATGAGTCTGCTTCACAGTAGGTAATGTGCAGCATTGTTCTTTGAGATTTGTGAGCTTTGCGCAAGATTAAATGGCCTCTAGTAGAGTCCTTTTTAATCTGCCCATTACTACCCACACTGAAGCAGCATGACGTTACTCATGCTGATTCTGGTGGGACTGTCACCACACACCATGTGCCTCAGCAAACCATTCTGTTCTTGGTATTGGTATTTAAAACAAAAACAACAACAAAAACCCAGCCTTGGTTGGTATGGCTCATTTGGTTGGAGCATCATCCTGTAACTAAAAGGTTGCAGGTTTGATTCCCAGTCTGGACACATACAATACCTAGGTTGAGGGTTTGCTTCTGGTCCAGACATGGATGCATGGGACCCCTGGTCCAGACACATATGATCCCTTGTCCAGATGTGTGTGAGAGGCAACCAATTGATTCTACTCTCTTGCATGTATGTTTCTCTCTCTTCTTTCCTCTCTCTCCACAAACAATGGAAAGAAAAAATGTCCTCTGGTAAGGATTAAAAAAAAATTAAAAAAAAAATAAATTGAATGAGAACTTTAAATTTCCATTATTTGAAATTTTCCTGTGTTTAGACATCTACATAAACAATCAGCTATGATAATGTTTCTATCATTTTTTATGATTAACAAAGCCCTCCCCTATGCTTTAACTCACTTAATCTGCAAAAAGATGGAGGCTGGAAATGCAAGTCAATCACAGAACTATTTCCTTTCGTTCCTGGACACATTGCTAGACTAAATTTCCCAGTATCCCTTACACTTAGGTATGGCCATGGACTGAGCCACTTCTTGGTCTATAGAAAATTCCCACAGGATCTCCTCCACACTCTTTCCCTTTCCGCAGCAAACCTGTGGGAACAAAGGAGCCACGAGACAGAGTTTGGGTCTCTAAATCTTCACATAGGGTAGAGTTACCTTAAGATTAATAAGTCCCATTTTGGGGAAAAAAGTGTCTATGGCATTACACCACAGATATGGGGGAGGGGGGTTCTGTTACAGTAGCTAGTGTTACCTTAATAATGCATGTTTCTTCATTATTTTACTGCTAACACAACAGCTTCATATATTTTTATCTCCTGTGATAAAGCTGGGAGCAAGTGCTATTTTTATTAGCACTTCCCTTTTCAAATTGGGCTAACAAGGCTCAGAGAGACTAAATAATGTACCCAAGGTCACACAGCTTTTAAGAGTTGGCATTAGATATCTGCTTTAGGCCTAGTCAGACTCAAACCCTGTGGTCTTTCCACAAAACCATGATCATTTTACAGGGTGTCAACTATGATAATTTTACATGGATCTTAACCTTCTAGGCCATTCTGTAGGTACTGTGTTGAGGGTGATTTTTCATCAGCATTCACTGTCTGCTAATTTTTTCTGGGTCTGAATTGAAGAATTAAGTGTGTGGTCACTTGTTCACTGCCCGTAAGGCTGCATGCATGGTGTTAGCCCATTGGTCTTTGATAGGACGCCATCTATCCTCTGGCTAGGTTGTTTCCTGGACTATTTTTATAAAATCCAATAGAAACAAGTCAGCTCTTTTCATTCTGCCCCATTTTAAAAGAAAATGCTGATCCTTTAAATAATCATTGAATAAATATTCAGTGCCCACTAGGTGCAGAGCACGGCGCGTGCATGAAGCTGTGAGGGGTATAAAGTAAGTACACAAAGCACACAGCACAGTGGCTAAGAGGACAGACTGTAAAAGTGCTTGAATTTAAATTCTGGTTCCTCTACTTACAAGCTGCTTGACCTTAAACAAATTACTTAACTTCTCTGTTTCTGTGTTTCCTGACCTGTGTATTGAGAATAATGTTAGTTCTTATTAATGAAGATGTTGTGAAGAAAAAATGAAACAATGCATTGAAAGTATTTAGAATGGCACCTGGCACCAAGTAAGTGCCTGATAGCTGCTAACTTATCCTCAGAGAAATAAAGTACTTGTACCTCCACCTTAGCAGTGAACAATTGTGCCATCCGCAGACTTACACCGTTATGTGAGTCCATTTTCCTCTTACTATCTGTAATTACCCCTATCTTGGTGCAGTTTTTTCTGAAACCATAAAAATCTTTTCCCATCATGTACTAGTGATTTTCCACTCTCAAATCTTTTCTGTAAACAGGCACTAAGGGCAGAAAAACACACAATACACTTTTTTTTTCTATGTCAGGCCACTATGCCACTGAGCTCTTTACCTCTGGGTTTCTGGTTTTGCTGTGTTGTGTTTAATCCTCTCAACAACTCAATTTCCCAATTGTACATGAAGCCCCCTGGGCTTCAGAGAAGATAGTATGTTAACTATCAGACCTGGGATTCAAAACCTGATCCGTCTGCTCCAAAGCCTGAGCTCCCAACCCTTCAGCTAATCCCCTCACTGACCAGCTCTTTTTCTAGGCTAGTCTGATTAAAGCCCCAGAATTTCACAACCTTTTAAGAATACAGTCAGGACAGAAAACATAGTTGTTTTAACCTGCCTCTGAACCTAGGAAATGAGGAGGTCTTGATATTAACAGGGCAGCTTCTCTCCAAAGGGTAGAGGACTGTTGAAAAGGGTTGTTTTAATCATGGGTGTCATATTTTATGATTGTGTCTGTTTGTATTTAGCACACTTGTTATCCTTGATGTTTTCGCCCCGAGGACATCCAACTGAACAAAATTGCATACATCTTTGTGGATTACCCTTCCTGCATCCATAAGTTATCTGCCCTTTTAAAACAATTTGCACTAAAACACAAAGTGTTTGTTCTAATGGGAATAGACAGCCAGCGTTTTTTGATGCAAATGCCTTCTCCCCACCTACTCCCCAGGCCGGAGCTAAATCTGCAGCAGCAAGGAGGGCTCTGCACTTCCAGAAGCAATTTAAGCGCAGCAGCTGGGGGCTGCACAGTGGCTTAAGCTCATGCTCCATGACATTAGGGAAGGCGAAATGAGACATCAGGACAAGGTGCAGTGAGATGAGCAGCTATGTTTTAAGGGTGCTTATCATAGTTTCACCTTTCTTCTTTTTAAGAAACTTACTTCCATTCAGGCAGTTTTGTTTGTGTAAGGGTTAAACTGTTAAATTGTAAAATCATTAGGACAATCCACTGTATCACAAGGTTTCATTATTTCCTGGACTTTTTTTAAACTTTGATAGTATTTCTGAACTTTAACCATGGTAAAAATCAGGAATTCAATTTTAACTTACAGTTTATTCTGGCACTTAAATGTATAATGTTATGAGTATAATGTTTCTAAATATGTGTCTTTATTTAGCTACTTTTATCAGAATAAAGAAGCCAAATCTCAGTATAATAATAGATTGGAATATTTAAGTAGAAAAAGAGAAATAAGCAGTTCACAGGGGTGAGATGTGGGGGAAGGGAGAGGGAAACTTGAGTATTGCCACCTCTTGGCTAAAATAAATACATTTCTTACCATAATTCTTTTTTACATAAAACTGATTTTGGAAGAAAAATATGTAGGAAAAAAGGACTATTAAAAGACTAATGAGGTATTTGAGAAATGAGCTCTGCAGGCAAAAGGCAGCCCATGGAAAGAATTCCCCATGACCTTAATTGTTGTTAGGATTATAATGAATAATTAGTTAGTTCTTAAGCAGTAATTACTCCAGAGTCACTTCCAGCAAGGGTCTGGCCCGAGCACCCAGTACAGTGGGCTCCCTGCCTGTTAGCAGTTGGACAGCACAGTTCCTCTGTGGTGGGAATGGAGAGGAGTTACCCTGGGAACTCTGGTGGGGGGATTTTAAATCATTTGCAAACCATTAAATGATCTGCACACTGGTAGAGCCAGGAGTCCCAGAGCAACTTTCTCACGCATTCCACGCTAGCCTCCCATGCATTCCACACTGTCCTTGTGTCCACACTGGGACCCTGCAGATCCTTGTAAGCACTGCAACCTGGTCCTGCAAGACACAGACCTGCTACCTTGGCAGCTGCTGCTCTTGCGACAACTGCCCCCAGTCATTCTGGGTGCCTGGTGGTAATTTTCCTGAGATCTTTGATTCTCCACCTTTGTTTCCTAAGCAAATGCCACTCTAATCTAATGGTTCTAAAGGTGTTGTCTGCAGAGTACCCACATCATGATCACCAGGGGGGGATTTGAAAATGCAGATTCCTGGGCCTATTGCATTGTATCCTCAACAGGACCTGGGAAAATGCACTTAATAGTCACCGTCCTTAATGAATGCAGATTCATTTTAATCATGCTGAAGTCTGGGAACCACTCTACTAATCACATGACTCCTTTACCTTTCTATCTCAGACTTTTCTCACTCCTGCTCTTTCTTCTCCAGCATCTCTTTTTCCATTGCTCACAAGAATTCCCAAAAAGAACAAGAGTGAGGCTCTAATTATCTCTGGTCCTCCCCCAAAAACCTCCTTTATGTTCCACATTACATCCTAAACTCTTTCCCATGAGCAGACTCAAGGGCTTTTTAAATTCCACCCTTCCCTATCCCACTTTAAAAACAAATACTTGCATCTTTTAAATAATCATCCTTCTGTCTCATTGGCCTCTCTTCTAGACCCTTGGCATGATGACAGTTGTTGTACAAGCCCAGGCTTTTCCTTTGCTTTTAGGAGGCTGGATCCCCAGAATCAGCCAACACAGCTTTCTATCAGGAGACAGTGCCTGCTACTTACACCTTCTCACCCCTCACCACTGCCACACCACCTTCAGGCAGGGCCTCAGCTCTCTCTGGACCATTCCAGGGTTTATCCCCAAAGGAAGAACAGGCTAGGACCTGTGTTAGGACCAGGAAACAAGAACACTGAACATGTGATTGTACCAACCTGATATCAATGCCCATATGTGGTCCTATCTGCAGTTACTCATGGACCACAGAAAGTATAAGAAAGTTCTATTGCTGACAGTGAGAGTCATGCCCTTCTGGACTCTTAGAGACAGCCCATGTGGGACGGACAGAGGCCTTCTCAGTACTGAGTCCCCAGAGAAGCTTTTATCTATACAGTCACCAAGACAGGGGACAGCCTGGCTGGCTGCATCTTCTCAACCCTCCTCAAGCCCTTTGGGTGACAAGGGCAATAGAAGTTCAAAGGATGGTCATCAATTTAAAAAAAAATCTTTCCGCCTACACATGAATCATGAAGTTTAAGATTAGGATTGTTCCCACTTTTCCCTTTGTTCCCAGGACTAAGGCTCCACTAGCTCTTCGAAACGGAGTTGGAGGGAAGAGCCATCTGCGTTTTGGCACATAAGACAGCCTTCGGTGCATTCCATTTTGTTTCTGGAATTGTGATACCCACCACCCCAGAGAAAGATTTTTTTCCTTTATGGAATAGATTCCTTTCTATTTTTCATAGCAGTCCCATGAGATAAAAAGAAGAAGAAGACTGTCAAGAAGGTTGAGGGCCTGAAATTTGACCTCACATTCTATTCGGGACCAGATGAATTATGTAGGAGAGATTTTCCAGTGTGCTGTCTCTGACCCAAGTAGCAAATGAATATCCTCCTCTCTTGCCCCCATTGCTTAAGCAAAAAACAGCTGCATGCAGCATCTGGAAGAGTAGTTCCAACCTTGTTTTATCCTATTTGATTCCCACTGGCTTTTATGTTTTTCATAAATGATTGAAGAAAAGTTCTCAGTTGGAAATAGCAATAAAATCTTCCATAAATTCTTGGTTAGCACGAGCTTCAGGCAGCTCACTGGATTCCCCCTCTGCAGTCCCAAGGTCTGTGGAGGCTGGCTGCCTGAGATGAGAAGAGAGGCTGGATCCTGTTGAAGACAAAGCTCCACAACCAGGGTCTTCTCTCGGCCCCCCCTTGGCAACCCAGATGTGTGGTTTCTCTTTTGAGCCATAGTCCCTGTTATTGTGCCTCTAAAGTCCTTGTCTTCATTTATCAAATAAGGAGTTATAGCACCTCTCTCTAAACATGCAAGACAGGGCCAAGCACATAGTACAGACTCATTTTTAGGTGGCAATGAAACAATTATTGCTTAAGAACTATTATTAATCATTCACTTAAGATGATGAAAATTATGAACATTCATTGAGAGACTGCGATAAGCATTTTACCTATTTGTGTTGTGTAGTCTTCAAACCAGCCCTGTGAGATAGCTGTTACAATTCCATCCCATGGAACAAAAAAATTAAAGCTTTGCAAATTTAAGTATTGGATCCAGGACTCTCTGCTCACAAATGGTGAAGTGGGGGCTGTGCTCAGCAGGACCTGTGCTCTGTCCCACTTTGGACAACATCCAGTTTTGAGAGCCTGTTGTGCTGCCTGGACACTGGAGAGACAAGACAGGGAAGGGTTCAGTTTGCACAGACAGCACGCGCCCCTCCCAGCACTCCCCAATCCTCAAACAGTTGGTGATAAGGTCATTGGGGGAGTATAATGAGAGAGCCACGCTCAGCTGCCTGTCACCCCCTTTGAAGACAGTTTCCCGGTACTGTGCGTATGTGAAGCAGACCTGCCTGCATCCTCTCCCTGCACCTGGTGCTGCAATACTCCCAGCTCCATTTACATGCATTGTTAAAGCAAGACATCTACCCAGGCCAGCTGCCTATCAAATTGTCTTGGGAAATTCATGTCTTACTTGAGCATGAACCTTCTGAGAAAGTCTGACTGGAGGATTACTGCTCTCAAGAGCCCAATGTCGGAAAACTAGACAGAAAGGAAACCAACACTCAATGAGCTTTAACAAAAACTGAGAAAAATCAACCCAGCGTTGACTTAGACTCTACCCAGCCTCCAGCTCACTCTGCTTTCAGGCAGCAAGAGCTGTTCCATCTTCAAAGAGTGAGCAAGAGTTTGGGTCTTCTAACCTGCTCCTTCCTATCACATCCCCAGGGTCAGATTTGCTGATAATTTGACTCCAACTAATAATTACATAAGGGAATTTTGCAAATTTATAATTTCCAAAGGGCACATCAGCCAATATTCTATAAATTTCTTAACTCCATTTCTTTCATTAAGGAGCTATTTTTGTTCCCAAGTGGGTCATTAGCTTTTCCCCCACTTTGATTAATTTAATTCATATTGTCGACTGCCTCCGACGGTTGTGTGAACTGATAGGAAACTTGAAGCTCTTGCTTTCATCGGTCTTTCACCAGCAGAAATCCTGTCAATTCCAATAGTGTTTAAAGACTTTCAATTTGTTTTCAAATTTTCCAATGAAGGGTGTTTTGCATTTCCCATAGGATAGTCTTAACTTCATCACAAAACTTAGAGCCAAATTTTATCTAGTTGAAGCTCTTTTAATAACCCAGTGCCTTGGTCCTAACCGAACCAAACTGCAGTTTATCTATGCCAAATATTTTTCTTCCCTTCTCTTTCCTGCTATTGTTTTCTTTTTGGCCAAGTTGAACAGCCTACCTCATGCCCTGGCTGGTGTGGCTCAGTGAGTGGAGTGCAGGCCTGCAAATCAAAGGCTTGCTGGTTCGATTCCCAGTCAGGGCACAGGCCTGGGTTTTGGGCCAGGTCCCCAGTTCGGAGAATGTGAGAGGCAACTGATCACTGTATCTCTCACACATTGATGTTTCTTTCCCATTCTTTCTCCCTCCCTTCCCCTTTCTCTAAAGGTAAATAAATAAAATCTTTTAAAAATATATCCCTAGATGTTTTAAAATAAAAATAAAAAGTTTACCTTCATTCTTCAGCAAAAGAGGCCATAGACTCAAGATAGACAATCATGCCATTAAAACTGTAAACTCAATATAAGTTCCTGGAAATAATGGAATGTCATCATTTTAGAACCTTTCCAACTAAACCCAAAGGTTCTGAGGGGTCTGCACAGGGAAGGATACATGAGAAGGTAAGATAGTTTTCTGTGTGGTTGATTAGAAAATGAATGCTATTTTCCAAAAAACAGAAATGGGGAACTGGATTGAAAAGATGTGTGTTGTGAAATGGTCTTTACACTAGGATTCCCACATTTCTTCCAAATGTTCCATGGCAAGTAAACCAGTGCCTCTCCTCTCCTGTCATGAAGCTGAGAGACACTGACAGACCCTGGAAGACAAAAACAAAATGTGCAAATTCTCCCTCCCTCTCCTGGACTACTTTCCCAATTGATTTTCGTGGGAAGATTAACAAGTGATGGATTTTGCCAAAGTCTACTGTAGTACGGATGACGTCTCATTCTTCTCTTGGACTAAGGAGATGGGGCAGTGGGCACTGACGGGGAGAAGAGAACCGGGCAGGGAGAGAGAACAGGGCAATGTCCATGAATGTGGATGCAATCAGACTCAGGGTGTGAGAGCTAATGAAAACATTGTTAGGCCCGGATATAAATATTTTGTTCCTTTCTGCCAGGCACCGTAGTGTACAACAGGAACCATGGTTTAGAAATTCATGGGCAAGTGTTATAAATTTGAGAACACACGTTGGACCACTTCCCATTCCAGTAAGCAGTCGCAGGTGTGGTTTTCATGAAACTGTATATTTAGGGAGGAATTGGTTGGGAGGGAGAAGAGAGAATTGCATGTTCTAAGCAAACTGTATTTTCATACACATTATGCATGTACCCACCACACACTTGTGCAAAGATGATTAAATATGTTCTGTGTTGGCAGTCTCTTACTGTGTTTCTCAGATGCAGGCATAGCAAATAGCTTCGCCTTGCATTCCAAACCCGATCACTGTGTAGTGGCTGTTTGAAGTGGTATGTTGAGAAGGATTCAGAGGTCATATCTGGGTTCATTCAACAGTTTTTAGCATGTACATCCCGTGTCCTCTCCACAATGTGGCGATGCTATATTTTATTACTTCCCGGGGTGGGGGATATATTCACATAGAGTCCTGCTGGAGTGGTGCAACCCAGCATCCCTGAGTGTGAGGCCCTGGGAACTGGAGAAGATTTAGGAAGAGTACAGTGACCAAAAGTATAGTGACAGCATGGCAGAGCTGCAGTGGGCGAGGGCAAGGTGTGGGTAGGTCGCGATGTTTGTGTCATGTATTTGTCATCCCTGGTGAAGAACCATCAGAAATATACTCACCTTGCCCTGGCTGGGTGGCTCCGTTGGTAGGAGTGTCATCCTATACACCATAAGGTTGCAGGTTCAATTCCTAGTTAGGGCACTACCTAGGCTGCAGGTTCCATCTCTAGTCAGGGCATATATGGGAGGCAACCAATAAGTGTTTCTCTCACATGTTAATGTTTCTCTCTCTGTCTCTCTCCTCCCTTTACCTCTCTCTAAAATCAATAAACATATCCTCAGATGAGGATTAAAAAGAGTTATTAGATAGTCTCTCTATTTTTTTTGCATGACTGAGTCATTTTAGGTGAGATGTTTAGTTGTGCAACAACTATGGAGCTATAAAGGCTGTTAGGATTCTTTTTCATTCATTCATTTAACATACATTTTGAGAACCGCGGACAGACTCAGACACATGCCTCAGGAAGCTCGGTGCTCCCTTATAGTCCAAGGCAATCACAAGTGTGTGCAGTGATTGCTGGGATGGAGAAAACAAGGGTGCTGGGCAGGCAAGAGGGAGGCACCTCCCCCTGACTTTAGTGTCAGGAAAGGCTTCTTAGAAGAGGCAACATCAACACCCATGTTTGAAGACCAATTTTTGACCTCCAGGGTTTATGTAGGATAAAAAGAAAACATGCAAAATGCCTTAAAAAATGTATCTGTCAAGTGTAATTTTCCTTTGAACCAATCATTTTATTTCTAGAATATTTCTTAAAGAACTGATCAAGCAAGTACACAGATACATAGGTACAAGAATGTTCATCAGTGCTCCATTTATAATAGAAGGCAGCAGGAGAAAGAGGAAGAAGAAAGAGGAAAAAAACAACATGGATAATTAACAATAAGGGATTGGATACCCAAGTCAGGGTGCTTTCAGATGATGAGGTATAAACACAGCCATTAAAAGTAGTTTTGTAGCATTGCTTTTTGATATGTGAAAATGTTGTCAATAGGTTCCTGAAATGAAGAAAAAAAATCAGACTGCAGAAAAGTATACCTCTGTCTAGAGGTGTGCAACCCATGGGTCAAAAGACTGTCCCTGAACCAACCATCACTTGGGAATGTGTTAAAACCCTGAATCTCAGGCCCCACCCAGACCTATTGAATGAACATCTGCATTTTGACAGGAGCCCTGAATGCCCTGAACGCACATGATCACTTGACAAGTCCTGCCCTGGACTATAGACGGCTATGGTCGACAGTGAAGTTTCACTCTTCTGTATTCTGAGATTATAACCCTGCTTTTATGGGGTTTAGTTGGCCACTTTGCTGCTATTTCAGTGGCCTTAGTTGGTAAAATAAACAGTTGGTATGGTAATCCTATGTATTGCTTTGAAATTTTACAAGGAAATCTGGGAATCATGATAAATGCTAAAAGACCCTGCTTTGAAGTACCATTTGTGTGGCTGTGTGGTTTGGGGGGATGTAAATGGCACATAAACAATAGTTCCCCCTGGGAAATGGGGTGATAGACACTTTCAGCATTTTCTTTTTTCTGAGTTGTCCATGTTTTCTGAACTTATAATTAAAAATACAGATTGGTGGGAAAAGCTGGAGGAGCCTACAAAAGGCACGTGTTTGGTCCAGTAGCTTAGGGGAACCTGATGCACTGATACTGCACATGGACTGTAAACCCAGTCAACCTGGGTTCTAATCTCAGTGCCACCACTTATGGGCACGGAAACCTGGCCCAGGTAATGCATTGCCCTTGTGTCTCACATTCCTTATCTATAAGGTGGGTTATGATAATAATAGTACCTAATTCTAGGGTAGTTCTGAGGAGTGCATTAGCATATGTATTATTTTACCAGGGCTGCTGAAACAAATTACCACAAACTTGGTGATTTAAAACAAAAGAAATTGATTCTTTCACAATTCTAGACACCACACGTCCATAATCAAAGAGTCAGCAGGGTTTTCTTCTGTCTAAAGTGTCTCACACGGGTGTTCAACTTGCGTCCCATGGACCCCATGCAGCCCAAGATGGCTATGAATGCAGCCCAACACAAAACTTTTACTTAAAACCTTTTTTTAGTTCATAAGTTTTCATTAGTGTTTGTATATTTAATGTGTGGCCCAAGACAACTCTTCTTCTTCCAGTGTGGCCCAGAGATGCCAAAAGGCTGGACACCCCTGGGAGGAAAATATATCTTCGCCTCGTCCAGCTTCTCACGGCTCCAGGTGCTCTCTGGCTTGCGGCTGCATCACTCCGATAGCTGCCTCTGTCTCCAGTGCCTTCTCTCCTCTCTCTGTGTCTTCTGTCTCTTACACAGGAACCTGTCATTGATTTAGGGCATCCCTGGGTAATCCAGGATGATTCCATCTCAAGATCCTTAACTTAACGACACCTGCAAAGACCATCTTTCCAAAAAAGCACTGGAGGTTAAGACATGGAGCTATCTTAGGCCACAGCTCAACCCTCTACAGCATATAGAATTCAACTTAAAATAACACATGAAACATAACAAGTATAGTTTTTGTCTCATGTCAGTTCTCTGGAAAGCTTCTGTTCCAGAATTTTCTCTAAAGGTTCTTGCTTGGGAAGAAGCCTCTTCCTTTCCAATTTCCAACTCAAGTGAATTATTAATTTTACTAAAATTTGCCCTCTCAAAATCATTGTTAATAAAAGGCTCGGCATTTCTGTTCTCTGTGATTACTACTGAAAATGGGAAGAGAGTTTGAGGAAAGCAGCAGAAATCCTAACAGGAATTCTCTGTAGATTAAAGACTAAGTAAAGTGAGCCCACAGAGTCTTTTCAATGTACAAAATTCCATTTATTGTTTCTTTCTCCCAGCAGTGATCTTACATTCATCTAACAAATAACTATTCCCCAGAGGGCAAAGGAGAGACTATTCACCTCAGGCAGGACAGTTTGTCTTGCAGGGCAGCCTATCAGAAGGGGATGCTCCAAAGAGCACAAGGAAGGAGCTTTTGAGAAGTGGCCGCATGTCCTGGGCTGGTCAACCAGACCTGCTGGTGACCTTCTAGCACTGGTTCTTCAAACTTGCTCAAGCAGATTATTATCAACACCACCAAATACCCACTGTGACTTCAAAAAGCTGAAATAACAATAGTTTCTTGTAACCATTTTAAGTCCTCAGATAGCAGTTGGCTTGCAGTAGGAGCACAGCATGTTTTGTTGAATGAATGAATGGATGAATGAATGAATGAATGAATGAATGTGGTTGTGACTTCAGGAGGCTCAAACTTTAGAATTCAAGGAGTAAATTTCACCAAACAAGTTATGTGCATTCTTCAAATATATGTCCCTCCCCATCCCCCCAAATGGGAAACTAAACTGCTGGGAAGCTGCAGCCTTTTCTCTATCTGCCCTGTGATGCACTTGCAGAGGCAAGACTGAGGAGAGGATCCTACCAAAGCAGTTTCTTGAGTGTACGTGTGAGGTGTCCAACCACCAACCAGCTGCCTCCCCCACCTGTGGGTCCTCCTCCTTCCAAGGAAGTCAGTATAACCTCCACCAGGCACCCCATGTATTTGAATAATGGTATAGGAGAATCGCAGACAGACTCCTTTCCTAAATCTTCCCAGGCAGATTCCAGTTTCAGAATTGTAAGTCCAAGCTACGAATTCCCTGTTTGCAGAATGCTGCAAACTTTTCTTTGCACGTATTCAGGAATGCATTTGTGGTTCTCACTGGCTGGCTCTGGCGCCGTGCAGGAGAAGCAAACCTGCTCAGACACCCATTTCAGTACCTCTTCAAACCCAGCTCCCTAACACTTAGCCCATAAAATGGTCGTCTCTGCATGCACACACAGGGAGGTGAAGCTGTCATTTGGTTATTTCAGGCTGAAAATAATTATAGGCTTCTGAAAAATTCAGACAAGGCCAAAACTAAAGTTATTTGGATGAGGAAAAAACTGCTTCAGTTCTTCTTTCAATCTGTAGTCATCTATGAGTGCCTGTCCAAATGATATCTGGCTGTTAGTTCTATCTTTCCCTGGTGGACTCCACCGGAGTTAAACTCATTCACAATGAAGCCATTTCAAAAGCAGCTATAAATAGAGACTTTCAAATAATTAGAACCAAAAGTAACTACAAAAGTTTCACAGCTCTACTGTGGAATGGTATATTTGGCTAATGTTTTTACATCAATGATAGTAGTGGTATTTTTATTTCAGGCTACAGGCAGCCTTTGTAAGAATGTGAAAATCAATACAAAAGGTTTGTCGGGGGTGACATGTTTGTTAATGTTTTATTGATTATGCTATTGGTTGTAAATTTTCTAACTTAATAAAGCTCAAGATTTTTTGCAGTAAAAGACAGAGGTTATTTAATTAACTGGCCACTTAATGCAAGCTGTGAACATGATACATTGTGACTGCTTCAAAGTGACACCCAATTTATCACTCTCCAAACCGGCATGATGTCACACTCCCAAGCACACGCACAAATATATCACTGAAAGAATTAGGCAAAGGAAGACTGACGTAAGAAGGAAAACCATCAACATATATACTTAATACTAAAAGATTCTGGCAATGTGCACGTAATACTAAAAGAAAGGCTGAACATGCATATTGATGTTTTCTTGATAAAAGGAAATTAGGATTACATTGTTAAAAAAGCTAAGCCAAAATACAAATGCCCCTAATTCAAGCAATATTGTGAAAACAATAGATGATAATCCACTTTTTGTACCCAGAGTGGAAACACTATGACTTCACACAGTGATCTTGTGAAATCACACTGATATATTTAACATATTTAAGAAATCGGGTAAATATAATCCAGCAATCATTAATTTTACTCTTTCCAAAACAGTTCGGCCCATCCTATGCAGACTGTGTACCATCGCCCCTCAGTCTCTGTGAGGGACCTGCTCCAGGAACACCTCTTCCTATACCAAAATCTGAGGCTGCATCAGTTCCTTCCAGAAAGTCGTGTACTAGTTGCATCCTCCCATATGCAGTTCTTTAAATCATCTCTAGATTAGTTATAATACCTAATACAATGTAAAGGCTATGTCTGTAGTTGTTATACTGTATTATTTAAGAAATAAGAACAAGAAAAAAAGGTCTGTACATGTTTAGTACAGACTCAATGATCACTGGCCTAACTACACACGAGCAAAAACGTTACCGTAACTTTTTTCCCAAATATTTTCTCTCTGCGGTTGGGTGAGGCCGAGGAAACAGAGGGCTGACTGTACTCACTGTACTAAGCTCCGTACTAGAAGGGCTTTTTGCTCTTCACTATCACAGGAGTTCTCAGTACCTTCAGATGTAGGCCGCCAAAGCACAAAGTTGTTAAACTTAAAAGCGTTTACAGATAAACCATTAGTAACACAAGCTTGCCTCCCTTCAAATAAATATAAATCCACTAGCAAGGGAAATGTAGATCACGTAGCTTGATTTCCCTTGCGCATGCGTGCATGCATGTGTTTCCTTCTGTAAGCTCTGACATGCAACATTGTATCCTTGCAACATTCCTAGGATTATACTGTGGTATTCAACCTGTTAAGGGGTGGTTCCTAGTTTCCTCAAGATGAAACTCTGTTTCATCTGCCAAGATATGACATTACCCTTAAAGCCACAAAAACACAGTGCCGCTGGTAACATCACTTGTAGCTAAATTGGCATTCATTTTTTAAAAATCTTCCTACAAACCTCTTTCCTCAGGAAATGATTTAAGTAACTGTTTTGTAGTCACAAAACCTCTTGAATCATCAACTCTTCCAAGAAATTTTACAGATTCTCATGGAACCCGTTCAATAAGGCACTTTATTCTGTAGAAAAATGGAAGAGGGGAAGAATTGCCATTCTGAGAACTCATTTCCCCAATTACCATCAATGGGCTTCTCTCTCCCTGCCAGGTTAATAGCCAGCCTGTTCTATCGCCCGCCATATAAAAAACCTCTGTATCTTGTAATTACCTTTTCTCTCTCTTTCTTTTCCTCTTCTTTTGGAATTACTTTTAACGTGTCTTTTCAAGCCTTTTCAAACTTTCTGATGGAAACCTCATGTGAGTGTTTCAAAATTTCCTTCCATTGTAAATCTCACATAAGCTCTTCCAAATTCTCAACAGTAATTCCCAATTAATAAAATTTCACTGGGGCATGAGTTCTTTTCCTTTCCACTAATTTAAAAGCCTCCCACAGTGGCTTCTTAAAATATTTGAGAAACAATTTTAGAATGAAAACAATTCTACAAATATATTGCCATGAAACTGGATTTTCTTTGGGCCTAACCTGGTCTTGGTTATAAGTTAATACTTCCCTGAAAAAAGGCATTTTTTTCTTCTATTCTCTTCTTTTTTTATCCGGCTTTGTACCTTTTTATATTAATTTTTAAAAACACTAAAACTTAAACATTTTAGAAATTCTCATAGATGAGATAAAACTATATAAACATTAAAAGAACAAAATTAGAAACACAAGATTATAGTTGTCCTTTTCTAGGTTAGCAGAAGAGAGGTGTACTATACTAGGGATGCTAACATAATAAAAGCCATTGTCAAGGTCCTAGTTTTACAATGACTGAGAGTTCAGCACACTTACTCAGTAAACATGAATGAATGAATGAGTGAATGAAGACATACATGGAACCAATATTGAACGTGAGTCATAAACCAAGATTATGATTAATCCAAATCTGTGCATTTGAGGCCATAGAGAAACAAAATGAAGGAAAAAAAAGCATAGGCAAGGTTTTCATTTGTAGATACTAACAAATTATACTCCAAAACAGCTGTACAACCATACAAAATGCCTGGTGTTCATTCACCACTTGCCTTTAAATTCACCACGTTAAATCTGATCTTCTAGTTTTGATCTCAATGTCCCTAACTGAGAATGATTGGAGCATTTTTTATAAGCTTACTGTCTATTTTCATTTTCTTTTCTGTGAATTGATATGCATTTGAACCACTTTTCTACACTTGGGGAAACTGAGGTTTCATGAACTTGAGAAGACTTCAGCTTCTAGGATTGCTAGAATTTGTTACAGCTGCTCTCAGACATGGGAACTAAGCCATGAAAAGTTGTGATCTCTGAGAGAAAGATCAATGAAGTGAGCCCTGCAACAGAAATTGATTTGTAGATGTCAACAACCTAAATATTCTAGATACCAATCTGTTGTCTGCTTTACATATGCAAATATAGTCCTCTAGTCTAAAGGTTGTGTCTTACAAGAAAAAAGTTTTAACTTTGATATTGTTAAATTTGTGTATGTTGACTTGTGTAGTTGGGCTATCTGTATCTCTTTCAGGTGGCCTCCCCTACCCACAAAGTTATAAACAAAGTCTCCTGTATTTCTTCATATAATATTTGAAATTATGTCCATATTACATTCTGAATATAGTTTTGTAACTGGCGTGAATATAAGAAGTTACTTTTCACTACGTGGAAAGCCAGTGCTCTTGCTACTGTCTCTTTAAAATCTGTGGACAGTTGTAGTTCTTGCAGGGCACTTGAAGTCACAGAGTTTCAGAGCTACAAAGACCTGAAGAACATCCTATTTAATCTCCAGTGTTTCAGATAGGAACTTGGGGTCTGGCAAGATTCAATGGTCTGCCACTGCCACCCAGTTGGGTCGGCAGAATCAGAAATCAACCCCAGGCTCCTGTCCCCCCACTCTATTTCTCCCCTGCCCCATAATGCCTCTTCCAAAGCCTGTCATCGAATATCACCTAAACGTGCTTTGTGTATCCCGTTCACACTTACACTAGTCTAAATTACCATTCCCATCTATATCCATGCACTGAGGGAGTGTGTGTGCATATACCAGTGTGAGTGCATGAGTGTGTGTTTAGTACAAAAATTCTTTGTATTACACTATTTCACTTAAATTTTCATAATGAGATCCCGGCCCCCTCACTGAAAATGAGAAACTAAATTTAATTCAAATAGAATAACTTGCAGTAGTAATCTGTTTCAAATAGAATAAGAATATAATTCAAGAAACAGTATGCCTTTTTAAACTGATCGAGGTAATCACTCCACCAAATTAGCAAAGAGCAGGAGGTTTTGGTACCCTTGGCTGGGGGAATGAACCATAGATCATCCATCTCAGCAGCCAGCTTGGTACATATTGAACAGACAAACGTATGGCATTTGGGCAAAGTCCCCTCTAATTCCAGTGAAATCTATACTACCCCAAATATGGAATTTAGGCTTTCTTACATTGCTGCATGAAAGCAGAATGCTCAATTTAAATCTTCAACTTAAAAGTTTTTCTGAGTTTCCCTGATCAGAAATTAAAATGTAAGGTTGAGGCTGCTCTCCCTGCCTGTTTCCATACTATTAGCAGGAGACAGAATATCCAAATTTAACAGGAGACCCTGAGGAATGAAAAAGAGATGAGTTAATCTGAGTGTAAAGCTGTGAACAGGAGAAAGTGCGAAGGAGATGAGGAGAAATTGTGTGAAACTAAGCCCACCCCAACAGACACCAGGATACAAGGTTTCTGGAACTAATCTAGGTGTTTGGACTTGTATCGTTAACAAAGTAACAGAAACTCCAATAAATAATGGCTTAAAAAAGTGGGGGATGAGGGGATTTTGTCTTACACAGGTAAGTCTGGAGATAAGCAGTCAAAGCTGGTGTAGCTGATCAACCATGTTCTTTTTACCTTTCTTCTTTGCCATTTCTGGAATGGTGGTTTACAACCTCATAGTCACAATATGGCTGCTGATACTCCAGGTATCACATACAGAAAGAATAAGAAAGTAGTGGTGCCAGTTGCATCAGTTTCTCTCATAGAAGCTTTCCTAGAAACCCCCCAACAGACAGAATTTGGCTTATTTTATTGGCTCAAACTGCATCACATGACCATCTCTAGATAATGAGAAGCTGGGAAACAAAGTACAGACATTTCATTTCTCCAACTGCTGGGGTACCGACAGCAAATGGAGGTTGAAAGTGGGTGACCCCTGTGTCTGCCCCAGATTCACGATACACAGATCTGAGATCTAAATAATTCCTGGCTCATGGTCTCTTCTAGAAGTTACTGCACCACCACTTTCCCATTGCTTGGATCCAAATTTGAGGAAAAGGGGTACATGTCTCTAAGACCCATAGTTTCAGAGGGTGCTGAAGGAGGCCAAAATACATGCACTCCCTACAAGAGAGAATGGAGGTCTTGGGTTAGATTCACCCATATTCTCAGTGACCACAGATACATAGCCTTGGAAAATTTCATTATCCTCCTTAAGACTTATACTTTCACCCTGGCTGGCGTAGCTCAGCGGATTGAGCATGGGCTGTGAACCAAAGTGTCACAGGTTTGATTCCCAGTCTGGGTACATGCCTGGGTTGCAGGCCATGACCCCCAGCAACCGCACATTGATGTTTCTCTCTCTCTCTCTCTCTCTCCCTCCCTTCCCTCTCTAAAAATAAATAAATAAAATCTTAAAAAAAAAGACTTATACTTTCATCTGTAAAATGTGAGTAATTATTCCTATGTTGCAATTTTGTGATGAGATTTCTTTGAAATCTTGCAAAGGATGAATTATCCTTTGATAATTATCCAAAGAATGAAGAGCAAGAGCTTTGCTGTCAGACAGGTTTAAAATGAACTTGGACACCTACTAGCTGGGTGATTTTGGATGAATAAGTCAACTTCTAAAGACCTCACTTTTTTCAACTATAAAAGGGAGTAATGATATTTATGTTGTTTTGTAGGGCTGTTGTGAGGAATTATTTTAAAAAAAGTCTTATATAGCATTTAAAACAGTGCTTGGCATATGGTACACACTCAGTAAATACCAGTCATTCCTATTTTTGTGTATATATACCTAGCATGAATGTGAGATGTGATAGATGATCAATAATAATGTTTCCCTTTCTCATGTCAGAAGATTTTTGTGCAGACTAAACAGGTAAGAATTATGAATCTGCTGGGTGCGTTCTAAGGAGTTACTGAAATGAGATGAGTAATTCTGACCATGGCAAAGGGAGGGGCGAATGAGGGGGAAGGCACTGGGGGCAGCCAGCACCCCACTGGGTCAACTGGACCAGTCCAGCACATTAGTCCTGCAGAGATAAAAATCAAACATTCAAACAGAGGGGAGAGGAGAGGGAATTTCAGGGGAGAAGGGGAAGGGTTTACAGGAACGAGTATACAGGACACATGGACAAAAACTAGGGGCGGGTGGAAATGGGAGGGAGGAGGGGAGGGCTGGGTGGGTGGGTTGGGATGGGAGTAAAAGATAGAAAATTGTACAGCAACGACAATTAAAATAAAATTAAAAAAATAAAATGATGAAAGATTTTTTAAAAAATCAAACATTCAAAGCTCCCAAACCCTATGGCTTTCTAGTAGATGAAAGGCATCATCCTTCAGTGGGCTGGTCAAGGAAGAAACAAAGTCTTCTCCGGGGAGCAGAGCCAGCCCCTGCTGCAGACCCCACCTGACGGGGCGGGCTCCCAGCCAGGAGGGCCAGGGAAAGGGGACTCAGTGCCACTTCTGTGAGACCGGGTCGGGTCCTGTGTGGCACAAGAGTGGAAATGGAAACCTAAGTGTTCTGTCCCATGGGGTGCTGGACCTGCCCCTGAGCCTAGAGAAAGCCCTGTCCTGTTGCTGTGTGCAGTAGCAGCATTTGCCTCAGGAGGTGAACACTCTCCGGACTCCCCAGGACTGATGATACATCAGCAGGGACTAAGGGAGGGCATGCGGTTTCTTTTGCATTTGGAAGGCACCTGCTGTGAGAAAGAAAAGAAGAAATATTTCTCTCCTGTCCTGGATTTTCCATACTTCATCAACACATAGCCCCCAGGGCATGCTCTGGCCCTACAGAGGTTGGGAAGGTAGCTTAATCCTATATTACAAAATGGAGCAGCTCTTGCCAGAGAACTTGCTGGAAGCTGCCCAGACAGAAAAGCAGAAGAACAGGTGCTCAGGACTTCCTGAGTGTTCAGTAGTTGGAGCCTCATTATTACGCTAAACTCTTCCACAAAGCAGCTGTTCTTGGACATGATTTGGAACTCACAACTTCTTCTGGCTACCTGCTTATTATGCATGGCACTCACAGGCAGAATAACCCATGTCAAGACTAATTATTAATAATAATGGGAGTACATCGAATGCTGATTTTGTGCTAGGCACTCACTTTGCTTAGCATTTTGTCTGCATTAACTGCTTTATTCTTCATAAGCATCCTTGAGGGAGGTACTATTTTAACCTTCATTTTAAGAATGAGGAAACTAAAACCTAGAGAGGCAAACTAACTGCCCTACACCGCAGAGCTACCAAGTGGCAGAAACAATGCAGGTGTCCAAGCTTTTGTGCTTCATTACTATGTGATGCCACCTCCCTGAGAAGGCTGCACACATACTTGGAGCATAAGATTCTGAATCTGAGGGTCAGCAGCATCCACAGTACCAGAAGGGTATTTACTCAGTATTCAGGAAGCCAATAATAGGGATCAATTAACAAAGATGCAAATGGTAAGAAAAATGAAATTTGCTATGTGAATTTATATAGTATGGAATCTAAGCAATTTAGAATAGAGTCTGATATTCTTCCTCTGGTCATCTTAGAGATGTGAATAATCCAGTGTCATATGCAATCTTTGTCTCAGGTAAAGTCACCTGCCTGGAACGTCTCAAGTCTCATCCAAACAAGCCTAATCTTCACTTCATCCCCTTTACTGAGCACTTCAGCGTTGACTCAATATCAATTGATTTCTCCAGGAATCTGCTTCCTTCCCTTGTGCATCACCAAGTGTCACCTTCAACATCTGACAGCTCCCTGCCTGGGAAATCTGACCCCCTGGGTTGGTCTTCTGCCTCTGGGTGTGTTTTTCAGGATACTGTGGCAATGCAGGACACAGTGGGTGTGCAGGCTTCCTTGTGAGAGCTGGAAATGTAGGGGCCCTCTCTTGGGAAGATCTGTGAATGCCATAGCAATGGCAGTTCCCATATGGCACCATTAAATGCCCCTTTGACAGTCACAACAGAAGGACACAGATGTGGAATTGTTTAGTGCATTACATTACATCATATAGGCCTGAACACACCCTGGCTAGTTTCCCTTAAGTCTCTGCTCTGGGTGTCTCAAACCAACTCAGATGAACATAGACACACCCCAGCCTTGCTCTCTGTTACCCAGGAGTGTTACCAGTCAACGGGTAATTTTTAGAGACTTTGTCAATCTGACAGGCTCAATTGGTCTTTGTTTTCGGTCTCTGAAATTCATCTCTTAAAGTCAATGTTTTCTGCTGTAGCCAGCCCAAGTTTGCATTTCCATCACTCTTGCTGTCTGTGTCTAATTGGTACCGTACAAATCTAAGCAAGCTTCCATCTGAAGATGGAGCTGCCTCTGCTGGGTGAACCTCCAGTTGCAAACCCCACACTGAAATTCTGCTGCTTGTTCTACGCATAGACTTCCATGGTTTTGTATGAATAAAAAGGTTTCTTCCCTGGCTGAGTGCTGCCTGAAAGGCTTCCTCTCCTCCACTGCCCGGTGTTCATGCTCTGCGGTGGTTTCGGTCTCTCCTGTAAATGAAAAATCTTTCCTTAGTGATGGACCAACTCTGACTGAGCTGCTACAGAGCTACTTAACCAACCACACAACCAGAGGGAAGATATAGGCAGTCAGTTTCCAAGTGCTGTTGTAGCAAATTACCACAAACTCAGTGGCTTAAAATAACATATTGAGGGTAAATTTATTATTTTATACTTCAGTAAGTCAGTAGTCTAAAATGGGTCAGCAGAGCTTGCCTTCTGACAAGGAAGCTCTGCCAAATCTGTTTTCTTGCCTTTTCTACCTTCCAGAAGCCACTTGTATTCTATGGCTCATGGATGCCTTTCTCTACATCCAGAGCCAGCAGGACTGCATCTGCAAATTTCTCTCTCTAACCCTGACACTTATGGCTTCCTTTTATAAGGACCCTCAAGATTACACTGGGTAATCTCCCCAAGTCAATATCCTTAACTTAATCACATCTGCAAAGTCTTTTGGCTACATAAGGAAACACATCCACGGGTTCTAGGGATTAGCATGTGGACGTGTCGGAGGGTAGGGAAGAGGGAGCATTATTGTGCTTGCTACACTGGAAAAGAAGACAAGATGATCAAACTGAAAAGCACTTAATAGACAGGAGTAGATTAATTAACAGCAGATCCTTAGGCCATGAGGACTTACATGCAGGCCCAGGAGATGGACTTGAAAGATCAACTACCACCCTCATTTGCAGAAGAGGCAACTGAGGCTTGACGCACACACACAGCTGCTTGGTGATCTGACAGGGCCTAGAATCCAACCTTTGACCCCCAGACCAGTGCTCTCCACAAAACAGTTGAACCCTCCCAGTCCCGTTTTCTCCTCCCTCTTTTCAAAAGAAATGTGTTGCCAGATGCAGCCTCTCAGTTTCCTGGATGCTTCTAGGACAGCAGGCTTCTCTTGAAGCTGAGGACCCCTTCCTGCCGGCCTTTCTGTCCCGTGCTCCGTAAGCATTATGCACTGTGCAGTCATATTCTTTGAAGATTCTTTTCTTTCATCTCTGCTTAAAATAGCACCTGCCTCAGACACTTCAGAGTGAAGACCCAAAGGGATGGGTAAATTTATCACCTGGTGAACCGACCTACATTCTGCTTAATTGTTTTTGGCCTGACCATTACCCCAGGCATCAGAGTCAAAAGGAAGAAAAGAGACGTTAGACCACAATGTGGAGAGATTTTATGGCTCTGGTTGATCCTGAAACCGAATAATTGTCAGGAAGAAGTTTAAAGATAAAAGGTTCTTAGCATAGAGTTAATTTTACAAAATACCCACTTTTGCTGGTGTTTTGGGAGGAAAAGATTATAAAAATGATGATATGCATTTCTCAAAGGAAGATCATCTGATCCACTTCAACTGCTCTTTTAGTGAGTATTGGGTCAGATTTCAATTATTACAAAAAGATTAAATTGGATGTCTTATCTTTTTTTAATATGAGCGTTTTTATTTGAGCAAAATCTATCAATGTCTGTCTAATGTACAAAATGCTTCATCTTATCAGATGAACCTTAAGAAACAAAGTTTTTTGTGAAACCTGAACTGAAGGTGTAAACAGATATTTTAGGTGTTTCTAAGGTCACCATCAAAGGTGTATTATCTCCCTATTTCTTTCTAACACTTCAGTTGTAAATTCTTTTGGAGAGCTTCAAAAAGACATTTGTGTCCTTCTAGTCTGATCAATGAGTACATTTGGCAGCTGCTGAGTTTCATTTGCTCACGTGTTTCCGGTGGAGTGTACATTGCATGGCTCGTTTAGTATAATTTGTTGTTTATGCTTCAGCATTCATGTATCTGCCTAGATGTGCAAAGAGGGTCTGGGTGGACAACTGTTTCTGTTTATCTTTTTTTTATTTTCAAATCACCATGAGTTTTCTGCATCTTGCAAAATGTAATCAGCAGTGATAGAGTTTATGCATTTCGGCAGTGGAATCACACTTCTTCAAATCTCTCCAAGCAGTTCCCAGACCTCAAATGACAATAATAAAAATAAGATAGGTAAACTTCAGCATATGAATTCCATTTCAAAAGAGGATTCCATTGAATAAAATAATTTTTTGTCCCAGTTGCAGAAACCAAAGAAAGGAAATTTTGTTATTCTGACACCGGCATGGTTTACAGATAGATGGTCCCTTTGTACTTTCCAGGTCCCACAGATCACTCAGATTAAACCTGAACTCAACATCACTCACCCAATGCAATCTCCTCTCCCTGCTCCCCGTCTTGGCAGTCAGCGCCACCATTCACCCAGCTGTGTGGCCCCATATCCAACCACCATAGCCAGTCAGCAGCCTTGTCGGTTTGTATCTTCTAAATGTCTCTTAAACTCCTCCGAGCCACCGTGCCTGTGCTCTCACGGCCGAGACACATCATGACGTCAGTGGGTCCTGGGCACTTTGCCTTCGTGGAACCGTTCCACCAAGAAACAGCTATTTAAATTACATTTTATGGTTTTGTTGTTATAAAGACAAATATAATCCAAGCTTGATTCATTATATGTCCATCATTATTACATTTATTTTAAAATTCTGATTTTAGATAGACTAAAATTAAACATTTTTGCAGATCCCTGAAATGTGCTGTGGGCCCCGGTCACCGTGCCCTGCTGTGCCGTGTGGCGCAGGTAGAACCACTCCTGGCCCTGGCCCACACCTGGACTGCTCGGATTGCCCGTCAATAACCCCTCGGGGTAATTCAATCCCCAGCTGAGGCCAGAGGGCCTAAACACTCCCTCTGCTCACATGCCGCATCATGTGTCAGTCAACAGTGGTCCACATATGAAAATAGTACTATAAAAATTGCAGTGGAGCTGAATATTTTCCATCACCTATTGATGGAGTAGCCACTGTAACATCAAGTGCAATGCATTGTTCACGTGTTGGTGGTGGCGCTGGTGTAAGCAAACCTGCTGCACCGCCAGTCATATACAAGTATAGCACATAGAATTACAACAGCAGGGTAGCCCATACAGGTGTGTGGAAGTGCTCTATGATGTTCTCACAATGACGAAATCGCCTGATGATGTGTTTCTCAGAACATATCCTCATTGTTATTTGGTCCCTGATCATATTTTGTAGTAGTTGCTAGGTGGTTACAATCAACATCTTCCTTTATAACAATGTTTTTCAGATTAACACCAACTTAATTTTAACAGTGCACTAGAACTTCGCCGCTGTGCCACTCTACACCCTCACTCTGTGTTGTTAGTGTCGTGTGTCGCATCTTCACACATTATGTCCCCACCAACTTATGTTTACGTAGTTATCATCTGAATCAGATTTCTAAAAAAGAGGAGTTGCAAACAAAAAACACATTAGTACTGTCTTTTATAATTACCTATTTTGTTATTTTTTTACTGATGTTCTTATTTCTTCATGTGGATTTAAATAACTGTCTAGTGTCCTTTCATTTCAGCCTGAAGATCTCTCTCTAGCATTTATTGTAGGGCACATGTAGTGCCCTCCATATAGTAGAAACAAACTCTTTCACATTTTGTTTATTTGACAATGTCTTAATTTCTTTATCATTTTAAAAATAGATATATTTCTACATTAACAAATTGTTTTTCTCAACACTCCACATATGTCATTCCACTTCCTTCTGGCTTTCATGGTTTCTAATGAGAAGGTAGTTATAAATCTTATCAAAGATCCTTGTACATGACAAGTTTTTTCTCTTTGGTTGCATCCAGGACTCTCTCTTTGGCTTTGGCATTGGCTTTGGCTTTGGCTTTGGCTTTCAACTGTGTGATTAGAGATGAGAGTGTAGTAGGGTGGAAAAAGCAGTGGGTTTCGTGTGAGGCAAGCCTGGGTTTTAATCCCAGCTGTGTCACTGTCTAGCTGGTTTTCTCATGTCTGACAAGAGTACAATAATATCTACTATTAAGATTATTGTAAGAATAAATTGAAGCAATGTAAATAAGGCATAGAAGACAAGAGATAAACCATTGTTCAGTTTTCATAGATTCAGGACACGACTCTGCCCACAGTAGGGCTTCTCTTTCATTGTTGACGGAGGGTTGGCGTTACCATCATTTTATTCATCCTGCACTATGTTTGTTTCCTCTGCAAGGGTTAGCACCCGCAGTCTCAAAAAACTACTCATCTATAACCTAGGTTGTTTTAGTGGTCTCCCCAAACCAGTATTATTTGTCTTAGGGTGTCATCTTGGGATGCATAATAGAAAACATAAAGTTGCCACTTCATGGCCCTTCCTGAGATACAACTGGTACCCATTGCATTCCCTCAATAATACATTTTGATAAACTGGCTTCATCCATGGTTTGGTTTGGTTTTGTGGTCACATTTTTGTGTTTTATTTTTATGCTATATTTCAGTCCTGCCTCCTTAAGGATTACTAGTTCCATGGGTATAAGAAAAAGCAAACATTTTTGGCCCTGGCTCCTGCAGAGATAGACCTCACTGGCAAATATAAAACCTTCTCCAAGGAGGTTTACCCCTATAAGCCCAGAACTGCTCACACCTGCAGACATGGTCCAATGGCAGAAGGCTAAAGACGTGTATACTAACATCACAGGGCTGAAAGCCTTGCTGACTCTATCCTCTGGGACTCTGAGTCCGGCCAGCTTACATCCATGGCACCTTCCTCCTGTTTCCTACCCTACCTGCCCTCCTTGGACCAGCATCTGTCTCTTATTCTCACTGACCCTGCTGGACCTCTCTTTCCTGTCTAAATTATGTCTTGATGCTCCCTAGTCCTCTTTAATTAATTCAACAAATAGATATGGAGTACCTCGTGTATGCTAGGCTCCATTGCAGGTGCTGAAGATATAGTCTTTTGTCAAGTCATGATAAAATTCTGCTGTCATGGAATTTACATTCTAGCTTACCTCTAAGATCTAGGCATAACAAAGAGTTCACCCCTCAGTCTCAAAAAGAGAATGGCTGGAGTAAGTCTGTGTTCATCAGGTGCTTGAGGATCCTCTTTTACTCTTGAAGAAGACAGTTAGAGCTATAAACCCTAATGAATTTTAACATCCTTCTCCCTAAGGCTGTGCTTCTTCAAGTGTTCTGTTTCTCCCTTTGTTATTTTCCCCACTATCTTGCCAGCTATGGAAGGAGATTGTCCCACTGCATTTCCTGGGCAAATTTGGAGATTTTCTTATGGACTACAGATGGGAGTCCTTTGACATTCTTCCCTTCTCTGCTAATCAGTTACATCTAAACTTAAACTCTTGGATGGGTAACTTGGAAGCCCAAGGGTTTCTCTTTATACCCAGTTATTTTATTCTAGAATAACATATGATCCTATAACTATTTTTAAAATGCATCTGACCAATTAGCTTCAAAAGACACTTTGGAATTGTGAATGTCTCCAATACAGAAACCTAAAGGAGACTTCATCAGGCCTGTCTATGCTTCTCTGTGGTCCCAGACCACCTTATGTTACGTGGTGGTTGAGTGACTCCTCTGCTTCTGTCCTTGATTTCCTTTTTTTATGTGTAAATTTTTATTAAATTAATGAATCTCCTTAAGTTCTTTTTTCCTAATAAACACAGACTTGTAATTAACAGGATTAGTTTTCTGTACTTTCCTGATCTCCATTATCAAACAATATTTTCATTTTTTAAATGAGTGAATTTAAATTCTATCATTCTGTCATATTTATCATCCAGATAGCCATATAGGAGATTTTTCTGAAGAAAATTCAGGCTTTTAAAATCCCCATCCCCACCATTTTTTGCCTTCTCGAATACAACCTTTGGGCTTTCTGTGTAAGCTCCATGAGAGCAGCACCTTTATCTGTTTCATTTGTTGTTGTATGTCGAGAACCCAGACATCAGAATGGATACTTAAATATTTGTTGATGAACAAATGAATGAATGAACAAACTTTTTAAAAATGACTTTTTTCCCACCCTGGCTGGGTGGCTCAGTTAGTTGGAGCATTGTCCCCATACACCAAAATGTTGTGGGTGTCATCCCTAGTCGGGGTGTGCACAGGAGGCAATTGATTGATCTCTCTCTCTCTCTGTCTCTCTCTCTCTCCCCCCTGCTCCCTTCTTTCCTCCCCCCTCTAAAATCAATAAACACATCCTCAGGTAAAGATTCAAAAAAATGATTTCTTTCTGTTTTTCAAACTCACTTGTGTTTTAGTTGTGACTCCCCTTTCCATCCCGTCCTCCTGCAGGTTAGTTTGTCTTCTTTCCCGCCTGAACACTGTGCGTCATGCACAGTGTTCTATTGAAGGATCTATCAAAGGATCATGGTGGCTCAGGGCTCCGACTCAGACAGATGCTTTCAACACCTGTTTCTTTAAAAGTGGTTAAAAAGATTTCCCTCCCCATAGGTCTAAACTTCTCCTGTTCTAGGAAACAGAGGAGAGGCAGCACACTCTGCATCACATGGCCGTTTCTACAAGATAAGTGTTAGAAGAGTGTGACCAATAAGCCAAGAGCAAATGCATCCCACAGTGTGGTCTGCGGATCTAGGTGGTCCACGAACTGTCACCCACCTGCGATAAGTATTGAAGGTGAGAGCAAGCACTTAGAAACTTTCATGCGTGATTTGACATTGCCACGACATTCAAGTGCCCGATTTTGTTTTTTATAAAAGCATCAGTCCATGATATATCAGAAATAGGAAGCTTTGGCTCTTCACCACAAACCGTGAAAGGAGCCCTAGTAGAGTTCCCAGTTGGACCAAATGGAGAGTCTGTCTACAGAAGAGACAGTGAGCTTGAGGTCAGTCCATATCGAATGACTATCCAGAAAAACTGTAAGCCAGAGGTAATGATTCCTGGTAGGTGGGAATTATAAACTCTGGTATATGTTTCAATAGAAAAAATTCTGTTTATGAAATAACGGACCCTACCCTGAAGGTATGCAGTGTGATGCAGTTTCAAAACCAATTTATCTTCTGCCTTTACAACACACAAATGTAGCTGCTCTGCAAGGAAAGCCTCATTCACTGCTATAAAAACGCAGCCCTGCCAGAGGAGGGAATAATAGGGGGAGCCTGGACTGAGTCAGAGTACACCCCACTGACACTAAAACTGATTGATGAGCAAGGAGCCTTCTGAGTCCAGAGTACAAAATGGAAAGGAGACAGACAAATGCTACCAAGATGTATGAGAAACTGTGGGTGTGACACAGATGTGTGTTCTCTGCACAGGAGAAGATTAGGGTCTTTCAAGGCTGACAGTTGTTGTCAGTTCAGTTGACATAAATTTTGCTAATGTTAATGGAAATGTACTAGCGTGATTTACCAAAGCCATTTACAGCTGTTGCGTTAGCGTAAAATAGAAAGCAATTGTAGGAAGAAGAACCCAAGAGGTTTCATACTTGTGTGTGTGAACAAATGCATATTTTAAAACTGCTATATACATAGACTTTTCCTCCTGGTGTGGCAATTTTTACTTTTCTTTAAAGTTATTATTTCAGATCTTAAAAAAGCTATAGCAAATTCTGTGGTTCTGGTAAGCCTTCTCAGGCTCTCTGCTTTCTCCATTTGAAAGTGTACTTCTTGTGTTAGAGGGCTTTTATTTCTTACAAATCCATATTTGAGGAAATTACGCTCCTTCATCTTTCCTCATAATGCTGGAATTAGACATTCCCACTTGTACTAGGTCATTAGAGTCACGAAATATTCTGGAATGCCAAGACATGACTTTCAGTCATGGAATGACAAGGTCAAGGGCATGTGAGACTTCCACAGATAAAGGGCCAAATATACAGAGCATCAAAAGCCAACCTGGAAGGGCACGAGATGAGTGAGGCACATGACATGTCTATGCTGCTGCAGTCAGTGTTCACGAAGCTGGCCAAGGGAGCTGGTGGTGGACAGTGTCTTCAGAGCAGGAGTACCTCCCAGCACGGAGGAGGCAACCGATGGCTGTCCACCCAGGAACTTCCTCAGGGGGCTGAGCAGCGCAGACTGTCCCTGTGGCACATGTGGCAGTAGAGGCAGTCACACAGAATGGCTGGGGCAATCAGGATTCTGAAAAAAGAAAAAAACTGGAATTCGAGCAAAGATAGAAGACAAAAGAGTAGGAAAGCATTGTGGAGAATTCCTCAAAGGATAAAGATAGGTTACATTTTATGTAAAAAATAAAGTGTCAACTCCTGGAGTGGCATCTTACGTGAAGTGACTTAGGGTGGACCACAGAAAGAACGAGGAAAGAAAACAGCTCTGGTGACCCTGACTAAAGCCTCTGTCTACCTGAGATGCCCATGCTTCCCCCTCCCCATCCACCCTGGTCCAGGGCAAGATTGGCTCAGATGCCACGGAGTGCAGCATTTTCATCAGTGTCTTGCCTACCCTGGACTGTCCACTCTCTGTGTTTCACTTGATGCCTTTGGCTCACTCTCTAGCTGTCTATTAGCATCACTGCCAAGGATGAGCATGGAAAACAGGAGGTCACAAGAGGAGCAGAGAATGGCAGTTTGTAGTGGAGTCTTGTATAGATCGAGCTGCAGCTTCGATGCGGCTAAGGTGGGTGTAATCCTTGCTTCCCAGGCCATGAGCAACTCTCCTCCCACCAAGTCTTTTATTTCACAATGACAATGATTTTTGTCTCCAGAGTCTGCATAAACCAGCCACCTGAATTCTTTGTCCTCAAGCCTCCTTCTTCTTTTTCTGGGTGCTAACTAGCTCATCCACCCAGAGAAAGCCATCTCTGAAGTTTCCTGCCAACTTCTGTCATTATTTCTCAGACCCCTCTGCTCCTCCCTTAGGGAGCCTCTCTACCCCAGATCCTTCTTTGCTGTGGCCTCTCTGGTCTTGCCCTCAATGATTCTTTTTCCAGCTGAATCTCTATTATTCCTCAGGTCAAGGCATGTGGTTTTATCCTTTAAAGCTTCAGTCACCATTTATGAAAACTTATTCCTCCTGGCTTCTTCTCCATTCAGTCTGTAAGCATTTATTAAGCATTACCGTGTGTCAAGACTTAGCTAGAAGTCAGGCTCTGGTTTCTTTCCCATGTCATATGTTTCCACATACTCATATGCTGAAGCTCTAATGTCATAGCCTCAGATGAAACTCCAGCCCTCATGGTTACAATGAAGGCAGAAAACCATAAAGGTGGGTCTATCAGTTTAGTAGTCAGCTATGGCTGCCATAATGAAACACCGCCAACTGGGGGGCTCAAACAGCAAGGATTTGTTTTCTCACAGTTCTGAAAGCTGGAAGTCAAAGGTTGAGGTGCTGGCAGAATTGGTTTCTCCTGAAGTCTTGCTCCTTGGCTACAGGGCCACCTTCTCCCAGCATCTTCACATGGTCTTTTCTCAGTGCACAGTATCTCTTGGTGTCTCTTTCTCTTCTTATAAGGACACAAGTCCTATTGGATGAGGAAACCATCCTTATGACCTCATTTAACCTTATTTCCCTCCTGAGCGGCCCTATTTTCAAATAAGCTACATTGGGGGTTAGAGCTTCAACAAATGAATTTGGAAAGGAACACAATTCAGTCCATGACACAAGTGAAGATGAGTTCCCTGCAAGTAGCAGACACTCAACTCAAACTCAACTCTCCTACTGGGTTGTCCAGAGGAAGAAAGTGTCCACTGTTTGTTCAGGGACTCAGGTTTAATAGCAACCATTGAAATTATGTTTGGTTTTGTGCATAGATCCACAGATAGATATTTCAAATCCAAAAACTATTTTGAGATATCGTGGGTCTATTATGCACAAGTCAATTAATATGTGTAAGAAACACCAGCAACAAACCTAAAAACAAACTGTATTATTGCAGGGAGTGCTGGCTGCTTTCATTCTCACCCTCATTGCACATGACATTGACCTCACTTTCCTGGTTCATGCATTTCAGGGCCTCAAGTTAGAAACTTTCAAAGCTGCCAAAATGAGTCAAAAACTAGAATGTCTCCACCTTGTTTTATGAATCTCAGGGTATTCACACCCCCACCAGAAGACAATTTTGAAAATTCAGGTGTTTGAGAAAATATAAGTGATAAATAAATAAATAGTGACATTCCTTAGAATCAGCTCGTACCTATCAACTACACAATTACTTGTAGCACAGATTCACACTTCAGGGGGGCAGAAAAGACTCATTTCTGTTCTTTTTCACTGTTTAGTATTTCAGTTTGCTTTTTGGGGCTTTTTTTGCCCTATTTTCTTACAGTGTCACAGTTTCTGCAGTTTTCTCTCTTCTCTCTAAGGTTTTCCACTTCTCTTTTTACAAGCTTTATGTCACTTTCCTTTCCTCCCTTGCCCAACAGTCTTTGCTCTTCGTTCTTGCCTCCTGCATGTAATTCTTGCTCTTCTCCTTCATGTCTCCATCTACTCTTCCCAACTGACACCTTGAGAGACAGATTCCTCCCATATACCCTGGGCTGATGTTTTACATTTGTCTTAAGGAAGTCACTTCTTTCCTCATGTAGATGTGTTAAGCAAGAGCCAAGAGCACTGGTTGTAGTCTAGGTTGGGGAGTCTTCATCAGAAAGCTGCTCCTAAGAATGGAGCAGGAGCATTGGGTATTCTCTTTGAAGCAGCCAAAATTCTTTTACTTCTGAGCAGAGCCCAATTTTTATGAGCATACTGGAGGTTAGGTTGAAGCCGGTCAAACCTCAGCCAATGCCTTTAATAACTATCTTCACTAATAAAGGCTACATGTTTGGGATGAATTAGATTATTTTTAAGATAAACAAATATACACTCTAGTGCCCTTGTTGTTCCATTTCGTGTTTCTGAACAGTGTAACTGCTTCTTGCTGGAGTTTCGTTGTAGAATTACATGAACTCTGCCATTCATAAAAGCCAACAGCCCGACTCGCTCTCGAACCCGTTTGCAGAACATAAGGTGTGAACATGTGGAGCGTGTGGCTCAGGACTAGGGAGACAAAAGCTGGACAACGAAATAAATTAAAATTTCTCCCAACAATAATTGTTCATCTACTTTGATGAGAAGATTTTTAATCAATTTGGCAATTAAAGAAACTTAGAAATCCTAGGGTCAGATGCCTTGGAGAATGGACACACATAATCCTCATAACAGAAGCTCAGAGAACTGGGGAGGATACTAGATGGCATGGCCATTCACAGAATAAAGGATTTTTTAAAGTAAATAACAATGAAATGTAAAATTTGCATGTCAAGGAAAAACATACACTTATCGGAGGAGCTGTGATTATGTGTGAGAGAGATACACAGTTACCTCTATATAGATGCTTCTAGTAATTCCTCCAGACCAGAGATGACCTAATGAACAAGTATGGAAACAGTCCCAATTTCACAGCAGTTTATAGGTCAAGGAATCCACTGAAAGGTATGGTTCAGCTCCGTGTCCTCAGTCTTGAGGACTGAGCTGTCTTAGGACATATAGGCACACACATATCTGTCTTCTTGTGGATTGGATACACTATAAATAAACTTTCTTTCCAGGAATAAAATAGAGGATTTGGAAACAGTCTCCTAAATTCTTGCTGACTAAAAAGAATATAGTTCTTAGATGTAATGACCAAAATGATTGCAGAAAACATCAGGAGGGAAAATAATGCTAAAATGATAGAATCAAAAGGAATGTCAAGAAGCTAATGAATAAAACACATGACACAAGGAAGAAATGCACTCAGCCCCCAGCCCGGTGTCTGGAACTTAATACTTAACTCCAACCATGTGACTGAAGAAATGAACAACTAAATGAAGGGATGGAAAAGGTTTAATCCACTATATATATCAGAAACAGCCTCTTTGCATAGAAGTCAAATTTGGAGCTTCAAAGGAGGCAGCATAAAGATTTCTTAGTCCATGAGCTTTGCATTGTCCCTGGAAGGGAGAGAGTCTTCATGGTGGCTGGTATTTCCACTCTGAGGGTCTGCAGGCAGCTGAGGGTATGCTTTGCATGGCCAGTTAGAAAGTAAAGACCATTATGGGCACCTTTTCAGGATTCCCCAGACTTCCCGAGAGCTACCCAGCTTATCTGATTTAAGTGTGAATAGATCCACATTAGAAGCAAACTTGAGTTTGGGGAAGAGGTAGTGTTTTTAGGTCTTCTTCCATTGAAATTCATTACCTTGAAAGTAAAGGAGCCCTTAGGAAATAGGTAGTAGAAGTTAGTTGTCTTGAGTACCCTCAGAGGTTTTCATTTGGGGGTCAGCACTGTTTTCATTTTGAGAGGGACAATATTTTGCTTTGTGAGCCAGTAGTGCAGGCCTGCTTGCTGCCCACCAAATGCCAGTTAACAACCCCCAGTTACAGTGACAACCAAAAAACGCCCCAGTGGAATTCCAACTGCCCTCCTGATGAGTATTATCCAGTTGAGTAATATTGGGCTTTTTCAAGAATTCACTTTAGCCCTGGCTGGCGTAGCTCAGTGGATTGAGTGCAGGCTGAGAACCAAAGCATCGCAGGTTCGATTCCCAGTCAGGGCACATGCCTGGATTGCAAGCCACGGCCGCTAGCAACCACACATTGATGTTTCTCTCTCTCTCTCTTTCTCCCTACCTTCCCTCTCTAAAAATAAATAAATAAAATCTTTAAAAAAATCAGAATGCAAAAAAAAAAAGAATTCACTTTAGTCTTCTGAACCATCGTGTGCTATACTAAAATGAGAGGCTCTTGAGAAAATATAGAGTTTATTTTGTAAATATTGGACTCACATGCCTTATGAGACTTGATTATGTTCAAGACAACTTTAAAATGGTATTTGAGTATAAAATAAAGAGAAACTCAGCAGGTACTATGTCAGTGCCTAACCCAGCTGGCCCCTTTCATATGTTCAGTCCATTACAGAACACCTACTGGTCAGTCAGAATTCACAGACCTAAGTCCCAAGACCTATCGGTGGCATTCGCTGATGCCCTACGTCAGGCCTTGACTGCCTCATTTTTTGCCGTGCCTGTTAATTTCTCCCTCTGGCTGGCTCTTGTGCTTTCACCCACTGATCAGCTAACTTCCAGCTCCCAACCATGCCATGGTTTCTTGGCTACTGTTTTGTGCTCTTCCTTCAACATGGCAACTCAGATCATTTTGTAAAGGCCCTTTGCCCACTTTAGCCCTGGAAGTGCCCACACTCAGGTAGAGTCCTTCCAGGCCGCTCTTCCCCAATCCTGGCTCAGCTTCAGTGTCACAGCAAAAACAGAAACTGAACTGACAGTAGCAAGGTAGCTAGTCACTCTCAGGAAAGAACAATGGAGAAAAGGTTTAAACAATGTTTATAGCTTCACAGTTCATACGCAAGTTCTCAGAGCATGAGTAATGAAGTTGAAGTCTAAGAATAGAAAATAAATGTGGTCTCATGGGCTCAACTGAGAATTGGCGGCTAATGAACTAAAAAGTTTAAGGGCAGATCTAGTTTTAAGTGTGGGTGGATCAAGGAGCTCAAACAATGCCAGTAAAATATTTTGCTTTTTCTGTCTTCTGTGTTCTCCTTGTTTAAAAGCTTTCCACACTTGAAGGATGATTAAAATAGCCAAGGAAAGTACTGTTTACCTGCTATTATCAAACTCAATGTAAACAACTACCATTCCTCAGTTGTTTCAGAAACAGTACTGGGCTCTTATTCTTTTGATTTAATATGTTACATGTCCCTGAACCAATCACAAAGGGAAGGTGTATGAAATGCTGATGTTAGTTCAGGCAGGGCCAGAAGTGTGAAGGATGTTTCCCCCAAAAGAAAGCCAGAGTGTTGCCATGGCCCAGTCGCTCAGCTGTAGTCTCCCCTTGCACAAAAAGTGTGGGATTCAATCCCCAGTGGGGGTGGGGTGTTGGAGGCACCCAATTGGTGGGTCTCTCTCCCACCTTCCCCTCACTTTCCTCTCTCTCAAATCAATCAGTAGATGTATCCTCGGGTGAGGATTGTTTTAAAAAAAAAGAGAGAAAGAAAGCCAGAGTGCCACTGTCCAAAGAAGAGGTCAGGTAGTGAGTAACCAAGAACAGATGTCTACAACATTGGTCAGAAGCTCTTGACTGGACTTTGCAACACAGGAGAAGTTTTAGAGTGAGAGAAAGAGGGGAGGGAGGGAAAGACCATTAGCTGCCTACTTTTTTAAGAAAACATTACTGTATTTTTTTTCCATTATCATTTAGTCCCATTACACCCCCTTCCTCCCCTCCCAATCACCACACTGTTGTCAATGTCCAAGAGTCCTTTCTCCTTTTTGCTCAATCCCTCCTCCCCCAACCTCCCCCAACCTTAGCTGCCATCTGCTCTCCATCTATGAGTCTGTCCCCATTCTCCTTGTTAGTTCCATTTGTTCATTAGATTCCACATATGAGAGAAATCATACGGTATTGTCTTTTTCTGACTGCCTTACTTCACTTAGTATAATGTCCTCCAGGTCTACCCGTACTGTTGGAAAGGATAAAATTTTCTCCTTTTTTATGGAGAAGTAGAATTCCATTGTGTAAATGTCCCATAGTTGTTGTATCCACTCATCTACTGATGGGCCTTTGGGCTGCTTCCCTATCTTAGTGATTGTAAACAATGCTGAAATGAATATAGGGGTGCTTATATTTTTTCAAATTAATGTTTTGGGTTCCTTCAGATATATTCCCAGAAGTGGGATTGTTGGATCAAAAAACAGATCTATTTTTAACTTTTTGAGGTATCTCCATACTGCTTTCCACAATGGCTGCACCAATCTGCATTCCCGCCAACAGTGCAAAAGGGTTCCCCTTTCTCCACATCCTCATCAACACTTGTTGTTTGTTGATTTATTGGTAATATACATCCTGACAGATGTGATATGATATCTCATTGTGGTTTTAATTTGCATTTCTCTGAGGATTAGTGACATTGAGCAGTTTTTCATATGTCTATTTGCCATCTCTATGTCCTCTTTGGAGAAGTGTCTATTCAAGTCCTTTGCCCATTTTTTTAATTTCATTATTTGATTTTTGGTGTTGAATTTTGTAAGTACTTTATAAATTTTGGATATTAATCCTTTCTCAGATGTATTGGGGAATATGTTCTTCCACTCTGTGGATTGTCTTTTTATTTTGTTGATGATTTCCTTTCTGTGCAAAAACTTTTAGTTTGATGTAGTCCCATTTATTTTTTCTTTTGTTTCCCTCGCCAGGAGAGGTATATCCGATAAAAAATATCTACAAGCGCTGTCCAAGATTTTGCTGCCTATGTTTTCTTCTAGGATTTTTATGGTTTGGGATCTAACATTTAAGTCTTTGATCTGTTTGGAATTTATTCTTGTGCGTGGTATAAGAAGGTGGTCTAGTTTTACTTTTCTGCACGTATCTGTCCAATTTTCCCAACACCATTTATTGAATAAATTATCTTTAGCCCATTGTATGTGCTTGCTTCCTCTGTCAAATATTAATTGACTATAAAGGTGTGGGTTAACTTCTGAGCTCTGTATACAGTCCTTTGATCTCTGTGTCTGTTTTTATGCCAGTACCAGGCTGTTTTGATTACTATGACCTTGTAGTACAGTTTGATATTAGGTAGTGTGATTCCTCCAACTTTGTTCTTCTTTCTCAGGTTCGCTGTTGCTATGTGGGTCCTTCCATGGTTCCATATAAATTTTTTAAATATTTGTTCTAGTTCTGTGAAGTACTTCATTGGACTCTTGGTAGGAATTGCATTGAATCTATGGATTGCTTCGGGTAGTGTGGATATTTTAGTGATGTTGATTCTTCCTATCCATGAAGATGGTATGTGCTTCCACTTATTTGTATCTTCTTCAATTTCTTTCTTCAGTGTCTGAGGACAAGTCTTTTATATCCTGCTTTGGTTTATTCCTAATTTTATTCTTTTGAAGCAATTGTGAATGGAATTGTTTTCTTAATTTTCCCTTGTGTTAGTTCCTTATTGGTATATAAAAATGCAACTGATTCTGGATATTAATTTTGTCTCCTGCTACTTTACTGAATTCATTTATTAGTTGTAGTAGTTTCTTGGTGGAATCTTTGGGGTTCCCTACGTACAGTATTATGTCATCTCCTAATAAAGACAGTTTTACTTCTTCCTTGCCAATTTGGATGCCTCTTATTTCTTTGTCTTGCCTGATTGCTATGGCTAGGATTTTCAGTGCTATGTTGGATAAGTGAGGTGAAAGTGGACGTCCCTGCCTTGTTTTTGATCTGAAGGGGAACACTCGTAGTTTTTGCCCATTGAGTGTGATGCTGACAGTGGGTTTGTCATATATGGCCTTTAGCATGTTTTTCATTGTCAATAGAGGTATATTTTCTCTATTCCAAATTTGCTGAGAGTTTTTATCATAAATGGATGCTGGATTTTATTAAATGCTTTTTCTGCATCTATTAGCATGATCATGTGCTTTTTATCCTTTGTTTTGTTAATGTGGCAAATCACATTTATTGATTTGAGAATGTTGTGCCAACTTTGCATTCCCAGAATAAATTCCACTTAAACACAATGTATGATCTTTTTAATGAATAGCTGTACTCAGTTTGCTAATATTTTGATGAGGATTTTAGCATCTAGGTTCATCAGGGATATTGGCCCATAACTTTCTTTTTTTGTAGTGTGTTTATCTGATTTTGGAATTAGGATAATGCTGGCCTCATAAAATGAGTTTGGAAGCCTTCCTTCCTCTTGAGTTTTTTGAAACAGTCTGAGAAGGCAAGGTATTAGTTATTCTCAGAATGTTTGATAAAATTCACAGTGAAGCCATCTGGTCCAGGGTTTTTATTTGTTGAGAGTTTTTTGGTTACTCCTCCAAGTTCACTATGTGTAATCTGTCTATTCAGATTATCTGATTCTTCTTGATTTAGTTTTGGAAGATTGTATGTTTCTAGGAATTTATCCATTCCATCCAGTTTGTCCAGTTTGTTGGCATATAGTTGTTTAGAATATTTTCTTACAATCCTTTGTATTTCTTTGGTGTCAGTTGGTATTTCTCCTCTTTCATTTCTGATTTTATTTATTTGGGTCCTTTCTCTTTTTTCCTTGATGAGTGTGGTTAAAGGTCTGTCAATCTTGTTTATCTTTTCAAAGAACCAGCTCTTTGATTCATTCATCTTTTTTATCCTTTTTTTCAGATTCTATTTTATTTCTACTCTGATCTTTATTATTTTCTTTTTTCTACTCACTTTGGGCTTTGTTTGTTGTTCTTTTTCAAATTCTTTAAGTGTAAAGCTAGTAAAGTTTATTTAAGATTTTTCTTGTTTGTTTTTGTTTTTGTTTTTGTTTTGTTTTGTTTTGTTTTGTTTTGAGATAGGCCTGTAATGCTATGTTTTCCCTCTTAAGATTGCTTTCCCAGTGCTCCACAGATTTTGGGTTGCTGTGTCATCAATTTCATTTGTACCAAGGTATCTTTTGATTTCTTCCTTGATCTTGTTGTTGATCTGTTCATTGTTTAATAACATGTTATTTAGCTTCCATATCTTTGTGTGTTTTTCAGTGTTCTTCTTGTGATTGATTTCTAGTTCATAGCATTGTAGTCAGAGAAGATGCCTGATAGGATTTCAATATTCTTAAATTTACCAAGACTTGTTTTGTGTCCTAGCATGTGGTCTATCCTAGAAAATGTTCTGTGTGCACTTGAAAAGCATGTATAGCCTGCTACTTTGGGGTGAAATGTTCTGGAGATACCAATTAAATCCATTTGATCAAGTGTGTCATTTAAGTCTGCTGCTTTCTAGTTGATTTTCTGTCTGGAAGATCTATCCATTGAAGTCAATGGGGTGTTAAAATCCCCAACTATGACTGTATTTCCATTGACCTATCTCTTTATATCCATCAATATTTGTTTCACATATTTAGGTGCTCCTATATTGGGTATATAAATATTTACTAGGGTTATGTCCTCTTTTTGGATTGTTCCTTTCATCATTATGTAGTGTTTTTCTGTGACTTTTACCATAGCCTTGGTTTTAAAGTCTGTTATGTCAAATATAAGTATTGCTACCCCAGCTCTTTGTTCCTTTCCATTTGCACTAGATATCTTTTTCCATCCCTTTACTTTTGGTCTGTATGTATCTTTCCATCTGAAGTGGATCTCTTGGAGGCAATATATGTGCAGGTCTTCTTTTCTTATCCATTCAGGTATTCTATGTGTTTTGGTTGGAGCATTTAAGCCATTTACCTTTAAGGTGAGTATTGATAGATATAGTGCCATTTTATTGTTAAACTCTTTTCCTCTGCTTTTTTCTTTCTCTTTTTCTTCTTCTTCTTCTGAAAGCAAGCCCTTTAACATTTATTGCAGTACTGGTTTGGTGTTACGAAACTCCTTCAGCTTTTTCTTGTCTGGAAAGATCCTTATTTCTCCTTTGATTGTGATAGCCTTGCTGGATAAAGTAGCTTTGGTTGTAGGTCCTTACTTTTCATCACCTTAAATGCTTCATGCCACTCCCTTCAGGCCTGAAATGATTCTGTTAAAAAATCAGATGACAGTCTAATAGATGCTCCCTTGTATGTAACTACCTGCTTTTTCTCTTGTACCTTTAAGGATTCTCTCATTGTCTTTAAGCTTTTCTACTTTAACTATGATGTGTCTCAATGTAGGTCTCTTTAGGTCTAACTTGTTTGGGACTCTCTGAGCTTCCTGGACTTGTGTATCTTTCTCCCTCACCAGATTAGGGAAGTTTCAGTCATTATTTCTTCAAATAAGTTCTCAATCCCTTGCTCACTCTCTTCTCCTTTTGGTGTTCCCACGATGCAGATGTTGTTATGCTTCATGTTGTCCAAAATGCTTCTTGAGCTCTCCTCATTTTTAACATTCCTTGTTCATTTTGCTGCTCTACATGGGTATTTTATTCTACCTTGTCTTCCAAATCACTGATTCAATCCTCTGCTTCATCTAACCCATTGTTTATTCTTTCTAGTGCATTATTTATTTCAGATATTGCATTCTTTATTTCTGATTGCTCCTTTTTTATGGTTTTTATATCTTTTTTCATGCTGTTGAGTAACCCTTATAATCATTACTCTAAACTATCTGATAAATTGCTGGCCTCTGTTTCATCTAGTTGTTCTTCTGAATAATTCTCTTATTCTTTCATTTAGGGTCTGTTTCTTTGTCTTCTTATTTTGGCTGCTTCTTTGTATTTGTTTCTATGTATTAGGTAGATCTACAAAGACTCTGGTACAGACCTTTGTCAGATGCTGCTTGTGACTGGCCCTTCACAACCCATTTGGAACTATCAGCAATCCACAGCATGTGGCTCACTTTGCTGGGTCTATTTGTGCACAGAAAGAACCAGGCTGTGCACCAATACCAGCTTTTACCAACACGAGGCCTGGGGAGGGTCAGCTAAAGTCCCAGAGGTCCCAGAGATCTGTCTTATTTGTTCAATTGAATCATTAATATAACCTCAAGCTGTACTCAGCAGCCAGGCTTAAGCTCCACAGGGTTGGACAGAGTGATTTCTGTGGGTGGGGCTCTTGCTTCCCTCCAGGCTGCGTCCTGTTGGAGTAGATTGCTCTGCCCAAGCAAGATGGCCTCTGCAGTATGGGGAAAGACTCTCAGTACAGAGATCCTGGCAGCTGTTTCTTCAGTTCTCTCACCAGAGCCACCAGCCCCAAACTTGCCACATACATCTCAAATCCACTCTGCCTTCCCTCTGCCAGAGCCCAGGGTAAGTGGCTGCAAGCAAAATTTTGTGCCTTGCCCCTTTAAGATGCTCTCTGTGTCTACAGCCATCTCTCCCTGGAAGATAGAAACCCTGCTGCTTTTCACTGCTGGATGTTATCTGGGTTCCTTTTATGCCTCTGCTACTACAGGCTGGGAAGCCCATATTGGGGTTTAGACCCCATACTTCTCAGGGGCAACCCCCCAGCCACTTAAATATCCCTCCAGAACTTCAGCTGCTCCCCATGGGAGCCCAGCCAGCCCTCTTGCTTCTCCTCTGTACTCTCTACCAGTCACATTGTGGTGAAGTGGTTTCTTCTGTCTGTCCATGGTTATAAGGCTTCTATCCAGCTAGTATTCAGTTGGTTATTCAGGATGATACATCTACAATTCATTTGTAATTCCAGATTGGTCCTGGGAGGAGGTTAGTGGAGCTTCCACTCACTCCTTCACCATCTTGAGTCTCATGAGTCCCATCAGCTTTCTAGAGAACAAAAGCCACAAGAGCAGAGATTTTAAAAAATCTTTTTTGTACATTACTACATTACCCTTATCTAGAACAGTGCCTGGCACATAATGGGTTCCCTTCAAATAGCTGATGAATAAATGAGTACGGAAATCCTTGCATATGAAAGGGGAAAAAAATCAGTGGAGAGTGTGTGAGTGGAGACCCTGAGCACATGCTCTGACTGCCTTGGCAGATAGAGGGCATCACCAATGCTTTTCTAAGATCTGCCCACTGCTAGTGATGGATTTAAGCTCTCCCGACATGTGCTAAAGACTGAGTACACTAAATGCATGGTTTCTTTGACTTATCTCGCTAGTAATTTTATTTTCAGAAAGTAGTGGTAGTTCTGTCCCTTAGCATTGCCTCTGACCAAAAGGTGAGAACCATTTAAGACTGAGGGTGAAAAAGGTAAGAGTCTTGAAAAAAGTGACTTTATCATCAAAGTTTTAAAGATACTACAGACACGCACTATAAAAGTACAGACACAGTGATTCCAAATTCCATGTGGACAAATAAGATTTACCTGCAAAACTATGAATAAAAAGAAAAATGAAGGTGAATACTTACACCAGATATTAAAAAATATTCTAAAACTAAAAAGTGTGATATTGCTTCAGAATAGACAATGAAACAAAATAGAGAGCCTAGAAATATTTTTTACTCTATAAGTGACATCTTAAATGAGTAAAGAGAAAGTGGATTATTTCATCGTTGGTGTTGGATCAACATAGAAACCATCTTACAAATATAAAGTTGGATGTAAATGTCATACCTGGATAAATTCCAAATGTAAAAACTTATAAGACCCCAATATAGCAAAAGAAAGCATAAGAGAATTATTTAGTGACTTTAGACAGGGAAGACTTATCCAACTGACATAACCACCAGAAGCCATCAAAGGAAAGACGATTCTATCCTAGGAAATTAAAATAAAGTTCTTCCTAAAAGAAATACTATAAACAAAGTCAAAATGACAAGCAACAAAATCAGGAAAATATTTACTTCTTCCATCACCAACAAAGGCTTAACTTCCCTAATATGTATGTTCCAATTAATTTTTAAAAGACCATCAACTATTTAAAAAATGGACAAAAGATATAAACAGTTCATAGAAAAGTAAATATAAAAAAGCTCTCAAAAATATGAAACACTCATGTGTTCAAAATCACTTAATAAAAAAATACAAATTAAAACTGCACTGAGACACTATTTTCTTACTACTTAAGTTGGCAAAGATCCAAAAGTCCAATAATGTGCTGGGTTGGTGAGGCTTGAAGTACAGGGAACACATTTATCACTCGCGGAGGGGTAAATTGGAGGGCTGTGGAGGTCAATGTGACAATGTTTATTAAAATTACAAATGCGCCTGCCCTTTGACCCAGCAATTCCATTTCAAGGCCTTTCTCCTACAGTCATACCCACAAATATGCAAAGTGATGTACACACAAGATTATTTGCTGCAACATTGTAAAAGCAAAAGACTGGAAGTGACATAAATGTCCACTGAAAAGGGATCCAGACAAGGCAATATTATTCAGCTGTAAAAAAGAATGACCCATCTCCAATATGTACTGATAGGTTAAAAAAATACAGAAAGAAAAAAATCAAAGTATAAAACAATGTGTGAAAAGAAGGGAAACACATTTTTTTAAGTGCGTAAAAATCTCTGGATGGATAACCAGGTATTGACTCACGAAGGCCAGTTTATACACAAGGGAGAAGAATTAGACTCTATTTTAATGTGGGGAGGGGCAAAGAATTTGCAGACAGATTTAAAAATCACACTAAGCTTTTCTTTTCCCCTAGAATTCTGAATCATGTGAATGAACACCCTACTCAAATATTAAATAAAACCACCATTTTTAAAGAGAGTGAGTGTCTATGGGTTTCCAAGTTACAACAGTTTGTTTTCATTAAAGAAGAAAAATTCAACTTCTTCCAGAATTTTGTGCAAGTTGGGCCTTCTAAGAAGTACTAGGAGAGATTCTTCCTACTTTCTGATGGGAATCCTAGCCAAACCCAAGAGAAAGGGGGAAAGTATGTTACATCTGAGGTAGTTAGCAATATGCTGCTCTTATGGCCCTCTTCATTTCTTTGTAACTTAATGTTTCCTTGAGAGCAGAAGTTATTCTTGTAACCAGAAAAAGAAATGTGTCATTTTAAAATTTACATATGAGTTAAAATTCACATATTTCAGCTCCACCCTGCCTTCCAGCGAAGGTCAGAGCGCAGGCTCACCCGGTCACTTCAGCGCAGTGGGCCCGCGGGGCTGCACAGAGGACCTGGGCCGGGCCGGCGGGATCCAGGGGTGCCCTGGGCACTCCAATGGCTCTGCAGTTGTGCAGGCACCGTGTCCAGCGTAGCGTGGGGAGGTGGGCTGAGGGCTGGGGGATTTCCAGGCTTCCCGACAGTGGGTTCTTCAGCTCCCTCATCCCACTTACCCTAATAACCCAGACAATGAGCGTGGGGAGTGTCTCCCCCACTGGCCAAGGTGGCGCAGGGCAAGGTTCTTACACTGAGTCTGTCAAAGGCTAGAAAGATGAAAGGACGGGTCCCCAGCATGCCCAAAGCTAGCAACATAATTGGATAGAAGACAAAATCCCTCCCCTCCTTATCCCTATGAGAACCGTGGGCTTGAGCAGGAAGGGAAGATGGTCTTTGAGACCAGAGTCCACCTTTCTCTCAGGTGGGGACACCTGAATGAACCTCTCTCCTTTTTCACAAACACCTGTCTCACAAGTTTGGCTCTCCTTGCCTCAGGCAGCCAAACCTGCCTTCTGGGTTACAAAGCCTTAGAAAAATGTTGCCTCACTGATGGAGTGCTAGACTGAAGGATACTAGTTGGAAGATCTAAATGAGAATGATGATCACCTTCATTCAAAAGGAAACAAGGGTGGTTGTGTAGAAATATAACAGGAGGCAAAGGCTGAAGTGAGTGTAGCTGGAGAGGTAAATGTCACTGGGGCAGAAAGGAACCTTGAAGAGATCCTCCAAAGAGGAACAATGAAGACCTTAGATAGTCAACATCAGATAGAGGCAATATGTTGAATAACCTTAAATAGAATTTTATGATGTTTGACTCTGTGGTATGTGATGTACAATCTTTCTAGATTCCTATGGATTTCGTTATGAAAACATCAGTAATTTTGTATATATACACAGTATTTTTCCAGACCCCAAAAGGGAATTTAGCTGAAGAGGGCTAACCCTCCAGCTTGAGAAAAGCATCCCCAGCAGAAGGCAGGACGGGAAGTTGGGTGGTCTGGGTGGGAAGTGTAAGAAGGTCAGTTGGCTGGAGCATGAAGTGATGGGCAGGGAGGGGCAGAGATGGGGCTATAAGGCAATAAGCAGGAGACATTGTGGAGGCCCCTCTGTCTTGTAGGTCATTATCTTGTAGATTTGTAGGACTTTATCTCGTAGATTATGTGGAAACACCAAAGTATTTTAAGTGAAAATGCCTTAGATTGAACATGTGGCTACAACTAGAGGACAGATTGGAGTGGTCAAGACTAGAGACAGGGAGATGGATTAGTTTTATTTTACAACAAACCTCAAACAGGTGATGGATGAGGATGACAGAATAAGGATCGTAGCGGCTGGAGGAAAAAAACAGACAGGATTGAAAACTCATCAGAATCAGCAAGACACAGTGAGTGATTCAGTTGAGGTCAGGTGAGAGATGGGTGTCAGAGATGCTTCCCAGGCTTCTTAGGATGGATATTGTTGGTGGGGGGGGGGGGGAGTCATGTTTAGAAAAGGCCAAATTTACATGTCGGTTTTTAAATTTTGCTTTCTGGGTTGTTGTTTTTTTTGGTGGTATGGAAATTATGAATTCAGTTTGAAGATGCAATATTCTTGCATTTGCAGTACTTATGGGAAAACCAGGTAGAGAGCAGGCAGTTGGATACCTAATCTACAGTTTGGAAAACAAGCTGGGTAAGAGACATAGAAATCACTAGGTTATAGGCAAATAAGTGCTAGAGAAGAGGTGGGCTTGCCCCTGGAATGTCAGCACAGTAAGAATGACAATGGATCAAGCATGAAGCCCTTAGAAAGTGGTGTCTGAAGTCAAAGATGCAACTCTAGGGTTTACGGCTTGCATGACTCGGTGGATGATGACCTGATTATTTAAGCCAAGCACCTTCAGTTGCAGGAACAGAAACTCACTCAATTTTTCTCAGTAAGAGTGGGGCTTATTAGAAAGGTCAGGAGGACAGGAATCAGACCTACAGACTTCAGAAAATGAGGCAGGTCTCAGGGGTCTTTGTCTCATTTCACTCCTATTTCTTTCTGCACATCCTCTTCACGGTCTTAGTACCAACCAGATTTATCACCTCTTTTCTAAAATTAACTACTTTAGGATACAGAGGTTTATAAACATTCTGAAACTGCAAGCAAAATGTTATATATATTCATTTTGTACATTTCTCTGGGGACAGAGTCTGTAGCTTTCACATGTTCTCAGAGTGATCTAAGATACAAAAGAAGCTTTCAGACTTCATCATCAACTCTCCCTAGAGGGACGCAAGCTTTGGCTCTCCCCAGCCCCAGCTCAACCTCATGAGATCCTTTTACTTACAGATCTATTGCAAACTATGAAGTTCCTTTCATTTTTGTTAGTTTAGATCTCAAAATAAGAGAATATGATTGGCCTAGTTTTTGTTGCTTTTCTGTTTTGGGGGGCATGGCCAAAGGTGGTTAGTAGGATTGCTGTTCTTGAGTCAGGATGAACTAGCAGGGGCAATGATGGCAAGATAGAAAGCAAGACGACCCACATTAGGTGACAGAGCTCCCCTCGGAAGGGCTGTGGGGTAGACAGAATGGACGGTAAGGACTCGGACTAGGCAGCATGGCCTTTAGCCATTAAGGAGGAGTAGATTCTGTACTGGGCTTATTGGCTTGAATGATCAATAGCTGGCTGATTGAAATTATGCAAAGAGATTGGATTGATAGATTGATATTAAGCTGGACGGAAATTTCTAATAGAATTCTGCAGAAATTGTTCCTCACTTTATCTTTTCAATTGTTTTGTCAATAAAAGCATATCAAATATGTTTGCACTTATCAGAAAGCTGAAGAAAACATACAACATATTAGAAGGTAGACCTCAGTCTCAAAAAGATCTTGGGAATTTGGAGTAATAATCCAAATCAAAGATGATGAAATTTGGTGGGACTGAATATAAAATGTTATATTTGAAATTATTAAAATCAAACATACAATTACAACATCGTATATAGCCTCAAATAATCTCTAACCAATCTGAGCTACCAGTATAAGACAATTGCCAAAAAACAAAAACAAAGAACATGTATTAATAAAGGCCTATGCCCAGATCCAAGTCCAATGGTCCACTCTTCACTGGTCAGACAGTGTCTGCACATAGCATCCACTTGCTATGGACCCATATAATATATATGGGACCATATATATATTTTTAATTTTCATTAAGATTTTACTTTTTTAGAACAGTTTTAGGTTTGCAGCAAAACTGAAGAAAGATACAGAGATTTCCCATACATTCCCTGTTCACACATGTGCAGCATTCCCCATGACCAACACCACCCTCTGCAGAGATACATTTGTTACAATTAGTGAACTTGCACTGATGTGTCAGTATCACCAAACTCCACAGTTCACATCGCTGTTCACTTTTGGTGTTGTATATCCACTGGGTCTCTGGGGCTGCATTTGGAAGGGTATAGTACACACAACATGCTCTGCCCCTTGGGATGGCCTGCCAGGCTTTGATTTGAATCCCTTCCTAATGCATTTTCTCTGATATTGCTCAACCATGCCCTGTTGGGGTCCATGAAAAATGATCCCCTTCCTCCCACACCTGGCCGAGTTCTGTCACCTGACTTCCAGCTGTCTTGTAGAGCTCATCAAATCCAGGATACGGCTCTGGTCTTGATGATCATGCAATTATGCCTCAATCCACATTTTGAAACAGACTCCTAAAAATTCCAGTGAGCAAGCATGAGGGTTGATTTTTTAGTTTTCATGACTCCAACAACCGAGAAAACTGAGACACAGAGTCAAGCCTGAAGTGAGTGACTAGCACGGTCGGGGCAGACTCTACCCATTGCACCCTAGCGATGTGTTCAGTCCCAGTCCATCTTTTTCAGTTCTTCTGTGAGCTAAGCTAACACAAAGTCCCGGAAATCAATTTCAGAATAAGCTTTTTTGTCTCCTAAGAATTCTTCCTTTTTCATGACTGAAGTTGTCAAACCCCATCTGCTCTATCCGCAAGACCTTAACACCTCACCCTCCACCCTCCCGGCTGCCCCTCAGCCTCGCTCATGTACAGAGTCAACTCAACACCGAAGGATTTTGTCTCCACTTTGACACCAGCCCTCACCTGAGTCACTCCGAGAGGCACATAAGTTTGGGTTACAGTTTGGAAATGACGGGGTTTTGTGGCCCTGACAGTGTGGCTTACCAGACAAGTTTGTCACGTAGACCTGTGGAACCCACACATCATCAGGGGCATCAGCTTTGCTTTCACACCCAGCTGTGACTGTCCGAAGATCAGTCTGTTTGTTTCCACTGGGGTGACATTTAACTGCATTGGAAATTGGGTGGACTGCATATGTGTGATCCAAACAAGATCCTCCAGGGTCACAGGCATGTGAGGAAGGGGCTCAGACCGAGGAGAAATCACAGCAGCGTCCGCTCTGCCGGCCCTGTGTGTGCTGTGCAGGGGGGCAGGGGATGGAAGCGAGCCCCAGGCATGTAGGGGCAGGGGCAGTGAGATGGAGCTGGCATCGCCATGGAAAGTAGCGAGACTTGAAAAGTCCAGGTGACACCCAGCAGAGCCAGATGTTTGTGCCAGGTAAATGAAACTCTGGGGTGGACCGACCTTTCCCCTGACAGCAAGGACACAGGGCAGGAGCCCCGGGCCTGCAGCGGAGATCCGGCCAGACTCGGGCTCTGTGGGGCCCATGGGACAGGAGGCCGGCCGCACTGGAGAGACAGCATAAACCCTGCATAGTTCCTGTTCCTTTCCTCAAAACTTCCAGCCAGGCCAAGTGCACATTTTCAGACTAATGGTCTATTACAGTGCCAAACCAAACTTCATTTTCTATTTGAAAGATTTTTCCATTTTTGGCTCTAGCAAAAGACTTGGCAATTGCACCCTGAGTTCTTCGTACCTGTGGTAATAACAATTAACCAAAGGCAACTACATGCCTTAGGGTATCCGAGCCCCACAGAACGTGCAAATGAGTCCCTGGGCAGCCACCGGGTCAGGCTCAGGGCACATCTGCTCATTCCCCTTTCCAAAGTAATCGCAGCCCTGCGATCCTGTCCACACTTGCCAGGAAAGCACTGCCCTGGTGACCAGCTGGTGCCAGCAGTGACCGCACATGGCTCCCTAAGTAGCAATTCAGGGTGATCTCCCGTACGCCAAACAACAGTTACATACGTTCAGTTGTAATGGATTTCAGACTTCTGTGGTTTGTGTGTACTTAAATAAAAATTATGGCCCACTCTTGGAAAGCGTAATGAAAACTTGGTCTTTTTTAAGGGCTCTGAACTATTTAATTGGTCCAAGAATGTCTGCCCCTGAACCCAGTGCCATCACCCACTAAGTCACAGAGGGGACACTGGTAATATGGCTATTTCCACAGCCAGAGGGTGACCTCACTCACGCCTGTCTCGGTAGGTCCTTCAGCTTTTCCCCAGCACGAATCCCTGGGCGTTTCCTTTCACTAACTCTCTCATCCAACACATGATCAATGCACACTGTCATTGTCAGCCGATTAATCAAAAAAGTCTACTAAAATGGAAAGTTCCAAAAATGAGATTTATACATACTTCATACACACAATCAACCTTTCACTTTAACCTAAAAACAGATACATGATGATGTGCTGGTTTATCCCCGAGCCAGCATGGGTGATTTCCCTCTGGCCGCAGTCAGCTGCAGAATAAAAGGAAATGTTACACAACTCTTCTGCGGCCCCAGGCCCCTTGACCAATCATGAGATGGTCCTGGCTTAGCAGTCGCCTGAGGAATTATTAGCTCATTCAACTCCTTAACTGGAATTGAAAATGATGTGAAATTTTTATCATTTTACAGATAAGTAAAATGCAGTCAGTCCAAGGATGTTAGCAAGCCTGGGAAAGCTGTATCTTCAGGGCCTCCTGAAAGGGATGCCAGTGATAAGTAATGACCTGCTCTCTAGAACTCTGGAAAGATTCAGAAATTAGAGACCCCAGAGTCACTGAAGGTGGGAGGCAGGCAGGAGACTAAAAGGAGGAGAATTGATTGGAAGTTATCAAGAGCTCCCACTGCTTCATCGGTTTGTCCAGCCCGGTAGTGGGTCCCCATCTCTACCTACCAGGAGATAAAGGAGTTTTATTTGGGGGGTAAAATGAACTTAAGAGGCTCCAGAATTGAGACCACAAGGTATGTTGTGGGGCAGGGGAGTGCCACACTGCTGACATCAGGGCAGTGAGTTGAAGTCCACATGAACGCTGAGCCCCCATTGCCGCCTGGCCTCTTCGGCTATTCAGCTTAAGAAGGCTGGCAGCCATGCAGCCACCCTCCCAGAGGACACTGGAGTGTGACAGAGGAGGGATATGTGCAAAGGCCCAGGGGCTGAGACAGTGCTGCAGGTGGCCTGGGGGAGAGCAGCGAGCCATGAGTGCAGTGACGTGGATAGAGCCAAAACAGGGACCTTAGCCTCACCTTCTAGGCTAGAAGGGATTGCAGAGGGCTGTAAACAGTACAGCAGCCCTGACCCATGTGTCTCAGTGGGTTGGACATCCTCCCATAAACCAAAAGTTTGCCGGTTCAATTCCCAGTCAAGGCACATGCAGGCCAGGTTCCCAGCTGGGGGCCTGTGAGAGACAATCGATGGATGTTTTTCTCACACATTGATGTTTCTCCCCTGCTCCTTCCTCCTCCCTTCCCCTCTCTCCAAAAAAGATTAAGTAAATCTTTTTAAAAAATAAAATAAAAAGTACGATGACATGATCACATTAGCATTCTAACAAGACCACTCTGGCAGCAGGAAGGGATCTAAATAATTAAGGAGGTAAAATCAGGAACTTTTGGTGGGTATAGGTGATAATGCCAACCCTTGAAAGAGAGCACACTGGAGAAGGAAGAGCAGGTCTGAGGTGGGAAAATACCCTGGAAAAGTTGAAACTGAAAACCAGAGCCAGGCAGCCTCTCACTAGCCTCTTTTTAAAAATATATATTTTATTGATTATGCTATTACAGTCGTCCCTTTTTCCCCCCTTTACTCCCCTCTGCCCTGCACCCTCCCTCCTACCCAAATTTCCCCCTCTTAGTTTATGTCCATGGGTTCTACATATAAGTTCTTTGGCTTCTACATTTCTTATACTATTCTTAACCTCCCCCTGTCTATTTTGTACCTACCATTTATGCTTCTTATTCCCTGCACCTTTTCCCCCATTCACCCCCTTCCCTTCCCCACTGATAACCCTACAGGTGATCTCCATTTCTGTGATTCTGTTCCTAATCTAGTTGTTTGCTTAGTTTTTTGTTGTTGTTTTGTTTTCTTTTCTTTTAGGTTCAGTTGTTGATAGTTATTAGCTTTGGGTCATTTCACTGTTCATATTTTTTATCTTCTTCTTTTTCTTAGATAAGCCCCTTTAACATTTCATATAATACGAGCTTGGTGATGATGAACTCCTTTAACTTGACCTTATCTGGGAAGCACTTTAGCTGCCCTTCCATTCTAAATGATAGCTTTGCTGGATAGAGTCATCTTGGATGTAAGTCCTTGCCTTTCATGATTTTGAATACTTCTTTCCAGTTCCTTCTTGCCTGCAAGGTTTCTTTTGAGAAAATCACCTGATAGTCTTATGGGAACTCCTTTGTAGGTAACTGTCTCCTTTTCTCTTGCCACTTTTAAGATTCTCTCCTGATCTTTAATCTTGGGTAATGTAATTGTGATGTGCCTTGGTGTGTTCCTCCTTGGGTCCAATTTCTTTGAGATTCTCTGGGCTTCCTGGAAGTCTCTTTCCTTTGCCGGATTAGGGAAGTTCTCCTTCATTATGTTTTCAAATAAGTTTTCAATTTCTTGCTCTTCCTCTTCTCCTTCTGGAACCCCTATGACTCAGGTGTTGGAATGTTTAAAGTTGTCCTAGAGGTTCTTAAGCCTCTCCTCATTTTTTTGAATTCTTGTTTCTTCATTCTGTTCTGGTTGAATGTTTATTTCTTCCTTCTGCTCCAAATAGTTGATTTCAGTCCTAGTTGCCTTCCCACCACTGTTGGTTTCCTGTACATTTTCCTTTATTTTACTTTGCATAGTCTTCACTTTTTCCTCCATTTTTCGACCATACTCAACCAATTCTGTGAGCATCCTGATTACCATTGTTTTGAACTCTGCATCTGATAGGTTGGCTGTCTCTTCATTGTTTAGTTCTATTTTGGAGCTTTGGTTGGTTCTTTCATTTGGGCCATATCTTTTTGTCTTAGCGCAGCTGTTATGTTGTGAGGGGCAGAGCCTTAGGTATTTGCTGAGTTGTGACGCTACATGTTGGGGGGTGACAATGCTGCTTGCACAGCTCTCTGCTAGCTTTCAGTCACTTCCCCCACTACCCACAAGCAAATTGGGCCCTTCTGGGGCTGATTCCGTGGTGAGTACTTTTGTGTGCATTCTAAGGCCCTGTGAGTCTCTCCAATGAACTCTCCTGTGAGCTGAGAGTTCCTCATGCTACCTCAACCCTCACAGGTTTTTACAGTCAGAAGTTTTGAAGCTTTATTTCCCCATGCTGGGGAAATAAAACAACACTGGGTTGCACAGTCTGTCTCACTCCCCAGTTGTTCTTCCTGGTTATCCACATGCAAATGCAGGACCTCCAGGTCTGCCAGCCACTGCCTTGTGTCACGTCCTCTCAACTGCAGCTGCCCAGCTCCACCCCTCCTTCTGGTCTGAATGAATGTTTGTTCTTTAACTCCTTGGTTGTCAGACTTCCATACAGTTCAGTTTTCTGGCAGTTCTGGTTATTTTTTGTTTTTAAATTTGTTATTGTCCTTCTTTTGGTTGTGCAAGGAGGCACAGTGTATCTATCTACCTACGCCTCCATCTTGGCCAGACGCCTCACCTCTTATTTTAAACAGCCGGACCCCAAGCTCTCTATATCACCGTTTAACCTTGCTAGTTAATAAGCCCATGAAATACTTGGGAAATTGGATGTAAAGGAATATTATAAGTGGAGCAAAGTAGTTGCTGAGATATTTTCAAACACTTGCCCATGTCTTGCCAAGAAATGTCATTTAATTTTGGGTTAGATGGCTTTGCCAGGAAACACTCCAGTGTGTAGTGGAGCTGGGGCACAGAAGTCAATTTTACAATTACAAAATTGCTATCTCTTTCGGGAGCAACAGAAGCCATCAGGCCATACCCTTACAGGGCAGCTACTGAGATGATGCCTGCACAGCCAGTTGCCACAAGAGGCAATGTCATGTGTGTAAGAAGTGCTTCTGGGCTCGCAGCTGAGCACGAGCAATGAGCTGAGCGGCTTAGGAGAGGAGGTTGAGGCTCCTCTACAAACACCGTCAGCAAGGACTGGGCATCGTCATTCACCTTGAGCATCTACCGAGACCCTCATGGTATCCTCCCATGGACTGGACTGTTTTTGAACCACCCGTAGAATATACAGAATTGATACTATCCTCAAGAAATGACACTATTCAACTCAAATTTGTGCCTGTGTGACACTCAAGATGATGTTAGCTATGACCAAGAGAATGACAAAATCTGAATGCCATTCTGTCTTAAACCATTGTCACCTAAAGAAATAGTTCAACAATTCATTTTCCAGTTTGGAGGCTGAAAATAAATGTCAGCTGGACTCGTCAGCCTTTCTCAAAGCCAGCCCAGTCCCTGACTCAGGCCGCGCCTGACTGGGGTGGGGCCAAGGAGTGGGGATTCACCTGCAAGGCCTAAGGCGACACCAGAAAACTCAGAAATCTAAATAAATAATATTTTATGCAATAGTTTAAAAGTAAAATTAATGTAAACATATATCATAAACAAAGTATCAAAAGTTTATAAAGCAGTGAAACACCAAAACATACTGGAGTCTGAGGAAAAAAAAAAAAAAACAGCCCTTCCAGATGTCATGTCAATTGTTTATTTAAAATTTTGACATTTTTGCCCTGGCTGCATTGCTCAGTTGGTTGGAGCATTGTCCCATACACCAAAACATCAGGGGTTCAATTCCCAGTCAGAGCACATGCCTGGACTGTGGGTTCTATCCCTGGTTGGGGCACATGTGGGAGGCAACCGATCGATATTTCTCACATTGATCTCTCTCTCTCTCTCTCTCTCTCTCTCTTTCTCTCTTTCTCTCTCTCCCCCTCTCCCTCTCCCTCTCCCTGTGTGTGTCTCTCTCTCCATTCCTCTATCTAAAATCAATAAATATATCCTTGGGTGGAGATTAAAATTTTGATATTTTGCTCATTGTTGGTTTTTTGCATTAAAATATATGTCATTCAACATGTTATCTTGAGTACTCACTTTTTGGACTCACCTCCTTAAAGCTCGTTGTCAAAGGTAAGTGCCTTACTTGCCTAGCTCTCCTCCCAGCCAGCCAGTTGTCTGGGCAAGAACCTGGACAGTTTGACACAGCCTCTCACAGCTTCAGACACCACAACCCCATCCCACCTCACACACTCACTCTTTCACACACAACACCAACGGCATGGAGAAAGTAAAGGCTACTCCTTGGAAGTGGAAGCACACCTCCCGCTCATTTGTAGAGGTTACAGAGGGCATTCTTAAAACAACTTTACTCATTTATCTTTTCAAGAGTGCTGCTGTTCCCCTCTAAATACACACCTGAGATCAGCGTTTGTAACAGAACTCTACCCTCGGGCTGTGCTCACACACGGAAAGGAGGAAAATCAATTTCAATCCCCAAAGGATGGAATTACTGGTGCAGAAGGTCACACTAAATGCTAGCACTGTTCGACGGGCTTGGAACAAGATCCTTGTCCGCACTGCTTCGCTGCACATCCAGCGGAGAGACGGGGGAAGCCTGGAGACTCTCATTCTCGCCAGGGAAGAGAAAGGTGTCGGCTGTACAAGCCACAGGATAAATACATTAAACAGAGAAGGGGAAGAGGCAGACACGGGCATGTGCAACGTGGATCCACAGACTTATGTTTGCACCTCTCACTCTAGAGAAATTGGGAGAGACTGGCTCAACCAACTGAAAGTAGGATTGCTGTAATTCTGTCAAGGTCACTAGCCAGACCAGTCACTACTCCCCAAGGACGTGCTGCACAGATCGGCCTTACCAACTGGACGTAACTCAGCGCTCAGTCTCGCGGGATCCTGCAGGCCTGGTTGCCGTTTTGCTCGCGCCCTTCTCTGCCCAGCTATCTGATGCAGACCATCTGCGGTCTACAGGGGATATAAGGGCTGAGCCTGAAGTCTGCACCGTGGTCACAACAGCCCTGAGCCCTTCCAGATGTCAGTAGACTGGTGCTGTTTCTGTCACCTCAGAGGTTATTAAGAATATTTTATTGGAAACCACATGAATGGTAGCAAGGTCTGAGCCACGGACGGGCAGTAAACCAGAGACAGCCAGACTTCTGTGGAAGGCGGGTGGGGACTACATAGCTGTTAGCAGGAGCACACGCATTTCCCCCCACAGGAGGAATAGGGTTTCGTGGCAAGAGCCGGAGCATGGAAGTCAAAGAGATCTGCAGAACTAAGACTGAATCCTGGCTCCACTCATGAGCTATGGGAACTGGGACATTACTTAACCTCCCTGAGGATCCATTACCTAATCTATAAAGTGAGGACAGAGTAAGGGACGTGAAGTGCCTGGCACAAAGCCTGTGCTCCTCCTGTGTCTACTCCAGCCCACGTTCCCCGCAAAGAACTGCCCGCAGGTCCTCTTTCACACCATCTCTTAACTGGTCTTTTTATGTGTCCAGAATCCCCAGGCCACTTTTGCTTCCCGTTACTGTGGTCAAGGTTTGGTCCGGCCCTCTGTTTACCAAGCGTTAGCACTGGGGACAATGAGATTGGACTTTCATGAGGAAAAAACAGGCAGATTAGCACATCGTGTTCCCCGCCAGCATGATGTTAGGCAGGGAGGCAGTGAGGAGAACAGAGAACAAAGGTGCTTTGCTTCCTCCCCTCTCCTCCCGAGCTCCCTCCTCGCTAGTCCCCAGGGCCTGGGAAACCACGAAAGCAGGCCTAGACAGTGGCATCCCCGTCAGCCAGTCGTGACTCTGAGCTAAACTGTGGGGAGCATCACGAAGGAGATGCAGACCCTGGGCGCTTGGCCTCACAGCCTCTGGGAAAGGCAGGATGAGGTGTCCAAAGGGAGGGCATGTGAACAGCACCCGTGGGTGATCAGGAGCTCTGGTATACCTGAGCAGAAAATATAGAAATGTTTTCTTTTATTTTTTCAAAAAATTCATGACTCACTTGCTAGCATTAAGAAAGATGATTTAAAATTACGAATGTTCTCCCAAATTTAAAATATATGGCTGCCAACCTCAATATGCCTCAGGGGAGAGATTATTGAGAGACTTTAAATCTAATGGGTCAGGGCCTTCCTGGGATTACGAGTCTCAAAGATTCCAACCTGTGAGGCCCTGTGTGGGCAGGGCCAGGCACAGGGACAGCTGAAGTGTGGTAAAGAGAAAATTATTCATGAGACTTGTTAAAGACTAGACGGTAAGGTACATTTATTCAATGAGGGCCACTACAAAGGGGTTTGTGGTGGGTGAGAGACTGGGCTCGACTCACACTCCAACAAGGACAGCAGGGTTACGTGCCTGACCCGTGAACAATGCAGGGGTTAGGGGTGCCGAGTCCTATGCAGTCAAAAACCCACGTATGGCTTTTGAATCCCCCAAACTTAACTGCTAATAGCCTACTGTTGACCAGAAACCTTACTGATAATACAATTGATGAACACACATTTTGTATGTTATATGTACTATCCACCATATGCTTACAATAAAGTAAGCTCCAGAAATGAAAGTGTTACTAACAAAATCACAAGAAGGAGGGGAAAGGTATTATTTGAGAAAATGCAAGTATAAGTGGACCGATGCAGGCCAACTACAGTGCAGGAGCAGGTGCGGCTCAGTGGATGGCAGTCACTAACAGAGATACCAGGAGTGAGAGGGATTCTTCTAGACAGACTCCATAGAATTCTTGCTGAAGGCAGGCCACGGTGATAATATATAAAAGGTGGTCAGATACCAAGGGTGGGGAATTCTCCCTAAACTGACTCAGAAGAATTCTTGCTCAAGAGAAAGCCCGAAGTGGGGCCCAGTCCAGCAGAGGGCTCTGAGGATCCCAGTTAAAGCTTGGTCACAGAGTCTTTGGCAAGTGCCTGGGCCCTACTGTGTGTCTTGACTGATGGTAGAGGAACAAGATGTTTTCGAATGCAGCACTGTGGTGGTGGAATATGCCTTGATTCCAAGAACTGAAAGAAATGTTAAGAAGTTCGTCTTTTATTTAGGAAGCTTTTATAGGTAAGAGAGGCCCTTCCAACTTCTCAGGGCCCAGCAGCTTCTACAGAAATAGCAACAAATTTCAAGTACAGCCTCAGGAGACCTAAGCAGTGGGCATGCATGACGCAGTTGCTGAATCAGTCCACCAGGTGGCAGAGTGATAGCAGTACAGCCTTCCTAAGGGGAAAGCATGAAGGTTGGTTGGCCTGGGGCAATCCATGGTGAGTCACTCAGGCCTGGTGAGTTACGATGCCCACAAGGCATCGGGCCTGCGTTTGGGAACCAGCCATATTTGGTAATGGAACTCAACACTAAAGACACTTTTATTTTTATCAAGGCTTTTACTTATGCCCTTGGTTATGTAGAGCCTAGGGAAAGAAGATTCTATACCCAGAACTCCTTTGAAAAGATGAGGAGCCATTTGGCAAAGATTGCTTCTATTTAGGTAGAGTTATCATTTAACTGAGATTCAGAAATCACTTTCACAGAAGGTAAAGTCGCTGACTTCTTCTTTGGCCCAGTCTGATAAGAGCAACTCTGCCTCCTTCCTTTGCACTGCTTGGTCCCCCAGGCCGTGGGAAAGGATTCCCGTGACAGCTGGACCTGCCTCCAGTGGCTCCCCTACTCCAGTTCCCAGGATTAAGGCCCAGCATCCGAGAGCACAGGAGGAGAAGCGGCAGAGCCATTGCCCGTGGCAGGTCCACTCGCTAGACAAGACAGAAAGGAGAATCTTGAGAACAGGACTAACCTGAGGCAAAGTAGAAAAGACAGCAACTTCTCAAACCACAGCTCAGTGGCAGACTCAGTTATATAGGATCAAGGTGTGAGCAGGGTTGTACTCCCTTCAAAGACTCTTTCATTGCCCCTCCTGGTTTCCAGTCATCCCTTGGCTTGTAGACACAGGACCCCAATGTCTGCCTCCATCTTCATGTGGCATTCTCTTCTCTGTGTGTCTGTGTGCAAATTTCTCCTTTCTTCTCAAGGAACCAGCCATTGGATTTAGGGCCTGCTCTAACTCACTATGACCTCATCTTAACTTGATTGCATCTCCAGAGAACCTATTTGTAACTAAGATCACAGGTACTGGGTGTTCAGACTTCAACGTGTCTTTTTGGAGGACACAGTTCAACTCAAACCATCTTTCCTCACATGCAGGGCAGACATCAATGACCAATCATGGGATTTTTCTATGAAGCGGACCAGACATCAGGACCCTTCCCCGCACAGCTGTCCTGGTCGTGCTTCCGAGCTGTCCTGGCTATGCTTCCAAGCACACAGAGCCAGCACCTCAGGTGAGACCTGTTTTCCCTCACAAGTCCCACTAAAGGAATGAGTCTGTAGTGATGGATCTGGCCCGTGGTGATGCACTGATGGGAAAGATAGTGCCAGCACCCTTCCAGCCTGGTGCAGGTGATCTTCTATTCCCTTTATGCTTAAGAGGGGTCCTGCTGGGGAGTTGTCCTGGACAACTCTATCACCAGACCGTCTCCCCTTGGCCCAGCAGGAACATGATCACAGCCTTGGATCACAGGGAAAAAGGTCCCGCTGCTTTTTCTGAGTGCACAATCCACAGGCATTGCAGCATGGCCTGGTTCCAGCTTCAGCCATGCATACATTTCTCCTCCCTCCACCCCCTGCAAACTGGAAATAGTGATACACAGACATCTCACAGAGCTGTGGGGCAATTTAATTAATGTTTATAAAGCACTCTGAGGTCTTTGGACGAAAACTGCTGTGTAAGTGCAAAATTATTATTAGTTCCCAGCCTCCTGTCCCTTGGCTTCCGACATGGCTTTTGTTGTTCCTGAATGGGAGCCGCTTAGGGGCTGTCCAGCTGGCTCTTGTGGGGACCTAGGCATGTACATGCACATTGGCAGATTTCTTTCCCTTTGAAAAAAGCGTTCCAACTCGGCGGGATGTCTTAAAGCATTTCAATGTCTGAATTTCTCTCCACTTGTCTACTAAGTACTGTAATCTACAAGAATAGATTGTAAACAGGCTACTTTGGAAAAAGAGTGAGAGGGGGAAATGGCCAATTTGAAGAAATGGCCCCTTATAATAAAGAATAATATAATATCTCCTCCTCATGGAGAATCTAAATGAACCACTAAGTGAGGTCTGTCTCCCTTGCCCCGAGGGATTCTGCACGTGTTTATGCATCGAAAGGAGAAGAGATTTGCTTTCAGTGCCCAAATTTCACCACCCCCCTTCACCCGAACTTCTCAGGAGCCATGGAAACAAACACACCCCACCTAGATGGTGTTTTCCTGATAGTTCTTGGTTACCTGTGTGCTTGCCTGGGAATCCATGTGGAGAAAGGAATGAAGTAGAAAAGAAAAAAGATACATCTGCAAGTGAGATGGCTTCTCTTTGAAGGAGAGGATGGGGCACATGCCTAACTTCTGTCGCTGGGGCAACTAACGTTAGATGGCACCATTTTTCTTTTCTCTGCAACAGATTCATACCCATCTCATGTTACCCGCACACAACCCATTAGGCCCCCTTGAAAGTATCTTTCGATTTATCTTAATGTTTTGTTAGCAGGGTCTGTTTGTCAGCCAACTGCTGGAAGATTTCATTTTTAAAAATTGCTAAGGAGCAATTATGTAGCATGTAATCATTTGAACAAAAGTACATAGGCACAGAACCAACAAAAGAAGCAAATGTTAGCTATATGGCTGTAAACACAGAAAAACAAACCTAAAGAGCGAGGGTGATGCATTCCATGTTTCCCAAATCAACCAATCGGTGATCAGGTATCAAATCACAGAGCGAAACCCAGGAGTATTCTGCCCGGACGGACAGGACAGTTGAGGCAGGAGTGGAAACAGATGGTGAAACCGGCTCTCACCCGGGGCCACCTGTGACTGAGGAGCCGTGTGTCTTCTCTGTGGCTGTGACACCGGGGACTTCTGCGGTCTTGGATGATTAAGTCCTGCCTATTATGTAGAGGTCAAGACAGAAGGAATAGTTTTTCTTTCTGTCCTGTTATTTTTTAAAAAGGAAAAGAGACCTAAGTAAAAAATAAGACGTATATACAGCAGCTCAGATCATAAGGAAACTGAGAACTAAGGGTTGGAAAGACATCGTGCAGGAGCCAGGTCGTTTCCAGTCTCCCCTTCTCCGCCGTCGATGTGCTGCCCCAGGCGTCCATCTGCTTCCTAGACGGTCCCCTGCTTCCCATTTCCTGCGGCCTTTTCGTTTCATCTTACACTTTGTTTTTCTGGTTATTGTCCTAGAAATGAATCTAATTATATGGCTCCTTAACCCAGAACCCTTCAACACTGCCCCACTGTGCAAATTCTCTAAAACTTGTCTGCCTTCCCTTATTGCCTCCTTCCTACTTGGCCTGGACTGTGGGTGCCCTGTGCCTACAAAATTCTCATGTAATTCTCTGTTCGCACATGCTCGCTACCTTTTTGCCTCAGAGACGGCCCCAGCCATTCCCACGGCCCTTTGCTGTTACTACCATTCAAAATCCTGCTGATCTTTCAAGTCCAAGTTCAAATGGATCCAGGGATCCAGTTCTTTAAAGCCTTCTAAGTGCTCCCACGTGAATTTGGACCCACAGTGGCTTTTTGTGTGTTTGGTCCATTCCTTGTGTACTTCCCTAATGCTAAGTAAAACAAGTAGCTGGACAGATGGCTCTGGTCCTCTTTGTCTTTCCACTAGATTGTCAGCTCCTTGACAGGAATGATGGTGTGTGTGTGTGTGTGTGTGTGTGTCTGTGTATGTTTTGAGTGCTACGTAAAGTGCCTGCAACAGTATTCCCTTCTGAGTATATGTTCAGCAAATATACTTATGTTTCATTTTACCCACTTAACACATGTGCTACAAAAAGGCAGGTGGTAGAATTTCAAAGGTGAAAATTCGAGAACAAACATATCTAGTCTCAAGAAGACAATAAATAGTAACAATAGACTCTGACCAAAGAACTGATTGATTGTATCTTACCAACCACTTAGATAAAACCTGGCTCTGCAAATGAACAGTGACAAAATTATGAGGAATAACTGTTGTTGAACTAAGCAAACAGATTCTATCCTAAGATTTGTGGGCCTTGGGCTATTTTCACATGGGAAAGATGGAGAACTGAACAATAGTGAGGTAATGCAGCCAAATTAAGTTGCTGATGAGGAAGGAGCTGGGGAGTCAGACAGAATTACCCTGAGGTTCCCAGCTCGGCTGTGCCGGGGGTCACACACAAGCCTCATGCGCTTTCTCTGCGTCCACAGGCTGCTGTCACATCTCATCTGCGAACCAGCACATAATCGGGCCCTGCTGGGTTATGTGAGTGCAGCTCCGTGTTTTCTACGGTGGACCCAGTTCAGGGTTACTATGAAAACAAACCACAGGCCTTCTTTTGGAAGAATGTGCAGCTGACATTCGTGTATTTATGTTTTAAAACATGACAAGGTTAAGTTATTATAACTGTAGTTCTAAGGACAAAGATTTCTCTGCCAGTGGAGACAAAAAATTAAATATGGTTTCATTTACCTTCCTATGAAATACCTCACAGGCCTTAATTGAAGTGGAAAACATTCTCTCCTTGATAAAGCCGGCTCTCCTCATCTCTCTCCCCTCTCTCTCTCACGTACACATGCAAGCACATAGATATTTTTATACCAAATATTAGGAATAAAATGCTGAGTCCACCCAATCTCAAATTCCCATCAAGTTTCCAGCCTCAGTCAGTCTGAACGGCTGAAGGGCTTCCCCCTCCCTAGCTTTTCAGGTGCATGATTCTAATGGCTGCAAAGCATTTCGATGAGTCCTCTGAAGGCAGTATGATGCCCTCTGCAAGCCTTCCAGCACTTTCGGTGAACAGATTCCAATGAAAGGGAGTCTGTAACTTTTACAAACATTCTATGGACATTCATCTTTATAAAGAGCCATTTCCCAAAGTGGACTCACCTATGATGCTTTTATAACTACTATAATCACTCACACTAGTTGTTCTGACCATTGGGGGTAGTGGACCTGTCTGAGACTCTTGACTTAAACCCCTTGAATCCCAGGTACAGAGCCCTGGACTGGCATACCCTTCTGAAGTAGACCCCCTCCTTCTCTCCATTCCTCCTACCTGCATCATGCACGTGGTCAAATTGATCATGTACTACCTGGGGGCAATGCAACGCCAGGCTGGATTCAGGGCACCTCTGGGAGGAAGAGGATGCCGCGTAACAACGGTCTGCCTGGCATGACTGTCCTCCCCCTCAGAGGAAGGACTCAGCCAACCTTTCATTTCTAGAATTACACCTGGGCTTTGGGTTCTCTGACCAGTTTACAGACTTCCTAGCACACATGCCAAAGCCTTAGAAATAGTTTTAAATATAAAAAGAAAAATGTTCCCTAGTCACATGGATATATTTAATAACACGAAAGCTGAGACACAGAGGCAAAAACCCTAAATCAACTCGGCACCCCTTTTACTCTATAATAGTGTGGGCAATGCACACACTACTGAAGGGACACAATCTCTTTGGAAAACATGGAGGGAAGAGGCCAAATCTGATAAGAAAAACACAGCTGCCAAAATAGCAATGTAACTTCAGTGAATTCCCTTCTCCCCAGTTACAGTGGCTCGTGGAGTGCTTTTGGCTGGTGCTTCGGAAACGGGCCACTGGACCGGCCCCTCAGGTCCCCAAAGGAAAGTCTCCTTTGCAGACTTTTTGTTTGGAACAATGCGAAACATAAAAAGTGACAGTCATTCTCCCCTGCCCAGAACAGTACTGCGATAGTAAGGATAATGACTCAACAAAGCTTCCAATTTGTATAGTGCTTTATACTTTTTCAGGGCATCTTCACACACATTATTTCAGTCAACTCATACAACAGCCTTCTGGCTTACAACCGAGAGAGCAGAAACCACAGGACCTGGCCCACGGTCATACAGGCAGTGGGGCTGCTGGGGCTTGCGCCCCACGGCATGGCTGCCCCCGACTTCCCCGGGGCAGGAAGCAGATCCCGTCCCACGGTCACCTCCCTGGTGCCTCTCACTCGCCACGGTCGCGCTTCTCATCAGTCAGCAACAGTATCTGACTGCGGATACAGTTTCCAAAGGAGAAAAAACACATGTCCTTCTTTGAAAAGCATATATGGAGATATAAAAATAAAAGTATCGTTCTTCTTTATTGCTTCTTTGTAGATGCCTTTCCCAGATGAAAAGGCCCTGTTGAGGAACAGGTCACTGACCTGTTATTGCTACGCACACATAATACTCCTTAGTAATAGCAGAGCCTTCACAGCAGAAAATTATTTGCCAAATATTTCCCACTGTCTCTCAGCATGGCCTGTCCATTTCTCCCAGACATAAAGCATCTGGGCTAGTCCAAGAAAACACAGAAAATTCAAAGAGACATTTCCCAGATGTGCAGCTGTCCTGAGGAGTCTGTCACAGGGCCAGCTCTGGAGATTCATACTTCCCAAGACCCTTTTCCAACTGCATCTCACCATAGCTTTCATATAACTGAAAAAAATGTCAAAGAGGTTGACCAGACAGCTGAGCAGAACGCTGAGCAGGTGGCGGTGAAGGAGCAGCACTGGAGAGCACCCCGCACGGCGGCCCCACGCTGTGCGGCCACGTGATGGTTTTCCACACCCTGGTCACAAAGAGTACAGTGGGATCCCCTTCAGATGTTTCAGTCAGGTGGGGGACTTCACAGGAAGGCTGCCATCTTTGGTAAGGGCACACGCTTCCTGTGTCCTGTGTGACGTGAAGGCACACCACTGAGCCTTCGACTGTAGGGAAAACGACCTGCAGAAATCCTGCTCACACCAGCTCTGTCTTGGGAAGAGTCACCAGCTCCACAGGCTTGCTTGGGGAGACGACTGGGAGAAAAACTCGTTCCATGCCAGGTTTAGAAAACTCTGGAAAAACAGTCTGTCGTGCAAACTTCTGAAAAATAAAAGAGATAAATGAGAACTGAACAACTGGAAAAAGACATCAGTTGTCACCTCAATTTAAACTCCATTCTGGGAGCCCCACTATGGCCTCTAATGGCCACCTCACTCACTCCACAGTGGACTCGGACTATTTCACTGCTACCTGTAAACTCCGGCCAGGACACTCACCGATCACGGATGGGGGTCATTTGAAGCCCCAGCTGTTAATCATCTGCATGGAAAAATCAGTGCCCATAGAAACAGGCATTTGCAGCAAGAAACTAAAGTCTTTTACTCTTTAAATTTGCTGTCCAGTAAGTCTAATTATCATATGTGAAAATAACTCTAAGGACCAAATTACAAGCTCCTTGAGAGGAAGAACTATATCCTACACCTCTTTATATCCCCTGCAGTGCCTAGTTTAGTGCCTTGTACACAGTAGGTGCTCACAGGAGTCTTTTAAGTAACTAATGGCTATAATAGCAACCAGAGTGATGAGCACATGGCCAGGGAGGCAGGTAGTAAGTGAATAAAGGGACTCAACCAGGGATAAAAAAAGAAAGAAGCCCTGGCACGGCTCTGGGGTGAGATCTGTCCCCATCCGTAAGCAGCCAGCCCTTCCTGCTGGTATCGAGACATATGGGAAAGATCTCTTCCTGGTGGTTCAGGCCCAGAGCTGACCCTGCGCCCCTACAACTCCGGCAACACAGGTGAGCAGCTAGGCGGACAGGGGCTCAGGGTCTTTAAGCTGGAGGCTGCTGCCGATAGCTCAAAGCCATGTCGACGACGCCTACACACTGGCCAGCCACCCTCTAGCACAGGACGCTCTCTGTGCGCCCCACTGCTCTGGCTTCTCGGGGTTACTTCTCAAGAAGTGGGTGGAAGTAACAAAATACAAGGAGAGAACCCGAAAGAGGAGGCAGCTCGAGGGCAGGTGAAGGACACTGGTCTGGCACTGCTGCTCACTTGCCCACAAGAACCCTGGCTCTGTCCCGAGGGCAGGTAGGTGGTGTTTCACTCTCTGCCACTGTAACAACCAGGCCCTCCGGTGCCTCGGCGGGATCCTCTGGCGTTTCTCAAACTGCCGTCACGTATCTTACTTTGTGTGCCATCTCGGCGCTCTGTGCAGAGCCACGGGACAAGAAATGAGCAGGGCACTTGCTGTAAAGAGTCTCACAGTCTGGGGCCTCAATAAGCCCAGGGCACAGAGACACTCTCTCCCTGCTGTTAAATGATTCACACTATCTACAAAACATTCGAATTGGTTCCCCACGTGATCTTGTAATAATAACCAGTCTTTTAAGAAAATACTTACACAAGTGAAAACGATGAGTGTTATGTAAAAAACCACCAAAGCCAACAGCAGTACAATCTCAGCTCTGTACTTCTTAAAAGTCTCTTCTTTGCGCTCCTTATGGCATCCTTAAAAGAAATAAGTGAAACATGAAGCCATTTAACAGGACTTTTCTGTTCTACCAGACTAAAAAGCAAAGATGCTTTGTTCCTGCTTTTTAAGTCCCTGTTGGCCATCCCTGCCCTCACATCTGCGCCGTAGGAAGAACAGCAGCAACAACAGCAGTGACAGTGGTGGCAGAAGCCAGTGTACACTCCCACTCTGCCTCCAGCTGAGTGCAAGGGGACCGAGGTACAGCATCTCACTGAGCCCCCTGAGGAGGTCTGAGGTTCCCTATTTCACAGAGGAAGGAGCTGAGGCTCAGACAGACTGAGGGATGAAGGCAGGTGGGAGGAGCAGGAGTCTGGCCCAGACTTGTCCTGCTGCCCATCTGCCTCCATTTCAAACGTGCAGTGTTTCCTGGCTTTTATTTAGACTAAATGGCAGAGAAACCACCGTTTGCTGATCTGAACATAATCTGAATTCACTGGCCTTGTGCAGACTGCCAGGTGTCCTGACATCGGGAGGAGTTCAGGGCTGGGAAACGAGGCAGGGGAGCCGCCCAGCTATCGCTTTTGCAGGATCATTACAGCTCCTCTGCCAAGGCCGATGGCAAGGGCGGCCTACGGAGCAGCTCCCCAAGGGGCTGTTACAGGCTGTGGTGGCAGCGCTCCGGGAGGGCGGGTGAGGTGTTCAGCCCAGGAGGGGACGTGGTAGAGACCGGTCTCCCCACTCAGGCACGACACCCGACGCGCTGTTTGGAGATGCAAGGTTGCCTGCGGAGCCGACCTAAAGGCCAGGCAGGAGCAAGCGGAGTGCAGATGGTCAGGGTTCTCCCCAGGGACCACGGATGGGCCTCAAGAAAACTGTCGGCCCCTGAGACTGGATTTAAAACTTAGTGCAATAGTCTAGGGATGGAGACTCACAGGAATCTGAGACTTCAAGGTTGAGAGCCATTGTCCTAATGGTTCCTGACATATACTGAGCACTCAGTCTACCCCAGGCACTGTAGTACAAAGTCTCATTTAACCTTTGTTACGAGCCTATGCTGTAGAAGTTATCATCCCCATTTTAGAGATGAGTGAACTGAGGCTTAGAATTGAACAGAGATTTGCCCGAGATCACATGCTAAAGAACAACACAGCTAATATCTGCACCAGGTCTACGAGACTCTAGAGTCTGGCCACTGAGCCAGGCAACTTGCAGGCCTTTGAAGAGGAAAGGAAAGGAACTCAGGTTTCTCTTTCATCTCTGCTCTTCCTGCCAAGTCACTCTCATTTCTCATTCATGTAATAATATTCGTGGCAGCCCACTGTGCACCAGGACACGGCAGAAGACAAAGCAGAGAATGCAGCGTGACCTGACACAGTCAAGTTCTACAGAGGCAAACAAAACTGAAGCATTATGGGAGTGGGGGGGTGCACGTGCATGTGTGTGCAACAGTGAACCAAATCCAAACTCCGACCAATGAACAGTGATCGTATCCTTGGGAGCATCAGAGTATGATCTTAAATCAGACTCCCTTCAAGTACCCAACAGGAAAAACAGCTATTCTAAAACATCAAGGGCCTCAGCCAGTGCAGCTCAGCTGTTTGAGCATCATCTTGTTTCCCTGCAAACCGAAAGGTTACTGGTTCGATTCACGGTAGGGGCACATGCCTAGGTTGCAGGTTCAGTCCCAGACTGGGGCATGTACAGAAGGCAAGTGATTAGTGTTTCTCTCCCTTTCTATCTCTCTCTCTCCCTTCCCTCTCTCTAAACACACACACACACACACACACACACACACACACCTAAATAAAATTTTAAAAATTAAAAATCTGGGGCTTTATGATAACATGTTTATCATTTCAAGCCTTAGCCACTAATAAGAATTGGGCAAAACTTGAATGCAAGGCATTTTTAAACTACATAAATAAGTTATGAAAAAAATCCAAAGAGACAACCCTTGCCTTGACAATCAATCCCTGGAGCTAAATGGTATGCTGTCACTGAACATCCTTCCTTTGCTGTACTCTTTCTTTGGCCCGAGCTGAGGTAATGGGCAAGTCCACCACCATCAAGTGGGAGCGAAGTGCTGTTCTCATGTTATCAAGGTGGAAATATGAAGCAGCTACCTTAGGCCAGGTTATAAGGCCCCAAAGGAGAAGATTATTAGTTACCTGGTGTAGGGGACCACAAAATTTCCCCATCTTCCAAAAATTAGACTTACACACTTTCTATTTGCTTCAAAGGACTCTTCTTACAGGACTAAACAACAGCCAGATGAATGGTCTGACCACATCTGTCACCTACCCCAGTCAGGCTGGGTAGATGTGTGCTTATTTAAAGCAAAAAATGTCAGGACATTCCTGCAGTAGAATTTAGCTGTGAGCCACAGACATGATCCAAAGCTTCCAACTTAGGCTCTGACCGAGGGGCAATTTTAGGATGTACAGAAAGTGCACACGCATTCTGCAAGAAGCAAGCAAAGGTCACCTCACCTGTCACTCTCAAGGTCACTGTGCCACTTTGGTTTCTCTGCCCTCCTGGCCCCTCTAGAGTGCATCTGTATGTCCCCGAGCTGCAGCTGGTGGCATTTCGGATCTTCAGGGAATACGGCCCTTGGCTGGGGGCCTCAAGGGGGCCCTTCTGCTCCGTCTGGTGATAGGTCTGCAGGTCTTCCTGGGGCACCTCTATCGTCTCTTCCCCGCCCTCCGTAAGCTGTTAAAAAGAAGAATTCTATTGAATTGTGCTCCACTGACAGGCCTGCAAGCACTGAGCCTCCACGCAAAGGTGCCACCTCGTATTTTCACAAAACCCATCCCCACCTTGTTTTTCAAAACAAGATATCATGTGGATGTGTGACCTTGGAGGGAGGAGGAGAGAATCTCTGGCAATTCTTTAAGGCTCTATCTGTTTTGGGATTAGATAGGGACTGCATTTTATGATCCTTCCTTTCCCATCTCCTACCCAACACAAAAGAGGGTGTTGCCGCTGACACCAGTGATGTCTTGGAGGTGATCTGATAAAGTGGGTGAGTCACTCTGAATCAAATGTTGTTGCTGGCTGTTCTGCATTGAATGTTCTCTTGTTTTCTTCAGATACCAACTCACTCATTGACTGATTCTTATTTCCGTATCCTAGCCTTTTATTTGGAAACATTTCTAAATCTGTTAAGATCATTGCCAGACAACTCAACGGAAAGCAGAGATGCAGAAGGGCAGTGCCTCCCGTGAGAAGCCACCTCGTCCTCCACAGGCTGTGTAGCTGTGTGGTCTTCCATGATGTTGCAGGAGGAAGCACACTTACTCCTCTCCTAAATTAGGAACACGGGACAGCAGTGCCATGCAGGGACTTCGTGCCAGATCGTTTGGTGGCCATACCCAGGGCAGTTACAGCTTAAATCACAAGGCCCAGGACAGACCTAGGCTTGACTGAGGTAGATGCCAAATTTAGCCAAACTAATCTGACTGGTTTTATTTCCCTGAACTGTCTTTGCAATTAATTGCTGGGGTCTTTTCATCATCTTCTACTTCAAAGATTAGGCACATACTGCACTCACCATCAACTCTCTTTCCCCCCACATATGTCTTTAATTTGCTTAATTAATTTGCCCATCCATCTTCCAATGAAATGTTGTAAAGCTTCTAAAGTGGATTTAAACAAACAGTAAAGTCAATCACTGTTTTGGTGCTCATGGGCAGCCCCTAGCCCATGAGCAGCAGCAGGGAACCTGGGGTCCAGTGGCAGTTCTTCCCTGTCCCTGGCATTGTAACAGCACCAGAGAGCCACCTTAGGGTAAGACAGCATGAGCAGGCTTCACTGCCACAGTCTGTGCCAGCACCTGCCAACATCTCATCTCCTATTCTGGGGGCACTTGCAATTCCTCTCCTTCTCAAAAGGGGATCAGGGAAATAAATCACAAGGGGTCAAGGAAACACCCAGTGAAGCAGCAAGAGCTCAGGAGAGAAAATCACAAACACACACATACACACACACACACCCTCAGTGGTTGGCTTCTGACTAATTTATTAAGTAAGGGAACGCTAGGAGATCACCAGAAAGCTCAGATTCCAGCTTCCAGTCTTCAGGTACAGTTAGCATTCCTGTGGAGTGGGCTACAGAGACATCTGGTGGCAGATTTATCGCTCCTGCAAAGAGCCCTGCTCCATTCACTCCTAGCAAGGGGCTGCTAAGACTAATGACTTTTCTCAGGCTGAGTCTATGAACATAAATCCCATTTCTTGACAGTTCTCCTTGTGTTGGAAGGTTCCTTCCTAAATAATCAAGGATCTACAGACTGAGGCCTTTAGGTGTTCAAAATTAAAGGGGAAAAGAAGGAGGTGTGGCAAAGGAACCTTAGAAAAAACTAAGGCATCCAACAGATTCTAGAACACATACAATATAACTCAATTTTTCGCTTTTCAAGACTAATTAAACCACAAACTAAAGCCTCATCGTGTGCTCACACCTGTCCCCACCTCGCTGCCTGCAGAGGTGCTTCCTCCTACCAGAGCTTCAGATGGGCCAGGTGCCCGGGACCATCCAGGGCCACCTGTTCCGAGACTCCCCACTCCCCACTTGCAGTTTGAACTAATCAACTCAGCCTAGTCTCTCCAATCTCCATGGTGATGTCTCTTCAAACTTAAACCTCCAGATGCATTCAACTCAGATCTCTTTCTAACAGACCTCACTGGAACTCTGTTTTGCTAGAAATCTCTGCATCTGAAGAGATGGAAACTCGCTGCAACAATCGCTTTATATTGATATGCCTCTGGTTTTCTCCTGGGGGTCTCCTCTCCCATCCAGTGCCTCCCTCCCTCAGCTCAGAAAGACCCATCTGAAAGTCAAGATCAAACCTTCCAACCCCTCTAGAGCTGGTGGAAACAAAAACTGCTGCAGTTATTTACATTAAGAGGGCCGTATTATTATGCTGGCTGCTGGGAGCCTCCCAAGTACACCCAACTGATCGCGGAACTGGCTGGCAATGGCCTTCTGCCTATATGCAGAAAAGGATTCATTTTGAACACCAGCAGTAACAACAAAAAAAAAGGTCAGATTTCCATGAGCCTCCAGCAAAACTTCCAGCAGGCCTCTAAGTTATTTTGAAATAGTAAAACAAAGGCGGGGTGAGGTGATGAGAACAGAAAGAAGCCAGGGAAAGACAGAACACAAGACCCCAAGGCAACCTGCAGAATTTTGATGTCCTGAGTCACTCCAGCCATCAGGGGGATCACAGCAAAGTATCTCACTCTCATGGGGCCATCTTCCAATGGTCCCTTCCAGGGTCTTCCTGAAGGACCCAGAGAACAAGGCAAACTACAGGCTTCCCCTAGCACTCCAGCCAGTAACAAACAACTCTCTTTGCCTGATAACTCACTCCAGCAAAAGGAACCTGTACATCCACACAATGTGCCTGGAAATATTTCATAACCCTCCCTCTAGCTTCAAGCTGTGAGGACAGACAATGCCTATTCTCCTTCTCTTTGTTAAGATCAACTTTTGTAGCTAAAAAAGGGGACAAGTACTAAACCTGACAAGCTCGGGGGAGGCCTGCACAGCGGCCTCACAAACTCAAAAGCAACCACACAGGATGGTCTGAACAAAAAAATTCCTAACGAAAAGCCAGCAAAAAGCGGGTCATGGTGGGTACTCACATCCTAGGCCAGTAGCTTCCTTGACAAAAGTCAGTCTTTACCTTAAGTGAGCCCATCTATTATTGCCTTTTTGCATCTAAGATAACAGGCCTTTGAAATGTCAGAGCAATCTTCTTTGTCAGGCCCTCAGGGCACAACCCGCTGCACCAGAGCAGGAGACAACAGAATCCCTCATTCTCTTGCTATCTTGTTCCCTTCATACCATCTCAATGTGCTGTAAGTGTTCATTGTTAACTCTCCTGTGCCCAGCAATGTAAACGAAGTATGTATTTTCGAGCCCTGACTGGCGTAGCTCAGTGGATTGAGCTCGGGATGCGAGCCAAAGAAGTATGTATTTTTCCATATTGTCCTTTTATCCAATCCCATATACTCCCCCACTCTGCTTTCTCTCACCCCCCTAATATACCACCAATTGATTTTATATAACCCTTCTTACGTCTCCTCCTTTGATTATAATATATAAAATAAGCTGCAAAACTGCCATTCTCCAGAGCACTTTCTCAACCTATTGAGATCTTACTCCTTAGCAATTGTCAGTTTGGCTCAAACAACCTCATAAAAATTCTCTACAGCTTTGGACATTTCTTGCATCAACACCTTCTCATGTGACCACCTGGGGAATCTGGGATCTGCCTAGTCACAAAAATAGTGGTAGTTTTTATGTTAATGGCTCATGCTGAAAATGAGAGTGGGCACTAGCAGCACCATGAGACTGCGTGGAAAAGTTCCCCATGGCGGTGGCAGCAGCGTCTGAGAACCGAAGGGGAAGTTCAGTGGGAGGAAGGCAGAGTAACAGTAAATGGGCCATCCTCAATTTTGCTCTGTTTTTATGAGTTCTTATAAACATTTGAGCTGGCTCAAAATTAACTGGCAAGAACAGCTCTTTAACATTCAAAATCTAAAAGCGTTTCACTGCCTCTCTGCAAAAGCATTATAGGAAATAGTAATTTATAACAAAGGAACCCTCGGATCCATTCACAGCCCAGTATAATTGACAGGAATGGTTCGTGCACGCTTCATAGTGCTGATGTTGTCGTATGCTAAACCACAACATGATTTGGGCAAATTAACTCCTCAAAACACTCATCCCAATTATGTCTTAAAAATCCACACTCCCTGCATTAACTCTCATGCTGACCATTCTACTTTTTTGATTGGACTGGAAAAAAATAACATATAGGACATCTCATTTTCAGAAAATCTATGGACTTCTGGCTCATCTCAAGGCAATGAGTTTGACTGAATAATTTAAACACTATATTCTTTCTCTAAAATTGCAGTTTGACCTTAAGGAAATCACAGCCCTAAATAAAATAAATTCTCTTTAATTTTCTGAATGCTAAACCAATGAAATGCAAGCAATAAGTTTAAAGGCACATGGATTAAGATTTTTTTAAATGATGGACAAATTTGAACTAGAATAAAAGAAATCAAATAAATAGTTAAATATGGCTGAAAATGAATGAATATTTTAGTCAAAAACTCTACTGTATAAAGTGTTTTTCTAAGTTTACATCATTTTATCCAACTACATGCTAATCTCCTGTAATACTATATTTGACTATAAGAAGGCTATACTTCCAGTTCTATGACAAAGAAAGAATTTTGATCATAAACCTGAAATCTAGATCAATTACAGTATAAATGAGATCTGTTAAGAATGTGATAGGAAACTAACTACTAGAAAAGATTTTTTTGAGGGGCAATGTGTGTATACATACATATGCACATAAATATTTAATTCAAAAATTTGATTAAACTTTTTAAATATATATTCTTGTAGTATTTAAAGGTGATATTGAGTTCTGATACATTCCAATAACATTGAACAGCTTTTTTTTAATTGCATTTCTCAAGCACCAGCATTCACGTACCTTGGTTTCTAACTCAATTAAAGTGCCAATATAATCACCATCCATCATAAAAACAGCTCTTTATAACGTGCAAAACAGTTTGGCTTGGAGGCTGATGTCCTAATGAGGGTAGAATGTATGCACGTTAACATCATTTTTTTCTAAGTGTAGTTTTATTGGAGAAATGATTTTCCACTTTGAAATTTACTGGATCCAACAGACAGGGTTGGATTTATGGCTGTTCACAGAGCCATGAACGTGGCAGAGGCAACATCATTACGAACACAGACGCTGGACCTGGAACCAAACCCCCACCCCAGCGTGGCGAGTTCTGCTCTCGCCAGCTGACTGCCAACTGACCGAACAGCTCTCGGGACTCGTCTGCTCCACAGAGATGGGGGTTCAGCAGTAAGTCTGTCTCACCTTGTTGTGGTCAAGATACTTGTGCTGATGGAGGTGGACATGTAGCATGGTGTCAGCCACACAGAAAGTCCTAAAAATGTTACTACTCTCTTTTCTTTTCATAGCCAAAGTTTCACTCAGCATTCGAAACATGTCCTGGCACATAGGAAATACTCAAAAGGTATTTGCTAAATAAATGAGTGAAGTTTCAATACAATGAGAAAGTTATCAATACAAATGCACTGGCCTTGGAGTCAGAAGGCCTGACGTCATGCCCCAGCTTTTCCAGTCAACTTTGGTAAATCCCTTCTCCTCTGAGTCTCATTTCCTCATCTGGAACTACCTTCCTTACCTCATGGGGTTATTTTAAGAATTAAGCCGGAAAGCACATAAAAGTGCTTTATAATTGATAATGTTGCTAATAGGAATTATCTCTGGTAGCTCTCCACTCCATCCACTTCATTCACTGACTCCTTATTGTTGATACTTCCAGTCTCCTCTCTGGCAAAGTTTCCTGAAAGGCTCAATCTCTGCTCTAGGAAGAAATTACTTTCCTACTCACAATGTTTCTAAAATATGCAAAACCCTCTGAATTTTCTAAAGCACCATCATAATGTGTCAAAAACCCTTTGAAGGTAACGTCAGACCACTCATTGTTCATGCCAACCATCCTTCTTCCATCTTGTGGGTCCTGCTGGGCCTGGGAGGCACACCATTGCCAGCCCAGGTCATGCCCTTCACAGTGCACTACGTCTGGCTCTAGAGGAGGCACACCTCCCTCAAGCCTGACACCTGTGACCAGATAAACCGGTTGTGAAGGACGCATGACCCAATGAAAGCCACTTAAGTATAATGAGACATTCACTGAAATATTAAAAGAAAAGCAAAATCTTTTGCTTTGCACTTGATCCTGGGAGGATATACAAGTCTGAGGTTATCAGCTCCTGTCTAACTGTCATGTGGAAGCTGAGAATAAAGCCAACATGAAGGAAGGAGGAGTGGAGAGTCTGAAAGACATGAAGCCCTGAGGACACTCACAAACCTCTGAATAGGGCTGTGTTTGTTTCCTAGGGTTGCTATCACCAAGCACCACACACTGAATGGCTTAAAACACCAGAAGTTAATTCTCTTGCCGTTTCAGAGGCCAAAAGTCAAAAATCAAGGTGTTGGCAGGGCCCTGCTGTGTCTGACGGCTCTCGGCGAGAATCTGTGGCGTGCCTCACTCCTGGCTTCTGGTTTGCTGGAAATTCTGGGCATTCCTCGGTTTGTGGACAAATCACTCCAGTCTCTGCCTCCGTCTTGCATAGTATTTTCCCTGTGTGTCTGTGTCTCTGTCTCTGTTTGCTCTTCTTTTAAAAGCACCAGTCACTGGACTAGGACCCAGTCTAATCGAGTATGACCTCACTTTAACTTGATTACATCTGGAAAAAACCCTACTTCCAAATAAGGTCCCATTCACACACACCAGAGATTAGGACGGAGACATATCTTTTTGTGGGACACCATTCAGTCCACAACACCACCTATAACTGAAACGTAAACCAAAACTTTGATTTTTAAATTTCTTTTATTTCAATTCTAGAAACCAATATATTCCCTTTTCTTTAAGCTAGTTTTGATCGAATTGTAATCCTTCACAAATGAAAGCATCCTAACTGATAGGGACACCTTGCACCATGGCATAAATAAATGTGGCACATGGGGGCTATCCCACAGGGCTCCAGCCTCCAGGCCCATCCTGCTTTTTGCCTCGGACTCACATGTCTCCCACTCCTCAGGGAATGGGACACCAGGGCCTGGTTTGATTTGGGACCTCTGCTCTCCAGAACTGTCCCAGTGAGTCTGGTCCAAGGTAAATATAAATTATTTATGACAACTAGCATCCTTATTTTCCCATAAATTTTCCCAGCTGGACCCATAATCCCAGACAGCCACCAGCTCTTCTGGAATCGATCCTCTCCTGCAGAATTGGTACAAGAACAAGAGTAGGCTAGTTGATACCCAGAAAACTACAAGTGATACTAACAAGCCTTATGCTCTTATGCCTGTATCAGCACCACGTGACACACAGGAATTTTAACCAAGTATCTCCAGTGCAAAAACAGAAATCAAAAATATGCTTACGGGTGTAAAAGGGTCTTAGGGGAGTACTTTAGTCTAGGTCTGGTTTGAGCTAAGGACCGCTGGTAGAAAATGTGGCGTCACAGCAGGAGTAACCAAGAGGGATCCTGGAAACAGTTTTAAGTGGAGCAATGCTTATTTTTAGGTAAGCAAATCTCTTCTTGGTTCTTCCCTACATCAAACCTTCCCTTACATCACGGAGACTTTCTTTTCACTTCTTCTTTGTGTAGTGACAAAACCAAGTACAGAACAAAGAGAATCCAGTCCTCATGTGATTCAGGTTCCCCCTTTTATTCATGGAAAACAAGTGCTTAGGTTTGTTTTTTCTATTTAAGTCTCAGCTGCTTTCTTCCTCTCCACCCTCTTCAAGCTAAAAGACTTCAACAACTTTGCTCCATTCCGACTCATCAGTGTCCAAAATTCTCAGTGAATCCACCATTCTTGGTCTGGTGTAGACTTCTTCTATTGCCCACCCCCCCGAGGCAGCCACATTCTGCCTTGCCCACTCTTCCACGGAACCACGTGGACAGAACTGGTGACCAAGAGGGAAGGAAAGATATCCCATGCGTGTGTTCAATCTTACCGAGTTAACCTACTGGAAGTGTTACCATAGTGAAAGAGTAAAGCCATCCTCTAAGATTCATCTTTCAGGATGAATCATATTCTGTCCTTCACAAGAAATATGGCATTTTTCACTATGTCATCCTCTTTCCTTAAAAACTTCAAATGGCTCCTTGCTGTTGAAAGGATAAAGTTCAAGGCCTTAAAGTTTGGCGTTCAAGGTTCTTTACAATCTGTTTCCAGCCTACTTTTTAACATTATCTCTCAGCCTCTTCTGTATAATCCCCCCACTCTGAACCACAGGTTGTCTATCGATTCCCCAAAATGCTTGCGGATTCCTATGTCCATGCCTTTGCTCCAGATGGTCCTCTGGCAAAAGGTCTGTGTTGATCTTCAGATGGCCATTTCCAGGCCCAGGACTTAGCGCATATTTGGGACTTAGAAGTATTTACTAAATAATGGAAGTATAAATATGACAGACACCTGAAAACCAACTTTATGTCTTTCATAATCTGAACTCATGTGGAACGCATAAAAGTGGTTCAAACAGATCAAGCAGTACAGGTGCCAATGGGGAAAGTATGATTTTTCTTTGAAGGCAATACACACATTGTTTTCACCTTTCAATGTTTTAGTGCCACTATATTTAATGTACAAGTGTTTCCTTTTTCTCCTAAAGACTTGTTCTTAAATCTCTCTTACAGCAGATGGCATTCTAAAATCAAGGCAGTACAGTGAGTGGCATGCATTGGCTCCTTCATGGGTCCTTTGGGGTCCTTGGCTGCACCAATTACATCTGCCTGGGCCATTCATCCACTTCAGCCCTTCCCAAAACACTATGCTCTCCTCAGTGCCTCCTGCTGTGTGGCTCATTATTACACAAGATGGTGGAGACAAAAAACATAACTCCACTGAAGAGGAGGTTAGCAATGTCCATGGCAGACAGCTTCATAATGAAGAATAAGAAACATCCGTGTGGTGAAGTAGCCTTATGCAAGCCATTAACTCACTCTCCCACAGATCCTGTAGTCCACAGGACATCCCAGGATCTTCCACAGCTAAGGTTCTTCTAAATATTATAAACTTCAAGTTGGGTTGATTGTCTGAAACCAGAGTCTTACTTCCCCTTTCTCCCTTCCTTTGGAAATCATCTAAAAAGAGCACTTGTCTTGTGACGCATGTCTGTCCCCCACAATGTCACCCAGAAATGAACTATATATCCTCTTTCGTTATGCATCAACATAGGCTGTCAGAGCTCCTGGCATGAGAAAAGACGGTACTGCACGTTCCTGACTAAGAAGCACTCCTCGGTAGTAGCAGCAAACATCAACCAAGCCCAAACACTCCACCCAACCTCATCCTCTCCTTCCAAACCCATGCAGCTTTATTAAAGAGAGCATGGACAAATGACGCTCAGTACGGAGCACAGATGTAGCCCCTGAAGGGGTGTTCTTACTCCTGGCAGACAGAGGACTGTGCTGTGCCCTCTTCTGCTACAGTCCAACCCAGGGTCTCAGCCAGTGGAGGAAGAGTGCTGGACCAAAGTTGATTCACAGATTTTCTCAAAATACCTCTCCAAACAACCACAATCTACTCACATTAGCTTTCAAAGCTAAATTTAATGGAGGTACTGTATTCACTTTTGTATTTCTTCTCAATCACACATGCGGCCTTAAAAGGTACAATATAGGAAGGGATGAGAGGAGGACCCATTGTTGGATCCCAGAGAGGAATACACCCAGAGACAAGGAAAGTAAAGTTGGGTCAACAAGACCTGGGCTATCTCTACCTACCAATGGCTCCACCTTTGACCTCCCTGTGCATGTCTATATTAAGCCCCTTCTGGCCCCCTTTCACTGTTCCTTTGTAACAGAGAGAATAAAGTAGCCACTGTTCCTTCCCCATTCACCCTAATGTTACAGGCACCACCCAGAAACCGTCTGCTTTGAGTCGGTAAAAGGCACATGAAGAGAACATGGTTTACAGAGGTCTTCTGTTAATCACAAGTGATCAGTGCCAACTGGACAGTGGCAGGATGCTCTCTACTGCTGGAGAACCAGCAGTGGTACATGGACTTTCTAATTGTGAGTCATTATAACCATAATTGTGATATGCAGAAGGCCTGCAAGAATGTGATTCAGTCTGGTGGACAGTGGAAACCCCACGCTCTAAGGGAGCTTAGTGCAAGGAGGTGGCAGGAGCTAGGCTGGCCAGAGCCACCAGGTTTAAAGTCCTCACTTTACAGCTATCTCTGCTTGACTGAAATGTTTTATAAGAAAGTTGGGAGGGGGCAGTGGGGTAGAATGACAAGATACTTAATCCTCCATAAAATTAAGTATTTGCACATTTTACCACTAGCCTTATTTCCAGAACACTATCTGCTTTTGTTGTACAAGAACAATCAATGCAAACGTATAATTACTGGGTTGGAAAAGAACAACTATCTACAGAATATTCTGAGACCTGTTAAAAAGTTCTTGAAGGAAAAACGCATATTATTTTTGAGGTGTCTGATTTAGTTTATTATTGGCAGAGCATGGCTTTCCTATCCACCAGTACTCAATCACAGTTTACTTCTAAAAAGAAAACAAAAACAAAAAACTATGGTATGGTTTTTCAATGATTCTATTCCATGGACCAATAGGAGAAAGAGAGTGCCAAGAGACTTTTGTTTTGTTGTTTTTTAAAACACAGTTTTGAGACACCTTCAGGGTAAATCATGCAAGAACCATGTTCAATAAACAAGCACATACATTTCAGAGTTACATCATCAGCTGACATCCAAGGGGAAGCCCAAGGTTAATTGCTATGGTTTACTGTATATTCCAAGTGACCTCATGCAAGAAAATTTAACTTGACAACTGTTTGAACTTTACACTCTGAAATTTCATCTGCTTGTTTCATGAGTAGTTTTTCACTACTCTCCTGGGGATATTAACATTGTTTTCTTTTTTTAATTACTCTCTGGAAGGAATAGCGATTTCATGTTTCCCCCCTTTTTTAAGATAATGAAAACCCTGCCTGGCTAGCCCAGGAACATTTTCACTTTCTTTACCATAAGTCAGCAATTTTCAACTTTTTCATCTCATGGCACACATAAACTAATTACTAAAGTTCTGCGACACACCAAAAATATATTTTTTGCTGATCTGACAAAAAGTAGGTATAATTTTGATTCATTCACAGTGGATGACTATTGTTGTGTTGGCTGTTGTCATTCTTTCCTCTGACAGTGTAAGGGAAAAGAGGTCAGTGCCCCTGACTAAATAGTGAGCTATTACATGTGTTAAAAGTTCTTGCAGCACACCAATTAAAAATCACCACCTTAAGTAATTAAGGGAGAAAACAAACATCAAGATAGACCTTTAAGAACTCAGACTGTGGAGTCAGCCTGCTTGGTTCAGATCCCAACTCCATCAATTAGCCAGTCACGTAACAGTGCTAAGGTTACTTCACTCCCTAAGGCTGTTTCCTCATCTCTAAGGAAAAAAAAGAAAAAGGACTGATCTCTTGGAAGATCTTTTGGAAGGAATGAAATAGCTAATATTTAAATAGTTACCTCAGAGCTTAGCAGATGATGAATACTCAAATAATACTGGTTTTCAACTACTTTTGTTGAAATAGTATTTTTTTTACAATGAGAACAATTTGGAAATGTACAATATAGAAAGGGATGAGAGGAGGACCCACTGTTGGATCCCAGAGAAAGACACCCAGAGACAAGGAAAGTAAAGTTGGGTTAACAGGACCTGGGCTATCTCTACCTACCATTAGCTGTGATCCCTATTCTCTGATCCCACAGAGAATGGGGTGGAAATGAAGTAGGAATAACAAACCTACTTTCACACACAACACAGTGCCCCAAGGCCAAGATAGCAGCACCATTTCCACTGTGCACAACTCACTGGGTGCCAGTCTGAACTCACTCAGCACCCACCTTCCCAACCAACAGAGCAAACTCTGAGTGCCATCCACAATGCACAAAGGCAGTTGCATGGCACTGTCTCCAAGGACACACACACAATATACATGTCCTATGCAGCCTTGTCAAATAGCCAGACACACACATTCAGGTTCTTATAGCATCTTTTACGCACAGCAGCAGAGAATCCTGCTCTGGCAGTGAGGTACAAACGCACAGGGACTTGCTCCAAGGTAAGACTGCCTATGAGTGACAGCTGCAGAATAAGGTTGGGATATCATAGTCATTTGGCTTAAACTGGAGGTGCTGTTGTGGCAGTAACCTCATTAAAAGAGGTGAGCAAAGAGCCAGTGACAGAAAACAGTGGCAGCTTGGTTTTGCAATGCCACCAGAACCGCACTCTTAGAACCTGAAAATGATCCAATTCAAAGGAAACCTTTAAAAAAAAAAAAGGCTCAGTGCGACTCAATCCTCTCACAAAAGGGACAATGACGCTTGTTCTTCCACGCGTGGACAGCACTCATCCACCCTCACAGACGCCCTCCTCGATGCTCCTCTCAGAACTGCCAGAGAATGGAGAAGCAAGGGATAAAAGAGGCGGCCAAGGGTATTCCAGAAAAGGAATGACTGACAGAAAACTACCACCTATGAAACAAACCTAAATTGGTCTCTCTCTCAGGCCTTCTAGTCCAATCGTCCACCCTGTGCCCCCAAACTGATGGGCATCACCATCACAAAACACCAGAAATCAGAAATCTTCCCGTGCAATGTCCAAGTCTACCCTCGCTGTTTTCTCCCTGACCTACCGACCCAACCGAGGCGGCCTTTCAGAATTGATCCAACCAGTTATCTGCCCTCCCCAAACGCCTTATGTGGGTCATTCATCTCGGGCCATTTTTAGGGGCAGGAAAGGATTCAGGTCCTCAGGAACAAAATCTAAGAATGCCGCGTTCCTGGATGCCCAAAAGCGTTGGGACGAGGACAGGGAGGCGTGTCAAAGATTGGAGATATCTTTGGGAGATGCCCCCATCCCCAGCCTCAGAAGGTCGCCAACCTTAGGGAGGTCGTTCCGCTGCCTCCAGTGGAGCCGACCTAACCCCAGCCCGCGGGCCTCTCGGCTCTTACCTTAGTCCAGGACACCGTGTAGGGGACCCACGGGTTCCGCGGGGCGGTGCAAGGCAAGTCCACATTCTCGGAACATGCCACCTTTAGTTCCTGCGCTGCTGCCGCCAGGCTGCAGGCTGCAAGAAAGAGAGAGACAGTGGCGTGAGCAAGCGAGGAAAGGGGGTGCCGAGGGGAGGACGGGGGAGACAGGCGGTCCCGGGACCTACCACAGCCCAGGAGCAGGAGCTGGAGGCCGCGCGACATGGCTGGGAGATTGAGGGTCTGTGGCGCGCTGGTGCCGCGCGGCGCCCTTTTACCGGCGCCCACAGGGACTTCCCCCGGCGCCCGCTCAGGGGGAATCCCCAGCGAGTGGCGGAAGCGGCAGGCGTGCCTTTCCTCAGCCAGCAACCGCCAGGGCGCCCCCACGCCCGCCCCAGCGCCCGCGATCTGCGCGCGTTCCCGCCCCCGCGCGCCCCCAACTGGCGTCGCTGCTCCTGCGGCCGGCAGCAGCTACAGCAATCCCCGCGTAACGCCCGGCGCTTGGGGCTTTGCAAACCGCGCTCCAACGCGTGACACCGTGCCGCTGACCCGCATAACGAAGCCAGGAGCGAGGCCAGCCGAGGCTCTGTGTCCTTTTTATGGAGGTGAAACCAGATTCAGAGAGGTCAAGCGGCTTCCCCAGTCGCCCAGCTTGTCCGTGGTGACGTCACCGACGAACCCAGGTCCTCAGTCTTTGTAGATTCTGTAATATTCAGAAACTCACTAGACTTGCCAAGGAACCAGGCAAATCTGTTGTTCTTGGCTCCCAGCCTTGCGGCATGGTTATTAGTCGGTATCATTCAGCCTGTTTAAATTACAATATTTCAACAAAGGAGACTCCTATTAAAATAAGAATTGCACATAGACAATTTGGGGGAAAGACAAGAAAAAAATCTAGACGAAAATAGAAATCACGTATAATCTATCCAGAAGTAACTATTGGTAACATTTTGTTTCTTTGCCTCAATGAATAAAAGACAGCTATTTTTAATGGTCTGTTTTACAAACTATTTTGTAACCTACTTGATTTTAGCTTAATATTTTGCAAGTGTTTCTACATCATTAAAGAGTTTCAACAGCATCATTTTGGTGGCTGCATAATAGTCCATCCTACAGTTGTATCATAAGTTAGAATTGATTAGTATTAGACATTATTAATCTAGTGTTACTAGTGTAGATAGTGTTAGTGTTAAGTTGTCTGTTTAATTATTAGTATTACCAACAATGCTGCGGTTATTAAGATGAACTTTTATGTAAAGAAACCTTTGGTTTCATAGGGGTTATCATTTTTCTCAGAATAAGTACCTAGAGGAAAATTGTGCTAGGCCAGAGGGATTTTACAATTTTGTTAATGCCGAAATTAATAATAAAGCACACTGAGGTGTGCTCCCACTATATTCACACCTGCAGTGTGTGAGAGTGTCTGTTTCCCAGCACTTTTGTCAATATAATTGTTAACCAAACTTCCACCTTAGTCCATTCAAGCAATTGAAAAGAATGACGCTACAGTCAAATTATCTCTTAGCCTTGAAAGTAGTTACACAGATAGACAGTCACACTGGCTCTGTGCAAGTGCTTTTTCTCCGTAACCCTCACAGGGCTAATTTTTAGGCAGACAAAAATCACTATAGAAAATAAAAGAAGCAAACACATCTGCATACAATGTGTTTAATAAAACAGCTGTTCCTTGCTAGATCCCATACCTGGGCGTTTAAGCTTTCTTCCAACTTTTCATTGTCATAAACACTGCTGTGTGAAGTGAGGGGGGTGGTGCTCAAACCCTCTGGCCCTGAGATCTGGGCGTGTTACTAGATGTTGCCTCTGGCCCTTCAAAGGAGTGTTCTTTTACCCTTTGTCAGATTTTTTTTTCACTTTTACCAGTGTAATGACTATGAAATACCAGTTCCTCTTTGTTTCATTTCATTCATGTAAATGAAACAAAGAAGAACTGGTCAATTACCAGGAGGGAGGAACATGTTTTCTTTTATGTTTTGAGGCTGTTGGTGTCCTTTTGAGGATTCCACATTCTTGTCATTTGGCCTTTTACATTGAAGCTGTTTATAAATTCTGAGCCAAATCCTTTCTTGGCTGTGTGCATGTCAAATGTCTTCTCCATGTCTAAGGTTTGTGAAAAACACAGGTTTTTCACAAACCTTAGACATGGTTTGTAGTATCTATAATGTCCAAAGGGTTTTCTTAAACTATTGTAATGTCATGTTTATTAACAGTTATTTATTTATTTATTTCTGGTTTGTGCTTGTGGTGTGGTGTTTAAGAAATCTTTTCCTACCCTGGGATCACAAAAACATTCTGTTAATTTTCTTCCAAAACTTTTTAAGTCATACTTTGTCACATATTAAGTCTTTAATCCATTTAAATATAGTTTGATGTAGGAAATCTAACTTATTTTTTCCTTATGGATAAGCAATTTTTCCAACACAGTTTGCTAAAAGTTCTGATTTCCCCACTGATTTGAAATAGCATCTCTGCTATATACAAATTTCCATATGTATGTGGGCCTCTTTCTAAACTCTATTCTGTCTCACTCTAAGCTAATACCACATTTTATTATTACCTAAACTGTGGTTGAGTCTTGCTACAGTGGCAGAGTGAGTGAGCCCTCAGAGGTTGATCTTCCTCTTCAAAACTGTCCTGGCATTCTTTGTTCTTTTCTCTACCTTCTACATATTTGAATCAACTTGTGAATCTCAAAAAACACATTTAAATTTTAATAGGAACACATTCAACTTATAAATGGCAGAAATGTAGCATTTTAGAAATTGATTCTACAAATCCATCAATATAGGGTATCTTTTCATTTATTTAGATCTTCAAGAATCTTTCAAATTTTACACAAAAATGTTTTCTACATCTTTTAGTAAATTTATTCCTAGTTCCTTTACATTTTTATTGCTCTTTTCATAGATATTATATATTATCCAAACTATATTTTTCTACTTGCTCATTGCCAGTAAATAAAAATCTATACAGCCAGCGATCTCACTGGCCTCTCTTATTAGTGTCAATAATTTGCTCTTAGGCCCTCCGTTAAGACACTTTTATAGTCATAAATTATATAGAGGGTTCCCCCCACCAAAAAATCCAAATATATGGTGTGGTTTTCATTGTTGTTTTTGTTGTGTAGCAATTGAGTATTCTCAAGAATGTGGTCTCTATGATTCGCTGCTATTTCACACGAACTGCTTTGTGGCCTAATGAGATCTCTGGGTGGATGTGTCATGTGTTCCTGGAAAGAATGAGCATTCTCCACGTGTCGCTTTGACCCGGCTGGCTGGTTGCATCGTTCAGTTCTACATCTTCACTAACTTCAGTCTTTCTAAACTATCAGTTACTGAAAGAGAGGCATCGGAATCTTCCTATGACTATGCAATTGTCCATTCATCTTTGAAATTTTATCAACTTTTTGCCTCATTTCACTTGATGCTATGTTTTAGCTGCCTTCGAGTTATATAATCTCTTCTGAGTAAATTGTTTTTGTCTTTATTTAGTGACTTTTTTATTTCTTCAGGGACAACCTTGTCTACTCTAATTATAATCACATCACTTTAATGGGGCTAGTATTTTGCTTGTATTTTCTACACTTTTCTATTCAATAGTTTTTTTTTGTCCTTAAGTTCTAACTCTGTCTTTTTTAAAGCTATAGTTGCATTTTTAATTCCAATACAACTGACAATATTTCCAGTTGAGAGTTTATTTTACTATTGTTCTGAGTCCTGCTATATTGGAATCTTTCAGTCACTTGTTTCATGCTTTATATTTAACCTGATTTTTTCTGATTCTTTTTTCCTTTCTTGCATTTAGTTACTATTGACCAAATTTTTTATAAACAGTGATGTCCTCTCTACTGGCTTAAAAATTATACATACAGTTTCTCATCTTAAGTGATTACCTTTACATATCTTTTAATAAACATAACTGATTTAATAGTCTAAAGTTAAGCAACATTGTCACCTTTCTCCCCAAAATGCCTGAATGCTGGACCTTTGCTAACCTCCCACCCACTTACAAACTACTGTGACCAGTACCTTCATTCCATCTTGTTTTTTCAACTCCCCAATTAGGCTTTTTATGTATTAAAATATTTGTTTAACTCTATCTAATATCATACATCTCACTGCTTCTTAGGGTCAAATGCTTCTGAAGTACATTCTTGATTAATTCTTTCAGCAAAGATCTGTAAGTGGTAAACACGCTTCATTTTCATTTTCCTGGGGATGTTTGTTTTGTCCATATTCTTAAATGCTGGTTCAATTAGAATGGGAGTTGATGGTTATTTTTTCTTAGGACTTTTAATATATCACCCCACTATCTCCTGGCTTCTGTTGTTGCCTTTGCAAGATTCTAGGCAATCTGATGCTCATTCCTCTGCAGGCAGCAGGTCTCCAACATAGCAGTGCTTCTAGGCGCTTGCCTTTCTATTTGGTGTTGTTTCAGCTACACTGTGTTGTGTCTAGTACAGAATTCAGTATTACTAACATGCTAAGGTTTGTATCTTTTATTACTTCTGGAAAATTCTCATTGATTATCTTGACATACGGCCTCACCTCCATTTTTCTGTTTCCTTCTGGTACACCTGATAGGTGTGTGTTGGACCCTCTGATTCCACACCCCTGTCCTTCAGCCCCCCTCCCCATGCCGTCTCTCTCCATTTCTCTGTGCAGGTCTCTGCATGGTCCTCAGACCTCTCTTTCCAGTCACTAGTCATTTATTCAATGATATGCCATCTTCAGTTTAACACTGAAGTTTAATTTTTCTATTGTAATTTTTATTAAGCTCTGAAGTTATTTTTGATTTCTTATCTAACTCAGCCTGGTCTCTCTTTTTTTTTTTTGATGGTGTCTTATTCTTTCATTGTGTCTTTTATTCTTTTATGGCTTTTATAACTTTAAAATATTTATTTTATAATCTACCTGATAAGTATATTACCTAAAATTCTTGGGGTTTTAATATTGATTTTTTGTTTTGTTTGCTGGCTCTTGCTTTCTGTGGATTGTTTTCTGTGTTTTCTAATTTTTTATTGTAAGTTAATCTTTAGTTGGGACTTCACATAGGGGAATCCTAGGGGGGGTGGCCTCCCAGAGAGTTTTTATGTTTGTTTTAACAAGGTACCCCAACGGTATTGCCAGTATGTGACAGTATTTTGTATTAATTTCTTGGCAGGTTGGGTCCTAGACCACTCTAGTTATATAAATTTAATCATATCCATGTGAGGGCACCTCTATGAGTTTTAAGGAAAAGCTTTTTTTTTAAGGACAAACAGGCTTCTTTGTCATCTCACTGTGTGAGCAAGCAATTGTTTTTGGTTTGTCCTTACACTGGGGTACAAGGCCTCAGTTCCAACTTTCCATTTTCCTAGGTTGCTGGTCATTAGAACCTAATAAGCTCCTTCATTCTTTTTTATTTTTATTTCTTTAAACCTTTTTTTAAAGATTTTATTCATTTATTTTGAGACAGAGGGGAAGGGAGAAAGAGAGGGAGAGAAACATCAATGTGTGGTTGCCTCTCATACGCCCCTTACTGGGGACTTGGCCTGCAACCCAGGCATGTGCCCTGACTGGTAATTGAACTGGCAACCTTTTGATTCATGGGCCCAAGCTCAATCCATCGAGCCACACCAACCAGGTGTGGCTCCTTCATTCTTTAGGGGATTTCCAAGCCTACACAGCTGCTCCTCCCCAGTCCCTCCTCCCCACCGCCTCTCCCAGCAGCCTGAGGGTCAGCTAATGCAGGGTCATAGCTCTTTTTTATTTGACCTTCCAGATTGCCCTTACTCTCCTATAGGTACAGGTAGATATTAGTTAGGCTTTATTAATTATTTCTAGGAATTTGCAAAAAGTATTTTTTGTATTACACAGAAAACCATATTGAAAATAAAAGCATCCAGTCTATTATTTAATTACCTTAAAATGTGACATCACAGCAACTCCCTCTTTAAAAAAAAGATTTTATTTATTTTATTTAGAGGGAAGGGAATGGAAAAGAAAGGAAATGGAGACAAATATCGATCAGCTGCCTCTCACATACCTCCCAGGAGGAGACCCAGGCCCTCAACCCAGGCATGTGCCCTGGCTGGGAATCAAACTGGCAACCTTTTACTTAGTAGTATGACACCCAACCTACTGAGCCACACCAGCCAGGGCACAGCAGCTCCCTCTTAACCTACTGAAATATCCAAGTATGTTTTCACACCATACTCTTCATCATCTTCTATACAGTCCCTCAAACTGAGGGACAAACATATTTTTAAAAGGCCATTCCTTACAAACATTCTCACTGGCCACATTACAATAGAAAAGAAAGAAAAGAAAAGAAAGAAGAGAAGAGAGACTGAAGGCCAAGATGGAGGCATAGGTAGACACACTGTGCCTCCTGACAGAACCAAAATAAGAACAACAACTATTTGAAAACAAAAAACAACCAGAATTGACAGAAAATAGAACTGTATGGAAGTCTGACAACCAAGGAGTTAAAGAAGAAACATTCACCCACACTGGTAGGAGGGGTGGAGATAGGCAGCCAGGGCTGAGAGTGCTTGTGTCAAAGCTGCAGCTGGCAGACCCCAGGCGCACAAGGCAGTGGCTGGAGGACCCAGCAAGGCTGCAGATTGTGGAGCAGGGCCTGGCATGCAAGGCAGCTGGAGGACAGGGCAGTCCCACATTCGTGCACAGACCGGGCGAAACTGGGGAGCAAGACAGACCATGCAACCTAGGGTCCCAGCACGGGGAAATAAAGCCTCAAATCACTGATTAAAAACACCTGTGGGGGTTGCGGTGCCAGGAGAAACTCCCAGCCTCACAGGAGAGTTCACTGGAGAGACCCACAGGGTCCTAGAATGTACACAACCCCCCCCCCCCCCGCCACACACACACAGGAATCAGCACCAGAAGGGCCCAATTTAGCTATGGGACACGGGGGAAGTAACTGAAATCTGGCAGAGAGCAGAGCAAGCGCCATTGTTCCCTCTCAGACCCCTTCCCCACATACAGAGTCACAACCCAGTGACTGGGTTACCCTCCCTGGGTGAATACCTAAGGCTCTGCCCCTTACTGTGTAACAAGTACATCGAGACAAAAAAAAATGGCCCAAATGAAAGAACAGATCAAAGCTCCAGAAAAGAATACAACTACACAACAAAGAGGTAGCCAACCTATCAAATGAACAGTTCAAAACACTGGTGATCAGGATGATCACAGAATTGGTTGAATTTGGTCACAAATTAGATGAAGAAAATGAAGGCTACACTAAGTGAAATAAAGGAAAATGTACAGGGAATCAATAGTGATGGGAAGGAAATTGGGACTCAAATCAACAGAGTGGACCAGAAAAGAATGAAGAAACAAGAATTCAAAAAAATGAGGAGAGGCTTAGGAACCTCCAGGACATCTTTAAACATTCCAACATCCGAATTATAGAGGTACCAGAAGGAGAAGAGGAAGAGCAACAAGTGGAAAAGTTATTTGAACAAATAATAAAGTAGAACTTCCCTAATCTTGCAAAGGAAATAGACTTCTAGGAAGTCCAGGAAGCCCAGAGAGTCCCAAAGAAGTTGGACCCGAGGAGGAACAAACCAAGGCACATCACGATTACATTACTCAAGATTAAAGATAAAGAGAGAATCTTAAAAGCAGCAAATCAAAAGGAGAGGGTTACCTACAAAGGAGTTCCCATAAGACTGTCAGCTGATTTCTCAAAAGAGACCTTGCAGGCAAGAAGGGGCTGGAAAGAAATATTCCAAGTCATGAAAGACAAGGACCTACATCCCAGATTGCTCTATCCAGCAAAGCTCTCATTTAGAATGGAAGGGCAGATAAAGTGCTTCTCAGATAAGGCCAAGTTAAAATAGTTCATCATCACCAAGCCCTTATTATATGAAATATTAAAGGGGCTTACCTAAGAAAAAGAAGATAAAAACAGGTACAGTAAAATGACAGCAAACTCACAATTATTAACAACCAAACCTAAAACAAAAACAAACCAAACAAACAGCTAGAACAGGAACAGAACCACAGAAATGGAGATCACATGGAGAGTTAGCAACAGGGGAGTGGGAGGAGGAGAGAGGGGGAAAAGGTACAGAGAATGAATAGCATAGATGGTAGGCAGAAAATAGACCAGGGGAGGGTAAGAATAGCGTGGGAAATGTAGAAGCCAAAGAACTTATAAGTATGACATATGGACTTGAACTAAAGAAGGGGAATGTGTGTGGGAGGGGGTGTGCAGGGTGGAGGGGAGTGAAGGGGGAAAATGGGACAACTGTAATAGCATAATCAATAAGATATCTAAAAAATAAAAAGAAAAGAAAAGAATAAAGAGAAGAAACCTCACAGCATGTATCTGAAGTGGTGGTAGTGTGGAGAAGCAGCAGCCCCAAACACTAACTTGGGTTCTTTCTTCACAAGTGAGAATAGTGTACAGTGAGGTGGCTCTTCATTTTCTTTGGAAAGGGAAAAATTGATACAAATGAAGTGCTTATTGTCTTTCTGAAACCACTAGCTGTCACCTTCATGTACCGCACTGTTAATTTAAAAAAAGGAAATCCCTAACTCATTAGAAAACACTGTGGTTATACGTTCTCACTGCCATTGGCAGGCATTCATTAACCTTGGGTGTGAAACAAAGCTAGCTGGCACCAGCACCACTTCTGCTGACTCTCAGGCCCTGCCTTCTTGTTATTATTTATGGCAGGACTGTGGCTTTGTTTCTTTAGTTCTTTCTGAGAGCATGCCAGTAGAGCATGTCCTAACATTTGGAACTCAGATATTTGAGAATCGGGTCAGAGTTTGGAAGTCAGGGAAGGAGAAAGCTCTTCTAATATGACCAGATATGACATTAGTTCTCCTCACCTATCCCTCTCAGCACAGGGGCATGTGGGGCATGGGCATGGATGACACGCTGCATGTTATGCATTCACCAAGCAGCATGTAAGTTGTGCATAGGAAGATTGTTCTCAAGAAGTGTACATGGGAAGACATTATTTCAAGAAGTGGACCTTGCTTTGTCTCTAGATTCTGTACCATTTCTCTCCTAAAGGTCTGAGGCTGGGGTGACAGGAGTGGCATATAGGGGTGGAAGGTGCAGATTGGATAAGACAAAAGGGAAATGAGAGTAAGGCATGCCCTTTAAGCAAAAGTCACACAGGAAAGGCCAGTGAACACATTTTGACACTGTCTTTAGACACATATCAAATGCTGAGCATGTCACAGCTAGGCAAAAAATGCTTGTGCTTGACTGAGAACAGCTTCACTAGAGACTGCTGCTGGTCAATGGGAGGCAAACCCCCTGTTTACTGCCCTGTGCCCCCACCCAGCTCTTTACCCTACTCTCTTGGGTTGACTGACCTGACAGATGAGGAAGTCCTACGAAAGGGGAAGGCGGGGCTCCCCTTTGCTCCAAAGGAGACTTTTGGGCCTCCTCTCCAGAGAAGGGGTTTTTTAAAAGATTTTATTTATTTATGTATTTATTTTCAGAGAAGGGTTTTTGAGAGAAAGGAATACACTTTAACTACTTCTGACAACAAATCTACCACAGCAGCAATGAACTGTTGAGCCCCGGTCAAGAGTCAAACTTGGAGGTAAGCACCTTCTGATTCTCAGCCTCCAGAACAGCCCGACATGGAGAGCTCTTAGCTGGCCGAGAGTCTTGGTCTCCCACCCCCACAGCTCTCCCCTCAAAGACCCCTGTAGGATCTTCACATGCGCCCTCCACCACTCCCGCTTCCCCCAGCATCCACGCCCACACACCCAGGGGCTTTGAGAACCACAGAAAGCCCGAGAGGGAAGCCCAGAGCATAGCTATGTAAATTCTGTTTTTCAACAAAATTTCCCCATTAGGTTTTTCCCTTCGGACTACTCAGTAGTCACCCTGTACTTTCCAGTTATGTGCTCATTTCTTCTCTCGATGAATAAAATAAATAGAAATAACTCTTGTTCCTGTACTTCTCTTCACTGCCCCCCACCCCAAAGAGAAACTAGAAGCATTTAGAGAAATGGATCATCCTCTGAGAGGGAGAAAAATGTATGTGAAATGATTCTCATGTTGGCTGTGAAAAAGAAACGATACAACCTAAGCAAGCTGCACAAAAACAAAGAACAGAGAAATTGGCCTCAGACTCACCTTGAGGCATGTTGGAGAGAAGCCCTCGCCTGCATTCTTCATAGGCACATCACAGTCCCCAAGGACCATGTGAAGGGAACTTTCAGGGGATGAATTCTGTGTATTATGGTTACTCCATGCGGGAGTGCCCTGTGCACCAGCTGCTCCTGTGTCTTTGATCTTGCTCATCCCTCTAGAATCTTTTTGCCCTGAATTATACCCCAATTTTCTCCTTCATTCAAGTCCATTCAAATGTCACTTTTCCGGAAGAGTCTTTCTTAACCACCCCATACGAAATAGCTAACCTCTACCACCAACTTGACTTGCTTTATTTTTCTCCATAGTACTTCTCATAGTCTGACACTATCTCACAGATTTGTTTGCTTTTTCATATTTTGTGTCCTCCTCTAGAATTTCAGGCTATGTCTTATTTACTTCTTTTAGTCTCGGGCCCTAGAATAGCATTGGACATATAGTAGGTGCTCAATAAATGTTTGCTGAGTAGATGAATAAACAGATACAGGTGTACTTGAAAGGGATATTTTGGCAGTTTGTATTATTAGCTTCCATTTTCATCACGTTTTGTTTCCGTGCTGTGCGAGTTTAGGCCAACTGCAAAGTTAGGGAACTGTAGGGAACCACTTCACGAGAGGTGGAAATGTGGCCCAGCACCCATGTGGAAAACTGGTGGGGGCGTGGCAGCACACAAGACCACACCTGTGAAGAAGTTCTCCCGTGGGAAATCAGGCTTGCATTATACCTAAGCTGCTTCGTGACTTGTGCTTGCTGCATTATCTTTAAAGTAACTTCCTGAAGTCTGGGCTAATTCTCCCAAGGACTGAAGTGTAACCAGACCTGTTACTCTTATCATTCCCTTGCATTTGCAACATTTTTCAATGGACTGAATTTACGAGTTTGGGTCATAGCAGCCCCCAGGTTCATCCTTGTCTGAATCCTTATTTGTGCTTTATGATGTATATGGAAGTTGTTTTCTCGTGATCACATTCAAAAACAGCAAATAGTAGGTTTCGCAGCCTCAACAACTACAATTGATTTTACAAACAAAAAAGAGGGAGATGTTGGGAACCACCCTGCCTGGTTTCAGAAGCTGTAACCCGCCCCCCGCCCCAATGGCTAAGGCTGAGTGAATGACCTTCAGACCATAAGCCACTAAGGAGACAAAGCTTATCTCCCTGGCAGAGGCACAGCTTCTGCTCCTTTTACTTCATCCATAACTGGCCCCCAATGCTTGGTCACTTAGCCAATGACAGGTAAGATTCCCCAAGGGGGGAACAATCTAAGACAGGCATGATCATGGGGAGGCCCCAGGGAAGGACTTGGGGGGCTATAGCAAAAGGGGGTGAGGGATCCTCACCCCTAGGCTTTGACATAGCCTGAATCCTCATTCTTTCTGTGAGAATTCTCCTAATCTCTTGGCTGCCTTACATCTACTGCCTAACTTAAGCCTGAAACAATGATAGAGGGTGGTGTAGCCTTGTGCTGGAAAGGGTGGGTTCCCCTGGTGATCAGGCCTAAGAAAGAATACACAAACTCCTGTGAAACCTGCTTTGCTAAGAATGCTCTCAATTAAATGATAAGGGTACAAGCAGGAAATGAGTTTGTTTCCCAAAGTTTTATAGCCCTTTCACTAATAGACCCTGACTCAGAATAAGCCCTCCTAGTTCTTTGTATAGTATCTATTGTTTGATCCTTACTACCTGACAATGATTAATGAGCTTTACCTGTATTCCTGTGCAAATTGAAAGCCAATAAATACCTGTCAAGGCAAGGGTCAGCTCACTTTCCTCTTGAGAGAGTAGCCAGGCCTCTCTGAGGCACTCTCTCCTTGAGAGAGTAGCCGTGCCATCCCTTTTCCTCCACAGGACTCAGTAGTCTGTATGAATGTATCTTGTCTCATCCATAACACTGCAGACACTACCGGCTTGTGTCTGCATCAGGGAACAGCCCACACAAGACAGCTGCAACTCACCTCTGACAGGGATTCAAGTCCAGGGGGTCGCAAAACCACTTCAATTTTAGTAATTCATTAGAAGGACTCACAGAACTCCCTGGCAACTGTTATACTCACAGTTGTGCTTTATTACAGGGAAAGGATACAGATTACAATTAGCTAAGGAAGAGATGCATAGGGCAGAGTCGGGAGGGGTCCCAATGTGAACCTCCAGGCATCCCCTCCCCGGGAGTTAGGGACGACGTTACCTCCTCCCTGCCATGTTGTGTGACAAATGAATATTGCCACCCAGGGAAGGTCACTCAAGCCCTAGTGTCCAGAGATTCATTTAGGGCTCAATCACATACTACAGTCACATGGCTGATCATTAGTCTTCAGTCATACCAGAGGGAGAATTGATATCACTGCCTCCACCAAGAGCCTCCATAATAAATCATGTTGTTAGACTGTCCAGTGGCCAGCCCCCAGGAAAATGAAGATACTCCTCAGGCTAGACATTCCAGGAGCTTAGCCATTGCTTCCTCGTAGCCAAGGACAAAGACCAGACCTCTCCTTGGGTAAGATTAACTCTTCAATATACACATGCCTTGAAACTTTGCTATGCCCTTGAGTTGTGGGCCAGAATAGTACTCTACCTCTCAACCTGGGTTTGGTCAAGTGACTGGTGGGCCAAGAGAACTAGACAGAATCAAGGAGTGCTAATTCCACTTTCTTGCTCCTTCTCCGTCACCATGAGAATGTGACCAGGCTAGCCCACTATTCCCAGGAGGAGGATGAGAAATGTGTGGAGCAGAGCCATTCCCCACTTCCCCTCCAGCTGAGCCCAGCCTGGAACAGCTGACCTTCATCAAATGGGAGACTACTTGAAGTAAATAAATGCTTTCTTTTATATACCTGCAAAGATGTTTTGAATTCACTTTTAAGCAGCATTGTCATAGCCATAATTAACTGATAAAAATACCAAGTTATTAAGAATCATCAATATTTTTCTGTGCGTTTGCTGATCCAAGTAGAGCTCCTTTGGTTGTTATTAAAAACAGGATTGCTTGTGGAAATGGACCCAAGGTGACAAGGTTTGGATGGAAGCAGAGAGGAGGGAGGAAGCTTGGAAGGTCTAAAGCAGAGACTGTGAACACAGGTACCTACAGGGCCAGGAAGGTAATATGAGTGAATACGAAGAGCCAATTGCCAGAAAATAAGTTTGACCTATGTGGGAAGGGACAATAGGGAGTAGCGGGGACGATGGCAAACTGGACAACAGCTTTTCTAAAAGAAGCAGCTCCTGCCAAATATTGCTAATGTGATAGTGTCTACCCAGTGTTGCCAAATTTTTCAGGGTTTTTTTTTAGAGAATCTGAGAATTTAAATATTTATATGAAATCTCCTAAATGCTGAAAGTGATTGATTTTGTTTGCTTAAAACATGGTGCAAGACAAACCAAACACGTTTATGGTTGTCACTGTGCAACCTCTCATTTATGTCATGGTATGCAACATCTGGTGGCAGCAGGCTTGTCTGGGACCTTACAGAAATGATCCTTGATAAACTGCATCAGCATGGGGTGACCAGATGCCTCACATGGAGCTGGGTGATTGATTCCAGTTGAGGGAGGAAATCGTGCTAAGAGGAGAAGATGTGACAAGTGAACTTCAAAGACAAATTCTCCATCACCATTTGGCTCAGAGCATTCCCATCACAGCTTAATTGGAGTCACTTAAGTGTTACAGAATGATTCATTAACATTTTTCTTCTTTGGGGGTATAATACCCATAATAATCAGGCAAGGCATAAAGCCTCTTCATTAGTCACTTATATATGTAATTATATGATGCCTGAGGACATCTCAGGAATTCCCAAGTCCCCAGCAGCAGCACACAACAGGGGCAGTCTTGGCCAGGAGCAAGGTGGGAGACACTCCCAGGGCCTGCACAAATTCACCCTCCACCAGGCTCTGCCCCACACTGACCCACCATGAGAACTGTTGTTCTTATCTGCTTGCAGAACTCCGCTCTGAAAAACAGAGAACCCGAGGTGGGCTTTCTGTGTGGTGTGACTGAAAGCTATGAACATCATCACCTGCTCTTTTCTCCAAAGTGGAATGTAGCTGTAGACACAGTGAAGCTGTCAGGAAGCCTTTCAGGTGTTTATTCTCTAGTATAGGGTCCTGGTGTTGACTTCCCTCCACTCTACATATGCAAGTATCATTATCCCAGAGACAAGTCATTTGCAAGATGATGGTATTTGTTTAGCACCAGATGTTGCTTCCTTTCCCTAATTTCCTTGCTGTTCATAGCCCTGGGGATGCTGCACAAATGATGGTTTTGAGGAAGGCCAGGAAGTTCTCTCCCACCCAGCAGACCTGGGAGCAGCTGCTGGAGGAAGAGCCAAGAAAGCAGAGCATTATCTCTAAATGCAACGTGCACAAAAGCATCTAAGGTTTCTTAAGGGGTTTATTTTCAAAGATATATATCAACACATTCCACTAAGATAAGAAAAAGAAAAGAAAGTAACATCTACTGAGTGGTAGTCATCACACACACACATCACACTGTTCAATCCTTATGATAATTCCAGTGTGTGGTATTAGAATGTCTACTTTTATACCAGAGAAAACTGATGACCAGCTAGACCTAATCCACATGGCCACTGTTAAATATAGTAATTATATGTCTAGAACGTTCCAGAGTTTTAACACTCTAGTCCACAGTTAAACCTTCTTCCCTGGCTGGGACTTCAGAATCCATGCTCACTCTGTTGTTCGACCAGACAGGAGCCCTGTAGCCCTGCTGTTCTTTAGAGCCCTGTAAAAGTTATCCTGTACTAGCCATCAGAGGGATGCAAATTAAAACTACAATGCGATATCACCTCACACTGGTCAGAATGGCCATCATTAACAAATCAACAAACAAGTGCTGGTGAAGATGAAGAGAAAAGGGAATCTTAGTGCAGTGTTGGTGGGAATGCAGACTGGTGCAGGCACTGTGGAAAACAGTATGGAATTCCCTCAGAAAACTAAAAATGGAACTGCTTTTTGACCCAGCAATTCCACTGCTGGGATTATATCCTAAGAACCCTGAAACACCAATCCAAAAGAACTTAGGCACCCCAATGTTCATAGCAGCACAATTTATAATAACCATGTGCTAGAAACAATCCAAGTGCCCATTGGTAAATGAGTGAGTCAAAAACTGTGGTACACTTACACAATGGAATTCTATGCAGCAGAAAGAAGGAAGGAACTCCAACCATTCACAACAGCATGAATGGAACTGGAGAGTATTATACTAAGTGAAGTAAGCCAGGCAGTGAAAGACAAACACCATATGATCTCACCAATAAGAGGAACCTAATCAACAAAACAAACAAATGAGCAAAATAGAACCAGAGGCATGGAAGCACAGAAAAAACTGACAGGGACCAGAGAGGAGGGGTGTGGGGCATAAGAGGGGAAAGAAGGGGAAGGGTCCAGTTAAATAACAAGTATAAATGAGCCATGGACAACTGTGTAGAGATTGACCGTGGGAGTGGGGAGTCGGGGACAGGGGAGAGCGATCAGGAAAAATTGAGACAACTGTAATGGAACAACAATAAAATAAAAATTTATTCTATATGTGCCCTCTAGGTAACACAAGTAAGGACCAAGCTCAAAGAATAGAGATAATTCAAATGTGTCTGTAGTCACTGACATAATAGAAAGCAAACAAGCTAAAGGGAGCCCCTCAAGGAAACATAAACAGTGGCTTACATGAGAACAAAATACTGTGATGTCACTAAATGAAAGACTGTCTTTATTATGTCTCATAGGTAATAGAATTGACCTTATCCTAAAGATCTAAACATGATAGTGCAGTCAACTGTCTGCTATTCCAAAGAGTCCAGTGTGGGGACAGGGGTCCAGAAGGTACATCGGTACAAGGAGGCCAGCCTGCCAGGAACTCCTCAGACATTACATGGAACAGAGATGGGTGTTCTTACCTGTTCTCCCCAGTCCATGTGAATATGAGTCAGTGGCCCCAAGTCCACTATGTACTTTTCTTCTACCTCCACACCAGCTTCAAAATTACCATACAGCTACAACTGAAAAAAAATTAATCTGAATTTTATTTCTGACAACTGGTCAGAAACCATGGTCTTTAATTCTTAACAAAGACCGAGATTTTACATTCACTTGTCCCATTTGTCACTTCACATACAGGCCCCATCATAAGTCTGTTAATTATTCCTGCTCCCTCAAGTTAATGGCCCTGTGAAGATCTCCCCTCATGGAGATCTGAGACCCTTCCTGTTGACAGGCCTCAGGAATGATCAGCTTCAGCTGCCTGGCCAAAGACACGCTGGGATCACTAGTTCAGCCAGGGCTCGTGACAGCACTGGTCTCCTGAAAGGAGTGGCCCAGGTCCAGTTCACCTGACTGGGACACCTCATTTTGCAGGATCTAACTTCAGATGGGGATTCTCAGGAAGTCTGGATGGAAAAGAAAGCTTGAAGTAGGAGGGTGTTTTTCAGCACTTGGGAGCCCTTGAAGGAAGAGCTAAGCCTTTGATTTTGGAGCCTGGGAAGGCTATCCTAAGGGTGTACAGTGCCTCCTCAAGTAGGCAGAGCTCCCAGGGATTTTAATAGGATTTTGGCTAATTGACATTTTGAGGGTTTGAGTTCACCCCCGAGGCCCTGTATCACAAGTAGCCTTTACAGTCACCTGGTCTACACTGTAAAGGAATCCCAGGATATTTCCTATGGTGTAACTCACACCAGTCCTTAAGAACCTGTCCCACTTGCCTCTCCATACTCTGTCTCAAGGCTTTCTGATTGTCTCTGAGTTTTAAACAATGTCAGTCTCCAAAAAACTTAAGGATAAATCTCTTAGGCAAGCCTCTTAGACTTGGACTTCACAGCTAAATTCAACTTTGGAAGATTACCAGGAGAACAAAGTAGAGAGGTGTGAGGAGATTTCTAGAGGTGACGGAGAATGGCACATCCTAGTGGTAGAATTATACAAGACCTCAGGAAAGGAGTCATTGAGATGCCACCTGCTAACCCCTCCTACTGCAGTCATCTACCACCTCCCAGCCACTGCCCCAAATTCATACAGATTTTAGGATCTGGCTCATGGTCTCTCTGTCACTACCATCACAACCACAAAGACCAGCCATGCTACATTCTGACCTTTCAGTTTTCCATATCCAAATTGACATCTTTCCTTCTATCGCACCTTATCTACTCGCTCTCAAGATCACACCCTAAATCATCACCCAGGATCATTACTTCCTCTTCCAGCATTTCTTAGATCCTTCCAGGATCTCTAGTCATTGGCACTACCCTACCATCTTCCTTACGTCCATCCCTCACACCCACTGTCTTCATTTTCCATCCTTACACAACTTAGATCCCTGGCCCATCATTCTGCTCCCTTGCATTCATTCTTCCTCTACTACTTAAATATCAATTCTGTTTGGCTAAATATCAATTCTGTTTAAACTCAACTTTTTTGTTTGGCTAAATATCAATGCTGTTTAAACTCAACTTCTTGCTCACTCAGCTCACCCAGCCCATTGTATAAGACTAGAGAAAAACACATAACTCTGCTGATGAGTCCTGCTTTGTATTTAAGACCACACACTGCAAGTGAGCCCTCAGCTCAGTTGTCTGAGTCGTTCCCCATTTTCTCTGCAATCCTCTGCAAAATGGCTCCATCGCTTTTCCCTTTTTCTCAAACTCAGCTGATTTCACTGAAAACAAAATTAGAAGAGAATTCTTCTTTTAACCAACAAGTCGACCAACTTCCTGAATCGCTGTCCTCTGGCGCCTCGTAGACTTCTCTCGTTTGCCTATTCAAGGACAACACAATTTTCCCCTTTCTCTCCTGACTCATCATCTCGTCATGAAAAGGGTGTGATCCTACAATATATTATTGATAATACACACTATCAAGCCTCCATAATCAAAACAGGCTAATGCCAACACCTAAAAGACGAGCTGACTAATGGAATAAAATAGAAATTCAGGAAATAAGCCCAACTACTTATAGAAATATAGATCATGACAAAGAAGATATCTCAAAATCACAGGGGCTGATACTGGGATAACTGGATAACCATTTTTAAAACATAAAATTAGATCTATTTCTTGCGCTATAGAAAAAAATAATTACCAAATGAATTAGAGACCCAGATGCAAAATGAAATTGCACAAGAGCTAGAAAAAACATGGATAAATGTCTACATAATCTAACTAGGGCACAGTTTTTTAATATGACTAAAATCCAGATGCTACAATGAGGAGATTGGTAATCTGACACAAGTAATTTTTGAAAAAAGCTTTGGCATAATCAAAACACAAAAGAAAACTGACAGAAAAATATTTGCAGTGTAGATTATAAAGAATCAATATCTAATATTTTTTAAACTTCTAAAAATAAAAAGACCAAACTCCAATTGAAAAATAGACAATAATGTAAACAAATCATCAGAAGAGGTATAAAACTGGTCTTTAAACATATGAAAATATGATCAATTTTTCTCATAATAAAAATGCAAATTAAATCCACATTGAATGGCTTTATATTTTGTTTACTCATCAGATTGGCAAAAAACAAAATTCAAAAGTTTAACAATACTCTGTTGTTGAGGCTAAAGAAACAGGACTCATGTACATTGCTGATGGGATATAACATGGCACCATCCCTGTGAAGGGGAACTCAGCAACGTCTAACAAAACTACGTTTGCATCTGTCCTTCTACCCAGCAATTCCACTCCTAGGAAATTACACCAAATATATACCTCTAACAATATAAAACACAAATACTCAAGGTTATTCACTGAAGCAATACTTATCATTACAAAGTATTAGAAATACTTAAATGCCTACATACAGAAGACCGGTTGCATAAAATGTGGTACATACACACAATGACATATTGAGATATAAAAAAAATAGGAGGAAGAGCTCTATGACTTGATATGGAATGATTTCCAGGAAGTACTGTTAGGTGAGAAAACAAAGTACAAAAGAGCATATAGAGCCTGCTGTCTTTTGTATCAGGAAGAAAGGAAAAAATACAGACTCAGTGCAGTAGATGGACTTCACCCCAGGCTCACCTGAAGGAGAAACTGGGGAAGAGGTTACATCTAAGGTAGAAGGGGAGGCAAGAGGAAGAAAGCTCAGTTTCCTCCTTCCAGGGCCTAATGTGCCCTGAACCTCCTTAAACAGTACAAGCCAACCTGCCTCTAACTGCTTATAGGCAGTGGATTTAATCAGGGGCCACCATACAGCTTCAAGTGGAGACAGATGTTCTGAAGCCACCATCCGTGGCTCAGCGACTCAAGGTTCCAGCTGTGGAATGAGCCTCACTGGAGAGCACTAACACTTAGCCCTGAAGGAATTTGGGGGTCTAATAGCTCATGAGAGTAGAATGAATTGTCTGTTATCCCACATGTGAGCACATCAGGATATGTACTGAGAAAACTTAGCAACTGGGAAATCAGTCACTGTAGCAGCAAAACCCATGGGTTTGGAGCTGGAAAATGTGGATTCCAATCCTGGCTTTTCCACACTCATGTGGATGTGTGGGCTTCTGCATATAAAAGGAAGGAAAGAAAGATAATACTAACTTCCCAAGGAGACAAATAACTTGCACTAAGGAGAGGCAGCCCTAAACCAGAGTCCTCCAACCAGTACACAGAGGCCTGAACACAGCGCACAGGCTGTTTAATTGGGCCTTGTAGAATTTTATAAATAAGCTAACTAGTGTTGAAACATTAGGATTTTTCATATAAAAATCTCAATTTTGCTTTCTCTTGAAAATAAATAAATAAGACTTGGGGACAATGGCCAAAAAATGCAACATATATGCCTCTTTTTGTCCAGGCCTTCCAATTCCCCATTACCCATACCCACCTACTGCGACTGAACATTTGGGTGAGTTTCAGTAGCTACTTAGCATCTCACACTGTTATTCATCTCATAGCAGAAATCTATGGCTCTGCATATATATGGGGAAGCAAAGGTTAGCTGGGAGGTCATGTTTCTCCACCCCCACTTCCCATGCCACCAGTGTCACTCATGACATGATCTGCTTCCTGCTGGGAGGCATCTGAGTTTATAGGCCCACTGTAATGAAAATTGCTACATAAAGTTCATGGATTAAAGAGAGGAAAAGAGAATTAGGACCCAAGTTCAAGTTCTGTTGATTGAGATACCAAATCTAGGATATCTAATACCTAGATAGGGGGAAAGCAAGTGATCAGGAGGTAGACTAGTGGTAAGCTTGGGAGGTCAGTGCAGGAGCAGGATAAAGGACAGAGGGAAGTGAGTTCAGAGGCAAGAAACCCAGTCTCTGGGTACTTGGCAGAAGTAGCAACACTGATGGCTTAAATCCAGGTCAAGGCCCAGTTTCCTGATAGTGTGAACAGGCACACCTGGCAGAGGGACAGAAAACCAGACAGAACTTTTAAAAGGCTGGGTGAGATTACTCCCAGTCAAGATGGCAGCATAGGTAAATGCAGTACTTGCATCTCCCACAACCACTCAACTTCTTACAACCAAAATTGGAACTGAATTACAAAACAGCCATCATTCAGAACCACCTGAAATCTGGCCCAATGGAAGTTCTACAACTAAGGATTTAAAAGAGGTACTTCCGGGCAACATGGAGGCATAGGTGCATACACTTTGTCTCCTTGCACAACCAAAAGAAAGACAATGACAAATTTAAAAACAAAAAATAACCAAAACTACCAGAAAATCAAACCATATGGAAGTCCAACAACTAAGGAGTTAAAGAAGAAATATTCATCCAGACCGGTAGAAGGGGTGGAGACTGGCAGGTGATGCAGAGAGAACTCACAGAAAGGCCTCAAAACCCCTGGCTGAAAAAACCTATGGGGGTTGAGGTGGCAGGAGAAACTCGAAGCCTCACAGAAGAGTTAATTGGAGAGACCCACTGGATCCTAGAATGTACAGAAGCCCACCCACCAGGGAATCAGCACCAGAAGGGCCCAATTTGCTTGTGGGTAGCAGAGGAAGTGACTAAAAGCTGGCTGAGAGCTGATCAAGCAGCATTGTTCCCTCTTGGACCCCTCCCCCACATACAGCACCACAATGCAGCCACATGGGTTGCCCTGCCCTGTCAAATACCTAAGGGTCTGCCCCTTACTATGCAACAGGTACACTGAGACAAAAAATATGACCCAAATGAAAGAACAGATCAAAGCTCCAGAAAAAATACAAGTGATGAAGAGATAGCCAACCTATCAGATGCGGAGTTCAAAACACTGGTAATCAGGATGCTCACAGAAATGGTTGACTGTGGTTGCAAAATGGAAAAAATGAAAGCTATGAAAAGTGAAATATATACAGGGAACCAACAATGAAGAGAAGGAAACTGGGACTCAAATCAATGATTTGGATCAGAAGGAAGAAATAAACATTCAACCAGAACAGAATGAAGAAACAAGAATTAAAAAAAAAAGGCTTAAGAACTTCTGGGACAACTTCAAATATTTCAACATCTGAATCATAGGGGTGCCAGAAGGAGAAGAGGAAGAGCAAGAAATTGAAAACATAGTGGAAAACGTGATGAAGAACTTCTCTAATCTGGCAAAGGAAATAGGCTTCCAGGAAGTCCAGGAAGCTCAGAGTCCCAAAGAAATTGGACCCAAGGAAGCACACACCAAGGCGCATCATAATTAAGTTACCCAAGATTAAATGTAAGAAGAGAATCTTAAAAGCAGCAAGAGAAAAGGAGACAGTTACCTACAAAGGAGTTCCCATAAGATTATCAGGTGATTTCTCAAAAGAAACTTTGCAGGCAAGAAGGGGCTGGAAAGAAGTATTCCAAGTCATGAAAGGCAAGGACTTACATCCCAGAGTACTCTATCCAGCAAAGCTATCATCTAGAATGGAAGGGCAGATAAAGTGCTTCCCAGATAAGATCAAGTTAAAGGGATTCATCATCACCAAGCCCTAATTATATGAAATGTTAAAGGGGCTTATCTAAGAAAAAGAAGATAAAAAATATGAACAGTAAAATGACTACAAACTCACAACTATCAACAACAAACCTAAAAAAAACAAAAACAAAAACAAAAACAAACTAAGGAAACAACTAGAACAGGAACAGAATCAGAGAAATGGAGATCACATGGAGGGTTATCAGCGGGGAGAGGGAAGGGGAGAATGGAGGAAAGGGTACAGGAAATAAGCACAAATAGTAGGTACAAGATAGACAGGGGGAGGTTAAGAATAGCATAGGAAATGGAGAAGCCAAAGAACTTGTATGTACAACCCATGGACATGAACTAAGGGGTGGGGGAATGCTGGTGGGGGGCAGGGTACAGGGCAGAGGGTAATAAAGGGGAGAAAAAAATGTGACAACTGTAACAGTATAATCAATAAAATACATTTAAAAATAAAATTAAAAATAAGTGGAAAATTGAAATAAGTAAATAAATAATAAAAAGGAACCCCATTGAGACTGGTGGGAGGAACAGAATTACAGAATGGGCTGGTCTCACACCCACATGTGGTACAGAAAAATCGGTATGGATATCTTGGCTACAGTGGTCCCCCCTGAGGAGTGAGTGGTCCCAGCCCCACACCAGGACCCCCCAACCCAGGGATCCAGTGCCAGGAAGAGAAGTCCCCATAACTTCTAGCTGTAAAAACCAGTGAGAACTGTGGCTGAGGACACAAAGGGCTTCTCAAGTCTCAGGCAGCTTTCTCTTAAAGTCCCTCGCATGGATTTACTCTGACTCACCACCTCCGAGCTGCAGCACTGGGGAAGCAACTTGAAAGGCACCAGGGACATACAGGGAGAAACTGAACTGTCTGGCATCAGGACTAGAGTTGGGGGGCAGCTTTCTCCCACTCATAAGTGCTGCTCCCAGACGTAAGAGGTCACTGTTCCTTTTCTGAGACACTTCTATCCCCACAGAGCCAGCAGGCAGGAACCGTATCTGAGTCTCCAACAACCTAGCTCACACTGTTCACCCCACCCTGGTGATTCCCTGAGACCTCACCCAAACCAGCTTGCAGGCCACCCAAGCTGTTTTCAGTGGCATTTTTATATGAATGGTCTGTCCTGGCTCATGCTTCAGACTTTGCTAAAATCTCTCAGACAAGTAGCATCTGGACTCAGTGTGCCCTATACCTCTTACTAAGTGGCTGGAGCTCTGACACGAGCAGTAGACAGCCTTGGGCAGTGTGGCCTTGCCTGGGCACCTCCAAGACCAGCACAAGTAACAGCCATAGACAAGATCACTTTGAAGTTCATGAGGGGTGGCCCTAGGCAGAACACAGGCAGCAGCTGACCTTGGCCTCCTCTTCCTGGCAAGTCCCAGAGCCAGTGCAACAGGTGGACAGCTTCAGACCACATCAAAGCATCACCTCCCAACCTCCTCCACAAGAAACACACTCAAGTGGCAGACTCAGAAAGCACCAGAGCCCTGCTGAAGTAAATGCTGCTCTGTGGGGTAGGCGCCTACGCAGCTGATCCTCCAGGGTTGTTGAAGGTCAGTGATCAGTGGTTGCAGCCAGTCCTTTCAGCTGTTCAGCCTGAGGGTAAATCCCTCCCATTAACCTGCCAACAGAAAATAAGGCTCAACTACAACATGAGGTATACACAGCCCACATGAGGGGATGAACCTGGAATGTACAGCTCGGGTGATGGGGAGGCTGCACCACTGGGCCCTACAGAACACCTACTACATTAGGCCACTCTACCAAGCAGCTCTACCTAATACATGGAAGCTGCAAAAATGAGGAGACAAATAAACATGGCCCACATGAAAAAGCAGAACAAAACTCCATAAAAAGAGCTAAACAAAATGAAGACTAGCAATCTGCTAGAGGCAGAGTTCAGAACACTGGTTATAAGGATGCTTCATGAACTTAGTGAGAACTTCAACAGCATAAAAAAAGGACATGGAAACCATAAAAAAGAACCAGTTGAAAACAAAGGATACACTAACTAAGATGGAGAATAATTTACAGGGAATCATAAGAGTAGATAAAGCTGAGAATCAAATCAATGATTTAGAATATAAGGAAACAAACAAACAAAAAACACCCAATCAGAAAAGCAAAAAGAACAATGAATTTTAAAGAAATGAAGATAGTGTAAGGAGCTTCTGGGACAACTTCAAGCATACCAACATTTGCATCATGGGAGAAAAAGAATTAAGAAATACAAATTGGTTGTTACAGAACAGTCAAGGGGATGTAGAGTACAGCACAGGGAATATAGTCAATAATATTCTAGTAACTATGTATGGTGTCAGATGGGTACTAGATTTATCAGGATGACCACTGAAGTTATGTAATGTCTAATCTCTGGGGTATATGCCTGAAACTAATATAATGTTGTATGTCACTGTAATTGAAAAATAAAAAATGATTTAAAAATGACAAAAATAAAAATAAAAGAAGGGTGGCATCCTACTGGGTTCTCATGTGGAACGCACAAAAGACACACTTCTGGAGAAGTTCCCCTATATCTAGTTTTATGCTTTAACAGAGGAAATAGAAATTCCCAGTAAATTTGGTCAAAGATCTACCAAAGCTTAATTAAACTTCAACCAGAGTCCCCTGGCAGGTGAGCCAGCCACTTGTTGTTTATTACACAGCTCATTCAACACAAAGTCCAGGTTCTCAAACTCAGCTGATAAGAAGTTCTCATAAGATGGAACACCTCCCATACTATAAGTATATTCATCTATCTTATGCCCATTATCTAAAAATCAATGAGACACCTGAGCTGGTGTGGGAGGTAGATATGTACTGAGGATACAGGTTGATTCTGGATGTATTTATTTATTCAGCAAACATTTATGAACTGAGTACATAGAGCTTATAATTCATCATGCTTAACACTGTGGAGCCCAGAACAGTGGATAAGTCACGGCCTTTGCCCTGGAGCAAGTTCTGGTCCATTTTGGTCAAGGGTGTGTCTGGGGACCTGGAAACCAAAGGGGACAGGGGAGGCCTGCAAAAACTACCTACTACAATCTGCAGTGGGGCCCACAGCCAGATAATATTGCCTATCAATAAACATTTCTTTGTAAGGGTTTTTAAACCATCTTCCCTAGCTGGGAGCATCTGAGGAACTTCTTACAAGGGCCTCAACCTGCAGTAGGCAGCACTGCCTGAGGCTAGCCATGTCAATATAAACACGTACTGAACTCTTACAAGAAAAAAAATCATCTGATTTTTTTCTACATTGTAGGATGTTTGGGGCATTGTAGGCTTTTTTTTAAAGCTACCATTTATTAAATACTTACTATGTGCTGGATACTGTGCTGGAACATTTACACACATTTTCTTGTTTAATCTGCATGACAATCCTGTAAAGAAACTGGCACCGTCCCCATTGCACAGTGAAGACTCTGAGGCAGAGAGAGGTTCAATAACTCTTTAGTTCCACCCAGATTACTTCTGAGCATCCTATGATCTGTATGAAGGCTTTGAAAGTAGAATCTGGCCACACACATCAGGCGTCTGTTACTCCCAACACACATTGCTCTTCAGCACAGGGGTTCTGCCCAGGGGCGGTGACCAGGCTTCCAAGCACGGGATCTTGGTATCAATTAGCCATCCCAAAATCACAAGCCAAAAGCAGATCTCCAGGTTCTCACTCCTCCTCCATCAGCCTCCTATCAAAGAAACAAAAAGAAGAACTCACCAAGACCGTCATGGGTCTTGTCATGTGGCATTCTGACACTGAGCAGCTGCTGGGGGTTTCGGGAGGGGAAGTAACTCTGACATCACAGAAACACAGAACTGAAAAAGACTGGAAGGGTTCGTCTTGTCCATTCACCTCTAGGAGACAAGACACTGCTCTCTCTCCCTGAAGAGCCAGAAACAGATACTCCACCTCTTTCAGGCACTTCTGCCAGTGTTTTTGTTCCCAAATAAAGGAAATTTTCTTCCAACTGAAGTTCTTATTCAGCTCTGGTCTACTGTTACCTTTCATCCAGGAAGATGAACTAGTCAGCATTATCTCATTAGGAACTTCCCAAATCTTAAAGGTAGTGTGACTGTTAGTATTTTCATTTCAGGCCCACCAAGCACAATGGTCTATACCTGTGTTCTTCACTTGGGTCCAATATGGTGAACGGTTCTTATCTGTGCTGTTGGCAATCTTTCCACTATTTTTTCAAATATGTGACTGTAGTAGATTGAATTACTGTTTCCATTCTTCACTCTGTCCCAGTTATAGAATAATATATCTGTGACCTTGGCCATGTAACTTTGCAGTAGCCCTCAGTAGAATTCCTGTACTGTATTTATTCACCTTATTGATACTTAGCTTGTCCACATGACTTGCTTTTGTGAACAGAATGTTAGTGAAAGTAGTATAACAGAGGTTTTAAATGTGCTTCCATGATTTGAGTTGGCCTTTAGTTTTTTTACCACCGCCATGAACAGACCATGCCCCAAGTAGTGCCCATCCTCAAATGAGACATAGGAAGCAGGCCCAAAGTAGACTGGTAATATGGAGCCATGCCCACCTTAGTCTAGCGATGATCAGCTGCATCTCAGCCAATCCACAGACTTGTGAGCAAGAAAAATAAATGCCATTGATGTAAACCATGGAGATTTGAAGGGTTTTCTGTTTATGGCATTATCACTAAAATAAGGTCTAATCTCTGATTACCACCGATCCTCGCATGGTATAGCCTTCAAGTCTGCCCCTCTCACGGAAACTTCCCTGGTTATTTCAGCCCCTTACCACTTGACCACTCTAAACACTTCTTTTTTGTATCTTATATTTTGGCACCTATTGATATGCAATATAACACTTTCTAAAAGTCAGCCTAACGTATTATTTAATAATTGAATATTTTAAACTTTACCAATAAGATTATCAAGTCATTGAGAACAGGGACTATATGAGTATAGTATGGGCAATAAAGCCCTCTTAATTACAAATATTCTGTACCACACACACCCCACCCCCTCACCATCCTTTTCAGGTCGAGGTTTCCCACCTTCAGTGGGAAACACACATTGCCATTATATTCACAGGGCCTGGCCTGAGTTTATTCACACAGTGGCTACAGGGGGCATCCAAATACCTGTGAAATATCCACTGCAAAGACTAATATAATTGAGCTTTTGTCTATCAGATAAGTATTTCTGATCTACTCACATTTAATTTCATATGCTTTGTCATTTATTTTTGGTAATGTTCAATGATCAATTCCACAAGATGTTAAATACAAAAAATTCCCTTTCCCATCTAAAATATATCAATAAAAATAAAAATGGGCTAGAGAAGTCACCTATTTCTTATGAAGCAAAATCTGTCAAAAGTAAATATTCACCCCCAATTTTACAGCTCTTTATGTTTCACTTTTATTAATAAAATATACTTTTGTGTATGAGAGCCAATAATCTTTGATTTGCATATTCTATATTTGAAAGCAGAGGTAATTCTTCAGAATCACATTTTTTTCACAATTTAGTTTCAAAGGCAGTGTAGTTCCTCTTTCTCTTATGTAAGCAGAAAGACTTGCTTTATATTACAGCATTCAATGAACTGTTGTTTTTTTTTTAAAATACCTATTTAGTTTTCATATACGGGAACTTTCCAGATGACTGGTTGAATTACGACATTCACACGGTACATGGATATGAAATTATTTTTAAATGTGAATAATAGAATAAGCTAGCATTTCCTCCCATCTGTGGACAAAACTATCAAAGTTCCTGGATGAATTTTGTGCTGTGCCAGAAATTATACAACAGAATGAATGTTGTTTCTTCAAATCAGTCACCTTATCCACTTATTCCAAAGAATTGCTAGTGTTCAAAACTGTGCTGAAAATCTTTTTGATATGTGTGATTCCCTTCAAAGCCTGTTGTACATTTTAAAAATATTATTAAAGGCAGAAAATCTGTCCTTTGAGAAAGAATGTGACTTTGGACATAGCAAAAAAGCCATTTGGAAGCAAGTTTCATGAAAAAGAGGAGAACTCAAGCTAAGTGATATAAAGAAGAAATTCAAACATTCCCACAACCTCACAACCCAGAGAGAACCACCTTCAACACATGGTCATGTTTTTGCCCAGCAAGTTTTTAACATATATATAAACACTAATGGGATATGCCACATATGCTTGGCTCCCCTCTTTTGATCCCCAGTCAATATTCCTATTACTCCCATTTTATGAGGTTCAGAGAAGCTAAGGAACAGGCTAACAGTCATACTTCAGGGAGTCTCCTAACTTCTGACCTCTTTCAAAATGTGTAGAGGCTGAAAAAGGTAAACAGTTACACACAATTTCCTATTCCTCTTTCTTGGTGGTAATATCTTACAAGAATAATATTTGGGCCTACTCCACAAGGCATGACTAGTGAGAGAGAAACCAAGAGTGAGAGAGAAGGCTATTATGTGGTTCCAACAGAGACTGAAGAGAATGGGAGGTGTCGCCCAACTAAGTCATTTGTGTCGACTGTGTGTGTGTGTGAATGTGGCTTTCATTACAATTAACAAAAGTTTATTTCCCGGTGCTCAGCAATAGAGGAAAAACTCTTGACATGGAGGAAGCAGCACTTGGGCAGAGATGAGAAGAGGTGGAATGACAGTTTACATTTTCAGGTCTTTTCTAAAAGTGGGAGGGACCATGCCATGTGTAAGTACTGCTCTCTCGACAAACACACTACAGCCTGCTTTCCAACCCCAAACCCAACCCCGAGCAATCGGTGAGGTCAGTGTGGCCCACCTTTATCCCAAACCCTGGTGGATCCAGTTCTAGTGTAAGGGTCAGTTTGCCTCAGACTCTCTCCATTGGGACTGTGTTCTGCAGACTTAGGAACAAGAGCTAAAAATGCTCCATCTCCACTTTGTCTCAACAACAGAGGCCATCTCCCCATCACCCAACAGAAGATCCTGGTCAAATGTTGTTTTATTGGGTCCCATACAAGTCATTGCAATCTTTCTACTGGGGCTGAGATGACAGGAGATGCCCATTTTGCTCTTTTTTACTTAAAAAGATATGTTTGTTTGCTTGTTTGTTTCTTCCCACAGCTAGTCTAGCCCAGTGGAGGGAGTACCAGCTTTGGAATCAGACAAACTCTCTGTTCCCCACTTGCTAACTTAGTCACCTGTGGCAAGTGACCTCATCTACCTCAAAATCAACTTCTCTACCTGTGATGAAGGTGAAGAAATCAGAGCATAAAATTATACCCTAAACAATACATTTGGGAAGATTCTCTGAAGCCGAGTCAGCCCAACTGAACCTAGTTGAAACCTCATAGGTTGAAGGAAGAGAGAAACTGATAAGAGTAATGAGCTGGCCACTGCAGAGTGGTTCCATAGACAGCCCTGTCTCTGCCCCAGCCCACCCAGGGAAGTTAAGATGAGCGACAGAAAGACCAACTAGCTTTAAAGATCCAAGAACACATGTTAAATCTCCGAAGTCCACAAGACCTCATAGTCCCTTGAGCTCAGCATGGTAGAAAGCAGTAGAGCAGAAACTGCAAGGTGAGTGTCAAGGAAAAAAGGGGATGTGCCAATACAACTGGATATTTCCCATGCTCCCAAGAAAGGCAGAGGAGAGACTGAGAAGAAGCCAGACCCCAAGGGCCTCTCAGGATGCAGTGGATGATGCTGATGCTATACACATCAGTGGAGGCCAGGCAGGAATGAGGACACATGGGTGTATGCCAGAGCTGACAGGCGATGATAACACACCCCACTCTGCCAGTCCCATCCCGAAGTGACTGAGATTAGGTTTCTGCAACTCTTTGAAATGAGAATACTAAACAGAAACTGAAATAGAAATTAAGTAAGGTCATAAAAAGTTGCATTGTTTGCAAAGCCTGAAATGAGTAGTCACTATATAAACAGATAAAGGGCCTGTGCACATAGTAGTTGCACAATAAATCCTAAGTGTTAACCATGAGTACTGTTGACTAGTTACAGTTAAGCTTATCTCTTTCTCTAGAAAAGTTGAGGCAATAACCCAGAGCAGTGGAAATAAGGGCAGAATCTCCCTAGTATAATTAAAATTGGATAACTATTTGATTTTTTTTATAAAAAATTATTGAGAAATTCTTGCTCTCCACCCTCCCCCACACAGAGTATATTATTCTTCAATCAGTATTCATGCTCCTTGCCCAGGCCCAGGATGGAATATACTTCTTCATCCCCTTGACTTTGTGCTTGGCTATATGGCATGCTTGGACCAATGGAATGTGCTATGCATCATAGCATGCTAGTACTACAAAGATTCTAGGAGGCATTGTGTCTTTTTACTTCCTGTCTTATACTCCTGCCATCCTCTGTGAGAACAGGATGCTCCAGGTAGTCAGTGATCCTCCAGCCTGGGTCTCCGAATGAAAGACCCATGGAGCAGATTTGAACCTGACCTGTAGCTTAGATCCAAGGTGAATCAAGTCCAGGGGAGTCTGGCCAAGTTCAGGTGAGACACAGCTGAGGTCTGGCTGACCTACAGTCCCATGACTGAGAAATTAAGGTTTATTTTTATAAGCTATTAAAATTTGGTGTTGTTTGTCACCACAGAAAACTCTAACACACTACCAACTAAGACCACTCTATGGCATTATCCAAGTAAAGAGAGGGAAGATGAATAGGTGAAACAAGGGAAGAAAGCAACTTTAAGAAATGAGGGAAATGTGATTTCACTTACATGTGGAATATAATTAATAAAACAAACAAACAAAATAGAAACGCACTAATACACACAGAGAACAGACTGACACCTGTCAGAAGGGAAGGGAGTTGGGGGCTGGGTGGAAAAGGTTGAAGGGATTAAGTGAAGAAAAACCCTCATAGACACCGACAACAGTGTAGTGATCACCGGAGGGAAAGGGCATGGGGGGAGGCAGAAGAGGGTAAAGGGGTATAGATGGTGATGGAAGGAGACTTGACTTCAGGTGGTGAACACACAATGTGCTAGACAGATGATGAATTATAGAATTGTACATCTGAAACCTATAAAATTTTATTAACCAGTCACCCCACTAAATTCAATAAAATAAAATAAAGAAATGAGGGGAGCCCTGGCCAGTGTGGCTCAGTTGATTGGGTATTGTCCTCCGAACCTCAGAGTAACTGGTTGGATTCCTAGTCAGGGCATGTGCCTGAGTTGCAGGTTCAGTCGCCAGTTGGGGGCTCGAGCGAGAGGCAAACCGATTGATGTTTCTCTCTCACTTCAATGTTTCTCTCCTTCTCTTTCTTCCTCCCTTCCCCTCTCTCTAGAATCACTGTAAGAAAAAAAATTTAAACAATAAAGAAATGAGGGGAAATTACTTTTTCCAAAATTTGTGCAGCAGTGGTAGTATGAGATGGAGTAAGAGCACAGCTAGGAAAGCAGGGCTGTGTGGAGCTGGAAAAGAACAGGGTCCCAAAAAATGTTCGAGAGCCTTAGAGACCCTGAGGAGAAGGAAGAGTGTGTGGAAATATGTTTCTTCCCTCTCAGATTCTCTCTTCCCTTAATTCTCACCATTATGTACCATTCTTTCCATTGTAAGGAATTTATCTTCCTTCTGAGCAGTAAGCTCAGTAAATAAACTTTAATGACTTGCAGTGAATTCTCCAGTGCTAGTTCTCCTATTTCTATGTAAAATGCAGCAGGATGTCCATTCGATATTGATTTGGCTTGTGATTTGAATTGTTCTTATGTAGGTATTTATCAAAGACCAGATGTTTTCCTCATGTGTCATTTGAGATGGGTTAGTATGCCGAGAGGGTATAGTTATATAGAGGTCTCTCCCTGAGCAGACAGGTTAGTTATAAATCTCTCTGTGTTTTTTCCTAACTCTATAGTGCCTGGGGGGTGGGAGGGACCTGGCAGCTAAACAGTTAAGCCATTTTTTAATTTTTATTTTGATTTTTCATTAAGCTCTTGCGATCATTTAAGTAGGTTCTTAAATTCCAAATTGAAATGTGAAGTATTTGGCATACAAAGTGATTAAGAACCAAAATATGAATTGAATGAAATCCATTTTTCAAATATCCAGACCTATCTAATAAATCACTTGGGAAACCTGAACAGAATTACTCCTTAAGTGATTTTGAGCATCAATATTACATCTGTGTTTCATAAAACATGAGCTTCAAGTAACTGCTTCTTTCCTGGGGCAGACTTCAAAACTTCACAATTAAAGCCTAAAGCTCCTTAAGGTGTAAACCCCAGTCTTCTCTAGAAAGTTCCAGAATCTGTGCTCCAGAATCCTCTCACACCAGGTCCCCCTTAGAGGGGACTTTGTCTGTAACAGCTCCGTTTCACCCCTACTCCAGAGGCAGCCCTGGACTGGCTGCCCCATTCTCTGCGCTGATCTCTCTCAAGGGCACGCTTGTTCCAGCATTGTTCCCATCTAACCCAACCGCACCGCAGGCTGCCTTTCCCACTGCCAGCCCTCCCTTCCTGCACACACCGAAGCAGGAAATACACTAAATAGCACACCGCTTTCTACCTCCCTGTCCTTTTTAAATTCAGCCCTGTTTTTCCTTGGAGGCAGAACTAAGTCCTGGTTAAGACCAAGTATCTGAAATTAGGAGGCCCTGGATTTAAAAACTGGATGGCTCAATGGATCGAGCACCAGACTGTGGACTGAGGGGTCACCCGTTTGATTCCCAGTCAGGGCACATGTCTGGGTTAGGATCCAGGTCCTCAGTGTCGGTGGGGGCAGTTTGAGAGTCACCCACACATTGGTGTTTCTTGCCCTCTGTCCCTCCCTTCCTCTCTCTAAAAATAGGTAAATAAAATAAAGTAAAATAACTTAAAAAAAAATTGGTTCTCCCAGTCACTGGCAGTGAGACCTTGGGCCTATCATATTACCATCATCTGTAAAATAAGGATGATAATACTATCCACCTCAGAGTGTTGTTTTAAGAGAACACAAAAGCTGGTACTCCATAAGCCTCAATTGCTTATCACTGCTAATGCTCTTTCTCATTCAGATGACAGAGGTTTACTGAGTGTTGCCCATGTGCCATGCCCATGCCCGATACTGAGACTACAGGGGGGAAAAGATGCAATCCTCATCCTTGAGGGTTTTTCAGGCCAGTAGGGAGAGCCACAAATACTAAAGGCTGTGAAGCACTGCCCCAGAATTAACCTAAGGGTGCATTGGAGGCGGTCAGACCAAGCATGGTTTCTCCTGAGACTTGGAAGCTGGGTTTGTGTTAGGAGAAGAGCAGCCCAGCCGAGGGGCCGGCACATGCCAAGGCCCAGAGATAGGAGGTGCAGATCTAGGGGCTGGAGCTAACTTAAGTCGACTCATGTGAAATGTACAAGAGGAGAGAGAATGGGGGGCAAAGAAGGAAGGAAGGGGTCTGTTAGTAAAGAAGTTCAAACCAAAAGCAATGAGTTCGAATTTTCTCAAAACAAATAAGCGGTGATAGAGTCATGTCTCCCTTTTCCAGAGCTCTCTGTCTATGGTAGGACTAACGATAAGACCAGAGGCTGTCAGATATTTGTGCAAGGTGCACCCCACACAACTGTGCCAGACCAGGATGATGAATGGGGTGGAAACCAGCTTGGCTGTGCTCACCAATCTGGGTGCTCTGGTGAAGAAGAAGACTGTAGGGCCATCAGCTGTAGCAGAGAGACTTAAAATAAAAATAGGTCTATTTATTGCACCATACACAAGAATAGTTGCCAAATGAGTATGAGATCTAGATGCAAAATTAAATTGCATAAGTACCAGAAAAAAACATAGATAAAAATAATTTTGTAAAAAATGCCTGTGAAAGGTGAAATGACTGGAACTGGGGGGGTGGCTGTGGAGACAGTGAGAGTTAAGTAGATTCTATTTATTTAAAAAGGTAGAAGCAATGGAATTTAATGGTTGGTTGGATGTGGGTGGTGAGAAAGAAGGAAGGGTCAAGTATGAGACCCACCCTCTGGTTTGTGCAACTGAGTGGATGATGATGTAATGTGTTAGAAAAAACAAAATTCAGCTGAGTAAATTTTAAAGATGTTATTGGCTTTATTCAATACTTCAGGAATTGGGCAGCATCCAATCTAACAGTTCGAAAGGAGTTCTGAGAAGCTGTACGAAATGGAAGACTTTTATAGGCAGAAAGGGAGGAAAAAGGAAGTTAAACACTAGGCAAAAAAAAGTGGGTTGGTTCTTACAAGGTCACTCTCCTTTAGGGGACTGCCGTGATCTGTGAGGCAATGAGCTAACCAGTGCTGACCAGGAGGTTCCTGATGAACTGATTTAAGATTCCATTTCTGGGGGAGCCCAAACTGTAATTAAGCCTGGATTTAGTGATGTGGGGCTTGGCAAAATTGTTTCCATTAGGGACCTGTTGTCTTGTTTTCAACAGATGTAAAACCTTAAATTATGTGCTGACTGACATCTGATAAATTCAGGAGGGCCTCAAATGTTCTAAACGCAAGTCTCCCCACAACTCTACTCCCATGACTAAATTCCCCTAGCCAAGGGCATCCAACCTGTGGCCCGCAGGCCTCATGTAGCCGAGGATGGCTGTGAATGTGGCCCAACACAACATTGTAAATTTACTTAAAACAGTATGAGATTTTTGTATGATGACGCGTGGCAATGTATTTAATGTGTGGCCTAAGACAACTCTTCTTCTTCCAGGGTGGCCCAGAGATGCCAAAAGTTTACCCAACAACCTCCTTTTCAAGGGGAACAGGTGCATCTCTTTGAGTAGAGGGCTCCAGTTCCCTGGAAGCTGTGGAAGTATTCAAACAAGCCAATCCCACCCTCCCCTGGGAGCCAGGGGCACCCTGCCCTCTTGCCACTCTGGAGCCTGTTCCCACAGTCTCTGCTTGTTCACTCTGTCTGTGAGCAACCCCATGTGGCCCAAGATGATGCACAGTGCCCTCACCCAGCCTTTGAGTGTATGTGATGAATAAACTGCCATCAGCCCCATCTACTCAGTCTTCAAGGCTGTAGGTTCCACCACACCTGTAATCTAGGGCAGGTGTTGCTCCTCCACCAACACAGTGAAGAAGACGTGATTTACACAGAGGAGATTTTCTATTAATCAGAGAACACAAAGGGAGGAGCAGATGTTAAAGAGGAAATATTTATAGTTTCCATTCCAGACGGGTCCAGCCCTTCCCACCTCCCTGTCCCACTCATCTGGTAAAATCCAGAGGCTCCTCCTCAGCTCCCCAAGGCAGTGAGGTTCTGTCTTTGTTCAAACCTTGTCTGCACCTCTGTGACAGAGTTTGGACTGGTTCCAATTATAAAGTGTGGTTTCTCCCCTTCTCAACTGAAATTCTCACAGGTAGGAGCTTCAGGGATTTTAGGAACAAGGATGTGAAGAAAATCATGGGTATTGTGAGCAGAAGATAAGACAGGATGAGTTGCTCTGTCTCACTGTCAGGAAACCAGGGCAAGGTCATGGGCACCAAGTGAGTGGGGACATACTCGTGTCCCATGCTGAGCTGAGAGACAAGCTAGGGTGTGCCGGATGTGCTGAGCCCAAGAGAGAAACTGTTGGGGCAGCGTGGCTAGCAGTGTCTCACGGTGGCCATTCTGTGGGTTGAGGTTAGTGTGACGGAAAACACCCAGCCTGGAACTAGATCATCTCCTAGCTGCCGAGAAAATAGCTCTTGACATCACACCTGGGGCCTTAAGCCAGGCCCTGCCATGAATCAGTATGTGGATTTTTGAAAGAATAATTTGCATAAATGGAGCATTTTTAAAATTTACTCTGATACCCAGAAGTCTATAAGAATTGTTGTTAGTATGTCAATGATAATAATAACAGTAGTAATAATAATAGCACGAGCATTTACTAAAGGCACGTTAAGTAACTTTTTCATGTATTTGTTCATTTGTTCCTCACAACACTTCTAGAAGGGAGATTCTGTTAAATTCCTCAATTCATCAGTAAGAAAAATGATGCACAGAGACATGAAGTAGCATGACCAAAGTCACACAGCAGCCTGGTTCTGGGGCTCACATGCTTAAATACAGTGCCCTGTTGCCTCTCAGAGCTTGGACCCCTGTTCTTTTTGTCTCAGCTTCCTCAGTGTCTACGTCAGAATACGCTAACAGAGGTGTGTGCAAAGTTTTATTTTACTGAACAAATAAGTGAATGAATAGAACCTCATTTGCTAAGGCACCCATAGCCTCCGAATGGCCCTTAGCTCCCCTCCCACTAAGATGTGGTTTAAGAGGGTAGCAAAGGGCCTTGATGCCGAAACGTCGTGGCCCTTCTCCTATGACTGTGCCATTATATATGGGGCTTGTTTTTGTTTTTGTCTGTCCTCAAGGCTTTCCCTTCTGTAAGAACCACTTACTAGAATGAGGGGACAGTTTGCAGGGCCATGAAAGGGTGAGGACTGATTCATCCACTCCCATCCCTCCCACCTTGGGCTAGAGCAGCGATTTCCAACCTTTTTCACCTCATGGCACATACAAACTATTTACTAAAATTCTGTAGCACGCCAAAAAAATATATTTTTTGCCCATCTGACAAAAAAAAATAGGTATACTTTGTATTCATCCACACCAGACAGCTATTGTTGTATTGACTCTCATTTTTTTATTTGATAGTCTAGGGGGGAAGAAGTCAGTGGCCCTGACTAAATAGTTAGGTATCACATGTTTTAAAAATTCATGTGGAACACTGGTTGAAATTGCTGGGCTGGAGGGTTAGAGGGCAAAGAGCGCCCCCTGTGGTCAGCAGCCAGTGGCAGCTGGGGCCATCCAGGGCTTTCCCTTCCAGCTCATGGCTCCGTGCAGGCCCAGTGACTGTGAAGGAAAAGAGAGACCTCCAGGTCTCATTGCTCCCCCACCTAGAAAGTTCTCCATCTAGCATCCACTTTGGAGACCTGAAAGTCGTGTTTTTTTCTTCTAAAGGAAAAGGTCATTTCCTTTGGGGTTAGGGGCTCTTTAAGAAGAATGTCAATTTCAAAGTTTGCCTGGTGGTGTCGATCAATGTCCATCTACATCCTCTGGTCTCCATTATCAGATCTTCCCCGCAGACTGTGCTGATAGGAAGCACTAGTCAGAGCCATCTCAAGGGCCAGAGAACAAGGGTACCCATCAGAGAAGATGAATTTCGAATGGAGGGAAAAAGAGGACATTCATATGCAGACAACCAGCACCCAAAGCAAAATGGATGGCTTGTTGTCCCCACCCCGCACTCGGCTGCAGTGTGACTTCTTTGCCCAGAGGGCTGCCCATGCTGCTCGTCCTGACTCGCTTTCACCCACGTGCACCAGAAGGTGTGTGGGGTCGGCTGCATTATATGAGGGATTCATCCAAACCCCTGTCTTCCCACCACCATCATGGCCCTAGACAGCACATGTCCATCCAGGCTGCCCCAACCTGGTGTCTCTCACAACCCGTTTATTCAAGCCCCTGGTGGACAGGCTCCCTGCTGCCACTGTCATATGCCCACAGTCCCTTGAAGGTCCTTGACAGGCAGCCCATGCCTTTACTGGTGATTTCAAAAGAAGGCTGAAAAATCCCTTTAAGACGTTCTAGTCAGTGACACAGTAATGGTTTTATAATTCCTAGGGGATTGTAGAAAATTCTAATCTCTGTCTACTGTCAGGTCTTAATCTCATTTGCTTCCTTTAAGACTTTTGTCTGGTGATCAGCAACTACAATTATCACAATAGTAATACTTAACATTTTTAAAAGCCTTTTTGTTACTTCAAGCAACCCTTGAAATAACTTTATGAGATAGTATTTTTTTCCTGTGAGGAGCCAGGCTCGGAGAAGTTAAGTGAGCTACCTAAGGTCACACAGCTAGTACACTGTAGAATTGAGACTCAGTTGGGACCTCCAAGGCCAGGTGCCCTTCTCAATACCAACCTCCAGGATAAAATGAAGAGCAGAAATGTTAGCCAGAATGTGTTCCCTTTTTTCTTAGTTATGGACAATTCCAGATATGAAAATAGAGAGAATGGAATAGTGGTATGCTGGAGCCAGTTCCTACTACCAGCTTCCAAGACCTGAGTATTAAGTAGTCTGAAATTTTGCAAGCTGCCTATTAAACCACTGGTAGGCTGGGCTCAGCCATGGTGGGAATAGCACAGAAATTGGCAAATGCTTGGAGTTAGGGCTTCCTGCTTCCTAGCCAGTCTGTCAGCACGTTGCTACCACCGACTGGCTTCAGACTGGCCATCAACTGACCTGCTTGTTTTATCTACCTATGTATCCACTCATTTCTCTTGCTCCTGATGGCTTGTTTTATCGTTCTATTTATAAATACTTCAATATACATCTCGAAATAATGAGTCTTTTAAACCATATCTAAAATAACATTACTACACCTTTAAAAAACCCTATAATTTTTTATAATCAAATATCCAACAGTATTTTCGTACAGTTGGTTTCTTTGAATCAGCATCCAAATAACGCTCACATGGTACTTTTTGTTAACATATCTTTAGCTTCTTTAATCAGTGGGTTCCTGCTTTAGAATGCTACAGGTGCCACACCAAAATACCACCATGTGAGTGGCTTAAAACGGTGAAATTTACTGTCCCACAGTTCTGGAGGCTGGAAGTCCAAGATTAAGGGGTCAACAGGGTTGGACTGGTTTCTTCAGAGGCTGTGAGGGAGAATCTGTTCCATGCCTCTCTCCTAGTTTCTGGGGGTTTCAATCTTTGGCAATATCTTAGCGTGTAGAAGCATCACGCCAATCTCTGCCTTCATCTTCACATTGCATCCTCCCTGTGAGCATGTCTGACTCCAAATTTCCCGCATAAGGACACCAGTCATATTGGATTAGGACCTCACTCTAACGATCTTACTTAAACCTGATTATCTCTATAAAGACCCTGTCTCCAAACAAGGTCCATTCTGAAGTAAAGGGGGTTAGGATTTCAACATACAGGTTTTGAAGGGGACAAATTCCAACTCATAATAGTTTCCTTCTCTCCTCTTTTGTTTCTCCCCCCTTGTGATTTATTTAAGAATCTAAAACATTGTACAGTTTCTTCTGGATTTTCTGATTTCTTCTTCATGACCCTATTTAATGTGTTTCTCTGCACCCCAGTATTTCTTGTAAACCAGTAGGCACACCCAAACCCATGACCAGATTCAGGTATGGTTATTTTAGCAAAAATTCAACAGGAGCCCTTAATGTCTGTCTCTCCTTTTGTGATGTTGTGACAGGCTCAAGGACTGGTAGCTCGGTCCAGCCATGGAAAGTTCTCCAGCAGCCTTTCCGTTATTGACTTTAACAGCCATCTGTGGCCATTGCTTAGAATCATTGTTTTCTTACAGGTTAAATATGTAATTTTTAATTCTCTTAGTTCTTCTGCATTATCTCAAATTACCCATAAAGAACTTCCTGATACCAACTACTTGCTTATCCTGAAGTACAATTCATACAAGCCAGACAGAATAAATGTTTCATTCATTCAGTTTTTCAAGATGAGATGGTTTCTGAGAATCCCCCATAAAAGAAACAGAAAACTATTTTTTAATATTATAATTAATTCATGGATCTTAATATATAATAACAGGAGTTATTCTAGTTATTCATTGTAGTTATCTTCCTTTATAGCTACTATTCTTTTGGTGATCAAAATTTCCCCTGTTTGCCCAGTTAGAGCCCTTTCAAATTAGCTTCAAATTCTTTTGACACAACTTCAAAAGTCATTGATAGTCTCTTTGCTTTCTGGTAAATCAGTGTTTTCTAGTTTCATCTTACACATTTTTTGTTCAAGACTCAAATCAGCCATTTCTCCAAGAATATTGGTTCCTTTTAGTGGAACTTAGAGACAAATATCTGAGAGCCAGAGATGCTCACTGCGAGGTTATTTCTAGATTTTTCAATGGGCAGTGGTGGGAACAACTTTTTTTAAGAGAAAACATATGAGTTTATACTAATATTTTCTATAAAAATTAGAAATATAGTGGTTTTTTACTTATATTGTTTCATGTTATACTTGAATCTCTTTTAAACTGAAAATCTTGGCTTCTAATAGTGATATTTACCAATTTGTACATATATAAACAAATATGTTTCAGATGAGCCATACCAATCTTATTACCTAACAAATAAATACGATTGATAACAATCATCATTATTGCAGTTTGGAATTTGTAGTTGTTTAGTCCTGTACGGTATAACCCACCAGGGATGTACAATGAAATTGCTGTGCTTTAAAGTCACGTGGACTAGTTCCCCTTGGTGTGGCTCGGTCATCTACACCATACATGGTCACCTTGCTTCACTTTGCTTTCAGTTTTTAAGGACTGCTTTCTATTTTGATTTAATTTTATTTTATAATTACATAAAACATTTGCATAAGTTCATAGTCGAATCAATAAAACAGGTAAATTCAGAAAGTCTGGCTTCCATTCCCAGTTCTCCTAGCTGTGTTTCTCCTCCATTCTTGTTAGTCTTAGTTTTATTCTATCATATAAAAAATTAAGGAAATAGGACTTTGTGTTTTCCCCCTCTTTCTTATATATATAGTTTAGCATTTTATCTGCTCTGAAACCTTCCTTTTTTCTCACTTAATATATCCTAAAGATCACTCCATAGAGTTAAGATTTGTGGTCTTGCTTTTAATAATGACCTTCATCATCAAACAAAAAATGTTTTCTTATCATAACAGCTCCAAGGTCAACAGAGAGATGGAATGTCCCTATTGGTGCCAGAAGATTCTCATTAGTGAAAAAAGAAGCCGTCAACTCAAATTTCCTTTAAATAATCCTGTGAGTAACTTTCTAAATTCTATGCAAACATTGTCCAACAACAGTAGTGTACGTTTGTTCAGCACTTGTGTGTGTGTCAGACGCAGCAGGGTTTATAGTGCAGTCTGGTGCTACCTCTTCCTGGCAGTGTGGCCTACACTGGGGAGGGCTGACTCCTCAGCACAGGGATGACATGAGAATGAAATGAGATGAGGTCTGCTTAGTGCCCAACCACTCGGTCTGGCAAAAAGGCAACATTTAAAACATAGTGGTGTTAATTGTTACTTCCAATAAGCTCTTTCACATACAGTACTCAGTCCTTATTTTCAGAACAATCTTTTGAGCTAATTATCATAGCTGGCATTGTTCAGTTCCAGGTAAAATTTATAACACAGTGAGGCTGTATTTTTGCACACCACATCTTCATTTAATAGAAGTTTAGGTATCCCAAATGTACTTCATGTGTACAACACGTATGTCCATGTACTGGATTTAAGTGGTGGTTTTAGGACATTTTAACCAAAATAAATAAATAAATAAATAAAAATTAAAAGCTGCTTTTCTGACAGACTGCTACTCATATCTCTGATTAATTTATGTGATGCCTGGGTTTTAATCAAGATCACTGTGGTCTTATCCAACAATTAGAGCAGGGCCCCTGGAAGAAAATACGATCCCATTTGTGACAATGTATTACATGATTTAAAATGCAAGAAGGAATTGTGGGAGAAAGTGGGTGTATCAACCTCGTTAATAAAGTAGGCCTAGATTTTACTTTAGCTATCCCCTTTAAATTGATTGTTCCCATGACTCAGAAGTCATTTTCCTCTGAAGCAAATATTCTCCCCATGACCTTTTATACAACAAGAGATAAAATTACTAGATGGCATTTTTGAACAGACAGATTTCAAGACATTAAATCTAATGAGTGTGTGTTGTGCTCTACTGTTCTTAGCACGTTTCTTTTCATCCAGGGTTCTCGAACTGGCCTGCAGAGTAGAGCCCCAGGGGAGAGGGATTCTACTGTACAAACTGATCCCTGTACCACACACCAGACAAACAATGTCAAACTCCCTGCAGCGACACCCAGACATCACACATGCCTAGGCTGAGGACTGGTTCAGTCCTCAGCCCTGGCTGTGTGTGACCCCTGACCTGGGCACAGACGGGAGGCAACCAATTGATGCTTCTCTCGAACATTAATGTTGCTCTCTCTCCCCCCTCTTCTCTCCCTATCTCTTTAAAAAGCAATAAAAAAAATGTCCTCAAGTGAGGATAAAAAAAAAAAGAAAGAACTGATTTAGTTAGCATGTTTAAAATTTCAGGGAAAGATGCAGGTGATAAAAGGTCCAATATATCACTTTATTGTGACTCCCACAAACTCAAGGGCTTAAGACAATGGCAACTAATCTGGCAAATTCAGGCCTATTGGAGCTTGAAGATTTCAGTCCTTCAAAGAGGACTTTGCAGGAAATAGTGCTGAGAAAGCCACTCCCATTAGTTTAGATAAAGCCTTAAAATGTCAAAGTGTTGAAAGCAGCACCAGCACAGAAATCCCCCACTTGTGGCTGGAGAGCAAACTTTCCCCTGTGGCTTCTGCAGAGACTGAGGGACAGGGCAGTGGGCCGGGCTGGCCTGCGCCATCAAGGCCAGCACCCCACCCCACCCCCACCCCCACCCCCACCCCCACCCCACCCCACTCCACCCCTGCGGCTGGGCTCAGACCCAGGCTCTGAGGCGCTGCAGAAACGCACTCACAGGACCAGTAGGAGTGAATGGAACTGTTTGGGTTGTCTGGTGGTGACAAAGGTGCCCTGTCACCCTCCATTTTCTTAGTCACAGGTTGGAACCAGAAGGGCCCTTATTCCTGCGCTCCTCATGCAGTAAAGCTTAGAATTATTTCTTCAAAAGGAAGCTTCCATGTATGCCCAATAGAGAGAAGCTGCTCAGGTTAAGATAGTGGGGTGCCTAGGGCTCTGCCTACTTCTTAAGCCTTCTACCCCGGCCCCCAGGGGGCTTTGGAAAGGCTAGTTTAAAGAGCCCTGGGTCAATGCAAACTTGTTTTTTAAAAAGGAAAAGGGAGGCTCTCAAAGAACTAAATTCCCAGAGCATGATGCTATTTTGTAACCCTGAATGGCTTGGGAAGGATCTGAAAATAAGGTAAGGACAGGACTGAGACTAGAACCTAGCGTCAGACTCTCTACCGCTAGTCTTGCCTGCAGGCTTGTTTTCACGAGGAAATCAACTCCAGAAAACTAAGGTTGGTCACGAGGCCTGTGGTCATGAGAATGCTCCTGTGTGTGAGGCCAGGTCAGCGGGATCTGCCAGAGCACGGACCAACCTAAGAGCCCTCACAGGACTGCTGACTTGTTGGCCTCGCTCCTGGGCGCAGAGACTCCTGGTAGCACTGTTCCCTGGATACCAGGCCTGCCTCTTTAGGACCTTCAGACCTGGCAGTCTCTCCAGGAAGCAAATGTCTACCTTAGTTTTGCTTCCTTGGCTTCTAATCTCATGCAAAGTAGCTACTTGTAGAGTTTTCAGGGGGTAGAAACCACAACTTTCTATTGAAACCCCTCCCTTTCACCAAGGGCCAGTTATCCCCTGTGCCACCCTACCACACAACGGCCAGGTGATCCACGTGCCCCCGTCCCAGACCCTCAGAGCAGAGGCAGCCGCAAGTCCCACCTCAGAGCAGCCCTCTGGAGCAAGCGAGATGTGTTTTTCTCCTAGTTCTAGGGCAGGCACCTTCAGGGCAGGGACTGAACACTGTTCACCTTTGTGTCATGACAGACAAGCATGCAGAGGAACAGACTGAGTGTATTTTGGTTGTCAAGTGAATGAGAATCATCGTGAACACTTCCATAGCACCTTTTCCACGCCGGGCACAATTCTGAATGTACTGATATTCTCAGTAACCTGTACGATAAATATTATCGTCCTTATTTCCCAGCGAGTTTAAGTTACTTGCCCAAGGTCACTCATTTGACAACTGATAGAGCCAATCTGGTCTGTGCTTCTCATTGTTGTGCATTAGTAGGTGTTGGGGTCCCAGCTAGATGGGGACAGAGATGGAACGAGACACAGCTCCACTCTCAGACGGGGCGGAGAGAGTTTGTGACCAGGCCAGGGCCTGTTGTTCCTCCGGTTGGAGCATGGTTGGTGAGCACAGTTTAAAAGACAGCACTCTTTTTTACATATGATGCACACACCATAAGATCCACCCTTTAAAGGTGTACAATTCAGGGATATTTAGTATATTCACAGAGTTGTGCAATCATCAACATTATCTAGTTCCAGAACATTTTATCACCCCAAAAGAAACCCATCCCCAGTAACAGGCACTCCCATTCGCCCCCCGACAGAGCCTGGCACTCAGCCTGCTTTTTGTCTCTCTGGGCTGGCCCCGCCTGGACGGATCATGTAAGTGGAATTGCTCAAAATGAAGAGGTCAAAAGCCGCCCCTTGTCTGCCTTTCTAAATGTCTCACGCTCTTACTTTTTCCTTGTTTCTTTGCAGCTTGTATTGCCATAGTTTAAACATTGTGACAATTATCTTAAATTTTTTCTTAAAATGTGCTCAAGGAGAGCAGATATTCATTCCCCTTGCTCTGATCCTCCAACCCTGGACATTTGCATCTGAGCTCAGGACCCTGGGTTGAAGCTCAGCTAAGAAAAAAAAAAATCAAGGAATCAGAATGACCAAGGCAGGACTCCAAGGCCTGAGGCAGAGCAAGAGCCCAGGAGAATGGGAGGCAGGACTGGGACTGCCTGGCTCCAGACCAGCTTCTGTGGGTTTTTAACCCTCACTCAGCTGGTTCACTGCAGCCCCTGCCCATTAAGCTCTGCATCAGAACAGTTTCAGTGCTCAAAAACCAAACTAGAGACCCAAGCAACAGAATAGAGAAATCAAAAATAAACTCTATGAAAGTAAGCTTTTCAAGAGAAAAGCAAAAGATAGATTTTCCCCACCTCACTGGTCACCCACCCCCAAGACATTCACCCACCCGAGCATCAGTTAGTCACTTCGATGTGCACCCATACCTTTACCACTATGGGTCACTTGACGTGCTAATTACAATAAAGACCTTTGTCCCTTCAGCCAAAACCCAATACATTTAAAAAAAACATTTTGGAGTAACTTTAGATTTATAGGAACGATGCAAAGTAGCACAGAGTTCCTGTGTATCCCTCGCCCATCTTCCCCTAATGTCATTACCCTGATACTTTGTGGGAACAGGGAAATTAACGTTGGTGCATTACTATTAACTGGATTCAGACTTTACTTGGATTTCACCAGTTTTTTCATCAATGTCCTTATTCTGTTCCAGGATCCAATCCAGGACCCACATTGATTTTGTCATCATGTCTCCTTATCTCCTTAGGCTTCTCGGATCTATGACAGTTTCTCACTCTTCCCTGTTTTTCATGACCTTGGCTGTCTCAAGGGGTACCGGTCAGGTTTTGTGCCTGGCCCTCAACCTTGATTTGTTTAGTGTTTCCTCTCATGACGCGCCTGGAGCCACCTCAACAGATTTTCACTCAGTAAATCTAGGGTGTCCAGGAATCTGAATTTTTAACACATACCCATGTTCTAGTGCAAATGATCAATATTTGAGAAATATTGTTAGTCACCAAAACAAACTACAGGAGAATTAGATTTAAATTTTTAAATAGTAAAAATTTCTTTTTAAAGTCAGAAAGAAAATAAAACATTGAACAAATCTGTGGAAATTACCCTTTTCTAAGACTTGAAACATGAGTAGAAATCATAAACTAAAAGATTGACACATTTGATCATGTAAAATAATGGATAATAAAATATAAAATTAGTTGCTCAAATATGAACAGCAAAAGGTTAATATTCATAGAAAACTCCTTCTAATGTAATGGGAAAACATGAAGTACCCACTAACAATCTTGTCAGCACTAAGCAGATATAAATTAAAACAAGAAACATTTTACTCCCTCTAAATTAGCAAGGCTTTTTATAAATAAATAAAACAGGACCTTGTGCTGGTGAATTGATGATGAAATTAGAACATTCTTCATTGCTGGAGACATTGTCAGTTTGTACAACTTGTTTGCAAAGCAAAATGGTAATATGCATCCACATATTCAGCTACTTGATAATTACAAAGACTGCAGACTATGATAAGAAAATATACATAATGTTCCATTGGAACAATATGAATTACATAAAAAGGTGTGCTATGTTTAGGCCCACATTAAAATGTTTGTGTTTAGACAAGAAATGAAAAGGATAATTACCAAAATGAAATGTTTAAATTATTAAGAACTTTACAGCCTCTGGTTTATTCTGCATTCATTCAGTCCAATGATTTCAGTGTCTCTCATTTCAAAAAATAAAGACCCTTAAAACCCAAGAGGTCTTTGCATCAGGCTGCATGCCTGCCTCCTTCAGAGAATTTTACAGTTTGTCTGTTGACATGAGTTGGGAAGAGTTAAGCACGTGTCCAGTTTGATTATTGGGTGTGGCCCATGAGCTTTCAAAAATCCCTTTGGCTTTTTGATAACAGATAGAAAAAGAGGAAAATGAGTGGTGTGTCTGAGTCATATTAAGAATTTCCCTTTTTATGAAGAATGGTTGGGATAAATAACTTCTCAAACTCAGAAAACATTCCATAAGTTGCCCTTCCCTTCCTTCTTTCTTCCACCATCCACCCACGCTGTGCCCTCGGGGTTTCCCTCCCGTCACACCAGTTACAGCTGGGCCTGGCTTTGCAGAATTGACCCCGTGGGAGGTCAGCTTTCTGAGCTGGTCTGCAGCTAGGAGGTTGCCTTCTCCCCTGGTACAGTCCTCCCCCGACTTGCAGAAAAGCCATAGTGTGGACATCTGACCACAGTGGACCTTAGTGTACCTCACCTGGAGACCTTACATGCCTACACTCCCGGATGTTGAACAAGTACAAGTAATGCTATTAATTTGGAGGGAGGGGATGCATGTAAATGAAGCAATGAGGGGCATTGTCTTTATGATTAGAAAGTATAATTAAGATACTTTCCTGGATATTTGATCACAGGACAGACTCAAAAGTAATGGCTTTAAAATATCTCTTCTAGAATTGGTTAATGTTTTTCCCTATGCAAGATAAAGAATATTTTGATGCATCGTTAATTAGTTTAGATGCTGAAATTATTCGAGACAGTTTGCCTCTAGTTTATTAAGAAAGAGTTACTGAGATTTGACAATCTTCAAGTTTCACCTCTCCCTCCTTTTTAATTTTAACTTTTACTCTTCTCATGAAAGAATTCATTTCACCTTAAACAAAAGAAACACCAACTGTTTTCCTAAAGAACACAAATCTGTGAATTTCCTAATATTTCCAGAAAGTGTCAGCCACAAAAAAGTTTAGGCTGAAACAAAGAATAAAAAGCATTTATTTGAGCAAAAAGGATTACAATCTGAGATGCAGATTCAGGTGCCAACCTAAACTATTCTCTGAAGAGAACAAAGAAAGGCAGGGTTAATAAGTTCAAAACCACAAAGTGTAACTCTTCCTTGCAAATGAAGGAGTGCAGGCTTGGCTAATAGGGATTGGTTAGTTCCAATATGCAAATGAGGGAGGTGAAAACTGCAAGAAGGAAGTCAAGTCCAAATGTGACCATGTAGCAGTTATTGCTCCAGGATGTTTATGCCTGGGGGTTGAGCTGAGTTTAGCACCAGGTTTGACAAGTTAAAGTAGCTTTGAGAACTGAGGCACGAGATGGACAGAGGCTCTACTTCCTTATCAGTCTCCTGACTCTATTCTCAGTGACTCTCCTAGCAATGCTTATTACATTTCATTTTTCTCCATTTTCAGAAGGAAATGAAATAAAGCAGAGCTTCCTGTTGGGGTTGGCAATTTCTGGCCAGAAGGTCAACTCTACCTGTTAATATTCTCTTTCACCACATCATGCAAGACCAGACAGTGAGAGGGCACTGTCTGGAGGAACTCAGGGTCCTACAAATGACCCATGTCCTCCTTCCCAGAAAGATGAGAGTGCTAGGGGAAAGATGAATACTGGGGGCAGCGGTGGCCTGTATGGAAACCCTGCCCCAGGTGCTCTTCCTGTTTGCACAACCACAGCTGTGTCTCTGGGCACACTGGTTAAGGATATTTAATTTGCCTAGTTACAGGGTGTTCCTCAGCTCCCTGTGGTCCAGTGAATACAAGTCAATGAACTTGCTGGAGTATTTTAAGGCAGATGTTTTTAAACAGAGGTTCTGGACAGAATGTAAGAGCCTATGAATGTGGGTGGGAAATAAATGACACACTTATTTTTGATAAGTACCTGTGCCTTTATCTCCAATGAAAATCACCAAATTTTCATATCACATTCCATTGTTGCAGATATCTCAAAGTGTTTTGCTCATCACTTCTTCACAAGTATGGTAGTTTTAGGTCTAACAGTGGAGCTTGTTGTTCAATGCACCAATAAAGAAGCACATTGTTATGGGCTGAATGTTTTTGCCACCCCAAAATTCATGTGTTGAAGTCTTGGCCCTTAATGTGATGGCAGTAGTAGGTAGGGCCTTTGGGAGGTAATTAGGTTTGGATGAGGTAGGTCATTAGGGTGGAGCCCTTGTGATGGGATTAGTGCTGTTATAAGAAGAGGAATGGACACCGGAGCTCCCTCTCTGCCGTGAGAGAACACCATAAAAAGACAGCCATCCGCAAATCAAGAAGCAGGCCCCCACCAAGAACCAATGTGTCAGCACCTTGGTCTTGGATTTCTGTGGTATTGATCTGCCTTAAAGTATTTCAGCAAGTACATTGGCTTACATTCACTGGACCACAGGGAGCTGAGGAACACCCTGTAACTAGCCGAATTAAATATCCTTAACCAGTGTGCCCAGAGACACAGCTGTGGTTGTGCAAACAGGAAGAGCACCTGGGGCAGGGTTTCCATACAGGCCACCACTGCCCTCAGTATTCATCTTTCCCCTAGCCCTCTTCATTTTGTTGAAGCAGCCTGAGCTGACACACACATATGATACATTTTAAAATAATTTGTAACTTTATCTGTACATAATTAGTTTCCTTTATAATCCTATGTATTCCCTTTCACTCATTTGAAAGTGTTACTCTAAGAATGGGTTCATCGCACACACTGCCTAAGCAGACCGTCCTTTCCATCAGCCCCTCCGTCTTGATCGCATCTGTACTTAGCAAGAACAGCTTCCTCCTGCCTCCCAGGCTGGGAAATGGTGATTTAGGACATGGCGTTGGCGAGGCTTTTTTAGTGGTTTTCCCCATTATAGACTAGCACCTTCCTCCACTTCTACCATGACAGACTTCTCCCTCTGGCCTCAGCCCCGTCTGACAAGTGTGTGCAGCTGAGGGAGGGTGTGCCCAGGAGAGCCCAGGAGAGCAGCAAAAACCCAACCCAACCCTCCCGAGGGAATAAGAGCAAACGCACCAGGTCTCACTATTGGCGTTCTCCAAGGAGATCAGGGCATTGGCCCACCCTTCTTTCCCAGGACTGGGGGGAGGCAGGTGGAGCAGCTGAAAGGCCACCAACCATATATTGGAAAGACATTTTATTTTTATTGATTTGATGTAATTAGTTCATTTGGGAAGAAAAACCAGACAAACCCTGTATTTCAAGCTTGCCAGCACCCTGGCTATCGGTCCTTGGGAAATCGGTTACCCCTTGAAGCTTCAGCTTCCTCATCTGTCAAATGATGGATACAACTGCAAAGTTCAATTCTCAAACCATCTCTCTCCCCTTTGTTTTGAGACCCATCACATTTGAATTTGTTAATTTTAATGTTATTCAATAATAACACATTTACAGAAATGGAATTTGAGCACCTTGAAGAAAGGAGTTAAATTTTAAAGTCTATGATATCATTGCCCTAAACTGCTCAGACTGAAACAGCTTGCTTTATAGGACAGCATCCAGTTTACATTTTCTGCTTTGTTGTTTTGCTTTATCTAGAATCTGCTTTAGTGTGTCAGCTCTAGGTGGCGGTAATGTACCATGGAGACTCGTGGGGAACGAGGTTAACAAGCATCCTGCTCTCTTTCCAGTCTGGAGGCTGAGGGGCACCTTAAGGAAAAGTCGAATGTGATTACTGGGTGCCAAGGCCACCCTGATGCTCTGTGTGCAGCTCAACCCACCACCCCCTCTCTTCTTGTTGACTGTGTTGGAGGAAGGAAGGAAAGCAAGCCACAGCTTATGAGGACATCATATCGAGGATGCAGTGGAATAAGATGAATTGATGGGGTGTATCCAAACCATCTTCTCATTTATTCCTCTGTCTGTCTGTCTGTCTGTCTCTCTCCACACACACACACACACACACACACACACACACGAGCTTAAGAGGAGAGTTCATTTGGGGGACAGTTTATTTCATTCCCCTGGATTTACTTACAACAGTGTATGTGTCAGTGTCCTCATGTAAAATGGTGTGATACGTGTACTTCCAACTTAATAGGGCTCTTGTGAGGATTAAATTAGTTAGTGTATGTAAAGAGAATGAGTTGCCTGACACATAGTAAAATAAATGTTAGCTACTACTGTTCAAAGTAGTTTTGCCCAGAGGTCTTTGCATTTATCTGAGGGAATCAGAGGAGATCTGGGCACCTCCATCTAGGGGAGGAATGAAAGGGATGCAGAGAAACACATACAGACACAGAGACCGCCCCCACAGCCTCTCCAGAAAGTAGGCACGTGTGGGGCCAGATAAAGAAGAATGTCTAGTCTAAGGCCATACCGCCCCGAACGCACCCAACCTCGTTGGGTCTCGGAAGCTAAGCAGGGTCAGGCCTGGTTAGTACTTGGATGGAAGAAGCAGTTTTAAAGAGAAAATGGAAGCCTGAAGAAGTTGCGGTAAGGTCATTTACTTTAGGAATGAATGGAGAATAAACTTTTTTATGGCGAAGGAAGAGAAGAGGAGAGCATTCCTGAGCTGAGCTGAAGTCCTGAGGCTGTGTCAGTGTCAGGGCGGCACAGCCAGGCACAATGCCACAGCCTGAGGTTTCACGTCGCTGACCTGTGCCGCGGGAGTGTCTGAATGCCGTCAGGCTGTGTGGGGCCGGAACAGATTTGCCCTTTTTGAGAATCTTGCTCAGTGCTCACCTATGTTGGTATATGTCTCCCACTTTGAGACAATCAAATACATGGAAGTCCAAACTTACAAATCAAAAATGTGTGGGAAATTTCTCAAGTAGGAAAAAAATTCTACGCTTCACAAAATAATTCACCGTTGGTCTGCTTTAAATCATTGACCTCTCCGAACTGTATTATGGGCATCATATCTGGGGATATTCTTCTTTGGAACTGATTCATCAGAAAGCAAAGATGCTTATAAAAGGCATGCACTTCCATTAAGATTAGCCAGTAGGCCTGACCCACGTAGACACACCCTGCAAGTGTTTGCACAGTTGCTGAATCGCCAACAGGAGGAGAAGGGTTTCAAAGTGCCCTTCAGTTCTCTCCCACCTATCCTTCCAGTTCATCCCCTCCTCCTCTTCATTGTTACTATCATTTAATCCTCACCTGAGGATGAGCTTTTTCTTTTACTGATTTGAGAGAGAGAGAAACATGGATGTGAGAAACCTCGATCAGCTGCCTTCCGTCGCACCGCCATGGATGGAACCCGCAACCTTTTGGTGTACGGGAAGATGCTCCCACCAACTGAGCCACAATGGAGGCCTTTTTCATGTTAAGTTTTTGGGAGTGGGAGTCTTTTTTAAATTTTATGTTGTAATTACTGTTTACATTCAATGTTATTTTGTATTAGTTTCAGGTGTGCAGCAAGGTCATTATTATTTTGCGAAGGCTTTTTCCTGTGTAGAAGGGGAAGGCAGAACTTTAACACATATATTCCAGCAGATGGGGTTTTCCTCTGAAAGCAGTTGCGAGGTTGAGTGTGGCACTGAAAGAGGAAGGCCGTCTGCTCCCAGGAATTTTCCACGCCCCGAGCTTCTGGGAGGGTTGTACTGAAGGTACACAGACACCACAATTTGAGTGTCCAGACCGCTTCACACTTGTAAAAACAAGTTGCAAAAAATGGTCCTTTTACCCTTCCTGGGACCATTTTAATGTCAGGAACCATCCTTAATTAAATCAGTGACCAAATTCACAAATATTCCCCATTATAAGCTTTTACACTTGGCAGGAGATGCACACTGTGATGTCAGCCTCTGGTTGAAACCTTTTCCTTTCAACTGTCACAGATGTTGTAAAAATGCAGCACTGACAAACTAACAACAACAACAAAGAATAAAAGCATTTACAACTCTAATTTGTGTTCATGACTTTTCAAAACAATATGTTATGGAGGCCTTTAGAGGTTAACCAATTAATTTATGTGGAAAGCCAAAAAATTATTATCCCATGATTATTATATAGTTTGTTAGCTAAGACTTGTTTATTTTATTTTATGGCTTTTTGGATAATGTAGAAACAGATTGTTCCTTCTGCTTATTTTGTATTCCTCCTGGTTCTAACTGTATGCTGGTCAGGTCTGCAAATCAATGCTTGTTGATCTGATTTGCTGCACATCTAGAAGTCTTTGGTATGCGAGAACGTTCCATTAGGAAGAGCACTAGACTGAGCCTTTAAAGATCCCAGCCTAATCCAGGTTCTGTGACCCTAAGACATTATTGAATAAATCATTTCTTCTCTCTAGACCTCAAATATCCCAAATGAAAAAATAACAATGCTGACATTTTTCTGTCTCTTGACCCTATGAGGAAGCTATAAAAATATATGAGGCAATCATAATATCATAGCATCTCATCTTTGTATAACAGCCTATGATTCCTAAAGTACTTACAATAAATATACCCTATTGCATTTGGTCCTCATCAAAACATTATAAGGTAAAAAGCAGTGTATTAGTAACAGAATTTATGGATAGGCTGAGAGGTTTCCACATTTTCAAGTCCTGAAAATTTTCAAGTGCTGAAAAATTCCTTCTCCAGTTTCTCTCTCTCTCTTCTCTCATTTCACTATAAGCAGTCAGGAGAAACCAGGCCAGACCTTCATCCAACACTTTGCCTAGAAATTTCTTCAGCTAAATCTTCAAGTTTATTACTCACAAGTTCTACCTTCCACAAAAGTCTAGAACACAATTCAGCTAAGTTCTAGGCCACTTTATAGCAAGGATTACCTTCCCAGGTTCCAATAATATGCTCCTCATTTCCATCTGAGGCCTTACCAGAAGCTCCTTTACCTTCTGTATTTTTACCTATACTATAGTCTCTTCATGGCCTTCTGGGTGTTTCTAACATAGGCCTCAAAACTCTTTCAGCCTCTACCCATTACACAGTTCCAAAGCCACCTCCACATTTTTTGGTATTTGTTATAGCAGAATCCAGCTACTGATAGCAAAAAGAAAATGCATTACTTTTTTAGGGCTGCCATAACAAGATACCACAGACGAGCTGGCTTAAACAACAGAAATTTATTTCCTCACAGTTCTGGAGGTTAGAAGTCTGAGATCAAGGTGTTAGCAGGGTTGATTTCTTCTGAGACCTCTCTCCTTGGCTTATAGATAGTCACTTTGTCCCTGTGTCTTCACATGGTCTTCTCTCTGTGTGTCTGTGTTCAAGTTTCCTCATCTTATAAGGACTCCAGTTGCATTGGATTAAAGCCCAATCTAAAAATGTCATTTTAATTTTTTTCTTTTAAGATTTTATTTTTTCACTTTTAGAGATGGAAGGGGAGGGAGAAAGAGAGGGAGAGAAACATCAATGTGTGGTTGCTTGTCACATGTCCCCTACTGGGGACCTGGCCCACAACCCAAGCATGTGCCCTAGGCTGGGAAATGAATCTTTGGTTCACAGGCTGGCACTCAATCCACTGAGCCACACTAGCCAAGGCTAAAAGCTTCATTTTAATTTGATTAATAGGAAGATTATATGGAGATCTTTCAAGACTTGATCTCCATATACAGTTACCTACTAAGACAATGGGGGATTAGGACCTCAACGTATGTATGAGAAGGGAGGACACTCAGAAGAAGAAGTAGACCCAAAATGAGAATTAAACCCACAGATGAGACTATCAATGTGCATAGGAACCTAAAGTCACATAACTAGAATACTCAAGACCCAACTCTTCTGAATTTCTTTCTTTAGTCTGTTAAGGTGAAAATATATATATTGGACATATGTCCTAAGTAAGTAGGCCTGTGAATTATCATTAGGAAACAAAACAAAAAGATAAGTTGTGGTCCTGGGAAATGCTGATGATCTTGAAAGGGCTACTATGACTCTAACAGACCAAAACATTGCAGCATACCTAGTGTCTTTTGTAAATTGTTTGAAAGGTTAAGTTCATGGCAACGCTATTATTTTAAGGCTTAATTCTTTTTGTTGCATTTTTAGAATTAAATGTTTTATCTGCTCAGAGTTATAATCCCAGAAATTATTAAGAAAGATTCTATTATCATCTCTACTCTTTGAATGGTATAAATCTCTTCAAACAAAATTTGAAACTAAACCTCTATACACAGTGAGTATAAGAACAAGCATCATGGGCTGAATAAGAACCAGTTCAGTCATTATCAAGCCAACAAAATTAGTGAGAAGAGCCCTGGTTGGCAGAGTATCATCCTGAGTCCTGACCTGGAAATTACTCAACTCTAACTAGCTGCCTCATTGCCAAGGTCACTGGCTTTGTCTTTGTCCTACAGCAAATCTCCTTTAATCATGCAGGTCACTGCTCTGTAAACTGGGGATTAACTATCCCAGGGGCTTACGGCCACATGTGAAATTCACTTTAATATAGATATGTGTGTATTAGAGGTAAGAGAGAAACATTTTCTGTGCTGCTCTTTGGATGTGAGTCTGTCCATGAATTTTAAAAATGTGTGTTTTAAGTATCACACCACAAGTGTATATTTATGTTTGAGAAGAATCACACAATAGATTAAAACATCATTGTATAAACACAAAAGAAATGCCACAGTGTCTTTAGCTGTGTCCTCGAGATCACTGGAGGCCCCAAGAAGGAGAGCAGGACCTGGAGGAAGGTCCCAGCTGCTGAGTTCATTGTGATGAGCACACGATGCCGAATCAGGATGAACACAGCTCCTTGGACCTAAGTCCAGGTCCTTCTCTTGTGGGACATTATTTATGGCTCTTGGAGGCAAGTTTGGGGCAGATAAAACTAATCAAGCTATAAACTATCACTCACCTGGTGGGTCCAGATAGAGAAGAGACTGGAATCATTCTTCACCAAGGTTCTCCGGGGGCCAAAAATCAGGGGTCCACGTGCAGATTTCTTCACTGTTGGGACCATATCAAATCTCAAGATCCTTTCATTCAAGGGCCTTCTGCTCAGGACAAAAGTGCTTGTGGTGTTCAGGCAGCCCCAGGTAAGGAAACAATATCTGACAGTTACAATATTCCTCTCTGAACTTGTCTTTGGTTCTATGATAATTAATTTAAAAGGACACTTTAACATATGTGCCAAATAATAGAAAAATGAGATTAAAAGTGCGACCAGCTGGCATCTCAACCTTCCTGACAAGTTATGATCAGACCTGCCCTCTGGCAAGCAGCCTCCGTGCTGGGCAGCTCTTGGCAGGCCTCCAACAGAAGCTGGCGTGAGTGGAGGGAGCAGTCAGATGGCTTTCCTGCTGAATGAGCCCAATGTTCTGTGCTTGGGGACCAGTCAGTGGCTGTTTGAAACCTTACTGGAGGTTCCTGCAGCTCAGATATCCATCAGAGAATGAATTACTCCCATAGTCTCCCAACTGATTTCAGTCTTGCTTCTCTATAGTTTATTCTCCACACAGCAACCAATTAGGCTTTACAATGATCCTTGTAAAGCATAATTGGGGTGATGCCACTCCTCTGCAGATGTATCTCCCCTGTGTTCCCTGCACAGAGAACAAAACTCCAAATCCCTACGAGGACTCTGATTTGGTCCCCATTACCTCCCATTCATTTTCCAATTACCTCATCACCTACCACTTTCCCATTCTGTTACTATGTATCAACCTTACTGGCCTCTTATTTCTTAAACTCCACAGGCATGCCCCTCCTCAAAGCCTTTGCACATTATGTTCCCTTTACCTGGAATGCTCTTCCTCCATTTACCCAGTGGCTTGCTCCCTCACTTCATTCACATCTCTAGAGGAATACCACATTATTAGAGAGGTCCTCTCTCTCCCCGAACTCTATCCTCTCATCACTTTTTTTTAAATAATCTCAAAGTTAATGATAAGTGGCAAAAAGAATATAAAGAACATCTTTTTCAGAACTATTTGAGAGTAAGTTGCTCCACCACCCTTAAATATTTAAGTTTAAAAGTCCCGCAACAAGAACTTTCTCCTGCACAACCACAAAACTGCCCCAGAATGAGAAAATTAACACTAGTTCATTACTGCTGTCGCATCCTCAGATGCCATTCAAGTGTCACCACTAATCCCAATGACATCTTTTACAGCAGAGGACTCCGTGCAGATTCTTGCCTTGCAGTTACTTGTCATGAGTCTTTCATATTCTTCAGCATGAAACAGTTCCCCAATCTTTCAGTGACTTTCATGACCTTAACACTTTTTGAAGAGTATGGGCAAAGATCTTGTAGCCTGCTTATCAACTTGGGTTTGTCTGATGATTCATCATAGTCTTTGGCAGGAATATCACAAAAGTGATGTTGTGTTCAGGACTAGCTATATCATTTGCAGGGCTTGTTGCAAAATAAAAATGCAAATCTCTTGTTTAAAGATATTAAGAATTTCAAGATGGCAACAGCAGAACAATAAACCAAGAGTGGGGAACCTGTGCTACTGACTGCAAACATCAGATGCCCATGAAGTTGGCCATTAATGTTGTATCTGGTCAGATAGAAAACAGTTCCTTTTCATCCATCCCTGATGGCGTTAACTTTGATCACTGCATTAAAGTGGGTCAGCCAGGCTTCTCTACCATATAGTTCATCTTTCTCCTTTCATAGTAAGTATTTGAGGAAGTTATATTCTGATTGCTTACTTATATCAGCATGAACTCATAGTTTCCAATTTTATTCAGAGTTTTATAACTCATGACTATCATTGTTAATTTATTTATTTACTATTATTTCTTAATTTAAATACAGTCCACATGGCATGCTTTGGTGTACATTTCTATGAGCATTAACACATGTATAGAAAAGTGTACCCTTCATTACAATCAAGATAGAGGACTCAAAAAAAATCTTTCAAGCTGTCCTTTTGTAGTCAAATCTTTCCCTCCTCCTAGCCACTGGCAGTCACTGAACTTTGCCCCTATAGTTTTGCCTTTTCCAGAATGATAAAAATGGAATCATACTGCATGTAACCTTTGGAGTCATGAGTCTTTCACTCAGTCTAAACACCTTTGTGATTCATTCACGTTTTTTCCTTAGTAAGTTTCCATTGCATGGACACATGCAATTTATTGTTCCATGCACCCATTTGTTAAATTAAAATTTCCTTATTCAAATTAATGGTGCTTTTTGCCTTCAGACTGGACCCTCACTAAAAGAAAGCTTGCATTTTTAACAAGTTCCCAGGTGATGGTGGTTTTGCTGGTGCAGGGGTCACTTGTGCAAGAGCAGGGCTGTGGTGAGATCACTGGGACAAGGATGTTTGGAAATGCTCCACTCCGGGCAGGACAGTTGCAAAGGAGGACAATGTGGCAATGCAGGTGAGCGATAATGAGGGCTGAGTCAAGCCAGAGGAAGTGGGGAAGACAAAAAAGAGAGACTGTGGAGATACTGAGGAGAGGGGCCCAACAGGCTTGAGGGACTGGACAATTTCCTAAGAGCATGGGAAGAAGAACAAGACTAGGGGAGAGGTACAGGGAGACAAAGTGTTCACTTTCAGTGGTTCCGTGTTAGACACACCAGCAGTGAGGGGGTATGATAGGACATGAGGTAGAACTGTCCAGTAAGAAGCTGGCCATGAATGTGTGGAACTCAGGGGAGAGATGTCTGGGTTAAAGACAAATGGTGAGCCTGAGGTGTGATCACCAGGGAATGGAAGTGGAGCGGAAGAGGTGCAGGCAGGGCAGGCCTCCTCTGGATGCTGTTCCATCCCTCCGCTCTCTCCAGCTCCAGGTGAGAAGCCTCCCACCCACGCACCTCCCCCACTACACCTCCACCTCAGCCTGCTTTCCTTCTATTATGTTTCTGTGTGGTCAGGCTCAGAGCCAAACCTGAGCATCTCAGAGGCTTGCTCAGTGCAAAAGGAGGTGGAAAATGGTTCGAGCGGAAAAGCCTGACCTTGGCTACCCCATCCAGGTCCCAGGGCAATGCTGTTTCCTCTAATTCAGAGGCAAAGTGCAGCACAAACTGCAGCTCTTTTCTACATTTCTTCTTAGTACAGGTAACACAAATTCACATTTAAAAGAATATATTTTGAACTTCTGGCCAACATGGAGGTGTAGGTAGATGCACTGTGCCTCCTCACACAACCAAAACTAAGGACAACAAAAATTTAGAAACAAAAAAACAACCAGAACAGAGAGAAATGAACTGAATGAAAGTCTGACAACCATTCATCCAGACCGGTAAGGAGGCCTACGGAGAGGGGTTGAGGGGTCTGGGCAGGAAAAAGCGGTGGCTAGCAGACGCGGGAACGCAGGGTGCAGGTGGCAGTTGGTGGACCCCAGAAGCACAGGGGCAGCTGACAGACCAGGTGGCAGACCCTGGGCGTGGGAGGCAACAAGCAGACCCAGTGAGGCATGCAAGGCAGCTGGCTGTCCGCAGCCACACATTCGCACGGAGATAAACTAGGCGAAAAGGGCAGCGACACAGACCGCGCCGCAACCCAGGGACCCAGTGCCGGGAAACAAAGCCTAAAGGCACCAAATGAAAACACCTGTGGGAGTTGAGGCCGGAAGAATCTCTCAGCCTCACAGGAGGCCCCTTGGGGAGAACCACAGAGTCCTGGAAAGTACACAAGCCCACCCGCCCAGGAGCCAGCACCAGAAGGGCCCAATCTGCTTGTGGGAAGCTGCAGAGGGGACTGAAGTCCTAGAGAGAGTGGAGCAGGCGCCATTGTTCCCTCTCAGACCCCACCCCCACATACAGCATCACAACCCAGAGACTGGGGTGCCCCGTCCTAGTGAACACCTAAGGCTCCACCCCTTATACGCAACAGGCGCAACTAGACCAAAGTTGGGGGAGGGAGGAGAAAAAAAAAGATGGCTCAAAGAGAATTAAAAGCCCCTCAGCCAGTACTTTTAAGCAAATAAGAGATTGCCAACCTATCAGATGCACAGTTAAAAGCACTGGTGATCAGGATGCTAACAGAATTGGTTGATTTTGGTTGCAAATTAGATGAACAGATGCAGGCTACAATAAGTGAAATGAAGAAAAATGTCCAGTTTTCTTTCTATCACTATCAATAGTGATAGAAAGAAAACTGGGTTTCAAATCAATGGAGTGGACCAGAAGGAAGAAAGGAACAACCAAACAGAAAAGAATGAAGAAACAAGAATTCAAAAAAATGAGGAGAGGCTTAGGAACTTCCAGGACACCTTTAAACGTCCCAACATCCGAATTATAGGGATTCCAGAAGGGGAAGAGGAAAAATAACAAGTGGAAAAGTTATTTGAACAAATAATAAAGGAGAACTTCCCCAATCTGGCAAGGGAGATAGACTTCCAGGAAGTCCAAGAAGCTCAGACAGTCCCAAAGAGGTTGGACCCAAGGAGGAACATGCCAAGGCACATCATAATTACATTACCCAAGGTAAAAATGAAGGAGAGAATCCTAGAAGCAGCAAGAGATAAGGGGACAGTTACCTACAAAGGAGTTCCCATCAGTTACCCACCAAAGGAGTTCTGATTTCTCAAAAGAGACCTTGCAGGCAAGAAGGGGCTGAAAAGAAGTATTCCAAGTCATGAAAGGCAAGGACTTGCATCCAAGATTGCTCTATCCACAAAGCTTTCATTTAGAATGGGAGGGCAGATAAAGTGCTTCTCAGATAAGGCCAAGTTAAAGGAGTTCATCATCACCAAGCCCTTATTATATAAAATGTTAAAGGGACTTATCTAAGAAAAAGAAGATAAAAATATGAACAGCAAAAAAAGACATCAAACTCACAGTTAGTAACAACCATACCTAAAACAAAAGCAAACTAAAGCAAACAAACAGAACAGGAACAGAACCACAGAAATGGAGATCACATGGAGGGTTAGCAACAGGGGAGTGGGAGGAGGAGAGAGGGGGAAAAGGTACAGAGAATAAGTAGCATAGACAATAGGTAGAAAATAGACAGGGGGAGGGCAAGAATAGTATGGGAAATGTAGAAGATAAAGAACTTATGGCACATAGACATGAACTAAAGTGGGGAATGTGGGTGGGAGGGGGTGTACAGGGTGGAGGGGAGTGAAGGGGGAAAATGGGACAACTGTAATAGCATAATCAATAAAATATATTAAAAAAAAACAAAAACAATATTTGCACCACTGAGTAAGCTAACAGAAATAATTGTAGAAACATGCATTTATTAACAATAGTCTACATTTCCAAAATTATAGATTCTAATTAAAATGACACCATAAAAAGTGGCAAGATTCCAAGACCTCAGAGTTGCTTTTTCCAGAATAGCATATTCTTCATAAAAGGGCTTGCATCACTCATTTGGTTCTTCCACTTTAGTCCTGCATTTCTGCAGGGCAGGCAGCAGTACAAGAAGTGTCACCTAGTTTGACTCCAATACAATGAGTCTAAAGCAACATTTTGTCTCTACACCCCCACCCAAACCTGTGCAAAAACCTTACTAAAATGAAAGCTTTCTTCACTATATAAATTAAATTTTAAAAAGCAATGTATTAAATATGATTTTAATTTTTCTGTAAGAGTCAGTGAAGATTTTTACATATTTGAAAATTCACACAGCTCAGATTTGAGGTAGGCACTAAGTACTTATTAATTAGAAGAATGAGTGAGCGAGTGAGAATAAATGAAGATGAATGAATGCCAAAGGAACACTCTGGTGCAGTGTGTCCCTGCTCTTCTGATGGGCGCTGCCTTCTTCTGGTTTCCCAAAGCAGTGACTTCCACACAGCTCTAGGCTTGCCTTCTGCCGCTGCTTTTCTAAACCCACAAACAGATCACTCACAGAAGAAAAACACCTCAGAGGGGAGCAGGCAGGAGGGCAAAGTTGTTTGATTTTTGTGAATCAAAAGCAAGACTTGGGAGGCCCCACCTCTAATTAATTGCAAGGATAAAGGTGAACACCTCTCAGCATAAACCACCTGTGGCGGCTGGTGAGAGAAGTCCCTGAAGACCAGACCTCTGCTAGCCCATTAGCAGGTGCTCATCTGATATTTGGGGCCCAAGGAGCCTGGTGGCATTTTAATATCAGCTTCGTTCTGGGTTATAGTTCCAAACTGAACAACATAAGATCAAATTGTGGGGGCCAAGTTTTATAATGCAAGCTGTGCCTTTAGCGGAAAGGTTGAAAATCACATCGCAGCGGGGGAAAGGGGCCGATTGCAGTAGGTATGGTGTCTGCTAGTTCAGGTGCTGTTTTTCTACATTTGGTTATTTGATCTTGTAAAAAAAAATTAAGAGCATGCTTTGATTATAGCAAGTAGATATTCTTCTAAAAGTCCCTATCCATTCAACATGTTCCTGAGCAGACCAGGGCCCATTCACATGGAGCCTTGGTGAATGACCCAACAATCAATGCTGGAAGGAGCAGGTCTTCATTTACAACATTCCAACCTTAGCAGGGCTCAGAGCACCTAAGCTCCGAGCACTCCTTTCTCACAAGACCCAGCATTTCCCATGCTCCCCACTAGGCTACTAGCCACAAACATACCCAATAGCTTCCCATGTTTGTATCTGGTCTTAATCTGGCTGCACAAATAGTTCTCCAGTCCCTCCAGAAGGTACCAAAGTCGCCATCCTCACGCAGCAGCTGTCTCCTTCAGCATCTGAGGTACGTGTTTATCAGCCTCCATATTATAGTCCAGAGAAGCTTGTGCTGTGTTATTCCGGATCCTCAGAATAATGCAGCACATGCTGTGAAACTCAGGAAAGGTATAAGTCTTAACATTCCAGGTAAAATCCAGGAATAGCAGATCAGGATCTTTTAAGGAAGTCCTCTGCAGCTCCATAATCAGCTAAAGCAGGCACGATCACAGCAGCAGCATCTCCTTTCTTATTAGTCCAGGCCGCATGGCCTCCTTCATCACTATAAGCTACATAGCTGCTTGCTTACTTCTCCCTTCCAAGCCGCATGGCAGAGAGAGAAGGGGAGAGAGCCTCATGGCAGGCCTGTGGGGCCCACCTGCACCGTTTTAACCTGCATGGCCAAACGCAGAGAATGGCTGCTATGCTTGAATTTAAATCTTCACCCTGTGCCTCCTCCCTAACCCCATTTCTGACTCCTCCCACAGTCGACTGCATCTGCCCCTTCTCCAGTATCTTCTGCCTTTCTCCAGCTGCCATTGTTAGTCCAGGCCAGTGTGGCCTGGTGACACAGAGCGAACTGCTTCCAAGCTCCGTCTAGCACAGGCGCAACAAGCCCCAGCTACTACTTCACAGGTTAAAGTCACGCCCATCTCCCTCGCTCCAAACAGAGCATGGCAGGCTCAGCTATTCAGCATAACTATGAAGCTAGCCAAGTTGCCACTGATACCCAGACTCTCCCCATCTCTGTGCTGTGCTCGACTTTTCCATCCTTCACGCCAAGGCTGTGGAGGCTTTTTTTTTTCTCAGTTTTTTGGGGGAACTCTAGCTCAACATCCTGTATCAAACATGCATGTACTGAGAACGTGTTTATATGTTTCACTGTAACAGCCAAGTGTCACAGTTTGTATGATAAGAAACTAATCTTTCCCACCTAAATGGGAGTGAAACGGGGTGATGGTGTGCTGTGCTGGAGCCAGTTTGCACCAGCTGTTGAGAGTCAACTGTTACATTTTCAGAATTTTTGCAAGCCAGTTTTTTTTTAAGATTTTATTTATTTATTTTTAGAGAGAGGGGAAGGGAGGGAGGAAGAGAGGGAGAGAAACACTAGTGTGTGTTTGCCTCTCACGTGGCCCTTACTGAGGACCTGGCCCACACCCTAGGCATGTGCCCTGACTGGGAATTGAACTGCTGACTCTTTGATTCGCAGCATGCGCTCAATCCACTGAGCTACACCAGCCAGGGTAAGCAAGCCAGTTTTTAAATACAGCTATTATTAAGAACTCCTAAATTTTACTAAAAATAAAGGTATCCTTTTCTAATTATTTTACTGCAATTTTTTATTATCCATGTTCTCGAGGTTATTTTCTACTCTTGTGCCTGTGTCATGGAAATACTCTGTAATATATGCTCCTGCACAGCTCTGTGTTCAGTGATATCATATTAACAGCCATGATGGGAGTATTTACACCACAGAAATTGGGAAATGCTACAAATCAGGCTTGATTTATTTTTTTATTGCTCACTAGACTGAAGAAAATGTTAATGATGCAGGTTAAACTTAAAAGTGTATCATATCTGCAGCTGCCTGATTGTACATAGCACAAAAAGTTGGGGATGTATTCTTCTAGTGTCCAGAAACCAAAATCCAATTCAGTGAAGTCACATATTTACAAAGGAATGAGGTTCCTACATATGTCTTCATTTTCCCTTTTATCTAACTCAAAGTAAACAAAAATATTCACCAATATTCACATTTAAACTCCACACATTTGTCAATGCTTTCAGTGACTTTGCTGAGCTGGGTAGGAACAAACATTTACTTATAGTTTGATTTGTCAAATCATGGCTGGATTGCATCCATACGCAGGCTGACTACGGTTGCAAGAATCCAACAGAAAGTAATCAAAGTATTTTGTAAGAATCAATTAATTGACTATATAGAATTTACAATAAGGAGTATTCTATCTTTCATAATTATTTGTAAATCATGTGCTATAACAGGGCACAGCCAAGAGGAGGGTCCCAAACAGGGATTTGTAAGGGGGTCCAGAAGAGCTTAGAGATGATTGGCTCCACACCACAGGGCCACACCTGCCCAGAATGCTGGCAGTTGCGGCCAATTGTGAGAGGAGCCGGAAATGAGGCTGCAGAGGAAAATTGGCGCTGGGGTTTGAACCCAGGTGTGACAGCCATTTGGCATCTTTTTGGGGGCCATGAGGCTTTGGAAGTGCTCCCCTTTTGCCACATGGATGGTGCCGGGAGCCTGAATCACAGACTTCTACCTCTTTCCTGAGATACGGTACCCCAGACTAGGCAGAGGGAGAAGGAAGGACTGTGTGCGTTTGTGGGTATTCTAAAGAACTTTAGTCTGTATAACTTTTAAATAAATAATAATTCCCTTCCTTTTCACCAGTCTCTGGCATTGAGAGATGCCTTTCCTCTGGCAGTGGGCACAGCAAAACTAGTACAGGGGAGGAACCCTGGGAGAAAAAGGGGGGTCTTTTATATCATTGACCCCCGTCTGTTCTGTAACAGTTCTACACATCCTTTACAACAGTAAAACTTATAATAAATTTATGTGCAGACATATATTTACATACTTTTTTTTGATGGTCCAGTTGTTGAACTTTTATTAGTGAACACTTTTGCATGGGTTCCAATAAAGGCAAAATAAAGCCACCATCCCAACTTCACCTAAGCATCAACCCCAAAAATAAAAATAAAAATGACTTCAAACGTCCTGACAATTTCCATAATTGCTAAAAATATGAAACAATAGTCACAGAGAGATGAGCCATAATAAGGCACATGGTAAGCTGATTAAACCAGTCACTTCCAAGGCTTCAATATTAGGGTTTAAGAAGAAATATTCCCTTCCCTTCATGATGGCTTATTTTCCCCTGCCTCACTCACTCACTTAAACCAGTATTCTGGAATCGAATCTTCCCCAGGCGTTAAGCACTGCTGAAAACCTGCCATTACTACGCATCTAGTGACAACACCTGTTCGTTGTTGTGGATGGGGCTGTAAATAGGACAAAGTTATCTGCGGATGCTGGAGGAGATGTCAGAAAATTGTGTCCTCACTTCAATGGTCGAGATACAAGATGGAAAAGCCAACAGCACAGAAGACACGATACCAGCTGCTGCCTCACCAAGTAGCTCAATTGCCAGCAACTCACAAGTGTGGATAACCTGGCCTCCCCCTGGAGGGTAAGATGCAAGGACAGCCAGGTTGTTCACTGCTGTCCTCGGAGCCTCACACAGTGCCCAGCACATGGTGGGCATTCAATGAATGTTTGCTGGATAAAATCAGTGACAATAAAAATCAATTCTGCCTTGTGTAGCTGTTGTGAGGATCAAATCAGTTTGGGTATATGTAAATGTTTCAGGAACTCGTGGTTTTTGAAGTTATTAATCTATTAGTGTCCCCCATAAAAGAACTGTTGCTTGGGTACCACTGCCTGGCACCCTACTCTAATTTCTTCTCCCTCACAAGGAGCGTCTCTGGCCGGAGCAGACCCTGAGCACAGAAGGGTCACACTGCATTGGAATAGTTTATTTTCCTCATCAATTTGTTTCATTAAACTGTGGTTCCCTCAAGGCAGGAATCCTGGTTTATTCATCTTGGTATCCCCAACTCCTAGAACTGTGGCTGGCACCAGGTATGCTCCGGGAAGAATGAATGAAAGACTTGTGAATTATATTTAATCCATTCAATTCCCTTGCATCCAGAATGTGAGCCAGAACAATAGGGACAAATGAGCTGTGCTGCCTCCTCAGGGTTCAGAGCCTGCTACTGCTAGGAGACCAGGAAAAGGGGAGGGGTTTCCAGCAGACCAATGAACCTCCTCTGCAGTAAGGTATTGTGTGGGCTAAACAAGCCTTTGTAGGCTAGCCTAGGAATCTAACTACCATTTTTAACAGTTTGGGAGGGCACTTAAAAAATAACCTGTGTGAACAAGACAACTTGTTCTACTAAAAAGAAAACAAAATAACACCCCATTGTAGAAGCCAGCCCCAAATATGCCATCATTGATATTAGCTGGCCTTGGATGATTCGAGTCCTGCCACCCCCCAAAATGTACACCATTTACTTCTCTGTATGCTGGAGCCTGCACTGAGTTAATTAACAGTAGCACCGCAGAAAGAAATCAATTTGAATTCAGTGCAGCAGGATTTATGGGAATTATTTCTCCCACTGAATTCATCATGCCAGTTAATATAAACACATTCGAGGCTGTGCCGATGCTTGGGGCAGAAGCACATGCAGGGGCATCCCCAGTGCCCTGGCTGGGACTGGGAGTGACACCCTTTCCCCACACAGAGCCCCCACCCCTGGTCCCATCCTCACTTTCCTCTTTGTCCTTTGCTGCTTCCTGGGATCACCCAGAGAAGTGTGTCTATGTGGTGGGGAGCAGGACACCTGCTGAAGCGGCCTCCGAACAGAGGACAGGTTGGCTTTAATTATCTGTATTAACTTTCAGAGTAACAGAGATGTCTGCCGAATGACAGAGCACATAAAAGGGAGAGCTCATAATTAATCTTCAAGGAGCACCCAAATGCTTGGCAAGCTTAATGAGCTGATGTTCACCCTGCACATCAACATGGCACTCTCTAATTCCTCCACACATCAAGTAAATATATATGAAGCCAAGGTGGGGAGATTAGCACAGTCCATAGCTCAGATCTGCAGGATCCTGAGTGCAAGAATGGGAAGCCCTCAGGGTCCCCTGAACAGGTGCAGCAACAGCAGGAAGGATGCTCGCTGAACAGGAAACAGTTATATCTTTTTAATTGTGTGGCAGAGCCATTCACTGCCTGACCAGTGGAGCAACTGCATAGAGACAGTTGTTTTGCTTTAGCAAAATGAAGTCTTCTTGCTTCCTGCCTTTTGTTTATTTTTGTGTATTTCTGTGTGAGAAATGACCCAGATTGCTATAGTCTACACTCTCTTCCTTGACTGTGTTCTCTCCAAACCCAGGAGAGATGAGGATTGACAGGAAAGAGAACATCTAATCTTGGCAAGTGCTCACCACACCCCCAAGAATGTATGTAAAGAAGGCTGCATGTTGTTAGAACAAAGGAAAAATGAGCGCTACAGAAAGTGTGTGTGTACCAGCAGTCCTGCTAGGGAACGAACTGGTTCCCACCTGCAAGAGCAAAAGCAATTAAGTGAAAGGGGGCTCAGGTTCCAAAGCCTGATGCTTCATACTGGACAGTCTACTAGATCCATGTGCTTCCTGACACATTTGGTCAAAAGTAATCACCAACCGCCCTCCTGTTAGCAACAGAGAGATCACTGTGGCCAGCCGCCAGCACTCCCTTGCATCTGAGGGCTCCCCAGGACGGCCAACTCAAGCCTGGCTCAAGCAGTCCTTCAAGTGTTTCTCTGCCCCAAACATAGCTGTCAGTTCATTTTAGCTCCCCTCATTGTCTGCCCCGCCCTGCCCTGCTCCTGCTTCCAGCTGCCCGCTGCCCTTCACCCTCCATGCCATGACGTCCAGCAGGCAGTTGGAAGAAGAACAATGGGCCCTTAAGTCAAATCTGTGTTGCTATTTATTATGAATCACTCTCCCTTATATGTGCATATATAAATACATAATGTGAACATAGCCAAGGACAGAGAAGGCTTCCTGCTTCCTGTTCTACCATTTGAGAGCAATACCAAACTCCACCCAGGGCCAAGTGGGGCATCTTGGGCTCAGGGGTCTACACTGGACTTCCAGGGCATGCTTGCAGGAAGACTTGGTTGGAGAGAAAGCACAAAGCCCACCCTGCCCCCTCTGTGTACCTGGAAGGCACAATGTAGCACTGAGCTGACACTGGCTGTTGGGGAAAGGTGGGAAGGTGCAAGAGAGAAGCTCAAAAGAGCATGTTCTCTGTGCAGAAGTCTCACTGGCCTGCGTCAGCCTAACCAACCATTCATCCTTGGACACTCAGTTCCTCGCTGCAGATGTCCCCGTCCCAACCCGCTGGCCGGCCGCAGGCACGGGTTCTCCTAGAACACACATGGGTGGTCGTGGCTTCCCAGCCTCTGATACAAAATAACTACCAAGAATACCTCAGTTATACTACTGGGTTGGCCAAAAGGTTCATTCGGTTTTAAAGGAAAAATAAAAGACATTTTTTCATTTTTACCAGTAACTTTATTGAACAACATATTCACCATTTTGCTTCACTACCTTCTGCCATCATTCAGGCAACTTCCTAATTTCATCTTCCCAAAACTTTTTATCTTTTTGAGCAAAGAACCATTCTAGGTACCTTTTGAAGTCTTCCAGGATATTGACATTTTTTCCAGTAAGAGAATTTTGTAGAAACCAAAATAAATGGAAATTTGAAGGTGCGGTGTCTGGTGAACACAGCGGAGGACTCAGAACTCCCAGCCAGGCTGGCGCAGTCTTTGCCCGGCCATCAGGGAAGCGCGCGGTCTCGCGTTATCCTGGTGGAAGATAGCGAGTTTTCTGTTGGCCAATTCCGGGTGTTTTTCATCGAGTGCTGGTTCAGTTGGTCTAATTCAGAGCTGTATTTGTTGTAATTAATCATTTGGTTTTCTGGGAGGAGCTCTTCATAGAGGACTCCCTTCCAATCCCACCACATACACATCACCCTCTTTGGATAAAGACCAGCCTTTGGTGTGATTGGTGCTGGTTCATTTCGCTTGCCCCGCAATCTCTTCTGGCCCACATAATTGTAAAGTATCCACTTTTCATTGCCTGTCACAATTTGTTTTAAAAACAGAACATTTTCCTTATGTTTAAGTATAGAATCACATGTGGAAATATAGTCAAGGAGATTTTTTTCACTTAATTTATAAGGAACCCAAACATAAAAGTGATTAACATAATCAATCTGGTCCTAATGACTTTCAACATCTGATTTGTATATCTTGAGTATGTCAGCTATCTCCCTTGTAGTATAACATTGATTGTTCTCAATTAATGTCTCTATTTGATCACTATCAACTTCAATTGGTCTACCTGACCATGGAGTATTATCCAGTGAGAAATCTCCATCACAATACTTCACAAATCACTTTTTGACATGTTTGATCAGTCACAGCACCTTCACCATACACTACACAAATCTTTTGAGGGAGTTTCAGTAGCACTTTTACCTTTTTTCAAATAATAAAGAATAATATGCCAAAAAGGTTGCTTATTTTCTTCCAACTTCAATATTAAAATGGTTACACAAAAATTCACCAATTTTGATAAGTTGTTTTATAAATGCATGCTGATAAGAAAGCTGTCACAATACAATCTAACAAAATTGTTTTAAATTAAATTAAAGACAACTAAGCCCTACTAGAGCCATCTTACAGAAAACAGAGCAAACCTTTTGGCCAACCCAATAGCTTGTTAACCCACTCATCTAAGTCCTAAATTCACCCTCAGATTATCCCCCAGTCATTTTTGTGGCTCCCAAAGGCCATTGTAAAGATACTCAGCAACACCCCCACAGGTCTTAGTCTTTGCCTCAAGACCTGATACCCCAAGTTCCCTTGAGGAAGGCACCTCTCTGCTGCCCAGCAGGTGCCCCTGTGATAACTCCTTCTTTCCAGGTCCCTTTGTGTCTCTGGGCTTCTTTGTTCTGTGGAAGAGTGCAGAGACATAGCTCTCCTTCGCCTCTGGGCCTTATTCCATCACCAGAGCCTTGAAAACACTCCATGTGTAGCCCAAGTCTGTAGAGCTCGCTTCATCCTCTATCGTTCTTTGTCTCTGTAGATCGAGCCTCTCAAACCAGGTGGGAGAAAGGCACCATGCATCCCCCTCTGTGCTCTTCAGTATCCTGTGGCTCAAGCATAAGCCTTTCCTCCCTCTCAAAGTTAAAAACAAATAAACAGACCTAGTAACCCATGCCAATGAGTGGCCTGAGCAGGGCAGGTAACTGGCCACATCCACACAATGGCTACTCAGACTGGATTGGCAACACTAGAAACATGCATCAGTGCAGAGGAGCAAGGGCTCTCATATAACACATGTGATGTATGTTGTGACTGCAGCATCACAGCCAGACTCCAGGCTCCTAGAGGTCAGGGATCACAGGCTATTCATCTCTGTGTCTGCACCCTCATCCTGGCCAGTCAGTAAATAACCAGCACAATAGCTGGCATTTATCAGGCACTTAGTGGAGGGGCCAATGCAGGCCAGGATTAAACTTGTACAGTAAGTATCCATGTTTCTAAATAAAAGTTGTTTGCATTGAAAGCTGAGAAAGGTAATCGATTAACTTTTAACTCCTTCTCTGCACTCCACATTAGTTACCTACCTCGCACAAGACCAAACAGTGTACAGAAAGGTCCAGGAAGAGACACAAAGATTAGGGTGGAGTAGGGTAGAGTGTAGTGAGCAAGAAACCTCCCTTCTTCCTCATTTGGGTTCAAAATACATTTTTTCATTGGATAATTCTCCCTAAAAGAGGCTCAGCCATTATGTCAGTTTCCTCTGCATGCTCTAAAGATTGGAAATGAAATACATAGACAGTAGCCATGACAAGCTTGGCCACAAAACAGACTATGTAGGGTGGGTTATTTGGGCACGGGACTTGAAGGTTAGTCATTTCTACTCTCTGAAGGATGATAGAATGTATGGGGTTTCTCTCCATATTTGCTTAAAATATCTGCTAGACCTCCATACTGCTGTTCTTGATTTGGTTTTATGTTTTGGTGCTAGTCCTAGATTAGGCTACACTTAACCGCTCTTACCACCAGTAAGAGTAAAGTAACCTCTATGACCTTCTGGAGCCATGAAATCTTACAGTTAGAAGTTTAAGATCACTCAGTCCCAGAATTCCTCTGAAGCCTAAATCCCCTGACAACAGTCTGCAGCTGCCTGCGTCCGAATCCCTGGGAGCTTATTATAAAACAGAAACTCCTGGGACCGTCTCCTAGAGATTTTGATTCAGTATGTCTGGAACAGGTGTCAGGAAAATGAGTTTTTTAAAACATCCCAAATTTGAGAATCATTGCAGTTGATAACGTCTCCTGACAGAAGTTTTTCAGGCTGTGATTAAGTGTCCCCGAGGATGCTGAAGGTAGTCCAAAAGTACACCAGATAGCGCTGAGACTTTTGTTGAGCCAAAATTCTTTCCCTGCCCTTTCCATCAATTGATATTGGAAATAACTTGAACTCGTCTAATATCTTTCCACATGCTAGCTCCTCAAATACTAAAGATAAGCAGGAATGCTGCCTTCGGGTCCTTCTCGATTATCAAGTGCTAGTTGCTGACTGTTCTTCCTGAACCATAGTCCTTGTCGGCCCAAGTCCTTCTGACTGCAGGTCTCTGGAAGGCCAGAACCATGTCTTACTGATCTTTCCTCACAATACCTAGTTCTAAGATGTACGTGGTACTCATGCATTTATTTAAGAATATTCACACACCCTGCTACATGCCAGTCATTCTTCTAGGCCCAAGGATGCAGCCATAAGCCACACGAAGTTCTCCATCTCATGGCGTTTACCTTTGAGTCAGGAAGGCAGACAAAAGACAAGCAAATGGATGGATACGAAGAGAAATTAGACAAGGTAAGGAGGTGAGATAGAGGGTAAAGGGGGCATATAATAAAAATGTGCTCATTTGAAATCCAGGTAGAACTTTATTTTGGTCCAGGTGTACAAAATGTACCAGATGAGTATTTGTGGACATGGGTCATTATTCTTTGATCCGCAAGGAAGCTGCTGGTGGGAAGAATAATATGTGGGCACTAGAGGGCAGCTGAGTGCAAGACAAAAGTGTGGGCTGAGCTCAGATGAAAGCATCCCCCCTACCCCGCCCCCCAGCCCTGTGCAAACAACACCAGTCCTTATGAGTTGATTACCCAATAACCCCAACCAGGAAAAACTTCATACAGCTTCTCATCATTATGTTGTCGCCGGGAAATAAGAATAATTCTACTATGTTGAGTATCTTCTTTCCCAATTTGTGCAGAACCAGTAGTCTAGTCTAGTAGGAGAGCAGAGTTGTTTTGGAACAAAATATTTTTTCCAGACTTTTTTTGTGTGAGATTGAATTATTGAGCTACTCACACAAAAATAAGAATACAGTTACTTCACACAGCCTCAAGAGGTTTTCTTTGGAATGTGAACAGGACTACTCCCCCCAACCCCGCCACTCCCCACCACTTAATTAACCTGGATTGGATTCATGAACTAGTCAGTTATGCTGAAACAATGTAGGTCCCGACATAGTCATTGACAGAAAGGGGACTAGGAAAAATGGCTGCATTTGGAGGAATGAGATGAAGAGATATAACAAATTACATTCTTTATTGCCCCCAGCCTACAGTAGCGCCCGCCCCTGACACAGAGTTGCAATATCCTAGAATTCAGAGTAGGTATCTAGTCATATCTGAGTCAGTCAGCATTAACCAGGTTTCAGTAAAGCTCAGGGTCCACAAAAACATCACTTACAAAGTTCATCATGCTTCAACATGCCCCCATAACGATTAGTACACACAAGGAAAATTCAAAACTTATCTTCTACTGCAAAGCAGGGGTTGGCGTCTGATAAACATTTCTCAGCTGATGTGCTCTTCTGCTGCCAGAGTGAGGCAACAGCCCAGAGGTTTGGCCCTACTGTCATCTCCCGGAGTCGTCTATGTGCCTGCTGACTTGACCTGATTGCAGATGCTAGATTAAAGTTAAAAACACACAACAAAACCCTACTGTTTATTGGGCGCTGTCTTTGTTCTGTGCTTTATTATTCAAGTGTTACACTATTTCCCCTCACACACACCAGCACCACCACTGCCGAGCAATGATGTGGACATTCACGCCCACGGTAATACGATAGAGGCTCTGAAAGTTCCAGTAAGTGGACAGGTAAGCAGCAGAGCTGGGATTTCAGGCTGTCTGTAAAACTCAGAGTTAAATCACTACTTAATTCTTATTGGATGGAATTAGAGGGGCAACGTTTTTGAGATACATAACTGCCGTGGAAAATGAAGGGCATTGTGCCCTGGAGAGAGTCATGGCTGAGAGCCAGGGAGATGAAGGCCCAGTGGAGTGGCCGGACACCCTGAAGAAGACGAATGAACTTCTACTTTCTTCGTCATGCTTTTCTTCATCTCCATAGTGCACCTATTACTAAAATCATACTTCACAGAAGAAACTGGCAATTCATGTAATGGTAGGGTATTTTATTCATTTCCTTTTCCTTTCTGAGCATAAAACATCCATTTTTAACCTGTAGTCATTCACAAGACCTTATATTTTTCAGACCAAACAGGAAAATATCATAAAAGGCCACTGGAATAGGTGAGCACTTTGTGAGTTGGGAGGCATGTATTTATATGTCAGAGAACTGAAAGAGTTTCAGTGGTACCCCATTTTATCTTTCCAGTATCCTTATTCTGTTGTCTACACACTTGAGACGGTATTTTGGGTGAGCCCCAGTAGACAGAAGCTTCCTTGGCTCCGCGGAAATCTCCAATTCAACCAAGGATGTATCCAGGAAACACAGGGCAGGTTCCCACATCTAGCACAGTGGTGCTTGCCCTCTGGAGGACAGGAGCAGGACCAGCTGACTACCCTGGCTTCCTGAAAACAAATCATTAGAAAACAGGGAAGGACCTACGTTCCCCATGGTGCACATAGCGCTTCTCATTTCAGTGGCCAGCAAACACTCTGATGTGCTCCTGTTCAAAGACATGTTGGAAGAAAGCAGACGTTTCATCCTACAGTAACAGTGTCAAGCCCCCACAGTTTGATGGAACACTGAGCTAGAACAAGCATTTTCACACCCATTATCATCTTGTTTAATTTAAGTGAATGAACCAGTTGAGCAAAAGCAGCATAATTCTTCCTCACAAATAACTGTGAATGAGCCAGTGGTTCCTGTTCATTAGGGCTCTGTGCTGTTCATTACACTCATGTAATTAACCTCGCCTCTGCTACCAGCCTCCTGTGGTCCTCCTGTTTCCTTGGGGAGAAAGTGAGCCTTAACGAAAACCGGCCTGGAGAACTGAGCCCAGCTTGGTGTCACTGGCATTGATGTGACTCAGATTCCTTGCGGATAAATGTGTTTATCTGGGTCACCCACTTTTGAATGAGTGCTCTTGGAGTCCTTTTCTCAACAAGTGCCAGCCATGGGGGCAGGACACAGAATTTGCCTTGATTCCCTGAAACAAATACCCTAATTCCACAGTAAATGGAGAGACGTATTTCAGAAAATTCAGCAACACTAAGCCACAGTGCAGTGGGCATCTCCTGGCCCCCACGCCCCGTGGGCTGCCAGTTGCCTCACTGCCGACCACCCTCCCTCATGCAAGATATTCTGGCTATCGGCATCCTGGTCCTTGGACTCCCTTACATCTTGTCCTTTTCTTAGCAGGGCCATGCACTCTTCTCTCACCTTCTTCACCCTTGTCTCCTAACACCCACTCATTCATTCCCGTTTATTGAGCAGCTGCCAAAGTATCAGATGCCATTATAGGTGCTGGAGTTATAGTAGGAAAAAAAGCAAAGCCCACACGCTTATGTACTTGACAGTCTAAGCAGAGAGGCAGACAGTCAACATACATGCAGAATAAATGTGCCACTCGGTAGTGAAGAGCGCGGTGAAGAGAAGTGAAATGGAAATAGGATGAGAGGAGATGGGGAGGGGCGATTTGAGACAGGGCGGTGGTTCTCAACCAGGGGAGAGTTCGCTTCCCTTGGGAATTTCACAAGGTCTGGAAACACTTTCCATGTTACAGCTGTGAGGGTGTTACTGGCGTCTGATGGGTAGATGCCAGCGATACTGCTAATCCTACAATTCACAAGAAAGGCCCACACAACAAAGAATCATCTGTCCCAAATGTCACTGGGGCTGAACTTGAGAAACCCTGAGATAGGACATTGTCCAATGAGGAGGCAAAAGCCGCACAGTATCTTCAAGAGGGAAAGTGTAATATAATCCTGAACAGGTATTGCCAGGGAGGGGAACTGCCTAGTGAGAGGTGAAGAGGATTCCGAAGAACATGGGAGCAGTGGCTGTCAGCTGAGCTAACCACACAAGAAAGAGCCCACCTCCTGAACTCAGACTTGGACTTCCTTGGAGAGGCCAGAGCTGTGGTTCCCTCGGTGGGTAGGGAAGTCACTGCTGCCCCTGCTGGAAGTCTGCCCCCTAGGCTCCAGGGGAAGCTGCTGGTGGCCTCGCCAGGACAGAAGGGAGCTGGAGAAAGCCACATGGCAGGAGTCAAATGGTACAGAAAATGCATTCTGCAAGAGCCCAACACTGGAGGACGGCACATGGCTGCATAAGTCAAGCACCAGAGTGTGTTCAGCAGGAGCAACTGGCAGGTGGTATGCAGAGGAGGTTCGGGACACAGGATTTCAGGGTTGGCCAGCAGGGCTGTGCACAGCTGGGCGTGGTCAGTGTTTGTGTGGGGCTGTGGGCACAGCGAGCTGGTGGTCCAGCCAGGGCCTGGACCAGGGCTGTGAGCTCACCAAGGATCTGTATGCTGTGCATATGCACTGCTGAACACACTGTGCAGTAGAAGCTGGGAAAAGCAGAACTGCAGCAACAGCAGAACAAGGAATAGGAGCCCTCCAGTGCCCCCTACTGACAAAACCTCCAGTGCCCCCTAGTGGGTTTCTCCTGAACCCACTATACACAGGAGAAAAGGTTTTAGAATCAATGCCATTACTGCAGAGCAGGTACTGAAGGGTGAATTTGAAGTTGAAAGGCAATAAATTGGTAACATGGTCAACTTTTGGACAATAGACACTATAAAAAGGGGGATGATGATTTCTGATGAAAAAACTTAAAAATATCTGTCCCAAGGTAAATCACATTCCTAGGCTTAGAAGAAAGAAAAAAACCACCCATCTCTTTCCCCATCCTCCTCACCGTAGTTTCTCATAACCAACCAGAATCTGAAGGCTTCTACAAACTGCGGCCCGACTAATTTGCTGGGCATAGTAGCAAGAAGAGCTCGCAGGTGGAGGGCTACGTTGTGTGGACAGCTTCTAGAAGGGGGAGTTAGAGATTAAGGAGTCAAATCAGTTTACCTTCAAAGGCTCAGGGAGAATCCCTACCTTTGTGGTAGACTACATGATACTTTCTTAATTATGTGCTTGCTTATTTTTTATTATTTTCTTCTCCCACTAAAATTATGTCCTATGAGCACAAATTCTTTAGCCATCCTAAAAACCCTTCCAGGCACCCAGCAAGGGCTCAGTGAATGCTGAAGGAGAGCTCACCGCCTCCAGGAGCTCAGAGGTGGCGATGCAAATCCAGCCTCCTCCTCTTAGCCTGGGTGCCTCTTACCCAGGTAGAAATCCCCACTACAGTTAAAACACAAATATACAGCAGCTACTTATTTTTATTGTTGCCTTCAATCAATATTATCTGAAGTGTATAGAAATCAACTGTAAAGAAGTCCTTTCATGTATGTTATTGGATTCTTTCCAGTGTATTATCAAATTCTTTTTTTAAAGGTTTTTTTAAAGATTTTATTTATTTATCTTTAGAGAGGGAATGGAGGGAGGGAGATAGAGAGAGAGAGAGAGAAACATCAATGTGCAGTTGCTGGGGGTCATGGCCTGCAACCCAGGCATGTGCCCTGACTGGGAATCGAACCTGTGACACTTTGGTTCACAGCCCGCACTCAATCCACTGAGCTACGCCAGCCAGGGCTCAAATTCTTTTTTAATGATGAAGATTTAATCAAATATTTGTTAATCACATTATCAACTGGGCCTTTTGTGTGGGTCCAAAGGGTTGGCCTGAACCTGGTAGAATCAATGCCAGAGAAGACAGCACCGGGTTGGGAAGGTCTCGGGACCAAATGCAACCAGCATCATGTATGCTCAGGTGACGTGAAAGTACAGCCAGGGTAGAGCCAAGATTGCTGTCAAGAAAATCCCTGTTCACAGCCAGAGATCACACAGAACTTCACATCAAGTCCTAAAAAGGAGGAGGAGGAAGAAGAGGAGTGGAAAAGCTGAAACTCAGAAAATGAACAGCAATATCTTAGTTAGAAGGGTCCAAATAAGGCGTCATGATTGATTGAGAAGAGAAAAGCTCAGCACACATTTGTGAGTTTGGTAAAGAAGTCTCTTTATTTGGTGCCTGAACCAAATATAGACAGCATGGGAGTTTAAAGGTGCTTTCAGAACAGGCATTCCACAGGTCACCTCCCACTTCCCCAGCCCTGGGTAAATAGAACATCAAAGAGATACATTCTGATAGGGGATTAAGGCTGATAGGAATATGCCACCTTTTTCTGCGAGGATTTGCCATCACCTGCTTTTATTTATTTATTTTTAAAGATTTAATTTATTTTGAGAGAGAGGGGGAGGGAGGAAGAAAGAGAGGGAGAGAAATATCAATGTGTGGTTGCCTCTCATGCACCACCAAATGCGGGCCTGGCCTGCAACCCAGGCATGTGCCCTGACTGGGAATCGAACCAGCAACCCTTTGGTTCACAGGCTAGCGCTCAATTTACTGAGCCACACCAGGCAGGGTACCATCACTTGCTTTTAATCCCACAAAGAATTTCAATGTAGGGTGAGAAACCTACAAAACCTTCAAAAAATGATGTGTTTTTGCCACTTGTGAATAATTATATGAAAGCAAAAAAAAAAAGCCTTTTTACTAGAGAAAATGGAAACTTTACATAAAATGGACAGTGGAGATTATTTCCTAAATCATTCAGAAAGAAGGAAATAACCAGCCCCAGAGAAGGAAACTCTGACTAAAAAGCCTGAAGCTTATTGTCCGGTTTTGTACACCCCTTCTTTCATTCAGCAAACATTGATCTCTCCAAACACCTGTCTTCACTAATTCTATCCTCTTTGCTATGCCCCTGTGCAGACACAGCCTTTCTCCATAGCCAAGAGTCCTGCTCATTGCAAGCTTCAACTTCAGAGGCAACTGGGCCTGTAGGAATTCCTGTCTCACTTGTTATTGGTAGTCGGTCTGGGTGAGCATCTTTAGCTCCTTACCAACACAACTCAGAAAGCAGGACCAGGGACTTCACAGGGCCTAGAGAAGAATCACTAATCGGGATGATTCCCAGGCATCTCTTCAGATGCTTACTAATAAACACTTCTGTTGGCAGTGCCCTCCCCCTGATTTTGACACAAGGAAGGATGACAAGTCCAGGTTCCCACCCTGGCAACGGAATTACTGCCTATGACCGCAGCTATACTGAAGTGATTGGTTTTTCCACAAACTGTTTAAAAGAAAACACATGACAAATCTAAGAGCAGTGTAAACAGGCTCAATCTGTTTTAAAATCTCAGCAAAGAGAGAAAAAAACCACAGAGTAAGAGAACACACAAGATTAATGATCTCCCTGCACCACAGGGAGAAGTCAACACCAGCCAGAGGATGGATCTGTCAGCTCATGAACGCCACAGGCAAAGGCTGCTGATGAGTTCATTCGGTGTGGAATTCAAAATATGATTCATAGAGACACGCAGCACAGGAGTATCATTCTTGCAGAGTATAAATACTCCAGAAATACTCATGGTCCAGTTATAGCATACAACTAGGGGGGCGCAGAGGGGGCTTCTTATTTGTCCTGACCCTATACCCATGTTGCCACACAATTCATAGGATATTAAGTAGAAAAACTATGAATATTAGGTTTTTAAAAGTGGTAATGAAGGAAATGTGTTTGTAATATGATTTTCATAATAAAACCATCTAACAAATTAAGTTCTTATTTATAAGAACACTTGTTTGTTCAAATATTTTAGAGGTATAAATATACCAAGTATATATAATTTCCAGGTAATGCCTATCATATTCATTATGTTAAAACTCAAAGTGGTGAGGGATTCCCATTCATTGGTTGATCTGCGGCATGGCACATGGTCCCAGCTTCCTCATGGTGTAAGGCAAAGATTTCTATAGAGACAGCCTGAGACTTCCAGGCAAGACAGAGGCATAGGTAAATACACTTTGCCTCTTCCACAACCAAAAGAAGGACAACATCAAATTTAAAAACAAAAAAATAACCAGAACTACTGGAAGATCAAACTGTGTAGAAGTCCGACAACCAAGGAGTTAAAGAAGAAATGTTCATCCAGACCAGTAGGAGGGGCAGAGAGAGGACTTGTGGCAAGGCAACAGTTGGCAAGCAGGTGGTGTCACATGTGCATGCAGATAAACCTGGAGGATCAACTGGGGAGCAAGACAGACCACTCAACCCAGGGTTCCAGAATAGGGAAATCAAGCCTCAAAACCTCTGACTGAAAAAACCACTGAGGGTTGAGGCAGCAGGAGAAACTCCCAGACTCACAAGAGAGTTTGTTGGAGAGATCCACAGGGTCTTGGAATGGACACTAACCCACCCACCCAGGAATCAGCACCAGAAGGGCCCAATTTGTTTGTGGGTTGTGGGGGAAGTGACTGAAGCTGGCTGAGAGCTGAGCAAGCAACATTGTTCCCTCTCGGACCCCTTCTCCACATACAGGGTCACAGCACAGCAAAGAGGGTTGCCCCACCCTGGCAAATACCTAAGGCTCTGCCCCTTACTATGTAACAGGCCCACCAAGATGAGACAATATGGCTCAAATGAAAGAACAGATCAAAGTTCCAGAAAAAATACAATTAAGTGATGAAGAGATAGCCAACTCAACAGATGCACAGTTCAAAACAGGAGTAATCAGGATGCTCACAGACATGGTTGAGTATGGTTGCAAAATAAAGGAAGAAGTGAAGGCTATGATAAGTGAAATAAAGGAAAATGAACAGGGAACCAACAGTGATGGGAAGGAAACCAGGATGCAAATCAACAGTTTGGACCAGAAGGAAGAAATAAACATTCCATCAAAACAGAATGAAGAAACAAGAGTTCAAACAAATGAGGAGAGGCTTAGGAACCTCCAGGACAACTTTAAACATTCCAACATATGAATCACACGGGTGCCAGAAGGAGAAGAGGAAGAGCAAGAAATTGAAAACTTACTTGAAAACATAATAAAGGAGAACTTCCCCAATCTGACAAAGGAAATACACTTCCAGAAAGTCCAGGAAGACCAGAGAGTCCCAAAGAAGTTGGACCGTGGGAAGCACACATCAAGGCACATCATAATTACATTATCCAAAATTAAAGATAAGGAGAGAATCTTAAAAGCCCCAAGAGAAAAGGAGACAGTTGCCTAGAAAGAAGATCCCATAAGACTATCAGCTTATTTCTCAAAAGAACCCTTGCAGGCAAGAAAGAACTCAAAAGAAGTATGCAAAATCATGAAAGGCAAGGACCTATATCTAAAATGACTCTATCCAACAAAGCTATCATTTAGAATGGAAGGGCAGATAAAGTGCTTCCCAGATAAGGTCAAGTTAAAGGAGTTCCTCATCACCAAGCCTTTCTTATATGAAGTGTTAAAAGGACTTATCTAAGAAAAAGAAGATAAAAAATACAAACAGTAAAATGACAACAAACTCACAGCTACCAACAACCAAATCTAAAAAAAACAAAAACAAAAAGAACTAAGCAAACAACTAAAACAGGAACAGAATCACAGAAATGGAGATCACATGGTGGGTTATCAGCAGGGAGGGGTGGGGGAGAATGGGGAAAAAATACAGGGAATAAGTAGCATAAATAGTAGGTACAAAATAGACAGGGGGAGGTTAAGAATAGTATAGGAAATGGAGAAGCCAACGAACTTATATGTATGGCCCATGGACTTGAACTAAGGTGGGGGAATGCTGGTAGGAGGGGGGGTACAGGAAAGAGGGGGATAAAGAGGAGGAAAAATGGGACAACTGTAATAGCATAATCAATAAAATATATTTTTAAAATAAAAAATAAGAAAAAATTTTAGAGGATGGCCTGATTACCTGTAAGGAGAACATAAACCCAAACTACATTACTGTGGCTGACATTAACATAGTTTGGATCTACGTCAACACCGATGATATGGGACCAATGTAACTGATTTTTTAAATATTTTTACCAGACATTTGACTGAATTGGCTTTAGAATTTAAATCTAAGAATAATCTAATAAAACTAAGGCTTGAATCCATGAGTCATGTAAATGTAGGGAGCATTTAACTTCCTCCCCCAAACCCTTTACCAAAGGATACACACTCCACGCAGGAATGGTTTCGCTCTCTGAAGGTCCTCATGCCAGCATCCTTGGGACCACAAATAGTTAGGCAGCAAGGGGACTGTTGCCTAAAAAGGCTAATGAAATTATATAATCTTGTTAGCCAATGTCACCCCAATACATTTGATATTTTTTTTTTAAAAAAAGGGAAGTGAAAGAAAGCAAGAAGGCAAAGATTACCCACAAAGCAGCTATGCTCAGCTGAAGGCCAATCAGGGTCCTAGATTCTACGAATATGAGAACTAGAAAATCATTGGAGATTCGGTTCAAATCACCCACTGGTTGATGGATTAGAATCCAGTGCAGCTAATTCCTGTCTTTAAACTCTACTAGAAGATGTCAGATTTCAAAACAAAAACAAACTGCAGATAGGTAACTTCCAAACCACAAATTAGTTCTGTTCCCAGCTAAATTGCATCTGTCATAAACAGCCTAAATCCAAACGAATTAAGAGGCTTTGTCAGCAACTATAAGCAAAAATTAAATCTCAAATTCACAATTCCAGCCTGACATTTTTAAAATGACAGGAAGAGTAAAGGTCAATGACTTTATACCTAGAAATAAGGAGTACTGTGGCTCATTTATAGATAAAAGGGTCAGCAAAAACAGGTAGCTGGATGTTTCTAACCTGAAATTTTTATCCCAAAAGAGAGAGAGAGAGAGAGAAACTTTGCAGAATACCTGTATGTTTACAGATCTTGTGGAGAAAATAAAACATTTTAGCAAAGTCCTGGCTGGCACAGCTCAGTGGATTGAGTGCAGGCTGCAAACCAAAGTGTCGCAGGTTCGATTCCCAGTCAGGGCATATGTCTAGGTTGCAGGCCAAGGCCCCCAGCAACTGCACATTGATGTTTCTCTCTCTCTCTCTCTCTTTCTCCCTCCCTTCCCTCTCTGAAAATAAGTAAAAAAAAGCATTTTAGCAAAGTTTCAGGTTATGTTCCTTTATTGTGAACTGTAAGTTATAGGTACATGGTTGTGTGTGCATGTGTGCGTGTACAGAGAGTAGAAGAGAGAGAGCTGGTTCTCTCACCAGCGTGACTCACCGCTGTTTCCATTTCTTTGTGTTTCTGTCTCTACTCAGCCACGCATCACTCCCGCCCCATACCACAAGTCCCACTTCTACTTCTCTTAGTAGAAAAAATTAACTTCTATAGTTTATTTTTATTTTGAATAATTTAAAAAAGAATCTTATACTCCCTACTGTTCTTTTCTCTCTGTGGTTTCAGGAGCCCTTCATAGCGATTCAGTTCTCCACTCCCATTCTGTGGAGGATACATCATCACACCCTTAGAGTGGAAACAAAATTAACATCCTTCCCATAGAGAAAAAGAAAACATTAAAAACTTCAGTGTTTTGTTTACATACACAATGATTTTGATTTCTCCAGAGCTTGCTTTCATCTCAAATCATCCTAACCTTTGAGTGCCCACTGCCTGCATGTTGGCCTTTCAGCTGGAAAGAAAAGATATGCTGAGCTGTCCTCTGGGTGATGGGGATGAATACTTGAGGGATAACAACGAGCCCTTCCCCCCAAAAGAGAGAAACAACAAGATGGGGGAGGGGCTTGCTGCCTAACCCAAGAAGTGTTATCATCGCACTTTCTATTTTAAAACTCAGTCTTGTCCAGTAGCATAAAGATTTGTTTCTACTCCCTTTTCTTGCCTGTGTTCTAGTACCTTATGGTTTTCTCCAAAGCTTGTACCTGTCAGCAAGAGCATGCTTCAAGAATTAGCTTTAGGAACAAAACTGCAGCAAATATATATATATTTCCTGTTGTCAGAGTATTACAGGAGAGACTGATGCACTTTGCCATAGAAAGCAGGGCTGCTGTGCTGTCTGACAGGATGAGGCCCCGGCACATAAGCTTCAACACAGAAGCCAGCAGACGAGAGGTTTTACTGATCCTAGAAGAAAACCTTGATCTGATGCTGTATTTGCACATTAGTCAGAATAAAGAACCTTACAGAAACAACATCCAAAAACTCAGTGGCTTGATAGAGAATAGATAATTCCTGGGTCAGGTCACATCCAAAGCAGATTGGTGGCTTTCTTCCCAGAGGTGACAGAGGAATTGAAGTTTGTTCCATCTTGTTTTGCCAACATCTTAAATATGCAGCCTTTAAAGCTGTCACAGAAGGAGAGAGAACATGAGCCACTGCACACAGGGTTTCATGCCAGGCCTGGAAGCAGCTTACAACTCTTCTAACCACATTCCATTGGCCAAAACCCACTCTTACAGCCCCAGCCCATTGCCAAGGGGAGTTAGGCAATGTGATCTCCCAGGGTGCCAGCCTGAGAAAACAGGTTCAACATCATAGGTGATTCAGTCTATTACGTCTTTAAACTTTAAGTGTGCTAAGTAAGGAAAGGTAACAAAGAAGAAAGGAAAAATCTGAACAAGAACTTTTGTTAGTCTGATACGATCAGACCTTTGATTAGTGTCAAAATGCCTAATGGGCAGACCGAATGAGAGTGCTAAATCAAGGTGGGAAGTCCCAATGTAGAGACTAAAAGCTACTTTTCATTCCAAAGTGCATGGAAGGCTCAGCTGACAGGAATGCTGTACCCAAGGAACATGCCAAGATGCGAAGTTGCTTTTGCAACACTGTAAGGGCCCCGTCTGGTGGTGAGTGTATATACATAGGTCCCCAGCTGAGAATGCAGGGAAAAGACATTCTTGACAATTATTCCATAAACATACTGTTCTCTAGTGAAATAAAGACTAGAGCTTGAGGGAGAGAATTAGATTAGACAGAGTTATTGAGGAACTTGGAGTGTCCAGAAACACCCTGGGCAATGTGGGAGACCCCACACAAATAACTGTGTACCCCCCCACACAGCATACATCCCTCTTGTGTACCCCACCCTAGGAACAAGCCCCACAAGCCAGGTCCTTCTGCCCCTTACCTTCTACCTGCAGAGTCCCCACCTGTGGATTCTCCCCGATCCCCAGCTCTTTCTGGACCTCATCCCACTTCTTTTAGCCCACAGTGTGGCCTTAGTCCAGGAAGTCCACGACTCCCTGGATTTCCAAAACAGCTTCCAACCAATCTCACCCCACCCCACCTATGCTCACACTGCAATTAGGGGATTCAAAACACAAAGTCAATCACGTCAATCCCTTGCTTAAAATCTTGCAATATTTCCCATTGCCTTCCGAACGAAATTCAGAATCATTGGCTTGACCATCAAGGCCTCATGTAATTTGTTTCTTGATTGGTCCTCTAGCCTCATCTTTCACATCGCCCCTGCTCCCCACACCCCACTCATACACTACATACACACCAACCAAACGTTACCACTCAAGGTGCCCAGAGGAACACAAGTTCCATCTTCTCCCTGGGTGGGCTCCTCTTCTTCTCCTGGCTCTGACTCCTGCCCACGCACTGTCCCCACATTTCTTCCCACCTGTCTCAATAGACTGAATGTAATGTTCCTGTGTGGCAAAGCAGAAAGGATTCACTTGAACAAGGTGCTGCCATTCATCTTAAAGGGAGAATATGACCAGACTTCGCATCATAGCTCCAGGTCATTGTTTGGCAAGGACTGAGGTCAAAATATTCCTATTAAAAGAGATATGCTGGTGATGGAAAGAGACTGGACTTTGGCTAATAAACATACAATGTAATATACAGATGATGTATTATAGAAGTATACACTTAAAACCTATATAATTTTCCTAACCAGTATCACCCCAATAAGTTCTCTTGTATAGCTAGATGGAGGTTCTACCAGAGAAGCGCTGCACAGAGCAGCCCCTAAGTTTTTTTTATGTACTTGGGGGGCACAGGTGGCCCTGGTACCAGCACTAGAAAGAGACCTCACAGAAGCAGAGACACCCACAGGCCTCCTGCCCTTGTCTCCCTTTCCGTGGATCTGAGGCCATCTCCGCCCTCTCTCGTAGAAGTCTTCAGGAGCTAGAGCAAATGCAGACACATTGACATCTGGCTGAAGCCTGGCATGGCCAGTTTGCAAGTCTCAAGGAAGTCTTAGGACTAGAACTCAGTTATCCCACAAGAAGTTTGTTATCTATGTCCTGAAGAAGTCATGGGCACCCAGCAGGGAGGGCTTAGAAGAGGCTGTAGAACACAACACAAGGAAGACTGGGGGGAAGAAACTAAAGAAACAAGAACACGCTAAAGGCAGAACCAGTGAATCCTCAGCTGAGGGCCCAAGAGTGGGACTAACACGCTGTCCAGTGCATCCAAGTTCAACAAAAGGAGTTGCACCACCTATGCGGGACTTCCTGAGGTGTGCCCTAAACCACGTTTCTGACCTAAAGCCTATTATCACCTGAAGAACATGCAAGTGCAGCAAGACTGATGAGAAAAAAGAATGGAGAGGAAGACTTCTGGTTGTCTGAGGGGCTCTGGGTTCTCTTCCCCTCAGCAAAAAAGGGAGGGAGGTCCTCTCTCCCTTCCTGAAGCCAGATGAGGGGACTTCAAAGACAATTCCGTGAAGAATTTGATGTGACCCAGTTGTCTGAAGGACCCCCATGGAGACTGGTGTCTGACCTTTGCCTATGGCATTCTGAAAGTGGGAGCCTGACCAGAGGCTCCCTCTCTGGAGAGCAAAGGAAGAAAGTGGGCAATTGGGAGCAGCCTGCCTTACTAGCTTGGATGAGTGAGTGAGCATTTCCAGTGGATCAGAGTGAAACCAGCAGATCTGGAGGCCTGAGCTGCCATGAAAGGGACCCTCCCCACAGGTCTGCCTAGAACAGGAAGTGAGCACAAAAGAACAGTCTATGAAGGGCGAACCTTCAGAAACAAAGCTGAGAGGGAAAATCCAGATGACCAGTCAGAGGGGCACCGCCTGCACCACTGTACCACTGAGCCATTCAGTGGACAGACGGCCCACAAAGGGGGTTCCCCTGAAGGACATCTCCAAAGAACTCACAAACATCAGGGCTCCCATTGGGTGCCTGCCTTCCCAGAGGCAGGCAGTGTGACTCTCCTCCTGCGTCTTCTCTCTTCCTCTTTCTCACCCTGGAGGCTGAGCCCTCCCAGGACGTGGGAGGTGAGCGTGAGACAGAAGCTGAGGAAATACTGAAGAAGCAGGGTCCATCATCACTCTCCCACTGCGGGCTTTACCTGGAGCCACTCAAGCTCGGATTACATGCAACTAGAGTTTTTAAACCTCTAAAGGGAGTCTGTTCATTAGACCTAAAACTGACAGGGAATGCTGTGGGATCAGACAGACACATGGGAGAGCTGGGGAAGAGCAGAGATGGGTGGTGAGGAAGCATCAAGTTCATCCTGCTTCCACCGCACCAAGTCTCATTCCATGAACTAGTTCCATGAGCTACACTGGGATGTATCCCCGTCATGTGGAGGTGGACCTTATGTGGCTGAGGGAGCTTTCTGGCATTGCAGATTACCACTCACTCAGGCTTCAGGTAAGCTTAAATTTTGGCCAGTAAGCAAAGCTGCCCCATAAAGTTAACTAACCTTTAAATAAGTTGCCAAACTTGCATCCAGAGCAAGGAGGACCACCCTGGTCTGAACTCCCCTGAAGCCACTGAGGCTTCTGCCTAAGCCACATTTCTGATTCTGCTTAGAGAACATTCATCTGTTAACACGGAGCCTTGAGACATGCTGTGCTGTCTTCGGGGAAGGGAAGGAAAAGCCACATCTGGGCAGTCAAAGGAATTCTATGCTGACATCTTGAGGATTTGTTCAGCCTGCCTGGTGAAGGTTGTTGATTCCAGGCACAGACCCAAGAACTGGAAAATGTCAGGCTGTGCTCAGCAACTCCCTTCTGTGACTGAGAGGAACTGATGAATTTGGAGGGAATACAAATGGGACAACTGCTTAAAGCAGCTGAATGAATCCACTAGCCTTTCCCTGATGCTTTAGAGTAAGCAAAAAAAAGAAGAAGAAGAAGAAGAGAGTGCACCCTGGCCAGGTGGCTCAGATGATTGGCACTTTATCTTGTACAGGAGAAGGTTTCAGGCTCAATTTCTGGTCAGGGCACATGCCTAAGTTTTAATTCCATGCCCAGCTAGGGCATGTACATGTTGTGGGGGAGGGGGCACGTATGGGAGGCAACCAATCAATGTTTCACTCTCACATCAATGTCTCCCCCTCTCTCTCTCCACCTCTCTTTCTGAAATCAATGTTTAAAAAACCATGTCCTCAGGTGAGGATTAAAAAAAAGAAAGAGCACTCGCCTTCCACTGTTCTGTCCCTCAGCTCCTCGGGCCGTGGCAGCAGTACTTCTCCGCGCACACGAATGTTTCATCATCTGAATGTTAAGAACGCACGAAGAGCCATACCTCAGCATTTCTCCTCATTTCTTCATTCTTTTTTGGCAGGGGTGTGTGTGTGTGTGTGTGTGTGTGTGTGTGTGTGTGTGTGTGTTAGTTTTTTAAGGCTACCGTAACAAGTTACCACAAACTTAATGGCTTAAAACAACAGACATTTATTCTCTCATAGTTCTGGAGGCTGCAAGTCCCAAATCAAGGGGTCAGTGGGGCCATAAAATCTTTCCTTGCCTTGTCCAGCTTCTGGTGGCCCCATGTGCTCCTTGCCTCATGGCTGCACCCCTCCAATGTCTGCCTCTGACTTCACATAGGCTTTTCTCTTTTGAGTGTCCATATCGTCTCTTCTTTTGTCTCTTATAACGACATTTGTCATTGGATGCAGGGGCAATCTGTATAATTCAGGATGATCTAAACTTGAGATCCTTAATGTGTTTCTGAAAAGAGTACCTGATGAGTTTTTTTGTGAGGGGAGAAGGGAGAATACCATTCAACCCACTGCAGAAGGCAATAAAGACAGCAACAAAACAATAAACTACTTAGGGTTCAGAAATAAAGAACTAGGTCTCATGGGAAAGTTCCTCCATTTTGGAGGCCTAAGTCCAGCCTCTCCTTGTATCCATACCGAATGCCTCACAGGGGCCCCCACACCGCTGCCTCTCCCGGAATCTCCAGATCTGGACCAGTGGGAGGCATTAGGATGGAGGACACATAGGGACACGGGGTATCTCCCCAGAGCTGTGCACCAGACCACACCTCTGTCGGGCGGCACATATGGAAGCAAGGGAGTTTGTAAGGGGACAGACAACCCTCCTCTTCTGTGAAGTAGAAAAATCAGTCGCCAAGGCCTCTTTCTCAGGGCCAGCTCCTCAAGCAGATGCTGCTCTGTTGAGGATAACAAATGGAAAGTACTTTGTAAATTCTGAAGGGCTCTACAAATGCAAGCCTTCTTTACAGCACTGTCAGCATTACAATTCAGAGGCAAAACCTCTAACCTATGCCTGGAGAGGCGTAGGGTCAGCACCAGTGGCAACAGTAACTGCCAGCACCTACTACAGACCCAACGTGGCTATGCACCATGCCATGCAGGGTCCACCAGAACCTCTTTCAGTCTCCTTTTTCTTACTTTTAATAAAAATAACAAGTCCCTCCTTGGCTGATTTGAAAATTAAATGAGTAAACTATGTATATGTGACTTAAGGTCATACAGCCAGTGAGTGGTCTCTGGGGATTCAACCAGATCCATCTGAGTCCAAAGCTGGTGAACTTAACTACAGTATGTTTTTTCCCACTAGTGTGACCTTTACAGCAAGGGACAGTTTTTGCCAATGGGAGACCCTTTTTGCACTCCTGAGTATTACCTTCTTTCCTTTCAGGTTCTTCCCCTGTGCAGACCTAGTAGAGCCTTTAAAAAACTGAGGAACAGGTGGATTCTCAGGAGGTTAGACCTGGTGAGGTGCAGGCTATTCCGGGCGGGTAGACCCAGCATCCTCGGGCTTTATGACGTTGCATTCCTAAGCTCTGGTTCTGTTGTGCCTCCAACAGGCCTTATGGAAGAGGAGCTCTAGACCTTAGGCACCAGCTGTTCTACCGCAGGTATTTATGGAAACCCCGTGAAGGGAAGGATGCCTTCAGAGAGGTTCAGCCTGGTTGAGAAAAAGAAAATTGGAGCATAAGCAGAGTAGATGGGTGGGCAAAAGTAGGTTTACATAAATGATATAATAATTCATAAATAATACAAGAATAAACTCTGTAAACCTATTTTTGCCCCCCACCCCCATATATAACCAAGGGTTGTAGGAATGAAAACTATAAAATAGGATGTGCATGAGGAATGGACAATCAGGGGGTGGTGCCTTGTTGAAAGCTCAGCTCAAGTTCACCCACTGCTGTGAGGCTTACTTCAGGGTCCACTCCTGCCCTGCTCTTAAAGGATGCTGGCCATCTCCCTGGGGAGCAAGTGTAGGCTGATGTTCTTTGTTTCCTTTAGCAAAAAATTTCAGCCAGTGATTCTAGGATGGCAGGCTAGGCACATAGCAGGTGAAAAACTGCTAGGTGAATTTACCTGACACCCAGGTGCCCCAAACCCTTCATCCTATAGAAGTGGCAAGCTCAGCGATGCCCTGGAAACACTGGTCCAAGCCCTGTACTCTGCTACTCCCCACGGGACGGCACCCTCGCTGTGAAGGTTGCCTTGTCCTCCATCCAGCTCTTGCCTGCTCCTCCAGCCCACATCCATCCACTGTATGATGGGGTGGACAGTGGCTTCCCGGGACTTCTCTCACTTCCAGAACCACTTTGTCCAAGCTCGAACCCTGGACCTCTCTTAGTTCTAAATACAGACTGCAATGATTGACAAGGCTTTGGAGAAGGCTCAGGGATAACAAAAGGTTTGGCTGTTCTTGGAGCTCAGGGGCCAAGCCTTCCTCAGAGTGTGTGCCAGGCACTGCCCTCGTGAGACCCTGCTCTGTGCTGGTGATGAAGAGCCCAGCCCAGCTCCCAAAGAAACAACTTGGCATCCAGGAAGGTCTTTTCTGAGGATCCCAGAGAAGGAGAAAAAAGTTGTTGTTAGAGGAAAATCATCATCTGAAATTTGCAATGCTGCCCTCAGTAAAGACATTTAATTATGCAAAAACATTTAGATTCTTGTTGTCTTAACCATTCTATTCCAGCAGATGATCTGGGATTTGCAAGTTTCATAACCAAAATGTCCATTTAAGTGTTATTCTGCAATAAACAAAGAAGTCTGTCTTCTATCTTTAGAGAAAACCAAACACTATACAGTCAGCTTCAGAAAAAGCAGATCCTTCCTATATTAGTGTTTCTAAGAATAAAGAAAAGGGACTCTAGGCTCCCCTGGAGCACCCTGTTGTATGCCAAGAATGAAGGAATGGAAAGAAGGAAGGGTAAGAAGGAGGGAGGGAAAAAGAGAAGAAAGAAGGGAAGGGAGGGAGGGAGAGTAGGAGGGAGGAAGCTGCTTGATTAGTTTACAGCACTTGCCCGTGTATTATTTTACTTCTTCATTTACTCATTTGTCTCTCTCCCTACAGTAAACAACCAAAGAGCAGAACTGATGTGACCTAATCAATTGTATATCCTGAGTCTTCAACATGACCTAACTGGTGGTCAGTGAAAGTTGGAGAGAAGGAAGAAGGGAAGGAAGAAAGGAAGGAAGGAACAGAGGGAGGGAGGAAGGAGGAAGGAAGGAAGGAAGGAAGGAAGGAAGGAAGGAAGGAAGGAAGGAAGGAAGGAAGGAAATAATGTTAAGATGCAACCGTTTTTCTCCTGCCTTCCAGGGGTGTCCAACCTGTGGCCCATGGGCCCCATGTAGCCCAAGATGGCTGTGAATGCGGCCCAACACAAAATCGTAAATTTACTTAAAACAGCATGAGATTTTTTTTATGATTACATGTCACAATGCAATTAATGTGTGGCTTAAGACAAGTCTTTTTCCAGTGTGGCACAAGGACACCAAAAGGTTGGACGCCCCTGCAAGTTTAGATCATTTGAAGTGAAATATGATTCTCTTGGCTTGTAGGCCCTTGTTGTTGATTCTCACAGAGGTGAAGCAGTGAGAGTATAAAAATTTCCAGACCACACTGGGGCTTTGTGTAGTTCACAACCCATGCGTTCTCGCCACCAACGTGAGAGCTCAGCTCTGAGCCTGTGGGTCCTGGAGGGGGAAGCCCTCAGAATACTTTTTAACTCTCAATGTCTGACATCTGCCTAAACTTTTAGAGTGCAGAGTCCTCTCATGTACACGATCGCATTCTGATTCTCACAGCTGCCCTGCATGGAGGTTACACCAAGAACCCCCATTTTGCACATGAAGAACTGAGGGTAACCAAGTTATAGGAACCATCCAAGTTCAAGCAGCTGGAACTCAAATCTAGGTCTTCTGACTCTCAGATTAGGATTTACTCCATTTCACAAGGAGAAACACATTATTGGTTCATGTCTTTGTGTCATAGAAAACAGTGTTCTTTGTTAATGTTTAGAGTCAAGAGTTTGTTAATGTTAAAGTCAAGAGTCTATGTAGCCAAAATGGATTTCAATTACTGATTTGATACCTCAATAGGAAGAGAACAAGCTTGAAATTTAAAAGTGATCAATTCAGCTACAGAAAGAGCAAAGTGGTCTTTTCAACCATGGTCCTGCCAACTGTGAGGAGAACTTTTGAAGATGCCCCACTGAGTGTCAAGCTGGTAGGAAAAAAAAACCCAGAACCAGGCAGCTGGGACCACGATATGACCCTTCCCATCCACAGTGACAAGCTCCAAGTTCAAGCTTGGGTGGGTCACTCTGTTAAGGGTACTATTGAAAGAGCAAGATGAAGCTTCACTGCTGGAGGCGGTGTGGGAGGGAGCGTTGGGCTGGGCTGCCAGGCTATAGGCCCCAGGAGAGAAAAAACAGTGTAGGCTTCTCTGCACTTAAAGGTACACTGCTGTGTTCAGGCAATGCCGTGCCTGAACCGGTTCTTTGCACCTGTGCATAACATCACCTGGGTGTTGGTGTAGGTCAGAGATTTCTGCAGACATGGAGGTCAAGGCTAGAGGGATAAGAGATTGGCTAAAGCAAATCAGGGTCAATTTTATCCACTTCCATGCTGCCCCCACCCACCCCCATGCCCATAGCAAGCATTTAGGTCACTCTGTTACCATCTGTTGACTGTAAGATCCATTGGTCCCTTAGTAATTGTGAAGAGGCAGTGGGAAGAAGATGATGTGGCAGAAGGAGAACTGGTTTTCCAAGCATACAAGCCTAGTGAGATGCTGGTTCTCCAAACCATTGGCTGTCAACTTAGTTCAAGTTACACAGCTCCTCAGAGCCCTGTGTCCTTCATCCGCTTGCAGAACAATGGAACGCTTCACCCCTAAGAAATGCAAGCCCCTATGAGGCCTCTGAGGTATCTAAATAAAGCTAAAAGCTTCTGAGGCTCAACTCCTTACTTTTTCCAAGACACAGGGTGCTCACCAGGTGCCTAGTGGTGCTTGACATGGTAGCATAGGCCCCATGGATAAACTATTTCCCATCCTGAGTAATAGAAAGAAGTGAGAAACTGAGGCATGCCAATACCCAATTGTGATTATTTTCTCTGAAAAACCATACCCCTCAAATGATGTTATGAATTAGGAATTCAACTTGTAGCAAGATTTTAAAAAATAAAACTCTGCCCTGGCCAGTATGGCTCAGTTGGTTGGAGTGTTGTCCCATAGACCGAAATGTCATGGGTCTGATCCCTGGGCAGAGCACATACTCAATTGTGCAATCCATCCCTGGTCAGGGTGTGTACTGCAAGGCAACCAATGGATGTTTCTCTCTCATATCAATGTCTCTTTCTCTCTTTCTCTCTCTACCCCTCTTCTCTTACACTAGCACCTCCTTACACTAGACCAGCAAATATGATGCTGTTTAATCTTGGCTCAGGAGCTTACATGCTTCTCAGATCTTTAGATCTGTATTTTCTTAGTATTACCATTACTCTGAAGCTCCATAGAGCCAGCTTTGTGTTTTGAAAATAAAGAAAGGGGGAAGGAAGGAAGGGAGGAAGGGAGAGAGGGAGGGAGGGCTGGAGGGAGAGGAAAAAAGAAAAAGAAAAACTTCTCAACTTAGTGGAGTGGCACGTTACTTCTGTTTTCAAGTTCTACCAATTAGCCGTAGCACATGGTCTTCCTTGGCAGCTCTCTGCTTCCTGTCACAGATGGTATGGAAAAGTCTGACTGATGACTTTCTGGTTCTTCTTCCCTATTTCCTCTGCCACTGCTAATTTAAGAAAGTCTACAGGATACCGGGACAACTGTCAGCCCTGCCTCATTCCCCCTGCCTTTGCCTTCTCCAGCCACCCACAGCCATGTCCACTGCTGGACTCCTCCAGCACCCAAGCCTGATCAGATGGCAGCAGGAAAAACCAGCATCCTCAGCCACATGACCGGTGTGGTGCGATCCGCCAGATGGTGATGTGGTGACCTTCTGGGCTCTGGCGAGCTCCACCTGCCTCAAGTGGGAGCACTGCCCGCCCTCATAGTCCAGATCCACTCCCCAGAGCTGGGCACTTTTTGGCCCTGCTTACCAGTCCCTCACTCGCTCAGACAGGGCAGTCCTAAAGTCAGGAGTTCATAAGCCTTAATCTGGCTCTTCCCACCTCACCCTGTGGAGGGCCACTCACTTCTCAATGTCTATCAATGAGTAGACAGGATTCAGCAGGTCCTGTGTGGCCATGTCTGTGATTCCAGGCTCAGCCCCAGACAGCCACTCTGCCTAGGTCACTCCCAATCCACATGCCACTTTCTTCACTTAGCTTCCAGAAAGCAATAACTTGTTCCCCGGAGCAGGCAGGGCAAAGTAGACCCTTCTGCCACATGGGAGGAGCAGGAGAGGTGCAGCAGGACAGTCTCTGCAGCTTCTGATGATGAATGTCCAATTCGAGTCTGCGGGAATGGGAAGAAAGGACCAGCTTTCCAAACACTGCAGATCATGGGCCAAGAAAGCCCTACTGATGGCTGATGGTCCAGGACCCCACTGTTTCCAGGGAGGGAACATGCACCCTGAGGTGGCTGGGTACCCAAAATTAGTAGTTGCAACTGGGCCAGGGCTAGAACCTACTCCCTTTAATAAAGAAGCCTTTATTAAATACAGCTCACACCCATCACTCCACTACTTAATGACTTTGGATACTTTTCTACTGTCTTTAGAATAGCTGGATCCACAACTTCCTTTGTAATCTAGGATCAATATTGTATCAGTCAGGGCTTCCCAGAGAAACAGAACTGATGTTTGCACGATTTCCCCATGTCTGTGTGGGGCTCCTCACATATCCCTTAGGCACATTGGTGTGTCTAAATCATGCCCATGTGAGTGTTGTGGGTGTGTGTGAGCGGCCCACCGATGAAAGAGTGTCCTGTTGTTAGTACACACAGACCCAGGGGAAAGCCCAGAGACTAAAATCTACCTCGGGGCAAGGAAGGACCAAAGAAAGAGGCTGGCCACTCCAGTCTGGCAACTAACAGAGTTTATTAAGGAAAACTTACATAAGAAGCTGGTCTTGGGCAACTGCAAGATGATGTGAATATTCTCCACGGTGCTTGACAGACACTAAAGAATTATATAGGGTAAAAATGGGGGCCAGGGGCGGGGCAGGAACAGTCACAAGCACTAGTGCAAGAATGCTGCCAAGTATGGGAAATTACTTCACATGCTTGACCCTGTCAGGACAGAGGTCTGCTGCAGGAGCCAGCACGCAGTGGGAGGCAGGAGAGGGTGCTCACTTACATCACAATGAGTATGGGTTGTGATCAGACAGTCTCTAAGGGGAGGCTGGAGTAAGCAATCTCCATTCTGGCCTGGGTCCAGCTGGCCAGACAGACAGTGGTCAGGTCATGAAACAGTTTGTCCTCTACACCTATCCACAGTTGGGCTCCTCCCTGCACCCTGAGCTGTGGGGTAGGCTCTACCACTCACACCCCTGAGCTGGAAAATAGTTATCTTATTTGTTTTATTCATCTTTCTTTCATTTTTAAAATCTTCTCCAAGGATATGTTTTATTGATGTTTTTAGAGAGAGAAATGGAGAGAGAAAAAAATGATGTGAGAGAGAAACATTGATCAGTTGCCTCTCTTACATGCACCCATCCTGGGCTGCACTGAACCTGCAACCCAGGAGCATGACCTGACCAGGATGGAACGCAGAACCTTCTGGTGTTCGGGACGATGCGCCAGCCAGCTGAGCCACCCAGTCAGGATAATCTTTCTTAAGTGTACGTGTATCTCACTTTTACTTTAATGCTTAATCTTAGAAGTGTTTTGAGTCTTTACATAGAAAGACTTTACATAGATGTTTTTGTGACCAGAAATACGCCATAGGAACTCAACTCTTGTTTACATCAATTACCTGTGGTAAAATTGGTTCTGTTATATGTCATTTCAGTTAGTCACAGTTTCCAAGAACCTACCGACAACATTAGATGAAAACTTTACATCATAATCTATCATCTATGTCTATCTAAATCTATCTCTGGAGAAGGAGACAGATTTATTTTAAGATAGCTGTTCTTGTGATTGTGGAGGCTGGCAAGTTCAAACCTGCAGGCTGGAGACCCAGCGAAGAACCGTCACCATGTCTGGAATCCAAGCACAGTCTGCTGGCAGAATTTCCTCTTCCTCGGGAAGGTCAGTCTTTTTTCTCTTAGAACCTTCAACTGGTTGGGTGAATACCACCCACATTATGAAGGGTAATCTGCTTTACACATCCACTGATTTAAATGTTAATCTCATCTAAAACAAACTTTTACCAAAAAAATCTAGAATAATATTTGATCAAATATCTAGCTACAGTGTTTTCCAGCCAAAATGACATATAAATTAACCATCAAAAATATGGTTTCCCAGCTTCTTTTTCAAATGTGCCACTGCATGGGCCCTTCTTCCAGCCACTCAGAGACTCGTTCTCTGGGGACACCAGCACGTCAGCAGCTCTGGGCCCTTCCCTTCCCCGTGTATTCCCAGAACCCAGCTCCTGTGCCTCAGCACAATTCATTGTAATTGGGTCTGTACCTACCTGTCTTCCACTGGCTTTTTTACATCCTCAAAGGCATGTTTAATCTGTCATTCCTTCTCAGGACACCAGGACCTCATATAGTAGTTGAAACTCAAAGAACTTCAGCGGATGTTTGTGGAACAAGAATGGGTCTAGAAAGCTGAAGGCCCACACCAGAGATGGGGGCTGAGGAGATTAAGCATTGTCTGAGGTAGACAGGAGATAACAGTTCAACAGTGGCGATGAAGCCCAGGATCACTTCTGGCTCCAGAAGTCACAGAAGGCTTCATGGAGAAATAGCATTTGCACTCTGCCCCCTGTGGTTGCAACAGGTAGAGGTGGGGCAAGGGGATCCCAGTGAAGGCAGTGCCTTCAGTGAAAGAAGCACAGAAGTGGGAAGGTGCAGAGAATCTTAAGGAAAGAGTGGTCTGTTTCCTGGAACATAGGCTGCATGGGGGTGGTGTGGGAAAGAGGCTGGACAGGCAGGAGGGCCACATTCTCGCAGACTGCGGGCCAGGATCAGCACTGGGTGCATCAGATGTGGTGGGAACCCGCCAGAGGCTGTCTGCCCCAGGAAGGGGTGGGCAGTGACCTAATGGTTCAGGCCTGGCTGTCACTTCTGCCTCTGCCTGGGAAGTTATTAGAGTGAGGTTGCCACTGCACCAGTCCTGAGGGGTGAGCTCACTGATGCCTGAGTTAAATATGCGGGCAGGCGAGGGAAGCCACCGTCACTGTCATTCATTTGCAAACCTTAGACAGGGCGGTAGATCTGACTGCTCCAGTTTCATTTCGCCATATCATTTAGACACAGTCTGAAAGAAGAGGTGAAGGAAAATGTTTCAGAAGCTGAAAGGCCAAAACAATGGCTAGGCTTTGTCCTGGCTGCAGAAGCAAACAAACAAAACACCCTGAGGCATGACATTATCAAAATCATCCCTGAGGCGGGCCCCAAGCTGGAGCCCACACCTGAGTAGGGTCTGGAGGGCTGGGCTTTAAGAGCGTCCTCTGAAGGCCCAGGATGGCACATTCTTCCAACAGCCCTGGCTCGCTCTCTGCACTGCTCTGGTGCGCGGCCATACCGGGCCCTGGGTGAGGCAGAAGGTGAGCTCTCGCCCTAAAACATTCAGAGAGCAAGGCTGTACAAATGGGCTGTGGGCTACTGTGTAGTTCTGATTCCTCCATTTCTCCACTTCCCCACCCTCTGTTTTTTCCCCTAGTTCAATGTTGAATAGTTTATTTGAAAAGCTTTCCAAAACACCTCATTGAAGAGATTTTTGTTGACTCTTGGCACTCAGGAGTGAGTTCCCAGCCCACAGCTCACCGCTCCTCACTCCAGCTGTCAGGGATGTGTTTCCTGTTTGCCTTTCATCCTGTGCTCTGCCCCAAGTGCTGTGTGGCTGGTCTCTGTTCCCACACACCTGACACACCTGGCCTGCAGCTGCACCCCCAGCACCACAGGGACCACCAGGCCAGTTTCGTGGGCCAGGACTGGACTCAGGCACCAATGTGCTGGCACTTGGCATAAAGTTCTGTGCATCAAACACTGAATGCCAATGTTTTGCAGTGCAGGGCAAAGTCCACCGCACTGTGTGCAGCCCCAGCCAGTGAGATGCCCAGGTAGGGACTCCACCCTGGTCCTGTGTTATCCTGCCTGGATTCTACAGTGCGGCTGCCCCACTTTGCTGTGATTGAAGCAGAGCTTTAGGGAGGACCAAATATCCCAGAATATTTTTTTAGATCTTACAGTGAAAAAAAAACATAAAATTATTTCCATTAAAAAAAAAAAAGAAAATGAAAACACCTAGCAGGAGATTAAGCAAACAAATGAAAGGCTTATTAAGCACAGACTATTTTATTTACACCCCACAGGCTGCATTTCACAATAACTACCTTCCTCCGTTTAACAAAAACCTGGCCAGATGATACGATAAAGGGTCTGCCAGCAGCCTCACAAAGCTTTGCTGAGGCAAACCTTCTCAAGAAAGATCATGCAGTAGTTCCTCAGGACCTGCCCCTTCCAGTAAAACTGCAGGGGTCTCATAATTCCAAGGCCTGTGTTGGAGGTTCCCCTCCCTGACATAAACCTTGTGGACCACTACGAACTCCCCCAAAGGAAAAACCATGGACTGATTGAACAATAACACTGAGTTTTGACCCCTAAGAGCCAAGGAGGGAAGGGAACCCTGTAAGCAGTAAGGTCCCTCCAGCTCTCCTGTTCTGTACTCCAGATGGAGGTCCGGGGCTGGAAAGGTGACACACCTGTGAGGAGGGCCCGCACTGCAGACCAGAAGAGTGATCCTCCCGAGTCATGCCAGGCTCTGCATCTTCTGACTTGATCTTCACTACAGCTTCATGGCCTAAACTATAATTATCTCCACTGTTCCCATAATAAAACAGAAGCCCTGAAAGGTTAAGTAACTTGTTCAAGCTCATACAGCTTGTAGAATTCAAACCCAGGACTGTCTAAGCCCAGAGTCAGATGCTAACTTTTTTTGTTGTTGTTGTTGTGAACCATCTGCCTCCGTGGCTGGCCTGAACGCAGCCATCAGCTCCTTTCTATGTGAGCCCGGCCGACTGGCTGCTCAGGGGCCCATGAATGGGTGAGGAACAGGGTCAAGCAGACAGCCGCAGCCTAAGTATAGGGAGGAAAAAGGACTCTGATATGGGCAAGCGATACCCCATCCATGTCTCCAGCGATGATCCCAGCCCTCACCCCCACTCCTCCCAGTTACCCTTAGGAAGGACACCTATCCTACGACTCCAGCTAGCCATAGGTAATGTTTTGCCCAATATTCTGGGTACTACAAACGTAAATCAAAAACATCAAGCCCAGTGAGACACAACATAAGACAACCAATTTACTATGTGTGGTGTCTTCTTTCCCTCCCTTTCAGTCTGCACTGCGACTGGCAGGAGAGCGCTGCGTATTCACTCATGATGGTGTTTTCCTCTGCCTTCTCTACTCACCTCTGCTCAGCTACCCAGAAAGTTAAAGCAGTGGGAATTGTCAGGGACAAAGTAAATGTGGGGAAATATCATTTTCAAATGTCTAATCGTTTTCGAAGACCAGTTGCCAAGGCCAGTGTGTGAATCTGCTCCCTTTGCTGTTCTGCATGGCACACCCAGTCCTGGGAACTCCACCCCAGACCTGAAAGATCCCACTCTCGGCGTGGTGGCCTGCCCAGCCGCCCCCAGTCACAGACAGACATCTCTTGTGCTGCATGGGATCTTCACTGCTGACTGGCGCCCAGTTTGACGTGCAAGATTTGTGTGAAGCTGGACTTGGGTAACCTGTGGTCTCACACTCAGCATCTTTATTTTTATTAGTTGAGAAAGTAAAGGAAATGCAGTTTCTCCATTTGTGTGATTAAACTCCAGCACTTCTTTTCAATCCATCTCCTGAGTCTCTTGTTTTCTACATTGTTATTACTTTCCAAGAGCTTTGGAGGAAGGGTCCAAAGAAGCCAAGTCTTAAATCAACTATCCAGGTAGCTGGATATGTGATACCTGGCAGCCTTCGTACTGGCGGGCAGTGGGAGACAAATAGTGGTTCTCATTACTGAGAGCAGAAGGGTGCCAGGATCGCTCACTGCTGGCAGTACTTTGAGACAGAAGTCTCAAAAATCATCTTGCCTCTGTATGCCATTAATCCCTAATGAGAAAACAGCACTTACTTACTCCACATAGTCTCTGGGAAACATAATTACAGAAAATCCATCTGAATGCACAGGTATTCAAAATACCTGCTTTTGAATAACTGTCTCATATCTTGTGGGTTCAGCTGTGTCCTATGCCCAGGGCTGCTCCAGGCCTGCACTCTTCCTCTTTCTGGTGGAAACATACTAGGATATACCTGGTGTTTTCTTTCTGCTGGCAATCAGAAACATTAAAAAAGCATAACCTCCCCAAAAAAGGAAAAATTTGGAAAGTAAGCAGCTGTCAAAGCAATTTATATGAGACACACACTCAAACATTGGTGTGCTCCCAAGATCTACAAAATCTATTTATAAATCAGCAGTTGAATTGCTTATGAACGCCTTTCCACAGACAAATGCTGACTAGGAACATGAGTCCACAGTTGGAAAAGATTCTCAAGGGACAAAGGGTGCTCTACAGGTAGAAAGAAATAATTCACAGCATTCTTTTCACTAGACCTTCCCCTTCACCACCTTGAGTGAGTTGGAGACAAAGTGAATTTAAATATTCATGTCATACATTTACTTTTTGTTTAAACTTTATGACTTCCTTTTAGGAAAAGCCTTCCCTCGCCCCCAGCCCCCTGATTTCCCAGAGCTGTCATTCCAGTAATCTTGCCTTCCATGCACAGGAACAAGAAAGGTCTGTACCCTGGGGATCTGAGGGAGGCCTCTTCCAAGATGGCACCCAACCATCCTGCCCCCTTGTGCTCACACCTTGGGTAGCACATGCCCAACGTGTACCAGAGCTGGTCTTTGTGACCAATAGAATACAACAAAATTGACAATATGTCATTCCAATATTAGGTTGTAAAAGAAGGTGGCTTCCACATAGGGTTCTCTTTGCTTTTCTATTCTCTTCTCTCTTGCCCTCTCTTCTTTCTTTCTTGGACTAGTCACTCTGCAGGAAGCCGGCTCCCATGCAGAAGGGACACTCAGGTAGGCCTAAGGAGAGGCCACATGGTGAGATGCCTAACAACCAGAGAGAAATTGAGGCCTGCAAGCATCCGCATGGGTAAGCTTTGAAGGGAGTCCTCCAACCCCAGGTGAGCCGTGAGAAGATGGCCACCCTGGTCAAAGCTTGACTGCAACCTCTAAGAGACCTTGAGTCCAAACCACCCAATGTAACAGCTCCCAGATATTTATCCCACAGAGATTATTTGAGGCAATGAATGTTTTAAAGTGCTAAGTTTCAGAGTAATTTGCTATGCAGCGATAGGTAACTAATACATTGGCCAATCAGACTATGCCAAACTCTCAAACTCATGGAATACTATGATTGGTCCAGGGGTAGAAACACAATCCAAGCACAGGCAATCAGAATCATTTCCAAAAACTGATATGAAGACTAGGTGACAGAGAATCAAACTGTTTTCTCTATGATCAAAGTAAGCCTAGAATTGTGGCTCTCAACCTGAAGCTATACTGTGTCCCTAAGGGGCATTTGCAAGTGTGAACGCATAGTTAGTAATCACAGTGTATGGAAGCCCTGATGGCATTTGATACCTGGAAGCCAGAGATGCTGACTGTCCTGTAGCGTACAGGGCAGTGCCACACAACAAGGAATTATCCATTCCAAAGTATCAAGAGCACCCACATTAAGAAACTCTGGGCTACAGCCTTCATTGACTTCATTCATTCATTCATTCATTTATTCATTTATGCCAAGTGGAGAGATTTTTTATAAGAATAAAGCAAATGTGAGTGGTGGAAAAACCAAGATACAGCAAAGAGAGAAAGATAGAGCCCTGATGATAGAGTCTGACTCCCTAAATGCCGTCCTGTCTGAAGCTAGACACAGTGCCCTTTGATCTTCCCAACTACATGAGCCAGTAAATTTTCTTTTATGTTTAAAAGAGTTTCAATTGGGTTATTGTGTTTTTCACCAGAAGAACCATGACTGCTTTGTCATTCTACCGTCCATTTGTTCAAGTAATATTTATTGAGTCTTTACTATGTATATGTCACTGGTTCAGATCCTGGAGCTAATAGTTAAAGATGGCACATTCCAGAATGACAGGGAGTTAACAAACAATTTTAATACAGAGTGACGTGAGATATTTACACATACACACAAATTTTTTTAATGCTAAGGAAATACAAAAGAGAAACATCAGCAAAGTCTAATGGTAGGAAGAGGCACACAAAGAAAACATCATTCAGATAAAAAAGGAAATTGATCATTTATAAACACTGCCTAGAAATGCCAGCAGAGCAGGTAGCAGAACCTTACTTGATAAACAACAAGTGACTCATTGCACAGACCAAAGCTTTTAATATATCTTAGGCCTTACTACTGAGGCTGAGATCACAGTGATTCAAGAATCACTTACAGGCCATTGGGGAAAACCCAGGGTAATAAGACAAAGTGGCATTGACCCAATAAACTGTCCCTTATAAAGCGCTCAGGTCATTCCCTTTCTCCACTTTACGATCTCCAGTATTTCATCTCAAGAAATAAGCCTGTTATAAAAGCAACTCTGTTTTTAAAAAGTGACAAAGAGACTCAGGTCAGAGTAGACAAAATCATTTTCATTACCCTGACATTTTTACATCTCCTTCACCCAGCACACAGAATTAAGGGAGGGAGTTACATGCACTAATTGGTGCTATTGCAATAACTCTATTTCCTACCACCAGAGGGAAATATGTAGTGTGACATGTTAAGGAGGCTCTCAATCTCTTGTGATCACTCAGACTGTGTGTTGAATACAAGTGAAAAAGGTGTAGTCACTGAATTTTTCTCAAGAGACTTCCAAGCATTTCTCAAACTAGCTCTGCATGTCATCAATCACTCACATCAGAGTATCTGTTGGGGGTCGATGAGGGCAAGGCATTACTCCAGGCACCATAGGAGAGGTGAAAGAAAAACTGTCCTTGTTCCCAAAGAACTCGCAGTCTTACTACGGAGACAACTATGAAATCACAGAATTAGATGTGATGATGGTGGCTGCACTGCAATAGGAGAATAGGTAGGAGGCAGGTCACGGACACCTGCCTGGCCTTGAGCCAGGCCTACAGAATGGGTAGCATTTGAAGAGAGAAGGAACACTTCCTCACCACCCAGCAGAACCTACATGGAGACAACTAGGTAACCCAGCTGATAGGCCAGAGGGTGTGCTGGGAAACAGAACCAGAGAAGTGGTGTGAGCCAGACCGGGGGAGCAGTCCAAGGCCAGGGCTGTGCCATTACCCTCTTGCCTTTCAGCCTCAAAGTCCTGTTTCTTCACCTGCTCTGGGATAAGGGAGCTTTAAGCATTTCTCCTTTGCAGCAAATGCAATATTAAGCTTTGTCAGCAGAGAGCTGCGCATCCACACGGAGGAGGCATTCCCCTTCCCATTTCTGGTGTGCTGCTGTCTTCTCTCTGCCTTGGGCTGCATCGCTCCCAGTGACTCTCCCTAGCTTCCTATCCAGAGCACACAGTGCTCAAGCTCATTGTTGATGGTGACCACCTGACCATGGTGCTTGTGATGCAGACCCCAAGTGCCCCAGTCCTTATCCTACCTTGCTGGAGAGCAGGGCCCTGACACCCACTGCCCTCTGTGTACTCCCCGGCCAGCCTCATTGCAGCTCCAGTCCAGGTGCCCGTCCCATCGCTGCCCAGCATCTGTGAACACACAGAGAATATCTGCCACCCAGCAGGCTGTGATCACAGCCTCCCCAGTGCTGTCTGAACTCCTGCCTAGGAGAGGGGCCCCTTCCAAGCTTGCCCTTCCATGGGTGCTGTTCATCAGCCTTAGAATATTCTTTAGAATTCCTTTACCTCTTTATAGTTACTCCCTTGTTAGAATCAATAAATCTTTATATTAAACTTCCCAAGTGCAATTTAATGTGTGATTTCTGTTTCCCTATTGGACCCTGACTGACAGAGGCAGGCAGAGGAGTCTAGACAATGTGGTTGGGGGCCAGGTGGTGGTGGTGGTGGTAAGGGGGATGCATATTAAAAGCAGGAGAAGGGGAGCTGGACCAGGAGAGAACAGACACTACTGCTGCTTCATTCCTGTTCCATCTGATGATCTCAGAAAGTAAGGAGGAGAGAGAGGAGAAGGAGAGGGGAGGAGAAAGAGAGACAGATTGGGGAGGGTACAAGAAGCATGATCATGGAAACCTACTCCTTCAGGCTGTCTGGCTGCCCATCCCTACTCCAGCATCTCCAGCCAAGTGTCCTGGCCCTGCAGGTCCAGCCTGAGAGCCACACAGTGATGTATTTGAGAACGATGAGTCTTGGAAGTGTTAGTTAGAGAGAGTAGATTGAAGAGGGTGGTGAAGAGAGTGAAGGGAAGAAAATGCAGAGCCTGAGCTGACTGGCTGTGGGACTGGGTAGTCCAAAGGAAGAACACACAGCCCACTGAATGGTAGCCAACTAAGTCTAAGTGACGGAGTATTCACGAGGAGGAGTGGAGGAGAGTAGCAGTTGTTATATCCAGGAAACTTCCCTTAAGAAAAGAGAACACATGGAAAGGACTGGCTTCTTCCATGTATGCAATGCTTGGGCGAGCCACTGGCCTCTCCCACCTCAGCTTCCTTGTTATGCAGTAGGAATATGAATGCCTACTGTAGAGTATGATCTTAGAGATTAAATGTAACACATGGCACCATGTCTGGAACATAGAGATGTTGGAAAGTGAGAGCAAGGGATGGGAATCCTGATGGGTAAGCTGGACCCAGGTGATGGGAGGTGGGAGAAGACAGGCTACCTGCAAGGACTGGGCTCCTCAAACCCTAGAAAAGGAGGAAGCGGCAGGAGGGCACCAGGTCCTGGGGCAGGGAGGAGGGTTCTCTGAGTGAAGAGAAGATGCCAAAAGGAAGGAGGGAGCAGAGCACACTTCTCGCAACTTAGCCTAGGGCTGGTGGGCTTTGAAATTTCAAAGTAATCATAGTAACACATTTATTGGATGTTAGTGTTCTTTTCAGCAGGGCAGGGTCATTGTATTGGGTCATTCAAAGTATGCAAACAAAATTTTTCTCTGATAATCTACTGCCTTAAATGGGTCAGGGATCATTTCTGCCTGTGGTCACATCCAAAAGTCAGAGGGAAATGCATGTTACCTTTGTCAGGTAACTTCCTGCCTCTAATTTTTTTTTCTTAAACCTATGATCTTAGAAAATTCCCTGAAGGTTAATTAAAACTTTATTTTTCAACCTCTGGTGTATTGTGCTAAATATATTTCTTGGTTTCAATGTCAACAGCAACCGATATTTGTGAATAGCTTATGCAACATCAAAGAGTTGAGTAAAAGAAGAGAATAAAAACCCTCAGATACTGTATGCCACAGCTGGTAATTGTCTCCCCTTCAGTGCTGGTTATGGAGAATCCAATTCTCCATAAGAAGCACTTTATTAAAAGGCTTCAGGTGAATAAATATATTCAAACAATGCAAAGTTTTAAATTAGATAAAGCACTTCAGTGTTCGTATTTGTGTATTGGAATATGATCACACATTCATTGGGGTCAACAGTAACTGACAAATATTATGTATAAAATGGTTATATTTGAAAGTCTTTGATGAAAATATCTCTCTTCCTCTCTCCCTCTCTTTCACACACACATACACACATGCACACTACCTCTACCCAGATGAGAGGATGAGCAGACTCGTTCACACTTTATCATAAACAGGGCCTGGCACAAATAATGGCTCTTTTTTATTATAAAATCTTTTACTACAAAATCATAAGCATGTAATTCTGTAACATAATATTACACTCAAGCCCACCATATGACATGTTAGGTGAAATGTACAAGTTAAAACTATAAATTATTGCACCCATATTATTACCCTACCAACCACACTCAAGTAGGGTTTACTTCAGCCAGAGACCCTGTATATTAAGAAGAGTAATCAGAGTATTGGTCAACAGTTTCAATCTCTTTAACCAGAATTCTAACCTTTATTCAGATTCTAAAAATGATGATGATGATGAAGATTTTTAAAGGTTTTAAAACAAAAACATAAATTTTCAGAAAGATATACTTTAAAGTAATTTTTTTCTTCGAAACATTCTAAAACTAGCAGCCACTTTCTGAGGAAGAGGTTTATGCTAATTAGAGTTGATTCCCTTGGTTTATCAATAATTAGTTTCCATTAAAACAGATTTTATGAAACCCTTCTCCAAAGTTCTGCTTCTATTAATTACTTAAAGGTTGCGAAGTGTATTAGGGACCCACTTGGAAATACCGGGAGGAATGTTAGAGTCTGTCAGCACTTGCGTACCCAGCTTCCGCAGTGAGTGGATGTGTGGGCAAACAGAACTCAGTGTCAGTGGTGCTGCGGAAACCAGAGCCCAGCGGTTCCCTGCAGACAACTCTCTTAGCAAGCACCGTGATCCCTCGGATTCCTCCCCATGCCCACTTCAGGCCCTGTAATCTGCTCTGTCAAATGCCATCTGTTACTGCCACATCCTGGGGCTATAGCACTCTTGTTTCTGTGCCAGGCTTTGCTCCATGCACTCAGCCTATCCTATCCCCTGTCCCATGTGGCAACCACAGCAAGCTAAATGCATGCCCGGAAAGCATGCTTGCTGTTGAGTTGGAGAGCTGGAAAGGCTAAACCCACATTAGCCATTTTCCTGCCTGTGAGTGAAACAGAGGCCCTATATAAATAAAAGGGGAGGAAATGGAAATGCTTTTGAAACCCAGAAGGAGAGAAAGACATAAGAATCAACCATGAATGATGAGAAAGTCACAAGGAATTAGAACCAAACCTTGGTTTAGAACCCTAGAATCTCACATTGTTATAGAACCTTGAAGGTTATTGTATTAGGTAAGGTAACTGCTAGCTGCTAAAATAAATACAAGCGAAAGCCTCAGTGACTTAACAAAAAAGTCTGAAACTGCTAGGGAGGTTGGAAGGGTAGTCTAGTCAATGTCCAGGACGGAGAGAAAACAGGTTTGTCATCAACCAGCCAAGCTCTACCACAGCTCCCTGGGATAATTTTCCCACCTCCCCTTAATCGCCTGTAGAGTACGGCATGCCTGTCTTCAAACACCTCCTCATCCCCCTCTGGAAACCATGCAGGATACTTGGCCTGATCAAATGAGCAAGTGGAAATTCTGAGAGTTGGGCAGGTCCTGCTTGTGGCTAGGTGACTTCTCGCAACCTGTATCAGAAGAGAAATACACCGAGCAGGGTTTAATTCTGAACTGACCCCAGTATGCTTAGGCATGCAGGCTCTGCAACCATAAGACAGCTAGACACTTGAAAAGCCCGCCAGAAAAATGCTTCTGGAAGGGTTGGAGCAACACAGAGCCCACAGAGACAAAGGCCTACAGGGCATTTTCTTGAATTTCTAAGGCTGAGTAACAACAGGTCACTCTTTAAAATCATCACCTAATCAATTCTTGTCTACTCGTTTGGTTTATAGGAACATTGAGATGTTTTGTAACCGGTCAAGTTTTACACACAGGTAAAAAAAATTGTCTTTGCTAATTTGCATCAACAAATATGTATTAATTCAAACCACCCACATTACAAGTTTATGAGTGAATTCACTATTCCTGGGGAAAGACTGGAAAAAATGCAAAACACACACTTAGTGTGGCCTGTCCATTCATTTCCATCTCTGCAGACGTTTACTTCCACTGATCTAGGCATTTTAAACATGGTGTTTTGGTCCTAAGCAAGCCGTGATCACGATGCCTCATGTTCTAGTTCATGTGATCCTATTGTTAGACACCTCAGTGTCTGGTGAGAGTCACTGATCTGCTGAGTATGGAATGTGCTCTTTCCCGACAACAACTGAGGTTGTGGAAGGCTGCAAACAGTGAAACACTGTGAAGGAGCACGTGGAGAGATTTTAACTTTAAAAAAGTGATTGCGCGTAGCAGGAAATAAATGTGGAGTAAAGAGGGGACAGTGTACTAGGCAAGACCCACTCTCATAAGATGCTTTTTCTATCCTAAATTTGTGGAATCCTCTAACATTCACGCTGAAGAGCCCTGTTTTTCAGAGGACATTCATAGACAGTCTTGATAAGTCAAACGGCAATAACAATGCATGAATTTGCCTAGTCCCATGTCTCTGAATTTTCTGAATATTTCAAATGTGTGTATGAACTTTACAGAGACAGGCTTTGGATATAGCTGAAGACATCTGTGCATGGGAGCAGCAAACCCAAGAAGCACTGGGTCGGAGGAGGTAGATGGCAGAAAGGGCAGCAGTGGTGGGAGCCATCTGGGGGCTGCAGCCTCTGTGGCAGAAGGGACTGGGCACGCGGCTGGCTGGGGCCTGCGTCTCCCGGAAGCAGCCGGTCGGAGTGAAGACAGCTCTGACAGCAGATGCAGAAAGATCTGAGGCTGGTATACGCAAAAGTAGCCTATGTTTTCTCCTATGTTACTTTAATTCAGGTGCCATATTCTAGAAAGGTAATGGACTTAACAGGAATTCCATTGAAGTAACTTACTTTCCGTGTTTTGGACACATACACTATCAGCACCCCATGACAGGTTTTTCTCTTCTTAAAAAACAAACAAACAAAAAAAAAAACAGACTTGAGTCCAACATTTATTTATTTCTCTAGGTTTCAATGTGGTCTGTTTCATGCAACCATGTATTTTGTGTGCTCTTTGAGGCTGAGGACTACTTCAAAGGTCTTGATAATGGCAGCAGTTATATGATTAATCCAGGTATACCTTATTTTATTGCGATTCATTTTATTGCACTTCACAGATGTTGCATTATTTAGAAATTGAAGGCAAGACCCTCCACCAGCAAAAAGATATGATTTGCTTTATTGCGGTACTCGCTTTATTGCAGAGGTCTAGAAACACAGTATCTCTGAGGTATGACTGGACTGGGTACAAATATCTAAGGGGATGAATTTTGTTTTTATCCCACCAAGAAGAATTTGAACAACAGAAAAACAGGGGGAAAAAATTCTAATGAGGCCAGAGCATTTTAAGACAGGCAGTCCAGGTAACCTAATAACAGCTTTCTGAGGGAGGGGAGATAGCAGTCAACATGTCCATTTCACAAATGGAGAAAAAGCAACCCCAGAAGGAGTCTCCTGAAGCCCACTGGCACACTGCACAGAGAATGGGGTGGCAGGTTGCCCAGGACACCTGCAGATAGCACCCAAAAAACATTTTTTCTGATGGTGACAAGAAAGTAAGTCCTCTGACCCAAGGCTGAGAAACTTGTTAACACCCCTAACTTTTACTGACTGTCTAGAATTTATCTGACTTTATCTCAGAAGGATGTTTGACAATGCAAGAAAAGGCTTGCTAGTAAGTAAAAAATAGGCACAGAGCAAACATCCACTTAAAAAGGGACCTTTACTGATTGTTTTACAGACAGGAAGACTGAGGCAGAGAAGGCAAACACCTGAACGCAGCAGGAGTAAGTGGCAGAGCCGGGGAGAACGCAGACCTCCTGACTCCTCCCCACCCAGTCCCAGGCTGACACGCTCTGAGCCGCACCATCGCTTATGTCTCCCTTCTCCCTTCAACAGAAAACAGACAGGCAAAACTAATCACTGTTTTGGTAAAGTCTGTGTAATTTGTGATCAAACTCTGCTAGGAGATAATCTCACTGACGTTTTGATTTCTTAAATGTCAAAACATGGAAAGGATCATGAAGTTAAAATTAAATCTCGGGTGAGTTGGAGAAAATTGTCAGGTTTTAAAAAAGAAGACAGAAAAAAGAAATTAAAAAAAAAAAACCTCACAACTGAGCCTCTCTCAGGTGGCAGCAGGAACAATCAGCAGTGCACTATTGTCAATGACAGGTCAGGGCAGCCACCCTGGAAAGGTGCCCGTGAAAAAAGTTACCAGTGACGGGCTCTGGAAAATGTGTGTAGAGGATACAGAGCAAGAAAGAGTCCTTGAAATGAAATTTGTATATTGGAAAAATTCAAATGAGGGTGTAGTACAAGATAAGAACAACTCTATATACAGATTCTCATTCCTCCACCCTAAAGGAGCCATGGATTCTAAAAAACATTTATTCCTGGAATAAAGGAAGAAAGAGAAGGAAGTAAGGAGGGAGATAATTTGAGGGAGGGAAGGAACTTCAGGGAGGGAGGCATATGAATCCTCATCATTCATATCAGGGAAGAGAGAAACGGAAGGGAAGGGAAGGGAAAGGAAGGAAATTCAGCCCAAACCAGGGGTGTCAAACTCATTTTCACCAGGGGCTACATCAGCCTCTCGGTTGCCTTCAAAGGGCCAAATGTAGTTTCAACTCCTTAACAATTAAGGAGTAGTTACATTTATATGGTCCTAAAATTACTTTCGGCCCTTTGAAGGCAACCGTGAGGTTGATGCAGGCCCTGGTGAAAATGAGTTTGACACCCCTGGTAGACTATAAAGACATATACTCAACACCATGCTGCAAACATCTTCCCAAGTTACCAGCTTCACCTGATTTGCCTGCCAGGCATGACTTAGGCACAGAGAAAATATGGTACAAGAATCCCAAGGAATAAATCAATAAATCTTGTTGTATTATAAGAAAAACAATAAACTAGAAAAAATGAATTCTAACAAACTGTTATCAGAGTGTAAGTCTTAAGCTCTCTTTCCATAGGCAATGGGACACTCTCACTTTGGAAAGAACACAAAAGGCAGATTTGACTGTCAGGCTGCTGACATCAAGTTGACAGCAGGACAAACCCAACAGGGTGACAAGGAGGGGTATGCTACCAAAGGGAGGATGGTGCTCGAGGCGTCTCTTTGAAAACCACTTGCAAACTTTCCTGTCAGCTCATCTATAAAAGGGGTTGTTTCCTGTCTGCAAAAGAGGATATTTGTTTTTAGTAAAATCTCAATGAAATACAGAGCTTTAGCAGGTATAAAGAATCCCATCTCTAAGATGCAAATTTGTTCCTGTGCTCTGGGCTTTCATTAGTCTCCTATGGAGTCTCAGTGAGATGAGCCATTTATTTGGGACAAAGAGCAATGGTGATGTTGTGTTAAAGGAGCCCTGAAATCCCACAGATGGGTCCTTATTGGAGCAGTGCCAAAGAAGAACCCAACTTCCTACTGGAAATGCTTCCCTGAAATTTAGGGAAGCAGATGCTTTTATTCCTTCTTTTTATGCTGGATAAAAGGAAGCATCAGGTGGAGCAGGGAACATGGCTATGTGCCCATAACCTTAAGTGGAGACATCTGAGAATTTCTGCTAGCTGCCCTGAGAATTTACCATTGGAGAGCTCTGGACTATTTGCCTACACTCATTTTGGAAGTAGCCTGAAGTCTTCTGTTTAGGTTATAAAAACAAGAAGCTTAATAAGGAATTTTCTCATGTTCAGAGCAGTGCACCATGAAGTTTAGTCATTGGGGCAAGAACAGCATGTTGGTGGGAAAAGTCATGGTAGCTGAGTGGTGTCTTTCCTGCATCGGTCAATGGCTCCTCATCATTCACACTGGGGAGGCCCATCTATTTATGTTGCTATGGAGATTTGCATGGGTTGAGGAAGTACATTGACTTTTGCCTTCATCCTGGAATTTGAAACCAAAGTATGTATTCTGATCTAGGTCTCGGTCACCATGCAATTATATATATATATAATATATATATATACACACATATATACATATATGTATATAGATGTATATGTATGTATACATCTATATACATATACGTGTGTGTGTGTGTGTGTGTGTGTGTGTGTATGTATGTATAAAGAGAGCTAGCAAGTCAGACATCTCGGCTTAGTCATCAAATCTCTTTCCATACATGTCCCCCCAGTTCATTCATTTCCAGCAACAAAATAACAAGTATCTTTTACCAAGATAATCAAGAAGAGAGCCTGTATAATTGGACACCACCACAAGCAGTTTATGGGATCATTTCTGGCCTTTAGGTCGAAGACCAGAAATGACCAGAATCATATGCATATCCTGCATGTGATATGCATTGGAAGTGTGTAATGGGAAAAGAAAATGAGAAAAATATCCATGCTGCACGATTTCTCATACAAAACTCCACAGCCCAAACCATCTTTCTTCTATAGTTATTCAACCTATATTGAGTGAATACCTTCAGCTGGCAGAGAACTGCATCCAGCAGGTCCTGTGACACACAGCTCAGACTTCGAGGGGCAGGAACTTATGTCCTTGTGCCTTAATCACCAAAAGGAAGATAAAGGATCAAAGAAATACAGGCTATCTGAAAGACACTTAGAAAATAGCTGCCTTCAGTCACTCCAGCTCCTTTTCTGTTTTCACCCCTACAGCTGAAATTGTACTAAAAATGTAAATTTATTTCATGATTATTTTCCTTTCAACCTATAAGAAGACTATTCCCACTATTATCAGAGAAGCCAGTGGGCAAGATTTTTTCCTAATGAGTTGTTTTGCCTTTGTCCTGCTGACAGAATCATTCATCACATTTTAAATGCTTTTATTTCTGGGTTGCACTGGGTTCTGATTCAGTAGGGGTTGTCATGTGATGATCTGGTGTTGGGGAGTTTGCTTTAAATCTTGAGTGTGGGCTGGGTGCTAGGGGACCCACACACACTCCATGTTCAAAGGGCAGACCGCTAATGTGCATGTGATAGAGACTCCCCTCAGGTTGAAAAAAGACAGTGCCAGAATGTCCAGCTGGCAAATACAGAGACAAAGAGAGCAGAGGGATTATTGAGACAATCGAATTAACTGCTGATCTAAAGCCCAGATTATATTCCCATTAAGTACTCTCAGATCTAAGAATCTCCTGTTAGAGGTAAGCAAAGGTGGTTGGCAGTTAGTCCTGGTAGAGCTAAACACACACGCGTGCACGCATGCACACACAAATCCACAGGAAAGCTAAAGGACTTCAGAAAAGAATTCAGGGTGAGACTTCTGGTCAAGATGGAGGCATAGGTAGACACACTGTGCTTCCTCACACAACCAAAACTAAGGACAACAAAAATTTAGAAACAAAAAACAACCAGAACAGAAAGAAATGAACCGAACGGAAGTCTGACTACCATTCATCCAGACTGGTAAGGAGGGGCGGAGTCGGAAGCCTGTGGAGAGGGGTCGAGGGGTCCCGGCAGGAAAAAGCGGTGGCTGGCAGATGTGGGCACGCAGGGTGCAGGTGGCAGTTGGCGGACCCCAGATGTGCAGGGGCAGCTGACGGACCAATGGCAGACCCTGGGCGTGGGAGGCAACAAGCAGACCCAGTGAGGTGTGCAAGGCAGCTGGCTGTCCCCAGCCACACGTTCACACGCAGATAAACTAGGCGAAAATGGCAACAACACAGACTGTACAACCCAGGGACCCAGCACAGGGAAACAAAGCCTAAAGGCACCGATTGAAAACACCTGTGGGGGCTGAGGCCGGGAGAATCTCTCAGCCTCACAGGAGGCTCCTTGGGGAGAACCACAGGGTCCTGGAATACATAAGCCCACCCACCCGGGAGCCAGCACCAGAAGGGTCCAATCTGCTTGTGGGAAGCTGCAGAGGGGACTGAAGTCCTAGAGAGAGCAGAGCAGGCGCCATTGTTCCCTCTCAGACCCCCACCCCCACAGACAGCATCACAACCCAGAGACTGGGGTGCCCCGCCCTGGTGAACACTTAAGTCTCCACCCCTCATACGTAACACGCGCAACCAGACTGAAGGTAGGGGGTAGAGATGGCTCAAACAGAATTAAAAGCCCCTCGACCAGTACTTTTAAGCAAACAAGAGATTGCCAACCTATCAGATGCACAGTTCAAAGCACTGGTGATCAGGATGCTCACAGAATTGGTTGGCTTTGGTCATAAATTAGATGAACAAATGCAGGCTATGATAAGAGAAATGAAGGAAAATGCACAGGGAACCAATAGTGATGGAAAGAAAACTGGGTTTCAAATCAATGGAAGGGACCAGAAGGAAGAAAGGAACAACCAAACAGAAAAGAATGAAGAAACAAGAATTTAAAAAAATGAGGAGAGGCTTAGGGACCTCCAGGACACCTTTAAACGTTCCAACATCCGAATTATAGGGATACCAGAAGGGGAAGAGGAAAAACAACAAGTGGAAAAGTTATTTGAACAAATAATAATGGAGAATTTCCCCAATCTGGCAAGGGAAATAGACTTCCAGGAAGTCCAGGAAGCTCAGAGTCCCAAAGAGGTTGGACCCAAGGAGGAACACGCCAAGGCACATCATAATTACATTACCCAAGGTAAAAATGAAGGAGAGAATTCTAGAAGCAGCAAGAGATAAGGGGACAGTTACCTACAAAGGAGTTCCCATCAGAATGTCAGCTGATTTCTCAAAAGAGACCTTGCAGGCAAGAAGGGGCTGAAAAGAAGTATTCCAAGTCATGAAAGGCAAGGACCTACATCCCAGATTGCTCTGTCCAGCAAAGCTTTCATTTAGAATGGAAGGGCAGATAAAGTGCTTCTCAGATAAGGCCAAGTTAAAGGAGTTCATCATCACCAAGCCCTTATTATATGAAATGTTAAAGGGACTTATCTAAGAAAAAGAAGATAAAAAATACGAACAGCAAAAAAAACATCAAACTCACAGTTAGTAACAACCATACCTAAAACAAAAGCAAACTAAGCAAACAAATAGAACAGGAACAGAACCACAGAAATGGAGGTCACATGGAGGGTTAGCAACAGGGGAGTGGGAGGAGGAGAGAGGGGGAAAAGATATAGAGAATAAGTAGCAGAGACAACAGGTAGAAAATAGACGGGGGGAGGGCAAGAAAAGTATGGGAAATGTAGAAGCTAAAGAACTCATGACACATGGACATGAACTAAAGGGGGGAAATGTGGGTGGGAGGGGGTGGGCAGGGTGGAGGGGAGTGAAGGGAGGAAATGGGACAACTGTAATAGCATAATCAATAAAATATATTTAAAAAAAATTCAGAGTGAGAAGAGAGATGTGTTCTCTTTTAGTCCAAACATCGGGAATACCAGGGTTAAAGAAGCAATACCTAAAAACGGTTAAGAAATAATGGAAATGACTATTCATTTTAATTAGACTTTTATATTACTTGAGACTATTTGAATCAGAGAGTTAGAAGGTATTGTGTGTTGAATTGTGTTCCCCCCAAATTCATATGTTGACATACTGGCCCCTAGAACCCAAGAATGTGACCTTATTTCGAAATCAGATTGCTGCATATTTAACTAGTTAAGGTAAGGTTGTACTCAACTGCGGTGGGCCCTAATCCAATATAACTGGTGTCCTTATGAAAAGGGACCCACAGACACAGAGAGAATGCCAAATGAAGACTGAAGGTATGCTGCCACAAGTCAAGGAAGTGTGAGAAGCTCCGAGCGAGGCCTGGAAACCAATGGTCCCTCCCCCGGTGCTGTTAGAGGGCGTGTGCCCCGCTGACACCTTGATCGTAGACTTCCCGCTTCTGGAACTGTACGACAATAATTTTCTGTTGTTTAAGCCACTGAGTTTGTGGAACTTTGCTACGACAGTCCCAGGAAACTAATACAGAAGAAACCCTAGAAGCTATTTCATTCAACTTCCTATTTAATAAAGATCTCCTTCCCCATGAGGACAGATGTTCACTTTTCCAAGGGAAAGTTCAGGGATGGAGCCATTGTTCTTGGGGCAATGCATTCAGTTATTTAATAACTCCAGTTACCTCATTTGTAGGCATCATGCTTTTGCAATATAATTATTAGCGATATGACCAAATGTTGTTTTGCTGTTTTTTCATGTAATGCTCCACTTTACATTCAATAAAAAGATGCTGTGTAGAAGAAAAAAGTATGTGTGCATCTCCAGCTTATCCCATCACCAGGGCACCATCGTTCATGCCAAGGCAGCCAAGTTCTAGGTACTTGCATGGAAATAAACAACCTCTGAGTTCTGGCCTCCCTGATATAAACTAAAGGGCAAGAACACACTTCACACTCTCCTCTGGTGTTTGCAGAGCCTCCTGCCCAACACAGTGCCCCCCCCCCCCCCCCGCAAAACAAACCAATGCTAACAGGCTGGCTGCCTGACTCATATGAAGCACAATTCCCAAGCCAAGCACAGCATCTTCCTTTCCCACTACACAAAAGGGCAACGAAGGAAACAGAGCTGAGTCATAGAGTAATACTGGTAATGGGAAAATGCCATTGGAGACATCAAGGGGATATGGGAAACATCTACTTTGATATATCCTATTGCATTCTTTTTTCCAACCAGTCACATTTCAGAATGGATAGAGAGCTAGATTGCTGCCATTTCCCTTTCAGTCTGATTCAAAGAGCATCTGTTGTGTGAACACTGGCCATTTGCCCCAGGGAGAAATAACTACAGTGATGGGCTAATTAATTCTTAGGAGCTAGCTGTGAGGAGGTGCCTGGGGGCTAGCTGACTCATGATCAGAGATCAATGCTTTAGGAAGATTCAGCAAACAGGTTTCATTTCCAGAATGCCTGACTCCGGGTGCTGAGAAATTCTGTCCCTCCTCTGTCATTGGAGGCCTCCCTCTAATCTCCAGAGATGAGATGAAGCCATCCTATTGTAGGAAGCAGATTCTGTATTTTCACCCTCCAGGTCTGTTAAGAATGTTTCAAGCTTCTTTCCACTGGGTGCATGTAGACTTATCATTTCATCCACAATTTAACATTCACATTGAGTTAAGTTTAACCAATGCTCACTGAGAGGTGATTACTCCGGGCGGGCCCCTAATGAGGTGCTATAGAAGCTACCAAAATAAGCCCCTGTGCTCTGAAGGAGCTCGGGGAGAAAGCAAGGTGATTACTTTGTCTCCACTTGCTGGCCTCATTTCACAGGCTGACATTTCTATTTTCTCTGTCATGTGGGAATCAGAGAAACCTAAGCTGATAATCTGGCACTGGTATTTGCTTGCTGTGGAGCACTAGACAAAATCCTGGGAGAGATTTCGGAAAATACAACAAACTGATTTAGAAATTCATAGGAAAAGCAAAGGGTGGAGACTAGCTGAGACAAATTTGAAGGTGATAACCAAGGTTAGGGTCTTCCGATTAATAGCTGTGGGAAGCTACTGTGATGAAAGCACTGTGGTGTCATGGCAGAATGACCAATGACATCCAGAAGAAAGTGAGAAGCAAACTCACATCCAGGTAGGTCTGAAGGTAGAGGGGAGAAGGTAAGTGACCCCCGAACTGTAAAGGTACCTCAATACCCCAAAAAAAAGCAAGCACATTTATTGAATGCAACAGAATTTATTGTAGGGTGATTTACCTACAGGGATTGGGTGAGACCAGAAAAGACAAGCCAGCAGTCTGCACAGGTTATTCTCCATTACTACATGGTGATTACATCAAATGTTTTATAGTATGGACAGAGTGCTATGATTGACAAGACAAGGAGACAAAGCATGTGATCCCTGCCAGGAACCTCATCTGCTAGGAGTCGCGTCGGATAACTGCTTAGCACCAATGTGATATGCATCTTGGTTGTTAGGCCCTCTTCATGATTATATTGTGCATGCTACAGAACACAGCAAATCATTAACTACAGGCCTGTGTACATTGGCCAGGACTAGTTAAATTGGTCAAAGTTAAAGTGAAAATAGAGTATATGGGGAGCTTACAAGGATGGAGGCAGTTTGTGCACATCGACATCTGTATAATGTGAGAACTTGGTGTGACAGAGGTGACATCACACATCAATCAGGAAAGCATAGAATCCTCTTCCAAAAATAGGGTTGGAAGAATTGATTATTGCAATAAAAAGTTAATTTCATTCACAGAATACTCCAGTTCTCTCTTCCCCCTGTACTTCCCTGTCCCCTCTGAAGTTAGACATGGTCACATGACTCACTTTGGCCACTGAATGTAATCAGAAGACACATGTCACTTCCAAGCACAGCCTTAAGTGCCACTGTGTGACTCGCCACTTTCTCCTTCTAGCTGCAGTACCTCGGATGCCCTGTCTAGACAAGCCCTCATCAACCTGGGTCCCCAGGGGACTGCAGTGAGCTGGGGCTGCACACTCACAGAAGACAACAGCATAAATGCAACATAAATGGGAGGTTTTGGGGATGTTTCTTCAATATAACCTAGCCTCTTCTAATTAATACAAAGTAAACCCAAAATTAAACTCCAGGTGGTTAAGGACTTAGATGTGGAAACTAAAATTTTTAGAAAATAATACAGATAAATATCTTCATGTCCTCAGAGTACAGGACTTCCTTAAGTTTTTTAAAATTGTGAACCACAAAGGAAAAGATCATTGTATTTGACTACATCCAGTAAAGTCTTCCCTTCACCAGAAAAAAAACATAAATTAAACATATAAGCCACAAACTAGAAAAGAACTTACAGTGTGTATAACTGGCAAAGGATTAGTGTAGAACATGCATAAAAATAGCCTAAAGATCGATAAAGAAAAGTCAAACAAGCCAAAAGAAAAATGGACAAAAGTTATGAAAAGACAATAAAAATATGGGAAAAGTGCTGAAGTCATTTAATAACTGGGAAAATGCACATTAAAGCAATTTAAACCATTTCACATTGCTCAGTTTGGTAAAAATGTAAAATTTAGTAATATCTAAGATTGTCAAAGATATAAAGAGAGAAACTACACTGAAGAGCAATTTGGCCAAATCCAGTAAATCTGAGGACATGCATACCGTTCAACTCAATAATAATTTTTCTCACTGTATTTCCTAAAGGAACTCCTACATACTTGCACAAGGAGATATGTAATCAGAAATATTTTTGTTAGGCTTGTTTTAATGGAAAATAATTAGAAACAATTCAAATATCCATAACCAGCAGAGCAGATTAGTAACTGGTGATACATGCAATGGAATACTATAACCTCATGGGTCAACATGGATAAATCTAAAAATTATAACATTAAAAAAAAACAATAAGTTGAGGAAAGTTGTATGGTATGTGTTCCATCTAAGCGAAATTTGAAACATGTACACTTTAATAGATATATACATATATGGTACAGTCATGAATCACTTAATGGCAGGGATACAGTCTGATAAATTTGTAGTTAAGCGAGTCCATCATTGTGCGAACATCATGTAGTGCACTTACATAGACCTAGATGGGTAGCCCACTGCACACCTAGGCTCTATGGCAGAGCTACTGCACTTAGGCTACAAGCTTGTCCAGCATGTGCCTGTACTGAGTACTGTAGGCAATTATAACACAATGATAAATATTTGTGTATCTAACATATCTAAACATAGAAAATGTACAGGAAAAATATGGCATAAAAGGTTTTAAAAAAGATTTTATTTACATATTTTTAGAGAGAGGGGAAGGGAAGGAGAAACAGAGGGAGAGAAATATCAATGTGTGGTTGTCTCCTGGACACCCTCTACTAGGGACCTGGCCCACAACCCAGGCATGTGTGCTGACTGGGAATTGAACCAGTGACCCTTTGGTTCGCAGGCCTGCACTCAACCCACTGAGCTACACCAGCCAGGGTTGGTATAAAAGATTTTTCAAATGGCACACCTGTATAGGGCGCTTACCATGAATGGAGTATACAGAACCAGAAGTTGCTCTGGGTGAGTTAGTGAGGGAGTGGTGACCGAATGTGAAGGCCTGGGACACCACTGTGCACTACTCTAGACTTTGTACATGCTGTACAGCAACATCAACAAAAACATATGGGTAATGCATTGTGCTACAATGTTACAACAGCTGAAATGTCACTAGGCAAAAGGAATTTTTTGACTCTATTATAATTTTATGGGACCATTGTTGTTTATGCAGTCCATCTTTGACCAAAACATTATTATACAGTTCATGACGATATATATATATATACAATAGTAAGCATATGAAAGCATGAACAGAAATGACAATTGCAAACGCAATTGGAATGAGATGGTAACAAGGTCAGAAACAGAGGAATTTTCTAATGTACATGCATCATTTTCATTACTAAGAAAAACTGAAACCAATACAGCACAACTTCAGCTTGAAGTGAGATTGGATATAGCTGATCATTATGCTCTTCTCTATACTTTCCAATGATGAAACATTTCCTTTTTTATCATTTACTGACTTTCCAAGGCTTATAATGAGCAAATGGCAAGATGAACCCAGAGCAGTGTTTTATTCACCACCCCACACCTTATGTTAACAAATTTAAAATCAATATACCCTTACATTTCTGTATCTATTTTGCAAAAGCCATCATCTTAAGACATTGGTTCTTAAGTTTGGTGTACTTTAGAATCAGTGGGGTCCTTGGGCCTCACCCCCCGAGATGTTAATTAAATTGGTCTGGGATGTGGCCTGGGTGGTAACAGTGTTTAGGCTTCCATGTGATTCTAATGCGCAGCCAAGACTGGAAACGATGCCCCCGGGGAAACGCAGAGTAGAACTCGGGTTTTGGAGTCTGCCAGCTGTCTGAAGACCCTTGGGTCTGTCACTGCTTTGTAACCTCAGGCAATTTCACTCAGTTTCTCCCTTGGCACAATCAGGATTATAGCACTTATGTTGGTGGATTGCTAAACAAATTAATTAAGAATGATGTGTTTAAATTATCTGGTACAGTATCTTATTTTATGGAAGTAAGAATCAGTTACTGTCCTGGATGATCTTACAATAAATGAACACCAAGCAGATTGCTCTCAGATCCTGGGAGCGGGCTGAGCATCTTAACACCACCTGCTCCCTGTGCCCAGGTTTCCTTCTCTCTTCTCCATCCCACTGACTACACTGAGAAACTGCCTGTAAACCTGCTGCTCTCTCAGCCTAGCTTATTTAAATACATGCTTGGAAATTTGAAAAGTCAAAATTGCAATTTACACTGAAAACACAGCTTTTCAGCCAATGACTTGTTCTGTTGGATTCTCAATATTCTTAACTGGTATCGTTATCTCAAAGTGTCAAATAGCACCATCAAAACAATGAATGAAAATGCTTTTTTAAAAAGGTTTATTTGCAATAGAGGGAAAGATGTATTATTACAAAGCCACAGTTTTTAAACTACTTTGTTCATTAATGAGACTTCCTTTGACTTCAGAAGATTGGACTCTATTTTCAAAGTCTACTGTTACTCATTCTGTGATTTATGTATTAAAAATCAATTTTATGTATTCATCATTTTCAAAGCTATTTATTTTCTCAAATTCTTATTTTACATATATAATAAGAGGAGAGATGAGGAATCCAGATATCCAGGAAATGAGAAACAAGGAGTGCACAGCCAATCAGGTGATGTTGCTAACCAGACCACATCGTGTGCCTCAAGGAAACACTCCAGGTGTCCACTGCATCCTGGACGTGTGGGAGAGAAAGCAATACCTAAGACGTAGCCTCTATTCACATGACACTGGTAAGATATCTTTAAAGAAAATATATAGTCTCAAAAAGACTTGAAATAACTTATAATAGGAGAATTCAAAGCTAATCACATGTAGAGGCAATACCTGTGAGACTTCTGTGGAAAGACAAAACCATGCCACTTGATGTGGTAAGATCATTGGGGCAGGGCACCATTCTTGATCTGGGCATTAAAGAGTGGATGATCTGGCAAACTCCAGAGATGGCTTCTAAAGTCATTCTTCCCTTCTCATTGCTTCCAGATCCCTGATTTTGTCTGAACAGCAATATGTGCATTTCTGAGAAATAAACCATGTCCTATAGCAATCTTGTTGTCTTTGCAGTTGATGGATCTGGGGCTGGTTTAGGGTCTAGTTTTACCCACTCAAATTCTGGAAAATATTTCTTGCCTTTTGTCCCATTCTGTTTCTTTCTTGGATTCCTGACCTGTGAATATAAGAGTCTTAAAGCCGAGTTGGCTTTCTAGTCAATGTTACATCTAGAGACATCACCAAGACGATGGAGATGGCAGAGTACGAGCATGAACAAATCTGGGTCATTGGCGACACTGCAGAACCATTCTGTCGACCCTGGACCGCACACCTCCAAATTATCCGTATGTGAAATAACTATGACTTTATTATTTAAAATACTTTGGTTGATGATTCCATTCCTGAGACAGGTGATCAGGCATCTGGAGGAAAACAGCTAGCGATATTAGTATGTTTGGGAGATGAGGTACAGACAGATTTGACTGAGTTAAACTGGAGGGCTTGATAAAGGGAATAAACATTGAGGACTAATGAGAAAAAGCACAGGACTCAGAACCAGACGGACCTCAAATCCAGTCCTGGGCTAGTCATTTACTATCTATGTGATCATGGCAAGTTACTTCACTTCTCTGTATCAAGTTCACATCTGTAAAATGGAGACACTTACATATAACTTGCAGTGTTATTGTGTTAAACACTTATAAATAGTAGGGGCTCAATAAATGACGGCATCATTATTGTTTGAAAAGAAGGCTGAAAAGTTAGACTGCAGCCAAAATGCGAAGGCCTTTGCCAAGCTAAAGAATTTGAACTCAATTTTATTGATAATAGGAAGTCTTTGTAGGTTTTCATTTTAAAGCTTTTAATTTTATTTATATATATAAATATATATATATCTTTTAATTATCGTTAACCAGATTAACATATATCCTAATATTAAAGCTTTATTTACCTCAGTTCCTATTGTGCAATACAAAATGTCCAGCTTTCAACAAAACTACCACAATTCACATGAGGAGATAGATAAACTGAATAACCCTGTATCTATTAAAAAATTGAATTAATAATAAATGACCTTCCAAAAAAGAAAGCACCAAATTCAGATGGTTTTCTCTTTACTTCTACAAAGTTTTAAGAAGAAATTATACCATTTTCCACCAGCCCATACAGAAAATAGAAGCAGAGGGAATACTTTCTAATGTATTCCCTGAGGCCAGCATTAATACCCAAACCAGATAAAGACAATGCAAGAAAGAAAAAGTATAGACCAAACTCTCTCATGAACATAGAAGCAAAACCCTCAACAAAATATTAGTAGGTCAAATTTAATAATGTATAAAAATTATATACCAAGACCAAGTGGGATTTATTCTAAGTACACCAGGCTGGTTGAATATTTGAAAATCAATCAATGTAATTTACAGCATTAACAACTGAAGAAAACAATCACGTGATCATAATAATTGATTCAGCATTTGACGAAACTAACACCCGCCCATTCATGACAAAAACTTTTGGCAAACTAGGAAAGAGGGAAATTACCTTGAGCTGGTAAGGAACATCTACAATACCCTGTGTAACATCATATCTAATGTTGGAAGACTCCATATTTTCTCCCAGAAATGGAGAACCTCAAATATAATCAACCGATCTTTGACAAAGGAGCAAATGCAATTCAATGAGGCAAGGAGAGTTTTCAACAAATGGTTCTGGAATAATTGGATGTCCATATACAAAGAAAAAGAAAAGATCCTATAGGCAGACACTAAACTTTCCACATGGATCCTGGATCTAAACATAAAACACAAAACTATAAAACAAAGGAGAAAATCTAGGTGATCTTGGGTTTGGCAATAAACTTTTAGATACAACTATAAAATCATAATCCATGAAAAAATCAATAAATCAAACTTGATTAAAATTAAAATCTTCTGCTATGAAAAAGACACTGATAACATGAAAAGACAAGTCTGAGAGAAAATACTTGCAAAACGCATGTCTGATAAAGTGCATGTGTCTAAAATATACAAAGAACACTTAAAACTCAACAATAAGAAAACAATCTAATTTTAAAATGGGCAAAAGATATGAACAAACACCTCACCAAAGGAAATATGCAAATGCAAGCAAGCATATGACGAGATGCCCAACATCATTTGTCATTAGATAATTACAACTTAAAATAGTGAGATAGTGCTACCCTCTTACGGTAATGGCCCAAATCTAAAAAACTAATTATACCAATTGTTAGCGAGGATTCAGAGAAATAGAACTCTCATTCATTGTTGGTGGGAATGCAAATGGTACGGCCACTTTGGAAGACAATTTCACAGTTTTTATACAAAGCCAAACATAAGCTTACCATAAGTCCCAGCAATCAGACTCCTAGATATTTACCCAAATGATTTGAAAATCTAAAATCTAGGCCTACACAGAAACTTACATGTGAAATGCAGTTATGGCAACTGTTTCCCATAATCACCAACAACTGGAAGCAACCAACATGCTACTCAGCCAGTGAATGGATAAGAAAACAAGCCTCTGTGTTCATGCCCTGGTATGCTATTCTAAAAGAAAAAGAAATGATCAAGACATGCATGAATTTTAAGTGCATATTGCTGATTGAAAGAAACCAGTCTGAAATCAATCATCCATACTGTATGATTGTAATTATATGGCAATCTGCAACAGGCAAAACTACAGAGATGGTAAAAGAGTTCGATGGTTATCAAAAGTTTGGGGAATAGAGTGAAGATAGAATAGGTGAAGCAATGAGAACATTTTAGGGTGGCGAAAGCATTCTGTATGGTATTGTAATGGTGGGTACATGGCCTTATGTATTTGTCAAAACTCATAAAACTTTACTGCACAAAGAGTGAACCTTAATGTATGCAAATCAAAAAGTTATTTAGGGCATTGTGGGATCCCAAGATAGAATACAAAATGTGACTAAATAATATTATTGTATTATAAGTCTCTGAAACAACCTCACTGAAGAAGGCAGGGGAAAGGGTGACTCACATCAATAACTTAGGAAATGAATGGAGTCTATAAAGGCAAAAGAAACTGTACAAAACCACTGTACTTTAATTGATAAAAGTTGTAACCCATGAAGATATGGGTTAACAATTCTGACATGATATACACATAGATTAGAACTGATAATTAAGTAGATGGATGGTGGACAGTGGCAGCCAGAGTTCTTCCTGTTAAGAGTGGGTCTTTACAGGTAAGCAAAGAGAGGAGGCCAGAATGACCCATGTGGTAATGAATTAGAGTTGGAGACAATAATTGGAACTCAGGCTTAATTGAATATACAAACAGTTATATATATACAAACATTGGTATATCCACATATCTGTCCTTGCTCTGCCAGCTGAGGGACCTGGGGGCAACAGCATTCTCAGTGCCTGTGGCTTGTTGTGTGAGAGCAGCCTCCAATATGAAGAACCAGTATCGTCTGGAAAATGACTGATTGTAGGACAGGGACAGGAAATATGCAAGAGGAGCCTGGAACATCTTGTAGTGCCAGAAAGTAGGCACGTGCTCAAAAGCCAAACCGAAACAAACATCCACCATGGAGGGGTATGTCAAAGGGAACAGAAGCCAGCCAAAAGAATTCCCAGTAGCCAAAGACAGAGCAAGGTGAGTAACAAAACAAATAAAGGAGCACTGGGTTATAACCCTAAGTATAAAATACATATCCATGAACCCATACTGAAGTAAATAAATTACGGAACAAATAACTAAATGAGAAAGAAGGAACAAATCTTCCTCAGAGGAAGACCCCAGATAACTGAGGTAGGTAGATACTCTACCCTCAAAAGGGGTGGGGCAGAACTCCCTGCTCCAGACATGTGGGCTGCCCCGGGGGCTCCCTTCCAGAGAGGACGAACTGGAAAGGTGGGGTGGGGGAGCTTTCAAGCAGGGACATCTGACAAACACACCTCAGCTCTGTGATCAAGGCCAGTGTCAACCATGGTAGTAAGTCATGTTGACAGTTCGCACCGTGTGACATGATGAAACTGGCACTTTATCTCTGTGGTTCTCCTTCCCATGACCCATAAGGCCAGTCTGATCATGAGAAAGGTGTCAGACTAATCCCAGTTGAGGGACGTCGTACAAAATCCTCAAACTCTTACACTGTCAGGAACTCCTTAAAATGACTTGCCGGTCTCCTTAAAGCTGTCAAGATCATCAAAAAACAGGGGAAGTCTGAGAAACTGTCTCAGCCACAGACACCTAAGGAGACAGGACAATGTGACAACTAAATAAATGTGGTATCCTAGATGGAATCCTGAAACAGAAAAAAATTTAGGGCAAAACTGAGGAAATTCAAATAAAGTATAAGCTTTAGTTAACAATTTGTCAATATTGGTGCATTAGTTGTGACAAGTGTGCCATGCTAATATTAGATATTACTAGGAGGGAAACCAGGTGTGGAGTATATGGAAATGATCTCTACTGTAATAAAAAATTTTCTGTAAATCTAAACCTTTTCTGAAATAAAAAGCTTAAGAAGTATTATTTAATGCTGCTGGGAGGAATGGCACTAAGCTGATCTCAGCGTCTCCATCCCAGATCAACAGAAAGCTGAGATCTAAGGACCAAAGTTTAGGGGACAGAGAGAGGCAGCCAGTCATGAAGAAATAAGCCTTCAGGATAAAGTGTGTTATTTACGTTATAAAGATAGTCAGCGGAGAGATTACCGTAGCGTAACTAACAAAACTGGAGAGACGAGTAAGTGGGAGGTCATAGGAATGAAGTACTTCTCTTCTTAGAGGTGTAGAGTAGAACATTAAAAAAATGTAAATAGTTAAAAGGGAATACTTCTAAGAAGTAGAGCTGAGTTTGAGAAAAGAAAACTTGTATTTCTCACCTGGTATCATCCTGAATTTAGCTGCTAGATGAGGGTAATACGTTTGCTGTGATGAAGGAGTGAGATGATGACCTTCAGGCAGTCCCTGCCCCCCACCCCCGAGTGTGGCCCTGGGCAGTGCTCAGGAAGCCCCGGGCAGGACTCTCGCTGCAGCACACCCACAGGTGTGTGCTGCAGGAGGAGGCAACCGGAGCAGATTCCACAGGGGTCTTAACTCAAAACCACCATGTAACTTAAAACAACTTTGCAGAAAGTTGCAGAAAACAACTTTATTGCTCAACAGAGTGCATCACTTCAGTTTTAGCACTGCCTAATGGACAGCATGTTACAATTTTGCGACCCAATGTTGAACAGTAATTGGCTAGTGTACCGATGTCAGATGCTTTTACAGGCAACAGGCTCTAGTCTTACACTTACCTGCATAATTAAAAGCAAATGATGCCTGACAAATGCTTAATTATTTCTGAATTTTCTGTTAGAACAATGTCAGCATCTTGCAAAATAGATGTTGATGAATAACTTGGCCACCAGAAACCTTTTTGGAGGAAAATATTGGCTTTGATGTTCTGGGATTTTAGGTTTATGAGATCATTAATCACTGCAAGTGTTATGTCTCGTTTGTCCTAGAGAGTTATTTTGTACCCTTAGGGCCGTGGTATATTTATTAGACAAGTTAAAAAAGAAAATAATTTCTGCTCATGGCCATTCAAATTCTATTAAATGTAATCTCTAAACCAGCAATCATTTTTTCCCTCATATCTTCATTAAACACAGAAAAGAGCAGGCTTTTAAAATATCTACCAGGCTGCCCTGCACATTTTTCACAGCCTGATGTCCTGAGATGGTACTAACACCTGCTGACAAAGAGTCCTTCTCAGTGAGACTGCTGCCATGGACAGCTGTCTCCCTCACAATTCCGAACTCCAAGTGAGTCCATCCATGTTGCAAGTGGGAACAGTACATGACACCATATGTGCTTTCTGAACATGTTTAACCTTGTGTTGCATACAACTTCAACCACATTGTAAGAAAAAGTTCTAAATGTCTGGAACCTACGGGAGCTCATGTAGAATCACCACGACTGGTAACTGTTGTGTGCACACGTTTTACCGAAAGCCTCCCCTGAGCCCTCAGCAGGACAAGCAGCAGTTGCAGTGAGGAGAAGATGGTATGTTCAAAAGAAGCAAGCTGATTCACATGCCAGAACCTTGGAAACGCTCGAGAATTAGAGGCCCAGCTACCTCTGAAGGTGCAGGTAGAGTGGCTGAGAGTTGGCACAGAGGAAGGTAGCCTCCCAGATCCTCTTGCCTCCTCCCTGACCCACTGAAGACTGAGAGAAGTTGCATTAGAGAAGTCCTGTCCCCAGAGACACCAGGAGCACCTGAGGGAGGAGGTAAGAAGTCCTCCTGAGAGCAAAGGTATTGCATGGCAGGCTCCATATTGAACAGGGAGTTGGATACCTTCCTCCCTGGCTCAGCTTCCAACACTGGCAGCCAGGACTTCCTCTGCGGAGGACTCATCAACTTAAAAGAAAGGCCTAGACAGAGTGAGAACGGAGCCTGTGCCCGCAGAACAGCAGAGCGGTCCCCAGTGGCCCACGAGTTGATAGGCCCCGGCCTGGACGGTTTCCAACTGTCTTGTTTAGCTCCTCACTAACCTGAAAAGACAGCTAAGGATCAGATAGTTAAAGGATGGTCCTCCAGGAAACACGAAGACCAAAATAAACACATAAAATTAACTCCGATGAAACAGACAATGCAGGGAACAAAAGACACATAAAAACTCTGGAATTAATATTTTCACTAAGGTCGCGTGTGGTAAAGCTCTCACTGTGGTTTTATGGATAGTTTTCAATGCTCAAAATCTTTGATCTTACTTCTCCAACTAAATTAGGATGTTGAACTATTCCAATGATTATATTTCCTGTCTTTATTACATATATTTGTAGCTAAACATAGCTTCTAGGAAAACAACCTCCGTCTAGCTGCATGTTTCTTTGCCCATAATTTGATAAAATAAGTTGACTAATACTGACTAAGCAACAGGGAAGTATAAGGTAAAAGACAGACTTGGGCTTCAAAGACCTTCGTTAAAACTTGGCTCTGGCCAAGGGCTGGGCTCTCCCTTGGGCTGTGACCCCTTGGGTCATTTCTCAGAGTGTCAGTTTTACTGTCTGTAAAACAAGGCAGTTGCACTGTGATCTCTAAAATCTTTCCAGTCCTAGCTAGCATTTGATCAAAACTTTAAATATGCAGCTGGTTTTTCAAAATTTGGAACATTGGTTTCCAATTTTTCGCAAATTAATTGTGGAATTTTCAGAGGCTGAAAAAAGAACCAGTAGTTAATCATTCTGCTTGGGAGCTCCCTCTCCACTTATTTAGACATGTCCCTTGTGTAATGCGAAGACTGTTGCTGATGCAGGCGTTAGAGGTGTGGTTCGAATGTGTCATTCCACACACTTCGATAAGGATGCAAAATGTTTACGTTGGAAACCTGTTCCTACCTCTTCTGCATTTTGCCAGTCTGCCTGGACCTGCTGCCTCGTCAGGACGTTCCTCTCCACTGTCTTTTCAATTCATGCACCGGTTCAGTGATTGACATCTGTAGTCAGAATCTATATTATGGCTGTTTTATCATTCTCCAGTGAAATATTTCACAAAGTGGTCTCCAAAGAACACTAACTCCACAAAATATTAGATGTTTTGAGAAAACATTTCACAGTTACATAAGTTTGAGGAAACATTGGCTTAAACTGCCAAACCACTAAACAGCTTTCTCTAACCGAATGTGTTCACACTTGACGGTGCTGCCGCTCCATGGGGACCTCAGAGGAAGAGACAGAATGCACAGCTTCCTACACGTACTCAGCCAGGAGTCCTCTCTTCCTGGGCTTTTTATCTACTTGGACATATTCTCTGTCATATTTTGGAACAACTGCTTTAATAAACACTGCTTTTAAATGCCATCATTATCTTTGTATTTTATCAATAAAATGGATATGATGTCAAAGAGTCAAAGAATATTTGTATGCTATGTATTATTACAATAATGAATCTTTCGGTGCTTATCAAGCAAACTGACAAGGTTCCCATTTGGGACGTAACTGTCAGTAAGGAAGAGGGTCAGGCAATCGGCAGCGCAGCCGCCCTCCCCGGTTCCAGGCAGAACTCAGCATTCTTTGTCGCCCGCTGCTGCTTCACTCCACCCTCCTCTCTAGCAGCAGAGAAATCCCACAGCATTGTGGTGCATTAGGCTCCCTTTCAACTGATGATCAGAGTTAGTCAAATCATGGTCTGGAAATAAATTATATATAATTTTTAAAATTCCAACCAGAAATAAAATTTGTAATGTCAATAAATTTAACCATAAAAATACATAGTTCCTCCTGAAATATCTTGAGAAATCACATCAAATGGAAGCAACGTCAATAACCAGTCCATCGCGTGGCTAGGGATAATCTCTGTTGCTCAGTAAGGGTGGATCCTGCAGAAGAGGAGTAAGTACCTCTGAGATAAGCAGCTGACTCCATTATTCTACAGAAGCCATACACATAGTTGTGAGAGGTCACAAAAGTATTTTAAAATAGTACTTAAGTGCATAATTATCAACTGGCAGAAGACGGATGCAGTCTCTTTCACAGATCTGTGTTTGATGACACGGGAACACATGGAAGGCATGTGTACACAGGTGTGGAGGACGGGACCCATGAGAGGTGCTAGGTTCCTCCATAAATGGCATTAAAGGAACCAAAGAAAATGGGGGGAAAGGAAGACTGCAAGAGGTTTTGGGTAAGCATGTAACAAAACAGATGATCATTTAATGACCAATAATGTTATTTAGCATTAAAAATAATATTTCAGTGCTAAAGTGTTATTTTCATTCATTTAAAAGTCCATGTTAGAAGATAAGCTTTCTTATCCACAACTATAAAGCAATAAAAGCCAAATTTATTCTAAACTACTGAGAAAAAATTTGAAACATTAAGCCAGCTCTTAGAATTATCTGACTTAGCCTGTTATACTACTATTAGCCAAGAGATAATTCTCGGTTGGCTCAACTAAATTGGAACTGCATTGGCACAAATTAGGGGTAGAGGGTTTAACGAGCTACAGGGCAATCTACCAACTCAATTTCTGGAACGTGAAACTTCTGGGAAAGTTTCAGAGGCAGGAACTGTGTGGTACAGAACAAGTCACCCCAGGACATGCCTCAGTGGTGTGCAGATTGTTTTGAGCTAAAGACAACGTTAGCTCAGGTGAAGCTTCTACTCCCACCTCTTAACTAACTAGAACTTGAATTACAGGCCTTGCCCATAAGAGATTATCAGAGATGACTTCACTTGACCTATAGGGCAGGACAAATTTCTATGTACTGAAGTCTGTTCTTCCATATCATCCTGCAGTGGACCTTTGAAGCCCTCAAAGTGTATTGCCTTACCCCTCACTCAGGATGTCTTACATACCTCAACTCCCCTTCCCATCTCTGAACTTCTTTTGCACATGGACTCTCTGACAATTTCATGTATGTGGATTCATAGACAGAGAGAGAGAAACTTGATTGGTTGCCTCCTATACACATCTCAACTGGAATCTGGGGATCCAGCCCCCAACCCAGGTATGTGCCCTGACCTCCCAGTGACCTCTCAGAGCACAAGAAAATGTTCCAACCAATTTAAGCCGCACCAGTCAGGGCTAGAAAGTATTTTTGTTTTAGATGTAATAATATTACAGTCAAATTAGAGAATGTCTTATTTTTAGGGGAAAGAGGAAAAACTATAGTGAAAGGTTAACTGTTACTCTCAGTGCTAACTGTAGAAATGATAATATACAATTCTCTTAACTTTTCTGTATATTTGGAAATCTTCATGAAAAATCTTGAAAGCCTTTTTTGAAATTAGTTTTATTTTTAAATATATTTTATTAATTATGCTATCACAGTTGTCTCATTTTTTTCTCCCTTTTATTCCCCTCTGCCCTGCACCCCTCCTCCCACCAGCATTCCCCCCCTTAGTTCATGTCCATGGGTTTTACATATAGGTTCTTTGGCTTCTCCATTTCCCATACTATTCTTAACCTCCCGTCTATTTTGTACCTACCATTTATGCTTATCTCCTGTACCTTTTCCCCCATTCACCCTTCTCTCCCTCCCTGCTGATAATGCTCCATGTGATCTCCATTTCTGTGATTCTGTTCCTGTTCTCATTGTTTGCTTAGTTTTTGTTTTTTGGGGTTTTTTTTTAGGTTCAGGTGTTGATGGTTGTGAGTTTGTTGTCATTTTACTGTTCATATTTTTTATCTTTTTCTTAGAAAAGTCCCTGTAACATTTCATATAATAAGGGCTTGGTGATGATGAACTCCTTTAACTTTACCTTGTCTGGGAAACACTTTATCTGCCCTTCCATTCTAAATGAAAGCTTTGCTGCATAGAGTAATCTTGGATATAGGTCCTTGTCTTTCATGACTTGGAAAACTTCTTTCCAGGCCCTTCTTGCCTGCAAGATTTTTTTTTTGAGAAATCAGCTGATAATCTGATGGGAACTCCTTTGTAGGTAACTGTCTCCTTTTCTCTTTCTGCTTTTAAGATTCTCTCCTTATCTTTAATCTTTGGTAAGGTAATTGTGATGTGCGTTGGTGTGTTCTTCCTTAGGTCCAATTTCTTTGAGATTCTCTGGGCTTCCTGGAAGTCTATTTCCTTTGCCAGATTGGGGAAGTTCTCCTTCATTATGTTTTCAAGTAAGTTTTCAATTTCTTGCTCTTCCTCTTCTCCTTCTGGCACCCGTATAATTCAGATGTTGGAATGTTTAAAGTTGTCCCAGAGGTCCCTAAGCCTCTCCTCATGTGTTTGAATTCTTGTTTCCTCATTCTGTTTTGGTTGAATGTTTATTTCTTCCTTCTGGTCTGAACCGTTGATTTGAGTCCCATTTTTCTTCCCTTCACTATTGGTTCCCTGTACATTTTCCTTTACTTCACTTTGCATAGCCTTCACTTCTTCCTCTATTTTGTGACCATACTCAACCATTTCTCTGAGCATCCTGATCACCAGTGTTTTGAACTCTGCATCTGATAGGTTGCCTATCTCTTCATCACTTAGTTCTATTTTTGGAGCTCTGATCTGTTCTTTCGTTTGAGCCATATTTTCTTTTGTCTCAGCATGGCTGTTGCATAGCAAGGGGCAGAGCCTTAGGTGTGGGTTTCACCAGGGTAGACAACCCACGTTGCTGCTTTGTGGCACTGTATGTGGAGGAGGGGTCCAAGAGGAAACAATGCCACTTGCTCAGTTTTCAGCTGGCTTTCAATCACTTCCTCTGCTACCCACAAGCAAATTGGGCCCTTCTGGTACTTTTCCCTGGGTGGATGGGTTTGTGTACATTCTAGGACCCTGTGGGTCTCTTCAGCAAACTCTCCTGTGAGGCTGGAAGTTTCTCCTGCCATATCAACCCTCACAGGTTTTTTCTGTCAGAGGTTTTGAGGCTTTATTTCCCCGCACTGGAACCCTGGGTTGCACAGTCTGTCTTGCTCCCCAGTTGTTCCTTTCGATTTTTCTGCATGCAAATGTGGAACCGCCCGGTCCACAGGCCACTGTCTCCCCCGGTCCTCCAGCTACCGCCTTGCCACAAGGCCTCTCTGTCCAGCTGCCCATTTCCACCCCTCCTACTGGTCTGAATGAATGCTTCTTCTTTAACTCCTTGGTTGTCGGACTTCTAGACAGTTCCATTTTTTCTGGCACTTCTTGTCATTTTTTGTTTTTAACTTTGTTATTGTTGTTCTTTTGGTTGTGTGAGGAGGCATGCACGGTGTATCTACCTATGCCTCCATCTTGGCGGGAAGTCCTTTTCTCTAAGTAAACTAATCTTAAATCTCCTCCTACTTGCATTCACCTAATCATCCTAATTCCACCTTCTTTCTCTGGGATCTAGGGACCACACATTCTCCAGTTCCCATTCTTCACTCTCCACAGTGCTGGCTGATCCAACGCAGTCCCTTTGCCTGCTCCTCTACCCGTCATTCAAAGTTACAGCTTGAGAGAGCTCAGTCTTGGCACTCTGCTTCCTCTCACTTCTCACTTCTCTCTACTCCCTTATCTCAATGGCTATTGAAGCACCAGAGACTCCCAAGTCTAAGTCTTCAAGCCGTATCATTTATCTGAGGCATGTGTATCTGAACATAGAAACTTCCTTACCTAAAGCATCACACTTCCTGGGCAAACCAGGATCTAAAATGACCTAGTAAGCCAGAGCTCATTCTTTAATCTTATAAAATCCCAACTATCTCAATTTAAAGGGGAAATGTTAATATGTTGCAAATCTAATCAAATCCTGATTAACTCAAATGCTTCTAGAATAATTGCTCCAAGTAATTGAATGCTTTATTGAAATCAAGGTTCCACTACTTTTAAAAATACATTTGCACATATCCCTACTTATTATACACAATATTCAAGACATAATTTATTTTTTATTCCTAATTTTAAATCACTTTCATGTTAAAACTATAAATATCTATACACTGAGTATTACTTAGATTTGGATTATACCAAGATTTAAATGATATATAAGCAATTGAGCTGAATCTGTATACCCTCAGAACTCACTTGGTATTTACTCAAATTTCAAGGTTTAGTAATCTAAATTCTTGTTTTTTTTAAAAAAAATCTCTTTTACATAAAAGTAAACTTGTAAGGGAAGACTCAATACTAAACCTCAGGTTTCTCACACAACTGTAAGAATTCATAAAGGATTTAAAGCAAAGAGACGTAAACATCAAAAGGGCAAAGAGGTGGGAAACATTTAAGACTCCAGCTTGAAAAGCAATTGATTAAACTTTTTCAGGTTTTGAGGAAAGCTCTAAAATAAAATGTGGTGCTTCTGTGTTGTTTTAAAAGAATCAAGGCAAGTATTTGTTTTTTTACCAAGAAGAGGATGCAAAAAGAACAAGTTTCAGAAAATGCAGAAGCGCATGGGATCGCAGCTCACCTCCATCGCTCCTCCCCGTGCCCTGAGGTCACAGAGCGTGTGTTTATAACTAGGGGCTTGGCCAGCCTGTCAGCACAGGGTCTCTTCACTTCCATATCCACCTGCTCGACATGTTAGGACATTTCTTCAAACTCAGGGTGACTCTGAGGCCTAGTATCTGTGTACAACCAGGCAAATGCTCATCATTTGAGGGCCTCTCAGAGATGAGTATGCGTTCACACTCATGTTATGAGTAGCACAGGTAACTGCTTCCCTTAACCCGATTCTTTGCTGGTTTATGTAAAGATTTGGGAAGTGAATGAAACCATAACTCTTGATTAATATATGATACCAATTCACTAATTAGCATCAGCATATAACTGCTACATATTCTACATTATTTCTATTTTGCCTAAAAGTGGTCAAATTTAGACATCAAGTGATTTTTTTAAAATTTGCCCAGACCACATGAAGTGAGTGATTCTCCGACCAAAATGAATTCCATTTGGTTGCAGCTAGGCAAAATCTGGGAAGCAAATCAAAATAAATTAAAACTGAAAAATGTATTTAAAGATAATGGCAGTATTTTTGTTTTACCTTCCCTAATTCCGACCCCCCCTTTTTTTTGTATGAAGGCCTTTTAGAAGTGGGATGGGCTAGGTCAGCACTGTCGAAGGTTCTGAACCCTGCACGCATGTGATGAAGGCACTGGCCACATGAACACTTCTGGAAGGCTGTGGTTATCTAACACAGAGGTCCAGAGTAACCATTAACTCTCAATTGTGAGCCAGAGAAATCAGACGTCCAGTTTGGAAATTAATAGCAATTTAATGGACAAACAAAACATTGCAGTAAATAAAACACTGAAACATTGTCCTTTTCTTCATTCAACAGCATAAAGAATTTTTTGTTGTCATACATTAAAACTTTTTACAACCAAGTCAACTTACTAGCAACAAAAAAGACTATCACAATACACAGAAAGATACAAGTTTAAAACTGCAGACATTACACAAATAAGCAAAATGCATAGTACCCATGTCCAGAGCTTTCCAGAAATCTCACTGTATACCTAATTTATATGTTATATCTCTAATATCAAATTTAACATCATTTTTGTTCAGACAAAATGAACATTTCTTTAGAAAATCTTATAAATATATAAATCCAAACCACAAAACATTTCCTAACTGTGTATTTACTCTAAGTACAAACAGACTTTTGGAAATTGTATTCACAATGCTATCTAATGTAGATTTTATGAAATCAGAAGTGTATTTAGCTGGGTCTTGAGGCTTAAATTCATTGGACTACATCCCACACATACTTTTCTGTCATACTTATCTTAGGCATATATATTCTCGAAGGTAATAGTTATGTAATTAAAATCAAACTACTATTCTAGAAATAGGTGTCAATTTTTCTTGAATAAGAATATTGGAACTGGTCCACCACAACTATATCACACAACAAATGTTTCATCACAAACAAACTAAAGTTGTCTTAGTAATGTCCCCTTCTAAGAGTAATAAAGATTTTAATGTTAATCATCAGTAATGGGTTTTAGAGACTAATAAGCTTTTTGTTCTCTAGTTTCTGTGGACATTCTATCCCCTCAAACCTAAAAAATGGTAAATAATTTCCTCTGATAAATATATACATTCAACTTCCTCTACATCATGAAAAAAAGCTTATAATTTTATTTGAAAAAGTGGTGTAAAAACTTGAATCCATTCTAAAATGGCCTCTGCCACCTTCATTTTACTTCCTTAAAGGGTCTTTTCAAGCAGGGCACCAGCTTTCTGGGTTTCTTGCCCATCCTTTTGCCTTTTGTATTCCAACAGTCTTGCACAGATGCCTAAACCATCATTTTTTTAGTTAACTCAGAAGAGTAAAGCAAAATATTGAGGTTCTCAGCATGTCAAGCTGTGAACCAGAACATCTCATTCATTGTTTCTGGGTTTCCACTGTCACATTTATCCCCAAATTGTTGTAGGGCGGAGTTAAATAAGTCCACAACAGAATTTAAAGTACAATGGGAAAACCAAGACCCTCATAAACTTATAGTAACTAATTTAAATAAAACATCTTTCAGGATAAGGGTGGAACTAATGGAACAATGTGGTTTTAAGAAAAAACTGAACTAAAATGTTTAAAGATGCAAATGAAGATTTGCAGGAGCAATGCCTGCTCCACAAGAATTTCAGAGAAGACAGGGGAGAGAGAAAAATAAATATGGGGGGAGGGTGTGTCTCAAAGACAAGTGACCACCCTGTCATAAAGTTTATTGTGATGCAAATGGTTCAATGTTTTAAATTCTCTTTAGTATTGTGGCAAAACAGATATTTAATTAAAACCACCAAAGGGAATGATGCCGAGTTTCCTCTTGACAAGGGAGCAAGTGCGCAGGAAACAAGCACCTCAGCTGGAGCTGCAGCCCCCAGAGAGCAGCATCAACAGAAGAAAAGACAGCCACAGGGGATGGGGCACTCCAAGGGCAGAGCCCGGCGGGCAGCGCACACTTTTCAAATGGACGTGTCTTGGAAACGCTCTCCTCTCGTGTTCACCCCCCATCAGAGATTACCCATGATGACGAGAAGAGGAATCGGTACATTCCTAACCTTCCACAAAGACCTTGGCTGCAGTCGAACACAACCCCTCTCAGTGTCTGTCTTGTAGGGCTGAGTGAAATCCTGCCCTTTCTCTGAGAAGCCTCATTTAGCTTACATATTTTTGCTTCTTTGCTAAATGAAGTGAACACTTGTACTTCCAGAATACAGGAAAACCAACCATGTCAACATTTGATGGAAAATGGACCACAGACATATGGCCAATGGCTTAGTTAAGGTCATGAACACTAATCATAGAGACCAGAAAAGAAAATAAATGAATTACCTAACTTGAAACATGGCAATGTGTGTCAAATTTCTTAGATTGCATATTGATTAAGAAGGTGCCATACAGTCTAGAAATTCATGACACACACACTGGCAAAAACCATATACCATCAGAATAACAAGGCTCGAAGGGACGAGGCTAACAAAGACGACCCCCAGGGTGACCTTCTTAGAAACCAGCAAGTAGATCCCTAGGGGCAAAGAGCTGAAGTAGAGCAGACCTAGTAACCAAACCAACACCCGGATGGATGTCTGAAACAGCAGGGAGGTACAGTTCCACACAGTCCAGTTGTGTGACACAGTGGTAACAGAGTCAAAACTTGTAGGCCTGTAGAATTCTACCACAGGAGTGGAGCTCAGAGACGGGGAGCTCTCTCTCTGCACCTCCATGATGGTTATAACCAGACAGTTGGAGGAAGTGTGAGAAGGACTGACGAGAGAGGCCAGCCTCTTGGGGGTCAACAGCAGCTCAGTGGGGTTGTCTGGCAGGCACTTCTTGCCTTTGCCTCCGCAAGTCAAGTTCACAAGGATGTTGTTGTCATCAGGAAGGCTACTAACTTCATCGTCTGGCAGGCATGTCTCAAACCTGCAGAAAGGACAGACGATGACACCTTGAGGGGAGTCCCCGAAGTCTATGATCTTATAGAGGCATTTGGCACAAACCCTGTGACAACACTCCAGCACCTTGGGTTTCCTCTGTTTCAGATTGTATCGATTATAGCAGATCTTACACTCGAGCTCATCGGAGACCTGGGACTCCACGGCGTCTTCTGGTGGTTGACTAGCCATCTTGAAGTATTTGCACAATCTTTGGCCAGATGTGTCTTGCTGAAGAATGAGTTTGATTAAGGGGTCCCTCTGAATATCACATCATCCATATCAGGCTGGGATGTGAAAAGGCAGGAAAAGCAGTGACAGAAGCAAGAAATCTTCCAGGCATTCTCAGCTTCCACACATAACGCTCTGTCTCGAACACATATCTGAAAAAGTCACATGGGGGTCTGCAAAGGAAAAAAGAGATTCTAATATAGTAAAAAGTTCTACTGGAAAGCGCTTTATGGAATTTTCCGAGGTTCAACGATCAGAAGCAGAAAACTTAACAGGTTAAATCCCCTTCATCTTTTCATACATTTCTGCCCGTAGGACAGAAAAGTGTTATCTCCATGCTTAGCTTTTCGGCCCATAAATATGATAGTAAAGAAGGAATTAAGGGTCTTAACAGTGTAAAACATACTCCAGGGCACTGTGAGGATAGCTAGACACAGTGATTTTCTCTCTGACAGTTGTAACAAATTCTGGCCTCTCTGAAAATAGAATGGGACACATGTCAGAAATAGATACATTTGTCATCAAATTCAATTCAATACAGACGGATTCTGGTATTTATACCAGTTGTGTAAGTACTCTCAATAGGGCTTAGGAACACACAAAAGAAGTTTTAAGGATAAATGCTTAACAGTGTTTTCAGAAAGTACTTTGACAGAGATGACAGCATATTAATTACTGTAGACTGTTTTCGCCTTCCCAGAGTGATCTGTTATAAATGCCGCTACCATTTGGTATTCAATTTCAAACTTTGTGTTTCAATACTAGTCCTAAAAACCATAGTTTTACATATACATTCACTCAAGGAAGAATGAAGCCTGTGACACCTGACATAAGCATTATAAACAAGTCAAGTCTAATTTTCAAGAAAGAGTATATGCACCATAACACATACACAGTCATATCTGCAAACACGAAGAACCAGTCATGCATGGGTGAAGACATACTCAAAGTTTACCCACCTGCCTACTGTATTTCATGTAAACTCTCTTTCTATAGTGAGCAGAAAGCATACTATCAACTGTCTTTAATGTTGGCCTTTAGTTGCTATTACTGGCTTTGGACAAATGATTGAAGGTTGATTTCACATGCACAGTTAGTTCTCAATTATTAGTACTAATGGAAGAGAGAAACAATACAGGAAGTATCCAAATAATTTTTTTAAAGATTTTATTTATTTATTTTTAGAGAGGGAAGGGAGGGAGAAAGAGAGAGAGAGAAACATCAATGTGCAGTTGCTGGGGGCCGTGGCCTGCAACCTAGGCATGTGCCCTGACTGGGAATCGAACCTGGGACACTTATCCAAATAATTTTTATTTTGCTTTTATAGATGTGATTTTGGTAGTGGATTTGTCTTAAATTATGTTTTGATCGGAAAAATATCAAAATATATTTGAATTTCGGAGCACACCCCAAACAATAACAGCAGAAGGCTGCCATAATCTCAAGAAATAGAGTGCAACTATTCTAGAATTTAAAATTTTCTATGGATCATACTGCCTTAGCAGAGAAGAGATAGTGGGTAGGTAAACTTGGACAATTTCCAAAATCATGAATAACTGGTAAATGAATATATATTACCTTCCTTTTTATTCATGACTTTAACTAAATTTTTAATTGACCATATAATACAAGAATGTATATTATAATGGATATCAGTAGCAACATTCTTGGTGGGAAAAGGAAGTTAATCAATAAATAGAACCTGACATCAGCCAAAAAATGAATGTAGGATTTTCTTAAACTTTACTGTATATAAATGCATGTATTTCAAAATTGCTACCATAAGCCAATTACCATGTATCCACTCTTAAACACAAAAAAGGTATACAGACACAAGCATTATCCTTGTATCCTTGTATTCTTGTATCCTTTTTCCTTCTGTGTGCCCTAAATATTTTCATTTCTGATCCTGATCCAGTTCAGAATACATGTGCCTATGTCATTGTAAAGTGTGACTTTATCTTGCCCACAGAACTGGCTTCTTATTCTCCTGTGGGATGAACATCTCCAGGATGACAGTCAAGGACAAGAAGGTGTTCTGTCACTATCACCACATCCAGTCCTAGCTGCCATCACAGAATGGTCCCTGTCCTGGGCAGGCCATTGGTGACCTACTTACTGGACAGCTCCCATTCATTCAGTCCTCCTGGTGGCCACACAGAGACTAAGGCCCACCCAGGCTGAACATGTTACATTCTCTTCGAAGCTGCCTTCCCACTCAGTCTCATGTCCTCTAAATTACAGGCCTACTGAAGTGGACAGTTAACAGAATTCACAGCAGTGATTGATTGCCCCTATTGCCATCGAAAGAACTGATGTGTGTGAAGTTGTATGAAAAAGAAAAAAAAGTATATCAATGTATACATGACACCAGGAAAAGAGAGAATAATAGTTAATGAGGATAAATAAGCAAAATTACATCTAAAAGCACAGAAAGCCAGAGAATACATAAACACCAACAAAAGGCTTTTGTAAAATAAAATTAGACACCTATCCTACATCACTCAACTTACAAAAGTTAACTTGAAATAAATTAAAGACTTAAGTGTAAACCTCCTAAAAGAAAACACAGGGAAAAAGCTCTCTGACATGGGTCTTGGCAATGATTTTTTGGATATGATGCCTAAAGCACAAGCAACAAAACCAAAAGCAAAAAGTGGGACTCCATCAAACTAAACAGCTTCTGCACAGCAACAGAATGATCAGCAAAATAAAAAGATAACTTATGGGAAGGGAAAAATATTTGTAAATCATTTATCTTGATCAGGGGTAATTATCCAAACTGCATAAAAAACTCATACCACTCAATAGCAAAAAACAAAACAAAACAAAAAAATAACAAATAATCCAATATTGAAATGGGCAAAGGACCTGAATAGACATTGCTCCAAAGAAGATTCTCATACGAATGGTCAACAGGTACATGAAAATCAGGTGCTCAACATCACTAATCATAAAATGCAAATCAAAACCACAATGAGGTATCACCTCATGCCTATTGGAGGGCCATGATTAAAAAGCCGAAAGATAACCAATGCTGGTGAGGACACAGAGCAAAGGGCGCTGCTGTGCACTGGTGGTAGGAATGTAAACTGGTGCAGCTGCTGTGGAAAACAGTATGGAGGTTCCTCAAAACGTTAAAAGTATAACTACCACATGTTCCAGCAATCCCACTTCTGGGTACTTATCCAAAGGAAATGAATACACAATGTCAAAGAGATATATGTACTCCAAGGTTCATAGCAGCATTATTTACAATAGCCAAGACATAGAAACAACTTACGTGTCCATTAGTGGGTGAATAATAGATAAAAATGTGACATATACACACACATACATATACACAATGGAATATTACACAGCCATAAAAAGGAATTCCTGTCATTTTTGGCAATATGGATGGACTTTTAAGGCATTATGCTAAAGTGAAACAAGTCTGGCACATGTTTGATCTCAAATGTGGAATCTAAAAAAAACAATCACATAGAAAAAGAGATCTAAAGATTAGATTTCTGGGGGGTGGGGAGATGGGGAATTGAATGAAGGTTGTCAAAAAGTACAAACTTCCAGTTATAAGATAAATAAATACCAGGGACAACATGATGACTACAGTTGACACTGCTATATGGTACATTTGAAAGTTGTTAAGAGAGTAAAGCCTACAAGATCTCATCACAAGGAAAAATGTTTGTTCCTTTTTTTGTATCTATATGACATGATTGATGTTGACCAAACTTACTGTGACATTTCACAATATATGTAAATAAAGTCGTTAACGCTGTCCACCTTAAATTTACAGTGCTGTATGTCAACTGCATCTCAATAACACTGGGAAAAATAAAAACTTTAAAAAGGCTTATATGTATGTGAGAATACATTATATTGTTAGCTGTGCACATTCATACTTTCTGTACCAAGCCTCCAACCATTAGAAGAACAGCAGGAATGTTTTATGTTGGGCCTGCCACAATTTCTACTTTATAATTCAGTGAACATAAATAATTTGCTTAGATGATATTAAGCTATTACCTGAAACAATGCTTTCCTTCTTCATAGAAATGCTTTATTAGACCTTGAATATGTTAAGATATAGTGTATATAATCATAATGTTATATTCATAAAAATTCACATTGAGGGCTTCTTGGTAACACACAAAGAAAACATGAAATGTTCAAATATACAATAAAAGACACCTATTTTAATTCTAAAGACAATTCCAGCAAACCCACGCCATCAGCCTGAAATACTTCATCAAGCCCTAACCCTCAGAGGGTCACTTCCAGGCAGGGCTGGTAGGTCCTGATGGCCTTGAGCTCTGGTCGTATCACTGGGAATGCAGCCAGCACAAGTGCACCTTCCTGGAACGACATGAAACAGCCTGAGGATTGCCCGTCTTGGGAAGCTGGGGTATCAACTGCTAGAATTCTCAATAAATACTTTATGTCTCATTATGACTCTAAGGTCCCTCTACAAACTCCAATAATAACCTAAAACCTATCACTTTACAGGGTTATGATCCATCAGAGCTGTTATTTTGTCCTCCGGCCTGTTCCCACTCTACCTTCACTCCGTAACTGTGGACAACAATGATGGTGCTGGGTGAAAGAAGATGGGCCCTAAAGAGTACATACTATATGATTTCACTTCTAGCAAGCTCACAAAACAGGCAAAAGTAAGCTGTAGTAGGCATGCAAATTTGATGGTAATCTAAACAGAAAAGCCAGGAAGCGACTGGCATGAGTCAGGATAGCAGACGCCTTTGAGGGGACTGCGTGTTGCAGAAGAGCAAGGACCGGTGTGCAGTGGGGCTGAAAGCTTCTGTGTCTCACCTGGGTACTGCTTGTGAGTGTTCACTCTGTGCTTCACCTTCAGGCAGTGTATTTTTCTGTACTAGTGTTGAAAAGAGTTTGTGGCTGAATACTTTAACTATTTTGATGGCCCTTAAAATTCTGTCAAAGGATATTTTAATCAACTTATTTTCTTCCTTTATGATGTATAAGCTTCTTAATTTTTCACAAAATCAAAACGTTAGTCATTTATTTATCATCTAAATATCTAAACATTATTATAAATCAATCTTAAAATAGGCGAAATCTTTAAGATGAGCAAGTATGGAGCACTCTTGGATAAAAACAACTGCTAAAAGTATGTCTCAACAGGTACAGGGCATGGAGTCTGACATACTAAAACTGCCCTAGAAATAAATATGTGTAATTATGCAAGGTGATAAATATGTTATCTAACCTTATACTGGTAATTATTTTACAATATATGTGTGTATCAAATCATCATGTTATCTTAAACTTATGTAATGTCAAGTATGTCTCAATAAAGCTGGCAGAAAAATCCTGGCTGGTGTGGCTCAGTGGATCAAACACTGGCCTGAGAACCAAAGGGTCGCTGGTTTGATTCCCAGCCAGGGCACATGCCTGGGTTGCAGGCTGGGCCCCCCAGTAGGGGCAGTACAAGAGGCAACCACACATTGATGTTTCTCTCCCTCTCTTTTTCTCACCTTTCCCTTCTGTATAAAAATAAATAAGTAAAATGTTTTTTTAAAAAGCTGGAAAAAGAAATACAAAAGGTTGTCTTTAATTAGAAAAATACATCACATTCAAATATATGAAGCTAATATTGCCTATTAATCACTTGTCTTTAACTCTATCATAAATCATCTGGGGCAAGAATATACAAAAGGATGATTACCTATCATAATTCTCATAAATCAACATAAACTATTGCACAAATGAGTATTTTCACTGCCCTAAATGTACAGTACTGACTAGTTGACTCAAACCCACGTTTTCCACAACTCAATTCCCTTTATGTTGAAGATGCAAACTTGGCTTGCACAGTGCCTCCAGTGGACATCTGTTGTTTTGTCTACCTAGGATCTCTTTTTCTCCGTTACATCACCTTGCTCCCTTCCCAATTGCCACTACTTTTTTTTTTCTCTTCATTGGAGGACATGCTTATACATTAATGAGAGAGGGAAGAAGGGGGAAAGGAAGAGAAACATTGATCAGTTGCCTCTTGCACACACCCTGACCAGGAATTGAACCTGTGATCTTTCAGTGTACCCGACATCACTCAACCAACTGAACCACACAGGCCATGGCACCGCTGCTTCTTTGGGGAGGTTCTCCACTCACTCAAATTACATGACTGTGGTTGGGTTGCATCCCCTAATTGCTACACTGTAACTCCCTTCTCTCCCAAGGTGTGGATTTGTGATCCAGGCCCCACTAATTGCAGTACTCAGTTAACCTCCTGCCCACAGGGATCGGTACGGGTGGGTGGGCATGTGACTCAAACCAGGCCTGTCAAAACTCCTTCCTGGGACTTTTCTTTTTGAAGCTGAGGTTGGAGGAACATGAGAGAAACACAGAACCGGGGGTGGGGGGGGGGGCAGGGAAAGATGTATCAAGGAACTACCGTACCATCCAGAGGGAAAATAGGAGAGAAAAAAGCCAAAAATAAAAAGAGAAGTAGAAACAGGAGGCAGAGATGCAGACAGCGGCAAAAGACGGACACCTAATGAGAGATGAACTGGGGTTCTGGATCTAATTGCGTGTGAAGACTCCTGTGGGCTAATAAATCTCCTTTTTTTGCTTATGCAACTCTTTTCATTGGAGTTTTGCTATTTAACAACAAAAAAGAGCCATGATACAATTACCATTTAGAGAATTTACTGCGCTATTAGATCAAGGTTCTCACTTAGTAGTACTATGGAAATGATGAGCAATGGAATAAAACAAGCCAGAGCCAATAGGAATTCTTTACTTTCAAAAATTCATTTGGAGACTTCCGGCAAGATGGAGGAATAGGTGGACGCACTGTACCTCCTCGCACACCCAAGATTAGAACAACAACAATTTACAGCTAGAATAACACCCAGAACTGATAGAGGATTTATCTGAATGGAAGTCGGACAGCCAAAAAGTTGAAGTAGACCCATACATCCAGACTGATAGGAGAGGACGGGCCGGGCGGGCGGCACGCGGAGGTCGGGGAAAACTTGGCCCGAAATCGGTGCGACAGCCATCCGGCGCACAAGAACACAGCGGTGGTCCCTGAGTACGCAAGCTGCGGCTGGCAGACCCAGTGAGGCGGCGATTGTGGACCGGGCAGAGCTTGCAGCCCAGGATCCCAGAGAAGGGACTGAGATCCCAGGAGAACGCAACTACCGCCATTGTCTCCTCCCATCCCCGCCCCCGCCCCCACATAAACGTCACAATCTAGCAACTGGGATGCCCAGCCCCAGTGAACACCTAAGGCTCCGCCCCCCCACCGTAACAAGAGCGACCAGACTGGGAAAAAAAAAAGGAGAGACAGGGAGAGACATGTTTCCAACAGAAGAACAGATCAGTCCCCCAGGACTCATCCTTTTGAGCGACCAAGAAATAGCCAATCTATCAGATGCACAGTTCAAAACACTGGTGATCAGAAAGCTCACGGAATTGGTTGATTTTGGGCACAAATTAGATGAAAAGATGCAGGTTACCATAAAAGAGATGCAGGAAGATACACGGAGGATAGCCAATAGTGAACGGAAGGAAGCTGGGTCTCAAAACAATACAGTGGACCAGAAGAAAGATAGAATCAACCAAGCAGGAAAGCATGAAGAAATAAGAATTCAAAAAAACGAGAAGCTTAAGAGCATCCAGGACATCTTTAAACGTTCCAACATCCGAATTATAGGGGTACCAGAAGGAGAAGGGGAAAAGCAACAAATTGAGCATGTATTTGAACAAAAAATAAAGGAGAACTTCCCCAATCTGGCAAAGGAAATAGTCTTCCAAGAAATCCAGGAAGCTCAGAGAACCCCAAAGAATTTGGACCCAAGAAGAAACACACCAAGGCACATCATAATTACATTAGCCAAGGTAAAAACGAAGGAGAGAATCCTAGAAGCAGCAAGAGATAAGGGGACAGTAACCTACAAAGGAGTTCCCATCAGACTGTCAGCTGATTTCTCAAAAGAGAACTTACAGGCAAGAAGGGGCTGGAAAGAAATATTCCAAGTCATGAAAGACAAGGACCTACATCCCAGATTGCTCTATCCAGCAAAGCTTTCATTTAGAATGGAAGGGCAGATAAAGTGCTTCTCAGATAAGGTCAAGTTAAAAGAGTTCATCATCACCAAGCCCTTATTTTATGAAATGCTAAAGGGACTTATCTAAGAAAAGAAGATAAAGAAAAAACATGTATAGTAAAAGGACAGCAAACTCACAATTATGAACAACCACACCTAAAGCAAAACCAAAGAAAACTAAGCAAACAACTAGAACAGGAACAGAACCACAGAAATGGAGGTCACATGGAGGGTTAGCAACAGGGGGGTGGGAGGAGGAGAGAGGGGGAAAAGGTATAGAGAATAAGTAGCATAGAATGTAGGTTGAAAATAGACAGGGGGAGGGCAAGAATAGTACGGGAAATGTAGAAGCTAAAGAACTCATAAGTATGACACATGGACATGAACTAAAGGGGGGGAATGTGGGTGGGAGAGGGGGTACAGGGTGGAGGGGAGAGAAGGGGGAATGGGACAACTGTAATAACATAATCAATAAAATATATTTAAAAATTCATTTGCACATGTGTGCGTGTACACGCACATGCCCACACATATACGCACAAATGTATATACAAAAGTGGTCATACATACTGTTGTTTCTTTATTAATGGTCTGTGTGTGTGTGTGTGTGTGTGTTGTGTTTTGTTTGTGTTAATTTCCCCTTGGCACTGTCCTCTACCCTTATCATCCTGAATGCCACCCCTTTCCCCAGGAAGCCATATTAACTACCTGGTATATTTTCTTACATGCATACTTCCATGTACATGTTTATCCTTGTACACATAATTGTTAAGACACACATAAGCATGCTTTTTCCATGTTTTTTCTAACTACTATATCATACCCAATTTTTCGTACCTTGCTTTTCCCATTCAATAATGGCTCATAAAAATCTTTCAAATCAACTGATAGAGCCCTAAGTTCCTTTATAAATGACTGCATAATATTTCACCATTTGGATATATTGTGATATAGCCAACATTCGTCTCCTGGTGAACATTTGTTTATATCCACTTACCCTCTACACATTACTGCAGAACACAACCTTGTAATACATATCCTTACCTACAGGTGCTTTTATTTCTTTAAGAGAACAAGGAATGGAATTCCTGGGTCAATCAGATATTACTTCTAACATATGTTGCTGGATTGCTTCCCAGTAGACTATAATGCATACTGCAACCAGTACTATCTCCCCCTAAGAGCAACAGACATATCATTTGAGTCTGAATATCTTATTTGTTTGCCTTCTGGATTTGCTCTTCTCTGAACTACATCTTCATATTTTTTGCTTATTTTCTGTTGGGTTGTTTGGCATTTCTAATCAATTTATAAATACTCTTTGTCATTATAAATATTAAATTCTGCCCTCTGTATTGCAAATCCTTCCTCCAAAATTTACTTTTATTGGCTTTGCTTAATAACCTTTGGAATACAAAATATTTTACTTTTTGTAGTGATATGTTTAGCTTCTGAGTCTCTAATCTTAGTTAATACTGCTCTTAAAATTATACACATTGTTATTTTCTTACAAAATTTGTCTTTTTTTAAATTTTATTTTAATTGTTGTTCAAGTACAGTTTTGTGCCTTTTACTCCCATCCCAGCCCACCCCCGCAGTCCTCCCCACCTCCCTCCCATTTCCAGGCCCCCTAGTTTTTGTCCATGTGTCCTTTATACTTGTTCCTGCAAACCCTTTCCCTTTTCCCCTGAAATTCCCTCTCCTCTGGTCAATGTCAGCCTGTTCTCTATTTCTTGTCTTTGGTTGTATTTTGCTTGTTTGTTTTGTTGTTTAGGTACCTGTAAAAGGTGAGATCATATGGTATTTGTTTTTCACCACATGGCTTATTTCACTTAGCATAATGCTTTCCAGTTCCATCTATGCTGTTGCAAAGGGCAGGAGCTCCTTGTTTCTTTCTGCTGCATAGAATTCCATTGTGTAAATGTACCTCAGTTTTTTGATACATTCATTTACTGATGGGCATCTAGGTTGCTTCCATCATCTAGCTATTGTAAATTGTGCTGCTATGAACACTGGGGTGCACAGGTTCTTTTGGCTTGGTATTTTAGGGTTCTTAGGATATAATCCTAGCAGTGGAATTGCTGGGTCAAAAGGCAGATCCATTTTTAGTTTTCTGAGAAAATTCCATACTGTTTTCCATAGTGGTTGTACCAGTCTGCAATCCCACCAACAGTGCACTAGGGTCCCCTTTTCTCCACAGTCTCTCCAACACTTGGTTTTTTTTTCTGCTTTGTTTATGATGGCCATTCTGACTGGTGTGAAGTGGCATCTCATTGTGGTTTTAATTGCATCTCTCTGATAGCTGGTGACACTGAGCATCTTTTCATGTGTCTCTGGATCCTCTGTATGTCCTCCTTGGAGAAGTGTCTGTTCAAGTCCTTTGCTCATTTTTTAATTGGGTTGCTTTTCTTCTTAGAGTGGAGTCATGTAAGTTCTTCATATATTTTGGAGATTAAACCCTTGTCTGAAGTATCATTAGCAAATATGTTTTCCCATACACTTGGTTCTCTTTTTATTTTAATGCTGTTTTCTTTAGCCATGCAGAAGCTTTTTATTTTGATGAGATTCCATTTGTTTATTCTTTCTTTTATGTCCCTTGCTCTAGGGAACATATCAGTGAAAATGTTGCTGCGTGAAATATCTGAGATTTTCCTGCCTATGTTTTCCTCTAGGACTTTAATGGTGTCATGGCTTATATTTAAATCTTTTCTCCACTTTGAATTTATTCCTGTGTATGGTGTAAGCTGGTGCTCGAGTTTCATTTTTTGCATGTAGCTGTCCCGTTCTCCCAACACCTTTGTGGAAGAGGCTATTTTTATTCCATTTTATGTTGCTGCCCTCTTTGTTGAATATTAATTGACTGTAGAGACTTGGGTTTATTTCTAGGTTCTCTGTTCTGTTCCACTGGTCCATATGTCTGTTTTTATGCCAGTACAGGCTGTTTTGATTACAGTGGCCTTGTAGTACAGTCTGGTATCAGATATTGTGATCTCTCCTACTATCTTGCTTTATTTTTTATTTTATTTTTATATATGGCATAAGATAGGATTCTATTTTCTTCTAGACTAACAACGATTTGTGTCAATCCTGTTTGTTATAGTGTATAATTCATTATTTTCTGATTAAAATATAATATTCATCACACATTAAAATCTTACGTGTTCTGAGATCCATTTCAGGTTTTCTACTGTATTCCAGTGATTGATTTATCTAGCCATCTGCCTGGACCATAATAATTTGAATACCACGGCTTTTTAGTATATTCTGGTACCTAGTAAGTTGTCCCTTAGTAGTCTTTATTATCAACTCATTCAACTCTATTGTCTACTACATTCCAGACGCAGTCGCAGGTGCTAAGGATGCAACAGTGTGCAAAATCCCTTCCCTCATGGAGTTTACACACAGTGGTTTTTGCGGGGGGGTAGGAAGGAGCAGTGGAGAAATTCATTTCTCAGCTATTAGTGGAACTTAACTTTCTGTTATAAACTTTCAGATCATTTTATCAAATTGAAAAAAATGTTGGGATTGGAACTGGAATGGCATCAAATGTATTCATCAATACTAAGACTTCCAATCCTAGGACATGGTATGTCTCACTTGTTCAAATCTAGTAAGACATTCATTTTCTCCATGTTTCATGACCTTCTTTTCAATTTATTCTTTAGTATTTTTACATTTTTCACTATTATGTATTTCCTGCTTTTCATTTCTAAGGGCCTATTGCTATTATAGGGTGGGAAGGTGATTTTATTTTCAACCCAGCCACTTACCAAATTCTTATTCATTTTAATAGGTTTTACCAGGAGCCCCTTGGATTTGGAAGGTATACAATCATATAATTAGGAACAGCGAAACAGTTTAACTTTGTCTTTTCCAATATTTATTCCAGTTATTTCATTTTTCTTATCTTACTGAATCACTAGAAACTCTTAAAAATGTTAAATAATAATTCCCACAAGAATATAAGGCCCACACGTCACAACTTTTTGTCCTTTTTGTCACAACTCTTTATTCCTCAGAACATAGAACGGTATGCTGGCCCAATATAAGTGGTGACAATATATTTGTTAAATGAATGTGCATAATGATAGCAAGTCTGTTTGATTCTGGTTATCACCATATTCTACCATGTATAATGGGTACCCACGTTTTTGGCTCCAACTTTCAGGAAAAAAATAATTTGTTCTGATTTTTTAATTAAATTTTTATTAATTTATATTAGATACTTGTTTGTATTATAAAGGAATTTTAATTATTTATTTTTGAACATATTATGGTACAAAAAATGTTATGTAACAAATAATTACCAAACACAAGAAGAGATAAAAGATATTTCAGGTACTATCCATGTACAATGAGCATCCTTATTTTTCCCTCAAAAATTTGGGCAGAAAAGTAGACTTTATATATGGCAAAATACGGTAACTGTAATTTTATTGTGTTATGCTATTTAGGATGACACTCACTGTTGATTTTGGTAAGTAGTCTATTATACTAAAAGTAGTTTCTTTCCATTCATTTTGTTCTTTTGTTTAATTGATTATACTATTACAGTTGTCCCAATTTTCCCCCTTTCATTTTGTTCTTACTTTTTAAATACTTTTTACTACTAGTGCCTATACATTTTATTAAATGCTTTTTCAGCAACTACTGAGGTGACAATATGATTTTCTATCTTTAATTTGAGGGATCGTACTGATAGGTTTTCACTTCTGTGTTCTTGGAATAAATCCTACCTGGACATCCTTGAGGCCTCAAATACACCGATGGGTTCTATCTGCCAATATTTTATATAGAACTGTTGCCTCTACAGCCAACATTAAACTGGTTTCCATACTTGTTTTGTACTCTACTGAGTTTTGTAGTTAAATGTATGGTTTTTTTTTTTTACAAATGAATTAGTACCGTTTCATAATCTTCTGGAACAGTTGAAGTAATGATACAATTATTCGTTTTTTAAAGGTTAGATGAAACTTGGCTATAACTCCCACGACCTGATCCCACTGCCTTTTTAAATAGTAGATTTTTATTCACTTTTACAATCTATACAAATTTTCCACTTCTTCCTGAATCAAATTTGGACACTTACATTGGGCAAAGAAATAATCCATGTCATCTGGTTCTTCAAATTCTTTGCTATAGAGTTGAAAGCAGTTAACTTTGCTATCTTCTTTGAATCACTCCTACATCTCTGATTATGTCCTTTTCCTCATTTCTACTCGTGTAAATTTTTTATTCTTTCTGAATTGTCTAATCAGACACATACATCTTACTCTCCTTTATTCTTTCAAAGAAACAGCCATATTTTTGGCCATCTGCCTTTTTTAAATACATTTTATTGATTATGCTATTACAGTTGTCCCATTTTATTTCTCCCCTTTATTTCCCCTCTGCCCTGCACTCCTCCTCCCACCAGCATTCCTCAACCCCTTAGTTCATGTCCATGGGTTGTACATATAAGTTTTTTGGTTTCTCCATTTTCTATACTATTCTTAACCTACCCCTGTTTATTTTGTACCTACTATTTATGCTTCTTATTCCCTGGACCCTTTCCCCCATTCTCCTCCCCCCCACACTGATAACCCTCCATGTGATCTCCATTTCTGTGATTCTGTTCCTGTTCTAGCTGTTTGCTTAGTTTGCTTTGGGGGTTATTTTTTCTTTTAGGTTCAATTGCTGATACTTGTGAGTTTGTTGTCATTTTACTGTTTATAGTTTTGATCATCTTTTTCTTAGATAAGCCCCTTTAACATTTCATATAAGGGTTTGGCGATGATGAACTGCTTTAACTTGACCTTATCTGGGAAGCACTTTATCTACCCTTCCATTCTAAATGACAGCTTTGCTGGATAGAGTCATCTTGGATGTAGGTCTCTGCCTTTCTGGACTGAATTATTTCTTTCCAGCCCTTCTTGCCTGTAAGGTTTCTTATGAGAAATCAGCTGATAGCCTAATGGGCACTCCTTTATAGGTCACTGTCTTCTTTTCTCTTGCTGCTTTTAAGATTCTCTCCTTATCTTTAATCTTGGATAATGTAATTATGATGTACCTTGATATGTGCTCCCCAGGGTCCAACTTCTCTGGGACTCTCTGGGCTTCCTGGACTTCCTGGAAGTCTATTTCCTCTGCCAGATTGAGGAAGTTTTCTTTCATTCTTTTTTCAAATAACTTTTCCATTTTTTACACTTCTCGTCTGACACTCCTATGATTCAGATATTGGAATGTTTAAAGTTTTCCCAGAGCATCCTAAGCCTCTCCTCATTTGAGTTCTTGTTTCTTCATTCTGTTTTGGGTGAATGTTTATTTCTTCCTTCTGGTCCAAATTGTTGGTTTGAGTCCCAGTTTCCTTCCCATTACTGTTGGTTCCCTGTACATTTTCCTTTATTTCACTTTTCATAGCCTTCACTTTTTCCCCTATTTTGCCACCATACTCAACCATTTGTGTGGGCATACTGATTACCAGTGTTTCAACTCTGCATCTGATAGGTTGGCTATCTCTTCATCATTTAGTTCTATTTTTGGAGCTTTGATCTATTCTTTTATTTGGGTCATTTTTTTTGTCTCAGCATGCCTATTATGTATTAAGGGGTGGAGACTTAGGTATTTGCCAAGGTGGGCAACCCCCGTTACTGCTTTGTGGTGCTGTATGTGGGAGAAGTGTCCCAAAGGGAACATGCTACTTGCTCAGCTCTCTGCCAGCTTTCAGTCACTTCCCCCGCTATGCATAAGCAATTTGGGCCCTTCTGGTGCTGATTCCTGGGTGGGTGAGTTTGTGTATGTTCTAGGACCCCATGGGTCTCTCCAATTAATTCTCCTGTGAGGCTGGGAGTATCTCCCACCACCGCAACCCCCAATGGTTTTTATAGTCAGCGGTTTTGAGGCTTTATTTTCCTATGCTGGAAACGTGGGTTGTGCAATCCACTTTGTTCCCCAGTTGTTTCTCCTGGTTTATCTGCACACAAATGTGGGACCACCCAGTCCACCAGACACCCCCTCGCCTGCCTAGTCCTCCAACCATTTCCTTGCTGCATGTCTTCTCCATGCCGGCTTCCCGTCTCTGCCCCTCCTACCAATCTGAATGATTGTTTCTTCTTTAACTCCTTGGTTGTCGGACTTCATACAGTTCCATATTCTGGCAGTTCTGTTATTTTTTGTTTTTAAATTTGTTGTTGACCTTTTGGTTGTTCAAGAATGCAAAGTGTATCTACCTATGCCTCCATCTTGGCTGGAAGTCAGAACCAGCTATTATTTGTATTTATCTTTTCTATATTTTTTTGTTTCATTAACTTCAGCTTTTGTCTTTACTCTCTCTTTCTAATGTATCTTAGCTTGTTTTGTCACCTTTTTCTCATTTCAAAATGAGTGTACTTTGTCTTTATTCTTAAATAATGAAAATATCAAAAGACTGCAAAATTTCTACTAACTACAGCTTTTAACTCATCCCATAGCTTTTGGAATAAATTGTGCTCTGTTTGGTGACTTCTAGATAACCTGTAAATTGACTTTTGTTTCTGCTTTTGATACAAAAGTTATAACGAATATTTTTAAATTTCCAAATAATAAAGTTTCTCTTTTATTACCTTCTGTTATTTATTTTTAATATTACTGGATTCTGATCAGAAAACCAAATCTGTAAAAAATCTCTTTTCCTTTAAATTTCTTAAGGTCTTCTTGGTGTTCCAATATATGATCCAGTTTTGTAAAAAATCCATAAAAGAATATTCTGTATTCAAGGGATGTAGGTTTCTAACATAACAGTAAATCTGTTTTCTTCTGACAGGGAAATGGCAGCTTGGCTATGATTGTGAGTTTCAGGCTGTTGGATGTTTGTCTCCACAGTCTTCAGAATTTACTCCATCATCTCTAGCTTCTTGGGTCACACATGAGAAATCTACTGCAAGTCTAATATTTCTTAATGTTAGGTAGCTTGTTCTCTCCGCCTGGAAGCTTCTAAGATTTTGCTTTTAAGTCTTAAGAGTTTAAGATCATTTCTAATATATACAGAGATGCATTTTTTCATAAATCTTGCCTGGAATTTGGTAAACCATTTGAATTTATAGACTGGTCTTAATGTTTAAGCTCAGAAAAACTTTATGTTACTTTAATTATTGCCTTTCCTCCATCTGTTTCTTTTTCTCCTGTGGCTCTCCTGTTATTCACATATTTCCTAGATCTATCTTCTCAGACTCTATCCCTTTATAATTTTGTTCTGTGCTTTCGGCTTCTTCCACTTGACTGACAAAGCTACTAATTCAAGTCTCGAGAATGTTCACCACCTCCTTCAATTTATTTACTAAAACATTTGACTGGAAAATCATGGATGTCATCTCTAGGAAGTCTTTTCATGCTGTATTTAAATCCCCTTATGTGTTCTTACTAGTTTTCGTCAGGTTGTCATCTGTCTCCAGCTGCCCCTCTGTCTGTTCTATCTGTTCTCATGGACTATCCTCTCTTTGGCTGTAGTGCCATTATATCTTTTTGTTATATTACTGGGGTTCAGGTATTAGAGGGCCCACATGACTGCAGTTCTATGTGTGGTGGGAGCACAACAGTCTCTACTCCTATGATCTAACAGTACAACAGCAGGCAGGCACCAGGGCCCTGCCAAGGCACCAGGAGGGAAGACATTCTGCTCGAGTCTCTCCAGCACTCTCCCAGCCTCTGAGACAGGGAAGGCTCAGCCCAAGTGTTCATATTCTCACTGGTCTATAACAGGACATGGATACACATACACAAGCACGCACTCATTCAGATACAAAAGGGAGGAGTGATTTTTAATTTTCCTCCCAGGAGTCCTCCAACCTCTAGGTCAAGCTCTTTATAGTATCTAATGCATTCTGATCCTTCCCCAGGACTCATCAGATACCAATGTTCAGTGCCATAAACTTGATACAGAAGAGTAAAAGAACCCATTTACTTTTCCTTTGGCTATCTTTCCTAAATATTTTTCAAGTCCTATATTTTAATTCACAGAGTTGTATTAGCACATACAACTTTTATCAAAAAGCCATTATATAAAAATTCTTCATACGTTTCTATTTCAAGATGTGTGTATATGTACACACACACACACACACACACACACACACACACACACACAGAGTAAGGCTCAGACTGTTTTGGGTCTCTCTGCTTGAGTCTTAGGCTGTTTTGGTTCTCCTTCACCACCTTTTGTGATATAACTCTTTTATTTCCATTTTAAATTTATTAGCAGACCATTTTACCTAGATATCCTTTGCCCTTCCCACACCACATACAGTAGACTGTTTGTAAATATGGCTGCAATAACTCCCCACAGTCCTATACGGCCTTTGAAATATGACTTTCCATCCATCCCTTCAATAGGTGGAGGAATCTGCTTTCCCAGCCCTTAAATCAAGGCTGGCCTTGTGACGTAATTTGACTAATAAAATAAAATTGAAGTGACTTTCCGGCAGTTCTGAACCCTCACTGCAGGGAATCTTACAGCTTGTGCTCCTGCTCTCTGGAACCTGTGTGAAGAAGCCCAGGCCTCCCTGAAGATGAGAAAGGGAAGAGACAGAGGCAGAGAGAAAGAGAAAAAGGGAGGATGGAGGGAGGGAAGGAGGGAGAAGCGCTACAAACACCAGCACCAACACCATGCGAGTGAGACCATCACAGACCAACCAGCCTTGCTTGAATCACCAAGTGACTTCAGCCATTTCAATGAATGACCTGAAGACAGACTAACCGAAGAATCACCCCTACTCAGCCCAGAAGAAAATGCTGATCCACAGAATCATGAGCAAATAAAATTGCTGTTGTTTTAAGCCACTACATTTTGATGGTGGTTTGTTTTGGGACAATAGATAAACAATGTATCAGGTTAAACTACCCCTTTCCAAACTAATCTAAAGTTCATCTCTGTCTAAATAAATTATTTTCTTCATTTATCAATGGCTATCATTCCTACCCAGAAGACTTTATGTACTGTGAAGCTGCCTAACCTTGCAGTTCTTGTGATTTTTGTTTGTGTTAGAATATTCTTCTGTATATAATTTCTATCATTTCTATTATGGTAATGTCTGCTAATTAAGAGAGTTTCTCTAAGGTGTTCAAAATTTTTAGGAATACTTCTGGTCAAGATGGAGTTGTAGGTAAACACAGCTTGTCTCCTCACACAACCACAGCAGAAATCACAACTCAACTACAAAACAACTATCCCTCAGAACCATCAGAAAATCAAGCTGTATGCAAGTCCGACAACCAGGATACTAAAGAAATCGCATTCATCCAAATGGGTAGGAGCGGTGCAGACAGAGACAGGGACATGTTGAATGGGCAGTCCCACACCTATCTGTAGTCAATAAAAATCAGGAGGGAAACCTCAGCAGTGAGAGATCCCACCCCCACCCCAGGCCACCCAGCACAGGGTTCCAGTGCCAGGAAGATAGGTCCCCATAAATTTTGGCTGTGGAAACCAGTGGGGGTAGAGATGGCAGAAAAAACTGTAGGATTCTCAGGTGTGGCCTCATAAAGGGCCTGCAACAGATTTAGGACTTATGCAGACTCATTCCTTCTGAGCTCCAGCACTGGGGCAGCAACTGGAAGGGCACCAGTGGCATATGGGGAGAAACTGAAGTGTCTGGCATCAGGGGGAATGCTAGGGACAGCTTTCTCCCAGACAAAACTCCAGAGGCCAGGCAGCAGCAACAGTTCCCTTTCTGAGCCCTCCCCCACACAGAGCTACAAAGCCCAACACCATATTTAGACTCCATCTGGTTCACCTGGATTGCCCTGCCAAGACAATTACCAAAGGCTCCACCCTAAGCAACTTACCAATGCGTTTTTCTACAATAGGCTACGCTATTAAGATAAGGAGTCAAGGCTGCTTTACCTAATACATAGAAATGAACCCAGCCCTTGCTGGTTCAGTGGATTGAGCACAGGCTGCGAACCAAAGTGTCACAGGTTCGATTCCCAGTCAGGGTACATGCCTGGGTTGCAGGCCATGACCCCCAGCAACCGCACATTAATGTTTCTCTCTCTCTCTCTCTTTCTCCCTTCCCTCTCTAAAAAATAAATAAATAAAATCTTTAAAAATTGTTAAAAAAAAAAAAAGAAATGAACCCAGGGAGGCTACCAAAATGAGGAGACAAATATGGTCCAAATGAGAGAATAGAACAAAAAGAACTAAACAAAATGAAGATAAGCAATCTGTCAGATGCAGAATTCTAAACACTGGTTATTAGGACTCTCAAGGAACTCACTGGGTACTTCAACAGCATAAAAAAGACAAAGGGAGAAATGAAGGTTATACTATGTGAAGTAAAGAAAAATTTACAGGGAATCAACCGTGACGGGAAGGAAGCCAAGAATCAAATCAATAATTTGCAAGGAAGAGAAAAACATTCAATCAGAACAGCAAGAAGAAAAAATAATCCAAAAGAACAAGGACAGGCTAAGGAGCCTCTGGGACAACTTCAAGAGGTCCAACATTCAAATCATAGGGGTGCCAGAAGGAGAAGAAAAAGAACAAGAAATTGAAAATTTACTTGAAAAAATAATAAAGGAAAACTTCCATAATTTAGTAAAGGAAATAGACATATAAGTCCAGGAAGCAGAGTGGTCCAAACAAGATGGATGTAAGAGGACCATGCCAAGACACATCATATTAAATTGGCAAAGGTTAAAGATAGAGAAAGAATCTTAAAAGCAGCGAGAGAAAAGCAGATAGTTACCTACAGGGGAGTTACCATAAGACTGTCAGCTGATTTCTCAAAGGAAACTTTGCAGACTAGAAGTGATTAGGAAGATATATTCAAAGTGATGAAAAGCAAGGACCTACATACAGCCTAGATTACTCTATCCAGCAAAGCTATCATTTAGAATTGAAGGGCAGATAATGTGTTTCCCAAAGAAGGTAAAGCTAAAGGAATTCACCATCACCAAGCCATTATTATATGAAATGTTAAAGGGACTTATTTAGGCATAAGAAGAAGATCAAAACTATGAACATTAAAATGGCAATAAATTCACAACTATCAACAATTATATCTAAAAGCAAACTAATCAAACAAGCTTGGAAGCAGAATCATGGATATGGAGATCATTTGGAGGGTTATCAGTTGGGAGGAATGGGGGGAAAGGTGCAGGGATTAAGAAGTACAAATTGGTAGGTACAGAATAGGTGGGGATGTTAAGAGTAGTGTAGGAAATGGAATAGCCAAAGAATTTGTACACATGACACATGGACATGAACTAAGGGGAGGACTGCCAGAGGTAGTGGGGGTTACTACGTAGAGGGGGGCAAAGAGGAAAATTGAAACAACTGCAATAACATAATCAATAAAATATATATTTTTAAAGATTTTATTTATTTATTTTTAGAGAGAAGGAGAAAGAGAGGGAGAGAAAAGGTTGCCTCTCATGTGCCCTGCTCTGGGGAACCTGTCCTACAAGACAGGCATGTGCCCTGATTGGGAATCCAACCAGCAACCCTTTGCTTCACAGTCCAGTGCTCAATCCTTTGAGCCACACCAGCCAGAGCAATAAAATATATTTTTTAAAAATTATTTTAGAAACACTGCATACCTTCACAATAGTGAAGGGCAATATAATTCTATATAATTCCAATTTTATAAATGTGTAAATGCCCACAGAAGGTAAGCATTTTTTTCCAAGATTACATAAGAACTCAGGACAAAGGGAGGTCAAGAACTAAACTGCCACTGTAATCCTGTTTTTTGCCTGTCCAGGGCTCTATCCTGTGTACACTACTGTCAATATAACTTAATTTCAGATGTGTCAGGGTAAGTTTAGTTCCTTCAAAGTGTGTCTCACACAGGTTTCATTGAGCCTGAGTAGTGCTCACAGAGTCCATCAACCATTTCACTTTGGCATTAAAAGGACAGGTTATATTTCCCCCTTATGAAACAGCAACAGCTGCCAAGTTTCAATTCCCATTACCTGGATTTTCTTCCCATTCTGGAAAATAAAAATTATTAACATAGCTCTCTACATGATGGGACAATATATATTAAAGTGCTCTCTAAGAAAAAATGGATACAAATTAAGGAATTGTCATTTTCATTCTCTGTGGTTACTGTTTTAGAGATAGTGCTAAAGGTTTGCTTCTATCTTTAATTTTTTTTGTGCAAAATGGAACAACACTCTCCAAACATTTTTATTTCTTGATCATCAGTTTTTACGGTGTCCTAAATTCTTTGACTAATAACTCTCCTAAAATGTATGAGAGGATCTGGCATCTCTACCATCATTCTTCTTTGTGAATAATCAAGGCAGGACATTGGTTTTTAAGCTCAGCTATTGATAAATGACACACACTTGCCATATCTCTAATGCCAAGTCTCTCGTTCACAAAATCCTCTGCTCCAAATCTTAGTCTTTATGACAGTTGAGTCTCAAATTGAGCTTAAACCATACATGTGGCATATCCCCTCAAGAAAGTCATTTTTCCATCCAAAGATTTGTAAGTTGGCTTCCAGTGAGAGTGTGAAAAACTTACATTACTGTTAATAATTACTAGTCACCAATAATATGCTGGTCTTAGTCCCAATTACCATAGCTCTCCCTTAGAGAGCATTAACAATATTTGAAATTTTGTATAGTGTGATAATCTCAGAATTGAGGTTTTTGCTATGGCTTTTCATTAAAAACAATCCTTCTTAGTGTAAAAAAAGGCCTCTAATTAAAAAAAAGCTAAAATAATAGGTTCAACAGCTGCCAAGCACTCATTTTTAAAGTATTAACAGCTGACTCTAAATGAATTTAACCTGTAACACCAATAACCCTTAATGGTTGCTTGGCAGTGCATTGAGTGCCTACAAGAAAACTTCTCTCAAAGATTAAATCTCTTAAATTACCACTCCTCCAAGACCAAGCAATTTCATTTGGTGGGGAATCATAATTGTTAATTAGAATACAGTCAAGTTATTGATCTAGAATTCTGGGCTACTGAATTTGGATGAGGCCACTATTATATGAGTATATGGAGGAAGGAGTTATCATGCATCTTTTGACAGGAGTTTTCATTTCAAACCAATGAATATCCAGCAAGGAAGGAGAAGCAGGTACTCCTCACCCTATGTATAGTTATCCACATCTGCAACCCAGGACCCTGGATGTGTAGGCAGGAGCCTGGCTATCACTTGCAGGAAGTCTGAAATGGAAGCACATAGAAGCTGGAATCAGGAGACCCAGAGCTGGGGCCTGGCTCTGACATGACGATTATGTGTCCTGGATTAAAAAATAACACCTGCTTCACAAGACTGTTGCAACAATTTGATGAAATCATACAGGGGTGTGTGTGTGTGTATGTGTGTGCGTGTGTGTACCTATACATATACATATTGCATAAATAAGCACTATATGGATGCTATTAGAAATTTAGAAAAAATATACCCATTGATTTTTTAAAAGTACATCAGCATTCTAAACTGGTAGTAACTATTATAATATGCATTGAGCACAGTATCAAAAGGTACAGATTTTTTGGTCCATAGAGAGAGCCCAGACCAAATTAAGCATAATCTACCAATTTTGCAAAACATCATAATCTCTACTACCTGATGAATTAAAATGGAAATTTTATTATTTTTTCTTGCTAATTGTACCTCTATGGAGCACTAACAGCTAATGTACAAGGAGAGGACCCCCCAAAAACTGAAATTTATGTATAAAAGTTGTATATTTATTCTTTCATGTTTAAACCTCAGTCACCTTCAAAGTACTTTCCATTTGATGCAATACACCTATTGAGATGTTTTATCCACTGCTCAAAACAGTTTTGAGCTTGTAGATTTTGGTACTTTTAGTAGCTTCTGCTGAATTTTGTTTCACCTCTTCCACATGGACAAAATGTTTCCCTTTGAGGACTTTTTTCATAGGGCGAAACAAACAACAAAAATGTTGCTCAGGGCAACATTGGGTGACTAGGGAAGGTGGGTCATAGAGGTCATAGTTTTTGGTCCAAACTGCTGAACACTCAGCACAAGTGTGGGCGAGCGCATTCACAAATTACCTATCATGAAATGGGGAAATATATTGAAAGAGTCTTCAAAAAAAATCACAGAAGCCAAATGCAGCCTTTCACAATGCCAGTTGGTACACTGATACAGATGGGTTCCTAGAACACTCACTGGCTGGCTGGCTGGCTGGCTGGCTGGCTGGCTGGTTGGTTGGTTGGTTGGTTGGTTGGTTTTGGTGGGGTACCACTGCATATAAGTCTTGTAAGTTTATATTGTTTGCCTGGTATCTTATTCTTTACTTGGAAGGAGATCAAGGGTTAATAGAAATACAGGCTGCAAATTACATCATTAAAAGTGACGGAGTCCTTTCTCCATAGACAAATCTCTTTCCTACTAATTTCTTCCTCCATAATTTCCCTTGGCCAAAGCTTAATAAAACTGTAACCGTATCAAAAAAGAATAAAATTTCTAAAGAAACTGACACAGGTGCTTTGCACTTTTTCTACAATTTCAAAATTAGGTGGAAGTAGGTTAATTATTTTGAGGCCAATTTCACTAAATAAAACTAAGAGTACACACACACACTCACACACTCAAATGTCCCCTCTTCTTCCAAACCAATATAACCACTTTTTGGTTGGGAGGAGGTCAAAAAGTACATGATATACCCCAAAATCCATGACTAAAATCACAAACCTTCAATATATTTTTATCAGTATATTACTAATTGATAGGAAAGTCATGTTCGGCTTCTACAGAAATTCACTTAAAAGAGCAACAGTCGGATTTTAATTCTTGATAGACTCCTGATGTAACCCTCTTTTGATCTCTTTCATTTAATTATTCAAAAAGTATTTACTTAAGGCCTTTGCTGGTATGTGTCAGGCTATGAGCTAGATGCTGGGGATACAAAGGTAAATCAGATGAGATTTCTAATAGCAGAAGCTGAGTATGAAGGTAAAAGAATCCTTTCCTGCCCTCACCCAATTTCTCCTCCCAGGGCTTTCTCCACAATGGCAACACCCTTCCTCCTGAAACCCTCTCTTCTCATCACTTCCGTGCTGTCACACTTTTCCAGGTCTCTTCCTGACCACTCTTTCTCAGTGTTCACTGCCAGCTCCTCTTCCATCAAATCTCTAAATGTTGGGGCGCTCTAGCCCTTGGTCTGGAGCCACTGCTCCTTCTCTGTTGGCACTCTTTCCCATGGATTCTCTCATTTACTCCAACAGCTTTAAATACCACCTGACAACTCCCCCAGCTCTGTGTGTGCAGCTCACGCCTCTCCTCTGCACTCCAGACTGCCTAAAGTCTAAGACATGTCTTAATTCTCACCTCTAACCTCACCCAACATGGTTTCCCCGTCATGACAAAGGCACCACCATTCTCTCAGTTTTTCAGGTCAAAACCTAGGAGTCATCCACACTGTGTCTCACTCCTCATACCTGATCCACTGGCAATTCTAGTCATTTCTGCCTCCAAAATGTATCTCCAGTCTTCCAACGTCTGGCCTTCGACCTTGTCCATTGCAAAACTGCCTCCTAACCTATCTTACTGCTTCTAATCTTGCCCCACTACCAAATATTTTGTTTCCCACAGCCAAAAATGGCTTCTAAACACAAAAATGAGAATACATCATTGTTCAATAGTTCTCCATTACATAGAGATTAAAATTCAAACTCCATACAGCAAGGTACTGTACAATCTGGCCCCTTCCACCCTTCTACTACCATCTTGAACCACTGTCCATGTCACCTTCCCATCACAGAGGCCTTTACTAAGTTCCATAAACAGTCCAAACTCCTTCCTGCTTTAGGTTATTTGCTCAATATGAAATATCCTTACAGAGCACATTCCTTCTCATAGATCTCAATTTCAATATAAAATCCTCAAGCAGGTTCTCCCCAGTTACTTTACTTTTAAAATCCCTTAACATTTATTTTCAATTACAGCACCTTTCTACTTTCTTCAACCAACTTCCACTAGCAGTGTTTAACTAATTAGTTTGTTCTCAATTTCTATTATTACTAGAATATACATTATAAGAATACAAGAGACATTGCCCTGGCCAGGTGGCTAACTGGTCAGAGCATAATTCTGTACACCAAAAGGCATGAGTTCAATTCCCTGTCAGTGCATGTACATGGGTTTTGGGTTTGATCCCCGGTCAGGATGCATTGGGGAGACAACCTCTCTCACATCAATGCTTCTCTCTCTCCCTCTCTCTCTCTATCTTTCCCCTACTCCTTCTTCTCTCTTTAAAATCAATAAACATATCCTGAGGTGAGGATTAAAAATAAAAAAGAATACAAGAGCCCTTGACATTTTGTTTACCCTGGTAGCACAAGCACTTATCATAAGCAAGCACAGAGTAAATACTCATTAATTACTTTCTCTATAAATAAATACACTGAACCATCTCCAAGAGTCCGCCTATCTCCACTAACCTGTGATGGCGTGGTGTATCCTTCTTAGTGTGTGAAAATCAGTACTTTGTCTTGATAAATATTCTTGAATACTATACATTTTTAATCTAGGTTTTTTAATTATAAATATAATACTCCATAACTTCCATAAAAAATATTGATTCTGATCAGCCAAACTTCCCAAGAAATCTTTAACCATAAAATAAAGTCTGTAAAAAGATACATAGGGGATTCTGGCCAAGATGGAGGCATAGGCAGAAATGCTTTGCTTCCTCACACAACCAAAAGAAGGAAAACAACCAATTTAAAAACAATAAACAACCAGAACTGCCAGGAAATCAAATTTCATGGAACTCCAACAACCAAGGAATTAAATAAGCATTCATCCAGACTGGTAGGAGGGGCAGAGCAGATGCACAACAAGGCAGCTACTGGAGGACCAGGCAGGCAACACAAGGCTGGCTGACCAAGAGACTAAAGACTCAAAACCTCTACCTATAAAATGCTGTGGGGGTTGCAAAGGTGGGAGAAACTCCCAGTGTCACAGGAGAGTTTGTGGGAAAGTGGGGCAAGAGCAGAGCAAGCCAGAGGCATTATTCCCTCTCTGACACCTCCCCCACAGACTGAGCTACAAGGCAGCAAAGAGGGTTGCTCCACCCTGGTGAATACCTAAGGCTCCGCCCCTTATAACTTAACAGGTGTGCTGAGAGGAAGAAAGATGGCCCAAATGAAAGAACAGAACAAAACTCCAGAAAAAGAACTAAGCAACAAGGAGATAGAGAACCTATCTGATGCAGGGTTCAAAACACTGGTAATCAGGATGCTCACAGAATTGATTGAGATCAGTCACAAAAATGAAGGAAGCAATGAAGGCTGTGCAAAGTGAAATAAAGGAAAATGTACAGGGAACCAACAGAGAAGAGAAGGAAACTGGGACTCAAAACAACGAATTGGAACAAAAGGAAGAAATAAGTATCCAACCAGAACAGAATGAAGAAACAAGAATTCAAAAAAATAAGGAGGGGCTTAGAAACCCCAGAAAAACTTTAAATGCTCCAATATCCAAATCATAGGGGTGCCAGGAAGAGAAGAGGAACAGCAAGAGATTGAAAACTTATTTGAAAACATAATGAAGGATAACTTCCCCAATCGGGCAAAGGAAAGAGACTTCCAGGAAGTCCAGGAAGCCCAGATAGTCCCAAAGAAATTGCACCCAAGGAGGAACACACCAAGGCACATCATAAGTAACCCAAGATCAAAGATAAGAAGAAAATCTTAAAAGCAGCAAGAGGAAAGGAGACAGTTACCTACAAAGGAGTTCCCATAAGACTATCAGCTGATTTCTCAAAAGAAACTTTGCAGGCAAGAAGGACCTGGAAAGAAATATTCAAAGCCATGCAAGGTGGACCTACATCCAAGATGACTCTACCCAGCAAAGCTTCCATTTAGAATGAAAGAGCAGATGGAGAGCTTCCCAGGTAAGGTAAAGTTAAAGGAGTTCACCATTACCAAACCCTTATTTATGAAATGTTAAAGGGACTTATCTAAGAAATAGAAGATCAAAACTATGAACAGTAAAATGACCAAAAACTCATAACTATAAACAACTGAACCTAAAAAACAAAAACTAAGCAAACTACTAGAACAGGAACAGAATCATAGAAATGGAGATCACATGGAGAGTTATCAATAGGGATGAGGATGGGGAGAACGAGGGTGGGAAAGGTAAAGGGAATAAGAAGTATAAGTGGTAGGTACAGAATATACAGTGGGAGGTTAAGAATAGTATAGGAAATGTAAAGGCCAAAGAACTAATATGTATGATCCATGGACATGAACTAAGGTAGGGAGAATGCTGTTGGAAGGTGGAGGGTACAGGGTGGATAAGAGATAAAGGGAAGAAAAAAGTTGGGACAAGTGTAATAGCATAATCATAGTAAAATATACTTAAAAAAGATACATAATTCATAGCATCTAGGAAGTTCTCAATATATGTTGAACAAATGAATAAATTCCTTTCTTTATCTTCATCATTGAGAATTCCCAATATTCATAAATATTTGTCCACATCAACTACAGGTTTAGGCTCATCAAACATATCCATTAATAAAATTCATAGACTACAATCCCTATAGGATTGTTTCTCTGTAAATGTCCAGATATCAAGTTGAGGGTATATTTTTGTATGTAAGGCTTTTATATTTTCTCTGAATGTTCCCTTACATTGAGAAAAACAGTCACCATTACTATATTTGAATACTCACAGCCTCCTCAAAATTATAACTACAGTAAGAGCTAGAAAGATGTTATTTTTATATGTCCTGACTGGTATGGCTCAGTTGGTTGAGCATGATCCCACAAAGTGAAAGGTCACTGGTTCAATTCCTGGTCAGGGCACATGCATGGATTGTATAGGCTTGGTCCCTGGTTGGAGCACATGCAAGAGGAAACCAATCAATTTTTTTCTCTTTCACATAGATATTTCTCTCCCTCACTTTCTCCCTCCTTTCCTCTCTCTCTAAAAATAAATAAGTAAAATCTTTTTTAAAAGAATACTATTCTAAAATTTTAGAAAAGTCACAAAAATATTTTTTCTTTTCATCGCTCCCAAAAGTGTTTTGCTGATCTCCCATAATTCTAAAGAATATATCTGTTCTCCCGCATTAATAAAAATGGCTATAACACTGCTGAAATGGAGTATATTTATACTTACTGAAGTCCAACTGTACTCTAACTCAGCAAAATGCTACCAATCCAATTAATGAAATACTTCAATTAACAACAGGCAAAAAGGAAAAAAAATCACTTTCTAAATTCTACCACATTTACTATATGCCCTAATCCAAGCTTGACAAGGAGAAACAGAAATATAGATACATGTTATTGAGTTTATTTGCCCTGAATGACTTTTCTCAATAGGCATTTCAGACTCATCTTAATGTGTCTCTTTGCAACACAGCCACATAATGTGACACTATTGATTGACATATTCAACCGTGAAGATTAGGAGAACAAAGCTGCAATATATTTTTAATGAGATAAAAATGGTATCTGTGTAAGAAAAGCAGCACACTGTTAGGAAAGATAATTTTATATTTATTACATATTAAGGGTAAGTGATTTTGTTCTGTGACAGACATACTAAACACTCTCATGTTCTAGAGGCAAACCCAGAAGACCACTGTTTCCTTTCTTATCAGCCCAGAAAATGTGGGTTTAGGAAGCTTTTAAGTTATTTTTAAAAATTCCTCCTCATTTTATGGTTGAGAAAAAAAAGCTCAACTGCCAATATCCCTGAAGATGGTCAGAATTAGTCTGGAAAATCTGCCTGGGAGCAAAGGGAACTTGTAATGGGACAAGATATATTAAACAGACAAAGAATGCCACAGAACAGTCTAAAGCAAAGGAGAGCCAGCAGGTACTGGGCCAAAGCAGGGACAGGGTGCAGCAAGACGGTAAAAATAGAAGACCTCTTTTCAAAGGCTTTAAACAGGACTTCAAAATCTTTTCTCAGCCAGTAACCAGGTGCTCATTGAGTGACATGAATACATTTAAAAGGTACTTGAAGATGATGATGTACTCTTTTCTCTTAGATTTTATTTCCAGTCGTTAGAAAAAGTCAAAGTTTAAACATCAAGAGGATTAAAAAAGAAGTCAAAGTCATCTTTAAAGCCAAGAAAAGAAAGGGGTGACAAGGAGGTGTCAAAAGCACCAAGTAGGTCAATGATAGAAACACTTAGAGGATAATAGCCATTCTAACAGGTGTGAGGTGATAGCTCATTGTAGTTTTGATTTGCATTTCCCTAATGGTGAAGCTGAGCATCTTTCCATCTATCTGTTGGACATCTGTATGTCTTCTTGGGGAGAAGTGTCTGTTCAGGCCCTCTGTGCATTTTTTAATTGGATTGTTTGTTTGGTGTTGAGTCGTATGAGTTCTTTATATATTTTGGGTATTAATCCCTTGTTGGAGCTGTTGTTTGCAAATATCATCTCCCATTCAGTTGGTTGCCTCTCTGTTTTGCTGACAGTGTCTTTTGCTGTGAAGAAACTTTTTAGTTTGATACAGTCACATTCATTTATTTTTGCCTTTACTTCCCTTGCCTTTGGGGTCAAATTCATAAAACCTTCTCTAAGACCAAAGTCCCTAAAGTTTAGTACCTATGTTTTCTTCTACTATCAACAAGACAAGTAAAAACAAGTGTTGGAAAGGTTGTAGAGAAAATGGAACCCTCATTCACTGCTGGTGGGAGTGTAAACTGGTACAGCCACTATGGAAAACAGTCTGGCGGTTCCTCAACAAATTAAGAATAAAATTACCATATGACCCAGCAATCCCTCTTCTGGGCATCTATCCCCCAAATTTAAAAACATTTACTCACAAAGATATATGCACCCCTATGTTCCCTGCAACATTGTTCACAGTGGCCAAGACATGGAAACAACCTAAGTGCCCTTCAACAGAGGACTGTATAAAAAAGATGGGGTACATATGTACAATGGAATACTACACGGCCATAAGAAAAGATGAAATACTGCCATTTGTGACAACATGGATGGACCTTGAGACTATCATGCAAGTGAAATAAGTCAGTCAGAAAAAACTAAGAACTATACAACTTCACTCGTGTGGGATATAAAACTAAAACTCATAGTATGGTGGTTACCAGAGGGAATGGGTAGTAGTAAAGGGTAAAGAGGGCCAAATATGGTGAGAAAAGATTATTTTCTTTGGGTGGTAGACACACAATGCAATATACAGATCATGTATCATAGAAATGTACACTTGAAACCTATATGATCTTATTAACCAATGTCACCCCAACAAATTTATTTTAAAAATAAAAAAACACTCAGAGGAGACCACATATAACCACAGATGTGTAAGGGGAAGACAGACTACAATTGGTTTAGGATGAAAGTTCAGCCACATCATAGAGAAAATGCTAACAATGAATTTGAACAGTTAAAATACTAGAGAAAAGAAGCAAGGAGGAACATTAGAATAGTCAACTGATTTAAGTCAAATATGGATGATAAATGAGAGAACATTTTGGTATGTATAATGTTAAGTTTGAGCTCTTCAGATATGCCCATTTTTTTTCCCACCGGCACTAATGAAAACCAAAGGATATTAATCAAATTTCAGGTTGTAGGCTAACAAAATAATATTGCACTATGAATATTTTAATGTCAATTTTGATTAACAACAGAAACCTAGTCATGGCCAAAAGAAGTACATTAAGTACATAGATTTAAAAATATGTAAAATTGTGAGAAAGAATCTAATTTCCAAATTTGAAAAATGTTAATTATTTTTTACCTAATAAAATGAAAACTGTAGCGTCATGGATTTTGGAGCTGCAGACAGAGACCTCTGGTTTATTCTATAACTACAACTGAGACTTCTGCCATGGAGTTAGTGATGCCTCAGCAGTGCCACACAGCTGCAGAGTAACAGGTGACAGACACCAACCATAGGTCTCCCCTGTGTGTCTCCACAGGGCCTATGTGTAGCAAGGCTGAAACCTCAAATATGTTAAAAACCCATAACATCACAATGATACTTTAAAAACAAACATCATCTTTGGGAGATGGTAGGAAACCAACTCATTCTGAAAATGGATAATAAATAAAGGGCAAGACTCAAGCCTTTATCCTGTCTTTCCTTTACAGAAAGTTCCTTAGAGTAACCAAATAATTGAAAAGACAAAAATTCTTCTTTATAGATGCATTTTAATTAATAAAGAAAGAAAGGGAAATAGAATTATATTATTTTGTATCCCCTAGTGAAATAATTGACTAGGTAGGACCTGGCCAATAACGGCCAGCAGATCAAACCTGATCTGGTAAGTAAAGTTTTGCAGGAACGCAGCCATGCCCATTCTTTTACAGACTGCCTGAGGCTGCTGCTGCACTACAATGACAGAGGCCATCTGACCTGCAAAGCTGAAATACATTCACTGTCTGGCCCTCTACTGAAAAAGTTTGCCAACCCCTGATCTAGGCAGTAACTATCAATGGTTGCCAAAAAACATTAAGCAAAAAGCAGATGGGGAAGTTTATAATGGAAGCATCAGGCTGACAATACCTGTGCTTCCTGGTCAAACAACCTGACAAGGAGGGGGACAAGGTGTTGTGTCTCCCTCCTTCCGTGCAACAGGAAGTACATATGCCACCTCTGAAGTCTTCTTGACAAAAAAAAAAAGAAAAATCTGATCAAAGCTCTGGCTCTAATTACCAGTTTCTAGGAAATATAGGGGACGGAAAAGCAAATTAAACTACACCATGGGGGCACAATTGGTAAAAATTCACAATGGGAAATTCTACAGGCAAAGGATTTGATTTCTTCAATAAATAAGTTCCAAGGAAAGAAAAAAAGGTGAACCTTTAGATTAAAAGAAGCCTAAAGATTTATCAACTAAATGCATCTGTAGTCCTTATTTGGATTCTGATTCAGACACATCAACTACACAAAAAATTTACAAGACAACCAGGGAAATATGAATACTGAGCAGACATTTGATGACAATAAGGAATAACTGGACTACTTTCTGGTGTGCTAATAGTGTTGTGGTTATATATTTTTTAAAGCAAGTCCCTTCATTCTTTTAAAGATACATACTGATGTATTCAAAGATGAAATAATTCAACGTCTGGATTTTGTTTAAAATAATCCAAGGGGAGGTGGGCAGATAAATGAAGCAAGATTAGACATATGTTGATCATTGTTAAGGCTGAGTGATTAAGTAAAAGGAATTAGTTCTACCATCTTCTCTACTTTTAAATATGTTTTTCCATAATAAAAATACAAAAATAAAAACCATTAGCAAAGCTTTTTGTTGGAAAGCTTACTTTCCAACAATTTGTGCTCATGGATGTCTAGTTTCTGCCCCTGCCCATCTACCATGTATATCTACTGATTAACCAAATATTTATTGAACAATTGCTAGGTGCTGTCAATAATATTATCTTCAAGGAAGGTACAGTTGGGAGGTACAGCCCAGTAAGTAACTCAGCTATGACAGTACTTGGTGCAAGAGAAGGATGCCAAGGAAATGGACAGAAGGGGGAGCTACACCCTCCTGTGCTTCTCATTCCCACCCCTGAAAATTTTTCTGTAGTATGTTCACCTATCCTGATTTTCTACATTTTCTGTCCTTCACAATAGATTTCCATTCTCTAAGTGGCTCTGACTTACTCCATCTTATTTTTTTTAACGTTTTGTTGTTGTTGTTGTTCAAGTACAGTTTTCTACCTTTTCCTCCTACCTCTCCTCCATCTTATTTTTAAAATTTTTAATTATATTTTATTGATTATGCTATTACAGTTTTCCTGTTTTTTCCCATTTGTCTCCCACCACCAACACCCCCCCCCCACTCCCTCAGGCAGTCCCCTTACCATTAATCAGGTCATGGGTCATGGGTATAAGTTCTTTAACTACTCCATTTCCTATACTGCACTTTACATCCCCATGGCTATTCTGTGACTACCAGTTTATACTTCTTAAACCCCTCCTCGCCTTTTTACCCACTCCCCTTAACCATCCTCCCATCTGGCAATCATAAAAATACTCTTTGTATCCATGATTCTGTCTCTGTTCTTCCTGCTTGCTTAGTTTGTTTTTTGGTTCAATTGTCGATAAATATGTATTTTTTGCCATGTTACAGTTCATAGTTTTGATCTTTTTCTTAAATAAGCCCCTTTTACATTTCATATAACAATGGTTTGGTGAACTCCTTTAGTTTTTAGTTTTTTCTTGTCTGGGAAGCTCTTTATCTGCCCTTCAATCCTAAATGATAGCTTTGCTGCTAGAACAATTTTGGCTGTAGGTTCCTCTTTTTCACCACTTTGAATACTTCTTGCCAATCCTTCTAGCCTGCAAAGTGTCCTTTGAGAACTCCCCTGTAGGTAACTAACTGCTTTTTTCTTGCTGCTTTTAAGGCTCTCTTTAACTTTTGGCATTTAATTATAATGTGTCTTGCAGTGGGCCTCTTTGCATCCATCTTGTTTGAGACTCTCTCTGTTTGCTGGACTTGCACGTTTATTTCCTTCACTAAATTAGGGAAGTTTTCTTTCCTAATTTTTCAAATGAATTTACAATTTCTTGCTCATTCTCTTCTCCTTCTGGCACTCCTATGATGCAAATGTTGGACCCCTTGAAGTTGGCCCAGAGACTGCTTATATTATCCTCATATTTTTCTATTCTTTTTTCTTCCTGTTGTTCTGATTGGTTATTTTTTTGCTTCCTTATGTTCCATATCATTGCTTTGATTCTCTGCTTCATCCACTTTACTGTTGTTTCCATGGAAATTGTTCTTTATTTTGATTAGTGTATCCTTCATTTCTGACTGGGTCTTATGCTGCTGAGGTCCTCACTGAGTTCCTTGAGCATCCTTATAAGTAGTGTTTTGAACTCTACATCTGATAGATTACTTGGCTTCATTCACTTAGCGCTTTTTCTGGAGTTTTGCTCTGTTCTTTTATTTGGGTCATGTTTCTTTGTTGCCGCATGTTGGCAGCCTCCCTGCATTTGTTTCTTTGTATTAGGTAGAGCTGCTTTGACTCTGTCTTGGTAGCATGGCCTAATGGAGTAAGTGTCCAGTAGGGTCCAGTGGCACAGCTTCCTCTATCATCCACCTGGGTATGCCCTTTGTGTGGACTGAGTACACCCTTCTCTTATAGTTGACCCTTGGTTGCTGTTGGCAGATCAATGGGAGGGATTTACCTAGGCCAGTCAGGTGCAAGGACTCTCTGTGACCCTTACCACCACCATCTGCCCTCTGTGGATGATCTGCTGTTCAGGGATAGGGAAGTGGTTCTCTGACATGGTCTGTAGCTGTTCACTGTGTGCACTGGCCCTGCAGTTTCCCAGGTGGTACAGACCAAGGTCAGCTGTCGTCTGTGTTTTCTCAGGGCCACCCTGCCTGAGCTACAAGTAGCAGCAATCTGAGATGGCTACTACTTGAGCTGGGCTTGGAGATTCCCAAGCCAGCTACTGCTAAAGTGCCAGGCCTGAAGATCACTGAGGCCAGCTGTTACTTATTTGAGAGGAATTAGGAAGCTGTGAAGCACGAGCCAAGACCAGTCATTTATATGGAAAAGCAGCTTGGGTACACCTGTAAATTGGGTAGGACAGAGCCTACCTCTGGGGATTTCTGATGTGAGGGTTAAACTGTGTTAGACAGGTTGATAGAATCTCATACATGGTACCAGCTTGCCAGCTCTATTGTGGGGAGGGTTTAGAAAAGCAACAATTGCCTCTGTTCACCTTGATGCCAGACTATTCAGTTTCTCCCTGTATACTACTGGTGCCTTTCAAGCTGCTAACCCAGTGCTGGAGCTCAGTGGGAGTTAGTGTGAGTAGGTGAGTCCATGTGTGGGTTCTTCAAGAGGATCTGCTTGGGGCTCCAGAAGTTTCTTCCACTGACTTAATCCCTGCTGGTTTTCATAGCCAGAAGTTGTGGGGATTTATTTTTCTGGCACTGGAAGCCTGGGCTGGGGTTACCTGGTGTGGGGCTAGGATTCCTCACTCCTAGGATATCCCCCCGAATTCTAATCCACCACACATGAATGAGGGACCAGCCTGTTCTGCATCTGCACCTCTCCTACCAGATTGCATGGATGTGGTTTCTTTACTCCTGCAGTTGTCAGATTTTCATTCAACTCAATTTCTGATGGTTCTGAGTGATGATTGTTCTATATTTTAGTTGTAATTTTGATGTGGTTGTGTGAAGAGGTGACCCATGTCTGCCTATGCTGCCATCTTGACTGGAAGTCCCTGACTTACCCCATCTTATAATCCAGAGGTTTCCTATTGTCTATTCTGTGGCTTGATGAAGATGAGACACTGGATCCTGCCTCTACTCTACTCCTCACAGGTCCTTTACTTCTGTGACATACTGTGACAGCCCCAATCTACTACAACTCAATAGCAGAAACTACATAATCCTGTTTTAAAATGGGCTAAAGAATTAAATAGAAATTTCATCAAAGACATACAGATGGCTGACTAGTATATGAAAAAATGTTCAGCATCACTAACCATCAAGAAATTGAAAATGACAATTAAGATATCCTTTCATATCTGTTACTTTTAATGTACTATAAAAAATCATAAAGTTTCAAGTTTTGACAAGGATGTAAAGAAACTGGAACCCCTGCACACTGTTGGTAAGAATGCAAAATGCTGCAGCACTATGGAAAACATTTTGGATGTTCCTCAGAAAATTAAGAATAGAATTATCAATTGATCCAGCAATCCTACTTCTGGGTATTTATCCAAAAGAATTGAAATCCAGATCTCAAAGTAATATTAGCATTCTCATGTTCATTGCAGCACTATTCACAGTAGCCAAGGTATGGAAACTACAAAATGCCCTTCAGCAAATGAATGAAGAAAATATGGTATATACATGTATACACAATGGAACATTATTCAGTCATAAATAAGGAAATCCTGTCACTGTCAACAATATGGATAAACCTTGAGGACATTATGCTAAGTGAAATAAGCCAGTCACAGAAAGATAATTCCACTTACATGAAGTATCTAAAGTAGTCAAACTCACAGAATCAGAGTGGAATGGTGGTTGCCAGGGGGAGGGTGAAGGAGGAATGAGGAGTTGCTAATCAGCAGGCAGAAAGTTTCAGTTAAGCAAGATGAGTAAGTTCTAGAGATGTGCCTAACAACATTGAACCTATATCAACAATATGGCACTATACACATAAAACTGTTAGGAGAGTACATCTCATATTAAGTGTTCTTACTACAATTTTTAATGGGTTATTTTATTACTGAAAAAAAGCACAGGAAAACTATCAACATGAAATGCAGGCATAGCAATAATAGGGATAAAACAATAAAGGACACAAAACCCAACTTACTATTTAACACTCAAAATAACGTAAGTTAATAGGTTTTGCCATAGGAAAAGAAGTAGTACTCTGCAGTCTTTGACATTTGTAAAATACTGTAGTGGTCACACTTAATCAAAAAATTCTAAAGTTGTATTTACTTTTTTAGATCTGTTTTTTGTTGTTGTTGTCATGTTGCTGTCATTTTATTTTTGCCTAAGCTACAGTGTGGAAGTAACTTAAAAGAGATTTGGCAGATTGAGACAGAAGTGTTTGACCACAGAGTTCTGTTAAATCACCTGATGGAACTACCAGGGACACTGTTAAGTCACCGTCATCGCCACCTATGGGCAATTTCATCTTTTAAGGTTATTTTCTAAAAATATACAATGGCAACACTGGCAGTTTGACATTTAATAAATATACACTCTGATAACAACATTTGAAGGTAAATCCTCAGATTGGCACACAATTGTTTTTAGTTACACAAATCCCAGCTCTCTCTAATAAGCAGGCTCCAGGATCTCGAGGAAATACCACTTGGGGAAATCATTTAACCTTTCTGGGTCATGGCTTTTTCTTCAGAGAAATTAAGATTCTGGACTTAATGGTTAAAGACCTTCCTGTTCAACCTTACAGGGACTTATGATTAGGAGCAGCTTTCCATATGCATTGTGGTATTAGCAGGAGTTCAAATGACAACTGAGCATTTACATCCTGGCAAAGCAAAGCACTAGTAACACTCTTACTTTCTCACTACTCAGTGTGGATAAGGCCTTGTTAAATTTTCTTCTTAGGGTCTGGCACAGTAAGTAACTAATCTATCTACACTAACTGTTGTTAATGTAATTGACTTTTAAGAAAAGAAAACTTTTATATAACAATATTAACATGAATTGCTGTTGATCAGAGGATGCCACTTTGAAGTAAAAAAAAAAAAGATCTGGATTTGAGTCCCAACTCCACCAATCACTAACTATATAACCCTGATTGTGTTATTTAAAATGTCAGAGCCTCTGTCTCTTGATGTAATATGAAGATAGCACTAACCTCACAGGGTTGTTAGAAGAATAACAGATATAATGTGCCTGATTAAACAAATATTAATTCCTTTTCCCCTAGCCAGTTCTGGACTTTAAAGTCTAGGTATCACTGATGTTAACCCCATTTCTGGTTTCATCCGGAGTTTCCATTCACAAAACACCCTTGCTTGCCCTGTGTTATTGACAGATTCTCTCCTTGATGAAACGTTAATCAGGCTCCTCTGAACCCTCTACTCAACTAGGCCTTGACTTTCGCCTGTAAGAACTGTAACTTTCAGCACAATTGATTTCACCCTCCTCCCACAATGAGCCTTAAACACTAACATGGTTTCTATTAGCTCAAGGCCATGTTCCTAGAAAGATGGCCTAGTTCCCTAAAATGCCTGCCTTAGACAACTCAATGCTCCAAAAGAATTTACTGTTTGTTACAACCAAAACCTGACCATAAGCCACTGACCTTCCTTTTTCTTACAGCATGTACTCTAAAAAGCTTGCGATTATAAATCCTTTCCCTGCCCCTTTGAGATGTCACTCTTCTACCAACCAGAAATGTCTCCTCAAGAACCTGGGAGTCACCTCTTTGAAATGCAAACATCCAGAAGATAGCTCTCCAGTCTCCCAGGTCTTGGCGGGTTAAGAGCATAGTTCCAGCGGGCACCTAGTTCCAAAGTGCAGAACTACTTTCTGACCTAAGGATATGAGAAATTTGTTTCTCCTCCAGGTAAGTGCCAACGAACAAACCCAGACTGCCTAACCACAGAGACCAACTCCTAACAACCTTTAGTACCTTTCCTTTAGCACACCCCAGGATCTAAAAGGCCTCTGGCCTTTTGTTTCAGTGGCTTTGAATTCAGTTTACACTGAAGTCTCTCCCCACCACTGCAGTAGCACTGAGTAAAATCTGCCATTTTTTAAAGCATCTGAGGCAAACACTTTCTTTAACATTATTCCCTTATTCAACACTTACCAAATACCTCCCACGTGCCAGGTACCGTATCAATGAGCAAGATGCTGTCACCTTCCTCACAGAGCTCACAATCTAATGACCAGGGCAGGCACATACACAAAACACACAGTCATGAGGCAGTGAGATAAGTACTGGTGGTAAACAGTTCCACTGAATCTCAATATTCATTCTCTTCTCCAGTAGCATAACCTATTTGCTATAAAAAGTCCTATTTCTCTATGGACTGTGAAGCAGAAATGAGCTCCATGGCCCTACTAACAATGTCTTACATTGTATAGCATTCTGTAATTTTATCTAGGGCTTGCTATATATCTGTTACTGGTTATGCTTTTATTTGGATGAATCAAATTATACAGTACTTTATAATTTAAAAACTTTCACTATTTAAACATCTATAAGGTAGCCATTAGTGTCCCCTAGTAAATTAAATATTTATAATTCTATTAAGGCATATTTTGTATCTATACTAATCCACCAAATAAGAATTTCAGGAAAAAACAAAGAACAAAAAAAGGTTTCTTCCATATGTTCTTTAAAAATCATTAATTTTCCCCTTTTATTTTTCAGTGTACTATAAATATTCATAAACTTAATACCTTGAACAAAAATTTTAAATGCTATAGACTCAACTTTTGAGCTTATATAAATTCAAATCAATGCCTATCAAAAACATACAGGTAAGGCATTTATAGTTCATCATAATATTGATTATTTACTACAGTGGTATATAGAAAAGCAGAACCTACCATATTTGGCTTAATAATTTATAATTAATAATTAAAAGGTTTCTGTAATGATATATCAGGATTACACTGGTACATGAGAAAATACCCTTGTTTGCCCTGTGTTATTGACAATGTAACTTCTGTGGGTCTAATAATTTCTCTAAACACAACTTTTTTAGAGCACTGTAAGATTCACAGAAAAATACAAAGATTTCCCATATATTCTCTCACATATGCTTAGTCCCCCACATTATCAAAGTAACTCACCAGGTGGTACATTTGTTACAATTGATAAATCTTAACTTAATAATTTTTGTAAAAACCATTTTCAAGAATTTTTACTTTCTATGTTATAATTAAAAGTACTAAACCCTAAAGAAACTAGCAAAAAAAATTAAGCATTCTTTGGCTAAGATCAAATGCAGTTAAAAATAAAGCATTCTGGCTCTGGCTGGCGTAGCTCAGTGGATTGAGCGTGGGCTACGAACCAAGGTGTTGCAGGTTTGATTCCCAGTCAGGGCACATGTCTGGGTTGCAGGCCATGGCCCCCAGCAACCACACATCGATGTCTGTCTCTCTCTTTCTCTCTCTCTCTCTCTCTCTCCCTCCCTCCCTTCCCTCTCTAAAAACAAAAAAAAACAAATAAAATCTTAAAAAAAAAAATAAAGCATTCTGTGTCATTTCACTAAAAACTAAAAAAATAACTTGACAGTAGTGAATTAAGTTATATTTTGTTTTTCTAATAATAAATTCAAATAAAGTTGGTCTTAATTTTCTAAAAAATACAAATAAAGATCTACACTAAGTCATTATTAAATTTTTATAAAATGTATTTAATATTTAATTGATTTTATTGTAAGAAATAATAAACAACTAACTGGTTCAAAGAAACTGTTCAAAAGGCCAATAATATACTATCATTCAGGTCTGTTCATCTTCCTTTTATACAAAAGTTTAGTCTCTTAGTTATTGATTAACACTAAGTAGAATTTTCCTAGTTCCACATATTGCTTTGTAGCTCATGCAGGATAGCCCCAGGCAGAACACAGGATGGGGCTGACCCTGGCCTGCATCACCCAGGAAACCCCAGAACCTGCACACTGAGTGGACAGATACAGACCATGTTGGAACACCAGTAGGCCCCTGCACAGCTGATCCTCCATGGAGGGTGGAGGTTGGTATCAGTAGTCACAGCCAGTCCTTGCACCTGACTGGCTTGGGTACATTCCTCCCATGGACCTGCCAAAAGCAATCAAGGCTCAACTACCAAGAGGAGAGTGTATTGAGCCCACACAGAGAGAACACCTTGAGTACCCAGCTTGGGCGATAGGGGAGTCTGTGCCACTGAATCCTACAGGACACCTACTATATTAGGCAACACTATCAAGACAAAGAGTCATAGCAGCTCTGCCTAATACAAAGAAATAAACACAGGGAGGCTGCCAAAATAAGGCAAAAAAAGAAACATGACCCAATTAAACAACAGATCAAAACTCCAGAAAAAGAACTATACAAAATGGAGATGAGGAAGTTATCATTATCCTGGGTATAAGGATGCTCAAGGAACTTAGTGAGTACCACAACAGCATAAAAAAGACCCAGGGGGAAATGAAGGATATACTAATGGAAATAAAAAACAACTCACATGGAATCAACAGTAGAATGGATCAAGCCGAGAATCAAAGCAATGATATGGAACATAAGGAAATAAAAACTACCAATCAGAACAATAAGAAGAAAACGGATTCTAAAAAAATGAGGATAGTGTAAGAAGCCTCTGGAACAACTTCAAGGGTACTAACATTCACATCATAGGGGAGCCAGGGGAAGAGAAAGAGTAAGAATTGTAAATTCATTTGAAAAAATTATGAAAGAAAACTTCTCCAATCTGGTGAAGGAAATAGACATACAAGTCCAGGAAGCACAGAGAGTCCCAAACAAGTTGGATACAGAGGCCCATACCAAGACACCAAGACACATCCTAATTAGAATGCGAAAGGTAAATACAAAGAGAGAATCTTAAAAGCAGCAAGAGAAAAATAGTTAGTTACCTACAGGGGAGTTCCCATAAGACTGTCAGATGATTTCTCAAAGGACACTTTGCAGGTTAGAAGGGATTGGTAAGAAATATTCAAAGTCATGAAAGCAGGGACCTACAGCCAAGATTGCTCTGCCCAGTAAAGCTATCATTTAGAATTGAAGGGCAGATAAAGACCTTTCCAGACAAGAAAAAACTAAAAACTAAAGGAGTTCATCATCACCAAATCCTTACTATATGAAATGTTAAAAAGACTTATTTAAGAAAAACATCAAAATTATGAACAATAAGATGGTAATAAATACATATCTATCAACGATCAAATCTAAAAAACAAATGAAGCAAACAGGAGGAACAGAGACAGAAGTGTGGATATAAAGAGTACTGTGATAGTTTCCAGATGGGAGGGTGGTTAAGGGGAGTGGGTGAAGAGGTGAGGAGGGGATTAAGAAGTACAAATTGGTAGTCACAGAACAGCCATAGGGATGCAAAGTACAGCATAGGAAATGGAGTAGCTAAACAACACATAAGCATAATCAATGGACATGAACTATGATGGGGGGATTGCCTGGGGGGTATGGGGTGCTGGGTAGAAGGGGGAAAAGGGAGAAAACATTGTGACAATTGTAAGAGCATAATCAGTAAAATATAATTTAAAAGGAAAAAAACAACTATATGTGGCTTATAAAAGAAACAACTCGAAAGTCCTAGAAGTCAAAATTTTAAAGAAGATATACCATGAAACACTAACCAAAGGAAGCCTTGTCAATGCTATTATCAGGCAAATAGACTATAAGTCAAGAACCACTACTAGCACTAAAGAGAGGCATTTAATTATAACAAATGGTTCCAATACAACAAGAAGGTATAACAATTATATATTTGCATGTATCTAATAATATATCTTCAAAACATATTTGAAAAAACTGGTAAAATTAAAAAGAAACAGAAAAATTTGTCATCACTGTGAGAGATTTAGTTTACCTTTCTCAGTAACTGACAAAATAAATAGGTGGAAAAATTGACAGTAACTTTGATTAATATAATTAATAAATTTTATTAAATCTACATGTATGGAACACTGCACCAGTAATTACAGAATACACTGTACAGTCTATTCAAGTGTAATGTATCACTTACCAAAAATGACCATAGTCACGCCATAAAACAATTCTCAAAAATATCAAAACACTAAAATCTTCACAATGTGTTATTTGGTAACAATGGGATTAAGCTAAAAAATAATTTAATAATCATTAGAATATTCCAAATAATTGGAAATTAAGCAGTAAGTATTTAAATAACCTATAGGTCAGAGTAAAAAGGTACAATGGCCATTTTAAAATACTTTGAGCAGAAAAATTAAGATATAACATCTCAACTTGTAAGATGCTATTAAAGCCATGGCTTCATGGAGCAGAGCTATGCTTGTATATATTAGAAAAGCAAACTGAAACTCAAGAACATAAGTATTGTTCCCCCAAAGTTAGAAAAAGAATAGTTAATTGAAGCAAAAAACATTTGGAAAGAAAAAATAAACCAAGAACAGAAATTAATGAATTAGAAAATAAGCATACAATAGCAAAAAAAAAAAAACAACAAAGTCAAAATAGTCTCATTGAAAGAATAAATTTGATAAACTCTATGCAAGACTAATCAAGGGGAATAAAAGCACAAATTGTCAACATCAGGAATGAAAAAGGAGACACTACTCAGATGCCACAAACTTTAAAAGAAAAAGAGGACTGTATTATCGACTTTCATGGGCAAATTTGAAAATTTATATAAAATAACCAAATTCCTTGAAAAAACACAATCTATCAAAATCAATGCAAGAAGGAATGGAACAATCTGAGTAGGTCTATACTTAATGTAAGTGTATTCAAAATTTAAAATTTTCCTATATAAAAAACTCCAGTCTCAGATGACTCCACTGATTAACTATCTATCAAACATTTAAAGAAGAACTGATACCAATCCCTTCTAGATTGAACAAAAAAGGGAACACTTCCCAACTGATTTTATAAGACCAGCATATCCTTGATTCCTAAACAAGACAAGTTCATTATAAACACACACACACACAAATTACAAGATACTCTCTCCCCTAAACATAGACACAAAATTCTTTTTTTTTAAGATTTTATTTATTTATTTATTTATTTATTTATTTATTTTTAAAGAGGGAAGGGAGGGAGAAAGAGAGAGGGAGAGAAACATCAACTGTGCAGTTGCTGGAGGTCATGGCCTGCAACCCAGGCATGTACCCTGACTGGGAATTGAACCTGCGACACTTTGGTTCGCAGCCTGTGTTCAATCCACTGAGCTACACCAGCCAGGGTAGACACAAAATTCTTAAACAAAATATTAGCAAACACAAAAATCATAGCACATCTGTTGGGTTTATGACAGGGATAAAAGATTGTTTTAATATTTTTGAAAATGGGATCACCACATTGACAAAGGAAAAGGGAAACAAATCATATGATAATCCTAATACATGCAGAAAAGTATTTGCTAAAACTTGACGCAAGTCCATGATTAAAATGCCCATCAAATTAGAAATAAGAGAATTTTCTTAATCTGAAAAAAAGTTTCAACTCAATTCTATGTAAGTAAATGTCATATTTTAAGTAATGGAAGTGTTCCCCTGCAACTGGGAATGAGGACAAACACACACTATCATCACAACTATTCAAAATCACAGCCAAGGTCCTAACCAGTGCAGTGGGGCAATAAAAAAATATGAAAGGTTGGAAAACTGGCCAAAAAAAAACTATCACATAAAATGATTATGCACATAGAAAATCCAAATGAAAGTCCTTGCAATCGAGGTCAATATGCCAAAATCTATCGCAGTTATATGTACAAGCAACAAAAAATTAGAAGGTGAAACTTTAAAAGATGTAACTTGCAATAACAAAACAAACCAAACTAATAAAAGATGTGCAAGAATGATACAGAGAGAACTTGAAAACATTAGAGAAATTAAAGATAACCTAATTAAACAGAGGACTATATTGTGTTCATTGATTAGAAGACTCAATATTATAAAGATGTGAACTCACCCAAATTGATCTACAAATTCCATTCAATTCCAATCAAAATCTCAGCCAGGTTTTTTTTTTTTTTTGGTGTCAATTGACAGAGTGATTCTAGAATTTATAAGCAAATGCCAAACATCTTTAAAAAAGGCAAAAGAAAATCAAGAAGTAAAACAAAATCGAAAGACTTACCTATACTACCTCATTTCAGGACTAAATAAGGCATTTCGTAAGACAAATAGCACGACAGGAACAGAATATGGAGTCCAAAAACAGATTCACAAACACAGGACTGCCTGATTTATGAAGAAGGCGTCCCTGAAATTCAGTGTAGAAAAGATAATCTTTGTAATAAATAATGCTGGGTTCATAGGATATTCACATAAATAAAAATCATCTTGACCCCTACCTTACACTATACACAAAATTCAATTCCAAGATTACAGATCTAAATGTAAATGGTAAAGATAAAACTTCTTGTTAGCACAGGAGAGTATCTTCATGACACTGAGGCAAGCAAAAATTTCTTAAACAAGACAAAAAAAGCACTAACCTAAAAGATTTATACATGAAATCCACTCAAATTAAAATTTTATGTTCCTCAAAGAAACATTACAGGATTAAAAAGATGGCATAGAAGACATCTACAATATATTTATCTGACAAAGGATGTGTATCTGGAAAATATAAAGAACTCCATCAAAATTAGTAAGAAAAAGACGATCCCTTTTTTAATGGGCAAAAAATTTGAATGACCATCTCACAGAAGAGGCTATTCAAATGGCTAAAAAAACATATAAAAAGTGCTCAACAGCATTTTATCAGGAAAGTATAAATAAGAACCACAGTGAGATACCACTTTTCATCCACCACTCTAACCACAAATACCAAATGTGAGCTAGAAAAAGAAGCAACTAGAACTTCTATATACTGATGTTGGGAATGTAAACTAGTACAACCACTTTGAGCAACTGGGTGGCGGTATCAAAGGCATATCACACACATAGGCTATGACCCATTCCATTCCGAGGTATACACTCAACAGAAATGCCCTCAGGCACATGTGAAAGGAACGTTCATGGCAGCACTATTTGTAATAGAGAAAAATTGGAAATAATCCAAATGTCTATGAACTGTAAGTGAATTTTTAAAATGTGGTATATATAACAATGAAATATCAAGATGTGGGGGAAGAAAAAATGAACTATTACTATACCCAGCAGCATGGATGAATATCACAAAGAAACAGCGATCCCAAAAACCACATAATATATGATTTCATTTGTTTAAAGTTTTAAAATTGGTAAAAATAATAAATCATGATATATTCAGACTAGTGGTTACATTTTGAGCACAGGTTATCATGAAAAAAGGCAATAAATGGATTCCAGAGTGATGACAATATTTTATTTTTTGATGTGGGTAGTAGTTACACAGGTGGCTTAGGAAATTCAGAGAGCTATAAACTTATAGCTTGTGTACTTCTCTGTATGCATGTTAACCTTAATAACAAAGTGTACTTAAAAAATACTGCTTCCTTAAGTCTATACAGGATACATACAACACAAAACAGGCAAAAGAATGTTGTGATTTTTTTAAAGCCTACACAAAGTACCCAGAGATTTTCTAGAACTCATATCTGATAATTTACTCTCCTGTTGAAAATATTTTATTATCTCCCTCATCTGTCCTGTCTTCCTCACCAGCCACATCTCTTTGAACTCCCTCCTCCTCCCCCACCTCACTCCATCCCCTCCCCAAGTCTACCTACCCTCCAAAAGAAGCCACATTATCTCTAGAATAGCTCCTAGGCTTTTAGTATGCAAAGTTCCCTCATCCTAGATCTTTTCCTTATTCTCATCACTCTAACCAATCCCATACTTGTCCCTGGCCTGGGACATCCATCATTCAGCATAGACACTTCTCACTCCCAGATCTGGTTTGGACGCCTGTCCTACATGCTGCTTCCACAGGTATCATTACCTGCCCTCACATCACACTCTAGTGATAAGACTGGTCTCTACACTGTTAGCCCCAAGAGGGTGTTCATCTTTGGGTCATCAGTGCCTTGCACACAGTGGGTATTCAATACTCACTGAATAAATAAAGTAATAAAGAAAGGAGAATCCTTAAATGCAGTTACCTAAAAAATGTCCTCCTTTCTACAATGCAAGATTTTTACAAGGGCTGTCTAAATTTCCTTTTTTTTTTTTTTTTGGCTGACTTTCTCCAGCAGAAAGATCTATCATGTATAGACCAATCAACCATGACCTAGAGGTTAATAATCAAGCCATTTAAATTTATTGCAGACAAAGAATAATTGAATCTTAGCCTAGATATAATTTTAAGTTCTAAATGCTTTAAGCTCATCCTAATTATGTGTCCCACTGTTGGAGTAAAATTGTTTAAAGGTTTCAAACTCTTCTATCATTCTCTACAAAGATAGGGAAAGGGAAAACATTAAATTTGTTAAGTGGCTAGTTCCATACCAGAATGGTATAAATCAATCTCATGGTCCATTTCAAATGTCCCATTATAGTAAGAAGGTTTATCTTAAAAGAATCACAGATGTCTTATTTTAAAAAGTAAATGTTTTAAAACATCTTTTATACATATCAATGTAAAATACAGTGAGTAATTTTTCTACCTATATATTACCATGATTAAAATACCATAACAATCTCAACAGTCTCAGTGACATCCCATGGTTATCACCAACATGTTATCCTTTTTGGACTATCTAATATTCTCACAGATTCTTCCTGAAAATACCTTCCACTTATTAATATGTGACCTGTAGCAGTTCCACTGTCAGAATAACTATGAAAGATTTGCAATTCTGATCTGAATAAGTGAATAAGGACCTTGATATTATAACTTTGTAATTTTTTTCTGCCAGCCATAATAATTTCTTTGGCTGTGATACTATTCATCTATCTTTTGTGTATCAGTTAATTACAACTGAATTTATAGTTATGTCAACATAGATGAACTACATCTTATTCATTGTTTCTCAAAATCCTTATCTAGCCCCTGAAGTGGTGGGTAACTAAGTGTCCATATGGTACCAGGCCCTGGACTAAGCAGCGTGAATACCATTTAAGGAAAAAAAAAAAAAAAAGGCACTGCCTCTGTCTTCAGGGAACTTACAGTCCAGTGAGGACAATATCAATCAGATAGGCACACACATAAATGTAAAATTACAATTGTAATAAAAACATCTCTTAGCTGGACTATTACAATAGGCTCCTAACAGTTCTCCCTGCTACCACTCTTGCTCCCTCACAATCTAATCTCTACATGAAAGAATATTTCTAAAATGTAAATTAAATTATTTCCATTTCTCCCAACCCCCACCTCTGCAAAAAGTTCTCCAGTGGTTTCCCATTGCTCATAGAATAAAACCCAAGCACTTACCCTGAATTGCAAAGCCTTGAGCAATCTGGTCATTCCTTCCCCTCTAACCTCATTTCATATCCCTCTCCTGCCTTCTCTCTGCCTCAGGACCTTTGCACTTACTCCTTCTGTCTGAAATGCTCTCCTCTTGATCAAGGGCTCCCCTTCTCATTCAGGTCTCAGCTTAAATGTTACCTTCCTTCTTAATCTAAGGTAGCATCCAAAATGTGCCATATTTTTATTATCCACACATTGTTTCTCTCTGCTACCTTTCTTGATTGTCTGGATTTGTGTGTGTGTGTGCGCATGAGCGCAACTATCTCCTCTCTAGAATGCAAGCACTGTAGAAAGAAAAACTTGTCTGTTTACATTCTCAGCTTAGAACTCTACCTGGCCTAGTGTAGCCACTCAATAAGTATTTGTTGAATGAGGAGTGGTGTTTGACCTGGTTAGGCACATGAGGGAATAAGGAAGTAACAACTAAACTGAAATCTGAAAAATGAGTGTGAGTTACTGAGTGAAGAGAGAAGGGAAGAACATCCACATAGAAGGAATAGCTAGTTCAAAGACCCAGGGGCAGGAGGAAGCATTGCATAAATGAGTGATTAAAAGAAGACCCATAAGATGACCTCAGAATACAAAAAAAAAAAATAGCTGAGGAAGATGTTAGGAAAGATCTGTTAGCTGTTTGAAGGATACAAAGGCAAGTATTATACAATGAAATTAATATGCTTGTCAGATTTGAACAAAATGTACATGCTTTCAAAAACACTACAGAATTAACTCATAATAAAACCAAAGCAGGCATAAATAATAGGATAAAAATGTATTCGATCAGTAATACTTTTAAAAAAGGATCTACTATATTTTAACCTAAATCCCACAATTTAATAATATCTATTCTTATTTTTCTGACCTGATTTCAATAGATTACTCCATCTAAAAAAAAACTGCTACATGGAAAATGTTTTATAAAACATGTCAATTAATAAAAATTTATTTGTAGATTTGTTCTAATAAGAAACCCTGATTCTATTCATTGAAATATTATTAATACTATTCTAAGTACATCTGAAATTTTAATGTTGCACTATTAATTTTTTAAAGAGACTCACAATGCAGTGTTTAAATTATATAGGATTCTGCATTTGAAAAGAGGTATAAAGAACTATGTAACTAAATATAAACATGGTCCTTAAAAAAAAAAGGTAAAATGCCAGAATTATTTTTTAAAGAAATGATTAAAAATGACCTTTAAGTACAAGTCTTCATCTCCTAGAGGAAAAGCCAGAAATGAGAGGACATGCGATGGAGGCGAAAGATGCCAAATAGCAGAGAGCTGCCATTTATTAAGTGCATTTTATCGATCACATGCGTTGTGCACGTTCCACGCATCCATCCAACCTGCATCCCCACAACAACCCTACCAGGTGACGGCATTATCACAGTTCAGGTCCGTCTACTCCTGGTCTCTTCCTTGCACACATGCCACTTTTTTACCTGCACACATGTACTCTGTAAATGAATATGTTCTTTTATAAAACCAAAAATTCATGGGCGAAGTACAGGACTGCCACTTTCAGAACTATACATACAAGAGGTTTAATGGAAAGAGTCATCTTACCTTGCTCTTTCAGACTTCACACCACCATCATTTGTCAGTAGGAAGAATTTTCTTTATCCTAACAGATTTATTTGTTCCCAACATTCTCCAAATTATTCAATCTCAGCTCTCTGCTCAGAGGCTGAGCTAAATCTAATTACTTCTCACCTACAAACTGGTATCAGTTGCAAGAACACGCACTCTAATTCAGATGCATCTTAATTCCAATGAAACTGCTATTACTTATGAGGAAATTAAATGACAAAAACACCTTTAAATCAACACAAATCAATTCCCAGTATTAGAAAAGTTTATGTCCAAGGTAGTCATACCATCTTTGCATATAAAATTATAATTCTACTATCCACTCCTATTATAATCTCCCCAAGCTAAAATATTATATAGTTAATAAGAAATAATAAATAAGCTGATAATAAATACTAAATACATGTGTTCTTGTACCTCATTTAATCCTTTAACCCTCTAGACATTTATTTCACCATGATGGGCACTGTTAGTATTCCACTTCGTAATGAGGTACGTGAATCTTGTAAGGGAAGTTAGGGAGCATGTTCTAGATAGCCGGTTTACTAAAGGGCAAAGCCAAGATTCCGTCCCAGATCTGATGACTAGGAAGCCAGAGCTCCTACGATCCGTGCAATGTGGGCAGAGTGAACTAGCAAGGCATACCATGCACCGGTGAATAACTCAGATTCATTTCCATCTTTTAGTACTTATTGCTGATTTAATAACCTGCAATAAGTCTGTTCCCTTCTCAGGAAACATGGACACAAGCTGAAAAGGTTCATAAATGACACATACACATCAGATACAACAAATAGCAGAATTTTTTTTCATTCGCAGGCTGAGAGTGGGGATGTATTTTGTATTTTCTATAGTCTGTTCACATTTTAATGATTAAAAAATCATTAAAAGTTTTGCTAAACTTCCCAACCCCTCCACCTAGAAAACATCTTTACTTTGTTTAAAAAGCTAATCAGATAACTATGAGACTTACTTGATTTTTCTGCCTCTAGCTCTGGAGACACCATGTTTTATTTTATTTACTGAATTTATTGGGGTGACACTGGTTAATAAAATTATGTCAGTTTCAGCTGTAAAATTCTATAATATACCATCTGTATATTCTATTGTGTTCACCACCCCCCATCAAGTCTCCTTCCATCACAATGTATCCTCCTTTATACCTCATGTACCTCCCTACCACCACCCCCGAGACATCACGCTTGTTAAAGTGTGTGTTATTATCATCAGTACTTGAATATCTGCAAGCAAACTGCTAATTCAAGTTTACAGAGAAGTGGGCTTCAGGTGTCTTCCTTTTATTTCTTAGCTCTAAAATTGCACATAAGAAATTCTAACTCATATTAACATTAGCAAGTCTCCAAAAATTATCTTCAAATTGTTTATATCCATCTTTACAAAGCCTTGAGAAGAGAATTATACTTTTTTAAGACTTTGAGAAAATAGTTAAAATATGAAGTTTCTGCCTTGATATGCTCATGTTGCAGTGATTATAGAAGTCTCAGATTTTACCAAATAAATAATTCTGATTCATTTACCAGAACAAAGAATGGCATTTTCTACACTGTTCTCTGAGGCCATTTAATAAGCTATAGAAACAACCACTTGACAACACCAAGCACAGAGGCTTGACTACAGAAATATAAAAGTTTTCTGCAATATTCTGGAGTTTTCTTAACGCTGATCATCCTGGGCTAGAAACAGGCATCATATAAAATTATTCATTCAAGAAATATTTATTAAGCACTTTCTATATTCCTGGCATTGTTCTAGAACCTTAAAATATACAGCAAAAACAAAAAAATAGAACCACTGCCTTTATGGATTTTACACAACAAAAGAGGAAACGAACAGATGTACACTTTTTGTTTGTTTACATGTTGTGCCAGGTGGTAACAGTGCTACAGAAAAGAACAGGTAAGAGACAGACAGAGTACAGGAGACAAAAACAAAGCAATTTTTTAGAATGCTTTTTTATAGAAGGCCACTTGGATAACATTTGAGTACAAACCTAAAACAAGGAAGTGACCTCACAAATATTTTGAGAAGGGGCAGTCCCCAAAGGGGACAGCAGCGTTAAAGTCCAGGGGCCACAGCAGTCTTGGTGTGTTCAGAGAACAGCAAGGCTGGAGTGTAATGTGCAAGGTGGAGACGTGGTGGGGGCCAGAGCATATAGACTCCTTGAACTGGCTCTGCCATTTACTGAGTGAGGAGGGAACCAGGGAAGGGGGGGGTGGAATTTTGTTTTCTTTTGGCATCAGAGTCTTTTGAGCAGGGAACTCATAGGATCTGATTTCAAGTTCAAAAGGATTGTTCTTGCTGCTACGTAGGAAATAAGACTGTATTCTACCCTATAAAGGAAGAGGCTGGGAGGCCAGTTGGAAGCTACCTGCAATAAAACACAAGGGAAATGGTAGTAGATTGTACTATAGTGGGAGAAAGGATCAAATTTGAAATAAGAGTCAAATCAGCAGGTGGACTCAATTTAAAGTATGAAGGGAAAAAGGGGAAAAATCAAGTTATGAAGAAGTCCAAAGTTATGGCCAAGGCCCCTCAAAGAATGACGATGCCATTTACTAAATTGGGAAAAATTATGGAAGCAGCAGGTCGGGAAGGTGCTGGTACAGGGAACCAGGAGCTCATTTTTGGATTATGTTGAGTTTTGAGATGACTATTTAAACATACAAATGGAAATGTCAAGTAGTTATATGGATGGGAAATTAAGAATTTTGTTTTCTTTTTTATTGAATTTATTGGCGTGACACTAGTTAACAAAATTATACCTTTATCTTCTTACACCCCCTCATCTCTCCTCCCCCTAGCAATCACCACCCTGTTGTCCATGCCCACAAGTTCTTTCTCTCTTTTTTCTTTTTTGCTTAATAAGGAAAGAAATTCTACTAAAGACATGAATCTGAGACTCATTGGCAGGTAAATGATATTAAAGCCACAAGATGAGCTACTTAGGAAATGGCAGTGAACAAAAAAAGGAAATCCAAAGTCTGAACTCGCAGGCACTGCAATGTGTGGAGAGATCTCCAGAAACCATCCAAGAACACTGAGCAGGAGAGCCAGTGAGATGCACAGAGAATCAACACAGAAAGATGTCTTGGAGACCACACATGATATGATCGGTTATTGTTCAGCAAATATTCACTCCCATTTCCTTCCCAATTGTGGATGGAGTGTGCTTCCCTGCACACTGATGTTATTCCTGGCTATGTGAATTTTGGGAGCCAATGCGAATGATAGTGGGCAAAATGTAATAAAAGGCTTTCAGTGTACTTATGTGACTTGACTTTACTCTTGAACCCCAATTTTCTGCCACAATAAGAGCATACCGGGTAGTCCCTGTAGCATAAATCCCAGAACAAATACATTAAGAGCAGATCTAAAGCAAACCACAGCCTGGAGCAGGGCCACTCAGCTCAGCCCATCCTGGATCAGCTAAAATGCAGTAAACCTAGGAGACCCACAAACAAAAGATTAAATGTGAACTGAATTTTACAGTGCTTTGAAATGCAGCATTACTGAAGCAAAACCTAATGTATACCCCAAATGAAGAACAAATCTTTCAAGGAGAAGAGACTGATCAATGTCAAGTGTTTCTGATAGGTTGAGTAAGAGGAAGACTGGGAACTGATTCTGGATTTGCCAAGGTCACTCTGAAGCACTTTCAGTAATGTAATGGATATGAAGCCCTAACTGGTATATGTTCAAGAATAAAAGGGCAGAAATAGGAAAGAGCGGTGTAGACGATTCTTTCCAGAAATTTTGCTATAAAGGAGAGCAGTGAAATGGTATAGAAATGGTAGAAAAATGTATGTGTTAGGAAGTATTGTGTTGTGTTTGTTTTTAAGATGAGCTTGAATTAATATAGTTTATAATATTACTGCATATAAATTGATGGAAAGATCCAAAACTGAGGAAATTTGATGAGAGAGAAACCATTATCCGTGAGTTCCCAAGAGGGGAAGAACATGATGCACAAGTGAAGGAGGAAGCTGTAGAGGGAGCTCAGTCACTTAGGGTTCCACAGGAGGTGGTGGTATGTATGGGTGGAGAAGCAGGAGAGGCCGAAGACCCAATGGTGGAAACTTTCTGGAAGCAAGGTCATCTACAGAGGGCAAGAATGGAGGAAGGGATACGGTTTGAGGAGAGAAAAGAAGAAATGGCTTTCTAGGATAGCAGAACAATGAGCAGGAAGGGGAGGAGGGTTGCCAGTCACACATGAATTATGTTTACGTCTTAACATTCCCATCTAAAAGGCAAACTACTTATGATGAAGCAGAGATGGCACAAACCTACCCCACTGTGCCACGTTTGAAAAAACTACTGCTGTTGTAAACAAATTTTTTAAATTGTCTGAGAAACCATTCAGAAAAATAGATAAAAGCTGGAATATTCTAATTTAACAAAATGACATCAGAATGCCTGTCAAGCCAATCATATGTCATTAAAATTCTTGTGACCCAGAGAAATGAAGAACCCAACTGAGTGAAAGAAGCTATCTGAAACAGTAGTGGGGCACAACCTAAAGCCGATCAAAGAATTAAGTCAAGAGTAAGTCTGAACCCAGGCTCTAGGGCTGCGCTGTCCAGTATGGGAGCAACTAGCCATGACTAGCTAGAGCGCTGAAATGTGGCTAGTGCAACTAAGGACCTAAAATTTTGATTTTATTTAATTTTAATTTAGAAACTGAAGCAACGTAAAAAATTTTTCCACCAAATACTACTTTACTATTTTGTCCGGACTACATTTCATTGTAACTGCTAAAAATTTAGCATCCAAATTGAGATATTCTTTAAGTATAAGTGACTTCATTAAAAAAATTAAAAGAATGTAAAATATCTTGTTAATAATTTTATACTTATTACATGTTGAGATGATGGTGAGATTGTGGACATATTGGGTTAAATAAAATCTATTATTAAAATTAATTATTTTTTGCTTTAATATGCCTACCCAAAACAAAATTACATATTGGATAGCATTTGTCCTAGGATTGAAATACCAGCAATATCTGAAAAGCAAGGTTTGGAGTCACCTGTTGTCATAGTGACTAGAAAAGAAAGCCAAACCTATTCATCCACGTCACAGGAAGAATTATCCAGGAGGTGGTCAAAAGAAACTTTCATGAAAAACAGTCAATGTGGAATGGCATAACAATAGCTCACCTAAAGTGGTACCGCCACTTACCTAAGATAATAAACTTCCTTCCAGTGGGTAAGTGACTCTCCAATCTAGAGAAGATTTAGAAAGAAGTACAGAGATAATGAAGAATATCAGACCCATATTAATACTATTTAGAAAAGTTTAGAAATATGTTTTATATTGATTGAAACAGTTTGTGAATAATTATGTTTTTAATGTTTAAATGAATCTGACAAAAACTGGTAGATGAGACTTATGATTCAATTGGGTTGGCCAAAAAGATTGTTTGGTTTTTCTCTGTAAGATGGCTCTAGTAGTGCTTAGTTGTCTTTATAACTTCATTCAAAAACAATTTTGTTAGTATTATGACAGCTGTCATATCAGCATGCATTTAAAAAAAACAAAATTGGTGGATTTTTGTGTAGCCATTCTAATGTTGAAGATGGAAAAAATATGCAACATGTTGGCATATTATGCTTTATTATTTCAAGAAAGGTAAAAACTCAAAACACACACAAAAAATTATTTGTGCAGTATATGGAGAAGCAGTGACTGATCAATAGTGTCAAAAGTAGTTTGTGGGGAGAGCAGAAGGGGAAAAATTGGGATAACTGTAATGCAACAATAAAATAATAAAATAAAATAAAATAAAATAAAATAAAATAAAATAAAATAAAATAAAATACTGTGTAACAGTTTTACTACCAGTATAAGGGTCTGTCCAGAAGGTATCCAGACAAGTAATATGAAAAATAGAGACATTTATTGAAGAAGATACAAGAAACATTGTACAAAGGATAATGACACCTCAGTCCCCTTCAAAGTAGGCACTTTGGGACCTCACACAGTTCTCCCAATTGCCATCAGCAGTCCCCATCATATTCTCCTAAATTTCATTGACGGTCTGAAGTCTCTTCCCTTTCAAAGGTGATTTTAGTTTTGGGAAAAGCTAGAAGTCACAGGATGCCAAATCTGGGTTGTAGGGGAACTGAGTCACCTGGGTGACTTGATGTTTCACCAAAACACTCTGCACCAGATGTAATACATGAGTGGGTATGTGGTCGTGATGAAGCTGTCAATAACCAGCTTCCCATAGCTGCAGTCTTCTGAATCATCAGAATAGTTTCCATGGAGGAATGTTCAAGTGTATGCAAAATTTAATATAGATTTGTTGCTCTACTTGCTCAGTCATCTTGAATCCAACAGCCACACAGTACACATCACTCAATGGCATCTACTACCCCCATGACCAGTACAATGAAGTCATCACGTTTCATGCATGGGCATTCCAGTCCACTCTCCTTGGCTGCCAGGTTACATCAATGTCGCGCAAACAGTTCTTGTTATATTAACAAAGGCTGGACTTTTTCCGAACAGACTGTGTTTGTGTACATGTATGCCTAAAATTATAATTTTTATAGTCTTCAAATTAGTTTCCAGGATAATGAATCTTGAATGTGTGTTTTTACATTTTAAGTTGTTTATAATCATAGTTAAAATGTTTAGTCCTCCTAAATCTGTACATTTTTGCTTTTGCCTTTGCTTTTTGGATTAGGCTTACAGAAAACATCATATATACATTACATTAAAAAATCTTAAATTTAATTATGCTACTTTTATTCCTTTTTATTAAAAATATATCTGTTTATTTCATTTAACATTGCTCGATTCTACTTCAGCTACATTTGTTTAATCATAAATTTTAAAACTAAGTTAACTTTCTTATGATTATCATTACTTTTGTGTAATAAAAATGATTAAAGACTGCAAAAAAAAGTTATTTGCAAAGTTTCATGCTAGAGATTTCTTGCTGGATAATGCTCCACAGTCAGATAGACCAGCTGAAGTTGACAGCGATCATATTGAGATATTGAGAACCATCAACATTATACCACATGGGAGATAGCTGACATATTCAAAATATCCAAATCAATAACTATTGGTGAAAATGAAAATTGTTTTTCTTTTATGGAAAAACTAAAGACTTTTTGGCCAAACCAATAATTTTAAATGTGTGATAAATTTAAACATATGATTTATTTAGACTGAAATGTTTATGAGGATTTGCCTATGTCTATAAATATGATATAAAATTTTTAATGTAAAATAAAATTTTGTAAGTGATAGTACAGTCTAAAGAACTTGAGCTAAGTATTTGGAAAGGTTTTACTTATTTGGGTCATAAATGTGTCCAATAAGCATCTAATTTGTTTAAATAGAAAAACAAATACATCAAGTTTATATGTGCAATTGAAAATATTTAAGGATTTAAATTTAGCTAAGTTTGTAAATGACACTGATAGCTAAAGGAACTGAATCTGTTAAAATTGAATCAAAGTTTCATCAAAGAAAAAGTGAATGTGATTGCTCACATTTACCAGATTTATAAACAGAATAATAAGTTGAATTTAAAGGCCTAAATAAATCTAGATTTTTTTAACCTGTACTTTATACATATATAACTGGTAATATATATGTGTGTGTGTATACATATATATCAGTTGTATTTTCTGTATACAAAACTTACTCTTAATAGCTCATAATTAAGTAGTTTACATATAGTAATCTGTTTAATCCTCACAACACCTCAGAGACTATTGGTCTCCCCATTTTACAGGTAATGCAATGAAGTCACAGCATGACTAAGTGGATGCCGCAAGGTCAGACAGCAGAGCCAGGATTCAACTCCAGGTTGTCTGGCTTCTAAATTGATGCTCTTAGCCATAGTGCTTTACTGACTTTCATATTGCCCTTGAAAGTGAAAAAGAGCTCACACTGACTAGTTGTTCATAAAAGTGAGCTTCTACGTGCTGTTAAGGTTTTATTTTTTTTAATATTTTATTTATTTATTTTTAGAGAGGGAAGGGAAGGAGAAAGAGAGAGAGAGAGAAACATCAATGTGCGGTTGCTGGGGGTCATGGCCTGCAACCGAGGCATGTACCCTGACTGGGAATCAAACCTGTGACACTGGTTCGCAGCCCGCACTCAATCCACTGAGCTACGCCAGCCAGGGCTCGCTGTTAAGATTTTAACTAAAAGTCTCTTGTCTCTCTTTTTTTCCCAGTAGCTATCAAGAAAGGTTTGGGCTAAGAATTACAGGAAAAACCCATGGTGTACAGGGGAATGGCCTAAATGAGAAGTTTTCAAGGCTTCTAACTTCATCCTGGCCCAATATTCCAAACCTCTAGCATCCTAAGATAAGGAATTCTCCTACAGGAACAAAGGCCCTCAGACAAGTCCAGCCTGAATTACTTTTCATTTCATTTATTTTCATCCTATACCATTAATATGGTCCTTTTCTGTGTGAACTCCAAATCTAGAGCACAATACAAAACTTAAAAAAATTCAGGGGAAAAAAAATGGTTTCATTTCATTTTGTTTTTAATTCTAAAACTATGTTTGAAGGGAAGAGTTCTCCCCTTCCTGCCCTGGCCAGTATGGCTCAGTTGGTTGGAGCAAAGTCCCGTGTCTTGTACTCAAAAGGTTGTGGGGTTCATCCCAGTCTGGGTGCATATGATCCCCAGTCTGGGCCCGTATGAGAGGCAACCAATTGATGCCTCCCTCTCATATGGCTATTTCTCCTTTTCCCTTCCTTTCTCTCCAGAAGCAATGAAAAAAATGTCCTGGGGGTGGATGAAAAAAAAAGAGAGAGTTCTCCTCATCCTTCTACCCAAAAACCCCACCTGGAGTCTGCAGCAATAAATGTAAACAAAAATGTATTTCTCTTAGTTACCTCCTGAGGACCATCTACGCTGCCTAAGTGGACCACACCTACCATTCTGAATTCTTCCCCACCAAGCAGTCCTGAACTGCCAATCTTCCCAGAGCAGACATAATCTGAAAGCATCTCCACTGCCTCAGGAAGGCATTCTTTGTCTGCTGGTGATTTACAGAGCAAACTTAGTCAGCTTCGGAGTGGGATTTATCCACACAAATCATGTTTTTAAATGTATGAACTGTGTGCAATCCTGGATAAAGTATTTATTTCCATTTCATTGATGAGGAAATGAGTAATTATGAAGATTAAAAGATAGTTTGTATAGCAAACTTAATAGAATACCTGGCACCAAGTAAGCATTCAGCAGATGGTAGCCATTACAATATTTATTATTTAAAAAAACCTACAGAACTATGATTCATTGCTGGCTGTTATGGACTCCTGTCTCTTATTTAACTTACTTTTCATACAGCTAAAATAAGAAAGGCCCCCCTGAAATTAAAATGCTAATGACCCTCCTGTGGAGACAGTAAGGGGGATATAAAGGGACGTATTAATAGGAGGTAAAGGACTAAAAGGATTATAAAGACAAATGTAAGCGATTTTCAAAGATCCATCTTTTTGCTGTCTTTAGAATTATCAAAAGCTTATTCATAACTGTTAGTATAAAATTAAGCTAGATAGTATTTTATGCTTTTTATACGTAAACTTTTAAGACATCAACATCAGGAATCCAAATAATTGAAAACAAAAATTTGTGATATTTGATTTCTAATGTATTTCAAGTAACTAAAAGCTCAAATTCATTTCATAGTGTCCTAATGATACATTTTGAAACTTAGATAACTGAAGTATTACTACAAGGAACCTGAGTCAGTTTCCTATGGCACTAATGTTGACTTTCTTAAGGCCCTCAATATTGACTTTGGAACTAGTTAAAACATAATATTTTATATCACATAAGTAGTCAATTAAGAAAGCATACTTGTACCTACTTTATCTTTGAAAATGATTAAGACATAGTTCTTGTTCTTGAGAACCTTACGATCTAGAACAAAAAAAAAAGACGTATTTTCAAAAACATGCTAAATTGTTTTTAAAAAGAAGTATACAAACAGTTCTCTTGAAAGAGAGTGTGTGTCTTTAGGACAGGCTAGAGTTAGCTAAGAAAAAAAATGAGTTCTGGCCAGTGCGGCTCAGTTGGTAGGAGCGTATGCAGCCCCATACACCAAAAGGTTAAGGGTCGGATTCCTGGTCAGGGCATATACCTAGGTTGCAGGTTTGATCCCTTGTTAGGGCACATGTGGGAGGCAGCCAATCAATGTTTCTCTCTCACATCGATGTTTCTCTCCCTCCCTCCCTCCCCCCCTCTCTTTTTTTCCTTTCTTCTCTCTCTAAAATCAATAAACATAGTAAAAAGTTTTTAAAGGAAAGAAAATAATAGGTGAAACTAGATTGATAATAGACCATGTAAAGCAATAAAAAATAGACAAACATTTAAAAGATGCATTTACATGTATATAGTAAGGCTAATACCATAGAAAAATACATTATTTTAGTATATGAATATAAATAATGAGTGAAAGAACCATCTTCAGAAAGTATCTTTTCTGTAAATTAGTCTGTTCTGATTTCTCAGTATAGAAAATACTGTACACATTATAGTATGCTAGGAAGAAATGCTTCTTATTTTATGACCTTAGGTTTTGTTTCTTTTTATCAATATAAATAAAAAGCCTAAGTGCCATAAAAGTTAGTGCCTTTATTTCTACACTTAAAATAGATCAGTGAATTGAAAAGCAAAGCTTGCTGCATTCCTTGGCATAAAGAAGTCAGAATCCTGGTATATTCTATCTACCTTTAGGTTAATATAACAGAAAGATCAATCACATCAGTTTCTTTCTTCTTAAATTTGGGGATCATAATAGTACCTAATCCTCATAGGAACATTAAATAAGTTAATATTTGCTAAGTGCTTGGAATGGTGCCCAGCCCACTGGAAGCATTAGTAAAGATTTCACTGAGTGATAGAAAAGATGGAACTGCAATCATACTACACAGTGCCTGAGGAAAACATTTACATCAAGAGAAAATACCAGGTAAGACCACATGGAAACATTTTATTGTAGATTTACAATTCAAGAGTTTGAATAAGCATCTATAACTATGCCCAACACATCATGCAGTGATAAAACTGTAAAATGCCATGTCTCCCTTGAATGACTGTGGTCACATGAGAAGGAAGATGACTTAGACTGATGGAAACAATTTCTCATTCAAGTACATCAAATATGTTGAGCAAAGACATCACCTGATTTTATAATTCCATTACCATCTTGATTATTGAGCTGGTCTACCTGCGCAATTAGTTTACATAATATATCCATGCCCTAATTTGTGGTTTATAATATTCAAAGTTCACTTACACCACAATTCAAAGGAGTCACTTTTTAGTCAGTCAGGAGAAAAGATGTGGGTAAGCAATCAGAAGGAGCATCTCTGTTGCAGAAGTGGCCCACCTTTGGAAACATCAACAGCCCTTGAGTAATTGCTTCAGGATTCTGAACCATAACATGTTGAACAGAATATTAGAGCCATCAGAGTTTTTTCCCTCTCTTCTCCTTCACCACCAAGCCAGCTGTCAATATATATTAACCTCCCTTTTTAACTACCATTTTTTAAGTCACTGAAGCCTCCATCTCCAGGTCCTTTGATTCACTGATTATAGGATAAAGAAGCAAGGATCTAGTTCAAGACACTTAGGGCAATAAGCAATCAACGCCAAATTTCCCTATCCACCATACAACCTCTGTAGCTGTCCACAATGTGATATTAAAGTTTATAATACATACTGTGTTTTAAATGCACACCATTAAAAACTTAGTTTCCAATATTCTTCTGGTTGAATAACAAATTAATCAAATCATATTTTTTAAAGCCCTAGGGATATAAAATTATTTTAAAAATATTAAGGAACTAAGTGGTAACTTCTCTCTGTAAGAAAAGAAAAGCTGAAATCTAAGCCAAAGGAGACTATTTGGGTGTCATACATAAAATAAAATGAATAATCATAATAGTTGGAAAACAAGTAATTCCTCATCCATAAGAGTTCATATGACTTGCATCAAGCTATATGGAATATATAGAAGGAAACACTTGTTAAATATTTGTTGACCGATTCCAAAACTATAGTATATAACTGCTACAAATAACTGGCACGTAAGAAAATCAATCCTTAAACTCAAACTATACTCACAACTCAAATTATGTTCCAGACAGTGTAAATGTATGCATTTTCCCCAAGCACCTGTGGTTTACAAAATGACTTAAGTCATCTTATCTTCATTTTAATGGGAGCACAAAAAATGAAACACATACCCACAAAAGTTTTTCAACCTCTACCAATCACTATCAATAATCCATGTCACAAAATACCATTTCCTGTCACCCACCATCTCGTGTCTCCCTTGCCTCTTCTCAGGACGGTAGTTATCATCAATACCTCCCATGTACGGCAGGTCAGTTTACAATACCTTATATTTTATAGCTTTTTTTCGGCCAGGTCTTAGGGCTACATTATTCTCCCTAGCCACAAATCCAAACCTAAGTGTTTTGATAATGAAGAAATCATTAAAAACTATCATCCTTCCTAAGCATGTTTTTATAAATGCTGTAACACATTGTACTGAATGCTAAATTACCAACCAGTCATCACATTATCACAGTGCAACTAGAAATTGCAAGAGAATGTTATCCCAGAAACAGCCAACAAAGGCTTCAGTGGCCTTATGCTGCCCATGCAGGCTCATACAGTTACAAACAACTGACTTTCAATGGCAGAAGTATAATGTTAATCCTAAATTAAACAAGAGCATTTCTTGGTTTGATTTATATCTTTGGACATGCTTGATAAGTTACAGAATTCTTCAGGTAGAGAAATGGCTGTTACGATTATAGACCGTATTTTTTAACCCATTCCAAAAATAGAGACCAGTTTTAGATCATAAAATTAAGACTCTTAACCCTAGAAACGCAGAAGTCTCACACTATTGTGAATCAGTGAAAGTGACAAATGGTGTTTTACACTCAAGGATGTGTTGTGCTGTTCCCTACTTCCACCAGGTGGCTAATCTAAAGCATGGACATAAAGCACACTTTCCATGTGTATTTGCTAAGGAGATACTGTGGATATCATGGTATTTTTTTTCTTTCATTAACTGGTTATGCAGAACACTAGTAACCTATACAAACATGCCAAATTATTGTTTTGTGCTGCACTGATAAAAGCTTCATTTCATGCTTCAGAGCTTGGGTAAATAAACCACTACAACAAAATAGTGCATGACTATTTGTTTCTGACGTTTACTGATTTTATTTTTTGGCAGAAGGCAATACTGCTTTAAAATGCCAAACTATATTGAATCTTGGGCCTTCTGTGAGCTAGCAGCAAAGGCAAAACATAAATCCTTATTGTGCTGAATTAACACTGGATATCTCCATTCTTCAAAGAACATTTTTTAGCCACAAATATATGTGCAGATTAAAACTCACAGTGAGAGTTCCGTATGGCTGAAAAGCAGGTCCAGAGTCCCTGCACTTGAATATTAGATTTGCTATGAAGATCTGAAGCTGCACTCTTGGTAGCTCAGAAAGAACACAAAATGTGTTTTAGTACAAAACATGAAACTACATTCGATGTCTATCTAATATGTTTAGACTTTAATATTCTGATTGCCTTTCATGTTTAAATGAGAAAATATGTATATCCTCTCCTGGTTATCTTCTATAAACATATCTACTTCATTTTAATCAATGGACCATTTCATTACCATCATCAAAGAGTAGTTAGCAGAGCATCTGTAAATCACTCTACAAGTGAAATTCCGTTAAAAACAAACCCAATTGTGAAATAACATGCAAATTATTGGTGCAACTTACTTCTTTAGTTTTCAATACAATCTTCTAATGAAGTGACATTGCTTAAAATTGCTAGCAAATATAAACAGATTTAGAAACCTAGTAATCAGCAGGCTAACAGGTGTTGAAATCCCGAAAGGGAGAGAAGGAATATTAGATAATCACTTTGTGCCTGACACCTCTGGTAGCTTTAATATCTTTAATTCTAATCAACTTAACTGTAATTCAAAGTGATCTGTGCCACTGGTTTCTTTTCATTAGCTACCTTTTAGCAAAGATATTTCTCTTATTCTATATAATGTTCGATAACTGACCTATTAAATTGGATGTACAATTTAATTAGTTGACTTATTTTCTAGTTATCAATGTGACATCTCTCACCAACTAAAACAAATGATACTAATAAATACATTATTTCCTTCCGAATTGATCAGCTATATTTCTGAAAATGAATAGTTTTCTTTCACACTATTACACAGATGATATCTAAGTAGCCACAAAATAGTCTTCGCAATCATATTTTTAATGCATTCTTTGTTCTGCAACTAAATGTCACGAAATGATGGCAGGGCTTGGGGCCCTTGAGAAAGGAGGGGGAGTACCATAACTTGAGCAATTCCCCATCCAGCACCCGTATACCCTTGGCAACGGGTGTAACCCTCATCACACTCATAAACACAGGCAAATACCGCCCATCTACCTGCCTTCAGAGGTGCTTCATATTTCTTCCTTAAGTATAAAAACGCAAGGCATTTTCCAGCTCCTTAAAGCATGAACACAATACATTCCAGAAACAATAGCAATGAGATAGGTGCCAAGTATCTAAGCTACAAAGTACTGATCCTGCTATTGACTCTGGTATTGCTGGATGAGGAACCCGAGCTACCTCTCCCATTCAGTTACAGGTGCAACTACACTTTCCAGAGATATGGTCGTTATGTTCAAAATCCAAACGAACTTCAGAAGCACCCCGAAATGCTTCAGTCATAGGGATAGAAAATGAGCTCCCTTTCCAAAGATTGTGAAAAATATCTTGTATATTCCCTTTTACACGCCCCCGTCCCATCCTCAAAGAGAGGAAACTATGATACATGGAAATCCAAAGGCAAATATATCTATATCTTTTTTTCTGAAAGCCTTGATGACGAGAGAGAGAGAGCGAGAGAGCGAGAGAGCGAGAGAGAGCGAGAACGAGAGAAAGAATGTAGGCAGGTACCACCCACCGCCTCTAAGAAGCAAAATCACATCCAACGAGCACCCGGCCGGAGCTCCGAGCGCCGCGTGGCGCGGACCGTCGAGTGGCGCCAGGACGGCGGCCCGTACGCGGTAGCCCGAGGAGACTCAGCCTACCCGCCCGCCCGCCGCTGCCCGGGAAGTTTGCGGCGGTCCCCGGCCTCAGCGCGCAGGCGGCGGGGCAGAGGACTCCTCCGCGCAGGGGAGGCCGCCTCCCAGTGGGGACGCGCCCCATGGGGGCCGGGGTGCAGCCGGCCAGGCGCCCTCTCCCTGAGGCAGGCGGACGCCCGCCCCCGAGTGCCCGCCGGACCCCTCCCTGGCCACGGGGCACGCCCGCCATACCTGGTCCCCGGCTGCCGCCGGGCCCGGAGCCGCTCCGGCGGCGGCGGCGGCGGCAGCGGCGCCTGGGAGGGCGGGAGGCGGCCGCGGAGGAGGAGCTCGGGCGAGGAGCGGGCGGGCGGGCCGCTTTGTTTCCACAGCTCGGAGCCGCGGACCCTGCGTCGCCATGGCAACCGCCCGGCGCCCCGGGCCCAGTGGAGACCCGGGACACCCGGAGTCTAGGACCCTCCGGGTGGCGGCCGCAGCCGGAATCCCCGCTCTTCTCTGCAGCCTCGAGGGGCCTGGGACCCTCGAGAAGCCGCCGCCAGCACAAACACACCACCCTCAGTCTCCCTCACCAAGGCGTCGTCTCTCCCGGCAGGAGCGGACCGGAGCCCAGAGCCCATTCTTACTTCCACCCGAGGAGGCACCCCCTTTGGTTTCCCACGCGGGACATTCCAAAGCCCCTCAACACACCTTTCTTCTGTGGAGCTGCACCCTCAAAATGGAAATTCACTGAAGAAAAAGAAAGAGCAGTGCGAACTGATAAAGTGTTGAGCAACTGGTACTCGGCGCTTCGGTTGCCACTGCCGCAGCGTGCGCGGAGCTGCCAAGGGACGCCATACCCCCTCCTCCTCCTCCTCCTCCCCCCTCCCTCCCTCCCCAAGCTTGCCTCCGCGAGGTCTGGTTTCTCTCCATCCAAATCCTGCATCTGTCTTGTGGAGGTCTCCAGTAGGACAGAGCGGGGAGAGGGCTTTATTTCTGTAACTGTAAACCCAGGACACACTTGTAACCTCACAGGCGAAAACACAACTTTCGGGCTGCGTTGTGAATCTCCTCCGTTGCCACTGCTCAGCTACTGGCTGTGACTGCTAAGCATCTGCCATGAGCTCTGGCTTACTCTGTGCCAAGGTCGGGCTGCGTACTGCAGGACATGATGCTCCTGCAAAGAGAGGGGCAAGGCTAACCTTGACATATGCTAGGCATCCTCTCCTAACGAAATTCTTGGAGAGGGAGGGAGAAGTACTAGCAGACCCACGGCAATGCTTCCTCTAAAGGACAGAGCTAGAGGACAGCTACCATGGGGTGAATGAGTCATCATCCCATACTGTGTCTTCTTGAAAGATCAGTTACTGAATCCAAAACCTACAGTGTCTTCATTTAGACCCCAGGGGGGCACGGAATTTATTTTCTAGCATTTATAAATCACCAAAGGAATGTCCAAAACTTACGATAAAACTCCAGAGTAGCTGATGTTTTCTGAGTTCGCGACGTATCTGAAAAGCCATAAAGCAGAACAATGTCATTATCAATTGGAGCCACACATATTAATGAAAATATAAGATTATTTTTAGAGTGGAGAATAGAAACAGCTTGCTTCTATTCTGCTTGCTTCTGAGAAAGATTGGACACTTTCCTGTAATGGAAATGTTGGTACTTCCAGATGAAGTCAAGGGACAAGGTCTTTCCCACAGGCTGTTAAGCAGTTTGGCAGTATTTGCCAAATTTTAAATGTACATGCCTTTCACCCATCTATCTCAGTTCTGAGAAATCTTTCAAGCAGAAATACACAAGCATGCAGTGATAGATGTACAAGGATGTGCATCACAGCAGTTTTGCAATAACAAATATTTGAAACAACTTGTTTTTTCATCAACAGTAATGTGGTTAAATAAACTTGGCACATTCATACCATATAATACTATGCAGCTATTAAAAGAATAAAATGTATAAAACACATAGAAAGAGACTGATTTCATTTAAATAAAAAAAGAGGGGCTGTAAAACAATATGTGTGAGGTAATCCCATTTCCACACACACAAAATTTCTAGATAGGGTAGAAACATAGACATAGACATATAGGTCAGGGTCTGAGAGAATACATACCTGATAGCTCACAGTGGTTATCTCTGAACTAGAGTAAGAATTGAAGGAACTATTACCTGTTATTATAAACAATCCAGTATTGCTTGATTTGTTTGACATTTCTTTTTGATGAGCATGCATTAGTAATTATTTTTTAATTCTCACCAGAAGATACCTTTATTGATTTTAGAGAGAGAGGAAGTGGTGGTTGGGGTGGAGGAGAGAGAGAGAGAAACATGGATCATTTGCCTCCTGTACACACCCTGACCAGGGATAAAACCCACAACCTTTTGGTCTACAGGACAATGCTCTAACCAACCGAGCCATCCGGCCAGGGCTATATTAGTAATTTTCAGTGAAGAATCAGAAACAAAGATCCTTAACAAATGTTTGTCAACTGCCCGGTTGAGAACTGAATATAGAACAGCAAGAAGCTATTGAGTTGGCCAGCCCTGTCCTCTGATGCTGAAGGCTTGGAAAGTCCACATTGGGTCCACACTTACTGAATTCCTTAGTCACCTGGTTCTGCATTATTCTGTGAGGTAGGTATTCTTGTAGACATTCACTTTTCCCAGGGACATTTAGTTTTAACTTAAGGTCAGCTCCATTTTAGCTCTTAGACAAAATTGCAAGATTATAAGGAAAGCATCCTTCTAAAATTTGTCACCTTATCTGCCAGGGTATATCATTTAAACAGGTTAAGTGACAGCAATTATTTAATTTGGAAATGAAGATACTAGAATTTAAAAATTATTGTATGGATGTATGAATGGCCTTTCTCATTCTCACCATTTTTGAAATATGTAAAATAATGAATTTACTAAAAATACATTCTGTAAGTATACTGTCCAATTCAGTAGCCACTAGATAACGTGGCTATTTACTATATCTGGTCCTCAATTTCTACGTCTGTAAAATGGGGGTGATAATGGTGCTTGCCTCATTAGTTGTGATCAATGAGATCAATGACTGCATGAAAAACTATAATTACAATGCCTGATCATGCACAATGCTGAATACATTTCAGCTATTATTATTATTACTGTTATTATTCCACTTTGTCAGATCCATCACACTCTATTAACCTTCAGTCCAGGTTAGTCTATATTTATAATAATTCTTTCATCTTTTAAATAAGCTGATTAGAACTGTGACTGAGCCATCAAAATTTAATTCTCCTTACCCCTGAACTGATTATAAAATAATCGTCAAAATCAAAGAGCTCTTTTGATCCATTTTAAGTTAGCAAAATAAATGAAGAGTTCCAATCACCAGATCTGCATTCATAATAACTTCATTTTGATAGATATTAAAATTTCCAGGTTTAACAAAATGCAACAAATATCTAAAACAGTTTACATTCTGTTTATTATCATCAAGCCTCTAATGTGTAAAATAAATAAGCTATCCCTACTGAAGCATTTGAATAAAAATTTTCTTGTTCTATAATTTGGAATTTGTCTACCTAAGTCCTTATTTTTTTCTCAATTATAAATCATAATAGCTAATACTTATTACACACTGTGTCCAAGGTCACAAAGTTATTTAGTAGAAGAATTATTAGACTCTTAACCACGACACACTAAGAAATATCTTATTTGAGAGCTTGAGTTCAAATATATTTTATCCCATTAAGCCATGAGTATTGGAACAAGCAGAGAAAAAGGCAAACTTCAATGTTCTCTCATTACAATCTCATTAAGCAACAATTCCTTCGACCCCTGCCTTCTAGCTATGGTCTGATATTATTTAATGAGGTGATATCAATACATTCAGAATCCATGAAAAAATACTTCTGTTGTTTATGTCTTAAAATTAGTTTTCTTCATGGAGAGTTTTACATTTTGATTGGAAAATTTCAGCTCCAGCTATTCAGAAGGCTTGAAAAAGAGAAACAAAACACCCTGCTGAGTCCATAGGACCTGAAAATGCAGAACTCTCAAATTCCTCTCTTCCCAATATCCCCCTTAGGGCACTAGGCAGATCTGCTCTAAAAGGCAAATATTGGCTAAATATCTCTGCAAGTAGAGAAAAATGCACTTATCTGTATGCTGCTCCTAAGCATAATGGATATCCTGGCTCAAAGAAGGTATATTGGTCCCATGGAGTAAAAAACCTGTTGGCCATATGGGAGAGTTTAAATCATATTTGTTTCAAAATCTCCGGGATGCTCAATTAACATGCTCAGCTCCTTCGTCATAGTTACTTTCTTAGAGAAATAAGATCCATCCAAATGACAAGAATTGCACCTAACTGCAAATGAGCACTATGTATATTGTGTTGGTTGACAATAGACTGTGGACTGCTTTAATGGCCTCAACAATAAAGAAATAAAGACACCGAGCTTTCTTATCAATGCCAAACAGTTCCATGATTGCTTACAGAAATGAAGGAAATGAACTCTTCCCTGCAATCCATGCCACAAAGATAAGATGAATTTTGAAATTACGTTGCTACTTAGCCAAGTATTGCAAAAAAATATCGTCTATACTTGGTAATGGCCATACATTTCACCACTGAGCTATCTGACACATCAGTCAGTATCAGTGTGAGAAAAGTTGTGCTAATTAGAGAAACGTGTGTTTTAAGAATCCTGGAAAACACAGCCAAAGTAGATGGGATTGAGGATTGTCTTGTTCATCATTTTTTATCTCTTTGTATTTATCATGCAGTCCATTTAAAAATATATACATATTATTTGCCAATGAGGAAAGTGGCAGGGAAACAGAGAGTTAAAGAAACAAAAACATCACAGTTCTTTGCCAAAAGCTCCCTTTGGAGAGATCCAACATGATATCTCAGCCAAAAGTATAATTTGATATTGATCAGATTGAGGTAAACTTTTGATGTACTTTAATCTGGTTTAAGTAAATTTTATTTTAAATAAATTAACATTTGGCTGTGTTCAAAATGTATTCAGAGAGTGAATGTAAAGATGTCACTCCCTTTTGTTGGGTCATTAATTCAAGGTTTACATCTCTTTCTAGGTCTCCCTGGCATCAAACCTTCTCCACGCTCAGAGCTTATCTCATTTCAGTGGCAAGAAAAAACTGTCAGAATATGAACTAGTTCCAATATTATCTGTTTTAAATTCATAGTTTATTTACTTATTGACTCCTGACACAACTGAAAATGAGCTCTTAACAGAATGGAAATCATTTGTTTCTAGTTTTCTCATCTATAAAATGAGGGTGTTGAAGACTGTCCTTATCCCCAGGAAAGGATTTCATAAGTTTGAATTAAATTGTTCAGTAAAGCTCATTGATCAAAGGTTCTGTGTGACTCTAATGCCATAACACTACAGGAGTGAGAGACCAGAAGAGGTTATCAAAGGGAAACTGTGTGCTCTACACTTCATTATAATAGTAAAACTATTTTAAAGGCTCTCTTTATGGCTAGGTCTTTTGAACATTATAAATTAAGAATTCCACACCATCAAAGGCCAGCCAAGGGTGTTGTGACTGTTCACGGATGAGGTAGACAACAGGTCAGAGGAAAGGCACACGGCAGCATGTCCACCGACGCCTCACCAGCACTTTGAGAGCGTACCTTGCTTTGCGAGCTAGGCACAGATCACAGCAAATACCCAGACGTGGGCTTGTTAACTGTAGCCTGGTGTGACAGATTTAGGGCAGGAGTGGAGGTCTGAAACAAGCTCTGCTCAGTGGGGTGAGGAGGACTCTAGGCGAAAGGCAGGTAGAGTTGCCAGATAAAACACAGGATGTACAATATTCCGGAATTACAGATATTAAAACTTATTCTTTGTGTTTATTTAGAATTAAAACTTAACAGGGCATCCTCTATTTTTATTTGCTAAATAGTGAGCCTTAGGCAGAGAGCCCAGGGAGGAGGATTTCACGCAGATGCAGCTCCGTGGAAGAACCGATTGTAGTGGGCAGAACAATATCTCTAGTCAACATGATATTAATCAATGGTTAGTAATGGTAGTACAGGTAAGTGGTCAATGAAGGGGGTGGGGGCAGATGCAGAGAAACTTGGGGAGAGGAAGAACACAGTAATTAGAACAGGGCACAAGATCAAGGCCACTCAAACAAAGCGAACTGATGCTGAGTCCCAAAACATTGGGCTAGAGGGGTGGTTTTCAATGTTTCTACCTCCATACCATCCACAAAACCAAGTCTCCATTCAGTAATACCTCACTTTATATTACCCCAGGGGTGTTTCAAATTTCCCAACAAGGAGATAGATAGGGCCTGAAAAGTCCACCCCAAAACTTCTAACATGTATCACCACCACAAATCAGTCTATCCCCCAACTGACAATTTTTTGAAGATCACTCTTTTTTATAGAGAATGGATTTGAGGTGAGCAAGATGAAAACAGGGAGACTCCCATGACTGCACCAATTCAGTAGATCTGGTGAGAGATTGTTTAGAATTGAGCAGGGTGGGTGGTGGCAATGGAGATGTAGAGAAGGAAAAAGATTAAATAAGCATTTGGGAGAAAGAATGAAGAGGCCTTGGGAGACAGAGAATTCTGTAGAGGAGAGGAACTAGGCCAATTAGATTACCTCTCTGAAAGAAGAAACTGAGACCAGGTGGTGGAAGCTGATATAGTTGACATGTCATAATGCACAGCCAGAGGTAACTGCCATGCTGGTCTCAGGGCAGGAGGAAGATAAGCAACAACAACAAGAAGAACAGAGACCAGGGCTCCACGGCCCCCTAAGAGGCTGGAAGGGTGGCCTCACAAGCTTTCTTTCTGCTCTTGGAACACATCAAATGTGTTTCTGTCTCAGTCCCCTGCTCCTCTGTTTCCTAACTCAGAATGCTCCCTCCCTACCCCTATCTTGCCCACCACATTTATCTCCTGTTTCTGTTTCAGCTACCCACTTAAATGTCCTCCATTCAAAGGGAACTTTCTTGACCACCCAGTCTGAAATATCACCCAGGTTTTCATTATCACATTATTCTCTTTTATTATTCTCAAGACACCATCTTCTGAAATTCTTTCGTTTACAAGTCCACCACCCCACCTTCTAGAAAGCAAGTTCCCAGACTGCACAGATTGCCAGTCTCCTTCATGCTGACTCCCCAGCCCCTGGAACAGCACCTGGTACAGTGGGCCCTCAATAAATACCTCTTGAATGAGGTTCTGGTGGAGGGTTTCCCAGTTCCAGGTTCTAGTTCACAGGGAGTGACTATAGTTTGTGTTCTGCCCTTGGCTACTGTAAAATAGTCATGCTCTTATAACAATCTTTCCTTTTCTTTGACCTCCTTCAAGTGGGTTCTTTTCCTGACCAGCCAGGGCTATCTCAGAATACACATAGGAATCTAAATGAACAGAGGGCTGGACAAAGACTAGGAGATGTGTTAATCCATAATAAAGGGAAAAGCCACAACTTTTTAAAAATTAGAACAGATAAATCAAGATTTTAGTTTTTGTGTGTTACCTTCCTTTCATGCACAATCTCTGGGCTAGACCAGAGATGAGGAAGGGGCAGCCCCGCCATGAGGGAAGGCAATTTGCAGAGGACACCTGAGTGACAGTGGCAGAATGGGTGGTAAGCTCTCTGTAGTGGTCTGCAGACCATGCTTCAGGCCCTGAAGGCTACCAAGTGGAAATTTTCCCACTGGCTTTTGAGGCAACAAAAGAAGAGAGGTCATTCCAGGTAGAGGAAACAGCAGGTGCAAGGCACTGAGCCAGCATCTCAAGTTCTGATGGCTCAGTTCGGTGTGGCCAGAATTCAGAGTGTTTATTGGATAGCGGTGGGACCAGTGTAAGCAAAATTCATTCTCTTTAGTAAAATTAAATCCCAGGACAGTAAAATCTAGCCCTGGAAAAATGCTTTCCTGATGAACAGACCTCACAGAGTCTGACTCTGTTCCCTCTCAGGTTTTCTCCTCCACTGGTAACTCTCAATACTAAAGCCTCAGAGGACCCTCATCATTGCAGCTGAGTGACTAGGACTTCACACATCCTTCCTTAAATGCTCTTTGACATTCTCTGTGAGATGGCCTTTGAAAGAGCTTAGCAAATATTAAAGCCAAAAGGGATTAATAATAAAGAATATTGGAAGTTAAGAGGTCTGCTGGTCCCAGTCCAGATTCCCATGGATGGATATCCAGTATCGCCAAGACCGGTGCCATTGTTAGCCTCATCAATGACAGCTTGCTGGAGAAAGGCAGCGAGCCAGGAATCCTCCAAAGCTGCCTGTTGCACAGGCTGACAGAGATCATGGGATCACAAGGGGCTTTAGTTAACTCATTTAGCAGGAAAGACATTGATTAGAACTGTTTAATTTTAATAAAACAAAAGCTGTAGGCTGGGAGGGTACTTTGTCCTTTCAGAAATTCACATTAGACAAAAGCCTAGCTGAACCTTTTCCCCTGCGTTTGCCACTTTACATCAACTCTGCCTTTATATGTAAGTTTTAAACCTGTTCTCCTACTCACTTTCATTTTCATAACCCTAAGTAGGACTTCATTATGTTTTACCTGAAATACCATGATAGCTGCTTAACTAACTGGTCAGGTGGTCTCCCCCTACATTTTCAGTCATCTCACTCATTTCACTCATTGTTGCTGACCTCATCTTGCTAAACCACAGCTTTGACACGCCATGCCCTGTTCCCGTGCACTCTGTAACCCTCCATTGCCTCTGGAATGACAACCTTTCCCAAATGTTTTGCTCTCTGTGATCTGGCACTAACTTACTTTTCCCACTATAATGCCTACTACACAGTCTTCATGCTACAGCTAAACTAAAATATAGTGTTCTTCTCTAGTGACAGGTTTATTCTGCTTACAATGCCCTTTTCTCCAAATCTCCTCACATTCAAATATTACCCACCTTTCAAAGCTCACTCCAAATGCCCACACTTCCTTGAAGCAATCTCTCACCCTTTTGGTGAGATGGAATTTTTCCCATATGTCAGGAATAAAAACTCCTAAACCACCAAGTTTGGGGTCTTATCTTTGAATTCCCTATAACCCCTAACATGGCATCTTTCCTCCTAACACAGTGTCTTGCCCTTCATTAGCAGTTTGTTGAATTAATCAGTTAAGTATTTTGTTGCATACAGAACTCCCAGGCCTGGTGCAACTTCCACTGAGGTCATTACTGTGGCATTTTGTGTAGCTGTCAAATGGGAGTGCACATCAAAGATTTGTTGTTTTTCTGTCCTGTGTGGAAGGTGGTGGTTGGTAGTTCAGGGTTTTCTGTGAAGGTAAGCTGAAGGGGTGTCAATGTACAAAATGTAGCCTGGAAATTAACTCATTCCATTGCTCTGAAGGCTCTCCTTTTTTTTTTTTTTTTTTAAGATTTTATTTGTTTATTGAAAGAGGGGAAGGGAGGGAGAAAGAGAGGGAAAAATCATCAATGTGTGGTTGCCTCTCACACACCCCCAACCAGAAACCTGGCCTGCAACCCAGGTGTGTACCCTGACTGGGAATCAAACCAGCAATCCTTTGGTTTACAGACTCACACTCAATCCACTGAGCCACACTAGCCAGGCCTCAGTAAGTGCTCTTATTGGCACAGCTTTGAAATTGAAATTTGAGCTCCCTTTCCTACATTCCTAATTGCTCATGCAGGCTTCCTTTGCTGGAAGTTTTTTTCCATTCTTGGACTTTTGCCCTGCCTAATAGCCCTGAATGCCCTACCACTACAGACATATTTGTTTCATCAGCTTTTACTCCAAAAAGATTGTATAGGATAAATTGGTCTAAGTAAACTTTTAATTTGGTTTTGTTTTCTCTTCAGGGACTTTCTTTGTAAAACTGGAATGTGTGTGCACAAAATCAGATGATTACAATGAATGAAATGCCAGAAAGTTAGATCAATGTTGGGGGACATTGGGACAAACTAATGGCATGTATCCCAGATGTTTATCTTGAGTGTTTTCATGTTTATGACAGCAAAATGTTAAGTTATTAAAGTACCTGTGTCTTAGTCTATACGGGCTCCTATAAAAAGATATAGGTCACTATAAAAAGATACTGGGTCGCTTAAAGAACAAACGTTTATTTCTCACTTAGTTCCAGAGTCTGGAAGTCCAAGGCAAAGGTGCTGGCAGATTCATCTTGGTGAGGGCCCAGTTCCCAGTTCATAGTTCATCTTTTTCTATAAGTTTACATAGCAGAAGGGGAAGTGATCCTCTGGGGTCTCTTTTATAAGAGCACTGATCCCATTCATCAGAGTTCCACCCTCATGACCTCAGTACCTCCCAAAGGCCCCACCTCTTAATATCATCCCATTGACCATTCCATTCCAATATATGAGTTTGGGGAGGACACAAACATTCAGATCAGAGTAGCATATATCAGGTAGGATGCTTTCAACTATAAAAAAGGAGATAATTGACTAAAGGTACTCCAAATAATAGGTTTTTATTCCACAAAACAAGACATCTACAGGAAAGCAATTCCTGCAGCTCATAGTATCAGCCAAGGATGGGCTCTTGCTATGTCTCTGTTCTCCTCTCTTCTCCCAGTAAAGTCGACAGTATCCCTTCCTGTAATCACAACAGGGCTGGCATGGCTATAAACTTCACGTGTTCATGTAACTACATCCAAACAGGAAGAAACGGGATGTGACAAAAGCTTTTTCTCATCATGCTACTCCCTTTAACTAGAGAGGAACATTTTCCCCCAGAATTCCTCAGCAGCTTAAGTCTCAGTGAACTGAATTGGGTCCTGTCTGCTAGGCCAATCACTGTCAAAGGGAAATTCTAATAAAACCATGATTGGTGGAGGCCAATCACATCATTCCCTGGAGCTGGGCACATCGCTGTGAAAACAGAAATGGGGTTCAGAGAGTAAGAAAAAGGCAAAATGGTTGTTGGGCAGACAACACATTATACCTGCCAAATGCTGTATAATGTTCTCCATCTAGGTTAATACTGAGAAGGTACTTTATAGGCAGTTAATCAGTCCTGACAGGAGTGAATGAAAGACTTTCCATACACAGACATACCTCATTTTAGTGCCCTTTGCTTTATTGTGCTTCACAGATACTGCGTTTTGTACAAACTGAAGACAAGACCCTTCGCCACCAAAAAGATTATGACTTGCTTTATTGCATCATTCGCTTTCTTGCCATGGTCTGGAACTGAATCCACAATATCTCTGAGGTATGCCTGTAGATTAACCCAAACCTAACCAAATAATAATATTAATTTATTATTATCATTAAAATAAGCGATGATGAAGAGCTGAATCTAACAGACCAAGACCATCTACCTGATTTAAGCTGTTGTTTGTTTTATTGTCCTGGATGTTATTATACATGGTTACTGGAAACATTTTTCTGTTTACCTAAATTAATCTGAAAGGCTATCACTATTTATTCTTTTCATGTTAGTCACTAAATTAAATAGTGGCTTATGCATAATTACTGGGCCTGGAAGCTTAACCTGACTTGTTGGAAAATTCCTCTCAATCTGCCCATCATCATGAGCTTCTATTCAAAATGAGTCCCCCAACCTTTATTACTTCCTGCTAGCTCGACTACAGCTGTCATTTATCTTTCACCACTGCTTCGCAGTATGCTTTCTTGTATCCTTCCTTTTTTTGATGTTCTTTCTCACCTCAAATTCATTTTATTTACTTTTGCATGGATTGCTCATGCTTTGGTGTCTTGCATTCACATGTTCACCAAAATGTTCTTTGATCATGCTGCAATCTAACATTGCCCAGGGATATATAAGTTCCCCCTAGGGAAACCTTCAAGGTTACAAATCAAAGGTAAGACCCCAAATATCACAGTGCTCTTTCAAAGCTGTGCTTCATATCGAACCATTCAAGAGATAGCAGGGGGAATGAACAGAGCAATTGAGCAATTCTAGAAGAATGACTAAAATGCCAGGGAATAGAAAGATAGCTTGGTTTAAAAAAAAACCCTCAGAAAACCTTGTGCCAAAGTGAGTGCCAATATTGTAAAGAGACAGGAGAAGCACAATACTTGTCAGAGGTCTGTTACAGAAGGCTGATTTAGGTAAATAAAAGAATAATGCCTGAAAGAGAGCTTTGAGGAGGAACAATCATGCAGAATTTCATCATATGCTGATTCAGAAGTCTTTCTTTGATATTCTGTGACTTTAATTCACTTTAACAGAATGTCAAGGTTTGTTCCTGCTTTCCTGTCTTTCTCCATTGCCTGCTGCTATCCACCCACTTCCTTGAAAGATTTCACAGTGAAGGAGAAATGAAATATGGAATACCTAATAGTTTCTCATATAAAAAAGAATGGCTCTAACTTTAGGCAAGATCCTTCTGCAAATTTAGTTCCCTTGAAACCTTCCGATAATACATAATGAAAGATGAAATGGGCACTATTTCATAGACACGCTTGCATATTATTTCACTTTACCTCTCAGAAATTCCCAAATCCCCAACCAATTTTACTTCCTGCTCTTTCATTTTCCTCTTTTTAACTCTCCTTCACCACCACCATGTATGCATTTGACCTACCTCTTCTCCTAGATTCAACAATAATAATAACAAAGTTCAAGAAAAATCTGTCTTCCGAATACATCAATGACTCAGACTTTGTCCTTGCTAACTCTTTCACACCTAGGTGATATGAGGCAAAGGAGAGTGGGGGTTTGGGGGTAGTAGGCAGTGGATGGGGCTTCCATGCCAGCTGCACCGTAAGTGTGCCCTTTCCCCTCATATATAAAGTGGGAGGGTTTAACTAGGTGATCGTACACCAGGATTTCTTCTCTTACAGGCAGTATGGCCTATGATGCAGAGATTTGAAGGTTCTATAGTTGTGCTCACAAGATTCTAAAGCAGCCTCTTGAAAGCTGAATAACCACGGGCAAGATTCTTCATTGCCCTGCGTCTACAGTTAGGTTTCCTTAACTGTAAAAAAGGGAAGATTAAAGTACCAACTCATGAGATTGTTGTGAAAATTAAGAGTTAACACACACAAAGTGCTTAGAGCACTACCTGGCAAATAAATTCTACATAAGTAGCTATAGCAGACCATGGATTATTTCCTTTTTTTAACAGCTTTGTTGAAATATAATTCACGCACATACAATTCACCCATTTCAAATATATAATTCCACGTTTTATAGAGTTGTAACTCTCACTATAATCAATATTAGAACATGTTTTCACCCTCAAAAAAGACCCTGTACTCTTTAGCTATCACCCTGTTATCCTCCACACCCCACCTTACTTACCCCCCAGCAAACCTATTTTCAGTGTCTACAGATTTGCCTATTCTGCACATTTCATTCAAATGGATCACACAATAAGTGGTCTTTTGTGACTGGCTTCTTTTACCCAGGGCATTGTTCTCAAGGTTTGTCTATGTTGTAACACGTGCCGGTACTTCATTCCTTGTTATTGCTGAATAATATTCCATTGTTTGGATATATACATTCATCAATTAGTGAACATTTGGGTTGTTTCCATAAGAACAATGCTGCTATAAACATTCATGTACAAGTGCTTATGTGGACATAACATTTTCATTTCCTTTGGGTATAAATCTGGAAGCAGGAGTACATCTGGTCAAGATGGCTGTGTAGGCAGATATAACTCGCCACTTTGCACAATCACATCAAAATTACCACTAAAATATAGAACACCCATCACTCACAACCATCAGAAGTTGAGCTGATGGTAGTCTCACAACTATGGAATTAAACAAACTGATAGGTGACTTAAGAGTTGGAAAATTTTAGTTTAAGGCAAATAGTTTTAAGCCTAGTAGGTAATAAACATATTAAAGCTATTGTTTCAGGAGCTGCAGATAAGGCCCACCACTCCCAGCAGAGACAGCTGACCTCCTGGGGCACAGCTGGAGACATCCAGGCCATTGTGGTCCAGGGAGAGACAGATACCACCCACCCACCTGGGGACAGCTAACTGCCCAGGGTGAGAATACTGCAGTTTTTAAAGCTAATTATTCCTGAATCTCAAAACCTCTCACCGCACATTGTTCTCTGTCATAAAAAGGCTGGCTGGGAAAGAAAATATAAGATGGTCTGTTAGGGTGTGAACCTGCCATCTTCTCAGATCACCAGCCATCTGAATAAAATGTCCATAAAGATTCAATCCCTGTCTCTGCTTATTGGGTTCGGTATGTGACAAGCAGCACAAATGCTGATCTTTTCCAGTTTCAAACCACATCCATCCAGACTGGTAAGAAGGGTGCAGACTCAAAATAGGCTTATTTGACACACCAGTGTGGTAGATAAAAATTCAGGAGGGCTGTCTCAGGAGTGAGGAGTCCCAGCCCCACACCAGATCCCCCAGCCCAGGTTTCCAGTGCCAAGAAGATAAGTACCCACAACTTCTGGCTGCAAAAACCAGTGGAGATTGAGTGAGAGAAAAAAAACTTCTGGACTCCCAAGCAGTTTTCCTAGAGAACCCACACACAGACTCACCTACTCAGACTCACTCCCTCTGAGCTCCAGCACCAGGGTGGTAGTATGAAAAGCACCAGTGGCATGAAGGGAGGACCTGAAGTGTCTGTCATCAAGGTGAGCAGAGGCCACTGTCCCTTTTCTAAACATTCCATCCACAGAGCTGGCAAGCAGGTGCCATATTTGAGATTCCATCAGTCTGGCTAATACTGATTGACCCTCCTAGGAGATCCCCAGAGACTGACCCACCCAACTTATGGGCCCACCCAAAACACTTTTCTATATGAATGGCTGGTCTTGGCACATGCTGCACAACTTCCTAATTCCTCTCAAACAAGCAACAGCTGGCCTCAGTGAGCCCCAGGACCAGCACTAGCAGCAGCCAGCCTAGATTCTCAGCTTGGCTTTGCCTGGGAATCTCCAAGCCAAGCACAAGTACCAGTCATCTCAGATTGCTTTACAGCTCAGGCAGGGTGGCCCTGAGAAAACACAGGTGAGGGTGGACTTTGGCATGCACAACCCAGGAAACCCCAGAGCCAGTGCACCCAGTAGACAACTACAGACTCAGTAGGAGCGCCACTGCCCTATCTCTGCATAGCTGATCCTCCACAGAGGGCAGAGGTTGGTGGTAAGTGGTCACAGCCAGTCCTTGAAGCTGACTAGCCTGGTAAAATCCCTTCCATTGATCTGCCAACAGCAACCAAAACTCAACTACAAGAGGAGGGTGTACTTAGACTACATGAAGGGCACACTTCAGGTACCTTGAGTGATAGGGGAAGCTGTGCCACTGGACCCTACAGGACACCTACCACATTAGGCCACAATGCCAAGACAGAGAGTCAAAGCAGCTCTACATAGTACATAGAAACAAACACAGGAAGGCTGCCAAAAAGAGGAGACAAAGAAATGGATCCCAAATGAAAGAACAGATCAAAACTCCAGAAAAAGAACTAAATGAAATGGAGACAAGCAATCTATCAGATGCAGAGTTCAAAACACTGGTTATAAGGATTCTGAAGGAACTTAGTGAGCACTTCAGCAACATAAAAAAGATCCAGTCAGAAACCAAGGATACACTAATTGAAATAAAGAACAATTTACAGGGAAACAATAGTAGAGGGGATGAAGCTGAGAATCAAATCAATGATTTGGAATATAAGGAAACAAAAAACAACTAATCAGAACAACAAGAAGAAAAAAAATCCAAAAAAGTAAGGATAGTATAAGCAGCCTCTGGGACAACAACAAGAGGTCCAACATTTGCATCATAAGTATACCAGAAGGAAAAGAGAAAGAGCAAGAAATTGGAAATCTATTTGAAAAAATAACGACAAAAACTTCTCTAATTTGGTGAAGGAAATAGACATGCAAGTCCAGGAAGCACAGAGAGTCCCAAACAAGATGGATACAAAGAGGCCCACTCCAAGTCACATCATAATTAAAATGCCAAACATTAAAGATAAAGAGAGAATCTTAAAAGCAGCAAGAGAAAAGAAGTTAGTTACCTACAGGGGAGCTCCCATAAGACTTCCAGATGATTTCTGAAAAGAAACTTTGCAGGCTAGAAGGGATTGGCAAGAGATATTCAAAGTGATGAAAGGCAGGGACCTACAGCCAAGATTGCTCTACCCAGCAAAGCCGTCATTTAGAATAGAAGGGCAGATAAAGAGCTTCCCAGACAAGAAAAATCTAAAGGAGCTCATCATCACCAAACCATTATTACAAGAAATGTTAAAGGGGCTTAGTTAAGTAAAAGAAGAAGATTTAAAAAAAGAAAAAGAAAAAGAAGATCAAAACTATGAACAATAAATGGCAGAAAATATCTATCAACAATTGAATCTAAAAAACATATTTATCAACTATTGAATCTAAAAAACAAACTAAGCAAACAAGAAGAACAGAGACAGAATCATGGATACAGAGAGCATTTTGATGGTTGCCAGATGGGAAGGGTTGTGGGGAATAGGTGAAGAGGTGAAGGAATTAAGAAGTACAAATAGGTAGTTACAGAATAGCCATGGGGGTGTAAAGTACAGCATAGGAAATGGAGTAATCAAAGAACTTAAATGCATGACCCATGGACATGAACAATGGTGGGAAGAATGCTTGAGGGAGTAGGTGGTGCAGGGTGGAAGTGGCAAAGGGGGAAAAATTAGGACGAATGTAACAACATAATCAATGAAATATAATTCACAGAAAAAATAAATCTAGTAGTGCAATTTCTCAGTCTTACGGTAATTCTATGTTTAATCATTCAAGAAACCACCAGACTGTTTTTTCAAAGCAACTGTACCATTTTTCACTCCCCCCATAGTATATAAGTGTTCCAATTTGTGTACATCCTCACCAAAATTTGTTTCCTGACTTTTCAATCCTAGCCATTATTAAGGGTGTGAAGTTGTGTCTCATTGTGATTTGGTTTGCATTTCCCTAATATCTAATGATGTTGAGCATCCTTGCATGTCCTTACTGGCTATTTGAAGCCTATGGGTTTTTTAACAACACCTCTTGTTGATGCTTCAGAAGACCTACTGTCACCAGAGATACTCTGAGAACAGATCCAAATCTTGGTTCTCATGAGAGTTTGGGAAGATTCAGTTCATACAATTTGACCTTCAAAAGGTGAGGACACTATCCATGTTCTTAGTGTTATCCCAAACAAGGGAAACTAGAATAATAGGATGGTGTATATTAAGTTCAATAAGGCTCCTCAGCTTCCATTTCTACCCAGACCTCTTTCTTTTCTATGGAAATGCTTTTACTCCAGTGTGTTCCAAAGGTCCCAATAACCATAATTTAGTTTTTCTCAAATTCTGCAGCCTTAATGTCTTTCTCATATGTGTAAGCTCTCCCACTGTGTTCAAGGTATAGAACACTTATGTATCTTTCCTAATGCACATGGAAGTAATCTGAGTAATCTGCATGTACTGACTGAGGAAGTCAAAGTCTTACCACATCTCTATGAGGAGTTTCCTTAAACTGGCCAAAGCAGTTTACACCAGATTTGTAAATTTGAACAAGTTAATTCACTTCCATTTCCTCACTGGTCAAAAGAGATTCTTAATCTCTAATTTATAGAACTGTTATGAGTAATAAATGAGATATTATATATAGTATTTGTCAGAGTGCTAGACAAATAATAAGCACAAAATGAAAGATGTATTACATGCCATATATATACACACACATATATATGCACATAGATTTGTGTGTGTGTGTCCATAATATGCATATATATATATATGTTACTTTAAATTATTCTGTCTAAAGTCATATGCAGGTTGACTCTCCAACCTCATGGGGACAGCAGTACCCATCAGGACTCAGAGACGGGCTGCCCCAGAATATAATTTGCTGGGTGGTTGGGAAATTAGAGAGAAGGACCCCAGACCCACAGTGACCAAATGCACAAGGCTCCATCATCAGAGGGAACTTCCATTTCATAGTGCTCAAATTGAATGGGTTGAAGCAAAAAGCAGAGGGAACTGACTGGGCAATCCCAGCAATCCCCAAGCCACAGGCCCTCACTGCCTAGCCTTGACCATTCCTTCAATGCTACTGGGGTTTTTCTCTTAAACTTTAGAAGAATCAAAACAGAGCAAAGTTCTCTTGCTCTGACCAGAAGAGCCACATCTCAGACAACTGAAGCATCCTCCAGAGATGTACTCTGTCATCTTCCACATTCTTCCTTTTACCAGCGTTTTCTAGCACAGGGGCCTCACAGGGACTGACTAGAGGCCAGAAGAGTTAGCAGAGTGGTCACTTGCTGCCACCTATGGGTAGGACATTAAAAGTGACATAAGGGGGAATGAAAATTTATCATATCCATTACTGTATACTTAACTGTAATTGTACAAAAAGGACCAAAGAAGGTTTTGCTTAGTCACTGACTTTCCTTAAATGCAGAAACATAAGAAGGAAGATTTAGGATATCTAGCAGCCCCGAAACAAATATCACCAAGCCTGCCTGAGAACAATGATTTACGGATTATGTTATATGGTTTGAAAAACTGACTCTGATTTGTGTAGCTCACCACAGCCTTTCACTGAGAGAAAGTTTAAAACACAGAGATCAAAGATTAAATTAGACTAAGAGATTTTTAATAACAAAAATGTTTATTGTTCTAGCTAAAAATAAGCTCATCAAAACCTATTATATCAATAGTGAAGGTCCATTTGTTGTGGTTACCATGGAATTAGGATCTTCACAATTATTTTAAAATAGTACTTTACATAGCTAGAAATTTCCACATACAGAGAATTGGCTTTAATGAGAGAAGCTCAATTATGTCCTGAAAAAATTATACCAGCTTTGCATATAAGTCTTAAAACATTTACCTAGTTCTACCTCCAAACACATCCTTGAAAAGAATAGGAAATGTAATCTCTGATTCATCAAAATTCAGAAACAAAAAAGTTGTTTGGACTTAACTTGTCTGCCAATTTTAGGCAAATTAAAAAGTCTGGGGTAGGCAAATAATATAGGAAAATGGGAATTGGCAACTATAATTAGGGAAATGAAGGTAGATACACTTGGGCACACAATTCTTAAAGTATTCATCATATTTCTGGTTGATATGCCTTTCTCCTAACTAAGTATGAGGGCTCTGAAAGCAGAAATAGTAATTTATTTATCCATATATACTCTGAAGCTATTCATAGTGCTGAAGTTTTAACAATAAATATTTGTGAATATTAGTCAACAAAAACTCATTTTGCACCCACTGTGCACTGTTCTAGATGCTTATTCTAGGCATTGTTATAGGTAAAAGGAAGGACAGGAGGAAGGAGGGGATTGTAGGGTGTGCTGAAAAAATGGGCGCTGACTTTAGTAACGCAGGCATGTTATGAGGCAGGAATAGTATCTCATTGAGTGGATAAGCTCAGACAAGTTTGATTTGACTAATAAATTTACCATAGTTTAACCTGCATTACTAAGATGGTGTAATGAACAAAGGCTAAACTTTGGTATAGTATGTTGCCTAAATTCAAGTAGATCATATCACTTTCAACTAAGGAAAATAACAATATCACCTTTGGGAGAAAAAATAGATTCTCATCTATTTTGTTTATAACTATAACTCTATTACTTAGAACAGTTCTTAATACATAGGGCTCAATTAATATCTATGAATGAATATTAATACCATACCCTCCTACTAAAGGCCTTGTCTGGCATACTTGTAAAAATAAGGCCTTCAGAAGAATGGAATGATCCTTCCAAGGCCATTTAACAATAAACTATTTGAATTGCAACTGCTATCCAAATGCTCGATTTCTGAAATCTGAAGGTTAGCCGTTAGTCAGACTATGTCATATTGCTCGGATCTTAGCTTAGTCTTATTGATACTAGCAAATAAATACACACAAAGAGACAAGTATAGTGAGTCCATAGCTTCTTTACTTGCCTTTGCCACCATTCCTTAATGTGCCACCTCCTCTCTGAAGGATGCCATGATAATCACTCAATTACAGAATCTAACCATCCAAACAAAATTGCTCTTCCATCTGTTAAGGGCCATTAGAGTCCCCATGCAATGAATTCAGTTTAAGGAGCTTTATGTCCCATCTGGAGCAAGAGGATTCATATCTGTATAAAAGAAAAAGATCATTGTGATTTTAACCTAGTTTTAATGGAAATAACTAAATTTAAATGATGTTTAAATTTTGGACGTTTCAGCTCACTGAGAATAGTCTTGCCAACAATTATGTTTAAAGTCACATTTCTGCAGCAGTAAATGCTCATTAAAAAATAATCCATATATGCAAGAAGTCTCATTGCAGCGTTGTTTGTAAGAGAAAACTTGAAACTAATCCAAGTGTCCATCAAAATAGATGAGGTAAAGAAATTGTGTTATGCTCATACCATACAGCTATTAGAAAGAATGAAGTAGATTTGCCTGTGCTAATGTGACAAGATATTTAACATCTGCAATAAACAGAAAAAAAGATGCAAAATGCTATGCATGTTTTCATTTCTAACAATAACAGCAATAAATGTCAGTATATACATATCAAAAACTCTGGGAGAGGGTCCATGAGCAGCCATGATGGCATACCTTATGAAGCAAGTGTATGAGGAATTCACTAAGGTAGTTCAGTGGACTTACACATTTGCTTTAAAACCCAGTTGAAACCTCAGCAAGGGGACTTCCAGTCACGATGGTGACATAGGTAAACACAGCTTGACTGCTCACAAAACCACATCAAAATTATAACTAAACTACAGACCAAATATCACTCAGAACTATTAGGAATCAAGTTGAATGGAAATCTGACTACTATGTAACTAAAGAAACCACATTAATCCAGACTGGTAGGAGACGTGAAAACATGGAGGTACAGAACAGGCACATCCCACATCCATGTGTGGTAAATAAAAATTCGGGAGGGATATCTCAGGAACAAGGGGTCCCAGACACACACCAAGCCCCTCAGCTCAGGGTACCAATACCAGGAAGAGAAGCTCCCATAACTTCTGGCTGTAAAAAAACAGCAGGATTGGGGTCAGTGAAGAAAACTAGTAGACTCCCAACCAGTTCCTCTCAAAGGGCCCATGCCAAACTTAGACACACTACCTCAGAGCCCCAGGAGGAAAGCTGAGGGACAGGTTTCTCCCAGACAGAAAAGTGGGCAGAGGTCATTGTGCTTTTTTTTTAGCCCTCCCCGCACAGAGCCACAGAACTGGCAGATGGCAGCAATATCTGAGACCCCATCAACCTGACTTACACTGTTTGCCCCACCCTGGCATTTACCTGAGGCTATATGCCACCCAACTTAAGGCCTACCACCTAGACCCATACCTCCAGGCAGCTCCAGGCCCAGCATTACAGCAGCCAGCTTTGGATCATAGTTTGGATCTGCCTGAGAACTTCCAAACCCAGGACAAGTAGCAGCCACCTGCAGATTGCTTTGCAGCTCACTCTGGGTAGCCATGGATGGAAAGCAGGTGGTGGATGACCCACACCTGTACTACTGGAGAAACCCCAGAGCCTGTGCACCCAGTGGACAGCTAAAGACCACATTGGAACACCACCACCCTGCCCTAGAACAGCTGATCTTCCACAGAGGGCAGAGGTTAGGGGTCTATGATTGCAGCCAGTTCTGGGGAAATCATTGGCCTGGGGAAATCACTCCCATAGATCAGCTAACAGCGATCAAGGCTCAACTAAAAGAAGAGATTGTACTTAGCCCACACAGCCCAAACACCTTGAGGACCCAGCCTGGGTGATAGGAAAGGCTGTATCACTACAGTCCATGTTTCCAAGACAGCGAGTTATAGTGGCTCTTCCTAATACACAGAAACGAACACAGGAAGGCTGCCAAAATGAGGAGACAAAGAAACATGGCCCAAGTAAAAGAATAAATCAAAACTCCAGAAAAAGAACAAAATGAAATGGAGATGAGCAATTGATCAGACCTATAATTCAAAACACTGGTTATAAGGAATTCAGTGAGTTCTTTAAAAAGAGCCAGGCAGAAACGAAGGTTACACTAAGTGAAATAAAGAACAATTTACAGGGAATCAACACTAAAGGAGATGAACCCAATAATCAAGTCAATGATATGGAACATAAAGAAACAAAAAACAACCAAGCAGGGCAACTTGTGAAAAGAACCCCCCAAAATAAGGATATTGTAAGAAACCTCTGGGAAAACTACAAGCAAACCAACATTCACATCATAAGTATGCCAGAAGGAAAAGAGAAAGAGCAAGAAATTGGAAATTTATTTGAAAAAATTATGAAAGAAAACTTCTCTAACTTGGTGAAGGAAATAGACATGCAAGTCCAGGAAGCACAGAGAGTCCCAAACAAGACGGATACAAAGAGGCCCACTCCAAGTCACATCATAATTAAAATGCCAAACATTAAAGATAAAGAGAGAATCTTAAAAGCAGCAAGAGAAAAGAAGTTAGTTACCTACAGGGGAGCTCCCATAAGACTTCCAGATGATTTCTGAAAAGAAACTTTGCAGGCTAGAAGGGATTGGCAAGAGATATTCAAAGTGATGAAAGGCAGGGACCTACAGCCAAGATTGCTCTACCCAGCAAAGCCATCATTTAGAATAGAAGGGCAGATAAAGAGCATCCCAGACAAGAAAAACCTAAAGGAGCTCATCATCACCAAACCATTATTATATGAAATGTTAAAGGAACTTAGTTAAGAAAAATAAGGTTAAAAAAAGAAAAAGAAAAAGGTGATCAAAACTATGAATAATAAAATGGCAACAAACACATAACTATCAACAATTGAATCTAAAAACAAATTAAGCAAACAAGAAGAACAGAGACAGAATCATGGATATAGAAAGCATTTTGATGGTTACCAGATGGGAGGTGGGTTTGGGGAAATGGGTAAATATGTGAGGGGGTTAAGAGGTATAAATTGGTAGTTACAGGATAGCCATGGAGATGTAAAGCACAACATAGGAAATGGAACAGCCAAAGAACTTATACACACGACCCATGGACATGAACAAAGGTTGGGGATTGCCTGAGGGGAGTGGGGATAAGCTTGGTGGGGTGGGGACAGCAGAGGAGGAAAAATTGGGACAACTGTTACAGCACAATCAATAAAATATTTTTTAAAAATCTGGAGGAATATACAACAAACTATAGCAGTAATTACTCTAGGCAATAGTGTTATAGAGTAATTTCATTTTCAACCTTACTCATCTCTACATTATGTAAAATGTTTACAATCACCATGTTAATTTTTAAAATGCTCCAATTTTATTTTAAGTATAAATAGATATGATAAATTTAAAATTAATAAACTGAAAGTTTAAAATAACAATTTATATGTAAACTGAACATAGCTTTTCAGAGTTACTCAATGCCACAAGCTTTGCATGTGTTTGTATTCTTTCATCCAGTAATCTTTAATGCAGAAAACCTTTATTCATAAAGATGTTTATTACAATTCTATTTTAAAAGCATAAAGTTGGAAACAACCCAAGAGGTTAATAGGGGAATAGCTAAATAAACTGTCATCCTCAATAAAATATTACATAGCCATTTAATATGAAGTATCAAGGAGACTGTGAAATAACATGAAATGCTTATATTACAAAGTTAAAGGGAAATGGGAACATATAAAATTATATATTCAAATGTGTTCAGTAAGATCTCTCAATGGAAAATAAACTAGGAAGAAATTTACCAGAGTTAAGAATAGTGTTGTTTAGTGGTAATAATCTTGTTTATTTTTCTTCCTTATACATTTTCATATTTTCAAATTTTCTAATCAACTGTTTATTACATTTATAATGGAAAATGATGCAATCATTGCACTTGATAGTTTTAAAAATAGCAACGTTCGTATGACTGTCCTGGCATATAAATTTATTCACAATTTTGTCTTTCACTCCATCCAGAGGTCCGTTTTAAGGAAAATCAAGTTCTAATGCTACCATTGATCCTAACTTTCTCATGCTCTGGAGCAAACTACCAACCTCTTCCCTCAATAGCTCTAAAATTAGACTCTTTCATTAGGCTAAATGAAAAAATGGATAACATGAAAAATGAAAATCTCCATGAAAGGAGATCATTCTAATCATTAAGTTTAGAATCACCAGTGAACAACCAGTGACTACTGGAGGGGTGACAGTCCAACAGCAGAAAAGTAGGGTTCCAGGCACAATCCAGTCATTACCCAGTAAATATTCTGCCAGTTATTGAATCTCTCCATTTTTAACTTTTTCACTTGTAGATAAACTGTGTTGAACTAGAATCAGAATTTTAGACTTAGAATTTCCCTAAAATAAAGAGAATGGGAAGTACTTATTGTGTGCCAGGAACATGTCAAACAGATATCATTACCTTTAATTGACATACAAATAAATGAATACATAATGAGGGCAAGAAAGTCTATCACAGTAGTGACTGAGCTAGGAGTCAATCCCAAGCTGTCTGGTTTCTCATCTTTAAGGTTTTGTAGGTTAGGGAAGTGAACCTTCAAAGGACTGAATTATTTCACCAGTCAGGGCCAGAACCCAGATCTCTTGATGCCAATCATGTATTTACTTTACTTTTTTCCTATTTTTTTAAAACTAAGATGCAAATTCAAGTTACTTATATGATGCAGACACCGGCCTGCAGTGTCCATGTCATTATGGATGAAATGAGACATTCACACAGACTACTGAGTCTGGTGGAGTAAAAGGAACAGCATGGCTTTTGTCTCTCTCAGGGGGAGCAAAAGCCGAAGCCTTCACCATGACAGGCTTTTATTGGGTTTCTCTGCCCATTACATGATGGTCTTCATTTACTATGCACAGATTTGCTTTAGATGGTTACCTTTTACAGAAAACAAAGGAGCCAATGCCACTAATCACATCACAGAAGAGGAATATTTGCAAATGCAAAGGCAAAAGTGGTTAAACCAGTTATACTCATCCTTGGAAGGTTTAGCATGGATTTAGGAAGTTACTTTGCAGCAAATGTCCTCAATTCAGGGTGAGGAAGTTTTTAGCAAAAAGCAAGACTCAAAACGGCCTAGGTACATTGCAGGCCTGATTCCCCATGGGAGAACCTATCCATGGACATGGGTCCTGTGCATCTCCCAGTGGGAGCTGGGCCAACTCCACACAGAACAGTCTCCTACACTTATAGTCCTCAATACATCGTTCATTCATTATCATCACTGGTGTTACCACTATCTTGTTTTATTGAATTTTCCCTTTAGTTTCCTATCTGCACTATAATTTGCCTTCTGGGAGTCTTTTGGATCTGATACTACAATTCACTCATTTGTTCTTCAATTATGTATTTCTACAACATATCCTATCTCTTAAGTTATTATTTTAGCATTTTTTATAAAATATAATCGGTATATCCAGCATAGCCCCTCTTATGCTTTCTTATTCTTGCATCATTTTATAAATATACTCTGTCTTTGAAGTTTTTTATTGTGCTTATTTTAAATTTTTGATCTATTTGATTATTTCCAACTCTTACAGTGACATAATGAGATAAGATAGGATATGCTGCACTAACAAGTAATCCTGAGAATTTCAATGGCTAACACAAAATTTCTCTCTCACTCAAAATAAATATCCTTTGCTTTTCTCCAGGTGTGACTCAAGCTACTTCCACATTGCAACTTTACCATTTTGGAGTTCTTCACGCTAAGTCACAAAAACAATAGCAAAACAAAACACAAACCATGGAGAACTCATGTCCCATTAACCAGAACCAGTCACGTGGCCCTAACCCAGCCGCAGGGAAGGCTAGAACATGATAGATGAATACATAGACATTTGTTGAACACCAGTCATCTCCACTACAAGGGCAGCTTGCTTAGTTTGTTGTCTCTCTTTCATTGCATTGTGCCCCTCAGGTGTCTGTGAACTCATTTTCCCCTGAGAATTCAATGTTCCTTTTCCCCATGTTGGCTAAATATATGTATCTGTGGGAGGAGCCTAAGCCCAGGCCATAGCAGGTATTGTCTTTTTTACTAGATTTAAGGAGGGAAAGTATGTCACCTAAGACAAAGCAAAAAGTTCCCTGTTTAATAATGAATTTGACCACCAGCCCTACACACACTTGATCCTGACCCTTGGGTAAGCTTTTAATTCTCTGACTGAGGCATTACTCTTTAAGATAAAATAGGTGTAATCACCTACTGCTCAGGGTGTGGTGGGGAAGAAAGAGGAAGGAATGCCCAGTAGTGGCTCTGTCACGGGTGGGCACAGGTAACCAGGTTCTTAGTGATCGGGACAAAGAATTGAACCGAACACCCAGAGTTCATATAAGAGAACATGCAAGCAGGCCAACTCCAAGCAGAGATTGACCTTATGGGCTGGAGGGACTTTATGCTTATAGGGAGGATCCTTCCTGGCTAGTTTTGGTGGGCTTTTACTGAGCATGTACAAGTAGTTGTATTCCTTTAAAGCTACTGCGCATGTGGTTTCCCATGATCCTCCCTGACTGGCCACCAGGGAAGAGGGTCCCACAATGCTATGGAATTAATCCCCGTTTCCCCTGTGATCCCCCTGTACTAGGTTCACCTTTCCCTAAGCCAGAGAATTATAGCTCTCCATGCTAGAGATTGGTGAAAAGGAAAGAATTATTTATTCAAGTTATACAGACTTAAGAGTAATGACTTAATGTCTTTGTCAAAATCCCAAAGTCCCTTGAAACACCCACAAATGCACACAGTCCTTCCTTCCCACCTTTCCCAGTCTGGGGTACCGTATCTCAGGAGAAGAAACAGAAGTCTGTGGCTTAGGCAGCTCTCAGTTTTTCCTAGTAATTTGTGCTCAGCTGGCAGGCCTTCCTTAGTTCCTAGCACCATTAGTTGTGTTGCCAGGATCTCCAGCTAAAGCCTCCTGGTGATTCTTCTCAGGGCTGGGGGGAGGCCGGCATGATCCCCCCTTCTGGGAGAATGACGGCAACACCAGCAGCAGCAGCAGCAGCAGCAGCAGCAGCAGCAGCAGCAGCAGCAGCAGCAGCAGCAGCAGCAGTGCCCAGAGGGCTAGCACAGAGCTTATTGTGTCCTGGCCCCAGGTCCAGAGCAGGTGGCTGCAAGGTTGGCCTGAGGCTCCAAGAGCCTGAGCGGTGAGTCCGAGCAGTGAGTGTGGTTGCAGGGCACCTGAGGCCTGGCGGTGGCTGCGGCTGCAGGGCGGTGACCCGGTGCTCCCGAGTCACTTACTGGTGGCCCCTTCTTGTGGCCACAGCTGCAGAGCCAGCTGGGGCTCAGAGCCAGGAGGTAGATGAGCCGCAGGTGGCTGCATCGTGGATGGTGTCTGCACAGCTGCGGGAGCCCCCACTCTACTAAAGCTGCATGGTTCTCCTCTCAGAGGCTGCTGTCCTCCCTGCACTGCCACAGCTGCATGGTTCTCTCTCAATGTCCGCCACGTCTGGGTTTAAATCCCCGCGCCAATCTTCCTCTACAGCCCCATTTCTGACTCCTCCCACACTCGGCTTCACATGCTAGAATTCATATCCTTCCAGCTTTACTGGGCTGCCATCATGAGTCTGGGCAGGCGTGGCCCCATGTCATGGAGCCAATGTTCTCTGAGCTCCCACGCAGGCGCTGTAACTCGGGGGACCTGCCCCCCAGTTACATCTTGGTGGGGAAGTTACTTCCATCCCCCTGGCTCAGGGCCGGTCACAGCTATTTAATATATCTATGCAACCAGTTAAAGGTTATAGATATGTTAAATGACCACACCAGAGGGTAGCAACAAGGCTGTTGCTATGTGAAACAGCTCTCAATGGCCCTGCTCCATTTGTCCCTTCCCCCAACCCACACCTGGGGGGTGGGGACAAGGACACCTTAAAATCACCTGGACACCTTGAGTTCTGAACTCCATTATAAATCCTTCTTTTGGGCACCCTTTGGCTGCACCCTCCTACAGCTCTATTGTCTCCTTGGTGTTCCCTACCCCATGTCCACAGCACAAGACAAATGCTGCTTTATGTCCCACAAGGGGAAAGGCTATGAACTGCCCAAGGCCACAGAGCAGGGAAAAGGAAACCAAAAAAAAAAAGAGGTGTGTTCAAGTTGTCCCAAATTGTTGAATGCAATTTACCTTTCCTGGCTCCCATTTCTTCCCCTAGCACGCCACACATCCTTTTTTCTCCCTGAGAGTTTTCTGTTCTTTACTTCCCAAATTCACATGTGGCTATAATTTCTCTGGCATTCCTAGGATTAGGCTGGGGCTGAGGGAGGGAGCAGGGGCCTGTTCCCTCCCTCAGGCACCAGAGGCCAAACATTTCTACTGAAGCATTTCTAATACCTCCTTGGAAATGGATAAGAGCACTAAGATAGTGAGCTTTTCCAGGGAACACTGGACTTCTTTTTTTCCCATCTTCAAATGAGAAACACCAGGTACCTGGTGTTGGCACATAGCAGAGGCTCAAAATATATTGACTTGACTGGACTGAACTTGGCTTGACTTGAATATTCCATCCTTCTTCATGTGAGAAGGAAACTGCTTCTCTTAAAATATGCAGCCCTAGTGAGTGTGGGCACCTTGAAATGTACGTCGTAATCTTTCTGGCAAGAAGCCTGAACTCAGCACCCTCTTTTCTCAAGTTGTGGTTCATATCTGGACAGCACTTAAAAGAATGGAATAGGAGGTCAGATACAGAGATCATGAGGTGGCTATATTTTCTAATTTGCACCCTGCCTGTTAGTTGACTTTTATAAGCATGATCAAATACCAGAAAGCAAATGTTAGGGTAGTTGATGACATGGTGATGCGTGGGTCACCAGCCAGCAGTGATCACGAAACGCTGCAGATGGCTCGTCGAAACGTGAGAAAAAACATGCACAGAGGCAACCAGGTCCTGTGGGGGAATAGGAACAGCAGGGCCACTCCTCACGTGGGGAGCACCTTGGCCACCCTGCCTCCTGGAGGGCACCCCTTGGCCACCCTCCCTGGTGGGGATAGCACCCAGTTCCCCCTCCAGAGAGGCTTTTTATTGGTTTTGTTTGCCTAAGAATTCAGGTAAAAGCTCATTACTCATTGCTAGGAAGTAAGGATCAAACAACAGATAACAAGAAAGTCTAAGGGCCTATTTTGAGTCAGGGTCAAAGAACTGTTAAGACTTCAAGGAACAAACTAACTTCCTCCTTGGACCCTTCTCATTCAACTGAGAGCATTCTAAACAAAGCAGGTTTCACAGGAATTTATATGTTCTTTCTTAGGCCTGATCACCCGGGGAATCCGCCCTTTTCAGCACAGAGCTCCACCACCCTGTCATTGTTTCAGGCTTAGGTGGAGCAAAGGAAGTAGGGCAACCAAGAGATAAGGAGATTTTCTCCCAGATGATGAGGACTCAGGCTATGTCAAAGCCGAGGAGTGAGGGTCCATCACCCCCTCTTACTGTAGCCCCCAAGGGCCTTTCTTGGGGGCCTCCCACGTGATCGTGCCTGTCTTAGATCATTCCCCCCTTGGGGAACCTTACCCATCGCTGGCTAACTAACCAAGCTTTGGGGTTCAGTTATGAATGAAGCAGCAGAAGCAGCACTCCTGCCAGGGAGATAAGCTTTTCTCCTTGCTGGCTTACGGTTCCAAGGGTGTTCCCTCAGCCTTAGCCTAGGCGGGGGTTACAGCTTCTGATACCAGGCAGGGCAGTTCCCAACAACACGGACTGTGAAAGAATTCACAAAGAGAAGAAAAGGCAGAAAGCAAAGTTTTATTTACTGTCCAAGAGGGAAAAGGGGTATGGTGTGCAGACATACACCAGCTGTGAAATGTAGGGGCTTTGAGTTTTTATTGGACTATAAAAGGGTGGGTGGGTTGCTGTTGTGTGGCCCCTGGGCTGTTAGGGACATTGTGACACAGGAAGTGGTAGTAGGTTTTGCATGATGCGCAGTTTGTTCCAAAGTTATCTTCTGCCTGCTTTTGTGGAGAGCAGTTAGTTACATTCTCTTCTTGCTTTCCAGTAATTTCCAGTCCTAGGGGCATAAGCTCAGAAGAATAAAATGATAGTCATGTTTAACAGGTTCACAGGCCTGCTCAGCAAATGGCACCACGAGAGCACATGGTGCTGGCTTTGTCCTTTTGTTACAGGGTGCAGCCTAGAGGGGGGACCCCAAATGGACATTTAAAATGGAGTCCAGAACTCAAGGTGTCCAGGAGATTTTAAGATGTCTCCACCCCCCGCCCCACGGTGTGGGTTGGGGGAAGGGACAAATGGAGCAGGGCCATTGAGAGCTGTTTTGCATAGCAACAGCCTTGCAGCTACCCTCTGGTGTGGTCATTTAACATATCTATAACCTTTAACTGGTTGCATAGATATATTAAATAGCTGTGACCGGCCCTGAGCCAGGGGAATGGAAGTAACTTCCCCACCAAGACGTGACTGGGGGCAGATCCCCCAAGCTACAGCGCCTGCGTGGGAGCTCGGAGAAGATTGGCTCCAGGACATGGGACCACACCTGCCCAGACTCATGATGGCAGCCCAGTAAAGCTGGAAGGATATGAATTCTAGCATGTGAAGCCGAGTGTGGGAGGAGTCGGAAATGAGGCTGCAGAGGAAGATTGGCCGCGGGGATTTAAAACCCAGACTGGGCGGCCATTAGGAAGGAGAACCATGGTGCTTTAGGAGAGAGAACCACGCGGCCTTGACAGAGTGGAGACTCCCGTGGCCCTGGGAGAGAGAACCACATGCCTGTGCCAGAGTGGGGACTCCCACAGCTTTAGAAGGGGGCACCACCACCTGGTTTTAGCAGAGATCCCAGCGACTCAGCTGAGGGTGCCGGGAACCCAGGAAGGTCTCCCAGTCGAGATGGAGGACTGACTAAGAACCAGAGGACTGCCTGAGCCATGGACTTCTATTTCCTTTCCTGAGATACGGTACTCTGAACTGGGCAAAGGGGGAAGGAAGGAAGGACTGTGTCTGTTTGTGGGTGTTTTAAGGGACTTTAGGATTTTTGATAAAGACATTAGGTCATTACTTTAAGTTAGTATAGCATTAAATAAACATTTCCTTTCTTTTTCATGAATCTCTGGCATTAAGAGACGTCTTTCCTAGGGCGGCGGACATAACGGACCCAGGGCCTTCTTTCAATATTGTCCCAGGCCCTCCTTGTTGTGTTCTGTAACACTTTCATGAGATACTGCTGTCAGCATTTTTTATTAGGGGAAGGTATGTATGATTTGCTTATGGCATATGCCTAAAATAAAATAAATGTAAACATTTCAATCCTACAAATATAATCTAAAATGCAGTTAAAAATAAATCTTATTTCTTCAACCAATTAATTAAAGCACAACATATAATCAAAAAAGTGAAAAGGTAAAATTACTTTTTCTTCCCTCTACCCAATACCCTCACTGTAACACATGTTGTTGGTTGCTTACCTTAAAATCATCACCTGCCTGTTCTGAAACCAGAGGGCAATCGAGCCTGGGGCTTGTGCTGCCTGCCACAAAGCAGAGACAGGGATTGGATTAGAATCATGCTTTTATTAATATCGAAGGCTAGCAGTCTGAGAAGGTGGCAGGTTAAAACCTTTTCTAACCCTGAAACCTAACATCTACCTTACCTTGAGATTTCCAAAGCAGTTATATAAGGGAAGTGTAGGGATTTGGGAGAGGGAAATTCCTAGGGAGAGCACAGACTCGCTGTTTCTCTTGATAGGGGGAGCAAAAAGGGAGGGGAAATTGAAAAGGAAGTCTGAAGCTTCTTCCCAAGCTGGCGCCTTTGTTTCTGCATTATCTCTGTTTACATTAGAATTTCTCTTCCTCTCTTCCTCAGGTTAATATCTGATATTAATTCCTTATCAAATACATGGTTTGCAAATATTTTCTCCCATTCCATAGGGGGCTTTTTCATTTTGTTGTTTCCTTTGCTGTGCAGATGATTTGTTTATTATACATTAGTTTTTATTGCTCATGCTTTTAGTTCATGACCAAAAAATTATTGCCAAGACCCATGTCAAGGAGCTTTTTCCTTATGTTTTTTCTAGGAGTTTCATAGTTTCAGGTCTTACATATAAGCCCTTTATTCATTTTGAGCTGATTTTTGTGAATGGTGTAGAATAGTGGCCCAATTTCATTCTTTTTGCATGAAAATATCCAGTTTCACCAATACCACTTATTGAAGAGACTATTCTTTCCCAACTGAGTATTTTTGGCTCCCTTGTCAAATATTAGTTGATTGTGATACATGAAGGGGTTTATTTCTTGGTTCTTGATTCTATTCCATTGGTCAATGTGTCTGTTTTTATTGTGGAACCATACTACTTGAGTACTATAACTTTTTTGTATAGTTTAAAATCAAGACACGTGATTCTTCTAGGTTTGTTCTTTCTCAAACTTTCTTTGGCTGTTTGAGGTCTTTTGTGGTTCTACATAGGTTGTTTTTTCTAGTCTGTGAAAATCCTTCTGGAATTTTAATAGGGATTGCATTGATCTATAGATGACTTTGTTTTGTTTATGTTTCAGGTAGTTTGTTGTTGGTGTACAGAAGTGCTGTTGAGTTTGTATATTGATGTTGTATTCTGCAACTTTACGGAATTTGTTTATTTGTTTTAACAGGTTTTTTGGGGGGGAAGGCAGGATTTAAGATATTGTATGTACAGTCATCCCTCTGATACTGAAATCTGTGGATGCTCAAGTCCCTTATACCCTTTTATAAAATGGTGTTGTGTTTGCATATAACCTACACACATCCTCCCATGTATTCTAAAGTATCTATAGATTACTTATAAAACTTAATGCAAAGTAAAATGCTATGTGAATAGTTGTTATACTGTATTGTTTAGGGAATAATGACAAGGGAAAAAAGGTCTGTACATGTTCAAAACAAATGCAACCATTGTGGCCTAACTACATAGTATACACATCAGCAACAATGTAAGTATTTTTTAAAATATTTAGAAATGTAGTTGGTTGAATCCATGGATGTAGAATGCATGAGTATGAAGACTTGGTTCTAAAAGATTATGTCATCACCAAAAACAGACAGTTTTACTTCTTACTTTCTGATTTGGATGCCTTTTATTTCTTTTTCTTGCCTGATTGCCTTGGCTAGAATTTCTAGTACTAAGTTGAATAGGATTGGTAAGAATGGGCATCCTTGTCTTTTTTCTTAGAAGAAAACCTTTTAACCTTTCCCCAGTAAGTGTGATGTTTACTGTTAGGATGGTCGGTGATAGGGGCTGTGAAAGAATTCACAAAAAAGAAGAGAGTGGAGAGAGTAAAGTTTTATATTTTTACTTTCCCAAGGGATCTAAAGGGTTAGATGCAGAGAAATTCACCAGCCCTGAGGGGTAGGGGTTGTGAGTTTTTGTCGGGTAATGGGGTGGTTATTGAGCAGGATGTTTCAGCTGGGCTGCAACTCATTTCAACGTTATCTTTGGGTGCAGGGTCCAGTCTGGTCACTGTGGTCTGGTATGTCCTATTTCATAAGTTCCTGTGTCTCTGTGCCTTCAGGGAGCTTCCAGTAATTTTCTAGTCCTAAGGATAAAGGCTCATAAAACAATTAGGGTCAGTCATGCTTTATGGGGCCCAGCTAGCTCTGCCAAAGAGGGCTTGAAAAGAGGGGCTTTTGTCTGTTATTAACTGTGAGTTTGTCCTATGTGGCCTTTATTATATAAAGGTATTTTCCTGCTACACCCAATTTGTTGAGAGTTTTTATCATGAAATGAGGTTAAATTTTGTCAAATGCTTTTCTATACTTATTGAAATAATTACTTGATGTTAATCTTTTATTCTATTTACATGATTTATAAGATTTATTGATTTGCATGTATTGAACCACCCTTGAATCCCAGGAATGAGTTCCATTTGATAATGGTGCATGACCCTTTTAATGTGCTACTAAATTTGGTTTCCTAGTGTTTTGTTGAGAATTTTTGCATCTGTATTGATTAGATATATTGGCTTTTTTTTTCTTGTAGTGTCCTTATCTAGCTGTGATATCAAAGTAATGCTGACCCCATAAAGTGAGTTTGGGAGTGCCCCCTCTTATTCAATTTTTTGGAAGAATTTGAGAAGGATTGGCATTAATTCTTTAAATATTTGGAAGAATTCACCAGTAAAAGCATTTGGTCCTAGGCTTTTCTTCGTTAGGAGGACAGCTCTAATTATTTAGATACTAATTGATTATGTGATTTAGAGTACTTTAACTCTAGTAATTGCTAAGTTTTCACAAGTTTTTAACTTCAGTAAATATGCTTTAGCTGAAGTCACATTTAGCACAGTTTGTCAATCCAAAATTGAATTTATAATTTCAATGACCATAAAGCTATACAAATTCCTGGCACAATGCATGTAAGACCAGCTGTTGTTAGCTAATGCCTCATCACATATAGCTGACAGCCCTCTAAGAACCACATAATCACCGGAAGGGAAAGCAAGAGAGGAAGGTGCTAGAGATGCTAGAGCCTCCATGACTACCCAGACAAACACTGGAGCCATAGTTCTCCTGGGAACATGGTAAGACTTTTAATTTGTCAAACTTATTGATTGTTACCTTCTTCCCATACTCTTCAGGAAAGTCCTCAAAAAACATGGGGTGGGATAAATGTAGTTTTGAATTAATTAAACAGTTTCCTAAGTATCTGTAGCTATTCTGCCATCTACAATGCAAGTACAAATCAGACGTAATCTTTCTTGTCTTGAAAATGTTGGTTACTAGGTCTGTAGTTAAAGAGCCAACAAAATCAGCAGCCTGTTAGAAAAGAACCTTTAAAGTTCAAATAGGCTCCATATATTTTTAGCAGTGTAATATTTCCAAAATGAACACAAAGAAATAGAAAGCAAGTTTATAAAATGAGTCACAGTGGTTGAAACTTCATCTGATATTGTTTGTTCTGCAGTTTTTCAACTATTAAGTATTATACAAATATCATTTTCAGGCTGATGATATTATCACATCTATTTTTATAAATGGTGCTTATCCTCAGAGATAAGTTCTTCAATCACACTTAGTGTAAGTAATGCTGAAGCAGAAATGAGAATATGCAGTATATGAAGAAGAGTGCTCTCAGAAGAGGCATCTGGAAAAACATGAGGAAGGCAGGACATGGGCAGAGGGAGAAGCTGCTTTGCAATGCAGTTGTGACAGGGCCTCAGCAAATCCTTCAAAGAACTCTGGAACTGGCACAGCCTATTCCCCAAAATTTCTTTGTTGAAATTCTCACCATTAGTACCTTAGAACACAATTCTATTTGGAGATAGGGCCTTTAAAGAGGCAATTGGTGTTAAACAGGGTCATGTGAGTGGGCCCTAGTCTAATAGGACTGGTGTCCTTAAAAAAAGGAAGAGACATCAAAGATGCACACACAGCAAAGGCCATGTGAGGACACAGCAAAGAGGCCACCATCTGCAAGCCAAAAAAGAGATGCCTCCTCATAACAAACCAAATCTGCTAACACCTTGATCTTGGACTTTCAGCCTCCAGTACTGTGAGCAAAAAAAATTCCTATTATTTAAGTCATTCAGCCTGTGGTCTTTTATTATGGCAGCCTGAGCAGACTAATACAGAATGCCAGGCTAGTATTTATCAAATAGGTCTTCCATTCCTGTCTTAACTTCCATCATCATAAATTCCTTTATGTAACTAGCAATTTACTTCATCATCCACCAAAATAATAATAATAATAGTAATACTATAAATCACCTTCTCTCTGTCAGGCATAATGCTATGTACTAACAATACAATGAGCATGCTAGGCATGGTTCCTGCCCTCTTGAAGACTATAAACAGAGAAGTAATTATTATAACATGGTAAGGGCAATGTTATAGGATGAACAATGAGTGCATCCTGAAAGTACAGATATGGTCACTTAATTAGACTTGGGTGGTCATGGAGGGCTTCTGGATAAGTAGAAGATATGAGGCTGAGAGGGGGAAGGGATAGTCTAGGAATGAAGAGCAGCATGTACAAAGGTAGGGAAATGAGCATTGATGGTGTGTTAATTAACAGAAGGGTAGAATGTAGGGTAAGAGGGGATGAAGTGGTGAGCAGGGAAGCTGAAAGAGTACAGTGTGACCAAGCCATCCCAGGCCTTTGGAATTCACATGAAGAGCTATGCTGAGGCATTGAAGGGTTTAGGAAAGGATGAGATAAAATTTGTTTTGCAGGGAAATTGACTGTAGAATGGATTGGATGGAAAATGGAGGATGGATTAGAGAGGGTGAGTGATGAAGACCAGTCCCAGAGCTCTTGCAGTAAATCAGTTGAGAAAGCATGGCGACCTCTGGTAAGGAAACTTCTGTCCTTACAGCAATTTGAGTCACAGTGAAGAGGTAGAACTCAAGAAGATGATGTGATTTACTGACCATCAGTGATAAAACAAAGAGAAGAGTCATTTGGAAAACTAGGTGAATGGTGGTACCCTACCCAGAGAAAGGAGTAAAGCACAGGGTTACCCCCATTAACTGCCATCACCACAGTCAAACCTTGCCCATTATGTATGTAGGTGTTTGCAAATGACACCCCACTGAGATTTAATCTCCTGGGATATATTTCCTATATCCCAAGAAATAATTCACATCTCAGTTCACTGCACACAACACCTCCTATTGCTTGATACATGCTATGAGAAAAAACATGGACTCTGAGGTCAAGCAGACCTGGCTTCAAATTCCAATTCCACAAACTGTTAATTATGTGAGATTAAGGAAAGTGGTTTTTCTTCTTCTCTAAGCCTAAGTTTCCTCATCTGTGAAATGGAGAGACTAGCACCTATATTACTGAATTGCTCTGGGGATTAGTGATTATTAGGGTTTAGTGTATATGCTAAATTCAGCATTTGTATTATTCATTTATTCAATTTTAAGTGTGTGTTTTTTACCAGGTACTCTTCTAGGCTTGAGGAATGAGGAAGTGCATTTTATTAAAGGGAGACAGACAGTTAGCCTACAAACAAGACAATTTCAGACAGCAATTAGTACTATGAAGACAACAGAACAGAAGGAAATAACGGAAAGTGCAAGTCACAATAGTGGTTGCTTTTCTATTTTATTTTTCCCTTTTCCCCAGATGCTTTTTTAAATTTTTTAAATTATATTTCATTGATTATGTTATTACAGTTGTGCTTATTTTTCCCCCTTTGCACCCTTCAACCCACCATTCCTCACTCCCTCCAGCAATCCCCCATCATTGTTCATGTTCACAGGTCATGCATATAAATTCATTGGCTACTCCATTTCCTATGCTGTACTTCACATCCCCATGGCTAATCTGTAACTACATATTTGTATTTCTTAATCTTCTCACCTCTGCACCCATTCCCCTAAATGCCTCTCCCAAATGGCAAAATCAAAACGCTCTCCACGTCCATGATTCAGTCTCTTATTGTTTAGTTTGTTTTTTATTCAATTGTTGATAAATATGTATTTATTGCCATTTTACTGCCCATAGTTTTGCTTTTCTTTTTCTTAAATAAATCCCTTTAACATTTCATATAATAATGATTTGGTGATGATGAACTCCTTTAGATTTTTCTTGTCTGGGAAGCTCTTTATCTGCTCTTCAATTCTAAGTGATACCTTTGTGGGGTATCACTTGAGTAATCTTGGCTACATGTCCCTGCTTTTCATCACTTTGAATACTTCTTGCCAATCGCTTCTAGCCTGCAAAGTTTCTTTAGAGAAATCAGCTAGAAGTCTCATGGGAACTCCTTTGCAGGTAGCTACCTGCTTTTCTCTTGTTGCTTTTAAGATTTTCTCTTTATCTGTAACTTTTGGCAATTTAATTATGATGTGTCTTGGGGAGGGCCTGTTTGCATCCATCCTGTTTGGGACTCTTTGTGCTTCCTGGACTTGCATATCTATTTCCTTCACCAAGTTAGGGAAATTTTCTTTCATTATTTTTTCAAATCAATTTCAGTTACTTGCTCTTTCTCTTTTCCTTCTGGAATCCCTATGATACAAATGTTGGACCTCTTGTTGTCCCAGAGGCTGCTTATACTATCCTTATTTTTGGGGGATTTTTTTCTTCTTGTTGTTCTGATTAGTTGTTTTTTGTTTCCTTATATTCCAAATCATTGATTTGATTCTCAGCTTCATCCACTCTACTATCATTTCCCTGTAATTTGTTCTTTATTTCAATTAGTGTATCCTTTGTTTCTGACTGGATCTTTTTTATGTTGCTGAGGTGCTCACTAAGTTCCTTCAGAATCCTTATAACCAGTGTTTTGAACTCTGCATCTGATAGATTGCTTGTCTCCATTTCATTTAGTTCTTTTTCTGGATTTCCTATCTGTTCTTTCATTTGGACCATGTTTCTATCACCCAAACTGGGTACTTGATGTGTGCCCTTTGTGTAGTATGAGTATACCCTCCTCTTGTAGTTGAGCTTTGGTTGTTGTTGGCAGATCAATGAAAGGGATTTCTCCAGGCCAGTCAGCTTCAAGGACTGGCTGTGACCACTTACCATCAACCTCTGCCCTCTGTGGAGGATCAGCTATGCAGAGATAGGGCAGTGGCACTCATACTGGGTTTGTAGTTGTCCATTGGGTGCACTGGCTCTGGGGTTTCCTGGGTTGTGCATGCCAAAGTCCACCCTCACCTGTGTTTCCTCAGGGCCACCCCGCCTGAGCTATAAAGCAGTCTGAGATGGCTGGTACTTGTGCTGTGCTTGGAGATTCCCAGGCAAAGCCAAGCTGAGAATCTAGGCTGGCTGCTGCTAGTGCTGGTCCTGGGGCTCACTGAGGCCAGCTGTTGCTTGTTTGAGAGGAATTAGGAAGTTGTGAAGCTTGAGGCAAGACCAGCAATTCACATGGAAAATCAGCTTGGGTGGGTCCCTTAATTGGACAGGGGAGAATCTCTGGGATCTCCAAGGAGGGTCAATCAGTACTAGCCAGACTGATGGAATCTCAGATATGGCACCAGCTCTCTGGGTCTGTGGCTTGGTGGCTCTGTTGGGAGGAGGGTTTAGAAAAGGGAAAATGGCCTCTGCTCACCTTGATGCCAGACACTTCAGTTTCTCCCTGTATGACACTGGTCCCTTTCAAGCTGCTACACTGGTGCTGGAGCTCAGAGGGAGTCAGTCCATGTAGATGAGTCATGAGTGGTTCCTTTAAGAGGCACTGCTTGGAGGTCCAGCAGTTTTTTCCACCAACCCAGTCCCTGCTGGTTTTTGCAGCCAGAAGTTGTGGGGGTTTATGTTCCTGGCACTGGAACCCTGGGCTGGAAGGCCTGGTGTGGGGCTGCGACTCCTCATTCCTGAGATATCCCTCCTGAATGTGCCCTGACTGGGAATTGAACTCACAACCCTTAGGTTTGGGGATGATGCTCCAACCACACCGGCCAGGGCACCTGCCCCTTTCTTTTAATTTTATCATCTCACTGCTGCCACAGACTTCATTTTTCAGGGAGCTGCTAGTAAGAATCTAGTCCAACCCAGCTGCCTGCCTGCTGATCCCTAGGAAGGCCTTTTGCTTTACCCTGAGGGCCACCTCCTCCTCTTCTTTCTCTCCCTTCTGTTTTTGGCCTCTTTTGGAAAGTGCTCTACTCCCTTACTCTGCTCTCTTCCTCTGTTTTGGGGTGACATAATCACATCTTTTCTAAAATACATATTTTCCACTAAACAATGTATGAATATTCTCAACACAATAGTTTTGTGTTTATTTTATAAATTATATTTTCATGACTGATATAAATATTTCCCTCATTTGTAACTTTCAAATTTTAGCTGCTTAAAAGAAGAAACTTATACTTGGTAAAGGAACTGCTTTTCTCCTGTGAAGGTTTTCTTTTTGGCATTGACGAATCTCCTGTGGACACTTCATTTTTCTCACTATCATTATGGAACAGAGGATGTTCAGCTTTTGGAAACAATACTTACTAGTTTCATAATTTTGCTAGGTCTTTTCTCTCCTCAAGTTGCTACTTGGAGTTTCTCCAAAATGCTAACATTCATCTCCAATTAACAGGTGCCAAAAGCACAGCCACATTTCTTCCCCTAGCTTGGAACACAGCTAACTCATTTCATAACTGAGTAAGTCCTCATCTAACTCTGAATTTCCCTGGAAGAGCTGTGAAGGAAAGAATCAAACTTCAAACTCTAAGACAGACATTTTATAAGGAATACAGTACATTTAAAAATTGGGGCCCACAGTCCTATGTGTAACACAGTGCATCTCAAACTTTGGAATTAGATGGAAAGCTTCTTAATAAAGTACAAGTCTAGGCCCGCCTCATGCTAAATTAGAATCTTCAGAGAATAGGATCCACACAAGTCAGAACTGCTTCCACAAAACATTAATAGCTGAAGATAAAAGGCCTATTGCTATAGAGTGGTAATCTTGAGAATGGATTTGTAGCAAATTGAGTTATTTTATTTGCCTCAATAATGGAAAGAACGTAAAACGGAGACTAATAATTAGTGAGTGCAAACCTCAGGCCCTTTACTCTTGCTGTTTCCTCTACCTGGGAATGAACTTTCTCCTGCTCATTCAGTGCCAGCTAAAGGCACCCTGGCCAGAGAAATCTTCCAAGATGATCTTATCTGAAACAGCACCCCCTGGGTCAAGATGGCATAGACAGATGTGGTTCACCCCTTGGCACAACCACATCAAAATTACCACTAAAATATAGAATGACCATCACTCAGAACCATCAGAAACTGTGTCGAGTGGAAATCTGACAACTACAGAACTAAAGAAACGACATCCATCCAGACTGGTAGGAGGAGGTGCAGACCTGGAACAGGCTGGTCCCACACACACCAGTCCCTGGTTACAGGTCTAATCCTGGGTCTGGGCACATGTGGAAGACAACCAATCAATGTTTTTCTCACATTGATGTTTCTTTGTCCCCTTTCCTCTCTCTCTAGATGCAATAAAAAAAATGTCTTTGGGTTTTTTTAAAAAAAGGAAGGGACAGGGTTGGCAGCAGCAGTACAGGGTCACATGAAGTTAGCCAAAGGAGAAAGCCTCCTGAGCAGCATCATGTGGGTGGAGAAGATAGAGACAGTCTCCACAGTGACCTGAGCCCCAGGAGCCAGGTGGTGCCAGGCAGGAATAACCATGAGGTGTCCCAAAATCTCTCTCTCTCTCTCTCTCACACACACACCCACATTCTTGCATGCTTGCACGCACACACACACACCCATTCACACACACACCCTACCTGTTCACACCCACACATGCTCATATACACACACTTACACACCGGTTCACAAACGCACTCTCACATTTAGCCAGAAGGAGGAATTTAAAGGCGTTGCTAGCCAGAAGTAGATGAACTGCTCAGAGCCTCAAAATCGCCATTTGTCATTGTTCTCCATAACTACTATGAATATTCAAGTAGGAGGCCAAGGAAACACCTGTTACTGTATAAATCATACTTGGAGAGAAAAATTAATGACCCAATCAGAAATGCATTATCTCAATTGTAATTAATCTCCAACTAGCAAGAATCCTGAACCTCTGTCTTTAAAAGTCTCTCCCACAGCAAGCCAAACCATGAACCATGACCTCTACCTAACAGTAGTAAATAGTAGTGCCGTCTGTGCTATGGACACTTCTGTGGTCTGGACTAGAGGAGCAGCATGGCCCTGTGAGTCAGGCACTGCCTGCAGGTTAGGGACCTAATCCTGTAATAACTTCGGATAATAAGAAAAGCTTTAAAAACATTTTTTTATTTTATCGCTTTAAATCTCTCCATGAAGTTAAGATCCTCCTTATGATGCAAATAACACTGTCACCCCCAGAAATACCTATTGAGGGATGCTACGTATTATTCCCTGGGAATCTCCACCCTTCTGCCACTTGTATTCTCAGGAGCAGTGGTGAGGAGGGGAGAAAATGAGGTAGACAAAAATCAAATGGATAAAAACATATATAATATGTCAGATGGTTCTTTTAAGTTCTGTGATTAAAAAATGTTAGAAGAATCCAGATAAGCAACTCAGTTCTTCCTTCTGAATTGGTGTTCCATCTTTTTACAGTGTATCTTTTAGAAATTCCTTTAGTGAAGATCTATTGGTGATAAACTCTGTTTATTTATCAGAATTGTCTATATGCCAGCCTTCTTCTTGCAGAGAAGTTTTGCTGAGTACATAATTCTAGACTGTAATTATTTTCCTTCAGCACTTAAATATTGTTTCCTTCTATTCTGGTTTCTGTTTTGCTCTTGGCACCTCTACTACTGGTCTAGTTTTGTTCTTTATAATCAGTGTTTCCTCTGATTCCTCTCTACCTCCTTTAAGAATTTCATGTTGTCTTTGATATTTTGCAAATTTTTTACCATATGTTTAATTGCAGATTTAGTTTTATTTATCATTCTCAGAAATTTGTCTTTTCAATAAACCAGCTTTCACTCTGTTAATATTCTCTATTGTTTCTTTGTTTTCGGTTTCATTATTTGTCTTTTCTGAATTTTTCCTTCCTGAATTTTCAGCTTTTCTTTTTAAAACTAAAAATCTGTCATGAAATACCTGTTTAGCTACACTCATTAAGTATTTTTTTAAAGATTTTATTTATTTATTTTTAGAGAGAGGAGAAAGGAAGGAAAGAAACATTAGTCAGTTGCTTCTCACATACCCCCAGCCAGGACCTGGCCTGCAACCCAGGCATGTTCCCTGACTGGGAATTGAACCAGCAAACTTTTGGTTTTCAGAATGATGCCCAATCCACTGAGCCACACAGGTCAGGGCAACATCCATTGAGTTTTAATGTATAGTATTACCATTCCATTTCTAATATTTTAAAATTTCCAGTGTGCTTTCTTCTTTGATCCATGTGATATTTAGACATGTGTTTTTTAAATTTTTAAATATATGGAAGTTTTAGTTTTTCTTATTGATTTCTAACTTAATTTACTGTGGTAAAAAAATATGATCATTGAAATTTGTCAAGATGGACTTTAGGGCTCACTCATGGTCAATTTTTGTACATGTTCCATGTGTTCTCATAAAAAATATATATTCTCCAAGTTTTAGACACAGGGTTTATAATATGTTATATTATAATATTATTTCATAGTATTTTTTAAATCTTTCATGTCTTTATTGATTTATCATCTTTTGATCTTCAGTATTTGAAAAAGAGTGCTTTAAAATATCTCGGTAAGAAGGTAGATTTCTCTATTTCTCCTGATGGTTTTATTTGGTGTGTGTATTAAGGCTCTGTAATAAAGTGCACATAAGTAGTGTAGGGTTATTTCTTTCTGAAATAACAAATTTAATTTTATCATGATGAAGTGACCTTTTTTCTGTCTAGCAATGCTTTCTGCCTTAAGGTCTAATTTTTTTGGTGTTAGTATAGCTACACCTTTCCTTGTGTTAGTCCTGGAATCCACACTCAACAAGTATTGATCACACAATAGTTGCTATTCAACGGTGGTCTTTGAACCACCTCTTGAAGGATTCTCAGGATACAAGATTCTCAGTTTACTCAGAACAAATATGGAAAGGTTTTATCCTTCTCAGTAATAATAATGACTTTGCTTTGTAGAACTGCACCACTCTCCACCCTGGGCACCCTAAGAGCCAGAGAGGAAGAATTTGAAAGTTAGTAATTAACAGCATTTCAGAACCTCAGGTAATTTCAGTACAGGTGAGTAAACTAGCTTTATCCATGTGTCATTTGGGGTCTCTATTGAGGTGGAGCCCCTCTCCCACAACAGGGAGGGACATGGGCTGCCCACTCCTGCCCTCACCTGCACTACAACTCACCTGGTCTCATCTTCCTTCCTGGGTTGGCAGCTGCTGGCTCACGAGCCATGGATGGGCTTCTGCTAGTGGCACTTACTCCACAGACTATAAAAGTGTGGGGTGGCAGGTAAGCGCACTGGACAGTGAGGCAACCTGAGTGTCCTTGCTGGCGACAGTCTAGCAGAGATCCTGGTTCACAAGAAATGCCAGAATTCCCGCCAGGATGGCCACCTCTTTGTGACAACCATAGGGGAACAATACTCACCCTGCCCTGCCTTGGATGTGACCCCACCTGTCACCAAGTCTCTCCCCACCCATGCAGCATGCTTGACTCTCCCCCACCTCAATTCCCTTGGGGGCCCCCACTTCTAGAGAGGGTGATTATTATTCTTGCATGGGATGGGACAGACATATGAATGCTCCCCTCTTCTCAGGAAGGGCAGAGGGAAGAAATAGTTACCAGCTCATTAATTCTGTTTTCCACAAGAAAAGAAAATCCTGCTCTCACTTCCATCATTCCTCCTCCTCCTTAACCTCTCTCCGTCTCTCTCTCTCTCTCTCTCTCTCTCTCTCTCTCTCTCTCTCACACACACACACACACACACACACACACACACACACCCCTCTTCGAAAGGAAGACAAACCAGTTTTTCCTCCATTTCTTCAACTCACCTGGACAAAGTCACTGTGTTATTCTGCTCTGGCTATCTTAACAAAGTAGCACAGAGTGGGGGACTAAACAGCAGAAATAGGCATCCTCACAGTTCTGAGACTGAAAGACCCAGATCAAGGTGTTAGTAGGGTTTTTTTTTCCCTGAGGCCTCTCTCCTTGGCCTGCAATTGGCTGTCTTCTTGCTATGTTCTCTCAAGGTCTTTCCTCTGCACAGGCGCCCCTTAGGTTCTTGCCAGAGCAAACACATCACATCCCTCTGTTGCCTATCTTCAAGGCCCCTCACTCTCACATATTGGTGTGAAGCTCCATCCCAGCTGCTCCAAATGGGTGCCATAAACTTGTTTCCAGTGGTTGTTGGTAAAACAAAATGTGAGGGTTTGAGGGAAAACAAACCTTTCTCTTACAGCACAATTAACTTCCACTAATGCAAAGGGTGAATGTTAGACGGAAGATTAAAAAGTGCCTGGAATTGCCCTCACCAGAAGCAAAGAAAACAATGAAAGTCAAAGCCAACGTGCTGGAGCTGGCAGAGACACAAGACCTCACCATGGCTAACACTGCTTCCTTGGACATTTTTCTTTCACTGCCTTAAGGCTGCCTGGTGAGCATTCGTGAGAATTAGAGGTGAACTTGTTCCAAGAAGCGTTTCTCCAAAGTGAAACTCAGCAATTTTAACTTCGCATAGCCGTTCCTCTCAAGTATCTCTTCACTACTTTTTGCTTCTTGCTGAACTTCTGGAGCAAAACAGAAATATGAGCTTCCCTTCATAGCTCATATCACAGTGAGGCAGGAGATCGTCAGGAAGCAAGAAACTCCGGAGGTGCCCCAGGCCTAAGATAAAGGACATGATATAGGATGAAGACACTGTTCTAAGATCGGTTGGTTCTTCCCACTTTCTGGAAAAGTGCTGAATTGTGGTGAATCATGAATGCACCTGTGCAGAAGATGCTACAGGACCCCTGCTTCATTATAATAGCATTATAATAAATAAACATTGTGTGACCCCCTGCCCTGGTGACCAGTGAAGGAAAACCATGCAAGACCACATGCACAGTAGCTTTAAAGTAACATAATTACTTGTACATGCACAATAAAAGCCCACCAAAACTAGCAGGAAATGTCCGCCCTATAAGAATAAAATCCCTCCAGCCCTGGAGGTCAGTCTCTGCTTGGAGTTGGCCCAATCCCATGTTCCATGGAGTGTGCTATCACTTAATGAATGTGCTCTCTGTCTTTCTGCTATAAACTCTCTATGTGTTCAGCTTAATTCTTTGTCCGAGATCTCCAAGAACCTGGTTACCTGTGCCCACCTGTGACAACAGCACCATAACTTAATAAGATTTGTTTTCTCTTTATCTGACTGAGTCTAGTAAGCACAATAAATGGATGTGATGAGAACATTTTCTGTGATCTCAATTAACTCCTGCATGGTGATGTTTTTTCCAGCTCAGAATACCTCAGTGCTCTGTTTCTTTAGCCACTGCCAAGAGCTACTGGCTTTCTTTACCCAGAGGCTGCCTCAGGCAACTGACCCCAAATTACTGGAATCTACACATCCTTGTACCAATTAAAAGGGAAGAAATGCCTCACACCCATTAGGATGGCTACTATCAACAACATAGAAAGTAAGTGTTGGTGAGGATGTGAGAAACTGGAACCTTTGTCCGTTGTTGGTAGGAATGTAAAATGGTACAGCCACTACAGAAAACGATATGGCAGTCTCTCAGAAAAATTAAAAATAGAATTACCATAAGATCCAGCAATCCCACTTCTGGGCATATACCCAAAGGAAATTAAATATCAAAAAGATATTTCTATACCCATGTTCAGAGCAGCATTATCCATAATAGCCAGAAAGTGAAAGCAACACAGGTGTCCAGCAACAGGTAAATTGATAAGCAAATATGATATCTACATGTAATGGAACCCAATTAGCCCCAAAGTAAAAAGAAATCCTGATACACTGCTGCATGGATAAACCTCAAGGACGTTATGCCAAGCGAAATAAGCCAGTCACAAAAGGACAGATACTGTCATTCCACTTCTCTGAGATACCCAGTGCAGTCAAATTCACACGGACAGGAAGTAGAATGGTGGTTGCAATGGCTAAAGGGTGGGAGGAATGAGGAGCTACTGTTTAATGGACGACAGAGTCTCAGTTTTTCCAGCTAGGAGGGAGTTCTGCAGAGGCAAGATGGTGGTGGTTGCACAGCAATGTGAATGTATTGTACCTAATGTCACTGTCAGATGTTTAAAAATGGTTAAGAGGGTAAATTTTATATTGTGTGTATTTTTATTGTGATTTTTTAATCCATAAATGAAAATAGATTTAAAAATAATGTTTTTATTTATTTATTTATTTATGTTATTGTTGCTCAGGCACAGTTGTCTGCATTTTCCCCCCACCACAACCCTCCACCCCAGCCATCCCCACCTCCCTCCCTTGCTTCCACCCTTCCTTGGTTTTGTCCTTATGTCCTTAATAGTTGTTCCTGAAAACCCTCCCCGCTTTTCCCACTACCCCCTCCCCCTTCCCCTCTGGTTCCTGTCAGACTGTTCTTAATTTCAATGTCTCTGTTTATATTTTGTTTGCTTGTTTGTTTTGTTGATAAGGTTCCACTTATAGGTGAAATCGTATGATATTTGTCTTTCACTGCCTGGCTTATTTTGCTTAGCACAATGCTCTCCAGTTCCATCCATGCTGTCTCAAAAGGTAGGAGCTCCTTCTTTCTTTCTGCTGTGTAGTATTTCATTGTGTAAATGTACCATAATTTTTTGACCCATTCATTTACTGATGGGCATTTAGGTTGCTTCCAGCACTTGGCTATTATAAATTGTGCTGCTATGAACATTGGGGTGCACAGGTTCATTTGGATTGGTGTTTCAAGGTTCTTAGGATATAATCCTAGCAGTGGAATTGCTGGGTCAAAAGGCAGTTCCATTTTTAGTTTTCTGAGGAAATTCCATGTTGTTTTCCACAGTGGCTGCGGTAAAAATAGAATTTTAAAAAAGAGAAAGAATGAAGAAGAGTCAGGATGGGATGGGGACCAGGAGAGGCAGCAGTATCTGTTAAGCATGCCATTTGGTAAATTCTAAAAGTTGAAAGTTGAATCACTTTTTTAGCATACAACAAATTATCATTGTCATAATGGTTGTGTCAAAATATTGATTTTCCTAGATCCTCCTTCCCTAGCTACAGAGCCAGAATGATATATCACCCAAATATGTCTCTCCTAGTATCCATTTTTTAGTACAGACATTAGCATAAATATCACCTTTCCAAAACCCACTTACATTTTAATTCTTGTACATCCAAATAGACAGGATGAGCTTACACCATGGAACAGAGTGGCCATTTGAACGTAGAGGCTGAGGGGAAGAAGTTTTTGACCAGCTGTTTGTCAACTGTGTCAAAACATTGCATCAAAATGAAGAAACCCTATTTTTATTGCTTATGAATATTTCAAACAAACATCACTGACACTTAACTCCCACCCTGAGCCTTACCCCATCTCTAAGTCTATACCATTTCCTTACCCCTACATCAAAATAACTGCATCCAAATTGTTAAAACTGTTTCTTTTTCATTATCAGTTTTCACCACAGACAGGCGGGTATCCTTGATCTTCACCCCAGTGCCCACCTGTTCCCATTGCCCACACTCCTCCATGTAGTGGTGGAAAAGTGCCCAAGAAAAAGTGTGTGTCCAAACAGACTGAGACATCAGGTACCGATATCAATGGGAAGTAGCAGCCTCTTTTGATACCCCATGTCCCATCCCCTTGACTCAGCTCTGATTTTAGTCACAACCGCAATAGACAGTTTCTGCTTGATTAGGCTCACACCAACAGAGCCCACCCAAGCATTGACCTCTAGTCTCCACATCCTGGCTCAAGCTCTTCTCTGAACTCTCAGGAGCCCTCTTGGCTTCCTAGAAACATGGCCTGGACACAAAGGGCAACTAACACTCCAAGGGCAACCCTTAACCAAAGGAGGACGAAAGAACTGGTGGCGGCAGATCATGCCCCATGGTCTCATCTTACAGAATGAGGCTGTCTGTTTCCTGCTGCTTGTTCCCTACTGTTCAGTGGAACTGACCTTCTATCACCTGGATAACTCACCTTTTCTCTGGTCTACCCATCTCCACTCCTTTCTTCTTTTGTAGAATTGGCCCTCTCTCTAGTCTAGAACTTTCAGAAAAACCCATACTACGCTAATTTTTTTTCAATACCTGTATGTATCATGTTAGATTTTTTAAAAGGTTTTTTTATTTATTTACTTATTTTTAGAGAAAAAGGAAGGGGGGAGAAAAAGAGGGGGAGATACATTGATATGAGAAAGAAATATCAATCGGTTGTCCCTTGCACTTGCCTGATGAGGTACTGAACTGCACCCTAGGTGAGTACTCTGATCAGGGATCAAACTGGCAACCTTTCAGTCCATGAGACAACAATACCCCAGCCAGCTGAGCCATGCCAGTCAGGACAGTTTTTTTTAATGGTGCTAATGTTTTTTAAATGGTGATTTTGGGGTTTGTTTTTGTTTTTTAAATACTAGTTATTTTCTTCAGTGTGGTAACACTCTCGCCTAGAAAAGAGTTCACACAATTTCTATTTTGCTCAATGATTCTGCACCAGCCTGGGAATATGTAAAGTAATTCCCATGATAAGGTGTATGTGAGCATGTGTGTTTGTGAGTGAGTATGTACATACTACTACTGTAGGTTCAGTTCTAGGACAGTTTTTTTTTAAGGCATCTCTAAGTTTTAGCAGAAGTCATGAAAAGAGGCAAACAATATTTGTGTTGAAAGAATACGTAGATACCATCATATCTGATTTTATAGATGGGGAAGCTCAGGCCAGAAGAGGTTAAGCAATGTGCTCAAGGCATCTCACAGATGCTAAAATTGGGATCAAAACCCATTGATTTTCAATCCAAGATCAGTGATCCTTCATTCATACCACATAATAAAATATTTCAAACATAAAGGAGCTCATTATTTAAATGTTGATGATGAAATAATAATAGCATTTATTAGGTACTCACTCTGACCTCTAAGTGCTTTACCGACACGATTTCATTTAGTTAACACAGCCTTAAGGTAAGTATGGTTTTCATCCCCATTTTGAAGATGGGGAAATTGAGGCATAGAAGCATAGGGTAACCTACCCAGAGTCACAGGACTAGTAAGTAATAGAACCATGTCTTAAATTCAGGCAGACTAAGAGTTTTAACACTTTTGCTCCAATGAAAATTTATCACATAACTTCTCAGTTTTATAAATGTATATTTTTCCATGGGTAATCAAACTCATTGTCTATAGGAGCCATTTCACATGGCGTGGGAATGTAGCTCAGCACTCACATGGAAAACCACTGGGGAGTGAGTGGCACACAGGACCACACCCACGAAGAGGTTCTCCCATGGGGAATCAGGTGTGCATTGTACTTAAGCTGCTATGAGACTCGTTTTTGCTAAAACTCCCTCACTCTGAATTGAGGCAGCAAGTGTTTACTGTAACTCCTAAAGTCTGTGCTAAACCTCCCAAGTATGGAGTGTAACTGGTTCAACCACTTTTCCCCCAGATCTGTAATATCCTTCTCTTTGAAGTAATTAGCAACATTCTTTCCTTTGTTATCTGTAAAAAGTAATCACCTGCAGTGAACCTGTGCATAGTAAATGAGGACCATCCTCCATGCAATGTACCCAGAAAAGCAATAAAAGCCTGTCCAGGTGGGGGCCAGGGCCCTCTCGCCCTCTTTCTCTCTCTCTCTCTCTCAGAAAGTGGCCATGCTGTCCCTTTTTCTCCATAGGACTTCTGTTGTCCTTGTGTATTTGTTCACTAGCAGCCACAACATACACGGATCCTGCAGGCCAGGATCCACATCAATTGTCTGAAAGAAAAACGTTTTAAAGTATCTTTTCTAGTTTCACAGGGAACTATGGCCTTGCCTTGCTTTCTGGGGAACAGGCCAGAGCCAACCTGCCCCAACTGATGGCGCCTTCCCTGACTCTGGTGCAGTGCCTGCAATTCTGGCCACAGTCACACCCTCCATCTGGAAAAGGCTGATATTCTTTTTCCTTCTTCTTCCCACAAACTCCAAAATTCCTGCAGTTCATTAGATGAGATGCTTCATTTAATACAGACTTAATGTCTGATGCCTACAGTGGTTATTTCAGAGACAGCTCTTTTGATGAGCAACTGCCAAAAATGGCATTTTATCAGGGCAAACCATAATCAAATTTTAAAGGAAATATGTTTCCAGGTTTACCAGTATCAAATAACTACAGTTATGTGACTACTTGTCCATATGGATTATATTCTCAAAGCACAATAATTATGTTAGATTCCACATAGTTCTTTTCTTAATTATATTTTATTGATTATGCTAGTACAATTGTCCTCATCCATATAGTTCTTTAAATTATATATCTGAAATAGAAAAGCTCAATATCCCTGGAGTCTATTATAAACATATATTGATTAAGGGAAGAAAAACACAAGCAAAGTAAAGCCTATTCTTTTTCTAACTGTATGACAATCCACCAAAAGCAGGCAATTATGCTACTGATAATAGAAATGATCATAATTATCATAAAAACAAGTTTGAATATATATAAAGAAAAAGTTCATCTATACCCAAAAAGTGACCATTTCCCAGCTCAAAACAAAAAACAAATCACTATATTAAAGAATACTCTTTAGTCTGAGCAACACAATACTGTAATAATTACAGACACAAAAAAGACAAGTAAGGCTACATTATAGTTTTAAATAAGGTTTCCTGGCAAATGAAATTTCCTTTTTTTTAATGTTTCATTTTATTTATTTATATCTTTGGAAACTAGGGATACAACAATGCAACAAAATATGTAAGACACACATGGTTGGAAGTACCTTCTGGAAACTGTAGGATAATTATACTTGTGCTTTTTATTCATCATTGATAGAATAGAACTAGATAACTTTCTAACCAACCAAGCAATTCTTGTGCTTTCCCCTCTGCTGTGAAACAGGCATGAACACTTAATCAAACTATCAACAAAAAAGTTCAATTGGTCTTTGGAGTTTCACATATAGCATTAGAATTTTTATCAGTTTGTAAAATGTTTATAGTTTATATAATAGAACAAAGATTTTTTTAAATGTTTTTTGACAGAAATCTTTAAAGTTACAACAGTATTATCAATTCTTTCCAAATATAAGTAATTAATGTAAGGACAAATGATACAGATAAATATAAACTCAAAAGTAATTGAAAACATAGAAATATATTTTACATTGTATTATAAGACAAAGGTGATTTTACAAGTTGCACTGTTTTATATGCTAAAACACCAAGGAGATTTTTTAAATGTGTTAATGTAATAAAATGTAACATAATTAATTGAGAGAATTTATGATGTATAAGTATATAAGATATTGATAAAATAAATACCAAGTTACCAAAAATTAATTGTGCAAATAGAATGTTACTTTCACCTTTCAAACTTTGTATATCCATTCCTTATACTTTTACCCTATTACACCCTCACAAAATATCCTAAATTTTGTGTAATGCATTAGTTTATGTTACCATATGTGTACATAATTAAAAAATAAATTGTTTGGTTTTGTCTGTTTTTGAAGTATGTGTGATTTTTAAGCTAAATATTAATTACTTGTGTTTTTTGCTTCATCTATGTAGCCTCAGTTTATTTTTTCCATTGCCATATTTAAGCTACTTTGTTAATATCCCTGGTAAGTGAAATGTTTTACCTACTTACATACCATAGCAATCGAGAATTAACAGCTTCGCTTAAACAAAACTGATGAGTGGGCAGCACAGTTACTTCATGTTAAAGTGTTTGTGTTGTATTTATCACAGCATTGAGAGATAAATGTGAATCGTAGTGGTGTGTGCTACAGCTGTAACCCTATGATATCCTTGAGAACATACACCACCCAGTTTCAGGAGAATTACAAATTCAAAAGAAGTCCAACAATTAAAAGTAATTGAAAATAATTCCAGGTGTTACTTTTGTGGTTTCAAGAACAATAAAGAGGTTCCATTTCCTCTTTTTTAATTCTTTCACATTCCATAACTGCTTTGTGCCTCTTTTCTTCTCACTCTCAGTTCCCCCAGGAAACTGCCAATCACCTTTCCTTTCAGTCTTCTCTTTCCTGTTTCTCTGTTAGCCCAGAAGCTCCTCCCTTCTGGTTAAACCTCTCCACCAAGTTTTTTGGTAAATAATATTCTTCTCTCATGAGAATATTCTGTTGAGTAAAATTCTTCACCTCCTTATACAACATTGTAATAAAAAAATTAGTACTTCTGAATCTAAAAAAGACTATTAAGTGAGTGATACCATCCTTTACTTAAAAGCATTTGTGTTTTCTTCTTCTTTTTCCTTTTTTTTTTTGGCTGAGTACAGTGAACTTTGTTGATGATGAATGACAAGGTAGGTCTTCCTAAGCTCCTTCCCTTCTTCAGGGGGTCTAGGATGAAAACTGTGGAGATCATGAGCAACACCATCAGGGCAAGGGCTCCCTAGCAGCTGAGGGTTTCTCTTCCCCTTGTTGGGGTGGGTGGTCCAGGGAGCTCTTACCCCTTGGAGGCCACATGGACCATAATGTCCACCACCCTGCTGCTGTAGCCAAACACATTGTCATATGAGGAAATGAGTTTGGCAAAGTTGTCATTGGGGGCAATGCCAGCCCTGACATCAAAGGTAGAGGAATGGGTGTCACTATTAAAGTCACAGGAGACAACCTGGTCTTCAGTATAGCCCAGGATGTCCTTGAGGGGGCCCTCAGATATCTGCTTCACCACCTCCTTGATATCATATTTGGCAGCTTTCTCCATGCTGCAGGTCAGATTCACAACTGACACATTGAGGATGGGGACACAGAAGGCCATACCAGTGAGTTTCCCATTCAGCTCAGGGATGACCTTGCCCACAGCCTTGGCAGTGCCAGTAGAAGCAGGGATAATGTTCTGAGCTATTCCTCAGTCGTCACACCACAGCTTCCCAGAGGGGCCATCCAAGGTCTTCTATGTGGCAGTGATGCATGGACTGTGGTCATGAGTCCCTCCACGATGCCAAAGTTATCATGGATGACCTTGGCCATGGGGGCCAAGTAGTTGATGGTGCAGGAGGCATTGCTGACAATCTTCATGGAGCTGTCTGTCATACCTGTCATGGTTCACATCCATCACAAACACAGGGGGCATCCTCAGAAGGGGCAGAGATAGGGAGCCTCTTGGCTCCACCCTTCAAATGAGCCCCAGCCTTCTCTATGGTTGTGAAGACACCATTGGACTCTGCAACATACTCAGCACCAGCATCACCCCATTTGATGTTGGCAGGATCTCGCTCCTGGAAGATGGAGTTGGACTTTCCATTGCTGACAAGCTTCCCGTTCTCAGCCTCAACTGTGCCTTTGAACTTGCCATGAGTAGAATCATACTGGAACATGTAAACCATGTTGTTGAGGTCAATGAAGGGGCCACTGATGGCAAAAATACCAACTTTGCCAGAGTAAAAAGCAGCCCTGGTGACCAGACACCCAATACAGCCAAATCCGTTCACTCTGACCTTCACCATTGGGTCTCAGGGTTGCAGCTGTCTCTGTGCAGGAAGACGCATCTGTCTGTCCAATAGGAGGAGCAAAGAGCCTGTGTTTTCTTTATAACATTGAGTGATAAAAGTGAAAAAGGTGAAAAGTATGTGTAAGGGAAGTATTCTTAATGATAGAATTGTAATAGGAAAAGAAAACCTTTTTAACCCAAAACTAGATATAATGAAGTATTGGATTTGCTCAGTGGTATTTTAGTTATATAGCTAGGCACTTGTAAATAAAAATAATACCTTTACCTTGAAATGTCCACAGGAAAAATAACTTTTTTAAATTGGTATTCTGTAACCCTCTAACTCCTAACTCCTTTTCTCACTAAAACAACTATAATTTTTGAGATTTGACCCTTTTCTATTTCCCATCTTACTGCCAGGCAAAGTAGAGAAAATGGGGATATCAACTTGCTACCATAGGGGACTCCTTGACTAGGGGACTCCTAGTGGTCATCAGTCCAATATTTCAGAAATATATTACTTCTGTATATGCAATCAGTCGCAATTATAAAATGACAAACAACGGTCGTGACCATCCAATGAGTTAAATCTTTGTACACTGGAACCCACACTGTTGGGAACCGCCCTGCCTGGTATCAGAAGCTGTATCCCCCGCCTAGGCTAAGGCTAAGGGAAAGCCCTTGGGACCGTAAGCCAGCAAGGAGACAAAAGCTTATCTCTCTGGCAGGAGCGCTGCTTCTGCTGCTTCATTCATAATGAAGGGTTCATTTGGGGTTCATTCTGAACCCCAAAGGTTGGTCAGTTAGCCAGTGACGGGTAAGATTCCCCAAGGGGGAACGATCAAAGGCAGGCACGATCACGTGGGAGGCCCCCAAGGAAGGACTTTGGGGGCTACAGCAAAAGGGGGTGATGGGCCCTCGCTCCTCAGCTTTGACATAGCCTGAGTTCTCATCATCTGGGAGAAAATCTCCTTATCTCTTGGCTGCCTTACTTCCCTTGCTCCACCTAAGCCTGAAACAATGACAAGGTGGTGCAGCTCTGTGCTGAAAAGGGCGGGTTCCCCGGGTGATCAGGCCTAAGAAAGAACATATAAATTCCTGTGAAACCTGCTTTGTTTAGAATGCTCTCAGTTGAATGAGAAGGGTCCAAGGAGGAAGTTAGTTTGTTCCTTAAAAGTCTTACAGCTCTTTGACCCTGACTCAAAATAGGCCCTCAGACTTCCTTGTTTTCTATTGTTTGATCCTTACTTCCTAGCAATGAGTAATGAGCTTTTACCTGAATTCTTATGCAAATGAAACTAATAAAAAGCCTCTCTGCAGGGGGAACAGGGCGCTCTCCCCACCAGGGAGGGTGGCCATGGCGCCCTCCAGGAGAGAGGGTGCGCTCCCCACTGGAGGGGTTGGCCATTCCATCCCTACTTCTCCACAGAAACTAGTCTGTCTCTGTGCATGTTTTTTCTCGAGTTTCGACGAGCCATCCACAGCGTTCCATGATCACTGCTGGCCGGTGACCCACGCATCACCACACAGATATTTCTTTTCCACCAAATGAAACTTTCACACCTTATTATTTCTCTTTTCAAATTTCTAAAACCTGTCTTCCAATTAAATGATCCTGTTTCCCATTTCACTGAAAAATAGAAGAATCAGAGACCTTTCCTCCTGTTCCCACCACAAGTTGCAAAGTCTGAATTTGTTCCCCTTTGCTGTGGATGAACTTCATAGGGTGGCCACTCCTGTATGCCAGGGGGATCCTCCCCCCTACTCAAGAGTGAGTCCAGCATTTGTTCCATCTCACACCTGTAGCTGTGATTTTTTCCTTTTTAGAGGACCATTCTCGTTAACATACAGACATACTGTAATTACGTTAAAAAAAAATTAAGCTTCTCTTGATCCCACTTGCCCCTCCAGTTTCCATGTCATTTCTCTGTGCTCTTTACTGTAGAACCCTTGGAAAGTGTTACTACAATTTTTTCTCCATCTTTTCTCCTTCTACTCTTTTGGAACCCTCTCCAGCCTGCCCTTCATCAGCCCTTCCATTAAAAAAGGGTTCCTGTCAATCTCAGTAATGACTATCACACTGCAAAAGTCAATGGTTAATCCTCAGTCCTCATCCTACTTCAACTCCCTACTGGGAGTTTTTGACCCAGTTGATCTCTCCCTCCTGGACAATTCCTAACCACTCCCTCCCGATTCTCTGGCCACCTTAGTGGCTGCTTTTTCTCAGTTTCTTTTGCAAGCTGCAGGCCTCAGAGCTCAGACCTCCTCTCTTCTCTGCCTGCATTTGCTCCCCTGGCCATCTCATCTGGGCTTGGACATGCTGGCAGTCCAGACCTTTCCCTGGAACACCAGAGTCAAATCCACTTGCTTGCTCACCATCTCCACTTGAATTCATCACAAACTCATCATACCCCCCAAAAAACTGCTATCCCTGTCCTCCTCCAAACCTGCTCCTCTCCCCATCAACCCCATCTTGATAAGGAGCAACTCCGTCATTTTTCTAACCTTTGAGTTAACCTTGGCTTCCTTCTTTCTCTCACAGCACTTACCCCAACAAAGCCAGCACCAAATTTTGTTGCTTCTATCATCAAAATACATCTAATTTTGTTCCTTGGGAGGATGATCCAACTGCTGGAATTATATTTATTTGGGGACTCTGTTAATTTGAGTGATCTGGAGTTTTCCAAGTGTCATAGACAGTAAGTAGACTGCCTGACTAAATACAATAAATGGAGTAGAGTCAGGCACAGAAGCAGGCTTAAGAGGACAGCACACACTACCTAGTACAAATCTCAATTTCTTTAGCAACAAGTCAGTTACAGAATGCCAGGAGTATCTAATTATTTTTAACATTTCTTAAAATATACATTTTTAACCTACAATTTCAATCTTGAGATTTGCTTCAAATTCCAGTCCAAGCAAATCATATACTATATTAAAGAAATTTAATTCTGAACACATTAGTGATCCCTTTATATAATACATATTATATAAACATTTATGTATACAGTTTATTATAAATATAAATGAGTATACTTTCTTATACATAAAAATATATAATACATATATGTTATATGTATTATATCATAAAACTATAAAACTGAGTTTTTCATACTATGGAAAAAGTGAGTTTTCACACATGGTAAAAAATCTTTGAATTAATAAAAAGCAATAAAAGTTCTTAGATCTTTTGTATTAGCAATGATACTCAACATTTTTATTAATTATTCACAATACTACCATAGAAGGGGTAAATAATATATGTCCACACCAAGACCTATAGAAAAGTGTTCATACCAGTCTTATTCATAATAACCAAAAACTGGAAACCAAATGCTATCAATAGGAGAAGGGATAACTAAGTTATGGAATAGTTACACAATGAAACATTACTCAAGAATAAAAAGAACTAATTCCTGATGCAACAATATGGATATATCTCACAGATACTGTATTGACAACAGACATGAGGTAGAAAGAAGTCAAATCCAAGGCATTCTTATTTATGATACCATTTATATGAAGTTCAAAAACAGATAAAACTAATCTGTGGTGACTAAAATCAGAAAATGGTTGTTTTGGTGGAGGAAATTATCTGAAAAACTGGAAAGGAACACAAAGGAACTTTTGTGGGGTGATGAACATGTTCTCTATCTTGTTTGAGTGGTGGTTACATGAGTATATACAATTGATAAAAGTCATCAAAGTGAAGTAAGATTGAAGATTTTTATTATGCGCAAATTCAACTTTAAAAAATTACTGTACAAAGGGCTATTATTAAATACAGTTTGTGCCATAGTTGATTTAATCATTCCTCTAATGTGGGCATTCGTTTTTTCACTTTTTCACAATCATGAATTATAATACAATAAATATCTTTGCGTATATATTACATTGATCCACACAAAATTACCAGTCTTCAATATTTCAATCTATAAAAATGACAAGTCCATATGTTCCAACATAATAAATTTTTAATATTTTGGATTATTCCCTTACATTAAATTTTTAGAGTTGAGAGATTTGAGCAAAACTTATTTACACAATACAATGTTGACACATATCGCTAAGTGCTTTTCCTACCAGTTGGACAAACATACTTTCTCACCTTTTATGAAAGTGTCTCCTTGCACCTTAATATTTTTAATTCTTTATAATTTGATAGCCACTTACATCTCTTCCACAACCACATGCAGTCTCTTCTATCTTACCAGCACTTTGTAGCTCTCTTATATTCTTCTTCGTTCATGTATGTGTACACTTACAGGTGTATAAGAAAACTTCTGGAGGACAAGTACGATCTCTTTTTTATCTCCTAGCCTAATGCCTAAGCATGTCATTCATTCACTCAAGGAACATCTATTGAGTTCACACAATAGACCAGTAACTGAGGTAGGTGCAACAGGCATTCAAAATGTTCACTGAACTGAACACCACTGGTTTTACATATCATTTTATCTCATTCAATATTCCTGCCCCGCGTCTTAAATTTCCAAATTGAGACTTTCTCATTTCTACGGTGCACTAATCTGGAAACAAAAGCTCTGAAAGTTTAGCCTTTAAATATTTTGAGTATGTCGGGTCCTTCCATTAGCCCTGTTAATAATTCCTTAAAATGCACCTGAGCGCCAGTCTCTGGGGCACTTTAGAAGGGGATAATAAAATCGAGGGCGGCCTGGTGGTGAAGGGACTTTTCACCGAAGTCTAAAGGGCGCCAGGGTCATAAATTTCACTATAACGACACCAGTGTAATGAATATGCAAATCATGGCAGCGACAGCACCCTGTAGTTCCGGAAGCGCCCGCAGCCCCAACCCGTTCCACTGGGTCGACTAACAGAGCAGAGCAGGACTCGCCTCTCTATCTGATTCTGAGACAAGCCCCACCCCCTGCCCCACCCTGCGCCGAGAGCCCCGCCCGGCGGGCTGGAAGGGGCGGGCCTACGCTGCTGCACGGCCTCCTGCCTGCGAGTTCTGGACCGGGCGGCGCGTGACTGGCGCAGCGCGCGAGCGCCACAAGCGCGCGCCCGGGCCAGTGACAGCCTCGGGGATGGATTGTGGCTCTGTCTCCTGTGAGGGGCCGAAGAACCCGCTAGACCGCCGGCGGCTTCTGCTCTTCCTACTTGCCGGCCGCCACGGAAGCCTAGGCGGCCGCGGCGTTCCGGCACGCTGCTGCCTGTCTGCATTCCCGGAAAGTCGAGGGGCGCTGGGCCCCCGAGCCCCAGGGGCCCGCGGCGCCTCCCGTGCCTCCGCTCTGCTCCTGCTGGTGCTGGTGCCCTCCCCACGTCTGGCCGCCGCAGCCCAGCGCCGACCACTAGGAGACTGGGAGCGCCCGGAAACCTGGGCTCCCCTAGCCGGTGGCGGCTGCAGCGCCGCACGGAGGGGCCAACTGGGCCCCGCCCTGGGCGTCGCTGGTGCCGCCCGCCCCCTCCACCTATGCCAAGCCCGGGTGCTAGCCCTCGCTTCCTCGAGGAGAGGTAGGATCGGGCGATCAGAGGAGAGAGGGCTCTCCTCGCGGGGCTAGGGCAGCGTGGCGGGAAGTCCGGAAGACCCAGAGCTCCGGTCACTAGAGGTCACCAGGTTTCGTCTAGGGCGTGGGGACGAAAGTCTGTCTGGCCCTGCCCTTCTGGTCCGCAGTATCTTGGCCTTGGCCAGCTAAGATGATCTGAATTACTCGGAATGCCGGCATAAAGGTTTTGGCGCAAAATTGGAATGGGATTTGGGGAGGGTGGCACGACCCAGGGCTGTGAGCTGGTGCATGCACAGGTTGCTGTTTTGCCGGTGCTCACCTTGTCCCGACTCAGGTGAAGAGTGTGCAGGAGGTTGGCAAGTTTAAGAAGTGGAACTTTGGGAAATGAATGGATTGTTTCACAATTTAATATTAAACTGTAGTTGATTTGTTAATTCATTAAGCACTGGCGCCTACTCTGTGCCTGGCACATTAGTAGATGTTTGGGACCTATCAGTCAACAAAACGTTTGCTTTCTTTGAGCTTAATTCCAACAAAAGAGGTGATATACATATATGTTTAAATGGATATAGATATAATTTTTGTATACATATACAATTTACATGTGCAGGTATAATAGTTATATGTACATAATCTAATAAATACTATAAGAAAAAATAGAGGTGGTAAGGGTTAGGAAGTGAGGTGGGCCTCCAGTTATGACTTTAATAGCATCTTCAGAATAGGTTTCATTGAGAAGATGGCCTTTGACTAAATACTTGAAGGGGGTGAGGACAGTCACTGCCCTACATGAGATTAAGGAAATCTAAACAGGCTCAATTTACTAGATAGCAAATTGTTGATAAAAAGGTCATCATTTTGAGTAATTATTAGCAAACGTAGCAAAAATATCACTTTGGGAGCATACTTTTCCATCAGTAACCACTCTACCATTCTGATAGCTGTTTGCTTTTTGCTTTTTTCTCAATGGAAATGGTGAGTAAATGTGGGCTGCATCTAAAATTTAAAAATACCTTTGGCTAGGGGAGAAACTGATTGGTAGACAAACAGTGATCGAAGCTTTATATATAGAAGGTGGGGAATGAGTAATGAGTGAACTTTGTCAGTGTCCTGCAGTACTTACTAGTTAGAGATGGCTTTGAACTTTATTTCTGTACTTTGCCTTTTGGTCCTATTTTTTTGTGAAGCTGAAAACTTGTGGTTTATTTTCTTTATAATTCAAGATTCTGGTGCAAAGGGGAGAGGTTTCTTATCAGTTCTCTGACATTGTATCCACAAGGCGATAATGTCAGATTAGTCTCAAATGATGTCATTCTTCACTGAGTGTGTATGGATTCATAAATATGAGGAAAGACACAGTTAAGGAATCATGTGTGCCCATTAACCATCAGCAAATGAGAGTTTTGTTCCTTTGTCTTCAGCCTAGTAGTTTATTCAGTGCCAAAGGTTCTAAGTAGGGCTATTTGGACTTACGGACAGTACAAATAGGAAACTTGTACTTTATTTTGCCATGTATAATGTGCACCCACTTTTTTTGCCCAGACTTTAAAGGAAAAAATCTTTAATTTTTTAATTCAATTTTTGTATTTATATTTAGAAACAAAACCATCATATTTCAGGGTATTATTTTGCATACAGATACCATTATTGATAGCTTGTTATAATGCATAAGCACAAATAAAAGAATTATAAACATTTCTGTAGATACAGAATTAGTACTAGTCATGTATAATGGGCATCCTTATTTTTCTCTCAAAAATTTGGGCAAAAAAGTGTGCATTATACACAGCAAAATACAGTATTTGATCCTCTCTTCTGGTCAAGGCTAATTTTGGGCTTCTTTTGTGTATGTTTTTAACATCCTTTTGGTATATTGAAGGTCCCCCAAAGGAGAATTTCCTAATACTCTATATTAATATAGCTCAGTTTATTTTCTTCCTGGTTATTAGTAGGTATTTGTGGTTCTTAGGTCTCCTTTTGTTGTCACAAAAAAGAAAAGTGAGTCAGAGGTACTCTGAATGTCAGTATTGCTGCATCCTCAGGCCCTTTGACAGAAGGCAAATTGGCATTCACCCTCTGTCAGCAGGGGTTGGAGGGCCAAGTGGGAAGTGGCCAGACCTTTTCTCCACTTCTCAGATGACAGTATTTCTATGAAATAAGTTTGTAATCAAAATAAACTCCAATAATGTTTTGGGGAAAAAAATGTGCAGTATCTAAATTGGAATTAGCTCCTGCCTAGAAAGGAGTCATGGTATTTTGTTTTGTGTTTGTGGTATTTTGTTTTAAATCACATAATGATTATTTTGTTACTAGAAAGAAAGAATTTGGGACTAGACTAAACCCATCACTCTTCATAAGCCAGTTCTAGACTCAAAGGTTTTCAAGGTTCCAAACCCATGGCACAGTGCAGCACAGTTCTAAGATGGGTGGGTGACCTACAGAGAGCCCCTTGAAAGGTGCATTCATTCATTCATTCATTCACCCACAGTGTTTCTAGAGCTAGGTCTGTTCTGTGTCAGCGGACATGAAGGGTCTCTTTTCATGGAATTTTTGTCCCAGGACTGGAGATGAAGAATGAAAGAAGAGGTAGTCATTTATGTGAAAAGGGAAAACTGTGGGTGAAGAGCAACACTTGCTCCTGTGATTGTTGTGAGCGTGGAATGAAATGTACCTCCCTTAGCACAGTATCTGTCACCTAGTCATTGGTGATACTCTTATTATTTTTGCCATTGTTACTCTGTCTTCTGAACATGCTCCCAGGCCCTATCTCCACACGTGGTGGACACTCAGCTGCCAGTACCTAGACACTATGGCTCTGCCCCCTAATCATAAGTGGCTGGGCCAAGCAGGGCCTCCCAGAGGTTAAGAGGCTGGCTGTGCCCACTAACTGACGTTGTGATGTTAGGCAAGTGTCTCAATGTCTCTAAGACTTATTTTCTTTGTATGGAATATGAGGGTCATAATAAGACCTACATACCTTCTGTAGGATTGAGCTGAGGGTCAAATGAGTTACGGCATAAACAGCGTTCAGCACAGTGCTGGGCACGTGGTAAGCACCTTTAGGTATTAACTGTTTGTGTTAGTATCGATCCGTGTGAGTACAGGTTAAGTGCCAAGCTGTGTTCTAAGTGCTGCAGGTACAGTAGTGAACAAAACCAGACATACCCTGACAGCGCAGAGCTTAGATTCTAGGGAGAGATGGTGAACAATAAACAAGTAAATATAACACGTGATAAGGAGCAGTGCAATGAAGAGCATTAAAGCAGGGTGGGATCTGCTGATACAGGTGAGTAAGAAAAGGGGTAACACTGAGCTGTTCACTGAATGTTTAGGGTTCTCCTTCCAGACCTTTGTGACTTGCTTTGGCCAATGAAATGTGACTAGACGTGGTAGGTGCCACTTCTGAGTGGAACTTCTGAGCTACTGTGTGATTCTCCACATCCTTTCAAAAAAAATAGAATGAAAAAGAGGTACTCATTTATGTAAAAAGGGAAGACAATGTGTTAAGAGGAGAAAGGAGCTGATCTCAGGTTTTCTTTCTAGACAGTCTCATGATCCATATCTTAGGAATCATACAATTGCATTTTTGTTTTTAATAAGTTTTCACTTTCAGTATGCCAAGCCCTCTGCTAGATACCAACAATATGAAAAATGACTAAGATTGGCTCCTCTTGGGGATTATGGACTAATAGAGGATACAGATATGGACATAATATAATGAGTTCTATGATAGAGCTATCTGTACTGGGCTGAGATAAAGGAGCAATAAAGGTGGCTCCCTGACCTGGGTGGAGTTGGCAGAGAGAGCCATAAATTGTATAACCATAACCAGAACGTAATGAGTGTTTAGGAAGTTATCAGATTAAATGAAGAGGGGTAAAGAAGATGCCTAAAATTTACCATTTGAGAAAGGGGAGCAAGCCAAGATTAAGGATGGAATACCAAAGAGTGAAAGTTCAGGAAACAGGAGAGCTTCAGTGGGTAGAAAGAAAGCTGAAAAGATAAGTGTGGGCCAAATTGGAACAGGCTTCGTATTCCTTGCCAAGGACTTTATAATATAGGCTAGTTCTTTGAATTTAATATAGGCTGGTTCTTTGAATTTAAGGGCCATTTTTTAACCATTAAACACACACATACAGACATTAGTTGTTGCATTTTATATGTTGTCAGTCTACAGTGTGTCCTACAGAGTGACTGTTGGATCTCTTGATCTTACTGTGACTACAGCAACTCCATTCTTTCCCGTAGCCAGTAAGTTGAGAACTACTGCTCTAGGCTTCTAGGGAAGAATCAGATCTGTAGGGGCCTGTCCATGTCATGTTTTTGCTTTGCAGTTTCTCTATGAGGGTGTAGGGGATTGATTGAGAGTAGGAGTTGATAAGCTGAAGTATCTTTCTGGTCATTTAGGAGACCTACTGAGCAAACCTTTGAACTTTGAGTTAGTAGATGACTGTTTTCTCTTCTACCACTCTTCTGCAACACCTGGCATCATTGAAAAGTAAGGACAAATATGTAGCAAAATTTGCACATAACTATGTTTGTTACATTTAAATGAAAGATTTTGATTTCATGTTGTCCATCTCTTTTTTCCCCCTTGCTATCAAAATGTCTCTTTTTTTAGTATGACTGTAATAGTAAGGAGCTATTATGTTTAAATGTCCTTTCTTGGCTAAATTACAAACTGACACTACAATTGTTCCATTTTTTTAAAAAGCTAGTATTGTGGTTCGTGAAATATAAAAGCCAGGAAACCATTACTATGCATCCTCCATCAAATGAGAACCTTGGAATAAGTTTACAAAATGGGTTGGATCTGTGGCTAAGAGCATAGAAATTCATAAAAATGGTAATATGCAAATTGTTAAACTCATCTCCCTAAAAGTAGGATTTTGCAAAGACATCACAAGGAAAGAAAATGACAGATCAATCTCTTGTAAATAAGGACACAAGAATCCTCTAGAAAATACTAGCAAACCAAATCTTGAAATATATAAAAATGACTATACACCATGACCAGATGGGATTTTGCCCCAGGAATACCAGGTTCATTTAACACCTGAAAATCAGTTTATATTATGCACCATACTAACAAAATAAAGGAAACCATATGGTTGTCTCAAAAGACAAAGAAAAGGAATTTGACAAAATTCAACACCCCTTCATGATTTAAAGTGTGCATGCGTGGCACGTGCGCGCGCACGCGCACGCACACACACACACACACAGCAAATTAGGAATTAGAAGGTAACTGCCTCGACTGATACAGGGCATCTGCGAAAAACCCTCAGCTAATATACTTAATGGGAAGCAATAGTATGCTTTCCCTCTAACACAGCAGTCCCTAGCCTTTTGGGGGCCAGGGACTGGTTTCATGGAAGATAATTTTTCATGAACCAGTGTGTGTGGGGGAAATGGTTTTGAGATGAGACAAGCGCATTACATTCAAGCTCACCTCCTGCTGTGCAGATGGGTTCCTGACAGGTCCAGTAGCACCCATTGGCCCAGAGGTTGGAGACCCCTGCCCTAATGTCAGGAGTAAGGGGTGTCTGCTCTCATCCTTCCATTCAACACTGTACTGCAAATTCAAATCAGGGCAGTTAGGCAAGAAAATGAAAAAGCATTCAGATTGTAAAGGAAGAAGTAAAACCACCGTTGTTTACAGATGACAACCTTGTACTTAGAAAATTCTAAGAAATTCACTAAAAAACTATTGGAGCTAATAAACAAGTTCAGCAGGATACAAGATTAATATACTAAATATATTTTTAAAATACATAAAAATCAGTTCTATTTCTATACAGTAGCAATGAACAATTAGAAAAATTAAATAATAATTCTCTTTACAGTAGCATAAAAAAGAATATTTAGGGATAAATTTAACATAATAGCATAGAATTTATACTCTGAAACCTACATAACATTATTAGATAAAGACCTAAATAAAGGGAAAGACATCCCATGTTCGCAGATTGGAAGACTTTAATATTGTTAAAATGTTTAGGGTCAGAAATTGATGACCTGACCCTAAAATTCATATGGAAATGCAAGGGACTGAGAATAGCCAAAAACAATCTAGAAAAAGAAAAGAGTCGCAGTACTGACTTCCTGATGTCAAAACTTACCACACAGTAGTCAAGAAAACGTGGCATTGGCCTAAGAACAGGCATGTAGATCAGTGCAATAGAATGGAAGACCCAGAGATCAACCCTTACATTACAGTCCATTAATTTTTGACAAGAGTCGCAAGGCAATTTAAGGGAGAAAACAGTTTCGAGACAACTGGACATCCACATCATTCAAAAGAATGAAGTTGAACTCCAGTCTCGCCATATGTCCAAAAATTAACTCACATGGATCAAGGATCTAAATGTGAACTAAAACGGTAAAATAATTAGAAGAAAGCATAGGTATAAATCTTTGTGTACTTGTATTAGCCAATAATTTTTTAGATATGACACCAAAAGCACAAGGAACAAAATAAAAAAATAAATTGAGCTTCATTATAATTAAAAACTTTTGTGCTTCAAAAGGTGCTGTTGAGAAAGTGGAAGACAACTCACAGAATATTTGAAATCATACCTACTGGTATATTATGGAACTTATATCTAAAATATATGAAGTCTTACAACTCAGCAATAAAAAGATAACCCAATTTTTTTTTATGTAGGCAAAGGGTATGAGTAGATATCTCTCCAAAGCAGATATACAAATGTCTGACAAGTGCATGGAAAGATACTCAACATCATTAGCCATCAGGGAAATGCACATCAAAACCAACATCAGATACCACTCTACACCTACTAAGGTGATTATAATAAAAAAGATAAAACGAGTGTTGAGGATATGGAGAAACTGGAACCTTCGTACGCTGCTAGTGGGAATGTCAAATGGCGCAGCCACTTTGGAAAGCAGTCTGATGTAGCCTCATAAGGTTAAACATAAAGTTACCCTATGGTGTAGCAGTTCCACTCCTATGACTGTACCCAAGAGAATTGAACACACATTTACACAGCAGCTTGTACACAATTTTTAATAGCAGCATTATTCATAATAGCCAAGAAGGAAACATCTCCAGTGTCCTTTAACTAATGAATAGGTTAAGTAAAATTGGTATTTTTGTACAATGGAATAGTATTTGGCAATAAAAAGAAATGACATACTACATATACTACAAGATGTATGTGTAGTATAGTGTAGTATGAATCTTGAAAACATCATGCTAGCTGAAAGAAGCCAGTTACAGCATACCACATATCTTATAGTCTATTCCTTCTCAGTGTCCAGAGTAGGCAAATCCACAGAGACAGGAAGTAGATCAATAGTTGCCTGGGAGTGGAGGCCTGGGGAGTTTGGTTTCTTTGGGGGATAATGACAGTGTTCTAAAGTTGATTGTGGGGATGCTTACACAACTCTGTAAATACACTAAAAACAATCAAATTGTACACGGGGAGTGGGTGAGTTGCATAGTATGTGAATTTGAGCTCAATAAAGCTGTTGTTAAAAAAAAAATCAGGCTTTTGAGGTATGCTTGATTTATTCATGTTGCTGGGTTGCTTTGGTTTACCCTTAGGTTCTGTTTTGAACATGATTGTCCTTTTCATTCTAGACCTAAGCCTCTCTGCTGGGCGCCCACAGCTGGAGCGCAGACACCGAGATTTCACCTCTTCTGGGAGTAAGAAGCTCTACTTTGACACCCATGCCTTAGTGTGTTTACTGGAAGAAAATGGTAATCCCTTCTCTTTGGTCACTCAGTGCCATAGAACAGCACCGTGAATTATTACTTCTCTTATGATTTCATCTAATTTCTCGTATTTCTCTTTGACTTTTAAGTCGGCGGGTAGTCTTTTGGTCAGTCTCCATTTTTGAATTCTCCTTTTTTGTTGAAGGACATTTTTGCTTCATCAATACAATAGAGATTTTTCTCACACATTTTGGCCAAGTGAAGTGTATTTTTTTAACATCACTCTAGAAATACAGTGTTAAAGATAAAAATCTACACACAAGTCAACAAAACTCACGAGTGGTTCTTACTGTCTGAAGCACAGAAGTGATAGTTTTATTACTGTGCATCTTGTGTGCTTTCACAATTATGATATTAAAATGTTGCTGAGCAGCAATTATTGATAATATCACATCATTGTGCTCTCTTTAAAAAATATTCAGACTAACATTTTCTCTTATTGCTATTGTGTTTATTCATATAAAATATTGCTCTGGCTATGGCTGGTATGGCTCAGTGGTTGAGTGCCGGCCTGCGAAGCAAAGGGTCTCTGGTTCGATTCCCAGTCAGGGCACATGCCTGGGTTGCAGGCCAGGTCCCTAGTAGGGGGCCCATGATAGACAATCACACATCATGTTTCTGTCCCTTTCTCTCTCCTTTCCTTCTCTCTAAAAATAAAATCTTTTTTAAAAAACAGATTGCTTTGACACATATAACATTTGTTGAAAGCACACTTTATATATAGAGAACATTCTCATATTTCATCTTATCTAGACAAATACACCAATTATAATTCTCTGTACTGGGATACATTTCAAAATCAGAATCTTATATATCATAGATTATTCCTTGGAAATAAATATATCTGTGTTTTTACTTCATTGTGTAGTTATTTATCCAGTTGTTTATGATCATATCTGAAAAGCTACCCTCTGTAGATGTGCTAAAGATGCCCAGATCAAGGTGATGGAGTGAATTCTCTGCCCTTGTGGGGGTCAGAAGCTCTGGGTTCAAGCCACGCTGGGGGCCTGGACTCAGCAGTCCTTTCATCCTCAGTTTCAGTTTCCTCTTTGGTGGCATGGGCATGCTAAGAATTCCAAAGGATCTTTGAATATTAAATGAAATAGTGTTATTGAATGTATTCTGGAAAAGCTGTCAAATGCTGTATAATATTTTTTACAAGCTTTTCTTGTCAAACTTGAATTAGCAGGCCCTTTTCACCAAAAATTTCTTTTATTGGCCAAAAAAAGAAAGTGGAAGTGAGAAGAGGGCCATCTGAAATATCTTCATAAATTAGCAGAAGTCTTGCTGCATTTTTTTTCTTCTTGGTGGGCCTGTGTGTTTGTATTCAAAGTAGAAATATTAGAGACAATGTGGGCATATCAACATCCACTAGGTGTTTGATGACATTAGGGAGCATCATTAATTTTGTTAAGTGTACCATTGGCAAGGTAGCTGCAGTGGCCACCAATCCTTCCTCCTAATGAGGGGTGGAGTTTATTTTCCCTTTTCCCCTTTAAAATTTTATTTATTTATTTATTTATTTATTTATTTATTTATTTATACAAATAAAAATTATATATTTTTAAAATGTGATGTTTTTGTTTATATACTTCCTACTTTTCTTGGTTTCAAACCTTGAAATATGCATGAGTGTTTGCATATTTGAAGACCAGTGCTGTGAGGACCCCACTGGACTGTGTGTAGGGTGTGAAGGCACTGGGATCAGTGATGGGCATGTAAGTTGTTCAGGTTAGGGTGAGGTCAGATAACTTACCCTTCAAGGAGTATTCCCTCCTTTATCCTTTTTTTCTTCAGTTATGTCTGCTGATTAATGAAACTCCCTCTATGTCTACAATCTCACTGACCCCAATGTGTTTTGTTCTCACACTCCTACAAAAGAATGATTTGTGTCTGGTAACTCAGCAGGTGTGCAGGCTTCTGCTTTTCCTTATCCCCTTTCACCTTCCACAGGTGCTTGTTAATTTTAAGCATAAGTTCCTTTCCAGTCTCTATTTTTCTTTTCCTCATAATTGCCAAATCTCATTATGTTTAACGATGAACTTTTCTTAAATTTTTAAAAATTGCAAAAGACATATACATTTTTAAAAAATTAGGAATATAGGGGAAAAAACATGCAAAACTATTCTGAATCCCAATATCTGAGGGCTACACATGTTACCATTTTGGCAGACAACCTTTTGAATGATTTTCTACATGTGTATGACCCACACTTTGAAAATTAAAGGACTTTGAATGAAGTGAAGGGAGTAGGTCTTTGAAGGGTTTTTTTTTTTGTCACCTTTAAAACTGTGCCTTTTTTTTGAAAAAATTAAACTCATGCTGAATCTCATTACCTATATATAACTTTATTCAAACAAATGTGCCATTAATTACAAGAATCATAGATTCTTCTGAAATTCTTATAGACGGGTGTGTTTAATAGAAAGATTTACTTTCCAGGGACTTGGTTTTAAGCATTTTATTAGAATTTCCAATATGAAATATAAATTACTATCTAAAGTTGTTAAAAACAGTAATACTGCCAAATTGAATCTTTATACAGTTCAATTCAGTATCATTTCTTGAGTAATCAAAGAATATATTTTCTTCCTGTCTGGGCCTGCAGCATCACTGACTGTAGAGAATTGTGGAGGACAACCAAAAGAACTGATTTTAACATTAATCGGTTTTTGAACATCAAATTAACTAGCAACAAAATCATTATTTCCATAGTCAATAATTTCATTTATGCTGGATATAAAATAATTGAGCTTTTCTACTTACTAAATTATTTTTTGCTAATATATACATTTTATAATGGAGGAAGTGACATCCATTAAAGAAAATAAACATTATCTAGAATCTTTGTTAAACCAAGAAAGTGGTAAATTGTATCTGTAATATTGAACCTTGCTTTTGTTCACCTGGCCTCCCATGGCAGGCATCCCCTATGTTATTAGACATTCTTTGAAAACATGATTTTGGACAGCTAGGAAGGACATTGTAGAGCAGTTAGCCCAACTGCTCCTTTTGCATGAAGAAGCAGACCCAAACATGGCACACTTGTCCAGAGGGACAGACACATCATAGCTTGTGACTAGTCCCCTCGTCCTCCTACCACAGGCTTTCACCTGCTTCTGAATCCAGACTTTCACTTCAGTGTGCAAGTTTGTGCTTTCTCTCTTTCTGTGAAGGATTTTTTTTTTTTTTTTTTTTTTGGACAACTAGAATCTCCTGAATATAATTGTCTTTTGTGTGTTTGCTTAGGGTTTACTACTCAACAAGCAGAAATCATTGTATCTGCTTTGGTCAAGATCACGGAGGCCAATATGGACATCATCTACAAAGACATGGTCACCAAGATGCAGCAGGTGAGCTTCATTAGGCACTTTTGCAAATCTGAAGTCTAAAGGGGGGTGTCATTTGTAATATGTATTTTTGGATAATGTTCTATTGAAAAGCATATAAAAATTTTGCCCATAGTTGATAGGCAGATTATTACAGTGGCATAAAAAGTATTTATTCAGAGCTACTTAGTGAACTCTTATAGAATCGTTATGCTTGTAAGTTCAATGTACTTAAAAACCAACGGTTCAGCTCTCCATGTCTGCGTGAATGGGGAGGCGGCCAGAATTACAGCGGTGCACTTTTGAGCCACTGGTCCTCAGACTGCCACCCCTTTAGCTGTGATTCAGTGGGTGTGATACTGGACTTGAATTTTTATTCTTTCCTTTTCTCATTTTGGAATAGAGGGGGACCTTGCTGAACCTCTTTTCTTGTGTTCACATTCTTTTAGTTTCTCATTAAGGTGATCCTAGGTAGAAACCATAGGAGGAGTACTTTCTAGACTAGACTTAATAATATGTTTTGTTTTTCTTGTCCTAGGAGATCACTCTTCAGCAAATAATGTCTCAGATTGCTAGTGTGAAAAAAGATATGATTATTTTGGAGAAGAGTGAATTTTCAGCCCTCAGAGCAGAAAATGAGGTAAAACTAAACAGCCACTTATAAAATGCTTTAAATCCGGACATTGAGGTGTAATATACATACACAGAAGTACGCAAGTAAATGTGCATCTTGATGAATCTTCACAAAGTGTACACTACCAGTCAGATCAAGAAGTAGAACACTGCCAGCAGCCAGAAGTCCTGCGCCTGCCCCCACCTAGTCACTCCCCCAGAGGAGACCACTGTCTTGGGTTATAGCACACTGACTAGTTTTGCCTGTTCTAGAACTTCAACTGACAGGATCATACAGTGTGTCTTGTAACAGTAGGTCATGCTTTTCCATTGCCTGTGGTGTTATATGAACATGCCACATTATTCTGCTGTGATGTATATTAGAATTGTTTGTAGTGTTTGGTTATCATGAAGAAATGCTGCTGTAAAATATCCCTTAGTTTCTTAAAGTGCAACACATGGGATCAGTGTTTACATAAATGCTGTCTTTTCATCGTCCTTGTGTTCTCAATCCTGTTACAGTTCCATAAAGGAAGTTCACTTATTACCTGTTTATATTAGTCTTAGTCTTGCAAGAAACCTTCTAGCAAAGATTCTCTTTTTGCTAGAAAAGGGTAAAATTTGAAACTCTCAGAATTGTCCATGAAATCAACTGTGTGAGGGCATTTAGTTAAAAGAAAAATTAAAGGAGTTATTAAAGAAAGGAAGGTCTCTGAAGTCAAATGTGTATATATAAAAAATTTGTCCCATATTGGCATGACAGGTGACCGCTCCTCCTACTGAGACTACTCAGTTAGGGTGGTACTCTAAACGTAGTCAGCTTCGCATTGACTGCGGGAAGAACTTGTGTGTAAATACATGTTCTGATATTTGTTTGTTACCAAGTTTTATATTTTTCTTCTAACCTTCTAGACATATCCTTGACTTGGTTCTTTTTAATGTGTTTTTAGAAAGTAAAACTTGAACTACATCGGTTAAAACAACAAGTAATGGTAAGATCCTCATTCCTATTTGCTTGCTTGTTTACAATTACATAAGCTTAATAAGTATAATGTCAGAAATACTTTGTTCTTGCCCTGGCTGGCGTGGCTCAGTGGACTGAGCGCGGGCTGTGAACCAAAGTGTCAGAGGTTTGATTCCCAGTCAGGGTACATGCCTGGGTTGCAGGCCATGACCCCCAGCAACCGCACATTGATGTTTCTCTCTCTCTCTTTCTCCTTCCCTTCCCTCTCTAAAAATAAATAAATAAAATCTTAAAAAAAAAGAAATACTTTGTTCTTAAAAACTTAATTCTATGTTAAATATTTGTGTAATATGTCTCAAAAGTAAGATTGAAAGATTTAGCTAAGAACACAGCCAATGAATAAATTATTGATGTCTATAACTAAATTCATTAAGAAAATTATGTTCTAGGAGGAATTAAATCATTTTTAAATAAAAAGTTCTTTAAAGTAGCCATATGGAACCCTATATGTTCTTAGAAGTGACTGTCTTTAGAGAATTACATATATTTTTAAAATGTTCACTATACCAATTGTTTGATTTTTAAAAATTTTTTTAATTAAAAAAAATTTTTTTGAGCAAGGGGCAGGGAGGGACAGAAACATCTATATGAGAGAGAAACATCAGTTGGTTGCCTCTCATATGCGCCCCAACCTGGACTGAACCAGCAACCTAGGCATGTGCACTGACCAGGAATCGAACTCACAACCTTTCAGGTTTATGGGGTGATGTTCCAACTGAGCCACACTGGCCAGGGCAGTTTGATTTTTTTTTTAAGTGGGAAGGGCATTGGTGTGAAAGAAGAGATTTTGATGAGTGTCAGGAAGAAGGCTTTATCTAAATAAGAATGTAATATTTTATTTCTTTGAGTCCATCTCTGCTTTCGAAAGTTGTCCAAGAACCAGCTTTAATCATGAATTCCACAAGGATATTATCTTGGGAATCTTGAAGCTAAAAGCAACAGTAACCAACTCTGCTAATTTAAGCATAAAAGGGGATTCTTTGTATATATAACCAAGAAATCCCAAAACAGGGCTGTCTCGGGTCTCCCCAGACACCCATTCCCAGCTCTGGCAGCTCCCGTCCTGCCCCTTCCCTGGGAGGGGCTCTTAGGCTGGAAGCTTTCTCGGGTTCACATCCTCAGCGGGTCTGGATTTCTTACTCTGGATTTCTTTCTTTCTTTGTTGTTTGCCCTCCTACTAGGATGAAGTGGTCAAAGTCCGAACAGATTCCAAATTAGACTTCAGTCTAGAAAAGAGCAGAGTAAAAGAATTGGTATGTTGCTTTATTAACATAGAGTATGAATTAAATTCTTTGCTGGATGGAATGCTTGCTCAAGTCTAAGTTTATAAACAGTTCACAAGTACTGTTAAATACCTGTATATGGTTGTTAGACAGTTTTTTCTTAATTTTAATTATATTTTAGATTAACACTTAAATTTGATGCTTTCAAAAGTATAATTAAAATTAAAGCCTTGGTCAAATAAGTTTGAGTCTTTTTTGTTTCAGAGATACTAAATTGTGTATCACTTAGACATTAATAAAGAAATTAAAGTCAATATTGATCTACTTCATGCTGATTTAAACCTCTACAGGTCCTGATTTTACAAAAACTTAAGTTGATTATTTGACTTGAATAATATTAAATTATTAATATGAAATAATATTAAGTTCTATACTGAAATTCAAGATTTTGAAAATATTTCCATACTGTCTTCTTAAAACAAGAAATGTTAATGACTTTACTACATTGTTTTGAAATGCAAATTCTAAATGATGAAGTTATGTTAAATTGAAACTTTTAATTAGAAGTAGTACTGCACATTTGTTACCAAAAAGATCTCACAAAATGTAGGCTGTAAATTAAGCTGAAGCAGATGTACCCCCGTGCGATGACTTGTGGGTCACGCACTGGAAACACAGCTCTGCTGCCCTTGCTTTTCCAAAGACGATGCGTGGAAATACAGTTACTTCCCCTCAGAGCTTTCACAGTAACATCCTTTTAAAAATTGAGTTGTAATTGACATACATTAGTTTCAGGTGTGCAACATAATGATTTGGTGCTTGTACACATTACAGAATGAATGCGACAATAGGTTCAGTTACTATCCATCACTATATTGCATAGTTAAGAATTTTTTTCTTATGATGAGAACTTTAAATATGTACTCTCTTAGCAACTTTCTAATATACGGTACACTATTATTATCTATAGTTGCCGTGTGGGACATTACATCCTTAGGACTTATTTTTTAACTGCAAATTTCTATCTTTTGACCCACTTCACCCATTTTTGCTCACCCTCCATCCTTTGCCTCTGGCAACTGTCAATCTGTTTTTTGTATCTGTGAGCTCCTGGAGTTTCTTGCTTTTTTTAGGAGTCTACATCTAAGTGAGATCATACAATATTTGTCTCTCTGTCCGATTTATTTCACTACACATAATGCTCCCAAGGTTCATCCATGTTGTCACAATGGCAATACTCCCTTCTTTTTTTATGGCAGAATAAAAAAGAGGTATACACTATACAAGGATATGTCTCAGATTTTCTTCAGCCATTCATCCACTGTGGGCTCTTCTGTGGTGGACTCTTCAGTTGCGCTCATGCCCGGACTGTTGTAAATGCTGCTGTGAATGTGGGGCTCGATACATTGTGTGTTTCAATCTTCGTGTGCTGGGCTGCCTTTGATTTTAACCCATCTATCTTCTTTGGGCTTTATTTGAATTTGATAACGTTTGGCAGATGCCTTTTTTATTCTTGGCATAATATGAAACAGGGCCTATAAAGCATTTTTCACTAACACAGAAGTAGATACACATGCAGAAACCGAATGCTCACAATTGTTCACTGTTTTCTCATTTTTCACAATTTGCTTTTAACCAAAATGTACTACAATGGTAAATGAAACTAATATTCAAACTCAGACAAGTACTTCACTATACTTTGGAACTGCTTCTGGTTTTCAAGAGTTAAACTGAGCTTTGTTATACCAAATAATTACTATGTTCATGTAACCTGCCTTTCTAATCTTGAAACACTTTTCAACCATGAAGATCAAATCACTTAGTATCACTAAAGTATTTAGTGATTACTACTAGCCTGTGACTAGTATTGTATCTAGAAGAGGAGAAACTCTCTTAGCTACCTTTGTCCTTATGGTTTGGGAGCTTAACAAAAATTCTGAATTCACTTGACTTAAGAAGATGCCTATTGTCAATCATGCTAGGAGGAAATACTGAGAAGGTTGGGAAGTATGGGATGTGAGCCTGGATTAAAGCCAGTGAATTTATGTGATTTACTGCCCTAGCTGAGAAGTTGTTCTTGGTGATACTAAACTTACTCTGAAGTGCAGGAAAGTAGCATATTATTAGTCAGCTAGCATGGAACTTCTTTTAAAAATCATGGCAATATTAGGATGTGGGCTTTTCATTTCTCTTGCATCTGAGTCAGTATTGACTTACTTGAAGGCCCGAGTTTGAAGGTGTGAAGAAAATGCAGTTCCCCTCTGCCCTCTGGTGGTGATCTGATGCACAGTCCTCTCCTCACCTAAAGCCCTGTCATTTCAAGACTGAGATGAGCAAGCATTCTTTGGTCCTGTGACTAGCACCAAGGTTGGGGTTTAGGGTTTGGGGGGCTTTTCTTCTTCTTTTTTTAAACTTATAAGTGGTGCTGTTTTTATATTCTACCCGTGGTAGTCCCAGGGGAAATTTTTATAGCTATAAAGTTTCTAGATATTTCCAAGCATTAATCATTTTCTCCTGTAACAATTTAGTGAAAAATATTTAATTTTTCTCTTACATTATAGATTTGCATTTCTTCAGCTAAATCCTAGTGCCCATTACTGAGGAGACATGTCTGATTTTGGTCTCAATGTCTACAAAATTGCACCAATCTTCGCACAGACATTATAGTCTAGCCAAAGGCAAGACACCATTTTAATTCTGTGTGGAACTAGTTCCTTTAGTAACACTGGGTTGTGACTGTGCCCAGGTGGGTTTGTTTGTTTGTTTGTTTGTTTGTTTGTTTTGAATTAGAAGTGATGAAATAGTGTATTTCTTGCATTTACATTGTTTTATGATCACAAGACAGCATCCATGTCACAGAATAATATTCTGTGAAACTTTTTTCCCAACTTTATTATCTTTCCTATCTTTTGTCTAAGCCTCAAGTTTTGTTTGTAATTCTGATGGGATAGCTACTAAATGGAATTGTTTCCCACTTTTTCAGCTCTTTCCTGTCAAAGCCAAAAAGGGTATGACTCAGCATCCATCTAAATTGGACCCAGAGAATGCTGAATAGTGGGAGGGGCCTAGAGACAACACAGGAAGAGATGAGAAGAGAAAAACATAGCAGAGAGAAAGGGGAAGGGTGAGAAAAGGGAATCCGATACTGGAGCAACGAGTGAATATAAATAAGAAACCTCAAAACAACAGACCTAAAGGAGAGGGACAAGCAGGCTACTCTATTCTGGAGGCAATTTCCAGTGTCACATATTCTTGGAAGTAGTGAGACCAGAGTGTTTAAGACCCTAGAGGAGGAGGAGAAAGAGAAAGAAACCAGAATCTGACCTCTGTGACATGTTTGTTTCAGTATTCATTAAACGAAAGGAAGCTGCTGGAAATGAGGACAGAAATGGTGGCATTGGTAAGAAATGAGACCAACTTTTCTCGGTCATTTTATCATCTCTGCTTCATCCCGTGCATGGTTACTGGTATTTGTAGTGATATGTTATAGGACACTAGATGCAGGCTTGGTGTCATAGGTTTTTTTAAATTGTAGTAAGGTAAACATAAATGTTACCATTTAACCATTTTTAAGTGTGTGGTTTAGTGTCCTTAAGTACGTTCACATGGTCATACAGCCGTCACCAGTGAACAGCAACTCCCCATCTCCTTCCCCCCAGCCCCAGCACCCACCACTCTACTTTCTGTCTATGAATTTGACTGCTCTAGGTAACATACACGAGTGGCATCATACACCATTTATCCTTTTGTGACTGGCTTATTTCACTGAGCATAATGTCCTCAAGGTTCATCTATGTTGTAGCCTGTGTCAGAATCTCCTTCCTTTTTAAAGCTGAACAATATTCAGCTCTATGGATAAGCCCCGTTTTGATTGCCCTGTCGCTAGACAGTCGGGGTGCTTCCCCTGGTGGCTGTTAGGGTCGACAGTGCTGTGAACATGGGGTACAAATGTCAGTTGGGGTCCTTGTTTTTTGAGTATGTGCATATACCTGGAAGTGGAGTATTACAGGATTTTTTTCACACTTAACCGAATACTTGATTATTTTAGTAAAAGTTAAAATCTCAGTGATTGAAGAATAATAAGGAATAGACATAGATTTTTTTTAAATTACATTTTTAACTTATGCATGTACATCTTTTCCATCCTGTAATACCTGGGACCTCTGGAACCTCAGAGACTTCCATGAGAGAATATTGGAATACTCCTCTGGAATACTTTTCCATTCATCCAGGCATTTATTTTCTTATTCATTACTTGAATTGTTAGTCATAGGGAACTACCTACTTGGCCTAGAATTTTTAGTGAAGCATTTCCAGTGCTTTAATGCATTAATGAAATATGACAATCCCTTTATAACATTAGCCAAATTCACCACCCTTTGGGAATAATTATGTATCTAATTTAACTGTATTATATTTGGGAAAGAGCACAAATAGGCCTTTGGTATAGCCAAGCCTCATAGCAAAACGCTTGGTGTTTGAGCTGTAAAAAAAGAAAACTTTTAAAAATGTGAATGGAAATAGTGTCAAGGCAAGCATTATTGCTTTTAGATTATCCAAGATTCTGTTCGTTTTTTAAAAGCATACATGCATACCTTTCATTAACAGGAGGATAGGACACATTTATTGCCGTTGAGAACAGGCTGGCTTCATTATGTTCATCTTACTTGTGCAGCAATCTATAATGTACCAAAGCTTTTTTTACATAGATTATCACATTCTCTAAACAGCCTGTGTGTAGGCAGGGCTAACAGTATTTTCTTTCTCTTTTTTCAAACAGAAGGAAACAGGCCTATGTTTATTAAAGGCCCTGACCAATGTAACATAGAGTGAGGATGGTAGAACTGAGACTAAGCCCAAGTGTCCTTAATCTGACCCAGGTCCCCTGACTGTATCCTGTTGGGCAGGAACTCTCAGGACTGACGCGGCAGAGGGGATGGTCTGTCCCAAGTGGAGTAATGCTGTGTGTCTTTGGTTTAAAAGCACGCCCAGCAAGACCGGGCCGTCACCCAGACAGACAGGAAGATCGACACTGAGGTTGCTGGCCTCAAAACCATGCTCGAGTCGCACAAGCTTGATAATATTAAATATTTAGCAGGTAAGCTGTCCTGAAGGTAGGGAGTTAAAACAAGCTGAAAATCAAATAAACAAAATCTATAAAATAAGTTATTTCATTATATTTCATTGATTCCAACACATTTTTTCTTATTTTAACATCTTTGAAATTGGCAAGTATCTTATAATTCCCAATAGAGTATCATACTATAACTGGCAATATTTTTCTTAGTAAATAAAATTATGTACTTTATAGTCAATGGAATCTTAAGTTTGTTAAGATACTATCTCTGAACTATAATTATTTCAAAAAAATTTTAATGAAATTCAAGACATGGAATATTTTAGAATTGTGATCTTTCTGCCCAGAAGGAGTTACTTGCAATTTTTGAGCCTAAAAAGGGAATAAAGATTCATGTACCAAAAAAAATTAGCCATTATTTTAACTCAAATTTAATATTTTGGGGTTAATCAATATTTTAAGTTGTAACAGTATGTAGAAGTGACATTTTGCTCACAAGCTAAAGGGTGTGTCCCTGTACAGCACACACACGCACACTTAGTGACCGTAGAGTGTGTTTCTGAGCTTCTGCTGAAAAGTTTTCTTGGGTCCTGGATACATTTGTACTTCAGAGAGGATGGTTTCAGGCTGTGGGTTTGTTTTTACTTTTGTTTTTGTTTTTCTATGGGCAGATGTTTCATGGAATGTGGCAAATCAGTGAACAAGTTTCTTAGTTTTTTCCCCCTGGGGGGGATAGGTGAATAAGTGTCTCTATGTTTTCTTAATAAAAAGGTGTTCTCTCAAGTAACTTTATAACTAATACTGTGTTCAATTACTTTTTTTCTTACAGGGTCTGTATTTACATGCCTAACAGTAGCTCTGGGATTTTATCGCCTGTGGATATAATAAAGTGTCTATTTAAAGAGAGTTCTATTGTTTTGCCTTAAGAATACCAGATTGTTGTGCTTTTTCCCTCCCATTTCAACTTTTACCCCTGTTTTTCATTTAATGCACATTATGTATTTTATACAAATTATGGACCTGTAACCAAGGCAAAGAAGTCAGGAACTTCATAATTGCTCCTTTCGTCCTTTCTGTTCGGTTGACTTCATAATGCTGAGTGGTGGTGGACGAAGCATGGAGGACTCCACCAGCTGGATCAGTGAACTTGGCCTAACCTGGGGGACATACCAACAGTAATTATTTGTATAACTCTACAGTTTTAAATGTTTTGTCACATAGAGGATTCGGGGTGACATTTAAAAGGCACATTGGCTTTACTAAGTGCTGAAGAACTGCTGAAACTAATCCAGGAGCACCAAATCCTCTTTGCCTACTGCCCCAGCCCTTAACATCAGTCAGCCTCTGTGCAGCAGTGCTGTGTTTCAGCTCTAGCTGGTTCACATGTTAATAGTGGACATACTTTACATCCAAAGGAGGTTTTTCTCTTTTAATTTCCATTGTCTACATAAGGTACTGTTATGGTTATTTTTTATGTGCCTTCCAGCTAGAAAATCTTGTTGCCTAATGAAATGGTTCAATTGTAGTAGGGACTCTTGTACCTCTAGGTTCCTCTGTCCCTCTCACTTGGTCATTCTTCCTTTCCCTCATAATTTGAGCTATAATAATACTCCACTTGTGGCAGTGCCTGCATAGAAAACTTGCTATTTCTCAGTGTGGATGGCTACTCCAGTTTGTGGGATGGGGTGTACTTCCTTCTGGTCTTCTGCTCTTTATAGAAGGGAGGTAGTCTGTTTTGTTCTGTAGCAACATCTAGACACTTAGATAGTATATGCACTTTTTAGAAATGTCTTTAATGAATATGCCTTTGCACATTACAAGCTCAGATCATATGCTTTCAGAATTAGAGAACTGTCATGCCAGATATCTGAGTTTAGGTTGATTTCTTTGGCTGTTACAGATATTCTCATTCTTACTTTACTTCTATATTTAAAACAAATAAATTCCTACATACAACTGGGTTACTTTGGAAAAGCACCTTCTCATCTTATTTAAGTGGCTGGCAGGTAAGAGAAAATAAGCATTTCAGAAAAGACGACATTGACAGGACCTTTTCCGTCCTCCACATGCACACATCCGAACATCATCTGGTACAGTGGGGAAACCGCACAGGGGCTTCCTGACCAGACGGGTGGGCTGAATCCACAGGCACCGTTCCAACCACACTGGCAAGGCAAAGTTGCCTTTTGTCCTGTGGGTGTCATTTCTAAACTGGAAAGTGTAGGTCTTTGTCTTTTTGGAAAACATTTATGTAGCACAAAGATTCTGAATTCCAAGTAAGTGTGAAAATCAAGTACTTTTGCTTTAGTGGTATCAGTTTCAAAGTTATTAATTTAATCTTTTCCAACTAAATCTGAAATTATCTTAGCTGTTTCACAAAATATTTTATTGATACATTCTTCCCCTTTCGGAGAAGGACCCCCAGAAAATACTGCACATTTAGCCATTGCCTTAAGTACTAAAGACTTCTAGGTAAATGGCATCCCATTAGGACCACGTTCGCAACTACTTAATGCAGATGTAACTGGTTAGTGGAGCTTAGATAAAGGGCTTGGACTGTAGACACTCCTACCAAATAAAGAACACCCAAGGGAGAAAGTACTATATATAATTATGTTTCGAGGCAAACACTAATTTGTATAGGTTAAAAACAGCAAAGTGACCTTATATCCTGATAAAATGTTTTTAAAATAACATTCGGGGGGTGACATTCTTTTATTTGCCAAAAGTATTCCAAATGACATTCCTACTGGTCATAAGTGGGCTGCATCAGTCCATCACTCAATCTGAGCCATTGATTTTGCTGTAGAGTTCTTGGCAGTGTGGAGCAGCCTTTTTCCCCTCTGCCTCAGGAACAATGAACTCCCTTTTTGACGGAGTGGATTGCATGCTTACATGGGGGTTAGGAGGGTTCAGGACAATGCCTTATTTGGTCAAATGTGTTCTATTTAAAAAATGTATGAACCAAACATACGTGTCCCCTTCCCACTGCTGGCCCAGACGTCTGTGAACAGTGTAAACGTGCTGTGACTGGACACTTGCTGAGCTATCTCGGCTTAGAAGGATTCACATCACTTTAGGAAATTAAGCATTAGCACTCAAAAGAGGAAAGATGCCTGGAAAAAGTTTCAGAAAATCTATAACCATAGCTAGATCCTGAAAACATACCTCTCTAGGTACAAGTGCTTTAGCTACAAATGCCTAAAGCAGAACAAGTTGACAGAAACTATTCCTAGTCCCTCCATTCTTCAGGGTTCCTCTGGGGTCCCAGTTTCTCCTCCTCCCTTCGCTGCCCATCGTCTTTTGAAAGAGCCCAAACTCCAATTCATTTCCTTCCCGCCCCCTTAATAAGCAAACTTGTTTCTGTGTATGGTTCTTTACAGGAAACACAATTTTGGTTTCTGTGCTGGTCTTTCTCACCTAGTTTTCTAGCTTAATATCTAACAAAACAAAATCTGAATGTATTCATTTTTTCCCCTAAGTATGTCAAGTACCTCAGTTGAGAAGTCACAAATTCAAGAAGAAAGGCTTGATGACTCAAACCAGACATCTTGCTGGAATTTGTCTCTGAACACTTTAAAGCCCAATTATCCTCAGCCACCTTCAACATGACCCTGACTGGACGGTTTGGGGCTAGCTTGTGCATTTCCTTCTGCAGCACTGCTTAGGGACACGATCTTCCCTTTTCAGTTCTAGCCTCCTCCTTCCCAGCCTCTGCCTATTAGCTAACCGTGTCAGCCTGAGCAAGCATCTCTCTCTCCCCACCCTACTACGCCGTGTTCTAGGGATTTTGGCCTCATTTCCAAACATATCCCATACAGGCAGCAACAGAACTCAGACCTAAAAAAACATTGGCTTAATTAACGTACATTATCAAGTTTGTGATTTTTCTGACATGAAAGCAAAAATACGTTAACCAGAAATAATTTATTTTTTATGTGTATAAGATGTTTGGTAATGTTTAGCCTTTTGTTGGAATTTTATTGGGAAAATATATACAAATTTACACTTATGATCCTCTGATTATAACCCAAATCATTTCTTAACCCTTTCAGTACTTATGCAAATATTCAGTTAAATTTTATAATATATTAACATGAGTATAATATGTGTGTCATTTTTATTGTCTAAAATATGTAATTCTATGTGACTGATACACTTTCCTATTCAAGTTGAATATGAATACTAGAACAATCTCTGCCTACACTGCATTTCAATTGTTATTTCCTCCAATTGTATGTGATAACACTGGTGTATTATAAGAAAAACTAGTACCTAAAAATTTGAATTTACATAAATTTGAAAATAATTATTTGATTTATAAAATAAATTTTTATTTTTCAAAAGAGTTCCTTTAGCATGCTTGTGTAAAATACTTGTTTGAGGAAAAGTGGGGCTTATACACAAGTTTTTAAAAATAGCTGAGGATTCAGGTTGCAAGTGATAGAAACCTAAATCAAGCCAGCTTCAGCAAAAAAGGAAGGTGCTTTTTTGGCTTACATGATAAAGTTCAGGAAGAGCAAAACAAATGCTATCACACTCATCTCTCTGTACTTCTTACTGCTCTTTTTAAAAGATTTTATTTATTTTTAGAGAGAGGATAAGGGAAGGAGAGAAACATCGATTGGTTGCCTCTCATGTGTGCCTCATCCAGGGACCCAACCTGCAACCCTGGCATCTGCCCTGCCCTGCCAGGGAATGAAACCCACCCCCTTTCGCTGTGTGTGAACAACCCCAACTGAGCCACACCCATCAAGTGGGCTCTCTCAGAGATCAGATCAACTTCAGGTGTGGAGAGCCAGAAACAGCCAGCAGGTGCCCAGCAACTTCAGTTAGTTCCACTTTGAAAAAGCCTAGAAGGAAGTATCCAAAGCTGGTAGCTGCCAGCAGAAGTCTCCCTACAGGGACACTGGTCCAGTTCCTTGTTGCATGCTTCTTCCTCGAGGACCTGTGAGCAAATGTCCCACCCCTGGAGAACTGAGCTCTTCTGCAGTCAGCCTGCGCTGGCAGACCTGTGGAGCAACACACATCTGCTCAGGAGGAAAGCAAAGGAACACTGGGAAAGTAGGTAAATGACGTATAGCCCAGAAGTTAATTTTAGAAACACTTCATTTTCTCCAGAAATCTTTTACCAAAATTAGAGTCAAATAAACTGAGGGATTTGAGTGTGAGCCTGTTAAGATTCTAAAGGCCCTAAATGATTTGCAAAGTCATTCTGCGTGTTTAAAATGGTGTGCCATCGGTGTTTTAGATGTAGGTCATCCACCTACAGTGTCTTACCTGGGCCCTGCTCTCACATCTGTGGGGCTTTGATTTCTTTAAAAACTAAAATGTCTAGAAATAGCTTTCTCTCTGGAATCGACCTCCGCAGCAGAGCTTCGCCATGCAGTCCTGTCCCTACCTTAATTCTGCAGTTTCCACTCGAAGATCTCAGACTCTGGGACCCTGGAGAGGGTCGTAGTATCCACTGTGAACCTCGAGGTTCTGAGCTTTGGTGTCCTTACTTAGAGAGCAATAAGCTTGGTCTTGTACATGTCACACAGATACAGATAACTAATTTTTAGGCCAACACTCAGAAGTAAGAATTTGAAATATGTGGTCATTTCACTTTACAAGGTCCTAACTTTTCAGTTAAATCCTTCCCCCCCCCAACCCCCCCCACCCCCCGCATACTGTTTCCGTAAACCCTAGTCAGCTATTTATGATTTTGAAGTTTCGGGTCGGCATAATATTAAAGCCCCGGAAGCTGCACCACAGTTTCAGATTAGTGTGGCATTTCTGAAGTTACTGTCTAGAGGTTTTTAAAAAGCCTTCCGTCTCAGCCATCTAGATTTGACAACACCCATTCTTCCCAGGAGAAAGGAAACAGCTGTTCAGTGGCATCTTTTCCCTTTTGGCATGAAAGTCAGTGTCTGCCTAACACAGAAGTATTTTTTACTATTTCCCTTTAATTTTACAGTAATTTATGGTTTGGATGAACCTCACAGCAACCCAAGTGATCCTGGGACAGGCAGTGGTCTCTCTCTCTCAAACCTCAAGAATTGCTGTGAAAACCTCAGTGGTAAGACTTTGTGGGGAAAGATGGAAGCTGGAAGTTCAAGATACTCAGTGAACCCAGGAGAGCACTCATAATATTTTTTTCTTTTTTTGCATTTGTGTCAATTGGATGCTTCCAACTGCAAGTAACATAAAACTAACTGTGACTTGTGCCTAATGACTTTAATTACTTGAGTGTAGAAATAGGTGATCCCCAAGGTTGGCAGTTCAGTGTTGCTTTCAAGGACCTCACTCCATCTTTTGCATTTTTACCTTCCTCTATTTGTTAACTTTCAGCTTCAGCCTTGGTCACAAATCTGACCACAGCATGGCTGCCACAGCTCCAGACATCACATCTTCATGTGGCAGCATCCAAAGCAAAAGAAGAGATAGAAAAGCGTTCTTCTCTATGTCTCCTTTTAATCAAGGAGAAAGCTCTTTTCCCTCTCACAGAAATCCCTTTTTTGCCTCAGGCCAGGACTAGGTCACATGGCCACCTACATAGCAAGATTTTCCAGCCCCTCTAGTAGGAGGAGGTCAAGGAGAGAAAGAAACTAGGAATGGCTATTGGTTGGCATTCAATAGTGTTGGTTACAATGTCCATGAAAATAAGAGCACAGGCTGAACACTAAAGAGAACCATACCATTAACTTTTAAGTTACTACCCTTTAGTGGCTAGAAACAGTTCAGAATGTCCTTTCTCTTTATTTCTGATAACATGTGGGTGATTTTATTTTATTCTGTGACATGTAATATTTTTCCTGGCTCTCCAACCAAATCTTCAATTCCTGTTTCTGTTTTATGAAACAGTTTCCAGGGTTCCACCATTGTTCTGGATTAACTTGCATGCTTGGAAGGGAGGGAGTTGCTAGTTAAGAAGTTCACACACACACTTAAGTAGTTCTCAAAAATCCTCCTCAATATACAGGGTCATGTATCCTTAGCTCTGCCGTAGTATTTGAGCCAAACCACAGCCTACCCCAGGCACCACTCTCTCCCCTGCAAAGCAGCAAGGTAGCCTTCACACAGCTATTTCATCCCTCAGCACCTACGGGGTTTTGCTTTTTATTTTTATTTTTTTGCCTCGGTTCCTTTAAGCTGCATGTCAACAGCAGGACTCCTTCACCTCATCTCTCTTCTCTTCCTCTTTTCCCAGCTTCCTGGTTTCCTCTTTGCTAACTATCTCCTACAAGAATAACCGAGAACATATATCCTTGATCTAAAACTCACGTGGTTGCAGGAAGTGTAAAAAATAAGTCTGCATGTGTTAGAATTTGAGGCTGGGGAGAGATGACTGGGCTTCTTTGGGGCTGGGACTAAAAGGCATCATGTTCTCTGTTGAACAATGTGCTCTTTGTGGGATGCTGCAAATTATTGATAATGTCCAGTTCCTTCACGTGACCCGGGATAGGTGTGCCTGCAGAGTGTGCCTACGATGCATGGATGCAATTAAATCACAAGATCAGGTGCTCATGAAAACAACCTGTTGAACCAAGTATGGTCAGTCAGTTCTGAGTTTTTTTCTGCACTAATATTTCTGTGAATGTCATGGCTTGGTTATGAGCACCAGCAAGTGCTGTTAGACAAGTGGTAGCTGGTCCCCAAAGTTTAAGACTGAGAAAAGTCTATTAACGTCCTCCTGCCAATTAGTAAAACCATGATTGTTTTAGCTGCACAATATCTTAATCTGTTTGTTAAACACCAGTTTTTACAGGCAGATAATTTCACAACCACAAATATGATGAGTTGGGAGGCCAGGGTTCAGCTCCCAGCCTTGCCACTTTAAACCCTTTAACCTTGCCAAACCTTTGTTCCCCCATTTCTAAAACCACAACAGTAATAACCATAGTGGGAATAAGTACAGCGCATTTGTTTACTGTATTCCAGGCACAGTTCTAGCGTCTTTACATGCTCATTGGATCTTCATCACATCCCTATGAAGCAGTGTACTGTAATAATCTCTGTTTTCTGCCAGTGAGGAAATCAAGGCAGGGAGAGTTGAAATAACTTGGCCCCAAAACACCCAACTGCAAAGTGGTGATGCCGGATTCAAACCCAAGCATTCTGACTCCAAGGAATAGAGACCCTGCCAAATGGGTAGCACTTGGTAAGGCTTGAATGAGGGCAATTATGTGAAGATGTTTTGTAAACTGTAAAACCACACATGCATGGGAAACATAACATAGTCCATGTGCCCTAACTAGGATCGCTTCGTAATCACTAGTAGTATTCTTAAACTGCCACCCAAACAAGAAAACTTCCCTTAGTATGCATGTTAGCAGCCACTCCAGAGGACCAAACAGGCACTTCTACTGAGAAAGATGCAGTATCTTAGCAAAAGAACATAATCCTTTGAACTTTTAGGGTATAGATTGTAGCAGGTATTGGAGGCATAAGAAAACCTACAGGAAACCAGTGTAAGCTCTCAAGTGCTGTCCTGCACCAGCCCTTCTATAAATCCTGGGATGATTGTGAGTGTTCACATTTTTATTTGGAGGTCTTCATATAAAAATATTGATGTTGACACTGTCTAAGCCTTAGATTCATCCAAATTTGAGGCCTTAAATAATTCTTTATTTAGTTTAGTGCACTTCTTTTTGTGGTGTGATAGTTAACTAGGATATTTCATTCGTAATCAGCCAAGTCAACCAAGTCAACCATCTATAGCACTACATGAAAAAAATAAAACAAATTTCAGATGTTTTTCAAAAGTTTCCCAGAAATCTGTGCTACCAAATCCTGACCAGGTCCTGGGAAATGTTCAAATTCTGTTTCATTTATGTAAAAACCTGCGCTCAGCTTTCCATGGAACCATGTGTCTCTGACTATTCTCAAGCAAAGCAGGACTTGCGATCTCAAAGAGGTAGAAGGAAGAATGGGATCACTTGCAGAGCACGCCATGCTTTTCACCCCGACCTCTTGAGTGTTAAAAGTATATATACACAACTTCACCAGACTAGGCAAATCCATAGAGACAGAAAGTAGATTGCTTAGGGCTGGAAGGAGGGGGAAATGGAGAGTGAGTGGTAATAAGACAGGGTTGCTTTTTGGAGAGAGGAAAATGTTCTAAAACTTAATTATGGCGATGGTTGCATACTGAATACACTGGGAACCATTGCACTGAATGGCACACTTTAGGTAAATTGTTAACTATATCTTAATAAAGCTGTTTTTTTAAAAAAGGCCATCTACGCCTTCAATTTACAGATGAAGAGCCAAAGCCAGAACATTGTGCAGTTGGCCGCATGGAAGCCCAGACTGCGATCTGAGTGAGCCAGCTCCTCCTTCAGTCCCCCTCCCTGTCTGCCACATGACTCCTGACTAGTCTCCCAGAATGAGGCTTTGGCTTCTGTGAAATCATAAATTACTTTTTACTAGGGTTCAGTGATAACTAAATGAAATCTAGTTATCATCTCTACACTGAATATGTTTGATGAGGGGCAACATCGACCCCTGCTCAGCTCAGGGAAAGAAACAGAAGTCACCCATTTACGAGCTGGTCTCCACAAGACCATGCTCATGCTCTGTTGGTGCCCCCAAGCAGGGGCAGGATTTGCTCATCTTTCATCCCTAGTGGCCAGCACCGTGCTTATGGCAGCCAAGGTGGCCAGGGCCACCTATCCTGACCACAGGACCTCTTTCAGGGACTGAGTCAGAGTGGGGACAATAGGGGATGCTATAACAGGCAGGACACCCAGAGGTCAGTCATCCAGGGAGCTCAGACCACTCAGCACCACGAAGACCCCTGACATGACCTTGTGATTCCCTCCCTGAGTCCCTAACTGCACTGACCCAGGCCAACACAGGCCAGCCAAGCGTGCCTCAGAGTTCCCCAACTGTGACCATCTTAGATGTCTGGCGTCATCTGAGAAAGACCATCCTACTCTGCTCCTGTTGTCCCAGGCCCAGTCCAGCTCAGGCTGCTGCATTCAGGAGGTCACATCAGGGGGTCGGGGTGGAAAAGCCCTAGATTGAGAATCTGGGGGTCCCTTTGAGCTTTCGTTTCCTTGCCTGTAAAATAAGGAGGTGAACCAGATGATTTTATTGTTCTTCCCAGACCCACAACTCTCATTTTTAAGCCCCTCCATCTTGGAACTCACTGAAACATGGCCCCAGTACTCATGGAAAGATAAAATTTAAGCATTTATGGAAAAGGCCTCCCATTAAGGAATGCTCTTACAGACATTAAAACTAATATAGGTTAGCAAAAAAAAGGAAACCTGTTTTTTTTTAATCCAACTCATTCTCATTCACCCCCAACATTGTCCTCACTCTCCATAATTCTTTATCCAAACTTAACTCCCCCAGGAAGCTGTCTAGGTCAGCCCCATTCTTCTCTGCGCCCCTCCCTATTGGTGTGCTGTGGCGTGGTTAGGAGCAGGGCTTTAGAACCAGGCTGCCTTGGTTTGAATCCTGTATGACTTTGGGCAAGTGACTAAACCTCTCAGTGGCTCAGTTTCCTCATCAGTAAAGTAGGGATAATAACAGCATCTACGTCATAGGGGCAATACAAGGATTAAATTATTGTGTATTTGTGAACACCCAGTACCTAGAAACAATTTTGTAAGTTTTAGCTCATCTTACTGTCTTGAGTGTGTTATTGTCTACTTACTGACATGTTGTTTTGTCATTGTTCCTGAACATCAGTGGAAGGACTGTCCCCTAACTGGTGTCCTTTCCCAGTGCTTAAATCATGCTCTGTACACAGCAAAGCATTTGATAAACACTTCTCTGTTTTCTGGGCAATCTGTTTCAAAATGAAGAAAGTCTTTCATCAGAATTTTTGTCCAGGATAATCTGTCCTTATTTTAAACTCTGGGGGAGTGTTGGAGACAAGAGTCGTCACCTTCCTGTTTGCCTTGTCTTGTGTTTTCCCTGAAAGCGTGCTTTAACTGTGGCCACCCTGGTACCTTGGGACTGCCCTGTACTGGGCTTCAGATTACAGGTTAAAATTAGCCACAGTACCCTGAGGGGGAGGGGACCAGAGGAGGCAGGAATGGGGTGGGAGTGGATGAAATAGAACTGCAGAGCAGATAATGGTATGGGGGCATAGACACAGGGCCCCCTCAAATACTGGCATCCACTGAGAGGGCACCGAGCCTACGGGTCCCCAAGGCTAGAAAAATCCTGAATTCACGCTGTGGTATCTGTCTCTTGTGCAAGGCCTGCTGCTGCTACATTTTAGCTGCTTGACAACTGGAATCTTCCAGACTGTTCCTTTTGTGATTACAGACTGTCTCTGGAGTAGCATGGTGTGGGTGGATGCAGTTTATAGAGCTACTTGGACCAGGAAGCCTACTCCTCAAAGGAACACTTGCTTTACACTCTTCCAGTGTTGTTCTTGCAAAACAACATAATATGTCAATCTGTTTGGGGGAAAGAAGAGGAGAAGGACATCATTCAATTTCAGGACAGAAATACCAGAGCATAGGCCAGCCCTGAATAGAGTTCAGCAGGAATTAGCTGTCATTTATGTATCCTCCCTCCCCCTCTCTAGGCCTTTTCCTCATTCCATGGTACCCTTCCTTCTGTCAAATGCCCACTGCCCTCATGCATGCTCAGTGCCCTAACCCATCAAAAATAGACACAAGCTCCTCCACTCTCAGGTAAGGAACAAACCTCACCCTTTTGTGTATGGCTTTATCATGAATGTGGGTTTTGATAACAGAGACCTAGATTCCAGTCTTAGCTCTTCTGCTTCCTACATGTCTGAACTACTGCAAATTACCACACCTCTCTAACATGAAATACAAGTAATAATGCTAACCACACTGGATAGTGTGCTTTCAGTTGCAAGTAACCGAAAAGCCAACTCAAGGGGGTTTAACCAGTAAAGAAATGTATTGACCCATATAATCAGAAGTTAAAAGGTGGAACAGACTGATTGAACCCTAGTGTCAGGGACTCAGGTTCTTTCTGCAGCTCTGCCTTCCATCCTCGGTGTCAGCTGCATGTTAAGTCCCCCTTCAAAGTCAGGATGGCTGCCAGCAGGACAAAGCAAGCCACTGCCTCCACCATGAAGTAGTAAAGGACACCAGGGAATGCTGTGTGCTGATTGGCTTAGACCTGGGTTTCTGAACCAATTACTAGCAAAGTAGGGACAAGATTACCATGATTGATATATAGACCAGTGGTTCTCAAACTTGAGCATACACCAGAACTACTTGGAGGACTTATTAAACCAAAGCTCACTAGGCCTCAGCACCAGAGTTTCTGATTCAGTAAGTCTGGAGAAGAGCCTGAGAATTTGCCTTCCTGACAAATTCTGAGGTGGCCCTGATGCTGTGGGACCCCAATTTGGCAACTACTAGCATATACTAATCAGGAGTACCTCTGGACTGGGGTCAATCCCCAAATTGCAGGTGTAATAGATGTTGGAGAGCTAACTGCGATCTTTATAACCTTGCAAAGTACATGTGGAAACTGTTTCAGTAATCTATCATTGCTGTGCAACTGAACACTTCATAACTTAGTGGCTTAGAGCAGCAACGTATTACTATTTCTAATGGTCCTGCGGGTTGACTAGGCCCAGCTGGACAACTTTCACTTAGGGCCTCATATGCAATTGTGGTCAGAGGTTGGGACCAGAATCACCCCAAGGCTACCCTGAGCTGGGCATTCAAGATGGCTTCCTCATTCACATGTCTGGTACCTGGTGTGGTTTCAGGGGAACTAGATTTCTTATGTGACAGTTCGCCTTCCCCAAAATGACTGTCCAAGAGACAAAGATTGAAGCTATAAGGCCTTTCCTGATCTAGCTTTGGAAACCACACAGCGTCACTTCTGCTGCATTCTGCTAGTTACATATGAGCCACAGATAAGCCCACAGTCAAGGGGAGGGCACTTCACAAGGACATGAATCGGAAGAGAGGCAAGGTCATTGAGGGCCTGTTGTAGGCACTGGCCACCAAAGGGGTTAAAGGAGATCACTCACGTCAACTTCTGAGTAGGAATGTAAGCAAAGCATTTACCACAAGTCCTCAAGAAATGAGCATGGTTATTATTGCTATTCTTTTCAGGAGGATTTGCTCATTATACTTTATCTGTTATTAAGGAATGTAAGACTTCCTCAACCAGAAAGGTTTTTCAGGCAAGTCACTAGCCAGAAGGTGAGGCAATATTTTCTTGGAGTGTGATCTTTCCAGTGTCCCCAAAACCATACTTACAATAACGATTTCCTTAACCTGGAGAGAGACCTGCACCCCGGGTATACCTACTAGTCAGTGGAAATGTTCCTTGTCTATTGGCTTCCCTGTGGCTCCTATATTGTAATGTTGGCTTTTGATGAGAAATTTTTTTTTTACTCGGGCTCCTGTAGATTGACTGATTTTATTAATAATTATGACAGCTCTTTTATTCTGAGCCAGTACTTAGGTAAAAGCTAGTCGTCCTAGTGACCTCATTCACATTTTAGTTATGGAAAACGTCTCTAGACCACCAGCTTATCAAGTTACTCTGTGTCACTCCCATTCAGCTGAAGACATCTGTTCTGAAGACAGACACAGCATCCTGATTTGAAAAACACCATGCGCCACTTCATTTCAGAATGGCCCCATAGATAGGATGATTTTTCTTTTCCCTGCCAAAAATGCACATATGTATCTTAGCTTTATACTTACCAGCCTTTCCCTTTTGTTTAGAGTGTGAGAGTGGATTGGATTTTTAGTCATCCGCATGACCAAGAGAAACTTGAGGGGCTTTCAGTTTCTGCATGTTGTTGGGGGTGGGGAAGGAGCAGGTACAATCTGTAAGAAGACCCTACTGGCTCAGAGGGAGAAAGCAAGGAGAGCCTGAGGAACTCGAGTATTTTGTTTGTCAGCTAAGGTAACCGAAGGGCCTGCCAAGCTCTGATGTGTTTAGACTTGAGCTGCATGGGGAAGAAGGCACACAGGCAAGTTCCCGGGATTTGTTTTGTGGGCTGAGTAGGCTTGAGTGTTCTCACTGGGCTATTTCTGTATCAAAAGCTATCTGGAACAATCTGAGAACCGCGAACCACTGCGGTTAACTGTAATACATCTCCTAGTCACTCTCTGTTGCATCATTTCCCCTCCATTTTATGCTTAAGAGAATGACTGTGGGTGCACATGTGTATGTCCGTGTGAGTGTGTATATTGTGTGTGTTCCAAAGTTTGTTACCATGGAGAGCTATTTGGAAAAGGCATCTTGCGAACCACTTCAACTGAACAGATAAAAAAAATGCATTTCAGAAATCAATGATCCCCTTATCTGTGTAGACTGTCTGGAAGGACACAAAAAAAAAAATAGTAACAGTAGTTGTTTCTAGGGGAGGGAACTGGGAGGTCAGTGGGCTGAGGGAGACTCACTCTTCACTGTGTACTGTTTAATGTTTTCTTTTTACTGTAAGTATTTCATACTTTTTAATACTGGAGTTTGTATGCCAAGGCTTCCCTTGGAAAACATTTGTTGGCTCACACATCCCCCTTGTCTCCTGCACTCAACTTCCCGGGAAGAAATTGGGAACCTCTGAACAGTCATGGGCTGAATGTGGAAAAGGAGTCTGACTGCCTTCTTGGATAGCATCCATTGAGATGGATAAAGTATGGTGAGGGGAGATACCATGTCTCTCAGATTTAACAGTAATCAATAATGACTTTAAACATTCCTCCTGGCAGCATAGCAGAGAAAATGCAGCTGGCAGGGAATGGAGCAGCCCACTGACAGCAGGGAGTGAGTTCGGCGTGTACGTGATGCTTAAAGCTCCCTGCCAAGCCAGAACGAAACAGCTCATCCAGGTTGGCCAGGGCAGTTCTGTGCCTGGTCACATGGAAGAATATTAAACACTTTCATAATGTGCCCACACAGGTTTTGATTCCCAGAGAGATGATGGCTCAGACTGCAGAAAGTGTGGCTCCCTCATCATGTATTCTTATACTCTCTCAGCTGATGACCCACTCCTAAACCGAGAATACAAATTACAAATGAATGTCCAATAGCACTTCCGCTTCCATCTTTACTATACAGGGAGTCCACTAAAATAAAGAGTGTCAACTCAGCTCCTCTCATTGACACTAATATTCAATATGGGCTAGCTGGATCCTACTGGACAGTTTCTAGTCATTGGAAATCATTAGCCAACTCAAGAGGGAGGAAAACATTGGCCATCACAAAAATAACTCTAGAATCGTGCAATCTGCCAACATTGGTCATTTGTGTTGAACTTGTTTTCAGCACTCTGTTAAATATGCCACACCCTACCACTGGAGCAATTACTCCCTCCTGTGAATAGCATATTAATGAGAACTAGAAAACTTCTGTGGATTTGGCAAGGTTTAGTGTAAATGGCTCCATCAAATCTGACAAAGGTGAAGATGAGAGAGGGAAATATGTCTATTCATTATGCTTTAGTGCTACATGTTTGTTCAAAGCTAGCCTTTTGGGGTGAAGCTGTGCTTTCTGGTACATGAGACAATGCCTGGACCTAGTATATTTGGCTGACAATATAACTTTGCTGCACAGGTTTTTGTTGTATTGTTCCAAAATGTTTGAAATTACCATGGAACTTCATGTAATGCTGAATATTTTTCCATAGGAAATATTCTATTTTGTACACAGAGCTACTGAGTCTCAGAGTTGTCTGCTGAGAACATGGTGTTACTCCACTGAACACAATAGGGCAGATGTTTCAGAGGATTTCAGTAAAGTCAGGAGAATTCTGACAACTACCTGCTGTGCTCCAGACACTTTCAAACAACAATCTCATGTTGACAACTGCTCTGAGAGGCTGACATCATTGGTTGTACTTTCCAAGGGAGGAAGCTAGAGCACAGGGAAGTGAGTGACTTGCACAAGGGTGTCCCCTTGTAAATGACAGCTGGTGTCCCTCTGTAAATGACACTCAGGTCCTTCTGGCCCCACAGCAGTGACACTGCCTTTCAGTTCTCTGCTTGATGCTGAAAATAAGAGGGGTGGCTCCCAGTTCGGATGTGGACAGGCAGGCTGACTAGACTATGGGTGGGGCATTGATGAGGATGAGGCCTTGGACTGGGTGACGGGGGTGGAGGGTGTTCCAGTCGCTGACAATACAATGACATCTGGCAATTGAGAGGTGGGATTTCTGCTAATCTAGTAGCAGGTAAGTAGGAACAGTGATGTAGAAACAGGTTGCAATCTCTAGAAAGACTGAGGAGGAAACGATGAGGCAGGTCCTTAGTCATGGGGGATAGAAGCCATGGAGGCATTGCCTCTGAGTCAAAGGGAGAAAAGGTCAAGATGGAGACCCACAGACAGGACTTCTGTCACAGAATACAACAATGACCATGATGAGCTTCAGGTCAGAGCCAGACCAGCACCATCCTGACTTGGTGCTGAGTCCCTACTATGTGTCAGGCACTATTCCAATTATTATGAAAATAGCAGTGAACAAAATAGATGAAGTCCTTGCCCCTAGGGAGATAGAGTACAATGAGAGACAATTAAGTAAATAAACAAGGAAATGTATAACAAATGATGATAAATACTACAGAAAACAAGTCAACTGAGTAAGGGACATAGGATAGTAACGTTGGTGCTAGTGGTGCCTGCTATTTTATATAAGGTAGTCAGGAAGGACCACTTGCTCTGGGACGTTTGAGCAGAGAAAAGGTAAGGGAGTAAGCTATGTGAGTATCTGGGAGAAGAGCCTTATAAGCAGACAGCACAGCAATGGAAAAAACCCTGAGGCAAAGTGTACTTGGAGCATTGGAAGAAAAAGCAAAGAGCTTTGTTTCCCAGGTCAGTTTCCCCAGGAAACATTTCAGAGATGGCGATTAGCATACAAGATGTTTATTAGGGCGTGCTCTTGGGATCAACATGTGGAAAGGGTTGACTCAGACAACCCAGGGGGAGTTCTGAAGATAGTCACCCTTCAGAGCTGTTCCACACTGGGGAGAGGGGACTGGGTCCTTGCACCCTCTTGTCATTCAGCTGTGGCTGCCAGGGGAAAAGGGTGGAATAAGATGTTGGGGAAGGCAGCTCCTCTTGACTGAGGTCCTTCTCAGTACCTGAGGGTGTCAGCCAACAGCATGCCCAGCAGAACCTCAGGTCCTGAAGGGTGATGTGGGCAGCACCTCTCCCTGCCCGTTGCATGCTGGTGTGATTGAAGGAGAGTGACAGAAAATGGGCTCAGAGAGGCATCCAGGGGCCAGCTTGTGCAAGGGAAGAGTGAAGACAGGGAATATATAAAATGCAATCACTTTAACTAGCTGCTAAAACTCTTACCATTACGAAGGTTGAAGTATGAGGAAACAATCCTATTCTTGTTCTAACTAGCCTGGGAACTTAAATTTTTTTAATTAAACATTTTTTTTATTATAGTTGAAATACAATATTATCAGCTTCAGGTGTACAACATAGTGATTAGACATTTTATATAATTACCAAGTGATCATCCTGATAAGTCTAGTACCCATCTGACACCATATATAATTATTACAATATTATTGACAATATTCCCTGTGCTGTATTTTATATCCTGTGACTGTTTTTATGACTAGCAACCATCAGTTTGTTCTCACTATCTATCAGTTTGTTTCTGTCTTGTTTGTTTACTTCATTTTATAGATTCCACCTCTGGGTATTTATCCAAAGAGACCTAAAACACTAATTTGAAAAGATGTATACACCTGTGTTCATGGCATCATTATTTATAATACCAAGATATGGAAGCAACCTACATATCTTGTATCCAGTTAGATAAACAACTAGATAAAGAAGATATAGTAGATATATGCAATGGAATATTATTACTCAGTCATAAAAAAGAATGAAATCTTGCCATCTGCAGCAACGTACATGGACCTAGAGTGTGCTATGCTAAGTGAAGTAAGTCAGGCAGAGGAAGTTAAACTTTTGAACTTTTCACTCTTGCATCAGTGCCAGGATACCCATCAGTTTGTGGTGTGTCAACAGCCAGACATACACTAGACCTCCAGATAACCCTCTAATTACCCCATAAAGGACTCACATATCCAAACCACCTGGTGTCCGTTATCCAGACCACCGGACATGACCAGACCTCCTGGCACCTGCCTTCCAGACTGCCGGACTTCTGACTGATAGCCACCCTGGATCAATGCTACAGCTAAGAATGCAGGACAGATAATTCCTAAGAATGTACTTTTTACTATAAGAACTCTTAACTTTTCTTTCTTCTTTGGAACACTTCTGGGTTTTTTGCTTAGCTGTGTTCCCAGTTTGCAAACTCTAAGACTCTGGAATAAATCTGTATCATTTATTTCTAGTCAAAGTCTCCAAACTCTGAGTTGTTTCCACATAGGCCTTGGTAAAGAAGTGGGCTTTTATTCCACCTGAGGTGGGAGGTCGATGGTTTTGATAAAGGCATGCTAAGTTCTAACTTTTGTTTTAATCTGATAGCTCTGGCAGATAAGTGGAATAGACTATAGATGAGGAAGGTGGGAAGAGTTGTTAGGAGATATTTGCAGTAAAGGGGTTATGATGGTTTGGAGCAAATGGTACTATTGGTGATTGTGAAAAGTGATTGGATTCTGGATATTTTTGAAGGTAGAGCCAGTGAGATTTGCCAATGGATTCACTGGATGTGGGACATGAGAGAAAGGAAAAACAGGGATGACTCCAGGGTCCCTCTGGAGTAACTAAAGGGATGGAGTCACCATTTACTGACATGGAAATCCTGTGTGTATCAGTTTCCTATTGCTACTATAACAAATTACCACAAACTTCATAGCTTAAAATAGCATGAATTTACTATATTCCCTTATGGTTCTGGAGGTCAGAAGTCTAAAGTTAAGGTGTTGTCAGGGTTATGTTTCTTCTGGAGGCGTCAGGGGAAAATTCGTTTCCTTTCCATCTTGTAGAGGCAGCCTGCCTTCCTTGGCTCATGGGCTTTTCCTCCGTCTTCAAAGTGCATCATCCCAGTTTCTGTTTCTGGTGTCACATCTCCGTTTCCTCTCTCTGACTCTGATCCTCCTGCCTCCACTGTAGAAGGGCCTTTGTGATTACACTGGGCCCACCCAGGATAATCTCCCCATCTTAAGATCCTTAACTGAGTTACAACTGCCAAGTCCCTTTTGCCCTGTTCACAGGTTCTGGGGATGAGGACATGGACATATGTGGCAGGCCATTATTCACACTGTGGAAGGAGCCAGTTTTGCAAGGTGGAATCAGAGCTCAGTCATAGACATGTTAACTTTGAGAGATCTTGTTAACTATCCAAGTCAGCAGTTGGATAAATAAACCTGGAGTTCAGAGGAGAAGTCCCAACTGAAACAGGAACTTGGTGGTAGCTGTCATGATATATTTAAAGCCACATGATCTAAGATGTCACCTAGGGAGCAAATGCAGAGGGAAGAGAGAAGTCTGAGGATTGAGTCTCAGAAAATTCTGTGGTTGGGGGTTGGAGAGATGAGGAGCAACCAGCAAGGAGTAACCATGGCAGGAGGAGAAGCATAAGAGTGGTGGCCCAGCAAGAAAAGAAAGGGTTTCACAGTGGATGGAGTAATCAGGTACCGAGAGGTCAAGTAAGATGAGAATGGAGTAGTGCCCACTAGATTTGCCTGGCAACCCTGACAAGAGCAGTTTCAGAGCAGTGGTGAGGTGAGGACCTGTTTAAATTGGGTTCAAGAGATAATGGGAGGAGAGGAATTAGAGACAATTAGTATAAACAACTTTCTAAAGAGTTTTGTTAGAAAGCAAGCAAAGAAATGGGGCGGTAGCTGAAGTTGGTTTGGGATCAAGATGCCTGTGAGCCGAAAGCCTTCCAAGGACAGCTCCCGTTCCAGAGTCTGAGCTGGGTGGAGTCTCTGCCTGAGCATGAAGGAGGCGCAACTGAAGGCTGGGGTTACAGGCAGTGGAGGCAAGAAAATCTTGGTATGATAAGTGGAGGGAGGGAGCAGAGAGCAATACAGATGTGCCTCTTTGTATACAAGGAATGTCTTTTTACAGGTGCTGAGAAGTTGGCTGTGGACTGAATTTTTAAAATTTTGATCTTATTTTAACTACAGTGGGGAAATTATTTAGAGAAAACTATGGTGATTTTTTCAATGTGAAAAGGTCTCTCCAAATATAACCATGTTATGAGAATTTTCATGTATCAGTTTTTCCAAAAACTGGGTACACCTATAATTACACTTCTGGTTCTCTGCTACATAGAATGAAACTAAATATAACTACATATTTTCTTCAAAGAATACTAAACTCAAATTGCATGTAGTTTTATAAAACTAAAACATGGAGCAGGAAAGTTATTTTCCAGAGGTCACTGAGTAAGCCTGGCCGCATCTGGCAATGAAGCAAGAGAACAGGAATTCAGGTCAGCTGCCCTCACGGCCCACATCAAGAGCCTTAAGCAGTGGTCATGTGGCTTTGGGAGGGCTTTAAAAATTAGAAGACCAGGCCCCGGCCGGTGGCTCAGTTGGCTAGGGTGTCTTCCTGATATGCCAAGATTGTGGGTTAGATGTCCCGTCAAGGCACATACCTAGGTGGAAGGTTCGGTCATTAGTCAGGGTACATATAGAAGTCAATCAATCGATGTTTTTCTCTCACATTGATGCTTCTCTCTTTCTCCCCCTTTCTCTCTTTCTCCCCCTTCCTCTCTTTCTCTCAAATCAACAAGTAAAAAAGTACAAAAATAAATAATAAAAGACCAGCATCTAATAATATAAACAGGATACTGGAGAGCAGCACAGGGCCAGGGTACAGAAGACAGCATGCCCGCAGGGTGGATGGACTACCAGCTTTGGCTTCCACTAAGGAGAAGGGGCCCATCCTGTGATTGGACGTTCAAGGCTGGAAACTATCAGCTTGAAAGTGACGTCATGAGCGGGCCCTCTTAGGCCCTTTGACATGGTGTTCCCTCTGCTTGGGCTACTTGGCCCTTCCCTCCACCCCAGGCTGACTCTGGACTCATCTTTCAGGTCTCATCTGAAATGTCACTTGATAGGAAAGCCTTTTCTGAATCCCTCAGCTAGCCTCATTCCACCTAAATCCAGTTATGGGACCAACTAATTTCAAAGCTTAAAGAGTGATTTGTGAGCCATGCCAATTGTGTGGGTGCTAAAGCCCACAGTCATATAAGCTTCTGGACCCTTCCAGGCCTCCTATGCTTAAGGACTATAATATTTCTGCCCAAAGCACTCTTGCTACAGAGGTCTGCAGAACGTGCACCTGCCTTTCTCTAGGTCTCTCCTACCCATCAGCAGGTACAGCATTCCTGAACACCCTATGCAAAATAGCAAGTCCACCCAGGCCATACCACGCCAACCCTCTTACCTTGCTATATGGTTTGCCATAGTCTCTGATGATATTATTTGCTTATTGGCTAACCTCCTCCTTGTCACTAGGGCCGGGAGTCTGTCTCATTCACTGTTGTATTCCCAGAGACTGAAAGAACACATGGCAAGTTGTAGCTGCTTGATAACTGTGTGTTGAATGAGTGGGTGGCTCAGTCAGTGTCAGATGACAGGAGGGAAGGGGGCCAAGGCACAGGCCAGGCCCATCACATCCCAGCCCCAGGAAGCCCCTGGACCCCCAGGGCTCCAAACTAGGAAAAGCTTCCTGACCTCCCCCCATGTCCTTTTGCTTCCCTTTCTATCATACCAATGTAGCCACCTGGCCGCTTTATTTCTTGGTTTTGGTGCACCTGCCGTGCCAGTTCTCCTCTCATCTTGCACTGGATCTGATTTCCTGGTTCCTCTCGGATTAATGCAAGTGCTCCACAAACAGCCTGTTCACACACTGCAGTCTCCAGCTGCTCCCCTCTGTCTGAGTGGCCCATTTAAGGTCAGCCCCACCTGTTTTATGAGATAAAAAATCTCAGCAACAACACTACATCCACTTCCTGAAAAGATGTTCACCTGCTCACTAGTTATGCTGGGGAAAATGTTTTTAGGAAACTTCTCACTCTCCTAAATAGTGATCACAAAAGACTTTCCTGCAGAAAAAACATTCACAATAATCATTGAGAAGAACTTCAGTTTTTTGTTTGTTTATTGAGTATAATTGACATGCAACATTATATTAGTTTCACGTGTATAACATAATGATCTGATATCTGTATATAGTGCAAAATGATCACTACAATAAGTCTTTTTAACATCTGCTGCCAAATATAGTTACAAATTATTTTGTAAAATAATAGTTGAATAATGTAAAATATAGTTTTATAGTTGAAAATTATTTTTTTTTTGTGATGAAAAGTACTTTGACTTGTGTAGAAGTTGACCTTAGAACTTCCCACTGCTCATGGAGACCTTCCTGTGTAGGCTTTTAGGTGACATGTTTTCAAGAGTTTCTGACTAAAACACCAGCAGAGAATGAACATATGGGAAGACTTCACAGGGACCCACATCATTACTGTTTCGAATGTTTGACTGGAATGGGGAAGGGTGGGTGACAGAAATAACCAGAGGTGAGGGTGGATCCTTGTGCAGCTGCACCATCAGCGCTGTCAGCTCCCCGTCATGGCAGCCAGGACAATCATTAGAATGCCCTCACCCAGAAACAAAGCACAGGCACCCAACTTCCGTGGGCCTGCTGAATATCTACCACATTTTTCTTCTCCCAAAAGACAAGCATGGCTAAGACGCTTCAGACCCTACTAGCCAAAGACTTTCCATGGTGTAGATTCGTGGTTCCGAGGCTGCTTCCTGGGATGCCGGGAACCACAGCCGGCCTTCTTTCGCCAAGACGCCAAGACGCCAAGACCGAAGCCACTCTTCGCTACCACTTTAGGGGTGGGACTCAGTTACAAAGCGCCAGCCGCCACCCAACCACCCTTTGTTTACTTTCTTGGAGCAACGCCATCCACAGGTAGAAAACAAGTGAAGACATCCTTGCAGTTAATGAGGAATTAGGAAGTTTCACTCTTGCTCCCGTGGCTATTGGATCTTTATACCGGTAGACGTCAGAAGCCTCCTTCCCAAAGGCCTTCCGCACAGCGCTCTTTAGTCAGCACTGGACTTTTCTCTGCGTCAGGCTCATCTGAGGACACAAAATCTCTTTAATTATTGTCACTCATCTAGAACATTCTAGGGTTCCAGGCATAAATAAGTATTTGTTGAATGAATGGGTGAATGAAAATTTAAGGCTGGTCTTTGGAGACAGAGAAGGCTGCAACTCACCAGCTGAGAGGATGTACAGAGCCCCCCTGCGCCTCAGTCTCCCGTATGTAAATGAGGGTGACAATAGCACTTGCTTCAAGGTTGTTTTGAAATTAAACGGGAATGGACAACAGACACTGGACACAGCACCTGGCACATGGTAAAATCTCAATATAATGTCCTTATTATTTCCTGTTTCACTTTCAACCCTATTCTCCTCATATGGCCTCAAATTCCTGGATTACAGTTCAGGAGCCAAACTAGAGGAACTTTCTGTGTGTCTGGGTCACTGTGGCTCAATATTATATAATTATTACTTTTCAGTTCCTGTGACATAAAATGGGATTCAGCTAATATAGTTTTTTAGTATTAAATTACTTTCTGGTTGAAAATGATTCCTTGCTTGTGAATTATTGCTACCTACTGACAAATTCACAGCAATATATTAATAACTAATGATAGTACTTGCACTTGAGGAAGCAGTGTTGATGGTAGAATTTGGGGTAGCTAAGTGTGAACTGTAGGGTAAATATTTTTCTAAGGCATTTCTATTTAAAATGTGGTCCTTGGACCAGCAGTATTGGGATCCCTTGGGGGTTTTTTTAGAAATGCAGAATCTCAGGCCCCACCAGACATACTGAATCAGGATCTGTACATTAATAAGGTCCCCAGGTGGTTCATAAGCACTGTAGTTTGAGAAGCACTTGTGTAGGTGGCCACGAGATATTGGAATTGCCATTCAATCTATGGGTAAAACTCTTGTTAAAAACTAAAGAGTACAGCACTGACTGGTGTGGCACAGTGGATTGAGTGCCATCCCACAAACCAAAGGGTCACTGGTTCAACTCCTAGTTTATAGCACACGCCTGGGTTTTGGCCAGGTCCCCAGTAGGGGGTACGTGAGAGGCAACCACACATTGATGTTTCTCTCCCTCTTCCTCCCTCCCCTCCCCTCTCTAAAACTAAATAAATAAAATTCTAAAAAAAAACCCCTAAAGAGTACACATGGACATGGTAAAACTTCTACAGGTGAACACACATTTCCCAGTCATTTCTGCTGCCCCTCTTCCCTGTCTATTCTAAAACCCATCAAGCCCCTCCTTCTGTGTGTGTAGAGAGAGGGGCTTGCCACACAAAAGCACGCCTCCACCTACTATCAGTGGTGAATATTGTGAATGTATTTATCTGTTTTTACATCTTTATAGTTCAGTTGTTAAAGAAAAGAGCAACCAATCAATGTTTCTCTCTCACACCAATGTCTGTCTGTCTGTCTGTCTCTCTCAAATCAATAAAAACATATCCTAGGGTGAGGATTAAAAATATAAATAAACAATATAAGTCTGTTGCTAATTGCTTCCAATTTTTATAACAAAGAAAATAAACCAGTTATTCTGTCTTTTCAAAAAAATCATTAGGACCCTCCTCTCTGAGTTGGTCTGTCTAATTTAAAACAATTCTAACTCCTGCATTTTTTTACACATGTGTTATGACAAAAACTAGTCAATTCTCCTCACCCTGATGTCCATAGGGAAAACTGAAAAAATCCAACTGGGCACCATCATACTACATTAACAAAAGGAGACACTATCAAACACCTCTTTGGGTTTTTGTAATGCCTGCAAAATGGAGGACAGGAGAGGGCTCACTGCTGTTCTGCACAGTAATAAGGGCACTTACAGTTCCTAAGAATAAACGCACGGCCATGCTCAGTGGAGGAACATTCCTTCCTGGATAGAGGACGCAACTGACCTTGGATCCCAAGGAAAATTGTCTCTGTAATGTATGTACTTCATAGGCAATGTAAGGAACACACCATTCATAGCTCTTATGGGTGGGGAAAGAAATTAAAATTAGGGGCTCATATTCAGCTTCTACCACGGGAGCTGTATTAATCAGAGTTCTCCCAAACAAACAGAACCAATAGGAAATTATATTATAGGGGTGGGCAAAAGTAGGTTTACAGTTGTGAGTACAAAACAGTTTATTCTTTTTATTATTTATTAATTACCGTATTATTTTCCATACAAACAACTGTAAACATACTCTGCCCCACCCTGTAAATATATAAAGAGATTTATTATAAGGAATTGGCTCACAAAATCATGGAGGCTGAGAAGTCCCAAGACCTGCAGCCAGCAACATGGAGACTCAGGTAAGCAATGGTGTGAGTCCCAGTCACAAAACTGGCAGGCTTCAGACCCAGTTCGAGGGGGAGGCAGAAGAAAAACTGAAGTCCCAGCTCAAGGCTGTGAGACAGAAAGAGGTCCCTCTTACTGACAGAAAAGGTCAGCCTTTTTGTCCTATTCAGGTGTTCTGCTGATTAGATGAGGCCCACCTTTGTTGGGGAGGACAATCTGCTTTACGCAGTGTACTGATTCAGATGTTAATCTCATCTTCAAACACCCTTACAGACACACACAGAGTAATGTTTGACCAAATACCTGGGCACCCTGTGGTCCAGGCAAGTTGACACATAAAATTAACCATCACAGGAGCACAGGTGAAGCAAAGAAGCATGTCAACATTACAGCCACTGCTTGAATGTTCTGGATGACAAGGAATCTAAAAAGGAAATTTCTTTTTGTAAAAAGAAGTGTGAGTGTCTGTCTGAGGACTTTCAATGGCTGCAGGAGCATGTTCCATCCTCATGCTGGGAGCGCTGGAATGTAGGGAGCTACTCCTCTGACAACAGCAGTCCTACGTCTATAATGATTGGGAATTGGTAAAGAGATATCCCAGTTTCCTTGCCCCTGCTATCACAAGGCCAATATACATTCTGTACCATCTTTCAGAGGAGCTTAGTGAAATAGGATCCCAGTTACCCAATGGTAAACTCCCCCTCATAAATGTTCCTATTCCATTCCTTTTCTTATCTTACTTTCCCACTTCCCTACTGGAGCTGAGATCACCTCCCAAATAAACTACATGCACTCAAATCAAGTCTCAGGGTCTATTTCTGGGGGAATATGGCCTAGGATAAGAGGATAAACTGTGCTTAACTCATAAATTCACTGTTACTAATACATGGGTTTAAGGTTGGAATTCAGCCCTGGCTGGTGTGGCTCAGTGGATTGAGTGCTGGCCCGCAAACCATAAAGTCATTGATCTGATTGCTAGTCAGGGCACATGCCTGGGTTATGGACCAGGCCCCCGTTGGGGCCACGCGAGAGTCAATTGATCAATGTTTTTCTCTATTCCTTCCCTCTCTCTAAAAATAAATAAATAAAATATTTAGAAAAAAGAAAATGTTGGAATTCACAATACATGGTCCTCCAAAAATCCATACTTGAACATTTTTTTAATCCTTACCCAAGGGTATATTTATTGATTTTAAGGAGAGAGGAAGGGAGAGACAGACAGACAGAGGGAGGGAGAGATGGATGTGAGAGAGAGACATCAATTAGCTGTCTTCCATATGTGCCCTGACTGGGGATCAAACCCACAACCTAGGTGTGTACCCTGACCAGGAATTGAAGCTACGACCTTTTGGTGTATGGGACAGTGCTCCAATTAACTGAACCATCAGGCCAGGGCTAAAATGTTTGTTTAAGGTAAGTCAGGGTAGTAAATTATGGCTGGGAAAAATAAAGACAAATCTCCTCTGAAAAGCACATTTTAAATTTAGCTATCTAAGAATTATCAGAGATATTTCCAAGGGATACCAGTTTGTAATAAAAATATCTCAGAACACACAAGCTCCCTGGCTGGTATGGCTCAGTTGGTTGGAGCATCGTCCCATAAACCAAACACTTGCATATTCGATTCCCCGTCAGAGTCTATGCCTGGGCTGTGGGCTTTGTTCTGAGTTTCATATGAGAAGCCATCAATTGATACTTCTCTCTCACATCAATGTTTCTCTCCCTCTCTCTCTCTCCCTTTCTTGCCCTTACTCTAAAATCAATAAGCATGCCCAGGAGTGAGGATGAAAAGAAGAAGAAGAACATGCAAGGATACAAACCCTCATGCACAAGAGTCAGCAAATTCTGAGTGATATCTTTAAATGAAGAAAGTATTGATCTATAGGCCTAGCTGCTGTAGTTCAGTGGATTAGGTGCAAGCCTGTGAACCAAAGGGTCACAGTTCAATTCCCAGTCAGAGCACATGCCTGGGTTGCAGGCTAGGTCCCCAAAAAGGGGTGCACAAGAAGCAACCACACATTGATGTTTCTTTCCCTCTCTTTCTCCTTCCCTATCTCTCCTTCCCTTCCCTTCTCTCTAAAAATAAATAAATAAAATCTTTAATAAAAGGTATTGATCTATAGATTCAATTCAACCCCTATCAACATTTCACCACACTTTTTTAAAGAAACTGACAAGCTTATTCTAATATCTATATGGAATGAAAAAAGACACAGAAAACTCAAGAATTTTTTAAAAAGAACAAAGTTGGAAGAATTGCAGTAACTGATTTCAATTCTAACTATAAAGCTATAGTAATTAAGGTAGTGTTGTACTGATATAGAAACAGATGTATAATTAATGGAATATAGGAGAGCGTGCAGAAATAGATCTTCTCATATATAGTCAATTGATTTTTGACCAAGTCCTAAGGTAATTCAATGAGATAAGGGTCACTTTACAACAAAATGTGCTGGAGCAATTGGATATCCATATGGAAAAATGAGACTTAATTTGTACCTCATACCATGTCCTAAAAGTACTTGAAATAATAAGTGACTTACACCTAAAAGCTCATGCTCCAATACTTCAAGAAGAGAAGATGGAAAAAAGTGTTCACAATCTTCAATCAGGCAAAGATTCTTTAGAGGAGACACAAAATCATAATAAAAAGAAAAAATATATAATTAGATAAATTTTAACTTCTAATATTCATATACATCTGACAAAAGACTTGTATCCAGATATATAAACAACACAAATCAATAATAATAAGACAAAAACCTAATTTAAAAAAATGGGCAAAAGATTTAAGCAAACATTTTACAAAAGAAGGTATGCACTTGACCAATAAGCACATGGAAAATGCTCATCATCTTTTATTCATCAGAGAAATGCACATTAAAACCACAAGATACTACTACATAGCCACTAAAATGGCTAAAATCTTAAATACTGACAATGCCACCAACTATTGGCAAGGATGTAGAGCAATAAAACTCTCATATGCTGCTGGTGGAGGTACAAAATGGAATAAGTATGTTGGAAAACAGTTTGGTGATTTCTTATAAAGTTAACCTAACCATATGACCCAGCAAGTCTACTCCTAGTTTTTACCCAGGAGAAACGAAAACATATACCCACACAACAGCTTGTATGTGATTGTTTATAGAAGTTTTATTCATAATAACAAAAACAATACAAAATTGAAAATTACCAAAATGTCTGTCAACAAATAAATAGATAAACAAATTTTTGTATAGCCATATAATGGAATACTATTCAGTGATAAAAAGGAACAAATTACTGGTACTGTATATACAACATGGGTGAAATTCAAAACCATTAAACTGGGTGAAAGAAGCCAAATACCAGAGTATATAATATATGATCACCTTTTTAAACTTATTATTTATTGATTTTTAGAGAGAGAGAGGAAGGGAGGAAGGGAGAGATGAAGAGAGAGACAGAGAGGGAGAGAGAGGGGCTGGGGGAGAGAGAGAGGGAGAAACATTAATTTGTTGTTTCACTTACTTATGCATTCATTGGTTGCTTCTTGTATGTGCCCTGACTGGGGATGGAACCTGCAAACTTGGCATAGTGGGACAACACTCTAACCAAATGAGCTACATAGCCAGGGCTATATGATCACATTTTTATGAAATTTTAGAAAAGAAAAAAATAATTTATAACAGAAATAGTCTTATACACAAAGTTTTTTAAAAGGCAAAGTACTTCTAGTCAAGATGTAGGTGTAGGTAAACAGTTCACTTCCTCGCATAAACACAACAAAAATTACAACTGGACTACCAAAACACTATCACCCAGAATAGTCAGAAAATTGAGCTGTACAGAAGTTCAACAACCAAGGAATTAAAGAAGCCACATTCATATAAATAGGTAGGAGAAGCAGAGATGCAGAGACATGTGGGGAGGCATGGAGACATGGAATGGGTGGTCCTACACAATGTGTGATTGATAAAAATCAGGAAGTATACCTTGGGAGTGAGGGATACCAGGCCCACACCAGAACACCCAGCACAGGGTTCCAGTGCCAGGAACATAAGTCCCCATAACTTCTGGCTGTAAGTGAAGGTTTGGGCAGTGGAAGAAACTGCAGAATTCTCAGGAGTTTCCTCTCAAAAGGCCTGCAATAAACTTAGGACTTAGGCAGACTCACTCCCTCTGGGCTCCAGCCCAAGGGCAGCAGCTGGAAGAGAGAAACTGAAGTGTCTGGAGGACATCTTCCTCCTGGACAAAAGTCCAGAGGTCAGGTAGTAGCAATGTCCCCTTGCTGAGCCCTCCCCCACACAGAACCACAGAGTGATGACAACACACTGGAGACTCCATCAACCTGGTTCACACAGGTTGCTCTGCCCCAGTGATTACTTAAGGTTCCACTCCATACAACTTACCAATGTGCACTTCTCTGCAATAGACCACCCTACTAAGACAGGGAGTCAAAGCTGCTCTACCTAATACATAGAAACAAACACAGGGAGGTTGCCAAAATGAAGAGACAAAGAAAGATGGCCCAAATGAAAAAACAAAACAGAACTCCAGAAAAAGAATGAAACAAAATGGAGATAAGCAATCTATCAGATACAGAGTTCAAAATGCTGGGTATTAGGATGTTCAAGGAACATTATAAAAGAAGTCCCAGGTAGAAATGAAGGTTACACTAAGTGAAATAAGAAAAATTTAAGAGGAACTGACAGTGGAGTGGATGGAACCAAGAATCAAATCAATGATTTGGAACATAAGGAAGAAAAAACATTTCATCAGAAAAGCAAGGAAAAAAAAAGATTCCAAAAATACAAGGATAGACTAAGGAGTCTCTGGGACATCTTCACATGCACCAACATTTGAATCACAGGAATGCCAGAAGGAGAAGAGAAAGAGTAAGAAATGGAAAACATATTTTTTAAAAAAATAAAGAAAGAAAATTTTCCTGATTTGGTGAAGCAAATAGATATACAAGTCTAGGAAGCACAGAAAATCCCAAAGAAGATGGACCCAAAGAGGACCACACCAAGACACATCAGAATTAAAATGCCAAAGGTTAAAGATAAAGAGAGAAACTTATAAGGCAGCAGAAGAAAAACAGAGTTACCTACAAAGGAATTCCCATAAGACTATCAGCATATTTCTCTAAAGAAACTTTGTAGGCAAGAAGGAACTGGCAAGAAGTATTCAAAGTGATGAAAAGCAAGGACCTAGATTACTCTATCCAGCAAATCTATCATTTAGAATTGATGGGCAGATAAAGTGTTTCTCAGACAACGTAAACCTAAAGGAGTTCATCATCACCAAGCCATTATTATGTGAAACGTTAAAGGGACTTATTTAAGAAAAAGAAGAAATTCAAAACTATGAACATTAAAATAGTAATAAATTCACAACTATCAATAATTGAATTTAAAAAATAAACTAAGCAACAAGCAGACAGAAACAAAATCATAGATATGGAGATCATTTGGAGGGCTAACAGTTGGGAGGGGGAAAGGGGAAGAATGGGGGAAGAGGTACAGGGAATAAGAAGCATAATTGGTAGTACAGATTAGATAAGGGGATGTTAAGAACAGTGTAGGAAATGGAGAAGCCAAAGAACTTATATGTACAACCCATGGACATCAACTAACGTGGGGGACTGCCAGAGGGAATGGGGGTACTGGATAAATGGGGTTCAAGGGGGGAAAATTGGGACAACTGTAATAGCATAATCAACAAAATATATTAAAAAATAAATAAAAGCATAGCTCAAAGACAAAAAAAATGGCAAAGTAAAACCACAATGAGGTATGGTTTTCTTTTGACCTGCAGGATAGCAAAAGCACAAACCTAGATCAGAGATCATGGGTGGAGTTTGGGAACTGACTGCAAAGGACCTTGATAAACTGTTTTGTCATGACAGAAATGCTCTATCTTTTGATTATGGTAGTATATATTTATCAAACTACAGCAAAACACACACTTCAAATAAGGATTTTATTGTGAGTAAATTATACATTTGTCAAACTGCCACAAAATATACACTTTAAACAAGGATTTTATTGTGTGTAAATTATACCTCAACCAGGGGAATGGGGAGTTACTGTTTAATGAGAACACAGTTTCAGTTGGGGGAGATGAAGAAGTTCTTTTTCATGGTGATGATGGATGGTACTTAATGTGAATTTTTGGAAGAACAATGTAAATGTATTTCAAGTCATAGAACTGTACACTTAACATGGTTAAAATGGTAAATTTTGTATTATGTATATTTACCAAACAAAAAAGTATATGTCATTGTTGATTGTAAAAAAATGAAAGAGGGTTTCCAAAATAGAATGTTGAAAAAGACTGAAACACAATGTCTAGAAACAAATATATAATATTTAGAAATGTGTATGGAGGATGTACTAGATGCTAGCACTATATTCAGTGCTATTGGGCTGTCCAAGAAGATAAACATGGCCACCATCGAACATGAAAAGAGTTGGAACTAAGAGCCAGAGTTCTAGCTCCTGTGTGGCTGACTGTGTGGTCTGGTCATGTCGTTTTCCCTCTTCAGCTGCCTCCCCAGTAACATGTCCATGATGAACTGCCTTGCACCCAAGGTCTCTCCCAATTCTAACACTTTCTATTTTTCTGTCCATTAGGGATTTACTTCCTTATAGATAAGGTACCCCAGAAGGAGCAGAGGGGGAAGGAAGGACTGTGCATTTGTGGGTATTCTAAAGGACTTTGGGATCTCAATGAAGACATTAAGTTATTACTCTTAAGTTTGTATAACTCTTTAAACAAATAATCCCTTTCCTTTTCACCAATCTCTGGCTTTGAGAAATGTCTTATCCTGCCAGCGGGCAAGGCAAACCTAGTGTGGGATGGGGGACCCCAGAAGCACGAGGGTGGGTCCATTTGGTAATAGTGTATCGTTCACCCAGCCACCACCAGGTCTGTTCTGTAACAATACCTTGAGAGAAATAAAATGAAAGCACAATAACTCAAAAGCTGTGGGATGGACACAAAGGGAGCAGTCCTAAGAGGGAAATTCATAGGGCTACCTGGAAAAAAAAAAAACCTAAGAAAAGTCTCAAATAGACAATGTTGCCTTACACCTAAAGGAACTAGAAAAAGAACAACAAATAGAGCCCAAAGCGAGTAGAAGGAAGTAATAAAGACCAGAGTAGAAATAAACAAAATAGAATCTAAAACATACAAAAAAATCAATGAATCTAAGACCTCTTTCTTTGAAAAGATAAAACAAAATTGATACAGCTTTAACCAAACTCATAAAGAGAAAAAGAGGACAAGTAAACAAAATTAGAAATGAAAGAGAAATAACAACTGACACCACAGATGTACAAAGGAGTACAAGAAAATATTATGAACAACTGTATGGCAACAAATAGGGCCATCTGGAAGAAATGGATAAATTCCTTAGAACATACAATCTTCCAAAACTGAATCAAGAAGTAACAGAAAATTTGAACAGACCAATTACAAACAACAAAATCGAAGCAATAATCAAAAACTCCCAACAAACAAAACTCCTGGACCAGATAGCTTCACAGGTGAATTGTATCAACTATTCAAAGAAGGACTAAAACTTGTCCTTTTCAAATTATGCCAAAAAATTCAAGAGGGAAAAATCCCAAGTTTGTTTTATGAGGCGAAAATTTTTCTAATTCCAAAACCACATAGCTACTACAAAGAAAGAAAATTATAGACCAACATCCCTGATGAACAAAGATGCAGAAACCCTCAACAAAATATTAGTAAACCTAATTCATCAATACATTAAAAAGATCACACACCATGATCAAGTTAGATTTATTCCTGGGATGTAAGTTTGGGACAATATCCACATCACATAAATAAAATGAGGGATAAAAATCATATGATTACATCAATAAATGTAGAAAAAGCAATTGACCAAGTTCAGCACCCACTTGTGATAAAAACTTTCAGTGAAGTGGATATAGAGAGAATATACCTCAACACAATGAAAGGCTATATATGACAAACCCACAGGTAACATCATACTCAATGGTGAGAAAACTAAAAGTGTTTTCCTTAAGACCAGGAGCAAGACAAGGATGCCCACTTTCACGTCTCTTATTCAATATAGTGCTGGAAGTCCTAGTCACAGCAGTCAGACAAGAAGAAGAAATAAAATGCATCCAGATTGGGAAGGAAGTAAAATGATCCTTATTTGTATAGGACATGATACTGTATATAGAGAACCCTAAAGATTCCACCAAAAATCTACCAGAACAGATAAAGGATATCAGTAAAATAGCAGGATACAAAATAAACATTTAGAAATCAGTTGCATTTTTATACACCAATAATGAACTATCAGAAAGGGACACTATGGAAACAATCCCATTTATAATTGCACCAAAAAAATATCCAGGAATACATTTAACCAAGAATGTAAAGGATCTGTATGCAAAAAACTATAAGACACTGAGGAAACAAACTGAAGAAGATACAAACAAATGGAAGCGTGTATCATGCTCACGGATAGAAAAAACTAACATCATTAAAATGCCCATACTACCCAGAGCAATCTATAGATTTGACGCAATACCTATCAAGACGCCAATGGTATCTACCTGACCAGTGTGGCTCAACTGATTGGGTACTGCCATGCAAAGCAAAAGGTCAGGGGTTCAATTCCCCTTCAGGGCACATGTCTGGTTTGCAGGTTCAGTACCAGTCAGGGTACACAGGAGAGACAACAAATCGATGTTTCTCTCTCACATCTATAATTCTCTCCCTCTTATTCTCCCTCCCTTCCCCTCTGCCTAAAAATAAATAAATAAAATCTTCCAATAAAAGGTACCAATGGTGTATTTCACAGAACTAAAAAAAAAAAAAATCCTAAAATTTATATGAAATTACAAAAGATCCCAACCAACCACAGCAATCTTGAGAAAGGACAAAATTGGAAGTATCATGCTACCTGATATCAAACTATGCTACAAGAATATAGTAATCAAAACAGCGTGGTACTGGCATAAAAACAGACACATAAATCAACAAAACAGAATACAGAGCCCAGAAATAAAACCACATCTATATGGTAAATTAATTTATGATAAATGAGGCAAGAACATACAATAGGTTAAAGGCAATCTATTCAATAAATGATGTTGGGAAAATTGGACAGGTAATGCAAAAAAAAAAAAAGAAACTAGACCACCTTCTTACAACATATACAAAAAACTCAAAAAAATGGATTAAAGACTTAAATGTAAGATTCAGAACCATAAAATTCCAAAAAGAAAACATGGATAGTAAAATCTCGGATATATTTCTTAGCAATATTTTTTCTGACATATCTCCTCAAGTAAGTGAAACAAAAGAAAAAATAAGCAAATGGGATTACATCAAATTAAAAAGATTTTGCACAGCAAAGGAAACCATCAACAAAATAAAAAAGCAACCTACTGAATGGAAGAAGAGATTTACCAGTAATACGTCTGATAAACAAAAATTACAAAGAACTCGTAAACAAAACTCCAAAAAATAATCCAGTTTAAAAAGTGGCAGAGGACCTGAGGAGACATTTCTAAAAAAAAAAAAAAGACATACAGATGGTCAGTAGACATATGAAAAGATGCTCAACATCAATCATCAGAGAAATGGAAATGAAAACTATAATGAAATATCACCTAACATCTGTCAGATTGGCTATCATTGATAAATCAACAAAAAACAAGTGTTGGCAAGGATATGGAAAAAAGGGTACTTTTGCACTGTTGGTAGGAATGCAGATTGATGCAGTCACTGTGGAAAGCAGTATGGAAAGTCCTCAAAAAATTAAAAATGGCATTGGCTGATGTGGCTCAGTTGGTTGGAGCATTGCCCCATAACCAAAAGGTTGTGGTTTTGATTCCTGGTCAGGTTGCAGGTTCAGTCCCTGCTCCAGGTGCTTTTGACCCTGGTCCAGGTGTGTAGAGAGGCAACTGACAATATTTCTCTCTCACATCAGTGTTTCTCTCTCTTCCTCTCTCCCTTCCTCTCTCTCTAAAATGTCCTCAGATGAGAATTTTTTTAAAAGTTTAAAAATTAAAAATGGAATTGTCTTATGACTCAGTGATTCCACTTCTGGGAATATATCCAAAGAAACCTAAAACACTAATTTGAAATAATTTATGCACTCCTATGTTCTTTGCAGTGTTATTTACAATCATCAGGCTATGGAAGCAGCCCAGGTGCCCATCAATAGATGAGCAGATAAAAAAGTTGTAGTACATATACACAATGGAATATTCCTCAGCTGTAAAAAGAATGAAATCTTACTAGTATTTGCAACAGCATGGATGAACCTAGAGGGTATTGTGTTCAGTGAAGTAAGTCAGTCAGAGAAAGACAAATACCATATGATCTCATTTATACGTGGACGCTAAAGAGCAAAATTAAGGAACAAAGAAGATAGAAACAGACTCGTAGATACAGAGAATGGACTGATTGTTGTCAGAGGGGAGGGGGGATGGGGAGCCAGGTGAAAAAGGTGAATGGGTTAAGAACTACAAATCGGTAGTCACAAAATAGTCCTGGGCTGTAAAGCACAGCACAGGTAATATAGTCAATAATATTATAATAACTGTGTGTGGTGCCAGGTGAGTGCTTGAAATATTACCAGGACCGCTTTGTAAAGATTTTAATTGTCTAACCACTGTGTTGTACACCTGAAATTAATAGAAAAATATTAAACGTAAACTGTAATTGAAAAATAAAATTAAAAAAACGTTCAGCTGGCTCAAGAGAAAGCAGAGAAGAGAGATGGAAAGAAACTGACTTCTTGAAGACATTATTAAGTTGCTAAATCATACCAATCCTGGTATTGTCAAATTGCCAAATCACAGTAGATCTCTGAACCTTCCAGTTATGAGAGCAAAAGTTCCCCTTTTGTACTTAAGCTCATTTGAGTTAAGTTTTTCACTACTTACTAGGTAAAGAAACCAAAATGATACATATTTAAAGTAAAGAAGTGAGCGTCTCCCTACTTCCACACCAAAGTAATCACCACCATAAACTATTTGGTGTTTGTCCTTTATTACATACACGCATGTATAGCTTTTTGGGAGTTTTTTTACAGTCACCATTTACACTACTCATGATTTCTACAACTTGCCTTTTCCCTGCTCAATTACAAGGCTCTGGGTGGGGGGTTCCCTATCAGTGCAAACGAAGTGCCCATTGCTGCGTGGTGTCCCAGGGTATGTGTGTCACTTACTCAGCAAACCCCCTTCTGATTTTAGAATTTACGTTTAGTCTCTGTATTACAGTGATGCTGTGTGTACACATATGTATCCTCATACACCCGTGTGAGACACATTAAAGGGAGCGATTGTATCTGTGAGCTCTGGAATCAGACTGCCTGGATTTAAAACCTGGCCTCACTAAGCCTGACTTCCCTAAGCCTCAGTTTCTCCTTCCGGAAAATGGAGGTAATTGTAGGCCCACAGTCAACAGGCCACCTCGGAAAGGAAAGGAAGGCACCTGGCATAGGACAGACACATGGTTAGTGTTTAGTTAGTGTTCAGTTTAGTTGTTATTGTCACCAATGTCTGGAATTGGACTTTCTGGGAACAAGCATGTTTACCCTTTAAATTTTGTTAGATGCTGCCAATTGCCCTCCAGAAGTAAACCGAGTTACACTTTCCCCTGGAGTGCCCTTTGACTCCCACCTTTACCAACACTGGGTTCTGACAATCGGTAGGCAAAATAGTTACTTGTTGCTATTTGCCTTAGCAGTGCTTGGATCTCTGGCAAGTACTCCTGAGTGTCTGTGAGCCATTGTATTGCTAATCCCTGAGCTACTTGTTCATCCTCTTTGCCTCTTTTCCTTTTGAGATTTGAGTCCCTCCTCTCTGGTCATCTGTATACGTTTAGGGCACTAATCCTTAATCTAATATGTATGATGTAAATATTTTATTCTAGCCTGTTATATGTCTTTTAACTTTTTAAAATATCTTGTTTTTTAGATGTTTGTATTTTTTAATATAATCAAATCTGTCCTTTTTTTTTTCTTGTGGCTTCTGGATTGTGCCTTTTTAAAAAGGATAGTTTCTGATGTACATTTGACTTTTCTATTCAGAGCAGGGTTGCTCTGGATTTGGGACATATCATGGGTTTGCTTTTTTTTTTTTTTCCTTCCTGCAATCATCCGGGCCTCCTGGACATTACGATAGACTATTAACTTAGAGGTCTGAAAAATGCTTATAGTGCCCAACTTGGGGTCTTGGCACTATATCCACAGTGCCTCCTCCTGGGCACCACAGAACACTCAACCTACAGTAGAATAGGCCTCCTGAGCTGAGGGGAGCGGAGGGAGGGTCTCTGGCCCTCAGTTTAGTATGCATTGAGTGTGGATTTTGGCAGTGGGATACAGGAATGGTAGAGGATATAGAAATGATACAGTTTCTGCCCTGGAGGTGTTTGGAGAAAACTGACACGGAAACAGATTATATCAGGTTTTCTCCTATGCATGATTAACAGTTTACTCTATCTTCATAAGACATTTAAATATAGGTAATGATGTTGAACAGGTTACTTCATTTAGCAGTACAGAATTCTACTTTTAAAAAATGGATCCAACATATTATGATCTCAGATTCCACAACAACCAAGGAATTACCTTCTAAATGAGACTAATAAAAATAGCCTGGCGTAGATGGAAACCACTGGGACAGAGTCCATTCCTTGGATTCTCCCCTGGGTTGTGCCAAGAACAAACCTTGTGATCCACAGTGCTCCCTAAACCTTTAGCCTCTGTCTTTTTGTAGTTGGCTCTGAGGATCTTGCAGTGAGGGGAGTTTGGTAAGAGGAGAGCACGGAAGGGCAGAGATGCATAAGAATTGTTTTGTTGTTGTTTTATTTTGAGTTTTAAATATCACACTGAAAAATCTTGGCCTTTAGATTACATTCATATTTGGTTTACAAAGTAATTTGTAATCTGCTCTTGCACTCTCCCCAGCCTCATCCCCACCTCCTGTCTCTATTCCCAAATAGCTCTGGGTGCTCTGATCTCTCAAAGCCTTTGCCTGTGTTTCTCTGGCCTTCTTCCTTTCACTTCTTCATCCACTGTTGTGGGGTAAACTGTATCCCTCAAATTCATATGTTGAAGTCCTAACCTCCAGTACCTCAGAATGTGGCCTTACTGTGGGAAAGGGTATTATAGATATAATTAGTTCAATTAGAAGAGGTTGTACTGGAGTAGGGTGGGCCCCTAATTCAGTAGGACTGGTGATCTTACAAAAGGTGGGAAATCTGGGCACAGAGACACAAGTCAAGAACTGCCAGAGATTGCCTGTGAGTGACATAAAGGTAGGGGAGAGGCATGGAACAGATTCACCCCCACAGCTCTCAGAAGGAACAAATCTTACTAACACTATGATTTGGAATTTATGGCCTCCAGAATTTATAGACAATATATTCCTGTTGTTTAAGCAACTTGGACTGTGACACTTTGTTACAGCGGCCTTCTGAAACTAATACATGCATTTCAGGACTGCTCCCAAGCATCACCTAGAGGCCTTTCTTAGCCCCCACAGTCTGGGTAACTTTTCATAAATAACTAATTTGGATGTGGTTGACATAATGTTACATTTTGTAGACATTCAATTACACAGGTAGTTGGTATTGTCATTTTCTTTTCTTGTTTTGGATATGACTTTTTTTTAGGACTCAAACATTTTTATAGTTCCAGGGAAAACTTGTGGGCCTTAAGTTCATGCCTGGAGTGTTGAGTCAATCAAACCCTCCTTAGCATCCTGAGCTTATTTCTGTTGCAGGACCGAGCACCAGCACCGTGGGTGTAACTGACACTTTCTTGTGTTGTTTTACCAGCCTGTAGATTCCTCCAGGACCAGTCTCTACCACACTTCTCTTCATGTGCATCCCAGCATGACATCTAACATGCAGCTGGCTGTTCAGTAGACTCATTTAATGAACAAATAAGCATTTTTTTATGAATACCACTCTTTAAAATGACTAAGTGTGGCAACAATTAATGTTTCTATTTTAGAGCTTGGAAGCAAGGAATAACTAAACATGAAACAAAGAAAAACCCTAGGGCACATATTTTTACATGCAAGGAAACTTATACTCTGAGGACTTCATGAGGATGAACCCACACTTTACAGCATGAGGACAAACCCTTTGTCATTTTGCTAATTCTAAAGAGCAGATTGGTAAGTAATCTAGCTGGACTTCCATCTCTCTTGGCTTCCCCCAAGGCATTAATTCAAGGAGGTGAATCCTGCATTGTGTTCAACTTAAGGGTTTAGAATAAATGCTAGAGAGAAAAGGTCAGGGAGGAGAAAAACATCGACGTCACAGTGGTGAGAATGAGTGGCCTCTGGAAAGAAGTGGGCACATGGGGAAGGGGAAGGCAAAGTGGAAAGAAGGTGGTGGCCTGTAGGATAATGATGCTGTGGGTGAGACTATAAAGCAGGCGAGCAACCAAGCACATGTTGAGAGTTTACCGCTGCCTAAAATAACAGCAAGTACTGGCATGCGCCGTCTCCTTTCACCCTCTCGACAGCCCTGTGATGCAGTTCTCATTCTCCCTACACGGATAAAGAAACTTGGGTTTAAAAAGGTTGTGCTTAGATGAAGTTGAAGGTCTTACAGCTGGTGATGGCAGAGCTGTGACTTGGAGTTTGTGTGGTCCCAGAGCCCACACACCCAAGTGCCGCCACCTCTCCAGCAAGTTGTATTTGTTTGTCTGTCACTACCTTATGGGCCCCCTGAAGGCAGAAGTGTTATGTCCATCTTGTATTATGAGAGGTTTTCTGACTTTTTGAATGGAAGGATATAATAGTTGCTTACCGAATCAGTTGATTTTGATTGAGGAGAGCACATCACACCCTCCAACTTCGTTTCTCTTGTTGTTCATCACAATATTTATTTGATGGCAATAATTCTTTTTTTAAAAAATCCTCACCCAGTGATATGTAGGGAGAGAGAGGAAGGGAGAGAGACAGATAGAGAGAAACACATCAATTGTTTGCCTCCTGCATGTGCCCCGTCTGGGGACAGAACCCACAGCCTTTCGGCGTACAGTTTGACACTCCAGCCAGCTGAGCAGCCCAGCCAGGGCAAGAGCAATAATTTTTGAATCAACACCTATTCTGTTAAAATTATTAAGCACAGTGTTTTTTTTTTTAATTTACTGATTTTAGAGAGAGTAAGAGAGTGAGAGAAAGAGAAACATCAATTTGTTGTTCCACCCGTTTGTGCATTCACTGATTGTTCCTTGTATGTGCCCTGACCAGGGATCGAACTTATGACCTTGGTATTTGGTCACAACACTCTAACCAACTGAATCTCCCAGCCAGAGCCACAGAGTGCCTATCCTTCACTGGGCACAGTTCCACTAGCTCTGTGTATATTAACTCATATGATCCTCTCAGGAACCTTCCAAGCAAAGCAGCAGCCCACTGTCATGCAGGCTGTGACCAGCACCCCCTAAAATTGTGCATTTCTCAAAACCTGCCCAACCACAGGTGGTGACTCTGCTGGTAACCCTTAATGTGCCCATTTTACAGATGGAGAAACTGAGTCATAGAGATGTTCAATTAAACTTCCTTAGGTTCACAGTTAAACTCATGATAGCTACCTAATACTGTTTAAAACATGGTAAGATCTCATTAATTCAGCCCAGTTGAAAGGGTAGGTATGAAAAGGCGGTAGAATTTACACTCCTTGAAAAGTATGTGAATTATGGAGTTATTTGTAAGTAAATTAGTTCCAGCACATTAACTACGTGTAGGCAGTTACTTAAGCACTGCCAGAATGTCTATCGAGAAGCACGGTCAGGTTTCCTTAATGCATGTTGGTATATCATTTGAAATCAGGAGCAATTAATGTATAAAACTCCTTAAAATTAAAAAGGAGGTTGTCTTTATTTATTCAGTTAAGTATTGACTAGTCCGGCAATTTACTTACTAAATAAGTTCTCCTTATTTGTCTTCCCCATATTTCAAATGAATATATTACAACTCATAATTGAGTTTAACTTAGTAAGATTTTAGTATATTGGTAAAGATTGAGTTAAAAAAGCCCTGGGGAGGAGCTTCAAGAGAAACATTTTTATTTTTTATTTAAATTTTTTAATTTTTTAAAATTGTCATTCAATTACAGTTGTCCCCATTTTCCCCACATTGCTCTCCTTTGCCCATCCCCCCTCCCACTTTCAATCCTCCCCCCCCCCCCCATTGTCCTTGTCCAGGGGTCTTTTATATCTGTTCCTTGACTTGACCCTTTCGACAGAATAACCCTTAAACCAATGATAAGACAGGAATAAACCTAGTTCATGGCCAATTCAACACATAATATTTTGGTCTAGTTTCCAGAATATACTGTTCAGTTGAAAAAAAAAAAAGGTCCATAGAATTTCAAGTAAGGTTTTCCTATGCATATATTAATGTTTGGTATTATTCTTACAAATCTGGTTTTAAGTATGGCGTAGTGGTTTGGGCTTCAGTCTTCCCAGCCTCCAATGTGCACAAGAACCTGCTGAGGATCTTGTTGCCCTGCAGATTCTGACCCAGTAGGACTGGGATGGGGCCAGAGAAGCTACAGACCTAAAATGCTCCCAGGTGAAGTCGATGCTGCAAAGTTTAGAACTCAGACTTTGGAGCTAGATCAAAATTCTAGCTCTACCACTTATTCAGATCAGTGTCCTGGGGCAAGAAACTTAACCTCTTAGTTTTCTCATCTGCAAAATGGGGTAATCATACTACTGTATAAGGGTATTGTGAAGATAAGATTCATTAATACATGTAAAGCAATTCAAGCAGAAAAAAACCTAGTTGGCATTAGGCTACACACACGGTGGCATCTTGCTTTGCTCACTTAACCATACATCCCGGGCCTCTTCCGACGTCAGCAGGATAAAATCTGCCCCATTCATCCACACATCTACATAGTATTCCACCATTGGTTTTATCTTGATTGGCTTCATTCCAAAGGATTTTTTAGTTTTTTAAATTGTGGCAAAGTGTACACAATATAAAAGTTCACCAATTTCGCCATTTCGGGGACGTTGCACCGGTTCACACCAGTGTGCAGCCGTCACTGCTGTTCATCTTGGGACATTTTCCTCGTCCCGAACTGAAACCCGATGCCCGCTAAAGCGTGGCTCCCCACTGTGAATGAGGTCCCTTAAATACGTGGAACCACACAACACTCGTCCTTCTGCGTCTCCAGTGGATTTGGAAGGACGTTTTCTCAGTGGCCCTTCATGCACAACCCACACCCTGAATCCCGGATACGCGCAGCGGGCGGTTGTCTCTCTCCCGCGGACCTTCTGTGACGTGCGCCGGCCACAGGACTGGACTCTGCAGGTAGCCAAAGCCGCCACCACTTCCATTCCCTGAGTGCCCACACTGGGCCAGCCCTGCCCTGAGTACTGCAGAGTATTCTGTGAGGTTGGACAAAGGACCCCATCTCGCAGAAACTGAAGGTCACAGAGGCTAAGCGACCAGCCTGCTGTTAGGGGCAGAAGTGGAGTATAGTCAGGTGTGACCCCCAAGCCCCTGCCCATTCCACGGCCTGCTGTTCGGGCAAATGGAAATGCAATCATTTTCTGGGTTTTTCAACATTCTGATTAATGTAGGTGGAACTTAAGCAAACTGGATAACTGGAGATTCAGAAATATAGCCAAAATAATTGGGGTGTTTGCTAAACAAAAGAATTCACCACAGAACCTGCCTTGAGCAAAAGCTTCTCATTTTGTACTCAGTTTCTCAGATAGGGAATGTTTTAAATAGCTTGTGTGTCTGAGTAGATTTATACTGCCTGCTATTGTCCGGCCTCCTTTTTCACAGGGTCTCTTCCTCATCACGAGAATATGTTGGTTTAGAATGATAGGCGAACAAAGGACGAGGAGAATGTCAAGAAATAGTTCCTTATAGAGCTAACCCTACCCTAAAACACTGCAGCCTTTCCCTGCCGCAGAAGAAACGGGAGTACTCGGAAGCCACCACCGTGATCCCTGACACACATAACGAAAGTCAAAATGCTCCACCAACAGTGTCAGATGTTCCCCAGTCAAGCAAACGGGCAAGTGTGTGTGTGTGTGTGTGTGTGTGTGTGTGTGTGTATACACATATGTGTCCAATTACTTTATAGAACTCAAATGTTCTGTTTCTTTTTAAAAGCAAAATGTATTTTTTAATTAATTGGGGGAAATCCTGTAAAAATGGATCCTCACTGTCACATCTGAAAATCCCATTTCTTTCTCCTACGAGACATCTTTTGTCCCTTGTTTTTGCCAAGAAGCAAGAGCACTGTTTACATTTTTCCTCACTCTCTTCACGTGCTCAAGTCCGGGATCCTCCTCGCCAGGCTCACGTGTTGTTTTGGCAGCCTGCACGCATTCCTTCCTGCTTCCACCCCTTAAAGGAGCTCGGGTCAGTGGAGTGGAACTGGAGCTGTCACCCCAGTGGTGGTGGGACGGGTGTACTGCATGGTGTGATTGTGTGACATTAAGCTTGGATCTGTTTTGAAGAGCTGGGTTTTAGATCAAGGTGATTAGGGAAGGCTTGAAAAATATCACTTAAAATATGATGTACAACCCAAAGCCACTATCTTATCATTCATCATGAACACACACACACACACACACACACACACACACACACACAAATAGTATCCTCAAGGACTCTTAGAAGGTATATTTGTCAGAAAGTCAAGATTTTCCAGATCTGATGCTTTTTAGTGACTTGGGTCAAACTTGTTAGCATTTCTCTGATGATGACTAATATCCCCCCTCTACACAGTTCCTAGGGATTTTATTATAAGACAAACAAACTTCTGACTTGTTGTTTTAAATAAGTCTGAAATTCAAATCAAGTGTAGCCCCATCCACTGAACAGCTTTGAAGGATCCATGAGAAGCAACTTCCTTAAACCCCATGTCTGTAACACAATGAAAGACATGCTAGGGAATTACTATTTTCTTATTGCAGGAAAAGGTGCTGCCTTTCTTATCTCACACTCTGTATCATAAGATGATCTTAATCTTTAACTCTATTCTTTTGTTTGTAAATATAACTGTGAATCCACATTCAGTGAGACCCCTCCAAAGTATGGGGCTTGTATTATGTACAGAGGGCAGAAAAACAGGGGTATAAATAAAATTATTCCTCCAGTTTTATTTCCATGGCATGGACCATCCATTTGGGGTAGGCGAAATAAGACACACATGGCTTCTGGGGTCCATGTACTCTGGAGAGAATGTGGTAATTGTATATGCTAAATTATAATTCAGTACACATTTATTGAACACTTCAATGCTATGCTTGCCTTCAGCCAAGAGACTGAACTAAACAAGAGAACAAGATACAAAATAGCTAGTGGCCACCCTTCTGAAGAGTTCCCTCTCCACTTCAATATCATGTTGCCCACACAGAGTGGCTGGTTTAAGTCACTCAACAAGCACAGGAGAGATACAATGACATATGTCTTTAAGGAACTTACCATCTAGTTCAGGAGAAAAGACATGCATACATAAAAAAGGCTGGAGATTGATACAAAGCCATAGAGAATCAAGTGCTAGAATGTGGTTACAAAGATGTGAGTATGGATGGAATTTTAAAGGGGCATAAAATGGCTGGGTTAAGGTTAGTGAGGGTCTTCTGTGGGAGAAGGCACCTCATGAGCTGGCCCTTGAATGAAGTGAGAAATGAAACTACTGTAAAGAACAGAAAAGTGGGCATTTCAGACTGGAAAACAGATGAGCCCCAGCAAAGCACAGAGGTAGAATGAAGGCTGTGTGTCAGTGTTCCCCTTGCTCCTTCCTTTATATTTTTTTTCTGCTGCTTCACACATTTGAGTTCTTCCAACTCCAGCTAGTAGACTGCAAATTTATAGAATAGCCACTTGTATTTTACACTATCTGTTCGGAGAATATTTTGTACCCATTCTCTCATTTTTTGGGGGAAAGGAGGAGAGTTGGGTTAAATGAGGAAAAAATGGAATCATTAAAGAGAAATGTGCTCTTTCCTTTCCTTTCCCTTCCCTTCTTCCCAAATGATTTAGTCCTCAGGTATGAGATTGGGCAGAGTAAGGCGGACATTCATGGTGTGGTAAGAGAGGGTTAGCTGTGGTGTGTCAGAACCCCAGCAAGGTAAAGAGGACCCAGAGTCCATGAGGATGAGGGCACATCCCCAGGAGTGGTGGTTCTCTGTGTGTCAGAGTCCAGAGCATGCTGAGAATAAGGTGTCCTTATGACCTTGGCCTGACACGGGATGTCAGAGCCTGAGCAGAGACAAAAGCATCTGTAAGAGAGGGGTGGCAGTGATGATAGGAAACTGATCAAATAAGTAAATATATGTGATTTTCACTGTCAGAGAAGGGAGTTACAAATATGGAAAGAGAGGGAACTAAAATGAACAATGTAGTGTTGAATTGGAATTAGATGTGTTAGTGTGAACCATGATTTTCAAGATGGAAAAATGATAGATGATAGATAAGATAGAGGGTGGAATTATAAATATAGATGTACATATGCATGTATGTATAGCAGCAGACCAACTCAAAGATGTTCCCAGTTATTCACTTTGGAAGCCTGGGTCTCCCCTGCCTCTGCCACTTGGAAAGGTGACTTCAGTAAGATACTCCTAAGATGCCCCGCAACAATCTTCACTCCTAGTATTCATGCCCATTGGTAATTCTTCCCCCTCCTGTGTAGCAGGATATGTGACTTGCTTCTAAATAATAGAATACAAAGCAAAGGTAGTAGAATGCCATTTCTGCATTATGTTACATAAGATTACAAGTCTGTCTTGCTTGGGGACGCTCTCCCTTGCTGGTTCTGGTGAAGAAAGCTGTCGTGTTGTGAGCTGCCCTCTGGAGAAGTCCACGTGGCAAGGAACTGAGGGTGACCTCCAGCTAACAGCCACAAGGAACTGAACTCTGCCCCACATGAGCTTGGAAGTGGGTCTTTTCCCAGTTGAGCCTGGAGATAAAACCACAGCCCCATCTCATGCTTTGTGAGACCCTGAAGTGGAGGAGCCAGCTAAGACATGCCAGGACTCCTGACCTCCAAAACCATTAAAAAGTGTGTGTTGTCTTAAGCTACTAAATTTGTGGTAATTTGTTGCTCAGTAATATATATGTAGTATGCATATGTATATGTGAGTATGTGTATCTTAGCTCTCACTGAGAAGGTTCAAATGTAATTTTCAACTAAAAGGAGCCACAGATCCTTAAAGAAATGACAGACTCCAGGGCTATAGCATGGAAAGTACAGGATGAATCTAGAGCATTTTGTTGTGCTAGAAAGTCAGGAAGTGCTCAAAGAATGACGGGGACATGTCAAAAGGACACACAATAGGAACCCAGGGCTCCCACAAGCTAAATATGAGATAAGGTCAGCATTAAAATAAATGATTATAGCAGGGCATTATAAATTTATTGAAGAAAACAGGAAGCCATGTGTCCATAGAAATATAAAGAAATAATCAAGTGACTAAATTGTAAGTTTACGAAGAAATGAGATATTTAGATCATTTCCAAATATTTTTCCACAAAAGATTTATTAAGGAAAAGGAATAACTTCATAATGGATTAGCCTGGCAGATGCCACCTTTATTAAATGATCAAGGTTAACATCATCGTTCATGGGATACATTGCAATCATGCAGCACCTGATAGGATGCCCTGAGTAGAACACAGAGACATTTACATAACATTACTGCCCAAGATGTGTAACTTGAATCTACCCATGAGAAAACATCAGACAAATCCAAACTGGGGGCACTCAAAAATAACCGGCCTGTGATCTTCAAAAGTGTCAGGGTCCTGGAAGTCCAGTAGAGACTAGAAACTGTTCCAGGGTGATGGACACAGGACAACCAAATGCAATGTGTGGTTTTGAACTGGATCCTTTGGCTGTAAACAATGTTATTGGGGCAATTTGCAAAATTTGAGCAGGGTGTGAAGATTAGATGGTAACAATGCATTAGTGTCCCCTTCCTGATCATGGGGTCATACTTTGGTTATACAGAAGACTATCTTTTTAGGAATCCCACCCTAAAGTATTAGAATGTGAAGGGCATTATGTCAGCTACTTATTCTCAAATGGCTCAATAACTTAAGAGTTCTTCATACTGTATTTCCAACTTTCCTGTAACTTTGTGATTGTTTTAAAATTTTAAAAAAGTTAAGAAGAAATTTGAGTCCAGTGTTTCTTAGAGTGGTGCCCACACCAGAAGCATCAGCACTACTCAGGAATTTGTGGAAATGTATATTCTTGGGTCCCGCCCTAGATCTGTCTCCTTCAGATGAATCTGAAGTACTTTTTTTTTTTAAATCGAATCTGAAGTACTTTTAAGTTTGAGAACCACTGTATTAGTCCATTTACCCTAAACATAAAATTCAAAAAGCCATTTCTTAGCTGAGTGTAACTCCCACTACTGAACACAAGTAATATTGGTCGTTTTGAATCTCTACCTCTATTTTCTGCTGACGGTCCATTATAAAGCTGAAAAAATTGACACTAAGTAAATAAATGGGAATAATAGATTTTAAAACTGCTTCACAAAAAGAAGAAAGGAGCTGCACTTTATTGACAGCATGTCATATGCCAGGTTTCATGGTAGGTTCTCTCCTGTAGGGAAAAAGCCCCACAGATTTTCAGGATATCCTCCAGAAATTTAGAAAGTTAAAATAACCAGAATCCTCCACCGTAATTCACTGAATATTCTAGTTTTTTAGAAATCTATTCAACATTCATTCAACAAACATCTATTGACCACCTACTATGTACCACACAGTGAGCAAAGCATTGAAAGTTATACTGTAGTAGGTTCTCATACACAGTATTTGGTGGCTATGACAAAAACACCCATGGTACATATAATCTTTTTTTAAATAATAGCTTTATTGAGATATAATTCACATAATACATAATTCACCCATTTGAAGTGTACAGTTCAGTGGGTTTTAGTGTATTCAAAAGTTGCACAGACATCATCACAATGCGTTTTAGAACATTTTCATCACTCCAGAAAGAATCCCTATACTATTAGCAGTTCTTCCCTGTTCCTTCCTCCCCTCGGCTCCTGGCAACCACTAGTTTACCTCCTGTCTCTCTGGATTGGCCTACTCTGGACACTTCATTTACCAGCAAAAGGGATCACGAAGGTTCATCCATGTTGCAGCCTCTATCAGTATTTCATTCTTTTTTTATCACTGAATACTATTCCATTGTATGGTCATAGCACATTTTATTTATCCATTCATCTGTTGGTAGATATATGGATTGTTCCCATCTTTTGACTACTATTAATAATGCTTCTGTGAACAGGTTTTTGTTTGGACGTGTGGACATGCCATTTGTTTTCGGTGGACATGTTTTCATTCCTCTTGGGAATGTGCTGAGGAGTAAAATTGGTCATATAGTGGTAAAGCTATGTTTAATTTTTTGAGGAACCACCATACTGTTTTTCACAGTGGCTGCCCCACTTTGCATTCCTGCCAGCAGTGTGTGAAGATTCCAATTTCTCCACATCCTCATCAACATGCTATTCATACATGTAATCTTGGCATCCTAATCAAACTGTGAAAAACAGCATTCTTAGAATGAAAACTACAGGGTGGGATATAAAAGACCTGGAGTCAAGCATTATGAAATTAGCTTGTTTGTAGCATCAGGAAGTACTTAAGGAGTGCCTACTAGACACAGGGCACTAGAATAGGAAATGGGCTTTAAGGTGTTTCTCATGATTGCATTAAGTAATGGGCCACTGGAGACTCAGCTTTCCCTGGCCAGCCAGGAAGTAGCTTGAGAATTCCAGGTCTGGTTCTACAGGCACAGCAGCATGACTGAAAATATCTGGTGCTTCCAATCACCCACTGTGGGCAGAGGCAAGCAACAACAGTTTAGGGCTCCTTAGTGAGCCAGGCGGAGGTGTAAGACAGCAAAGCACATTCAGGACATCTGTAACTGGCCTCAGTTTTCAGCTCTGAGTTTAAACTAGCCGTTGGGTCACTAGCTGGTGACCCATTAGCTAGATCTGATCCACAGAAGTGTGTTGTTTGGCCCATGTAGTATTTCAAACACCCTGATTTGAATTCCTTTACACTCTCCTGTCTTTCCAAGTTCGCAGAGCTCTCTGTTGTGTTATATATACCTAACCTGGTTCACTCTTTTACATTATCTCTCTGGCTCCTGGAGGTATCTGAATGTCCTGCTTTGGATGCCTGAGTCAGATGTTTAAAGCCTGGGTAATTATTAAGTAGAACATCACTGCCATCATCAAAAAGAAAATAGCCAGGTACTACAGGGCATCATCAACAGGAAGCGGTTATCAAGCAGATAATTGTGCAACATGCTACATAGAGAACAATAAATAGATGTGACCTGTACTAACCATAACCTTACAGACTCAAGTAAACCACACTGACACAGACACGGGGTTGACAGACAGTGGAAAAAGATACACAGACCATGAAAATAAACAGGATGGAGGCCAGCTCTGAGCAGGGCATGGCAGCACAGCCAAACCTGAGACCATGCTCCTGCTTACAAACACATGCTAGAATGATTTGTTTACAAGAGACACTGTCCCCAGATTATGCCTATGAAAATTTGCAAGTATTTGCTGATTAAATCTCCATAATATGATATACAAGATTTGTGAAATTCCAGCACTCTTCAATAATGCAAACACGGTTTTTTCCCCCCTTTCGGAGCTCTCTTATAGCAGAGGCATTCACTGAAATGATCAGCTGTGTGATTAGAAATGCCATTTGAAGTAAAACCCATGCGTCCCTTGATGCCATTGGTGTCCTCATCAGTTCCCACCAATGCACCCATCTCCGGCTGCTCTGAGTGTTGGTGCCAATGGGTCAGGCTATACCCTTCTCCAGCGAATTGCTCTTGCCTGAAGCGAGTCTCCTGCCCCAGATGCCCAGGATAGTATGCTCCCCTAGGGAGGCAGGTGGTCTACAGCTAATGAATGATTAATACAGGTTATAAAAATTCTGGACTCATGCCTAAGCGGAGGCAATTCTGGAGCACCACACACACTCCAGAGCTCCCTGTGGGGTCAGGCTGCAGTCAGTCTTCACCTTTATACCCGGTTTCTTCCTCTGCACTATCCTGCTTCCCTTCCTCCTTTACGGATTTCACTTGAGAGGACTCTCTTTAAAAAATAATCCCTTGCATCAGAAACTCCATCTCAGTCTCTGCTGCTAGGAAACCTGATGTGAGATACCTAAACAATCCTACAAAATTATCATTATGGAAGTTATCAGACTTTTAAATTGTTGTTAAAGCATAATATACAAGGCATTAGGCAGGTAATGGTTAAAAAGTAACAGTCCTGAGCTGGGGTAGCCAAGGTGGCCCTCTAATAATATTCTTAAGGCAGTTTCATGGCATCTATGGCTTCTGCTCAATAGAAAAGCCATTTTAGCTCATACCCCAAAGACAAAATTATTTTTCCACCAAACCAGAGTGCTATTAACTCCTTCCTTTACTGAACTGTGGTCAGAACCCAGAGAGATGAAGATAGAGACAGAGAGAGAGACACACACACACACACAAAATTATGAAGACAAAGTAGTAAACCTAGTTTGGATGTATACAATTTACATGAATCATGAGCTCTGAATCTTACCCAAAAAAAGGACAAATAAGAAGCATTGTAATTTGTATTCTGTGCCCGACATAACAAATTACCACAAATTTGGTGGCCTAAACAACAGTTTGTTCTCTCACTGTTTTGGAGGTCAAAAGTCCAAGATCTAGGTGCTGACAGAGCTGCACTCCCTCCAGTTGTGGGGGAGAATCCACTCTTTGCTTCTTCCAGCTTCTGGTGGATGTTGGCACTCTTTGGCTTGTGGCTGCATCTCTCTCTGCTCCACCTTCATGTGGTCTGCTCCCCTGTGTGTGCCTTCTTTTCATCTGTCTGTATCAAATCTCCCTCTGCCTCTCTTTATAAGGACACTCGCTATTGGATTTTGGGTACACTGGCATAATTCAGGATTACCTCTTTTGAAATCCTTACTTGAATCACATTCACAGGCTCACAGTGGATATTTGGGGAGTCATTTTTTGGTCTACCCTATGTGTGCGCTTATACAACCACACCAAGATAAAAAGTGATATGCACATTGGAAGAATCTAATCGGGGCAATACTTGCACACTTATACTCACATTGAATACCCAGTATTGACTCTTTAGGAGGAGACCAGAAGGTTCTTGTCATAATCTTGGCTCATAATTTTGCCAAGCACAAATTGCATCACATGTGATGAGGTGAGTGCACTACATAGAAATACACACTTGGTCACTCAGCAGCCTAGCCCCCATGTCGGTGTAGCTTTGTCGTCTTCTACTCATGCAGATTTTCACTATACTTACGGAAGGAGATAGGGTGGCATACTATGCCATAGAAATGTTTTAGGCCTGTTAAGAATGCCAAAGCTCAATTATTCATCTATGAGATTTCTGATGGACAGTGGTGTAAGGCACATATGAGGGATTGAGAATGCTGGTGATGTTAGGAGACAGACCAGTAACTCCATGGCTGATGCCACTTGTCTTTAAATAATTGATAGCTTTTTCTAAGTTAAATATTTGTAAGATAAACTAATAGCAGGTTAAAGCAGAAAAAATACTAAAGAAGTCTTTGAAACAACTGCTTTTTAGGATACAGATGTTCTGACATCTTTGAAATATGACAATTTGAAAAAGCCTCACATATTGCTGGGCATATTTTTTCTTGCAACTCTTGAAAGGCACTTAAGGAAAACAAACAAAAATGTTTAAAATATTAATAAGCAAGCATAAAATGCTATAGCCATGATGAAAGAAAGTGAATTGTGACATGAGCTGTCTCACTAAAATACTTTTTTGATCTACTTACTTTGGTTGCGGACAGACCTTGTGCCTCTGTGAGGACACTGTGATTACACGTGCATCTGACTCGCGTGTGTGTGCATTACATCTCCATGTTGCAAATCAGGTACAAAGAAACTTAAATTGAAAACTGATTTATCTTACTTATAACAATGGGTTAGACTGGAGCATTACTTTCCCTGGAATATTAGAAAAATAGCATGAGTCTTTTGTTTCTATTATTGTACTTTTCACATGCTACCCAGAAAAACTGGTTGTGCAAATAATGTTCTTTCCCACAAACCTCTGAACTCCTTGAGGGCGAGGACCTTAGGTTACTCTCTCTCTTTTTAATGTCCACCTACTGCCTAGCACTGTGTATTGCATATAGTAGGGACTCACTACATCGTGACTGAAATGTGCCTATATCTCAGGAATAGGGGGCTAAACCCAGTGGATAGGCAAGTTACATAGCCCACAATGATGTCTGGCACTTTGGGGAACTAATTATTATCCTTTAAGGACATACCTTTTTTTTTTTACTCTCTCCTCTTTTGTTTTGTCTATTTTCATCTTTTCCTTTTTCCTGTTTCTTCCCTAGCTTTGTTGCTAAAGACTGAAAGTTTGTGTCCCCCTGCAAAATCCATATGTAGAAACCTAATCCCCAGTGTGATGGTACTAGGAGGTGGGGCCTTTGGAGGTGACCAGGTCATGAAGGTGGAACCCTCATGAATGGGATCAGTGTCCTTGTAAAGGAGACCGCAAAGAGACCCCAGGGAGAAGATGGCCCTCTGTGAACCAAGAAGCAGATTCTCACCAGACACTGAAGCTGCTGGTGCCTTGATCTTGGACTCCCTAAGTCTCCAGATCTGTGAGAAATAAAAGTTGTCTATAAACCACCCAGTCAGTGGTATTTTGTTACAACAGTCCAAAGAGAGTAAAAAAACATGACTTTGACTGCCTGCACACTATAGAATGCACTGAACCCATGGCCATTTCCCAGGCCAGTAGGTGGCATTGAGTGGAACCTAGGAAACTGTGGGCAGTCTTTGCATTCTGTGATTCTATCAAGATCCTCATTGTGCCAACCTGACAACACTGAGGGAGACAGTGCAAAGGAAGTGAGTTTCTGCTATCTGCTCCCTGTTGTTACTCCATTTTGAGTGCATTTTTTTCTCTTTTTTAAAAGATTTTATTTATTTATTTTTAGGCAGAGGGGAAGGGAGGGAGAAAGAGAGGGAGAGAAACATCAACGTGTGGTTGCCTCTCCTATGTTCCCAACTGGGGACCCGGCCTGCAACCCAGGCATGTGCCCTGACTGGGAATCAAACCAGTAACTCTGGTTTGCAGACCAGCACTCAACCCACTGAACCACATCAGCCAGGGCTGAATGCACTTTTCATATTGCTATAAGAAAACCGGAAAGAGGTAACATAAAAATCAGTAAGAAAGACAAAATGTGAGCTTTGACAAATGAGTTACAGGGCTAGAAAAAGAAGAAAAAATTAAGAGGAAAATCAGGAGATTGATAGTAAACACATTTGTTAAATAATTGTTAACTCCAATTCTTTAAGCCAAAATTGCAATTTTTGTTCAAATTCTTGTAGAACATGTTAACAAAGCTTCCTCTAAATGTAGTAACTTTTTTCCCATATATTTTATTAATGAACACTGAACTGTAATCATTTCATTCACACATGAACATGAAGTAACGGGAGAATGCACTTGTGTTATCCCATGTGAGTCTACAGATTCTTTTCACTCTGAATTCTAAGCCCTAGAAATACTATCTCTTGGTTCTGTGGTTAGAGCCAGGACCACCTTCCCAGTCTGGCCAAGACAACATGAGAAGTCCTCCCTCATGTGACTTTGTCAACCTGGATTTGGACTCTCTGAAGCCTTTGTTTCTCTAAGTCCTTGCTATTCAAAGGTCCATGAACCAGCAGCAGTGGCATGACCTGGAAGCCTGTTAGTAATGCAGAATCCTGGGTCCCACTCAGCAAATCCCTACATCAGGTTTGAGAAGCATGTTGTAGTTCATGTGTACCAACTTTGCCTCTCCAACTCTACTTCATTCACTGCAGCAATGGGTTCCACGCCGCTTTGTTCGTCTTTGTAATCCCTCTTCCCTCTTTTGCTTACTCCATGCCCAGAACCTAACACAGGGTTCCATACATAATAGGTGCTTAGTAATTGCTGACAGAGCACTAGTCCCAATTTGGACAACATCCTGCTGTAGTTAGCATTGTTTGGCTGTTTGCCTTCCATTTCAATTTACCACACATTAGCTGCCAAAATATCCCGACGCCATGCACATATGGCATCGGCTCATCCAGGACTTGAAGGTGCAGCACACATTGTTAGCAATAAAGTGAATTTACTGAGTCCTGGGATATCATTGCCAGTGACTTGGTCTTGTCATTTAGTGTTGAGAACAGTGTTTACGGAATATTGATAAATGCACTAGAACAGGAATTGCAGTAGACCAAATCTAGCCTGCTGCCTTTTTTTAATATTAAAGCTTTATTGAAACACAGGCACATCTATTGGTTTATAGATTGTCTATGGCTACTTTTTATCTACAGTGGCAAAGTTGAGTAGTTGTGACAGGCACCATTTGGCCTGTAGAGGCTAAAATATTTCCTACTTACCCATTATAGAAAAAGTTTGCTACTCCCTAGACTACAGCTGTATTTGATGTGTGTGGCAAGTGCAGTCTCCCTGGGTTCACCAGAAGTTGCAACGACCCAGTGATACACAGCTTTCAAAGAGAGCCACAAGATCTCCATCTTCTGGTATTCATGCCCTTGTACTACCCTCTTTCCTTGAATGTGGGCTGGTTGTCCAGCCTCCTGGTCAATTTTGAGAATCATCCAGTATCTTTCCAATAAGATCCTGCTGCTTAAGAACGCCACAATTGTGCCCTAGCTGGTGTGGCTCAGTGGATTGAATGCCAGCCTTCGAGCTGGAAGATTGCAGGTTCAATTCCCTGTCAGGGCACAGGCCTGGGTTGTGGGCAAAGTCCACTTAGAGGCTTGTGAGAAGCAGCTGATCGATCTATCTTGCACACGGATGCTTCTCTCCCTCTCTTCCTCCCTTCCCCCCCATAAAAAGTCTTTTTTTAAAAAAAGCTACAATTGTGTCCTAATGTTGGCTACTGAGAACCTCAGCAGATAGACATATATCCATATTACAGCAATACATGGTAAAGTCTGAAAATATAGGTGCAAAGAGTGTGAAGTTCAAGGCTAATAGGTTTTTACCGCCTACATCTCTATGGACCAGTTTTATATTTTGTAATATTAATAAAATTTTACTTTTAATTATGTATCACAATTGCCAATTGTAAAGTGATTTGGGGTTTTCTTTCATGTCTTCTTAGTGATAACTTTGGCAATGTATAATTATTGTGTGCCCTTGTTCCATGTAGCACATCTCAATCACTTTTCCACGTCTTCAAAACCATTTTTGAAGAGGCCATATAATATTTATTTCAGCTTGTGCTTGTGCAAGAGGTCTGGAGGGAGTGAATCTGCAATGGAGCCCAATCTCGCACTACGTCAAGAGGAAGAAGTCTTTTTCTAATTTGTTCTCCTCATCTTTCGGCAATTCCCCTGCCCAGAGGGGATGCGTTTAAAAACAAAAAAGGAATTAAACAAATGTGCTGTGTGTGCTCCTGCAGTCCCAATTCCACTGAAAGGCATATATGAAACCTTCTTCAACTCCTCGCTTCATGCTGAGCATTTAGTTTGCTTCCATATTTCATCTATCAATACTTCCTGTGGAATATTTTTAGGCCTAAATTTCTTGCACTTGACTTTGTTAGTTGGTTTCACCTTTTTTTGGTGGGAGTGAGTCAAGAGGCATGAACACCTTCTCTTTATAAACATCATCAAATATGTAGCTTTCTGAAATGACCATTATCAATATTCTCTACCACCTTCAGTGTAAAAGGTTTCCATGTCACAGGATCCTTCCCCAAAATGAAACCATTAATTTCTTAAGATTGCTTGTTTGGAGGAAACCAGTCACTCCTATAAAAAGCTTTGACAAAATATCAGATACTGTTATTCTCTTAACCATTTCCAGGATATACAAAGTTCTAAATAGTTTCCAAGTGTGTGGAGAGAAAAAAAAAGTACACCTTCACAAATAAAATCTCAATGAGAATTTCAAGAAAGTGTGAATAAGTCACGGAACCCATTTTTTCTACCTTGGCTGCTTAATATTTAAATAGAGATTGGCTTACATTTGACTCATTACTGTAATGTAAATGAAAATTTTAGAACAAGTTAAATACAATGACATCTTGTAATTTAAAGTGCACTGGCTTGAAAAAGTCATCAAACAATAGTTTAGAATTATTGAATGTTTTTACTAAAGAACAACAAGGCATCTGGTTGTCTGGGTAACTGAGGGAGAAATCAGACTAAATGACTATTAGTCCTGGCCAGACACTGAGGGCCTTCAGTTAAATTACCATTTACCTCCCTTCATCAAAGCGAATAATTCCCAATTCAGCAAGCCATTCCTTGCTTATTTGGCCAGTTACCATCATAGTATCTTTGAGAGCAAACAAAATACTAGAATCTGTTATGTACTTTACACGTGTAAAGTTCAATTTTGCCCTCTAAGGAAAGGATAACATAAACAAAGGGAAGTGGTGAAAACAAATCAGTAATGATAGGACCGGTCAGAGAGCAACACTTGGCAGCTCATGCCAAATTAGTGGGGGAAGCAAAGCACTCTATTGGGAAGTGCAAAGTAGGAAGTCCTTCCTACTTTTGACTCTGCTGACCTCAGTGAATATTTCCTTCTCTTATTTTATTTAAAGATTTTATTTATTTATTTTTAGGGACGGAAGGGAGGGAGAGAGAGAGAGAGAGAGAGAGAGAGAGAGAGAGAGAGAGAGAGAGAGAGAGAGAGAGAGAGAGAGAAATATCAGTGTGCTGTTGCTGGGGGTTATGGCCTGCAACCCAGGAATGTACCCTGGCTGGGAATCGAACCTGGGACACTTTGGTTCCCAGCCCACGCGCAATCCACTGAGCTATGCCAGCCAGGGCTTATTTTCTTCTTTTAAAAATAAGCACAATTCTTTGCTACCTAAGGAGGCCTGTTATGAAAATTAGTCTTATAAAATGTTTTGATGCCTCTAGAAGCCTTTCCTAACTACACACTATAACTTTGTCTTCTGCTTTTTGAAGATATGCCAGACGTTTTTTTTAGTATACCTGTTAACACCTTCGACCACTGTAAGTTCACTTTAAGTCTTCATAAAATTAAGTAATACAATGCTCAGTATTTTAACTGGGAGACTTTGCCTTCAGAAGTGGTTTCCTCTCCTATACAATAAGTTAAGGTATTAAATACTGTGAAGTATGAAGTAGGTTCTTAAAGAGGGAGGAGGCGAAGAGAAATCTGTGCTTGGGAACCCGTGGGCACTCTTCAGACCTCTCATCTCGCGGACCCTTTTTGGGTTCCCGGAACCCGAGCGCCCCGGGGAATGTCGCGGGCGGTGCTCGCGGCGGCCCCAGCGGGGTTCGATTACTTTCGCCTGGGCGAGAAGCAGCACCTCTGCTCTAGCGGGAACCCCATGATGGGGAGGTGGGGCGACGACAACAAAAAGAAGTAAAGTAGGAGGAGATGGGCGCGGGGAGGAGGCGGGCTAGCGGGAGGAGGCAGGGACCTCCGCAGGGACCCTGCTCCTAGAGCCCCAGGTCTCCTTCGCGAGCTGCGAGCTGGCCGGGGAGGAGGCGGTCTCCGCCGTTCGGGCAACTAGCTTCTCCCCACCGCCCGGCCCGTGCACCCCGCCGGCGTCCTCCCCGCCGCTCGCACTTCCCCGCCCCTCGCGCAGCTCGCGCGCTCGTTGCCCGCCCCTTCGCCCAGCGCCGCCCGCGCGCAGCGTCTCGCGCCGGCCAGGCCCGCCCGCCCGCCGAGAAACAGCCGCGAGAGCAGCGGTCGCGGCGGCTGCTACTGCGCCCCCTGTGCCCGACTGCCGCCTCGCTCTTGCTCTCGGCGCCTCGGCCCGCGCCCGCGCTCCGGCCAACGTTCTCTCGGGGCCTCCTGGGGCCCGCCGCCCACTCCCTGTGTCTGAGCCCCCCCAACCGTCGCGCTCTCCTCCGGCGCGCGGCCCGCCGCCTGCTTCCGGGGCGGGCGGACTGGGCGCCTGGTGCCGGCGGCCGCAGCGACAGCGCCCCCGGGAAGCAGAGGAGGAAGGAGAGAAGAGGTGGAGGCGACCGTAGGCTGAGTCGCGGCCGGGATGTCCGGGCAGCCGCCGCAGCCGCCGCCGCAACAGCAACAGCAGCAGCTGCCGCCGCCACCGCCGGCGGCCGTGGCCCCGGTCTCCGGAGTCGTTCTTCCGGCGCCCTCGGTCGTCAGCGCCGGCTCCTCTCCCGCCGGCTCGCCCGGAGGCGGCGCGGGGGGCGGCTTGGGGGCCGCGGCGGCCGCCCTGCTCCTCCACCCGCCGCCGCCACCGCCGCCACCCCCGGCCACTGCCGCCCCGCCACCGCCACCGCCACCCCCGCCGCCTGCCTCGGTCGTCGCCCCCGCCAGCGCGCCCCCCGCGCCCCCGGGTCTCGCAGCGGGCCCCGGCTCGGCCGGAGGCGCCCCAGCCCTGGCGGGCAGCAGCGCCGCGGCCCCCTTCCTGCACGGGGACTCGGCCCTAAACGAGCAGGAGAAGGAGCTGCAGCGGCGTCTCAAGCGCCTCTACCCGGCCGTGGACGAACAGGAGACGCCGCTGCCTCGGTCCTGGAGCCCTAAGGACAAGTTCAGCTACATCGGCCTCTCTCAGAACAACCTGCGGGTGCACTACAAAGGTATTGGGCGTGTGTCCTGCGGTGGGAGTGGGGCCACTGATCCGAAGTGTCCTGTCGCCGCTGCCGACTCCCGACCCGCCCCCGACCCCCTCCCTCTCGGGCTGGCGTCCTCGGAGGGAACTCGCTGCCTGTGTTGCTTCTCCGAGGGTGGGTTGGGGGTCGTGGTGAAAGGTGCGAGGGCAAGGGGCCAGATGCTTGGAAAAGGAAGGTGAGTACTCCTCGGCATAATGGAGCGGGTAATCCTAGGCCAGGAGTAGAACACCTTGAGGGAATCCAGGATGACAGGACGCAACTCGCTTTCTGATTTCCCTTGAAGATAAATCTTAGGGCTTGGATGGAGGAATCCATGGACTCGGAGTTGTGTTACATTGTTCTCCAGGTGGCGGTGGGTCAGGCGTTCTCTTCTTACGGGGCGGGGGGGGGAGGGGGGAGCGGGAAGAGAGGCACGATTCCGAGGTATAATTTCTCATTAATGGAGAGCAGGGATATATAGAGGAAGGAATAATCAGTGGAGGATTTTTGTCCAAATTAGGCCAGAGATTGTCTAGGGGGACAAAAGGATAAGGGGCCCAAGTTTGCCATCAGTGTCTCTTACTAAAGGCAACTGGGAGGGTAAGAGTGGCGAAACCTCGAGAGTCCGCGTTTTCTTCGGGGAGCAGAAATCTACCACTACTGATTGGAAACGTTCTATATTTACATGTTGTCGTTATATGAAGTCTGATTGAAAACAAGGATTTTTAAAAATGTTACTTAGTGTTTTAAATAAAATTGGCTTATGTTTTACACCTGCAGTTAAAAAAAAAAAGCCTTAGGCTTGTGCTTGTCTCCCTCCTCCCTTATCTATGTCTGCTATATTAAAACAAAGCTTTAAGCAGATCAGCTTTATATAAGACAGTAAATTGCCAAGGGAATTTTTGAAATGTAGCCCAAATTAATACCATGCTTCAAGTTTACTTGGGGGTGGGGGGATGAATGAGGAACAATCCGATATATCCGCCTGGAAACAAATTCAGTGTTTTAGGCCCCAAACCTGAACCTGGAGCTTTACATTCAAAGCAGCCTCGTTTTGATTGGCTACAAAGGAGGGTCCTAATCAGATCCTAGTGACATGGGTATAGAGGGTATAAACAATCCTGGGGGTTAAATTCTTAAAGCATACAGGACTGAAATTTGAGAAGAACCTTGACAAATAAGTTACTATTTAATCAGAAATGAGAATGGTGACAAATCTACCAAATGATTTGACTGCAGAGAATCACATACAAAAAAATAGGCCTTGTTGAATATTTTTTATCCATAGATCCAGAGAAAAACTTTCTGTATGTTTCTTAATCTTAATGGCTGAAAATTTAAAATTTGGGTCTTTGGTTTTTCTTAGGGCATTTTGTTAATACTCTGTGAAGGCTATTATTTAATTCTGTTTTAATTTGTGTGAACGGTGTTGTTATGAAGTGATTACTTCTGATCTGGCCACCAGAAAGCCTTTTGTTAGACTTGACAAAACTTTATTTTAAATTCATGGTTGATGGTTAATAATTAGCTTGAGAAAATCAGAGGCGGAAGATATGTAAGATTATTGAACAAAGAGCCCTAGCTTTCCTGAGTTCTGCAATGATTTGTGATTTTAGACATGTTACAAAACAGAGTCTCAGTTTCTTCCTTTGAGTGATGAGGGAGTTGAGCTGGATGGTTGAGAAGGAAATTCCCAGCCCTGAATTTCCATGATATCTAAGATTCATGATTACAGTTTATTTAGCATTGTAACATGGCTTGGTTAGTTTTACTAACTCCCTTTACATAAAATTGATGATTTGGGTCAGAGACAAGTACATGCTTGTGTGAAATTGGTTGGCATTTGGAATATTTATGACACTGCTGTCTCAATTATTTTTCTTATTGGCCTCTGTATTTCTGTTGTGTAATACTAAGATTCACTTTCTGGAAACCTCTCTTTTACAAGCATTAACTATTTACAGAAGAACAGATTTTGTTGTTTGTCATCCTTTTGCTTTTCTGTCCCTTTCTTCCATCTCCTCTTTGTCTCTCTCTCCCTTTGCCCTTGTTTGCAAACACAGTCTCTTTTCGCCCCCTTCTACTGCCTCTTCCTCTTGTCTTGTTATTTTAATGTGTTGGGTGTTTCATTTTTCCTGTTGTTTTTCTGTGTGCCTTCTGAGTGGACCACACCAAAAGTACTGAGCAACTCTGTCCCAGTAATACGGGAAGGGAGCAAAGGGGAAGTGTCATAGGTAGTGGGTAATAAAACTTTGAAGTCCCAAAATACGAAGAGTGAGTTTTATTTAACCTATCATTGTGCTGCATTGTTTTTACCTAAGCATTGAGGCACTTTTAACATTAAAAACTACTGCTCACAAAGAAGAATTGATGATAGTTATTTTTCAGAATGAGGATTTTCCTTAGCTTTGAAATAGCAATATTTTGGTTTATTTTGCTCTGACCACACTCTGCTTTTAAGAGATTATTCTTCTAAGTTGGAATTACTGTTTTTGGAAGCAGTAGTTCTTTAAATGATTTGAAGGGATTAATGATAAACACCAGACAAATGGACATAGTTGTTTGGATTACAGAGGAATAGTGGGTGTGTATTCTATATGTTAAAAATTAAAAAAAAAAAAACTTTTTGTTTAGCGGTCATACACGAACTGTTGAAACACTCAGGCATGTTTCTTTCCTTTTATTTTTACAATTATTGTCAGCTTTGAATAAGTATAAATGTGACAAGTTTAGACTTAGTTATAAAGATAACTTTTTCAACTTAAAGCATTTTCATGAATTTGACAATGGACTTGATTACTATCAATGTTCCAGTTACAGATTTCATTTTTATATTGTAATGTCATTATTTGGATACTTTACAAAGCATTTTGATACCAGTAGATTTGGACAAGATGGTAGAATTCTCATTTTAGATCTAGAAAGTGGGAGCAGCTAGAGGTTAGATTTTGCCAGTCACAGTTAACCCAGGATTGAAAACTTAATTTTCACTATTCTAAATTTAGTACTCTTTCCACTATACTGAATTGCCCATTTCAGTTGTATGAGACTTAATGATCTCAAATAGGTAAAATCCAGTGATTACATTTAGAAGTTTTTGAAGAATAGTTGACATTAAAAGTATTTCCTCTGGAGAAAAGGGTTACCTGGAGCACACTAATGCCATGGAAAAGTCCAGAAACCTTGATTGTGCTAGTTCAGGGCTGCTTAGAAGAAACACAAGATAAGTGTAAGTTGGGAATGGTAAGAAGCAATCAAATAGTGGATGGCACTTTTATTAAAACATTATTAACAGTATCTAACCAAATAGGTTGAACTCCTGGTATGCCTAATTCCCCTCCCCCTCAATATCAACAGTTGTTAGACGCAAGTTTAATTGCTTATCTGATTTCTTGGACTTCTTAAGGTTGAACAGATACCTCAAGATGTATTTGCTTACTTGCCAATACAAATGTCTTGTAAGAATTATGGGAGTGATGTAAAAAATTGCTCCTCACAATCAAGGAATTTAAAAACCAAACTGAGCTTTTCCCAGGGATCTCTGCCAAAATTTTGGGAAATTTAGCTTTAAAAATATCAGGTAATAATTGAAAGGATCAAGTGAATCTAATAATCATACTTGCAGAAAAATAATAGATAATAGTAATGATAATTTATTGAGCAGTTGCTGTAGGACAGATATTCTGCCAGACAATTTGTATATATGCCTTGCTGTCTGTTTTCTTATTCTTTGTTCACCAACCTTTTAGTGAGAGTTTATGTTGTACAGGGTTCTGGACACTCAAATGTGCATGAGATACTGTCTTTGAATTAAAAGAGCTCAAAGGTCATGAGTATAGTACAGGAAGTGTTATAAAAAGTAGTGTGGAAGATAGGAGAAGCTCTGCCCCAGGTTGACATTGGAAGGGATGAAGTTGGAGAGTCAGGGACAGCTTTCAGAGGGGGTAAGGCTAGTGGTAAGTCTTAAAAGATGAGTAGTCTATAGGGGAAGAGGAGAGGGGCTGGGCATTATGAGTAAAAACATAGAGAGGTATTGTGTATCTTTGGATATACAGGCAGTTTGGGGTTATTGGAATTTAAGTGTGTGACAAGGAACAGCTAGAAAAAGATCATGAGAGGCCTTATGTAATATTTTATTGAGCTTAAATCTTATTCTGTAGCATTTCAAGTAGAAAGTGATTCTTTCATATTTTCATTTTTCTCATACTACACAACTAATTGGAAGATAAATTCAAAGGGTACAATACTGGAAATAGCAAACTCATTTAGAAGGCTGTTGCAGCAGACCATGGAAGAAATAAGGATCTGAATTTGATCAGTGGTAGGGGTGAAGAAGAACGTAGTTGTAATATTTTAAAGTAACATTGACAGGATATGATGGAATGATGGAGAGAGAAATCAAAGCTGGTGCTTAGGTTTCTTCTCTTGTTGGTTCTTGCAATGAACTATGAATCTAATGATTGTTACAAGTAGTACAATATATTTGAAGATAAGTAAAAATGGGAATCTTAGCCATGTGATCTGACTTCATGGAAACCAGAAGCCAAAAAAGCAAGCCTTCTGAAGTTAAGGTGGCTCCAAATAATCACAACAGCTGGAGTTCATGGCTTTTCACTTTAATTCTGCTGCTAAAGTGACTCAGCTGCAGTCATTACTTCTGGTTTTCTTACTTCTCTTTTCCTGCTTGACTGGCTTTTTCTTTCCTTCCTATTTCAGATTCCTGAGAGACTTATCAAATTGGCTTTGCTAATTTTTATTATTCTTAGTTGGGCATAACTTTTCATTATATGCTATGGCATGAATTGGTGGCTTTCATGTCAGGTGCTAGCCTTAGTTGAATCAGCTGTAAGGGGGTATGTGAGGGTAGTTACCACAAATAAAAAATCTTCCTGGCACAAGGATGGTCTGAGCTTCACTTCCTTCAGTAGGGAAAGTGTGTGAGGCAGTTTCTTTTAGGAAGGTTGGCATGGACCATAATTGACCTGAGCTTGGGAGCGATCTAGGTCATGACTAGTTTCGGCATCACCTCTTAGTGGTAGTAGGAACTCTGGGAGTGCATAAGAGAGTGTGTGAAGTGAGAAGGGCAGCGGGCCAAAGATGGAACCCTGAGCAGCACTACCATTAAAAGACTGGATGGATCCCAAGAAGGAATGTTAAGAGGAACCTGGACAGAGGAGAGTGTGGTGTCACAGAAGCTGAGCAGAGGCGTATCAGAAATGAGGAAGTATCTTTAGTGTCAAGTGCAACAGATAGGTGTAGTGAGATAGGCACCGAAAATTTTCCACTGAATTTGGAAATTAGATCATTGTGACCTTAGGGAGAACAGTTAGAATGGAGTGATGGGGGCAAAAATCAGAATAAACAGAAGGGACTAAGCAAAGAAGATAGTGAATATAGCTTATTCTTGAGAAATGTAGATGAGGAAAGAGATTAGGCAGTGCCTGTAGGAGGATGGAGGCCAAGGCAGGTTTTTAATTATTTTTTTAATGGCTGCCTGGTAACAGAGTTACATTGTACCTGGAAATCAGCTTCTAATGTCAGCATGTAAGATGAAAATACACATAATCCAAAATTATTTCTAAAATTCCCTTTAGAAAGTACTGTGTTACAGACTATTGTATCATTTCTGAGTGAGTCTTCTTTTAGTTTGGCTGCATGGGTAAAACTGAAGTGACATAAGTTAGATGAGAGTATGATGTCAGTCCAAGATTTGGAGTCCCAATAAATGTATACAAAATTTAACATTTAAAAAAAATTTTACTTATTTATTTTTAGGGGGGAGAGAGAGAGAGAGAGAGAGAGAATGAGAATGAGAATGAATATATATCAGTGTGCAGTTGTTGGGGGTCAGGGTACATACCTGCAACCCAGGTATGTACCCTGACTGGGAATCGAACCTGCACCATTTTGGTTTGCAGTCCGTGCTCAATCCACTGAGCTACGCCAGCCAGGTCTAAAATTTAACATTTTAACAAGTAAAATAAATATTAACTATATCTGTTTTTAAAGGTTATTTAAAAAGTTGTTTATGCTCAGCACCAATCCCAGTGCATTATTGACAGAGATTTATAGCATAAGAGCATATACAGGGTGGGGCAAAAGCAGGTTTACAGTTGTTTATGTGGAAAATAATGTCATAATTACTAAGTAATAATACAAAAACAAACTGTTTTGCGTACTTACAACTGTAAACCTTTTGTCTCACCCTGTATTCTTTGAAAAGTGTATACATTTTTCGATACTGTGCCCTTATAGACTGAGGAGAAAGAAAGTGAAAAGGGAGAGGAGGAAAATATAACTTGGGAGGTTGACACTGAAGGCTTAGAGGGTAGAAAGTGGTTCAGGAGCACAGGATGGTTAGTCTTAAAGAGAAGAGTGTATACTACTCACTCTGGTAATAGTGGAAGAGGTGTAGAATGTAATGGACAGAGAGCGGTTTGTAATAGGAGAGTGGAGAATAGAACATGACCATATGTAATGCTGGAGTCCCATTTAAATTCTGTTTTATGATAAAGTAGGCAAGGTAGTTTGCTTACAGAGTTAGAGTACAGGACTTAAAACTTAAACTGGATGATGCAGATGTGGATTAGGCACTGAGGGGAATGGAAAACAAACTAAAGATTTTTTAGTGTATTGTTGATAGCAGTGGGAGAGCCCAGCTGACTTCATAGCAGTGGCTCTTTGCAAGATTGTTCAATGTTCAGCAAAGGCCAACTGCCTATTGCAGGAGTAGGGAAGGTAGGTTATAGTATTGATCTGTAGGCTGTGGTTTTGCTGGTTGGGTGTGATGGAAGGATAGGCATCTAAGAGATCCTTGATTTCTCTCAGATCAAGGATCTCTCAGATGCCTATCTAGGAGATAAACTGGGGAGTCTTTAAGTAATATCATGTAGGCCCATACTAGAGGAGGAAAAAGGAAGATAAACCAAGAAAGGGTCCAGGGATTTTGAAGAGTAGGTATAAAAGTGAAGTCTTTAGAAAGGGGAGATGATAAGATGGTGCATCCTAGAGGAAGGTGTAGGCATTTCTATATGATGCCAAAAATGTGTTCTGGGGGGAGGGGAGCCCTCATGTTTTCCACAAATTGCACTCTAAAAGTAGCAGGGCTTATGGGAAAAATAGGGCTGAGTCAAACGACTTAAAACCTGTGGACTTTTGTAACCAGACTACTACAAAAATAACAGTCCTGCTAAAATATAAACCCAGTTAAATTTCCACTGGCACTTGTGCCCACTATCATAGGCTGCTGATCTTTCACATCCTTAAGCCCCAGGGTTTAGGCATCCTTCTTAGAGATGTGAGTGCTTGACAGTTCTTAATTAAAAATAAAAATCTGATTCACAATTTACCCCTTTTCACTTTTTTTAAGCAAAGGAAATATATACTTTTAGCTATTAGAAAGAATGGCTAAAATCCAAAGAAAACCTGACGATGCCAATTGCTGGTGAGGATGTGGAGCAACGGGAGCTCTGACATTGCTGGGGGACTGCAAGATGGTTTGGCTGTTTCTAGAAAAGTTATACTAGTTTTACCATAGGATCCAGCAGTCGAGCTCCTCACTGTTGACCCAGTGATTTGAAAACTTAATGCCCACACAAACACCTGCACATGAATGTTCGTAGCAAGTTTTCGCATAATCACTAAAAACATGCAGCCAAAATGTCTTTCCATAGGTGAATGGGTAAACTGTGATATACCACCTATCCAATAGGATATTATTCAAAGATAAAAAGAAATGAGCTATTTATGCACATAAAGGCACAACAGATCTTTTTTGAATTATATTTTATTGATTATGATATTACAGTTGTCTAAATTTTTCCCCTTTGGACTGCCCTCCATTGTTCATGTCCATGGGTCAGGCCTGTAAGTTCTTTGGCCACTCTGTTTCCTATACTGTACTTTACATCCCCATGGCTATTCTATAACTACCTATTTGTACTTCTTAATCCTCTCACCTCTTCACCCATTTCCCCAAAACACCCTCCCATCTTGCAACAGTGATTCTGTCTGTTCTTCTTGCTCGTTTTTTTAGATTCAGTTGAAGGGAGTGAGAATGGGTGGGATTAGCAAAAGCACAGGGCAGGTTTTAGGTTATTGAAAGTATTCTGAGTGATACTGTAATTGTGGCTACATGACACTGTATTTATTTATCAAACCCATAGAATTTTACAGCATTAAGAGTGAACCTTAATGTATGCAAATTTAAAAATCATTTAGAAGGGAGGGGGAAATCCCAGGGTAGAATGCAGAATGTGACAACATAATCTTTTACAAATGTATGAAACAGTTTCAGAGAAAGGGCAAGGCAAGGTGCTGACCTAAGTAACTTTGGAAATCAGTGGAGTCTGTAAAACCAAAGGTAAAAGAAACTACATAAACACTGAACTCCTGTTGATAAACTCATACATATTCTGTGGGGATACGAGTTAACAATTCTGATACTGCTATATACTTACAATGGAATTAAGCAATTAAGGTAATGGATGGCAGATGATGGAAGCTAGGTTTCTTACCATTGGAGTGGAATTGTACAGATAAGCAAAGGGAAAGATTAGAGTGATCCATGTGATAATGGATTAGAGTTGGAGATACCACTAGGAACTCATGTTTAGTTTAATATCGACAGAAATAATGACATAAGGAAATACAGGTATGTGTATATATAGTGGTTTGGTATACAAACATATATTTCCTTGCCCTTGTCAATGAGGAGGCCTGAAAGTAGTAGTATCTCCATAACAACTAGCACACTACCTAGAGATTGGGTTCTAATGCCATTTGTCAGGGCTGCTTGGAGAAATCGCTCATTCTAGGACTGGGGCAGAAAATAATGGTAGCATCTTGTAGTGCCAGAAAGAAACAAACAAAAACAAAAAAACATAATTGGAAATATGTTGGAATGGTAGAGGCACCAACTGAAAAATAAGTCCAAATAGCTTTTTTTGTAAAAGACACATTTTTCATTTCACCAATAACTATCGATTTGGGTATCTTGAGTATGTCAGGTATCTCTCACTATTGGCTTCTAGTGGGTAGAGGCCAGGGGTGCTGCTAAACATCTTACAATGCATAAGACAGCTCCATAGCAAAGAATTATTTGGCCAAAATGTCAGTAGTACCAAGAAACTTTGCAGACTATTTTTTGACGTATCCAATCAGTCACAGCACCTTCTCCATTCACTGCACAAATCTTTTTTTACATTTTAGTTGCATTTTTACCTTTCTTAAAATAATAAAGCATGATACACCAGAAATGTTGCTTATTTTCTTCCATCTTCAATATTAAAATGGCTGCACAAAAAATCACCAGTTTTGGTAAGTTGTTTGTTTTTTTTTAATGCACACCGACATGACAGCAGCTGTCACAATACAATCCAACAAAATTGTTTTGCATGAAGTTAAAGACAGCTAAGCATTAGTAGAGTCATCGTACAGAAAAAACAACAGACTTTTGAGCCAACCCAATAATACTAAATTATAACCCAAAGTATAAAATAAATATGCATGAGATATATGAACCCATGCAGATATAATCAAAGAGGAAATATGTTAGCACTTTTTGATCTGTACTGCACTTGAATTTTCCCAGATGGCTTTATATGTAGGAATCCCAGTCTTCATTGACTTAGGACCTTTGTATATTGCTAAACTTTTCTCTTTAATTCATTAATGTACTGGGGAAAACTGTGTTACAAACTAGATGACTTCTTTATTATGTTGACATCATTCCTATATTTACCAAGTGCATACCAGCTCATTTGTATTCAAGAAATATGTTTTGTAGCAGAACAGATTTTATGAGAATTTAATATTTTTGAGGTGGAATAGTTTCAGGAGATCAGAGTGTGGCTCCAGGAAGGAATGACTGAAGTTAGGGTGGATGTTAGTAGAAATTAAAATGCAAAAATGTGTGAGAATTAAAATTAAAAAAAAAACAGTAAAATAATCACAAATGAGTGTTAAGTGTGTTAATGCTGTGTGGGAGAGATGTGTGTCACTATGATGGCATATAAAAAAGGTTAGGCCAAGTCAGAGGTTAGAGAAAGGATAATTGAGGAAGTAAGGCTTGAGCTGAGATCTAAATGATGAGTGGGACCTAACTAGGCTGACAAGGAAGGGGCAGAGCTTTCCGGAGCTTTGCCCCAAGGAATTGCATGGAGCAAAGACAGGCCTGGTGAATGTGGTTGGAGCTGAAAGAAGGGAGGTAGAAAATGCAGGGGGAGGGTGAGATCAAACAAGATTTTCAGGAAGTTTATCTTTTTCCTAGGCTGAATGGGAGGATTTTTTAGAAGGAATGTTAGTTGTTCTGAGGGGTAATGGCACAAGCAAGGCTGTTTATATTTCCAGAAAGGCACTTGGCAGCATGTTGGAGAACGGAGGGGGATGGAGTGGCTCTTTCAGACTCTTTCCTTTTTCAGCGAAATGCAGTCAACAGATTGTTTGAGTAGAATGAGCTAACCTTGCTAGCCTATGAGTTTTGAGGCAGTAAATGTATTTTCTTCTTGAACCATGTAGAAAACACTCAGTATTGAAGATTTTGTGTTTTTAAAAGTTTACACTTTGGTAGTATGAGGTTGTAGTTTGGTTATCACAGAATTTAAGGTAATAAAATTCCTGCTGATGAACATTATTAGAAATAGGCCCTTCCGTCTCATAATACTAGTCTCACCTAAGAAGTATATGAAAACTTTTACATCTGAACTTTTTCCTGTCTTTAAATATAAATTTAATTTAAAAATGAAACATTCTTTTAACATTTACAGAATTTTTCTACAATGGCTTAGTAAGAGCATAATGAATATAAAGGAATTTTGAAGATTTATGACTGTAGTTTTCTGTTATTTTTACATAATAGAAAAATGTAGAGGATTTTAATTCATACATGGATTTAACACGAGTCTACTAATTTGGATAGTTATATAGCCTAAGTAGGAATTTTACCATTTAAAAAAACGAGGTTAAATAATACCTATTTCACAGATGTTGAATGAGGAAAATCTGTACAAAAGCACCTAATTCTTTGAGAAATTGTGTAATCTAAATATTTTCTTTCTCTTTTCCCAAAGAAGGAGCAAGGATAGGAGATGGGAATACATGTGAAGCGATCCCAGAATGCTCATTGTAACTAAATCCTTCCTGTGGGTACAGAGCTGCACTGGATCAGGCTTCTTGCATTTAAATCCCAGCACAAATACTGGTTTGGAATTCTTACACATTAGTATGACCTTGAGCTGCTTTATTTTTGCTTAATTTCCTCAATTGTGAAATAAATGATAACTACTTCGTAAGTTGTTTTGAATAAGTTAATAAATGTAATGCTCTTAGAACAGTGCCTTTTACATAGTATTAAATGTATGTTAACTATTACCATTTATTGCTGTTATTTAAGTACATCTTGAGATTACCTTATTCCTAAAAGTTTGGTCACTTTCCTAACAAAAAAAACAAAAACCAAATACAAAAGCTAGTTGATTTAGGACTCCAGGATTAATTAGATTTTTCTTTGGATTTATTTTTAGCTGTCTAAAAATTTTAAATACATTTAATTTACATGACCTTTTCCCAGGCTAATCAATTATTTTAACATTTTTACTGAAAAATATTTTGCTAAAACCATAACTTATTAAATATCTATTTTCAAAAAGTTATTGGTGTCATCCTGCAGATTTGTGCTATTATTTTTTTCCTGCTTAGTTCAGTGTAAATCTATTTCCTAAATGTGTTAAAGCAGTGTTATGGGTGTTTGTATGTTGCTGCTTCCATTTTTATCTTCTTAGCCAAGTTTATCACCGCCCAGTGGTCACTTCTGTTCATAACACATACATAAGAGATCTATGGACACAAGTTTTCCTGGTAATAGGAGTGATTGAGTTCAGCAATTTCTTTTGGACCAAGTAAATGTAGGCTAGTTTGCATTACAAGTGTAAACTCAACTGTTTAATGATAGGGTATGCATTGATAATTTGGTAAAGTGTATGGTAAGGAAAGATATGATCTTATTGCTTTGTGATGGTTATTGTGTGGCTAAGATATAATTTGTGACTTAAGGTTTTTTTGTTTTAAACAATCAGTAAATTTGAGGAGGGGAATTCTCCCTATGAATGTATTGTTACTGTATGACCGAAAGGTTAATGACATAAGATTGTATTGGGTACAGCGTATTAACTAGAACACCTGAATAGTGATTTAAACTATTGTTTCTCATCCAGACCTTTGGGGATTGTGGAAACTTGTCTCACTCACTCTCTTTGAGTACTTTTTAACCAGCTATTCTTCTTTGATTTTATAGGTATATTTTCTCTTGCTTACTTACTCTTGTTCACATGCTAGCTTTCAAGGTAATTTGTGTCTTGAACGAGGGACAGGGGAAGGGACTGTGAGTGAAGGAAACCCTTTGGGGTTAAAATGAGGACTAGCTAATTTGAGAAGTTTAAAAGCCACTAGCTAAAGGATTTTCCAAAGATGTCAGCAATGGTGTGGTGTTATATTTCTTTCTTTAACAAAGAGAGAAAATACAACTAGAGGTTAGCTATTTCTCAGGCTGTAATTGACCAAGGAAATTTTTATAAATATGTCTTTGTATAGAATTAAAAGAAGAAAATTGTAAATTCTTAAAGTCATAAAGTTCTTTTGCCAACTCATTCTAATTGTATAAAATTTCACTTAAAAATATACTATGTGACATAGATGCTTCTCAGTTAAAAAAAGCCATTTGGCAAAATAGTGTTGTTTAAAAATTATTTTAAAAAATACTTATTTATTTTTAGAGAGAAGGGTAGGGAGGAAGAAAGAGGGAAAGAAATGTCAGTGTGTGGCTGCCTCTCACATGCCCGCAGTCCAGGCATGTACCCTGATAAGAGTCGGAGTCAAACTTCCGACTCTTTGGTTCGCAGGCTGGCGCTCAATCCGATGAGCCACACATATCAGGGCTGTTTAGAAATTGTATAAATGATATGCAAATTTATATTAATAAAATTAAGATTATATTACGTTCTTCAAATTCAGCCTTTTTTCTCTTAAAAATAACAGTCTTCCCTAAAATACTTTAATTTTCATAAAGGACTGCTAGGTTCAGTATATTTAGATTCTGAAATTTTATTAAAATTAATAATGTGTGAAGAGTTCCGTGGCTAACTTGGGCTATTTTGCATATTGGATTAATTGTGATCATCATTGAGTGTTTAATGATTTGTGCTGATGGGACCAGAAATGTATACATTATTCTATAAATTACATTTGTTCCTGAATTGTTTAGATTCTCATTTGAATATCTCATTTGATTTTTTTCCTTTCTGTTTTGTATGCAGGTCATGGCAAAACCCCAAAAGATGCAGCATCAGTTCGTGCCACACATCCAATACCAGCAGCCTGTGGGATTTATTATTTTGAAGTAAAAATTGTCAGTAAGGGAAGAGATGGGTAAGTGTGAATTGTGGTGGAAAAGTTTTTGCTATTCTTGAGTAATCATTTTTGTTTTAATTCATAATGTCTATGATGTAATAATAGGAATCTTGGAAATTTTTCTAATTGGAAGTGGAATCTGAATATTTCAGTATAGCAGGTTAGATCTGATTTTGGTTAGATTGTAGTTGAAACTAACACTTGAATTGGTGAAATTAACCAAATTTTTCTAGTAGTTTGTCATTAAAATGGACAAATTGGAGTTGAAATTAAATAATAAAGAGATAGGGACTCATTTTTCACACCTTTTCTTACACTGTATTTTTCTGAATTCTGGCGAAAAGTTAAATCTTAAAGCTTTTACCAAAGCCAAAAAATTCTTGGCATTTTATAGGAGTTGGGGCTTAGGAATTCAGGCTTACATCAGGGAAATGTATATTTGTATCCTCTTATTTGGAGGCAATTCTGAGGGATTAGGATGTGGTTTAGAAACTTCCAATTAGAACTCCGTGTAGATCCTGGAACCAGGTTTTATATCACTGCTTTACAGCTTGGAATTGGTGTGTGTGTGTGTGTGTGCGTGTGCGCGCGCAGGCATGTGCCTGTATGCTTGCGTACATCAGAATTATGTATGTGATTATGAAAAATACAGTAGTTGGGCCTCACGCTGAACATTCCTAAATCAGTATTTTTTTTAGAAAGAGAGTTTGGGCAAGATAAGCATTGTAGGAAAGCTCCTTGGGGAATATTGGTACATATCTCTGGTTAAGAACAAAATAACCATTGTATTTTTCTATGGTATTTTCTGATAACTTCAGTGTGGTATCAGAGATCCTTTAAAGCATCGACAGAGGCATTTGTTCAGCAACCAAGATAAATTTCTTAGGCTCTGTGTTGCAGTAAGTTGATCCATATTTGAAGTGAATCGTTTAATCCCTCCTACTGTTTCTTCTGTGTTTAATTTACAAAATAAGTGTATTCAGTAATTTATTCTTCTTTATTTGCTGAGTAATCTCACATGTCAACAATAGAAAGTGAAAACTTGGAATTCAATGATAACTTTATTTAACTGCCTCAGTTTTCCCAGGGTGATCAAGCCAAAGATAAAATCAGAGAAGTCAAGGATAAAGTGGTTGGAGACCCAGATTGAAATAGGCAGATGATTGTAATCATTTCTAACTCTACTGCTGCATACTCAGTAAGCCATTTCTTTTTATACTCCAATATATCTTCAACCCCATAATGCTGGTGTTGTGCAGGATGGTTCCCAGGGTTCTTTTTTACTTTTCATTCCACATATTCTACCTTTGTATGATCTTGACCTTATATTTTCATGACTGCAAATACTTTGATGAATCAATCTCAAATCTAAACTGCTTCTCAGGCTATTCCCCTGGCCTCCAGACCAATATGTCTAACCACATGTTTGCTTTTGAATATCCCACTGGCATTAGTAGTAGTTTGTCTAAAATCTGTTTCTCAGTACTAGCTTGGTTACTTGTTTCAGTAGTGCTAGAAACTTGAGAAATTTCCTGCTTTTGCTTTATCCTTCCCTACAGCTTCTGCCTTGGTCAGGGCTTGGTAATTTTCCCCTAATTTACTAAGGTGGTTGGTTCATTGGTCTCCCAGTTGCTCCCTGATTTCTTCTTAGTCCCTTTTATAACTGTTGTTGGTGGTCTTTTAGATACAGAACTGAATTGTGACTGTACCCTTCTTGAGATCATTTAGTACACCTGCTGCTTTGAGAATAAAATCTAAAACTTTGTTACTGAGCAAGGGCTCACTCCCTGACACAGATAGAAGCCAAAAGTATGGCACCAGATTTTGAGAGAAGAAAAAAGCTTTATTGAGTAGTCAACTGGCCAGGAGACAGGAGGCAGAGCTCAAATCTGTTTCCCTCATCCAGGGTTAGGGATGACATTTAAGAGGTTAAAGGGAACAGACTGTTATGCCTAAGGGCTGGCAGGGCAGGTTTCTGTAGGAGGGCTTTAGAACTTGGTTGTTTATGGTAAGGTAAGGTAGGGGCTTCAGCACCAGATCTTCTGGACAACAGAGACTTCATTTCTGAAAGGTTCAGTTATGCCCTGGTCTTTTGGTGGGATATGGGGTGGGAGGGGATGGACTTTATTTCCAGGTGTAGTAGGAAGTCAAAATTCTCCCCGTAGCATGCTTCCCCTGCATGACTTGAGGTTTTTTTCTTTTGTCTCTGAAAACTCAGTATCTTGGTGGGAAACCTGATAGGGCCAGTTTGAGCTAGTTCTATGATTACAGCTTCTTAGCAGGGTCCTTCATTGAAGATTTGTTTTCTAACTCCTTTCTAATTTTTCAGTCTTATCTCTTTGTTGACAGGATCCCTCATTCTTTTTTACCCCATTATAAAAATTAGGTATATTTTACATACAGTAACATCATTTTTAGCATGTGGGTCTCAGTTTTGGCAGATGTGTACATTCATGTAACTACCACCACAGTCAGTATGTAGAACAGTTTCATCACACAAATTCCTTCCCAAATTCCTCCATACCACTTTGTAGACAGTTGTTCCCCATCTCCAGCCCCTGGCAACCACTGAGTGGTCTTCTGTTTATATGGTTTTGCCGTTACTGCAATAGTTTATAAATGGAATCATGTAGTTCTTGGTTTATCTTTCTATTACTTCCTTTTGAAAATATAAGTATATAATACCACAGAAAACTCTGAACATATAGATAACTGGTGATTTTCTAGATAAGGGAAGTGCTTAACTGAAGATGGAAGAAACTTGAAACATTTTTGACACTTTTGAATTTTTTTTAATAATGTGATTTATTTTCATTGCTGTATTCGGGGTTAGTATGTTTTAACATTTAGAAAGTTACTTTTGTACTAACACCTTGCAGTCCCCTCTTAAATTACTCTCTGTCGTGAGCAGTAATGGAATTAGCTAGTAACCTCTTCACCTTCCCTTCCCTCCCTCTTCCCTGGTATCTATGTTTTTGGTATTGAAAACTTACTATTTAAATGCAAAAATTCACATTTGGAGGGTGGCATGTATAGTTCTGTGAGTTTTGACAAATGAAATATAATCATTTAGTAACCACCATAGTTAGGATATGGAATAGTTCCTTACCTCTCAAAAGTCTCTCTTGTTGCCCCTTAATAATCAAATCCTCCTTCTACCCCTAACTCGTGGCAACTACTTACTTGTTTTCTTTTCCTGTAATTTTTCCTTTTCAAACTAGAATGTCATATAAATATAACCTTTTGAGTATGTTTTTTTCACTTGGTGTGACACATTTGAGATTCATTTTAGGTAGTCCAGTGTATCGATAGTTCATTCCTTTTTTGGTAACTCGCCCGTCTCCATTTTCTTATTGTATGTCTATACAGAACTCTGTTACCTCATCATTTGGTGTTAGTTCTAAATTCAGTATGTTCAACAATCACCACCAGATCTTACTGCAAAGCTTCTCGTAGGGTATTTTGATTGTCTGAAGCTCTTTCTTTACTGGAGAGCTCATGGGGACAATATTATTTAAGTCCCTTCTGGTTTATAACATACTTGTTTTTGAACATTATATCCATTATATTTGAAGGTTTCTTTGGGTATAAAACCCATGGCTTACATTTTCTTGTGAGCTCTGCGGACTTGGACATGCATTGTTATTGTCAAATTCTTGTGCCTTTTTTACCCCTTACATGAAACTTGGTGTTCTGCTTACATGCTGTGAAAAGATTTTTCTTTTCTTTTTTTAAGTACCAGTACTTGATTATGTCTTGTTAACATTTATATATGGCATTAAATAATAGCCCTCTTTTATTTCAGAAAAGTTTTCAGTATTTGCCCTGTATCATTATATAGGTTTCTGGGGGGTGGGGGAGCTCCAATTATGAGTGTGTGTTGGACCTTCTTTGCCTAACTTCTGTTTCATTTGTTCACAAATCCTTTTTTTTTCCTTGTTTATTAAAAATTCCCTCCACTTTGTTCCATATTTTTTTTGTGGGATCTGTATACTCTTGCATTTAGTTTGTCTTTATTTCTGATGTAATTTTTTCATTTTTCTTTAATTCTTATGTGATGCAAATACAAACACTATTTTCCCACTTAAGTTAAAAAATGGGGGCTTCTTATGAAAAAATCTTAAAGATCCAGTGTAAATTTTAAGTTATAGCACTTGTGAAGAAAAATGTTATTGCTGAAAAATAGTAAAATATACCCCAGTCTCCATAGTTTTATGGGTACATGTCACTTGGTATATGAATGCAAAGTTTATAAAATTGAAATTTGAAGCAGTTGCTTACTAACTGATTTGCATGATTTAGAATTGCTGCTTTTTATTGTTCATAATTTTATAAGGACATGCTGAAAAATAGGAAGAATTTTAAATGTAGATTGCAATGTAAAGAACTTTATTAAACAAAAATTTTACTTTATTGAAGTCATAAATAATTTAGTGCCTGTGAGGTGAAAAGTAGGGTTTGTTTTATATATATAATGTGATAAATTCTTCTCCTTACCCTCTATTTATACTATAATGGGGCTATTTAAAAAGTCAGGAAACCAAGTTACATTTATTTGTTGCAGTAATTAACTGCAGATGAGATTAGTTAACAAAGAGTTTTTAGAGGAACTCAAACTAATAGTATGCTTTTGTTGAACTTAGAGTTATATTGTATTAAGTATTAAAAGGCAAGATGGATGAATAGGTTCTTGAAGTCCATTTTAGTATATATAACCAGGCCTTAATTTAAGGTACTATGTATTTATATAGCTCTTTGAGAAGTAATGGCAGAATTATGCAACTGACTGTTGTATATTGTTGTGGACTTTTAAATGCAAGTAGAACCTATTAGTTTTTTGCTTTCAGTGATCCTTCTGCTGTGGGAGAAATGGGGGCAGGGTAGTGCAGTATATAGAGAAATAAGTAGCTGCTTTCCTGTCAGCATAGAATTAGAATTGAAACAAAATTTGTATCACAGAAAAGAAATCAAAATGATCTGTATTTGAATGATAACACTGAGAAAAAGAATTTTCATTTTGGTACTTCAGTTATAAATTATTTACCTCAATTCTGTTGGTTCAGATAATCATCTAGTGATTATTGCTTATTCTGTAATATTTTGGGTAAGCATGTTCTTGCACTTTGTACATTAATAGTGGCTGTTATATGAATGTATGTGTAGGATGTGGTATGGTAAAGTTGTGGCCATAGGAAGAAATAAGAACGAGGCTTGGAAGGAAGTTTATTATACTCACAGGCCCCAGAGAGGTGTCTTGCATGCCACTCGGTCACAGGGGAAGGGCCAGATTTTGGACAGGTGGCAGAAGACAGGAGTGAGAGTAAGAGTGTTTATTGGAGTTTCAAGGGAAAGACAAAGCAGAGCTGGCTTAGTTGTTTAGGATTGGCATGTTTGAATAATTCCAGTGGTGTTTGGGCTTTGGAGTGGTCTCTGGTAGTCTGGTACCTGGTCCTGGAATGATTTAGGGCAAGTGAAATACTTGCTTGTGTGCATCTGTGTGTAAGGTAGATAAGGAGACTGCTGGGGCTGTTCACTTGGAATTGGTTGGTTTGTACGTATATGAAAGAGATGTTCCCAGACAAGACCTTTGGTGTCTCTAAGAAAGGGCTAGTCCTGTGATAAGCAGTCTCTCCCTGGCCAGAAAGCTTTTAAAGATGTCTAAACATCATATAAGATACAGGGGTGGGGGTGGAGGGTGGGGAAGGCCAATACAGTGATCAAGTAAAGTTTATCTGCTTGCTTTGTCATAATTTCTGATGTGTTTGTGATCTTTCAGAACCTTGACTCTCTAGACAATTACTTTCTTTTTGTTTGCTTTTTATAAGTTCTTAGACCTTTTTGGTTAGTGATTGCTTTTTTCTTTTAACCCTGAAATATGCATGTTTTAAAAACTTGATTGAAATGTTTTCACAGGAGCATTCATAACTTTTGATGACATGTTTTTAGGTTAATTTTATGAACCAGTTGAATATATATCAGCAGTCTCCTTTTAATGTTTGAAAGTAGTTATATGTTCCTTCTTCCACATAAAGAAAGTGTATGTTCATATCTTCTTTAAATGTTTATGGGTAGCTTGTGAGTAACAGGTAACTGTCCTGGTTCTAGTTATTTTCCCCATAAGCATTTTTTAAAGATTTTTTGTTTGTTTGTTTGTTTTTAGAGGGGGGAAGAGAGGGAGAAAGAGAGGGAGAGAAACATCAATGTGTGGTTGCCTCTCCCACACCCCTCACTGGGGACCTGGCCTGCAACCCAGGCATGTGCCCTGACTGGGAATCGAACTGTCAACCCTTTGGTTTGCAGGCCACACTCAAAGATTCACAGACCCTTTGGTTTGTGAGCCACACCACCAGCCAGGGCCCCATAAGCATTTTTGCCACAAGTGTTTTTGATGCACAACTAATTGGCCATAAGACAATTTCGCCATAAAAGAACAAAAAATAAGAGGGGTGTTTAAAAAGACGGAATGAAATTTGAAAATATCAAAATTTAAGGACTTTATAACAAAAAATGAAAATACATAGTCTTGGAAGTCTTTTGTTCATAGTATATATATGTATGTATATATTTTTTTGCTTATTGATTTGTCTTGTTCGGCATCACACTTTTTCTTTTTTTGCCTAAATGTCTTCATTGAGAGGTGTCAGTTTCCAACCAAAGAATTGATAATTAATGCTCTCTAACAACCTGTGAATTAGGAGCTACCTCTTTTATATTTGCCATAGCTTGGTAAACTTTTGGTGTTGATAGGTGGGAAGAATAACTGCTCACTGAAGGATTTGCAAACTGGTGTGTTATTTTGTAGTATAGGATGCAGTTCAGCTTCACATGTAGCTTTGCAGCTACATGGCTTTATGCTTGGTTGTTATCCACTATTTTAAGACAACTAGGTCTACTCTTGTCACTGTATAGACCATTATGAAACTAAGATTTATATAATATAAAAGTGGAAATACTGTGAGAACTTTGTCAGTGGAGAAATTAAACCAAGCTGACAACCTACTTAAATACATTGTCCAACAAATGCAAACCAAGTTGTCAAGCAGTTATTTTATCTTGTATGGCAAGATTAGTTGTGCGGCAAAGGTGCTCATGGAGAAAATACTGTACTCAAAGTGTCTTGACAAGGGGCTGGGGGAAGAGAGAGAAAGACACACACAGGCACACATCCACATACATGCCAGTGGTCTTTTAGAGCTCTTCATGTGTCATGTCATTGTATTCATGATGCCATTCTGCAGAAATAAAAGATTTTATTTCAGAAGGTATTAGGTGACTTTAAGTCTTGTAAGACAAGGTCCCACTTGTACCTTGAGTATCATGAAGAAACTATTCAGAATTTTAATATTTAAAATTAAACATCAAGCAAGGAATTTGATAGATGACCTTTATGCCCATTAGATGAATGCCTACTGAGGAGGCAACATTTAGTATAATTTGAAATTTTCTTTACTTCTGAAATTTATAAAAGTGTGTGTTAAGAAATCACAGTCGTAAAACTGCTTTTGAATTTCAGATAAGGTACTGGTTGAATGCATTATCTAGTAAATTAAAAACTAACTCCAATCCTATAGGACAAAAATGTCTAGCTCACCAGTCTTTTTGAAATTGCTAAATGAATTATTTTATATCTATCCTCCATATTTACCCTTTTGGAAAACATTGTTAGTTTACCTTTCCAACAAATGTACAAGATGTTTTACAGCATGCATTCCCCCTCATTATTAAATATCTTTACGTTTTATTAAATAACTATTTTTTAGTGGCATTTATAATTACCATGTAGGTTTGTTTTGTTTTTAAGGCTTCTTAGATTCCAGCAGGGCCTGGCTGAAGTGGTATGGCTCCTCAGTTGCAGGGCCATGTCTGCCTGTAGCCATCCAGTTTGCACAGTGGACAAGGCCTGCATGGGGCCTTCATACGTAATTTAAATGTACACATATACAGTGATTTACTGCCCTGCATATAGATTAGCCCTGGTTTTTATATCACAAATAGCATTGCATTAAATATTCTTGTAGATATTTTTGCATATATCCATGATTCTTTTCTTGGGATATATTAAGAGAAAAATGGTTTGCCATCTTAAGAAGGATTTCTTTTATTTCTAGTGAGGTCACATTTTTCATGTTTATTTTCATGCGTGGCTTTTTTATTGGAGTATAATCTTTTTAAACATTTTTTTTAAAATAACATACAGGAAAATTCGCCCTTTTTGTTTGTACAGTTCTGTGAGTTTTGACTAATGCATAGAGTCCTGCAATCACCATTCTTCTTACCTTCCTAACAGATTTTTTTTCCAAAATTGACATATAAAAGGAACTATGTAGTATGTAAAGTACATAACCTTTTGAGACCGACTTCTTTCATTTCACATAGTATATTTGAGATTAATACATGTTGATGCTTGTACCAGTGGTTCATTGCTTTTTATTACTGAGTAGTAGTCCATTGTAAGGATGCATAACAGTTTATTCATTCCTTTATCAGCTGAAAACTGGGTTTCCAGCTTATGCCGATTGTGAGTTTATATTTACAGGAGAATTAAATACTGCAGAGAGTTCCCGTGTACCCCTTTGTCCTCCAGTTTCCCTTATTAATATCCTGTGTTAGTGTGGTACATTTTTAAAATTGTGGAACCAATATTGAGACATTATTATTAACTCAAGTTCATAGGCTGCATGAAGGTTTGCTCTTTGTTGAACAGTTCTGTGGGTTCTGACATATGCATAATGTCAGGTATCTACTATTATAGTATCATACTGAATGGTTTCACTGTCCTAAAACTCTGGTTCACCTATTCGTACTTCCTCTTCCCACTACCCTCCATCCTCAGATTCCTGGTGACCACTGATCTTTTTACTGCTGCCATAATTTTACATTTTCAAGATGTGATAACTGGAATTACATAGTACATAACCTTTTCAGACTGTCTTCTTTCACTTAGCAATATACATTTAAAATTTCTCTATGTCTTTTTATGACTTCATAGATCCTTTTTATCAGTGAATAATATTTCATTATATGGATGTACCACTGTTTATCCTATTGAGAAACATCTTAGTTATTTCTAGTTTTTGACAGTTATGAGCGAGGCTCTCATAAACATTCATGTGCAGGTTTTTGTGTGGACATAAGCCTTCAGCTCCTTTGAGTAAATGCCTGTAAGTATGATTATTAGGTCATATGATAAGACTAAATTTAACTTTGTAAAAAACTGCCAAATGTCTTCAAAGTGGCTATACCATTTTGCATTTCTACCAGCAATTAATGAGAGTTTCTGTTGCTCCGCATCCTCACTTAGCAGTTGGTGTCTTGGGGTACTTTTGTTTGTTTGTTTTTAACGGTTATAATAGGTGTGTAGTGGTATTTCATCATTGTTTTAATTTGCCAGTTCCCTAAAGGCATATGATATTAAGCATCTTTTTATATGCTTATTTGCCATTTTATAGATCTTTGGCAAAGTATCTGTTCAGATGTTTTGCCCACTTTTTAATTGGGTTGTTTTCTTATTGAGTTAAAACAACTTAGTATATTTGAATTCAAATCCTTCATCAGATAGGTGTTTTGCAAAGGTTTCCTCCTAATATGTGACTTGTTTCATTCTCTTAACACTCTTTTTTTTTTTTTTTAACTCCTCACTGAAGGACAGTTTTTTCATTGCCTGTAGAGAGAGGAGAGAGAGAGAGACATCTATGCAAGAGAGAAGCATTGATTGGTTGTCTCCCATACACACCATACTGGGGAATTGAACCTGCAACCTTTTGGTTCTGGGATGATACTCCAACCAACTGAATCACATTGGTCAGGGCTCTTATCACTATCCTTTGAAGAATTTTAAATTTTAATTAAGTTCAGCTTTCCATTTTTCTTTCACAGATCTTGCCTTCCATTTTGTGTCTAAAAAATCACAGCAGAACCCAAGGTCACTAAATTTTTTTCTCCACTACTTTTTAGGCATTTTATAGTTTTGGGTTTTATTTTTAGGTCTGTGGTTCATTTTGAGTTAATTTTTTGTGAAAGATATAAGGTCTGTGTCTATATTCACATTTTCAAGTGGGTATCTATTTGTTCATTACCATTTGTTGAAAAGTCTCCTTTCTCCATTGAGTCGCCTTTGCTTCTTTGTCAAAATTCAGTTAACTGTATTTTTGTGGGTGTATTTTTGGGCTTTCCGTTCTGTTCCATTGATCTATTTGTTTATTCTTTTGCTAATATTGTGTGGTCTTTGAATACTGTAGCTTTATAGTGTGTCTTGAAGTTAGGATAGTGTCAGTTTTTCAGCTTTGTTCTCCTCTAGTATTGTGTCTGCTGTTTTGGATCTTTTGCTTTTTTCATGTAACCTTTGGAATCAGCATGTTGATATCTATAAAATAACTTGCTTGGCACACCATTTAAAAAATTTCAGATTGATTGTTCACTGCTAATATATAGTGATTGACTTTTGCTTATTAACCTTGCATCTTATAACCTTCCTTTAATCCCTTATTAATTCCAAGAATGCTTTGTCAATTCTTTGGGATTTTCTACAAAGATATTCTTGTGAGCTGCTACAAAGACAGTTTTATTTCTTCCTTTGCAATCTGTAACCCTTTTATTTCTTTATCTCATCTCTTTGGGTTACAGGACTTGCATTATGGTATTGAATAGGAGTGGTGAGAGGAGACATCTTTCCTTTTTTCCCAGCCTTAGTGGGAATGCATCTAGTGTCTCACTACTAAGTATGATGTTAACTGTAGGTATTTTGTAGATGTTCTTTGTTCAGATGAGAAAGATCCCCTCTATTCCTAGTTTACTCAGAGTTTTATTCATGAATAAGTGTATGAGATTTTTTTCAAGTGCTTTCCCTGCATCTGTTGTTATGAGCATAGGATTTTTCTTTTTTAGCATGTTGATGAAATAAGTTATATTAATTGATTTTCAAATGTTGAACCAGCTCTGCATACTGGGATAAATCCCACTTGGTTATAGTGTTTGCTTCCTTTTATACATTGTTGGATTTGATATGCTGATACTTTGTTGTGGATATTTTATGTCTATTTTTATGAGAGATATTGGTCCATAGTTTTTTGTTTGTTTTTATAATAGCTCTTTAAGACTTTCTAGCTATGATTTAATTGATTTTTGGTTTAATTCTGTTGTGGTCTGAGAGCATGCTTTGTATGATCAGTTTTTAAAATATGTTAAGATTTGTCTTAAGATCCTGAATATGGTCTGTCTTGGTGAATGTTTTTGTAAGCTTGAAAGTAATGTGTATTCTGCTGCTATTGGATGAAGTATTCTGCAAATGTCAGTGAAATCCAGTTGATTGACAGCACTGTTGAGTTGACTGTATCCTTACTAGTTTTCTGCCTGCTTTGTCTAGGAGGCACTGATGCAGGCTTGTTGGTTTCTCTAGTTACGATAGTGGCTGTAACTATTCTTCCTTGAAATTCTATCAGTTTTTGTCTCACATCTTTTTTTTTAAGTATATGTAATTGATTATGTTACTACAGTTGTCCTACTTTTTCCCCCATGGCACCACTCTGCCCACTACCTGCCCTTGCCTCCTGCTATCCCCCCCTTAGTTCATGTCCATAGGTCATGCATATAAGTTCTTTGGCTTCTCCATTTCGTATACTATCCTTAACATCCCCCTGTCTATTTTGGACCTAACAATTATGCTTTTTAATTCCTGCACCTTTTCCCCTCTTCTCTCCCTTCCCCCTCTCAGCTGATAACCCTCCATGTGATCTCCATTTCTATGATTCTGTTCCTGTTCTGATTGTTTGCTTAGGGGTTTTTTGTTTGTTTGTTTGTTTGTTGTTTGTTTCTATTCAGTTGATAGTTGTGAATTTGTGGCATTTTTAATATTCATAGTTTTGATCTTCTTTTTCTTATATAGTTCCCTTTAACATTTCCTGTAATAAAGACTGGGTGGTCCTTTAGCTTTACCTTGTCTGGGAAGCACTTCATCTACCCTTCCATTCTAAATGATAGCTTTTCTGGATACAGTAATCTAGATAGAAGGTCCCTGTTTTTATTTCTTTGAATACTTCTTGCCAGTCCCTTCTTGCCTCAAAAGAAAGCAAAGTTTCTTTTGAGAAATCAGCTCATAGTCTTATGGAAACTCCTTTGTAGGTAACTTTCTGCTATTCTCTTGCTACTTTTAAGATTCTCTCTTTTATGTTTAACCTTTGGCACTTTGATTCTGATGTGTCTTGGTGTGGTCCTCTTTGGGTCCAACTTCTTTGGGACTCAGAGCTTCCTGGACTTGTATGTCTATTTCCTTTGCCAAATTAAGAAAGTTTATTTCATAATTTTTTTTCAAATAAGTTGTCCATTTCTTACTCTTCCTCCTCTCCTTCCTGCACCCCTATGATTTGGATGTTGGCACATTTGGAGATGTCCCAGAGTCTTCTTATACTCTCATTGTTTTTTTTTGAATTCTTGTGTCTTCTTCTGTTTTGGTTGAATGTTTATTTCTTCCTTATGATCCAAATCATTGATTTGAATCCTGGCTTCTTCCCCTTCACTGTTGGTTCCCTGTAGATTTTCTTTATTTCACTTAGTGTGACCTTCATTTCTTCCTTTATGTTGTTGCCATACTCAATGAGTTCTTTGAGTATCTTGATCACCAGTGTTTTGAACTTTACATCTAATAGGTTGGCTGTCTCTTTTTCATTTAGTTCTTTTTCTGGAGTTTAGTTCTGTTCTTTCATTTGGGCCATATTTCTTTGTCTCCTAAATTTGTCAGTCTCCCTGTGTTTGTTTCTGTGTGTTAGGTAGAGCTGCTTTGATTTCCTGTAAAAAGCACCTGTAAATTGTGTGGGGTGGAGCCTTTGGTAATCACCAGGGTGGGGCAACCCATTTAAGTGCTTGTGGCTCTCTGTTGGGGGAGGACTCTTGAGACAGGACTGTGCCACTGCCTGACTTCTGGGGATTTGCCTGGCACTTGCCCCATTTCTAGCCACTTCATCCACTCCCTATATGTGGCTGGCACCTTTTCAGCTGTTGCCCTGGTGTTGAATCTCAGAGTGGGTGGGTTTGTGTACATTTTAAGACCGTGTGGGCTCATTAAGCAGAGTTTCCTGAAAATCCGGCAATCCCTCCAACCCATAACCTCCCAGCACTTAGCGGTCCTTCCGCCTCTCCAACCCCCACTGATTTTTATAGCCAGAAGTTATGTGGATCTGTCTTCCTGGCACTGGAACCCTGGGCTGTGCTGTCTGGCCTGGGGCTGGGATGGCTTCCTCCCAAGGTATCTCGGTTTTTATCTACCATATGTGAATATAGGACTGGCTGTGCCCATTCCCCTCCATGGCCTTGCCTCTCCCCCTTCTTCCCCAATCTCCTAATCTCTGTCCCTCCTACCTATCTGGATGAATGTAGCTTCTTTTAATTCCAGGTTGTTGGATTTCCATACAGTTCAATTTTCTGATAGTTCTGGGTGTTTGTTTTGAGATTTAGTTGTAATTCTTTTTGTGGTTGTAGGAGGACTCAAAGCATGTTTCCCTATACCTCCATCTCCATCTTGACTAGAAGTTTTTGTCTCACATCTTTTACACTTCATTATTAGGCACATAAACATTAAGAATTATTATATCATCTTCAAGAATTGACCTTGTCTCATTAAGTAAAACTCTTTATCCCTTATAATTTTACTTGTTCAGAAGTCTGCTTTGTTAGAAATTAGTGTAGTTAGTCCAACCTTCCTTTGATTAACATAATGTTTCGATTAACATAGTATTAGCATGGTGTGCCTTTCTACATCCCTTTACTTTTATTTATTTATTTTTAATTTAGCTAAGTTTCAACAAAGCATTTTTATTTTTAAATTTTTTGTTGTATTTTTCCCATTACCATTTAGTGCATTTATACCCCCCCCCAGTTGCCACACTGTTGTCCATGTCCATGAGTACTTTTGCCTTTTTGCTCAGTTCCTCCAACCCCTAACCTCCCTCCACTTAGCTGTCTTCCTTCTCTCTATCTATGAGTCTGTCTCTGTTTTGCTTGTTAGTTCAGTTTGTTCATTAGATTCCACTTACGAGTGAAACCATATGGTATTTGTTTTTCTCTTACTGGTTTATTTCACTTAATATAATGTTCTCCAGGTTCATCCATACTGTTGCAAAGGGTAAAACTTTCTTCTTTTTTATGGCTGAGTAGTATTCCATTGTGTAAATATCCCCTAGTTGTTTTATTCACTGAACCACTGATGGACATTTAGGCTGCTTCCATATCTTGGAGATTGTAAGTAACTCTGCAGTGAACGTAGGGGTACTTATGTTCTTTCTAATTAGGTTTTGGGTTCCTTCATATATATTCCCAGAAGTGGAATTGCTGGGCCACAAGGCAGATCCATTTTTTATTTTTTGAGGTATGTCCATACTGCTTTCCACTGTGGCTGTACCAGTCTGCATTCTCACCAACAGTGCAAAAAGGTTCCCTTATCTCCACATTCTGGCCAGCTTTTGTTGTTTTTTTGGTTTATTGGTGATGGCCATTCTGACATGTGTGAGATGATATCTCATTGTGATTTTAATTTTCATTTCTTTGATGATTAGTGATGTTTAGCTTTTTTTCATATATCTATTGGCCATCTGTATGTCCTCTTTGGAGAAGTGTCTGTTAAGGTCCTTTGCCCATTTTTTAATTGGGTGGGTTGTTTTGTAAGTTGTTTATAAATTTTGGATTATTAACCCCTTATCAGATATATTGGTGAATATGTTCTCCCATTCTGTGGGTTGTATTTTTATTTCGTTGATGTTTCCTTTGCTGTGCAAAAAGTTTTTTGTTTGATGTAGTCCCATTTATTTTTCCTTTAGTTATTCCTGCCAGGGAAGATATACTAATAAAATATTGGTATGAGCAGTGTCTGACCTTTTGCTACCTGTGTTATTCTTCTAGGTATTTTATGGTTTCTGGTGTAACATTTAAGTCTTTAATCCATTTTGAATTTATTCTTGTGTGTGGTGTAAGAAGGGATTTAAGAAGTAAGAAGTAAGAAGTTTCATTTTTCTGCATGTATTTGCACAATTTTCCCAACACCATTGAATAAACTATATCTAGCCAATTGTATGTGTTTGCTTCCTCTGTTGAATATTAATTGACTGTCAAGATCTGGGTTTATTTCTGGGCTCTCTGTTCTGTTCCAGTGATCTGTGTATTGCCAGTACCATGCTGGTTTGATTACTAGGGCCTTGAAGTATAGTTTGATATGAGGTAGCATGATTTCTTCAATTTGGTCTTCTTTCTTGGGACCACTGTTGCAATGCAGGGCCTTCTGTGATTCCATGTAAATTTTTGAAATGTTTATTTTAGTTCTGTTAAATACTTCATTGGAATCTTGATAGGAATTGCATTGAATCTATAGATTACTTTGGTTAGTATGGACATTGTAATGATGTTAATTCTTCTTATCCATGAACATGATATGTGTTTCCACTGATTTGTATCTTTTTCATTTTCTTCCTTCATTATCTGATAATTTTCCAAGTACCAATCTTTTACAACCTTGGTTAGGTTTATTCCTTTGTATTGTATTCTTTTTGAAGCAATTGTGAATAGGATTGTTTTCTTAATTTCAATTTCTGTTAGTTCATTATTGGCATAAAAATATAACTAATTTCTGGATATTAATTTTGTATCCTGCTACTTTGCTGAATTCATTTATCAACTGTAGTAGTCCCTTGGTGAAGTCTTTGGTGTTCTCTATATAGAGTATCATGTCATCTGCGAATAAAGACAATTTTTTTTCTTTCCAATTTGGATGTCTTTTATTTCATCTTGTCTGATTGCTGTGGCTAAGACTTCCAGTACTATGTTGAGTAAGAGGTGTAAAAGCAGACATTCTTGTCTTGCTCCCCTGATCTTCAGGGGAACATTTGTAGTTATTGCCCATTGAATATGATGCTGGCAGTAGATTTGTATTTATGGCCTTTATTGTGTTCAGTTACCTTTCCCCTGTTCCCACTTTACTGAGAGTTTTTATCGTAAATGGGTGCTGGATTTTTATCAAATGCTTTTTCTGCATCTGTTGATATGATCATTTGGTTTTTATCCTTCATTCTTTCCCTGTACTTTTAATCTTTCTGTGTCTTTATATTTAAAGTTGGTTTTTTATCAACAACATGGGTCATGTTTTTTATTCAATCTGTCAGTTTCTTGGTGTGTGTAGACCTTTCTTGTTGAAAGTGCCAGTTGTTATAGTTGGTTTGATATAAACCCTATTTGTAACTATTTTCTATTCATTGCATCTGTTCTTTGCTACTTTATTTTAAATCTTGTTTTCTTTTTTTAAAGTTCATTAATTTTTAATTTTTAACAATTATTTTTAAAACATTTTGCTTTGGTTTTAATTGAACATGTTATAATTGCATGTTCTCTTCTATCTTAAGATATCAATTATATTTATTTTTAAATTTCATTGGTCCTTGCCCTGGAGTTTGCAGTAGACAATTCCAACTAATACAACTCTATTTTCTAATAACATGTTACCACTTCCCAGGTAATGCAGGTGCTTTAGAACAGATTATAATCAATTCCTCCCTCCTACATTTTATAATATTGCTCTCAATCTTTTCACTTATTCATAAACTATTAACGTAATGTCACAATTCATTGTTACTGTTATTTTTTGAACAATTATCTGAGATCAATTTAGAATAAGAAAAGTAAAAGACTTTATTTTTCTTTCTGAACTTCTTCCTTTCTTTATGTAGATTTCAATTTCTCACATACATCTTTTATTTCTTGCTGAAGAACTTTTAATACTTCTTGCAAGGCAGCAGATTGGCAACAAATTTCCTCAGTTTTTGTTTAGCTGATAAAGCATTTATTTGTCCCTAACTTTTGAAAAAAAGTTTCATCGTATATCAAATTCTAGATTTATAGGGGTTTTGTTTGTTTTCTTTTTTCAGTACTCAGATAATTCACTATACTCTTTGCTTGTATGGTTTTTGAAGAGAAGTCTGATATAATTTTTATCCTTCTTTCATATAGGTATTTTTTCAAAATTTTGTTTTGTTTTGGTTTGTTTTAGCTCCTTTAGCTTATTTCATTTTTTTCTGTTCGGCTTTTGCAATATGAATACAATAAACCTAGGTTTTGTTATTTTTCTTTTTAACCTCTTTTGTGTTCTCAGTTTTTTTGGGATTTTGATTTGGTGTCTGTCATTAATTTTGGAAGAATTTTCAGCATTGTTACTTAAAATATTTCAGTCCTTCTAACATTCCCAAAATGTGCATGTTACACCTTTTATAATTGTATCACAAGTTTTGTTGTGTATTCTATCCCCCCTCATTTCAGTTTGTGACATTTCCATTGACAAATCTTCACACTCACTGGTAGTTTCCTTAGTTGTGTTTTAGTTTAATGGTGAGCCCATTGAAAGCATTCTTGATTTGTGTTAGTGTTTTTGGTTTCTAGCATTTTGCTTTGGTTCTTTCTTATAGCCAATAACATATAAGTCACAGTTATATTAAATTCTTATTTTTTATTTTTTGTCTTTTGTTTTAACATTTCATTTATTATTTTTAGAGAGAAGGGAAGGGAAGGAAAAAGGGAGGGAGAGAAACACTAATGTGTGGTTGCCTCTCGTGTGCCTCCTACTAAGGACCTGGCCGGCAACCCAGGCACGTGCCCAGACTGGGAATCGAACCAGCAACTCTCCGGATCGCAGGCCCATGCTCAATTCACTGAGCCACACCGCCAGGGCTTAAATTCTTATTTTGATAGTTTCAGAATCTCTGCATATCTGAGTTTGGTTGTGATGCTTGCTTTGTCTTTTTAGAATGTAATTTGTCTTGCTTTCTATCATGCAGTATTATTTTTTGTTGAAAACTGTGTATGATTTGTTGTATAATAGGAGCTCAGGTAAATAGATCATTACAGTGAGGTTTTATAATTATCTGGCTAGAATTTATGCTGTGTTTAATGTTTGCTAGGTGTTTGTATTGTTTGTAAGTGTCAGAGGCTTTATTTTCCTCCCATTTCTTTGTTTCTCCTTGTTGTCTCCTGGCTGTTTGGATTCCCTAGAAACTCCTTAATTAGAGACTGTATCTTGTAGCTCTCTCACTTGTCATCTGTTATTATACTGGAGCCTTGTTGATGTGGTGATAAGGTACTGAGGAATGGAAGTGTGTTTTATAATCCTATGATTAAATCTCAGTTGTTGCATTGGATCAGCATCCCTGGGCTGTGATCTTCAGAAGAGTTTTAATCTTTTTCTCCCTCCCCTTTCTTTAGTCAGGAATGCTGGCTGGGACTGGAGTTGTCTGATTGTCCTTATTAATCTAGGCCAAATAAGGCTCTGATAAAGTACTTTCCTTTGGAGGCAGGTCTTTGTCAAGGTGAACAGATTGCTCTGGGCATATCTACTTTTCCTCTCCTGGAGCCCAAAACTGGAAGAAAATTGTTCCAGATGATAAATAAGCTGGCAGAACTCTTGAAGGTAACACTCATGAATATGTGGAGGCTTCTTTAAAATGGGAAGGCTTTTAAAGCTCAAGCTTGTTTACAGCCTCCAGCAATTTATTAGTTACTTTTAAAGTATGCCCAGCAGTTGCTGTCTTCAGAGGCTCCAGCTCCGGATATTTTGATTCCCTGTCTTTTCTGTCCCTTCAGTTTTCCTGGAGGCATTTTGCCTTGGGAACTCAAGTTTTCTGATGACTCTAAGAGTTGTTGATTTTTAATTTGTTCACCATTTTCCTTGTTGTGAGGATAAAAGTGACAAAATTCAAGCTCTTTACATGTTGGAACTGAATCCAGAAGTCCTGTTGTTATGTTTTATTTAAAAGACAATGATTTTTATTGAGTCTCATTGAGACATAGTTCACATAACCATAAAAATTGACCCTTAAATACATACATTTTGGTTAGTTTTTAGTGTTTCACAGAATTGCACAATCCTTACCAACTGTTTAATTTTAGAACATTTTCATTACCTGAAAAAGAAACTGTACCCATTAGCAGGCACTTCCAGCCCTAGGCAATCACTTACCTATTTTGTTTCTATACATTTGCCTGTACTGGACATTTCATGTAATTGGAATCATATAACATGTAACCTTTTGATTTTTACTTATCTTTGCATGTTTTCAAGGTTCATTCATGCTGGGGCATTTATCAGTAACTCCCTGTTGTTGCTGAATAGTACCCCATTATTTAAGGCTATATCACATTTTGTTTACTCATTCATCAGTAGGTAGAAATACTTTTTTTTGGCTATTATGAATAATGTTGCTACAAACATTTTGTAAAAGTTTTGTGTGGGTGTATTTTCATTTCTTCTGGATAGATACCTAGGACTTGAGTTGCTGGGTCCTAGGGAATCTCATTTCAAGTTATGAGATTTTTCTTAGCAGCTGTTCTGGACGATTATTCAGATAATAACTTAAAACAGTATAATTTGGATTAATACCAACTTAATTCCATTTTCTTCTATTTTTCTATTATTGCATAAAATCATATCTTTGTACAGTTTAAGCAGAGAGTTTTACTTATTGGTTTATATCTTTTAAATTAGAAGAAGAAAAGAGTTACAAACAAATTTATACTTTTTTTGTGTTTTACCTATGTAGTTACCTTTACTGATGTTCTTTATTTCTTTGTGTGGATCTGAGTTACTGTGCAGTGTCATTTCTTTTCCACTGGACTCTTTCTTATAGCACAGTCCTGCTAGAGACAAAGTCTCTGTTTTTGTTTTCTTGGGAACTCCATTTTTGAGTTATACGTTTGCTGAATATGGATTTCTTCATTTATAGGTTTTTTTTGTTTTTGTGTTTTAAATTTTAGCACTTAGAATTTGTCATGCCACTGCTTTCTGGCTTCCATGGTTTCTGATGAAGTTGTCTGCTTATCTAATAGGGTTACATAGCATTAACAATATAAAGCAATAATAATAACCTTATTTCTATCTGTAATAGGAATTAAACCGACCTCCTCCTGTTCTGTTATTTGATATTTGTCACAATTATTATTAACTTAACAATGCTAATAAGTGTATAATTAGAAATCATCTATATTGATACATTGTTCTGAAATATATTCATGTCCATTTCCCTTTCTAAACATGTGGCACCACAATCATAAATTTCTTGTATGTATACTTAAATCTTGTCACTCCCTCTCTGTTGTTGAATTTGAGCTTGTTTCTATATGTCATGCAACACTTCAAACTTCTACCAGCTATCTTGGTTCACTGTGATATGAACCACACCTAAGCACATCTGGTGTTAAAATATTGCTGTTGTTGAATAACTCTCCTTCCACCAATTAGTAATAATTTACAGGCTGCACTCTTTATGTCACCCACTTTTCCAGGTAAATGTGAGGTCTTTTTCAGTGTAAAGTGCATCCCTAGAATAAATCCCACTTGATCGTGGTGTATGATCTTTTTGGTGTATTGCTGTATTTGATTTGCTAATATTTGTTGAGGGTTTTAGCATCTATGTTCAGGGATATTGACTTATAATTTTCTTTTTTATAGTGTCTTTATCTGGTTTTGGAGTTAGGATAATGCTGGCCTTGTAAAATGAGCTTGGGAGTTTTCCTTTCCCTTGAAATTTTTGGAATAGTTTGTGAAAGAGAGGTATTAGTTTTTCTCAGAATGTTTGGTAAAATTCCCCTGTGAAGCTATATCCAGTCCAGGGCTTTTGTTTGGTCGGAGTTTTTTGATTACTGCTTCAGTTTCAGTAGGCATATCTGTCTATTCAGATTCTCTGGTTTTTCCTGATTTAGTTTTGGAAGATTGTATGTTTTTAGGAATTTATCCAGTTTGTTCAGGTTGTCCAATTGTTCATAATATTTTCTCATAATCCTTTGTATTTCATTGGTGTCAGTGTCCTCTTTCATTTCTGATTTTACTTATTTGGGTCCTTTCTTCTTTTTTCTTGGTAAGTTAAAATTTTGTTACTCTTATTTATCTTTTTAAAGACCCAGCTCTTGGTTTCATTGATCTTTTATATATATATTTTATATTCTATTTAATTTATTTCTTCTCTGATCTTTATTATTCACTTTTCTTTACTCACTTTATTTGTTGTTCACTTTCTAGTTCCTTTAAGTATAAAGTTAGTTTATTTGAGATTTTTCTTATTTCTTGAGATAGGTCTGGACTGCTATGAATTTCTCTCAGGACTGCTTTCACTGTGTCCCAGTTTCAGTTGTCATGTTCTCATTTTCATGTTTCAAGATATATTTTGATTTCTTCCTCAATTTTATTGTTAATTCATCCATGGTTTAGACTATTTTCAAATTGATTTTAGAGGAAGACACATCAATGTGAGAGAGAAAACATCAGATTGTTCCACTTATCATTATGTAATGTCCTTCCTTATCTCTTACTATAGCCACCCCCCCTTTTTTTTTTGTTTAGAGAGAGCGCAAGGGAGGAGGAAGGAGAGGGAGAGAAACATGACTGTGAGAGAGGAACATCGAAGGGTTGCCTCTCATACACCTCTCATACACACCCCAATCGGGAACCGAACCCGCAACCTAGGTATGTGCCCTGAGCAGGAATTGAACCAGCAACCGTTCACTTTTCAGGATGACACCCAAATAACCAAGCCATGTTGGCCAGGGCTCTTACCAGAGCCTTTGTTTGAAAGTCTGCCCTTTTTTTTTTTTTAATTTCCATTTGCATGAAATATCTTTTAATGTCCTTTTACTTTTAGTCTGTGTGTATCTTTTGTTCTGAGATGGGTCTCTTGGAGACAGCATGTGGAAGAGGGGTCCCAAAAAACCGCTGGAATTATCTTATGGAGGGTGGGCCCCTTGTAGTACAGGCTTCCCCTGCTAGATGAGTGTTCTAGGAAGCCATCTGTGTCAGTGTGCCAGCTGGTGTTGTGAGAGGCTGTTTTCGGCTTCAGTGAGTTTTCTTTTTAAGACTCTTTCAACATGTTTGCCCATTTCATGATGGGCAATTTATGAGCGCACCTGCCCACACCTTGCTGAGTGTTGACCAGTTTTTACAGCACGACCCCTGTGCCCCATTCTCCCTATCCACCCAATCTCACTCTTGGCGAGATTTTTTAGTTCCCCCAGATGAAAAAAGTCCTCAAAGGGAAACGTTTTGCAGATTTGGAAGAGGTGAAACAAAAACAGCAGAAGCACTAAAAGGTATCAAAATTGATGAGTTCAAAAACTGTTTTGAGCAGTGGGGAAAAAAAGTCTCAGTAGATGTATTGCATCAAATGGAGAGTACAGTGAAGGATTCTGAAGTTTAAACATGTGAGAATAAATACTTTTTTATAAATTCTTATTTGTTTGGTGTCCCCCTTCATATTATATGGGTCTTGTTTTCTTATCCATGCGGTTACCCTGTCTTTTGATTGGAGCATTTAAGCCATTCACATTTAAAGTGGTTATTGATAGATACATATTTATTGCCATTTTATTCTTCCAACTGTATTCCTTCACTTTTTCTTCCTGAAGTAAACCCTTTAACATTTCTTGTAATACTGATTTGGTGGTAATGAATATCTTTAGCTTTTTCTTGTCTGGGAAACTCTTTATTTCTTCAATTTTAAATGATAACCTTTCTCAATAAAGTAGTCTTGGTTGTAGGTCCTTGCCTTCCATCACTGCTAATGCCCTCTGGCGTGAAATGTTTCTGTTGAGAAATCAGCTGATAATCTTATGAGAGCTTCCTTGTAGGTAACTAACTGCTTTTCTCTTCTTTTAAGATTCTCTTCTTGTCTTTAAGCTTCGCCATCTTAATTATATGTGTTTGTGTGGGCCTCTTTGGGTTCATGTTGTTTGGGATTCTCTGTGCTTCCTGGACTTGTGTGTCTTTTTCCTTCACCAGGTTAGGGGGAAATTTTTGGTCATTATTTCTTCAAATAGGTTCTTGATTTTTTGCGCACGCTCTCTTTCTTCCGCATCTGATAATTATATGATGCAGATATTGTTACACTTCATGTTGTCCCAGATGTCCCTTAAATTACCCTCATTTTTTAAAATTCCTTTTTCTTTTTGCTGTTTTGATTGTGTGTTTTCTAGTACCTTCTCTTCCAAGTTGCTGATTTGATCTTCTGCTCCATCTAACCTACTGTTTATTCCTTCAGGTGGATTATTCATTTTAGGTATTGTATTCTTCATTTCTGACTGGTTCTTTTTTGATTTCTCTGTCTTTTTTTCATGCTGTTGAGCATCCTTACAACCATTACTTTAAACTCTGTATCTGATAAATTGCTTGCCCTCATTTCATTTAGCTCTTTTTCTGGAGATTTCTCCTTTTCTTTCATTTGGGGCATGTTTCTTTTTCTCTTAATTTTGGCTGCCTCTTTGTTTTTGTCTCTGTGTGTGAGGTAGATCTGCTATGACTCTCAGCCTTGCTAGGGTGGAATGTAGTAGATTTCCTGTGGGATCCAGTGGTATAATCACCTTGCACACCTGAGCTGGGTGATGTCCCTTGTGTGGTTCTGTAAGGACTGTTGTAATTTAGCTTTGAGTGTCATTGGTCTGTTTGTGTGTGGGCTGACCTGTGGTGTGGATCATTTCTGACTAAAGTATATAAGCTATTGTGCAGTTGCTGACTACACAAAGCAGAATTCACTACAGCAAGGTCTGTTGCCTGCCTAGGTCACCCTTTGGATATGCTACTTGTAAAGCTAATTGGATCCTTCTCTGATGTTATCTGAAGCTTACCACTGGGTGTGTTGGTTCTGGAGCCTCTTGGGAGAGATTCTGGTGTAGGCCAGTGTTAGATGCTGCCTGTGACTGGCCCTTGGCTACCTGTGTGGTACTACAAAGTGATGCAGTTTGTGGCTGCCTCTGCTGGGCCTAGGTGTGTGTGTGAAAAGGATGAAGTTGTGCACCAAGGCTTACTTTTAGAGGCATGTCAGCAAAAGTCCCAAGGCACCCCTGAGATCTGCCTTTGCCTGCTGCCTACCTGTTATGCTTAATCACTGACAGAACCTCTGGTGGTACCCAGATTGCATGGGGTAGGTTCTTAGTGAGTCACCAGGTAGGAGTGAGTGGTGTTCACCAGATTGATACAGGGTCAAACTCAGTTCCAGTTTTCGGTTTGAGGCCACTCATCAAATGTCCCAGAGTATACCAAGTCTAGCTGCCACCAGCCAATGTCTGCAGACCTTTGTGCTGGGGTGGGGTCTCACAAAGTCATCAGGGTGGGGCCAACAGAGTGCATCAGGCCCAAACAAACCAAGATTTGACCATGTAATGGGAGTGTTCTTTACTGGTTGGGCAAGGAAAAATGGGCCCCACTCCTAGAGCCAGATAACTCAGTCTATCCCCGATTCTGCCAGGAGCCTTGTTTCAACAGGGTAAAGGTGCTGGGAGTCAGGAGGATGGGTTTAGTGGATCTCCTGTGAAGGGGAAATGCTTATTAGACTTCGGAGAAGGTAGGGTAGTAGCCCCTGTCTCAGTGTCACTCAACTCAGTCTGTCCTGGATTCTACCCAGACCTTGTCAGGATGGAACTACCAGGAGTCAGGAGTGTGGGGTCGCTGGTTGCCTGGAAGATGGCACTGGCCAGGGCAGGGTGGGTGGGGGCACCAGTAAGTTCATGGGAAACTGAGGAGAATGGCTCATCTGCTCCAAAGCCACATAACTTAGTCACTGATATTTCCTGAGTCTGCCCAGACCTCTACACCATGGCCAAGAACGCTAACTCTCCTCATCATGGCACAAGCTCTGCATGGTGGGGTTAGAGAGAGCCTAGAGAGTGGGGCTAATGCTTTTCCCCCAGGCTACTGCCTAGGAAGGGAGTGTTCCACCCAAGAAAGATGGCATCTGTGGTGTGGGAGAGGGACTCCCTCAACCTTTCTATATTTCTGAGTAGAATATACCACATCTTGTATGTCCATTGGTTTGTGGATAGAAACCCAAGGTGTTTCAGAGTTTTGTGAATAAAGCAGCTATGAAAATATTTGTAGAAGTCTTTTGGTTGGACATGCCTTCTTTTCTCTTATGATAGAATGGCAGGGCCTTGGGGTAGGTACATGTTCAGTCTTACCAGAAACTGCCAGCCATCATTGCAAAGAGGTTGTTCTGTTTTAAATTCCCACCAGCCATCTATGAAAGTTCTTATTGTGCTATATTCTTGACAACACTGATATTGTCAGTCCTTGAAATTTTAAATACAAGGTCTGTCTAGAAAAAGTCCAACCGTTGTTAACATAATGAGAATGGTTTGCATGACATTGATATAACCTGGCAGCCAAGGAGAGTGGACTGGATTGAATGCTCGTGCATGAACAATGACTACTTCACTGCACTAGTGACTGGGGGCAGTAGACACCACTGAGTATGTGTATTGTGTGGCCATCACATTCACAGTGACTGAGCTAGTACAATAATGAATCTGCATCAGATTTTGCATTAAGCTTGAATATTCCTCTGTGGAAACTATTTGAATGATTCAGAGGCCACAGCTGTGGGCAACTAGTGATTGGCACCTTCATCCTGACAACATGCCCCACTTGTGCATCAAATGTCTTACAGAATTTTCTGTCCAAATATCAAGTCACCCAGGTGACTCAGCCCTGCTACAGCCTAGATTTGGCACCCTGCAACTTCTGGCTTTTCTCAAAACTAAAATCAACTTTGAAAGGGAAGAGATTTTAGACTATCAATGAGTTCAGGAAAATATAACAGGACAGCTGATGATGATTGGGAGAACTGTGTGAGGTCTCCGAGTGCCTACTTTGAAGGTCTCAGGAGTCACTATCCTGTGTACAGTGTTTCTTGTATCTTTGTATCTTCTTTAGTAAATGTCTCTTTTTCATAGTACATGGCTGGATATCTTCTGGAGAGACCTTGTAATCTGCTGAATGTATAATGATATCTTGGTGTGGTTTTGTCATTTTTTTATTTGTTTAAGTATATTTTATTGATTATGCTATTACAGTTGTCCCATTTTCCCACCTTTATTCCCCTCCACCTTGCCCCCGCCCCCCACCAGCATCCCACCCCTTAGTTCATGTCCATGACTCATACATATAAGTTCTTTGGCTTCTCCATTCCTATACTTTTTTTTTTTTTTTTTTTTTTTTTAGATTTTATTTTAGGAAGGGGGGAAGTGGGCAAAGGGATGGAAAAAGAGAGAGGGAGAAACCTCAGAGTGTGGTTGTACCTCATGTCTCACGTGCCCCCAACTGGGGACCTGGCCAGCAACCCAGGCATGTGCCCTGACAAGGAATCGAACCAGCAACCGTTTGGTTTGTAGGCCACTCTCAATCCACTGAATTACACCAGCCATGGCTCCTGTACTATTCTTAACCTCCACCTGTCTATTTTGTACTTACCTTTTATGCTTCTTATTCCCTGTACCTTTTCCCCATTCTTCCTCCACCCCCCTCCCTACTGATAACCCTCCATGTGATCTCCATTTCTCTGATTCTGTTCCTGTTGTAGTTGTTTGCTTAGTTCCTTTTTGTTTTTGTTTTTGGCTTTCTAGGTTCAGTTGTTGACAGTTGTGTTTGTCACTTTACTGTTTGTATTTTTTATCATCTTTTTCTTAGATAAGTCCCTTTAACATGAAATGTCTAGGATTTGGAGTATAATTTTGAGTATAAATATTGAGATGGCATTTTTGCTTTGTTCTTAGGGGAATAACATTCAGTGTTTTACTATTAAATATGCTAGGCGCAGGGGCTTTTGTGAATGTAGACTGTGGAAGTTCCCTTTTCTTTCTAGTGTGCTAATAGTTTTATTATGAGTGGGTATTGAATTCTTTCAAATACTTTTTTTTTCCTGCAACTATTTAAATAATCAGTGGCGTTTTTTCCTAAGTTGGTAAAGTGCATTGATTGGTGTTTGAATGTTAAACCAACCTTGCATTACTGGGTTAAACACTACCTGGTTTTCGTATATTGTCATCGTTTTGATATATTACTAGAATTTCATTTTAATATACCTGGTGGCTCTCTAACTATATATTTTTTTGCAGCTTTTTAGTGATTATTTAGTGACAACACATCCTATTATTTTTCTTTCATCTGAAAGTATTTTCATTTTACTTTCATTCTTGAAAGGTATTTTCCTGAATATAACTGTTGGTATGGATCCCCGACTTCCCTTTTGTAATTTTAAACATTCCATTCCACTGTCTTCTGGCTTTCATATTTTCTTATAAGAAATCAGTCAATTTTCATCTCTGTAATCCTATGAAAGTAATTTGCATTTTTTTCTGGTTATATTCAGTATCACCTCTTTATTCTTAGTTTTCAGCAGTTTGACTGTGATTTGTGCCTGGGTGTTTTTTTCTTGCTGATGTTTGCCATGCTTCTTGAATCTGTAAAAAAAGTTGTTGTTTTTTTTCCAAAAAAATTTTCAAAAGGACATAAAACTCCTTTTCTCCTTGTGAGACTCTTTACATGTCTACTAGACCCTCTGGTATTGCCCCAGGGACTCTTTTTTTTTTTTTCTCCCTTCTGAATATTTTTTCTCTATTCTTCAGATTGGTTCCATCTTAGTGTTCACTTACTCATTTTGCCATTTCTAATGTGCCCGTAGTACATTAGTAAATACTTATTTCAGGTATTTTCCGCTCCAGAATTATCATTTGATCATTTTTATTTTTTCTTTTACTTTGTTGAAAATTTCTATCATTTCATTCAATACAAGCACATTTCCCTTTACATCCTTGAGTGTTTTAACAATAGCTGCTTTAAACTCTGTCTGCTAATTCCAAACACTCGATTGTCTCTTTCATCTTTTCTCATTGACCTAGGTCATGTTTTCCTCTGTCTTTGTATGTCAGGTAATTTTGAATTGTATTCTGGCATGCATGGATTATGGATTTTTAACCTCTGAATAGTGTTTTTTACAATCAGTAATTAATTTTAATGACATTTTATTTTTTCTGTGCTGATTATCATTTCTTTATCCTATACATTTCTTCTAGTAGTATTTGTCTTCCTCCCAAAGTATTTGCTTAAATAGTTTTTTGTGAGAGTTTGGGACTATTAAAGTGTTAGACTTTAGTGTCTTAAAATATGTTATTTTGACCTCAGACTTGAGTGACGTTTTATCCATGTATTAGGTTCTAGGTTTTTAGTTTTTTATTTTCAATATTTTTAATATATTGCCCATTATTCATTGTTATCAGCTATTGCAAGGGAGCAGTCAGCCATTAGTGTAATTATCATTTCTTTTGAGGTAATCCTCCTTTCCTTTGGAAGCTTTTAGGATTATGTCTGTTACTGATATTTTACAATGTGCCTACAGGTGAATTTGTTTTTATGCTCCTCAGTATTTGCTCCTCAGTACCTTCAGTGCAAAAACATTTTTAAGTTGTGGGAAATTACCAGCTAAATTATGTCAAACTATTAGTACTCCACTGTATTTTTCAGTGGTAGTGATTCCTTTTTCTCTTTGAAACATCTTAAACATATTAAAATTTTTTTCTATACTGTCCATTGATGTCATCTAGAATGAATTTATGTTCTAGTTGTATATTTTATTGGCCTTACATAATTTTTCCTTTTTTTTTCATTTTTCCTATTTTATTATTCATTTTTATTTTTAAATATAGTTGATATACATTGTTCTATTAGTTTCAGGTATACACCCCAGTCATTAGACATCACATAATGGAGTGATCATTCTGCTAAATCTCATACCCATCTGACACTATACTAGCTACTAGAATATTATTGACTATGTTCCCTGTGCTGTACTTTATATCCCCATGACTGTTCTGTAACAACCAATTTGTACTTAAGCCCTTCACCTTTTTCAGCCTTCCCCTAATCCTCCTCCCATCTGGCAACCATTAAACATTCTCTGTATCTATGTCTTGTTTCTGTTCTGCTTGTTTGTTTATTTTGTTTTTTTAGATTCAGTTGTTGGTAGATATGTATTTATTGCATTCTTATTTATTTTAATTTTTTCTTACTCTTTTCAAGAATATCCTTTAACATTTCATATAATATTAGGTGGTGGTGATGAACTCCATTAGCTTTTTATTGTTGGGGGAGCATTTTATCTGTCCTTTGGTTCTAAATGATCATTTTACTGGGTAAAGTAATCTTGGTTGTAGGTCCTTGCTTTTCATCCGTTTGAATATTTCTTGTCAATCCCTCCTGGCCTGCAAAGTTTCTATTGAGAAATCATGTGACAGTCTTATGGGAGCTCCCTTGTACATAACTAATTCTCTTGCTGCTTTTTAAGATTCTCTCTTTGTCTTTAACCTTTGCATTTTAATTATGATGTGTCTTGGTGTGATCCTCTTTGGATTTATCTTTTTTGGGACTCAGCACTCCCTAGACTTGTGTGTCTTTTTTCCTTCACCATGTTATGGAAATTATCTGTCATTATTCCTTCAAAAGGGTTCTCAATCCCTTGCTCTTTCTCGTCTCTTTCTGTACCTTATGATGTGGATATTGTCTCAGTTCATGTCCAAAGGTCCCTTAAGCTGTCCTCATTTTTAAAAATTCTTTTTCCTTTTTGCTGCTCTGATTGTTTTCCTGCTACCTTGTCTTCTAAATCACTGATTTGGTTGTCCGCTTCATCTACTTTACTGTTGATTCCCTGTAAATTACTCATTTCAGTTACTGTAGCCTTCATTTCTGATTATTCCTTTGTTTATTCTGTTAAGGTTCTCACTAAGTTTATTGCATCCCTATAACCAGTGTTTTGAACTCTTTCTTGTAGAATGCTTTTCTCCATTTTGTTTAGTTCTTTTTCTGGAGTTGTGTTCTGTTCTTTTGGGCCAAGTCTGTGTCTCCTCATTTTGGCAGTCTCTCTGTTTTCATTTCTATGTATTGGGTAGAGCTGCCACATCTCTCAGGCTTAGTAGAGCTGCCTAATGTAGTTGGTATTTTGTAAGATCCAGTAGCACGGCCTCTGCAATCACCCAAGCTGAGCACTAGAGGTATGCTGCCTTCCCCCCATGTGGGCTGTGTACATCCTGCTGTTGTAGTTGAGCCTTGATTGCTGTAGGCCCATTAATGGAAGGTATTTACCCTCAGGCCAGTTAGCTGCAAGGCCTGGTTTTGACCACTAATCATTAACCACTGTGAAGTATTGGCTATGCAGGGTCCACCCTACAGAGCAGGACTTATTTCAGCAGGGTTCTGGTGCTCACTGAGTTCACCCCTTGGGTGTGCCACTTGTGGTGGTAGTTGGCTGGTGATGCTTTGATGTGGTCTGAAGCTATCCACTGGTTGCACTGTCACTGGGTCCTCCAGGGAGGTGTAGGACAAGGTCAGCCTCCACCTGTGTTCTGCCCAGGACCATCTGGCATGAGTTACAATGTCACCTGCAGTTGGCTACTACTGGTGCTGGGTTTGGAGGTGCCCAGGTAAGGGCAAGCTGCAAACTAAGGCCAGCTACTGCTGGTGTTAGGGCTGGGGACATTTAGTGAGAAGTATGGGGTGTACTGAGGTCCGATGCTGCTTATTTGAGAGATTTTAGGGAAATCTGAAGCATTAGCCAAAAATGGCCACTATATGGAAAAGCCCCCAGAAACAGCTTCGGTGGGCCCACAAGCTGGGTGTGGTGGGGTGAAATAATAGTGTGAGCCTGGTTGACGATGGAGATTCAGATATGCTGCTTATCTGCTAGCTCTGTATAGAGAGGGCTCATCATCAAAGGAACAATGGCCTCTGCCAGCATTTCTGCCTGGGAGAAAATTCCCCCCGTCCCAGCTCTCACCCTGATGGCTGACCATTCATTTTCTCCCTGTATGTGTCCGGTGTCTTTCAGGTTGCTATGCTACCCCAGTGCTGGAGCTCAGAGGGAGTTAGTCCCACTAATTTATGTGTAATACCTTTAATGGGAACTGCCTGAGACTCCAGAAACCCTGTCTCCCTCTGACTTAATCACTGCTGATTTTTATAGCCAGAAGTTATCTGGACTTCTTTTTCTGGCACTGGAACCCTGAGATGGGTGGCCTGGTGTGGGGCTAGTACTCCTCACTTCTCAGGGGCCTCCTCTGTAGCCAAGATATCCCTTGCAGTTTTTAGATGCCATCATGGTGGTGGGACCAGCCTGTTTTGCCTCTCTGCCTTTCCCACCAGTCTCCATGTGGCTTCTTCTTTAATTGCCTAGGTGTAGGATTTCCATTCAGCCAGATTTCAAAGCATGTTTGAATGATGGTTAGTCTGTATTTCAGTTGCAATTTTGAGGTGGTTATGGGAGGAGGAAAGTATTGTATTTACCTGTCCTGCCATCTTGACCAGAGTTCAATTGGACATATTTTTTTGGTATATTTTAGAAGTTTGGGGTTTTTGGCCTCGTTTTAATAGGAAGTTTACATTTTTTTCTTCATTTTATTCACATTTTTCTATACTTATTTTTTCTTTATTACTATTTGTACTTGCTTTTTAACCCCCTGGTCCCTCTAGTCTAAAACGAGTTCTACATCACAGCTTCCAGGTTCTTTCTTCAAGGTGGTATTATGAGTATTTCAGAATTTGTCACTGATCCGTTCAACAGCTTCATTCAGATCCTTCTAGTTAAGAGGCTAGTACTTTCCCTTTCCCCTCGACATAGCTGTGCACCTGCTCACAGCTTTGAGTTTCTTCTCAAAGATTGACTTGTTCCTTGTCTTTTTTTTTTTTTAATACTTACACTGTGTGTTGGATTTGGAACAAAGGGGCTGAAATCAATACATACTTAATGGATCTTCTTGACTAGACATTTAAATGTTGTATCACTCTTGTCTCACTTGACACATGCTCTTTTAGTAATACTGCTTTTGTGAATTCAGATAACTGAATTTTAATATCTAGTAGGCAAGAAACTGTTATTTTTTAAAGAAATTTCATGTTTGATCAAAAATCTACACTTTGACATACGAACTTCAAAATCATATTATCCAATTTAAGAAAATCATATAATCTATTTTCAGTCTCATTACATGTATACATTAACTTTGGAAAATCCCCATTTTATGTTGTCAAATTATCCAGATACATAGTGTACCCATTTGTTTATAGCTTTTAATATATCATTTTTGAGCCTTTTATCCCATGAGATCTTTATTCCTGTTTAATGGTTTCTCTAGTTATTTTGATTGGTATTTATACAGACACCACTTTCTTTATTACTAGAAAAGAAATTAAAGTGCTTTCCTTATATCCAGTTATTTGCGAAAATCCCTAATTCTAAATACTTTAGAATCACAACTACTAGAAATAAAGATAATTTTATATCTTCTTTTAGTTTTACAGGTTATTTAGTTTTCTAGTTTTATTAAATTATGTAAAACATTCAAAACAACGTTTAACTGTTGTAGGCATCTCCATACTCCTGATTTTAATAGAAATGGCTTCAGTGTTTCACTGTTGATTATCTTGCTTGCTCTTAATCAATTTATAAAAATGCGTGTCATATTTAAGTAGTTTCCTTTTATTTTTATCTTGAGTTTTTATTAAGAATGGTATCTGAAATTTGTCAAGTGCCATTTTAAATCTTGATATAACCACAATTAGTTTTTTAGCAAATTGGATTCAGTTGCTCTTTTATTTATTTTTGTTTTTGCATCTGTACTTACAAGTGTTGTTGTTTTAGACTTTTTTTGAACTACCTTTATCAGGTTTTATTAATATTTATAACCTTTTAAAATGAATTGTATACCTTAATAATTACCTTTCCTCTTGTATTGCTTCTGTGGAGATAATTTTGTTCTTCTAGTTTCATAAATTAATTATTAAGAGTCTCGTGTTTAAGTCAATTTTGTCAATTTGACAAAAACACTTTTAGAAAACCAATATATAGATACCCTACAGTACATACTTTTCAGTGTAATTTTATTAATGAATTCACGTTTTTATATGAAGTTGACAGTTTTTCCAAGTATATATCCATGTTCTTTTATGTAGATGTGTGGTTTAGATTTTTACCCTGTCCTTTTTCACACATATTTGTTCCTTATTTAACATTTCTTTTTTTTCTTCTACAAGCCCTTCAGTACTTTTTGTTAGAAGTCTAAATCCTAAATATTTATGTGTAGATGAGCCAGGAAGATTTTTATTGTTAGTAGAATGCATAATTTTTACCAATACTTTGGGTGTGTTTATGAATGATTATTGGAATTTGCTGTGATAGAGTTTTATTGTTGCTTAATATTGCCCTTTTGCTACTTAATGAATTGCAATAACCTTTGTAACCTATGAATTTCAAACTTGGATGTGGTTTTGATAATATTTCAGAATGTTTGGCAGTTTATACATGTATCACTATAATAACCTGCTTTTCTTCCTTCCTTCCTTTTTCTTTTAACAGTTACATGGGAATTGGTCTTTCTGCTCAAGGCGTGAACATGAATAGACTACCAGGTACAGTAGTGATTGAACTGTAGTACAGTCTCATAGCTCTTTGTGGCTAAACTTTAATAACTTGAAATAGTTAAATACATTGATTTTTTTTTTGTATTTTTCTTACTATACTATAGGTTTGAAGTGGAAACTTGAGTTTTTGTAATAAATTTAAATTTTATGCTATTTGGCAAAGCATATATACCACACATTTTTTTTTGTTTTGCCTGTTTTTTGATATTTTTAACTGCGAGTACATAGTCTTATCAGCTTTAAATATTTTAATGGGTATGGTTGGTTTTGTTTGCTACCCAACACATGCTTGGCTTTTAACCCATTTTCAATTGTTTAATATTCTGGGAATGTAGGCCTGATGTGAAAAGTACATTAAAGAAGGTGTGAATCCAAATGGCAGAGCTGTTTCTTGAAACCATTGATCACATGGAAGTGATATTTGGATTATATTTTCTAGTGTTTTATTTACTCATGTTTAAACTTAATTTTGGAGGAAACATTTTGAAAATAGAAAGCAAAACCGAAAAGTCTATTTTATATTAAACTGTGTGTGTGTGTATCTGTCAAAACCAAATCAAAGTAGAATTCCTTTGGTCTATTAGCAAAGGAAATATGCATGAAAACTGTCTTGCATTTTTTCTTCTGGTAGGAGACCTCTCTGTTTAATATATGTTCTAGTGTTCGGTGTGCTGAATTTATTTTCCTTAATGTTATAAACAGTACTTCAATATAAAAAATTATGTAGTGTAATTATTGAGAATTTATGTGTACACTTGGGAATTTTATCTCATATCTGTTGTGCTGCTCTTGCTTATTTTATCATCTTAGTGAATATCCATAGCATGAAGGAACTTTACATTTCATTGTAAATACTTTCTCTTTAGGCTGGGATAAACATTCATATGGTTATCATGGGGATGATGGACATTCATTTTGTTCTTCTGGAACGGGACAACCTTATGGACCAACTTTTACGACTGGTGATGTCATTGGTTGTTGTGTTAACCTTATCAACAATACCTGCTTCTACACCAAGAATGGACATAGTTTAGGTACTAAGATAATGTATTGCATGTAAAATGACCAAATACTGTGATTATTATACTTACATCATGGTAGTCATATTAATTATGTAATTCTCCTTTATAAATATATGCCTTTGGAGATTATTTCTCTGTTCCTTCCCGATGAAAGTTGAGAAAATGGTGGGAAGTTGCATTCTGTGAAGGCCACATTGTATCACATGTGTAGGAATAACTGTATAGATGATTTCCATGCTCAGATATTTATCTAGTAATAGAATTCCTAAGTGTTTTCTGCTTTGCTTTGAATAAAGCCCAAATTCAATTCAATTTGATTCAGTTTTCTAGGTTAACAGGTACTAAGAAAAAAGGGCTGTCAGTTTTTAGCATGAGGGCAAAATAACATATGAAGGAAAAGCTTGATGCTACCAACCAAATTAAGGGCATTGACACACTAAAAGGTCGTGTCTGCTAACAAAGATTGATAAAGGATGGTGTCTGTAAGTTAGTTGTGCAAAAGGGATCAGAATTAAAACAAGCAACGGCAAAATTTCTAAGAATGAAAGACAGGTGACTAAGAAGTAAATAGAGGAATGAAAACAAAGATGTCCATCCATTGTAAGACTAACAGAAAATTAGTATTTTTAGTTAAATATGAACTCACAATACTTCAGACTTAAAATTATATATGATTGGCCCTGGCCAGTGTGGCTCAGTTGTGGGGAGTGTGGTTCCGTAGTCCAGAAGGTTGTGGGTTTGATTCCCATTCAGGGCACATGCCTAGGTCGAGGGTTCAGTCCCTGGTCAGAGTATGTACAGGAGGCAATTGATGGATGTTTCTCTCTCATATCAATGTTTCTCTCCCTTTCTTCTCCTCTCTATAAAATTAATAAGCACATCTTTGGATAAGGATTTAAAAAATTACATATGCTTGTTACACTCCCATTTCTTAGAAGTCTTTTTAGTTTTTGCATTTTGCATTATGGAAAGTATAAAGGATACCAAAACTGATGGTATCCTGTATAAAAATAAAAAGGTTTCAAATTACTTTTACTGTTTGAAGTGAAAGAAAGGAGGCAAAAACTAGGTAACCCCAGAAGTCAGAACTTTCAGTTTGCTTATAAATAGTATTTAAAAACTAGACTGCAGATAGTCTGCTTAGACATATAATAGATGTTCTTTAATAACACAAAACCTACTCTTTCTGTCATTTCATAGTAGAAAATTCTGAATGTCCAGCTGCATTGGTAGTAGTTGTTTTTCTTAGTGTCTCAACATACTCCTAAACTTTTCCTTCTGATCATTAATATCGATTCTGAAAGTTCTGTATTATCTGACTTCAAGATTGTCCCAAGTCCACAAAAGATCCTTATACACGGTTGAGCCTTGAACAACACAGGTCTGGACTGCACAGGTCCATTTACAAGTGCATTTCTTTCAGTAAATACATACGGTACTGTAAATGTGTTTTTTCTTCCTTGTGATTTTCTTAATAACGTTTTCTTTTCTCTCACTTCATTATATGAATACAGGATGCAATACATAGACAACATATGTGTTGATAGACCTTATATTATTGGTGAGGCTTCTGGTCAACAGTAGGCTATTCATCATTAAGCTTTTGGGGGGAGTCAAAAGTTATATCTGGATTTTCAACTGCACAGGGGTCAGTGCCCCTAAGCTCTGCTTTGTTCATAGGTCACCAGCATTCTTATCAGTACAGAATGTTAAGGTTGCTATGCAAATGATATGTGTATTTGAATTTGATTGTTGTGACTAACTGGTTTCTCAAAGATGCACCTCTTTCAGTTTATTTGTTGTTCCTGTTCTGGCTTTGACTTATCAAAGCAGTTAACTGGGATAGTCTTGGTTGGTTTGGCCACTAAAGATACTTTAACATCTTAAACAGGAGAAATCTCTTAAGGTACCTTTGGTTCAGAAATGTAAAATGCGTGTTTTTAAAATTAAAATTAGTCTTTGACAGTTTTTTAAACTTTATTCCAGAGAAGATATTTTATTTCAGAAGATAGGAAGATGTAACTTTGGTTTTTTTGTCTATTAGGTTTTTACAGATATTTAAATTTGAAATTTTCTCTTGAATAAGAAAACTTTTAAAATACGAGATTTTCAAAAGGGTACCTAATGACTGAATTACATTCAAATTTTAAGTAAATTAGAAACATTTGGTATTATTATTAATAAATTAATATTTATTAAGCACATAGAGAGGCAGTAGAACAGTGGTTTAATGTTTAATAAGAGGGTTCTTTAGTCGCCTGGCTTTGTCTCCTGGTTTAGACCATGTGACCTTATACAACTTAGTTAACATTTCTGTGCCTCAGTTTGTATAAAACAGGATCACTGTAATACCTACTTCATTAAGGTTGTTAGGTTGAACTGAAATGATGCCTGTGCGGTTCTTAGGTGATTGCTTGACATGACACATAATGAATAGTTAGTAAATGTTTATTATCATTGTTTGCCAGACACTGGGCTAGGTGCCAGGGATGCAGTGGTAAAACATTAGTGAGCAAAGTTATTCCTTTAGAACTAAAGATTCATTGGAATGCAGCTACATCCATTTTCATGTACTGTGTATGGCTGCTTTCCTGCTACAGTGGCAGAATTGAATAGTTGTTACGGGACCATATGGCCCAGAGAGCAGAAAATATTTACTCTCTGGCCCTTTGTAGGAGAAATGTGCTCACCTCTGGTCCAGATTCTAGCATCTAGAAGAAGATCTTTGTACTTCCCAAAGTGGATAATTTTTACCCAAGAGCCTATACATTTTTAGTTTCTGTCTCATGAAGGTTTTACAATATGTATTTATTTACCATATAAGGAGAAATGGAAAGATTTTTATTGGGAAAACAATTAAAAGAGAAACATTTCAGTATCCAGGTTAACTTAACCTGAAATTTTTTTACTTTATTTTAATGAATACCACTAATCAAATGAAGATCACTTTTCAAAAAGCCTCTTGACAAATCAGGAAATTAGAACTTATATAAAAAGCCTGCTTTCTTTGTATGTAAGTAATTATACCAACTTATTAAACTGGCATCTTTTTGTGGTTTAACTGTGTATAGGCTAGGGTAGCTATATTTGCCAGTGATCAAAAGTATTAATCTATGAAATCAAGTTGGCACTTTGATTACGTTTTTAGTAAAGAGTAAAGATTTCAGTAATTAATGGCAAAAAGGGATTTTTAGTGAAACAATATAAATTTCGGCAGTTTTGTGTTTTTTATATGAACATCTTTGAGAAAAAGATTAAGCTATTTTATGAAAAATGGCAAAGACATGGTAAAATTTTATTAAAATACTTATTCTTTAATGCTTTTTGTAAAAGTGTTCTGAAATTTTTAGAACAAATTTTCATATTTGGCCCACAGTCACTTCGCTTTCTCTTTACTAATGAAGCGAAAAGTAATCAGAGTATTTTCCTGGGGTGGCAGGGGAGGACCTCCAGCTTTCCTTTCCTTCTGACAAGCCAGTGTGAATTCACTAGTTTTTGAAAGTTCTTTAACTTACAAAGCACTATTTTTACATATTTATTTAAAAACATGTAGTAGAGATTTATAGTCGGTTTGTCTTTTAATTTTAGTGCTTAATAAATAGAGTCAGTTTTCTGATGGTGCGGCACAATTATAGAATCATAGAATGTCAAGTGGGAAGAGACCTTGCAGATAATCGAGCGGAAATACCCTCACTTTTTAGATGGTGAACAGCACTGCAGGACCAGGCAGGTGTGGTCATTTGTTTTAACGTGTGTTTAGACTAGAAGATTTGAAATTAACTCACCAGCATCACCCCTCCCATTACTTTAGAACTCAGTCTTTTTAAATATATGAGTGAGGTTCTGTAGAAACATGTAGTTTATCATCTTTGTTTAAGTAATATATTTTAATTTTTGAAGAGAGATTCTTAAATCATTACTTTTGGATGGCAGTAACTTATTTCAACAATATTAACCTTGTTCAAGTGTATTTGGAATGTGACTGCATTGAAATTGCTGTGAGGACATTCAAGAGAAATTCTCACTGTATAAATCTTTATCCTTTGAAAGAGGAACTGTTTCCCAGAGTAGTCAAAGGTTATTCAAGAATGTACTTTTGTAAGAAATTTTATTTTTTTAAAGAAACAAAATACTGTATTTTTTGTTGTTTAACTTTTTTATTATATTAGATATTTCCCTTTCCCCCAAATTATTTAACAGCTAAGTCTAAGTGAGGAAGATTAAGTGATAAGCTAGATAAAGCACTTTGGGTATTGGTCAAAATCCAGATGTGACTATTTTGCAACCAGTTTGCTTATATGATTTCTAGTATAGCTTTGAAGATATATCTAAAAATCATTTAAAAACTGGAATCAGTAGCAGTCTGACAAAAATAAAATTGGTGTCTGGCTAATAAGGATGATGATCTTGAAAAAGGGCTCAGCATTCACTCAGACCTGTTAGTGTTATTGAGAAAAAGATTACTCTCGTTATTTTATAGTTAGGTATTCAGTTTTTCTTTTCTGCCTTTTCTATTCCTTTTCTTTGTTTTGGTTAGAAATTTAACTTGTTACCATAGTCTGCCTTTGAAAACCAGCTTCTAATGCCACCTTTTCTCTTTTTTTAAGGTATTGCCTTCACTGACCTACCGGTAAGACATAACTTTTTTTAAAGCATTTTTACATTTTTAATTAAACAAGTTATAAAGAAACTAATGCTAAGCACATTTAGAATACATTCTTACTGACATTCAGTTTACATGCCATGCGTAGACTAGAAATCTTTCTCTAGTTGTTGTTGACTTTCAGAAATTAAACTTCAAATTGCACTGGACACCTTGTATAAGGAAACTTTGTTATGGCTAAAAAATAAATCAGAAATGATTATTAAAATATACTTTTAATGTCACTATGCATTTATTTGAATTATTTTTGGTATTGTTGGACTTTCCAGCAAGTGACTATAAAGCAGTTCTAATTATTTATTAATTCAGTGTATATTGCATGCATGCTATATGGCAGGTTCTGTGCTTGGCTATATATCATTTGAAGAAAACAGATAAGGTAAAGGTCTCTGTCCTTTTGGGGTATTCAAGCTGGGGAAGTGAGAATGAACAGTGCATCACAAACAAGTAAATCATAGCATTTTTAAAAGGTTTTTAAGTACTTTTCAAAGAAGGAAAAAACAAAACAGCATGAGAGTACCAAACACAGAACATGGGATGTACAATTTGCTCACCTTTGCTCAAGCTAAGACTTGAGCAGAGACTTTTGAAGAAGTGAGGGAGTTAACTAAATGGATATATAGATCAAAACTGTTCCAGACTGAGGGAATAGTCAGGGGAACGTGTGTGGTAAAGCAGTACCATGTGTGTCCTGTTTGAAGAATAGCATGAAGTGAGGTAGAAAGACATGCGAAAGACAGACCATAGGAGGAGGTAAATCAGAGGTAACAATGGTTGGGATTGGCCAGATCATCCAGATCCTGAGGGTCATTGTAAGGACTTTGACACTTACTCTGAGTGAGATACAAAGGCGTTACAGACTTTAGTTCTTCTGATACAGCTTCAGTTTTAAAGGAACACTGACTGTAGGCTTGAAAAATAGATGGTGCGTAGAGAATAAGGTTACACTCAAACAGACCTGAGAGGGGCTATTGCAGAAATTGAGGCAGTGGATAATGGTGACTCCATCACTAGAGATGGGCAAAGTGGTGTGACTGTAGACACCTTGTTTACCAGATCTGAGGTTCTGTCCAGTGTCATATGCATACCATGTAACACTAGAGACAAAAAACTAGCAAACTACGATACAATGCTTTTTTATCACTTAGAATTTGTATTTTACATTTACCCAACAATCTTTGAAAGTATTTAATAGGTTTTAATAAATATCACTTACTGCATTATTAAAAATGATGACATGGCAATATAAATTGATTAAAGTCTTCCCCACACTTCTTCAAGTTGAATCTAACTTTTAAACTACTTGTGTAGAGTTGATGTTGGTGGTGTTCCACATAGTATTTCCTTTGCCATCAAGAACATTTCTTAAGAGTTCTCCAGTATGTCTCCGGCATTTTTTCCTGAGCTCCTGATGGCATTGTGAAGGTTTTGATGCTGTCACTTTCTTAATATTGCCAGAGAGTATTCAGAAAGGTTTTTTGACAATAACCAGGACTCTGGGGTTCCTTTCTCAGTTGGCTTGTTGACTAAAATGTCTTAGGGGTTGCAATTATCCAGCTGTTTCACCAGAAAAAATAATCAAGTCCCAGAGTTTTTAGTAAGCTGATCCTTTAACAAATTCATACCTTTGCAGCAGTGACAGCTGTGTCATGACAGCTGCCTGGCCACATGTAAGATACCATCGATTATAAGACACATTCCAGTTTCAGAGATGTTTTGAAATGATGGGAAACTGAATTCAGAGGTGAGAATAGACTACAGATTATTAATATTCCTGAAGAAAATCCTAGAAAAACAAAAGATACCAAAGTTATAATAGAAAAAACTGTGCTAAGCCAGAGAAAATTCAGAGTCTACAAATCAAAAATGCTCACCAAGAAACATTATTTATCAAGTGGTGATGGAACAAGTGTTTTGGTGTCATTTTGTTGTTTTGTTTTGTTTTTGAAAATATAAATCTTAGGATTGCGTTTTATATTATACTACAGTAACTTCCAGATGGATTAAAGTAAGTAAATAAGATGTGTGTGTGTAAATCCAGCTGAGAGCCAAGAACATTTTCTGATAAATTGGATGCAAAAAGGTGAGAAAGAGGATCTGACTTCAAGATGTTGGGCCTGAGAAAATGGATGAGTGGAGATGCCACTTATAATGTGGAGAAGGGTGTAGATAGAGGGAGGAGGTTTTGAGTTTAATTTTTGGATAAATTAAGTGGCGTTGTCAGGTGTGCAGTTGGATATATAGTCCCAGAATTCAAAAGTGATTTGTGAGTAATTGGCATTTTGGTGTTTAAATATAAAGTCAGTGAGACTTGTTGAGATCCATAAGGGAGTATGTGTAGGCAGAGAAGAGAAATGGACCAAGGACTGAGTTCTGGGGCATGCCATATGTGGGAGAAGAGAAGAAACCTGCAGGGAGAAATTGTGAAGGAGCAATCACTGAGGTAGAAGGAAGACTAAGAATTGGGTGCCATCAAAGCAAAGTAAAAATAGTGTTGAGGTATATCAAGAAAGGAGTAATCAGGGGTGTCAGATGCCATTGTGAAACATCACAAATTGACCAGTGGGTGTAGCAGAGTGGAGGTCACTGATGACCTTTTCAAGAAAATTTAAGAAGAGTGATGGAGAGATTCTGATGGAAGAGGGAGGTGATGGAGTGTGGACAACTTTGGAGGATTTTGGCCACAGCAGGGAGTAGAAAAATGGGATGAAGTAGCTGGTGGTGGAAGTGGGGGCAATAGAAGGTTTTTTTTTTGTTAGGTTTAGCAGAATGTTTGCCGATGAGAATGATTCACTACCAAGCAAAAGTTGATGTAATATAGAGAGAAGGAAAGTAACTGTGATCATACCCTTGAGTAGAAAGTTGGGCTGTGATCATATATGTAGGTGGAAGGGGTAGGCGTCAGAGAAGAGCATCTGTGGGGGTGGGGAGAGGTGGGGGAGCAAAGGTGTGGGTTGGGTGGTGGCGGGTGGGTTGGTGTGGTTTGGAGCCAATGCAGAGGTTTAGTTAAGACCAAGTGTCATTTGGAATTGGTTGAAGGGCTTAGTAGCTGTTTTTTTTGTTTTCTCTTTTTGTAGCACTAAACAAGTAAATTAACTTGTCAGAGCGAGCAGATTTTTTGTTTGTTTTTATTCCTTGTTGGTAGATGGTGGTGATAATTTCCTTGGAAAAGGCTTAGCTGTTGTGGACATATTGACTATTTTTGTTACCTTCTAACTATTTTTTGTCCCATTTAGAATTGCCAGCTATGTTTTGACTTGTCTATAATTAACCAATGGTGAAATTTGTTTCTGTAAAAGTCTGTTGAGTGGTGGTTATGGTGATTGTGGTTCAGAAAGTTCTTTATTTTTATGACTGAGATCTTCTGGGACTTCCACATGCAAGATATCATTCTTCTACTTAAAAAGGAAGGAAAAAAATCTTTCCCTTAAAGGGACCACCAAACAAATATTTATATGTGTTTTGTACCTATAATATCACTCTTTATTGTAGCATTAAATCCTGGTAGAGGGTCTATTTATGGAATAAAAATGTTTACCTATATTCTTTCAAATTAGTGTTTTGTGTTTCTTCAGATAAATTCCTAGAAGTAGAATTGCTGGTATGTTCATTATGTAAATCTTTACAGAAAAGGTGGAATGATAGTTTATGTACTTTTCTGTAGCTCCTTCTCTTCATTTAGTAATATATATTGGGCATCTCTGTCAGTATACACATTTTTCCTTACTTTTGTTTATTTTTATAATTTAATATATATGAAATGGAGATATATCTTAGGATCTACAGTCTGTGAGAGTTTAATGGGCAATGATTTTTCTTAAATATAAAATAATGACATCTTAAAATTATTGGAGTCTGAGCTTTGATGAATATGGTGTATAATTCTACCTATAAATGGACATATTTTTTATTTGTAATTACAAATTGCAAATTTGTAGGAATGTGAGGTCTGTCCAGAAGGCATCCAGCTATGTACTATGAAAAATAGAGACATTTATTGAAGAAGATAAAAGAAACTGTACATAGGACAATGGTGTCTCAGTCTGCTTCTAAGTAGGCACCTTGGACCTCACACAGTTCTCCCAGTCACCATCAGTTGTCCCATCATATTTTCCTGACTCTCATCCACAGTCTGAAATCTGTTCCCTTTCAAAGGTTATTTTAGTTTTGGGAAAAGCCAGAAGTCACAGAGCACCTAATCTGGGCTATAGTGGAGCTGAGTCACCAGGGTGATATGATGTTTCTCCAGAAACCTCTACAAGAGATGTGATGCGTGAGGGGGCATGTTGTCATGATGAAGCTGCCAATCATCAGCTGCCCATAGCTTCAGCCTTCTGAATCATCCTAATAGTTTCCATGGATGGATGTTCAAGTTTAACACAAAATTTGATGCAGATTCATTGCTCTACTCACTCAGTCGTTTTGAATGTGACAGCCACACAGTACACATGCTCACTCAGTGGCATCTACCACTCCCCACTGACTAGTACAGTGAAGTCATCATCATTCACACGTGCGCATTCTGGTCCACTCTCCGTGGCTACCAGGTTGCATCAGTGTCGCACAAATCATTCTCATTATATCAACAATGTCTGGACTTTTTCTGGACAGGCCTTGTATATCTTTACATATTTTTTTCTATAGGATTAATTCTTATGAATGAAATTACTTTGCCAGTTTTAATAGATTTTGCCATAAGTTTTCCTGATAAGATTGTCAGTTTACATTTCTGTGTGCAGTGAATGAGAGTTGTTTTTCCCTTTGTGTGTGTCATTAATAAGCATACTTTTGGATAAATTCTTGAACACTTTAGGTCTGTTTTCTCATTGGTGAAATGAGATGGTTGTAATAAGTATTTTACTTGTGTTTGACTTAAAATTCTATTAATTTGCCCATTTTGTTGATTATTAAAAATCAGTACATTTTTATACATTGCATTACCATTTTTCCCCCTAACCTGGTGCAACTCTATTGCTCAGTATTTTAACATACTACTCCTTTTGTTTCTGATTGTAGTTGCTTGTTTGATCAGTTGTTTTTAAACACACTCTACTTTCTGCTTGAAATCTGTTTAAGCATCTTATATTATACATAAATTATGCTCTTGTCATCTTTACATTTCGTACTGAAAACATTTGTGATAACCATTAAAGTGAAGAAGTAAGGCATAAATACAGAGGATGAAGATGAAGTAGGAATTGGATTTCTAGGAAGAAATATGGAACGTAGATTTGGTGTCAGAAAAACCTGTTCCATTCCCACCTCTGCCATAGTGTAGAAAGACCATGAGCAAGTTAATTTGCCCCTGAACCTCAGTTTCCATATTTTTGTAATGCAAATAATAATAATTACTTCACTGGATTACATAATGATTAAAATGCTGCCATTCAGTAACTCATTCTCCCTTTAGGTGGAACAAATAGTGATAGAGCCAAAAGGACTCTGGGTTTTTTTGTTTACCTGGAGCTATTAAATTGATTGTTTGTTTAATCTCAGAATCTTGGAGTATATCTAAATGCATTTCTTTATAAATTTGAAATTTCAAATCTGTCCTTTTTCTCTCTTGAAATATGTCCATCCATGTCTTTTATTTTTATATGGAGAATCCCCACTTTTAATAGCACCGTTTTCCTCATAATTATCATCATCTCTTTACAGAGGCATCCCAAGTATATAGATAAGGGAAATTAGTAAACTTAAAATAGTACCTGCCCAGTTAGGATTGTTTCTATGGTAACTAGCTTTCACATGAGATTTCTAGAAATGCACTACATGTATCATATAAAAGGGTAAACCTGAGTTATGTGTTTATACTTGAATCACTGTAGCTAATATACAACATTCTTAAGAGCAAGGATTATGTCTTCATTTACCAAAAGTCTTATTTCCATGTAGTCTCTGAATAAATAAAGTGGGTACAAGGTTGTTTCATATTTTTCTTGATTACTTTATAGGAAATGATATTTTTCATTTTATTATATTTTAGAATATTTGCTTTAGTCTTCCTCTAATTTTGGATTGAGATTTCAAAATATTTATGAAATAAATTTATTGTTTTGACATTTTAAAGAGATAACATTTGAAAGAATGAATGCCTTTAACATAAAAGGGATAGATGCTTAGTGAAATGTGTTGTCTTACAGCCAAACTTATATCCCACTGTTGGGCTTCAGACACCAGGAGAGGTCGTTGATGCCAATTTTGGGCAGCATCCTTTTGTGTTTGATATAGAAGACTACATGCGGGAGTGGAGAACCAAAATACAGGCACAGATAGACCGGTTTCCTATTGGAGATCGAGAAGGAGAATGGCAGACCATGATACAAAAGTAAGTGAGCCTGGCCAATGTGGCTCAGTTGTTTAGAGTGTCATGCTGGGGACCAAAAGTCACGGGTTTGATTCCTGGTCAAGGCATATACCTGGGTTGTGGGTTTGATCCTCAGTTGGGGTGCATACCAGAAGACAATGTTTTTCTCTATTGTGCTCTCTCTCTCCTCCCCCCTTTCTCTCTCTTTCTAAAAGCAATGACAAAATGTCCTCAGGTGAAGATAAAAAATTTTTTTTAAAAAAAGCAAATAAGGCAGTTTGAATTGACATTATTCAAAAGTACTTTTTTTATAAAACATTTTATTCTTTTCGTACAAAAGAATATTTGTTGAAGCTTTTAAATTTATTCATTTATAGCCTAGTAATTTGCATATTGATTATATTTTAATTTCTGTAAAAAGTAATTCACTACTTAAAACAATTAAAGAGAATGTTTGATGGCACCATACAGAATAATATATTAGTCTGGCTTATAAATTGGATGGAAGAAATAAAATAACACTAGATTGTTTGAGTTAGGGTAATTCCTTTTCTCTGGTTAGTAATGGCATTTAATGATTCCCATAGGTTATATGACTCATCTTTTAATAGCACCAATGCAAAAGATAAATTCAGAAAGGTAATTCAGATTGTATAATTTAGGATCATGTGCACATGACTGTGGTGTTCCGCAGTAGTTCAAGTATTTATAGGGAAAAGAATTACTGCTCAGTAAGAATAAGCATCAGGATAATGGTATAGTTTATATTCTATATATAAGTCTGGAATATATTCTTATATCTATATTTATATAGTTTACATATTTATATAGTTTACTTATATATAGTATGTAAACTATATATACTTATATATAAGTATATACTTATATAGTTTACATTCTATATAAGTCTGGAAGACAGATGTAATATGTACATTATACTTTTAAGGATCTGGCTAAATATTTCTAGTGAATGGATTATTCTCTGTAAGAATGTTAGCTATTTTTGTTTACTGGGATCCGTTTTTTGCTAAATATTTATTTGTCATGTAGTTTTAGGAATGTTATAATTGCTCCTATTCTAAATAGGAGAATATGACCAACCAAAAACCTCTGATGTAAGAAATTTTAAATATCTTACTAGTTATTTCTAATGCCATTTACTTATGTGCTGTTATTAGCCATTTAAGAAGAGGCAAAGAAGATGAAGCCAAGGAACAGTGAACGTGGAGTTAAGATTCCCAAGTGCAGAATAAATACTTATGATCCAGTAGTAACAGTGGTGGAGGGTGGGCAGCAGCAGAGCACATAGTGGGTGTCAATAAAAGTATTGTACAATGAATAACCTTTGTCTCAACTCATTTTTTACCAAAAATTTCAATTTGTTTTATTAGGGAGCTTCTTATGAAAAAGTAGAATTTTATTATGGATGTCAGCAGGAAAATATAATTCTTATGACTGTTACCTCAGATGACACCTGAATGTCAGTGGTACTAAATGGTAGCTCTTAAAGCTTGAAAGAGTATAGACTTAAAAATTAACTGAATACCCGTAAATTTAAATAGTCATTATCACTACTGTAATCTAACCCAAGAAAATAACAGAGGCTTTCAGATAACATCAATCTAACACAATTCATCTTAAATGTCTATAATTGCTTTGAACAGTCTGAAATTTACAAATCTAATAAAGCTTTCTGCAGGAACATTTTGGAGGAGATAATGATTGGAAGATACGCTTATGATTCTGAAAACATGCTCCTTCTCTAGAGCTATTATCATCAGGTATTAGAGAGTCCACACAAATATTTTTGTCCTGCACTTGAAAGAATAGTGAACCCTGACTCAGAATCCCACAGTTTCCGTGAATTAGAGCTAGGATAAGTTGCTCTTCTTGGGTCCATCCCTTTAATGCTTTAAAAGTTGTTGGCACAGAGCATCATGGCAGGATAGTAGGAGAGGAAATATTGTATCCTATAGCCGGAGTTCAGTGAGGGCCCTGACCTCAACCTTATTCTTCACAAAAATGACACTCTGACTTTTTGGAAGGTTTATTTTAAAAAGGTTCTCCCTACTTCTTAAATTAATTTGGACAATTAGATGAAATAAAATGAAAAATCTATTTCTTAGAGATTCCCCCCCGCCACCTCAATTCCCTTTCCGTAACCACTGCTTCCTACAGTTTTCGAGCACATCCTCAGCAGTCCAGATGGAGATAGATTTAAGAGTTGAATATTTGGATATATTGGCTATCTGGGTTAATATTGCTTAGTCAACAGTTTTTCTAACATTTTGTGGTTAGATTTAAGTATGTGTTTTGGCCACTAAGTGGCTTTTTAAGAAATAAACTGTTTTGGAAGTGTGTCACTTACATATAAATCATATTTGAGTAATTAATCTCCTGTGCACAGCCATACTAATTGATTTAGATCAGAAGGCCAACTCCTCATTGATTAATATTATCACCCTCATAGACTTTTTCTGGAAGATTCTGTCTTCGGGTTTACCTTGGTTATTTCTTGTGTTCAAACCTTGTTATCCCATGTAATGTAACTGATAGATGAAGAACGGAGCTGAACCCTGTAATTCAAGGAGTTAATCTGTTATTTCAAATTAATTTTATAAAATGACAGCACTTTATTGGGTTGAGTCATGATAAATGTGAAACAGAATTTATGGTTAGTAGGATTTCTGTAAGGATAGGGAATGATAGGGAAGGACTTGGACAGAACAGGGATGTCCTTGATTGGGGACAGTAGGTCTCAATGTAGCGTTTTCAGGTATCTTTTCAGAAACACTACACGAAAGAACAAAGTGATTTTTTGAACTTTGAACTTGAGGTTATTGAAGCCTTAATTGTTTCAAGGAAATAGGTTGGTTTTGTAACACCAAAGTAGACCTTGTGTATATAAATTGTAGTATGAAGCATATATTGTCTTGACTAAAAGTTGTGTTTCTTCTTTTTATTTTAAGAATGGTTTCATCTTATTTAGTCCATCATGGGTACTGTGCCACAGCAGAGGCCTTTGCCAGATCTACAGACCAGACCGTTCTAGAAGAGTTGGCTTCCATTAAGAATAGACAAAGTAAGGGCCCTGTGGTGCATGGCTAATACTTGTTTTCAGGTTATAGTTGGGTTATAACACATTTAGAAATTTTATTTTTAAATTAAAAATTTTAAAAATAGATTTTAAAATTCATGCTTCTGCAATTTGTTTTCATTGACATTTTTGAAGATTACCTTTAAAAACTTTACATAGGCCCTGGCCAGATGGCTCTGTTGGTTGGGTCATCGTCCCATTCACCAAAAGGTGGTGGGTTCTATTGCTGGTTGGGGCACATACCTGGGTTGTTGGTTCCAATTCCCAGTCAGGGTATGTACGGGAAGCACCTGATCGATGTTTCTCTCCCACATTGGTGTTACATAAGTATATTATGTAAATAAATAACATAGGACTTCGCTAGCATCCTAGTTGTAGAAAGATATAATTTTGGAGAATTTTTTATAAGAATGCTTACCATTTTTTCTTCAAAAATATTTTATTGAGCTTTCAGGAAATAAACATTTAATAAAATGGTTTTTAAAAAATTATTATTAAAGTAGTCCCATAACTAGATGTTAGTGGAGGTAATATATGAAAGAAATTTAAATACCTTTGCATTTAAATAGCTATCTGAATTTAAGATAGTTTTGATCATAAGTATTTATTGCTTAGTTTCTATAGTGCTTGTGGCCAGAGCGATAGGACCTGTTCTCACAAGGGCAGGTTAGCACAATAACTTGTTTCATAGTTAGCCATCTTAAAATTGGTACACTTGTTCATCAGGGAGAGTAGAACTTGGTGAGTATATAGGCATAAAAGCAAAACATGATGGGCAAAATCATGATGGATGAAAACAAAATGTTTTTATAGGTCAAACTGTTATAATAACCTTGACAACATTGTGTTGTTGCTGTTGTATGCTTTGTCTCACTATACAAGCTCTAGTGAACAGGAGATGATAACTTATTCTTTCCATCCTCATCTAATGTAACACGTATGTGACACAAGAAATGTTCACTGAGTGTCTGTTGAATTCAGATCTTACTCAAAGTTGAGCATTCTATAAGTACTGGGTTCCAAAGGTTAATATTGATAAGACATTTTGAATATTATTTCTTTAATGTTTCCTATGGTCTTTTTATAACCACCCTATTGATGTATGGTTGACATATTAAAATCTGTACCTATTTAGTGAATGTAATTCGATGAGTTTGGAGATTAGTATGTATCCGCGAAACAAACCATAAGTACCATGTATGCCATAAATGTAGCCATCTTTTTAACCTTAGTGTGTCTTACTTCAGTACTGCTTAATAGGTGTTTTTCCTATATTACTTGTATGATAGTTTTTGATTTTTAAAAATAGTTTATGAAAATACTTGTTTTTTAATGTATCTGAAAATTTTTCTTTGAAACTATGATTTTAGAAAAAGAAATGAAAATTAATCACAGTAACTTACTTTAAAATGTTTTACTAAGTCTTTTTTTGTTGAGAGTCTACTATATGTTTCTACTCTTAAAACGTTAATTTTTGCCTCTTTTTATAAATAGGAATTCAGAAATTGGTATTAGCAGGAAGAATGGGAGAAGCCATTGAAACAACACAACAGTTGTACCCAAGTTTACTTGAAAGAAATCCTAATCTTCTTTTCACATTAAAGTGAGTTTCTTTAACAGACATGTTATATTTATTATGTATGTGTGTTATTTGTAATCAAAATCATTTCCCTGTTGTACTTTTTGTTTTAACTTTTTTCAAATGGTGACAGAAAATTTTGTAATATAACACTTTTAAGTAAGAGATTATAATGGGAAGCACTTGTGTTGAGGAGCATAAACAGATGGCGTCATTTGCTGTGTGTTTGCTGTTCTGTCGTTCTGTCTCTGTTTCCAAATGTGGAAATCTTATTTAGGAGATGGGAATCTATTTTTCCTTCTGTAAACTACCATATAGTAATTACCTTATAGTAAGCCTGTGGCATTTTTAACAATTATAAGTATACATAACATAAAATTTGCTGTTTTTACATGCACAGTTCAGTAGTATTAAGTACAGTCTCATTGCTTTGTAATGGTCACCAACCATTCATCTCCAGGGCCTTTTTCATCTTCCCAGACTAAAACTTGGTCCTCATTTCACACTAACTACCCATTTCTCCTCCCCGCGGCTCCTGGCAGCCACCATTCTACTTTCTGTTTCTGTGAATTTGAATTTGACTACTACCTTATATAAGTGGAATCATGAAATAGTTGTCCTTTGTAACTGGCTTATTTACCTTACAGCATAATGTCCTCAAAGTTCATCTGTGTTGTAGCACAAAATTTCCTTTCTTTTGAAGGTTAAATGATATTCCATTGTATATATACCACATTTTGTTTATTCCCTCATCCACTGACACACAGTTGAGTTTCTCCCACTATTAGATACTGTGAACAACGCTGCTGTGAATTGGAGTATAGAAATATTTGTTGGAACCCCATCATGTTCTTATATACTATTTTTTTTTTTTTTACCAAGTGCAAATATTAGTGTGATTAAAGTATTTTGGGGCTTAAAATAGGAATCCATTTTGATTTTGTTTTTTTATAGCTGCAGATAGATTTTCATTTTCTTAGTGAATCTGGATTAAAGGGGATATAGTATCTTTTGCATTATAGTTTTGTTTTATATTTTAAGCAATATAGTATATGAAACCATATTTAGTATTTTTAGAATACTATCTAAAGGCCAAAGTTATTGATATACACAAGCTCTTAAAAATCTTTTTTAAGAAATCTGTTGCTATTAAATAAATGGCTATTTGAAGATTATCTAAGTAAATTTCTTTCCCTTATTTTAGAGTGCGTCAGTTTATAGAAATGGTGAATGGTACAGATAGTGAAGTACGATGTTTGGGAGGCCGAAGTCCAAAATCTCAAGACAGTTATCCTGTTAGTCCTCGACCTTTTAGTAGTCCAAGTATGAGCCCCAGCCATGGAATGAATATCCACAATTTAGCATCTGGCAAAGGAAGTACTGCACATTTTTCTGGTGAGATTCAGTCTTATGATATTAACTTTATATTTTTTCCTTTCTTATATTTTTGAACCAAAATAAAATGTTTAAAAATCTAGACATTTTTTGTGTAGTAGTTTTGCACATGTGTATATTTGATCGCAGGATGTTCTAGAAGAAAAATTGTAGGTGGATCAGATGTATGTGTTTGTATTATCAGAAAGTAATTTGAAGAACTCTTTCTGAGAATTGGTTATTGTAGCAGATCTTCATAAACAAAAGCCAACATATGAGTTCCCTCTAGAAATTAAATCATAGATGCTTGGTAATGAAAAGGTAATCAGTCGTATGTTTTAGTAAAGCATACGTTTAAGGGAGGTGATGTGGCTGTGATCTGTGCTTTTTATCTCATTCTTCCTCAACCACACTTCCTGCCAGAGCTCACTCTGCCCCGCACATTTTCTCCTGCCCCTTTTTTGGTTCAACAGCCCTACTCTCCAAGGCTTTTGTGTCCTCATACTTAGAATTCTCTCCTTTCTTTGCTTTTATGATCACTTCTACAAGTTTATTCCTAATCCTTTTTAGTTTTCTTTCTTGTCTCTTTCATTCTGTTTTTCTCAAGGTGTTATCTTTCCTCTACATTTAACTTTCTAAAACAGAATCTAATGCTGTTTCCTTTCCTTTCATGGAGTAACACCTTTGCTTTTTCTTAGTCACCATATATACCTTCCTACATTAATACCTCTCTTTTTATATATTCTGTGCAGTGCAGATGATTCTCATGTTTGTCTTCTTAGCCACTACACCTCTTGAATATCATACAGTCACTTCAGGGGTGATGATAACACTGCTCTCAGAGGGTGGGAGGTGAGGATAAGGAAGGTCCATAATGAAGCCTTCTGTAATTGTTAGAGGAGATGATAATTATATATTTATATCCTTTCAAAGAAGTTAGTTATTTATTACTTAAATAATCCATCGATTCTCCTATATTTTACATACAAAAATCAGAATATGGGTACATTATTTACAACCTAATAATAAATTAGTGTTTGTTTCTATGTTCATAACCTCTCTTTTTCTTTTTTTTTCTCCCAGGTTTTGAAAGTTGTAGTAATGGTATAATATCAAATAAAGCACATCAATCATATTGCCATAGTAAACACCAGTCATCTAATTTGAATGTACCAGAACTGAATAGTATAAACATGTCAAGATCACAGCAAGTTAATAACTACACCAGGTAAGTGATTTCTCTAACTTTTGTATTGCCATAAGCACCCTAATCACAAGTGTTAACCATTTTTAATAATTTGGGAAAATTGGATTATATGGCCCATAGTGGAGGTCTGGGAATTCCCAAGTCCCCAGAGAATGAACGGGTAGGAACCAAGTTCCTCAAAGTTTTCAGCCTCTCAGTAAGCACGTAGGCTCCTTCTTTCCTTTGTTCCTTCTTACTCTCCATTCCCTCTGACCTTGCATTGGGGTTGCAGGGACAAGTCTGTGGCTCTGCAGTCTAGTCTTCCTGCCCACAGACCTACACAGATGATCACAGAAATGCCATTTGTTTTGTCCAAGTTAAATCACAGTATTATATTTAACCTGTAGTTTTATTGCGATACATTTACAACTATTTTTTGTCTGTGGTTTTTTTTGGTGTAAATGTGTGTGGAATATTTCCTGACTTCAAGTAACTAATTTTACAAAGACTCTTATTTGAGATCATGTCATTGAGTAGCTTTAGTACAGCAAATGTGACTGAGTTGTTTAGTAAACATTGAGCATGAGAATAGTGCTGAGGACCTGCTGGATGTCATTGATTCTGCTAGGCAGGAAGAAGAAGATTCTGCTTCTTCTGATTTCAGAGAGCTTTGGGAGAAGAGATGACAATATGCTATGACATACTTGGGTTTAATGTTCATGAAACCTTTTAAAGGCTCCTGAAATGTAGTCACATGAATTGAGTACTGTGTGTGAAAGCAAATTCTTAGGAATTAAGCCTGCCCAAATCATCTAGCATTTGAATCTCAGTTTGGTTTAGGACTGGTGGTATAACATCTTTTTCATAAAAATAATGGATAGATATTATCAATTTGATATTGGTTTGATCTGATAACATGAACTGATTGGTCACACTCCATTTTGGGAGAGTGTTCATCAGTGCAGAATCAAAGGGGAGAGAACCTAACTTTTAGCATGGAATATTAATGGAAATATGGCTCCAGAGAAAGGAGTTTATTTTAAAAAATATATTTATAGATTTGGAGATTTATCAGAATCCCCAGGTATTCTATCACAAGTGTCAAAAATTTACTGAAGGCATGGGGTTGTGTGGTGCAGGTTAGGATGGATGTAAGTCAGCAGAAGTGGTGTGAGAACTGTGGGAAAAGTGATTGTCTTTTGCTGAGGAGGGTAGTCTTTGGCCATAGAGATGACATATAAAAAATTTAAAAGTAGAATATTACAGTAAAAACTATGAGAGTTTTAAAATTTAAGCCTTTAGTACTTTATCATTGATAGAGGGTTCTGCCATTTTTTGAGGGTAGGATTGCAATCATTTCATGAGTTTTTCTCTTAAATCCCAATAATAGATCCCTTAAATACTAAATAACAGGTCCCTTCAGCAACTTCCTAATAGCAGGACCTAAAGGGACCTATTATTACCTGGGTTCAGGGTAGGAAACTTTACAGAAGGGGTTGGTGGCACAGCATTCTCCTTTGTGTTCAGTATCAGAGAGGCAAGTAAGCTTTTAAATTTCCTTAAACTCTTAAATAGTAAGTTATTTTATAGTTGGTAATGACTTTCTTGACAACAGTATTGTGAAGTAGAGAGAGATGCTATTAACTGTTAAAACCATTTTACAGATGTGGAGCTGAAAACCAAAGAAGTAAATGTGGGTTTTTTTTTTAAGGTCAGTAGTTAGTAGCCAGTAAGTTGTATGTAGAACTGAGATCACTTCCCAGAATTTCTGACTTCCCGACTTGGGGTTTCTCCATTATACTTCCTTCCATCTGAAATTTTCTCCTCCCTGCCCTCCTTCTTCTCTACCCTAACTTTTGTTCTAGTTAAAACTCAAGTTCAGATGTTACCTCTTCCAGGATTTTTGCCTTGATTTACATCCCCACCATATGTTGTCATTCCTTGTGATTAACTTTTATCATAGTACTAATCCTTATAACATAATAACTTTATTAACTGTTACTAGGCTGTTTGCTCCTAGAGGGCAGAGGCTACTTCATTCTGTCCTTAGTGTTACAGTACAAAAGTGGGGGCCAAGGGCAGCCGAGGCAATATACTATTACCCGAAAAGAACCCCCCAGGTTCGTTATGTCCACCGCCAGAGGAAAGACATCTCTCAATGCCTGAGATTCGTGAAAAGGAAAGGAATTTATTATTCATTTGAAATAACACAAACTAAAGTTCCCCACAAATGCACACAGTCCTCCCAGCACCCTCCACATGGCAAAAGGGAGCACTTCCAAAGCCTCGTGGTCCTGACTCTTACCCAAGCCTCATGGTCCAACCAAGACACCAAAGCTGTGTGGTCCTAAACAGACGCGTGGTCCCAAAAAGAGAGATGCCCAATGGCTGCTGTGCCTCCGTTTAAATCCCAGCACTAATCTTCCTCTGCAGCCCTGTTTCCGTCTCCTCTCATAATTGGCCACAGCTGCCCACATTCTGGGCAGGTGTGGCCCTGTGGTGTGGAGCCAATTATCTCCAAGCTCTCCTGGACCCTATTACAAATCCCTATTTGGGGCTCACCTGTTGGCTGTACCCTGTTACATTAGCACCTAACATGGAGCATTGCTCAGGGTTCTTAATGTGTATTGAATGAAAGAATCCCTCTCAAATATTGTACTGAAGTATTTTTTAAAAAAATGGTTTAGTATATTATTAGGATCATTAAAAGCTATGATCTTAATTTCTATTAAGCATTATTTTTAAAGTTTGATTCTTTTCTTAACAGTTCATTAAATATAATAAACAGCTTTTCTGACTGACAAACGAGTTCCGTTCTTCCTAGATATTTCTGTTTCTCTCTCTGTCTTATTTACCATACAGGTTTTACTGATGGAAGTGTGTGTGCACCCATGCACTCACATGCAGGCACTTCTACCCACACACAAAAAAACTCACCCCGAGAGGTTAACCACCTCTGGTGGCATTGTGCCTAGAGTGCTTGTTGTTCATCTGCATTCAGTGGTTTTCTTTTTTCCAAGAATGAATATCTTTGCCTTTTTAATGAGAAAAGGTCATTTTCATTTAAATACTTTTTAAATTTTCATCAAGTGTTTCCTTCTGGGCTGTATAATTCTTGCCTAGTTCTTCATAGGAGAATCTTAAAGACTAGATACTCATTTATTGTTGCTTAATGTGTGGCTGGATCTGAAGGTCCTACATTAACAATTGCAGTATGTCCAAATATAGTTATTGGCACATAGTTATTCATTCAGTAAATGTAAAATGAGTGAAAATTGGAAGTACTGTACCTAAATATCCAGCTCAACATTTTAAAAATGAATATTTGGTAATACTTTGGAATTTTTAGTCAATAAGAAAGCCTGTGGGAGTAAAATAGTGGAGGGTGTTAGAAAGGTAAGAAAGGATGAGACTGAGTAGTTTTTATGATTATTATTTACCTTTGAGAGAGGGTATACTTTTAAGTAGTGGGGGCAGATGTAAAAATGTCAAGACTAGTAATGAAAAAGTAGTCTAGAAGTGAGTTGAATGTGAGGGCAGGAAAGAGGTAAAGTGGGCTCCAGGAGTAGTTTGGAGAATGAGGTTCCCTCCTATGCCGGAAGTGAATGCTGGGACAAGGATGGGGGTTCTGGAGCAAAAGTTAATTAACAAAGAATGAGGGGCAGGTCTGAGTTTGGAAAATAGTGGGACATATGTGCTGAAGTATGATTTCTCCATATTGACACAAAGGCATTAAACTACTACACTTTGGTACATGTGCTTCTTCCCACCTTATCTCCAGGAGTAAAACTTTGTTAAAAGTCAGCCACATATTTGGCTTTGAATACATTCAAGATTTAACTAAATATTTTTTTTGCAGGTTATTATCACCTTATGAAATCAGTTTATTAAGTAGGCTATGTAGTTGAGTAATAATTTATTTTAAACTAAGGCACAAGTATGCAATTTCTATAATTAGGTTTGTTTTTTTTCGTTTTCAGTAATGATGTGGACATGGAAACAGATCACTACTCCAATGGAGTTGGAGAAACTTCATCCAATGGTTTCCTAAATGGTAGCTCTAAACATGACCACGAAATGGAAGATTGTGACACCGAAATGGGTCTGCAGTGATATTTCTTACATTTTTAATAAAAAATGATGACTACAAGGTTATGTTTTTATTTGTACTGATTTACAGCTGATGAGCATAAATCAGATTTAAAGATGTGTGTGCCATTGGATTTGACAGTAATGCATATTATTTCTCTTAAACTCTCTTGTGAGAGGAGCTTGCTAGACAGAGTTAGTTACTTTACAGAACTCTGAAGTTAAGTGCTAGAGAGTTTTCTTTGCTGAACTGTTTTGGCTCAATTTTTGTGTTGTCATTAGTGCAGTAGAACCAACTTATTAGTGTTGACTATCTTAGGGTATTTAAGGTTGGAGATATAAAAAGGTTTTATACTTATTTTAATATAGCTAGTAAAGGCCAAATGGATAGAGATGATTTTATAAAGTCTAACCAAACAGTATCTTAAATTCATTTAATGTGAATATATGTGATTGTATAGTTCACTGCCTGGCACTTAATAGGTGCTTAAGTATGACCCCCTCCCCACCCCCAGATGAAGTGTCATGCTTAATTTTACTTTGTTGACAACTTGTGTAGTAAATTACACTGAAGTTAAACCATCAGCAAACTTTTTCATCAGTTGAAAAGTGAAAATTATTGAGGCTTATGTATAAATTCTTTTTTGTCACAATTCCATAGCCAACATTAGATTTCTTAGTATTTTCAGGTTAAAAGGTATTGTTTCAAATTGTTATGAGTATATATAAGAAACTACTTTATAAATGTAAAGTTATTTTTTTATTTATAAAACCACCTTGTTGAGGGTTGTGTGTTCTAATGTATAATTCATTTTTCAAGGTAGGAGTATGATTGAAAAGGCAGCATAGTTTTATTCTATCAGATATCAGCAATCTCAACATTTAAAGAGTAATTTGAGCATAGTGATTAAGAGCAGGAGGTATAGAGCCAGATTACCTGGATTCAAATTCTACAGCTGCCACTTACTAGCTGTGTAACCTCAGACAAGTTACTCAAGAGTTCTGTGCCTTGGTTTCTTCATCTGTAACATGGGTATTACAGTAACTGCCTCATGGGTCATTGTGAAGATTAAATGAGCCAATCTCTGAAAAGCTAGTAACTTTAGGTGCCTATTAAATATTAACTGTCATCATTTTAATTATATGTTGTTATTAGTAATTTAAACAGTTAATTACTGATCAGTGCTTATTGTCAACCAAGATAAATACTATAAAATTATTTTCTACCTGGCTGGCGTAGCTCAGTGGATTGAGCGCGGGCTGGGAACCAAAGTTTCCCAGGTTCGATTCCCAGCCAGGGTACATTCCTGGGTTTCAGGCCATAACCCCCAGCAACCGCACATTGATGTTTCTCTCTCTTTCTCTCTCTCTCTCCTCTCTCTCCTCTCTCTCCTCTTTCTCCTCTCTCTCCTCTCTCTCTCCTCTCTCTCTCTCCTCTCTCTCTCCTCTCTCTCTCCTCTCTCTCTCTCCCTCCCTTCCCTCTCTAAAAATAAATAAATAAAATCTTTAAAAAAATTATTTTCTAAAAGTAGTGTTTTTCTAAAAGTAGTATAATTAAGCCTTTTTTATTAGTATGATATGGTGTCTTCTGTGTTTTTATTGGAATTATTTAGCCTCTCTCAGCTTCCAGGAATCATTTAATTTCTATCTCTATTTGTGGCAGTTAATGTAGCCTGTGAGGCAGTTACTTTTTTTTTCTTAATGTGGCATAATGTAGTTTTTGATAATTGTGCTTAACTTTTTATAAAATTTTCCCTGACATAGGTACATCCTAACACTGTGAAAGGTTGTCACCTGACTTTCAGCTGCATGCTAGATATTGGATCCTAGACTCTTGAGACCTAGATAAAGCATACCTTTTAGCTGCAAAGTTCCATATTAAATTAAATATATCTGCATATTTAGAGAAAAATATTAGGTAATAGTTATTAAACATACAAAATATTACAAGCCATTTATGTTCACTTCTCTGTTGCTCTCCATTCAGTAAGGTAGTAAAATACTTGTTTGTTTTGGTTACAGAAGTGGATTCAAGTCAGTTAAGACGCCAGCTGTGTGGAGGGAGTCAAGCCGCCATAGAACGAATGATTCACTTTGGAAGGGAGCTACAAGCGATGAGTGAACAGCTGAGGAGAGAATGTGGCAAGAACACAGCAAATAAAAAAATGTTGAAGGTAAATTTGTTTCCCCTTAAAAAATTATAAATGAGTCAAAGCTTTCGATGTGGTTGGGCAGCTCTGCTCTCCTGGAAAGAACACTGGACTTCAAGTAAAACCCATGGACTCAATCCCAGTTGGGCTACCACACTCTTAGTTTTCTCAGCTGCAAAATCTGCAAAGTTATTAGGAAAAATGTGAGTATGCTGATAAAACTGTAAATTTTATGGTTTTTATTTTAGTAAACATTTCAGGGTTGTTGCAAATTGAATGTATAATACGTGGTTTTTATTTTGGTGATAATTGGTGAAGGATTTGGGTCATCTTTAAAGCCAGAATAGTTAATACAATTTCAGATCTTTTCTGGATTGATGTTTATGATAGCTAGGAAGGTGGATACAATTCATAGTTTAGTAAATTATCCACAGTTTTGTGAATCAGGTGAAATTGGAGTTTTCTCCTACCTTGTCAGCATTGTAATTAGTTGTGGAAATGTTATAACTCTTCAGAAGTTTTTTTCATAGGACTTTTTTAAAAGTCCTACTACCCATGTAAGCCTATAAAGCATTACACTAGCCATTGTATTTTTTAAATAGTGCATTAGGTTGGGCTCAAAGGTAATGTTATAAACATTTTCTCCTGAATGTGTTGAAAGAAGTTCAAAGAACAAAGGAGAGATGCAAGTAGTGGCCTTGAGACGGATGCTTGGGTGTAATGTATGCTTGTCCTTTCCTATTGGGTGTAATAGGAAAGGGCAAGGTGCCTGCCGTTCCTTCCAGACACAAACTGAAAGTTGATGCACCAGTGGCACTGAACATGGCATAAATCAGTGAAATGAAACAGCTGCCTGTACTGTAGCTTCAGTACAGCATCTGTGTATGCAGAACATATCTGCTTGGCCTAGGATGGGTTAAGGATCCACCGTATACACATCCAGTTAAAGGCATGCAGTCTTGTATTTTCAGTATCTGAGGTGGGAAGAGAGGTTTCTTCACCATATTTAGTACTTAATCTACTGGGTAGCACAGCTGCTATTCTAACAGTGACTGTCAGCTCTCAAAAAAAAATTAAATTATGACTTTATGCTAAATAAATGAAAATTGGTGGATTATGTAATTTAAACTATTTTTTGTTAGAACATCAAATCAGATATTCATATACTACTAGCAAAATGGCTGTCGACACTTACTCTATAAAATTGAGTTTTTTGAAATCAGGCTACATCTTTCCTTAACTCATCTCCTCTTAAATATATTTTATGCATATAGCACCTAGGTATTCAATGAATGTTTATGAAATTGAGGTTGAATTCATTTGAAAAGTATAACTGATTTTTTCAGATTGGGTATTCATCACCGTTCAACTTTGTAGGACTTTTTCTGATATATCAAGAGTGCCAAAAAGAAACTTATTTCTTGGCTTTTCTTACAAGTTATTTTAGTTATCTAAAGTTACCATTTGGGAAACTGATTGAGTTCTTTTTGCTAGATACTGAGGTTCTCAACCTTTTTGGTGTCTAGAAACCTTAGGAAACCATTAAAGATTCCCAAAGAGTTTATTAATTTTGTTACATTAGAAATTAAAACTAAAATTAATTTATTTAAAAAAAACAACAATAAATTCATGAAATAAATAAAACATTTAACTATCTTCCCAAAAGTGGGGGGGAATGAGAAGAGTGGCCTTGTGTTACATTTTCACAAATCTCTTCAATGCAAGATTTAATCAAGATAAGCTAGATTCTCATACCTGCCTCTGCATTCAGTCTTTTGTGGTATCACACATCATGTAGCCTCTCAAAAAGCTGACTGTATTGTTGTCAGAGAATGAGAAAAGTGGAAGTAATATCTTAGTATTATTATGAACATAATTGTGACATTACAAAACCCTCTGCAAGGGTCTTGGACCCAGTTGTCTCCACTATACTTTGAGAAGTGTGGGCTGGTTTTTTTGTTTGTTTGTTTTTGTTTTTAAGATTTTATTTCTTTCTAGAGAGAGGGGAGGGAAGAGAGAGAGGGAAACACCAATGTGTGGTTGCCTCTTGAGTGCCCCCTACTGGGGACCGGGCCTGCAACCCAGGCATGTGCCCTGTCTGGGAATCAAACCCGTGGTCCTTTGGTTTGCAGGCCCATGCTCAATCCACTGAGCCACATCTGCTAGGGCTACTTTGAGAACTATTGTTTGAGGGGATGTTTCGGAATATGAGGTGTTTTTAAGAATTCATAGACATTTTGCCCTGGCTGGTGTGGCTCAGTGAATTAAATATCAGCCTGCAAACTAAAAGGTGGAAGGTTTGATTCCCAGTCAGGGCATATGCCTGGGTTGTGGGCCAGGTCCCCAGCTGGGGTTGAGAGGCAACCAATCAGTGTTTCCCTTGCACATCGATGTTTCTCTTCCTCTTTTTCTCCCTCCCATCTCCTTTGTCTAAAAAATGAAATCTTTAAAAAAAAATTTTTTAAGAATTTATAAACATTTTTACAGCAGGTCATCTGACTTGCCTTGTTAAAACTTTATGCTAATTGAGTATGAAGGGATGTGTGATTTCTGCAGTGCCTTCAAAAATTTAAGATTTCATTCAAATCAGCTGTCTTTGATTCCAATTTGCATAAGGTTCAGAAAATAGCATTTCATGGTCCATTCTCAGATATTTCTTGATTATATATTGAATTATGAGAAAGCGTAATTCATCTTCATCTAAAGAATGTACATGGCTTCTCTCAGGAATGCATTTCCATTCTGACTTCTAAGCAAATATGAACTGCTTTAAGACACTTCCTTAATATTCTGAGCTGCCTCCCTCCTGTTCCCCAGACTCTTTTTGCTCTAGATAGGCATGAGTGACTGATGTAACTTACAAGTACCTAAAGAACAAGGCTGGAGGGTTGGAGGGCAACATGAAGAAAAGAGTAAAGGGGTTTTTTTTTGCTGTAGTTAAGATTTAGAAATTACTCCTTTTCCTTTTATTCTTCACTTCAGATCACATGTGATTTTGTTGGGTTATTTTTATCTTTTTTTTTTCCCTGGTTTTGTATAAACTTTTGAATCATATACATACATACAGAAAAAATGATTTGGCTAAAGTCGAGGGAGAGATTTACCTAAATGCTTTACTGTAAGTACATGTGTCTTCTGCTTCCTCTCAGTTGCATGTTGCAGCCCATGCAAGTAGCCTGCCCGTGGTAAAATGGTAGGGAGTCCCTGCAGTAGCCCAGTTTCTCTTGACGTTTTTTATAATTTTGTCAGGCTTCCTTTCCTCTTTCCCTGTTATCTTTTTGTTCCTTAACTGCCTAAGCCTGCCAGAGGCTCCCTAGAGAACTACCTGACTTTGTTTAGCAGCTACCTATTGAACTTCTGCACTGTGGCAAGACACTGCTGAAGGCCTTGCGGAGAGTTGAATGCGCATGAGCAACCCCAACCAGAAGGGAGCTTTTCATCCAGTAGTTGAAGTAGCAGTAGAGCCATTTAGACTCACCGTTTCTAAACTGTTAACAATTTTAAGCCAAATGTAAGTATAGTTTGAGAGCCCTACCTAAATGTCACATTTCTCTCCGAAATTATTCCCACCAAGGTACTTTTTAAAAAATAAGTAACCCGTAATGCCATTATATTTGATATTTTTACTTTTGTTCTTTGAATCCTGTGTGCATATATTTTACCTAGTAATTTTAGTTATCCTATTTTGTATGTTTTAATTTATTGTCACAAAATTTATCTCTAATTTCTGTACATTATTTGCAACTATTTTTAAATGGCTACATGATTATTTTATTATGTTGCTATGTGATTTTATTTAAGCATTGTTCTGGCTAGATTTTTTTATTTAAATGCTTTAGTAAATACCTTTATACATATATCTTTATGTTTCTTCCTTTAAATTATTCCATTCCACTGGGATAAAGTCCTAATTATTGAGTCAAAGGATATATTTATTGTGGCTCTTGCCACATACTGCTATAGTGTCACTTTCGAGAAACCTACCAACTTAGCAGCAGTGATAATGTGCCAGCGGTGCTGCTGCTGTAATTGTATGTATTTGATTACTGTCACCAGTTAAGTTTTACAGCAGGATTTAAAACATTGATGTTGCTTTGTTGATTTATTCCCTTTGTAAAGAAAGATAAGGTTCTAGCTACTTACTACTGGGAACCTGATGCTTATAATAAAAAAATAAGCCTTTTTATTTTTTAAAGTTTTGTTAGTTTCCTTGATACAGCTTCACTCCGCTTCCAAACTTGTTTCATAGTGTTGCTGTATGATCCCTGTATAATCGAGTCTAATCTGTGCCACACCTATACAATTCCACTGCCTTATTGACAAAAAAGAAATTCGGGCTTATTAGTGTGGTTTAAGGAGGCATTTTTGGATCTAACCCGTTATCCATGGTTCTAACCATGCCTTTTTCTCCTTTCACTCAGCCTCAGTGTCCCTGTAGCTTGAGCCTATTTCTGTGATTGCATCATGTGACTCAATACACTTTGGATTAATAAGCACTACATGATGTTACTTATTTATGTGTCTGTCTTCCCCCACAAAACTCTGTGAATCCTTGAAACAGATTTTGGTGATTGGTGTGTCCTCAGTTGCCTAGCTGCTATGTCCAATAAATATTTGTTCAATTGTACTGAAAATAATAGAGCAGAATTTTAGACTTTTTCCCTCTTGATACTTAAATTGAAAATTAAAAGGAACTGCATCTAAAAGAAATACAGTACTAGCAGTGTGATCATAACCTGTTACTGCCTCAGTTTGCATTGCTGAATGATGGACATACAGTATCCACTTCGTAAAGTTATTGTGAAGATTAAGTGAGATGATCCACACGAATGCTTGAAACATTGCCTCACATAGTGCTAGTGCACAGTAAATTACTACCGTCATGATTATGTGTTTTTGCTTTAAATATCAGAGCACATAAACAGAATGATGATTGATTTGAGATTTGAGATATTTCATCTTTTTGTAGCATGTCCCAATATAATGACCCAAGAGGATAGTTTTGTGCTTAAAGTTTTTATGTACCCATTATTCCTTGGACAGTTCTATCTTTCAAAGTTTATCTGTGCTGTAGGGATGGTACTTCATTAGATGGTTGTGAGGTAAATTAAGTCTTGAGCAAAGCTCAGTCTTTAGAAATAATATGATTGATTAGAGTTAGCTTTATAGGATATTAATATTCTTTCCATCGATAAGTTTGGATGGGGACATTCAGGAAGTACAATCTAGGTTTGTGGGATGCATAAAATATCTTAAAAACTATAAGAAGTAGGTCTTGTGATCAGCAGGTGTAGAAGCTTCTTCCCTGTACCCAGCATGTATCAGTAGCTACAGAAGACTCAAAATGGTGTAATATTTTTTAAATCTTCAAAGAACTTTCATTATAATAATTGGAGCAAAAAGTCTGATGTGAAGTACTTACAGTAGATGACAGTGGAGTAACACACACGTTTAGACATATGTACTCCCTGTCTGGTAGCCTCGGATGGACTGCATAGCTTTGCTTCATGGACAGTTTTTATTTCCACAGTGTGGAAACCAGTTTGGAAGAGAAAGGGCAAGAATACAGTTGACCAGGAACCCTTTCCCCACCTCTGCTCTCAGAACACTAAGATGATCATTAGAGGAATACTTGAACTGTACCTAGGAGATTGTATTTTAGGAATCAGTCTTCCACACTTCGTAATTAGCACTTTGAAAGTTGTTACTGAATTCACTGGTTTACAATTTCCTCAGCACCTTTTTGTGTATGCCTTCTGAATTGGGTAGATATCCTGTATCTAACTAAATCTGTACCTATATTATTACCTTTTTTGGACCATAAGACACACCTAGGTTTTAGAAATAGGAAAAAGAATTTTGAAGCAAAAAATGTGGTAAAATATTTAATAACATAAATAACATATTTCACCAATGTAAATAAATGTAAACAGGACTCAACAGCAACATTAACCACCATTATTCCTCCCAAATGGGGCGGGGGGGGGGGGGTGCATCTTATAGTTCAAAAAATACGGTGCTCCAGATTATTGACTTTTGGCAGAATAAGACATCATTTATTGAAAGATTAGAATGAACCGACATTGCTAATTTCATTTAGCTCAGTCCTCACGTGACTGTGAAATATGACCTCTGATAGCCTCCATTACACAACTGATGAAACTTGACTCTTAAAGAGGTTGTTACTTGCTAAAGGCCACACTACTGATGCACACTGGTGGTTGATGGCAATGTCTGAAACCATTGTGTATTTGCCTCCCCACAAAGAAGACAGAATTTCTTTCTGTCTTCTTTCTTTTCTGGGAAAAGACTCCTGTATGTGTGTCAGCTACTTTAGGATGGGGGGCTTGAGGATGGTTGGAACTACTGAGTTCCTGAGTGGGGGTCGGTTTAATTTTTTTGGTTACTGCGTTTGAGATGACATCCAGTTCCCACATCTACTTGAAAAAATATATTGGCATGCCTTATCACTTTAATGTCAAATTCACATAAGTGATAATAAATTGCACTGTATCTAAATGTTTTAGTCTTCCTTTTTACCATAATCAGTATTAGCCCATTTCACAGGAATTCATTTTTTCAATTTTTAATATTTTTTCCTGTTCCATATATACAGTAGGGATGGGGGGAGATGAGACTGTGTGTTCACAGAAAGCATGAAAACACATTAGACTTTGCTTCATAATCTAGTTGTTTAAAATATCCATAGGTAAATGGGTTTAAATGCCACAGTAGTTTAGTGCCTTTTACCTGTCTCTCAGTTTGTAACCAACCATGGATGATCATAGTTCAATTATTTGAATTAAAAATCAAATTGCTATTTTCAACAGGATGCATTCAGTTTACTAGCATATTCAGATCCTTGGAACAGCCCTGTTGGAAATCAACTTGACCCAATTCAGAGAGAACCTGTGTGCTCAGCTCTTAACAGTGCAATATTAGGTAAGTGAAGCCAAAAAAAAACACACCACCATCTAGATTTTCAGAATATTTGAGGTGGTATTTGTGCTGGCATTTATATTTTGATAAAATCCTTAGGGAAAGTTTTTCTACATTTTAAAATTAAAGTTACCTTAAAACATAGAAACCATTGTTTCAATCCCAGATTAAATGGATTCAAATAGAATAAAACCAGTACATTGGGATGCATCTGGGAGAAGTTTGGAAATATGATTTTGTGTGCATGTACGTAAACATTTCTGGCCTGAGCCGCCCATTTTCCAGCTCCCACTGTGCAGGCACAAGGGGTTTCCAGGTGATTTGGAAATGCCCCATCAATAATATTAACCCTTGAAGTCAAATATATTTGTGTTTATATTCAACTCCCTGCCCTTACCAAATAAAAAGGGTGTGTGAGGAAGAGAACAATTTAAATAAGTTTAGCCAAGCATGAGCATGAAGTGAGAAATTGGAATTTGCTGTTCCCGTGGTTGCCATTCCTATGAGTAGCTCACTACAGAGGATGACTCTAGTGTTTATGTATTGAACAAATACACTATTTATATGACTTCTGTAACTATATATTTTGTGCATTTATACTGAAACTCTATAGGGTTGATTACTTAAAACTTTTAATTTCTAGACAATTCTTTTCAAAGGTAATTAGCTAAGAGTGATTTTTCACCTGACTTTAGAATCTAATTCCCCAGATAAAATGGGACTCCAGTTTAAAAGTCTATTCTGTGTGATTCGGCCCTTTAAAGTTTGGGGGCTTTCAGCAACATGTTTCAAGCTATTAATATTTTAGGTAGACTAGAACAGTTCGAATAGAGGGTGTTTAGACACAGAAACTTGGAATGAGGGCCCCGGGCCCTCCCTCATATGGCCAAAATGTAAAACAAGCAATTAAAAGTATTCATATTTGAGCCTTAATCTGTTTGCCTTTATACAATTAATTTTCAATTCATCATTTGTTAAGTTTTCATAATGAAGTTTTGAAATAGGAGTAGTGTCTTTGTGTTGTAGTTTTCTTAAAATTAGAATTTATATATAATGTGAATTTTGTGGTGTTAAATTGTGTTATAATTTCTTTGGTTATGAAATTCATTTAGCTCTATTGGTAAGAGAAGCAAGTAGCAATCCTGGGATTGTAGGGCAAATTATGGTTTACAATACTTCTATTTTTAAATTACTACATTGTAAGAAATCATGAAGTAGTAATTGCTTTGTATTTATGTAACACTTACACTTGGAAAAAAAATTGTCAAGTGACCAGTTTTCTTAATGACAGCTTTTTGTATCTTGGGTTCTTCAAGGAGATTAAATTTTTAAATACTAAATTGCTTGGGGCCATTGTCCAAGATAGTATATATTTTTACATATTGTACTACATATTATGTAGGTTCACCCATGAATAGTGCTTAAATTTATTGTGTGTAATTCCCACAAAAATTAGTAAGATTATTAAATTGCTGTGGGGTGTCTGCATATTTATAAATACTAAATTTTATAATCTATTAAGTAGTGCTTAAAGTTACATTAGTTGTATGTAATTCTTGCAAGTTCCATATCCAAAATTTTTTTTTAATGCTTACAACCACCTGCCTTCCTTGGCCAGTATATGTAATAAAGTACATCTAGATGCTTACATTTCAGCAAAGTTACTTCTCTGTAAATCTTCAGGAGACATTTTTGAAAGGGTGTTTCCTTTTCAGTGTTAATTCCCTATTATGTTTGATTTTTGTATAAAAATTAAATTCTTGATTCAAATTAAGGCAGAATTGTTTTAAACTACAGTCAATCCTGCTTCAAGTTGGCAAAAATAAGTTTATCACTATCAAAATTTAGCCAAATAGTATCTTGCCACTGAATGGCCAGTACTTTAATAATCTTAACCCAGAGCACTTTTCAAACCACTTTCTCAACAATCTTTTTTGCATATTTTCATTCTTGCATTTTTTATTGTATTTTTTCCATTACCATTTATCTCCCTTCTACTCCCCCCACAACAGTCACCAACCAACCACTCTGTTGTCCGTGTCCATTGAGTCCTTTTTGCTCCATCTCTCCATCCCCTCACCTCCTCCCCCCAGATTCTTACATTCTTGATCCTTTTATTCTTGTAGTTGAACTCCTGAACTTGCTTCCTTATTATTTTTGCTTCATTCCTTCTAGAAGTTTTCTTTCTCTGAGATTGCAACCCCAAAACCAAGGGTAGAATTAAATCATACGGCGCCTTACCATTTATCAGTTTTTGACCTTTATTGATAGCTATGTCTATGAAGGACTGATTAGTAATTCCATTAATTGGGAATCTACATAAACTTGAAATTTAAACATCTGCTCACAAGGAAAAATTACCAACTTATATATTTGGACACTTCTACCATTAGTTCATTTTTTTCATTTCTGGCAAAGAACAAATTTTATTAATTATATTTGTACTACAACTGTCTGACAGATTTGTGGTATGTAGTACCCTGAATACTTTATTGTCAATTTTTAAAATGTCTGACGTATTGATTGTAAGTTACCCCTCCAAAATTAAGAGTAATTTTGCTCTATTGTCTCTCATAGTGACCATCACCCCTTGCTCCCTACCAACCCAAATAACATTCACCAATATGCTTTGGAGACAGTTAGGCAGCCTCAGTTTGGTTGTATCCCTAGAAGAAGAATCTGGCCTTTTTCTGTTGTCAACTGACCTTAGTCAAAAACAGTATTAAATATTTCTTATGCTCCCAATGAAATATCAGCCAAGAAACTGTATCGTTCCCATCATAGGTAATATGGAAATAAAAAGTTGAGAATATCTAACACTTTAAAAGTCTAATTCTGCACGATTTTTCTTATAGTTGAACACCTAGTTACCCACATTACCTTGTCAGAGTAGTACCTGCAAGGCATTAATCATTTGCTTAGAAAGTACCTTTGCTAGTTAGTTAAGGGCAATATATGCATTGATAATTGTGTAAGTAATGCAATATTTTCCTGAAGAGATTAAAAAAACGTCTTGCTAATTGTTATTTCCATTTTTAATCATTTTTTCCTCAGAAACCCACAATCTGCCAAAGCAACCTCCACTTGCTCTAGCAATGGGACAGGCCACACAATGTCTAGGACTGATGGCTCGATCAGGAATTGGATCCTGTGCATTTGCCACAGTGGAAGACTACCTACATTAGCTATGCATTTAAGGAGCTCACACTTATATTGTGGCATATAGTCAACATGGAAGTAGACCAGCTCTGCTGATTTTGAAATTTAGATTTTTTTAATTATGTACTGGGGACAGGTTTTTGTCGCTTTACATTGCTTCCTAGTTTACAGCATGATGCAAATGATTTTCTAACTTAGCGTTAGGAGAAATTATTTTCCATCTTTAACCTCTTAGTTGTCTAAGAGTTAAATATTACCGATTCTCAGATGTTGGAATTTATCATCACAAATCCTTTAAAACAATTACCTAAAAGAAACCAAAAAAATCCTGCCTTCTTTGTTGGGGGGAGAGGGGGGAAGGAAATGGAACAAGTTGTGTTGTGTTAGCATGTGGGTGATGTAAACTTCAAATTGGGAGATGTTCCAACCCCCACTCCCATTTAAGCATTCAATCAGTGTAACTTGCAAAATGCATAAACATCCGACAGTTTGAATTTATAGTGTTGATGGAAGAAATCATTTTTAATGTGTACTGTAAAACTTGAAATACTCAGGAGCTGAGTGAATACGTTTGTTGCTACTTACAATCCCGACCTGTTAGTCCCAGTAGTTTTGTTTTAACATGGTCTTTTCAACTTTGTTTCCTGTTTAACTACCAACGACTTCTGTTGTAGACTCACAAGTTTAACTTGTATTATAACAGTATTATATGTCAACGGTGTGGTTATGACCTTTATTTATATAAAAACCAAATATTTAGTCAATTTACCGTGTCTTAATTTAATCTTTGTATACCTTCCATTTTTAAGTGCTTAAATGAGTACTATATTGCAATAAAAATGTAGTGATATAATTAACCAGCCATTAAAAATTTACTTCTACAGATATTAGAGTGTCAAGCTGAGTTTATATATTAGGTACTTACATACTTATGATTAATATAAAACTAGAGCAATTAAAATCAATGATTTTTATTATAAATCTAAGTTCTACAAGCTCAAACTGCGTTCAGTTTACTAGCCTCCTTGTATCAAGCCTGATATTGTGGGTCATACAGAAAGAAAAAGGAAAATTAATCTCCTTAGCTTCATAACCATATTAAGGCATGTTACTTGCCCGTAAAGCAAACCCCCAAACTAGTTAAAAGTAAAATTTAAACAAGCTGTTCAAGTGGATGACCATATTCTTTGGTTATTTTATATACTATTTTTGCACAGTGAGGCTTGAACCTTCTTTAAGAAAAGTGGGTATTTATATACATTTAGCTGTTTTGTGAGGCAAATTCTCATCGGTATCACCAAAACACCTGAGAGACTAAGGCATCTGAGAGTTCCTCCTCCCTGCCATGCCTGCCACACAAGCATGGGGGGCAGGGGGGGAGAGGTGCCATTACTGGTTATGTTTGTATTCAAGTAAATGGATAAATACTTACAAAAAGAAATGAAAGCAATTCCTTTTAAACTGCTATTTCTTCCAGGACCCTCAAGGATCAAAGGCACAATGTATTCCAAAAGGATGAAATGTGATGGGATACTTCCCCAAATAGATTTATGACTTTTGTAATGAGCCTTTAAAATGATTTATTAGATTTTTAAACCAAATTAATCTTCTGCACTAAGTAACTGGAAGTTCCATACATACAAAGTTCTCATTCTTCATTTAGTTTTGATTTACTTCTTAGAAGTTTTCATCTTTCTGACCATCCAACGTCTTTTAAACCTCTTCGCATTTTGTTTTTTCTGGGTTCCTACAATAGAAAGTTTGTGCAGTAAGAATAAAAATTCCCAAGAAAAAATTTAAAAATTTTCAAAATTTTCTATATGAATATAAATACTAAAATTAGGTCTATTAAATTAGATTTTGTTAGCTGTACATATATAATACACTGACCTAATTTTCAGAAGCAACTTTAAACTATTAATATAGAAGCTATTATAAGAAAAAACATAATTCATAATTATTTACTATCTCCTTTAAAAAGAGCATTATTCAACATAGAAAATGATCAGAGCCAAGAGAATAAAGCTGACCTTACCCCAACCATTACTCAAAAACTGGGCTGCGGCTTTCTTCACTGGTAACCTCTTATTGTCAAGAGACAGGAACTTATTTACTAGGAAAGATAATTATTTATCATTTCTTTGTTTATTTGCAGTAAAAAAGTGAGGAAAACAGTCAATAAGGAAATTACCAGTAGTTCTGTTGGTTCCTGGACCATATAAAGAATTTTGTATGAAGGCTTTGGCTGCTTGTTGCCTTGAATCCCTCAGATCTTGATCTTTTAGCCTTAGAGCCAAGTAGCTTTTATTCTGGCTGATGATCGATACAAAAGGTCAGAATCAATGATGTTGATAACGTGCTTTATTTTAAATAATTTCCTGTTGCCTCAAAAAGTGAAAAAAATCCTTATTTTGTATATGCACCAATACGATAATTAATAAAACTAATAAAACTAAATTATAGTGCTATTTTATAAGAAATTGGCTAATATTCACATTTTAGTAGAGCAAATAGTTTGTTTTTATATAAATATCACAACTGGTTTTCCCACAGAAGATCCAATCTGAAACTGCTACTAATTAAAATATTTTTACACGTAAATCAGTACTTTAATTCTCAAAGGTTAATAACTATATGCTACATGAAAATAAGGCTCTTCTTACCCAATAGACTGTACTTTTTGTACTTTAGCTTTCTTAGAATCACTTCCTTTTTCACATTCTTCATCTTTCTTCTGCAAATTAACTAAAAAATTGAGTTTTATTTCTAGTTAGCACTTACATAAAAATAAATCAAGAATACTTTCAGGAGTTCATGTTAAATACCCTCTCCCGCCAATTTGGATACAATTTTTATTTCTAAGAAATAGGGGGCCTGGCTGGTGTAGCTCAGTCGATTGAGTGCGGGCTATGAACCAAAGTGTCCACAGGTTCGATTCCCAGTCAGGGTACATGCCTGGGTTGCAGGCCATGACCCCCAGCAACCACACATTGTTGTTTCTCTCTCTTTCTCCCTCCCTTCCCTCTCTAAAAAGTAAATAAAATCTTAAAAAAAAAAAAAAGAAATAGGGGGAAAGGGACCCTTATACAGAGCCATGGGGGGGGTGGTGAGATTGAGGGTGGGAGGTGGGCGTGGGTAGGGCAAGGGAAAGTGGTGGTGGGAAAATAGAGACCACTGTATTTGAATTAAGAAAAAAAAGAGAGAAGAGGCTCAAGCTAAACTTGGCCAGTGCTATTCCAGAGCTCTTTCTAGGGGCCAATAACATTTGACTGCAAAGCAACTTGACACTTTCATGAAAAGTTATTTAAATTAGAATAGTTCGTACCTTTGTTTAACTTTCCTGGTGATTTCTTTATGCTAAGGGAGAAAAACAGCAGTGACTGGAATGGCAGATAGCAAAGATTACCTGTTACACAAGTAAATTTGGTCTTAGAAGTAGGTCCTTCCACTATCACCCTACCCCAATTTGTTCCCACTATCCTCAGTTTTGGAAAGTCACTCCGCAAATTCCCAGCCACCAACTCCCAATCAACAAACTAATAAATATTGGATGAAAGTATCTTCTCAGAATTTAAAATCTGAAAGTATATCTATCAACAGGCTTCCAAAAAAAAGCAGATTGCTGTGGTTAATGGAATTAGAGCGAAAGACTTAAAGAATGTTATAAACACCTCAGCTAAAATATAAAATAAAAGGTGGTAGGCCTGTCTCATTTTATTTGAAGAAATCACAAAGGGTAACTCAACAGTTTTAAGCACAAAAGACAAGGACTAGAGTGGAGGCCTCTGGTCTGAGAGACAAATGTAAACTGACAAAACTCGGAGATGTCTGTACCATGCACAACAGAAAAACTACAGAGGAGGAAGTTAACAGGGTGGGTGGAATGAGAGAATGAAAAGGTGACATTTGAGTTTGGCTTTAAAGGATAAAAAGGGAATCTGCCACCAAATACATTTGTGTTTATGTTGAGTGTATTTGGGATCTGAATAACGGGGAAAGTTCTACAGAAAATCTGAGGACCAGGTCAAAGATATAGATGTAAGAAACAACAGACAGAAAAAACAAATATTTAGAACTGTAAATTTAGTAAGGTTTGACTGACTCCATGGGATAGATGAAGAAGAGGATGACTACAACATCTGGCTTTAAACATTCAGTGCGTGGCAAAGCTGCTAAGTGAAATGGGGATCGAGGAGGAACGCCAAGTCGGTGGCAGGTATGGCAAGTATGGGGCAAGCTGAGTTTTAAGAAGAGCCTGTAGATAAAGAGTCTGCTACTCCACTAAGTCATAAATTTCAAGACACATTTTATTCACCATCTACCCTGCTCCAGGACAAATGAAACCTCAGAGTTGATGAATAAGTGGTCTGGGATCAGGAACTCAGAAGCTCGAGTTAGCAATGGGAATGAACAAAAAGAAACAGTGAAATACTGAAAAGGAAGTGAATTGCTTCCACCTTTCCCACCAAATTCACATATCTACAATGTAGCTTTTTAATTTAGGCTTTATTATTTCTTCAATTATATAGACTCAAATGTACCAATATGTATTTCAAAGATGGAGGTATGTAAGCAAGTAATATAACAAGATCCATTACTTACTCTGTCTGTGAAGCGGTAGTTAACTTCTCTAGAATAGTGTCTGGAAGGAGTTTCCTTTTCTTAAAGACATTTAAAAATAAAAAGTGAGCTACAAGACAATATACCCTGGGTTGCTTCTGAAGTTACAATTTTACGAACACCCTCTTTTAGGCTGACCACTCCCTCCACTATCTCTAAGTTGTAGGGAAATTGTGATCATAAAAAACCTCAGAACCTGCCCTGGCTGGCATAGCTAAGTGGACTGAGCGCGGGCTGCGAACCAAAGCATCGCAGGTTCAATTCACAGTCAGGGCACATGCCTGGGTTGCAGGCCACAGCCCCCAGCAACCGCACATAGATGTTTCTCTTTCTCCCTCCCTTCCCTGTCTAAAAATAAGTAACAGAACCTATTCCACATTCTTTGGAAGACCTAGTGAAGATTGGAAAGGGGGCCCAACTCTCAAATCGCTGCTAAACACTGAAAGTAATGTCCCTCTGGTGTTGGGTGTCGGTGGCCAATCTGCCAAACACCCGACAGCACAGCAATCATATTGATGTTTGTGCAGCCCTTAGTTTACACAGCACCTCATTTAATTCTAATAGCAACCCAGTTACAGGTAAAACTACCTCCGCGAGGCGAAATGACAGGTGTCACAGCGAGCTGAACGAAGGAGGTGGGGTTTAATCGCGTGATTTCAAATTGACAGCTCTTCCCACTCTCATTTTCTGTCGGCGGACAGCAAAGAGTAGAGCATCTTTGTTTTCACCGATGTCAGAAGAAATATTAGCGACGTTTTCCCCACCCCCATATCCTACCAGCTTTGCAATAAACAAGGGAATTGTACCCCAAGCCGGTTGTTTTAAAAAGGAGACGCCTCCTACACTCTCTAACCTTTTGTTCGATAAACAGCTCCTCGCGTCGTTTCCTCTTCTCCTTCAGAAGTGTTTTATCCCTGGGAGAAAGGGTGACACGTCAGAGCTAAAGACACAAGTGCGACCGGAATGGACGGTTCTTCGGCCCAGCCGTAGGTTTCCAACCTGCGCACCGTCTCCCGAACTCGCCGCTCCTCTTCCCTCGCTTCCGCCTGGGCGCTGGCGAAAGTCAATTCCTCCGGGGCCTCGTCGTCAAACTCGTCGTCCCATTCTTCGTCTTCCTCCAGTGGCTCGGCAGCCGCGCCACTGCTGGGTTGCCCGAGCAACAGGCCGTGCTCCGCCTCCTGCTCCGAGGCTGGCTGACCCTCGTCCACCATCGCCGACGCTGATGCCGGAGTGCGGGACGCGCGTGGCCGGAGCTGCACCATGGCTCACGTCGCTCCGGACCGTCTGACCTCTGACCCGGAAGCAACAGCCCGCAAGCCGAGTGTGACGTAAGAGCAAGCGACACCAGTTAAATCGTTCCTGGCGAGCTCGAAGGCTACCCCCCTCCCCCCACTTAGAGACAGGAAGCGGAAAACCGTCCCATTCCGAGGCGACGAAGGCGTGGCCTAAGTTGTGTCAGGTTTGGGCGTTCCTCCCACCGACACGGAGGATGCGCGTTTCAAGGCTGTGATTCTCCCCTGGCTGCTGTAGAGAGCAACTAACTGTGGGAGCGTGTGCCCTTGGCGCCTGTTTCCCGGCAGAAAAAAAATCCTGCTGCCTTCTTGGCCGGGATGCTGAGAGCTGGGTCGGCTAGGTCCCCGCGCTCCTCGAGGCGGGCTGGCGCGCGTCACGACATCCGCTTCCCAGAAACTGATGACTGCAAGCCCCAGTAGTTCTGTCGCCACCTTTTTGCACCAGGATTCGCTTGGTCGATTCAGTTAATCAGTATTTGTAGAGCAGATTCCTTTCATTCCGCACTCCCTGAAGAAGTGGAGTTTCAAAGAGAAGACATGCACTATAGCGGCAGGACAAATGACAAGCTTAAATCAATTCTCTACACCAAATGTGAGCTTGGCGACTTCTGCCGGTGTTTCTCGGGCTTCCCTGACCACCAGCCCCTCTACCACTGTCTGGCCGTGCCTCTGTTCTGTGTTCATCACTGACACCTTCCCGAAGAATTTATTGTATGATTCCGCCCCTTTTAAATGTAAGGTCTGTAAGAGAGAAGTAAGGACCCCGTCTGATTCCCTGGTGTAACCCCAGGACCTGGATCGCTGGCTAGCCCATCGCAAATCCTGAAGGGTGAAAGAATGACTTTACCATACTTAGTGAATGCAACCCTAGTATTATCTTCCCCACCAAGGGGAAGATGTATTTCATGTTTCGGCATACATGGCCCATCACGACCTGTGTTTATCTTCTCCCACCCTTTATTCAATACGAAATGATTCATCCATCATTCTCCCAACAAACTAAGCTTTTTCACATTTGCCAATCATTTGTACATGCTGTTCCCTCTACTGATACACACGTGGAACTCCTGTTTATACAATACTACAAAAACCTTTCTCACCTGGCTGGCGTAGCTCAGTGGATTGAGCACAGGCTGCGAACCAAAGTTTCGCAGCTTCGATTCCCTGTCAGGGTACATGCCTGGGTTGCAGCCCAGCAACCACACATTGATGTTTCTCTCTCTCTCTCTTTCTCCCTCCCTTCCCTCTCTGAAAATAAATAAATAAAATCTTAAAAAAAAACCTTTCAAATACCTCAACATTTATCCCACTCCCACTCTGCCCATCTCTAACTACATTTTCCTGTGAATCTTGCACAAATTCCATTACTGCAGTTTCTACACTGTATAATAGTTTACATGAAAGTTGTTCCAACCTGCCCTGGCTGGTGGTGTGGCTCAGTGGATTGAGTGCGGACTGCAAACCAAAGGGTCCGGGGGTTGGATTCCCAGTCAGGGCACATGCCTGGGTTGCAGGCCAGGTCCCCAAAAGGGGACACTCGAGAGGCAACCACACATTGATGTTTCTCTTCCTCTCTCCCTCCCCCTCCCCTCTCTAAAAATAAACAAATAAAATCTTTTTAAAAAGAAAGTTGGCCCAACCATTCTGTTAACTCCTTGAGGGTAAGGTCCATGCCTTACTAATTTTATTTCTAATGCCTATCATGTGGTAAATATTCAGTAATATTGCATTGAATACAGTACATAATTTCTACCTCATATTTTGTATTTTCAATTCTCCTTTCATCTTCTCTAATAAAACCACAATGTGAACAAAAATGATAAAACACACACACACACGTACACAGAAAGCTGCTGGTACCAAAGGCCCCAATTTGAGAGGAGCTGCAAAGAACAGTTCTGAAATATCTGGGACTTGGTCAGATAGAAATTAAAAATATAATCAGACTTTCTGAGACAGTGTGCTGACTTTCATCATTGCTAACACTAGGAAAATGTATAAAGTAATTTCAAGAAGTCCACCAACAAACCTATTAAAAGAGAACGATGATGGTATTTTACGCACATAAACTCCGTAAGTATTACACACACATCCCATCAGTGTATATGCCTTGATCCAGCCATGGGAAGGGTGAATTGAAGCCTACAGTTTGGCCCTTCAGCCTCTTTGTAGGTTATGAACATCCCTCTTGTCCATACGAAGGACCCTTGGGATTTACTAAAAGGTATGACTTGCAAATGCAGTACAGAATTTTATGTGATAGTGTCTTGTCATTTATGTCCACAAATGCCAAGGATGTAACGTTAAATGCAATTTTGTAAGGGGCTGGGTGGTGTGGCCAGGTGTGTAATCACTCAGGGAGTCACCTGATCCAAGGAATCTTGCCATGTATGACCTTTCTACACAGGTTCCTAAAGGCCGCTCCTCCCAGTCAGGCCTCTGGTGCTTGCTGGACAGCAATCAGGCATTCCAAGAGCCCTGGGTGACACATTAGGTGATGGGGCTGGAGGTGAGAACTGTTTTCTTGCTACTTCACTCCAAGGTAAAGTCCCATGGGAAACACTCTCTTCAGAATTCAGTGTCTGGGAAAGGCTGGCAGACCCCGAAGGGGCTGTGTGCTTCTGAGTTTATGATATTAAGAAAGGCAACCATCAGCTCTCTCTTTTCTCCTTGTCTGCTAAGAAGGCTAGTACTAAACTTTAAGCAATTGTGTTTACCTTTAGAATCTATATATTTGCATCATTTTTTTTTCTTGGTCTCATCCTGATTTTCTGCCTTGTTACTACTTTTCCTTCTTTGCTTGAGTTCTTGTTCTAAGCTATTCCACATACTCTGAGGTAAAGCAACCAAACAAGTTAAATACTGAAAAGAAAATGTCCCCAACAAAGATAACTCATGGGGCCAAATCTTTATACAATAAATTACTTACTGTAGAGAGTGATTTTATTTTCTGTCCAAACTTGTGCAAAAATCAGAAATATCAAGGTTTTTACCTGTCTACTTCCATGTTTGCCAAATAGCAAACATGGGATAATTACATTTTTAAGACACTCAAATTAGAATTTTTCACCTCCCAATAACCAACCAAACACATCAGAGGCATCTTATGCTTAAGTTTAAGCCAAATAACATGCATCGACTTTACAGTTCTCTGACTTCTTGTAACTACATTTGCTATTGTTACCTCTAAGGCCCTATCAGTTATCAACAGGTTGGATGCCAGACAGGAAATCACAGGGTATTTTTAGATCTCCAGTATTCAGCTTGCCATCCACAGGACTGTGTCTCCTCTATTTGAGGCCTGGTATTGAGATGTACTATAATTTCTTCCCTCCCCAGGACAATTAAGAAACCGATTCAGTTTCATGAGGAGCCAGGGCTTCAGGAAGAGTTGTGCCACAGGGCCCCTGGAAATGAAACCTGAAACAGAAGGACAAATACAGCAGAGTTAGGAGTTAAACCCATGTACTACTTTAGCAAGTCACACTTCTTAATTACACCCAGAGTAAAATCCAAATTCTCACAAATGTGGTACTATGAGTTTTGGTGCCCACTTCTTTCATCCAGTTTCTGACAACTCCAGATATAGACATTTCACTACAGACTGGCCCTTGTGATCATGAGAATTTAGAAAAGGGCATGCCTAGAATTTAGATGGTATAAATAAGAATTTTATTTTAAGGGGCAAGGGGAGATGTAATTATAAAGTGTATTTCCTGATTGTATTGCCAAACTCATAACTGAAGTTTTAAAGTTGTACAATATCTACATTAAAATAGAATTCATATGCACTAAGGACAAGAGAAAGGTAACCTCCTGCATCATACAAACCATCAGGGCTTTAGCTGAGTCAACAGGCCTCTCAAACCACCATTGGACTTCACAGCAAGCTCTGACTTAGTCAGAAAAGAGGGGAAAAAGACATAATGAAAAAAGAAAGTGCAAAGAGGAAAAAGAAAAATCAATAATTTCTGCTTCCTTCAAGAGAAAACACTTAGGACATGAAAAAGAAAAGCCCAACTCTGAATAAGAAATAAAAGCAGGTATTGTTTTTCTAGTGTATTATTACTAAGAAAACCAATTGAGTATAATTAAAAATGAAAAAAAATTGCTCAGTGTAATTTATCATATTATTTATTCTTGATACAGTACAAATGGTGAATGCCTTCTCCCTTACATACTTTGTGGTCTCCACAGAGTGCCATTAATGGACCTCCCTAACCAAATGTCATTCCCACTCCTTCTGCCACACCCAGTGTGGGCACACTGGCCACTAGAAAACTCCTAACCGCACAGTGGTTACAATCCCTTGAGAACTTTCTGAGAATTACAGCCAGGCATGGAGAGCTTTTAGAGAATTTCCATGTCCCCGATCCCACATGGCCTCCTTACTAAGAAAGTGACTCTCAAGTGCCCCTTCCATGTTCACCCTTCTCCCACAAGAACAAAGGCAAGCTGTACCCCTCAAACGCCCCATATCTTACAATGGTGCCTTAGCCCAGAATGTGAAAACCTATGGAAAAGGAGACATTTGAAATATCAGTGTAGATTAAAGAAAGCAAATGATTTCTAAAGGCTGTGTATCACATCCTTATGCAAGTAGGGCCATTTCATTCTTGCTTTCAATAAGATTGAAAGAGGGTCTGATAGAATTTTCCATTAACAGATAACAAAATGAGATATAAAATTACTATGGGTATTTTAGCATATAACATGGAAGGAGGTCCAAAATGTGAGTGGCCATGCCATAAGGAAATTCCTTTCATGTCAGTGTTTATGTGGCCAGGGACTCTCTTTATGTCCATCTATGAAAAGCAAAAACAAAGAATTACAATTGACACTAAAAACGTAAAACTGGGCTGGGCCAGTGAAAACCTGCCCTTCCATCCCTCAGACTGGAGTAAGAGACACAGATAAAGCAAGCTGCAGAGTGAATAGAAAATAGTATTTTTCCCTAGGACAAGCTGCAAAAATTCATAACACCCTTCTTTGAGTAACTGCATACCTTTTTTACTCACTGAGGAATTTTGTCTTCTAAAATCATAAAGTATCCGAAACTTTGCTGTTTCAAATTATAGAAGTGAAGAATGAACAATTCCCTTGTGCCTAGAGGATCTAAGTCACTTTGCCATTGAGATGCAGCCTTGATTTCCACCCCATGTGCAGAGCTCCAGGTGAGGGATGTCTGGACACCCAGTCCACACCTACATTTCCTTTGTCATTTCCAAGGACACAGGACCCTGAGACCACTTTGCCAGCCAGACCCACTGAACCCCTTTGCACAAAGCCCTACCAGTTGCTGATCTATTGAAAACTGCTTCATTTAAATTTCACCTATACCTCCCTCTCCCAACAAATCCTGTAATTGTGTTTTTTCCTTTGTTTGGGGACATGCCTCTGTCTCCTCTGGAGTGGAGTCTCCCTCATCACATTCACTCGGGAAGCCTGTCTTTTCCGACTACAGGCTCAGTTCTGGTGACCGTGGACTACAATGTGAAGGGTCTGTCTCCTAAGGCTCCATAGTATTCAGCCATGGATACATGAACTAATTCCAAAAATGCACATCCCATGATGCAGTACCATTAAAATTTTACTTTTGTGGGAGTGTTAATCAAATTTACAATTTGTTTGTTGTTCTACACAACTACATACTACAAATTGCTGTAGTGATAATTCAATCTAGACAAAAATTTTAAGAGAACATTTAAGTTTTAAGGACATTGAAAGTAAATAATTCATCAGATATTTTGTTGCTGAAGTATAATAAATAGGGGAGTCAACAGCAGATTTTCAAACATAAAAATGCATTACATTAGTACAAATTCCTGTCATGGAAGTAGAATGGAAATACAAGTTCAAAGACAAAGAGAAAAACTGTGAAGGCTCCAACTGTTAAAAAGGGCTGCGCCCCAGCCAGGTGGCTCCTTGGTTGCAGCATCACCCCACGCACCCACCAGGAGGCTGCAAGTTTGATCCCGGTCAGGGTGCAAACCGGACGCAACCGGTCACTGTTTCTCTCTCACACTCCCTCTCTTTCAAATAAATAAAAACGTATCCTCAGGTGGGGATTTATAACAAATTTAAAATAAAAAGGCCTGCATATTTAATTTGTACATGGATGATGGCAGGTATAGAGTACTGGCGTCATCAGACTTGCCTGGATACGGTTAAAACCACAACAATGGCAGTTTTATTTTAAAATGTCATGTTTTATTTCCAGTGCTCTTGGAACCACATCTCTTTTCATGATTTTGATATGAAATTTTGGATGTCAAGTTTACAAACATCACAGAGGTACATGAACAAAAATGTCTAAGGATCCGTGTCCTGGCTCCCACGCACCTTGCTCCACCCCCGAAGTTGTAGAATGTCCAAGAGTACTGGGTTCCGGAACCCGTTAATGCCATTTTTATTGGTTAATGTAACTATCCAATTGAATTTAAAATTTTGTAATAAACTGCAAAAATGTAGATGTTAAAAGAGGGTTATTTCTAGGAATATTAATGGAATGCTTTAGGAACACACAGAGTCACTAAAAATAATTGTTAAATTAGCCGTAAGTGGAAAAGACTGAGGGGGAGACTGCATCATAAACTTCTTTTTGTGCATTCTTTCTTCACTTAGACAAAGAAAAAAAATCAAAACTAGAAATTGTAATCCAGTATTTTCCAAGATTTCTGATAATAAGAGTTGCCTGAGTCTCTCGTTAAATATAAAAATAAACAGTCCTCTTGTGCTGGTCATACTGATTCAGGAAATGTGAATCAGATACCTAGGTATCTGATTTTCTTGGTTGTCTGAGTAGTTTTATAAAATAAGGGCTGGGTGATTTTTATCTCTGGGAAAATTTGGGGAACACAAGGAGGATTGTGCAAGAAAGGTGGGCTCCAATCTGCAGATCCCTACTCAAAAGGGAAGGCCCTTAGCTCTATCAAAAAAAAAAAATGAATATGCATTTATGCTTTAAATGAAAATAAAATGTTTAAAATATATGTCTTTTATTCTTATTCTTTCTTTAAATTACTTTTTAAAAAGTCTATTTATTATTTATTTTTCTTAGAGAGAGGAAGGGAAGGGGGAGAGAGGGAGGGAGACATTGCTGTGAAAGAGAAACATCTATTAGTTGCCTCTGGAATGTGTCCCAACTGGGGATGGGCCCGCAACCCAGCCATGTGCCCTGCCTGGAGGAATCAAACCGGAGAAGTTGAACCAGTGACCCTTCATTTTGTGGGTGATGCCCAACCAACTGAGCCACACCAATCAGGGCTGATTTTTTTTTTTAATTAACAGACCACTAGGGCTCTGATGGAACACACAGACTAAAAGGGCCCTTACAAGCTCCCCTTGCCAGTGCAGCCAGATAGGGTACTGGACTTCCCTGTCAAACGTAGTCAACTGTGAATTAAAAGAAGTGGCCTCTTTACACTCTTTAGAAGTAAATATGTAACTTAAGCAACCTATAAAACCATTGTCCAGTACAGAATGACTTGAGTCTTCTAAACTCCACCAGCAATTAGCTTTCACTGGGGCCACTTGTTCCCCAGCACAAACGTGTTACTTTCCTACCTCACTGATTGCCTCTTCTGGGACTTCCCCCCACCACTCCAGCCACATTGACCTCTTTGTTGTCCTTCAAACCTCCCAGGCATGCTTCCCCCTTGGGCCCTTTGCTCTAGGTGGTCCCAGTGTCTGAAAAGCTCTTAGTCCTGATAATCTCTTCAGCTACCTCCTTGGCTGCCTTCAAGCCTGCTCAAACTCTTCTCAATGAGGCTGGCTCTAACTACCCAACTAACCCTGTGACCTCCATGCCCCCCATCCACAACACCACCTTTGCTTTTTCCAAAGGTCACCCACGTTCTCACATGTTATAGAATTTGCATATAATAAATTTATGATTATTATGTACTGTTTGCCTCCACCACTAGAGTGGCATCTTTTTGCGGTAGATTTTTTTGTTTTGTCTACTGATACATCCTATTCTAAGCACCTAGAACAGTGTCTAGGACATATGAGCTACTTAATAAATATCTGTGGATGTCAACTAAATTCCAAAGTTTATAGAAATTAAAAGCTGAACACCACGGTGGCTTCAGGGTGTGGAGGGCCCAGGTTCTTGGAAGACCCTGTGCACCAACAGCCTGGCTGAGCGCGTGAATCCCAATTCTGCCTCAGCAGACGCACTGACCCTCACATGCCAAGGACCCTGGGGGTGAGTAACAGTCAGAACCTTGAAGCCTGGATCCAAAGATGTACAGTATCTGTCAGTAATGGTTTGTCAGAAATCATCCAAGACAGCCATCAGGGATGGGGAAAATGACAAACACAAAACTGGAACTAATTAACACTTTGAAATATTAACATATTTCGGTGGGAGGCAAATGCTATGACTCTGTCTCTAAATGAGAATGTGGGGCAAAGAATCCAAAGAACTTGTGCAAGGTCTAAAGAATCTTGTGAGATTCAAGTTTAAAATGTAGGCAGCATTTCAGCTACCTACTTAAAGAAAATCAGATTAAAGCAAATAGTATTCCAATTTTCATTTTTCTCAGTAACCTAGAAGGGGTTAGCAATTTTTTTCTGTGAAGAGCCAGCGAGTAAATACAACTACTTAACTCTGCTATTGTGCAAAAGCAGCATAGGCAATACATAAACACATGGCTGTAGACGAGTTCCCACAAAACTTTATTTACAAATACAGGTGTGGGTGACTTTGGCCTACAGGCAGTAGGCTGGCCCAGACCTAGAGTAACATTCAACCAAAATCTGTTACCGCATGAGACGTAAGAAAACTTCTGCCATTTTTAAGCTGTGGGTTTAAACAAGCCACTCAATGGCTCCAGGCTCAGTTCCCCACTTGAATATTTGAGCAGGATGAGATGATCACCCCCATCTCTTCTAAATGTCAGCTTTGATGACTCTCAGATAAAGCATTGTTGACTTCACTGGTCAGTTATACTGCTCTGGGAAAATTCCCAGACTGAGTGGTACAGACAGCCTTAGCTCCCCAAAGAAGCCAGCAGATGGTGGTTCTTGTGGTGGGTGCTGGTCAATGGGTAGCTTGTCAAATCTGGTCAAAGTTTCTAACTAGCAAGTAGCCTGTTTGTCTGAACAGAGATGTTGCAGGTTCTCAGGATGTGAGTCTGAAGAGCTCGGGTTGAAGAGTAGCAGCTGAAGCAGGTCTTTGGGCTTAGGCGATCTGACTTATGAAATGATGTCTTTACATGCCAAGAATCTCTTCTGAACTTGCAAGAAAAACTACCAAGTTCAATTTTGTTTCTCATGAAGACATACACAATGGATGCCCAGAACCTACTACTAGTTGATGCAGAGCATGAGAGGATGCAGACACCATCTCATATCTTGGATTGTGGAAACACTTGAGTTTTTCCTTCTTTTTCCCTATCTGCATTTCTTAATTTAATATAATAATGGTTTGTTTTAATTCTTCATACTTAATTTGAGATGAGCTAAAGATCAATGACTGAAAATAAGCCACATTAGACAAAAGGAAGTGGAATGTAGCTCATTTGCTCCTTCAGAAAGTTCATCCTGTCCCACTCTTGGGAGTATTCTGATGCTCTTTCAAGTAGACAAGAGGCTCCAGGTACATGGCTCTGACACCACTTTGAATGATGCTAACCAGCCCAGGTGGTACACATATGTGACACAATGCATACGAGAGGCCTAATGTCCATTTTTCAGTGGTTAAATTAGAAGACAATATAATTTTTAAACAGCTTTGTTGATATAATTCACATACAATCTGTTCATTTAATATATATCTGTCTTTTTAGTATATTCACAGAGTTGTATAACCATCACTATGGTCAACTTTAGAACACTATCACCCCCAAAATGTATAATGTACCCATTAGCAGTCACTCCCCATTCCTCCCTCCTGCAATCCTAGACAACCATTCATCTACCTTTGGTCTCTGCTGATTTTCCTACTGTGGATATTTCATATAAATAAAATCATAAAATATGTGGTCTTGTGTATCTGGCTTCTTTCACTCATTATAATGTTTTCAAGGGTCATCCAGCTTGTAGCATGTGTCAGCACTTCAATATTTTTATGGTTGAATAATATTCCATTGTATATATGCCAAATTTTATTCACCCACGCCTCAGGTGAAGGACATTTGGGTTGTTTCCACTTTTTGATTATGACGAGCAATGCTGCTATGAACATTCATGTACACATTTTTGTGTAAACATGTTTTCCTTTCTCTTAGCTGCATTCCTAGGAGTGGAATTGCTGGGTTCTACATCAACTCTGTATTTAACCTTTGAGGAACTGCCAGTCTGTTTCCCAGAGAAGCTGCATCTTTGTACATTCCCACCGGCAATTTCTTCACCAACATTTATTTTCCATTTTTGAAACTACAGTAGTCCCGCTTATCTGTGGTTTTGTTTTCTATGGTTTCAGTTACCTATAATCAGCCTCACTCCAAAAATTTTAACTGAAAAACTAGAAGTAAACAAGCCATAAGTTTTAAATTGCAGGCCATTCGAGTGCCTCACTGCATCGCAGCACGTGGGCCTTGTATCATCTCTCACATCCCTTGTGATGACAAGGACAGTGAGTGCAGCACCATGAGGGTATTCTGAGAGACCACATTCACACTGACAACATATGCCGCATTCAGAACTTTTATTATAATATAAATAGTAAGTGTTCTTTTTATTACTAGTAATTGTTGTTAATCTCTTACTCTGCCTAATTTATAAACTTTATCACAGACATGTATGTATAGGAAAAAACAGTGTATATAGGGTTCACACTGTCTGTGGTCTCAGGCATCCGCTGAGGGTCTTGGAATGTACCTCCCGTGGATACCAAGGGATTACTGTGTAGCCGTAACAGAGGTTGTTAAGTGGTACTTTGTTGTGGCTTTAATTTACATTTCCCTAAAGATTAAGGATGCTGACCATCTTTTCAGTGTGCTTGCTGATTATATGTCTATATTTGGAGAACTGTCTATTTAAATCTTTGACTCACTTTTTAATTGGGTTACTTGTCTTTTTACTATTGAGTTGTGAAAGTTACTTATATATTCTGGATACAAGTTCCTTTTCAAATATTTTCTCCCATTGTGTGGGCTGTCTTTTTCACTTTATTAATGGTGTCCACTGAAGTAAAGATTTAATTTTGATAAAGTCCAATTTATCCATTTTTCTTATATTACCTGTGATTTTGATGCCATGTCATATCAAAAAGGCTTTGACAAACTCGAGGTCACAAAGATTTACTCCTGCATTTTTTTTTAAGAATTTTATATTTTTAGCCCTGGCTGGCGTAGCTCAGTGGATTGAGCATGGGCTGCGAACCAAAGTGTCGCAGGTTTGATCCCCAGTCAGGGTACATGCCTGGGTTGCAGGCCATGACCCCCAGCAACCGCACATTGATGTTTCTCTCTCTTTCTCTTTCTCCCTCCCTTCCCTCTCTAAAAAAATAAATAAAATCTTAAAAAAAAGAATTTTATATTTTTAGCTCATATATTTAGGTCTATGATCCATTTGAGTTATTTTTTTTTACATGGTGTAAAGCATTCCAATTTCATTCTTCTGCGTGGGGCTATCCAACGATTCCAGCTCCATTTGTTAAAAAGACTATTCTTTCCATTACTGCTTTGTCTTCATACTTTTTTCAAAAATCAGCTGACCATAAATATGAGAGTTTATCTCTGGACTATCAGTTCTATTCCACAGAACTACATGTCTGTCCTAATGCCAGTACCATGATGTCTTAGAAACTATAAATTTGTAGTAAGTTTTGAAACTGGGAAGTGTGAGTTCTCCAATTTTATTCTTCTTTTTGTTTTGGCTATTTGGGTCCCTTGCATTTCCATGTGAATTTTAGGATCACCTTGTCAATTTCAGCAAAGAAGCCAGCTGCAGTTTTGATAGACTGGGTGAATCTGCAGGTCAACCTGGGGGGTACTGTCACCTTCATTGTACTAGCTGTCTAGTCCATATACACGGATGTCCTTCCACATATTTAGGTCTTTTTTACCTCTTTCAATAACATTCTGCATTTCTGAGTATAAGTTTTATATAGAGAGCAATTTTTTTAAAGGGCATCTTTCTAGTTCCTACCACTTGCCCACACAGAACTATGGACTGAGGACACAGGCTGTAGCTGATTTAAAAGACCTGGAGAAGACTAGGACAGAAGCCAGCTAAGTCACCTGAAGAGGATCATATTAAAATGTGTTTCTGCACAGTTTGTGGCACAGTTTTTTTTACACCATTGAAGACTTAGAGCAGACGTTTTCATCCTGGCTGTACATTAGCATCACCTCAGAAGCTACACCTCAGACCAACTATATGAGAATGTCATGGGTGGTCCCCACTCATCAGCACTTTAAAAACATGCAGATGAGTTTGAAAACCACTGATCAAAGGAACAACAAGAATTTCAGTGGTATTTTATAATTTTATTTAGTTTTTAGTTATTTATATTCTATCGTAGTCTAGAAAGGAATTAAACCAACTAACAATAATATAAAAAGTAAATTAAAAGTGAAGACAAAAAAGCAGGGGTGAAAAAAGAAAGGAAAACAAAGGTGAAGACATGGAATGGACCCTGGCTGGCGTAGCTCAATGGCTTGAGCTTGGGCTGCGAACCAAAGTATAGCAAATTTGATTCCCAGTCAGGGCACATGTCTAGGTTGCAGGCCACGGCCCCCAGCAACCACACATCGATCTCTCTCTCTCTCTCTCTCTCTCTCTCTCTCTCTCTCTCTCTCTCTCTCTCTCTCTCCCTCCTTCCCTCTCTAAAAATAAATAAATAAAATCTTAAAAAAAAAGGAGGTCTTCAAAAAAAAAAGAATCAAATCTATCAAGTAGGACTAAATGGTAGTGGTCTTCTCTTATTAAAAAAAAAAAAAAGACATGGAATGGGACTGAAATTTCATACTATGACAATCTACTCTGTCCACACAGACATGGGGAACGGAGTCAGCATAGTAATAAAGCTACAGGTACCAATATTCCTGGCCATCGGACCAGAGGAACATGCCCAGGTAGCCTCACATTGAGAGCAGAGGCGATGAAGTTCTGAGTGGGCATCTCCCAGGCTTACCTACATCTAAATGCCTGCTGCTACTAAATCTAGTTTAAAAATACAAGTGAAAGCAAAGCCTAAGGAATCATAGAAGAGCTTTCAAAATGTGAAAAAATAAAAGTCCTATGACAAAGCCCTTGTAAAAAGAGCCACCTCTGTCTACAGTTAATATCTTGTTCTTCCATAAAAGCAACAACAGACCAAATAAAGCACAAACTCGGTGTCCCTTTTTTTTTTTTTTTTTAATTAGAACAGTAGGTGAAATCTCTTTAGAGGACTGTGCCCGAACCTGCTTAATGCCTTCCATCTCCCACCTTGGTAATCCCTGTACCTGAATCTGTTCGTGGCCGGGGTGGTTTCCATGTTAAACTCGGCCACCGGCACTCCTCTGGCCGACACCTGGGGGGCAAACATGGCGGCAGGATAAACCACAGAGGACGTTCCCACCTACAAGCAAACAGATGGAAACACACAAGTGAGCACACTGTGCAGAGAAGAAACCTTTTTTCAGAAAATCTCACATAGACCCCGGCAGGTTTGTGGTTGGGGAAAACTAAGCTGGATGGGATAAAAGGAGAGGATTTAAGGGACAAATGGGAAGTTAGGAGGCACCTTTTTGGCTGATACTGGAATTCAGAAAGACATGAAGAGGAGAATTGTGCAAATGGAGAATGGCAACGAAATGAATCATTACCTTTTGGGGTTAATTTTATTTTTGTTTCTGCTCTTTGAAGTGATACAAATAATCCATGTTCCTTTTTTAAGTTAGATAATTCAAAGAAAAAAACCATACACATGTCATTCATAATCCTACTACCCCAAGATAACCACTGTTTGCATTTTGATGTACATTCTTTCAGGTTTTTCTCTGTGAATATAGGTTTACAAACATTCTTTACAAGAATGCAGAGGCCAGCTGGCTTACTTCTTCCACCACTCACTTCTTCTACCCGTTACTTTCTAAAACACCTGTGCTTATAATTGAGTCTTGGATCTGAATTCTTAGCCAGAACTCAAGTACTGAGGTTGCTGGCGGGGTGGGGATGGGAAGACCAGAATGTATTTTACAAGCCAGCGCATCTCACTTCAGCCATCTAGCATGAATACTGACCCTACACTCTGCTTCGGGATGCACTCAGTAAGTGCCGGCAGACAAGTATGCCCCCATGAGAAAGTGCCTCGGTTTTTAAAGACATGTTAAGGAAAACTTGAAATATGCCTACCCTTTATCCAATAATTCCACTTCTAAGAAATTTTTCCTGAGGCAATAATTTGAAAAGCTTGTTAAGAGTTATGTCTGAGGCTATTCACCACAGTGTTGTTTAAAATATCAAAATTTGAAACATCCCAAGTGTCCAACAACAGAGGATCGGTTGAAAATATACACCGGAATACCACACAGCCACTTAAAAGATGATGTGCATTGATGTGCTGACATGGAATATGCTAAGTGAATTGCTACATGAACAAAGTAGTTTTGAAACATAAGATATAATATAAACCCATTTTTCAATTTTATTTTTTAAATTTTAAAATTACAGTTTACTTCAATATTATTTCGTATTGGTTTCAGGTGTACAGCATAGTGGTTACAAAATCGTACGCTTTACAAAGTGTTCTCCTGAGTATTTCCAGTACCCACCTGGCACCATACATAGTGATTCCATTATTATTGGCTGTATCCCCTGTGCTGTACTTTACACCCCCTATTTTGTAATTCTCATTTCATACTTCCCGAACTCTTCACCTTTTTCACTCAGCCCCCCTACTCCCTACCCTCTGGCAACCACCAGTCCACTCTGTGTCTGAGTCTGTTTCAATTTTGTTTGTTTATTTTGTTCTTTAGATTCCACATATAAGTGAAATCATATGGTACTTGTCTTTCTCTGACTGACTTATGTCATGGGGCATAATACTCTCTAGTTCCATCCATTTGGTCTCAAATAGTACTTTTTTTGGTTGAATAATATTTACTGTACATTTGTACCACAGCTTTTCTAATCCACTCGGCTATTGTTGGGCACACGGGTTGTTTCATATCTTTCTTGCCTATTGTAAATAATGCTGCAATGAACATAGGAGTGCATATAGTCTTTTGAAATTAGTATTTTGGGAATATGGACCCTTTTTTAAAAAAAATTTAATCAATATGTACACATCTGCATAAGGAAAGGTCTAGACCAGGGGTGGACAAACTTCTATAAAAGTCCAAATAGAGTATATTTTAGGCTTTTTAGCACACATGATCTCTGTTGCAAACATTCAAACCTGCCATTGTAGTATGAGAGTAGCCATGGACTACACAACGAAGAAGGGGCATGAACGTGTTCCAATAAAACTTTATTTTCAGAAACAGGGGGCAGGTCGGATTGGGCCCATAGGCCACAGTCTGCTCATGCCTGGTCTAGAAGAAAACATACTAAAAGGCTAACACATTATTTTTGGATGGAAGAATTATCAGTGATTTCTAATTTCCTCCTTTTGTATTTTCTCGATTAAATTTAATAATTAGCACATGTTATTTTAAAAATCAGAACCAATAACATGCTCCTTTAATGATTTTTTTTAGGGGAAGACAGCTTTAAGAAGCCCAAGACATGGTCTTGTATAGTTTTGTATTTTAAGATCAATTCTTATTCACTGTTTCTTAGTTTTTCTTTAGGACACCACAAAGCACATCTCAAAGCACATTTCAAGAGAAGGAAGGAAGGAAAGGAAGGAAGGAGGGGGAGGGGGAGGGGGAGGGGAGGGAGGGAACAATCTCCACCCCAGTTCTGGTGTTTCAGAAAATCCCCACGATCAGGGAAGGACATGACCTACCACTAGACATAAATCACAGATGGCCAGCTCTCTGTCAACTTCTTCCAGAATGGCAGGGTCCAGGTTTTCTCCAAACCACACTACGTGAGGTCGCAGCAGACCCCCGCACCCTGCCTCTTCACACCTGTAAGAATATTGTCCTTAACCCAACCCTGAGCCTTGCCAGAAGGTCTGCCCAGGTGGACCAGAGGAAGGCCAGTGCTGCCCCAAATCCAGTCTGTCCAGACCTGCCCCTTCTGATCACCATCCCTGCCCTCCCAGCCCTTAGGAACTTGTCCTGAATACAAAGTACTAACTTTAACTGCCTTATAGTTTTTATTTTGGCTGGAAGCACTGGGTTGATTTGGAGACACATGTTTCAGCCAAACTTGACCTTCCCTTTCTTAAACAGTTTTCTCTTTCCCAGTGACTTCACTGCATTCATGGGCACAACTGTGCCCAGTTACCCAGGCCCGGGAGGAACACTGGACTCAGACTTGCCTCTAAAGCCACAACTACCCCTCCCCCCCATTTCATCAATGACCTCCTTTCATTTTCTCTGAGACTCACCTCTCTCTGGCCCTGTCAATAGCCAAGTTTTCCAGTGTCGACTACTAAAAATCTCTCATAATTTACTTCCTACCATCTCTTAATTATTTTATGTGTACCTTCTAAAATAATCTCCCCCAGCCCTGGCTGGTGTGGCTCAGTGGACTGAGCACCCACTGGCCTGTAGACCAAAAGGTTGCCAGTTCAATTCCTGGTCAGGGCACATGCCTGGGTTGCAGACCATATGCCCAGTTGGGGGTGCATGAGAGGCAACTGATCAATGTATCTCTCTCGCATTGATGTTTCTTTCCCTCTCTTTCTCCCTCCCCATCTCTAAAAATAAATAAATAAAATATTTTAAAAATAATAAAATAAAATAATTTCCCCCAAACATCATTTTCACCATATTAATGTCCTACTCAGGAACCCTCCAGGATTCCCTGTTCTTTCAGATTGAAACTTGAGCATTTAGTAACGAAAACCCTTATTAAGAAAAATAAAAAGGGTTCTGTGGTTAAATAAACCAGTGAAATACCAACATCTTATAACCACTTTTTAGAGAGTAACAGCATCCTTCAGTGTATGAAATACTCAGAGAAGCCCTACAGCGCGGCAATCGCGCTGCAGGTTGTCAAGTGCACAGTCACTTGAGCACACCGCACCTGTTTTGCAGGCACTGCCCACGAACCTCACACGGGTCTAAGCGCTGTCTGAAACACTTCTGGAAGTGCTGTCTTAATATCTGGTTTTTAAAAATTGATGTTAAAACTTTCTAGGTTTTTTTGAATCTACAAAAATTATGTTTGGTTCTATAATTTCATCTTTGCAAGACCTCTTACTGCCTCCATAGACCTGGATTAATAGCACTGATGACAATGAGGAGGATGAAGAGGATAGTAACTAAGGTTTATTGACCAGTTATAGGATGCCAGCCTCCATGCTTTCTGTACACTGGATAAGCTTCTGGAGCGTAACAGCCTCAGAAACTCTCCAGGCCTCACTGTCCTGCAGTAACACAAAGCAAAAAGGGATTGGACAGCAACAGTGTCCTCTGCCCTGGTTTGGTTCATCCTCTGTGCCTTTGCCCTTGGCCTCATGGGTCAGGGCTGGCTTTTACACTGGAGAATTTAAGAGGCATCTCACCAAATGAACTTAGATTTTGATTCCTAACTTTCTTTTTTTGCAACCTGGAACACCAAATACAGATGAGAGATTTTTACCCACCGGGGAAGTTTCTCAACTGGGATTCTGGCATCTTGTGCTTCAGGTTCTGGAGCACTGAAGTAAACAGTATTAGAAAAGAGAAAAGTCATTGGTATAATCAAGGAACAAAGAAATAACATAACCCAATGAGTGTGTGTATTTGCCTGTCAGGATATGGTACAGAACTCCTAATTAATACATGCAGTACTCAAAGACAAGACACCAAATAATTACCAGTGGTTTTACCTCAGAGGGAATTTGTATGTAGAGAGCCAGATGTGCTGAGGGGGAGTTTCATGATTTGCACTGCATGTGTTATAATTTGAATCTTCTTCAGTGACATTATATTAATATATTTCTTGTATGATTTATAGTGATTTAAAATGGTCAGGTGGAATTTTTCTGAATATTCTGAGTCTACTCTTAACTTCTTTCCTTATTTACAATAATAGTACATGGTCATAAGAAAAATGTTTGAAAATTCAAAAATATATATAAAAGAAAACAGAATTACCTATTATCCCACCAGTCCTGAAAATCACTGTATTTTCTTCAGGTCTGTTACTTATACAAAGAAACATCAACATGGGGAATGTGTGTGTGTGTGTGTGTGTGCGCGCATGTGCGTTTAAATACAAAGTTGGGATCATACTATTTAGTTAGATCCTGTGATTTTCACTTAGCATTGTAAATTGTGAGCCAAATATTTCTTTCATAATATGCTATAATGTATTTGGTCCTATTTCTCATAAATATCCATGCAGATCTTAGAATAATGTATAATTTCCTCACACTGATGTTTAATTTAAAAGAGAAAACAACATACAATTACTCTGTAGTGCAGCATAATTACCCTTTTCCTGACAAAGCTGCACAAATTGGACTCTTGTAATTCTCAGCCACAACTCCGCAAGACGTACATCGAGTTTTAAATATGCTACCTGAAAAACATAAGTTAGCAAGACCAGAAATAATATCATCAAGAGCAATTGTCTCCATGTCCAAAAGGTACAAAATCATTTAGTTTTTATATGTTCATTTTAGCAAGTGGGCCTCCCCCAGTTATCATGGGAAATGTGAAGCATGTACCACTATTGAACAAGCCAAGAGCATCTCCCCCCGGGGCTTTGTAATCTGGAGGGAAGAGAGGCAGATGGAATAATGTCCTCCATGACGAAGGAGCTCTCAGATTACTTGGAGTGATGCTCAGGTGGAAATGAACTGGTCTATGGGGTAGGTGAGGCCAACCAGACCTAAGGGCATGATTTACTAAGTACACGATTGATAAAGGTTCAGTAGCTTGAGATGTGTTTACAAATCTGAATTTCAACTTAATAAACTTGAATCTTTTACCTAAAGCCAGATCAATCAATCAATAATCAACTGATAAAAGAAGAAAATGTAAAATGAGTAACTATTGAGCTAACCCAATAATGGTGACTACAGTTCCCTGCATGTTCGCCATATGCCTGTGCTGTGCTGAGTGCATTGCACGCTGTGGTGGACACATACTGTTCCATTCTGCCCAGTGCCACTTAGCTGAGGTACCACCTTTCCTCTATCCCATGCTGAGCTGATACAGCTGTCAATTACAGCCTGAAATACAAGTTCGCGCACACGTTCCAGACTGGCCCAATCATAGCAGCCTAACCCTTCAGTGGTAATGTTTGGTCAAAAAGGAGGTAAGTGACCAGGCTAGGCCATGCAGAGGTTTATCTTCTGAGGAGAGAGCTGACCTGGGGTGAGCCAGCAGCTGCTGGACGCTACCTTTGCTGGACGCTACCTTTGCTGGACCGTGGAGATGATCAGCTGCAGAGGGAGACGTGAACTAACTCAGTCAACAAAGCGAGGGGAGGAGAGGCAGACAGGCTGGGAGAGAAAGACAGGGAGCCTGCTACTGACATCAGCTCCACCCCGGGCTCCTTAGTTTTGTGAGCCAACATACCCATTGTGTCAGTGTTAGCATGACCACTTTTGCCCATGTTAACATCTCTGAAATTCAGATGTGTCCTGCAGCTGCCACCAGCCTCATCATGGGTGAGATGTGGCTTCCACAGCCAGCACTTGCACAGACTTACGGAAGGATAACACCAATGACGGATACATGAGGTGACCTGTTAACCTCAGTGTCCTGACTGGACAAAGGCGGCCCCTGCATGTTTCAGCCAACAAACCATGTGAGGGCCACCGGGGGAAGAAGCAGAGTCCTTCCTGTTGTCTAGAACCCTTCTACCACCACCTGCTGGTAAGATTGAGACAGGACAGATACCAAACCTGCACAGCTTGCATCAGCAGTTTGGGAGAGAAGCCCAGGGGTGAGAGAGGGGCACCCTCCTAGGAAATGCGGCACCACCGACCCCCTTGGTGGCACAGAGCATGGCAGTGTGTGGCAAACACAGTCACTGGTGCCTCAGACTCATTCACAAGAAATTCAGAAGAAATATCTTAACCACTTTATTTCACCCATATGTTGTTTTTCATGTGTGAATGATAATTTCTAAAAATATGTATAAAGGAAGTTTTAACAAGCCCTTTCTATAAGTATAAAATACAATTCTAAGGGATAATACAATAAGATAACATGGTTTGAACAGATTATTTTCTAAGAGTCACATTAAAAACATGATGCATCCTAAAATCGATGGCATTTTCCATCTGATGAAAGGAAGGGCTCCCTTTTATTTTTACCTAAATTAGAAGGAAGTTCTCATCACTTGAATCCAAAAATGTCCCAACTAATATCCATATACATGTATTATCTTATTTAATCCTTAAAGTAACTGGATAAGAGAGGTTCTATCTCCGCTTGATACACTCTCCGTGGCAAGTGACACAGCCTACATTCTGACACTGCAGATAAGTGAGAAGGCCATGTGGAAACACCATTTCAGATCCAGCAGAAAAAGGTGCCAAGAAGACACGTGATTAGTAGGTGGCTAACACTGCTGGGACACAAGAGAGAGATGGGTAAGGTGCTCAGCTTTCATCACCAGGGTGACCACAGCCTAGGCAAAAACGGGCTGATTCACGGCACACACACACACAAGCAACACTCCCCACTGGGTCACTGTTTCTGGGAATTCCACAATTAGAAATACATTCCTTGGGATTGACATTTTATAGACTCTTAAATGCAAATGTCCTTGGGGAAAAAATCCTTGTGTGCCCATTTATACTCTTGTATGAAGGGTTTATTAGATTTCTGGTGAGAGCAAAGAGGGGAAAGAATTAAGAGGACAAGAGGGAAAAGGAGGTTGTCATTCGGGCAGAGAAGGGAAACCAGAGGGACCTAAGACAAAACCCACGTGGGTCACAAATGTGGTGGGCTTGATAGTGAAGGTGACTGTGCTGGCAGCTCCTTAAAGGCTGGAGCACTTATCAGAAGCATGGCCTCAGTGGACAGCGCCAACTGGGGGACAAAGGGAAAGTAAACAGATACCCCGGGGAATGCCAAGGTCCTCCTCTGCTGCATCCTATTAAAGGCACAGCTGTTCAATGGCCCACACCTCCTGGCCCCTTCAGCCCAGCTGGGCAATTGTCTCTGAGCACAACCCCCTCAACAGAACTCCCCAGGGAGGAGGGTGCATACAGCTTTGCACCAGCACTTCTCCAGGATCACCTGTACATACCAGACACTTGCACATCTTGTCAAAATGCAGATTCTGTTTTAGTGAGTCCAGGTGGGAAATGGCAGGACATGTGTTTTGTTTTTGTTTTTTAAAATTGATTTGAGAGACAGAGAGAGAGAGAAACATCGATTTATTGTTCCACTCATCTGTACATTCCTTCGCTGTTTCTTGTATGTGCCCTGACGGGGGATCACACCCACCACCTTGGTATATGGGGACAATGCTCCAACCAACTGAGCTACCCGGCCAGGGCAGGACATGTGTTTTAAAGTGTGCTTCCCTCCCCATGTGAGGCTGAGGGTCCTCACCATGAATTTCCAGAAGGTTCTTGGTGCCAGCCTTGCGGTGCAGTTCATCGATGTTTTGGGTGATGACTGTGACCCGGCGACCCTGCTCACGCAGCCGGGCCTCACACTTGGCGATGGCAAAGTGCCCGAGGTTCGGCTCTACGCGCTGTATGACTTCCCGCCGGTAGTGGTAGAACTCCCACACTAGGGATGGGTTTTGGGCAAAGGCCTCAGGGGTGGCCAGGGCCTGGGGGTAAGAGAGGAGACAGGAGTCAGGGAGAGAAAGAGGCGCCAAAGCTCTGGAACACAGGGCGTGGCTCCTGCAGGGACAGACAGTCGAGGGAAATACTCTCAGTCCCCTTTTTCTCTACATGGGAGGCAGGCAGCTTTGGGAGGGTGCAAGCGGGCCGTCTGCTGCAGGTTCACGCAGCGTGGCGGACATGGGCAGGGCCTGGGGCTGTATGTAGCCTATGTCCCAATCCTGGACAAGAGACCTGAGAAATCGGTTTTAAGTTCCCCAATTATACCTCAGGGAAATGTAACCTGCCCCATTTACCACTCAGGTAGGTTATGAACCGGAAGTCAAGCAGGAAGGTTATTTAGGTTGGAGCTCCAAAATATGTGAAGTCAGTATCATTTGTCCAGGAAAAAAGTGAAATGTACAATGCCCAAATGAGGTATAATGACCGCAGTTGAGAAACTCAGTTTTTATAACTGTAATTACAACTACACACTCACAAAGGTAGTGTATTAACAAAATATATAAAAATATGTGTTTTATAGTGGGACTCCTCTTCTACGACAGACGGATCTTATTTTTGTGAACAGAGTAGTAGCCGTCTGGGGCGGACAGCTGACGGGAAAGGGCACAAGGGAACCTTGGGCATTACCGAAGTGTTCAGTATCCTGACTGTGGCGGTGGCGGAACTGCGCATTTTATCTTACTGTAAGGTCCCCCTCTGCCCGGCAGTCCCAGGAGTGGATCGTCTAAGCTGTGGATTGTTCGTGTGAACCCTGTACTTCCATCCTTCCCGCCCTCCACCTACAGCCCTAGTGGCCTGAGCAGTGCAGAGGTAGCACATGACCCTGAATACGCAGGGGTGGACAAGCATCGGTCTACAGTCATGAACAAATAATAATGTAAGACTCACCTCTGCGTTTTGCGTACTCACAACTGTAAACCTACTTTTGCCCACCCTGGGTGTGCTGGGAACACAGAGGGCGTCAAACATGCTGCCAGAAGTCTTCGCTGCCCTCACAGGACGGCCCACCCCTCCCTGAGTTCCGCCTCGCACCCGCTGCGCCCCCCTCTGCTTCTCTAATCCGGGGACGGCTCCCTGGACTGCTCTCCATGGCTCCTCTTTCTTGTGGGACCCTGAGGGCCCTCAGCTCTTCCTTCTTACCTCCTTCCTCTCTAAGGTGATGATCCCCATGTCCACATCCCCACCTGGAGGGTGCTGGAGAAGTGATAATACATCCTAAATATTTGCCATCCTGAGACTTTTAATATAGGAAAAAAGGGCAGGTTCATTAACCCTCCACGCAATGAGAAATTACCTACTGAATTTGGAAGTCATGTATTGAAGTAATCATTTATGTTTGTCTTCATTCAACCAACAAAAATCTGTTTAGCACTTACACTGTTCCAGAGTTCTGGAGGCTGGGGGTGGGGCGGTGAATAAATCAAACAAAAGCCCCCACGCTCCAAACCAGGGATTTCCTGGGGAAGCGAGAGGCTGACTGCAGAGGGAATAATCTGGGACAGGGAACCTTCCACCCTGGACCTGGTGGTGGCTGCGCTCTGCGTACATTTGTAATAAGTCAATGAATTGCCCACTTAAAATTGATACATTTTATTGTATGGATAACACACCTCAATAAAAACTCAATTCTTTAAACTTCTATTCTAAGGGCCTTCATATAAAGCTTTGAATATCAAGCTCTAGGCTTCAACAATTCAACTTCAGTTTTAATGTGAAACATTCACAGAAACCTTAAAAATTTGTAATACTTAATTTCAGTATCTATAGTAATGACTCGTGCTAACCAAGGTTTTCTGATTCTACTTTAACTACTAGAAGAAATCTGTTATCTGAATAAATGAAATCTACACATACCTAGAAAGTAAGGGACATAGCTGCTTTGCTTAAATGTCAGATCTTAATCACATGGACGTTGTGTTGATGCCAAAATGAACAGGTCAAGGGTCATAAGCTAATTTCAGAACTTTGCTCTCTGGGTTTCAGGCATCAGTCTATGTTCTGAGTCAAACTGTTACAATTTCACTCAGAAGACCTTAATATTCTGGAAACTCTACTAACCTGACATTGCCACCTTCTCCAATAACCTCCGGCTCCTCTGAAAGTCGGAATCCCACTTTCAGCACTAATGCCAGCCCCTGAAATGACGACTATGTGCTTTGCTTTTGCAAAAAACTTCCGAAAACCGGCCATATCTAAAGAGAGAATAAAACTTTATCAATCCAGTACATCATTTGGATATTTATATCCATATCAATTGTCTGCCTAGGTTTCCCTTGCTGTCCAAAAGTAGAGTGTTCCCATGAAACCTTGCATCAAGTGAAGAAGCAGTTACCTCAGGACACATTTTGCTAACAGATGCACACAACAAATGGAGATAAAGCAGATGCTCACAGACACAGTTCAAAGCTTTGGCGCTTGGTACCGAATGTAGTTCCAGAGACGGAGCTTGGCGGGGCTGCTCTCGCTGCTGCTTGGGGCGTGTGCTATGTCTATAACTCACTGCAAAATAAATGCTGAACGCTATTTTTGTTTTTCACCTTTTTTCATAAATGCAAAAATCCCCCAGATTTCCTTTGGTTAGCAAAAACAGATACTGATGTAGGCTTTTTGTAATAGCAAATTTGTATGGAGCAAACTTTTTAAAAGCATAAAATACCTGTATTTTGAAACTTGACCTTACATGAAACTGGACTTTAAGATACCCAAATAAAATCATTCCTGTACCGTGAAGGTGCTACCATGCCCTTGCTGTGCGGATGCACAACATCTTAAGAAGACGCGGGGCCTTCAGGCACACAGCACTGGCCTGAATCTCAGCTCTGCCTGCCTCTGTGCGCCCGCTGCTCCCTCAGCTCCCTCGGCGATCTGACGTGACAGTCGTGCCCTCCCTAGAGCAGGGCTGGTATGAAGATTAAAAGAGGCTAATGGATGAGAATGCATCTTCCTTCATGAAAGTAAACAGAAGTTTTTGTGTGTACGTGTGTTGTGTGTGTGTGGACCGTCCTCAGGCCCACTGGACCCCAAGGTGAAGTTTACCTCTGAAACAAATGTCCCATCCCAGACGTGGAAGTGCCACTGTTCCTCTTGGGTGGCAGAGACTAGGTCAGGGCCCAGCATGTGGCTGAGAGCACCACTCTCCCAGACACTGTGGCTCTGTAGCCCCGTGTGAGGGGTAAGTGTGTGCTGTGGCCCCAGCAGGCCAGGTGTAAGCTGTACAGAGCTGAGCATAAGCTTCAGGGAGAAGAGGACCCCCCTCAGCCCTCCACTGGAGAAGCAAGTGCCAAACCAGCACCGCCTGTGGCTGGCCTGGGCCCCTGGAGCACACATCTTTTAGGAGGCCAGCTTGTGCTACAGCATCGAAAAGTTTAGTACAAGTGGACGTTCAGTTCCACAGCTGATGGAGCAGGCTTGTCGGTCTCCCACCCTGGAGGCAACAGCAACCAAGGTTAACCTTTGGACTGAATGGGGACACCCTAAGAGATGGAACCAGTGACAGGCAGGATGGAGGAAAGGAAGAAAGATAGTGGGGTGGGAGCTCAGAGTTGAATGTTAAAGGGAATGTGACTTCATTTTGTCCCCCGGGGCTCGTAAAAAGTATCCCATGGTTTCTCATACTTGCTGGCTCCATCTAAGCACGAGTAGCACTTCCTCACCCTCCCAAGCCCAGAACCACCTCTACAGCCCACGCAGGTCAGAGAATTTCAAAAAAGACTCTATCTCCCCTCCCTTTCCCTTCCTTTCTGACTACTGGGAAGAATGAACAGAGAGTCAAAGCAGACTCTCAGAAATAAGGACGCAGAGGCTCCAGATCCACATTCCTGGAGTTCTCTGGGATCACTTTTCCGCAGCAGGCTCAAAGCAATAAAGGTGCTTCAGGCACACTGTTGCCTTTCGGCATAACCAGCCCAACTCCCTGCGGCTGTTCGAACACTGCCTACACTCACACCCCTGTCAGAAAGAGACTGGCATGAAAAATAAGGCCCACTTATGTTGTCTAACCAGGAAGATTTCTGAAAAATAAGCCCAGTCTGGTCCCTGAAAGAACAAGATGCTAAGTAAGAAAATATACAAATATTTTTCTAGGAACTAGTTATATGACTCCTGGATTGAAACCCTACAGACACCTTAAGGACCTCAGAGTTCACCTGCAAAACTTTCCCCTGCTCTAAGGTGTTTTCTACTCCAAATGTAAACGTCTGATGAATAGGTTCCTACATCAGAGTGACTTCTATTAAGGTACCACTTTAAGCAACTTCTAAAAACAAAAACATCAGCTCCAGTTTCATTCTTGGAAAACAGGATTTAAGATATAAAAATGTTAAAGCCGTGTGAAATCTTATTTTAAAAAGACATTTCCTAACTGCTGAAGAAAAACACACCAGCATGTTTCACATTATCAGACCCAGGTGGCCCACTTTTGGTCAAGCACACGCTCCTGGGAGCTGCCACAGCCACCAGGGGCCTGTCCTGCACGGCTGTGGACCTCAGGGGCTGGGTGGCTCAGTGGGACTGGGTTTTTTGGGTTCTTTATCATTGCTGAGATTGGGCAAAATGGAAGGAAGCACTATTACAACTCAGCATATTCTCAGTATTAAGAAGTTATCCAAAAGTTAAAAATGAGGCAAAAAGAGTTCAGCATGGCCTTTCAATGCCACGTTGAAGCGTGGTTTAACAGGCCCACCTAAGGATCATTTATTACATAAATCTGTTACACTCTATACCCACTATACAGTAAGGGTGTGGGTATGTTACCTTGTCAGTTTTTGCCCAATAGAGATACAAATCATTTCTGTCCAGTAAAAATTTTAACCCCATGTGACCCTGGAGGACAATCACCAGGTTGTCTCCCCTACAGGGAGGGGTTTAGAATACAAATCGGGTATGAAAGGCTTAAATGCAAATATTCTGGGAGGAGCCACAAAATGCCTTAAATGGACTTACCTTGACTATTAAGAGATCATCTCTGACCTGTTCTGGAAGGGACTTGCCTAAGAAGAGGACAGAGTGGCCTTCTCCAAATTCTGGCCCAGCACCCACTTCAATATAAAACATTCCCCTCAAAGAGTGTAAGAATTTTCAGGTACTTCAGATTCCACTGGAGATGAGAGTCAGGCTAAGAAAGACCTACCTGAACTTGGACGAGCCATTATTAGGCAAATCTTGGTTCCTGAGGCAGCTGGAGATCTCAATCCACAATACAGTTGGGAGAAGAATCTGCTGGGGACAATTTGGAGAGGTCCCATCGGATTCCTTTATAGTACTAATTCTTGAGATGGGCTTTAGAAAAATCACAAAACCAAACAGAAAAAATCAGAAAATACTTGTATTTCACAAAAATATATATGTATATGTAAATAAAGTAAGAATGCCCATAAAAATCTTTAGTGTCAGATCTTCATGGTGTTCAATCTCTAAGTCAGCTGTTTTCAATTGGTTCTCAAGAGCCCGCCGGTGCCTGGTGCAGTGGTTCTCATGTGTTGTCCCCACACCAGCAGCAAAGACATCACCTGAGATCTTGTTAGAAACGCAGTCAGGGGCTCCAACCCCCACCCATGAATCAGACACTTTGGGGTGGGGCCCACATCTGTGCCAGGGGATTCTGAATGCTTCAGATGGAGAACCACTGCCTCAGAGGCTTGAGATGGGGTTAGATAAGAGAATTCATTTGAAAAACAGGTTCCCCTGCTTTTAAAAAGGTGTGAAAACCACCAGCCTCTCTCTGAGAGTGCAATTCTGAGATCTGAATTAAGCAGGAAATATATTTTATCATGACAATAGGACAAACATGACAATCATATCAAAGAAACTTGTCTTTTTTTTTTTTTAATCCTCACCCAAGGACATGCTTACTGATTTTAGAGAGAGGGGGAAGGTAGGGAGAGAGGGAGAGAAACAGCAATGACAGAGCAAATCACTGATTGAGCTGCCTTTCATATGCACTCCAACTAGAGACAGAACCCACAACCTAAGTATGTGCTCTGACTGAGGACCGAACCTGCAGCCCTTTGGTTTAGGGGACAATGCTCAAACCAACTGAGCCACACTGGCCAGGGCAGAAACTTGTGTCTTAAAGCACATTTAGTAAATCTTTATTCCTGAGGAATTTATAAAAGAAAAGGAGACACAGAAAAAGACACTATTTGGATCAATGACATCAACGTGGTAATTGGCAGAGCTGACTTCTATCTAGAGGGTCAAATCATTAGAAAAACTCAGGATTAAAAGTTTGTGGATACAGGGAAAATAGAAAAATAACATATTTCCTAAAACTTTACAATTCCTTTGGAGAACAACCTATCAAAATTACACATGCATGTTCCCTTTGACCTAGCAATCCCCAGTTTGGACATTTTACAACAGTCAGACTTACACACATCCAAAAGGACACATACACAGGGTTGTTCTTCAGACCACTGTGATTAACAGGAGGAGACTAGAAACAACCTAAATGACCATCTGCAGGGGACAAGTTCAACAAACAAGGGCACACTTGTAACATGCAACGTGGCTGCTGTGTAAAAGAGTGTGCATATGATTCTACTAGCATGGCATTCTCGAACAGACAAAACCGTGGGCACAGAGCACCTATCAGTGGTTGCCCGAGCAGGGAGGAGGGAACACACAAAGGGCTGTGAGGGGCTTTTGAGGTGATGGAATTGCTCTATGTCTTGAGTATGGTGATAGTGACATGATTGTGTCTGTCAAAACCCATGGAACTCAACACTAAAAAAGGGTTAACTTTACTATATGTAAACTATAAAATAGTTTTAAAATTTAAAAAATGTGTATAGGATTTCAGTTTTCAAGATAAAGAGTTCTGGAGAGGGGCTGCACAACATGAATGGACTTAACAATATTGAACTGTAACCTTAAAATGGTAAGGTGGTAAATTTTACGTGTATTTAAAATAACCCAAAAAGCCCTATCTGGTGTGGCTCAGTAGATTGCGTGCCAGCCTCCAAACCAAAGGGTTGCCGGTTTGATTCCCAGTCAGGGCACATGCCTGAGTTACAGGCAAGGTCCCCAGTAGGGGGCGCATGAGAGGCACTTACACATTGATGTTTCTCTCCCTCTCTTTCTCTTCCCTTCTGTCTAGAAATAAATAAAATCTTTTTTTAAATGTACTTAAAAATAATTAAAATAAAATAACCCAAGTGAACAAGTCTAATTAAACATCATTTGTTGGTTGACTCAGTATGTACAAGCAGACAGCATGCTGGCTTCACGAGTACTTGAGTGTTGGTATCATCAGCAGAGCAGAAGACAATCACAGGTTAAAAATAAATGTATGGAAGATGAGGCTCAAAAACATGTTAGTACCAAGTCAGATTATTTAATGCCTAGTCATTCCAATATTCAGATTTCGAATGTTAAAAAAAACAACAACAGAATAAAGATATTCTATCTAATCTGATAGAGATCTCCAAAATTTAATGTCGTGGGGGAAGAGTGAGGTGCAAATGGTGTGTGAGAGAGAAGGAGATGTGAGTATATACCAGAGTACTTATTTCCATTTATAATTTTTTTAAAAAATGGAAGTATTCCCAAGAAATTAGTAAAAAAGAATTGGGGCTGGGACAGGATGTGGCGTGCACAGACACAGAAGTGGAAGTGAGGACGTTCAGTGAGTGTGGGTACAGGCCATGTGCACGGTCAAGGCTCTGCAGCGCACGCAGACCAGGGACACGCTTGCCGCTGAGCAGTTACAAGGAAACCAGCAGCCACGAGGAACTGTAGGGCGTCCAGGGAAGTGAGGCTTTATTCTGGATTGGACACTGTCAGGAAACAAGATACCCTTACTGAATATTTTAGTGAATCTGATCTAAAAGGTGAAAGGAGTGAAGTGAGGCTAGAGCTATGATTAGTCCATAAACAGCAGGTCCTGGTACTAGCCAGGATAAGAGGATGTTTTGTCATTTTTGTGGTTAAGACATGTTCTTGTTTTTATCTAGGTTTAGACCTATTATACAGTTGTCTTATTTTTGTCCCAGTTCACCATGGTCACAGGCTAGCCTTGTCTGATGTTGGTGTTTTGTGAAATTATTTATGCTCAACAGGAGAACACCAAGGCCTACCAGACAGTGCCAGGCCAAAAACTGGAAGCAAATCAAATGTCCATCAACTTATAAATGGGTGAACAAATTGTGTGGTTGATCAATACAATGAAATACTGTTCAGCAATAAGAACAAACTGCTAATATGTAAAACAACATGGATGAATTTTTAAAGTATTATGCAAAATCAAATAAATAAAGTATTATGCAACCTGCAGTGGAAAAATCTGGCAGACTACTTTAACCAAATAGTCAAAGTTAATCCCCAATAATAAGCATACTAACTTCATGTAACTCCTGATACAATGCAGTAAGGACAAAATATCATTTGCGGTTTTCCCCCAAAATGCATTAGCTTAATTTAATTATAAGAAAACATCAGACAAACCCCAATCAAGGGGACATTCTACAGCAAAACTGGCTCCTCAAAAAAGTGATCAAGGTTACGAAAGACTGGGGACTTGCCCCAGGGTGGAGACTAAACAGAAAGGACAACCGAATGCCATGTGAAATCCCAGAGTGGATTCAAGACAGGAAAAGGATCATTACAGGGAGAACTGGCAAAGTCTGAAGTCTGCACATTAGCTAATAGTACTATACGACTATAAGTGTTCTGGATCAGATCATTGTACTCGAATTACATCAGCTGTTAACTTTAGAGGAAATTGGGCAAATAGTACATATAACATTTCTGTAACCCTAAAAATATTTCAAGATAAAGTTTTCTTAAAAAAAAAAGGGAAATGAGAAAAGCATTATGCTAAGTGAAAGAAGCCAGACCCAAAAAGGCTACACACTGTTTGAGACCATTTACATGATATTAGGAAAGGGCAAAACTGTAGGTACAGAGATCACAGCTGTGGTTTCCAGGGCCTGGGGGTGGGGGCGGGGAGGAGGCAGGGAGGGCTAGGGAACTTTAAAGCAATGAAAAGTTCCGTGTCTTTATTTTGTGGTGATTTTTCAAAACTCACAGAACTTTTTCATATAACTGAAAAAGGGTGAATTTACAGTATATAAATTGTACTTCAATAAGCCTCACTTAAACACAAGCAGTAAGCATGTCAACACATTTTCATTGTAACCTGTCTCTGCTATAAGCAAAACAACTGGGCAAGAAGCCTGCCATATTGCAAAAGAGAAAAATGGTGTAGTGCTGGTTTCCAGAACACCCCAGAGGACAAGCCCCTCTGGCTGCCTGGAGTCACTTCCTCAGAGAATGCAGGTCAGAGCCAAAGGAAGTGCCAAAAAAGGCCCTTGGCTGACAGGGTGGCAGCAGGAGAAGGGTGCAGATGCAGATGCCCCCCGCAGCCTGGGAGAGCCACTCTGGGGAGCAGCTTGTAGGACTCCAACTCTGGGAATGCTGGTCATCGTGAAAATCACCCCAGTGCTCTATTTAAAGGAAGCGTCAGGGATAATGGCTTGGCATGGTTTTCAACCAGTGAGGGCATGATAAGCTTTTGACAAACTTCAATTTGTTTGGAAAAACTAATTATTTGGAATACCTCAGTAATGGACAGGTGAGGTGTTACTATAGTCGTTTTTTTTTAATTATGGAAAAATGTAAACATGGGTGAAAAGAGAAGTTATTTTCCCATCACCTAGCTTCAGTAATTATCAAAAAAGGGGTTTTTCTCAGATCCATTTGAGGCTTTAAGATACTGTCATAGACGATGTTGTTAAGCCTGCATATCTTGAGAACTACGAAGATTAAAGCACCCAATACCATCTACCTTTACTAAAACTCCTTTTCATGTTGCATAAAGTTACTTGTGCTATCATTTTGAGCTTACGATATTATCTTTACTTATTTCTCTCAAAGATGAAGTTGTGTGAGTCCACTGTTGCTCTCTAAAATTTTAATTTGGAGACATCAATTTGATCCAGAAAATTCTTTTCTTCTTCTGTCGATTTAAAATTTTTTAAAAATGTTGATTTTAGAGAAGGGAGAAAGAAAATAATATCAATGTGAAAAAGAAACATTGATTGGTTGCCTTACATATACACCCTGACCAGGAATTGAACCTCTGACCTTCTGGTATACGGAACACTACAACAAACTGAGCCGTACCAGCCAGGGCTTCTGTTGACTCTAAATGTTAGCAAACATGCACATTTATTGTCAAATAATTCTGGATAACTTCTGAATAATCTGTCATATTTTTTCTCAGACATGAAGGTAGAATTTTTAAAGTCATTAAGAATTTGAAATAACTTAAATATGTAAAATCCAGTCAGCAGAGGTATGGATGAAAAAGGGAATCTAGGAAAGTAACCTCACAGGGTGAGCTGACCATGAATTCCTACCGGAACAGGTCACGGTGGACACTCACACTGCCACACTGCAAGCATACGACTTTTCGTACAAGGTTTATCTTTGTCTTAAGCAAGCCCTGCCCACTGTTTTTGTGCATCTAGGCTAACACACTTCTGAAGTAAGCACGTAATCACCCTCTAGTGATCACATAATCCTGTTCATATAATTTTCCTTAGCTTCCTCCTTAATTTCAATGTATAAAAGAAACTGCAAAAGTCGTTCTCCAGAGCATGAGAACTTGCTTTCCAGTAATGTTGTCAGTTTGGGCTGAAATAAATTCTTATAAAAACTCACTGCAGGTTTGGATGCTCTTATGTTGACAGAGGAAGGAACATAAAGCAGTGGACTATGCTGCTCTACACACAGCTCTTCTATGTGAGGATCTAAAAGACTGGTCTTCTGCTTGGTAGCTATGAAATGAAGGGAAAACGTCATTCTGTTCTGAACATGTGTTGAATTTCTTGCTAATTATAAAAGTTGTCAAATATTTGAGAATATTAAGGAATTCTTAATTGTAGAATTGACAAGTTAGGACTTGTATTTTTGTAGGACAAGTAAAATGTTACAAATTTTTCATCTAAGTTTTTCTACTCAACTGTTTTTATTCTTAAGTAATGTTGCAACATTTCCAAAAATCACTAGTTTCTAGATGTTTTGCCTAGGCAATGCAATCAGCAAGTATTTTGTAGACAGCTTTAGTACTTGTGTGAATTAGAATGTCTAATGACACATATATGTATTTTATATATAATATATGCATACATACACACACTCATGGATTGTATAACTTTAAAAATACTTTCTAAATGTGTATTTTTAAATTTCAAATCTATCACTAATTTATTATTGGTGAAATCTAAGTATTCTATGTCTATCTGATGTAATGAATGAATCAATCAGTGAGAAAATCTGGGTCTCGTGGGTTACAAAATCTATTTTGCTGTCTGTTCTATTAGTCAACATTACACTTAAAAAATGAATGTGGGAATTGTTTTGCTAGATTTTCCACTAATTTACAAGATGTTCTGTAAGTGTCTCAGTTAATGTGAAAACAAAGCAGAGAATGAAAACAAAATGTTCACATCATTTTTGGTCAGTGCCACCTGAAAGTTATTTCCAAGATCGGAAATACTTAGAACATAAGGCTATTTTAAAGATGCAAGCACAAAGTATTTATTGAAAGGGTTGTCAGTGTTCAAACATGTATCTGCTTTCCTGCAGGAGTCCAGTGGGCAGTGTTCTACCTTCCACAGCTTACAACCCTGCCCAAGTGTAAAAACAAGTTTTGGGAACAAAAGGGAAAGGCAGGAGGGCAATGGAAAACTCAGGCTGTCTTGTCCAGAAAACCCCAGGGGTGAAAACTGCTCTGGGTGAAACCACCAACTATTCTGCCTTGTCTGTATCTTCAGGGTGGGAAGACAAACCCCAGGGGGGGAAACAAACTCATTCATCACACCAGTCATTGGGCTTTTGGGGGCAGAAGAGGTTCCCAAACACTGACATTACTCTGGGTGAACGGCAGTCCCCTATTTAATCAGCCTTTCTTTGAAACCTGAAACTCACCTACAGAATCAGAAAAAAATAAAAATGTATGTACTCTGTGAAAAAAAGGGGCAACCTACTAATGCTGAAAAATATAATAAATGAATATAATAAATGAAATGTTGTACCAGGAAGGCAAGAAAAATTTTTTACAAAAATTAAAGTACATGATAAGTATATTGCAATGGAACTCCAAAACCTTACATAGGCATTCAATAAATACTTTTTGCACACCTACAAGCTAAATTAATGCAATGCATCAGGCCTCGGCTACCAACACTGGCAGACTCATTCCCCTCTCTCCTTTACCACCTACCTGCTCTTGTCCAAGGTCACCGTCTACCTCCACCTTGCTAACGCTTGATTATGTCCAGTCTCCTACCCACCGGATCACCTTTCCTTTCCTGGAAACTCTTGCTTCTCCTGACTTTCAGAAGACACCCTCGCCTGTTTTCCACCTCGTTCTCTGATGCCCCGTCCTCCCAGGGCTCCATCCTTCCCCCCTCCACTGTCCAAAGGACGGCTCCCACTCACATAGCCAAACCTGAGCTCCGCAGCTTTTCCCAGACCTTCAACCCACAAAGCCTTAGAGAATCACCCTCCTGGGCCCTGGCTTCTCCTTTCTCTCACCTAGCACATCCAACAATGCTAGGCTAGTCACAGACCTCACAGCTGCACAGTTAAACTACGTCCCGAATCCGACTCCTGCTCCCACGCCCACAGCCACCACCCTAACCCCAAGACACCATCATCTGCCACCCGGGACACCGCAGGGACCAGCGTGACTCTACACAAAGGGCTCGGGGCTTCCCCTTCACAGTAGCCTACCAGGCCCACCTGCTTCGACCGCGTTACTCTCCAGCCTTGTTTCCTACCCCCTCCCTCGTCTTAGGCCGCAGCGGCCCCAGTGCTCGGCAGGAGGACACCCGGCCTCGGATATCCGCACGTGGGGATGCCGAGCCGGAGAAGCCCCAAGGGTCCTCCCGCAGTGGCCAGCCCCGCCCGCAACCCCCCAACCCCCCCAATCCCCCAATGCTCCCAGCCCCGCCAACGTAGGGAGGCCCGGAACGCGGTGGGAAAAGAAACTGGGCAGCGCATGCGCACTCTCTCCCCGTCCTGGAACTGCAGCCCGCGAGGCGCGCAGCGGGGAGGCAGTATGGGTCGGCCTTGATCCCTCCGGGTCGGGAGCTGAAAAAAGCTGCGGAGACCCCAACCGGGGCGGAGACGCACCTGCAGGAACCGGCAACTGCGACGGCAACGCCCCAGGCACCCGGACGGTCGGTCGACGGGGGCCACAGGGCAAGGTGGAGCGACTTAGCTCCCCGGGCTGCAGCGGCCCCTGCCGGAAGCCAGACACAGCCTGGCTCCTGAGTGGTGGGGCCTTTCCTTGGTCTTGTTCATCATTAACATTTGTTTCTTTGCTTTTTCTCTCTCTTTGGAAGACGGCGGGGTTTGGGGGGCTGATATTTGGCTGGTCTCAGGTAGGTCGTGAATTACTGCCTACATTTTCTCTTACCCTGCAACCGGAGCACACAAATCAGGACAGAATATTTCATAAGTTGGGGCTTTCCCTGAAATGTCACTTTTCCAGTGACGGTCGATTTGGTTCCCAGTCCACTTCACCAAACCTGAGTGCTGCTGCTGAGATCCTTACCCAGGTGTGCAAGGGAAATCGTTTTAGGGCCTCTAGGACTCGGTGACCCATATCTGATTTGCAGGCACCTTTCTTTTTCTTTAATTCAGGCTTATCTCCAAGCACTACTTTTCCCAGAATGTAATTGTTTGGGGGTATGCCATTGGTTCAAAAAAATGTTATGTTAACATTGTTTTCCCAATCAAACTTCAACCACTTTCCACAGTTTGGGTGGAGACTGAGCCTGCTTTGGAACCCCTCTTGCCCTTGTAGGTTGTACTGGTCCCTCAAGAGCTTATGAAGTCCAAGAAAATTGGAGGAGGACCTCACATCTGGCTGCCATTTCCCCCGCTAAAGTGTATATGGAATTTACTTTGTGCCAGACACCTGTAGGAACATCACATCTATTAACCAAATTAACTTTTCCCCACCACTTGATAAAACAGATTTTACTATCTGCATTTTACCCGTGGGGAAACAGGCCTATAGAGGTCTAATAACTGCCCCAGACAGAAGAGCTGTTGAATATAGAGCTGAGGTTTGAACCTTACCAGCCACCACATATAACTGCCTCTCATTCAAGTACTGTATTGTTGTTCCAGTGCCTTTTGTGGTTATCATTAAGGATTAGCCATCAAGTGTTAATCCTTTCCTTCATTCAGATATTGGGGGGAGGAAGTGGGGGAGGCCCAGTGCCCTCACTGCAACCTTCCATGGTCCAAAGGGCCAGTATGTAGCCCACTGTTACCACCCACAAGTTGGGCCACCTCCGTGACACTGCATACCAACAGGGCTCAGGAGCCCAGCAACCGCAGCTACCCACCATACCACCCTTCAGCCCCATCCTTTCTTCCAGGCTTGAAGAGCTAAGTCTTCCTCACAAGTGTCAGGCTACAACCTCTTCTTAAAGCATCAGTCACCATTCTTTTCATCTTTCAAGCAAGTCCAGCTTAATTTTTTGATGTCCTTGTCCTTCTAAAACAAAAGCTGTTCTCTCATCCTGGAATTTTTTTTCTATTCCCTCCATAATAACTCTTCTCGTCCTTCCATTCTCAGCTCAATTGATACTTTCTCAAGGACGCCTTCTGTGATCCTAGCCTGCCCTACCTCCACTTAGGTCCTTTGTGCCTGTTCCTGATGCAGGCTGTTATAGCATCACAGCAGTTAATCCCAGTCAAAATTTCAAATGTATTTCTGTTTATTTGATTAAACTTTCTCTCCTACACTGTAAATTCACTGAAAGTGACCCTTTTGTTTCTATCTCTCACCATATTTCCAGTCCCTTACAGTGCTCAATAGATGCTCACTGTTTCATTTAATATGTATTAAACAAATGAAGGAGCAACCTCACAGAAAAAGCAGCACAAAACTCAGAGGGTAATAGCTTAGCTATCTTTACTAAAATGAAGAAGCAGCCCTGGCTGGGTAGCTCAATTGGTGGGAATGTCATCCTGAGACACCAAGGTTTCGGGTTCAAATGCTGGTCAGGGCACATACAAGAAGCAAACAATGACTGCACAAGTAAGTGGAACAGCACATTAATCTTTCTTTCTCTGCCTCTCTCTAAAAAATCAATATATTAATAAATAATAACAAAATGAAGAAGCAAATTACTTTCTCTTATTGCTTATAAGTGCCAAGCAGCTCAAAACAAAAATAAGCAAAAAACAGTGGATCAGTAACTCACACTATTTACAGAAGTTTTCCTGGGATAACCAACTAGGTGATAGTAAGACTTAGCCGTGCCCTGGCTGAGTATCTCTGTTCAGAGTCATCCCAATATGCCAAGGTAGTGATCCCAGATCAGGGCATGTACATGAATCAACCGATGAGTGCATAAATAAGTGGAACAACAAATCAATGTCTCTCTCTTCCTCCCTCTCTCCCTTCCTCTCTTTTTCTGCCTCTCCCTCTCTAAAATAAAAAATAAAATAAAATAAAATAAAAGTTAGCAGTGTACACCCTGGTGGGGTAGCACTGCCCCCTTCTCTTATGTGAAATTCAGACATACCACCCTTTACCTCTGGAAAGAGAATCTCCTTCTCCATGATCTTTATATCCTCTCAGAATCACTAACTTTACTGATAATTATGCTGCCCCTCAGAGGTGGACTCTCTTCTGTAAGCCTCTGGTACAAGCATAAACATGGGTATAAACACTTGTGCTTACTGCCTTTTACTGATTCATTCATTTTTACACACTAGGAGAAAGGTGAAACTTTCTAAGACATTTACTCTGAACAAAGAGAGAACAACAAAGAAAATAGACATCAATATCGCAAAACTATAAGACACATAAGCACAATCCAGAAATTGTGCGAAGTCCCAGCCCCACTAGATTCTGTATTTCCCAGCTCCAGCTGTTTCCGCAAGAACGTGCCAAAGTAACATTGCCACACACCTATCTTGGGCCCTTCATGGAGCAAAAGACAGGAAGACCTTGTCTGCACAGTTTCTCAGCTTCTTTAGGTTCCAGCTTCTTTAGGCCAGAGAAGTGGCTACCACGAAGAACCACCCTGTGCTGAGATGGACACCACACACAGCAGCCACGGTGTGTGGCTCTCGCCTCCATCAGCCAGTCAACACATCTGCATAAAACATGGCTGCATATGATACAGCAACAGTTCCCATCGCCCACACTTACAAAATAAAATTGACACAAATAGCTGAACTGGGAACAATGGTGGACAGGAAAGGGTGGGGTGCAGGTGTTTGCATGCTCTGTAGTAAGAAAAGCAAGGTTGTCTGGAGGGGTGAGGACAGTCTTCCAGTGGTTGGATGGCTGGAGATGGGGGAGGCAGTGTCCATGAGTCCTGCTCTTTCTATTCATGTTTTAAACACCCCATGTGTTGTCTGGTATTTTTGGTGGATGCAATATATTTTATCTTTTTAAAGATGCTGGAAGAATGACAATGTGTCCCCACTGCCCCAATCAAAGAGAGCTCCCCAACAGGGTCTATTTACGTCCATTTTGATCTGCAGGCACAGTTCTCCTGCTGTGCCTTCATTCTTCCCTGATAAACTGCACAAGTGTTCACCAGTGGATGGCAGGTATTGGTGGGGGAGAAGACAGTTAAGTGGGAAGGTCCATGCTTAAGGATGGATCTCCTGAGACTCCTCTACCCTGCTCCTTGGTCTCCATGATACTTCAAGGACAAGGATCAAAGTCTCAGCAGGTTTCCAATTCTAATTCTTCCTCTTGTGGGAGACTGCGTAGTGTTGGGGGTGGGATTCTTTTCACCATAGTTCCCTTGACATAGTTGAAGCCTCCTCAGCTTCTGGACATCTTAGTATATTTGAATCTTACTGGCTGAGGCCATCTCTCTCCTGGCAGAAGACCATGGGACAGGATCCTTTTCAAGAAAACTACTAGCCAACTCCCTTTCCACAAAACCACAACCAGCCCATGAAAAATGTGCATAAATCCTTTCCCTGCCAAACGCTGGGAATGAAGGCATTCCCAACACAAACAACTCACTTCACTCTCCCCACTCAGACCCATCTAGCTATCTCTTCCCAACTTCAGGCTTTTCTTAGGTACATACTGGGTATCAGTCCTGAGTCCCTCCAGCTCTAGGGGACACAGGTCAAACTCTGGGTGGCTTAAGGAAGCCCTCCCCACTTAGTTTGAGTTGAGGGCAAAAGCTTCTTTCTGTTCTCCCATGAGGGTACGGGAAAAATACCTACATTTTAACAATCATACCTAAAGAATGTTTTTCCTTTTATGTGCCTGAGGGTGGGTGAGGCACTAATGATGCATAGCAGTAACAGTGACTAATAGTAACTGAGTTTTTGTAAGTGCCAGACACTGTGCTGAACATGTTCCATGGGTTATTATTATCTCCTTGAATCCTCACCATTGTGGTGGTAGCTTTGATCATCTTTATTCTATAGATGAGGAAACTGAGTCATGGAAAGATTAATGAATCTTTCCCTGGTCAAAAGATGGTTAGAGCAGAGCCAGGATTTGGACCCAGGCATTCCAGATCCCACCGAGCCCAGGCTATTGACCACAGGGCCCTTCTACACATGAATGGCCAAGCTCCTCTCTTTAAAAGATTGGATGTTTCTCAGCTATTTTGTTCTTAACCTTCTGAACCAAAGGCAAAAATGTGAGAGAATCAGAAACTTTGTATGTAATATCTTTAAAACGATTTTTATTTATTGATTTTAGAGAGAGGAAGAGAGAGAGAAAAACATTGATTTGCTGTTCCACTTATTTATGTGTACATTGGTTGATTCTAGTATGTGCCCTGACATGGAATCAAATCCACAATCTTGGTGTATTGGGATGATGTTCTAGCCAATTGAGCTACTCTGTCAGGGCTGCATATAATGTCTTGATAGACATTTCTTACAAAATTATCCTAAATGTTTTATAATTGAAATTAAGTTATTGAAGTTAACCAAAGGACTTGCTCATTTTAAAAAAGTCCTCTTTATATGAAGAATCCAATAAAACAAATGCTAAGACAATAGCAGGCCAAAACCTAATGAACATGGGGCAGGGGGAAAGAAGTGTCCAATATTATACCGCTTCAAACAGATGGCAGATTTGGCCACCTCCGGCTTAATCTCACCCATTCATCCATCAATGTGTTCTTTCACTCATTCATTCATTCATTCATTCATCCACCAATTATCTGCCAAACACTGGCTAGGCCTTCATTTAGAGCTATGCATAAGAACCAAACACTTCAGCAATAATGACTGTGCATGAATGAAATCATAAAATTCTGCCATCAAATATATTGTTTTATTTTTTGCCCTTAGCCTGTATCCAAAACTTTAGACACTAAAATCTCTCATTTGCTTTTTTCGGAGGGCTGGAGGGAGCTGTGATAAACATGTCTACTTTGGTACCTGGTGTAAAAGTTAACATTCTCCCTAAGAGCACAAAGTATTTTTTAATAACCTCCCATCAGAGTCTTCATGTTTAATATGATTTGATGAGATGTCAAAGCTACTGCTCCTAATTACCAAACTCCTCTGGACTACTAGGAACAAAACACATCCTCAAAACAAACAAGCACACACACACACACACACAAACAGAAAAGGGCTTGTGGTTTCAATTTAGTACAACAGACGTTTGTCCACTTTTATTATATATGTGGTATACATTTACTTTATAGGCATATTTGATTACTTGCCCCACCCAGTTTGTGGTAAGCTCTGGAACATGTACAGAAATGTATTGCTGTTGGTCCTACAGGGCTTAAAAATCCAGTCTCCATCACTTCTGTTTTAGCATCTTGAGCTTCAGATATTCAGCCTTCAAGATGAGACTAATAGTGCCCTATCTAACTGGACCACTGTGAGGAGTAAGTGAAATATGAATGCAGAGTATTTAACATAGTGTCTAGAAAACAGTAACACCCAATAAGCAGTTGCCATCAATTTACTACTTTCCGGAACTAGTTTATGGTATCACCTTAGAGATTAATTTTGAAAGAGGATCTGAACTATCATTTCCAATTGTTGACCCTCTTATCCTTGTACTGTTTCATCAACCTTCTTGAAAAAGAGATGGTACATATCAGTCCTTTTGGAAAGGTATGACACAATTATTCACTGGATTCTGAATTTTACTTTATGGCAAATAGATGTGATTCCAGGACCCTGCATCAGTAACACTGGAAGCTTGCTAGAAATGCAGAATCTCAATTCCCCACTCTGTAACTCTCAATTATTCTGCATTTTAAGAAAATCCCTAGGTAATTCCTATGAACTGTAAAGTTTGTGGTACTGCCATTGTTTACCTAGCAGCACGTGGAAAGTTATGATAAAGAGCTGCTGCAGCCAAGGAGGTATAACATGGTCTTATATAAGAAAGTCATGTCTTGGCCACGTAGCTCAGTTGGTTGGAGCATTGTTTCTATGGGTCAAGTTTTCCAGTTTGATCTCTGGTCAGGGCGCAAACAAAAGTCAACCAATGAATGCATAAATAAGTGTAACAACAAATCGGTGTTTCTCTCTCTCTTTCTTTCTCTCTCTTTTCCTCCCTCTCTCTCTAAAAATATCAATAAATTAAAAAAAAAGAAAGTTATAGCATCCTTGTTCTTGCCCAATGGAAAACTGATAACATTTCACTTGAAACACAAAACTAGAAATTGTATTTATCATCAAAAAGAGCAAATAACCCTGGCTGGTGTGGCTTAGTGGATTGAGCGCTGGCCTGCAAACCCAAGGATCGCTGGTTCAATTCCCTATCAGGGCACATGGCTGAGTTGCAAGCCAGGTCCCCAGTTGGGGGTGTGGGAGTGGCAACTGATCCATGTTTTTCTCACACATCATTGATGTTTCTCTCCCTTTCTTTCATCCTCCCCACTCTCTAAAAATAAATAAATAAAAACTTTTTTTAAAGAAAGCAAGCAAAACACAATTCTTTATTTCCGTGCATGCAAGGGATGCAGAATGCTCATCTACAGAGCAGAGTGTTAAATTTGGGGGAAGCTGAGTACTGAGGAAACTGAGGAACTTTCCCCTAGGTGTTAAATAATTACTGGCTGGTGTTTTTAAAGTTTCCTTGGAAATGTAATGATAAAATGTCCAATTAAAAAGAGGTCTGAGTAATTTTTCAATGTCTGAACATTTTGCATTTCTTCCAGCAATATGTGAGTTTCATTTGCCCCACATCCTTCTGGGCACTTGACATTGTCAGTGTTTTTAAAGGCATTATAATACAAGGATGGTAGTATATCATTGTAGTTTTAATTTACACTTCTGTAGTCAATAACTACGTTGAGCATCTTTTCACATATTTATATGCTATCTAACTCTGGTGAAGTGTCTGTTTCAATATTTTACTTATTTTTAAAGTTAAATTGCTCATTTTCTTGTTATTAAATTGGGAGAGTTCTTTATCAAACATGTGTCTTGCAAATATTTTCTGTCTTTGGCTTCTCTTTTCATTTTCTTTTGAGTGTCTTTCAAAGGTCAGAGGATTATAAATTTCCTTTTAAATCCTCACCTGAGAATATGTTTATTAATTCCAGAGAGAGAGGAAGAGGAGGCAGGGGAGAGAGAGAGAGAGAGAGAAACATTGATATGAGAGAGAAACATCAATTGGTTGCCTCCTACACACATTCCAACCAGGGATTGAACCCGCAACATAAGTATGTGCCCTGACCAGGAATCAAACTTACAACCTTTTGGTGTACAGGATGATGTTCCAACCAAGTGAGCCACCTGGCCAGCACAGGTTTTTAATTTTGATGAAGTCTAACTTACAACTTTTTCTTTTATGGCTCATGATTTTTGTGTCCTAGGTAATCTTTGCCTAAACCCAAATCACAAAGATTTGTCTTCTATGTTTTCTTCTAGAAGTGTGATTCCTAATATGGCAGCCACTAGTCAAATGTGGTTACTTGAATTTAAATTAATTAAATACTAATAAAATAAAATAAAAATTTCAGTTCCTTAGTGACATCAGTCACATTTCAAGTTTTCACTAGCCACATATGTGTATTGGCTACTATAATGAACAACAATATAAATAAAAAGCATTTCCATCATTAGAGGAAGTTGTATTGGAAAATGTTGCTGCAGAAGTTTAATAGGTTTAGGTTTTACATTTAGATCTGTGATCCATTTGATCCAGAAATCTCATTCTTGGATATTTTAATTAAAATGTAAATATATGCACAGAAATATCTCAAAGCTAATGTAACAGCAACTGTATTTTTAATTGCCAAAACCAGAAAGCAACCCAAATGTCCATCAGTTGTGAATGGATAAACAAATTGTGGTACAGCCTTACAATGAGATACTACTAAATAATAACAAGGTACAAGTGAATAGCATACAACAGTATGGATGAATCTCAAAAGCATCATGTTAAGTGAGAAAAGCCAAACTCAAAAGGCTACATACTGTTTGATTTCAGTTATATCACATTCTGTAAAAGACAAACTGTAAGCACAAAAATCAAATCAGTTGACAGGTGATATGGGTGGAGTAAGGGACTGATTACAAAAAAGCATGAGATAGAAATATTCTATGTCTTCATTTAGAGGGGATTGCATGACTATATAGAATTGTCAAAACTCATAAAACTGTACACCTCAAAAGGATGAGTTTTACTGTATAGAAATTATATCTCAATAAACTCAACTTTAACAAACAGCTATAAACAAAAAATGTGGGCATAGGTTTATAGTTATCTATTGCTATATAACAAACTATGGCAAAACTTAGCAGCTCAAAACAACAACCATTTATCATCCCACAGTTTCTGTAGGTCAGGAATTCAGGAGCAGCTTAGCTGTGTGGTTGTGACTCAGGATCTCTCACGAAGCTGCAGCTAACATGTCAGCTGGAGCTACTGTCATTTGAAGGCTTGACTGGTGCTGGTGAATCTTTGTGCTAAGCTACTGTTTTCTTGACCTACAGAAACTGTGAGATAATAAAAATGCTTGTTGTTTTAAGCTACTAAGTTTTGGGTTAACTTACTACACAGAAATAGACAAGCAATACACCTACCTGTGACAGAGAGAAAATGGGAAGGGCCTAGAATAACAGAAACAACTTAGTACCTATAAGGGTTTGGCAGCAGAGGTAGTCTCTCACCTCTGAGCTCAGCTGGGAATCTCCAAGGCAAAGGACAAGGTGCTCACCTAGACAGAGTTAAAGATGGGTTCCCCTAATGTGTTTGGAAACAGGAGAATTAGGTATAAGGTAAGAAAGTAATGGGCACTCCTGAGACTTTCTATATGCTCAGGCTTTACCCAGGTCTAGGTCCTTTAAAATTTCTCATCAACCCCATGTTGATGTGCATGGTAGAAGGTACCACCAAGAAAGTCATAACTAGTGAACTGGCAGGTGAATGACAGCCCCCCCCCAAAAAAAAGATGGATAACTACAGAGCCTTTGAGCATGAATTTATCCTAGGGGAAGAAAAAGTCAGGCATGCTGAGCAGGACACAGCAATAGGCCTGAGGTTGGGAGGAGAGCAGCAGTTCCAGGTAGAGCACAGGAATCATTGCATGAGCCTGCCCCAGGCCAGTCGCCTTGATAAGGTAGGAACTCGAGAGAGGAGGGAGCTTGTGTAAAATTAAACAATTCACCTCATTAAACTCTAAGATGCCTGGGGCTAAAGATCTGTGCTAGGGGCTTCTAGGAATGTAAGCCAAGAAGAGCAGAACTCCCAAGTCATTACCCCACTACACAGGGGAAATGATGAGTGAACAATTACACTGGTGAGTGGTGGGTGAGGTTGAGTCATCTCGCTGAAATGGACAGTGGCACAAGGAGCTTGGAAATGTCCACAACTATATGAAGGCAGACAAACACCAACACTTGGAAAAAACAACCCTGGAATCCTGTAGTTACCCAGGTGTGGGCTATTTGACTAACGAAAGAAGTGTCTAAGTAGTAAAGTGACTTATCTGTACCCTCAGCTGGTGAGGTCTGGGGACATTGCAGTTATAGAAGAATAGCAGTCTGGTTCTTAATTGTAGCAGCAGAAAGTAATTCTGGTTTGTTTGATTAGAAAAACATGAATTTATTTAAAGAGATATTGGATAAATAACTTTACTATAATTTGTTAATTTATAACAAGATAAAAGTATATAAATTGTGACATCAAAAACATAAAATATGGGAGGGGTGAAATAAAAATGTAAAGCTTTAGAATGCATTCAAACAAGTTGTTATTAACCTAAAATACATTGTTATAAATATAAGCTGTTTTATGTAAGCCTCATGGTGACAACAAAGCAAAAACCTATAGAAGATACACAAAAGATAAAGAGAAAGGAAGAAATCTGAGCATACCACTACAAAAAATCATCAAATCATGAAAAAGAGCAAGAGAAGAAAAACAGGAATTATAAAACAGCCATAAAACACTTACTAAAATAATAATAATTTCATACCAGTCAATAATTACTTTAAATGTAAATGAACTAAATGCTCCAATCAAAAGACAAAGTAGCTGAAAAACAAACAAGACTCAGCTCTTTGCTGCCTGTCAGCAACTCACTTCAGCTTTGGGGACACACACACATGCTGACAGCGAAGGGATGGAGAAGACATTCCACGCAAATGGAAACCAAAAGGAAGCTGGAGTATCTTACTTACATCAGACAAAATAGACTTTAAAGCAAAGACTGTAGTAAGAGACAAAGAGGGGCATTATATAATGGTAAAGGGGTCACTTCAACAAGGAGATATAACATGTGTGAAGATTAATTCATCCTAAGTAGAAGCTCCTAAATATATAAGGAAAATATTAACACACCTAAAGAGAGAAATAGCACTACAATAATATAGGGTACTTTAATACCCAACTGTCATCAATGGATAGATCATCTGGATAGAAAAATCAATAAGGAAGCATTAGACTCAAACAACATGTTAAACCTATGGACTTATCAGACATATGCAGAACATTTCATTTAAAAGAAGCAGAATACACATTCATCTCAGGTGCAATTTGAGAATTCTTCATAATGGATCTTTCAATAAATATAAGAAGACTGAAATAATATCAAACATCTTTTTTTGGCCACAATGGTATAAAATTAAAAGTGAATAACAAAGGAAAACTAGAAAAATCACAAATGTGTGGTGATTGAACAACATGCTGCTAACAACCACAGGGTCAACGAAGAAATCAAAAGAGAAATCAAAAACTATCTTGAGACAAATGAAAATGGAGAGACAACATACCAACACTTATGGGATGCAGCAAAAGCAGTTCTAAGATGGAAGCTTATAGAGATAATTGCCTACATTAAGCAACAAGAAAGACCTCAAACAACCAACCTAATTTTACACCTACAGGAACTAGAAGAAGAACAAACTAAGCCAAACTTAGGAAGGAAATACCAAATATCATAGTGGGAATAAATGAAACAGACTAAAAAGACAATAGAAAAGATCAGTGAAACCAAGAGCTATTTTCTAAAAATAAATATAGATAAACCTTTAGCCAGTCTTACCAAGAAAAGAAGAGAAAGAAGTCAAATAAGTGAAATCAGAAATGAAAGAACCCTGGCTGATATGACTCACTGGATTGGGCATTGGCCTAAGAACCAAAAAGTCGTTGGTTTGAATCCCAATCAGGGCACATGCCTGAGTTGCAGACCACATCCCCAGTTGGGGGCATGGAAAAGGCAACCAGTTGATGTTTCTCTCAGACATTGATGTTTCTCTCCCTCTCTTTCTCCCTTCCTCCCTATCTCTAAAAATAAATAAATAAAATCTTTAAAAAAAGAAATGAAAGAGATGTTGTAACTGATATCACAGAAATACGGAGGATCATAAAAGGCTATTATGAATAATTATATTTCAACAAATTGAACAACCTAAAAGAAATTGATAATTAATAGAAATGTACAACCTATCAACCTACTGAATCATAAAGAAATAGAAAATCTGAACAGATCAATTACTAGTAAAGGGGTTGAATCAGTAATTAAAAACCTCTCAACAAATAGAAGTCCAGGATCAGATGGACTCACTGGTGCTTTCTACCAAACATTTAAAGAAGAATTAATATCAATCCTCAAACTCTTCCAAAAAATAGAAGCAAAAGGAATACTTTCAAATTTATTTTATATTAGCATTACCTTGATACAAAAACAAGGACACTATAAGAAAAGAAAATTGCAGGTCTGTATCTCTGATGAACATAGATGCAAAAATCCTTAAGAAAAACTTAGCAAACATAATTTAACAATGCATTAAAAAGATCATACTCTATGATGATGCAGAATGTATTCCAGGGGGGCAAGGATGGTTCAACATCCACAAAATTAATCAACTTCCAATGTGACATACCACATTAACAACATTAAGGATAAAAAAACATATGATCTCAATAAATGCAGAAAAGGCCTTTGTCAATCTTCAACATTCATTCATGATAAAAACTCTCAATAAAGTGGGTAAAGAAGGAATGTGCCTCAACATAACAAAGCACAGCTAACATCATACTTATCAGTAAAAAGCTGAAAGATTTTTCCATAAGATCAGAAATAAGGAAGGATTCTCACTCTTGCCACTTTTATTTAACATAGTATTGGAAGTCTTAGCCAGAACAATTAAGCAAGAAAAAGGAATTAAAGGCATTTAAATCAGAATGGAAAAAGTGGAACTGTCTCTATTTAAGGATGATGTGATATCATATATAAAAAACCCTAAAGACTCCATCAAAAAAACTGTTAGAACTAGCCCTGGCTGCTACAGCTCAGTGGATTGAGCACAGGCCTGCTAACCAAAGGGTTGCTGGTTCGATTCCCAGTCAGGGCACATGCCTGGGTTTCAGGCCAGGTCCCCAGTTGGAGACACGTGAGGGGCAACCACACACTGATGTTTCTCTCCCTTTCTTTCTCCTTCCCTTCCCCTCTCTCTAAATAAAATCTTAGAGAAAAAAACTGTTAGAACTAATTAAAAAATCCAGTGAAGTTGCAGGCTATAAAACAAACATACAAAACTCAGTTTTATTTATATACACTAATAACAAACTATTAGAAAGAAAAATTTAGAGAACAATCCCATTTATAATTTAGTCAAAATAATAAAATACCTAAGAATAATTTTAACCCAGAAGATGAAAGACCTGTCCTGTACACCAATGAAAGAAATTGAGAAAGACACAAATAAATGGAAAAATATTCCGTGTTCATGAATTGGAAAAATAAATATTGCTAAAAGTGCCCATACTTCTCTGGCTGGTGTTGCTCAGTGGATTGAGGCCTGTGAACCTAAGGGTCGCCGTTTGGATTCCCCATCAAGGCACATGCCTGGGTTGCAGTCCAGGCCCCCAGTAGTGGGTGCATGAGCAGCAACCACACATTGATGTTTCTCTCTCTTTTTCCCTCTCTTCCCCTCTCTAAAAAATAAAATAAATACGATCTTTTAAAAAAAGCCCATACTGCCTAAACAAATTTACAGAAACAATGCAATCTCTATTAAAATTCCAATGGCATTTTTCAGAGAAATAGAACAAGCAGTCCTAAAGCTTGTGTAAAACCACAAAGACCCTGAATATACAAAGGAACCTTGAGAAAGAAAAACAAAGCTAATGGCACCATACCTCCTGGCTTTGAACTATATTACAAAGCCATGGTAATAAAAATAGCATGCCTTTGGCATAAAAACAGACACACACACATTGATGGAACAGAATAGAAAGTCCAGAAATAAGTCCATGCCTATTGGTCAATTATATATGACATAGGAGTTCAGAATATACAGTGGGGAAGAACAGTCTCTTCAATAAATCATGTTAGGAAAACTAGATAGCTACACACAAAGGGATGAAACTGTACTTTAATCTTATACCTATTAGCACACACAGACCTAGGGAAATGTCCCAAGACTGAAAATCTATATCTCAAGTGAAGGACAGGGAAAGATTGAAGAAAGAGACTGTTCACTCTTCAGTCTGGTAATCAGAAGTGTTTATTAAAGGAAAGTTGTATATGAGGTATGGCTTGGGCAACTGCAAGACAAAATGGATCCCTGCCCCACTTGGCAGGTGCCAGAGAATTATATAGGGTAAGGGGAGTATGTAGTCAGCGGTACTAGTACATGCATGCTAGCAGGCAGAGGAATTACATGTTTGACAGATCAGGACAATGGCCTATTGAGGAACCAGCACGCAGTGGGAAGCACTATGTGGCCTCCCACTATGGCAGAGGTACTGGTTTACGTCACAGTTAACACCGATTACAAACAGACAGTCTCCAAGGGGAGTTTGTGGGGAGCAATCGCCTCTCCTAAACTGGGTCCAGCTCATGGGTCAGGCAGAAGTCATATATTAGAGCAGTCTCACCTCCACAACACCACAAACAAAAATCAACTTAAAATGGATAAAAGACTTGAATGTAAGATATGAAACTGTAGAACCCATAGAAATAATTACAGGGAGTGAGCTCCTTGCCATTGGTTATAGTAATGATTTTTTTTGGTTTGACCGCAAAAGTAAAGACAGCAAAAGCAAAAATAAACAAGTGGAACTACATCAAACTAAAAAACTCTTATACAGCAAAGGAAACCATCAACAAGTGGAAAAACAACCTATGGAATGAGACAAAATATTTGTAAATCATGTACATGATAAGGGATTAATATCTAAAATATGTAAAGAACTTATACAACTCAATAGCAAAAAAAAAACCCCAATCTGATTTAAAAATGGGCAGAGGAACTCAATAACATTTGAACTGATATTATTCAAAGAAAACATACAAATAGTGAATACATGTATGAAAAGGTACTCCATGTCACTAATCATCAGGGAAATGCAAGACAAAACCACAATGAGATGCCACATCTCACCTTTTATAATGACTATTATGAAAAAGACCAGAAATCAAAAGTTTTGGTGAGTAAGTGTAGAAAAGGGACCCCTTGTGCACTACTGTTGGTGGGAATGTAAATGGCATGGCCACTGTGCAAAACAGTGCAGAGTGTGTTTTTTAAGACACATACAAGAGGCAACCAATGAATACATAAATAAGTGGAACAACAAATCAATATCTCTTTCCCTCTCTCTTTCCCTTCCTCTCTCTCTTTCCATTCTTCTCTCTCTCTAAAATCAAAAAATAAAAAAAATATTTAAGGTATTATGTAAAGACCAAAAGGGCACCTTTTTGTATAATTCCATTTACAATGACATTCAAAGATAAAACTCCAGAAATGGAGAACAGATCAGTGGTTGCCAGGGGTTAGGAGAGGGGAGGGTATAACTGTAAAGACCAGGATGGGGTTCTTTTGGGTGAAGAAAACAAATCTATATATGTGTCAAAATTCCTAAAACTATACACTAAAACAAAACTAAAAGTGACTAGATTGTGGTGATGGCTATAAATACAAATTTACTAAAACTCAAGTTAGTAACAATAAAAGGGTACCAGGTATTACACTGAGTCACCAGGACCAAGTCTGGAACCTCCAACCAGGAACAGTGTCAAAATCCTGCTGTAGAACTGCTGTAGAAAGAACACTTCCACATCCAGCACCACTGGGAACCACATCTGAACTTCAACTATGGACTCTGCTCATTCTGGATATGGATGCTGCCACATCATCACTCTCTCAGCAGCCCAAGAAGTTGAGCTTTTACATCCTTTGCCACAGTCAGAGAGAGTTCCTTCTGGTCCCTTCCTTGCACCACTAGTTCTGTCTTCAAGGTCCAGGGCAGGTGCCTTTGTCTGGCACTGTGCTGTGGCTGTGCCCTGGGACAGTGAGAATCCTACATTTTCACCTTCCTGAATGGAAGGCAGACTCTGTCTCCCACCAAATTCCAGAGGTGGGAGAATTCCAAAACCAGGGAAGCAGGTACAGATGCTGAGCAGCCAAAAAAAGGGGGTGGAATGGGGTGGGGTATATATCCACTGTGACAGTAAGCCCTATCTCTTTAAGGTGTTGTCTTAAATTGGCCTCTTTTGATCTAGAAATGTCTCACATTACAATAGTACACCTGCACATTTTGCAAACACTAAGATGGTTGATAGGGATCCACTTGCCTCTCTATCTCTTCTTCCACATACTCCATTACACTTTCCAGACAGACCTTTACAAATTCCAAACCAGCTAGCACTTTCCTTTCCAACTTGTTTAATAATACAAGCTTTGCTTTCTATCTTCTTGGTCAAGAAAAAACAAGAGCAATGAGGAAATTCAAGACTTTTTCAAATACAAAGTTTGAATCACATCAGATTGTTACAATACAACTGTAGGAAAATAAGCAAAAGGCGAATTCACAAATATCCACTTACTTTGATGGATTTGCCCTTTAGCAAAAACCTTGTGGTGGAAAAGGGATATCCTCCTTTGCTTAAATTCACAGGATGCCAAAATGGCACCAAAGTGGTTCACTTCATCTATGGCAATTGGCTATTCTTGCTTCACCTAATGCTACTGGTATATTATTGCAAGAAGGATTTTTATAGTGCTTTATGGCTCCTAAGTGCTTTCAAGTCATTAATAAGTTATTCTTTCCTGAATCTTCAGGTCAGTGTTAACATCTTCCATTTGAAGTGCAGCCACCTGGACACAGAGGTTAAGTGACTAGCCCAAGGTCTGGGGGTGAGGCACTCTCAAACCTGGGATCGCATCACATAACTCAATAGAAAAAGAAGAGTCCAACACCATCCTATTCATTGGAAGAAGGCTGCACTTGAGCCAGGCCACTCAAATGAGAGAGAGTAAGTGCTAGCTGTTTGTTTAAAACTTGGCTTAGAGGAGTGCTGGCCAGGGGAAGGCCAATAATCCTGCTGTGATAGCACTTGTAAATCAGTGAGGTCCAAGGCTTAACCACAGACACTAAAACTGTCACTTGAGGTATCTCTCCTTCTGTTTTTATGTATTTATGCTCATGTTCTAAAAATGACCTTCTGAGGGGTTAATGGAAGAGGTGATTTAGACCCAGGGTGACTAAAATTGGTATTAAAAGAGAGAATTTTAGCTAAAGGTAGTAGTTATTTCTTAAATGCAATTGGTAACTAATATTCTATTATTCTTTTCTTAAGAGTAGGGTCCATTTAAAATGTATTTGGCAAAAATGCTATACCTTTCTGCAGGACTCTCAAGCACTGAAAGGTTAAAAGCACTTAAAGGCATCCTAGGGCACTGCCATGCCAAATTACTGTCGCTACCTCCGGCTTCAGCATCAGAATAGTGCTTGTCTTCCATTTTTCCTTCTTATGCTCCTCAAAGAGGCTGAAGAAAAGCTCCAGAAGGGAATCAAACTCAGTTTCCTTTGCCTTCCAGAGAACCTTGTAATTAAGCAATAGTGACTAAATGGGAGAATCTAAGAAAATGGATCTTCTTCAATGTCAATAGAAAAAGCTCCTGCTTAAATCAACTTCTTGGTTCACTCTTGCATTCTGTCCTCTATGCACCAATTAATTCTCTAAGCTCTTTGCCATCAGCTGTTTATTTCTGAGGCAGAATAAAGCAATATTCTGGAAAAGGCAAGTAGTATATGGTCATTGGCCTCAGGGCAGGCGGGGACAGAATCTGTTGAGTATGGAAAAAAAAATCCATCTGCTAAACCATGGAAAGGTCATTCTCTAAGTTGACTATCCAGCAATTCTGCTGCTAGCTCAAAAGTAAAATGAATTGCTTTTGGGGTTCTGCCCCATTTCGGCACCCAGGTCACTGAGGGAAGCAGGTACAGGCATGGGAAAGAACACTGGACTGGAAGTCTGGGTTGGGCACCAAGCTCGCTTACGTGTTTCCTGGTTGATTAAATCAGATCATTTTCAAACATTTTTAGGATGCAGACTCTTTAAAAGAAAGCTTCATGAAACTCTTTTATTCAGAATGTTCCAGATTTAAGTGTATGTAAACACAGATGATTACAAAATAGAAGCCACTCACGCTAGCAGTATGTGATGATCCTCTGTTTGCGGAACTACATTTAGCATCCAATGAAGGTGACATTGTAACTGGGCAGCCTGGGATCCTGCCACCTGTTGCCATGTAAACACACACTACAAAGATTTGTGAGGAAGGAAACAGATTTTTATTAACAGGAAACCTGATTTGGGAGGGCTGACAACATTCCAAGCTACCGTAAACCAGCCACCCCCAGGAAGATTAAAGTCCAAAGCCAAACCCAGAAGTTCCCCATTATTGCTTATCCGTCCTTTTGAAGCCTAAGCCGGCTACACAAACAGGTCTCCATCCTCTCTGGGGTGCGCTCTTGTGGGTAGCAGAGTTGCCATGGTCTCGCTCTCTCAGGGGTTGGGGTGTACTGCTAGATCACTCCAGACCGCCATGCAGGGGAAGCTCCGTTCACAAGGAACTTCCCAGCTCATGTCTCTGTGCGCGGCTCTCCAGGTGAGAGAGTGGAAGCAGTCTGGACCCATGGGCCGTGCTGCTCTGGGTTGTGGAATTACAAAGGCTGGAATGTGGCAAGGCACGCATTCCAGTGTAGGACCCTGCCTCCAGGGAGCTGGCTTCTAATTGTGTGGGGCCTATGCCCGGAGCAGTCCCAGCATCTGCTGCTCCCATGTGCAGATCATCAGCAGTGGCAAGCACTGCCCTCGCAGGGCTCCCACAGGAGGCATGAGCGGTGGCGGGTTGTCCTTTCCCCTGGCCACACTGGAGCCATCACAGACAGGCCCACGCTGGAGGGCGTGGCAGCCGCTGAGGCTTATGGTCTGGGGACTGGGCATGGGGTTTGCCCGCCCATGCTGGCGGCCTCCCACGTGTGGGAGGAGTATGGAGCCTGTCGCCTGACCACGCTCTGCAGGCCGGCTGGCCAGAGCGTCCTCCCTTCCGCTGTTACCACAGGCAGCTGCCTCCTGGTCGTGGAGCGCTCGGGGAGGGGCCCTGGGGATGATCCCAGGTCACCGGGTCCCCAAGGCCCATAGCCCAAGAACTCCAGCCCTTGGTGGCCAGGAAGGAGGGGATAACCCAAGAGAGCTGCGTTTCCTTTCTGCTTTTAAAGGCACCCCCAGAACCCCCTGTGCGGCTAGCACTCATTGCCCTGAATACGGCTCAGGTGCATCCCTGGAGCCTCCTAACCTTTCCCCCATTTCCAGGGGGTTCCCCGTTACAACATGAGTCAATTAATTGAGCCACATAACTCCTTTCCTTCCGACAAATATTAAATTGGGGGCAGGGAAGGAGATGGGCAATGTGTTTCTTTTTAGGCCAAATAAAACAAAAGTTCCTTTTTTATTTTATTTTTTTAATCTTTCATGCACTTTGGGGAAGATATCCTAAAAATAGTAACACTATTTGTTGAAGGTTTGATAGGTGCCAAACACTGTGCTGAGTATTATACATAGTACTGTAATGGAAACTTCCAGTGCGAGTGGCCGAGGTCTGCTTCAAACTGGCTTAAGGAACAGAGAATCTTTGTCACATCTAGTTGTGATTATGTGTGTAAAAAATTTCAGAAATTGTGACATGCAGAGACTTATGTTCTTTTTCCTTCTTTTTGGTTTTATTCTCATGTAGGCTCTTTCTGGGAAGTGGTATTTCTTTCTTCTACACAAGGAAAAAGTGTTAGGTTCACACCAGTAGGAAGAGGATGTCTCTGTCCGCCGAGGCTCCCAAATAGAAACTGAATCCCACTGGCTTGGCTTGGGTGGTGTGTCCAACCTGAAAGCAATAGCTGGGGCCAGGAGGCCAGAAGATGATGTTTGGCTAGGCCTGGGTCCATGTTTCCCCCTGGAGCAGAGAGGTAGATCAGATGCGTCTGAGCCACAGGTGCTAAATAAGAATAGAAAAAAAGTAATCACCCAAGAGAAAATGAATACACTGTTAAAATTCTAAGGGGAAATAGATGCTGGGCAGGCAAAAACAGCAACGTTACTACAGAAGTCCATTTTATGTATGAGGAAACTTAGGCTCTGGATGTGAAGTGGTTTGTTCAGGCCACAAGGCAGGGTGCAACAAGGTTTCGAACAACTCTGAGTAAGGATTAAGACTCTGAGCACTGGAATCAGACAGGTTTGAATTTGAATCATGGCCCCACTGATTATTGGCTGTATGGACTTGGCTAAGTTACTCATTTCTCTGAGCCGTAGTTTCTTTATCTGCAAAATGGAAATAATACCTGTTTCACAGAATTACATAAAATTACATACAGAAAGCATTTGGTAAGGTGTGTGGCATATAATAAGCTGGTGGTAATAGTAATAGTAGTAGTTATAATGTTATATTTTCCCCTATTCCACTTTTAAAGCATTTTAAAAACTAGGATTTTCCTTTTCTTTCCATAAGCAGCCCTAACTCCAGGGTGAAGGTACTGATTTTCTTTTGGGGGGTGCTTACATCAGAAATAGCTTTCACCTGTGAGCAAGGTTTTTGCACAGCATTTGAGCTCTCACGTCGTCACTAATTCTCAGTTCGATTTTAGTAACAACTAAGGTTGTCAAACATTGGAAAAAGAAACATCTGATGATTTAAAATTCAAACTATGTACAGTTTTAAAGTAAAACAACAGATCTCGGCCAAGGCCCCTCCCTTTTCTAGGCTGCAGCTTCATTATAGCTGTTTTCCAAAGTAAGGTTGACCTCTGCCAGCAGATCACTCAGATGCAAAGTGACAGAGGAGTAAGGCTATGATTTTTATTGGTCTGATTTTTCCTGACAATGTCTTAAGGACTGAGGCACGCATGCTGTTCTCATAAAATATCTTAAATATTTTGAGAGTTACCTAAAATGCATATAAGGCTATCTGTTAAAATTAATATATCAACTTGTGTCAATAAAAATATTTTCACTGCTAATGATAGTTGGTTATTGTTGAAACAGGATGATGAGTGAGCCCCAGTTATTGCCTGTGCCCAGCACTCCTGAACTGAAGGGTTTGTTCTGTCCCCAGCCAGCCTTCCATCTTCTGGCCATCATCCTCTTGTCAGCCTGTGTCAACTGCAGGAAAAAAGAGGAGCTAAAGGTTATCTACATCACATCTCTGGGTGAGTAAGACTGTCACTGAGGGTGCTAAGTGGCTCTCAGCCCACCCCTGAGAGTTCTGGGCAGAGGTGACCGGAGGACACAGGCTTCTCTGTCTCAGCTTGGAGACTGTGCCTGAAGAGGCTGGGGAGCTCCTGGAAGTAAGTTAGAGAGAAACACAGAGTTGATGGTTTAAAAAAAAAGTTGTGAGCTCCTTTAACTTGGAGAAAGGGGGACTGAGAATATTCTGATTAGATATTTTGTTTGTTTAATATTTTATTTATTTTTAGAGGGAGGGAAAAGGAGGGAGAAAGAGAGGGAGAGAAACATCAATGTGAAAGAGACATCGATCAGTTGCCTCTCATACACACCCCGACGGGGGGATGGAACCCACAACCCAAGCATGTGCTCTGACCAGGAATCTAACCCGTGACCTTTCGCTTTATGGGACAATGCCCAACTAACTGAGTCTCATTAGTCAGGGCTAATTAGAGATTTTAAATGTCAATTTTAATCAAGAAATATTCATTGAGAGCCCACCAGACACTGGGCAAGTGTTATCCTCGAGGAAAATCTTCTGGGGAACAATGCCTGGCTGTTCGGGCTCTGCTGACAATGGAACAGGGCACTGGAGCTGCGTGGCAGGAGAGGAGTTTCAGGTGAGCCTCACGGGAGAGTTTTCACCCTGGCGTGATGAGAGCTGTTGAAGACAGGGGAGTGCAGGGGCCAGAAGTGCCCCTGGGGCCGGCCTGCCTAAATCGGTTCTGGGAAGTTTGAGATCCACAGCCTACAGCAATCAGTGTTTCAGGTAAAGCTGGGGATGAGACAGCATTATGTTGTCTTTCTCTCTGTGCTATTTTGAATCTTAATTTTTATAAATACTACTGAGAAATTTCTCAGAAGTGTTAAAAATAGATTACTCGGAGAAAAGAGAAGTATGCGTTTGAACTCTATAAGAGAGACAGCACAGTAGAAAACACCTAGAAGTTTAAATAAACATTTTAAAATGTTATGACAAAAGTCATCACACGTTAAAGGAAAATAGCAACCCGAGGGCAATACCAAGACTATGATAAGTGACAAAATATTTACTATTTAATTATTCATTGAAATTGGTTAGGAAAACATTAAAGCTCCAAACAGATAACTGGATTAAAAAAAATCTCATAAAGTGAGATTTATATCTTGCCAACAAATGAATTAAAGAAATTTTGATCTGGTTGCTTATAAAGCAAAATTAGGTTCAAACCATTTACTAGGAATTTATTTCTAAAAAAATCAGCTAAATTATTTTTCAGGAATTTCTACTGCTGATGAAGACATCGAGAAAAGGGACTACTTGGACATTCCTGTGACTCTCTACCTGTGGTGCTACTTTAAAACATTCTGAGCAAGCCCATCTATTTTTAAAAATATCTAAATGTAAAGGTAATTTTGCTCACAGATGTTCATTACATTATCCACAATCACAGATAAAACAAGTTTAACATTGCCCATAACCACAAGAAATTGGGAATAGCCCAAATGTTCATTGATAGATATAAGAACTCAGAATATTGACAACACTTAAAATTAAGTTTAGAGTTGTAACATGGAAAAGGTCATGTTCAAAATTAAGCAAAAAAAGTAGTTCTGCCTCTTACCCTGTGGCTAGTAAGTGACTCAGTGTTTTGTCTATAAAGTGAGAAGTAACAACATCTTCTCCATCAGGTCATGTTGCTCAGTAAGTGGGCTTATGTACGTAAGGTGCCTGGCAATGTGTCTGGCAAGTAGTAATTGCTCGAAAAAGGATAGTTCTTATTTTTCTTTTAAGTGAGATATAACCTTGCATTTAAAGAGACATCACAAGATTTTAATCTAAAAAACTAAGCTTCAGAGAGAACCCTGGAAAGAAATAAGTCAAAGGTAGGAATCGTCTTGTGAGTGGTCAACTATGGGTTCAAATATCATTCAACTATCATTTTCTCTACTTTTAATTTTTTGTGTATTTTATGAGTTTCTTTCCCTCGGATATCTCTACTACTTTTATAAGGCATAAAAATATCAAGGTCTTTAAAAACATGTATGCATATATGATTTAGTTTAGTTTACAACACTTTCCAAAGATGTGAGAAATAGATTAAGTCACTAAAGTTCAGATAGAATTACAAACTCTGTTTGGCAGTCAACTTGGTGACTTTACTGCCTGACGAACAGTGAATGCTTATGGGGGGGTGTCACCCCCTGCCAGCTCCCACCCCTCACTCAAGCGATGCTGTTCTCTAGGCCATGCCAGACAACAGCTGAACCTGAACGGGTCTTTGCCAGTGTTTACAAAGCTGTCTGCACAGCCACTTGTGCTTCTTGCACTCTGTTTTCCAGCAAGCCAAAACCTGCAAAGACAGACTTTCAGAAAAATCCATCCTTTTATGCAACCAAAAGCCTGATTTATCTTGCTTGACTTAATGATGATTTGTATTTTTAGATTCTCAAACAGCAACAACAAAAACCATCAACAACAACAACACAACAAAAAATCTAGATCTCTATCCTTGAGTCAGCAGTTAGTGGTTTTTTAAAAAGTCTTTATATTCTTTATTTTATAAATTAATAAAATAAAGGGGAAAAAACTCTACCAGTAATCCCCACCCCTCAGGGACATCCATGTGTACAAATTGGGTGAATGAGGGCCTGTGTTCATTCTGTTTGCACCTACACCAACACGTGTGAGAGTCTGAGTTTTTGTTGTGACCAGGGGTCTGCTGGGAGGGAAGGAAACTGCAGAAAAGGAATGATGACCCCTGAATTCTAATGCTCTGGTATTCATTTCAAGGACAACTGTGAATAGGGCTTCGGGTAAATATCCTCAAATAACCTCCCATGAATTTATACACATCTCATAACCAGAAAACCTTCCCCGCCCGTTTGCTTCCTTCCTCTCGTGTTCTTTTAAAAGCATACCATCCCCACCTTCTGCTGCTCCCACCCACCCCTGGGCCTGCAAAGAAAGCCTCTCTTCATGAGAAGTGCAGCTGTGGGCACCCCATGCCCCTCTCTTCACGGTCAGGAAGGTGGAACTCCCTGTCTGAATGTGATGGGCAAGGCTCCCCGCCCCCCAGCCCCAGCTCTCCACGGCTGCTTTGTGAGGCCGGCTCTGAATTAGGCCTTTACCAAGAAAAAGCTCAAGTGGCAAATGCAGGCTGGCCCTCATGCCCTTGGACTTAATATAAGCGCTGTCTTCTCTTGGCCATTATTTCTGTGGTCTGCCTATTAGCTGTAGAAGAAAACTAAGAAGGATGTCTGAGTTTTTGCTGTGACCCTGGAAAATAAATCATGCTGAGACTTTAAAAATAAACGAGTGTGCCCCACCCTAGGCAGAACACGTCAGGCAGGGGGTTGGATCTTTATTCTTAGGAGAAGCTAAAAGGAGACGGCTTTGCCTTAGAGCAGGGTTTCTCAACCTCCACACTATTGGCATTTTGGATCAAACAATTTTTTTGTGTGGTGGGAGACTGTCCTGGGTGTTGTAGGATGTTTAACAGCATCTTTGGCCTCTACCCACTCTTGGAATTGTGGCAACCAAAAGTGTGTCCAGATATAACCAAATATCCCTGGGGGTAGGGTTGCCAGATAAAATATAAGACATCAAATCGAATGTGAATTTCAGGTAAATAATGCAGTATTTGGAAAATACTTATACAAACAAATCATCGGTTGTTTTTATGAAATTCCTATTGAACTGGGCACGTTGTATATTTATTTGCTAAATTCGGCAACCCTACCTGGAGAACAACACTGCTCCCCATTGAAAACCACTGCCTTAAAGATTCCAGGAGGACGGTTTTCAGGCTTGGAATTGTCATCAAGGGGGTGATTGCCCCCATCTTTCTGCAAGCTTGAGAACGAACTAATGGTCTGGCCCCTCACCCCTCCCTCAATCACTTCCCCCTGCTCTGAGGCAGACCTCCAAGGAACGGGTCTTTCCTGGAGAAGCTGGACTGAATGGGGCCACAGGAACCACCTTCACACACTGGCATTTGCAATTCGACAAGAGAAGAACAGGCTCTCTGGCTGACCATCTTGCCCTACTATAAGCCTTTGCCCAGTATATGCCTACTTCCCACCAGCTTTTCTTTGACACCTCACTCTTGGATGAAAACAGACAGCCAGTGGCTGAGGAGGAAAACCCCCAAAACAACAGTACCCCACATATATCGGTAATGTGCCCAGCTCTGGATAATGAATCCTCATTGGTCCAAGCCAGTTATGAGAACCCTGTTATGACTCAGTTTAGTGAAATCTATTAGAGGGCTTCTGGAAAACCTTTGTTTTGCTGCAAACGGCATCAGAAATGCTTTTGTGAATACAGATGAGATACTTAAGAGTTGTGGCAGTAGTTGTGTGGCTGTGAGGCCAAAAGGACTATAGAGAAACCCGCCCTAAACAGTGCCCAGCACCTGCCTAGCACCGTATTTCTTGTTATAGGACAAAAATAAGTGGCTTTTTGCTTATTTAAGCTTTTTGTGATTGAAAACATTCCTAATTGATACACAGACCAGAGTAAACAATTCAGAAAACAGAAAAGCAAACAAAACCCCCAAAATTCATTCAAATCTATTTGATACCCTTAGAGAAATTGAGTATTGATTAATTATTCCTCCCAAAGAGAATGTTTTTATTAGTTTCTTATTTACATTTTCAGTGGTTCTTAATATAAACAAGTATAAATAAAAATGAATACAATATTCTTATTCCACTAAAAGTAGCCTATTCTATACATTGTTATACACTGTTCCATACCTTCCTTCCATCACTTAATGATATAGCCTTTAGATAGATCTCTTCACAGCACAGGGATCCGCCACATGGTGTTCATAGCTACACAGTATTCCATCACATGGGTGTGACTTCATTTATTTAACTAGTGTTTAACTGCTAAATATATGGGTTGTTTATAATCTCTAAATTTTACAAGTTATGTCACAATCAATAAATTTGTGCTTAGATTCCTTCATACTTATGTAGATGATGACATAGGATATATCTTCAGAAGAGGGTTTGTTGGGTCAAAGGGAAAATATATATGTATCTTTGGTAGATATTGCCAGATTCCCCACAAAATGTGGTTGTATGATTTTGCACCAACAAAATATGAGAGTGTTGATTTCTCCTCAAACTTTCCAACAAATTGTGATAACTTATTTTTAGATTTCTTTTTTGGGGAGCCAATCTGATAGGTGAAAAATAGCATCCTGGTACAATTTACATTTATATTTTTCTTTTCATAAGTGAAGTTCATATTTTTGCATGTGTAAAGGTCAGCTACAGTTCTTTCTTCTGTAAACTCTCCATCTTTTTTGCTCTTTTTTTTTTTTGGTCTGGCTTTCTAGTATACATGCATTAGAGAAACTAGCCCTTTGTAACATAATTTACAAATATTTTTCCACAATCTTTTCTGTGGAGACCTGTGAATTTTGATTTATAATTGGAAAGGGCTTCTCTATTTGTGAGTTAAAAAGGAATTCAGCCTATTTTCTTCTATTAGATATTTGCATGCTATACACTTTAATTCCTTGCACGGACATCTTTGATCCATTTTGAGTCTATCCTGATGCCTGGTGTGAGGTATGAATCCACCTCTACCTTATTCCAAGTAGCTACTGCCCTGACTGTGTAGCTCTGTTGGTTAGAAGAGCATCACCCCAAAACACTAAGGTTGCAGCTTTGATCTCTTGTCAGGGCACATTCAAGAAGCAATCAATGAATGCATAAATAAGTGGAGCAACAAATTGATGTTTCTCTCTCTCATGCTCTCTCTCTCTGTCTCTGTCTCTCTCTCTCTCTCTCTCTGCCTCTCTATTTCTCCCTCCTCTCTAAAATCAATAAATAATTTTTTAAAAATAGCTTCCCAGTTACTGCAATATCACTAAAAAGTCCACCTTTACTACACTGATTGGAAATGTTATTTTTATGTACATTAAACTTATTTATAAATTGAACCTATTTCTGGACTTTCCATTCTGCTCAAAGGCTCTATTTGTCTTTTCATGCATAACACCACATTGTTTTTATTACTAAGGCTCTGTGTGTGTTTTAATGTCTGATAGTGCTTGTCCCTTCTCGATGTACTGCCTCCTAGTACATTAAAGGCTTTCGTCGCTTGTCTCTTTTCACATATAAATGTCAAAATAAGCTTGAACTCTTCCAGAATTTTTTATGTCCTTCAATTAAAAAAGAAATTAAATATATTGCTTGAAATAAGAAATTTGGTGATGAGGTTGGAAAACAGTCAAAGACCTCTTAAGGGGAAAAATAGAAAATTAGAGAGTGAGAAAAAAGTCTGAAATCTCAACTCACAAGGTCCAATAATCAGCAAATAGAAGTCCCAAAAAATGGACATAGAGAAAATGGATGGCAGAAAATTATTAAGAAAATAATTTTTAAAACATTTGATGACTCTCCTCACTGAAATGGCCCAGTATATTTCAATGCAATATATTAACATAATCTTCCCTCCCTCCCACTGTTTCTTCCTCTCCCTTCCCTTCCCCAGGCCCAGCTTCTAAACACCAGAGATAAAGATTATTAAACCTCCCAGAGACAAAAATAGGTCCCAATTAACTGAATGAAAATTAGAATGGCATGAGGCTTCTCAATAACTTCATAGGATTCTCTAAGAATCTCTAAGAAAAACCCAGAAGTCCTGAGCAATGTTTCAAAATTTTAAAGGATAATGCCCTGGCCAGTGTGGCTCAGTTGGTTGGTGCGTCTTCCCATACACCAAGAGGATGGGGGTTGGATTTCCCGTCAGGACACATGCCTGGGTGATTGGTTCGATCCCTGGCAGGGGAGTATATGGAAGGCAGCCAATCAGTGTTTATCTCTCACATCGATGTTTTTCTCTCTCTCTTGCTCCCTTTCTCTCTCTCTAAAATCAGTAAAAACATGTTAAAAATTCTGAGGCACTCATTATTTGCAACATAAACTTCTGTGCACAAGCAAACTCTTAGTTTATTAGTTCATGGAGTGAACTATTAATTCACCATATTTTAGTGAAGGATGAGAACCAAATAAGACATTTCAGGCATTTAAAGACTGAAATTTTACATCCTGTGCACCCTTTAAGAGGCTGCTGGAGGATATATTTAATCAAAATGAAGAAGTAAACCAAGGACTAGTGATGAGTAGAGGAATCAGTGGCTGTGCAAAGCCTCAGCAGGTCATAGGGTTCTTAACCCTGGCAGCACACTAAAATTGCCTTAGATCATTTTTTTTAAGATTTTATTTATTTTTAGAGAGGAGGAGGGAGAGAAACAGTAATGTGTGATTGCCTCTTATGTGCTTCCAACCTGGGACCTGGCCTGCAACCCAGGCATGTGCCCTAGACTGGGAATCGAACTGGTGACCCTTTGGTTTTCAGGATAGTGCCCAATCCACTGAGCCACACCAGCCAGGGTTGGGGAAACTTATTAAACAGATGAGGAGATCGCTCTACTTCTTCACCCATCCTCGTTCCCCACATTTTGATCGACTGAATTTCTCTGGGATGGAGCCCAGGTGTTAGGGGTTTTTTTTTCCTATTAAGTTTCCCAGGTGATTCTATTGTGCAACAAAAGTGAGAAGCACCAAATTATAAAGAAAATCACTTGCTGCTTTCATTGTGTTTTTCTGCCAGATCTGCAGGTCAGAACTTTGAAATACAACTGAGTTCCACGTGTGGTACAGAGCATTTGTAGACTAGTTTCTAGCTTTAAATGAGTAAGACTCAAAGGGAAGCCCTGGCTGGGTAGCTCAGTCGGTTAGAGCATCATCCCAATATGCTAGAGTTGCAGGTTCAATCCCTGGTTAGGGCACATAGAAGACTCAACTAATGAATGCATAAATAAGCAGAACAACAAATCAATGTTTCTTTCTCTCTCCCTCTTCTCTCTTCCCTCCCCCTCTAAAAATCAATCAATATATTTGTAAAAAGGGCACAAAGGGGGAAATCAATTTTCAGAATTCTTCAAAAAGCCAAAAAAGGAAACAAACAAATAAAAAGATAAGGACAAGATATAATAATTAGGCTGCTGCAAATTTCTAAACATTAGAAGAAAGTAGGGATGTCTTTAATGCTCTTACAGAGAGGAAGAAACTTTCCTCTACCTTCAAGTTTTTTTGGTGTATATAATAATCAAATAGACATGAGACAGATTAACAGGAGAAAATAACCATTTAATTTATATATATATATTTATATATATATATATATATATATATATATATATCTGTGGGAACCCCACATACATGAGAGAGTCAAATATCACACATACACGAGAGGGCAGAGACAGAAAGGGAAAATATGTATGACATTCTGAGTTAGGGAGGAGGTGAGGCAGAAAGGGAAAGTATGTATGACATTCTGAGCTAGGGAGGAGGTGAGGCACCATGGGGATTCAGAAGGTAATAGCAAGGAGAACACGCGTTCAGTAATCCGTAGTTTGCCCTGCTATGTAGAGAAGTAAAGTGTGGTCACTGCTGATAACTCTTACTGCAGGCCAGGCTCCTAATTTAAATTCTTCTAGATAGTTAAGGGGGAAGCAGAAGTTTCTCTTGAGCCCCTGGGGTCTTGCTTGCCTTTAGTTCAAAATAATCGGTGTACACGGAGGCATGTATTGGGGTAGCTCACTCTGAATCCCTACAATACTCTTTGAAGGGAAACAGTGGACCTACAGAGAACCCTCCACCCTCACCCCTGCAATAATAAACAGAGTGCTGTAATTAATTTCTTGTTAGGAACAGTCTTGGAAAGGACCATAAGTGCACACAACTCATAGATCCTGGATAGCAGGGATGGACTAGATTTTCCCTGGTGAAGCTGACACCAAGGCTTTCTCTGTCCTCTCTCACCCTACTCAGCTGTTGCTGTCTTTGTCAGTATCAGCGTGCTGGTTTCTGGAACACAAGTTTTGCCTGGATAACTGCCCCAAAGGCCAGAATTTGGCTTGTTTTTGTTTTGCCAGTGAGTGGGTGTGGGGCCTGGTTGGCTTCTGTGAACTCTGAACTTTCTGAAAAGTGGTGTGATGGATGACATTTGGGACCTCATGAACATTCAAACCTATAGAAAAGTTTTATTAGAGTTTATTTGAACCAAAATTTTGAGGGCATGCCCGGAAGCAAGATTTCAAAGGATTGAGAAAATGTTCCGGAGAATGACAGTTTTGCATTTCATTTTATACCTTAGATGCAAAGGAGAAGATGTCAGGAAGGTACACGAAGTCCATTGGTGGTAGATTAAGGAGGCCAGAGAACACATAGCGAGGAAATGTTTAGGACTGGACTTTAAGCCAAATGGAGGAACGCATACTTCTTTTGCGTTGGTGGGTACGGGACACTTAACATTTATAGCTCACAGCGATGGTATGCAGGGAAAAAGGTAACAATGAGGGGTTCTGTGGTCTCCTGCTCCTGGTGGCCTTGTGCTCTGGTGCCTGCATTTGTGCCTTCAGGAGATCTAGAAAAGAAAACCACTCTGACATTTCAAAGGTATTTCACCTTAGAGAGATAAGAACAATGGACAGAGCTCACTTCAAGTAAAAACTGACCTTTGCTGAAGAAGCTGTAGGCCTAGGATGTGACTGCCTCCCATGACCTGCTCAGTTAGGAATTTGTGATCAGATCTTCCTGCAGGGTGACTTCTGGTCACTGAGCTGGCCAGGCCTGCCTTGTGCCCCACCCCCAAGCTTGTCAGGGTTGGCACATGGCCCCCTTTTCTTTCACGTCTTAGAAAAACACAATTATTCCAGGCTGCAGGCCTGAGAGGAGCTACTCTATGTACCCAGGCACCAAGAACCCCTCTGGTTGGAACTGAGTAGAGCAATTGGGGAAGACTGTAATTCATTTTTTATTTATCCTAAGGAATTTGAACTTTAGACTTTGGCTCACAGGGGTCAATCCTCTACCTACTAAGTATGTGCACTGGGGAACGTTAGAAGATTTCAAGAAGGGAGTGCTGAGGCTAAATTTACACTATTAGAAAAACATTGGTTTCTGTTCGGAAGCCAGCTTTGTAAGAAGACAAGAGGAGTGGCTCTCAAACTTCAGTGCCATCGGCTGGAGTGTTTGTTAATTCCCATGTGGCTGGGTCCCACCCCTAGAGTTTCTGATTCAGCAGGTCTAGGGTGAGGCCCAGGGAATTTCTAACAGGCTCGTGGGCCATGTGGTTGGTTTTGATCTGAGACCACACTTTGGGAACTGCTGGCCTAGAGCATAAGCAGAGAGAACAAGGAAGGCCCTTTGAGCTTGGTCCTACTCTTCTTAATTCTCACTCTTCTCTCCCTCAACGAGAATATTTGCCAACCATATCTGAAGTCTTTGGTTTTCTTATACACTTCGTGCTCTCCAGACCTTCATACACACAGTTCTGTCTGATGATCATTTCTGCTTAAATGCTGTGACAGGATTTCATCAAATGCATTTTGATTTTGGAGATTTTTAAATGTGAAAAGAAATGGACAGTGATTACTGTACCCCAATTTCAGAGATATTAATGTCTTAGAATTGATTAAATAGCTGTGTCTGGGAATCTTCCCCTAGACTGCTTCACATAGACGGCTCATACCATTGTGGCTGTGTTCCTCTTAGAGCAGTGGTTCTCAAAGTAGGGTCCCCAGGCCAGCAGCATCACCTCCACCTAAAAACTTGTTAGAAATGCAAATTCTAAGACCCTACCCCACTGAATCACAAACTCTACTGTTGATAGTGCCCAGAAACGTTTTTTTAATCCTATCTAAGGATATGTTTATTGATTTTAGAGAGAGATGAAGGGAGAGAGAGAGAGAGAGAGAAACACCACTTATTTCCCTCCCATATGCACCCCGACTGGGGATCAAACCCACAACCTAGGTGTGTGCCCTGAGTAGGACAGTGCCCCAACCAACTGGCAAGAGCCCAGAAACTTATTATTATTATTATTATTATTATTATTATTTTTAAACAAGTCTCCTGGGGGATTCTAATGCACACCAAGTTTGAGAATCTCCTTGTAGGACTCATGAAGGCAAGAACCATACCTGTGTCCCCACATTGTGTCCCTTGCTCCAATAGTGGGAGGGGAAAGGAAAGGGATGATGTCAACAAACAATCAATGAATGTTTGTTGAATAAATAAATAAATGAAGTGATATGACTTGTTTGAGGTCACCTAGCCAGTAGGTGAAAGTTAAATGACCTTTTTCTGTCTTCATTTCCTGGTTTATAGTGTTAGGTTAATAAAAAATATGAATCCATTCAACAAACACTTATTGAGATATTACTGTGTCTTCAGTATTTTTCAAAATTTGGCCAAATGTTCCAGCTTTTTAAATAATTTGCGAGGCATCAATGTGAAACTGGAAAAGCTGGCATATGTGTTGTCTGTCACTACTGGAACAAATAAACAGAGACAAGTATTGAGTCTTTATGGGAGCTTTATTCAGATAGCCAGTGATCTGAGAAGACAGTGGGTTATGTACTCTAAAAGACCGTCTTACATCTCACGTCAAGCTGACCTTATTTAGAAGGTCTAGAAGAGGGTAGGTAAGTGTTTTGGAATTTAGGAAAACAAGTAGGCAAGGGGTTTGGAATTCAGGCAAAAAGGTTAATAAGATAAAAGAAGCAGTCCGGCGATTTTCTTAGCATCCTTTCGTCTGCTGACCCGTGATTGTGCAGGTCCTGGTCAGTGGACGTTCCCTCCCTGGAGCACAATGGCTCAGTGCTTGCAGCCCCCAGTGCTGGTGGTCTCCTGGACTCAGGCTAGGTCTGGTCACACACTCCAGTTCCTGGAACAATAGCTTTCTACATGCATTCATTACCAAGCCTATTAGCTATATAACTAAAGCTAAATATTTTAACTCTTGAGTTCCCTGTCATTCCCCACTTAACTATCATAAGGTAGTCTTAACTATCTTATTCCTAGAGATTAGTTTCCTATGAAGTCATTATTTTTGCGTTTAGCATATATCTTAGCATTAGACAGTCTCATATGAATCCTCTTAGTTGTACATCCACATAAGGGGGCACACTGTATGCAACAACAAGCTATGATACTGAAAAAGACAAAAAGAATGAAAACAACAAATGCCTCTCTAAGACCAGTAACACTAGGCAGCCAGGACAAATCAATACCAAAGAATTCCTCTCTTTGATTTATCTTGGACACTATTTCATTTACTTGCTTTATTTTATGCTCTATAAGCTGTGAATTGTCAGTCAGGTTGAAACAGCAGAGTCCATTAAATTCTTCACATCCGTGATTATGTCTTAAAAGAAGGTAGTCTATAGCTGCTCGATTTTCTAATACAGCTTCTTTAAATTGTCCTAGTTCTTGACTGATGGCACTAATGGCTTCAGAGGTGACATTCAAAGATTTTACCATAGCGCAGGCTAATCTACTTATTTCTATATTTGAAGATGTTACCATGATTGGCATTCCAAATATAGTCAAAGATATATATTCAGCAGGGCTAAAAAGGTGCAAATCATTGTTGCAGTCAGGCTCAAGGGAGAGTTCCCGTTGAGCCCGGGTCAGGTGTGGCTTCTGAGGCATAAACATCGTCAGTCTTCCCAGACAGCATGGTCCCCCGGAACTGTTTGCTGGGACATAGGAATAAACAGTCCTTCCACATATTAGAAACCATCCTGCAGGCAATTTGATATGACCAGAGGCGTAAGATACACTAGTGACGGTGGCGCAATTCATCTTAGTGTCTGCTGAGAGCATAAAACAGTTTTTAGCACAGTTGACAAAAGTTGCACACTCTCCAGCTGGGGCTACATTAGTGACTTTTAAGGAAAACATTTCCCTGTCCTTTAGAGTTACCACACGTCCCCAGTTATAAATATCGGTGTAGTTTATGTTCTTATTGATATACTTAAACAAAGTGTAATTTCGAAGGCTTTCCAGGGGAGTACAAACACCTACAAGAGATGAAGTGAAAGTTTGTTCAACATAAGTTCCTCCTGCAAGACAAAAGTCAGAAAGGTTTAGAACATTTTTTGCTAAATATACCCAAATATTTTCATCTCGTTTGAAAGGAATAAGTTCTCCATGACATGAGGCTAAACAAAAAGTAATAAAAAGAATATAAATCACTGTCTTTGAAAGATGATTTTCAGGTCTTCTTGAGATTTGGCGGTCCATTGTTCCTCCGGTGATTTCTTTACTCAGGTGTGATGAATCCAAGGTTTGTTGCCGCCGATTTCACCGCGGTGGGGCCGGTGAGGAGCACACAATTTCCAGCCCACTTTTCTTCTAGTTGGCTTTCTGGGGATCCTGTCTTCCAAGTCCTGAGTAGCACCTTATCTCCAGGCTCGAAGGAATGTACAACCCTGTGAGGAAGAGATCTCTAATATCAGTAAAGTCATTAATTCCACCTAAGGTCTGACTTAGATGTTCTTGACCTTCACTTCTTGGTCTATATACATATCTCTCCCCCCCTCCCCTGCCAAATCATAACCTGAAATGATCACCTATACACAATTTCATAAGGGCTCAACTGAATCCCACTTTGAGGAGCCACTCTTATCCCGAGCAGGGAAATAGGTAATATTTGATCCCAATAGAGGTAAGTTTCTTGACACAGCTTGGCTATATTTTTCTTCAAGGTGTGATTCATCTGCTCTACCCTCCCAGAAGCCTGAGGTCTCCATGCTGTATGGGGTCTCCACTTAATTCCTAAAAATTTACTAACATTCCGTGTAATTTCTGAAACAAAAGCAGGTCCATTATCACTCTGGATGCTGCCGGTTAGGCCAAAGCAAGGAATTATTTCCTCCATAAGGCCTTTACTACCTCTGAGGATCTCTCAGTTCTCGTAAGATAGGCTTCTACCCATTCTGAAAAAGTGTCAACAAAGACTAACAAGTATTTCCACCCTTGGACCCTTGGTATCTGGGTAAAGTTTACTTGCCAGTTCTCAAATGAGCATTGCCCTTGGTATTTCCCTTCTTTCTTTTGTTGGAGATCTGTCTTGGGGGCATTCCTTTGGCACACAACACATTTAACTGTTGTTTTTGTATGGCTTTAGAAATTCCAGGTCCTATGAGCCACGGTTTAATGTTGGTGGTTAATGTGTCCCCTCCACAGTAAGTGGCCTCATGCAAATCCTTTGTGACTGGCTTTACTAAATGTTCAGAAAGCAGTATAACTCCTTCCTTATTCTTTCTCTACCTACTATCAGGAAGTTTTCATCAAAACCCTAGCTCTTAGCTCTTTCTAAGTCTGTAGTCAAATATTCAGGGTCAAATTGTGACAAGTCTGGAACATGTACCAAAGGTATTATAAATGCTTCTCTAGCAGCCTCTTTTGCTGTTCAGTCAGCCAAATGGTTTCCTCTAGTCACTTCAGTGTCCTCTTTCTGATGCTGGGGGGCAGTGCATAATTGCCACCTGTAAAGCTACCTGGACAGCTTCTAATAATTTCAAAATTTCTGCTGCATGCTTATTCTCCTTTTTATTGGAGGTTAACAGTTCTTTTCCCTTCCAGATGAAACCATGTGCATGCAAAATTAGGAAAACATACCTTGAGTCAATGTACACATTCACTCTCTTTTTGTGTGACATTTCCAGCACCCTCGTCAATGCAATCAGTTCAGCTTTCTGAATAGAGGTTCCCAGCAGTAAGGCCTTGGACTCCATTACTCCTTCAAGAGTCACAACTGCACACCTAGTCTTTCTGTTTCCTTTGTCCATATAACTGTTTCTATCTGCATATTGAGTCTAGTCTGCCTCTTTTAGAGGATGATCCTGTAAATCGATTCTGCTAGAATAAACTTCGTTAATTATTTCAGCACAGTCATGCATTAGCATGGCCGAGTCTGGCTGTGGGAGAAGGGAGGAAGGATTTAACTTGCAGTTTTGAGGGAAATTCAAGAAGAATGGCTAGGTACCTGCCCCTTCTTCCAGCTGTGAGCCACAGATTTTTTTTTTTTTTTTGCTCCTGCAGGCTCAACACTTGCTGGGGTGCATAAGCGGTGATAGGTTTTCCCAAGGAAAACTTTTTAGCTTCCTGTAAAAGCTCACAGCTCCCAAGCAGGCTGACCACCCCAACAGTATGATCTAGTTTCTTTGACAAGTATGCAATGAGTTGCAGAATGTCACTAGACATTTGGGTGAGGACTCCTAAGGCAATGCCCTGAATTTCATAAACATAATTGAAAGGGCTTTAGTAGGTTTGGAAGTTCCAAGGCTGGTGTAGAAGCCAGGTGTGCTCAGGGACTCAAAAGCCTGAGTATACTCCTTGGTCCACTCCAAAGGGCTATATTCTGGTCCTTTCAGAGCTTCATACGGTGGTTTAGCAATGAACTCGAAGTTTGGAATCCAAATGCAATAGTCGCCTGCCATTGCCAGAAATCCTCTCAATTGTTTACTGGTATTGGGAACTCTCATTTGAATTATGATTTCTTTTCTGTTTCTACTAAGACTCCTTTTGTCAGACTCAAGCAGAAATCCAGAGAACCTTACTGCTTGTTGGCTAATCTGGGCCTTCTGTGCTGATACCTTACAGCCACAAGATGCCAGATGGTTCAAGGTAGCTATAGTATTATTTCAACATTGTTAGAATTATGTCCCAGTAATTAAAAGGTCATCTACATATTGTAACAGATTTCCTTTTCCTAGTTTTAGATCCTTTGAGTACTGGTTCAGGGTATCCCCCAAAATTGTGGGAGAGTTTTTTAACCCTTTTGGTAAGACTGTCCAGCATTACTGAGTCTTGACCCAAGATTTCAGGTCCTGCCATTCAAAAGCAAACAATGGTTGAGAGTCTTGATCAAGCAGAATGCAAAAGCAGGCATCTTTTAAGTCTGATACTGAATAAAAGAAGTTGTCCCCAGGTATACTATTCACCAAAGTATAAGGGTTCGGGACAGTGGGGTGAATGTCCTTGTACAATGTCATTTATGGCTCTTAAGTCTTGTACAGATTGCTACTCATTTGAGTGGGGTTTATTAACAGGCAATATGGATGTATTGCATGGTGAGTGGCAGGACCAAATAAGTCCATATTTCTGAAATTTCTGAGTTATCGGGCATAATCCTTCTAGGGCCTCTTTCTGCAAGGGTCACTGCCTCTTATTGGGAGTCTCTGTGTCTGGTTTGAGGTTGACTTTAACAGGGGAGGCTCACTTAGCTCTCCCTAGCTTTCCAGTAGCCCATACAATGTGGTTTGTCTGATTTTCAATTTCTTCTAGATTTTCCCCTTCATCCCACCATTTCATAAGGAACTGCCAAACATGCTCTGGGGGGACCTGTAGGTAAAGCTGTTGTTCTTCCAGAGGGAAAATAATCTGAGCAGGAAGTTTGAATAATAAGTCCCTTCCCAGAAGAGGAATTGCACATTCAGGAACATATAAAAATTTGTGAGTTAAAATAGTATGTCTCATAGCACATTCTAATTGTTTCAAGAAAAATTGGCTTTTAGGGCTTTTAGAAATTACATCACAGTTACAGCCTGCCACAAGGACTCAGAGGTCTATTGACCACGGAATATGTTGCTCCAGTATCAATCAAAAAGCCCACAATTTGTTCCCCCACTGTTAGTTTTACCCGAAGTTCCTGGGAGGTGACTGTAATAGGTTGTTGTACTAATTGAATCTCTGGACCCCATCGCTCATTGTCAGAGCTATTTCCTTTTCCCAGTACCACTTTCGAATTCTCAGACTCTGACTTTTCCCTTGCTTGAGGCACTCATTTTTCCAGTGCCCTTTTCCTTTGCCGTGAATGCATTGATCAATGGCAAGCATTTTAGATGGGGTTGGGTGCCCTTTGTCCGTTGATGGAATTGCCCTGAGACCTGTTCCAAGAAAACTGTGGACACTTAGGCCTTTTGCTGTTCACTGTTACTAAAAACTTTGAAGGCAATACCTGTTAATTAGGAAGGATTCACACCTATTCCTCCCTCTAACTTCTGAAGTTTCTTTCTGATGTCAGGTGCACTTTGAAAGATAAAAGTTATATTTACCATTCTAATATTTTCAGGGGCTTGTGGATCCAAATCAGTATATTTTCTGTAGGCCTGGTATATTCTTTCAAGAAACTCAAGGGGTCCTCTTTAGGCTTTTGATATACTGCCTATACCATATTCAGACTTTCCTGCTTAGGGCCTCCTTTTCTCAGTCCCTCAAGAATGCACTGTTTATAATGCCCTCAGAGGGGGAAGGCCATTCTCATTAGAGTCTCAGTTAGGCTCAGTTATAGGTATTGTCTTGGTAGGCCCCATCTGGATTTTCTTTCTTTTTTTTTAAAAAAAATCTGTCTTTGAATTTTATTTTAATTTATTTTTTAGAGAGACGAGAAGGGAAGAAGAAAGAAAGGAAGAGAAACATCAATGTGAGAGAGAAACATCCATTGGCTGCCTCTCATACATGCCCTGACTGGGGACCAAACCCACAACCCAGACATGAGCCCTGACCAGGGATCAAACCAGCAACCCTTAGCTTTGCAAGATGACACCCAGCCAACTGAGCCACACTGGTCAGGGCTCATCTGGATTTTCTTGGTGCAGTCTCCAAGCCTTTTCATTTGCCTTATCTAATATCAACCTCTGCTCATCCTGTAACAGGGTGCAGCCAAGAAGGGGGAGGGGCCCAAATAGGGATTTGGAATGGAGTCCAGAACTCAGGGTGTCCAGGAAATATTAGGATTCCCTCCCCCTCCCCCCACAGGTGTGGGTTGGGGGAGGGGACAAATAGAGCAGGGCCATTGAGAGCTGTTTTGCATAGCAACAGCTTTGCAGCTAACCTCTGGTGTGGTCACTTAACATATCTATAACCTTTAACTGGTTACATAGATATATTAAATAGCTGAGGCCATGCTCTGAGCCAGGGGAATGGAAGTAACTTCCCCACCAAGACATAACTGGGGGGCAGGTCCCCCAAGTTACAGCACCTGCATGGGAGCTTGGAGAAGACTGGCTCCATGACATGGGGTCATGCCTGCCCAGACTCACAGTGGCAGCCCAGTAAAGCTGGAAGGATATGAGAGTGCTGGCAAGTGTAGCCAACTGTGGGAGGAGTCAGAAATGGGGCTGCAGAGGAAGATTGGCGTGGGGATTTAAACCCAGACTCAGCAGCCATTGAAGAGAGAACCACACAGCTTTGGCAGAGTGGAGACTCCTGCAGCCACTGTGCCAGGAGAACCAGGAGGCTTTGCAATAGTGGGGGCCCCCGCAGCTTTAGAAGGGGGAACCACCACCTGGCTTTAGCAGAGATCCTGGTGATACAGCTGATGGTGCCAGGAACCTAGGGAGGCCTACCAGCTGAGCACGGATTACTGGGAAGAACTGGGGGCTGTCTGAGCCACCGACTTCTATTTCTTTTCCTGAGATACGGTACCCCAGATTGGGCAAAGGGGGGGAAGGAAGGACTGTGTGTGTTTGTGGGTGTTTTAAGGGATTTTGAGATTTTGATTAAGACATTAGGTCACTACTTTAAGTTCGTATAGCATTAAATAAACATTTCCTTTCCTTTTCATGAATCTCTGGCATTGAGAGACGTCTTTCCTCTGGCGGTGGATATAACAAACCCAGGGGGGGGTTCCTTTTGGGTAATAGTACATTGCCCTCAGTCCCCCTTGGCCCCTGGGTATATCTGCCCAACTAGGGTGGTGGGTGGCAAAAATTGACCAACATTAGTTATTTTAGTGGGATCATCACTATAAGAAGGATTTGAAGGTTTCCAGTTTAACAGATCCCATGTAGAAAGCAGAGTATGTGTCCAAAAATATCCAGCAAGCTGGCCCTCTGGCCCTCCTCCCACTGGAAGTCTTTGTAAAGGGTATTTCCCTGCCCCAAAAGGGGCTTGTTCTTCACCAAATTTGGTTTCTTGGTGGGTTTGGGACAGAGAGAGCAGTTTAAGCTTGTCTCCTGTGGCCCCATTAGCCAAGTAAGGAGGAAGATTCCCCAGGGCTAGAGGGGCCATGGGAACCCTGACCGTGCTCACAACAGCTATAATATCTAGATCTTCCTCGTCCTCCCTTCTGAGCTTCTCCTATTTTTCACAGGCAAATTCCCTTTTCTCTGTATCATTAACTTATTTCCCTTTAACCCTGCATCTTTATTACGTAAGTTCATAAAAGCTTTTCTGGTAAGGCATTCCATCCAACTTCTCTGATCTCTGACAAAACAACTCTAATTGCAGTATAGTATAGTGATTTAAAGACCTGTTCAGTGGCCAGCACTCTCTTGACTACAGATTATGCACAAGCCAAGCAGTATTACAATGAAAAATAATTTTCTTTTTAATCATAAGTTTATAAGCATAGTTAACCAATCAGCCAAAATTCTCCCCAAAGGGCTCTTTCTCAGAGTAGAGGCTCTCTCCCACTATTCTACCAGACAGAGCTCTGTAACATCACACAAACAAAACTAGATGACACCTTAATTCTTGACAACTGACCTAAATTGTAACCCAGGACTCTAATCCTAAACCAGAAATAACAGCGATTCAATCAAAAGTAAAGGCAACGGGGAGTGCTAAGAGTTGGAGAAGGAGAGTCCACAGATGAAATCACTTGGCAGCTGCTAGGAAGTCTCCAAAACTGCTCCTCAGGGCCCTCCAGTCCAGACAGCCAACGGAACTCCCCACCAAATACCCAGACTTACCAGACAGTCCCGACTGTCCCACGTTGGAGTCACCAGAATACAAAATCAGAAAAGTCAGTGTTCATGGGGCCTGTCACCACTAGAATCAATAAGTAGAAACAGGGAGCGAATCTTTATGGGCGCTTCTTTTCAGAGAGCAGGCAATCTGAGAAGATGGTGGGTTGTCTTACATCTCATCTCAAGCCGACCTTTTTTATAAGGAGAAGAGGGTAAGTAAGGTGTTTGGAATCTGGGAACAAAAAAGTAGGTAAGAAGCTCGGAATTCAGGGGAAAAAAGTTAATCAGATAAAAGCTCAGTCTGTACATTTTCCTAGCATACTTTCATGTGCTGACTGGTAATTCATCTGCCTTCTGGTCAGTGGACGTTCCTCCCTGGAGCACAAGGACTCAGATACCATCTCGATGGCCTGTAGTCCTCCTGGGTACAAAGGTCAAATTGCTTGAGTCTCCTGGACTCAGGCTAGGTCCAGTCATACATCCCATTTCCTGGAACAATAGCTTTCTGTATGCATTCATTACCAAACCTATTAACTATATAACTAAAGCTAAAATTTTTTAACTTTTGAGTTTTTTCATCAAATGGGTAACTTTCTAGGATAATTAGAAGCACTTAGAATCAAAAAGGGCTGGAGCAAGTTGGATTTTACTAGACACCTGGGGGAGCATTGTGAAGAAATAGCTGACCATGTTGTAGGGCAAGCCAACTCAGCATAGGGGCACTTACCATTGTTTTTTAAAGAATAAATTTGTTCAAAGTTGCTCATAAGTTTTTCTATGAATGAACCCTTATTCCCAATGGATTTTATTATCTGGGTGTTTTTATTCCTAAGCATAATAAAGTTGCTCTTAAGATAGCAACCAATATTTAAAAAACACATTTATGGAAAGACAACAGTTTTCTAATTTTCTGAAGTAATAAAATTAATTTAATCACAAAATACATGCATGGTAGATAGGATTATTTATAAGTAATATATTATTTAAATTTATATTGCACAATAATTTTCAGTTCTAAAGGGGAAAAATAAAAGATTAACAAAGCACATTGTTCTTCCAGAATTTTAAATGGTTATGTAAAGTTCAAGACTTTCTACTTCAACAGTTATTAGAACATTGATACTTTTCTGATATATATTTGACAGTATTTAAAGTGTATTCTAAAAATATTGGGCACAGTAGTAGGAAACCACTCCTGTGATATTTATTAGCTTACTTTAGGAAGGCAAAGGTTATCATTCCACAGGAAACTGAGTTATACACAAGGCAGAAGACTCTGTTCATGGCCAAGTTCTTCCATGTACAGATAGAGCCACATTACTAAGGAAAAGCCTTTTCAGTTGCCAACCTTAATTTTATAACACTGCCTTAGTAGGAGTTCACACACTGTTCTGCTTTATCAGAAGTGGTTCTAATTATGGTAACATGCCAGTACTTTGTGGGTGTTCAACAGGCAGCAAAGGAATAAACTGAGGCAACCACGAGTTTTTCCGTTGAACCTCCTAAGACTTCTAATAGTACTCAAAAAGGAGAGCCTAAAACTGCTTTTGTGTTGATTGGCTGCTGCTAAAAATTAAAAGCAAAACTTAAAGCTACAGAGCAAAGAGTTTTGTTATAGGTTTAAAGTTCATGTATCAAATGCTTCAAAAGTCAATATTCAAAATGTTGGTTTGGAGTAAGGGAAGTTTTATTAATCGAGAAGGCACCAGCTTGAGAAGATGAGGGGACCTTAAAGTTTCCACAAATCCATTCTTTTTAAGAGATCCCAGAATCCTGGCTTCTTTTATGTCAAGGGAAGGGAAATTAGGAAACTGGCCAGAGGTATGTAGTATCTATGCACTAGCAGGAATCCAAGGAAGAGCGTGAAATTTCTAAATCTCTTTGTTCCTCAGTCTGTTGACCCTTGCTGATCTGAAACTGGTTTTGAAGCTCCAAAAATCCTTGCCAAAAGCTCAAGCCTCAAACAGAATTTTTCTAATAGTTAGCATATCTATAGCAGGAGCTATTTGCCTGAAGCCCATGGGAGGAATACAGGCTACAGTTAGGAGTGTCAGAAAGAGCAAGCATTTCAGGGTTACACTGTCAGGCCAAAGCCCACTGCCCAGCCAGACCATTCAATAAGAAAAAGATTTTTCTCTAAAAATTTTTAACTACAAGATTTTAATTTAAACTGAGACTGAACAAATAAATGGATGGATTTATTAGTCAAGAGATTAAGTAAGTTACTCAACCCATCTGTCAATGTGAGAACATCCAAACCTGTGACGAATTTTTAATTGAAGTTTTTGGAATTACTTTGGTCAATAAAATGACATAGGTTTCAAGCATATAGTTCTACAGGTTTTTATAAGATTTTATTTGAGCCAAACTGACCACAATGGCTAGGAAGCAAGATCTCAAATGGTTCAGAGAGTGGCAATCTGGTGTTTCTTTCATGCATTTGGAATTAAGGAGAGAACATAAGGAAGCTAAAATGAAGGTGGGAGAAAGCAAGGCAGGAATTGGATTACAGGACAGTAACAAGATTGTGTGCTCTCTTGAGGGTGGTTATTTCACAGGTGTGTTATATCCTAGATGCACAAAATAATGGACAAGCCTTGCTTAAGGCAAAGATAAACTTTTTACTGAAGTCTTATGCCTTTGAGGTGACTACTTCTCACCTATACCTGCCCAGTTAGGAATTTGTGATTGGATCACCCTGTGAGGTTACTTTCCATAGAATCTCTTTTTCATCCATATGTTTATGCCTCAGTTTCCTGATTTTTAGAATGGGGATAGAAATAGTACTTATTAAGTTGGTGTCAGGGTTGTGCCTGTCCAGAGCATTGCAGAATGTCTGGCAAATGTTCACTGTCCAGTAAATGTTTGTTACTGTATATGACTCTTTCCTTTGACATTCGTCTCCATAATATTTTATCTGCAATGGACAAATTCCAAAAAACTCTGAAAACCCTAAAGCTGGTGGTACAATCTGGTCTAAATTGATAAAAGCTAATTTGAACTTTCTTAACCCCTCTGGTAAAAATATGAGTATGTTTTGCTGCAGAAATATTAATGTTCTAAACCTTTCTAAAAATCCAAAAAATTCTAAATTCCAAAACACTCTGGCCCCAGAGTTTCCAAGTAAGCAATGTGGGCTTATTTCAACATGAGGCCAACACTGTGCATAAAAAAATCAACCAACTTTGGATTCACAGGCACCTGGCTTTGAACCAGACATGAGCATCTACTTTGAAGCCTTAGGAAAGCTATTTTACTTCTTTTAAGGTTCATGTGGTTGACCGAGAATTCATTTACTGCACAGTATATGAACTTCCTCAAATTTCTGCATGCCTCATCACCCCCCAGAATGTTTCTTTCTCTTCATTTATTCAACCTCACTGGCAGCCTCCCATTTTTGAAGACTGCTACATGCTTGAATTGTTCACTCTCCCACTGCATGCTTGGCTAACTGTACCACAGATGGATGGCATGTGAGCTGAATGAGAACTTTCTGTGGAATTCAGGGAATTGGGAGAATGGTTCAGATGAAGGAATCCAGTTGATTTGTTTCTGCTCCTTGCCTGTCCCTGAACTTCTGATAGCCATCAGCAATCTGGCCACCACCAACTTCCCAAAGGGCTGATACCTCAAAGGTAAGGTAAGGTAAGTGCAAAAAGGTATAAATGTCTGACAGTTTAAGGTGGTGCTGGTTTTACTTTGTATGTAAACTAGTAGTGGAACAAAGGAGAGTTTCTCCTCACCCTATAATCATTGGTTGCAGAAAGCAGCAGTAGAAAATTGAAGGATGTTAAATAGGTAAGCCTCAAGGTTGGTTCATTGGCCTGAACTGATTTAATGAAGGAAGAAGGTTTAGGCCAAAGATTCGTAATCCTGGCTACTAGTAGATTCACCTGGACACCTTAATAAAGTGCCCAAGTCCTCTGCTGATCATTTAGGTCAGAATCTGAGGAGAGGGGGCCAGGCACCAGTGTTTAGAAAAAATAAAAATCCAGGTGACTCTGTATTCAGGGCTGCCCTAGGTTAGTGAGTCTCCTTGGAGACAGACCCTGAGAACTTTAAAAATGATTGATGCCCAGGTCCCACCCCAATGAGATTTGGATCCAATTGGCCTTGTATATAATTGGCCCACAGCGTGATGGTGCATCAGGGATTAAATCACTTGGTGATTTAATAATCCACCAAGTGATTTAATAATGAGAACCACTACCTATGCGATCCAGGTTTTCTGCAAAATGTGTAGTATTCTTTTTTCCTTACAAATAAGTTTCCTGGAATCTTTATTAATAATTTCAAATACTATAGCAATAATTTCCAGGTAATACAGTTTAAATACTTATTTGGCTCTTTATTGAAACTTCACATTTTCAGGAAATGTTTCATTTTTGAAAAGCCTAAAATAAGCTGGGCATATTTTAGTGCAAACTGAAAGCATAACTCACAGCCATTGAATTGATTACCTGGCTGAGTATTTTTCCTATTGCTGAGAATCACTATTATCCAGTGAATTATTACCCTGACACTGAAAAGGAATGGAATGGACTAAGAAATATGGAACATGGTATATATTATATACATGATGTATTTTCTACTACTCTGTATATGATATTTGAGAAATATTTTACTTTTCATGAGCAGCCAAATAGTTTATCAATGTCCCTCCCTTCATAGCACTTTGCCCAGCACCTTAGACTCTAGAATAAATATGACAAACTTGGCCTCTTCAGAGATAAGCAGTGATTGAGCAGTGGAGACCAAACCAATCTTGCTTCATCACACTTCTCATTATTCCTTGATTTTGCTTTCCATCCACTGTTGGCAGTCAGAAGGGCCAAGGATGTTGGTAGTGCCCTGCCCTGCAAGGGCTTGTTTCCCATGGAGCACCATGCAAACTCTTTATTCGGGCATTCATGGCTTTTCACCTTCTGGCCTTCACCTCCCGACCAACCTCTTCTTTCCAGCCCTTCCTATGCTGGCCCATAGAGGGCAGTTCACTGCTCCTTCAGGCCTCCTGGGCCTGGAGTCTTTGACCTTCTTCACCTGGTATATTGCAGTATCTTTCATGATCAAACATTATTACTGCAGCTTCAGTAAGCAGAGTCCCCTCTCCTGCCATGTTCTCAGGGTAGCTTAGCTTCTAAGTCCTGGACCAGCCATGTCATCAGTGAGAGAGAATATTCCCTGGGTCTGAGGACAGGGAGCAGCCCATATAGAGTGGGGACATTTAAAAACCTCATTCAGCCAGCCAGCCAGCCAGCCATCCATCCATCCATTTAGCAAATACATATTGAGTGTTAACGATGTACAAGATACTATTATAGGTATGGGAGACACAACAGATGTCTATTTTCATTTGAGTCTGGAAAGTGGATAAGACACAAATATTAAAAAATAATTTTCAAGAGTACAGATGATGAAAATTAAACAGAATAATAATAAAAAGGGACTACTTTGTGGAGAGATGTTTGAGCTGAGAGACCTGAATAATGAGTCAGCTAAATGAAGATCTAGACCAAGTTCTTGGGATTGATTCTACAACTTTTAGTGCCTGTGGAAACCCCTACGCATGCCCTTCCCCTCTGGACCAAATTCCTGAGTACACAGCTGAGGGGAGCTCTAGTCTGACAGACATCTCCATCATCTGACCATGCCTTCCAGAACTAGCTGTTTGGGCCACTCGAGATCACTCTCCCCAGGTGAGATGAGGAAATCAGGAGGTGCTGGCACATTGAGGCAACAAGATGCTTCCTTCACTCAAAAATCTTTTCATGGGCCCTGATAGGGGCAGCATGCTTGATTAATAGCTCGAGAACACCCACCAGCATCTGTGGCCACACTGGCCACACCGGCCACTCCGCAAAGTTATGTGACCTGTACTTACTGTCAGTATACAAGGAGACCAATGAGAGGTTTCATTCTTCCTCTTTTGGGTTTTCATAGCACTTTTAGTCATTATCTTATTTAATCTCTGAAACAAAGAGTTCAATCAGATTTGTTTGATGCCTATTTTGTAGAGGCCATGGAATAAGTAAATGTAGGAATTTCAATTCAGGCATGTATGGCTCATAATCCAGGTATGGTTCTAGAACTTACTAGTGTGTAACTCTTGGTAAAATCCTTTATCTCTTTTGAACCTTGGTTTCCATGTCAGTTAAATAAAGGCATAATATGCATCTCACAGCTTGTTGGGAAGAAGAGATAGGAAAAATGTTTAGGAAAGCACTTGGTATATAGTAAGTGTCTCATGAATGTACTGATTGCCATTGGATGAGGGACAAGTGCCCAGTCACTAACTGCACAGCCAGCAAATGCTTGTGCAGGCTGGGCTTCTTCTCAGCCCTCTCTTACTCCTGGGAGACAAACACTGTGCTATGTGCATTTGGCACCTTCCGTCCTCCCCCCAGATACACCGGATTTTACTCCCTTCTGCACCAAGAAAGAACATCCAGTTATTGTAGTTTGGGGGTAACATGCTGGGCCTATGAACTATCTTCATGTAAAACAACAATAACAATTATTGAAAAATGGTTGAGTCAATGTCTTCAGCTGATTTCCAGAGAGAATAAGTTACCTCCCAAATATATTAGTGGTTGTGTCAAAATGCCAAATTAAAAAGCATTAGGGACTCCTCTGTGGTCATTTGTTAGGACCAGAAAGTACTCTTTGATAGACTTAGTTTAGAAAAAATTTCCTTCATACCTGTACTGTTTTTCTGACACAGGAAAAGTAAAAATTGCCAGCTCTGAAGCACTGTGACCAGGATAGTTTAGACATGAAACTTCCTTAGAATCTTTCAAATCACAAACTGGGGGATGCCATCTGTATCTAAGTCAGTCCTCTTTACACATGTCAGTCAACCAAGATTTTAGTGAATTCTCCTGATGTCGTTGGAATCAGAACATTTCTCACCAGGTTCCTCTGTCCGGTGTGCCCTAGCTGGGTTTCTAGTGAGGATGAAGCTCTTCCTGACTCCTTTCGGTGCTCTGTTTAGTCCTCAGATCTCCCATACTTTCTAGTCTTCCCATTGTAATGCCTCTCTCCACAAGTCAGGAGCATGAAGAAATATCTCCCTCTACCTGAGACCCATCCAGCCAGAGCACTATCTCTCCTCTTTTCATACAGCCATACCCTCAAAAGAAGGCCCCAATTGTGTCTCCACTCAACCCCCACCCACTCATGGAGCACTTAAGATCTGGTTCTGTTCCCACACTTCGGCTGAAAGCTCTGCTAAAGGTGGCCAACGGTCTCTGGCTGCCACATCCATGTGGTTTTCTCAGCCCTTCTCTTCCTTGACCCCAGTGCAGCATTGTGACAAAGTGACTGCTGCTTTGACTATTTTCTTCCCCTGTTTCCAAGACTCTGGAGCCTCTTGGGTTTTCTCCTTCCATGGTTAGGAGCACTGCCTGGGCCTCTTTACTGTTTTCTCCTCTGCTTACTCTTCATTGTCGCTGTTTCTGGTTTCCTCCTCTTGATTATCGTAAAGCCTGCCAAACCCCGACCTCCAGCCTGAGTCTCTACCCCAAACTCCAGTTCCTCAAGTAAGTCATGCATCTCCCTCACCTTACCTTCCTCATCTGTAAAATGGGGGGCTGGACCCTCAATATTTTAAGGTATTAGTGTTGTGTCTAAGGAAGCCACAGCACAATTTTTATATATATTATAGATACAGAGCTTCGTGTTTGTAGAAGTCAAACTTTGGAAAATTGCCAATACCCCATCATCCCAGGGTTTTTGGCTTATTTTAGAGACATGCCTATGGCTGGGTAAGCAGAGTTGAAGTGTGTGCACATGTGTGATGCATTCTCACATGCCAGTCAATACGTATTAATATGCCTTTTGGAGAATTAAGAATTAAATCCCTAGTCCCTGTATTATCCAACGAAGGTGTATGCAGGTAGCTTATTTGAGCCATGGTTTATATCAACCTATTTCTGCATGTTAGCTTTCCTAGAAACAAGAAAACAGGAGGGTTTTATATTTATTTTATTTGGTAACAACATAATTCAGAATATTAGGCGGGGCCTTTTCGGACCCCTGATTCAACTCTTCGGCAAATTACGAAGTTGTAGTAAATATGCCCTTTTGTGTGAGAAGTCCTTCTGCTTCTTGTTTACAGGACTTAACCAACTTGAGTTACAGTGTATATCTCCTTGTACCTCTAGGATTGCTTTTTCTTTGGTAAAAATCATAATACTCAGTGAATGACCATTGAGGATCTTGAGAAGAAAAGTCATTTAGAAGACAAAGAACTGGCGTGACACTAGCTCATGGGGGCCATGCTGTGCTCATCCTCCTGACATCTGATTGTGAGACATGTCCTCTGAAATTGGTTCTCACCACTTCTTCTACCCTCTCTTCTCCTAGACATTTTTTGCTGTCTGTGACCCAGCTACCCACTGGGCTAGGCTCCAGAGCCCCCAGTTATTGCTTTCTTAGCCAAAGTATTTCATTAAAGACAGAAACCTTTTTAAAATATTTTATTTATTTATTTTTAGAGAGGGGACAGGAGGAAGAAAGAGAGGGGCAGAAACATTAATGTGTGGTTGCCTCTCGAGCTCCCCCTAAGGGGGACCTGGCCAGTAACCCAGGCATGTGCCCTGTGTGGACATAGAACCAGCGACTGTTTGGTTCACAGACCAGTGCTGAATCCATTGAGCCACACAAGCCAAGGCTAAAGATGAAAATTTTAAAAAGATAAAAACAATTGATATTTGACAAACAGAGTGGTACGGCGGTAAGCACATAGTGCTGAACCCAGACAGTGTTGGTTCAAAGCCTGGTTCTAGGACTTACTGGTTTTGTGCCTGTGGCTACACATTTAATTTCTTTTTGCTCCAATGTGTGTGTGTGTGTGTGTGTGTGTGTGTGTGTATGTGTGTGTGTGTGAGTGACATGGGCATCAAACTCTAAGCTCTAATGAACTCGATGTTTACCACTCAGGGCGTGGTTAAAGGCTTGTCATTCCTCCTGTGCCTCATCTATCTTACCCCTGGCCCTGAGGGAGACACTACAACCACATTCTCGCCCTTTAGTCCAGAATCAGCCTTCTGCCCTGAAACTCGTTTGCTCATTTCCTGTCCCACGTGGTGCGTGAACTGGAAAACTAGAGCAGCCAGAGAGGCCCACTTACCTGCCTCTTTCTCTGAGCCCCACGCTGTTCCCTTTGGTTCTTGAAAGTATAAGGTATTCCAAACCCCAAAATGTACTCCAAACCCAAAACGGGTTCCAAAAGACTGAGCAAAAAGTATCCTTCACTAATGTCTAATAGCTCTTATAATTATTTCTCCCTTTTCAAGTGTCTCACCTTCAGCCAATTTATTTATTCAATCTACCAACTGACCAGCCAACCAACTAGTTTTCCTGAGCTCCATGTACTCTGTGAGAAGCCAATTCGCATTTAGAGTTACAAGTGATATTTTAGCAGTGAGCCCTGGAACATGGGAGCACAGAGGAGGGGCATCCAGCCCAGTGGAATCGACCAGGGGTAGAGGAGGGAGGGGAGAATGCTGCCATGGAAGGCTTTCCACAGGAGATCACAGGGAGCTGGGTCCTGAGGTGAAGAGGTAGTTAGCCTGTGAGGGGCTGGGGTGTGTGGCGAGGTCTGTCAGGTAGAAGAAAAAGTAACCAGATGTGGAGGTAGGGCACGGCTTGTTCTGGGAGCTGAAGAGCCTGAAGCCAAACCTTGGTTCTACTTCTTCCTTGCCACGTGACACTGACTATATTACCTTACATGTTACAGGAAGAGAAGCCGTTTCTTCTCCCTCAAGCCTCAGTAATGTTTGAATGTGGTGCCTGGAGCTACTGTAGACATCTTGCTTCTAGCCTTAGGACAGAGCAAAACAAGAGAGCAGTGCAGAGAGATGGAAAGAATCTGCTTCTTGGTGACATTTCTGAACCACTGATCATAAACCTGTCAAGTCTCTTCCACAACTGCAGTTAAGTCCGTTTCTTTTACCTAGCAGACAAAAGCAGCTTAACACATAAGCCAAGATGATTTTATTTGTTTATATGTTGATTATTGTCTCACCTAAGATGGTAAGCTCCTTGACTGTGAGGTCCTTAGGTGTATGATCCCTCACCACCCTGACTGTTCTTGGCACAGCATAGGTGCACAATAAATATGTTTTATTTGACTTTTCCATCCAACTTGATGACTGTTGGAATATTGGATATATGGGGAAAGGAATGAGTCCAAGATGATGTCCTGGATTAGGGTCCGAGTGCTGAGGTTGACAGGCGTGCCGTTAGCAGAGCAGTGCTGGAGGTGAGGCAGCCCAGCTACACCACCGGGCATTTTTATAGTGACCCTTGTGGCCTTTGTCTCCAGTGTGTTAAACTGAAAATAAAAGGCCTTTCAAAGTGACAGATAATAAGCACTTATTTGAAATCAATAAGAATAGCATTCAGGATGCACCAATTCAGGCAGAAACCTAAGTAGTGGCCCGACAGGAGACAAAGGCAAAGGGTGTTTATGAGAAAGGGAAGAGGAACAGTTACATGAATAGGAGGGAGGCATTTCTATTGGTGCAGATAAGTAATACAGTGGTGCTCATTCTAAACAATTAAAAAAAATTCAGTCTGGTTGTCATCAGTTCAGTAGCCATAATAACTTTATTATCTTTGCAAACAGTTATTTGGGGCACAAGTTTGCTTTTGTCCCAATCCAAAGGTTATTTTGCCCTGTTTTAACATTCCAAAGATTTGAGGCATAAGACACACAAGGATGTTCTTCCTGGATGGCACCTCTGCTCCATTTTAAAGTGGCTCCATTCGTTCATTCATTCATTTATTGAATGGACTACCTCGGACCCTTTTTTAAAACAGTGAGTAAAGAAAATCATGTGGAGCCCTGGATGGTGTAGCTCAGTGGATTGAGTGTGGGCTGAGAACCAAAGCATCACAGGTTTGAGTCCCAGTCAGGGCACATGCCTGGGTTGCAGGCCATGGCCCCCAACAACCACACGTTGATGTTTCTCTCTCTCTCTCTTTCTCCTTCTCTTCCCTCTCTAAAAATAATATATAATCTTAAAAAAAAGAAAAGCTGACTTAAAAGAAAAACGAAAATCATGTAGAACCTGAAAGACCCAGACTAACAAACACAGGTTGGACCACTTACGATTCCCCATCCCACCTTGCCCCACTCCCAGTGTATTTGTGACTTGCTCATTTTTCAATATAGGCCTCATACTAACTTGACATTTTGTATAATTGTTCTCCACTTGAGAGCAGTTCTTGTCAAACAATATTAAGATTCTGATCTTCCAGGTGCCTTGGGAGATGAACTGAGTGACAAGTCTAACAGGGGAGGAAAGCCCCCCTTTCCACAATTTAAATAAAATCCATTTTACCATTAAAAAAGGAGATACAATATGAAAACTCCTCTTCCAGCCTGCCCCGCTCCTTTGCCCACTCAAAGGATGCACAGCAGTTGTCAGCTGAGTTTTGAGATTCTGGATCTTCTAAACGGCTGACCGGGCTGGGAGGGTCACCCCATGCTGCTGCGGGCCTTCTGGCCTGAGCACAAGCAGTCCCTCTGTTGAGGGTATTATACTTTCAGGCCTTGGAGGCTGCTTTCTGTTTAGAAGCTTACTTTTTCTCTTCAAGTTCTCCTGATTACCAGGAGAAAGCCCTTCCCCTCCTCTTTCCATGGTAACAGATTGAGCACTGCCTGTGACTGCCACCCTTTCCTTCCCTCTTTCCTCAGCTGAAATGCTTGGCGAGGACACATGCCACTCCCTGTCACCTGCCTGCAGACAACCTCAGCACTCTCTGCCCCACAACTGTGTCAGCACAACCAGCCTGGAAATTCATTTGCTCTTTGTTGCTGCCTTCCTCTTGAATTAATTAAAAAAAAAGACTAAGGAAGTTAGGGGTTAAAAGGCAGGTGCAGAGAAGAAAGACAGCTCTGGGATTTTGCTTCCACTCAACCTTGATGAAGGTGGGAAAGAACTCTCCTTTGTTATGTCACTAGGCTGGAGGGCTGGTGCCTGCTGAGCGAAGCCCTGTGCAGCCCCTGGGAAAGGAGCAGATGAGATTGGGATGCGCCCTCTACTACTTGGTCTACTTGAAACAGCTGCTTTTTGGGAGAAAGCCTGAGCCAGAGCACATTGGCTCTGCTAGAAGCATCGGAGCTCAAGCACTGCCTGGCTTTAGCTAACGCCTGTGTGCACAGGGCCAGGACGAGATATGTTGGTCACATGCTGCATGTTCTTCACTTGCTTGCCCCATCCCTGTATTTCCTGTACTTCTCCCTGATGGTGGCCTGGAAGCTGTCCATGGAGAGCTTCATCAAGGTTGGCTTTTTGGTGTTTTTTGCTCATGGAGGGCGCCTGCAGGAGAAGGAAGGGTGAGAGGCCATCCTGCAGCTCCTGGTCCATCCCTCTCCCCGCCCCAGTGGTCACTGCTTCCCGTAACACACACCCTCTCTTTTCTTCTACAGGGCTAGAAGTGGTAACAGTTTCTAGCATTTGGTGATTCTGGGGGGCCTCAGCACCCCTTGTTACTTCCTTTAATCCTGCCCACCTTCTGTAAATAGTCCCTTTATTAGCTTCTTTTCAGCCAAACACTTTGGAGGGTGCCATCTGTTTCCTGCCAGGACCCTGGCTGATATTGTTACTAACGCTCCTTTTCATTTAGGCTTAAAATAAGTTAGTGTAGCCTGTCTACCCAGATTCAGCAGCAACACTCACAGCTACTGCTTGTGGGCTGAGCTTCTGGATGAGCACCCCTGTCAGGGTAACTAACTGTTGGTTCTATATTTCCCAAATTTTTAATTTGGGTCCTTATCTGTCTATTACTTTGTTTCTTAGCCTGAGTTTGTGATTTGTAGTGAAGTACCAATAGCAAAATTTTAGGCAGCCACTGGATAATGTGATACAGCTGTGTGATCTTGGATAACTACTTAACTTCCTTGTGTTTCAGTTTTCCTCATGTCTGAAATGGGTAGAATAATAGCCCTGGCTGGTATGGCCCACTTGGTTGGAGTGTCATCCTGTAAACTAAATGGTTGTGGGTTCAATTCCTGGTCAGGACACATAGCTAGGTTGTGAGTTCGGTCCCTGGTGGGGCGCATATGGGAAGCAACCAATCAATGTTTCTGTCTCTCTCCCTCCCTTCCCCTCTCTCTAAAATCATGTCCTCAGGAGATGGTAATAAACAAACAAACAAACCAAATGGGTATAATAACAGCATGACCTTATAGGGTTTTCATGAAGATAAATAAAATTTAAGTGTAAGGCACATAGGAGAGAGCATGGTACGTTAGGAAGCCCCCATAAATAGTAGCTTTCATTATTATTTTATTAGCAAAAGGATTTTACTTGGAATTAAATGGTGAGGTTTGACTTCCAGTTCTGTCATTGAGTAACTGGGTGACATTGGAGCTATCACTGAAACTCTTTAAGTAATAGTTTCTAGATTCATAGCATAAGATTAATAAAACTTGCCTCGTTTGGTGGTTGCCAGACCGAAATGTGATGCTGTGTACAAAGGGTCTGTGCAAACTTTGAAGCGCTAGACAACTACTGTGTAAGGCATTCTGGCCCCAGCCCCTGTGGGAGCCTCGGGCTCTCCCATGATATTGGTGTTTGCATTTACCCTTAAGTGGACCTTTGTCCACCAGCCAGTATTTTGGATTCTGCCTGGTGGGTAGTTCTTCCTCCCCTTCCCAGCCTCGAAAGTGGCCCTCTGTTCACACACACTCAGGGTAAAAAGGTGCAGAGTGGCGATTGCTGCTGCTTTGTGTCAGCTTATCCCTGCCACCCTGGACTCCAGTCTTCTGTATGGAATATGCCCAGGTCTCCTTGCTCTAAGTGATTTCTGGACAATCCTGCCTGCTCAGCATAGGCAGAGTTCCCGGGGCTCCTCTGTGAACTCGCTGATTTCCTATAGCCTGGCGGAGTCCCGTCAAACTCCCTGTGTTCGCAGACGGGCCTTGTGTGCCTGACGCAAATGCTACTAGCCCTGGCAGTGAACCAAAGGCTATTTATGAAGCTCTGCCAGCATCTGTCTCCTACGCACTATTGTGCCAGTGTTTGAGTGACTCAAATACATATTTTCTCTGTCTCCAGGCTCTCCTCTCCTCTCCTGTTGCCCTCTTCTTTTTCTGGCTAACTCACTCGCCTGTGGCTTTCCCTAGATCATACTGGGCCAAAGGGATGTTTCTATGTTCCTCCTTAGGTATTTTTAGATGATGACAGACTGACCCACTTGCTCTTCCCAGAATGGATTGTTTTGTTTTGTTTTATTCAGTTGGCAGAGGCACCTGCAGGTACTGAGTGTCCTGTCTGCCTCGCGGGGCACGCACACCCGTCAGTCAGCGCTGTTTCAGCTGCATTGCTGTCAGGCCTGGAAGACCCAGAATGCGGCCGCCCAGGCAGGTTGACGTGGGACATGACCTCAGGAGAAGCTTGGCTGTGGCCTTGCCCAGTCCATGCCTCTCAGAACAGAGAAGGACATCAGAGTTCTGGAACTGTGGGCTGAAATGTCAAATCAGGGCACTTGGACAGCAAAGTTTTTATTATACTGGTCAAGATTTCCCACCAAACAGCTGCCCTAAAAAACCAGTTTCCACCTTCACTTAGAAGCAATTATGCCAAGTCCTATTTTTCAAGCCTGTCTGGGCTGCACCAGTAAATTATTGGGGGGACTAGCAGATGGGACACTTCTTTTTGTTGACTTCATGTGTTCTCTGGCCCAGTTCTGCCTGTACTGAAATTTTTAAATGATTTTTTTATTTGCAGATTTTAATATAGAGTATGAAGTTCTGAAAAATGCCTATTCTTCAAATAATAAAAATGCTTCAACCTTCAAAAGTGCGTTTATTATTAGGTTAAAAGGCTCCTGTTATACTTAAAGAAAAAAATCAAAGATCCTAAATAATAGCTTTGGTTCTGGTTGTTTTCTTACTGATGACACTCTCAGCATTCACTGGTCTAAGGCAGGAATGGAGTACTAGGAAGTTGTACATAAATATTTGCATTTATACACAATTTTAAGAGAAAATATTTTTTACTGGGCAAAGTATGAGAACTATAGAAGTATAATAGGGGTATTTAATACATTTTGAATCTCATTACAGGAATTTATATGCTAATGTGGTACATTATCTAGATCTTTGGAAGGCAAGTCTCAAAAATCACTATTAGCACCCTGGCTGGTGTAGCCCAGTGGATTAAGCGCAGGCTGTGAACTAAAGGGCCGCCAGTTTGATTCCCAATCAGGGCACATGCCTGCGTTGCAGGCTGGGTCCCCGGTGGGGGCCACGTGAGAGGCAACCACACATTGATGTTTCCCTCCTTTCCCCTTTCTCTAAAAATAAATAAACAACATCTTAAAAAAATCACTATTAGCTATCTTGGTTTCAGTTGCAGAAAACTCTGCCAAAGACAGGGAATTTTTTTGGTGATATTCTTCCCACTATGTGATATGATGATCCTTTTAATGATTTCTATGTCCTTGAATCATGTCTTAATGAGAACTGCTGGCTGAACAGGAAAAAGGAAGCTACAGGTCTGAGGTGGATGAAAGTACTTAAAGAATTTCATTATTAAAGCATTCATCTTCGAAGTATAAAGAGGGAGTGTGACTTCTTTCTTTGTTATTGGATTGGAATATAGTAGTCTCCTGAATATTTCTTTTAAATTGTTTATGACAGATAATTTCAGATAATAATGTCATGAAAGTCTACTTACTCATCATCCAGTTTTAACAGTTATCAACATTTTGCCAATCATGTTTCATCTATCTGCCCTGATTTGATTATATTGTTTTTGGTACCTTAAAGCAAATTCAGGATAATATGAATGACTGAGTGATGGTTAATTTTATGTGTCAATCTGACTGGGCCATTGCATTAGTCTGCTCGGGCTGCCATAACAAAATACCACAGACTGGCTTAAACAACAAAAAGTTATTGCTCATAGTTCTGGAGGCTGAGAAGTCCAAGGTCAAGGTGCCAGCTAGGTAGGTCTTATTTCAAGGCCTCTTCTCTTGGCCCTGAACTTGGACTTCTTGCTGGTTGTTCACATGACCCAAGTGCTCATCCCCAGCTTCAGCAGCAATTGTTCGGATGACCGTGTTTCATGTACACCTCCACCCCTACCTCTGCACACTCCTTTATGTATTTTTTTAAAGCAAGTCCCAAGTTTTATATAATTTCAAAGGTAAATACTTCTGTATATACCTCTAAGAGATCAGGGATTTTTTTTAATTAAAAGCTATTTTTAATTTTAACTCCCAAATCAAAACAAATTAAAAGAAGCAAAATTATAAATATCCATGGATTATATAATTGTTAGCTTAATAAACCCCAGAAATTAACTGCAAATTTATTAGAAAAAAGTTAAGGTGAAGTGTTATAAAATATACAAAAGATAGCTTCATTTATACATTGCAGGAACCATGAATATTAAATAGTAGCTTCTCAAATACCAAGGGGTCAAATAGATTACACAGGTGAGTAGAGCAGACTGGAGAGACAACTGCAGCAAGCTAATTAATACCAAGATCAGGAATGTTTTTAAAAAACATAACCATAACATCTTTGTCAAATCTACAAAAATTAACAGTATTACCTTAACATAATCCAGTATCTAACAGGTGGTACTCAGGTGTTCCTGATTGACTCATGAATGTCTTTTGAGAGTTGGTTTGTCACAATCAGGTTTCAAACAAGATTCACACATGACATCTGGTTGATACAGGCTATGAACTAATTGTATCCTTCCTCCCAATCCCAAAATTCACATGTTGAGGCTCTAACCTCCATGTTGCTGTATTTGGAGATAGAGCTTTTAGGAGAAATTAAGGTTAAGTGAGGTCATAAGTGTAGGGATCTTAATCCAATAGGACTGGTGGCCTTATGAGACGAGGCAGAGAGAGAGTTCAGCCTCTCTATCAGTGTGCATATACTGAGGACAGGCCAAGTGAGGACACGGAAAAAGCTGGCCATCTGCAAACCAGGACGTGTTCTCATGAGACCCCACCCATGCTGGCACCCTGATCTCAGACCTCCAGCCTCCAGCACTGTGAGAAGATGAAGTTCTCTTACTGAAGCCACCCAGTCTATGACATTTTGTTATGGCAGCCTGAGATGACTAGTGCAATACACTTCTTAAGTTTCTTACATTCTCCCATGATCACCCACTTTTTATGCCATTTATTTGTCAAAGAAACTAGGTAATTTGTCCTGTAGAAACCCCCACATTCCAGATTTGACTGATTGTATTCTCCTGGTGTCATCTAACATGTCCCTCTATCTCCATGTCTCCTAAAAACAGGTATTTTAACCTAGAGACTTGGTTTGATTCAGGTTCATTTTGTCAGGAATTCTTTAAAGGCAGTTCACTGTGCATTTCTATTCCATGACATCAGGAAAAGTACGATGTCTTCTGTTTTCACTTGTAGTGATTTTAAGTTGACTGGTAGTTCTAGATATAGTTGGCCTGATCTTTCCATAATAAAGATCTCCACTAACCTTTCACATAATGGTTTTAGCAGCCATTGGTCTCCACAGCCTAGATCATAAATTCAATAAAGATTTCAAAATGATGATTTTCTAATTCTATAATTCACCTGCATTTATTAGCTAGGTAGATCTCATTTCAAGGCCTCTTCTTATATAAAGCAAGAATTTCCCATGTCAATTACTAGGTTACTCTGAAATTCAGTTTATACAGAAAAGGCAGGATAAGATTCTTTCCTTTTATTAACAGCCTGTCAAGAGTTGGTACCCTAGCAACCTCCAAAGAGTATCGCTACTTTGTTTTTAAATTATCACTATGTGAGCTATTGAATTTTTGTATATTTGATGTGCTTCAATCTGTTGTGATTGTTACCTTTTTTTTTTGGTATTCAAATTAACTCAGCCATGGCCAGGGAGAGCCCCTTTAAGATAGCTTCTGTATCCCTTTGCTGTGATCCCAGGAGGCTTTGGTAGTAGCTTGGATTTCAGGCATAGCAACAAGCTTTACCTTGGACAATTCCTGCCCCAGAGCCAGAATCAGTTCCTGGTGTTTATTAGTGAGGAATAGTATTTAGAAACCATGTCTAGTGCTAGAGTTGCTTATTGCCACTGGACTGTTATTGCTTCTGGGTCTGATGAATAATATGGAGAAAATGAAAATGTCTTCAATAATAAATAAAGCTGTAAATATCTCTTAAATTACTCAAAAACATTGTAAAAATTGCTTCAATTGAGAGAAAAATAATTGAGAAAACTGAGTGTTAGTAGAAAATAAGTGTTAGAAAATTAAACTACCAACTTGGGTAGACAAATGTTTTATAAAAATGATGACAAAAATATTGAATTAAAAGTTACATATTTAGACCTGGCTAGTACGGCTCAGTGGACTGAGCACTGGCCTGGGAACCAAAGGTCGCTGGTTAGATTCCCAGTCAGGGCACTTGCCTGGGTTGCAGGCCAAGTCCCCAGTAGAGGGCGCACAAGAGGCAACCACACATTGATGTTTCCCTCTCTTTCTCCCTCCCTTCTCCTCTGTCTAAAAATAAGTAAATAAATACTCTTTTAAAAAAGTTATATATTTATTTTATTCTTTCAACTGATGATAGTTTATTCAATATATAACAAAATATGATTTAATTTTATTGCTATAAGTATATGATCATATAATACAGTATAAAATTATATTATTCAGTTGTATTATTATATAATTATTAAATAATATTATTATGTATTAGTAAAGGCCCAATAAAGACAACTAAATGAATTAATGACATTCATAAATCAGGTTACAGTTCTCCAGTAAGCTCTGTCTTGTGATTTGGGGCTCAGAAAGTATGCTCACCTCTAGTGGAAGATGGTGTATCAAGTGGTCACATGTGGCTTGTTCTGATTCCTGCTCACTCATTAACCTCCTTATTGGCATTTGCCTTCCCCTGGAGACTGCTTTATAGGGAAGGGAGTACATTGACCAACAGACACTAACATTTCAGTTTGTCAGGTAGTTGCATTTCTTATGGCAAATTTACACATAAGCATTTTGTTTATACATATGTTTTCTATGCCTTCGGTCAGTGTGACTCAACCACCTGAATCTGATTGACTGGCGTAACTGGAAAAACTGAGTCACTGGACACCCTCAGACCAAACTATGGATCAGCAACCCCACCATCAGGAGGAAGGCCCTGTCTGCAAAGCCAGTCTCTCTCTCTTTTTGAGGTAGTATATTTATCTTTGTTCTTTTGCGGGGGGACAAAAATAAATATCACCATCTAGAACACTGAGTGGTTCATTTAGCTTTATTTTCTTTGTTTCTAATCACCTTAACCTTCATTTTGGGGGTCAACTGCATGCTCTATGGCTCTGTAATCTTCAACCTCCTTGCTCCATGGGTCTGCCTCAGAGTCTTTGCCCTGCTGCTTCTTCAGCCTGAAGCCATCTACCACCTCACCACACACACAAGAACATAATTACCTCCTATTCACTCTTCAGATCTCGGCTCAATTAGCACATCCTCAGGGAAACCTTCCCCAGCTCTCAGACTGGGTGCTGCCCTTCTGTTCTGTGCTATCCTGGCATGCTGTGCCTTTCCTCCCCAACACCTGTCACAGTTTGTAATTAAACATTTATTTGCATGACAATTAGGGTTGACAGATAGGGACCACCTCTGCTGTGCTCACCTTTGCATCTTCTGTGCCTATCACAGGGCCCAGCACAACAGGTGCCAGTTACCAATGGCAGTAACTAAAGAGTGGCTGACATCTTCCTGAGAGGACAGTGAGTGCAGCACACCAAGAAATGAACTCACTTGGGCCCACATGTGGATAAACTCTACCTCATCGAGATCCTTCTTTTCTCTACCTGCATCTCAGTGCCCCTCAAGACTTGGCCAAGGCCAGAAAAGATTGTTAGCATTCTCAGTTTTAGCAGCTCACTTATCCCTCGGGCATAACCCTTTATCCTGGGCTAGTGTCCTGCTGTATGCTGGTATTGAGTGTGCTTTGGGGGTACCTTACCTCATGCTGTCTTCTACTCCCACCATACTGGCCCCTGGTTTCTGACCACATTTCCTCCTAAAACTCCAGTTTTCTTCTGTGACAAGGGATGCTGGCCCAAATGCCAGCTCACTTAATGCTCTGCTCAGTGTCCACTCTTCTGTCCTTCCAGGGACTGGGTCACTATTGTGTGACTGGGGTTTTAGTCTGTCACTTCTTTGCTAGGTGATCTTGAACATACCACATCAGTTCTGAGTCTTAGTGTCCTTAGTTAAAATATCAGGCTTAGAGCAGGTGTGCTTGTAGAACTAACTAAAAAAGACAGACCAACAGCACTTCACTGAAAGTTAAAAAAAAGAAAGATCCCTGACTGGTGTGGCTCAGTGAATTGAGTGCTGGCCTGAGAACCAAAAGGTCACTGGTTTGATTCTGAGTCAGGGCACATGCCTGGGTTGTGGGTCAGGTCCCCTGTAGGGAGCACATGAGAGGCAATTACACACTGATGTTTCTCTCCCTCTTTCTTCTTCCCTTCCCCTCTCTCTAAAAATAAATAAATAAAATATTAAAAAAGAGAGAGAGAGAAACTAACAAGTCTAGATTTGGGGACACAGCATCCCTAAGGAGGTGATATTTGAAGGATAAATAGGAATTATTTAAAAAGTTATAAGGTGGCTGTGATGATAACTTAATTCATTTCAATCAGTATTTTATGGAGCAATTGCTGTTTCCAGACTTGCTTTATTAGTCTGGAAAATGCAAAAAGCATAATATGTTCCTGGCTTCATGTTGTAGACTAATGAGTTATAGAGGCCTCATACAAACCAGTGAATCTCAGCCATGGGTGATTTTTCACTCCAAGGGAGGAACATCTGGAGATATTGAGTTTCATAACTGGGAGAGAGGGGTATGCTATTGGTATCTCGTGGGTGGAAGTCAATGATGCTGGTAAACATCTATACTGTCCGGTCCAGTCACCACAACAAACATTCGTTGTGTTGAGGTTCAGAAACCCTGACACAGCCAAGGCAATTAGCCCAAAACACCATAATGAACATCACCACTCCTTAACATTTGACTCATTTTTCAAGATTCACCTCACATATTATCTCTCCTTAAAGCCATTCCCAGTTACCCTAGTCATCCTCACTACAGTTCATTGCTAGGTGAATGGACAGCAAAGGCAGACACACCTGGGTTCACATCCCAGCTGCATAACTGATTGGCTGGGTGACTCTCTAAGCTTCTGTTTTCTTATATATGAAAAAGATAATAATATCCCTATCACACAGTATGGATGTGGTGATTGTACCTGTGGACCACAGTACCTGCCATCTAGTATACATCCAAGAACAGGTGACATTTCTTTTCCACAGTGACTTTTTTTAAGCTGCCCAGGTAACTTAGTTAATTTCACCCTGTGCTAGGTATGTCTACTTCTATTATATTTCAGATATAGCTCAAAGTGCTACTTCAATTCATTTAATTCTTTCTTCTTTCTTTCTTTCCTTCTTTCTTTCTTTCCTTCTTTCTTTCTTCTTTCTTTCTTTCTTTCCTTCTTTCCTTCCTTCCTTCCTTCCTTCCTTCCTTCCTTCCTTCCTTCCTTCCTTCCTTCCTTCCTTCCTTCCTTCCTTCCTTCCTTCCTTCCTTCCTTCCTTCCTTCCTTTCTTTCTTTCTTTCTTTCTTTCTTTCTTTCTTTCTTTCTTTCTTTCTTTTCAGAGAGGGGAGGGAGGGAGGGAGAGAGAGAGAGAGAGAGAAACATCAATGTGCAGTTCCTGGGGGCTGTGGCCTGCAACCCAGGCATGTGCCCTGACTGGGATTCGAACCTGCGATGCTTTGGTGGTCCCAAATTTCCCCTGTTGCTCTCCCCTGCCCTGCCAACCCTTGCTCCCACAGTCAATCCTCACCCTGTAGTCTATGTCCATGGATCATTTATACCTGTTCATTGATTAGACCCTTTCCCTTATTTCCTCCCTTAACCCCCATTACCCCACCTGTCTGGTCACTGTCCCTTGTTCCCATGCCTTTGGTTCTATTTCCTTTTTTGTTTGTTTTGTTCATTAGGTTCCTCTTATAGGTGAGATCATATAGCATTTTTCTTTCACTGCCTATCTTATTTCACGTAGCATAATACTCTCCAGTTCCATCCATGCTGTCGAAGAAGGGTAGGAGCTCCTTTCTTTCTGCTGTGTAGTATTCCATTGTGTAAATGTACCGTAGTTTTTGATCCATTGACTTACTGATGGGCACTTGAGCTGTTTCCAGCACTTGGCTATTGTAAATAACACTGCTATGAACATAGAGGTGCATAGGTTCTTTTGAATTGGTGTTTCAGGATTCATAGGGTATAATCCCAGCACTGGAATTGCTGGATCAAAAGGCAATTTCATCTTAAGTTTTTTGAGGAAATTCCATATTGTTTTCTAGAGCAGCTGCACCAGTCTGCATTCCTACCAATAGTGCACTAGGATTCCCTTTTCTCCACATCCTCACCAGCACTTGTCATTTGCTGATTTGTTAATGATGGCCATTCTAACCCATGTGAGGTGGTAGCTCATTGTGGTTTTAATTTGCATCTGTCTGATGGGTAGTGATATTGAGCATCCTTTCATATGCCTATGGTCCCTCTGTATGTCCTCCTGGGAGAAGTGTCTGTTTGGATCCTTTGCCCATTTTTTAACTGGATTGTTTGTCTTCCTGGTGTGGAGTCCTGTGAGTTATTTATATATTTTGGAGATCAAACCCTTGTCCGAAGTATTATTGGCAAATATGTGTTCCCATATGATTGGTTCCCTTTTCATTTTGATGATGTTTTCTTTAGCTGGGCAGAAGGTTTTTAATTTGATGTAGTCCCATTTGTTTAGTCTTTCCTTTATTTCCCTTGCCCTAGAGGATATATCAGCAAAACTATTGCTGTGTGGGATATCTGAAATTTTACTGCCTATGTTTTCCTCTAGGGCTTTTATGGTGTCACAACTTACATTTAAGTCAGTTATCCATCTTGAGTTTATTCTGGTGTGTGGTGTAAACTAATGGTCTAGTTTCATTTTTTTTTTTGTACATACCTGTCCACATCTCCCAATGCCATTTATTGAAGAGGCTATTTTTACTCCATTCTATGCTCCTGCCCCCTTTGTCAAATATTAATTGACCATTGAGACCTGGATTTATTTCTGGACTCTCTATTCTGTTCCATTGGTGTATGTGTCTGTTCTTATGCCAGTACCAGACTGTTTTTATTACAGTGGCCTTGTAATACAGTTTGATATCAGGTGTTGTGATCCCTTCTACATTTTTTTTCTTTCTCAAGATTGCTGAGGCTATTCTGGGCTGTTATGGGTTCCATATAAATTTTTGAAATATTTGTTCTATATCTGTGAAGTATGTCATTGGTATTTTAATAGGAATTGCATTGAATCTATAGATGGCTTTGGGTAGTATGGACATTTTAATGATGTTGATTCTTCCAGTGCATGAACATGGTATATGCTTCCATTTATTTGTATCTTCCTTAATTTTTTTCTTCAGTGTTCTGTAGTTTTCTGAGTATAGGTCTTTTACCTCCTTGGTTAAGTTTATTCCTAGGTGCTTTATTTTTCTTGTTGATGTAGTAAGTGGGAATTTTTCCCTAGTTTCTCTTTCTTATATTTTATTGTTGGTGTATAAAAATGCCTTCGATTTCTGAATATTGACTCTGTATCCTGCTATTTTGCCAAATTCATTTATTAGTTTGAGTAGTTCTTTCATGGACCCTATAGGGTTTTCTATGTATATTATTATGTTGTCTGCAAATAATGACAGTTTTACTTCCTCCTTTCCAATGTGGATATTTTTTATTTCTTTTTCTTGTTTCATCACTGTGGCTAGAACTTCCAATACAATGTTCAATAAAAGTAGTGAAAGCATCCATCCTTGTCTTGTTCCTGATCCTAGGGGGAAAGCCTTTACTTTTGCCTATTGAGTATGATGTTGGCTGTAGGTTTCTCATATGTGGCCTTTATTATGTTGAGATGTGCTCCCTCTATTTCCACTTTGCTGAGTGTTTTTATCATTAATGGGTGCTGTACTTTATCAAATGCTTTTTTAGCATCTATTGATATGATTAGGTGGTTTTTGTCTTTCATTTTATGTGGTATATTATGTTTATTGATTTGTGAATATTATAACATCCTTGTGTCCCTGGCATGAATCCCACTTGATCATGGTGTATGATCTTTAATGTATTGCTGGATCCAGTCTGTCAGTATTTTGTTGAGGATTTTAACATCAATGTTCATCAGAGATATTGGCCTATAGTTTTCTTTCTTTGTTGTGCCTTTACCTGGTTTTGGAATTAGGGTCATATTGGCCTCATAAAACAAGTTTGGGAGTCTTCCCTCTTCTTGAGCTTTTGGAACAGTTTGAAAAGTTTAGGAGTTAGCTCTCCCCTAAATGTTTTGTAAAATTCACCTGTGAAGCTCTCTGGTCCAGGGATTTTGTGTGCTGGGAGGTTTTTTAATTTTTTTAATTTTATTTTTTTATTACTGCTTCAATTCCACTAGTTGTTATCAGTCTATTCAGGCATTCTACTTCTTCTTAATTCAGTTTTAGAAGATTATATTTTTCTAGAAATTTGTCCATTTTGCCCAGGTTGTCAAATTTCTTGGCATATAGTTGTTTGTATCAATTTCTTACAATCCTTTGTATTTCTATGGTATTGATTGTAATGTCTCCCTTTCATTTCTGATTTTATTTATTTGGGTCCTCTCTTTTTCTTGGTGAGTCTGGTTAAAGGCTTGTTGATTTTATGTTTTCAAAGAATCAGCTGCTGGGTTTATTGATCCTTAGAATTGTGCTTTTAGTCTCTATGTCATTTAATTCTGTTCTGATCTTGGTTATTTCCTTCCTTCTACTCGTTCTGGGCTGTTTGTTGTTGTTCTTCTAGTTCTTATAGGTGTTAGGTTAGGTTGCTTATTTGAAAATTTTCTACTTTTTTAGGTAGGCCTATATTGCTATGAACTTCCCTCTCAGGACTGCTTTCCCTTTGTCCCATAGGTTTTGGGCTATTGTGTGTTCATTTTCATTTATTTCCAGAAACTTATTTTTTAAAGGATTTTATTTATTTGTTTTAGAGGGAAGGGAGGGAGAAAGAGAGGGAGAGAAACATCAATATGCAGTTGCCTCTTGCATAACCTCTATTGGGGACCTGACCTGGCCCTCAACCCAGGCATGTGGGAATCAAACCAGTTACCCTTTGGTTTGTAGGCCGGACCTCAATCCACTGAGCTGCATGAGCCAGGGCTGTTTCCAGAAACTTTTTTATTTCTTTCTCAACCTCATTGTTAACTCATTCATTATTTAATAACATGTTATTCAGCCTCCATTAATTTGAAAGCTTTTGAATCTTTTTCCTTGAGGTTGGTTTCTAGTTTTAAGCCATTGTGATCCAAGAAGTTGCTTGATGTGATTTCAATTTTCTTGAATTTTTTGAGGCTTGTTTTGTGTCCTACCATGTGGTCTGTCTTTGAAAATGTTTCACATGCATTTGAAAAGAATGCATATTTTGTTTCTTCGAGATGAAAATTTCTGTATATATCAATTAAGTCCATTTGATCTAGAATCTGGTTCAATGCCACAATATCCTTGTTGATTCTTTTCTTAGAAGATCTATCTATTGTTGACAATGGGTGTTAAAATCCCCTACAATGAGTGTATTGCTGTTGATATCTTTCTTGAAATCCTTCTAGATTTTCCTTATATAATTGGGGGCTTCTATGTTGGGTGCATATATGTTTACAAGGGTTAATCTTCTTGATGGATTATTCCCTTAAGTTTTATGAAGTGTCCTTCTTTGTCTCTTTTTATGGCCTTTGTTTTGAAATCTATTTTATCTGATATTAGTATTGCTACCCCAGCTTTTTTTTCATGCCTGTTTGCTTGAAATTTTTTTGTTATCCCTTCACTTTCAGTCTGTGTAGATCTTTTGTTTTGAGGTAGGTCTCTTGTACACAGCATATATGCAGATCTTGTTTTCTTATCCATTGAGCTACCTTATGTCTTTTGATTGGAGAATTGAATTCATTTACATTTAGCATTATTATTGATAGATTATCATGAACTATTATCATTAATCTATTATCTATTGATAGATTAATGATAATTAATCTATTATTGTTAGATTGATACATTGTTTGTTATCATTGCCATTTTCCCCTTGTACCTGTGTTCCTCCCTCTCTCTCTCTCTTTATTCGTCTTCTTAAAGCAGTCCCTTTAGCATCTCCTGTAATGTTGGTTTGGTGGAGGTCTATTCTTTTGGCCTTATTTTTTTGTCTGGGAAATTCCTTATTTCACCCAACATTTTAAAAGAGCCTTACTGGGTAGAGTAGTCTTGGTTGCAGGCCTTTGCTTTTCATTATTTGGAATATTTCTTGCCATTCCCTTCTGGCTTGCACTGTTTCTGTTGAGTAATCAGCTGATTGCCTTATTGGAGTTGCCTTGTATACTACTAGCTGTTTCTCCCTTGTTGCCTTTAAGGTTCTCTCTTTGTCTTTAAATTTAACCATATTAATTATGATGTATCTTGGAGTGGGTCTGTTTGAGTTCATCTTGATTGGGATCCTCTGTGTTTCCTGAACTTGCATGACTTTTTCTCCCATCAAGTTAGGGAAGTTTTCTGTCATAAATTTTTCAAATAGGTTTTTCATCCTTTGCTCCTCGTCTTCTCCTTCTGGTATCCCTAAGACATGGATAGTATTATGTTTCATTTTGTCCTGAAGCTCCCTTAAGCCCTCCTCATTTTTTTTAGTCTTTTTTTGTTTTGTTGCTCTGTTTGGGAATTTTTCTCTACCCTGTCCTCCAGCTTGCTGATTCACTCTTCTGCTTCATCTAGCCTACTTTTAATTCCTTCTACTGTGTTCTTCATTTTAGTTATGTATTCTTCACTTCCTCCTGGCTTTTATTGATAGTTTCTATGTCCTTTCTTATGCTGGCATAGCTTTCAGTAAGTTCCTTGTAGTTCCCATGGAGTTCTTGGTAGTTCTTGCTGAGCTCATTGAGCATCCTTATAACCATTGTTTTGAACTCAATGTCTGATAGTTTTCTTGCCTCAATTTCATTTAGCACTCTTTCTGGGGATTCCTCTTGTCCTTTCAATTGGGGGTTGTTTCTTTGTCTCTCCATTTTAGGTGACTCTTCTTGTTTGTTTGTTTCTGTTTCTTAGATTGAGCTGCTTTAACTCCCTATCTTGGTGGTATGAGCTTCTATGGTAAGAGACCTGTGGGATTCATTGGTGCAGTCTCTTTGATCTCCTGAACTTGATGTTCTTGGGATGCCCTTTATGCCATTTATGTGGGATCTCTGGTTGTAATTGGATTTTGGTTGTTGTTGGTTCATTCTTTGGTGGGTCCTTTCCTCTGGCTGGCTGACTGAGAATCACTCTGCCCACTACATCTTGTATGCTGTTGTACAGCTGCTGCCAGAACATAAACAAACAGCCCAGGAAACAAACCCACACCTGTAGAATTAATCCTCACCTACAATTACACTAGCAATAGGATATGATCCAGTATTAACAAAGGTGTAAAAAGCCCTGATGGGTGTGGCTCAGTGGACTGAGTGCTGGCCTGCAAAGCAAAGGGCCATTTGTTTGATTCTGTCAGGGCTCATGCCTGGCTTGTGGGCCAGGTCCCCTGTGGGGGGCATGTGAGAGGCTACCACACATAGATATTTCTCTCCCTCTCTTTCTCCCTCCGTTACCCTCTAAAAATAAATAAATAAAATCTTTAAAAAAATATAAAGGTATAAAGAGATTAAGAATACTATAAGAAAGGAATGACAAATATGAGCTGACTCTCTGAAAGAAAAATGATTTTTAGAGGGTAGAGAGCGAAGCAATAACAAAAGTAGGGGATAACAACAAGGTGAACAGAGAAAGAAACATTTACATCATAAATAAAAGGGAAAGGAAGAAGGTGGAATAGAGTAAAATAAGGGAAGTATATAGTATTAGTTTTAAACAGAAATTTTCTAAAAGTAGTGAGAGAGAGAAGAAAAAAATAGGGACCAAATTGGAGAAAAAGATCCACCACAATGCTATCAACAACAACGAACAAATATTAATATAGGTGAGAGGGAAATAAGAGGGAAAAAGAAAGAAAGAAAAGCTTAAGAGATACCTAGAGGAAAGAAAAGTGATTTTGAGATGATAGAGGAAGAAGGAATACTAAAAGTGAGAAATGAAAACCAGGCTAAGAGAGGGAAAATTAAACTTTAAAACAAACAAACAAAAAGAAAAGGCAGGAGGAAGGCAAAATGGAGTAGGAAAGGGGAATTGTAAATTTTGAGATTTGAAATACAAAAATAGTGAAGATCTAGAAATACAATTCAAGAAATGCAGCAACTACCATCATATCCACGACAGACATGCAAAAATTGGTAAAGGTGGAGAGAGCATAAGGTTATATTAAGAATGGGAAAAAGAATGTGAGATGGCTAATGACAAGAAAAATTGTTTTGAGAGGCTGGAGGGGGAGAAATAGTAAGAGTGTGTAATGGAAACAAGTCATAGCAAGAAAGAAAATAAAATTTAAAATGAAAATAAGAAAAGAAAAGATGAAGGTAGGTGGAGTAAGAGAAAGTAGGAACAAAATATAAGTTTTGAAATAAACTATAATATATAAACTAGTGACAATATGCACAAACTTGAAGGATAAGAAATGAATGTTGAAAACCTATGCAGGAGAGAAAATAACACAAATCATGAAGAAGACCACAGTGAAATTTGCCTCACTGTTTTCTCTGTCTTGATCCACCCCTGGTGATGTCAGATGGTGTTTTAGCCTGGCCCTCATTAGCCTGTTTGAGGCTACAGTGATCCACAGTCTGTGGCTGTCTCCTTCCATTTTTAATGTAGCCAATCTGTAATCAGCAGTCAGTTTTAACCACCACAGGGTGGCACAGACTAATTCCTGTGGATTGGGGCTATTGCTTCCTTTCAGGATGATGCCACTTGGAGGGGACTGCTCTTCCTGAGCAAGATGGCTCCTGCTGTATGGGGGCTGACTCAGCACAGGGATCCTGGCAGCTGTTCCAAAGCCTCTGTCCCCAGACTCCTCTTCAGAACCTGTAGTCCATTCTGCCTCACCTTTACTGGAGTCCAGGGTAAGTGGCTACAAAGGAAATTATGTGCATTTGCCCTTTAACAGGCTCTCTGTGACTCTGGGCATCTCTCCCTGGCTTATAGAAACCCTGCTGTTTTTCACAGCTGGATGTTATCTGGGTTCCTTTCTGGCTTGGTGCTGTAGGCTGGAGAGCCCAGCTTAGGGTTTAGACCCTACACTTTTAGGGGGGAACCCAGGCTGCTGTTTTCCCCAGCACTTCAGCTGCTGTCCATGGGAGCCTAGTCAGCCCTCTTGTGTCTCCTCCACACTCTACTGGTCATGTTTTGGTGAAGTAGTTTCTTCCATCTGTCTGTGGTTATAAAGCTTCTTTCCAGCTATTGTTCCATTGGTTATTCCAGATGATTTCTCTACAATTTAGTTGAAATTCCAGATTGGTCCTGGGAGGATGTTAGTGTAGCTTTCACTCACTCCTCTGCCATCTTGGATATCTCCTCATTTAATTCTCATAATGGCTAATGGACTGAAAGCCTGTGTCCTCCCAAGATCCATATGTTGAAGCCCTAATTCCTAATGTGATGTTAAGTGGAGGTGGGTCTTTGGGAAGCAATTTGGTTTAGATGAGGTCATTAATGTAGAGCCCTCGTCATGGGATTGGTGACCTTATAAGAAAGAGGAAGAGACCAGAGCTCCCTCTCTTTCCACCAAGTTAGGATACAGTGAGAAGTCAGTCACCTGCAAGCCTCACCAGATGCTGAATCTGCCAGCACCTTGATCTAGGTCTTTGATCCCTAGGACTGTGATAAATAAAAGTTTGTTGTTTGAGCCACCTAGTCTATGGTATTTTGTTATAGAAGCCTGAACTAACAAGCCTGAACCTCATGAAATGGGAACAATATTTGTATCCTTTTCACAAACATGAAACCCCGAGATGTTGCATGTTCTACCCATGGGCACACAACTAGCAAGCAGAGGAGTTAGAATTTGAATCTGGCCTCTGTGGTTCCACAGCCTATGCTTTGACCCCTCTCAACTGCCTTACCTCCTAATCACTGTTCATTATTTAACATCTACCCAAGAAGGATGCAAAACTATTATGCATTGATTCATCTTTTTATTCTTTTGGTAACATTTCTGAGTGCTTATCATTTACTAGGTACTTAGCTGAGGATTGGGGATATACAATCAAATAAACCACTTCAAGTTCTCCTGACAGCTAGTCAGGGAGACATGCAAAAAGTCAGTGATTATAAGAACATGTGATAAATTCAGATATGATCACACAGGGAGCTAGTTATAGGGTAACAGGGGATGGAGGTTTAGGTCAGAGTGGGAGGGGAGGGGTTAGGAGACAAAACCAACGTTGAATCCCAACTGTGCAACTTTCCAGTGTTTAGACCTTGAGCAAAGTACTTAATCCCTCTAAGCCTTGGTTTTCTCATCTGAGGAAAGGGGTAGTGCTTAGTGGCTACTTATTGAGAAGATTAAATTACACAGAGTGTGGGGAAGGGGCTCCGTACAGCAAGAGTGAGAGCCCTGTGGTCCCATGTATCTGGGAAGACTTTTACAGAGGAGTAGATGGGCATGCTTGGTTCAGGGAGGAGGAGGAGTAGATGTTCTAAATGGTGATAAGAGACCCAGATGGAGAGTTGGGATCCATCAGGGTTTAATTACTAAAGAGTAATCCTGGGTTGCACTTACCTCTTAAGAATGGACATTGTCTGATGTGGCGCCTTCGTAAACTCACAGGTGGGGAAGTCTCTACTGCACAGTGCATCCTAATGTTTTCCTCAGACCCACACGTCCCTCTGCCCTGCAGCTTGGTGAGACAGGAGGACTTCCTAAATGGCTGGATGATGAGGCAGACGGTAGCACTCAAATCTGGCTCAGTCACCACTAGCTGTTGTGACTTGTGGAAATAGTTAAACATCTCTGACCTTTATTTTCTTATCTGAGATCTGGAGACAATGTTACCTATTTTGAATGTTTGTTTTAAGGCCCAGAGACAATATATGTATAGGACTTTACACAAAGCCTAATACATAGTTGTTATTCCATAAAATGGTAATTACTACCGCTCAAGATCTGGGGAGGCTTTGCACTCCTGAGTGAGGAGTGACTAACATTAACCTAAGCTGTGAGACTGTTAAAAAGAAATTACAATAATGTCAGCCCACCTTTGCTCTCAACAGCAACCTTATTTTAAAAAAATACTGAACCATAACAAATATAACAGAAAAGCACACAAATCATAAGTACACACCTTGTTAAACTTTTACAAAATGAACACACCACATAACCAATACTCAGATCAACAAATGAACCTGCCCAGCACACCAGAATCCCGCCTTGCACCCTCGCCCCCGCCTGGTCAACGCCCTGCCTGGGCACAGCATTCTGACTTCCGTCACTATAAGTAAATTTTGACTGCTTTTGAACTTTTGTGTTTGGCTTCTCTCATTTCACATTATGTCTGTCGACTTCGGCTGTGTTGTTCCTTGTAGTGGTAGTTCTTTCATCCACATTGTTACCTAGTGTTCTATTGTGTGAATATACTACAATTCATTTATTCATTTTCACCACAAACTCTAAAAAACAATTTTTAGTGTGAAGTATCTGGACAATTTTCTTAACTGGTTGCTTAGCCTGTGTATGCTTGTGCACACAAAACTGTAACGTTCTTACACTTTGAGCGAAATCCATTAACAAAGCTAGGGGGCCCGTTCTCTGGCAGTTCTGACAGAGAGAGAATTCCTAGTCTTGGGGGGGAAGGGAGGACAGCTCCGCACTGAAGGATCAAGTTGTAGGGGACAGCCCAATGCACATTTTAGTATCCTTTGAAAAGCTTTGTTCCCTAATTTAGTTGTTTGTTTGTACCTATCTTTTATGTCAGGGAGAAGAAAATGTCCAACCTTAGACACCTTTTTCTTTTTTTCTTTAAATTGTATTTATTTATTTATTTATTTTTTAGAGAGAAAGGAAAGGAGGGACAAGGGAGGGAGAAAAACATTAATGCCGGGGACCTGCTACACAACCCAGCATGTGCCCCGAGGATCAAACCATCAAACCGACCCCTTTGATTTGCAGCTTGCACTTCACACCAGCCAGGGCAGATCTTTTTTTCTTTTTTAGTCTTCAAAACCTGCACCACATCTAAGTGGAACTAACAGCTATATAGAAAATGTTTGTTATTTGCTTGAGTTCATGGGAGTGACATTGCTTTGATATGCGGGATCCTAGCTTCTCTCTGTGTTTTGTTTGTTTATTTTATTGAAAATCCAAGGATGATATAGGGTCAGAGGTTGGCTGGCACAGCTGTTGAGCAGCTGGAATTACTTTTCACATATTTTGGCAACAAGGAAATCCCAACTGTATTTTGCCCCAAGCACTTTTACACTTATTTTTTTAAAGTCTGTAGTTTAGAAATTTAATCCCTACTCCTTAATTACTTTATACTCATTCAAGTAGTGTTTGTAAAAAGATATTTTGTTCCAAGAAACCTGTAAGACATTAAAAATCCTACTCACTTTACTTTCCCTTGCCAGCAATAGAAAAAGTGACTGCCAAGAATAAAGGAAGCTTCACAAACACTTTGTAAACCTCTTTGGCATTCCTTCTCAAAATCGAACATTTGTATAACCTCTGACCCAGCAATTTCATTCCTGGGTACATACCCAACAGGAATCCATGCAGAGATGTGCGCTAAAGCGCATGGACCAGCATGGTCATGGCAGCACAGTTTCTAACAACTCCAAATTGTAAGCAAACTCAAATGTCCGTGAAGAGCAGGATGAATGAATAAACTGTTGTATATTCATGCAATTGAATATTACATAGCAATCAAATGAGTGAACTATAGCTGTTCATTACATCTTGGATGAGGCTCCTAAACATGATGTTGGAAAAGGAAGTTATATAAAAAGAATACATATTTTATCATTCCATTTATACAAAATTTTAAAGACTTAGCAGAACTAATCTTTGTTGTTAGAGGTGAGAATGGTGGTTAGCTAGGGGGAGTGAGAAGAGGGTAGCGATAGAGAGGGCTTAGCATGCCTTCTGTGGTGCTGATAACATTCTACTTATTGACCAAGCAGGCAAACACACAGATGTAAGAAGCTTGTGATAATTCACTATCCACTTTTAATGAGTGAGCTTTTTAATAAGCAAGTTTTTAAAGTAAAAAATGCATTCTAAACCTCACAAGTTTTAACATTTTCAGAGAGAAATCTAAACCTGAGAAGATATATTCCTTTCCCTCAAATCTCATCCCATTGCTTCATCTAATGCTGAGGCAGTCTCCATGCCAAAGTACATAATTACCTGTTGGAATCATTTTGAATGCCCAGAATGGACATTGGTATAGCAGTGCAGGTTAGAAAATAATCAACTGGTCTCCTGATTATAGATTCTTATAGCCCTCTTTACAGATAAATCACAGTTTTCTTATAATTCATTAAAAACATCCACTTCTCTATTCGTTAAAAAGAACAAGGAAAAAACAATTCTCCTTTAGACTGTTCCACTCTTTTCTCATTTGATAAGGTAATCTTGACACAATATTGACATGGGATTAAAACTCCAATATATATCTAGAAAAATTTCAAGTTGTCAACTGATAAAATGTTTTCTGTGTATTTCCATTTGCTTACTGATGAGTTTCATGCTTGTCCGAAGAGCACCTATTTATTGAGTTCTTGAAGGATTAAAACCAACCACCCAAAGTGTTCCTTTCAAAGCCTCTGTGCATTTGGTGTCTCATGAATGTTAATGATGCTGGCATAGTGTCCACTACAGGCATAGTTGGGTAGTTAGGTCTTCAGGCAGTGGTATAGTAATAAGTGCTTCCATTGTTCTCAGAGAAAAAAAAATGTGGTTACTGAGTTTTGGAGCCAGTTTTCAAGGAGTGTTCTGCTTAACCACAAAAGCTATGCACAGGTATAATAAAGAACATGTTATGGTTAAAGGGAATCAAAGGGGAAAAGATTAAAGGCAGCCTTCTGCCTCCCAGATCAAGACCTGGACTGGTCTGTAGTTATACCACAGATCACTTATTTGTGTGAATGTTACATGAAATCTATTGGCTCAGTTACTTTTTCCGTTTCTCTTCTCTTTTCCCCAATGACGTAGGTGTGTCACAATGATTGTTTATGGAATGAATGGATGCAAAACAGTGGGTACTGGCTTATAAAAACTGGATGGGACCTTGGACACCTACCAACAAAATCCTCTTGTTTTCAGGTAAAGAGCCTGCAAGCCAGAACAGCCGATAGGGGTCTACAGCAGAGGTGGAGGGAGGCTGCAAGTTCCCCTCTGTCTTGTTTATTTCTCTCTCTCTGCCCCTCTGGCTGATAGAACAGGGCCACCATCTGTCGCTCTCCTTAGCAGAACTTTGAGTAGGGACAAGCTTATCCAAGAATCAGAGTCCACAGTAGAGGGTTTCTCAGTTCTTGTCGCCTGCTATAAAGCTGACTTTAGAAACTTCTTGCCTCATCCTTCCATCCCCAGGGCTCTACCCTGAGCCTCTGTTTCCAAAGCCTGGCTTTCAAGTTGCTGTCTCAGATATTTCCAATAGAAGTCCTACACTCTTATCTCTGCTGAGGTCTGCTTGAACGCTTCAGTTTCCATAGCCCTCCAGGCTCCCTTCTCGTGTTTCCCGGTCACCATTGGACAGATCTGAAGATGTATTGGTTGCGACCCTGAACTATTCTACTGACTCTTTTTACAACAAAAAATAAAAATGTGGCCTTATTGACGTTTCTGCAACGCAAGCAAGAAGAGACAAGTCACTGGCTTGGTTTTTAAGCAGAGTCCTTTGCAAGTTGAAAATGACTGAAAACAAAAGCTATCCATAGAAGGAAGGAATCCTGAGCAGATGAACCACTAATGAAAATGAAGCTGGCACTTCTACCTCTGGAGACTTTTGAATAATGTGGCAATGCTAGCGCTGGGATAAGCCCCTGCCTTTACTCTAGGCACTCAGTGGTTACTGGCCCGCGAACCATGCAGGGACACACAGGTAATTGCACACAGCTAATTTACATAGATCCTGCTACTGACACCTTCATAATCCTGTGACTTCTATGAATGCAGGTATCATTTCAAAATGGAACCAGAATTTGGTTAGCAATTCTAGGAGCCTTCAAAGAGTGTTTTAAATTAAAATGTATGGCTTCTAAAACAAAAGGAAATTCTGTTTGTCTAAGGGGAAATGGAACCTTAGGACTGCCCTAAATATATATAAATGGTATTAATTCAATATACATCTATTCTTGAAACACACACACACACAAACACATTAAGATTTTTCAGTTTGGTGTTGGTACAAACAGAAACTCTATGATACTGATCAAAGGTTTTGGAATTTTTATTAAGAATTCCAGAAATCATCCTGGCTGCTGTGACTCAGCGGATTGAAGGTCAGCCTGTGAACCAAAGGGTCATCAGTTCAACTCCCAGTCAGGGCACATGCTTGGGTTGCAGGCCAGAGCCCCAGTGTGGGGTGCGTGTGAGAGGTAAACACACATTGCTGTTTCTCTCCCTCTCTTTCTTCCTCCCTTCCCCTCTCTCTAAAAAAAAAAATAAAAAAAAAAGAATTCCAGAAATCTAGCCCTGGACAGTGGCTCAGTTTGTTGGAGCATCTTCCTGTATACCAGAAATGTTGTAGGTTCAACCAGTCCCTGGTCGGGGCATGTAGGGGAGACAATCAATCAATTTTTCTCCCCTACATTGATGTTTCTCTCTCTCTCTCTCTCTTCCCCTCTCTCTAGGATCAATAAGCATATCCTTAAAAAAAATCCAAGAATCTAAAGGCTTCTGGGAGGTGATAGACAACCGCAGAGAAAATGTTGATCCATAGAGTCTGAAAGTGTTGCTGAACTCAAGGGGTTAGCTGCTTGGGGTACTCTGTTTAAGAAGGAGAGGGGTGGTTGTCCCAAGATAGTTTTTATTTATGTACTTGCAGCAGGAAGAGAAGACATGGGATTCACATCCAAATCTCTGTCTCTCCAAAAGGAGGTCTAGCCATTGTTTATATACATGATTTGGTCAGTTACATGTTGATTTCTTCTTTGGGGTTGGCTACACTTATCCTTGAGGTTGTGAAGCTCATCCTGTTTACAGATGCATCTGCAAAATGAAGCTGCATTTGAACATGGAGCAAGATAGCATTTAGTGAGAATGGCCTAGATCTTGAGACCCTTGTCCTATCTAACAAGAAGATCCAGCTTCCAGTGTTGGCAAGGGCATGGAGAGGTATAACCCGGTAATCTGGCACAACCTTTCAGCATGGGAGGGTAGGTTGGCAGTACATTTCAAAAGTTGTTAAAAAGTAGTTATCCTTTAACTGAGCAATTTCACTTCTAGGAATGTATGCTTCAAGAAATGAAGGCAAGTGTATGCATACATAAGACTTTTTGCAACAATATTTGCTAACAATAACCTAACTTGAGAAATAACTTAAATATCTATGAATAGGGATTGTTTAAATATATTAGAGTTCAACCATTCTCTGAAATATTGTTTAGTCTTTAAAAATATTGTTGTGGAAAAATGTCTATTAAAAATATTGAGTGAGAAAAGGAGGCTATAAGACAGGATTTTTTTGTAAAGTGGGAGGAGTATGTGTGTATGCAGGTGTATGTGCTCCTATGTGTACATAAAGAAATGGTCTAGAAATCTTCTTTATACTTTACTTTCTTTTTTGTTATTTTTTGTATAAGGGCAGTTTTTAAAATTTCTTGAGAAGTTTGAAAAAATAGAGAAAAGTATAACAAAACACTTAAGTTAAAGTTGCTATTTCCATTCCCCTCATCTTATGTGAAGAAATGATGACTGTAAGGTTTTTAGTGTTTGTCTTCTGTGTGTGTCAGGGTTCATGTGTGTGCGTGTGTGGTAATGTTCTAGGTATTGACCTGGGCCTGGGAGGTGTTGACACAGATGTGAGATACACACCCACAGACAAACACATACCATCCATGTATATGAAACAGAACCAATAGAAAATATACATGTATATATTCTGTTCTATATATATAAAAGCATGTGAGGGAGATTTATTATAAAGAAATGGTTCATGTGATTATGCAGACTGAGAAGTCCCAAGATCTACATGGCAACTTGGCAAGTTGGAAACTCATGAAGAGCTGATGTCTCAGTTCAAGGCCAAAGGCAGGGAAAAAGTTGAGGTCTCAGTCCCAAGGTAGCTGAGCATGAAAGAATTCTCTTACTTGAGGGAGGGTTAGTCTTTCTGTTCTATTTAGGCCTTCAAGTGGTCAGATGAGGCACACTCACATTAGGGAGCACAATCTGCTTTACTGGATCAACCAATTAAAATGTTAATCTGATCCCAAAACATTCTCACAGAAACATAGAAAATAATGTTTCACCAAATATCTGGGTGCACTGTGGCCCAGTCAAGCTGACATATAAGTTAACCATACAGTCTATTTCCCAATCTATTTCTTAAAGTCTCATATTGAGGTTAAATCTGCATATGGTTTTAATATACAGTCATAGGAGGTCTTCCAACCTCTTTTAAACACATACAGACCACACATATATCCATAAAAACATAAAATTGCCTGTGATTTAAAGATCAATATAAAATAATTATATTTTTATTTTAGTCAACATTATGTTTCTGAGGCCAATCAATACTGGTATTTTTAAGTGCAGTTTATTCCTTTATCTTGGTGTAGTATATAGTTTAAATATACCATCTTTTATTTATCCATTCTGTTAATGGACATTTAGGTTGTTTTGCATATTTCTCTCCCAAAACCAGTTCAGCAATAACTATCCTAGTACGGGTCTTCTTGTGTTTGGTGCCAAGGACTCTCTCTGGAAACTCTAGAATTGCTCAAAGTGCAGTTGTCAGGTCACAGTGTATGTGCATGTTTGGTTGTACTACATGCTGCCGCATTGCTTCCACATGGTTGTAACAATTCATACTCCCACCAGCGATGTATAAGAATTCCCGTTTACCTACGTCTTGGTCAATCCTTGGTATTTTTAGATTTGTTAATCTTTGTCATTCTGATGGATCAGAAATAGAATCTCATCCTGGCTTAATTTGCATTATTCTGGTTACTAGTGAGGTTTTTTAAAAGATTATTTATCTATTTATTTATTTTTGAAGAGAGGGGAAGGGAGGGAGGTAGAGAAATATCAATGTGTGATTGACTCTCGAGTGTCCCCTACTGGGGGACCTGGCCTGCAACCCAGGCATGTGCCCTGACTGGGAATCAAATAGGTGACCCTTTGCTTCACAGGCTGGCACTCAATACACTGAGCCATGCCAGCCAGGACAAGATTTTATTTATTTATTTTTAGAGAGAGGGGAAAGAGAGGGAGAGAAACATAGATGTGAGAAAGAAACTTTGATCAGTTGCCTTTGTCATGCGCCCCTAGCAAGGGCCAGACCCACAACCCAGCAATGTGCCCTGACTGGGAATTGAACTGGGAAACTTTTGCTTTGTGGGACGATGCCCAACCAACTAAGAAATACTGGTCAGAGTGTTAGTAAGATTTTTAAAGATCATTTAGGTTGCCTCTTCCATGAATTATCTATTTATCACTTTTATCTATTTTTCTATTGAGCTGTTTGTCTTTTACTTTATTTGATGGAGATCTTTGTATATTCTGGTTACTGTATATTGCAAATATTTTCTCTCTGATTGTCATTTATTTTTTAACCTTGATTATAGTATCTTTTCCTTTATGGCATGTATCTCTGTGTATGTGTCTAATTTAAGAAATCTTTTCTATAAGCATAGATATTGTCCCATATTATCTCCTAAAAGGTTCTAGAGTATTTTTGTGTGTGTGTGTGTCATGAGGAAGGATCCAATTCTATTTCTTTTGGTGGAGTGAAATATTGTATCAGTTATCAACTGCTATAAAACAAATTACCCCAGCACTTAGCAGCTTAGAACCACAGACATTTCTTATCCCACAGTTTCAGAATGTTGGAAAACAGGGAGCAGCTTAGCTAGGTGGTTCTGGCTTAGGGTCTCTGCTGAGGTTGTAGTGGGTTGTCAGTCAAGGGTGCAGTCATTTAAAGGCTGTTCTTCCAAGATGGCTCACTCACATGGCTGTTGGCAGGGCGACTCAGTTCTTCCCCATGGAGGTTTCTCCACAAGGCTGCCTGAGAGTCCTTGCGGCATGGTAGCTAGCTTCCCCCGGAGTGAGTAATCCATTCAAGAGAAATTATGAGCAAGCAGGAAGTTGCAGTACCTTTTATGACAGTTTCTGAAGTCACATGCTGTTACTTCCATTGTATACTATTCGTTTGAAGTGAACCCACTTCTCTTCACAAACTCTAGCCCACATTCAGTGGGAAGAGAATTACACCACACATATTCAAGGGAACAGTATCAAAGAGTTCGTGGCAGCTGAAATCCACCATAAGTATGAAAAGTTATTTGTCCTGGCACTACTTACTTTTGAAAGCCTACCTTTTCTCACTGATCTGTAGTGACACTTCTATCATTTATCAGGCCTCTGTTGTTTACTGGCACTCTCAGCTCTGATCTTCTGATTTATTTATCTGGTCCCGCACCAACGCTATACTTTAACTTTGCAAATCCCAGTGTGTGATAGGTCCCCTGTAGTTAGCTAATGAACCACACATATATACAGACCCTTAAGCCAACTCTTAAATCTAGGTTGGCTTATGACTTGCTTTAATCTTAGAATGAGATAGAAGTAACGCTATGCCAATTCCTGGTCTAAATATCAGGTCTGTAAGCTTTCATTTTGTGCTCTTGGGAGCTCTGAGCCACCATGTAAGTAGTCTGGCTGCTAGAGATACCCACAGAGAAGACCCACAGAGACAACCCACAGGGAGACACCATGTGGAAGGGGAGAGGCCCTGAGTCTCCCTAGAGAAAGAGAGAAACCCAACCCTAGTCCAGCCCAGAGCTGAGCCCCCAGCGGAAGGCAGCCACCTGCGTGCCTACTGGCAAGGACAGCGGGAATGCCCAGCGGAGCCCACCCCAGACTGCAGAGACACAGTGGGTGTTTTAAGTTTTGGGATGATTTGTTATATACCAATAGATAACTAAAAAAGACTCTTTCCTTACTCTTTTAAAAAATTACCTTATATTGAACCTGTAGATTCATTTAGAGAAAGAAATATTGCGTCTTTTTGTCTCTGTATGCAGCCTTTTTTTCCTTTTACAACAACTCTATATATTTTTCCTATAAAGTTCTACACATCGTTTGCTTAATTTATTCTTATTCAATATAATTTCTGTTGCTGTTGAAAAGGAGAATTTTTTTACTACATTTTATGATTAGTTATTGATGGTGTGAAGGAATGCTAATCATTTTTATGTTGATGTTATATGCAACAACCTTGCTGAACCCTCTTATTCATTCTTCATAGTTTGTCTGAAGAGTCTCTTCAATTTTCAAAGAAGACAATTTGCAAATAATGAGCACTTCATCTCTTTCTCCCTGATTCTTTTGTCTCTTCTTGTCTAAACTTTTCCTAGGTAAGGAAACCTCCAGGCCAGTGTTGGGTAGTAGGGTGACAATGGGTACCCTGACTTATACCTGAACTTAATAATAATGTGTTTAAAGTTTCATTACTGAGTACGATATTATTATAGGGTTTTTGGAGAAATTTTTTTTTTATCAAATTAAGGACATTTTAGTCTATTCTAAGTTTGCTTAAAATTTTATTTTAAAAAAATGAATTAGTATCGAATTTCCACATATTTGTTGAGATAACCATATGATTTTCTTCCCTCTAACATCTTCATGTTTTATAGTAACTTGATATGTTTTTCTCATGTTGAGTTGTATAGATTTTTACAGGATAAACCTTACTTAGTTGTATGCTGCTAAATTAGATTTGCTATTTTTTTATTTGGAATTCTTGCATTTCTATTCATAAATGATAATGAACTTAACTTTTCTTCTGTTGCTTCTAAAAATACTATTCTTTTCCACTTATATTGACTTCATAAAATGAATTCAGTAGCTTTTCCCTTTTTTTCTGCTGCCTGACACTATTTGGCTAACATAGGTATTTTCTCTTCCATGTAAGTTTGGATAAACTTGCCTGTAAAGTTGTCTGAACTTGTTGCTTTCCTTGAGAAGAGATATTTGACTAGCTGCTCACTTATTTTAATAATAGTTACAGGCATATTCAGATTTTCTATTTCTCTTGGAGTTGCTTTTCTAACTGATGTATTTCTATAAAGTTGTCCATTTCATAAAAGTTTTCAAAATTATAGGCAAAAATTTGTTTATAGTATTTTTGCCTCCAATATTTTTTTATTTTTTCTCTTTTTCTAATCAGTTTTTTCAGAGACTGACCTATTTTATTATTTCTAAATTAACCATCTTTTGGTTTTATTGATAATTTTTACATTCTTGGTTTTAAACTTTATTATTTGTTTTATATTAATTTCTCCTTTTAGATTTTCCTTTCTAAATTTTCTCTTTCTAGATCATTGAGTGTTTAATCCATGAATGTTCAGATCTCTTTTGTTTAAAAAATGTATTTAAGTTCTACATTCCTTCTTGAGTGCAATTTTCGTTGTAACTCATATGGGATTTTTTTTATCCTCACCCATTTTTCATTGATTTTAGAGAAAGAGGAAGGGAGAGAGAGAAACATGGATGTGAGAGAGAAGCACTGATGGGTTGCCTCCCATATGTGCCTGGACCAGGGATTGAACCCATAATCCAGGAATGTGCTCTGACTGGGAATCAAACCCTCAACCTTTAGGTTACAGGATGACACTTCAAGCAAGTTAGCCACACCAGCCAGGGTATAACTCATATTTTTTTAATGTATACATTCATTGTGTTTCATTTCTAAATATTTTTTTACCTTCATCATGGTTTCTTCTTTCATCCAGAGATGATTTAGAATATTTTTTGTCAAAGTTATGGAATGGGAATGATAATACATTCCTAATGCTGGTTTCTATTATCAGTGCACCATGGTGAAAAAAAAATGTAATTGGTATGATATCATTCCTTTGGAATGTGTTGTGATTTCCTTTGTGGCCAAATGGTCAAGTGTCTAAATGTTCTGGGTGGGCTTATAAATGATTGGTATTGGGTGAAGATTCTTTCTAACTTTATCATTATACATAAATATCATGTATTGTTTCCATAATAAGTAAATATTTCTATTGTTTGGAAAAGAGGAATAAAAAAGAATCTGTCTTGCAGGAAACCTTCTCCCACCAGAAAAGGAAGAAGGGCTCCAAAAGCAGAATCTGAGTAAGATTCTGGGAACCGAAGCCCTCAACACTCACCTTGACCTGGAAAAGCCAGTCCCTGCTCTGATCCTCGTTTGTAGGGTCTAATGTAACACTCCTTCCTGTCCTTGGAAATGCCAAAACAGTTTAGGGTGTGAGTGTCAGCTGTGCCACAGCCTCTGTGCTCCTAGTAACCCGGCAGGTGATGGCAGAGGTCCTGTCTGCCTGGCCAGGCAGGCCCTTCCTGTTTTGAATACTTCTCCTTTGCCAATAACCGATTGGGTTCTTCATCTTGGGATATGAGGTATCATCTGATTAGATCAGATTGAATTGAAGTGAATTGAATGTTCATTTAGCTTGGCCTGAAGCTGGGTTTTATACCTGATGGTGGCTAGGGAAGGTCTTGGTCCTCTAGCCCACCCTTCCCTCCATTCCACTGTTCTTTCTTTTGGCTAAGAGAATGGTCACAAGAAATTCACTGGGGCAGGAACTTTTTGCTGACTTCTATTTTTCTTAGTTTGGACTCTCAGATAAGGCTTTCCTCCTTAAATATTATTGCTATGCTCATCAGTAGGCAGGGGATCATCCACTTTATCTTTTAGTTCTTTGAGTATAATTTTGCACATTCATGAATGCCATTGCACTGCTAGATGGCATTCTTCCAGTTGGGGTGGAAGCAAGCTTTTCTGCTCAGGTCCAGAGGGCCCAGCATCCTCCAGTGGGTCAGAGACCTGCTTGGGATATGTCTCTCCTCTCTCAGGGGACCAGAAGGCCCAGAGGCAGATCACTTTCAAGTGCCTGAGACCTTCCTTGGCTCACCCTGGTGTGCTGTCAAATGTATGCCTCCACGTGGTACAGGTAGGGAGCTTTGTGGAGGGATCTGAAAGTGAAGATAAATATGCTTTCATTGTAAAGCCACATTTTCAAATTTCCTGTTACACATGATATTGTTTCTCTGCTATTAGTCCTAGCCCTCTGCAAAGTTTTGTTTAAGTGTTTCAGCCATGTTTTGGCTGTGTGAAGAGGCAAAAAAAGGTGTATGCAGGTGGGGGTGGGGAGGCAGAAGGAGAGGAAGCAGGATTGGGGCAGGGTTGGGAGAGGGGGAGGGACGGCCCCATTATGGTGTTGGTAGCAATAGCTGGTGAGAGACTCTGAATGAAGGTGAATCCTAGAGAACTGGGTCAGCTGTTTGTGTGTGGACTGTCCCTCCACTGCTTACTCTAGTAGAAGATCTAAATGTAATTTAATTGAAGCAAGGAGCATTTCCTATTCCTTTCTCATACCTTGCCTGCCAACTCTTCCTCTGCCCCCCACACTCTGCTCCCTTCCCATGTGGTCTGTGTATGCCTGACTCCCACAGAGCCCAGCATACCTCTGTGATGAAGCTTCTCACACACTGCATTGCAAGTCCTGTTCGCCCGTCTCTCTGATTTTCTAGGCCATAAGCTCCCTAAGAGGCACAACAGAGTCTGTTAGCTCTTTATTTCTGGTGAGCGACTCAGAAACCTGGACAGAGCAGGCAGTGAATGAACATCGCTTGAGTGTAGGGCTGCTGGTCATGTGGCACACACATGCCTAGCATGGTTGTACTGATTGTGGAAATATTCAGCTGCTACCCTGAACATTTTGAGTGCCGCTTTGCCATCCCACTGCCCAGGCCTCTCCTTCAGGTCCCCCAGGCCTGACCCCAAACAAACAACCCACCAACTAACATGCTGGATCTAGCAGGGAGCCTCCAAGTCTGCTCCAGGGGTATTGGCCTTTGGATTGGTTGTTGCCCATGCTAAACCAGAGGTTAAATATTTCTGCGATCGTCTCTTTTTCAATGCTGAGTTGCATGACATGTTCTCTGGGCCATCATTCTTCCAGGCCACACCTTGCCACTGGTTACCTCCCCTGAGAACCAGTCCTGAATCCCATAGGCTTTTGGGCAGCCCTTCTTTAGCCCACAGCCCTATATCACGTTATGGTCTCCATGCCTGGATGCCTAGAGTTCAAGGAATTGATCTTTGATTCTGTATGTTGCCTCAAGTGATAAGTAGGAGAGACCTGTTTAAAATGGAGCATATCTTGTTTTATGTGCCTATCCTTTAAACCAGAAATGAGGGAATGGAATAATGCTTCTAATTTGAATTGGATGTCATTCTCTCTATTGTAAATTAAACATTTAAATAGTATTTATTTTCTGTCAGAGTGTTACAAGGGTTATTTTTCTGGTGTGCTAATCTGTGTATGTAAGCAGTGTGTTAATAATATGGGATGCTAAATAATTTTCCTGTATACTTATTGATCTGTACTTTGTTTATTTATAGAGTAATTATAGTATCTACTTCCATGCCTTAACATGCTGATTGAGGCAGCAGAAAATTACACAGAATAGCATTATCTCAGAGAATGGTAGGCATGACGAGGCCAAGTGCCCTGAGGGTTGTCACACACCAAGAAGGAAAGTGCTGTGTTTTCCACACAAGCTTGTGATGCCCAAGGTCCTGTGTATTTACTCTAAACCCATTCCCATCCACCCTCTAAGAGCCACAGATTCAGTGGTGGTGCTATCAAGGGTGCTTGTGTTTCTCTTGGCTCGGAGGGTGACACAGATATGAAATGTGTTGCTATACAACCTAGTGGAACCAACCATTATTTCGGTATTTCCGCGAAACTGTAGTTAGCTAGATGTACTTAGGCTCCCTCCCTCCATGAGTTCATTGACCAAGTTCTAATTGCAGAGATAAGAGATTTCTGAGCACATGAACAGAACTGTTAGTTCCTTTAGATCCTTAAGTATTTTTTTTCCTGTATTTTAGAGATAAGGAAAATACGGAAATGTAGGAAGAAGTGGTTTTCTTTTCATTTCATAGGTTATTTCTTTTAAAAATATATGGTTAAATGCACAATGTAAGTGCACTCAATGCCATTGAATTGTACACTGACAAATGGTTAAAATGGGCCCTGGCCAGGGAGCTCAGTGGGTAAGAGTGTTGTCCTGATAAACAAATAGTTGTTTCTCTCTCTCTTGAAAATCAATGGATAAAAAAAATTTTTAAGGTTAAAATGGTAAATTTTATGTTATGTATATAACATAACAAATATATATATAACAAATAAAAAATACAAAAGTATATAGTTGCAATACTATTATACAGGGTTGGGCAAAATTAGGTTTATAGTTGTATGAAAAATAATACAATAATTAATAAGTAACAACAGAAGAATAAACTCTGTTTTGTATACTCACAACTATAAAGCTACTTTTGTCCCACTTTGTACATGCAATATTATTTTGGCTTTTTAAACATAACATTATGCTATAAGCATTTTTCCATGTCACTACATGACATTAGAAAATGTTTTAATATTTATGTGGTTATTCATTCAGCAAAGATTTAGTGTGTATCAGTGAGGTACCATGTATTGTTTAGCCTTTGGAGAGATAGCAGTAAAGGAGACCAGCAGGACCCCTGAACCCCAGGAGCTTATATTCCAGCCAGGGAGAGAGGCAATGGTCAAGGAAGCAAACCCAAAAAGAGTGTGTGAAGTGCTACGAGCAGAATTCACAGGGTGGTGCTGGAGAGGTGGTTGGTAAAGAATACCTACCATCCTAGGGTGGGGAGGATGTGACATGTTGGTTGAACATCCAAAAGGCTGAGGACAAGCAAGCAGGTGAATGAAGGTCTTCCTGGCAGAGGAACAAAAAGTGCCAGTGTCTTCAGAGAACCAGACAAGACTGCAGAATCAAGAGGAGGCGAGGTGACTGATACAGAGGACTGACAGCTCAGGAGTGAGTGGTATCAGACAAAGGAGAGAAGGGACACAGCAGAGAGCCTCTTGGGTCCCATTGAGGCGTTTAGATCGCATTACAAGTTCAGGAGAGCAGCAGTGGAGGGTTTTCAACAAGTCAGTGACTTGGCCAGTGCTTTTAAAAGCCCCCTCTGGCCTTGGCTGATGTGGCTCAGTGGACTGAACGCCAGCCTGTGATCTGAAAGGTCGCGGATTCAATTCCCAGTTAGTGCACATGCCTGGGTTGCAGGCCAGGTCCCCATTTGGGGGCACAGGAGAGGCACCTACACATTGATGTTTCTCTCCCTTTCTCCCTCCGTTACCCTCTCTCTAAAATAAATAAAAATAAACTGTTACTGCCTTTCAAAAAGCATTTTTTAAAAAGAGAAAAAAAGCTCAAAGCTCTCCCTAAGTCCTTAGGAGGCTATTGAAGACATCCAGGGAGAGATGGAGGTAGCCCACACCATCCCATTCATGCCAGTTCCCCAGAAGCAGCAGCATGGGCATCCCACCCCTTGTCCTGACCTGGGTGGCAGCGCTGGTGAACCCCTCCTCAGGGAGTCCGTGGACCTCTGTTAGGGGAAGGGGAGGACAACGCAACTGTGCCTCTCTTCCCTAGAAGGCCAAGAGCCCTGTTGTCAGAGGCAAATTGGGGCTGTGGTATCTAACTTAACTTCAGGGGCAGCAGGCTTGGGGGTTACATAGTGTGATTTGGGAGTCAGGTGGTTTCACTGAAATGCTTGCCACTATGACTAGCCTCAGGCAAGTTACCTTTTTTCTGCAGCAGTTTCTTTATTTGTCATAATGGGGATTACTGCCCGTATCTGAAGGGGCTGTGGAGTAAATGCATACAGAGTGCTTAGCTTAGTGCCTTGTCCATAGCAAGCACTCAATACACGGTAGCTGTTATTAAGTACAAGAATGTGCACTTTTTAAAACTCTGCAAATGAATACCTGTTCAGGAATACATTTCAGCACTATGCGCATCAGAACAGTTTAGTAGAACTGCTCTAGGATCTTCAGCAGCCATAACGATTCAAGCTTTTTCCTTTGGCAAAGCTATAGTTCTACAAAGGGCGAGAATATTTCATTCCACAAATACTAAGATTTATTAGGATATTGGGTATTTATACTCTGCTATAAATAACTAAGGCCTGCTTTTACCTTTCTCAAAAAGACCAATACACAAATCTAACTAAATAGCAAGACTTTCCCTTTTATCTTTCAATAAAATATTATTTCCAAAATTGTACAAGCAAATAAACCAAGTTATTCACAGTGGCTATGTAAGGGTGGAGTGACTAAGGCAGAAGTCATCTTGTTTTCTGAAATTTCTGTAATATGTATAAGTGACTTTTACAATAAAAATATTTTGAATTATCATTAAACTAAATTATTATGGGAAATTCCATTGTACCATCATCCTAGAGCTCTGAATAAAAAATGAATCCTTTCTATTTTTATTTCTAAAAGAAGGTTTAGAATGTTCTCTTTGTAATTACATGACAATTATCTTCAATGACATTGAAATAGGCTTAAAGTCTTTACCCAAATCCAAATAGTAGAGGTTGGATCAAGGCCAGGGAGATTCCGTTCCCTTGTCAGAGCACCAGGTACTCTGTTTTACCTCAAACACCTGCCCCTCATCCTCATTGCCATGCCCGCCGCCTTTGTTCAGTCCTCCTTCTTTGGCTCTTAGGTTATTGCAGTGGTCTCCTTGCAGGGCTGGGTTGGGTGTGCCCCTTGCCATCCACCTTCCACGGTGCAGCCTGAGTGATGGTTTGAACATGCCAATTGGATTGTTTGCTGTCTGCTTTAAGTCTTTCAGTGATTTTCCATCACATCCTGGCCTCCTCCACAGACACCCATCCACCTTGGGTTAGACCATTTTTAGCTTACTTCTGTCTATGAATATTCTCCCCTCTTTGTTTTACCTAACTTCAGCAAGTCTTTCAAAATGTGGGTCCAGCCCACTCCACCCTGTGTCTTTAAAGACTTCCCATTCTGATTTCACAGACTTCCTCTGCTCCCAAATCATGCCCCACAGGCCCCCCATAGCATTTGTCACTCTGTAGTGCCAATGTCAATGCACATCCCCCAAGCAATGAGCCACCAGGTATAAGCAACCTGCAGTCAGGCTGTGGTCATATTCAGCCTTGCTTCTCCAGGGCTTAAACTTTTCTTGCACATGGCACTTGGCAGAGTTTTAAGGAACTTATAAATATTAACTCATACAATTCTCATAGCAATGCGTGGTTGTTAGAAGAGCATATATAGATTGAGTGTCCAGCAGGTGTTGGATGCAATTTTAGGCACTGGGGAGTCAGAAGGGAACAGGGCACACAAACTGCTAATCGCAGTGAGTTTATAATCTGTTGAGGCAAATGGATGATAAATAAACAGGTATATAATACAATACAGGTGGCAAATACAAGGCCTGTGGGCCAAATCTGGCCCTCCACCTTGTTTTATCCGGCGTGGCACCTTGTTTCTACCCGGCGGCAGCGCTGAGCTCTTGCTTAACTGTTAAGGAGTCACATTTATACAGTCCTAAAGTTACATTCCACCCTTTGAAAGCAACCTTGAGGCTGATGTGGCCCCTAGGGAAAATGAGTTTGACACCCCTGCTATAGAGTATATGACAGAGAGAAGTCCTGCGTGGCTCCAGGGCTTTGGTGTATTGGTGGGCTGGCAGAGGCATTTACTGAGATGAGACAACTGAGGGAGAAACAGCAGGAAGGGTAGGAAATGAACATTCTGTTTTGGACCCACGCGTCTGAGTGGCTGCTAAGATTCAGTTTTGTCTTCTATGAAATGGAGATAATGTTTGTTTAATACATTTCTAATGAGAATCAAATGTGATCATTTCTTTTGATATTCAGAGGTGTCTAACCAGCAGCCTGTGGGCCACATGAGGCCCAGAATGGCTAGGAATTCAGCTTAACACAAAACTGCAAATTTACTTAAAACTTTTTTTTTTTTTTGCTCATCAATTTGTGTTGGTGTTTGTGTATTTAATGTGTGGCCCAAGACAACTCTTCTTCCAGTATGGCCCAGAGACACCAAAAGGTTAGACACCCATGTTGGAAGGTTTATTTTATTCACATTGAAGCTAGGAGTGAAGTTCCATTTAAAAGAATACAAAACTCCTTACCGGCTAGATAATGCTGCACTTACACAACTGTCCTCATATCAAGAAATGATGTTGGTAACAGACCTACTCTACATGCTTATTTAACATTTATATAGAGTTTACTATGTGACAGACACTACTCTAAGGACTTTATAAAAATTAACCCTCATAATTCTCTAAAATCCTTTGGAGTGTATACCATTATTACCTGATTTTACAGATGAAACTGCAGCAGAGAGGTAAAATAACTTAGTTAAGGTTCTACAGCTACTAAATGGCAGGGGCAGGAGTCAGCCACTGGTGCTCTGGCTCCACTTCTAACCTCAATGCCAAGCTCCACATCCCCTGTTCCCTGTGAGCAGCGTCATCTCTGACATGTGATCCGGCCTCTTGTGTACTGAGAGGGAGCCTTGTGTCTATCTGACAGCATTGCCTGCACCCTTGCCCCAGTAGGCATTCCTGCCTTGGTTTTTGCAAACTGCTCAAAAGAAGCCTGTCAATACTGATGGCGATACCTCCTTTTGTCTCACACCTTCCCCAGCCACTGGCAGCCACCCAGAACATTCAGTGTCCTCTGTGCCTTTCTTCTAAGGCCCGGAGGTCAGCCTCCTCCCCACATTGCCACACACAAGTTTTCTTGGTGTCCTGCACTCTCCACTGTGCCCTGCTTCAATTGCAAGTTGTTACAAGTTGTTTTTGGCTTGCAAGCACAGGGTCTGGCACAAATAACGGCCCTTTTTATTACAAAATCATAAGCACTCAATTATGTAACATAATATCACACTCAAGCACACTATATGACATTTTAGGTAAAATGTTTGAATTAAAACTATAAATTATTACACATATATTACTACCCTACCAAACACACTCAAGCAGGAATTACTTCTCTCACACTCTGTACTTACCACGTTATCCACTCATGATTTGAGGCAGACGTGTGCTGCATTGAGCTGACGGGTGAAGACAAGAGATAAACAAGACAGAACCCCTGACCTCTCCAGAGATTTTGAGCTAGAGGCGAGGTCCCTTGCCTCAGTTTTGGGTCTCCTCTCCCATCACCAAGTGGGCGCAAAGCAGACATTCAATGAAGATTCATTCATTTATTTAGCAAATGTTTGTTGAGTGCCTACTACATGCCAGGCAGTCAGTGAGATAGGTCCTGAGGAAATGGCGGGAAACCAAGTAAGCTCAGGGTCCCCAAGCTTGAGCCTCCCCCTCCACCGCGGTACTTGTCAAGGCTTAGGTACTTGTCAACCGGGTACAAGGAAGGTAGTGGAGGCCATGTGAAGCGGCGGTGAAAGGAGCCATTGAGCCAAACCGAGGGGCTGGTGTGGCATCTGGTCAGGGTTACCCCTGCGTCTCTCAACAGAGACGTGGACACCCGTGTGCTGCAGCTCCTTCCGGGACCCCTGCCCGTTTGAGGCCACTAAGTACAACAGCGTTTATGCAGACGTCGGCCTCACGGGGGAAAGCAGAGCTAGATTTCCAAGACAAGAGTGTATGGGAGGAAGGCGCTGGGCCACGAGTGCGCGAATGGAGGGGTGGCACACGACTGGAGCAGGCTTTTAAAATTTTTTTTAATTAAAAAATTTTTTTTGTTGTTTTTAGTAGAGATGAGAACTCTCCAGTTCATCGCTCCTTTGGAGTCAGGTTTCTAATCCCAGGTCAGCTGTTTACCTGTAGTGTAACCTTTCCCACGTCACTAAACGTTCCCAGGACTCAGTTACATCATCGGTTAAATGGGTTCCTAATAACCTTAGGGGTGGTCAGAAGATTAAAAGAGAGAATGCCTGGAAAGCTTCCCTAGTACGGTTTCCCGCACGCGGAAAAAGCTCCCGGAACAGAAGCTGTAATTACCCACTGCTCACACCTCATTGGGACCCCTGGCCCTGGGGCCAGGCACCAGCTGCTGTCTTCCCAGGGACCGCCCGCTCGTCCTCGAGGGCGCGCCCTGCCTTGAGAGATTTATTAGCTTGCTTGGGGCGGGGTTTGGAAAGAAGCGAGAAAGAGAAGAAGGTGGTGGAGGGCAAAGAAAGGGAAGGAGTGGAGGGCCAGGAGGCGAGTGAGGCGGCGCCTGGGAGGAGTCGGCCTGGGTTCCTGGGCCCCGCGCAGCGCGCACCCGGAGCCCGCCGCCGCGGCAGGGTGGGGGCGGCGCGCGGCGGCCAATGGCGCGCTGCGCAGCGGCGGGGGCGGTGCAGGAACACTCGGCCGCTGACAGCCAAACTCCCCAACTCCGCCCTCGTCCCCTCGGGATCCCGGAGCAGAGCCGGCCGGGGCCGAGGCCGCCCGAGCTGTGTTGCGAGCGAAGATGGCAGCAGAATGAGAAGGCTGGCGCCGGGTCGTGGCCTCTGCGGTCGCCGCTACCACGCTCCAGTTTAAGATCCGCGCGCGGCGCCCTCGGAGCCTCGTGCTTAGCCGGCCTCCTGGTGGCCGCTGAATTATTTCATTCCGGGCCGGGAGCGGGGGAGAAAGGGGATCCCGAAGCCGAGCCGTTCCGGGCTCTGGCAGCCTGTAAAGGCTTGTGCGTGCGACACTGGCCGGCTGCGGAAAAGACGCGGGAGAGAGCCAGTCCCAGGCTGCAGTCGCGCGGGTGCGGGGATGAGCCGGCCATGGAGTGGCCTCCGCGGGGCGCACGGAACCGGCTGGCGCTGCGGCTGGTGTGCTGCCTGAACCGAGGTTCCACGGGGTTTCGGGGCCTCGGGTGCCCTGGGGGCGTCTCTGCCGCCGCCTCCGGGAAGGACTGGAGCCCCGCGTGGCGGACACTGCAGCAGTCACTGTACTGAGGCTCCCAGAGACGGTTTTGCCTGCAGCTGGGTGCGCTCTCGGCACCCGGGCTCCTTGCCCAGGGCACGGCGGCTGGCGCACAGAGGCGAGCCGGGCACAGGACTGGCTAGAGGGGTGTGGGAGCGCGTGTTGGACTGGAGAGCCGAGCTGAAGCAGAACCAGGCGAGCCCGAGCAGCCATGCTTCCCGGGGTGGGCGTGTTCGGCACCAGCCTCACGGCCCGAGTCATCATCCCGTTGCTGAAAGACGAGGGCTTCGCGGTGAAGGCGCTGTGGGGCCGCACACCGGAGGAAGCGGAGGAGCTGGCCAAGGAGATGAGCGTTCCCTTCTATACGAGTCGCATTGACGAGGTGCTGCTGCATCAGGACGTGGACTTGGTGTGCATCAACCTACCTCCGCCTCTCACGAGGCAGATCGCTGTCAAAACCCTGGGTGAGCGGCCCCTCCCCCACTTCCCTGCCCCCGACCCCGCCCGGGTCCCCCTCGCCTCCTCTCCTTGCCTTTCCCTCAGCTTTTCTCCTTTCTCCCACTCGTCCTCCCTGCAGTTTACATGGCATTAACACGGACCTGAGATCGCACATCCCACTCGAGCGCCCTCTTCCCTCATCTTTGGCCCGCCCCAGCTCTGCGCTTCCCTCCTCCCTTCTGGCTCCACCTGGGCGCGCTTCCCCACGTGTGTGGCGCTGAGGCTAGAGGAGGCGTGTGTTCTAGGGATGAGGATGAGGCGGATCAGATGTTGGGAACTGTGAATGGTTGCTCTGAGGAAGGGAAAACTAAGTCCCCTGCTGTGTGTGTAGTGCTTGAGTGTGTACTTGCGCGCCTGTGAGAAGCGAGTGCGCGCCCAGGAACGCATGAATAAAGGGCTCCACAAATGTCTCTGGTTTTCCTGGGGCGATAGACGATCTGACGTTTAGCTGCTGTGCCGCCCTGCTAGGATAGTTTGTTACTTTCCGCCATGAGTTAGTTTAGTGTGAAATTAGACATGTGACAATCAGCCGTAATTATCTTGTCTTCGCTGAAAGCAAGGATAGCTGCAGTGGTTGGATGCCCGGAGTTGGGGGATCTATTATCTACTGGGACGTGTTCAGGCGAGGTTCATGTGTTAGTGAAGACTGGTTTGTTAAAAATCAGAGGGTTTTAACTTTCTCGTGCGGCAGTCCAGGAATTTTCTTCTGCTCAGATGGAGACTCATAGATCTTCAGTTTTTAGGGCATGGGAGCAGTAGTTCCAGAGGCACCGAACCTTTGTGTGGGAAAAGGCCCAACGGTGCCAGTTTCACGTGGAGGCAAGCAATAGTCCCTCTTGAATTCCCGTCAGGAATAGTTCTCAGGCCTAGTGTTGACAAGTGGGTTGGGATGAGCTCACCACCCCTCATCATCCGGTCCCCCACCTAACCCAGGCAGTGTGAACAATCACAGACAGAGTGCGGGCCCCATCATCTTTGCCGTGCTCAGAGGAAGAAAAAGGGTAGTGTTTTGTCCACCAGCACTTCTCACACTACCTAAGACAATCCCAAGAAGATTGGCACTCCTTACTCTCCCAAGAAAAATGTTGGAATTTTATTGGTGAGGAAAGAGACAGCACAGAATGCCACAGTAGAGAAAAATTACAAAGGAAGATTTGGGCAGGAACAGGAACAGCACCCAGAAACCGATAGTAATTTATGTAATCTTGGAACAGAATGCTTTATTTATTTGTTTGTTTGTTTGTTTGTTTTTAATGCTATTTTGTTGATTATGCTATTACAGTTGTCCTGATTTTTACCCCTTTGTCCACCCCCAACCAGCACCCCCTACTCCCTCAGGCAATCCCCCTACCTTGTTCATGTCCATGGGTCATGTGTGTTAAGTTCTTTGGCTACTCCATTTCCTATGCTGATTTTACATCCCCATGGCTATTCCGTAACTACCTATTTGTACTTCTTAATCCCTTCTCCTCTTTACCCATTCTTCCCACCCCTCTCCCATCTGCCAACCATCAAAATGCTCTCAGTATCCATGATTCAGTCTCTGTTCTTCTTGTTTGCTGAGTTTGTTTTTTACATGCAATTGTTGATAGATAAGTATTTTTTTGCCATTTTATTGTTCATAGTTTGATCTTCTTTTGCTTAAATAAGGCCCCTGTAACATTTCATATAATAATGGTTTGGTGGTAATGAACTCCTTCAGTTTTTTCTTGTCTGGGAAGCTCTTTATCTGCCCTTCGATTCTAAATGATAGCTTTACTGGGTAGAGCAATCTTGCTATAGGCCCCTGCTTTTCATCACTTTGAATATTTCTTGCCAATCCCTTCTAGCCTGCAAAGTTTCTCTTGAGAAATCATCTGACAGTCTTATGGGAACTCCCCTGTAAATAACTGACTTCTTTTCTCTTGCTGCTTTTAAGATTCTCTCTTTATCTTTAACTTTTGGCATTTTAATGATAATGTGTCTTGAAGTGGGCCTCTTTGCATCCATCTTATTTGGGACTCTGTGCGTCCTTGACTGGCATGTCTATTTCTTTCACCAAATTAGGGAGTTTCCTTTCACTATTTTTCAAGTAGATTTCCAATTTCTCGCTCTTTCTGTTCTCCTTCTGGCACCATTATGATGTGAATTTTGGACCTCTTTAAGTTGTCCCAGAGGCTGCTTATACTATCCTCATTTTTTTTTTGGATTTTTTCTTCTTCTTGTTCTGACTGGTTGTTTTTGCCTCTTTATGTTCCAAATTATTGATTTGATTCTTGGCTTTCTCCACTCTACTGTTGTTTCCCTGTAAATTGTTCTTTATTTCAATTAATGTGTCCTTCATTTCTGATTGGGTCTTTTTTATGCTGTTAAGGTCCTCACTAAGTTCCTTGAGCATCCTTATAACCAGTGTTTTGAACTCTGCATCTGATAGATTGCTTATCTTCATTTCGTTTATCTGGAGTTTTGATCTGTTCTTTCATTTGATCATGTTTCTTTGTCTGTTTGGCAGTCTCCTGTGTTTATTTCTATGTATTAGGTAGAGCTGCTTTGAACTCCGTGTTTTGGTAGTGTGGCCTAATATAGTAGGTGTCTGGTAGGGTCCAGTGGCACAGCCTCCTCTATCACCTATGTTGTGTACTTAAGGTGCATCCTTCCTGTGGGCTGAGTACACCCTCCTTTTGTAGTTGAGCCTGGGTGGCTGTTGGCAGATCAATGGGAGGGATTTACCCAGGCCAGCCAGCTGCAAGGACTGGCTGTGACCACTAACTGTCAACCTCTGCCCTCCGTGGAGGATCAGCTGTGCAGGGGCAGGATGGTGGTGCGCCCACATGTACTGAAGCTGTCCAGTGGGTGTGCAGACTGTGGGGTTTCTCAGGTGGTGCAGGCCATGGGCATCCCCACCTGTGTTTTGCCCAGGACACCCTGCCTGGGCTGTAAAGCAATCTGAGATGGGTGCTACTTGTGCTGGGCTTGGAGATTCCCATGTAAAGGCAAATTGTGAATCTAAGCTGGCCACTGCTAGTTCTGTGCCTGGGACTCACTGAAGCCAGCTGTTGCTTCTTTGATAGGATTTAGGAAGTTGTGAAGCCTGAGCCAAGACCTGCCATTCATATGGAAAGGAAGCTTGGGTGGGCCCATAAGTTGGATGGGGCAGAGTGTCAGGTTATCTCCAAGGCAGGTCGAACAGTGTTAGCCAGGTTGATGGAGTCTCAGATATGGCACCAGTTTGATGGCTCTGTGGGGGTAGGTTTTAGAAAAGCGACAATGGACTCTACTGGCCTTGATGCCAGGCACTTCACTTTCTCCCTGTGTATCACTGGTGCCTTCCAAGCTGCTACCCTGGTTCTGGAGCTCAGAGGAAGTGAGTCTGAGTAGGTGAGTCTGTGTGTGGGTTCTTAAGAGGAACTGTTTAGAGCTCTGGCATTTCTTCCACCAACTCAGTCCCTGCTGGTTTTTGCTGCCAGAAATTATGGGGACTTATCTTCCTGGCACTGGGACCCTAGGCTGGGAGGCCTGGTGTTGGGCTGGGATTCCTTGCTCCTAAGATATCCCTCCTGAACTTTTATCTACCACAGGTGGGTGTGGGACAAGCCCGTTCTGTGTCTTCACCCCTCTACCGGTCTGGATGGATGTTTTTTTTTAATTCCATAGTTGTCACACTTCCATTCCACTCTATTTTGTAGTTGCCAGACTCCTATTCAACTTCATTTCTGATGCTTCTGAGTGATGGTTGCTCTGTATTTTGGTTGTTATTTTGATGAGGTTGTGCGAAGAGGTGAGTCTCGTCTGTCTATCTCTCCATCTTTACCAGAAGTCAATCAAAATGTTTTATTTTTAAAAATGGTATGGATTTCAGGTAGGTAAATGTACATATATTTTAATTCTATCTTCAGAAGCCTGTGACAAGAATGTAGAACTCCTCCCTAAAAAAACAGTCTTAACCAGCCACTCTACTGTTGACTCTGATGGGACATCAGATACAATGGGCTGCCCAAAGCTGTCAGTTTTTAGGTGAATTTTATTATGCTTCTGACTTTCGTTGCTTGGTTTCTTTGGCCTTGAATTGAATATCACTGGATTCCGGCTAATATTTCTTTTCAGTTTCGTATGGCATATGTGTTGGGTAGTTAACCTCCATGCTTACAGTGGATCTGTGCATATCAAATAGATTATAGCCATCCTATAATACAAATCTGTTAGGACAATTTGCATAAAACAGGTCCATGTGGAGCCCCATGTCTGCTGGAGGGCATATGACTGGTCATATCAGAAAGATCGTGTTTGGCCTCCCTTCTCCCCTCCAGGGCAGCACGGGCCTGCAGGTCAGACCCACAGAGCGACTCTAGAGCGTGTGCCCAGGAGAGTGGCAGTTTGGGAAAAAAGCATCATCTTTTCTGATCATCAGTGGTACTTTAGCCATGAAAGTATTCGGGGGTACTGGCTTTGAGAGAAACGCAACTTACATATTTCTGGATACTTCTTATTATCAAAAACCCCTATGATTTTTTTTTCCTTGATAAGACCAATGTGAGGTACATTTTCAAAATCAAGTGTAAGAGACATAAGGAATAGACTTAGTTTAATACTCATGATGTAAGGAATAGTGTTTTGTTCACATCTTCATGGTAGCTCTTGGGCTTTTTTTTTATTCCTGATTTTGCAGGAATAAAATTTGACAGTTTGAGGCCATTGTGATTACAGAAAACATGGGGGCATTGGATTTAGAGGGGGCTGGAGTTTATTCTCCTTGCAGACTCCATCTTCACTGGAAACTCCTCAGAGGTCACTTTCCTTGAGTCGGGCCTGTGAGCACATGGTGGGGTGGTCATCTGGGTTTGCTCTGCTGTCACGGTGAGAGGTTTGACACATGCAACACAGGAAGTGAAACACCCCAAACAGTTATCCGGTTAGTCTGGCCGTTGGGGGTTTATAGGTGCTAGTGTTTGCTTCGAATCGAAACAAGCCAGTTTTGACCAGTCCTAGTGCGTTTTCCATTCAGCAAAAGCCTGGGCTGTGAGTTGCATGCCCGGCAGTGGCGAGAGAGCTGCGCTCCTGGATCCACACTCATAACTGGTCACAGCATTGTCAAGGTGAGGGGCTGGTCTAGGGACCCAGAGGAATGAAACTTGGAATCAATCGAATAGCAGCATTCTTTAATTTGTAAAAATTTCCTTGAAATCCCTACCTTAGTGAACTAGGCATTTCTCTGTTGTAGGGACTTCTCTATAATATATAATTTCTACTGTGTCCAGGGGTGCTTCTTGTTAAGAACCTACTATGGCCCAGGCAATGTGATAGGTCCTGTATGTAAAACACTTCATTTCACGATTAAAATAATCCTCTAAGATAGATATTAGCTCCATTTTACAATTGAAGCAACACAAATACAGATACTTGAGTGAAAGTGCCCAAGTACATTCACCCACAGGCTCGAACCCATCCTTCTGCCTCCTCTGGTACTATTTCTTCCTCTCCTAGCCCCAGATTTGCTTCTTTGCCACAGGTTCTCCTGTCAGATAATGGCAGCCCGGGTGAGATCATTGGAGTTTTCCTTTATTCCTGTTTACTGCTCCCCTCCCCACAGGGAGTCAGTTTCAAAATCTGGTTAGTGCTAACTCCTTAATCCCTCTGGTCTCTGTTCCCTCTTCTGCATCTTTGCTTCTTCCATTAAAGGAATGAGGTCCTTACCTAGTTTCTGATTTAGGTTCCAGTCAACTCCTCCCCACCCTGTGGCCAGAATTGCCTTGAAGGACTGCAGACCTGATCGTGCTACTACTCCTCCCTTTTATCGCTTCTGGGAAAAGCCCCAACTTCTTGACTTAACAGGCAAGAGCTGCTGGTTCTTCTGGAACCCCAAGAACTTTAGCTAAATGAAAATACCACTGTTTCCTTGAATGGACCCTATTGGATTATAAGTCCCCGCCTCTGTGAGGAACATGGTTCTGCCTTCTGTTAGTCATGCATGCCTGTTCATCTTTCAAGGCTCCGCCCCAGTGTTACCTGCCCCAGGATCCCCCCTTCCTCAGTCCCGTCCCCTGCATATCCTTCTGTGGTCTCAGCACCATGGGCCCTCATCTTTCCTTGCACCTATGTTAATGTATTTTTTAAAATTTAAATTTTATTTAGTTATTTTAAATAGGTTATATATTCACATGGCACAAATTTCAAATGCTATGAAAATACACAGTGAGAAGTATGTTTGTTCCCCCTGTCCCTGTCCTCAACCACAGGCAGTTTTTGTATCTACTTGTTAAGATTTTTGAAGGATGTACTGGCATTATGTGTGTAAGAATTTTAAAAACTTTTTTACACAATTGGTAACATATATACACACTATATATACACATACATACACAAATATAGGTATATAAAAAACCCAGAATGTGAAAGTATCCTTGTTTCCATTTTTGGCTATATAGTATTTTATTGTATGGATAAATCAGTGTTTGTTTAACCAGTTTCCTATTACTCAACATTTAGGTTGTTTCCAATCTTCTCCTTATACAAACATTAAAATGAAAAATCTAGAGCATATGTCATTTTGCACACACACCAATCTGCTCGTAGGATACACATGTGAGCTGCTGGTCAAAAAGTATGTGCTCATTTCATTTAACAAAGATAGCGCCACATTCACTGGCACCTGTGATGACACAGCTCTCTGTTGATTTCCTTGTGTGCTTCTCTTCTTAAGTCCCTTAACTGCCAGGTGCCTCACCTTCGCATTCAGAGCTGTGTGGCGTGCAGGGCCCAGCACAACACCCCAGCCAGCCATCAGGGTCAGTCAAAACATCTCAATTTGTCCTCCCACAGTGGACCACTCCACTAGACTATGCAGTAAGCTGCCCAACGGCTTCCTTACGTTCGCTCTTCTTTCTTTCTTTCTTTTTTTTTTTTTTAATATTTTATTTATTTATTTTTAGGGAGGGAAGGGAGGGAGTGGGGGAGAGAGAGAGAGAGAGAGAGAGAGAGAGAGAGAGAGAGAGAGAGATCAATGTGCGGTTGCTGGGGGTTATGGCCTGCAACCCAGGAATGTACCCTGGCTGGGAATCGAACCTGGGACACTTTGGTTCCCAGCCCGCGCTCAATCCACTGAGCTACGCCAGCCAGGGCTACGTTCGCTCTTCTTTCTTAATCAGTTTATTCTCTATGCAACAGGTAAGTGGCATATGTATGTAGGGCACCGTGTATTCCCTGTGGGAACATTTTGATGGCTCTTATGGCACTTGGAACAGCATTCAAGTTCCTTGTTATGACTTAGTTGCTCTGAAATGGCCCTGCCTAGTAATCTCCCCCACGCCTTGGGCAATTCTCCCACGCTCACTGCCCTCCAGGTACTTGGACTTGTTTTTGTTCCTCAAACATACCAACTCCTTTCCTAGCCCTGGTCCTTTACAAATGGCTCATCCTTATTCCTGAAAGGTTCTTTCTCACTCCTTTGAAGGGTCTCCCTTACACATTCTCTCTTTCCTTTTTTTTTAAATCCTCGCCCAATGGAAACATCGATTGGTTGCCTCTTGTATGCACCCTGACCAGCCAAACCTGCAACCCAGGTATGTGCCCTGACCAGGAATCGAACCTGAGACCTTTCAGTTCATGGGAGGATGCTCTAACCAAGTGAGCCATACCAGTTGGAGCACTTTCTCACTTTCAAGTTTCAGCTGAAATGTCCTATTGCGAGAGAGGCCCTTCCAGATCCTTTCCTTTCAATCAAAAATTTGTCCCCTGCACCTGTCAATTATACCTCTGTCATCCTCTTTATCTTCTTGGTGGCATTTGGTGGAAAGATGATCTCATTTGTTTGCTCATTCTCTTATTTTCTATTTGTCTCCCCAGCTAGAATGAAAGTACTATGGGGTGGAGCACTTGTCTGCTTTACTCACTGGGGAAGCCTTATCTCTCCTAGACAGTGCTAGGCACTGAGTCAGCACCTAGTAGTAGGCACACTGTAAATGTTTGCTGAATGACAGGGGAATGCCTTTTTATTGAATAAAAGAATGCTTGGGGAAGGCAAAAGGTTGTAAATAGGATGTGTCAATCAGTACATAATATTTTTGTCCTGTATGCAATAGCCCAGTGCCTCTCAAAAACAGTCACATCACCTAGCATACGGTCACATCACTTGGAGATCTTGTCACAAAAACAGATTCCAGGGTGGGACCTGAGCTTCAGAATTTCTCTCCAGTGCCCATGTGGTGTGGAGGCTGCAGCAGCCAGACACATAGATATGATGGCTCTCCACCTTGAAGAAAAGAAGTCCTCTGCTGGGAATAATTAACCTGGCAGGGGCACCATGGTAAAATAATCTGTTTTCTTTGTGTGTAATGTGATGACACCTATTTTCACAGTCCCTACCATGATTTTTGGAGATGGTAATGCAGATGCCCTTGGGGGAGCCTCTCCATGGGATAAAAGGCTGCTTTGGAAGGGAGAATACGGCTTAGGGTTTCCTGGAGCTTTGATCTGGCCCCATATTGGTCTTGCCCCAACTTCTATGGCATCATTAGCTGAGGACCTGGAGCAGCATGACCTTTCCTGTCCTACTTTAGTGTCAGCAATTGCTCAAGGTTGAGGGGGGCTGCTGGAACGGGCGACAGAGCAGGGAGGAAACGGAGTTGAGACAGAGCCCCTCCGGTCCTGATTGCCACATTAGCAGAGATATGGCTGCAGATAATGAAATGCCACATTTGGACTTGAGAGTAACTGTTCTGAAATCCCAGCAAACCCTGCTTCTAGTTCTTTCTTAAAGTCTCTTCTTAAGCTCTTTCTTGCTGAAGACTGTGAGCAAGGTGATTGCATTTGTGCCCCTGAGCACTGAGAGAAATGATTTTGGTCTGTTGGTTTGGTGTAGAGTTGAGGAAGCCCTGAGGCATTATGTAAATGAAAGAAATGAGTCTATTTACTGTTAGGAAAAGTCAAGCTTCACCAACCTCATTGCATCTAATTGAAATTAGGTGCAGTTGAATGATTATTTTGTGGATGATATCTGACTTTGAAAATGTACAATTGTGCAGAAGTTTAAATTGGAGTGAGAAGAAGCCAAATAAAGAAGTTGGATATTTGATATCTGAAACTGGTGAAGAACCCACCTCCCGCCAAGAAAAACCCACCAAAAAAAAGGGGAGGGGTACTAAATTGCATGTTTTAAGGGTTTCACCAAAAAAGAGATACATAGGCAATTAGTTATATATTAACATTTTGACTTAGGACAATTATGGCCTGGCAAAGACCATCATCATGTAAGACGTCATGTATCATAAAACTTACCAACTATATGAAAGGTTGACAGGTTACCTGTGTGACTTTGGCGGAGGTAACCATCCTCCCTGAGCTTCAGTTTTCTCATCAATAAAATGGAATTAAAGACCCTATCTTATAGGTTTGGCATTACAATTAAAATGGGCAGGGGCATGTAGAGACCCTTAGTTATCTGCATAAGCTCAGTAAATAATTAGTTCTTCCCAATGTGATTAATTCTTTAGCCTATTCCAAATAGCACTTGTGAAGATATTTTTTTTTCTTACTTTCATAATGGATGAGTTCCTCTTGCTAGATTCAGAAAATAGAGTTAAAAGTTCTCTTATTTTTAAAAGGGAATGTGCATGAGCCAGTGTCAGAGGTCATCTTAGCTCAGAATCCAGTTTCACAGATATGTGATCTAGAATGTGCTTATGGGATTACGAGGAACTCACTGTGGGGTTCACAGGAACTCACCATGGCCTGGAAGGAGTCAGGAATCAGGAAAAGGATGGAGCTCCCTGGAGGAAAAAGGAGCTTAGCCTGCAGACTGCCTTTGCACTGGAAACGGCAGTAGCCCTTTCCTAGGTCCTCAGCCTGCTGTCCTTCCCTGCAAATGTTGGACTTGCCAATCCCTATAATTGCATGAGTCAATGCCTTAAAAATTAATTTCTTTCTCTCTGTATATACACACACCCTATTGGTTCTATTTTTCTGAAGAACTCTGATGAATACAAATTTTGGCTGGATCAAGGCCCCCCAGTCAGGCAAGCTGGGCAATGTGATACCTGCCAGATGTGCCAGGCAAGTGTAGGTCTGGAGAAAACTTGTCAGTAGGTGTGAACCCCCAGGAGAACATCTCTGAGCATTGTCCTCTAAGCAGGAAGACCTTGAAGGCAAACTTTTTTTCTGGTTTAGGCTCCAGCCAAGGGATTTTGAGAAAAAGGCTTTCACACCTGCACCGCTGAGAGCCACAGTGACCCTTCACCTTGACCAGTTCTATACCTGTCAGCAGGGCTTTGGGGAAGCAAGCCACTCAGGTTTGGGCAAGTCTGGGATGCTTCAGGGTTTAGACTTTCTTTGAGAATTGTTAATGACCTGTACAGCATTAAAAATGCAGAAAAATAACTTTGCATCAGAAGGATAGGGATTGTTTTTTAAATGTCCAGTTTCCATTTGTGAGAGACCTTGTGGTATTGAGATGCCCTTTTAGGTAGCATAATATCCAGAAAGTGAAACCACAGAGTTTTGAAGCCCCAAATTAAGTTCATTTTCAGCTTTAGCATTGCTTTTTTAAAAAAATAGCTTTATTGAGATATACTTTATATATTATAAAATTTACCCATTCATTGTAAGTGATTCAGTGTTTTTTTTTAGTAAATTTATATAGCTGTGCAATTATCTACATAAAAAGTTTTAGAACATTGCCATCCTCCAAAAAGTTTCCTTATGCCTGTTTGCAGCCAATCCCCATTCTGACCCCTAGCCCCAGGCAATTACTGATCTGCTTTTTGTCTCTGCCATTTGCCTTTTCTAGAAATTTGATATAAATGGAAACATATGTATGTAGTCTTTGTATCTGGCATCTTTCACTTAGCATGGTTTTGATGTTCATCTGTGTTGTTTCATGTATCAGAAGTTTATTCCTTTTTTATTGCTGAGTAATATTCCATTGGATGGACATACCACATTTTGTTTACCTGCTCACCATTTTATGGACATTTGTATTATTTCTAGTTTTTTGCTGTTTTGAGTAATGCTGCTATCAACCTTTGCATACAAGTCTTTTGTAGACCTATATTTATACTTCTCTTGCATAAATATCGAGGACTAAAATTGCTGGGTAATAAGGTATATATATATGTATTTAACTATTTAAGAAACGTCCAAACTATTTTCCAAAGTAGCTGTCTATTTTATATTCATACCACCTACATACAAGAATTCTAATTTCTCTATGTCATTTACCAATACTTGGCTATTGTCAGTCTTTTTGATTACTGTGCAGCCATTGTAATTAGTGTATTGTGGTATCTAATTCTGATTCTGATTTGCATTTCCCTAATGACTAATGATGTTGAACACCTTTTCAGGTGCTTATTAGCTAGTCATATATCTTTGGTAAAATGTCTATTTAAATCTCTCGACCATTTTTAAATTGGGTTGCTTTAAGCATTATCGAGTTGTAAGCATTGGTTTTGTGATTTGTTGTGTTGTTATGTTAGGGGTAGAGATTTTTGGTTTTGAAATCTTTTCCTTTATTTTTGAGTTTGGAATTAGATACAGTTGAAATAATTCCCCAAGCCAAATGGAATTAGCTTTGCCAGATACTCACTGAAGTGGTGCATTATTTAAAAGAGCGAGACGACCATGTGAGCGGATGCCCCTGACCGGGTTCCAGTGTGGCCCAGGGCCTGACGATGTGCTGCTGAGCGTTCTCTGAGGGACACTTCCAGCTTGAAGATGATCAGAGATGCTCCAGGACCTTGTAGCCCCATATTTGGCACAGTGTCTGAAGAGTGTTTCTCTTTTTTTAAAAATTTGTTTTTATTTAATAAGCACCTTTGAATGCTTGTAGCACAATATTAACTGTGGTGGGAAATACCCCAGATAGTAAGATAGGATCTTTGTCTTTGAGAAAAGATAAGCATTCACAAACACAACAATGCAGTGAAATATATGATTACAGAATGAATCATTATATTGCAGTGCCAGGAAGTGTTTGCTTAAGACAGTTGAGTAACCCAAAAATATCAGTATTGAATTAAGGGTCAACCGCCTGAGTAACCGGTTGCCCAGGGCCAGTCTGCAAAGGGCACTAAAACAAACGGAAAAAAACAGAGCAACTGTTTGAACAAAACGCCCCTCATACGAGTGCTGTTTGTGTGCATGGGGGCCTTGCAGCAGAGTGCTGAGACCTGAAGGGCTTCCTTACTCATGGTGAATGCTTGCTAAGTTGTCTTCCAGAAGGGCTGCATCTAGTTCACTGCTGAGCTTTTGTTTTGCCGAGCGGTGTCAGCCTAACTTGAGTGTGAGGTTAGAGATAACGTGTGTAGGGCCTGTGAGGAAAGGCCACACTGGTCCCCAGTGCCCTCAGCGAGGGTCCCTGCGGAGGTGGCCTTGCAGAGAATGGATGCTACCTGATACCTGAGGACAGAGGAATTCCTGAGAGCTGGAATGGCCCAGGAAGACATTTTGGGGGAGGTTGGGCTAAAACTGGATGCAGAGGGGGTAGGATTTCATACCTGAGAAACAGGATGTGGAAGGCTCTGTGATGAAAAATCCTCTCTAAGGAACCATCTGGTTCTGTAGCAACACTGAAGAAAATTGTTTCCTATGGTCGGTCACCTAGGACAAAGTTAGAGTGGCTTAAGAATGTCCAAAATGATGAATAATTTTTCTTATGAAAATTTAAAAAATTCTTTCCTCAGCAATCCCCTCCCCACTTCCTCCATCAGCCATAGTTCCACTTGCATCTTTCTCCCCCTTAGGTCCCCATGGTGACTGGTACAGAGGGCACAGCTCTGGGGCAGGCAAAGCAAACAGCTTGCAGGGTTGTTGGAAAGAACCCCATTGAGGGGACCCACAAAGCAGTCTTAAGGTGTGAAAAGAGCTTCAAAAATCGAGTCAGCTTCCTTTGGGATGGAGGCAGGGGCAGGCTCTGGTGGAGAGCGGGGTCAGCCGAGGAGAGGGTGAGCTGGCCTTGCTCAGTTCCTGGTTTTGTGTTCCTGCCGGATGGTGGTGGAAACTCCTGTCCCTTTGTTATATGGGCGAGTCCCTAATGGTCCAAAGGTCAATGTTGGATGAAAGGATCTTCTTGGACAAGGACACTCAGGGCATCACATGTGGACATGCTTGTCAACATTAGGAGGTGACAGCTCATGGAGACTGGGAGGCTGCTGCCCAGTCCTCTGCCGTCCTGGAGGGGGTTTCAGGGGACGGCCAGAGCGGTGGAATGAATAGTTAGTTCTTGACTTGGGATCCAGTGGTCAGTGAACACAGCCTTGATAGGTCAGTGAGTACAGTGGCCAGGCTTCTAAGAGCTCCCCAACATGACACACTAGTATCTTTATTGCTCTATTTCAAATGGAAAATTTCCTTGTTGAATTTGGTGTCACCCTGCAGAAAATAAAGTGAGGCACTTTTTTCATCAATGGCGAAGTTGACTAGCCGTAAGTCCTGCCTCATCGCACTGCCGGGGTTGCGTTGTGCCTTTGCCGCATTCTATGTAGCTGGGGGTTCTCTACATGACTCTTCAGAGCCTCGGTTTCTTCATCTCAAAACAGAGATCATAAAAGTACTTAGCTCAGAAGGTTGTTGAATTAAACAGAGATTTGTTTAAAGTGAGGGTTCAATAAACATGAGGGTCCTGTTTAACCAGGACTTAGTAATGGTGAGCAGCCACCATCCATCCCTTCCTCCCCTGAGCAAATATTTACTGGCACCAGCTGTGCATGTATCAGGTGCTCGCTGGATCTGTGCTTTACTATACAGTAGCCCTTAGCCCTATGTGCCTCTTTAGATTTACATAAATTAAAACTAAAAAAAAAAAGAATGCCAGTTCTCAGTCGCTTTAGCCATATTTCAAGTGGTCCAAGGCCACATGTGGCCGGCTGGTGGCTGCATCTCAGAGCAGCACAGAACATTTCCACCGTCGTGGAAAGTCCTGTCACTCAGCACTGACCGTGAGGCTGGGGATTCAACAGTGAACACAGCGGTTATTTATGCTTAACCTAAATGCAGGTTTTTGAGAATTTAGAACTTCTGAGTGGGTTTTGTTTTCTTCCAGGTATAGGATGATAGAGCATCTACACAGTGTTTGCTGGTGTGTGAGAAGTAATGGGGAGACGTTTAATGAGGTACGGTCATGACTATTTATTATTATTAGGAAGGAGATGTGCTGTGGAAAGTTTCCTAAAATCCCCATTAGATGTTGAAAGAACAAGAGATAAATGACACCCCTGCCCACCTGGGGGTCATCATAGGTACTTTCGGTAGCAGAAGGCACTGATGAGGGATGAGGCCGAGCGACGCCAGGGCAGGAATGCAGCCTTGCTCTAGGAACCCGTTCCTCTGCCCTCTCAGCAAAGCGGTGAGGCTTTCCTTCCGTGGCCTAAAGCACAGAGAAGCAAAGAAGAGCAGTGGTGGGAAGAGGCTAGATGCAGGCTTCTGAGTCCCTTGTGAAGCCGAGGGAACACTCGCCAGCCAGTTCCCGAGGGAAGACTGACTTCCCAGGAAGGTCCCTTTCTACCCCATTTCCACACACGTGTGACTCAGGGAACGGAGGTTTCTGACTGAATCCCTCCTCCACTCCTCCCCACCCCTTCATCCGAGGGGAAAGGCTCGACAAATAGGTAATTGCTACGTTCTTAATTACTATTGCTTTTTTCCCCCTTGAAGTCTCATTCACTTCGCAAAAGCAATATCCATTTGTATGAGCATTCCTTAGGGAACCGGGAATGTGAAATTCCAGCCAGTGGGAGCTTAGACGGAGAGGTGAGTGTACATTTGTGAGGATGCGACACACAGCCTAAGTGTGTCTTGGGGAAGATGTCTCTTGACTGAAGTCAAGGCAAACTAAGGATCTTAGATTACTTGTTATTTAAATTTGTTATTGGCTTCTCCTCTCATCTCTTCCATGAACATGGATAGTCAAAAGTGGGTTGTGGAAAATGAGATTCTTTCCCTGCTTTGTCTCTTCCCCTTTTCCAGTAGATCAGGGGCACCACAGGGGAGCACAGCAGCAGGTATAAACACTGACCGGGGAAAACGCCTCATGGTTCTGTTTGTCTGAACTTCTGTTCCTTCCAGCACCACCCATGCGGGGCATTTGTTTAGGCCACACAATAACACTCTCAGAGAGTCCTGGGGGACAGGTTTAGAGCCCATGGGGATGTAGCTGGCCTGACTTGATATGCACAGCCTTTCATATCTAGGGCACAGAGGCAGCCTGGCTTTCCCCAGGAGGCCCAGGTATACCACAATGCTGCATTTGTCTGTGGAGCTGAGACAGAGATGCAGCTACTTGTGTTTACTCAAGTGCAGTGGGCCGCCATCCACAGCCTGCGTGCATCGGGGATTCCACGGGAGATGTGCCCTGAGCAGCTGACACTTGCTTTTCTTCTTTGCAGCCCCGATGACCTAGGATGGCAGTGATAGCTGTGCTCATCTCCTCCAGGGCTGGGGAAGCCAGTGGAATATCACGGGCCACATCCTTCAATAAGGGGTCCCTGCTTGGGTATTTGTCAGTTTTCAACTCGTTTATTTATATTCATCATCCACTTATTGAGTGCCTACAATGCGTGTGGCAATATTCTAGGTCATGGGAGGTGAGAGGAGGTCAAAGGTGTATAAAATCTGGTATCTACTCTGAAAGGCCTTATAATCTATCCAGAACCTACCCCCATCACTTTGGAAATAAGAAGAACTAATATTTAGGAGCAATTTACTGCGGGCCCGGCCCAGAGCCAGGTGTGGTTCCATGTCACTGACTCCCACCTCGCAGCCTCCCTTTAAAGTGGGCTTGTAGCATCTCTGTCTTCCCACTGAGAAATTTAACTGTAGAGAGGTTGAATGTCCCATATCATTCTAAGACTTTTTCTCATATACTTTATAATCTAAAATAGGGCTGTGTCTTATAGGTAATGTCATTTCATTGTTTAATTGGGAGAGACTTTTCTTTCTTGTTAGTAAGTAAAATAATCATAGCTCTTTACAGTGGTGTCTTAGATTCTGCAAAATTGGGTATTTTGTCAGGTTCACCCAGCTGAAAAGAAGTGCAGTCAAATTTGACCTGGGTGTGCCTGATGGTAAAGTTTGCGTGTTTGCCCTCACAACGTGCTGCCAATCTGTGGTGCGGTTTTGCTCTCCTTTGTGACTGTGCAAAGGCCGCAGGATGGTCGCAGACGACGTCTGAAAAGGGGGAAATGACTGAACTGGCGCTCTCATCACCTAATTCCTTAACTGAGGAGGCAGCAGCACAGGGAACTGCACTCTTCAAACAGGATGTTGAAAGACTGAGAAAATATCATTTAATTACCTTCCCTTCTTTGCTGATTGTAACTCATTTTTTAAAGGCCAACAATAAATGTCAAACTCTGGTATGTTTCAGGTAAAGACAGCAGTAATGCTGCCTCGCTTCCTTTGTTCTGGTGTGCTCTGGGCTGAGTGCAGTGTTCTTACCTGCAGGGACTATTAGGGATGTGACAGGGTCCTCTCTACTCTCCCGGAGAACTATGACACGAGCCAGAGGCCAGCTCCCTCCCCCGAATGACTGAATTCCCGGAAGTCCCCAGTTGCAGGCCTGTGTGAGTTTATCATCGTCACTGTGTGCTGTGGTCAACACTCCCAGGTATGAGGCAAGGTCTGTTGAATGCCACGGCTGACCTGGATTCCGAAAGCAGTGCCCGGGACTAGAAACCGATGCCGTGGTTTGCATGCCCTGGACCTGATCCACACAGCCCCCACACACTTAAACAAATCTGGCCCCACGGCAAGCTTTGACTAAGTTATTTTCCTGAGCTGGAGAGCAGCTGATGTGAAAAACAGAAGTAGAAGGTTGAATGATTTGGCATCTCGTGGAGGAGTGTGTGAGTAGTGAAAAGAATACTCCTGGCGTTCAGAATGTCGTGATAGGCCTTGGAGGGACCTGTCCCCCAATGCCTGAGGGAAACTGAGTCTCAGAGGAGTTGAGTGGCCTGTCGGTGTTCACACAGCTGACCCTTGAGGACCAAACCCAGGACTCTAGAGAGGGCACCTTTTTCCCTTTTCAGATATTTAATCATTTAGGGCTTGTGTTTCTCTAATGATGAGGAAAATGGAGAGGTTGGCTTCTGGGAAGCTCTCCTATGGGAATAACCTGAAATAATAATTGTGGAAATACACAACAGTGTCCAGTGAAACCTTATTTATATTTCTGAAGCACTGGAAATAAGCACAAATGGTCCATGGTAGGGAAATGGTTAGGTGAATATAGTAAATACTGTTGCTTAATATAGTAATTAATCAATAATTTAGTAATCAATAGCCATTGAAATTGAGTGTAGGAAGACTTCAGCAATATAGGGATTTTTAATATAATTTTAGGTAAGGATTCAGAAGTATTTGTATATTATGATATCCTTGTTTAAAGCAAGCACACAAGCCTAGAATATTAAAATCTGATGGGTAATAAGCCCAGATACTACTGATGGCTAGTATGGGGTTGTAGGATTTGGGTTTTTGTCATCTCTAAATTTTCAAAGTTTAAAAATATGATCATAATGAAAATAAATTTATTTTTCAAAAGAAAGAGACAGTAACATGGGAAAAATTGTTTGGTTGGGGCGATTCTCCAGTTCTTACATTCTGTGATGCTTTGAACCTGGGAAAACTGTCCCCAGGCACCTATAGACATTTATGATGAAACAAAAGTTGGTCTGGCATTGGCTGAAGGGAAAAGGTGTTCTTCCAGGAAGTGGAAGTGGGTGTAAGAAGACCAAACAGAAGATCCAAAATCTCTACTGTTGTTCAGGAGGGTACTTAGACGTGTCTCTGAGTTTGGGGACAAGCTCTACGTTTTTGGTCATAGGGTAATTTCTCTGTAATTCTAACCTTGTATGGCCAGAACCCAGATGCCGCTAAGTAGGGCTGGTGAGGTCCCATCTTTCCCCTGCTGCCCGAACGTGCTCCATGGTAGGGAGAGACATTCTTGTTGGCTTCAGCCTTCCAAAGAGATGGTGGTGCATCTGTAAAACTTCCAGCTTTCATTTCTGTTTTTCTTTGCAAGGAGTTTTCTTTTCAGCCAAACCTGTGCTGGTGTAGGTGGTAAGCAGCTTCAGAACCCTCATTCTCAGAAAAGTCATCACCCTCTGCTGGAGTTTTCTGACTGTGGGGATGGTGACGTGGGGCTGCCACAGGGTGTTAGCCTGGGAGCCTGGACAGGCGGTTCTTGTCCCAACACGACAAGTAATTAGCTGTGTGGCCTTGGGCAAGTGACCTCACCTCTCTAGACTTTCATTTCCTTACCCATAAAATGTAGGCACCGGAGTGGGTTTATGAGTCCCTGCCAGTTCCCACTTTGTATGGCTACTCCAGTAACTCACTTTAAAAGCTTCACTTGGACGAGGCAAAATTATTTGGTTTGGTAAATAGTTTTAAGTGCTGTTTTATTACCATTCCTTGCTATCAACTGGTTGATCAGCTTGGTCTTGTTTTGTTTTTTTCTTTTATTGATTCCAAAGGGAGGGGAAGGAAGGGACTTAGAGAGGGAGAGAAATACCGATGTGAGAGAGAAACATCGATCTGTTGCCTCTCATATATGCCCCGACTGGGCACAGAACCTGCAACCCAGGAACATGCCCTGACCAAGAATTGAACCCGTGAACTTTTAGTGGTCTATAGATGATGCCCAGCCAACTGAGCCACACTGGCCAGGGCTGATCACCTTTTTTTTGGTTTGTTTGTTTGTTTGTTTATTCGTTTGTTTTTTTAATCCTCACCTGAGGATATGTTTTCATTGGTTTTAGAGAGAGTAAAAGAGAGAGAGAGAGAAACATTGACGAGAGAGAGAAACTTTGATCAGTTTTCTCCGGTGTCTGCCTTGACTGGAGATCAAACCCACAGCATTGGTATGTGTCCTGACTGGGAATTGAACATGCAACTTTTTGGTACACAGGATAGTGCTCCAACCAGCTGAGCCACCCAGCCAGGGTATATTTTTTAAAATCTGTTGCACAACACACACAGCTCTCCTTTATAATGGGGGACAGCCTTCCCTTTATTTTCAAGGGATACAACACATGCATTCTGGGAACAAAGTGGTGTAGGTCATGTGACAAAGGGGGAAGGAAAGCTGCTTGCCAACAGAGTTTGTGTGAGTGTGTGCACCTGTGTGTGTAAACATGTGTATATACGTGTGTATGGGTGTGTGTGCCTGCTTACATGCATTGTGCCCTTGGTGGTGTGCATTTTCTCCCCTTTACTGTCACTACTGAGAACACACCTATATGGGTAGCTACTACTACCAGCTGTCGAGTAGGAATTCAGTGGTGTTTGGTATAATTTCTGGGCACAAACTTATCATGACAGTGGGTGTTTGGGGTTAGCTTTTTCTGCAGGTGCCCCATTAAGCAGATGGTTCTCCATTACCCTAAGGAAAGATTTAGTTTTGCCCAAGAAGATACTGTACTGTCAGCAGCAGATTAAAGGGACAATCATTCCAAGCAACTCCAGGCCAGAATTGTAGTGGTGGGCGGGGGGGGGGGCGGGGGGCAGGCAAGGGGGACAGTTGATAGGAGGCCAAAAAGAAGGAGACAATAGAGAACATTGTGCCCTGTCACACTTGAGTAATTGGCTGGGTGCAGCCACTCTTCATGCCGGTGTCCGCCCAAGACGGGCCCCCTCTGCACGTGGTCACCCATCCTAAAAGGAAGAGCACATGACGTGAATAAACTGTGGGTGGGAAGCTCATAGTTACTGATCACCACCCAGCAGCGGAGAGGACTTCACAGGCTGGCATAAAGACAAAACCCAGAGAGGGTCTTGAAAGGAAAGTAACTATTTACTTCGCCCATCATTTTTCCCTGTCTTCCAACTCAAATAGACAAGCCACAGCACCTGGCAACACTAAGAAGGCCCAATAATGTCACCTGGTACCTTCCACAAAGTTGCACAAGCACAGACTTGAGGATCAGCTGAGAACGAAGAAGCTGATTGAGGCAGTGCCTGTGTCTGAGGGATGTTTTGGGTCACCCTAGACTGGGGGTGGCTCCTGTCATTCCCAGCCCTAGTTTACACTTGGTTTCGGTGTTTCACAGTCACTGTAAATGGGATGGGTTCCTGAGACCCTGTCTAAATTCAGCAGTTCTCTGTGTTCATAGAGAATCCCATGGGCTCTTTACAGAGGATGCACTTGGTGTGGGGAAGTGTCCTGCGTCAGATGGGTGTTGGATGACCCAGGTTTTGTTTTACATCTGCTGACAGTGCATACGGATCTTTTTCTCTCACCCTAACATTTTTAGGGAGACAAGAAGGCTTTGTGGGGTCCTGTTCTTGATACTTACTCACTCTGTGGCCTAACACAGCCTCTTAACATCACTGGCCTCAATTCCTCTTTAAAAATGAGGGGTTCATTTACAGTGGTCCTCAAGCTTGGCTGCGCATTAGGAGCTGCTGGGAAGGATCTAAACGCCCTGATATCCGGGCTGCACCACAGAGCAGTATTGTAAGACTGTCTAAGGATAGGAATTAGGCATTGGTATTTTTAAAAGCCCCTCAAAGTCAAGAAGCTTTGTTTAAAAGAGTGCTTCTCAAACTTTAATGTGATCTGAATCACCTGAACATCTTGTTAAAAAGGAAATTTGGAGTCCACAGGTCTGGGTGGAGCTTGACATTCTACATTTCTAACAAGTTTCCAGGGGTGCTGATGCTGCTGGTTCAGAGATCAAGCTTTGAGTAACAATGTTTAACATCAAAATATGAGCCATGGTATAAGGCACAATAATTCTGTTTGCAAAAATGTGGCATAAGCACTGTAGTGCAGAAACGAACATAGAAGGAGCAGTTATGCTGGGAAAGGAAATCAGGGCTTGCTGCACAGAGGAGGTGCACTGGAGAGACTCTTGAACAACGAGAAAGCCTTCTTTGGGTAGAATCTGATTGTGTATTAGTCGGGGAAACTTCTGGTTCTCCAGAGAAACACAACCAATAGGATGTGTGTGTGTGTGGGGGGGGGGGGCTGTGGGTAGACAGATATTAACGTTAAGAAACTGGTTTATGCAGTTGTGGACACTGGCACGTCTGAGATCGGCAGGGCAGGACAGCAGGCTGGAGACCCAGGGAAGCGTCGGTGTTGCAGTTCAAGTGTGAGGGCCGTCTGCTGGCAGAATCCCCTCTTCTTTGGGGTAGAGCACTCTTTTTCTATTCAGATCTTCAACTCAGGAGATGAAGCCCATCCCCCATTATAGAGAATAATCTGCTTTACTGAAAAAATGCTTTCACAGTAACATCTAGAATATCGTTTGACCAAATACCTGGGTGACGTTGACACAGAAATGAACCGTCACAATGAGGGAGATGGTTTTCCAGTTCCTTTCTGAACAGTTTCTTTCTGAACTGGCCTTTGTGAACTGTAGGACTGTAGCTGGAATGGAAGGAGCTATGATCCCAGGGAGCAAGTATGACTTCTGGGCGCTTCTCATTCTTCCCTGGTGATGTTCCGACAAGTTTTGTTCTGCTGTAAATGTAGAGGGGCCGGACTTCGAAAGCCACAGTATGGGCATGGGCTCAGCCGTGGGGCTGTCTGCCCACCTCTCTCTGGCCCTTGCCCGTGCGGGTGCTGGAGCCCAGGCAAGTGTGCGGACCCTCCCGGTGGCCTGGCTCTGTGCCCAGGGAAGAGCACACAGGCAGAATCAGAGCTGGAGGGAAACCCGTGTGTGGTGCTGTGCAGCAGACGCTCTGTCTCACGCTCTCGTGATTTGAGTCATCCCGAAAAGGAGAAGATGAGTGGGGGCAGGAGCGCCCCAATATCTGTAGACAAGGACCTGCTGTAGTGCAGGGGATCTAACTTCTTCTCCCCCTAAGCCACAGGAAGAAATACATTGTTGTGGCCCAGTAGATATATAACTATAAATGTACAGCTGTGTGTGTGTATACATAAAACTGCATAACATTGAAAATGTTTTATGACCTGAAATTTTTATTGCATTGGCACATGATATTTCCTCCTGTTTCATCAAGAAGAAGAAAAGCTGGTCCTGTCCCACTGAACTGATTTCACAATGCTTGGCAGTCAGATATGTGCCGTAAAAATGAAACCCAAATCCTGCTAGCAAGGAAAGAACTTGGAGAGTCTTGTAGCCTGAAGCAGTGTGTCCAGCAGGACTTCCTGTGGTGATGGAAACGGCCTGTTCTGCGCTGTCCAGTGTGGGAACTGCAGGCCCCATGTATCTGTGAGATGTGGCCAGTGCAAATGAACTGAATTTTAAGTTTTATTCCATTTTAATTAATTTAAATTTAAGTAGCCACATGTGGCTAATGAGGAACTGAATGTTCTGTTCTGTTTTAATTAATAAAAATAAGCAGCTGCAGGTAGCCAGTGGCCCGTGTGGTGGAAGCACAGGTCTAGGGCGCTGCCCTTCTCCTGCTGCTAATTACCTGTCTGGAAGAGAGCCCCCACCCCCCCACATCCTGAGCCACGCCCCAGGCCTCCTGTATAGTGGTACAGCGTCTATTGACTGGGAAGCTGGACTCAGTTTCACCTTTCTGGGTTCTGGAGGTTAGGAGACCAGGCTTAATGCCTACCTGGGGCATATGGTTAATTAAGTGCCCTGGGCGGTTTTACAGATAACAGTGCTTTGCATTTTTAAATTACCCTTAGGAAACCTTTCCCTTTTTCCCTTTCAGTGGCTTAATTGCTCACCTGTATGACTTCACATTTTGAAAAGAGAGCTGCTTTCTGCTTAATGAAATCTTAGTAGCCCTTCCTCACGGACTTGCTGCACTCCTTGGGTGGCATTTGCAACCTGAACGTGAGGTGCTTTGCTTCCCTCAGACCTGAGTAGAGGAGGCCTCTGTCTAGGCAGGTGTAACTGCGGAACCGAAGATGGCGGTGCAGATTTGGGTGCACAGGTTGCCCTCAGGGTGGGTTTGGTTTGTTTCTGTTGTTGATGGTGTGCAAAGCTCGTGAGTACGGTTGAGGTTTGGAGGACAGACTTTGTTTAAATTTTAGGAGTTGGAACTGGAAAAAGCCCATTATTTAACAGACCTCAAGGCCCTGCTGGAAAAATTAAGGGACCCAGGAAAGAATGGGGTGGGGGAGGTGATGTCTTTCTCACTTTCCAGAAAGTTCTGGTCAACCTTGATGAGGTGGGCTTTGGCAGAGCACACACCTCAGCTTATTTTAGTTTCAGAAAATGATTTCTTCTCCCAGGCCCTCACAGTTTCGAGGACTGAAGGTGAGATGCATGGGAAGCTCCCAGCCCGCTGATTTGTGCTGAGCCTGGAAGTGATCTGAGGTGTTCTGCCCATTTATTTTGGCTCAGATGGGAGGGGTAAAAAGAGGGACAGAAATCCCAGAGAGAGCCCTAAGTCATGACATACAGAAATTGGGAACAATATCACCAGTTCAAATTGGGAACAATATCACCAGTTCCCATTGGAATTAAATGGCTCCAGGCTGCTGGGAGCATTTATCTGGTTTACTTCTGGTTTTCTCTGTGACTAGGTAATGAGAGTTTTAAAGCCAGTGCAATGATAGCATTCAAGATGAGCCATGTCAGCTCCCCCTACACATAAAAGCAGCCCCTTTTATTGAAAGTGCAGTATGTGTCATGCACCAGGAATTTCACTTAATTCTTACCACTACACTCTGAGGAAGTAATAAGCTTCATTTACACATGGAGAAACAGAGAGGTGAAGTAACTCTCCCAGTGTTACACAGCATCAGAACCTGAACCTGCCATCAGGCTGTTAAGCTGCTGTACTTCCTCTCAGCTTCAGGCCCGACAAGCGGAAGGTGGCCTGCGATGCCCAGGGTATTGATGACCCATCCTTGGTACTTGCAGGTGGTTCATGAGGCACGTGTTGACATCCTCAGGGCCCATAACTCCAAGAGGTGGGAGGCAGGTCCTCCACTTGCTGGCTTTCTTGGTGGAAGCTGTGTGTTTTCTGGGAAGAGCTGAGGTAAGGTGAGGTGGAATAATGGAGAAGGAGTCTACTCTCTGAAGCCAGAGGAGGAATTCATGATGAGGGAGAGGGTGTACCCCATACAGACCTGATAAAGGGAAAAAAAAACAACAGCGCACCATTCGCAGATTCAGCTGACAGGAAACAGCTGCCAAAGGAGGAATGGGCAGTGTGAGGGCAGAGTGGTACCGCCCTGCCCTGGCAGGCGTGAGCTGACCGTGGATGGAAAAACAAGGGAAAGCTGCTGTGGCTCATTAGCCACCCAAGGCTGTGCTGGAGCAATCACAGCTGTGGCAGCTGACTCGGGAGACCCAGGGTGTTCCTGATGGCAGCATGGCAAGGGTCTGCACAGGGCCAGGCCAGGGAAGGCAGAGGCCCTCGGTAAGGCTCCGCTCAGTGACACCAGGAAGAGCAAGCCTGAGGGGCTGAGGGCTGCCCGTGGTCATCACCAGAGCAGCAGTGATGGAGAGCCCACCTTGGACAAGACACTTGGCCTGAGGCTGTAAAGGGGATTCAAAGCATGATGAGATGGGCTTCCTGCTTCCAAAGGGTCGAGTTAGGAGATCAGAAATAGACGTTATACAAAAACACAACAAAACAAAGACTGTTGGAGACAACTGTGAACATGCCATTGGCCTCTTGCACTGCTCTGCTGAGCTGCCTCCCGACTTCCACTTCAGGCACAAGCAGCTCAAGGTGACCCTGTGCCCCAGGGTGTGTGCGACTCCTGTGTGCCATTGACATCTCAGTGCCCATAGACATGGGGGTCATTGGTGCCCATCACCATGAGATGAGGGAAATGAAAACCAAGCAGATTCTGGTGCCAGCCTTAGGATTGATCCAATTGCCCTTTTTTCTTCTTTGAATACTCTCCATCAATGTGACTCATTGGCCTCTGGGAGGCCCACTGGGACAACTGAGGTTGGGCTCAGCAGGAATCAGCAGGTCCTTTATTTTGAGTCTATTAGAAGCACAGTAACTTGGGCTCACTGCCCTCAAGGAGTTTACGTCCCTTGGGGAGATGCTGTGATAGAGAGTACCAGGCTGTGCGAGCCCAGAATAGCTGCTATGGGGCCTTAGAGGAGGGGACAGGAGAAGTCTGAGGAGGAGATGTTAGCAGGGAGGGCTTTGCTGGCAAGAAGGCAGTGTAAGCTGATGGGCAGCAGCAGGGTGGGGTGGGGTGTGTCCAGGGAAGGGCCCTGCGTACCCTGAGCTCAGGCTCAGGTCCTGAACTCAGCAGGAGAAACAGAACAGCAAAGGGCCTTGACACCAACACGAGGAGCAGAATGTTCTCCTCCGGGCGGGCAGTGAGGACTGACCCGGGCAGCCCTGTGTTTGGAAGGCCCTTGGGGGGCAGTGCACTGGAGCCTGGAGGTGTCGGATATGGTGGGACTCACTGTGGCGCCTGCAAGAGTGGGATGTGGTAAACACGGGCACTGGAAAAGTGGTCACATGGATGGCAGTGTTAGGGAGGTGCAGGAGAGCCGAGAGCTGAGGGAGGAATGAGCTTCCTTCCTGTGGGGACTACTGTGCGTGTCGCCGATGGACGAGAAGTGAGCATACCAGTGGTTCTGATGATCTAGGGCTGGGACACACCTCTCTGAAACTGTGGCTTTAAGACAATACCAATCATTTGTTTTGCTCACCAACCTGGAGGTTGAATAGACTCAGCTATTGCAGACAGATGGTGGCTGGGCCTGGCATCTTCTTGAAGGTTCTGTACACATCTGTCTGGTACCTGAGCCAGGAAGGCGAGATCCACTGGGTGCAGGGACAGCTGGGGCTCCTTGGCTCCCCACCACTTTCTCTCTCATCAAAACAAGGGATTTTAGGGGAAGCTGGACTTTACATAGTAGCCAGAGGCTCCCAGAGTGAGCATCCCCAAAGTAGATGCTTCTTTGTGGCTTTTTCTAACTACGGATCTGAGGTGGTGCAGTCACTCCTGCCTGGGTTTATGCATTGATGTGATATAAAGGACCTCAGGCTCAGGGAAGGGGGAATGTATTGTCCCTCTAGATGAGAGCATCAAGGAATTCGTGGGTGTGTTTTCAAACTTCCCTCACAAGTATATAATTAAACTTTTTGAGGCATTTTTTAGAGGGGATAAAATGGTGTGACCACAAGTGAACTGAATCCTCATCTACCACAGAAGGAAGTGGAGAGAGGACCTCTCAATTAGAGATGTAGACATATTCTTTTTTAAATCCTCATTTGAGGATATGTTAATTGATTAACATAGAGGAAGGGAGTGAGGGAGGGAGAGGGAGAGACATTGATGTGAGAAACAATGATTGGTTGTCCCCTCTATGTTCCCTGACCAGGGATTGAACCCATGACCTTTTGGTGTACAGGATGACGCCCAACCAACGGAGCCATACTGGCCAGGGCTGTAGGCATGTTCTTTAGAGACATGAGGGTCACTGTCAGAATCAGTTGTTATCAGAACTTGATTTTTCCTCTTAGAGGAGCACGTTGTCTGGATTCCACATGTGAGTTCAGAGGGAACAGGATCTGTGAGACTGTTGCTGCTGACAGAGGTGGCGCCAGGATGGCATTGTCCTGGGCCCTGAGGGAGGCAAACAGGAACAGACAGACCAGGCAGTGCTTCAGAGAGCTGAGCATAGGAGGGAGTGGAGGGATGTTTCAGGACTGAGTCTGTGAGTGGTGAGGATGTGTTCGGGCCTCGTAACTTGGTACAAAGTGTGAGCTGCGACACTGGGGGAAGCCCACTGACAATATAAGTGAGCTACAGAAATCTAGACAGCGATGTCGGTGTAGCAGTGGTAAAGGTGAGGGGGTGTTGCCCTCATGGCCAAAAGTGTGAAAATATAACAACAACAATAATATATAATAATAAAGGTCTCCTCTTGATTGGTGTGTTAGTTTCCTGGATTGCTGTGACAAAATACCACAAAACAGGTGGCTTAAACCACCGAAATTTGTTGTCTCACAGTCCTAGAGGGTGGATGTCACCAGGGTTGGTCTCTCTGAGGGCTGTGAGGGGAAATCTGTTGTCTCCCGCTTCTGGTGGTTTGCTGGCCATCTTGGTGTGCTTCGCTTGTAGGTGCATCACTCAGATCTCTGTCTTCATCTCCACGTGACCTCTCCCTGTGCACGTGCCTGTCTGCAAATTTCCCCTTTTTATAAAGACACCAGTCATACTGGATTATGGCTTGAACCTAATGGCCTCATCTTAACTTGAACATCAGCAAGGACCCTATTTTCAAATAAGGTTATGTTGCGTGGTACTAGAGGTTAGGACCTCAACATCTTTTGGAGGGACACAGTTGAACCCATGGCAATTGGTAAAATGTGACAAAAGTCTCTGGATCTTCCCCGCATGTCTCTTTCTCCCTCCTGTCCATCTTGCCTTTGATGAACGAAATACTGGTCTAACCTATTGGTTCCCACCATCTGTGTTCTTGGGCTTTTCTTCCCACTACCCCATATATCCTTGTACAGGAAGTCACCTCAGAAATGCTCCCTCATCTCCCTCTCAGTTCACTTCTTTGGTCTGAGGGGCAGTGGGATCTTTCCTGGCTGCCTTAGTGATAACAACTGGGACAGTACCACCCCCACGGAGCAGTTTTGTGTCATCTCATTGTTATCCTCACAACTCTCTGTGCTGCAGGGATCCCCACCTTTTTATAGAGGTGGGACATGAGGCTCAGAGAGTTTAGGCTGCTCAGTGAAGATCATACAGCCAATCAGGAGGGCCTGGGACCGGAGTCAAGATCAGTCTGACTTCATCATACCAAATCACCTTAGGACTTCAGTGGGCAGCATTATGGGTTATACCTTTATTTCAAAGGAGTTTGGAAGTGGTTTATAAGATGATATCTAATACAAAGAAGGTTTTTAAATACATGGAAAAGGAAAGCAGGGCCAAGGGACTGGGAGACAATCCATTAGATTTGGCTTTTAGTTGTGCTGAGTTCAGACATCCTTATGGATGAGCTGAGACCTCTAGGCTTGTAGGATGGGATAGGCTGATGGGGAGGAGTGAAATCGTCTGACCCCTGTCTGAGCTCCAGAAATCATATCTGGAACCTCCGCTGTAGCCTGGATAGAGAATGCTTCTTGGTTTCAACTGAAGGCTGTTGCTGAAGTAGCCCAAGTGAATCATTTAAGAACTCTGAAAACTGAGCCAGTGAAAGCTCCATGGTTGTTTATTTTTTTGCCAGAACAGGCGGACAGCCACTTCCAAAGAACATAACTTAGAGTCCAGTTTAGAACTACACTGAATGTCTCACTTACTCTGAATCATATTCAGCACAGGAATTTGTGATAGATGGTTGCTAACACTTAGAGGGAAATACCTGACCTCCATCAATAATCAATAATGCTGCTGGCCAAGGAGAAGGATCAAGTGTGGCATTATCCAGACCCTGGCTGTAGTCCCAGCTCCATCATTGCTGGGCATGTGCCTTTCTCTGCATCATTTTCACTTAGGGTTGCTGAGGACCCTGGGGTGAGGGTGGACAAGGGACCTGTTAAAGGTGGAGACTCTTGGGTGCTTGCCACCCTGCAATACTGGGTGCTGCTGGTGGAAGGGGAGAGGCAGGTTCCTCGGTTGGCCCTCTGCAGGTAGTGGACTTATTAATCATCATCCCCAAACATTTATGGAGTGCCTGTTCTCTGTATGGCACAGTTTGACATGTTGTAGAACATTTTAGAGACTGTTCTTTCATTTTAGAATCTGGAAAATTACAGCAAGTCCAGGTCACTTCTCAATTCCCTGGCAGGTGCCCCTTTGCTTCTGGCAATTCTGACTCAGGATCCGCAGGAGGGTGTGTGTCTGGGAAAGTTAAATTCCCTTGCAGTCTTGTACATTCTGTGTTGGGCAGATACAGCTTTGATCTGCAAAGCTGTGCTGTGTGGCCTGTTTGCCTCATGTTTATGGTAGAAAGCCCCATCTTTGCTTTTCCCATGTGGGCCACTAAAGTCACCTATTTATCATGAGAACAAGGAGGAGTGAGAATGATCTCTCACATGTCAGCAGAATGAGTGCCCTTGCAAGGGTTCCCTGAGCTCCTGTCCAGGTACTCCAGAGTGGGGGAGGGGCACAGCTCAACCCCTTCTGCAGCATAGTCAAGTCTCATTGAGCTCTCTTGTTCTTATTTCAGTAATTCATGGGATGCCCTGGCTGGGTGACTCAGTCGATTGGAGTGTTGTGCTGTGCACCAAAGGGTTGCCAGTTCGATCCCTGGTCAGGGCGCACATACCTAGGTTGCGAGTTTGATTGTCTGAATATGAATGCTTTTATTCCTAGGAAGCTTCCGTCTACCTGTGTGTGTGTGCAGGGTGTGCAGTGCCCCAGCCTGTGAAGCACAGCTCTGGGAGATGAGACATCAAGGACTTAAACTCCTGTTCAGGATTGATCGCCTGCAGCATGAGAGCCATCAAGATCTGTCCATGTATTTTTTTAGATTCTTGCTTTATTCTAGAAAGGATTAGAGGTGGCTACAATGGGTAGTTTACAATTAACCTGTACTTAAATAGGCAAAAGACAAGATTCATTAAATGTTTTAAAAAGCTAAAACAATCTGTAAGAAGCCTCACTTCCTCTCGACCATTTGGGATCTTGCTGTGAGGTAGGCTGGCTGTGCTTTGGGCCACCTCTGAGACCCAGGTCCCTCGTGGGATGAAAGCTTCCCCAGGGCTGTGCTGCACCCATGGGGAGAGTCCCCAGCCTGCCAGGCCTGCTGAATCTAAACCACGCCCGGAATGTGTTAAGAGTAATTAGCAGTAGCCAAACTAGAGGGAGGTTTCCCAGACCTCCCTGTGGAAAATGCTGCCCACAAAGGCCGAACCAGGCAGATGTTAAACTTCAGCTGGGCATTCAGTGGGGATGCATCAGTCAGTCTCCCCTCCCTTACCAGGTGCTGGCGGGTGGGTGTATGAACACAGACGTGCAGGAAGGATATGGGCAATTTAACCTTTTGCGCTCTTCCTGATCTAATGAGGCTCTTTGCGTGGGTGTCCGTGCTGAGTTTGGCTTACAGTTATTGCTCTTCTTCCTGGGCTTCCTTGACTCAAACAGAATGTCAGATGGCTTGTGCAGGGCGCTAGCTACGGGCAGGGGGACTTCAGGTTTGTTGCTGTTTTGGTTCAGTGATCCCTCTTTACCTGCAGTTTCAGACATTTCCCGTCAATCTGTCAATCTGTCAGTCTCTGGTGAGATGTCATGAGGATTTTCTCCTTAGAATAACGTGTTCTCCCTGGCTGGCATGGCCCAGCTGGTGGAAGCATTATCCCGTAAAATGAAAGGTTGTCGGTTCCATCCCACCAGTCAAGGTGTGTTTGGAAGGCAACCAAATGATGTTTCTCTTTCACATTCATGTTTCTCTCCCTCTCTCTTTCTCTCTTTCCCATTCCTCTCTCTCTAAAAGTAATGAAAAAAAAAATGTCCTTGGGTGAGGATATGTTAAAACAGAACATGTGCTCACATCTCTGGTATTTCTACAACCAGATTCAGAGAAGAGACGGGGTGACGGGGCTTCCTCACTCGTGGTAGCCCCCCTGCTCGGACAGTTCTCCACAGCTTCTGTGAGCCGGGTTGGCCTTCCTCTCAGGAAACAGAACCCAGATGGGCGTCTGGAATTACTAAGGTGATTTAGTGATAAGGACCTCTGGAAGAACTAACCCTGGGCATAAAACTTAGTTTGAATCGGGTCAGAAACCTGACCCCCGTGTACCTCTCTGGGTGTACCTGCTCACTGCCAAGCTCAGAATTTTTCAGGAGGTACGTGCTTCTGCTTCGACGCCTGCAGGGACAGGAGCCTTGAGTGGCGGGGCGCGTGTGCAGGGCTGCACTGCGACAGGCACACATGCAGAGAGATTTAGATCAGAGGGCCTCAGATGACTAAATCCTAAACTCTAGCAGGAGCCACAGTATCCGATGGTATAAAATCTCATCCAAATGCATTTATAATCTATTTGTGGTTTTTTGTTTCACAGCAGCCAGACATTTGCTATGAGTGAAAGCCAGAGGATGAAGCCAAGGTCTTGGGCTCTGAAGAACCCTCCATGGCCTCCTCCCTGACTCCTGCTCCGATCTCTCATGTGGGGCTACCTCTGTCTCCCTCTCAGAGCCCACAGGAGGACTGGGAAGTGTTGGCACCAGTCTCTGGCTGTCAGCTGTCATCTCTGATTGGTGAGCAGCCCTCTGTCTGTGGGAGGTGGAGGATGCCAGCAGTAGGCTCCCGCAGTGAAGAGGGAAGTTTGGGCTTTGTGGGTGATGTGTGAGTGTGAGGACGCGTGTGCTCATGGATGGGAGTTGTACTGTTGCTCATTGCTAAGGAGCTGGTGGGTAGCATTGGAAATGTGTTTGGTTGGTTTTAAAAGAAGTAGTCACTGAAAGGCCAGGAAGTAGGATTTGGGGACATGCCAGTGAGCAAGAAGCCCCATTAATGTTCTGTATCTTTTGCTCCCCAGTCCAGTGAGGGCACATTATTGTACTGTGCACACATGTGCCTCTGCAGGGCGATCTGTGAGGAGGAGTCATTGGCCTTGCTTGTTCTAGCCCATTTCTTTTAAAGGTTTGATAGGCTTGTCGTAGTCTGCTAGGGCTGCCATAGCTGAGCACCAGAAACTGGCTGGCTTAAACAATAGAAATGAATTTTCTCACAGTTCTGGAGACCAGAAGGCTGAGATAACGATGTTGGAGGACTGGTTCCTTCTGAGGCTGTGAGAGAGAATCAGTTCCAGGTCTCTCTCCTACCTTCTGGTGGTCTTGCTGTCATTCCTCGGCTTGTAGAAGCATCACCCCATTTCTGCTGTCATGTTCGATGGTGTTCTATGTGTGTGCATGTCTGTCTCTGGGTCTAAATGTCTCCTTTTTATAAGGACACCAGTCATATTGGATTAGGGCCCACCCAATGACCTCAGTTTGATCATCTGCTATGTCCTCATTTCCAAATAAAGTCCCACTCACTTTAAAGTCCTACATAGAGGTTAGGACTTTAACATCTCATGTGGTGGAGAAGTGATACATTCAACCCATAAAGGGGGTTAAAGGGCTTCTTGTGTGTACTCGCCATGTGTGAGAGGCCAGGAGAGTGTAGGTTACAGGGTCTGATAGCCTGGGGTTGAAAGCTGTCACTTACGAGCTATGTGTCTTTGGGCACATGGCCTGCCTCACTGCCATATCAGTAATAGTAGTGAAATGGAAAAAAAAAAGGCTGACAGGGTCAAATAAGTTAACACATACAAGGTTCTTTAAACAGCAGTTGGCATATTGTAATTCTCACCGAGTATAAGTTGCTGCTGTTTCTATCCATACTGTATATCTCTTGTTTGTTCAAAGCTATGAGAACATGGTATCAAGGATGCTTTAAAAAGGGGTAAGTTGAAAGGAGTAAGGATGTTGCCACCTGAAATTTTTACATGTATACATCTTCAAATGACTAAATAATTCTCCCCTCCAGGGAATCTGCAAGGATCATTGTGTTTTGAGTACTGAAAAAAACATGTCTTTGAAACTAGATGTATCCATTAAACAAATGTTTATTCAAGTCTTGTATACATAAAATCCTTCCCTAGGTGCTAAGGTGGATTTTAAAGAAATGACTGAGATAATATCTGTGGGATTTAAGGAGCTTGCAGGCTGGTAAGAGGCAGACAAAAGTAATGTCATCACAGGTGATAACAGGCCTTGTGCAGAACGCTGCACTGGATTAGCCCCTGTAATCCTCATGATAACCTGAGAGATATACACAGTCTCGAATCCTCAATTCTGAACTCTGCCCCTAGTAAACAAAAACAAACAAGCAAACAAAAAAACCCAACTCTGAAAATGAGGTTTTTTTCTTTGATTCAGTGCAAATTCACCTGATTACAGAGCCAGAGCTGAACTGATGTGAGGCAGTCTATTGTCTCTTTCTTCACACCATGTGACTGCTCACGCATTTCTCTGCAGAAAAATGCTGGGTAAATGTACCATATTACTTTCTAACATCTGGGAAATTCTAACTCACATCTAGCCCAGAGATTTTGGAGAAGGGATGATGCTCCTGCATAACTAGGTATCTCACAGACAAGGAATGCTGAGGTCCAGAGGAGTTAGGCCTCGAGTTCAGCTCTGAAAGCTTCGAAGGCCCCAGCGTAGTCACTGCGCGATTCTGAGGTTCAGGACTGAACCTCAGACATGCTGAGGACAAACAGCATGGGGACATGCTGAGGGCAAACATCTTACCTGTTGGGCCCTGCCACCCTGGCCCTTGTCTCTTTAGACTCCTTTAGTCTGAAACATTCCCACAGGCTTTCTTTGTCAGAAAGAGTGAGGAGGCTAACTCTGCAAGCAGGGCTCAGCCAATCCTATTGGTGTTCATTAAGCCTGTTTTGCTTGCAGGTCACAGAAAGCAGCTCCAGGAGTAGACATAAGGGGGTGGGGTGGGGCAGGTGGGAATGACTAGAGCACAGGGTCTCTCAGAGCCCCAGACAGAGCTGTGGCTCAGCCTTGGGAAGGCTTGGAACCAGGGGTGTAGGGAACCAGTGAGTGCTCTCCCTTCGTCTACCATCTGGGCTTCATTCTTTGACCACTGACTGTTCCTGCATCCCAGTCCATGCAGTAGAAAACGGGTGGCTACCACCAAAACCTGGCTTTAACCTCCTCAATTTAAGGTGGTAGCCAGTCCCAGAGTCTTCAATTCAATCCAAATCTCACGAGGATGAAGAATTGGTGGGTGGGGGTTGAGGAGATCTGGTTAAAGAAAACATGCCATGAAAGTACCATCCCTCCGGTGTTGGATTTGATCCAGGATGTTCAGTGCTTCTGACCTTGGGGCAGATGTTCTCCTGACCTTGGTTCTCAGTGCTTGGGTCTGATGCCTTCTGTTCCCATTGCTGACTGGAATTCCTGCTGCCCTGGGATGCCAGTGCAGCCTGTTTGCTTGGGGTCATGACAAGCTGCTTGGCCTTTGTCCCTGTCCCTCAAGCTACTGGCTTCAAATTTTGGGCCCTCTGGAGCCACCAATCCCCACCTGCTGGACAAGTATTAGAAGGGCTTTGCTGGTGAAGGCTCAGCATGCCTACCGAGTGACTCTGCATTTATGAAGATAGACTGGGCTTGACCCTGCATGCTCCCTGACCGCTTGTCTGTCATGACTGAATGGTTGCACAGCCGGGCTGCTCAGGTGTTCACGTTGCTGGTTTGTTCCCCTTTTCTCTGACCCGTGGGTCATGGCTGAGGGCCACGAATTAGGGCCTGGTCAGTGTCAGAGGCCAGGGGAGTCTGGTGGAGGGAAAGAGGCTTTTAAATTGAGACTTAATCTGGGCAAGGCACTTAGCTCCCTGTGGGTCTCTTTCCTCATCTGTATCCTGAGGAGGGCAGTGGACCAGATATTGTTCCAGGGCCTGTCAGGTTCCGAGAAATTCCGTGATAATCCACTAAGAACTCTGGCAGGAGTTGCCAAGAATGTACAAAGAATGAGCAGCACATCTGATGAAGAGGAAGGCATGGTGAGTTGGGCCAGTCCCTGGGTGAGAGCCACGCTCACGTCAAAGTGTCAGCCTTCCGTTCCCGATGGAAACCTTTCCCTAAGTGATCAGCTGGTTCACTGTGCCTAAACTGCCTGTGCAAACAGCGTGCTTTATACTAAACAGCTGCTTTCCTTCGGAGAGTCTAGAATTTTGGTACCTGCTAGGCAGAGGGTGCCTATGTGACCAACCTCTAATAAAAACCTGGACACTAAATCTCCAATGGACTTCCCTGGTAGACAGCACCCACACCTGGGGTCACAGCTCGATGCTGGAGAAGGAAAGTGTGTCCTGTGTGTCTTCACTGGAGAGGGGTCTTGGAAACTGATTCCCCTAGACTGTCCCTTGAGCCTTTCCCCTGGGCTGGTTTTGCTTTGTATTCTTTTGCTATAATCAGTCGTAGTCATGGGTATGACTATATGCTGAGTCCTGTGAATCCTCCTACCCGTTTACCTCTTACCAAGCCCGGGAGTAGTCTTGGGGCTCCCCACACTCATGGACTTGCAAGGGACTGAGAGCAAATAAAAATAAGCCCCACACCCCTGCAAAAGCCCTGGGTGCTAATTGATGGCACAGAGGCTCACTCTCTCTGCCTGTTCTAGGAGGAGCTTTTGCTCAGTTAAAATTTGTGAATATTGTGTCCTGAGCACCAATGTCCCCACCAGCCCCACGTGAAGAAATCCAGATGTTGTATCGTCCACTGAGAGGCTAGGTTATTCGTGGTCCACGTGTGAAAAATCAGCGAGGAACTTTTGGCTCAGTGTGATGTGCCAGGAGGAGGGATGAACGTTTGTGCTGGGCGAGGGAAGGAACATTCTGAAACAGAATTTGTCTGGCAGGCCTTCTCATCAGGACAGCTCTGCCAGCAGGCTCCAGGATTCTTCATTAAATGAGGTTCCAGGTTCTCCAGAGCCATGCCAGGAAAGCCAGGTAATCTTATGTAAGTAGGAAAAAAGTACTGGAGGAAAGATCATTTGAGAGGAAATGCAAGGTCTTAACCTTAGCATATTTAGTCTGTTCCTGTGAACTTTATAGAAACACATACCTTTTTCTGAATATGTTAGGAAAGCATTCTGTTAAGAACAGAGTTCTCACTGGGAAGGCAGAGTGTTGATCCTTAGAGGCAAGAACTATGAGTCTGTAAGAGGAGGAGAACTTGAACTATTGGGTTTGGCTGTCTTATCTTCTATGGGCCACGAGAACCCAAATCACAGTGTTTGAGTCTCTAAGAGCTCTCTCTTTTCTGTTTGCTGCTGGCCTGGGTTGTTGAGTGTTTGGCTCTCCACAAACAGAGAAAGATCGCTCTGTCACATTTTGAATTCCAGCATTTATATTTAGTCCCTGCTTTAGAGGGGCTGTTGGCTCTGTCTCTAGAGCCAGAGTTGGAGTCAGCAGCTTCAAGTGTAGAGCGTCTCAGGTGCTCCAGGCCTCATCATCCACTGGATCATGAGGAGCGTGACGCTCCGAGGTGGTCCTGATGACAGTTTAGTGGCTTTATCTGTATGTGGCTGAAGCACATTTTCCTTTATCCTTGGAAGAGTGGAGACAAGCACTGAGTCACACAGGAAGCCGCCGCCAACAATGTGCAAGGAGTAGGCAGATATTCTGCCTTGTTGGCATTTGTGAAGAGGTCTGAGTGTTGCTGTGGCATTTGGAAACTTTCATTTTCTTTTCAAAATTGTTCACAAGATCCCTATTTGGTAACAGACTAATAAGAGTGCACCCTTTCCTTGAGGCTAAATGACAAAAAGGAAACCATTGGCCAGCTGCTTCGGTTGAGCACTCCCTTTTTGCAGAGAACGCTCTGTGCTGTGCTCTGGGCCTTCTGGGGCTGGAGGACAGACACTCAGGAGAGAGGCTTTTGCTCTCCCTCCGGAGCTTCCCTCTGTGCTTGGCCAGGGGGCAGCACTGCAGCCCCTACCATCCCTGGCAGAAAAGACTGAAGGGCACTTGCAAAGCAAAAATATAAATTAATGGAAAATACCTTCATATGTGAGCATCCCTAATAGGGTGGATTGTGGCCAGAGTCAGGTGTGGCCAATTGGAGACATGATTAAGAAAGAGGCTTTTGAAGGAATCATGAAAACCAGCTTTTATAACAGAATCATCTCCTGTTCCCCAAGATGTCAGCTTGCTCCCCTTCTTTCTTCCCTGCCTCTGTTCAGGGCCCCACGAGCCGCACTCCACCCAGCACACAGAGCAGACTTGGGAGTTATTCCGGACATCCCCCTACCTCATTCCACCAACTCCTGCCAATCATTCCAGACTTTACCCCTGCCAGTCATATCCAGACTTTACCTTCATTCTCCATTGCTGCCTATGCTGCCTCAGTTCAGGCCCTCAGCATCAGCCACCTGCCCCAACTTTTTATCCAGAATTGATTTCAAGGTTACAGCTAACATGCAAGAATAAGAATGGTGTAATCTACTCTTTACCCACATTCCCTCTTGTTAATATTGTGTTACTTTTGTGCACTCTTCGCTCTGTACACACACACACACACACACACGCACGCCCGCACGCACACACACACCTCTTCCCTCCCTCCTCTAATCTTTTTTAACTATTTAAGTTGATTACCTCATGTCTCTGAACTCCTAAATACTTCAGTGTGTTATTTCCTGAGAACTGAGACATTCTCTTTTGTAACCACAGTAGAGTTGTCAGCTTCAGTAAGTTGAACCATTGATACAGCGCTTTTTTCTAGTCTGCCCCCATTTTCCAATTTTGTCACTTGGCCTGTAATGTTTTCTGAGAACTTCCCCCTCTGAGGAGGGGTCGGTCCCGGGTCAGGCATTGTGTTTGGTGGTCATGGCTCCAGTTGGCATCAATGCCACTGTCTGAAACATGGTCGAAACTTTCTTTGTCTTTTATGATAAGACATGTTAGACAGATACAGTTTCTTTCTTTCTTTTTTTTATAAGTAGAATGCCCTTCATTTGGGGTATGTCTGCATTTCTTCATGGTGAAATTCAGGTTCTACATTCTCAGTGGGATCACATCTGGAGGAATACCACGTCCATCTACCCAGTATTGGTGGTGTTAATTTTTTAAATTGAGGTATCGTTGATATATAACATTATATTAGCTTCAGGTGTACAATATAATGATTCGATATTTGTATATATTGCAAAATGTAGTAGTAGTCACCTATAAGTAGTCATTTACAATAAGTCTAGTTACATCCGTCGCCATACATAGTGGCAACTGATCCAACATGCAGTGCGGCACTGACCCTTGCCATGCTGTGTATCAGACCATGTGACGTGTTCATTTCATAACAGGAAGTTTGTGTCCTTTGACCCCTTCACCCACCCTGCGCTCCTCTGGTGGCGTTAATTTCGATCACCAGTTCTGAGTACCAGTCAAGGTGTGCCCAATTTACCTTTTGTGCATTACTATTTTTTCACTGCAACTAATAAGCAATCTTCAGGAAGACTCTTTTAAGACTCTGTGACTCCCCGTCAGCATTTTTCCCTAGGGATTGCATCCGTTGATGGTGTGTACCTCATCTAGTCTTTATTATGATGGCTTCAAAATTATGATTTTCCAACTTTCAGTCTCACCATAATTTTTGGGCTTACTCAATGGGACAAACAGCCTACTGATGGGACTCTCTAGCCCCGTTCTTATGTATTCACCCCAAATCTATCTATTCAAATGTGGTTCTGGTTCTGTCACTGCCATGCACAAATGCTTCCAGTAGCTTCCCCTTGCCCTCAGGATAAACTTAAGCCCTCCTTAGTCCTCTCTGCCTCTCCACCTTCACCTCCTACCCGGCTTACCTTGTTCCCTGTCACCTAGGAGTACTCAGCTTGTGATGTTCCCTCAAATATATGTGTGTCAGACCCCAGTTCTCTTTACTCTCTCAATTAGAAAGTCTGTCTCTGATGACCTTGACTGGCAACTTCCTATGCACTCTTTAAAACCCAGCTAGTTTTCCCCTCCAGAAAGCCTTCTCTTATACCTTCCCCTTCTCCAAAGCTAAGGTAAGTCTCTCTCTGCTGGGTTCACAGTGATCTGTGCACACCTCTGCCATAGCACTTACCACAGTGTAATGAAATTTAGTTTTTCACCCTTCTCCCCATCCTCAACAAACCTAGTTTCTTGGCAACAACCGGGCTTTATTCATTTTTGGTGTCTCAGAGCTAAGCTCAGTGCCTGACATAGAGGAGGCGCTTCATAAATTTGTGCTGTAGTAATGAATCTCTAGCATAAAGTTGGAGCATTTCTCAAACCTGTTGGACCAAAAGGTGTACTCTCTCTGTTTCTCTCTTTTTTATATACATCTTCTATTTTTTAAGAAACCACTTTACTGAGGGATGCTTGACATGTAAGAAGCTATACATATTTAATATGTACAACTCAACAAGTTTTGGGATAAGTATATGAGGTCTGCCCGGAAAGAGTCCAGCCATTGTTGATATAATGAGAATGGTTTGTGCAACACTGATGTAACCTGGCATCCAAGGAGAGTGGACTGGAATGTGCATGTATGAACAATGACAACTTTACTGTACTAGTCCGTAGGTGTGGTAGACACCATTGAGTGAGCATGTGTACTTTGTGGCTGTCACATTCAAAATGACTGGGTGAGTGGAGCCACGAATCTGCATCAAATTTTGCATTAAGCTCGAACATTCCTCCGAGGAAACTATTCAGATGATTTAGAAGGCTGCAGCTATGGGCAACTGGTGATTGGAAGCTTTATCATGACAATGTGCCTGCTCACGCATCATGTCTTCTGCAGTTTTTTTGTGAAACCAAATCACCCAGGTGACTCAGCCCCCCTATAGTCCAGATTTGGCACCCTGTGGCTTCTGGCTTTTCCCAAAACTAAGATCACCTTTGAAAGGGAAGAAATTTCAGGCTGTTGGTGAGATTCAGGAAAATATGATGGAGCAGCTGTTGGTGCTTGGGAGAACTGTGTGAGGTACCAAGGTGCCTACTTTGAAGGGGACTGAGGCATCATTGTCCTGTGTACAATGTTTCTTGTTCTTGTATCTTCTTCAATAACTGTCTCTGTTTTTCATGGTACTTGGATGGATACTTTCTGGACAGACTTTGTATACCTGTGGAAGGATTCTTTTTGTGCAGAGCATTTTTAAAAGCTAGTATTCTATAAAACACAGTTTGAAAATCCCCAAATCTCTGAGATCCATTCTGTCAAATCGTGTTTCTCTACCACCACAATAAAAGATGTATTAGAGCCCTAACCCTCAGTAGCTCAGAATGTGACCTTATTTGGAAAAAGGGTCATCAAGTTAAAATGAGGTCATTGGGTGGACCCTAATCCAGTAGACTTGGCATTCTCGTAAAAAGGGGAAATTTGCAGACAGACTTGTGCACAGGGAGAACGTCATGTAACTCTGAAGGCAGAGCTTGGAGTGATGTGTATACAAGCTAAGAAACACCAAAGATTGCCAGCCACCTGCCAACCCCCAGAAGCAGGAGATAGACTTGGACCAGATTCTCCTGCAGAACTCTCAGAAGGAACCAGCCTTGTCTACATCTTGATCCCAGGCTTCTAGCCTCCAGAACTGAGACAACACATTTCTGTTATTTGAGCTGCCCTGTCCGTGGCACTTTGTTATGGCTGTCTGAGCTGACTGATATACCTTTTAACTTGAATCTTTGATTTTTCTACGGAAGTCCAGTCCTTTATGGAGACAAGGGCTGTGGAGAACTTTCAGGCTTGGAAGGCCGCCAGCCATCACCTTTACCAGAGTGCTCACTGCTCCCTTGCCTGGAGGCTGAACTATGTCTTTAGCATGTTTCTGGCACGTCCACCGAGTGCAGAAGCTGACCCGTCACTGTGTTAGTGATGCTAAATGTGCTGTTAGGGGAGGACTGGTGTTTGTGTTATTAATCAGGTTACCTTTGGGGGGATGCACTTAATTAGAGGAGGTTGATTTTTGTGGAAGAGCTGAGGAGATTACAAGATAAATTCTTTTCACAAAGTAATAAAATTGAAGAGAACTCTCAATTCAAGTATTTTCTCCTTGACTCTTAGATGTCTGCCTGTGGGATGGGTTGGGTCCATGTGCTGCATTTCATCTTACACAGATGTGTCCGTTTGTCTGTGATGATCTCGGATCTGTTGTTTCCCAGGAAGCTTTTCACCCCAGGCCCCACCAGAAATAAAGGAAGTCAGAGCCCTCTGTGGTGGCAGCATGGGTGTCAGAGGACAGAGGAGGAGAGGGCACACCCATACTGGCTATTGTGGACCTGCAGAGCTGTGACCTCCGGCCAACCCTGAGCCCTAGGCCTTGCCTGAGGTCACAGGTAGTTAGACACAGAAAGTTGACCCTTGGACAGCATGGGGGTGGGGGTACTGAATGAACCCCCATGCAGTCAAAAACTGACATATAACTTTGGCCTCCTCAAAAAACTTAACCGCTAACAGCCTGCTGTCGGTCAGAAGCCTTACCGATAACATAAGCAGTCGATGGACACGTATTTTGTGTGTTACATGTATTATATACTGTATTCTTACGATAAAGTAAGCTAGAGAAAAGAAAATGTTAAGTAAATCGTAAGGAAGAGAAAATACACTTACAGGATTTACTGAAAAAAATCTCCGTATAAGTGTGCCCACACAGTTCCTACTTGTGTGGTTCAAGGGCCAGCTGTCATTAGTGGGATAAGCCCATCAGTGTCTCAGCTCAGTGGTCTCCATGGCAGCACTGGTGCGGCTGGTTCTCCATGACAAACCACTTGAACCCGGGCCAGCGGTATGGGCTCTGGGCTACACGTGCAGCCCCTTTCACCTGCCTGTCGTGTGATCTGCAGCAAACATGATTATAACCCCCTTCGCTCTTCACTGTGGACGGCACTGTTGGGCATATCATTGTCCTAGCTCTGTAGGGAGCTCTAAGGGTAGAGAGAACTTAATGTTAAAGCTCGTAATATAATGAAATTATATCAGCCTGGCAGATGTGGATCATAGAATGACTTCTTTGAAATGGTCGGATTACTTTCAGATCGGCAATGAAGTAATCAGTGTAACAGGCCACACCCTAGTCTTTTTAGTCCTGCCCACCTGAATACCCAGACGATTGGCAGTGGGCCCCGCTGTCTCTGGGAGGCGGTGGGGAGGAGGCGAGGGTAGAGTGTGCACTGAGCACGGGCCAGGGGCACATCAGGGCAGTTTGGGCAAAGCTGAATGAGGCATCGAAAGATAACATAAGCACTTATTTTATATTTTATTATTTTTATTGCTTAAATGAATAGGGTAAATTTTATTAGAATAATTATATTTCAAAGAATAGAGGGAACACTTGGGGTCAAAAAATTTAAAATAAAGGGCAAGAAATCTATTCTCGATGATTCCTAAAGTTGTCATTCTAGAGACCAGAAGTCATAGAAGTGAACTCTCTTAGAGAATGTTGCTCTGTGTGGAAAGGAGAGTCAGAGGTATTTCCTATAATGAGGAAAATAAATGATCAAGGTGGCATCTGTGCCTGACTCTCCTCCTTGCCTTGGTGTGGCCATTTCAGCATCTCAGACTGTCCCCTGAGAGTCCCAGCCCTGCGGTCGCGCTCCTTGGCCTTGTCTCACATTTCACATCTACCCACCCAGTCCCTACATTTATTTATTTATTTATTTATTTATTTATTTATTTATTTATTATTTTAAATGTATTTTATTGATTATGCTATTACAGTTGTCCCATTTTTTTCCCTTTACTCCCCTCCGCCCTGCACCGCCCCCCCCCCCACCAGCATTCCCCCACCTTAGTTCATGTCCATGGGTCGTACATATAACTTCTCTGGCTTCTCCATTTCCTATACTGTTCTTAACCTACCCTGTCCATTTTGCACCTGCCATTAATGCTTCTTATTCCCTGCACCTTTTCCCCATTCTACCCCCTTCCCCTCCCCACTGCTAATGCTCCATGTGGTCTCTAGTTCTGTGATTCTGTTCCTGTTCTAGTTGTTTGCTTAGTTTGTTTTTGTTTTGTTTTTAGGTTTAGTTGTTGATAGTTGTGAGTCTGCTGTCATTTTTCTGTTCATAATTTTGATCATCTCCTTTTTCTTAGATAATCCTCTTTAACCATAAGTACTTACTTGAAAGTATTTAAAGGGTTCTGCATTTCTTAAAATGAACTAGGGATGTTTGGGTAATAACCCAAGTGCTGTTTACACTGAAAGCTGTTCTCGGATTTAATGGGAAACATATCTAGTTTTGATTTCTGGAAGCACTTGTTAGCAAAACTGCTGCCAGGAGACCAAGCCAGTCCTGGAATGCGAGGGAGTCTGAACTCCTGGTTTTCTAGAAATGAGCAGTGCTGCCCAAGGGCAGGCCTCTGAGAGCAGTCATCTGAAGACTGATTGACTACAGTCCAGGAGGTGTGCACTGCTCACAGAGAACTCATGTTAACCCTTCAGTTGACAGACCTGGAACTGCACGAAGACCTGGGCAGCCTGGCAGAGAAGGATTGTCCTCTCTTGGATTTCCTAAAATAATTATTATTGCTTGCCAGCACCTAATGTTCTTAATTTCACCGTGGAGGGCACTATAGGTAAGCAGTTAAGATCACAACCTTGGAATTAGAGAGATCTGGGTTCAAATCCTCCCTCCTCCACTTACTTGTCTGAGGGCAGTGGTTTTCTATCTTGACTGTACATTACAATCACCCAGGGAATCTTCAAAGTCTGGGTGCCCTGGCTGCATCCTAGAGCAAGTGTGTAAAAGCTTTGGGAGTGGAAGAACACAGGTGTGGGTATTTTTAAAGTGTTCCTTTTCTCCTTCTTTCCTCTACGCCACCCCTACGCTGCCCCTGTGCCCCCCACCTCCCCGCCCCTGAGTGGATAACCATGCTGAGAACTGCTGGTCAAGTGAGACCATGGAGGAGTTTTCTAGCTCAGTAGCTGTGCTTCTTCATCTGTAAAGTGAGGATAATATTATCTGACATACATGGTTCCTGTGAAGATGAAAAGAGATACTAAATGCCAGGTGATTAGTCAGTGTCCAGCACATAATTAGTGCTCCATAATCACTGGCTTAGCTTCCCTATAAGCAAAGAAAACCCCTGAAATGTAAATGTGATATTTCTCACATTTATGGAAAAGACTCTGTATGGCAGTTTTGCATTCATTGAGACAGAGAGAGGCTGGCATCCTCTACCCTGCAGAAGGGCTGCAGAGGGGCTCACAGTCGCAGCCCCTTCTAGGACAGCCCAGCGTGGGGCGGCCGTGCTGCTGGTGTCTGACTTTCTCAGATGCAGGCACACCCACATCTAATTGCAATCCCAGAGATGCACAATCTTTTATTTTCAATTTTTTTATTCTCTGGTCCTCCCTCTCCTTTGCCTAGTATTGTGATAGCTGCTTAAATAGATCCTATTACATTGTGTGACAAGGGGCAGTTTCCAGTAAGGTTTGGTAATGAATCTCTGATCTGCTACCTAGCACATCTCTGGAACAGTTAATTCCCAAGTACTGTGATCACTGGGATGATGTCTCTAGATGTCAGAAAAGCAAACTGGCCTCTGCTTCTATGATTCTGTTCTCATTCACTGATATGAAATCATGTCTACTTATGGAATATTAATCTGTCTATATCATCTGTATGTATATTAACCATAACAAATTAATACGGTATGTCTGCGTAAGCAATTCTGCTCTCAGAACATTAACAGTCCTTGCCTCACCTTGGTACCAGTTCTGACACAGACCCCCTGGTTCAGGGGGTTGTGCAGACACCTGCGTGGTGCCAGAGGTTTGCCACTGTGCTCGGATGTGTAGGGGACACTGCAATGATGAGGGCTCACTTCTGGAATGAAGGAGAGTTTATAGGCTATGAGACAGCGTGGAAGGCATGGACTTCAGACCTCAGGAGGTGTGGGTGAGGATGCTAGGTCAGTACTTGGCCACTGAGCCTCAGGTTCTTTGTTTGTAAAATGGTAACAATGGTGCCTATTTTCCAGGATGACATGTAGTAAAGATTAAAACAATATAAGTCATATATATGTCTTATCCATGATAAGTGCCCAGTAGTATAGAGTATAATTATAAACATATAATTAACATTATATATATTTCATACACAGTGTTATATATTGTAATTAATATGAATATGTTATAGTTAAGAGACAAGTCATTCATGTTTTACAATTAAAATTTATTTTTTTCTCTTAATTTTTGAGGAGGTATAATTTTGTATTCACAGATGGCACTGAATTATCTCTGAGGCTTAGGAACTGGTCTCCAGTGGTTGCAAGACAGGATAAAGTCTATGTGGATTACAAGCAGTTATCTTCGTAAGGAAGGCAAATTGCATCCTCAGCTCCTCAACATTTTCATTGCCCTTGCCTTCCATGTTGAAATAGACTTTCTCTTCTTCTCCTTCATATGTGACCACAATGTGCACTGGGTCTTGATTCTAGGTTTTACTAGAGCCAGCAGAGCTGTGGTTGTGGCCGAGGGTGAGGGTGGGTGCAGTGCTGGGGTCATCAGTGCTGAATCTACAGGATCAGGCTTTGGAATGAGGCAGAGGCTCAACTCACTCTACACCCTGAAGGCTCCCTGAATTCTCTGTGCATAGACCACTAACCCCTTCACGTCACATTGTCATTTCCACGTCTCCTCCACTAAGCACCCACTGAATGCTCAGCATGTGGCTTGCTTCTCTTTCTCTCTCTCTACGTGTGTGTATATATATATTTTTTCCTTCCTTCCTCCTCCCTGCCTATGTTCCCTCAGCATCTATAACCCCAGAGCCCAGCCCAACACAGATGGAAAAGATGTTTGTTGAGTGAAGGAGGAGTGAGAGTCTCTTCTTCCCAAACTCTGGCACACAATAATGTGCCCCTGTCTGGTGTGCAGCACTGTGCAGTCCGACATAAGCCGTGACTGTCAAAGGTCATGGTCAGCCTTTTGGCCCATGGTGTATTTATCGCTGTACATCCATCTGTGATGGGATAGTTCATCTTTTAGAATGTACTGATTGAGAGGGATTTAGGCTAAAACTACAGTTGTTCTGCCTAAGATGGTGGACACCAGCAATATATGACTCTGTATAAATTAATTCAAAGAAAATCAAATGAAAATTCCAGTCCCTCAGTTGCACTGGCCACATTCCCAGTGCTCAGTGGCCACAGGTGGCTGGTGTCCCTGGTAGTGGACAGCATAGATATGGAGCAAGGGCCTCATTGCAGGATGTTCTTTGGACCAACACTGCATGAGAGGGTGGTGCGAAGAGATTTTTAAAGTGACTTGGAGGCAAGAGGGTCCTTTTCAAGCCTGTCTCCTGCATTTGCCATGGTGAGAGGAAGGAAGTTTTCAAAGATAAAAACTTTAGTGAGGTGGGCCATGCTTTCATGGCAACTCATCATAGAGCAGAGTAAGGGGGAAAGCAGCAGAAAGCCCCACTTTCTTGGATTTTCTTGGCTTTTTCTAAAGCTCTGGGCTTTGGATTGGAACTTTGATTGCTGCCTTCACCAATTGCCTGTGCGCTGACCTTCTTTCTCTCAGAGCCTGCTCCTGACAACACCCTTTTTACTCTGAAAGTAACTCCCAGAGAAAACACAAGGCCCTCCTGGATACAGCGGGCTTGTTGCAAGAGTGTTGGACCAAGGCTGGACCTGCTTTCTGTCCCCAGGCACAATTCTGGGTGGGAACATAGCATGAACACAGAGCATTTGACCGGATGTCATATAAAATGATCCTGCTTTGTATTTCTCAGGCTAGTCAAGCTTTTTACGAAAGTGACCCAATAGCCCATCAATATTTTCTGATATACAAATGGAAAAGATAAAGCCACAGAATGATTGAGCATGCACCCAGCAATTCAACAATAGCAATTAAAGTGACAATCACACCCACCCTTCACTCCTATAGTTCCACAGCTGGGAATTTATTTAGCTGTAGAAACACAACTGTTTACTGCAGCGTTAGTTATGATGCTGAATAACTGCAAACACCCTAAGTGTCTATGCATACAGGGGAGGAACTGTGTGAACTGTGCCACAGTAACACAAGGTAATGTATGCAACCTGTAAAACCACAGTTTAGAGTCACATACTCTGATATGGAAATACATCCAAGATATTTTAAGTGACAAATTTAGATGTGAAATGGAATGTATAGAATAGTCCCATTGGGTTATTTTAAAAAGATAGATATTCCAGGGAGATATACAAGAATCTGTTTACAGTCACTTAGGGAATGGACAGGGGCTGGGGAGGGAAACACTTTTCACTTTATAACCTAGTGTAGCATTAGGTTTTTAAAAAAGAACATGTCCATATTTTGCTTTCATTTTACAATTAAATTTTATCTACATACTTTCAAAATTTAAGTTTTAAAAACTTGTTTCATTTGCACAGGGAATGATACCTGCATGTGATTCAAAGTTCAAAGGCACAGAAGAGGAAACTATGAAATGCTGACCCGCCCTCTTTCTCCATCCCTTGGTCACCTAGCTCCACCTCTTGCAGCACCTGCTGTTACCTATATTGTGTATATTTTTCCAGACATATTCTATGAAGTGCAAACAAAATTTTTTAAAGTAACTTCCTAATTACACTTGTGAACATGAATATATGCTAAAATTCCCTCTGACCATCACTTCCCTTCTCTCCCCCCACTTTTTTAAGTTTTATTGTTGTTCTATTACAGTTGTCCCGATTTTTCCCCATTGCTGTCCCCTGCCCCACAGTCACTCCGCATCCTGCTGCCCACGTCCAAGGGCCATCCATACATGTTCCTTGACTAGACCCTTCCCCTCCTCTCCTCTTTTCCCCCCTCCCCCTTTCCCTCTGGTTACTGTCAGTTTGCTCCCAATTTCACTGTCTCTGAGTATATTTTGCTCACTTGATTGTTTAGTTGATTAGGTTCCACTTATAGGTGAGATCATATGGTATTTGTCTTTCACCGCCTGGCTTATTTCACTTAGCATAATGCTCTCCAGTTCCATCCATGCTATTGCGAAAGGTAGGAGTTCCTTCTTTCTTTCTGCTGTATCCCCGCATTTTTAAAATCTTTACCCAAGGACATTTTTCCTTTGCTTTAGGCAGAGAGACACATGTACACACAGACATGGATTGGTTGCCATCCCTATGCACCCTTACTGGGAACCAAACCCATGACCTTTAGATCTCCAGGACAACACTCCGGTGAACTCAGCTACACCAGCCAGGGCCCTCTCCCCATTTCTGTATTTATAACATTAGGTTTTTAAAAAAGAAAGGTAGTTGGGGAAGAAACCCACTTTTCTAAGTCTATTAGCCATGGATAAAACACAACAGTTCAAAATCCCAGGCTCACCCATTACTTAGTCCTGCATTGTGTCCTCAGGAAGTACAATGAAACCCTTCTGTGAGAAGTCATTGTGAAGTTTGGACTCTGTCTAGGTCCTGGGGGGAAGGCATGCAGTGGGTTTGGCACAGTAGCTGTTTAGCAACTAGCACAGAAGTATCTCAACAGTTTAATAACCCACTTGAATGTACTGCGGTCATACCTGGGCAGACCCACCTGGTGATGTGGTGCCCAGGACTGCTGGAGGCTTATTCATTTGGAGATTACAGTCTAGTGGAAGAAAACACACAATTGATTACTTGATTACAGTTATAGTAAGAGATCTGAAAGAAAAGCAAGAGCATCTACCAGGGATCTGAAGTGGTCGTCAGCAAAGGAAGTCTTGTTCGAAAAGAAAGGATGAGGAGGAAATTAACTTGGAGAGCACCGAGGGCAGAGATGCAGTAGGGGAAGCAAACAGCATTCCAGGCAGAGGGAACAGAATGTGCCAAGGCTTCATGTGGTAGCTTTCTTATTATGCAAGCAGAGGATTTGGACACCCTTACCACAACCATCCTTTTTCACATCAAAAGTACAGTCTTCAAGGGCTCTCTGTTCCTCCGTGTTCGAGTTCATTTGCTTGGTCTTTCTTTAAAAGTACTCTCCTCCCAGGTACATAAGTACAGATAACAGTTGTAGCCTAGGCTACAGGCCCCAAGCCCCTTACATGAAGGCAGGGCTTTGGTTGGTTAGGGGTGCAGCGCAGCATATGCTTGGAGGTGCCCAAATGAGAAAGCTCTAGAAAGCAGAGCCTTAGTGACAGACATGTGCTCTTCAGAAGGTGTGGGTTAGTGCAGTGATATTTAGCTGCTGCAAGTGGGCTGTTGAGGTGAATCAGATGTCAGCTGAGTATGTGGTGAATTCTCTAGGCCTCTGACTTTCCAACCACACTTGCCTTGCTCTTTGTTCCTGGTGCTTCTGCTGCGCAGTGGCCTCAAGCCTGCTCTTCTGAGAACACTGGCTTCCCTCCTCCATCTTCAAGGAATGCCCTCCCTGCTCCATTTGTCTCATTGATTCCTACTGGTCTTTTAAGATATGGTTGAACATCACCTTTCTGGGGGACTTCTACTCCTTCCTCATCTCCCCTAAGCCCAGAGTCTGGCACATGACCCCTGAGTTTTCACAGTGCCTCACATTTGCCCCGTACCAGGTGGTGACACTGTCTGCCCATGACTCCATGCTCTCCCAGGACATGGTGCTTCTCAGCTCTGTGCTTGCTTCCTCTTGGTCTTCAAGGCATGACACGGCAGTACAAGAAGGCTCAGAAAATGTTTGTTGAATGAATGGTCTGCAGACAAGTGCCTTTAGGAACCAAAGCAAACAATGCTGTGTGGATTAGAAGAACCCATAAAGCTTTAATGGAGGGTCTCTTCTCTGCAGACCCTCATGAGAGAGCTGGGAGGAAGCCATAGGTGTCTGGGTAACAGCAGGAGAAACACCCCGCAGAGAGGGAGGACGGGATGTAGGGTGAAGTGGAGGTGGAGGGAAAGAGAGGGCACCTTGTGAAAGCTCCCCTGACAGCTTTCCCACGTGGAAGCCCTCCTACAGGTGAACCCAGTGGTTTTCAACTGAGAGACTTTGCCCCCGAGGGAACATTTAGCAATGTGTGGAGACATTTTTGGTTGCTTCAACTTGGGTTGGGGAGTGCTACCAGCATCTAGTGAGTAGAGGCCAGGGATGCCGCTGAATACCCTACAGTGCACAGGTCAGTCTGCCTCATGGCAAAGAAGCATTCCACCCAAAATGTCAGTCATGCTGCTGTTGAGAAACCCATAGGTAAATGGGCCCCAGCTTAGTCACGTGTTGATGACATAGACAGGGCTGGATGAGTAAATGATAAATATTTCTAATTAATTTGGATATATGACTATTGACATTCTACAGGATGTTTTATGATCAGAGGTCCTGAGAGGCAGTGGGTTTGTGGGCTGATTGTTGCTTTGTTCATTGAAGCCTTTTTCCTTCTCTCACCTTGTTGACCCAGGGTTGGTGGGGTACACGGTCAGGGTGTGGAGCAGAGCGGTACTCAGGAGATAGAGGCTGCAAAATCTCCTGTGTTGCCCACTCCCAGAACAACCACAGTGGTTCAGTGTCATTGTGCGCAGGCCTTTGCCAGGCTTGGAACCATGGGGAAACCTTGTGGGAGGGTCCTGCTATGAGGAGGGTGCTGTGGACTGAATGCCATGTCTACCTCAAATTCTTATGCTGAAGTCCTCACCCCCATTGTGATGGTGTTTGGAGGTGGGAACTGCAGAAGGGCATTAGGTTTATGAGAGGTCAGGAGAGGGAGGCCCCTGCGACTCCAGAGAGATGCTCTCTCCCCCCTGGGAGGGGGAGGGAGAAGGTGGCCATCTGCAGAGCAGAAGAGGGCCCTCACCAAGATTGTGACCACGCTGCTCTCAGAGTTCAGCCTCCAGAACTGTAAGGAACGTTTGTTGTTTAAACCACTCCATCTGTGGTGTCTTGATATAGCATCCTGAACCGATGAGACAAAGGACTGGATGGGGAAACATGATTTTTTGATCCTGCCTTTCCTAAAGTTTCCTTCCTATGTGGGGAAAAACCCAGTGCCTCTCTCCTGTGTGTTTCTTCCCTACGAGTCTCTTTTATTGCTCGTACAAAAGAAGCAAAACAAAAACATTTTACTTCTGACACTTCTAGTCACCAAATGTGTGGAGGTTTTTTCCCCTCACATGAAGCAGTTCTGTGCGACACCATCTGGGTGACCTACAGCTAAACTCAATTCTGACACTATCTTCCTGGAGATAACATCAGATCTCACAGATTAAGGGCTTATTCCCACAAGACTCTTCTCTCCCTCTGCCCCAATCTTCCCAGATACTTCAGGTCACCAACCAGTCACCGGAGCTTCTGACCAATGGGCTACAGATTGGAGGTTCCCAGGACCCCCTCCTTGGGTTCACTTAACTTGCTAGAGAGGCTCACAGAACTCAGGGAAATATTTAGTAGGTTTACAGTTTATTAAAGGGTATGATAAAGGACACAGATGAATAGCCAGAGTGTCCTTGGGGTTGGGGTGTTTCATGCTCCGAATATGGATGTGTTTGCCTACCTGGGAGCTCTCTGAAACCACACTTTTGGGATTTCTGTGGAGACTTTATCACGGAGGCATGATTGATAATTAACTTTATTTTCAGCCCTTCTTCTCATGAAAATGTTGGGCAGAACTGGAAATTCCAAGCTTGTAACCATGGCTTGGTCTTTCCTGTGACCAGCCCTCACTGGAGAGCCCACCGAGTTACCTCATTAGAACAAAAGACACTCCTATCACCCAAGAGATGACAAAGGTTTTAGAATCTCTGTGCTAATAATGGCAGAAGATGTGTGTGTGTGTGTGTGTGTGTGTGTGTGTGTGTGTGTGTGTGTGTGTGATCTCTGAACAAGTAATGTGAAAGTGTATCTCGTAAGGTGGTGTCAAACCATGCTGTCTTTAGGTCAGAAGGTATGAGAGGCAGAGTGCAAAGAACAGGAGGTCTGGGGCTCAATCCTGGATCTGCCTAAGTGACCTTGGAACCATTACTTAGTGTTCCTAAGCCTCAGTTTCCTCATCTACAAAATGGGCAACAGTAATAATCCCTACTTGGCCAAGTAGCACCCAGCACACACTGTACCAGAGCTGGTCCTTCCACCATCATTACCAGCGTCACCACCATCAACACCCTTGGGCACCACAGAGTTCAGTGTCCCTTCTCCAGCTCACCTTCATGGAATACAGCACGGTGATTCCAAACGAACAGTGCAAAACCCAATGACCCTGATTCAGCCCCAGTCCCAGCACTTACTAGCTAAGGTAAATGTCTTAACTTTTACTTTTTGCTTCAGTTTCCTTAAATATAGATGGGTTATGAATATCAAACAAAGTAGAGCATATACAGGGTGTTAGCGCAGTGAATAGGTAATAGAAAGGGCCAAGTAAGCGTTACTTGAAAAGTTTACAGTTGAGAATCCCCAGGGTGAGCATCCTAATGAGAGGGAGGGGTCCTGCGTGGGGCATCAGGAGAAGGTGGAGGTGAGGCCAGCACTCCCTATACACGCAAGTGCCCCTGGCTTCCATTGTCTGGAGGTCTTGCTGGGGGCTGCAAGCCAGTGGGCACAAGAACTGTCCCTCCACTAATCCTGCAGTAGGTGGGCTCTGAAAGCTTCCTTCATTTCCTTTTATTACTGGTGTCCTCATTGCATGCAAGTTGCAGGTCTCTATGGGGGCCCCATAATAGGAGCACTGGGAATATGGATAACGATGTGGCAGATCCCTTCCCTCTGCTTATTTTTGATGGTCACCATCCCATATTGTGCTTGCCATTTCTTTGAGCAAAAGATTATTTTGGTCTGTAACTAAATCAGAGGCAGTGCTGGGGAAGTGTGGCATGACAGAGCTAGACTGAACTGGGGCAATGGGATTTGGGTCCTTACTCTGCTTCGTATTAACTCTACAAACCAGGACAAGCAAGTCACTTGTGTTTTCTGGTATCTGATTTCTCATCTGTGGAAGAAAGGTTTGGGTTAGATGATTTTCAAGGTCCATCCTAAACCTTAAGTTGTATCAGCCCTTGAAAGCTTGCCTTTCTGGAAAAGCTACTGCAAGAAGCAGCCCTTCTCGGTTGCAGCCCCCTATGCAAAGGCCGACTCTTCTTTCCCTGTGCCCTTGGCTTTACTATTGCGCTGAGCAGGCTGAGAATGTACCTGTTATTCAGGGTCAGGGGATTCACTTGTTCTCTCCTCCATAGAGTAGGCATGAGAAAGAAGTAGTAGGCTCTTTCAGGGATGCTGGGGAGGCTGAATGAGGAGCATGTAATATGCCCAGCATCATACCAGGCTCGTTATATATTTGAGGAGTAAGTGAATGAATAGGTAGAAAATGATTGAATATACCTAAATCTTGCTCATGCAGGTGGCATATTTCAATGTTTCCCAAACTTTTTGTGTTTATTCCTCACCTGAGGATATGTTTATTGATTTTAAAGAGAGGAAGGGAGAGGGAGAGATGGGCAGGGCAGAGAGAGGAACATTGATGTGAGAGAGAAACATATGTACCCTGTCCGGGGATCAAACTTGCAACCTTTCTGGTGTATGGGATGATGCTCCAACCAACTGAGCCATCCAGCCAGGGCCACACTTTTTTTGACATGACTCACAGTAAGAAATAATTTTTATGGATTATGCTGTTCTGTTGCTATATAATTACTCACCACAAAATTTAGTGGCTTAAAGTAATCCCAATCATATATTTAGCTCTTGAATTTAGAATTTGGGTAAGGCTGGTGGGAACAGCTCATTTCTGCTCCCTGCTGCATCAGTTAGGGTCACGCACTCCTTTGTCTGGTGGTTGACACCGGCTCATCTTCGCTGAGACCTCAGCTGGGGCTGTCAGCAGAAACACTGCCTGTGGCTTGGGCTTCCTCACAGCATGGTGGTTGGATTCCCAAAGCATGGGGGGACAGAGGGAGAGAGGATGAGCATGAGCCATCAAGACGCTGTATCACCTTGTATGACTGACCCTTGAAAGTCACACAGCACAGCTTCCACTGCATTTTTTTCCATTGCACCAGTTACAGGGGGAGGGACATAGATGCCACTTCTTCATCAGGAGTGCCAAGGCTCTGGAAGGATATATAAGACCAGAAATACTGTGATCACATTTGAAAAACAGAATTTGCCATATATATGTATAAGATAATGTATATATGACATGTCTATAATATAAATATATGAATATATAAAACAGATAAATGTTTTATAAGGTAATGCTGCCCTTATTACACGTGATGTATTGTATTTTCTGCTCTGTTCTTTTAAGGAAGATGTTCTTCACCATTCCATGCAATCAATTTCTTGGCACGCTGTTGTATTATGCCCTGGTCTGAGTGTTCCAGAAAGTCCTGGGCCAGGAGCTCTTTCTAAGCACCCCAGTGTCTGGGCCAGGGTACCACCTGACTAAATTTCTGGGCAAGCTTTTTATATTGGCAGTACCTGAGTGATTCTGAGTTCCTCACCAGGGGGAAACTCAAACCTTTCTGCTGGAGAGAACTATGGAACTCACCCCCGACACCCGCCCACCCCCAGCAGTCTCAGACATCCTCTTCCTTTGCATTAAATAGGCAGTTGGCAGTTCTTGAAACAGCAACAAGTGGTTAGGGTGTCCTGGTTAATGATATGCAAAGGGACCAACTCCAGAGTGCAGCCACCCCTTCGTGTTGGGGCCACACGGCCCTTTGACAGTGTCAGTGCCTGCCACCCAGGGAACCAGCTCCTCCCCGTGACCTGTTGCGTTGCCTGCAAGAACCTGAGGCTGGTGACAGGGAGGTGTGCTGTGGCCAGCCAGGGCCTCTGGTTCAGCAGGTACATACCCCTAGTTTTCTCTCTGTCGTGGGATTGACGGATCCCCATCCACCCTGACTCCTCTAGGGAGCATATCTTTGTGCACATAGCCGGGGCCCACGTTCTTCGGGGCTGGTCTGGGTTTCTAGCAAGCTACCTTCACGAGTTCAGGGACTTTGGTACTAATTAAGATATTTATTTCCACTTTTTGGGTGGTCAAGAATCTTCTTGTCCAACATGGTGCTTTGTAATCACCAGAGAAAAGCAGGCAGGAAGCTGTACGTTGTGGGATGTGTAGGAGACCTTATTATTAGAATAACTGAATAATCAGAGAGTGCTCCGCTTCTGAGGGAGGGCCAACGGGGCCACTAGGCCAAGGTGTTGAGAGAGGAAAGTGCGTTGCAGAGGTGCTGACCTTGCTCCCTGCCCCCTGCCCTGGGGTCGGGGGTTGCTGGGGGTCCCACAGGGCTTTAGTGGGGAGAGCTACAGAAACTATGCTGGATGTCCTCAGGCTTCATGATATAAATCCTGAACCTTTATTTATTTATTTATTTATTTATTTATTTAGGCAGTCTTTAACATGCTGAGTGTGAAAGGTAGTGGAAGAGAAACACTGGCGCAGTCACCCTGGGCGCCTGAGATCAGGCGGCGACAGGAAAATGAAAACACCAAGCCTGCGGTTTCCACTGCTGGCCGCAGGGCTCCGGAGGCACCTCCTCCCCTCTCTGCTCACACACCCTCCCCACTTCCTCCGCAGCCCCCAGTTTTCACACTGCTCAGTGACTAGTGTCACCCTGGGCTGAGTAACGCTGGCGTTTTGTCAAACGAGGTGCTAGGACCCGAGCAGGGCTAGGTTCACATGGGCCGGAGAGCCACAGAAAGGACCCAGCCTTCCACAGACTCTGGAGGTGGGCTGAATTTCCTTTCCTTTTTTTCTCATGCTAAGAAGAAGTGGGAATTTGGCATCCAAACATGGTTGACAGGAAAGGCAACAGATGTTCACCTGCACTTTCTGTATGGTGCCCAGCACCCCCAGGCCTGTGTGTCTCTGAACGTGGATTGTGGTGACGGCGCTTGGCACACTCTCCGGGCTCTGTGTGCTGCCGGCCTAGGAGTCATTTGAAAGGGAGCCATCAACAGCTTTCCACCAGGGACTGGTCATTTTTCTCTTTGGAACAGCTGACCTATAAGTCCCTTCCTGGGCTTGGGGGCCCTATGGAAGTCCAGGGGAGCACCAGTTGTGGCAGAGGGTGGCATAGACCTTCTTGTATTATCTAATATGGCGGTGACATTTATGAAATGTGGGCCTCTCAGACTCAGGGAAGTTGAATTTCCCAAAGACATCAGGGAAGTTTGTTATAAAAGCAGTACTTTTAAAAATCGAGTTTCTTTTTCTTTTTCTTGAATTTATTGGGATGATACTGGTTAACATAAAATTGAGTTTTTAACTCTTCACAGTTCACTGATGTTATTATCTCCCTTGGACCCTCCATTGGTCATTTTGGATTTTTACAGTTAGTGGCTTTTCTGAAAGTCAAGCCCTCTAATAAGCACATTCTCTCTCCAAAGGCCTGAGAGGGACAGAAGACATGTTGCCCAGGGTCCTGGGCAGACTACAGACCTTGAACATGTAGTTTCAAGATGACTCACTCACACTGGAAAAACTCAGTGTGTTATGAGCCCCCATCACCTCAAGTTTGTTTCATGGCCACTCACGACACACGACTTTGGGCCATTTACAAGTTCCTCGTGGTTTTCAAAAATGCTTTCCCATAGTTTTCCTCATCACACCAACCACATAAGGTAAATATTGCTATATTCCTGCTTTGCAGAGGAAAAAACTGAGGCCTGCAGATGTTAAATGGCCTGTCCCAAAACACAGGGAATAAGAAGCTGGGACTCAAACCCCAGCTTTTCTCCCAGAGCAGGAGAAAGCTGAGGAGAACTGCAGCTTTGGCAGCAGGCTCTCTGCCCTGTTCTAGTTGAGCTCGCAGCCCTCATCCTGCCTGTTAAGTCCTGAGTTGTCCCTTGCTCGGGATCTGCCTCATCAGTCTACCCAGACCTGTGCTCCTGGCCCCCCGGGGAGCTGTTCTTCTGCTTACCCTGGGCTCTTGGTGGGACTTGCCCTCCTTGAGTGCTCTCGGAACTCTAGTGGGGTTTTCACTCAACATCCCAGTGGGGCCCAAGGCAACCTTCCAGGCTTCAGAGGGGTCAGAGGAGAGGTTGTAGTCATTTTCTGTGAGATGTGTCTCACCCCAGTTAGAGTTTCTGCTTCACCTTGTGACCCAGGTGACACAGTAGGGGCTGGGGTGGCATAAACCCGGGATTGGGTGTAGGACACCAAGCCCCACTGACGGCTGTTTCTGTGGTTTCCTGGTACTCGTGTCTTCTGTGTTGTAGGACCAGGCAGGCTGGGCCTGCGGCCTACCTTGTTTGTGGCCTTGGCTCGGAACTCTCTTGTAGGAGCCAGGCAGAAAGGGACAGAGCTGGAGACCCAGTCTCAGCCTCACTCCCCAGCTTCCCACACTGGAGAGCTCCTGTCAGACTTTCTGACTTGCACCTGGGCCTCAACCATGTGAGCAGAATGGCCCAGGCCCTTTCCTCTCTCGGGCTGTCATTTCGATAAAAATGAGCATGGCTGTCATTTTAATTTTAATTTCTAGAACAGCCACATGCAGACTACTTCCAGTTGGCTTTCTGGTGGGAATTGACGGGGGTGTGGGAGAGCTCAGGGCAGGTGTGCTTGTCAGAAAGGTGAGATTTTTTCAGTTAGGCACCAGCTTCAGCAGTTTTAGGTGGTATTGACCCTTTAAATGCAAATCATTTTACTATTCAGATGCATATTTAAAAATTTATTTGATCTAATATTTTTAGTTAGTCATACTTCAAGAATGTTTCGCTCAGCTCCTTTATTTTTTTCCTGAATAAAAGTGCTTCTCACTGTGCTGTGCATATTTCTGTAAAGGTCAGTGAGCTGATTTGTGGCTTAAGTAAGATAATAAAGTCTATATTTAATATATGAAAAAAAAAGGCACATGGAGTGAAGACCTTGAAGCTTTTAGACCTGAATGAAGACTGTGACTTTGGTTTATCTCTGAGTGACCCCACGAGGGATTTAAATAGCTCACAATCTCCTTTTGTTTTTAAATTCATTAAAAAATTTTTAAGTGTGTGGGGGGTCTCCTGGTGAGAACTGGAAGACAGACAAATTCAAAAGAAGCTGTAAGCACTTACCTCTTCCCCAAATTTTATTGTGGTAAAATACACATAATATAGAAGCTATCTTAACTGTTTCCAGTGTATGATTCAGTGGTGGTAAATAACTTTCTCAGTGTAGCGCAGCCATCACCACTGTCCACCCCCAGAGCTCTTTTCATCTTCTCCAGCTGAAGCTCGCTTCACCGTGAACAGTGACTCCCCATTGCCCTCCCTCCAGCACCTGGTAGCCCCGTTCTACATTCTCTACAATTTTGACTGCTCTCAGTGCCTCACAGAAGTGGAAAAACATGTGTCTTTTTGTGACTGGCTTATCTCACTTAGCATAAAGTCCTCGAGATTCATCCAGAAGGACAACGCATGTTGTAGCATGTATCAGAATTTCTTTTATTTTTAAGGCAGAATAATACTTTATCTGTCTATTACATTTTTTAATCCATTTATCCGCTGATGGGTATTTAGGTCATTTCCACCTCTTGGCTGTTGTGAATAATGCTGTGATGAGCATGGGTGTACAAATATCTCTTCAAGATCCTGCTTTCAGTTCTTTTTCAGAGATACTCAGAAGTGGATCAGTTGGGTTTTAAACCATTTTCTGCTCTTCCAAATCCTCTCTGCCTTAGATCAGGCCTGAAGTAGTGGCAAGAGCATGGCCCCTGGAATGACTGCCTGGATTTAGGTCCTGGCTGTGCCTCTGCTTTGCCTCTTATTAGTTCTGGGACTTGAGACAAGTGACTTAATTTCTCTGACCTCAGTTTCCTCATCTGTAAATGGTGACAGTGATAGTCCCTGACTCAAAGGGTTGTGGTGAGGATTCGGTGTGTTCTATACAAAGCCCTAAGAACACTGCTTGGGAGATGGTAAGTGCACCATGAGGCAGAGAGCTGCTACGGATATTATTATTGTTATTGCTATAACAGTTTTTAGATGAGATGTTCTCATAGGTAGTTCTCTAGATTGAATAGATGAGTCCAAAAATTTTATTTTTAAAGAACCTTTGTAAAATTTTTAAATGATGCAGAAATGTAAAAGGAGGACATTTTAAAAAAAACCCTCTGTAGCAATCACAGGTAACTATTATTGTTGTTGTTATTATTACTGTATTTCCTTCTATACATTTTATATGTGTACAGATTTTTACAAATTGTACTGTTTTTACAATGTTCTCATTAACAGTGTGTGGTGGGCATATTCCTACGGGATGGAGTATCCTCTGAAACCCAATTTTAATAGTTTCATGATATTCCACCATTTGGATGACATAATATTTAAGTATTCTCTTTAGTTCACATCCAGATATGTTCAGTATATACCTGATGGGGTGTCAAGTGTGAAAGAGAATCCCTTCACATCTGACTTCTCCATGTAAAGAGGATTCAAGGTGGACATTGATGTTGCCACTGTCGTCATCATTGTCAACATCATCTTCATTATGTTTGCAAAACCTGTTGTGGAATTGAGCACACCATGGACCAGTGGGTCAGAATTATTCAAGGGCAGCTTTCAGTCCAGAGTAGAGATGGAACTTCTGACCACTGATCACAGCTCAAGCATGGAGTGGCAACTCTCTGAGCCCATCATCACTATAGTTATTTCAACAAAGGGTGAATGACCATCTGCTGGGGACAGTCCTGCTTTGGGTGGGAGGTAGGTTAAAAAGGATCTGCAAAGAAGAACCCACCTCTGAGATACTTTAGGAAGGTCCTTTCCATGAGAGAGTGTAATGTAGTTGGAAGAGCATGCATTCTTGACCAAAATGGGTTCGGTTCCACGTCTCCTAATTACTTGCTGAATGACCTCAGTTCATTAACCTAGGCACCCTCAGGACCCTTGTCTGTGCGGTTAAGTGTGTCTGACACTTATGGTGAGTGGCTAGCCCACTGCTTAAAGCACATAGCAGGTGCTCAGTCACAGACCTGTCCTGCCTCAGGAGTGTCCCGGTCACTGGAACTGTGTACTAACCTCAGCTGTTATTGGGAGTCTGGTCTCAGCTGAGTGCTGGGGTGAGGAGTCTGGTATTTATGTTGTGTTCTGTCTACTAGTTACTGTGCTGGGTACCCTAGATTTATTCTCAAGGCTAATGCTGTCTGGGGTTTCATTCCATTATTTTCTTTTGTAAGTGAAACAGACTTTTAAAGGCATTTGCTTGGTTGGTTTTCTAGACAGTTATTTGTAAAACAGCTGTCAAGGGTTGTCGTGGCACCCTGGACACACGGCGCTTTGTGAGTGCCCAGTTCATTCCCCTGCACAGTCTCCCTCCTGGAGGATATGTGTTTAAAATGGCATTAGGTGCAGAAGAAATAGCCAGTTAAATCAAGCTGGATTTAAAACAGTTCCTGTGGTGAAATCCCTAGCTATACACATTCACACAAGTCTACTCTGCTAGTGCAGTTTCCAGAATTGTCAAACCACCATAAGGCATTCCCACCAGAGTGCCTCCTGCTTTTACTAAGAGAAAATTCTTGCTAAGAAACCTTGCCCTCTGGTTCCCTGTGACTTTCAGGAAAGCCTTTTTGTTTAAACAAAGGAATGGGCCCACTGGTATCTGGGTGAACACATGTTTCCTTCTGAGATGGAAATCATCTGAACCACAAGGACCTGTGGGTTTTTTATTTCTCTTTTTTTCCTTCTCATCCATCTGAAATAGCTAGTGACTTACTTGCAAGGGGTCAAAGTGTAGACATATAAGCATCTCTGCTTTCTGGGGATTGCCTGCTTCTTTCTGGGGGAGGCAGTATTTAAAATGAATGTCAAGTAAGTGGGGAAGTGGGAGGATGAAGGGGGGATGTACTGGATAGCGACTGGGATTGGAGCAGTGGAGGCAATGGAGACTCACTGTGAGTGTCTTGGGGACACTCAGCATCACTTGGGAAACCTCAGCCTCCTCCCGCACGGTGTTGGTGCTCTCCCAGTTCCTTACAGCTGCACAGTGCCTGCAAAGTGCTTTTCTGTTCTGTGAGCCTAGCTGGGGACATGTGTTATGGGCCTCTGCTTCCACTTGGGGTTTTCACAGCATCACAAACCATAAAAGTGAACTTGTTCTCTTTGTGGTTGCCAGAATTTAGGATTGAATTGTAGCCCTAACTGGAGAAGGGGATAATTAGAGGAAAGGAAGATCGTGTGTATTTGTACATGTGTGTTTGTACCTGCCTGCACATTGTGTTTGTGTGTTCATATGTGTTTGTACATTATGCATTTACACATGTATTCAGTGTGTGTGTTTGGCATGTATGTGAGTGTGTGAGTAGCTCTGTGTGTCAGTGTGTCTGTCTGAACATGTGTATATAGAGGTGAAAAGGGCGAGGAGCCCCAGGCAATCCCCCCTGTTCTGAAAGCCTGTTGATTTATTTTTCTCCTTCCTTGGATATTTTTCTCCTCAAAGGAATTATTTGTCATAATTTCAGACTTTTGCCCCTCGGTGATTCCCACGGGAAGAAACCAGTAATTGATCTGTCCATCACAGGTTGCTGTGTCTCTTTGATTGACAGCCTTGGAGAGAGGCGGCACTTGCCCAGCAGACCCTTTTTGACTCTCAGTAGAGACCCTTAAACAGCAGAGGTCTCCAGCCCAATGGTCTGGTCAGTCCCCCCCGTGATTTCCATCCTAGCCAGGGCTTGGATCGTGATATTAGGTACTAAAAATGCTGATTGAATTACAGAATGATGTTTTTCCACCTGCCTTTCAGAGACAAGACTGATAAAGACTAATAAAGCAGTAGTTCAGGTGGAGAGAACAGATCTCATGGGTGGCATATGCCTTTTGTGCAGTTGACAAATACAGGGGTGGGGGTGGTAGAAAAAGATTAATTGGGCTTTTCTGAAAATACAGGTGGATATACAGTCTCCGGCTGAAAGGTAATTGTTTAAGTATTTCTTTTACTCAGACTGTTGTATGCATGTGACAACACCAATGGAGAGAAAACCTTCAAAAATGATCCATTATATAGATGTACCCCACTTTAATTATTCACAACAAAAATGTTTATTAAACATTTACTGTGTGCCAGGCACTGGCCTAAGAATTTTACCTGCATTTATTCTTATTTTAAGGTATTTAGGTTGTTTCCAGCTTTTTCTTTATTGTAAATAGTGCCTAGATGAATATCTCTGCACATAATTTTTTGCCTGATTTGTCACATCCTGTTTAAAGTGGATTCCTCTAAGCATGATTACCCGGCATGGAACTGGAACGTTGCAGCATTGCTTTCTTGCCATGTTAGACTCCCGCAAGAAGGAGGTGCATGCCTGTGCTGCTTCTTCCTGAAGACTCCGAGGAAGCAGTCCTTTGTTGAAGTCGAGGCATCAGACTGCTGCACCAACAGAAATACCAAAAGTTATGATAATGGCCTGACAAAGTTAGTTCTAGGGACTCAGGAAAAAAGACAGCAGCTCTTTTTCTGGGTTTCCGCATGTTGCAAGTCAGAGGCATTGTATCAGGAAGGGAAAACACGTGCCTTTCTATCTCATGGAGCTGGGATGTTTTCAGGAGGCATCTGGGGTCTGGCTTGGTTCAAAACAGCTCCTCCATCCTCTGCTCTTCTTTCCACTCAACTTCCTTAGCAATCCACCCTTAAGCTGGTCGTATCTCAGAAGGGGGTGGAATGGGATCTTCTCCTGAGAGATACCTGAGGGTCTGGGCCATGCTTGGGACCCGATCAGTATGAGGCCCTCTCCCTCCGGAGGCTGACTGTTGTTCCCTGTCCCTGAGTCTCCCTGTCAAACCTCCATGTGTCGTGTCCTGAAGCTTGCTTGCCATTTTTTAGAAGGGCTATGTGGACAGATGGGAGGATATATATTTGGAAACAAATCTGTGTATACCAAGAAACCAGGGGCCCAACTGGGTGGAAATCATGGTTTCTCTACGCAGACCTGGTTTAAATATGTGGGCTCAGGTCCAGGCTCGCCAACAGGTATAGGAATGTATTGAGCGCCTTCTCCAGGCCAGCTGTTGCCCCATGGAGTTCACACAGCTTCCAGTGGGGGAGAGAAGCACTAAGGGAATGACTGTGGCCCCTCAGTTGGCTGTAAGTGCTGTGACCAGGAGCAGAGCAGGGAGGGGATGGAGTGTGATGGGTGGTGGGGCGAGAGAGGTGCTGGCTTCCCTGGGGTGGTCAGAGAAGGGCTCTCTGTATTTTAGTAGAGATTTGAAGGAAGTGAGGGAGCGAGATGTGAATGTTTGGTGGCAGTCACAGATGAATGTTCCAGGTTGAAGCAACAGCAAGCACAGAAGGAGTGGGAGTGTGCTTGACGTGTTCTGTGACAGCGAAGAGCCTGTGGGCAGGGAGAGAATGAGCAAGGGGGACAAGTCAGAGGAGGGTGACTTGGGGCTGTGGAGGAGGAAGCATCATGGACAGCCCCATATGTCACAGTAAAGACTCAGGGTTCTATGTCAAAGGTACTGCAAAGCCCTTAGAGGGTTGACAGCAGGGGAGTGATGTGATCTGATGCCCTGTTTTAAGAGGCTGGCTCTGGCGTTGGTTTAGCAATCAGCAGGGGTGGAAGCAGGGAGACCAGTAGCACCACTGTCCAGTTGAGAGAGGGTGGTGGTAGCTGTGGGGAGTGAGGAGTGGCCCATTTGGGAGCACACATTGTAGGAAGGTTAGCTGTCATTTCCCTCGCTCTGTCCCTTGGGAGTAGAGCTCTGGCCAGTGGCAGCCTGGACAACTCTCTTGCACCCTTCTCTTCCCCAGGGAAGAGTAGGAGCTTCTAACGTAGTCTGTTTTCTCTCTCTCTCTCTTTTTTTTTTTTTTTGGAATCTTGACCTGCAGGTGTCATTCATAGTTTTGTTTTTTAAATCTTCACCCAAGGACATGCCTATTGATTTTAGAGGGAGGGGGAGGGAGGAAGAAAGAGAGAAAGAGAAACACTGATGAAAGAGAAACATAGTGAGAGAGAGAAACATCAATCGGCTGCCTCTTGTACTTGCCCTGGTATGCACCCTGACCAGGGACCACACCCACAACCTAGGTATGTGGCTGACCAGGAATCAAACCCATGGCCTTTTGGTTTATGGGACAATGCCCAACCAACTGAGCTATACTGGCCAGGGCTCAATCACAGTTTTTAAAAATCCCTGCATCCGTCGCCTTTTGGAACGATGTTCACCTCTCAAATTGGCACAAATCTTTCTTTTCAAGTTCTTTCTTCATCAGGAAATGCAGTGGCAGTCCAGCATGACAACCATCTGTTTCTTTGCTTCATGCCAAGCCTTCTGCTGGGTGGAAACTTAAGAAAAAAACACAAAACCAGGAACCACCTGCTGGAGCTCTCCAACGATGCTGTCTGACTAGGAAACACTGAACAGACACTTGTCAGGATGCATTTCAAAGTCTGTGAGCCTCAGCACCTGTTTGACTTCCTTCTAGGGCTTTGCATTATTGATTATACTCATAAAAACGGCTGATAAACATTTCCCAGTGTGACAGGAAGGTCTGGGCTAGACCAGTGCTCAAGAGACCATGGTTTTTGTTCCAGTTGCCAGATGTGTGCCTGCAAGCATTCATCCTTGCTGGGACTGCTTCTTAATCTTTAACAAGTCCTAGACAGCTTGATTCTAAGATGCCTCTCAGCTCTAACATTTTACAATTCTAAGAGGATGAATAAGAAATATGGAGCAGAGGTGACTGATAAAACCAGTGCTCGGGGCTTTATGAGAGAGATTCCTTCAAGTGGTGGCCCAGGTCTGAGTTAGGGCAAGCTCCTGGATGCCACCTTTTGGGGCCTCTACATTCATTATTTGCAAGATATCAGAAGCTGTACAACTTGACTCATTCTGTTAAGGAAAGGTGAGCAAACTGAAGGCAGGGAAGAGAACATAAATCTTCTTTTATGTAAGGAGAATCATCTTTAATGGGTGCATATTCTGCACAAGGATCTAATTTGATCAGCTGTGTGTCAACCAGACTCCGTCTGGCTTGGATTTTTGCATCTCAGAAGAGAAATTAATGAGAGGACAATTGCCAGCCCACGAGATGGCTGTTTCTTCCAGTTCCAGCCTTCTTTTTTCCCCTCTAGTCCCTGTGTTATTGTGATTTATAGTCTTGCCTGTCCCCTGCAGTGGCTCTGGTGTATGGTTGTACTGAGTAAGTGAGTGGCTGACTTCCAAAAATGACATGACAGTCTTAGTCCAGGCTGAAGCCAGGTCACGTAAGCCCGATACCCTTCTCTCTTCTTACCTACAAGTTAGCATGTTCTCCCACGCATAGGAGGATGGGAGACTCAAGGATTCACCTTTAGAAAGTTTCTTTCTGCTTTTACTTTGTCTTCCTTTTCTAAGTACTCTTGCTGCATACTGTTGGGAAATGCATTTTTATGTTGGTAAAAATGGTCTATGTGTTGCAGAGTGCATTCTCTGAGCTGCAGTGTCTGAGCTGGATTCCTCCCTGGACCCCATTCGTTCTATTGGCAAAGCCTGATTGCCCTCTTATCTCATATATACTTCTCACATCTGCCACTTTTCTCTGCCCCCCATCGCCATCACCGTAGCCCATCGCTGTTGTGCCACGCCTGGTTATTACATGTAAAATTCTCAGTGCAGAGTCTGGGGCATAGTGAGTACTCAATGAAGGATAGACAGAAGATGTTTATTGTGAATTGAAGAAAGTGTGATACATCTATATGAAATAACATTTCTTGATTTAAACATTTCAAAGACTCCCTGTTGCCCTTAGGAAAAAAATCAAACTTCCTTCTCAGGCCTACAATGCTAGCCTCTGCCCAGCCCCCCACCTCACCCAATGACATATGCCCTTTTGCGATGGCACACCAGCCACACCGGCTTGTTTCAGTTCTCAGACCCATGAAGCTTCTCCCCTGCTGCCCCAGGGCCTTCAGGCATGCTGTTCTTTCTGCTCAGAGTGCCCTGCCCCTTGTCTCCACCTGGCTAGCTTTTTCTCAGCCTTTAGATTTTAGCCTACATGTCACTTCAGTGAGGACTTCCCGACCATTCTATCTAAAGTAAGTTCCCTCTTGTCATTCTCTGTCACTCACTCCATTTGATTCCTTCATAGCCTTCCTGACCTGGAAAGATGTCTCTCTCTGCTTACTTGCCTATTGGCTCCTCCCACTGGACCAGACATTCCATTAGATCTGGACCATGGCCATCTTCTACCACTGAGTGCCCGGCACATGGTTGATGCTGGAAAACATGGTTGGTGTTTGTTGAATGACTAAACAGAAAACTGGACACTAATCAGAGTAGCCATATGAACAAAAATGCTAATAATTGGTTAGGAGAATGACCATCGTGTACCAAAACCTCAATTTGTGCTTTGTATTCATTATCTCACTTAGCCATTCCCACAGTCCAAACAGACATTCATCTGATGGGGAAACGAGCCATCAACTTGACTTGCTGTTGAATCCCAACCCACAGAGGGTTGGTCTGGTGCTTGATGCCCTGTAGAGATTAAGACAAACCCCCTCAGGTCCAGGACATGAACAGACGCCTCACCTTGAGGAAAGATGAGGGGCAGATGGCCTGGGAGATGTGCAGCTACCCTCAGGCCTGCATCATGCCCAGTAGCATCCACTTTCTGAGAACTTTGTTTTATGCTCTGAGTTTCAGTGGCCAAGATGAGGTGGGAGTTGTCCTCCCTCAAAGGGCATGTCAGGGTCAAAGTAGCTCAGTCGGGGGAGGGCAGGACAAACTGGCTGGCAAAGAAAGGTCATGTTTCCCATAGTCGAACATGTTCTAGAAATGTCTCATGAGAAGACCTGTATCTTCAAGTTCTGGAAAGGGTGAAAGAGGGGAGGGGACCTCCTGTTTAAGAGGACACAGGAAAAGTTGAGTATTTGGGTTTCAGTGTTCTTGAGACAGTTGAGGGAGAAGCTAGGGAAATTCCTTGGCAAGTGGAATAGGGAAACTGAGACAGGTAGCTGAACAAACTGGCTGAGCAATTTGCAGCCAGTTACAGAAGGTCACCAGGGTGGAAGGCCTCGGGTGCCTGGCAGGATGCAAAACTGGGAAAACAAGGACCTCACCCTTAAGGTGACCTCTCCCCACTACAAATAACATGTAGGCCTCAGTTGTATTCCAGCTCCAGACCCAGAAAAGCGGCAGGACCAGCTACAGTGGCTGATGACCCCCTACCCTGGTTCTGACCAGTCGGTGGAGACCAGGACCCCAAAAGGGCACACCTAGAGAACCGATGAATACTCTGCTGAACGCCCCCTCCCCAGAGACCTCCCCTAAGATTCCTGCCTGCAAGAGACGAATAAAACCCTGGAGAAAAAGGGCCCAGCTGCAGCTTGTCCCAGGCTAATCCCCTGAACCTGTCCCCAAGGCCCCTTGTCCCTGACCCCAAGGCCCCTTGTCCCTGACACCCCACTGAGCTAAGGCAGCCCAGCCTAGGCTCTCCTGTTGCTGCTTCTATGCTAAGCCCTTTGTTGTTTCACTGTCCCCAGCTTAAATCCATGTCCTCTAAAAATAACAGACTTTCCTAGTCTTTCCTACACAAAGCTAGGAACCCACACACTATTGGCTGGCCCTAGGCAGACCCACTCAGGGCCAGGTCCCCTGTCTGGTAACATCCTCACCTGAAAGGGCAGCAGTGCTGGGGAGTGGTCTGAACTGAATCTAAGCAGTGAAGGGTGATTCCCTGCAGCAGGCAGTTGGGCTCATTCCTCACCGCTGGGTGTTTTGGAACAGCAGCACTGATGTGCTTTCCCTTCAGGGTCTACTTCTCTTCCCTGCTTGGACGCGGCAGCCGCTGATCATGAGCAGAAACAGCTGGCCTCATTCTGTTTCTGACCACTGCAGTAGCCGGGGTTACAGTGGCCTTTACTTTGAGTTACAGCCTCTTCTGGCTAACACCATATTCATGGGAATCTAGGGCCTCCCCCTCCTTCAACCAAGAAAATCTTGCTTAAAATTAAAGTTACTTTCTGCTACCTAAACTGTCTTTTGGCTTAGACTGAACTTCCTGATTTCTGCTGTTCATCAAGGGGAACTCCTTTGGAAGTTCAGGCCTGTGATAATAACAGCTAACATCCATCACTCCCTTACCATGTGCCAGGCACTGTGCTGAAGCTGTTCCCACAACAACCTGATGACGTCAGTACTATTTATTGGTCTCCGTTTTATAGATGGGGCTGTGGGGCCACAGAGAGATCATGTGAGGGGCCCAAGGTCACACTCCTAGCAAGTAGGGGTGCCAGGACTTGAAGCCAAGAAGCGTGGCTCTCGGACTTGCTCTCCTCAGCTCTATGCTAGGCAGCGAGTCCTGCCAGAGGCAACCGTGAGAACCCTGAGCTACCAAACAAGCATCTCAGCTCCTGATCTCTTAAGTCTTTGCTGGCTAATTTTGTTCAGTGGGTTCACAGTGGGGCTGACTGCCTCCGGCACTTTGTGAATTCTTATAGCAGATGCCTGTGTCACACACTCTGGCACTCCTTCCAGTGTGACCCTACTGCCATCTCGAGTCATTTCCAAATATGTACGTCTTTTCTCCCTGTTTGGATTGCAAGATGTTTATGAACAGGGCCCATGCTTTGTTTTTCTCCGGTTTTCCCCCAGAACACATGACATGTTAGTACGTGCTTAGAAGTAAGTGGTTTAGTGCCACTTAGCGTGACTAGGGAACAGAGTAGTATCCTCTTAAGTGGCAGGCCTCAACAGGTAGATAAAACTTGCAGTGGTCCAGTATTAACAAGCTCTTATCTCTGTAGAACAAATGTGGTTTGCTTTGGCAACTGTCAAGCAGAGGAGAAAATCACCCGTAAACTGTAGAACCTGATTTCTGGGCTTGGCCACCTTGTGCATTTTCTATTGGTCTCTTGTCTGTCAGGCATCTTTGTGCTGTGTAATTCCAGAGGTGACTGTTCCTCTCAGTAATCTGTTCAAATATAGAACCACACTGGGCTCTGAGGTTGAACCTGGTTTGCTCAGCAGTGCCTTGGGGTCTGATCTACCAGGTGGTTTCCATTTGGTTTTGCTGTGAGTTGGTTTGCACAAATGCTTGTGTGAGAAGTGCAGGCTGCTTGATGGATCCTGCGTGGTAGCTGGCCTGGTGCAGCCCTGGAGGGAAGGGGGGTGATGCATGCTTCAGAGTGGTTTTTATTTATTTTTTCCCCATTTTTGGCAAGGAATGCTCAGACATTCTTTTCAGCTTGTCTTACCCTTGGCTTACCTTAGATGAGGAGAGTAAAGAGCTAAATTACAGCCCTCTGAGAACTCCCTGCCCTTCTGGAGCAGAATGCCACTGCGGATACCTCCCATTAGAAATGATTGTATTGGTTTTTCTTAGATCAGACCTGGTTTTTTTATCATCCTTAGATGAGGAGTGCATGCTCATCACTAACCATTGTGCGTGCCAATGCTGGCTGTGCTAAGGTGCCTTTGCGTCAGGAGAGAGGATGGAAACCAGTGCAGGCTAAACAGCCCCCAGTAAGTGATGACCTCACCTGCCTGGTGCCTGTCCCCAGGCAGATTTTTAAGACTGACAGGTCACCCCTGCTTCTTCCTTCTGCTACACAAGAGAGTGTGAAACAGTCAGGGCACCATGGGTGAACTGTGTGTGGCAAACGCAAAAGAGAGAGAATGTCAGGTAAAAGCAGCACATAGTGTCGGGTGCAGACGTTCCAGGGGAACAAGTCGGCAAAGGCTAACTCAATGGCAGGGCCAAGGGGGCGGGCCATTGGTCTGGGTGTCCTCCAGGTTCTGGTATAACTTCTTTCCCAGTTCACATTTCCCTGGGCTTCTTGTGTATACAGTGGTTGCCACTGAGACCACTTGAAAGACTGACCTGTGCTGAGCAAAGAGTGAGCGTACTTGCTGTCAGCGCAGCCCTGTCATATTACTCAGATGCGTACACTGCAGCAGACAGAATCCCAGAGGGGTTCTCAGATGAGGATCTGGTGATGGCTTTGCTCAGAGGAGTCCCCCTCACCCCTTCACGGCCTTTGGTCACCACAACTTTCATGTTTCAAAGGAAGGAGGGAGAGGTGCTCAGAGCACACAGAGCTCTGAATTGTGTGAGCCCAGAGGCAAGACAAGATGAGGAGGCACAGAAAGCAGACATTTCTTGCCGATTTCTGTAACCAAAGGCTGATTCTCTCACCTAAGAGTCAGCACCACTGGGATAAGACTAGTGACTGTAGGGAGGGGACAGATAACAAAAATATTTGAAATAATTTATAACATATTACTAATCAGATATGACACAGGTTCTGTTTGCACACTGGTTCACACTCTGCACACATAAGCTCTACTGAAGTAACCGTCAACCTTTGTGTGTGCTAATGTGCTAGGGCTGCTGTGACAATGTACCTCCAACAACAGAATGTATTTCATCACAGTTCTGGAGGCCAGAAGTCCGAGACCATGGTGTTGGCAGGGTTGGTTTCTTCTGAGACCTCTCTCCTTGGCTTGTAAGATGCCGCTTTCTCTCGGTGTCCCCCCATTGTCTTCCCTCTATGTGTGTTTATGTCCTGATATCTTCCTATAAGGACACCGGTTAGAGTGGATAAGAGCCCACCCTTATGACTGCTGATACCTTCATCACCCCTTTAAAGACCCTATCTCCAAACACAGCCACATTCTGAGGTGCTGGGGGTTAGGGCTTCAACATATGAATTTTTAGGGACATAATTTAGTCCATAATACTTATTGGGCTAATGGTAATAATGGTCATCATGGCCCTTATTATGTACTGAAACTGCTCTCAGCCCTCTGGCTGAACCACCCCCTCCGATCCCTGCACTGGCTCCAAGCCAGCCGCTCGCATTTCCCCCTGACTGAGATGAGGAAGCAGAGGCACAGAGAACCCGAGGACTTCGGCTTTTATAGCTAGGGGGCAGCGGGGCTAGAACTTGACCTGGGCATTCTGAGTCCATGTGTGGAGGTTCTCTGCAGCCTTTGAGGCGAAGACTTTCTCCAAGTTTCTCCCTGGCAGTTACATCAATGAGCTTCTTGGGGAAGGGTGTCTGTGTGGGAAGGAGGTCCTCTGGGCGACACTCTTCATTGCATCTGAGGAAAACAGGCCACAAATTAAAAGTGGATGACAACGGGCTGCTGATGTCCAACACGCTCAAAAGTGCATAGAGTCGCTGTTTTCACAGCCGCCTTCCCTGATCCAAGGTGCCCCTTTGCCTGGAGCCTTCCTTCTGTTGCTCTTCCTTCCTCCTGACCCCGCTGTGTCCGCTGTGACGCAAAGACAGCCTGTTTATGGGACTGCTTGGCTGTTTGTAGGGCCCTGGACTCATCCCTAATGAGAACTTAAGGCCTTACCTACAATTATGTAGGAGGTCATGGTTGCTTTGAAAGCACTTCCCACTGACTTCTTCAAGTTAAATTGCTTTGCTTTGTGAATAATTATGTGGCCTTAGTTGCCTGAGGCAGAGGGTGAAGGTAAAGGTTTTAGTTCTCAATGTCAAGACATGCGAGGCATATATTTTTCTCCTACTTTCCTCCTTCTTTCTCTTCTCTTTTTCTTCCTTGATCCAAATTGGTCAGACCTCCATTGGTCCACAAGTGGGTCCCCGATACTAAATCTGAGCTTTCAAATCATTCCCCACTTTCCTCCTGCTACCACATTAGGTGATTAACACCCTTCTTTCCACCTTCACTGTTGTCATCAGATTTACCCATGTAGCAATGCTTCCTTTGTAAGAGGTTCAACAGTCTATTCAAACACAGGGCCAGCCAGCTGCACTGTCAGAAGTAGGGCCCAGGGCTCCTAGAACACTGGAGCTCCCAGAATTCTGGAGGCTGGCTGTCTAGAATTGTTTTAGTCAGGATTCTCCAGAGAAATGGAACCAAATAGTCCAGAGTAGCTCGCTATCCTTAATTTCCACTGAAGGCATCTCTCCAGAGTGCCAAGGAAAACATTTTCAGGTCACTTAGGGCTTGGAGTTTTATTTCCCTATGTTACCTGTTTTGTCATTTTATTTACATTCAGCCTGCCTTCAGAATCCTGCCAGGCTAAAAATCTGTGTCTTTTCAGAAATTCAGCAGATTCATTCCATTTCAGGTTCTTATCTGCTCAGTTCAAAGAATGGAATCCTCTTTATTAAAAATAGTATGTGGTAAATTCCCTTTAAAATGATTTCTACCTATAAATCTACTCATTGTCCCACCTGCATATATATGTGCACAAAGATGTAACTGGGTGACAGTCACCTAACCTGGAGGATACTTGCTGGGTGGTGGGATTTAGAGTTTCGGTCTCCTCTTCAGATTTTTCTGAGTTGCTTCCTTTAAGAAAAAGTAATATGTGTAATTTCTCTACAAAGCTATAAAATCATTCCAAAATAATGACTATGGAAGTAAACAAATATGTCCGCCCATCTGTCCCCTTAACATAGCTGTTAACCAAGTGAGTGCTGAGTCCTGCTGGCCTCGGGAGCATGGAGGGTGGAAGGCCCAAGGATGGTGCAGCATCAGATTACGTCCTGTATGTTAAACTCCGCTTTGCTTGTGGCTGGATTTTATTTCCACCCACTGGTCCACTTTCCTTTTGGTCCTAAGTTGTTCACCTGTGCTCCTTTACCTGGCTACTTTATGTTTCTCCCTGCCAGGTCACATGGGGAGGTCCTCACAGACAAATATAAACTTTTACTGGAATAGTAACCCCCAGTAGAAAAAGTACTTTCTGTTCCCAATCAATGCTGTTTTTCTGTTTTGTTTTGTTTTTAAAGCAAAATGTGCCCTTTATCAAACTTCCACTTCAAACCACAGGGAGGGACAAGGGGAAGCTTTTGCCTCACTGCCTAAGATAAGGCGCTTGCTATATTGTGCAGAAAATTTAATTAGGCAAACTGAGACAATTGCAACTGGGTGCTGCCCTAAGGAGGAAAGGAAATTAACTTCTGCCTGCCACAGCTGGGGCCCAAGGTCATGTTCAATTGTGTTCTGATCAGGCGGCTATTTCCTGATGGAACATGCGTCAGTTCATAAACACTTTCTACATGGAGGACATATGCTCCTCCTACGGGCTCTTGGCCGCTCTCTTCTTCTGTAGTGTTTGGTAGGGAGGGGCACATCTCTCACATACCTTCACCAGATCACAGTTTTTCTGGGAGCAAAGCCAAGTGCTCCCAACCATTGGGAGCTGGCCCAAGAAGAGATGTTCTGTGAATTTCTGCTCTTTCATTGGGCAATCTCGGAAAGTTGGTTGGATGAGTACGAGGAGGGAGGTGGCTGAATTAGAGTCACCCAATTGATTTCATCACCATCTACGTTAAACAAAGGGTTTGTGTTTGCAGTTCGCTCCTGATGAAATAGAGTGACTCAGGAAAACCATCCGAGTAAATCCTGTTGTAATAGCTGATCCTCTGAGCCCTGTTTGATCTTCATTTTCCACAAAGTTTGCTACCTAGAACCTCATGGCCATGTAGAAGGGATTTACACAAAAACCAATGTTTGCTTTGAAAAAGGTTTTGATTCTAAGCTAAGTCCTTTGAACTTGGCCATCTAGGAAGCTTTCTCGGCCATTATAATGAAGTGTGTCAAAGGCACTCCAAAGAGACATGACAAGGGCTTTCTTTTTAATATGATTCTTTATTCAAGTGTCTAAGGCAATCTGATCAAGGAGTGCTGCTCTGCATCCAGCCCTGGACTAGGCAGCATATAGAGGGAGGTGGAGATGAAAGAAGGTGATGAAGATGAACCTCTGCAGCCCAGGAGTGTATAGTCTAGTTAGGGATGTACCATACTTTATCAATAAGAGAGGCAGGAAGAGTCAAGAGGCTCTCCAGAATTGTTTTAGTGAGGATTCTCCAGAGAAACAGAACCAATAGCATATATTTGCATAGGGTGTGATTTGTACAATGCCCTGTCTGTCTCCTCACTGACTATTGGCACCTGCATCTTACACATCATTCATCCTCCAGTGCCCAGCACAGGACTTGGCAAATCATAGGTATAGCACAGGTCCCTAGCCATTTCCTTCCTCCCCCTAATCAGTTCTCTCCTTCTTCTATACTAACAGAACCATTAACTTTTAGCTGGACCTATGGTTGCCAAGAATAATAGAGGATAGTTATTATAAGGAATTGGGTCACTCAATTATGGAAGCTGAGAAGTCCCAAGATCTGCAGTTGGCAAGTTGGAGACCCAGGAAAGCCAGTGGTATAGTTCCAGTCCATGTGCAAAGGCCTGAGAAAGAGAAGAACCAATGGTATAAATTCTAATCTGAAAACTAGCATGCCTGAGGCTCAAGAAGTGCCAATATTTTAGTTTGAGTCCAAAGGCAGGAAAAACTGATGTCCCAGTTCAACAGTCAGGCAGGAGCAGTGCCCTCTCACCCAGCTTTTTCATTCTTTAGGTCTTCAGTTGATTGCATGAGGCCCACTTACATTAGGGAGGGCAATCTGCTATACTTAGTCTACCTATTCAAATGTTAACCTCATCTAGAAACACCATCCAGGTATATCTGGGATAATGTTTGACCTAATGTCTGCTCATTTTGTGACCCAGTCAAGTTGACACACAAAATAAGCATCACAGTGGGGTTATCTGTTTTAAAGAAAGGGTGTCCTCCTTTCTCCTCTTCAACAAATCAATCCTAAGCATATAATTTTAGCTACTATAATCCAGATCCAGAATAAGAATTTATTTCTCACATAACAGTCCCTTTGAAAGCAGTCTGGAGTTCCACAGTGCCTGGAATCCAGGACCTTCTGTCTTGTTGCTCCACCACCCCTAGATGCTGTCCTTGCCTTTGTGGCCCATATGGCTCACCCCATCAGAATTCACACAAGGAGGGAAATGGCAAATTGCACCACCAGAAGTTTATGAGTCATATGTATCACTTCTATCCTATCCTTTTGGTCAAAACTGAGTCATATGGCCACACTTCACTGTAAAGTATACTGGGAAATGTAGTTTTTACTCTTAGCAACTATGGGTCCAGGTAAAAATGAATGGTTCTGTGACTAGAACCACTGGAGTGCAGGGACGGACAGCCAGGGCTCTGTGCTACACCTGTGATTGGTGAAGCCTGTGCTGGGCACTGGAGATAGAGTGGAGTGTGAGGTGCAGTCCTGCTGGTGGTCAGTGGGGAGATAGGGTACTTGTTATCTCACCGTGTCATGAGTTCTAACACTGGGGTAAACTGAGGCAGCCAAGCTAGAACAGGACTGTGGAAGAAGCCTTCCCAGTGAGCTTCTGTAAATCATTTTGAAGAACAACTGTATTAGGCCCAGTGGGTTGAGAGTCCATTTACTTAAACCCCAATTTCAGCTGGACCTGTACTTTCCCTTCTTTGGCAGTCAAACTGAATTCAGAACTTGAGGTTCAGATTTTTGCACTTAATGTCAAGTAGGGAGATCCAAAGTATTCCTGGAAGCATGTATTAAAAACCATTAGGATTCCTTCCCTTTTCTGTGTCTCTCTCTTCTTTCTGCCTCCTCCCATTCCTTTAGTCTAGGGTTGAGGAGTTCTGTGGTCCTAGTAGGAATGCAGGCATCTTTCTGAGCCTCGTTACCCTTTGCGTGCAGAACCCTTGCAGGCTTTGTGCAAATGTCCTTTAAAGGGTTTTGAGGGGTTGGGGGAGGAGTGATGTACAGAGAGCTCTTACATAATATGGTAAACAGAGAGCAAATGGACGTGCCATTTTCCATTAGCCAGAGAGGCATTTTATTTCCACTAGGAATGGGAGCAGACGTGAAAGCAATTAGTGTTAGTGGGTTTACAGTGATGTCCCTGGAGCCAGCAAAATCCCGGGGCCAGATGTCTGTTCTTTACTTGTTCAAAGAACATTTGTGAGTTATTCCTCCCCTGCCCATCCCACCTCCTGCCAAAAAGAACCAAAATACCACAGTTAAGAGAACAGAATATTCACTGAATAACAGAGGCAGAAGGCCTGTTCTTTGGAGATGGAGAAGGCTGCCTCAGAAGTTGGGAGCAGCAGGAAAAATCCTTCCCAGCCTCCTGCTGCCCCAGAACCCTACAGGCCACACTGATGAGTTTGCAGCAGAGACAGTATTAGCAATGGTGACCTGTCAACTCATCTCTACTTTTCTTTGTTCCCTTTTCTTCAGTCCTGTCCTATTCCACCCTTAATACATGTGGGGTAGGAGAAACAAATAAAAGCCCTGAATATCCACTTGTCCCCATCTACGGTGGTGTAATGTGACCTCAGCTCTACCCAGTCTCAAGCTTCAAAGTGACCTGTCACTGCCATAACCAGTGAAGCTTCAGAATCTGCTACTTCAGGAGTTTTCAGTGTAGATGTCCTTTCCCTGTATAACCTCACTCTTCCTTTAAAATCTTTCCTTGCATTGTTTGTCATTGGTTGTCTGTATGTGCACTATCTAGTTCAGGAGCCACCTGTGACTAGTAAGCACTGAAATGTAGCCATTCCATACTGCCATGTACCGTGAGTATAAAATACACACTGGATCTCAAAGACTTAGCTTGAATGAATAATATAAAATATCTCAGGTTTTATACTAACTGTATGTTGATAATATTTTGGACATAGTGGGTTAAATAAAATGTATTATTAAAATCAACTCTACCTGTTTCTTCTTAAATACTTTGTTCATGTGGGTGTTAGAAAATTTAAAATTACACATGTGGCTTGCATTTGTAGCTTACTTTTGTTAGGACGGTGCTGGTCTATGTTATCACTCAAAGTCTTTTAGAGTTGTATATTTAGAATTATTGAAAATATTTAAAAGGATTTTAAAAACCTTTACAATTTGAAAAGTCTTCAAGAGGAAAGGCTTTCTAAGCCTTTGTAAGAAGAAAGTCAGGTCACCAACAAAGAGATTGTATAGAATTTGAGACAGCCTAGAAACATAATCACCTTTAGGAACCAGATGATGATGTAAACAAATGAGATGCCCGAGGTTATACAACAGAGATGGTGGGGCTGGTGTTTCTCTCAGATGAGGTGCCCTATATAAAGGCACCCAAATTCAACATTGTTAAAATGCTGGGGGCTCCATAAGCAATGTTTTCCAATGGAATTTGGCTCAGAGGACTCCAGTATGCTAATTTTGGCAACTTCAAATCTCTAAAAGAATTGTTTCACACTTATAGATTTCATGAAAATTACCCTTTGCAGACTATTGAAACCAAGCTTTGTTAATTGGAATTTCTTTTTTAAATCTTGAAATGGCACTATTTTGAATTTTGCACCCAAGTTTACACATAGGCTCCCTCTGTAGCCTACATTTTTTAAAAAATATACGAGCATGGCTAACAATGAACTTATATTGCCCAAGTTCGTATTCTGGGAGATGCCAAGATGGTATTGTCTCTTATAGCTATGAGTTTGATTGTATCTTCATTTTCACTGAGGCTTAGGGAAAGTAAGCCACCCACTTGGCTTTAGCAAGAAAGTGGCAGAACTTTCTGTGCTGGTGGTGCTCTCGCAAATGTGGTGAACATTGCTGAAACCCGCCAGACTTTCTGTAAGAAGTGTGGTTGGCATCAACTCCACAAAGTGATATAGTACAAGAAGGGCAAAGATCCTTTGTCTGCTCAGGGACACCAGCATTGTCACAGGAAGCAGAGTGGCTACTGTGGGCAGGCTAAACCTATTTTCCACAAAAAGGCTGCAAAGAAGACTATGCTGAGGCTTGAATGCATCGAGCACAGCAGCAGGTCTAAGAGACGCTGGCTGTTAAGACATGCAAGCATTCTGAACTGGAAGGAGGTAAGAAGAGAAAGGGTCAAGTGATCCAGTTCTAACCTTCATCTTTTGTTTTATTATGTGGCGATAGAATTCTGAGGATATGATCTCTCCAAAAAGAAAAAAGAAAAAAAAGATAGTAGCAGAACTAAGGTTCAGGGCCATGTGTGTTGGATGCTACTGTCATAATCTACCAACAAAAGGTCTCAAAGGTTTATTCCTATGTTTCCTTCTACAAGTTTTATAGCGTTAGCTCTTGCATTTGGGACTTTGATCCATTTTGAGTTATAGCATGAGGTAAAGTTTCAACTTCATTCTTTCTCATGTGGCTATCCAGTTGTCCCAGCATCACTTGTTGAAAAAAACTATTCTTTCCCCATTGAATGGTCTTAGCACCTTGTTGAAAATTAATTAACCATAGTGTGAGGGCTTATTTCTGAATTCTCTATTCTATGTCATTGATCTATTTGTCTATTCTTGTTTCAGCACCACACTATCTTAATTATAGTAGCTTTGTGGTAAGTTTGAAGTCATGAAGTGTAAGTCTTCCAACTTGGTTATCTTTCAATATTGGTTTTGCTATTCTGGGTGCCTTGCATTTCCATATGAATTGTAGGATCAACTTCTCAATAGTACAACAAAAAAAAGGCATCTGGAATTTTGATAGGAATTTCATCAAATCTGTAGATCAATTTGTGTTGTGTTGCATCTTAATAATATTAAATCTCCTGATCCAAGGACATGGAATGTCTTTCCAGTCATGTTAGTCTTCTCTCATTTCTTTCTGCAATTTGTCCTTTAGTTTTTAGAGTACAGATTTTATATTTTTAAAATTTATTTCTAAGTATTTTATCCTTTTTGATGCTGTGATATACAGACTTATTTTCCTCATTGAATTTTCAAATTCTTATTTTTCATCCAAAATACTTATAGGACATTCCATCTGTAAGTACCAATGCTAGCATCTGTTTCTTTCTTTCTTTCCTCCCTTCCTCTCCCTCTCTCTCAACCTTTCTCCCTCCATTCCCAATTAGCTACTGTTCCACTATCGGACCCACAACAATGAACAAGAATTCTCTGTTCTCATCTACTATACAGTTCAGATTCAGATGTCTTTGACTGTCTGTAAAATATCTTCTCATGGTTGGTCTTCTCAAAACGGGATCCAAAGAGCCCTTCCCTTATAAGTGGCAATGATATCTCTCAAGTCTTCTTCACTTTCTAATGGCCCCTCTTTTTTCTTTTTCATGTGTTGAGGATTTAAATTTGCATTATTCAGGCACAGTGCATCTCTAACCTCATGCAAGGCTAACATGTAGAGTCAGATAGTCCTCATTAAGTGAGCCTCAGATCCCTCTCACCTCATTTCATTCAGAGGAATTCAGGACATAAAATTGTTTCTTCCAGTAGCAGATTCTTCTGCAACTGTGTGATGTTGCTGTTGGCTCTCCAAACATCTGTTGAGGAGACATAATCCTTACTGAAGACATTGACAGAACACCATTGTTTCCTGTCCCCACCCTGATACTTGAGTGTCAATGACTAACTGTTTTAAGGAGTGACAAAGAGGGCTCTTACTCATCTCATTTTACTTAATAGGGTGGGGACCTAGATCCCCCAGCCCCTCAGAAGAGTTTCTCACTCTGTGCCTCTCATGCCCCAACTTCTTATCCCTGCTCCCTGATCACCACATGTGCCTCTTCTCTCTGTTCTTCCAAGATTCTCCCCCCCCCCCCTTCCCTTTATTTAAACTGTTAATCTGGAAGTGAGGCACAAGTCTGCAATTAGGGTCAAAGCAGAGCTTACAAGTGAAAACAATCTTTAAGAGTTTTTACATGGCACATGTCTAAAAACATCCCACCTTTGTGGGGTTTTCTTCCCCATTGGCAGCACTCCATTCTAACAAAATGTGTGTTCTTTTAAACACTATGTGCTGTGTATTACTCCTAATGTATGTTTGTCTGTAGATGGGGTGGGAGGCAGCCATTTAAAATATTTCCCCATCCAGTATGGCCAGGTGCCAACCTGTCTGCACAGAAGCCACCTTGGAGCTAGAGCAGGGTCTTGGCTGCGTGGCTGCCAGCCCTTCGAGTGCTGGACCATAAAGAGGTGGGAGAGCTCTTGGGTAATGGGAGGATACCCAAGAACCTCGGGGCAGCACCTATTTACCAACTGGATAATATAGGTTGTAATTGTTTTCCACGTCCAGTGTGATTGCACTTGTTGCATGCTGGCTGGATATTGGCCCAGGGACTGTGCACATTTCAGTGTAATAGTTTGAACTGTGTTTATTCTAGAGTTCCACCTTCCATCAAGTCTTTACTCTCTCTCCAATATAGCAGAAGGCCGGAGGTCTGTGCTTTTTAAAACAAAAGTCAGTATCCCCATGGTTTCCTAGGTATAGCCCCTTCAGAATAAAACTCAGCTTCTCAGTGGGTGTGTGAAGAACTGTGGAGGATTTTAAGAGAAAGAGAAACAACGTGCTGGCCTCCCCCGAGGGGAGTGTGCCATCAAAGGCATCAGATTGGTCTCTTTCTCTCTCCCTTTACACCACTGAGGTATAATTTACACATAATAGAATTCATTCACTTTAAGTGTATAGTTGAATAAGTTTTGATAAGTGCATATGCCTGTGTAACACCACCCAATCTCAGGATATAGACTTTCTCCATCATTCCAGAGCTTTTCCTCAGTGACTTTGTGGTCCATGTTTCACTCTCTCCACCCCAGCTCCAGTCCAGGTACCCACCAATGTGCCTTTTGTCACGATAGCTTACTTTCGTTTATCTTACAATTTCACTTGTAAATGGTCATATAGTATAGTATGCACCCCTTGCATCTGGCTTCTTTCACTCAGCATAATATTTTTGAGATCTTTCCATATTGCCATATATCTGATTGGTTCATTTATTTTCATTGCTGAGTAGTAGTCTATTTCATGGGTATCCCATAATTTCTTTATCCATTCAGTTGCTAATGGACATTGGGTTGTTTCCAGTTTTGGCTCTTGTACATAAAACTCCTATGAACATTGATGTCCAGGTCTTTCAGTAGATAACATGTTTTTATTTCTCTTTAGTACATTTCTAGGAATGGAATTTCTGGGCTTTGGGTAGATATATGTTTTACATTACTAAAAATATACCTGTTTCCCAAAATGCTTGTCCAGCTCTTCCTTCCCAGATGCCCAGCATCACTGTTAACTAGCTCATGCTTTATGCTGGAAGAAATAAAGAGTATGAATAAAGTGAACTGGTGTCCATGATGTCTTAATCAATAGAGAAGCTTCCAGTTTCTAGAGACATATATTCCCAAACTGAATCATGAAGAAACAGAAAATCTGAGCAGACCAACCGAATTGATTCAGTAATCCAAAAACACTGTACAAATAAAAGTCCTGGACCAGATGGCTTCACAGGTGAATTTACCAGACTCTCAAAGAACAACAAACAGCTATCCTTCTCAAGCTACTCCAGAAAATTCAAGAGGAGGGAAGACTTCCAAGCTCATTTTACAAAATTAGCATTATCCTGATTCCAAAACCTGATGAAGATATTTCAAAAAGAAAAGAAAAGAAAAATATAAGCCAAAATCCCTGATGAACATGTATGTGAAAATCCTCAACAAAATATTAGCAAATTAAGCAATAGATTTAAAAGGTCATACGCCATGATCAAGTGGGATTTATTCCTGGGAAGCAAGATTGCTTCAATATCTGTAAATCAATTATCATGATACACCATGTAAACAAAATGAAGGATAAAAACCATGCAAGTCAACACCCCAAAAATAAACAGTCTAATTTAAAAATGGGCAGAGGATCTGAATAGACACTTCTCCAAGGAGGACATAAAGCTATCCAATAGACACATATGAAAAGGTGCTGAATTTCACTAATATCCTCAGAGAAATGCAAATGAAAACCACAATGGGGTATCACCTCACACCTGTCAGAATGGATATCACCAATAAATTAACAAATAAGTGTTGGCAAGAATGTAGAGAAAAGGGAACCTTTGTGCATTTGTTGGTGGGAATGCAGACTGCTGCAGCCATTGTAGAAAACTTTGTAAATGTTCCTGAAAAAAATTAAAAATGAAGGTGCCTATGACCCAGCAATTCCACTTGTGGGTATATATCTGAAGAAACCCAAAACACTAATTTGAAAAGTTACATGCACCCCTATGTTCACTGCAGCATTATTTATAATAGCTGAAATATGGAAGCAGATAGAAGCAACCCAAGTGCCTGACAATAGATGAATGCGTAAAAAAGCTGTGGTACATATATATACAATGGAATATAGTTTGGCCATAAAAAAATCATTTGAGACAACAAGGAAGTACCTAGATGATATTATGCTAAGTGAAATAAGTGAGACAGAGAAAGACAAATACCATGTGATTTCACTTACATGTGGGATCTAAAGAATAAACAGAACAGAAACAGACTTGTAGATACAGAGAAGAGACTGATGATTGCCAGATGGAAGGGGTGTTGGGGGACTGGGTGGAAAAGGTGAAGTGACTGGGAAGTACGGATTGGTAGTTATAACATAGTTATGGGGATGTAAAGCACAGCCTAGGGAACATAGTCAATAATGCTGTAATAACTATGTTATGTTGCCAGGCGGGTACTCGAATTATCAGGGAAATCACTTTGCAAATTATGTAATTGTCTAACCACTATACTGTACATCTGGAACTAATATAAAATAATATTAAATGTCAACTGTAATTGAAAGGTAAAATTTAAAAAAATAGAGGGGCTTCCAAAAATGACTCAGAACCCCCATATGACACTTGAGGAGGCAGAACAGGTGGCTAAAAGGGGCTCGCTTCTCAACAGAGCTGTATTCTGCCTCCAAGCCCTGGGATCCTGAATGACTTCCTTTCTAAGTGCAGAGAAGCCTGCTCAGCAAAACTAGTGTGAGTTCTCATTTGCATTGTACAGACCAGGGAACCGAGGCCCAGAGAAGTGACTGACATAATGTGTACATAAAAAGTGTACAGGGTCCGGCAGAAGTAAGGCCTGCTGGAGTGTGGTTGGTAGGGAATAACAGGAATGGAATAATTTATAGTTTAATTTGAACATTTCACCCAAAATGTCATATGGTGTGCTTGAGTGTGATATTGTTATGTTATGGAATTACATGCTTATGATTTTGTAATAAAAGATTTTTTGTAATAATAAGGGCATTATTTTTGCCAGACCCTATATATTCTATCTTTACATTATATAAAATCATGTAATATACCATATGTTAAGCATACTATATGCCATATACACTATATGTTATATAACATAATATACAACAATACAGTAACTAACATACAGCTAGTCGCTTGCCAGCTGTGCTAGGAGTTCAGCCCAGCTGGGAAGGCTCCAGTGCTGGCACATTCCCCTCAAAAGGCTTCTCAGACTTTCTTTGAAAATATTTGTTAAGGACAGGGAAAAGGGAATGCGTACTTTGGGAGTATCTCATGACCTATAGTCAGAAATGTCTTCTAAAAATAAATGTAATACTTGTATTTGGTTCCAAATGGGCCTGTCTACTTTAATATAAAATACATTTAATACAAAATGTTCATTCCCCCTGTGGTCAGGTCAAAGGACACTCCTGGGAGATGCAACGTCAGCCAAGTGTCCCTCCTGGCACACCTGCTGTGGGACACCACCATGTTTCTCAGAACTCGTAGGATCGAATTGGTGTCTGGCCCAATATGTTTCTTGTTCCCACCTGCCCTTCTGTTTTGCATTGGCTCCTGGCAGGGAAGCAGATGGAGGCAGTGTTCACCCTGCTAGGAGGTAGCAGAGCCCTCAGACTTCCCTGCAGCCCACCTCTGGGTTTTATGATACGACTCTGGTTCCACCCCTTCAGGATATGGCCAAGGCTGCCCGAGAGGTGATACAGGGCCTGGGAGGGAAGGAGGAAATGAAAAGCCATGCAGCGGGTGCAGATGCATCTCTCATAGCAGCCTGGGCATCCTTAGTTGGAGAGGCGAGGGCCTTGAAGCCTGACACCCCCTTTTCCACCAAGGGCTGGCCTCTGTGGGGCCCTGCAGTCCCCAGTTACTGCTCGGAGGACAGTTAGTGACAGTCGCGGTGTCCTTGTCTTTCTCTAAGCACTTTTCTCCAAACAGGCCTCGCCACAGCTCTGCAGATGTGGATCCTTCAGTAAATCGTTGTACACCTATGATCACTGCCATTTGGGAAACCTCCCCTCTCTCTGACATAAAACATCCCAGGCATGTGAATTTCCCATTGCTGCTATAACAAATTATCACACTATTAGTGGCTTAACATAATGTAGATTTATTCTGTTAACAATTCTGGAGCAGACAAGTCTGAATTCAGGTGCTAGTAGGTTTGCCTTCCTCCTAGAAGCTTTAGGGGAGAATCCATTTCCTTACCTTTTCCAGCTTCTTGACACCACTGTGACTATTTGCTGGTGAGGATTTTCTCCAGCCTCTCGCTTACATGACACAGCTCCTAACAATCATGCTGAGCTCCTGCCTCCTTTTTGTAAGGATCCTGTAATTACATTAAGTCCACCTGGATAATCCAGGATGATCTTGCCATCTCTACATCTTTAACATAATCACATCTGCCAAGTTCCCTTTGCCATCATATAAGGGAACTTTCACCAGTTCTGGAGATTAGATGTTGACATTCAGCCTGTGACACCAGGGGACACAGAATCTTTGGCATCAACTGCTAGGAAAGCCTGACTGTCCTGTAGGTGACAGTGCTGCTGCCATAGCTCTCAGACACTCATAGCTCAGTGTGGCACTCACTTTGAGAGCTGCATTTGAAAGTCTGTGGGTACTCAGACTTGAATTCAAATTGACTCAGTTGTTTGCTCTGCGACCTCTCACTGGTTAAATGTATCACTTCTGAGCCTCAGTTTCCTCATCCGTAAAATGGAAGCAGTAATCTAACTTTGCAGAGAAGATTGAAGCATCTAGCATGTGGCTGGCAAACAGTAGGTGTCCAATAAATGATGCCTATGATTACTTGGGGGAATTTCTAGTGAGGCTGGGGAAATTGAAGTAGGACTGAGTAAGTAACACTGCTCCTTAGCTTAGTTTACATGTTGGATGGCTTCATGAGTACTTCTATGGTTATAAAAAAAACAAACTAAACACATAAATGCTCTTCCTCAAGCTCCCAAATTCTAAAACCCACTGCTGCAAACTTAGAAATGGCATTCGGTAGTGACATCCTAGGATTACATTCCTGCATTCCCCTCTGCCTGCCCCTTGCTCACCTCAGGCTCAGTGGCTGGCATGTTTAGTCCTAAGGTTAGATCTCTCTGGAATGAACAGCCCCCTAGCCTGGACCTGGAACTGCCGCAGGCCCCTGGACCAGAAGTATGCAAGCCTGAGTAGGACCGCCCCCAGGAAGCTCCCCAGCTTTCTTTGCTCATGGCTGGGAACTAACTCGGGTAGGAGTAGTCAGTGTTTATGCCAAGGAAGTTTACTTTTTTTGCAGAAACAGAAACCATAGAGCTCATGAAGCCTCCCCCTGTGATGGCTTCTGGGGTCCTTACCTCAAGTGGAAGGGGCTAACACTTATGGGTGAGTACGGGCACCCAGTTACTTTACACAAGTTCCCTCTATTCGTTCCTCAGAATGTTACTGCTCATGTGTTAGTGATGAGGAATCTAAAGCCCCAAGAGGTTAACTCTCTTATCGGAGTTGGCACAACTGCCAAGGGGCAGCTCTGGCATCTGTCCAACTTCTAAGCCAACTAGCGCATGAGATTGTAATATCTGAATTTCTGGACAATTCATCAATCTATTGTATTACAAGAAAGGAAAAACAAGAGCCCCCTATCAGAGGCAAGACCATGATCTATGTGCTTCATCGAGTGATTTATAGTCTTGTTGTGGCGGACCCAGCGTCTCCTGGCAGAGAGCCACCGACGCCCTGCAGCTGGGTAGGCCCCTGCCTTGCTTAGCCTCCACCCCCCGCCACACACTCCTGAAACTGAGGCCCCCACCTCCACCCAAAGGCATTGTGAGGTTTATTTTGTCCTTCTTGAATAAAAATTGTAGTTTTATGTATTCATTTTTGAATTGATAATGCAGTTACTCAATTCGCAATTCAAGAAGTACCAAAGCAGACACAGTGAAAATGCCCTTGTCCTTTGCTTTCAGCCCCCATCTTCTTTCCTGGAGACAACTGATGTCTTTGGTTATCAGTGTTCCCTTCCAGAGACATTATACATAAATCCAAGCAAATGAACACTTATGCTCTTCTTTCTACACCATACTGCTATTCCACATCTTGCTCTTTCTGTTTAATTTTCCATATCAGCTATTAAGCGTATTCTCATTTTTGATGTAAAATATAAAATTTATATAAAATCACAAGAAAGGTAATGTATAATGACAAAGCAAATCTTTGAAAAACAGGTTACATATTTATTAGTTAGCTAGTTAGCAAAATACCTGTAAATTCTTTCTTTAAGAAATTGGCCAAGAAAAAAAGAAATTGACAAATTGACAAAGAAATAGCACAAATAGAAAAATGTACTATTTTGTAGAGTTCAGATTAATTGAATAAATAGTTACTTCCCACCACAACTTATTTTCAATCAAATTTTTTTTTTAATTTGGAAACTCAAGCACTGGTTGGCATTATTAAAGAGAAATACTTCAGTAAATTGTCAACATACGTTTGCTGCTGCCAATCCTATGCCAGTAGGAGTTCCTGACCTGGGGTGCAGTAAATAGAGAAATGTTATTTAGGTCAAGAGTTTATGAACCAGGGAGACATACCCGTCCCCGCAAACTGGAAGTGTGCTGCTCTGAAACAAAGGGGAGACCTGCTTGCATAGACAAAGTGCTTGTTCAGGTCCCTGATTGGTCCATTTTTATGGAAATGAGGAGTCCAAATTTATATTGTTTGATTGGTCCAAATAGCACAGTCCTGATTGGTTGGAATCACATTTTGATTGGTCATTATGGAGCCACTGTGATTGGTAATGATGCAAGTGAGGAGATAGCTGCAGAACTCCAATGGGACAGGGCAGGTCTCAGCCCATTGGTTGAAATATGATTCTAGGAACTCCTTTATAAGGGTTGGCTCAGCCAGTGTGAACACAGTGCAAGAGGGTTGGCATATCAGTGTATGAGGTCTATCCAGAAAAAGTCCATCTGTTATTAATATGACAAAAATAGTTTGTGCAACATCGATGTAACCTGGCAGCCAAGGAGAGTGGACTGGAAGGTGTATGTGTGAACAATGGCGATTTCACTGGGGGTGGTAGATGCCATTGAGTGAGCATATGTACTGTGTGGCTGTCACATTCAAAATGACTAAGTAAGTAGAGCAACAAACCTCCACCTAATGTTGCATTAAGCTTGAACATTCCTCCATGGAAACTATTGGGGTGATTCAGAAGGCTGCAGCTATGGTCAACTGGTGATTGGCAGCTTCACCACCACAATGTACGCACTCATGCATCATGTCTCATGCAGAGTTTTTTGGAAAAACATCAGATTACCCAGGTGACTCAGCCCCCCTATAGCCCAGATTTGGCATGCTGCGACTTCTGCCTTTTCCCAAAAGTAAAATCACCTTTGAAAAAGAAGAGATTTCAAACTATCAGTGAGATTCAAAAAAAAATACAACAGGGCAGCTGATGGCAATTGGAAGAACTATGTGAGGTCCCAAGGTGCCTACTTTGAAGGGTACTGAGGTATCATTGTTCTGTATAAAATGTTTCTTGTATTTTCTTTAATAAATGTCTCTATTTTTCATAGCACATGGATGGATACTTTATGGGTGGACCCTGTATTCTTTCTTGGGTTCACAGAGGTTTGGTGTCACCATATTCCAGATAAACAAGAGAGAAGGGACACTATTCTCTATGGGACTCCATTGCTTCCCCTCAGATGGAGAGCCCTAGAGCTGTGCTGCTGCAGCTCACCACTGAGCAGGCCCACAGATGCATTTCCACAAGGAGAGTGAGCCTGGGAATGCTACTACAAAAAGCCTTTGTCACTTCTCACTTCTTCCCTGGAAAGCTGCCTGACTTCTTCGCTCTTATCACCCACCGCATCTGCTCACCCCTTTTCCCCAGTGTGAGAGGATAAGAGTCAGTAGTTATGTGAGAGGACTCAGGAGCAAACCACACTAACGAGAAGAAACAATTATATTTTTTTGAGTTTTTAAAATTATATTTTACTGCTTATGCTATTATAGTTGTCCAAATTTTTCCCCTTTTGCCCCCCACCAAGTGCCCTCCACTTCCTCAGGCAGTCCACCCACCATTGCTCATGTCCATGAGCCATGTGTGTAAGTTCTTTGGTTACTCCATTTCTTATGCTGTATTTTAAATCCACATGGCTATTTTGTGACTACCTATTTGTACTTCTTAATCCCCTCACCTCTTCACTCATTCCCCCAAAACACCCTCCCATCTGGCAACCATTAAAATGCTCTCTGTATCCATGATTCTGTCTCTGTTCTTGTTTGCTGGATTTATTTTTTGGATTCAGTTGATGCTAGATCTGTATTTATTGCCATTTTATTGTTCATAGTTTTGATCTGCTTTTTCTTAAGTGGGGACCTTTAACATTTCATATAATAATAGGTTGGTGATGATGAACTCTTTTAGTTTTTCTTGTCTGGGAAGCTCTTTATCTGCCCTTCAATTCTAAATGATAGCTTTGTTGGTAGAGCAATCTTGCTGTAGGTCCCTGCTTTTCACCGCTTTAAATATTTTTTGCCAATCCTTCTAGCCTGCAAAGTTTCATTTGAGAAATTAGCTGACAGTCTTATGGGAACTCCCCTGTTGTTAACTACTGCTTTTCTCTTGCTGCTTTTAAGATTCTTTCTTTATCTTTAACTTTTGGCATTTTAATTATGATATGCCTTGGTGTGGTCCTCATTACAACCATCTTGTTTGGGACTCTGTCTGTGCTTCCTGGACTTAACGTGTCTATTTCCTTCACCAAATTAGGGAAATTTCCTTTCATTATTTTTTTAAATAGATTTCTAATTTCTTGCTCTTTCCCTTCTCCTCCTGGCACCCCATGCCATGAATTTTGAAACACTTGAAGTTGTCCAAGGGGCTGCTTAACACTATGCTCATTTTTTTGGATTCTTTTTTCTTCTTCTTGTTCTGATTGGTTCTTTTTTGCTTCCTTATTTTCCACATCATTGATATGATTTTTGGCTTCATCCATTCTACTGTTCTTTCCCTGTAAATTGTTCTTATTTCAATTAGCATGTGCTTCATTTCTGACTGAATCTTTTTTATGCTGTTGAGGTCCTCACAAAGTTCCTTGAGCATCCTTTTAACCAGTGTTTTCAGCTCTGCATCTGATAGCTTACTTATTTCCATTTTGTTTATCTGTTTTTCTGGAGTTTTGATCTGTTTTTCATTTGGGCCATGTTTCTTTGTCTCCTCATTTTGGCAGCTTCCCTGTGTTTGTTTCCATGTATTAGGTAGAGCTGCTATGACTCCATGTCTTAGCAGTGTGGCCTAATATAGTAGGTGTTATGTAGGGACCAGTGGGACAGCTTCCCCTATCACCCAAGCTGGGTACTCAAGGTGCAGCCTTAGTGTGGGCTGAGTACACTCTCCTCTTGTAGCTGAGCCTTGATTGCTGTTGACAGGTCAATGGGCAGGATTTACACAAGCCAGTCAGCTGTAAGGACTAGCTGTGACCACTGACCACCAACCTCTACCCTCTGTGGAGGATCAGATGTTCAGGGGCAGGGTGGTGGTGCTCTGCCATGGTTTGTAGCTGTCTACTGGGTGTGCAGACTCTGGGATTTCATGAGGGGTGCAGGCCAAGGTCAGCCACTACCTGTGTTTTGCCTGGGGCCACCCAGCATGAGCCAGAAAGCAATCCTTGTAGCTCATGTTGACTGTTACTTGTGCTGGGCTTGGAGATTCCCAGGCGAAGCCAAGCCGTGAACCTAGGCTGGCTGCTGGTAGTACTGGGCCTGGGGCTACTTAGCAAGAGGTATGGGGGCTGGAGGCTCACTCAGGCTGGCTGTTACTTGTTTCAGAGGATGTATGAAGATGTGAAGCATGTGCCAAGACATGTCATTCATATGAAAAAGCTACTCTAAACAGCTTGAGTGGCCCCATAAGTTGGGTGGTGCAGAGCCTCAGGGAATCACAAGAGCGGGGCAAACCATGTTAACCAGGTTGACGGAGTCTTAGATCTGGTACCCGCCTGCTGGCTCTGTGGCAATGTTGGGGGAAGATTCAAAAAAGGAACAATGGCCTCTGCTTGCTGTTCTATCTGGGAGAAAGCTGTGCTCCAGCTCTCGCCCTGATGTCAGATACTTCAGTTCCTCCCCATATGCCACTGGTGCCTTTTAAGCTCTGCTGCTGGTAGTGCTGGGCCTGGGGCTACCTCGGTGCTGGGGCTCAGAGAGACAGAGTCTGAGTAAGTCTGTGTACAGATCTTTTAAGAGAAACTGCTTGGGAATTCAGCAGTTTCTTCCACTGACTCAATACCTTGCTGGCTTTTGCAGCCAGAAGTTATGGGCACTTATCTTCCTGGCACTGGAGCTGGGGGTCTGGTGTTGGGCCAAGACTCATTGCTCCTAAGATATCCCTCCCGAATTTTTATTCACCATACGTGGGAATGGGACCAGCCTGTTCCGCATCTTAGGTTCTCTGTCCCTCCTACCAGTCTGGATGGATTTGGTTTCTTAAATTCTGTAGTTGTCAGACTTCCATTCAGCTTGATTTCTGCTGGTTCTGAGTGATGGTTGTAATTTTGATGTGGTTGTACAAGGACGTTAGCCATGTTTATCTATACCTCTATCTTGACCAGAAGTCAAGAAGCAATTCTTTTTTTTTCTTTTTAAAGATTTTATTTATTTTTAGAAAGAGGAGAAGAGAGGGAGAGAAATATCAATGTGTGATTGCCTCTCACATACCACCTACTGGGGACCTGGCCTGCAATCCAGGCATGTGCCCTGACTGGGAATCGAACCAGAGATACTTTGATTCACAGGCTAGCACTCAATACACTGAGCCACACCAGCCAAGGCTGGTTTTCCTGTTGTTCCCCACGTATCAGAGTTTCCTGACCAGTGCGCCCCAGACAAGTGTGCCCCAGGGACCCTTGGGCTTCCGCTGGGAGTCAGGTGTGCAGGGAATGATCCCAATGTGGCCTGGCTGGCTGACCTGGGGCATCAAGAAACAATTCTTAATGAAGCAAGGAGATGTGGCAGCATCCATGATCAGCAGAGCTGCTTTGCCTCACCAGAGTGGTCCCTGGTCCAACAAATTTTAGGACCACAAGTCATTCCCCCAGATCTATGGGCAGAACTGTTCACCAGCTATCTACTAAAAGTGACTGTTTCTTAACCATTTTAAAGAAACAAGCTCCACAACATACACTGGTACAATAGCATCATGACCACCAGTAGATATTGAGTGCTTACTATGTTCCAGACCCCATGCTAAGGCACTTCTCACAACTCTTCAGTGAAGTTGATACTGCTATGATCTCATTTGACAGATAAAGAAACTGAGGCTCAGAGAGGGAAAGTTACTTATCCAAATAGGTGGTAGAGCTTTCAGATCAGACTCTGTCCTTGAAGGTCTGGTCCCCTACCTGTGTCATTATTCTCTACTTAGCTTTATTGGCACCATCAGAAAGTTCTAGCTAAGATTACTGAAATGTAAGTCCATTTCTAATCTTCTGCCTTCAAGAAAACAGAAAATCCAATATTTATGTTTTTTGTAAAATTAACTCTGTATATCCTTGAAAACCATTTTTAAGTATCCTTTCAACTTTCCCTCCTCTGTTTTCTCTTTCCCTTGTTGTATAAATTTTTAGCAACAAGGATTTATTGAAGAAGATCATCCATTATGCTAGGCCGTCAGAGGACACCAAGAAATAGATATGGCTCCTAATTGTTCTAAAGGGTTTCACCATCTGGTTAATGATAGCTAGCACTTATTATGTTCTTACTACGTCAGGCACTGTGCTCAGTAGCTTATGTGCACTACTTCATTTAATCCTCACAACAACATTTTGAGTAGATACTATTGTTATTTCTGTTTTATATAAACCAAAAATAAACTGAAGCCCAGAAGGTTTGGGGGAACTTGATCACAGTTATAGAGCTCACAGTTGGTTGGGAGCTTTAATATTGCACATGAAAATATGACTAAGATTTCCAGATGTTATAGAATAAAGTCTCAGAAAGTTATAACTGACCCAGGCAGCAAGTGTTAGAAAAAGAGAGATACCTGAGGCTTGGAGTCCTCAGGAAAGATGTCTCAGAGGAGGGGGGACTTAATTTGGACCTTGGAAAGGGTATTGACATAAAGAGGACTAGGGAGGAAGGGAACAAACGTTAGAGGTTGGGAAGGTGCCCAGTGAGGCGGAACCTGTTTGAACCTGAGGACTTAGCAGAGGGAAAGTAGAGAATCCTTTTGGAGAGGTAAATCATGGTGAAGGCATGGAAGTCTCAAGTGCCATAAGTTTCTAAACAGAAGGGGTGTGTGTGTGTGTGTGTGTGTGTACTGATGTTTGGAAAAGATTAATGGTAAGACTAGGAAGGGTGTTAGTTATTTTTTAAAGACACAGTATGACACAGTATGGGCCTTTAGACTATTGATTGTATATCAGCAGTTGGCAAAAGCACCTCTATTTGAATTTCACAATTAGTTGCTTACATGTCTAGTTGTTTACATGCTGTGATTTTTTTCTGAGCAGTTTGCCATACCTCTGTCCTTTGTATTGACCAACTTGAAGTGTATGCAATGGGGAGTAGGTAGCATGTGCTCTCTAACATGTTCTTAAGTGCTTTCCCATCCCCACCTTCCGTGAATTGTAGCTTCTAGAACTGCTGAAGTGCTCTCCTCTCTTGAGGCCACATGGAGGGCCAGCTGATGGCACCATAGATGGTCCTGACTTAGCAAAAGAGCCCCTCTGAGCCCCTCATCCCCTCCCTGCTCCTACACCCCCAAATAAATGAGAATTGGCATTGGCTGTTTAGTGAGCAAGGTACTGTATGGAGAACATACTTCATGGGATGTTATATTGGAAGCACCCTATACAGGTTTTCCTGTTCTCTTCCACGTGGTGTAATCTAAAAGGGAATGGTCAGATAATTCGGGGATTGTTCCATGTTGTAGATTCCTTGGAGATTCGTGTAAATGTTGATAGCTCAAGGAAGTACTGTGCTCGCCAGCCCAATTTATTGTTTGGGTGCTGAAAATTGCTTTAAAGACCATCAAAACAGAAACACACAGACTCATACAAGATGAGGGTGGTCATGGACACATGTAATCTCTCCTGGAACTGTGAGAAATAAGCTCTAGGCTGGGAATGGGGATGGAGCACAGAACTGGAACTTCTGAACATTTTAAACAAGCACTTTCCTCACGTCTTAACCCTGGCCAGCGTCCTTACTGTGTGTCTGCACAGCAGCAAACACTCCGTAGAACTGGCGTCCCTCAGAAGCAGGTTGGGATGCGCCGCTTTAGCCTAGTCCCCTCACTTAGCAGGTGAGAAAACGGGTAAAGGCCAAGTTGGGACTGGGATGTGGGAACAGGAGGAAGGTGATCCCTATCACCTTCCTCGTGCCCACGTATACTGATTCTCAGCCTCTAGTGGTAGAGGCGTGTGTGGAGGTGACCACTGCCTGTGGGAACACACCACAGAGAGCAGCAGAATGGGGGTCCTGTAGGGGGAAGTGCTCTGTGGGGGGCTGGTGCGCACTGGTGGAGCAGTGGATGGTGGCGGCTGAGAGTGGGTTCTGCCAGGTCAATGATATTTCTGTGTCCCCCAAGGGGACAAGGTTCCTCTGCTGTCAGGCCACGGACACCTCCTTGAGCCAGCTTCCTAGGCAGTGGCTCTGGGACTGCCGATTCACTGGGCATGCGTTCAGCAGGAGTGTGGTGTAGGTTTCTTTGCCTGTGTTTAAGAAAGGGCTTTAGGGGAACTGGAGACTCCCCCAGACTTTGAATGTAATGATGGTTTAGGATCTGGTAATAAACAGAGGACCATGAAGAGCAAAGCTGTGGTTGGAGAAAGGAAGGATAATTGCCCAAACTCACTGGTCTGAGGTAACTGGTAAGATAAAGATAATAGTCTTTAAACTGGTGCTGGAGGGGAAATGGGTATGAAAAGGAATCTAAAGGACCTGAGTCCTTTTCCATGGAGCAGAACGATGACTGGGAGGGAACAGTTAGTGACTTTATTCTTATGTATTATTATTTATTGTTATATGTTGTTATTTATTGTTTTTCTACTCTATGAGGCTTTAGCTTGAACCGAGTCCATTCTTTAGGTGTTAAGGCCTTGAGGAGTTATAGGGCTGTGCTTTACCCACTGCTCACCTATATACTACTCAATAAAATCCTTACCTCTCTTCCCCCTACCGAAACAGAAATTAACCTGTGTACAAAAGGCATTCAGTTGTTCAATGAGCTAATAGAAAAATTTGGCCAGTTCTACTCATAAAACCTTGATGACCTCTTAATGTTAATGCACTGAAAGGACAGAAAAATGATTCTGTTGTTTCCTTTCCTGGCCTAGCAGAAATGTAGGATATGCGTCTTCTCTGGACCCCATGTCCCTCGCTCCCTTTCCCTGCCCGAGCAGGAGTGCCACCATCCCTTGTTGCAGAACGGTTGGTCTTCACAGAAGGTTCCCACTGTTGCCACTTGCCAGTTCTAAAGACAGTTCCATGAACATGGTTTCCAATGGCAGTGGGGGTTGCTGATACCATCTACAATTTATTAGGACCAGAGTCACATGAGAGCAGGCGCCTGGGTGGATCCTCTCTTGCTAGTCCTGTCTTGAGATACTCACACAGAAGACTGTCACATGCCTGAGACTAGAATGTCAAGCTCACAATGGGATGCACACCTTTCTGCTCTCCCTTGGCAGTGCAGTACAACCGCTACTAAGCAACCTGTCCACCCAATGCTCCCTGGTCAGCAGATCCAGACGCAGGCCTGTGACTCCTCCTGGGGATTTCCAGCTGGAGACACCCAGGACCCAGAGCCTGACCTCTGCTGCTGCTCCCCGGTCCGCCCCTCCCCTGCATGCTGAGAGCCCTTGGAGGTGCGGGTCAGCCTTTGGAGACTAGAAAGAATGATGGACATCAGTGACGTGACAATAGTTTCGGCTTGAATGAAACAGAATCTGAACCTCATGGTCAGAGAAATCTCCTAAGTCCAGAGAAGTTTGAAGTGACTTATACATTCCAAACCCTTAAGAGGCAGTTAATTGTATTACTTTGCATCAGTAAGCTCAGGGTTGAGAAGGTGCCACTGACCTCAGACCCCCAGCTGGTGGGACCTGGGAGCCAAAGTGTCAATCATCTCCCATGATCGATCACTCACACCCCCCTGGGCCTCTGAGGATCTTCAAGGGCTTCTCATGGTTAGGTCTGGTCTTTGTTATAAACTATGGATAAGTATTAAAAAGTATCTACAGCAAATCAAGCACTATGTTAAGGGGCAACCAAAGTATTTACCAGTCAGTATAAGGTGACTCTTGTCTTTAAAGAACTTGTAATTATGGATGAGGGAAGGGAGTGCACAGAATGTTCTAGAACAGAAGTTCCCAAACATTCTATTTGTGGTGCCCTTAGTCTCAGTAATTTTTTCCATGGTGTTCTTAGGCCTAAAGAAAGACCGAGCAATTCCATTTAGTTAAGTAATATGTATTTAGGTCTTAACAACAGAATAGATATTTGAAAAAAATAGCACATAAATTGAAAGAATAAAAGCATGTGTATTTCCTTCTTCAGTAATCAGTTATAATGAATTATATGGGACATGTGTGCCCGTCGGGCACTGAGAGCTTCTCAGACCTTGGAATGGAAAGAACAAAACCAGTCTCATTTCCTCAAATACCATGATTTTTGTCTGGCACTTTCATTTGTTTGTTTGTTTTGTTTATCACAAGCAACCGCCCAAAACGAGCTTTGCAGAGATAGGATGTTATTGAGAGGAAGGCAGTGCAATCCAATATTGGAGCTGAACTTCCTGCATCTGGTAGTTGCCGTGGTGCCGGTAGTTGCCGAGTACCACTGCGTTTCCACAAAAATGTGAAATACACTGCCGTGCCTCTGGGAGTGTGCTGAGGGGACCCCCGGATGCCTTGGGTGCCCAGGTATCCAGGCTGGGGACCAAGGTTCTAAAGCACAGGAAAATTTCTTCTCAAGTAGTTGCTTGTGAATGTTGGCGGATGAAATCAAAGGTTACATGAAAATTTGTGACTGCAACTTGATTCCTTTGCAGTCATGTTTTACTGCCTGTGGAATTGCATTTAGAATTGCAACATACTGTTCAAGATGAGCTACACTACAGATACAGAAACCCAGAATATGTGAGTTTGAATCCCAGTTCTACTACTTAGCTGGGGGGTGAACTGGGCATGGACTCCTGAGGGTTTGAAAAATGAGAATGACAGTGACTTCCCAGGGTATTGGGAGGGTTCAGAAGGGCACCTGCACTCTGCCAGGCACTGCAGTCAGTAAGCATTAGTTCTGTTACTCTTACTCCTGGGTGGGCATTGGAACTTCAGTGTGATGGAGCATAAGCTTTTCTCAGGAAGAGGTGTTAATCTGAAGAGTGTGGGTGTGGGCTGAGGTGGAGGATGGCACCCTACCAACAGGGAAAGGGACAAGCTACAGTAAGGCCCCTTGGTGGAGGCCGGCCTCTCTGGTCAGAGGGCCTGAAGGGCTGCAGAATTGCTCCCTGAGGGTGGAGACCAGTCATACTGGCCCAGGTGCCCCAGCTCCCCCACCCTGCTATGAAGGAGAGCACACCACGCCTGGGTCTCATCCTTGTTTGGTCTGTATCTGGCACACCTTTGGGGCATCCACTGTGTCGGAGACATCTGGACTCTCCCCACAGGCTCTGCCTGAGTTTTGTGCAAGTGTGCTGAGTGACCAGGTGTTCCGGAGCCCCAGGCCGGACTTGTTCCTGTGCCGTAACCACACAGAGCCCTCTGCTGCAAGTCTGAGTCCCAGTGTCCCTTCCCTGCAGGAGCCCCATCAGGATGGACAGGGAGCCATGACAGCCCTTGTGGGGCCTTTCTCCCCAGGAGCTGGTGCCTTCAGAGCCTGCATCTCCTGGACACCAGTATCCTTGCCTCCTCCAGGGCCTCACAGTATAATGTGGGACTTGACCCCTACCCTATTTCGTCACTGTGAAATGGGGCTGCTGCCACCTGAGGTCACCAAACAGTCCATGGGCTTTCAACTGGTCTCGCTGGGGCAGCTGCAGACTCTGTGTCGTTTTCTGGGAGTTCCTGCCAACTATGTTTCTTCCTTTAAAAATTGTTTGCAAATTGTTGCTTCCCACCCGCCCCCCCCCCCAAAAAAAAAAACCTCCAAGACTTAAGACTCCTTCTAGCCAGCAGCCTGTGGTGGGTGCCTGGGGCAGTATGACTACTCTCAGTGAGCAGTTCTTCAGCCTTTCAGCCTGGATGGCTGAGCTTGCTCAAGTCTTCAATTTGCTCAGGACGGGCTATTTGTCATCTGGTCCCCAGATGAAAAACTGAGTACTATCCCATGGAGAGAAAAGGCTGGAGGAGGGAAGAAATCATTGGTTCTGATCTGCTCAGGGAAACCCGGATCCCTGCGTTCAGCTAGGTGCCTTGTAAGCTCCCCCCACTCCAGCCCCCCACACCTTGCTGTTCCTGAGGTTCTGAGCTCTGTTGACAGGATCCTCACTGTAGTGATGGCACAAATGTGTCAAAAGAGCAGCAGCAAGCAAGGGTGAGGTTTGGTTCTCAGGAAAGAGGTTCTAATTTTCAGCCTCCATCACTAACTGAGATTCAATTGTTTGCGAGACACAGCTGATGAGGTGCTCAGCTGAACATCTCAGCCCGCCTCGGCCTCACATTTGCCCAGCCTTGCCTCCCCGTTGCCATTCTATACAGCCAGTAATGCCAGCAGAGGTCCCTGCCTGGGTGTGTGTGGTGCCCAGTGAATCAGCACCCCACCCAGTACCCCTAGACTCTGCATTTGTTTTCCATCACTAGAGAGCACTGCAGTAGGTTTGGTGGTTTTAGGTTGGTTTGTCTGTTTTGCTGCTGCATCTCGCAGTAACTTTGTTCTTGTTATAGGCTCATGTCTTCCAGCAGACTTTCTGTATACTACCCATTTTATGCTCTCACAGTCTTATACAGCTGGCAGGGCCAGAGATCAGCCCCGTTTCGTAGACAGATTTTGCACATTGAGTCAGTGGCAAAGCCAGACTTAGATCCCATTTTGAGTTCAAGTCTTGATACCTTACCCATTCGCCATACTGCCCTGCAGTTACCTCCCTGGTCCCCTCACTTGTTTTGCATTCTGTAGCTCTGCGAGCTGATGTGAGCTGGTTTTATTTGGACTTTTTTGGATCGTTACTGACTTCTACATACACTCGTGAGCATGTTTCATGTGTCAGGACAGTAGCAATATGTCATTCCATTCTCACAGTAGCCTTGGAAGGTGTTATTCCAATTTTATACAAAAGTGATCTAAGCTTCCTCCATGCCAGATGGCTTAGGCCACATGGTTCCGAATGCTGGAATCCGAACTTCAGACCACGTCCCCCACCCTCCATTCCACTTCCCTTTCGGTAAATCCTGCTGGACCTTGGGCTGCCTTATTAATAGGCACTCAGCAGCGCGTCAGTGCTCAAATCAGCCTTTTCAGGAAGGGGCCCAGCAGCTTGTAAGCCTCTCGTTGTAGGGAAGCGCTCTAATTGCCAACAACAGAAACCACCTGGCTGATTTTAGCAGAATGGAATTTTTTGGAAGGACATTAGTTCATCACAGAAATATTAGGCAGGCTGGGGAAGTGGGCTTGAAAAACAAGAGGAACAAAGAAAGGTTTGGCAGCTGGAATCACAGTCCAGGTCTCACCAGGACACCTAGCTGATGTGGACAGATGCTGTTGCTGGTGACAGTGCTGACACTGGACTCCAGGGGCCATTGTTGGCATCACCCCACCACAGCCCCAGGAAGCAGAGGGGTGTTGCTGTCCCCTCTGCCGGATTCATCTCCCTCTTTCCTTGTGTACCTTGGCCTGCCCAGGGGGTATCCAAGGTGGGCCAAACCCAGGTGTGTGCCTATGTCTTCGCTGCAAAGGCTGCTGGGGAAATAAGCCCCTGGTCTGGCTTCCACAGTGGGAAGCAGCTCTCCCTCTCACTGAAACTCACACGGTGGGGAGTTTCCCAGATAGCACCAGGAGATTCAGGTGTTGTGTGGCCCCTGAAAATTACGAATCTCCATTACACTCCCCCAAAAACACACACCTAATTCTAGGTTACTACTCTGTTGCTCCCCATCACCACCTTCCCACCACTCCCCACACCTTATCACAGACTTGGCCTAAATAGCAGAAATGATGTTGGTGCAAGTGCTTTGGGAAGTGAATTGTTAGCAATTATCCTGATAATCCAGGAACCCTGGATCTGGTTTGCCTTCTAGTTGTGGTTACCGCTGTTGTCTCGCCAAATCTGCAATTACACTGTGCTTTTGAGTCGAAGATTGTCTCACAGCTGATTTTTTTCCTGTGTTTCTGGCTGAGGGGGGAGCTTCATTGTTTCTTTGTGAGGAAGTGTGGAGCACCAGGGGCTTTCCTTTCCTGGGCTCTGGTGGGGGAGGGGTGGTGGGCCTCCTGGGGGTTTTGTTGCTGGCTCACTGCTTCCTAGAGGTGAAGTGTATGGTGAGCCCACTGCTGCCTACTTCCCTTTTGCCGGGATGCAGGTGCCTGTGTGCAGAGGGCTGGAGCCCTCCCCACAGGGCTTTTTTATGCATCTGTGGGAACCCAGCCCCACAATGGCCGGTTGCCCCAGCCACCCTCCTTCCTGAGAAGATTCATCAGTTGCTCTGGCCAGTTCACTGCCATAGATGTGGAGCAACTGGACACCTGCCTTTCAATGAAAACAGCCACTCTGGTTCCCCTACTTTGAGGCTCCCTCCTGCCTTTCTTGCTCTCCAGCTCTTCCACCTTGCAAGCACTCACTAGCCTTGTCCCCACTCCTTTGCCTTTCCAAATTACTTTTTAACTTAGGGCTGGAGTCCAGAAAGTCCCAAATGGTGAGGGGCTTTTTAAATAACATGCCAGGTGGTGCTGAAGCTCAGTCGTTTCATCCTGCCCCCACCCTTCTGCTTGTAGCAATTGCCTAGATGGAAAATGGGAAACGTAGGGCTTTGGAATCACAGACCTGAATTTGCAGTGGGGACCTGCCACATAGCTATGATCCTGAGCAGTCATAATCTCCCTTAGCCTCAGTTTCCTGTTTGGGACAAATGGGGATACTGGTGCCACTGTGAAGTTTAATGGAGATGATGGGAAGCCCGATGGCACTTTGTGCATGCATAACGTTTTCAGCCGTTCCTTGTGCTCCTTTCTGGGCCTGGAGACCAAGGCTCCCGCCCTGCCCAGCACTGTTCTATTACCACTGCCTACAGGGAACCCTGAACTGGGGACGCGGTCATGGTGGTAACAAGGAGACTATTAATAGGTTTTTAGAAGTCTAGGGTACCTTACCGATTCTTCCTTTTTGATGGAGTAAAATCTACTCAAAGAACATAGAAACAAAGGGAGGGTTGACAAGGAAGTCTACAAACGTCTGAGTCACTTTATAATGAAAGAATACTTGAGAATTTTCCTCCTGGAGGGCTTCCTGGAGCTCGTGCCCAAACGAGTGGACTGGGCTGGAGCAATTTTAAGATGACCTTTGCCCCCTGGTGTCACTTCTTTGATTAGTTATTTGGCAAAAGAGAGAAGATCTGGGTGGGCCTAATCTAATCATAGAAGCCCTGTAAAGATAGAGTTCTCTCTAGCTGGTGGCAAAAGAATAAGTCAGGGAAACTGCAGGCCGGAGAAGGACTGACTTACACGTGTGCTGCGGGCCTAAAGACAGAATGGCCCAGGAGCTAGACAGCCGGGGGGACTTCAGGCCTACAGCCCCAAGGAACTGAGTTGAGCCACCAACCTTGTGGACTTCAATGCATATTCCTTCCCAGAGTGGCTTTCTGAAACCCTCAGCAGAGACCCAGCTGAGCCTGTCTGCACTTCTGGTCTAGAGAACTCAAGGATAGTAAGCGGGTGTTGTGTTAAGCTGCTAGTCTGTTGTAGCTGTATGGTAGCCATGGAAATCTGATACAGCCCCACACTAGGGACTGGTGGGGACCGTGGTATATTGGAGATGCATGTGCCACCTAACTATGAAAGCCACTGGTAACTGGTAGTTGTCATGCAGAAGCTCTGGGGGAAGAAACCCAAATTTTCTGACTTTCCCCATTTTTTAAGGGAGGCCAAAAATTTAGACGGTGTGAAATATCCTGACTCTTAAAAGACACATCTGCTAGGTAAATATACCATGATCCCTTCACTAAAGCATAGCCCCTTTTGAATGGAGAGTTTCCTACCTTTTGGGTTTTGTTTTGTTTTTTTTTTTTTGAGAAGTTGCCTGTTTTAAATTCTACTGTCTTTTGTACTATCCGCACAGTGAGGATAGTGTTTATGCCAAAAGTGTCAACTTGCAATCGACAGTTAGGTCCTGAGGTTTTGCCCAGGACTCTGTGGAGACTTTGAGAGATAACATAAGGCTCTCGCCCTTTTGGATGTGTGATGAGAATTCACACTCTACTTAGGAAGAGAAAGCACAGATTGTTTTTGTTTCTCTGCAGTCAGTCTGATCACCACTCTAGGCCTCCATCTTTAGGTGGGTAGGTTGGGGATGGGATTTTACTCCAACCTGCTAATCTCACCTAACCCAATCATTTCCTTTGAAGTAGCTCAGTCTCTTAGATGACTGTGCTGGTCCAACTGGTCAGCATTTTGCCCTTGGCACCCTTTCACTGCAGAAAGTGGTTGCTTCCATGGGGAAAGTGTGGCTTATGTGAATGGCTGTGTTCCCTCGGTCCTGTATTGTGCCCTGAATCCCGGCTTGCCCAGGTCTGGAATGGGGATGCAGGTTCAAGAGGGGACGTTTTAGGCCACTTCCCAGAATAATGACCACTAAGGTGTCACTTGGCTATTTGGGACCAACATAACAGGTTTCAACTGATGAGGCCCACAGTCCTGGCCATTCTTCTCTGTCCCCAGGTCCCTGACCACTGTGTAGAGACTACATCCAACCCCAGGCTTCTGTTTTCCCATGAGCCCCCTCACTACCTCCCTGCTCCCTCATACTTGAGTTTATATGTGCCACCCACAGGCAGGGAAGGGTGGCCTCCAGCCCCCTGCCTGGGAAGCTGGCCCCAAGTCTGGAAGGTCTCTGGCTCCCACATGCCTACCAGCCGTTTCTAAATCTTCGTGCTTGGTCTCCCCTGGGCTAGAAGTGGCAAGCGTTTCTTTTCTCTTCTGGGGAGCTGGCTTGTGACTTTCCAACATCAGATTCTCATTCTCAACCAGTGGAGATGTGTGGGATGTATCAATGGGGAAGCTGAAGATGAAGTGTTTCTGGGGTACCGTCCCCATTACTAGTATTAAGGGCTCAGTGACTCCAGAATACTAAGGCCCATGAAACCATCTGAGAGCATTTACCTCCTGATGGGATTTCTGCACAAAGAAAGGGGTCAGGCTTGAGTAGTGGAGGAAAGTCCATTGAAAGGCTTGGTGAGATGGGGGCTGGCCTTTAAGGGCAGGTTGGCTATAGAAAAGCACTTGAACGTCTGATTCAGTTCAATATCAAGTCCTATCTATATCAGCCATGCTGACTTCCTTTCCTTAGTTGTTCCCCTTTCAGAGCTCACTGACCTTGACAAAAGGAGCTGAATATGGGTCACCCTGACCCATTTCTATCTCAGGTTCGGAAGCAGAATGGAAATTTAATCAAGCTGCTTGAGACTTTTGGCAGCGAGCAGCTGAGCCCTAGGCACCCCCAGCCCTGTGGCCCTGGTTTCTTTTTCTTTTTTAATCCTCACTCAAGGATATGCTTTTTAATTGATTTTTAGAGAGAGAGGAAGGGGGAGACAGAGAGAAAGAGGAGAGAGAAACATTGATTGGTTACCTCCTATATGCACCTTGACCAGGGATCGAAACCACAGACTTTTGGTGTACAAGACACCGCTTCGACCAGCTGAGCCTCCTAGTCAGGGACGCACTGCCCTGGTTTCTCACCACAGTTCACCTCTGACCCTCCTGTGGTGCTGAGGGGGGCAGGCTTTGCCTGTGTGCACAGGTACAGTAGCAAGAATGGTAGCGGATATCGGGGAGATGAAGGTTGTCTCTGGGTGTTGTATACAATTTAGATATGGGTACAAAGAATAACCTCACTAGTCTTAAGACATGTGTGGCTGGAAGGCAGTAGGAGCGAAGTTCAGACCAGGCTTCTTCAGAGTCGCAGTTCAAATCCCAGCTCCACTGCTCATTGAGCTGTCCAACTGTGGGCAAGTCGCTTACCTGCCCAGAGGCTCAGTTTCCACATCTGGAAGTTGGGGACAATATTTGTACCTGCTTCATGGGGTTATGTACACTAAAAAATTGAAGTATATGTAAAATATTTAGCCTCTACTGGCACAGAGTAGTGTTTTGTAAATGTTTGTTGCTGGTTTAAATTATGTCATTGTTATTATGAAGAGATCAGATTCATGGTTTGAGTTAGGAGGTTGTTCTCTAGGAAATCTCAGGGGATTGAGGACGAGGAATTTCTCCAAATGAGCTTGCCTCCTATTTATATGCAGGAAGTCCCAGAGGGCACAGAGCGGGGTTCAGACAAGTCACTCCTACTGATTCTGCCACTTCTCTTGCACCTTCTAAGCTGAAAGAAAACACGTGTGTTGAGGGTGGAGGAAAGGAGGGGATATAAAGGGTTTGGGTGGGGGGAAAAGGAAGAGAGACTTGGACTAAATGGAGTGTGGCAGTGAGTGAGTGAAACTGACCAAATGTCCTGCATCTCAGGGGTCAGGAAAGGAGCTGTTATAAACAGCCCAGTCTGTTCAGATACTTAGCTCTTTCTTTACACTAAACTCTAATTCTGCCTGATCTCCTTTGAATCATAGACTCTTTTAAGATTTGAACCTCTCCCTCAGAAAATGGAGCATCGGGATATACATGTGCCAGTTTTGTAAAGAGTCCAAATTTAGCAGTTTCCCAGGTCCAGGGTGAAACACCATTGTTAAAATGAGTTGTGAAGCTTCTGAATGAACAGGGAAACTCTTACCCGTGCTCCAGAACCCTGCTCAGATGTCCGCTCTCCGGCAAAGCTTCCCACCATGCCCAAATCAGCTGCACAGCCCTTCCTTTGTGCTCTCATTATTGCTCATCCCTCAATACATCTCGTCATTGATTACCTTCCATAATCTATTAGCTCCCATAATCGCTCATTTTCTGGTTAAGCTCCTCTACTAGACTGTGAGCCCCTATTCATCTTTCTTACTCATTTTTTGGTCCTGTGGCCAGCACAGAAATGTTAAAGGAATAGAGTGTAAGTGAAGATAATGACTTCCCTGCATGGATTGCAGAGAAAGCCCTCTCTTCCTTCTGTGAATGGGAGGAAAAAATAGGAAGCCATATATGGTGGGACTTCTTGTGGGACTCTGCCAATCTGCCAGGACAGCTGCAAGCCAGCCTGCAGGACCAGCACCCATTTGGCTTTCAGAAGATAAGGGACTGTCAACACAAGTGTAATAATCAGGAAGAATGGGTGGGAAAGTAGCATGGGCCACACAGATTCCCACCATCGATTAGATAAGGGAGCGTGTCACTGGAAATGTGCTGGCGGCGGGAGGGATGCTTTGAAGTTCCTGGATGATTATGCTAGCAAAGGGCTCTAGGTGGCTGGTAACAGCTGTACTCCAGGTACTCAGGATAACCTTCCTGATCGAGGACAGGAAAGAGCAGCTGCTCTGTGGGACAGCGGAGACCATGTGTCTTTCCCAAGAGGTGTTACTGGGAAGCCCCTTATCCCAGTCCTGGGGTGGGAGGGGACCCATTTGGATGGAGTAATGCCCTGGTCTCTGGAAAAAGATACAGAGGGGTGCTCCCCCACAGTCTGGAGACCTTGCACTTGGAGGATGTGGGGGGAGCAGCTGCTTGAAGGTGACTGTAGCGTCTATTGGTTGGAAAGTCCTTACAACAGTGCTGACTCCTCAGGAGGGCCTTGGATATTTTGGCTCTGCTATGGAGAACACATTCAGCAGGCTTTGGAGGGAGCCAAATTTCCACTTCTCCCTGATGGATCTCAGGAGGGCAGTAAAGCTCCTTCTGAAATTATTTAATTTAAAAGCTTCTGACAAAAAGCAGGCCTACTGCCTTGCACATTGTACTTTGACCCTCTGGAAGTTGCCCATCCATCTCATTTCTCCCCATGACATAGGCGAGAAGCTTAGAGTTCCACCATTTTATAGTTAGGGAGCTCTCGCTTTGTTTGCTGAGTGATTCTTGTCTTAAAAAATAAAGTAGGGTTCCAGCCCCAAGCTCCCCCCAACCCCCAAGACCCAGCGTTCTGTTCTCATGCAAAGGGGTAAATGGTCTCCCTGGAGGTAGGTTTTAAAGACTTCCCCAGAATGCCTAGGCCAGTCCTGCTATGTTTTCTGCCCCCTGCTCGTAGTCATACTGTACAACCTTGACAAATGTGGCCAGATTCCAAGACATCCGTTTCTGGGTACAGGGACAGAGCCCTGGTTGAGCGAGCTGAGTGTGGGGTGCAGGTGTAATGGCCCACTCTGTGAGGGGATCAGCAGGGTTGCCACCACCCGCCCGAGCCTCCAAGTACCCGCAAAGCTCCTGCTGTTTCTTTACATCATCGTGAGCACCAGTGGGTTTTGCTGAAACTCTCCGGCTGCTTGGGAAATGTTTGGGGCTTGGAAAACACAAAGCACTTTTTCTTAAGCATTTAGTATTTTTTCCTGCTTTCCATTTGTACTGCCTCTTTGTTTGGAATAAAATTGAGTCCATGTGTTTCACGCCCCCTGGCTTGATTCTCCATGGCATGATTTTCTTTTAGATTGTCTGAGTTCCCAAAATTTTCAATTTTTTTTGCCTTAGAAAGACACCATGTCTTACCACAAGAGAGGCTGAACCCCAAACCTAAAGGGAGTGTGTTTTGGGTGACGCCTTGAAAGGTGCGTGAATGCAAGGGGTAGAGGTGGCCCTCCTGTGAGAAAGCACAGTCTCTTCTAAGGGAATGCAGAGCAGAGACCAGGGTTGTGGTTTTCCCCTCCTGGTTTCCCATTAGGAATCTGTCACAGCTGTCCTAGTAGCAGGCTCTGAAAGGGGCCTTCTGCCTCTCCCTGACTTCCTCTCCCTGAGAAACTGTGTTCTTCAGTTTCTGTCTCTGTGGTGGAATATCTTTACCTTCCTAACAAAGGGATGTCAGACCCATGTGCTTAGGGAAGAGTGCAAGATCTTGCTCTTACTTACTACTTCCTTTCTAGCACAAATGGAGAGAGTGCTTTTCTCTAAAGAGCCCATTCCAGCACTTTCTCTGGGGGTGGCAAGAAAAGCATTGTGCTAGGCCCTGGCTGGAGTAGCTCAGTGGATTGAGCACGGGCTGCGGACCAAAGTGTCGCAGGTTCGATTCCCAGTCAGGGTACATGCCTGGGTTGCAGGCCATGACCCCTAGCAACCGCACATTGATGTTTCTCTCTCTCTCTCTCTCTCTCTCTCTCTCTCTCTCTCCTCTATCTCCCTCCCTTCCCTCTCTAGAAATAAATAAATAAAATCTTTAAAAAAAAAAGCATTGTGCCAAGGCATATGAAAATCATGAAGACACCAAAGATTTGCAATATTTTCTGGAGTGCTAAACCCCCAAGCCCCAGGCTGACAGAGGGGATTTGAAGGCAGGTATCATCTATCTGCTTTCTTGGGGAGAAATTCAGTGTATATTCAATGGCATCTGACACACCCAGGATTGTAGGGTATGTCAACCCTCTGCCTCTGACAATGCAAGTTCCCATTGACATTGCATGTGACTTTCGGGGTAAGGGAAATGCTCTGCACTGCACTAGTGCACCTATACACACACCTGCACACACACAGTGTCTGATGACTGGAAGTCTACAATTAAATGGTTAAACACAGTAATTGTAGTGGATTATACTGTACTGTGTAATTGAAATTGGCTAAGGGTGTAAAACTTAAATGTTCTCACACACAAAAGATAAATACGAGGGGTGATGGATGTGTTCATTAAGTAGATGGGGGATCCTTCCACAGTGTATGTCTTAAATGTCTTATAATTCTATGTCAATTATACCTTGACAAAGCTAAAATAAAACATATAAACAAGCAAAGAACAACAGTGACAAAAATAGAATTGCAATTTTTTTTTAGTCTAAGCCCTTGATTCTTATTAAACTTCTGAAAACCTTGGGATTTTGGTAGGGCAAATTTGGGTGGCAAAAAGCTGGGAAAGAGAATCTAAGTATTTGGGGTGTTCCAGAGTGGGCTTTACAGAAGTCTGGCTGAGAGGTGGGGTTGGGGTAAGACTGTCCGGAACAGAGAGAAAACAAACTCTACTTTACAAGTCTCTGAAGGGTCTGCTAGCTTTACATTTTGGGTCCTTTTAAAACTGGAAGCATTATCCTGTTTTTAACACTGTATCATAAAGGTCTCAAGAAGTTATCCAAACTTTTTGGTGGAGATTCCTGTTCCCCAGAACCTGGGGGTGGGGGATGTACATGGGCTTGGGATGTGGATAAAATTTTGTATGTATGTTTGAGCTGCATCTTCTGGAGAGAAACCATAGCTTTCACCAGGATCATGAAGAGGTCCTGAGGAATTGGAGCAGAAGACCTGTCAATGAAGCCTGAGCCTCTGAAACATCCTACGTTCGGGGTCCATGGTGCTTTCACATGCCTGCTGGGGCACAGGTATCAGGACCGGTCCGTTAGCTCTGGGACATGCTTGCCCATCCTGGGCTTTGGAGGGCCAGCCCTCCTGTCCTTCAAAGGTCTTCATGTCTCCTTTGGGCTTACCAAAGAAAAATTGTTTTTTTTCTAAACATAAAGGTAATCACTTAGAAAATATAGAAAGATGTCATGAAGAAAATAAAAATCAGTTATAATCTTACAAATCAGTTAACCACTGTAAATATTTTGAGGTAGTTCCATCCAGGATTTTTCTTTTCTTTTTTTTTTTTAACAGAGACTTGAGGCCCTGGCCAGATAGCTCTGTTGGTTACAGCATTGTCCAGATTCATCAAGGTCACAGGTTCGATCCCTGGTCAGGGCACATACAAGAATTAACCAATGAATGCATGCATAAATAAAGCAGAACAACAACTTGATGTTTTTCTCTCTCTCAAATCAATTTTTAAAAATTAAAAAAAGAGTTGAGATCATTGTATGTCTATGAATAGAGCCCTTTTCACTTAACATTACATCATAAACATCTTGCTTGCCATTAAAAAGTCTTTATAAGCATCATTTTCAGTGGCTGCACAATATTCCATTATATGTCTGTACTACAGTGTACTTACCAATTCTTCTAGCACTGGGCATTTGCATTGTTCCCAGCTTTTTGCTTTAATAAATAATGCATGAGAAGCATCTCTGGGTGAGAAGCTGTGCTTACATTTTAGATTATTTCTTTATGATGGATTCCTAGAAGTCTGTTTTGACTTTTGAAGATTGTAAATTAAGATGTTGCTGAGACCTATCTGTAAAGTGTAGACTCATAAAAGACTGTGGGTAGAGAGGTAGGGCCTGGCATTGGCATCAACAACGCTCACTGGGTTCCTTGCAAAACATGCAACCCCACTGTAGATGCTGTGGGCATCTAGAAGACCCAGCCTTTATCCTCCAGGAACTTATTGCATAGTGTGAAATCACAATGTGCACAAAGAGCCTAAAGGAAGAGAACCTTGGGGGAGCCATGTGTGAGCTCAGAATGGGGCAGAGTTTTGCTCATATGTTCATATTGCATATTCTGGAGAGGGAGTCCAGCTTTCATCAGAATCTTCTCACCTATAGCACTGCAATGAATTATCCATTCATTGATTGTTTGGGGGAGGGAATGAATGAAATTTCGCAATTTATTTCTCTTACTATTTTATTTTATAGTTTTTATAGCAAAAAAAATAAAAATTTTTATGTGCCATTAATATGACCGATATAGTGTAGCAGGAAGATGGCAGTCAAGGGTCCCAGTTTGGGGTACCTTGAGGTACAGAGTATAGGAAAGGCCACAGCCTGTACCCAAAAGGTATGAGGCAGATTTGGGCAGCATTTGTCACCTGTCCCTGCAGTGACCTACCAGTTCATTTACATGTAAATCTGCTCCTGCCCGCATGAGCTGGTGCTACATGAGCCTAATGCCTACAGGATCATATTATCAGAACATTGGGTTATGCAGGTGCATGGCCCTTCTGGTAATCTACACCGGTGTTTCCTCATCCCGCTGCTGGAACCTGGTTGCTAAAAGTTAAAGGTGCTTCTTATTGCTCATTCATGGTCAGGAGATGCAGAAAAGCAAGGATGTGGTCGCTGTGTAGCCTCCAGACCTTTCACTCAGGGCCAGGATTAGATGTGCATGTGGAAATTGATACCCACTGACTTTATTTATTTTCTACAATCTGTTCTGACCATGTCTGCTGCTGGACTAGTTCTTCCAATGGAAAAGTGAGAGAGCCATGTGTTGGGCTGTGGCCTTGTCCAGGTGTCCACACTAGACAGAAACCTACAATTACTGGACTTCCACAGGACCCTAGCTCAGCTCAGCTTGTTGGATGCCATGGATTTTGTCAAGTTAGGCATACATGGTCTGGACAGCTGGATGGGGTTATGTGTGTCATCATCCCATAGCTCATGCGGTATCTCCCGTGTCTGTGGCTGGAGTGTTCAGGTACCCTTTAGAGGGTCTGTGTGCAGAGCATGACTGGACAACAGAGCCCTGCCACAGGCAGGCATGTGTCTTGACTAAGAAGCTCTCCAGATCTTTTTACCTAGCATCCTTTAGTCTGGCTTGCTAACAAAATTCATATAATTCTGTTATTGTTGTTGTTCTGTTATTTTGAATTCCACTTGGCTCTTTCTCCAGGTTCAACTGAGTTGATTCTCTTCCTTGACTCTGGCTTCTGTGGAATAAGTCCCTTTCTCCTTCTCTGTCACTCCCCTTTTTTCTGGCCCTCTACTTTTCCCACACCCCAAACCACCTAGTGTCCTCAAGGGCTTGCATTTACCTGTAATTTTTGCACTCATTATGGTCATCACATAACCCTAATTCTTATTCGTCCTCAACTCCATTGGCCAAAAGCACTAACTAAACCTCACTGTGAGACAGATGGCAGTCTTGGAGGAACTGGCACTGTCCACACCTCAGATAATATCTGCTCTTCCCATAAGGAGGCAGAAAACATTTAACATACCTGTGATCACTGCTTGCCCTGGTCCATAATGCAAAGTAAGCAAGCAAGATAACACTCAAAATATAATCCTTTGTTGGTAGCTGTGGGGGAGACAGCTAAAAGCTTAGGCCTTTTCATACTCTGGTTTCTCTTCAGATCGTATAAATCTTTCGCCTCTTTAAAAACTTAGGCCTTTGAAAAATATCATTAGGAAATTTTTCCTCATACTTAATCAGATTGACCTCAGCCTTGACTTAAGCTTATATGATCTGGTTTTGTCCAGCTAGAGACACTATTCTTTTCTCTACATATGATATTTTTAATAATACATTTTAAATAAAATTTTATTTTACATAAAAGATAAAACTTAAAGCATTTCATATGTAACATAATTTTAATAAAACATGTTATATGTAAAAAGGTTATATTGCATACTTTAATAGAACTCATTTTATATTTAAATATTTTGAATATATTTTATTTTATAAGTAACATTTGTATATAACATATTATAGACTTATATACATAAAACATTAAATAAGGTATTTTTATATTTTAAACATTTTAAATATTTTGAAAGATTTCTAAAATATAGGCTATTAAAATATTAAAATCAGTATTCATATCAATGCTGATGGGGTTTTTTTGTAGTAATTTTCATACAGAAATAGATTATTTTTTTTATTTTATTTTAATCATTGTTCAAGTACAGTTTTCTGCCTTTTACTCCCATTCCAGCCCACCCACCCATCCCTCTCCACTTCCCTCCCATTACCACGCCCCCTAGTTTTTGTCCATGTGTCCTTTAAATTTGTTCCTGTAAACCCTTCCCATTCTCCCCTGAAATTCCCTCCCCTCTCCCCTCTGGTCACTGTCAGCCTGTCCTCTATTTCAGTGTCTTTGACTATATTTTGCTTGTTCTTTGTTTTGTTGTTTAGGTTCCTGTTAAAAGTGAGATCATATAGTATTTGTCCCTCACCGCCTGGTTTATTTCGCTTAGCATAATGCTTTCCAGCTCCATCCAAGCTGTTGCAAAGGGTAGGAGTTCCTTCTTTCTTTCTGCTGAATAGAATTCCATTGTGTAAATGCACCATAGTTTTTTGATCCATTCATTTACTGATGGGCATCTAGGTTGCTTCTAGCACTTAGCTATTGTAAATTGTGCTGCTATGAACATTGGGGTGCAAAGGTTCTTTTGGATTGGTGTTTCAGGGTTCTTAGGATGTAATCCTGGCAGTGGAATTGCTGGGTCAAAAGGCAGATCCATTTTTAGTTTTCTGAGCAATGCTGATGGTTTAATACTAAAATTAAGTAATTTACTTATTTAATAATTGACTATATAGAGGACATTGAAATACATGGAATATATTATTTTTGCATAAATAAAAGGTATTATAAAATCTTTTTAAGGATACCCAATATGATCTGGTTCCCAGTCTAAGACTTAACGTCCGGGGGGCACAGCGCCCCCTACCGCTCGCTCCCCACCCAGCACCCTGATCAGCTGTTTTTTCTCCGGCCCGCAGGCATTGGCAAGAACGTCATCTGTGACCGCACTGCCACGCCACTGGACGCCTTCCGCATGATGTCTGCGGCCCACTACTACCCCAAGCTCATGAGCATCATGGGCAACGTGCTGCGTTTCCTGCCAGCCTTCGTGCGCATGAAGCAGCTTATTGAGGAGGGTTACGTGGGCGAGCTGCTGGTGTGCGAGGTGCAGGTGCACAGCGGCAGCCTGCTAGGCAAGAAGTACAACTGGAGCTGCGACGACCTGATGGGCGGAGGCGGCCTGCACTCGGTGGGCACCTACATCATCGACCTGCTCACCTTCCTTACTGGCCAGAAGGCTGTCAAGGTCCACGGACTGCTCAAGACCTTTGTGAAGCAGACGGACCACATAAAGGGCATCAGGCAGATCACCAGCGACGACTTCTGCACCTTCCAGATGGTGCTGGAGGGTGGGGTGTGCTGCACCGTCACCCTCAACTTCAACGTGCCAGGTGAGTTCAAGCAGGATGTGACTGTGGTGGGCTCAGCCGGGCGCCTGCTGGCGGTGGGCACGGACCTGTACGGGCAACGCAATAGCGCCCCGGAGCAGGAGCTGCTTCTGCAGGACTCCACACCTGTCAGTAACTCCCTACTTCCTGAGAAGGCCTTCAGCGACATCCCCTCGCCCTACCTGCGTGGCACCATCAAGATGATGCAGGCGGTGCGCCAGGCCTTCCAGGACCAGGACGACCGACGCACATGGGATGGACGGCCACTCACCATGGCCGCCACCTTTGACGACTGCCTGTATGCCCTGTGTGTGGTAGACACCATCAAGAGGTCCAGCCAGACCGGCGAGTGGCAGAACATTGCCATTATGACTGAGGAGCCGGAACTGAGCCCCGCCTACCTGATCAGTGAGGCCATGCGCAGGAGCAGGATGTCCCTGTACTGTTAGCATGGTCTGGGAACTTAGGAGGACTTAGACCTTCTGTGTGCAGCCCAGAGTTGGGGAAACCATTGGGGAGAGGTGGCCTCCTGGAGTAGGGTGAGGTGGAGGGGCAATGGGAATAAATGGCCTGTGGGAAGGTGAACCGCAGCCCAGGTGAGGGGCCCCAAACAAGACTGTTAGGATGCTGAGTAAATAGTTTGAGAGTGTTCAGAGGGCCTGCCTTTTCTGAGGTCATCCCTGGGCATTTGCATGAGAGGTAGAGAAGCAAGGAGGGAGGCTTTCCTCCTTGTCTCATCCACTCCCCACACCTTGGCCTCTTTTGCAAGCCAAATGCTCCTGTGAGATCAAGCTTAGTTCTCGCAGACTCTCCCTCCTCCCTAGTCCCCTCAAACTGGCAGAAGGCACATCCTCACATGTCCACACAAGCCTGTTAGTCTGGGGAAGGTGGGGGTGCAATGGACTAATGAGAAAATTCAAGTTCCAGGAAGCCACTTTAAGTGTCTGCAGGAAAAAGTACTTGGTAGTAAAGTGTACAGCTTTCTCAACTAATTGGTCTTCCTCCTAGGAAGCAGGAGGGAGTGTCTTCCTAATTGGTCCACTGCCCTTCACCTGGCCTGAGGTGGGGCAAGGGAGTGCCAGGAATGGCCAGCAGAGAGATGGGTACTTTAAGGCAAAAGGAGGAAGCAAGAACATACCCTGCATGGAAACAGATGAGGCAGAGAATGACATATTCTTCTGAATTTATGAGCAATTAAAAAACTACAAGAAGCCATCTGGTAATACTTCTTCTGGGGGAGCAGAGTTGAGCATAAGAAGGATTCAGTACTGAAGTGTTGAGGTTGTTCTCTCACCTGGCTCCATGGGTAGCGCCAAAGAGACAGCAGGAGGTGTGGGTCTGTCTGACTACAAGCTCATACGCTGCCCTCAAGAACTGGGCACAGCTATGTGCCACAGTGCTGCGGTGGGAGTTCCCCAGAGGAGGGGAAAGTGAGCCAGCCCTGGGCTTGATTTGTGCTCTGACACCCATGCCCCCTACCAAGCAAGGGCAGGGCTTTAGGTGTTTCATGCAGCTTTGTGGATATAAAAGGGAAGTCTTCAGTTCTACTTGCATGTAGTCCTTTTCCCTTAAAAAAAAATCAAGGCCCTTTTCCTTTGCCATGATGATTCAGATACCTAAAAAAATTTAATAGGTATTAAACAAAACAAAAGGACAAGGAACATAATTTTCAGTGTTTCTAAAATAGGGTTTTAGAGCCCTCTCAGCTGTATTTTCATGGGGGATTGAGAAGCTAATGTTGGGAAAAACACATTCTTCTACTCCTTGGTCTCTCGTCTCTTTTGTCTTCTCACCCTCTGCCTTCAGAGCTTTTACTGGAGATGGCAAACCGCAGGCACAGAGCAGGCAGTGCCAAAAGGGAACAACCTGGACACACACACACACGGGCTTGTAAATGCTCATTGCCACCAAATGTCACTAAAATCACTCTTAAAAATTCAGGGCTGGTTTCGAAAGAAGGACCAAGCCAAACACATTTTGAAAATAGGGAATTATCTTTCTTAATCCTGCATCCCGTAGAAGACATTTGTTAAGGTTGGGTGTAGAAAGTAGTACTTGGAAATCTGCATGACTTTTGTTCACAGCTCACACAACTGAGGCTGAGACTACTTTTCAGATGACTGGCAGTAGAACTAGAGGGGAATTTAAGGGGCCGAGAGTTCACCCCTGGCTCCAAGCAGGCAGAATCTGAAAACCAACAGTACAATCAGTTGATCCTCTATTCTCCTCCCAGGGCCAATATACTATGAAATTGTACATTGGTCAGGCTGCCCACAGGTGCATTGTGGGTGTCCAAACACCATGGGAATGGTGGTCATTTTCTAGCACCGAGGAGTAAGAATCACCTTCCAGGACACAATCACCCTACTTTGGGGGCCTTACTGCAACATGGTAAGCTTGGTCAGCTGGAACTCTGCATGCTACGTTCTAGTCCCTGATCAGTTTTTCAGACTTCATGATGACATGTCAAGCTTTTGTAGCTATCAGTTCAAAACTAGAGATTTGATGGAATGGAAGTCTCCCAGTAATAGTTTGAGCAGAGGGTCATGCCCTAGACTGTTTTGGTTCAGGTTCTTCTAATTGCCCTTTGGATAGCTTTTGCGGAAACTGAGTGGAATGACTTTTTTTTTCCTAGCTAGCCTTGAAAGGCTGTGATTAATGATGAAAGAAAAGGAAACTGGATGACTCCCTGGGTCTCATTTTTCTAAGTCATTTATAATCTGAGTAGGGATTCCCCTGGGGTTTCAGATTTAAGTTTCTGTACTTAACCAAACACTTGGGAGGTCTCTCCACCCCAAAGACCTTTGAGCTCTGTGATACTCGGTATCTTAAGTAAAAATTCTTATTTGAGACTAGAGTATATAGGAAAAATATATATTCTTTTAAAAAGCATGAAAAGTAGTTGTGTACTCATGCACATAGTAGGTAGATGCAGGAATGAAAATGAAAAGACCAAGGTAGTACATGTTTTTAATACAAAAATAATAGTAAATGGATTTAAGATACTTCTTTAGTGATCTTTTTGCTCCTTTCGTACCACTTGCAGAGACTTAATTGCAATACAAGGTAAAATCTCAAGCTTTCAACAGAGCTTGCTGAGACCAAGTTTAACACCTGTTAGTGCCCTCAGGGCTTTGGGTACCATCAGCTGACTTTGACCAAGGCTATGTCCCAGTGATAACCCTGCTCTTTCAGCTTTGTTTAATGTGTCCTAAGGAGCTGGTGTAATGGAGGCACCACTTTAGGGTCATCACATTTAGTTGCCTGTGTCTGATTCATTACCATCCTCATGCAGGTGCCTCTGCTACTGGAAATTTTGGCTCATGCCACTGGTTTTTTTTGGCTCATGCCACTGGTTGCTTCTGCAGATGTCCAAAATTCCAAATTCTGAGAGAGGAGGTAGGCCAGGGGCTCTTACATGGCACCCACAGTGTATGGGCATGCTCTGGGCTTATTTGGATACTCTGTGTTTTCCTCTGAAGAGAGTCCATGGCCACTATCAGCTTTTCCATGATTTCGCCCTTTAACGGGAGAGGCGTAGCAGGCAACTGCAGACACCTCTTAGCTGGCCTGGCAGCAGATACCTTTGTGCATCTGGACCCCAACAGTAGTCTTGGCTAACTCCAACTCAAGATGAACTTCTCCCAGAGCCTTTTTCCCTCTGCAGAGAGCCATCCCAGTACTCTGTGTGCGCCAACATTTCTTTTTTTTTTAAGATTTTATTTATTTTTAGAGAGGGGAAGGGAGGGAGAAAGAGAGGTAAACATTAATGTGTAGTTGCCACTTGAGTGCCCCCTATCCCCTACTGGAGACCTGGCCTGCAACCCAGTCATGTGCCCTGACTGGAAATCAAAGCAGCGACCCTTTGGTTTGCAGTCTGGCACCCAGTCCACTGAGCCACACCAGCCAGGGTGCTCCAATATTTCTTGATATCCATTGTGTGCAGAGTGTTTTAAGTACATTATCTCATTTAATCCAAAAAAACAACCCTTTAGTATTGGATATTGTTATTCCCATTTTACACATGAGATAATCAAGGCTCATAAGGAAGAGTAACTTGCCCAGAGTCACACAACCATTAAGCAGAGACAGCGTGACACTGCACTTTTTCTGTAGTGGCCCTGGCCACCTGCCCTGTTAAGCTTTTGATTGCCACACTAAGCATAGATAGAGTCATTGCATAGGACATGGTTTTGTCATTCCTCAGGTGTATTCCTCTTGTTACTCACTGCTGGTGTAAACAGAAAAGAAGGCAACAGATCTGAAAGTATTCAGTAGTGCAATGCTTTAGTAGCCCGAGAGCAGATGCTTCAGTGGTTCTCCCAGGGGCTCCAGCAAATGGGGACTGTGATGCGGGGGAAGAAAAGGTCGGTGGGCCACTACTTTCCATTGTTAACTGATGTGGTCACTCAGATATGGTGCTGGCCGCACCTCCAGACTCCAGTGTGAGCACTTGAGGCCATCGCCTCTTACCGCAGCACATGGAGGTGGGAGTGGGAGTGGCATGGGGGGCCTTGTCTTGTGAAAAGTCCTGGGAGCCTGACTTGGTCAGGGCTGTGCCCTGAAACCCAGTGTCCCCCATGTGCCCACTTCCCCGCCTAGGGCGGGAATGCCAGCTGCTGGTAAAGACACAAAGCCACACTGCAGATGCACACAGCTTTTCTTTCGTTCCCCTCCCTGTTCTCAAAAGGAAATTGAAATGTGGGGCTTTGATAGTTTTTTAAAACAAACTCCCTGATGTCATAACCTTTGTCCCATAAATTTCAGGGCTTTGATGGCCCAAAAAAAGTCACCAGTGGGTAGAGCGGGAGTCCTAAGCCAGATCTGTATCTAGAAGAGGTGGGGGCGGGGGTGTAAGTAGAACTGGCCTCAGGAAATCCCAAAGGCTCACATCTGAATTTATGTCCCTGCCCTTGCCAAATACCATACAAATTAGAGCTAACTGTTCACATTACAATCACAATGGGAGGTTTTAAACAGCTAGCTTTTATGAGTACATTCAAGACAAATGAGTTTCTAGAAAATTGATTCAGCCCCAACAACTCAGGGAATAACAGTCGATTTGCTTGTCTGAGTTCTAACTGCAGCTCTTCCACCGAGTAGCCATGGGACCTCAGACAAATCGTTTCACCCCTCCGAGCCTTCCTCTTCCCGTCTGAGAGCTGTGAAGGTGCTGTGTGAAGCAGGATGTGACTGACTTACAGACAGAACACTTGGCTTCTAGTCTGGGTTTGCCACTAAAAATCAGTGTGACCTTGGGCCATCACTTAACCTTGGTGCGAGGTGGGGGATATGAAATAAAGGAACTAAGTATATTGGGGACAGAAGTCCTTTAAGATGCAACTGGATTTATGTTCACCCCGGATGTTATTAGCAATTCTGAATCCCCCCCCCCCCACCACCACCACCAGAATAAAGGTTACGGAATCAGAAACCTAATTTAAACCCAGGTCAAGTACACCAGCTGTGACTATGAGACCAGATGAAGAGAATTAAGAGGGTGAAAAGTAAAAATGCAATGTATTGCTGAATTTTGAGTCACACACACAAAAAGAACTTAAAAGCCCCAGTCCCTGAGTGAAGAGAAGAAAGACATTTTCCTGTTCTACTCACACCATCACACCACCGAGAGAAAACTCCAAGGCCATCTATGATAATCGGCCAATGACATTTTGAATATCCCCAACTCTGTAGTTTGCTGCATCACCTACAATCAAAATCAACTTAGAAAGTTGATTTTAAAAGAAGCTGAGTATATATGTATGTATATATATATAAAACCAAACTTATGTATAAAAAGTCAAGGCATGTATACTAGATATTTTAAAGAATTATTTATCAAGGGGAAAGATGTGTGTTATAAAGTAAACAGAGTCTATATTTTCTATAAAAATATTACTGTAGATAGCAAAAATAGCTTATAAGTTATAGAAGGTTTGGGGGTTTTTTGTTATTAAAGAAAAAAGGGACAAAGAATGCAACTTTGCTTCATGTTTTAAAAACCAAACTACTGTGGAAGGTGGCCTTCCTTACCGGGCTCCCCAGCTGTGCAGTCTGCTTCCCAGCCCAGGGGCCGATGCCCGCTGTTACCTCTGCCATGCCCCAGTTAGCATCCCTCAGCCAGCTGGCACGCCCCACTTCACACGTGGCTTATTGCTGTCCTCCACAATTTGCATTGGTGGGCTAAAGGAATGAAAGTAGCAAATAAAGATTAAAGAGAAGAACAATTACAGCTGTTTATCTGTTTATTAGACCCAGGTGCTCTAGCTCTTAAGTTAGGTACCTGGCTAGTTTGTGGAATCTGAAGCAAGAAAGGGGGTGGGGATGATGGTGATACATTCCAGGGGGACTGTGTGTGTGTGTGTGTGTGTGTGTGTGTGTGTGTGTGTTTGAGAGAGAGAGAGAGAGAGCCTAGTCAAGATAAACAAGACAACATAGATTGTAGCTTGGGGAGCAAATTTTAGAATTCCCTATAAATTTACTATCTTAAATACCTCACAGCAAGCTCTGGAAGACATTTTCTTACTGGCTTGGTTGACTATTTACAAGAACATTGTTGCTTACAATGTCCTGAGCGGTGTTCAACGGTGACCATCTTGAACCCAGCTCAGTCTAATTGCAAATCTGCATGACGTGAGGTCTCATGGAAGGTCTGGCCTTTCCTCCCCACCCTGTGCTGTCTCAGAGAACACACACAGGTGATTCTTCTGGTCATGCCTTCCCTTCATTTAAAAACAGTTACAAATTAGTAAGAATACAAAAAAACCTTAGCTCTTACTCATTACTTCACAAGCAGGCTCTGATGTTAATGCATTTAGAACACAGCCCATCCACTGAGACAATAAACTGCAGCCAACCCCTCCGTTCACGTGGATTATTACTGTGCGTGCGTAATATTCTCACACCTTATGATGCTGTCATGAACCTACGAGTAGCTCTGAAGAAGGCAGTAAGGCAGAGAGAATGTCAAAGCTGAAAGTGCCATCTGCATAAATACAAGAAACCCAGTCCTCTGAGTTTCTCTCAGCACAGTGGCCTGGGAGCCAGTCCCTGATGGAAGACTACTCTCCTAAGCATTTATGTACATTTTTCATCCAGGAGCTAGTTGTTCCTGCACAGATTTGGAATCTTTGTGCTGTTGGTCTCTCTCATGTTAAAACCATTTCTTGTTTTGTAAACCAGGGATTATACTGCTTCCTGCTAAATCACAGGATATGATCAGCCCTGCTTTCCTAGTCTCGGGAGGGTTGCTTAAAAAGAACAGATGCAGTCAAGTTATCAGGTTGTTTACTAGTCGAATGAAGAAAAATCTGTGTCCTCTTATGCCCACTGCTTTTCTTCCAACCCCTGCTCAGGCACACAGAGTCATTTTCCAGTTTCTTTCATCTCCTGCTATCTTCTGCCTTTGTAGATCTGCTGTCTGGGCAGTTCAATCTAAAAAATGACTGCTGCGATTGTCATGAGAATGAATTACATGTATATACAGTATGCAGAATTTTGTATAAAGATGAAAAATAGATAATTGCACCTCACTCTGAGTAGTAGGCTCCCATTTTACTAACCCACACTTACCTTCATCTTGCCTAAGCAGGAAAGATCCCTGTACCTGGTATTCTTAGGCAGCCCCTACAAGCACTCAGCAGTAGCAGTGCCCCCTGCTGGCAGAGCGTCCAAAAAGTGTACAGGACAGAAATGCAAAACAAAACAAAACAGAAAAACTTTTCAAGGAGTTTGGGCCAAGTCACAGCCAGGTAAATCATGTACAGGCCACTGGAGCCAAAATATCTACAAAAAGCTGATGCAAAACATTCAAAATACCTTGCCTTGTTCATTCAGGTTCAGGCTTCCTCTTGAATCCTATCCTGAGTCTATACCTGCTGGGTAAATTCCTGAGATGACTTGAGCTAAGGCAGCTGGAGTTCAACCACAACTCTGCAAGATGAACTCACTGTATCTAAGATGGTTTTTGGACTTCCTCTAACATATCGTAATTATGGGAACACCTTTCTCTTCTGATTTTATACAGATTCTGATCACCTTGGATCAAACCAAACTCTCTCTCTATAGCCATGAGTGAAAATGAAAGACTAAATGCTTTTTAGGTACACTTCTTGGACAATTATAGATTAACTTGTTTTTTGGCCAATAGTTTATACATTGTTGGGGCTCAATCCCAGAATTACAATCTGGGACGTATATGTGTGTAAGCCCCTTTCATCACTGGCCACCTGGGCAGGAGGAACTCTAAGAGGCCCTGAGTGGCTGCAGTGGATGCAAGACCATGTCCAGAAAGCCCACAAGGTTCCAGGCAGTCCTTAGTCCTGAACTCCCACAGGTCACGAACTCCCTTTTGGAGAGAACAGAGGAGTCTGAATCAGGCTGAAGTCAGACCAGGACTGTTTGAGGACTCACTTGGAGTGATGAGTCAGACTCTTCAAAATCCAAGAGCAGGAAGGCGTACAGCCAGTGAGACTACAGGGAGGGGAGGAAGACCGAGCCCCCACTGCCTTTTTAGGCCTTTTGAGGCTGCCTGTCTGGGATGTGGGGGCTAACAGGTAAGCCTAGAGAAGCCAGTCACCTTCACTGTGCCAGGCTAAGGGGTCTGGACTTGACATTCATGTCCCATCATGAAGCAAAGAGAGCTAGCTTGAAAAGAACAGCTGTGTATCAATGGGCTACGAAGTGCTAAAACAATATATAACACCAAGAGAGCAAGAAGGAGGAAAGAGGTGGGGACAAAAAAGAAGCTGGGGGTAAAGGTGGGGCAGAAAGGGGGTAGGGGGCGGGAGCAAATGGTAGTTTATGCCAAGGGCAAATATACACTTGATCTTAGCCAAAAGGTCGAGAAGCGCTATGCCAAGGGTAAATGTAGATGAAAGTGAGGAATAGACAAAGGCCAGAGCCCAAAGGCCAAAGGCCATGTAAGGCATGGGAGATTTGGAAAAGTGTTACAAGTGTTACATAAGATGTCTGAAACACGGTTCTGTGTGGCTAACAGGTCCAGTCCGTACACGGAAGGCAGCTTGTGTGAGGAAGGAGAGAGCAGATGAGGAGTGAGGGAGGAATTCTCACAGGAACTTCAAAAGGTGTGACTGTGACTGATTCACTTCCAAGGCTCTTCAAAGCTATCAAACTATTGGCATTTGCTAGAAAAGTTTCGATACCAACCACTATGTTAAATGAGCACTGGATCCCAAGGGCACCTGGGACCCCACCTTTCTTTCTTGTTGCTTCTCTTTTTTTTCAATTCCCTCAAGCCTGAAGTCTGCAAGGATTCAACATCTGCCACTTTACCCTATCTGTTAGTCTGTTCCTGGGCCCAGTGTACAAACTCTTCACTCAGGAATCTGCCATTTAGCCTTTAAACACACACACACACACACACACACACACACACACACACACACACGGTCTCTTACCACTCCTTGGCTATCAGAGACCTTGTTCTCCAGGCCATCACTACAATCTCCCTTCTCCTCTTTCACCTGAGCATTTCTGAAGAAAATCCCAGGAGGACCAGGCCAGGCCCAGCACCACTGGACACTCATCAGCTGCATCTAGCCCTGGCCCCTGCTGTCTGGTCCTGGCCCAGCCCTCAAATCGGCACTGGATCTTTGTGTAAAGCTCCCCAGGTATTTAAGCTGCAGTTCCCCACCACAACTGCTGTCTTCTGCTCGCATCAACCAGCCTGATATTAGGGGACACCTACTCTCATTTGCCTCTTTGCCATCATTCAAGAGCCCTCTCATTCTGGGGAACCTAAAAGTAAAATAATTATTTGTATTTCTTTATGGAAACAGCTGATATTCTTTCCACGGGTGGCTGTTCACAGAGTGTTAATGGCATGAAAGGGCTCTTCCCTAAGCCTGTCAGCAGTCGGCAGACAGCTGGCCTTGCCACTGACAGTCCAGCACTGGGTGAGGACAGAATCCTTTTGGGCTCCGGAATGCCTTTCATCCTCAGTGTTGAAAGCTTTGTGGAAATTAGGCCAGGGCTTGTGAAACAATTCAGGCCTGGTCACAAACACCCAACGTCTGTGCTAAAGCCTCTTTGTATCATTCTTTCTTTAACTGGTGTTTTGGTGTCCTTGACTCAGCTAAAAGGCTTGGAAAAAGCCTTTTCACAAGTGACATGTACAGATAAGTTAAATCCCCTGAAATTCAGTACCATGTGGTGCCTCTGTGTGGCCTGATGTACTCCATTGATCCACAGACTCTGAAGGAGTTTGGATCTGAGGGAACAAAAGCTGGTTCAGAGTACAGTGTCGTAAAACCTTTGACCCCTGGCAGATTCTCTCAGCCACTTGTCACGTAGAGAAGTCCATGGGAAATCGTGCCTTGGCTATGGGCAGACTGATGGCACTGTGTCACTTTAGGGACCTGGGAAAGTTCCGTGGACCCAAAGTCTGGTCTCCAAATTCTATTAAGGAATCACTTATAATCACAATGTTAAGTCTCAATACCTCCTATATTCAAAGCTTGACTTTTGGATTTATTCAAGTCTCATCAGGAGGGTCCTGCAAGTGAGGTCACTCTGTTGGAGATTAGGATTTTCCCAGTGTTTTGTCTTTAGAGTGGTATGCCATGTCATTGCAGACATCGATGTTTCAGCATTTCATGGGAGGAGTCTTTGGTTTGGGGACCCATGGCTCGGAATTTATCTCCAAAGTTCATCGGAGATTCTTTCCAATCTTATTCCTGCATAGTTACTAACAGCCACTTCTCTGCCATACTGACATTACTGCACTACTGACACTGTCTGTCTTGCATTTGTGAATTCCGTTTCACTGTCCCTCCATCGGATTTCTATCTGCTCACACACTATTCCTTTGAGCCATTATGGCTTTGCCTGGCTCAGGCATGTCAGGACATAGAATCCAGGGGACAGCAGAGTCCTGACTATTACATTCAGAGAACTTAGGGGCCACACCAATTGTTGTTATTATTATTATTTTTTAAATCCTCACCTGAGGATATGTTCATTGATTTTTAGACCGAAAAGAAGTGGGGGTGGGGAGCGGTGAGATATCAATGATTGACTTTCTCTTGCATGTGCCCTGACCAGGAATCAAACCTGCAACCTTTTGGTGCACAGGACCATGCTCCAACCGACTGAGACACCCAGCTGGGGCCCAATTATATTTTCAATTCACTGCTGCCTTTCCTCTGAGATCTTCAGGTTATTCTCAGACCTCATTCGGTGACTGACTTCCTGGCAATTACCCTATAAGGTAAAGTAAAGCAGTCAGGATAAGCCTTGTGGAGGCCAAAACAGGCCCCAAATTCCTGGCAAGCTGGTTGTCTGGAGATAAAGCTCTTGTTTTCAGTTGCTGGCCTGCCATGGTGCCTGATAATAGACCATTTATAGTCTTTGTAGAGCTGTTTTCCAAGTGTTAACTAGTTCTAGTACCAGTTTCAAGAGATTTTACTTTCAGGTAATAAAAGAAATATAATCAACTTTTAATTCTGGTTTTATATTCTGAGTTGCTAGCTGGCAACTTTCTCCTGGTCCAGGACACGTGAGAGATCACGCAGGCTACAATGGGAGTTACCACTCTGCAATCATTTTTGCTTGGATTCTTCATCAGATCTACCCTCTTCTGCACCTGTGCACCCCAAGTCCACTCTCAGGGGATCAACAGATCTGTAGGCTGGGGAACAGGCCAAGAGCAGTTTTTTTGAAAAGTTGCCTCTAGATCAGCAGTTCTCAGTGTGGTCCTGCCTAGGCAGCGTCAGCACCACCTGGGAAGCTTGTTAGAAATGCAAATCTTCGTTCCCAGCCCAGACCTACCAAATCAGGAATTCTGGGGGCGGCCCAGGAGGGCTCCCAGACGCGGATGAACGTGTTGACTGCCGCACACTCTAGGTGGAGGCTTTGCCTTCCATCCGTCACCATTTAAGATTCACTGTTCTGGAACAGCAGCTCTCAGCCCTGCCTACATCTTAGAATCACCTGGGGCGGGGAGCAGGTAGTTCACAAACCCAGGACACTCTGACTCCACCCCTAAAGGTTCTGATTTCACTCCTCCGCCAGGGGCCCAATCGAAGCTGTTCCGGCAGGCAACCCTAATGGACCGCCAGGGTTCAAAACCACTCACGCTCTTCTCTTTGCAGATTTTGGCAGCCTTGTTAGTAACCACCTGTTGGATCCCCATTGCCTCCTTCCAGCACAGAAGTAATGTATTCCCGGTAACTCATCGTGATCACGCATCAGCCAGGGAGACACAAGATGTAGAACAGAGCCTTGCCCGAGGGGAGACTTGGGTTTCTACCTCCTCACCCCTCGCCAGTGGCAGGACTTTGTAAATCCTCTCATCTTTCTAGGCCTCAGTTACCTCATCTCTAAAACAGAAATTATAGCGATATTTTTTCCTTTCTTCCAGTCAGAAAGACAGCTGATAGTCTTTTAAAGTCTTTTCTAGCAGAAAAATAAAATCTTAGATTCTAAGAGCTTTTAAAAAGTTGAAACTTGCCTTCAGCATAGAATTGCTAATATTGATTTTATTCCCTCAAGGACGGGCATAAAATATTGTGAGCTGGTCAATTTTGTGTTTTTTCAGTATTTACAAATATGAATTGAACATAAAAGAAGTTGGTACTCAGGCAAACAGACGCCAAAAAAGTTGAGCTTACAACAGGTTTGTATTCTTCCTCCACCCTAAGGTGTCCCCGGGGCACTCAGCAGTCTCTCAGGAGAGCAGCCCACTCCCACGTTCCACTTGGCTCCTTCAGTTCCACCCAGCTGTCCACATTTCCTGACTCCTCTTTTGCTTTTTCTTTCTGTCTCTGAAAAAGTTGCACAGTAATAAGCCTATGATGAGTTTTCATGGAGCTCACCCACCCCACCCCACCAATGTACCAACTCCCACCAAGGCAAGCAGGCCAGGAAGGTGAAAGTGAATAGGCTGATTTTCTCTTGAGTCAGTTTTCTTCTCCTTCTCCTTCACCTCCTCCTTTTCTTCTTCCTCCTCCTCCTCCTTTTCCTTCCTTCTTTCTTCTTATTAGTATGCTCGCTTTCTTCTTCTTAGAAAAAAAATGGTTTTGCATTCCTCTCGCTCCCACCTCCCAACAGTGGGTAATGAGATTACAAAATTGAGGGAAGATGATAATCTGTTTCAAGGTGATATTGTACCAACAATATTGTGCAAATAGCCAAGTAAATTGGTAATGTCTGGGACTCTTTCAGAAAGAAAAACTATAAACCAGGAAGTTGGCCAAGAACACAGCCAGGCCTTCCCAGCCGTGGCCCTGGTCACTGTGGGACAACGGCATTGGATTCTATACCCTGGTGTTCCACCTTCAGTTCTTATGACCACTCCCTACTCCCTTGCTATAATCAGAGAACCCCCTCTTCTAGAAATGTGCAGGAAAAGCCCCTCACAACCAGTGATCTGTGAACAGGTTCTAAACCCTTTAGTGCTTTCTCTGCTTGAGTTTGGGGGACCCAAATGAAGCTGTCCAAGAATAACCACCATACTTCCTATTGGGTGTTCTGATCAAGATGAGTGCCTTTTATTCCCTTTCACAAGTCTGCCACTGAGACTTGTATTCTGAATCCTAGGTCCTAGTCCTGCCAAGACACCCACCAGTTTCTCAGGGAGGTAGGTGTGCAGAGGTGTGGATCCACATGTGAATTCTTGGAATTCTACAGCTTTTATGATGAAAGGGGTTTTTATGTAGTTTAGTTCTGTTTTTTAGTTATATACTCTTCAAAATATTTTATTATTGTTCAATTATAGTTGTCTGCATTTACCCCCCACCTCTCCCCTACTCCCAGCCATCCTCACCCCCCCCCCCTTGTGTTTCATTTTCTGGTTGGATCTTTGATTAATTTCTTTTCTAATTGAGGGGATGTTTTATCTTTTATTGTCAAACCCTGTGAAGGCAGAGTCACCTCCAAGACTTCTCCATCCTTTTGTAATATGTGTGTCACATCTCTTTTTTTAAGAATTTTATTTATTTACTTTTGGAGAGAGGGCAAGGGAGGGAGAAAGACAGGGAGAAAAACAACTATGTGAGAGAGAAACATTGATTAGTTGCCTCTCATAAGCACTCCAACCGGAGATCATACCCGCAACCCAGGCACGTGCCCTGACTGGGAATGGAACCAGAGACCTTCCTCTTTGTGGGGCAATGCCCAACCAACCGAGCCACACTGGTCAGAGCAAAGGACATTTTTTAAAGGTTACTTAGGCGATAAGCTTGCTGTACAATTCTACAATGAATAGAACCTGCCTTATGGCAAAATAAAACTGGCCCGGCTTACATAGTTTGAGGGTTCTGGAACTACCTGAACCCAAAATTTCTCCCTTCCTTCCTTTTCATACCTGAAACTTTACCCTACTGGTTAGTGACTTACACATCCAGGAGAAAACAGCTTTTTCATTTTGCCTGAATGATACTTCATTTATCAGGTCTTTTTCAATATGGCATCCTGGTGAGGGCAATTTTAGGGAGTGGGGAGAGGTGGGCAAGAGCTTTGCCCATAGAAATTTGGTATGAGATAGGGCCCTGTCCAGCCAGGGAAGTGTGAACCCTCTTGTACATCTCCCAGGCTCGGAAAGGTTAAGAAACTTGCCAAGGATAATTCTCCCTTCTCACTGAATCTGCAATTATTCCTTTGCCACCATACCATTCATTATTCCTTACGCCCCCATCCCCAGCGATCACCCATTTCTTTCCTTCTCTGCTGATGTGCTCCGTCTCTCCAATTCTTCTTCGGTTCCCTCCTAAAACCACCTCCACCGGGCTCTTGCCCTCATCCATATTGTCGGTGTCATCAATGACACCCCCTTTGTCCCGTCAGTGCCCGGCCCTACTTTCACTTGGCTTATCAGCAGCGTTTGACACAGCTAATCACTCCCTCTTTGGTACACTTTTAAAATTTGGTTTCCAGTTAAATCTCTTGATTTTCTTCCTACCTCAGTGGTTGTTCCTTCCTGGTCTTTTATGTAAATTCCTCCCTTTTTTTGTCTTTTAATGAAGGAGTGTCATTTAGTTTTTTTCCCTCCTCCATCCTTCCACTTCCTTGGTGATCTCACAGCTCCAGGCTCCAAGTAGCCCTTACATGCTCAGGTTTCTGCATCCTGCCTGGACCTCAGCTGAACCCCATCTATCAATCAGGAACCAGTCAGGAGACAGATACCACACAATAATTTGATCACAGATAGTTTAATATCATCGTAATGGGGACTGGAGTAATGGAGGATTGGCCAGCAATTAGTATGATAAATCTCTAAAGAATATAGAATAGTAGCTATAGGGACAGCCACTACCCCTAGGGCTGAGATGTAGAGCCCAAGGAGGAAATAAATCTGGAAAAGGGGTCCCCCACTCACACCCTAGGGCTGAGATGCAGCCTAGTTAGAGAGGGTACAGCTATGGGTCATGGGATGGTGGAGTTTGCTGAACTGCTGCATCAGTGGGACTCACTGAGAACTGGCCCTCTTGGGTGCTGGGGGATGCTGTCTGCTGTTTGGGGCCAGCCCTTGAACTTGCTGCAAAGCCGCATGAGAGGGCACCAGAGAAAGCCATCTGTGAGGATGTGTCTAGTGTGGCTGGCTGCCAAGTGCCTGCTGTGCCACTGCTGGAGCTGGGCACTGTAGGCATTGCACACTGCAGGTGCCTGCCAAAAAGAATCCACCAGAGGCAGGAAGAGGGCCCCCTTCTGCCTGCAGCATCACTCCAATGCATTAGGTGTTACCCTTCAATGCTTTCCCATTGCTCTTAGAGCAAACCCCCGATTTCTTCACTTTTTATGACCCCTCCCTGTGTGGGTGAATTTCCCTCTGAGCCCTACACACCATTTAGTATTAAAGCATCAGATATCTATGTGGTTTTCTGGATTCCTTTGTGTCTCTTTCAGTAGACTATAAGCTCCTTGAGGGTAGGGACAAGTATTCCCAGTGCTTGGCACACAGTAGGGCTCAAAATATTTGTTGGAGAAGAGTGAATGCTTCTGGTTCCCTGTGGCCACGTCTATCAAATTCTATCAAATCATGCTTTCTGGAGAGGATCTGATAAGCTCATACATACCAGGACACAAGTGATTGATTGGGCTGAGTGTACTGATCTTTCTAGGACTGCTGCTTTCTAATAGTAAAGAGTCTTAAGCCAAAGAAATGGCTTTTCGATACAGAACAGGGCAGTGGAGGGAAGACTGGAGGAACTGGGGAAATCTTCCCGGCAAGTCCTTTTGTGCAGATGGACATCTGCCCCAGGTGTGTGCTAAGCAGGTACTCCCTAATCAAGACGGGGTTCAGCATTTCCCCTTTATTTCCTCAGAGGAGGAAACACCTGCCACTGAAAAAAGAACCTTGCATTTTTTCCCCTTTTACTCTAACAAACTCCTCCTTTCCCATTTTTAAGTTTTACTTAGGCCTTGCAAAGTTTTTTTATTTGATTTTTGTTTTTCTCTGAGAAATGCCGTTTCTCCTAGAACTTTTTTTCTTCTTATTCCTAAATAGCAACTCTTTGATGTCAGATCTGGACTAAGGCCAAGGGCTTGTCTTTCAGCTGAAAAATCAGGCATTTTTCATAAGTGATGAGGAATGAAGCAGCATGGAAGCCTGGTTTATTACATGGATCTCAGGGTCTTTTGCTGTATCAAATGTATGTGCAAAAGATGCATCCGCAATACCTAAGAGCAGGTTTCAGAAAAATTATTCCCCACTCCATCTGTTCTTCATACTTTGTGCTTTTCCTGCACTCACTGCAGTGGTTTGGTCCAAGGCCAAGGAGTGAAGACGATCTTGTTTCTTAAGTCTTATCAAGTTTCTCCATCCTCTTTCTCTCCCCTTCATTCTCCTCCTCCCATTTCCTCTTCTTCCTCCTCCCTCCTGCCCTCCTCCCTTCTCCTCCTTCACTATATTTTAATCATGATCATCAGGGGAGCTGTTGGAGGATTTAAAGGCATAGCTCCTCCATTTTTAATAATAATCTGGATGTTCATTTGCTCTTTAGAAGGAACATATCTAAAGTCCTACAGACATGTATGTCTCTGTCATGAACTTTACTGCAATGCTTGTTAAGCAAGCTTGTGACAAAGAACCAGCTTTAAAAAAATTCTAATGTGCTGTGAACTTTTCTCAAATACAATAAATATGAATTACTAGAAAAACAAAATAAAAAAATCAAACAACATATGTCTCTAGTTTTTCAATTTTTATTATTAGATTCAACAGGCATAAAATCACTGTCAAATTGTTCTAGAAGTGTCCCAGTGCTTGATCTAAAAGTCTGCACTTGCAGCAGAACCATGACAAAGAGTTCCTTGACCAGCACTGGTCCGGGAACGCTCTAAGTAGCTCTGCTCCAGCAAACCAAAGCATCTGTAAATTCTCCATCTTACCTTAATCTAAACAAACTAACAAAATTCTCTCTGGACCAAAGAGCAAACGTGCATGTAGGCGTCCGCACGCTTGTGCACGCGCGCACACACACACACACACACACACACACACACACACCAATAACAATACCACTTCACAGGGAGGTAATAGAATGTAATGGTTAAGTATGTGGACTCTGAAGACAGATATCAACATTTACAAGTTGTAGCCACTTGAATCTATTTTGTGTAAAATGAGGATGGTAATCAAAATACCAAGCTCTTCAAATTAAGAAAATTAAATGGTACACAGCTCTTAGAACAGTAGGTGCTCAGTAAATTTAGCTATTATTGTTCTTTTTTACTTGAGGGAATAGAGATCCCTGTTGCCTTGCTCAGCATTTCCACTCGCAAGAATAAAATGGATCTGTGGTTCACCTGGCAAGCCAGGGCCAGTCTTTGCTCCCCAGTGTCTGGAAATACCTACTATCCCTTGGTGGAGGCAGAACTCTAAGTGCCCATTAGCAATGAAGTTCCCCTTCGTTCAGTGCGAGGAACACCCAACCACCTACATTTGCTGCCCTCTGCTGCTATTATTAAAAATTACACTGAGCTGAATTTCTGCGGGAAGTTGGGCAAACATCTAACCTCACATGGAGGTAACTATCAATGTGTACTTTGTTCAGGATTCGATTGAGTATCCTAGAATTTGTTTTTCACAGTGCCCCTAACATCATAGCTTTGCATTTTTACGTGGAATGCAACCTCTGGACACTGGCATCAAAAGCAGGTCTTTGTCACGCAAGCTCACCCTACTTGCAATTGAACATGGCCAGATCTCAGACCTGCTCCTTCCTGACTTCCTCCACATCTCAGATGTTCAAACCTGAGTCCCAAGTTAACTGTGACCTTTTATGTTCTCTCAGCTGCCCAAATTGATGCCTCTCTCCCTCTGCAAGGTCTTTTTAGCACCTCCAGAGAGGCCCTCCTGTGTCCAAGTCTCTCCCCTTTACAGGTCTTTGAGATCCATAGTTCTAAAGTTTCTCTCTAATCTGAGCTGCTTCTCCCCTGTCCACACTTGGTCCAAGTTCCTCTGGCCTTCTTCATCTGACCTCTCCTGCTCTCCAGCCTGATCTCTCTTGACACCCTCACAGCTGCTGCAGGCCAGCTCCCATTCTCCATACACATGCCATTTCCTTTATGGTTTAATGGGTGCTGTTTCTTTTGTCAAAAATTCCCTCTTTTCTACAAAAACCCTTTACTGCTCAGCTCAGATGCTGTTTCCTCTGCAGCCTCTCCTCTCACCACTCCAGGAAACAGCGCCCAATGTCTGAACACCGATGTACTTCTCCAGTTGCTCTCGCCAAATGCATTATTACTTCAGTAAATTCCTTTTAAAAATTTTCCTGACAAAATATTTTGTTGAAATTTTGGGAATTAATAAAGAAAATGATAAGATTAAAAATAATGTTTGGTGCTCTGCTTCTCACCAAGATGCAGAACAACAAGGGCAGCTTTATCTCTCCCCTAAAACAACAGAAAGAAATGGAGAAAATATAAGAAACAACAGTCTGTAAGACACTGGCTGTATCAGGCATCAAAAGACAGGGATTCCATGGAAGGGGGAAACAAATGAGGTACGCCCTACTGTTCTTCCCGCTTACTGCCTGGAGAGAGTCCCTGAGCTGCAGTGCAGGGAAGGGCAGCCTGTGTGCAGCCTGGTGGAGTTCCTGAGTTGGGGAGAATGAAATGAGAGACCAGGGAAATCATGGCTAGAGTTCATGGGAAGGAGGATTGGTGAGAACTGCCCAGAGAACAAACTCCAGAAATCTGCAGAGGATCCCCTTCAAGTTTTCAGCAGAATACTGATCAGTCCATGCAGGAGAGAAACAATCTGAAGCTGGAGAAAGAATCACCAAAAAGGATTAGAGAGAACTGTGTCCACTGGGCTGGGAGCAATCAGTGCCTTTTCCCACCAGCCAGACCGGGAAGCCTCACAGTTCACAGAGCATCGAGTAGAGCACTCAGAAGGGTCTTGCCTCTGTAGTGAGGAATAATTGGCCCTGAAATAAACACACATCTGGTTCTACCTAGCAAATCTTAAAAGCAAGATCCAAAAGGATCAAGCTGTTTCCAAGTAACTGAATGTCATTTCAGCACAAAGCACAATGAATATTTAGAGATACAATTACATTCAACACCCCAAAAATAAAGTCCACCAAGTCTGGCATCCAATAAAAAGTTACCAGGCATGTAAAGAAGGAAGAAAATACTACTCATAATGAGAAGAAAAGGAGCTCAACTGAAACTGACCCAGAAATGATACAGGTGATAAAATTACCAAAGACATTAAAACAGTTATTATAATACTATTTCTTACATTAAAAGGTTAGAGACACAAAAAGTTTTAAAAAATACCACAATTGAACTTCTAGTCTGAGACAGGCTGCACACTTTAAATATATACAATTTTGTTTTTCAATTATACTACAATAAAGGTGGAGAAAAATTGATAGACAAGTAGACAAAAATCAGTAAGGACATGGGAGACAAATGACAGAATCAACCAACTTGACCTGACTGGCGTGGATAAACCCTCCTCCAACAACAGCACCTTAGGGAAACATGGAGCATTTTACAAGATGTTCTCAACAGGTTCAAAATAATTCAAATCATAAGAAGTATATTCTCTGACCACAATGGGGTTAACTTAAAGATCAAAACCAGGAGGACCTCTGGAAAATTCCTCAAATATCTGAAAACTAAATATCCCACTTCTTAAAACTCATGGGTCAATAAAGAAATCTAAGGGAAAATAGAAAGTATTTTAAACTGAGTGAAAATCAAAACACAACATATCGAAATTTGTGAGAAGCTGTTAAAATAATAATTAAGGAGAAATTTATAGCACTAAATGCATATATTAGAAAAGAAGAAAAGACTCAGCAGTTTCTGTTGGGAACCGCCCTGACTGGTATCAGAGGCTGAAACCCCCGCCTAGCTAAGGCTAAGGGAACGCCCTTGGAACCGTAAGCCGGCAAGGAGATAAAAGCTTATCTTCCTGGCAGGAATGCTGCTTCTGCTGCTTCATTCATAACTGAACCCCAAAAAGCTTGGTCGGTTAGCCAAAGACGGGTAAGATTCCCCACGGGGGGAACGACCTAAGACAGGCACGATCACTTTGGGAGGCCCCCCCAAAAGAAGGACTTGGGGGGCTGCAGCAAAAGGGGGTGATGGACCCTTGCTCCTCGGCTTTGACATAGCCTGAGTTCTCAGCGTCTGGAAAAAAATCTCCTTATCTCTTGGTTACCTAGTTCCCTTGCTCCACCTAAGCCTGAAACAATGACAGGGTGGTGCAGCTCGGTACTGAGAAGTGCGGATTCCCCAGGGTGATCAGGCCTAAGAAAGAACATGTAAATTACTGTGAAACCTTCTTTGTTTAGAATGCTCTCAGTTGAATGAGAAGGGTCTTAGGAGGAAGTTAGTTTGTTCCTCAGTCTTACAGCTCTTTGACCCTGACTCAATAGACCGGCAGAGTTCTTTGTTTTCTATGGTTCCTTACTTCCCCCTAATGAGTACTGTACTTTACCTGAATTATTATGCAAAATGAGCCTAATAAAAGCAGGTATGGACGGTAAATCAGCGCACTCCCCACTAGGGGGGGTGGCCATTTCGTCCCTACTTCCCCACAGAAACTAGTTTGTCTCTGTGCATGTGTTGTTTTTTCTCGCGTGTTTATCGTCGAGCCATCCACAGCGTTCCGTGGTCACTGCTGGCCGGTGACCCACGCGCAACAGTTTCTACCTTAAAAATCTAGAAAAGAAGAACAAAATAAACTATAGAAAGCTAAAGAAATCAAAGAATAAAGATCAGAGTGCAAATCAATGAAAAATAGCATAGAAAATCAATGACATAAAAATGCAGGTTCTTTGGGAAGATCCGTAATTGATGCACCTCCTGCCAGACTGGTCAGGAAAGAGAGAGAGAGGACGCAAATTGCCAGTATCATGACTGAGAAATGACATCAGTGTAGAACATATAACTACAAATCCCCACAGTCACTAAAAGCATGATAGGGGTACATTATAAAAAACTTTATGGAGATAAATTTGAAAACTTAAATGAAATGGAAAAGTGTCTTGGAAGAACTAAATTACCAAAGCTTAATCAAGAAGAAACAAATACCCTGAATAGCCCTCTACATATGAAAGACATGCATATATAGTTTAAAACCCTAGCAAAAAGAAAACTATGGGCTGAAACAGTTTCCCGGAAAAATTCTACCAAACTTTCAAAGAAATAATACCAGTTCTACACATACTGTTCCACAAAATAGAAGAGGATGGAACACTCCCCAGCTTGTTCTAAGAGTCAGCATTAAACTCATATCGAAACCAAATAAAGACTTTACAAGTTAAAGAAAACTACAGAATGCTATTCCTCATGAAAATGACGTGAAATTTGTAGAGAAAAATTGTTTAAATCAAATCCAGCAATAAATAAAAACAATATATCATGATTCAGTGGAGTTTATCTTAAGAATGCACAATTTAACATTTGAAAATCAATCAATGTAATTCAGCATATTAACAAAGTACATATGAAAAACCATGTGATTATCTCCACATGTGCAGAAGGATCATTTGGTAAGTTCCAGCATCTGTTCCTGATTTTAAAAAACACCTTGCAGAGGTGTGTCTTGCTGGCTGTTTCTGAGATCTGCAGCTTTGGAGCCTCTCTCTGTCTCTCACATGTACCCTGCTTGATCTCCACCACTTTTGGAAATTTTTAAAAATATATTTTATTGATTATGTCATTATAGTTGTCCCAATTTTTTCCCTTTGTCCCCCTCCATCTGGTATCCCCTATTCCCTCCAGTAATACCCCCTTAGTTCATGTAGATGGGTCGTGCAAATAAGTTCTTTGGCTTCTCCATTTCCTATACCATTCTTAACCTCCCCCTGTCTACTCTGTACCTACCAATTTGTACTTCATAATCCCTGTACCCTTTCCCCCATTCTTCCCCTTCTCTCTCCCAACTGATAATCCTCCAAATGATCTCCATATCTATGATTCTGTTCCTGTTCTGCTTGTTTGCTTAGTTTGTTTTTTTAGATTCAATTGTTGATTATTGTAAATTTATTGCCATTTAATGTTCATAGTTTTGATCTTTTTCTTAAATAAGTCCCTTTAACATTTTATATAATAATGGCATGGTGATGATGAACTCCTTTAGCTCTACCTTATCTGAGAAACACTTCATCTGCCCTTCAATTCTAAATCACAGGTTTGCTCGATAATCTAGGTTGTAGGTCCTTGCTTTTTCATCACTTTGAATATTTCTTGCCAGTCCCTTCTACCCTGCAAAGCTTCTTTTGAGAAATCAGCTGATAGTCTTATGGGAACTCCTTTGTAGGTACCTCTGTTTTTCTCTTCTGACTTATAAGATTCTCTCTTTAAGCCCTGGCTGGCGTAGCTCAGTGGATTGAGCGCAGGCTGCGAACCAAAGTGTTGCAGGTTCGATTGCCAGTCAGGATACATGCCTGGGTTGCAGGCCATGGCCCCCAGCAACCGCACATTGGTGTTTCTCTCTCTCTCTCTCTGTCTCTCTCTCCCTCCATTCCCTCTCTAAAAATAAAAAATAAATAAAATCTTTAAAAAAAAGATTTTCTCTTTATCTTTAACCTTTGGCATTTTAATTCTGATGTGTCTTGGTGTGGTCCTCTTTGGTGTGATGAACTTCGATCAGTGGTATCAGAAGCTGTAACTCCCGCCAAGGCTAAGGCTGAGGGAATGATCTTGGACCATAAGCCAGCAAGGAGACAAAAACTTATCTCCCTGGCAGGAGTACTGCTTCTGCTCCTTTTACTTCACCCTGCCTGGCCCCCAATGCTTGGTCAGTTAGCCAATGACGGGTAAGATTCCCCAAGGGGGGAATGATGTAAGACAGGCACGATCATGTAGGAGGCCCCCAAGGAAGGACTTTGGGGGCTACAGCAAAAGGGGGTGATGGACCCTCACCCCTTGGCTTTGACATAACCTGAGTCCTCATTGTCTGTGAGAAAATCTCCTAATCTCTTGGCTGCCTTACTTCCCTTGCTCCACCTAAGCCTGAAACAATGACAGCGGGTGGTGCAGCTCTGTGCTGGAAAGGGCCGGTTCCCTGGGTAATCAGGACTAAGAAAGAATATGTAAAATCCTGTGATGGTTAGAATGCTTTGTTTAGAATGCTCTAAATTAAATGATAAGGGTCCAAGGAAGAAGTAAGTTTGTTCCTTAAAGTTTTTACAGCTCTTTAGCTATCTGACCCTGACTCAAAATAGGCCCTCAGACTTCCTTGTTATCTATTGTTTGATTCTTACTTCCTGGCAATGAGTAATGAGCTTTACCTGAATTCCTGTGTAAACAAACCCAATAAAAACCATTGAGGAAAAGGCTCTTGGTCCTTCTCCTGTGAGAGATTGGCCACCTTTCCTCCCCAAGCAGATCATTCTTGGTAGACTTATTCTCATCAGTGGAGGACGGGGGGCTCTGTGGGCAAAGCTCCCCCACACTTCGGGTCCATCTTCTTTGAGATTCTCTGTGCTTCCTAGACTTGCATATCTATTTCCTTCACCAAATTAGGGAAGTTTCCTTTCATCATTTTTTCAAATAAGTTTTCCATTTCTTGCCCTTCCTCTTCTCCTTCTGGCACCCCTATGATTCAAATGTTGATATAGTTGAAGTTGTCCCAGAGGCTGCTTATACTATCCTCATTTTTTAAAATTATTTTTTTTCTATCTGTTTTGATTGAGTATTTTTTTCTTCCCTATTTTCCAAGTTATTGATTTGATTCTTGGCTTCATCAACTCCATTATTGTTTCCCTATAAATTGTTCTTTATTTCAATTCATGTAAACTTCATTTCTTCTGGGTCCTTTTTTTTATGCTGTTGAAATACCCAGTAAGTTTCTTGAGCATCCTAATAACCAGTGTTTTGACCTCTGCATCTGAAAGATTGCTTATCTCCATTTTGTTTAGTTCTTTTTGTTTGAGTTTTGATCTGTTCTTTCATTTGGGCCATGTTTCTTTGTCTCCTCATTTTGACAGCCTCCCTGTTTGTTTCTATGTGTTAGGTAGAGCTGCTATGACTCCCTGTCTGAGTAGCGTACCCTATTGTAGAAAAGTGCACAAGTAAGCTGGATGGGGGTGGAGGCTTAGGTAATCGCCAGGGCAGAGCAACCCATGTGAACCAGGTTGATGTAGTCTATAATATGGCGTTGTTGCTATGTGGCTATGTGGCTCTGTGTAGGGGAGGGTTCAGAAAGGGGACAATGCTGCTGCCTGGCCTCTGGAGTTTTGTCAGGGAGGAAGCTGTCCCCCAGCACTCGTTCTGATGTCAAACACTTCAGTTTTTCTCCTTATACCACAGGTACCCTTCTAGTTCTACCCCAGTGCTGAAACCCAGAGGGTGTGAGTCTGTGTAAGTCCTAAGTCCATTGCAGGCCCTTTAAGAGGAAACTCCTGAGAATCCCATAGTTTCCCATAGTTCTTCTGCCGCCCAAACCCCCAATGGTCTTTACAGCCAGAAGTTATGGGGACTTATCTTCCTGGCACTGGAAACTCAGGCTGGGTGGTCTGGTGTGAGCCTGGGATACCTCAGGAGTGAGGGATTTTTATCCACCTAATTTTTATCTGCCACATGTGGGTGTGGGACTGCCCATTGTTCTGCATTTCCATGTCTCAGTGCCTGTCCATGTCTCTGCCCCTCCTACCTGTCTGGATGAATGTGACTTCTTTATTTCCTTGGTTGTCAGGGTGATATTTATTTTATAGTCTAGTGGTGATTTTTGATGTTTAAATTTCTTCACTTACTTTATAATTCTTTTCACTGAAAATAGAGTTTTCATTTTACCCATCTAACTCTAAATGCCATCTTGACACTAAAAAGGTCAAAGATTCATACAAAATATGAAACAGAGCCAAGGCCAAGTAATTACCAGTGGTTAATGTATTCATTTTTTGTTCAATGAATTCACATGCACAAAGAGGTTTCCATATACTAGGACTGTATTAGAATTCCATAATCACATCTACAGAATACATATACTACCAGTTTTGACAGGTAAACTAATGTCTCATGCCTCTAACAGGACAGTCCTGTTATGCATCCTGAAAAAGAGTCATGAAAACACACCACTAGTGCCAAGTGACACAGGTATAAAATAGGGCTTGTTAGAGGAAAGACTTACAAGTAGGAAGTAGTCATGTGCAGGAAAACCCTCAAATCTGCTTATCCCACAGCTCAGGCCAGGCAGAGAGGGTCTTCATGCACTGTGGCCAATGTGCCAATACAGTGGGGCCCCTGTCCCTTTAATTTATGTGTTTACAGTGATGAGGCCCTTGTGAGTTAAAGTGGGGAACTGCTGTGACACTAAGGAAGGCTTCCTGGTTGGACAAAGGGAGCCTCCGGAGTCCCATGGCTAATATTTGCCCATTTGATTAGTCTAATTCAGACCTGCTGAGCCTGCATTTCCTTATCTTTTAAAAGAAGAGGGGCTGAGAGGTTGAGGTTAACATTTGATAATCGCTATTCTATCATAAGTGATTTTAGTAGTTGAAAGATGTGATACCATTCCTAAACATATTACTCAGTTTCATATAATGAATTCTAGGCCTCTGCACCTCATTTAATGGGATGGTCAACCTAAAGCCCTCTGGACCTTGAGATTTGATTGTTTGACTAGCAGTACAATTATTTCCAAATTTAGTAAGAACAGTTAACCACCAGAGGGCAGTCAGATCACAAGGCAGTAAGGAATGATGTGAGCCCCAGGTGGAGAGCAAAGTATACATTCACAGGAAGTACGCCTGTTGTAACCCGCCCCACCATTCTTTTGACATTGTTTCTGTAGGTGCTGATTCTGACTGATACATAACTTGTAGATAAACAGCACATTAGTATAAGAATTCTTGGAACTAACTTTAAAGGATGCAGACTCTGACCCTCAGGCATTCCAACTCTGGGAGATTTGCTGACCTTCAACTGTAAGACTAGGATGGGGTAAAACAAGGATGACGAGAACCAGGATGATGCACACCAGACCACCACTTGGCCAGCTTTAAGGTCCTTATCAGAATACACTGTGCTTGTCTGCATGTAGAAAAATTTTCAACACCCTCCCCTTGATCTCTGTTCTGCTTCCTACTCCCTCCTTATTAAAACCTCTGCCTGCATTGAGATGTTAAGATGATCTTTGGGACGAGAGTCCCCCATCTTCTCAAACTGCCGGCACTTGAACAAACCTTCTTTCCTTACATCAGCCCCTGTCTCTCGAGTACTGGCCTTTGAAGCTGAAGGCAGTTGAACCTGGGTTCGGCACACTATGACTTTTAAAATTCTTATTTCAATGAAATTTCATGAAAATTTTATTGCCTGCTAAGATTATGTCAGTCAATTCTGACGTGTTCATGTGTGCTGGGTGTGGTGTTTCCCCACACCACCAAACAACTCAGTTTAGTGTCCTACACTTTAACTCACTCTGGCACTATCTACCAGAGGGAGCATCAGATTCCACATACTAAGGGCTCTGTCTTACAACATGGCTCCCTGACCCCGACTTCAGACTCCAATTGCAAGTCCAGGTTGTCACCTGGGCTTCCAACCCACTATAATTCTTTATGGCCAAGTAGTCTGTGCTTTTTGATGAGCTGATAAACAAAGTATTTGGAAGCTTCTATAGGAGATAAATCTCTTGGAGATTCTTAACACTGCAGCCAGAGTAGCCCTTTAAAAATGTCCCTCCTCTACTCCAAATGCTGCAATGGTTCTCCATTTCATTAAGTAAAAACCAAAGTTTTCCTGTTAGCCACCTCCTTTTAGCTCGACCTCATCTAGTACTAGGGAACTCCTGCCTTAGGACCTTCTCATAGTTGTCCCCTCTGCCTGAAATGCAGTTCTGATGACCTCCTCCTTGTGTTTGATTAATTTGCTAGAGTGGCTCACAGAACTCAGAGAAACTATTTCACTTACTAGATTTCTGATGCACTTGCTGATACATCATTAACCGATATAACTCAGGAACAGCCAGGTGGAAGAGATGCCTATAGTAAGATACAGAGGAAGGGTGTGGAGCCCCCATGTCCTCTGAGGGTGCCACTCACCCAGCACCTCCATGTGTTCACCAACCGGAAGCTCGCTGAACCCCCTCCTTTTTGTGTTTTTATGGAGACTCCATTACATAGGCATGGCTGATTCCACCTCCAGCTCCTCTCCTTGCCCCAGAGGTCAGGTAGGTGGGACTGACAGTTCCAGCCCCTTAATCACATGGCTGGTTCTTCAGGCAACCAGCCCCATCTTTAGGTTTGGTCCAGAAGTCATCTTCATCCCTCTCATCACTTAGGAAATTCCAAGAGTTTTAGGAGTTCTGAGCCAGAAACAGGGATTAAAAACAAATATATATTTATTATAAATTTCAATACCACAGCCGCCTACTTCACTCTGTGTTCTGTGTTGTGCTGGGAGTCTAATGACTAATAATGCCTTCTAAAGAGCCCACAGCCCAAACAGGCCATGTTAAGGTGGAAAGAATGGCTGCGCCTTCACCGTGGGGTTTCTTTCCGCTCATTCAGCAAGTCTGTATCAGGCACTTACTATGTGCCAGCCGCTGTTCCATGAACTCGGGTTTGCCAGTTAGCAAAGCAAAGATTCCTGACAATGTGGAACTGACATCCTGGTGGGAGGATAGACCCAATAAAAACAAAAATAAATAAGTAAATTATGGAGTGTGTTAGGAGATAAGTGCTGTGGAAGACAGGAAAAGCAGAGCTGAGTAGGGGGTGGGGGAAGTTGGGATTCAGGTAACAAGTTTGCAGTTCTAGGGAGGGTGGTTAGAATAGGCCTTTGCAGGGAAACATTGGACAAAATTTGAGGTGAGGGAATAGGCCAGGTGGCTCTCTGGGGAAACACACTTCATGCAGAGGGGACAACTATGAGAGGGTCCTAAGGCAGGAGCGTCCCTAGTACTAGATGAGGTCGAGGTAAAAGGAGGTGGCTAACAGGAAGACTTTGGTTTTTACTTAGTGAAATGGAGAACCATTGCAGCATTTGGAGTAGAGGAGGGATGTTTTTAAAGGGCTACTCTGGCTGCAGTGTTAATCTCCAAGAGACTTATATCCTATAGAAGCTTCCAAATACTCTGTTTATCAGCTCATCAAAATGCACAGACTACCTGGCCATAAAAAAGGAAATCTTACCTTTTGTAACAGTATGGATAGACCTGGATAGTATTATGCTAAGTAAATAAGCCAGTCAGAGAAAGACATGTATCGAATGATTTTGCTCATATGTGGAATCTAAGTGAACAAGATAAACTAACAAATAAAATGGAAACAGACTTATAGATACAGGGAACAGACTGACAGCTGTCAGAGGGGAGGTATAGAGTTCAGGGACTGGGTGAAAAAGGTCAAGGGATTAAGAAAAAGGCAAAACTCATAGACACAGACAACAGTACGGTGATTACCAGAGGGAGAGGAGTGAAAGGGGGATAAAAGGTGACTGAGGGAGACTTGACTTGGGGTGGTGAACACACAATACCACATACAGATAGTGTGTTATATGATTGTATACCTGAAACCTATATGATTTTTATTAACTAATGCCACCCCAATACATCCAATTAAAACAGGGGGGAAGCACAGAGAATGACAATTAAAGTCAACCATATTCTGTCACCATTTAGCTAATAGCAGCCAATGCAAAGATATCCTCACTGTGCCATGTGGTTGGCACTGTGCCAAGCACTTTACACACCTTCCCATTTAATCTTTCCAATACCTCTGTAATGGTGTCACCACTATTAGCTCTATTTTAAAGATAAGGAAAAGGAGATTGTAAAAGTTTCTGACTCATCCAAGGTTTAGATTAAGTGTGTAAATGGAATTCTTGAAAGCTGTAACTTGAAGAAGAATGCCACTGATACCTGTGAAGAAACATAGCCTAAGCAAGGCTTAGTACCCTAGTGCTGAAGGTACTGAAGATGGTGATGGTGGGGGGGTTGGGAGGAGCAAAACGTTTGCTATTGACCACCACCTGCTTCTTTGAAGTTCTGTCTAGCCATCACACCACAAACGTATTGCCCACATGGTAACTGGACTGACTTCTGTACTGTTGATTTTTAAATTTCCCTCTAGAGTTTGGCCTCTCTGTGGTCTGTTCTGTACAGATATGGGCTTTTAAGGAGCAGTACCCATCACTGAACCAAGCGGGTTCCACTTAAACCTCAGTGGTTTAAAATCTCACTCAGGCAGCGCTGGTAGGAGGAATGTTTCAGGACTGGTGCTAGTCGGTGACTAAGTAAGCAAAGAAATTGAAAGTGTTTATAAACTTTCATAGCCATTTTAATAGTAATTTTGTCTGCTGAAGCTAATAAATTGGGGGCTTATATTTAGTACGTCTTGTTTTTAAACTTCACTTTTCATATAATTTTATAGTGTTTACTTGAGAGGCTGAATATACCATGATCTGACCATATATAAAAACAACTCTCACCCCGAACCTGCAGCTGCAACCTGTCTAGGAAAACAACCCCTTATCTACGATAATCAGCCTAGGAAGGCAGCCTCATTTTAGACTTAGCCAGATTGCCAGTTTTAGTAACAACCCAGGAAGCTAAACAGTAACTTCTGATAGTTGGCCCCAAATGGCCAGGACTTGATTAATAACTGACAGCTTCCCTAATTTTTGTCTCTGCTTCCAACTCACAACCAACCAGTGAAAGCCAAACATGGCTAGCTGACCACAACGGATGCCCCGCTTCTAATCAGTCTACCAACAGTTTCCCCGTGCCAACAGCCTCCATTGAGGGCACACTTAATGCCTCCCCGTCTTTCCACTATCAACCTTTCCCATTCCTCTGCCTGCCTTTAAGTCTCTGCCAAAATGTAAGTGATGGGAGGCTGACTCTCTCTACAGCAAGCTCCGAATAAATTGCCTTTGCATTTGGTTGGTCTTCACTTATTTCCGCATACCAGAAAAATAAGAAAAGGAAATATAAATTAAATCAAATCAAAACAAAACGAAATAGGAATCCTCCACAACAGAAATCTCGAGGAATACCCTGCTGGTGTCCGCAGGTCGCCTCTAGGTAGGGACCTCCAAGGCAAGGGAAAGGAGAACATCCCAGGCACGCACCGCTGGGAGCGCGAGGATTCCCTGGCTAGGAGTGGCTCGGTGGAGCGTGTGGACCGGGGACCTGGGCGCGGATCGCCAGCTACCCAGTGTTCATTTACGAATGCGGGACTCCGCGCCGGTGCCCCCACGGTGTGGGTGGAGCTTCTGCGCAAGCTCTCCGCGCACGCGCACTCGCCGCAGACTGAGTTAACGTCACGTCCGCTGACGTTACCCTGGTGAACGGGCGCATTTTGTTAGGCGGGCTGCCCCGGGCGTTGCGGCCCCGTCGTTTCCCTCCTCCTGGCTCGGCCACCGGTGGCGCCCTTGACCCCCCGGCTGGCCCTCGCGTCGCCCGCCTGCCCGCCCACCGGTCAGCGCCTCTGGTCTGATTTCTGCGGTTTCCCCGGGACCACTTAGTCTCTACCCGGGTTTCCATTACTGGAGGTGAAGCATAACAAGAGATGGGACCTGGGGTCTTAGAGCAGGCTGTGTTTACTTCTCCGTCAGGGTCAGGTGTATGGTCAGGGGTAGGAATGTAATTTACAACACTTCCTCCAAGAGGACGCGTTTGTCGTTGTGCAATGTGAGACTGGTTTCCTTAGACAACAGACACCGCATCGCCGTGCAGCTGTTTGGATGCTTCTTTGAAATAACCCTCCATATTCATTTAGGATTTTAATGTTTTGGAATTTTGTCCTTAAAAAACAATTTGGTCCCCAAAGCTCAGGACCTTTTAGATTTCTTCATTTTAAGCGAATCCCAATCTTTCCTGTGGCTGAATTGGCTCACAGCGTATTGTTTCTATAAGGAAGACCTTGGCTGTTTAGAACTGGACCCTCCTGAGATCACTGAGGATATGTTAGATTTCTAAAACCTGAGGATCATATTCTTTTTTTGCACTGACACGTGAAGCATTTGGGTGGGGCAGTGCATACTTTTTTTCGGAAATGCATTACATCCATTATATTCTTAAAACTTAATTTGACCTTTTCCTAATGACTTGCTTTTAATCATGTGAAGGTTATTGTGAAAGAATGTAACACCCCTGAAGTTTCTGAGTTTTGATGACATTTTAAGTTGTTCTGTCTCCAACTTTGTGGCATCACTGTCCACCAGCTACATTCCTGCCTCTCTTGTGGTTTATAATTTAATGCTGTTAAACTTTTTGGGTTTTGAATTTTAATAATTACATTTAGTGGAATTGTGTTTAAAGGAAAACTAAGTGAGGAACTTGTGGCTTTTTGATTTTTCATTTTACAAAATGCCCTTTTTAGAAAACACAGCCAAGCAAAGTAAAATTTAAAATTATCTGGAATCCTACTACCTAAAGATAACCATTGTTAACATTTCAGAATATAGTCTAATTTTTTTAATGCATAGCATTTATAAAACAAACAGAGCCATAGTGTATACTGTTTGGTAACACCTTTAGCATGACATCTTGTCTTATCTTCCTGTTTCACTCATTGTTTGAACATGGATTTCAGCTAGGTGCTCTCCTGAGTAAAGTAGGTACCCTAGTCCACAAACCTTGTGCTATCTATTTTAGCCGCTCAGAGGAATTTGGTTTTATGTCTTGGCTCTTGGCCAAGGTGCACAAGTGAGGTGGTGTAGGAGTTGTGTAAAAGGAAAGATTTAATACTGTGTTCTATACAAGGGCAGACAGTTTATTATAATATCAGGTTCACTGAAAAGTTGGAGAAAATCATTGAAAATTTTTTATTCTTCATTGTTTCTAAACTCACTTTTTTCCTTTCTCCTTTTTGTCTCTCTTCTTCAAGAATGAAACATGACTGAGGATTCTCAGAGAAACTTCCGTTCAGTATATTATGAAAAAGTGGGGTTTCGTGGAGTTGAAGAAAAGAAATCATTAGAAATTCTCCTAAAAGATGACCGTTTGGGTGAGTTTTATGAGTTAAACTAACCCTACTGGTTGTCAGTCATCCCAAATGTCCTGAAATAAATGTTACCTTAAGAGACATCCAGAGATATTTGTTACCTGCTGTATTTTTTAGTGATAGGGAGACAGCAGAATGGTATATATATTTTGGGAGAAGTTATGGATTTTTCAAGTGTATATTTCACTGAGGGCCAGATGTTTTTGAAAGTCCTCTTAAAAAGTCACTAATATTTTTCTCTCCTATTAGGCCTATGTTTTCTTTTCTCAATTTTCAGAGGTGTTGTCATTGCTTCTGGGGAAATATACAACAACGCTTCCCATGATTTTCTTGTATGGAAATACTGAGACTGAAATTTATACATTTTAGTTTCTTCCAAGCCAGTAATAATAAGGTCTCTTCTGTGGTTGACTGGAGTAAAATACATTGAACCACAGTTAAAAATAGTACTTTATATGCATATAATGCTTTTAAAATTTCAAAAACATTTCTTACCTGATCTTTGATCCTCGCTAGACAGTCTGTCCTTTAAGTATGCCCAGTATTATTCTCATTTAACAAGTAGGGAAATTTAGGTCCAGGACAGCTGAGTGTACTTTATGAGAAAAGGTGGGATTTGAGGACTGAGTCCACCACTCACCTGCTGTGTTAACTCAGTCAAGTCACTTACCTGCTTTGAGCTTCAGTTTCTTCATCTTTTTTTTATTATTATTTATTTATTTATTTATTTATTAACTTTATTTATTTATTTTTAGAGAGGGAAGGGAGGGAGATAGAGAGAGAGAGAGAGAGAGAGAGAGAGAGAGAGAGAGAGAGAGAAACTTCAGTGTGTGGTTGCTGGGGGGTTATGGCCTGCAACCCAGGCATGTACCCTGGCTGGGAATCGAACCTGGGATACTTCGGTTACCAACCTGTGATCAATCCACTGAGCTACGCCAGCCAGGGCTAGTTTCTTCATCTTTAAAACAATAACTAGCCAACAAGCTGGCAAGGTGGATTAAATGAAATGCCATAAATTATATAAGTAGTATCTATTGCTAATATTATTGGAAATGTAATTTCCAATAATATTAGCAGTAATTTTAGGCAAAATGCATCTCCTATGCTGTGAAACACTAACTCTTTATTTTTAAAAAGCTATTTGGTGGAACCATGGGCTAGAAATCAGACCAGTATTGCCTTTCTTAGATTTACTGACTGTTTGGTAGGCATGCTCTGAAGAAGTAAATGTCTTATTATACTTTAAGTTGTGAACAGTGAAATACACTTTTATTTATTGTGACCAACAAGAAAAGCTTCTAACTATTGTTTTTTTTTCCTTCTAGATATTGAGAAACTTTGTACTTTTAGTCAAAGATTCCCTCTCCCATCCATGTACCGTGCCTTGGTATGGAAGGTGCTTCTAGGTATGAGACCCAAGAATTGGAAATTGTTCATTTGTCGTATCTGTCAGAAAAAGGAGAATTTGTTTAGGCCCTTACTGAATATTGAGTCTAATCTTAGGAGACTGAGTTACCGCTCACTATAATTGCCTTTAAGGAGGTGACTTCAGTGGCAAAACATTAAATATTACTGTAAGAGTGTCAATTTATTAATGATAGAAGAGAAAGTAGTGTATGCGTTCCCGAGGCAAGGTGTGGGAAGAGCATTGTACTGGGAGAAAGGACTGGTCTAGGCTTTGCTGTCGACTGGTAACCTTGAGAAAGACCTTGCTAGAGCCCTGACTGGTGTGGCTCAGTGGATAAGGGGTCATCCTGCACATCGAAGAGGGTCGCTGGTTTGAGTCCCTGTGGGGGCTCATGTTGCGGGCCCAGTTCCTGATTAGGGGTGTGCCAGAGGCAACCAATCAGTGTTTGTCTTGAGCATCCATGTTTCTCTCCTTCTCTTTCTCTCTCCCTTCCCATCTCTCTAAAAATAAATAAATAAAATCTTTTTTTTAAAACACTCTGCTAGGCCTCAGTTTTTGCTAAATTAACTTTTAGGTTTTAGCTCCCAATTTGTCATTCCTGTAATTCCTAGTCATAGAGGTATACTTCCTACGGAGTGCTATCAGAGTCAGAAGGAACTGGAGAGTTTTTACTTTCCAGGAGCACAAATGAATCAATTCCAGTGAAGGGGAAGAAAAAAAGGATCTTACTCAGTTTCTGTGGGAGAAAAAGTATATTAGGTTCCATGAGTGACTGGCATCATTCCTTTTAGCAAAACTTTTTTTTTTATTTTTCTTTAATTGCTGAGCCTACTGACACATATACCACCTTCCTTTTCTTTCTTAAAAAATAAATTAGAGTAATCCTAGAATTTCCCTGTAATTTAAGTATCAATATCCCAATTTTACCAAAGGGACAGGACCGGGAAGCTGAACAACTTGCCTAAGGTGATATAGCCTGTCATCGGCAGAGCTAGGCTTTGAGTTCAGGTTGGCAGAGCCCGTGTGAAGGTAGGATAGATTGTAGACTTCATCTTCTTTCCAAAATGTACTGTGTTTTCAAGACTTCAAAATTCTTAGTCCTAAGTCTGACTATAAACCATTCCAGGAAGCACTGCATAATGACTTTTTTGTTTGCATCTTGGTTGTCTTTGTATACTTATATTTCTAGTAGGTCACTGTGCAGTTAAAATCTAGAGAATGGATGACAACTAATAGATTTTTCTTTTTAAAAAAATATTTTAAAGTGTATTTTATTGATTATGCCATTACAGTTGTCCCATTTTTTTTCTCCCCTTTATCCCCTTCTCTTTGCACAACCCCTGTTTTCAGCCTTCCCCCCCCCCCCCCCCCCCCTTAGTTCATGTCCATGGGTTGTACATACAAGTTCTTTGGCTTTACATTTCCTATACTATTCTTAACCTCCCCCTGTCTATTTTGTACCTACCATTTATGCTTCTTATTCCCTGAACCTTTCCCCATTCTCCCCCTCCTCCTCCCCAATGATAACCCTCTATGTGATCTCCATTTCTGTGATTCTTTTCCTGTTGTAGTTTGCTTAGTTTTTGTTTTTTAGGTTCAGTTGTTGATAGTTGTGAGCTTGTTGTCATTTTACTGTTCATAGTTCTTGATCTTTTTCTATTTCTTAGATAAGTCCCTTTAACATTTCATATAACAAGGGCTTGGTGATGATGAACTCCTTTAATTTGACCTTATCTGGGAAGCACTTCATCTGCGCTTCCATTCTAAGTGATAGCTTTGCTGCATAGAGTAATCTTGGATGTAGGTCCTTGCCTTTTGTGACTTGGAATACTTCTTTCCAGCCTTTTCTTCCCTGTAAGGTTTCTTTTGAGAAATCAGCTGATAGTCTTATGGGAACTCCTTTGTAGTTCCCATAAGACTGCTTTGTAGTTCCCATAAGACTATCAGCTGATTTCTCAAAAGAAACCTTACAGGGAAGGTTTCCTTTAAGAGGACTCCTTTGTCTTCTTTTCTCTTGCTGCTTTTAAGATTCTCTCCTTATCTTTCATCTTGGGTGATGTAATTATGATGTACCTTGGTGTGTTCCTCCTTGGGTCCAACTTCTTTGGGACTCTCTGAGCTTCCTGGACTTCTGGAAGTCTATTTCCTTTGCCAGATTGGGGGAGTTTTCCTTCATTATTTGTTCATATAAGTGTTCAGTTTCTTGCTCTTCCTCTTCTCCATCTGGCACCCCTGTGATTTGGATGTTGGAACATTTAAGGTTGTCCTGGAGGTTCCTAAGCCTCTCTTCATTTTCTCAATTCTTGTTTCTTCATTCTGTTACAGTTCGATGTTTATTTCTTCCTTTTATTCTAATCATTGATATGAGTCCCGGTTTCCTTCTCTTCACTGTTGGTTCCCTGAACCAACAGTGAATAAAGGAATATTTTCCTTTATTTCACTTTGTATAAGGCTTCATTTCTTCCTTCATTTTGCCATTAAGCTCAAGTCATTTCTGTGAGCATCCTGATTACCAGTGTTTTGAACTTTGCATCAGATAGGTTGTCTATCTTTTTTTTGCTTAGTTCTTTTTCTGGTGATCTGTTCTTTCATTTGGGCCATATTTCTTTGTCTCAGCATACCTATTAATGTTGGAAGGAGTGGAGACTTAGGTATTCACCAGGGTGGGGCAACCCACTTGGCTGCATTGTGGTGCTGTCTGTGGGGGAGGGGTCAGAGAGGAAACAATGCCACTTGCTTGGCTCTTGCCCCACTTTCTGTCACTTTCCTTGCTTCCCACAAGTGGATTGTGCCCTTTCAGGTGCTAATTCCTGGGTGGGTGGGTTTGTGTGTGTTCTAGGGCCCAGTGGGTCTCCCCAACAGACTCTCCTGTGAGAGTGGGAGTTTCTTCCACAGCCATAACCTCCATCCCTACAGATTTTACAGCCAGAGGTTTTGAGTCTTAGTTTTCCCGCTCTGAAACCCTAGGTTTCACAGTCTGTCTTGCTCCCCAGTTATTCTTCCTGGCTTATCTGCATGCTAATGTGGGGCTGTCACGATAGTCAGCCCCTGTCTCACCCACCTGATCCTCTGCCTTGCCTTGTCCTGCGCTGCATCCTCTCTGGCCCTGTCTTGGTCCCTCCTACCAGTCTGGATGAATGTTTCTTTAACTCCTTGGTTGTCAGACTTCAATGCAGTTTGATTTTTTGGCAGTTCTGCTGGTCTATCTTTTTTTTTTTAATTTTACTTTTGTTTTTAAAGTTTTTTAAAAAACTTATTTTGAGGGAGAGGGGAAGGAAGGGAGAAAGAGAAGGAGAGAAACATCAGCGTGTGGATGCCTTTCACACGCCCCCAACTGGGGACCTGGCCCACAACTCAGGCATGTACCCTGACTGGGAATTGAACAGATGACCCTTTGGTTCGCAGGCTGGCACTTAATCCACAGAGACACACCAGCCAGGGTTGGTTGTCTTGTGTTTTTACATTAGTTGTTATCTTTCTTTTGGTTGTGCGAGGAAGTGAAGCATTTCTACCTATGCCTCCTTCCTGGCCTGAACTCTTAATAATAGTTTTTTCTTGAGCTTTTTTCTTAAATCTTAGTGTTTCTAGTAGTCATCAAAATAAGAATGCTTTTTAGGTGGCAATGTCAATACTATCTGTTTCTGCTGGGAAATACCACATGTCTTATTAATGAATAATGCCCATGGATTAGTGGGAGAGGTACAATCATATTTTGTGGCACTTCTGAGTGCCAAGGCTATCTTCCTTGTTTATCACTATATTTTCCCTGTCTCTGTCAGTCTTTGGTGTTATTTTTGCGGTAGTTAAATCACTGGAGGTTTAGGACTGCCATACTCTGCAGGAGACAGGCTGACTCTTCCTAGCATAGGTTGTTGTTTGCTCAGGGACTTTGTCATGCCTACTTCATGATAGCATTTTAGGTAAATATCAGAAAGAGGACTAGGTCTTAGGACTCTCTTAGGACTAGGTCTTAGAAAACAAGCTCGAGGTTTAACATGGGAACACTGTGCTGCCTCTAGTAGTATGATAAGGATTTAAGTACAACTGTGTAGTCTGTACTGTTTAGTCCAAAGTTGGAGGTCATTTGAATGTATTTCTTTGGCTTTTCTGGAAGCCTGGCACAGAGCCCTATAGCTAAGGTAATTAATAATTTGTGTCAGGCAAAAGAACATTTAAGTAAGTTTGGTTGTAACATTAACATAGCATCATGTTAGTTGGAGTCTGTAGAGCCCATCCAACTTGTTTCTTGTATGTTCTTTAGAATACTGGATCTGTGGTGTTTTGCACCAAAGAGTGATCCATAGTTAAGTGTGCTAGCTAACACTTACACTACCATAGTATGTGCTGTATACTTTCTAATGTTTTATGTATATACATTTCTTATTCAGCACAACAGTTTGAGAATGATGTTGTGATTCATATTTTCAGATGGGAAAGCGAAGGCATGGGGAGATCAGCCAAGTTGCTGAGGGTCACCCGCCATTTAATTGTAGAGCTAGAACTCAAACCTAGGAACTTTGACTCCATAGTCTGTGCTGCTATATAGTTCGGTTAAGTTTAATGAGGCTGGAATAAATAAGGAAGCATGTTTTTCTTTTTCTTTTTTTTTTAAAGATTTTATTCATTTATTTTTAGAGAGAGGGGAAGGGAAGGAAAAAGAGAGGGAGAGAAATATTAGTGTGTGGTTGCCTCTTGTGTGCCCCCTACTGGGGACCTGGCCCATAATCCAGACATGTGCACTGACTGGGAATTGAATGGGTGACCCTTTGATTTGCAGGCAGGTGCTCAGTCCACTGAGCCACACCAGCCAGGGTGAAACATGTTTTTCTTTATACCAGAACTTAGAGACTTGAAAATTCATTGTCACCATTTTCCAGATCTATTTGACCAAATCTCCCTTTTCTCATGAGGACTCTAGGGAACTAGTATTCTGCAAAGAACATTTGGTGAAATGCTTATCCCTCCCATTTTCCAGTGCTGACAGATACTTATGAGACCTGATGTTATCAGGTCTGGGGCTAGGACTGAGGTGTACTGAAGGCCTATCCTGTGCTCTTTCCACTGTTTTTCCCATGCCATTTGTTTGTAAAAAGGTTTTCTCCAAAGTCTGATGGGTAAACATCATGTTTAAATGGGTTAATGACTATAAAATGATACCAAAATGTAATGTAAGGTGGTCTTGTCAGTGCAGATTAGAGATCTCTGTGGTCTTGAAGATAGGATAACTTTGTGAGCAAGCTGTAATTGTTGGGGAAGAGGATTTGATGGATAACTGGTAGTTCTGAGATGTAGGGGGCGATATTGTCAGCTATGGCTGCTATACCAGAATACTGCAGACTGGGTGGGTTAAAGAACAATTTACGTTCTCATGGTTCTAGAGGCTGTGAAGTCTCCAGGTGCTGGCTAATTTGGTTCTTGGTGAAGCCTCACTTCCTGGCTTTCAGATGGCCACCTGTCGTGTCCTCACATGGCAGAGTGAGCTCTGGTGTCTCTTCTTTGTCTTATAAGGGCACCAGCCTTATTGGATTAGCCCCCCCACTCCTCCCACCCTGCCACCCAGTAATGTCATTTACCTTTACCTTCTTATAGGCCCTACCTCCAAGTATAGTCACATGGGGGGTTAGGACTTTAACATACGAATTTGGAGGGGACACAGTTCAATCCATAGTGTGGGCCAAGTGCAAAAGCTGGACATAGACCCTAGGAGCTAGCGGTGGCTCAGGTTGGCAACCGTAATTGATATGGTTATTATTTTGAATTTAGATGGCATACCTAGTCAAGAACTTTATGATGCAGTTTTATTTATTTTTAAAAAATTCTTATGATCTTGTTTTATTTATTTATTTATTTATTTTTAGAGTGGGAAGGGAGGGAGAAAGAGAGAGAGAAACATCAATGTGTGGTTGCTGGGGGTCATGGCCTGCAACCCAGGCATGTACCTTGACTGGGAATCGAACCTGCGACACTTTGGTTCGCAGCCCGCGCTCAGTCCACTGAGCTACGCCAGCCAGGGCATGATGTAGTTTTATTTATCTTTTATGTCAGGGGTACAGTTGCCATTCAAATATTGATGCTGTTTAAAATTTATAATTCTTTTATAGTGAAATTTCTAAAAGAGAATGAAATATTTGTGAGTTCTAGTTTAATTGTGATGGAGAGCTTCTCCCAGGATTCTCTTTAACAGAGGATGATTTGGATTAGTGCGTCAGTATTTTGCCCTTTTTTTTCTGGGTTTCTGTGTAGGGATCCTGCCTCCACACCATGAATCCCATGCCCAGGTGATGATGTATCGCAGGGGGCAGTACTCGGATGTCCTTCATGCCCTGAAAGTCGTTCGCTTTGTCAGTGATGCCACACCTCAGGTTGAAGTCTATCTCCGCATGTATCAGCTGGAGTCTGGAAAGTTGCCACGAAGCCCCTCCTTCCCACTGGTTAGTGGTACTTTTTTCCACACCAAGCTCAGCTCTAGACTGTTCCGTCTTGCTAGCCTTTGATTGCATCATGTTTTGCCTACGAAACTTTGAATGGCGCTCGCCTTTGTCTATAGAGTAACTGCAACATCTTTCTTTTTTTATATATATATTTTATTGATTATGCTATTACAGTTGTCCCATTTCCCCCCTTCATTCCCCTCCACCCTGCACACCCTCTCCCACCCACATTCCCCCCCTTTAGTTCATGTCCATGTGTCATAAGTTCTTTAGCTTCTACATTTCCCATACTATTTTTGCCTTCCCCCTGTCTGCTTTCTACCTACCATCTATGCTACTTATTCTCCGTACCTTTTCCCCCTCTCTCCTCTTCCCACTCCCCTGTTGCTAACCCTCCATGTGTTCTCCATTTCTGTGGTTCTGCTCCTGTTCTAGTTGTTTGCTTAGTTTCTTTTTGTTTTTGTTTTAGGTGTGGTTGTTAATAATTGTGAGCTTGCTGTCATTTTACTATACATGTTTTTTATCTTCTTTTTCTAAGATAAGTCCCTTTAACATTTCATAAAGTAAGGGCTTGGTGATGATGATCCTTTAACTTGACCTTATCTGAGAAGCACTTTATCTGCTCTTCCATTCTAAATGAAAGCTTTGCTGGATAGAGTAATCTTGGATGTAGGTCCTTGCCTTTCATGACTTGGAATACTTCTTTCCAGCCTCTTCTTGCCTGTAAGGTCTCTTTTGAGAAATCAGCTGACAGTCTGATGGGAACTCCTTTGTAGCTGACTGTCTCCTTTTCTCTTGCTGCTTCTAGGATTCTCTCCTTCATTTTAATCTTGGCTAATGCAATTGTGATGTGCCTTGGTGTGTTCCTCCTTGGGTCCAACTTCTTTGGGACTCTCTGAGTTTCCTGGACTTCCTGGAAGTCTATTTCCTTTGCCAGAATGGGGAAGTTCTCCTTCATTATTTGTTCAAATAAGTTTTCCACTTGTTGCTCTTCCTCTTCTCCTTCTGGTACCTTTATAATTCTGATGTTGGAACGTTTAAAGACGTCCTGGAGGTACCTAAGCTTCTCAGTTTTTTGAATTCTTATTTCTCCCTTCTTTTCTGTTTGGTTGTTTTTTCCTTCTGATCCACCCTATTGTTTTGAGTCCCAGTTTCCTTCCCATCAGTATTGGTTCCCTGTGCATTTTCCTTCATTTCTCTTATCATAGCCTGCATTTGTTCATCTAATTTGGGACCAAAATCAACCAATTCTGTGAGCATCTTGATCACCAGTGCTTTGAACTGTGCATCTGATAGGTTGGCTATCTCTTGGTTGCTTAAAAGTAATGATTAAGGGACTTTAAATTCTGTTTGAGCCATCACCCCCCCTTTGGTCTGGTCGTGCCTGTTACGTATGAGGGGCGGAGCCGTAGGTGTTCACCAGGGCAGGGCAACCCATTTGCTGGGTTGTGACATTGTATGTGGGGGCGGAGTCCGAGAGGAAACAGTGGCGCTTGTTCCGCTCTCCGTCAGACCTCAGTCTCTTCCGCCACTTCCCTCAAGCAAACTGGACCCCTCTGGTGCCAGTTCCCATGTGGGTGGGCCTGTGCACCCTGTGAGACTGTCCAAGGACCTCTCTTGTGAGGCTGGGCATTTCTCCCTGAGCCTTATGCCTGTCAGGTGTTTTCAATCAGTGTCCCGAGGCTCTATTTCCCAGCGCTGTGATCCTGGGTTGCGAGCAGTGACTTGCTTCACAATTCCCACCTGGCTGGGTTTGCAGTTTGCCACCTCTCGGCCGGGGTCTGCCAGCTGCCGCTTGCGCGCTCAGGATCCACCTGCTGTGGTCTTGAGCACCCCGGATGCCTTACGCGCCCAGTCCCAACGCTCTCTGCTCTTCGCACTGTGACCTGAGTCCGGCTGCCCAACTCCACACTTCCTACCGGTCTGGATGAACATGTCTATTTTAACTTCATGATTGTCTGACTTCCATACAGTTCAATTTTGTGTCAGTTCTAGTGGTTATTTTGTTTCTAAATTGCTGTTGTTCCTATCTTGGTTGTGTGAGGAGGCACAGTGTGTCTACCTGTGCCTCCATCTTGGCCAGAAGTCCACAACATCTTTCCCTGACATTCATGGCCCTATATATTCTGACCCCATCTGCCTGTTTTTTTAAAAAATGCTACATTTTATTTTGAAGTAGTTTCAAACTTGTGGAACAGTTACAAGAATACTATTAAGAATTCCCTATATCCTTTACCCAGGTTCCCCAGTTGTCTACATTTTTAACGATTTGCTTCGTCATTTTTCTTAAATGTTTATGAATATTTTTTCAGACAAGATCAGGTGTGTTCAGGGTGCTATGGCCGTAGACTAGATGCATATTTTTTCTGAAACATTTGAGACTAAGATGCAAACATAATATCCCATGACTTCATATTCTTTCAGTATATATTTCCTAAAGATAAGAGCACTCCCCCAGGTAACCATAGTACAGTCAGGAAACCAAGAAGTTGACATTGATACAATATTAACATCTGATCTTCAGACTCCATTCACATTTGACCAAATGTTCTAATAATGCCCTTTATCAAAACAAACAGTAAAGTTTTAGTTCAGAACTTAACCAAACTTTCACCCACTAGTTTTACCATTTGTTGATTTCAAATTTTTAGAAATCACTTCATAGAAAAAAGTTGCAAAAATAGTATAGTGAGTTTAGTGTTCCCATATACCTTCATCTAGCCTCCTCAGATGTTACATCTCACATACCGTAGTATAATGATCAAAACCAGAACATCAGCATTGATACAATACTATGAACTACTCTGTGGACATTATCGACATTTTGCTCATTGTCCCACTGATGTCCTTTTTCTGGTCCAGGATCCAACCTTTATACTTATTCTTTACAAGGATCACACTTTACATTTATTTCCAGGTCTTCTTTCTTAGTCTCCTTTAGTCTGGGACAGTTCTTCAGTTTGTCTTTGTACAAACTTCCATAACCTGATATTTTTTAGGAGTACTGGGCAGTAGAGTGTTTCTCAGTTTGGGTTTGTTTGATGTTTCCTCGTCATTAAAGTCTGGTTATGCATTATTGGCAGAAATACCAAAGAATTATGATACTTACTACTGTTGCTGCTCACTTTGATCACTTGGTTAAGGTGATGTCTGCCAGGTTTCTTCAATGTACAGTAACTTTTTCTTCTTGTATTTAATAAGTAACATCTGGGGAGAAAGTTTTAGACTGTAAATATCCATCCACTAAAGATTCTTGCCTGGAACAGTTCTTACTATGCTGATTGCCAAATAGTGATTTTCTAACTCTTTTATTCCTTTCGCATTTATTAGTTTACATTCATTTATATGGAAGGTTTTCTCTTTTCCCTCATTAATTTACTTGTATCAGTATGAATTTATGGATTCCTTTTATTCAGTGGCAGATAATCCATTACAACTGTTCTTTATTTTGGTATTCAGATGGTCTCAGATTTGGCCAGTGGAAGTTCATCAAGCTGACTTCTATGTCTTTTTGATAAGTTCCCATCATTTTGAGCAGTTCCTTCCTTTCTGGCACAAAAAGATATTCCAGGTTCATCTTGTACTTTCCTTGCCTCGGGCCTGGAATCAGCCTCACCTCTCCACCCATGGAGTTTGGTGTTTAGAAACCAAGACTAGGGTGCTAGATATGCTCATTGTTCCTGGTGTATCATTGTTTCTGTGCCCTCTCAGTGGAAGGAGCTAGGAAATACTTGTATGCACACACACATTCACATACATATTTACACTTACCTATGTATGTTTGTATATCTATTTATCTCAATATTTTGAAAACCCTGAGTTCACCCTAATATTCCAAATACAATGCAGTATCATATTCATTCTAACTAGCCTTTACCCTTTTTGTGTTATAACCTCCTTCTCTGACAGTTGCAAATGTGAAGAGGCTCTCAGTACCCTCAGTATATTTACTTCTTTGCTTGTTCCTCTGTCACCAACACTGCTGGCCACCTCTTGGCTCTGGCCTGCAGGCCCCATAGGCCTTGTCGTCCCTGGCTGCCTCCTTGGCCTCAGCATCACAGGCCCCAGCCTGCTTTTTAAACTTCATCTTCCGTAAACTCCTTACTCTGGTTAGGACAAGATAGGGAAGAGGAAGAGTTCAGGCAAAGGAATGATTATAGCTCTTGAGTTTTGGCTAATGTAATGCAATTTGAAATTTATTCTAGGCCCCTAACAGTGGGGGCGGGGCTAAAGCAGAGTGAATTGTTCAAAATAGGGATTTGCATGAAAGCTGTGCTATCTATAAAATCTATTTTATTCTTTTATTGCATATTACAGCCTGCCAGTATAGCAGCTTGAGCTTTGAATTGTTCTTTCTTTTTGAAGTTAGTGATGTGTTTCCCATGGATGCCCAGAGGTCACCCACTTTTATTAAGCTTATCAAGAGAGAATGGCCCTGAAACTTTTGAAACTTTTGGAATTGAAACTTTTAACAGGCTTCTTTAAATTTTGCTTATCTTTGGCAAGCTGAAGTTGGTAGTACTGCACAAGTTCTTAAATTATATATTAAATTAGGTTAGATTATCTGTTAGTTCAAGAATGATAGGTTGTAGTTGTCACCTCATCCTTGCTCAGCTTGTCCATTCTTCAAGCCCAGACACCTCCATTGTGGCCTGGGTGGAGGTGCTATCAAAGTGTGTGTGGTGGGCCCTGCCACGCCTGTGTCCCTGATGAACCAAGCCCCACTCAGCCTCTCTTTTCATATCATTAATAAGCATATGTCAGAGTGCCTGGCACATGACCAGGAACGTGGTCAGTCAAGGACATTGGTCCCCTTCCCTGGGCACCCACGGTGGCTGGGCGCAGCAGAGAGACACCATGTTCAGGAGCACCCAGCCCAGTGCTCAGTACTCGATGGGAGCCCAGGGAAGGAGCTTCCCCGCCTTTTCTTCTGTCTTTGCTCTTCTCCTCTGACAAGTTAGTTAATGTTTAGAAAAATGTATTTTCTACAATTTTATTACTTGACATTTTATAGACTATTAGTAAATTGAAAGGCCTAAAATGAAACACATTTATTAGAATAGGAATTTTGATTTAACTTGGGATGTTTAAGGGGAGTAGAAAGATACTTTTTAGTTTCTTTTTTGACATTAAAATCCCTCAGCTAATACATCCTAGATGAAAGTACATTTTTGTGTAAGATACAGTGTTTGGAAACAAAATAGATTTTCAAGCAGATTTCTTTGTTGAAATTTACTTGAGGGTTTACTTTAATGTTCTGAGTATTGACACAGGGTTTGAGAAATGCCATTCTTCTGATTCCTGATATTCTGATTCTAGGGACATTTTAACTTTTTAGGTGCTTACAGATAAAATTCTAAAGGTTTTTTGAATGCTTTGAAATAAAGAAAATGCTTTTTTAGTTCTTTTGGAGTCATTTAATTTTTGGAAATTACCATATTAACAAATGTCTCCAGTTATTAATTGTGTTGTGTGTCACATGGTTTTTAAAGAAATTCTCCTCTAATACAGAGAATATTTTTGGGTGGAGAGAAGCAGCACCTTGCCTCTGATATATGTTGATTCTTTTATGGATGGCCTTAAGGTTAGAAGTTGGAAAATCTTCGAGTGGTCATCCTGAAACCTGAGTGTTCGTAAACAGCACTCCTTTGGATAGGTTTCTGTGGTTAGTCATTCTTACCTCCCTTTGGTCTTCTCTCTAGTGATGGACGGTGTGCTTTTGGTTCCACTTTGATATATTAGCCTCTTCAAAATTTAGGGGATAAGGTTTCATTATTATGAAAGAAATATGTGTTTCTCACTTCTGCTGCCTCTCTCTTGAGATTTATTGTTAATCTTTCAGGAGCCAGAAGATGAAGTATTTCTTGCCATTGCTAAGGCCATGGAAGAGATGGTGGAAGATAGTGTCGACTGTTACTGGATCACCCGATGCTTTGTGAACCAGTTAAACAGCAAGTACCGAGACTCTTTGCCCCAGCTGGTGAGACACTTTTTTGACTGTTGGCAGGGGATGGGTGGGTGAGAGGAGGTTCTGGGGGTCTTCACAAAATACTCTCACCTCTTGCTGCTACAATTATGAGTAGACCCTCTATAGAAGGAGTCAGCAAGCATTTTCTATAAAAGGCCAGGTAGTACAATAAATATTTCCAGCCTGGCAGGCCAGATGGTCTCTATGTCTCTGTCGTCACACAAAAGCAGCCATTGACAATACGAGAAGGGATTGTCGTGGCAGGGTTTGGCTGCTGCCAGCCACAGTTTGCACACCCTGCTCTGTAGTATTCCTTATGCTGATCTGGAATCCATTGGCTCTGCCTAGAATTTTCCCTCTGTATAAATTAAGGTTTAAATTTGGCTGCACTTAATGGAGAGTCCCCCCAAACAGAAGCTTTATTGTTTTCTTTCATGTAACTAGAAGTCCAGAGGCAGGGCAGTCCAGGGCTGGTGCCACAGCACCACAGTACCAGTAGGGACTCAGGCTCCTGCCTTAGGGGTTATCCTTCCTCTTGTGCTCACAAGATGGGTGCTTCAGAGACAGCTGTGACGTCTGTGTTCTGGGCAGACAGGAAGGGCAAGGAGGAGACAAAAGCATAAGAATAAAGGGACAAGCCGGTCAAGCCTGTCCCTTTTTAAGACTTTCTTTCCTCATGTCAGTTAGTGGCAGGACTGTATTACCTGGCCACCTGTCTGCAGTGGAGGCTGGGAAATGTGCTTTTCCTTAACTGGACACAGGGTGGTCTCCCATGAAAATGAGATTCTGTTAGTGAAGAGGAGAGGTGAATGGATCTGTGGGAGGCAGTGGCTGTCTGCTGCCCTCTAACTTGGGAATCCGGAGAACTGAATGGCATTTGCCCCATCACCGTGAGCCTGTGGTCCTTTGCTGTTCTTTTTCTCCAGTTTCTTTCCTTTTTTCCCTCATTTATAAAAATGAATCTGTCTTTTTTTCTTAAATCATTGAGTTGTTTTATTTGAAAATTCTAGTGAAAGCAGGCACTGTGACGAGGTGGCAGGGCCTGAGGCAGGCTGGTGAAGGGTGGGTGAGCCTGAGGGCCCTGCTCCAACGGCCCTGCAGCTGGGCAGAGCGCTGAGCAAGAGTGCTTTTTAATATTTACGTTACGTAAGCTTTGATTTTGAGAATCTTAAAACTTAATCCATTTAGTTGATTTCCAAAAACATTTAAGCATGGCATTGGAACATCTGTAAATATAATTTTGGCTCATTAAATCAAGATATTCAAATTATTCCATGATTTAGTTAGCCTTTCCTATTTAATGTTAGACTAAATGCAGTAACATTTTGAAAGCTTATGTTAAAAAAATTCATCCTTTGTTTTTGATAACAGAAATAATAGATAAATACATTCTTGAAGTCTTTTTATTTTTTTAATATATTTTATTGATTATGCTATTACAGTTGTCCCATTTCCCCCCTTCACTCCCCTCCACCCTGTACATCCTCTCCCACCCACATTCCCCCCCTTAGTTCATGTCCATGTGTCATACTTAAGAGTTCTTTAGCTTCTACATTTCCCGTACTATTCTTGCCCTCCTCCTATCTATTTTCAACCTACATTCTATGCTACTTATTCTCCGTACCTTTCCCCCCTCTCTCCTCCTCCCATCCCCCTGTTGCTAACCCTCCATGTGACCTCCATTTCTGTGGTTCTGTTCCTGTTCTAGTTGTTTGCTTAGTTTCTTTTGGTTTTGCTTTAGGTGTGGTTGTTAATAATTGTGAGTTTGCTGTGTCCTTTTACTATACATGTTTTTTCTTTATCTTCTTTTCTTAGATAATTCCCTTTAGCATTTCATAAAATAAGGGCTTGGTGATGATGAACTCCTTTAACTTGACCTTATCTGAGAAGCACTTTATCTGCCCTTCCATTCTAAATGAGAGCTTTGTTGGATAGAGCAATCTGGGATGTAGGTCCTTGTCTTTCATGACTTGGAATATTTCTTTCCAGCCCCTTCTTGCCTGTAAGGTCTCTTTTGAGAAATCAGCTGACAGTCTGATGGGAACTCCTTTGTAGGTTACTGTCCCCTTATCTCTTGCTGCTTCTAGGATTCTCTCCTTCGTTTTTACCTTGGCTAATGTAATTAAGATGTGCCTCGGTGTGTTTCTTCTTGGGTCCAACTTCTTTGGGGCTCTCTGAGCTTCCTGGATTTCTTGGAAGACTATTTCCTTTGCCTGATTGGGGAAGTTCTCCTTTATTATTTGTTCAAATATGTGCTCAATCTGTTGCTTTTCCCCTTCCCCTTCTGGTACCCCTATAATTCGGATGTTGGAACGTTTAAAGATGTCCTGGATGCTCTTAAGCTTCTCCTCATTTTTTTGAATTCTTATTTCTTCATGCTTTCCTGCTTGGTTGATTCTATCTTTCTTCTGGTCCACTGTATTGTTTTGAGACCCAGTTTTCTTCCCTTCACTATTGGCTCTCCTCCGTGTATCTTCCTTCATCTCTTTTTGGTAACCTGAATCTTTTCATCTAATTTGTGCCTAAAATCAACCAATTCCATGAGCTTTCTGATCACCAGTGTTTTGAACTGTGCATCTGATAGATTGGCTATTTCTTGGTCGCTCAAAAGGATGAGCCCTGGGGGACTGATCTGTTCTTCTGTTGGAAACATGTCTCTCCTTTTTTTTCTTTTTTCGGTCTGGTCGCTCTTCTTACGGTGAGGGGCGGAGCCTTAGGTGTTCACCGGGGCTGGGCACCCCAGTCACTAGGTTGTGACGTTATATGTGGGGGCGGGGGCGGGGGCTGGGGCCGGGGCCGGGGCCGGGGCCGGGGCCGGGGCCGGGGCCGGGGCCGGGGCCGGGGCTGGGGGGAACAATGGCGGTACTTCCGTTCTCCTGGGATCTCAGTCCCTTCTCTGGGATCCTGGGCTGTGAGCTTTGCCCTGGTCCACAATCGCCGCCTCACTGGGTCTGCCAGCCGCAGCTTGCGTACTCAGGGTCCACTGCTGCGTTCTTGCGCGCCCCGGATGGCTCTCGAGCCGAGTTTGTGCCAAGTTTTCCCCAACCTCCGAGCGCCACCCACCCACGCCCACCTGGCTCGTCCTCTCAGCCCCTCCCACCAGTGTGGATGTATGGGTCTGCTTCAACTTCTTGTCTGTCCGACTTCCATTCAGATAAATCCTCTATCAGTTCTGGGTCTTATTCTGGCTCTAAATTGTTGTTCTAATCTTGGTTGTGCGCGGAGGTACGGTGCGTCCACCTAGTCCTCCATCTTGTCAGAAGTCCACATTCTTGAAGTCTTAATGCTAGTGAACCCAGTGTTCCCATAGATCTGTAACAGCACATTTCACCACCCATTTTCTAAGAAATAAACATTGTCATCAGCTGAGTGTAGATTCTTCTGGGCTATTTTATGTACATTAGGGTGGATGGGTGTATGTGCGTACGTTTGTGCATACACATGTAATGATGTATATTTTACATATATAAATATTTTTTAAAATCATAAATACTACCACACTGTTTATGTGGCCCTACTTTTTTTTTTTTTTTAACACAATGTCTTGGAGGCTTTCCAAGTTAGTACAGGTAGATCAGTAGTTTTCAGTCCTGAATTCCTATTAGTACCATCTGGGAGCTTTTAAAAATTAGCAGTGTCTTTCTTCCACCCAGACCAATTAAGTCAGAATCTCTGGAGGTGAGGCCCCAGAATTCTAATTTTTAAAAGCTCCAGGTGATTCTGAAGTGTGCCTCAGGTTGAGAACTACTCATTTAGAACCACTTTTTTCCTTTTTTAAAAAAATCTGCTCACAGTATTTCTTATGAAGTATTTGGGATAATTTAACATAACAGATCCATGCTGATACTCAGCATATCCGTGTTCCTTTGGGTGTGTGTGTGTGAGCGCTTCTCTAGGATGGGTCCCTGTAAGGGCAGTGTGCACTTGAGGGAGGGACATTAACTGCCAGGTTGCTCACCTAGAAAATGTGCCAATTTTGTTTCCTCTAAGAGATATGAGATTTCCTGCTTTACATTTTATTGCCAATACTTGATAGTATCTATCCCTTAAATTTTTGTTAATCTGATAATGAAATAGTATCCAATTTTAATTTACACATTCTCATTTTCTAGTGAAGTTGAGCAGCTTTGAATGTTTATTAATCACATATTTGTCCACCTTTCTATTATTTTGTTTGCTTTTTTATTTGTAAGAGTTATCAATAACTTTGGACATATATCCTTTGTTTATTACATGCGGTAAAAATGTTTTTTCTTGTTTGTTTTACAAAGATTTTAAGTTTTGATGTAATTGATGTGTCATTATTTGTCTTTTGCTTTTTGTGTCTTATTTGGGAAGCTCTTTCTAATCCCAAGATTAAAAAACAGGTTTTTCTTTAGTTGCCATCAATAAGAAATTTACTTGTTTTAAAAAAATCCAAATGCTGGTGTTGTCTAGAAAAATTTAAGGGGGTTATTTATAGTTGTTATAAAGTCAAACTGCTGAAACTTGTTCACTGAAATATATTGACTTGCATAAATGCATAGTCGGTTAGCACAAGGTACTTATATGACATTGCACAAATGCTTTATGTCCCTGCATTTATATTTTAAAAATTCATACACAAATGAAAATGGAAAAACTGCTAATGCCTGATTTCTGTTCCCTATTTTCCATTTGTAGTCTCATACTTGGGTACCTTTTGACCCCCTGGGGGAAAAAAACCTAATGTTCAGGACCACCAATAACAGAAAGGGAGACTTTTTTTTTGAATAATGAAATGTTTCTCATAGTGCATTCTTAAGCATGTTCTTCGTATATGTGGCATGATAGCTGGTTGTCTTTTGGCGTAATTGTCACAGATTTAGCGTGGGTAGACAGGCTGGTGTCTTCAAAAGTCAACCAGACAGGCCTCACTTGCTTCCTGCAAAGCACCGATAGCTGCACTCTGGGAGCGCAGATCTGTTTGAAGTCCTGAGCAAGTCCTCGCACCAGACTGTGTCCAGGAAGTTTGCAAATCAGTTCAGTGGGCTTCTGATAACCTCCAGTTCCACGGAGTGCCGTGGTACCAAGCCTGTAATGATGAGGTCTCCACACACTCTTATAGTTTTGGTAGCCAGTTGGTTCCTTGGTGCTTACCACCTGTCAGTTTGCAGGCAGTCTGCTTTGTAGGAGCCATGGTCCAGAGACCTCCTTACTTACCTGCTTCTCCTTTGGCCAGGGCTCAGCCAGCTAGAGGCAGCGCTGGCATTAGAGAGTGATGGTGGTGCAATGGCAGCTGCAACACAAAAACTGTTTTTTTTTTAAAACTTTCCTCTAACTTTTTAAAATATTTAAACATTATAAAATTTAGTCCTTTAACTTGTACGGGATTCATCCTTGTGGACTTGGTTTCTCAGTTGTTAACTGCAGCACAACTTTAGCCTGCATACTCTTCCTGCTCCCCCCACTCTGGTTAACAGTTCCTGAGAGTGTGCTTCGTACCAGACAATACTCACTTGGCTTTATTAATGAATTACTTCATTTAAAAACATACCTCTTTTAATAGATGAGGAAAGTGAAGCACAGAGCTGTTAAGTAACTTTCCCAAGGTTGCAGTTAGTAAGCAATAGAATTACCACTTTCATTACTTATTTGTTAGTTCATCTGTTTTTACAGATTTCAAATGCCACCTTTATCATATACTAGATTTCCATATATGTATATTTGTATCTCTTTCTGGACTCTTTTTTTAAAAACCACTGAGCTAGCTGTCTGTTCTGGGGCCAATACCATGTGATGTATTTGATACAGCATCCAAGGATATTTTGATAGCTGGTGTGGGAAGTGCCCTCTTGTTGTTGTTCTTTTTCAGAAGTGCCTTGGTTATGTTAAACTTTATTTTTTCTTTTCAAAAATGAACTTTAAAACAGCACAATACTAAATGTCCCCATAACCTTAATTTGTTAATCTTCAAGTAAGTTTATTTTATTATGTACATTGTAGTACCCAGCACATGGTTTTAAATAATTGTGAAGTTTTTTTAAAGTTCTTCAGAATGTGTAAGAAAAGCTAAATTTCCTCTACATAGATCTATGATTTAGGCACTGAGTGATTTACTTCAGTGTTTCTCTCTTGTTAAACAGTGTTTAGTCAACTTTGCCACTTTTTATTACTGTTTTATAGTGGGTTTCTTCTTCCTAGCTTCTTGTTAGAGTTTCTGTAATCTTGTACATCATCTTTCCAAGTTTCTGTGGTTTTACCAAGTAAATTGATGATCACAAAGCATAGGTTTTTTTTATAGTCCTAGGGAAGCATGCGTGTGATGGACAGCAATGGGCCTTTCACATCAAAGCATAATATCTGGTGGTGACATGTTTACTATGTTGTAGTATTCTGATTTGTAGGAGTACATCACATCTTTTCCTCTGCTTACAAGCTTTTAGAAATTCTGCTCTTTAATGAGGCCTCTCACTGCCAAGAATAGAGGCCAACTTCAGTGTTGTGACGTGGAGACACTATGTTTACTTCTTTTTTCAGAGCAGTCTATCCTTAAGTTATCTGAAGCTTAATTGTGTTTAGCCACTAAAGAGAACTTTTCTTTCACACTGTGGCTACAATTTTTTAAAGCTATCCTAAAGAAAGGCTTTTTGTTTGTTTCTTTTTGATGAACATGATTAGCAGCCTCTTTTTCAGTTTAATATAAATCCCTGTTGGGTTACTTAAGTCTCTTTTTGGTCAGGTTTTGCCTTCTGTTGATGAGGTATGCTTTATTTTCTCTATGAAGTAAGAATTTAGGGTCATGGAAACACTGGAAATAACCTAAATGTTTAACAGTAAAGTATAATAATCACATCTACAATTTGCTGAGTACTAAAATTTCAGGTGTTATGAATGTTATTTCCTTCCTCTCAAAAAAAGTGTGTGTATATTTTTGTTCATTTAGCAGTAGTACATGATACACATTTTTGTTCGTCCACCGTTTTTACTTTGTACATGCTGGAGGTCCTGCCGTAATAGTATAGAGAGACATTCTTTATTCCTTTTCATAGGTGCATACTACTCTATCATGTATATACACGCTAATTTATTCAACCTATCCTCTGTTGTTTGCTATTTGGGATGTTTCCTGTCTTTTGCTGTGATACAGTGTTATATTGGGTTGGCCAAAAAGTTTGTGTGTTTTTTTCATAAAATAAAAGAGACAGTTTTCATTTTCACCAGTAACTTTACTGATTTGGATATTTTAAGTATCTTCCACATGGTATAATGTTGATTGTTCTCAATGTCTTGATTTGATCACTCTCAACTTCAACTGGTCTACCTAACTATGGAGCATCGTCCAGTGAGGAATCTCCAGCATGAAATTTTACAAACCACTTGTGACACATTCAGTCAGTCACAGCACCTTCTCCTTACATTGCACAAATATTTGTGTTTTGCATTTCAGTCACATTTTTACCTTTCCCGAAATAATAAAACGTAATATGCCGAAAAATGTTGCTTATTTTCCTCCATCTTCAATATTAAAATGGCTACACAAAAATTCACCAATTTTGATAAGTATTTTAAAAAACGCATGCTGATATGACAGCTGTCACAATACAGTCTAACAAAATTGTTTCAAATGAAGTTAAAGAAAACTAAGCACTACTAGAGCCAACCTGGGTTGGCCAAAAAGTTTGTTTGGTTTTTTTCCAGCATGTATTTGCCAGCCTATTTCTGGGATAGATTCCCTAGAAATGAACTGACTGGATCAAAGGGTAATACATACATTACTTTGCTAGCAATATCTATATTCCTCTTTATAAAGTTTATGCTGTTTTGCATCCTCTCAACTAGTAGATGAGAGCACCTGTTTCCCACAGCCTAGCCAACAGGGTGTGTCGTTTTGCCAGTCTGTAGGTGAGAAACTACCCCAGTGTAGTTTTAGGTTGCATTTCTTTTATTATAAGTAACACTGAAGACCTTTTCATATAGGTAAGGGCCATTTGCATTTTTTTCTATAGAGTTTGTGGCTTTTTTCTTCTCTAGCTTTAGGAGTTCTCTTTATTTAAGGTATTCACCCTTTAAGGTTGTTTGTTAACTTGGGAAAATACCCACAATATGTTGAATGCAAAGAGCACAATACTAAGTTGTATATTCAGTATGAGTTCAGCTGGTAAAAGAAAAGTGTGTGTGTAGTGTATACAGGAAAACAAGTGAATGCTACATAACCCATCATCACATAGTTATCTTTGGGTAGTGTGATTGATTATAAGTGATCTTTCTTTATTCTTTCCTGTATTTTTGAGATTTATTATAATAAGTATATTATAAATTGGGGAAAAACATTGGAAGAATTTAAGACTGGCTAAAGGATAAACATTGAATGATTATTAAGATGTTTAATATATTTCAAGTTTCATTTAATTCACAATATTTATTCATTCAGTAGTATATTGAGTCCTTATTATGCCTCGTGATGTTCTAGGTACTGGCAAACCAGCAGTAAACAAAGCAGATAAAGTCCCAGCCCCCACTGAGCTTGCAGTCTGATAAAGGAACAACACCATAGTTTGAAATCTTCACTCATATATATTTTATTTATTTGTACTACCTTTTGGATGAAATTTTCTTTTATCTTTTATGTCTCACAGTTTTTGAGACATAATATATAAATGTGTGTGTATATGTTTTTATCCATGTCACTTTGTGGAAAAAGCACACATATGTATCATTGGCAGACCCGACCAAAATTCTAGAATGGAGTTTCAGAGGTGAAAGGCAAGAACAGGAGCCCTTTGGCAATTTGTACTTTAGAGAAAAGCTCCTGGTTTGGGGAATTGTGTGTAGAGTTCTTGAGAAGCCCTAGGAACTGTTAAGTAGTAGAGGTTAGTTGTATAAACAGGAAAAATTAGAGACCCTCTGAAAGAGAGGCGGGGAAACTGGACCAGATATTAATATGTGGATTTGCTTTGACTGGCTAATTCCTGTGTGTTCTTCATGGGCCAGCTCACATGTCTCCTCTCAGGGAGACCATTTCTGGCTTCGAAAGCCTGGGTCAGGATTCCCACCTGGATGTGCCCAGCATCCTGTGCTTATCCCTGTCATAGCTTTGTTACAGTACTTTTTAATTACCTCTTTCCTGGGCTCTGTCAACCAACGGTAAGCTCCTTCAAGACAGGGACTTTACCTCATCTTTTCTTCTATTTCCTGTGTGTAGCACAGTGTCTGGCTATCATGGACACTGTACAATTTTGAATTACCTTTTGGGCAGAAGCATAGAGAGGCAGATATTTAGTAAAATAAACATTTGTGTGTGCTTGGGTGGCAAGACATCTGGTTGTGCCCTTCTGGATAGGGAGTACAGACCTTAAGGCCCATCCGTAGCCAGTGGACCCTGAATTAGAGCAGTGTATGCCTGGTCCAGGGAGCCGCCTTTGTTAGCCTCCCAGTGTTCTACAGTTGGCTGCTGCTTATATCTCATGTGGGGGAGGCTACCTGATGGAACCCAGGTACTTGGTTCCCTCTGGGTTATTCCCCTAAGAATTCTCATGCACATTTTTTTGGGTATATCCGTGTTGGATGAGCCCACATGGTATGGTGCATAGCTCTGCTCACCGTGGCTCAGCGTGTGTATGGTCAGTGACTGATGGGCCCTTTTCATCTTCAGCTCTTCTGTCTTCTTCCTAGCTCTTTCTCCCACTTTAGTGACATTCTATTCTTTGGCTCTCCCCTTGCCTTTTCCCCTTTTTTCCTGTATATAAAATCTACTGCCCTGGAGCCTTTGTAAGCTCCCCAGAACAATTGAATTTTGCTTTGGACTTTTGCCTTAGGTTGGTCAGTCTGGTAAGTGCAATTAACAGAGTGACCAGCTGTTCTGTTTTACCTGGGACTGTCCTGGAAAACCCCTCAGTCCTGGATGTTAGTTGCTCTGGTTTTGCTGACTTAGGAAACTGCAGCATCACAAGGGACTTGGATGATTCTGAAATTTTGTTTTCTAGCACTTGTCATGTACTTTTTTTCAGCACAGATGGTAAGATCAGGTGATATCACGTTACAGGAAATGAATAATCTCTTCCTGTTTTATCATTAGCCAAAGGCTTTTGAACAGTACTTGAACATGGAAGACAGCAGGCTGCTGAGTCATCTGAAGATGTGTTCTGCGGTGCCCAAACTTCCTTATGACCTCTGGTTCAAGAGGTGCTTCGCAGGTTGCTTGCCTGAATCCAGTTTACAGAGGCAAGTATTTCTTTCAACGATACACTGAATGAGGGCTTGGATCAGAGAGGAATCCTGGTTTTTCATGTGATCATCCCTCAGAATATAAATTTGCTTTAGAACAACATAGTAATTTAAAGTTAACTTCTCTAGCAGCTAATATAACAACACACGATTATGTTTGTTAGAATACAAATATTAATTTAACAGTAACAAATTAATATTGAAAAATAGTAGAATATACAATTACAAAAATCAAGCACCCTCAATGTGTTAGATGCTGTACAATATTTATATCTGAAACAGTCTGCAGGAGTTTACATAGGCATGGCCTTTTCTAGAAATGCAATAGATCCTAATTTAGAGAACATCTCGGTATTTTTTAGTTTCATTATGACATCTTCCAAGTAGCTAAAGGCAGTCAAAGATTTGAGCCTCAAACACTGAATCTTTAAGTTTAAAACAGCATTAGTTTCAGACGTTTGTTATGCATGTTTTGGAGTCCTGGCCCTCTCCTTCCAGTGTGTAAGGATGTAGCTGCAAAGCGAGGCAATAAACAGAAGACATTATAAGACAATGGGTAACTGAGCACAGAGTGTAACACTAACCTTAAGTGTTATGGGAATTATCAGAACAATTATTTTAGAGTGGTTGCATAGCAATAACTATCCCCTTAAGCCCATGGAGAAGATGAAGGAATTTGAACCTCTGGAAAATGAATTTATCTCATTTCATATGCTTTTTTTGTTGTTCCTTATAATGTTGTGATTATATTAGAATTACAAAATATTAGTAAAATCTAAAGTTCAGTTTAGGGATTTTCTTTCCTTCTTGAAGCTGTCAATTTGAAATATTAAGGAGTGGGTGTCTACGGCCGTACCACCGTGAACGCTCTTGAGCTTGTCTGAAATACTAAGGAGTGGGCATTTTGTAGATTGATTCCTAGCAGAGCAAGTACTTTTGGGTGATCATTTCTTTTTTCCTCCCAATGTGTTTAAAATAGGCTTCAAATGGCTGATTTGTTGTTTTTGATGATTATTTCATTATAGTTCTTTTGTGAAGCTTATACTTAAAACAGGAGTGATTTGATTTAATTTTATAATTTGAGATGTCTAGGTAGACAAATTTTAATGTCACATAATTTGATTATATATCTCTTCATTTTTGTAGGGTTTGGGATAAAGTTGTAAGTGGATCTTGTAAGATCCTAGTTTTTGTAGCAGTGGAAATTTTATTAACCTTTAAAATAAAAGTAATGGCACTGAACAACTCAGAGAAGATAACAAAGTTCCTGGAAAATGTAAGTGTATTTTATTTTATTTGATTTTGAATCTAGAAAGGAAGTTAGCTTAGCAAGCTAGATTTTCCTATTGCATTAAATTATTTCAGAGAAATAACACAGTGTATTTTTATGTCATAAGAAAGAAATCTTCCCTTGAAAACGTTTAGCTGCCAGTTGATCAGTGGGTTATAGGCTGCACTCTCTATTTGGGGACAGTGGGCTGGGCAGCGAGGCTGTCACTGTGGCTGTGTGCACTCAGCCCCAGAGTCCTGTTCCCTGATGGGTCTACTAGGGGCTTGTCAAGAAGAGGAAGAGGTGAGTCTGTCCCGTTAGGGTGGGTAATCCTTGTTAATGGAAGAGGAATCCTGGAGTTTTGGGGATTGACAAGCTCTTTCATTTCTGTTACCATAGTTGTTGGGATCCCAGTTGGGTTTGGAAATGTGCTTAAGCATAAACTTCGTGCATGTTGGAAAAGGTGTAAATGAATCGGTTTTTCCCTCTGTTTGTGTCTTAGAATACCCTTAACCAGGCAAGAGGTAGGAGTAAAGAGACTCATGCCTGAAGGAATTCCACTGGATCCAAAATCTATTCTTTGTTTGTATCAGTCAATATTAACATTTGAACAGTGGTCTGATAAATAATGAGTACTAAGTGAATGTGTGTTGAACAAATTACTCAATCACTGTAATAATCAGTGCTAGCAGTGCCGTAGGGCTTTTGTGAAGTGGTTTACATGGAATATCTCATGTAATCCTGTAACAGCCTGGTGGAGTGGGGCTGCCATTTGCCCCATTTTAGAGATGGGGTCTGACCCCTGGTAGTTTAGGTAACCTGAGCCCAGGTAGCTAAGGAAACCTGCCCAGGGGCACACAGTTTAGTGGGCAGTGCAGAATCTGAACCCAGGCAGCCTGACACCTCAGGTGGCATGTGAAACAAAGATCCTGGCAGCAGCCTTTTACATGATCACAGTGAGAACGCTGTTGGACGTGAGGTTCATGCCTCAGTGAAGGAAGGGGTCCTGAAGCTGGAAACGCTGAGGTTTCATGAAGACTGGTTTGCTTGTTCACAGATTCCCCAGGACAGCTCGGATGCGATTGTGAGCAAGGCCATCGACTTGTGGCACAAACACTGTGGGACCCCGGTACATTCAGCCTGAACTTCAGCCGTGGACAGCCTGCCAGGTCCACCCTGAACATTTCGTTGTGGGGCGTGATCTAAACTGATTGAAAACAGGATTCTTGCTTTGGTGCTCAAACTGTAATTTCTTTTCCAGTAAAATTATTTAATCAGGAGACCTGTTGTCGCTGTGTTGTGAGCAGCATCTTTTGGTTACAGAGAAGAACAAAGTTCCACTCTGAATACAATTTTTAGAAGGGTTGTTGGAGTTTCTAAAGCAGTTCAGGCAGGGAGGGTACAGGTGCTTTAATCAGCAGTGCATAACCACACCCTGTCCCTCTTCCCTCTAATTAGCCCCAGGTCAGAGTCTTTCTGAAGTCTATTTCTGGAGTGAAGAATAACTTCCTTTGGCTGAGAGCTTGGATTTGGCTTTTGTTGATGCAGTACTTGTTTAGATCTAAGCTGACTGCTTCTCTGAGGCCTCGTTTTGCTAAATAGGTTTAAATAAAGGACTTACATTTTTTTCTCTTTGTGCCATTTGGAATGAAACAGATATTGAACAAAGTGTGTCTAAATTTACCTACCAGGAGAGAGAATACTTGTTGCTGTTTTGCTGGACCCATGCTTTTTCCTGATGGGCCATTAAATGTTGGATGGGCTTCATGGAGCACTTTGCCACCCAGAGTTGGAGTGGGAGAAGTCACAGGTTAAAGTTAATAGCCTGTGACCCTGGGCCATGTTGTGCCTCACAATGGTTACTGTCCACTGGGCAGTGGCAGGCTTTGAGACTGGGGAGCGAGACGCTGTCCTTTGTGTGAGATAATTCAGCTGTCAGACCTGCAGGAGCCTGAGTGGTGAGTTGGATTCTCCACTCCATGAAATTATGAAGTTATAAATCGGAGAGCTCAGTCCCACCCTCCTGTGTGAAATAACTGTCAAGAAAGAGTTCAGAGCAACCAGAGTTGTTCACCAGCCCGTATGTCTGTATAGTAGCATATCTAAGAGTATCTTAAGTTTGTAACACAAGAAAGACATACACTCAGAACGTTACAGGGTGCAGCCAAGAGGGGGGACCCCAAATGGGCATTTGAAATGGGGTCCAGAACTCAAGGTGTCCAGGAGATTTTAAGATGTCTTTACCCCTTCATGGAGCAAGAACATGCAGGGCTGTTTTGTATAGCAACAGCTTTGCAGTTAATCCATGGTATGGTCATTTAACATACCTATAGCCTTTGGCTGGTCGCTTACATATGCTAAATAGCTATGGCCATGCTCTGTGCCAGGGGGATGGAAAGGGACCCCCCAAGATGTGACTAGGGGGCAGGTCCCCCAAGTTACAGTGCCTGCGTGGGAGCTCGGAGAGGATTGGCTCCATGACATGGGGCCACACCTGCCCAGACCCACGATGGCAGCCCAGTAAAGCTGGAAGAATATAAGATTACTGGCAGGTGTAACTGAGGGTCGGAGGAGTCGGAAATGGGGCTGCAGAGGAAGATTGGCTCAGGGATTTAAAGCCAGATACGGCAGCCATTGAGAGAGAGAACCGCATGGTTTTGGCTGAGTGGGGACTCCCGTGGCCCTGAGAGAGGACCACGTGGCTAGAGCAGAGATCCTGGTGACATAGCTGAGGGTGCTGAGAACCGAGGAAGGTCTCCCAGCCGAGACAGATTACTGGGAAGAACTGGGGGCTGCCTGAGCCACTGACTTCTATTTCTTTTCCTGAGATACGGTACCCCAGACTGGGCAAAGGGGGAAGGAAGGACTGTATGTATTTGTGGGTGTTTTAAGAGACTTTGGGATTTTGATGAAGACATTAGGTCACTACTTTAAGTTTGTATAGCATTAAATAAACATTTTCTTTCTTTTTCACGAATCTCTGGCATTGAGAGACATCTTTCCTATAGGCGGCGGACATAACGGACATGGGGTTTTCTTTCGGGTAATAGTGTATTGCCCTTGCCCCCCCCCACCTTGTTGTTCTGTAACAAGAAGGAAACTTATTAAAGCAAACTGCTGTCTACAGTTGGTACTTGACACTTATTCACCGATTCCCTCCACCCCTGGGGAGCTTCCGGTCCAGTTAGGGATATCAGAACAACACTCAAGAAGGGATTCCTGCTTCAGCCTTCTGCCGTCTGGGGATCTTGGGCACATATGAAATCCAAAGAGAAGTCATAAAACGGTAACAAGGTTACATGTACTTCATTTATATCATCTGTATAATTATTTCACAAAATGGATATTTGAAAGTCAAGTGATATTAGTGAATCTCTATTCCAGAAAAAAGAAGAAAAAGAATTAGCAATCTCTCAACAAGAGAGAAATTTGAAGGTATGCTTTCCTGCTTGTGTCTGACTGCTGGGAGAAGACTGGTGTGCCCTAGAGGAAGTGTGGGAGGGGCAGAGCCCGGAGCTCTGGGGACTCTCGATGGGGGGAGCTCAGGGGCCGCAGTATTCGTCTGCGCAGTTTGGGGAGGCCCAGGTGATCCGAGAGGGAAGGCTGGTACTGCACTGCAGAGCAATTGGAAGATACGTACTACAGTATATTGTGCAAGTGTACTCCGTCAGATTTGGTAAAACCTCTCTGGCCACAGGGTGTGGGAGTGGGAATTAGTTTTTGAGTGAGTCAGTCTGAAGCCATCAAGAATTGTCTTTATTAGAAAGCAGCTTCATCTGAGCAGAAGGGTTTTCTCAGGTGCACTGTGAGGACAATGATAAAACAGTGAGGGCCTGATTTCTTTTTCCTGTTGGAATTTATTTTTGTTAAGAGTTAAGTATTTTAAAAATGTTTCTGTGCACTGCCTTTGATGAGAGGCGCAGCTCCTGATGAAAACAACTCCCTGTCTTACTTTCTACAAAACATGTGGTCAGGATACTGCGGAATTTCTCCTCTGTGTTAAAGCCTGTGGTTTCCGTTGTAGCCAAAACTGCCGTGGAGTTCTCCTTCTTCCTTGGAAAACCAGGATTTAACATTATTCAATTCTGCTCTGTGAGGAGATACTGAGGGCCAAGGGTGATGTGTGTGCATTTGCCTGTTGACAGAGGGAATTGGCAAATTGTTCATACACAGGCTTGTGTGTGTGAGGCTACTTCATGAAGTGAGGTCAGGGTTTATACAAGTGAAATCTTTTTTGTTGTTGTTGTTAATGAAAAGTTTGCCTCAAATTCGCAGGGCAGCACTCAAGCCACGTGATGTGTAGAAAGTGCTTGCAGGCTCCATGCTCTTGCTGTGGGATGAGACATGCCCGCCCTGTCTTGAATTGCTTAACAATCCTCCCTTGCTCTGAGCAATCCCCTGTCATGGGCTTGTCGTGTCCCTACTGCGGCTTGAAGTTTGTTTTTTGTCCCTGAGAGGGAAGAATCTGCAGGGAAGTCTGTGGGGATGAAGAGGGTAAAAATAGAGCTTCTAGGCCCAGGACTTGGTCTGAAGGCTAGGTTCTTGCTCAGAGTGACAGGCCCTGAGGTGCTATGTGTTTTTAAGCAGGAGTGGTGTCCTGGGATCTTCAGCCGAAGGTGGCCTTTGGGAGAGAACGGGGGGGGTTGGGGGGGTGGTGCGGGCAGCTGGCAGGGCAACCGGCTCTGCATTTTACATCTGCCAGTGGTCACATAGGGTAGGCAGCTCTTGTCTGCCGGCTTTGGAAGGGCTGCAGGGCTCCTTCTCCGCCTTGACAGAGGGGAGTGTGGGAATTTGTGCAGCAGGAGGGAGTTGGTGGCATTCCCTCGGGTGGGTGAAACAAAGGGCTGTTTCTCCTTCATAGTCTGTGCCAAATGAAACTGCTTGTGGCACTTGGCACAGACTGTGCCTCTCCAGATCAGCTGTTGCTTACCCAGAGTCTCACCAGTTTGAGGAAGAGGGGGGAGGGGGAAGGGGTGATGAGAACAGGAGGTGGTGGGAGTTTTTCCGGAGGGCTGTGGGAGGGGTGGGGGCTGCTTTCCTGACCACCTCCTCCCTTTCCTTCCAGTCTCTCTCTCATCCTTTTCTTATGGAGGTTAAAAGGTAAGTGGGCAGTTAGTTGCTAGTGAGGTGACAGTTCCCCACTTGACTCCTGGGGGTGGGTTGTATTGGAGGGCAACCGCAGGGGGAGTGGAGAATGTGATCTGAGAAAGACTTGGGGAAAATCCTTCAGGAAACCTCTTCCTACTGAGCAGAACTCCAGCTAGAATATCACAGCAGGCACTTAGTGTTCAGACCCCAAACACACACGTAACGTTTAGGTGTTACTTAGTTTGCCAAGAACTTTCACACACACTGTGCTAGGGATGGCTAGAGCTCACAGTAACTTCTGACCCTCCTGTCTGGTTTCTTCCTGGTCTCCCATCACCCTCCTTTTCCTACAGTGTTAACAGGTAACAACCTGGTCCTTGGTAGTTTTAGCATCTCTCCCGAGGTCCCTGCCCCGCCTGCCTGCTGGACGTATATATATACGAAGGCTTGTGAGGGAGTCAGCAAGGAGGAGGAGAGCTTTGATGATTTGCTTCTAAATGTCAGAAGGCTTCACTCCCTGCATGTCATTCTCCCTCTTCTCTCCTCTTTGGGTCATTTGTTCTTCTGTTTAGTCTCATTCAATCATGAAATGAATTTGAACACACCCCTCATTATGGGCCTGGTGCTGAGCTTAATTGCTGAACAACTCATATACTATCTGCCCTCTTGGAACTTACAATCATGCAGGGAAGACAGATATTCAATTAAATACATATTTCGTTCTCTTAGTCTTTAAGTAAAGCACATTGCACCACAAGGGAGAAGGTAACTTGGGCTGCCCAGAAGCTCCAGAGGAAGGTTGGCATTACTCTGAGATCTTGGCTCTTTGTCCTCTTCCCCAGTAACGGGAGAGTTGGCGGAGAGCCTTGGCTGGGGAAGTGTGGGGCTGGGGGAGGGACTGAACCTCTTTCGCACTCACCCTGTGTCTCAGTTTTCCATGTAAATAGTTGCGATTTACAATTATGTAAATACTTGTAATAATTGTAAATAGCAATAATTGTAAATCGCAATTATTTACATTCCTCAATGTACTTCTGAGCATCAAATGAGCGTAGTGTGAAAGCACTTGAAGAAGCACGAAGCTCCGTGGAGTGCCGTTACTGTTAATAGATGGTCTGTGAGAGCCTGGCCAGGCCCTGCCTCTGTTGGAGTCTGCGCTGTGCCTCAAGGCCTGACTCAGCTTTGTTGGCTCTGAAAAGTCTCCTGCCAGCTTCCAAGCTGAAAGTGCTATCTCCTTGCTCTGAGCTTCTGTGACATTCAGGCACTGCTCATTTAGCAATCATTGGAAGTCTCTCGTTTGGTGGTCTTCAACTTGTGTTAAACTTTCTGTGTGGTCGCCCTCTCAAATGCAAGCTGCTCGAGGCCAGAGACTGTTCTCTTCCCTTTCGCACACCCTCACTTTACCTAGGACACTTTGTCGGGCATGTTCTCTCCCCAAACCAGGCTATCCCCCACCCCACTTTGGGCAAATGGTCATCTTTGTCAGGAGCATCCTTTCCCTACTGTGGGTGGCATCCTCCTATTTAAGATTCAACTCAAGCTCCCCTCCTCCAGGAAGCTCTCCTGGCTCTCTGCCCTTTCATGGTGCTCGGTATCCTTTTCACCACACTTAATGCGTTGGTTTCGAGTGACCTGTTTGTGTCCCACACTAGCCTGCAAGGTCCCTGAGGGTAGAGATCATGTCCTGTTCTCGCTTTCATTCCCGCAGTGCCAAGCACATCCCAGCCCTCCTGGGCTCTCCATGAACATCAGTTGAGTACACGAATGTCTGGCTCAGTGTTGACTCAGACTTCTCCGGTGGCAAGTAATAGAATTGTTCTGGCGCCAGCTTGTTTAAAGCAGACTTTATTGCAGGGTACGGGGTGAGACTCAGACTCAAACGGAGCGGGACTGGCGTCTGGGACCAGACTAAAGAGATTGTGGACCATGTTTTCCTTTTCTCTATGACCTCTCTGTGTGCAGTCCAGATTGCTCTGATGAAAGATGCCTTTTATCCTACGCTCCTAAGCTTGTATGGTCCAGGTCCAGTCACTGAGTCTGTGGGAGAGGCTGTGGTCCACTGTGGGTCTGCTGCTGCTCATCATCTGTAGCCATGGAGACAGAGGGCTCACATAGCAAACACATGGCCACCAGGAGCCTCTGTCCATGTCCATGGCAGTATGGGGGTGGTGAGTGAGGGTCGTTGTCACAAGGTCCACTGTGAATTAGGAGGACACTCTCTAAAGCTTTCCACTCCATTTAGCAAATCCCTTGACTGGATATGTCCCCTGCTATGGTGCCAGGAGGGGCAGCTAAGTCTGAGCGGCTTTTCCTTCACCACTTATTCCTGGTTTCTGTCAACCAGTCGAAGGGTGGCACTGCCAGCCCTTTTGGGTGGGGTGGGTAGAGTGGGAATTCCATACTGGCAGCTTTGGTGAAGTGTCTCACCTGGCCAGGTGGTTCCTTTGTGAACATTTCAGATCAAGTCTAGTTTATTCTGGAAGTCTGTGGAAAGTCAGTTTTGCCCAGGTCCTTCTTCCCACCTGGGTCAAGTGGAAGGCCTGGTGGCAAGTGGCTGTCAGGAACTGTGTTTATTTGCTTTTCATTGCTTGGGAGATTGTATGATTCCCTCAGGGTGTCCAGCACTGGGGTCTCTAGTCTGGGTTGGGCTCTAGCCAGATCTGGTGACAGCTGGATGAACCTGAATAAGGTCAGTTAGGGTAGGCAGCTGCTAAGGCCGACTGATTTCAAGATCACAGGGTGGCACACCTTGACCTGAGGAATGTGGGAGCTAGAGTAAAACTTGCTTGTCCCCTTCCCAAAACACAGATATGAAAAGTGAGCTTCCGGGACCAAGGGGTTATACCGGGTCGCTGTGGGCAGCCAGGCAGCCTCTAGAACCCAGGCATTCTGGCTCTGTCTGGCCCTGTTTCACTTCCAGCTTCTACTTCATCCTGAAATACCACTCTATCTGTTCTCTGAGTCTTAACCCCTTCATCAGCACAAAACACTGTAATAATAGTCCCTTCAGAATTGTTAGGAGTAAGTGCAGAAAGACACATGGATCCCTGAGCTCAGTGCTGGGCACAGAACAAGCACTCGGCGGCCATTAGGTATTATAGCATCACGTGTGATGAATGTGTGTCCTCAGAGAGGTGGCATTGTGACTTAGTTTTATTAAAAGGTGCCTTAGAGGTGATTGCTTCCTGAGAAGAGGTCTGAAGAGATTGGAGGCACATTACGGGTTAAGTCATGCATTTGAAAGGGGCTTCTTAAACTTTAATGGGCACAGGAATGCCCTGGAAGGCCCCTGTTAAAGTGCAGACTCTGATTTAGGAGCTCTGGGGTGGGGACTGGGGCTCTGCATTTCTAACATTCTCCCTGATGGAGCCCATGCTGCTGGTCCTCGGGCCCACTGTCCAAGTAGCAAGGACCTAGGGAGTGTGGATTTCTCTGAGTACGAGGTTTAACCCTGATTGTTAAAGAAATATGCCACAGAGACTGTCACCTGCCTATGTCGTTTTTCCATTTTTAAATGATTAGTCTGAGTTCATTTCTAGGCAATGGTAAGGATATTGCTTAAAGTTTCTAGAAGCACTTCATCAAAACCTGAATACAGTCTTAGCATTGAGAAATGGATATTCTGTATGGATTGTTCTCTCTCCCTGCTCAGCCACTGGAAGTGGTTTTCCTGTAAACTTTGCATGAGTCAGCTCATTACCAAGGACAGTTCTGTGGCAGCTAGCTAACCATATGCTCCCTCTTCTTTTTCTTTACTAACCACACCTAAATTTCATTTGAAATAGGAATGTGTTAAGAAAACTTTATTTCCCAGATTCTCGTGGAACGAGGAATGGACATAATGATAGAAGACAAAGTCATTAGGTAGGATTTCCAGAAAGGTTTATATTTAAAGATGATTTTCTCAGCTGGTGGGTAAACATTCCTTTTGGAACACACAGATAACAACTGGAATTCCAGCAGCCGTTTTGGAACATGAAGCAGCCTTGAGGGTGGAAGCCACATGGTAAGGATAGTGGGGCAGAAAAACAGAACTGTGGCACTTTGAGGGTGTCACAGCTCATCCCCAGTTAACTGCAGCCTTTCTTTTTTTTTTAAGATTTTATTTATTTATTTTTAGAGAGGGAATGGAGGGAGAAAGAGAGAGAGAGAGAGAAACATCAATGTGCGGTTGCGGGGGGTCATGGCCTGCAACCCAGGCATGTACCCTGACTGGGAATTGAACCTGCGACGCTTTGATTCGCAGCCTGAGCTCAATCCACTGAGCTACGCCAGCCAGGGCGCAGACTTTCTTTATATTAAACCAAAATCCCAGTTGTTTCAGCCACTATTTGGGTTTCCTGTTACATGACACCAGTAGAGCAGATGCAACTTAGCAGGGCAGCCCCAGGTTTAAATCTGAGTCTAAAACTGTCATCCTTCTGAGGGGCCTTTTTGGCATTCCCTAGTCATGGAGGGGTGAGGGAATGGGTTAAGAGTCAGAAGCCTGGGTTCTCAGCTCAGCTCAGCTCAGCCATCAACTAGCAATGTGATCCTATTCCATTAAAGCCTCAGTCCCCTTGCCTGTAAAATGAGGATGACAAAGGAGTGTCCAGAACTCATTCTGCTGGTGTTGAGCGGGGTATCTGTCTCAGGATGACGGTGACCAGTGCTGAGCAGTGAAGGGACATGCAGGGGTGAAGCGTAGGGACAGGCAGTGTCACACCTTTCAGTGCTTCCATTGTGGTGCCCTCCTTGGTGTGCTGAGGGCAGCAGAGCGCCGCTGCCTCTGTTGTAACCAGAAGGGCTGAACTAAGTGCCCTGTTACCATTAGTGTTCTGTGAGTGTGGTTTTGTTTGGAGGGAGGCAGGGCAGCACACGTAGCTTTCAATTGGGCCTTGAGACACCTGCCTCAGTATCTTTCCTCCACCAGCTTGTGAGAACTAAGTTGAGGCCCAAAAGGTAGCTCAGGCAACATCTCAACTCCCCACATTGCTTTGCTGCTGAAAACCAAGTGACTCCACCCTAGCTCCTTGCTTGGAGGCAGCCAAATGCACTGAGCAGTTAGCAGGCTGTGTTTGCTGTCTTCTGCTGATTGGAACCTGCAGTGGAAGATTTTCAGCCACAGAATGGTCCACACTTCTGTCCAAGTGAGAGATTTTTGTTTTTAGCTTCACAGTTCTCAAAACTATCCTGCAAACCTGGAGCCATCAGTCCTTGTCCTTCCCCTCCTCTTCACCCCGGTTAATATGTCTGGTGCCCTGCACTGTTTCAACCCAGGCAGAGCCAGCTGGTTCCTGAGGGCAAAGCCCATGTCTTTGCAGTGAACTGACGCTATCCAGGGGTGTGCCGTCTCTGGCTCGGCAGAGGTGCGCAGAGCCCTGAACTAGGGCTGCTTGTTGGGAACTCTGTGCTGCCTGGTGGGGCTCCCAGCTGCTGAATGATCTGAAAAATGCCTGCAGTTCCTTACTGTGGCCTGGGTTTTTTCCCTAGACTTTAAAATTTGATGCGATTGAAATAAGGTGTTTTTCCGAGGAGACATGTTACACATGGGTAAGTATCCTTGTTTAGTAAGACTAAAGGTAACCGGCACTGTGTGTACTTCCAGTTATTCTTTTTTTTAAAAAAAAAAAGTTATAACTACAATTTTTAATGGAAGGGTGTGTGTGGGGGGAGGGGGAGTACACCAGGCAGCCAGGACAAGAGTTCACAATGAACAGTGACCCTTTACACTCCAGCTCCAATTTCCCTTCCTCAGAAGCACTTCTGTTGGCCTGACCGAGAACATGATGTTGCGCCACTTTTCCAGGAAGAACAGAGGGACAGCATAGGGCTTTATCCTGCCTGTCTCAGGGCTGTTGTCACCAAGTCAGTGAGAGAATTGAGGAAAACCCAAGACAGTTAAATTGCAACAAGGGGCTGGATATTCAGTAAGGCTGGGGCTGGTGCAGGTGGTGGTAAACATTTTCACGTTGTTTTGGAAAAGTGTCCCTACCACCCCAATAGCAAGGCAGCACATAGTGTGAATAAGGCTTGCCTCTTGCCAGATATTTTTGCTACTTTAACCCCAGGGCCTGTTGAGCCAGCACATGGGAGCTTTTGTGAGGTTGCCCAAGATGTCGGCATGGCTCAGGTGCCAGGCAAGGAGGCGGGGAAGCACTCTGGCATGTGCTGCCCCAGGTGGCACAGCTGGGCAGGCCCACAGAGATGCGGGGCTGAGCCCTTTGCCCTGGTCCAGTCTGTGCGGGAACTTGCTGAGACAAAAAGCTCAACCAGCGTGTCAAATATTTTTACCTGCGTAGCTGAAGGGATGGGCTTGCCCTTTTCTGGTTATGAGGTGGGGGTTCTGCAGTCACAGGCCTGGACCCTGAGACCCCGCTGGACAACGTATCAGTGACAACAGAGAGAATTTTTCTCCTCCCTTTCCACCATTTGTCCCTTGTTTTTTATTAAAGAAACAACAGTGATATCACCATGCAAGAACCACTGAACCACTGGACCTTGAAGATCACACAAGATGTAGTCTCAATCCATCATGAGGGACAAGAGGCATGGGTGTCTGGATTCCCACTCAGTGCAGCATGCATCTTCATGGGCTGTCAAGCCTGGGAGAAGAATCTGTTCAATTCTGCCTTCGTGGTTCACTCTTCCTGTCTCTTCTGCAAACAGGCTCGTTTGACAAGGGTGCCTCGCTGTAACCTGGGGCGCTGCACTGTGAGTGCACTGGATGGCCATGGCTTGCCAATGTGAAATAAGGAGAGCATTTTTTTGATTAATGGCACATGAGCATTTAGGAAAGCAACTGGCTGCATGCCTATGATTGTCAGATGCTCTTCCTCTCTGGCATCAGGCAGCACACTGTTATCTTCCTGCCTTTGCTGCAGCTCTGGGTGGGCCCCACGCCGTGCAGGTCCCTCCTGTGACATTATTTCCCTTGCAGGAAGTCATAAATATTGGCTGGCTGTCCCTTGGTTGTGGGAGGCCTCGCTGCGGGGAGACTCAGCCTGCCCACACACAGATGGGCAGTGCACAGAAGGGAGGGAGGAGCTGGGTGAGTGAAGGAAACAGCTTCCCCAACTTGGAGGCTTGGCGAGAGTTGGGTCTCTTTCCTGATCTGTGGTTCTCTGTCAGAAAGTGATGTTATCACTTAAGATGGGCAACAGGATAACTGGATGGAAGCAAAGTGTGAATCTGGATTACACTTTCTCGGAGCTTAAGAACAGTGCTTTAGAGTCAAACAGGCCTGAGTTTGGAAGCCACAGGTGTTGTAAAGATGACATTAAACTGTGTGTGAAAGTGGCGTAGCGCAGTGCCAGGTATGTAGTGAACATTTATTACATGGGAGCGGCGAGTGGTGGTAATGACAGGAATCAAGCATCCAGAGAGCTGGAGTTAGAAATCAGGGATGCCGTGCTTCAGGTACCGCAGGGGACAACCATTGTTCATACTGTTTGGGATGTTTTGCGCGCTTGAGTGCCCTGGCTCCTCATTAGAGTTCTAATGAGGACTCTAGGGTCACGTAAGTGAGGCCTCTTTTGGACTCTGTTGAGGGAGGCTTAGGTGTTCAGTCCCTGAAGCCCCTTGTTAGCCCTGGTTGTCCCTGAGGGGATCATCACAGCACAGACACATCATGGGCCCCCTCGCAGGGCTCCAAAGCCACACACAGTTCGAAGGCCTGCCCCGGAACCCTCGAGCAGGAGGCTATGGCTGGGGGCAGGGCACACTGACGCTGAGGGAGGCTCACCGGAGATTGGGATTTTGTCTGTAGGACATGGGGGCCATGGCAGACATTGTGCAGGAATGTGGTGAGCAGGTCTGTGTTGGGATAGAGGACTCGGGCAGTAGGATTGGACAGGTGAAAACCACAGGTGAGAAGACCATGACTCGTCATCTAGGCAGGAGAGGAGGCCCTTAATGGAAGATCACGGAGAAGCTTCAAGAGCTAATTGGCAGGTGTTCATGATTAGCTGGAAGTGGGGAGGAGGAGGTGACTTCTCCGCGATGCCATTCCCTAAAAAAGGGAGTGAGGAGGAGCAGGACGGGGCAGAGGGATGGGGGTGGGAAACATGGAAGCAGTGGTCTAGCACATAATGAGTTTGGGACGCCCTCGAGGGAGACATACTCGCGAAGCAGAAGAGCTGACATTGACTCAGGCCCAACCCTGTGTCAGACAGTGCTAAGCACCTTACACATACTGTTTTGTTTTAACAGCCCTAAAAAGTAAGTGCCATTATTCCCACTGTACAGATAAGGAAGTTGAGGCACAATGAGAAAGTAAGTGGACCAAAGTTAACAAGGCTACTGAGGGACAGAGCCACAATTTGACCCCAGGGCGTGTGGGCTCAGCACCATCGGCTCTTCAGGTAGCGTCTGTGCTGCACTGCCGCTCTGTGGCGTTTGGACACCTGGGTCAGGAGCTCAGGGTGGATCTGACCTGTAGCTACGGAGCCCTCTGAGTCCAGGATTGCTCTAGCACTTGTGGAGAGCCAGCCAGTGAGTGTCTTGGCATCAAACCATTCATAGGCTGAATAAGCAGGTATAAATACCACATCACGGAGGCGCCCTCCAACTTGGGGTGTGGTAGAAGACAACAGGCTGTGTCTTAAGCACCACTGCTCGAGGCCCACAAGCCCCTCTAGGGTGCTTTGCCCAGAGGAAGAGAGAGGCAGGAAGGAGTCATGTAATGCAATTGACGGTAGCTTTAGGACAAGCGAGGTCCACAAAACTGAGTGGGAAAGGGTGGGCAGGGCGGCAGGCACGCGTGCCAGACTGGCAGGTGGTCTGGAGAAACGCTAACTGTCCTTCGGGAGACTGCCGTGGCAGGACTTACCTCGAGCTTATTCTTTCCCCAGGACTAACTTGAGTGCTTTAGAAATCCAGATAAACTCTTAGCAAGTTGATACCCTCAAGGTCAATAGAGAACGTCTAGTTCAATGCCCTCACTTTCCAGATAAGGACATAGAGGCCCAGAGAAATTAAGTGACTTGACCAAAATTGTCCAGTTAAGTGTGACAGGGACACTGCTTCTCTGTCATAGGATGTTGTAAACAGGTCCAAGGATGGACACACCAAGCCCCTCTACCTGAGAATGTGGAACTGTGACCCTCCTTTACTTCCAAAAGGGCTCCCTCTAGGGTAGAGGCTGGTTTCCTTCCCTCTAGCAAGGCAGAGCCTGTTGGGTGTTCTACCAAAGCTTCTCTTTCTAGCCCTTGCACTCTCTTGGATAACTGCAATTGAGTTCTGACTATTAGATTTACTGAGAGCTCTGCTGGTGAGGAGAAGGAAGAAGGGAGAAGCTCAGCCTGGAACTGAAATCCTTCCAGCAAACCACTCGCCCTCTCTGCTGTGGCTACTCCTGCCCCAGTGGCCCTCCTCCTGCACAGCTGAGCGCCGTGCGTATCCCCCAGTGCAATGCCATGGGATGCTGACTTCCAGTGGGGTTTGGGTGATGCTCTCAGCAAAGACATCAACAGTGTATGGGGTCACTCTGCTTTCCCAGGCTGGAGGTTCCCAGGCAATGGAAAAGCAGCTCCCTTTGCATTGTTCTCTCAAGCCCTTGCTCCTCAGAAGTGTGATTCCTGGGCCAGTGGATCAGCATGCACTGGGAGCTAGTTAGAAATGAGGACTCTCAGGTCCTCCCCCCACCACTCCTGATCTATTGAGTTGGCACCGGCACTTTGACAAGGCTCCTGGGCGATTCCCAGCACCGGTGCTGGAGAGCTGTGCTATGTGAGGTTGCTTTTTCCCAGAGCCACACTCCTATATCATTGGACCAAGGACATGTCATGCAGCAATTTCCCCCACCTCAAGTGTAGCCAGAAAGCTTTGCAGCCCTGCTTGCTTCTCCCAAACCTTCAAAAAGACGTTAGGACCAGAAGATTAAATAGTAAAGCTCTTTGCTTTACGGGACAAATACCCAGTCTTCTCAAAAAAGGAGTCAGATATCAGTACTGAAAGAGTAAAGTGGTCTGAGGCTCACGCTTCTGGGTAGTGAGACCTCAAAGTGCCCCCTGCCCCTCCAAGGCCCTGCTGCGATATAAGAGTGTCTGATATCTGATGCTGCCCAGAGGGTTCTGAGTGAGTTACTAAGTCAACTCACATTCATCAATCCCACATTATTAAAGTGCAGATAGTTGGGCAATGCATTTTAGACATTCTTAAAACAAATGTATGGAAGAAAGTCCTGGAACACAAATGTCATGTAGAAAGTTAACTTACGTGCAACAACCCTTCCCTCCCCAGCAGTACCGGAAACGTGAGATTGCCCGGCACCCCACACCTCGTACAATGTTGCAGATGAGGTGACCTATCCCTGCCTTCATGCCCCTTCCCCAGCCCAATAAGGATTTTTGGTGGTTGATAGAACACACAGGAGGCAAGAAAATGATTTTTTAAGGTTTTTTGAATTGTTTTTAAAGAAACTGCATACATCATCAGAGACAAACAATAATTTAAATACCATGCAGTTTCTGTATGTACAAAACCTAGGCCATAGAGATCCAGTTTAATTTGTATTCTATTTACATTGTCTTCCTCACACAGCCGTCGTCTGTTAAATTTGAACACGAGAGAGCTCTCCTATACAAAGAAAAACTATGTACAGACACCTGGGAAGCAAGTGGAAAAAGCAACCGGTTTGGGGATTAACAGACAAATGGGAGGAAGAACTCACTTAAGGTGACCTCGGCACACTGGCTGTGCGCAGGGGGAGCCGGGCGGCCATTCACCGAAGCACACTCCACGGTTGTCATTCAGCAAATAGAGATACACGTTCATAAGCGGGAGAAAAATAAACTCGGAGGTTTCACCACATCTACCATCACACTGTTTGGTTTCTCTAATCTGATATAAAGGCTAAAGTTTCACGTTTTCCAGGGCTTTGGGGGTCTTGGGAGGGAACAGCGCAATTTCGAAAGAGCACAGAGGCCGACCGATGGCACTGGTCTGTCACAGAGGCAACGGGGGGCTGGGCAGTGTCTTGTTTCAAAGGAAACATTTCGATCTGAGAAATACCACATTTTTCCTTTCATGCTAATCCAAATGACAAGAGGCTCAGCTGGAAATTTATACACAGGAAATAAAACTTTACTTGAAAAAACAGCTTTTTCAGAAAAGGAACGCATTGTAAACCAGGTAGGCCATCCTCCCCGCCCCATAATTAATGTCAATTTGTCATCGTAGAAAGTAACACACATTTTTCAATTGTCATAATAATGTGGCAAAAAAGAAATTTGGATAGATTTCTGTAAAGACCTCAAGATATCAGGAAAGGAAAGAGACAGCCGAGGTGCCATCTGGGGTCCACTGAGGCTGCTGAGCCACTTACAGTGGGTCTGAAATCACCCACCTCTGTGGTGGGAGCTCTCAGTGGCATGGAGGGTGCACCCCTAACCCTGCAAGTGACTTCTGGAGAATGGCACTCTGCAGGAAGACAAGTAGAGCATGTGTTCAGCTTCTTCCATGAACAAAGGGGACTGCAAGAGTAGGGCACTTTGGGCGGAAAACCTGGACTACCAGCTGGCTGGCTCCATGGAAATTGGTTTGGGCCTCAAGTCCCCTGGAATCCTAAAGGCCCAAGAACCCAGGCAAGCAGAGAAGCCACTGGCCTTGGTTGGAGGAGCCCTGGTCATGGAATGAGTTTCCACTGGACTGGCTCCTGGGCCAGGGGGAAGGCCTGACCCTGCCGCCAGGGCACTGCGAGCCACCAGAAGCACAGCTGCCAGGAAGAGGAAGCTCAGACTCAGCTCCCAGCAAAGCAGGCACCTCCGCCTCGAATAGGTGCCTGCCATAGAGAAGTCAAATGAAAGAGCCCTACATCTTTTGTCACATCATTTGCACATTCAGACGTCAGCAAGCCTTTTGGGAAGACAGTGCTTACAGCCACACTGAAGTCCTGACCACACACATTTTCCCTGAAGGTACTTCTACCCATGTCAGTAACTATTCAGATTCAGCATTCAAAGAAAAAAAAGGGTCTAGTGATGGCATCCTCCTGGGACGGGTGGCAGCGTGCTCGTTCCAGGTGCTGCGAGCAAAGCATATGCAGCTTTGCAGCGGCTGGTGGGCAGTGCCTGGAGAACTGCCCAGAGATCCCTGCAAATACACACAGCTCTGGGTAATGGCCACGAGAGCCGAGAATGCCTGCAGAAAGTGAGTGGCCTCACTGATGACGTGCATCCCAAGAGTAACCTGCGTCCCACACAGTTGGTGGTGGGGACTGGTTAACTCTTTGTTGTGAAGGCCAAGCTGGCATCTTTCTAAATCCTGGGCATGTGTGGTGGAGAGCGACCCATTCCCTGGGAAGATCATGGTAACTCTGAGACCACTGCGGGCAGCCAGGCAGAGCCTGGCGACGGAGGCCCTGCAAGCGCCCAGGAGAGAAACAGAACTGCTGCAATGGGCCCCAGGGAGACGGCCGTTAGGGTTTGGGACTTGTTCTCTCTCTCACTGCACATGCTGCCCTCAGTTAACAGGGCATGCTTTCCTGTGGTCCCAAGTGAGGAGAACAGTTAGGGATATGTCTCCAATCACCCTCACCAGCCTTATGAGGACATGAAGGGTTCTCTGTGGATAAATATGAGCGGGGAGGCACAGCACAAGGCAGGCGTGGCTGGTGTTGGCATGATTCTGGCCCGTGCCATGCTCTGGGGCTTTTCCATAGAGACTCTTCAGTGCAAAGACAGGAGACGAGAAGGCCATCAAGTGCTTCTAGGGTACCAATCAGCTCATCAGTGACTGGGACACCAGTCTTTCAGGCATGGTTTCTGGCCTGCAGGCACTGGTTCTACACTCAGAAGCCATTAACTCCCAGCCATACAGTCACCAGTGCTGGGGCGTACTGAGAAAATGACACCTCAGCCAAGCCGAGTTTCTCATGGCAGCCTTCAGCCTTTGTGCCCTCAATATGGTCCTTTTGCTCACGAGCATGATACTATAGGCACACCTTAGCGATGGCTGTTCATGTGCATTAAGATCACCTGTAACATTGGACTTTGAATACAATGGGTCAGTTCACTTGAACTGAGCAGATGGCGACTTTCCCCTTCCAAATCAGAGCTCCCTGGAAGGCAGCTCACCTCTGTCTAGGGGACAGAATAGGCATTCAGTGTCAGCCTCGCATGCCTGGAACACAAGCACTCTTAGGACTGACCATCAACCACAGACTCCCCCTGGGAAAAGGGCTCTTCCCTTTTGCTCGCTGCATGGAGGGTGGCCAGAGGGAGAAAGGTCAGTGCAACTGAGCCAGTGCTCCCTCTCAGCATCCTCCTCCTACGGGGATCCCAAACCAGAAGCCATGCCTGCAGCCATTGTGTTTGGCCGGGTCTAGAAGGCCGACCAGATCATTTGCTTTGTGAAGTCCTTCCCAGGCCACACCCACCACCTTGGCTTTCTTTGGACTTAGGTGACAGATACTTTTGAGGAAGAGGTTCCCTGGAGCCCAAGTGAATGCAGAGCCTGCTGGGCTTGGCTGGAGAGGACTGGGGCTGCTCTGAGGGTCGGAGAGTCTTCGCTGAGGTGCCGCCGGTGCTGGCAGCCCTGCCGGTGATGGGTACAGTCTGGGGTCTGCGGTGGTGCCAGCAGCTCTGACCGGGGAGCAGTAACCATGGTGCTTTCGCAAACAGAATCTTGATTGTGTTTCCTTTTATTTTTCTTCTTCTTTTTAAAAAAGGCAGTTCAGAAGATTTACATCGTGATGGGGAAGTGAATAAATACCAGCACTTATGGTTCTTATAAATTTATGTTTTGAAGACAGCATAGCACTCAAGAGGACTTTGACTGTTAAGGTCGGTGAAACCTAGGAAAACAAATACTTAAGTAAAGACCAAGCATCTGGCAAAGGTGCTCAGTTTCCCAGTTCAAGCTTTCCATCCTTAGAGTCCTTGTTTCTGACAGCGAGAGGGAATTTTAAATCTCTCTCTACCACAGGCACATGCCCACAGAGCTTCTCGGGCACCCGAGACCCAGTGAATTCACCTTCAGGTTTGGAATAGTTTCATCTGGACACCTAGGGACTAATCTGGTGGCCCTGGTGCCCTCAGCCCAGACTCGGCGGTGAGGTGCAGAACTCAACCCCGTGTCTCAAGTCCAGGCACCATTTCTCCAAAGATTCCCCAAAGGAGAGTGTCACAAGGATTGTTAATGGCTCTGCCACTGACTAGCCAAGTGACCTTACATAAGCGCGCCAACTGCTGTGTTCCGTTTTCCCAAACGTCATCACACAGGGCCTCCTGGGGGGCCGGCATGGAATCCCAGAGGCGAGCTAGGTTTGGCCTCTGCTGACTGGCTGTACATTGTCACTGATGTTTTCTCCTCAGCTTCAGTTCTTGTAGAAACACTTAGGCTTTCTTCCAAAGGGGGCTTCTGGCTGGGCCTTTAATTGCCCCTTCCCCTACTTTCAGTAACCACAGTGGGGACCTAATGCTGACCTTTCTGCATCTCCCCTTCACTACACCCACCACACCGCCTGTGATCTTGAAGCAGACAGGTAGTTTGGAAGTAAATGTTACAATTTGAGGGGAAAACCCACAATTGATACTAACCTTGTTAGATGTCTACTCAATTCGTGAACTTCCATCTCAGTGCTTTTAAACTCATTGAGCTCCTTTCGAATGGCAGCCTGGAACAAGAGAGGCCGTGAGTTTGCAGAGGAGGTAGATGGGAAGGAGTTCACTTTTAATTTCATTTCTAACAATATTTTTTTTATCTTTGACAAAGCCATACAAAATGGATTCTTTCACTGGGAGAAAAAAATCACCTACTGAGATTCCCTATACCCTTAAATTTACGTTGCAAATGATTATGGAATTCTGTCTGATGTCCAGAGTGCGTGCACACCGGCCCCACACTCCTGGGCTCCCGAGTACGAAGTTCAATGCCAACCTCTCATCTTCCTTAGGCACACCGTCTTAACTTGTCGCAGCCACAGCAATGCTTCCCATGGATATTTCTGGAAGGGGTGGATGATCCTCCCACCCTACTCCCCAGTTTCCTTTGATTTATAAGGCCTCCGTTCGTTCACAGCTTTCTTGGTGCTGAGATGATATTTTTCACACCACGGTGGGTATATGGGATGTTTTGAATAACCGTAGTATATTCTGAGATAAACCAGAATAACCTCGCCCTTAGAGCACTGCCCACTGAGCTGGCTGGGCAACCGACAGGGAAGAGACAGGTGAGGAGGGTCTGGAGTACAAGGGTGCCTGGGGTCGGAGGAAACCTCACACCTCAGGGGCTGCAACACGTGCCCTTTCGTAGAGCTCTTTCTGAGGCTGATATTTGCTTTGATGGGAATATCACAGCAGTGAGAGTTTGAGGGTGGAAGTCTTTAGGTAGCATCGGATGGGCTCCCCTCAGGGAAGGAGGGCACACTAGTGTTTAAGTTCCAGGTTATGAGCTTCCAGAAGGCACTGGGTCTCATCCTTCCCTCCCCAGCAGCCCGGGCTGCCCACCTAACAGCGCCTCAGAAGTTGGGCATGTGCATGTGGAGTTGCCTTGCACTTCCCCTTGGCACCTGTGACACCCTGTCCTCGGTAAGCAGGCATTCCGCAGGGCAAGTGTGAGCAAGACAACGAGGGCTGGGGCCTCTGCTTCTGGCACAACAGACGCAGCCGCCTGGGGCTGGTTCTGTCTGTGCCAGCACCCGGGGTCGCGCGCGCACCAGGAATTCCTGTGCAGGGGAGCTCCGTTTAAGGCGAGGGCGGAGCTTCCCACTCATCAGGATCTGTGGGCAGCCAGGCAGGGATGTCTCTGCCTCTGGCCACATCAGTTTCCCTCCAACCACAGCTTCCCTCCTCTGTCCCAGTGAAGAAGCCACTGGCTCCAAGGAGTGTGAGGCCAAGAAGGCAGGATCTTCAGGGGAAGATGCAGTGTACCCCAGAGCTGCCCTGATGTCACATGTACGGTGGACATAGTCATTATTTTAGACTTTTAAAAAAAGGCTCTCAGCTCACCAGTTCCCTCTGGTGACTGGACTAGAACCACAAAGGAGGACCAACCAGAGCTTCATGTTAACACACCGTCAAATGGACAGGTGAGAATGACTTGTCGTCTGCATCCCTGCATTTCTTATAAAATAAACTCAAGTTCGGATTATTGTTATTCTTTCTGTTTTCCAAATCGATGCGGGTTTAGTGTAGTGGGGCATGTTTTGCTATCTGTGATTCGTGTCCTGTTTTTGCCATTAGGTTACAAAAACTGCAGGCACAGAGCCTTGGTCCCTTTTGGTTCTGTGAGTCCCCACTAGGTGCCGAGGACAGTGTCCTCCACACGGAGGTCCATGGTGAGTGTGCAGCCTCATGTTCCTGAACTGCCCTGTGCCACCCCCATGCTATTCCTTTCTCTGGGCACAGCATCCCACGCTGCCTCTCCTCTGTAAAGCAGCCCAGTATCATTGTCCACTTTGTTCCTTCTCCAGAATAGTGAAGAACCAATGCAGCGACCCCTGCAGATTATCTGGAGCCCAGGGGAAAGGTGCTGGGGACATGGGACTCTCAGCTTGCCCAGCGGGCACTGAGTGCTCCATTACTGGGACCGTGATGGTGGCTTTGGTGTTGGTTGCAGTACAGCATCCCAGGCAGCAAGAGAGAAATCCAGTATAGGGGCAAAACCAAGGTGTGGGGACCTGCTGCCCACCTCCTGCCCCCTCTGCTTACTTTATCGGCGGCGGTGAGGCGGGTCCATGGCTTGTCGGCCCTGCGGTCATAGTCCTGAGCATCTGCTACCTCTACGTAGTCGCTGAAGCGGATGAGGATCTTTCTTTCCCGAAGTTCTTCCACTGTGGGCCTTTGGCTGAGCTGCAGGAGGAAGAGAGTTGGACATAGTCAACTGAGAAGTTTAGATCCATCTGTGAATTTACAGGTGCTGCAGTGAGGCTCAGAGGGGCAACTGACACATCACACGGAGAGGGGGCACAGGGCTGGGTGGAGACCTGGGGCTCCTGATTCCTGCACCCAGGACTTTTCTAGAACTGAGAGAGAATGAGACACACACACACTCACACACACACACACACACACAGAGTGACAGAGAGAGAGAGAGAGAGAGAGTGAGTTTTATTATTCCTTGAGCTGCTCCAGGCCCATCCAGATGGACAGCCTGGCTGTCTCTTTCTTAGGTACACGGTAGTATCTCCATCTTTACAAGCAGCTGTTCCTCTGTGGGTGTGGGTATCTGCTGAGGATTTTTCCACACCTGTCCTGCTTCTGGCATCAGGTGACAGGAACATTACACAAAGGTTTTGTCTTACTTTGGATTTGCGAGTCCATATCCGTGTGTCAAATTTAGTGCTCTCTGAAAGATGGGTTTGCAAATCATTTTATAGATGTGTTTTAGACACAAAACAGTGTCCATGCAGGCTCCGGGGAATTGCTGGAGTGGGAATGTGGAGACTGCTCCTCAAGGAGTCCAAACGAGAGGTCAGGCCACCAAGGCAGAGCCGGGCTACGTTTATGCCAAGGAAGCCTCGGGGTGGGCCTTTGGATGGGTCTGCAGCGAGGGAACGAAGCACATAAAAAGAGAACTCGTATTTATCCATATCCCGATGTCTCTCACTAGTGCCCTTTTTTGTACGTTAACAATGTAAGGCTGATGTTTCTACTCTCTCCTCCAGTCACTAGGTGGATTTCTTCTGGAGCAACATAGTTGCCCTCTCTTCAGGATGCTGTCAATTCACGTTCGATTGGTATTATTTAAAAGCAATTCATGTTCAACCAATATTATTTACAGGTAATTTTTCCTCCAAGCCTTAGATTGTATTTAATTTTATTAATAGAAGATGTGGTCAGATAGAATCTTACCACAAAGGCAGATAAAACAGACACACACAAGGGAGTCCAACCACCCTGCCTGCTTCACCCTTACCATGCAGCTGCCACACCTCCGCCGGTGCCAGAAGGCTCCAACCTGCTGCCCACTGGCCTACCCCAAGGAGCATGACCAGGTGCTTGCCTGGCAGGTATTAACTAGGATGGTGATATGTTTTGTGAGGCTGCAGACAGGACCAAGGCAGCTGGCAGTGCCCTTCTGGCCAGTGGTGGGAAGATGTGGGGATCAGAGGCCTCTGGGGCCATGGCAGGGCCCACATGCCTGGACCGCATGTGGCTCCCCCTCATGGTGGCTTTGGTCTGTCCTGAGGCAGCCCTGGTTTTCGTGGAGGCACATTCAGCATCAGTGCCAGCCCGTTGCAGGAAACCATAGGCCGCCCAGCCTCTACAGCCGGGGTTGTTGTAAACAGAAACGGAGGTCCGGCCTGACTCAAAAATGTGAGTGTGGGGAGCTTTGGTTTTACTGTTAAAGTACATAAAGCCAGTTAATGTTTACCATATTTACTCCAGATAAAGAAGGATTCCCACTCAAAATCCCCAGTTTGTGCTGCTTAGGACTACCAAGGTTTACCCCAGGGTGTTGGATGGAAAGGAATTATTTTTGAAGTGTGCCATGACACAGGAAAGTTGTAAGCATGAAGTTTGTAGTTTATATTTCTGGAAATCATGACCTGGGTTTTACTAATAGCCGTCAATGGCAGAGTCTGGAGTAAACGGAAAACTGTCAGCTCTGAAGGCCAGGGACTATTTTTCCATGCCTGAATCCCATGGGACCTTAGATATGAGCTCCCCAAGTCAATGACCCACTTCATCCCCCTGCTGGGGGAGGGGGTGAGGAGGGAACCCACTTCTGCTGGGAGAGGCCTAGGTGGTGTGTGGGCCACTGGGACCCCATGGGAGCGTGGGCTCCTGCCCTGGCCACGTGGGGTGCAGGAGATGTCCCTTTACCTTGTGACTGGTTGCAGCCATCGGGGCATGAGAACCCGAGGCCCTTCCTCAGATGTTGAGGAAGTGATCTGTGTGGCCAAAGTTGATTTTCTAGGGGTGATGGACCGGAAGAAGAGGCAGAGAGCAGGGGTTGGTAGCACTATGTATCAGTCTATGGCAGCAGTAATATCATTGGCAAGCAAATACTCAACAAAAGAGTAATTGAGACCCAAATTTCAATATTAATATAACCTGACCCAAGTGGATTTCTTTCTTTCCTCCCTCCCTCCCTCCCTCCCTCCCTCCCTTCCTCATCTTTTCCCATTTATCTACCCATTTAGCTAGCTAGCATTATTTTTTTAGAAGGGGAAGCAGGCCTCTATTAAAAGACAAAACATAATTTTTAGGAGAATATCAATTTTGCTGAAGAAAATGACTGGTCTGCGGCTGTCAGCACCAGCGACTGGGTTCCACCTTTCTCACCAAGTACATTGAGATTAAATGGAAGTGGACTGAGGAAGTCCTTGGGCGGAGGGTAAGTTACTGAAAGGCAGCCACCATCACTGGCATCTGGTCTCGGTGTGACAAAGGCCCTCGAGAAAAAGAACTTGCCCGGAGCCAGGAGGTGGTGGGTTCCCTACCTGCTGACAGGCTCACAGCTCTGTCCACAAAAAGAGAGGTGAAAGCTTCTAGTCTCTCCCTTAGAACAGTGACTGACCCGCCCCCCACAAACTCAAGCTCATTATTTCTAACTCGCCAAGCCAGTCCCGGGGAGGGAAACGCTGAAGTTACAAGGCAGTGTTCCTGGCAGGAGGACGGGCAGGAAACCCAGAGGCGGGGAGGCGTTTATCGTGCCTTGCCGACCTGCCGAACCGATGGGCTTGCTGAGCTGCCTGTCTCCAGTGCAGCCCACCCCGGGGAGACGGGTGTGGGGTGGCACCCTCCTCCCTGCTGAGTTATGCAATGTGTCAAGTTTTTCTCAACAAAATTATATACTCTTTCTTAAAGAGATAAGAATTAGATGGGCGTTTAAGTATTTTCCTTACTCTAGTTTTTAGAAACTCTAAAGTTTGGGAGAATTTTCAGGTCCCAGCAATCAACTCCAATGGACTTAATGAAAACTGGATTTAAACTTTTTTCTGAATGTGTGGACGTTTCTGTATGAGAAATGAGCCTCTTTTTGATACCACAGTTATTTCAAGGTCACACTTAGAACAAGTTAATGCATCTCCCTCCCCCGCATCCTCCTCACTCCTCAGTCTCCAGGCAAAGGGTGACCCATGTCCAAAGACTGGGTGGCCTTAAGGATTTAAAGACTCAGACCGTGACTGGGGTGAGGGCCTCTGGGTGAACAGAGGTCATGAAGCTCTTGTTCTGCTTCCCACCATGGGGATCCTGGCCTGTCATTGGCCTTTCAGGAGCTTGTTTATTCTACTTTCAATTGGGATGGCATCTGGCTTGTCACCGGAAGTCTGGGGTGCTCTAAGAGTATGAGAAGCACAAGTCACCACCTTAATAATTGGTATGATATTTTAGGATCTTTGAATTCCTGCCTTTGTGCAATATTTCTATGGAGAAAAATCCATTAATAAACTGCTAAAATTAATTTTAATGGGATTCTTAACTGTTTGAGATTTGAGAATCTTTCTCTCAAGATGATCACTGGGGAAGGTGGATTCAAACCCCTCTCATTAGATAGAACATAGTATTATAGCTTGTGTGTCGTCACTTAACCTGTCAACATCATCCAGGAAGAGCCTCAAATAAAAGTGCTGTGAACAAGGGCACTCGGGTAGAATCCAGTCCATTTGGGCCTGCAGGGCATCACCAAGCTGTCTATTTTGGACATTAAAAATATATAAAAATTCTAGTTTTACGACTTTTTTCCTAAGTGCTTTTCAGATATCTTCATAATATTTATCAGTACTTTAGGATGTTTCCTAATTCAATACTCCAAATTGGATTTAGTATAATGGAGTCTAACAGTTCTTAGCTAATAGGTAGGGAACAGTCTCAGGGGAGGCAAGGAAAATTCATGTGTTCCCAAGGTCACAGCAAATAACTGTTATATTTGTGCTACCAATTTTGACAATGAGTTTCCAGTTGCTTGATGGGGTAACAGTACATTTTTAAAAATAAAATGTTCACTGTAATTGCAAATTTAATGCACTTGACATCAAGTTGCTTGGGGGCAGGTGAGTGTCACAAAATCATGCAACACAGAATGTCACCAGATAAAAGGACTGAAGGTCATGCAGCTGAGTGGGCCACGGTCCCCTGGAGAGGTCCTGGAGAACCAGGCAGCTGCACGCTCTGACAGCGAGGTGGGGGAGCACGCGCGCCGCCTGCAAGGGGACGGGCAGCTGCGAGGCCACTGGGGCCAGCAGGGCACACAGGCATGGAAAGCACCCCCACCTCCTGCCCCAGCTCTTGGTGGAGAACTTTCTCACCTTTCGAGTTAGCCTCCTCTTGATCTCTCTTTTCTCCTCTTGTTCCTCTTGTTCATTCCGAGCTGAAAGAAACATGGAAGACGCTTTTGATTCTGTAAACAGTGTTGCACACAGAGCATATCTGAACCTGTGCAGCTCTGGGCCAAGCACCTCGCAATGTAAAAAGGGGAAGAGAAAGCTGCTGTCTTGGGCCAGACTTCGGCCTGTGGGGACACTTTCCAAACTTCCTACATTATTTCCAAGTGGTGGTGTGCAGGCTGTCTTACTTTGTTTTCTTTCTGTCACATGGGTTTCAAGTCTCTGAGGCAGAAATGCTGGGTGAGGTGTGGCTTACAAGGCAAGGAGGGAGGTTCCAAACGAGGCGGGGGTGGGGGTGTCAGCCATGACATGGGTGTTTGGGGGGAGGCAAGGCACCCACCCTTCTTTGGAAGCCTCACAGCCTCACAGTGACTGCAGGGGCTCTTTGTGACATGACCCTCGTGTCTGGTGCACTGTTCGGAGTAGAACCCAAGGCTGGCCCCACAGGGTGCCTGTCACCTGTGGGGACACAGTGAGGTCCAGCTAATGCCAAATGTGAGCCCGGCTGCACAGAGAGGAATTTCAAAGTGCTCACCTTTTGAAAGCCCTGATCCCATGAATTCTTTGAATCTTCCAAGGAGTCCACTGAGCACGTGTGAGGCCAGAAAGTAGGATACAATTGCCTGCATTTAGACTTTAACGAGTGTCTTAGACGAGGAGAGTCCGGAGCCTAAATGTCTCCAGCTTAATATGTGGGGTGACTTACTTATCAGACGTTTAGAGCTGCAGGTTAGAGGGTCTGGGGAAGGGAGCAGAGATGTGCAGGGCAGAGAACTCAGGCTTGTTTTTCCCTTCCAGCTAACCGAATGACTTGGGTACGTCAGTTGCCTTCTGGGCCTTGGAATGGAAGCGTGGCTATAGACATAATGCCTAAAATCATGGAAGTCAAAGAATGTCTCTGGTTCTCCCCCACCAGATTTAGAATGGCATGAGTGAAAGACAGCCGCTTCAAGCTGGTGTTGGCGCAGGGCACACTATGAGTGCCTGGGCATGCATTCTCTCCTTGTGAAATCACTAGTGTTAAACTATGTTTTGATAACTAAACGTTTCGTGTCAGCGCACACTTGCCATTCCGTTGTCTGAGCACAGGGCAGATCTTTGAAAGAGGGAAGCTGCTGTGCATGGAAGCGGGGTCCCAGCCTGCCCCTCCTCGTCAGCCCTGACAGCGGCCACCACAACCACCGCCAACGCCCACCGCAGGTGGCTGTACCTCCTGCTGGAAGGAAGACGGCAGTTTAGAGCAGAACTCAGGCCCTTGGGCGACACTCCAGAGGCACGATCTGGCTGCCTGTGGGGATGAGCATCTTGTCTGGGGCAGCACCAGAGACGCCCATGGCCTGCTGTGGGCCGAGGTCACCAGAGGTCCCCACTGCACCCTGCCCACAGGGCCCCAAACCACCCATGTGGAAGCTCCTCCCTTTGGGTTTAAAGATCCTATCTCCCTCTCAGAATTCCTTTAAAAATGTAAATTTCTCTTAGATAAAAACCCATTAAACTAGTCAGCCATTGATATCTTAATATGAACTAATCTATCAGCGATAAATAAGATGGGAGGCAGGCAGCCAGACCCAGAAGAAATGGAGAGCCAGACAGCCACATCTGCAGGTGGGAGGGCGGGAGGAGGGAGGTCCAGTCTGGAGGAGGGGGGTGCCTAGGAGGCAGCTTGAGGTGCTTGGTTACAATGCACAAACTCACAGAATGTGAGGGGCCTGAGAGGCCACCTAGTGTACCCCTCTTAGTTTCTAAATGAGGATGTGAAAGCCCAGGGGCTTAAGTGGCTGCTCACACCACACACAGCTAATTAGTAAGATGAACAGCCCACCTCCTTTTTTCTCACGGGGAGACATGCCTCTTCCCCCTGCCAAGGCCTGCTCGGAGCTGGCCCTCCTCCTCCTCATTCCTGGGTACTGGCCTCAGACTCCTGTCAGGGATTCCTCACCCTATAGGCTCCTTCCCATGCCACGAATGGCATTCTGTGACAGAGCATGGGACCGTCATCTCTTACCGTCATGCATGTCTGCATTTCTTAGGCCCTTCTCAGGGGTGGGGCCCCAAGGCCACCTATGGAATCTATACCTTTAGTTCAAAGCCATTTACAAACCCAGGGTATGTTTTCTCAGGCCAATGGAACCAAGACAACCCCAGTGGGCAAGTGGGAAGAGAGGCCAGGGCAGGCCATGATGTCATCACTGCTGCCGCCATCAGAGTGTGCTCAGTGTGTGCTTAGACGTGTGCACTGCCCCCCAGGCTGCTGAACAAAGAGAGCCCTGTCACCAGGGCTGGGCAGGGCGGGGCTGGGAGTGGGACCCGGAGGCCCACCGCAGAGCCCGTCGTCTCTGTGCACCTTCTCCAGAGGCCTGGGCAGGGCGGTGTTGCACAGGACTGAGAGCTCAGAAAGTAAGTTTTAGAACAATGTGCTTCAGGGCGCTTTCTTAGCCCACTAAAAATTTCTTCTATCACAATCAGATTGGGGAAATAGAAAAACATATTTAGGAAAACAATGTTCTGGAATGCAGAGAAGAAATGAGAACCAACAGGAAAAATGAGGTTTTTTTTTCTGAAAAGATTTGGAACTATGAAATGATCAAGCTGGATCTGCTCAAGCAGTTCTTGAATTTGCAGCTATTTGAACAGGACAAGAAGGAAGAGGAAAGAGAAGGAAAAATGGAAACAACCTTTTAAGCCTCTTCGGTCTCCTGAATTTAAGACACTTGGGCTTACTTAACTGTCTGTAATATTTGAGTATTTTCTGGATGGAAATAAAACCCAATGCAAGTGTCAGCTCGTGGTCTCCCAGGGGCTGGGTAAGTGGGGTGGGCTGGGGATTTGATCCTCTCTCTTTCCAAAACCCACACCTTTGCTGAGAGGAGAACTGTTTCTGAAACCTGAACAATCTCCTGGAAGTTTTTAGCTTTCCCTTGAAGGAAGCTTATTTACCTGATTTGTGATTTTAGGAATAAAGGGACACTTTCTCTTTTTCTTTATCTCTAGCAACAGAGAGTTTATCATAGGTCAGGTATCAGGTTGGGGCAGAAAGGGAGACATCACACAGGTCAAGTGCTTCCTTGACCATGGAAATCATCTGAAAAAGTTCTAACTGTTTTACAGCATATTGAGTTTAGAAGCTTCAATAAACATCCCTTGGTTAAAAATATATATATAAGTTCCTGGAATCCTAGGAAACGCATGAGGTGCACTCGAGCCTGAGGAAAACCAACCCTAAAAACACCACCCCCTGAGAGAGGGGAGATAGTGGCCTGCCAGGCGCAGGGAGGCCGGGTGTTGGTGAAGGCAAACACCACGCAGGTGGGTGCTCTGGAGGGGCTGCCCGCCCACACACCTCCCACCATAGCCTTCCCAGGGGAAATTCAACAGCTCAACCTCAGTAACCTTCCATGCCGATCAGGTCACAAGACCACAGCGAGGAAGGGCAGACCAGTAAAATCTAGAACAGTTTCGTTGAAGTTTGGTCTAACTGGAAATACCCATGCACTGCAAACCGAGGTTTCACATGATAGGAAAGTGTACGCATGCTCAGGCACACGTGCATAGCACAGCATTTCTGTGAAATTCTGCAGAACATCTACTTTTCTTTTCTGGAGAGAAATTGGAGGGGATGTGCATATGGGAAAAGAGCATCATGAGTTAAACTAAAAATATTATTTGTTGACCGTCCCGAGGAAAGTGTCGGTGAGAGTGGTAGTCATGCCAGAGCAGAATGCCAGCAGAGGTTTTATTTTTTAATTATTCAGTACCTACCACCAAACTGAGGCATATAGGTGTCCATGAGATGCTTGATTTCTTTTAGTATTTTATATACATACAGGGGTGGGCGACAGTAGTTTATAGTTGTGAGTAAGTGAAATGGTTTATTCTTGTATTATTATTTATCAATTCTTGTATTATTTATTTGTATTACAACTGTAAACCTGCTTCTGCCAACCCCTGTATATTTTAAGCACCATCTGGATTTGCTGTACATATTCAAATATCTCTGTCATAAACCGAACAAGGGCCTCATTTGTTTGTTTCTGTCCTCCGCGACAGTGAGTTTTTCTTGAGTGAGAGCTTAGTCAGGCACACCAGAAGCCAGCTGAGAGATGAACACAAAGCATTTCTTCTTGGAAATGCTTTCCTAGACTTTAACTTGAGCGCTCAGAGGGAGAGGGATCCGATCACCAGTGGCCAGCTGCAGTGGAAAGTGATGTGTTCTAGCCCCAGGTTTCAAACGGCCACCTGCCTTATCTTTGCCTCTAATGTAGTATTGGCAGCTTTCAAGCCAATTCTGGATTAAAGGCAGTGCTAACTCTCCTCAAAATCATGTAATAATAAGTTCTTTTACAACGAATTTTCATCTTCTCTCTGACTTCACAGCCCACTATAGAAAAGGTGCTTGGACAGCCTGTAGCTTCGAAAGAGCCGGGTGGATGAGAATCTGCCCTCTCTACGGGGAGCTGCTCTGGGAGGTTCTGACACATGGGGAAGAAGCCTCGGCCGTCAGACGTTCTCAGTCATTACTGCACAGGCACAAGGGACAGACCTTGTGGCCTACATTAAATCATAGTGAGAGCCACCACAAACACATCAGGAATTGCCATGGGCTTAGTCACTTACGTTTCAAAATGTTCCTCTGCTCCAATTCCTCTGCAGTCGGCCTCTGGCTCAGCCGCCTGCGGAAAAAATCCAGGAAAAGTTTCTGGACCATATCATATCCTCCTTGGGTCATTAATCCCTCTGGCCCTTGTAGATACAGGAGATGGAGCCAGCAGCTGGAGTTCTCGTTCCATCCTGGGCTCTGAAAGACTGACTTTGGCCACTGACGCCTCCTCAGTTCCTCAATTTCAACTCCAGGAAAGGCAAGGCACCTCACGTCATGCCCTGCAGAGCTGACCCTCCTCTTTCCTCCCTGCAGGCCCCTCCCCAGCCCTCTCCTCCAGTGCCTCCAGGCAAGTGGACTTCTCTTCACAGAAGTCCCTTTCTTTCCTTGTGGCCTCTTCACTTGGGGACCTTGGCCTCTGCCTCTCTCTCCCCACCCTGAGGCTAGAGCTCACTTCCTGCCTTGTCTGTGCAGGCCCAGTTAGAATAGAAAGAGGCCCTTGGCCCCAAGGAGGAGCAAGAAGCTTGTCTGTCTGCAAAGAACAATAGCTGCTCTTCTTGTCCTCACCCATCACCACCCAGCCTTATTAGACATGGAATGACAAATGAACAGGAACAGAAGTGACACTTCTGTTGCTGGGCACGGCACGTAATTTAGCCGTAACAAGTGAAACACAGCAAGGACATGACTTGCTATGATGCAACAGCAGGGGGGTGGGGACAGACACTGGGCAGGCACCACACAGTGACAAGTAAGTCACCAGTGAATGGCCAGGTCACCAGAGGGGAGAACTGTGCACTTGTATGGCAGCAGTGTGAGGCTCCAGGAACAGTCAGCGCAAACACAGTGGGCCCCGGCATTCAGGGGGCATTCCCAGTTTTGAAGCTCTTGGAAATTATGTAACAACCCTGCAATTATTCAGCACTCTGCATCGCCCACTGGGATGAGGTGTGTCAGCTCATTGAGGGAGGGGTCTGACGCTTCTCGAAGTCTTCCAGTGGGACCCACGCGGTGGAAAGGAGCACTCTGCCCGAGTAGAGAGTCTGGTCTCTCCCCAAGGGTTGGCTACTAGTGTCTATAGTTGGCAAGATTCTTACATCACGGAATCTGAAGAAAGACCCAGATGTAAGTGTAAACATTTTCAATTCAATCTTGTTGTCACTTTTTATTGCACTGGGCCCGAAAACAATACGCTCTGCGATCCCCCGATACCGTTGCATAGGCTGTAGATGACTAGGAATGGGTTTCAGTGCCAGAGAAAGAATTTTTGGTCCACACCCTGGAAACTGCTAGAAATTGTATTCCAAAGTATTTTACATTTATAGCTGCCCAATTGGAAATTCACCATATTGGAGGTTCTAAATTTGGACTCAGCAGTGTTGAAGTCCTTTCTAAACTAGCCTTCTCCTACCATAGGAGGGAGCTTGAGATCACACAACTGAGCAAACTGACGTCATAGGTCTGGAATGCAGCCACTGACTCCACTTAGAATGAGCTTCGTATGGGCTCTACCTCATCTTTCAGTGTATTTTCCCCAAGAATACTTGTTTCTTTTATAGGGATGTGCAGCTACCTTGATGAGACCATTTTGTAAAACCCAGGTGTTAAATGAAACTAGGGTTTTGTGGACAATATGTTTTGAACAAGCCCTCTGGATTCAAGGTGGAGAGTGCATATTGGAATGTCGGCCAATGTTTTGGAGTCTTGTGCCCAGAAAGGTCTGCGGAATATGCCCGCTGGCTTGTCCCAAGCAGCCCACCGTTTCAGTATTGGATACGTGTGCCTGGTTCTGTCTGCTTTGTGTTTTTCTTATGGGTTATGTTCGGAGGGGACAAAACAATGAGGGACTCTACTATAACCAGACATAGTTCTGTTATTAACTAGGCAGGCTTTTGGTCAAACACACATAGTTTCTGATGAAACCCACCTTTAGTTATGTTTCATCTCTCTTGAAAGGGTCTGAGAACCTCAAGGCTAATCATAGCTACAAAATGCAGCTAAGCCCACTGGAATGGCATGTGCTGTAATTAGTTGTTTTGACTTTGAAAATAAATTCGGTCGGAAAATGGTACTGTGGCACTGTAATGACAAAGCACTGAACAGCACAGGAGTTATGGGGTCTGAGTTCTAGTTCTGGCTCTGCTCTGAGCCTATTTTCCTAGGACAAAGTATTTGACCCTGCCTGGCCTATGTTCTTTTTTCCCTGCAAATAATAAATAGTAATTTAATAAGCTAATGCTGATTTAATGCCTAAAATGTGTGGGCACGCTTCTAAGAACTGTATGTATGCTAATTCACTTCATCTTCACAGTAGCCCTTTGAGGTAGTATGTACTATCATTTCCATCATATAAATGAGGAAACTGAGGAAGTTGCATACCTTATCCCCACCCCCAACCGGGCCACAAAGCTAGCACATGACAGAGCTAGAACTTAAATCCAGGTATTCTGTCTCTGTAGTCTGAATATTCTTAACCAGTGTATTAGCTTCCTATTGCTGCTATAAGAAATGAGCACAAATCTAGTGGCTTACAATAACACAAACTTATTATCTTACAGTCCTAGTGGTCAGAAGTCCAATGTATTTCATTGGGCTGAAACTGCAAGTTAATAGGAGTGTGTTTCTTTTGGAAGGAGGGGACAATCTGTTCCCTTGCTTTTTTCCACTTCGAGAGGCTTGCTGCATTCCCTGTGCCTTTTCCAAACCAGCCATGTTACACCTTCAACCTCCCTCTGCCTTAGACCCTCCTCCCTATTCTTAGAAGGACCCTTGCGATTACATTGGGCTCACCTGGGTAATACAGAATAATCTCAGATCCTTAACTTAATCCAGCTGAAAACTCACTTTTGCCATCAAAGGTTACATGTTCATCCGTTTGAGGATTACGACATGGACATCTTTTAGGGGGTTGATATTCTGACTACCATAACCATCATACCTTACCAGTCAGAAGTTGCAAGCTGATGTCTGCTGGGTTGGATTTGACTTTAAGTTCTCCTTGGCATCTCAGATGTTAGAATTTCCCACCCGAATGCCTTTAGATAGGGTATGTGCGCTCCCAAGAGCCTAGTCCCCAGCACTCACTCAGATAATACATGCGTGCACAGTGACATCTGTCCTGTTCTTCCTTTCCAAACATTCCGGGCCCCTGTGGGCTTTTCAGTTTGAGAGCCCTGGATGAGGTCACCACGTCTTAAGGATCCTAACTTTTGTTTTCCTTCTCCTATCCACCAGTCTACCCAGCATCTACTAAGAGCCCCACTGAGGACTGAGCACCAACACTTCTTAAGGACCTCTCAGCTTAGAGGTGTACAACAGTGATTAAAATTTGCATGTTAAAATTTGATCCATAATTTTCAGGAGCTGAACTCTAATAAAATGTCCTCAAAATGATGTCAGTTGGAGATGATTTAGACTTTCATGGCAGTTCAGAAGCACTACAGATTCTTGCAGCATCTCAGCTTGGCCCTCCGAGGGTCGACCAGATCAGTACATGTGTGGTAGTGGAGCTGAGTGCACGGCAAAACTGTGAAGGAGATAATGTTGGAGTTGAATGTTCTGTCTCTACTCTGCCTTCTGGACCCTTCCCTTCTCATGTCCCGGGAATTATGTCATCAGTCCTCCTCTATCTCATTCCCACCCAGACCTGTTCTTAAAAGCAAATGCTATGTACTCAGCCATATCCAACTGTAAATTTGTTCTTTCATTTCACAAATCATTTGAGTGCCAGCTCTGGGTTAGGTTCTGTGTTAGACGCTGGGGCACAGTGATGAGCAAACACAGATCAAGGTCCTGTCCTTCTGGAACTTAAAGACTGGAAGGGGCTGGGGAGAGAGTCAATAATCACACAGTCACAGAACTAACTATAAGATGTAACTATAGTAAGGGCTTCCATGGTGAGTCACCTGGGGCAGTGATACTGGGATCTGACCAAGTTAGGTCACCAGAAAAAGCTTCCCAGAGGAAATGACACCGTGCCCTGATTGCAAGGATGGAGGAGGCCAGGTTGTTGGAATGGAGAGAATAAGGCGAAGAAGGATGGTGGGAAACAGGGCAGGGGCCAGGCCATGAGGCCCATGTAGGCTGTGCCCAGGAATTTTCTTTTTAGTATATCTTACTGATTATGTTATTACAGCTTCCCCCTCTTCATGCTCCCTGCCCAACCCCTGCACCCCCCAACCCTCCAGCATTCCCCTCCCCTAGTTCATGTCCATGGGTTGTACATAAAGTTCTTTGAATTCTCTGTTCCCTATAACATTAACTTCTCCCCATCTATTTTATGCCTACCAATTATTCCCTGTACCTTTCCCCTCCTTTCCTCCCTTCCCCCTCCTCACTGAAAACCCTCTATGTGATGTCCATTTCTCAGGTTCTGTTCCTGTTCTGTTTGCTTACTTTTTGTTTTCATTGATTTTTTTTTTTTAGGTTCAGTTGTTGATAGTTGTGAGTTTGTTGCCATTTTACTGTTCATAATTTTTTATCTTATTCAATTTCTTAGATAAGTCCCTTTAGCATTTCATATAATAAAGACTTGATAATGATGAACTCCTTGAACTTGACCTTATCTAGGAAGCACTTTATCTGCCCTTCCATTCTAAGTGATAGCTTTGCTGGGTAGAGTAATCTTGGATGTGGGTCCTTCCTTGCCTTTCATGACTTTGAATAGTTCTTTCCAGCCCTTTCTTCCCTGAAAGGTTTCTTTTGAGAAATTAGCTGATAGCCTTATGGGTACTCCTTTGTAGGTAACTACTTCCTTTTCTCTTGCTGCTTTTAAGATTCTCTCCTTATCTTTAATCTTGGGTAACTTAATGATGATGTGCCTTGGTGTGTTCCTCTTTGGGTCCAATTTCTTTGGGACTCTCTGGGCTTCCTGGACTTCCTAGAAGTCTATTTCCTTTGCCAGATTGGGAAGTTTTCCTTCATTATTTGTTCAAATGAGTTTGCAACTTCTTGCTCTTGTTTTCCCCTTATGATTCAGATATTGGAATGTTTAAAGTAGTTCCAGAGGTTCCTAAGCCTTTTCTCATTTTTTTGAATTCTTATTTCTTCATTGTGTTCCGGTTGGATGTTTATTTCTTCCTTTTGTTTCAAATCATTGATCTGAGTTCCAGTTTCCTTCCCTTCACTGTTGGTTCCCTGAATATTTTGCTTTATTTCACTTTGGGTAGCCTTCATTTGTTGCTTCATTTTGTGACCGAGCTCAATCAGTTCTGTGAGCATCCTGATTACCAGGGCTTTAAACTCTCCATTAGATAGACTGGCTACCTCCTCATTGTTTAGTTCTCTTTCTGGAGTTTTGCTCATTTGGGCCATATTTCTTTGCCTTGGCTGTTATGTTATCAGGGGGAGGGGCCTTAGGTATTCACCAGGGCAGGGCAACCCACTTGGCTGCATTGTGATGCTGTTTGTTGGGGAGGAGTCAGAGAGGGAACAATGCAGCTCACTTGCTCTGCTCTAGCCCCATTTTCCAATGAACACTCTGGTGTGAGACTGAGAGTTTCTCCCACCGTGGCAACCCCAGTCTGGCAACCCCTGCTGTAACTGACAGCTAGCTTTGACTCTTAGTTTCTCGTTCAGCCAGTCCTGCCTTGCTCACACAGCCTGCTGCCTTGCCTCAGGTCCTCTCAGCCAGCCCTGCCCACAGGGTCTGCTGCTTTGCTGGGAGTCTTCTCTGCCCACGCAGCTGCATGTCTCCCTCCTACTGGTCTGGTGGAATGTTTCTTTAATTCCTTGGTTGTCAGAGTTCTACACAGTTTGATTTTCTGTCACTTCTGGTTGTTTATTGTTTTTAGATTGGTTGTTATCCTTCTTTTGGTTGTGCAAGGAAGTGAAGGGTTTCTACCTATGCCTCCATCTTGGCTGGAACTCCCAGATTTCAAGTTTTAAAAATTGGTGACTGGAGGCTTGTGCTCAGGATTTTGATCTTTTCTTGAGGAAGAATGAGAAGCCACTGAAGAGTTTAAATTTTAGGGTGGGTAAAGACAGGAGCAAATGGACATTTTAGATTTATAAGAGATCACATTGATTGTTGTGAAAAGAATGGACTGGCAGAGGCAAGAGGACATTTGAGGCCTCAGAGGGCTATTTTCACACCTGGTAGTGATGGACATGGCTAGGTTATGGTGGCAGGCATGCAAGTTCTTAGGAAGCCAAGGTGACACACTATGGAGACATAGCATATATGGACAGAGTGGGAAGAAGGAGGTATTTAGGAGATCTCTCAGGTTTCATAACTTATACAACGGGATAAAGAGTAATGCCATTTATTGTGATGGGGGAGGCTAGAAGGGAACCTGGGCATTTGGGGAAGAACAGGGGAAGGGTAGAAGAAAACTGTGAGTTTGAGCATGGGTCTGTTGAATCAGAATGCATTTGTGATATCAAAGTGGAAATGTCCAGTAGGCAGCCGGATCTTTTGGGCCCAGTGGGCAGAAGGCCTAGGCCAGTGATAGAAATTTGTGACTAGTCTGCAATAGAGATAATATTTGAAGCTCAAAGTATGGAGAGAACATAAAATGAGAAGAAGAGGGGGTTTAGGATGGAGCCTTATAGAATTCCAATATTTAATGCTAAGACTAAGGAAGACAAACTTGACTGGGAGTTAGGAGAGAGACAGAACATGGAGGCAGGATAAAACCTGGGTTGTTTTCATGTTTACACCATGAAGGCTGCCCCATCTTTGTGGAAGCGAAGTAAGAAGCTAGGCATGGTCAATAGAGTGCTGCATGCTGTGTGCTGCTCAAAGGTCTGATGAGGCCTGAGAAAATGCCCGCTGGGTTTAGCACCAGGCAGGCTACTAGCAATCTCAGCTAGAGCTCTATCAGGGGCTGGAGGAGATAGACACCAGGCTGCAGTGGGTTGAGAACAGCAGAGGTGAGGCAAAGGACATAACAATACGGAGACTCTTCCATGAAGCCTGACTTTGATGGGCCGGGAGAGCTGGAATTGAAGGAGGCTGTAGCAAAGTTTATATTTTTTAATGGGAGAAGACTGAACACATTTAATGGAAAAATGCAGATTAAGTTGTGGTGGTAAGGGTGAGAAACTAAATAGATAAGGAGGGAGAAGTCTCAACTGATAGTGCAGAAGTCCTGAGAAGGCAGGAGGGGCTGGGACCCAAGGGACAGAGAAGGTCTTACCTTTCATCTGGAGAACAGACAGCTCTTTGCTGTGCCAGGGGAAGATGGATAGAGGTGCTGTATGTAGGTCTGTGTGTCTGGGTATAGGAATTAATAAAGGGGTTCCCAGTTGATGGCTCTTACTCTTTCAAGAGTAAGACTATAATAAAGATGACTTCTATTAGTTGAAAATATTACCTTTCTTTGAGAGATGTGTCTTTGAAGAGAGCCAAATTCACAAACCAGAGGGATAAAGCTCTAGCTCAGAATTCAAACCATCAGAACTTTAGGGGAACGCCCAGGCAGCCTGCCATCGTCACCAAGTAAAGTAGCTGTGTGCTTGGTTCCTATAACGTCTACCTTGCGCAGAAGTGTTGCTTCATAGAAAGCTGAATAACAGCATAATTACTATATTAACAAAGTGATAGCTTTATAATTTCAAGGAGCCAAAACTCCAAGAATAAAAGTAGAGATGCCTTCTGAATGTATTATATCTCTTACTCCTACCTTGCTAATAGGTTTAAGTAATTGTATCTGATTTTGGCTAACATTAAATAAAAAATCTTTTTTTCCTGCCTATATATTTAGACATGACCATTTATATGCTCAGTGGCTAGGGAAACCTTTTTGGGAATAAAACATTTATATAAAATCAATCCAAGATATTTATATGAAATGACTCCAAAAGTAAACATTTAATATGCTTTCAAGTGATATATTTAAAAAGCTTTTCTATTACATACGTGACCCCGGTTTATAAGATATCTCTGAGGAGCTCGAATGATTTGTTCTTTACCATGGACCACAGCTAAATGATTTCCACTTACTATGAACTGAAAAAATCACTGAGTTTCTATTTAAATGCCACACGCCATCAATCACTATACACGAGCCTTCTATTTTCTTTCAACATTTAAGAATGGATCTTTTTATCAATCTTAACAACTGATATCTACATCAGTAACCACAAATAAACAAACAAACCAACTCTTCTTTTTTATAAACAAACACACCTCCAAACAAATAGCACTTCAGTTTTGGCCTCGGAAAAAGGAGAATGCAAGAGAACAAAATGGCAAGATGCTTTAAATATGCAAAGCAGAAGAGCACTGTCTTTGTGCCTTATAGTTTCTCCCCAGAGAAGTGACTGAACCCTTGCAGGTTTTGCTCATCTGACTCATGGAGGCCAGCAAGGGTTCGTTTTGCTGCATGGTGCTGATGAACCTTCTGCAGGCTTTAGAACACGTCACAGTTAGTGTTAGCAACAACTGCTTATTGTTTTGAGAGCTCTGATTTTAAAGTTTGAATCTCTGAGGCTATATCGGCATTTCATGAAAAATAAAAGCAGAATTAACTTAGGTTTTCTGCATCTCAGCCCTGGAGGGAGGTAACTGCCTTTCAGACAGACGGAAAGAGAAAATCCAAAGGTACTCATGGACAATGATAGAAAAGAAGGTCTTGTCTCCTAAGGCAGGAGGAAGTGGGATTTCTGACAGATGCCTGAAGTGGGAAATGCAAGTGCACATGGCAGGGGAGAGGCACTCAATTTTCTCCCCTCCACCTCCTTCAGAATTTTCCTGAAAACCTGTCTGGTCCATGAAAACTGGGGCGTTTCTGTCTGGCCTTTGTCTTCACTATATCACTGGTTCCTACAAGACCATGGAGAATATAATAGGCACTCATTTAGTAATTATTTAATCCAGATCCTACCAGTTCTAATGCCACACATGCTCTTTGGATATCAGCAACAAGCACGACTTCAGGCAGCACCCAGACTCGGGTGACTCCAAATTCTGTATGACCCCCGGTCATATTTTGAGTTCCAGACCATCTTTCCAATTGCCCCCTTACACTCCTACAGGGTGTCAGACTTAAAGGACCTCGAATGAATAAACCCATCTCCTTTCTCCCCTGTCCAGGTAGTTTTGGATCCTATCCCCCAGGGAGCTAGCCACGCCAGGAAACTGGGAATCATCTTCCCTGTACTTTTTCCTTGACAGCCAACCAATCACCAAGTCCAGACCATTTCTAACCCATTCTAACCCATCACCACCCACTCAGAAAGGCAGGCCACCAGCACCTCTCCTAGCTGCTGCCTGCCTCTCCCACTCTGATCCTTTTTCAGTCCAGACAGAATGCTCTTTCTAAGAGGAGTCTGACCACATACTCCTTGCTTGGAAACTGTGGGTGGCTTCCCAGTGCCTGCAGGAGGGAGTCAGAACACCCAAAACCCTATGAGTTGTTATGATCTGGACCCTTGCCAAGACTCTCCCCATCCTGTCCTTTAGACAGGAGGATCCATTCTTGGTTCCTTCCAGATCTACATGCTCTTCCTTACATCTAGGCATTCTTTCCATTCCTCTTTGTCTGGCTAACCAGTGATAGTCCCCAACATAGCTTAATCCTTAAATATCACTTCCTCTGTTCACTAACCTTTTGGTTCAGGTGCCTCTGTGGTGTGCAATGGTAGTCCTGGTAGTCCTGCATGCCCCTCATCCTGGTGCTTGCTATACTTCTCGTGTTTGTCCATCTTGTTCCCTGGACCCCAGGGCCAAGGTAAGGTGGGGTGATGTCTGCCCCATTCAGCACCAGGGCCACCTCATGGGCATGTGACCTGGGCACTTGCACAGGGGACCCTGCTTAGGAGGGCCCCATGCTTGGGGTTTAATGCTCTGCTGTCATTTTGAAATTTTCCTCCGTTTTTGAACTAGACACGCCTCATTTGCTCACCATGGCATCTGCAGTGCCTGGCACCAAGTCAGTCACTGAGATATTTAATGTTTGAGAAATAATGAAATGAATGCTGCCACTTGACTAACCCTTGTCATTCAACTTCCCCTCTCTTCTAGTTCCTTCCTTAGGTCAAACACACATGTGCTAGTTTGAAACAAGACAAAACAAAACACCACCATCCTCCTAACCCTACCTCCTCCTCCAGTGAACCCCCTTCTCCTGCCTGCTCTTGGCTGCCAGACCTCTCAAAAGACTCATCGCAATGTGGCTTCTGTCCAAATCACTCTATGGCACTGGCTCTCAACCAGGAATGATTTTGCCACATCCCACTCCCAGGTATGTTTGGCAACATCTGGAGACACTTCTGGTGGTCACGATGGTGGAAGATGCTACTGGCGTCTAGTGGGTTAGCAGCGATGCTGCTAAGTGTCCTGTGATGCAGAGAATAGCCTTTACTACAAAGAATATCTGGTTCAAAGTGTCAACAGTGCTGAGGTGTAGAAACCTTGCTGTACTAGGCCAGTTCTTATCAAGGTCATTAATGATTCAACTGCCAAATCCATTGGCCTCTGTAGAGGGCCCATTTTACTTGACCTTTCTCTATCATATGGCATGTTTGACTAATAGCTATTTCTTTTTTAAAAATATATTTTATTGATTATGCTATTATAGTTGTCCCATTTTCCCCCCTTAATTCCCCTCTACCCTGCACACCCTCTCCCACCCACATTCCCCCCCTTTAGGTCATGTCCATGTGTCATAAGTTCTTTAGCTTCTACATTTCCCATACTATTCTTGCCATCCCCCTGTCTATTTTCTACCTACCATCTATGCTACTTATTCTCTGTACCTTTTCCCCCTCTCTCCTCCTCCCACTCCCCTGTTGTTAACCCTCCATGTGTTCTCCATTTCTGTGGTTCTGCTCCTGTTCTAGTTGTTTGCCTAGTTTCTTTTTGTTTTTGTTTTAGGTGTGGTTGTTAATAATTGTTAGTTTGCTGTCATTTTAATATACATGTTTTTTATCTTCTTTTTCTTATCTTCTTTCTTAGATAAGTGCCTTTAACATTTCATAAAATAAGGGCTTGGTGATGACGAACTCCTTGAACTTGACCTTATCTGAGAAGCACTTTATCTGCCTTTCCATTCTAAATGAAAGCTTTGCTGGATAGAGCAATCTTGGATGTAGGTCCTTGCCTTTCATGACTTGGAATACTTCTTTCCAGCCTCTTCTTGCCTGCAAGGTCTCTTTTGAGAAATCAGCTGACAGTCTGATGGGAACTCCTTTGTAGGTGACTGTCTCCTTTTCTCTTGCTGCTTCTAGGATTCTCTCCTTCATTTTTATCTTGGCTAATGTAATTAAGATGTGCCTTGGTGTGTTCCTCCTTGGGTCCAACTTCTTTGGGACTCTCTGAGCTTCCTGGACTTCCTGGAAGTGTATTTCCTTTGCCAAATTGGGGAAGTTCTCCTTTATTATTTGTTCAAATAAGTTTTCCACTTGCTGCTCTTCCTCTTCCCTTTTTGGTACCCCTATAATTCAGATGTTGGAACGTTTAAAGATGTCTTGGAGGTTCCTAAGCCTCTCCTCATTTTTTGAATTCTTGTTTCTTTATTCTTTTCTGTTTGGTTGTTTCTTTCTTCCTTCTGGTCCACTCCATTGATTAGAGTCCCAGTTTTTTTCCCATCAGTATTGGTTCCCTGTACATTTTCCTTTATTTCACTTAGCATAGCCTTCATTTTTTTAATCTAATTTGTGACCAAATTCAGCCAATTCTGTGAGCTTCCTAATCACCAGTGCTTTGAACTGTGCATCTGATAGGCTGGCTCTCTCTTCATCACTTAGTTGTATTTGTTCTGGAGCTTTGATCTGCTCTTCCATTTGGGCCATTTTCTTTTTGTCTTGTTGCACCTGTTACTTATGAGGGGTGGAGCCTTAGGTGTTCACCAGGGTGGGTCAACCTAGTTGCTGGGTTGTGACACTATATGTGGGGCAGGGGTCTGAGAGGGAACAATGACCCTTGCTCTGCTCTCTGCCATATTTCAGTCCCTTCCGCCACTTCCCCCAAGCAAACTGGGCCCTTCTGGTGCTGATTTCCGTGTGGGTGGGATTGTATACATTCTAGGATCCTGTGGGTCTCTCCAACAAACTTTCCTGTGAGGCTGGGAGTCTCTCCCAGCCCCTCCACCCCCACAGGTGTTTTCGATTGGTATTTTGAGGCTTTATTTCCCTGCGCTGGAGCCCTGGGTTGAGCAGCCTGTCTCACTCCGCAGTTTTGTCTGGTTTATCTGTGTGCAAATGTGGGACCTCCCAGTCAGCCAGCCACCTTGCACTCCATGCTCCACTCCACAATCTGCTGCCTTGCTGGGTCTGCCCATTGCCACCCCATGCCCAGGGTCTGCCAGCTGCTGCCTGTGCATGCGGGGTCCGGCGGCTGCTGCCTTGTGCTCCCCAGGTCTGAAAGCCATCCTGTTTTTTTTTTTGCTGCAACCCCTTTCCACCTGGCCACCTGACTCCGCCCCTCGCACCGGTCTGGATGAATGTGTCTATTTTAACTCCGTGGTTGTCAGACTTCCTTCCGTATAGTTCAATTTTCTGTCAGTTCTGGTTGTTTTTTTGTTTCTAAATTTTTGTTGTCCTTATTTTGGTTGTGCAAGGAGGCACAGTGTGTCTACCTACGCCTCCATCTTGGCTGGAAGTAATAGCTATTTCTTGAACAATTTACTTCTTAAAGTTTTCAGAGGCCCCACATCTTCTCTTCCCACTTCTTTATTTCCTGTTCCTCAGCAGGTTTCATGTAGGATAAAAGCTCCAGAGGTGCCCTCTCCTTCAGGGTGAGTCCAGGGACAGACTGTGCAGGATGTTGACCAGGGTGAGCCCAGCACTTCACAGGGTGGGACCTCAGATGAGCTGGTCTTCCTATCTAAGCCACAACCTTTTCTTCTCTGGGCAGTGGAGCAAGGGGAATCTTCTGATGGCCAGTCTCTCTCAGACTTCCTAAAATTTTGGTGCCAAGAATGGGCAAAGGAGGAAGATGGGGGAAGGGAAGGCCATAGCTAGACTGTTTCATTCCCTAGCTAACAGCCTTCAGTGGCTTTCCAATGCACTAAAAGTCAAGTTTAAACGTCCTCCTTACTATGCCCCACAGTGCCATGTAACATGGCCCTCACACTTTATTCACCTTCTCTCCCTTATATACCTGGAGATAACCTGGTCACACAGCCATGTTATAGGGAAGCTGCAGTGCCTCCCTGCTGGCTCCCTCTGCTGCCTTTCCCTGCCTTGACCATGACCTCATCCATTATACCAATGATACACTTTGACATGAAGATCTTCACCGGACCACAAAGGCCTCAAAGGTGCAAATGATGTCTTATTTATCTTTGAGCTTCTAGACTTAGTATAGCACTGGGCACACAGGAAAGACTTAATAGAGTTTTGTAGTTTAATAACACAATAATCCTCAAATCCAGAACTTGCGCCCCTGGGTATGACCAGGACTCTGGGCTTACAGGAAGGCAACCCTGCCATGGGAGAGGTCCCTTTAGGTGGGCTAAAGAGCCACTTTGCTTTTGTACCTCAGTTTCTATGTCCTACTTTTTCTCCCTGTCAACTAGGCAGCACAACTCTTAAAATTATTCACCCATGTACCCAATTCTTTTCAGGTACTTCAGTCTATAATTTTCATATTCCTCCGTCATCATTTTTCTCCTTAAGCTTGGCTAAAGCACAGGAAAGATCACAGAGGGGAAATGAATTGGGACCCAGAGCCCCGTCTCCTGGCCTCCCAGCGTCTTCCACCACTACCCAGAAGGTTACTTTGGCACATCACATGGCTTTACTTCCCTGTGCCCCAGTGTCACCATATGACAAAAGGCCATAACAACAATATAGCCTGCTTGCTGCCTAGGAGTGCTGAGAGAACTAAAGGAGAATGAGATGTGAGAATCCCCTTTAAAAATAACTATAAAACATGAAATATTATTTTTGGTAACTTGAAACAAAGCCTCTTACCTCAAATAGGTAAACAGGTTACACTTAAGAGAGAAATGTTTTGGATTTATTTACTGGAGGCTGTGGGCCCGGCATGAGACCCCCTGGCATGATAAGATAATTACAATAAGGTGCAACGAGATACGCGGGAAGGCACTGTGAGGCAGTCACCAGGGCAAACACTGAAGTAGAGCTGGCTGCGTTGAGTTGAAACCAGCGTGCGAATAACAATGGGACTGTGTGCTGCCAGGCATCAAAATATTTAAAAAACCCAAGAGTACAAAAACTGAGCGCCTATTTAGTAAATGCTTTCAGTGTTGTTAGGATTATTCGCCATAAATCCAGTATTAACAGTTAGGAAGACCACACTTTGAAAGAGTATCTGAGTTGTTACAATAGAAATTAAGATAGTTAATGAAGTTAACCAAAGAATACGCTCATTTCAATAAAGGCATCTCTACATGAAGAATCAATAAAAAAATGCTAAACAACGTGATGCCAAAAGATAAGGAATATGGGAAATAAGAAAATGTCCACTTTTCTACCAGTTTAAAGTGACCAAGGTGATTTGATTACTTTTAGTTTGATCTGCATTAGTCCATCCATCTATCCATCTGCCTGTGCATATATCCATGCTTCCATCTGTCCATCTGTCTCTCTGTGTATGAATGCATGTATGCATGCATAATGTACCTATCCATGTATCTGTCAGTCCATCCATCTGTGAGTCCATCCATCACCCATCTATTATATACTAGACATTGGTCTGGACCTTTCAGAGCTAAGTATGAGAAGTAACAATATTAGCAAGAACGGCTGCGTATGGATGATACAATAAATTTCTGTTATCAAATATATAGTGTTTTATCTTCTGCTGTTAGCCTCTCCCCAAAACATGAAAACTAAAATTTGGCCTCTGATTTCTTCTTCTTTTTTAAAATAAATCTTCCAAGAGATAGCTCTACTGAGTCTCTATTTTAAAAGTTAACATGCTCCCTAGGAGCATGTTAAGATACTCTTTCTAAGTGTGGCAAATATTTTTTAATAACCTTCCATTAGTTTTCAACAAGTTTAATATGATCTAGTAAGAGGTCAAGGCCAAAGATACACTGAGGCAGAACTGGTGCATTAGTACTGCCCTAACTACGACCACACTTCACTAGTCTAGTGGGAACAAAAACTGTTCTCCAGTTGTAACTTCACATTATCCTTGGTCCTCTTCCTAGAGCATTTTGTCTATTTTCCTGATCTCTGCCATTTTTGTGGTTTCTGAGTGCTTGTTTTCAATCCTGTAGCACATTAGAATAGACTGTGTTACCTTTAAAAATACCACTGGCTGGGCCACACGGTTAAATTAAATCAGACTACATTAGGGCAGAGCTCAGTCACTGATACGTATTTTTTACAGCTTCCTGGATAATTTGACCATGCATTCAGGATTGTGAAGTGCTCCTTTAAATCAGTGCTTCCATGTGGTCCCTGGGCTAGTGGCATCTCATCATCTGGGGACTCATTAACCATGCAAATTCTTGGATTCCAGACCTATGGAATCAGCAGCTCTGGGAGTGGAGCAATCCATGTTGTTTTAACACAGGAGATGACCACACAGAAACTTCTAAGAGATTCGCATGCACATTAAAGTGTGAGAACAAGGGCATTGTAGAAAGGTGGAGGAGGCTATTTTCACTGCTGGGTGGGGCCGTAGCAGAGGCAAATAGGTAAGTTACTGAGCATATGAAGATTTGGAGATTATATATCCTGAAAGGGGTTCAGTCGTTAGTAACCTTACTGAACTTAGGGAGATCATTGAGCACTTAGAAGAGAACTGAAGTGGGCAAGATGTTGGCCTTCCACATAAGGGGAAGAATTATATCTTATAGAAATAAAAAGACTGGGAAGGAGTTAGGATACATCATTTAGACAAATGGGTATAACATTTATTTAGTATTTATTTCATTTCAATTCAATATGATTCAAGATATATCTGTTGAACATTTTCCAGATAAGGTGCCAGGTAGTGGAAATTAAAAAGATGAATACGATATACATAATAAAATTTTGTGGAGTTAGAGCTGTGCTAGCCTACTGGCCTTGGGGAGCTAGGAGTTAGGTCTTTCTTGGTTCAGAACTTATCTCCTTTCTTAACCACTGCATTTGAGAAACTCTCATGGATCTTTAACTTCTTCCTGTCAAAAGAAATAAGCAGTCTACTGTTTTCTTGGCTCTAATGGAAGACACGACTAACAGCAATCTTCATGACTCACATTGAAAAACAGAGATTCATATCATTCGTCAACTCTGGCTGTGTGACAGAGGCTGTCTGGAGCTCTGTGTTGAGAAGGATTCTGAGCTTGCCCACATCTTTGTAGTTAGTCCTGTTGTAAATAAACCCTCCCCAAGTTACCATATTGGTGAACCCTCTGTTTCCTGTTGAAAGCCTGATGGATGGGAAGATCACAGTAGGGAAAGCCTCTATTTTTTGATAAAGCTATTCAGATCTGAGCCAGTGAAGAAAACCAGAGGAGGAGACACTTGCTTTAATAGTCACTTAAACATGGCAACTCTGGTGATCAACAGAATGACAGATGACTTCTGATTAGAATTATCTTTATACTTTTTCTCTTTAGAGGTGGAGGATCAAACTGGGTACAAGGTGCCAACCAAGAAGAATAAGTCAAGGAAAATATTCAGATGACTTATAATACTCCCTGTGTTACACAAACATATAATCTCCAACCTTGGCAAATTATCTCAATTATTTCTGGGAGTCACCACTTGATTTTGTAACATGTCACCAAAACGGAACCCGCTGGGATCAGATGGCATTGGCCATTTTTTTCCTCATATGGTTTAGTCCCTTCAGTGAGGTCTCCTCCCTTTACTGCTGGAAAAGACACAGGATGACATCTGATCACCTTACTGCTAAAGGATGCCTGCCTAGCATGAGGGCACAGGTGTGCATGTCAATGGAGCTGACCTCCCACAAGAAAACAGCCCTTTGTGGACCCAGGACATGTTTGGCAAACATGCCCACAACTGTCTGAATCTCAGTGAAAGGCCTGATTGGGGCTCCCGCTGGAACTTCTTGTATACATGGGCATCCAGATACTCTTCTCTTAACTTGAGCCTTACCTAGGTATCTCTGTACTTACTGTCCTTACTTTTTTAAAGAAGATTGCTTCTGATGAACACAGATCTCTGGGGCAAGGACAAAGAGTGATTCAGAAAAGAGAGGAAGCTCTGGGGGTCACTGCTGAGTGGCTGCCAAGGATAGTATCATAGATTGATGTGCATAGCTCAGGCAACACAAAAATGTAACAGAGCATATGTTTTATTCATCCACTCATTCATTCACACAATACGATGGTTCCAGATTTCACCAATGCCTCTGCTGGTTGGGCCTCTGTAAACAACATCTGCAGCCCTTGATTACTTTTCAAAGTGAGGCAAGGGATGAAAAGTAGGAAACAGGTCCCAGGACAGCTTCTCTCCTGATATATGCACTTCCCCAGGAGCAGCAGAATGTGTGCAGGTCATGGTTTTTTTACATTCATTCCCAGAGGGCCCATCCTCACCTGGGCCATCAGCACTTCCTAGGGAGAGGTCAGAGGGTGGAGGCTGAGGCAGAGGCAGGGAGACAGCTGGCAGGAACCCCCAGCCTCCCTTCCCCTTTCAGTCAATGGGGCTGCATGGTTTTCCCCCAGCTGCTTCCCAGGGCCTCTTCTGAGCTCCTACTTCTGGAAAATAACAACTCATGTTCAAGTGAGATCCTGTGATGTTTAGAAACCTGGAAACGTAAAACCCCAAAGAGTCTGAGATGCACGAATGGAGGGGTTTTGGTCAAATTCTTTTGCAAAGTTTTCTATAGTTCTCCTTTATTAAAAGTCTCATGTTCCTGACTATCTCCGGATCTATCACTCTATAATTTTTTAAAAGTATTTTTTATTTCTTTTCAGAGAGAAGGAGAAAGAGAGAAAGAGAGGGAGAGGTACGTCAATTGGTTGCCTCTCGAACACCTCCAACTGGGGACCTGGGCTGCAACCCAGGTATGTGCCCTGACAGGGAATTGGACCTGTGACCTTTCAGTTTGCTGGTTGGTGCTCAATCCTGAGCCACACCAGCCGGGGCCATCATCACTCTACAGTTTAGTAAAGCTTCATTTTTAAACCAACATCCCTAGAGCCCAAAGGAGTGGTGCAGTGTAGTTATTCTCATTAAACTCAAAGTGCTTTCCCATGTCTGATAATCTTTCAGAAATACATTTTTCTGTACATGTGATATAACAAAGAGAAAAGACTTCCCTTACTTGTACATTTTCCCCCCAGCAGCATGATGGATTTTAGGAATGTCTCACCAGTCTGGATTTGCATTTTTGCATTCTTTGAAAATAATTTGTTAGTTTTAAAAAGATCAGGAAACATGGAGTCCTAAAAGTGGAATGGGTTTATTTGTCCAGGAAAGGATCTGTTTACATGGGAAAGAGGAACAAGAATGGAAATGGAGAGTGACATGGGAGCTTCAAACTGACTTCGTGTTGATTCTATAGGAAACAGATAATAAATTTCTCACTAATTTCTTGGCCTTACCCAGTGCATTGGGAGATCCCTTGTGAGAAGACACTGTCCCCTCTCAAGTATGTTCCCCCGAAGGACTATAAATTTATAGCACAAATCTACCTTAGGACTGTTAGCTCCCAGCTTGGTGAATATTAGTCCAAATTCTCTTCCCTCCCTTACAGTTTTTTTAAAAATTTCTATTTCCTCATGTTCTGGTCACAAAAGATACATAGCATACTCATACAACACACACCCCCCCCCCTCACTGTCCTGCAAGGGCAATGTGACACATGTGGACAGAGGGAAATCAGAGACCATAGCCACAGTGGCCAGTGCTGACACCCCACAGGATGAGCGCAGGGAAAACTTGGGCAGAATCCATTAGCAGCCCCAGGCTGAGACTGTAAGGTCCCTCACAGGAGGCACACGCCAAACCACCTCCTGAGCTATAAATGCAACACCTGCCTCCATCCCCAGGGAAAAGGCTGAGTGCACAACTGTCCCCTCAGGATCGGGAGCCATCTCCTCCTTCCAGGAGCACCTGCCGGTGGCCAGCATCTGACTGACACATCTTTCACCAGAGGTCACTGTGAAGCTGAGCGTGTTGGAAAGCAGAATCCTGTGCAGAGCAGACAGGAACCTTTGGCCGCTTTGAGCTCTGTGAAGCGCCCTTCTCAGCCAGGTCGGAGGTGCGGGGAAGGGCTAGAGGTGGAGGAAGGGCTGGAGGAAGGGCTGGCGCAGGGAAGGGCTGGAGGTGGTCAACCACAGCAAAGCACAGAGCCACTGCTCAGTCTTCACTCCTTTCTCTAGTTAGAAGGCAGACAGTCCTGACACTGTGAGAGTGTGTATAAAATATATGTCTTTTGTTCATGCAGTAAGTGCTGTGTAGAGGTTTTGTCAGCCTCTTATCACCAGTTTTATACACATCTGTGGTTTGGAAATTTGCTACAACTGCCACTGCCACTGTGGTGATGAGAGCATCCCCATTCACACCTGTGTGACCCTTGGTTTCGGTGTCACCTGTATCACCTGTCCTGAGGTTAGAGTTTTGAAGGTAAGCCTGTCTTGTGCTGAAGGAGTCACATGCCAGTATTTGACTCTCATGTGTTGCTGTCCCTCTCACAAGCCCATACCTTTTCCTTTGGCCTGGAATGTAGCTTCAGCAGCCAAAACAAGAAGAAATTCATCACTTAGCTTGACATTTATTGTCAAGCTAGGCCCACCCAACATGGCTGTGTAGCTTTCCTTTCCTGAGGAAAAACATGCATCTTCTGCTAAAATGATCTCTCCTGTGCCTGTGGAGCCCATCCCTTCGCAGTGGCCACAGCTGAGCTGTGCTACTCTCAATGCTACTGCTTGTCCCTGAGATGTCTTTCTAATTCCTCAGGGGATAAATCGAATTTAAAAGACTGGACTGCATCCCTAGTATAATTTGTAAAGCAATCTGGTGCTTCTGATTTGGACTAATAAGTGCAAGTAAGTGAAATCACTGGATAATTAGAGAAATCAGCACAAAGGAGAACCCATTGATGTTAAGAAAAATTTAATTTATCCCTCTAATGGAGATATTTTAACTTTATGAACTTGCTAAATGAATCCACTGTCAATATTGTGAGAGCAAGGCCACCTTCTCTGGATGTCCTCAGTCTAGATCCTTAAATATGTCATCTCTTTCTTCTCCAAAGGGTCACACTATAAATACTTTAGGTTTGGGAGACCATAACATCTCAGTCACAACTACTCCACTATGCCACTATTATGTGATAGTAGCCACAGACAACATCTAAGTGAATAAGTGTGTCATGTTCCAATAAAGCTTTATTTACAGTGGGCCAGATTTGGCCCTCAGGCTGCAGTTTGTTGGCTTATGAACATCACCACAGAGTGTTGCCAATGCCTGAAAACTGTTCTTGAAGCATCAGCCACTGGGGTAGAACCATGAGAAGTGTCACAGTTGACTCACTGTGAATTATTTTGGTTCCTCAATGTGCAATAAAAAGGGTGATTGATTCTTTAGTCACATGCTGTGTAATTCTTAACCCCATAAACAATATGTAATGTGCAGGATCCTATAACATATTAGATAAAAAAATATGAGCACTGCCAAAAGGCCACAAAGAACAATGCTGGCGACTGACAACACAAATGCAAGTCTTTAATCATTGTACAATCTAATCACTGTACAGTCTGATGTTCGGACTGTGGATGGCTATAAGGGAAGGAAAGCCTAACATCTTTAACCTCTTCCTCATCATCATGATGAATTAAACATCTGGAAAACATCCTATCCCTCATGCATAGGTTTTCTTAGTTGGCACACTATTTTGATAACTGCTGAGTTTCTTTCTTTCTTTTTAAAAAAATATATCAACTCTCCCTATGCTGAGTTCTCGCCCTTTACTCTGGCTTTGAATTTCTGTCCCTTGCTTATGCTTTGGCCACAGGAGGAACAGATTTTTGGTGGCTCCACAGTCAGATCAGAGCTGCAGGGTTTGGCTGCAGCTTTGAGTTCCTTCACTTTCGGCAGCTAGAAGCATGCTTCTCTTAATAGGACTTATTGCCTCATCTATTAATTGGCCAAACAATGATTTATGTCCTCTAACAGGGTTGATGGCCTTAGGGCTCTGTCATCAACTCAACTTGAGGAGGCCTGTGACATACATGAAGGAGGTCAGAATTTCTCCTTTAAATCAAGTTGGCTTGTTAAATAGGCAGTTTGAAAACTTTTATAGAAATGTTTGATGTTTAAGAAAATGTTCCATATATTTTTACATACCTCAGCATTCTATTATTAGTAAACCAATATCATGTAACACATGATATAAATTTATGACAAATTTAAATTAATTTCTTAGGTAGTCTAAACCTGACATTATAGATAGGCTCTTTAAAAGAAAACTTATTTTATTTTTGCCTGGACAAAGTTACATGAATTTACAGTTCCTCATGGGAAACACCCAAGCACGTCCTGGTTGCACTATTTGTTGGCCAAGAGGTGAGAAGTCAGATTTCACACGCTACGGCCCCAAATGGCTCGTTGGTTAAGGACTATGAAGAGAGAGGGCACTGTGACAGGTGCTCCGAGTCTGTGCCACCCATTCAACTTCCACGAGTACACAGGCAGAGCCAAGTCACCGAGCAAGGGTGTGCCAAGGGCTCTCCTTATGTGGGACAGGCACCAGGCTTCTTGGGGTGGAATGTGCAGGTGGCAGATCCACTGGTTCAATCAAATTTGGGGAGGGCAGCTCCTGCATAGTATCATTCAAATATGCAGGAAGTTATAATTACCTGTCTTAGCATCTTTTAAGGGAGAACTTGTCAAGTTATAATATGAAGATGAGCAAAAGAAGAAAAATCATAAAAGTCAAAAGGAGAGTTCGATTTATTGTAGGTAAGACTGTTCAACACACTGATACCTGTCAGCACCCACTATTTATTTATCTGTCTGCCTAGTTTTCCCCCAAAAGGAACTAACAAGTCTGCCCACTTTGAAGAACTATTGTTTTAATGATTCAGTGGGCACAGAACATAAAATTTTCATGATCACACTTCCTAAAATAGAAGCATATTCACTTATATTTCAAAGGAATTGCTTTGAGAATCAGAGGGAAAGCAATTTTCCAAGGTTTGTGTCTTTGGACGATTTTTCCTGTTTATATCCTGTCTAAAAATGACTACTTAGTTAGCATATATGCAATTTTTGTGGGCTTTATAAAAATCTTTGCATTCTAACCAAGAAGAGTGAAAAGAACATAATGGAGATAAATGAAATGAATTACTCTTATTAGCATTTTGCATGAGATCTGAGGTAGTTTGGCAGCAAACAAAGATGAAAACAACCGCACTGAAAATCTCTCAGTTGTGCTATTCACATATTCGGGACAGCGGGCAAGTGCTGTACAGGAGCTGCCGAGATCACAGCCAACCGGAAGCCAACTTTGGTGGGCGCAGGAGGAAGAGTGCTGCACACCCTGGAAATTACCACTGAAATGTGAACAAGAAACCTTCTTAATTATAAATCACCAGAGCTTCATTTATCTAAGTCTGAATAACAGAATCACTAGAATAGGGCAAGTTCAAACCAAGGCTCCGGCTAAAGAATCTTCCACAGTATCTGCTCAGTTTTAAAATTATTCATGAAACTTCCTCAGTTGTGGCGAACTATTAGCTGTGAAGATGGGGAGCCATCTCTTGCTCCGGTGTTTCACTGAAATGTTCTCTTTGCTAAGTGGGCTGGAGTGGGAACCGCCGCCCATGAAAGGCCCCACCGATGGGAGAATTCAAGGCTCTCTTTTTCAAGGGCTTTTGGACTACTAAGAATGTTTCTTAAAGATTTAATTCAAAAAGTCTGCTCTAAGTCATTTGTTTTCCTTTCCGACATGAATTGAGAAGAGAAACTAAGATACGTGACTTGTTGTGCTTCTCAACTAATAACTGGCCTGTTCCGCCAAGAGAAGTGAATGCATCTCTCCCTTCCTTGATGAACACTAATTTTTAGCGCTGGCGTGGGAAAGGGGACCTGTTTTCAAATCCTAGTGCAGCCTCGTGACCTTAGCCAGCAGCTTAACCACTTTTGACCTCAGTGTCCTTATCAAAAAAATTAAATGTGTTAGATGCAATGACGGTGAGGGTCCATTGACTTTAAAGTGCTTTAATGAAATGACCTGAAGAGTTCCAGGAAATGCAGTTATGAGGTGGGTGAAGAGACTCACAAACAGTCTCCTTGAGATATAGGCACAAAGCCCATAGAGGGGGAGAAAAATCTCTGAATAAACTAGTTTAAAAGCATCAGACCAGATTTTGAAGTAGTATTCTATGCAACAAAATTACCTTTCAACCAAAGTTTGAAATATACTTGGATCTTTCATAGGATGGTTTAACTCATAGTTTATTCATTGCTTCCTGGTAAGTTCACAAATGGCTTTGAGAAATTCTTTCATGGATAGAAGCACAATAGAAATGACATATCCTTATGGCTGTGTGACTTTCTGAGAGGATCAAAAGATTGTAGGAAAGAAAAAGGAAGGAATATATTGCGAGAAAAGTGGTCTGACAGCTCAGGTTGCACTTGTTCATATTCACATGCAGTCTGAAGAGAAAATGAATACAGTCTCAATCAAATGTTTAGAATATTCAGTTCAAATCATCCATGTATTTGCAAATATTTTAAGGGAAAAAGTAGAAAGAGTCTAAAATAAATGCAAACCAATCAAAGACTGTGCTCTAAAAGGACCTACACTTTCCCAAAAGAACTTGCCATTATCACCCCAGACCTAACAGAAGAATGACAGTCTAGCCAGCTACTTTCTAAAGCAGGGGTGTCAAACTCATTTTCACCGGGGAGCCACATCACGCTTGTGGTTGCCTTCAGAGGGCCGAATGTAATTTCAGGACTGTATAAATGTAACTGCTCTTTAACTAGGGGCGAGGACTCGTCACTGCCACCAGGTTCCAGGTGCCGGACCAGATAAAACAAGGTGGAGGGCGGGATTCGGCCCTCGGGCCTTCTGTTTGCCACCTCTGTTCTAGAGGAAACCCAGGACAGGGTTGGGTACACAGGTTATTAATCTGTACACTCCAATAGAATCCATTTGTGGACACTGGAGTTCCATGATCTTCCTTCGTAACTGTTTCCCTGGCAAGTTAACCTTAAACTCATGGAAAACAAACTCAATCAGCTCAAGGCCCATCATTCCTTTTGGGATCTCCCAGTCGCACATCAGCTAAATTTTTCTTTAAAGAGAAGCAATGTTTATTACTTTAGGTCTCATTTTTCTCTAGCTGGGATTAATTTCCATGAGTTGTTTTGCTACACTGGACCCCAGGAGTACTCCACTAGACCCCAGGAGTACTCCACCCATGCAGGTCATGGCATGCAGTGCGGTAGCCCCAGCACAGGCCCCCATGGTCCTGTGATTCCCCCAGACTAACCACGAGTGCCTGCATCCCAATTGCCAATGGGCTGCCTCTGTCTTCCAGCCAACTGTGAAAAGTCTTTTATTTTTTAAACAGAAGTATTTATTTTTGACAAATGAAAATTATATTTAAGGTATAAAATATGGTTTGATATATGTATGCATTGTGAAATGATTACTGCCACCAAACTAATTAGCATATCCATCACCTCTTGTAGTTAGTTACCCTTGTCTGTGTGTGTGTGTGTGGTGAGAACACCTGAGATCTACTCTTGGCAAATTTCGAGTATATGACGCATTATCGACCACGGCCACCATGCTGTACGTGAGGTCTCCAGGACTCACTCATCTTATAACTGTAAGTTTGCACCCTTTGGTCACTATCTCATCTTGCTCTTCACTTCCCAGCCTCTGGTAATCACCATTCTATTTTGTTACTATGAGTTTGACTTTTCTTTAAGGGTTCTACATGTGAGTGAGATCCTGTGATGTTTGTCTTTCTGTGTCTGGCTTATCTCACTCAGCATAATGTCCTCCAGGTTCATCCATGTTGTTGAAAATGGCAGGATTTCCTTCTGTTTTAACGCTGAATAACATTCCATTGTATGTATATGCCACAATTTCTGTAAAATCTTTTAATCAAGTCTCTTTTAGGTGCACTGGTCCCTTTTATCCGGAGCCGTGACTGAAATAACCACCCCATGAAGAAGGCCCACGGCAAACATGGGCTCCGTGGAGCCGTGGCCAAGATGCACTGTGCTCATCAAACACCCCAGGGGCTCCTCTGCCTTCTCCAGCCTGGCCTGCCTTAAGGTCGAGAGCCTAGTTCTGGTTCATGGATCGTGAGCAGGAGTGTTGTGTGTGCCTCCTCCACCACCCCTTCCCTTGCTATGGAGATTTTGGAGCCATGTCTTCTAGGCTTTACTCCAGTGAAAAATAAACCTTGACTGCCTTAAGCCACGGGAATTTAGGATTTTCCTATCAGGGCAACTAACATTATTCATTCTGGCTAATCAGAGCCTAGCATAATACAGCATCCAAATTCACAATGAGAATGGACTGGTGTTATCTCACAATTGGGAGAGTTATTTGTGCTCTTGATGACCTTGGGCAGGAGGTCCATCTTACAGATGTGGGAACTGAGGCTTGACAGGAAGGAACCCAGCTAGTAAATGGTGGATGGAACTTTCAACCTAGGGTCCAGTGTCACAGCCTTCAAGTGATTTTTTACTAGATCTCTGCTCTCTCAAAGTTTAGTGTGCAGCAGAATCATGCTTATTAAAAATGCAGATATCTGGTCCCTACCCTCAGAAGTTCTGATTCAGAGACTATGTGGGGTCTGAAAAGTGCATTTTTAACAAATTCCCAGGTGATCCTGATGTCACTGTGCCAGGGGCCACGTCATGGGGGCCACTGCACTGCACCACCTTGCTTCTCACACTGCATCAGGCACAAGTGCCCTGAGACCCAGCCTCAGTGTCAAGTGCTACAGATCTTCCTACTTACTGCGAACAGTGGTATTGAGATGTAATAAAAAGCCCACTTAAGTTCAAGATGGAAGAAAATTTCCCATTCCTTCCATGGCTTATCTCTCCCTTGGGCACATTTGCCCACACAAGCCTGAGCCACTGATCTAGAACTCGTCATTCCACACGGTCCCTACCCAACCGTAGGCACCTGGGAGAGAAATTCTGTTCAATGGAACAGCTAAACAAACCACACGATTTTATCAGCACGTTTGCCTGCAATAGGAAAGTCTTAGATTTTGAAGATGTGTTTCTCTTTGCCACTTAGCTCTAAGATCATTAGCTTAGTTTCCTCACCTACAGAATGGGATTCCCAGCAGCAGCCACCTTGCAGGGCTGCGGTGAAGATTATCAGGTGAGGTGCTGACAGGAGGGCACTTTTGCCAACAGCAAAGGGCCCTAAAGCCTTAGATGTTATGTCAGAGACTGTGACGTTATCTAAGTGGTCATCTCTAAACATAGGGTGGTTTTTCTTTCAATTAGCCAAATATTCTAAGAAACAGGGCCTTTTTTTCTGTCATATGCTAAGATTAACAACAAACAGGAATAATTGTTGCAGATTACTCTGATAATGAATAGGAGAAAAATCATAGGAAAACTAAAGTGCTCCCTTTATCTATTTCAGGTCAAGAGGAAACTCTTAAAATGTGGCCAGAGAGTAGCCTGAAGGATTTGCCTATTCACTTAGTCTGTGAATACACCCCCTGGACCCCAGTTTTGAAAAGCTGCTGGAATAATCAACCATTTACAAAAACTATGATAGAGAAAACAAAATAAGACTCTCTATCTTCCCATGATCAAACTTTTTAAAAAACCTTTGCAAGTTTGTTTGAAACACTGAGATCGAGTCTGTTCCTGCTGAGTGAAAAGCAGCTCCCTTGTCCTCCACACTTACTATATCATGGAAAAATGCACAGGCAAGTGGGCCAGCTGCGAGGCACAGACAGAGAGCTCTGGAAGTGCCTGACAAGATGTGGCTTTGTTTCTTGACATCCAGTGTCGGGCTTGCAAGCTGTGACTCCTGCATGTCAGGGCTCAGAAACGCGTCTTAGTGACACAGTGTCAAGAGCTCAGTTTTACTACATTTCCTAACAGCTGGAGGCTGGGGTGAGAGGGCATGAGGCTGCAAATGCCCCCGTAAGGCTCTGAGACATGTCTCATGGCTGAGGGTCCCGTGACAGGCATGGCTGGTGCCTCAATGCCCTCTCCTCATGTGGGTTTGAAGTTTTATTCCACCTCCTCTGAATAGCCTCACTCAAGCCTTCCTGGGACAACTTTCTTGTCTCTCACTTAAAAAACAAACAATAAGTGTGTGACTGTTCTGCACTTTCTGTCAGACAGGGAGTGCTATGGTCTTGACTCGGCTCAGCACCTTTCAGAAGATGTTGGCATTTCTAAGGGGCTTTTAAAAAGTGTTTTCTATTTTGTGCAGTGAGGTAATGGGAGATGTCAAACGATCTGAAAGCAGTTCAGCAACCTGAAGAGCTGACGTGTGTTATGTGAACGCTGTAGGACTCAATAACTATATTCAAGTCATATTTTGCTGGTTCCATCCCTCTGTCTCAGCTTGGACACTAGTATCTAATTCTAGTTTTGTTAATGGGAGGGCTCAGAATCCACAGAAAAGACCACCAATCCCAGCCATTCCCATCCAGGCTTTGTGGATGGAGGATGAGTGGGCCCAGATGCCCTCCTTTCATTTCTCCCATGTCCCCTGTAAGCTGTGAGCCACTGATGGTGACGATGATGAGGACGATGAGGGTGAGGAGGGTGCAAGGGCCAGGTCTACTCCAAAGCTTCACTCAGGTCTGTTTTATCCCCTTCTTTCTTTCAAGTGATTCACAGTGACGCATGCCCAGGGTGCACTAAGTCAGTCAGTTGAATTGAATTCATAATGCCTTTGATTGTTATTCCTATTTTTAGAAAGTGCTTTTGTAGCAGAAGAAATTACCTAGCTTGGGGAGGTGCCAGCTCTCATCTAGCATTACTCCTCAGATTTTCAGAGGAGACACCATTTGCCACCTTGGAGCGAGACGCTGGTGTGCTCGACTCAGCACCCATTTTCCCAAACCGTAAACAGTGCTGCAGCTACAGTTAGCAGTCAGGATTACTGTATTTATTCCCTGTGCTATGGGCATAAAACTGGATTTCAGTTTTCTCTCTTGAATATTGTATTATGATTTAAAGCAGCACAAAATCCTCTGTCCACGTTATTTTATACACTGCCTTTAGTGACTGTAGTGTGAACTCATTAGGAACATAAAATACAGATTTAGAATTCTCTTTCTGGTATATTATTAATTTCTAAGTAAGAAAGAATGCCAGATTAGGTTTCATGGGATGATCAAGCTATTATTTGTCTGCCTTCCCTCCCTCCCTCACCAGCCTCCTGCCACCAGGAAGGCTTCAGCTTTTCTGGTGATGGCAGTGACAGGCAGTGAGGAGGGGAGAAGAGGAACATTTGGTACCTCCCCAAGGGGGGGTCCTACGTCTGATCTATAATATGGTGTTAAATGCTGGCTTTCATGCCTTAAGTATCAATTCAAACTATCAACAATCACAAGTGCTTTAATCCTAAATCCCCCTGATTCCCAGACTTGTGGGCAGTAAGGAAACGAAAGCAGTTACATCTGTTTCAATCAACTTCATGCAACCTAATGTATTCTTCAGCAGTCATTCGTAAACATTCTGAAAACCATCTGACTAAATTCCTGAAACAGAGTGAGTTGGGTCTCAAATTCTTTTCAGGAATATGGTATGTTGCTTTAATGATCAATCCATGTAAATACATTCAAATTAATTTAGATCCCACAAGGTGCTAATTCCAAGTTGCCTCAGATGCACATCTGTATATCCTCACATTCACATTTACCACACACACACAGGAGTTCTGTCTCATCATGCCACCAAAACGTGTAGCGCACTCACACAGAATTCACACTACACTTAGGAAACACAAGAGCTTTGAGACCAGAGGTTAGAACCAGGGGCCCAGGCTCAGACATGGTCCATGGGTTGAACGGAGTCCAGAAATGCATTCTGCCTGTTCTGTATAATGTTTGCAATTTTTGGAATTCTCATGAAAAAATCCAGATTTTTCTTCAGAAAATCTGACAAACTGGTCATCCATTTCTACAAAGTAACAGGGTACTGAAGTTGAATAGTGGCACCCCCTACAGAAAGGGATGGACTTTCCCTCTCTTTCCCTCTCTTGAGAACTTTCCCAGTTCTTAACACTCCCTGTTAACAATCTGCCTGCTTCACATACGTTCAGCACCTATTTGGTCTTGGAAGACATTTTAGGTTGTAGCCCCCTTTCTAGGTAGACTGATTCTATTCTTCCCCAAATGTTATGAATTGAATTGTGTATCCTCAAATTTATATGTTAAAGTCCTGATCTCCAGTACCTCATTTGGAGCCAGGATCTTTACAGAAGTAATCAAGTTAAATTAACAGGGTCATTAGGGTGGACCCTAATCCAACATGATTGGCATCCCTACAAGAAGGGGAACACTGGATACAGACACACATGGAGGGAGAAGTGAAGATGAGGGCAGAGATCAGGGTGACGTGTCTACAAGCCAAGGAACACCTAAGATTGCCTGCAAACCCCCAGAAGCAGTTAAGAAGTTGGGGATAAATTCTCCTTTACAGCCTCAGAAGGAACCAACCCTGCCAACAGCCTGATCTCAGACCTCCAGCCTCCAGAACTGTGAGACAATAATTTTTTTGTTGTAAGCCACTCAGTCTGTGGTACTTTATTATGGCTGCTCTAGAACACTGACACTCCAAGTAGCTCAAATTAAGTATCTTCCTTTGATCATTGGGAAGAATCCTGAGTGAGTGGCTTCAGTCACTGGCTACATCTCATCTAGAAAAAGGGCAAGGAGAAACATTCCTTCCAAAACTAAGCAGCCAGGCTGCCAAGATCTTTCTCACAGATGTTTCTAATGATAAGTGGGGACTTATCTCCAGCTCAGGTTGGTGCCGAAAAACTTCTGATCAACCATGACTGCAAAAAGATGATAACAGTTCACCCCTGAGCAGGTGGGTGATATTTTAGTGGTGAAGAAATATTTTAGGAGAACAAGTGTGTCAGGGATGCAGAAAAATGCCTGAATCCTTATTTACTCCTGAGCTTAATTTAGATTACATACTCCTACGTATACACTTCAAGACACCTTCTGTTTTATTTTTCTTATCAGGCTTTTTCTGCCTCTGTCTGATCCAAACATTGCAGAGGGCACTGGAGGGGACTGAGGGAGAAGGCTGGGCTGGCTGGGTCTGAAGAGCCAGCTGCCCCCCAAGAGGAGGCCTAAGTGACTGGCTGTTGAGTAAGGTTGTGTTTCAGGACATGGTTCAGAGTCTTATTCCTTTCTTTTAAAATAAAGTAGTCCTGGTGACTTACAGAATGATTCACTTTCTGAGATGTTTCAGAAATGAAAGCATTATTTATTTTTTCTCTTGCTTTTTATTGTTGACACTATTACAGATGTCTCCATTTCTGACCCCCGACTTTGCCCACCTCCACCCAGCCCTTAGCCCCCTTCCCTCTGGCCATCACTACACTGTTTGTGTCCATGAGTCATGCATACATGTTCTTTGGCTAATCCCTTCACCTTCTCATATCCAGTAGCCCCCTCCTCCCCTCTGCAGCTGTCCGTTAGGCATCACACTTCCCTTTAGTACTTGAAAACCCCACTAGCAGTGGTCCTGAGCTCCATCCTCTGGGGGATTTCACTTCTTCAGCCAATTGATGTCCCAAGCTGCAAAGTGGAGGAGGGCCTGAAGGGGCTGCTCTGGCTGACCAAGACAGGTCACCCTAACTATGAACATTCAGAAGCATGGCTCCATGTCTAATTATTTATTTTTAAAAATAGTTTAAAAAAATATTTTATTTATTTATTTTTTAGAGAGGGGGAAGGGAGGAAAAGAGGGAGAGAAACATCAATGTGTGGTTGCCTCTCCCACGCTCCCTACTGGGGACCCAGGCATGTGCCCCAACTGGAAATCAAACCAGCAACCCTTTCGATCCCAGGCTGGCACTCAATCCACTGAGCCACACCAGCCAGGGCTAATTTTTTAAATGATAATTCTTAAGGGGATGGTAAATTGGATTTCAAATAAAATGGAGTCATGTGGATTAACTAGGACTCTGGGGGAATAAAAGTTTTGGTAAATGAAGGGAAGCAGAAGAGGATCTGATGGTTAAGATGGCAGTTAGGCTGACCAGTTACAGGGTTCTGGTTGAAGAGCCCTGAGACAACACACAGAAAGGAAGCAGCTTGGTTTTACATTTAGTGGGAGACTCTGCCAGGGAGAGGAATTGTCCTGAGATCTCCGCATTTCCCCTGACTAGAGGTTGCTGGAGATGAAAAGACCTGCTCATACAGCTCTGAGCAGGGACCCCCAGACCTGTGGACTCTATGCTTTTTGAGGATTCCATCAATGAAAATCTAAGCATGTCCCCCTACATACCTCATATCTTTACTTAGAAGTCATATACAAGTACTACTGCACTAATATACCGTGCACACTATAATATGGGGAGAATCAACTTAAAAAGAATGGTATAAAATAAACAGAAGTTCTACTATTTTCATCCCCCACACACCTGAGTAGATGGCCTCATTCATCCTTTGGTTCTCTGCACCCACCTGAGTCTGTAGAGTGGCCCCTACTTATCTGTGGGGGATATGCTTCAAGACCCCTAGTGGGTGCATGAAACTATGGGTGGTAATAAAACTTGTATGTACTGTGTTTCTTTCCTAGGCATATACACCTATGATAAAATTTAATTTATAAATTAGGCACAGTAAAAGATTAACAACAATAACTAATAATGAAATGGAATAATTATAATAATATATTGTGATAGAAGTTATGTGAAGGTGGTCTCTTTCCCAAAGTATCTTATGCTGTGCTCACTTTTCACCTAAAGAAAGTCCTTTATGGCTTCTCTTTGGCATATCACAATTGCTAAGTAAAATAAGAGCTACTTGGATGCAAACACCATGATACCTAGATAGTAGATCTGATGACCAAGACGGCTGCTAACTGCCTAATGGGTGGGAAGTGCATCCAGCATAGAATGTACTAGCTGAAGGGGTGATTCATGTCCTGGGCAGGAGAGAGCAGGCAGAATGAGATTTTAATGCACTATTGGAGTGGTGTGCAATTTAAAACTTTAAATTGTTTATATCTGGAATATGCCATTTAGTATTTTCAGACTGTGGTTGACTGCAGATAACAGAAACTGCAGGAAGCAAAACCATGGATTGGGGAGGAACTACTGTATACAGAGGAGCAGAGTCACACGCACCCAGCTGATCATGCACATGTCTCAAAGGCGGCCCATACTTCTCAAATGGTGGTTGGCTGAAAGAGCTATGATCGAAACATCCAGATGACTTGGTGACTGAGATTTAGGGGGGGTCTGCTCAGCAGCATCAGTGAGAAAACTTTTTGGAAGAACAATATTCTTGTGTTCTTACATAGGAACTCTTCCTTAGTGCTCGACATCCTTTTACTTAATATTTATGTTCTCCACTTCCAATGTGGGATTATTCTTGGAGTGATGAAATTTTTTAACATTATTAAAATTGTCAGGTTAAAATTATGTTTTGTATCTTTCTTACTCCATGAGGACTACAGACTTGACCACGTATTTTTCAAAGAATTTAAGATTTCCAGCATGTGTTCGCTACTTCAAATGGCCAAAGAACGCCCCAGCCTTGTAGCTTCAGAAATGTAAATTTTACAATAGATTCCTACATCCTTTTAGTTACTTTGTACCATAATGAAGCTCAGTTTTTTAAAAGACTTTTTAACTTTATTTTGAGAGAAAGGGATAGGGCAAGAGAGAGGGAAAGAAACATCAATGTGGTTGCTTCTTGCATATCCCTTACTGGGGACCTGGCTCACAACCCAGGCATGTGCCCTGACTGGGAATTGAACCGGTGACCCTTTGGTTCACAGGCCAGCGCTCAATCCACTGAGCCACACCAGCCAGGGCTGAAGCTTAGTTTTTGCACAGAGTTATCAGATGATTTAATCTAATCTCCTCGGTTTAGGCCATGATGGCCCAGGGAGGGCAAATGACTACTTAGGAAGCAGAAGAACCAGAGCTAGAGCCCAGGGTCCTGGTATAGGTAAGTTCTCTCTCCACCACTGACACCTCTGGTTCTCAGATTTCCCCTTCTTCTGCTCTGGCTTCAGGATACATGTGTAAGCCCCTTGGGTGTGAATCAGTGGCTGCGCTTTCTCAAAGGAGACCTTAAGGTGCAGAAGTGGCCTATCCACCCGACTTTCTGAACTCTGTACAACCTTGTTCTTATTCTTGCCCAGTTCTTATAATCTGGCTAGAGATGCCAAGGGTCTTGATACAAGGAAATAAACTTCCTAGAAGAGAGAGTGCACAGAGACGAAGTGGACTCAGCGCAAGGATGTAGGCAGCTTGACACCTTGAACATGCCTGACATTCTCCTCTGTCATTCTGCCTTTTGCTCCCTAGTCAGTGTGTCTTCTTCTAATGACCAGGGTGACTGGGTTGGGAATGTATGAGTATAATGAGAAAACATTAGTGGGTTTTATGAATTCTAAGCAGCATTAAAGTGCTGTTAGAAGAGAAAGGGTTGGTTGGGAAAGGGATGATTTGTAAGGATAAGGCTTCAGAGACAGAGCACTTTTTGTAGTGCATGGATGCTCTATGTTTCTTCCTACCTCTGAGTTTTGTCGCCACCACTACCAGACTGTCATGGTTGAGGTGTGTGAATACGGATTTACGCAGGAGAAGCTGGCAGCTGCCTCTCTTTTTGGGAGTATGTTCTGGGACAACAATGGCCTTTTTGTCAGTTACCTCTGGGTGGAATGGCTCTACAGTGCACAAGCTGAATGGCTAGCCACATACGTCTGCACCAGACCCACGTATCTACTTTCTATATCGCCCATCCTTCTCTCTCTCCACAGAAGATGGCAACTTGGGCAGCCAGATGTGCTGGCATCTCACATCTGCAGAAAAGCCTTCCATTTACACACACACCTGGGGCTAGGCTTGCACTATAGCAAAGCTGGGGAAATGAGAAGTGAAGGCAGAGAAATGCAATAAAGGATGCCCATACTTAGATGGTGAAACTGAACTTTGTCTGAGAAGAGGGGCTGGGATCAAGAAACTGCTCCTTATCTCTTTCCTAGACTCCCCCGACCCCCTAAAACAGCCTTATTTATATTATGTATAAAATGGAACAGCTTCAGGAATCATCCCAGAACTATATCCACCTGTTCAACCCACCCCCAGAGAGAAGATTTGGCTATCTGCAGCCTAGAAGAGACGACCTGGGGAGCCCAGGATCATAGTCTACAAGCACCCCAAAGCATGCATGTTACAGGCATGAGGCTTTGAATAGGTACAGGAAAAGAGAGAACAAGATGCATAGGTGGGAGCTGCATGGACACAGAGTTCAGTTCAATAGAGGGAAGAATCAGGCTCTCCCTCAATGGGACAGGCTCTCCAGAGTGCTGTGAGTAGCTGTCACTGAGGCATTCATTAAGAGAGATCTGGATGACCAAAGTGTGAATGTGTACCACACTTGCTGACAGATGGGGGGGGGAAGGGGGGACAGGGGGAGTAGGTAGTTAGATATTTTCATTCTGCGATTCTCAAGATGGCACAATGCAAGGAGAAATCATTCACCAGTGTTAATTATTTTACGCAGTAAGATTAAAACAACATATTCCAGGAGGAAACCAAGTCAATTATGGGAAACAAGCTGTCCTTAAGAAACAAAATAGATCAGGTGGGAGGGCGGGATCCCAGTGCCCCACTGCATGGCACCTGAGCCTCCACAACCTCTGTAGGTAGCAGTGTCCTCCTGGTACTTGTGTAGATGATAAGGGAAGCTACTGGGGTGAGGAGGCTCTTGGGAGAAGAAAATGAAATAATAACAGGTAGCTGAATGTTTGCTATGGGCTAGGGACTGTTTTAACAGCTTTACTTACATTATTTAATTCCTACAACTGCACACTTTACAAGTACAGAAACATGGGCAAAGAGAATAAGAGAGTTACTCACGGCTATACAGCTAGGGAGAGGGAGAGTAGGATGAAACCTGGGAGATGTCTACACATTGCACTCAAACACTTAGCACAGCGCCTGGGACAAGGTGGGGGCTCATGTGATAACTGTTATTACAGAGAGTTAGAGCAATATAATAGCCAAGGGGGGGCCCTCTGGGTAACTACAGTTCTGTATGCCTGGTGTTGTCATCTGTAAAGAGGGCATGAAACGGCCATTCCTTAGGAAGCCTCAAACATTGAGTGATTTAATGCATGTGAAATGTTTAGAAAAATGCCGGGCAAATAACAAGTGCTCCACTAATGTAAGGTACTATTGTACAAACATACTCTATATTACAAACACACACAGGTATGCAGTATAGTAATATAGCATACCCGATGCCTATGTCTGTGATGTCCGTACAAAAAGGGCAATCACTCAGAAGAGTCACAGTTTAGTGATGAGGTATTATTAACAGCTGCTGACGTCTTCTGGTTGTACAGTATAGAAGAAAAGGTGTTTATTTGATTGCTTGGTGCTTAACCAAACCACAACTCCTATCTACAGAGGCCCTTAATTCTACTGGATAGTGGTGATCTTTTACAGGTGGTTTTTGTCCTGCAAACCTGCTTCTCAGCTTCTCCCTGAACCTCAAATCAAATGAAATGTCCCAGGTTTGAACGGGTGAAGGAGAGAGCACTAGAGAAGCTAACCTGGAGAAGAAATGGAATGTTTTCCATTGACTTTTTCTGCAGTAAGCTCTTTAACAGACACCCAGAACTGAGCTGGAGACAGAGACTGAAGTCTTCTACCAAATATCTGCAGAGCTGGTGGTTCTGCTGTCCTACCTGGTGAGCTTGCTGCCAATCTGCTGCCTCAGCTCCAGTCTTTCTTCATCTGTCTGCCTGGGAAGGATGTTCTTTTCTTCCAGCTCTCGCTTGGAGGGCCTGTTGCTGAGTTTGATGGCTAAGGAGTCCTTCCTGCACACCTTCATGGCCAGGGAGCCTGCAGGAGGGAGAAACAAGTTAATAGTGCTGGCACACATGTCTATGGGCCACAAGGTGAAAGGCAGGAAGACAATGGAGTTAACACCTGAGAGTGGTTAAGGCACCAAAGGGCGCTTCTATAGAGTTCCTGGTCAACATCTTCCACACACCACACAATGTGTTGAGCATGTGAGGAGCGTATGGGGAGCCTATGACTAGGTCTTTGCTCTCCAGGAACTTCCAGTGTGCAGGCAACATCATAAAGGAGGGCAGGACAGACTGGAGTGAAGAGAATGCAAAGCAGGGAGAAAGGACAAAGTGCCTTCAGTAACTGTGGGTAGCTAAACAGAGCAGGAGGGGCTGGTGCCGGCAGGACAAATAGGATGCGCACAGGCAGCAGGTGGGCGGGCATCTGCTTGTGGCAGATAAGCCCAGTAATCACAGGAGACAAAAGAGACCAGTGACTGTGGAGCAAGGGGGGCTGTGAAAGAAAGTAAGGCTGGGCAGACAAAGTGGGGTCCTTTCGGGGTGGGAGTGAGTCCATTAAAACAGGCCATATTCGGGGACTTTTTTCTTTTCAGTGTAAGAGGTTCTGAGCAGCCAGCCAGGGCAGGGCTTCCCTTCCTTCTGCCTGGAATAAATCCATGGTTCTCAACCAGGGGTGATCTTGTTCCCTGAAGAGACACTTGGCAAAGTTTAGAGACATTTTTGGTTGTAAAAACTGGGGTGCAGGGGGAGGATGCCCCTGGTATCTAGTGGGCAGAGGCCAGGGGTGCTATTAAACACCCTGCAGTGCACAGGACTGCCCCACCACAAGGACCTGTCTGGTCTGAACTGTCACCTGTACTGAGGGTGAGCAACACTGGTCTAAAACCTTCAGTCTCCGGGCAGGAAAACAGTGCTCAGTGGCTGAGCAGCAGCTCCTCCCACTCATGGATTGTTTGGGCTGCCCCTCTGTGGTCCTTTCCTTGACATTTCATTGCTCAGCAGGGCTCTCACCAAGCAGGAGAATGAGACTGGGAAGCAGCAAGTTTGGGAGATCCCTCTGAATTTATGTAGTACTAGTGTTTTTTCTTTCTCCCCTGGTATCAGAACATGGGCTTTGCCATGAGACGTAGCTGGCATCAAACCCTAGCATTGCCACTTGGCAGATGTGAGGCTCTGGGCAGATCACTAACCTCTCTTTTCCTTCCCTTCTTTGTAAAGTGGGGCAACAGTGTCGATGCCACTGGGTGTCGTAAGGTGTAGGTCACAGAATAAAAATCCTAGTGTATGACCAGATGCAGTATGTATTCAGTGAAAAGCTGCTATAATATAAATTCATTTATTGAAGAAGTTAAGCAAATATCAGTCTCTAATCACTTAACTATGATACGTTTATCATTTATAGCCAGAATGACAGATTTTGAACATTGCTTCCTTCATCTCTTCTCTCTTGGCACATTTGAAGGCCTTAAATAAGAACTTTAAATTCAGGCCTTATAATTCAGGCCTAGTTATTGAAGTCTGCTTAAAATGAATTTGTTGCACACACAGTGGTGGGTATATCTGAGTATTATGTAGACTGGAATTGAAGGTTAGGGTCCCCACCTGTTTTTTGAGGGAGAGGCTGCTGCCCAAGGGAAACAATCAAAGAAAGGAAGAGCCATCTAAGAAGTAGCAGGTGGCAGCATGATATAATTTGTAGATTTATGAAGCTATTTAGAGGACACTTACACTTCCATTTTACTGATGAAAAAACTGAAGCCCTGAGAGGTTAATTGAGCTGCCCTGTGACCCAGGGCCAGATGACACTAGGCCCCGAATTAGAACCAGAGTGCAGGGCAGCTCAGCAGTGCTCTTTCGGTAAGCGCCCCCCACCCCAGCTGAAGAGTCGGGTGCACGCACTGGTATACAATGAGCTGTCATCATCCTCTTCATCCTCCTCTTCCTCCTCTTCTCTTGTGTAGAGGCAAGAAGAGTCTTCGTAGTCTGATTCATGAGGCACATTTTCTTTATTGTCATCACATTCAATCACAACAGTTGGCACTTGTCTTATTTCTGGAAGGCCCAGAGTTCCTGCTTTTGTGATACTGTCGCCCGAGTGCAAACCAGAGCTGTGGTACGAAGTGGAACAGGGAACCCGCTGCTCAGAGCTGTTTAAAGAGAAGGAGGAAGGGGGACATTCATTCTGGCTAGAGTCACATAAATGCATCGGAACCTTCTCAAAACTCAGTTGTCCAGTCCTAAGAGACAAAGGGTCTCCAGGGCAATTGAGTCTCACTTCTCATCTTACAGCTAAACATCTGAAGGACAGCAGAATTTTCTGGTAGTGGCATAGCCTAGGGAGGAGGAATTCTAACCGCTGTAGAGGGACAGTGGTGGTGCTAGCACAGCAGTGGGAATGAGCTCGATACACTGAACTGTATACTTCAAAGAGTTAGAATCATAATTTTTTTGTCCTGTGTATTTAAAATTAAAAAGTAAAAACACAAAATTGAAAAACTTCATTCCATAGGTTCTTCCGGTTAAGATCCATACCTCCAAGTGTCAGAGGAAAGCTCCTTTGCCACCCACTGGTCTCACAGGAGGAGTAAAAGGATTACTTTGATGGAGAAGCTAGAGATCCAGAAAGATAAAGCGCATGAGGTGCTAGCTTTCAGAGCCATGCAGTGTGATCGGGAGGGGCTGAGTGAGGGACAGAATGTTTTCAGTATGGGCATGGTGATCAGGGAGAGAAGTCGTGGGACCAGAGGGCTGGTGACCCATTCAGGAACATCAGGGTGGGCGCAGTCAAGGATGACTTAGAGAGGGTTCTCTCCCCGGGAGGGTGTCAGACGCTCAGCAGCCACAAGGTAATGATAGTCTGGGGTTTTTTTTTGTAGGTCAACTTTCCAGGAAGCAATGATGATGATATTCTTGGTCTTTTCCCTTTTAAATTGAGCCAACTCTGATAAAATGTATTTTTTAATTAAAAATGATTTGCTTCATAAATAGAAGCCATATATGTTCATTATAGGAAGTTAGGAAATGCATAACATCAAAACTAAAGAAAATAAAGTAGTTATTTTCTTAATAGAGTCTACCTGGGCTCCCAGGGAAATTTAGAATCCTTTTTATGACAGGATCTGAATGAAGCTCAGCAAGAATCATGGGCCAGAAACACATAATTAAAGTTTCTAATTCATTTTCAGGTTAACTGGGAGAAGAATTTGTATCTTTCATTTAGGGCAACGGTGTCAAACTCATTTTCACCCGGGGCCACATCAGCCTTGTGATTGCCTTCAAAGGGCTGAAATAATTTTAGGACTGTATAAATGTAACTACTCCTTAATTGTTAAGGAGTTGAAATTACATTCGGCCCTTTGAAGGCAACAGCGAGGCTGGTGTGGCCCTGCAGTGAGAATGAGTTTGACACCTCTGATTTAGGGAATTTCCCAACATAGAAAACTCAACGCAGTTTCCTCCCAAAAGCATTAGACAGTCATAAAATAATGGAGGGTGAAGTTATATTTACTATATATCATTAAATTTACCTTAAAATATTTTATACAAAAGAAAAGTCTTAACCATGACATATGAATGCATGCTAGTCTCCTTAGAAACTTTTAATTATGCGTTGAATTATTGCTATGTCTAATTTCAATTCAATTAACTTTCTCCCTTCCATTGTTTCCAAAGGGCTATTTTGCTCTTTGCATTTTTCACATAACTCCTCCGTGACACAAATGGAAAATCTAGTTAACACATTTGAGCTCTGATGTTCAAGGCAATGAATTAAATCAGCTTAAAAAAATCCCCTTTAACAACTAAGATTAAATCACATATTTACAAAAATGCAGCATCTTCTTAGACACTAGCAGCTAAAGGGATCCATTTCTTACCTAGTTTAACACAGATGGGAATGAGAGGAGGACAGTGGAGTACAAGAGAGAGGGTCTCTGGGTGAGCAATGTAATAGCCGACTGCAAGGGGAATGACTGGGGGGATCAGTGCCCCACCTCACAAGACACCCCTTCCTTCAGGCAACAACATGCACTCTGTTCCAATGCTGCTGGTGATTCCACACTGGGTATTAAGGGAAGTAGAGACAGAAGAGGCAAAAATCCCATTCCATGGCTCATGTTTGCCCCACCCCTGCCTTCTTCCTCTCTGTAATCCATAGATTAGCTAACAAGGGTTCCTACAAAGGCACTGAGCTGGGACTATTAGATGGCAAGGGATGAAAAGCAGATGATGGACATTCATGTTTGGTGGGGAAAAAAATGGAAAACCAGAAGGTATTAGTTCCTTAAGGTAGATGGCTCCAAATTGCCTTGAGAGGCAAGAGGAAGGAGAAATATTATGCAAAGGGAGATAAACTTGGCCTTACAGGCAGCCTGTGATAAACAGGAGACTGTGGTTTCTCTTCCCTCAAAGGCACATGGGAGTGTGAGACTTTGAAGAGAATGGGATTATAAGGCAGTCCTCCCACCCCCCACTGCTTAGGCAAGTACTAGGTATCATGCTACCTACTTGTCTTGTAAAATAGGCACCAGTCACGGACATCGGCGACTGCCTGTTGGGGGCTCTGTAGAAAGAGCTGGAGACGTTGCCTGGCCAATAAGGTCATTTTCCTGAAGTGTGACTGCAGCATGTGACAGAATGTCTAACATCCCATAAGGATGGAAAAGGTGTTTTCCAGGAGGCTAGGTGAAACTACCAAAAGGGTTTTAAAATGCTCTGTTAATAAATATCCCTTGTCTGCCAAAACCCTGAGAAGAAGGAAGAAAAACATGGAGATGATCCATGTATCTGGTAAGTCTGGAGCAGCACACGAGGGCAAGAAAAGACAAGAGTGAAGAAGGAGGCCGGGAAGTTTATTAAGCGACCTCAATCTGAGGAGGTAGCATACAAATTCAAGTCCAAATTTTGTTATTTGCTATTGGTCAAATTATTATTATTATTTTATTATTTAATGTCTCTGAGCCTCAGCTTCCTCAGCTGTAGCACTGGGTGAGCTGCACCTTTTAGTAGGGCAGGTGTCCCACTGGCCATGCCCTTATGTGAGACCCTCACTTGTTATCTGTAGAAACGGCCCCCAGTCATTCCCCACTTCACTCTCCTTTCCACACTGTTGTCAGAGCCACTTTCTAAAACTCAGATCTAGCCTCACCCGTTAGCACTCTGCCTGTTCCATCTACAACGCCAGTGCTCCAAGAGTGACTTAAGTGGAAAAGTCAGTTACTGCATCATGAGCTGTACTATTCAAGGCAAAGAACTAAATCAGCCTAAGTGTGGCACCTTATTGCATTTGGCCTCCACCCCTGGTGGCTGTGGGCAGGAAGGGGAACGCCCAGCTGAGTATCAGTCTCAGGAATGCTGGCTTTATAATACAGAGTTGTCACTTAGAAGATGTGGTCCACGTAAAAGGTCTCACTGCTGAAGAAAAGTGAAAACCTAGAAGAGGTCATTTAAACCCAGCATGACATGCAATGCCTTGCACAATTTGACCCATAAATTATATGGGGACAGAACCCAGCCCTCATCCCCATATAATTCACCTCCTGGTCACACGCAACAGTGCATTGCACACACTTGGCCTGGAACATGCTCCCATCCCACCCTGGCCTTAATTTCTGCTTACCTTTCAATAATTGTCTCAAGCCACATGGTGCCTAAGTTCTTGGGAGATTCCTCAATAGTAATATATAATTGTGAACATCTGTTGGCTTACTATCTCCCCTTCCCCGGCCAAGCTGTAGGTGCCTCGAGGGACAGGGACCATGTCTAATTCACATTTGTGGCAGGTGCCTAGTGCCACGTCTGACACTAAGTGGACAGCCAGTAATTGTTTGTTGTTTTTGCTGAATGAAAGAAATATGGGCTGGGATCCCTGGTACATAGGTGCATGTGTAAGTGGCTGACAAACCGTATTTACAGGGTATTAATTAAGAGATATGTTTTTCATTTTCAGAAAGGCATCCTGGTGTACTGCAAGGCTGTGGGTACCCCTGATGTGTTTGCCACATTTATCGATGGCATAATAATGGAAAGGGCATCTTTATCAAATAGGTGGAGGATGGAGGTAGAGAAGGAAAGGAGGGTGTGGGCAAAGTGAACATTTACTGAGTGCATCACCCACTGTTCTAGGAACTTTCACATCCAGTATCTCATTTCATCTTTATAATAGCAGGAGAGGTGTCATCCTCATTTTAATAAGCAGGAAATAGAGGTTCCGAAAAGGTAATAAATCAGTCCATGAGGACGCTGGTAGTAAAAGTAAAGAAAGGACCAAATATGAACCCACTATATCCAAAAACTGAGTTATGATACTTGTAACATTGTGAACTTTCATTAAACACATGTCCCACTAATTGTACATGTGTGAGGTGCGGAGAACATCATGTCTTCTCAACAGCACATGTACAAAGTAGGCATTATTACTTTATAACTATTTGAAATCTTGCTAACCAGGGTAAGTGATAGTGTTCTATCGGGCTATGGTCAGGCCATGCCTGGGGCACTAAGTGTAAAGGATTCACCTTAGACACAGGATTGTGATGGTCAGGATGCTGAGAGGAGTCATCCACTCATCTATGGTCATGGTTAGTGGCTTTTGCACCAAAATGGCAGAACTGAGTGCTTGCAACAGAGCCTCAAATATTAATTATCTGGATGTTTACAGAAAGATTTTTGACCCCTGGTCTAAACCAGTATTCCTAAACCTCGTTCATATCCACACTACTTGGTTTTCTTTTGTCTGTGCCATATTTGAAGTCCATTTACACTATTATTTACCATATTTTGCTGTGTGTAATGTGCTTCTGTGTACAATATGCACCCATGTTTTTGGTCTAGATGTTCAGGAAAAAAATCTTTTGTTTTAATTAATTAATTAACTAACATATATTTAGAAACAAAAATGATTATTGTATTCTAGGGTATTATTTTGCATAGGATACTGTTATTGCTTTCCAGAGTTATGCTTTTAATACACAAGCATAAATAAAAGAATTAAAAACTTTTATACAGATACAGAACTAGTACTACCCATGTATAATATGCATCCTTACTTTTCCCTCAAAAATTTGGGCAAAAAAAGTGTGCAATATATATGACAAAATATGGTCCTTTGTATTTTTAAATCAACAACTTAAAAAAAGTCATTAATTTAGCTTCCTCTTAAGCCATAATATCTTTGTAATAATAGGTTTCATGGCTAATTATGTGTCTATATAACACATTAAAATAAATATGGCTATTAAAACTTTTATAGAAGGTTGTCCTAAACTTGCTTTATGTACCACCACTGTGCGTGTATCACATCTGGGTTAAATGACGGCTCGGCTCCTCTCAACTGCAGCACGACTGGCATTTTGTCCTAGACAATTCCTTGTGATGGGGGCTGCCCTGTGCATTGCAGGATGTTTGCAGCTCTCCTGGTCTCTAACCACCAGATGCTAGTAGCGTCTGCTCTCCCTGTAACAACCCAAAATATCACCAGGCATGGCCAGATGTCTTTTGGGGAAGGGACCTGCCCAGTGGGAACCATAGGCCTAGAGCCTTCACAACGGCTTTGCCCCATGCTGCACTCTCAGGGCTGTCCCACGTGAGCCCTTTGGCCCTACGCCCAGGAATCCGCAGTGTCCGTGGAGTGACGAAGAACCATCCAGATCCTGTCTCCTAAGTCTCTCACTCCTGGGTCTCAGGCTGTCACTCTGGGGGCTGTACCAACAATGCGATGCTATTAGAGTTTCATTAAGTTATTTGCAGCCCTCCTAAGTCCCCGAGCAGTTACCCCATTAAGGTAGGAGCTCTGAGCTGACCCCTGCATGAAACAGCTTTTCTCATTACCTTGCCCAGATCAGTGACTTACAAAATGACACTCTAGTGGCCCAAAAGAGTCACCACATCTTCCAGAGCACCTGTCATCCTCCCCGAGGAAAGGCTGACTCATGTAATCAGATCTATTCTAGACTGTTCATGTCAAAATTCTTTGAAGTTAAGCTTTTACTTTGCTTGGAATTCAAGTGGATCTCATCACATGTGGGTTGTGTTCTGTTCCTCTCCCTGGTGGCTGAGCAGGAACTAAAACAGAGGTAAACATAAAGCCCCTCATCCTAACCTATATGGAGCCTTCCTTAACTCGTATGGACTACTACTGTACATAATGATGACAAAAGTTAACATTTTAAAATGCTCACACTGTGCCCTATATGAATTCACTTAGGTCTTACACCTACCCCATGAGATGGGGGTATATAACTGTGATTCCCCCCGTTTTAGATAGGAAAAATGAGGCACATGACCAAAGTCCCAGCTGGAGGGACGCAGGCATCACCGACTGCGGGCAGTAGTGTTACAGAACCCACTCTCTCACGGATGTCACTACACCACCGGCGCAGAAGCAGCAGCCCTGAAATGGCTCCGGACCTTACTCTTCTTCCAGAACCTTCTTTTCTCCCCCACCACTCAGCCCATTCTTTACTACTGTCAAACAGGTCTGATCCTACAGTTCTCCCAGTTAAGACCTTAGAAGGGTCTCACTGTAAACGATATATTCCACCCTCTTTGGCAGGGAGTAGGGGGTACCTCACGATCTGACCCTCAGGACACTCAGTCTCATCTGTCACCCCTCTTTACTGCACGCCCAGTGTCTCCACCACAGCGGGCCACCTGCCACGTCCCAAGCACGTTGTGGACTTTCCTGCCTCCTCCCTCTGCATGGCTCCACCTCAGAACTATCCCCTCAGAGTGTGGCTACTGAAGCATGCTACTCGCACTCAAGGGAGAGTTCAAATGCCATTTCTTTAGAACAGCCTTTCCTAACTTTTCCAAGAGAAATCAGTTCCTCCCCTGTGTTCCCACAGTTGGGTTCTCACCTCTGTCGCAGCACTGGTCACATTATGTTGTAATTTCATGTCTAAGCATTTACCCCTTGCCCCTGTTGACTGTAAGTCTTTCAAAGACGGAGGCTGATTATCCATTTCCTTCATATCCAAGTCCCATTTTGGGCATGTTTTTGGAACTGATGTATTTGGATTGAAGTCTCTTGGAACCAGAGAAGGCCATGTTACACTTCTCATCATTGAACTCACTAAAATAATGATCCCTGATCCTTAAGGTCTTGCTGTTGCAAGGGAAGTATCCTTGTGAAAGAATAATTAGGGTTTTAGATATAGTGATCCAGAGTTTTTTCCTAAGAAGATAATCCAAAGAGATAAAGCACAGAGGTCTATGCAAGGAAGAATGGCACGGTGCCCAGGTGCCCTCTGTGCCAGGATGGTCTCAGTGAGCACAGATGGGGCAGAGAGAGCTTAAGGGTGTCCGTGTTCCAGTTCTGCACTCACGGGCTGTCGGGCCACTTGAGTTAGGACTGCCCAGAGTTAGGTTGCTTTGTAAGGTGCAGTAGAAAAGGACCCTAAACTTTCTTCTTATATGCTATTTTATAATGAATTTAAATAAATATCAAAGGCCCCAGATTATTCTACAGGGAGAAAATGAGATTCTGTCCCCCATCTAGGTAGCTCCAAATAATGTAATTTTCCTGACAGATATTACAGGGATGAGCATGCAAAAACCCAAGAGCATTCAGGACATTCACAAGATGCTGGGCAGCCGCACCAGGCTGGAATATGTCCATTCTTTTCCCTCTGCCGGGGGCTGACCGCTCAGGAGGCAGGAGCAGGGCAGCCTTTGGATTTGCTGTGGTAGCTAACACACATCGTCCTTGGTGGGACCTGTAAAAGTGCTTTGTAAATGTTCATTACCTCATTTAATCTCACAAAACCTTGCAAAGTTAGGAAGGGTGTTGTTATTACCTTAATTTTATGATGAGAACACTAAGTTTTTGAGACCATAAGTGAAGCGATTACAGCAAGCATGTGGCCTTGGTCTTCTCACTGCAGGGCCTGTGGTCCTCCCATTAACCATGCTGTTGCCTCCCAGAGGACCCTCACTACATTTTTTGTCTATGTATATGCTCACTATGAAGTGCAATTTGCACCAAAAATTCAGAAAACATGGAATATAATAATTATCTGTATAATGAAAATCAAAGATAATAGATGTTCACAGAACCCAACTATTCAATTAGTGTGAATTTTGCTTTGAAGGGCCACAGGGTTAGGGGCTCTTATGGAACACAGAGGCAAGTCTGAACTCTAGGTTTGAGCTGTACAACATTTTTGATGTGAGTGGCACATGGCTGGGTGAGCAGGTGTGCAGAGAGAATAGGATACGAGAGAGGCGAGAATAGTCACCAAGCTGGATACCCCAGGCTTGGATAATGCAGTGCTGTCAGGGAGAAGGAGGAAGGTGTGGGTTTACAGGTGGCCACGTTAATGATGCATTTCCTTGAGGACAGAAAGGCGTCACCATCATCTCCTCCCAATCCCCCGCTTTATCTTTCTGCAGCTCCCTGTCCCCACTTTGCAAAATGTAACATCGTAATTGGCTTTTCAGGCCTCTCCCCCTAAAAGGAAAGCTCATGAGAATGCAGACTTTATTGTGTCCTTGCTGTCTCCCCAGAGGATACAAGAGCCTGCCTGAATGTCTTCCTTCATGAAAAAGATGAAAGAATAAACACTTGTTTACCTAAAACAGGAGGCCTGCTACTTACAACAGATATACTAAAAACAGAAGCATTCAGAAAGTTTGAGAGCAAAATTGTTGTCTTAGATTGGTAAAAAAGCAAGCATTTCAAACTCTCTTCTTCATCATGCCCCTATGACCCATCAGGGAGGTGAAAAACATTCTTCTCTCTTCTCTTTCTGTCTCTATCATGAATAACATTTAATGAGTCTTCTGTTTGGAAAGTTCAACTCTATCCTTTACCTGTACTAAACCAAGTAGGACACATGCACATTGAGAGTATACTTCTCAGATTCCCAGTCTACTTTCCTCATTTTCCTATTTAAATGGTCACATTTTTTAGAAATCTCTAAATTTTAAAAATTAAGAGACTGCCTTACCTTTCCTGTTTATTACCAGTGAGGGAAAGGCAGCTTGCTTTTTAATAATTCATAACAGATGAATGCCAAGACATCACAGCATTTCAGGGCCAGGACAACCGTCGGTCCCTTTTCAAGATTCATTACCACATGGTGATGGGCAGGCCACCACGTGCATGGCAGAGCATGTGACTCAACGTGGGTGGGGACTGCAGGTTATCAAACACCTTTGATACTCTTGTAGAAAACCTGGGGCAGGTTTTGAAATAAAAAATCACTGTGTATTTCAAATCCTTAGTCTTCACTGAAAATACTCGAAAACCATTTCACCATCATTTCTAAAGAAAAATGTATGATAAAGGAATGTTGCTTTCTAGCATCTGATTTCAATCGCAACAATTATGAAAATGGAAAAAAAAAGACATTAATCTCCTCAAAGGACACATAAAGCTTATTATCTACAAATATGACAATGGAAATGAAGTTAAACTTCAGGAAGACCAGCTTTTGCAATTTAGTCGGTAGGAGTTACCAAGAGAGTTTTCAGAGGGGACAGAGAACCGTCAGCTGTTTTCTTCTTAGAGGCCAAAAATGCGCGAGGAATTATGTTACAAATTGCAGTGCTGAAGGATGAAAAATGACAGAAATAACCACTGAAAGCCAAGAAATAATCAGCTCCATTTCAGGAAAACAGGCACACATCGTGCGATTCATCATGGCCGAGGATTGGCCTCCCGAGATAAGAAACTCAAACTTAGAGCTTTTGCTTTTTGTTGCACTTAGTGAGCAGAAACTGTGACCTTCTTTATATCAACCCACATTTCTGAAACACTGTCTGGGCTGGGGATGTGACAAATGAACCAATAAGACATGCAGAGTCTGACCAGCAGCCCACCACCCCTGCGTTCTCCGTTTCTGATGGAGGGACCACCCAGTGGTGGCTCTTTCATAAAACTTCATACCTAGACACCAGCCAACATCCTAGGTCATGCTTGGTTGGATGATGGTGCCAGGAGGGCAGAGGGTGGAGTGAGGAGGCCTATGTTTGAGTCCTAGCTGGGCCATTCACTAGCTGTGCATCTTGGTCTTCAGTTCCTTATCAGCTAAATGGAGAAACCTATCGGGTCACCTCATAGGTTGCTGCGAGATCAATGGTGCTTTGTGAACGTCAGTGCTGGTGGTTGCTGTTCTAGCTAGGGGTATATTTGAACACTGGCAATTATCCAAATCCAGTCATTATGGATATTATTTGTTGATATATTAAAACATTTCCTTTGGCATTTTAATTTTTCTAAGATATTTATTTATTTATTTTTAGAGAGGGCAAGGGAAGGAGAGAGCAAAGGAGAGAAACGTCAATGTGTGGTTGCCTCTTGCACACCCCCTACTGGGGACCTGGCCTGCAACCCAGGCATGTGCCCTGACTGGGAATCGAACCTGTGACCCTTTGGTTTGCAGGATGGCACTCAATCCACTGAGCCACACCAACCAGGGCTAGTGTTTTTATATTTTTGGGCTGCAAAATCTTTCTTGACGATGGTTTGCAAGATCAAAGATTCAACATTCATGTATTAGGCCAGAGTTTCTATTAATGTACACATAAGAATTCAGGTACAGATTCACTCTTTTGAAAATACACTTCCTTTTTTAATCTTCTTAAGACTTCAGAAGATGTTAATGGTTTGTACAGTCTCATTTTAACCTTCCTCTAACCAGTCTGCTCGCCAACCTTGCAGGGTAGATGTTTCTTGCTCACAGCAACAATAAATACCTTGCACTGAAATCTGGTCATGCCCCTTGGAATAGCAGTTAAACTGTAAAACAATAACTATAGGCAGTCACTTACAGATGATAAGTACATGCTTTAAAATCAAAGAACTGACCTAAAGTAAGAGGTTGATAAAACTCTGACCTCAAAGGGTCAGGGACAAATGTCTACCTGGGACTGCATAAGATTTTAAAGAGATGGCCATCAACATAAGAGAAAGGAATCTTTCTCTGGAGACGCATTTCACTTAAATGTGTTTGCCATTTGTATGATGATGAACAAAATTCTGAACTTCTGCAACTGTGCTAATTTGCAGACATAACACTTTGGTGTTCAGAGTTTGATTCTTGCTAGGGCACCAATGCACCTCTGCTCATAATCCTGAAGTGCTCTTTTATTTGCAGGTGGAAACATCATTGTTTCTACCTGCCAATGAAGTTTGCAGATTGTGAAGGCTGAAAGAAACCCTGGGGGTCATCTGTTGTAGTTCAGAACCAAGAATCAGTCTTTAGAATTTCCTGTGACCCTTGAAGTCACATGAAGTAACTGTTACCATGACACGTATTTATATTAGAACAATGAATGGTTTGTGCTCTTTGAAAGGCCTAAAATAATTATTGAATAATAGAATTTTAGAGGTTGAAGGGATTTGGGCAGCTACTGATTTCAATTTTTTCTGTCCACTTCTGAAATTATTATATTTGCAATATTCTGGAAGGTGGTAATTTAATTCTCAGCTAATAGAACTGATCAACTGAATTAAGATGGGAATGAGAATTAGTGGCTGATTAGGACTTGAAGTGTAAATTCCAAGACCGATGCCGACTAGATCATAGAGCTTGCTACAGATATTAAAAATAAACACTGCATACTATTTGAAATGATAAAATGTCACCTTCAAAAAAGATATGAATCATCATTGGTGGAGAGAAAACTAACCAAAACAACTAGTTGAGGAAATGGACACATCCAAACAATCTACAACAAAATAAGATCAGACCTATTCACAACTTGCCTTTTAGGGGAACTGAAGGCAAATTTTGTGTGTTATATAATGTTGCTTAACATCCACCACCAATTATTGGACACTTACTTTTATGCCATCCAACAAGATGAGTGATTTTCTTCACAAACAACTCTAGTGAGGGTGGTGGTGTTATTAATACTCCTGTTTTACACATGAGGAATCAAAGGCATGAAAAAGTGGTATCTCTTAGGTTGAAACCCTGGCAGCTGGATTCTGGAACCCATGTGCTCAGCCATGACAGGGGGGTGCCTCCAGCTTGGCCACGCTGCCTAGGGCAGCCCTGTGGCTTTGGATAAACATGGAACTCTTCAAGTTTGCTTCCTCTGGTCTCTGGTTCTCTCCGCCGCACCCCTCCCACCAGATCTGGTGAGCCAATGTTGCAACTATCTAACCACATGCTATTTTTTTAGTGTCATCAAGCAGGGCTCAGGTTAGGGTAATTACTAAGAACATCATATAAATGAGAACAGATTTAGAATAATCTGGAAGAACATAAAAAAGATGGTAAAAGGTCTAGAAACCACCTCAGTAAATGATTACATAAATTTGGAATGATTAGTATAGAAGAAGGAAGACAGATAAAGTAAGCTATTTTCAAAGATTTGAAGGCCTTCACAGTAAAAGAAGATTAGAAATAAGGTTGGGGTTTATAATAAGTAAAACTTTCAGCTTAATATAAAAAAGAATTTTGTAATAATCAGACCTTGCTAATAATGCGGTGGGCTAAGTTGGGACATGGAGAGGTTCCCTTTCTCAAGGAGATGAGAGGACAAATAGTCAGGAACACTGCAATGGGCGGGGGCTGCTTGCCTGGATGGTCTCCAAGGTCCCTTTTAACTATAATATGACTATTCAAACTATGGTCCAAAGCCAGACATTAGAGCTGTTTAATTCTTCACTCAATTCTCATGTGAACCTCCATGTTTCATCAGCAGCAGACTGCAGGTCTGGGCCAGTACCCTGCAGGTGACATTCCGTGAGACTCAGGGTCTTCGTGGGCACAATTCCTAAGTGCTCGGTCATGTTTCTTTCTTCTTGCAGTGTTTATTTTTTTTTGGTGGGGGGGGGGTCACTGGAAATTGCCAGGAGAAGAGAGAAAAATAATTGTTTCCTTCTGTATTAAACTTAGTGAGAACAACAGGGAGGAGTTTTAGAAAATAAAAGAAGAATGACATCACTGGAGTCAGTGGCAGTTCCTGCACTAAAGTGACAAGTGGCCTGAGACCTTGTTCCATTCCCAGATTCTGCCAGGAGTCCTGGAAGACAGTGTGGATGCTCAGAAAAATCTCTCAACCTTTAACTGTTTGGGAGGAAAGCCTCTCTTTCTCTGAAGGGCAAGCTTCTCCAAGTGATCTATGCATTAATTCCCTATGTCCTGGCCGGTCTATCAGAACAACCCTGGGCCTTGACCTGGGATGGGAGGGAGGGAGACAGAGGAGGTGAGAAGAGCCTGGGGACTGCTTTGGCTCAGCTGCCAAGTTCATACCGTCCTCCTGCTCACCCCTACCTCCCATAGTGTCTGCTCTCCCGCCACCCCACATTTGTTCGCTGGGATTCATTTTGATGAAGAATCTGACTCAGTTTATGTCAAGACGTACCCATTAGTCTATAGTCAACTGAAGTTCTACAAATACACAGAAATTACTGAACTGAGAAACACAGTGTAACTTGTTGCTTAATACTTCCAAATGAACCTTTTCAAATGGCATGTGTTAAGTGGAAATGTATTTAGCAATATCCTCCTAGTACACTGTCATGAGTATCTTTTTCAATTGAGTGAAGCTCCTGAGAGATACAAAAACTTACACAGCAGACACAGGGACAGGAAATTGCATTGACTGTTAGGCCTTTAGGAAAGCAGTTGCACTGGAACAGAGAGTTCTGGGTTTGCAGCCGGAAGACCCAGGCTGGAAGGTGCGGCCTCTGGAGCTGCTACCTAGGGCAGTGCTTCCCAAAATGTCGATGGGAGGGACCAGTTCTGTTGGTGGGTGGTTGATTTACATATTATAATTTTCAGCCCTTCACAAATAGATGTTTTTGTAAAAATATAAATATAAAAAAAGAAAATTTTTTATTATAAGATTCGACAAAATTAGTCTGTCAAATTGCTATAAAAGTGTGCAGAGCCTTGTTCTCAATTTCTGTACCTGGTTGCAGATGGGCACCAAGCAGTTGGTGGCCCCCTCTCTGAGTAGCTGGCACTGGGGGACTCAGCCTTCCTCAGTTTCTGCACGTGGTCTCCCACGGTGGGGTGAGGATTAAGATGATAACAAAAGTGTGCGATCAACTAAAAAGTGCCGTCAAAATTTTAAATTATTATTGTCCTCATTAACAACAACAACAGTAGTTGAAAATGATGACAAGGGGCCGAGTACATTTCTCTTCTACTGCGAAGGCAGCTGTTAATGTGGCACAATCAAGTCAGACTTACTCGCAGCAGCCGCTTCCCTCCAAGTCATAGGTTTCCCCGAGCACAGATGCGCGGTGGAGTGGGAGGAAGGGAGAAAGACACTGAGAGTGGGGAAACTGCAACAGAAAGCTCCCAACAGTGTCCGCCTTGCCTCTGGGTCTCTGCCTGGCAACTGGCTGAGACCCCACAGTGCAATTTCCCATCTGTAGGACCCAGTCGACAGAGGTCACTTACCTGGGACAGCCACTAAAAGTCCCTTCATGCCAGATCACCAATTTTTTCTGTCCATGCCAGGGCACTAGGTCAAGGAACATGCCTTGGAGTCATAGTGGGGAATTTCAGCCATCTCTTAGGCACAGGAAGGGTGGTATTTGAAGACACACATGCGCACACACACACATCAGAGCTACTCAGAACCAGCGTGAGCGCTGTCCCGGCAATGGGGAGGCAGGGTCCGTGCTGCAGGCCCGCCCTCGGGGTTTTCTTGGCAGATCTCCTGGCAATGCTGTTGGGAGCAGAGTCTAGTGTAAGAGGGGGCTGCTCCCGTTGTTAAATATTAGAGGCTCCCACACATCTGAGCGGATGATAGTGCTCTGCCTCGTCCATGAGCAAGAACCAGGGCACACCTCTCCACTTTTCCCATCTCTCCAGTTCTCCACCACTGGTCTGCCAGCTCTCATCTTTTCTGATTTTACATTCAAATGGGCATTTTTATGTCACAAAAGAAACATCTATAAAATAAAAAAACTAAACAGTACAGAAAGACATGAAATAGAAAATCAAAAGATTTTTCTCCCCATCTCCCCACTATTCATGATTATGTGTGTCTGCTTCCAAAAAAAGGTTAAGGTTTACAGAAATTCAGTGTGTGCTAGCATAGGTGTTACTTTTCCCTTTCGATAAATGTGATTGCTTTCTAGGTGGGCAGTCAGCAACATTGTTTTTTATTTCCACACTTTCCTTGACATTCAGATTTTGGTGTTCCGCCCCTTCGCCCCAGGGGCATAAGCTGTGCCCTGGTCTTCACATCCCTCTATCCTGATCAAACCCCCAGACCTTCTTCTTCCCCCTCCCCAGCCAGGGCCTCCCCTCCAGCCCTCACCCCCACCCCATTACCTTTCCAGCCTCTGCATGGTCATGGCCAGTGTTTTGTTCAGCTCGTCTATCATCCTGCAGCCCGACGGGTGCATGGGGAGGGAGCCGGTGGTGGAGGGGAGATGCTGGCTGAGGCTGCCGTATTGCAGCTGGTGCTGGATCTGGGATGGTAGGACTGTGTGGTGGTGCTGGGCCCCACCCTGCTGGCCACTCTTCTGGGCTGCGTAGGATGCCAGGGAGAGGTCTGGCCCCCCTACAGGCATACAGATCATGACTTTCTTTGGAGGTAGCGGAGGCGACAGTTTCACTGGCAGACAAGGCAATTTCACAGGGGCACCAGGATCTGTGGCAGAAGGAGGGGAGAGGTAGATGTGAGTCTGGGGCACTGGAAGAACCCCAGGACACGGCACGTGGCCACCATGGGGCCGTGGCCATTGAGGGGCCCTGAGATAAAATGCACCCAGTGAAGACACCAGCAAGGTGAGTGCTATTCAGCAAGTACCCACCATCTCTCGTTTCCTGCCTAAAGTATGCTGACCCACAGCCCTCAGGGATTCAGGCATTGGTGCTGTCTGTCACACAGTGGTCAGGCTGAGGCTCACAGCAGCAGAAGGCGGCGAACAAGTGCAATGCACTCTTTTGCTCAGGGAAACCCACAGACCTTCAAAGAGACTTTGCTACGATGTGCCATGATGACTACACTTGGCCATCACAGTGTGAACATATTCTTTCAAACAGGCAGGAGATTAGGTCAGCCTAGGTTCAAGTTCACTAACAGTGTACCCTCCACAAGTGAATTTAACGTTGCCAACCTTCATTTCCTCATCTGTAACCCAGAGATGGTCTCCACACCCTTGGGGATGTTCTGTGAGGATCTGTTGTCACATGGAGGGCTCGGGGGCTCCATATGGCGGTGAGCTGTGGGCATGCTGGTTGGACTGGCCCACGCACTCATGTGGCATCCATGGTGGGCTGTTCAAACTGTGGCAAGGCTCCACCAGGCACTCCGGGGGCCTGGTGGAACTGGCCCACACCAACCCACTGGTTCATAACAGCAGCACTGAAGCTTTCCAGAGATGCCCCAAATTAAGGAAAGTTTAGGGTTAGACCAGCCCTCAGGGCATCTTAGGGGTGACCCTGTGGTACCCCATATTCTTGGGCATCATGTAGTACTGGTGGGGGTGGGGCTGAATCCTGTGGGTTGCAGGCTCCCTGGGAAAAGGTGGCCAGGAAGGGCAGCAGGGGAGGGGCAGGGGGACGGTGGACTGGCACATGTGTGAGGGGGGCGAGCATGTTCAACTTCACACCTGGTGCTCGTGTTGGGGAACACTGTGGGGTTCTACTCTTGGTCTTTGAGGCCTTAGATTTCTCTCCAACTCTTGGTCTGCTTTGAATGTGGCAGTTTAACTGTAACAGTCCTGCCAAAAAGACATTCCTAGACTACACATCTGATCACGTCGCTCCTCAGTTTAAAACGTACCAATGGCCTAGAAATAAACCTCCACTTCCTGACACATCAGTCAAGTTTCCGCAGTCTCTCTGCTGTTCAGCTCCTGCCTCCATGTTCATATTGCATCTCTATGAAGTCTGCTCTGCCTCTTCCAGTTGGAAGTAACCTCTCCCATCTAACTTCTGATCAGAATCTCTCCTACAACATGTACTACTTTTCTCCCGTGGATTTTACTTATTTGCTCACCCCAAAACGTAGTCTCCATCCTCAGCTCCGTCCCACCGGGTGGCCTTTGTCCCTCACATTCCCCACCCGGGCTGTCGCGTCTTCCCTGGCTCCCCGCCCTCAGTGATCACCTCCCTTCTTTCACAGGGAAACTGAGGCAAGCCCTCAAAGTGCCTCTCCCCTTTGGACTGGGCCTTTTTCTCACCACGACCCACAGGCTTCCACCCTCACTCCCGAAATGCTGAGTTCCCCCTACCACCTGGTATTTCCATACCCTTGGCTTTTGCTACTTTCCCCTCAAATTGGAAGTTTTTCTCTGCTGTCTTCTTCCTTCAAGACCCAGTTCAAAAATGACCTCTCCTGAAAAATTTTCCTTGATCATTACTTCACTTCTCCCATTCTGCACCTGCTGGACCTACCGTGGGCATGCGATGCGGTATGTCAGTGCCAACAATGTCAGTTCATCACCAGTTTGTCACTTACATCAGGCTTATTACATGCCAGAGGTGGTTCTCAGTGCTGTTCACGTCTAACCAGAGGAATCCTCACAAGCCTGTGACGTGGACACCACTATTATCTCAGTTTCACAGATGATGGCACCGGACTCTGAAGGCACTGAACTGTGTGTCTGGTTTACCTAGCTGTCTCCTCTGGAGAACAAAGACGGTAAATAATTCGTCATTATACCCTTAGCATCTTGACCAGGTGCCCAGCTCACACAGAGTCAGAGGTTCAAGACATGTTTACAGAACAAGCTGAAACTGTGATGCTCTTGTGAGGGATGAATTCACACCTTCCCCAGTGGGAAACAGTCTAGGAGGCAGACATGAACATAAAATGGGCCCGAGTTCTGGGATCACGCAGCTGTGGCTGTACGGACACTAAACTGCTGACCTTACCACTGAGGTACAGAAAAGCCTAATAGCTCCAGGGGGCCTGGCAGGATGGCTCCCTGACACCAGAATGTGAGCCCATCACAACCACAAGGCTCTCTCACACTCTCCCCGGAAGGCTCATCCTGTTCGGTACCCTCCCCCATGCACAGTGGTGCTAATTCCAAAGTGGCTGAGATGCAGAAACTCACCACCTCTGTCCTGTTCCTTTTCCTAAAGGAGGCATTCCTGTGGCTCTTGGAAGTTTTAGCACAAACCTACCAATGTGTCTGGAAGTGTTACCGTTTTTTCCTCAGGGACCCTTAGCCCGTGATTCCATCCTTTGTGGGTCTAGGTGTGTGTCTAAGGCAGGCAGGTGCTAATATGCTTGGGCAGGAGAAAGCAGAGCCAGGAGGGCAGCTGGGAACTGTCTGCCCAGGAAGGCACAGTGATTACAGAGGTTCAGCCCACTGTGTTAAGCTCTGATTTCCTGCACTCGCTCCTCCAGAGTTACTTCTCATACTTCCACAGCAGAACTTACTTGGGTTCATCACTGGAAAACAGCCACATGTATGCTAGGAATTCTATTGAAACTGGCAAGAAGGAAATGACCAGTGGGACCAAATTAGTGGAGATGGTTACTCTTGTTGTCCCAGCAAAGAGCGGCTACTTTGAGAACCTATTCTCCCTCTCATCAGCCTGCATCTTCCTCCTGGGTGTTTCATTACACATGAGCATAAATTAAATAGGGAAAGACAACGTGAGTGAATCATTTAAAATAACTTTTGGCTCAGTGGATTTGGTGAAAAGGGAGGAAATTAAGGAAAAGGTTAAAACTAGGTGGCATCGTCGGCTTCCAGTCCCCATCTTTCCCCAGCATTGTGGATGACCTGGGTGCGCCTAGGCAGCTCAGATCTTCAGAAACTTGGCAGTGCCTATTTTTTACATCTTTATGACATCTTAATACCTAGTCTTGCCTTATGACAGATCCAAAGAGAGGATTTGAAGCCAGCCGTACAAGATCAGTTATTCTGAATTTCTGTCTATCTCTTTATCTTTCTGTCCCTTGTAAACTTCTGTGTTCTCTGCCCCACTGACCGTGACACTAGCCTGGGACTTCATCTCCTATTTTATGCAAATAAAAGGGTCCCAGCCCTCTCATCCATTCCTGCCTGGTATCAGTCATCCCTGTAAAGCAAAGGTAATGCAAGAGGTCGCACAATGGCTCCTTGCTCCAGTCAATGCTGTAAGTCCCAGTGTAACTCTTGGCCACTCCTGTCCAGCTCCTACATCTCCTTGGCCTCTCTGGTCAGGCTAGCTTTCACCCTGGGTTTCCCAATAACCACGCACATCCCCTCAGGGCCTGTAGTCCCCACGTTCTGAAATGCTGTCCCTGCTCTTGCCTGATAATCAAAACTGCATTCACTCTCCAAAGCACAACAGAAGACCCAGCTTTCCCCTTGCAGCCTTTCCTCCCCTGAATGCCTGAAACTCTGATCTGATGGTCAACACCCCCATTTAATTTTGCTTGATTTTGTGCTGGTTCCCACCAGCTCCTTGTCTTTTCTGCTGGCTTGTGGATGGCTCTACCCACATGCATGTCAGCATTCTCCAAAGGGTGCCCGGCCAGAGCAATGGTGAGGCGCTGGACTCCACGACCCAGAGTTCTGGCAGCCCCATGACTGTCAGTTGCAGGGGCACATTAAGATCATTCTGATGCAGACCACCCACAACCCCGCTCAGGGATCCTACCTAGGATGGGGATGGGGTTCAGCTTTATATGTTTAAAAAATCATACTTAAAAACTACTCTTAGACTCTTACTCATGTCCTTTTCTCTGGAAACAAATAAAAATGGTGCTAATCCTTAGATCAGAGTTCAAGGACCACTTATAACCATTCCCTGGTGTTCGCTAGGAGTTTCTGTTCCTAGACTTCATCTGACCCACGGAGTCAGAATCTCTGGGCCAGGTGTTTGGATTTTAAAGGCTTCCCAGGTGCTTGCTATACACGGGGAGTTGAGAATCACTCATTCTGGGTGCTAAATTGCATGGAGTATGATGCTACCCCAGTCTGGGGTATTCCAGAGCTCAATGATGGGGATGCATCTGTTCCATCCAGCCCCTGGGCAAATGTCCATCCTGAAGTCATCCATCATCAAGGTCTCCAGGGTCCATTTCAATGTACTCAACATGTAAAAAATGAAAGATCAATGTACAAGAAACCAAGTTACTGCAAGGTAATTAGCCTAACATCTAGTCACGCAGGGACCAGCTTGCCTAAACCTCAAGTTTACAATGAAAGGATATGGTCATAAACCAATTTGTCCAGTGGCACTTTCAATTTAATTTTATGCCTATAAAAATCATTTATCATTGAACATTTTGAGAACGATAAGATTTCTTAACTCCTGGGTGAGTGGATTTTTCTATTTTATTTGCTTTAGAATACTTTAAGGACATTTTAGACAAGTTTGCCTAAAAAGCCTTTCTTCAAAATTTTGTCTCAAGCAGGAAATCATCAAAAGCTCAGCTTTTCTGACAGTGTTAACTTAATATATCAGACTCTGCTTGCCTCCTCCTCCCGGGTTTTCGAATTTCCCTATGTGTACTGCAGCCTTTGTTAGGTGAATAAAGAAATGTATCCCCCAATACTTGTTTCTGTTCAGTGAGGCACTGGCATTTCTGTAGTGAGAATGACAGAGTGAGGTGAATGGACTGGTACTGAATTGCATGCTACCCACTTTTTCTTTCCAGGATACCAAATTCTTGGGGGTAGTGACTTTATCAACCTCCGCAGGAGGATTGGAGAGAGGCAAAACCCCGACCTCCCTTCCAGAGATTCAGACTCAGTGGGTCTACACACAAGGCCTCCGGGGTCCATTTGGTAGATAAGCTGCCACATCCTTCTGACTCCGGTGGAGACCACACTTTGAGAACATGCTGTTAAGTTTTTATTGGACTAAGAAGCACAAAATCATCACCAAAATTTGTCTTACTGAAAAATAGAAGATAAACTGTAAAAGCCACACATTCCTTTAGCTCTGATAGCATCAGCAAATCACTTCAACTCTTTGCTGTTCAGCTTTCCAGTCTGTGAAGTGGGAATGAATAAATATCTGAGGACTATTGTGAAAATTAAGATAAAATACATAAACTGTAGCATATGCAACCTGATAAATAAATAGTAGCTGAAATTCTTGTTGCTCCCATTATCATCACTATTGAAGTGCTTCCTCAGGAAGCGGGCCTGCCCTCCGCTAGATTGGTTTATGTGCCCACCACTGGGTTCTCTCATGCCCCGAGCTTCCTTTTGTCATAGCATTTCACATAGAGCCCGTTTAATCCACTTCACTTCTCTCAACTTGTTACTGATCTTTCTGTCCCTCCCCTCCCCTCCCCTTCTTCCTTTTTTGCAGTAGGTGGATATGATGCATTAATTAATTCACACTGGGTTTGGCTGTTTCCTCACCTATTCACTAGCACAGTTTGGGCCTAGTGCATATCAGGTGCTCAGTAAACATTTGTTGGTTTTCCTTCTTACCACATCTTTAGAGCAGTGTGAAAAGGTAGAACTTAGTGATCTGTTTCTCTTAAACTAAGGCTCAGCTAATCAAAGTATGGTCTGAGGACTGGAAGTAGCAGAGCATGACAGACATGCAGATTCTCAGGGCACGGCCCAGGCCTCCCGAATCAGAATCTGCATTGTTACGAGGCCCCACTGAACTCCCCAGTCTGAGAAAGTGATCCTTTAAGAGCCATTCGTTGGTGAAGAGGCTGCTTCCTCCACAGACAAAACGATAAGAGCCCTGGACCTTCTGGGGGAGGGAGGTCTTGCTCTCTGAGGACTGGGCATGGGCTTCAGGAAGCTTCTGCTGCAGGCATGGTGAAAACACCACTAGCTTAGAACTCAGCAGAGTTGGGGCCGAATCCCAGATCCAAAATCAAGAAGCTCTGTTTCTTTGCCTAAGACATTTGGCCTTCGGGAACCCCGGTTTTCTCATCTGTAGAAAGGGCACATTATCCTCCTCATGGGTTTGCTATGCGAAGGAAACGGATGAACGTCTGCGCAGCCTCCACGTAGGAGCTGAGGGGACGAGTGAGCTGACATCCAGCCTGCGGTCTGTACTGACGTGGGCCTGCGCCACCCCGGAGGAAGGGGTAGATTATTTAATTCATTCCTCCAGAGGGCACATTTTCATAATTTTACAAAGTCCCCAAACAGATTAGCAGAGGACCTGAGTATAAAATAACCCTAGTACAATCCTTAATATGTAACAAGAGTTCAATAGATAAGGTCTTCATGGATTCTGACAAAATAATATGTTCTCTGCCTCCCCCACTGGTGTTGTAAGGGTGAGACAAGGTAACGGGGACATGCTTTGTGAATTACAAACACTATACCCATTTGCAGTGTTACTGACAGTGCTCTTGCCACACCTGTGAGAGTTCACCTGGCCTCATGCTTTTCCATTGGCGGTGGGAAGGTGGAAGCCAAGAAAGCAATGGGGAGTATGGCGGTTCTATCGTAAGTAAGTAGGAGAAAAAACCAGGGGAAAGTGAATCAAGCAGTGGAGTAGAGAGGCTTCCAAAGGACCACCTTTGCAGTTTGCAGTGCTGCACAAAGAACGGCAGGACAGAAAAGGTTGGTTGTCCAGGTTGTTTCCCTGCACACGGTCTCACACCAATACTGAGAGCCGGTAGAGAAGAATGCAGACCCAGCGGTGAGAAAATCTGGGAAAGATATCTAACCTTTTTTGGGACTTTGGCTCTTTTTCCTCTAGGAATCCAGGGATGACTATGCCTCCGTTACCTCAATGGTCCCTCACTGAATAAAACTTTGCATCTCTCTGCTGCATGACTTTTATGGACTGTTGGGGGACTCACTCTACCTCCTGCACTTCTAATGATGGCAGTGGCTGGTCCCGCTGGGCGCGCATGGAGCTCCTCACGTACTGACCTAGAAATGCACGAGTCCTCTGCAGCCAGACTGACCAAGGTGCAGTGTATTCATAAAACTGTCTCTGCCTCTGGAGTGGAAAAAGCAAAATGACCAGTTCCAGAGAACAAGGAACATAAACCCAAACTGTGAGTATCAGAGCGCCATAAAACCCAAGAGGGCTGTATTTTCAAACATGACACAGCTCTGGACAAGAAGAATGAAACCCTCAGATTACTTTTGTAGCTGGCTCTCTTGCCACAGGACAGTAGAATGAGTCTGGGTTAAATGATTACACCCCTAGCCTCTTTTCTCACTTTATTAACACCTATTGCAAAAGCCATTTGTAACTGCTGATGTATCAGAAGTACTTGCTAATGATAGTAGCACTTTGTATCTTGATGAACAAAGATGTAAGAATTTCTCAGTCATTTGCTGGTTCTGTAAGTGTAGGTAGCTAGATATTAATTTAAAAAAGGGAGCAAAGGAAATCAGACAGTATTAAGGATAATCAACTAGGGAGCATAGGCTTGCTCCCTTAGGAAGTTTCACACACTCTCCAGGGAACCACTGGTCCTTCCCTGCAGGTCACTGGGGGGAACGGCTAGAGCATAAAGGGGGAGGTAAGCACATGTTCAGTGGGAGCCACGATGGTGACCACGGAGACCTGTTCATCTAGCCTGGAAAAAGGACAGGATTGGATAAGAGGCACAACCCTGGAAGATCTAATGAATGGATTGGTTAAAAGGCGGACCCATCAGAAGGCCATGAAAGCTTGTGAAGTGGATTGGTTATTTGAAAAAGTGCCTGGTCCTTCCCAAGCCAGAGATAATATATAATCCCAGCTAACAAAGGGTGCTCTCTCTCTCTCTGACATGTGGTTGCCCATTTGCTTGTACATTTTCTTCCCTCAGCAACCATGTAGCCTTAGCTGCTGCATGGCCAGCAGCTGCATGGCCCCCGAACACAGGCTCCAAGTGGGAGCCTGGGTGCAGCAGCACAGCAACAGATTGCAGGTGGGAAAAGGCTGAGAAACCTGGAAAGGCCCTGAGACTGCTGATGCTGAACCAGTGGCATGGAGTCTTTGGACGCTGGCCTTTGTTTTTCATTCTTGATGAAGATAAGGCTGGACTTTTTTTCCATGGCAGGATGAATGGAGAAGAGACATTGGCCACTCACGGGCACCCCTCTAATCTTACCATGCCACAAACCCTCACCCATGGGTCTCTTGAAATGTTTTCCCTGGGATCCTGTGAAAGAACACAATTTCCATTGGCAGCAGTTTTAGTAGGTCAGAAATTTTGGTCTCCTTCCATAGCTACAGATATTCCACCCAAAGATACACATGCCTGTAAGAAGTGTACTAAGAACTTAAATAAGGGTCCAGTGTCACTCAACTACTAAGTCGACTCTCCCAGTTGCAAGAATGATGTTCAAGGAGCTCCATCAATTTCTTCAGGCCATCCCAGGGATTCTGTGGCAGTGTGGTGTTTTTTTCTTGGTAAGATGCCCGTGAAGGCAACCTTTGTTGACTGACCCCTTGTGGTGAGAGGGATGGTGTGGAGGGAAACAAGAGTAAGGAAGTTGTGTTAAATGTCTGCCCACCTGGCTTGCTCTCCCAAGGCTGGTCAGCACCTGGAGGCTACGGCAAATGTCTGACATTGGTGAGGAATATGTCTTAAGACCTTCCAGAGTCTTAAAATTGAGGGCTCTTAGAGCGTACCGCACCAGCACCAGCAACTGACTTTGCTTCAGAGCCACTTTCCACAAAGAAACATTTTTGTTTTTAAACTGACCCCACCCAACGCCATCTGGGAGGATGACAGGTAGAAAGCCACATGCCTCACTAAGATGGAGAGGCTGGGCTGTGGAGGGAGTCACCTACCAGCGGAGTCACGGGGTGTGTTACCTTTGCAGAGCAAGCAATTAAGTTAGATTTTTTACCAAGTAAAATTATACATCCTCAGGAAACTCCCCTCAATGTGTCAAAACTGTAGATGCCCCTATAATCATGAGGACAAATGCCTATTGAAAGATGAGTATTTTGTTAAAATTCATAAGTCACCTACATAAAAACACATATTGTTTAGTTTTGTGGTAACGATGAGTACTGTTGCCTCCTGGGAGACTGAGTGAGGAGAGTGCCATTCAGTCGGTAACTGAGCTGTTGAGCCTGAGCCCCCTGTGAGGCCGGCATGTGGGGGGAGGTGAGAAGGTCCAGAGATGGACAAATGAAAGGAGCAAGATCTGACTGTGTCTACAGGGGAGGAGTGCAGCTTGTGAAAATCCGGGCAGAAATGAGAAGAAATAGAATCAAGACCACAAGTCATGAAGGTAAGCACAAATGTGTTCATCTGATCTCAGGACACCAGAACCCGAGGAATATATCTATGAAGTTTGAAAGCAGTAAACTTAGATCATATAAAATGAAATACTATACAGAGCTGATGGAACTGTTAAGAGGTAGCACAGTCTTGGTGAAAATGCAGAAAAGTTCAAGTTAGATCCACAAATGTTATAAAGAAAGAAAAAGGATGGCTGCAGTTCACCTCTAAACTTGCATCTGCCTGGTGCACAATATTTATTCACTGTTGGAGGACGCACTCAGATTTCTTGCATTTATACTGATGGAGGTGGCTGGTCTAACCATCTGCTGCTGGTGTCTACAAGGTCACCCCATTTCCCCCTGAAATTCCCAGTATGTTCCCTGACACTGAGGCTGGACCACAAGTTTGACCAATGGATGGCTGTCATGTTCTACCTGCTAGCTACTTGTACACGGGGTTGCTTTTCCATCCTGGTTCCCATGGGTCCTTCCCACACTACACAAAGCAAGAGGATCAGATTTTATTCATGGCAGAACTCAGAGCTGGAGAACAAGAATCCAGCTATGAACTTGAGGGCAAATGATCACCCAACTCCTCCTTAGAAGTTGTCTCAGAGACAGAGGCTTCTCTCCCTCACAAGATCCCCTGTTCTGCTGCTGTATGGTGCTGGCCAAAGACATAGCAGGGAGCAAGGCAGACCATACCCCTGACCTCAGGAAACTTACTCCTGGGAGAACTAAGGGCAGCAGCTTGGTGCCCTTTGCAATTTCAAGTTGATGCTGGACAACCCGCAGTTCCATTCATTCATCCAGCATTGTTACCCATCCTATCCACAGTAACATCAAGAAGAAAAGCTTGTGTGAAATCAAGTAATCATTGCTAAAAGTCTGCAAAAGATGCCTACTTCTTCCTCCAGAGTTAAATCCCTCATCATGGCATTCAAAGCTCTCCACAGTTTTGCTTCAGCCTAATTATGACTGATCTGTCATTACTTTCCTACAAAGATCCCATGTCCCTGCCACACTGGGCTATTTGCTATATCTTAAACATATTATGCCTCACACTCATGTCTCTCTGTGTACCCTGCTTCTCATATCACAGCAACTTCCTCTGCCATCCCTACTCATCAAACTTTTGTTCATCTTTAAGGTCTGTCCCAAATACATCCTCCTTTATGACACTTTTTCTGATTCTTCCAAAAGGATTTGATCTCTTACCACTTGAATTTCTTTAGAGCCATGTTTATATATCTCCATATTAACAGTTTTCTGCAGTTTACAATGGCCTGCAACCCCTATAGCAAATGAAAGAATACTTTTGTAAATTATGTGAGGGCTGGTAGAGTGCCTTGCACATAGTAGGCCTTCAATATACAATTTCCATTCAGCTTTACAAGGGAAGGATATCCTGTCATGTGCTATGACATGGATAAAGCTCAAGGACATTATTCTAAGTGAAATAAGCCAGTCCCCCCCGCCCACATCAAAAAAAACCAAATACTGTATGATTCCACTTATATGAGGTACCTAAAATATTCAAATTCATACAAACAAGAATTAAAATGGTAGTTACTGCCCTGACTGATGTGGCTCAGTGTGTTGGATATCGTTCTGTAAACCAAAGGCTTGCTGGTTCGATTCCCAGTCAGGGCATATGCCTGGGTTGCATGCCTGGTCCCTGGTTGGGGACGTGCTAGAGGCAACTGATTGATGTTTCTCTTGCACATTGATGTTCTTCTTCCTCCCTCCCTTCCCCTCTCTCTAAAAATAAGTGAAATCTTTTTTAAAATTGTGGTTACCAGGAATTAAAGAGAGAAGAAAGAAAAAGAGGAGTGTTTAATAGGTACAGAATTTTAATTTTGTATGATGAAACATTTTGGAAATCTGTTGCACAACAATGTGAATATCCTTAACATTATTGAACTGTACTGAAAATGGTTAAAATGGTAAATTTTATATTATGTGTTTTCACTACAGTAAAAAAAGTGCCAAGTAAATTAAATCTCCAACCTAACAGTGCTACAAAAAAAGGAAAGGTATTTTGCTGCAATCTTCACCCTGATCATAGAGGTAAGAGCTGAAAGCACCCTTTTAAAAATGTTTTAGTCAGTAGTCTGCTTGTGCACTAAAAAACATTTCTGCATTTTGAAAAGAAAAGATCAAGACTGGAAAAGTATGGAGAAATGGATATAAAGAGTAAAGTTAGGTAAGTTTCCCATTCCGTCAAGGTATCAGTTATCAAGAGAGTATGGACCTGTAAACTCCTCATGAGGATTCTGGGTTACAGTTCATCAACATTTAAAGGCAGGGATGAGGTCACAGTGGTCTAACCATCAGTTATCTTGCACTGTCACAGTAGAATTCTGGTAGGAAAGGTAAGGACTGAGGTAAAAGTAGTTAGATGATTTTGTAGGGTTGGGGAGAGAGGAGGCCGGAAGAGGAGAACAAGGATGGTGGGTGGGAGACAGGGAAGCAATGGGGACAGACAGAATCAGAGACAAACAGAGAACAAAAATGAAATTATGTACCGGAATGTAACTGTAGAATAGTCCATTTAGACAGTGTCTACAAAACTATAGAGGCAGCCATAAATAGAAATATCGGTTTGGGCTTGACAAGCACTGAATAGAAGATTCTCATTAGACACGTGTTGAGGCTCAAAAATACCACATGGCATGGATGCCATCTGTCAGGTAAATTTGCAGTTTTAAGTAGTTTGTAATGTTGAAACTAGCAATCAACCAAGTTCTGATAAAACAGTAAGTTTCCTTTTATTTCAGGTTCTAAAGATAGCGCAAATAAGCCCTTGGCACATTTACGTTAACAGAAGGACTTGCTTTTAAGGAACATTAACTGTTTCCTTTTTTTGTTGAATTGTGGCCAAATGCAGCCAATGTTATTTGCCCCATTCTTTTTTCTGTTCTTCTCTTCTCTTTTCTCTTCTCTTTTCTTATCTATCTATTCATCTATCTATCTATCTATCTATCTATCTATCTATCTATCTAGATTTTAGGGAGATGAGGAGGGAGAGAGAAGGAGAGGGAGAGGAACATCAATGTGAGAGAGAAACATCGATCGGTTGCCTTACACAAGCATTCTGACCAAGGACTAAACCCACAACCCAGGCACGCACCCTGGCTGGGAATAAAACTTGTGAACTTTTGGTTTGCAGGATGATGCTCCTACCAACTGAGCCACACTGGCCAGGGCTATTGGTCCCATTTCTCTATTCTCATAGACTGTCTCCTTCTGGCATGTTCTTTGAAACCCAACCCAACTGTGCTCAGGTCCCCCTCTTTATAAACAAGTGCCTTCAGAACATATCTTTATTTTTGAAAGACTGGATAATTTTTTTGTCTTAAATAGATTAAAACACAAAGCAAAACAAAAACAAAAACAAAGAAAGCTAATGACTTTTTTTTTTTTTTAATTTTAAGGATAGGTATTTCGGTGGGCATGGTATAAACGAGTGGTTATAAGGGAGGGCTCTGGAGTCCAGCGGCATGGATCTAGCCCACTTCTGCCACTTGCTAGCTATTAACCATGATCAAGTCACTTAACTTCTCTAAATTTCACTTCTCTCCACTGGGAAAGGACAGAATAATGGTCATAGGATCTACCTCACAGGACTAAATGGTATGCTGTAAACTTCTCAAAATCTGGCAGCTGCCATTATTACTATCCAGGTGTGAATGTGAGACTGTGAAGTCCATCTGTCATGTAGGTTGATTATCCTTTATTCAAATGGCACTCATGGGGCACCTAACCATAGGTATTAGGTTGGCCAACCAGTTCATTTACTTTTTTCTATATGATGCCCCTAGTAGTGTTTGGTTGTATGTAACTTCATTGAAAACAATTTTGTTACTTTGTACTGTGACAGCTGTCACAGCAGCATGCATTTAAAAAACCCATCAAAATCGGTGAATTGTTATACAGCCATTTTAATATTGAAGATGGAAGAGGATATACAACATTTTTGGTGTATTATGCTTTATTATTTAAGAAAGGTAAAAACACAACTGATATGCAAAAAAAGATTTGTGTGGTGCGTGGAGAAGGTACTGTGACTGATCAAACATGTCAAGAGTGGTTTGTGAAGTTTCTTGGTACTACTGACTTTTGGCCAAATAATTTTTTGCGGTGGGAATGTCTTATACATTGGAAGATGTAGCACCCCTGGCCTCTACCCCCCAGAAGTCAATAGAGGGAGACAGCTGACATACTCAAATATCCCAAATCATGGAAGTTATTGGTAATGGAGACAACTGTACTGAATAACAATTAAAAAAATTCAAAAAAGAGAGAAAGTTGTAGGTGAAAATGAAAAATGTGTCCTTTATTTTATGGAAAAAACTAAATGGACTTCATGGCCAACCCAATAACTTATGCAGAAGGCATGCATTACTCATATATCATCTAATACTTGACTTCTGGAGACAGGACAGAAGGTGAGGTGATTGGTAAAGACTTAGTAAAGAAGAAGACAGTGGGTTTTTGTCTTTTTGCCTCCATCACCCTGTTCCTCTAGGGTCAGCTGTTATTCCAAGAAGCATGCATTTTGAGAATCATTCATCTCAGATCATATTCATTAAGCAACCAGTTCTGCTGGGCACTGTACTTCCAGAATGAAAGGGAATCTAATGACCGACAACTCCTGAGCTTTATTATGTGTTACTGGGCAGGCTGGTGTTGGAAAAGATGAGATGGATGAGGATGAGAGTGTGAGAAAAAAGAAATAGTTTGGAAGAGTAGCAGGAGGGCTTCTCACTACCTGGCTTAAGGACAGAGAAAATTTATAAGACAAAGAGTCTCCAAGTTAATTAAGTGGAGGCAAATACCAAACCAGTGATATTTCTGCATCTTTTCCCTTAATCGTATACGCAGAAGTAGCCCCAGTTTAGGCTCACGCTTCCTCCAGCATCCTACCAGACCACCAACCACCATTCACTCTCTGTTAGTCATGTTTGGTGTCTTTCAAACTGTCCCGTGTTTCCATTCAAAAATGTCCACAGAACAACATATAACGAGAACATGCTGAAACTCTTAAATCTCAATCTAGAGTTCTAGAATTCTTGGTTTATTAATTCCTTCTGACATGGCCCAGATGTCTCCAGAGTAATTAGTAATAGAACAGAGTTAATACAGGTGCCTCATGGTGATACAGATTCATTATGACTGATTGCTCACTTACAAAAATTCAGCAAGTCTGAGTTTACACCCAAAAGGATAGCACCAGAATCATGGCCCACAGGCTTCTGCACCTGTTTTGTCTTCATCATATTTACGAGGCTACCAGGTATAATATGGTTAAGATGACTGGCTTTCATGCATTTTTATCCATTTGATATAGAGGTGAGGTTTACAGATAATACATAAAGTCCACTCTTCTGGGGAAAGGATGAGGGAAGCCAGAGAGATTGGGCTAGTTTACATATCTCCAGTCCCTTAAATATTAAGAATCCTAAGGCTACCAACCTACTCAAGTTCAGGGCACAAAGCTGAAGCTATGAACGAATGGAGTGGGTCCTCATTAATTCAATAACTAGATAAATTAAAGGCTGATAGACTAGATTTATCTTTAACTAGATAAATTAAATTGTTGGCTAAGAAATTTTGTCAATTCTTTTAAAACGTCTTATCTTGTGTTGTGTTCTCTCCCTACTGCCATCAGCCCGATGCTTGTTAGCTCATATTCCAACAACTGGAGCAGCCTCTTAACACAGGCTCAAACTGTTCAGCTTCATCCAATGAGTGATTTGGGCAGACGAGGCATAGGTCTGGCCTTGGTGGCTTCTTTGTTAGGCCTTCAACCTTCTTTTTTCTCTTCAGTCTCTATACAGTAACCCAGGAAAAAATTTAAAGGCTCGTTTTTACCATATCACTCTCCTGCTCAAAAACTTCTGGCTTTCCACTGCTATGGGAACACAATATAAATCCTCGTATGCCTTACCCAGTGAACCCTCTGTCAATACATGGTAAGATGGACCTCTCTTGGCTCAGCCACCTCATCACGGACCGAATGTGGCACCCTCTGAGTCTTCACCCAGGGCCTTCATTCCTGGAATGTTCTTCCCTCATTCTCTGTAGATGCCCTTCACGCTTTAAGGGTCTGCTCAAGCTCAGCCTTCTCCAGTCATCTTTTATTAGACTGCACACACTGAACTACAAGCGTCACTCTTGATGGTAGTCATATTGCCACTCTATTTTTATATATGCCTTTGACCCTTGAACAACATAAGTTTGCACTGTATTAGTCTACTTATATGCATATCTTTTCAAAAAATAACTACACTGTTTTTGATTCACATTTGGGAATCACAGATGTGGAAGGCTCACTGTGTGCACTGTTCTATGTCATTTTATTTGGGGACCTCAGATTTTGGTATCTTCAGGGGTCCTCAAACCAATCCCCTGCAGATTCTGAGGGACAACTTAAGTCTTTAGGGAATCAACAGTTAAATGCAGGTTTTCAACTGCATGGGCAGTTGACACTCCTCACGAATGTGTTGTTCAAGGGTCCACTGTATATATAAATAATATTCTAATTCTAGAAACAAATTAGAGAAGACTCAAAGATGCTTTCAAACAAAACCCAGTGCTGTTGAGGATATCTGCTGCTGTGTTTTCACAGTACAGAAGATGGAAAGCCCCTAAGAGGTCAATCAAGTAAATCCTGATATACACCAAGCAGCCAACAAAAATCATGTGCAATATTCACTCAATATCACTCTAAGCACAAAGCAGATGATAAAAGACCGTGTACAGCAGGACTTGATTTTTATTAGATAGATAAGATTGGTAAGATAGATGAACACTGGGTTCTCTCAGAGGGAGACCTTTGAGAGCATTTTCTCCTCTGTGGTTTTCTATGCACTTCAATTTGGGGGCACTGAGCTAAAGTGTTATTAACATGTTGAGTGGTTCCTTTAGGTGGAAATTTGCTCTTTTAAACCATAAGGGATAGAGGAGTTTGACACAATCCCATGTTTAAGTTGGACTCTAAACGAACTCATATCACGTGACAGACACCCCACTATTCTGGACCAACACTCACTGAACTTGGAGTTGGGAAGCACAGGGCCTAATTGTGGCTCTCCAGTAGAATTCCTGCCAGGCTTTGAAAAATCACTTATTTTTTTTTGAACCTCAGTTGTTGTATTATAAAATAAGTGAATATTCTTCCCAACCTCTACCCCACTCTAGCTTACAAAAGTGCACAGAGATCAAGAGAAAATCTAAGAACACCAAAGACGTTGTAAAAAGGCAGTTGATCAGTATCAGGCAGGATTACCATCAACACTTGAAACAACCCTCTGAAATCTTTAGTCTCTGACGCACCACAGCCTTAAAGCCCAGTGGCATCTGACTCACGTGCTCATATGCAGGAAAGTGCAATCGACTAGATGCCCAATTTGATAACCACGTGTACACTCATTAAGTAACACTTGAAAAATGAAAATACAAGAATCATTTTTAAGACAACATTCTTAACCTTACTCTTCTTTTACAACTCTTTCTCATAGTATTTTATAGATTATTGTCTTTACTTTTTACATTTTTAAGAGAATGGCACAGCTATAAATTTTAATAGAAGAAATATGCTGGGCTTCATATCAATAATTTAAAGACAAAGAATTTAGAGCTTTGACAAACTCATTATGAAGGCAACAAGGTATGACTCTTTATCTTTGCAAATATTTTGACATTGACTCTAATTCACCTAGATGGGCAAATAATCTAGAATTAGTCACATAAATGTCAATGTACATATTTACAGATACACACGACTGAAGGCTCTTGGCACATGACTGGCAGGTGTATATTGAATATTTCTTGACACAAACACACAAACCCAGGCCATGACCGCGTGTACCAAGACACACATGGAAACACCACATGTCCCACAGAGCAACCTCACTGAGGAGATGTTCAGATAAAAAGAACAAGAGAAGAGATTATCCCTTGAAGGGAAGGGAGGGCTGCAGGCCTCCGCAGATATCTTGACTCACCTGTTAAGTGGTTGGCAATCCTGGCAGTGGGTTTGGGAGGCAGGGCAGGGGGTTGCTTGAGAAGGGATAGCTGCTTCACTGGGGTCTCCTCATGGTCTCCAGGGAAAGCAGCAGGTTTTTTGGGGGGCAGTAGCAGGACTGGTTTGGCTGAAGGATCTTGGGACAGGAGGACTCCAGACTCACTGGCAGAGGGACTCTCTTCAGACACTGAGGGGACAACCACATGACAGACAGGAGACATTACACAAACGCAGCGCTGGTGGGGCTGGCAGGAGCACGCAGGACAGGGACGTGGGTCAGCGACACAACAGAGCACCGACTGTTCCAGGTTGTCACATACATGTGGAGAGTTAAAGAGAGGACACCAGAAATCCAACAAAGTGCCGTGGTTGGCGTGGGGCACAGAGGGGAGGCAGAGGCAGAAGAGAGAGAGGACTAAGGAAGGACTAAGAGGGCGAAAAAGGAAGAAGGCATTTTCTCAAAACTATCCAAAGCTTTGCCACTTCAATCCCGGCATTTACAATACCAGTTCTATGGGTGCTCTAAAATGTGATAGCCAACAGGTGGCAGGTGTAATGGATGAGGGGTGAAGGGTCCCCTCTGACCCACGCCAGCACCAAAAGTCAGTACCTTTCTTTAGGCCTGTTTGCCTTTGCTAGGGAGAAAGAGAGTGGGTTCTTGCTTTTAAAGCCTGCTGGGTCTCCTGTGTCCTTGCTCCTAGGTCTGGGACACTAAGTAATGATGACACCCTAAAGGCAGACACCAGGCAGCCCACCCACAGGCCTGGGGTGGCTGTTCCTCAGGTTCAGGAGCCATGTGAGCCAGGGAGCAGCCTCCAGGGGTACCCTGCAGTTTGACAGGCACCCTCCTTCCCCTGCAGCTCCCATAAACTTGACAAGGTGAAGGATGCTCCAAGTCAACACCTGTTTGTCTTCCCCCTTCCTCTCTCCTCTTACTCGCCAGGATTATCATTTTCTTGTTCCGATTCACCCTATTGCCCTTTGCTCTGCATTGGGCCCGACTCTTGCTTGTCCTCTGGGGGAACCTCAACTGGCTCCAGTGAAGAGCTGTCTCGGGCAGCAGCACTGGCCTCCCTTCAGTGCTGGCCTCCTGGCAGATGACAGACTGATACCCTTTGGCTTCACTGGAATGACCGATCTCACTGTACCGATCAGATCGATCTGATTCAATGTCACAAGGAAGGTTGGCTAAAATACAGTTCACTGCTTTATTTGGGGAAAACTCCCCAGCTTGAGGGATGGGGGGATTTACTCAGCTGCATCTCCTCCCATTGCTGCTCCAGTAAGAAAGCCTAGAAATGACTCCTCTCCGCCCTCTTCCTCTATGATCTGGGGAGCAGAGTTCCCTGTAGCATTGAAGCCCTGTAATCACCCTCAGGAGTGCTAAATTCTCCCCCTGCCTCCAGGGACACTGTTATTATCAGTGTTGGGCACACTTGATGGAGCAGTGACTCACGGGTCCCAACGGGAAGCCTGGGAACTGACTTTGTGAAACACCATCTCTGCCGTCCTCCCACCTGAGCTCTGCTAGTGCAGACTTTACATCTGGTGTGGAGGGAGGGCATGGCCTTTCTGCCCGCTCCAGATATGCCCCAGATATGCCAGGAAGTCGCTTCCCGCAGGCTTGTCTCTTGACAACAAGGACCAGTCCTTATTGGCTCTTGGGAGGGTCCCACCTTCAGGCTAAGGAGGACCCCTCTGCAAACCTCCTGAGGGAATGAGTGACCACTCTGAGGGCTTTGGACCAAAATGGGAGTGACAGCTTTATGGCATGTAAATCACCTGTTGGCAGATACAAGTTAACCTGCAAATTGTAAATAATTTAATGGCCAATGCACACATTGATTATACACAATAAATTGATGCAAATTGCTAAATTGATACAACCATTAACTGGCACACTGGGACTAGGGTAAAGGGCATGCCAAGGCTTTATGAACCGGTGAACTAGATAGGTACCATGTAGAAGTACAGGATTCTTTAGCTTGATCTTAATAGACATGAGTGTTAGAAAATAAAAAGAATAATAATGACATTTGAAATCATCAATATTACAAAAACAGTGTATATTTCTTTAAAGATCCTAAAGTTATAAAAATATTTTTTAAACCTATAGAACAACAGCTGTAAAAATCCTCTCCAGTTTTATACTCAGCATGTACTAGTTGGTCACTTTCATCTCTATTTCCAGGAGATTCTTATGCTCAGGATAGTTCTCAACAGCACCCAGTCCATTCAGGCCAAAGATCCCCAATGCCACCCACCGGGGGACCTGTGCTGCAGTCCACCAGGGTGTTACCTGTGCCGTCCATGATGTCTGAAGGCTGGAGCACCTCGTACGAGCAGGGATCTCTGGGCATAGGGACTGGCTCCATTTCGGACAGGGCAGGCAGGGACAGCTGGCTGGCGCTCAGGGACTGCCCGTTTTCCAGGGAGTCGTCCTCGTTTGATATGGAGAGCTCGCCATCTGCCAGGCAGGGAAGGACAGCACAGAGTTAGACCAGCCCCTGCCTCCCAGGGACGGCGAGGTTTAGCGCCTACTAACAGAGTTAAGATGTTTCTGAACAGTCTTTACCAATGTCTACACTTGTTCTTTTGCTTTTAAGTCATTTACTTTATTTTCAGAGGTGTGTCACCTAGCCACCAGGGCAACAATTTCCAATGATCTTTAGCAAATTGCTTGTTTTCTCTCCATCTTTGTGACTGTAATCTATTATATTTTGTATTGTTTAATGAACATGAATAAAAATTAATTTTTCTTCTTAATTTTTGAAAACTTGAAAATACTGAGCTGGCCTCAAGGATTCGAAAACCAGGGTTAGGGATTCCTACTTCGTGGAATAAAGGGCTTCATACCATGCAACAGATGCCAGAAGCACAGTGCTCCTCGGCCCCAGAAAAAACCCATCCGGTCCTCTCTTCACCTCTGCCCCAAATCCCAAATCCCAGTGGAGGCTGCAGCAGCCCAAGAGTTTGGGAAGTGACTGAATTGTCCTAGAGCTCACCAGTGATCACTTGGCCTTGGGGCAGGCAGACTGATCTGGCTTAAAGCTCAGCAAAACAAGGGGCAGCTAATTAACACCATAGGGAGGATCAAAGGCTCCTACACAATGGCCATTTGTCAAATCATCCGGCCCACCCCCCCTGTGATTTCATCCTGGCCCAGGGGAGTCCTAGATAACTAGACATTAAAGTCAAATGAATTTTTAAAGAGGACTGAAAGCTGTTCCAGTAAAATGAGTAAATAACAAGATGAAAGACTTTAAGTGATACTTAGTCAGAAACACAGAAACTAGCAAAGCAATTACCTGCTTTAAAACAGGAAGGAAGATCATTTACTTGTAGAAATGAAACAGCACAATAACTCCAAGGTTAAACTTGGATAAATAATCCTTTCCTTTTGCTTGGCTCCTCCTGAGGTTTTAGTTTCATCCACAACGGTATGTGGTGACAAAGGACCATCCGCCTGTTCCCCTACCCCCAATCAGAATTGGCTCAATGAAATGTATGTTCAACCGAGTAACCTACACGCTAGCAGGCTTTATAATAGATCAAACTAACAGTTCAAGGACAGATAATATTTGACCTGAATAGTCTATAACAGAAAAAAATATAACGGACACATAGCAAAAAAATCATCTGAATACAAAGTGCAAACACTTGAAGAGTGTATGTGTTTTCTTCCTTTTTTCATTTGGCCTTTCTGTGTGCCCTGGATGGCAGCAGTAATCATGTAGCCATGATTACTACATTAATGAGAGAAGAGCAGACTCTAAAGCTAACACCATGGAGAGTATACAGCTACACTGAGAGTCTTTAGGATGGGAAGGACTGCAGTAGGCGGGTTACTGCATCAACATCCCATAATGTATGGTCCCCACGCCTCTTAACATGCTTTAGCAGGTTCAAATGGACGCCGTGGGAAGTAGGTCTGCTTAAAGTCCCAGTTGGTGGAATAATGATGCAGCTGCCATTCAGTTTCATGAATCTCTCAGAAACCACTTTAGTTTTTGATGTTCCAAGTGTAATAAAAGTCTTGGACAAGACAGCCAGAGGAAGGGTTTCAGTGCTATTTCCAAGTTCTCCTTCTTTGGGGCAAAGATGCAATGTAATGTTTGCTGTACGTTTTCACAGAAGTACCACAGAAGCAACACTGGGAAGAAAGATACAACCACTTTCGCCTCTGTGAACTCTGGTTTCACCAAGGCAGCCGGCTTAGTGCCAGAGGCTTTGCCAATAACAGAGTAGCAATATTACTCATAACTCTTGGGACTCTTACCCCTCAAAAAATTTAGCTCCATATGAATTAAAAGCATCTTAGCTAAGTCACAAGACCCAAACCACTTTGGGGAGGAAACAACCTTACAAATTCCACTGTCATAATTTCTAAACATACATTTCTATTGAAAAAAAAAAAAAAACAGGAGAAAAAAGAAGACACCAATCATATCACTGCCCTAACACATACAGTTTCTTTTTCTGTACACATTTTTCACAGTTGCAGTCTTACTATGTATCACATTTGTGTCTTTCTTTACTATTATAGCATTATAATTTGCAAAATTATCATCTTAATGCTTCTATTTTTCATAGATGAATATGCTGATGTTTGTCTAATTATCTCCCCATGGTGGTCACAAAGGGATTTTGAATGTTTTATACTATTATGAAAAAAAAAGTTCTGCTGATCATCTTCTTGTATAAAGTCTGCAGTTAGAATTCTCCCCTCTTAGAGTGATTCCAATAAATGAAATTTATGTGTTAATAATTTAATGTCTAGTGACACATATCTGGATTTTGTGAAATTGTCTTTCTATATATTTTTTTTTCTATTTACACAGCAGCAATGTATAGATCACACTAATTTCTTAGCTTTTGGTCATTTTTTCAACATTAACATTGATTATCTCTATCTATCTACATACATATATAGTACATGTATGCACATATCTAGTAGAAATAAAACAATTCAATAATACAAATTTTCATTATTAGTATCATTTATGACCAAGATTGGTAGTGGCAAAACTAAAAACATTTTATTTGGGTTCATATAACATGGACATAGAATGATGCTGTCATTGTTAAGTCGCTTACTTAAAAATTCTCATGACATTTTTTAACATACACAAAAGTAGAAACATTAACGTCATGGACCTCATATACTCATCATCAAGCCAAGGAATCAGCTGGGAATTCCCAATGCTGGGAAACTCCAAGTCTGATGAACTTGAAGACTATTGAGTATCTCTATGTCTTTTTATTATTTACCAGCATTGTGTATCAGCACTTTTGCCAGCATTATTTTAATAGTATTAGAAAAACATCTTTTTCCAGGAAGATTTTAACTCTCTGGATTGAGTCTTCTGGATTATTTGTACCTTCATCGATCTACATCATCATCATCTCTTATACATGATCTTCTAAAATTATCAGTAATAATGACTTTCAAAATGGCACACGATGACCTCCAACCATAAGTTGTGTCCTCCCAGAACTGGAGACTCAGTGTGAACAGGAGGAAGGGAGAAAGCAGGGAAGAGAGCAGATAGGTGGAGGCAGTGGTTCTCAAACTTCAGCGGCATCACAATCTCTGGGGGCAGTTAAACCACAGATTGCTGGGTCCACAGTTTCTGACTCAGTAGGTCTGAGATGGGACCAAGAGTGTGCATGTCTAACAAATTCTTGGGTGATGCTAAAACTGTTTTTGCTGGTTGGGGTTCCATACTTTGAAAACCATTGGCTTGACAAGGCAAGAGAACCTGGAATGCCTTTTCATAATGAGGTTTAGAGGAGGAAATGCTGTTAACCTGGCTAACATGGAATGGAGATGGTTGTTTGAAACCTCTGAGAGGACAAGAAAGCAGGAGGTTGCATTGTCTAATGAGGGATCAGCATATGAGCTTGTCACAAAGGACGAGGAGACCGGATAGCGCAGCAGGGTAGAGAGCAGAAGTAAATGTGAGTCAGATGCAGACATATCTAACGAGGTAAAATCAGGTCACAGAAGTGGGAGAGAAAGTGATATGGAAGCGGATCTAACGTAGTGAACTGGCCATGGATGTTGTGCCAGCCTGACTCTCCTCTTCTTGTGTGGCATAACAAATGAAGATGCCGGTAGAGTGAAGTTATCACCAAATCAAGGAGAATGAAGGGAAAAGTGGGAATGAATTAATTCCTGTTGTGAACCTAATAATTAACAACATGTATCGCACATCACAAATTGCCAACCCTTACAATGGCCATCTGAGGTAGGCAGATATTTTCTGTTAGCTCCTTATGATACCTGTAGAAACTACTGATCAGTCCACCACGTTCAAAGCCCTAGAGTTTCACCACACCCTGCCCTGCTTCTCCTCCGGTAAGCTAAAGCAGGCATTGTGCCAAATGCTAAGGAGAAAACAGCTATGCCTTGGGGAAGAGAGTGGAGCAAGATGTGGTTAAGAAATGCAGAGAGGCGAACGGAAGGACGTAGAGAGGAATTAGTGTGAGCCAGCTGGGGCAAGCAGGGGAAGAGGAGCCAGAGTGAGAAGTTAAGCCCTGAGAAGTGGATGAAAAAAAAATAAGGGATGAAGGAAGGTAGAAAGACATGTGTTTAAGACTAGACGGAGACCACATATTAGGGGAGGATCTTGTCTTACACTGAATATTTAAAATGTTCTAAAAGTATGATTTATGCAAAAGTTATGTTCCAGAAGATTGGTCTAAAAGATTAATTTGATTTTTTGTTTTTTTGGTTTTCTTAGAAATTGCATCCATCTATAACTGGATGTCACCGTGATGACTAGATTCCAAGGGGATTTTTAAACTATTGTTATTGTTGTTTATTTTGCTTTAGGAATAATCTAGTTTTAGGGTGACTGACATCAACTTCTGATCAATTAAATTTTCTCAAAGCTTAAGGTTACTAAACTTTTTAAAAAATATAGATGAATGCCACCATAAAAAAACAGGCAACTAGAATTATTTCAGTCTCTCGTGGACATCTCAGTAATAAAAGTTTCTACTTTTTAAAAACTGTATCAAAGATGGAAATTTTATTTGGAGTGGGCTCAGGGTTCATGATACTTTGAAGGTTAAGATAAAAGTATTAATTTTAAATCGGAAAAACAAAAGCACTATACTATAAACTTAAGCTCACCACTGAACCTGATTAGCTAGGATATGCATTATGGTTTATAATCTTTAAAAAACCCATGTTTAAAAATGTAGTTGGGCATGACCTCCTTACTTAATAAATCATAGTTGTTGTGAGTATAAACAATTGCGTTATACTTACATATTGAACCATTACTGCAGTAATTTCTCAAAGGTAAAAAACTAAAACTTAAAAGCTAGAATAAACAGTGTAAATGAATGTAAGTAAATGTGTGTGTTTAGCACACACATGCACACATACATATTTACTTTCCAGGTTGTGTAAGAGAAAAACAAGATGGATGGTTTTGATTTACTCAAAAAACTTTCTGATTTTTAATTTGCAAAATAAAACACTATAAACCAAATAAAAGAGAACCCAGAATAATGGGGAAATAAGAGCTAAAGATAGCTTATAAAAGAATAATTATTCCAACTATGGAGAGTATTTGTACAGATAAATAAACATCCAGTCCCAGGTGGCACTTGTCAAGTGTGTGGCCTTGCTAGGAATGAAAGAAATGCAAATGAAGTGACCGTGTGGGTGATGCGGATATATAAAACTGTGTTGGAAATAATGTCAAGTACTGAAGCAAGAATGGAGAACAATGTGTACATGTGGATTACAAAAATGTCAAAATGAAGTATGTATGCAGATTGGCAAACTTCTGAAGTAAATGTGGCAAGATTTAAGTTGGGTTTAATGATTATTATTTTTTCCATAAAAATGCTTGCGTTTATAAAAAATAAAATCTGCATGCTGCTTTGTTAAGTTAAATGAAAAACAATCATCATTTTTCTTAGGGGAAAACCTCACTCCTTTGGTCTCTGGAGGAGGCATTTCCCTAAGCCTTCTTTATTTGTGCCCAGCTCCCTGCCCCTCCCCGCAGTTACCTCACTGCTGGGGTGCAACCACTGGTCCCTGCTCCTCCACGAAGTGAAGAGAATCCAAACCATAAGCACAGAGGGTGTACTCTGCATTCTCCCCTCACCACCGTGGACTAGTCTTGATTCTGGACTCACACTTTCTTTCTTGGTGGGCTGATTTTAAGAACTAGGCTTATGGGAGAGCAGAAGCAGAGAACTATCAGGCCATCAATGACCTCCTCCAGGTTAGCCTTTATCAGTAATAAAGGTGACATCCTATACTTTAATCTCCCATTTGTCTTATCTCTAAAATGGTTCAGAAACTAATATTAGTCACTCAAATCCTTAACAGTCTGGGGACTCAAGGGAAGAGAATGCTTTTCTATCTCAGGTAAAAAGAAATTGATGGGTGCCACCCATCAAAAAAAGGAGCCACTGATGGGTGATAGAAAGGATGCTGTTATAAACCATGATCTCCTGGGTGGCCTGCATCTCAGTAAACAGAGGTGTGCCGCCAGAGCCCATTCTCAGGAGAGCTGGGTGGGGAAGGAGAAGCAGCAGGTGCAGTGCACAAAGCCACATCTTGAACATGGGAAGAGCTGTCTTCTTGCTTCTTGTCTCTAGCTTGCAACAAGTCACTTAGCTCCTGGGACTTTGGCTTCTCTCCCTTGAAAACAAAAGGACTGTGCTAGATGAGGCCCAACTTCCACCCAGATCAAAGTATCATCTGTAGGACAGTTGGAAGAACTAACCTCCCCCCCCAAATTACTTGTAGTTAATCCTGAAATAATAGGTAGGCTAAAACAGTAAGTCATTTTTCATTTAGGTTTTCTTTTTATTGTATGGCTTACTCTGTTTGGGCATATTACATCAAAAAGTAGGAAGCACATTGGTGGATTTTAGGTTTATTGTTAGCTAAATAAAGTTTATATTTTTATTTTTAAAAATCTGGTAAGTAAAATTTTAGTCTAGAGTTAGTGGCTCGTGCCCTACATGAAAGGCCTCTATACACAGTAGAAAGACAGGGAGGAAGAGAGGAAAGATGTAAGGGATGGTGAAAGGGATATTTTGGGGAATTTAAGCATCTTCAGTGTCAAACACTATGCTGACATTTTATATATAGTGGGAATAACAGCAACACCTTAAACAATATTTGCAGAATTTATTATGTGCTAGGCTTCTGCTCATTCTATATATATATATATATATATATATATAAAATACATAATATATATAGTATTATATATGTTCATATATGTTTATAACAATACAGTGAAGTTGGTACCAAAATTATCCTCATTGTACAAAGAAACTGAGCACTAGGTGGTTTAAGTAACTAACATGTGTAACATCATATAGGTAGTAGGTACTAAGCTACTATGTGGTAGTAGGAGTGTGTGTGAGCTTATTTAAAATGACATTTTGACCAATCCAAAAGAATGTATGCACCCCAATGTTCACAGCAGCACAATTTACAATAGCCAAGTGCTGGAAGCAACCTAAGTGCCCATCAGCAAATGAATGGATCAAAAAACTATGGTACATTTACACAATGGAATACTACACAGCAGAAAGAAAGAAGGAGCTCCTACCCTTTGTGACAGCATGTATGAAACCGGAGAGCAGTATGTTAAGTGAAATAAGCCAGGCGGTGAAAGACAAATACCATATGATCTCACCTTTAACTGGAACCTAATCAACAAAATAAACAAACAAGCAAAATATAACCAGAGACATTGAAATTATGAACAATCTGACAGAAACCAGAGGGGAGGTGGGAGGGGATAATGGGGAAAAGGGGGGAAGGGTTTTCAGGGACTACTATAAAGGACACAGGGACAAAACCAACAGGGGATGGAAGCAGAGGAGGGAGGTAGGTTTGGCTGGGGTAGGGGGTGAGTGGTGGGGGGTGAATGCAGACAACTGTAATTGAACAACAATAAAATAATTAAAATAAAATGACATTTTGAAATTTTAATAGCTTAAGGATGGTAAAAGAACCACATAGCAATTCTTTATAATTAAGACATAGTTTTCATAGTTAAAATTCAAATTCTGTTAGTGTTAGTACTTGGACAAAAGAAGAATAAATGATATCATGAAATTATGGCTACATTTATGCTTCCATTGTAAAGAAATCATGTAACTGAAGTGTCAGGTGACAATTCGGGGCTGAAAACATTAGAAAGTATTAGCTTAACTGCATCTTTGTGGTAATACAAATGTGTAGAATATCCACATGCACACTTGTGAAAATTCAAACACATTTTAATTTACTGATGAGACCAGTGGTCATACAGTTGACCCTTGAACAATGTGGGGGTTGGGGGCGCCGACCCCTGTGCAGTTGAAAATCCATGTATAACTTTTGACTCCCCTAAAATTGAACTATTAATAGTCTACTGTTGACTAGAAGCCTTACTGATACCACAGCCAATTAACATATTTTTTATTAAAAAAATTTATTTATTGATTCCAGAGACAGAGGGAAGGGAGGGAGGAAGTGAGAGAGAGAGAGAGTGCAGAGAGAGAGAAACATCAGTTGGGAAACATCTCTGTGTTGCTTCCCGTATGCACCTGGACTAGGGACTGAATCCACAATCTACTACCTTTTTGTTTACGTGGCAATGCTTCAACCAGCTCAGCCACACCAGCCAGGGAAACACATATTTTGTATGTTATATGTATTATATACTGTATTCTTACAATAAAGTAAGCTAGAGAAAATGTTATTAAGAAAATCATAAGAGAAAATACATTTATAGTATTTATTGAAAAAATCCATGTATGAGTAAACCTATGCAGTTCAAACCTGTGCTGTCCAAGGGTCAACTGTAATTAAAGTAAAATAAAAAAGGGAAGCTACCTATGTTAAAGCAAGTAATTATTTTTGTGAACACATGTATGAAGCCTAATGCAAGCATTTGCTAATTGCTTTTGGTCTTTGAGACAAGAATGTTGTTCAGCCTGTTCCGCGTTTTCATTTTATTTTCCCAGATATGCTCTTTAACCAATAAGCACATTCTCATGTGTTACCCCACAGAGCTGAGGGTATTTGTGGAAGATGTTACTCTGGTGGTGGTGGTCCTAATTTCAATGAGCCATGAAATAGAGACTTCATCCATTTTTTTTGGCATTGATATATACTTTTTCCACCAGAGTAGGAAAAAACTCCACCCATTAAGGAGTGTAGTCGTTATTTTGTAACTCACAAAGGTGCCATTTTAGCAACAATATAGAGTCATTTACCACCTATCAATGACAGTATGTTCCGAGAAATGCGTTCTTGGGTGATTTCATCATTGTGTGAACAAGATAGAGTGTTCTTACACACTCCTAGGTGGCATAGCTCACTCCACACCCAGGCTACATGTGCAGCCTGTTATTCCTAGGCTACAAGCCTGTGTGGCATGTTACTGTTCTGAATACTGCAGATAATTGTAACACAATGTAAGTATTTGTGTATTTAAACATATCCAAATATAGGAAAGGTACAGGAAAATGCATTATAAAAGATAAAAATGGTAGACCTGTTTAGGGCACTTACGTGAATGGAGGTGCAGGGCTGGAAGTTGCTCTGGGTGAGTCAGTGAGGGCGTGGTGAGTGAAAGTGAAGGCCTGGGACCTTACTGTCCATGACTGTAAACTTCCTACACACTGTACATTTAGGTCACACTGAATTTATAAAACAACACAAGATAAATCATGCCAAAGGGAAAACAATGCCATCAGGAGCCCCAGCATTCATGAGCTGCGTGAGGGCGCTGCCGCCATGACCCGGCACACTTTCACAGCCCACTTTCTTTCATAGGTAAAAAGAGCACATACTAAAATACTGATAGAAAACAGAGTTTAGTAAATACATAAGCCAGTAACAGACTTGTTTATTTTCATTGCCATATATGTACTGTATATGATTGTGTGCATTCTACTTTTATAGGACTGGCGGCAGCAGGTCTGTTTGCACCAGCATCACCAGGCACGCGAGTAACGCATTGAGCTGTGATGTCACTAGGTAATAGGAATTTTCCAGCTCCATTATAATCTTATGCAGCCACTGTTGTATGTGTGGTCCCTTGTTGACTGAATCATCAGCTATGCAGCACATGGCTGTATTGACACCAAAAGCAAAGTTGTGGTCAGGGTCTTGGGAATGTAGTGCTAAGTGCTCCCTAGGCCGGCTGTGAGTGCGGCTTCCCCAACACGTTTCCCCTGGACTCCAGATGGTCAGCAGAGGTCACTGAATTGGTTCTTCACTGCTCTGGAGAAGGCACAAGATGGACACATAATATTATGTAGCTTTATAGGAGAAGGAAAGGCAATGTGGGAGAAATGCATACTGGGGTGGGGCAAAAGTAGGATTACAATTGTGAGTATGTGAAACAGAGTTTATTCTTTTATTGTGTAATGAACCTACTTTACCTACCCCTCTGTGTGGTCTACTTTGACCCAAACACTGTAATGCACACATGACTGGACAGAAGCTTTAGAAAAGCTTCGGTTAATCCCAGTAACATTTTAAATCTTTGCAATTAAAGCCACTAGCAGTTCTCATGGCCAGTAAAATGAGTGCCAAGCGACAGTTACCTAAGAAATAATTTATCTAAGGAGTTTATTAAAAGATTAAAGAGCCTTGGCTGGTGTAGCTCAGTGGGTTGAGTGTGGGCTGCAAACCAAAGGGTTGCTGGTTTGATTCCCAGTCAGGGCACATGCCTGGGTTGTGGGCCAGGTTTCCAATAGGGGGCATATGAGAGGCAACCACACATTGATGTTTCTCTCCCTCTTTCTAATTCCCTTCCCCTCTCTAAAAATGAATAAAATCTTTAAAAAATAAAATAAAAATATTAAAGATCTTTCAATCTAGAAGTTGGAAATACTTCCCTGGTATTTATTGACTTTCATCAAACCTATTTTTCATCTGAGTTCAGGGTGTTGATGTAATTAAGCTAAACAATGCTACAGATACTATTCTGTAGGTTTTTAAACGTACATATAAAGCAATACTTTCATATTAAATATTGCTTGTTTACTAATTAATGTATTTGACACTCCAGCATTTTAAAAAATTTGAATCTGAAGTCTTTTTTGCAAGAACAAATAAAATTTTTTCACTCTTCTGGTGCTTTGTCTTCCCCAGTGAGGAAAAGTCATTGTGTGTATCTGTGTGCATGAGAGAGAGAGAGGGAGGCTGAGATCTATGCACCACCAGGATTTAAGGCAGACATGGCAGGATTCTGTAGGATCAGGGAACCTATATTTTCAGAATCCACAAGTTAGAGAATCTTTGTTTTTTATCACTATTTGCAGCCAGAAGTCTTTGGATTATTCTGACCAGCTTAGATGCTGGAACAATTTTACAAGAGCCATGAGGTTTCTCACTGTCTGATGCAGGCATTTTCGTGACTCAGAATCCTTTTGAACCTATCTTGAAAATTAAATCTCAGAATTTAGTTGGTTCCATGATCTGGTGGATGATTTCATACATGCAATGGAATGGTACAGGTTTTTGTGCTTGGAGAATCACCTGCTTTTTAAATTGTCGCTATTGTTCTGGATTTAATATCCTATTTGAATATTAACAGTCTCCCCCCTCCTCCCTCCATTCAGACACTTTTTGCCTAAAACAGTAAATATGTGAGTTGCAATGACTTCCTATCACAAAAGTGGCCAAGACCAAGATCAAAAACATGCTTGTTTGAACTGTACTTCCTTGTAGCTATTTCCTGCTGGACTTGTCAGCATTTGCTGCCTTCTACTGGACCTGATGGTCAACAAACTTCTGCTCATGTGGATTCTTCAGCCACAAATACCTCACCATGTCATGCTGTGGTGTGTGTCTTCCAAAAGTGTTTCTTCCCTCTGTCCTTGGTACAGTCAAGCCTCCTCACAAAATTCACAGCAAACTCATCTATGATGGAAGTTGGATGGTTATGACCACTATTTCCAAATAATGACTCTGGCTCTGAGGTTTATAGCTGAAAGAAGATTTGCCCTCTTGCTATTTCTGGACATTTTCATATAAAAATGCAACTGAGACAGGGACTGAATAGAATATGAACAAAATGCCACAGTTTGTGCCCTAGGCTATTGTATGATAGCGTGACTCTCATAGAATCACACACAGTTGTGCGAGCAGTCTTCCATGGTTGCTGGGTCAGCCCAGCCCAGACTGTAATAGGAGGTTTTGATGATCCTTAAGGGCCAGAGTTGGGGAGAGGAGTGATAGTCACTGGTCGTTTCAAAATGTGAGCAGCTCTGTTAATCTGGCTGGGCTCTCCAATGGGGACCCACTGGACACATGTGGTTGTTATTTAAGTTAGTTAAAATTAAATAAAATTTAAAATGCAATTCCTCAATAAGTTTGGCCAAGGTTGAAGTGCTCAAAAACCACATGTGGCAGGTGGCTGTTGTGCTGGCTGGCATGGGCAACGCAGCATTTCCATGACTACTGAAGATGCTACTGCACAGCAGTGCTCCAGGCAGTTGTGGAAATCACAATAAGGGGCTAATGTCCATGCAAAGGTGGACCCGTTTCTGGAACTGAGAGGTTGAAACAATGTTATCACACAGGTCCACATCACTATGAGTGGCTAGGGTAGTGAATATTTTCTTTAGGAATACTGCAGTGCTAGGAAGCATGGATCATGGGGATGGGAGACGTGCTACAAGGCACGCGTGGATGGCAGGAGCCCTGAGAACAGCAACTCAGGGCTACGCAGGTGGATATGGACTTCGGAGAAGCCCAGAAGCCTCATAACAGGATCTCAGCTTGAGGAACGAGGGAGCATCTGAGTTCAGGTGAAGGAGAATCAGGAAGGGGAGGTGGGCCTGAGGGAAGGCAGGCATCTAAGAAGAGCAGAAGAGCAGTACAGGCCAGAGGCCTGGCGGAGACCACTGCTAACATTTACTGAGCACTTACGCCAGGCAACAGCCCAAATTCCCAGATTGGAATGTGTCCTTTGATCCTCCAACAACCCAATGAGAGAACAAGCAGGGGCGCAATGGAGTTAAAGGGCCCTCCATTCCATGGGTACATCCAGAGACACTATGAGGACCACCTGGTTGGTGACAGAGGTGTTCAGTCAGCACACTGGGCGCTGGGAGGATGAAAGAGGATTAAAGGAAAGTGCAGCCTTGCTGGAGGGAGCAGTCTAGGACCCAGCAGTTAGAGTCAAACAGAAAGCAGGCCCAGAAAGAGAAAAAGCTGCTTTGGACCTTGTGCAGATAAAACACGAGAAAGCCAGGACCAGAGTCCTGGGATTGGGGCTCCTAGGAGAGAGCTGCCACTTATAGATATTTATGCGGGTCAAGGTCCCTCTGACTTGTCTGACTTACACAAATCATAGGTAAAAGTATGAAGTCAGGAAAGTTTTTCTAAGCCTGACCTTTTGTTAGCTGCTAGCCTTCCAAAGTTTGGCTTGCTTTCTCACTACCAACGTCAGTACAGGCCAGTGGCTGTGGAGTGATGAAGCCTCAGAAGGCTGGGGGCAGCCGTGATGCCCCCCTGCCCAAGGTCCCCTGCCCTGCCTTGGCTGCACAGGTGGGGGGGCAGGAGAGCAGTTAGAAAGGGTGGCACTGGGGTGGATCTTCCAAGTCAGAGTAGGCAGCAGCTCCCCAGAGTTGACTATACCTGTAACACTTAGGTTTATGGAAACAATGGTCAAAATAGGACAAAAAATATCTAGTGGTTATCTCCAAAAGGTATAGTCAATGAGAAATGAGAGTAATTCTGGAGAGGCTTTGGGCAAGATGTTCTTGCTTTTAGAAAGAGATACCAAGATCGTCTGGATATTGTGTCTCATGTAATGCTGGCGTGAGTGCAGCCGTGAGGGGTTGCAGCCCGAGGATGATATTCCTTAACCGTGGTTATCAGTGAACCAGCCCTGGAGCTGTCCTGTCACTGGACTTTATTACATGAGATTCACTCACTGACTCATTCACCCACCCACCCATTCATGCACTAAATATTGAATACTGGTAAGTAGTGACAAGTGCCAAGCATTGCTCAAAGCATTTGGAATACTTTAAAGGACAAAACACACAAAGATCATTAGCCTGAATTTGCATATTGCTTCAGCCTCCTTAAACTAGGTTTATTACCTTAAAACAGAAGCATCTTAAGTCACACTCTACTGACTACATATTGGCCTCACAGGTAACTAACGAGGCTATAATTAAGCAGCATGAAATAATCAAAAGGTCGCTTCTCAGTCCTTATCTGACACATCTGCATTTGACGCTTTGGGCCTTCCCCCACCCCCACACCAAACCACAGTCCCTTGTCTTGGCTTCCACAATGCTACTCATTTCTGGTTTACATCCTATTTTTTGGCCACTTTTCAGTCTTTGAGGGTTCTTCTAACTCCCAGACCATTTAAAAATAAATTCCCAGATCTTTCAGTGCTAGAATTTCATGGGGTTTTCTTATTTTCTCATTCTACATTCTCAAGAAATATCATTAATTTATATGACTTCATGATCATTTATACACCGACAATTCCAAACCTGTTTCTCCAACCCAGAGCTTTTCTTAAGCTTCAAATATGTATATTTAGTGTTCTGCTTAGACATTTGGATATCTCAAACTCCACGTGGACAAACCATTGTGATATTTTGTGCCCTAAGCTCACTTCTCTTGGGCTCCAGCTCAGTGAATGTCCCCTGTCCGCCCAAGCCAGAATTCTGAGTACCAGCACACCTGAACCCTCTCGTCACTCCCCGTCTAAGCAGTCCCGAGGCCCTCTTGACTCCATCTTCCGTAACAGTCCAGCGCGCCTTCCCCCAACCCCACATCCCTACTGCCCTCCTTCCTGCTGCCTACCATCACGCCATCTGAACCCAGAAACAGTCTGCTAACTCATCCCCCTGATTCATGTCTTGGCCTCCCTTCAAGACTTTCTCCCGTAGGCAGAGTGATGAGACTGCAAATCTGAGCCTTTAGAAACCCTTCCAAAGCTCCTCACTGCTCCTAGGATAAAGAATAAATGCCTAATAGAGTTTTATTAGGTGACAGCCCACACAATAGACCCTGACTCCCGCTCACCTTCCGAACATTCTGGACACTCCCAGTATCCCTCTTTCTCACTTATCCTCAACATGGTGCTTCCACCTGTGTTAATCCATCCACACATAACATTCCCCGGACCTGTCCCATCTTCCGTACGATAATCCTTCTATTTCAGGCCTCCTCTAAGACACCAGTCCTTCCAGGGTGCCTTCCCTGCATCTCCAGGCATGGGTGGGCAATGCTTCCATGTGCCCCTGACCATCCTGTACCTTCTCTACCATAACTGACGAGTGCCCGAACCAGTTCTCAGGATTGAAGTGCTATTAGCCAAGGCAGCCTGGTTGTGCCTTCTGGTATCCCTGGTGGCTGGAATGGTGCCTTCAAGACAGTAGCCGTTCAACAAATAGGCAGGAGGAGAATACATTTACTGGGGAATGCTTGCTCATTTCTGTAATAATTTCATTACTTTTTCTGGCTTGGGACAGTGACTTTCTGAAAGAACACTGCTGCTTAAGAGAATTTGGATCATGAGATCCAAATAAAGAGGATTTGTTCTTTTTATTGTTTAAACCACTTTGCAGCTGCCCTACCGGGGACAGCTTGCTGTATCAAGTGCTGAGGCGCCACACAAATGATCCCATGTCACTGATGCTGGCAATAAACACTCTTTCCATTTCACACTGTTAACAAAATCACAGCTTTTAGAAGATGCTGTTTCTAGGTGAGACATCAGAAACAGCGAACAATGTGACAAAATAAGTGCCTGGTGCAGGTGGCAAAAAGCATCTCCAGTACACTTCTAGGACTTGCAGAAGTTGGCACACCTGGGATACCAGGTAAATGGGGTTTTACAAGGCTCGAGCCTACTATATTGTCTCTTTTGATACACAGAATTTTTATTTTAATATTTAAAAAATGATGACCTTTTAATTTAAGTACCAGGCTTTTTTCTCTTGAATCCTGAGAGGGGAAAATGCAGCATCTGCATAAAAGAGTTGTCCATTTCAGGGAGTTTCTGTTTGTGTTTATAATGAAAAAATAGCACTTTTTAAAATGTTGCTCTAACTTGCTTAAGGGAAAAAAGCACACCTCATTGCACTTCACTATTTGCTGGGAAATGTTATCTCTGATTCCAGGCACGTAGTGCAAAATGAAGCTGCTCACTGGCTCACAGTCAGCTTTGTCCCTCTGTGCGGCCCACCTGCTTCCCTCCTGCGGGATTATCTCTTCCCCCAGGTCTTGCCGCACCACGGCTGAAAGGACCAGGTGAGTGGCAGCAGCCTCACCGACCTCACTGTGGCGGCTGCACCTCCCAGCCTCATGCTCTAGTAGAGGGTGTGGATGTGTGTACCTTGTACGGCGATGTCATCTCAGTCCATGATAGAGAGAGGTTTCCCTGCCCTTCCCCTCCCCTCCTGATAAGTGCCATATATGTTCATGTGCATTAAACATACCCAAACTATATGAAGCAACTGGCATTGCGATGGAATTGAGGTTTCATAGGAAAACCTAGTGGTGGAAATACAGTACAATCACCTTTGTTATCGCTAAATCCTTTAAGTGCACCATGATGTTTATTTGTAGAGATGATTTGTAATAACTGCTAATAGCAATGTTTATTAAGATTCTCCGACTACCAATAGGCAACATATTACAAAGTTTCTCTGGGTTCCTAGAAATTGCACAGGACATGTGGTCTCAGCAGGGGCTTTGAAGTCCACATTCACTGGCTCTGCACTCTCAGGCAAGTCAACAGCTTCTCTGGGCTTCAGCTGCTTCCTGTCTGCACTGGAAAAATCACAGCAGTAGGCCACGTGGCCCCTTGAGATCCTTGCTAAGTCCGAGAAATAGCATCACATTTACTAATGGCCAAACAGTTCACTGTTTTCAGTATATTTTTCTCCATATCACTGTAAAGCTACTGTTTGAAAGTATTTAGAATCCATATACATAGATATGTAATATAATACATGTCCTGTCTACTTAAATAACTGGCAATGAAGTTTCATAAACCATAAAACTGTATAAATAGGGGGGTTCAGAGTTCCTGGTGTTCTCAATTTTGCCAGCAGAGGCGAATAAACTAAGTCACACAAGCATGCAGAGAGAGCCTCAGGCTTGCATTTGTTGTTCTTTCAACAAAAGTTTACTGAACACTGTGCTCCAGGCATTGGCAGAGGCACTTGAACTACCTCAGTGAACAAACTGGATGAAGATCCTGCACTGCCTGCTGGGACTTACATTTCTGTAAGGAGAGACAGATGAGAAAAAGATGATCACAATGAATAATTTATAGAGCATGTCTGGAGGTGATAAGAGATAGGGAAAAAAAGAAAACAATAGAACAAGGACACAGAACTAAGAATTTGGGGAAGAGGGTAGCAATTTAGAATCTAGTAATCCCACGGTAAGCTTCACTGAGAAGGTGGCATCTGGGCAAAGACTTGAAAAAGAAGTGAATGTGGATGGAGATCTGGGGGTGGGGGGAGGATTCTGGGAAGAGGGAATGGCCAATGCCAACCTCAAGGGCTAGAAAGCAGGGCCAGAGAGGTGCTGCAGAGAGGAAGTTACCAGCAGGTACCACCAGGCAGTTCAAGCAACTTAGGGGTTGGAGGACCAATCGTGGAGGGTTTCACAGGTTGTCATGGGAACCTGGGATTTCTCTTAAATGTGGAGCTGCTGCAGGCTCTGAGCAGGGGTGATGTGCTCTAATTTACAAGAATGTAGAGATAGGCAAATGCTATACGAAGGTTTTAATTTAAAAAAAAGACACTGAGTCAATTTAAAGAACTTAAGAGCTCATGAATTAGGTTACAATTTGTTCTGAAGTAGTAGTAGGACCAATGCCCCTGTTTCAGCTACTGATCCTTCATTTAGGTCTCCGTCCAAATATCACCTCCTCCAGAGGTTCTCCACAATTGCATTTATCTAACATCATCCCCCCCCCCCGACTCTGTAGCCTGCTGCTTTGTTTTCCTACATAGTGTTTATCACTCCTTGACACTATGTCATATGTTTGTTTAATTAGTCCCTGTAGTAACATGTAAACTCTGAAAGGTGAGGATTTTGTTCTTTTGGTTACCACTTCTGCTCGACACCTGGTAGACCACCTGTCACAGAGTGGGAGCTCAATACCAATTTGCTGAATGAATGAATGAATATCCCAGAGGTCTGGGGAACCCTTCAGTTTTAGTTCACGAACAAATAGGCCATGAGACTGAGGGATAAATAGTTAAAAATAAACTGTCCATCAAATGATAGATTATGTTCCACTGTTAGTTGGTTTAACATTTTTATATTTAGAGTGACTGTGGTTCATCTTCATGTTTACATTGTGTTCTTCATCACACTGCTGTATCCATAGTGTGGAAAACTCAGAGAAGGGGAGAAAAAGATTTTACAACTTTATGCTCTTATGTACATCATGATTAATGTAATTTAAAAATTTTTTCTTCTGTAGTTTTTCAAAGTTGGCTGCATTCTTACATGGCCTCAGTATATCCAAAGATAAAATAATTTTCTCTGATTTTTAATCTAAAGCTCCTTTTGGATTCTAAATTTATGTGGCTTTATATACAAGCCAATAAAAAACCCAAGCCATTGAGCAGCTTATGCTCTTTACCTCTAACATACTGTATTAAGTGGGGAATTCCCGTGTTATTCCCACAGAGACTAGACCTTCAAGATGACACTCCCTCGTCACCAAGCTCTCATCTTGCCTGGTTTGAATTTATTGCCCAGTTTAGGATTTTAACCTACTATGAAAAATATCAAGAATTTTGGGGAGTTCTAGCAGAATAATGAAACCTCATTAATTCTGAGTTCACCCTCCTGCCCCAAAAGGTACAAATTTCAAATCACTACAGCTTATTTTCACACTTTCTATGAATGAATGGGGTGTTATTAAGCAAAATCAATAACATAAAGAAGTTGGAAGAGAAAAGCTTGTCTACAAAAGATAAACTGCTTTCCACCATGTGGAAACATCATGCACCAAACACGGCGACTGCAGCAGAAACAGGCGGGGCTTGCAGGCGGCACTCGGCGGATGGGCCGGTGCAGGAATCACAAGTCGGTGGACAGCTGTCAGGGGCCATCCTTCTCTGGTGGACACGGTTCTGCTGCCAGGTGACGTTTGCTAACACAGGAGGTGGTGCAAAGTGAGGCATTAAGAGCCAGGCAATATGGAGTCACTGCTCCAAATCTATGAAATTTATCTTTGAAGTGAACAATTTAAAAAATGATTAGTCTCTTGGCCACTTGCTGTTCACTCAGGCTGTGGCAGTAGTTTTATTTGTTATTTCCACTAGAATCCCAGATAGAGTAAGGTGAGTGATATCACAGAAAGGGAAGAATGAATGGCAGGGAAACAACTCATTTGGAGACTGAGGGGAGGCAGCGGAGAGGCATGTAAGGAAATTAAATCAGGCCTCAGCAGGTGGGTTCTCCTTGGCCACCAACATTGGTGAAACCTTTTTGAGGGGGTTATAGATTTTCGCACCTCAGATAAAAGGGGGCAATGTTCCCTCCTAACTCCTGGGCCAACTGACCTAGAGTAAGGCATGCAAAGGGTTTTAAACGTGTAAATGATGATGATGATGATGATGATGATGATGATGATGATGATGAGACTACTATCGATAATTGTATGCTAACAATCTGAGAATTTATGGAATGATAGCTACCATTCTAACTTTACATGTTGTTATTGAATGAATTGTCATACCCCCACCCCAAAATCACATTTGAAACCCAGGCCCCTCAGGTGTGTATGTGGAGAAAAGGCCTTTAAAAGGAGGTAATTAAGGTTAAATGAAGTCATAAGCATGGACCCAAATCCAATAGGACTCAAGTTCCTATAAGAAAAGAAAGAGAAACTAGGAGTGTGTGCGCACCAAGAATGGACCAGGCAGGGACACAGTGAGAAGGTGACCATCTATAAGCCAAGGGGAGGTGCCTCCCTGGAACCAGTCTTGCTGGCACTTTGGTCTTGGACTTCCAGCCTCCAGAACTGTAAGGAAATAGATTTCTGATGTTTAAGATATCCAGTGGCTTTTGTTCTGGTAGCCCTAGCATACTAACACACATGTGTTATCTCATGTAATCCTCATTTCAAAAGATATCCATCCACACTTTCAGATAAAGAAATAGAAGCACAGAGAAGTTCAGCAACTTGGCTAAAGTTGCACAGCTAGTCAATGGTAAAAGTGGAATTGAATCCACCCAACCTGATTCCAGAGCCCATGTTCCTACCTGCTGATATTATGTAACATAAAATACCATGATTAATATCCACAGTGATACAAAATAGATGCTTTTATCAGAAAAACCTATAGCAAATAGTGAAAACCTATAGCAACAAACTTCTACATGTACTATGGGCAATGGGTGTCTAATTTTATTCCCTTTCTTCTTCTTTTCTTCCCATCGTCCAGACCACACATACTGTATCTAGCTCAAGCATTATTTAAGCCTTGGGGATCTGGCAGTAAGCCTGTGAGGTCCATGTTCCACTGTATTTTGTGTGCTAGTGAGGAAAGGCAGCTAAGAACCAGACAGAAAGAGCAGTGATAAATGCAAAGACAGAAATGAAATAGGAAGTGTGGTGACAGGTGGGGGCGAGCGTGGTCCTTTCGTCCACCACAAGTTCTTGCATGGACACCATGAAACAACTGTGGATGGGACACATCTCCCACGCAGTACCTTGGCCTCCTGTTTCTTTCTCCATGAAATGAGGCTTTTGTTCTAACAGCTGATGACTTCTCTGATTAAGTCAGGATGTAACTTAGGCAATGTTCACCTGAGCCCAAGCATTATGTATAATGAAATAATAAATGCTATAGTAAAATGCATTCTCTACTTTAGAATAGCCCTGAAGTTTTACAGTGAGAAATACAAAGGTCACAGGGGGAAAAAAAGAGGGGAAGGGATCATTTAACTGGATCTGAACAGGCTTTAGCTGTGACAGTATTATTTACCCACGTGGATGCTTGGTATATAATATTACACCTGCATACTGGTTATATAATATTTACCTGGGGGTGAATATGAAAAAGGAACTTAAATAAAGCATGAAGATTTAAGATTGATATAAGGAAAAGTTTGGGAGGTTATACAGAAAGCCAGACATTGGAGAAAATTCACAAAATTATGAATTCTTTTTCCCTGGAAAGCTTAATCAATCAAAGAAGTTGTTCTTTGGTGTGACCTTATTCAGAAGTAGAATAAACTGGCTCACTATAGGGAATCCTTGGCCCCAGGAGGCTCTGATAATTACAGAAGGTAGTTTGACATAATACAACTTCACATCCTACCCCCAGGTCCCCTGCCACTACGGCAGGGCAGAGTAGCGCTCTTCCTACCTGTTGCATTTTAAGGCAGCAATTTGTGCTAAGAGGAAATACTTGAACAGTGCCTCCAGGAATCCCCACATGGGAGTGGATGAGTGAAATATGTACCGCAGGACTAAGCACCAACTCACTTAAAAGAGGCAGAGGCAGAGAGAAGCCTGCAGGCAGAAACACAGCCTGCCTTTGTGTGTTAGAACACGCATGGGGCATGTGGAAGGCCTACAGAAACATGGTGAAGTGACTGCGTCAGAATTACAGAATCACTTCATTATCAGGATGGATCTTTAGGATCAGGATGGACCTTTAAAGAAGAATATGCGACTCACAGAATAACCTCACTCACTAAATAAAAATAGCCCTAAACAAGAATATGTGAAACAGACAATTACAAGATTGGAATCAACAGCCTGTCACTTCACTTAACGCTTTAAGTGAAGTGTTGGCCCTGGGAGAGGGGACCAAGTGCAATTCAAAATAGCAAAGCTCTTAGAAAAAAGGAGTAAAGAATATTTATTATACAGTAGAAACCACTTCATACATTTGATTTAAAAGCAGTAATTCAATAAGCCAAAGATATACAATATTCATTAGCAAACACTTGTGGACACATTCACAGAACATTTGAATCACTATAACTATTAGTATTTGAAATAGCATGTATGTATAATTATATTTTATAATTTTATCCACTTTGATTTCTCCTATTGTGGGGAAATGAATGGCCAAAAAAAAATCTGTTAGGGAAATTCTAGATGCTTGCAGATTTTTTGACATTTGTCTTGGGAACCCTGGTGTCTGAAAGAGCCTAAGCAATTATATTCACCCAGTTGTGTGTGTTCATAGAGCAGCAGGCTCACACCAGCACCTACGTCATTGCTGGAGCCACATCACTTTTCTTGGCATCCTGTGGTTTGATTCCCATGCTGAGAACAACAGGCTCCGTGCACTCCCCTCACATAACGCTAATAGCTTTATCGCTGTCTGCTGCATTCTCTTTTCTCTCCAAAATCATCTGGACCTTTAGAGCTTCAAACCCTGGTAAAGTGATGCAGAAAACTGCATCCAGCTCAGAGAAACAGGCACACAGACTCCATTGGCCCGTGAAGAGAAGGCCAGTCCCCTACCTTTGTCATAAATTTCCTTCAAAACTCCTCGTTTTATCAGCTCCTCTCTGCTTTGCCTCATTGATATTTTCCGCTCCAGGGCTACAAGCAAAACAAACAGAGAAGCAGTTGTAAAAAGGTAACAAAATGATTTTTAAAGGAATCATATTTCAATACACTGAAATGTAATGTATGGGAAAGCTTCTGTAAATTCTACTTTACTTATATTAGTTAATGACATCAGCTAACATTTTTATGATACTATGATAAGCATTTTAATCAGATATTTCATTTAATCTTCAAAACCATCTTCAAATTACCTATGGGGTAGGCATTAGTACTTCATTTTTTGTCACCCCAGTTTACGGTAGAGGAGACTAGCAGAGAGAAGCTCAGCAACCTGCAAGTTGCAAGCTCACTGAGAAGAGGAACCAGGATTGAAACCAGAAACATGACCTCTGATCTCAGTTTGACCTCTGTGTCATAGCGTGTTTTCCTAAGTGTGGCATTTTTTCATAGATGGGATTCCTTTCTTAAAGATGTAGTAAATGTAGCTCACGTCCCACTGAGGATTTTTTGCTCCCCAGCTAATACAAAAATGGTATGCAAATAGCCCCTACAGAGCTCTCTGGATGCAGAGACTGAGGGGCGGTGGAGGATCTCCAGGGGACAGCCCACCACCGCTGTCTTCTCTCCATTCCAAGCTGGAGCAACGGAGTGAGGAATGGACTGTTCCACTACCAAATGCGCCTCCATCAGGATCCACCACTTACCTGAGCCAAAAAGCTCCGGCAGGTGGGAGCTGAAGGAAGGAAAAGGAACATTTCGTTTCAAATCAGTGGGCATGATGGAGGGTAGTTCAAGTGGAAATAGAGCACAGGAGTGGGGCAGTGAGGGGCAGCACCAAAGAGCAGCCTGTGGCTCAAGGTAGGGTGGGAAGATGAGCAGCACCCCTGCAAGGAAGCACGCTATTCCAGCAGCTGTCACTGCGCTTTCTGGGTGTATACTGAGTGCAGGAGGACAGAGGTTATTCTGGTGGCTGCTGTCAGTTTGAAAATCTCCATATCCTTTTGATACACAGTTATTCAGTGGAAAAACCAGTTATAAAATAAGGAAACTATTTTATGCAAACAAAGTCAGATGCAGATTACTCTCTCTCTCACTCATACATACATACACATGCAATAATCCAGTATAATTTAGTACAAAGAATGGCAATAAGAACTAGAAAGCAAACAAGGAAACAGACTGTGATTCTAACTCAGTTACCCACTAGCTATGTGACCTTAGTCAAGTCACTTCGTCAGTCTGGGAAAACACTCAGCCCCAGCTACTCTGATTTAATAGGTCCAGGATGGGACCTTCGTATCTATCTATATTGTAATAAAAAGCTATCTGGGTTATTCTCAGCCATATCAAGACTGAAAATCACTGATGATCTATTTTGAGAGTTAAATTATAATGAATTAAGGGTCATGAGGCAGAAAAAGAAAGATGCATGTAAACACACCCCCAGAGGTGAGGGCAGGAGGGTTGTATGAAAGAGCAAGCATCAGTGGTGGGCATAGGGACCAATGGAGCAGTGTTTGTTTGGGGGATGAAGGAGCTTTATGACCCCATAGCAAATGACATGATACACGGTGACAGAAGAGCAGAAAGACATTCTTTATGAAGAAGAGGAACAATGAGAGAAGGGAGAGAGAACTGCATACTGTTAGGTTAGAAAGTTCTGCCTGACTTAAAAACAATTTGCTTAGCAGCACAATGGGAAAAGATTGGATAGACCAGGGGAGATGGGGTTTTAAGCAAGAAGTTTGTTACCAGATTTTCTGAGTAACATAAAGCCACCCAAAAAGCACACATAAAGACCTGCTTTGCCACCCTGTCTGAACCACATCCATTGAACAGATTTGTCTTAAACAAAATGAAGTTTCTGAGGGGCTTTTCAAGCCCACAGAATAAAGTAGATGGCCCGGATCCATAGTGCCAAACCAAGTGCCTACAGCGAGATGGGTGAAACCGTGGCCTGGAGGTTCCAGACCGCAAGTATCAGTAGAACATAGATGATCTCAGGCCAACCACTTAGCCGTCAGGACCTCAGCTATCTCACTGCTGAGGGACCAGCTGCCCATGGTCAAAGTCACTCTGCTAGGTGCCAGAGGTGATGGTGACCAAGGGGACAGTCCCTACCTTCACAGAGTTTACAGACTAATGTTTGATTCAGTAATCAAATGATATTACCTGATTATAAACTGAGATAGGTCCTCTTAAAAGAAAGGGACGTGGTTCTAAAAGAATATTACAATATATAACCTCTCCTCCTGGGGCATTAGAAAAGGCTTTCCTGAGGGAGAGACCTCTGAGCTGGGCCTGAAAGATGAAAATACATGATCTCAGCAAAGGAGAGGCAGGTATGGGCTTCGGGACACACTCCAGACATAGCAAGCTGGGCCATGGCTCCTGATGGAGAAATCACGGCGCCACAGACAAAAGGAAAGCAAGCTTGTGTAACTGTACCGCCAGCACCGGGTGGAGAATGATTCAAGATGTGCCCAGAGGGGCAGATGGGCTGGGTAAGGCAGGGCCTCACAGACCATGCTATTCTAAGGGTAGTGGGAATAAATGATTAGAGTTGAGTATTTGAAAGATCAGTGCCCACGTTGGTGTGGAGAATGGACTGGAAGTAGGCCAGTTGTGTAGGTGATTACAGCAGTCTAGGCAGAAGGTGGTGGCAGCTGGTGAAGGATGCATTCCAGACACACGAAGGGTGGCACTGTTGCCATGACTTAAAGTTAAGGATTCAATGTGGGATGTGAAGAGAGAGAGGTCAAAGACAACTCCTTTGGTTCCTGACTTGCATACTGAATGGACGATGGTGTCAACTACTAAGGTGGGGGACATGGGATAAGAATCAGGTTTGGAGGGATGGTGGAAAACTCACTGTTAGCCATGCCCAAAAAGGGACATCAGGTATGTGCGAGGGAAATGCAGTCGGGTATTTCATAACACAAGGATGGGGAGTTAAACTAGACTGTGCTGAGCAGTGCTGACTGTGCTGGACTCTCTCATGCACCGAGCTGGTCCATGGAGAATCTCCTAGCAGCACAGGAGTGATGCCAGGGGCTCTGAGGGTATGACTGGGCCGCTTGTTCCAAGCTTGCCATTTCTTTAATGTATTGGGTTTCTCCATGAGAACTAAGGTGACCTCACATAATGTATCAGCTCTTGTTTAAGAAAGAAAATATCCTCTCACCCACTACCACAGATTTTTAATTTTGATTGACATTCTGGGAAGAGATGGCTGAGTTACTCTCTGGCTTTGTCCATTTCCTGGCACAGAACCCTGTGCCCACAGAGGAGACACAGATCATTTCGAGAAGGGCAGAATGCCATGTAATTTAGCTTAATCCTTACCACTATCCTGTGATGCATCATCATCCCCATTTTACAGATGAAATACCTGAGGCCCAGCAAAATTAACTTGCTCGGAGCCACACAGCAGTACGTGGAAGAGCAGAAAGAGATGCTGGTGCCTGTTTTCTACCCCACGATACCATTTGTTATGAAGATGGGTACAATGTATGTAAGGTTCTAAAATTAGAAGGCAACTGTATTATTAGTTTATTTTGGGCTCAACATCACAGTAAAATAACATAATTACACTAAATAAATAAATAAATAAATTTAAAAAAGCTCTTCCTTCTATGGCACTCTTCACTCACTCTTTCTTCTAACGAGGTGTGTGTGCTGCCTCTCTTCTCATCTTATTTTCAGCAGCCCTTCCAAAGTTGGAGCAAAGTGTAACTGGGGCCAAAGACACACTCACCACCACTCCAGGCAGTGGAATAAAATGGATTGTTTGATGCAGAAGGGCAAGTCAAAGCATTTGACCTTGTCTCCCGCTGAGCCATGAAACACAGGAGGAAGAGGATTTAATGCGGGGGAGAAATATAATGACTTCCTTTTCACTAACCAAGGCTAGGTCCAATCTTCCCTCTCTAACAATTTTGGTTTGGGGTAGAACAAAGACAAAACAAAAAAGAGCCAAGATATGGAATCAACCTGGGTCCACTGATAGAGAAATGGGGAAAAAAGATATGGAACATAATATATTCTGGAATATGACTCAGCCATACAAAAGAATGAAATCTTGCCATTTGTGATAACATGGATGGACCTAGATAGTAATATCCTAAGTGCAATAAGCCAGAGAAAGACAAATACCATATGATTTCACTTATATGTGGAATCTAAATAACAAAATAAACAAATGAAAGAGAAATAAGTTCACAGATACAGAGGACAAATTGCTGGTTGCTAGACGGGAAGTTTGGGTGGCTGGGTGAAAAGGGTGAAGAGATTAAGATGTGCAAATTGCCAGTTATAAAAACAGTCACAACACAGCATAGAGAACACAGTCAGTAATATTGTAATAACTGTGTATGGTGTCAGGTGGGTACTGGACTCATGGAGGTGATTGCTTTGTGAGTTATATAAATGTCTAATCACTATATTGTGTCCCTAAAACTCATATGTCAACTGCAATCAGAAGAATTAAAAATAATTTAAATAAAACAAAGGAGAAATTATGAAAAGTTAAAGACGCCAGAAGAAGAGGACAAGTGCTGGGAAAGAGAGAAGGTGTAATGTGTATTGCACCTGCGCAAAGGTCAGCAGGAATGCATCGGACACACGAGAGCCAGGTGTGATGTTGAGCCAGTCCGCTGGGGAGCGTTGGGTCTGGAGGGTGGGCAGTGCAAGTTAAATGAACAAAACCATCCCTCTCTCTCTCTTTTTAAAAAATCCTCGCCTGAGGATATGTTTATTGATTTTAGAGAGAGAAGAAGGGAGAAGGAGAGAAATATCAATGTGAGAGAGAAACATTGATCAATCGCCTCCCTTAAATATCCCAACTGGAGATTGAGCCAGCAGTCTAGGTGTATGCCCTGACCAGGATGGAACCCGCAACCTTTTGTGGTGCTTGGGATGATGCTACAACCAACTGAGCATCCTGGCTAGGGCCATCCATCTCTTTTTTAAAAAGAAAACTGAGAAACTGCCCTGTTAGACATGTGGCAAGAAGCATGTGGGTGGGTATTATTCCCACATAAAGGAAAAATAAAGCTGATAGGAACTTACTTTAAAATAAGAAAATATGTAATAAAATAAAAGTATTCCTACCTCTAATTATATGCAGCTATTAAAGCACAAGGCAGTCTAAAATCTGAGGGACCACATGTAGAAATGCTCTGGTGTGAACTTTGGGGTTAGAAAACTGAGTTGTGGTGATGGTCGCAGAGCTCTTTAAATTTACTCAAATCACTGAGTTGTATACTTATGAGTTAATTTTATGGTATATGTAAATTGTACCTCAATAGAGCTGTTAAGAAATGGAAAAAAAAACCCACAAGGAAGAATTCCCATAATGACAAAAACATCAGTTAAAATGAGTAAATCTAAGCAGACAATTAAATTAACAAACTTTACCATGGTAAGCAAGAGGACATTAAAATAAAAATATTAGAGATATAACAAGCATATAATGATAAATTTCTAAAAATAATATTTTAACCTCTAACATGGTAGTACCAAAATATAAAACACAGAATCTGATTACTCCTAAAAATGAAAACAGAGCTCAGACAGTGTCAATGAAACCCCTTGGACCTTCAGAAGAGAACTAAATTTCCAGACCACAGTAGATGCAGAACACTGTAACAGGCTTTTGTGATGGTCCTATGGCAACTGAAATATTTAAATAAATTGCATAAGCCAGAAAGTGTGCAAAGGCTAATTTAGGGACATCCAGTCTAACAGTCGATGCCAACAATGAGCCTAAGATTAGGGGGGAAAGAAAATATTACTGATTTGCTTTTATAGACTGACAGAAAATTAGTTGAGTAAATTCAAACACATAAAAGGAGGCATCACATACTTCTCTCGCCTGAAGGGAGTGGGAGAGTGAATCTCAATGACTGTACCAAAAATAGCACCTCCAAAACCATAATCAAAGGTTGGCAGGTCCAAGGAGACTTTCTAACCTTGCCATCAAACTTCACTTTAATATAAAAACCATGCAGAATACCTTCACAGGCATATAGTTATTCCTGCTATATTTTCTGTATTTTTGATGTGTTGACATTTTGGTGCCTGGCCGATTTTGAAGAGGACGTCCCTTCAGGCCTAGCCAATTCCTACAGATAGTAAATGACTTGCCTGTGAGTGTACCCTTCAGATGCAAACCAACCAATCCAGAACCCAGACCCTCAACCACCGCCTTTATCAGTTCTTACACTATGGGCCACTGTTCTCTGCCCTAATCACCACAGGCCAAGTACCAGACCACTAGACACTGTCCCTATGCCCTAGGGGCTGCTAAAATGATTTGAACTAGCTAAGTAAATCTGCTTACCCTGTCCTGCCCATTCCTTTTCACAGAAACTACAATAAAACTCTCTTGCCCTTGTTTTCCTCCCACTCTGTCTCCTGACTGACCCTTGTGCTTCCCCATATGGCCCTCCATGGTGTGGCGTGAGTGACCCTTTCTCTTGGAATTGGTGAGTACAGCAACTATCTTTTCAATGGCGGCTGTCTCCTGATCTGCTGGTCTCACTATACCTGAATAATCCATAAGACCTATCCCTATACTGGTTTGTAAACAAACAAACAAACAAACAACTAGGGGGATTTTAATCTATTGTTTCAAAATGTGTTTATATTTGAGCAAGTGCTTTAGAAATGGAAGGGCTGGTGAAGAACTGATCCTAGGCAGTAAAGTCCACCAGAGCCCGGACACTAATAATGGAATGGCAGTAGTTGCAGTCGAATCACTTTGATAAATTCTTCTAAGCCACCACTGCAGCTTATGCTACATTTACTGAAAGTCTGCTCCCTATCATCTCTCCTTAATTATTTTCCCAATCTCCTTATCCACATGGGTTTGTGTTATGCCAAGGAATCCTATGCTTCTTTGACACTGGTGAGTTTAAAATAGGCAACTTGAATGGGCTCATTCTCCTTAGTCAATGCCTGAACTGGATGAGTTTCTTAAAAATAACTAGGCATTCTTGCCCTGACTGATGTGGCTCAGCTGGTTAGGTGTCATCCCATAAGGTGAAGGGTCACCAGTTCTATTTCTGGTCAGGGCACATGCCTGGGTTGTGGGTTAGGTCCAGGATGGGGACACAGGAGAGGCATCCAATGGATGTTTCTCTCTCAGATTGATATTTCTTTCCCTCTCTGTCTCCCTCCCTTCCTCTCTCTCTAAAAAGAAATAAAATCTAGAAAAAACACAAGTAGGCATTCTCTTTTTACTTATTTGCATAAATACAAAAGCTTTTATTTTTATTTTTGAAAATAATACCTGAAAACATTTTCACTTTAAATAATGAAAAAAATAAAGAAAATGAAGTTCTTTTTCACCTGCCTCCTTCCACAGACCTAAATCGCCTACTGCCCTCCTTTGATATTTGTTCTTTTCTTTTCTTTTCTCCTTCCTTCTCTTCCTCTTTCCCACATATGCACAGCCCCTTACGTTATATAAATACAGTTTTTAAGAACAAATGGAATCATTCTGTGCATATTGTTCTATAAGTCTTTCTACCCCCCCCATTTTTCAATATGTTTTAGAGGTCCTTCCATCAGTACATACAGAAGCACCTAATGATTTTTGAGTCCTGCATACCATGACATGGGATATAAGTACCATACTTTATTTAACCATCTAGAACTGAAAAAATTTAAATTTTTGTTTCAAATATGGGCAAACATTGCTACTGTAAATATAATTGTTCAGGCATGTACATGAAAAGGTATAACTTTTCTATAATGTATCACTAGACATACAATTTCTGGGCAGAGCACCACTGATGGAAGAAATATCTCATGTTTTATAATGTTCAATTATTGCTTTTTTATTTTAAGATGAGGAAATGGAAAAAAAAGTAATACTGATGCTGGAACAAGTCATTTGGTCCTATTCAGAGTAACAGAGCAGGGACTCATTTAGATTTTTCTCTAGGATAATCTCTGTTAAATTCTCTGCTCAACTGCCTTTAAATTACATTCTGTAGGGAAGAGAAGTTTGAAAGGGGGAAATAATCGAGAATGATGAAATTGTCAGTAACTCACTGTAAAGTCTTATGTATACCTTCAGTCATTAAAATAGTCAACCTGTAAGAAAAATCTGTAGCTTTTATCCCTTTAAAATTTTACAACTCCAGTGAAAGTGAATTTAGGCTAAAAATCTACAAGTGACAAGTGGAACGAGCCTTGAGAACCTAGGCCGTACCTCCACTCCCATCCGACTCCATGGATGGTGAGGATGTGATGCCACAACACTGGCCTAGATGTGGACCCAAAACAATCAACTCACATCAACAGTATCTTCAGAGGAAATGTTTCCATTGTTTTAAGATGAAGAGACTCTTTTGAAATTAAATTTACACAAGGGAGCAAGGACTTGGAGAAGTGGGGAAACTGGAGGCCTTCTATTATGAAAGATCAAATGGCAAATGCCAGCTGATCTTTTGTTTCAGAAGGAAATTAATGAGAAAAACAACATAGTTGTTAATCGAAGTGCTATGTTAAAAAGGAAGGGGAAGTAAAAAAGAATGCAACTCTAAAGGTCTAGTTTCAGACAGAATGTATAAGCATATTTAAGAAGCATATGTTAATCTAGAAGCAATTTGTATGAGCACCAAATATTGTGCTTTTTACTAACTCGGATGTTCAAGAGTCCTATGAATATCTAAGCATTTGTCACATATGGAATAACTAGGCAAGAAGGTTTCCAATAACTGATTATCTAAAGAAAAGCTTATTGAATTACTAATTCAAAATGGATTAAAATGTTGTCAGTTAAGGTTAAACGATTCTCAAAATCAGAGATACTAACCAGTTTGGAATTTTTTCCCCCTCTAAAAATCCAAACCATGTGGAAATTCCATTGAAAAGAATCTTAGGCTTAAGTGTCCGAATCCCACGATTGGTAACCACAGATTCCAACTCCCCCATTGTTACAGTATGAACTTCAGTGAATGTCCAAGTAGAGGGAGCACATGGACATTGTAGTCCCGCCATTGTTGGGTAATGCTGCTTAGCTAGCTTGGATAAACTCTTCATGGCCCATGAGGTAAGAGATGAGATTGCTTATTTGCTGTTGCTTGTGATTACATCCAAGTCATCTAGATCAGCACTTTCTAAAGTCTGTTGTGCAGAATAGTAACCCCCAGGGATGCTCTGAGGAAAGGGATGTGAGGACAATAAGTTTGGGAGATGCCATGTACCAGGGGAGAATCACAGTGGTCATTAGCACGAAAACACCTACAGTGAATAAACCAGCTTAATTCAGTTTAACCTGGTGTTTCTTTCAAATTCATTTGACAATATGACCCTTTTATGGAGTACCTTGGGACCTCCACTCTGAGGAAAATCTCTGAGAGATGTTGATCTAACTGCCAGGTTACAGGAAGCAAAGGACCCAGGTTGGTCAGTCTGTCTAACACGGCAGAGACTTAGATGGGCCTAACTCTTTTGTCAAGAGCTTTCCATCAAATATCTGAATCAAACACACCCAAAAACCCAAAGTCCTACAATGTCAACCCAGCAAGGCATGACTGACTTGGAAGATCCTAATGGAGCAAAGGACCAGTAATTTGTCTACCTCTCCTCCAGGCAGACACTTCAGTTAGTAGAGATTTGCATTCCAATGAGATTCCTAATGGGCCAGCCCCCCATGCATTCCCCAGATAAGTAAAGACTAAACTTGCTTAACCTCGAGTAGCTCAGTAGCACATACTATCTGCCCCACATAAGAATTTTGGGTTGGACATAATTGATATCAGGTACTTCTTTCTGACAGTATAATTCCTTTAGAGTCAGCAGGTATGAGGGGCACATCATGTCATGAGCAGAGACGGGCGATTTGCCCCGCTCAGTACCGTGGCAGCCCTGCCTGCACCCAGGCCCCACAGGGGCTCCAGCCACTGACCAAGTGATGGGCACGAGGAAGGACTCATTTTAAGCTGTCAGCTGTGCTGTTACCAGTGCATTCTTCATGGATCTGGAATGGATCTTGGTTTGAACAAAGTGTTCAAACCTGTAAATGTGTTTTGGGGTCAGTTGGAGAAATATGAATATGGACTAGGTATAAGAAAATATTAGTGAATTATTGTCAGTTTTGCTACATATTATAATGATCTTATAATTATATAGGACATTTTCCTTATTTTTTTAAAAGAGATACCTGATTAGAGAATTCAGTAATTTATTGTAAAACACTTCAGGGAAAAAAAAAAACAAATATGGCCAAATCAAGTAACTGTTGTTAGGTGGTGGTTATATAACTGTTCAATTATAAAATATTATTATACAATTCTTTCAATCTCTCTTATGTTTGAAAATTTTCAAAGTAAAAAGTTTAAGTGAATGAATCCTACAAGTAATGCTGAGTGAACAGAGCAACAGAAAAGAACACATATACTATGATTCCATCTATGTGAAGTTAAAACACTGGCAACATTAAATAAATGGTTTTGAGATACACATCTCTAAACTTTAAGACTACAAAGAAAAGAAAGGACATGATCACAGGAAAAATCAGGTTAGCAGCTACCTTTGCTGGGGCGTGCAAACTGCAATCAGAAAGGCACATTCGGGGGCTTCCAGGTGCTATGGGTATTTTCTTTCTTGACTTAGGCAGTGAGTATACGGTTCTACTTCATAACCACCCTTTAAACTGTATGTTGAAGCTTGATGGGATTTTCTCAATACATCCTATTTTCTGAAATAAAAACCTGAAGAAGACATGTTTACTAACTTTGCTTCTCTTTGTACTCTTGCAATAGTCTCTGAAGGGGAATAAAAAACTCAGCCACCATATAACAAAATTATGCTGTTGGCCAGCAGACTAACTCCTGTTAATGAAAGTAAGGGTAATTATAAGGCAATATGAGTCAAAGTTTTTCCTGGACTTTTGTTCAAATGGGTCAGACCAGAGTGTAGAAGTGTTGCTTCTAATGCTTCCTAGTCTCTAGGTAGCAAGACAGACCTGAAGTTGTGGGGGCAGAATGTTGTTGGCAGCAAGTTTTAGAGGTAATTTGCAGAAGTAATGATTCTGAATTTTGAGAGCAGGATGACTGCTCTTGGAGCCCGTCGTTGAAGTGACAAGTAGGAAGCAACTTCTGGGAAGTCGTTTGGCAAGGACCAGGCTCCTCAGTGCTGGGAGTGCACTGAGGAAAGTTTACCCTGCAATTTGCAAATTCCATTTTCTTTACCTCCCACCCCAACCTGCACAGGAAACTTCAAATCAAATTCTGACAGAATTTAAGTATTAGTTTTCTCTTCTGAGATCTAGGAGACAAAAAAATAATTCCTTCTCCATTTACTGACCCCCTCTTATGGGATCACGGTAAAACATGATTTAATAAAACTAAAATCTGAAAAATAATTTACGGTAAGCCCTGTTTACAACCTTCACTTTGTCCTTTCACCTATATATCACCTATTATGACAGACTTTTTCATTAAATGTAAAACAGATGGCCCTACAGTGACAGAGAATGCAATGTGAGGAAAGTGTTTATGCTAGAAATAAAGGTTTAGTGCTTTGGGGCTTGCTTCTATTACTTGTAGGAAAGTGTGTCATAATACCTAATTTTTTGTGATTGTGTACTGAGTCACAATTCACCTTTCCACTGTGTTCTCTGCTGCCTCTAACACTCTCCCCAGGAATAAAAAGAAAATTCATTGATTTAGGGCTAGTTAAGTGAGTTTCTCCTCCCAGATGTAGGAAGCATAATGCTGTACTGTATTTCATTCCAGACACCTAATTATTATTGATCACTTTATGATAGAAGTATACTGCCTAAAGCACTGAAGAATGGAAATCTGAAATCCTGCCCAGAACAGCTTAATACCCCAGCTACCACCTGTTACCTGACAGATAATAGGGATCTTGTTCGATGTGTTTTTATGGTGCCAAGTTAATGTACATAATCTTGCTGCTTCACTGTTTGTTTTTCTTCTTATGGTCAGATCAACCCCCCTGTAGGAAAGTCTCTAGAAGGCACTGTTAAGATATTTATGCTTTAAGATCTTACTTCTCTGACACTGTTGAGACAAAGACAGCAGCCTTAGATTGAGGGTTTTTATTTGTTCTTACTATTGACAATCAGGACTGAAGTCAGCTAATAATTTTGAACAAAAATTTTAAAAACTGTAACTATGCAGAATTATGTCAGATGTCCACACAGACAAACGTGTTGCCTGAAAGGGACATTTCTGGTGAATACTTGATTTCTCCCTTCTACTCCCATGGTAACACTTAAACTATGCCTTTAAAGAGTTAGGAATATGCCTCATATTTGTCCAGCCTATTTATAAATAATCAGTCCTGTATAGATCAGCTATAGTGTATATACAGAACTAAAGATACACTTTTTACTATTTCCTGGGCATAATTTTACAGCTTATAAACTGGGATAATTTCTTCAGTCATTGTATTAAGTGTAGCAGTAACGTAACTGTCATTGAATGAGGCTTCACGGATGGAGAGGAAGCACACTGTCACACACATAAAATTCGACGATTGTTTCTGTGACCAGTCTCCACTTCAGGGAACAGTGTCACTGGCCAGAGAAAATAGAGTCACACACAAATTTATAATTTCAGTCTTTTTTATGTACAGCTATACCTCATTTTATTGCACTTCACAGGTGTTGCTTTTTAAATATATGGAAGGCAAGGTCCTGTGCCAGCAAAAAGATGACGATTCACTTATTGTGCTACTCGCATTATGACGGTGGAATGGAACCGAACCCCGATATCTCTGACAGGTGCCTGTACATGGTAAGTAATGGTCATGTTTAGGAAGGTGAATGTCTGCTCAGTTACTTCTCATCAGTCGTTTCAGGTGAAGGACACTACAGGAAAGAAATGTGCAAGATTTGCTATGCATTTCAGTACCTATTTTTGAAATATTGAGCTACATAAAGACTTTTACACCAAAGCAGAACAGAAATGCTCATGGAGAAGAAATGCATAACCATTGCATGTAGTTAAATAACAAAAATTTCCAAATCTAAGTACTGTCCAAAGTCCAAGTAATTTAGAAATGTCCCTTCCTATTTTGCACATCAAACACATTTTTTTTTTCATTTGTTTCAATCTTCTTCTCTTGTGTGAGAAGATGCTTCACCCAGAAATGGACTGGGTTTATCTGTACTTCATCCAAGCATTTACCATCTAATCATAAAAATAATATGGTCAAATATCCATTATCCTCAAATAGGAGAAGTGAATTACTAACCTACAGTGGGTGGGGTGGGGGGAGTCAACCTTCAGTACCAGATTCTATCCCTGAAAAATGCCTGAGAATATCTGAATAGCTGGTTTGTGAATCAAACATTTACCCTAACAGTAACTGTAAAAATTGAAAAACATAACCACTGTGAAGAAGAAAGAAGAAATCTCATAACACGGGCAATAAAAAAATAAGATCTAGTCCTACCTGGGTAGCTCAGTTTGCTGGAGTATCACGCTGTACACCAAAGATTGTGGGTTCGATTCCCAGCCAGGGCACATACTTAGCTTGTGCTCAAACACCCTTTGAGACGCATAGAGGAGGCAACTAATTGATTATTTCTCTCACACCAGTGTTTCTTTTTCTCCCTCTCTCTCTCATCTTTCCTCTCTCTCTAAAAGCAATAAACATATCCTCAGGTGAGCATTAAAAAAAAAAGAAAGAAAGAAAGGAGCCAGGTCTGGAAGCACAATGTTACTCAGAGCTTTGCTTGAGGCACTGCTTGTTCTTACAGAAAGCCATCAGTCCTCCCAGTTATGACAAGGCGGTGAGATTTGACAAGCAGCACACTGCTCCCTTGTATGAATTCTCAGCCTTCTCCTTTCATCTTTTGTAATTGCAACTTCTGAGTTCTGTTTCTGATGGGTATTTTTGCACTTCTTTTGAAGTCACTGTAGCATGCGTAGCGGAAGCTGACAAATGTACAATCCTTAATTCACAAATAAAAACAGCAGAATTCAATTTCTTTCATTTGCTTGAGACTGATTCTTTATGATGCTGTGAATGGAACTTTGCTCCACAATATTGTCCAGCAGTTTCTCAATTCGAGAAATTGACTCCTAGTGATGGCTTCATTTGGGCCAAGGCAACAGTTTAGAATTCAAATTCTGATTTTTAGTGCCATCATGACTTGAGTGAGTGAGAAGATGTGTTCAGAAGAAGTATTCAATGGCAACAGTGCTGATGGGAATCCAGCTGACCTCAATAGTGTTCAAAGGCAAGTCTGAACTGTCAATCCATTTTCTTTATTCCTGGCAAACCCATAAAAGGGACTGTGCTGGCCTCATCATCAGGCTAATAGAAAATCTTGCCCGAAGTTATACTAACACAGTATTACAGGTTAAGTGATGAAAATACATCAATCAGCTTGATTTAATCTTTTTCCTTATTAAAACATCCTGCCACCTGATAGTTATTTCTAAATGTACAGTTCAGTAGTTTTAAGTATATTCACATTGTTGTGTGACCAATATCCAGAACTTTTTATTGCAAAACTGAAACTCTGTTCCCATTAACTGACTCAGCATTCCTCTCTCCCTCAGCCCCTGGCAAACACCATTATATTTTCTGTCTGTATGAATTTGACTACTCTGGGTATCTCACATAAGTGGGGTCAAACAGCTTTTGTCTTTTTTGTGATTGGCTTATTTCACTTAGCATAATGTCATCAACGTTCATCCATTTTGTGGCACGTGACAGAAACTCCTTTTTAAGGCTGAGTAAAATTCTATTGCATGGATAGACCACATTTTGTTTATCTGTTGATGGACAGGTGGGTTGCTTCCACCTCTTGGCTATTCGTGAATAATGCTGCTACAAACACGGGAGTATCTCTTTGAGATCCTACTTCAGTTCTTTTTGTTATATCCCAAGTGGAATCACTGGATTATATGGTAATTTTATTTTTAATTTTTTGAGGAATGGCCATACTGTTTTCCATAGAGGCTGCACCATTTTACATTCCCACCAGCAATGCACAGAGCTCCAATTTTTCCACATCCTTGCCAATGTTTGTTGTTTCCTGGATTGTTTTATTGTTTTTATGATAGCGATTCTAATGGGTATGAGGTTATGAGCTTAGTTTTAAGATGTCAAAACTCAGGGAAAGGAAGATTATCAGAATCTAGAGCCATACTATTTGGCTATGAGCTTAAATGCTTTTAGAAGTTGTCAATTGTTCACCTCAGGTCACAGAAATAATACCACAAACTAAAGGCCTCCTTGGGATTATAAAAGTGATTTCTTTACAGAGGAAGAGTCAGAATGGATTTTATGAAAAGGGATGAATAAGTGGAAAGGTTATATTTTTCAAAAAAAAAGAAGTAAAGGTTTTATTGTAGTTATTTTTATTTTACTTTCAAAATAGACACGAGCTTAGCATTTTAATTTCTTCATAATTAAAGAAGAACAGTAGTTTCACTGCAAATACATGCATCTCCCTCCATTGCCTGTGATGGAGGTCTTTAATTATGAGACAAAGTTTCTGGTGTATTGGGAAACCTGGCTACCAGGTGTGCACTTGGTCCTTTCCTCGGAAGCTTCACTGCAGGCTGCACACAATGCTGTCTCACTCAAGTTGATCTGCTCAAATGAAAAATTTTGGTGGGGGATACAGCTGAGTCCAAAAATATCAGCATGAATTCTATAAGCCTTCTAGCTCCATATTGCAAACAGACAGCAAAGGTATTTGGAATATTTATAATGAAAAAAAGTAGTTTGTGAATATATAGGGCAGGTGTTGGCAAACTTTTTCTGTAAAGGGCCACAGAGCCAGTCTCTGTAGAAACTACTCAACTCTGCCATAGCAGCTGCCATAGCAGCATATTATTTGCATAGATACCATGCAAATAAATAAGCATGACTATGTTCCAATAAAACTTTGTTTACAAAACATGTTGGGAGATGGATTTGGCTGATGGATCATAGGTTGCCAACCTCTGCTGTATAAGACTCAAGGGAAAGAACTTTAAAAATTAGTGTTTTCTCATAAGTTGAAGGAGGAGAAACAAACTTTCAAGCTCTGTGACAAAAACAAAGTACACCCTCTTGATAGGTTTCTTTCAACAACAAAAATAAAACTGTGGCTTTCATGTTAACAAATCCATTTCATAGTTCCATGTCATGTTTCTGCTGTATATCCTTGATCTAAAAAAGCCTACAATAAGTGAAAATCAGCATAACCTTGGATGTGGAACACTGAAATCCTGACTTCCTCAAAAGCCAATGTTTGACTTTACGAAGCAGAAAATCTCGGGTAGAAATCGCACCCTTCATCACAAGTCACTTAACAAGTTCTTGTTCTCAGCATAAGGAGAGGACAGTGCCCTAATTAATCAGGCTCCAAGGTCACCACCAGAAGGATATGTTTCTTTCTCAGAGGTAACTGGGCCTATGTCCCTCTGACATTCATGTCATCCTTGGAGCTTTTCCCAGAGTGGTGACAGAGACTCTCTCCTTGACCAAGCTCTAGTCAGACTCCTCCGGGCCCTCCTCTTGACTAGGCCTTACACTCAGACCTATAAGAACTCAATTTCAACAAGGATGATGGTGTTAGCCCCACACTAGAAGACCCGAAGAAACACCAGCATGCTCTACAAAAGCTTGAGGCTGTGTCCCCCAGATGATGACTCTACCTTCCAACGATCCCTGCCTGGAAATTTCAATGCTGCCAAAAGCACTTAGGTTTGTTCCAGTCGAGACCTGGCATGGGCCCAAGCTCCCTCTTCTGAAAGCATTTACTTTCAAAAACTTGCAATAGTAAATCCTTTCTTTGTCTCTCCAAGGTGTGTATATTACTACAACCCAGGGTGTCTTTCTCAAAGACTTGGAAGCCATTACTTGAAATGGAATTATCAGGGAAGAGGCGAGCGTCTGTCTCCAGCTTTTGGGGGAGGGTACAAGCCTAATTCAACAGGAGCCAGTTAAAAGACACAGCTGAATCATATCCCTTAATGTTCTTTAGTTCTTTCCCTGCGGCACACTCCAGAGTTTAAATGGCCTCCTGCCTCTTGTTTCCATGGAGTTGAGCTCAGGTTACACTGGGGTCTTTCCTGCACAGCAATAGTGAAGAATTAAACTGGTGTTGCTGCCTTTAGCTAGTGTCCAGCTTTGTTTCTCTTTGACAGTGGTTACTGTTCCACACAGCTGTCAAGGGACACTGCTTCGTCTTTAATGCTTGGGCCCCAAGACATACAAAACTTTCTCCTAATTTCTTTAGCCTGTTTTAAGACACATCACCCCTTCTAATCCCAGGAGGCCCAGGCTTCCTGACCAGTGCTTCACAGGCCAGTCTTCTCCCACCGCCTGAAGCCTGACCTGTCCAGGTCAGGTTTCTGGAGAGAGAGCCTCTTTGTCTCGGCAAAGGACACCAGCAACACACTCACTCATTCCCATTCCCGATCCCCAAGTGCAAGGGTCACCTGTGCAGTAGGACTACATGTAAATACGATACAAATATTCAAACTGTAGGGGTTATCGAATACAGAAACCCGAGTGTTATTTTTAGTTTGGACAAGAGAGAGTGGAAAAAGATATCTGGATGACTTACTCCAAATAATTTAAACAAAAACCAATGAGGCAACATTCAAAAGTACCATTTTATGTAGAATCTGAATAAGAATGGCTTGTGTCCAATCTAATTGACTCAATAATTTATTCATTCACCAAATACTAAGAATCTTTAGAGTTAAAACACTGAACTAGCTTTAGTTAGAAGGCACATTCCATTAACTTGATTCCTGTGTGCACCTTGACAAAGTACTTTTTATCTTCTGTATTTACTAAATAAAAAGATAAACAGAACTATCCTGGCTGGCCGGTTCAGCTGGTTTGAGTGTCATCCCATACAGCAAAAAGTTGTAGGTTTGATCCCCTATCAGGGCACATACCTAGGTTGCAGGTTCAAGCTCCAGCAACGGATCGATGATTCTCTCTTACATCAATGTTTCTCTCTCTCTTAAGTCAATAAAAACAAACCCTCAGGTGAGGATTAAAAAAAAAGGCAAACAGAACTGAACACCACCAAACCAAAAAAAAACCCCCACAAACTTCATGTTTCCAGGCTGAAGCTTGTACATCACAGCAGACAGATTGTTTACTGATTAACTCAGCAGCCTTAACTAATTTTCCCCTCGTGCTTCTCAAAGATAGTTATCCCTATAATAATGAAATCGTTATTGACATTACTATATCATTGATCACAATGTCATGAACAGATACTTGCTAAGTATTTCCCCTGTGCAGGATACAGAGAATGGTGGGAGGCCTTGATGTCTGCAGAATGTGCTGTCCGCAGGTATCTGGAGAAGGCTGATTAGCTAAGGGGCAAGACAAGGGGAGAAAGAGAAGGGGCAGCTGGGGGTTTGGTTTGGAGGAGGGAGGGTCACCTGGCAGGTGCAGCCAGATGGAACTTGGACTGGGACTGGGACTGGAAGGGAAGGCAGAGCTCAGCTCTGTGATAACCTGAGCCAGGAAGTTTTACTGGTTTATCAGAACTAGAACAAAGGCCTCCGCTGGTTCTCCCACCAAGTTACCGCAACCCCTCCTGAGTTACTACTTCTGAAAGGTTCTTTTGAGAGGGTTAGTACATGAAGCTGTACTTTAATAGAAGAAATTGATGCCTGGGATGTGAGTCAGTCTTCAAAGTTTCCTGTCTCTTTCAGTCATGTGGTGTGGGGCCACCTGAATTTCTGTTCTTGAAGAGGGGTCTAGTGCACTCTTTTACTTACAATGGTTCTTGGAAAGGATTTGGAAGAAAGATTAGGAAATACCATGAAGGTCAAATTTTGAATGACATCTGAGTTTAGCTTCTTTTTCTAAACTTCTGGCTTTGCAAAAGCTCCTTTCTACATTATTAAAAGAACACGAGAGGATTTTATGTTTGTGTTTGAGGTTCAGTGAAATCACTGAAACAAATCCTTAAAAAATAGTTAACTGGTCTACTGAATAGGCCTAACAGGCTGAAGAAGCTTTTAAAATATTTAAATTATTATTTTAAAAGCAGAATGCCATGTTATTAAATTAAATGAAGGTAAAATTTCACAAAACTTCGGGTAGGCTTTTGCAACAGGGAAATAGTAACTGAAGAAATTGAAAAATAAAGCTAACTCTTGACTTACTGTGCATTTATAGGAATCAAGTGATGCATCCACATCTCTTGTAACTAAAAGTATTTTTAGAGACATACCAGGGAGGCCGTGGCCGGGTAGCTCAGATGGTTAGTGTCGTCCTGATGTGCCACGGTTGTGGCTTTGATCCCTGGTCAGGGCACACACAGGAATCGACCAATGAATGCATAAAAGGGTGGAACAACAAATCAATGTCTGTCTCTCTCAAATCAATAATAAAAAAAATTTAAAAAAAAGAAATACCAGGGACAGATCTCACCAGATGTGCCCTATCTCAGTGGGCTGCTCACCCCACCCAGAGGTGGGTTCTGCCCCGGCTCAGTGCCCTGAGCTTGCAGGGCGGGAAGCACAAGCAGACCTCAGTTGTCTGCGCTGCTGCAAGTCAGTGTGCAAAGCCTAAATATTTTATTGGTGGATTTCATTCATCCTTTCTTACAAAAACTATTGTTTTTGCTGTTTTTTTTTTTTTTTTAGCACATCCTATGTGCTAGGTACTGGAGATAGAATAGTGAATAAAACAACTAATCTGGTATTAAAATAGAGGCTGAGCCTGCTCTGCTCCAGTATTCTGATTCAGGAATTTCGATAGCTGAGTCCTCTTCTCAGTTTCCTCCTTTAACTCTCCATTCCTAGGGACTAAGGTTCTGTTTCCCACACTTTTGCTAAGGTTTTTGTTTGGTTTTGCTTGTTTTTTATTCTAAGGATTTTTGTTAGGGAAGGCAGTTGATCACTTGCATCTTCAGACCTGGGTCTGAGTTTCTGCTGTGCCCCTTCCTGATTCTGATTACTCTCCCACCTAAAGGTATTCGGTCCCATTACTTTTTCATTCTTCTAGTGATGCAAGCACCTCATTCCCTACATTAAATCCTTTTCTGCACTGATCTTGAGTGAAACCCTAACCAAGGTGTGGAGGTTGGGAAGGGGTCTGCTTTGGGGTGGAGGTGGGATGAAGGAGGTAGTATTATCTTTTGAATGAGCTGCGCTAACCAAACGAAAATGCCTCATGGTCAGCTGAATACATACAATTGAAGAACTGACAAGAAACCGGAAGCAAAGAGGCAACCAAACAGAGCTCAATATAAAACCAAAGGAGGAAATGGGCTTCCCAGGGAAATGAAATTAGATGAGAAACAACAGAAGGGAACTCACTGAGCCTTAGAGACTATCATAGTGATGAGGGTAGAAGAAAAATATTCACGGAAAGTTAGAGGGCAAAAACAAGGCTGACGGAAAATGGTCTTTAAAAATTCTAGGTATTTTGAACATTATATGTAAGAAGTACTTCTACCTTATTTCATACAATGGTTCTGCAACTTTTTTGAACAATACCTTTAATGGGATTTACTATGTTATTCCCATTAAAAATTATATTCAAAGTATAATTTTTAGCTCTTTAAATGTTCATTGTAAAGTTACTGTCATGCCATAATTTGCATAGCTGAGGAAAGGGATTTTAATTTTCCAAATAAGGAAATTACACATGCAAAATTTCTATGAATATTTCATTTATGGAAATTGCCTACAATTGACTTCTTCAGATATAGAGGAAATCCAGACCTGTATTCTTCTATCGAGACCCCAAAGACAAGCAACAAATTTACAGAGGAAAAAATGGTGAAAAAAATCCAAATTTCAGCTTAGAAATTTGAGGTGGTAATTTTATAGAAATGGCTTCAATTAAAGCACGCTAGTTTTTTCTTTTAGAATACACCTAAAAGGTTATTTCAAAATGCACCCATCTAAAACCACAGGTTGGGTTAATTTCCTAATGAGGTCACTCAACTATTTTCAAGCCTCACATTGTTGGTTTATGAAAAAGTTCAGTTAAAATTTTAATCTGCCTCAATGGAATTGCAAAATTTATATTGGCCCATGGTTGCTTAGGAAAAATATGCAAAAACCCCCAAAAGTCCTTCAGACTGTGAGTTGAAACTAATGGAAGAAAAATTCTTCCATATTGTGTCAATTTTTCTCCAACTCAAAAAAACCAGTGGAATATCAGGTGAATCAATTAAATTAGAGTATGATTCTTCAGCTCATTTAATACTTTTTCTTTATACTAATGTATTTAAAATTAGGGGAATTTCACCTTTCTTAATGACTTGAAATAGATCCAAAATTTTTCTTCCTCTATACAAATCCAGCAATCATTTTAAAATACTTTCCAGAGTTTGAAGTCATCACAGCATCCATTTATCTAAATCACAGTCAAATTTCCAGCTAGCAAGAAGCCAGAAAAGCAACACAGACAGCAGAACGGATGGCACAAATCCATGCGCTAGATCTTACATAGTGAGAGCTCCCCAAGCTCCCTCTCCTAGCTAGTTTACGTTAATTTTAGTTACAATTTAAATGGGCTTGGTAGTCTTGTTTCCAAGCCCATACCAGATTAGAAACATAATTTATAAAGCAAGAGGCAGGCTGATAGGAGAGGGAGCCCTTGGGAGAAATGGAGATGGGGGAGGAGAGTTTAAACTAAAAAAACTAAACAGTCGTACACTTTTTATTAGCCCCTGTGAGCATCATTATTCAAAGCATAGCACAGTAAGACATGCTTTAATAAGAACCCTAAAGCATCAAGAAAATATAAAATTAGGCTACTGTACTCTAAGGAGAAGTAGGAAAGTACGTATTTTAAAGAGACTTCTATTGAAGATTTATTTAAAACGTTCTTTAAGGCATTAAAGAGAGAGAATCTTTTGGTAAAATTACTCATACGAAACACCTAATTTCCTAATGCCTAATGAAGCATTATATCTCCATAAGGATGTAAACTGACATAAGTCACATGGAGACATGTTCAGCTACAGAGCTATATAACACTGTGTGCCTGCGCCTGATTAAAAACATCAATCAAAGAAATGTACAGTTTAACAAAGGTATGTTGATGTTACTATTTTCTAAGCATTTCAACAATTTTATCACGTTTTCTGAAATTCAGAATGATGACTTTCAAAGTGATGAAACCAGAACACAGTTCTAATTCCACAACATAACGCCCATGAAGCTGAGTTCATTTAAATCTAGGTTCCTGAAGGCCAGCAGCGGTTAAAATTTCTGGTAGCTGTTACTAAAGCCATCTGTCAGAGAGAGTCAGAAGATACCTTGGGAAAGCCACTGGGCTCTTACTCCTAAGTAATATCCTTATTAGTATCTTTCATGTTAGTTGAACATGAAAGAATGTAAATATGACTTCCAATAACCCATAATTTGTGTAAACTCTTCAACACAGAAACGGGGCCCAGAGCAATACACCATGGCAATCAAGCACAATGAACCAGGTCTACACAATACAGTACATGGGAGATACATACGTGTTTATGGCATCATATACATAAGTCACTTTAATTCTTTAAGTTGTAAATATAGTATACATGTCTTCACATTACATGGATTTATGGTAAATATGAAAGTGATGTACAATTGAACGTTTTACAAATAGATGAGAAGTCAGGATTTTCTATTCCAACCTTCTAAGAAACAGAGGCTGACAGAGGTTCCAATGATTCCTGTGCTCTAGGCTCACACTTAGCAACCAGGGCCAAACTAAACTCCAGGACACTGTCAACTAACCAAGAATCGATCTCAGAAACACCAGATGCAAACTAACATGTCAAACACAAAACTTTTACTCTGCATTCTCACTCTTCAAGTCTTCTCATTCCATCAGAATAACCTGATAGGTATTTCAGATAGGCCTTATATTGAGAAGTCAGGTGGGAGACATGGAAAAGGAAGAAGGAACTTTCCAATGGTTAAGAGTTACAATTTCTCCAGGTAGTCAATATCTGCCAAAATTAAAGAAAAAACTCCCAGTCAGATGATTTGCTTTTATAGCCAGCTTCCATAGCATGATTCTTTAAAAATTGTGTTGATTATTTGTACTTATAGAACCCTTTAAAAACTCATTATTTTATGCCCCCACTACAGCACCTACTAGACACAGAAATGGCAAATGATATGGAGGCCTATCACTCGTGAATCAAGTGGGCATCTAGAAAAATGGGTTGATTCTTATGGTGAAGTTTTGACATTTGGTTAGGAACATAGATTTTGAAGTCCAACAGATGTGAGCTCAAATTCCATTTCCACCATTTACTGGCTGTGTGACCCTGGACAAGTTACTGAGCTTCTCTGAGCCTCAGCTTCCTTGTTTGTAGATCAGAAATAATAATGTTTGCCACATAAGATGGCTTGGATGTTAAATGAGCACAGATAGATACTCCATACATGGTGGACATTTTGCCTGGATAGTGTGGGTGGTGACACTTTTTGGTTCTAGGGCTAAGAGGCTTATTCAAGGCCATTCCAATCTTTAGTGGGAGGGCCTCAGTCTCTTGTTGTAAACGAATCACCAATTGTCCTAAAATAAAGGTCTATCCAGCATTTAGGAAGCTTCCATTAGCAAGCAGTATTTTATGGACATTTGTGGTTATTTTCTTTCTTGAACGCTGGAAGAGTTAAGTAACTAAATCCCTTCTCCTTCATTCTCTCCATTTCACTTTTTCCCTTTCCCCAAAAACATTTGTTTCATATTCACTAGGTTCCAGATACATTGATGTTTACTGATATTTAAATGTAAAAGCAACAATGTGTCTTCACAAATTAGTAGATTAAGATTATTTTTAATTCACACACACATATACACACAACTAATTCCATCGTATCATTTAAACTATTTTTCTGCCTTTTGTCTTCTTGCATGGTTTATTTGGTGGCCTACATCTCCAGAAGGAAATCTTATTTACATGATAGATGTGTTAAAATATTATTAACTTCTTAATACTAAATAATGGGACACATGAATAATCTGGATATCTTTCACATAGAAATATCTTCATACAAAAGGCATTTAACCTGGACTACATTCAATATGATGTTTTTTAAAACACAGAAACTATGCCCTTAAATATTGGGGATTTCTCATTTAAATCCTTTATGCATTTTCAGAAATGATATATTTCTTATTCTGTTGGAGGGAGATAGAAGACAAAGTCTTAGCAGTAGCCATCAAATTATTTTTCACTGGGTTTCTTCCATCATAGGTAACATTACCAATGACTGAAAGGCAAATTAGAATAATCTCAAAAAGCTGTTGGCCTTGAAAATAAGCTTAAATCAGTTAATAAAAAATTTGTATTAGAATGATTGTCACTGGGGTTACTAGTTACAATCTAAGAATACAAATAAACATTAGAGCAGAGCAAGCACAAAAATTTTTCAAGAACATTTCTCCTACAAATGCCTTAAAACTACAATCATAGCAGAAAGTAATTACAGCCAGTCCTCACTGTGCGGTAGCTGTGCTCTACAATGCCAGTGAGAGCCCTGCCTCTGTTAGTGCTGAACCAGTGCTCCAAGGGGCAATGTGGGGCAAGGGTCTTGAGCCTCCAGTCACACTGTTTTAGTCAGCTGAGGAACACACTTTGTTTTACATGTGTTTTTGTCTTTCTCAGCTTTACTGAGGCATAACCAGCAAATAAAATGGTAAGATTTACAGTGCATAATGTGATGATGTAATATACATATGCATAGTGAAAGGACTCCCCCGACGAGTTAACACAACCATGACCTCACACATTTATTTAATATATAAGGTGCGGCAGAAGTAATGTCTGCTTGAGTGTGGTTGGTAGGGTAATAATATGGGTGTAATAATTTATAGTTTCAATTTGAACATTTCACCTAAAATGTCATATGGTATGCTTGAGTGTGATATTGTTATGTTACAGAACTATGTGCTTATGGTTTTGAAATAAAAGATTTGGTAATACAGAGGTATTATTTGTGCTGGACCCTGGAAGTTGACTCATTAATCTTGAACTTGAGGTTAATAGCACTGTAACTTGCATCTGAATGAAGCTTATTGAACATATATATTTCCTTCATGGGCATGTCACAGCCTCCCTGCACTTAGGAACACTAGATAGCACATCAGCACTACAGCCCTCACTAAACTGAGAAAACTCCAACAGAAAACACTACAATATAAAAAAGTGGACTTCTGGCCAAGATGGAGGCATAAGTAGACACACTGCGCCTCCTCACACAACCAAAAGGAGAACAACAAATTTAAAAACAAAAAACAACCAAAACTGCCAGAAAACCAAACTGTATGGAAGTCTGACAACCAAGGAGTCAAAGAAGAAACATTCATCCACACTGGTAGGAGGGGTAGAGATGGGCTGCCAGGCTGAGAGGACTTGCAGCAAGGCGGCAGCTGGCAGAGCAGGTGAGGTAGCGGCTGGCAGAGCAGACGGTCCCACATTTGCCTGCTTATAAACTGGGAGGAACAACTGGAGAGTAAGACAGACCGCTCAACCCAGAGTTCAAGCATGGGAAAATGAAGCCTCAAAATAAAGACTGAAAAAACCTGTGAGGGTTGTGGCATCAGGAGAAACTCCCAGCCCCACAGGAGAGTTCATTGGAGAGACCCACGGGGTTCTAGAATGTACACAACCCCACTCACTGAGGAATCAGCACCAGAAGGACCTAGTTTGCTTGTGGGTAGAGGGGGAAGTGACTGAAAGCCAGTAGAGACTGGAGAAAGTGGCACTGTCCCCTCCCCCACATACAATGTCACAACGCAGTGATGTGTTTCCTTGCCCTGGTGAATACCTAAGGCTCCACCTCCTACTACATAAAAGGTGCACCAAGACCAAAAAAAATGACCCAAATGAAAGAACAGATCAAAGCTCTAGAAAAAATACAACTAAGTGATGAAAAGATAGCCAACTTATCAGATGCACAATTCAAAACACTGGTAATCAGGATGCTCACAGGAATGGTTGAATATGGTTGCAAAATAGAGGAAAAAATGAAGGCTATGAAAAGTGAAATAAAGGAAAATGTACAGAGAACCAACAATGATGGGAAGGCAACCAGGACTCAAATCAATGGTTTGGAGCAGAAGGAAGAAAAAAACATTCAGCCAGAACCAAATGAAGAAATAAGAATTCAAAAAAAACGAGGAGAGGCTGAGGAACCTTCAGGACAACTTTAAATGTTCCAACATCCAAATCATAGAAGTGCCAGAAGGAGAAGAAGAAGAAGAGCAAGAAATTGAAAACTTATTTGAAAAAATGATGAAAGAGAACTTCCCCAATCTGGCAAAGGAAATAGGCTTCCAGGAAGTCCAGGAAGCTCAGAGAGTCCCAAAGAAGTTGGACCCACAGAAGCACATACCAAGGCACATCATAATTACATTACCCAAGATTAAAGATAAGGAGAGAATTTTAAAAGCAGCAAGAGAAAAGGAGACAGTTCCCTACAAAGGAGCTCCCATAAGACTCTTAGCTGATTTCTCAAAAGAAACCTTACAGGCAAGAAGGGGCTGGAAAGAAGTATTCAAAGTCATGAAAGGCAAGGACCTACACCCAGGATTGCTCTAGCCAGCAAAGCTTTCATTTAGAATGGAAGGGCAGATCAAGTGCTTCCCAGATAAGGTCAAGTTAAAAGAGTTCAGCATCACCAAGCCATTAGCATATGAAATGTTAAAGGGACTTATCTAAGAAAAAGAAGATCAAAAATATGAACAGTAAAATGACAACAAACTCACAACTATTAACAACTGAACTTAAAAAACAGTAACAAAAACAAACTAAGCAAACAACTACAACAGGAACAGAACCACAAAAATGGAGATCACATGGAGGGTTATCAGTGCGGGAGTGGGAGAGGGATAGAGGGGGAAAAGGTACAGGGAATAAGAAGCATAAATGGTAGGTAGAAAATAGACAGGGGGAGGTTAAAAATAGTATAGCAAATGTAGAAGCCAAAGAACGTATATGTATGACCCATGGACATGAACTAAAGAGGGGGAATTCTGGTGGAAGGGAGTGTGCAGGGTGGAGGGAAATAAAGGGGATGAAATGAAACAACTATATTAGCATAATCAATAAAAACAAAAAAAAATTTCTAAAAGTGGCATTAAATGAACTACATAAAAAATCCTCCTTATTTACCATGTGGGAGTGAAACAGGAAGGCAGACTACTGCCTTGTGTGATAGGCAGAGGGGTAAGCACTGAGGGACTGAAATGTTTTGCTGCACTGTACTTGACACAAAAATGCTCACAGAAGTACCATGAGTGCTGATTTTGGAGTTGCAAATACATCTTTTTAAGCAATTAGGTAAATTCACAAATATGAAATCTATAAATAACGATCAACTCTATCATCGTTACAAGTGAAACCACAACAGGGACAATGAAACTGCCCGAATACCTTAAATATAGCACTTCATTACAGGAATATGATTGGAAAAGAATCATGACTTCTGGGGAAGACGAGGCCTCAATCTGCATCCCCATAAATATTAACACACTGGATCTCCTCAGACGCAGGATTACTTACTCATGGATAGACCACTCTTGTGCAAAACTATGCAAGTCCTACAGTGGTGGCAAGGGCTTGCAAAGGAGAGATTAGAATGGGATCAATAACTTACACAGCAAGTGTGTTCAACTGGCAGAAGGGAAATTCCTCAGGAATTGTTTGTGGGTATAAAACTTAATACCACTGCTTCGGTAAACATTGGGGTCAGAGCCTCTAGAAAAATAAAGTCAAATTCTCAGTTGTCTAGGACTGTGTTGTTCGATATGGTAGCATCTGCTTACCTGTGGCTATGTAAAGTTAATTCAAACAATTCAACTCCTCAGTCATGGTAGTCACATTTCCAGTGCTCAGTAGTCCCACGTGGCTAGAGGCCACTGTACTAAATGGCAGAGTAAGGTGAGGGGTTTATCAGCTGAGGGGCTTCAGGCAGGGAGCCCTCTGTCTTGGGAAGTACCCTGAAGTGCTGGTACCTGGAAGTCTTTCCTGTGGCCCAAACACATTCCCTAGTTAGGGGCCCTCTAGTCTCCTGCTTGGGGAACATAAGCCTTGGCTGCTTACATTCCTGGCACCTGCGGGGAGAAGAAGCGGGTCCCATTACAGGTCAGTATGCAGTCATGCATTGTCCATTATGATACCCATCGACCCCACTATGCCTGGTCCATGTGGCCACAATCACTTTTGTTCAACCTCCACAAAGATTTTAAGCCCCATTTTTCTCACCAAGGCTGGGGTGTGGCAGTTGCTTCTCTGTATGAGGTGAATGAAGGGAAACGTGGATCTAATTGCTCCTTCTATGCCTGGGATAATGCAGCAGGATGGCCTGGTCTGAGGCCTCCTCACTGCCAGCAGTTAGCTGCCACCTTTATCTGTTCTGCTCGGTCCATTCACCTGCTTTCAGCTTTGAAACTTTGCTGGACTGCTCACTGTTATGTCTCCTCTGATGTATTCTCTTTGTCTTCGTAGGCCCATGTCTCCATTCCCCTTTGATACCATTTACTGGTGTTTCAGGAGGGTGTGATGGTCAAGTTATGCCCATCCATTCTTGGGCACCATGGATGCCCACCATGTTACCTTGATGCCCTTAGCTAGCATTTCAGGATTTGGGTCTTGTCATGGACTGAATGTTTGTGCTCCCCTCCCCCAAACCCATATGTTGAAGCCCTACTTTCAAAAACATCATGGTATTGGGAGATGGGGACTTTGGGAGGTGATTAGATTTGGAAGAGGGAATGACTATGGGGTCTCCACGACGGGATTGCTGTCCTTACGAGAAGGGGCACCAGCAGCTTGCTGTCTCTCTCTGTCACATGAGGACACTCCGAGAAAATGGCTGCCTACAAGCAAGGGACAGGGCTCTCACCGGGACCCCACTGCTGGCACCCTGACCACAGACTTCCAGCCCCCAGAACTGTGAGAACTGAATTTCTGTTGTTTATGCTATCCAGTCTGTGGTACTTTGTTATGGCAGCCCAAGGTAATAGGAATTCCTGTCTTTCATTAAAAGGCCTTTATAGTTATAAAGAAAACCATGTTGGACTTAGAATAAAAGCAATTTTGAACTGGATTCGTGGTCACAGTGCACACAGGTCAGTGGACTACTGCTGAACATAAACTGACCAAGTGGAGGACTGTAACGAGCCTGCACATTGGACTATGTTGACTACGTACATATGTACCTCAGTGCTTTCAACTGGTTTAATTTTATAGGAAACATACATAATGATTTAACTGATTCATTTAAGAAACATAAATGGAAACAGATGTTTCAACTAGTTTTTAAGACCTGAAGCCCACAAAACCCCACTGGTCAGGGAACCCCAGGCTATGGAAGCTGTGCTCTGTGGCTCTTGCATGTCTGTTGGAGAGGCAGGCCTGCCCCAGCATTCGAACCTGAGGTCGCAGGGGCCTGGTGGGGAGAGGGAGACCGCACGCATGTTAGAGCACTGCTCCTGAACCAGCGCTCTGTGGTTCGACACCGCCCGGCCCCTGGCAGCTTGTTGATGAGGGTCTTGGCCTTTTAAGTAATGGGAGCATTTGTTTCCTTGGGTTGTTTGAATATAGGAGGAAGCATCTGTACCCTCCTGGGCTCCAGATGGCAAGCTCTCCTGCGCCTTTGAGACTTGGGCAGTCACCTCTGTACAAGATTGTCTACCTTCATCTGCAAACCAGCAATATGAGCCCTCGCCCCTGTCGTCTGACTCACCAATGCAACAGTCTGAACGCAAACGGTACGTGCTTGGCTTGGGGCACAGGTCGAGAAAGGGAGGTGATGGGGCCAGCATTTGTAATAACATGTACGAACACAGTCCATCATTATTCTCCTGATTTCAACTTGTTATTCTTTTATCTGTTTCAGAGGGATGGTTATGGACATGGGTGCTCATCAGAGTTTCAGAGATTAACAACAAGAAAGCACCCCACACATCCCCATCCCCCTCAAATCAGCAAGGACAGACACCTGCCCATTGGATAAAGGATATTATTATCACTCATTTCTCCCCAGCAGAGTTGACTGTAGGATCTACATTTAAGTGGCTTCCCAGTTCTTATTTAAGAGACACACACTCTTGATAAGCCTTTAAATGTTTAATGTTTTGCACCCAGGGGTGAGAAGGGGTGAAGCTGTTAAGCTTCTCTCTCTTTGTCCTTCATTTCCTATTCCTGTGACAACCCCATTCAGCATGCACTATTCTTCCAGTTGTAAGACTATGCAGATTTGGATTCCCTGGACATTTAAAAAGTGTTCCCACTGCGAAGTCTGATCCTGTGGGGGCTTAGCTGTAATCTGGCCACTGAGAGAGGCAATAAAATTCCTTTTAAATCATTCTCACACCCAGGAGCTGGATATAGCCTGAGCTGGCTTTAGGTGAAATTAAATAAGAAACATTTGTCTTCAGCATCTAAACTACTTATTCTTTCTCTTTTTAAGAATCCCTTTCTCTTTCAAAGTTCTGGAAGCCACACTGCTTGGGAAGTTTGCTAGGTAGGTTCTTGATCTTTATGCCACTTCTTCAAAAATCCTTCCCATGGCCGTCTCCTGAGAAGCCCAAACTTCGTCTCTGGCTTTTAAGAAGCCTGCTAATAAACAAAATTAAACAAATCAATGACACCAAATATTGAATTTTTGGTACCATCTACTGAATATTTGTGAAGCAGTGTGTAATTTCACAGGTAGAAACCCTTGTTTGTTTTTAAAAGGTCTGAAAACAATGACCTTAACTGTTAGCTGATCTAAAGGTAGGAACACCAGGCCAGATATAGTAAGTGGCCCTTCCAATGGCCCTAAATTCACCCCACATCCTCTCTAGGAAATGGTTCCTAAAAGCACCTTCCAATTTCTAGAAGATGAATTCCCCTTAAAATTTAAAGAAAAAATAAGAAAGACTCTGTGTTTAAAAGTAGAGAGATTATTACAAGGAAGGCCCAAATACTCATCCTTCATTTTCAACACTTGTCAGAATAATTCTCATAAATGTGATGAATGAGTCAGCACGTCTCTAGAGTAAAAGTCCTGTGTTAGACTTCATATACATATAGTGTGAACCATCAGGATGTCTTAGCCTACAAGCACTGTGCTGATGTACACACGTGTTTTTAAAGCTTTATTTCTTTTGACAAATACAAAGCTCTTGTCAGACCAGGTGAGGAGGAAGCTCACCAAACCTTTTCCTTCAGGAGAGTTAAATTTCACTTAATTACAGACATAAGCTGAACATGTATGTGGGGTTTAATCAGTAACAGGTTATGCAACCCCAATTATAAATAACTCTTCAAATCACAGGACACCTAGATGTAAATAACAAAGTCCTTAGGTACTGAAATTCTTAAGAATGATCTTAATTGTTATTGGGTTGTTTACTATGTAGAAAATGCTGGCAAATATTCCAACTCACAGATGAGTCCTTACTGCAGAGCGGTGTCAACAGGACTCAGGGACGGATTGCTCCTTATCACACGGAGGCAAGTGCAAAATCACATCATCAATACACGGCATATCATAATGCTACCTAAAATGTTTCTTACATAGCTCTGTATATGTGGATACATACAGATATAGATATATTATACACATATGGGTATACACAGGTTTATACATGCACACAAAGATACAAAATATATATACACATATTTAAAGCAAAGAGTAGTCCTGATATTCCAGTTGCATGACACCCATTTTGAATCCAGCAAGCCTCCCACTCCTGATTCCCTCACTGAGCCAAGTGAAATCTTATTCATGTGATCCATCATGCCCCACACAGTCCTGCTTCCCAAGCAGGCCGCTGCAGCCCTGTTATGGCCCATTTTACACCCTGTCTTGATTAAAAGAAGCATCTGATGTGTCTTTCTGCCACCAGTCTCATCCATCTCCACCTCTACTTCACACTGCTGCCAGAGTTATTTTCTAGAAGCCACATCAGACCATATAAATTGTACTGTTCAGTAGGACAGACAGCAAACCAAAGCAGGGGGCAGGTGGGAGGCATGTCTCACCCGTCGACCCAGCAGTCCTGAGTCTGGTTCGATAAGACTGCCAGGCGTTCCGAAAAATAAGCAAAACTATGACAGCGCAGGAGAAAGGGGGGTCCTCAAAAGTCTGTGTGCATCATCCCCACTAGCTGGGAAAAGGAAAACCTTGAGACTATGTCTTCATTCCAAGGCCTGGAAGGGAGAAGGGGAGGGGTCTACAGTGCCCAAAGAAAAACCTCATAAAACAACTTCAGTTAATTGCCAACCTCTTGTCATGTATACAAAATGAACAAACAGAGTCTGGAGCAGATAAGGATTTGGGCTAAGACCCTCACACATACCTACATTTGGGTAGACACATCCCCCCAGGAAAGCTGGTACCACCTTTACCCATTAATCAATGTGTAACATCTTCACCCCACATCCCACCAACTATGTAAGTCCTCAGAACAAAGGACTTGCTCTCTTGGCTCTTTTGCCACATGGTGGGGCTGCCTGGCCACCAGGCCCCTGGCCACCCTTCCTTTTGCTCTCCCATTAGAACTTAGCACTAATAAACTTTGCCTGCACGCTAATAGGCTTGGTGATCTGTAATTTTTTACTATATCGGCAAGAAAAACTGCATTTCTGGGAGTTTCTCCTGTAACAGTACCTTGGGCTCCTTTCCAGTCTCCCCAGTGCTTACCGAATAAATTGACATTTGTTAAATTAGCCTATTAGGCTCTATACTACTGAACCTCAAATTATAATAGCTCACTATTATAATGTAATATAGTATTATATAATTATACTTTTTACATACTATATGATCAATAATATAAAACTACAACATAATAATCTTAAGTTATAATATTGTATTATACTGCTTATTACACAAGAACCCCATGAAAGAGGTACTATATTTCCATTTTGCTGACAGGAAAACTGAAACACAGAGTTATTAAGCAACTTTCTCAAGCCACCCAGGTATTATATTAAGTGACAGAATTGGGAGCTGAACCCAGGCAGTCTGCCTCTGGGGTCTAACCATCACACACGCTGTCTCCCCTGCCAGGCCTCCCTCTCAGCCCCTCAGCCCCAATCCCTTCAGTGCTCCAGCCATTCCCTCCAAGCACAATGGACTTCTTTGCTGACATGACTTCCCTCCTGGAAAATGTCCATCTCCAGGCTGCCCAAAGCCTAAGTTAACATCACCTCCCCACTTCGAGCACCCACATTTCCTGTATACATTTATCTGTTCTACCTTGGATTGCTGTCAGCTGCACTCTTGTCTGCACACCCCACGGGCTATACATTATTTAGACTAGGGAGCAGGACTTGTTCCTTATCACCTGGAGTGCTGGCACGACAGCTCTCAACTACTGGCCACTAACTTGAATTATAAAAATGTGAAGGAATACAGAATCTTCACATGCCACTATGCTGGGTTAAAGTTTTCTCCATGCTTTAAAATGATAGCAGTAACAAGGACTGCGTGAATCCTTACAGATCACACCTTGTCCTTCCTCAAACCCCGATGTTCCCACAAATGATTGGGTGGTGGCAGGAAGGAGATGAAGGGTGGCAGGTCATGTGCTGCCATCACCATCCTTGTCCCGAAGGATTAAATGAGAGAGATGAATAGAGGAGTCTATGGAAGAAGAAATGAGGCCCTGCACTCAGTGCTCAGCATGAAGAAGGAAGAAAACCAACTCTCCCTATCATCTGCCTCCTCCACCCACTCTTGCACTGCTGGCTCCTTCTCCCCCACCCCACCCCTGCCCTTCCCCCACCCCTAGAAGACAGAAGCAGCAGTCAGACCTTCCTGACTCTGCACTGAACTCATTTAAGATCATCGTTTTCCTATTAACTCTCCATGCAAAATTATATCTCAGTAATGTGGGCTTAGGATGCCACAATGGCATCTTGTCATTCAATTGTGCTGGGTATTCAGTTTTCCTTGTTTGTTTAAATATATTGTTTTACATTTTAGGAAGGGAGTGAGAAGTTAGTTTAGAAAACTAGATTGCTCTTCAGGAGAGAAATTCTTTATTATATTTCTCCATTTACTTTTTCTATGTGGTAACAATTCATAAAAGATTTGTATACCCCTGAAACACTGCCAAGGGAACAGGTGAAAGGCACTTCCACAACCAAAACTAAGCAGAAATTAAGATTAGAGATGGGTCATGTGACCAAGAGCTCCTTTGCCAAGTCTTTCATCAAGCAAACTGGAGCTATGCTATTGGCAGGGTGTATCCTCAGTAAGAGACTCTGCAAGCAAACAGGGGGGAGGTTCACCTTGCGTGCCACTGTGCAAGCAAAAACCTTCGACACACTTTCTTCCCACTAAAGGTTTTTTATTAAATTGATTCCTCAGAGATGACACAGGCAATAATGAATGGGGAAAAGAAAAACACAGGCAAGCTTTTCATGGGAATATCTGTTCTGCTGACACTTTAGAAAGTGAATACTTCATGTCTAAATAACATAACTCACCATACATCAGCAGTGTGATCTGGGACAAGTAATTTAACTTCCGTGACTCAGTTTCATCATCTGACAATGGGGATAACACTGTCATCTACTTCATAGGATGTCATGAGGATGAAATGAGATAATGCAGATAGAAGGCTTAAAAAAGTTTCTCACTATGCTTTTCTCCTCCTCGAAGTTATAGTTTGTCTGCCTAGTCATTAAACAAGCTTAATATTTTAACCTTATTTAAATTGTAAAACATATACTTATAGAAAGTAGATAAAGCCTGAAAATATATTGCTATTAAGCAATATATTCCTGTAACCACCATTGGAAATAAGAATGCTGCTGCCCACACTGAGACCCTCACGTGGCCCTCCCCATCCCGATTCCCTCATTCTTCCTACAACTAAGCACTGTTCTGTTCTGGCTTCTGCAATATGTTAATGATCTCTCAAGGTGGACTTAAAACAATTCATGGATGGTAAATGCTTGATAAATGTTGGCTATAATTTTTTTAAAGAAAATGAAAGGTACCCTGATGCAGTTTTCCACTTCCTTTTACCACATTACTCTCATTTCATAATTGTACTTGTATGTAACCCCTCTCATTGTTAGCCTGTCTCAGGGTATAACCACCTGGCATTTGTCATTCTGAATATGGCTGTCAGATTCACAGCATGCTGGATTTGTAAAAGTTATTTTCTTTAAAAATTTTATTTGTTTATTTTTAGAAAGAGGGGAAGAGAGGGAGAAAGAGAGAGAAAGAGAGAAACATCAATGTGTGGTTGACTCTCACATGGCCCCCACTGGGGACCTGGCCCACAACCCAGGCATGTGCCCTGATTGGGAATTGAACCAGCGACCCTTTGGTTTGCAGCCTGCACTCAATCCATTGAGCTACACCAGCCAGGGCAAAAGTTATTAGTTTAATGCACAGCCCTCCAATTTTCATTTAGAAAACTGCTATCCTTAGCTTCCCCAAGTGTGCCAATGAGGAACTGAAGCTGTAATGATCACCTCTTGTTGATTGGATTTGTCCAAAACTTGTAGAGAAAAACCGGAGAGTTTCAGCAGCAGTTCTAGAGAAAAAAGTGGAGAGCTGGTGCATCAAGAAGAAAGTATGCTTGCAGCACAACAGCCATCCCACGGCCCATCTGATCACACATCATGACAGCTCCACGTTGCACCAGCAGATCCTTTCCCATTTATTCAAAGTAGAAGAATATTCAAAATTTAGTCTAGAAATCACTGTGCATCTGCTGTTTTGTTACTGTGCTGGTGAACCTTTCAGAATAAATGGGTTCATGCCTCTCAGGCCCAACTCAATTCATTTAACAGGTGTGGAGGAAGGTCTGTGGGAGCCCAGACCCAATTTCACTGATATTGCCCCTTTTCAAGCTGACAGCGCTCATTTGCATCTTCCCACTGTCTGTCTTTTACACTCAGCCCAAGAACAAGTGCAGTGTGGATTTAAAGCAATGGGGATGGGAGCTCCCAGTACTTCCCGTGGCAACCTCAACAACACACCTTTATATTTGCTTTCCTTCCTCCCTGACTTCCTTGGCCTCATTCCTGTTTCCTGAGATCACTTCCCAGATAAACTACCTATATCCAAACTCTCAGCTCATGCTCTCCTTTCAGGCTTCCCCAAACCAAGACGTGGGTGGAAGGGAGAAGAAGGTGTAGCCTCAGAAGGCATTCCTTTGAGGGGGCGTGCAGAATCAAGTGCCATAAAGACTGAAACCTAGGAGTGTTGAGGTGTGTGAGTTGTGTGTGTGTGTGTGTGTGTGTGTGTGTGTGTGTGTAGAGAGCTCTTCTCAGTTCCATCTGTCACCAGCTGTATGTTGAGTCAAGTATTAGTAAGACAAGTAAGAGATATATAGGTTTTCAACCAAACAGTTCTTTGATAGTATAAAAATAATTCTAGGTGAAACCTGTCCCGTTATAGCATTTAACTATAAGATTGAAAGAGGAAAAAGCCTACATTAAGATCCTTTAGAGTTCTCATCTATAAAATGAGGGCTTTGGCCCTAACTCAGGAGGAAGCTTAGCTTAATTGAAAGTTCTGGCCCTGGCGTCAGACAGACCAATGCGAAGTCCAGCTTTATCCTTAGTCAATGGGTAATCTTACATGATTTTTTAAACATCTCTAAGCCTCAGTTTTCTCATATGTAAAGTAAGTACAAGAACAGTACTTTTCTCACAGGCTTAGCTGTGAAGGTTCCTTGAGAATGATGTATGTATGTGATTCATTTAGCACCATGTCTGGGATATACTAAGATCTCAGTAAATGTTAGTTGTTATTATCATGATGGTGGTTTAGATCTAAAACTTCTGGAGGATGAGTTGTTGGTTTAGAGCAGGATTTTCAATGTCAGCGCTATTGACATTAAGAGCCAGATCTGTGCTGGGGGTGCTGTGTACTGTAAGATACTTAGCAAGATCCTTGGCCTCTACCCACTAGATGCCAGTAGCATCACCACACACTGCCACCATCTCCTCAAATCGTGACAACAATTGTATCTCCAGATATTGCCAAATATCCCCTGGGGACAAAAATGCCCCAGCTGAGAACTCCTGAGCTAGAGAAACTAGGTTCTACCTGGGAAGCTGTGGATTATTGATTCTCAAACTTATGTAACAAATGTGTTACTGCTGCATATATGTATTTTGTTTCTTTATACTTTTAATATCTCGATATTCTCATCCTCTAACAGAATAACATTTCCTAGGAGGAAGGAGATTCAACAGGTGCCCCAGATCAAGTCAGAAAAAAGGACCTGAACCTGGAAAGACATGCTGTTGTGACTTTACCAACAATAAGAACTGTAGGGACACACTCAGACCAGAGGCTCTCCCCACTCTAGACACTTTAATTTTAAGAGATCTCAAAGGAACATGGAGTTTGGGGGAAAAAGAACTGTAGCCTTTCCTGTTCTTGAGACCACCCATGACCGCAGCTGGGACAGTGCCTGGCAGGCTGAAGAGCCCGCTTCTGGAGGCTGGGAACTGGAGGGGACCACAGACCTGTGCTGGGCACACAGCTACCACCGCCAGAACCAGAAGTCTGTGCTGTGTGTGGCTGTTAGTGTAATGTTTTTGCAGTTCTTTTTGTTTATATTTGGGATTTTCTTAGTATTTTGTTTTTTCAACTTAACAAAGTTGTATTACCTTTTATCCAATTGAAATCTGGTTTTTGATATTCATAGCCCTTCCTGTTCAACACTTTTATTATTTCTAATAAGTAAACTTAGAGCTTTTTGTGTTCTTAAAACTTTAACTCTCATATAATCAAACAATGACAGTTTGTTTATTCTCTCCCAATCCTCATAATTTTACTATAAGTTCCCACACTCAATATATTGGTCAGGGCCACTGGTTACAATGGTGAAATAGAATCCTGAGTAGTGGGCAGCCTTGTTGTTCCTGATTTTAAATGCTTTTAAACATTTCAGCATTAGAAATGATGTTTGCCCCTGCTTTTTATGTTTTTGTTTTTGCTATTGTTAGTAGGAACCTCTCTTTCTACTTCTAATGTTTGTCATTGTTAATTATGAGTAGGTGTTAAATTTGATAGTATAATTTTTCTGTGTCTGCTAAAGTAGTTGCACATATTTTCTTATAATTTTTAAAATACAAATTATGAATTGAATCCAATAGAATGAGGGAGGGTAGTCCCTTCTTTATCCTTTCTCTGTAAGGCAGGGGTGTCAAATTCATTTTCCCCGGGACCACGTCAGTCAGCTTCCGTTGCCTTCAAAGGCCAAATGTAATTTTAGGACTGTATGAAGGTAACTACTTCTTAACAGGAAGTTGTGAAACAGGAGCAAAGGCCAGCCATTCATATGGGAAAGTCCCTTTTAACAGCTTGAATAGGCCAGTGAGTTGGGTGGGGTGGAGTCAGGAGATCTCTAGGGTGTGGAAAATAGTGTTAGCCAGGTTGATGGAGTTTCAGATATCTCACCTGCCTGCCAGCTCTGTGGGGGGAGGGTTCAGAAAGGAACAATGGCCTTTGCCCACCTTTTTGTCAGGAAGAAAGCTGTTCCCCAGCTCTTGCTTTGATGCCAAACACTTTGGTTGCTCCCCATATGCCAGTGGTTCTTTTCAAGCTGCTACCCTGGTGCTAGAGCTCAGAGTGAGTGAGTCTGAGTAAGTCGGTGTGTGCATTCTTTAAGGGGAACCGCTTGGGCTTCCAGAAGTTTCTTCCACAGACACAATCCCCACTGGCTTTTGCAGCCAGATGTTGTGGGGACTTATCTTCCTGGCACTGGAACCCTGGGCTGGGGTACCTGGTGTGGGACTGGGACTCCTCACTCCTGAGATATCCCTCCCAAGTTCTTATCTACTGCACATGGATGTGGGACCAGCCCGTTTGCATCTCTGCCCGCCCTGCCAGTCTAGATGGATGTGGTTTCTTTAATTCCACAGTTTTGGACTTCTATTTGACTTGATTTCTGATGGTTCTGAGTGATAGTTGTTTCATAGTTTAGTTGTAATTTTGATGAGGTTGTGCAAGAGGCGAGCTGTGTTTACCTCTGCCCCCATCTTGGCCAGGAATTCCAAGATCTCTCTGTATCTTTTAAATCTACTTTCTTTAAAGTTTATTTATTCTTTGCTTAGTTTGTGAAGTTGGATGTTTTTTGTTCTTTTCTCTACAGACACTTAAGGGTGTGAATCTATGTGTATTTCACAATTTTAAATGTAGTGTTTAAGTTATGTTCTGCTCTAAATATTGTACATTTCCTTTTAAATATATTCTTTTGCCCAGGAGCTCTTAGATGTGTGTTCAAGAAGTTTCATATGTAACAGGAATTTTAAAATTTATCTTTTTGTTGCTGCCTTTGATCAATATTTGTTTTATTGGAAACCTTAGTTTAGCTTTTTTTTTCTGCTAAAGAAATTTTGCTCCAGTGTCAGCAGAAGGCTTTTTGTTTTTGCCTTCTTATTGCAGTGGTTGCTTTATAGTAGGAGGGGAGCTCAAATATTTTGTCACTTCCTGATAACTCAACGATGCCTTATATATAATGTGACTTATCCAAGACTAATCATTTTGTAGTAGGAGCACATCTCAGAGACTCAAGCCTTTAATATAGTTGAAAGTGGAAATCTCAAGGCCTTGCTGTTAAATGTAAACTCACAGCCAATGATCACCTGAAATCTAAGGGGAAATGCTTATATGAAAAGGGACACCATCACAAATAAAATGAAAAAAAAAACTGTCTTAAGAGAAATAGATAATATATAAAAAAACAACAAAAAATGCCATAAAAAGTTCTCTGAGTACAAATGAACTATATGTTATGGAAAAGAAACAGAATGAGAGCTCTTGAAAATCAGAAATGAATACCAAAATGAATAAAGCCATATGTGAATGGGTTAGAAGGGAAAGTCAAGGAAGTACTGTAGAAATTACAATTATAAAATAAAAGACAGAAAATAGAGAATAAAGAGAAAGAATCACTCAATGAAATCTAATATCTGACTGATAAAATTTTCAGAATGAAAGCACAGAGAAAGTCAAAAAGAGAAGTTTTGAAAGAAATACTGTAAACAGGAAATTTCTTAGAGCTAAAGGACAAGGACCTTTATATTGAAAAGGACAACCAGATGCCAGGCACAATGAAGGTCAATGTGCACAATTATCAGATTCTAGAGCATCAAGGGTAAAGAGAACATCCCCAGATATTCCAAAAAATGAAAAGGTCATGTCCAAAGGAATAAAAATCAGAATGCACTTAACTTCTCAAAACCATTCAAGACATCAATAACATCCTCAAACTTTTATAATTATAAACTCAAAATGCTATATTCTCTATAATTACTTGAGACTGTGATGCAGAGATGTAGAAGAGTAAAGATGTGGGATCCAGAAAAAAAAAAGGTTTCATGCAGAGAATAGCCAAGGAAAAGAGTCTGACTGACAAAATGGCAGTCTAGAGAATAAAGAGCCTGTGCTTACACAGAAAGGTGAAAGCACTCGATAGATATAAAAATGCTGAAGGTAAAAAGTATATTAAGGAAGATATTGCAGGTAGAAAAAACTGTACAAGATGAGAACTGTAATAACACAACGTCAGCTCTGCACAGAATGTTACCCATAAACAATAATGTACACACTGCATACTGATGTAACTATAACTGTGTGTTGACAGGATGGAGGAAGGAGGCCAGAGTGTTGGAGAAGGAATCTAACCTACAAGAGTAGAAAGTAAAGAGTAAACATCTCAAACTGGTACCTGAAGTAACAGCATCATAAGACCTGATTTGGAAATCTCAGAGTTAAAACGAGTTTCCTTTGAGCAGCAAGACTGGAACGAGGAGGTATGGGACACAGGCCGGCTGCTGTCATTGTAAGAATATCCCCTCTACGTAACATTTCAGAACATGTACATGTATTAAATTGATAGAATTTAAATAAACACATGTAAATAGCTAAAGGTTATGCAAATTCAAGTACAGCAATAATAAAATAAATGAACTTTCAAGTGAATGACATTCCAACAATAATATATCAATTTTTACTTAAAGCTTTTAAAAATATTTTGATATCTAGTACTAGCAAGGTCACAGTCATATGTACCCCCTTAGATAGTAATGCTCATTTTAAATGAAAATAACCTTTCTGGATGGTAACTCGGTGATGTGTGTCATACACAAATCCTTTGACAGAGTAATTTTATTTTATTCTATGCAATGAGAAAAGTTGGACATTAATATTAATGCAGCATACAACTGGGGTGTATGTTCTTAAATAAATTATGGGGGATTCTTAAGTATATGATAGTATCTCCATTCAAAAACTTATTCACCAGTCATTCAGAGAAGAATCTCCAGTTTATTGTTTTAAGATTCTTATATTGTACATAAAGCGGTATATTATATAAAGGTAGACAGTGATAAACATGAATATAGTAAATCCCAGAGCAATCAAAAATAAAACAAGGAAATATAGCTAATAAGCCAAAAAATGTGGGGAAAAAACCTTTAATCCAAAAGAAGGCATGAAAAGTGAAACAACAGATGGGACAAGTGGGAAGTAGCAAGAATAGTAGGTCAAATCTGATTGTATTGATAATTCCATTAAAATAACATCCCAGTGAAACTACAGAGACACATATGTACTATCATCTACTGTGAACAAAACATGCTTTATATATAAATATACCAACTGGCTAAAAGTAAAAGAATGAAAGAAAGATGTACTATTTAGACAGTAATAGAGGGAAGCTGGCATAGCTACATTAATATTAGACAAAAGAGCCTTCATGACAAGAAATAGTGTCAGATACAAAAATGTCAAGACACTCTGATGTGAGTCAATTTTTGAAGAAGACATATATAGCAATCCCAATCAAGAGAGTTTCAAAATCCATTCATCAAAAACTGATATGACGGAAAAGAAAAGCAGACAAACTCATAATTATACTTGGAAATTTCAATAGTCCTTTTGCTAGAAAAATAAATAAAAACACAGTAAAGGTATACAAAACTTGAACAACACTATCAGACCAGCTTAACCTAGGTGTACTTTAACTAAAAACACAAAATACCCATTTATTTCAAAGGCACGTAAAACATTCACCAAGATATTCTATATGCTGGGCTAGAATATAAGTGTCAATAAGTGTAAAATAGCTGAAATCATACTAAGTATGATCAATGACAAAATTCAGTTATAACTCAAAAACAAAAATATTTTTAAGTAATTAAATATTATAAAATTAGTACTACTATACATGATCAATGGGTCCAAGAAGAAATCATGAGAGAAATTAGGAAATATTTGTTGGGTAATAATGAAAATATAGTCTATCAAGTTTGTGAGATGCAGATAAAACAGTGCTTAAAAGAAAAACCACTTTAAATGTTGATGTTATAGAAAAAACAATGACATAAACTTCCCACTTTAAAGAAACTGGAGAAGCAAAATTGAGTTGAAAAAAATATGTAGACAAAAGAAAATAATAAAGACTGGAAATCAATTAGAAGGAAAATGAACAAACAATAAGCAAAAATTGATGTAACTAAAAGCTGGTTCTTTACAAGGATCAGTAAAAGTGATAACACTGTAGCCGAACTGATCAAGAATAAAAGAGAGAATAGAGAGAATTTGAAAAATTATCCATGTCAGGAATAAAAAAAACCCTAAGGGACATCACTACAAACATTATAGACATTAAACGAAGATTATATTGTGAAAACTAGGCCAACAAATTCAACAACTTACTTAAAAAAAACAGACTGCTTGAAAGACAAATTATCATGACTGATACAAAAAGAAAGAGAAATTCAAATAGTCCTACATCTACTACAGATATTGAATTTGAAATTGAAACCTTTCCCAGAAAGAAAACTCCAGATACAAATGGCTTCACTGCTGAATTCTATAAAACATTTTATAAATTAAATAATAATAAATTTATACAAAATCATTCAGAAAATAAAGAAAAAGGAAACTTTTTTCAAGTCATTTATAAGGTCAGATTTACCCTGATAACAAAACCAAAGACAGAAAAATTACAAATAAATATCTCTCGTGAACATAAACATGAAAAATCCTTAACAAATGCAGCAATATATAAAAAAAGAATAGTCAGCATGACCAAGTGATACTATACCAGGAAATGCAAGACTGGCGAAACATTTAAAAGTTATTCAATTGTAATCTTATTAACAGAGTATTAACAGAGTGAAAGAGAAAAATCAAATGATTATCTCAATAAATGAAAAAAAAGGCGCTGAGAATATGCATCATCTATTTGTACTTTAAAAAATTCACAGAAACTAGGAATAGAAGGAAACTTCCTAAACTTAATAAAGGGCATCTATGAATAACCTCATAGCTAATATCATACTTAATGGTGAAAGACTGAACATATCGTCTCTAAAATCAGGAACAAGACATGGATGTACACTCTCACTATTTCTATTTAACATTCTATTGTATTTTAAAATGCATTTGAAATATCCTAGATAGCTGGCACAATGAAGCAAGACAAAAAAATATAAAAAAATAGATTAGAAAGGAAGAAATAAAACACTTTATTTGCAGACAACATGAGCACGTATTTGGAATATCCTAAGGACATTGTCAATGTACAGAAATTATTTGCATATATATACTAAAACTAAATAGTTGGAACATAAAATTTTAAAAATTACTACTACAACATCAAAAAGTAAATACTTAAGGATAAATGTAACAACTCATGAAGTCATCTATAAGCTATACCCCAGTATTATTTAAAATCCAGAGAAAAAATATTAAAAATGTATATCAGAACATTTACAGTGTACTCTCACTGTATAAGATTATGGATGCTTTTTATTTTCTTTTTAATACTTTCTATATTTTCCAAATGGTATGCAATATCACCTTTTTACTATCAGAAAAAAATAAGAAGAAATTAAAGAAGAAAAAGACAAACAAATTTGGCCTTTGTCATAGAGGAAGGCTGAATTCTTACAACTTCCTGAATGATAGTAGTGTCTTTGTTGGTTGGCCCTGATAGTTTATGCGAATGAGGAGACTTATTGTAGCTCCTTTAGACAGTTTTAGAATGGTTGTGCTGGAAAGACCATGTGATTAGAAGGTTGGGGATTTGAGCCTTGATATTAGTCTGACCTTCTGACCTTGGGAGGAAAGAAAGGTTACAGATTGAATTCAATCAAGTGGCCAATGTTAAGTCCTAATGAAACTCATAAAAATGCCACTCAGTGGCGCCTTCGGGTTGGTGAACACACTGATGTGCTGGGAGGGAGACACACCCTAATTCCTTGAGGAGAGGAGCCCTCTCATACCCTGCTCTATGCTTCCTTTCATTTGGCTGTTCCTGATCTGTATAATTTTTTTTTCTTTCAAGAGAGAAAGAGGGCACAACCTAGTCATGTGCCCTGACCAGGAATCAAACTGGTAACCTTTTATTCTGAGGGATGACACCTAACCAAGTGAGCCATATCAGTCAGGGTTCTGTATATTTTATAATGAAACTAGTAGTCACAAGTGCTTTCCTGAATTCTCTGGGTAGTTAATGTCAGAACTGAAATACAGTATACCCAGGTGGTGTCAGAATAGTTGAATCAGAATAGAAGAAAAAAATAATACTGGCAATATTTTTCCTGTTATATCTCCTCAGGCATGTAAAACAAAAGAAAAAAATAAATAGGAGTATGTTAAACTAAAAAGGTTTTGCACAGCAAAGGAAACCATCAATAAAATGGAGAGACAACCTACTGAATGGGAGAACGTATATTTGTCAACGATACATTGGATAAGGGGTTAATATCAAAAATTTATAAAGAACTCATATAACTCAACACCAACAAAACCCAAATAATCCAATTAAAAATGGGCAGTGGGTCTGAATAGACACTTTTCCAAAGAGAACACACAGAAGCCTAACAGACATATGAAAAGATGCTTAACATCACTAATTGTCAGAGAAATGCAAATTAAAACCAAAATGAGATATCACCTCACACCTTTGAGAATGGCTACTGTCAATAAGTCCCCACATGACAAGTGTTGGCAAGGACATGGAGAACAAGGAACTCTCATGCACTGTTTGTGGGAATGCAGACTGGTGCAGCCACTGTGGAAAGTAGTATGGAGTTTCCTTAAAAAATTAAAAATGGATCTGCCTTATGACCCAGTGATTCCACTTCTGAGGATTTATCCGAAGAAATCCAAAACACTAATTTGAAAGAAATCCCAAACACTAATATGCACCCTTATATTCATTGCAGTGTTATTAGCAATAGCCAAGATAGAAATAATCCAAGTGCCCATCAATAGATGAGTGGATAAAAAAAGCTATAATACTTATATAAAAGGGAGTGTAACTTGGCCATAAAAAAATAAAATCTTACCATTTGCAACAGCATGAATGGACTGAGGATATTATGCTCATTGCACTAAGTCAGTCAAAGACAAATACCATATGATTTCACTTACATGTGGAATCTAAAGATCAAAATAAATGAACAAACAAAACTGAAACACTCATGGACACAGAGAGTAAACTGGTGGTTGCCAGAGAGAAGGGGACATAGGGACTGGGTGAAAGAGGTGAGCAGATTAACTACCACAAATTGGTACTGACAAAATAGTCACAGGGATGCAAATAAAGCCTAGGGGATACAGTCAATAATATTGCAGCAACTATGTATGGTGCCAGTTGGGTACTGAAAATATCGAGGGGAACACTATGTAAAGTATATAACTGTTTAACCACTAAGCTGTATACCTGAAACCAATACAAAAAAAAAAATTCAAAGAAAAAATCTCCCAGACCACAATTAGAATGAAAAATATTGGTCAATTTACAATTTTAAAGAACTAAAACCCAATCTATTTTTAAAATATATTTTAAAATTAAAATTCAGCCTTTATTTTTTAACCAAATCTTCATGGCCTTTTTTTCTATTAATCTGAATTAGTAAAGTTTAGTGAATAAGACTAAGTTGTCATATATCATCAATGTATTAGAAAAACCTCTAACATTTTTCTTCAAGCAAACATGGAGTTCAAATGCTTCCTATTCAATTACCAGGCCCACCTCCTAAAACACATACGATCCTTCTATATAATAAACAAAAAATTTGCTTTAAGAAACATTTTTATGAAAAAGAAAGAAACACCACCTTAATTCAACTTGAGATCCTAGAAAGGATTCAGAAAAGGAAAAAGACAGTAGTGGAAAAACAAGTGAAAGTTGAATGAAGTCTGAAGTTTAGCTGAATGTGGCACCAACATTAACATCCTGCCCTTGATCGCACACACAGCTGTGTTAAGACGCCAGTGCTAGGGTGGCATGGACGGGATACAAGGGAGCTCTGTGCTATTTTTGCTATTTCTCTCTATGTCTAAAATTAGTTCAAAATTAAAAGTTGAAAACAAGGAAACATTTCTATCCCATATTAACATTTTTACATTTTTAAACACTAGTTTGTTTTGGAAAGAGACAAATGCATTTTAAGAAGCCACTACAGGTACTGGGGTATCAGTGAAATAGTGGTAGTCCTGCAAATTGTAACACCTGTTATATTTACATATAATTTCGTATTATAAAACTAATATAATCACCATTCAAACATTGGGGAAAGTATCTGCAAATTCTCACAATTAACAGACCACTGCTAGGGTTTTGTTAGCCTCTCTCTTGCTTTTCTTTGGAAAAGAATTCAGATGCTATCCTATATTTAAAGTTGGTATAGAACTCAGCTGCAGTCATGTCTAATTTATAATATGCCTCCAATTATATCTACTGCTTAATACTCATATGCTTGCCAGAAAAGCAATAAAATTAACAGCATGGCACTTTTTTTCCAGCAGGGCAAAGTAATTTATCTAGAATGTTTCCAAGCCATATTTGTGAGAAGCCTTAATAGGTGGGAGTTAGAAATTTATCTCTTTTGTTTTGATGGTATCATAAAATGAATTCCAATTTTATTTGAGCATGGTCAGGCTGAGCCTCTCCATGAGGAAACAGCAGTTTGGACTGCCTCACACTGTCAAGGGTGAAGAGAGTAATGGTCATGAGCTCCTTTAACCAGCCACCTTCTTGGATAGAGGGTAGAGAGGTCAACAGATGACAAAGGAGGCAGACAAAGGAGGTCCATCTGTCAGTTTAGATATTACTTTAAAAGGTATGATTTACATATGAATAGTATATAATGCAACATTAATTACATTTTCAAGGTCGTATACAACATCTGTTGGGAAAAAAATCCAGCCATTGTTAATATAATGAGAAAGGTTTCCACGATGTCGGTGTAACCTGGCAGCCAGGGAGTGTGGACTGTAATGCACATGCATGAACAATGATGACTTCACTGTACTACTCAGTGGGGGCAGTAGATGCCATTGAGTGAGCATGTGTACTGTGTGGACATTGTATTCAAAATGACTGAGCGAGTAGAGCAAGGAATCTGCACCAAATTTTGCATTAAACTTGAATGTTTCTCAGTAGAAATGATTCAGATAATTCAGAAGGTTTTAAGTTTAGGGGATGAAGCAATGAGTGCAATGCAAATAAAAGTGTGGCACCAATGCTTCAAAGATGGTCAAGAATCTGTTGAAAGTGATCCACGTATGAGAAGGCCTGCAGCAAGCAAAATACCTGAGAATGTTGAATGTGTATGGGCTGCAATCAGCAAAGATTGGTGACTGACAGTGTGAGAACTAGAAGCAAATCTGGGGATTCCAAAAATTATTGTGTCTAAGATTTTGATGCAGGATCTTGGTATAAAACATGCTGTGGCAAGATTTGATCCGTAGCTTCTGCTACCAGAGCAGAGGGAACACCGTACTGCAGTTGCTAATGACTTGATTCAAACTGCTACCAGTGAATCAGACTTCCTCAAGAAGGTCATAGACAGAAATGAATCATAAATTTACAGCTATGATCCAGAAATGAAGGCACAGTCATCCTAAATGCAAATTGCCTGATTCTCCACACCTGAAGAAGGCATGGCAAAGACCCAGCAACATCAAGACCATGTTAACTATGTTTTATGATTGGGAAGGTGCTCTCCATCATGAGTATGCTACTCCAGAACAAACAATTAATAAGGAGTAACTAATTAATGAGGAATAAATACCTCAATGTTCTTCATTGGTTGAGAGATGCAATACAATGAAATCAGCCTCAGCTATGGGCAATGGGTGATTGGCAGCTTCATCATAACAATGCACCCACTCATGCATCATGTCTTATGCAGACTTTTGTGACAAGACATCAAATCACCCAGGTGACTCAACCCCATTACAGCCAAGATTTGGCACCCTGTGATTTCTGAATTTTCCCAAAACTAAAATCACCTTTGAAAGGGAAGAGATTTTAGAATGTCGATGAGATTCAAGAAAATACAATGGGGCAGCTGATAGTGATTGGGAGAACTGTGTGAGGTGTCAAGGTACCTGAGACTGAGGTGTTATTGTCTTATGTACAATGATTCTTATGTCTTGTATCTTCTTCAATAAATATCTATTTTTCACAGTACATGGCTGGATACTTTAAGGACAAACCTGGTACACTGTTATTACACCAGGATGTTTTGTGAGCTTTACAAAATAAGAACAGTTTCTGCTGCTAAATGCAGATATATACAAGGAAACATTCTTTTCTCTCGATGCAATTCTGTTTATCCTTGAGGCTGCACAGAGTCCACCTAGGCACCTCCAACAGATGTGGCAACAGCCTTGGTTGCTCTGCAATGTTCCCAAGAAAAAAAAATGACAAAAAAATACATCATTCATAATATAATTGCTGAAAACAAATAGGTGATGTTGTTAAATGCTAAAATTCTCCCTGCCTTTTATTTCTAATTACAGAGTCTACTATGGGGAGTTACAGTTTTTATTCATTTTGTCCTCGATCCCTTGAGAGAAGCAAATATTCCAAATTGCTGAAGCATGATTTTTCACACTGCAGATGACCCTCTCCAACAAACCCAGAAACTCCCTTATTACAAGTCAAGGAGAGGGGTTTTAATAAATCTCTGGAACAATTTGGTCAATGCTGAATTCTGATGATTAGTCTGAAACTTAATTGTACTTGTTTCTCCCCTAGCCCAATCGATAGCTTCTTCCATGGGGCTTGTTAGAAGCTCATCCTTAGATACTTGGCAACTGCTTCACCCTCAGGGAAAACAAAGAAAAGTCTGCCCTAATTGTGGAGGTAGGACTCTGGGTCACTGAGCAATACAAATGTTTTCCCAGTTAGCCAAATGTTGTCAGGCCCCCTTTAGTTGATGGGGAGAGCCTTTTGGAGGTTTTCTGGGGCATCTGGAGAGTGAATGTGTAGCAGGACCTCTTTGAAATCTGGTGGTATTAACCCATAGACATTAAGAACCACTCTCCCAACTGCCCCATCTAAATTTAACACAAAGATGCTCCTCCACTGGGTTAAGAGCTCTTCATTGATTTTGAGCAGCAGCATCGAGCTACACCATTGAGTTTGTGACTGGCATTCTCACTGTAAAAGTTAAGCTCCTGTTTTATCTTAATAGAAGTCTTTCCCTTCCCTATCTATTCAGATTCTAGTAACATCCTTTCTGCGTCTGGATACACAATTAGTTTCTACAAGTTTCTGCCATGGTCGACCCTCATGCTGCTTGGGCCAAAGGTAGAATACTGTCACCACGCAAACAAACTGCTTTGACTTCCACATCCACTCTACCCTCTGAGTTACATTGCTAGAGGTTCCATATTTTCTCAGCTAGTTCCCCTTCTCTTTCAACAAGGGTTTATTGCAAAACAGCAAGGGAGTGAGGAAAGGGAAATCATGTGTCAGCTGCTCCTGCTGTTGGCTAGACCACACCAGTTCCACTCAAAGTATGGTCAGACCACCACCAGCATCATTATTTGTAAATTTGTAACACTGTCAATTTATGGGCTCTGTCTAGGATTTAGTATGTTGCAATCTCTGACGGGAAGGGGGGCATTGGTGACCACTCTGTGAGGTTTCTGACACGGTAGCCCCATGAGAGCAAGCCCTGAAAGGGGCTAGTAAGTCTCCCTGGAAAATCAGGTAAAAACACAGGTGGCAGACATGACCCGACTCTAACACCCAGGGTTCCCATGGGAATCAGGCCTGAAATATACATTGTATCCTTGGAAGCTTGCTCTGCTTTTTTTGTAGGGCCCTGATGATGTAAACCGGATGTTTAAATTCAAGGCATAATGAGTAAACTCCTTATCTCATGAAACATGTCTTAAAGACTCTCTGGCATCAGCATGACTAACAGACCCTGACCTATGACAAATCTCTGTGTTCCTTCAATTGTTATCTATAGATAATACCAGTTTTTGTATGACTATAGCCTTTTGACATTGATTGATGAGCTATGCATGTATGCTGTATACACCTACACATACCATTCTCAATAAAAGCCATTTGGAAGAAGGGCTTTGGGTGTTCTCCACTAGAGGGAATTGCCACCCACTTCCCCACCGGAACAGCAAGATTGTGACTGGTACGACTTATTTACCATCCTTGGTGGATGGGAGAATTCTGCTGGATGGAGTTCCTCCCACATGTGTGTGTGTGGGGGGGGGGGCAGGGAATATGTACAGAATCCTTCCTTATTAACTCATACTTATACAATAAGTGCTTGCTAATTGATTAATTCAATCCCACAGAGAATTTTCTAAACACAACTTGGTGAAGGTAAACTATGTTAAAACACCAACCAGGCAGCCAGTTCACAGTTTGGAATTTAAGAAGCTGAGAAACAGGAATACCAAGAGTGCCATGATAGGATGGAAGAGGAATGCATGAATAAATACAACATGCATAACTGTGGGACTATGGTCTAGGGACACAGAATTTTGGAGGTGAGTGGGTGGGGAGCTAAAAAATAATTTTTTTCTCCAACCATTGACAGAACGGTGTGTCTCCACAGATTTGTGACATTATCTACCACAGGCAGAAAATTCATTGAGTTTGTGCTGGGAATTAAACTGTTGTCCAGGTCTTTGAGGTTAGTAAGTTCACTTTTGGAAATCATAGAAAAAATATTTTATTCCCAGAGCATGAGATTTCTAATGTGACTCAGTTGTTCACAGGTTTGAAGACTTCTTTTTGGCTCAGCTGCCTGTGTTAACATGAGACAGGTAGAAAAGAGAAAAATTCAGAACAGAAACAATTTGAAAATTTCACAACATTACTCAGTTAATCAAGAGAAAATGAAATGTTCTGCAGTTGGGTGACTTGGGTGGAACAGTCCTATTGCTTGGGGCTTCGGTCTTATGTAATAGTGTGCAGCTTCCTTTCCTCAATGTTATTTCTCGTATTCCTTCCCTCACTACCAGCGATTCACAGCACACTCAATGTCTGCTTGTCTGAGCATTGATGATTATTACATACTTGAGCACAGTAATACTAGGCCTGGCGATGACATTAAATCAGCTACCTTTCTGATTTACCATCATCCATTAGACTTAGAAATTACAGAGACTTTCATTGGGGTAGGGGCTAATTTTAAATGTATATTTTGCTTCTTTTCCCAATTAAAAAAAAAAACTTTAAACTATCATGGTAAAGTGAAAGCTAAAAAATGTGTTCAAGCATGAATAGCTCTTGTTAAAACATTCTAAATTAGTGCCATTTTACTGGATCAATAAACTATGTTTGGATTTTAGTGGGTATCTTTCATGCCTATTTAGAAATTTAAAGATTAAACATTCAGAAGCAGAAGGTGAAAGGGTTTATATGTGTATGAGGAGCCAGCCTGAGCCACCAGAGTTCTAAGTCAATTCCAGGAATGTGCCCCTATTCAACATTTACTCACTAATTCATTCAACAACTATCATTGGGTGCCTCCCATGTGCCAGGAGCAGCTAGGATTGAATAGACAGAGGACTCACAGCTTGCAGTCTCCTGGGGCTGACAAACATTAGATAATCAGAATAGGAGACAAATGACTGTGAATTGAGAAGAGCTCCATGGAAACAAAAAAGGTATCATGAACAATGGTGATAGTGGTGTCTGATTTAAACTGGAAACATCTGAGCAAATGACATTTAGAAAGACTGAAGGGATAAGTAAGAGCTTATCCAGATGAAGACTGGGAGGACATGTGCCAAGGCCATGGTGTGGGAAACACAAGCACAGAGAAGGCTATGGGGCTGGGCATGTGCCAGGGAGGGTGGCAGGGGATGCCGTAGCTTGCAGGCAAGGCTGGCTCGAGCAGGGCCTCATAGGCCATGCCAAGGAGCCCAAACTTTCTAAGTGTGTTGGAAGCTACTAAAATGTCTTAAAGAGGAACTATGATTACATTTTTTGCTTTAAAACCATTGCTGTTGCTACAAGGCCAAGACTTGATAGCAGGGTGCCAAGGGGACGTAGAGAAACCAGAGGACCCTACTGTGATAGTCCAGACAGGAGAAGTTAGAGGCTGGCCTAGGAAGGAGGCACTGGAACTACAGAGAAGTGAACGTGCCCTACAAACAGGAGCTAATAATGAACAGGAATTAGAGGCTGCCTGAATGTGAGAGGTGGTAGTCAGGAAGATGTCTATCCTCAGTAAGCGAGAGGATGGAGGGAGGAACCACAGAAGGACAATCAGCTTAGGGGAGGTGGAGGATGAGTCTGATTTTGGCATACTGAGTTTGAGGTCCATGTGAGACAGAGTAGAGAAATCAAATGGGAGTCAGGAGCTTAAAAGAAAATCTGGATGGGAATAAAAACTTGGGTTTTATTAGCATACAGATGATACCTGAAGCCATGTGCATGATGAAAATCCTCTAGAGATGGGGGGCACGCAAAAGAGAAGGAGTTCAGGACCAAACCCATGGGGACTCTAAGGGTTGCTGACTGGGGAGAGGCACAGGAGTGTTCAGGGAGACAGAAGGAAAAGCAGAAAAGTGCAATGAAACAGAAGCTGAGAGAAGAGGGTGTTAAAAAGGAGGGACTGGTCAACTGGGATGGTGTCCTTGGGATGTTAAGAAAGAGGAAAACTGGAAGGAGCAATATGGAGGGTGTGGTACCTTAAAGGAGGAGTTTCAAGAAAGCACTGAGCAACTGAGAAGTTCAGCTGGGGAGATAAAACCACCCCAGTGGCCGTGGTGCCAGGGGAGAGTATGGAAAAGAGGCACCACAGAATTTTGGGGTGGGGAAAGATGTAGCAATAAATGAAAACTGGATTCTAGGAGAGAAAGGAGATGGAGTGAGATTCTGACCAGGTGTAAGAACAGGATCCAGATGGTTCTTTAAAAGGTAGAGTCTTTGTCATCAAGGTAAAGTGGTCTTTGTCATCACAACAGGAGGACATGGAGAACAGGTAGAGTATATGGTAGGAAGTTTGGAGCATTCTCATCTGAGGGCTGCTGTTTTCTGTATCAAGCTCATAAAATCACACCGTGGGGATCGGAGCAGGAGTTTGGGAGCAGGAAGACCACGTGGGGAGAGGTGCTGAGACACTAGAGGAGGAAGAGTCACTGAGGAGGACGGGAAGGGGAGCATACTGGAGACAGGCAGGATTGCTAGAGTGTGTATGGAGGCCCCGGCGCAGCAGCTGGCTCCACGGGAGGGAGGTCTGCAATGGTTCAAAGTGAATCTGGTTATGAACTACTCAGCACCCATTACAGCCAGTTAGCCAGGGGAAAAGGGACATTCTTCAGCTTTAATCCAGTTTTCTTGTAGAAAGGTACATGGTTTCTAAGGCTCAAAAGTAAAATAACGTTTCTCTATTCTAACAACCAAAAAAATAAAATCTCTGAATATTACTACTAATAACTCATGATTGAGTAAAAAAATAACCATAAATTATCCCCAATAATTTATTTTAGAGTACAATCACTCCTTTATACCATTGCTAGTGGCAGTCAGGCAGAAGGTGGAGGGTGCTGGGGAAATAGGTGAGAAGGAATTAGGGAAGGCAAGGCAGAGATGAATTTGCATTGACCTGGATATTATTTCCTTAGAAATAAAATAATCTGTAGTAGGTACAATGCTTCCCATTCTTCCCAAAAACACATAAAGAAATCTAATAGACCACTTAGAGTTTTAGGGACAGTATTCCTTACCTAGAATACCAGCAGAGCTCAAAGGAGGTCAAACTGAGCCTATTTGTAGCTTTGTGGGCTGCAAGGAGTTAACTTGGTTCTGCAAAAATAGTATACGTCTGACTTGTCTATATTTGTATTTATGGGAAACACATTTCTAATTATTTTCCCTCTACCATATGAAGGCTTATGGTAATGAAGAGCCTGAGTTTTTTCTTCTTTTAATATCAGATTAGTTCTTCTCTATGCATCTAAAACTTATGCTATCTTGCCTTTCTAAAGCATCTTTGTTTTTCTCCGTTCAAGCACAGATGCAATAAAAGACCTTTTCAACATTCCAGAGGTCATGCATGATAGCATGGAGAAGCGAGATGCCTCTTGAAACTATTCATAAACTAGATCTAACCTTCACTTGTTACTTTTCCTGGCACTTCTCCATATGAAGACTTTCTCTTAAAGTAATAGTCACCAAAGCTATGCTTAATAAACAAATTTGTGACAATGCTGACTTATAGCCCAAATCCAAGTATTTCATTTTTTAAAAGATTTTATTTATTTTTAGACAGAGGGGGTGGAAGAGACGAAGAGAAGCATCAATGTGTGGTTGCTTCTTACATGCCCCTTACTGGGGACCTGGCCTGCAACCCAGGCAGGTGCCCTGTCTGGGAATCAAACTGGTGAGCCTTTGATTTGCAGGCCAGCGCTCAATCCACTGAACCATGCCAGCCAAGGCTAAATCCAAGTATTTTACAGACAAGTGGAAAACTAAGACCATTGCAGATTCTGCACAGGCTTCCTTCCCTGGGTTCTGCCCTGCACTCAGTCTCTGACTTGCTCTTTTCCCTACAGTGCCTGCCTTCTTTTAATGTCCACAGCCTCACAACATCGCCAAGATTTGATCTGCTTTTCTAAGAAATTTCCCAGGTATAATTTCTTCAAGTTTAAAGAGTAAAAAAAGATGATACATATATAAGCAGCCTTCCCTCCTAAGGCTCAGCTCCTAAGACCCATCCAACTATTTTGAATTATCCTATATATTTGAAGGACCTGAAATATTAGCTTAAAATCTAATCAGAGGAGGAATTCCTCTTTTACTTCTAGAGTCTTGTGAATGAGACAATCATGTGTTTGCTCTTAGGATAAAAGAATTAATACCAGGGATGTAGAAAACAAATGGTCAAATTTATTTCCTTAATTTGTCAATTTGATTTTTATTCAGGAGATCATGTTGGTAAAATATTAAAAAAAAGCATGAGTTGGAAAGATTCATTTTTCACCTCTGTAGGATGCTTGAATGCACTGGCCAGCTGTGGAGTAGCATAAAAACTCAAAAGTTAACATCATTTGTGGGTTGGGGTTTAAAAAAGACGGAGCACAATGGGAAAGAATGCCATGTCCAGTTGTGATTATTTCAGACTCTAGCAAGTGGAAGGCACACAAGTTAACAGTACCACATAAATCAAAAGAGACCTCCCTTCTACCTTTTGGGTTTCAAAAAGTACAATTGTTCCTATTCACTTGATTTCTTGTGCTTATATGACTGGACACACAGACATGAAACATGACAAGCCAGTGGGTCAAAACCCAACCGTTCCTCTTGATATGTTATCCTGTTATAATCCACTTTAGCTGTGAAAGTAAAGTATCAATTAGATTTCCAATTTAAGTTCAAGATACAATCCTTCCTTCTGCCACTCTTCACCTTCATTCTCTGTGCACTTAAATCTTTCAATGACCTTCTTGTTGTGGGTAGGTTTATTTTTTCACTCTCCCTATTCCTACATAGGAAAGCCACAATAAAGCTAAGATATGGTGGGAATCCTACAACATACATTTGCTTTGTTTAATGACTGAAATCAACAGAAACCCCTAGAAGACAGAGACCATGCCTGCTCTACTTGTATCCTGCAGACTTAGCAGAGCACCACTAAAAGTGAGCCAAAGTGAGTGTCGAGGATAGTGATGACGACCACCACTGACACAATTTGAATCACATGTGATGGAAGATGAGATGCTCTGTGCTTTGCTTATTTGCTTATTTTATATATTAATAGGTCACTAACATCGCCACATCCTCAACTGTGCTTCTTTTCTAGGAGTGATGTTGAAAATGTTGGGAAGGTGTTAGTTAGTCTGCTCAGGTTGCCATAACAAAATACCACAGACTGGGTGACTTAAACAACAAACATTTATTCCTCACAGTTCTGGAGGTGTGAAGTCTGAGATAAGGGTGCTGGCACAGGTAGGTTTCATTCTGAGGCCTCTTCTCTTGGCTTGTGGGAGCCGCCTTCATGGTGTGCTCACATGACCTCTTCTTCGTGTGAACAGAGACAGAGCAAGCAAGCTGTCTGGTGCCTCTTAATGTTGCATTGGCCAACATCTGTAAGATGGCTCTAGTAGTACTTAGTTGTCTTTTGCTTCATTTGAAACAATTTTGTTAGATTGTATTATGACAGCTGGCATATCAGCATGCATTTTAAGAAAATCTTATCAAAATTAGTGAATTTTTGTGTAGCCATTATTTCAAGAAAGATAGAAATGCAACTGAAATGAAAAAAATAAAAGATTTGTGCAGTATATGGAGAAGGTGCTGTGACTGATGAACATGTCACTCTCCCTATTTGTTTAATGACTGAAATCAGTCCTTTGCACATCTCACAAATCTTTTATTTTGTGTGTGTGTTTCAGTTGCATTTCTACCTTTCTTGAAATAATAAAGCATAATCTGCTGAAAATGTTGCATATTTTCTTCCATCTTCAATATTAAAATGGCTACACAAAAATTCACCAATTTTGATAAGTTTTTTTAAAAAATGCACGCCGACATAACAGCTGTCACAGTATAATCTAACAAAACTGCTTCAAATGAAGTTAAATTAAAGACAACTAAGCCCTACTAGAGCCATCTTATGGAGAAAAACCAAATGAACTTTTTGGCCAACTCAAAACATTAGCCTCAAATGTGTAACATGACTGCTATATTTCTGTCAAAGTACTTGGTGTGACAAGCTGGCTGAAATAATAATAACAGTGATAAGGCACATGATAACAGTGACTGACTGTTTATTATTGATTGTTTCTAGTAACTGGAAAGATAATTTTTATATAACTTTTGGCTTAACTCTCAATTTATGAACTTGTATACATTTAATATTCTTCTGGCTAAATATAGCTGATTGCTAACACATTTTTAAGTTTTTGCAAAAAAAATACATATGAAACTATTTGGCTGGTTCAGAAGATGTCTCTTCTATGTAATTTAATATTATTCCACTAAAAAGCATAATAAAAACTAAGTGTTTTGGAATTACTTATATCTCACCCACAGTTCACAAAACCTACCATCAGTCTTAAACTTTGTAACGCCAGTTTTTTAGATTCATCTTGCCCAATACCACTAAGCATTCTGTCAACCATATAAAGGCAAATAAAGCTTGGACCTTCCCTCAGGAGTTTCCTAATGCATCAGTCACAGACTAAACAAGATCATAGCTAAACCACCCTAGGCTAGTGGGTCTATTTTAAGGTCCATTAGACAAGAATATTCCATAATCTCTTCTGTATGCCTCTTTTCTATTCTAAAAACTTTTAAAATATGGAAATGTTACTTCCCCACCTGAATTCCTCAGTCTGTAATTCACTTTGTTTTCCACGAAGATGAAAAACATCAGTCCTCTCCTCATCTCTGTTTAGCCACAAAGCATTAGCTTCTCCACCATGGCTTGCTAACAGGTAGAGATCCTTCTCTCTTTTTGTTCTATCAGGACTTCCCAAATTCTCAGTTTAGCTCCTTCCCATACTTCCTTTCTCTTTCAAAAATCTCCTATGATTTTCCCCACTAGGCAAGAAGCTACTCAAGAGCAGGGAGTACATCTACCTTATTCACCTCTATATTCTTTACACCCAGCACAGGACCTAGTGCATAAAAAGTGTTAAGTAAATATTTGTTAAAAGAACAAATAATATAAAAATAAATGAAAAGAGAAAGACCCAAGCTAATTTCCTCCTTCTCTTCTCACTTCACAAAAGAATAAACTCAGTGAATTACAGTATAGCATTCAAGGCTGAATGAGAGCTGATTTGTGATGCTCTGTGGGATCCAGCACAGTTGTCTTGTGTATGTTATCCTGGAGGGACCTCTGAATGAATGAAAATGGACAACTTCAATGGAAGCCAATGTTACTCCCTTTTTTGTATTACTTGGCTCCTGGCATTTCAGCTCATCCATAGCTCACTGGTGTCTACTTCTGATTCTAAATGAGGTATCCTATTTGACAAAGGGATTTTATTATCTCACTATTCAGAACAACCTAAGGTATGTAGAAGCTGCAGGGCATGTGGCTACACCTTCCTCTGCCTTCTACTATGAGTTTGTTGCAACCTGCTTACAATTAGCCACTTTCACTTAAAAGCAACAGAGTTAGCAACACAGTTTGCCAAAGCATCCAGGAACTACAGCAACAGGCATGGAATCCATAGCTAGAAGAACAGGAATGAGAGGGATCATCTGGACTCCAGAGCCCTCATTTTCTATTGCTTTTCTAGTGCTGACCCTGTGGTATGATCATGGGCAAGTCAGTTCATTTCTCCAGCCTTGGTTTCTAAGTTAATGAAAAGTTTGGGTAAGATAGATTTCTAACGTCTGTTTAAGTTCTTACACGTTATGATTGTACCTAAAAAATGATAGTATGTTGAGTCACAGTTCTTTAGGCTACAAACTGATGTAATCCAGGGTTGTACAGGAAGCAAAAAAAAAGGAAGCTCGCCCTGTCCCTGGTGCCTGAGCAGCCTCCCTTCCCAGCTCTGACCCTCCATGCAGGGAGGATGTCTAGGAGAGGGAACACTCTGAAGCCTACACCTGCTTTTAGATCATGTTCTGAGGACAGGGTGCTTGAGACCACTGAATTCCTTGCTCAGATGACCAAGACCTTCCAGAAGATGAAGCCTGAGCTGGTATACTGGTCGGTGTCCCATGCCCAGAGGTTTCTTGTGGGTGGGTGATCCATCGGCCTAGGGTGGGAAGAGGAGTCCAGCCAAGGGCCAAGGGAAGGGAGACCACATTTGGACTATTTTCCAGGCCTGACAAATATTAGCGTGGGACCTAACAGAGGTCACTGGGTGATTGCACAGTGTCAGAGAAGGCGATGGGGGTGAGAGGACAAAGCAGCACCTTCCTGCCTGCATATGGAAAATCTAAAATAAATTGCTCTGTTTTCTGGACACTGGTGGTTTTATACAATCCATTTAAAACTATAATTGACACCCTCTTTTTGCAACACTCTATGTTAGGCTCAGGGGATACAAAGTTGAATAACAGCATGTGTCCCTGCCCTTGTAAGCACACGGGAAGTATTTTATTGTGTACTGCACTGTAGCTTTTGTCTACCTGTGGACAACATAGTCATTTAAATGTTGAAGTTAACGCTAGGAAACCTTTTTCAGGATTACTGTGGGGACAATTTCATGATATCCAAAGGCTCAGAATCAAAGGTGGGCAAAGTTAGGGAGAAAATGATGTTATCTGCACAAACTGGAGTCAAAATAAAGCCTAGTCCATCCGTGTACAGAAGGCTGTGAAGAGCAGCTGCAGAGAGGAATTTTTCCAGATCTGAAAAAGGAAACTTGCTAAATAGGTACTGGACAAAAGTACCTGAAATGTAGTATTTTCATAAAGGTTTGGGAATAAAATTAAATGGATTAATACATACACACACAGAAGAAAGAATCACCTCAGAAACAGATATATGCAAAGGAGTCAAAAGGCACAGGGAGAACCAAATTTCTCCTCGTGACAATATACAGGTCAGGTCCTTTATGGGTGAGATGGAGAACTGACTGGAAACCAGAATCATACTGTAACAGGATGCAGCCAAGAGGGGGTCCCCAAATAGGGTTTTGGAATGGAGTCCAGAACTCAAGGTGTCCAGGAAATATTAGAAAGATGTATAGGATGTCCTCACCCTCCACAGGTGTGAGATGGGGGAAGGGACACATGGAGCAGGAACTTGCAGAACTGTTTTGTACAGCCACAGCTTTGCACTTAAACTCTGGCATGGTCATTTAACATGTTTATAACCTTTAACTGGTTTCATAGATATGTTAAATAGCTGTGGCCATGCTTTGAGCCAGGGGGATGGAAGTGACTTCCACCGAAGATGTAACTGGGGTACAGCTCCCCCTGATTATGGCGCCTGCAGGAGACCTTGGAGATAGTTGGCTCTGTGCCATGGGGCCACACCTGCCCAGACTTATGATGGCAGCCCAGTAAACCTGGAAGAATACAGGAATGCTGGCAGGTGTAACTGATTGTAGGAGGAGTCGGAAATGGGGATGCAGAGGAAAATTGGTGCAGGGATTTAAACCCAGACTGGGAAGCCATGCGAGGGAGAACCACACAGCTTTGGCAGAGTGGGGACCTCTGCAGCTTTGGTGAGAATGAGGACCACATGGCTTTGGGGTGTTCCCTTTTGCCATGTGGCTTAGGAATTAGTAAAGAAGAGACTTTGCCTGGAAGAAGAGGGGTGAAAGGACTCTTGCTGGTGGGCCATGAGAAGGTGCCACATGGATCTGGATTAGCTGGAGATCATGATGGTGACACAGCTAATGGTGCTGGGAGCCTGAATCACGGACTTCTACTTCTTTTCTCAAGATACGGTACCCCAGATTAGGGCAGAGAAAGAAGGAAGGACTGTGTGCATCTGTGGGTATCCTAAAAGACTTTAATATTTTAATGAAGACATTGGGTCACTACTTTAAGTCTGTATAGCTTTAAATAAACATTTCCTTTCTTTTTCACAAATCTCTGGCATTGAGAGATGTCTTTCCTCTGGCAGCGGGCATAGTGAAACTAGTGGGGGTGGGGGGTCCTTTCAGTAATAGTATATCGTACACCCCCCTTAGCCCTGTTCTGTAACAATACTAATGGGTGGTTTTGAGGGCTGTCAGGAATAGAATCTCTTAAAATTTATTATTATGTTTTATTACTATTTTGCTCTTATATATGACTTATATTGATTTTTAAATATATATTAATTTTTCATTCCATAAACTTGCCAAACCTTCCATGTTAGTTCTAAGTGCTGTATGGATTGTCTTGTACTATAGATTTCTCATTCTATAGATAGATGTTTTAGTAGCCTTTAAGGTTATAAATTCCCTCTATTTACTGCTTTAACTGTATTTCACATGTACTTGACATGTAATATATTTTTGTCAGCTTTAAATACTTAATATTAAGTATAATTTATTCTTTAACCCATAAAGCATTTGAATGTTTATTTTTAAGTATCTAACCTTATGATGGGCTTTGGGAATTTTATAGCTTGTTAATTGTGTATTTTTATTTTCTACATCCTTGTTGTATGTTAATTATTAGACATACGTTAATAGAATTATTCATTTATCCTTGTATTCTGCCAACTTCTGCTGTATATGTGAGTGGGCAAAAGTAGGTTTACAGATGTTTGTAAGGAAAAAGACATGCAGGTCATGATCACCACAATAACTTTATTAACTCAAAAAGTGTCACAATGCAACTCTAAGTCTACTTTTACCTACCCTGTATATTTTGAGACTGTGAAGTTAGTAAGCTACATACATTTTGAATTGTTATATCTCCCTAATGTACTGTTCCTTTTATCAATACATAAAAACTCAACTTCATAAATGCTTCTTGACTTAAAATATATTTTGTCTGATATTGCTGTGGATAAACTAACAGTCTTTAAAAAAAACTTGGTTGGTGAACTTTGTATGCCGTTTTACTTTAAACTTTCCTATATTCTTATGTTTTAGGTATGTTTCATAAATAGCTTATTTCTGGATTTTGTTATATACTTTTTAACAACTTCAATCTTTTAACTGGTATATATGGACCATTTATGTTTATTGTAATTACTGATATATTTGGATTTATTTCTACTCTTATTCTCTTCTAATTACCAAGATTTTCCTTTTTTTAGGTAATAAAGAATGAGGTTTCATTTCTTATTGGTTTATGCTATAGATTCTACTTCTATTCTTTTAGTGGTTAGCCTTAAAAACTTAAAATGCTTACTTAGAAATTTCAAAATGAATCTCTATCCCCACCTCCAGAATAATAACAGTGAGTTCAGAACATCTTTACTCGAACATACAATCCTATTTTACATGTTGTTATTTAGAATGCAAGTTCTGCCCTTACTTAATCCCCCAATTTCTCATTATTATTTTTATGATTTTTAAATAATCAGTACTTACTCATATTTATAAAATTTTACCATTTTCTTTGCTCATTTTGTTTTTCTGCTTTCCACTTTTTTATTGTGGGGTTTAATTACTTCTCATGTCTTTTGGGGAATACCTCTTCCTTTTTGAAATAACTCTTTTAGATTTTTATTGCTAAAAATATTTTTATTTCACCAGAACGATGGTTTACCCAGGCACAAAATTGGTTAATAGTAGTTCCCTTCAGTACTCAAAAGATATAATTTTCATGGTCAGTCACTTCCAGTGTGTTGACTTTGAGCAAAGTGACCCCTGTGAGAGCCATTGGTGACTCAGTGGAAAGGGCAGAAGATACTCATAAAGGGAAAAAAGTATGGTGACATTACAGTAAACAGAGGTAGAGAGTAGAATAATGTGGAGTGGATGACAAAGAAAGAGACATCAGTGGCATCCCCAAAAGTCTGTGCTGAGACCTAAGCATCCCTTCTTGGCCCATAATTTTTCTTTCCCTTTAAGTGTTAACATCTGTTCAAGTTCAAAAACAGGGTGGCAAGAATGATTTTTCCTATAAATCTTTGTGAATCGTTAGTCAAACTAGGAAAGTAAGGGTGATCAGAGGGCCATCATTTGTTATTATGTTCCTAAGTTCCCTGGGAGGGAAGCATACTGCTATAGCATTTAAAGAGGCAGTGCAGACTTCTTTTTGGCTTATTTAAGTAAGTTTCCAGGTAGCATCACACAGCCTTTCCAAATAGCAGTAACCTGGAGCAGTGGCTGGGGAGGGTGTTGTGCAAAGGAGGACAATTAGTTAACAGGCAAATAGCATGTCCATCATTTCCACTATTACTATATTTGAATACAACTGAAAACTTAATAAAGTTTGACATGTTTTTCCCATATGTGTTGATTTAAAATAAAAAATATTAAGTCTGGCAGGGGCCTGAGAGACTATCTATCCTGAACCCTTTGCTTTAGAAGCAGAGCTCGAGGGGCGCTAACCTAGAGGGGGAGCCCAATGTGGGAAGGAAGATGGGGTCATGTGAGGACTTCAGATCCCGGCAGAGCTTCACTCATAATAACTACTGCTCTAACCCCACATTTTATTTTCCAACACTTTTTCACGTACATGAAAAAAATGACACTAAGGTTTTTTTTTAACCCAGTGTTTTAAATTCTGTACTCAGTTCTATTCTCTGCTCATATGAAGAACTAATCCATTGCCTATTTAACACATTCTGATTTAATGTTGATGTAACAAATTGTCTGTACTCCAAGTCCTTGCTGTATTTTTTCTAAAAATATTCTCATTTTTAGCTCATCATGAAAATTCCTTTGGTTTTTCTGTTAGGGAAGCAAGCCATTACAAACTATTTTCTTTTCCAAAAGTTCTAATCTAGGATGACATACAATTTAGGTGGACAAAGTTCTAACATTACTGTACTCCTCAATCCCTAACACCTCTATATTTTCTTTTCCACCTGGTTTTCTTTTTATATTTTCTTTTTTGTGACATTGTTTATTGTCTTCAAGGACAATGTAAGGGAATTCAGTTTTCAGTGACAGCATTCCTGGCTTCTGATCAAAAGACTTCATTCCCAAGATAACTACTTCTAGACAACAAATACAGGCAGTGCATGGTGATGAAACACAGCTTTTATCCTATTTTGTTCAAGGAGCATTTGAATTATTAGTTCTTGGAAGACCATCTATATATTCAGAAGGTTATTTTCTTTTAGATGACTTTGCAGAAGGAAATCACGTGCACCACTGATTTAGTTAGTTTAGCATCCTGAAAGCCTTATCCATCTGGACCCTATAGACACCCTGGTTCCAATTAAGCCAGCTGGGTAAAAATTTCAATAGAGTTAATTTTGCCAGCTGAGCAAGTCATGCTCACCGAGAATGTAGACTCATTACAGAGGACTCTGGCCCACTCTTGTCCTAAAGAACATGAAACTCCAGCTCTTGAGTAACTTTTTAAAAGGTCCCTAAAGAAATGTGTTCAATTTGCTAAATCAGGAGTGATGAATGTATGGATCAAATGGGAGAGAGGGCAGGGAAGGTCAGGAGACTGCACCCAATGTCAAGACAAAAGCTAGTAATGAGGTGCTCTAATAGAAGACTTTTCTGTGGCTATTTCTTACCTCAAGCTGGATGCAGTTGAATTTTTGAAGGCTTCCAACACACAGATCCTGTTCTTGGCTAGAGAAGCAGTGATATTGAAAGAAACTTGTAAAATATCTTTTCTTTATACTTGCAGAGAAGAACACCAGGCTGCTGTCAAAATGAGGAGGGTTGGATGTAAGAGAATCTTGGAGATGGTGTAGCCTAAGCCTCACATTTTGAAGATAAAGAAATAAGGTTCAGAGGAGTGAACTCACTTGTCCATGACCATAGAGAAATTACTACACAGCCAGACCAGTGATCTTGCTAGTGAATCACACTGCTACTCTTAATTTAACACCCAATTTAAAAGAGAGAGAGAGCAAATCACTGCACACCCCAACACTGGGAAATAATGCAACTTTCTGGAGGTCTAGTGGGAACCCTATAATTAGAGTGCAAGCAGGTACTGGGCATTTATTTCACTTGTCAAAATCCCTGGAGGTATGTTTCTGAAACCTATTGCCAGGCACAGCAGTGGCCTGCCAAGCATTCTTTGGCCTGCTATCCTAGTGCTGTAAATCTGTGCATCTCCCGCAGGGAGAGGAGTGAAAAATTAATGAGGAGCTCAGAAAAGCTCATTTGCAGGGCTATAGAGATTGGGAGGGCAATGGAAATGGGAAGTGAAGGCAAAAGTTTAAGCTATCAGCCTGAAGCTCTGGCAAATCATATAAATAGGGTGTAAATGTAAATATACCCACACAAAAATGGAAAAGCACCAAAGAGCTATTTAGGGAAGGACTGGATCTGAATTATAAACACCCAGGGCAGGGCTCTTTGTGATTCATTCAGAGGCATCGGTTCATCTCTGGGATGCCCAAACCTACAGCCATCTGACCCAAACAGCACGCTCAGGTCTCCTTGAGTCAGCATTTCCTTTTCATGGGGAAAAAACCATGTATCTTGACCCAAATGTTTTCTCTCTTATCCTGCTTGTCATAATAGCCTATCAGCCTTATAAGAATGAGGGTAAATTTTTAAAAATCAGGTACCTTAAAATTTTTTTTGGAGAATGTTTTTTTTCTTTTCAACAAGGTAAGTATGAGTAATTCATTCTCCAAGAAGAAAAAAATCAATTTGTGTTAAAAATTGTAAACTGTTTCACTGACAAAGTTTGATGTCTAAAGAAAAACAAAGGGGGCACGAATCACTTCCCACTGGGAACCGGATGCGGGACCGTATTTGTACCTGAACATCCTGAGCACTCCCAGCTCAGGCTCTGGTCTCCACCTGTTCCTTCTCTCAGGCAGCTTATTCCCAAATGAGAGTTCCCTAGCTATTCAGCACAAGTACCTGGCTGTGGAATCACTGTTTTTGGAGTGTGATATCTGGGAGAAGGGTGATCACTGCTCAGAAGTGCTCTAGAGCTGGAAGTCAGGAAGGTGCTGCTCACAGCAACAGCTGAGGTACTGACATTCTTTTGCTAATTAAAAATATTTTCAAGTCCAGTAAGTGGTTATCAGCTGACCTCAGCTCTTATTGATGTGATAATATACATATATTTTTTATTTTAATTTTCAACTACAGCTTACATTCAATATTATTTTGCATTAGTTTCAGGTGTAGAGCATGGTGGTCAGATAATCATATACTTTACAAAAGGTACCCCCTGCCCTGGATATTTCCAGTCCCCACATCATACAGTGATAATATTCTAAAGTCAATATGACTTGCTCATGAGCCTCCAGAAGATGCCTAAGAACAGAAACCTAGTTTTCTTTTGAGAGAAAGAAGGTGTTCTTATTCACAGTTGTGGTTCAAACCGAATTCCCCCAAAATTCACATGCTGAAGTCCTATGAAGTCCTATACATTCAGTATCTCAGAATGTAATCTTATTTAGAAATAAGGCCATTAAAGATGTGATTAGATTAGGATGAAGTCACATTATAGATACGATGGGTCTTTAGTCCAACATGACTGAAGTCCCTACAAAAATGGAACATTAGGACACAGACACACATATCAAGAGAACACCCTGTGAAGGTGAATGCAGGGATCAGAGTGATGTATCTACCAGCCAAGTGATGACAAAGATTGTCAGCAACAACCAGAAACTAAGAGACAGGCATCAAACCTGCTGATACCTTGATCTAGGTCTTCTAACTTCCAGGATTGTGAGACAATAAATTTCTGCCATTTATGACACTCATTTGAGGTACTTTGTCATGAGAGCCCTAGAAAACAAACACAACCTCCTCAATAAGGTTAGAATGATTCCCTTTCTTTTCAAGACACAATGGAACTCTGCCTGGGTGCCCTGCACTCCCACTAGATGGCCTCTCCTTCACTGTGTGATGGGGGCCTTCTAGGTTCTCTCTGACCATGAGGATTCCTTGGCAAAAACAGAATGCCCTGGCCCTGGCCAGGTAGCCTAGAGTGTCACCCTGATATGCAAGGTTGCAGGTTCTATCTCTGGTCAGGGCACATATGAGAAGCAGCCAATGAACACATACATAAGTGGAACAACAAATTGATGTCTCTCTCTCTCTCCCTGCCCCCCACTTCTAAAATCGATTAAAAAAAAACAGAAAGCCCTTATATTCTCATCTTTCAAATTTGACTCTTACCCATTCTAAAAAAGAAGAAGGAGGCGGAGGAGGAGGAGGAAGGGAAGGGGGAGGAGGAGGAGAAATAATAAGTGCTACTAATCATGAGTCACTTGGGGTTAAAACCTGAGACCTATCTTTGATTTCTCCTCTCTCGCCCCCACATCCTGCCTCCCAAGTCCTGTCATTTCTACCTCCTCCGTGTCTCTCAAATCTCTCTTCTTTGCATTCCTCATGCCACCACTCCAAACAGGCTCCAATTATCTGTCTTCTAGACTGTTACAATAGCTTTCTAACTGGCCTCCCCTGGCCAGGCTCTCTACCGTTTCCCTGGCAGTTATATCAGTAAGTGCCAGTGAGTCACCCAAAGGACAGCTGTGATTATGTCCCCTCTATGCTCCAAAGGAGATGAGAGCCCAGCTCTGGGATCTTTACCACTTTCCATGATCTAATCCTAACACATCTGCCTGCATGTGTCTGTTATAAATTCATGTTCCAACTAAATCAGACTTCTAAAACATACTTCTGGTTTCTCACCTGTGCCTTTGTTTATGCCATTTGCTCGGTATGGAATATCCTCTCCCCTAGTTCTATCTGTAAAATTCTAGGCATGGTGTAAGGACTGTAACTGTGGTGCTGTGGTGAAGTCTGCAGGTTCTGAAGCACAAAGGAGCAGACTGATTCTGGCTCCCCGCCTCACGGGGAGATGTGATGCTGGCAAGTTATTGAACTTCTGTGCATTTCAGTTTCCACAAATGCAAAACAGATAATAGTACTTCATGGGGCTACAGTAAGAATTAAACAAGAAAATGCATGAGCCACATTTAGAATAGTACCTGCTATATTAAGGATTCAATGACTTTCATCACCTATTATTTTATTCACAAGCACTTTAGAGGAAGTTGGAGGTAATGGCACTCTTTCCCGACCTCTCAAAACATCTTCACTAATCTGCTCTTTTACCACTTAAATTTCTTTACAATTCTTTTGGATATGCCTCTCCTTAAGTGATGCCTTTGCAGCCTTTCTTCCTGCATCTGGAATGTCTCTTCTCTCTACAGACTGCTAACACCAATTCCAAAGTCCCTGCAGAACCTCATTCTGCCTTCTTTGCTCCTCAGCGCTCTACTGCCATCTCTACCCCTGCACCCATTGGGCCAGACTCAAGGTACCTGAATTTTTCACACATGGGTCTAAGGGCGTAACCCGGTGCTTAACACTTGGCAAGTATAAAACAGCTGCTCACAAAATGAAGAGGAGACTGAATATTGAACCACCAGTGGGTGTGGACATCCCACTGGCCAGTAAGTCTATTGTGTTTTCTTTAGACAGCAACCATTGCTTGGATTTCCATGTGCTGCATAAGTGTTTGTTCCATGTATGTACACACACAGGTCAAGGGCTGAAATAACCCAAGGGACTAATATTTCCCAGGGGTGACTTTAGGTCATTTTTCCGTGCAGTAATTGTCAACTGGGACTAAATTAAGGCCATCACTTTTTTGTGATTCCAGAGCACTTTGTGTACACCTCATGATCACTGATCTTGCAGCCTGGTAATTAATGGTTGCCAGTTGTTTCATTCTAATAGTGTGCATTCAGTGTGGGCAGACTTTGTCTCATTTAGCTTCTAATTTTCTGCGCCTGGCATTTAGGAGATCTTGGGTAAGTATTTGTTTAACAGGCATTTGAAGGAGAAACCTGAGCTGAACAACCATGGGGTACAGTGAGCCATTAAGTAGCATCAGTTAGAAAAAGAAGGATGCCTCCTTACATTTTTTTAATACTCCATTGCTAGGAAGGTATATCTGATGAAATATTATTGTTATTTCCATGACAAAATTCTGAAAAGAGTGAAATTCTAAGCTGTGTTCATCTAATAACCCTGGCCTAATTTCTAGCTAACTTATAGTATATTTTGTTTTCCAAACAAAATATGCAGAGTGTCAGAGAGCCGAAAGATCCCGTGGTGTATGACCTTGAACTCTAATGCGTTCTGCTATAGGGTAATCAAAGGGCCCAGGCTGAGAACCTGCAGCTGATAGAAGACAGATGCGAATGTGTCCTGGCCAAACACTGGTGGGGGCTCACAGCATTCCTGGAAAGGCTAACTCTGTGGATTTCCCTTTCAGAAAGTAAAACTGGGGCTGATAAAGAGGAAGGGGGCTACAAGGAGCGGGTCCCACCTTTATGAGCAGATGAAGGCTGAACAAATTCTGCATCTGAAAAAGAGACATCTGTTGGAATACAGGTCAGGACAACTTCAGCTTCTTATTAAATAAAACTATTTAGTGACTGAACAAAATGAACTTCAAACTGGCCACAAGTAATGGTTTACAGGTTGGTTGTTATCAAGACCTTATTTTAGAAAACAGATTCCTGTTTTGATGCTGGCAAATCCAAATATTGAACAAAAATATCATGGGCTGGGTTTCCAGACTTCCAGAGGTCAAATCCTACCTATGCTTTTGAACAGCTATGTGATCTTGGGGTAAGAGGCTTAACCTCTCTGCATCCATTCCCTCATTTGTGAATGAGAATAAAAGTAGTTACTGTCTTGTATGGGTTTGTGATAATTAATGTGAGCTAATAAATGTGAAGTGCCTGGAAGAGTGAATGGCACATAAACAATATATACGTTGATGAACTAATATTGAATTAGGCAAAGGTGATGTGTGATGACATACAGTCCAGTGAGAATGTATCTTTTGCAATTATTTTGTATAAAATTAACACAGACCCATGGAAAGTCTTCAAATGCAAAGACAGAAATGTGATATGCCAAACGTTCCTCCCTTGTCTAATCTAAGTATCCAGTTCTATGCCCCCAGAACTCTACACTCAAATGTCTCTTCCATATTCTTACAGACAAAATTTTATTCAGAAACCAACATTATACATTCTATCCCTTAGTTAATAATAGCGTATTGCGTACTGGAAATTTGCTAAGAGAGTAGATTTCGGGTGCTCTCATCACACGAAAACCAGTGACTATGTATGTTAATTAGATTGAATGTAATAATTATTTCACTATACATACATCATATTGCATACCTTAATAAAAGATGAAAGAAGTCAAAAAATTAATAAAATTCATATGAATTATATCAATACACATAGTGCTGTGCACCTCACCTTTCTTTTTCCACTAAACTGTACATCTTAAAGCTCTCTCCATATCTGAACATGTAACTCCACCTCACAGTTATTTTGTGGCTCGATGGTACTTCATTGTGTAGAGACCATGACTTCTGTAACCAGGCCCATTGATGGCTTGTGTCTGTTTCCAGTTTTCTGACATTATAAATAATCTGTAACGAACACCCTTGCACACCCATGTCACTATACTTCTGCACACATGCATGTAGGTTAAATTCCAGGAAATTACAATTCTTGCTGGGCATGCCCTTCCTGAAATTTGTTTTTAATCAGCATCTTCTTTTTCTGATTCTGGAATCTTCTTCCTTGTCTGACCATCCTTTGCTAGATGTGATGAACTTCAAGGTCAAGGTAAGTGCATTTAAAATGTTGGTTACTTTTGCCAAATTGTCCTCTAAAATGCTTGCTCTGCTTCATCTGTCCACCAGTGCCACATGACAGTGGCTGTTTCCCACTCTACTAGCGTATTTATCAATTTCTTTTATCTTTGCCAAAGTAACAAATGAAAAAGAGTATCTTTTTATATGTATGGGGTATTTGTATTTGTCTTTGATTTGCTAGTTATACCCTTTGTCCAGACAATATAGTTTGAATTGAAAATATAAACTGTGCTACTTCCCTGAATCAAATCTTCAATGGTGACTCAGTGCCTATAGGATCAAGTCTGGATTCCTAATAAGGCAAAAAAGGGCCTGTGACCTGGTGTCTTCTAGGCCTCCTCTCTGGTTGCTCCCCTTGCCTCAGAATTAATGGTCCAGTAACACCTTGCTGCTGTGTTGCCCAGTATTCTTCATTAAAGATTCATGGAGTGACTGGTTAAAGGAATTCCAATTTTTATGTAGTTCACCTTAAATAAAGAACCATTAGGAAACATTCTGTTATTTCCTCGAGTATTTTATTTTTCTTGTTAATCCTGTATTAGAAACCACTTATAAATAATATGTCTTTTATGGTTTCTGGTAGTTTATATTGGTAATGATATCCAGATACTTTCCATCTGGCTCTTATTAACATTCTCACTAAAGTTTACTTATTCTCCTGGGGAAAAATGTTAGACTGTAAGTGGATTGCAATATTCATACCAGGAGTTTAAAATAAACTACAAAGGAAGAAATGAGTCCAAACAGAGGCCAATGATCACAACTTCCCGGAGGAACAAACTGTCCAATGTTGGAGGAGCCTAGAAAAGAGCCTACTCTCCTGTTTCGCTTCTTACTAACATGTAACTTAACTCCACTCTCCATCCCCATATTCCCGCCCTGCTGAGTGAAGCCGCCACTCACGACAACACACCACAACCTTTTCAGAAAGCAATAGTCAAAAAAATATTGACACCCAATGTGCGCCCGAACAGGTCTCTACCCTGAAGAAGGAAGTTCAAAAGAAAAAACACGCTGCACATGCAGATATTTGTGGCAGGGGTATTTATAGTAGCATGAACCCAAGGGAATGTTTTTTGTTTTTTTTAATCCTCATCTGAGGATATATTTATTGATTTTTAGAGGGAGGGAAAAGAAGAGAGAGAGAAACATTGATAGGCTGGCATGCCATACATGCCCCAACCAGGATCAAACTCTCAACTACTACTAGGTATGTACCCCGACTACTAGGTATGTGCCCTGACCAGGAATTGAACCCACAACTTTCTGGTGTATGGGGCGATGCTCCAACCAACTGAGCCACCTGGTCAGGGCCCAAGGGAATGTTTTATAGTTATTAGGAAGGTGATTTGGCTGACTATGAGTAAGAGTTCGAGTACAATGTAACACTAAGCAAAAAAATTAAAATAAGAGAGAGAGATGTAATTATACTTATACTTTGAATTCAACTACCTGAAGTTATTATGAAAGAATACATGGAAATATGTATAAATGATCATGATTCATGTCAAAAAGGGTGTTTTATCTTAAAACTTTAATGGAATCTATTATATTTATTTCAAAAACATCTCTCAAATTTTCTTTTAACACTAGATGGGGTTGCAGTTTGTGATGAACAGGTTAAGTGACTTGTTGAGAGATTTAGTTACACATCTATGATTAGAACCCCCCACACACCGCTCACTGGTCTTTACGGAACCCCCAGACACTGACGACGTGACTGGCCCTCAGGGAAGGCCCAATGCTGCGAGTATCTCTGTGAACATTTCCTAGCCCAGATCTATCAAGCGACGTTCCAGTCATTCACAAGGCAGGCGAGAAGGATCCTCCTTGTACTGGCCAATTTTCTGATAATGAATCTTTCCAGTTGTCCATGCATGAAATAGGGTTTTGTGCTATGATGGGTAAATTGTATAACGTTTTTTTAAACACAGGAATATATTATTGTAAAATGATGTTGTGGAATGGCAGTTATAATTACTTCATATAATTTTCATAGAAACATCTGGAAACGTAATCAGCACGATGCTCAAAGTACGGCATTGAGCCACCCCTTCTTGCACGCTGGGAAGCATTTAAAGACCTTTTTCACAGGTGCCTGTGACAACAACATGCAGGGATAGCAAGCAGCTTCCTACAATTTCAGAGCATCTCACAGCTCCCTGAAAATCAGGGAATGTCAGGCCCAGCAATCAGAATGGAAGAGCTTTTCAGAGCACACAAAGATGTCACTATGCCATAGAAGAGACAGTCATTCTCTTCAGAAACTCACACTTGGTTAATTTGGGGACAAAAATAGACTAATGCTACAATAGTCTTCTGTGCCAAAATTATATCTGCATCTGAACATCATTAGCTCTCCTCTCTGACTTCTCCTCCACAAAGACTTTTTGTAGGGACTGCTTAATTATAACTCATTGTGACTCAACAGGCAAGTCCTCAGAGGCACTGCAGGTTATCACACGTGCCTTCCTTCCCCAGGTCAGACGGCCACTCAGAGCAGGTTCTTGGTACACAATGCTTTCTTTCATTCATGCGATTTCATGCATGCCTCACACATTTTATATTCACACATTGCTCCCACCCCAATTCCCTCCCCTGCTAAGAAAAGGAGGAAGGAAAGCCTTTAAAACTGACCTTCAAAAATTATTTGATTCATGTGTGGCCGCATGGTCTATCTTTCCTTCTGTTAAGGTTACTTGATTACTTGTCTTAGTCAAACAAATCCAAAATCATAAGTGATTCATTGCCTAAGGTCATTCCTATATCTCCAACAACTTATCAAGGAAACCAATAATAACCAAATAAATCAACCAACCAATACACAAAGGAAATAATTTTTTAAGAAACATGTGAATACGCATCATATAGGTATCTTTCTCTGCCTCAGGGATGCTAGCATCTGTCACTGACATAACCAAGTCTTATCTCCAATATTATTTTGTTTTCTTTAATGAGATCAGCTTTCTGAATTCAAGTCTGTTTAACACTGATCTACTTAGATATACATACATCTTAACCTTTTCACTCTTTATGCTTCAATTCAAGTCATGTGTAACAGGGATATTTCCAAGCAAAGCACAGAAGCCTCTGGAGTCAGGTAGCCTTGCATCCAAATCCTAGGATTTCACTATCCACCAGCCAAGAGATCCCAAGCAAGTTACCCTTCTTAAGCCTCATTATTCTCATATATAACACAGTAACTATGGGTAACTGCCTCACAGGACCACTGACAGCTACATCACAGCTACTTCATTATTTGTCAGTTAGTGGGCACACACCTATTAGTAGTGCTAATGTGATACTATCAAGTTTATTAACTAAAAATGTCAAAGAATGCTGGAGATACAGGAGACCTGGATGCATGCCTATGTTAAAGTGACAGTGGAGAAAGGAAAGCACACATCTGTAATTGGATTGGATAAGAAAGTAAAATAGAGATTTGACTCAAAGGTGCCCCAAAAGTCAAAATAATTCATTTCATAGAGTCAGGGTACTTCTGGAGGGGAAGGCTGTCAGGGCAGAAAGGAGGCACTGACGTAGACACTCTTATGTGGGGTGATAGTGGAAAGGCTGTGTGGAGGGCTGGCCTCAAGGCTGGACCTGCCAACAGAGGTGTGAGTCCAGGGATGCCATGCAGGTAGAACCAGCAAATTCAGTGAACTTCGGAGACATGAGCACATTAGCTGGCATAAATGAGTGCTCTGAGGACAGGGGAGGGAGAGGGAAACTAGAACAGAGAAAGATAAATAAAGAAGAATGTGTTGAACACAGAGAAGAGCTTAAGGAGAGTCCAAAGCACTCTCCTAGCCTGCTGCAGTGAGAGGAGCAGCAGCAGGGGGTGTGGTGCTCTCCTGGAGGGCCTGGGAGTGGGGGCAGGCCTCTGGGCCTGCTGGCATGGAGCCGATGACAGGTGCAGTCATGAACTTTGGAGAGTGAGAGAAGTGTTGAAGGAAGGGAGAGTAAATTATTGGTGGAGGAAACTGTCATTGGGACAGAACTTCCAATCAAAGACATGAGCCGAAGTGCAGGAAAGAAGGCAGAGACACCATACGAGGGTTGGGAACAAAAAAATTCGATGCTGTAAAGATGCTAAAGGACTCAACTACCATTAATTAATTTAACCAAGATTAGACAGTTGAGGGCCATTCTAATGACTTCATGAGTCTTAGTGCCAACGGTTCCTTCTGCTTTCTCTCAGAAGTTAACTTCTTTTCTATATGTAAAACAGAACTGGCCTCAAGGGCTGTAGCTTTTGTCCAGGCGGTTTTGTGTAGAGTGACCGTTCCCCCTGCCTTGCCTGGCGCAGGCCTGTCTCGTGCTTATTGTCCTGGTCTAGGTAGCAATGGCATCGTTTTACTCTCAGAGATGTCTAGGTTTGGAAAATAAGGTATATGGCCATCCTGTTGATGTCTCTTTGTTTCTGAGCATTCCCACCTGCCACAGCTCCACCTTTTCTGAAAGAGACTTCACATACATTGTCCCCCAAGAACACCTCTTCGTATATCATGCATTTTTTTTGTCTATGACACAGCAAAGGAGAAACAGGATGAGGCACTTCTTCAGAGGCTGTTGTATTCATTCACTCAATTGCAAATTCGTGGACAGAAGGAAACTAATACTTTAGTGAACTAAGTTGTTGGTACTAGGAAGACATGGGATAAACTCCAACTTCTTGGAATTGTAGCACAGTGTGTCTAAAATGAGGCTCCTGTACCCAGCACCTAAACACCATCTCCTAACTCTAAGAGATGCTCTTCAGTGTTGTCATGCAATGCTTGTGTGTTCAAAGACTGAAACTAAGAAATAAGGAGCCTTTATTCTTGGATGTTTGTTTTTTAATGAGTTTCTAGAAAAAGAATTTATGCTAGCTAAAACTTACATAGAACTTATTCTCTGCAAGGTACTATTCCAAGGGCTTTCCAGAATTAAGTTCTTCAACACTCACCACTTTAGGAGGTGCCAGTGTTATCCTTACTTTAGATGAGGGAGCTGAGCAGTGAGTACGAGTAACTTGCCTAGGTAACTTGGCAGTGGGGCTGCCTGGTCTGGCCCTGACCATTCCCCTCACGGAGCTCCTGCTGACCTTTGAAGTCAGTGGCCAAACACACATCTAGTGATAAATGCTGTGAGGTTTGTGTACTTTCATAGAATTAGTTCTGTGAATATTGAGCCCCAATTCTAGCAACCACCACAGAGGCCAGTGTAATTACTGTCTGCTTACCTGTCTGAGCATATTTTTTTCCTATATGTCATATAGAAGAAGGAAATTGTGTTCCATAGAAAACATAAATGCAATGACTTTGAATGGTATTTGTTTGACGCCAGTATCAATTTACTTTTTTCTTATCCTCTCATTAAACAGCATCTGCCTTGAACATGGCATTGAACTAGACACTGAGATACAAAGATGAGGAAGATGTTAACCACTGCTTTAAGGGCATTGAAGAAAGACATTATTATTGATTTCCACTGTCTGTTTTTATTGATGAGCTTCCCTACCTTCATATTTTAGCTATATTCAGATATGTCAGAAGAGGAAAGCATCTTATAATGTCACTGTTAAGTGTAGATGAGCTGTATGTTTTAAAACATCCAAATTATGCTTTTTCACACTCAGGGATCCAAAATGCAATGTAAGTGATACAAGTCCAGGCTAAGTTCAAATTTTAGCTCTGCCTGCTAACTGGAATTTATCTAGCCTCTCTAAGACTCAGTGTCTTCACCTGTCAAATGGAGCTAATAACACCAGTAGGTCTGTTGTGGAATTAAAGTCAGGCATGGAAAGGGTCATGCATATTTCATATCCATAGAGAACTCTAGATGAGAGCGACCACTGCTGTTATCATCAATATAATAAAATTGTTGAAGCATATTCTACCCTTGTTTGTCTGCTCCAACCATGAATCTGGGCTGCTCCTGTGACTTGTTTTACCCAACAGAATACTGGGAATGGGACACTGGGCCAGTTTTGGACCTGAGTCTTAAAAAGGCCCAGTAGTTGCTACTGTGGTGCTGCTGTGGGCCCTGAGCTACCCTGCTGGAGAGCACATGGGAAGAGGCCATGTGAAAAGGCTCTGAGAACAAGGGGAGGAGGAGCGGAGCCTGCTCTCCTCATGTCTCCACGAGTCAGTGACTGCCAATGACCCTGACTGACCCTGATACCTGTCTGTGGACTTGGGAGACCCCAAGAGAGATCAGCAGAAGACTGAGCCCAGTCAATCTGCAGGTTGTTGGGAACCCCCCTGCCTGGTTTCAGGAGCTGTAACCCCCCTTGACTAAGGCTGAGGGGTGACCTTGGACCGTAGGCCACTAAGAAGACTAAAGCTTATCTCCCTAGCAGGAGCACTGCTTTTGCTCCTTTTACTTCATCCATAACTGGCCCCCAATGCTTGGTAGGTTAGCCAATGATGGGTAAGATTCCCAAAGGGGGGAATGACCTAATACAGGCACAATCACATGGGAGGTCCCCAAGGAAGGACTTTGATGGGTACAGCAAAAGGGGGTGATGGACCCTCGCCCCTCGGCGTTGACAAAGCCTGAGTCCTCATTCTGTCTGTGAGAAGTCTCCTAATCTCTTGGCTGCCTTACTTCCACTGCCTGACTTAAGCCTGAAACAATGGCAGAGGGTGGTGCAGCCCTGTGCTGGAAAAGGCGAGTTCCCTAGGCGATCAGGCCTAAGAAAGAATATGTAAAATCCTGTGAAACCTGCTTTGTTTAGAATGCTCTCAATTAAATGATAAGGGTCCAAGCAAGAAATAAGTTTGTTCCTCAAAGTTTTACAGCTCTTTCACTATCTGATCCTGACTCAAAATAGGCCCTCGGAGTTCTTTGTTATCTATTGTTTGATCCTTATTGCCTGACAATGATTAATGAGCTTTATCTGTATTCCTGTGCAAATGAACCCAATAAAAGCCCATTGAAGAACAGGCTCCTGGCCCTTCTCCTTTGAGAGATCGGCCACCTTTCCTCCCCAAGCAGATCATGTCTTGGTAGACTTATTCCCATCCATGGTGGCTGGGAGTCCCTGCCGGTGGAGCCCCCCCACAGCAGGTCACAAGAGATAAAGTGATTGCATCATTGTTGTTTTAAGCCACTGAATTTTGGAGTGTTTTATTACCCAGCAACAGATAACCCAAACCATAGTGCTGCCCAAATAACCTGAGATTCAACACAAACTGTCATTGAGTCTGACTTGTGCATGACTCTGATAAACTGAATGATAATCATGAATGATGGCAAGTTCTTCAAAGACTGGGACCTTCTGTTGTGAACTACCCTTTCCTCTCTCAGATCTTGGTAAACAGAAGAACTCAAAAATAGAGTGGGCTGACCAGCCCACTCAGGTGCCCACAGTGTCAGGTGCTCTGCTCAGTGCTGGGAGACAAAGGGGAAAAAGCAGGGTCACTCTCATTGAAGACTTTATAGTCTTGACATATAAGCAAAGTGATGGGAAAAGTTCGCTTGGAGGGAAAAACAATTATGTCTTTATAACCATACCTTTAGGAAGGCGCTAATTTCTATAGTCTTTAGCCTGTACCATTTAATAAGAGACACTTTTTAAAAATAATCAGGGCCATTAAGTTTACCTTGCCGTCTAACCCCTAGTTGTTCCCTTTGTGGGTCATGGTGGGGCAAGAAGATTCTTTGCCTGTCCGTGCTTAACTTATTTTTAAAAGAAATCTAATGCTCCAATCACCCCAAAAGAATCTGGGTCCCAGTCAGATGCTGAAAGCTATACAACTTGGTTTGATAATTTCTTATTAAAATCAGATGCTAAATGGTGCATCAATTATTTGCATGTTTGTTTTTCCTAATCATGAGAATTGTCATTGCTGAAAAATGTGTGGAATATATTTATTTGGCTTAACAGCCACTCTGCTGATATTTGTTTTCCTTGGAATGCCAAAGTCATATTAAGGAAATTTTGCAGCTTGACACAGTCCAATAGTCTTAAATAAACAGCACCTCCCTCAAGCTCATGCAGCCTTTTGGTGATTACTACATAGTTCCCCATATCCTTTCTAGCCAAACTTCTAGAAAGAAGAAGTCTGAAATCTGCTCTTTCCCCCCCTTTACTCCTCAATAGGATGCTATGTAAACCCCAGTGGTACAGCTTCCCTAATACCGTTCTGCCCAAGCACGCTGATGACAAGTTGTCACTGAACCCACTGGACACTTCTCAGTCCTTACCATCTTGTCAGGACCTGGCAGAGGGGTCCCTCCTCCTTTCTTGAACTCTCTCTATTCTGCTTATGTGTTCCTGGTTTTTCTTCGAACTCTCTTGTGGGCTTTGTTTGCCTTCTTTTTAGGCTCTGTTGTCTCTGCTCATAGCTTACTGGCCAGCGATCCTCAGGGTGCTGCTGCAGCCCCTCTGGCTTCCTACTTCATGTCCCCTCCTTAGAGTTTTTATCTCATGACCTCAAAGATGTGTCGGGTGCCCATGGCTTCCAGATCTGCATTTCCAGCCAGACCTGCCCTGATCCCAGTTCTCTACGTCCAATGTCCCCTCCATCTGTGATGTCACATAGCACACAAAAGCCAGCACTCCCCAAAATAAATGATCATTTTCCCTACACACCTGCTCCCCTTCACTGTTCCAGATCTAGTGAGTGGTACCTCTCTGCCCATTCAACTGCTCAGCAAGAAACAGAAGAGTAGCTCTTTATTCTTCTCTCATCCTCCACATCCAATCTGTAACCAAATCATGCTCATTCTGTCTCCTAAATATCTCTTGCATCTGTGCAGTTTTAAGTTCCTAGTGTAAGTATTATAGTCTAGGTTATCTTCACCTCTCCCCAACATTATAATCAACCACCTGCTAACCAGTTTCCTTTTAACCAGAATCAGTAGGGACACACTATTCTGTTTGCAATGAAGTGTCTTCTTAATTTTATCACAAGGAAATTTTCTCTCACTCTAGACACATATATAAAGAAGTAGTTATACTAAAAACTTGAAACAACATTGGGCACCACTCCAAATGCTTTCCCATGATATAGAGAATAGTCTTGTAAAAGGCAAGTCCCTGATAGCTTCCTCAAGATCCTGCATTAGGATAAAGCCTAGACTTCCTAACATGCTATAGAAGATCCTTTACAAGCAGACCCTTGCCCACCTTTTCATCCTCATTTCTCACTACACTTTGCTCCTCCACTTATAATCCTTTCTAAACTATACCCTCTTTTTAAGTTACAGATCTCTCTTCTCTCTTCTCCAGGCTCCCTCACATTCTTTTCCTTCTACCAGGAGAGAAGACTCTATCTCACATTCATTCTCTGACTCCTTGATTAAACATTCATTTTCCTAGGAAACCTTCACTGGTAACTTGAAACTCAGTTGGGTTTCTCTCCTTGGGCTTCTTGGAGACCCCTGAAGTCTAAAAACCTAAGTTCTGACCAAGTAGACAACATTACTTTGTTAGCTTAAAAAAGGAACTTCGGACTTCTGGCAAGATAGAGGCATAGGTGGACACACCGTACCTCCACGTACAACCAAGATTAGAACAACAACAATTTAGAGGCAGAATAACACCCAGAACTGACAGAGAATTTATCTGAATGGAAGTCAGACAGCCAAGAAGTTGAAGTAGGCCCATTCATCCAGACAGGTAGGAAGGGCGGAGACAAGCAGCAGCCGGGCTCCTGTCGAGGAGCTCGGAGAACGCGGAGAACTGGGCGCAGAGGGCAACGGGGAGTGCATGAGCCATCTGTAGGCCATCTGGAGCGTGCAGGATCGCAGCGGGTGTGCGTGAGATCATAGCGGGTGGACCCTGAGTACGAAAGCGGCAACTGGCGGAACCAGTGAGGCTGCAATTGTGAACCAGGGCAGAGCGTGCAGCCCAGGATCCCAGAGAGGGGACTGGGATCCCGGAAGAGCAGAGCTACCGCCATTGTTCCCTCCCACCCCCACCCCCACATACAACGTCACAACCTAGCGACTGGGGTGCCCAGCCCCAGTGACACCTAAGGCTCCACCCTTTACCGTAACAGGAGCGACACGTCTCAAACAGAAAAACAGATCAATGCCCCAGGGCTCATCCTTTTGAGCGACCAAGAGATTGCCAATCTATCAGATGCACAGTTCAAAACACAGGTGATCAGGAAGCTCACAGAATTGGTTGATTTTTGGGTGCAAATTAGATGAAAAAATGCAGGTTACCATAAAAGAGATGAAGGAAGATGCACGGAGAACAAATAGGGATGGGAAGGAAACTGGGGCTCAAAACAATAGAGTGGACCAGAAGGAAGAAAAAAAAAAAAACAAACAATAAAGAATGAAGAAATAAGAATTTAAAAAACGAGGAGAAGCTTAGGAACCTCCAGGAGATCTTTAAACATTCCAACATCTGAATTATAGGGGTACCAAAAAGGGAAGAGGAAGAACAACAGATTGAGCACATATTTGAACAAATAATAAAGGAGAACTTCCCCAGTCTGGCTAAGGAAATAGACTTCCAGGAAATCCAGGAAGCTCAGAGAGCCCCAAAGAAGTTGGACCCAAGAAGAAACACACCAAGGCACATCATAATTACATTAGTCAAGGTAAAAATGAAAGAGAGAATCCTAGAAGCAGCAAGAGATAAGGGGACAGTAACCTACAAAGGAGTTCCTATCAGACTGTCAGCTGATTTCTCAAAAGAGACCTTAACAGGCAAGAAGGAGCTGGAAAGAAGTATTCCAAGTCATGAAAGACAAGGACCTATATCCCAGATTACTCTATCCAGCAAAGCTTTCATTTAGAATGGAAGGGCAGATAAAGTGCTTCTCAGATAAGGTCAAGTTAAAGGAGTTCATCATCACCAAGCCCTTATTTTATGAAATGTTAAAGGGGCTTATCTAAGAAAAGAAGATAGAGAAAAAACATGTATAGTAAAAGGACAGCAAACTCACAATTATTAACAATCGCACCTAAAGCAAAACCAAAAGAAACTATGCAAACAACTAGAACAGGAACAGAACCACAGAAATGGAGATCACATGGAGGGTTAGCAACAGGGGAATGGGAGGAGGAAAGAGGGGGGAAAGGTATAGAGAATAAGTAGCATAGATTGTAGGTTGAAAATAGATAGGGGGAGGGTAAGAATAGTATGGGAAATCTAGAAGCTAAAGAACTTATGACACATGGACATGACTAAAGGGGGGTATATGGGTGGGAGAGAGGGTACAGGGTAGAGGGGAGTGAAGGGGGGAAAATGGGACAACTGTAATAGCATAATCAATAAAATATATTAAAAATAAATTTAAAAAAGAGTTTGAAATTAAAAAGAAAAAAAAGGAACCTCAAGGGAACATTAAAATGAGGATACAGAGGCCTAATTCAGCTGCCTCTCAAGGACATGTGTGCTTATTCATGATCACCAATGTTTTCAGCCCATCAGTTTTATCTGCTTTCCTGAGTGGGAAGAATATAAACTTCCAGCTCAAGGGCTGTGCCAGTGATGGCCCACAGAACCTTAACAGTGGACATAGTTTGTCCACATTGGATAAGAGGCAATAATCCCCTTTATTAACAGTGATCTTCAACCTCATGCTATAAAAGGAAGTCTAGAAAAGCCTTGATGTAAACCTTAGGGGATCTGTCTCCTCTAAGAATTGCAAATGCACTCCCCCAATCACACAACATACTAGGAATTCCCAGTAGAGAAGCATTAGGAATGTGGGATTAGCAAGGGGGCCAACCATCTTGGACACCAGGGACAGAGTTTTCCTGAAGAGCCCAGAAGTCCATCACACCAGGTCCCAAGGCAGAATCCAATTTAGACTGCCTTCATTATCCAAAGAGTTTTATTTAAAGGGGAACAATTCTGGAGGTGGGCTTCCCAGGAAGGGAATCTTGAAACTTAGTGGTTGCTAGAGTCATCAGTTATTCTGGATAAACTGATGGAAGAAATAAAGGAAGCAGAGTCTGGCCTTGAGGGAAAGAGGCTGCCAGAAACTAGCTAACAGGTCAGGGTTAAGGGTTGACTCTTGTTCCATTGGGATATTTTGGGGTAAGCAGAAGCCAATGAGGCCGAGGGCCCAAATGAGAAGGCTGGAGCTTCATGCTCACATGAGTACCTAAGAATCTCCTGCACCAGTATTGTGTTGCACAGAAAACAGTGGACAAAAGCAAATAGACTATTCCTGGACCCTGTAATACAAGGGGAACTCCTAATATAGTTCAGGCCTGGACCTTCATTATTACTGGCAGTTGGGTGGGGCCACCACAAGCAAAGGCTGATGCTCACAGGTTCCCAATTGTGACCTGGTAGGGGAATAGGCAATCAATTAATCCTGTTTGAAAGTTGCTGCCTAATTATAATACTTTTATCTTTGTTAGGTGAGTTTGCTAATAGCTGGGATGAAAGTTTAAAAAGCAACCTTTGATTTTTCTATGAGTCAATTAAATTGCACTATTCTATTGGCCTAAGAATATGATGGTCTGAAACATCCCAGTTTGAAAAAATAAAACACAGAGAATCTTTCCAAGAAAACATCAGTTCAGCAATTAGTCGAATGTTAAAATCAACAGGGAAAGTTCCTTTCATTTCTTGATTGAAAATGGAAAATTAAATCAGCACAAAATTTTGCAAGTAAATTATATAGGTCTTTGTCTGCTGGCAGACAGGATCATTTAACTACAATTCAAATAATGCCCTGGCTTATTTTTCCACCTCAGGGACCCACTGCCATGGTTTCAGTCTGTGTTTTGTCTCCACTTTGAAAGTCAGTAATTCAAGGATACAGCTCTGTACTCACAAGCTCCTGCCCTGCTGGCTGGCTTTGGCAACTGCTGCTACTGACCATTGTTAAATTCTTTGACCTCTTTTCGGAGGGCAGGCTCCCAAGCTCATTTTATGAAACCAGAATTATCCTAATTCTAAAACCAGATGAAGACACTACAAAAAAAGAAAATTATAGGCCAACATCCTTGATGAACATAGAGAATAAAATCCTCAACAAAATATTAGTGAACCGAATACAGCAAATCATCAAAAAAATCATATACCATGATCAAGTGGGACCTATTACCCAGAGAAGCTCAGCCACCAGTCAGGTTCACTCTGAACTCCCTACCTACCTGCCTTGCAGCCAGCCCCACTGCTTCCCTCCACTTTAGAGGAGGTGTTCATTACTTCTCTGATACTAACCCTTCTGCATGGGCTTTACACTCCCCCACTCCTAACTTCTCAGCACCCTTACCTGATCTCTTTCATCTCATGTATTTTCTAACTCTTTTCTCTCCTGGATCTTTCAAATTGGCTTGTCATGCTAATGTCTCTTTCATAATAAAAGAACAACAAATCAGAAGGCACACAGCCCCCTTCCAATCAAATTGCACACACACAAGCCCCTATGGACACACATGTTTCCGCCATCAACCGTCCTTCTCCTATCTCATTTCCCTACTTCACAGTCACACTTCTCGAAGATGTATCTTTATTTTTCCCTATTTCTTATTAATTTTTCATTCCACACTAATCTGGCATCTATTCCCAAATAATCCTCCCACAGAGCTTTTGCTAAATCATCAATGACCTCCAGTGGATCAGAATCACTCGAGTCAATAGGCATTTTTCTGTACATCACTTGACTTCATAGCACTGAACACAGGTAATCATACCCTCCTTCAAACATTTTCTACCCCTGGCTCCTATGACATCACATTCTTCTGGTTTTCTTCCCACCTCTCTAGCCTCTGCCCTTTATCTCCTTTCCAGGTTCATCTTCCTCCATCCAGTCATTAGCGATGAGATTCTTCCTTTGTCTACTAGACCGTCTTCAACTCTCTAGTCTGTACTTGTTCCCTAAGAAATCTTATACAAGGTCACCACTCTAACAACACATGTATGCAAATGACCCACACCATATATCAAGCACAGACCTCTTCTTTGCTTTCCATATATTCAACTACCAACTTTGGCTATCAACAAAGTTAAATCAAACACATATCAAAACTTGTAGTCTTATCTCCCCCTTACTCTCACCCTGAACCTACTCCTCCAAACCTGTCACCCTCCCAAAGTACTGATTCCAGGGAAGGTTACCACCACATAACCCTAAACCAATATGAGTATACCAACTGTGACACTTCTCTTTCTCCCTTCTACATCTGACCTGTCATTAAGTTCTACTGCTCATTCCTTATAACAGCCCCCAAATCCATCCATTCCTACCACCAAATATAAGTCAAAGTCACTGTCACCTGCACAATGACCTCCTAACTGGTCTCTCTGTTCATTCACACTGTTGTCTAATTTGTTCTAGAGGATGTAGGCCCAGTGAAGGTCCATTCTTCGGTTATCTCTCCAGCCTCAGTCTTATTCCATACCACACTCCCAGCTCTCCCCTCTGCAGCCACTGGTCTTTCCTGCTTTCCCAGACCGCTTTACCTTCTCCTACTTCAGGGACCCTGCGCAAGTTTTGTGGCTGAACAGAATGCTCATTTTCTAAATTCCTACCCCACCCTCTGATCCCAGATCAAACCGCTCTTCCTTACGGAAGTTTCTCTGATCCTTCAGACTGAGTCGAGTCTCTCTCTCTCAGTCTCCTGGGTACCTTTCTCTCACTGCCTTTTTCATAGCTGTGACCTTACCTCTCTTCTTGTGATTTGATCATCTGCCTCTCCAGCTACACTGTGCAGACCACAAGGGAACTGACGAAGTCTACTTCTGCTCACAGTTACATTCCCAGGGCCAGGTACTGTTTCAGCATGTGGTAGGCGCTCAGTAAGTTTTGTCATTGTTGTTTTCCTTCAAGGCCATAGGTATGCAGGAAAGCTTACATGTACAAAGCAAACTTTGCATATTGTGGATTTGCAGGGCTGATCCCTATATCTTAGGGTTTTCTGTTCAGAGGAAATAAAAGCATAACTCAGTGGCATCTCTATAGCTTATTCCTGCCAGGTCTACTTTTAAAAAAATAAATACAGTCCTTGTTTTTGAGAAATTTGGATAAGATAGCTGCAGTTTTTGAGGAGGCACTGTCTGCTCTATTTTGGAGGGGATGTTATCATCAGTTTTTGATCCTGGGGCAGGTGTAAGGATATGCTGTGGTCACCCATTGCCAATTCCACAAAAGAAGTTGGGCATCAGGCTCAATGCTCCCCAGGAGCTGGGTGGAGCCTCTGAAGGCAGGCTGAAAAGCTCACCGAGATCATCCCCATAAGGACCTACTGTTTCACAATGTGTTCTATGCACTATTGCTTTGCTGCTACTGACATGTGATGCAGAGATACTCCTGAGAGAAACTCTTTATCCTGTAGTGCTTTAGCCACCATGCAGAGCTCAGTCTCTGGGTCTTATTGCTGAAGGTCTTTTAAGGACAGGGGCCTTCAGCTTGGAATAGAAAGGATGAATGAGCAGCATGATATACAAAGATCTGCCTTTGAAAAATTCACAGAGTAGCTGCTGATGCCAAAATTGAGGAAAATGTTGAGATCATAGTTTTCTAATATAGTTTTCTTATTGCTATATAACTTGCAAAGCAATACTTCTGGGTGTACCTTTGAAGGTGTTGCATATATACAGGCACACGTGTCCCATACCTTGAGTTACAGTAAAACTACAGTATACCTTACTATGGCAAATAATAAATCTAAATCATTGTGGAAAAAATCACAGGACAAGTATTCACTGTGTAATGTAATCTCCAGTGTTCAAAACAGCACACAATTTTAAATACAAATACATAATACAAATGCAATATGTGGACTTATTCTTTGCATTTAAAATTGTGCACATAATCATACATATGAAAGGACATATATACACACATATCCAAGGTAAATATATGCTACCAACTAAAACCGGCTAAACAATGAACATTCTCACAATCAATTAATCTTCTTGTATATTTAATATTTGACTCTCAGCCATACATAGGAAGGTTTGTAATTCAAATAATATGTATTCTTTGAACATATATACAATTTATGTTGATAACATCCTTTCACTGTCAATATTTTTCTCCTTTGAGCTAAAAACTAGCACATGTCTCTCCTTTCCAAAAATAAATAATATTTCTGAATCCAGTTAAGTAGAAAGAATACTACATGGTAAACCACTAAGTTTAAAAAAAAACAGAATAGTTTCAGTTACATCACAAACCCATCTATCTATTACAATATAAAAATATTCCATAGTAGATCCTCCAGCTTCTCTACTTCAGAAGATAAATTTCTCTTAAAAAACAAAAAACTACATACAAGTATCATATTCAGATGCCAATTTAATCAGTTTGGCCATAGAAATCATAATAACTTGCTGAGAATAGTTAAAAATAAGAATGATTAAAGTTGCAACTTTGCCTGTCATGTTTTTTAATTCTTTCTCCCCAAAGAATTTTAAATGAAAGTTTTTTTCAGAGTTGTTATGATTCATGAGTAATTTGATGCCATTGTATTTGCATCTGTCATAGGACAAGTTTCCCCAAATCTTGAAGAAGTCAGCATAATTGATCAGGTGTCTTTCAGTGTGACAAGCATGGGAGCTTTGCCTATGGCCTCACCAAATGCACTCAGCAAAGCTCCTGATTTGCCGGGAGGAAGTGCTTCTACCACCTCATCATGCATGGAGTCATGCTGATAAATGGCAATTATTCAAATGTATATTTCTATCATAAACAATTTTTCATAACAAAGTCAGGAAGAACATTGTAAAGGATCTTGTTAAATCTTTGCTATCATTTTATTCTATAAGTAGTGCTTATAAAGTACTCTTTTTTCTTTTTTTTGTTCAAGTGTTTTATGCCTCCCTTTGCTTAAAGAATGTATTTTATTTAGATTTCTCTACTCCAAGGCAATGGTCTAAATGTCCTTTCCCTTGTCACCTCATGGCAGAGGGCATTTAGAGGCATTATGCATTTAGAGTTTCACTTGCTAGTAAATCTCTCAGTAGGGTTGGGGAATGCATGAATGACCTACATGTGCACCTTCACAGATCTGTCCAGTGACCAAGAGGGTAGAGAATGCATCAGGTGAATGGATTCGATCAGAGGGGCAACAATTTAGAGATTCATAGAATTCAGAAGTTCATTCTAATCTCAGGAGATAGCAGATGGCAGCAGGGCACTGGGGCTTTAATCTAAGAAACAGAGTCAGAACATAAACTGGGGACATCTACCATGAGGACTGTTTAAGATTTCAAGACTTTTTGCAACTTCCCTATGTTTGTTATTCTCCTCCATTCTTCCAAAATAATTGGTATTAAAATTATTGGATGTGTGGAATAGTGTTCAGGTACAAGAAGCAGATTATCTCTTATTTCACAGTTAGTCTGGAGTGGGGTGAAGAAAAGGAAGAAAGGACTAAAAAATAGAGGAGGTGATAAATCTCAGGAGGACTGTGAGCAGGTTGTTTTTTAGGGCATAGAGGGAGAAGGATATGAAAGTGCTAGAGGAGGCCTGGAGTGACCTGGGCACATAATTAACAAAATCAAAGCACACAAAACACAAAGCATCTGCATAGCTTTTCTATCATCTCTTCTAAAACAGGGTGAATCCAGAACTATTTCACTATATAGTACCCTCCATACACTCTTTCTCATATAAAAAATAACCACATAGGGTACCATATACACTCTCTACAATTTTAATTTATGTAAGGTATAATTCTTAACCCTGTCTTATAGATGGGGAAACTGAGGCCTTACAACTACCAAGCATCAGAGTTGGGACTAGAACCCAGGTACTCAGACTCCAGAATCTTTGCTCTTAACCTTTCAGCTACGCTGACTTGTCCTGAGTTCTTCTGCTGTCCATTAGACTACAAACTGCATAATTACCTTTGTCATCAGTGATGCTTCATTTCTATTCTCCCGTATTTTCCTGTCATGTCCAGGAATCATTTATTCAAGACTCTTCCTCCATGAACTAACCTATTCTATCTGCCAACAACTATATATAGCTTACTTCGGCTTTGTGTTGATTTTTACTGGAGTAGTGAAAATAGGGATGCAAATTAAGAAATGGATTGTCAATGCTAGAATGAAAGCATTCAATTATGGAAAAGGTGGAGCTCTAAGTTCCGATATTTATAGATCATATAAAAGCAGTGATGCTTCGATTAAAAAACAACAGCAACAAAAACCTGACACATAAGAAAACACAGAATCTAAAAGTCATTCTCTATCATATGAAATAATTATTAAAAACAAGAGCAATCTTACAGTTTGATTTTTTCCCCCATTGATTCCAACAACCTACAGCAACTGAAGTCTACTAATTAAACAGAGTTGAAGTCAACAAAAGCCCAGTGAGAAATGAAGGAAAAATAATCTTACCTGCAGATGTGTGTTTGAACTTTTCACTTTTCTTCTTCCTCCATTTCCAAGGCTTGAAAATCCTTCCCAGGTTGGCAAACTTACTCCTCCTCCGGATGGGTGGGGTATGGGTACCTGGGACAAGGGAGTCAGAACGCATGGCCGCCAGCCTCTCCACTTCCTCAGCTTGTTTTTCCCAAGAAAATGATGGAAATAAAGAGAGAGAAAAAAAGTGTTAAAATGGGAGCCTCACAGATGGCCAACGTTTTCCATGGTTACAGATAACAGAAACCACATGACTGAAGTTTCGTTTCTCTTTTTGTCTTTTGGAATGGAAGTCACACCAACATGTTCTACAAGCTGGGGACAGTCAACCAAACCCTAGGGATATGGAAGACCTAACCGTGACTTAGAATTGAGAATGAGGAGGAGAAGGAAGAGGAGAAGAGGTGGAGGAGGAGGAGGAAGAGGAGGAGGAGGAGTCCTTTTCACACACCAGAGACTTCCCACAAGGCAGGGAGGGGGCATCAGAAGAGTCAAATGACAGTGAGTGTAACTACTGGCCCAGCACTTTCTCAAATAAGACTTGGCAGATACAATCACTATAACACTGACTGCTGAGAAAAGAGGGAAAAAACATTTATCAACTGTCTATTCCAGTGCCAACGTCTCCACCACCTACAACCCTCCTTCCTACTATCCTGCTTTACCCAGAACCACAGAAGTGCTGGAATCTGTTGAGTGTGTGGCTCTACCTTAGAGTTACTGATTTTCGATCAGTCACTATTTGTTAGATTTCATAAAGCCTCAATTCCTCTAGTCTTTTGGGTTCTGTTTTAATTTTTGAAAGAAGACTCTTAGGAACTGAAATCCAAGAGTGACTTTAGAGAGCACCTAGACTAATCCCAGTAACTTTACATTTGAGGTCACTCAAACCTGTGATGCTTAGTGGGGGCCCTTCCATTAAGGTCATAATCACCCTGACATCTTTTATAACTTGGAATAAAACAAACTCTTTTCCATTTTACATGAGAATTTGCACATCTCAGTGAAGTAAATATACCATGACTTGAATTTTTAAGACAGGAATAATCAAAGAAAATAACCTCCTGGGCAAAATCAAGGGGGTGGGAGGGGCTCACCTTTCCAGAAAGTCAAATTGCGTCTAGAGCCGGGGCTGATCCAAAAACCACTCTGTCAGACCTTTCACACTGTCTTTCAGAAAAATCACTGGGGTGAGCTGTCCTTGGAAGCTCAGTCTTACAGCCTGGCAGTCTGCCTGATGTCATCTGAAATGGTTTTAACTCAAGAGATTCATTCATTCAACAAATATATTCGCAACCTCTACCATGTGCCAGGTAGTATGCTGTGGTGACAGATGACGACAGGCTAGTAAAGACTCCTGGCAGCAAGACTGACAAGGAGGAGATGAATTTGAGAGATGTCTGGGAAGCAAAGTTCAGGGGACTTGGTGACTGATTGGGTGGCCTGATGGAGGGGCAGCAGAAAATTCCTCATGTCCAGATTCACGTCAGTGGAGTGGCACCCTTCATTCATGGGAACAGGGCACACAGGGAGGTAAGGTTTGCAGGCGAGGGTAACAATGATTTGGACATGATGCGTGGTGGTGGCACTGAAAGCCTTTGACTACATAGCTCAATGCACTGGTAGCTCCTCTTCTGAATCATTGTGTTAAGTAACTACTTAATACCATGCCAGATGCTGTGATCATTTTTGGGCAGATGCACAGAAGAAGTGGCCGTGGCTGAGCACAGAGTTTAGAGGAGGAGACAAAGGGCTCAGTGTGTAAAACTGCCGAATTGGGAAATCACATGAAATTCAATGGCGTCAAAGAGGAGAGAGTGACTAGTTCTGCTTGGCCATGCTGGAGAAGACATCAGGGACATAACATTTGGCTAGATTTTAAAAGAGGAGAAACTGTTGCCCCACATGGAGGAGAGGCAGAAGTGGCTCCCTACAAGGAGAGCAGACCCAGAAGGAACAGAGAGGGCTGAAAGAGCATGGCATGTGCAGGAACAGCAAGAGATGGCGACCTGTGAGCACTGGTTACATAGTGAGGTGAGGAGCGGTGGGGAGAGGTGGTGGCTGGAGGAGTCTGCAGCCAGATCAGGCAAACCTTTGAAAGATTTTCTTAGGTATTTGTATCCCATAAACAAGGGGAAAAGAAGAGAATTTGAAAATGGAAATTGGCATTTTTATGTTCAACAAATATGTATCGAGAGCTTACTTTGTACCAGACGCTTAGGCTCTGTCAGTAAACAAACAGATAAAAATACCAACTTGCGGAGCTTACAACTAGTGAGTATGGTGGGGAACATAAAATACACAATGGAACTAAGTAAACTGTAGAGCACATTAGAAGATACATGCTTTGGAAGAAAAATAAAAGACAAAGTGGAACATGGCAAAGGAAATCAGGAGTGTGTAGGAGGGAAGGGGTCCAATATTAAACAGCCTGACTGAGAAGGTACACTGTCAGGACACACTTAGATTTATTTCTAGGAATATTATTGTAACAGCAGTGGGAACCTGAACCAGAGTGTGAAGAAACAACTGGCAGAGACAGTAAGGAGGAAGCCACTGAAATGGCCCTGAGGGTAGTGACTAGAATCCAAGTCCAGCAGGGACAGAAGGGACACAGAGGTAAGATGACATTCAGCCAGGTGGCAGAATCAACAGATCCTGGGAACTTCCTATATAAACATGAAGGAGGACAAGGAAGCAAGAAAGGCAGAAGTTTTTGCTTTTCATGACTGGGTAGATAGTGAAGACTTTCTATTTTTAAACTAACTTTGCAGAAGAAAGAAGCTGAATAGGATGGTAGATTAATGACAAGGGCTTTAGAGCCAGAAAATGCAGTTTTTTATAAATCTCTTAAGAGGTTTGGATTTTATTTCATAAGGTAACAGAGAACTTCTGAAGTGGAAGTATGCCAGGATGGGATGGGAAGACTAGTTCTGGCCAGTAGGCTGAGTTCCAAGAACCATCAGAACATAAGATTGAAGACATAGAATAGAGGTGGAGACATTTATGAAAGAGGGATTTTAGGGAGAAGAAGAGGATGTGGGATCAAAAGTTCATATAGAAGGGTTAGCCATGACCTGGCTGGTACAGCTTAGTGGATTGAGCACCAGCCTGTGAACTAAAGGGTTGCCAGTTTGATTCCCAGGTCAGGGCACATACCTGGGTTGCAGGCCAGGTCCCCAGATGGGGGTGCATGAGAGGCAACCATACATTGTTTCTCTCCTTCTCTTTCTCCATCCTTTCCCCTGTCTAAAATCTTTTTTTAAAACAGGAAGTGTTAGTCATTAGAAAGTTTTATCCTAACTTATTGAAAGTTTGAACTTACGTATCTGATCACATGTGGCCCTCACAGAGATTAATCTAGCAGCAGTAGGTGAAATAGATTATTGGAGGCTGAGGGAGAAAAATAACAATTGAGGTGGCTTTAAGTAAGTCTGGGTTTCACGGTGGCTGAGGAGAGTAGTTAAAAAAGAAACAGCTGCAATGAGGGATGAGAAGGAAGCTAAATGGAGCAGGTAAACAGCCAGTGGAACAACACTACACTTGAAAATTATTCTCTTTAAATGGTATCAGCTGCTTCAGTTGGCACTTCTTTTTTAAATTTATTTTTTTAATCCTCACCGAGGACATGCTTATTGAGTTAAGAGAGAGGGGGAGGGAGGGGGAGAAAGAGGGAGATAAACATTGATTGGTTGTCCCTCATATGCACCCTGACTGGGGACCAAACCTGCAACCTAGGCATGTGTCCTGACTCTGGGTTGCAGGCCAGGTCCCCAGATGGGGGTGCATGAGAGGCACCATGCCCTCCCGGTTCACGGGACGGTGCTCCAACCAACTGAGCCACTCTGGCCAGAGCCAGCTGGTGCTTCTTCAACAATGTCCAATGGCTGGGTATCCACATAGGTGGTGACAATTGTGAGAAACTGCACCAGGGAGGTTTTGAGTCTAGGATAAAAGTCAAGTTGAAATGACATGATTCCCACAAAATCATTTTTTCTTTCATATATATCCATCACCTTATCTATTTCTTACCTTACTTTATAAACTTATTGTTGCTTATCCTGACTTTGCAAGTCTCCAAACCTACATTTCCAACCCTAGTCTTCTGCCTTGAAGCCTGTATTTTATACAATTGCTAGATTACTCCTTCAGAAGCCTGCCTTTCTCAGAAACTTTCAATGGCTTCCCACAATTTACACTAGAAAGTCCTCATTTCCTGTCTTGGCATTCAGGAACCTCCCCATAATAACCTACCTAAAATCACCTTCTAGTACGTCTCTCAGCACTCGGCTGCAGCCAAATGCAACTCTCCTGCCACAGCAGCCTCACCCCTGGCCAGTGGGTTCCGATGGACATCAAACCACTGGATTTACATGCAAAATTTCATGTGCTTTGGGGTATCTGCATTTGGTTGAAAGAGTTTCCATCTTTCTTTTGTTTCTCTAAACAGTGTAATAAACACACAAAAGGTAAACATTTTAAAGTATACAGATAGAAGCTTCTTGGGTTCAGTCAACCTAAAACATCTGCTAAATATTAGAGAGATTATATACTCAATCCTAAAAAAAATTAAAGCCAAGATATGAGTTATTCAAGTTTGATATTGAGTTTGCTCTCACAGTTGGCACTCAGTAATGACTTATCAAGTGAATGAATGAGGGCATTTGATCTAGCTCATGAAAATGAGTATCACTATCTGTTTTAAGAAAAATATATCACAAGAACAAAAAACTATTTCATAATTGCATCTTTAAGAAATGAATAAAAATTATTCTGAAATTACATTAAAGTAATTGTAAGAAATTAGAAGTGCCTTGGAAAAACCTGGAGTGGCAAGACGCTGACAGGGCATTATAAAGGTATAATTATAACTTGATAATTCAATGAATACTTAATAAGTATACTATCAAATTCAAGATGTTTTGCCTTAAAGTATACTAGATTATTGAGCAGACTGGATGACTTTAAGTTTAACTGATTTACATTTTAATCATCCACATTATTTCTTTCCCAATTATTTTGGCGACTGGGGCTAGCTCTCAACCTCATGGCTTTGCCACCAGACTCTGAAATGGGAAGGTTTAACAGTGAGAAAATAGGCCAATTGTGAATACAGTTTGAAGAGGAAGAAAACAAAAGAAAACAAAACTGGGCTCAGAATAATGTTCTCTGACTGATCGCAGGGACATGAGAGAGGATGGGAGGGAGGCGAGTGGGAGAGGAAAGGCGTACAGGCCAGGCGTGTTTATAAAAACAGCCTTCTTTTCAAACAGATGATGAAAAGACTGCTTTGCCCAAGCCCACTGCTCTCAAAGGTGGCGTCCTTGTGCTACTGAGAGGAGACAGCTGTCTAGAGAGAGTGCTCACTTAGAGATGAATCAGCTTGAATGCGAACTGCCTGGACCGAGAATGCTGAATCAAAAGGTAGGATGCTGGGCAGCTGAGCTAATTCAGAGAGCTGAGGGAGAACGGGAGGCCTGACCCACATCGTCTCTGGGGTCTTCCCACCACCACCCTCCAAAAATACTCTTCTAAGAGATTAGATAGTCTGTGCTCCCTTTCATTACATGACTAGGATTTACTGTATCTGTAGAGAGAAATGGTTGGGAGATGATTTTTCTTTCCTTTTAGAAAAAGCAGGCAAGAAAATACTTGACTTATGCATGAGTTTAACTACCAAGAAGCCAATAGTTTTGTCTGTGGGGCTCTGAAGCCCACCCCTTGTTGTAGCCTGGGGTTGTTCTGATGGGCTCTTGGAACATGCATTGGGGGGTGGGCAAGGGATACTTCAGCTGGCACCCTTGCCATTATACTTCTAATGGTTGCTTGGTTTTCAGAAGGCTTATCCAAAGAAAGCACCAACTCTGGCATCCTGCTGGCCTAGAAAGTGTTAGTCACACAGTGTTCCCCTGAGAAGTTTAAAAAGAGGGAAGCCACGGTGCCTGCGCTGTCTGATGTCTAGTCGACACCAGAGGCAGGAGGGCCAGGACATCTGGGGCCCCCACCGTAGGTCTCTCCATGTACCAAGTGCTCCTGGGACTTTCGGAAGACCCAAGATTCTCACAAATTAAATATTTGCTTCTCAACCCAAAGTGAACCCAAAATAGAATGCTTATGTATCAGGATCTGATGACATTCACTTTTCCTTCCAATTTCATTAGAAGGGATTACATATTCACCATATTTCACCACCATATGAGTGGGGGCCAAAGATGGGGGTGGAGATGTGGTTAGCTGGCAGTTTACTCCAGTGAGCTGTCCTGTGGCTAAACCTGTTGCCTCTGCCACAGGCAGGTTACCTTTCTTTATGACAGCAAAACGATGCCATACAGGTATATGGCCATTTTGAAAATTCTCAACAACTGCGGCTTCCCCTTTAAAAATGCACTTTGTTTCACAGAAGCACCTCATGGCAGGGAAATGAAGCACTGGTATGAATTATCAGGTGTAAGAGGGCAGTATCTTCCATTTCTCACTCCATAAATTATACACACACTCTCAAAGAGGCCAGATCTCTTTGAAGAGTTTCCGTCCAGTCTAGGACTGACCTGTGTTAACTACGAGGTGTGTTTATAAAACAAAAAAAGAGATTTTTATTGTAAAATCAGGAGGCCCTGCCTCATCCCATGAGTTGAGGAGTGAGATGAAGGTGAGAGGGAGTTTGAGGGGAGAAACCTGGGCTTTAGAGGAGGTAGCCACAGGGGCAAAAGGAGGCAAAAGTTCAGAGAAGGATGGCTGCTTTACAGACCACAGGGCAGCCTATACTGAGCTGAGAGGTAAAACAACACTGCCACATTGGCCACGAAGCTATGAAAGGGTTTTCAGGCACCATGTCTGAAAACTTTCTGGTGTTAATATTGCTAAGGATGAGGACTTGTGGTGTTCTCACCCACTGTCTCACTATGTCCTGTACTTGACCTTCACCACTATTATCCAGTCTTCTACTCTGTGTGTACCACCCTCCTCTTCCTCTTCCTTTACTATCAGGTTGAAGATGGATCAATCCGTGCATTAGAAGTAAGGTATGAACACTGATACTGACCAAGCATAGTGTTAATGACAACAGAGCTTCATTGAACAAAGAGTTTATGCATCTTAATCCAAAGTCTGCTTAATTTGCCTGGAGGAAGGGAAAGAGCTCTGATATCCCTCAGTTTTCTAGACACAGAGATGGCTGCCTTCTGTACCTGGGAACCACCAGAAGAAACACCAATTACATGCCACACAAAACCACAACCATTATACACCAGCATGATATTTGAGACTTGCCCAACTGTACCTCTGGGGAGGGACACATAAATGTTTGTATTTAGAGAGTTGCTAGTCAATCTTGTTGCTGCAAGAAGGGTAGTCTTCACGGTGGAACAAGCAACAGTGGGTGTGACTGCACAGTACAGCCCTGCAGGTGGGCAATGGTGGGAGGAGACAGTGAGGCTGCACATACCCAAGCCCATACTTCTCAGCACGTTTGCTTGGGCACTTGGCCAACTTCCTCCTCTCTGGCTCCAGAGCTTTCTGCCTGGTGGGAGGCCATTCTACCCACTGCCGGGAGCAGGTCCCAAAGGATGCTTTCACAGGCTTGCCACTGCCTTTGGCATTACGAACAGGCTGGCACCTTGGCAAAGGACCCAAGGCCTATGCCAGTATGCAATGGAAGGAGGAAGGGGTCTGTGGATCCACAGACCATGTGGATCCACGTGGCCAAAGATGACTCAAGTCATGTTTCTGTTAATCCTCTCTTGAAAGAGTAATTGAAATCCAAGAGGAATATGAGAATGCCCCTCCACCCCATGCCCTGAGATCTACTGATTTTAGAGAGAGCAAACAGAGCAGCTCTACTGGTTCTCGGACCGTAGCCATTGTAACAGAGAGAGCCTGTAATGTGGTCTATAGAACTCTGTGGACCATGAACAGGGTTTCCAGTTACCCTGTAACAGGAAGGGAGATTCTAAACAGGACAGTGCTTTCTTGGGCATTGATGCTGATGACAATGATGACAGCTATAATAATAATAATAATAATAATAATAATAATAATAATAATAATAATAATAATAAAAGTATTGATAACAGCTACCATGTTTTAGTCACTAAGTATATGCCAGGCACCAATCAAAGCACTTAAAGTATTACTTTACGTAATCCCACATTAATCTTATGAGGAAGTGAAAGATTATCCCCACTTTACATTTAGGAAAACTGAGGAGGAACTAATGAATAGGAAGATATAATTCCCAGGAGAAGAAAAACACATGCTATTAAGACTTGTCTATTTTCATGAACACATTCTCACTCAGTGAGAGCCTAGCTTTTCAAATTTCCAAATTACTGACTAAAGTAACAGGGGGGCTTCAGGCATGAGGGGACAAATTACTTTTTTTTTTAAAGGCTACAAACAGATGTCAATATAAATTGATCCCACTCTAGCAAGAAAAAGGGGATGTTATCTGCCTTATCCTAAGATGCCGTAAGACATATGCACCCCTGAATGTAGGTGCCCTGGAGGATGCCCTCCCTGGGTCAGTAGGGCACGTGGAACCATAGGACATTCCCTTCCATGTGCCCACGACACGAGCTGCAATAGAGAACTCAGCAGGTACCAGTCTGGTCTGACACTGGGTCAGATCTGCTTTACTTAGAAAATGCTATACCTGTGTAGAGTGGGAAGAATGTTCATTTTGAAACCAGAAGGATGTGAGTTCACATCCAGAATCTACAGCTTCATAATTAATGGTGGCTGAGTTGTTTTTTGGCCTCCCAGCAGGTGGCATGCGCTTCTTTTGGAGGATCGCCCCTTCTCCACTTCTGGTTCAGGAAAGAAGAAAATCACTCATGAGGTGGGCATATGACCCCGTGCTGGCCAATTCAGAACATTGCATTCTCTACCCTTTATCACTAGTAATTCACCTAGAAATGAGTGATTGAGCCTAGCCAGGCAATGAGGCCAATTCTGGGTTTTGGGGGGGTTTGATACACATGCTCTCCCAACTGGGTTGTAGATCAGAAAGGCTTCAAACCTGATCAAAGCTGGGGCCATAAACTTAAAAACCTTCACTCAGACTTGGTTAATATTGAAAGAATCTCTAGGTCACAATGGTAATTCATATGCTTTGAGAGGAAACAATCCTATTATGTCAAACACTTCATATTTTCTAAGTACTGTGCTGAGTGGCTATTTATATTCTATGACCACAGGAGTCAGTGAACAAACAGCATTGCTAATGGACCAGACCAGTAGGGAAAAAGCCTCATTTAAATTTAAATTTATCCATGTCTGTGTTGTTATATCTATTGAGATAATAGATGTTATCAGCAAAGTTCTTTTGGAGATATTCAATACAAAATTCCTGTCTTATCTCCCAGGAATGGAATCTTCAGCCGCAAACACACAAAAACATGTACTAACTACAAAAATATATAAAACATTCTATTGTTCTTTTAATCCACAGAATGTATTTGTTTTGGGAATGAAACTTGTTTACTTAAATTGTAAATGAATTTCCAAGTCTTGTGTTAATCCAAAGTGACAATCTTTAAATAATGTCGGTTCTTTGTTTATCTTAAAATCTGAGACCCTAGGGTCTGATGCTCTTGAAATCAATAAATAATACCTCTCAGAGGTTCAAATCAAATCTCAACAAAGCCTGGGTTCTCCTGCAGGGGTCAGCAAACTCTCTGTAAAGCCAAATCATAACTACTTTGGGAGTTATGGGCTGCCTAATTCTGTTGCAAATACTGAATTCTGCTACTGCAACATAAAAGCAGCTATAGATAAATGTACTCGAATGGGAAAGGCTGTGTTCAATAAAATTTTATTGACAATACAAGCAGTCAGCTTTGGGGACCAGTTTTCCAACCTTCATCCCATAGTGTGGAGCTGCTGGCAATTTTTCTGTTACCTGAGGGGAGAACCTGCTGAGACTAAGACTTCATTACATTATTTGGGCCCCTGGATCCAGACCCACCCGAAACCATTATAACACTGGAGATTTTCTTTATATGAATCAATAAATCCTTTTTCACCTAAGTCAGAATGGGTTGGGTTCTCTATCACTTGCAACCTAAAAGTTTCTAACAAATTCACTAGCTGACCTTAGGAAAGTCAGCTTGCTCTCCCACAAAACGGGGATAATGCTGACTTGTAAGCATTACGCATTTGTACTAAAAGCACCCTGTTGGGGCATAGAACAGGGGCTCAGTAAAAGTTATTTGAAAAATGAGAAGTCTCCTCTGGCACCAGACAGACTGGTTCCTGTCCAGTACGGGCTCCCCTAGGGAAGAAGTTCTTTACCACTTTACCCTTAGCACACCCCTTAAGGGATTACATGAATTTTTAAAGTTTTGGAGATTCTGAACTGTGCAAAGACCCTTCAGGCTGATGGATCTCAAATTATAGTGTATACAAGAATCAACTAAAGTATCTGTTAAAAATTTGGACCCCTGGTCTCCTCTTAGACCTGCTGACCCAGGAATGTGAATGTGTAACAGGCGGCCCAGATAGTTTCCATGCAAGTGTTCTGAGAATCACACTCTGAGAAACATACTACAGTACTCCTACAAAAGCTGGAATCCTACTCCTTTCTCCCCAACTAGATCCATAGCCTTGGGGAAGCTGGATAAGGAGGAAGATCCTTAGCACAGAAAAGTGTTATGCTTCGTGGTGTCAGCCAGCCCCCAAACCCTCAAGTCTTCGGGAATCTTTAAAGATGCCTAATGTTCAGGTAGTGCTTTGCCTTTTCCAAGTGCTTTTACATCTGTTATCTTATGTAGATCTTTGTAACATCCCCAGTATGTAGGCTGGGTATGAAATTTCTTTTGATTTTCCGTAATTATGATTAACATACTATTTTCTCAAAGAATTGCATCAAAACTTAGTCTTTTTAAGGCTCCAAGAAGGTCTGTAATAAGCCCTGTAAACTTTGTTTAATCCTGTGTGTCCCGAACTTAATTTAACCACAGACATGGTTGGTTGGTGTTTCCCTGTGGGGCAAATTTGAGGTCTCATAGTAGACTAGTGTTCCATGGAACACAATTTTCCAAATGCCATGCTAGTGTCTTTTTTGTCCCCTTCTATGGATGTAGAAAATTAGACACAGAGGGGTCAAGTGACTTACCCAGAATGTGCCATTTTATACAGCGGCCCAGGGCTCCGGAGTCTAGAGATCTGTCAACCACCACTCAGAACTCCTGCACTGCAGGTAACATGAGAATGCTCAAGACCAGGCAGTGTAGGCTTTTTGATTCAACTCTTTTCAAACTGTCTCTCCCTCCATAATACTGTCAAGGTTAATATATTCCTCAGGATTTTTCCTCCCATGAGCTCATTCTGAGATTTCATAACAAGAGCTACCTAGCTACCTATTGAACATAGGATGACAGAGAATCTAAGAAACTTCACATTACATTGAAGAATCACCTGTTAAGTCTACTTCCCTTAAAGCTCAGATATCTCATTTTATTTCTGTGATGACATTATACCGTTCCCTTATTTACCTCCCATTAGTTCACAGACCAGTTTTTCAGTGCCAGTTGCCATTTGTGTAGTGATGGTGTGAAATCTAAATAGTACTCCTGGGAAAAAATTTAGCAAGAAGGTTAGTCCTTGCTAACACATCCTTGTTTTCTCTCCCTTGTGCACATAACTCCATATCTGTGTATAATTCCCATCAATAGCTCTAACATGGGCCTGCCCTGACCATTCCTCAGGAAGTAAGGAACTCTGCTTATATATATTTTTGAGACTTTCACAAGGAATTCTTAACTTCTTTTGTTTCAGAACACAGAAATTGAATTCTGTTTGTCTTTTCACACAGGTAAATGTCCTATTCTTTTTGTCCTGTCAGCAACTCCATTGGAGACATTTTATTATTGTTTTGCATGAAAGATGGTCAATTTCTAAAGAGGTCTTAGCACGGAAAGCCATTGGTTAGTTTCTCCCCATAAGAAGTTTTAAATTCACATTGAATTGGAGTTTATTTTTATATTCTTGGGTTTTTTTCCTAATGACTGAATTGACCTCAGAGCCTATTACCTGAACACTGAACACCAAGGGTTAAGCACCAATCAATCAAGTAGCTCTGTGACCATTTATTTAACAGCAAAATGGGGATAATAACATCTATTTCCTTCCCTGTACAATCACTATATTAACACAGGAAACTTTAGACTAAAACTGGCAATTAATATGTTTACTACATATCTCCTGACTCCAAATCTAGGGTGTTGATTGATTTTGCCCACTACTCTTTGTCTGAATTTGCTCTAGGTTCCAGTTGAATCTCATCAGAAGGTGTGGAAGGCTGGAGGGCATTGGAAAAGCACAGTTAATGACTATCCAATAGGACTCATGCTCCAGAGCATCAGTGAAACTCACTGAATCATACCACTTCCAACCAGGGAAACTCCCCAGATGCCTGAAGCTGAATTCTTAGAATTTTGGCTTATAATACGTCAACCACTTTTTCCCATTTTACTTGCAATATGGAATTTTAACTTATAAAGCATCTTTTCAGTTTTTCTTTGAGGTGACATAACAAAAGTTGTCATAATTAAATAAGCTCTAATTGTGTTAGTTCCCTTTTCCTTTGCAAAGTTCCCTCACTGAGCAATAGGCATCAGGTCAAGGAAAGGAAAAAGGGGATATCATAAGGAACAGGCTGATGTCAGGGCTCTGTCCTCATATCTGTCCCTTCAGGCACTTTCAGGAAGTACTAAGGTCCATGAGCACAGGAGGTTACGATGCACTAACTCAGCAAACATTCATTACACATTTATAGTCCAACTTGGGTCATGAAAGAGGGGATTTGAGGAAAGAGAAGTTCCTAAATCTTTCAAATCCTAAAATGAAAAGTACCACACAAAAGCAGTCACTATTCCACTTTTAGAGAAATTTGAAGTTGATGTGGGCATATAAAGCACATTTATAGTGAAAGATAATAGGAATTCTTTGCTGCATGTGACAGAATAATCTTAAAGGTCAGTTTTTAATGCAAAAACATCATCTTTCTGGAGTCAAACTCAAAACTTAAAAAGAATATTAATACTCAGAAAATCCCTGTCTACCCTAGATTTATTTTAACAGGGAAAAGAACTTCATTTGCTTTTACCTGCAGCAGAGAATCTCCAGGCACAACCAGTAGCTACAGTATCTAAAATGCCCTGCTAGCTTTGCATTCAGTTTCTTAATGATCACTGCAACTAGTTTCCGAATGATAGAGCCAATCCTTTAAATGCAATTATCGAAAGAGACCTTGGTCTGGAATCCTCATTATGTTACCAATATGTCAGAATGGTGAGGACCAGATGGGTTAATGATGTGAGCTACTGCCCCCACATTAATTCTCGTGCTTTAACTACCAGAAAGCATTCCTTGGGCAGTGCCTGCATTCAGCAGACAGTAGGCAATACTGATGGCACATTTTACTGCAGAGCTAATCAAATTTCAACACTGGCTATTCTGAAATTAGTTCTGAAAGCAAAAGAAGGCTTTATCATTGAAAGGCAAGATTTGTAGGAAAATGCTCTCTCTTCTCCTGTAGTGAAAACTCTTAACTTTGTTCAAGATTTTCTCATTCAAAGTATAAATACCTATTGTGTGCTAGAGGAGTCAATGGTCATTCTCACAGTAGTATTTTATAATTTATCAAGCATTTGCCTAATTATTACAACATTTGGTCCCCACAACAAACCAACAAGAGAGGTAAAGCAACTATTCTATACTCTAATCCCTATTTTACAAAAGAGCAAATTGATGATGGCAGAGATGGATTCTTGCCTGCCAATATCCATTCTTCCTTCCTTTTTAGTGAAAGCTTCTTGGTTTTATGCCCAGTGAAAATACTGTTTCCCAGCTTCCTGGGAAGGTAGGTGTGACTATATTATCAAGCGTTGCCATTAAGCTGTAAACTGAAGTTTTGTGAGAGATTTCTGGGAAGTCTTGGCCAGGGCAGAGGAGAGCAATGGGGGAAAATTGGGACAACTGTAATAGAACAATAAAAAAAGGTGGGAAACAAAAGGAAGGGATAAACTATTTCTTTAGTCTGCTTTTCCCTTCATCCATTTTTTCTAAAGCAGAGACATGATGGCTGGAATTTGGCAGCCATTATGAGGACAAGAGCCAACTCACAGTAATGGAAGAACTATAAACTAGGTAGCACCTTGATTCTTAAGAACTCTGTGGAGCCATCAGCTTTGAACTGGCTGTCGCTGCAGTTTTCTCAAAGAGAGAAATAAACCGCTATCTTGGTTAAGTTATTACTATTTTCAGTTTATTTGTTTTATGCAGCAGAAGCTAACCCTAATGCAAATAAGTGACTTGCATAAATTTATACAAACTATAATTTGTAAGTGGCAGCACATTGAGTGCTAACATACATGTTCACATTCCATATACTCTGGCAGAATTTAAGAACCTTTTATAACCTGCTTCTTAGCTTGTGAATGAGCCAAATACTTTTGTTTTTTATTTTAACACTTTTTTCTTTGTTTTTTTTATCATTGACACTATTAAAGATGCCCCCATTTCCTAGCCCCTCTTTGACCACCTCCATCCAGCCCGCACCCCACTTCTTTCTGGTCATAACATTTATTTTTAAAAAGCCTACCTATAGGAAGACTTCTTCCTTCCCCCTCACCTCCTTCCTCTGTAGTCCTTTGTGTCTCTCGGGCTCTAAATCAAATCACAGAATCCCCAGGGCTCAGCTCCGCCCAGGTGATTTTGTTTGCTCCCACGGCTTTACTTAGCATGGATAAGCTGAGTATCTGTAGTACTTCGAGTTCTAGCCTAGAGGGCTCTTGTAACTGACACAACACCCTCTAGCCACGTAACTCTAGCCAAATTGCTTAACTTCTCTGGGTCTCAGTTACCACATCTATAAAATGAGGATAACAGCATCTACCTCATTGGGTTATTGTGAAAATTTGATTATTTCATACAAATAAAAGACTCTGAATGGTGTCTGAACCACTGCTACTGTTACTACTTTTCATCTCCAAATAATATTTCACAGGCACCTCCAATTCACTTTACTCAAAGTGAATTATTTTTACCTTTAATTCGATTGTTCCTCACTAATGGCAATGCCAGTTGTCTAACTGCTCAGAGAGAAATCCCTAAGTCGTCCTCAACACCACCTTTTCCCTCCCCTTCCCCAGATCCAATTCGTTGCCAAGACTGGCCAAAACTGACTTCTTAAATATTTCTCAACTCTTTCCACTTCTGTCCTCAGGTTAGGCCAGTTGTTTGCATCTCCAATTTCTGTGTTCTTACCCTTGCTACTTACCATCAAAACCCTCACATAGCAGCCTGGGAATCTGTCATAAACATGAATTAAATCATGACACTGCTGTGCTAAACCCACCAGGTCATCCTGTTTTCTGGACAAAGTCTCAGATCCTTCATGTGAACTCAGAGGCACAGAATATGCCCCACTCTGGCTCCATCACCATTTATCTTTTTAAATACAAGAAACACGTCATTTCTGCCTCAAGGCCTTTACACCTGCTGTTCCCACTGCCTGGATGATTCTTCGTGACACTTCTGAAAGCCAGTTTCCTCTTTAACAGAGAGTGCTGCACCCATTTCTGCCCACATTCCTTCCTAACAGAGCCCAGACTGTGCTCAGCCATCTATCTTTTCCCTTCAGGACCATGAGCTTCTCAGGGGCTGACCCCACCCTAGCACTAATGGGTAGATCTCTGGGCAGTAACTGATTAAAGGATAGGTAGGCTGCCCAGATCAGGCCCTTGAAATCTGTAAGGGATGCTTGTAGGTGGCAGGGCTTCTAAGATGAGCTTCCTTGCTCTTAAAGACAGACACAAGAGAGAGTGCCATTTCTACCCCTGGTTACTTCAGAGTCTGCATGTGAGGACTGAACTGTTGTAGCCATCTTCTAACTGGCCTGAGGGTAGAGTCCTGAAGCCAAGGAGGGCTGAGCAGAGAACTATGGGTTAATAGAATCAGGCTTGGAGCTTGCCCCACTTACACATTTGTGTTAAAGAATAAGTGACCTTGTTGTTTCAGGTGAAGAGGCACAGGGACTTCCCTTACTGCAGCAAACAGCATCCTAACTGACATGCTCCTATTAGACTGATTATTTTGGAAGATAAGGACTGCTAATGACACAGATAAAATGATCACTGAATAGTTTTTGAATGAATATATGACTTTCTTACAAAAAGGCAGGATAGGCTCTGGCTCAGATATACATAATATTTCCCATCTCCTGGACCGTTCATGATTAGGACAAACAACTTAAATGTCTAGGCAGAGCCATGGCTGGAGGTGGGCTATGTAACAGAAAACTGGGTCTGCCCAAGCCATAGGTAAGAAACGACACAGGGAGAACTTTCTCACATGCAAGGGAAACATGAGGGGCTGTCATGTTTCTTGAAAGGCTTATCTTGGATGTAAACATTATCCCAAGTGTGACTGAACTCTGGCTCCACTTCGACTGGATTACAGGCATTTCACAAAAGTTTTTCTCATAAGCCACAAGGAATTTGCTGAATTGGGTCAAGTTTGATATATTACTAAAGGCTGATGTTACAAACAAAATTCCATTTGTATTTTAATAGAATAAAAAGGCAGTAACCCAAATGTCCAACCACAAGGGATTGATTAACTAAATTAAGGAACAACCTATGTGGCCATTAAAAAACAGTGATGGTTATCTCTCATTATTGACAGGAAAAAAGTGTCGTGGTTCCTTGTTCAGTGGAAAGTAAGTTGCCAGATATTATGTGTAGTATAATTCAGTTTTTCTAAAAGAGTAGTTGCCCACCTATCTCTGTAGCTATGCACAGGCATAGGATCTGCAAGAAGAAAACTCAGCTAAATATAGTTCTGTTTGGGTCATAAAGTCATAGATGATCTTAAATATCTCTATAATTTTATTTTCCAATTTTGGCATTTTATTTTCCAATTTAATCCCACCTCTGCCATCTACAAACCATAGGCATTAGAGAAAATAAGAGAACCTATTTCTTAAGTTGATATGAAGATTGAATATATGTAAAGCATTTAGTATGGTATCTAGTATATTAGCTATTGTGATTATATTATGAAAAGTATATTACCATTATTGTATATGAATATTGCACTTGTGTCTTTTTTAAAGATTTTATTCATTTATTGTAGAGAGATGGGGAAGGGAGGGAGAAAGAGAAGGAGTGAAACATCAATGTATGGTTGCCTCTAGCACACCCCATACTGGGGATATGCAACCCAGGCATGTACCCTGACTAGGAATCAAACTGGTGATGCACTTGTGTCTAAGTCTAATGGAAAACCACAATGGCACTCAGTGGAGCTGTGGTTGCATGTAGAGGACAAAAAGGCATCACTGGTCACTTTGAGTGTTGCCTACCAGAGGCTATCACTGGGGTGTGTATGATGCAGCATTTAAAGGCACGGCTTTGGGGTAGACAGACATGAGCCTCATGACCTATGGCAGGCATGTTTCCTCACTATAAAATATCACATTTATAGGGGTGTTGTATTACATAAGATAATGTACTTAAATGTGGTACAGTTCCTGGCTATAATTAAGAGACCAACAAATATTATTATTGTTATAAGTTCATCCTAAAAATGATCTTTTAAATATAAATGATTGTCTTGATATTTCACTAGTAATAATTTTTGCCCAGGAAATTTCTTGCATTTAAAAATGGAATTGTAGGTATTATTAAAATATAAACTGGAACAGTGTGCTAAAATGGTTTGCTGGGTTAGAAAAATTCTATCACATACAATTTTTTTTAGAATATTTGTGTTTTGAAAGGAGATAAATTCCTATCTAAATAGTGGAGGGGGAAATGGGAGGAGGCTCTCTATGGGAGAAGGCTATATAATAAAATAAATTCAAATTTAGTTGGATGCCTAATTCATCTTTATTTTACAGGATTTAATTTACAAGAAAATGGCACTATAATGGAAAATGGAAGTATAGTATTTCACAGAATAATAAAACAACAGAGCCCACTAGTTGGTCTAATAAGCAATAGCTACAATTAATTTTTGTCTTGAGGAAAATAAAATAACTTGGATTTTAATCTCACAGCTAAGCTGACTGGAGAAGCAGAGTGATTCAAATGCATTCCGAATGTTATCATGCAATGTGCAAAGCAAACTCCATGAATACTTTGAAGGCTTTAGGGGTATGTATTTAAATGGAAATTGCCCCAGATCTGGTGTAGATCCACTAAGCAGAAATAAATTAGATACCGTGATGTCAATATTTCCACAGGTTTTCTAACAGCACTTGATATTTGTCTAACTATCCTTCAAGAAACATTGAAAATAATTTCTTGATCTATTTCCTGGCTTTTGCTACCCAGAAAAGTAAACTTCTGCCGTTCATACTGGCTCAAATGCAAATATAACTGTTCTCTTGATGCTTATTTAGAAATGAGATGCAGTTTCAGAAGTGAATGTATTAGAGGAAGATTCAACTCAGAAGGTCAAGCCAGGTTAAGGGGATCCTTATCTGCAGATAGAGAAGACATGGTCAGAAAATTTAAGTCAGAAAAATAAGTCCTCTCTGTAACACGTAAATACTCACAACCCCAGCCCACAAGCCAATAATGAGATGTTAAAAATTATCTAGAGAACTCAGCCACTCAGGAGAAAAACAGTCCATTTGAAGTCTTTCTCAGCTCACCAAAAGAGCAATAACTGAACTTCTAAGATAAAATATAAAGGGAAGTGGTATGCAGGGGAGGAAATCTGTATTAAGCACATTAACAAAAATTCGTTTCCCAAACAAATTGCCTTTTATGAATTCAATTCAACCAAGATTTCTGAGCATCTGCTCTCTGTGCAGCTTTGCAAATCAGACAAAGATGAGCCTCTGCTCTTCAGAAGTATGTGCACGACCAAGGAATACACACATAATCATCTGATGGCTTAGACAAGACATAGAACAATTTCTCAGAGCTCCTCCAAGACAGATCACGAAGGGGTTTTCGTGGAAGTATTTCTTGAAATCACTTTTGCTCTCTTATATTCAGTACAAGGTGTAGACAATTTTATTTAAATACCATAAACTAGCACTTTAGGGTACTCTGTGGGCAGGGAGAAGGCAAATCAGCTCTATTTTCACAGCTCTGAGAAAGTCCTTCTCTAGAAATTCATACCATAAAAGTTGAAGCAACTTTTGTGCTAGTAATTAGGTCTGTATGAATTAAACTTCAAAATTTGGACAGATTGAATCAATACACATATAGTATTTTCCTTTCTGGCTGAGGCCAATCAAACTAAGATAAACAGGTGGAAGCAGCCTAATAAGGTGATCTTAATTTTTTTGTCTAATTGTCAGCAACTGGTAGGTATGGCTGTGTACAGAAAGCATCAATGATATTATGGTACATTTTAAAACTATGTGCCCATACAAGGCATGTCCATGAAACTCTAGCATTAATATTTTTGTATGGTACTATCATGGTAACAATAGCTAGAATAAGCATATGCAGTTACTAAATCCTGAAAATGAAAAATAATCTGAAATAATTACATGTCTACAATTTGGCTGGGACTGGAAAGAGGGAAGAGTATCCTTACTTCATTCTTCCAAATCAGTTTCTGGCCAAAAAAATGGCAAAGATTTTGCTAACATTAAAAATCTAACATTAAGAGTTTAAAGATGATTTTGTATTATTCCTAATTTTTTCAACTCTGGTGGGGTAGAGGCATGAGTAATGGAGCCACAGGTCCTTGCTGTGACAAGAATCTGCACCAATGCTACAGCTGTACGATAGTGCAGAAACTTGAGCTAATTTGGTTGTTAACTGGTTACTCTTCTCTACAGGGTTTTCTCCTTAAAATGTAGTTGCAAGTTGAGATGAACAGCTTAGCACATTGAAGAAAGATGAAAGTTCAGGAAAAGATGAGAAAAAGGAGAAGTTAGGGCAATTTTCATGACATTTCAGAAAAAAAGTTAATTTCAGAAAATTGAGACTTTAACTGGAAAGCTGGACCAAAACTCCAAACTAAAAACATAAAATGACAACAAAAATATCTTTCTCATATTATCGTCCAAGTCCTCAAAGAGTATAAAAATTCATGATGGGGTCAGGAAATATCAGACCATGGCACAATGGATATTCTGTATATACTCATGGGAAGAATCCAGAAAATGCTGTTGTGAACACAGCAACAGTAGGATGTACTCTGGAGCACAGCCATGATCTCACAAAGACTGAGAGCTCAAAATTAATAGATACTCTCTCATTTATTTATACAGTTCCTCTTCTGCAGTCTAATGCTGTGAAGTGGGAGGGAGAGAGAAAGGCAAATTATTACACAAACACAGATTTGGGAAAAAGTAAATAGGCTGAGCTTTAAATAATTGTTTTGAAAAAAACCAACATTTTAAAAATATTTAATACTATGAGCCACAATTATTTTTCAAGGTACTGACTTCAGCGTAAAATGTATATATCTTTAATAAATGGTAAATATAGAATAGTCCAAGAATAATTTGACAAAACTTTTTCTAAGCTATGTAATACCAGAAAAAATATCTCCATGGGTAATTATTCTTCAGCATTAGCTAAGATTCTATGTTCATGAATTCCTCTACCTGACGTTGAAAATTTGGTATTTCATTAGACTAGTAAATTCCATAGCCTCAGTATAGTGATATGGAAAATGATACACATTTTCTATCATAAATATTTTCAAGACAAAATTTAAATACTGACAACGTTCAATATCTCCTATAATTTATCATCTTATTACAGCCTAAACAGCCATATTACCATGTAGCATTTGGTATAAAATCTACTATGAGGTACAAACTTTGATTTTGTTTTGTTTGCTACTATTGTATCTCTTGAGCAAATGCGTTAAAAAAATTGGTAATTTTTGATGCTTGTTTTAAGAACATAAGTAATGTATTGATGATAGCCATTCTGACAGGTGTGAGATGGTATCTCATTGTAGTTTTTATTTGCATTTCTCTGATGATTAGTGATGTTGAGCATCTTTTCATAAGTCTATTGGCCATGTGTATGTCCTCTTTGGAAAAGTGTCTATTCAGGACCTTTGCCCATTTTTAATTGGGTTGTTTGGGGTGTTTTTGGTATTGAGTTTTGTAAGTACTTTATAAATTTTGGCTATTAATCCCTTATCAGATATATCAGCAAATATGTTCTCCCATTACATGGGTTGTCTTTTTATTTTGTTGATGATTTCTGTTTCTGAGCAAAAACTTTTTTGTTTCATGTAGTCTCATTTGTTTATTTTTTCTTTTGTTTCCCTTGCCTGGGGAAACATATCTGATAAAAAAAATTGCTACGAGCAATGCCTGAGATTTTGCTGCCTATATTTTCTTCTAGGATTTTTATGTTTTGGGGTCTAACATTTTAGTCTTTGATCCATTTTGAATTTATTCTTGTGTGTGGTATAAGAGGGTGGTCTAATTTCATTTTTCTGTATGTGTCTGTCCAATTTTTCCAGCATCATTTATTGAATAAACTATCTTTACCCCATTGTATATGCTTGCTTCCTCTGCTGAATATTAATTGACTATAAACATGTAGGTTTATTTCTGTGCCCTCTGTTCTGTTCCACTGATCTCTGTGTCAGTTTTTATGCCAGTACCATATTATTTTGATTATTATGGGCTTAGAGTATAGTTTGATATTAGGTAGCATGATTCCTCCAAATTTGTTTTTCTTTTTCAGGATTACTGTTTCTATGTGGAGCCTTTGTGGTTTCATATAAATTTTTGAAATAGTTGTTAAGTTCTGTAAAATACATCATTGAAATCTTGATAGGAATTGTTGTGGAGAAAGGGGAACCCTTTTGTATTATTGGTGAGGATGCAGACAGGTACAGCCACTGTGGAAAGCAGTGTGGAAATACCTCAGAAAATTAAAAATGGATCTGCCTTTTGACCCAGTGATCCCACTTCTGGGAATATATCAAAAGGAACCCAAAAACACTAATTCAAAAGAACATAAGCACCCCTATGTTCATTGCAGCGTTATTGACAATCACCAAGATATGGAAACAGCTCAAGTGTCCATCAGTAGATGAGTGGATAAAACAACTATGCGATATTTACACAATGGAAAACGACTGTAAAAAAAAAGAAAATTTTACCCTTTGTGACAGTGTGGATGGACCTGGAGAACATTATGCTAAGTGAAATAAGCCAATCAGTGAAAGAAAAATACCATATGATTTCACTCATGTGTGGAATCTAATGAACAAACTGCCCTAACAAGGAAATGGGGACAAACTGATAGATGGAAAGCAGGATGACAGGTAGTGGGTAGATGGGAGATTAGAGGGTGGAAGGATGAGCAGAAAGGCAAATGACTATGGACATGGACAACAGTGTGGTGATTGCTGAGGGGCAGAGGGTAGAAGGGAACTAAATGGTAATGGAAAAAATACAATCGACATTAAAATAAAAATATAAAAAATAAAATAAAAGCAGTGATATAAGAAAAATAAATAAAATAAAAACATAAGTAATATCAGCCTTATTTTACAAATGAAATCTACCCTAAAGGTAAATGAACTTGCTTCAGATAGTATAGCCCATGTGTCAGAAGCTACCTGGAAAGTCATCCTGGTATAGAGGTAAACAATACTCTCCTCGTGCCTTCCAAAAGGCCATCATTTCCACTTAAAATGTGACACACTACTAAACCAATCTGATCATGTCACATGAGAATGGCACAAAAAACTTTACCTTAGCACTAATATGGGGAAAAAAATTCCAACCAAAAATTTATACTGATTTGTTTCTTAAAGTCTTAAAAGAAAATTGTTTCAATTAAGCTAAAGTCAGACTTATATTACTCAGGATATAATTGCATTTAATTCCATCAACCACCATGAAATGCATCAATCATCTACCTAAACAAAATACATGAGACTAACAATGAATGGTGGTGCAATATGTGTACTCAAACTTTAAGGCCTAAACAAGACAAACAATGCATACGGATGGCTACCATATTTTCAAATGTAAGAAAATCAGCCCATGTGGGTTTCCAAGCCAAGGCATACATGTTGGGTCTGGGGATTGATGATTCGAAATTAAGACCATTTTGAGAAATGTGGCATGTATGTTTCCATGGGAATAAGTTATTGCTTAGATATGCTGCAACATGATGTCTCCAGCCACTGTTTAATCATCAACCTATACCAATGGTTCTCAACTGAGTGGAGACAGTTAGCAATATCTATAGATATTTTTGGTTGTCACCACTGGGCGGGGGTGGGGGTCTAGTAGTTGGAGACCAGAATGCTGCTAAATCTTACGATGCATAGGACAGCCTCCGCCCATGAAGAATTAATTACCTGGCCCAAAATGTCAATATTGCCAAGGTTGAGAAAATCTGCTCTCTACCTTTGGCTTAGAACAAAGACTTTAAAGAAGCCAGACCTAACTGGATAAATTCTGCTGTCACCTTTTGTGTGTGGTACTGAGCAATCATTGGCTCAGCTCACACAGGACTGCTCATGCGTGTTCCCAATGTGCTGAAAGGACAGGTCCTGACCAACAGGCAGCTGTTTTGCATGTGTGACTTATCTTGTTTCAGCTATAATATAAACAGATCATTTGGAAAAGCAAATGCCTTCACTAATTTTAAAGTTCCTAGTTTATGAGCAATGGATTCCACTGTAGGAAATCATTGGTTAACAAAGCCAAGCAATTAATTGATTCCAAATGTTAAAAACGAAGTCATCTATGTACACTGAGTGTTAAAATCTCCCTATCAGAATTCCCCTTTAATTGAAATTCCACAAGATTTCTAAGTAACTAGTGAATTACTTTATATTCTTCATTTTAAAAACTTACATTTTTCAACTTCTTTTCTTCCTCCTACTAGCTACAATATTTTGAATGTTATGTTCCAGGCACTGTATGAATTACTGCATGTGAAATTTAGAGTTACAACAATCCTAGTTGGTTGAATAATAATCAGGTACTAAGATAGTATTAAAAACAATGAGGTCCTGACTGGTATGGCTGAGTGGATTGAGCATTGTCCTGCAAACCAAAGGTTTACAGTTCAATTCTCGGTAGGGGACATGACTGGGTTGCAAGGCAGGTCTTTGGTTGGGGACCTGTGACAGGCAACTAACCAACTGGTGTTTCCCTCACATGTTAATATTTCTCTCCCTCTCTTTCTCTCTCCCTTCTCCCCTCTCTAAAAATAAATAAATAAAATATTTAATTTTTTTTCTAAAAAATAATAAGATATTATTGTTCTTATTATTCTTCAAACTCAAGAAGTCTAGAGGAAGAAAAAACATGCAAATAAAACATTTGACCATAGCACTCACAAGCATGAATTCAATGTGAATTAGTATAGTGTCATGAAAAATAAAAAAAGAGAAAAAAAGCCGAGATGATAAATACTACTTACAATAATAACAATAATAGCCACAACTTATTGAGTGCTTACTATATGCAGAGTCAGTGCCACACATTTTGTATCATTCAATCCTACCACCAGTCCTGAGTGTGGGTGTTGTTAGAGTCACCATTTTACAGAAGCAGAAACTGAGGCATACTCTGATGAAAGCCCTACAGTAAGCCAGAAGCACAGCTGAGATCTGTGCGAGAGAGAGAGAGAGAGAGAGAGAGAGAGAGAGAGAGAGAGAGAGAGAGAGAGAGAGAGAGAGAGAGAGAATGCGAGCTTACACCAGGGACTAGCAAACTATGACCCTTGGTTTAAGTCTGACTTGCTGCCTCCCTTGTAAATGAAATTTATTAGAACACAGCTATGCTCTTTCATTTATGTATCGCCTATGGTTGCTTTTGTGCTTCAACAGCAGAACTGAGTAGTTACAACAGAGACCAGGTGGCAAAAGCCTATACCGTTTACTCTCTGACCCTTTACAGCAAGTTTGCCAATATCTGTCGAACTTAGAAGCTTCAATAGTAAGTAATGTCTGCTTGACCGTGTGCTCCATACTGTTAGCAATGGAAGTCCTATATTATACCTCTCCAGTTAAGTAGCTTCACCTCCTATGAATATGATCCCCTGCTTCTATTTCTGTAGCCATCCTTAGGGCTAATATTATCCCTTTCTTTAGCAAAGAGCTTACCTGAATGACAGTAATGTTATACAAGGGAAACTTATCAAACCTGATTTCCTCACAGTCTGAAATGATTAAAAAGTAAAAACTAAATGCAAAAATATGTATTGGTCTTCTCCTGGGAACAAGTTATGTATCCAGAATACAAAATGAATAAAACACAATGTTTCCCTCAAGGAGCTTACAGATGAGCAGGGGAAACTGAGGTACACAGAGCAGAATGGTTTTCTAGGGACTAGGCTCAGTAGCCTAGGATTCTAGGGAAGGAGTACCTTCTCCCAAGTCAACCAAGGTCTCAGAAAGAAAGCATGTGAATACCCACTTCTCTGTTAAAGGAAAAGATCTCCATTGTCTTGAATTAAATAACAGAATTATGTCTGATTTGTTCAACTATTCAGACATAGAATGGTAGAGCTAACAGGACTTCAAAGCATAGCTTCTTCATTTCATAGAAGGGAAAACCAAGAAGTCTGCACACACTCTGAGAGGTGAGGAGAGACAAAGTTGCCCCAAGTGCCTGGGAGCTGACCATTACTACTGTGCTCCAGAGGCTGCAGAGCTGGGCACCTTGGGCACGACCCTGAAGCCAGATTTGGGGCAAGTTTCTGAGCCTCAGTTTCTTCATCTGCAAAGTGGAGATCATACTTAAGGGTCATTGTGAGTAACAAGCAAGTTCATACATTTGAAATGCAAAGAGCAGTGCCTGGCTCTTAAAAAGTGTAGTATGAGCATACACTAAAAGTGAGGCATGGAAATGAACTACACTCGCATCTTTAAGTAAGCCCAAATTCACGTGCTCCTGAGATCCAGTTGCCTCCCTATTATGGATAACCTATGCCCTTCCCATTGAGGATGGGTGGAAGGGTGTTACCGTTCTTCTGGGCTTTTGCCTCACACATAATGAAGTAACCATTTCTTCATTCCTTCAGCCTTTTATTCCTGTTGCCTGGAAACATCTCTCTGACACCCATTCTGCTCCAATCCTACTGGCACCACCCTTGGCCAAACACTGATCATCACATCTGGATTACTCACTCTTGCTCAGCTCCACGCCACCCCAGCTTATCTCCAACCAACTCCCTGTGCTTGCTACACAGCTGATGCTGCAAGATGAACCAAAATACTGTTTTTACCATGTCACTCACCTACTGAATATGCCATCATTCTGAGGAGCACAGCCCTTTAAGTCCAGGCACTTCTGTCTGTAATTTAACATCTTTTAATCTTACCTGACATTATTTCTAATTATACTAATACAGTAGTCTTAAAAGAAACCTGATTTCAAATCATTACCAACACATACTGCCAGTGAGACCCTGCATGTAGCTTAATCCCTCTGAGGTTCAGTTTCCCTGTCTGCCAAACTGAGATAAATAGGAACTATCTCATGGGACTCTTGGGAAGATTAAGTACATAATTTCCATCATTGGCAGAGCCTGGCACAGAGTAAGCGAATAAGAATTGCTATTGTTAATATTATTATCTGAAAATGGTACACATCGCTCTTTCTTTCCCCCGTTTGTCCATGTTCATGCAAATCCTCCCACTTAGGATGTCTTCCTTCCTGCCCACTGCCAATCAGATTCAACCCCCTCACACAAAGCCTTCTGCTGGAACTTCAGTCCACATTGATCTCCAGTCTCCTGCTTTGGTGAACTCCCTCAGAGCTGGCACTACCCATCTGGGCCCTTAGTCAGTGGTCTTAACCCAGTGGTGATTTTTCCCCTCCCCCCTCAGGGGTCACTTGGCAAAGTCTGGAGATACTTTCAACTGTCACACTTGGGAGGTGGGTGTATTAATTGTGTGTTTTACATTTCCTGTATTTCATGACACTCTGACACACTGGGTCCTTGAGAGACTGCCCCTTCCAGGGCCAGCTAATTCTTAGAGACAGTAAACAATTTGCACACTGGCACCACACGCCTTTCACAGGCAAACCAGCCAGTCCAAAGCCTGTACCCCGACCACTTCCTCTACCTAACTCTCACACACCAAGCTAAAAATTCCTTTGTCCTATATCATCCCAAGGCCAGGGTCAAGTACCTGCAACAAGAGACCACCTCTATGGGTCTAAGCCAGTTGAAATTATTCAAAACTAATCCTAGAGTTGCTCAAACTTGCCTATCCTGACTCGCTCATTCCCTCCCTGCAAAAGACACCCCTCTGTTTTTCTGCCTCCTAAACGATCCTGGTACTTCCCCATGTGGTCAGCTCTGTGTGTCACGGTATGCCCCCTCCTCTTGGGAACAGTAAGTAATTAACTTCTCTCAAAGGCATTGTCTGTATGTCTGTCCCTTTACCATCTCTGATTAAAACAAATCTGAGGAATATTTTAAGAAAAGTGAGTAGAGGCCACAAGTGATTCTAAACATCCCATGATGAGCAGAACACTACCCCCCAACAAAGATTAATCCAGACCCAAATGAAAAGTCCTGAAGTTGAGAAACACTGATGTCCCTTACATTGGAATCACATGGTCTCTGGAAGCCCCAGCCCTGCCATACAGTTCTATGGTTCAGCCTGACCAGGGAAAAGGAGGGAGTTCCTGATGCCTGAATTGACTGAACAACAGGTACCATCAATGTAATAGTTTAATTTGTAGTTATAGCTTTTTAAACCAAAAATCAATGAATAAATACAGTCAGCAAAAGAGAAAATATTTCTTCTCAGTTACTATGGAAAGTTTAATGCTAATAGCTTCTGGTGTGAAAGAAAATCTATGAACGAATCTCACTGTTCTATGTGATTCTCTATCTCTCACAAGTGGGAAACATATTCAATCAATAGAGTATTATTTATTGGAGGATTCTGAAACAGCCCGTTAGTTTTCCTCTAGGGTGTTTGTCACTTGTGATGTTCTGCCCCACTCCTCCCCACCCCCCCCCCCCAAAAAAACCCCACTATGTATGATAAAATAAATTTGGGTAAAGAAGTACATGTATGCCCTGGCTGGGCTGCTCAGCTGGATGGAACATCATCCTGTATACCAAAATGTTGCAGGTTCAATCCCCAGCGTGCTCGCATTCTCTCTCCCTCCCTTCCTCACTCTTCCTCCCTTCCTCTATCATTGAACATATCCTCGGGTATTAAAAAAAGTAGTATATACATCCTGTTCTTGAAGTTTCACAGTGCACATGGGCATACTAAGTGGCTCCAAGACTGAAACAATCTACTTAACTTCATTTAGCTCAGTTTCCAACTTAATGTGATCTTGCAAATTTTCACGTATCATCCATCACCACCCAATGGAGCAAGTGTTATGTGGAACACGTTTTAGAAACAGCTTATTACAGTTGACAAAAATCTCAACATTGAACTTTAGAAGTTGAATTAAAAAGTTCCTCACTCTGTAATCAGAGCTGCTTTGGGACACAGAATAGCAGAGAAGCATGACACAGCTGCCCTTTAGAAGTTGCTGGCAGGGAGAGCAGGGCTTCTGCTGGTCTCTGTTGGAATTTGGGCAGGCCATATTTCCAGATGGCACAGAACTGGTTTTCTCCACCTTATTACTGTGGACTGGTTGTAATAGTACAGACTGCAACATCTTTAGATACCGAGCCAAATATGATTATTTTTCCAAAGGCAATAAGGCTAATTTAAAATTCTGAGTGAGGGGGAGCCAGATGACTTATGAATATGCCTTGAACTTTCATCAGGAAACAAAGCAAGGGAGCAAATTAAGACCAAAGGTAAAGGTGAGAAGTATGCCGTTGTTCCATCCATTTCCTGACTAGTCCCTAATCTACTCTAGCATCTTCTATCCCTAAGTCCCAGACAGATTTGTTTATTTTTAAAACTGTGACATCTATGGGTTGAGTTAACCAGAAGAGGACTTTGGGTCTCAAGAGGACTTCCTAGGGGACCTCTGCCCCTCAACCCTTGCTTAGGAGGGTATAGCCTTTGTCTTTGGGCAGGAGGAATGGCTATCGGCAAGGTACTCTGGCCTCCAGAATAGCCTTCAGCAGGTTGCTCTTCAGAGCTCGCTGCAGCACTGTGACCTGCACAGTCTGAGAAGGATTGACTGAGTATGGGGGTAAGGACATGTACAGCCGGGAGCAGTGTAGCAGCAATGATTCTGCCATCTGTTCACCTAGCTCAGGGGATCCCTCTGCTCTTTCACCTTGAGATAAAATGACTATCACTTTCCCAGTCAGTCCTACAGGCACTACAGGCCTTGTGCCGCCTCTTCAGTCCTCCATTCTCCTACCAAATCATTTCCATGAACAGAGGAGAAGATGAGCACAAAGGAGAAAAACTCCTTTTCTCCCTTTGGAATGTGCAAGCCAGAACCATAGATAGAAAAGCATGGCACTGCTCTGTATTTTCTATGTTTGAAAATGGTCCAGATGTCTCCCAAACAGTCTCAAGACCCTCTGGAAAAATAAGCATGATCCTCCTCCTATCCCTCACCCCTGTTCGAAAAAAGGAAAACAGAGACCTGGTTGGTGTGGCTCAGTGAATTGAGTGACAACAGTGCCAGCCTGTGAACTGAAAGGTCACTGGTTCGATTCCCAGTCAGGGCACATGCCTAGGTTGTGAGCCAGGTCTCCAGTTGGGGGTGTGCAAGAGGCAACCACACATTGATGTTTCTCTCCCTCTCTTTCTCCCTCCCTTCCCCTACCTCTAAAAAATAAGTAAAATCTTTTAAAAAAAATCTTATAAAAGGAAAACAGAGGCCAGGCCTGAAAGACTGTCTGTGGCCGGTGTGTGCCTAATTCCCAGAGGGTGCTCTGTTTTCCTAGCCCTCCCCTGGGGGCCCTTAATTCCTTCTCTGTGGTAAACACTGCCAGGAATTGTACTCTTAGGATTTTGCAATAAAAATAAGGTCTGTTTGCTTTCTAAAATCTTACTGTAATTTAGGCTATGGTATTTTCAAAGTGAATTTTTTGCCATTTCATTCATGGTGAATTATATACTTTGAGCTTTGGTGAATTATAAACTTCTAGTTACACACACCAACCCATCTGTCATACCGTAGTTTAAATAGTAAATGTCACTTCTGTTTGGTCCTCAGCACTTGCTCAAAGAGCCAGTGGTGAATTTCAGACCCATCGGCAACATTAAAAAGGGAGCAAAAGGGACTATATACCTGATCTGATTTCACCCTAAGCAGTTGCCTTTATCTGAGACATGATTATTGATGTTGGCACTAGTTTAAACATTCCTATCGAAATAACTTAAAGCTAAAAATGTTATTATATTCCTACTCATTTATGTATGATGTGACATAAATCTTTAGCCAATACAGTATATACATTTTCCATAAACTAACTCTATCCTAGGTTGTACCCCCCACACACTAATAATTTATAATGTATTTGGTTATACATTATTTATGTCACAACTGCTCTATTGAAGATTTTGTCATCTTCAAAGAATTAAAATGTAGGGCATCATATCCCTGTTATGAGCTGACGTGTATATTTTAGAAATACAATAATCACTCCACAAAACAGTACATGTCATCCAAATGGAGTATAGCAGAGAACAACTTTTAAACTGTGGTTCTGAAGAGCCCTAGGGCCCCACGGCGCCATGTGCGGGCAGGCCCACTCTTTGGTCTACACAGAGCGACCCCCCTTTTATCTTGTTGACACACGGGGATCTTCTAAGATAACTATTCTTCTAAAGAATATCTCTTGCTTTGATTATGTTTCTTGTCTTTAATTTTATATCTTGAATATAGATGTTCCCTTTTGTATATGTTCCCCTCTTCTGCCTTCTACAAAACCTTGAAAAATTAGCCTAAGAGTATTCACTCCAAGCTATTTCTACTTACTGTCTTACCACAACAAATCTGCATTTATGTTCATAATTCAACCTCAAAGACCCGGGACAAGAATGGGAGGGATCCAGTAGCTCATCTCTACTTCCAATGCAAAAAACTCTTTCAGCTGCAAATATTAAAATCTCTCCTTCTGTGTTCAGTTTTACTTTGGGTAGTGGTGATCTGACCACAGGCTGCTTAATAGTGCATGAATAATTCATATGATGGCCGGTAGGAAACTGCAGCACATTATTCACTCTGGGTATGAAAACACCAGGGCATTGGGCAGGCGAAAGCATTCACTGTGTGTTCATTTGGGGGATGACGAGCTCTTGTCTGTGGCTTGTTTGACTTTTTGAGTGGGCTGTTGAACTGACTCACACATCAGTGAGTTACTAAAATTTGGAGAGGGTGAGTCTTAAACATGTAGCAGATCAGTAATAGTCTCTGTCACCAAGATCTGCTTCTCTACACATCCCTTCAACATGTGCAGTAGTCTGGCTTATCAGACAAGTGACAGTTTCCAAACATAGAAATAAACATATCTACAGTATCTGCTGAATATGTCAGACAAACACTCGCCCATAAACAGACTTTAAGTTTCTCAAGAAATAACCTAATCCTGGTACATGCCCGCCTGTCAGAGACGGATGGTGGCTCGCTGTGCAGCAGATTTCATCCCTCCGTTTGTGCCAGAAAATGCTGATGCCAACTCTCACTGAGAACACCTTCAGGATCTGGGGCCTCCCTACAGTGTAGCTCTCGAAAACTCAAACCGACCAGTAATGTAGCTGGGCAGGCTGTTAGTCCCCTCAAATTTTATTTCCTATTATCAGAAGAATTAAATAAGGCTTTGCTTTCCTCTTTTCTTACTTCTCTATCTTTTTATTCATGAACTTGGAACAGTGCTACTGTTTGGAGGAGGTTGCATCCAAAGAAGCTGGTGCTTCACTGTTGATTGCTATTGGACTTGAAATAACAAAAGAACTGAGGTAAGAGGGCTGGCAAGCAGAATGTTACAGCCCAAAAAAGGAAATTAGAGAACAGGAACTCCCTCCCACCTCCACCCAAGAGCCACTGCTGGGGTTACAACTTGTTTAGAAGATAATTATTTGATTTTATAATTACTTTTGTGGGTTGCAAAATAATTACTGTGGAGGCAAATCTCCGTGTGCCAAAATAGAGGCAGTTGTTTTAAAGTTCATGCTGAAACAATAACACAGTCAAGATGGTGAGGTCTGAGGTGGGGATTAGAAATCCAATTGCTCTGTCAGAGGTGCCAGCCCAAAGCCCAAGTGAAGGTCAGGGTGGGGCTGGGGATAGCAAGATCTTCCACAGACCCAGGCCAGAGCAGTGTTTCTTTTAAGTTGATTTTCATTTAAAATGTGTCCCTCTGAGTCACTAGGACACCAAGTAGCCTTTTCAAAAGACGGGAACTGCATTTCAGGTGAATAACAGACATGTGAGTGTGTTCCCTTCAAGTCTAAGATCAGATGTGGTGCTGATAGTTATGAGGGACCTTCTAGTTATAGGAACTTTGTTGTAGTGAAAGGTTGGCAAACTTTTTTGTAAATTTTTAATTGTTGTTCAAGTACAGTTTTTTGCCTTTTACTCCCATCCAAGCTCACCTCCCCCAGCCCTGCCCACCTCCCTTCCCATTTCCACCCTGCCCTTGTTATTGTCCATGTGTTCTTTATACCTGTTCCTACAAAACCTTCCCCTTTTCCCCCGAAATTCCCTCCCCTCTCCCCTCTGGCCACTGTCAATCTGTTCTTTATTCCAGTGTCTCTGGTTATATTTTGCTTGTTTGTTTGTTTTGTTGATTAGGTTCCTCTTAAAGGTGAGATTATTTGGTATTTGTCTTTCACCACCTGGCTTATTTCACTTAACATAATGCTTTCCAGTTCTATCCATGCTGTTGCAAGGGGTAGGAGCTCCTTCTTTCTGTCTGCTGCATAGAATTCCATTGTGTACCATAGTGTTTTGATCCACTCATTTACTGATGGGCAGTTAGTTTGCTTCCAACACTTGGCTATTGTAAATTGTGCTGCTATGAACACTGGGGTGCATAGGTTCTTTTGGATTGGTGTTTCAGGGTTCTTAGGATATAACACTAGCAGTGGAATTGCTGGCTCAAAAGGCAGATCCATTTTTAGTTTTCTGAGGAAGTTCCATACTGCTTTCCATAGTGGTTGTACCAGTCTGCAATCCCACCAGCAGTGCACTGGGGTCCCCTTTTCTCCACAACCTCTCCAACACTTGTTGCTTGCTTTGTTTATGATGGCCATTCTGACTGGTGTGAAGTGGTATCTCACTGTGGTTTTAATTTGCATTTCTCTGATAGCTCGTGATACTGAGCATCTTTTCATGTATCTCTGGATCCTCTGTATGTCCTCCCTGGAGAAGTCTGTTCAAATCCTTTGCCCATTTTTTAAATTGGGATGCTTATCTTCTTAGAGTGGAGTCATGTGAGTTCTTTATATATTATATATTTATATACTTCTTTATATATTTAAACTCTTGTCTGAGGTATCATTGGCAAATATGTTTTCCCATACAGTTGGTTCTCTTTTTATTTTAATACTGTTTTCTTTAACCGTGAAGAAGCTTTTTATTTTGATGAGATCCCATTTGTTTATTCTTGCCTTTATGTCCCTTGCTCTAGAGGACATATCAGTGAAAATGTTGCTGCGTGAAATACCTGAGATTGTCCTGCCTATGATCTCCTCTAGTACTTTAATGGTGTCATGACTTGTATTTAAATCTTTTACCCACCTTGAATTTATTTTTGTGTATGGTGTAAGTTGGTGCTCAAGTTCCATTTTTTTGCATATAGCTGTCTAGCTCTCCCAGCACCATTTGTTGAAGAGGCTATTTTTACTCCATTTTATGTTGCTGCTTCCTTTGTCAAATATTAATTGACCATAGAGACTTGGGTTTATTTCTGGGCTCTCTGTTCTGTTCCATTGGTCCATATGTCTGTTCTTATGCCAGTACCAGGCTGATTTGATTACAATGGCCTTGTAATACAGTTTGGTATCAGGTATTATGATCCCTCCTACTTTACTCTTCTTTCTCAAAATTACAGCAGCTATTCAGGGTCGTTTATGGTTCCATATAAGTTTTTGAAGTGTTTGTTCTATTTCTGTGAAATATGCCATTGGTACTGTAATAGGTATCGCATTAAATCTGTAAATTGCTTTGAGTAGTATGGACATTTTGATGCTGTTAATTCTTCTGAACCATGAACATGGTATATGTTTCCATTTGTTTGTGTCTTCCTTGATTTCTTTTTTCAGTGTTGTGTAGTTTTCTGAGTACAGGTCTTTTACCTCTTTGGTTAGGTTTATTCCTAGGTATTTTATTTTTCTTGTTGCTATATAAGATTTTTTCTTGATTTCTGCTTCTGCTGTCCTATTGTTGGTATATAAAAATGCCTTTGATTTCTGGATATTGACTTTGTATCCCGCTCTTTTTGGCAAACTCTTTTGATAAAGGCCAGAGAGTATCTTATAAGTTATTACATAAATATTTTAGGCTTTGAGGGTCTCTGTTGTAGCTCTTTAGCTCTGCAGGGGCAGTGCAAAGCCACCATGGACAGCATGGTAACACCTGTGCATGCTGTCTTCTGACAAAACTTGCCTTATGCACAATGATGTTTGACCCTCCTGCAAGTGTCTTCTATCATGAAATAGCATTCTTCTTTTGATTTCAGTAACCACTTGAAAGTGAAAAAAAATTCTCAGCCTGCAAAAACAGAGGGCTCTTGGGCTGCAGCTTACCAACTCCTCAATGAGAGGGGTGTAAGGCACCTCAGCAACATCTTCAGGAAAGAGAAGTAAGTTCATTTTACAGGTGGGAGAAACTCAGGACAGAGGTGACTCAAGAGTGAGCAGAGGGCATTAGCAGTCCCCAAGGCTTCCTAATTTTAACCAAATATATTCTCTGCCAGGTAATTTCTTCTTTCACTTTTTAATAAATTGACAGTTTACTTGGGGTACTCGTTTTTGCCCAAATTTTCATAAAAGAATCATTTTCACATTGAATTCATTACTTTAAGAATTTAGATTCCATTGGACAAAATAGCTAGTCTTTCTCAGAGGTTCACATCCCAAAGGCAGCCAGCTGTGGCTGTGGAGGAGGAACCAGAGGGGCAGCAAGGACAGCAGCATGGTCAGGTGACAGGGGAGAAGCCACAACCACACTGTTCTCTCTTCTCTAAAATAACCACAATAGTAATTCCAACCATAAAAGGTTTTTCTGATAATTACAAGGAAATAGCATGTGAGAATAATATAAGTATATTTATGGACGGTGTCTAGGTTTTCTAAACAAAATGATCTTCTTCAATGGACTGAATGATCTCTTCTTGACTACCAACTCAGAACCTTCTGTTTTTCTTAAAAGATCCTCCAGGGTGGCTATAATCCAGAACACAGATAATAACACATATTGGAAAGGATAGATGTAAATAGGACTTTCATATACTCATTGCTGGTGGGAATGTAGAATGGGGCAACCAGTTTGATACAAATCTGGAAGTTTCTCAAGTGGTTAAAAATGGTACCATGTGTTCCAGCAATTCTATTACTAGGCATACATCCATGAAAAATGAAAACATACAACCACACTAAAACTTGTACATAAATGCTACAGCAATATTATTCATAATAGCCAAAAAGTGGAAACAACCCCAATATTCATCAACTGATTGATGAATAAGCAAAATGTGTCATATCCACACAATGATTTGGCAATAAAAAGGAATGAAGTACTGATTCATGCCACAGCATGGATGAACCTTGAAAACCTCATGCTAAGTGAAAAAAGATAGGCACAGGAACATATGCAGTGTGTGGCAAAAAGTGAGTTTCCAGTTGTGAGTATGCAAAACACAGAATTTATTCTTGTGTTATTATTTATCAATTATTATATTATTTTCCATATAAACAACTGTAAACTTACTTTTGCCCCATACTGCACTGCATGATTGTATTTATAAGAACTATCAGGAATAGGGAGGTCTTTAAAAACAAAAAGTAGATTTGTGGCTACCTAGGGGTAGCAGACATCGGAGAATTGGATGGGACAGGCTAAGAGAAACAGAGTTTCTTTTTGGAATAATGAAAATGTTCTAACTGTGATGTGGTGAAGGATGCACAACCTTGTGAATATACTAAAAGTCATTCAATTGTAAAATTTAAACGGGTGAATTGTATGGCATGTGAATTATATCTCAATAAAGCAACTAAAACTCCAATGATATTTTTCACACAAATAGAAAAAAAATCACCTAAAATTTGTATGGAACACAAAAGACCTAAAATAGCCAATGCAATGTTGAGAAAGAAGAGTATCATACTTCCTGATTTCAAACTACACTACAAAGCTACAATAATCAAGACATATGACACTGGCATAAACACAGACACATCGATCAATGGAACACAATAGACAATACCCAGAAATAAGCCCTGCATGTACGGTCCATTAGTTTACAACAAAGGAGCCAAGAATACACAATAGGGAAAGGATAGTTACTTCAATAAATGGTGTTAGGAAAACTGGACAGCCACATGCAAAAGAACGGAAATAGACCCCTACCTTCCAACACACAAAAATTAACTAAAAGTGGACTAAAGACTTGATTGTAAGTCCTCAAACCATGAAAGTCCTAGAAGAAAACACAGGGGGTAAGCTCCTTGACATGGGTCTTGGCAGTGATTTTTTGGACTTGACACCAAAAGCAAAGGCAACAAAAGCAAAAATAAATTAAGGGGGACTACATCAAACTAAAAAGTTTCTGCATCCCCCACCAAAAAAGTCAACACAATGAAAAGGCAACATACCAAATGAGAAAAAAAATGTTCTCAAATCATATATCTGATAAGCGATTAATATCCAAGATATATAAAGATTTCATATAACTCAAGAGTAAAAATAATCTGATTCAAAAATGGACAGAGGATCTGAGTAGATACTTCTCCAAAGAAGACATCCAAATGGCCAATATGAAAAGGTGCTCAACCTCACTAATCCGTCAAGCAAATGCATATCAAAGCCACAATGAGATATCATCTCACATCTGTTAGTGTAACTACTATCAAAAAGATAAAAAATAACAAGTGTTGGCAGGATGTGGGTAAAGGGAACCCTTGTGCACTGTTGGTGGGAATGTAAATTGGTGTAGCCACTATGGAAAAATGGTCTAGAGATCACTCAAAAAATTAAATTAGAACTATCATATGATGCAGCAAGCCTCATCCTTCTAGGTATATATCCAAAGGAAATGAAAACAGGATGTCAAAGAGATATCTGCACACTTTTGTTCATTGCAGCACTATTCACAATAGCCAAGACATGGAAACAACCTAAGTGTCCATACATTGATGAATAGAATGGAATATTATTCAGCCATGAAAAGGAAATCCTGCCATTTGTAACAACATGGATGGAACTGAAGAGCGTTATACTAAATGAAATAAGTCAGACAAAGAAAAACAAATACTACATGGTATCACTTATATGTAGAAACTAAAAAAAGAAAAAGTCAAACTCACAGAAACAGAGAGTAGAAAAGCAGTTTCCAGAGCTTGGGGTGGAGGGCAGAGAAAACAGGGAGAAATTGGTAAAAGGGTACAAACTTTCAGCTATAAGATGAATAAGGTCTAAGGATCTAATGTAAACATGGTGACTAAGTTTCATAACACTGTTTGATAACATTATTAACTAAATTAATAATCAATAGATTAACATGTATATTCATATGTTGAACAAATATTTAAATGTCTAATAGCTATGTCCTATTCCAGGAACTGAAAATACAGCAATGAAGAGAACAGACAAGAAAGACCCTTGCCTTGAGTAGTTTACATCTGATACCTTCCTCAGGCCCCCTAACCTTTGTCTGCACATGCTCTTCACCTTGCCCACGTGACTCCCTCAGGCATCTTTGCCAGCCCAAACCTGTCCTTCCATCACAGTTTAGCTCAAGTGCCATCTCCTCCCACATGACCTCCCTGACTTTTTCAAGGAGATGGAGTCCCTACCTATATGTCCATAGCATCCTGAGCCTGCCTCCTCTACACACAGGATATATGTTCCGAGACCTCCACTGGATGCCTGTAGTAGCAGATTGTACTGAACCCTATATACTGTTTTTCCTATACATACATAACCTATGATGAAGTTTAATTTATAAATTAGGCACAGTAAGAGATTAAGAACAATAGTAATAAAATGGAATAATTATAACTGCATACTGTAATACAAGTTACATGAATGTGGCCTCTCTGTCTCTATCTCGCTTGCTCGCTCCCTTCGATAACCAATCTGATGAAGGACACAGCTAATTAACAGGCAGGGAGCATATACAATGTAGAGACAATGGACAAGGGAATGATTCATGTCTCAGGTGAGACAGAGCAGGAGGACACGAGATTTCATCACACTACTTAGAATGGCATACGACTTAAAATTTATGAATTGTTTCTGGAATTTGCCATTTAACATTATCAAACTGTGTTGGACTGTGGGTAATGAAATTGTGGATAAGGGGGAACTACTGTATAGCAGTGTCCCTTACTAGGCTGCAAATTTCTCTAAGGTCAGGAACTCTATCTCTGTATTTGCACATTAACTTCAGTATAGGTATCAATGCTCGTTGTGTAAGTAAATGAATGACCATGTTCTGCCTTCCTCTGGCCTTGGATATTGAAATAGTACAGCCAGAACATCATTTCTTTCACGTGGCTACTGGTTGAGTGATCCCCAAGCAGAAAACCTCTATGAGTCATTTCTTTACCAAACCAACAACTGGATTCTTGTTTAGTTCCTGGTTCTTGTATCTATAGCTTTGCAACTTTTGCCTCTTTGGTCTTTCCTTTTCTCCCTTATCAACTGTTTGGGTTCAAGGGAAGCACATCGCTTCTCCTACCTCTTGTCTTCTGGCCTATCGCTGGCTCCCCGTCATTTCATTGCTTTCAACACAACTGCCTACTTGGCATTGACCTTAAAGCCTTTGAGGGTGATTCCTAACTGGCTCACCAAGCCCCCTCTTTTCAGACACATATTTAAACTGTAAATACCTGATGAAGTTCCAGAAGCTGTTACGTCATATTAATTAGCAAACTACAGAAATGAATGGGGCTAGCAGACAAGTATTGACCCTCCACCTCCCAGCAACATTTTATGTACATATTTTATCTATTAATTTTTTAAAATCCCCTTTAGACATACAGGTACATTTTAAGCTATAGATTTTACAAGTATTTTTAAAATTTTAAAAGTATTTCTTCTCCTGAACTAAGTGAATATTTACAGATGCTGTCTGTAAAGTGTCAGATTCCATTAGAATGGAAGGGGAAATTACTAGCAAAATTATATGAGTTCAAAGTTAAAAGGCAAACTGACTTTGAATTGCTGGTGCTTAAAAGTGTTGCTAGGCCTCTTTATGGGTCTGCAACAGAATAGAAGAACCCTGTTTTTTTTGACACTTACTGTTCAAGGTCTTGAAATGCCCTTTCTTTGCGCTATGAGTGGTCGTGGCAACGGGGTCCTTTCTCTTGTCTGGTCCCTGCCTAGGCACTATCAGCAATGCCATCACAAAAATCCACTCACACTTACTTCAACATAATGCAGGAGTGGGGAGAACGTGGGTGATGAGTCTACAGGGGTTCATTAATCTGTGTACTTCTGGTATAAGTGTGAAATTTTCCTTTTTTTTTTTTAGGTAACTGGGTCACACCACCCCTGCTTAAAAACGCCTGTGCCACCTTTGGAGCTCACTGGATGAAATACGAACTCTTTCATACATTGTGCCAGGATTTGCCCTGATCAGGTGGCTCAGTTGGTTGAAGTGTCACCCTATATACTAAAAGTTTGCAGGTTTGAATCCTGATCAGGGCACATGTCTAGGTTGTGGGTTCAATCCCCAGTCAGGGCACATACAGGAAGCAACTGAATGATGTTTCTCTCTTACATTGATATTACTATCTCATATCAATGCCTGTCTGTCTATTTCTCTTTCTCCCTTCCTTGCTTTCTAAAATCAATGAATATATCTTCAAATGAGGATTAAAAAATTGTATTAGGATTTTTCTGATCTCTCTCTTGCCCAAGGTGGGACTGACCACTCTCTCTACTTTCTGTCTCTAAAATAACACTTTTCTTTCCAAAACACCTTAAACTTCCATGCACATATTTGTCTACCTATCTCCCTATACTACAGTAGAAGGTCTTTGAGAGCAAAAACCACAATATCCTAGTGCTATTTAATTACCAATATTTAATGTGGCACATAAAACATGCTTCACAAATATATTACTGGAAAAAAAGGATGAAATGCCCCAATATGTGTTTCCAGACTAATTTATGTCATTTTCCCTGACATTCTACAAATTCTACCTGCTGAATTTATCCCCTTTCCTAAGCAAACCATGATCTTTTACAGTTTAAATGGTCTGTGTATGGTTTTTTCCTCATTGAAATGTCCTTCCCTCCTTACCTGGGAAAATTCCTCTATTAAGTTCCAGTCCAAATATCACCTCCTCTGAGAAGCCCTCCTGCCCTACTCACACCATTTTGGCTTCCTCCAATAATTCAGCAGTTTACTTTCCTGTTACTCTCACAAAAATCCAAAGTGTGAATTAGAAGACAATGACTGGTTGTTGTACCTCTTATTATCTACTCGTAAGCTGAGAGGGCTCTGCACACATAAGCTGCTAATTCTACAAACACATGTAGGAGAATCAACAGCCCAGTTGTTTGAGTACACAATGTTTTAATAAAATTGTAAGAGCACAACTTCATTAGAACGTCCCTGCTCTGTACCCTCCTTCCTAACTCTTCCCTACTGTCTGAGCAAGGGCCAGTCTTATCAGGATTGCTCACAATCTCTACACTCTGCCCAAGTTAGAGGTTTTCCAGGCTTTCCTGATCATGAGAAAGCAGTTTCCTGTCTCTGTCTTGCTTCAGGCCAAGTCTTCCATACCTGTCCTTTTGATTCTGAGTCATATCCTCAGACTATGTAGATTCTCCAGCAACTATTTCCTTCAGCTATTAATCTTTCCTCTTCCTAACTGACCAAAAACTGTTTAGTCATTTTTTTTGTGTGTGTGTGTGTGTGTGTGTGTGTGTGTGTGAATGCACTTTTACCTAGAACACACTGGTCATCATTGTTAAAACTTTAAAACAAACAAAAAATACGTTTGACTTGTGTGATGTAGGGGCTCTTCAGTAGTTTCACTTTTGCTTCACTTCTTTTACTAGAAATAGTAAAAACTTCAACTGTTGAAAGTAGAGGAGAATAAGGTGCTTTCACCTTGGACCCAATCCAAGAAAGTCTGATCCCAGAAGAGTCCAAGCAGTGCCATAGAGCAGGAGGAAAAACCCAACACAAAATGGGACTTGGCAGTAACAATACAAATGATAGTAATCACAGCTAATATTTCGCCAGCACTTTCTCTTGCCAGGCTAAGTGCTTTGTACCAATTATCACATTTAATCGTCACAACTCTGTGCAGTAAATAATGCTGTGGTATCCTAATGTCACCCAGCCAGCAAGGGGATGCGCCCTGATTTGCAGTGAGAGTCCAGGATCCAGCTCTGGGTCGTCATCAAGGGGCGGGTTCTGTGAGCAGCCCTGACACCAAACAGTGTTGGGGCCTGAGGGGACTGCTCACCTTAGCTTTATGCACCTGTTTTCTCATTTGCAAAGTGAGGGGTTTACTCATGAAAACTCGTGAGGCATTCTCTTCTAAAAGGTTGTCGGGCTGATGAACCCAATAGTCAGAGTAATGGAGAAGCACTATGACAAACTCATTGCAAAAATTCGTATTGGAATACACTAGGAAATATGTTAAATATTTATATCCCTACAACAAAATGTGGGAATGTATCTACTGGGTCAACAAATTAGTAAATTTTTATATGAATATTTAAAGAATAGAAGTCATAATTAGTGAAGTAAAGACAATCCTGAAATAGTGATGAATTATATGTAATACACACTGAGTAGCAGCTGCAATACGTATGTCTTGTTTCTGAATTTATTTATCATTGATTACTATGTTAGATAAATTCTCTAGAAGTGATTTTCAATTTGAGTCACCTTTTCTGTATATCAGGAGAGCCTGCTGTTTTAAAGGAAACACGTGCTGCTATAGGAAAGAGGCTTCAAAATATTTCTAAAAACTGTTTTAAAGCTGTTAACATGTTTTACTTCTGTTATTAATGCCATTATAATTCCTATGACAATTTCTTACTATTGAAGACTCAAAAGGATTTCAAATGAGAATAGAAAATACGTATAAAATTATATACAGAAATAACTGGCTTTCTAGAATAGATTTCTCCCTAGAGTTGATTTTAATTATTTATAAACTCAATCATATTCTCCTGTTGATTTCCAATATGTTTAGTGATGATTTATCTGTCTCTTCTACCTTTATAATGTACATATTTTTTAATCTACTTAGCTAAAAATTTCTTTCCCTCTACTTCCACCAATGACAGCCTCTTTATCTGCAGGTAAATCAGATAAAAATAATTAAATATACTAGGAAATTCTGTAATTCATTCTAATTCTATATCCTAATAAACCTGGCTTATCAAACCCACATGAGTATAGAACACACACACACACACACACACACACACACACACACACACACTATCTAGTTCTCTACATTCAATATAGGTGCCATTAAAAAAAAATCAACTTGATAGCATGGTGGAAAGCACCTTGCTTTTAAAGACAGGCAAATGAGGACTTGAATCTTTGATCTACCTTGTACTTGTTCTGTAGCTTTTGGCAGTGAAGTGCTATATAAGCTTGTTTTCTCATCAGAAAATGGCTTCTGTACTAAGCCAAAATAGTAAAGATGAAGTAAATGTAAGCTACCTTTGGCCATTAATGGTGAACTGTATTCTACAATTTCTTAAAAATTACTTAAGCCCTGACCTGTATGGTCAGTTGCTTGGGCATCATCCTGCAAAGTGGAAGGTCACCAGTTCGATTCCTGATTAGGCACATGCCTAGGTTGCGGACTTGGTCCTGGTCAGGGTATGTGCGAGAGGCAACTGATGGATGTTTCTCTCACACATCAATGTTTCTCTTCCTTTCTTTCTCCCTCCCTTCCCTTCTCTATAAGAATAAATCAATAAAAATTTTAAATAATTGCTTAAAATAAGGTCAGCAAAGCATCTTTAATACTATTCAGTGGATATCAGGAACTTTAAAAAAAATGCTCCTAAGTAAAACAGTGATTGCCAAAATGTAATTCTCCCTTTTATATGTGCTCAACTGTCCAGAAATATTTTTTCTTTTAAAGTTTATTCTATATCAGCCAAGTACTTTAAATTATAGATTGTCTTTAAACTGAAAGTTAGTAAAATATGACTTAGTTATATTTAGAATACCTACCATTTCTATATACAAAGAAATTTAGAATGAAAGAAACAGCAAGTGTTAGCTGTGTAAAATTTCAAGTGAGGCCTTCCTACTGGACCAGAATTTTCACTGCTTGCCACTCAATGGCCTCCTAGGTGCTAAATGAGGAGCCACACACCGCATGGTGCTGGACACCATGCAGGTGTGCCCCACCATCAGAAACATACTTTTCTACGGTGCCTCACTGAACTTGTTCGCATTACCGCAATCTTTACCACGTTTCCTTTAAAATAGCGGGCTCTCCTGATACACAGAAAAGATGACTTAAGTTAAAAATCGCTTCCAGAGAACTTATCTAACAGAACACCCACTCATGACAAACTATCATACAAGGTCAGTGCTTGCAAAGAGTACAATTTATTTGAACTTCCTTTCCTTTTACAGTGGGCAGTGCTGTGTTGGACTCTGGCAGTAAAAACAGAAGGGTTAAGTTCCTGACCTCATTCTATTTCAGTGACTAAATGAGCGCACCTCCCATTAGGAAGTCAGGATTCTCAGTGTAGAATTAGGCAAAAAATGAGGCACCACAGCCTGAGGTCTCCCCTACCAGAATCCTTCTGAATTAAATACTTTGGTTATATCAGATGACATGGGGACATCCATAGGTGTGTTCTGGAGTGTCTGAGACTGCAGAGATGATGCAAGCAGAAATGTGTGCTATAGGCTGAAACATGCCTGCCTCCATCCACAGTATACACCAACATGTTTGCCAGTGATCGCGTTTGTGGTTACATACACAAACACACATCCATGTGTGTAGACATAGACCCTTCCTTATTGTAGCAACAGTTAGAGATTCTAATTTACATAAACTCCCAAGGTTGTGAAAGCAGCAGCCCATGTGGGAAGCAATTCTGTCAACAGAGTGATTCATTTAAAAAATGTTTCGGCCTGCATCTCATGCTCTATCACATTTTGTGGTTAAAGTCTAGCTTTGGATCATCCCATCAATTCGTTTACATTCCATAGGTGTCAGCAGCTTATATCATAACCAAAGGACCCAACACACCTTGGTAAGTGTATGCTTCTCGAAAACGGATATCCTCTCCTAAACCTAACAGGAGCAGTGTTAGTGTGTTTTGTGCATGCCTGCCCTCCTCCAGTATGGCCCCAGTTTTCCTCTTGGATGCCTAGTACCATCCTGCACATCCTCTTTCACAGTTTAATCAAAGAAAAGTATAATTACACTAGCAGGACGCTAATTTTGAAAAGACATTAGCCTCGCCACAGTCACTTCATTACTCTGCACTTCAGAGGCCAGCAATGAACACGAGGGATCCTAAGTATTGGTTGTTCTTTCAAGGGGGGCAAGAGAACCCGCCTCGGAAACTCTACCCAAGCAGGTGCAAGTATCAAGAGAGGCAAAGAGCTTCAGGCTGGCCAGTAGCTGATGTTTTCCCTGCAAAATCTGCTGCCTAAAACTTTTCCACGACCTTCCATGGCCCTCGCGAGTGAGCTCGGTGAGCTGATTCGCAACTGCCTAGAGGCTCCTGCGAAACGTATAATCACATAGGCGCGTCCACATCTGCAGAGGCTTCTGCCTGGTCCGCACGGAGCTGTCCCTCTTTCTTGGCTCTGTCTGCCGGAGTCGCTGGCAGTCTGGCATCCTTTCACCGCCCCACTTCAGATCGGATTTGGGGGCGCTCCTCTGCTCGCACACGCTCCGAAGAAGCCTCTGCACGCCCCTCCCCCACCTCCACATTTTGACTATTAGGCATCATTCCAAGAGGGGCCAGCTGTGGCACTCCAAAAATCACGGCCATGTTTTACTCTAAACAGACACCATTCAACAACTCCACAAGTCCCCAGGGCACTGGGAGCTGTAGCCAAGGCCAAACCACCGCTACAAAGTGAACCCACATCTGTAACGTAGTCCAGCAAAGGCTATATCCTATCATAACGCAAGAATGTGAGAACAGCTAAGAAGCGCACATCGCTAAGAAAGCAGGTGCAACAATCCATTTAAATCGAATAATGTTGCCCCTGACAAATACCCTAAAACCCCACCTTCCTAAGAGAAAATCCCAGATTTGCCCCTTTCCAAGCTCTCATTTCAAATGCCCCATTTGGGGGAAGTATATATACATCAATGTTGTATACACGGATGCAGTCTGGTTTGGCTCCCGGCAGCACTCTGCAAAGTGCCGGGCGGGCGAGTGTCACGCCTGTATAGAGGGCTGACGTCCCCGCAGTTCTCCAGGCAGCAGACGCCAGCGGTGCCCGCTAACTGGGGACCAGCATAGCCACCTCCCCGTCTCCCGCGCTCGCCGCCAGCCCCGACGAGCCCCGGCACTCACCGTCCCGGGCGTCCTCCCCCCGACTGCAGTTGCTGCAAATGTGTTTGATCTCCTTGCCTAGTTGACAATGGATCACAAAGGACACGTTGTTGTTGTTGGGGGCGGGCTCCTTCAGGGGTTTCATCCTCAGCAAATAAAAAGCTTTCTTTTTGGGTCTCTGGGCGCTCGAACCTGGCACCGCGCCCTCCCTGCAGCGCCGCGAGTGGAGCGCAAACCTCCCGGGCTCCGCGGCGAGCGTGGGATCGGCCATCCGGTCCCCGGACGCCAAGGGCCGGGCTTTGCTCCCGGCCACGCGCTGCTACTAGCGCCCGGCCGCCTGGCTAGCATGCCCCCGCCCCGCCCCAAACCGGCGTCTCCACAGCAGCAAGACCACGATGGGGCGGGTCACGGAAAGCCGCGGAAAGGGTCTTGACCTCGCTGACCTCGCTGCCCGAGCCAATCCGAGTCCCCCGGCTGGAGGAGGGTTTCCGGAGGGTACTATGCAGATACTCGAGGGTACTACCTGAACCTCAAGCCGTAGCCACCACCCCTCCGGAAATCTCAGCCCCAGCATTTGGAGCCTGCAGGTTTTGCAGCTACCTTCACTCTCTCTGGGGCTCCTGGGCAGCACGCCAGCCTCGCCCTCCCCCCTTTTCTTCCAGACTCAAGTGGCCAAATGAAAGCAGGGCGTACCACACACAGAAGGCAGCTGCGCTGGGAGCCCTCCGGGTGCAATCGCCTTTCTTGGGCCAGAAGGAACACGAGACCTTTCTCTGGTGGGTGTAACCCACAGTCCTTGACACTCAGTGGAGCCCGCAACCTGTTACAATGTGGTTGATGTTTTCACCCTCAACAGAAATTCCCCAACCTGAACGGGACCTTACGCCAGTCATTAAAACTTTGAGTAAAATGGAACAGAAAAGGCTGCTTTTATCAAAACTCAGAAACAATAACTTGCATCTTTGGGAGTCCAAAGATGCAAGTTGCATCCCAGCTAATCTGGCTGAGAATTCCCTGGCTGTTTTAGCAAAGTGAATAAGGCTTAGCAAGGGACTTACGTTCATGGCTCAATAATAACAGCTACAAGTTACTGAGCCTTTTTTGTTCTGCACTTAAAAAAAAAAAAGCACACTATGTCTATACAATAGCCCTGACTCAGGAATTGTGAATCCTACATCACCACCTTTTAGAAACTAAAATTAGAGAAGCCTCATACCACAATCCCCTTTGGTGCTTATTTTAAAAACAAAGAGTTTGGGGCCCCACAACCTCAGATTCTGGTTTAGTAGGTCAGTTTAGGGGCCAGGAATTTGTAGCTTTAACAAAACCTCCACATTGATCTTAGTGCCAAACTTAAGTGGGGAAATAGTTGTTTGCAGCCAGGTGTGTCTGACTCTGAACCTCTGTCATCCCAGCACACCCACCCCCTGGGATCCGCCATTCCTGCCCGCCTTCCAGCCCACTGAGAGACTGTCAGTGAAAGGACCACTATCACTACCAGTTTTTTCCAGAAACTTCTCCAGAGTTAATTTCATAATACCATGTGACTGAGACTTCCACAAAAGTCAGGTCACTGCTAGTCTTTCCTCCAATGGGGCAAATTGTACATGCATTGCTCACCTCACAGGTAAAAGTGTCAACAATTCACTGGGGACACTAAATTCTGTGTTATAATATGCTTTTAATCATTCCAATTCTACCATCCGTCATTTATACTACTTCTCATCTGCAAAATGTTCTGCCCAAATCAGCACATTCAGAGTTTCGTTTTCATACTGCAGTTAGGAATATCAGGTGGCCCGCCACCACAGTCTGCTCTAGGACACATCAGGAGCTGAAGTGGAACATAAGTGATGGACTTGTGTTCTCTTTAGATCACAACCAAGTCTCTCCTCATGCCCACCAAGGCCTTGAGGGACCCCTCCCTGCTTGGCTGGATTACCAACCAAACAAGCTACAGGTAAATCTCACTACATCTGCTCATGTCATATTCAGGTCACTTGGTCCCTGGCCTTATCTTAGAGATAGCAAAGGACCCATTTGTTATACTAGTGGAGTATATGAGGAAATTTATTGCTTTGTGCCCGCAGCAACCTCTTATTCGCTCACCGAACACTAAACCAGACCTAAGGACCCTGGGTATCTCTGTCTTAATTGGCCAAGTGGCATTGTAGCATAGAGAACACTGACACAACCACCAGCTTAGGCTTCAATATTAAAGGAGATGCCCCACAATCATAGGGGCTCCTTACTCACATTAAGTACGTAAAAAGACTAAGGTGTACCTTCAGAGGGCTATTTCCTTGCTACATGATCCATCTGCCTAAACTGTCTTCTGTGAGTTTACAGCTTCTGATTGTGTGTCCAATATAATATTCACTAGCCATAGGTAGCTATTTACACTTGAATTAATTAAAATTAAATAAAATTAAATTTCAGTTCCAGAGTTGCACTGGCCATGGTTCAAGTGCCCTTAAGTCACATGTATTAGACAGGGTGGACGGTAGATAGAATATTTCCATTGTCACTGAAAGTTTTGTTTGACCACTCTGCTCTTGAAAGATGTATGATGTTAGTGTCTTGAGCTGAACTCAGAAGCTGAGAGGTGTTATCTCCTATTGTGACAACAGAAGCTGGGAGGGGAGGGGACCTGGGTGGAATGAATGTTCAGTAATGCTGGTAGCAGTTTGGAAGGTGGTGGGTGAGTCTGGTAGCTTCCAGCACCACCTTTCCTCTGATCCTCAGCGGGTGGCTGGGCAGATGTGCACATAAGTCTTGCATTTTGTTCTTGACCCAGCTCTGTACCCTGAGCATCACCTCAGTGAAGACTTCTGATACTCATTACTATAAAGTCCCTGTAAGCTCTCGATGCCAAGAGATGTCTTACACAGACTCTGTGTTTGTCTCATCCCATAAGACAAAACTGTATCTAATTATGATCCCAGTATTATGACTAAGAAAAAGTATTGTGAGGTTCTGTTTTTTGCTTTAATTTTATTTTTAAAAAGATTTTATTTACCTATTTTTAGATAAAGAGGGGAAGGGAGGGAGAAAGAATGGGAGAGAAACATCAGTGAGAGAGAGACCCTCACACACACACCCCGATCGGGGACTGAACCTGCAGCACAGGCATGTACCCTGACTGGGAATCAAACCAATGATCTTTTTCATTGAGGGACAATGTCCAACCATCTGACCCACACAGGTCAGGGATGTTTTCCACTTTTAAAAGGATGTAGGGAAATATGAAAAGGAAGGACAGTCCAAAATAGTCTATCACTTGTAACAGGGTTCTCAACACCAGGCCTGTGTAGCTTGCATGGAATTTTTACCCAATGATCTAAATGCGAAAGAGTCCCTGTGACCTGTTTCAGTGTCACTTAGCTGCATGGTGATTTCATTCCCATCCATTCTTTAGGACACACTTAACTCATAGGACCCCCTCCTTGAAACTTGCTGGGGCCCTAAAACCTTGCTACTCCAAGTGCAATATCATAGTCTGGGAGATCCTAGTTCTGTGGGAACTTGGAAGAAATGCAGCATTTCAAGGTGTATTCCAGAGTCTGCATTTTAACAAGACCACTGGGTGATTTAGAGGCACACTAGGTTTGAGAAGTACATCCTAGCAATCAGAGCAATCATAGTATTAAGTTCCCACCAGTGGAACGCACATTTTTGTTCTGAAGTACATAACGAGAAGGACCCCTCATCTTACAGAACTTAAAATATAATAAAAGAGAGAATGCAGACCTGGCTGGTATGGCTCAGTGGACGAGCACCAACCTGCAAAACAAAAGGTCACCAGTTCAATTCCCATGCAGGTCACATGCCTGGGTTGTGGGGCAGGTCCCCGGTTGTGGGTGTGGGAGAAGCAATAGATCAATGCTTCTCTCACACATTGATGTTCCTCCTCCTCTCTTTCTCTCTCCATTCCTCTCTCTCTAAAAATAAAGAAATAAAATCTTTTTTAAAAGAAGAGAGAGAGGATCCACTCAATGAAAGGACGTGTAAGAGTAACCAAATACACCCAGCTGAAAACATGTGTGCAAATCTGTAATTAGAAGCAGCCATGGAGAAATAAACATTTAATATCTGAATGGGAGTCCTGTGTAAAGGGACTTCTCTGTGACTGATGTGGAAGAGATGGAGTTGATGAAGGAGGAATTCACTGGGGAAGCTGACCTAAAGCACGAGGAGGGGGTTTTGGTGGTGGCTGTGTGGGGAGGATGTAAGCTGTTAGGCTTGAAGTAGTTCAGGGTAGAGATTGGTCAAGGGTGGTCATGAGCTTGCAAGACAGTGACTGAGAACTGGGCTTTCCAGAGGACACCACTATTTTGATGATGGGAAGACAGCTACAGACCTTAGAATCCCCCAAGTTTGAATGTGAGGAATGGTGTGCAATCAACTTGGAACTACGATGTGGCTCTGCTTTCTGCTTGTCTGTGCCCTACCCCCACCTTAAGTGCTCAGCAGTGGTTAAAAGAAGTGCTTAAAGGAAGTCAAAAATCAAAGTTAAGGGCAGAAATTTGGAAATGCTCAGATAAGTGTTTTAGCTCTCTTGAAAAGAATAAAAATACAAAATACCAATGTCAATATAAGGCAAAGCAGTGGAACCACTTAAAGAGGTGATAACTGTACTTACATAAATCTCAGTACACAGGTTTGATATAAGTAAAGATTTTAAAAATATTTTTTCTTTCTCAATATTTTTTCTTTGATTTATACTCATGTTATCCATTAAATTTCCTCCCTGCTTCTGCATCCTTGCTTGTTCCTACCCTGCCTGTAGAGGGTTGAATTGTTTTACACTTCCTCCATGTCAAATCCCTGGAACATGTGAATATGACTTTATTTGGGAAATGGTTCTTTGCAGCTATAATTCAGTTTCTGATGATGCAAGCACCCTGGACTACCTGGGCGTGCCCTTAATCCAGTAACAAGTGTCCTTATAAAAGACACATAGAGGAGAAGACAGACAGGAGAGGAGAAGGCAGTATGAAGAGGGAGGCAGAGACTGGAGCAATGCAGTCGCAGGGAGATGGCAAGAAATGGAATCTCCCCAAGAACCTCTGGCAGGATCTCAGTCCTATCAACACCTTAAATTTGGACTTCTTTTCTCCAGGATTGGGAAAGGATAAATATTTTGTTCTAAGCCACTAAATTTGTGGTAATTTGTTACAGCAGCCCTAGAAAACTAATACGAGGGGGGACCCCCCAAAATAGAATTATTTTCTGGAGGGCAGGCCCCTTGTAGTATAGACTTTCCCCACTAGGTGAGTGTTCTAGCAACTCATATGTATCAATTGGCCAGCTGGTGTTGTTGTGAGAAGCTGTGTTCAGCTTCAGTGAATTTTTGTTTTGAAGACTTTCAACAGGTTTGCCCATTTCATGATGAGTGGTTCATGAGCACACATGCCCACCCCATGCTGAGTGTTCCATTTCTGACGAAAAAAAACAGCATGATCTCCAGGCCCCACCCTCCCTATTCACCCGATCTCTCCCCAAACTACTCTTTTTTGTTTCTCAGTATGAAAAAAGTCCTCAAAGAGAAACGTTTTGCTGATGTGAAAGAGGTGAAACAAAAAATGGCAGAAATACTAAAAGGCATCAAAATCAATGAGTTCAAAAACTGCTTGAGCAATGGAAAAAAGTCTCGATAGATGTATTGCACCAAATGGAGAATACTGTGAAGGTGACTGAAGTTTAAACATGTAAGAATAAATACACAACTTGTTATAAATAAATCCCCAGTTTAGGTTTTCCCTTCATACATTCCCTAAGGACTAACATGTTATATTTCTAGTATAGGAATAACATCTATTTGTCTCTAAATTTGATCTAAATATGTAATATGTTAAAGACAGAACTGTAAGCTCATCTTACACAGCACAGGGTTTTAAGTTTCTGTCAAATGGTTCACAAACAAAGAATTGTGCCACATTGCTGCTACATGTGTGTGTGCTGTTTTTCTTTGTGCAGATGCTGGAATAAAAGTATGGAATGGAATAAAAATAAACCATCACTAAGAGGGGGATGCCGCTTCCAGGGTTTTTTAATGTATATGCATGTATACTGCATTTATACCCTGAGTGAGGAGACATGAGCAGAGCTTGCTGTGGGAGGCCAGTGAAAATTCTTGAGGCAACTCAGTGATGTGTGTGCAGGGCTCATCCGCAGTCCTTGAGCACTGGCACAGCTGCGTAGGTTTATGGCTGGCATCTGCTCTAATAGGTTGAGTATCCTCTCTGACTCTTGCAAGTCTATTTATTAAATATTTTGAGTGTCACTCCTGCAGATGCATGTTAGAAAGCAGCTGCACAATTGGCAAGCTTTATTCTCCTAAAATAACGGCTTTCTACCACAGTGTTTTCCTTTAAACTGTTTTGGAGCCCATAGCAAAAGTTGTTTTGGCCTTAGTTTAATCTAATCTGGCAGATTTGGGGTAAGAGCCAGGGAAAGGTCAGTGGGCAGTAGGTTTGAAGAAACAATTTCATATCTCTGTTTTTAGAATTTGAGTCATTAAAAATATAGTTGAAACGTCTAAATGGTGTGAGCATATTTTTCTGTTTTTGTGGCTTTTCTGTTTTTGTTTTGCTAAGGGTTTGCTTTCTTCCTCTTAAAATTTTGAGCAGAAAGCAATTTTACTTCAAGGCTTGGGATAATTATGCTTAGTAAGGGGCTGTTCTGTGCAAATTGTTCTGAAAACACTTAGGAGATAGCAACCTGATGAGAAGGGAAGATTGGAAGCACTTAGACAAGACAGGTGGAGAAAGAGGTGACGGAGGGAAAACCGGCAGGAGTCAACTCCTGTCGTTTCTTGACTGCAGTGTTATTTTGAATGTTCCTGTCTCTTCCTGCATGCACAGGAAGAGGAGTAATGTGGTCTAGTCCTTAAGCCCTAATGAGATGATCTTGTCCATAACAGGCCATGCTGTCAGAGCAAATGTAGTTTTTGTGACTGCAGTGGAAGGCAGATCAGGTCTGGTAGGAAATTTCTGCAAGGGCAGGCATCTTTCACCTCTGTACTCCTTCTATACAAAGGAATCAGGCATATCTCCACGTATCCAGGAAAAGACAGAGTCTAGATTAGGTAGAGGTTGAGAATTGTTAAAGATCAGGAAATGGGAAATGAAAAGTATGTTGCTCTGAAATAGTTTCTTTACATTTTGCTCCAAATTATATAATCCCATTTTAAATAAGATTTATAGACTTGTAAACATAGCCTTATGTTTTCTTTTAAGACAGGTTAATTTGGGTAGATTTAGACACTTCAGGATATTTATCTCATCGAAATAAAAGCATCAGAACATAAATATCTTATTAAATGTGATTAGGTAGCAATAAAATAAAATAGAGTCCAGCAATAAAGAAATGACTGCACACTTTGTGGTATATTTATAGCATGATGCCACTAAAAATAATGAGTTACATATAAACCTGTTGGCTTAGAAGAATTTCCACAATGTGTTGTTAATGAGAAAATTGAGGTTCAGAGAACTGACTATAATATGATTTTGATCTTGAAAGAAAAATATTGTAAGCATTAATATTGTCCTCCAAACATTTCTGATTTGCTTTCAGGTCCATAGTAGGACTGCAGTTTGTACAATCCTCAATTGCAATTTGAGGGTGGATGGAACCACGTGACCAGTTCTGACCCATGATTGAGAAGCTAAAATTCAAGGTAGTGGCTCGGTTTCCTTTTGGGTTACGGAGTGAGTTGAACCTATCTGCTGATTCACAAGGGTCATGGAGTATAAAAAGTGAACTTGTGTTATTTTAAGCTACTGAAATTTTGGAGTTGATTTTACTAAATATTAATCTAGCCTATCAAGACTAATACAACAATGATACATATGCATGTGTATGTGTACATATTTAAATGTTATATTTAGTCATCACACTAATACCCATAGGATGGAACTATTATTTCCATTTTATACTTCAGGAAACAGAAGCTCTATAAGATTAAATAAATTTCCCAAGCTACACAATTAGCATTTCATCAACTAGAAATCTGAGCCAAAGCATGTTTACCAGCAAAGCGTACCTTTCCTTCTCCAACTGTCCCATTGACATGCAGAGAGCTGCGAGGTAGTTTTTCTTCAGAGGACCCACAGCATTATCTAGGACAGCAGCATGTGGCATCATGAAATACGATTAAGAAAGGTTACCAGACTTCAGGCACAGGACACAGACACCTTGCCTGCTGCGCACAGCAGAGCTGCTGGTGGGAGAGAGCAGGATGCACAGGTTCTTGTCTATTGTCTATATTGGTAGATTCCTGCCCTTTCACTCTCAGAAACAGACTGCAGTTGATACTCACTGATGTTATCCTTTTAGGGATAGGGCTGTGTCTATGTCGTGGAGAGCCCTTTAACAAAAGCTGTTGATCAGCTAATGATAATTGGCCATTAGGGTAGAATCACAATTGTGTTTGTACACAGCAGGTGCAGAAACAAGGTAATAGGATAATGCAACATTGGCAAGAAGCACAAATTGACCATTTTTCTAAGTGTGAGAACTTCAGTTATACATGCAGCATAATGTATGTGTGTGTTGAAGGGGTGCAGCTGTGAGTACCAGCTATGGGGAGATTTTTAGTGGTTATTGCAGGTGTACAAGTGTGTGGCATGCAAATTATTTCTTCTGTGGAAAAAAGATGGTCTTATTCACTGAGAAACATAACACATTATGCTTTAGGCTTGTAAAATGAATGATCAAAGGAATAACTCCTCTTCTAACAAGCCAGCCTGTATTCCTCTTCCCAATACTCAGAATCCTGTGATCTGTTGAGCTTCTAAAACAGATTTTTACAGTAGAGAAACTGTGCTGAAGAAGGATTTTATTTATTTTTATACATTAAATATCAATAAGCTTTTCCTCTGAGACACCTATTGTATCCATACAAATTACTGCAACAGTTTGTGGCCCTTTGACATGTGGAAGGAAGCTCACTTACAGGAATTGAAGGGTGAATGAAAAAGCTGAGATCTGAGAGTGTGCCATTGTAATTCAAGAGTAGAAGAATAGAAACACCTGTATATATAGATAAGGATATACTATAAAAGCCCAGTTAGGGTTAACGATGATGAGTTTGCAGGGGCAGATGACCCCTGTAGGGGAGAAGCAGGGAGAACTGTCCCTTGTGAGTTGGTGAGCTTCCAAGTGCCAGAGACGCTCTGCTGTTTGCTTTTAAAGAATAATAGATTAAATATTTTAATGTATATATTTATTTATAAAGTATAATCACATACTAACAAATATATTAAAATGAAATGTTATGTAATACTACATAGTTTATGTAGATTTTATATTTTTAACTAAATATAGAAAAATGATCCCTGAATCCTCACAGTTCCAAGATCTGAGGGCTTCTGGCCACCACCGGACCCGGAAGAAGCCGGAGCGATGAAGGAAGCGGCACAAGGCTGCACAGTGCAGACCAGGCAGAGCAGGCAGAGCCCAGACCTGACACGGACGCCGGCCACGCTCCGAGCCACGTTCATGCTCACGACATCGTGCTGCTGTCCAGAAACTCGCCCACGGGAAAGAGGCTCTAGTGAAGATAAGCGTCTTTCCAAGTCAACGCAGGAAGAAATTCCTGGAGGACTTTCTGAAGTGGAAGGGCAAACCTGTTTAAGTCTCCCCACTTACACTGGAAGTAAATCTACCTTTCCATTTTATGAATTTTTTAAAAAGGATTGAAATAAACATTCACTTCCAAGCCTTATAAGTAGTTTACTTTTTAGAACATTTTAAAACATGTCCTTTTTCTTGAAACTCATCAGGTGAAAAAAGAGAATTCTCAAACTTTGACAAAATAATCAATTCTTAGGAAATGTGTGAGTTATGATTTATAAAATGAAGGAAACATTCAGAGTAAGAATATTAACTCAATATATCTTTATATTTTACTAAATCTAATGAATAGAAGCTATTTAAAGGAAATCTTGCAAAAATCTTTAACTATGAGAAGTCTCTTTTCCAGGCCCCCTTCTCTTCCTACTGCAAAGTGACAATATGTCATGTCAGGGAGACCTGCAGCCCCCCAGGCCAACATCCCCCAATTTCAAGAAAACAGCTATGACCTTCCAGGCTAGTACCCCCTCCCCAAAACAATGTTAATACTTTAAAGGAAAGATATCTTTTACTCTTCCTAACCCTAATCTCAACTTTACCTCAAAAAAAAAGTGCAGTTTTGCTGCACCTTGCAAGAGAAAGTGCAGCCATTGCTCAATAGCCTGCCTAGATCTGAGGCTGCGAAGTTAAAAGTTCGCAGGCGTGCTCAAAGGCATAATGCACATGAATTACAAGCATCACTCATAAAGCTTTCCTACTAATATGTTCATGAGCCCATACACGACATACTAGTGTGCTTGTATGTTAGGATCTGCTAATTTTTCTTAAATTGTACATATTAAATCAACTGTGAGTTGTTCAGAACATTTTATACACAGTTTGGGAACTATTACTCACCATTAAATTCATTTAGAATAATCTCCCAAGGCAGGCATTGGCAAAACTAACATTCATTTTTGACAGTTGTACACATTTATCCAATAGCAAACATCACTTCAATCTTAACATACTTCCAGAGACAGGCTTTTTCATTGTGTTACTGTGTTTTAAGCATAAGAGTAATACAAGAAACAAACAGTAATCATAGGGAATGCTTTCTGCTTAAATTTTTCCTCAGGTTTTGTTAACTTGTAAATAATATGAGATAGAGATATTTCCAAGTGTGCAATAGTATTGGAATAAAAAGAGAGATGAACTATTTTTCTATGAATAATATTCACAACTAACAATGAAAGCAAGCAGAAATGCATATCATGCTTTGTGGTATTTGCTGGCATTTTGCTGGGTCAAGAAAGAAATTGGGTGGCTGAGTTAATATAGAAAGCATTTTTCCTTTACTGTAATAGTTGCTAAAAGAGATGAGCAATATGCTACTTGTGTTCTCCAAAATGACCATACCTCAGAACTGTATAAAACAGGGCAAAGATCTGTAAGCCAGGAAGGAAAGGATATATTACTTGCAAATTTATAGTTGCGGGTGTTAATTGCAAATAAAGCGTAAGTTTGGTAACACAAAGAGACTTCTCAGCCCTAGCTGGGTAGGTTGGTTGGCTGGAGCGTCATCCTGATACATCAGGGTTGCAGATTTGACCCCCAGTCCAGGGCACATACAAGAATCAAGCAATGAAGGCATGAATGGGTGGAACACCAGAGCAATGTTTCTCTCCTTCTTCCCCTCTCTCTCTAAAAATCAATCAACAAAAAAATGTTTTAAAGGAACTGCCCAGCGCTATTTAGATCATCAATTGTTGAGGAAATGGATCAATAAGTCTAAAAATCTTCCTTTTCAAATCCAGATTGCTGTTACTATCCACACTAATCACCTGTCAGTGTCACCTGGACCACAGCCTCAAGTTGTGGCAGTCTGACAAATGAGGAGAATTCTTCATGGACATTCTGATTGACCTTTGGCTTAAGTATGACCTGGAGGATCAGGAAACATAAAAGTTTCAAACTAAAGTGAGAAAAAGGAGAGAAGACCAGAAACAAGAGAGCAATTCCCCAAAGTGAGGGCACATCCTTTATTGGATTTCACTTTCCAGGCTGCCAGAAATTTTTATTGAGAGGTGAAGTTGAACCAAGAAAAGAAACAGATTGTCCTATTATGGTGGAAATCATATTTCAGAACATTACAGAGAATCCTTGAGAAAGCCTTGATTATGCTGGTCTGCTACTGCAGGTGTGCTGCTGGGGGAGGGGCACAAATCAGATTGATTTGCAACATGTTGTCTTATTCTGAAATTCAACAGTCTGACCCCAAACCATTCTCCTAGTCTCCTTGTGCAAATTCTTGCTCTTTCCCAGGGTGTACATTCCTCCTTCTCATCTCAGCTTGAATCCTCTGAGCTATCTATAATCACTCCTTCTTCATCTTCTGTGTACAGTGACCAAGCCTTATGGATTCTTCTTTCTATTCCTTCTCTCATGTATGATAAAAATCCCCAGACTTGGGGGTGGAATGAGATGGGGTTTCATTCTTTAGAAAATGAATTAAAGAAACAACTTTTATTAATTTTTATGGTTAAGAATCCATCAAAATAATGTGTAATTTATTAAGGGTATATCACAGTATTACTCCCACCAATGGACAACTTCTCCGGACACCGTCTTTCCCCTGATTCCTTCATACATCTTTTCTAAGAATCAATTTTCCCAGAAAGCTAACTGAGTTAACTTGGATTGCAAAGATAAAAACTTTCAGATTTGTTTGCCTTCAAGGTGATGAGTATATTCTTTGATGAATAAAAAGAAGGAGTTGGACTAGTTGATGATTGCTAAGGCCTCTCCAAACATGCAATTCTTTGACTCTAATAGATGTTTAATTGCAATGATTGGAAGAGTGTCTTGAGGAAAGGCCCACGAAGAAGTGACTCTATTAGAAGAGAACATTGACTCTGGCTATAAGCAAGAGCTTTCAGTGTGTGTTTTGACTTTCTAAGATACCAAACCTTGACCTACAGCCATGAGAGAACTTATCTTCCTCTACCTTGCATATGTCCTACCAACTCACAGTTAGCTACTCCAGGAGACTCCCAGTTCCCATAATACCATGCTTTACCATGGCTTCCCACATGCAAATTTCCTCATCTGAAAGAACTTCCCCTTTTCTCTCTCAATCAGCCTCTTTCTCATTCTTCATTATCACAGCATTTAGAGTGTCACTTTGGAAGGCTGGCTCCCTTGGACCCTTGGGCAGACAGAGTTACCTGTTCAGTCCTCAGTGCCACCGTGAAACATGGCAAAAGTTGAACATTTATCGTAATATCCAGTAAATACTAAATTTTGATTTATGATATATTTCAAAGATATAGTCAATGACAGTGAATACTGTACTATTCATGTGTGCATTTATTCAGGTGTCAAAGTGTAAACATTATTTCTTAATTGTTTTATTCCTTTAAGTAATATAAAGAAGTAAAAGTTACAGATTTAGCCAAAGACCACCAGTCCTATCCTTCCCCAAGCCTTTTCCCAGAAGCAACTACCATCCTGAAGTTGATTTTTGTGAATCCTATCTATGTTTTTATACTTTTGCCATATATGTATGCATTTGCAAGCATTATATAATATTGCTCTGTGGGTTTCAAAGATACATACATGGTATGAATTTTAAGAATCATTTTGTAATATTCTACATTTAATTCAACATTATGTTTTAAGATTATTGTATGTTGGTTTTTGTAGATCTAGTCCATTCATATCTCCTGCTCTATCAGTAGTCCGGTACAGGATTAAAGAACAAATTCTTTATACATTTCCTCGTGGAGGGTTATTTAGTTGGTGTTTAAGACTTTGGCAATTACAAACAATCCTTTGGTGAGCATCCTGATAAATTCCCTTTTGTATTTTTGTACATTTGTTTCTCTAAAGAATATAACTAAAATTGTAATAGCTGTGTCATAGCATATGCACATCTTTAGCTTAAGTAGACATTGACAGCTTTTAAAGTGATCATAACAATGACCTCATCAACAGTGTGGACGTTCCTGTTCCACCTCATCACCACTTGGTATTACCAATATTTGCATTTCTCAGTAAGCTAGGAGTGACTTAATTGCCATAGCCTGATTACCTGTTAGGAATTCAGACTTTCTCTTCTGAAAGTTGCTGCTTATATTTTTGTCCATTTTTACCAGTTGTTTATGTGTTGTTCTGGTTTTGGACTTTTAAGAAATTTTACCCTATGATGAGGTAATACAACTTTCACCTATATTCTGTCTTAAAAGTGTCAAAATTTGCTTTGCATATTTAGGTCATTAGCTCACCTAGAATTATTTTTATATATGATGTGAGCTAGAAATCCCATTTTATTTTTTCACTATGAAAAGTCTTATTTTTCCCCCAGTTCTGGGTTTTTGAATAGTACATTCTTTCCTCATTGATTTATAAAGCTACATTTGTCAAATTCGATTGTATTGAGTTATATTGAATACTTTTTACATATCTATTAAGATAATTGGTTTCTTTGACCTATTAAGATAGTGAAATCCTGAATAGACTTCATAAGTTAAACCAACCTTACCTTCTTAATTCCTATTGACCTTGATATATTAACAGCTCACTGACTTTGGTTTCATATATTATATTTGGGATTTTTGCATTTACATTCATAAGTTAGATTGGTCTATAACATTTCCCTGTCATATGGTCTTTTTATATCAAAGATTTTAAATGAAGTTTTAAATATAAAGGGTTATATTTCTTCTTTTTCTACTTTCTTGAACAGTTTGTATAAGATAAAGTTTACATATTTATTCTCTAGAACAACTTACATAATTTAAGGCTAACTCTTTGTTGAATTCTTGTTAAAACTCACCACCAAAACCCTCTGGCTTTGATTTTTGGTTAGCATATTTTTTTAAAACTGTGTGTTCAATTTGTTTTTAAATTATAGAGATTTCAGTTTTCTGCGTTTCTTTAGTCAATATTGGTAACTTATTGTTTATCTGAAAAACTTCATTTTATCTAAGTTTTTAAGTTTTCTTGCATAAAGCTGACCATAATATTCCCTTTAGATGGTTTTAAATTATCTGTTAACTCTGACCCTCTAATATTCTTTATATGTGACTTCTCTTGTTTTGTTCTTGATGGATCTTACCAGAGATTTTCTTATTTTATTAATATTTTCATAACACTAGCTTTGTTTGGTTGGTTTTTGAGTCTTCTGTTGTATTTTGGTTTTCCTTTCTAATAAGTTCATCTTTAATTTCTGTTTCCCTTCTTTTCTTACTTCTTGAATTGTGTGGCATATTAACTTTAAATATTAATTACTTCTTAATATATGCATTTAAGGCTAAATTTCTCTCTATGCACCACTTGTAAATCTCATTTTGTAATAAGTTTTAAATTACTGTTTAGTTCTAAATATTTCATAATTTCTTTATGATTTATTTTTGAACTATGAGTTTCTTAGACATTTATTTAATTCCAAACATATGCTTTGAGTAATATTTTAATATTGACTTATAGCTTTACTGTATTTTAGAGAAAATGCTTTGTATGATATTATAGTTTGAAATTAATGACTTTTTTATGGTCTAGCTTGTAACTATTTTTTCACAAAATTAGGGTTCATGAGTTCCTGAGGGTTCATGAATGAAAATTTGGGGGTCTGTTTGAAACATCTTTAGTTCATCATGAATCTTATATATTTAAATTATTATGCAGGAAATGCATGTAAGTAGTTTAAAATTTTAAATAGTGCTAAAAGCAGTTGTCTCATTTTCCCAGAGATAACAATTTTCAAATTTGGGAGAGAACTATTCCTGATGGCATTTACTTCCATGTTTTTAAATAATGTGATTACAATACTCTCTTAATTCACTAATTTATAATATTATTAATGATCTATTATAATAGACATCAATTAACTGCTAATGATTTATCTCAAGGGTAAAAAGCCAGAGTTATAAGGTTGATAAAAGGGGGAAGTAAGGCAAGAACAAATAGGAAGTGATGCCAAATAAAGCATCACTGCACTGGCTACTGCTTCACAGTGAGCCAAGGAGAGACGGTGCGGCTGGATCCTAAGTGAGGACAGCAAAGTGGGGCCTTGGAGCAGCGCATTGGGAAGAAAATGCCCATTTCCCTCCTCATGTCTATTTCCCATCGTTTAACTTCTCTCTGCATGAGTTTTCTCTCCTGTAAAATTGGGGCTAATCTCAGTACCTTCCCTAGAGGGTCATTATGAAGGTTGAATGAGTTAATACAGAGAAGCAATGTGAACAGGATCTGGTATTCAGTGAGGGCTTAACAATTGTTAGGTATCTTATTGTTATTACCTTCCATGTCTCAGTACATCATATTTTTCTTATTATTATTTCTATAGGGTTCACTCTGAGTGATTTCCTTAGATCCTCCAGTTTATTAATTCTCTGTTTGGCTGTGTCCATTCTGCTATTTAATCCAAACACTTAGTGTTTAATTTAAAAGACTATATATTTTTTATTTCTAGATGTTGTTTCCTTTTTTGGTCTGTGTTTTGTTTGTTTTTCATAGCAGTCTCTTCTTTCACAGTGGTTCCTATTTCTTCTTTAATTTCTTGCCATAAGTGTCTATATTGTGTAACAACCTTTAGATTTTTTGCTTATTTCCAGTTCTTCTTTTGTTGCATCTGCTGACTCCTTTTATTGTGGGTTATTTCTTCATGTGATTTGAAATTTTTTATTGTGAATTTATGTTCAACAGAATAATTTTTCATTCCCTAGAGTCATTTTTCACTTGCTTTTATCAGTATTCCAGGGATTCTAATGGTCCGGGGGTTGGGTAGGGCAGGGAATGATGTTTGCTTTCAGCCCTGGGATTTCTGAATCTTGTGGGCAGTATGCATTTGAATCCCACAGAAAGAGGGGCACAGACTTGCTGTTTCGATTTCTCCCAGGGGCCTTCCTGTCTCTAGTCAGGTCCCCAGAGCTTAAGGCTTCCTACTGCTACCCTGCCCTACAGGTAGAAGTTGTTGTTTTGTTTTCCTTTTATTTTCCTATTTCCAGGTTTAAGTATGTGCAGGCCCTTGAGGACCCTTCCTTTAACCAGGACCTTAGCTCATTGCCTTAAGCAAAGCCAAGGCCACATCTCTTTTGTCATTAAACTGGGCATTGAAACTCCAGCTTTCACTGTCCAGGGTGTATATCCAGGTCAGGCACCCTATGGAAACATCAGTTTGGTCCACTTTGCTGCCAAAAGTCCTTTTATTGTGTCTACACATTTGCCACCTTCACTGGTGAGTAAGCATCTTTAAGGCAAGAACCACAATTTTATAGTATCCATCATTTGCTCTTCTTTGTTTTCCCAGCCTGGCACTTGGTAAGTCAGAGCTCTGCAAATACTGGATGAATGAAAAAATGAATGACTTGAAGTGAGTTTGACAACTACTAAAAAGTTCCCTACAACCTGTCACTTGCAACATGATATAGAATATTTACAACACACATGTAAGAGATGTGCCAGAGAAAACTGAGGCTTGGAAAGAGACACATGGAAGAGTCTGTGGTACCTGATTTTTCTGACCTGATATTTAACTAGTTTTCTTCCTCACTGTTTGAAACATTGTTTAAATTAAATTATTAAAACTGTATTAAGACCCAAGAATAGCATTGAGATGCTATATATAGCTTCAGGCTACCTAGTTACACAGTGCACTAAAATGAGGCAAGAAGCTTTTTGGCAATTTAATTAACATCTTTCTTGATCTTCAATTTCTTGACAATTCTGGGGTAGTTCTTACAGTGTTAAACGGGGGCCTCTCTGATTTGTCCCTCAACATCTATCACTGGGGGGTTGTGTTGGGGCATTTGGAGTGGGGGGGAAACGGAAGAAAAGCCTTGTCTTTCATTAACCTAGATCTTGTCCTTTTCCTCAGCTTACTTCAAATCAAGTTTACCTTTTGGACATGGTAAATAAGAATACATATGGTGTCAGTAGATTTGGGGATGTAAAAAAATAGCAGATACTAATTAGGATCGAAAGACTTCATAATAGTAACACACTCATATACAGTTGTGTCACGCCACATTGAGTAAGGCCACGTATTCTGCTGTAAAATAGGCCAGGTTGATCACACGGAATAATTGATATTTTCATTATTTGAGATCCTGCTTTTAAGAAAGTGTATATATAAAATGTTGTTCATGTGACTGTGCTCTCCCTGCCCCGACATGATAGTTCAATCTAATTAAACTGAGTCCATTTCCTTCTCAGTGCTCACCATTGTGTCCTGGACACTTTAGAAAATGTGCCTCGTCATCCTATTCTCAGCTTATTCCTCTAAAGCTGGTCAGCTCCTTGTGGCAACAAAGTGCTGATGAGGTAGTTTGATTTCTTCAATTATAGTTTTGTTTTGTTTTTAAAAGAAAGCAAAAATATAGGAACAGGACTCTGTCAGAGACTAAACGGAAGAACAGAAGGGAATATTTTTAATGAAATCAGAGAAATGGCAAAGACTAATTTTCTGTATTGCTGGCCTCTTAAGAAAGCAGTCTGTTGGGCAGGTATTTTTGCCATAATGGAGTGAGCTGTTGTAATTAATGAACACTAACTTATGAGTCAGCTCTGTAAGTGGAAAAATTTTCCAGCATGGGGCAGTCCTGTGGAGATGCATGCTGCTCCCTGCAAACCACAGTCATCCCTAGGGTGTGCAAGGTCCCTGTCTACGCAATTCATTTGAGTCACTCCAAATCAGCATGTCATCCTTGATCTCACCTGAATTACCAGAGAAATAGCATGCTGGCCAGTGGGAGCAATCTGCTAGGCAGGCCACAGTCCTGCAAGGTGGAATAGACCACAGGGCTCATGACCAACCCTCCTTGGTGCATCTGATCAACCTCACATGCTGGGCATAGGGTGGGATGGAGTTGGAGTGCTGGTTCTCCCAGGATATTTTTTATCCCAAAAAAGAGAAACGGAGGTCTGAGGCCCAGAGAGGTTCAGGTCCAGATCCTGGACTCTCCACTCAGACAGTTGCCACTCCTCTACTCTCAGGTACCTGATGAGGCCATAGAAAACTTCAAGATAAATGCTTCAAAGTGGGGCTTGGAGGGTTCAAGTATGAGGGGAGTATCCTGAGACGTCGTAGGGCCTGAGTCAGAAACCTTGAGGTTACATTGCTGTAAACAGCTCGCAATCCCTGTATCCTGTCTAGCTGGTCTGCCAGACATTGGTATGACCTGCAACTCAGATGTCATCCCCTGGATGAGAAGTTTTGCAGGCAGAGTTCCTCACTGTTTACTCTGTGCACCCACAGCATTTCCTTCATGCCTTAGCTCTCACTTGGCTTTGTGAGTACAGGGTGATCTCTCTCCCTCTACTTGTGAGCATTGAGACTCTGTGTAGAGCAATTGTATGTTGTGTTCCTTTGTGTCTTAACTACCTGTATATGTGGAATAGCAGTGATGTTTGGAAAATTAATGAATGAATGTCTTATTCACCTGGAAATCAGCTTATGTAGTCCTATTCCATATGCTTAATTCTAACCACCAAGTATAGAACACAAAGCTCTATGACAGGCATTGGACACCGTGTTAAATACTCATACTGAGTAGTTAAAAACAGTAGTTTGCTCTTTAAACCTTTGTTGCAACAGCAGGTTGAGGGAAAAAATACACTGTTTTAGGGGACCCATATTCCTAGTGGGCTCTGCAAATTAAAAAATGTATGGGAGCTTTACATTCTACTCACACTGACTGTATCTTACATTTGAACCCTTCTTTCACACCTGTTCTCTCTTTGATCCTCTCAAAAACCCTGTGAGATGGGTTGGCTCTTTTATTTTATAGGAAAAGAAAACAAGACGGACTGGTTAAGCGATGCATCTCTGGTCCCCAAAATTTGAACTCGACTCTGTTGACCAACTCAGAGTTTTCCACTCTGCTTTTATAATCATGATGCCAGCCAAACTGCTTAACTGCTCAGCAATCTTTTCAGATCTCCTATCTAAAAAGAGGAAAAATGTACTCTACAGAGTGGGAGAGGTGAGATTGGGGAATTAAAAGGATATTTCAATATTTTGCAAATACTACTGTTTGGGATCTTGGTGGTGGTTTTCTGTGATCATCTGATGGACATGCCTTCATAATGCATCCCCCTACCGATGCTGTTGATAATTTGGTGTGCAATGATCGAAGGGGAGCCTTCTGCTTCAATACTTCATGATGAATATGTAACATGGCATCCAAGCACTTGTCACACCCTTTTCCTACCTACTCATGGTAATTGGTGATCTGTGTGATGTGAATTCATGGCACATAATACTTCAAGATGATTTCTAGGTCATCTATAGCAGTCAGTCTGGATGAAGATGATTTAATTTGTAATTGCTTATGACAATTTTTCCATCTTTTAAGAAGATCTGATGGAAATGACACGTTTATTCCCTATGTCTTTTGCCCACCAATATGTACTGCAAATAGAGCCCAAACCACTTATTTCCAATATTAATTCACACTGTTTACTTTGGTTGCTGTCACATGGTACATACAAGATTAGAGGTGGAGGTGGATCACTGTTACCAGAGAGGTTTGCTCTTTCCTATGGCCATAGCCTAATCACTCCTTTTATAAATGCTGATGGTGGACCACCAAAGCGCCTCAATAGGAGAGTATGAGTGGTTGATCCAATCCAGCAAAATGGCTGGAAAAATTCCCAACGTTTATGCCCTCATGATGAGAATGGGTATTGCCATTTTCATATGGATGGGATTTTATGGCAATTTATTGTTAAATTTATAGTTATCTTCAGGACTTTAGAAATCTGTTCTGCAGTGGAAGCACCATTAACTCTTGCCTCTCATACACCCAGTAGTCAATCTTCACCCATTTAATTGATTTTTTAAATTTTAAAATGTGCTTTCTCTGTTGCTCTGTTCCTACTGCTTCCACGGCCATCACCCCTGTGGAGAGTAGTGCTTCTCCCACTGCCTCTCCTCCAATGCGACTGCCAAACCAGGTTCGTTTGCTCAAGTGCTATTTTTATCTCATCATTATCCTCCTCAAAAATCTCCCTTGGCTTACACAATCAAGTCCACAACCTCCCTTCTGGAACTAGAAGCTGTCTTAATCTGCCATTATTTCACCATTGCATCCCCAGATCTCATTATTTCCAAACAGAAACATTTGTCCTCATCAGTTTAGTTTTGCTCACACTATGCTTCAGCCTAAAATGTCCTCTACCCTGCCCTTTTCTCTATCTAAATATTACAATTCTTTCCAAGACGAGCTCCAATACTATGTTTTTCCCTAAAGCCTGTCATTGACCTTCTGGTCCATAATGCTATTTTCTTCTCTGACCTATTGCATATGCTGATATAACACATTTGGGAGCTGAATCAAATACTGTTTTTGAATTGTTCTCCAGTCATTTCAATTAATAATGTTATAGAAGGCCTTCTATAAAAAGGCCTTCTTTATTTCTCATTTACCTGTAGAATAAAATCCAAATCTTTAAGATTCTGGATCCTTCTTAACCTAGTCACAATAAATTATTGGCTTTGATCTTAATATACCAAACTGTATTCCTTTTAAAATCATATATACATGTATTTTTATTGTGAATATAGTACATTCTTATTGTAGAAACTGTGTAAATGATATTCTGATATAAAGAAGTAGGGAAAATCTACCACTCCTAGGCAGTCCCATTAGTATCTTGGTAGGTGTCCTTCAGATATGTTTACCACAAAACCCTGCACTTCATGTCTCACATTGTTCCCTGCACACTATTTTCTCAAATGAGTATAAATCAAGAACTACCCAAATACCACTTCACTGGTGAAGCTCTCCTTAAATCATATGCTCACAGAGAAGGATAATCCTGCTTTCCAGCTCATGGTTTTCTAACATACTGGCATCACAGTACCTGGCACACTTGTCATACAAGCTCTACACACACATCCCCATCACACCACCAAGACTGGGAGCTCTCTGATGGCAAGGCTGTTTTGTACATGCCTGTATCTCTAGCACACTGTGCAACAGAGCCGGCATTAAAAAGTGTTAGGTGAATAACAAATATATCCATATTGCTCTTGGCTTCTCACCTAGTGAGTTGAAGATTAAAACCACATTCATAGGTCATTTTTAAGTTCCACAGTAATAGGCACATAGCACTCCATAAATACTTGCCAGTTTTACCTGTTTCCAGAACATCATATCATTTATGATACAAATATTGCCCAATTAGGAATAAAAGTTTTGGAGCAGGTTCTAGCCAACACAATATCCAGCTCCACAACATACAATTGTGCACTTCATCTTTATGAAATCCCAGGAGTATCCCTGCAGATATCACCTAGATCAAGATACCACATCTTGCCAGCATCTCAGAAACTCCACTAATGCACCCTGCCAATCACTAACCACACCTTCCGCCCCAAGTCAGGGGAAGTTTTTTCTAGTAGTATAATTTAATTGTGCATGGTTTTGAACTTTATATAAATCAAATCATACAATATGTATTCTGGCTTTTTCCCCCTCAGTACATTTGTAGGATTCATCTATTTAACTGTAATTTGCTACTTTTATTATTATGTGGAATATCAATGTATGGTTATATTATAATTTATTTATCCATTCTATTCTTGATAAACATTGGGTTGTTTCTAGCTTTTAATTTTTATGAAAAATGCTATCAACCTCCATATATATGAGGTCTGTCCAGAAAAACTCCAGCCATTGTTAATATAATGAGAATCGTTTGCACGACATCAGTGTAACCTGGCAGCCAAGCAGAGTGGACTGGAATGTGTATGTATGTGTGAACAATGATGACTTCACTAGTCAGTGGGGTGGTGGACACTGTTGAGTGAGCTTGTGTACTGTGTGGCTGTTGCATTCAAAATGAATGACTATGGGAGTAAAGCATCAGATCTGCATCAAATTTTGCATTAAGCTCTAACATTCCTCCATAGAAACTATTTGGATGATTCAGAAGGCTGAAGCCATGGACAACTATTGATTGAAAGTGTCATCATGACAACATAACCGCTCATGCCTCATGTCAAGTGCAGAGTTTTTTGGTGAAACATCAAATCACCCAGGTGACTCAGCCCCACTAAAGGTCAGATTTGGTGCCTGTGACTTCTGGCTTTTCCCCAAACTAAAATCACCTTTGAAAGGGAAGAGATATCAGACTGTTGATGAGATTCAGGGACATATGACAGGGCAGCTGATGGTGATTGGGAGAACTATGAAGTCCCAAGGTGCCAACTTTGAAGGGGACTGAGGTATCACTGTTCTATGCACATTTCTTGTATTTTGTATCTTCTTCAATATATATCTCTATTTTTTTCATACTACATGGCTAGAAACCTTCTGGACATACTTAATATATACATATATACACATATACATATTAATATGTACAAAAATACCTAGAAACTAGTTCTAGCTAATATTCTATAAGTGATAGGTACAACCTGGTTAGTGTCTATAAAATGATGAAATCAAAAGTAGTGATCACATTGAAAGATATTCTTCTTTGGAACACCAGAGGGGCTAGCTTAGAAGTGAAAATAATATGAGTTCCTAAGGTTAGAATTATTTACATATAATATTGATATATGTATATATTTTCATATATAAACATAAATGGAGATTAATAGCATTTTTCAAAAAATGAAAATTTTTTCATTTTTCATAAATGTATGCATATATAATTTAATTTGTAGCACTTTACAAACTTCTGATGAAATGGTATGTTCAATGTAAACAGTAGCCACATTGAAGTGCAACTGACTTTGTTCTCAATTGGAATGAAAATTAAAGGGAGTTCCTTAATAAAGCACAGGAAATTCCATTGTATCTACTATTAATCAATTTTAGACCTATATTTGCTGTTTTGAGTTCATGAAAAAATCAGATATCTAGTCTCTCTAAGTTAATTTCTAATTTAGAGGTAGGATCTTAGGTTTAGATTTTTACATGAAGAGGAAATCTGACCTATAGGAAAATTTGGATTATTGAGAAAATTTATAGTAGATCAGGTATAAATTAGAGAAATTATAAACAGAGTATTTTTCAAAGTGCTTCTTAAAACATCAACTTAGAATGATGATAATGCTGCAAAACAACAAACCTCATGCTCTATTAATGAAGTTTCTATTTCAGGTGGTTTCACGTGGACCGCATTTCCACTGGATACACCAGTGGCATATTGTGGTTTAGCTGACATTAGCTTAAGTGACAACCTGGCTTTGCCACATACAGAACTAGTTCCAGAACTTGTACCAGAAAGTTCGAACCCAGATCTTAATGATTTTCTCTTGGTCAAATTCTGTTCTTAGAATTCCATGAATGTGCTATAAAAATTTCCATGTGCTTCCTGTTTATTATAAACACATAGTTCTCAAACTACCATCAATGGATATGCCAGTATTATAGATCCATTATTGAAAGGTTTGCTTTTTTTTATGAAGCAACCTACTTAGTTGTGTAAGCAACATTACCCATTCTTTCTCCACAATAATACCAAAAAACTTAGAACCTAGTTTTAGCAAATATTCTGTAAATGAAGGATGTAACCTGGTTAGTGTCTATGAGGTGGCAAAGTCATGCAGAAAGTTACTCTTTTTAGGAACACCAGAGGGGACAGCTGAGAAGAGAATAATGACATAAATTCCTAAGGTTAGAATTGCTGATTGATTCAATCCTGACATGGCCTCTTTCTATAATTTACCCTCTTCTCTTCATTACCACTGTCCACACCCTTTTGGCCTTCTCCACCCAACCTTTACTTAATTTTTATGTGTCACTTTCTTTTTTTTTTTAAAGATTTTATTTATTTATTTTTAGGGAGGGAAGGGAGGGGGGAGAGAGAGAGAGAGAGAGAGAAACATCAATGTGCGGTTGCTGGGGGTTATGGCCTGCAACCCAGGAATGTACCCTGGCTGGGAATCGAACCTGGGACACTTTGGTTCCCAGCCTGCGCTCAATCCACTGAGCTACGCCAGCCAGGGATGTGTCACTTTCTTAAGAGATTAAACTATCTCATACCTCCAGCCTCTTCAAATTAGACTGTTCAAATACCTGCAATGACTGTCCATTTGCAAAAAGAGGCCAAAGCTCTTAAAATATGGCCCCAAACTATTTATGTTTTTAACTTAAATTCTAAATACATCTCCTTAGAAATCCTACACTTTATTTAACACTAGTCTCTTTTATATCCCCAATACACACCATACACTTTGGAAACTCCTGCTTTTACATTTATAATTCCCTCTGTGTGGGATGCACTTCCTATCCTCTGTCTCTCCATGCTTCCAAATTTTTCATAACCATTAAGGTCCAGTTTAAATCCCATCTCCTCTTTGAATTACAGAAAATATATATTTTGCCTTTTTTAGGATCTACTGAATTTTTTGGACTGTAAGATGCACCGGATCCTAAGATGCACCTAGGTTTTAGAGGAGAAAAATAGGAAAAAAAATTAAAGCAAAAAATGTGGTAAAATATTTAATAACAAAAATAATATAGGCCTCTGGCTCCGCAGTGAGCTAGGTAAGCTACATTTGGACTATAAGACGCACCTCCCATTTTTCTCCCAAATTTGGGAGGGGGAGTGCATCTTATAGTCCAAAAAATATGGTACTCATTATACCTTGTATTAATTACTGGGTGAAATATTTCTCTTCCCTACTTGTTCACATTTTTAAGAGCAAAAACTAGGCTTTCTTTCAGTATCTTCAGTGCTTAGCACAATTCCTGGCAGCAAGCATTACATTAATTTGCATTTATTTGAGTCTGCAAATTCAGAATGTTATACAGGAAAAACTTAATGGTTTGGAAATCTTGGGGCATGGGTTTTGTTCTTGGCTTTGCTGCTATCTGATTGTGGGATCTTAGGACACCACTTCCCTGACTTGTTGAATAAAAAAAACTGGTCTTCATATATTTAGGTTTTTAGCTTTAATGATCAAAGAAATAAAATTTAAAGCCCCCGCACTTACACAGAATGTAACATCTCCAGTTGCATAGTTATTGTGAATGTGTGACTGATTGTAGGTAGGAATGAAAAACATCTTTTGAGATTCAGGAACTGGGCAAGATGAGAAAATAGAGACTCTAACTGTGATAAAAATTGGAGTTTAGACCCAAGTTTGTTGGTTTCAATGTAGTGTTTTTTTATACAGGTAAATTGTCTCTTGAGAGCAAACCTAGAAAGGGAGCTTTAAATACATTAATCTTTATAATGAGTAAATAACTGATAAGTAGTAGAAATTCATCATTTACATCTCAGAGAAAAAGAACTAAAAATGGATTTAGACAGTAAAATTCTGCGTTCCGTTGAGGAATAGAACTTAGACTGTTCCAGATAGAAAGATATATAGTGTGTGGTATTGCCGGGGCAACAGCATATAGGAGAGGCCAGTTTATTTAGGGAAAGTTCAACAAAGAGGCTTAAAAATAGGGATATTGGGACCCGCCAGTTAGGTGAAATGCAACATTAAAGTTTGCTTCAGTTTCAGTTCTGAAATTTCAAATTAATATGCAAACATTTAATCTCCTCCCATAGACAATCAAGAATAGAAGAGCTTACAGAGATTTGGAGAGAAAGAAAAGAGGCAAAACAGATGTAGGAGAGTTATTGAATGGTTATTGTGAATATGAGCCTGATTATAGGTAAGAATGAAAAACATCTTTTGAGATTCAGGAACTGGGCAAGATGAGAAAATAGAGACTTTTAACATGCAAACAATTTTATGGGGTTCAAGTAACTGGCAAGTCGGTTTGACTCAAACAAGGCCCTGTGAATGAAGCACAAAAGATTGAAAATAAATGTAAAAACTAGGAAGTCAAGACAAATTGAGGCTCACAATCAAACTACCTACTACAACCGTTGGCTTTTATATGATTTTTAACCTGAAGTTTCCTCCCTCTGTGGTTCAGGAACTTTGTGGTTCAATGAGTTCACCAGTTATGTGACGTTCAGTGAGGGTTAGAAATGAACATGGGTCAAGAGAGTTATTCTATGGTAAATTATGAACTGGAAAACTTACAATCTTTTAACTAGAGTAAAAATGTCTAGCACTTAAATATGTAAAGAAAACTGCCTACATTTGGGGATGCTTTGTGGAATTCTTCCTACAGAACCAGAATAGAAATCTTTCCAATGTGAGTTTTTCATATTCTAATAGGAGAAAGAAGGGACATATGCTATTTCTTTCAATTTAACAGTTCTCTTCCCATTCATGGTAGAAACCAGGAAGTGCCAGGGCATGCAATAATCATAAGACATTTGGTTGAACAACTCACATTAGTTTGCTTTACAAGGGAGGCAGACATGAGGAGGGAATAGTTTTTATGGAAGTGTCTTTAGCATCTTCTTCTTTCTTTTTTCTTTTTCTTTTTAGTACAGTTGTCTCCATTTTCCCCAACCACTCCCACCTGCCCCACCCATCTCCACTCTTGATCCTACCACCCTTTGGTTTTGTCCATGGGTCCTTTATACATGTTCCTGACAACCCTTCTCCTCCAGCCTCCCCATTATCCCCTCCCATCTCGCCTTTGGTTGCTGTCCGTCTGTTCTTTATTTTAATGTCTTTGGTTATATTTTGCTTGCTTGTTTGTTTTGTTGATTAGATTCTACTTATAGGTGAGATCATATGATATTTTTCCTTCACTGCCTGGCTTATTTCACTTAGCATAATGCTCTCCAGATCCATTCATGCTGTCACAAAGGGTAGGGGCTCCTTCTTTCTTTCTGTTGCGTAGTATTCCATTGTGTACATGTACCACAGTTTTTTGATCTATTCATTTACTGATGGGCACCTAGGTTGCTTCCAGCACTTGGCTATTGTAAATTGTGCTGCTATGAAGATTGGGGTGCATAGATTTTTTTGAATTGGTGTTTCAGTGTTCTTAGGATATAATCTCAACAGTGGTATCAATGGGTCAAAAGGCAGTTCCATTTTTAGTTTTCTGAGGAAATTCCATAATGTTTCCCATAGTGGCTGCACCAGTCTGCACCCTCACCAACAGTGTACTAGGGTTCCCTTTTCTCCACAACCTTGCCAGCCCTTGTTTATTGATTTGTTTATAATGGCCATTCTTACTGGTGTGAAGTGGCATCTCATTGTGGTTTTAATTTGCAACCCTCCAATGGCTAGTGATGCTGAGCATCCTTTCATATGTCTCTGGACCCTCTGTATACCCTCCTTGGAAAAGTATCTGTTCAAGTCCTTTGCCTTTTTTTAATTGGTTGTTTGTCTTCCTGGAGTTTAGCATCTTCTTTCAGGTCACTTTCACACCAGTATTTTATTCACAAAACCCACTCTGAAAAGTCATGAAGTTCTTGACTATTTCCAAATAAGTCACATCAGTCCATTGAAAAGGCCAGTATTAGCACCACTTTCCAAAATGTAGCATTTTTGCAGGAGGAGAAATCAAGTGCAATATTGCATGAACAAATCTAACTGTTGCAGGCTGCATAGCTAAGGACTTCCCATTTATTATCCTGTTTGGCAAGCAATCCCACCAGTAAATGTAGGGGAAGCCAGCCAGGTTTCTGTCAAGCAGCATGCAAGCACATCCCAGACATCTGTATAACCTGCACACAGCTCAAATGTGGGAGGAAGAGTAGGTGGAGCTATGAATACTGATACACAAGTTTAATTTTAAAGGAATTGTGTAGGCAGATTCAATTCTACATGGGAATTTCTGAAAAAATTAAATTAGACTAAAGGAAATTTATAAAGACATATAAATAATAACAAGGCTATCTTTCCCCTGGCTGTCTTTATCTTTGGCCTGCACCCGTGTCTCTAGGAAATGGTAGAAAGAATTGGTGAAGACTTAGGAGCCAGAGTCTCAAACAGACAATTTTCACAGTCATGTAGTGGGCATTTGTTAAAAACCTGCCCACTTCATCCTTCCCTTCTTGCCTCAACCACACATAGAAATCATTTGGTTTGTGACTCAGAAATGTGAATCCAAACTCAACACAGTTTCAAAACCTAACTTCCCTATGCATCCAGTCCAATGTTTCCTAAATTCAGGTACTGCCCTGTGCTATCTGAGAGGATGAGACCAAAGGGAGCTCATTCCCTTTAAAAAGTTACAGTGTTGAGATGATATGACAAATAGCCAAATAACAGCAATGCAAAGAATGACTAAGATTAACATTGTAAGATCCAAACCGTGTGTTACTAGAGTGAAAAGCTTCTGGCTTGGAGAATCTGCACATGGTCGTAGGAAAGGTCCTACTTAGAGACCTGGACAGGCAACTGTGGGGAAGAGGGCATAGGGAAATTCTAAACATGGAGCATAGCATGAGCAAAATTAGAGGTCGCCAGGTGCAAAGCACATCCCCCTCTGTGGGAATGCATAAATGCACTTCTGTGGTACTTGCAAGACACCGTGGCCTTGCTGCCCTGAGGTATGGGAGTGAGGGGATGGGTGAGGGGTGGGAGATAATGTATTCTCCTTTCAGCCTGGTCACTTTAAGAACACTGGGAGATGATGTGCAGGGGCAAAGGCAATGAAATAGGCAAAATAATAAATCCTTCTAGCATTTGCATTTGGTATGTACACACACACAATTTGTGATTTTTAAAAAGATTTTATTTGTTTTTTTTTTTAGAGAGGGAAGGAAGGGAGAAAGAGAGAGAGAGAGAGAAACATCAAATGTGCGGTTGCTGGGGGTCATGGCCTGCAACCCAAGCATGTACCCTGACTGGGAATTGAACCTGCAACACTTTGGTTCGCAGACCGTGCTCAATCCACTGAGCTACGCCAGCCAGGGCAATTTATGATTATTTTCTATAAGCTTTCAGAGGCACCAGCACTTTCATACTATTAGATAAAAGAGTTTGCTTATGCCAACTTATTTATTTTTGCTGTGACACAAAACAACTGTCCATAATTTGACCATGATTATGTTATCATTGTACCAGCAGTAAGTTGAACATTTCTTTATATTGTGAAGAAATCTCTACTTGTGGCTAACAAATCCTGCTTACTGGAAAGTGATTTCATTCCTGTGCTACCAGAAGGGCCATCCTCAGAATGAGAAGCAAGTCAAATCAGCCACCAAATCAGCTGTGATATTTAGCAAGCATTTGATAACTAAGGGATGAGAGAGCTTTTATTATTTGATTTTTGTTTTAGAAAGAATCATACTGTCTTACAGAAGTTCCACAATACACTGCTACATTTGTTGCATGGTTTTCTTTGGCCTTTCTTGTAAGGAAAACTCACTGCATTGGATCCCCTCCATGCACAAAGAGAAAGGGAATGTTTCTTGAAACGGTAATGCTTTTTATATATGAGGTTCACAATGCTACCAAGTTGTGCCAGAAGGACACAGTGCAAACAAGGAACGCATGCAGGTGCACGCAGACCAGACACACAGTGCCAGTCCCCATGTCTGACCTCTGGGGAGCCACTGCCAACTGCAAAGCAGAGCACAGGAGGGCTCCCTGGACCTCGATGACCTTTCTCTCTTAAGTACATTTTCACTATGAACTCCTAAGGGTAGGATTCACTAGCTGCTTTATGTCCTTAGTTCAGTGCCTAGTGCAGCATCACCACATTTAGAGAGGCAGTTAATGGATTCAGAATCATGTTTCATGGTTATAATAAGGGTTGAAAGAAATCATTGCAAAGGGAGAATGAGAAGCCTGGTACAATTCTTCAAGTAATAAAATGAAAGCAGGACTCACCCTTGCCTTTCCTTCCCCTGAAGAAAGAGAAACAAAAGTGTCTGGACAGGCAGCCTCAGGCCCTTCAGGAGCAAGGTGCTCAGTGTCTGGAATGGGGGCTGGGACAGGAGAGGGCCCTCTGGCCTCACCTTTCAAGTGAGAGGTCTCAAGGCCTCTCAAGGCCTCTCTCTTCTTCAGCTTCTTTCAGGCAACTTTGCATTTGATTTCTCTGTCTGCACAAGTGGGAAAACTTTAGAAAATGGTGTTAGCCTTTGTGATGGGCTAATGTGACAAATTCTGGAATTGCCAAGAATGCTATGATTTAGAATCAATAATCATTTGGAGCATATAAAGGACCAGACTATGTTCAGAGCAACCCACTGTCTTTGCACTGACGGCTACCAGGAATATTCCAATGAAAATCTGTGCTCATGGTCCTGCTGTTAGAGTGACTTGAATGGAGTCATTCTGAGTTTTTTTTAAATCTTACTAGTTTCTTTATTTCATTCTGTAAAGTTGTCAAATACACATTTCTCTTGAGACCTGATATTGTTGCTCTGATTAAAGAGTGGACATGGCATGGCTTCCTTGACCAAATACTTACTCCACCACAGCTGTATTCTGGTATTAGGAATACAAAGACTATGAGACTGTCCTCAAGGCTTGTGGGGGGAGAGAGGAAGATGCGCCTCAGATCACTAATGTGCCGCAGGAGTTAAGGCACAGGTATGCACAGGTGAGTGCAGGGAGGGAAGGAGTGGCCATTTTTATTGGAGATCCTGGAGAGACTTCACTATCAGATGATTTGGGAGCACAGTTGAAAAAGATGTATGCCAGGCAGTAGGAAAAGGAGAAAGAGCAGGACATGGCAGGGACACAGGCATGAAAACCTGCCCTGCTTTAGAACAGCAGACAGTGGAGATGGTATGATTAGATTCAGATTTTGAACACTTCCTTGGGCAGCCAGTGGGAGATGGAACCAAGGAGTGGATGGGACTTGAGGCAGGTAGAAGATCAGTCAAGGGTGCAGCCATACAGCCAGAAAGGATACAGGCCAGGTTTCCTGGGACAGAAGGAGACATTGTAGAGGATATTGGGGTTCATGGGCATATTTGTCCCAAACACAAAGATGTTTAATTTAGGCACAGGCCTCTTTCAAAGCTCTGGCAGGGAACTCTGCAGTGAGTTCACATGGACCTGTGTTTTTCCTAAATTTCTAAAGTCATATTATGTATTTTCTTTTCTTAGAAAGACCCCCTCCAAAACAAAATCTACCCCTGCTGAGAAGTACCCTATTATTTAAACACAGGGAGACTAAGATTCAGAGATTTTAAATGACAACTACATTGAAGCAGGTGAGGCAGAGAGAAGCTGAGAGAATTCCAGGGCAGAACACCAGAGAAATGTTGCCTTTTTTTTTTAACTAACTAATCTATGGCATATTGCTTAAAAATGGAGATCAAATAGAGACAAGGTCTGGACAACGACTTTCTGTGAAAACCTCCCCTTTCTCTGTTAGTGACATGCTCAGTCAACTTCTGTCCTTACATAACAGCAAATTATTTTGCTTTCAGTTTTAAACAAATAACCATAACACACATCGCTGCAGACCTTGTGTGACTGGAGGACTTCAATGTTTTACTTTTATCATTGTAAAGCCAAGGGCAACTTTTTAATATGTGTATATGTGTGTGTGTGAAGCTATTTATTACATGTAGGAATAATCTTAAAAAAATGAATCTTATAGCATTGTCATTTCAAGTCATTTTGTTGTGTAAATGGAGAGAGAGGAGGGGAGAAGCAACATAGCAATGTGCAGGAGTATTCTAGCACCAAACAGGGTGTTAGAATACTCAAATCCATAAGCTCTGTGGTCCTGGTGGACAAATCTCTGAACCTTTCAAGTTCTTGGTTTTTTGCTGAGTCAAATAATAGGGTCTGGTCTAGAAGGTCTATTCTTATTTTAAGAGTCTAATTTGCATGTAAGTCAAATCTTATTTAATATCTACCTACTGAGTTTCACTTTCCACCAGTCTGAGTCCCAAAGGAGTTACACCTAAACTTGGCTTTAGGAGAATATTCAATACTCTGTTCTCGAGAACAGCACTTCTCAAAGGAAACCCAAAGTCAGCAGTTCTGCTCTCCTGTCCTGAAATGCATGATTGAAGCTTAGAGTTCCTTGGCCAGCTGTCTCCTTTCCCTTCTGTTACTTCTTTCTCTAGTGATTGATTGCTAAGCCTCTTCTATACTTTATAGATGTTGGCAAGTTGGGTTCTCAGAAATAATGGGGAGAGTGAATTAAATTGTCCCATTCTTCCCACCCCACAAATTTGTAAGAGCATATTTGAATGCCAAATCTTTTCAAGGAGCACGGGATGATCATAAAACCAACTGGCCCATTTTACACATAGCACTGGCTATGAATTAAAGGGAAGACCCATACTAAATAAGGGAAGACTCTTTGCCAAACTGAACCTTCTAAACCAAGCAATTAAAAATGAGCTCCTTGTTAGTTGAAATGTCATGGCATCATAACATTTTAATGCATTATCTGAAGAATGGGTAATGAGAGAAAATTTAATTGCAAATGTTTGTACAGCGGTATTTTAAAAGTATTTCTATGTCAATAATACAGAACATGTGTAATTTACTAACGTACCATCCTTTTTATCTCAGTCAGGATTTTTGTGAGGTCTTCTTTAATTAGCTACAAATTAATTTTCTTCTCGATGCACATCATGGAGGTAGCATGTATATGCTGCTACACATTCAGAACATTGCCTTGTAATTTCTGGAACATCCGTGGCAAGTTTAAATAAACCTAAACATGTGACCACCACTCATTTCCTGACCATTCATTTCCCATACTTCCCCCACATGTTGTAGCAGATGGAGTCAGCTCCCTACCCAAATCCCACTGACATTTACTTTCACAATTAGAAAGTTTACTGTGGACACCTGCAACACTATACAGGGAGGGTATTTTTGTTGTTGTTGTTGTTTGTGTGTTTGTTTTTCTGACTATAGAAATAAAAGAGCAAGAAGTACTGTAAAGAAATGTCACCCAAAGACAATTATGGAGAAGCATGTGAATAAATACCCAGTTTCCACACCTCTAAATTGGAATAACTTGGAAGCATGTTGCAGACAGTGGTACTGGCTTGATAATATACTTCCTGTCTTCCTCCTAATTTCTGTCTCCAAACCTCTGCCAGTTTCCTGAGAGCACCTCCCAAATGAACTACTTGTACTCCAGTAACAATAAACTATTTGTTTATATCTGGATCAGCTTCTTGGAACTAAAACCAAGATCCAACACATAATTCCATATTCACTAAATGTTCTGGGCTTATAAGATATTAGAAACAAAAGGCACTCAAAAGTTGTATCATACAACCCTGACTGGTTTGATTTTCATATGGAAAATCTCAGATTCAGACAGACTGACCCCAAGGCCACATAAGCAGTTAATGACCATTCAAATTACAACTAAACTACAGAACATCCATCATTCAGGATTGCCTAACTCTAGTCTTATGACCAAAGATATAAAGAAGAAGCTACACTGAGACTGGTAAGAGGGCAGAGACACAGAATGGGTTGGTTCCATGCCAATGTGTGGCAATTAAAAAATGAGGGGTAGTCCTGGCTGGTGTGGCTCAGTGGATTGAGTGCCGGCCTACAAACCAAATGGTTGCTGGCTTGATTCCCCACCTGGGGACATGTTTGGATTGCAGGCCAGGTCCCCAGTAGGGGCGCACAAGAGGCAACCACACATTGATGTTTCTCTCCCCCTCTCTCCCTTCTTTCCCCTCTCTCTAAAAAAAAATAAATACATAAAATCTTCTTAAAAATTGGGGGTATATCTTAGTCTGGGAGGTCTCCCCTGAGGGGCAGTTAATGGCAGAGAGCAAATATCCTGAATCCTCCCAAGAGTCTATTCTGAGAGTGAAGCTTAAGCCTGGTTAACCAGCAAGCACATTTTTGAACTAAAATACTACTTTTAACAGTAGTCTGTCATGGGATTTGAATTGAAGAATAGAAAGAGTCCATGGTGATATGCTGAGTACAAGAGGACAAAAAATTAAAGGGGTGATGTATTCTGTGGAGGTGACAGGAGTTATAAAGAAAAGTATTATTATCATTAGTCAAAGAGACAGAATATATAAAAAATTCCTTGTAAGAACTAAAGGAGCATCCTATTCTCTTCAGCTTGCAAACTCCTACTATTTAATGTTTTGAATGCATGTATTTTTTTAAACAATATGGTAAGGTCTATGTACCGTTAGAACAACGAACCCCCAGAGCCCAGGACCTTTCAATAATAACAGGTAAGCCCCTTTCTCTCTATTGTGCTTTTGGTGAGAGGCTTCAAGGCTATCTAGTGGCCTCTGATTTTGTTCATCTTGTGTTGTAATACGGTGCCGTGACTTAAGCAATTTACAGCTATTGATGTAGGGATTAAACCTAGAGCAAAATAGACACCACAGAACCTTTAAAAAACAAGATACTGGCCTATTTTAAAACAACTATGAGCTTTACAAAGCTGTTAGTTGTCTTAAATGACATTGTAGAAGAGAAAGTATGCCTCAAAAAACATTTATGAGCCATAGAAATATTATCTACATGTGTGTTTGTTCTAATTTTCCAACTTTCCACATTTCTTTGGCATGAGAACTCTCTGAGGTCTTGACATATTAAAGTAATCCTGCAATTTATCAACTAAAAATAATACCACCAAAGGAAAAATAATATCCTTTATGACACATCAAATTTTTAAGTTTATTTTATTCTTCTAAAGTTTCAAGAGGAAGATATGTAAAATTGAAGACAAATAAATATAGTATTATTTAAGTCTAGTTTTAATTTTGGTTGTTATGAATAAAGAGAAGATTTTGAGTTTGTGTGTAAGATCAAAATATGAAAGGCTATGTTTAGCCCTGGCTGGTGTGGCTCAGTGGATTGAGTGGGGGCCTATGACACAAAGGGTTGCTAGTTCAATTCCCAGGCAGGGCACATGTCTGGGTTGTGGGCCAGGTCCCTAGTGGGGGGCACGCAAGAGGCAACCACACATTGATGTTTCTCTCCCTCTCTTTCTCCCTCCATTCCCCTCCATGTATTTATTTAAAAATAAATAAATAAAATATTAAAAAATAAAGGGGTAATTTTTTTTTAAAGAAAGACTATGTTTGTTTCAGACTACTTTCAAACACAGGTTTCTAGAGCAGGGGTGTGGTAGGCAGAATGGTAGGGGCGTGGTAGGCCTGTTCCCAAAGATGTCCACATTCTAATCACCAAACCCCTGGATTGTGACCTTCAAAGCAGAAGGGAGTTGGCAGATATGATTTAAATACAGGCTCATAAGATAGAGACTATCCTGGAATATCCAGGTGGGCTCAGTGTAATCACAAGGATCCTTATAAGAGGGACACATGAGGGTCAAGTCAGAGAAGAAGGAGCTGTGGTGACAGTGGAAGTTGGAGTAAAACCATTGCAAGGAAGGAAGCACAAGCCAAGTAATGCATGTAGCCTTTCCAAGCTGGAAGCAGCAGGGAAATGAATTCTACTCTAGGGACTCTAGTAGGAACCAATTCTGTCTTTATTCCAGTGAGACTGATTTTGGCCTTCTGACCTCTTGAACTGTATTGCTTTAAACCACCAAATTTGTGGTAACTTCTAACAGCAGCAACAGGAAACTAATACAAAGGTATGTTAAATATTATTGCTGGGCCATCTACCCAGGAGTTCAACTCCTTGCTGAGTATGCTTACTCACCTAGTCTCGGGCAGCAGGGTGGAGTAGAAAGAGCAAAGCCTTACATCCTTCACCCCCTCAGTTCCACTCCTGCCCCAGTCACTCACTGTCTGTGCTTATGGGCAAGTTACTTCACCTCCCTGAGCTTGAATTGCCCCCAGGTAACACAGCGGATGTCTATATTTCACATCCAATAGAATTACATCTCTATTGTGACCATACTAAACCATCCAAACAAAGTCAAGGGGCCAGTAAGTGTTTGTGAGATTTAAATGAGATAATGTAGATAAGGCATCTACACAGCATTTATACACAGTAGATGCTCCATAGGGGTCAGTTGTCTTCACCTCACCCTCACACAGCAGGAGTTGTGTGTGATGCCACTGGGAGGTCTCTAATAGGCAGGTGCCTGAATCTATATCATCATTACCTTCCTGCCTCAACTGGGAAAGCATCAAAACTTCTCAGCAGAATTTATTAGATGCCCTTTTATTTTAACAGCTTTATTGAGACATATTTATGTACCATAAAATTTTCCTGTTTTAAGTGTACAATTCAATGAATTTTAGTATATTTACAAAATTGTATGATCATCACCATGATCTAATTTTTGAACATTTTCAACATCCTAAAAAGAAAACAGGTGCCTATTTACCATCACTCCTTATTCTCACTCTAGTGCTACAAAACTATTAATCTATAGATTTGCCTTTTCTGGCCATTTCACAAAACCATACAAGGCATGGGCTGTTTTAATGACCCATATCTACCTCTCCAGATTCACACACATTGTCAATCTCCTATCCCCCCACCTGATAGGCAGCAAAACAGAATTCCTTTTAATTCTCTGAGCTTTCACAATTTACAATCTTCTGCCTCCAGCCCTGTCTATGCACATGTCCCCCCCCCCCCCCCCGCCGGAACAGCCTCTACATCCTTCAGGTCCCAACAGAGACTGTGCTCTTTCCAGGAAGTCCTTGTTAGGTGCCTTTGCAGCCTGCTTTCTTAGCTCTTCATTCCACAATTCATCATGCCTCATGATAATTGCCTGTCTGCATCCCCTGTGATAGGACCTGTATCTATCTTATTCTTCATTGTATCCTTAGTATCTTTCATGGTACTTTAGAAATTTATCAATGCAATAGATTTAAAAACTCTGCAGCTTGAACAAATTCAGACTTCTGCAATTTTCAGACAAGATAAATTTAGGCTGAAACTTCAGAGATTACCTGGGTCCATTTGTCACCTACATAAATTACTAATGGATATTTGATTGGGGTGTGTGTGTATGAATGTATAATATATCAGGAAATATATATCATTATATAGCATTTCATTTTACTCAACTAATTCCTGTACAAAACATGGCTAAATGGTTTACATAGGAGTATTTTACTTAATTTGAGAAACCTGGGGTGGGTCAAAAGTAGGTGTAAAGTTGTGAGTATATGAAGAACAGTTTATTCTTGTATTATTATATATTAATTATTATAGTATTTTCCATATGAACAACTGTAAACTTACTTTTGCCCAACCCTGTATTTCTACCTGGGGTAGTTTGGGAAAAATCTTTCATTCCTAAATCTCTGTTGCTGGATATTTTAACCTTTGTGCAGAAATTATCTACTAAACTACAGAGAAAAACAAAGTAAAATTAATTTAAAACCATTTTTAATACAAACAAACCAAATAAGAAAATTCACATAAAAAGTCCTTCATATGGTCTTCTTGCTTTTTGTACTTATCAAGGAGTTTAACTTTGTTATTGTATCCTCAGGCTCTAGAATGGCCCTGTCCAATAGAAATATAAAATGAGCCACAAATGTGATTTAAAGTATTCTTGTAGCTACATTTAAAAAGTTTTAAAAAAAGACAGAAAAGAAAGAAAACAGGTGAAATTAATTTTTAAAATATATTTTCTTTAACCCAATTTATTCAAGGTATCATTCAAAATGTAATCAATATAGAAATTGTAAATGAGATGTTTTGCATCTTTTTTATGCTAAGATGTTGAAATCCAGTGCTGTTTAACACTTAGCACATGACAATGTGGACTAGGTACAATTCAAGTTCTTGCTGGCCACATGTGGCTGCACTTTGGACAGTGCAGCTGAAGAATGGCCATCCGCAGAACTAACTTACCCTAACAGAATGCACAAGGGAAGTTTTCTGATTGGGTTAGTCCAGTGATTCTCATTGTTGTTCCTGCCTGGTACTGTGTATGCCCATCCTTTGTTATTGCTTCTTTGTTTTTTATTGATTTTTACGGAGGGGGAGGGAGAGAAACGTTGATTTGTTGTTCCACTTATTAATGCATTCATTGGTTGATTATTGCATGTGCCCTGACCTAGGACTGAACCCACAAGCTGGGCATACGGGGATGACACTAACAGAACCAGGAGGCCAGAGTCTTACTTGTTTTGTTTTTAATGTTTATAGTCATTTTCCATCCTCTTGCTATGGCTTATTCCTTATTGAAAACCCATCTACTCTAAAACATCTGATAAATCAGCAAAAGCTGGAAACAATCTGTCTATTAGAATTATAAAACCCAACCCAATGATTGTTGTTGATGGGATTTTAGGCATTGTTCCCTCAGATGGATTCAAATGTGGTTTACCTTGATTTAAGAAGAAAATTTCACTAAGCAAATAGACATCCATGAGCTTATTGGTCATCACTTTACAAGCCTTTCTTTTCTCAAAAATAGAAAGCTAGGTTTACCAAAAAGTACCTCTGAGGGGAACTGAGTTTTATTAGTCAGAACTTCCAGTATTACAGTGAACTGATATTTCAAGGATGCATTTTAAAGTCATGATTTTTCAAGAATGTATAAATGTAAAAGCTCCCCCCACTCACTCTTCCTCCCCAAACCCTCCAACTCTAAAACTCAGTGTTGTGAGGGCTTGGTATTCTGGAGATGAATATGAAAGGACCTAAAGTCCCAAAGGGTCCCATCAGCTACCTAGTTCATGGAGGATCATCCTGTCCCCCTTCTCTCCACCCCACACAGGTGTGCTCAGTACTATGAGGGCCTGGCTCATTTCCTTTTGCTTACCCCCAGCTTCTTGTTGGTCTGTTGTAACCACAGCTGGATGGGCCTTGCTGAAGTTGTCACAGTGGGAATGGGTTCCTCAGAAGTAAGGTTGAGCAGGAAGTTTCTAAATGCGGCAGTAGAGGGTGTTGTAAGCCACAATATGGCCAAGCCTAAGTCTGTGAGAACACCTGAAGTTCAATACTGAAGAGAACACTGATAAAAGTATGATACACAAAGAGATCAAGAGAGGAGTTCTAGGCTACTGTTGGAGTGAAGATGAAATCAGAAAAAGGGGATCCTAAAGTATCTCCTCCATCTATGGTTGGTTTGTACTGCTCACCCAGGTACATGAGTGGGTGAAGTTCACTCCTAGGGACAAGGCAGAACATAATGGGGCTCAAAATAGTGTACTGAACTATAGAAGAACCATGTCTTCATGGCTTTCCTGGACATATCGGTTCTAGTTTTGATTTATTCTACTAATTATTACTATACAGTTGCAACTCATGGAGATATGGTTAAGAAGATAAGTTTTGCAATAGAGTTTTTGTCAGTCTTAGATTCATGGCCATGAATGACCCATAGCTTAAAATGGGAAACATTTATATGGCATCAGAATTTTTAATTCTTCAAAGTCTGTCATAATACTTCTGGCAAAAAAAATGGGGTGGATAAGAATGGCTCTTTGGTGGGTTAAATTTAACTTCTAAAATAGTGCTGTGTGTTTAAGTGGATTAAGAAATCCACTTCTTTTGGATTTGATATAATAACATGATACAGTTATTAGACAAATTGAGTCTGCATCCACCTGCCACAATGAACAGGGACACAACCTTTTCTATGTTGTTACAGTTTTATCATCAGATACTAGGAGTGACCTTAAGAAGTAGCTGCAATTATTGGCTAATTATTGTGAGAAAGAGAAGTTCAGATTCAACTAGGCTAAAATTGAAATAATTGTATTTGGCAGGCATTCTCTAATGTCCAAGTGCACAACATTTAATTACCCCAACTACAGATAGCACATTCAGCTACTTAGGGGTACACTTTTCAAGTGACTCATCCAAGAAGGTCTGTCGGGGTACAGTTATAAGTAGACTCAGATGTTCTACAGAAATAGTACTATACTTACTTATGCTGCAGACAAGTGGATTATAACATCTGCTCTTAACATTTTAAAAAATATTTTTTTAAATTTATTTTTAGACAGAGGGGAAGGGAAGAAGAAACAGAGGGAGAGAAATATCAATGTGTTGCCTCTTGCACACCCCCTACTGGGAAGGGGACCTGGCCCACAACCCAGGCATGTGCCCTGATTGGGAATCCAACCAGCAACTTTTTGGTTTGTAGGCCAGGGCTCAATCCGCTGAGCATACCAGCCATGGCTGCTCTTAACATTTTTAAGACATTTTTTTCTCTTGATGTTTATTTTGTGTCTCAGAACTTGAACATATTAAACATTTTTTGAATGTCAGTGTTGGTTTACCCATACTTAAATCTGTAGCTCGCCTATGTGAGTAAACAGGGAGACCCTCAGTAGAGGTGAGAATACAAAAGAGGTTGCCAAATTATCATAACTGAATGTCAACTCTGCAGTCAGTCAGCACATCTGGAATCTAAAGCATTTGCCTCTTTCTTCTATCAGCAACACAGAAAAAGGCACTTAAGGCTCTTATTAAAGAAGTATGAATTCACTGCAAGTGAGATGTGATTTTGAGAGTGGCATCCTAGAAATATTCACTCCACTTTCACGGGTCAGAGGTTCTCAATGCTGGCTGCACAATAAACAGTGCACCTGGGTGCTTTAAAACAATCTATTCCCCAGTCCCACCACACCATTTGATTTAGAGGGTTTTTTAAAAAAGACTGTTGGGAACCACCCTGCCTGGTATCAGAAGCTGTAACCCCTGCCAAGGCTAAGGCTGAGGGAACAACCTTGGAACTGTAAGCCACTAAGGAGACAGGCTTTTCTCCCTGGCAGGAGCGCTGCTTCTGCTACTTCATCCATAACTGGCCCCCAATGCTTGGTAAGTTAGCCAATGACGGGTAAGATTCCCCAAGGGGGAAATAACCTAAGACAGGCATGATCATGTGGGAGGCCCCCAAGGAAGGACTTTGGGGGCTACAGCAAAAGGGGGTGATAGACCCTCGCCCCTTGGCTTTGACAAAGCCTGAGTCCTCATTGTCTGTGAGAAAATCTCCTAATCTCTTGGCTGCCTTACTTCCCTTGCTCCATCTAAGCCTGAAACAATTACAGGGTGGTGCAGCCCTGTGCTGGAGAGGGTGGGTTTCTGGGGTGATCAGGCCTCAGAAAGAATATGTAAAATGCTGTGAAACTTGCTTTGTTTAAAATGCTCTCAATTGAATAAGGGTACAAGGAAGAAGTAAGTTTGTTCCTTAAAGTTTTTAACAGCTCTTTGACCCTGACTCAAAATAGGCCCTCAGACTTCCTTGTTACCTATTGTTTGATCCTTACTTCCTGGCAATGAGTAATGAACTTTGCCTGAATTCTTATGCAAATGAACCCAATAAAAAGCCTGCTCGGGTGGGGGGAACGAGGTGCTCTCCCCTAGGGAGGGTGGCCATGGTGCTCCCCACTAGAGAGAGTGGCCATTCCGTCCCTATTTCCCCACAGGACCTGGTTGTCTCTGTGTATGTTTTTCTCCTGTTTCAATGAGCCATCCGCAGCATTCCACGGTCACTGCCGGTCGGTGGTCATGTCAAAAGACTGCTTATTTACTTTCAGAGGTGAGAGAGGGAGAAACATTGATATGTTAGAGAAACATGGGTTGGTTGCCTCTTGCACGCCCCAACTGGGGACCTGGCCTGCAACCCAGACGTGCCCTGACTGGGAATTGAACTGGTGACCTCTTGGTTTGCAGGCCAGTGCTCAATCCACTGAGCCACACCAGCCAGGACTAAAATTTTTTTAAAAGGTTTCCCAAGGTTCTGAAACTCTATTTTAGAACCTTGTTTTTTCAAGTGTGGTTCCAGGACCAGCAGCATTAGCATCACTTTGGAGATTGTTAGAAATGACCTTGAGCCCTGGGTAGCTCAGTTGGTTAGAGCATTGTCCTGATATGCCAAGGTTTCAGATTTGATCCCTGGCCAGGACACATGTGAGAATCAACCAATGAAGGCATAAATAAGTGGAAGAACAAATTAATGTTTTTTCTCTCTCTTTTCTTTCTTTCTCTCTCTCCCTTTACTCTGTCTCTCAAAAAAAAAAAATAAAAAGAAATGAACTTGAGCCCTATTCCAGACCTGCTGAATCACAACCTGCATATTAACAAGATTCTCAGGTGATTCTAATGCATTTGAGGGTTTACAAATCACTTTTTAAAGAAGGTTCTATAAGCTCTTTGTTTGCATTGTCAGATTATCAAAAAGCAGCACACCCTGCTGAAATGCCTTCACTGAGCTCCAGTTTCATGATTTGCTTGAGGATCAGAACAGTCCATTTGTGTCAGTTATACAATTCTTATCAAAGACATTTTTCCCATCGTACATCCAATATTCCTTATGGAAAAATCCAAGCAATAAAAGTCTTTTTATGTTTTAATGACAGAACAATCTCATGTCACTAGATGAGTTTAGTCACTCCTTTTATATAAGTTTAAAGTCTTAGACAGCCTAATTGATGAAAGTCTCTAAAAATTATAAGTGTTGTTGCCCTGGCTCAGCGGCTCTGTTGGTTGCAGCATTGCCCTATACACCAAAAGGCTGAGGGTTCAATTCCTGGCCAGGGCACATACTTAGGTTGTGCATTTGATACCCCCAGTTGGGATGCATACAGGAGGCAACCAACTGATGTTTCTCTCTCTTTCTCTCATCTTCTCTTATTCTCCCTTCCCCTCCCTCCCCATAAAGTCAATAAACATATCCTCAAGTGAAGATTAAAAATTTGTTTGAAAATAAAAATAAAAACTATGGATGTTCTATATACATTGGTCTAGTGGTGCTCCTACTTCATAAATTAAATCTTTGTCGCAGCCTCAGATTTATGCAATAATCCTAATAATTATGTAAACTACTTCATTTCTTTGGCCATGAATAATGGTCCACTGGAATTTTGAGAGATGGCATCTTTTTTCAATCATTGAAACACATCTCCAGGTAACCCTTAGTAGATGCACCTGGAATGGTCTCAACTTACACTTGTGCTTTAGCGGCCATCTCCCTGGCCACTCAACTGCAGCAACTGCAGTAAGGGTGTGGGTAGTCGTTTTCCAAGTGGGGCTCTTGTACCAGCAGCATCAGCTGGGAACTTGTTAGAAATGCAAGTTCTGGGGTCATACCCAGCCCTACCTAATCAGAAATCAGGGGTGTGGTTGGCAGTATGTGTTTTAAGGAGCCCTTGTGATTCTGAAATAAATTGGAATTTGAGAACTACTGGGAGCAGTAGGTATGAAGAGGCCTCAGATAATTTTTACTTCTAACAATTTGCCAAGTAAAGCTACTCAGAGAACTTTGAAAACTGCTGATGAAGAACAATGTGAGAGAAAAGCAGCATAAACATTATTTTACTTAATGCTATTGTAGAAGTATTCAGTTCTAAGAATTTTAGTTCATATTTTAAAAACCATCAAAAAGAAAAAGAAAAAAAAATTTCTACTCCTAGAGACAATGCCTCTTCTGAAGCTGCTGTTTTCCAAGCTCATTCAAGAAACTATACCTTAGGTTTCTAAAAGCTAGATACTAATACTATACTAATATTATGAGTTCAGTAGAGATATTATTTCCTGAAGTATCATTCAGCAAACAGAATATTATGAATGGGGTCTGAAATTCCATGAAAGGGAATGAATCTGATTGGAAGTGATGGTAGCCAGTGGTCACCTTCCCCTTGGGTTATTTTTCCTGAAGCGTTTCTATTATTCCTGTGAGTGGAGACAGACTCACAGCAGAGATTCCCCGACAGGACTATAAAGTCAGCTCTGTCAGATTTAGAAATCCCAATGTCCAGGGCTGTGCCCCGCAACCTGAGAACCTCTGCTCAGGCATCTGTTAGCTCTTGGCAAAACAGGGCTTCCTGTTTTCAGGACAAATGTTTTAAAATGGCTCATAAAAGGTTTCTTGGATATAACTAGTCCTTGCAAAGCAATATTTTCATGATGAAACTATAAATAAATCAGAAACATATGGAATGACTTTCCTTGGGTTTTGCAAAGCACACTTTGGACTTTACTCTGTCCAGAATATTTGAAAGATGGTTTCTTGTGTTTGTTGAATCAAACGCAGCTTCACTCCTCCCAGTTTCCTTCTTATACTCAGGCAGTTTATGAAGAGGACAAAGATTTAACATTGTATTATTGTGGGGTTTTTTTGTCCTTAGCTTTTGTTTTTAAGTTCCCAGCTCTCTATACAAACGCAGAATTTTCTTCATCTGAGAGTTTCAGTTTCCTGCATAGATACTACACTTGCCAGCTACATCACAACTCTCTCTTTTGGTTTCAAACAGGTCAAGAGGTTTCTTTCTGATTTATAAAGAAAGGGTTTCAAACTTGGGTTATTGCAAAGAATAGAGGTTCCCTTGTAGGTGAACTCTCTTGCACTTACTTACAGAGATTAAGCTAACCGCTCCGGCAATTTCTAGCATTTGAACTCTGTAGGCAGAGGTGTTTTGATGGAGTGTTATGGCTCTGGAGCGCATCTTGTGTGCGGTCAGAAAGCATGCTCACCCTGTGGACATCTTGGAGGGGTGTTTTAAAAAGAAAGAAGGAGCTCAAAATTCTGATATAGGAGGGTTTTCCTATTACATATTGTTAACATGTTTTTGAACATAATAAACAGCTCTGGCACTTTCTAGACAAACTCCCTCTGTCCCCAGGCACAGTAGGAGTGCTGTGGGAATAACCCTAATACCTAAGTATCAGGGGAATACATAATTTCTTAACCTGTCTAGGAAATAGGCAAGTAAGTCTTAGCGATACACATTTGGGAAAGTCGAAGGGAAACTTCATATCTTTAAAATATAGTTCAAAGGTACTTGGAACTATAGGAAGAAGATACTTGATATCAGAGAAAAAGCAAAATGAAGACCAAGTCTTTTTTATGTCAGGTGATCCAAATCAAGTACACAAATAGCATAATCATGCATTTCTGTATTAATGAGTGTGCCTGTAAATAAACCACAGCTATATTAATGTGAAATTCAAGGGTGGTTAGAACAATTCCTTTAAGCAACATGTATTACATTCTAGAAAACTTTGAAATGCTTAACCTTTGTTATTAAACGGCACCGCATAACACAACCTACCATGCCAATTTCTGCAGCTACCACATAACCTTAACCACCCCTTGCCACATCAAAAACAAAACAGAACAAAATGAAACAAAAACCCCAAAGCCTAGGAGAGAAGAGCAACATTCCTGTGGGAGTGAAGAATTTAAACAAAAACATAAAGGTAGGAAAATGTGTGGTGTAAGGAGAGAACAAGATAGGGTATCACTACAATTAATGCTTCTCTTCCTCCAAGATCTCAAACCCCCAAATTTCTCACTTTGATTATAACCCCCAGGGTCACTCTACTTGGGTTTAAATTCCTTGTTCTGTTGTTTACAAGTAGCGTCTCCATGAACAACCCTACCTCATAGGGCTGCTGTGAGGATTCAATGAGATTATTTAGCAAGAGCCTCTCCACAGCACAGTAATACAGTGAGTGCTCAAAACAAAACAGCTGGCACTTCTGTCCTGTAGCCCCATCCTTATCCCTGCCGGACTTGTAGCTTACTCTCCCTGCAAACTTCCTGATTCCACCAGTTTATCACCTGCCTCCACACTACAGAGTCCTCCTGGACCCCTTCCTCCTCTCTGCCCTAGGTGGCCAAGACCTGTTGATTCAACATCCTAAGCCCCTTGTAGTTTACCACCTTACCCCCTATTCTTCATTGCCATCACCTGGTCCAGGTCCTTGTTCTGTCATTACTATGTCATTGCATTGTAACACTCCAGGCTAGCAGACTGGGTTTATGCCTGCTGTGTAGCCTTGGGAAAGTTCCTCATCTCTTCCAGCCTTAGTTTACCTCCCTGTGAAAGGAAATATCTAGAGTGTTCTCCATATTCACAGCCACCCTGTTCTACAAAGTTATTGTGAACTGAATTAGTAAACACTGAACCATTCATTGCTCCTATGGGAATATAGGATTAGGTTCCTGAAAATCAGATCACAATATTTTCATCAGCTGATCAATTTATGCTTTGTCTAATGTGTGTTTCTGCTTAAAGACGGCTTATTTAATATGCATGATTGACTCATTACCCTTGAACTCACAGCCAATAGTGCTTTAACTCAGGCCTGATTGAAGCTTATCTCACACATACTTTCTCCACAAAGCACATCACAGCCTTCCTGTGCAGGGGAACACTAGATAGCAATCCAGCACTACACCTGGGGAGGATCTTAAACAGCAACATCACCAAAAAAAAGCAAAAAAAATGCGAAAAAACATGAGACTAAATAGAGTGCAAAATATGTACTTGCTTACAGTATGAGAGCTGAAACAAGAAGCAGGTTTTTTGTGGGGTGGGGAGGGAGTCATGAACCTGCAAACCAGGGTGAAATAATACAGTCCCCAACATATTTCAAACTACATCACAGTTTTTTCCCAAAGCCTCTTTCTTTTAACCCAAACAAGAGCATTTGACACTTGGGGAGAACATTGCGTGCAAATAGCTTGAAGTTTGGGCAAACTAATTTATCCCAATAACCCATCATACTTCCTGCCTCTGACATGGGCCCTGGTCTTAGCACAGGAGGCAAACACAAGGCCCACGGGCCGAATCTGGCCTCCACCTTGTTTTATCCGGCCCGGCACCTTGTTTCCACCTGGCGGAAGTGCCAAGATCTCACTTAACTGTTAAGGAGTAGTTACATTTATACCGTCCCAAAATTACATTTGGCCCTTTGAAGGCAACCACGAGGCTGGTGTGGCCCCTGGTGAAAATGAGTTTGACATCCTAAGGGGAAAACCATCTGCCAATAAGGGAGCGTGTTCTTGTTTGTAGTGAAACCACACCAGAAGAAGGATCAGGATGTAGGATCATGAGGCCTGGGAAACTGATTCTTTCCTCTTGTTCATTGGAGGCATACCTTATTTGTGATAAAAAAGGGCATGACAGGGTATTTTAAAGTTAGTAAATATGTGCTTCTTCAATTGTTCCTCCCAATATAATTTCTTTACCACCATCAGTTGTTTTAAAAAGAAAATCAAGGCACATATCTTAGCTTGCATGAGGTCCCCATGTTTCCTGTTTGGACCTAGCATCCAGACTGCTACAGGGAGCTGGGATGTCTCTACGGGAACTCGAATGGTCTACCTACAGGCGCAACTGCAAGCAGGGAGAGGCCGAGGAAGGCAGCAAGCACGCTGGCCCTTCTCTGTGTACAACTGCATTCACCTGCTCCTCCCATTGTCACTTTCTCTTTCATGCCTTTCATGTCTGTGAATTTAGTGTAGGTGCTGGTTCCCCTCTGCTTCCCGTATTTGTGGGGACATCTCAGCCACAGGCTGGGCCTTGTATCTCTCTCTCTGAAATCAAAGATCCAAAATTTAGAAAGTGATACATAAATATCACTTACCAAATCATCTTCCTCTCTTCCCACAAATTTTGTTTCAGGAGTAAATAAAGGTGTGTGCTCATGTGTGTACATGTGTGCGTATTTCTGGTAATCGTGTCACTGAATGCCACTGTTCATACTGCACGAGAACAGGAAGAGTTTGGAACAGTCTGAAGACATGGTGAAAAGCATGTATGGTCACGCCAAATATGGCAGGGACCCAGATGATAGGGTCAATCCTCCACCTCCTTTAAGAGACAGAATATTGAAAGGAAGTGGGAAATTAGCCAATGAAATTCCATGATCCTTTTGACCTCCAAACCATGTTAATTAAATCCATCCTTCAAGAATAGCTGTCACCAAGGAGATGCAACCTTGCTAAGGTTAGTCTGCTAATTCTTTGACAGAGTACCCAGATAAAAGTTAAAAAAAAAACAAGTTCCTCACTTTCTCTCTTAGTTGAAATATGCCAGGAAACCAAGTTTCTCCTGAATCTTGGACCAGGCCTATCAGGCTACCTTCAATCGTTTGTTAATAATATTGCCATGGCAGTTTGGCAATATTATTTTTCTTTCCAGACCCAATAAATTCCTAAAACAAGAATGTATCTTTTCATGAGTTTAATAAATAGAAGGTATGTGCTGAATTGTGCTTTCCCAAAATTCTTACATTGAAGCCACTACTCCTAGTCCCTTAAAATGTGACAGTATTGAAGATAGGGCCTATAAGAAGGTAATCAAAGTTAAACAAGGTCTGATGATGGGGCCCTAATCCAATAGGACTGGTGTTTTTATAACAAGAGGAAGAGACACCAGGGATGTGCACATGCAGAGGAAAGAGCACATGAGGACAGGGTGAGATGGAGGGTATCACAAACCAATGAAAGAGACCACAGGGGGAACCAACTCTGCAGACACCTTGACCTTGGACTTCCAGACTCCAGAGCCATAAGAAAATAAATTTCTGTTGTTTAAGGCCCCATCTCATGGTGTTTTGTTATGGCAACCCTAGCAAACTAATCATTAGCTATGACTTATCCAAAGTGATTTTCATCCCTATCATGAAAAAGAAAATCCTGTTTCTTAGTAATACACACATTCTTTCTTGCTTTTGGGGGGTCAATTTCCTTTAATCCTATGTAGTTATTAATGCCTGTTTGACGGTTCCAGGTGCAGATCATGTTCCCAACATTGTTGAGGGGCATAATCTGAAGTTCTTGTCATCTAAGGTTCTTGTCATCTCTTCAGATTTGACACAGTATCTCATTTGTTCCTTTCAGTAATCCTGGGAGCAGGGCGAGAATTATTTTAATCATTTTATAAATGAGGAAATGGACTCAACTGAATGATTTGCCCAGGGAATAGCACTGAACTTATAGCTAAGACTTTCATTCCCACTCTCCCTGCTGTTTCTCAGTTCTTTCCTTTTTCTTTCTCCTTAAGCTTTATCATACATATTTCCAAGTTTAGGGTGTTTTTGCATTTCCAAATTTGCTTCTTTATTTTTGAGTTGTGTGTCTTTTTTCCCAATAATTCTGAGGGTTTTTTTCTGTTTCTTATAATTTTAGACTTTGGTGCTCTCCTTGTGGTGGGTTTCTTAGAAGAAGGCACTCCACTATTTGTCAGTTTGCCATTGGATGACCAGTCCCAGGGAGGACTTTTGACTCAGTTAGTTTCCTTGATAAGCCAAGGCTCTACCTGGAAAACCTTATATGAAATTCCTTTTCTTAGCCCCTGCCCTGTAACTGTGGATTCTGCACACAGGAGGCTACATTACTGATAGAGTAATATAAAAAAGTAAAGGCTTTTTGACTTTTTGCCCTTTAGGTTAATTATATGAGTGTCTCCAACTTTATGTTAGAGCAGGTCCTCAAATAACATTATTTAGTTCAACATCATTTCATTATAACATTGATGAGATGCCATAGGAACTTAATTCTTATTTATATCAACAAGCCTGTTGTAAAACTGGCTTTGTTATACGTTGTTTTGCTTAAAGTCAGAGAATCTATGGATAACATCAAGTGAGGACTTACTGTCAATGGTTGGGAGTTTGCTTTATGGGATGAATGAAGTCGTCATGTTAGGAGACTACAAGGAGAAAATAAAAATGCAGTCCTTAGGAGGCTAGACAAAGGTAGCAGACACTATGTTGTCCAGCAGAAGCTTGGAACTGGATGTCGTGACCACACTCACCTGTCGGCATGAGCTGGCCAAGCGAGCAAACACCTGCAGCCTGAGTCCAGCAGATTCGGAGCTATAACTTATAGCCGGGCTGAAATAGGAGAAATCAAGCCTGCCAAACCAAGACTACATCCGTGGGAAAGTGTTTGAGGCTCTCTGGAGACAAAGGCTACTCTGTTTTTGTTGGGCCAGCCCTGGTGTGGTTCCCCAGCAGGGTCAACAGGAGCAGTGTGATCCAGGGGTCAGGGGGCAGGGAGTCTGCAGACACATATTCCCCAACCTGCTGCTGCTACTGATATCTTGTGGCTTAAACCAGTTCAATGACCTCTTCTATCCAAAATATAGGGACAATGATGTCTCCTCGTAAAGCATAATAGAGATACTCATGACTTAATTTCAGAACATTTTGATGATCACACATGTTGATCTGAATTTCCACAACTTATTCTTTACCCTCTGGTAGAGTAAAGAAAATAAATGACTGGTATTTCAAGTACTTTGTGGTCACTGGGTCCCATAAATAACAATAATAATAGCAGGTACATTTATTAGGTGCTAGTTATACCAGACACTGTACTATGTGCTGTTCTATTCATACAGTATTTTATTTACTTCCTATATGATCTATGAGGTTAGTACTGTTACTATCCAATTTTACAGGTAAAGAAACCGAACCTCAGAAAGATCAGGAAACTTGCCTCCAGTGTCACTCACTGACTAGGTGGCAGAATGGAAATGCAAACTCAAGTCAGTTGAATATAAAGATTTATGCTTTTAACCAAGGTATCTGTATTTCTATGAGGACTGGATTTTCACAATTTGTCTTATTTCATATCTGCTGATCTGTTGTCCCATAAACTATCGAACTGCCCCGGGAATGGACATCTAAACAACTGCATTTTCCAAGACTGTCCCTCAGATGGAAAGTAATACAAGAATCCTTTGTAAGATCACTGGTTCTTGGGGTGGACAATGTGGGCAGCATGATTTAGGAAGATTACCATATCCCAGAGAATGGGAGTATGAGGCAGTGTACTCCAAACTATTCAGAGCATGTGCAATCTCTGTTATTTAGAAGACACTTATGGATCTTGTAGCGTACAGTGGTCATTCTTATGAATCTCAGACCTCATCGCATTACTGAAGTGCAGAAATGCAGCTTTCCAGCAAGTTTCGGTGGATGGAAATCTGGATAAAAGGGATTCATTGTGCTGATATTATTTAAGCAGTGCTTTCTGAAGGAATTTCATGGCCTGCAAAAGGGGCTCCATAAGTTGTTCTCTAATATTATGAGTATTTATAGTATCATACTATATATTTCAAATGTATACTTTAATTAGAAATCTCATTATGTCATGCTTTGTGGCTCTGTGGTCATTGTTTAGTTTTGTTTGTTGAGCATCAGAAGAGATGAGGGTGATGAGGCCACAGTAGACTTTTCAATTTCCAAATGTGGTCCGTGCTTTCAAAGACAAGAACCACTGACTCAAGATAATTTTTATTCTGATATCTAAATATCCCCTGCAGTGATAATTGTACCACTCTACAGAGTTGTTTATATTAGACACATTGAACTCATATAATTCGCTCCAAAATGGGAGTAAGGCAGGGAAGGAGTAAGGGGCAGTGAACACTTGACTGTCTCATTCTAGGCCTATTTCTAGTATCACCATATTTTGTTTAGAGCACCTCATGTGGCCAGAAAGGAATAGCAACTAAAATAAACTCTGGCAAACTAAAACCTTGCCTATTTCTCAGGTTGTCTAGGAGTCCGTTAAAAAAAAAGAGAGAGAGAGACCCATTGTAGCATTTCTTATTCATGCTCAGTGAACTGTTAATAGCTCCCATATTGACTTTTATCTCCATGCTGAATCTTATCTTAAAATGCTACAGTCTGGGATGGAATCCCACCAAACCTATTCCTTTATTTAATCCTTTCATTTTTCCAGTTATCTTTCTTTATTTTTTTATCAACAACTTCTCCCCATGCCCACCTCCCCCAGAATATAAATTGCTGATTTGATTTTTCCTTTCCTGCCTCTTTAAGTCAGAAACTTCCAGAGGTTACTCAGCTACCTGCCTCAGTGGGTGTCCAGGACTCCCAGCAAGTCTCCATTCCAGTGAGATTTGCAAGTGAATCTTCCTGATCGGAAAAACACCACCATTTCCCTATCCACCTCCTCTGACTTCCAGGCAGCTGCACAGCACCAGTGAATTCCAACACATCCTAGGAACCTACACCAGGCTTGTAAAAACAAACCCGCTAACACTGGCAACTCCATAAAGGAAAAATTCCCTAAACCGAACAAAATATAAAACCAATACAGATCCAATTAACAAACACACAAAAAGCAATAAAATTACTTAAGTCTCAAATGCCTACCTTACAGATTTCCCAAAGTTCTCTGCTCACACACAGAGCCACCTCCCCGGCTCTGTTTTCTGGCTCTCCAAAAACTGCTTTCTTAGACTGAGCAACAGTCTCCTCAAGTGTGGGCTCTGAAATACACATGCTACACACGCCCATACAGCCCTCGGTGCCAGGCAGCCCCTGCGCCTCCCTTCCTGCCCCAGCCAGCCCGTGCCAATCCCCTGACTGCTGCCAGCTCCTACCCAGGATGGAGTGGGGCAGGGAAGGGGTCAACAACTCATCATGGATTGGGTGGCCACCCATCTAGGCAGGAAGGGTCCATTTGTCCCTTTCCTAACTGAAACCCCCTTTTCAGATGGTTTCTCCAGGCTCATTCAGATTCCAGAACAAGTTGGCAGACTCCTGCTGGCCCTCCCTGCACACACCCAGACCACTCCCAGGCAGCAGCCCCCAGCCTGCGAAAACGGACCCCTGCTTACCTCCACAAAACCTCAGTTCTTAAAAGCCTGGCTGGAGTCTCCAAGGAGTCATGCGATTTACTTGACCTTGGAGGCAATCAGATTCGGAAGCAGGGAACATTTTCGAAATGAAACAGAAAGTAAGCAGATGATCCAAAGCAGACCCCCGACCTGCACTTGGCCCTCTGTAGCCTCTGCAAGTCCTCAGACTCTTCGGAGTCTGCCAACCCACCCCCACAGCTGTTTCAGCCTAGAGAGGAGTCAGAGGAAACCGCAGCTTGGAAGTATCTAACTCAAAGCCTGGGTTGCTTTTTCTTCCTTCCTTCCTTTCTTTATTTTTCCTTTTTCTTTTTGGAGTATTTGTTGAGCTTTTTAACATGCAGTTTGTCTCCTTCTGCAGGGAATTACTCAGTGAGCCTGTCACCTGACTCACAGCAGCTCCATTATATAATTCAAACTGTGCTATTTGAGTTCTGATCAGAAAGCCACACTCCCCTTCTCCCTTCCCTGCCCCTCCCTGCTCCACCTGAGTGGAGGGAGAGGCAGAAAGGGAGACACTCAAACATAAACAAAAACAAAAGAAATGCAAACAATGACAGTTAATCTTTCTTGAAACTTGGAGGGGAAGTGTTGAATTTTTGCAGTGTGTTTTCATTTCCCTTTGGTTTGATTCTTTTGGGGTTGAAGACCTCCTAAATGCTAGTGCTGAGTTAGCAGAGGTTTCTCAAGATGTAACATCTCATGATGTAACTTAGCAGTTTCTTGATTTTCTCTTAGGGTGACTGTCCATAGGTCAGACAAATCACTGAACGAATTTTCAAATGATAGTGTACATCATTAGTTGAAAAGCCTCACATTGATTTACAAACACATGTGCCAACAAAATCTAACACATAGACTATTTATTACTTTTGCCACACATCTAAGTACTGTGAAATGCCAAAGGGGTAGCTTGGATGGAGGGGTCTTTAGCCAACCCCTCTACTCTGACCTGGGTCCCCATTAACCCTCTCCAACTACCTCAAACACGCATAACATCCAACTAAAAACTGCATACCTGCTATGCAAACACCTCTTAAAGGGCAAGCCTCCAGCCTCTAATTTAAGCACATTGAAATCCCTGAAGCCAATTCATGGGGATATTTTGAAGTCACCACTGTCCTGGGTGAAGGTAATAAGAATTAAGTCTCTCCCAACTTCACTGTCTCAGCTTCTGCCATATCTATCCAAATGATGTATACTGAGGGACAAGCATGTTAAAACAGCACTGACCCATGAATGACAGGCCCTTGCAGACACTTAGATGGCATAAATGAGCATAAGATTTAAAGCATTGTGAAACATGATGATCAACATGAAAAATGCCAGCCCGTTCACTTTTCCGCGTCAGAGCCAGGAACTGTATGCAGAGGGGACTCTGGGCTCCGGGGCTCCCAGCCAGTGGAGCCTTGTGGCTGAATATGGGAAGTATCAAAGAAGACTACTGAAATCTGTGGGAACAAATTCGAATACCGATCAACCTTCTTTTGGTTTTTCCCAGTCTGACCCCCTTTCTTTCTTCTGCATTCCCCGCCCCCATATCCACCAAAGGAAACTTCCTGGTCCTTCCTGCCTGTCTCCAGCATTGTAAGTAGTATTAGGTGCCATTACTGCAGTAACCGGTGTGACATTAGATTGATACAGAGCCCTAAGAATAACTTTCAAAATATTTTGCAACTATCCACATATCCCACTGAAGGGCTGCGAGATAGTTACTATTGTCTTCATACCAACCCAAGGAAGCCAGCAGAACAGGCAGACATTAGAAGCCATGTCTCCTACTCTCAGTGCTCTGCTTTGCAAAGGGAGACCCAGATACACATAAAAAATTATAAATGTGTAAACCTGAGTGAAAGACTGTTTATAATCTTTCCCTCCAAGTGTAGTAAATACAATGTGTTGTGGCAGTTGCTATGGCAACTACTTTCTTAATGAGATAAGGATAGTAGAAGATATTAGAAAACATCAGGTGTTGAGACCTTCCTCAGTAACAGGAAGAAAAGCAATAATACAAAATACAACCTTGGCCTATACACAGTCATCAAATACTGACATTGCAAAACTTGAATTTCCTAGACCAATAGAAATACAATGTGAGCCACACATATAATTTTAAATTTTCTGATAGTTGCATTAAAAAAAGAAAAAATACCCTGGTGAAATTAATTTTGGTAATACATTCTATTTAATCCAACGTATCCAAAATATTTCCATATGTAATCAATGCAAAAATTATTAACAACATATTTTGTATTATTTTCTTTATTCTAAACCTCTGAAATTTATACCTACATCACATCCCAATTAGGAGTAGCTACATATCATGTACCTTATATGCCTTATATTAATAGCCTTATGTGACTTCCACACTAGGTGGGTCAGCCCCAGACTATATTTGATCATTTTTGGTTTGAACATTTTTGAGTGTATTTGTCTATCTCTACTTGGAAGTTTTAGATAAATAACTGGCATTCATTTGATTCTAGCCTTACTGCATAATTCAAGTAGCATTTTCTTGAATGGAGCAAAAAAATATCAAATAAGTTTAGAATCAAAATGGTGTTAAGAATTCAACCCCTTTCATGCCACCAGAGAATTGTGAAGATTCAAAATAAATCTCTGGTTTGTGGCAAGTTCCTTCCTTGGGTTGCCCCAGTCACCCAAGTTAGGAATCTGAGTCATGCTTGATTGTAATTTCTACATGCCCTCACTCTGCCTTCTCCTTAAAGTTCATCTGATAGACCACAAAGTCTCCTCAAGTCTACCGGTCACCTTTTCTCAAGACCCAGGGCCTCTGCTACAACCCAGATGATCTCAAGAACCCCTGTCGAGTCTCCCTGACTCCACTGTCTACCCATTCAAGTTCATTCTCCACCCAGTCTTCAGTGTGAGCATGCATTGAAAGTAGACATTTAATTATGTAGCTTCTCAGCTTAAAGCTAATAGGAACATGCTGACTTTCAAATAAAACCCTCTGCCATGATCCGCTAGGCGTACTCTGGTGTGATCCACCAGGCAAACCTGAAGAGGCCTCTGGGTCGCTTTCTGGCCCATCTCCTGGGTATGCATTTTTAGAATTTTACCCAGGTCTTCACACTTGACTGTGACATGATTTCCATGACTTCATGTCTTTGTTTAAAGTCTGCTTCCTTTGCCTGGAATGTCCTTCCTTAAAATGCTTACCCTCCACCAAACAGCAAAATCCTTCCTAGCCCAAATATTTACTGTAGCTTGCAGTCAAAATTAACAGTCCTCTCATCTGTTATCACACCACTTTTGTAAACTGATGTGTTACAACATTTATCATTTTCTATTATAATTATATGATATGTAGACAAGAACTTCCTCAAGAACAGGAACCTCATACCATTTACCTTTGAATTCACATTTGGAAATAGTAGGCTGTCCACAAATGCCTGAGGAATTCCAATATCCATTCCTTTCCGTTTCTCCCTCATCCAACTGTCTAACCACTTGGTATGTTATTATCATCATCACCAACACCACCACTGCACAGCAGCCAATGTTTATTAGCACTACTATGTGCCCGATACTGTGTTAAACATTTTACATACATTTTGCAGAATTCCAACAACAAATCTGCAGGTTAAGGAACCTACAATATCCTTAGATTTTAATAGCCATGGTGTCTTTAATATCATTTCATTCCTTCTTTTTTAATTTAAATTTTATTTTTCACTTACAGTTTACATTCAATATCATTTTGTACTAGTTTCAGGTATACAGCATCATGGTTAGACAACCATATACTTTACAAAGTGTGCCCTGCAATATTTTCAGCACCATTTCCTTCTTTCAATGGGTGTTTTACGTCATCTCTGTGATGCCTGTGATGATGAGCTGATGTGTAGTTAGCTATGCCTCCAGAATGCAGGATGTCATACTTGTTTGTTAACTCACTTGTTAACAGACTAGCGCAGGTGTCTTTTGTTTTATTGTTTTAGTAACTTTGTCTCTTTAACACCTCTAATTCTCAGTGGCCTGGGAAAATAGAAAACCTAACAGAATAGTATTTTGTGCAGAGCAAGAGTGTGGTGGTTTGGGAGAAGGGTGAGAGAAACCCTGCCACATGAACATCGCAGGGTGTGACGTTTCGTTTTCTGCTCAGTCCTTTTTGGCTCTCCAGTCATTTCCACAGAGCTTGGTTTAGTAGAACTTCAAAAAGTAGAGTGATCACCACCATAGACTGACAAGGATGTGGAGCCACAGGAGCTCCCATTCATTGCTGATGGGGGTGCAAGATGGTGCAGACACTTTAGAAGACAGTTTGGTAGATAATTTCTTATAAAACTGAAACTACTTTTGCCATCCAATCCTGAAGTTACACTCTTTGGTATTTACCTGAATGGACGGAAAATGTATGTCTGCACAGAAATTGGCACATGGGTAAATAAACTGTGGTACATCCATGAAATGGAGTATTATTCAGCGCCAAAGGAAATGAGCTATGTAACCATGAAAAGACGTGAAAGAAACTTAAATTTCTATTATTAAGTGAAAGAAGCTGAGTGAAAGAATCATACTGTATGATTCCAAATATACGACATTCTGCAAAAGACAAAATTATAGTGGCAGTAAAAAAATCAGTGGTGTCAGGAGTTGAAGGGAGAGAGGGGTGAGTACGTGGAGCACAGAGGATTTTTAGGGCAGTGAAGCTACTCTGTATGATGCTATCTATAGTGGTTGCTACACATCAGCATACATTTGCCTGAACTTAAAGAATGTACAACATCAAGCTGGGTGGCTCAGTTGGCTGGAACATTGTCCCACACACCAAAAAGGTTTTGGTTCGATCTCCCTCTGGTCAGGGCACATGCCTAGGCTGCATGTTTGATCCCCGGTCAGGGTGCATACAGGAGGCAACTGATTGATGTTTCTCTCTCTCGCTGCTTTCTCTCTCTAAAATCAATAACATATTGTCACGTGAGGATTAAGAAAAAGGAGAATATACATCAAGAGTGAACCTTTAGCTAAACTATGGGCTTGTGTGATAGTGATGTGTCAATGTAGATTCACCGGCTGTAACCAGTGTAGTGCCCGGTGGTGGATGCTGACAGTGGGAGATGCTGTATGGGGAGGTGGGGGAGGGAGAGGGAGTATATAGGAACTCTTGGTACTTTCTGATCAATTTTGCTGTGAGCCTCAATCTGCTCTAAAAATAAGCTTTTTTTTTTCATTTTTAAATTTTATTTATTTATTTAAGTGGAGGGACCAGAGAAAGGCTTGCTCAGAGGTGCCCAGGAATTGCACTCAGTGGTTCTAGTACAATGTACAAGTTGTTTTCCCACTAGTTTGCCAGTTGCTCAAGTTTATTAATTTTTTTAACTTTGTTTCTACAACACCACTAAACCAATGGCATTGTATGTAGTAAGGGATTAATAAATATTCATTTAAATGAAATGAAGAACCTAGTGCTTCATGTAATAAACATGTAATTTCACCTACATAAATCCCATGGTCGCCTTAGTGTCAACAGAAAAACGGACAGTTTCTGAAAACTCTGGAGCCTGGGACAGCCACAGACGTGGAGGAGGGTTGTGCTAGGAGACCTGGCTCAGGACTAAAAGAATAGCTGGGTCTTGGGAAAGCTTAACTCTCTTTGACTTAATTCTGGAAGAACTCTATGCTCGTGGGGATCAGCCCTTGTAAATCCAGCAGGCACTCCCTGCTGGATTTACAATACCTCACATAGCAGAGCTGTCTCTGCTGGTCAAGGCTCTCACCCACTGGAAGCCTCAGTTTCCTCATCTGTAGAAAGGGGAGGACAATATTGTGAGCACTACATGAGGTCATGTCTATAAAGTGCTTGGCAGAGTTATTAGCAAATGTCTGTGTCAATTAACAAAAAATGTTTCTTCTTAATACTAAGTGTTATTAGATATTACATGATAATAATAAAGTGTTGGAGATGGGATTAGGAAGCTCAAGTGATGCCGGTGCCTGTGTCTCCCACCACCTTCTTTCTACTCAGCTTGCTGTTGACACATACTAAGATGGTGAACCTTTTGATTTCCACAACCTTTGTATTTTCTTCCTTTCTTTTTTCCTTCTTTCCTTTGTCCACCCCTCCTTTCTTTATTTTTATTCTTCTTTCTTCCCTCTTCTCTTTTCCTCTCCCTTTCCATTTATTATTTTTAAAATGAGTTTATTTTATCCCTTGCTATTCTTGGCCGACTAACTGAGGTTCTTTGTATCGAGATTTCTTGCCAAAGCTATATTAAGCTCACCAGGTTGCTAAACTTAAGCCAGCCTGTTTCTGCTTTCTCTTGGAAGGCCTGCAATACCCATAACAAGAAAGGTATGAGGTCAAAGGGCTGTTGTTCAGAGCAAAGGGTCTGCTTCACACAGAGCTTCCCAGAAGGAAGGCAGAGCCTGAGAGGAAAAAGATCCGAGACCTCCAGCATAATCTATAACAGAGCAGTTCAGACCTCCCCCCCTGCCAAGTTGATGCCACGGCCAATCTCAAAAGCTATTTTTCAAATTGCATTTTTGGCCAGCTCAGCGTAATGTCTATGTGATAGCTTTACTTTGGGAGAACAATGGGGAAAAATAGTTTCCCAGAGAGGTAGGCAGTTGAGTTGCTTCCTTTAATTCTCTCTGAACCACCGTGTGGAATTTATGTGTTGATCTGCATCTAAACAGGACTAAGGTCCAAGAAAGATACAAATGGTGAGGTGAGATACACAATGGTCCTTCTGTAGGGCCACCTGAAGGAGGTGGAGAGAAACTTGGGATTGAATTCTAGTTCTGCCACCTTCTCACAGGAGGTAGATTGTTTTCCCTCTGTTTCTGTAGGAAATGCTGTTAACAATAAAATGGAGATTGGGGAGGGGAGTCTAAAATGACATTTGTAAATCTTTCAAGGGGCCTGGCATAGAGCAGTTATGGAAAGACCTTGTCCAGGTAGGTATTTTCATGTATGAATGGAAAGAAGTTAAAAATCCTTTTAATAAAGTTCTTTGGAGGAAGTTAAATGAGACCTTCAGCAAATGGTAAGTGTCACTGGTGGATGTCTTCCCTCCCACCTCCTCTTGTCTCCAAAGCTCCATGGTGCAGATTATATTTTTCAAAGATCGACATAACTGTATCTCCCATCTCACCAGCCCTTCTAGAACTTTGCCATTCCCATAATAAGTTTTGGCATCTAATTTCTCTCCCTCTGAACCTGGGTGGCCTTGGAACATGTTTGTAATGCTGTGTGGCTACAGAGGCAAAGTGGTAAACGGCAATATCATCTGATGCCTTATTACTTGGAATACTTGCTCTTGAAGCATTCAGCTGAAGGTAAGCAATTGACATCATTGAAACCGCCATGCTATGAGGAAACCCAACCTAGTCCATGTGGAAAGATCATAGAGAGTTCCCAGATTCTCCAACCCTACTGCCTCCCACAGTCAGGGACTGAACTAAAACCAGAATCTCCCAGCTGAGCCCTTCCTGAACTTGAGAATGATGTTAATGAAATGCAGCTAATGAACACACAACAAAAGCTAATTGGCAGAGAAATATGGCCTCCATCATACTCTATAGAGCAAAATAACATAGGGTTCAAAGCACAGGCCCTGATACCAGGGAGGACCAGGGTTTAAACTGACCCTATTAGGTACTTTAGCTATGTGACCTTTAAGAAGGCCACATGTCTGAAAAGCTGATAAAAATAATGCTGAGTTCATGGAATTATTGTCAGGATAAATGAGGTAGTTCAGGTTAAGAACTTAGCATCAAAATGCACAGAGTAGACACGTCTTAAATATTGTTTGCCATCATCCTCATCACTACTGATGCTGACACTAGCGCCACCACCACCAACAAACCTATTCTGTAATCAGTATGATGGGCTTTGCTCCTAAGGCGTTAGAGCTGGTTGGAATACACCCCTTTCTTTCATTAATCACACTTTCTTCCTTATAGACACTTTCCCCTTCAACCCATAATCTGTCTATAGAACTGCATTTCTCAGCCTTTATGCTAATGTTACAGTAATGAGGAACTGTTTCAAACAGTCAATCAATCTTACCTGCTTTGTACAGCTCACCTACAATCAGTTATCACTTTACCCCTCAATATTCTCAACTGCTTCACTTACCATTACCTGTTAATGGCCAAATGCTCTGGAACAGAAAATCTGTTTTAACTAAGGATGCAGAACTCTCTATTCCTAGGTCTGTTGGGCTATTCAGTTCAGCCTTTGAATACCTACATTAAGCCAATGGAAGAGAAAATTAAGGTTCAAAAAAGGTAAAATTATATTGTAGTTTAATCATTCATTCACTTACTCATTCATGTATTCATTTGGTCATTCAACAAATAGTTATTAACAGCTTCCTGTGTGCCCGGCTCTGGACATACAAATGTGAGCAAAGCCGATGTGATTTCTGTCCTCATGAATTTTCAGACTGGTGAATGGCTCTGTCATCATCAAGTAACCCTGAGTTTGAATCTGACTCTGTCACTTACTACATATTTGAATGGCTTAAACTTTTTTTGATCCCCATTCTTTCCTTAGGGTTGTTGTGAGGATGAAATAAATTAACATAAAGAGGGTGCTCATCACAGCATCCGGCCATGTGTATGTTTCTTTCCCCAAATGTCATATAACGTGTAGCCACTAGACCCAGAAGTATCTGGCTCCCACGTTTGTGCCATTAAAGGATTTTTCTAATTATTCTAATTATATTTCAGTCTCACTACTTTTGTTTTTCCCAAGTCATTGTTTTCATCCCTCATTCAAAAATTTAAAAAATTGCTTTTCCATGTCTTTTTTATCCCTCTTCTACAGAAACCAATACAGTAAGCATTAACTGATAAGAATATCACAAGGCAACTAGTGTCATCAAAGAATTAAAAAAAACAAGAATAGTTCTTTCTTTAGGTGATACTAGGGAAGCCACAGCTAGGTGTTGGGTGATGCAAAATGTCTTATCTAAATAGTATAGCAGAAAGTGCCATAGTTAGCATCCAGTCCAAAAGAACTTACCTGGCCATTTGGTAAGTTACAGAAAATTCTTCTTCATTTAAAAGTTGGAATTATTATAAAGTTGTATTAATGATCTAGGGGACTGACATTAAAAGTCCACCAGCCTGATTGCACTGTATATAAAGTCTTTCAAGACCTCTAAGCCCTCTGTCCTGTCGAACACCCCACTGCAATTCTTTTCTTGGCTTCCACAACACTGCTTACTCTAAGATACTTTTAAACCAACCAACCAACCAACCAACCAACCAACCAACCAACTAACTAACCACCCAACCAACAACCAATTGTACTTGTCTCTTTTTCTTTTCCCCATTTATCTGATTCTTAAACCAGAAGCCTTTACTTCTATATCAATTGCAATTTCTCTAATTGACGTATTTATCCTCTCTCACTAGAACTATCACAATAACCCACTGGTCTCCCTTTGCAAACCGTTTGTCTCTCTGAGCTTTGGTTTCTACACTGTTACCAGAACTATTTTCCTAATGCCAGGCTAGTCTATGACACTTCTCAAAGATTGGCATTACTGCCCTATAGCATAAAGTTCAAGGCATAGCACAGGATTTGAAGTTCTTCCTGGCATTGTGCTGTATTCTTGCCTTTTCTCTCACTGATCCTTCCTTGATGACTACATTTCTGCTATAACATATCTCTTGGTATTCCATACAGTTTTCATTTTTCCCTACCTATCTTCTCATCAGGCAATGCACTTCCCTTATTTTCTATCTTTTGCTGCATTTCCCGTTGTTGCTCCTCAGAATACTGAGCTTTGGAAATGCTCTACTGGAGGAAAGGAGCTCTGGCCAAGAGTTCTGGGTGGTACTGTATAACAGATTCCTCTCTCCCCTTGGAGGTTACATGCATATTAGCATTTCAAGTGCCCTGAGAAGTCCTTAAATAACACATAAACCTGGTTAGCTTTGTTTAATCTAATATTTTCTTAACACTGTTTTTTTTTTCTGAAAACCATAAGCACTATAGTTTATTAACTATTTTGGGAAACACTGAATTATTCAAATCCTCTTCATTAATTTTTTCTTTATATGTCCATTATGCATTTAATTGCAAATATTTATTTAACACCATGCTAGGCATTGGAGAATGTACTGAGGGAAAAATAGAAGGTGAGATGGACATAGTCTGTGCTGTTGTGAAGCTTATAGTTTTGCCTGAAGGTCATGTAAGTAAACATGCGACAACCACATAGTGTGGTAGGAGCTGTCATTAGGGGAAATCAGTGCGTTGTAATGGGACTTAGGTTGGGGGAATTGTTAGGGAGGGCTTCCTAGAGGAACTGGCTTTATATGAGGACCTGAAGGAGAAGTGGGAGTTTGCCAGAGGGAAGTTAGGAGAGGAGAGGGAAGGAGTGATATAGGCAGGGCCACCTGCTTGTGTGAAAGCCCCGAAATGAGAGAGAGCACAGGATGGCTGAGCAACTAGTCACCCTTCCACCTCCTCTCCAGAATCTTCATCTGTTATCCTACCTTATCTGAATGTTTAAAAAATGTTTGTTGAATTGCTACTTCCCCTATATTAATTTGATCACACTATTATTGTGGAAAGAAAGTATGTGTCTGTTGAAGCACAGAGAACTACGCACCCGCCAACATGCACACACCATCCCCAGCACTCAAGTCTAAACAAGGGAGTTGTTTTTTTATGTTTATTGTTATAAATGTATGTGGATGTTGGTTTACTAATTTTATTTTGAATTTATTTTTTAATTAAAGAATTAAATATAGATATATAATTGCAAATGGTTAGATGATTTTCTTAATTAACTCTATTGTTATTTAATCCTCTTTAACATGTTTTCCATTCTTAGGTGACTTGCTTTTGTCATCTAACAAATAGAGGAGCAAAACTGTAGTTGGGCAGATGGAACTAGACAGAACTGAGTGTACCTATGTGCCTAGAAGTTGGGATCAACATCTTTCCCTTTAGCCACCATGCTGAGATTCCTCTATTGTAGCCCTAATTCTCGATATACTGTAAATCCTGCTTTTTCCCCCCATGGCTGCCCTCTGGTAATAAAAGAAGAGCCATCACTTTGTCATCTATAGAAGAGAGGGTAATATCTCTTAATTAACAGAAGGAAGTAGTGCTATGTAGTGAGAACATTGCAATTGTTTTCAATTAATCCCACATGCAGTTTGGCAAAGTTAATAATCCATAAAATGACCTAGGATCTAAATATGGAGAAAAGTCATCTTTTATCAGACATTTTTCTGTTGTTCCAACAAAAGCAAAATAATTCAAAGGCTAGATACATACAAGGTATAAAGATTTACAGTATCATAAATTCAATCCTAAATAGAATCTCAAATAGAAAAGGACTGGATAAGTACCATTCAGATTTTATGAATTCTTAAATGTTTTACAGTCTCTATAAATCATCACAAATTGATATGTATCAATTAAAGCACCAGTAATTAAACATTATTTGATTGAATCCACCTTTTGTCATGAAAGCAGAGACACCTTCCTGGGCATGGAAAAGCAGGAAAGGCATGTACCTTTAAATTCTATCAGACACTGCATTTCTAAATTCTTTGAAGATATAGAATGTGTCTTGCATATCTATGAACCCCTAAAAATGCCTCATAGGACACCTTACCACAGATCTATAATGCTTTTTTAAAAATTGGGGTAAAATATACCACATAAAATTTGTTGTTTCTGCCATTCTTTCTTCCTTGTTTTTTGTTGTTGCTTATGTGTTAGAGTATCCCATCTCCTGAGGGTGAGCAGGAGACAGGATGTGGATTAGAGCCCGTGTCCATGCACAGAGACAGTGATTCATACATGGGTGCTTTTCACTGAATCACTTTGCAGGTGATGTCAGCGATGGACAGCCTGGGCAAATTTATGAATGTCATGTTTCCTATCCATAGTTGTTTATACCTTGGGGAGGAGCTTCTGCAAAAGGGAATATCTCAGAATTCTCTAACTGTATGAGATTTATTTGTATTCATTCAGGTTCACCTGTGGTATTTTGATTGCAACTCTGCATGCTAAGATTTCAGTCTACTTTGCATAATTTTCCATGCTAGTGCATGCCTTCAGCTTTATAAACATCAGATTGTATATGCCTTTGTTTGTATACTTGTTCTTGCCTTCTACTCTGCCCTGGGTTCTCATAATGCTGTATCCCTAACTCATACCTGTTGGTGGCTCTCCTGTCCCAACATAATTAACAACTCTGCAACTTCCCAGAATCTCAGTGTTATGCTTAAAGGATTTTTAGCCCCCACCCATTTTAGGTAAGAGTCAGATTCAAGTGCAGAGACAGGAAGTGGTGTGAGAAGGAGCAGTCAACTATGCTATGCCTTGGCTTTCTACTTGCTTGTGTTCACAGTTCTAATTTGCATGGGGGACCTTTGACCTAATTTACAGGGGTGATTTATCCCATAAAAAATAGCCATTAAGAGTGCCGCATGCAGTGGGCCAAGCTATAGACAAGACGTAGGAGGCAAGGTAGGTATCAAATATTTGTCATTAATTTGCTACTACTCTGGGGCTACTTCTTAAAGGGTCATTTATGCTGGTCTATTTAAGCCATTCTTCAGCTGAAGGTTTCTTGGAATGTACTGGGACCCAAGGATATTCTGTAGGTGAATTGGGATGGGTGAGTGGCCTTGGCTGTGAACTTGGCCCTTAGCAAATAATTCCTCACATGAGCTGGTGCCATAGGAAGCCCAATAAACATAACATCAAAGTGAAAACTATATCCTCACTGTGCAAACACCTCTTTAAATCCTACGAAATTCCTAAGGCTAATCTATATAGATGTTTTGAAGCCACCACTGTCTTCAGTGAAGGAGTGACAATCATTTCAGTGTGTCCCTACTTTCTGTGTTTGCATTTGCAATGAAAAGACAGCAAATGCCTATGTTCAACTGATACATATTGAGAAGCAAGCCTGTTAAAACATTGGAATTGATCTATTCATGAGAGGCTGAGAAATGTAGATGGTATAAATCAGTGTAACACTTAGAGCTTCATTAAACATGTCCATGAGCACAAAAACCTCCAACCTGTTTGCTTTTTATGTGGCAGAGCCAGGATAAGCTGTAGGAAGGGCATGACCCAGGGAGGCTGGAAACGTGCATTACAGTCCATTCCTGGCAACACAGAGCTGCCAGCCAACAAAGCTCTGCGAGCTCTCACGCCCCTTCCATTCAGGGTTTCATGTGCATTATGAATTCTAAACTGAGCTCTGGTCAGCCATCTAGAAAGTGATTTTATGTTTACTGAATATCTCACCCTTCTAAACAGAAACTCCTCCAGCTTATTACCCTGTTATTTAAGTTGTTTTGCAGAAGAGTCAATATATTGAGGCTCTCAGTTAACACACAAACCTCTTACAACCGTGCTTACACGTAAGAAATTAATCTTTTAATACCAAAAGATGGAAAGGTGCTTTAAGGGGACTTAACAATTCCATCCTACACCACGAGGTATTTAATTGTGGTAGGATTCATGTACCGAGAATCACTCCTTAATTAGCCAAACCCCAACGTCAGTTGTTGAGTGTGTGATGTGAGCTGGTGCAACGGGGCATGCCGTTGCTGTTGTGCGGTGGAGACAGTGATGCTGTTCAGGTTTTATTTTTAACTTTTGGGTAATTACGACTTAAACTAACAGCAGGGAGGAGGAAATCATTTGTTTGTCTCTCTTACTACAGCTTCTCTCCCCCCAGAACTCTCTCCTTTCTTGCAGCATTTATCTGTCTAGTGAGGTGACTCTGTGTTCTGGGGACTTCAGCATCAGCAATTTGATCACAAACTGTATAGTAAACATTTTGGGACAAGTGATTGCCACTCTGACTCATTACACCATGGAAAGAATGCACTCATTTAATTCAGTACATTTGCTTGATGTAAAACTTGAACAATTAACAAACAGCAGTTTGGCATAGTAGAAAAAGTTCGGGCCCAGACAGCAGGAAACCTGGATTTGAGTTCCCTTCTGCCAGGAACTCGCCAGGGCACCCGGGCCACCCCCTGGCTCCCTAAACTTGGGTTTTCTAAATGCTTTCTTAGGCTGCATGCAGCTCTGAGATGCTAGGATCCTGGTGACCAGAGGGTGTAGCAATAAAGAGGAGCAGAGTGGCACAAGTATACAATGCACTTGGCTAATCTACAGCTTTCCTCCAGTGAGTACAGGCCATGAATCAGCCTGAGTACTGGCTGTGATTGAGACTGGTGAGGAAAGAGTTCTGGAGAGGACAAGGGATTACATGCTGTTCGTAAGTGCAGGAGGGAGAGTGCAAACCAGGGGTTCTCATGCTGGGTTATCTAAGGCAACCTCTCTTAGATTACACAGAAAATAAGACATCTGAACTAAAGGCTTTATGGCTGTTGTTTTCAATGGTGACTCATTATCCTTGGACTAGGGAGGGATCTCAGCTTTTGGAATCTAGTATCTTGGTTCTAGTTTAGAGTGATTTCATCACAAAATGCAGCTTCTATGCTAAATATACATATATGTATATGCATACGTATACATATATATGTACATATATATGTACATATGTATATATGTATATATGAGAAGCAGTATTATGTAACAATTAAGAGTGTGATCCTAATACATAGATTTATACAGGAATGTTCATGGCAGCTTAATTCGTAACAGCCCCAAACTGGCCATCAACAGCCCTCGTACCCACTGATCGGTGAGTGGACAAACTGGCGCATCCATACCATGGAGCACTGTGGAAATGAGAAGGGCTGGACTGCTGATGCAACATTGTAGGTGGATCTGAGAATATGCTGAGTGAAAGAAACCAAACAAAAAAAGTGTTCATACTGTATGAGTCCATTTATACAAAACTGTAGAAAATGCAAGGTTGTTAATAGTGGCAGGAGGCAGGGCAGTGGTTGTGTGAAGATGAAGGACATTAGAAGGCAGCGCAGGAAAATTTTGGGAGCATGGCACTGGTTTATTATCTTGATTATAGTGACAGTTTCGTGACTATATATGTATGTTACATGTTCTCAAATTGTACACTTTATTTATTATGTTTTAAAGATTTTATTTACTTATTTTTAAGGAGAGGGAAAGGGAAAGAGAAAGAAAGGGAGAGAAATATCAATGGGTGGTTGCCTCTTCCACACTCTCTAGTGGGGACCTGGCCTGCAACCCAGGCATGTGCCCTGACTGGGAATCAAACTGGTGATCCTTTGCTTTGCAGATCAGCATTCAATCCACTGAGCTATACTAGCCAGGGCTCAAATTGTACACTTTATATGCAGTTTATTGTATATCAATTATACTTCAATACAGCTGTTCTAAAAATGAAAACCAACTCTGTCTGTGGTCCCTGGGTGGCTGGGACTGGGGTCCCAGCACTACCACCAGCTCCCAGATGCAGGATGGTAAAGCCTCTGGTGGAGGCAGGGGTTGGGGGTAGGGGGTGGTTTAGAGGGGACTGCAAAGCCCTCCTCCACCTCCAGGACGGGGAGTGCTATCGACCGTCCCCCACCTGCCCCACCACTGTGGAGTGGGTATGCAGCAAGGAGGAGATTTCTGGAAGTTGGAGTCATCCCTTCATCTGCCCCTGGCATCTTTGTGTATATTTAAATGACACATTTTAACTTAAAGGGAGACAGAGGTAGTTTGAATGAATCATCATTCTGCAAGTGAAGACTCTTTCCCACACAGGAAGTGAATAAAAACACCCTCCTTCTTCTCCCCCCCAAAAAAACCCCAAAACTGCAGGAGGCCTGGAATTGAAACCTAGCCTCAATATCCACTAGCTGTGTAAACTTTGGTGTGTTATTAACTTCATGGAAAAAGGAGAGTGATGATAATTTTTACCTCACAAATTTACCATGAAGATTAAATGACTTAATACTTGCAAGGTGCTTAATAAGAACTAGCTGTTATTATTTTCCTAGAACCACTGAAAAAGGATTCCATTTTATCTTTTGCATCTCATTCCCATAAGATTTGAGGTCATTAGTCTATTTAAGGACTATTAAAGCAAGGCACATTAATGCAGCCTCTCAAACCTCCGCTTAGCCCCCTGTCTGGGAGCTACTTCCCGGCCACATTCTGAAAGAGTACCCCTACCCCAGCCACTCCTTGGACCATTCCCCAGATTTACTTTGTGTCCTAGCAGTTACCACCATCTGACTTCTATATTATAGTGCACTTTGACTTGTTTATTTGCTTACTCCGTCTTCCTCCCCTGGAGCTTAAGCTCCCTGAGACCAGGGACTTTGGTTCACTAATATGAATGTAACTGAATAAATGTATTGAATAAGTGAACAACTGTGTCATCTCCAAGAACCTTCCTTGGGGCTGGTGGCAGTACAGTGGTAGCATGTGGTGCTGTCTTTGTCATCGTCATCGCTGGTCGCATGTGGAGGTTTATAGTTCCTTCTGATTCTGTGCAGCTCAGCCAACACACAGAGGTGGCTGGGCAGGAAGAAGACCTGAAATTAGTGAAATCAGTTAAGTCCCAATCCCCTTTCATTCCTGATTCTGCAGAATTAAGAGATTGGATAGGCTAAATAAGTATTTGAAACAATAAGTGAGGGCTTGAGACTATTGCTAAAATGATGAAGAATAGAAAACTTACAGTTTAGAATGTTGTGAACATGATGGCTTTGATGTGATTTACCTTTAGGCTGTTTCTTTTATAGTCAACGAGAAGAGAAGTTGAACAAACATTGAGACCAAGGCACAAAATCACCCAGCCCTCCACTGTCCCTTCAAAGTGCAGCCAATGTATTCTGGTTTAGGTAGCTCAAATCTGCCCAGACTGTCTTTTTCCTTCTTCTTAATTTTATAAATAAAAAGTAGAAATCTAAACCTCAAAGGATTTTTCTTGACTTGCTTCCATGTTCCTGTCTTGTCCTTCTACTGCCATATATCCTGTAGGTGTTATTTCTTCAAGTTTGTAGCTTCAGGAGAGATGTGAAAGGCACAGATGCCAGTTCAGTGTAATGTCTTCTTTGAAGCTGCATCCAAACAATGCTCTATGAAATATGTGCAAGACCCACCATTGCACTGCAATCCATCCTCATGTGAGCACTTGAATTTGGTATCTGTGTGTAAACAGAACACTGAATTTTTTCTTTCTGAACCTTTCCTTAGGAATCTGCAGATAATGCTTTATTAAGTAAGTAGCTCAGTTTCAGTGCATACAAAAGACTTCCTGAGTTAGCATTTGTCATCATTTGTGTTTTAATTATCTCATTTGATCTCTTTATTGTTGCAATTACATTCTAATTTTATGTGCAGACACTGAGTGCCTTGGGCTAAATTAATCAATTAATATTACAATTATTATTATACCATGTAAATATAAGCAGATAGGTGGCTTGAGTAGTTCCAGATCCATTACTTTAATTTTGAATAAAGAGAGACTGGCTATGGAAAGTTCTTTCAGACTATTTTGAAGTAAAAAGATGAGATTCTTCCTAAAGTCCTAAAGGCACATGAGGGGTTTGGCTGGGTTGTTTTGTTTTGTTTTGTTTGTGGCTACATCAACATGCTTTCGTTGCTACAAATGTTCATAGCTTTTCAAGGGGCAAAAAGACTGCCTGTCTTGTTTTTGTTGATGCTCAATCTGAAGTCATCGGGCACTGCCACCTGATCAAAAGCTCCCATTGAATAAGGAAGTTGAGCAGGTTGTGAGGATGTTAGGAATGATCTTTTTTCAGGCAAAATGAGCAAATATATCTCATGGTCATGGGGTGAGTGTCCAGCTTGTGCACAGGCCAAACAGGTTTTTTCAGGACCTTATTTCATGTCACACAAAAGCACGTAGGCTGGCAGCCACCATGAGCGCTGGCCAAACATCGAATAGAGCTTGTCCTTAGGGCTTTGTGGTCAGATAGAAACAAAATGAGGAAGCCAGGGTCCTAAGTTCTGTTTCAGTCCCAGGAAAGGTACCCATGGTCCCCTATCAAATCACTCCCAAACCCAAACACACACAGGCGCACGCGCACAGAGTTACCCACCTCTACACATTCATGCACAAACTCACGCATGCCATAAATAATAAATCAGTAGCTGAGATGTTCCCTTTCCTTCGTCTGAACATCTGTATTGCAACATCACTATTTATATCATACTTTAGGTTCTTATTTATTCTCTAAACCAGGGTGTATTTTGTTCATACTCGATTGTAGCTATTGGTAACGTATACTGAGCCTTTTGCCAGGCAGGGTGCACATTCCTAGGTCTTTGTGCTTTTGTGAATCCATTTGTGTGAAAATCTGCTTTGTGATTTTTGCCTTATTTAATTGAAGGCTCTGACGCTGACACGACCACTTCCATTTCAATCATCCCTTCACACATTCACCCACAACCCAGCCTTTAATTATGTACTCCTTGTTTACAATATGCATAACATTATGGTATATGCTTACTTAGACTACACTTTCAGTATGCTCTTACATTTATTTTGGGTCCCTGGACATTTACATTAGCTTGCCATGAAGAGACTGCTGACACCCTCTTTTTAGGAAGAGGCCTTCCCCTGAGTTTAGATAAACATATATGGCCATCGTACTCAAAATCTGCCGACATTCCATGCAGTTGGATTTGACCAGGGGACTAAAGTCAGGCTAAAAGGAGATGAGCCAAAGTAATGTATGTGGCTTTTAGATCATCTTTAAAAAGAAAGGTGCTTCCCAAATCTTTCTCCCCTTCCCACCCTCTGAGAAGCAACAATGGCTGGGACAATCCTGGAAGCCACGTGGAAGTTAGCAAAGTTGCTCCACCACCCCAGGACCACTCTTTCTAGGCTGTTGTTAGAGAAAAACACACTTCTATATTGTTTGAACCACCATCTTCTGGGGTTTCTTTGTCAGAACAGCATAGCCTTCACCTGAACTAATACAATTGCCTACATGATAGTCCTTTTCATCACCTTTCTCAACTCAGGACACAGCTCAAACTTTTATGGTTAAGGTACTGATGCATCCATTCTCATACCTAGTTACCGGCCAGCTGGCCTTGAATTGACATTTGTTTCCACCCTTTCCAACCAGTTAGAGTCCCAGCTCTTATCCCCTGTGCCTTTCTTTGCAGTGACTCACCACCTACGGTCCTCATCTAGGGAACAAGCAAATGCTGAAGGGAAGCATTGCCCGCCTGGCAATGCTGATGTACACATGCTGTTATAACAACACAGACAAACACAGTGGTTACCAAATAGTAGAGTAATTGTTTGAGGACTGATTGTCAGCTCTCTGGCACTTCTCTTTTTGTGTCGTCCCCAAAGAGAGTCTCCAGACATACAAAAAAATCCTCTGTTCAAGGGGAGCATTAGGTTTAACCAACAGATTAAAAAGTCTTTTATTTGCAGTATTTGGGGATAAAATCTTTTCTTTAAAAAAAGCAGTGTAAAAACATTAAAAGGAGACGATAGTTATGCTGGTTACTCAAAAGATGCTGTCATTTGCATTAACATCTTAAAACAATGATTACTCAGCCAAGAAGAGCCACAAAGACATTTACAGAAAGTTCAAAGTATTACTTCAGACAAGCTAGAATGAAGGAGCAGTCTTGGTTCAGGCTGATCACTTAAAAATCACTCAAGAATATCATCTAAAGATCCAGGTCTTTTTATTTTCCACACTAAGATAACAGTGAAGAAGTTGTAGGCTTTGCCTGTGAATAAATTGTCCTCAGAAAAGATGAGCTTGGCAGCCGTATATGTGGTGTAACTGAGGAACAATGAGTCATTTGTTCTTCAAATATTTCTGTCTCAAGTCTGAGAGTCACTTTTTTGCCTCCACTTCCTTGAATTAGACCACTGTCCTCCAAGCTCTTCCAATAAAAGGACAATGCATCATTTGTGGACAACCTTTTAGAGCCCCTACGTCTTGTGTCTGGGAAATTTTATCACAACCACTACCAATAAATCCACACTGAGTATCCGTAAAGAATATTTTGAAGGACTGGGGTATCTGGGGTTAGGTGCCCTAAAGCAGAGCCTACGTGGAGAGTCAGGTGCACGAGGCTTGCTAGGTGAATGCCCTCAGGAGGAAAAGAGTGAGCAGGGGTAGGTGAGGGCAGCGTAGGGGCTGAAGCATGGATGTGATCTCAGCTGGATTCTAGCTCCAGGCTGACTCCACTGGACCTTTGGAAGCATGAATTGCCCCAAAGAACAGATACCACCTTTAGGCAAGGGGGTCAGCCTTTTGTACTTCTGTGCCAGTCATGCATTCATGGGCTGCCTGCTGTCCTGGGTGGGGGACGAGTGGAGTAAATGGACAGGGGAGAAACCTCCCACAGGGGGCAGTTTATGTTTGCATGGGGCCAATCTCCAGAGCAGAGCCCGTTGCACTCTGCCACTCATTGGAATTTCCTGGAGATCTTTAAAAAGTGCTGCTATGTTGCTTCCACAATCAGACATTGTGATTTAAGGGGCTTTTGCCTGAAACTTTCTGACATCCCTCCTTTCTCCTTCGTGACTCATGTGCCCTTCCCATGGACAGCCCTTCTTTAGTCTTGCCTTGCTGCGGTGAACACATCCACTCTGCTGTTCTCTTTGGCACCCTTGCCCCCTTTTATTATACAACCGATCACTCTCTACCCATCTGTTTATCCATCCATTGGTCTGGACTCTACCTTGAGAATACAGACAGAGCTTTATCTAGTATGACCCCCGCCATAGTACCCAGCACAAAGGATAATGTCAGGGTTTGTTCTACAAATGAATGAGTGGTGGAACTGTGATATTTTAATTAAATGGTACAGACACAAATGATCCAGGAGCTCTGAACAGGAAGCAATCCCTCAAGGCTGAAGCAAGCCTTGAGAGGAAGGTGGATATTAAACCAGATTCTTAAGGAAAAAGAAAAACAAATCCCTGTAATACCCTAGTTTCAGGTCTACCTAGAATCCTGAGGGTTAATTCAGGCCCATTTTGTTGGTAGGAAGCACAGCGGAAGCTGGATGAACCAGGCATTTTAATGCACCTCTCAGTAGTCTCCTGGAAGCACTAATCATGTTTAAAATTTTTTTTTGTTTAATTTATTGGGGTGACATTGGTTAATAAAATTATACAGGTTTCAGGGGTACAATTTTATAATACATCATCTATATGTTGTATTGTGTGTTCACCAACTCAATTCTCCTTCCATCATTTAGCCCCCTTTACTGTCTTCTACCTCCGCCCCATCCCCATTCCCTCTGGTAATCACCATACTGTTGTCTGTGTCTATGAAATTTTTCCTTTGCTTAATCCCTTCACCTTTTCCACCTAGCCCCCCAAACCCCCTCCCCTTTAACTAACCATGGTTAACACAGGTAGTGAAACCTGCCTTGGAAAGAGATTTTACTTTTCTCTCATGGTCGTTAGAAGATGATTACTCATCATCCATCCACAGGCCTTCCTCTCAGGAGGTGTCAGTCTTCCCATTCAACGTGTTAATGAATCCTGTGTGAAACAGTGGGACAGGTGGGGACAGGCACCATCACACTGGTAATGATAGATGGCTCTTCTGTCCCTCCTCATCTGTGCCTCACAGAGGGGCTCCACAGCTAACACAGAGCCTGACTGTGACAGGGACTTGAATAAGAGCCAACAACCCAGCTGAGGTTTATTACAGGTAAGAGACAAATGATGCTGGTGACAAGAGACAACTGTAGGCAGCAGTCAGAGTTTAGCTCTCTTAACTCTGAGAGGTGCTCCCCTGCCAGAAGAACCATTCCTTTTTGATTTCCAGGAGGCAGCAGGGGCTGAGCATGCCCTTTTCCTGTGCGGAAAGGTTACATGTATCTTCTTACCAGGGGGCTTCAGGACGCCTCTTGGTTTTCTCTCCATCAGACTGCTTCCTGCAAAAACATTTTGGATTCTTAAAGGGTCCTGAGCCCCAGGTTTTATCATCATGGGCATGTGAGTGCCCTTTTGGTGTGGGCACACGAGAGCCTGTTCTGTTCATTACAGTGTGTAAGGGCTCAGGCTCTAGAATTAGGCCTGACTTTGAATCTGACTATGTGACTTTAAGCTAGTAACTGAAATGTTTTGAGCCCTGGTTTTACGATCCATAAATTGGAAATAAAAATAATACCATCATCATAGGCTTATTGTAATACCTAAATGAAACTATTAATGCAAAAAACATTTAGAGTTGTTCCTATGACATAATAAGGGATTTAAAATGTTGATATTATTATTCTTGTTACTGCTACTTGTTAATCTTCTACAATTGGGACAATCTTTTCGAGCCTGTGCAGAAGACCACACAAGGACTTGAGGGTAGAAACGAGGGAGCCCTGGCCACAGAGAGTTCACCGTCTGGAGGGGCAGACTATGAGGATGCATTCAAGAGCTCTAAACTGAAGTCCAGTTTGATGCTGGCCACCACTAGCCTACATTGTACCTTCATGTGACTTAGAAAAATAGAAGCTCCCTTCTGCTGGTGGACTGGGTTTTGGGCCCCTCTCCTCTTGGCCCAGTGTCCTTGCTTATTAAACAGCCTAAACAACTGGACATAATGACCACTGGTGATATGTGCTATATGCCAGTAGTATTAACAAAATTGTGGTTATTGTATTTAGGATGGAAAAATAAATTACATGTTCAAAGTAACATTTGAGCTGCATCTGAAGTGATGCCTAGGTTTAACAAGCCTCACAAGATTTGCCAGAAAGAGCAGTGAAACAAAGGCACAGAGGAATGAAACGGGTTGGTAACTCCTTAGGCTAGAAAGCTGGGTGGAACCAGTGCGGGAAGGGTGTTGAGTGCTGCACAAAAGGGGATGGTCCTTTGTCAATAAGCACTGAGAGATCATGATCAGTTCTGTCTGAACTTGGTGCCTGCTGGATACTTGCAATATGGATTTGTAAGTAGAGATTGGAGAGACAATGCCACTCTACACAACCTGACAAGATGAAGGATGGACCAAGGCAGGTCAAGATGGAGAAACAGAGTAAGAAATGCTACTGGGGAAAAATCTTCAGGAGTTGATGGGCAACTTTCTATGGAGATTAATGAATGTGAGTCAAGGGTGAGCCCAAGTTATCTAGCCCAGGACACTTGGTAAAGATGATGCTGCAAAACAGGGCAGAGAGTGGGTGGGGCATGGGTTAGGGGCTGGCAAGGACTTGGGTTTAGGGGAACATAGGCATTTGAGGTGCCTGTGGTGTGTCTAAACATAGATATGGATCTGGATGTCAGGGAGGGTCAGGGCATAGGTTTGGAATTCATCAATTTATAGGGTAGACTTGAAGGAATCAAAATGGATGACATTTGCCAGAAAGAGTATATAATGAGAAGAGAAGAAGATCCAAGACAATATCTTGGGAAATGCTAATAAAATTTTTTAAGAAGATCCCCAAATGGTGGAGAAGATCCAGGAGAGAGAGAGGGGAAGGTGTGAAAGGCATCGAGTGCACCTATCATTCTAGAAAAGGAATGAGTTCGTCCACCAGGGCCAACAGCTGCAGCATTCTATCTAGCCAGGCAAGCTCTGGGAGGTAGCATTTAGGGACTTGTGGGGACCTAACCAAAGAAGTTTCTGAGGTAAAAAAGAAGTTTACTGAGGTAAAGTCAAAAGCCACACTGCGGAGAAGATGATGTGTGAATCTAGGGGGAAGATGGGAGGAAGGAATATAGACTTTTCTTTTTTCAGAGATGAGTGAAGAAAGGAAAAAGAAACAATGTGATAATGACTTGAGGGGAAGGCAGGGTTTGTCAGGGTGAGTTTGAAGATATGTGAGAGAGGCTGTTAGAAACGGGTTGTACATTTCTGCTTGGGGTAGCCGAGAAATGGGAAACACTTTTTTAAAAAAGATTTTATTTATTCACTTTTAGAGAGAGGGGAGGGGAGGGAGAAAAAGAGGGAGCGAATCATCAATGTTTGCGAGATATAGCGATGGGTCTCCCAAGCCCCCAACTGGGGACCTGGCCCATGACCTGGGCATGTGCTCCGACTGAAAACTGAAAGGGTGACTTTTTGGTTCACAAGCTGGTGCTCAATCCACTGAGACACACCAGCTAGGGCAGTAAATCCTTTTTTGGGTAGCAGATAAATAGGAGTTCCCAGGACATTTTTGTTTACCTTTGGAGTTCAGTTCTGGGCTTTCTGAAATATCAATGCAATTGCAAGATGGGATACTATTTTTGTGTGTTTCTCTAGTGGGAACAAAGTCACCAGCTAAATCTAGTACTTTTTAAGTAAAATATGATTCCAAATATTAAGGAGACCAGAGAAAATATAGCAATATTTATTGGACATCTGCTAAATTCTACTCCATGAATTAGAAGTTTTGTTACAGGGTGCAGCCAAGAGGGGGGACCCCAAATGGGCATTTGAAATGGGGTCCAGAACTTAAGGTGTCCAGGAGATTCCCCCCCCCCCCCAGGGTGTGGGTTGGGAGAAGGAACAAATGGAGCAAGGCCATTGAGATCTGTTTTGCATAGCAACAGTCTTGCAGCTACCCTCTGGCGTGGTCATTTAACATATCTATAGCCTTTGGCTGGTCGCTTAGATATGTTAAATAGCTGTGATCATCTCTGGGGGGGGCGGGATGGAAGTAACTTCCCCACCAACACGTGACGGGGGGGGGGGGGGGGCCCAAGCTACAGCGCCTGCGTGGGAGCTTGGAGAAGATTGGCTCCAGGACATTAGGACACACCTGCCCAGACTCAAGATGGCAGCCCAGTAAAGCTGGAAGGATATGAATTCTGGCATGTGAAGCCGAGTGTGGGAGGAGTCGGAAATGAGGCTGCAGAGGAAGACTGGCCGCGGGGATTTAAAACCCAGACTTGGCGGCCATTAGGGAGAGAACCATGCGTCTTGAGCAGAGTGGAGACTCCCGCATCCCAGGAGAGAGAGAACCATGCTGCTTTAGAAGGAGAGAACCATGTGCAGCCCTGAGAAGGAGAGCCATGCACAGCCCTGAGGAGGAGAACCGTGCTGCTTTAGGAGAAAGAGAACTACGCGGCTTTGGCAGAGTGGGGGCTCTCCCCTTCCCGCAGCCCTGAGAGAGAGAACCACGCAGCTTTGGCAGAGTGGAGACTCCTGCATCCCAGAGAGAACTGTGCTGCTTTAGGAAAGAGAACCACGCGGCTTTGGCAGAGTGGGGACTCTCCCCTTCCCGCAGCCCTGAGAAGGAGAGCCATGCACAGCTTTAGAAGGGGGAACTACCACCTGGTTTTAGCAGAGATCCTGGCGACTCAGCCGAGGGTGCCGGGAACCCAGGGAGGTCTCCCAGTAGAGATGGAGGACTAACTAAGAACCAGAGGGCTGCCTGAGCCATGGACTTCGTTTTCCTTCCCTGAGATACGGTACTCTGGACTGGGCAAAGGGGGAAGGAAGGAAGGACTGTGTTTGTTTGTGGGTGTTTTGGGGGACTTTGGGATTTTTGATAAAGACATTAGGTCACTACTTTAAGTTTGTATAGCATTAAATAAACATTTCCTTTCCTTTTCACGAATCTCTGGCATTGAGAGACGTCTTTCCTCTGGCGGCGGACATAACAGACCTGGGGCCTTCTTTCAATAATAGTATATTGTCCCAGGCCCCCCCTTGTTCTGTTCTGTAACAGTTTTATGTACATTTTCTAATACAATCTTCAGAAAAACTGTATAATGTAAGATTTTTTTTCTCTCGGAACAGAGGTCCTTAACTTAAGAATACATAAAGCTGCCAATATTTTTGTGTACGTCTGTATATGTGACACTTGGGAGAGTGTTCATGGCTTCAGTAAGATGATCAATAGGGTCCAAACAAACTAACTGTTGACTTAGATGACTGCTCATCCCAGAGAATAACATGAAAATGAGCTTTTATTTTCTTTCCATTTATGTTTATACATCTTTAGAACATATACTGACCCTTATATTCATTCTGTGTTCCCATAGTCCTGAGCAACTAATAGGCTACCAGTAGTTGTTTATTAATTAATATGGTGTTACGTTTACTAAAATATATTTTTAATCTAGAAGAAAAAGGCATTAGAGAAATTTTCACTTTCAATCTGCAGCTGATATCACAACTTAACTGTTTTATGTCAGTAGGTCAGTGGAGCCCTCAATAAAAAATTGATAATGTTACTGGGAACTATTTGTGCTTGAAATTTGCCTCACACATTTCCTGTGAGATATTTGATTGTAGGTATGATACAAATGACATCTGCTGTGTGTCCCTGTTAGTGGTTACTTCCAAGATAAATAAGCAACTTAGGTGGTGGCTCTGAGAATCAGAACCAGAGAAGCAATCCGCTGGCATAATGAGCTTCTCACAGGTGATTTCTATCGTGAATGGTATGTATTGAATGATAATGCAAGAGGAAATGGCTTGAAAATATCCGTTTCCATTATGATAATCAAAAACCACTTATGCATTTTTAAGATGGGTTCAAATGAGTATAAGCAACCACAAAACACGATTAGTTACTACAAGTTAAGAATTTTCATCTCACTTTATATCTCATTAAGAGTTTATAGAAATGAGTGCATTGACCAAAGCTTGGCAAATCAATGTTAATGGGAAATTTAACATGTTTGCTGTGGTCACCTATAGAAACATATAATAAAACCAAAATAAGATTTGTATTTTACTTGTATTCAGTTTAAATAACATAAATGTAATTATGCATCAACAGAAGTTGATGTGTATATATACATACTCACACATTTATCTACATCTATATCCATGTGTATATGTGTAATTGTATACATATGCACAAATTACCAAAAGTAATTTTCAACAGTTTTAACACTGTTACAGTTGAAACTGTTATAGGTTACAGTTTCAACAACCTATAATATAGGTCAATTTAACCTGAAGTGCAAATCTTTCATATTTTTAAAAATACTACCAAGCCCCCCATAATTTGTATTTGGCTATTATATCTTTCAACATTAAATTAATAAATTACAGTGTTTGATGTTCAGAGTTTACTTCAGAACGCTACTTTATTATCATGAACAGAAACATCTATTATCTAAACTTACACATTTATACTCAGAGAAGCAAAAATCATCATAAGGTAACACATCATATGTAAATCTACCACTTATAAAATAAATCATCACCCAATTACTTTTTTACACTACTACCTATTCAGGCCCATCCTTTATTTGATGATCAGTTTCTTGCTGATGTTTGATGTTATCTGACAACACAATAAAAATCAGTTATAAAGACAAACAGTAAATCTTATGAAGAATGTGTGGTTTCACAATATGAGTGAAAATGATGATGGAGAGCTGCAAAACTATTGAAACATGAGCTCCTGGAAGGGTAAGATCAGTTAGCAACTGAAAAAGGAGGAAAGTTGACAAGGATAATATGACAGATGCTTCAGCAGAAAAGTCTCAGTATCAAGGGATTAATCCTGAGAAAATGCAGGAGATCCTCACACAATTTTGTAAATGTGCTTCTCTTCCAGATCATATTGCAGAAGTCAGATATAATGTCCAGGATGGTGCATTGTGCTCTGATAATGTATGTTGCAAAATTATGTTAAGGAACGCATTATTTTTGTGTGTTTATGAATTACAGCATAGTAATGTTTTATCATAAATTTTGTTAAATATAGGATGAAAGAGCTTATGTAGATTCATTTTGTAAGGCACATTCTCAGTCATACTTCTCTTTGACTATTAAAATATAGTGAATTTTGCCCCTGGCTGGAGTAGCTCAGTGGATTGAGCACGGGCTGCGAACCAAAGCATCGCAGGTTTGATTCCCAGTCAGGGCACATGCCTGGGTTGCAGGCCAGGTCCCCATTGGGGGCCATGTGAGAGGCAGCCACACATTGATGTTTAATTAAAAAAAATATATAGTGAATTTTGAAACAGGAGGGAGGTGGGAAGGGCTGGGGGTGGGTGGGCTGGGATGGGGGTAAAAGGCAGAAAACTGTACAACATTTGAACAACATTTAAAATTTAAAAAATTAAATAAATAAAAATAAAAATAATTTAAAAATTTAACTTAAAATATGTAGTGAATTTTGGAATAGATTTCACTTCATGGCCTTTGATACAGATCTGTCCACCATATCTTAGATCCCCCACCTCTCCATTTCTGAATCTCTCCTAGTTTTGGCACATTGCTAGTCTCCTTTGCATTAAAATTTGAGCTATTGGAATGCTCTGTAAATATCTCTAGCTGCAGAAACAATAGATCTGTGATGGAAAGCTCAGTTTCCGATTCAACCTGTCACCTCCCAAGCATACAGTGTCTTGCTTGTAGAAAACATTCAGTAAATATTTGCAAAATGAATAAAGTTCTTTCCATTTATTTTGGTGTCCAGTGCAGACTCCTGGGATTCCAGTAGGGCTGTGGGAGGAGGTGCTATTTCCTTTAATTACTGTGGGCCTAACCTAATGCAACATCAACCTTAACACTTTTTGCTTTCAATAAATAGGGTACATTGCATCAGAACTGCAGATAATTGCCATGTAACTAGTGTTAGTGTGTGAGCTTCGCTTATTCATCTAAGAGTGATGATGGCTCTGCACAGATTAACTCATATGCTCTTGCTTCATGTCCCTGGGCACAAACCCATATTCTGCAGTAGAGCTTTATGTTTGTAAAACACTGTAGTTTTCTTTCTTTTTTTTGTAGTTTTCAAACTTTGCAAAATATGTAGAACATGTATCATTACTCCTATTTTACAGATGAAGAAACAAAAGCTCAAAGAGATGATATTATTCTGGTCTTGGTCTTTAGGTTCCAAGTTTCAAACTCCCCCTATTGTGCTGTACTTCCTGTCCGAGTGGGTTAGGGAAACAGCATACAAATTAGTGGGGTTGGAGAGGAGGGACTGACATAGCAGGAGACACACCCAGGTATGTGCTTGGAAACTCACATGTGAGAAGCTTGTATAGACACCCTCTCATCTTACATGAATAAAGCACCTGTAAGAGACTCTTTAGATCTGAGAGTTGTCTTGCCTGTGAGACCCATCAAGAGAGTGCAGGTGAGATGGAGAAGGACAGAGTCGACAAATCTCCCCACCATCAGCAATTCTCCAGGATGTGGCTGCTGGATCTTATCATGGACTAGAGTTCTGGTGCTATTTCACACCGATTCTAGCTAACTGCCTACAGTTTATTGAGCACCTACTATGTGTAATGATCTTAATAAGCACCATACAATTGAACCCTCATGAAAATCCACTGAAGTAGTGTTAGTTCCATTTACACACTGTGGTGTTGGGACTCAGAGAGGTTACATACCCAACAACTGCCACAGAGTTCACGAGTGGCAAAATCAAGATGTGAACCCAAATGCCTCATGGTTTTTCTGCTGCACCATTCTGTCACTTATTAGCTTGGGAGATAATTTAGTGAGATTAAGATTTTCTTAAGATTTTCATTCATTGCCTTCTATAGCAACAGTGCTATAAATTTGCAAATCTCTAAAGTCAATATTATTGAAAGTATACTGATCTACATACAATAGGACAGGTTTAAAAACAGTTTTACAAACTTTTACTAAACCTTTCCTTCAATGCTTCAGTCATGTAATTATGAAGTCTTAGAGTATTTTGAATCCAAATCTCTCATTTAATGAACAAGGAAGTGAGGTCTTACAAGAGTCCTTTGTGAGTAAATACTGAGTCTAAAGGTTAAACTGGAGTTAGATCCCAGGAATCCCAACTCCAAATCCACTTGGTTTCCTTATAAAAGTAGCTCATATCATTTCTTTGCTTTATAGTCCCACAAAGCTCACCATCTCCTTTTGACGCTTGTCATCATTGTGGCTTTGTGATGTGAATAGCAAAGGCACTATCATTCCCATTTTACAGATGTGGGAAATGAGTCTCAGAGAGCATAAGGTTCAGAACTGTTTCCACTAGAGACTGCTGGCATTAGAACCAGACACTACTGAGATGAATGCAATGCATGGCCCTTCCATCCCTCTCTCCCTCCCTCCCTCCCTTCCTTTCTTCCTTCCTCTCTCTGAGCTTGGATGGGATGTTATGATTCATGGGACACCTACACTTGATTCTGGAAGACAGAGACTGCTTTTTTCATCTCGGTGTCCCTGTGTACCCATCCCTGCATCTTGTACAAGCAGGTACTCTTGATTTATCAAATGTATCCTCTATAAAGCTGAGAGCAGGATTACATGGGTGGCACCTATCAGAGTGATCAAAAACATGAATTCTGGATCAGATCTAAAATCTTCTCCAGCCATTTTCTTTTTAGTTGTGTGATTGTAGCATATTGGGACACGGTGAAGGAAGAGAGGAGACTGGGATGCAAAATTTAAAGGCACTCACTCTCTGATGCCAACCCTACATTTATACAAACCTCTTAACTAATGCGTGATTCCTTAAATTTTGCAGCCTAGACATGCTGCTTTAGTTTAATCCTGGTTCTGGACCTTGGATATATCCCTTCATTTCTCTAAGCCTCATCTGTAACACAGGAATAATAGTACCAAACTCAAAATACCGAACTGAATATCAAACTCAAAAGGTTACTTTAAGGATAAATAAGATGTTTTGCACAGTTTTTGAAACATAACTAATTCCTTAGTAACGGTAGCAGTTAGTATTAAGGGTACTATTTTCATGGTCTTTGGACTTAAAGACATAATTCTTCCCAGCCCCAAAGTTAGTTGACACAGGAATGCACATCCTCTTATAGCACTTTCTTCCATGTACTTTGCTCCTACTTCACCTTGGCCTGAATTTGGCCCTGTTCTAAGGGGCACTTTAATAATGACAGTCCTTTTACTTTCACTGTAATTCTGCAGCTTGTTCACTATAGTGCAGATAAAAATTTACTTTGTTATTGCACTCAGTTCCACTCCTTAGAGTGCCAGGCAGAGAAAATAAGGAAGAAAAACAAAAACTCAATAATGCATTGGTTACCATTAATGACATAATAAAAATATCCATTAATATCTTTGCAAATTCAGACTCCTTGGCAGTTTATGTCAGGTGGAAGGCTTGGAAAAGTACTTTTCTCCTCTGTTAATGTTATCAGTGACTCAGACTAAGGAAGAAGGTCACAATTTAAGTTTAACAAATGCAAAAGGTATGAATGTTCAAAGTAACCTTCCCTAATGCAGAGTTGAGCTTTCTACAATTTATTGAGAGCTTTTACTGCTTGATGAGTAGAAAACACTTTATGCTTCATTATATTCATGGTCATGTAAGTTGGGATCAAGGCAGCAACAAGTTTTATTCTTCTCTTTCTCTCTTCCTTTGCCCACCACCCATTAAGTTCATTTGGAAACTTTCAGTAAACATTTGAGGAAACATGTATCTGTTAACAAGAATGATAGCAATAATAATGCCAACATTTCTGCAGTAAATAATGTGTCTCAGGCAAATATAATATTCATATATTAACTTCTCCATCTCCCCCATTTTAACAACCACCTTTCAAGATAGGTATTACTAATTACAGTGTTTTGAAGATGAAGAACTCACTGAGGCTGACATCAGAAAGTGATTTTGTCAACATCACATGGGCGGTAAGTAACAGGTAGACTATGACCAGCATCCAGGTCCATATGACAGTGGTCTTTCCATTGCACCCTGGGCTTCTGCAACACCAGACACAAATGGGCTCCAGCAAAACAGCAAAAGATGCAAAATATGTGGGAGTCTCTCCTTCAGGGGACCAGAGTCCAGCAGAGATAACACTGGCCTTAAGCTTAGTGCATGTTTAAGGCCATTGGTGCTGTAATTTACTCTCTATGCATAAAATGATGGTTTAATGGAACTTTAGAATTTCTCAATGATTTCACTGAAGAATGCCAGGTGAGACAGAGCTGGAAGCCACAGGATGCATCACAATGGAAAAGTGACCCAGATTTTTGTGTGTGAGAAAGTTAAATCTAAGATTTGTAAGGCACTTGAGTAAAATATCAGTTTCTGAGTCTAGAACACTACTTGTAGATTGTAAAATTATCCTAGTAATACACGCGTCCAATATGGTTGTGTTTCTTTTTCCCTCAAAAGGATTTATAATGTCAATGGCAAACCCTGTAAAACAATGGCATTTTAGAATCAATAAAATATTGAAATTCTTTCCTCATACTGGGATGACTACTATAAGGTGAAAGTTAAAGCTCAAATGGCCTGGAAGAATGACTTTGTCTACCCCAAGTGTAAATTAAATTCAAATGATCTCCTTCAGCAACAGACACCAGGCCCACTTCTCAAGGTCTGGTTAAAATTATGTGTTTTGCTTCTATCTTTAGATTTAATAACATGTCCAATGTTTCACAACAGCATTTGGCACTGGCCAGTGATGTTATACTATGAATTAAAATTTAGGGAACTTGCTGACTTATGACAAATAACATGTTGTTTTATGCTCAGAATGACATCACATCAATTGAATAAATATTTAAAAATACAACCAGACAAACTCTATATGCAAATGAAATAATAATAGATAGCTGGGGTAGCTCTTACAAAACACAACTAATTATATATACAATAGCAGAACTAAGGTAACAAACACAACTGTAAATGCACTGTCAAAATTTGTCATTAACTCCTTTCACCAAGTGGAGATGTAATTATTTATAAAACAAATTATGTTTGCAATCTGAAGTATGGATACGGGTGCATAATTGCAATGGCTGTCATGAAAAGCAATTCTAGGCTGTTCAGAAAAATAGGAATATCGAAATGTCAGCCCAGTGTTTCTGTGGCACTGCCTGACACTTCCTCAGTGAGGAGGAAAGTGTGGAGATTTGCAGCCAGGCCACGTGGACAGCTCTCTCTTTAAGACTGAGGACCAGTCTTGTCTGGTGGAGACCACTCTGTGGCTTCTGGTAGGGTGCTTTTCCTAGACTGATTTAAAGGTGGCCCATTGTGCAATGCTTTCGTTTGGCTAGGAGTATCATAGCACATAGGGAGAGCACAGGGTGACAGCAGAGTGGATATGCAGTTCTTGTTATCATTGTACCTGTATTACTATGGGTGGTGCTAGCGCTCCATATTCTAGAAGGAAGGATAGTGTGTTTGTAGTTTTTTTTGCTTACCATCAAGCAAAATTGGATTCTGTTTTTAGTGGTACCATCAGAAAAGTGGTGCCTGGATTGCTGGTTACTACTGAACTCCTGAGGTCTGAGTTCCTGAGTACAGCTCAGTGAATGAGGATTGGTGTCAAACTGAGAAGCAACATCTATCTTTTGGCTTGAGTTGCTTTTCATTTGTTTTTTTTTTTCTCCTGGGAGTTGACCAAAGAGAGCAAGCTCACAATGAACACAGATGATTCTAGCATGGCACGAGTCCCTCCTTAGGGTTGACCTGAAAAGCTGTTAGTCTGCCACTGTGCTCCAACCTGTCCTGTTATGTTGTCTACTGAAGAAACACCCAGGCTATGCTACCAGTCCCCTTGAGACAAATACAGTCAACACTGTTAGCACTCTTACTAGTAGAGAGGCTGATGTGGAAAGAATAAACTGGTGTACTACTTGAAGAACTGTCTCCAGTCATGGGAAAAGGAAGTGATTAAGCCAATATAAAGATAAATGAGATAATTTATGTGTAGGACTGAGCCAGGAGTCTGGCACACTCACTTATTACTAATGGAAGCCTAGATCATGACCACAAGTGTGCACTCTGCTTACTTCTGCTGCTCATTTCCACCTAACCTTAAAAAGGCAATTGCATCCTTCAACTGGAAGCCATTTGGATTTCTGAGTCAATGTGGATGAAGTGCTACAACAGCCTCAAAAGCTGATATGTCAAATGATATGTCATTTATCACTTTTACAATTTATTCTATTTAGGAGCCCAGGCCCAGGCCTAGGTGTATCCAATTCTCCTGAGATTTATTAATTATTAATAATTTGGAACTAGCAATTATATATTTACTTATTGCCAACATTATACTTTTCCTAAGGGTGTGTGTATGTAGGAATGTATAGAATTTTTAATTTTATTTATTTATTTATTTATTATCCTAACCCGAGGATATTTTCTCACTGCTTTTTTTTTTTAAGACAGAGAGGAAGGGAGAAACATCGATGTGAGGGAGAAGCATTGATTGGTTGCCTCCCACATGTGCCTGGACCGCCACGGATCATATGCACCTGGACTGGGGATTGAACCTGCAACCTACGTGTGTGCCTGCACTGGGAATCAATCCTGCAATGCTTTGGTTATGGGACAATGCTCCAACCATCTGAGCCATACCAGCCAGGGCCTAGAATTTTTATTTTGATCTATGATTTTCCCCCTCCAATATAGGTGTCCTGACTACTTAAATGATATTGTTCTCTCAACTGTAGAGGCGTGGCCATAAATTTGTTACGAAGGTGCTTGGTGGTCTTCCTACCACTCAACAAATGTTTACTTAGTGTGTACTCTATACCAGACACTATAGTAGAATCTGAGGATAAATAGCTGAACAAGAAATAGTTCCAGTTCTCTAGTTCACAAACAGATGAAAGAAGCCAACATGTATACAGCTAGTTTAAAGTATTTTATGTTCAGAAATAAAATGAGAGCAGCGGGGAATAAGCAACTGGCTCATCTGGTTTTCTGGAAAGGTATTGCTGAGTGTTGACATTTGAGCTGGGACTTGAAGGATGAATAGAAATTTTCCAGTGGAGTAAACCAAGAAAGGGTATTCCATGCAAGGGGGATGCCTTGTTTTGAAGGAATGTAGTGGAAATTCAGGGTTTGGTCTGGGAAATTCCATCTGGTGAGAACTGGAACATGAGGAGCCATAGACATGAAGGTTGGGAATGATCTGATTCCAAGAAGTTTTGCAGAGAGGAGGCACAGAGGTGGTTTTTCTTTTTTAAGTCAATAGATTTTATTTTGTAGAGCAGTTTTAAGCTTACAGAAAATGGTGCAGAAAGTACAGAGAATCTCCATATACTCCTGTTCCTCCCACAGTTTTTCCTGTTATTAACATCTTGCACCAGACAATTAGCTATCAGAGGTTTTTCAGCAAGGGCAAAATAAAGATAGTTTTGTTATTTTAGGAAGATACCTGGTATTTGTGTGGCGATTGGACTAGAGTCCACGATATGCTGGTGGCAGGATGACCGTCACAAGGTTATGGCCAAAATCCACATGACACCTGAGAAGAGGATGAACCAAGGCAGAGGTGGTAGGGGTGAGAGAGAGGATGGGTCTATTCTAGAGACATTTATCTGCTAAGTGGTTAGCAGGTAAGGTTTGGCAACTATATGTGAGGAAGTGAGTGGGAGGGAGGAGTTTAATTGGGCAGATGTGCCAGTCCTCAATTTATCACTGCTCAGTTCCAGATTCACCCTTAAGTACCTGCTCTGCCATAGTGCACCAGGCTGTACACATTTCTCCTTTACCAGGCAGATAGAGGGCACTGGAGGGACATTGCAAGAAAGAGGGAGCTGCTCTTCCTGGTTTGATGTGTTGAGTTTTGCTCTTTCTTGCTCTTGCTGCATTATCCTGCAGTGGTGCAGATGTGTGAGGACATCCAATGGTTCCCTGCCTCAGATGCACACCCAAAATGTGTAGTCTCTCAGCCACCTCGCAGGTCTGGCTCTATCTGGTATTGTACTGCTGCAGCTCTCCCTGTGCATACACAACACACTTGAGGCCTGATTCTCACTGTGATGTCTAATTCACTCTGTGAAACACCCACCACGCTGGGCTCATCTGCACTTCAGAGGGTCATATCCTGCTGCCCAGTGACTGTCAATCACTTTTGGCCTGGGCATACAGACAACTTCTGCATCATCCAGTGGGCTGCAAACACAACTTCTCCAATGAGATCTGAATCCCAGCCCCAGCCTGGGGCACTTCTAAATCTGTTCTTCTTTGAATATTGTCCCTCACACCAGGCTGCTTTTCAGAGTTCTCTTTACATCTTTATAGTTACCCCCTTATCACAGTATAGTAATTCATATATTAAGCTGCTGCTTTTCAGTTACTGTGAGGTTTCTGTCTCTTGATCAGATCCAGCTGATGGAACAACTGAGTGGATGGTGGCCCTAATTGAGATGATGGAGGAAGAACACCTTTAGGTTGTAAAGGTAATGAATTCATACTTGCCATTGCTACATTTAAGGTACTGTGGGATCTCCAGGTGGAGAAATAAAACAGGAACTCAGACCAGTTATGCTGATGTCCTGAGCACATACATGGTAGTTAAGTGAAGTCACCCAGGGAAAACGTGTACAGTCTCAGAGGAAGGAAAGACCAAGAATGGAGTCCTTAGGATTCCCAAAGTTTAAGGACTAGGCAGAGGGAAGGAGTCAGCAAAAGAAGCGAGAGGAGTAATCCCCGAGGAGGGATGAGAACTAGCCAAAACCAAGGAAAAAGGTAATAAGAGGTCTCAGAACACTTAACAGAATCAAATTGTCTTTAGAGCTTACTTGGAAGTTCAAGATGTTCTCAGGAATAACATCTTTGATAATGTCTAACACTATAGGATGCAAACTCATCACCTCTATGAACCCTTCTTGTTTGCTAAGAGAGAAAAACTATTAAGGAATATCTGATATATTACTGCCTTGTCTTCACTGTGAAATACACCCACAAGTTTACAGATCAATTGATCATATCTCTGGAGTGTAAAAACCACTCAGATCCCTCAGGACTTAGGGCTGTGAGACCCTCTCTGACAGGCGAAGGGACTGGGAAAGCTGTGTAGTGAATTTAGCCACTTCAGAGGTTGAGTACGGTAAGGATATCAGAACATAATTCCCCCTTTTAAGGGCTCCCTTGGACTCAAGGGCATTGAGAGTGGATCTGTGGTCAGCTGGCAGTCCCTGGAATGATCTGAGAAATGTTTGATCCATTTAGACATGTCCTGGGGAGAAATGGTAAGAAAGAAGGAAGCTATTAGCATTTGATCAATCCTACGAAGTTCTAAGCTGCCTGGTTCCTAACCAGCATATGGTCCTTTGGATATGTAGCAAGAGAGTGTTGGGACTTCAAGTGTTAAAATTTACATGCAGTTTTTATCACTTTAAATGACCTTGGGACACTGTGAGAGCTTGTGGTCAATTTGCCTGGAAGCATAGCTACAGGGACAAGTCATTTGACCAACCTCTGGACCCAGTGTTGTTCTGTATTCTGTGTGATTTCTTTCCATTGAGAACTAGGAAATCATCTTCCATGCTCTTATCAGCTGGAGGCATTTGTTTTTTATGGTTTGGTCATATGTCTGCACTGGGCTCTTCTGTAGGAAGGAAACTCAGTATCTAATCTGAGATGCTAAACGATGCTTCCAGGGGGTGGGTGAGACATATATGAAGCCTTTCAAGTAGGATGAATACATCCTATGAAACATTTATGGTGGCTGTAATTGCCAGGGTGGGTTTTTTTTTTTTTAATTTCACTTTTTGGTAGTAAAAACGTAAATGATCAGAGAAGGCATGCTATTAGGGTGGAGGAAGTGGACAGGATGGTGAGATGGGATCAACATGGGGAGAGTCGGTACCTCTCCAATATTCGATTTTGCCTGGCACATCCTAGCTTCATGGATGTGCACAAAAATGAGCAGCCGACAAAACCTTTCAAAATGAACCCGATTCTCTCTTTGGGTAACACAATTTGTGCACAGGTAATGAAATAAAATCCCTCACATGGAACAGCTGATTAGTGTTAGAAATGGGGTCCCCTAAAAGCCTGTCCTTGTTAATTCTTGAGATTGAAAGCTGTTGGGGAAGTGCAACAACCATAAAACATCTTTGTCTTCCGTGTTATATTTTCCTTCAGACTTCCCCTCTCATGTGTTGGTTTTCAGGTAGTTAAGTTAATAGAGCTTTCAGGGGAGCATTTCACAGTTGGTGGAAAAGGTTAGCTGCTTTGAATCATGATGAGGTTATTTTGTGAATCTGTTTGGAAAAGGGACAAAAGCAATAATAAAGGTCTACACTATAAATCCACAAAGCCTCAAAGGCTGCCGTTTTCTGATGAGATGCCTACTGGCACTGTGAATTATTTTTAAAACAAAGGACCATTTGGATATCTTACAGGCTCTAGCTCTTGCTTTTGAACTAAACAAAACCATAACAAAACAAAACCCCCCAAAACTGTGTCATCCCTCAGAATAAAGGCCCATTATTGTTAAACATATGTTGCCCTCTAGCAGATGACTCAGTATTGCAAGCATTTTACTCAGAAGGTTTTTTCTTACCAACTCTCTGGCACATTACAGAGTTGGTCTAAGAAGCCGTGTGGAGCGGAACCTGCCCATTCCTCCCTCTTGTCTGGCCTGGGATCTTACCTATGCAGAACTGAAGAGCACATCATAAGGAGCTGGGCCAAGTGAGATTAAGTAGCTTCATTCTGCATGACCAAGTTGCCTGTACAACCGCCAAAGTAGGGCTGCAGGGATGCTGAGGGCAACTGGAATTTTAGGATGAACGTCTTGGGGAGACCATGAATGTTTTTTTGTTGTTGTTGTTGTTAGGAGTGGGGGAATCATGGGAGGTCTGGCCATGGGCACGTATGAGATGTGAGCTTTGATGCTACTGAGCATGTCCCCTAGGGAATTTCAAGTATTCACTGGTGATGTCTGAGGGAATGCCGCAGAACCCAAGCCTCAGCAGGACAATCAGGATGTCCTTCTCTTGCTTTGCTTTGGGTATTGGTCCATTTTCAAAGTGATTCTCATGAAGAGTTCACATGGCAAATGTACCAAACAGTCACCGAACTTGAAGGAGATGTGTGGGTCTCTACATTGCACTGTTGCAAATGAACAAGGATCATTTCCAGTGAGTGGTAATAATCATTTCTTTAATCTGCTTATTAGGAAGACATTGCACCAGGCTTAATGCCATGCCCTTCATATTTTTTAACTTACTTCCATGTTCAATTAATATAATTACAAAAATAAATCTAGAACAAATTACTCCTGCATATAAGTCTATATTTCATCACTTGGCATTTGTAGATAAAGGAAGGGAGAGTGATTATGACAATTGTCCCTAGTAGCCCGGAACTGTGCCTTAATTGCTGTTTAAGTTGACACTGTCATGTAAATAGTGACATTGCTATTACTTCAGGATCATTAATTACACTGTGAAAAAGAATAGGTGACAATTAAATTAAGGTAGAAGGGTTACCAGGTGCCATCAATATCAAGAAAGTAACCCAAGTGGTGTAGGGATGGGAACCAGTGGGATATTGAATGATGGAAAAAGTTGGAGTCTTTAGAGAAAAAGTCTTCCTGGTCATGCATTCCACTGACCTCCAGTCAGGCATGGGGGCCCGAGGACCTCGCTTGCATGACCACTTGGGCTCCCTCCTTGCCTCTCCACCTCCACTGCCTAAATACTGTTACATATCAATAATCTTGCTTTTCCTCCTTGTCCTTTCATCCCATCTCCTCTCTCCACAACCATCTAACACAGACACATTTTACTAAAACTTGGACACTCATTCAGTGGCTCTTGATGACTTGTAGGCTAAGTGGTTTTCATGTTGCCAAGCAGACGTCTCAGGACCTTGGGGATCCTGCTTCCTGTGTGTCAGATACCAGCTCCTCCCTCTCTTTCCTTCTCCCACCTGGGTGTCCAGTGTCTGGCTGACCTGCAGTTACCCGAACACACTGATCTTATCCCTACCTCATGGCTCTCCTACCATTTACATGTGCCTGTGCTCCCTCTATGTGCAGAGTCTTCCAGGCTCTGTTCTCTGCCAACCCCCATCTCACACTCACCTGACCAATTCCTATCTGCCTGTCAAGTCTCAACTCAAACTTATCATCTCCTTTGTCATGTCTGTCTTGACTCCTCCAAGTGAAATTATCTCCTCCATCTCACATGCCACACAGCATCTTGTTTTTATTATTTTTTATTTTTTAAAGACTTTATTTATTTATTTTGAAAGTGATGTGAAGGGAGGGAGAAAGAGAGGGATAGAAACATCAATGTGTGGCTGCTTCTCATGCATCCCCAACTCGGGACTTGGCCTGCAACCCAGGCATGTGACCTGACTGGGAATCGAACTGCGACCCGTTGGTTCTCAGGCCGGAGCTCAGTCCACTGAGCCACACCAGCCAGGGCAGCATCTTGTTTTTAATCTATACAAGTGCACTTGTCACTTTTTAAAATTCATTCTGATTATGCATTGTCTCCTTCACTAAACTGAACTGTTAAAAAAAAGCACCAAGCTTTACATCCTATTTATGGCTAGAACTTAGCCTGATCTGAAATAAACAATCTATATGATTGTTAAGTTGTATTTTTGAAAACAGAAAACTTTGGTTTTAAAAAAAAGAAGATGGAGGGAAACTTGTTACTGTCGTAGAGCATTTGAAGGTTGGCATATGGAAAAGAGCTTGTGTTTGTTCCACCTGGGCTAGGTGCGAAGTGTGGTTGATACGTGGATACAGTGGGACAGTTAGTGGATCAATGCAATGAAGAAGGCCCTCGATGTCAGCGGTTCAAGGAGAGAACAGTTGTCTTTTGTGTAGGTAGTGTCTGATCAGTGAGGTATTTAGGCTCAGCTGGAAAATTTGTGGGAATTATTCAAGGATTTCTGGCTGTCTCTCTGTTTGGTAATATAATAATTCAAACATACTATTGATGTTTATTACCACAGCTCTCCACATCTCAAAGAAATTACACCTATAAATGAAATTGCCAAGACCCAGATTTGCCTATGTCATTATCCTCAGATGTCCAAAACTAATTATTGAACGTTAAAGATGTCAACACTTGTTCTACCATGATAGTTACTGAGTATCTGATGTAGTTCCAGAAAGGTTTGTAACATATGGTACTTTAACATTTAAGATTCTGACTTGCAAATGATGTTTCATGTTTAGTGGGGTGTGTCCTAATGATTCTTGATATTGGAACTGAAAAGAAAGCTTCCATCTTAATAACTTAAGTGGTCACATCTTGTGGTCACATCAAGATTGTTATCACAGTTCATATCTTCAATTAATACTTTGATTTTGTTCAAATTTTTTGATTGAGGCTTTTTTTGTTTTTTTTTTCTAAGAATTAGCTGTATATTTTGAGAAGTGATAAAAATTCATATTGTGATGTTTTATTTTAAATTATTGCAGTACAATTCCATGACTACTAACATTTCATATTTCACATGATTTTATGTTGCTTTTTTCCTACAGTCATAGGAGACAGATACAATGATTATGGTAAATCTGGATGCTGGACCATTATGGTAGCACAAAGTTAATTGATTACTTTTCCTCTCTTTATGAACTCCGGTTTTATTGCAGCCACCAAATCTTTCACAGGCCTGAATCAGGCTCCTTTGTTTTACACAACCTCATAAGTATGATGTTCTATTATACAAATAAAGCCCAGAGGAAATTTGACTCACATTAGTTTTAAAGCATCTTCTTAAAGATGACTATGGCTATTGAAAATGTGCTGTTCCTGAAAATGCATTTTGGCTGCAAAGTCCTTGAAATTAGGCGCAGGACAGAGAGACTGGCTTTCCCGATGAAGTCTGTTGCATGATTGAACAGAACAGTAATAATGTTTCCATGTTCTTTCAGTCAGTCTGTAAGTACATCACCGCCGCAGCAGAAAAACCCTCTCCTGACATTTCATCTGCCAAGTCACCATCAGGCATCCAGCCAGGTAGTGGCATTTCATATTTCCTCTACCCTTTGGCACCCAAGAACATGTGACATCTTTGTGCAGTGTGTTGGCACCTACCAGTCTGACCATATTCCGACTGGTCCCACCTTGTGGTAAGTGGGATCACTCAACAGAAACTTCTATGGAAATAACTGTGTGTCAAGGCTTATCTTTGGGAGCCACTAGCAAGACAGGTTAAGACAGCTCTGATCCGGTAGATGTTTGAAATGTTAGGCTTTTCCGCTTTGGTGACTGATTTCTGTATGGTTCTATGTATTACTAGTAAATATTATATATTTTCTCATATAGTGAGTTGTAGTTCTTTGTACTTCCTTTTTCATTATATCACCAATGAGTGTTTATGTATTGCAGCATAACATAGATGTCTCATTGGGTCAACTAGTTAAACTGGCTAAAATCAATATATGAAGAATGAAAACATACATTAATTTTTAAGGCTTACCTACCTACCTACCTACCTATCTAATCTATCATCAATTCTCCTTGAACACTACTCTTAAGCCAAACACTGGAAAAATAGTGTCCACCTAGAGCTTATTGGTTCTATTACCATTTCTAAAGCGACAACGATACACTAGCAGAAGGGGTATGGTAAGCAGGTACCTAAAAAATGGAATTAAGAATAAAGAAATTGAGAATTATTTTTAATGTCCTGAGAAGAGAACACTCTAACCAGCTGGCCTATGGATCTAATCTATCCATAAAGAAGATGCGGATACATCAGACTGGTGTAGCTTCACACAACTAGCCATTAAGATTATCCCACTGATACATCTCACTAGTATTTCCAGGCAACTTTGAGAGTAACATTTGGTTGCTCCTAGAAATTTCCTCTGGGGAAGGAAAATTACTTACTATTCCTTCTCTTTGAGCTACCATTACAAATAATGCCATTTCAAATGTTAATTGAGGACCTGCTTAATCTGTCCCAGTGTTCCATGCTAAGAAGTTCATTCCAAATTTACATTTAAGTGAATATTGACCTCAGAGTGAAGAATGGATTAAACAAGGGGGAAGGGCTGAATCAGGAGATCAGAGTACTATAGCCTATTAGAAATTATGAAGGTTTGCTTATGAGAGGCAGAAGGGATAAAAGAGAGAACATGGGAATGAGGGGCAGGTATTGAGAAGACACAATTAGGAGGGCTTGGTTACTATGGAAATATATATGAAGTGAGGTTTCAAAAAGATACTTATTATGTGTGTGTGTGTGTGTGTGTGTGTGTGTGAGAGAGAGAGAGAGAGAGAGAGAGAGAGAGAGAGAGAGAGAGAAAGAGTTTGGTATTAACCAGATCTGCAGATACACATTATGTTTTAAATTTCTGGATTTTTAGCTGAAGACCAACCTTAGACTAAAGTGACCTTCCCAAGGTAGCTCTGTCCTATTAGATTCTATCCAAGTGCCCAGCTCTAATGCCTTTCAAACTGCAATAATTATATAGAAATATAAGACAGCTTTATAGGAGCCTCATATAATAAAGAGCACAGAAATGAATTTGCTTATAATTTTCAAACTTCTTTCCCAACCCTTATTTGCTTCTCTGGAGAAATAACAAACTCAAGATAATTAGGTTTGGTTTATTCATACTTATTTTATAAAATCATAATTCTTTTTTGATCCACTAGTTGTATAAATTATTAAGAATTTTTACAGGCAATTTAATAAACTAAGAGAATTTTGTGATGTTATAGATTAAGTTTATGGTAGAATTTTCAAAAAGGAGGAAGTACCAACTACATAATGTAGTTCATTTTTCTATGAGGTCTTCATTTTTTACTTAGTAGAAATAATGCATCTTGAAAAAGAAATACTATAATAACATGGTTAGCAGTAATGGTCATCTCTTAATTTGTTTGTCTCCAATTCCTTGCTCAAGGCCAACTACTCTTTCCTTCTCTTAGTGGTTCTGGTGGGGTTGTCAATCAAGTGTGCTCTGTCACCACAGTGGAGGAGCCAACTGTCAATCAGAAAATGTCATTTCTCTAGACAAGTGATTGGTCCAGATTGGGCACCTGACCTAACAGGGTCAAGAAGAGTTCTTCTGGGAACTTGGAAAGTTCACTGAGAGAGAGTTTCCTTTTCAGAGATGATGGACTGTGTTTATCTTGGGGGCTTGCACCTATTAGGGCCCAGCATTCCCTCTGTGTAGAGAGAAACTACCAGACAATGAAGGCAACCAAACTGGGGGATGAAGAGGCCCAGGGAGAGTCTTAATGACATCTGTTGAGGGTCTGCATTTATTCTTGCCTGAACTGTTACTATATCCCCTGAACCAATAAATTCTCCCTTTTTAGAAGTTAAGTTTTGATTTCAAAGGAAAAAAATATTGGCTAGTTATATGCCCTGCATTGAATAGTGTTTTTTTAGCTCTGAGAGCTATTAGATACAAATTATCTGAGAAAAGGAAGTATTTTAGTTTATTATCGATAGCACTTTTCATTTAAAGATCAGAAAGCATCTTTAAACATGAGGTTTCTGAGAGGGGGGAAAATGGACCCTTGAGTTAGACTAGCTCTATGGTAACAAAACATGAGAACATGGACAAGCAAAATTCATGGATATTTTTAGTCAAGTATCAATATTTGCAATACTTTGATGTCCTATCCAATTCCTAAATTCAATATTCTATGGTTGAATATCATTCACTAAACATAAGAAGTAATCTATTCTAATAATTCTAGCTAAATGGTTAAATCCAGAACTGTTAAGAGGCCAACTATCTGGGAATGAATTTTATACCCACAACACAGCAGATATTTCCACTCTTCTGTCTCACATATAAACAATGACGGGCACACAGGATGTCTTAATTAGTCTATTATATAAATAGAAGAGCAGGAATAAAGTGAGAAGGGGAAGCTTGCAGAATTATCGCACTGTGTTCTAGAACTTCAAGTTAGAGACAATATCAGGAGTTGTTTATTCAACTCCTTTAACATACTATGTCAGGATATTGTCACACATTTCCCAGGGAGTTTAATTGGTAAGATGTTGCCATGTAGGGATATTCTAAACACCTATTATCCTAATACTATCTTAAATGTACCAAAGGTGCCTACAGACTTACAGTAATAATTTTAAGGTAAAGCAATAGTAATTTATGGTTGATATATGAAATTGGTACTTTTCCCACCTGTGACACTAGTGCCCTGACTTTGGACTTCTCTTGTTTGCCCAGGTAACCCCTGTTCATCATTATCATCACCCTCTCAGGATGCTCTCTCAGGCCCTTTACTCTTGAGCCTGAGTTAATGACCCTCCTCCAGTGTATGACCCTCCCACATGGGAACATGTCACATGGACCTGTCACTGTCCTTTGTTTCTTCCACGAGACCAGGAGTAACGTGAGGCAAAGACTGTTGGCCTCATTTCTAGAATAGCGCAGTCTTCATGCATAAATGGCCTTCAGTAACTTTTGTACTTTAATACTTTAAAGTATTAATACTATTAACCCTTTAATACTATTGGTTGGATGAGATTCTGATTATCTTGATTGGGAAATGGTCAGTGACCTTGGAGTATATACTTGGTTCACCCTAGGGTTAATGAGCCATTTATCCTTCTCCAGGTCAAAGAGGTATCAGGAAAACAAAGCTAAAAAAGTTCAATATTTAATGTGACTCTCATTCCACTGTTATAAGTAATTTCTATAAAAGAAACTAGTTTAAGAAAGAAAGAAAGAAACCAACCAACCAACAAACAAACAAAGGAAGCCAACCAAAGCCAACATAATAAAATCCCAGCAATGGCTTTTATAGTTCACTTGTTAATTCATACATATGTTTTTATTCATTTAAAAATATAAATAAAACATCTCTGTTCAGAGAATTTTCTCTGTTCAGATGTTGAATTATGTGCTGGGAATATGAAAAAGAATAGATTGATTATGTCCTGAATCGTAAATTGGATATAGGTATTCTATTAAAGTAATAAGCCAACTCTCCATTAAAAATATTTTGGAAGGTTAAAAAACAGGATTTTATTTGAAAAGTTTTAAGGCAGTTACCTCCTTAAAAAGATGTTGAAGTTATAAAGCATGTGGCATTATGATGAAATAAGATGAACCACAAATTCATAGATATTACAACTGAATTCTTGACCTAGTTAGAACCAAACCATCTAGGATTGTCAGTAGACTGAAATCTCTCTTCATCAACCTCAAGCTTTTCACATCTTTAAAACTCAGCTGGTGGAAAAACATAACCATGGCCAATGTTTAAATAATATTTTGTTTTACATGTCCTCAAGAGTATAGCCATATTTCTTACCTTTAATAAAATAATTAAAACCCCATTTCATTTGGGTGACATAATAATACGTACAGAGTTATAAGAGGGAAGATGGGAGCTCTCTGGGGACACAGGAGAAAGAGCTGGGAAGAAAGTGGCAGGGGAGCTTGGAGGAATCAGACTCAACCTGGGGTGGAACAAGTCCAGTCCCTTTGCCCTGGTAAGGAAGTGAAATTTGTTCAGCTTTTCACTTAACCTTGGAGACAGGTAACCTTTGGTCATGCTGACCATCCAGTTGATATATTTGTAGTAACGGAGTCTAAAGGTAGTATCTCAATATTAGCAGCAAGAACATTCACTTCTTGGCTATTGATTCACAACCAAGATTCATGCTTCCCCTTCAATAATGTCTACCTTTACCGGGCAGTTGTTGTGCTGGGTACTCTCCTAAGCACTTTCCCCTTGTCCTAACTTACTTGAGTCTTGCAACGACCCTTTAAGATATCCCCACTTCACATATAAGGAAACTGAGGCACAGAGTGGTTAAGGAACATGACCAAGAGCTGGGGGTGGGATGCGGGGTTCTGGCTGCAGCACCTGTGTTCTTTGACCCGCACTCTATCCCTGACCTGTGGATGTCTGCTTCCCTTCATCCATAGCTATTCACCTCCTTTGCCTCAAACCTGTAAGCTGAATAAATAGGAGCTGATGGGAATATCCAGAGTCTGTGCAGGAAGGTAGTCACAGGGAATGTACTGGATCTGGCAAAATGGAGCCCTTGTCCTTTGGAAGCTTGGTGTTCTCTGAGGGCTGGACTGCTGGATGGTGACTCATTGAGATGGGCAGTGTGGGTTTATTCAGCCCTGGTCAAGCCATGGAACTATGGTTCAGGAGGAACAAATGAACACTGGGAAGAGAATACCAAGGTCTAAGCTCTTCATCCTGGGAGAGATGTGGAAAAAATAATTTGTAGGGAAATAAGACAGGAACTGGGACATTGGGGCCATGGTTGGTTGATGGAGCTGATACTATTTCACTAGAGGGGAATTCTGGGGAGAGGTCATCAAATTCGAATGAATAAAAGTTCTGTAAGAATAGAGTTTGGTAGGCAACTGGTGACTACAGCATGGTTTCTTAGCCTCAGCTCTGTTAACATGTGGGGCTGGGTAATTTTTGTTTTGTGCATTGTAGAGTGTTTAGCAGCGTCTCTGGCTTCTGCCTACTAATACCAGTAGCACACCACCCTCCTCATAGGTTGTGACAACCCAAAATGTCTGAAGACATGACCAAATGTCCCCTGGGGTCCGAAGTGGTCTCCCACCCGCTTTTGAAGAGCACTGGGTTCAAGCACAGACACTGGAATGTAATTTTCAGGGACTAGAGTGTATCTTAGGTGCCGACTCTCATCTCTCAGGCTGTTCAATGAGAAAGTTGTTATAAAAACTCCTGAAATTTCATCTTCATTTTTTTCTTCTCTCTATTCTCTCCTCCTTCCTTTGCATTATCTTTGTTTTCATTTTTTTTGTTTTGTTTTATTAGCATTTGGGGGGATGATTATTGTTCTTAGGTCTCTTCAATTTTCTTTACTTCCTGTGAAGGCCAAGAAGCATCTGTCTATACTGAAATTACCTGCAATAATGTGTTTGGCATGTATCTGTAGATACCGAGCTAAATTACTTATAAGGTGAAAACAGAATCCTCACTAGCCAGCAGCTCAACTGAGAGTCAGTGCCTCCAAGAGGCCCTTCTTTGCCTCCTTTCTTGACTCAGTGTTCTTCGCTTCCTGGCCCACAAAGACACCAGGTGCAAGACAGCACCTGCCGTGGCTCCTGCTGCCGGACCCTCTGCCCCAGGGAAGGGTGAGCGTGCAGCCATGTGTGTGGTGTGTGCTCTCTTTCAAGGGTCAGGCCAGCTTTCCCCATGTTGCCTCTATCAGTATGTTTCTTGAATTGCCTTTTGTAAAATAAGAGAAAGAAATAACAATTTAACAATAAAAAATAATATATAGTACTTGTCTGAATAATGTAAGAAAAATAAGGTAAAAGAGGCTTAAATGCCAAATAAACTTTCAAATTAAAATAAAACATCCACACAAGAGTCAGTGACAAGTGAAGTAAGAATGAAGTAAAAAATAATTCATACACAGAGTTATGACACTGCAAATGAATTATGCTGGAACTGAATACAACAATTCCAGTACTAGAAGTGGGCTGCAGTAGAAACACTGGAAGTGGCCTACAACAGAAAAAACTGATAAAATATTAAAATAAGCAAAGACAATATAAAAGGGCAAATGATTTAAGAGAGCAGGAAATTTAAAGCTTGAAAGCCTTTTAGTGAAAACATGAGAAGCAGTGAAAGTAAGGCTGAAATTATAAGTCACTACATAAAATTACCATCTTAGACAAAAATAATGGGAGGAAAAAAGTAGTCAAAACAATCAAAAGTAAAACAAACTAAAAACAAAAAATGGGGAAAAGATTAAGACAAGTAAAAACTAATGAAGAAAAACATTAAAAAAAGTTTAAGCCATTTTAGAAGGAAGGAGGGAAGGGAGGAAGGAAGGAACGAAGGCAGTTAGTTTAAGAGGAAAAACGAAGGCTGTTGAAAAAGTGAAGCAAGGTGGCATCAGGAAGCCAGAAGGTGGTATTGCTGCGTCTGTCAGAGATAGGGTTGCCAGATAAAAGAAAATATTGGTTTGGCCTCAAAGTCCGTGTGTTTTTTCCCGCAAGATGGCTCTAGGGGCACTTAGTTGTCTTTAACTTCATTTGAAACAATTTTGTTAGATTGTATCGACACAGCTGTCATATCAGCAAGCATTTTAAAAGAATTATCAAAATCAGTGAGTTTTTGTGTACCCATTTTAATACTGAAGATAAAAGAAAATACGTAACATTGGTATGCTATGCTTTATTATTTCAAGAAAGGTAAAAATTCTGCTGAAATGCAAAAAAAAAGTTTGTGCAGTATATGGAAAAGGTGCTGTGACTGATCAAACGTGTTAAAAGTGGCCTGCAATGTTTTGTGCTGGAGACTTCTCGCTGGACGATGCTCCACAATTGGGTAGACCAGTTGAAGTTGATAGGGATCAAATCGAGACATTAACTGAGAACATTCAACATTATACCATACGGGAGATAGCCAACATGCTCAAAATACCCAAATCAATAAATGAAAATGAAAAATAGGTCTTTTATTTTATGGAAAAAACTAAATGGACTTTTTTGCCAACTTGATATTTACCAAATATTTTGCTAATTCTGCCAATTGGGCCTTAAAGAGGCTCAGCTGAACAGAGACTAGGTTTTCTGGCTGCCAGGGCAGGGGCCAGCGGTGTCGGAAGAGGGCAGGGCCGTTTGCCAGCAGGCGTGGGCCCTGTGCTGCCCTCAGGAAGCCTTCCTCTCAGCTGGAGAGAGGGAAGGCGGAGTGCAGACAAGGGAGTGCGGGCCTCCTGCAGAATGAGCTTCACGAGGCTGCAAATCAGCAGCTTCTTGACCAGTGCTAATGTCACACACCTTTTCCCCTGGGTTTTCAACCACTCATTCTCATCTACAAAGTCTGAGTTATCTGAACCTAGAACCTTACTGTTGGGTTGATTGATCCTAGACAATCATGCCTGAATTTTCACCCTGAGGCTATTCTTAATCCAACCAGCAGAGGGCGCAGGGCAAACACGTTAATCCCTAGGAAATGTTAGTTTGTTAGTCTCTTTCGCCTGGCGGCTTAATTACATTTATGCCAGAATTTTATGAGCTCTTGCAAGTCTCTACGTAGAGACAGACCTGTAATTGTAATTTCATTAACCTGGACAAATTAAAAGAACGTATTATTTGGGCTCTTACAACAGTTGATGACACACACAGACATGAGTAAAATTTTATTAACAAGAGTGTCAGGTAAAGGGGCTGATTTGTCCTTTCTCCTGGGTGTGCTTCTATTATTTTAATGCTGTTAAAATGATTAATTCCATCACTATTCCTCACACCATCCCTGACTTGGGAAAGTAAAACCATGCTGCCTGTCTTGGTATTTATTGATTGCTTACTATATATGTCAGGCAGGTGACAGACTTTGTGGACAAATGATAAATAAGATTCACTCTACCTTTGTGGAAATTGCAGTTTTCTCAAAGGGAGAAGACAGACACACAGCCCACTTCAGTCCAGTGTAAAAAGTGATGTGGTAGAAGTATGCACACCTGCTCTGGGTGGACATGGGGTCCCTACTGCAGCCGTGGGGGCTACGGGAGGCTTTACTGGGGAGGCTGTATGTGGGGACATGTCGTTAGCTAGGCAAAGCAGTGGATTGAGATGGGGGAGCTCCGTGGGTGGCCACATGTTTCAGGCCCAGGGAACAGCATATGCAGAGCTCGAGGTGAGACACAGTAAGGAAGGCCCATCCCCAAGTCCTGTGCCGGTGGGCAGTGCAGGGGTGTTGCAGGGCCAGTGCAGGGGAGCTGTTTGACGTAGAAGGCGGGAAGGATAAGTAGCTGGGCGGTCAGAGAGAACCTTACAGAGGTATGCCAGGGGGGTTGTTCGAAAAGCAGTGGGGGGGGGGTGCTGATAACTAGGATGGATCGCAGTGTAGAGAGAGTGTTCTAGCTACTGGGTGGGGTCTGGGTCCGAAGGAAAGGCAGCAGTGTACCCTGCCAGGTGGCTGAGGGGCCCCAGTATGAGGTGGCACCAGCTGTCAGGTTAAAGCAGCATCCTCACCCCTCCATTTATACTGGGCTGGGCAAAAGTAGGTGAGTATGTGAAACACAGTTTGTTATGTATTAGTTATTGCATTATTTTCCATACAAATAGCTAATGAGTAATACAAGAATACTGTTCGTGTACTTACAAATATACACCTACTTTTGCCCCACCCTGTAGGTTGAAACCTGATCCCAATGTGATGGTGTTTAGAGGTGGGGTCTTTGGGGGGTGATCGGGGCCCTGAGGGTAGAGCCCCCCTGAATGGGATCAATGCCCTTGCAAAGGAGACCCCGAGAGCTCCTCATTCTTCCATCATGTGAGGACACAGTGAGAAGACGGCCATCTGTGAACCCGGAAGCAGGCCCTCACTCACCAGACATGGAATCTGTCGGTACCTTGATCTTGGATTTCCCAGCCTTCAGAACTATGAGGAAGAAGTTGCTGTTGTTTTATAAGCCGCCCAGTCCAGGCATTCTGTTATAGTGGCCTGAACGGACTAAGGTAGTAGCTAAGATGGAAAGAGATGATGAGTCTGAGATATTTAGGACTTGGCAGGATGTGGAGGTTCAGTCATCAGGTTTCTGGCTTGGCAAGTGGGCCCTTGGGGCTGCCCCTCACTGAGACAGGCAATGTAAGGACATTCTGAGATTGTGGGATCTTTGGATGCATGGTTTTAGGGTCCAGGAGAGCAATAGGGTTGAATTGGGGTTCTGAGAGTCATCAGCTCATGGCTGGTGTTTGGAGACACGGCAGTGGATGGATCCCTGAGGCAGAGAAGCTACAGAGAGAAGAGGGAAGAGGCCAGGACACTGTAACTACAAGATTCAGGGGAGCAGGAAGAGCAAGAGAAGGCAAAAAAGACCCCAGGAAGGCCAACAAAGTAGGGAAAAAATCCAAGAAAATGTGGCGGCCCAATGTCAAGGAAAATGGTGTTTCAAGGAAGGAGTAGTCTACCGTGCTAAACGGTGCCCCCAAGGTCAAGTCAGGTGAAGACTACAAAGTGCCTGTTACATTTGGGAAGAAAGACATAATGGGTCAGACTGAAGATGTAAGGGAGGCAGAACTACAAACGAGGTGCCATGTGAGTGCTGGGGTAGGAGAAGTTAGGGTTTAGCCTGCAACAACAATAGGAGGGTGTGGGATGGAAGCAGGTTTGTTTTTTAAAATGGGAAGGATTGGACATGTTTAATACTAATAGAAATATTCTAGTAGAAGATAGTAAAAGGGGAGGTTGTAAATATTTTCCACGCCCCCTACATTACAAGGAGACAGAGAAACCAAGGCTGGCAATGACTCTCATTTATTACTCAGTTCAATTATATGCTACTTACAGAAATGGCTCTTTTGAGAAGAATGTTTCTGATATTACCAATTTGAGAACTTTTATTTGAATTTAACTTTTCCACATCTGCCACCAACCCATTTGACAGGTTTTGAGTGGAACTCACCGTGACAGCAAACTGCTTGAGTGGACCTATGGGGAACTTCAAACTTCAATGTCAAGGAGACATCAGTAGAACTTTCGACTACTTTGCATTCCAACCTGATAGACACAAAACTGACCTTTCCAGTTCTCCAGAGAGACCCTCCCACTCCTCCAGAATAAATACAGGAGTGATACTGAAAGAACGAGAATGAACTACACAGGTCAAAGCCAACTGCGTGGGGAGAAAAACATACAAGAAACTGTCAGTTCAGTGGAGTTTTAAAACTGAGGTGCCTTATTCCCTAAAGAAATATGGTTAGGGCTCTTTCTGGCACCAAAGAATGTTTCTTCATTGTTTACTTTTATTTTTAACTAGAATCTCTGGTGGAACAGGGAGTACATCCAATGCCCTCATCTTGTTTTTGTCCCACGGGACTGTCTGGCAGTTTGGTCCCATGTGAAGCACTTAATTGTGCCATGGGGTGGGGTAAGTGATCTGGGCATGCTCTGTTCTGCAGGGGTTGCTTACAAATCTGGTACATGTAATGTGAGAGCAAACAGTAATCAGTAAGGGATTTGGCAAAGGGATATGTGGTCTATATTTCTTAAGAATTTGAGAGGAGAAACTCCCTCATAAATCTACCAAATAATGTTAAACCAATGACAATTGTATGTATGTAGTTTCCAAGTTCATTTTCTCCTACCTCACAATTGAAGCCTATTTTAATAGTCATGCTGAGTTACAAGGATAATGCCTGCTAATTTACTACATTACAGTAGAGAGATAGAGTCTGTCTTTATGTGTACAAGGGCATGACTGATGCATATAAAGTCATTGTAGTATTGGCAAGCTATCTAATAGATACTTACTCTACCTGCATTGCTTCTGTTATTAATCCCCTAAAAGAGCTCCAAGGTGTTCCAACTAGCATGAGGATGTAGAACTTGCAGCATTGTGTCTGAGAAGCTACCATGGCATTCTGTGCTCATCTTAGGTCACACACACTTAAGAGGGCTGTCTCCCTCTCCTGAGGTTTCTCTGACATGAAATCAGTGGGTAACTCCATTTACAGTACAGTTTCTCTATCCTGGCTGCACAATGGAATTACCTGGGAGTTCTAGAAAACACATGTGGGTGAGACTCACCTGAGACCAATTAAGTCAGACTCTCTAGGGCCTGGGACCCAGGCATCTCTAATTTCTAAAATTTCCCTAGGTAATTCTAGTAAAGTTCTGGGAGAGATGATGTCATTTTGGTCTCATGTTGATGGGTAAAATTTGCAGGGACACAGCTATCTTCTGCAGCATAACTTGTATTTTATTTAGAAAGCAGTTGCCACCATTGTTGCATTGGTCTCATTATTACAAAGTTGCCTATAATGATTTACTATCACTCTCTAGTCAAACTCATAAAATTTTGCTTACTATAGTTTCCTTAATAATAAAAATAGGAAAGAAAACATACTATCAGATGAGAGTAGATTAGTTAAATAAATATGGGATAACCTAAAAGTGGAAAGGTATTACAAGCAATTATGCAAATTGTTCATTTATATTAATTTATTTCAAAACTACTTTTAGAATAGCCTTTGTGTGCCAAATGTTGTTTTAGGCCCTAGGAATATAGCAGGGGACAAGAAAGAAGCATTAACATTTTAAAAAACTTTGTTTAAAATTTAAAAATAGCATGTAGATTATGGTTCTACTTTTGTAATGCACATGAATTAAATAAGAAAGATATACAGTAGAATGTTGAGACAGTTATCTTTGTGTGATGAGCTTAAAGGGGGCTTTTAATTTTTCATTTCTTGGATTTTTTCTGTGTGGACATTTATTACTTCTGTAACTTGATATATATAGGGTAGATACTCCATTCTGTTTCTTAGGTGTCCCACAGCCCGAATGGGATCATGTTAAGCAACTTACATAGCAGGACATGTCTAGTTTTCACAGGGGCGGCCGCATGGCTGGGCTGAGAGGACCTCGAGAGGCTGTAGAAGTTCAATGCCTCTTTAAACCTGGGACAACGCAAGCCTGACTACTGAGGCTTAAAAGGTATTAAATCATTATTATAATAATACTCATAGGTTTTATTATTCTTTACTTTTATCAGTTTGTTTTTCTGTGCAAGTGCCTGAGATACTAGGGGCTCACAAAGTACTTGTGAATAAATGAGTGACTGCAGTGCCAAAATGAGTTACCTGTGCCAAATCATTCACATGCAATGTAGAAAGTGGCCAGAAGATGGCGATAAAGCTTAAAAAGTGAAAGTGAAGGGGCTTCAGTAAAAATCCCACAGCTCCTAGTGGAAGATGTATTACCCTGCAAATTGCGGTTAATGTGAGCTAATTGACAGCACACGTTATTGTCAGCCTGGGGAGGCTCCCTTCCCTTGCGCCTGTCAGCAGAGTGCTCAGCTGGTCTCAAGTAAACAGAAGTGAGGGTACTTGAATCTTCTCTTTCTCGAACAGCAGCGGGACTGCTGAGCTGTGACTCCTGACTTAGAAAAGGGTTCTCTTCTTCAGGGAGCGGCCGTCCTTGAGGGAGAGGCAGTATTTGCAGTAATGGTGGAAGAGAGTAACAGAGGAAAGCAAATGGTTTCTTTGCCTTTGGTCACTCTGAGGGCAGGGAAAGAGGATGACAGGTTGGTTGAAAGATATCGGTGTTACCATCTCCTGAGCTGTAGAGGGCCCCGAGACAGGGGTCACAAGGAGGAGGGGTAAAGGGGGCGTAGAACACAAGTTTTAAAAATCCTATACAGGTGACCCTTGAGTGGCACAGGTTTGAACTGTCTGGGTCCACTTATATGTGGATTTTTTTTTCAATGAAAGTCCTGGAAATTCTTTTTTACTTTTGTTTTAGATTTGCAACAGTTTGAAAAAACTCACAAACTGCATAGCCTAGAAATATTGGAAAAATTAAGAAAGAGTTAGGTATGTCATGAATTACAGAATGTAATACATATAACATGAAAATATGTTTTAATCCACTGTTTATGTTATCAGCAAAACTTCCAGTCACCAGTGGGTTATTAGTACTTAAGTTTTTTGGGGAGGGAGTAAAAATTACACATGCATTTCCAGCTATGCAGGAATCAACAGTATATAATCCCTGATTTGTTCAAAGATCAATGGTATATAAGAATGAAGAGATCTCAGGGCTGCCTGGTACATATCTGGAACCTGTCAGGGATTAGCTAGCCCATTGGTTTATGATTTATCTTTGTACTTGCTACTTTTAAGCCTTTCTGTTATTATTACCCAGGTAGCAATTCCTGTGGGTAATCTGGGGAGACGTAGGGAGAGCAGGAGACCCATACAGCAGCAATTTTCTACTGTTGACAAATACAAGTTTATTGAAAGATAAAACTTGGATCTGATTCTATTTTTGGATTTCAGTTTCCAGTCCACATAGGGTCTGCGTATGTCATGTATTCGGCACAGGCTCCGGAGTCACACAGCTGAGTTCAGCTTCAGCTTTGCTCTTGACGGGCTATGGGACCCTTTTGACCTCTCAGAGTCCCAGTTTTCTCGTACATGGGGCCAAGAGGAAGAGTCAGGGAATCATTTTTAAAGAGCCTGGCACAGCCCAGCACATAGTAGGGGTGGGAATAATGGGATTTTCCTTCCTTTCCAATGTCGTTTTCTGCCACATTGCTGACCAAAGAGTGCTGCCTGGACAGCAGTCTTCACACAGGCACACCTCAGAGACCCGTGGGTTTGGATCCAGTCCACCACAATAACGTGGGTACCACAAGAAACTGAGTTGTAATGTTTTTGCTTGAAGTTCAACAAAATAAAGTGCAATAAAATTAACTATTCCCATACTGTCAAGACTAAACTTCTTTTCCTCCTTCATCTCTGGAGGCCTCTATCTCCCTTAGGAAATGCCAGCATCATTTCAAAGGCTGGTTCAGGCAGGCCTGTATCTTCCTCGAGCCCCACCCCACATTCCTGAACCGCCTTCTGATGAAAGCTATTTTCTTCTGCCGGCGTCACACGTGGTGGCTGTAGAGCTTTCCCACTCAGTAGAGAGGGTGGGCTCCAAGTTCCCCGCCCTCTGTGACCTCACATTGTGTATTTCCTGAAGGCAGAGATAATGCAAATGTCTTGCATGTCCTCATGTCTCTCTGAATAGTGGAAGGATGAACTTCCCTTACTCATACTATCCTGTCTGCATGGAAAGGAAAACTATCTAGAAATGTGTCTAAAACAGTAGCTGCCATTGCTTCTGCTACACTTTACCAGCTCAAGCTGAGTCAAGAAAATAAAACATTTCAATAGGCCATATTATTTTAACCAAACTGGATCCCATAGTTGAAGCTTGTACTAGTCCAAAAAAACAAAAACAAAACCCAAAACCCACGAAACTATAAATCACCCCTTCCCTCTGACAGGTCCAGATGCAGTTCTATCCTAATTTGATCCAGGTGTAAAAAAACACCATCTAGGCAAAAGGGGTTGTGTGTGTGTGGTGTTTTATTTGCAAAAGGTGAAGCCTGAGTTAAATTCATTAAATCACAAGTGAGTTGGACAATGTTGTGGGCTTTCCTGTTTTTACCAAAAAGACAACTTTCTGTAGTGCACTTCTTTGGCAAAGACTACTAACTTTGACAACTTCTTGCCTACTCATGACATTAAGTCTAGCAACTCAAGAGGAGCTCAATGTTTTAGTCCTTTATTAGGACAGGTTGAGGGTTCGTGGGCAGCACTTGGCTCAGGTATTCAATAATGGACTGTTAGCATGCTCTTCTAGTAAGCGGGAGCTTCATAGGGAAAATATGTCTCTCTCATGCGGACTCTACATTTACCTGGGAGTGGCTCTTGAAAAAGCTGATGGAGAGAGTTCTGGCCAAGATGGAAGCATAGGTAGAAACCCTTTGCTTCCTTACACAACCAAAAGGAGGATAGCAACCAATCTAAAATCAATAAACAACCAGAAGTGCCAGAAAATCAAACTGCACAGAACTCCAACAACCATGGAATTAAAGAAACAAACAGAACAACCAGACTGGTAAGGTGGCAGATGGAGAGAAACCGCGGCAAGGAGGTAGACCACTGAGACTCAGAGCTGACTGTGGACTATGGCCATTGCCACAGCAGGAGAAACTCCCAGTCTCAAACAAGAGTGTGTTGAAAAGTGCACTAGAGACAAGCAGGTGAGCTGCACTGTTCCCTCTCTGGCCCCTCCCCGACTGGCAGACCTGCAGCACAGCAAGGAGGGTTGCCCTGCCCTGGTGAATACTAAGGCCCTGCCCCCTTACAACTTACAACTTAAGAGGGCACCAAGACAAAGAAATATGGCCCAAATGAAAGGACAACGCAAAATTTCAGAAAGAGAACTAAGTGTTGAGATAGTCAACCTATCTGATGGAGAATTTAAAGCCCTGGTAATCAAAATGCTCACAGAACTGATTGAGCTGGGTAAAAAAGTGAAAGGACACATGAAAGATACCCAAAATGAAATAAAGCAAAATATTCAGGGAACCAACAGTGACAGGAAGGAAACCAGGACTCAAAGCAATGATTGGGAACAAAAGGAAGAAATAAACATCCAACCAGAACAGAATGAAGAAACAAGAATTCAAAAGAAAAATGAAGAGACTTTTGAACCTCTTTGACAACTTGAAACATTCCAATATCCCAATTACATGGGTGCGAGAAGGAGAAGAACAACAGCAAGAAATCGAAAACTTACTTGAACAAATAATGATAGACTTCCAGGAAGTCCAGGAATCCCAGAGTCCCAAAAGAAGTTGGACCCAAGGAAGCACATATCAAGGCACATCATAATTACATTACCCAAGATGAAAGATAAGGAGAGAATCTTAAAAGCAGCAAGAGAAAAGGAGACAGTTACCTACAAAGGAGTTCCCATAAGACTATCAGGTGATTTCTCAAAAGAAAACTTGCAGGCAAGAAGGGGTTGGAAAGAAGTATTTGAAGTCATGAAAGGCAAGGACCTACATCCATGAGTACTCTATCCAGCAAAGCTATCATTTAGAATGGAAGGGTAGATAAAGTGCTTCCCAGATGAGGTCAAGTTAAAGGAGTTCATCATCACCAAGCCATTATTATATGAAATGTTAAAGGGACTTGTCTAAGAAAAAGAATATAAAAACTATGAACAGTAAAATGACAACAAAGTCACAACTATAAACAAATGAATCTAAAAAAATAAAAGAAAGAAAAACAATGAAAACAAAAACTAAGCAAACAACTAGAACAGGAACAGAATCAGAGAAATGGACATCACATGGAGGGTTTTCAGTGTGGAGGGGGAAGGGTGGAATGGGGGAGAAGGTACAGGGAAGAAGCATAATTGACAGGCATTAAATAGATGGGGAGAGGTAAAAAATGGTATAGAAAACAGAAGACTCAAAGAACTTATATGTACAACCCATGGACAAGAACTAATGGTGGGGGTGGGGGTGGAGCTGGAGGGTTGGGGGTGGAGCTGGAGGGTTGGGGGTGCAGGGTGGAGGGGAAAAGGGGAAAATTGGGAAAACTGTAATAGCATAATCAATAAAAGATACTTTTAAAAAATAAAAATAAGTGAAAAGTTAAAAAGAAAAAGCTGATGGAAGCTGTACTTGTATTCTCTCATCCAATCCCTCCAAGAACCCTATAAAATAGTCCCTATTATTGTGCCCATCACACAGATGAGGAAACAGGGAGTTTAAATCACTTGCTGAGGGTTACACAGTCAACAGGTGGATGCAATTCAAGTCCAGTTTTATTTCAGAGTCAACTGTTATGTGCAAAACATTGTAAGACTTAGTAAAACTAGGTCCTTTTTGGTTCATTGCTCATAATTTAACCAAGGGCAGATTGTGTAATTATGAAACATAGACTCTGGCCAGTGCCACCAACAGGGGGCGTAGACACTAACAGAAGCACCAAGCATTCTGGAACTTGGTAGGAAGAGCAGAGGGATTGGGATGGCTTGTGTAAGTGAGGTCATTTTTAAACAAAGAGTTATTGGAGTGGACACTGGGAAGAGTTTATCCACTGATGGCTCTGATTTAGGTGGCATCCTCAAATTTCAGTGCTTCCTTTCCTCCTGATAAAATGCACACATTTCCCAAACTATGTAATGACCGCACTTTTTTATAATAAAGTCAAAGCATTAGGGAGGTCTCTGTCTATTCTGCATTCAAGTCACATTTGAGTAACCCAAAAGAATGAGTGTAGCTAAAAAGATTAGGCTTAAGATATGAGTTGAATTATGAGGAACATTACAGCTACCCACCTGAGCTCAATGGCATGATCATCCAAATGTTTTGTGATGATGTTGAAAAATGCTGATTCCCTCCCTCAAGGGAAAATTGATATCACTTTGAAAATTGCTCCTTTCTCAAACATGATGAATGAAAGTTTGTATTAAAATATTTAAAGTGCAAAATATATTTAAAATTGTTTTGTTTGAAAGCAAGTGAAATAAATGATAAAGGGAATAAATTAGTCATCTAAAAAATTCTTTACATATTTTTATTTTAAGGAATGAAATTGAACCCCTACTTTGTGTCCATCCTATTATCCAAAATTGGGATGCATCATTGAGCAAAATAGACAAAGACACCTAGTCCCAGCAAGCTTCTGGAATAGAGAAGACAGGTATTAAACAGTAAATGTAATTAACAAATTATTGAGAAGGTTACATGGTGATAAGGTGCTGTTGAACAAAGAACAAGCAGAGCAGGTGAGGCGGTGGTGGGTTGTTGTCGGGAGCACACTGGGAAGGTGAGATGAGAGCAAGTGAGGGGATTACCAAGCAGACAACCCGGGAAGACCACTCCAGGCAAAGGGAAGAGGAACACCTAGAGCAAAAGCCCTACATGGGGACATATTAAGGTGCAGGAAAGGAAGCCAATGAGGCTGGAGCAGTGAGTGGGGAAGGAGGGAGAAAGAAATGGGGGTGTCAGGGCCCAGAACGGGTAGAACCCTGTAAATGATGGGAGGGAGTTGGCTTTTGCTCTGAATGAAATGGGGGCCTTTCTATGTCAGGGTTTAGAACTGAGGAGGCTCATGATCTGACTTCCGATTTCAAAGGCTCACTCTGGCTGCAGTGCTAAGAACCACGGGGTAGCAAATCAGAAGCAGGAGGGAGGCCTGTCAGGGGAATGTGGCAGGCATCCAAGGGCGCCTTGGACCGGGTAGGAGCAGTGAAGGCAGAGAAACCAGCAAGATGGACTTCACAGGTGGGACTATGTGTTTGTAAGATCCTTGGTGGCTTGACTCCCACCAGGCTCTGCCAGTTTGGCGATGGTTAAAAAAAAAAAAAGGAAAGAAATATTGAACCAATGACTTTTGTTGTAATCAGATTTCAGATCTATCTTTCAGTTATCTCATTTATTGAATAAATGAATCTACAAAACAAAAACTTTAAATGCATCAAAATGGCAATGCATAACACTGAAACGCTGGCTAAAGGAAGATTATTTATCTCATCAGTACATCTTTCTTGCTGCCATCTGCTCCCAAATGCCACAGAAATGTGAGAGAAGGCCAATAAAATCACTTCGGTTCCCCTCAAGGCTTCCCAAGTGCAAGGTGGAAGGGTGTTAGAGCCTGGTGTCCGATAGCACACATTGTCGAGTATCATGTTTTCTTGACATTTATAATTCTCCCAGCATGCTTTGACTAGCACATGTTGAATTATTACATGTCTTTGAGATAGACACAGATAAAAATATGGATACAGCCTCATCCAGCCAGAAAAACAGACTAACTGAAGGCCTTGGAATTCAGTAAATATTTACTTTCTTCTCCCTCTCCTTGTCTGTGGGAAGATTATATCCCCACCTGATTTTGACCTTGTTGTTGTGACCTGCTTTGGACAATGAAATATGGGGAATATCACATACACCTCATGGAGGCAGAAGCTTTAAGAGGCAGTGTGTGCTTCCACCAGTTCTTTCATTCTTTTCCTCTCACAAGATCAGCATGTTCCAGACACCTTCAGCATAGGTTCTGAAATCAGAAGACAGGTGGAACAGACCCACATGTATTGAGTGAGAAGTAAATGTTGCAAGCCACTGAGATTTTGGAATTATCTGTTACTGCAGCAAAGCTGACTAATACAGAGTCATTCTAGATGGGTTCATTTTCCAGACTGCTAAACAGTTTATTTCTTAGAGTACAAAAGTAATTAAAAACACACAGCTTATTTACCAAAAATATGTTACTCAATCCAAGGTCTTTGAAGAGTTAAATGGCTAAGTAAAACTCCTTTATGATGACTTTGGTTTTTAAAAAGTTATAATTAATTATAAAGTGCTAAACTAGATGTGGTTTATTAAAATTTGGATTCCTGGGAGGGAACAGTGGGGAGAAGGGTTTTCAGGAACTGCTATAAAGGACACATGGACAAAACCAAGGGGGAGGGTGGAAGCAAGGGAGGGAGGTGGGTTTGGAGGGGGGAGGAGTGGGGCAAAAATGCAGACAACTGTAATTGAACAACAATAAAATAATGAAATAAAAAATTTTGATTTCTGTTCAAAACTTTTCTATGAAATGATATGTTTCTCTAGATTATACACATCTTTGTACCCAGCACCTGGAATAATGCCAGGCACATACTGGACTCAACAACAAATGTTTCTTGAAAGCATGTGACAAATGAATGCAAGAATTACGACAAAGTGCTGATACCATGTTCTCAGTGCTAGAGAATTTGTGACATCCCATGTACAGACACTACCGATGACAAGGGTCATGATGGACTGGAGGAGGGAGATTGTGAGTGCTCAGCCTTGCTAGTGGGTTTTGAGTTAACCAGGAAGATTTTGGGAAATGAAGAACAGAAGCATGAGACGTGCATTCCAGGGTTATAAGGACTCGGTGGGAAGCTGTGATGTATTATGCTTATTATAATGTCAAACCTCCCCTTCACTGTCTCCAGGCACTGGGCATTCCAGTGTGCAAGCCCTTTCCTTCTTCCTGCTGGCACATGTTCAGAGGAGCAGAGAAGCCCAAGAGGAGAAGAACATGTGGAGCTAAATGTGGGACTATGGGGGAAGCTCAGGAGAGATCTTGATTTCCCCAAATTGGGAGGGACTGGTCACACTACAGGACAAAGAGGTGAGGACCAGGAGGAGCTGCAGCTCATTAAACGTCAGGAGGAAGGAGCAGGAGGAGAAGGAGCCCTCCTAACAGAGAGAGCTGCACTCTGGTCTGCGGCCAGCTATGGGATCCCATGCTTGGAACCAAACTTTTTGGCCTGAAGATCTATATTCCCTTCTCCCTCCCTCTATTATTTTTTTTTTCCTGAAAGGATAGCTGAAGAATTGTTGGTCTGCATTCCTTAAGTTTCCACCTGCCTCAGAATCTTGACAGGCCAGAAAGAAAGGTGAGCACCAGACACAATGGCAGAGCAAGTCTCTGCCCTCTCCATTGCCCACATCCCCTCCCCTTTCTGAATCACCCTCATGATGAGCCTTTAACAGGTTTCTCTCAGTGGGTTCTCTGCTTGGGTCTGTGTTGTTTGGGTTTTGTCCTAGTGACTGGAGCCCTACATTGTGGAGCTAGGATTGTCTTTAAAGCTAAGATTTTGGCTCATTTATAAAGCCTGGCTAGCCATCTTCTCTGCATCTTCTTTTTTCCCCAGAGAATGTGGAAAAGCAAGTATAGCATTTTAGAGCTGAAATTCTGCTGCTTCTTTAGCTGCCTGGCTTTGGGAAAGTGACCTAATCTCTGTCTTTCTCTGTACTTACTCATCCGTGAAATGGGCATAGTAATACTTCTCCAAAGAGGTGGTTTGAACTTTAATCTTAAAAAAAAAATATTTAAAGTGGTTTGTGCCACCAAGCATGCTGTGAGAATGTTTTTTTTTTAATTTTTTTATTTTTTTAAGATTTCATTTATTTATTTTTAGAGAGGGAAGGGAGGGAGAGAGAGAGAGAGAAAAACATCAATGTTCAGTTGCTGGGGGTCATGGCCTGCAACCCAAGCATGTACCCTGACTGGGAATTGAACCTGCGACACTTTGGTTCATGACCTGTACTCAGTCCACTGAGTTACGCCAGCCAGGGCTGAGAATGTTTATAATGAATTATTATTGAGAGATTTGTCTCTAATACAGGAATTGCTAGCACTGAGAATGACCTTTTAAATTGCAAGTTTTTTCTTCATTCTGAGGAATGTGTAAGTGTGTGACATTTGAATGTGGTTTTCCAGTTGCTTTTTAGCACTAAGACACAAATTGTAATGTGAGGATGTATGTTCTCGTGGTTTGCTTTATTGCCATGCAACAATGAGCCGGTACTCTAAGGTCACAGCAGAATCACAGAGCGCCTTTCCTTTTCATTAGGCTCCCTTGCACTGGGCTTTGAATGGTCACTTGTGTTCCCGCCCCCATTCCCTGTGTCCCTGTTATTAGGAGAGAGCCTCCCCTGTTCTCCACGTTATAGTGATGTAGATAAAGAACAGTATCTCTTTTAGGCATAAAGCCACATGAGTGGCTGTGCTCTGTAATGGAAACTTGCAAACAATCCTCCTGGTGAAATGATTCATGAAACAAATGCTGTGAGTGGAGTGGCAGAGACAGAAAGAAAGTGTATCTTTGCCATTTCTAAAGCCAGACTACAAGTTAACTTCAAAGTGAAGTGAACAGGCAAAGCCTCAAACATCCTCTACCCCAGCTTACTAGAAAACCAATTTTCCAGATAATAGGAATTCTCAATCAAAGGCGAGCAGGCATTTCCTTTTAAATGAGTCAAAAGATAATTCCCTACATGAGACACTGAAGTTAATAAATTCTTCAGCATTCTGAGAGCCTGCAAGGGATTCATATAGATGCTTGCAGGCAATGATCCCCCCAAACCTTTCTCAAACTGCACCAAATGAAGGTCACTCTGGAGCCAAATGAAAGTACTTTTTTCCATGGTCCGAATGCAAGGAGACTCGACTCCAGTGCACCCTTCCTGCACTCCTCAGGGATGGGTGGTGATCTTGCTCTAGTCTGTAGATCTAAGCAAACATCAGCAGTGCTCTTAACTACATGCTGGCACCAGGCAAGGTGAAGGGGGTGATGCTAGAATTACCAGGCATAACGAAGGCTTTCCACAAGGAAGGAGACTCCTATTCATCCTTCAGGACCCTATTCCCTGTGACCACTGCTTAATTATCACAACAACCCCAGTGACTCCTTTATCTGGCACTCCCACTGGCATGTGCTAAGCCATCCTGTCATTATTTACTTATGATTTGTAAAAGAATATTTCTTTTATGAAACTGAGTTACTAAGGACTTGGGACATGTGTGTGTTGTGTGTGCAGATGAATACACACACACACACACACACACATACACACACACACACACACACATATTCTGTAACCTTACAGGACAGTACCTGGTGAGGTCAAAGGACTAATACAAGTGAAAAGAGGGTGACAATATGCAGGAGGAAAGAAGGAGGAGGATGTAAAAGAAGATATGAAACACGAGAGAAGGAACAGGACTTGAACGCCACCCAGCTTCATCCAACTGTTCCAGTCTGACCGTTGCAGGGGAGGAGGGGCATCAGGAACGGCACCTGCCTGAGAGCATGGAACTCCAAGAAGTCAGATCCCGTGGGGGCCTGGAGTTTGGGGCATTTCTTTTTCTTTGTGTAATTTTTTAAGAGATCTTATACCTGTTTTTAGAAACCTTGCCATCTTTTTTTGGCATATCTAAGAATGCAGAAAATGGAGCTGTCTCTGACTCATGCGGGGCCAGGAGCTCCCACCCATCTCCGCCTCCACAGCTCGGACACATCCCTTGGGCCGCCTGTGAGGGCGCTGCTGCGGCGGTGAGTGATTCCGCCAGGCGCAGCAGCGTCCCGCTGGACCAGTGATTTTCAACCTTCACCTCAGAGCACATCCAAACTAACTACTAAAATTCTGTGGCACACCAAATCATATATATTTTTTGCTGATCTAATAAAAAATAGGTATAATTTTGATTCATTCACACCAGACAGCTATTGCATTGACTGTTATCATTTTCTTACTTGACAGTCTCAGGGAAAAGAGGTCAGTGCCCCTGACTAAATAGTCAAGTATGGCACGTTTCAAAAATTCTTGTGGCACGCCAGTTGAAAATTGCTGTTCTACAGTCGCTAATCCTCCTGCTGGTTCAACACCTCCTCCAAACAGGGGCCCTCTCCTGAGACTGCCGAGATGCATGAACCCCCCTTGGTGGATGCACACTGAGCTGCCTTGTTACATCTGGGATAACGACATCACGCTGTGGCGGTGCCACGCCAGCTCGCATTCACTTAGACACACTTCCAGGCACCTCGCAGCGTATTATTTTGTTATTGAACCTATGTGAGAACTCACAAGGAAGAGAAGGGACTCGGTATCATCCCATTTCCAGGGCAAACAGCCACCATTCCAGGGAGCTAGCTGGCATGGGGAAGGTCCCACTATTTTTCTCTCTCTCTTTTTATTTTGACTATTTTCATCTTTTTCTAGTTATTTTCTCCTTTTGCTTTGGATGCTTCATTTTGCCCCTAAATTGTTTTAATGCAGATGGCAACATTTCTTCCCATACAGCAAAGGCATCAGTATTTGTTTTATGTATTTTTATATTTCTCTTCACAGGTGTGAGGTTATGACTTTATGGTAATGGCACCAATTTCCACAAGTCATAAGAATCCGTCATGTGCATTTTCGCTGTCGGTTTCATGGATCTGCCCAGTCTGTCTGCTTCCTCTTAGGGGCAGGTGTCCTCTCCTCATTATTACTGTGTCTTTTTCCCAAGCACCTTCAACCTCTCCTGTCTAGGAGCTATTTTCTCTTATATTCTTCTCCCCTGAAACTACTACCTCAGTTTTCAACCATTTCCCATTCAAAGATCCCTGAGGATTGGTGGACAGTGGTACCTGCCTGCCTTTATCACACCTTGTCTCCCGCCCTCAGTGTGTGTTCACAGTCCAGTGGAGCCCCGGCACCAGCAAATGCCTTGTTCCTTCGTATTTCATTCTCCTCAGTGCCTCTGTGTGTTGAATGTTCTCTTTCTTTGCATATGTCTTCTGCCCTTGGGTCTTCTGTGTCTCGCTCCTTTCCCACCTCTCTGATCTCCTGTGTACTCTAGCGCATTCCTGACATCTGCTTCCCAGGGGTAGATGGCAACCTCTGCTCTTCCCTCTTCTCACCCCTGCCTATACCCAACAGCTTTAGTTTTTAATTTATTCAAATATATTCATATTTATTGAGTTTAATACTACTCAATACCACATACTAGGAATACTGAGTCCTGCTATGTTCCAGACACCTTTCTAGGCCCTCGGTTGGGGGGGTGGTGGTGAACAGGGCCAAGCCACTATTCTTTTGGGGGAGGCAGACTGGGAACAAGTAAACAGACATATTAGAATTGTGGAGAGTGGTATTATGAAGTAAGTCAAACAGAGTGATGGGATAGAGTGCAGGGGGCTTCGACCCAATCTTAGGGTGGTCAGGGAAGGCTCCTCATAGGAGGTGACATGTGAGCTGAGCCCCAAGTGATAAGGAAGCCATGGGCACCTCTGCAGGATGAGGATTTGAGGAGTGGAGCATAAATGATATCTATACACAGGACTCCACACTCAAGGCCACAATATGTGACTTTTAAAGAGCTCTCTTTCCCTCTCTCCAGCTCCCTCCTGGCTATGACCACTATCACTGCAGGTACAGCTTGTCTACAGCCAAAGTCATTGGTCCCACACAAACTGGCTCTCCTTCTTCTCTTAGTAACAGGCTGAGATGTGAGAGACAACCTCTTTCGGACATTCGGCATCCCTAGTGTCCTTTCGGTGGCTGTACCCTCCACCTTTAATGCAGCTCCCTGTTGCCAGGTTCTTGCCTACACTGTTCATCCCATGACCCACAGTGAGATGCACACCTACCATTTAGTGCCGCCTTACACTATCACAGGTGCCTGCAAGATACTTCCCACACACTGGCTCGTGCTATCTGCAAGCCAGTATTAACAGCTCTGTTTTACAGATGGAGAAACTGAGGCTTGGTATTCCTCCCTGGATCACAACCTTCACTCTGCCATTTCTTTTCTTTTACTTAAAAAAACAAAATCTCCATGAAAAATATCATATTTCCTAGCCTGATAAACAAGGCCTCAAACTGAACTACAACTCTCCTATTCCCTCCAATGTGAAATCTCTGACCCTGATAATCATTAAATCAATTTTGCTATTACCCATCACATTTTCTCAAACTGGTCACCATGTGTGAAAAATCCTCTCTTCTTTTTGCCTGTTCAAATCTTGCATAATCTTTGCTTTTCTCCTCAGTAATGTGTTCTCCATTCCCTTAGGTCATAAAAACCCACATTGGTTATTATTTTGGTATCAGTTTTGCTGGCTTTTGATCACACATAAATTTCCTCTTAACCCTGAGCATACCTGTTCTGCAGCAGAGCATGGTGGCTGAGAGTGTGAACTTCTGATGCCACTCCAGATCTGTTCCTGAGTGGCCACATGATCTGTGGGGCTCCATTTCCTCATCTACAAACTGGAGTTGATGATAATAGTATGTACTTCACAGTGTTGTTTGAAGTTTAAATGAGCAAATGCACACAAGCCTGCAGTAAACCTGGCACATGGAGCACATTCCATAAATGTTAGTTGGTTGAATCCCAGCTCAGCATGGTATTTTGGGGATATTGTGGCCTCAGCAGATATCCTTTCAATGTTGACTCATTCAAATCAGTAAATGTGTGCATAACAGTCTTCTAACTACTATGAGGACAGAGAAAAGTACCTATGTAAGAGCAGAAGAGGAGGCCAGATTTGTCACCTATTATTTGTGAAAGAAGTGTGATACTGGAGTGGAGATTGTGGAGTCTAACTGCCTGGGTTCAAATCCTGATACTTTATCTCTGTTACTTGGTTTTACCATCTGAAAAATGGGGATGATAGTATTATCTGCTTTAGAAAGTTCTTCAGATAAAGATAATGAATGTAAAATAGTTAGTACTAAACGAATGTTGGCCCTTGATATTACTGTGTGCTGTTGTTGATCTAGCTCTGTGTAAATCTCTGACAGGAGCACAAATGTCCAGAGGAAAGGGTCACAGATTAGATTTGATGGAAATCAGGAGGAAGAAAATAATTAGAACATGAGCTTTGAAGCTTCCAGAGGACTCCAGAGGATTCTGGGCACCTGGGAAAATTTGGGGGTGGCTGTAGGAGGAACCAAGGAATCTCTCAGGGCCTCTCACATGCCTGATTCATAGAGCTTCCCTGCACAGGGTTACACGTAAATGGGTGGAGTGGCCTTGGACAATAAGGTCGTTCTCCACTCCACTTTGTTTCTCAGTTTCCACATTCAGCTGTGAAAACAGACCCAGGCTCTCATCAGAGAGCTGAACCCTCTCTCAGGTCTCTCCTTTCTCCATATGCCTCCCACCCCACCTGTCTCAGCCTTGTACAAATTTGGAGTTCAAGTTTCTTGCTCAGATAATTGCCAGTCTCCTAAAATCTTCATTGCCTCTAGCCATGCCTCTGTAATCAGCTCTAAACTTGAACAAAGTTAACCTGCTTGAAAAACATCACTGCAAGCAAGAACCGTATGAAAATATTGAAACAGTGAGCCACCGCACCACATCTCCAGATGATTAGCAACCTCTTGCTGCTACACTGTCATTTCAAAGATGGTGAAACAAGAAGAGGCAGAGGTAAAATTTTAAGTGGATAAAAGATGATAAAATGGAGTCATAAATTCCAAATGAGTCCACTGAAAACACTGCATCACTATCTGCCTCATCCTTGTTATTCCCCTCCTCTCATTTTACACAATGGTTCCAAAGTATAATATATAACACTTTCAGGACCTGGGGAAGCTCAAAAAGGAGACAAGACAACTTAATGGAGCAACACGCCAGTACTCCAAATATTTCAGAAGTGATGCAATTATTGGAGCCTTACTCTAAAATCCCCAGGGCAACCACATTACTGAGCAGAACTCCAGCTGCGTTTGTAGGTATTGGCTCACCACTCAGCCTTGGTAATACGAGGTCTGTCCAGGAAAAAGTCCATCCATTGTAATATAATGAGAATGGTTTGTGTGACATTAATGTAACCTGGCAGCCAAGGAGAGTGGACTGGAATGCACATGCTTGAACAATGATGACTTCACTGTATTAGTCAGTGGGGGCTAGTTGAGTGAGCATGTGTACTGTGTGGTTGTTGCATCCAGAATGTCTGAATTAGTGGAAAAATGAACCTGCATCAAATTTTGCATTAAGCTTGAACTTTCCTCTGTAGAAACTATTTGGATGATTCAGAAGGCCACAGCTATGGGCAACTGGTGATTGGCAGCTTCATCACAACAATGCACCTTCTCATGCATCATGTCTCATGCAGAGATTTTTGGTGAAATCACCCAGGTCACTCAGCCTCCTACAGCTCAGATTTGGCACCCAGACTTTTGGCTCCTCCTGAAACTAAAATGCTTTTGAAAGGGAAGAGATTTTAGGCTGTTGATGAGATTCAGGAAAATACGACTGGGCAGCTCATGATAATGGGGAGACCTGTGTGAGGTGTCAAGGTGCCTACTTTGAAGGGGACTGAGGTGTCAGTCTTATGTACAATGTTTCCTGTATCTTGTATCTTTTTCAATAAATGTCTCTATTTTTTATATTACATGGCTGGATAGCTTCTGGAAAGACCTTCTATACAGCATTAATTTCTCTCACCACACTCCATGTTTATGTTAGCTGAGCTTCCCTGCCAGATGGTAAGTTCCCTTACGTCAGAGACCAGTGGTTCAAGAGATTTACTTTCTTGTTCTGGCTTTACTGCCCATCAGTTTTGTAACCTTGGAGAAACTTAATTTTTATCTCAGTTTCCCTGTTTTTCTCATAGAGATTGAATTATGTCTGTAAGACCCTGGTGAGCAACAGAGTTCTTTTAAAAGTTCATCCAAAAAAGTTCATTCATCTGTGCATTTGCATCAGTAAGTCCATGGAAGCTTATTATTTTCTCCATCCACAGATATTTCCAATGCCTATGATTTTGTGGGGAATCATAAAGTTTTGACTTATAGTGGGCCCTTATCCACATAGCAAAACCTTAGATAACATTTTCTCTGAGAGCCTTTGCTGCTCTAGCATTTAGTAATCCTTTTATATTGGGCTGGCCAAAAAGTTCATTTGTTTTTTTCTATAAGATGGCTCTAGTGGCACTTAGTTGTCTTTAACTTCACTTGAAACAATTTTATTAGATTGTATTGTGACAGCTGTCATCATATCAGCATGTATTTAAAAAAACTATCAAAATTGGTGAATTTTTATGTAGCCATTTTAATACAGAAGATGGAAGAAAAGACACCATAGTTTTGGCATACTATGCTTTATTATTCAAGGAAGGTAAAAATACAACTGAAATGCAAAAAAAAAGATTTGTGCAGTGTATGGAGAAGGTGCTGTGACTGATCAAACATGTTAAAAGTGGTTTGCAAAGTTTCGTGCTAGGGATTTCTTACTGGAAGATGCTCCACTGTTGGGTAGACCAGTTGGAGTTGATAGTGATCAAATCAAGACATTAATTGAGAACACTCAATGTTATACCATGTGGAAAATAGCCAACATATTCAAAATATCCAAACAATAAAGTTATTGGTGAAAATGAAAAATGTGTCTTTTATTTGAAAGGAAAAAAATAAAGAGACTTTTTGGCCAACACAGTATGATAAGTATCAATTAAAGGTCTCCCTCTCATAGATGCTGCTAAGTAATCTAATATCATAGGTACAAAGCTATGATTTAAGCTCTGGCTCAGTGGCTCAGTTGGTTGCAGCACAGTCCCATACACCAAAAGGTTCTGGATTCAATTCCTAGTCAGGGCACATACCTAGGTTGTGGATTTGATCCCTGGTTGGGCTGTGTGCGGGAGGCAACCAATCAATGTTTCTCTTTCTCTCTCTTTCCCTTCCTTTCTCTCTAAAGTCAATAAACATATCCTTGGGTGAACATTTTTTAAAAAGTATGATTTTGTCATTAAGGAGCAATGAACACTAAAAAACAACTACAGTTCAACATGATCTGAGTAGGAAACACATATTTATGACTTTCTAAATTTGAAATGAGTGTATCACTTGATTTATCTGCACTATAAAATAGATACTCTGAACATGATCATTTGAGGAAGGATAGTAAAGAGCCCAGGTGGCTGAAAACTCCACCTGACTCCAAAGCCTGGATTCTTGACACTAAACCAAAACTGCTCTTATGAAGGGGGTGTGTTGGGCAGTGGGAGAACTGATGGAGGAAGAAAGGTTTGGAGGGAGGAGGGAAAGTGTCGCAGGGTCACAGGGTGGTGATGTAAGAGTCATCTGATGAATGGGGAGCAGTTTGCCAGGTAGACAAGAAGAAGCTCATGCCAAGAAAAAGTGAGGGCAAATGCAAAGCCACCCAAGTGAGGAACCCCAGGGCACACCCAGGGAAGATTCCGAGTTCTGCGTGCTGGAACAGGGCGATGGGGTGTGGAGAAGGCTGAGGAAAGGGCCAGACTATAGGACAGTATACATTCCAGTTCTTCTGCGTACAGGGTGGTCTGGTATACAGTAGGCGCTCTCCTTGGTTGATTACAACTCTATGGCATGCATGTTTCAATTATGCAGTGTTTTCCAGTATAATCTTCTAGGTGATGCATGATTTTTAAAACTACCTTCACCCTAAATTGACACCCAAGCTTCAGCGATCATACACTGAATTCCAACAGGAAACAGCCTCCTGTGCCCCACACACAACACCAACAGGAAACAGCTTCCTGTGCCCCACACACAACACAGCACAGGCACGGCAATCGCACCACAGCTGCGTGTGCCGCCTCTTCACTGCAGCCGTCGAAGGCTTTCAGTGTGCGCATTGGCGGCTTCGCTGTGAGCCTTGCCTGTGGGTGCTGCAGGTCAGGGCTGTTTTTTCTTGATATGAATTTTGGAACAAATGGTTCTGAGTCTTTGTAGGATCCCTCTAGTCCTACTATACAGATTAAGTATTTGCATGCCTGGCCTTGCAGATTTCTGTCTTCCCTGATAAGATAGTGATGTGTTTTTACTCCTACAGGCAGGAATAAGCTGAAGCTTAGAGGGTTGCTTTCTCACCAAAGCAGAATTCTAACTCTGAAGTTTACTAGTTGTGTGACCTTGGATAAGTCTCTTACCTGCTCCTTATTATTTCAGTTTTCACATCTTTAGTATAGGAATAATAATGGTATTAATAGGAATATTGTTACTATTGTAAATAGTACATCATTGGTTACAAAATGAATATATACTTTCAATTAGAATGGTGCCAGGCAAACTGTAAGCAGCATTTCATGTTTGTATCTTGTACAGTGAGGCCCTATTAAAACTGTGAGTGAAATCCAGCCTTCACTGTGCTCACTAAGCCATGTGCTGTACGGAAGGACCCCTTTTCCTAATTGGCATAAAGACACTGGATGGGCCAGCAGCATGCCTGCTTGTAGAGGTCATGCATTTGCTCTTATCTGCTCTCGTCTCTTTGCTGCTCTCTAGATTGTGATCATTGAGAAATATCTGAGAAACAGATATTGAAAACTGAAAATGAAAAGCTCCATTACATTGGTTATAAAGCATTCCCAATCTTCCCATTTGTGTTTTTAACACCCCTAGCTTTGTTGTACAATAACGTTTGGCCAAGAGACACATGGTGGAGCAGCTGTTCTTCACTACGCTGGGCAGAGTCCCTGGTCCTGCTCCTGTGCACCTCTGCACACAACGGTAACACTTCACTGGCCATGCGCAGGGCACCTGCTGCCATGTGGTTTCTTTAGTCCTTCTCAGAAAAGCACAAAACATGCGGACAACACAAATCCAGCTTATCCAGCAATTTCTTCATTGATTTGCAGTAACTAAAAATCTCCAGTGCTTCACATGAGCTCATACAAATTTCCACAACAGTGATTTTCTACTGTTATCCTCAAAACCACAATAGCAACTGAACAACACTGGGGTTATATTGGTAGGTTGAATTGGGCAGTTTTCATTACTGTTAAGAATGAAGTAATAAATGTATCATTTTTATTCATAGGAACAGCAGAAAACATTGAAGGAAGCCCTGATTTGAAATCAGAAAGCTGAGCTTGACTCTTGGCTCTGAACTTCCCCTTGGGCACATCTACTGAATTCTGCTCTTACAGCTAGGATGGGCCCTGGCGTCATCGTGCAGACATTGAAGGGGTGAGTGTAAGTGGCTCACCAAACATAACCGAGTCAGCAGCAGAGTGGGGACTCTCACCCTTGGCTCCTGGGCCAGGGCTCTGGGGAAACCACACCCTTTGGGGTCATGATGTGGGATAAATTACTTTTCCAGATCAATTGTAACATACATTCTATTGAACACATTAAATATAAAGTCCATGTATAAAGTTTCCATGGTAATTCAGTCCTCATGTTTCTGGGCCATGTGGAGTTAACTCATATAAATGTTATTCTTTTGAGAGCTATTGATGTTCAAAGTCCCCTGTAAGCTTGGTTCTTTACTTAAGTCTTTTCTTTTACTGGGGGGGGGGGTGGCAGCAGTGCAGAAATAAGAAGTTTTTTCTTCAACTAAGAAAATACATATTTGAATGCCTGAGAATTAAATTTTTTTTCCAGATAATACCTGCCAAATCTGGATTAGTCCTAATTCTCTATTTAAAAATAAAGAGGAAAAAGGGGATTGTTCCCAACACCAACCCTCATAATTGTAAGCTGAAATAAACAAAGAATATCTTGAGTCACTTGAGTGAGTGTTCTTATTTTATTGTAATGTTATGAGGATTTTGGAATGGGACAGGTGGAAATCAGCATTCTTATTATATTTGCTATGAGTCAAGGTAGAGACCTACTGGATTTGCTCCTTTTATGTTTTATGAGAGGTCCTTCAGTGTGGTATTACATTTGATCACTAAATTATTGCAGCTAACAAAGGGGTGCTGCTGGTGGGTGGCTCAGTAAGGATGAAGTGACTGGGCCAGCCTCTGTGGCCTATACCTGGGCGATCCTTAGCTAAAAGGAACAGAGATAGAGACACTCTAAGGATGGATGCAGAGCATGTGGATTACAGTATATACCTTGTTTTGAGGAAGAAGAAAGATGTAATTAGTGGGCATTTGGTGTTTATAAAATGGTTCTTCTAGTGCTGGCCAATAGCCTGGCCAAGTAGCTCAGTTGGTTGGAGCATAGTCCTGTATACCATAAGGCTGTGAGTTCGATCCCAGGTCGGGGCATGTGGGGAAAGCAACCAATCTATGTTTCTTTTTCTTTTTCTCTCTCTCCCTTCCACCTTCCCTCCCCCTTCTTCTCTCTCTCTAAAAAGTCAGTAAGCATATCCTCAAGTGAGGATTGAGAGAAAAACTGTTCTTCTAAAAACTTAAACTAGTTAGTTAGAGAAACAAGACTTTGAATCTCTGTGCACTTTAGTAAGACAGGTTGTCTCCAGAAACAGATTCAGCAATCTCCATTTTTCAACTCGTAGATGCTCAGATGCTTTCTCAGACACCATTCTCCATGCCATTCTGGAAGAACCAATAGTGAGAACCCAGTTTCTCTCCATCTTTGCCACTCAAAGAACGCCAAGCTGTCTAGCAGCAGTGGCATCACCTGGGTGCTTCTTAGAAATTCAGAGAAATCGGCCCACTCAGACCTATGGAACCAGAATCCGTTTAGGTAAGAATTCCATGATATATACATACAATAAGGCTTGAGAAATACTGTCCTAGAGCAGAGGTGGGCAGACTTTTTCTGCATAGGACCAGATTGCATGTATCTCAGGGTTTGCATACGCTTCCCAACCCTGGCACTGTGATACAAAAGCAGCCATAGGCCATCTGTAAACACCTGGGTGAGGCTGTGCTCCAATAAATATTGTTTACAACACCAGGTGGAGGCTGGGTTTGGCATGTGGGGCTGAGAGTCACAGCCATATATTGTTACTGTTACAAGCAGAAAACCAAGCTCATCCCTTATGTCCTTCTCTGCCCCTTCATACTTCTCTGCCTTTGATCATTCACTTCTCTTCCTAAATATCTCTTCCTTTTCCCTTGACCCCAACCCCCTCATTGCCTGGGGAATCCCTCATGTTTCACTGCTCATTTTACTCTCACCTGTTCTCTAGGCTTCCTTTTCTGTGCTTCCTCAGAATTAATTGAATCTTCTGTTTGAAAACCTCTTTACATGAACATCTAATGCAGTGCTTGTACTTAACATCAATACTCTTTTTCTCTTCCACTACCTTCCAAGCTATCTAAAGTCTCTGTAGGCACTTACTTGTTTACATGTCTTTCTTGAGAGAAGGTACTGCGTTTTATTCTGTTTGCATATCTGCAACCTAGCTGAATAAATATTTTTTCATCTCTGATATAAACTGGACTTATTTAGAATGTATTTAGAATAAAAGAGGAAAATGGACCTAGAAGAGCTATAGGAACATGGGAGTGTCAGGTACTGAAAATACAAAGATTTGTTCTGTTGTTCACCTTGAGGGGGATAAGCTTGGATCCAGGGTCTGAAGAACCACAGTGAAGAATGAGAATGATGAAGGATTTCTGGGGCATCTTGATGACACAGGGAAAGAAGTTGAACTATAAGAGTCACAGTATTGAAACAAGTCAGGCTCCCAGTGCATTCATGTTTAATAGGGGATTCTCCTTTTTAGGGATGAAATACATACACCCTGTATTGCCCTACTTTCTCCCTTGTACCAAAATAGTGGCAGAATTGATAATTGAGACTTTGCTTTATGTACATGAAATCAGAGAGAGAAGTGAAAAGCTGGGGTATGTGTATGTGTGGGTATGTATATGCATGTGTGTGTACCACCCTTTTCTTAATCTTTTTACTATGGAGATTTTCAAACATTCAGTAAAGGTGGAGTTAATAGTACAAAAGAATTCCTACATAGCCTTGGCTGATGTTGCTCAATTGGTTGGAGTGTTGTCCCATGAGCAGAAAGGTCGGGTGTTTGATTCCCAGTCAGGGAACATGTCTAGGTCACAGGTTTGATCCCTGGTTGGGTAACATACAGGAGGCAATTGGTCAATGTTTCTCTCACATATTGATATTTATTTCTCTCTCCCTCCCTAAAATCAATAAGGATGTCCTTGGGTGAGGATTAAAAAATTCGCACGTATCCGTCATCTACTTTTAACAATATTTTTCAAGCTTCCTTGTCCATCCCTCTACCAAAAGCAAACGAACAAACTAAAACCTTAGGATATTGAAAAACAAGCTATCTTGTCAAATATCACTAATAAATACTGTACTATGCACATTTAACAGATAAAAATTTTTCTTTTAATGTACCATGATACCCTATGTATTATGAGGATGGGGTTATGAAGCTTTCATGTACTCAGAAGGGGAGACTAAATGTGCTCCAGCATGAAAAGGAAGAGACAGAGAAGGAGAAGGGTGCACGTGGGTGGCAGCATGTGTGCGACTATGGATGTGCCTGTTGCGGACCCTTCGGATGCAGTTCCCGAGGAATCAGGCTCCAGTGTTTTTTTTTAATTCTCACCTGGGAATATGTTTATGGATTTGAGAGAGAGAGAGAGAGAGAGAGAGAGAGAGAGAGAGAGAGAGAGACATTTCTCTGAAATGAGCATGACAAAGAGTCTCTTTGAATTGACAGAGCAATGTGTTGCTACACCTACATGCACTGCCGCAAACCCTGACATTTTATTGCAGAAAATGTTTATGTTTTCTCTAAGCTAATTAGGGATTGTGTTCATGCATCAGAAGCTTTAGAGTTTTATTTTATCATGACCCTAGTCAGCTACAGCCAGCTAATTTGCTTCCCCTCTTTCATTCTAGCCAACAAAATATACTGTTACTAGCACTTTGCCAGGTGCTGTAGGAGCATATAAATTATCAGATGATAAAAGAAAGTCATATAAGGTCATGTCTTATTCACCTTATAACCCTAGCCCTGCACCCAAGTTCAACACCTTTACAATCTTGGGGTGGGGGAAAGATATACACAAATGAATAAACCCTAAAAATAATATGTGCTAAGTACTCCAAGAGTAAGAAGATGGAGAGAGAAATTCTGACTCAAAGGGATTCATGCAGGTGGTAAAATGTCAAGAATCAAGAGTACAGAGGACACTGACTACATATTAACAAAGGCACTGTCCTCGGCAGGACAGAGGATGGGTTTGCTGCACATTGAGAAATCCAGTTTATTTAGAATGTGAGATATAGAGCTAAACTTCAGATAGAGTTTCAGGGGGTAGGAGATAGAGCTGTACCATCAGGTAGAATTGCAGTAAGATCATAATTGTGATACAAAAGTGGGAGGTAGGGCTAAACAAGGAGGTAGGGATTCAAAGGATTACAGATGGGCTGGCCCATCGGGGAGAGGTACAAAGAATTGAGACAGGGCTGGACTATTAGGTTAAGATCTAGGAAATATGAGATAGGACTGAATTATTAGGTTTATGGTTTAGGGATGGGACATAGGGCTGATCTTGCAGGTGGAGATAGATGATGGAAGGACCTGAATGTCATATTGAATTTGTTCCTCATTCTCCATGTCCTGGGGAAGCTCTGTCAGTTTGAGGCTGGGACTCTATCAAGAGTTTATAAGTCTCTGTCATGGCTCAGGGTTATTATGCCTGAAGCACACTCATAGTCCTGAGGTGGATGCAGATTAGAAGAAAGATGTGGATGGAAGTGGGAAGGGGCTCAGATGAAGAGGAGAGTGTGCTGGACCCTGTGCTATTGATTATAAAGTGAATTAATGAGAGCAAGTAACCCAAGACCTGGGACTTAATAGTGAGCAAGCTTTAGGCTGCTCCATAAGAGTTTATCTATAGATAAAAATGAATTTCCTGGATTTTGGTGAAGGAACTCCTAGAAGATATTAATTTTCCATTGTTCTAAATGAATAGAATGCCTGCCTGGGGTCTGGGTCCAGACATGTCTTACATGGTCCTTAGGTGCATAAACTGTTTCTGATTCTCCACAATCCTCTGGGGAAAGGCCAGGACATAGGCCTTTTGCTATTTCAGGGTGGTGAGAAAGAATTTGACAGCTTTCCTCTCTTCCCCCTCTCACCCTCTTCCTGCCTTCTTTCTTCCACTTTGTGTTTCTATTCAGTATATCGTTATCTGCCCCCAGTGATATTTTGGTGAAAACTAATGGGAAGGTCTTGATCCACATGTCTTGATAGATTGCAAATTATCTCCCACCCACTCCTTGCTTCACGTGTCTTGTCTCCCATTTCTCTATTGAGTTTGACACTTCTAAAATGTCTTTTCATGCAAAATGTATCTTTAGAGTATGGGTTCGGATAGTATTATGGAACACAAGAAAGAAAAAAGATGGTTATTACTCCTTAAAGTATTGTAGAGGTGGGTTCTCTACATGCACTGGTTAATACATGGATTTCTTATTCCCACCAAACACATCATGTGAAATGCGAACATTAATAAGTGTGGATGTGTGGCAATGTTCATCTGCAAACACAGAGGACTTGGGATACAGACTGTCCCATAACTTCACCCACACATCAGTCGTGGACCAGCTCCTCCCTCATTCTTCCTTTTTTTCCTTTAATATTCTGGTTAAATCAAGCAAGAAACAAAAAGAGGGGTAAAGACTCAAATCTGTACATCTACCTGCAATCCAGGTAGCTATGACTCTAAAACTCTTAGTATTGATATTGTCAGTGAGTTCATATTTTGTGAAGAGCTTCTATGTGCCAGGTGTTGGTGCTGTGATAATAGGCTGGGCTTCTCAAGTCGGGTTGCTGGGGTTCAAGTTCTAACTCTTCCATTTACTAATAACTTGTTGCACATTGAATTTATTAACTTCTGGGGTCAATCAGTTGCTCTCTTTGTATGTCAGTCTCCAGGTAGATATTGTTATTTCCAGATCACAGTGAGCCTATTGAAGTTTGGTTTTTCTCTAGGCCATTGACGCAGCAGGAACGCACACAAAGACCCCAGCAGATATGAAAGGTGGAGCCTGCATTACAGTCAGAGAGGTGCACAAGGGTCAGGTGACCTCAGAACATAAGAAGCCAGGGAGGTTCCAATACAAATGACTAGGCCAGTGGTCAAAAGGGAGCCCTTGCCCAAGAATATTGCAAGACCTTCCTTATTGGGAGCCTGATTTTTTTCACCAGTGTCTAAAGCAGTTGACTAGTCTTGCAAACTACACTGTCTGTTATTAACTATGTGCATTCAGACAAGCCATGAAATTCAGGTTCGGTGCCTCCTTCTCATTTGATCCTGTCTACTTTGCCCAGAAGGACTGTCTCCATAGAGTTCATCTGTCATCCTCAGAACAGAGGATATTTAGGTCCAGTTCTCCCTCTGTCTCTCTCTTTATCTTTCTATATACAATCATGCACTATTTAACAACAGGAATACATTATGAGAAACATGTTGTTAGGCAATTTCATTATTGTGAGACCATCACAGAGTACACTTACACAAATACAGATGGTACAGCCTACTACACTGTAAGCTTTGTGGTATAGCCTATTGCTAGTAGGCTACAAATCCATACAGCATGTTACTGGACTGAATACTGTAGGCAACTGTAACACAATGGTAGGTATTTGTGTAGCTAAACAGAGAAAAGGTACAGGAAAATAAAGGTAAAAGTAGTACACCTGCAGAGAGTACTTGCCATAAACGGAGCTGGAAGCTTGTAGAACTGAATTTGCTCGGTGTGAGTCAGTGAAGGCCCAGGACATCACTGTGCACCACTGCAGACTTTATAAACACTGCACAGTTAGGCTACAGTAAATTTATAAAACAACACAAGATGACACCAAACATGAGAGAAACTGAGGCAATCAAGAATGTGGCAAACACAAGATGTATGAGGCTGCTTGCTGCCTTTGTAACACGACACACTATGTTACAGCAAACTTTTTTTACAAGTAGAAAGAGTTTATCCTCTTGATAAAAAGTATAGTATAGTAAACACATAAACTAGTAACATACTTGTTTACTATCAGTATCAAGTAGTATGTACTGCACCTATATGTGCTATACTTTATGCAACCAGCAGTGCAGTAGGTGAGCTTATACCAGCATCGCCGCAGACTTGTGACAAACGCTTTGCACTGTAACATGGTGATGGCTATGACATCACTACGTGATGGGCATTTTTCAGCTCCATTATAATCTTATTGGACCATCACTGTGTGTGTGATCGGTCTTTGATCAAAACATAATTATGTTGAATGTGAGTGTATCTTGATTATCTCTCTGTTTCTTTGTTTCTGTCTCTGTCTCAGTACCTCTCTGTCTCTCTGTATTTCTTTATATATATTTATGTTTTTCTCTTTTCCAGTATTTTCTCTTTGTAGCTACATCTCTCTTCTTTCTCTCTTTATCTCCACATCCAAGTCTCTGAAGCCTCTCTCTTTTTGTCTCTCTTTCTCCACTACCAGCTCCTAACCATTAGCTAAGCTCAAGACTTAGTAAACATGACAGGCAATTGATGGGAGGGGGCAGGAAAAGAAATAAAAACATTTTGCAAAATGGAGCTCTATCTCAGTAACCCTTCCTCTGAAAGCTTTATTTTAGCTCAACAACAGTGATACTAGTTTGGCACCTGTGGGCTGGGCACTTGAGGGCCCAAGCATACAATTCTGCAGAAACACCTCTCACCTATTGTCTGTATTGCTTTTCTGTCACTAAAGCACAGCCTCTTCTCAGCAAGGCAATTTGCATAAATGTTTTTTTAATAATTATTTTATTGTTGTCCCATTACAGTTGTCTGCATTTTCCTCCAATCACTCTCCCCACACCCCAGCCAAACCCACCTCCCCCACTTGCTTCCATCCTCCCCCTGCTGAGGTTTTGTCCATGTGTCCCTCACAGTAGTTCCTGAAAATCCTTCCCCTCATTATCCCTTCCCACCTCCCCTCCAGTTACTGTCAAGTTGTTCTTAATTTCTATGTCTTGGGTTATATTTTGCTTGCTTTTTTCTTTTGTTGATTATGTTCCAGTTAAAGTTAGGCACCCCTCAGAGGCTCCTTGACCTTTGTGAACATAAAAGGAACACTTGGTCCCATTATTGAGAAATATGCCTCCTCAATTACCCCACCCCAACCTGCAAAAACCTGGCATGTACGTGGGAGGAAAGACGACTGAGCAGGCTGAGCCTTTTCAGCACCAATTCTTTCTCACAAAAGCAGTGCTGGTCTGCAGGGGGTGAAATTCTTGAAACTTTTTTATTCTTTTTTGGGGAGAGAGGGACTGACAAGAGAAGTTCAGAGCTGCATGGAACAGATGTGGGTGGACGGGTCGGGGGAGAGGACAAGGCTAAAACAGCACAAGAGTGAAGTTTAAAATGCAACCAAAATATTTCCCTAACTTCTTTCCTTTACCTGGAAAAACTCAGGTCCTCTAGTGCATGAAGTCTGCTTTCTTGATACCCCATTTGTTCTGGATGAGAGGAACTGAAAAGCCTTAAGTCTGCATTCACAACCACCACCATCAACTTGAATTATTTAGGTACAGTGAACGTGTAAACTTTTTGGTCCTACTTATCCTAAGGGATCTTCCCCAAAACTGTTGCTTAGGCTGGGATTTGCTGGATCCCATGCCTATTCACAGATGATATAAAACATAATTGAAAGAGTTGCATAACTCTCCTTGAGTCTCTTTTAGTCAGAGAGTAACTCGGAGCTCCCTTCAGCTGGTCTTGTTGGAGAGTGCCTTTCCTACTGTGAGAATAAAGGAAGGAAGACCAAAAAGTAAAAGATGGAACTAAGGGCCCAGATTTCAAGTTCTTCCACTGAACTCATTATTGGGTCATTTGCATTGCTGGGGAATAGAATCATAAGGTTTTATAGATGGAGGAAAATATTATATCAAACTTCTTATGCTAAAAATTGATCCCCCAAATCCAACAAGGCCAAGGATATTTGTGGGGAAAATGTAAAAAGGTGTCTGAAAGTGGGACTGTTAGAAAATCAAGAAGTTAAAACCTTTAGTTTTGTAGCTTTGCAAACTATAATATTTGACTCATACTGCTAGGCAAAGAATGAGGACACTTTCACAATGGCTCTTTATGACAGGTTAGGCTACTGAGCAACTAGCACACTGCCTGTAGGAATGGAGTACAAAGGTACTCGTTAGAGAGAGTGAAAAGACCGGGGAATTGAATTTGAAAAGAGCTTGAAGACAAGGAATTGTGTATACACATGTGGACCCATTAAGCACTTGCATGGTATTTCACTAATAGCCTCACACTGGAACCTAGGCAGACGCAGCAGGCATGAACTTGCTGGTATTTGTCAAATCAATTTGTCAGTATGGAAGGATGATTTTTGCTTTCATGATACCATTATTGTCAAAGGATTTTACCATCTGAAGCAGCAAGGTTAGTATAAATAACATAATCAGTAGTCATTATCCTCCTTTCTCCCCAAAGTTCACTGGCAAGCACTCCTGCTAGAGTGCCCAATTTATCCTGGTTTGCCCGGGACAGTACCTGAGAGAACTGAGATGAGCTGTTATTCTCCCCCACCCTCTACTTCTTGCCCTTGGCCATCTCTCACTAGCATCAACACACCAAATGTGGTTGTGCAGATAGAGATGAATGAAGAATATTCAATCAAGAACACAAGGTAGAAAATCATAAACAAAGAATGCAATTGATTATAAAGTGCAGGGATATATAAGTCAAATCTGACATCCTTTCCAGGGGTGTCCAAACTTTTGGTGTTTCAGGGCCACACTGGAAGAAGAGTTGTCTTGGGTCACACGTTAAATACACAAACACTAACGAAAACAAACAAAAAAATTTCATGACGTTTTAAGTAAATGTTTGATTATGGCTTTTTCGCAATGGGTTTGCCGCCAGAATACAGGTGTCGAGAAAACCACCACTTAAATCAAAGCCAAAATGGGAAAGGAAAAGACTCACATCAACATTGTGGTTATTGGATACGTAGATTCCGGCAAGTCTAACACTACTGGCCATCTGATCTACAAATGTGGTGGGATCGACAAAAGAACCATTGAAAAATTTGAGAAGGAGGCTGCTGAGATGGGAAAGGGCTCCTTCAAGTATGCCTGGGTCTTGGATAAACTGAAAGCTGAACGTGAGCATGGTACCACCATTGATATCTCCCTGTGGAAATTCGAAACCAGCAAATATTACGTGACCATCATTTATGCCCCAGGACACAGAGACTTTATCAAGAACATGATTACAGGGACATCTCGGGATGACTGTGCTGTCCTGATCGTTGCTGCTGGTGTTGGTGAGTTTGAAGCAGTTATCTCCAAGAATGGGCAGACCGGTGAGCATGCCCTTCTAGCTTACGTGCTGGGTGTGAAACAGCTGATTGTTGGTGTTAACAAAATGGATTCCACTGAGCCATTACAGTCAGAAGAGATACGAGAAAATTGTTAAAGAAGTTAGCACCTACATTAAGAAGATTGGCTACAACCCTGACATAGTAGCATCTGTGCCAATTTCTGGTTGGAATGGTGACAACTTGCTGGAACCAAGTGCTAATATGCCTTGGTTCAAGGGATGGAAAGTCACCCAGAAAGATGGCAGTGCCAGTGGAACCACACTGCTTGAAGCTCTGGATTGCATCCTGCCACCAACTCGTCCAACTGATAAGCCCCTGCATCTGCCTCTCCAGGATGTCTACAAAATTGGTGGCATTGGTACTGTCCCTGTGGGCCGAGTGGAAACTGGTGTTCTCAAACCTGGCATGGTGGTCACCTTTGCTCCAGTCAATGTTACAACTGAAGTAAAGTCTGTTGAAATGCACCATGAAGCTTTGAGTGAAGCTCTTCCTGGGGACAATGTGGGCTTCAATGTCAAGATTGTGTCTGTCAAAGATGTTCATCGTGGCAATGTGGCTGGTGACAGCAAAAATGACCCACCAATGGAAGCTGCTGGCTTCACAGCTCAGGTGATTATCCTCAACCATCCAGGCCAAATCAGTGCTGGATATGCACCTGTTCTGGATTGTCACACAGCTCATATTGCTTGCAAATTTGCTGAGCTGAAGGAAAAGATTGATTGTCGCTCTGGGAAAAAGCTGGAAGATGGCCCAAAGTTTTTGAAATCTGGTGATGCTGCCATTGTTGATATGGTTCCTGGCAAGCCCATGTGTGTTGAGAGCTTCTCCGACTATCCTCCTCTGGGCCACTTTGCTGTTCGTGACATGAGGCAGACAGTCGCTGTTGGTGTCATCAAAGCAGTGGACAAGAAGGCAGCTGGAGCTGGAAAAGTCACCAAGTCTGCCCAGAAAGCTCAGAAGGCTAAATGAATATTACCCCCAACACCTGCCACCCCAGTCTTAATCAGTGGTGGAAGAACGGTCTCAGAACTGTTTGTCTCAATTGGCCACTTAAGTTTAATAGTAAAGGACTGGTTAATGATTACAATGCATCGTAAAACCTTCAGAAGGAAAGGAGAATGTTTTGTGGACCATTCATTTTTGTGTGTGTGTGTGTGGCAGTTTTTAAGTTTTTAGTTTTTAAAAATCAGTACTTTTTAATGGAAACAACTTGACCAAAATCTGTCACGGAATTTTGAGACGCATTAAAACAAAATTTAATGAGAAAAAAATGTTTGATTATGTATTGGGCCACATTCACAGCCATCCTGTGTGTGGATGAAACCTACAGTGGAAACTAAGTCCTATGTGCTGGTCTGAGATCTCCATGTTGTCTCATTATTTTTCATATGACCTTTTGAAAAAGAACAAATTAGCTGAAGGAATTATTACTTAGAATTTAAGTCTCAGTGTTGGAGTGCAATTTCTCTCTTAATTACATGGAATTAGAAAGAGAATCACCAGCAGTATTGTTATCACCTAGGAACATCGGGGAGTTTCTCAGGTCCCACCCAAGACCAAATGAATCAGAGAGTCTGGGGATGGCACTCAGCATCTGTGTCTGCACAGCCCCTTCAGGCAACTCTCATGCATACAGCAAATATTTGAGAAACACTAAATTAACGTACCCACACCCTATCTTCCTTACTTGTGACTGACCCCGATGGATTAGTAAGACACACCCAAAGAATTCAGGAGTTGAGTCTAGCCTTTATATTATTCTATGTCAAGGACAGGCAATCAAGAATCTTGGATATCACAAACAACAGTAAATATTTTACATGGTACAAGAATCATTATGCCTTAGCATCATACATGGCACTCAAACAATGCCATCTTCTCTGCTCCTCACTTAACCTGGCCTATATTTGCTCATAAGTTAACCTCATAAATCATGAGTTGCTACAGTACCAGCCTTTTCTGTGAGCTGCTCTTAACACTTAGTTGTTCTTGCAATTCTGCAGAGTCAACTGGACTTTTCATTTATTTTAGCATCACAGTGAAGATATTTTAATTTCAAAGCTCAAAAACATAACAACTATATTTTATGAAGGAGAGAAGCACCAGATCAACTATTATCCTATATTACAAGATGAAATCATGATTACCCAAACCCAATTCTCTGAATATCATTTAAAAGACACACTTATTTCCTAAGAATGCCCTACCAGGCTGTCTTTCTCTGGTCAGATCCAGCCTGAGGCTCTCTGCCTTTGAATGGAAAGAACTCATTCCAGACACTTTATAATTTCAAGTCATTGCCTTTTAAATTTTGGGTTAATAAAACAATGGTTGTTTTAATATGGCAGCATCATGACGCACATGTCTGTATCCCTCCAAAGTTCATATGATGAAGCCATGACCCCCAAGGCAATGGTATTTGAGGTGGGGGGTCTGTGGGAGTCAATCACAGGAGATGAGGTCATGAGGGTGGAACTCATGATGGACTAGTGCCTCATAGGGAGAGGAAGACCAGAGACTCTCTTGCTCCACCACACGAGGACAGAGCGAGAAGGTGGCTGTCTTCGAGCCAAGAAGAGAATTCTTATCAGGAACCGAATCTGCTGGCACCTACTTTGAACTTCCAGCCTCCAGAACTGTGAGAAATGAATGTCTGCTGTTTAAGCCACTCTCTCTGTGGTATTTTATTGTAGCAGCCTGAGATGACTAATATATATAGTATAGATTCCAACTTCATAGCTCCTCTATCTACACTGTTGGTTAGCAAATGATGCTGACAATTACAAAATTTAGAATTCATAAATCCTTTTCATGGATTATTGCAAATTTTCACTTAATAGTAAAAAACTGTTGTTCTGGGGGATAAAATGACTTACTCCAGAACACAACTGAGAAGGGGTGGTGCTAGGGTAGAGCCTATGTCTTCTGAAGCAGAGAGCATTGTTCTACCCACTATTGAAACAGTTGTTTTGATTGCACAGGGGTCTTCCTGGTCAGCTCTGGAGTTGTTTTATACATAGAATTCAGTACAAGCTTGTTTATATCTCAGCATGCTCTAATTAATTGGTAATAAAAAGTGCACAGACATATTCTTAGCCCCTAGAAGCCCCTCAATTGTTCTGACAATCAGTCATAGTGGGGCCATCTAAATTTCCTTTCTTCCTTGTACTAGACCCTGCTGACTGAAAAAAAACCCCAACAACAACAACAACAACAACAACAATAACAAACAGTGCTTTGTGACCCTGCAGTGTGTGATAATACAGCAGAAATGATGGCCTAGACATTGTTGGACTTCTCAACAGATGAGTGATAATGAGTCACTAATGACTCTCCTTATGTCATGGGCTTGAAAGGAGTGAGATGTGACTCTGGAACAACAGAGTCTATGCCAGCAACTCTAAGGATAGCAGAGATAGAGCTCCTCTTTTCTCAAAGCACTAGAACTGGGACTTTCCAACTGACTTGGACTGTGACTCCAGGGGTGTTCTTTCTTTCTGATGTCTCAGTAGGATACCCCAAGCTCAAGGACACCCAGTTCTGGCTCCAGACCTCCACAGGGCTCACCAATATCAGCCAGCATTGGCAACCTGAACTGAATCTAGAAGTTCTCTCTGCCTCCACCTTAATACTGGTGTTTTCATCTGAAATACTGAGGTTGGCTCTTTCATACTCAGCCCATACAGAAGTTTTTCTCTCCATCTTCTCTCCTTTCATTCATACCTTTATATTGCATTGGGATTCACATCAGTCTCTCTTATTACAATATAAACTTCCTGAAAGTCACAAATAATATCTGGTTCATCTATAGAATCCTCTCATTTTCACCTTCACCAACATATAGATACTTGGCTTAATACTTTAGATATATATGTAAATATATACTATACATTAGTATAGGTCATATGCTAGTATATATTAATATGTATAAACTGTATATATATGTAAAAAGTTTATATAAAGTATATGTACATTTATATATGTTTACAAATGTGTGTTTATATGTATGTATTATATACTTTATACTTATTTCAAATGTTAATTAAAGCTGATTTAATCAAAATTAACTACAGTGGTGTAGGGTCAATTTTGGGCTTTGGTCAAAGTGTGCATTTGATTTCCAGCTTGCTAGAGAAGATGAGGTTAGAATCTCCCAATTGTCATTTGTACACTGGACAGTATGGTTAATTGTGGGTGTAAAGAAATGGTAAAGAAAAGAATCATGAAGGAAAACGTGTGTAAATTGCATTTTCATAACTGACTGAAGCACAACAAAGAGGACAACGATGCCCCTTTGCTGACAGCACAGAGTCCCTGTTCCCCTTTAATGTGCTCATTCTTCTCACAGCAGTTGACCTATTCACCTAGACCAGGGTGTCATACTTATCTTCACCAGGGGCCACGTCAGCCTAGCGGTCGCCTTCAAAGGGCCGAGTGTAATTTTAGGGCTGTCTAAATATAACTGCTCCTTAACTGTTAAGTGAGAGCTCGGCGCTGCTTCCAGGTAGAAACAAGGTGCTGGGCTGGGTAAAACAAGGTGGCGCCGGATTCGGCCCGTGGGCCTCGTGTTTGCCTCCTGTGGTCTAGAGGGTCAGCAGTGGGCAATCACTGGGTAAAGTTTTTGCTCAGCTTCTCTGTTTCTTCTTTTCAACTCAATATAAATTTCATCACTGTTTCATCACTGAAACATCAACTGTTTCAACTTGAGGTTCATGCATCTGCTGTCCTGGTCTAAGGAAGACTGCAGGTTGGGATTATTATTATTATCATCATTTGCCTCTCTTTGGTTAACAGGACCTGCGTGTAGTCTAAATGAGATTTGGACTGGCAGATCACAACAAACACTGCCCTTTGTCTTCTGAACAGGAGTGTTGGGAAACCACTGTAAAGCCTCTTCATGGAGCTCTTCTCTCAAGAAATCAGAGCCACAACATTTGCCTAACAGGCAACTTTCTAAAGCTCGAGAAGTTCAATGTGAGACAGAGTGTGTTCATTGACTTCATTTTTAAATGCCTACACAACCAAAAATATTTATGTTTTGGAAATTCATTTACAATTTACTGAGGAAATAGTCTTCAGTCACCAATCGTAACAGCAGTGTGTGTGATGTTTGGGGAAGAAGGCATGGCCCCCGCGCTGGTGTTCTGCCTGTGGACCACATGTCCAGGGTAATGACATTGTGAGAGTGGTCTGAAACTAAACTTACTTCACAATGCTGCATTTCTTGCCTAACAAACTGGCACAGTTTATGTGCTACGACAGCAATTAATCTTGCAATTGTCAAGCAATCCTGATATAACATTGGAAGAACAGTGCAATTAAGATACCATTTTAAAACCATGGTTAACAATTTTTATAGAAAACACAGTGGTGCTTTAATGATGCCGATGTCTCCTAGCTCTAAAAGCCCTGTGACTAATAATACCAGCAAATTTTTAAAAGGTTCTCTCTGAAGTTTCTTGTGCATTTGGAATTAACATCTGTTGTCAAACGTGTTAGAGTCCATGTTAGCTAATGGTGGTGAACACATTGTTTCTAAATAAGGCTACAAAGAAAGAGTTGATGAGGTGCTCTCCATAATCAAGAGAAGAGCTCAGCTGGCAGTTGTGGGACAAGCAGACTGCTGTGGTTCTGGGCTGATTCAAAGCTCTGCTCTCCAAGACTGCACATTGCACGCATAGTTCCTGAAGTGTGTTTGCTGTTGCTTTTAAAAAATGAAAACCAACCCTCCCCCCCCCCCCAAATCCTAGATTGCTATCTTCTCTCATTGTCTCTGGACTTTTGCCTGCATAAAACTCACCATAGTATCAATTTAGATATCACTTAGTAGAAAATCACTGTGTGATACTGAATTCATGAAATATACCTGAAATATATAAGCCATGGCAAAGACTAACATGTATAGAACAGGAACGAGAAGCTCTAAAATACTATATATATGGTATACTGGCTGGAGATACCACTCACTGATATAGAGTGGGCTTGAGTCTGCTTTTTCATAGTCATATTCCAAGTACTATGTATTTCCAAGGGTAAAAAGTATGTGCAGTGAGTAAAAAAAGAACAGCTAGTAACTTGAGATAGCAGTGTCTAAAACCAGCAATTATTTTCATTAGCCTTTCCTTGTTCTTTACCATACACATCCTATTAAGTCATTCTTATAAAAATGTTTACAGTTAATAAATTTCTTGCAGATATATTTTTAGTATTTTTACTTTTGTTATTATCTACATTAATAATGACTAGTATATACTTAGTGTCTAACGCCATGGGTTTGGGAATAAGCCAGATATAAAACTTGGCTGTGAGGCTTATTAGTTGCGTGATCTTGAATAAGTTATTTAAATTTTCTAAGTGTCTGTTTCCTCCCTTATAAAATTAGCATAATGATATCTAAATCTTTATGCTAAGGAAGGGCTACATAAAAGAATGCATATAAAGCACTTAGCAGAGTGCCTGGTTTAAACATCCAATAAATGGGAGATATTTTGACAGCTAGACTTTGATCTCCAAATATAGCTACATACTTATGAAGTATATAAGGAAAGTTTTGTCATTATCACTATTGCTATAGTTAAAATGAGAAATTAAGGCTTCAGGTGTGATTATCCAATCCCCTAGGATGTTATGTATTTACTTGTAAATTGTAAAATATTACCACCTAAACCAAGGCTGAAACCATGAAGGTCTGCAGGAGGAGCTCTCATACCTGGTCAATTGCAAAGCCCTATGGGAAGAACTCTGGCTTTAACAGCTGTCCTAACCACCTCTTCCCTTCTATGAAACAACTTCTTTTTCTTTGGGCTGATGGACTTGCAAGGGGCTTGCCATGGCTGCATGTGCCGGATTGTAATTCTCTCTTTTTCCTGAATAAACCCTTTTGTTTGAGGAATATCTAGCTGACTTCTTGCTTAAGGTCAACAAAATTAACAGATTGGTTTTATGATTTACATATTTTAGCCATCTCAGAGTATGACCAGCTTGTGTTAGTGTCCCCAAGCCTGATGGGCATGGGGCCCCTGACCAAAGAGAATTTCTGAGCCCGTAATGATAAGGGTGACATGTGGGCTGTCACCTCATGAGGTCCCTTTAAAAAGCCTTCCCAGTCTTTCCCTAAACATACTGTGTGCCTTCCATGCCAACTTTTGTTTCCCCTATTATTTTAACTGTTATATTGCAGGGTGATTTCATATCTATTTCTCCATCATACAGTAAATTTATTGAGAACAGGCTATATCCTTTAGTCTTTGCCTCTCAAATGCCTGGAAGAAGCATTCAATACTTGTATGCTGAATGACTGAAGTGACCCAATCAAGATTACAGTGAAAAAATGGTGAATTCAGTACTTAAACCCAAATCTTCTGACTACAAGTCCCTTATTTGTTTTCATAGACTTTGGCTGAAGCAGGGCAAATGAATCTTATATCTTAAGAGTAGGAGAATCATAACTAGTCTTGAGAGGTACTGATCCTGGCAAAGAGCTGGAAGATATAGTGTAAGGCTTTGGTGATCTATTAAAAACAAAACCAAAAACAAAACAAAACAACAACCCCCCCCCCCCCAGAACAAAACCAAACCTGATCTCATTGTTGATTCAGTGTGAATATTTTTATTACCAGTTGAGTGCTATTCCCATCTGGGGGAATTTTATTTTATTTTTAATGAGTATGCAACTATACTAATCTGGCTTTAAGTGCTTTATAAGTAATTTATAGATTTTCTTCTTAGGATAACTCTTGACCTAATTTTTACTAAACAATCAATTCCCATGTTATTGTGGCAATGGATTCCCATCTAGTTGTGGCCCATAGGCAGGAAATACCTAATCGAAAAAATGAATACAAACATCCTGTGAATAAAATCAGAATTTGATCTACTTCCTAAACAGAGCTAGTTATTAAGAAGAGATTGTTTTCCAGGTTCTGTGTTTGGGCATTATACTTTTCTTAGTTGTCTGCTTTGGTCTGTTTGAAACTCAGTATTCCTCAAACAGAATGCTCCTCAGTTTCAACAGAGAATGAAAATGACTGAGACCTTCATTTTCATAGGCTGAGAAGGGTTCTGAGACTCATTACTAGCACAGGGCCCTTGTCTCTGATCCATTGCTCAGGAGAGCAAGTTCTCTGTCTCAGGTCATTGGTAAAGATGAGAATGCTCAGGGTGTTCCTGGCTCATTTTCAAGTGAATGCTAGTGTTTTATTGAGAGACTGTCCAAGGGAATAGTGCTGACCTCCCCAGGACTTCTGAGAACTAGTCAAAGCAGGAGAAATTTAGGGCCTTGATAGGCCACAGTCCTGGTGATCCTTTCAATAAAAAGGCAGCAAGAAGGGGGATCCTCTGTAATCAGAGGACTCTTAAATAGTTGATTAATCATAAAGGAATATTTATATTTGGAGATGCAGCTAATTTTTAGATAATTCAAAAAAGAGTGAACTTTTGGAATTAAACTTATATAGACAGTGACTAAATGAATTAAGAAACTATACAATTATATTCCCCTTGGGACCCAAGAAGACAGGGCAGTAGTTGAACACAGATTAGCTGAGTTTTTCCACTGGCAGTCTCTCTTAAAATCAGTATCATTAAAAATTGATACTACCTTTAGTAACACTCTATTCCAGTTTAGCAGCTTTTGATTGTGTCTATTAATTTCAAAGTTTAATATGCTCTGGGCTGTAAGGCTGTGGAATTAAGAGAAATCAAGAATTTACCATAAACCACTCTGCCAGGAAGTAACCAAAGTGACAAATTCTTAACTTGTATTCCCATTCTCATGTCAGATTGTTCTAATGTTATTTTCAGATTCTTAGCCAAGGTTTTGAAAATTGGGTATTCAGGAAGTCCCTGGATCAAAGTCATCCATCACACAGGGACACTTCCATAGGTACCAAACAAAGCATACTAACAGGATTTGACAGAAATGAAGAAAAGGTTAACAAGGTACAAATATCTTTTGAGACAAGCAGGTCAACTAAAAATACAACCTATTGCCCTGGCCTATTACTCTACATCTGAAGAAATGAAATAAAAAAGAACATACATATTTCCACGACAAAACTTTACATGGATTGTGGAGGACCTTTGTACTTAGCAGCTCTTTGCAGAATTGGGTGCTTCTGATATTTATTGTTCTATTTTTAATGAATTGATTAAAGTAATATATTGTTTTCTCCAAAAACACTTCCATTATCTCAGAACAAAGTTAAATTTCCTAAGACACTGGACTTCTTTAAAAGTATGACTCTAAGTTTTTCCCCATCATATCCCATATGACCCCATGACCCAGTAACAAGGAGTTGTCAGTATAATTCCACACATATGCCCTATGTACTTTTGTTCCTGGTGTTGGCATAGTCAGGAATGTTCATGCTCTAAACATCCACCCGATGACACCATACTCATTCTGTGTAGTCTTAAGTACCTCCTCCTCCATAAAGCATTCTCCATCTCAACCACGCAAATTAAATTGTCCTTTCTCTTCTCTCCCTCAGCACATTATTGAAATCTCTACTCAGCATTTAAAAATTATCTTGAGCCACTGGTGACATGTCAACAATGATTAACAAATAGATTAATATCTTTTGCCTGCTTAGATGTTGTGCTGAGGTTTCTGAAACTGTGTCCACCAATGGGAGAAAAATGGAGTGATCAAGTAAAGGTGTCTGCAAGGGACACTGGAGCGGGGCAGAGGTGGCACACTTACTATAGGCTTGTTGTTTCTGCCACAGAGTAAACTTCTTGATGCTGGGATTATTATTTCATTTCATACATTCTACAATGCCTTGTCTCTTTACGTTTAGTAGGTACTTAAGATATGTCCTTTGAATACAAGAATTGCAATGAGAAGTGCTGAAGACTTAGGTCAGAACTAAGGGTGGATTGATTATTGATGGTTCAACTTGTGATATGGTAGAAAAGGATTCTGACAGAGGCCACAGTTTCCTGCCCAGAGATTTTGGGACACAGGATACAACTTCTTCCTGTATGAGGCTTTATCTAGTATTTTGAAACACTAAGGGATGTGTTTAGTCATCTCTTGGGTACTTTTCAGATCCAACAATCACTGATTTGTAGAGATTGTTGTTTTTTTTTAGCAGGGGTCAGTAAGGAGTTTGTATTCCAAAAGCCAGTTTTGTAAGATTTGCATGTGCTATCTTTCTTAAGTCAGAGAATTCTGATTGAGTTTGTGACTTTTATTTGTAAGATTTTGGTTCTTGTTTTTATTAATAATATTTGTGTTTATAAGGTAGTATGGAAGGAAGGGAGAAAGATATGAGTTATCCCAACTTAGGGCCATAGCTTGGCCGTAGTCAGGTCATGGACACTTTAAATTAGCATCTCAAGAATTTCTCTTTAGGACCTTAATACTCCTTACCATACATGAGAACAAACTAATACATTTGTTTTTAAGTAGTAAGACCAAAGGTCATGATACACGTGGCAAGAGAGGAAAACATTTAGTGTAGCAGTACATAATTGTGTAAGGTTTTTCTTTTTTAAAAAATATTTCAGAAGTCAAAGCTCAAAATGCTTTAGAATAAGCATGTGAAATCTGTCAGAGTATTGAGGTGATTTGGAAAATCAAAGTAGAGAAATGTGAAATGGGTGTTACTACTCAGACACTAGACTCTGTTTCAACTCAGTTTCACCACTGCTATACATTATGAGTTATTGGGCACTTGTGTAATTAATGATTAAGTGCTACTTTTTATTGCACTAGACTATTATGACTTATGTCTGCCCTCTTCAGGCAACTTGCAGGGCTAGCTTAGGGTATTCTTGGATTCCCTTGCAATGATGTCTTCTGATATCATCACAACCCATTGTTAGTCTCCAGTACTGTATTCCCTTGTATTACCTTATTAATGTGCTAGATTGTTATTTAAATCACCTATGTATTGTTTCCCACGAACCCCTTGAAGTAGACTATTTAAAGTCCAAAGCTGTATCTTATGCTCTTTGTATCTCCTGCTCAGCATTAACTTCCCTGATACATGGTAAGTATTCTTGTTCATCAGTCCATTCAGGGGCACATTTGGTTTACATGACTCTATTACCTATGTATGAGGTGGAATGATCATATCCAATTCATGGAATCTGGGCGAGGTAGATTTTTTAGATGTGTGAATATGTGAAATTTCATAAAATTGGGAATAATAATATATATTATATGAATGTATTGAAACGGGGCATTGGAATACTGTTGTGGGTTTAATTGTGTCCCCTCCCCCCAAAAGATATGTCAAAGTCCTAAATTCTAGTACTTTGGAATGTGACTTTATTTGGAACTAGAATCTTGCAGATTTAAGAAATTTAATATGAGGTCATTGGAGCAGGCTCAAATTCAATATGACTAGTGTCTTTATAAGAAGGGAAAATTGAGACACAGATATGAGCAGAGGGAAGGCGGCCATGTGACTGGGGTATCTACAATTCAAGGAACACTAAGGACTGCTGGCAAACACCAGAAGGTGAAAGAGGCAAGGTAGGACACTCCCCTAGGTCTGCTGGAGAGCATAACCTTGCTGACACCTTGACTTCAGACTTCTAGCTTTCAGAAGTGAGACAATACATTGTGTGATTTTAAGCCATTCAGGTTTTGGTACTTTGTTATAGCTTCTCATGGAAACTAATGTGAATATTGAATGAGGCTCAAGGGCCATAGAACCAATTGGGACAGAAAGTGATTTTTATTTTTTTGATAAATTGAGGACAAATAAGAAGTAAAGTTCCCTTCTCCAGGCAAGGTCATATAAAAAGAATGCCATATCCATTTCATCTTGTGGACAAAGTTGGTTTACAGGTGGAAGGCTGCTGGGAGCACAGGTTGAGAGGGGTTTTGCACCTGCATCAGACTTGGTGGGAAGGGGTATAGGTGCCATTAGCAACTGCAGTGAACTCGGGTGAGACAGGTGCATATAAGGCCAGGGCAGCAGTGACTACAGCTGACCCTTGAACAATGAGGGGTTGGGGCACTGACTCCCTACACAGTCAAAAATCAACATACAACTTTTCACTCCCCCAAACTTGATTAGTAAGAGCTTACTGTTGGCTGGAGTCCTTACTGATAACATAGTCAATTAAAATATATTTGGTATGATATATGTATTGTACACTGTATTCTTATAATAAAGTAAACTAGGGAAAAGAAAATGTTATTACAAAGATCATAAGAGAGATAAAGTACATTTGTAGTACTGTATGTATTTATTGAAAAAAATCTGCATACAAGTGCACCTGAGCAGTGCAAACCCATGTTGTTCAAGGGTCAACCATATAGTTATTCTAGTTGCTTCTTGGAAGTTGTGAAGGAGGAAAAAAATCCAGTATGGGTAGGCTTGGGAATAAGAATAGGGAGTAGAGATAAAGAGGTAAAATTTGACTGAGGCAAAAGGAAAAAAGAAATTCTTGACTGCTCCAAGTTTCAGTCGCGTCCCATGACCTGCTGGGAAATGAGACATAGAGGACAAGAAACCCTTGGGATCTCAAAGCCAGTCCAGGAAAAAGAAGCAGGCACTGACTCTTACAGACTGAACTCACCCAGGAAAAATCAGTGACTCCAAGCAGTCTTCTTACTTCATTTTGAATAAATGTCTTCATTTTCTGGAAATTTAAACCTCTTAACTAACTTTGTATCCAGGAATTGTGTGTTTTGGTTCAGTATTTTAAATATTCTTAGAAGTCTTGGGGACAGAGTAAGAAAGACCTTTCCTCATTACTGCCTAACTTGGAGGATGGAAAACCATTAAATGTTGCACAGAACATAATGCTTATGAATGTAAGTGTTGGTGTCATAGCTGGCAAAACATGAACTATCCCAGGCCTCACTGGCTCAAGCATAGCAATGGAATCACAGTAATAGCAAAATCTCAGAATTCATGGGCTCTTGCCCTTCCTGCTTATGTGAGTCTCGGGCCTTGTCCTAAACTTCACCTGTTATTTCTAAGAGTCTGCAGACTACCTCTCCTACCTGCTCATGGTCCAGTCTGTCAGCTACAATATGTATACTGTTTATTACATTCTTTCCTTCAGATCTAGCCTGCAATCCAGTCTTCTTTGGGTTTTGCCTGCAGCCCCTCTTCACTGAAGGTTGCAGGCTACTCCTCATCCTCTTCATCCTCCCTCCCTCCAGTCTCAGGGCACCTCCTCTTCCCAGGGTGCATGTGTTCTTTCAGGGCAGTGCCTATAGGTCTGGTGGACTGCATCACCTGTGTGGAACCTCACCACACCTAATCATAAATGCTTTATATAGAGGCTTTGTTGTTAAGTCTTCCAGAAATACTAATAATGGGCAAGGCCTTCCTAATTGGCTCACTCTCTCATGCACTCCCAGGGAGCTTCTGTTACTGCTCATCAGCTGGAGAAACAGTCACTTTTAACTCAACAGTCTCCTCACCGCCACACCAGGGACTTCCCGCCACACCTGGGACTGGCTGCTGGGGAGAAGAGGCATCGACATCACCTTTGCAGAGAGTCACACTGTGGGGAATGAATTAGGTACCATCTGCAAAGTAATTTGAGTTGTAGCAAAGAAAAATATTGCCGTCTTTGAAATCCTAGCTAGAACAATCATTGCTAATTAGAGGCAGTCAGAGTAAATGGGTTTTGAGAAAAGCCAAAGAAAAAGTCTCCATTTCCTTGCCATTTTAGTGGTTCTAGTGAATGTCTTTTGATTTTTCAGCTGTTAATCCAGATCCTTATATTACTTTCTTTAAAAAAAAAGATGCTTGCTGCCTTTAAATTGAGGTGAATTTCCTTCTCAGGGGAGTTCATTTAGTGTTCTCTGATAGCAGACAGCCATTTGAAAATAAGTTCAGAACCAGAAATCCAGCTATTTCCTCATTTCTGCTCAAGTTCGCATGTTTTGTTTTCAAAGTGATCAGTTACGCAGAAATGTTTAGCAGGATGTGGAAGAGAAAGCTATTAAATATCATTTAAAGTGAGATAATCTTGAGACATGTTGCAAACCAATGAGTCTTTTATCAGACTCTACCACCAGCCCCCCTTTCTAAATGAACTATTAAATTTCCAAATGAACATTTCTACCAGTTGCATCAGATTTTTAACAGAAATGAATCGGTGCCTTGATTCAGTCCAATGGAGCCCAAAGAATCTTGGGAAAGAAGACTGAAGGAGAAAAGAAAAATTAGATAACTGCCCTTACTTATATTTATGTAAAATCTTCCATATTTAATATATATGCACATACATGTATATACATTTGTAAGAGAATAAACAGAGGAAATTGATACATCTTGATCTTCCTCTGGTGGATGACCATTTCTGATGGTAAAAGGTAAAGGCACTAACACGCAGGCCTGATCTCCACGTGGGTTGGTTAGCTCTACCCTGTTCATCACTAGCATGGGTTATTGCCCAGCCCATAGTGTACATGGATTGATGAAAATCCAGGTTCATTGCTATAAGGATAACATTTAATTATGTTATCCTTATAACATAAGGATATGTTATAACATATGTACTATATGTTATACTTTTCTCCCTTATGTGTCTAATGTTTAATTCTAGCATCATCTAATGACCGCCTGTTGTTCCTAGGGAATGTACTTCTAACCACATCAGCAGGTGGAAATACCCAAAGTTCAAATAAAAGGTGGCATATAGGAAATAGTGAATACTTTAAAAATCTCAGTAAAATGGTATCATTGAGGAACAGATTATTTTAAAGAGGTAAATTGTGAGGAATGTTGTTTGTTCCTTTAAACCCACATGTTAATTTTTTACAAATCAATTTGGGATGGACACATCTTCAAATATAGTAGCTATTTCTCTGCCTTTGGACATATAGTAACTGAAGAGCACATTTTAAATGGTTTATTACCATGATACAGTGCCACTGACATATTTTGAGATGTGTTTTATAAATTTTCTCTTGTACTAGATGGGCTAAGATTGCTCTTCTCAACTGAGGTTTTATGCTTGTTTTCACAGTTTGATTGTTTCTTTCCTTTGGGGTTAGTAGATCCTAGTCTTGTCAATATTGGTATTAATCCTGACATCACTACCAGTAACAAATGTGTTAGAGTTCACATGAAGTAAGGGCAATACATTCTCAACCAGTGCTGAAAAGTGAAACGATGAAGGTTCATGAGCTTTGTGTCATCTAATTTAGTTACTGAAAGACCTTTTTGGTTTGTTTTCTTCTTGGTATTTGACATCTATTTTGTCATAGATGAGGTTGCTTAATGTTTGATTTACAAAAAGTTGAGGGGCTGTTATTTAAATAATAGGCTGTTTATGTCTGCACACACACAGCTGAGGTTGAAAATGACATCACTGAATGTGGTTGTGCCAGGTGTCACAGAATTACCTACAACTGTGGAGACTATACAGCCCCATAAAATGCTTATAGTAGAAAATTCTCTTTAGAAAACGCAGGGTACTGGGTGATACATAAGCCATAATTGGAATGATCGCAAATTCTGTAAGGTTATGGAAAAAAGACCAAAAAATAAGTAAAAAGAGGCTTTCATTATTGGGCTATGGTGATAACATTATAAATTTCTACACTTCCAAAATTTCTGCTGGGTTAATATTTTTAAATTAATTAAAGAAGGAGACAGTTAAATTAAAGGGGTTCTGATACCTTAGTAGCCTATGTAAGGAAACCCAAACCCAAGCCTGTAAATGCCTCAAAGTTAACAAATCAAAACCTAAGGACAACCATTACAGCCAACTAGCCTTTTCCAAATAAGGCAACCTGTTAAGCTACAGCCAATCAAATAAATTCCTTGCTTTGCTTCTGCCTTTTCTCTATAAAACTCCTTCCCCAGCTTCTGTTTATGGGGTGCTTTTAGCCACTTCCATGTTGGTATTATCCCATCTGAAGAGATTTTTGTTCAAATAAACTCTAAAAATTTCTTAATATGCCTCAGTTTATCTTTTAACAACTTCATTTCAAAAGTAACAAGCCAATGTATAACTAAAAAGCCCAATAAAATGTCCAAAGTCCTTGTGGCACTGTACACATAAGAAATCTGATTTTGATTAGTAAGCAACATCAGTGCATTCCTTGAAGCTCAGAATCTTACACTCAAGGTCTACTCAAAGCTTCCTTTGAAAAAGAGTGTTGCCCTCAGGTTCACTTCCCTAGCGGCAGGGGTCCTAAATGTGTGAAAGCAAACAGGGCTTATCAGAGCAGAGTCCTTAGAACTGTCACTATCTGGATGGAAATTTGCAACATAATCTCAAGAGAAGTATCTGAAATGTGGCATCAGATTAAAACTTTCAATTTCTATAACATTTAAGATTACATTTATGATTTTAGGTCTCTCTCTCTCTCTCTTTTAGCTGTGAACATCTCTCCATTCATTCCCTCAGCAGACATTCATTAAGGTCTCACTGTGTGCCAGGCAGCACCCCAGGCACGATGAACAATAGTTGGATATCAATATGGGGCCAGAAATCACTTTTCTGAATGCAAGTCTTTGTTCCACAGTGTTCAGGCCTCAGTTTTATTTTGTTTGTTGTTTGTTTTGTTTGTTGTGTGTTCCTTTCCATAGTCCTCATTTTTTCTATCTACAAATTGCATTAGACTAGGAAAGAGAGACACATGCTTTTAGCAGGTGCATGAGGCCTGCTTAGTTTCTCAGCTGAAAATTTAAGGACAATACAAGAGCTCTTTTAAGTAAAGAAGTCAAACTTACTCTTGCAGAATCTAAAAGTACTGCCTTCCAGTAAGGCAAATGGCCTTTTACAAGGAATAAGATAATGGGCATTGCAGGGACGCATGTGAACAATTTTGAAGTGGAGCCCGCAGAAAGAATTTAATACAGCACAGAGATCTGGTACTCAGATGTGGGGTGTATGCTGAATAGATGCAGTAACCTCAGTCATTATTTTACTTTCAGGGGTATGTTTTGTAAACCATACACAAAGTCATATACATGATAATAATCTCAGCACATTAGACTGTCTCCTTATTGAAGAGAAACAGTGATCCCCTGCTGTGCCATGGATAATATCCTGCCATCTGATGCTGCAGGCAGCAGAGGGAATGCTCAGTATGAGTTTTTTTCAGTGACATCGTTGCACTCCCCTCCTCCCACCACAGAAGAACGAGCCAGCACCTGACAGCTGAGACTATGCAAAGGAGAGAGTGAGGACAATTTACAAAAGACATGGTAGCATATGTGATGGGTAACACCTACGCATCATGAGAGATTGTGAAGAAGAGACAGAAGTAACTTAGGGCATTTCTTCACTTTGCCTCATATAATTCATGCAAAGATTTATAAGCACACCAAGCACACAATCACACTGTAAATAAAAATATAGACTAACATCCAGAAAGAGCTGTATATAAATATTCACACAAACACACACACCACACATACACATTTATGGTTATATTCAACTTATTTTTCCTTAAAAATCTTGTAGAGAATTGAAACAAAGTGATCCTTATGCAAGCAGTTCATTTGTGGTTGCCTGCAGCATCTCATCTTGATTGTAGTGTTTCCACCAGTAGAGGGGAAAGAACATGGGGCGAGTTTTCTAGGTCTATGCTTTAGATGCTTTAGCTGAGGTCCGATTTTACCTGCTTTCCTTGATTTTTTTTGTAGTACCCTCGGCTGCTGTTTTTTTTTTCTTTCACATTTATTTCTTTCCTCAAGTATTTCTCGAATCACTGCAGGCTCTACAACATAGACATACCTTACAGCAATTTTCCTCACACTATAGCACAATGTATGGAATATATTAATAAATGCTATCATTATTTAATCTGCTTATCAATATGTAAACTTCTAAGAGCGAGATCTGGTCTGCATGCTTCACCTCAGTGTCCCTAGTGCTTAGAACAATGCCTAAAGCACTGTAAAGTGCACCAAGACCTGTGCCCTTACCTGCTTAATTGCTAATCCTTATGCTGGATAATTGATTCTTATAGTTGGACTTTCAATCTCATTTTGCATACAGGAATCAAGGATTCAGAGAGGTTAACCACTCTGCACAAGGTCACACAGCTAGTGAGAACAGAACTGAAATTCAGACCCATATCTATTTGACTTTCAAACATATTTGGTTTCTACTACTATATATTTACTCAAAGAAAGAAGAGGTTTTTATGACCATAGAAAATGTTTTATACAAACACAAGTATTAAATTGGCATGTCTCAATGAAAGGCAAAGGGAACTTTATTTATTGACTGCCTAGCAGGTCTCCTATCCATATGGGGCCTGTTTGCCTATATATTTTTTCTTCACTTCATGTCAGGTTTTGAGTAACCATTTATTGACTATCTGAAAAACTTGGTTGCACATATAGGACTGAAATCCTCCATCTTATTCTCATTGGCATTGAGAAGTTGTCCATTTATGATGCACAGCTTGACACATCACTTATAAGGAATCAAAGTTTCCAAGTAATAGGTTTGCTCCTCAGCTTCAAAAGAAATATATATTTCTAGGTAACGCCCCTATCCCCAGTATGACTGCTATCTCCCACTTTCCTTGTCCTGCTTTCCACACTTGCCACCTGCCCAACCTTTTACTCTATTCTACGGCTCCTCATTTGTGTTTCCTCTTTTCTTCTAGGCTTCCGTAAAATTGTTGTTGAACTGGAAACAATGAAAAGAAGATGTGTCAAAAGACAACGTATGAGGTTCTTGCTGTCTAAACTCCCAGAGCTAAAGTCCTTACTTAGTATAGCTACAGAAAGACTTTTAATGTCTTGAAAACTTGACTCAAATTGATTACTGCTCTTAGCTAGTCCCAGGAAAGTTGTGAATTTCTCCTTGCTATAGGGGATTTTAACAAGGGAAAGGTGCTTGAATCATCAAGACATTACCTCAAAGTCTTTCTACATTCCAATGAACAGTGTTAAGAAAATGGTTTTTTTTTAGATAGCATATAAAGGAAAAATAAGACAAATGGTGACCCAGAAGATATATTATATATATAATATAAAATAATATATGAATTTAATTACTTAAAAATAATAAATATGTACATTAATGTTACATTTTGAAAGATTTAGAAAAATACCTTTACTATTTAAATGCATTAATTAAAATGTGTTTTACTATTTAAAAATTTTCAAAGAACTTAAAGTATATTCCTTCCTTTTAACAGATCATCAGTAATGTATGACATTGAGCCTTCAGTCAAGCTTACACAGTCCCCTACTTGAAAATTTGTTCTTACAGAAAAATATGACATACTTCTTACAATCTATTTTTTCTCAATAACATGGGCAAAAGTTGAATGTTGTCTATGTAGTGTATAATACTGAGATAAGTGACACTAATAGGTCATGAGATTATGCTTTAAATAGTTGTTAATTATACCTGATAATGAAAGTTAATAATCTGGTTTTAGAAAATTTTCATTTAAATTTTTAGGGTAGAACAATGAACAAGCAGCATTTTTCCTGGTCAAATTTATTTGCTCACAGTTATTTATGTATTTTTGTTTATTTCATTGTATCTCTTATTAAATAGTAGAAAGAATTATATAGTTATCATTGAAAAAAACTTATTTCTATAGGCATAAAAGACTTACTCACGATTGCTTATATGATGCCAGAAACCTGAAGTATATTGTCAAGATAATAACAAGAGGCTCTAACAAATACTTTCTATTTTCAAAACAGAGGTGTAAGCAGTCTTAAGGTAACTCAAATGAGTTGATTAATTAAGTGATAATATCAATAGGAAACAACATCATCAAAGTCTAATGATTCCCATGAGAGATACACCAGATTAAACAGGATAATTATCAAAATGAATTTTAGTATAAAATTGCACTCCTTGGCCAGCTCTATTTAATTATTTAAAGAAAGTACTTATTTTTAAAGCTATTATTTCTATTCCCCCTATATGAGAGCTGGATGGCCACAGCAAACATTGAAATATGAAATTATTCTGTTTGACTAACATTTCTTCCTCAGCATGATAGAAATTTAACTTTACTCCAGTCATCAGCATCTAAAAATTATTCTTATTTTCCTAGTGATATAATGAAAAAGACAATATTGATATCTAATGCTCGGTTCATACATATCATGCTCTTTTCCTCACAGCTAAAATGTGTAGAGCTGAGAAACTGTGAATTCCCACCCATTTTAATCTCAATGATTAAAGACTCCCAGACTCAGAAAGTTCAGGGTGGTGGCCTCTTATATCACCTTCATGTAAATATTATAGGAGTGGATCTTTATCTTTAGTAGAACAACGTGACTGTGCAGCAAAGGACAAAATGAAGGAAGCAACATGTTGGTTTAATGCAAAGAGCATCCTACAACATAAATATCTGACTTTGATTGTGCCACTTAATTTCTCCAAATCTCAGTTTTCCTATTTCATACCTCAAAGAGTAGTGGTGAGGATCAAATGAAGTAACTAAATTCAAAGAGCTTAACATAGTGCCTACTAGGCAGTAGACAGTAAAACAACCAAGTTAGTTCTTATCAGTTTTTCACTGTAACTCATTCTAATGTAGCCAGTGTACCTCTCCTACAGTGTCCCTATCTGTCACCTGTTTAAGGTCTTGTTTGAACATGGCTAAGAGAGGGACCAAGTCAGCTCAGCTGCTGAGTCTGTAGCATAATTTCCTTACCAGCTCAATGCAACAAGCATTTATTAAAGGCTTCCTTTATGCATAGTACTCTTTAAATCATTAATAACACTCCTGGACCTTAAAAAAAGGCAAGAAGAAATGGTCACTCACTGTGAAGATGCATACATTTGGGGTGGAGGGTATATATCTATGTACTTTCTTATTTAAAAAGATAGTGGTAAGTATACTGATATAGAAAATGTAGGTGGATACAGAAAATCTATACCTAAATTACTAATAATACATAAGATTCCATTGAGTGCTGCATTATAAGGTAGTGTCAGAAAATTCTTCTGTGATGCCTTGGTGTTTCTCTACATGGATGAGGAAGCAGGTGTAAGCAGTAGAGGGGAGAAGGTCCTGCATGTTCAAGTGTCAAGGTTTACTTCTACAAGGCAATTCCTGGGTAGAGGCTCCACTACCCACCTTCTCATGGGTGTTTAGGGTGTTTCTCTGTTATATTTAGGATGTGAGCATGATGGAACAAGTCAATGAAATGAATGGTCAGTATTTAAAGAAAACAGGTTAGAAATTCCAGAATATTGACTTAATGAAAATAAGCTGTTCTACATTTTTAGCTAAATTTCTATTGAGATCTATACCATGCATTCTTGAAGGGTTAACATCAAAAAGTTACATAATGTGTTTGAAAATAATTTTTAGTTAATGAGATATAACTGGATCTTCTTGAAGTCTCCTACAGGCCACCCACATAAAAACTCTGCTTGTGACTTCTCATCAATATATAAATCCTCTGCATCAGGCTGGGGGTAATCTCTGGTGACAAAACTGTAAGGTAATGATCCTTTGTTCTTACTTTATAGCTGTATGACAGCTACATTCTTGCTTTCTTGCCACAGACCATTAATTTCACCTTCTGCTCAGCTTACCCTCACCCATCTGACCAAGGTTAAGCACCTGGAATGTTACCAGCTGGTCTTACTCCTGTCAGTTTAATTTAATGAAATGAGTGTCATGTGATAAGCATGGACTCATTGCCTATTGAAATGAGGACATTTGGACGTTTTGGCTACTGGTATTCTGCTTCTATTAACTGCATCAAACTTTGGGATCAAGTTGAGAGGCTGAGGCCTGAGGGAACCAAGGTAATCTTTGTACCCACACTACAGGCCAATGGGACCAGGTAGAAGGGGGCCAGCCCACAGGATCTATGGAGAGCTAATACGGGGCAGTCTGCCTCAGAATTACCCTGGATACTCTGCTCATTGATATAGGACAAGCCCAACTCTTACTGAATCCCACTGAGAACTCAGTGTGGGTGGAGGGGGTTATGGATATCCTTTCCCACTGCCCACTGCCTCGCTCCAAGAGAAGGGGTCACAGCTTGCTGGAACCTGTGTATACATTCACGGCAGCTAGAGTTGGGTGAATGTCACAAGTGCTGATACCTTTTCCTGGTGACAGGTACAACTCTTATTCATTTTCAGCAAGATAGGCCTATAACATTTTGAAGACAATACTTAGGCCCACCTTTAGTCTTTTTTTGTTTTGTTTTGTTTTAAAGTTTCTGGTCTTTCACACTAAGTTCTAAGGCTCTAAAATTGAACCCTTCTCTGTTTAGAATTCAGGCCTGATATTTACTAGCCATGTGACCTTAATCTCTCTGAGGCTCAGTTTAGGTATTTGCAGAATAGGAATAACAGTTCTTTTATTACAGGGTATATTAGATTGTATATATGAAGCATTTTAGAATAACTGGCACATAGTAAATGCATAGCAAATGTCAGCAATCACTATCATTGTCATCATTGGTAGCTGTAAAAGCCTTAGAATCGTTAAGACCTCTCCATTGGAAGACCCAGGTTCTCAGAGACTCCAGAGGCCTGAGAAGCAGGTAGGCATACCAAACATGAACAAACTACTCAGGATGAATAACACCTGTAGTGGTGCCACTCTGCCTGATGTTGGGCTGGTGGCTATTTTTAACTACATTGAGGGGAAACAGAATCCACAACCATTTGTAGGCTATTTAGTGAAATTACTCTGTAGTGCCTGTGTTTCATGAGTGCTTTTGTACTCGTTAATTTAGATTCACAATCATTTTCTGAACACACTCCAAAAAAAAGACATCCAAAGCATAAATAAACAGGAGAAAACAAAAGAGCCTTTTATTTTTGTGAAATTTTACTCAACTATTAATTTTCCTGAACATAATTTAACTTGTTTAAGAAACACTGGTTTTAATATTTTCCACTGTGGTTTGTCTTTTCCTATTTTGTTTCTATGAAATTCAAAATTACTACCTTTAACTATCTATACAAAGCAGACTTTGATAGGCAGCAGTGGTCATGGTTTCCTGCCTAGAAATAAAAAATATTTTACAAAAGAGGAATGGGTGGTAAGATGGGGAAGGGGGAATTAGGTATCAGACACTGTGGTGGGTAGAATCTAAGGCAGAACGATGATCTGTTCCTTCTTGTTTTACACCCTTGTGTGATCCCTTCCCCTTAAGTACGTGCAGGGACTATGACTTGTTTTCACTCAACAGGGTGATGGGATGTCATGTCTCTAATTATGTAACAAGGAGACTCTCTCTGTACTGGCTTGATAAACAGGTAGCCTTGTTGAGGTGGCTCACAGGCAAATAACTATGGGTTGCCCCTAGGAATTGAAGGTTCTCCAGCCAACAGTCAATAAAAACCCAGACTCATCAATCCTACAACTGCTAGGAACTGAGTTTTGCCAATAAGCACAGAAGCTTGGAAGCGGGTCCTTCCCTAGTTCAGCCTTCAGATGAGACTGTGGCCCTAGCAATCACCTTGGTTGCAGCTTTGTGAGAGCCTGAGGCAGGGGCCCCAGCTAAGTTGTGCCTAGACCCCTGTGAGATAGTATGTGTGTGTGTTTTTTAGCTGCTAAGTTTGAGGTAATATTGTTATTCAGCTCGATAAAAACTATACAGATATCTATTATCACCAGTGGTGGGATTATTACTTTCACATATACAGGGTCCAGCACAAATAAAGGTTTTTATTACAAAATCTTTTGTTACAAAATTATAAGCACATAATTCTGTAATATAACAATACCACACTCAAGCACATCATATGACATTCTAGGTGAAATGTTCAAATTGCTATCCATCTCACATGAGACATGAGACATCCATGTACCCTACCAACCACTCTAAAGCAGGTGTTACTTCTGCTGGACCCTGCATAGCTGTATAAGGCTTCCAATAATTCTGTAAAGAAGGCTTTATTACATTTTTGTAGAGAGAAAGCTGATGCTTGGGGATAATAAGTAACTTGCCTGGGCCATTCAACTATCTTGAGGTAGAGTTGTAATTTACAGAGAGAGATTTATGTGGTTTCTTGGTCTTATCTCTTGTCTGGGTCAAATTGTGCTAATTTGAATAAATGGTGTCTCTTGCTTACCTTTTATTTTTCATAAGTGGAATGAAAGAAGATGTTAAACATCTGTTCCATTTATTCATCACATTAGAACTAATGAGACTGATAAGATAATACCTTTTAAAAACTCCTTGCTCCCTGGAGAAACTTGTAAATGCAGTCAATATTTGAAATAATTTTAAATACTTAAAATTATAAGTAATTTACTGAGGAGGTACTTGCTTTCTTTGAACAACTCTTACTTCTTTGTAACTAAAAGACAGTGATTTAAAAAGTACATAATTTAGACTCTAGCAATATTATACAGAAAGTGTTTCTACTATCATTTCTAGAAATGGATGCCAAAGCTAAATGAGTCTTTGTTTGGGATATATATCAATTTATCATTCTTCATTGCATTTATTCTGGAAAATTTGCAAAGATTATAGCTTAATTAGCACTTGAAGATGCTTCTTCACTTTTCAGGGTTCTAAATATTGCTGGAGACTTTCCATTTTTACATTCTGCTTAAAATCCTTCATGCTGAACTAATGCTACTGGCTTCCAAAAAAGGGAGAGAAAAGAAGTGGATAAAATCCTAACAATTAAAGCTCAAAAGAAATCAAGATTTTTTTTTAAGATTTTACTTATTTATTTTTAGAGAGGGGAGGGAAGGGGAGAGAGAAGGAGAGAGAGGGGTGGGGGAGAGAGGGAGAGAGAGAGAGAAACATCAATGTGCGGTTGCTGGGGGTTCTGGCCTGCAACCCGGGAATGTACCCTGGCTGGGAATCGAACCTGGGACACTTTGATTCCCAGCCCATGCTCAATCCACTGAGCTATGCCAGCCAGGGGAAAAATCAAGATTTTGACTTTCTTTTTTTAAATTCTCTAAATTGTGCCACCAGAAGAATTCAGATAAATTGCTTGGCCATAGAAAAAAGAATTATCTTGTTTCATCATTTATCCTGAAATTGAAACTGAATGAGGAAGCTGAGTTGGCAAGTGAGAGAAAGAGAAAGACAGGATTCAAAATTCAGAGCCTGGCTTTAACTTAATATTTTAAACTGCTGTGAGTACACTTTCAGGTGCCTTTAAAAGTCTGGTGAGGTTGATGGCTTCCTGATAAGTTTCAGAAGGTAATTCAAACTGAAACAAAGGCCTTGGTCCTTAATTCATAAGCATCACAATTATTATTGTGGCTTTTCTAGTATTCAGTAAAAGGACATTGTGTTTTATAGGGTTTTATGAAGAAACAGTGTAGACACACTAATGATCTAAAATTTTTGCCTCTACAGAAATCTAAAAATTTCTGCTGTGTAGGAATTCAAATAACCAAGGATAAAATTAGTATATGCGATATTTCATTTCCAGCTATTGTTAACTCTTTTCTTTCCTTTGTGCCTCATAAAACTGTGTCTTAATCTAGATATTTCCACTAAAATGTTACTTAACCTAGGCATGTTACATCATGTTTCTGAGCCAGTTTCCTTGTCAGGAGAATAGATATGATGACATCTGTCCCATCTACCTTTTAGGGTGCTGTCAGGATAACTTGAAACTACAAAGAATAAAGTACTTTGCAAAACATAATACATTATTAATATTCAATATGTTCCCTATCATATACTTTCTTCTTCAAAATATCTTCCAAAAGAGGTACATAAAAATGTATAACATTAGTTGGTGGGGAGAGAATTATTTCATTTGTATAGACTTGTAAAACATCTAAATTTTGAATGACAAGTATGCATGGTCTATTAAAAAAATAAGTAAATACAATTAAAACCAATAAGCAAACGTTTAAAAAGAATGTTTACTCTCTTCGGCCTCCTTTCAAGGCAAAACCCTTTAGGTTTGGCCCACTGCCCTCCCACACAAAGGATGAAACAAGGGAGCAGTCCAAACCTCTTCTGTGCTACACTGGTCTGTCCGCAGAGCCTCACACTCTGACATGCGCACCCCTAGAAATGTCTCATTTCTCTCTGTCCAGATTCCTCTGATAGGGAAGGAAAAAACATCTTCAGAGTTTGGTCTTGGCCTACGTGCCCCACCTGACCTCTCACTCCTTTAACAAGCATACTCTTACCGAGAGCTATTCTGGCTCTCAGAACACATTCCAATAGAGTTCTACTCTGTCCACAGATTCTCAACCTCTGTTTTGCCCACCTATGCCCACCTCTCCCTACAGCCTCATAACTTCTTCAGATCCCATCCAGGCCCAAGTTTCACATTGTCCTCAAGGCTCTTCACCCACTCTCAACACTCCCTTTTTCTGAATTCCCTTAGTGGTTGAGAAGTTGTCAGGAAAAAGCAAATCATTTCACTTTTGTGGGGGTCAAGCATACATTTTTGGGAAGGGGCTGCAAAGGTGCAGATGCTTCTTCTGCTATCAGTACCTCATTCTGTTCTAGGATGTTCCAAGTTGTCTTAGCAACTTATCAAAAACAAGTAGAAAATCTTTATGGTTTTCTGACTCATTGTGAAGATAATATGAAGAGAGCCATTTCTTTGGAGGTATACATTCAGATTTGTTTTTATAACCTCATTCTCTTATGACCCAAATGTCTTTATAATTTGGCTTGGTCTGATGTACTCCACCTGACTTCACATTCCTAATGCAAGGATAAATGATGTTAGCATTATGTTTTGCCTGAATTAATAATATTTTTGTTTTCATCCACTGCAACAGTTATCTGGACTTATTTGTCCACCAACCATATTTATGTCTATGTGCATTTTCTTCCTGAAACAGATACATTTTATATCAGGTATATTCTTGGGTGGTTAGTTTGCAAATAGCTGTATATAATTTAAAGGTGTAAATAAGTTCCAAGAAGATACCTCACACCCTTTATTTTAACTTCATCTAGGTTAACACTTACTGTTTCTCTCCATTAATTTAAACCTACTTAACTGCCCAATCTGCAGAAATTTCAAATTTTGTAGTCAAACTTCACTAGCTCAGCCCTATCCAAGGAGCAAGATTTGAGACATTTGTACTAAAATCAGTGGACCTATTATGCCAATCAGGTTTCAGAGTTGACTAAATTACTTCAATAAAAAAGAACAGATTTTTATTCTCTTCTAAAGTTTTCTTAAACTAGTGATTTAGTGCCTACCACGTGCTTGGCACTGGTCTAGTGATACATTGATGGAAAGAATAAGCAGAATCTTCTCAAACTTTTTGGTTGGGTGGGAATAAAAGCAGTGGCCAAGTAAACACAAAATATTGTGATTTCAGATAATGGTTAGTTTTGTAGAGCAGCTAAAACAGGATGATCAAATGGATAGTGACCAAAGCATCCTGTCAGGTGGGGATTCAGGAAAAGCTGTCCAAGGAAGGCAGCATCCAAACTGTCATCTGAATTACAGGAAGGACCCAGCAATATGATGATCAGGGAAGACTGTTACAGACAGAGTGAGCCATTACAGCAAAAGTCCTAGCAGTGGAATTGCTGGGTCAAAAGGTAGTTCCATTTTTAGTTTTCTGAGGAAATTCCATACTGTTTTCCACAGTGGCTGCACCAGTCTGCATTCCCACCAACAGTGCACTAGAGTTCCTTTTCATTGCTTGGACTATATCCTAAAAGTCCTGAAATACTAATCCAAAAGAACCTGTGTGCCCCAATATTCACAGCACAATTTACAATAGTCAAGTGCTGGAAGCAAACTAAGTGCCTATCAGTAAATGAATGGATCAAAACACTATGGTACATTTACATGATGGAATACAATGCAGCAGAGAGAAAGAAGGAGCTCCTACCCTTTGCGACAGCATGGATGGAACTGAAGAGCATTATGCCAAGAGAAATGAGCCAGGCAGTGAAAGACAAATACCATATGATCTCACCTTTAACAGGAACCTAATCAACAGAACAAACAAGCAAGCAAAATATAACCAGAGACATTGAAATAAAGAACAAACTGATAGTAACTAGAGGGGAGGTAGAAGGGGATAATGGGGGATAAGGGGGAAGGATTTTCAGGAACTACTATAAAGGACACAGGGACAAAACCAAGGGGAGTGGTAGCAGGGGAGGAAGGTGGGGATGGTTGGGTGGGGGATAAATGGTGGGGGGGAAATGCAGACAACTGTAATTGAACAACAATAAAATAATTTTTAAAAAACTTAAAAAAATGAAAAAGCAAAAGTCCTAAGATGATGTCTGAGAGAAGCAAACACAAAAGCTACAGCAACTGAACACGGTGAATAAGGTCACAAGTAGGATGAGACAGAGGCAGGGAGCCAGCAGTCTAAGGCACTGAGATTTTATTCCAAGTAAGTAAGAGTAAGAGACCATTAGAGGATTTATACATAAAAGTACTCACACTAACTGCCAGATAGAGAATAGATTATGTGTGGGGTTTGTGTGTGTGTGCACAAACAAGAGTGAAAGCAGAAGACCAGTAAATTATTTACACTAGAGAGATGGTGTTTTTGAATACAGTAGTACTTGTGAAGATGGAGAAAAGTAGATTCAGATTATGTTATTTAAGTAACAGAGGTTCCTAGAACAGTGATTACCTAGGTATCAAAAAATACCTTATATGTGCTCAGCTTTAACACAGAAAAGAATGCCAAAAACTTTGCATATGGGTTGTTATTTTACATCATAGTATTGTTGAGGTAGAAGGGACCTTAGAGGTCACTTAATGGATGAGAAGACAATGAACCTTATAGGTAAATAACTTCCTCAAGGACACACAATTAACTAGCTCCAGAACCAAGTTTACATTTCTTCATATCCAGCCTTCCCCACCATATTCAGCTTCATTGCTAATTTGGATCACACTGTAGTTGATCAAACTACAGATTCACTGAAAGAAAATCTCAGAAAGACTACTTAGACATAAGCACCTCAGATTTTCTAAGACTTAATTGACTGTGATAGAAAAGAAGTCATATGTCCTGGCTGAGAGAGAAAGTATTTTAGAATTTAGCATGGACAGAGATTGGACTATCTTTCTATATTCCCATGTCTATTACTGGCACTTCTTTTTGCCTGATAACATAAGGGGAACAAAAATGGTTTTTCTCCTGTTCCCAGTATTAATTTATAGATCTAAAACAATTATTTTATGAGGCAGAGAACTTTGAAACAAGTGATAGGGTAAATGAAATCTTAAGCATTGCACTAATATTGCATTAATAAAAGCATCTCAATTTTGCTTGCTTTGAGAGTTCATAAACATTTAGATGAGATGTTGTGGACTTCTTAAAGCCTGTATTTGCATCCCACTTACCAGAGCCAGATTGAAAGAGTACAGAAGTGCTTCCTGTTGACAAGAAAATCATCTAATTATTTGAGACATGCTACAGCCATAAGTTATTTTCTAGTGTTCACTGTTATACATCCATAACTAGATTGTGATCAACATTTTTTATTTTCATCCTTGAATGTGACAAATGTGTTTACCTACCAAGGAGACCTTTAGTCTAAAACTAAATGTGTAGGAACATACGACTCAATTATAGGATATGTATAGTGTGGACTAGGTTTCATAATCCTAGAGTCTATAACATGCTATTTCCAAGTATTCTTTCCATAACAATATATCTTGACATTTCAAAGTGCTTTCTCAGGTACTGTGGGATGAGGATCCCTAATTTTTACCATAGTTTTGACAGAAATGACCTTAATGAATTCATTAAACTTTCCAAGGCATATTATTTTTTTCCTTCCCAAAATTAGAAGGGTATCTAGATCAGAAGGTCTAAGATCTCTTTCTTGCCCCCAAATTAAGACAGCAGGTATTTTAAGAAATCATTAAAAATGATATGTACTACAAATGACTAAGACCACACTCATGAGAAACAAGTTTTCCAACCCTTACACTTAACCATGTCTTTTCCCCCTCTCAATAGCTAAGAAGATCTGCATATATGGAACCATCCTTGCATCCCAGGGATAAATTCCACTTGTTCATGGTATATGATTCTTTAATATGCGGTTGAACTTGGTTTGGTAGTAGATGAGAATTTCTGCATCTATGTTCATCAGGGATACTGGCCTGCAGTTTTTTTTCTTTTAATGTCTTTATCTGGCTTTGTTATCAGAGTAATGCTGGCCTCATAAAATAAGTTTGAGAGTGCTCCCTCCTCTTCAATTTCTTGGAAGAGTTTGAGAAGTATTGGCACTTCTTTAAATGCTTGACAGAATTCACAGGTGAAACCATCTGGTTTTGGGTTTTTCTTTGTTGGGAGGTTTATGATTATTCATCCAGCATCTTTACTATTACTGGTCTATTCACATTTTCTATTTCTCCCTGATTCAGTCTTGGTATGTTGCATGTTTCTGGGAATTTACCCATTTCTTTTAGGTTGTCTAATTTGCTAAGTGGATTTAATGTAATTACTGCATGAGCATTACACTGATGATTTAAATTGTATCATGGTTGCCACTCGCATGTCTATCAAGAAGTGTGACAGAACATAGTACAATTGCAGACTGACCAAAGTCTCCTCTAGGCAAGACACACTTTAAAGTGGCCTCATCTAGAATGTTCAATGTGAATTTAAATAAGGGAGCAGACCTCTGATTTATGCTTTATGTCTTTGTATCCAAGTAGGGCCTACATATCAGTTATACAGTTATGAAATGATATACAAAATTTCCTCTTATTTAAGGATATCATCCTTTGTTCTTAGGTTTGAGGTGCTAGGTGAAGGGTTCTTTTCCTGATTATTTTCCTTGTTTTGGTACTATGATACTCCTTGTTCCCTGACAAAACTAATGTCTATAAATTACAATGATTGTGTCCACCAGTGTGTATGTAGTTTAAAGAAATACACCATAAATTTAATGTTTATTTATTGATTTGTTCATTTATCTAGTTATTCAATGGATATTTGTTGAGTACCTACTATGTGCAATGCAATAGATTTTTTGGTCAAAGGATATAAACATTTCAACTCTATTTTATTTTTTTGAGGAAAACTGAAATGTAACAGTTCTTTTATAACTTTGTATGCTTAGATTTACTTGATTCAACTTTTTAAAATATTGTTTATTGGTGTCTAAGAAGAAGCAAGTCTTCAATTAGTGTTTGCTGCCAGAAAGTGATAATAAACTGGTGGCCTAAACTCCATGCGCTTCAATTTCTCTCTCTTTCTCTTTCCCCAAATTCATCATTTTTATTCACATGTTCAATATAGAAATTATTAATGTGAACTTTAAATATGTTGATTCTGTAAAGAGAATTTCAAGAAACAACTACCTTACTATCAATGCCCTTTTTACAGATTTTTTCCCTAAAACCCTTGAGTCCTATTTTGAAGGTAATCTATAAAGAGAATAAAGTAAGATTCTGTGAAATCAGGTCTTCTGGATATCAAACCTAACTGGAGTTTTAACTTATTCCCAGTTTTTATATATCAGTCAGTTGTAAACTAAACAAATGGTGCATCTTAGATAAAGTGAACTAAAGACACCTGTAATTTTCTTTAACAAACTTTTTTTATCCTTATCTATTGCATTCATAAAACTGGAGTCCAACTCAAGATCTCATTTGAGCCATTTAAGAGAGTCTCAAAACCTTAAACTCATTCTACTATCACTCCATGACCCAAGCTATTTACTCAGGGCTGCAGATTAATTTTTCTAAAGCACAGCACCAATCTAATTACTCATCCATTCAAAAACTTCCAAGTGAATTCCCATTGCTTCCTACTTAAGCAAAAAACTCCTAGTCTTAAATTAAGGCTATAAAGAGGTCCTAAACTCTTTTATTAAGCTGCCTAAGAGTCCCTCAAGTCTAGAGTAAGCCGAGATATTACTTCATGTAAATAGTTCTTTCCTGACTATATAGAGTTTTTTCTCTGTGTCCTAAACCTGTATTTTTTACCCTTTTTCTTTTAGAGAAACCCCACCCAAGCTCCTTAAAATCATTCATTGCCAATCTGTAATGACTCCCCTTGGCTAAGGCTGTGATGTATGCCTTGCCTCTATAGCAACTTGCTTTTTAAAAGGGGATTATACCCTGAGGACCGTGAAACACCGATCCAAAAGAACCTATGCATCCCAATGTTCATAGCAGCACAATTTACAATAGTCAAGTGCTGGAAGCAACTTAAGTGCCCATCAGTAAATGAGTGGATCAAAAAACTATGGTACATTTACACGATGGACTACTACACAGCAGAAAGAAAGAAGGATCTTCTATGCTTTGCGACAGCATGAGTGGAACTGGAGAGCATTATGCTAAGTGAAATCAGCCAGACAGTGAAAGACAAACACCAGGTGATCTCACCTATAAGTGGAACCTAATCAACCAAACAAATAAGCAAGAAAAATGTAACCAGAAATATTGAAATAAAGAACAAACTAACAGTGACCAGAGGGGAAGTGAAAGGGGTTGATGGGGGGAAAGGGAATGGTTTTTCAGGAAAATGTATAAAGGATACACGATCAAAACCAAAGGGGACTAGGATCAAGGGTGGGAAGTGGGGACGACTGGGGCAGGGGAGTGGTGGGGACAAAATGGAGACAACTGTACTTGAACAACAATAAAAAATGTGAAAAGATAAAAGGGCCTGTGAATTTTATAATGGAGCATTATCTTTCTCCTGCCCTCACAAGTGAAATGTCTTTTGTTGCTCTTTGCTTATTACAAAAACAATATATTGCCATTATGAAAAAATTAGGAAACAAAGTTAAAGAAACAGTGGGAAATAGAAATCATTCATAATTCTACCCATCCAGGAATAACTACAATTGAATCTCATATATTTCTTCCTTCTCTTATAAGATTATTACAGTTTAACAAGTCTTCAAATATGAACTTAAAAGTAGATACCAATTATCACAAACAAAAATGAATAGAAACTCCACTATAGAACACCCTTGACTATTTGCTTCACATGGTTATTTTCTTATAAAAATAACAGTCACATAATTTCCTTTACACAATCTAAATTTACTTCAATCTCTTAGTTCTCATGTGTAATGTTTTTATACTGATACATATAAATATGCTATAGAAAATGTACAGTCCTAATAATATTTAAGTAAATGCAAAAATCAGTGGCAATTCCTAATTAACAGGAGAATAGAGAAACAATATTTTACTAGAAGCTGAGAATTTCATGATGTTCTATAAATAAACCTACTTCGCTCATTAGCAACATATGCAGCACAGTGACAGAATGACAATGCTATGGACTACCCACTCAGCCACCTGTGATTGGTTAAGTTTTGGTAGGTAATCAAAGCCCACAGATACTTCTTTGTATAGATAATTCTAGCTCTGATTAACCTGACAATCACATTCCAAAATTAAGTTTTCTGCTAGAGAAGAGAGATACTAAACAATTGATGAAAATCAATGTGACTAATGTGTATCAAAAAGGCCCAACTATCAAGTCATAATAGCTCCTAAATATTCTAATTATTGCAGGACCACCTCCCTCACATAAAATAGGAAATAAAGTTCTTTTCATTTTTATATTATTACATGACATAGTTAGAAGTTACATTAGAAGTTACATTAAATGTTATATTACATTTAGCCTTTTTCTATATCATCAGTTTGTTTGCTGAGGGCCAGTCTTTGCAGGAAGGGTGAACAATTTTAAAATGGTTTTTGTGTTCATAAAAATATAAAATTTTGGCAGCTCCAGGATTTTTTCCGGTCACAAAGGTCAGGTTCTGTTAATCTTGGCAAATTGGGTCTGCATCTGTGTAGAGATTTATGATGCTTTTTACATGAATAAAAGCACATAAAGGTCTGGCTGTTAACACTGATGTTGTAGTCATTCCCAATTAAGTGCCAGAGTAAGGTTTTCTATATGCAGACTTTTGTTTATGTGTTATACATGTTAAAGTAACTAGAGTCAAGTTATGTAAGTTAGAAGAAATGGCATCTTTGGGCTAGAGGTCCTGTGTGTAGGCTCTATAAAATCACTGAAATGATACATAAAATTTAATATTATTCATCTTTGTGCATTGTTCTGGGGAAGGGATTGACAGCTTTCATCATTTTCTTATATATTTGTGACTCCCAAATGTCTAAGAACCCTTGCCCTACATTAAATACAATTGAGCAAATTTGCTTTCATATTTACACAGGGAAGTTATAGCAACTTTCTGGATAGTCCTTGTATCTACATTGATTAAGCAAAAGACAGGAAAAATCCTTTCAATAAAACTTTAGGATTTTTTGCCAATAACATTATTGCAAGATGGGTTGCTTTCCTAAATAATGGATAGCTTAATGATAATAAGCATTATAACCATACGCAATTCAGAATGGTGACAAGTGATGAAATATCAATGTCCCAGAGAACTGTCTTTATTTAGGTGCTTATTAGGATGTAATTAGCAGCCCATTTTTAAGGCTGCAAAAGTAATTAGTCCAATGGAATTTGTTGATGCTTCTGTCAGGATGTCATGTGGAAAGGCATTCATTGCATCAAAGTGCACTCATCCTCACAGGGAGTACCTGGAGAAACCCCTGCTTTACTTTTGCTTCAAAATTAATTCTCTTTAAAATTTCTTTTATGTTGATTTATGGACATTGAGACTTGTGCAAACCTGGATGGTCCTTAGAACAGTGTGTGTAAGATATCTTGCAAATGATTTTTAGTATTAATATTTAACTAATAAAGTTTATAAATTATGTATTTCAGAAATCAATTACAGAAGACTCAAGGATACCCTATAACTGTGTCATAGTCATTTGAATGCTCATGTACTTTCTTTTGGAGTAGCAGAGAGAATGAATAACAAGCAGCAAACCGGCTACAGTGGTGTCCCCAGGAGGATGGTATCTCACAGGTACAAGTCATCTGTCCTATAATTAGAGGTGGGGAAAATATTGGGACTTGTTATTCAGTTTGATTAGGCTTCTGTTTTTCTAGTGAACTATGTGAACTCACCCAAAGAAGAGTTTGGAGTCATTGTGATACATATGTTTAGCCTCTTTGGCTCTACATTGTCTTCAACTTTGTTTTTAATTTTTTCTTGATCTTTTTTTTGGGGGAGGAGTGGCACAACATAAATTGAGGTTATCTTGTTAGAGAGTATATATCTTTCTAAGTTGCTCAGTTCCTTTTCAGAAAAAAATATTAAATACACAAATGAAAAATATATAATAAAAGTACCCACAATCGGCTTTCTTGTTTCTAAGTCAATCAGCAAAATGTTTGGATTTTTGGAGTTAGTCATGAGGAAAAATTACTTTCACTCTCATATTGTAGAGCACTGTAATCTAAGTGAATGTATAGAACCATAACGAGAAAGACTTCCAATCTACTAAAACTATTAATTAAGACTCAGAGAGTCCTGGCTGGTGTGGCTTAGTGGATTGAGTGCTGGCTTGCGAACCAAAGGGTTGCCGGTTCAATTCCCTGTCAGGGTACATGCTTGGCTTGCAGGCCAGGTCCCCAGTGGGGGTCATGTGAGAGTCAGGAACACATTGATATTTCTATTCTTCTCTTTCTCCTTCCCTTCCCTGCTCTCTAAAAATAAATAAAGTCTTTAAAAATGCAGTTCAAAAAATACTTTAAACTAGGAAAAATTCTCATTAGTAATATAAACCTAACATTGTGAAAGTCTCCTCTTAAAATTTTTTTCTTTGTTATTTTTAATGCTTTCCTCATTATTAATGATGAAGTTATCCAGAGTGGTGGGAAGTTTAGAAAATGTTAATTTTATAATGAGAAGATTAAAAAAGTAATGCTCTAGCAAATGAAAATGTTATAACTAAACATACAAATGAACCTATAATGAAGGATGGAGCAAAAATGGAGACAAAAGTAAACCAGAAAAAAAATCAGGAGGTAAAAACCATGAGCAAAGAAATAGTAGCCATGGGGAAGCAAAATGACCAGGAGTCTCCCAGAAGAGGATCCAGGGCTGAAATGCCAAGTTCACCCAAAGGTTGTACTGTTGCAATTTAGCCTTCTGCCTGGTTGGAGCTTATAGTCCCTAATATCCCATAATGGAAGGAAAGCAGTTAGTTCTTTGTACCTTGATTAACTGATTAAAAGGGATTTTGTTTATTTTCTCAATAGGTGAGTTTTCCCAGAGAAGGGAAGAGGAACTTTCATAGTTGCTCGGTGGTGGTGTTGGCAACAGATGACAGAGGATTGGGGATCTTTTATTTCTGGTTGCCATTTGTCCCTAAATGCCCCTCCCACTTTAAATCCAACCTTTTTTCTAAATAAACTGTTTAACTTGGACATTCATCTTTAAAATACAGGTTAAATCATTCTTTTATTATTAATAAGCATGTGGGTCTGAGTTTGAGTCTGAGTCGTTTCCTTTAAAAAGGGTTTTGATGTACAATGAAATAGATGTTTATCATTGCTTTAAAAGCAGCAGCATAATAACACAAAGTAGAATGAAACAGAAGGAAAGTGTAGGAAAGAAGGAAGGCAGCAAATAGGCATCTGAAATTCATTGCTTCTTTCAGATGCAAATTTTATAATCAAAATGTAAAAGCAAGAACTATGGGATTTATCACTTCTAGCACATGATTTTTCAAAGTACAAGTAGTCTGTATTAATAAAAACTGATGCTTTTCAATCATCTTATTCTATTTCATTTGTAACGTGCTGATATGTTTCTAAATGAAATGGAAAAACAACACTAAATAACTAGCTATTATTTAATTCAGAAGAGTGGAGAAATAGTAATAACTAATAGTTCCATTCATTCTTCTGAACACTTTATAGATATTAATTTCCTTTGCACTCATTTTACAGATGTAAACACAGACAGCAGAAGTTACCTGCCCAAGGTCAGAGGGGTGGTAAGTAAAAGTGGAACCCAGATTCAAGTCCAGATACTCTGGTTCCAGAACTGGTACTCTCTTAACCATTACACTGTGTATTAGATTGAAACACACACTTGTCAGACTACGTATATTAATGTTAATATTCTGCAACTCCAGTACTCAGGTATACAAATAGGTACCATTATTATATGGTTGAGAAGGAAGTAAGTGTACAATGAAAATAGAGCTAGTAAACAAGACAGCATCATCTATTTCCTTCCCACCTCCATGCCTGTCTTCACTGCCCCTTCCAAACTTTCTGAGTTCTATCCTTAAGCATTCATTTGAACAAAAAATTAGTAACTTTTGCTCTAATTACCTTGTACAAGTTACTTTTTGTTTCTTTTTTCTTGGAAAGAAAATCATGAAAAAGCAATTCAGGACTGCATCAGATCAATATGTAGTCACACCCCAAGGAAAAACCAAATGACTCCTAATAGCTAAGGAATTTTAGCTTATTTAATCTGCAGAATAAAGAAAGAAAATGGATGTGATGAATGAATTTAAGAAGGAGCTTCTAAAATGGTGGGAAAGTCCTTTTCCCCCTTTTTAATAACAGAGGAAATGACAGACAGACTCAACATAGAGAATGAACCTGAAACTCCAACTGAGAAAGGGATTTTGTAGAAATCAATTTGTGTAATGCAATACAACACCGTGTTCTGAACACGAAAGTGGGTCAGCTGGCGTAGACTTTCACATTCCATGCAGATCTTTAATCAATACGAAAGCTGCAGGAGAGATCTGTCCAGAACCAGAGGCAGGCTTGTTGTGCACGTAATAACCAACGAAATCCAGTTAACACTAACTGTTTTTTTTTACCTCATCTAGAAAATTTCATGCATCTTATTGATATTGGAATGATTGAAACATTTCTTATATTTTATTGTTTTTCAACTCACCATTCACTTAATAAATGGATGCTTTCAAATTAACTTCTTGGATTCACTGTGTTGATTTTAATAAAGTTCATTCAAAACATTGAATTAAGTGCTACTTATGTGTCATCCGCTCTTCTAAGCACGTTAAGCATATGAACTTATTTAGTCTCCTCCCAAAATCTTATGACAAAATGACATTATTCCTTCTATTTTGCAGAATTAAAAACACAAGCATAGAGGACTGAAGTGACTTGCCCAAGGTTATACAGGCAAAAGCAGGTGGCAGAGCCTCCATGGTTGAGTGATGTCTGCAGATGGTCAGGTATTGTGACTTTGCCCTGATATACAACCTTTCTGATGGGACACCAAGATGCCCATTGCCACAATACTGTTTAGTAATCCACTAACAAAACACTGTGGTTTGTTTGTTGACACTACTAAGCCACCCATGTTCCTGACCCAAGTGTTACTGTCAAGAGAGGGCTTGTAAACCGTCTCAATGGCCTCAGTACTCATCTCTTTCTCAGAGAAAACAAGGCAACACAAGCCAGCCTTTTTGGGCTTTAGACCTTGAAACTGTCTTAATCCCATAATTAATATGCCCAGTTTGAGTTATTATTCACATGCTGAATATGAGGTGCGGGCAAAGCTGTGAGTCACGACTGAGGCAGACTAGAAAACTATCCTGGGAAAAAGAGGCCAATCTATGTACTAGTTTTTTTTCCTGACTCAAACTTCCATCTCTTCTTACTGCCCTTGCCTCTACCTTTCTGCCACACACTTGCTAGATTTCTCTTCTCCTCCAGGGCTTGGGATGATAGGACAAGATGAGAGACATAAGGAGCAGGGAATATCTTAGTTGCTTAGAACTGCTGTGAGCTGGCATTGGTTTCTTGCAGCCATGGAAGAGTTCTGAAGTCCACTCTCTCACAGGGAGCTTTGTGGATGGTTGAAAGGCCTTTATCACCTGGTTGTTCCCCAGAATTCACTTGGTATATCTCCCTTGTGGCTCCCTGACCGAGGTGTCTGGCTGGCCCTTTGTGATTGCCCCTTAGGTCTTTGATTCTCAGAAGTTCATTGTCACATAGTTTTTCTCCATTGAGGTCTCAGTGCCCCTTTGGGTGGCCCTCTTTGGCAGAGTCCACTGAGGAAAGCTCCAGGTCATATCTGGTCCCCTGGAAACACACATCTCTGACCTGTACTTGATAGGAGTACATGACTTCCAGAACTACAGAGCTCTGTCTGCTGCTATAGCCAGGTTCTCATCCTTTATTTATATTTCTCGGGCCCCAGACTGGCGCAGCCCACTGTGTCACCCAAGCACCACAGGACACATAACAAACTCTGGTGACTTTCTGTAAGGTCCTCCTATCTGGCTTGAGGCCAGAGGGGATGCACATCAAACATGCTTTCCTCAATTAAAATTAATTTCTCCGAATGTTTTTCTCAAGAAATTTTCTGTTTACTAAACACTATAAACAGAGAGACAGTAAAATATCTTTTGTTGATTCATTTACTCACAGCTCTGGGTTCAAATATGGATCAACTTGGGTGAATTTTGGCAAGTTATTTAACTTTCCTTTATTTGTAAAATGTGCTAGTAATACCTAGAGGGGATTTAAATATGGACAAACACATGTATAAATCATTTAACACAATATACTAGCACATAGAAGGCAGTCAATAAGTTATGTATGTGTTATCATAAAAAAACTTTAATGTTTTTCATAAAATATCCCTTGAATCATCTTGATTTATATATAGTCATTTAAAGATTGGAGTCTAAGAGTTTTAGAGGTAAAAATTGTCCCATGGTTTCTGGTCTGTGGTTTAGGATCTGAGCCACATTCACTGACACTCAACTTCTCATGCACTTGTCTTTCTTCATTCGAGTATGTATCAATAAGATACCAACCACATTGATCCACCACATTGCCAGACCTCAGAAAGACTGTCTAGTTTACATAAATGCCCACAAATTAAAAGTCTTTCCCAAAATTCCATTAAGATAATATTTGGAAGCGATTTGAAAAGGTTGAAGGGATAAACAAAATAAGGAAGGCATTATGATCCTTTCTGAAGAGAAGATAGGGCAGGTTTCTTTTTTGTGTATTTTTTTCCTTTTTAATTTGGTTTTTGGGGATGATAATGGTACTTTTTTAACAGAACATTTATACAGCTCATTTTCATATTTTAGCATTTCAGTTTCTATTATTAACCAGAAGAAGTACATTGGAATATATTTTTAAGTTTGAAAAAATAAAGAATTGAGATTTCAAATAAAATGTTTTGCTCTTTGATTTAAAGTGAACTTCCATTTAGGCAAAATGAATTTGCCAAAGTGCTTTTGTAAATCTCTGTGACAAGTAACCCTTCCATAAGGATGGGGAAAATGATAAGAGATCAAAGGAAATGCAGAGGAGGGAATAGAGGAGAGAAAAAAAATATGGGTGAAAGCTGGAGGGAGATTGTATAAAATATCTGTGCTCTGAAACAAGAGTTCATTGTCCTTAGAAACTTTAAAAGCACTTGTGTGCTGCTGATATTATGAGAGAGTGGACGCTCAGTCAGGTATGCCAAAAGGTTAGGGCAATAACAGGTAATTTACTCTCATAGGTAATACTGGCCCTACCCCTGTGCCATCCCCTCAGATATGTAAGTTATTGATGTTTTTCTTTCTTTCTTGTGTCTGAATCAAGTACTGCTAATGTGTAAAGTGGTTACCAAGGAATGAATTGCTACAAATTTAGGCAGTAACAGGAAGCAAGTAATCCATAACCTGGAGAGTCTCCAAATAACAAAGTTCTGACACCTTGATAATGCCAAGGATAAACTAGATGAGGATGATTACTGAGTTGAAATCAAGGATACCTGCCCTACAGAAATGGCTTTCTGCTCCTCGTCTGACATGAAATTTATTACTTATCTTAATCTGAAAATGGTGAAATAAGCCTTATGGTTCGGTGAGTCCTTTACTGCTTTGAATGATTACAGACATGCCCTTTATGAGGTAAACAATGATAATGATCATGATCACACCACCTTCCTCTCTATTTTTATTATCTACAAATCACTTTTCCACATATAATTTCATCAATCATCACAACAATACCTGCTGGGATAGACAAAAATTTATATTTCCATTATATAAAAGAAGCCATTAATTTAAGATACAATGAAGTTGTTTACACTGCATAAATAAACATGGGTAAAAAGTGGTGAATTTAAAATTAGAATCCAAGTTTTTTTCCAGGCTTTCATATTATTGCATAAGTATGACATTATCATCTAATAAAATACTCTGTCCTGTGTAGTTGAAATACAAATGAGAGACCCAGAGACTAGCTGTGCAAACTCCTCTGACATTCACCAACACAGCTACTGCTGAACATGAGAGCAACTCCAGTGGCTCCACAGAACATTTTATTTGCAGAAAGTATTGCTACCAATAGTAAAGTTGTAACTGCAGGTAATTTTGTGACAACATGACACTCACATATGTCTCTTTTCTTATAACCATGCTTGGATATTGAATGATAGGCCATATAAGACCTATAAAAATCCAAATAACCCAATAAAAGAAAATCAGTCTAATATGGAAATAGAGCTGTAGACAAAACAAACTGATCAATCTGAAAATGCCAAGATTTTTTTTAATGGAATACTTGCTGTTCAGTTTCAAGCTACAGTGAATTAGTGCTGTGGTGAGAAGCTGTGAACAGTGTAGATGCAGAGTTATTTGTTGGGTTCAAATGTTTTCCAAACTCCATTTCTTCTGTCTAATGTCTCCTGAAGAGATATCTCTGATATTGCCTATGTCTGCATTCTCTTCAATGAACGTGGAAACAAATAACAGTCTACTTTTCAACATATTTTCCAAAGAGTAAACAGGAGTCTGAATTGCATGGAGAGTTTGTATTAATTTTTATTTTGGCTACAATCACATTGAAAAATTTATACCCATGAGGGGGGACCCCTAAAACCTGGAATTTATTTATAAAAAATTGTGTATTTATTCTTACATGTTTAAACTTCAGTCACCTTCAAAGTTCTCTCCATTTGATGCAATCAATACATCTATTGAGACGTTTTCTCCACTATCTGAACTCATTGATTTTGATGCTTTTTAGTGCTTTTGCACTAAATAAATGTTTTAGGTTAAGTTTTGGGGTGACTTGTTACATAGCAAATGCTAACTGATATACTCACATCTCTAAAAAAGTAACTTAAAAGTAAACATTTGCTGTAAATATCCACACTACCCCCAAGCAATCTATAAATTCAACATAATGCTATCAAAATTCCAATGGCATTTTTATGGAAATAGAAAAAAACAAAAATCCTAAAATTGTAAGGAAATACAAAAGATCCCAAATAGCTAATGCAAGCTTGACAAAAAAGTACAAAGCTGGAGACATCACACTTCTTGATATGAAACTATATTACAAAGCTATATTAATCAAAACAGCATGGTACAGACATTAAAAACAGGCACATAGAGCAATGGAATAGAATAGAGAGGCCAGAAATAAACTGAGGTATATATAGTCAATTAATTTATGACAAAGGAGCCAAGTATATACAATGGGGGGATGGCAGTCTCTTCAATGAATGGTGTTGGGAAAACTGGTCAGCAACATACAAAAGGATGAAACTGGATCCTATCTTACACCATACAAAAATCAACTCAAAATGGATTAAATACTTGAATTATAATCTGAAACCATCAAACTTATAGAAAAAAACATGGGGCTAAGCTCTTTGATATAAGTCTTGGCAATGATTTCTTTCTTTTTTGGATTTTAAACAAAAAAATATAGGCAAAAAAGCAAAAATGAACAATTTGAACTACATCAAACTAAAAGATTATGCACAGAAAAGGAAATCATCAACAAAATGAACAGGCAACCTATTTACTGAGAGAAAATATTTACAAATTGTATATCTGATGAGGGGTTAATACCCAAAACATATAAACATATAACTCATACAACTCAAGTACAAAAAATACAATTCAAAAATGAACAGAGGAACTGAATCGATATTTTTCTAAAGACAGCCTATGATAAACTTGGTTCTATAATGTTGTTTTAGTTAAAGTTACAGAGTGTATTGATGAAGTTAACTGAGGACTTATTGTACATGAAAAATGCTCTAACATAATGAATTATCAGAAAAATGCAAGTCAAAATCACAGTAAGGTGTCACCTCATACCTGTTAGAATAACCATCATTCGAAAGACTGGAGATAAGTGTTGGCAAGGCAGTGGACAAAAGGGGACCCTTGTATACTGATGGTGGGAATATAAATTTGAACAGCCGCTATGGAAAATAGAATGGATGTTCTTAAAAATTTTTTAGATAGAACTACCATTTGATCCAGCAATTCCATTTCTGAATATATTTTATTTCCAAAGGAAATGAAAACAGAATATTGAAGAAATATCTGTACTCTCATGTTCATTGCATAATTCACAATAGCCAAGATAAGAAAAAGACTTAAGTGTCCATCAACAGTTGAGTAGATAAAGGTACCCATATGGTACCCATATACCATAGATTATTATTCAGCTATGAGAAAGATGGAAATCCTGCCATTTGTGACAACAAGATAAAACCTTGAAGTCTTTATACTGAGTGAAATCTGCCAGACAGAGAAAGACAAATACTGTATGGTATCACTTATATGTGGAATCAAAAAATTAAAAAAAAATCATCAAACTCACAAAAACAGGGTAGAAAAGGGTTGTAGTCTGGGGTTAGGGGTGGGAAATCTAGGGAGAGGTTGGTAAAATGGTAGAAAGTTTCAGCTATAAAAACAGTAAGAGGTTGGTAAAATGGTAGAAAGTTTCAGCTATAAAAAGACTAAGGCCTGAGTACCCAATGTGAAACATTGTGATTATAGTTGATAATACCATATTATGTAATCAAAATTTGTTAAGAGAGGAGAACTTAAATATTCTCACAAAAAAAAAGGTGTGGTGATTAACTAGATGATGTTAGATAGTGGAACTCTTTTCACAGTGAAATCACTATGATGTACATGAAATATCTAACAATTTTATGTCAATTATATTCAATAAAATTTAAAAAATAAATTAAACCTTTCATTATTTTTAATTAGTGATGTTCTTGTATAATATATAGAGTCTACCTAATAGAATGTGGTTTGATTTCAGTACTTATCTTTCCTAAGAAATATAACCAAAGTCTTCCAACTTATTGTTAGAAAAATTCCAGCTTTGAAATCCCTTTTCTTACTTCAGGATGGCATGATATAACAATAACAAAAGCTATAGTTTATTAGGTACTTATTGTATCTCAGCTACTGTATTCAGTGCTTTAGATGCATTGTCTCATTCAGTCATAGCATTAGCCCAAGAAGATTTTATTCTTGCCATTTTCTAACTTAAGAAACTGAGGCTCAGAAAGAAACTCATCCAATATCCCAGAGTATGTGACAGAGCCAGGACTCAATCCCAAGTCTTTCTGACTTTTAACCATTTAATTCATGGTCTGCCAGGTCATTTATTATTGCTATGAATAAGTTTAATACCATTTCCCCATATTTAACAGGTATAAAATATCTGGGAAAGATACAGAGAGCAGAAAACAGTTTGCAGGAAAGAAAGACTGAAAATGTGATGGTAAACATCACCTGTTTTGTAATTTTGCTTTCTATCGCTGTTCCCATGGTTAGAGTCCCCTTTGTAAAAGAGTCTCCCATCACTACTAAAAATACCAAAAGGCACTAAGGGTTTTTGAAAAGGCATCATCTTTAGACCATGACATAAGTATTCCCAAGTATGTAAGGAGAGCAGAAAAGTGTCAAACCTGATTTTGCAGGACAATGGCACACTGACAGGTGTCTCCACATCATGATGGAATACAATGCAAGACCTGTCTCAGAGTAATTACTTTTCTCCTGAGGAATGAACCTAATTGGGGTTTTGCTCCCCATGACATGAAATCCAAGATACACACCCACAGAGTTTAAGTACATTAAGTCTGGAAGTCTAAAGGGAATGACTCAATTTACTTTAGAGAGAAGTTCTGACAAGAGAGGGATAAAATGCTTAAGAGGTGACATCCATTTTCTTTGAAACTCAAAAAGAATGTGACATCTCTCATAAGAGGGTAGGTGGCTCATACCTCTTCTGAATATATCAGGTATCATCAGGTATTGATTTTTAGGACATAAGTTAACAGCTTCTTCATGTTAATGCCAGTGTTCATGTATCTCCACATTAAGAATCATTTACTCAGGTTCAATGGTGAATTGACATGGAGTCATTTAGGTAGCACTGGTGGGAGGTTCTAGAATATACTAATATTTATGTACAACTGTTGTTCACATATACAATATAATCTACCTCAGAGCGTAAGAGATGTGCTCAGTTAGCTTTCTTTTGTCTTATCCGTATTGGAGAGATTCTTCCCTTTGGAAACTGAGCACAGGCTATGACGACCTGCCCTGATCCTGTGGGACAGGCACGTGCAAGGAGATGGGAGGTAACTTTACTCCACAGAAACCTTTAGTTTTTTGTGGGAAGATTACATGCTGTTTTGTATTTAGTTAGGTAACAGAAGAAGGCTAGGCCAGAAAAGGTACAAAAAAGACAAAAAGACAATACAGAGAAGAAAAAACTAACTTAAGGGCAGTTAAATGAGTTCATTTTTCACTCCGTTTCCCCCAAATGAGTACTTGGATGCTCCCTGTTTTAGATGTTAGCTGGGATTTCTGGAAATTGACTTAATTTGGGAGAAGGTGGAGTTAAGCAGCTATTTCTGCATCACGTCCTCCTTCCTCGCATGCAACTGCCAACTTACACTCAATAAAAGGGGGAGGATGATAATTTTCTTCCCTTTCGTTTTAAAGCACAAAGAAGTAAGAGTAACTTTATTGGCATCCACTGAATACTTGGGAACAGACTAATTTATCGTATTTGTTGCTTAGTAGCAGTGATCTGGCTTCAGAGGGAATGATCAAAATAGGTAAGTTTGGTGTAGGGAGATGGACAGTAGAGAAAATTCCAAAGTGTGAGGCTCTCAATAGAGACAGGAATCTTGGGTAGCTTGGGGTGGGGGGGCAGCCCAGGGCCTAGGAAAAGAGAGAAAAACATTCTAGGCACCATCAGAAGGTACTCTTTGTATTTCCCTGGCTTTGTACTGCTGCTATAGATGTTTTGGAGAGAAAAAGCAGTCTCTACAAGTTGTAAAAATTTCTGAAACTGCAAAGCAAGGATAATGGTTCTACACTGAATTATAATTCAAAGCAAAGCAATTAGAACAGAGTCCTTGTGCATAATTTTTAATTGTTTGCATGGGAGAGTGTATTACTACAATGACAGTTGGCACCATGACGGGTAAACACAAAATACTGAAGCTCAATATTAATCTTTTCATTTTGTCACAAAGGAATTTGCAACTATGCTCAAGGCATGTGAAGTGTGCTGTCTTTTGAGGCAAAGTTAATGGAGGATATCTCACAAGGGACCACAGATTTGGGCTCCAGGCTGCATAAAATAGTCCCAGCAACTCAGAATCATTAAAGGAGGGGGATTAAGGTCTGTGGAAGTGAAACAATGGAAACATGTTTGTCTCGAGGGACATCTGTCAAGTGTTTGACACATTCTATACAATACAGCTTTTTTTTTTTTCACCATGTGTAGAACAGTGGGTGGGTGATGGTTTCCTCTGGGAGGCAATACATAAAATAACAGAATTAGGGAAGGTCTTCCAGTGCACTGTGTTCAGAGTCTCATTTTATAGGTGGGGAAATTGAGGTGAAAGGGACTTAACCAAGTTCACACATAACTAACTAGTCAAAGCTTGATTAGGAATAAGAACAGCAGACCAATTATCTCTCAATTCAAGGCCCTTTCCAGAGAGTTGAATGTAAAATTTCACTTTTGCAAGATAAATTCTGGAGATTTACTGTACAGAGTAGTAACTATAGCTGAGAATACTACATTGTATACATAAAACTTGCTAGAAAGATAATGTATGTTGAGTACCCTTACCTCAAAATAATAATAATAAAACAACAATAATAATATTGGCAACAGGAAACTGGGAGGTGATAGATGTGTTTATAGCCTTTATGGTGGTGATAGTTTCACAGCTGAATACTTAACTCCAAACTCATTTAATTGTACACATTAAATATGTACTTATGCATATTAATCATACTTCAATAAAGTGACTTAAAAAGGAAAGAAAAGAAACATTTTTGGAACATCTACTCTGTGCTAGGCAGAAAGTACTTTTCACAAGTATCTTTGTTTGATGAGTGAAGCTTCACTAGCTCCCCTAAGACTCACCTCCTCCTGTGTGGCCTGGTTCCTAATAGGCCACAGACTGTTACTGTGAGCATCCTGGTGGTTGGGGCCCCTTGGTGTAAGGTGACCTTTCAAGGCTATGGTCGCAGAAAGGGCTCCTAGTGCCTGCTGAAGGGCCATTTGGCCCTCAAGGACTTTGGGATTGTAGTAGCCCCCTTACATGCCCATGTACTGCAGATGCACCTCCTCACATTGCAGAGGAAGTTGGGATCCCTAGACTATTAGACTACAGTTGGCTGATGCCTAGGAGTCAGAGAAAGCTGCGAAGCAGCAGTTCCTAAACTATGACAATTTGATGAAAGCTCTGCATCCTCATCCTGGAAAAATGTGCACATGTGTAATGTTTTCCAGATAATTCCAAGGTGTTTGTAGACCCGCTGAATCTGGTTCGTGAACCTAAAGTTGAGGTTTCTCTTCATCTATTACCCCAGCACAAGACAGCAGACATCTATACAAATTAAAATGAGTTTCATTGAAGTACAATTTGTAAATATTTAAACACTTATTTAAGAAATAATTAGGGCCTTTTATTTTCATCTCTGTATGCATCATTAATATCCAAACTCCACACCAAGTTTATATTCTTTTTTACATTTTAATTGTTTTTATTATCTCTTTGTTGACAAAGCTTCACAACCAATTAGAGAAATAAATAGGCTTAATGAATTAATTATTAAAACTACCTCTCATGCTACTGCCTCAGTGATGCTCATACACATTCAAAGCACACCCCCACCCCCCACCCAATCTCACACACCTTCAATAGCTTAAACAGAAGAGGCCTCCTTCTCTGATGATCTCCAAATAATGAAGGAAATTGTTTTTGGCCTCAATTGGATGAAAGGTCAATTACACACTACTAAAGTGCAATGAAAATTTCTGTAGTGTTTTCAGTATCTTTTTTGAAACCTAACATATGTGATTTCAAACAAGGGAAATAATAGCAAGAGGCTGTTTGGTCTTCTCTGAAATGTTGGCTGCATCACCAATGTGTCAGCAGGTAATGGAGAGACAAATGAGGAGGTGAAGTAAGAGACTTACCGTAACAAGACAGACAGTTCCCGTAGTTGAGGATCACTGCACTTGGATCTCAGGGTTGGGTGGTTAAGAGTGTGGATCTCAGGGTTGGGTGGTTTCCTTGCTTTATAAACTTAGGCTAGACAGATCACTTCTTTGAACCTTAGTTTTCAAATATATAAAATTGGGATAATAATATCTATATCTTACAGCTGCTTCTAGGATTCCATGATATTACCTACGTAAAGTACCTGGTGCAGTATCTGGTACTTTGTTAGTGCTCAAAAATGTCCGTACTTTAGCCATGCAAAGGAACGAAGCACCTTGTGAATGCATGCAGGGCAGCACATACTACCTTGTGGATGAGCCTTGAAAACATTATGTTAAATAAAAGAAGCCAGACAGAAAAAGTCAGATATTGTATGGTTCCACTTAAATGAAATATACAGAATAGGTAACTTCATAGAGAAAGAAAGCAAAGTAGTGGTTGTCAGGGGCTGGGGAAATAAGACTGTTTAATGGGTACAGGGTTTTCTTTTAGGATGATGAAAATGTTTTTGAACTAGATAGAGGTGGTGGTTGCACACCACTTTGTACCAAATGCCATTGAATTGTATACTCTAAAATGATTAATTTTATCTTATGTGAATAAATAAAAATTATAAAACTTTTCTTAATAAAAAATAGTATTTGTTCATCTTTTCCCCTACATACCCTGGGATCAGCCTTCTCTTTCAGAAAAAAATGAAGGGCCATAGATCTGTAAGTTTCCTTGCAGTTTTGACATTCTCTGACTTATGTTCCTTATTTAAATCCTACTGAGGTAAATCCTGTGCTGGTTGCCATGGAGACATACAGAAAAAAATAAAGGATAGTGCCTGCTTTCAGAAAGCATACTGCTAAGTAGGTTGTAAGAGAAAGATACATGAATTATTAAATTAAGGGTACCTGATGAAGACAGACCTAGACCAGGGCTACAATAAAAGGAAGAAAATGGGTACAGTATGGGGTGTATTTAGGCCAGAAGAGCCTAAAACTGGAGAAGATTTGGTCAAGATAGGGATGAGAAGTAAGAAAGAAATTATGCAATCTCCTTCGAATTAAAGAATGGCAAACAAAATAAAATTCATCAAGCATATCAGTCTTTAAGTGTACGACTCAGTGATTTCTACATTTGTATTATACCCTGTAACCATCACCCATGTTAAGATATAGAACATTTCCTTTAAGAAAATATATACTCTAAATGAGTCAAATTATTAAAACCCACCAGTTATTCTCAGTAATGAAACTGTATTCTCCAGTGTAGCCTTGTGTAATCAGGAATGCATTTTATGTAATGGTTTTAAACAACCCCAGGGCTAGATCCTGTCTTGAATTTATTTTGAAGAGTTATTGGACTAGGAAAATGGTAGTCCACTAAATTTTTCAACATTTTCTAAAACTATTACACTTCTTTCCTCCTATGATTTCTGAAACTCCCTATGTAAGGTATGATTGGCAGTAAAATAAGCAATGAGGCATCGTCCTGTCAGGCTAAATCCCACATCACCTTATGGCTCACAAAATAATTTACAAAATCAATCTTGTACTGAACCTGCTATGGAAGGAATCCTCAGAACACTGGTCAAATCCATAGTCATTTCTGAGGTGTTTCTTAGACCAAGAAGCATAAGGCTGGACAACAGATGCCAAGCCAGCCGTTTATACTTGGTGCAGCAGTCTTAATGACCCTGCTGCTTTGTGGCATGCTCTGTCTGCTACTAGCAGGTGATTGGATGGCCAAACATGTTCTTTCTTGAAGAGTTTGAGTGAGGCACAGAGAGAGACAACCTATAATACAGTAGTCCAGGGGCAAAGAAGCACAGAAAAAGAAGGAAGCAAGCAGGCACATGACAGAGAAATGAGGTAGCAAGAAAGAAGTTGGTGGGTGATAGAGGAGGAAGAAGAGGATTTTAGTGAGAGAAGTGGAGTCAACAACACCAAGGTATGAGCAGGGCACATGAGGGCTGTTACTACTGTGTTACTTTGAAGAAGATTTTGGGACACAAACATTGCCACTTCCTGACAGAGGGAACAGCTTTCCAGTTCTGTGGCTGCTGAGATCTCTCAGGGATCTTTACCTGAAACCCACCCACTGAGAGAATCCAAGTGCATCTCCATTTCTTGAAACTTGAAGGAGCTTCACCCAAATTACCTCTTCCATAAAATTCAGTGAAACTGTTTTCATAAATGCCTGGGGATCTGGAGAAGACATCAGGTCTTCAGAAAGAGAAATATGAATTATTTTAGGGGGAAAGTGATGCATAAAATAGACTAAATTGCCATAAAATAGGAAGCAATTTAAGGAAAAAGGACTCATAGACATGGATGACAGTGTGGTGATTGCTGAGGGTAAAGGGGTATAGGGGACTAAATGGTAATGGAAAATAATACAATAAAGATTAAGTAAAAATGAAATTGATTAACAGTGAGAGAAAAACAAGTTTAAAAAGTATGTACCTCATAAAGAGAGAAATACTCTGAGGGACTTTCATTTTAACCCATATAGATATCATTTGACTAGTTCTGTTTCATACTCACCCAACTAAATGTATTAAAGAATTAAGAGACTTCTTGAGAAACAAATATGTCTGGCCAGGGAAAGGAGGTAGGCTGTTAGGATATAGATTTTAAGGAAATTTAGTTCATTTATTCCATATTTTAATCTTCTAATATTAGGGTCCTAGACCACTTTCCTTCTAAGGGTGAGGCCTTGGACTTTAATGCCAATAAGATAAGACTTATTTTAAAATATATTTATTTTATTTTTATTTAAGTATAGTTGGTATACAAATCTTATATTGGTTATATTAGTTTCAAGTATACAATTCTGATTCTACATTTTCATGCCTTACTGTGTGATCACCCCACTAATTCTAGTAGTCATCTGTCACCATGTAAACTTATCACAATATCATTAATTACATTCACCTTCCCTTTTTCACCCATTCTCTCATCCTCTTCCTTCTGGTTACTCTATTTTTGGTCTTTGTTTCTATGAATCTGTTTTTTATTTTGTTTTGTTTGTTTGGTTGTTTATATTCCACACATAAGTAAAACCATACAGTGTTTGTCTTTTTCTGCCTGACTTACTTCACATAATACTCTCTAGATCCATTTGTGATGTCACAAATGGCAAGATTTTTTTTAAAAAATATTCATTATTCTAGCCATTAGTCAGAAGGATAGTCAAGTCATAAGATTTGCTATCCACAAAAGGCAATGTTTGACATACTTTAATATATATATATTTTTTGGATGGAGGGATCATTCTAATCCTTAGGCTTTTCCATCTGACCTTATAAGAACAATTGGTCTATGAAGATTATTTAAAGCATTCTTTTTTGGTGGTGGTGTTGTTCAACAAACACATCTGCCCTCACAAATACCATTTATCAGTCTACATTACTTCCTTGGAAGTAAAAAGAAGGATTTCATAAATGGAGAAATTAAAACATTATTATATGTAAAATACAATGTAAGTAGATACTTAATTCTTAATTCCTGGGAACTGAGTTTTGTGTTTGCTTTGTCTTATTTAGATGGAGTAGAACTGGCAAATAAGTTTCATCACTCGGCCAACTACGGTTTATGGATAGTGGCTACCAAGAGCATTGTGCTGAGGAAAACTGAGATTTCATCAAGGTTGCTCAGGGCAAAGTGGCAGAGGTCAGTGAGTGGGTCTGCCTGGGTAGAGCATCTGCTATTCCTGCCCTAGGGGGGTTCGCTTTCTTCAATGCCATAGTGAAAGAATCTTTGTAAATATCAATGATAGCTTTTATTTTTTTATTGCTAAAGTTATTAGGGTTACTACAGAAAGTTAGAAAATGTAGATAGCTACATATAAGACAGTAGAAATCATTACCATTCTGTCACCTAGAGAAGAAGCAACAAGACTGTTAGATACTCTCTCCTTTTTTCCCCATCTACGTATTCATTTCTAATAGGGAGGCTGTGCTCTTGACAATGGTGGGATTGACTGTGGGAGTGGGGGGGTAGGGGTGAACAATGAGGACAAAGGTGAGACAACTGTAACTGAACAACAGTAAGTAAAATAAATAAATAAATAAAAAGGAGGCTGTGCTCATGCATTTTTGCAATCTGATGTTTTAATTTGATTATATCTCATGAAAACCTTCCAATGTCATATAAATATTTTCTTATAGTGCCTTGTTCCAGTTTTATTAGTTTAATCACTATTCTTGTATATCATGATGGTTTCTGATTTTTATTTCTTTAATAAGCCCAATACCATGAAATTTTTGTAGCTATACATTTTGGCACCATTAAATTATAATATCAGGATAAATTTTCATAAGTGGAATTACTGGAACAATGTAATGTGGATTCGTTTTGATGTGATTTATGAATTACTCTCCTGAAATACCCCCAAATTTATTCTCCATAAACTTTTCAAAAGTTGAAAGTATATTTTAAAATGTGCCCAAAGACTGGATGTAGTCTAAGATTTAAGAGCCTGATGAAGAATTCTGTTGTATAGATTAGCAATTAGCTTTCCAAAAACCAGTTTCCTCAGATGTGAATAGATGTAGTACATGACACTGAGACAAATGGAAGCAACAAGCTATGCCTGAGCTCATTAGTGAGGGTTTTATCACATCCTCAGAGTCATATTAATGTGATTTTGGAACTATGTGGGTGACAAAACACTTTTTTTAAAAAACACAAAGATATAATGGGAGAGTTACCTGCTTGTCACAAACATCTTAATTCATTAGATGACCCAGGACTTGATACTAAACTCTACTTTGGGATGTGTGACAGAAAATGAAAAAAAGTTCCTACAGATAAGAAGGGCAGAGTTCTGCACTATGATCCCTGTTTTCCATATGACCTGTGTGTAACTTAAAACCAGACTGATTACAATTGTTAAAACAGCCCTGGAAAATTCCATCACTGAGGATTATACCGTAGACTATAAATCTTGCTTTGAATAACCATGGCTGAGGTGTGAGTATCTAACACATTTACCCACCCACATCAAATTCAACATACTTCACTGGGCAACCAAACTATGCCAGACACAGTGAATGCAAAGACTACTAATGCACCCATTAAAGCTACCACAAGGCTATTGGGAAAATATCCAGATAAACGCTTGGGGAGCAGGGTAACAAGTGCTAGCTAATATAGATGTAGTACATGACACTGAGATAAAGGGATGCAACAAGCTATGCTTGTGATCATTAGTGAGGGTTTTATAAAGGAAGAATTTGGGTTTGCTAGGAAATTGCAATTTGGGTTGGTGTGAAATTTTTGATCAGAGTTTCTTCCCTGTCTTTGTCTCTGTTCTAATTGAAACAGTCTGTTGGGAAACTAAAATATCTGAAATCAGTACTGATTAGCAGCATCTGTCTTTCCACTATTCATCCTATCTTTCTTAATTCTTTGTATTTATTTGGCTTGACATAATAATTAAAATGGAGAAGCACAGTCTCCAATGCACACTAGCATCTCTCTGTTTGAAATTTTCCAGAGAAACACTATCTAACTCTTTAATGTTGTTAGCTTGTCAGGGAAGAAAAGAAAATGGCATCAATAAATATCTTTTTTTTTCTTTTTCAGTTGCTATCACACACACATACAAAATTGCTTTTAGAAAGATATGGTTAAGGGGGATAACAAGGAAAAGAAAGGGAAGGGCTATCAAGGAACATGTATAAAGGACACATGGACAAAGACAATGATAGGTGGAGGATTGAATGTGGGAGGTGGGAGTGGGTAGAGCAGAGAAGAGTAATTGTGGGGGGAATGGGGACAACTGTAATTGAACAACAATAATAAAAAATAATAAAAACAGAAATATATGGTTAAATAATCCAACTATTATTCATTGGCTCATCCATTCATGAACTATCCATTGAGCATTCACTCTGCACTTGTATTGTGTGAGATTTAAAGAATAAAAAGCCCATCTCTAAAAGATGATTAAGCTTGGAAAGTCTATGAGAGCACACATGCGTTACATCATCATCTTTTAGAATCAGACTATTTATTTTTGGGACACAGAGATTTGTCTGTAGAAACACTGTAGCATTAGAAGAAAAAATAAGAATCTTTGTGATTTAAATCACAACAGCTGCTTTGAAATAGAAAGTAATCATAAAAATAGTTAAGTGTGAAATGACAATTGCTCAACTTATCATGTGATGACTAGATTAAAATCCCCAGATTTGTAATTGCAGTTATTGTGCAAACAAATTTATAATTCTGAAAATATATGTCCTATTGGCTAAGAACAGCCTTTTGCCCAGGGATTTTGATAAATGGTAAGTATTTTAATCATCCTAAAGATTGAATTTATAGCTGTTACTAATGCAAATGTATGACGCAGATCTGATTTATTAAAAAGTTCATTGTTTAACTAAATAATATACTCTAAGAGATAATTTCTAGTATTAAATCATGGTATGAATGGCAGACTGCGTATTTTTTAAAAGACTTTTAAAAATCCAATTAACATCATTTAAAATTTTCCATTAGCCACATTTCTGTTATATAACAGAACAAACCTCTCTATTCCATTATGTAATCACCCAAAATATGTGAGATGATATCTTCCATGGGTCCTCAGTATATTGCAATCCTATCACATGTGTTACCAAATTGTTATCGAAGTGTAAGGCTTATTTTTGTTATTACTGAATATACTGAAATAACATTCAGATGGAGTGTGGAGTTGAGAGGATTTGTAACAAAGTATAACTAACTTTAAGACGCATCAAAGAAAAATCCACTCCCTGGAGCACTGAGACTAGCCTCTGGATCTGTAAGGATGCAGTGGGAGCCACACACCTCCCTTCTTACTCACTGTCCACAGCACACAGAGGGAAATGGCTATGAATAACAGTTAAGAGCTGAGGATGCTTGCATGGACACCCAGATGCTGGTTACTGGAAAAGGTTTTACTGTGATAAGTGTGGACTTGAGTTGCTCTGAGTCTTTTAATCCCTTTAAATGCAAGGCCAAAATGTCTAAAGCAATGAATAAAACTTTCTATTTTGTGAGTGATGTAATTCATCAGAATCTGGAATCTTATCAGGAGAAATGAAATAGCAGTTAAAATTTGGCAGAGTGGCTTTAATCTTCTAATAAAATAGAACTGTAAGCATAAACATGTTGAGTGTCATTAAAGTTAATCTTTTAAGGGGATTACAGTAGGGTTTAGGTTGAAGTCTGGGTGAGTTTCATCAGTGCAGCCTGCAGACCTTGGACAATTGTTCTAACTTCCCCTTGCTTGGCCCTCTTTGTTTGCCAGATGGGGGGGATGTTGTGTGTCCCTCTCTTCTGGGACCTCTAAGAATGAATGTGCCATTTGGAGTGCTAGATATAGAGTAGACACTCTCTGATTTTCCTAATTTAGAAATCATTACCTTGAATCCTTTCTGGTCAATCATTAGAAGAGTGATTTAACCACTATTTTAATTATCTACCCAATTGCAAATAAAAAATTAAAGCAAGGTTTTCAACAGTTTATGGCTACATTTGAAGTTGTTGATTAGGTTACCATCACCCCTGTGACACAACTGGAAACTACTCTCTTCTCTCTTCCTTTTCTCTATTCTCCACTTCCCTGCTCCCTACCTCAGAAAATTGGGCCTGTGAATATTATCTTATAGGGAGCATACATGTATAGCCATAGTGGCTAAGTCTTAAAACCAAGTACTACTTTAAATGAGTCAATAAATATTATCAGTAACAAAATGAAATAGAGTTCAAATCACAGATGTAGGTAAAGCAATTGGATGTATTTAAATGTGTTGGTTTTAATACTTAAATTTCATTTCCATCTGGGAAAACTTTTTTCTTTGCCTCTAGACAAACTGCAACAGCAGCCATGAGCTGTCTATGAAATAAGGCACATTCAGAAAACACAGTTTCCTGTCTCTATGATACTACTACATGCTAGATTTTTTCCCCAGAGATCAGTCAAAATGTTCTGAAGTCAGTACCACAGTGTCAAACAGGCCTCTCATAATTGAATAGCATGTGAAAATAAAGAGTGGATTTATTTTATTAGAAGATAAAGCCACTCTGCCAAGTTTTAGTTGCTATTTCATTTCTCCTGATAAGATTCCAGATTCTGATGAATTATACCACTCACAAGTTAGAAAGTTTTATTCATTGCTTTCAATTCAATTTTGAAAAACAGAAAACAAATGACAAAACATGAAGATGTCATTTCAGTAGAAATGTAGAACACACACACACACACACACACACACACACACACACACACACACACAATTTCTCTCTCCTTGAGCTTAAATCTATGAAGGGAAATCCCACATGTGCATATAGCTGAGAAACAAGGCAGGACTCTGCAAATGATGTGATAAAGAAACAAGAGGTTGTGGGAGGCGAGTAAAGAGTCAAAGTTCACCTTATAGAAGAGTTATGTTTAAGAATTTTTCAAAAGACAGAGAAACTATTAGCAGGGAAAACAGGAAAAGGAATTCCTGTTCAAAAAAATTAGTATGCATCAGAATGACCTTATTAAAACACATTGCTGGGCCTTGACTCCAGAGTTTCTGATTTGGAGGAGTGAGGTTGCCCTGAGAATCTGGGTTTTTAACAAGTTCTTAGGTGGTGTTGATGCTGAGGTTTAGGGACAACACTTTGAAAAAAAACAGTATAAGCAGAGACACAATGATGAAACAGGTGGAATATATTCAGGGAATGGCAAGTTGTCTGGTTGGCTGCAGTATGGGATTTAGTGGATATGGGTAGTTTAAAGTCAGAGAGTACAAGGCATTGAAGAAACTGAGGGACCACTTAAGGTTTCTGAGCATGAGCAAGGCCATTTGGCCATTTTGAGGAAGACATTCATTTTTTAAAGAGCTTTTATTTTTTATTTTTAGAGAGAGGGGAAGGGAGGGAGAAAGCAAACAGCAATGCACGAGAGAAACATCAATCAGTTGTCTCTTCCACACGCTCCAACAGAGGACCAAACCCGCAGCCTAGGTATGTGCCCTGACTGGAAGTGAACTGGTGACTTTTGCTGTGTGGGTGACTTTTGCTTTGCCATGCTGGTCAGGTCAAGAGGCTGGCTATAGCAACAGCTTGCAGGACACATTAGAAGGGAAAAAATCAGAAAGGTGCTTACTCCCTAAGAGAAGAAACAGCACATGGTTGGTGAGACTGAAAAAAAAGGGGAGGAATGCCAGAGCCATCACAAAAGTGCTTCCTACTTGATTTGCAACTGATAGAAGGTGTGGCTTGAGAGAAAAGGGGAAAGTAAGGTTTTCTTCTAGATTTAAAATCTGGGTGATGGCAGAGATGATGGTGCCCTCATGAGACTGGGAACATATTTAAGTGAGAGGACGGTGTACTTAGTAATACAGTTGCTGAAAATTGAGACCCACCTAGGTTATAAAATGCAGATTGGGAACTCAAAAGATGTACATTTTGGACATAGATACTAAAGCCTTGAGTCTGGAAAGGATTTTTAATAAAGAAGATATATAAAGAGAATTGGACCAAATATACAATGTTGAAATAGGGATATTTAGTAGGGAGGGATGGGATTTGGGAGGCAGGAGAAAGAGAAGAATGGATCATTATGAAGCCAACGAGTGGAAGTTTCTTAATGGAACTCTTTCAATAGTGGCAAATGCTACTAAAGATTTAAGGAAGCAAGTAAGAAGCATTCAAGTTGACAATTAGTAAGTCTTTAGTGTTTTTCAAAGAGGGTCATTCTAGGAACACTGTGGGAAGAAGCCAGGGACTGGCATGGGAACAGGTGGAGGTTGCTGAGAGTTGATGAGGACTGTCTGAGATGGAGAGGATGTGAACCACAATTTAAAGTGACGCAAATATTTTGCACTTACAGAAAAGTGAAATATTTGAGGCACTGTGACCTCCAGTAAACCAGATTGCTTAGGAAGAGGTTTATTTTAAAAAGAACTTGAAGACTTTGACACCTAAAAAAGCATTGTTAAGTAAATTCCATACAATGTGTTAATTGATGAATTCTGAGTGTGATATTTTCAAGAGCACATATGAATCATTTCCTTAGTAATAACATTTTCTGATTTAACTAACAAGACAGCTTGATAGATTTTTTGCCCCAAACTTTACCAAAAAATGTTAAAAAGCCAAATCCCAAACAACCCACATATAACCAAAAATGAAAATTCTTTTGCAATGTATATTTTGAGGGTAAGAGGAGTCAGATTCCAAATAGCATATGAAGTGATTACTTCAAATTATACAGTGTTACTGCATAATTTTTAGTGATAACCATGTAAAATAGGGTAAAATTTCTGAATACATTTCTATAGATTAATTATTGTCCATTTTTAGAAATATTTCTTTCATACATGTAGGATAATAGTATACTCAATTGATATCTACTATAAATATGATTAAAATAACTTTAATAAAATTACTATAAGGAATTATTTTACACAGAAAAATATCATTTTGTAGTGGGGCCAATTATTTTCTTTCAAATAAATCTGATTTCAGTGAATTTTTTCTTTTCAGGTAGTTAAACCTATGCATAATGCTTTGTCATTCCTTAGGTTATGATTCCCTCCATGGGTATCCAACCTTTTGGTGTCTCTGGGCCACACTGGAAGAAGAGTTGTCTTGAGTTGCACATTGCATACACAAACACTAATGAAAACTGATAAGTAGAAAAAAAGGTTTTAAGTAAATTTATGACTTTCTGTTGGGCACATTCATAGCCAACCTGAATTGCAGGTGGCCCATGGGCCACAGGTTGTACATCCCTGTCTAGGCCATTCCAAGTAAGACAGAGCTTATGGGAAGAGCTTGGAAAAATTCATGGGACAAAAGGATTTAAAAAGTATTTATTTAAATATGCCAACACTTAAAAGAGCCTCCTAGAGGTCACTGGATATGATGAAGAGCTGTTTTCTTTGACCTGAACATGAAGATCATCAGATAATTCAATTAGCATATAATTCAATGGGTATTTACTTGGTTTTAAACTAAAAAAGTAAAATAGGCACAGGGCAGTTCCAGGCAATGTTTTATGCGTGGTGTCGATCATTTCTTTATGACAGAGTGAGGTCAAAACATACTAAGGACAGACTAATAGCATAAAACAGCTCTAATCCAATATTTGCTCTGCATATTGGCCATTTCTAAAATAAGGAACATTTTTCAGTCTTTCATGGGTTAGCAATCGATAATTTGCTATTATTTGGGATTTTACTTCATTCCCAGGAGATTTTCTTTTTGAAGAGATTAGAGCAGTGTTTCTCAGATGGAGTGGAGTGGGAAAGGAAGGAGGAGGAGGCGTTGCAATTTTGACTCCTAGAGGGCATTTGACAACATCTGGAGAGATTTTTGCTTGTCACAGTTGGGGGAGGGGCACTACTGGCATCTAGCATGTAGAAGAAAGTGATGTTGCTAAACATCCTACAATACACAGGAGAGTGCCTGCTCCTTCCAACAAATAATTATCCAGCCCAAATGCCAACAGTACCAAAGTTGAGACATTCTGAATTAGTATGTCTGCATTAGAGTACAATTCAGAGGGATTTCAAAAAAAACATGGTTGGACTCTAGGTACTTTTAGCATTTTTTAGTACGAATAGACAGGACTATTTTTCTTTTTTCTATTTGTTAAAACACATTTTACACTTGAGTGCTCAGTGGAGCTGCCTGAGGGTGACATGGTTAGCATGTTTTTATGATCTTCTCTTCATCCTGTTCCTTTAGGAAGGCCCAACCTGCTGGAGGAGGTTTCTCAGTCCACTCTCCTTCCTTAATTTTCTTCCTCCTTCCCCTCTCCTGATCAAAGTTAGTGGTGCAAGTGTAAAGGGTGGAAGAGGAGAAATGGAAAAGCCAGATCACAGGTACAAATCCTGCCAGGTCCCTTTCCAGTGCTTAGGTCCTAAATTAGCTTCCATGATTGGCTCAAAAGCCCCAGTTCTGTGAATTACTGAGTGCAGCAGTACTGACACATACACTTTCAAATAAGCAAACCCACAGAGAAGTGATAAAATAATGGGGCCAAACAGAAGTGCACTTCAGCAGAGCACAGATAAGATAGTGCAGCTTGTCAACAAACAGATTAGAATTTCATACATAAGCTTTGAAAGGGTGGCCTTATCCTTTAACATGTATACTCAGTGTCATAATATAATGAAATGTGTCTCCTCTGCCCTAAAAAGCTACATATATAAGCTATCTTCACATAAGGTTTTTATTTTGCCACTCTTGTCATCCAAAAGCAGGAATAAACTGAATTTATTTTCTTTTAAAAAAAGAAGACAAACCCTCAAATTTAATAAAAAAAAGACAAACACTTAAATTTTTTTTCCTCTCAGAATAACATGATGGGATGTTGGATGTCAAGGGCTTTCTATTGGGAAGGTTGTCAACATTGAGTTTAGAGGTAATTAATGCCTTATGTGTTTAAGTTTAAGACATATTTAATCAATTCTGCTATGAGCATTTTATAAAAAACATTTGAACATTTAAGAAAGCATTATGTACCTTTTAATTAGTGAGATAAGAAAACATGTGTCATGGTTTAATTGGTTCTTTCTTTCTTTTTGATGGCAGATAAAATAAGGGTGTATTCTACAAGTGATGGCATTTGGATTCAGTGAAATAACATAAATTCTTTCCAAATGCCTTTGAATCACTTGGATCAGGCAGGTTATCTTTAAAATTGTTATTCTTTTGATGCTTATATAAACAACTTTTTAAAAAACATTTGCTTCATTATCAGCTTCTATTTTCATTTGCTGGCATCTAAAATGATTAATTTTATATGTAGTGTTTTGTACCCAACTATTCTTTTCTCTTATATTATTATAAGTTGTGAATGAGAACTACAAACTAATAAGGAACTAATAAGGACTAAAAATATTTATTTTCATCAATAAATATGTTAAGCTTGAAATAGGAGAGCATAGGTAGAAGTACCTATTATCTGATATTAAATGCCTATATAACTTTTAATCCAATTATGTAAAATAATACATAGCTCATTTCACTATGATTAAGGGATATATAAATTCAAAGGGTTGTGTAAAGTTAGATTATCACACCAAAACCTAGAAATTATATTTTCTTCCTTCCTTCCTTCCTTCCTTCCTTTCTTTCTTTCTTTCTTTCTTTCAATTATATTCTATTGATTATGCTATTACAGTTGTCCCATTACCCCCCCTTTATTCCCCTCCACCCTGCACACCCCCTTCCACCAACATTCCTCCCCTTTAGTTCATATCCATGGGTCAATGTATAAGTTCTTTGGTTTCTATATTTCCTATACTATTCTTAACCTCCCCCTGTCTATTTCCTACCTACGATTTATGCTACTTATTTCCTGTACCTTTCCCCCTCCCTCCCCCTCCCACTCCCCTGATGATAACCCTCCATGTGATCTCCATTTCTGTGATTCTGTTCCTGTTCTAGCTGTTTCCTTAGTTGGCTTTTATTTGTTTGTTTGTTTTAGGTTTGGTTGTTGATAGTTGTGAGTTTGTTGTCACTTTGCTGTTCATAGTTTTGATAGTCTTCTTTTTCTTAGATAAGTCCCTTTAATATTTTGTATAATAAGGGCTTGGTGATGATGAACTCTTTTAACTTGACTTTATCTGGGAAGCACTTTATCTGCCCTTCTGTTCTAAAATGATACCTTTGCTGGATAGAGTAATCTTGGATGTAGGTCCTTGCCTTTTACGACTTTGAACATTTCTTTCCAGTCCCTTCTTGCCTGCAAGGTTTCTTTCAAGAAATCAACTGAGAGTCTACTGGGAGCTCCTTTGTAGGGAGCTATTTACTTTTCTCTTGATGCTTTTAAGATTCTTTGTTTACTTTTCATCTTAGGTCATGTAATTATAGTGTGCCTTGGTGTGTGCTTCCTTGGGTCTAACTTCTTTGGGACTTTCTGAGCTTTCTGCATTGCCCAGAAGTCTGTTTCCTTTGCCAGTTGGGAAAGTTCTTCTTCATTATTTTTTTCAAATAAGTTTTCAATTTCTTGCTCTTCCTCTTCTCCTTCTGGCGCCCCTGTGATTTCAATGTTGAAATGTTTAAAGTGGTATTGGAGGTTCCTAAGACTCTCTCCTTTTGTTTTCAATTCTTGCTTTTCATTCTGTTCTGGTTGAATGTTTACTTCTTCCTTTTGCTACAAATCATTGATCTGAATCCCCATTTCCTTCCTGTCACTCTTAGTTCCCTGTTTATTTTCCTTTATTTCACTTTTCATAGCCTTCATTTTCCCTCTATTTTGTGACCATATTCAACCAATTCTGTGAGCCTCTGATTGCCAGTGGTTTGAACTGTGCATCTGATAGGTTGGCTATCTCTTCATCACTTAGTTGTATTTTTCTGGAGCTTTGATCTGTTCTGTTATTTGGGCCATTTTTTTATCTTGGCACTTGTAGTAAGGGGCCAAAATTATATTTTCTTTATGTAATTCCATAAATTTGATCAAATGAGGCTGCCAATATGGTATGAATAATGCTGAATTGGAAACCAAAGGCTGGATCTGACAACAATTTATTAAGTCATTTCCAAGCCTTAATTCTTGATTCATATAAATAAAAGAATTGGAAAAGGATCTCATATTCTTGGACTCTAAGGTATTAGGAAAGAACTTAGAGTTTCTACTTTGCTAATAAAGCTTCATTAAATAGTTCTCATTTGCAGAAGGTTTTTCTTGCTCTTCATCTTGTTTCTCCAGCTTAATTTAGCCTCATTAATTCCAACCAAATCTCCAGATGATCTTTAACATGACTTACAGCTTTAAAATTCTAAGATTCTACTAAATGCATCCTTCCTAAGCTTTAAAATTCCAAGATTCTGCTAAATGCTTCCTTCCTAAACTTCTACAGATTTCTTAACTCCTTCTTTACAATTCATTCCTCCCCCTCTGCCATTCAGCCAAGCAGTGAGGGTATTCTTTTCTTTTTTATTTTTATTCTTACATGTGAACCCCTATAATATTTTCTGGCTTATTTCTGAACTCATTCTCCATTGTCTCCATTCTGGATGAGAATGAGATGCCCAGGCCATATGTGGTAGGTTAGGTGAAATCTGCCAACGTTTGGAATAAGGGGCATCAGGTACCAGCACTGCTGACCAGATGACTAATCCCATGGTCCTATTGATCACCTTACTAATTTGACATACATGATGAGCTTCATTGCCAAGTAAGATTGTGTTTTCTCATGAATCATTTGTACTCCTCTTTTCAGTCCTCTGTAGATTTTCCCCTCTAGACAACTATGAAAATATATTAACATGCTCAAAATCTTTCTCCAAGTAATGTATCAAAACAAATTATTAAATGAAGGCACATCATAACACCTGTCTTTAGCTTCAGCATTTTCAATATAAAAATCAAAGGCCCTGAGACTTCTAAGATAGAGGTGTAAATAGATAGACTTTGCTTCCTTGCACAACCAAAAGAAGGACAATAACAAATTTAAAAACAAAAAATAACCAGAACTGCAAGAAAATCAAACTGTATGGAAGTCCAAGACAAGTAGTTAAAGAAAAAATATTCATTCAGACTGGTAGGAGGGACTGAGACTGGAGCTGGGGCAGATGGCAAATTGGCAGCAGGAGAACAGGGTGGGTGAGACAGTGGCTGGCAGACCAGGCAGTCCCAATTTGTGTGTGGATAACCAGGAAGAATAACTGGGGAGTGAGACACAGTCCCAGTGCAGGGTTCCAGCATGGGGAAATAAAGCCTCAAAATCTCTAGTGGTAAAAACCCGTAGGTGTTGTGACAATTAGAGAAACTCCTAGCCTCACAGGAAAGGTTGTTGGAGAGACCCACAGGGTCCTAGAATGTACAAACCCACTCACCCAGGATTCAGTGCCAGAAGGGCCCAATTTACTTCTGGGTAGTGGGAGAAGTGACTGAAAGCTGGCCAAGAGCCAAACAAGTGGCATTGTTTTCTCTGTGACAACCCCACTACATACAGTGCCACAACACAGCAACATGGGTTACCCCACCCTGGTGCATACCTAAGGCTCCATTCCTCATAATGTAACAGCTTTGCCAGACAAAAAAATGGCCCAAATGACGGAACAGATCAAAGCTCCAGAAAAATACAACTAAGTGATGAAGAGATAGCCAACCTATCAGATGCACAGTTCAAACCACTGGCAATCAGGATGTTCACAGAATTGGTTGAGTATGGTCACAAAATAGAGGGAAAATGAAGGCTATGAAAAGTGAAATAAAGGAAAATAAACAGGGAACTAAGAGTGACAGGAAGGAAATGGGGATTCAGATCAATGATTTGTAGCAAAAGGAAGAAGTAAACATTCAGCCAGAGCAGAATGAAAAGCAAGAATTGGAAAAAAAAAAGCAGAAAGTCTTAGGAACCTCCAGTACCACTTTAAACATTTCAACATTGAAATCACAGGGGTGCCAGAAGAAGAGGAAGAGCAAGAAATTGAAAACTTATTTGAAAAAAATAATGAAGAAGAACTTTCCCAACTGGCAAAGGAAACAGACTTCTGGGCAATGCAGAAAGCTCAGCAAGTCCCAAAGAAGTTAGACCCAAGGAAGCACACACCAAGGCACACTATAATTACATGACCCAAGATGAAAAGTAAACAAAGAATCTTAAAAGCGGCAGAACTCCTTTATAGGAGTTCCCATTAGACTCTCAGTTGATTTCTTGAAAGAAACCTTACAGGCAAGAAGGGACTGGAAGGAAGTATTCAAAGTCATGAAAGGCAAGGACCTACATCCAAGATTACTCTATCCAGCAAAGGTGTTATTTTAGAACAGAAGGGCAGATAAAGTGCTTCCCAGATAAAGTCAAGTTAAAAGAGTTCATCATCACCAAGCCCTTATTATATAAAATGTTAAAGGGACTTATCTAAGAAAACTAAGATAAAAAATATGAACAGTAAAGTGACAACAAACAACTATCAACACCCGAACCTAAAAACTAAAACAAAAACAAAAACAAACTAAGGAAACAACTAGATCAGGAACAGAATCACATAAATGGAGATCACCTGGAGGGTTATCAGTGGGGAGGGGGAGGCACAGGGGGAGGGAGGGGGCTAAGGTACAGGGAATAAGAAGCATAAATGGTAGGTAGAAAATGGACAGGGGAAGGTGGAGGTTAAGAATAGTATAGGAAATGGAGAACCCAAAGAGCTTATATGTATGACCTATGGACATGAAGTAATGGGGGGAATGTGGGTGAGAAGGGGGTTGCAGGACAGAGAGAATAGAGGGGGGGAATAGGACAACTGTAATAGCATAATCAATAAAATAGATTTTTCAAATAATCAAGGCCCTAATGAATCCTGGTGCATAATTACTGCATATTTCCTTTCCAATAAATTTATATTATTTAAAAAAATATAATACTCAAAGGAAACCATGAAAAAATGTAAAGCCAATGCACTGAATGGGAAAATATTTTCGCCAACAAAACATCTGATAAGGGGTTAATATCCAAAATTTATGAAGAACTTATAAAACTCAACACTAAAAAAATAAACAATAACCCCAAACAATCCAATTAAAAAATGGGCAAAGGACTTGAGTAGATATCTTTCCAAAAGGACATACAGATGGTCAACACACATATGAAAAAATGTTCAATGTCACTAATGATCAGAGAAATGCCAATTAAAACCATGATGAAATATCACCTCATACCTGTCAGAATGGCTATCATCAATAAATCAATAAACAAGGACTATTTACAAGGATGCAGAGAAAAGGGAATTCTTGTGCATCATTGGTGGGGATGTAGGGGGATGCAGGGGGCTGGGTGGAGGTGGAAGAAGGTATAAGGAGGATAAATGGTAATAGAAAAAATAGAATAAAACACTCAAAAACAGGACTTCTGGCCAAGATGGAGGTGTACGTAGACACACTGTGTTTCCTCACACAACCAAAAGAAGGACAACAACAATAAAAAAAAACAACAACCAGAACTCATAGAAAACTGAATTGTATAGAAGTCCCACAATCAAGGAGTTAAAAAAGAAACATCCATTCAGACCAGTAGGAGGGGTGGAGATAGGCAGCCGGGTCATAAGGACTCACAGCCAAGTGGTGGTGGAGGACCAGGGCAGGCAAAGTGGTGGCTGGCAGACCCAGTGAAGCAGTGGATTGTGGAGTGGGGCGGGCAAGGCTGCACAGCTGGCCCACAAGGCAGCAGCTGGTGGACCCACAAGGCCTCAGCTGGTGGAGTGGGCAGTCCCACATTCATGTGCTGATAAACTGGGAGGAACACCAGGGGAGTAAGACAGACCTCACAACCCAGGGTCCCAGAGCGAGGAAATAAAGCTCAAACCACCAATTGAAAACACCTGTAGGGGTTGAGGTGGCAGTGGGAGAAACTCCCAGTCTCACAGGAGAGTTCATTGGAGAGACACACAGGGTCCTAGAACATACACAAGCCAACCCACATGGAAATCAGCACCAGAAGGGCCGACTTTGCTTGTGGGTAGCAGGGGAAGTGACTGAAATCCAGCAGAAAGTGGAGAAAGCACCATTGTTCCCTCTCAACCCCTTCCCCACATACAGTGTTACAAAGCAGCTATGTGGGTTGGCCTGCCCTGGTGAACACCTAAGGCTCCACCCCTTATACGTAGCAGGTGCATCGAGACAAAAAAAATTACCCAAATGAAAGAACAGATGGAAGCTCCAGAAAAAATACAACTAAACGACGAAGGGATAGCCAACCTATCAGATGCACAGTTCAAAGCACTGGTAATCAGGATGCTCACAGAATTGGTTGAATTTGGTCGCAAATTAGATGAAACAATGTAGGCAATGCTAAGTGAAATAAATGAAAATGTGCAGGGGAACCAATAGTGATGGGAAGGACACTGGGACTCTAATCAAAAGTGTGGACCAGAAGGAAGAAAGAAACATTCAATCAAAAAAGAATGAGGAAGCAAGAATTCAAGAAAATGAGGAGAAGCTTAGAAACCTCCAGGACAACTTCAAGTGTTCCAACATGTGAATTATAGGGGTGCCAGAAGGAGAACAGGAAGAGCAAGAAATTGAAAACTTCTTTGAACAAATAATGAAGGACAACTTCCCTAATCTGGCAAAGGAAATAGACTTCCAGGAAGTCCAGGAAGCTCAGAGAGTCCCAAAGAATTTGAACCCAAGGAGGAACATACCAAAGCACATCATCATTAAGTTACCCAAGATTAAATACAAAGAGAGAATCCTAAAAGTAGCAAGAGAAAAGGAGACAGTTACCTACAAAGGAGTTCCCATAAGGCTATCGGCTGATTTCTCAAAAGAAACCCTTCAGGCAAGAAAGGGCTGGAAAGAAGTATTTGAAGTCATGAAAGGCAAGGACCTACATCCAAGATTACTCTATCCAGCAAAGCTATTATTTTAGAATGGAGGAGAAGATAAAGTGCTTCTCAGATAAGGTCAAATTAAAGGAGTTCATCATCACCAAGCCCTTATTATATGAAATGTTAAAGGGACTTATCTAAGAAAACTAAGATAAAAAAATATGAACAGTAAAATGACAGCAAACTCACAGTTATTAACAACCAAACCTAAAAACAATAACAAAAGCAAACTAAGTGAAAAAGTAGAAGAGGAACAGAACCACAGAAATGGAGATCACACGGAGGGTAATTATCAGGGGAGTGGGAGGGGGAGAGAGGGGAAAAAGGTACAGGGAATAAGTAGCATAAATGGTAGTTAGAAAATAGACAGGGGGAGGTTATGAATAATATAAGAAATGTAGAAGCCAAAGAACTTATATGTATAACTCATGGACATGAACTAAAGTGAGGGAATGGGAATGGGAGGGGGTGTGCAGGGTGGAGGAAAATAAAGGGGGGAATGGGACAACTGTAATAGCATAATCAATGAAATATATTAAAAAAATAAAAAACAGAACTGCCTTATGACCTGGCAATTCCACTTCTGGAAATATATCCAAAGAAACCTGAAACACTGATTCAGAAGAACATGAGCACCCCTATGTTCATTGCAGTGTTATTTACAATATTTAAGATTTGCAAACAGCCTAAGTATCCATTGGTAGATGAGTGGGTAAAAAAGCAGTAATGCATTTACGTGATGAAATACTACATGGCTATAAAAAAGAAGGAAATCTTACCTTTTGTGACAGCATGGATTGACGTGGAGAGTATTTTGCAAAGTGAAATAAGCCAATCAGAGAAAAACAAATACTATATGATTTCACTTATATGTGGAATCTAATGAACAAAATAAAATGACAAACAAAATAGAAACAGACTTATAGATACAGAAAACAATCTGACAGCTATTAGAGGGGAGAGGATTTGGGGGTGTCTAGCTGAAAAAGGTGAAGGGATTAAACAAATAAAAAATCTCATAGATATAGACAACAGAATAGCGATTACCAGAGAGAAAGGGGGATGGAGGGAGGTAGAAGAAGGTAAAGAGGGGATAAATGGTGATGGAAGGAGACTTGACTTAGCTTGGTACACACACAGTACAGTATACAGATGGTGTTCTATAGAACTACACACCTGAAACCTATATAATTTTTATTATCCAACGTCACCCCAATAAATACACTAAGATTTTTTAAATTTAAAAAAATTTATTGGCACAATTCACTACTTAGAAACTGAGAGCTAGAAGGGTCCCTGGAAATGAATTATGCAAACTGTCTTTTAAACTCCTTTAATTTGATATGTTCTAAATAGAACAACTCTTTCTCTTTGTTATGACTTCCCTGATGAACTACACATAGTAAAATTAGGAATCACTGTGCTAACTTTAAGAGAAAAAACAATGGCACGCAATGAGACATAAAATCAGTTTGTTCAACCTGAGGCTAGGAAAAGTGTGCCATGGGCACAAAATACCAAAAAGATCAAGTCAGTCTCCTTGATGTTTTCCCTACTTTCTATTGTCTTCTTGGGTTGTAGCTTTTTGGTGAGATGCCCATACTTTGAGGGTTTTCTCTTGCAGATATGGAATAATAGTACCTTGAATAAAAAAGTTAACTGTAGAAATTTATATCCCCTTAATGCATTCTAACCAGGAAATGAATAAACATCGAGTCTGGAGATGGTAAAGTTAAGTAGTCGTAAGTTCTTTTTGCCACTGCTTCTAGCTTACACAACTGCTCTTTGTTCCTTCTTGATGGAGCAATGCAAAGAACTTGGTCTTGGAGGTCAGAAATCTGGGTTCTAGTGCTGTGTCTGTTGTTTATTTATTTTGATGTCAATGTGTTCATCAATAAAATGGGCACAATAAACATGTTTTTAAAACTTGCACATAGTGTTAATGGAAGGATTAAAGTAAGTAATATATGTGAAAACGTTTTTGTCAACTGCAAAATAGTGTAACATACTATAGCATTAGAGCATAATGAGGTGAGTATTATTACTGTTTTTACCAGCATCATCTTCGTCTACCTTTCTTCTATGTCTTTCAGTAAAAATGGCCACTTGGACAAATTTTGCCTATAAAGAATTTTATCAAAATCCCCTTTCCTTTATTGTTTTCAAGGTCATATTGAACTCAGGTTACCTGATGAGGAAAACATGACTGATACTCGATAATCAAGAAGTCTAACCACATTGCAGTACTACTTTGCCAGAAACATCAAGATTACTGACACGTCATACATTTGTAACATGTCAGTTTCTAGTAATGAATCTGAGTTAGAAAAAGTGGGTACCTTCTTCTTGGATCTCTTGTTCATGTACAAAAGAAATGTGGTTCTTCATTTCCTGTGGAAACTTTTCTAATGTTGATAAGTATTAGAGCACCAATATTATGAGATGCTTTCTACTCATAGCAAGAAGACATCATAGTTATACTCATTCAGAAAAGAAATTGTGAAAAGTATTTTGAAGACCTAATAACTGTTTCTAGCTTTGAAAGTTAGATTTGGTGGTATTACACAAGTGTCAGATAGAAAGATGTGAGGGTAAATTCTCTCCAAATAAGTGTCAACTCTAGTGTGGCCTCAGCTGGACACACAGCCTCACCTTTCATCACACTCCAGCATTGAAATATTACACTGGTGCAGATCCTTTATAAATCTTTTATGTAGGTGATTAAAGGAAAACTGAAGTGAATCATATTGTACCAAACATCCTCCCAAGAAAGGTCAAATTAAAAAATGAATATTCCTCTTCCCAAAAGTGACTATGGTAGAACATGGCATTTAAAAGGCATTACTCAGCCTTTTGACAAATTGACATAATCTTAAGTCAGTGAAATGCTTCAAATTGCTACCTGGAGATCTTCATGAAGGAAAGGAAAGAAAGCAATTTTAAGTGGTAAGAATCTGAATTTTTTCTGAGTGGAACTAGTAGAATATTTTTTGGAATGAGCTACCAATTAGAATAAAAGAACAGAGAGACCAACAACTGCCACTGTACAGATTCTGGAATGGGCCAAAAACTATTGACACTTTGAAACCATGTGAATTTCTTCAGAAAACCTGTCATGGTACACATACTGATTACACATCAAAAATTACAAGACAGTAAAAAGGCATGTTCCAAAAATTAGCACAGCATTAAAAACAGCTCCCTTTTTGTTACACTGATCTTTAGCTGACCATCCAAAGTATACAGGACAAGTCACTCTTCCCTTAATTAGAAAAGAAGATGTGCACTGTTTATGAAAAACCTTGAGAAGTAAGCTGTTGGTGCGCTTGCCTAAGCACTTGCTTTAAATTGGTCATTTGTTACTTGAAGTCACTTGTGTTATAACACTTTATTTACTTGAGTTAAGTCAAGAGTGATACTGGGGCTGTCCCTGAACCTAGAATGTCTTTTGTTGAATCATGACAATCTTTTGCAATCTCAAATCACTTCTTACCTCTTTCCCTAGATTTTCCTTACTATCTCAGGCAGTGGTACTTTCATCTCCATCAACTCCATTTCCTCAACTTCATCTCCATCATTATTTCACTGGCATTGTTATAAACAGCAGCCCTCTCCCTACCTTGCTGGACTTATTAAAAAAAACACCCACTAAAACTTCTCAGGTCTCTTCAGGGAAACCGTCCTTCCCTTCTCCTTCTTTCCCCTCTTCTTCCCTTTCTCCATCTCTCACTCATTCAATGAATATTTATTGACTGTAACTCTGCTAAGGCAGGCACAGAGATTAGACACAGCAACTAACCCAAATCCCTTCCTTTGTGGCACTTAATATAATTGTGCATGTGTCTGTATTGGGGTGAGAGAGGCGTGAACAGCCCAAAAATAACCATGAAAACAAACAGAAATGGCATATGATACAGTGTGTCACAAAGGTGTAATAAAGACTGAGGTTAGGAGGACAAGGTCACTTTAAATAGGGTCATCTGATTGAACAATAAAATGATTAAAAAAAGAAATATGGTCACCTGGAATGACCTTTTTAAAATAATTTTTATTTTATTGATTTTAGAGAGAGGAAAGGGGGGAATGAAGAGAGAAAGAGAGAGAGAAACATTGATTTGTTATTCCACTTATTTTTACATTCATTGGTTGCTTCTTGCACATGCCCTGACCAGAGACTAAACCCACAACCTTGGTATATTGGTGTACATATTGAGAAGATGATCTAACAAGCTGAGCTGGTAGGCCAGGGCCTAGAATAATCTTTTGATGAAGTGACCTGTGACCACTGAAGGAGGGAATGTTCTAGGTGGAGAGAACAGGTGGTACAAAGTCCCCAGGTAAGAAGGAGCTTGATATGTTGACAGAGAGAAAGGCTAGTGTAGCTGCAGTGTTTTGAGAAAGAAAGGGGTCTAAGAAGAGGCTGGTGCAATAGATGATCTGAGGAGGACCAGGGTCTCCCTGGCTATGGGGTAAAGCTTAAGATGGCTTTCCACTGCACGTCTACTGCATTCGATATATGCTCCATCAAGACAATTAAGTTTTTCTCTTGCATTATTTTTGCTCTTCCAACTTCCTACTTTCTGTAAGCTCCAAAATATTATGGAGAAGATGGTCAAAGGATTTATTGAAAGAAGTAATGAATGAATTACCTTTCTCTTGCATGTTTCATGGTTAGAGTCACTGCAGTGATCTACATGCAAAGGGCCAGTGGATGACAAATTCATTGATTACCAGATTAAAAATTCAGTGAAGGTACTTGTTCTTGAGTCACTATACAATAGCAGTCCATGAATGTATTATTTTTCGTTGTTGATCTCTGTTATATACACTTTACCCATGAGCTACTGGAAGTGCCTGGTTGCCCTTTAGCTGTTTTCAAGTTGGATGCAATAGAAATTTCAGTGGGTTTTTATTTAATCAATCTGTTTTACTGTATCTATTGTGCAAACCCTAGACTAGTCATCTCTATTACTCCTGAAGGCCTTAGGTATTGCAAGATCATTTCTTTTCTCTCCAGTTGGAGTTCTTCAGTCATTACTCACCCTTCTCTCTTCCCTCTCCTTCTCTTCCTCCTTCTCTTTTTCCTCCTCCTCCTCCCCTCCCCCTCCTCTCTCTCCTCTCCCCCCTCCTCCTTCTTGTTCTTCTTGTTTTTCTCCTCCTCCTCCTCCTCCTCCTCCTCCTCCTTCTTCTTCTTCTTCTCTCTCTCTCTCTCTCTCTCTCTCTCTCACACACACACACACACACACACACGCACACAGCTAGGCTTTTTCTGCACTCTCCTGAGTTTGACATATCAGGCCTGGGGTCTGGCTCTTCCACTGAAATACCTTGTGCTCATGAGTAAGTATTTTTGTCTCAATTTTCTCTTCTGCAAAATGGCAGTGTTGATAACTGCTCTTGGGTGTTGGTATGCAGAGCACATGAGAATTTTTCAGAAGCATCTAAACCAGCATCTGGAACACATGGGCAAACACAAATGGTAGTTGCCCTTTTCTCACTCCTGCTTAAACTTTGCCCATGTCTAGCCTTGGAGCACCCCTACTGTTCACTTACCATGAAGCCCAGTGAAAGTTCTTTTCTAGGATGCTAATCCTCCTATCTCACTTCTATCCTTAGGTGTTTGTGGAAACTCTGGGCACCTATTCTGAGAAGGTATGTTGGGAATCTGACCTGAAAAATCAAAGATGAGGAAAAAAATGAATACCATGTGTCTGAAAACCAAGGCTTCCCAGAGATTTATTATACAGAGGCATCATAAAGATTTATCTTCCTCTATTAAAAAATTACACTGTTTTCAGTCAACAGGCTGACACTGCTGTCAGTTCAGAGTCTGTGCTGGGCACTAGGTCTCATGAGAAACCAACATATCAGATAGTCCTAGGCCTTAAGCAATCTTCCATGTGACATGACCTGGGAAAAGAAAAAACCTTATGTACAAATTGTTTGGGTCCAAATTGGGCTTTATTTATTTTTTAATTGAATTTATTGGGATAACACTGGTTAACAAATTATGCAGGTTTCAGGTGCACAATTTTACAAGACATCATCTGTACACTGTATTGTGTGTTCAGCAACTCAAATCAAGTCTCTTTCTATCACCATTTATTCCCCCATACCTTCCTCCACATCTCTCCCTGCCCTGCACCCTGGAAATCACCGCACTGTTGTCCAGGTCCATGAGTTTTTATCTCTTTTTTTTCTTTTTTGCTCAATCACTCTATTCCTCACCTAACCCTCCCAACTGCTATCTAAATTGGGTTTTATACACAACTGCTATAAACTAAAAAGCATACAAACACTTACTGAAATCAGAGAATACTCAAAATATTGTGAATGAAAATGCATACATTTACAAATGACAGAAATTAAATATCCCTACCCCATTAATCTCCCAAATGCTGTTCTTTTTCCTATTTTCCCAAGTTTTTTTCAAGTTAATTAAGGAAAAACCAGAACAGCTTTGTTGACCTTGTCAAAGTTTATGTAAGTTATACAGTTTAAATCTTTGGATTACTAAGGAATACAGATATAAATGTTGAAATTCTTCTAATTTAAAATAATAATTCTTTATTTAGTTAAATTCACTGAATGGCCAAGAGTCATTGGGGAATCTTTAATCAATTTTGAGAACAATAACTTATGTTTCTTTAAAAACATGAAGATTCATTTTCCTAAAATATAAATTCTGGTTAAGGGAAGACAGTTTTCCATCAAGAATTTTCCTGAAAAAAATATACTCAAGAAAGAAAGAAGAAAGAAAGAAAGAGAGAAAGAAAGAAAGAAAGAAAGAAAGAAAGAAAGAAAGAAAGAAAGAAGGAAGGAAGGAAGGAAGGAAGGAAGGAAGGAAGGAAGGAAGGAAGGAAGGAAAGAAAGAAAGAAAGAAAGAAAGAAAGAAAGAAAGAAAGAAAGAAAGAAAGAAAAAGAAAGAGAGGGAGGGAGAGAAGGAGGGAGAGAGAGAATGGAAGAAAGTCAACATACGGGGCTGATTTACATTTTCCTTTGTAGAAAAGTGGAAAAGTGGAAAAGTAGAAAAGTGGAAAACTATATAAAATAAAATAAAGTTCAAAAACAATGAGTTATTCTCCATATATATCAACTGACTTCTCCCAAATAGTTTAATCAACATGGACACAATGAAAACATGCCAGTTTTATTGCTCCTTCCCCTTGCTCCCCCATCACCTGGTTACATGTTACCTAGTCAAACATGAGGATCAATGAATCATATATCCAGCCTTTGCATGGGTAATTTTGTTATAGTCCTGTGGTTTTCACATTATTCCTGAATCAAAATGTTTTTTCCTGGGAAAAACATTAAATCACAGGCAGTTTGTAGTCAACATATCTTCATTCTTTTAACGTGAATAAATGAATTTTCTCAAAAAGTGGAAAAATTCAAATGCAGGAAAATGAATGTCATGAGAATTCTTAATTGACACAGCTAGTAATCAGAGAAAGGTGACTTCCAAAGTGATAAGTAGTTAATTTTGGACAATAAAGTACACATGTTATTTGTTTACATTTTGATTATTAACTAGGGTTTCCCCTTTCTCTTTAGATAAAATAACCCCTTACATTACTTATTAGTTTGTATCCTTACTCAAAGGGTGCCCTATGGACCAGAGGCATCAACATCATCCAAAAGCTTGTTAGAGATGCAGAACCTCAAGCTGAACCCAGATCTAGAAAATCAGAATCACCATCTTAACAGGATCCTCAGATTATCCATGAGCACACTGAAGTTTAAAAAATGGTCATCTATCTAGATAATTTGTGACAGCTTCCTAAGTGATGGGCCATCTTTCACACACACCTCCCCCACAGAGTGATCTTTATAAATTATAGATCTGGTTATATAATTCTCCTACTTAAAAATGTCAAGTCCATTTTCACAGTTCAGCCCACAAGACCTTCCATCATTGGTCCCTAGCTTCCTCTTTAATCTCCCCTTTCTTTAATCCTCAAGTTTCTTTACACACACTTGTCTATATCTATCTTGTCCACTATTGTAACCACTAGCCACATGTGACATTGAGCACTTTAAATGTGACTATGTGAATTGAAGTGTGCTGTGTGAAACACATCAGATTTCAAAAGCTATATTTGGTGCTAGTTGGGTACTGAAAATGTTGGGAGGACCACTTTGTAAGGTGCCTGATTGTCTAACCGCTATGCTATATGCCTGAATCTAATACAAAATAATATTGAATATAAACTGTAATTTAAAAAAATTTTAAAAAACAATAAAAATTTTTAAAAGCTTAGAATGGGAGAAAAGGACATAAAATATCCCACTAATTTTATATTAATATGCTGACATGACACTATTTTAGATATATACTTAAGCAAAATACAATATCAAATTAATCCCCACTGTTCCTTTTACTTTAAAAATGTGGCTACTAGAAAATTTAAAGTTTTGTCTAGTTCTGCTGAACAGTATTGTCCTATGCCCAACACATTCAGGCTTACAATCCACTTGGGCAGTTCCCTGGTTTGGAATTTTCCTTCTTACCCTGTCAGCCTGGCAAATGCCATTCATTCAAATACCTCTTCTAACCTCATTCATTCAAACCTCATTCATTCAAACACTTCTGAGAGGAAGTGTTTTCTCTCACACTTCCTTCCTTAAGTATAGAGCAAGGATACCCTAAGTACTTCAGAAGTAACTCACTATTATCAAATGTTGTCATTGTCATCTGTTTAGTTTGGTCTCTTACTACATTGATTAATCTAAGTGTTAAATAAATAGGAGGGAATCTCACATTTATGGTTTACTATGTGTGAAGTGGGTTAGGCATTCTACAAAGTGTCATGTTCCAAGTAGGCCAAGTGGGGTGAGGCTCAGGGAGGTTAACTTAATTTTCTAAGGCTACACAGCTGTTACATAGCTGAGCCATATCCAAACCCAAGGCTCTCTGACTTCAAACTCTGCCTTTTTATCTTATTTATCTTTATATCTCCAGAACTTAGCATGGTGCTTGGCATTTTGTTGGTGCACAGTAAATTTTTTGGATTAAATTTATTTCTGGTTCACATGAATTCACACTGTATTCTTTCACTCAAATTAGTAACTCACATAGGGTAGTTTTGGAGGAAGCTTTGGGAGGGTGATAGAAATTACTTGGAAAATTTGATAAGTCTTTAACTAAGAAAACAAAAATATGAGTATATCTTAGAAAAACTGATTTACGTTATCACATTTTCCCCTTGCCTTTGGAAAATAGAATGTTATGGTTGAAACACCACTAGCTTGGTAATCACAAATCCCAGATTCTGATGTGGCTTCTATCAGTATATTAACTTTAAAAAGCCACTCCATTTTTCTGCTTTTGATTTCTTAGGAAAACTAGAATTCAGGCATGAGGAGTCTTCCACCCCAAATTTTAAAAAAAAAATGTTTTTTTGTAATGTTGCATTTTCTTTTAAATCTTGAAGCATAAAAAATGACATTATATTAAAATTTTCTTTATGTTACTTGATATACAAAAAGAATGAAGAAAAGATAAGCAAACTGAAATCCTGCAACATCCTATTCTGTTAAGTCTTGTCCCTTGCCAAATATTTTTCTTTTAAAAATGCCAATCATACATGCCAATTATAACAAATCTGCTTTGCAGTTATAAGATTTTATAACCCAATAAAACTAGAATCAGTACTAGTGGGAATGGTTGCCAACTCCCAAATAAGGAAACACTTGATGTATGTTCAACTTTGATTTTAAAAAGCACTCATGAAATACTGACTTAATAATCTCATGTTTGAGTACTTGCGAATGAAACCCCTAAGGTGAATGATCCCTAATAATTGTTTTTTCTTTTTAATATGGGAAAAAGTTGATAATGACCTTGGGGAAGGAAGTACAACTTGGAAGATAAAATTAAAATGACAAATCTCACGAACTTGACTGGAAGCAAGAAAATCTAAAATCTAAGCAATGTCTTTGACTATGTGGGAACTTGCTGAAAATAGCAAACATGTGGGTGTAGTCAAGTTAAAGCTTCAAAATGTCTTTGATTGCTCCTTGAAACAAGCTTATATTAAAGGTACAAATATAGTGGGAATATCAAGCTCAAAAATGTACAGCTCTATTTAATATCCCTAAATCTTGCATTCTATTTTAATGGAGTCTAAGAAGCCTCAATGTCCAAAAGAATCCTAGCTCAAGTTAAAATTTTAGGATTCTCACCAAGTGTTGGAAGAACATGATTGTTACAGATTAATTTCTCAAACACAAAACATTAAAATTTTTATAACCACAGATAGCTTGGAAATATATGTACATGAATGTGATGTCTGCAGCCTTTGCCTTTTTGAATATTTGAGTTCGTATTTAAGTTTTCTCAGTAATAAAAATTATTCTGTGTATTTAAAATTTTTCAGGATGTCGAACTCTTCATTCTCATTTCCAAGCATAATCTATGATGCAAATATGCAAATATGTAAGTATATACATTTGTAAATATACACATTTATGCATATGCCTAAGACTACTTTCATATACATACATACATATACCTTTGGATCTCTGGTCAAATGTCACACTTTCAGAGAGACCTACCTTAACCATCCTTCATTAAACTATCACCCATCTCTATTTTGTTACTTTCTACCCCCTTTCCCTGGCTTTATTTTTCTTCATGACACTTATTACCATCTGCATATCATGAAACATGTATTTTTTGGTCTGCATTTCCTACTATGGTGTAACTCCCAGAGAAAGCCTTTTTTGTTGTTGTTTTGGTCATTGCTATATCTACAGTAGAAGTCAGATGAGCTGGACAGAGATGTGTTTAGGCAACATGCATTGAAAAAATGAACATTTAACAGTTGCTTATTTTGTGTGGGGCACTGTGCTAGTTGTTCTATGCACAGCAACTCATGTATTCATTTAATCTTCTGAATAAAGGTTATGGCTTTTGTGCATTATTATTCCCCTTTTAGAAGTGAGTCTTAGAGAGATGAAGAAACTCAAGCTGACAGCTTGAAGCCCTACCTGTCAGTGCACTACTGCCTCCCTTCTCTGTCTGTTTCCTAAGGGAACTGGACATGCACCTTATTTTGCTAACAGTCCAGTCTGGTCTCTGGACTTCAGTTTGAGAACACCTTGTTCATACTTCACTGCAAAGCTTTGCTCAGCTCACTTCATTTGTGGAGAAGTGAGATCAGCAACAAGTTCCTGTGATTTCATTCATTTCTGGTTATTTGGACTGACCTAATTCCTTAGTACATATCCCTCCATTCCAGGGACAGAACAAGAGCAAATACATCAAACTGCCATGAGAGGAGCTCCAACTAAGCATCACTTTAGCAACTGGAGGTAGGAGAGCTGAAGAATGAGACTGTTGAGATCCTCTCCAATAAAACATCTCCATGTCTTTTAAAAACATTCACCTACTTCTTTCTCTCCACAGAAAAAAAGCAGTCACTCACTTTTCTGTGTCCCCCCAGGTTAGGTATTGTTTTACACATAATTCCTATAAGACAAGACTGTTTGTGCCTCCATGCACCTTGATCTGTGCAGCCCAAGGCATGACATATAGTTTATACTCAATGTTGTTTGAATGACTACTAAATAGGCTGTCAATGTGTTCACCTGCTCATTATTCATCTCCTTTTAAAAAAATAACAGTACATTAATTTTAAAGTGAGGAATTGGTCTTTCCCCATTTGATCCAGTTTTGATAGAACATTTTTCCCACCTTCCCCTGGCCAAGGATCAGGAAAGTTACCAATCTAGGCCAATAGAAGCTTTCTTTTTGGAATTTCAACCTAGATCCAAATGGAGCCCATGATTTAGTCTGATGGTGGGGCTTGGGGAAAATAGTTCCAGTCTTTCTCAAAGCCTAGTTCATCAATTTCCTTTAGATTCTTTGATCCATGCCATGTACTTCCAATAATATACTCTTTTCCACAAGCAAGCCATGGTCAGTATCTGTTCATTCATTCAGCAAATATTCACTGAGCACATGCTATGTAGTCTTTATCAGTGTTGAACAAACAGACAAGAATCACTGCTCTTATAAGACCTTGCATTTTATCAGGGAGAGAGATGATGAACAATATAAAGGTAAGAGTGCTAGGAATGGGCAAATAGTTTGCAATTAAAAATGGAGTGGTTAGAGAAGGCCTCACTGGGATGAATGACACTTATGCAAGAACTTGAAGGAAATGAGGGAGAGAGCCATGCAGTATCTGAGGGAGAGTACTGCGAACACAGCGAACAGACAGCAAAAAGCCTGTGAGGCAGGAGCTCACCAGTGTGTCTGAGAAAAGAAAGGAGGTTGTTGTGGCTGTATCAGAGTGAGGGAGCAGGACAGTTCTAGAAAATGCAAGCAGAGGAGATAGAATCCTAGGTCGTGAGAGGTCTTGAAGGTCATTGTAGGGATTTTGGCTTTTACTCTAAAAGAAAGTGGGAAGCTATAGAAGGTTTTGAGCAGAGGGGTGACATGACATTTTATTTTAAAAGATTGCTCTGGCTTCTGTTTTGAGAGTAGATTTCCAGTGGGAAAAAGTAGAAATGGGGACTTATTTGGATGAAGATTGGAAAAGCTATTGGAATAAATCAGAAGAGATATAAGGGGGAATGAGCCAGGTGGTAGCAGTGGAAGTGGCAAGATATAGTCAGATACTTGAAATATTTTTTAAAAAGAGCCAACAGGAATTCAAGATGTAGGTGATGAGAGAAAGAAAATGTCAAGAATGATTCCAGGGTTTCTAAAACTAAAACCAGAAAGATGGAATAGCCAGCAACTGGGATAGAAAATCTGAGGATAGAGAAGGTTTTAATGAGAATATATGAAGAGTTCTGTTTTGGACATTTGTTAGGCATTTAGGTAGAAATGTCAAAAAGTATACACAGTTTGGGAGAGTGGTCTGGTCTCAGAAAGTAAATGTAAAAATTTCTCTGCATAGATGACACTTAAAATCTTGAAACCAGATGAGATCTCCAAAGGAGGAGATACAGATATGGGAGAGAGGACCAAAGACCTAGCTGTGAGACAGTCCAGTATTAACAGGACGAGGGCTGTGAAAGGAAACTAAAAGTCATCAGTGACTTCCAGGGAAACCAGGAGAAGGGGCTGTTCTGGAAGCCAGGCGCATGAGGCAAGTATGCCAAAAAAAGAAGGGGTCTGGAGGGTGTTTCCTATGGTGCCAGATGGTGCTGACAGGTCTAGAAAGACAAAAGGTAAGAATTGAACTTTATATTGAATAAGATGCAAGGTGTTAGTGGTCTCAGCAAAAGCACTATCAGTGAAATGTAAATACAAAAATGTGAACCCGAGCGATTTAAGAGGAAATGGGAAGAGAAGAATTAGGGACAGTAAATATTAACAAAGAAGAACAAACAAGAGGTGGTTTGTATTATGCAAAGAACCTCAACAGATAGACAAGTAATACGGCTGTTCAGTTCTTAAACAACTTCTTCCTTTATTTCTCCAAACACTCTTACTTCTCCAGTTCCTATCTTTCTTTCAATATCCAATTCCTGTTATCCCTCCCATCCCTGAAGGTGTGCTTTAACATTTATTTTCTATGCCCTTATTCAACATCCAGTCAAATTCTGCTTCTAATTTTTACTCTTCTGTTCTATGTTTTATCTTTCCCCCAAATTATTAGTTACTAGAAGGCAGAAACAATGCTTTAGATTATTTTGGCTCTTATAAATGAATATTGGATTATTATAAACACAATGGGCATCCAAAAAAGCCTTAGCCACTGTTCTCTCTCAGATTATTTTATATTCCCAGATAAGTTAACTAATCTTCACTTTATTAATATTTTGATAGGTAAGAATAACAATAAATATGAAATTAATGTTGGTATCTTATTCCATTTTAAAATCAGAACAGTGTATCAACATGAAATAAAATTTCATAGAAAATTAGAGCCCAAAATATTGTATGTACTGATGAAATCCTCTCATTTATTATATTGCCTTCCTTTCCATCACCCCCATAGGCTCCTCATTGAAAATATGTGATTTTGGCCCTGGCCAAGTGGCTTAGTTGGTTGGAGCATTGTCCAGTAAGCAAAAAGGACATGGGTTCTTTTCTGGGTCATGACATATACATAGGCTGTGGGTTAGTTTCCAGTTGGGGCACATATGAGAGGCAGCTGATCAATGTTTCCCTCTCACATCAATGTTTCTCTCTCTCTGTTTCTTTTTCTCTCTGTTTCTCTCTCAAATTAATATACATAACCTTGGGTGAGGATAAATTTCTTTTAAGATTTTATTTATTTATTTTTAGAGAGGAAAGGGAGGGAGAAAGAGAGAGAGAGAAACATCCATATGCAGTTGCTGGGGGCCGTGGCCTGCAACCCAGGCATGTGCCCTGACTGGGAATCGAACCTGCAATACTTTGGTTCGAAGTCACGCTCAATCCACTGAGCTATGCCAGCCAGGCTTGGAGAAAATTTTTTTAAATATATAATTTTGTATAACATTGCTAATCTGTTAAAAATCTCAAAAAATAACTCTGACAAGATAATATTTCTCTCTTACTCGTAGTCTTTAGAATTTTTTTCTGCAAACAAGAGAAGGGGTTTCCTTTCTGCAAAGCCCACATCTTGTGAGACAGTACAAATTGAAAATAAGACTAGTTGCACCTGAAGTAGTGGGGAACTTGGGGAGGGAAGTTGTGTCTTTAGTAGCACTCAGTTTCTCTCACGTAGTTTGCCTGAGTTTGCTGTAATGGACGCAAAGCCCTCTTGGATGCCAGCCTTAGGCTAGGGTAGAGGTGGCAGCTGAGGTCTTCATGATTCACTCCCTTACTCATCCTGAGATGTTAGCTCCAGTGGGGGAAGTGTTGGGAACTGCCCTGCTTGGTATCAGAAGCTGAAACCTCCGCCTAGGCTAAGGCTAAGGGAACGCCCTTGGAACCGTAAGCCAGCAAGGAGACAAAAGCTTATCTTCCTGGCAGGAATGCTGCTTCTGCTGCTTTATTCATGACTGAACCCCCAAAAGCTTGGTCGGTTAGCCAAAGACGGGTAAGATTCCCCACGGGGGGAACGACCTAAGACAGACACGATCACTTTGGGAGGCACCCCAAAAGAAGGACTTGGGGGGCTGCAGCAAAAGGGGGTGATGGACCCTCGCTCCTCGGCTTTGACATAGCCTGAGTTCTCAGCGTCTGAGAGAAAACCTCCTTGTCTCCCAGTTGCCTTAGTTCCCTTGCTCCACCTAAGCCTGAAACAATGACAGGGTGGCGCAGCTCTGTACTGAGAAGTGCAGATTCCCCAGGTGATCAGACCTAAGAAAGAACATGTAAATTACTGTGAAACCTTCTTTGTTTAGAATGCTCTCAGTTGAGTGAGAAGGGTCTTAGGAGGAAGTTATTTTGTTCCTCAGTCTTACAGCTCTTTGACCCCCAACTCAATAGACCGGCAGAGTTCTTTGTTTTCTATGGTCCCTTACTTCCCCCTAGTGAGTACTGTACTTTACCTGAATTATTATGCAGAATGAGTCTAATAAAAGCAGGTATGGACGGTAAATCAGCGTGCTCCCCACTAGGGGGGGTGGCCATTCCGTCCCTACTTCCCCACAGAAACTAGTCTGTCTCTGTGCATTTGTGTTTTCTCTCGCGTGTTTATCGTCGAGCCATCCACAGCGTTCCGTGGTCACTGCTGGTCGGTGACCCACGCGCAACAGGGAAGGTCACTCAGGGTACAACAGAGCAATTGATAAAGACCATGGGACCCCACAGGTCAGCACACCAGTCTTGTTCCTGCCAGAATCCTTCACGGAGGAGCGCTCTGATTTAGCATTTGATCACAGCCTGACATGGGATTGATTCTGAGTGGCATCTGCCAGCCTGTTAGGGAAGCGTACTGTAAATTAGAACCAAACTGAGCTTTTTCTTGCTGCCTTCAAAATCTTTGTGCAAAAGACAAGTTGGCATAAACTCCCACATATATCTTTGATTGTTCCTTTTATTGGTATTCTGGAAAACTGTTTGCTCAGGATATATTGGAACTTTTCCAGTCTTGGTCTTGAATATGTAAGATTTTCCCAGGAAAGACCTTTCTCTTTTTAATATTCAAGTTATGGACAAATATTGATGTCTTTTTCAAAGGAAGTATTTTTTCTATAGACAAATTTTAACTATATAGAGTTTAAATCAGAATTCAAAATTTTCATGCTTTATACCTGATTTTAATTGCATAATGACTGAATTTTAACCTACAATAAAAGCATTAACACATTCAAATTAAAAAGACTATATTATTAGTGTGAGAAACTGGGCAGTTGTTCTGGCCTAGCACCAAAGGTGAGTATCAACACTTGATTCAGTTTCATGCCTTCTCCTGTCATAGTTGTCCTCACCCGCAGTGTGAGAGGGCTATCTCTCAGCTTTCTGCTATGCTAGTGTTCCACAAGGACTGTCCATTCAAACCATCTCTTTTTCAGTCAGTTGGAAACTAATTTTCATTTGCTCACTAACTGAAATATTTTCCTTAGCAGTGCTACATTCATGTCTTAACAGCTTATTTCCTAACTTCTCTGAATTTATATAAAACTTATAATTTTCCTTCAGGTAAGGATGATAGGACATGATGTCCATCCCACCCAGTTTCCCAAAAGACACTACCACAGGTGATTTAACTCGGGAGTTATAAAACATGCAATTTTATAGATGGGATATTTTTAAACATGACTATAATTTCAAATATATGTTGTTTTCTGTCACTGGGACTTAGCTAAGTGCTTCTAAAGTAGGAAAAGAAACAAAAAAATACTGCTTTCATCAGGATTGATGATAGTAGGCATTGAAGGACTTTGCTCTTATACTCCAGAAATAGCTGCCACTTTGAACTCAGTTCAGAACAGCAACTTCCAGATCTCTAGCTTCCTTGACACTTAAAATTCCAGATAGGTATGACTACTAACAAGTGACAATTTCCAGAAGCATGGCATTCAATTTTTTCCCCTTCTGTTCTCTCTTACTTGAATATTGATTTCTGAACCTTAGGCCCAATCATATAGCGAACATTACACTCTGGACTTATCGATCCCTACATTTGATGCATTGAAATTGATTGTTAACAAAATATCAAAACAAAACTGATTAAAATTATTTGTTTTACTCAAAAGAGTCACCGCTTAGGAAGCTATGAATTTATAATTTTGGCATTGCTCAAACACACACACATATGGGCACACACACACAGCAAAGAAAAAATTAAAAAGTTGCTGGTTTTGGTTTACCATCAGTTTATGAGTAGCCTAAGAAAACCAGACACATTTCTTTATAAGTGAACTTTGCATTATAGTTAACACACTCAAGGCTATGTAGCCAGATTACTATAACGAAGTTCCCATTTATTTGAGAACATGCAGTCTTTCTTATCACCATGTTGATATTTTTGAGTGTCCAAAGGCAGAGCGAACACAAACATTACATTAAGAAGAAAAATTTTTATTTTCCCTTTGACTAGTGGTTTTAAAATGTCAAAGCTATATGCCATTATCAATAAAGTACAGCTCTTGACCTTTGACAGGTTCTTGTCAAGAAAGAATTCCCTTCAGGAGTATCAAGTAAACATGAGCAATAGGGTAGGTCTAGTTAGTGAAGTATACATCATTACCTTGGAGTTCAAAGTAATATTCTATACATATTTATTGAATGAATGAAAAAATAAAAGAAGTAATGATAAATGAGTAATACATAATATAAATGAAAATAATATATTTAATATATAAAGTAACATAAATAAATGAATAATACCATATTGGCAAAGGAAAATCAGTGTATTCTAACAAATTATGTAGTCTTGATTCAGTGCATTGCAAAAATACTGTTGTTTTAACACAAGGAAAGAAACTGGAACCTTCCTTCTGTTTTTCTGCCACTTTTGGCAGCAAACCTGGCAGTCTTCAGTGATTAGTCAACCCTGTGCTACTTTTGTACATTGCTGTGAGACAGCCAGGCATAAGGTGTAACTGCCATCTGAGGTTTCCTTCCTGAGCAAAAGAAGAAAAAACACTGTCTACCCTTATGTATATGTCAACCTAATGCACACTTACATTTATTACCCTATGTAACAGCTCTGCCATGGAACAGCAATGGAGACAAGGGCAGGTGGACACAGTAGCCTCTTCCATTTGATGACAATTATAGTTGGTAAGGTTCAGTGCTTGTCTATTTGCCAGCTCTGATGAATGCATCTTTTTTTTCATGGTATGTCCTGTATTTCTTCTTAGATTATAAAATCCTAGGAGGGCTTTTTTTTTATTCTTATTCTCTTTATTATCATATATGTTATACATACATATATATGTGTGCTTGTTTATTATCACTTGTATGTGTGTCTATATATCATGTGTGTATGTGCGTTCTAGCATATATATCTTCCATAGATGTTATCAAGTAACCATAGAACTAATTGACCTCTTTTGTTGATCTTCCTCTGAATTTCTGGAGCAAGTACCTTACATAACTGTTATTTATTATTTTACCTTTTTATTTAACATGATATAGTAGAATAATATGGATTTAAACTCAGATAACCTGAATTTGAATCCTATATCTGGCTTTAAGTTTGTCACATAACTCCCTGACTTCTAATTTCTTCATTGTGAAAAGGAGACAATAATTTATAATATTTTGTATAATGGTTATAAGTACATGTGAAGCATCTAACATGTAATACATTTTAATTGCTGGGGTAACTGTGATTTTTATGATTGCCTTTCTCCAAAATTTTATCAAAAGTTCCTGAAAGCTGCCCTGGCTGGTGTGGCTCAGTGAATTGAGTGCTGGTCTGTGAACTAAACGGTTGCTGGTTCAGTTCCCAGTCAGGGCACATGCCTGGGTTGCAGGCCAGGTGGCCAATTGTGGGCATGTAAGAGGCAACTGATAGATGTATTTCTCACACATCGATGTTTCTCTCCCTTTCTTTCTCCTTTCCCTTCTCTCTAAAAATAAATAAATAAAATCTTTTTTAAAAAGCTCCTGCAGGATAAAAAATACTATTTTGGAATCCACAATGGATCTGTTAATCAAAACAGCAAATACATAGTGGCACTCTATAAATACATGTTTATTACACTGAAAAATCCATGTGGTTTGGACTGTAACAAAATAAAGCTATCACACTGTCATAAGAACGTAGGTGAAACCCATTCACTCTCTCTATGCCCCTCAGCTGTCATGGTGCTCCAAGCACAAAGAGAGCAAAGAAATATGTCTTTCAATAAACACATTAAAAATTAATGTTATTAAGTATAATTCTTATATATTGAACCAACATTAATCTGAGGTGGATCTGGTTTTTGTAAATGTGAGGCATTGGGCACCCACACAGGTTCTGATCAGTGTGTTCCTAGTTACCTGCCAGGGTGCACAACACAAAAGAATCTGAGCATTTGGTGTAACCCACCTGGGCAATGGATGCAGGGAGATGACAAGATACCAAGAAGACTTGAAACCAGGGTTCCTGATATTGATCAAGTTTACACAAGCAAAACAATAGGCTGTGAAGAGCCTTTCCTTTCCAATCCATTTTTCAATCTATAGCTCTAATGTTCTCATAACACATGTAAACTGAAAGTATTTCATTTGTCTTGCCTAAAACATGGCTAAATTAAATACAGGTGTTTATAAGCAATATTCATAACTGAGCACTGTAAATATTTGACTCTGAAAACAACACAGGTTGAACATAAATATTTATTTTTCCCCTCTCTATTTGCCAACTGAGTTTCAAGGTGGCTTTATATTTTATAAAAGAATAGGCCCTATGATAATTAATATATCTACTGAGTAATATTTCTTTTGATAACTACAGAGCCCATCATTTCCTATCATTAGAGTGCCACCAGAATTATTATTTTCTGTTTCTCTGTTACTCTGCCTGTCTAATTAATAGTAGTCCTCTTTATGAATTCTATTGCTGGCCACTATCCAGCCTTAACAACATTCTCTAAAGCTAAACACATTTCTTTTTAGTTCTTTTAAATTTTTATTACTATTTTTGCTATTTTCCGATGTGGCACTACAGTCTAAGCTCACAAAAAGTAAAATACTATCTTTAAAGATTTAGGTGGAAAAAAAATTAAGTTTTTTAATGTTTTAAAGGAAAAACCTTAGCCACCTTGGCCACCTGGCCTCATTATTACAAATCTATATGCAAACATTAGAAACAGAAACTGAATTAGAAACACAAGCTGATTATATTTTGTCCTTGTAAAGAGTCTTCCTCTCACTTGACATGATACTGGAAGGTCAGTCATGGTACTTGCCACTTCTAATGTGCTCCCTGAGCACCCCGGCCTTGTCCATGTGCCCTGCTGGAGAATGTGGCCCTAGGTGGTATGCTGTGTCAGGGCTCCTGTTCTGTACCATGATTTAAAACTCCAGGTTGTGAACTGGCCCAAGATAGGGTACCTCACTGCCAACACTTGGGTTGACCAGAAACCTATGAGATGACTTGGTGTGAAAGCTCAGCCCCACCAGAGTCAATATTCACTTGTTGGGACAAACACATTCTTTTACTTGGGACTTTGAAATAAACAGTCAGTTAATAATGAGATAAAAATAAGAATTTACCACCCCATCTTCCTCCAGGAAGCAGAGATGGAGGGCCAGAAATGGAGCACCAGGAAGAAGATTCACAATCACTCTTGCTGCTGAAGTGGCAATGAGATGGGAAAGAGCTGTGTGGGCCCTAGAGGGCCCACCATGAAGACGTGCAGACGGTGACTGATGTTGGACTGCCATGAGAGGTCTGGCCCGCCATGGATGTGCTTTTCTTTAAAATAATGTCCCATGAATTAAGATGACCAAACTGAGCTTTTCTCTTCCTAATAAATGAAAAGCCTAGCTAAGAAGAGGCATGCCTGATGAAAATGTTCTTTTGAACAGGGCAACCCATAAGGATTTTAGAATCCTTATGGGCCCACTTGGAAAAGAGCTTGCCAAACATTTAAAAAGAACAAACATGTTTTTTTTTTTTACTAGAGTGAACATTGAGTTGGAAATTATTTCATTATAAGAGGCTCATGTACAGGTGGAATTCATAACAATCATAAAGTTTATCATCAACAGCAGGTGCACAAAGGGTCTGGATTCTCTGTCCTAAAGCTATTACAGAACCGAGGACTCACACGGGAGCCAGAATCTTCCCAGATGCAGAACGTGGGAGGCAAGAAGAGGAAGATGCAGTACCATTAGCCTCCAGGTCTGTGTACAGAATGTAGTAGGAACTCCAAAATAGTTAAAGAATTCATTAATTTCCCGTCTTTAAGTCCCCTGTCTCTCCTGGAAGAGTGACAATGAATGTGAGGCCTCCACATTCATAGTTGTAGTGAAGAATTTTAGTTTCTGAAAAACTTCCAGCAATTTGACTGAGAATAGTGTCAGTGCCAAATTGTGGTAAAGGTCCTCTGGCAGCCTCCAATTGCAAAGGTGAAGGAAATAGAGCACAAATATGTTTCTCCCCATCCTTTCCCCAGTTCACCTGTCCTTCAAAACAATCAGTCATGCAGGGGATGACAGGAATGAAGCATGGATCAGTTTGCACTCTGGTATTTTAGAAATTATCCATTTAAGATCTGCATAAGTTTTTAGGGTTTCAGGGATCACTTTTTATAACTTTTGATTCCATATGGTTTAATGACCTTAGTGACTATATGCAAACACCAGGAAGACAGCACATAAAAGTCCCTGTCTTGAGCAAGGCCTAGTTTATTGGCCTGCCCAGAGGGGGTCATTATGCATGCAAATAGAGGTACCAGGGATATAGTCAAGGTTTTAACTCTTTAGAGCAGCTTCCAGTGCTCTGTTCCTTCTGCAGGTACCTGGCAAAGATTTACCCTGTGATGATAAATGACCATCATACACTAAGAAAATTGCCTCTGCAAAATGCTGTGACTGACTGACAGAGAAAAGGGGATTTACTATTGAAGCTGACGATCACATAACAGAAATTATCTATTTATGTAAACAGACCCTGATGCTCATATACAAAGTTGCTTCTGCATGCACACAAACAAAATGGAATGACTTTCTCTTTCTCTCTCACACACACACACACACACACACACACACCACAGTGGAATGTTTCCATTGCTCTATCTTTTATATTAAACATACACCTGTTAAAGATTTTAAATATTTAAAAAAACAATAAAATTATACTAAAATATAGTCAAGTTCTTGAAACCCTAAATCCTTTCATGCTTTCTAATTTCTATATCCAGGTGTCTTCTCAGAGTTCCCTGCCATAGGTTGTTTATGAAGGAGGGATTAGAAGGAGGGATTTCTCTCATCCCTCCTTCTCCCTGGGCTAGAGCGGGATGGAAATACAAGTGGACTTTCTCAAGGACCTGCAGATTAAGAAATTACCTTCAGATGGCATTTAAAAGTTCAGTGACTAATAGTAATAAAACAGTATTACATAATTCTCCAAGATGTATTCTATTTAAAATGTTCTATATTAAAAACATTTTATTTAAACTAAGCTATGTACCAGTATATAGTAAGAAAAAGAAATTTATATACATATATTTCTTTAAGTTCAGTGTCTAATTCCTGCCCCTCCCCATATATGTATATATATATCCCTGTATTGCTGCTGAGAAACACTGCCATAGAAGATAGTAAAAATATTTCTTTCTAGTTCTGATCATAGAGTAGATTGGTAGTTCTGATAACCAATTCCAATGTGGGAAATGGGGCTCTGTCATGCCAACAAACAATGTTAGGAAAACAGCTAAGTACCCTATAATTTAATTGTATCACTGAAATTAAATACACTTTAAATCCTAGCTCTAGAAATCATCTCTCTCTCTCTCTATGCCCCTCATAGATCTAGCCCTTCCCCGAATAATCAGCAGTTCCCAAGGTTGTAGACCTGACTAATGTTCAAAGGTCTGGAGCTTTGTAGGTTAAATATAACATCTTGTCCTGAGTTGTATTTCAGCTCCTGAGCCCTAAGGTAGAATGACCCCCTGGCTACTTACTTTCCCATGACACCAGACAGAGGGATGCTAGACCTCCAGACATGAAGAAATGATTTATTACCCTCATCTCTGACCAATCAGCTTCCAGCATGACCCTGAACCTCTGACTTACAGTGTTCTGTGATTTTGCCTTATACAATCTATAACCTACATGCCATCAGGAGTTGGGTCTTTAGAACATTAGCTCCCTGTACTCTGGATTGGCCAGTTCTCTAATAAACCATATTTCAGTACTGCAAACTCCTGCTCATACTATTGCTGTAGGTAGTTAACTAGTTATTAATGCGAGAACAATGGGAATTAGACACTGAGCTTAATAAACTGGGGAGCATAAACCTGCTTGCTTAGCCAGGAAGCTACAGCATTTACAGACTCATTCACACACTCTAGAGAACTTCTGCTGAAGAGATTTAATCCCAGCAGCACAGGAAATCTCCTCAGGAGCACTATCTGCCCTCTGGCACCAGATTGTTGGGAGGAGCAGGGGAGTGTGTTGACCATAGAGGTCTTTCTGTCTAACTAGTGGGTGGACCCATCATAAAGCCATGAAAGCTTGGGAAATTGATTGGTTATTTTGAAAAAGCTCCTAGTCATAATCCCAGGGGAACAAAGAAGTTTTCTCCCTCTGTCTGTCTCTTTCTTGGTGCCCCACACTCACCCTGTTCCTTCTTGTATTCTCTCTCTTGCCTAGGAAGACATGCAACCATGTGGGTTTAGCAGATGTGTGGGCCTGGAGCAGATGATCTAGACCCCAATGGACTAGGTTTTAATATGAAACAGAAACTCTGGACACTAGCTTTTATTTGGGCCTTGTTGAAGATGTGATCAGACTTTTTCCAAGGCAGGATAGAAAGAGACGGGACATTGGAAACCCAGGGGAAGATTTCCACCCAAATAAACCTTGCCATACTATAGTCTCCCTTGCATGGATGTGTGCAATGCTTGTCTCACAACATGGAAAAGCCTGATTTCCACTGGCATCAATATATTTCTTTTGGGCCAGTTCTCACAGGCATATGGACCCAAATGTTTGGGTCCCAGTAACAACACTACAATTCAATTCTGACACTATTTACCCAGAGATAGCATCAGATTCCACAAATTAAAGGCTCAGTCCTACAAAACTGCCCCCTTCTTCAATTTTAGGCCAAGTCCAGGTTCACTTGTACTTCTGTACAACTGGCTATAAACCAAAGGTTCCCATGACCGCCCCCCTCCCCGGCCCCTTAGGTTTGATTTATTTACTAGAGTAGCTCATGACACTCAGACAAATGTTTTACTTATTGAAATACTGATTTATTACAAAAAGATATGATAAAGAATACAGGTGAACATCCAGATGAAAAGTATTCATAGGATACCGTGACCAGTATGGCTCGGTTGGTTGGGCATCATCTCACAAAGCGAAAGGTTGCTGGTTCTAATCCTGGTCAGGGAACATGCCTAAATTGAGGGTTTGGTCCCTGGTTGGGGTGCTTATGAGAGGAAAGTGATCCATGTTTCTCTCCTTCTCTTCCTCCTTCCCTTGAGAGACTGGGTGTGTGGCAGCAGGGAGGGGTGGCGAGGAGTGGGGGCAGTGGAGAGAGATGCATAGGGTTGTGGAGCTCCCATGTTCTTTTTGAACGTGTCACTCTCCCCAAATATCCATGAGTTCACCAACCTGGAAGCTATCTGAACTCTGTCCTTCTGAGTTTTTATGGAGGCTTCATTACATAGGCATGACGGATTAAATCACTGACTATTAGATGATTCCATTTCCAGCCCTTCTGTCTTTCCAAACGGTGCCTCACTGTTTGGAGAAGTTCCATTTCTTGAATCACAAGGGTGGCTCACCTGGCAGCCAGCCTGCACCCTTTACCTATAGTTTTTTTAAGTCACCTCATTAACGTAACAAAAAACACCCCAGGGCTCTAATCACAGCAAATTCCAAAGGTTTTAGAAGCTGTGAGCCAGGAACCCATAATGAAGATCAAATATGAGAATAAGTGAAAATAAATTATCATTGCATCTGAATGACCAAATATATATTTCTTGTAAAAGGTGAAAGATTTATATGATCTGAAGAGAAACCAGAGTATTAAATATTTCTTGTAAATCACAATATTGCCTATAGCAAGAAAATTGCCTTTCTAATAAATAAAAGCTAATCAAGAAGTGTTGGGAGGACTTGAAATTAGGGTTTGGCTACTTGGTCAATTATATCAAATGGAAAAAGAAATGGGAAGGAGTGAAATAAAATTAGGGAAATAAGTGGAAATGGAACTTATGGGTAGAAAGTGCCTTTTATTTAAGATGAGGTCACCAGAAATAATTTCCGGAGGCAAACTGCAGGGATGATCTCCCAGTGCATTTGCTTTAATTAACTGAAGTAAATATGACATTACAAAAAGGTTTAACTGAGCGAATGAGTCAATTTGAGAGTCAGGATGTCTTTCTTTGGAAAATGAAATGAAGGAGAGGAAACTTGCTTCCTTAACTTCTTAATAAGTACAGGCTGTGACAGCCTGAAGGCACCTCACCAGGGCATGTGGGGCTGCATCTGCTGAGAAGGGTGCCTTTTTCTAATTTGCACAAAAGAACAATAAGGGTCAATAATGAACCTGCAAGTTACTATGTAGAAAAATAAAACTATGCATTTAAATGCTTTATGTTGCTGAATTTCAAACTTTTGTGTTATTATTACAGACTACCCTTTCACTTAGTTCAGGTTCAGAACAAGTGTTACTATCTTCCAGAGCACTGGTTGCAAACCAGCCAAACCAGGGTGGGATGTGTGGGTGGTGCTTGGACATGTTTTCACATTTTCTGCAAATTCTCTATAGGAATGGATTTGATTTGAAGACTTAATTCAGATAATAATCTAAAAAGAATAATGTAACCTCTTTTGCAATAGCAAGAAATCATATTAATGACAACTATAGGAGGAATTTGATAGTAAATAATTTTTGCACCAAGTAAATCCAAAGAAAAAGTGAAGTCTTTACTCTGTTCTACCAGAAAACTATCACACAAACTTGAAACATATAGGCATGCTGAAATCACAAGCCCTGTTGCCATAGTAGTTGATACCACATTAATGGTTTGAGTGGTAATTTAATTTAAGAAACACAACATGGTTTTGCCACATTAAATTAGTTTTGTTAATTTAATTGTAATTGATTTTGTAGCCTGTATTTTATTGCTAATTTGTTTTGATTTTATGGTTGTGCAAGGGCTCTGAGTGTAAGAAGTTTATAAGCAGTTTTGCTTATGCACAGGTTTAACATGTTTATTATGTTGCATATGAACGTAAGAAAAATATTTTAAGTCAATTCTAGGGGTCTAGTAACATTTTTCCTTTTAAAAGGATTCATACATCACTGAACCTTGGGAAACTCTCCTTTACCTTCCATATAACACCCATGCCTTTTGAACTACTTCAGGACCATGGAATTATTACAAGAAACCATCCCATCCGTGTGTGTATGCCAGTTATTAACTGTAATCTTGTAACAGGGTGCAGCCAAGAGGGGGGCCCCAAATAGGGATTTGGAATGGGGTCCAGAACTCATGGTGTTCAGGAAATATTAGGATGTCCTCACCACCCCCACCCCCACAGGTGTGGATTGGGGGAAGGGACACATGGAGCAGGGACATTGAGAGCTGTTTCTCATAGCAACAGCCTTGCAGCTAACCTCTGGTGTGGTCATTTAACCTTTAACTGGTTGCATAGATATGTTAAATATTTTTGGCCATGCTCTGAGCCAGGAGAATGGAAGTAACTTCCCCACCAAGATATAACTGGGGGGGCAAATCCCCAAGTTACAGTGCCTGCATGGAAGCTTGGAGAAGATTGGCTCCAGGACATGGGACCACACCTGCCCAGACCCATGAAGGCAACCCAGTAAAGCTGGAAGGATATGAGAAGGCTAGCAAGTGTAGCCGATTGTAGGAGGAGTCGGAAATAGGGCTGCAGAGGAGGATTGGCACAGGGATTTAAACCCGGACTTGGCAGCCATTGAGGGCAGAGCCACATGGCTTTGCCAGAGTGGAGATTCCCACAGCTTTAGTAGGGGGAACCACCACCAGGCTTTAGCAGAGATCCCAGAGACACAGCTGATGGTGCCGGGAGCCGAGGGAGGCCTCCCAGCTGATATGGATTACTGGGAAGAACCAGGGGCTGCTTTAGCCATGGACTTCTATTTCTTTTCCTGAGATATGGTACCCCAGACTGGGCAAAGAGGGAAGGAAGGACTGTGTGTGTTTGTGGGTGTTTTAGGGACTTTGGGATTCTGATGAAGACATTAGGTCACTACTTTAAGTTTGTATAGCATTAAATAAACATTTCCTTTCCTTTTCACGAATCTCTGGCATTGAGAGATGTCTTTGCTGCGGACATAACGAACCTGGGAGGTTCCTTTCAGTAATAGCATATCACCTCTAGGTGCCCCCTTGCTGTTCTGTAATAATCTGAGTAAATATCTAATATGTTCATGCTATTATTTTTCACATGTATGCAAATATTATTGTACTGAATAAAGAATAAACACTTCTGTATGACTCCATTCTTCATTTCCATCACCCGATAAATATTAAATACAAATGCTATATGCACATCTTAATGGGAATGTTTAAACATTTCTAACCTTAAAAATGAGTGTTTTGACTAAAAACTGAATGGCAATTATTACTCTGGAAACCTATTGGCTATTTTGTTACAAAGTGTGTGTCATAACTTACTTTCTTTGGTTTAAAGATGATGCTTTTTGGTTTTTTTTTAAATAGGTATTTTACTTTATTTCCTTTCTAGTATTTTTTAACATTTTTATTTTTATTTTTTAAATTTTATTTTAATTGTTGTTCAAGTACAGTTTTCTGTCTTTTACTCCCATCCAAGCCCACCCACTCAGCCCTCTCCACCTCCCTCCCATTTCCACCCCCCTAGTTTTGTCCATGTGTCCTTTATATTTGTTCCTGTAAACCCTTCCCCTTCCTCCCTGAAATTCCCTCCCCTCTCCCCTCTGGACACTGTCAGCCTGTTCTCCATTTCAGTGTCTTAGGTTATATTTTGCTTGTTTGTTTGTTTTGTTGTTTAGGTTCCCGTTAAAGGTAAGATCATATGGTATTTGTATTTCACTGCCTGGCTTACATCACTTAGCATAATGCTTTCCAGCTCCATCTACACTGTTGCAAAGGGTAGGAGCTCCTTCTTTCTTTCTGCTGCATAGAATTCCATTGTGTAAATGTACCATAGTCTTTTGATCCATTCATTTACTGATGGGCACCTAGGTTAAAGATGATGTTTTGTAACAGGCTATGTATAATGAAAAGGACCCTACTTAGTTTTCTTCCTTTTCTAAGAAATCTAAGAATCTTCAGTTTTAGTCTATACCATCTGATATATTTTTTTCTCAAGCTGTGAGCATACAAGGAGAAAGTAAACACCAATTTGGTTACATAACTAGTACTTGAGGTTTCTTACAGCACAAAAGATTAATGAAAATAAAATCATACTTTAAAATAATACATCCTATTTGCTTAAATAATTCTATTTAATATGTGTGTGGAATTTTACTCAGAATATGTGAAACTCCAAATATAGGGGCATAGAATGGATTATAATGTGCACAAGGCATTTCTGATTTTCCCTGGAACCTGAGTCCCTATCTGCCCAATGAGAACACCCACACTTCCAAAGCTGAGTGGAAACCTTTTCAGGATGGGCGTGCAGATGGCCAGGGCAACTATATGTGTCAGCTGGTGGGCGTGATCCAGCACCTGGCTTACCAGAAGGTGCTGAAGTACTGATTTAGTCTTTATAGAGTAAGCTTTATCAGCAGAAGTAGAAAGATTGTTTTCTTATTTTGAACTAACTTAAACTTGTCAATGTTAATGAGGAGTGTGTTAAGACAACAAAAGAAATTCTCACTTTTATCTTCAATCTGTAAGTAAACAGGAAAAAGGAAATAAAGACAGTTTGGCTACATAATCAATATTTCTTCTGTTGACATGGATACATATAAAGAATAAATAAACATTTATAGCCAAAAGATATAGAAAAAACCCTTTTGTTTATTTGGTGAAAATATTATATATGCATTTTAAACAGAAATGATCTTTAGATAGTTTTTTTTTTCAAATATCACTTGAATGTTCAGACTGTGGTGACCTTTAAGATCCTAAGATCCATTAGAACAGGGAATATGACTATTATGTTCATCAGCATCACCTTTCCACCTTCTAGCATAATGCCTGGCATAGAGTGAAAATTTAATAAATGCTTGCTGAATACAGTAGTTATTTTTAATTATTTAGTTTTAATTGATCTTAACATAATTGATTAATTAATTAATCCCAGAATCTATGAAAATGGTTGAGAATCTCTTGTCTTCTATCAAATCTGGGGGTAAGTATGCCTTGTAGTCCAGCATGTTCCAGTCAAAACTATTGACAGGAGAGAATCAGACTCTGAGTTCTTCAAATACCAAGTTTCTATCAAATTTACTAGAGTTAGAGCAAAAGGACCACCTGCTCTTGGATTCCCATATGTACAAATTGCATTTTATCCCGTTTTGCATGTCACATGAATTTGCATATTTTCTCCACCACAATGGGTCTTAAAAACCCACAATTTCAAAATTAATTTGTTATTTAGCAATTAAATATAAATGAAGTGTCCCAGGATTAGTTTCTGCCATCATAGTACAGATTTAAAAGGTAAATGGTGCTGTGCAGTCACATTACATCACATGATTAATGAGTTAAATGAATGCAAGTAGATTTATATCCTCATATTGTAGTCACAATATTACTGGTTAACTATGTGGGTGCAGATGGCCAGATCCAACTTTCTCAAATTTTTTTAAAATTAAGATACTTATTTTAACCTTTTAAAAAGATAAGGTGTCATTTCCTTGAGTGTTTTTTCAGGAGCAGAACACTGATTTATCATGAGGTTACAAATATTACAAAACTTATTATTTGGGTAATTGAATAAGATGTGATGTAGTGTGCAAGTCCCTAGGTGATTAATGTATAGGAAAGATTAAGAGAGGCAAGGTTGGTAGAGGAGAGATAAAACAGTGAGGTCCCTGAAAACTTCCCTTGTTCATCCAATTAATAGGCTGGCTCACAAGGCCTAGAGGCTTTTGCTGGTACCCTCATCTCTTCAGCACTTCTTACGTGGGAAGTATCCTTGGAAAGAATAGAAAGGCATGGGTCCTTTCTATTCACTCTAGCTGCAGGCACACTCTAAAAGTGACTCAGGAACTTCTTAGGAATATCTTCACTTACTTTATTTTGAAATGGCTTTGCATTTTTGGGAACTAAACTGGATTTGATGTTAAGGTCAGTACCTCTTTCTGAAAGCCTCTGACAGACCTAGGCAGGCCTAGGATGAATGGAAAATCACCGGTCTAGATAATCGCACCATGGGAAGCTGCCTGCAGACCCTACCCAGGAAAAACAGATGAAGATTAGGCTCTGAGGTTGGCCTATCCTGCCTAACAGGATGCAGCTTTAACTTGAGCCTGAACCCAGCAACCAGCTCTTGCCAATTAAACTCGGATACCCTTCACTTAAAAGCCCTGACAGAAGAACAACAGAATGAGTTCCAACCTCTCTTGATTGGCTCCACTTTCCCTCTTCTTCCCCGCTAATAAACCTTGTTCTTCTTAGCTCGCTGTGGCTGTCTGGTTTCTTGTTTCTTGAGTGACCCCGACCTAACAGCCTCTACTGAAATGTATCAGGTGTAATAGGTCCATATCTATGGGTGTGATGTTTCATTTGAAGTCCCAGATACCTAAAGGCTGGAAGAAGTTGTTGATTTGAACATATTCAAATCTCTGTGAAGTGTCAGGGAGATACAGGTATGCCTCTGGGTCTTAGGGTGTTTACCTTGCTTTTGAGAAGAGCTGAGAGCACTTTGTGAAATGTAGGGGATTATGCAAACATTAATCATGAATAATATTCACAAAAATAGCTGATAATGCCAAAAATATATGTACGTATAAAAAAGACCATTTCCAGTAATAAATACGTACCTTTGTCATCTGGAAGAAACAGTAATGCCACATACTTTAAATTTTATTAGCTCTCACCTTCTGGTTGAGCACCTTTCTTTTTACCTACCACTGCTTTCTGTGGTCCTTTGCTTCTGTCCATACTCTTTAATTCCCCAGAGTGAAAGTATTAAGCAAAAATTCTAAGAGAAAAATGGTTTTGCTATTTAGAATGCACTTTTCTGGGCAGTAAATTTGACTATGTAATCAATGAACTAATCAACACAAAATGGGTGACAAGTGACTGCTAGCCTGGAAGTGGTAAGAAGGAAAGATGAACTCAGAACAAAAACAGATTTCTGACTCTTGGAATGTGACAAAATTGGATGTTTTAAAGTTTAATATTTTAAAGCATTATATGAGAAGTAGATATTCTGGCAAAGTGAAATGCCCAAGTGGTTTTAAAGATTTTTTAAAAAATGCCAAGTTGAAGCCTGAGGCAAATATTCAGAGCTCGGATATTATAAGATTTGTGAAATTTGAAGTTTTATATTAAAATTCAGACATGACATTAACTAACAGCCTTCTGGTTTTATTGCACATGGTTTTAGGGCCAGTTTGAAATATGTGTTTTTCAAATATTTGATTTAAAACAAGGTCATAAAAATAATAAGAACATTTCCTGTCCCTCTAGGAAGGTGAGAAATTGTGTAAGTCTGAAAAATACACTAGTGAGTTGTGTGAGGCTGGATAGTACAAGTTATAGTCACTGGAAGTTAATGGGGGAAATTGAACAATTAGTGTCAGCACTCAAACTATCGAGCTGCTGTAAAGGATATCTTTTCCCATGCACGCACAAAGCCCAACTCTCAGGTACAAAACTTCAGTTGTTGCACACCATTGAGAAGCCTTGGCATGAGATGGAATATAGCTGCTGAGACAAATAGTCTTTTTATTTGGAGATCTAAACATCTTTTAATCTCTATTTAACTTTAGAGATACCACTGCACCCTAATGACTACTTTCAAGCTTATACTAAAGAGAGCCTTGTTCATTCTGTCTTCAATCAGTTCACCAGATTGTTGTATTCTTTTCATTATTTTAAAGGACATATTTTTCTTATTTAAAGGTCTCTTTCTTATCATGTCCATATGGTAACTCTACATAAATGTCTGGAAATCCTACCATATTTGGTATAAGTTTAAGTTAATAATTGGGAATTGAAGATAGAGTCCATTTGCTATGATCTGTAATCAGTTCTAATACTTTTTTGGCCTTAAACAACCCATTCTAGTGCAAACAAAAACTAAGTATGGACTGTTGTGTTCTGGAGGGCAAACTTTACCCAGTATACACTGACATACACCTTTCATTTTAAGAGCCACGGTAGAATGGTATCTTTGACTAACAAGTTGTTACCCTGAAAGAGTTGATTTAAAGCTTTAGTTTAACTAGCAAATATGTTTGCCTGATATTTGAGAACAAGACCCATCCCCAAGTACCACTTACCCTTGCCCCCCAAAAAGTCAAACACACTACAGAAAGGAAACATATAAGCCAAGCATTATGATGTAGAAAATGTTATTTAACAAATATGTAGGAGAAAGGCCACTGAGCTGAGAAAAGTGGGCACAGAGTATCTTGTCACACTTTAAAATAAGTCTAGATATGCCCTGGCTGGTATGGCTCAGTGGATTGGGTGCCAGCCTTCAAACCAAAGTGATTCTATTCCCAGTCAGGTCACATGCCTGGGTTGTGGGCCAGGTCCCCAGTGGGGGGAGCTCAAGAGGCAACCATTTATTGGCATTTCTCTTCCTTTCTCTCTCTCTCCCTTCCCCTCTCTCTAAAAATAAATAAATATATATATTTAAAAATCATAGAAAATCTTTCTACTTAAAAAAAATTAGAAACCCTGGCTCGCCTGGCACAGTGGATTGAGCGCTGGCTGCGAACCAGTGTCACAGGTTCAATTTCCAGTCAGGGGTACATGTCTGGGTTGTAGGCCATGACGCCCAGCAACCGCACATTGATGTTTCTCTCTCTCTCTCTCTCTATCTCCCTCCCTTCCCTCTCTAAAAATAAAATAAATAAAATCTTAAAAAAATTAGATAAAAGAGAACTTCCAGAGGAAGAGGATAATTGTCTATTGAATCAGTATTTTTCATAGATTTGTCATTATTAGTTGACTTCACAAAATCTACTATCCCTCTTTATGAAATATGTATATATGCATATTTGCAAATTTGTTAAGAAATTATATTTTAAATTGGTACACATACAAATTAACATTTGAATAATTCTGTGACAAAATTCTATATGTGGGTGTTCATGTCCTGTATTAGCATCTGGACTACACCCAGTGCCATAGGGAATACGATCCCTTCTTTGGGGAGTTTGAAACTTAACTAAGGGTATCAGATTAGCCAGACCTTTGTGCATAACTGAAAAACAAAACAAAATAAAACAAAATCTCTTTTGATGCTTTCTCCACTCTGGCTAGCTAGGGTACTTGTTCTTACCTTTCTTTCTTAGCCAATGAGTACCCTTGAATGAGGAATCAATACTTCATGCCCCCATTTTCTCACCTTTATTCACCCTTCTACTCACTGCCACTGAGCTTTGTCAAAAGCACTAAAAACAAGGACCATAGTTTTGTTCTCCTTGGGTCTCTCCACTGCATGGGAACCTCCTGGGCATTCTATTTCACTAGAAAATCCCTCCTCCCCTACCTTGCTCTTGTTTCTCCTCTGTTCTTCTGTTCCTCAGCAACTAGTGCCAGCTCTCTCTGTACTCCTCTAAAATGAATGCTCCTTGGGGGTCATTCCCAATTCTCTTCTGTCTCTTGCCATGGTTTCCCTAGTATAAGACTTTTTAACATTCACTCAGGATGCTGAATAAGGTTCACTAACCTTATTGTGGTAATCATTTTGCAATATATACATGTATCAAATCATTATGTTGTACACCTAAAACTAATACAATGTTGAGGATAGCTATACTTTGGCACATGCAATCACTGATGATACACTGAACAAGAATGTTTGATCTAGATCTTACACTTCTCTCTAGTTCCTGGTCCATGTATTCACTGCTTTATGGATCTTCCCCTAGGATGTCTCTCATGTATCCCCAAACTGACTTATAAGCTCATTAACTTGTCCCATAAGTATTTCTCCCATTCTCTGTTCCCAGAATTGGTAAATAGAACTTAGTTAGCCAAGGAAGAAACATAGAGGTCCTCCATCTCAATCCTTAACCTTTCATAGTGAATTGGTTACTAGGTCTGGCTAGTCCATCTTTTAAAATACCTTGATTCTAAATCAATTTTTTATTTCTGTTATTACTCCCCCAGCTCAGATCTCTGTCATGTCTTGCCAAATGCTTAAGATAAAGTAAAGTGCATTCCTCATTGCCTCCAGTATTGGCCTTCTCTAATCCATCTTCCTCACTGTTGCTGCATATCAAATGAGGCTCTGTATAACCTATTTTCTATGCAATCTCCTCTCTGCAATTCTCTGCTCACATTGTGTACTCCAGTCCCACCACTGTTCCTGCTCTTTGTGGTGTGTCCATGTGATATGCCTTCATGCCTTCACACACACTCCTTCCTGTCTTCCTGGGGTACAGCACTCACTCTCTAAGCCCGACTGACTTGAGCACCACCTTCACCATGAGCCCCTACCAGATCCTGGGGTGCTACTAGGTGGGGTTCTGTTTTCTGTTGGCTGTTAGAGCACTGGTACTTCCTTATAGTCACCTTTCATAGCTATCTTTCTCTCTGGTCTGAACACCTTCATGGTAGCCATGTCCATAGCAAGTTCACTGATTGCAGATCATATACAGTCATATGTATAAGATCTCAGTAAGCCAGAGTAACGTAAATGCTAAATGCATTTTTAGCAGAGTGTTTCCTCTGATTGGAATGCCCATCAGTGTCTGAAACACTTCCCCCATGTGCCTCAATGCATGATTTCTTTGTCTGTGGGAAAAATCCTTCTAATCCTTAGGGGACCGGCCCAAGTGTCCTCCTCAGTCCAAATTCCACACCTCTGCCAGGCAGGGCTGGTCTCTTCATTGCATCCAGTGGTCCTTTCATTGTCTGTCCCTTGATTATAAGTACTGTCACTTTGAATTGGGGCCATCTGTTTAATATCCTTCCACCCAAGCAGACTCAGGCTCCTAAGAACTAGGCTTGCCTACCTTTGTGTTGCTAGTGTCTTGCACAAGGTCTGGGTGTAAGGGATGCTGAACAGAGGCATGAGGTGAACTAGCTATATTATTACCTAGAACTCTGGTTCCACTCTCACCCCAATGGGATCATTGAGAAAGCAGGTTTAAGAGGACCCAGAGTGGGAGGACATACCTAGGGGGCTTTGCAAATGAAAAGACAAGAGGACCTGAATCTTATCACTCATACCATGCTTCCCATGTCCTGTGGCATTTCCAATTGCATAATCATCTCAAGCAGTTAGAATTATAAATGACTCAGCATTAGTTTGTCATATCTTTTACCTGTCTACTGAGTTATACACTTAACCTAAAAAATTCTGTTACCTAAAAGTGCCTTGAATCTCGAATCTGCTTAATTACAGCCTGACCAATGGCTCGGGACAGGTTGCTTCAGCCAAGACTCATTCTAGGGGGTTAAAGAGATTTTCTTCTGAGCCTCTGAGCAGATGTTGTAAAGAAGAAGGAGCAAAGCAAAAGCATCAACTCACAGAGGGATCTCACTGCTGAGCCAGCTGGCTCTGTTCCTGGAGTCTGTCTGCTGCTCTTCTCCAAGCAGGTGTGGAGTCTCTAAAGCTTACTAGTGTCCTAGGCTGACTGGGCCAGCAGTTCCTACTAATACCAGTGAACATTTGCCGAGGGCTTATTATGTATCAGAAACTCTTTAAGAACTTCACACATATGAGAATTGCCTTATCTAATTCTCCCAACTGTAAAAGAAATTATGTTATTGCCTCTGATTTATTGAAAAGGAAGAAAAACACAGCTCAGTCACTAATTCACATTCCTATACTTAGGAAAGGCTGGAGATGGGAGGTAAACCCAGGGTCTGGACACCATAGTCCATGGGGTCTAACCCATAGACCGCAACCCAAGCCAAGAACAGAACTTGGCCCTTTATCAAAAAGATAAAGAAGGTGAAAAAAATTTTTCTGGCCCTCCACACTAATTCACCCTACCAAGATTATAAAGAGGTAAAAATCCAATCTTTTCTCCAAAACTTTTGTCCAACAGGGGTTTGATGGTGGTGATTGTTCTTTCCAGGATCTGTTCTCTGAAAAGGGTTTGAAAGCATTCTAAATAATTGTCTGTATAGAAAGAGATGATGTTGTACCCAATCCCATCAAAGTTGTCAAAATCAGGAAATTCCAGTTCCCAACTGATAAATCTCTTGTCCCAATGCACCACATCTCCTTTTCCTGCATTAAAGAAAATGCCAAGCCCATTATGCAATAATATAATGGCTACTTACATTAACACTTTCTGCTATTCATGTATTCAGCTAGGATATGTTAAAGTAATTCAAATACAATGTATTAACGCCTTTTAAGTTTGTCTCATCATTTTTCTTAGAATTCTCCATCCTTAGGCCATTTTCTTAATTAATGACCTCTCATTCTGAATCCCCTCATACATTTTCTTGTCTATATCAGAATGCCTAGAAATGAACTAGAGTTTTAAAACATACCAAGAGAGCAAATATTCTCACTTATCACTTTATACCACCCTTATGAATAAATGCAAAATCCTAATTTGGTTTCTTAGTGTATACACATATACTCCTATATGATTGTCAGTTGAATCACATTTTAAAAAGAAAGAAAAGAGTGTAAAGGAGGTTGTTCAGATTCCCTGCAGCTAGTCAGGTGCTCCTCTGGGAAGCTCATTTTATCTACAGCTTCATTTACTATAAGTTAAAAAACTATTCAGAAAACAATAACAACAACAAAAAAATCTTCTCTCCACTACTTGTAAAATATGTGTGACCTACAGATACTGAAATATAATTTTACAAGTCTCTCTTTGCAAGGCATACATGTGATTAAATAAAAAATATATATAATGTTGATGTAGTTAAGCAATTCTGCTAAGGACAGATAAGCTGGGAAAATCCTAAATAGCTGTTCTTTTCTTGCTTCAAGATGCACCTTTCCAGCTCTGGCTGGTGTGGTTCAGTTGAGTGGGCATCATCCTGCAAGGATCATTGGTTCAATTCCCAGTTGGGTTACATGCCTGAGTTGCAGGTTCAGTCCCCTGATTTGGGCCCAGGGAATCAACTGATGTTTCTCTCTCACATAGATGTTTCTCTCTCTTTCATTCTCCCTCCCTTCCCCTCTCTTTAGAATTAATAAGAGAAGAAAAGTATTTTAATGCACTTTTCCAATTGGCAAGAGTGGTATGGGGATATTGCAATTGATTCACTATTTATTTGATTGAAACTGTGTTCCAACAGAGTTAATATAGTACAGTAGCGTTAGATGGGAAAGATGGAAATGCTGCATTGCATGTTGGAATGCTGACCAGCTTAATTTTAGTATTGAGTAAGCTACAAAAACAAATCCACTTTCATCTTCACGAGTGTCTAAAATACAATGTAAAATCATAAAATGTTTTCTATGATAAAGTATTAAATGGTATCATATATACTTATATCTATTCTAAAGATGCAAGCATATTTTTAATAGGCATGCTCATATTCTTTATGTTAGCCATATTGATTTTTCCATATTAAAATAACAGTAAAGCAATAATAATTTTACTTATCAACATATTCCTAGATCCTTTAAAGTAGATAACATTTGAATGTTAAGTTGTCTAATTAAATTGGTTTATACCTTCTTTTTAATATTTTTAACATCTAAAAAAACATGTCTGGCTTTACTCTGTGAAACTAGCTTTCTGAAAAAAGTTCTAATTTATAGTAGTGATTAATGATTTCCAAGGTGTCAATACTCCACCCATGGCCAATTTTAAGTGATGACCTGAATGTGGAGTTGGGAAGAGATGTGCCCAGTTAGCTCTCACAAACCTATATGAACTGCTGGCTCTAGTACACCTTGGGAACTAAGCTGCTTCTAGATATCTAGATTCCAGGAAATTTCTCTTTCACTTCCTTTTTCTTTTCTTGGGAATCACTGAAGTCACTGAATTTTAAGGCAGCCCGAATATGACTCCAAAATTTAAGAAAAAATGCTGTTGAGTCCAAGTTCACACTCTAAGAACTTGGAGATGAAAGATGGCCTCCAACATGGACCATGTTATTTCTATTTCAGTAAGGTTTATTTTTATAAAATTTAGGTGTAATTTTCAGAAATATATAAAATGGGAGGCTCCCATGATCTTGTCACAATGATGTCAGTTCCTACAGTTTAGCTCAAAAAGAAAAGACAGCTTGGAGGGGACTGGTATGTCACCTGCTCTAAAGCTTCTGCCTACAGAAACTGTTAGAAGAAAGTAAGAATCAGGTATGTGAAAAATGTCTGTAGACATTTTTTACTAAAAAATGAAGAGGAAGAACTCTCATTCATTGCGGGTGGGAATGCAAAATAATATATCCATTCTCGAAGACAGTTTGGTAGTTGCTTACAAAACTAAACATACTCCTACCATATGATCCAGCAATTATACTCCTTTGCATATACTCAAAAGAATTGAAAACTAAACTAACAAAGAAAATGGGACAGACTCATGGATGGAAAGCAGGATGACAGCTAGTGGAAATTGGGGATAGGGAGTGAGGGATTGAGCAAAAAAGAAAAAGGACTCATGACATGGACAACAGGGTGGTGATTGCTGGGGGAGATACAAGAGGACTAAATGGTAATGGAAAAAATACAATAAAGATAAAAAGAAAGTCTATGTCTCCACAAAACATACACAGAGATATGTATATCCACTTTACTCATAATTGCCAACACTTGGAAATAACCAAGGTGTCCTTCAGTAGGTAAATGGATAAATTGTTATATATAGAAACAATGTAATGTGACTTAGTGCCTAAAAGAAATGGGCTATCAAGCCATGAGAAGACAAAAATGAAACTTGAATGTACATAAGTGAAAGAAGCCAATCTTTTTTCACTACATACAAGCTACATACTATATGATTCCAACTATATGACATTGTGGAAAAGGCAAAACTATAAGGACAGTAAAAAAGATCAGTGGTTGTTGGGGTTTAGAGGGAGGGGCAGATGAATAAACAGATCTCAAAGGATTTTTAAGGCAATGAAAATATTCTGTATGATACTATAGTGATGGATACATGTCACACATTTGACCAAATTCATAGAAAGTACAATATTGAGAGTGAATCTCAAGGTCAAATATGGAATTTGAGGATAATGATATGTCAGTGTAGGTTCATCACCTATAATAAGTGCACCACTCTGGTGGTGGGTGTTGATGTTGGGGGAGGCTATGTATGTATGGGGGAAGAAGACTTATGGGAAATCTCTGTGCCTTCCTTTCAATTCTGCTGTGAACCTAAAACTGATCTTAAAAGATAAAGTCCTTTTATCAACATGTTGGATGCCTTGAACTTATACAATGTTATGTTAATATGCCAATAAAAATATTTAAAAATGCAAAAAAATAAAGTTCTTTTAAAATATGAAAAAGAAATCTAACAAGTTTTGTATAAAGATGGACTGACAGCAAAGGGCCACAGCCCTGACCGATAACATTTCTTCCCTTGACAAATACTTTTTTGAGTACTTCTTATGGGCCATGCCTTATGCTAGGCACTGAGGAATCAGGTATGAATTAGGCCAACATGATCTCTTCCCTTGGAAAGCTTGGTTTCCAGTAGATGTTGATGTTCCAACTGATGGATTCAGGTATTGTTGAAACTGTGATATATATGTTGAGCATGTCAGCAGGAGGCCTTTGATGAATGTTTGTTATATTGATATTTAAGAAAATAAGTCACAATAAATAATAAGTCATTCTTTCTTTTCCTAAAATTTTGCTAGGTTTTTATAAAAGGATTTTAGTAATCTAATAAAATAACTGTCACTGTGATTCAATATCAAGACATTAGATTAATAAACTAAACTAAGCATGTTTCTTGCTTGAAATATTTGAAAGGTGTTTATTGAGCAGCTACTATGCCAGGTGCTTTGGTTAATATTCCCCTTTCATGTAATTTTCACAATTATGCTAAATGAATACTCCTATTTTATAAGTAAGCAAACTTAAGTTCATAAAGATAATAACCTTGCCCTAAAATTGCCCAGCTGAGTCAGAATTTATAGTCAGGTCTGAGTGACACATGTCCAAACTTATCCCTCTGTGGGCAATGATTTGAGGGAAGTCAGAATGGTCATTACACCTTTGCCTGAGCAGAGATCATCATATGAACCAATAATCCCCAGAAATTTTTCTTTTTCTCTGTAGGATGACATTATAAATCAGTGGGCCCTCCAAGCAATTTATCTCTGAGAAGACTAGAGTTCTACCTTTTACTTGCCACCGTATATTTTATATTTGCTCCTAACTGTATGGCATGTAGACCTTCATTACAGTAACACAGTTAATTCTAATACTAGGCAGAGCCAGGAATGAAATGGGAGAAATTGTGTGAATCTAAGGCTTGAAACTGTTCCACTCCACTCAGTGGAGGAAAATAATTGAACCTCAGCAACCGATTTATGGAAATTGAAGAATTATGGAAAAAATTATGTTTTTATGAGGCTATATAAATAATACAATTACCTTTCCTTAGGTCACTAAAGAGTAAGCACAAGAGAGATGAAACCAATTATAATTTAGAAAAGACACTAGAAAGCACTCAAGATTCATTATGGTTACTGGATTGTATTTGAGGTTTCTAGAGATTGACAGAGAATAAAGTACACAGAGAACCAGCAACTAGAAAGAAAATTACACTAGCTTTAATACATGCTAGTGTTGCTTAATACACATCACTACTATTGAGGGTATCTTCCCAAGTGCATTGAATGCACTAAATATTTGAGTCAGTGGACTAGTAGCTAGTCATTTCCCCTTCTCATTTCCCCCTAGTCCTGAATGAGAAGTCTTGGCTGAAGAAAAGGCTTTATTTGAACCTTAATGTCTACTGATCCACTTTGTTCTTTTCTAGGCCTTTTTATTATAACATAAATGATTTCTTTTCAACTCTGTGTGGGATAACAAACTTAATATCAGTATCATCTGGTCTTGGTATAAGGTGAAAAGAAATCATATCTTTTACAATTGGATTTTTCCCCTATCAATATATTTTTATTAATTATTAATTAACAATGTATTTTATTAATTGCAATTCATCTTTTCCTCTTTGCCACTTGCTATCAAAGATCTTACTTATCGAAGCAGTATGATGATTGAATTTAAATAGCCAACTAATACTTTTAAGTGAATCATGTACAATTTTATGCAAATATGTTAGCAAGATATTGAAAATATATTTATATTTGTGTCCTGTTTATAGTTTCTCTTTGGACAAATCACCTATAATAAAAGAAGCCAGAAACAGACCAATAATAGAGAACTAACATTATGTCTGAGTGATTGTACCAGTCTTTCTGTGTTGGCTAAATTTAGTCATTGTTTCCTTTTCACTTCAATATTTCCACTTCAGTGTTTTTAATAAGTAGAAGAAAGGAGGAGATAGAACACAGATCCCAGTAGCTATAACTCTGCTGAATTGTTCCTACAATTGGGTTTATGAAAGGATGCTGTAGGTGATATATTTCTTTATGAGGTAACTTTACAGCAGAAATTGTTCATATGTATCATATTACATGAGCTGTAACCAAGAGGCCAATGAAGTGAGTTTAAGGCTTACTTTGGGGTGAGCTGGTATAATTTTTATAGATGCTCCTAGTTGTCTCAGGCTCAACACACACTTCCAGTTTTGTGGTTGCCATTCTATGAGACAAGTGGTGACATAATTTGACTCAGATTTTGATGGATAATAAAAATAACAGCAAGCCTTCTATCTCCAGAAATATGACTATTCTTAAGACACCTGAAAGTATATGACCTGAACAATACATGCAAACATATGAAATAACTTAGAGAAACAAAGAATTTTCAAGTCAACTAAACAGCAGACCAAGCTGGTATCATTTATAGTGAACACTGACCATGCTGTCCAGTTACTTCATAAAATGGGAGGATCTTTGTGGTGAGAATTGAGTGGTACATGAAGTACAGGGACCACCTTTGACTAAAATGTCAGAACCACAGTAATAATTTACTTCTGAATATTTAAAGTGAACTTCTTACATGAGAAGGAAAAGGGAAACTACCTCAGGCATTTTACAACAGGAAAAAAAAAATTTAGTCATTGTGAAATTCTGTAAAATTGTAACATGGTATCAAACATTTAATTTGCTTCAGGTCTGTTAACCAAATATCTTTTTATGTAAAAATGAAGTAAAATGCACTCATGAAAATTGTGGTATCAAAATTGTGTATAATGAGGAATCTGTGATTAACCTAAATTTGGTGGTGTCTTCATTACTCATCTCAGCTCCAGACCCAGATATTGACTGAAAAAATTTGGATTTATATGAGTAAAATCCATAGCTCAGTAGGAGCCTCCAAAGTGTAAAAGTTGATGACAAAAAAATAAAAAGCTAATCACTAATAATTTTGTTTCTGCCTGTTCTGTTAGTTGAACAAACTGAATGTGAAAAAAGTGTTTCTAGAACTAAGAAATTTTTTACACATAAGGCATCTCTGAGTACTATACTGAAACTGCTGACAGAAGACACTTCCCATTGAAATAGTTGCTACTTAGCTTATAACAGCCAGAGTCATGAGCAGTTACAGCCAGGACATCGCTGGAAGGCAGCATGGTGCGAGGTCTGGAGGGAATGCAGGGCAGCTGGCTCCACAGCTGTGCACAAACTGTGTAATTCTATGGTTTTAATGGTAGGTAATAAACAGCCCTAGACTTCTGCACATACACAAGGCATATCTAAGCCACCCTTTCTCTCAGAAATGAAGGTGTTGCCTGAAATCTCTGGTTGTTTTCTTAAAGTCAAAACAAATAAGTATAGCATTCAGTTGGAGAAAGAAGGGGAGAGTAAAGAAAAGGAAGACATTGTCAAAAAAAGAGAAAAGTGCACCTGGTTAATTGGCTGAGTGTCTCTCTGAGGCCAAATTGGATGGATGCCCCAACAAGACATTGACCAGTAATTCTAGGTTGCAGTACAGTTACCTTCTTGAAGACTGTTATCAAGTGAAAGTTGAAGTGAAGTAAGGCTGGGACTGCACTAAGAAGTTAAATGTTTCTGCAATTCTCAACGCTCATAAAAACTCAAGCTCTTTGTCTTTTTTGGATGGATAATAACACCCTAAGGTGAGCACATTTCATATGATAATGAGAGTTGATAGTGGAAGCATGAACATAGACTAAATTTATAAATTGGTAGATGCTGTATAAAGTTTTTCTGAACTAATAGGCTATGTTGAATGTTTGGCCATGAGAAAGGCAACATTTTAGGTAAAATTAGTCTATTTTTCACATTTTAATTCTCTGTGCCTTATTTGTGCCAGAGCTAGACATTTAAAGCTGCCCCGTTCACCCAGATCACATCTGTTTCTTGGCTGTTGGCAAAGCATTTTCACATGTGGTCCTCAAAGTGACATTGAAAATTATGCAGAGTGTTATTTGCATGCTACAGGTTTCTAAGAATCAGAGAGATGATTCAGCTCATAAGTAGCAGACTTAGACTTTATGTACTCTCCTGACCTATATAGATGGCTTCTCAAAAAAGTTGTGCTTTCTCTCTTCCACCTTCCCTCTTAGTTTTTCTGTTTCTCCCTATATCTCTTTCTCTATTCTTCTTTTTATTCACTATGTTCACAATACCTCCTCCAAGTTCAGATGATTATTGGAAAGTTCAGGAGGTTATTCTTTCATGTGGCCATTTGCACAAGACATTTCAAGACTGATCCATTCAAGTTAAGACAGAGGATAAACTATTCTCAAAGTAGATTTTCTTAGCTCCTTTCTCAGAGTCTGAGGGTGACTTCCTTTCTCATTTTGGGCTGGTCATACTTACTCTATAGCATAAGCAAGAAGGATTGAATGGGGGTGAAATTTAACTAAGAAAATAAGTTCCTTATGTAATAGTTTATGAATTTGTAGCTCCCTTGGTCTTCTAAGATGTGGTGACTAGAAGGGCATTTTTGATAGTATCTTGGAAGATAGAACAAAGGTAAAGCAGAACATAGAAACACATTGGAGCTCATTCTCCATTTTGTGTAATGAATACTCATTCTGTGCTCAGCATTATTCTAAGTTTTTTTTTGTGTTTAATAAATTACTTCTTCAAAACAAACCTTCCAGATGGTCACTACTAGTCACCATTACAAGGGCCATTTTACAGGTGAAAAAACTGAGGCAGGGAGATATTTAATGTCTTGCCCAAGGTCACAGAGCTAAGATGCAGGAAAAAAAAAGTAGGGATTCAAACCCATTTTGCCTGGCTCACAAGAGTACATCCTTATAGTTATTACAGTACTGCAGAAAAGAGAATTCTTTCTCACTGCTCCTCTTCCTACTCTTAGCAGGCTGCACTATAACTTGTGTGGGTTCAAGACACTTTTTCTTTTGTAGGCTACTTTTACACAAATAGACTATTAAAAACTATATTTTATAACTGTGTTGATATAAGACCAATTATACACCAGGCTGGATTGTAATTATTTATTTTTCTGACTTTAAAGAAATTATAAGATTTCATGGGCATCTATATGTATCATGCACCTGGGCATGACCCAAAAGCTAATTTGGCCCTGTCCCTGGGGTTGTTCTCCTTTACCTTGAGTCATGCTCAGGTAAGAGAATGAATTTCTCTTAGGGGATATTAGAAATACAAAAGTGGAGTTCCCTTGTAAATACTTTTTCTGAACTCAAAATTAGCCCTCAGCAACTACCAATTAGGTAGTGTTTTTTAAATTATGGGTTGTAAAACATACATGGGTTATAAAATCATTTAGATAGGTCATAATTAGCATTTTATGACTAAAATATGTTAGAATGGAATAGAGTGGAAAGGGATAAGGCAGGATATCATAGCAAGCATCAGAGTAACTTTGCACCTTATAAAGGTATTTTGAGAAATACAGTTGACCCTTGAACAACACGGGTTTGAACTGTACATGACCACTTGCAGGCAGATTTTTTAAAATAAACATGTACAGTACTCTAAATGTACTTTCTCTTTCTTATGATTTTCTTTTATCTTATGATTCTTTAATTTTTCTCTAGCTTACTTTATTGTGAGAATATAGTATGTAATAATACATGTAACACACAGAATATGTGTTAATCAACTGTTTATGTTATCTGTAAGACTATTTTAGTAATTAAGTTTTGGGGGAGTCAAACATAATACACAGATTTTTGACCACACAGGGGGTCGGCACCCATAACCCCATGTTGTTTGGTGGTCAACTGTATTTTATTCCAATTATAAATATGTATGTGTGTTATGTGAGGGGATATAAAGTGCACTTCTTACATACCATGAATCCTAACCAAATATTTTCTTTAAAATACTGAGCTAGAATTCATTCCTAGTTCCATCTCTTTTTTTCCCATATGCAGCTGAAAATCTGATCTCATAACAAAGCTGGTACTATAAGTTTGCTTTATTGTAATAAATAATGTACATTAAAATACAGATTTTATAAAAGTTCTTCTTATTCCTCTTATTAGCTATATTACCTTTGCTAAGTTATTTAACCTCTTTGTGATTTAGTTTCTACATGGATAAAATAAAGATAGTAATAATAATGTCAATCTCATAGGGTCATTATGAAAAATTAATGAGCAAATTCTCATAAAGCCCTTGGCACAGTAGATGTTAATAAATACTCTGTATCTGTTTATCTGTTGACAACTCAAACATTTATTTCTGGACAAGACCTCATTTTTAACCTTAGACTTGTATAACTGCTTATTTGGTACCTCCAATTGGATGTCCAATAGACATCTCACACTCGACATGTCCATATTTGAACTTCTGACCATCTCCCTATGCATGCCCCAAAAGAGCCTTTCTATGCTTCTGGTTTCTCTGGCCAAACCTTTAAGGTACTTAGTTCCTGCTCCTCTTCTCTCACAACCCACCTTCAATCCTTCATGAAAGCCTATTTATACAATTATCTGTTCACTTCGTACTACTTCTGCGATACCATGCTGCCCAGTTACCACCAGTTCTCTGGGTTACTGTAATAGCTTCCAAGTCAGTTTCTCTGCTTCCTCATTGCCCCATTATAGTCTATTCTTAGCATAGCAGCCCCAGTGATCCTTTTAAAATGTCTTTCAGATTGCGCTACTCTCATGCTAAAGCCTCTGCATTGTTCCACATTCTCTATTTGATGTAGTCGCCACTCGCTCATTAATTTCCTCCCCTGCTCACTCCTCTCTAGCCACATTGGGCTCTTTGATAGGTCTTGAACATACTAGGAACACTACTGATTTAGGGCCTTTATACTTGCTTGCCCTCAGCTCTCTCTCATCCTGTCTTGCATCCCATATTGGCATTGCTTACTCCCTCACCTACTTTGAAGAACTTTGTTCAAATTCCCTCTTCTCAATGTTGCCTATTCTGAAATCCTCTCCTTTCTTTGCTCCCATATGCCTTATACCCTTAGCTTGCTTTCTTTATTTTTGCTTTTATACTTAAAATACTGTACAATGTACTTAAATATTGTATTATTTATTGCCTATAACTTACTCATAGAAAGTTATAAAATTTATGAGGGTAAGAAGTTGTTTTGACCACTAATGTATCCTAAGTGTCTGAAATATGGCTTAATATACATTTAAACTTTTCTTATTTGTTGAGTGAATGAACATTATTATATTATTATTTCTTCTCACCTTTCTCCCCCCAAACTTCTAAAACAGGGCTCAGATAGAATAAGGTATAAATTCAAACATAACAAAGCTCTTCTTATACTTTTGATTGAGCTATGATTGGATATTAAACCAACTTTGTTAGATTGGTAGAAATCCAGAAATAATTGGCTCTCCATGTCTATAAATGGCATATTATCATATTGATAAATTTCAGTATAGTTTCAAACCAAATTATTTATTAAATCTTCATGTCTACAATTACAGCCCAAATATTTACTGTTCAAAGATTCTGCTGCTAAATTGTCAGAGTATACATATGTGGAAGATGAATAGAAAACCTACAGGCATTTACATAACATTTGCCTTCATAGATGTTGAATAACTACTGGCAAAAGAGATGATTACTTTTGTTCTCCCAAATCATGTGAATCCACCATCATTCAAAAAGGCCATAAAGTTGATTTTGTCTTTTATTTAAGTATCCTTCATTATATAGGAAAGATGTAAATTAAAGCAATTAAAATATCAACATGGCACCTTTCCCCCTCCCCTAAAATCATATCCATTTTATCACCTACCAAAGTGGGTAGGGAGAGTGATTAAACAAAATATAAAACTTCTGGAGTTCTTCTTATATCATACAGTGAGAAAAATGTTATATCTATTAATAGTTCTTTCAGGCCTTTTTTGTTTGCATAACATAACACACTGGTTATAATGTACGTTCTCCTTTTTGCCTTATTAAGTCAAAGAACATATATGCATAACCCATAGACACAGACAACAGTGTGGTGATGGCCAGAGGAAAGGAGGTGCAGGGGTGGATGAAGGTGGGCAAAGGGGGAGAAAATGGGGACATCAATAATAGTGTCAACAATAAAAATAAAGTTAAAAAAAGAGAGAGAGATTTTAAATTCCAGATCCTTCTTAGAGCTGAGAAAATCAAATCCCAAGAAGTTAAACGACTTGTCCACCATCATAGTGGAAAAGATGCACTAAAATAAAGTTCTGATGCTTGCCTCACATTTCCTATCCAAAATACACCACTGTGGTTTTCTATGAAATTAAATAATATGGACACATACAGACAAAACAAACAAGTAATTTATCCTTTAATCTTAACAAAATAGTAAATACAGTACTTAGATGGTAAGAAATTAATAATCTCCAGGCAAAATATCCTAAGTAAATTTAACCACTCAATACAGAATTTGTGTTTGTCTCATAAATGTATAAATTGTTGTTGAAAAAATGACATGGTTTACATGTTATACATTTATGATTATATATTTGTAGCAAAGGGATGACCATTTCCTCACAGTGTTAATTACTTATGTCCCTCTGGTTTATTTATATTATTTATGTTATCTGGAGTGGTCTTCACGGGTACCACCTGAATGCATGGCAAAATGAGATTATCAGGTTAGCTAGCTTTAACAATGAATGGTACAAATGGAAGGCAGACCGTCAGAAAGCCCCGTAGTAGGAACTCCTGGTCATCTACAAGGTCAGCCACTTGGATTATTATGGCTACTTAATGTAAGAGCAATACTTAAAAGAAGATTTTGAGCCCATGAAATAAAAGCCAGACCCACGTGATCCACATTTGAAAACAGTACCAACAACAGATATTGTGAGGGATACATTGACATTTTTCAGTGAAAGAATGAACAAGAAGGCTTACCAAGACCTTTAGGCTGGTGAAACAATCTTAGTTCACCATGACAACATTCACAATTTTTCCTAGGAACAGTTCTCATTGCTAAATAATGATAGCACATCATGGACTATCACTTCTCAATATCATGGGCCTTCACAATTTAGCTAAGGAATTAAGGTCTTTCTCCTCAAGAAAAGTAGGAAAGAGATCTCCTGAGATTCAGTTTATAACTTAATCTGGCTGACCCATTCATTCTTACAGATAGCCAGGGCAAGCCAATTTTCCCTGCGATTATTCTGTGGGCCTAAAAGAGTTGAATAGACCAATGGAAGAAACAGCTACACTTGGGTGACATTAGGAACTAAAACAAATTTCAGCCTTCCAAGGAAGGTAAGTATGCCAAGGTTGAGCATACAAAGCCATTATGAAGTGTCAATAAAGGTTAAGCTTACTTATGATTAGAAGAGTACTTACTCTTCTCAAACATGGCCAGTATTATTTGTGTTTTAAATAAGCCTAAATCATCAGGATGATTAGTCTTCCTTGTTTGGAAATACCTTTAAGAAATTTTAGATGTGCTTAAATCTTCTGTTTACTATAACCTTTCATTCATTTTAGTGTGTACTTTCAGAGAACTTTTCAGTTTCAGCACATTCTATGTACTGAATACTCTTCTATATACCTCCAATCCAATGAAAAATAGGATATACTGGCCCATAGGAAAATATCTGCCAGATGAGCTGCAATTCTTCATTGCATTCCCTTTAATGCAGTGAAAAAATGACCTCATAAAGCAGAGGAAGCTCTGCAAACAAAATATCAGTGATGTTCATTACTAAGTGAGAGCACAATTAGAAACACTTGCTACTAATGGTGTGACCATCCTCTTCTCTCACACAATGTCCTTTTAATACATTTGGAATTCTCAAAACTCTTCCAATGTTTTAAATGAAGTCTGACATGTCTAGGTAACTCTCAGCAAATACATTGGACTGATTTTCTCTAGCATATACTGGTATACTATCTTCAGCAAACAAGTATCTATCAATATTTGCATAATATACTGAATGCCAAATAGAAGTTGAAAACCTAAAAAGGGGGCTCTTTTAGAAAAATAAGTGATGATTCAGAAAAGTGAATTTCTCTGTCTCAACTTAGACTTAATCTTAAAATTAACATCATAAATTTATTAAATACCCACATTTTCATGCTATCCTTTGACTGACTTGGGACTGTAGGTGAATGAATATATCCTTCACTCAAGGAATGTAGTTATTTCTAACATGATATTCCTAAGTATCAGGGACAGGGTAAAGTTAAGAAATCCTTAAGTATTTAATCAGTATTCAAATGCCTGGTTCACTTTACTTGGCAACTGTAAACATTAGCTTAAGGGAGTTGGTACCCCAAAGGATTTCATGATATGCAAGTAAAATGAGTATATGTATATTTATTTCCTTGAAGCATTATTAAGCCTATAAAACATCAAACATGGACTTGTTTATAATGAGTTGATGTGAGAAAGCAAAGACTAAATGTAAATAGTTTAAACCAATAAAAATGTTCTGGAAAGACTAAATAATAAACGATGGGGGTAGGAATAGGAGGGGAGTGGGAAGAAAGGGCAGATGAAAGCTTCTTTGCTTAATTGATTTTAAATTGTTGTTCAGAGACAAAATTCTCTCTATGCCCAAATTATGTAGTTTATCCAGAGTGTGCAGGCTCCTCTGTTGAGCAACAGTGATAAGGACACTAATAGTTTAATTACAACTTGCTGCTCAAGGAGATAAACAAGGCTGTTTGCTTTTAAAACTGGGGGTTACAATTACTTTTAGATGCCGAGGACAGGAACATCTGTAAGTAGATTTTACTATGTGAGGAAAGCCACCAGAAACCAGCTGGAAAATAAAGCTCCAGGAGTGAGCAGCCTGTGCAAAATTAGAGCAAAACCGCCTGATTTGAGCAGTGGAGCAATAGGCGTGAGGCATAGTAAGCATGCGACAAACATTAAGTGGGCAGGGATAGAAAAGTTTTTGGTGACCAGATCTTCTGCGGTCCCGGGGAATTCCATCACGGAGACAGAGACGGAGCATCCCTCCCTCCACCATCAAGCTTAGAGTCACATCTCCGTCGAAAAGCTCTGTTCAGCACCAGCAAGGAAGGACAGCTCCCCTAAACCAAGGACAGCTCCAGTAGGCACTGCCCTGCCTCCTTTATTACCCTACCATCCTCCCCACGGCATTTCTCTTTTCACTGGTGTCTTCCTGGACACCGCTTTTAGCAGTATTCCTGGGGACAGATGGAGGGGACTGGGAGCTTGTTTGGCTTTTTTTTTTTTCCAGGTGTAAGGGAGACACATCCTTTCAGAAAAGTCTGTTCTTTTAACTGGCCTCCAGAGCAATTTAATCGCAAGATGTTTCAATGCAAGTCAGTAGTAGCTGAAACGTGAAACTCTTTTTAGTGTTTTATTTTTTGTTGTGAAAGTACAAGTAGGGGGTAAACAGCATTTACTAACTGCTACTTCGGTCCCTTTCCCCCGTGCTAGCTGAAGCCACTAAGGGGATATACCAGAGTTTGATAGCAAAGGGATCAACAGAAGAAGTCCCAATATCATATGGCTGCACACACAATCTTAGTCCTGAAAATACTCCTCTCAGTCCCTTTTAAGACCCCTCACATTACTCTGAATCTGGAACATACAAATAGAGGATTAACAGTTCCAAAGTGACACCATAGGCTACTACAGCATACCACAGAAAGTGCCAAAGCTTCCCTCCAATGGAGTCCTCTTCTCCCCAGCACCAAATCCAGAGAAAAACATTTCAGGAGTGACAAGGAAATGTATGATTAGAAAACCAAAATTACAAGACAGGAAAATTATACTTTAAGAAACTTTGGCACATCCAGTTGCCACCCTTCCAGTCATAAAGATATGGTTGCCTAGTGATCACATCTTGTTTCTCTATAACATGCAGAGGGGTTTTTTTTGGTCCAAATTTCTTGATAGTGTGTAAAGTACTCATAATTTGAAGGTTCTCTTTGCTGCAGTGTGTGCACACATACACACACACACACACATACTTTGAGTCAGTTGATTTCCAAGGATTTAGTTTCCTAGAGAAAAAAGGTACCACCTGCTTTTGAAACTTACTTTGAAAGAGGGTCTTCAGGAAAATACACTCACTCTTTTTGCATTGGAGTAACTAGAATACCAAGGGACCCTAAACAGCAAGAGATGCAAGCTAGGGTGGAGGCTTAGGAGTCATTCAGAAAAGGCAGCACTCTGAAGTTAGTCGTGAACAACTTCTTCCCAGTGATAGTGAACGTCTACTAGTTATTGGGGGTGTGGCCTGCCTGTGAATCTGGAGCAGTGGCAGCAGTGGGGACAGCAGACAGTGGGTGCTTCTCAGGTAACCCTAAGAGGTCTCAGCTGAAGCAGTTTGACTCTCTGAATCCCTTTGTGCTTGCTCTTTTTCTCCCTCCCTTCCTTCCTTCCTTCCCTCCTTCATTCTCCTCCTGTCTTCTTCCCTCCCACTCTCCCTCCTGCCCTCCTCTCTACCTCAATTACCCTTTTCACTCAATTTCATCTGAGTCACTTTGAGCACCAGTTCCCCTTCAATCACCTAACATGTATTCTATACACCATGTTATTATTATTATGATCACAATGGTTGCTTGCCAACTGGTTGGTCCAAGAAAAAGGTCCTGTTCCCAGCTGTCAACCCCACCCCCCTCTCCCCACTCCAACACTACAGCAGTGGTATCAACCCGGCAAAATCACCAGTCTCAATGTCACCAACAAGTTCCACCCACCCCGTAGTAGCCTCGCTAGCAAGTCTCACCAGCGCAACGCACAGCCAGCGAACCCAGCTCTTGCTTATTCCTACGGTCATTGTTATCAGTGACTATACTCTCTTCTCTTCAAGAAGGAGAAAGCCCGCATGTGACTCTTGGGCAAATGTAGGGCTCCAGGCACTACCCTCCCTCACCTCCGCAGCGCGCGTGCACACGCGCACACACACATACACACACCCTCCTCACACCAGCAACACAAAGAGAACGAGTGAGCGAGCGCCAGCGCTGGGCTGGGCAGAAAGGGGGCGGGAGTGGGGGGCACAGCCAGAAGAGGGAGACCAAGGCGGGGTAGGGGGCTGAGCCAGCCGGCCAGGAGGAAAGGTAGAGAAGGAAGCGTGGTGGGGAGAGAGTGAGGAGAGAGGGTCGTCCTTACCTGCTCCGAGGTTAAAGGAAATCCTGGCCTCTGCAAGGTATGGTGTGTCGCTCTTGGAGCGGACTCTTCTGATGGGCCGCCGGTCTATATCATCCTCCGAAGATGCCGCCATTAATGTGGGAGGCAGAAGCAGGGTCGCCCGGCGAGCTGAGAGGGAGAAGGAGATGGAGAGAGAGAGAGGGAGAGAGGCGGAAAGGGGGAGGAGGGGGAATGAAGAGGCTCACACACATAGAAAGGGGGAGGGGAGAGGGGGATGGGAGAGGAAGGGAAGGGGATGGGGAGGGAGGGGGAAAAGAGGGGTGAAAAGGAAGAAAGAGGAAGACAGAAAGAAAGAGAGCAAAGAAGAGAAAAGGGTGAAGGGAGAGAAAGAAAATCTGTTAAGGATTTGTGGACTGGAGCAGAGATCAGGCAGGCCGTCCTTGGCAGGCGCCCAGGGATCCCCCTAACTCCTCGTCCTGCCACAGGGCAAAGGGTCAGTGCTCGAGCTAACACTCTGCCTCCTGCCCGCAGCCCCAGTTTCCAGCTCTTGGCACAGATAAGGTACTGCGAAAGAGAAGACTCCAAAGCAAAGATGCTCAGTCAGCACTGTGCCCTCTCCCGCCAAATGCACTTACTCTGCTCTTCAAGTGTACACTAGGGTCTCCTTAAACCCCAGGATTCTCTAGTCCAGCCAGATGTACCTGCCTCAGCTTTCCTTGCAAGGAATTATTACTCCTGGGGTATGAGCCTAGTCCCAGGTGGCCATGGAGGAGGGCATATCGTACCCCTCTGCTCCCTCTTTCCCAACCCAGAGCTCAAATACAGATGGAACCAGATCCTTTTTCTCAGAAGCTTCCCCTACCTGCTCCCTTGAACCCTAGAGGTAGAGGGCAGAGAAAAAGTGGATGCTAGGTTTAAGAGCAATTTGGCAGTAAAGTTTCTAGAGTTCATGTTTTGAATGTAGAATAGGCATGTTCACAAAGAACTGAATAGCTCTTTTACAACCACTAACTTCTTTGATGTGTTTATCTTCACATAAACACCCATTCATTTAACCTTCAACTTTCTCTTTATCTGGTGGCTTAGAGCACAGATAATGTCCTTGGATTGGACCTGCAGTCTTTATAACCCTGTAAGATTGTTTCTGAAGGAGAGGTGAAGATCAAGGGCACTTTACATTTCTTTGAATGTTTGCACTGCTGCCTTCACATGTCACACAGCAGAAGGACCTAGAAAGTTTTTTGGTTTGACGATTCTACTGAAGCTATTGATGGGCTAAACTCTTTTATGTTTGTCTTTTTGCAGTTTCAGTTACTTGGACTTTTTGTGGCCTGATGTTCTTTCTAATAAGAGTCTACTTCGAGTACACAGATAAATGTTACCTTGATTCCCTCATTGATACAAAGGAAACCCCTGTTAAGTCATGCCCTTCCATTTCAGAGGAGAAAGTGCTGCCTTGACTCTGCAAGACTTCCCTCTCCACTTCAACTGTCAATTCTAACTCTCATCTTGTATCCTTGCATGCTAAAATCTTCATCTCTTTTCATTGTTCTCTTACTTCACACATAGGTAGTAACTCTTCATCTTAGGAAAAATATATCTGCCCTTAGCCTTACTGCTTCCTTAATCTCTCCCATATTATTACGTTCCCTTCTGTTTAACTTTCCTGTGGAACTCTTGGCCTCATAGGCTTATTTTTTTTTTTATCCTCAATTCTCTCCTTTCATTGTTACAACTGGTTTCTATCCTCACCTCCTAATCAAAGTTACTTTAAAGGTCATTAATACTCTTCTAACAGTTAATCCATTTCTTTCTTGGCCCCTTTAAAGTGTGTAGTAATCTATCCTTCTTGAAATTAATCTCCTTTGGCCTTTCTGTACTAGACTAATTCCCTAACCACTTGATTTCTAATCACTAGTCTATTCTCTGCAATAACTTGAAATTGCTTACTCTGGCCTTCAAGGCCCTTCACAATCTGATTTCAACCTATTTTTCCAAAGTTATTTATTATTTACCTCTAGTATGCTTGGAGTTGTCCTAACAAGTCGGGCTTATTTATGCAGTTGTACCTTTGCTTGTATTGCACACCACAAGTTTATTTTTTCCCTACATTTAAAAATATATTTTATTGATTATGCTATTACAGTTGTCCCATTCTCCCCCTGTTTATTCCTCTCCGTGATGCGACCCCCTCCTACTCTCATTCCCCCCTACCCTTAGTTCATGTCCATGGGTCATACACATAAGTTCTCTGGCTTCTCCATTTCTTATACTATTCTTAACCTCCTCCTGTCTATTTTGTAACTACCCTTTATGCTACTTATTCCCTACCTTTTCTCCCATTCTCCCCCTCTGTCCTCCCCACTGATAACCCTTCATATGATCTCCATTTCTGTGATTCTGTTACTATTCTAGTTTGCTTTGTTTTTGTTTTTTTCTACTTTCAGTTGTTGATAGGTGTGAGTTTGTTGTCATTTTACTGTTCATAGTTTTAATCTTCTTTCTCCTAGATAAGTCCCTTTAACACTTCATATAATAGGGGCTTGGTGATGATGAACTCCTTTAACTTGACCTTGTCTGGGAAGCACTTTATCTGACCTTCCACTTTAAATGATAGCTTTGCTGGATAGAGCAATCTTGGATGTAGGTCCTTGCCTTTCATGACTTGGAATACTTCTTTCCAGCTTCTTCTTCCCTGTAAGGTCTCTTTTGAGAAATCAGCTGAGAGTTTTATAGAAACTCTTACAATGGAGTTCTGCTACTTTAAGATTCTTTCCTTATCTTTCGTCTTGGGTAATGTAATTGTGATGTGTCTTGGTGTGTGCTTTCTCAGGTCCAAATTCTTTGGGCTCTGAGCTTCCTGGACTTCCTGAAAGTCTATTTTCTTTGCCAGATTGGGAAAGTTCTTCTTCATTATTTTTTCAAATAAGTTTTTAATTTCTTGCTCTTCCTCTTCTCTTTCTGGTACCCCTATAATTCAGATGTTGGAACTTTTAAAGTTGCCCTGGAGGTTCCTAAGCCTCTCCTCATTGTTTGGAATTTTTGTTTCTTCATTCTGTTCTGGTTGAATGTTTATTTCTTCCTTCTGGCTCAAACCTTTGATTTGAGTCCTGGTTTCCTTTCCATCACTGTTGGTTCCCTGTACATTTTTCTTTATTTCACTTTTCATAGCCTTCATTTTTTCCTCTATTTTGTGACCATACTCAACCAATTCTGTGAGAACCCTGATTACCAGTGTTTTGAACTTTGCATCTGATAGGTTGGCTATCTCTTCATCACTTAGTTGTATATTTTTTTTCTGGAGCTTTGATCTGTTCTTTTATTTGGGCCATTTTTTTTTATCTTGGCACCACAAATTTCTTTCCTATAAGCTTTTCATGTTCTCTCTCAGGAATGTGAGATAACTGGCCCACTGGTCTATGACATGAACCCAGGAAATAATAAATGCTCAATATATATTTTTGAATAAAAGAAGTCAGAAAATAAAAGAGGAATGAGAAGGCAAAGAAGAGGGAAAAAGGAGTGGATGAGGGTTACATAGCTATGAACAGCCGAATTGGGGGCAAAATCTGTATCTATTTGATTTTAAAACTCATGTCCTTAACCAGAATATTGATTTGCTAAGTATCTATATTTGGTTGACTAACCACATTTTAAATTCACCTTTCTATGAGACTTGCCTCATTACTATGTCCCATTTATCTCTGCTAAACATAGATTAAAAATGGATGCCTCCTATCCCAGGAGGCACCACAGGGGTATTTGGCTCATCAAATGAGCCATGACTAATCAGGCTACAAACCAATATTATGATTGCAACATTTATGTTCAGACTCTTGAGGAAGTGAAATAGTAAGGAAATAAACTCAAACAATTCTGAATACTATATAAGCTATCCCTCTTTTTGAATTAATGCAGTGTGATTTGATTGTTTAAAATGTTTAGGATTCCCTACCCCTCGTATGTTTATTAATCATTGTGTCTATAAAATAAGTAAATAAAGTTATTTGAAGAAATACAGGAATGCCCAGCCTTATCTTTCCATGTGTTTCTTTGATTTTTACATATTAATGAGTCTTCATATAGAGAAGCACATCTTTGGATTTCTGGTTTTTTTGTTCAACATTTTAGAGGATTAGGAACTTAATACCACTACCACTTTAGGTTTACCTTTCTTTGAAGTAGTTTAAATGTATTTTTATATTATTTCATTATGGACTATTTTATTATGATGTAATTCAAGACAGAGATACTGAGAACTTTCAATCCTTCCTTAAGGATATTTCCATTGATTTGTGAGAGAAAGAGAGAGAAGATGGACAGATCTATGTGAGAAATGGGATTGAACCTGCAGCCTAAGTAGCCTTAATCAGAAATTGAACACACATTTTGGTGCACAAAATGATGCTCCAACCAACTGAGCCATCTGGGCAGGATATATTATTTATATATAAAAACAATTTAAAAAGTAACATAAAATGCTACATCTATCTTCATGTTCTTGAATTATTTCATCATATAGTTTTTAAAGATTTTATTTACTTATTTTTAGAGGGCAAGGGGGGGAGAAGGAGAGGGAGAGAAACATCAATGTGTAGTTGTCTCTCACATGCCCCCTACTGGGGACCTGGCCTGCAACCCAGGCATGTACCCTGACTGGGAACTGAACCGGTGACCCTTTGATTTGCAGGCTGGCACTCAATCTACTGAGATACACCAGTCAGGACATTTTATCATATTTTCATTTTTGACTATGATCTTCCACTTCTTGACTCTCCTAATTTACTGTCTCCTTTGTCTCATCCATTCTCTTTTCATGTTGCCATTCTTTTTTCCCATCTTTCTTAGTTTTTTCTAACAGTTGCTTAAAAAATTTTTTTTTATTGTTGTTTGGTTACAATTGTCCTGCCTCTTTCCTCATTGCTCACCCCCCGCAATCCCATAGTCAACCCCCCATTGTCCATAAGTCCTTTATTTGTGTTCTTTTGTTTGTCCCTTCCCCTTCATTCCTCATTATTCCCCTTTGGTCCCTGTCAGTTTGTTCTTATTTCCAAGTTTCTGGTTCTATTTTGCTCATTTGTTTGTTCTGTTGATTAGGTTCCACTTATAGGTGAGATCAGATGGTTTTCAATTATCAGTCCCATTTCGTTTACTATCTCCCTCTTATCCTATATGAAGGATTTACCTTTGTGGGCTTGTCCCAATGTTTCCACATTCTTTATTAAGAAGGATTCTTTTCATATACATTAACTATTATTATAAAATATCTGGCTGAGTTATCACTCAGGGCCCTAAGGGAAAGGTCCTGGGGTGGGATTCAGTATTACCACCACCATCAATTAGCATTGGACAAGCCACTCACTCCATCAGGATAAGTCTCAGTCACCTCAGCTATAAAAATGCAAGGGTCAGATACTTATCTTAAGATCTTAAAACTCTACCTCGTTCTAATACTCCATGAGTATTTGCAGGTATTCTTGTATCTCTACTCTTTCAATCAGTGTCCATGGGGTATCTTGTCTCTTAATCTAAGAAAATACATTGTTCCTTTGATTTATCACTAATAATGTTTAGGAAACCACATGATATCCATACACTTCTTTCAAGTAATTTCATATTATTCAAGTCTATTTTAGGTAATGGTAAATCCTTCAGATCTATTTTTTTCATGCTATTTCTATCATGAGGCAACACCCATATGATTATTTGTGTCTGTACATGTGTAGATGTGGGTGTGTGTATAGAAAAATTGAATTCAACTGTGATCACAGCTTCAAAATATAGGGTGTTTTAGACTGCTTTTTTAAAAATATGATTTTTGACTCAGGGGCTGTTTTATTCTTTTCCTTTCTAAAGTTAGTCAACTTCTTAATATGAACACTCTTACATGCATGTTATATCCAGAGCTAGAGCCAGAGAAAGAAACACAGCACAATAGAGTGCTCAAAGAAATCATGTATTATACACACATCATTGGCATAAAAGAGAATGGAAAGGGAAAGAAGGAGAAGGAGGACTGCAATATTCCATTCAAATCAAGAAAATGCTTTAGACAAGCAAAGCTTATTCTTTAAAAATATTACTCAAATTGTGTTTGTAGCACACTGCTATATCAATATCACTTGGAGTACTTATTAAAGTGTAAATTTTCCAGGCCCCAACATGGACATATTGAATTTTGAGGGGATGATACCGGAGTACCTAAATTTTCAAAAAGCTCCCAACTATGTCAATTCTCAACACTTGTGTTCAATGTTATATTAGAGATCTTGATCAGGTCAATAAGTAAAAGAAATTAAAAGGGCATCATGTTTGAAAAACAAGAATAAAATTGTGATTAGTCATATATATTATAACTGTGTACATACAGAATCCATAAGAATCCAGGCTATTTAAAATGAGTGAATTTTACATCATTGGGTATAATAGCACTGTAAAATGTCTGTTTTTATATACTAGCAAAATTTTTTAAATGTAATTTTAAAAGGATAATTTACAATGGCATCAAAACCATCAAATACCTATGAATAAATTAAACAAAATATGATCAATACTTCTATGTGAAAACTATAAAACATTCCTGAAAGAAATTAAGAGACTTCCCGCCAAGATGTAGACATAGGTGGACACACCGTACCTCTATGCACAACCAAGACTGGAACAACAACAATTTAGAGGCAGAATAACATCCAGAACTGACAGAAAATTGATCTGAATGGAAGTTGGACAGCCAGGAAGTTGAAATAGACCCCTTCATCCAGACTGGTAGAAGGGGCAGAGTCGAGCAGCCAGGCGCAGGTCACGGCGCGGAGTGCAGAGAGAGTTGGGTGCGTGAGGCATCTGGGGGCATAAGGCATCCGGGGTGCACAAGATCGCAGAGGGTGGACCGTGAGGCGCACAGAGAAACACCCAGCCTCATAGGAGAGGTCCTTGGAAGGTCCTATGGTGTGCACAGGCCCACTCACACGGGAATTGGCACCAGAGGGGCCCAGTTTACTTGGGGGAAGCAGCAGAAGGGACTGAGGTCCCACAGAGAACAGAGCAACTGCCATTGTTCCCTCTTGGACCCTGCCTCCACATACAACCTCAACATCCAGCGACTGGGATGCCCAGCCCTGCTGAACACCTAAGGCTCCACCCCTCACTCTAACAGGCATGACCAGACCTCCCCGCCAAAAAAACAGAGAGAGAGAGAGAGAGAGAGATGGCTCAAACAGAAGAACAAATCAAAGCCCCAGAACTCATCCTTTTAAGCGACCGAGAGGTAGCCAACCTATTGGATGCACAGTTCAAAATACTGGTGATCAGGAAGCTCACAGAATTGGTTGATTTTGGTTGCAAATTAGATGAACAAATGCAGGCTACAATAAGAGAAATGAAGGAAAATGCACAGGGAACCAATAGTGATGGGAAGGAAACTGGGACTCAAAACAATAGAGTGGACCAGAAGGATGAAAGAAACAACCAAACAGGAAAGAATGGGGAAATAAGAATTCAAAAAAATGAGGAGAAGCTTAGGAACCTCCAGGACATCTTTAAATGTTCAAACATCTGAATTATAGGGGAACAAGGTGGAGAAAAGGAAGAGCAACAGATTGAAAACTTATTTGAACAAATAATAAAGGAGAACTTCCCCATTCTGGCAAAGGAAATAGATTTCCAGGAAGTCCAGGAAGCTCAGAGAGTCCCAAAGAAGTGGGACCCAAGAAGGAACACACCAAGGTACATCATAATTACATTAGCCAATGTAAAAATGAAGGAGAGAATCTTAGAAGCAGCAAGAAGCAGCAAGAGAATCAGAAGACAGTCCCATCAGACTGTCAGCTGATTTCTCAAAAGAGACCTTACAGGCAAAAAGGGGCTGGAAAGAAGTATTGCAAGTCATGAAAGGCAAGGACCTACATCCCAGATTGCTCTGTCCAGCAAAGCTTTCATTTAGAATGGAAGGGCAGATAAAGCGCTTCTCAGATAATGTCAAGTCAAAGGAGTTCATCATCACCAAGCCCTTATTTTATGAAATGTTAAAGGGACTTATCTAAGAAAAAGAAGATAAAAAAAAACATGTATAGTAAAAGGACAGCAAACTCACAATTATTAACAACCACACCTAAAACAAAACCAAAAGAAACTAAGCAAACAACTAGAATAGGGACAGAACCACAGAAATGGAGATCACATGGAGGGATAGCAACAGGGGAGTGGGAGGAGGAGAGAGGGGGAAAAGGTACAGAGAATAAGTAGCATAGATTGTAGGTAGAACATAGACAGGGGGAAGGTAAGAATAGTATGAGAAATGTAGAAGCTAAAGAACTTATAAGTATGACACATGGACATGAACTAAAGGGGGGGAATGTGAGTGGAAGAGGGTGTACAGGGTGGAGGGGAGTGAAGGGGGAAATGGGACAACTGTAATAGCATAATCAATAAAATATATTTAAAAAAGAAATTAAGACATAAACAAAAGGGAAATAGGGTGCGTATATGCTCATGTTCATGAATTGAAAGACATGGTATTGTAATCAGTCTCTTCAAATTAATCATAGATTTAATGAAATTTCAATACAAATTTCAAGGTTTTTTTTAAATTGACAAGCTGATTCAAAAATGTATGTGAAAATTCACAGGGACTATACTAGCCAAGACAGTCCTGACAAATAAGAAAATAGCTAGGAGATTTGTGGGAGAATATGTCAACATTTATAAAAATATAGAATTCAAAAACAAAGTAAGGTAAATAGAACAATGGAAGAGAATAGAGAATCCATTAAAAATAGACTCACATATAAGCAGTAACATGATTATGACAAGAGTTCCATTAGATTATCATGGAGAAAAGATGGGCTTTTCAATAAATAATGCTCAATCACTTGAATATCCATATGGTAGAAGAAAATAAACCTTAACCTCTACCTTACCCTATACATAAAATTCAATTCTAAATGACCTAAATGTAAAAAGTAAACAATAAAGTTTCTAGAAGGAATGTTTTTTCATAAAAGACTATTTTATGACTTTGTTTTATGTAGGACATGAAAAGCACTAAGCATAAAAGAATAGGCATGTTGATGTCATTAAAGAGCTTCCACTTATCATGAAACAATTAAAAATGCAACATAACAAAATATGGGGGATGCAACCAAAATAGAGCTGATGGGGGAATTTATAGTACTAAATGTTTGTTAGGGGAAAGAAAAGGAAGAATTAATGATCTAAGTTTGTACCTCAGGAACATAGGGGGAAAATAAAAAATAAACCTAAAGCAAGCAAAAACATGAAAACCATAGAAAAATAAATAAAACAAGAAAGTCGTTCTTCAAAAAATCAATAAAAGTGATTAATCTTTAGCAAGATTGTCATAGATAAAAATAGAAAATATGTGGATCACCAATATCAGGAATCATATAGGAGAAATCATGGTAGAGCCTATATCCATTAAAAAGATAATAAAAATACTACAAACTTCTTTTTGTTCATATATTCAACAAGTTAGTAAATATAAACTACATATACTCTTTAAAAAGGATTAGCTATCAGAAGAGGGAAAGGCAAGTGATAGATGAGAGAAAATATTTTCAATTTTATATGTGACAAAAGACTTGTGACCAGAAGATATTAAGAACTTCTAAAATACTAATGAAAAGACAGACAACTCACCTTACTTACAAAAATATGTACAAAAAACTTGAATATTAACTTCACAAAAGTAGATATCCAAATGTTCAATAAGCATTAGGAACAATGCTTAGCATCATTACTTAAAGATAAATTCAAATAAAAACCTTAGTGAGCCCTGGCCAGCTAGTTCAATTGGTTAGAGCATTATCCCATACACCAGGGTTGCTGGTTTGGTCACTGGTCGGGTGTGTACAGAGAACTAACAAATGCATAAATAATTGGAACAACAAACCAATGTTTTTTTCTCTCTCTCCTCACTTCCTTTCTCTCTAAAATTCAACAACTTAGTAAATATATTTATTAATTTATTAAATTTAATAAATAAAAATAAAAACCACAGTGAGATATAATTACACATCACCACTCTAGCTAAAACTTATAAATTATTCAATGCTAAGCAATTGAATAAGGGGAGGAACTGAAGCCCACATACATTGTTGGTGGAAATGAAAACTTATAAACTCCTTTGGAAATCTTTTTATACAAATATATACATCAACATAGTAACACACATAAACCCTATAACATGGATCAGCATGTCCATACCAGATTTATTCATAATGACCCCAAACTGAAAATCCAATGCCCATCAACAAAAAATATACAAAAATGAGTGTAATATCTTCATACTGTGTTGAAGTGGGTTGTCCCACCCTGGTGAATACCAAAGGTTCTGAGACAAAGAAATACGGCCTGAATGAAAGAACAGATCAAAACTCCAGAAAAAGAACTAAGCAACAAGGAGATCACCAACCTATCAGATGCAGAGTTAAAAACACTAGTAACCAGGATACTCGCAGAAATGATTGAGAACAGTTGCAAAATAAAGGAAGAAGTGAAGGCTGTTCAAAGTGAAATAAAAGGGAAGAAATCGTTTCTATAACCAACAATGTGTATAAATCTTATAGACATAATGTTGAACATAAGAAGCCAGACAGTACAGAATATATATTGTATGGATATGTATATATTCCACTTACATGTTTAAGAAAAAAGAAAGCTAATATACAATGTTAGAAGTTTGATTAGAAAGATACGGTCTAGGAGGAGCACCAAGGATCCATTTGGGATGTAGGAAATATTCTGTATCTTGATCTGGGTGGTAGTTACACCTTTTAGAAAGGTGATTAGTTTTATAAAATTTCACAAAGCTATACATTTTATATTTGTTCATGCCACTCTACATATGTTCTTTACCACTAAATAAAAAGTCATATTATGCTCACTTTAATAAAAATTTTGCAGTTATGATTACCTGCATATTTCAAATAAAAATGTTACATAATTTTTGTAAGCAAAGATTCAGGGGTGGGCAAAAGGTTTACAGTTGTGGTTACATGAAACACAGTTTATCCTTGTCTTATTATTTATTATTATAGTACTTATTTTTATTACAACTATAACATACTTTTGCCCACCCCTGTATCTTTGCTTACAAAAATTATGTCAGTTTTATTTGTAAATGTGCTCATTCCACTATGCTAAAATTCTGTACGTTTTTTTTTCTGTCTCAGCTTTATTTTTAGGCTATCATCACATCTATCACTTGTAACCTTGTTTTTTTTGTATATTCTTCTCCCACCATTCTTTTCTTCATTAATAACACCAAATAACTAGATTGGAAATGTATATATAAGGAATAAATTTAAAAACTGATGACAGTGGGTTCCTTGTTATTCCAGGAACAAGGCAGCATTTTATTTCTCCCAAAAGGGGGCATGTGACAAGAATACAAGAGTTAGATGGAAAGGGTTTATATTGGCCAAATCTGGGACAATTGTAGCAAAAAAGCAATTAAGTCCCCTAATATATTATAAACAATGAGTAATAGGTGTTTGTGAATTTCAGAATAAATAATAAATGCATAAAACTGATAAGAAGTGGATAAATATGTAACTAAGTATATGTAGGAGAGGGGCAGACTCTTGCCTACAGTAGAATACCTAGGGCTGATCAGTCAGTGCAGAAGCATCCTAGAGCTACAAAATCATTGCTTTGCATTCAACTTGGTTAAAATCAAGCAAGAATCAACAATGGATCCTAACTCTAGGTTCCCCTAGATTATCCCCCTAGAGGATATTTTGATGATAAGGATAATTCCATGATGTTAAAATTCAGCTTCGGGATATTCCAGGTTAGAATGCATAACCTAAGTCAAACTATGAAGGAAAAAATCATGAGACAACATCAAAAGTGGGAATGGTTTATTAAACCAGGGAAGGAGAAACTATATATATATATATATATAGTATTTTAAGTATATATATATATAGTATTTTAGTATATATATAGTATATAGTATAGTATATATAGTATTTTAAGTATATATATATATATATATATATATATATATACTTAAAAAATGTCAGTGTTCTAAAAGACAAATTAAGCCCATTCAAATTTACAGATAAAAGAAAGAAAAAGATATCTGACCCTAGATGAGACTCTGTACTGAACCCTGGTTTTAGATTGAACTGACCTTAGACTGGATCCTGTCCTACAGGGGAAAAGTACTGTGAATGACAAAATCCAGTCTGATAAGGATTATCAGACTGGATTAACTGACAAAATTGAAATTTAAAGAGCATATTAAAGTGTGAATGTTTCCCTGGCTGGTATGGCTCAGTGGACTGAGTGCTGGCCTGCAAACCAATGGGTTGCCAGTTTGATTCCCAGTCAGGGCACATGCCTGGGTTCTGGGCCAGATCCCCAGTGGGAGTGCTCGAGAGGCAACCACACATTGTTTCTCTCCCTCTCTCTCTCCTTACCTTCCTCTCTCTAAAAAATTAATAAATAAAATCTTTAAAAAATAAAGTGTCAATGTTAAATTTATTGCAGTTGATAACTGTGCTATGGTTACGGAAAAGACTACCCTATCCTTATTCTTAGGAAATGCCTAGTAAAATGTTTTGAATAAAGAGCCAGGTTCAAAAGCAAACAAACAACAACAACAAAACCTAAAACAAAAACACACACAAAGAAAAAAATACAATAAAAACATTAGGGGCTTCTGGCTAAGATGGAGGGATAGGTAGATATACTTCATTTCCTTGAACAACCAAAAGGAGGATAACAATCAGTTTAAAAACAAAAAACAAGAACTTCCAGAAAATTGAAATTGAACTGTATGGAAGTCTGACAACCAAGGAGTAAAAAAAGAAACATTCAACACGTGACATGGTGGCGACTGGACTGGGATTTTCCACATTTGAGTGCAGATAATCCAGGAGAAACAACTGAGAGCAAGGCAGACCACACAACCTAGGGTTCCAGTGTGGGAAACCAAAGTCTCAAAACCTGTCACTGTAAAAACCTGTGGTGGTTGTGGTGCCAACAGTGGGAGAAACTCCCAGTCTCACAGAAGAGTCCATTAGAGGGGCCCATGGGATCCTAGAACATACAAAAGCCCACCCACCTGGGAACCAGCATCAGGGAAGCACCTGAAAGTACACAATTGACTTGTGGGAAGTGGGAAAAGTGACTAAAAGCAGGGTAAGAGCTGAGCAAGTGGCATTGTTCCCTCTCTGACCCCTCCCCCACATACAGTGTCCCAACACAGCAAAGTGGGTTGTCCCATCCTGGTGAATACATAAGGATCTGAGACAAAGAAATATGGCCTGAATGAAAGAACAGATCAAAACTCCAGAAAAAGAACTAAGCGATGAGGAGATCACCAACCTATCAAATTCAGGGTTAAAAAAACTGGTGACCAGGATGCTCACAGAAATGATTGAGTACAGTTGCAAAATAAAGGAAGAAGTGAAGGCTGTTCAAAGTGAAATAAAAAAAAATGTACAAGGAAGCAGAGGTGAAGGGAAGGAAACCTGGACTCAAATCAATGCTTTGGAATAAAAGGAAGAAATAAACATTCAACCATAACAGAATGAAGAAGCAAGAATTCCAAAAAATGAGGAGAGGCTTAGGAACCTCCAGGGCAACTGTAAATGTCCCAACATCTGAATCATAGGAGTACCAGAAAGAGAAGAGGAAGAACAAGAAATTAAAAATTTATCTGAAAAATGAATGAAGGAAAACTTCCCCAATCCAGTGAAGGAAATAAGCATGCAAGTCCAGGAAGCTCAGAGAGTCCCAAAGAAGTTGGGCCCAAGGAAGAACACAACAAGACACATCATAATTAAATTACACAAGATTAAAGATAAGGACAAAATCTTAAAAGCATCAAGAGAAAAGTAAAGTGTTACTTACAAAGGAGTTCCCTTAAGACTATCAGCCAATTTCTCAAAAGAGACCTTGCAGGCAAGAGGGGCCTAGAAAGAAGTATTCAAAATCATGAAAGGCAAGGACCTACACCCAAGATGACTCTATCCAGCAAAGCTATCATTTAGAATGGAAGGTCAGATAAAGTGCTTCCCAGACAAAGTCAAGTTAAATAGTCCATCATCACCAAGCCCTTATTATATGAAATGTTAAAGGGACTTATCTAAGAGAAAGAAGAATATCAAAACTATGTGGTAAAATGGGAAGCAAGTGGGGAGGGATGGATGGGAGGTCTGGAATGGGAATAAAAGGCAGAAAACTGTACTTGAACAATGACTAAAATAAAAAAAATAAATAAAACTATGCAGTAAAATGACAACAAACTCACAACTATTAACAAGTGGACCTAAACAAACAAACAAGCAAGCAAAACCAAACTAAGCAAACAACTAGAACAGGAATTGAATCACAGAAATGGAGGTGACGTAGAGGGTTATCAGCAGGGAGAGAGAGGGGGACAGTGGGGGGAAGGTATAAGGAATAAGAAACAAATGGTAGTTACAAAATAGACGGGGAGGTTAAAAATTGTATAGGAAATATAGAAGCTGAAGAACTTATATGCATGACCCATGAACATGAACTAAGGGTGGGAATGCTGGAAGGAGTGGGGTACAGAGTCACAGAGATTAAATATGTTGGCTATGCAGATAACTTAATTATGTATGTTGCCATTTTGCATATCTGAGTTAAAAATATAAGAACCTTTATACCTCACAATTAAACCTGGTAAGATGTCATTAATTACAGTGATGTTTTGAAAATCATTCATGTAGAAAATACAAATATATTAAATATTTGTACAAATATACCAAAGAGACTTTGAACATTTTATTGCAACTAAATTTAGTGTATAGCCACTGCAACATTTTTCTTTTCTATACATATGCCTATTTTGCTAGAGAACCAAAACTCTGAGGAATTGTTATTGGTACATCTTAGTGCTCTCTGCCTAAACTTGTCATTAAAGGAGCTGTCCACTGTATACATTTCTGATATTACTTCCTTCTCCTATGTCACTAATTTCATGGGGTCAGCAAAGAGGAGGGGATGACTGTCTTGCTTTTACCATTATTCCATGGTATTTCAGCTCCATAGCCTCCCTAATGGCTTAATTTAGATCTTTCATGTTGTGCACCTGCAGGGGTGCACCATTCACATTGTAGTCTACGTGAATAAAATTAGTGGAATTTTGAGGTCCACAATGTGTGCAGTCATACCGCAAAGGTGGTGACTTCCTGAAGAGAAGGTCCCATGCTGGGCACTCAGGCCACCTGTTTCCTGTAACAATATGTGTCTAACATTTATTTTGTTCTGATTCTTCCTTAAAGGCTTGAATATCTACCTTTCCTTGAATTGATGACTGAATAAAGATGAATGTAAGACCATTTAATAGCTACCCCAAAATTGGCATAGTGACTTTTCCCTGTAGGACTACATTTTGATTTGCATAAAATTGTGCCTAATATAAAAACCACTTAAAGGTATGAAATATATTAACAAGAAATGTTCAAATATAGGAGCCATGTTCTCTATTTCTTAAAAATTTTCTGCTCCCATAAAACTTGTGTATGGTTGTAGCCAGCTTCCAGGATGGCCTGCAATGGTCCCCAACTCTTTTTACTTATGTCTTTGTGAAGTCCCCTCCCATACTGAATCAGGGTTGGTCTCTGTGACTAGTAGAACATGGTACAAATGATGATGTGTCACTTCCAAAGCTAGGTCATAAAATGCACTCTGACTTTTGCCTTGCATTCTCTGTCTCCTGTTCTGGGGGAAGCCATCTGCAATGACATGGACACACTCAAAAAGCCTAAGGAGAGGGTCATGTGTCAAGGGACTGAGACTTCCTGCTTAGCACCATGTGTGTGAGCCTCCTTGGAAGTTCCAGTCAAGCATTTGGATGACTGCAATCTTGAACTGCCATTTCAGACTCTGAACCAAAACCACCCAGGCAAGATACTCTAATTCCTTACCTACAGAAACTGCAAGATAACGCTTGCTGTTTTAAGCCACTAATTTGGGGGTAATGTGATATGGGGCACTAGATTAGTAATGTATATAGGCTCTCAATGGCTTCAGAGTATCAACCATGAATGCTTAGATGCCATCTATGTCTATCAGAAAATCCAAATACAGTCAAACCTTGACTCTCAAATGTCTCGGTTCTTGAACAATTTGCTTCTCGACAAAATTGTTCACAGAAAAGAAATGTCTTGGTTGTCTCACAAAACTTTGGGGCTCAATTCTCTACTCAGCACCCCTTTTATGCTGATATCTGTATGATCAATATCTGTATGCATCTCTCAGGTGACATACAAAGGAGATTCAGTTTTTGAACAATGGCTTCTCTAACAGTTTTCTGGAATGAATTAAGTTTGAGAACTGAGGTTCCATTGTATTAACCAGTTTGATGAATCATTTAGCAAATTTTAAGACAGAAGATCCATGCCTTGACTGGTGTGGCTCAGATGATTAGGTGTTGTTTCCCAAAGCAAAAAGTTACTGGTTTGGTCCCTGGTCTGGGCACATGCCTGAGTTGTGGGTTTGGTGGCCAGTCGGGGAGTGTGTGAGAAGTCACTGATCCATGTTCCTCCATCCCATGGATATTTCTCTCCCTTTCTTTCTCCCTTCCTTTCCCTTTCTCCAAAAATAAATAAAATCTTTTAAAAAAGAAAGATGATCTAAACAAAAATTACACAAACATTATCAAATGACAGTATAAATTTTTTCACAGGAAAACCTTTTTTGTCCTCTTCCTCTCCTCTTTGCATGTCTAAACTCTACCCATCCTCTATGATTAAGGTATTTTAGTCCCTTCCACAATTTAGAAAAACTGTGAGAAGGTAGTATCTTTCTTTTTTCTTTATCTCTGTTCACCCTGGTACATTGTAATTTTCACCTTGTATGAATATATAAACATTATAACGTGGATTATTATTATCCTTTCAAAGAGCATGAAATAAAGGTTAACAGCACAGACTTTGAGGTTAGTTACCCTTCCTCAGTTTGTATCCACAATCCATATTTAATAGTTGTGTGATTTCATGCAAGTCACCAACCTCCTGTGCATCTATCACATCTATAAGATGGACCTTACATAGTGCGTATGTCTTGGGGTTGCTGTGAAGATTCAAACATGTAATCCATATAGTCTTTGGCAAAACACTTCCAATAGAGATTTATTTTTTAAACCTATTATTACTGGCCAGGTCCAAGTAAGGCTGTCACTGTGAAATTAAAACTTGGCATAGTTCCCGAGCTTAATGCTTATTAGATTTTAGGGGAAAAGTGAGCTTTCCAATCTTTAGTTTCCTTATCTGTAAACTAGATATAAAATCAACTCTCTCACTGTGCCTTTGGAGGATAAAATATTATATAATGAATGCAAAACACCTAACACAGAGCTTGACAAATGGTAGGCGGGCAACAAATGTTCCTTGCTTCCTTCTTCTCAGCTTCTTAAAGTAGATACTGTGCAGAGTGGCTGGAGGCTGGTTGTTAAAACATGCTAGATGCAGAAAGGAAACTGTATTTCAGGCTTTGTATGTTAAAATGAGTTGGACATAAACCCAAACAGCTTTCTATTATTTAAATATTAAACATGCTTGATTAAGATATACAAGTCAGTTTTTCAATCTTGTTTAATAGTTCAGGTAATGTTAAACCTTATTCATTTGAATTTTGTATTTTCTACATGATTGATTTTCAATATAATGGGTGTAATTAATGCCATACTTTAAAATCTAAGGGTTCTAATAATTTTAATTCATGTTCAATGTACAAAAGGGTGATATGAATCTGAACATATCTTTGTGTGACACACTGCTGGGCCTTGTTACTTGAAAAGTGATCTTAGGGGCGAAGACCATGGGTTGAATCCTATCTGAGTCTCATTCAACAATAGAATGTAGGGATATGGGCATCAGACGAGACAATAGGCAATGGAATTCCACCTCTAGGCTTTCCTCCTTCTTGCTATCTAGTTTAGACAAGTCATCTCTTTCTAGAAAAGCAAGATGTTTTAGGGAAAGGCTGAGTCAGAAAGACTCTTGTTTGAATCCTGGCTCTACCTTTCCATAGTTGTGTTTTTCCACTGAGCTTTAGTCTCTAATAAATTGGAGGCAGTCATAAATCTAACTCTCAAGTTTGTGATTTTGAATGAAATAAACAAGTATAGCTTCTGGTATATGTTAGGTATTTAATACACAAATTTCTACTTTTCCTTTCTCTCGTGTCTTAGTTCTATCACCTGTAAAATGAGCCAGTTGAATTAGTCCCTTCTGATTCTAATATTTTATTATTATAGAAATTCTGATCAATGCTACACTAAAAAGATCTGGGCACTTGCTTTTGGTATTTAATAAAGTGTTGCATCTGGTTATAATAAGAGTAAAAACATATTGTGGTTGTAGATAGGAGGAAAACACAAAAATTCCTAAATGTATATATCTAAGAGAAAGGTCTTCCCAATATAGATTGAGTAGATATTTTATTTGCATTCTATTGTGTCTACAGATGGCATGATGATAGCAATCAGATCACAGGTTATTAGTCAGAGACTCTGCCTCATAAACAATAGTAGACCAGATCCAGGACCATTAACCCAGCTGGCAAAGTCACTCTTTGGGCCAAAATAAGGCATGGTTTACCACTTTTTCAGACCAAACTGTGTTTGATTATTTTCTATATTGGTTAAAATTGACTGCCTCAACATTTGAATATTTTATTAATTTATAAAGTTATGACAGAAAATTAAAGGTAATAAGTCTGAGGAGCTTGATTTAGGTTAAAATAATATGTATGTGTGTGAGTATATGTGTCCACATGTATAAAAAGAGTATAAGAATATCTATCAGGTTATAAAAATACCTATGTTTAGATGATGAACATAGTTGAGTTTTGTTGTTTGTCTCTATTTTCCAGATCTTTTATAATTGTTATGTGTTATATTGGTAGTGGGAGGGGAAACAAGTTATGAGTATCATAAGAAGCTCTCATAAGCACTTAGGCAGATCACTTCCTCCCACCCTGACCCCTCCAATTCAACTAAAAGGACAGAAACCTATCATCTCATCATGACAGTTTCCCAAAGAGATAAAGGTAAAAAGTTACTTTAAGGAAATGAACTTAAAGGTGCAAGTAATTATACAAAGCAACTCCATTGCCACATTATATCTTATAATACTGAGACATTCTATCTTTGAATGTGTGGAAATAAATGAGCCATGTATGTTCACACATCTTTCCTAGTATTGCCATAGTTGCCAATATAATACAGGACTACAATGTAGTAAGAAGAATCGAGAGGCTCAAGACTGTAATTCTGACTCCATTTCTAATAGCTGTGTGGAGCTTGGGAAGTTACTTGATTATTGGAAACATGAATTACTTCTTCTGTAAAATGGGGACAATAATAAGTACTTCACACATTTTCTTTTTCAGGACTAAATTAGACAGTAAATACCAAGCCCCAGCATATAAATGTGAATCCTCTTCTCATTCACATTTCCTTTTGAAACTTATGTACATGTCCAGACTATTGAGCTAGCATAGCATATGGAACTAATATAAAAATCAGTCTTGCAGTGTGATGTTTGGATTGTGGTCTTGTTTTCCAGATACAAGGATTAAATTAGGCTAAACCAAGTACTTTTTCTCTACCTGTCATCTATCAAGTTTAATCACTAAGTAGTGCATAATCAACTCAATGGAACAGAAAAATCTTACCATGTAGGTTCCAGGAAAAAAAAAAGTAAGGTCTATTTTTAACCAGCCATAGCTAAATCTCTCTCTCTTTATTTTCCTTTTTCCTTTGCAACATTCTGTGACAACCTATAGCGCTGTAAAGTGACTGATCTGCATTGAAATTTAAAATAAAACAAACGAGTTCTTTAGATGATCTCATAAATGTTAACTCAGAATTTTGTTTCTTATGACAAAACAAGCCAGAATTTGAAACAATGTTGGTAACTTCAAATGTTTGATTCATGTAAATATTTCAAATGGACCATTAATTTTAAGTACTAGTGCTAGGGAGAAAAGAGTATATTTATAGTGAAAACTTTTAATCAATCTCCCTATCTTTTAAATAACATAAAAGGAATATTAAAGGCCCAGTGGAACCACATATTCAGAAGCAGATAAAAACACATTAGTGAAATTATTTTAGGAATTACCAAGGCAATTAGAATATTTTGGATGGTTTTCCAAGATCTCATACCAAGCTTTACACTTGTAGAACTCATTTCCTACTGATAATCCATGCTTGGGTATTGTATAGACCCTTCAAATTCAATGGATTCTAAATTGAATTGAACTTTTTCCTCCCTCCATCTTGATTATCCTCCTATTTCCTCTTTTGGTGAACAGTTTCATTATCTATCCAGTGCAGCCAAGTGGAACATTTAGGAATTATTCAAAGTACTCCTTTCTCATCTCTGTCTACTCACCATACCACAGTATATTTACAAAAAAATATTTCAAAGCTCCCTCTCTCCTGACAAATTCATCCTGTCAATTCCCTTTTCAAGCTGTCTTTACTTCTAGCTGGGGTCACTGCACTAGCTTCTTAATGGTTCTCTTTGCCCCTGCTCTTACTCATTCCAACCTGTTCTCTATATTTGTGGTCTTGATCTAAACTGATCCAACAACAGGTATTAGGTATTTTAGTGGATTTAGTATCAAAGTTGGAATTCCTTAGTTGGGCTTACAAAGCCTTGCATGCTATTCTAGTCTCTTTGTTTGCCTTTCCCCATATCTACAATACACCTCTCATTCTGTAACATGTTCAGTTCCTCTAATATATTCCTAATATTCTCATGCCTTATCATATGCCATTTCACACTGCCCAGAATATTTGCCCCCCTCCTGCCTATGTCTAACTTAAAAGCCAATTCATTGTCATGCCCTCTTGGACACTAATTTGGAAACACAGCTACCTTCCTCCCCAACATACACACACACACTGCACACAAAAGCCTATCTTTGTCTTATTGGATGTCCTCATCTATGCTTTCAAAACTCCCATTTTCCCAGCATTTATCTTTTGAAACTGAAATTATTGATTTATTTATCTGTCTCCATATTAGGTAGTTAACTCCTTGAGGCCAGGGAATTTATTTTGAGTTTGAGTTCCCAGCACATGGTTAGTGCTTAACAAATAGTGAATTTTAAATGAATATAAGCTTAGCTTTTTCTTCCAATTTATTCATTTATCTCTCTGGGTTTTGTTTTCTTCATCTATAAAAGTAAAGATTTAGACTAGTTAATGGGTCTCAAATTCCAAACCTCATACTATTTGCTCCAAAGCATCCAGGAGCTGCAAAAATAAAACAAAACAACTCCTTAAGATAAGAAAACTCAGATTACCACACATGACTCCCAAAGATTCTGATCAGCACACCTGGGCAAAGGGTGTAAATTATGAGTTTCTAACATGTAATAGGTCAGCTGCAGCTTTAAAAATCCTTCGAATACTCTGTTTCCTATAAATAGGAATTCTTTTCAGTTACAGTTTACATTCAGTATTATTTTGTATTAGTTTCAGGTATACAGCAAGGTGGTTAGACAATCATATAGTTTACAAAGTGTTTCCCCTGATATTTCCAATACTTACCTGGCACCATATATAGTTACTACAGTATTATTGACCATATTCTCTATGTTGTACTTTACATCCTGTGACCATTTTATAACCACCAGTCTGTACTTCTTCACCCCTTTATCTTTTTTATGCAGTCCCCCAACCCTCATTCCTCCCACCTCACCTGGCAACCATTATTCTCAGGATCTATGAGCCTGTTTCTGTTTTGTTTGTTTGTTTACTCTTAATCTTGTGCTCAAGCTCTCTTTCCTTGAACCCATTTTTTCTCTAGCCCCAGGTATTGCCTTCACCTTCTTGCACTTTATGATCTGTTCATACCGAGTTGCTTACAGAGAGACATGTACATTCTACACATGCTAGCTTTTCCTGCAAGGAATGCCCACTATTTATTGCGTTAACTCCAGGATGAAACTTATGTATCAACTCTTCTATGAAAACATTTTCTCAATTCTTTCTTTTCCAATTTTGCCATATTTTTTAGGACCATAAGACACACCTAGGTTTTAGAGGAGGAAAATAGAAAAAAAATTTGAAGCAAAGAATGTGGTAAAATATTTAATAACCTGTGACCCCGCTCCACTGCTGCCCCCCATCCACAGTGAGCCAGGCAAGCTACATTCAGACTATATGACACCCCCTACTTCCCCCCAAATTTGGGGGGTATGTCTTATAGTCTGAAAAATAAGGTAGGTCCTTCTGCTTCTATTAGAGCACTTTTTGTTGTATTAGGTTGTCTGAGCTTCTTGAAGACAAAGAACAGTTACTCAATGTTTTTTCTTTCCTCATTGTGGCAATTTATTATTCTTTAAGATTTACTGAGAGTCTATTAATCTAAATGTATTACTTTATGTCACTTTACCTTCATAATAATAATACTGCATTTGTTATCATTTTGCAAATAGACAAAGGCTTAGAGAGGTTCAGTCATTTGCATAGCCAGTCACATGGACTGGCTAGCCATATCCAAAGATATGGTAGCCAGTCACTACCATATCTTTCTTAAGGAATCAAATTTTTTTTTTTTAGAAAATGAAGAGAAATATGATTTAAAGTGAATTCTCCCAAATCGATTTCCTCTTTGCTAGGTAAATGCTGACATATTGAAATTACTACAAGGAAGTCACATTCTGATAAAATAGAATTTGTTGTAAATTCAGAAGAAATCAGTACAGTTTAACTAATGTTTTAAGAATTTAAAAAAGAAAATCCCCAGCAGCAGAACTATAAAAAGGATTCTTTTGGGGATTTGTGAGCATTTTTATTTAAAAAATCAAAGTTTTGTTGCTTTTTCTTGTTCCTGTGTGTTAAGACTATCTCACATTTCCAAAGGGTCTAGACCAGCAATTTTCAACCTGTTTTATCTCATGGCACACATAAACTAATTACTAAAATTCTGCAGCACACCAGAAAATATATTTTTGGCTGATATGGCAGAAAAAAATCGGTATAATTTTGATTTATTTACACCTAGTGTAAATGGACAGCTAGTGTCATTTTGGCTGCTGTCATTTTTTAAATTTGAGAGTCTCAGGGAAAAGAGGTCAGTGGCCCTGACTAAATAGTCAGGTGTGGCATGTTTTAAAAATCGCTGTGGCACATTGGTTGAAAATTGCTGCTCTTGGACATTTGAATTACAAATAAATTGCAGCAAAAGAGAGATGGGACAGGGGTGGGGAGAGTGTCTCTCAGGGAATCTGAGCCCTGCCATTTTCCTCTGAGGCTTAACAAAGTTAAAATATAATTAACATGTATTAAATGCTAACATTTATTAAATGTATATTGTGTACATAACATTTTGCTGTGTGTTTTATATTTATTAGTTTTCAAACTTCAGTTATTCCTGTATCATTTTATGAATTTTGCTGCATCTGTCATCTGTATTATTATTTACTTAATGTCTTTCCTTAGGAGTTTTGTCAGCCTCTTTTTTCCCTTGTTCTAAGCAGTAGCCCATAAGTATCAAATCTAAATATTTATTTTTATATTTTAATTAAATGTTTTTGTTTATAAGTTTTCTAAAACACAATGGGAAAAAATACATTATTAATATAGGAAGTTCATGTATTACCTGGAAAATCATAAATTGTACTGTAGTTTATGAAATGCTATTTTGTTTCATTTTATTTTCAAAACAACTCTTTGGGTTAGGAACCCTTATTATCATCATTTGCATTCCCAAGGGAAAAGTGGAGCAAAAAGAGATGAAATAACTTGCCTAATGTCACAGGCTAAAAAGGGGAAGTCATGGTTTGAATTTGGATCTGGTGCTGCTTTGAAGTTCAAGCCTAAAACACTATGACATTCTTTAGCCAGCCAGAGAAGAGATTTTGTTCTCACCGCCAATTTTTCATATGCCATACACACAACTTTGTAAAACATGAATGTGTATGAAAGTGACTTGAAAGTATTAAAAAATTAAAATAATTGTATTGGGTTGATTTTCTTTTTATTTTTTTCCAAACAGTTTAATATTACCCCAGTTTTCTTTTACCCTCGATTAACTGAAAAAAGATACATAGGCCCTGGCTGGGTGGCTCAGTTGGTTAGAGTGTCATCCCATACACCAAAAAGAATGTGGATTCTATCCTCAACTAGGACACATACCTAGGTTGTGGGATTGTACAGGAGGCAACCAATCGATGTGTTCCTTCACACATCAATGTTTCTCTTTCTCTCTCTCCCTTCCTCTTTCTCTAAAATCAATAAACGTATCTTTGGGCGAGGATTAAAAATTTTTTAAAAGAGGAAAAAGAGAGTTCCATTTTTAATTTTTAGAGATATCTCCATATAGGTTTCCACAGTGGCTGCACTAGTCTGCATTCCCACCAAACAGTACACAAGGGTTCCCCTTTCTATATCCTTGCCAGCACTTGTTGTTTGCTGATTTATTGTGATATCAATTGTGACTGGTGTGAGGTGATATTTCATTGTGATTTTTTCTTGTTCAAAAAGAACTTTATTGTCTAGTGATGCATACTGAGAACATACAGAAATCTGCATGGTCTACTTCACCTGCAGTAAAACAATGTTTACTTTACAATAAGTGAGTGTCAACTTTTTAAAAAATTATTTTATTGTTGTTCAGTTACAGTTGTCTGCATTCCCCCCACCATTCCCCCCACCCCAGCCAAACCCACCTCCCTCCCTTGCTTCCACCCTCCCCCTTGGTTTTGTGCATGTGTCCTTTATAGTAGTTTCCAAAAAACCTTTCTCCCATTGTCCCCTTCCCCCTCCCCTCTGGCTATTGTTAGATTCTTAATTTCAATGCCTCTGGTTATATTTTGTTTGCTTTTTTGTTGTTGTTGATTATGTTCCACTAAAAGGTGAGATCATATGATATTTGTCCCTCACCACCTGGCTTATTTCACTTAGCATAATGCTCTCCAGTTCCATCCATGCTGTTGCAAAGGTTAGGAGCTCCTTCTTTCTCTCTGCTAGGTAGTATTCCATTGTGTAAATGTACCATAGTTTTTTGATCCATTCATTTACTGATGGGCACTTAAGTTGCTTCCAACACTTGGCTATTATAAATTGTGTTGCTATGAACATTGGAGTGCATAGGTTCTTTTGGATTGGTGTTTCAGGACTCTTAGTATATAATCCCAGCAGTGGAATTGTTGGGTCAAAAGGCAGTTCCATTTTTCATTTTCTGAGGAAATTCCATACTGCTTTCCAGACTGGCTGCACCAGCCTGCATTCCCACCAACAGTGCACTGGGTTATTTTTCTCCACATCCTCTCCAACACTTGTTTGTTGATTTGTTTGTGATGGCCATTCTGACTGGTGTGAAGTGGTATCTCATTGTGGTTTTAATTTGCATCTCTCTGATGATAAGTTACATTGAATACCTTCTCATATGTCTATTGGCTGTCTGTATGTCCTCTTTGGAGAAGTGTTAATTCTAGTCCTTTGCCCACTTTTTAATTGGATTGTTAGTTTTTTTGGTGTTGAGTTTTATAAGTTCTTTATACATTAACCCCTTATCATCAGCAAGTGATATATCGGCAATGTATTGCTGAAAAGATGTATTGGTAAATATGTTTTCCTATTCCGTGGGTTATGTTTTTATTTTGTTGGTGGTTTCCATTGACCCAGCAATCCCACTTCTAGGGATGTATCTGAAGAAACCCAAAACACTAATTTGAAACAACATAAGCACCCCTACGTTCACTGAGGCATTATTTACAATAGCCAAGATATGGAAGCAACCCATCTGTCCATCAGTAGATGAGTGGATAAAATAACTACGGGACATTTACACAATGGAATACTACTTGGCCATAAAAAGAAGAAAACATTACTCTTTGGGACACTATGGATGGAGCTGGAGAGCACTATGCTAAGTAAAATAAGTCCATCAGAGAAAGACAAATACCATATGATTTCTCTCATATGTGGAATCTAATGAACAAACTGAACTAACAAGCAAAATAGAAACAGACTCATAGATAGAGAGCAGGTTGACAGCTATGGTGATGAGGGCTGGTGGGTAAAGGAATTGAGCCAAAAGGAAAAGGGACATGAACATGGACAGCAGTATGGTGATTGCAGGGGGAGGGGGTATAGAGAGGAAAAATGGTAATGGAAAATATAATAAAAAAGAAAACAAAACAAAACTAAAGAAAGAAAAAAGAAATATACATCTGTAAAATAATCTCTCTATTCATTCCTAGAATTCCAGAAGTCTAATTTAATACCAATATTCATTCAGTGGTATGTATGAGTGTGTGGGTCTGATTGTTTACAGAGATATTCTTTAAAATATTAAAGGTGATATTAGCCATGAGCTGATTTGGATGTGCTAGACTCCCTATCCTTGCCTCTGCCAACTCAGTCTGTCACAGAGGGTGGTTCTGAACATTTGTTGGGGCAGGGGGCAGAACAGATTTATTTGGGCAAATGAGAAGTAAGAATTCTTTCCCAAGCACCTGCAAATTGTTTATGCTATTTGGGTCATGGCTGACGTTAGCTGTGTATGGGCTGCATCTTTAATCCACTCTGTCCATATGTCTTATGTGAGAGTATGAGTTATTAATTGATTGAACTTTTTCATTGTATTTTCATATGATTTTCTTCCTCTCTATCATTCTCTCTTCTTCTCTGTCTTCTTCTTTTCCTTATTCATGCCCACTTTATTGATGGGCCCTGAATCATAATGTGTGACAGAGCAGATGTTTGCTGGGGGCAAAGGCATGAAGAGCATTAGGAGGCAATGTGCAGACAAATTGTCAGTGCTAAGAATGTGACTTTGTGTACTGTTCCAAGGACACACTCAGAAATAGAAGGTTGGATTTCATGGAAATCTGCATATGGATGGAATTGGCAGGCTGGCTATCTTAACAATATTTTTCCTTTTGATCTGCTTTCACACTTTTTTCACACAAAATGCTCCCTGTATTAAATACTGCTTTGGGGAGCTTGGGTGTGAGCAATTAGAGGTCTAAAGTGGAATGTGTGGGAAGTTGGGGAGGAAGGCTTGGTAGTTAAGCTTGTCATCCATGTGTGAAGCACAGCATGCAGCTTCCTGGCTGAAGTTACAGAGAAAAACAGAAAGCAAAAAAAATAAGTATTTATTGAGGGTTATGACTTGAGTACCATAAAAACAAGGCTGTAAACTTCAGAAAAGTGTGATCTGAAGCATTTCTCAGAGACAAGGTTCTGGGAAACAGTATGATTACATGTAAACTGCTTGGTTAAGACATCATCGTGAAGAGACAGAGATGTGGCTGATTTTGCTGTGCTGGTCCTAGCCAGATTCTGAGGGGCAAGTGGGAGGACATTAGATTGGTGAATGAAAAGGGTTATAATCCAATTGGCAATCCTGCTGCAAACAAGGATCCAGTTGCTTTGGAATCATAGTTCCTGCCTCCACCCTTATGGAGCAAATTAGATCTGCAAGTCCAAATATGGGCCACATTTATGACAATGACATTTAAGTCTCAGGGGACAGCCACAGAAGAGGAAAATGACCTGGTGCTACTCGGCAAGACTCCTAGAAACACCACACCCAGGTGTGTAGTAACTGGTTCTCAAAGTGCACATCTTCAGTGTGGGGCTTAGGTGGGTATCTATAGCCATCTTCTATTGAGTCTGCTCAGAAACAGGAATGTGAATGGTAGCTGGGTGGAGGACTAATCAGCCCCAAATGGTAAGAATGAACTAGGCAGTACATATCTAAAGAAAGAAGGGAAAAGGATTTCAACGAAGGTTCAGCTCAGGGCTAGTTCCTGAACATACTCAGAACAGCTTTTGAATTGATCTCAGGTTCATTATAGCAAGCACTGAGTGGTCACCTCTTTCACAATTCTAATTTTAGGCAGAATAAAAGCTCAGTCTTCACAGACTATTGTATATTAAAAATCCCTTCTCAAAAGAGTACTATTTAGGGACCCCTTGAAATCTATTTTAAAGGTTAATTTTCTTTCATAGTTTACCAATTCCCTCCATCTATATTTTTTGTTGCTTTTTATTTTTTAAATTTCTTCTATTTTATAGGAGAAGTATTATTAATACTAATCTAATATATCTAATATATTGCAGAGTTGATGACTTTCCACTATTTCTTGCATCTGTATGTATTTGAAAATTATTTTTACCTATCCCTCCCTTTGGCCTTGAGCAGAGTCTCTATTGTCAACTAAAGATGTTAGTTCGTTGAAGGTCTTAGGAAGTCCTTTCCCTGAAACTTAAGACTCTCTTTGTAATGCAGATTTAAGCATTTTCATTCCTTCAATTAAACAGAGACATTTGATAAATCTTACTGCTTCTACTGTGTTCCAGGATGACACTAGGCACCCAGAAAATGATATCAAGGAGATTATCATGATCAAGGTAGGTAACAGACACCTAAGTATTAATAATACTGTTGACAACTAACCAATAATAATGAATAATGTACTAAACACTTTATAGAAATAACTCAATTCTCAAAAACTTCTATATATTTAGAGCTAGCATTATATCTATTTGATTAAGACCCTGAGGCTTAGAGAAGGGAAACCATTTATGTGAGCCTATGCATCTAATAAGCAGTGGAAACAGAATAATATGATATCACAATGGCTCTAATGAAGGCTGAACAGAATACTGGGGGAGAAAGGTCTGGAAAAGTTAGTCAAGGCTTCGCAGAGAAAGTGACATTGGGGCTCAGTCTTGCATTAAGCACAAGAAAGAAAATAGCAGGAGCTCATTCTGTGAAGATAACTATTGTGATGACTTGCAAACAATTATGTGCTACAAAATGTCTTTGTCTTTTGGGGCCCTGTTAAGAAGTCCCAGAGGTTTAGAATTTAGGTTTAGAGTACCAGTATATTGAACTCAAAGCTAAGATGGAAAAATCAGCATTTCTGACAGATTTCACAGGATGGGCTAAAGGTAGAGCTGGGAGGCAGTTGGGGGAGAAAATGGTTGATAAGGGGGTTAGATGAATTCCTCTCTATTTCCAAAAACAACTTGGAAGGACTCTTAGCTGCTCACTGTGACATTTATCAGTTGTCAAAACTGGCATTTCCTTTTGTTGAACAAGACAATATCATGATAGGAAAGATGCATTATGATGAAGTCACAATGACTGTAGCACCGGGTTCTAATGTCAAGAGTTACTTAAAATGATAAAAGAGGGAAAATTGTGAGCAGGAGTCATAAATTTGATTGCATGGTGACTTCAGTGAATTTGCTCTCTTTTAATGTATTTTCCTTTTTGAAGGTAATTTAAATGTCCAAAGATATGAACCGTGTTTGAGAAAAGAAATCTAGCACAGTGGAAAGGGCAAAGATGCATGTGGTATGAGATTTGGTTCTAGTTTTCTCCTTCTCACTGTAAGCTGTGTGATTTGGGCATGTGGCTGAACCACTCTGAGCTCTGGATGTGTGAGTTGGTCCTGATTGTGACCTTCATTATTTGTGGGGTTATTGGAGTCGGATATACTTGAATTCAGACAGCTATGCTTCTAAGTGTATAGTCTTTTAATTTAAAGTTGAATGTATTAGGGTTACACTGGTTCACAAAACCATATAGGTTTCAAGTGTACAACTCATCAAAATATCACCTGCACACTGCATTGTGTGCCCATTGCCCCAAGCAAAGTCTTTTTCCTCCATTCTCATTTAGCCCCACTTGCCCACCACCACCTACCCCCAACCCCTTTCTCTCTGGTTATCACCACAGTTGTCTGTGTCTATGTGTTATATGTGTGTGTGTGTATGTATATAATCTTTTATAATCTGCAAAATGACCATTATAATTCCTCTTTCCCTAAATTTCTTTCAGGATTAATGAAGACAATGAATATGCAAAGTGCAGCACCAGACATAGAGTCCAACCCTTTTTTAAAACATCCATTTGCACCTTTCCAGTGGTTTGGATTCATTTAAAAGAAAATACCTAAATAAATAAAGATACTCAGGTAAGAAGAGCTGCTTGATGTGCTAAAACTTCCTTTTCTATAAAATGGGAAGTCAGTGGTTCTTAGCTCTGGTTGCACATTTGAATCACTGAGGACAATTAAAAACATTTCCAAGTGTGAGGCTCCTCTCCAAAGACTGATTTAATTAGTGTGCTGTGGTACTCTGGCCTTGAGTTTGTGAAAGCCTGCAGGTGTTTCTAATGTGTACAGGATCAAATCATTGCTTCTCAAACTTTAACACAAATTACCTTGCAATCTTGTTAAAATATAGACAGTTCTTCCTTAGGTCTTCGGTGGGGCCTGGATTCTTCATTTCTAACAAGCTCCCTGATGAAGGTTCTGATGTTGCTAGCCCAGGACCACACTCTGAGTAGCAAGAGATTAATGATCCATAATGGTGGTTCCCAACCAGTAGTGCTCATCAGATTTACCCTGCTGGTTGTTGAAAATGCAATCTTGGGACTTGGATCTGGCCCTCACAAATTCTGTTTCACTTCCTTTAGGCAAGGACCAAGAGAATCACTGATCTGTAATGTCTATTTCAACCTAAAAATCCCATGATGATGCTAATTTTATGATTTTATATTATGACTTTTTCCTAGTTCAGTTGTTCAGTAAAATAAACAGTCTGAAGCTGAGTTATGTGAGATATCATTGTCAGAACCTGAAAGATGGGTGGTTTCAAGTAGTGTGATGTCAACTCTCAGCTGCCCTTTATGCCTTGTGTATCTTCAGCCACCAGAATTCTCCACTTGAGTTAATGGAGTCCTTCAAAGAGCTCCCTCTGTGTGAGCAGGATTTACTCTTGACAAACCACTCACAGATTAATCAGGAGAGCATCCTTCACCAAGGAGAGATGAACAAATGACCCTGGGCTTTTTTCTGCTCTCTGCAACACATCATGTATCTAAAGCAGAATCCCTGGAGACATGGGCTCATCTTCCTCATCTTGGCATCAAACCAAGGAAAAGTAAAGGTGGGAGAAAATAACAAGCTATATTACTCAGCAAAGCAGGCAAGTGACCTTAGAAAATCTCTGGGACTTCCAGAAGAAGTAGCCCCAAATTAGAAAGAATAGCTTTTTCACCTTCTTTTTCTTCTTCTCACCTTCTTTCATTACTCTTGCTCATACTAGCTAGAAATATTCTCATCTTAGGGACAGACTCTTACCACTTTACAAGAAAAATTCAAAAAGTGTATTAAAGTAAAAATATTATAATTCTGGTGTTATTGCTTTGGATAAACATTTTGCATGTTATTAACATAGAAGGAGTTGGCTTCCAAGAAGTTTCTGAATTTGTAAATAAGTTGGTATAAGAATGGTAATATGGAAAATGAGAGAAACTCATATTTTCTTGCTTTCTCCTTTAAAAGTATTTGCACCTATAAAAACACTTAGTCAATCTGTAGAAATATCTATATGAACTGTAGTGTGGACAACTCAAAAAGATAATCATCACACACCAGTTTAGCTGACCATGTCCTAGGTCACCCACATTACACAAGAAGGTACCAGAAAAATGTGGCTACTTGACCTTACTAACATCCCTTTGTTCCTGGGTTGGGCTGACCAAATAGAGAGCCACCATGCATTTGTGATTCAGCAGCAGCACATGGCCCCACTTGCCTCAAATGCCTTTCTTAAGAGCAAGCTCCCATGCTGACCTCCTTCTGTTGGTCCTCAGACCTCTACCCTTTCACTTGGAGTAATTTATCAGACCACACGTCTGGTTATCTAGGGAAGACTGTGGCATGTGTTCTGAGTGGAAGGAAGCAGCTGTGAAGGAGCTGGAGCAATGCAATGACAAGCCCCACATTATAGTGACAGTGGAGGCCTGGAAAGGAGACTCTGGTGGTGACCAGGCCTCAGTAGTGGGGCTCCGGATAAGGAGTTGGAAGGAAAGGGGCTCTAATATTCCAAATGAAAGGAAAGACTAGGTAGACAGGGAGTACCAAGACAAACTTCCATTATTTTTCAGGTTTTTTCTGAGTTACATTTTGATGAGGCAAGGAAATGATCACTGTGCTCTAACATTTAATTTTAAAAGTTTACCCCAAATAGGAAGTTAAATTCCTGTCAGCCCACATTTATTTGCAAGGCAGTGGCTTCTTTTGACATCTCAAACAGAGGAGAGATGGCCTTTTGCCAGGGATGTTTATTTTATTGATTTGCTTATGTATAGCATCTCCTATGTTGCAAAAACTGTTTTAAGCACTTTGAAGTCTCACCTCATTAATGCAGTTAACAACTTATAAATTAGGCACCATTATTTGCAGAGGAGGGACCTAAAGATCAAAGAAATTATTTTGCCCAGATTTTCTGTGTCAGACCCAGGATTTGAACCTAGGCAGTCAGGGTTAAGGGTGTTACCCTGGACCACTGTATTATCTTGCCTCTTAAACAAAGGACCGTGTTCCTGCTGGACTGGATGAACTGTTTCTTAAATGTTCCCTAGACTGGTGTGCCTGCTAGGCCATCATCATTGGAGCTCTTGCTTAAAATTCAAACTCCTAAGATCTACACCTGGATTTCTGATTTAAGAAGTCTGGGATTTTTTTGGAAATAGACCTAGATGATGTTCAAGGAATCTCCAGTCTTAGTACAAGTTGAAAATTCTTTGATTGAAACATCATTCTTATTACCCTAAAATGAATGTCATATCAGAAAGCAGCAGTAGCTTATGCTACCACCTCCCATACATTTTCTAGTCATTCCAACTCTGGTGTCTAAACCTGTCACTGATGCTGACAATTCTGACCACTCCACCCCCAGCTCCATCTGCTGACAACCACCAGATTGCCTTGAGTCCTCTGAGACTCCCACACCCTGCATTTTTCCTTCCGTTAAAAACCCAAAGCCTAGTCTCCTTAAATGTTTAAACTATTTCTACTGCAAGGCAAAGTGGACAAGTTTATTATCTACAATTAATTGCCACCTTCTTTCCCTTGTTCTGCCAAGTCATGCAGCTCAATTCACTCTGAATGGCCGTTCACACTGAATGGCCTGGACCCAGCAATGTTTAAACTTGGGACAGGAGATGGGATTGAGCCCTACCCCAGCCCCCTTTCCCTTTTGTCTTCCATTCACCATCTCTTTCTGATATCTTCTTCCTTGCAGACCCAAAGGATGCTTAAGGTTGTGACCAGTCTACTCTTCTACTTCAGTAACATTTTTTTGTCTTTTTAAGTGGTTGAGAGTAGCAATGCTAGTTATAGACAGCCAGTAGGTGAGAAAAATTAGCTATCATATCACTTTTGTGAATTTAAGCTCTACTGATGAGTGCACTGACCCAAACAGATAAACCATATAAATTCTAACCATTTTTTTTACTTTAAGAAGATTGTATCACACCCAGAAAAATAAAACAGAAAAGGAGGAGGCTTGCAAACCCTCAAGGTTGCCATGAGAAATTGGCTTGAGAGAGAGGTAAAACCCACGTAGAAGACATCACTAGGAAAGCGAAGGCAAATATTATCAGTGCTCTGCGTGAAGTACTGTGACCCCTCAAAGTGAAACAAGCCAGCATTATCAAAACAGCATTTCCTTCTCAGCTCTGTCTTGTGACTTCCAAGAATTCAACTACTTTTCTATTTAGGAATATAGGCATTGCCTTGCTCCTCAGTATTTCAGCTATACCATTTGAGATATGCTCAGCATCAGGTTGCTTTGTCTGAATATCCTAACTATTCTATGGGAAAGAGAAAACATAAAATATGCTAAAAAATTTTCCTGCCTCCTGGGAGATTCCACAAAACAATCCAGCTTCTTTCTGTACTCTATAGTGTGGTGAGAAAACATTCTAAATGTACCCTTGAACAGATGAGTGAGCAAACTGGAGCCTAGCTGACTGTCTTGAAATATTAAATAAAAATGTACACATCAGCAACACTTCACAACAGGCATGTTCCTTACTGCTCCCCAAGTGCAAAGTTAATTCCTTGAGGCAGTGGCTGCATTCATCTAAAATAGATAAGGCAGCTGTGGAAGCTCAAAGCTGATCTCAGGAGTGTTTAATCCAGCTGGATTTCAGTCATATAGGTCAGGGTGCCCTAGGTCCCTTCAACTGCAGTGCCTGCAAACTTCGGGGGTAAAAGCATGCTTGATGCCTTTCAAACTTAACATTTTCTCCCTTTCTCCCATTTTATTTATTACCTTGAGCTCCTTGACTGTAGAAGAATCTTTGAGCCGACTCAACATCCAAGAGTCTATGAGCAGACTCGACATCCAGAAAATAATCCATTTTGGGATAATCCATCCTTGATGTTTCAAAAGCAGAGTTTTAAGACAAAGTAGTCACTTGTATGCCTATGAAAGAGGAAAACAACTCACAGTATTTTAGATTGTCAAAGACATTTTTAAAGCCCTGAACATGCATATAAAAATTTAAATATAGAGTATATACATGTATAATTATATATACTGAATAGTTAAATTATTCCATTATAATATTTCATTATTTGACTGACATATCCAATTCTAAAACCACCCCTCAACATAGCTTTCTTACTGTATGAGAAAATGCCACATTTAACTAACATTCATTTAAAGTAATATATTCTACTCAGAAAAAAAAAAAAACAGATGATCCAGTCTAAAGAGAGATGGCATACCAGTCTTTCCTTGTTGTATATTAACTGGAAAATATACTGTTAAATTCATATGCTATCTGTTATTTGAAAGTCTGTCTGATAAATGGCATCATTAAGTGTCAGCTGTTCTTAATATTGATCCTCAATTGGTCTAGAGAGTTTCAATTCCCCTTGAGCAGCAAGAATAACCTGGGAATCAGAGCCTCCACTTAGAGATGCTTTGCATTTATGACACATGCTGACATGTTTGCTGTAAAATGCCTTGAATTCCTTCCTTTATAGCAATTCCTTTCAGCACATTTTATAAAATGCTACAGGATTATTACCTGCTTGTCCCTGACATAGGCTGCTTTTAAGAAAGAATTCTATAGAGCAGTGACAATTATTTCAGAGTTACAATGATCCCAATATTATCATGCACTAGTCTGTCAGGAAGCTTATATACTTCATTAAAAACATTCTGCCTGTTGGGTTCTTTCGAGCATATGCAGCCTTTCCCTGACACTTGTACAAATGAACTATATTCTGTTTGTGCAGGATGCTATTGGAAAGAACCAACAAGACAAAGTCATTAAAATCAAGCTCAGAAAGCTAATCCAGCTATTTCTCTTTCTAAAAGCACACACTTTTAATTTAGGAAACCAAGTCTGGTAAGAGGAAACTTTAATAAATACACAAAGGTACCCCAACAAAAAATCATACTTACTGCAAAAAGAAAACAAAAATCAAGGGCTAACTGCCGGCAATAAAAGCAAGAGCAATTTCAGCCAGAGAGTCTTTGATCTCACTAAACATTCCTGGTGGAAGTAAACAGTTTTGATTTTTTTATTAGAAAGGCAATGAATAACGTATTCCATCCACTGGACTTGCTTTTATCAAATAAAATGGCACAGAACACGTTACCTTAGCAACGGAAGGTGACGCCAGCCTTAGCCTCTTTGTATCCTCCACTGTGAAGGAAGAAAAGGACCAGTTTCCTATGTAAAACTTTGGCAGAAAACCATCCCCATCAAAATCTACATGTAAGTGTCACGTGGATCCATTATCCATTCCCCTGTCCCCACCCATCTCTTATGCAGAGAAGTGTCATAATTACTAAAATAATGATTTTTGGTTTAATAATTTATTTGTATAGCCCCAAGTCCCAGTTTGACTTGTAATGACAACAGAATTATATGATTAAATACTTAATATGATAAGAAAGTTGTGTAAAAATTGTTGGGGGTACCACTTCTTACCATAATGCTGTCTAGGGTTGTAGGGAAGGGTCATTTTAGCTAGCACATGTTAAATATCCTCCTGTTATAATTATTACAAAGATCAGCTATCGGCATCTAGGCTGAAAATAACTCTCTTGCCTTCTGTGAATCAGTCACTAGAAGATGCTTTAAAAGCTGTCTGAAATTTCCAAGCTTTCAAAAGGAGCATTATAACATAAATCTTTTGAGAGATTCCCGCATCCGCACCCCAACCCCTGCCAACAGAAAGGTAGCCAAAAAAGATATATAAAAGGAAGAGTCTTAAAGTTAGCAGGTACTCACCAGCACTTGTTGGCCGCTTTCAACAGGACACTGAGCATAAAAGGAAGCTGTGCACGATGCTGAGCCTGCAAGCCCAAATGAACAGTTTCTAATTTTCCCTTCAATCTCAATTCAAGAGCATGAGCAGGGGAAGGTGATGGATTTGCCCATTTTATATTGTGATGAAATGCAACCCCTGAAAAAGATCTGAGTGGAGCTGCTCTTTAGAACACATTAGACTGCTAATTTAAGAAAATTGAAAGGTTTTGTTTTACTGTCTTTTATGTGTTCTCTCTGCTACCCCCTCAATTTAATTTGCATTTAAAATTATGCTTCTGTCTCCTCGGTTCTCCAAGGTGTGGAGTACTTTCTAATCACGACTGATGCTTGGGTAGGGTTTGGTGCAACGCCACTTTTATTCTGAGCTGCAAAGCAAAGTGGGTAATTATAATTGCGAGCAATATTCTGGAGTTAAATACAGAGTGCACATTTGATTTCACACATTTCCCTTTATCCTGGCCTTTCTTCCTCTTCCAGCCTCTCTCTGCTCGGTCAAATCTTTTGCCCACATCATACCAATCTGTCTATGTGTATTCATCTCTGTCTGAATGTAGCAAAATAACCCTAACACCAAACAACAAACAAACAAACAAACAAACAAAACCTTTGGTTAGATACCTGAACTTATGTTGGTTGGATATCCTATCGAACCTCAGTAAGGATTTTTAGTCACAATACTTGAGGTCTGCTCATGAAAGGTATAATAATTGCCAAATATAAGTCCTCTAATGGGTTTTCTACAACCTTGTCGAATCCTTTGTTGACCAAGCAGAATTGGTAATAAGAATTACATGGTGTGGGATTATTTGGGTTGTTAAAATAAAAGAAGCTACATTTGAGAAGCCTTGAAAGGGAGACCACCAGACTCTTTCCCTCCCATGTACATAGGTATGCTGACAGGTATGCTGACAAACATAAAAAATATCCTGCTATTTGTCCTGTGGGTTTTTCTATTCATGCAGAACAAATTAGACATAAAGTTGGTGCTGAAGAGAGTTAATCTGATGAACGAGGTACTGAAACTACCAATTATAGGCCCTTGTAGGAAAAGTCAAAAGTCAACTCTGGACTCAGAATGCAGACATACATTGGAGATAATGGGAATTTGATTTAAGACCAGCATGATACAGTGAGTCATAATCTTTTTGTTGTTAGAGGATCTTGCCTTGAATTTGTAAAAAACAAACAAACAAATAAACAAACAAACAAAAACAAGCCATGCAATGCCTGTGGAGTGCAATAAAGCAAAGCACAACAAAATGAGGTATGCCTGTGCTCAAAGCTTTGCCCAGATCCAGGGACTTAACTTTTCTAAGGTTACATTTCTATTCAGCCCCCAATGGAGACATGCTGAACACTTGACATTTGCAAGAGAAAGCTGTCTTCTGGTTCCTTTAGCTTACAGTACAGTGTGGGCGACAGGTTCTGAACTCTCTATTGTGATTCTACTGAATTGTAATGACTCATAGGAGAGAGAGAGAAAGAGAGAGAGAGAGGGAGAAAGAGAATACACAATCACCAAAAGACAAACACCAAACACCAATTATTTAGGTGAACACAAATGAATGTGTGATTTACAGAGATACTAAATTGGAAAGTTGAAAAATAGAGTTGATTTCCAGGGGTTGGGGGATGGGTGTAGAAGTCAGTCAGTTCTGAAGAGTTGACCAAGAAAAAGAAATTTAAAATGTCTTACATATAATGTGAAAGGGTCACAATTTAAGAAAACTCAGAGAGGAAAATTTCAACTTAGAAAAAAAGAAATGTATTTGGAAAGGAGATGATTGATTATTCACTTGCAAAAAGATGTCATTTTGCTAAATAATTAATGACTGGGTTCTTTAAAATAAATTGACCAGTTTCTGAACTACATCTTCAAAAAAGTAATTTTACTCTCTAGGGAACATAGTTGTAGCTTATATATAGAAATATCTGTATGAGGGATTGTCTTAAGGGGGGAAGCATTGCAGTGTTCAAAAGCCGATGTCAAAATCTGATCAGCTCAATTCTGTTTTATAACTTTAACCAAAAGCAACATTTATAATGGCCCATTGTTTGGAGGTATAATAGAACCAGGCAGAGAAGAAGGCAAGGTTAGAGCAAGAATTCAGACTAACATTTATGCAGTACTGAACAATACTGCATAATACATAACAATACAGCCCACAACATCCTCAAGACATCAGTTCTAAAAGTTAACTCAGTGGTAACATCTCAGTGACTTAGAAATATTTTTTAAAAAGCCAAAGTATAATATGATCTTTTAATCAGTGCTACACTACTTTTAATCAGGTATTACACTATGAAAGTTTAGAACTGTAAGGCTGAAACAATATAGGATGATTAAAAATACAAGACCTAGAGATGTGTATACATTTCTGTTTGTTTTGGCAGTAAAAGGATGTGTCTATATAGAGAAGGGAAGAAGTATTTGACTAATTCAAAGTGGAAGCATCTATCAAGATGGAGTATAAAGACTGGTAAAAATATTAGCTGTGTTAATTTCTTTGAGGTGTACTTATTTATTCTCTTGGACAGCACTAGACCCAAACATTCTGGGAAAGAAGGTCACATAATTTGTAAGTAAGTACAGTGCTTTTTTTGCTCTTTTTATATCATTTGATTGACTTTTATCAGAGTCAGTCTGGGTTTTACTGTTTGCTAAGAGATAAAGAAATTTGTGTTATGACAATATTATAATTAACTTTACATGTTTAACTGCCTTAATGGCCTTTAAAAAAAAATTCCAGAGCTCTCTAAAAGACCATGTTTTACATTTGCATTGGAATGCATAAAGTTCTGCTCTCTACTGGCATGAAATCTTTGGGAAGTTTCTCTTTGCCCAACAAAACTAATTTAATTTTAAAATATTAGAGGCTCTTTTAAAGTATGGGGACATTTTGTATCCGTTGGTGGGGTAGAGTTGGGGGGAAATCCCAAAATCTAAATTCAGGACTGACTCCAAAGAACTGGCATGTAGCTTTATTGAATTTTATAAGAGTTTTATTAGGAAAAACTTAAATACATGGACAAAGCTGCTGTTCCCAGTGGTGGCCCAGTAGTGGCCAACATGGTCTCTTTTTATAGGAGGTTCTTAATAAATGTGGTAGGTAGTCAACTAGGTCACCAGAAAACAATGTGTTCTTAAGTTGACAGATAACATCAGGCAGTTATCACACTCTGTACCTTCATTCACCTCCTTCCTAGGGGACATTTATCTTTGGGTAGCATTCTGGTTTTCTGGGTTGTCAGCCAAGGCTGAGTCTGTAGACAGTTAAATAGTCTGAGAGAATTAAACAGAGAGTAGAGTCCAAAATTCCCCAGACACTTATGCTGCTGGAGCCATGTTGCATCTAAAGTGAGTTTCCCTAGAAGTAGCTAGGTTGAAGATGTTTGCTTAAGAACTAGCTTGCTAAACACATATAAAAACAATATATTTATTCATTAAATAGATTTATATATTTATAAAAACAAATAATTGCCCTCACAATTGTGTTTTAATAGCAGTGGTATTGCTCTGCTTGGCAAGTCACTCTCTTACCTCTCAATTCATCACTCAAAAAACAAAAAAAATCTCTTCTTTCTTGCTCATTAAAGCATGTCATTAAATGGTAGGAGTATGACAAACATTTTATCTGAGGCTTTATTCATATTGTAGTCTCCCTGGGAGAGGCAATATTTAAGGCCATCATAAGTTGCTTTTACTTTAAAATAAATGAATTTCCATTCATTTCTTGTGAGAAGTTTTTGATGGTAGTTGGAAAACTGAAGAAGGCTGGGAGGGTTAGGAAGATGGACTAAGAAAAAACAAGTCTCAGAGGGAAGAGGAGTCTAATTTTATTTCATGTAAATTTGTAAATATTTTGAGGGCTTGCTTATGTGTAAGATGCCAGGTACTCCTCTGGCAGAGAAGGGCATTCAATTTATAAATATCTTAAATTGGACAGGGCCTGAAGCTGCCCTAAAATAACAGAGGCAGTCTCCTAAATCTTATTCAAGAACATTATTTCAAAGGAGTTTCCCCTTGGCTCATCCTCAGTTAGCAGGAAGAATCTTCAAAACACAGTCATTCAGCCCTCTGTTCTTGAAACTGCACCAGATAGAGCCATAGTAAAGAGAGGTAGCCATTGGCTGGATGACAGAGGCCACAGTCAAGAGGAGTGAAACCTTTGTCTCTACTGGCTTACTGTCCACCTCTGAAAATCCTCTAGCCTTTTCGTAGAAGGGCTGGTTCACAGAGTGGAGAACAAGAGCTCAAAAAGTTATTTCACCTTCCTGACAACTGGAGTCTAGTAAGTTGATCTTGCTTACAACATGGATATGTCTTTGCTTGGCAGAAAGATTACTCATAAATTATATCTGTATCTAATTGATCTGGAAATAAGGAAATGAAGAGATGTTGAGTAGGAAATGAGAAATTTTCAAGCAACACTCTATTTACTCTCAAATCCCTAAATAGAAAGACATGAAAATGGCCACTTAATGGTAGAAATATGGTTTGACAGTAATAGCCTTTTTAAAACATGAATTTTAGAATATAAATAATGATATTTGACTTATTCCCTCTGACAAGAAAATCATATTACCATCAGATCTTTATGTGCTTGTTTATCATTTGTTTTCAACTATCCTGGAGGGGGCTAAAAATAATCACAATTTGAACTGAGTATTCCTAGTCTTCCTAAAAATCCAGAATACAACCTAAAAATATCCAAAGACATGTTAAAGGAAGAATAATGGCAGTCACTGGGTTTTAATTTCTCACAGCACTATTAGTATGTAGAAGTTTTTATCATATTTAACCTCACTACACTCACTGCCATATAATAAACACCAAAGAGTTGTTATCTGATTATTCAGGCAACAACACAGTGCAGTAAAATGGTTAAAAATATTGTGTTGGGAATCATGTTTTGGCTGCTTACTAGCTTAGCAAACTAACCTCAGTTTTCTTCCCTGGAGAATAGGAATCAAATAAGAATCAAATAAGATAATCTATGTAGACAACACAGAACTTGATGTATATGAAGTATTTAAGTAGGCATTATATGTAAATATTTTTGAACAGCTTACAAATGCAAGGAGTGTGGGAATAGATAGCCCACCCATGTGTCCCAAATGCATCTGTCTTATATATTAATTGAAATATTACCTCCTGGAAAACAGATAAAAGCAAACAAAACAAAAAAAGAAAAACAAAAAGAAATATTAACTGCTGGTCCTGTGAAATCCCATTGTATCCTGTCTGCATTTCACATGTGTTATAGTTAATGTTGTATGTATGAGGATTAAATGAGTTAATATGTACAATTCATGTAGAATGGTGCTTGGCCCATAATAAGTGCCCCCAAAGTGTTAGTTACTATAATTACTTCCCCTCACAGAGAGCTGGTGGACTTTAGTGAGACCTGCGTGTTTTTTCTGGAGAGCCAGGCAAAGTAGGGGAACATGAAGGATCTGTGCCAAGATGTCCTCACCAAAAGGGCAGCTGTTATTCTTTTCACCACTCTGCTTTCCTGAGAGATGTTTGCAACAAGGAGTTACAAAGTACAGTAAAATTTTGGCCACTGTTTTTCTTTTTAATTACTTTATTGTTGGCCACTGGTTTTCATAAGCTCATCTTCTCTTTCTTCGGCCAAATAAAATGACAATATATTTAGATGTTTGGCCTAGAGTAAGCACTTTGACTACTGGGTAATGAATGGCTCAACAGCAGAGGTTTCTATTCTTCTATGGTCAGGTTCACAAATGTTGTTGAATCTAAATGTCCAGTCACTAACACTTTATTAATAATTATATAATTGGCTGATAATTGTTTATCATTTTCTATGTGCCAGGCATTGCACAATAAATTAGACTGATTTCTTTTCTAAAGAAAATTACAAGTTAGTTGACCTTGATTCTTCTACTTTTTTATCATATTACATATACATTAAAAAGGATCATATCTGTAAATGAGTGAAGGTGCCCAGAGGCAGACAGCTTCAGGGAGGGGTTCAGCTGTCCAGGGCTGAGGCAGCAACATCTTGGCATGCCAGTTGGGAAACTTTATGTAAGGTACTGGGCTTTTAATTTCTCCACAGTTTTTCAAATGGGTTTAATTTCTCCATAATTTTTCAAATTAGATGAAAACATACAGTGTCTGGTTGGTGATGGGGGAAGGGAGGGGTAGACACCCAACTTGGTGTGGTGTTCAACACTGAGTTTGTGAGTTGGCACTTGACGTCAGGACTTTGAGTCATCATGACAAGAATGAGAGAGCTGACTGACATGGGAAACACATACAGAGGGGGTGCCACCATGCTTCAGACAAATAATCTTTAAAACAGTTTCAAGAGCTACTGTTTTTTAAGCCAGTTGTTTGGTTTTTAAATATCCCACAACAATTTGATGGTGATTGCCTTGAGTGAACTGTTACAGGCTTTTTTGCATATTTTGTAAATCTCTGATGGGGAGGGAAAGAACACAACTACATTGTGTTTCACTAGCTTGAAGTAGTGGGGCCCAAAATAATTGGGAGAAGTCCATGTACATTAGCTGTTAGGGTCTTGGGAGGGACACGTTTTTTAGGTTAGTGTATCCTCCTGTGGCAGGGTAAACATTTGTGCTGCATTTTTTAAAGAGCCCCTGATTTAAAAAGATGGTAGTGGTAAACAGCCAGAATTCACCATCACGTATTTTCACATATCTCCAGAGGAGCTAGGATTTACACTCAAAAGTCTTCTGATTCCCATGGCAACCAGCAGAAGTATTCAATTAATGCTACATGCTGTGTACATTAAACCTCCCCCACCTCCTGCAGCCTCCCTCCCTATGGATTCAACCTGAACCTCACAAAACTGTACACCTTGAAAAGGCTCTTTTCCAGATACAGAATTGGTTTCTAACACGCAAGCAATCAAACCCAGGAATGTAGAAAGAAGAAGTCCTCCCAGAGGAAACCTTTACAAACCCAGAGGGAAAAGGTACCTCCAAATACAGACACCATCTGTCTGCTTCCCTGATTTGACAGGGTTGAGAGCTCCTTGTTTTAAAGCCAGACATGAATCTGTGAAGAGATTCCCTTGAGTTACAACGCTTTTTGGGACCAGCTACCATGAAGATAACATATGTGGTGAGACAGAGCCAAAAAGCACCCACTGGGCTGCACAGCAGCTCTGGGAACATTTATAACACATCCTCAGGAAGCTGGAGTGATTAGTCATGGGTCTGGAGAAAGACCCCTCTCTGCGCTGGCTGTCTCATAAGCATTGGGGGTGGGCTGTCACCATACTGCTTGTTCTCCAAGGAGGATACCAGTGATTCTATTCTCCTGGAGGATGATTGAGAACCTGAAGCCTGAGAATCAAAGATCCAAAAGCCAAGCAAAGACAGCTTGGATCTTGACTGTTTTTTTTTTTTAATTTCCAAGGAAAAAGTCATTTTCAGACTGAAGATGGGCTGGGATGTTTTGCATAAAATCCTTCTGAGATTCCAAGATATTGATGAAATGTGGACTAGTCATTCACCTTTTTGTTCTTTTGGGAATGTTCAGAGGAACACTCTGCATCAGAATGAACCATGCTATCCTTGTTGGCTTCTTTCTAGAACCAACCACTGTCCCTTTGTTCCTCATGATTCCTCAAATAGGACGTATGTTTACGAGATGTTGGGTGAAGACTCTGTCTTCAATCACTGTATTCCTGGTCAGTGTAAGAACTGGGAGCTGAAAACCCAGGTGTTGATCTCATATCTGTTGCTTTGTGATGTTAGGCACGGTGATTTCCTTTACTTGTAAGATGGAAATGCTAAACTAAGTCTCTAAGTCTAAAGTATCTTATTGTTCAAAAATCTAGAATTACTGGAACTGAAATCAATAGAATTAGGGTCTGATTAAAGCTCTGACTTCCCCCTTTCTTTTCTGTAAAGTGAGACCAGAGTATTTAAAAGTGGACCACACTGTGAGACCCGTGGTACAGAGTCTTGCTGCTCAGTATGTCCATGGAGCAGCAGAAGCTCACTTGAGAACCTTAGAATTTGGACCTGACTCCAGTCTTCTGGTTCAGAATCTGCATGTAGACAACCTCTTCTGGAAATTCACATGCACATTAAAATTTGAGAACCACTGACACTGAGTACTCGAATAGGCTGTGTTTCTATTGATTAATTTCCTGGCAGCAAGGTGAACTATATTAAGCACCATAACCTACCTTTCTCTCACCCCCCCTTGAGGTTATTATTGATTACTGTTTTCATTTAACAGATGAGAAAACCAAAGTGTAAAGAGATTAAGTAACCTGTCTGTAGTCACACAATAAATAGGTTATGAAGTGTGAAACCAAAATAGATTTAAGGCAGCCTTCCCATATGGCCAGTCAGCTAAGGGGTGGGGGACAGGAGTGACCAGTAGGTCTTCTTCAGATTGCCTACTTTAAATCTCCCTCATTTATTAACATATAGCATCTCCTGGCAAAGAAGCCCTTTGCAGGATGCTTCCCACCTCCCAATTTAACACCATGTTTCTTAACATTCATCATTTGATTCTCATGACAACATCACATGGAAATCAGTGGTGGGATTATTACTTCATTTTAGAGATGGGATTAGATTCAAAGTCTAGAGAACTGGATTTAGTTCTTTGAGCTCAAGTCACAGAACTCACACATAAGCCCAGATGTTTGGGTGCCAGGCCCAGGATTATATCATTGCCTCCTTATTGTGTTTGATTCGAATATTCATTGTGCTGCCTACCTGCTGCTCTTTGTGTCCATGCTGACTTCAAAACCAGAGCAATGGATAGTTTGCCTCCTTGGTGATGCTTTTTAAAGTCAAAATTTGTAATTATGGTATAATATGCATACATACAATTTACCATCTTAACCATCTTAAAAGTATATAGTTCAGTGGTATTAAGTACATTCACATTTTTGTGAAACCATTACCACTATCTATCTACAAAACTCTTTTCTTCTTGCAAAACTGAAATTCTGCACACACTAAGTAATAACTTTCCATGTCCCCCTTTCCCCAGTTCCTGGCAACCACCGTTCTATTGTCTATAAATTTGAGTAATCTAAGTAATCATATAAATTGAATCAGAGTATTTGTCTCCTTGTGACTGGTTTATTTCATTTTCATAATGTCTTCCAGGTTTATCCATGCTATAGTATGTGTTAGAATTTCCTTCCTTTTTAAGGCTAATATTCCATTGTATGTATACACCACATTTTGATTATCCATTCATTGATGGGCACAAGAGTGGTTTCAACCTTTTGGCTATTGTAAATAATGCTGCTAAGAGCATAGGTGTACAAATATCTCTTCAAGATCTTGTTCTAGGTTCTTTAGGGTTTATATCCAAGAGCAGAAATGCCAGGTCATATGGTAATTCTATTTTTAATTTTGAATGAATTGCTTTCCAAAGTAAGTGCACCATTTTACAGTCCCATCAACAGTAAAAAAATGTTATTTTTTTAAATTTAAGAAAAATGTAATAGCATAATTGGTTGTGATGTCCATTTTTCTGCCTTATTTCTTTTAGTTAATGCTCTGGCAGAATGAAAGTCTGACTTCTGGAGACTGAATCCAGCCAACAGTGTTTTCATTGCTCTGAAAGTAGTTGTAGCACTTCTTTTCCTTGAGCATAGACAACCTATTGAGAGGCTTCCACATGTGACAAGCAGCAAGTGTTCCTGTGACCATTTCTCACAACAGCAACTCATTTTGAATACTGGTCTTAAAAAGTGGTAGATATATTAAATAAAGTATATTTTTGAGATTTTAGACAAAATCTAGTGGTTTCAAAGCCAAAATGTTATTGAAGTAGGTTAGAAATATACATCAAAAATAAAAATAGTCCTTCAGAATGGTTATGGGGTTATCTTGTGTCATAGAATGAGCTTTTGTTGAAATAGATTGTTAAATGGTATAAAGCACTTTTCATATCATCACTTGGATAATGCAACTAACACGAACATGGCTGCATCCTATTTAATTCTGATTCTGTTTTGGTTTTGTTGTTTTTTTAGGTTACTGGCAGGTCTGAAGTTGTCTTCAGAAAGAGGTATCTTCCCCAAAAGCTCACTTAAACATAGAAGAACATTTCATGCCTTCCAGAGTTCATTTGTTTTTTTCCATTTCAGTTGTCTGCTCTTAAGAAATATTGAGAAACTTCTATATATAATAAAATGTAACATAATATAAGCACACAATGTTTGAAAAACTGTCCCTAGGAATAAACATTCTCATATTTTAAAAAATCTATAACATTTTAATTCATTTCTTGGAATGCAATGAAACACAGAGGTCTTATTTGGTCACTATTAGGGCTGAATTTTTTATGCCAGAAAAACTGGGCAAATCTCCATTGTATTAAGCCAGAAATTGACTGATTGGTACTTCCTATCATTTCATAAACATTGTAATACATGAGAGTCACAGAGTAAATGCTGATTTTCCTTTCGAAAAGTCTAATTCTGATAAAGAGGATATCAGGCCTGGCTGATGTGGCTCAGTGGATTGAATGCCAGCCTGAAAATCATAGGGTCACTGGTTCAATTCCCAGTCAGGACACATGCCTGGATTGCAGGCCAGGTCTCCAGTAAGGGGTATGTGAGAGGCATCCACACATTGATGTTTCTCTCCCTCTCTTTCTCCCTTCTTCCTCCCTTCCCCTTTCTCTAAGAACATAAAAATTAAGTCTTCATACAAAGGGGGATATCAATATAAAAAAGGGGGTATTCAATGTAATTGAATGAGTAATCACTCATTAAATATTAAACAATTATTGGATTAACAATATGAAATTGCTGGTATTGGACTTTTGGCCTACAAAAGCATTAGACATTGGCAAGGTGCTAAACATTACAAAACTATTAGAAATAAAATTCCTTCATTTAAAGAATTCACAGTCTACTGAAGTAAACAGACTCAAAATAACTATAAACATGAGTGCTCTATAATAGAAACATTACATAGTAGAACTTTGGACACAGAGGGAATGGAGGGATTAACTTACTTCAAAAGGAATTTTACTGACTGCCACTCACCAGTAGAGATAAAATATTTTGATAGAATGGCCTACATATTCTTTTCTGGGCTCATAAATTCATTTTAATGGTAATAAAATCAATAATCTTAAGCAGAATGAAAGAAAAAAATTGTCAGAATGTTTTCAACTTTTTATGCTAAAAAACAAACTGACACTTTTCTATTCTTTTAAAAAATTCATTTGAAATTCCTTTGGATATCAGCAAGGAGACCATCACGGAATAGTTCATATAGAACTGACAGGTGATGTTACTCCATGGGAGTCAGCTCTGTAGACAGTACTATCAGGTCCAAGGTCCAGAGCTCTCTTCTAATTACTAGGGATTATTATAATGATCCCAAAACTATACGAGGTCTGTCTGTAAAAATTCTAGCCATAGTTAATATAATGAGAATGGCTTATGTAACATTGATGTAACCTGGCAGTCAAGGAGAGTGGACTATCATGTGCATACGTGAACAATGATGACTTCACTGTACTAGTTTGTGGGAGTGATAGACACTGTTGAGTGAGCATGTGTGCTGTGTGGTTGTTACATTCAAAATGACTGAGCGAGTAGAGCAAAGAATCTGCATCAATTTTACATTAAGCTTGAACATTCTTCCATGGGAACTATTCAGATGATTTAGAAGGCCTCAGCTATGGGAAACTAGTGATTGGCAGCTTCATCACAACAACATGCCTATTCATGCATCACATCTTGTACAGAGTCTTTTGGTGAAACATCAAATCACCCATTGACTCAGCCCCACTACAGCCCAGATTTTGTATCCTGTGACTTCTGGCTTTTCCCAAAACTAAAAGCACCTTTGAAAGGGAAAAGATTTCAGAGTGTTGAAGAGATTCAGGAAAATACAGTGGAGCAGCGGATGGGGATTCCAACAAAGGTTTTTGCAGAGTGATTTGAACAGTGGAAGAAATGCTGGGAGAACTGTGTGAGGTGCCAAAGTGCCTACTTTGAAGGGGACTGAGGCATCATTATCCTATGTACAAAGTTTCTTGTATCTTGTATCTTCTTCAATAAATATCCCTGTTTTCATATTGCATGGCTGGATGCTTTCTGGACTGACCTCATATTTCTCTTGGGAGATGGCTATAGTCGTTCTTGATTGCCCTGTTTTTAGCCAGATACATGATTTTACATTTTTGGTGGTAATATGTATTCTAATCTTTATGGAGAACTTTTTATTGTTAAAATTACATAAAGAAAAATAAGCGGAAGAGAATACTTTCTAAACATTTCAAAGTCTTAAGCACCTACTCACCTTAAAAAAAAAGTTAAAAAAAGCAACAGAACACCAGACTTGCTGATGTCACTTTTCATTGATGTTGACACATTTTGGTTGTCAATTCTATTTCTGTTCACTTAACCAAAGCCTCAGATTTCTACTTACAGAACTTAGCTTAGAAATTTGCCTTTGTTTAAACTGCAATGGCTGGAAAGCCATGTAAAACATGATAAATAAAAATATTGTTGAAACTGCCTCACCTTTTCTGACAGGATCTTGAGTTGCTTTTATGATGATGAACATGACACTTTTTATCTGGGGCTAACTGTGAAGATTATAGAGACAAGCAACCACATTATTTAATAAAAACCACCATCTATGCATTTGAATTCATCCCAGTATATAAGTATTTGTTTTTTCTTTTTGCTGAGTCTACATTTCTTAACTCAGATGCTACCTAGGGCAACTAAGCAATCAATTTGAGCTTAAAAAATAAATGCTTATTGAATAAAAGAATGAAGTGAATAAAACTCAAATTCTGTTAGAGAGTCAAAGAAAGCAACGTTAGTGAGAACTTAGTGCTACCCATTCATTTTGCAGTTTCTTTAGTTGATTCAAAAGAATTTGTGCTTAAATAACAAAAACAAAGAAACAGGTTTCCTTTCCTAGGGCAGAAGCAGTGGGGTGGCTCTAATTTTGTTAAAGGAAAGTGTTGTAAAACAAATGACTGCAAATTAGCGTTTAAAGAGCTTTAAAAAAGACATGGGAGAGGGAATCTGATCAACTCATTCTGAGTTTTAGTGAGTGTTTAAGAGCAGGTGTTGTTGGAGAATAGTTAACTATTAGGTACTAGTTAAGCAGAAAGATAAGGTGAAGAAGAGGGGGCAGTCTGAGAAAGACACAAGCAAGGAAGAGCCTAGCTTATTTCAGGGAGAATAAGGAGATAGAGGAACTCCACCAGAGACAGGTTCCAATGTTGGCAGACAAGGATAAATAGGTAAGCAGGAACTACATTTGGAAGGATATCCTATTTTGGCTTTATTTTCTAGACTCCAGGCAGGGAAAGTTATTAAGAGGTCATTGACAAAGTCCAGGCAAAATACAAGGAAGACTTGACTTAAGATAGTGGAATTCAGTTGGAGTTGCTTTGAATTTTTGAAAGGGAATACAAAATTTGAAACTAAAGGGGGAAGGGGTTAGACCTACAGATATGGATTCTTAATCAGCAAATTGGGAAGCTGAAGCAGTGCAAACAAGTGTAATCACTTAGAAGATGAAGCATTCCACAGGGCAGCATTTGTATTACCTGGCAGCTTGCTAGAAATACAGAATCTCAGACCCCACCCAAGGCTACTGAAACTGAACCTGCATTTTCCTTAGATTTGTAGGTGATGTCTTTGGACAGAAAAGTTTAAAAGCCTGCTTCATATGTTAGACTCCACCAGGATCATCCTTAGAAGATAATTGGGCAGACCTGGATAAACCCAACTTAAGTACCCCTGATTTATTAAAACAGTACAGGCAACCCTCGTTATATTGTGTGTTGCTTTGTTGAGCTTCACAGGTGTTGTGTTTTTTACAAATTAAAGGGAAGACCCTCCACCAGCAAAAAAACAAACAAACAAACAAACAAAAGAACCTTATTTCATTACAATACTCTATTATAGTGGTCTGGAACTGAACTCGCAATATCTCCGAGGTATGCCTGTAATTTAAACCTTGCCTGCACAGTAACCTTCCTAACTTTAAACATATACTTAAGTGCAGACTTTACCCCTGGAGACTCTATTTTGGGGTGAAGCCCAGGCACTCCCCAGATGACTCTAATATATAGCTATGGGAAAGAATCATTGTGCTAAGGAGTCTGAAGGGGAAGCAGAAAGCTAAATTCAGTCAAATAGGATTTTTTAATGATGGGAGAATAATGCTAGACTATATTAATAATAAAAGTCTTAGTTATTGTTCAGCAGGATGGTGTAAAGGTAAGTTCTGGAAGATATCATTGATGGCAAAAATGGCATGTTCTTTAGAAAACTTTTGAGTTCCAATTAAGCTTTTAATTTACAGGAGTTTCAATTAACTTAGAAAACTTATACAACCATTTTTTTTTTTAAGTTAGCAGAGACAGGATAAAAAGTTGTCTTATGTTAAAATAGGTTGGGAGAGAGGGAGAGACAAGATGTCAGGAAAAGGGAGAGATATTTTTCTCTTAGTGATACAAAGCTGCATGCCTCAATTTGCTAAACCTTGAAACAGTGGCATTTTGTAAGACTGAAAGACTGCGTAGGTGTAAGTAGAATGTCAAGGATGAGTCAAAAATTAATACCTAAATTATAGAGTATGATGAAAATTGTATGCCTCTGCCTTTGAAATCAAGTTGGGGAGAAGGAAGTATTGATTGATTCTAAAGTACTGCTTATTTTGGGTTATCTTTTAATCAGATAAATTATGCCCAATTCCAACAAAGGAGAAAGACTTAAGCCATGTATTTTTAAGTGGTTCTGCAAATTTCTCAGACCCATAGCTTATTCATTGGCAGGTTAGCTCCAACTATATAAAATGAGATTTCAAAAAATTGGGGAGTTTTTAACTATATGAAAGTGTTTTATGCACTGATCCTAATAAGATTTTTCCAGATGCACAAGTCATGTTATAATTAAAGTGTTTTGGTAATCTCAAAATTTACCTACCAGTAGAATAGTATTTATGAAATATTTATAAAAAGTGTTTTGGTATTCAATAGCTGCTTAAGCTCTCCAAGCTATCCTAGGTACCTATGGATGTTATGAAAGAACTCTAAGACATTCTCTGTGTCCTTGAGGTGTTCAAATATTTGTTCAATAAAAACAATTAGAGTTGTCCATCCAAGGAAAATATTTCATTTTCAAGATACAATGAAATTGCACTTAAAATTGAGAAAATCTCTAAAGTCATAACACTCAAGGTTTTAAAAATTAAATAACAGCAATAATATTCCAAATGATATGTGAATGCAAAATAGCTACAGATGTTTTTTATATTGGTGCAATATTTTAAAGAGTGATCATGACAGCTTATGGACACAGAATACTGGCCTGAGAAATTGTAACATCCCATAATTCTCTAATTTAGAATGTAGGCATAACTACCCACTCACTCCAATTCTTGAAATAAGGTGGATAAAAATATTGTTGTTTTTCTTACCTGAACAAGTTAATTTTTCAAAGACGTAAAGCATGCCTATTCTGCAATATCTCCCCCTGCCTCTACCCCCCACACATATACCTGCTCTGTTGTCTGGTACGATGGCTGCTTTTGGAAGTAAATAGGCTATTGCAGATTAAATGGAGCTGAATGTATGATAGATTTTTAATGCATATTCACTATTCATTCCACTTTCAAATAAATCTATTTCATTTTATTCTCAGAAAAATCCTTTTGGGTGGTGTTATACAGCTTTAACAGATTGAAAAAAAGGGATACTTACAGAGATAAAGTTACTCACCTAAAATCACACAAAGGGAATTTCAAACCCAGTTTTTACATGTAAACTCCCTATAGGACTGGGATTTGCTCCCTGGGTTGTAGAACATCATTACATGATTGAACATGTAATAAAGTGAACGTACTTTCAAGGGAACCCAAGTGCGGCACAAGGTTCTCACTTTAGCAACTGTTTTTTCTGATCTGCAGTCTCAAGGTTTAGGAAGGATGTGGTCTTTATTCAGATTCTGGCTCAGACATTTGCTAGCTCTGTGACCTTGAGTAAGTCAACTAATATGTTTTAGTAGACCTATTTTTTCCTTCTTTATGAAAACAATAAAATTTTTCTTACCTCACATGGATGCTGTGAGAATTAAATGGGTAGTACACATGAAATACTTAGTACCAGTCCTGGCATGAGGAAAACACTCAATAAATGTTAGCTGTTATCATCTTCATGACTCTCAACTTTTGATCTCTAAACCAACTAGCTCTTCTAAGCTGTAGACTCATATATCCTCCTGGTGCTGCTGGTGAGGATGTTCTCTTGGATAGACACAGTCCCCTCAAGCTCATCGTACCCCCAAAAGAACTCACCTTTGTGTAAGATAATACAGAGTTTGGCACAATGGTGAATTAGCACTGAATAAATGTTAGCTGTTACTATTATATACTCCCAAACTGTTCTTTCTCTTGTCCTTGCCATCTTCTCCTTCTTCTTCTTTTCTCCTCCTCCTTTTCCTTTTCCTTCTCCTCCTCCTTCTTCTCATCCTCCTTCTCCTCCTTCTTCTTTTCTTGTCCTTCCTCTTCTCCTTCCTCTTCTCCTCTTCCTCCTCCTCCTTCTTTTTTATAAACAGCACATTTTCTTCCAGGGAATCTCATCTAGAAAGCTGAGAATCATCCTAAATTCCTGCATTTTGTCCATCCAGCAAGATCCAGCCAATCACTAAGTTCAGTAAAATTTTCCATGTTATAAGTATCTCTTATACCTTTTGCTTCCATGGCCTCATCTTTTCCTTTTCTTCAGTTATTTGAACAGATTTTTGAAATCTCTGGAATCCAAGGCAAGCCCCCACTCCAAACTATTCCCCTCACTGATGCTTGAATGAATCCTTAAAATTCAAACAGCTTGTCATTCGCTTGCCTGAACTCCTTCATTAACATTCATCCAGCCTCCATCATGTGTCTCTCCTTTCTTGCCACACAGTAAACAAAACCTCCTTCTCAAGCCTCACCTCTTAGATGTACAAGGTGTTGTAACCACATTGCCTTCTGAAATTTTCTATAGTGCATTCTTAACACTGAGGTCCATTGTAAATATTTTCTGAATCTAAAATGGGCTTTCCTCATATCTGTAAAAAATATTTTTTTAATTTTATTTTAATCATTGTTCAAATACAGTTTTCTCCTTTTTACTCCCAATCCAGCCCCCCTCCAAGCCCTCCCCACTTCCCTCCCATAACAACCCTCCCCTTAGTTTATGACCTTGTGTCCTTTAAGTTTGTTCCCGAGAACCCTTCCCACTGTCCCCTTAAATTCCCTCTACTCTCTTCTGTGGGCACTGTCAGCCTGACCTCTATTTCAGTGTCTTTGGTTATATTTTGCTTGTTTCTTTGTTTTGTTATTTAGGTTCCTGTTAAAGGTGAGATCATATGGTATTTGTCTTTCACTGCCTGGCTTGTTTCTCTTAGCATAATGTTTTCCAGCTCCATCCATGCTGTTGCAAAGGGTAGGAGCTCCTTCTTTCTTTCTGCTGCATAGAATTCCATTGTGTAAATGTACCATAGTTTTTTTTTTGATCCATTCATTTACTGATGGGCATCTTGGTTGCTTCCAGCATCTAGCTATTGTAAATTGTGCTGCTATGAACATTGGGATGCATAGGTTCTTTTGAATTGGTGTTTTAGTATTCTTAGGATAGAGTCCCAGCAGTGGAATTGCAGGGTCAAAAGGCAGATCCATTTTTAGTTTTTTGAGGAAGTTCCATACTGCTTTCCATAGTGGTTGTACCAGTCTGCAGTCCCACCAACAGTGCACTAGGGATCCCTTTTCTCCACAACCTCTCCAACACTTGTTGTTTGTTGCTTTGTTTATGACGGCCATTCAGTCTTGTGTGAAGTGGTATGTCATTGGGGTTTTAATTTGCATCTGTCTGATAGCTAGCGATATTGAACACCGTTTCATGTGTCTTTGGATTTTCTGTATGTCCTCCTTGGAGAAGTGTCTGTTCAAGTCCTTTGCCCACTTTTTAATTGGATTCCTTGTCTTCTTAGAGTGCAGTCTTGTAAGTTCTTTATATGTTTTGGAGATTAAAACCTTGTCTGAGGTATCATTGGCAAATATGTTTTCCCATACAGTTGGTTCTCTTTTAATTTTGATACTGTTTTCTTTAGCGGCGCAGAAGCTTTTAATTTTGATGAGGTCCCATTTGTTTATTCTTTCCTTTATGTCCCTTGCTCTAGGGGACACGTCAGTAAAAACGTTTCTGCGTGAAATATCTGAGATTTTCCTACCTACGTTCTCCTCTAGGACTTTAATGGTGTCACGTTTTATATTTAAGTCTTTTATCCACCTTGAATTTATTTTTGTCTATGGTGTAAGTTGGTGCTCAAGTTTCATTTTTTTTGCACATGGCTGTCCAGTTCTCCCAACACCATTTGTTGAAGAGGCTATTTTTACTCCATTTTATGTTGCTGCCTCCTTTGTCAAATATTAATTGACCATAGAGACTTGGGCTTATTTCTGGGCTCTCTGTTCTGTTCCATTGGTCTATGTGCCTGTTTTTTATGCCAGTACCAGGCTGTTTTGATTACAGTGGCCTTGTAGTATAGTTTAGTGTTGGGTATTGTGATCCCTCCTACTTTACTCTTCTTTCTCAAAATTGCAGCAGGTATTCGGGGTCGTTTATAATTCCATATAAATTTTTGAAGTGTTTGTTCTATGTCTGTGAAATATGCCATTGGTACTTTAATAGGTATTGCATTGATTCTGTAAATTGCTTTGGGTAGTATGGGCATTTTGATGATGTTAATTCTTCCAACCCATGAACACGGTATATGTTTCCATTTGTTTGTGTCTTCCTTGATTTCTTTCTTCAGTGTTGTGTAGTTTTCTGAATACAGGTCGTTTACCTCTTTGGTTAGGTTTATTCCTAGATATTTTATTTTTCTTTTTGCTATTTCAAATGGGATTTTTTTCCTTGATCTCTGCTTCTGCTGTTTCATTGTTGGTGTACAGAAATGCCTTTGATTTCTGGATATTGACTTTGTATCCCGCTGTTTTGCCAAATTCATTTATTAGGTCAAGCAGTTTTTTGGTAGAGTCTATAGGATTTTCTATGTATACTATCATGTCATCAGCAAACAGTGACAGTTTTGTTTCCTCCTTTCTGATTTGGATGCCTTTTATTTCTTTTTTCTTGTCTGATTGCTGTGGCTAAAACTTCCAGTACTATATTGAACAGAAGTGGTGAAAGTGGACAGCCTTGTCTTGTTCCTGATCTTAGTGGAAAAGATTTTAATTTTTGCCCATTGAGTATGATGTTGGCTGTAGGTCTCTCATATATGGCCTTTATTATGTTGAGGAATGTTCCCTCTATTCCCACTTTGCCGAGTGTTTTTATCATGAATGGGTGCTGTACCTTATCAAATGCTTTTTTTGCATCAATTGATATGATCATGTGGTTTTTGTCTTTGCTTTTGTTTATGTGATGTATTACATTTACTGGCTTGCGAATATTGTACCATCCTTGAATCCCTGGAATGAATTCCACTTGGTCATGGTATATGATCTTTTTAATGTATTGTTGGATGCGGTTTGCCAGTATTTTGTTGAGGATTTTAGCGTCAATGTTCATCAGTGATATTGGCCTAAAGTTTTCTTTCTTTGTTGTGTCTTTATTTGATTTTGGAATTAGGATGATGTTGGCCTCATAAAAAGAGTTTGGGAGACTCCCATATTTTTGGATTTTTTGGAATAGTCTGTGAAGGATAGGGGTTAGCTCTTCCTTAAATGCTTTGTAGAATTCTCCTGTGAAACCATCTGGTCCAGGGCTTTTGTGTGTTGGGAGTTTTTTGATTACTGTTTCAATTTCTTTTGTTGTTATTGGTCTGTTCAGGCTTTCTGCTTCTTTTTTATTGAGTTTTGGAACATTATATTTTTCTAGAAATTTGTCCATTTCATCTCGGTTTTCAAATTTTTTGGCATACAGTTCTTTTTAGTAATTTCTTACAATCCTTTGAATTTCTGTGGTATCTGTTGTAATCTCTCCTCTTTCATTTCTGATTGTGTTTATTTGTGTCTTCTCTCTTTTTTTCTTGATGAGTCTGCTTAAAGGCTTGTTGATTTTGTTTATCTTTTCAAAGACCCAGCTCTTGGATCATTGATCCCTAGAATTGTGCTTTTAGTCTCTATGTCATTTAATTCTGCTCTGATCTTGGTTATTTCCTTCTGTCTGCTTGCTCTGGTCTGCCTTTGTTGTTGTTCCTCGAGTTCTTGTAGACGTAGGGTTAGGTTGTTTGTTTGAAATGTTTCTAACCTTTTTAGGCGGGCCTGTATTGCTATGAACTTCCCTCTCAGGACTGCCTTGGCTGTGTCTCATAAGTTTTGGGTTGTTGTGAGTTCGTTTTCATTTGTTTCCAGAAAACTTTTGATTTCTTCCCTAATATCATTCTTGACCCATTCCTTGTTTAATAACATGCTATTTAACCTCTATGATTTTGAGTGTTTTGAGTTTTTTTCCCTTGGGGTTGGTTTCTAGCTTCAGTCTTGTGTGGTCTGAGAAAATGCTTGATATGATTTCAATTTTCTTGAAATTCTTGAGGCTTGTTTTGTGTCCTATCATGTGGTCTATCTTTGAAAATGTTCCATGTACATTTGAAAAGAATGTATATTTAGCTTCTTTTGGATGGAGGGCTCTGTATATATCAGTAAAACCCATTTCATCAAGGATATTGTTCAATGCCACAATATCTTTGTTGATATTTTGTTTGGAAGATCTGTCCATTTTTGATAGTGGGGTGTTAAAATCTCCCATTATAATTGTGTTGCTGCCCATATCTTTCTTGAAGTCCTCTAAGATTTTCTTTATGTATTTGGGTGCTCCTATGTTGGGTGCATATATATTTACAATATTTATGTCTTCTTGATGGATTCTTCCCTTGAGTATTATGAAGTGACCTTCTGGGTCTCTCTTTATGGACCTTTTTTGGAAGTCTATTTTGTCTGATATGAGTATTGCTACCCCGGCTTTTTTTTCCTGTCCATTTGCTTGGAAGATTTGTTTCCAGCCCTTTACTTTAAGCCTGTGTAGGTCTTTTATCCTGAGATGGGTCACTTGTAGACAGACAGCAGATATGCGGGTCATTTTTTCTTTTCCTTTCAGCTATTCTATGCCTTTTGATTGGAGCATTTAATCCATTTACATTTAAGGTTATTATTGATAGGTACTTATTCATTGTCTTTTATGTGCGTGTGTTCCTCTCTCTCTCTCTCTCTCTCTCTCTCTTTTCCTTCCCTTCCTTAAAGCAGTCCTTTTAGAATCTCTTGCAGAGCTGGCTTGGTCGAGGTGTATTCTTTTAGACTTCTTTTGTCTGGGAAGCTTCTTATTTGGCCTTCTATCTTGATGGAGAGCCTTGCTGGATATAGTAGCCTTGGTTGCAGACCTCTGGTTCTCATTACCTGGAGTATTTCTTGCCATTCTCTTCTGGCTTGAAGTGTTTCCATTGAGAAGTCAGCTGTTATCCTTATTGGGGCTCCCTTGTATGTTACTTCCTGTTTCTCCCTTGCTGCCTTTAATATTCTCTCTTTGTCTTGAAATTTTGCCATTTTAATTATGATGTGTCTTGAGGTGGGCCTCTTTGGGTTCCTCTTGATTGGGACTCTCTGTTTCCTGGATTTGTGTGACTTTTTCTCTCATCAAATTAGGGAAGTGCTCCTTCATTACTTGTTCAACTAGGTTTTCGATCCCTTGCTTTTCTTCTTCTCCTTCTGGTATCCCTATTATACGGATATTTTTACGTTTCATATTGCTTTGCATTTCTCTTAATCCCTCTTTATTCTTTCTGAGCCTCTTTTCCTTTTCTTGCTCTTTCTGGATGTTGTTTTCTACTTTGTCTTCCAGCTCGCTAATCTGATCTTCTGCTTCATTGATCCTGCTTTTCATTCCTTCTACTGTGTTCTTCAGTTCAGAAATTGTATTCTTCATATCCTCTTGACCTTTGTTGAGAGTTTCTATTTCCTTTTTCATGTTTATATAGTTTGCAGTGAGATTGATGTAGTTTCCCTCTAATTTCTGATAGCTCATTGTGAGTTCATTGAACTTCCTGATAATCATTGTTTTGAACTCACTATCCGATAGTTGAGTTACCTCTATTTCATTTAGCATTTTTCCTGAGGCTTCCTCATTTCCCTTCAATTGGGGGTTGTTTCTTTGTTTTCTCATTGTTCATGGGTTTCTTCTTTTTTCTTCTTGTTTGTTAAATTGATCTGTTCTGATTCCCTGTAATTATGATGTGAACTTCTGTGGCAGAATATTTGTGAGATTCAGTGGTGCAATCTCCTTCGTGTATCCTGGTGTTCACAGCTTCCCCCTACTCTTTTTTGGGATCAGTTGGAGAAGTAAGGCAAAATGGTTTAAGACAGCAAGACAGTATACTATGATATTTACATTAGCAGCCAGTAGAGAAGAGATGGGTTATCCTTTGGCTCCTTATAGTGTTAACTGTGATCCTCCACCCCACTATCCATATTTTAGAAAGGATGGAAAGAAGGTAAGACTCTTATTCAGGACGAGAGGATTGTTAGTTGGATCTAGAAAGCTGTGAGGCTGTGGGAAGTCAGATTCTAAGGTAGGGTTGGATTAAAGATTAGTATATAGGAGTAGTGTGTAAAAGAATAGAGACAACCCCCAAAATAGTATAGTTCTGAAAGTTGCAAAGTGGGCTGAGATCAGGTAGGGGTATTGAGAAGTATTTACAATTGTATAGACTAGATCTTACTAGCAGTAATAGTAAAGTGACAGTCTTGTGGAAGAATCGATGAGGTCTAGATAACAAGAATAAAGAGTATAGAACCTTGAGAGGTGTATTAATGTAACACAGATGAAGGATAGTAACTTATCAACACATTGTGACTGAGATACTGGGGGAACCTATCAAATGACAGTATAACCAGCCAAGCAAAGAAGATTATACAGAAAGAAAAAGAATACCAAAATATTATTAAAATAAAAAATGTCGGAAAAGTGAGAAAAAGATAATACAAGTTTACAGTAACTTGCAAGATTAAAAAAAAAAGGAAAGAAAAGCAGAAGATGTAGTGCAGGAGAGATAAATTCGGAGTGGAAAGAATAATATTAGGATGAATGGAAGAGAACCATAAGGGATTGCGAGATAAAAATAATAAGAATTGAAAAATAAAATGTCACATAAAACACAAGATAAAATCAATCAACCAACAACAGCCACAAAAACCAAACCAAACCAAACCAAAGAAAATTAAAAAAAAAACCAAACCCTCTTGTTGGTTTCTAACTGGCCAGACCAGTTTTTCTGATATTGCCGGCTTCAGCTGGCTGAGGGACATTGGAAATGCTTCTCTCTCTTGCAGCCAGATCTCAGCAAGTCTCTCAGGTACCCTGGGAGCTCCCGAGCACACTGGCTCTCTGGATCTCACTTCCACATTCTTCCGGACTCCAGGGTCCTGCAGGGTTCCAGCTCTATGATCTCAGGAGGCACCCACGACATTTTGGGATTCACTGCGCCCTCCCTGGGAATTGTAAAAGGGTGAGCCCCTCCCCCAAACTTTTGAGATTCGGGGTCTAGGATCGCCCTAAGCGCCTCGCGGTGACCCTTCTGGGTTCACAGCGTGCGCAAGTCAGTCTTCCCGATGGTGCACTAGCCGAGCCCTTTCCTGCTCCGTGTTCCCCACCGAACCGCACTCCGACCTGGCTAGGGGTGTTGGTGCCTTTTCCGGCTCCCCTGGTGGGGCTGGCTGGAAATTTCTGAGCCACTACAGTAGGAACGCACCAAGCGCCACGTCCCTCCTGGGATCACAGAGCGCAATTCAGGCCTCCCTATGGGGCGCAAGCTGAGCCCAACCGGCTCTGTGCTCTCCACCGATTTGCACTTCCACCAGGCTAGGGGTGCAGGCACTCTTCCAGGCTTCCCCTGGTCCTGTCGGCTAGAGGCCCTCACTTCTCTCAGGTCTCTGGGCGGGCGTTCATAGTCCCTGGGCCATTTTTTCCCAGTCTAACTGGCCAATCTGTTCCTTCTAGCAACACGTTCTCCCCTGGAGTTGCTCACTCCCCACCCCCGTATTCGGGATAGGGAGCAGCGACTCCCCTCTCCCGGGAGCCCCGAGCACCGGGCCTGGGGACTGCACACCCCTAGTCCCTGAGCCGATCCCTGGGCCCCTTTTGTCCTGAAGAAGTCTCCTTACCGTCTGGTTTTTCCGTGATCACAATAATTTTTGATGTCCTACTTTCAAAAGTGATTCGGTAACCTAGTCCACTTGCTCTGTTTCTCCACCAATCCGCGAGTTTCCCTCCTCTTCACAGAAGCCGAGAAAAACGCTGCCTAGAGTAAAGCCACCATCTTCTGTCCCTATATCTGTAAAAAATATTTTTATTCAATGTTGGGAAATACAATGATTATTTGAAAACACTTTTAAAACTTCAAGTTATTTATTATTTTATTGTATATATTCACTGTATTTATTGGTGATGCTGATACTGATGATGACAGCAAGTATTTCATTCTAGGTTGTGAGCTTTCTTCAATAAGAACTATTTAATTATTTTCTTTGTCCTCAGTTTCTAACACAGGGCCTCAAACATATATAGGTCAGTTTCCTGATGGGAGCAGAAAACTAACAAAAAGTATAAACTCATCTCTCCAGGGGCTCTGCAAGGGCTTCATATATAGAAGGAATGAGTAAAGTATCACAGTACATATTTTCTGATAATTTGTGTTTTAGTTGGCTTAGAGTAAGACTGTCTATGAAATGTATGGTTGGCTTTTCTGTGTGGTCCATTTTTAATGGTCATGGATCCAAATGTACCTTACAGCAGGTCTGACATATTATTTTGTATCTGTCATGTACAATTTATGCTTGATTCTAGTGTTGGAGTAAAACTCATAATTTCCTCCCTCTTTCAAACCCATTTCTGGTGGATAAAATGAACTATATATGAGATCCAAATGTCACTTTTGTTTTCACAAGTCATTCATCATTCATTCATACATATTTATTGTGTACTGGCTATATGACAGAAACAATTCTAAAATCAATTTTTCTTCTACTGTATGTTGCATTACAACATATGATGTTGTAATTTATGATGTGGCATTATAGTTAGGGGTGAATGTGGTTGCCTTTGCTTACCTGATACAGTTCTTAAAACTGGCATTTAATATATGTTAGGTCAATAACTGCATTGATAAACACACAATCCAATGGCTAAAATTTTTTATTTAGTGACTATTCAGTTTAAATTCCAGATTTAATTATCAAGCAGAATTAGTGGTTTAGTGTATTTTCCAGTTCAAATGCTCTTTGCTCCGGTTTTCTTTGAGATTATAAGATGCCATGATTAGGTCAATAGTTTTCAAATATGTATTTAAAGTAGTAGACTTTGATCTCAAATATAGTTGAAAATATAGAACAATACACAGAAAAAGTAAAAATTATCCTTAATCATTTGTTCAAAAGCATGCTTGGATATCAATGGTGAATGTATTAGCTACAGATCCACCCTTTGCAGAACACTGGCATGCACCACTGACACAGAATGCACTGTGACCTCTGCCCCCTAGACTTGTCTGAATTGGCAGTCCTCATTACCTTCCTATCATTTTATTATACAGGTGCATTTTTCTTAACAAAGCATCCTGCTTTCCTGACTTAGATTATTAATACAGGGTGTGGCAAAAGTAAGTTTACAATTGTGAGCACATAAAACATGGAGTTTATTCTTAAATTATTTTAATTATTGTATTATTTCCCATATGAACAACTATAAACCTACTTTTGCCACATCTGGTATTTTCCATATTGTTAAATTCATTTTACTAGTTACCTTTTTTTACTTATCACTGTTTCACACACAAAATTTAAGTTCATGTAGCATTTGTAGAGTCTCTGGAGAGATGAGTTTATACTTTCTGTTACTTTTGTGCTTGTATCAGGGAATTGACATAAAGAGTATTTCATATAACATCAAATTCTATCAAACTGTCCTGGTTCCTACAAACCACATCTTAGTCATTTGTGGCAGAATATTTCTGAGGGTGGGAGGAGGTGTAAAAATACATAAAACAAATTCTTACAGAATTAACTGCCAACAAAATTCATTATGGTTGTATTTTGATTCATTTAATTATTTTAAAAATGAATACAATTAAAAGCCATAGCCAACTTTGATCTAGTGATACAAAGAAAGATACTTTATCATAAGAAACTAATTCAACAGTAACAAAAATATATGCTAATGATATTCATTGCTATACTATTTACAACATGAAGCTATGGACCATTTTTCTATTTATATCTTTCTTTTGTCCTATAGAACAAAACAAATTCCACATGGACTTTAAAAATTAATGTATAGCCCTGGCTGGTGTGGCTCAGTGGATTGAGTGCCAGCATGCAAATCAGATGGTTGCTGGTTTGCTTCCCAATTAGTGCACATGCCTGGGTTATGGTCCAGGTCCCCAGTAGGGGGTGCATGAGAGGCAACCATACATTGATGTTTTTCTCCCTCTCTCCTTCTCCTCTCTCTAAAAATAAAATAAGTAAAATCTTTTTAAAAATAAAATTTAATGTATAAATGAAAGCTTCAAACAAGAGAATATTTTATGTCAATATTTAATAGATATTTAGGTGGAGAAAACTTTTGATATATCAAAAGAACAATAACAATAACAAATGGCCATACTTGAATATCTGGATAAATAAAAATAAAACTTTTTATAGTTAGGAGACATCATAAATAGAGTGGGACAAAAAAAGAATTGGTATCCTTACTATATAAGACCAGTTATAACTCAATAGATAAATGGGTAAAAGTCATGAAACAAACAGGAAAAGTGATTCATAAACACATAGGGACATTTAAAGTTATATCCAGAAGTGAATGTTTAGCAAATAGAAAGCTCTAGCATGTGTATGTCTCTTTTCAGTGACTATCTTAATAGTTTTAACAGTCATGTTTAAACCCATTTGTCTTCAGGCTACATCAAGTAAAATATATTTGCCCCATCTCTCCACCATGCAAATATTCTTGTAGTTTGTTATTTCCTCCTCTGTATCTCCATGAGCACTCATAGTGTAGAGATGCCCCAATGTCTGGAAACCCGAGGCCCAGCTCTGTGAGGCCAGCTCTCCTGTTTAACACAGCACATGTTATTTGTCAAACTTTTTGAGTCATCTCATCAGAGAGTTGGAAATAAATGGAGCTCTCAAGCCAGCATTCCCAGATTCCTCTGACCTAATATAACTTATGTAATCAGAAAAAATGTCAATGTATAAATTATTATAACTGTAGAGAAAATATTTTGGTAGGAAGAACAACATATTCAAAAAGGAAAAAAGCTGTGCTGTAATTATGGAGTTATTTATAGATTACTGTAACACAGATATTTTTAAACTGATTGTTTTTACCTTGAAAGTAAGAAACGTATTCACAATTACAGATCACATAAGAAACTAGAACTTCCAAGAAGAGTGATATAGCCTACTTCCTTCTTTGCCTCACTAAGTGCCCTTCCCTCCTTATTTTCCCATTAAAAGTTCAAACATTCTAGCAGCACTTAAACATCAACAAAAATGTGAAAATTTTCCTTGGGTGGCAAGGTTATGTGAGAGTCAACCATTCTGACACAATAATTTTTTTAAGACATTTTAAGTCACAAAACTAAGTTTATTAAAAAAATCTTTTAAAAGCATTGAGACACCTGGAAGAAACTGATAAGCCATTGATGAGGAATTTATTTTATTTTATCTTGTATTTTACTTTATATGTCCTGTAAAATAGCAGGAAATATTTTAGGTAACTTGTGAATAAGTGATTTTATATTTAGAATTTAAAATATGATACTGTGTGTTCTTTTTACTCAATTGGGCTTCTCTGCACTCTGATTTCTCAGTGAATGACTGAAAGGGGACACACACACACACACACACACACACACACAATTTTTCTCCATACACTTATTTCTCTGAGCAGAATTTACAGACTTCACAGCAATTCTTTGAACAATAGAGCAATTACTGTGTTCATAAGAGAGAAGGCCACTCTATTTTCCCAATAAAAAGACCCACAAAATTAGCTATTTTGTGAACATTAGACCCTCCCCTCAAAGGACCTGAATGAGCCTTCCTTCTTCTCTTTTAGGTTCCAGAGTGAATCTATATACTTGTGTTAGTAGGAAGTTTCTGAGAGGAACAGGGCCTGGAAACATCTAGTCAATAAAATTTTCAATTTCAAAAATTTTACAAGTAGGTTTTTACTTCTTTTGAATGGGTAGGCACTTATTCATTTAAAAATGTTTTTCTGTAGGCTTTATCTTCTCCCATGTGTAGAGTACATTACATTTAAACTTGAGCAGCCTGAGTAGTCTTACCATTACGGGTGATGATATCTCTGGAGGTCAATTGATGCAGACACTGGCCCCCCAAGTCTGTGTTATTATGGATGAAATGAGACATTCACACGAACTACCTAGTCCAGTGGAGGAAAAGGGACAGCAAGGGTTTTTTCTCTCAAGGGGAGCAAAAGCATTGGCCCTTGCTCTGATGAGCTTTTATTGTCTTATGGGGCACATTACCTGAAGGTTCTCATTAACTATGCACAGGCACAGGTTCCCTTTAGGTGGTTACCATTTCACAGGAGCCAATGCTGCTAATCACATCACAGAAGAGGGATATTTGCAAATGAAAAGGGAAAAGTGGTTGAACTGGTTATACTCATCCTTGGAAGGTTTAGCAAGGATTTTAGGAAGTTACTTTGCAGTAAATGTCTTCAATTCAGGCTGAGGGGGTTTTTAGCAAAAAGCAAGACTCAAAGTGGCCTAGGCACATTGCAGGCCTGATTCCCCATGGGAGAACCTATCCATGGGCATGGGTCCTGTGCATCTTTGGGTGGGAGCTGGGCCCATGCCACACAGAACGATCTCTTACAATCAATTATTTATTTATTTTTAAGTCTTTATAGCACATACTGCAACTGATCAAATCATTGCTGTAACAAGCTGAAGAGAGGTAATGGTGAAAATTACGAGCCATTAAAAGAAAGAAAAATCCACTTTTTAATGAAAGGGCATTGCATCTATCTTGGCTATTGGTCTCTTTGGCGCATTTTAATAGAGATCTATGAAAGTAATGCTATTCTATACTTATGGAGATGGGTTTGTATCTTGAATATTTTTCTATCTGTTATAGTATTTCATCTTTCCACAAATAGGTTTTATATTTGAGCAATGACTAAGGCAAAGGGTTATAGGAGCAATTTGCAGGCAAAACACATATTATACCTTAGCTGAAAAATAGCTCCAAGGCTTTTTCTATGAAAACTGGCTTAAGGAAAAATCATAAGCAGGACCAGAACCAGATATCCTAGCTTAGGTGTTAATGGAGGGTAACTGCCTTATTGTCTTCCTAACTGCTCTCTCTCCAGTAATAATGAGAGTGAGACCCTCCCACATTGTTCCTTGTCTACTTTTCTTTCTCCCAATCTGTCTTTCCCAGTTCATAGGAGTGGGCTTGTGCCATGTACTCTTATAGTCAACCTCAAACCTTTCTTTGCATATCCAAACATGCATTAATGCTCTCTTCGAGGTAATAGTCCATCTGTTCCAGACTCATGCTTTCTCTTTCCTTCATCAATTTTCAGACTTAGGAGAGAGTAATACAAAGGTTTATTTTCTTGCTAATAAGATTATAAAAATGAATCCTTTCCTCCCTCCACTCAACCAACACAGAAATGGATATCAGAACCCATCTTTTTCCTTTCCCTGCCTTTTACAAAGTGTCCTTCCTCCAAACTAAGGCTCCTCCCTCTGCACATGCTCTAAATCTGATTCCCTGCCATCTCCTCAGTAACCTCAACCCATCCATCAGTCACTCCTCCTCTTGCCTCTAAATTCTATTTTGATGTTATTTCAAACTTACAAAAATGTTGCAGGAATAATGCAAGAAAATCCATGTAATTGTATCAAAATTCACCAATTGTTTACATTTGCCCCACTTGCCCCTCTTTCTTGCCCTCTCCCTCCTTGAAGAATCATTTCTAGTACATGGGGAAGAGAGCACACTTCTTACCTCTTAAATGCTGTGGGGCTTGTTTCCTAAGGACAATGACAGTCTCTGACATAACCATAGTGCAGTGATCAAAATCACAAGGCTCAACATTGATTATAGTAATATTATTTAATCCATGGTCTGTGTTCAAATTCCATCATTTTCCTAATAATGAATGTCCTTGACAGTTATTTTCCTGTCCTAGGATTCAATCTCAGATAACTCTTTCATTCAGTTTTCATTTCTCTTTAGTCTCCTTAATTTGGAATCATTCCTCACACATTTAAAAATCTTTTTTGATCTTGGCGATGTTAGAAAATAAACATCAATTAATTATTAGAATGTTATTTAATTTGGATTTGTTTTTTATTTTCTCATAATCAGAATTCAGGTTATTTACTTTGTCAGGAATACAAGTAGTAGATATGATATTGTGTTTTTTTCAGTCCATTTTATCAATAGGTTCATGATGTTGATTTGTCCCAATATTGGTAATGTTCACTTGGTTAAGGTGATGCTGCCATATTTCTCTACTGTAAAGTTATTATTTTTTTTGTTTGTAATTAACACATTATTTATGGGGGAATAATTTGAGACTGTTAACATACCCTGTTCTCCATCACTATCTCACTCATGAATTTTAGCATCCTAAAATTAGCTATTTTCTAACTTTATCATTCATTCCCTATTTATTAGTTGATATTTTACTTAAAGGAAGAGGTTTGCTTTCTTTTCCTTAATTAATTAATCAAATTACTATGGGCTTATGGATTTTACTTTTTAAAAAATATTGGTCATCTAATCTATCATTATTTGTTTTGATGCTCAAATTTTCAAGATTTGGTCATTACCAGTCTCTAAACTGCATCTTCAACCTCTCTTTCTCTGCTGACTTTTTTCCACCAGTATTTAAAAATTCTTATCTCCATTTTCTAGACATATCCTTATATCTATTCCTATATCTCACTTCTCCTTCAAAGCCATATTACTTGAAAGAGTTATATATATCTGCCTTTTTCATTTCTTTCTCTCTCATTCACTCTTCACCCCACTTCAGTATATTTTGCATCTATATAATTCCACCAAAATTGTCTCAAAAAGGCAGAAAATGGCCTTGCTGTCACTAAAGAGAATTTTAAACTATTTTTCATAACTACTCCTCTACCCTCTATCTCTGTTAACCTCTTCATTGTACAGTAATAAAGTTGCACAAAATCATAGAGGATAAATATATAACCTAGTGAATTATTATAAGTTCTGGTAAACACCATCCAGGAGGCCAAAAACAGAACTATGTCTGCCACTCCAGAAAACTTTCTTTCCACAAGTAACCTCTATTTTGACTTTTATAACAGTCATTTATTAGTATTTCTGCATGATTGTCTCTCTCATCTGTGCATCCCTAGACATTATAGCTCAGTGTTGTGCACTAAAAAAATACTTGCTATAACTATTCAAGTCTCTTTTTAACTACTTTTCTATTAATTTCTTTCTTTCCCTTACAATTTGACTATAAAGGACCCTGGTCATTTTGCTGTAGATTTTCCCACAATCTGAATTTTGGTGATGGTGTATTCCTCTGCCCTCTCTCTGTTTCTTACAAATTGGCATCTGAACCTGGACACTTGATCAGACTTGGTTTGGCTTCTTTGGCAACAGTACAGGTGATAGTGTGTTCTTTTTTCAGGGGGCACATTATATCGGGTTGTTTATCTTTTTGTGCTGTTAACAGTGATTGATTCTCAATGCCTGGAGTGGTTAAATCATTGGAGCTTACAAAGTGATGATATTCTGATCCATCATATCTTTTGAATTTATTAGTTGAAAACCTTGTATAGAGACTTTTCCTCTTATCTGTTATTTGGAAAGAATGGATAAATTCTTGATTCACATTCTTTATAACTTTTTAAGATAATGGCTTTGTTCTATATCATCTTCTGAAGATAACCAATTATTGCTTTAAAATATTATTATGAACTCATGGACTTAAACATGTTTCATGATTTACAATCTATTGCAAATCTTATTTTTATTGAAGATAAAATTGCTTGGACTTTGGCCAGTGAGAGCCTCTTCAAAGTTGATCTTGAGTCTTTTTGACATGACCCTAGTACTTGTTAATTTTTTTGACATCTGATATGTCAAGGTTTTTCAGGATCATCTTGCACCACATTTTCTGCCCCAAACCAGAAGCCAGCATTTCTCCAGCAATTCCCCCCTTTTAAAAAATGGGAAATAAAACTTTAAGATTACAATCTGAGTGCTATAACCTCTCTCTTCTTACTGTATATACTGTAATCTGTATTTCTTTTCCTCTATACCAAGAACCCTGGTTTACAAGGATACAGGGGATGATCAGCGTAGTCCATGATTGCTTGTTTGCTTTATTCAGTGTCCAAGTGGCTCTCAACCAAGGATGATATTTCTCCCTCAGAGGACATTTATGAATGAGTGGGACATTTTGGATTGTCACAATTGGAAGGAGTTGGGCATTGATGCTACCGGTATCTAAGAGGTAGAGGTCAGGGATGCTGCACAGAACCAGCCCTCACAGCAAGTAACTATTTGGTTTACAATGTTAATAGTAACAAGACTGAGAAACCCTGCTATCCTATATTACACATTCAGTCTCAGAATAAAAACTAATGCTACTACCATCAACTATAATCATTAAAGCAGAAATTTTTGTTTGCTTACGTCAATCTCCTCCTACATACCACATAATGACAGTACTATATCTACACTGTTATTTACTATTATATACTAAATGCTCTCCCTTTTGGAAGTTATACAAGTTGCTGTATATTTAATGCTCACTACCTGTCTTCATGTCGATATTTGTCTTGTCATTTGATTGTTCAAACTCACTCTCATATTAGATTCTTTTGGAAGTGTTCACAGAAGCACTGTTTCCTTAACTCTTTCCTAGAACAGCTTTCCTATCCCCTTTGTACTTGACATTCTATTTTTCGGTATATAAAATCCTTAGTTCACAGTCACTTTCTTTGAAGATCTCAAATATTTTTTTATTCCATGTTCATCTGGTACAAAACTTTGTGTTCAAAAATATCTGATCATTAATTTTCTTTCTTTTATAAGTCTTAAAGTTCAGCAGTTTTTCTAGGATAAGTCTTATTGTCGGTTGTTTGGGGTCTATATCCAAAACCTGTGCTCTTTCCATATGTAACACCAAATCTTTTTTTTTAATTTTAGAAATGTTATCTTAAATTTTAGTTTTGAGTATTTGTTCTGTTCTCTTGGTTTTGGTTTTCTTTTTCTTATTTGGTATTATCTGTTTATTGGATCATTTTTGTCTTTAACATTTGTCACTTTCTGCTGAGTCCTTTTAAAAATGCCTTTCTTTTTGCGTTAAAACATTTCTGCCTTTTTACTTTTTATTTCTCCTTAGTCATTATCTGTTGTATTTATTCACTCTTTTGTTCCTTCTAGTTTAGTCCTCATTTCTAAAATGACTTTTTTCTTTTATTTCTAATTATTTTTTAGTTCTGTCACTTCATTTGATCTTTTCTACTTCTTATATGTTTATCTTTCATTTTGAGTGCATTATTTTTAATGTCCTTTAGTTCATTTTATATATATATATTCATTTGAATCAACTTTTAATATATCTTTTCACATACTTTTAATGTCTGTAGGATGTTATTCTGCTTCTTATTATTCTTTATCAGCTTCTTATTTTACAGGTTCTTATAAAAACCTGTAAAAATTAGAACTTAATAATTTTCTATTGCTCATTTTTATGGAAAATTAATTATTCTGGTAGCTTTTCTAATTTTATAGAACTTTCTTATTATTACCTATTGTTAAAAGATTTCAGTGACCTGTTTTCTAAGATTTTCTGTTTTGTTCCCCTCTGCTATTTTGAGTTAGATCTCTCTTACATATGCTCAGTTTTGACTTTGCTTTTCTCATTTGGACCCCCCAGGTTCAGAAGCGCTAGGCTACTTCAACTCCTTGAGACCTCTTACTGCGGTTGCCTCCATTTTAGAAGCAAATAGTGTCTGGGTGAGGAAACACTTGAGCATTTCAGTTGCTATTCTCAAATTGGCCCTCTGTATTTTCCAGTGAATTCCCGTTGGCTATATTGGGGTTCTACTTCCTATACTCAGCTCTGCTGGGTGCTCTGTTGCTTCCATCTGCTTTCTCCCACACAGACACTGAAAGCATGTGGGTGTTGTGGCTGTGAATGGTTTATTGTCACCCCCTTGTATTTGGGGGTTCTTGAGGCTATCTTGTCTTTGAATCTTGTTCTACATGATGTCAGTATGTTTTGGTTTTGTCACTTAGCCTCTTTAACTCCTTTTAATTAGGGAATTTAGGAAGATCCCAAAACTGTTCTGCTGTGTTCCCTACTACCGTCTTCCAGTTACTCATGAAACTCTATTACCTCAGTTTTCATTCCAGAAACTTCTTTTCATTTTTCTTCCACTTCCCTTACCATACCTTTTCCAGTTTTCTAAGCTCCTCTTTCTACCAGTTTCTGAAATGTTGAAATGTTAGAGTTTCTTGTAGCCCTTTGCTGTTCTAACTCCATAGTCTCCTTACAGTCCTCAAGGAGTTTTCATATAATTCCACAGCTTTCATTGCTAGTTAAACTCTGCTAACTCCAAAATCTGTGTTTCCAGAGATGACTTGCCTTGTGAGTCTCAGATGTAATTTCTAAATGCCTACTGAATAGATCCATTTGATGTCTTTTGGACCCCTCATCTCAATGTATTCATAACTGAATTAATCATCTCACCCCAGTAATTCCTTCTTGTTCTCTATGTTACTAACAGCACCATATTTATCAATTTGCTCTAGCAATAAATCTCTTGCTTCCTCTTTTTTATTCCAAACCAATCAGTCCTTATATTTATTCCATAAGTATTTCTCAATTTGTCCATTTTTCTCTGTTCCATCCTAAGAGAGACCATCATTATCTATTTCCAATACTGCAGTACTATTCTAAGTGATATCCTGGCCTCCAGAACTGGCCTCTAGTAACATGCATTGGAGTTGTTATGGGTAAGGTAGAAGCACTTTTTCCTGTTTCTCCCTTTTCTCCATATTACTCTTGCCCTCTGGGATCTGGGATTAGATTAAACATTGGAAGGAAGCCTAATAAGTTGGTGGAGCTGCGGTCCTGTGGGATGATGTAACCACAGGTCCACATTTAGGTAAATTAACTCAAAAAAATTTATCTTTGTGTTTGGAAGCTGTGGAGGAAAAAAATACAAATAGTTTATATTATAATAGCCTTGTTGCCTCTTATGGTATAAAATTAAATATGTCCAAGCACCTTAGCTGATGACTAATAAAAGCAGCAATAGTAGTAGATTTGGGGAGCTGGGTAAGATTCAGATCACAAGAACTTGGAGCAAGTTAAGATCACATATTTTGTATTACTGACTTTTTTTCTGATCACTTTCAATAATTTGAATTTATATTTCTTTCTGCCAAAATTTAAAAACAAATTTAAACACAGTACTACAATTAACTACTTCTCTACCACCAGTTCATTAATCATGTTCTTGTGATTGGACTATCATGAATCAGAGACTCTCTCTTCAAAGCTGTATTTGCATGTATTTCCTTCCAACCCATGCTCTTCTTCCATGTATACCCCTGCTGTGTTTTGTATGCCTTTTCCTCTGCCACATCCTGCTCCTCGGCCCTCTCACCTTAGCTCTCTCCCCTTATACTCTTCACTCCATATTGTTTGTTCTTCAGTAATATCTCTGCCTTTTCAAATTATCTGTCCAAAGTATATGTTCTCATATTTAAAAAATTTTCCCAATACACAGACATTTCCCTCTTGTCACCTCCTACATCTCTTTCTAATTATTCTTACTTTGCCTCATATCCCACTAAAACCAGCCTCATTAAAACCTCCATAGGAGCTATATTTATTGGTTGAGTACTTTATGGACAGTTTTAACTCTGTCATACTTCTACTCCATTTTTGTGTGTTTTTCTATGGTTATTGCTAGTACTATTGTTGCTCCCTCTGAGGGGATACTCACATGGGGGGGTCTTTATCATGCTTGACTATCACCCTCTAAAATTTCTACTACCTCCTTATTCTTATATGGCAAGGAAAGAAGAAGGTCTTTAAAACAGGGTTACATTTCCAATTTTACAATTGAAGGAAAAATTGCACTCATCCTCTTAAATCTTTGTGGACAATAACATCCCATTCTATTTTCCTTACTGGTTTTTCTTGTGTACACTGTGTTTTCAGCCTTTCTTAATCCATCCATTGGGCCAAAGCCTGCATTTGTTGTTGAGCAAGGGACTTATTCTCTTTTTCTAAACCTGACACTGGGAACCAGGATCCTGTTACTATGGGTGTTAATAGGTTGAAGTGAATTCCTTGCACCTAGTATTTCAGTCTGGGCTGCTCACATTGGAAGATGGCTGGGAGATGGGTGGAAGTGGGAAGGTGTGTGTGTGGGGGTGAGTGATCATAATTTAAACTGCTTGAAACACCATTGGTGATGGCAGAGCTGGCTCTGGTGCAATTGATCTGGTGATGATTCTCTGCACAGCTTGAGATTGTTGTGCCAGGAGGTCCTGCTGGGCACCTTGCTGCTCTTTGATGCTCCAGCAAAGAAAACTGGAGGCACTGGCATTTCTTCTTAACACACAAGGACTGGAGCCAAGTGAGGAAAAAACATCAACAGATTTCAAAGTGTCCTCTCTCTCTTGAGACAAATGGTACATTAATTTTACATATGACTTTTTCTCTGCTTTTTAGTCAAGGAGCACATCATGGCTATTAGGTGTTGCTACTTACCCAGCCTGAGAGCCTTTCAATGGTAGAAAACAGGTTACAGAGAGGGAAGTCAATTAAGCCCTAGCCAATACACAACAGGTAAGGAAGGTGGGTCTGCAGATCAAATAGGAAAATTGAAGAACACATTCCCGAAACAAGAGAGTGTGCTGAACATTAAGAAAGTAAATTTAGATGTAGGGTCAAAGAATTCTGAGAAACTGTCCATTCTTCCAGTGTAGACACAGCCTTCCCACCCTCTTCATGCTAGTTCCATTTTTAAAAATTAATTAAATTAAGTCTATTTTTTTCATTACCATTTATTGCCCCTAACTTCATGCTAGTTTTTGTCACAACCCATAGAAAGCAGCCAAGTGGTATCCCCACTGAATGCTAAACATAGTTCTCAGAATTCACTCCAGGATGTCCAGTTCTCTGAGTAGCAAAGAGGGAGAAGATTCTCGCCTGCCTACCCCAGAATTTTCTGTGGCCATCACTGCAATTATCTTGAAATTAGCTGACCTAATAGTAAACAATGAGTATGTGAGGAGGAGGGAAAGCAATGTATTAAAAAGGAACAAAACTGTTTTGCTACAAAACCATACTTCAGCAATTAAATTCGTTAAATCTGCTGGAGGATATGGAAGATAACTAAAAGAAAAAAGAACAGTTAAATTAGGGCTAACTCTATCCCACTCCATGCTTGCTTTCTTTTTTTTTTTTTTTTACTTTCTTCCTCAAGGGCACATAAACTCCCAGAGTTGTCACCTTGACCTAGGCAGATGACTCCCAAAGTTACATCTTTAACCTGGATTTCATACCTACACTCTATAATTCTTTTCCACGTTTCTATCTGACATCCTTATATTCTGGTCCTAAATCTCAATTTGTCAAAATTTCAGCCTCAGACTCTTATAAAAACAGTTTCTATCTTTCTCTTTATTCCTCTGTTTTCTTGACCATTTTTACTGGCCTCCTGATTTTTCAAGACACTGACTTCTTCTAAATTGTTTCTCAATACAATCAATTGCCTGGTTATTTTCTTCTTCTTTTGCAATAGCCCTCAAATCACTTTGCTTCTTTCTGTTCTATGTGATAGAGCTTTAGACTCTTATTTCTTCTCAGATTAAAGGTTAAAACAGCAACTTCCTCCATCTCCTGCTTATCCATTCTCCCAACCACTGTAAAAACAGTGCTGCCAGAATAATGTTCTCAAAAACATTCAGTGGCTCTCTACTGCCACCAAATAAAGAAATAAAAATCCCAGAAAAGAAAAGCAACAACAAAATTAAACTTTCCTTCTAGTTTCCAGGGGATTCAGTCATCTGATCTTATCTTGTTTTTCTATCCATCATTGCAAACCAAACTATATTTAGTGTTTCTGACCCTCCCCTGGGCACAACATCTGCACCAGGAATGAATTAAATAGAGTGCTCATCTCTCTGGATGAAATTCTATTCAGTGCTCAAGGTAAATATCACCTCCTTAACAAAGCTTTTCATGATATCTCACCTGGATATGATCCCTTGTCCTTTGAGCTGCCTTAGAACATCTTCAGGACTTGTGTTGTGACACTTAACTTTATAAAATGTATTATGGTAATTTATAAACCTGTGATATCACCCACAGGTTGCTAATATGCTAAATCTAGGAGCCATATGCCTATATCTCCCATGGTACTTATCTCAGAGTTTTAATCAGTGGTCTCAGATTTTTTGATAGCCTATTATTATTATTATTATTATTATTATTATTATTATTATTAATTATTATTATTATTAAGTAGTTTGAGCATATACCACTGTTGTGGGTTGGGTTGTGACCCCAGGAAGATGGATAGAAGTTCTAACCCCTAGTAGCTGTGATCTTATTTGGAAATATGGTCTTTTCAAATGTAATCAAGTTACGATGACATCATATAGGATTAGGCTGAGCCCTAAATCCAATGACTGGTGTCCTTAATGGGAGACAGAGAGAGATTAGGAGACACAGAGACACAGTGACAGAGTGAGAAAGGCTATGCAAAGATAGAGACAGAGATTGGAGTGATGCGGCTACAAGCCAAGGATCACCAAGGACTGATGACAACCACTAGGAGCCTGAAAGAGGGACAAAAGGATTCTCCCCATGGCCTTCCATGGGAGCATGGTCCTGACAACACTTAGATTTTGGACTTCAAACATCCAGAATTTAAAAGAACAAGATTCTGTTGTTTTTAAGCCACCCAGATTATATTAATTTGTTGTGGTAAGTCAAGGAAACTCATACAAATGCCAATGTGTATAATATTAATTTATGAATTATATACTTGAAGTACTGTACCAATGTATTATATAATGAAACATATGCAAACATAGGTTTTTAAAAAGTATGAGAAAAAATGTAAGTAAGTTATTATTTAAATTTTTCCTATATTTCAATGGGCATTATTAGGTACCCTATGGGTACCCAAGGACTGCAAGTTGTTACCTGCTTAATAAATTTCTTTTTTGTTTAATTAAGCTCTTAGAATTTGGTATAAATATTTTGACTTTTTATATTGAACTTCCTTTTGTTTTGTTTTCTAATTTGATTGCATTATGATCAGAAAATGTAATCAGTATAATATTGATTCTCTACAATTTTTTGAAACTTTCTTTCTTGCCAAATTCATGGTTAATTACTACAAATATATAGTCCCTCACCTGGGTATGACCCCTTTTCTTTATTCTTGAGAATGTTCACTAGGTTTTATAATGAACTTATAGAAGCACATTAAAAATTACATAACTATGAGTAGGGGGCCTGTTGCTCTCTGCCAGCTGTGCCATGAATGCTTGTGAGGTATTTGCAGGATATGATAGTGATGTTTTAATAATTTTAAATTTCTTCTTGAAGAAGTGTTTTGTGCACTTCTTTTCAATAAGTGACAAATTTGTCAGTATTTCATGTAAATATTGTGTTTATTCTTCTGCTATAGTATACATTCTATTTACAAAATGTTTATAAAATTTTATGGATTTTTAAAGTGTATAAAGTTGTTTAATAAAAAACTGTATGTATAAAAAAGGTGCTTACATATTCCTTTAAAGTATATACTTATAAATAGTGTGTCAAAGTCTTTTTTTTGTCTATATGATCTCTCTAACTTATTTCAGAGAAGGCACTATTCAAATACTCACCTATAAGCTGTTTAATCCATATCAGTTTTCTTTTTTTTTAAAGGCTATATAGTTGAATGCAATTATATTCCAGATGAATTTGGAGCCTTTATCAATTATCCCTCTTAAAGAAAATAATGTCTCTCTTTGGTCCGTAAGATTAATTGTATCTTGAATTTTATTTTTGACTACTAATAAAATAGCCATAATGTGATCTTTTAACTCATATTTACCTATTATCTCCTTATTTTCAAACTTTTAGTATCTTTTTATTGTAAATATGTCCCATAGACTATATTGCTGGGTTGCATTTTGTTTTGTTTTTATTGTTTTATTCTTTCATCTTAATTTATTTTATTTATATTTATTTTGAATATTTTTCTGTCTTTTTTAAAATTTATCAGAATTTCTTTTGTTTTTGATAGTCTCAATTTCTACTTTCTCTTGATTAAATTCTATATATTTTTTTCTTTCCTTCTTGGGCTTCTATATTACACAGACATTTACATATTCATACTTTTCCTTGCATAGATTACATTTCTGCCCCCACCGAGACTTAAATAGGCTGTTTTCACTTTCTCTTTATTTTCTTCATCTTTCTTAACTTTTATACTTTTCATTTTTTACTCATTATTGATGGTTTCTTAGACAGCTCCTGGATCTAATATTCCAGATCAATAATTTTTTGGCTGTACCCATTCTGCTAATTAACCACCTTTTAAGGCCTTTAAGCAGCTGTAACATTTTTCATGCCTCCATCTCACCAAATGGTTCTTTTTTATAATTGATACCGGTACATGTTTGTGATATCCTCCTTTATCTCATTGATAATTTATGTTATACTTATATTAAATTCTGGTTCTCTATGTTCCTTAATTCTACTTCAGCATAGGTTTTTTATATGTGATCTAACTTCTATACTGTTTGTGCTTCACAGATGTTTTCTTATTTTCTTTATGAGCTCATATTCTTTTGGACCAATGAACCATACTGGCCCGTGATGTATCCACAGAAGGAGAGACACATGCCTCAGTTCTAGGTCATACTGCCTCAGGTAAGTCAGGCAAAGGGGCTCATATGCAGGTAGGAGAGCCTCTGAGGTTCCATCTGAGTTATCCACACCCAGCCCTGCCCTGAAGTGGCCCTCATCCTAGGGAACCCCCAGCACCTTTGCCCCAATATTGCTTTTTTGGAGAGCCATGGCAGGAAGTGGAGTGGGAGGAGAAGGGAATGTACGAAGGGTTGGCCAGGTTATCTCACCATGTTTTATTACCTTGTTTTCCAACCTAGTACCCAGAATTTCTCTGAGATTACCCACCCTTTTACCTGGCATTAGGCTAGAACTATGGTTTTTCTGTTCCTTGACAAGAGAAAAGGACACAAGTGAGAAGTGCTCCCCACTGGGTTTCTTATCTTTACTTCCTGGCTTTTTGCTGCCATTTCTTGCATATACAGAGTGATAAAGATTCAGCTCCTTCTCTTCAGGGGTTTCCCTTTGATGCTATGTTAGTTAGGTTCTAGGATCCAACTATCTTCCTCACTGCTGTTTCATCTATCTCTCTGGGTTCCTGAGAAGGACCAGTAGTCTCTGTTACTTCCCCTCCATACATTTTTATGCCAATAACCCAGACATCCTTCCTGTATTACTAACTATATTACAATAAATAGATCTTTCACAGGCGTTATTTGATAACTTAGTAAACAACTTTCACAAATAATCTCAGGTTTCCAGAAGCTGTGAAAAAAGTCAGCAGAACTACTCTGAAGAGAATTAGTATATAAATGGTCATTAAAACAAGGAATTGCTCCCACCAGTAAGTGATGTCAAGACAGGTAGCCTCCTGAAACATGTAAAAATCAAAATAAGCCTTGAACAGTATATAAATATTAACAAAGAATTGCTAGTGAGCTCTAATATTTTCAGCCAATGAGCAAATAGAACTTACCTACATTATTTGTAGTAGGAGAAATATAACAAAGGTGGGTTTTCCTACAGCCCAGTTTCAAGAAAGAATAAAGTGCAGTGACTACCTGCCTTTATTAAGCTTGTATGTATGTGTGGATAGAACTAAAGAGAGAAAATATCTTTAATCAATTTCTAATATTTTAAAAAGCAAAATTGCTACATTACTAAGGGCATTTTAAAAAGACTGTTACCATTCTTTTTTAAAGGAGAGAGGGAGAAGAAATGGAGAGAAACATTGATGTGATCGGTTGTTTCTTATACACTTCCCGGGAACCCACAACCTTTCAGCATGTGGGACAACACTCCAACCAACTGATCCTCCCAGTCAGGGCTGTTATTTATTCTTTAAGAACATTGTCCCAACTAGTTTTCTTTGAGAGTTACACGTCAGGCTATTGAAGGATTTTTTGTTTGTTTATTTTTACCTTCTGTCCTTGAACTGTAAAAGCAAAAGCAAGTGGAATGGAGGAAACCAATGGCAGCTAATTCAGTCAACACTGGCAGCCGTCTGTCACTGGAGCTTGTTGCCTTGAAAGAAGAAATTGTGTTTTTCCATTGTACCAGATAAAGAGCCACGTAAATAAGCTTGATGGCAAGATTATCTCAGACAAACTCAATGAAAGGAAACAGGTTTGCTTTTCTTTCTTTTCAAATTGTCCTTACTGAGGTAATTTGAAAAAAAAAATGAGAGATACCATTTCTATAATTATTTGTAAATAAAATAATTTTTAAATATCTATTTAGTTGTTAACAAAGGTAGTAATGAAATTCACTAATAATCAGTTATCCAGAACACAAAATATACTTTTCAAATACTCATCAAAGAGCAAATTATCTCAGCTTTCATTAGGAAGATTAGAGTACAATTTGCACAAATCAATATTTCCCCAAGAAATATAGTAATGTTTCAAATGCCTTTCTAGAATACAATTTTTATATGCATTCTTTCAATTGTGTTTGTCTAGTAGATATAGGTGATTTGCAAGCATAGACATTGGTTTCTAAAATATATTGGGTTAAATCTCCATTTTAAAAAGTTGTCTTCTTGTCACAACATTTTACTATATTTTTATAACATGCAGAAAAATTGTAAACATATAGGAAGTTTAAAAATGTTATACCAAACACTGAACCCACAACAAGATTCTATCTTTGAATTTTACTATATTCAACTTCTCATGTATCTACCCACCCTCTAGGATATCACTACCCCCACAGAATGCTCACTCATGAACACTTTAGATTTTCATCCACCTTGGATTTAAAATTCACATTTTAATGCCACTTAGTAAATTCTTCAATGCATATACCATTTAGAAGTAGTTGAAAATTCACATAATCCTTTTCATGTTTAAAAGTAATCTATCTAATGAGTATTCTGATTTGTAAACACAAAAATCAGAGCCCACATTTCATGGAGAATTATCAGTCTTCAAAAGAACATGTCTGGGTGGCATTTGACATCACTTTGGGAGAGTTAATTTCTTTGGGAGTCAGTTCCTCCTTTGTAAAGTGGAGATATAAATACTAAGTCAAAAGTCATCTCAGGTATATTGTGAGAGTGAGAAAAAGAAGGAGTGAAACATTCCTTAGACATGTACAATATTCTCCTTATTGGTAGCAATTGGGATAATAGAATTATTAATGACATATTGCAGGTGTAGCCTGGAAAATACTTAGCTTCCCAAATAAGCATTATGAGCTTTATTTCCTGGAAACTTGGCAACAACATGTAATTGACTTAGTGTGCTATAGTTTCATTTTTCTCATTAAAAACATTCAAATTAGCCCTGGCTGGCGTAGCTCAGTGGATTGAGCAAGGGCTGGGAAACAAAGTGTCCCAGGTTCGATTCCCAGCCAGGATACATGCCTGGGTTGCAGGCCATAACCCCCAGCAACCGCACATTGATGTTTCTCTCCCTCCCTCCCTCTCTCTCTCTCTCTCTCTCTCTCTCTCTCTCCTCTCCCCCCCTCCCTCCCTTCCCTCTCTAAAAATAAATAAATAAAATCTTAAAAAAAAGAAAAACAAGCTTTAAAAAACAAAGACATTCAAATTCTTGCACTGAAAAAGCTTGTGAAACCACTGATGGTTTTCAGCAGTGGACTTTAATACAATGCTTATTTTTAGTGCGCTCTACCAATTTTCAATTTTATTTTTAATTCTTATTCATTAAATGGGGATTTAGGAGTAAAAAATATTAAGGCTTTTCCTCCATATTCTAGCTATAGGTCATTTTTAAAATTCTTGCCTCAAAACACTAACAGAAAGAACTGACAATTGATCTTTGACAGTGATTTAAAACAATTTCCACCCTGCTAGATTATTCTGGGTACCAAGCACATAAAACATTTCAGATAAAAGTCAAAGAATGAGTAAAATAATCATTTATTTTATTTCTCTCAAGTTAACCATAGTGCTTTTATTTATTTTTTGCATTTATAAATATGTTTAATTTAATTTAATTTTTTATTTTTTTGAACTCTCTGCAAGATGTTTAATTCAACCCGTTTTGTTCAAGAGAGTCACATTTCAGTGTGAACTACTAGCGTTCAAAGAGTTCATTACTGTTCATTCTGGGAGAAATGCACTTTTCACAGAAAATGAACGGTTAGGCTCACACTCAGTTTCACATTCACAAAACCATCTTCTGCCAGTCTGTACTATGTACACAAATGTCTTAATTTCCCTATACTTTTTACATGAAAGAATACTTTGCAGTATTTTGTACCTTAGAGTTTCTTTCTTTCTTCTTCTTTTAATTTTAATTGTTGTTGCAGCACAATTTTCTATCTTTTACTCCCATCTCAACCCACCCACCCAAATTTAGTTTTAATAGATAACCAACAAAATTCTCTGAGCATGCTTCCAACTAATGAGCATTAGCAACACAAAGATAGTTGGACTTGAGGGGAAAACACCAAATCCAACCATTTCTCCCACTTTCAATATTTTTCCATTTTATTTTTTTAAATATTTTTTGTGGTTGCTCATGTACAGTTGTCTCCATTTTCCTCCCACCACTCCCCCTCACCCCAGCCATCCACACTTCCCACCCTCAATCCTACCCCACTTTGGCTTTGTCCATGTGTCCTTTAGACATGTTCCTTGACAACCCTTCCCCTTCCCCCCCTCATTATGCCCTCCCCACTCCCCTCTGGTTACTATCAGTTTATTCTTTATTTCAGTGTCTCTGGTTATATTTTGCTTGCTTGCTTGTTTTGTTGCTTAGGTTCCACTTATAGGTGAGATCATATGGTATTTGTCTTTCACCGCCTGGCTTATTTCACTTAGCATAATGTTCTCCAGTTCCATCCATGCTGTCCCATAAGGTTATAACTGAGTATTGTATTATAGATATTCCATTTTTATTTTTTCTAATTACAAAATAATGACAGCTTTTATAACATATAAACATTGTAGACATGCATAAATTAGAAAATAAAAATTGTTATAATCTGATATTTCAGAGACAATTGTAAGTTTGTGAGACATTTTTGCATATACACACACCTACAAATATATCCCATACCTTTGTTAAAGGCTAACAGCATAGAATTAGACATGTCTGAGTTTGATTCCCACCTATGATGTGTGATTTTAGGAAAATTACTTAATCTCCCTAGGCCTTAGTTTCCTCATTTGTGAAATGCAAACCATAATAAAGTGCCAAACATTATTCAGTGCAAATTAATTTGTGTGTGTATATATACACACATTGTAAAACAGAGATGGTATATTTTACTTGCTGTTTTTTAAACTTTCTCTTTCTTTATGATACATTAATTCATAATACACACATGCTATTTTAAGAAATGACTCCATAGAATGTCACTATATAGATAAAACATAACTTCTGTTTGTTTTATCAAACTTCTGTTTTTGCTATTTGAAGCCATGCTGCAGTAAAAGATCATGCATATACATCTTTAAGTTCTGTATTTTTATAGGTTCAATTTCTAAACATTGAATTGCTTTTTATAGAGAATGGAAAATATAATGTTGGAAAAAATCCATAGCAGCAACACAAAGAGGGGAAGCAAGTAAACAACCAACACAGTTCCTATAATAAATTGAGGAAGATTTAAATATAAACAAAATTATGGAACTCTACTGAGGGACGTATATTAATAAATTAGTGAGGGGAGACCAATACTTTTCCTAGCCTGAAAGACTTAATGTTATAAATGTATCATTAATATTTAACTTAAACTACAAATTAAATTTACTAGTAAGATACTGTTTTATAAATGTTTAAATATCTTGGGGGCAAGTCTCACTTACTCTTTTCTTTCAGAATTTTACTGGCTATATTCCCTTGTTTATTCTTCCAGATGAAATTTAGAGTCATTTTACCCACTCCTATGAGCATTTTTGTTGAAGTTTTAACTAGAAGTATATTGAATTTATTAAGTTTATTTTGGGGTATTCTGTGATTTTTAGTTTTGTTTTTGCTCATTGTGAGTGGGTTTCCCCCTCTAAACTTGGTGTTTCACCACCAAGCATGCTTGACATAATTGAATCATGTTAAGGAAGCTTCCATTAACCTGATATTTTTAACAAGCAGGAAAAGATGGGGACTTTTTTTTAGTTATGATTTTGGAAGCTCTTGAGATAATTAAAATTTCCCCTTGGATCTGTTTTATTACTTAGAAAAGCAGATAAAAGGGGAGCAAGTTCAAAAACAATATAAGTAAAGGGCGCTGAACAGGAATCCGAAGACCGTAAGGCTTAAGCCAATCCTGATTTACATTAACTAGCATCGACCTTTGGCTAGTATGTCAAACTCTGTGTGTCCTCATTTCCTTTCAGTTTTATGGCCATCTAATTCATTTGCTATTGCATAAAAAAACCTGTTGAGTGTTTTTATTATGTGCCAGGTATATTAAGAGCTTGGAAATCAGCATCCTGGGGAGGCAACTCAGAACATTCAAGTAGTGTGGTGTTTTGTTTCTAATTTTTTACGTAAATGTTGCTGTTTTCAGATGTCCTAACTGGAGACATCAACTTACATCTCTGAATTGTGGTTTTGGAGGTTGTGGAGCATTTATATATCCAGGGTGTGGTTTGTAGCAAGGAGCCTGGGTTAGTTCTCCTTTAAGTCAGCCCCCCATTTCTCTTCTGTGAATATGGGGCTTTTCCATTTAACCTCAATGAGTCTCTGACCTCTATGTAGTTTCATGTTTGACCAACTAGCCAGAAAGAATCAGGAACATGACATTCTCCAAGTCAGTGATGCTCATGCTTTAATATACCTAAGAATCACCTAGGATCTTGATAAGTTAGGTCTGAGGTGGTACCCAAGCATTTCTCATTTCTAATAAGCTCCCAGGTGAGAACTATGCTGGTCTTCACAAACAACATTTTAAGTAGCAAGTGACTATATCAGTCTAGAAAAAAAAAAAAAAAGAACAAGGTGTTCCCTAAGCAGAGTAGCCTACTAGGGCAATCTTGCCTCAGCTGGTCAAATTCATCTAATTGAGTGGCAACAGGTCAAAGAATAATCATTTCTTTTCTTGTCCTTGCACTTGCCTTGGAGCAGTTTCCCCCCTCCCAGGCAAAATGATTTCATACCAAAAATCTCCTGCTGTCGCACATCTCAAAGAGGATAATCAAAAGTGGGGTTTTAAAGCAATCATCAGGAAAGGAGAAAAAAAGCAGTGGAAAAAAACCCCAAACTCCCACGTTTGCTGAACAGCAAGGGTAGAGAAACGAAAGGGACAAATGAAAATGTATCCTTTGCCTTTACCATTTCCCAAATTTTAACTTTTAAATTTCTCTGAAATTTTAATTGAATTAATGACATGCTCATGGTCAATAATTTGATGAGAACTGAGAATAATAAAGAATAGAAAAAATTATCTAAAATCCTAACATTCAGCTTAAACCCCTATAAATATCTTTAAAAACATAGTTCTAAGTCACACTACACCCACCCACCTACACACACACACGGTATTTAATGTTACATAATTGCACGCAGTTTTCAGGTTGTATTGCAAATTGACTGTTTTTACAAAAATTAAGTTTACCTATAGATAAATCTTAATCAGTACTAGTACTTTATATATTTATTTTTATTGAATAAATATTGTGTGAGTTTAAGGTGCACAGCATGTCACTTTGCTATATTTTTGTATTGTACTGATTGTTAATACAGACATATTAATAATATTACATAATTATAGTATGATATTATTGCCTATTATTCATTATATTATGTGTTAGATCTCAGTGGCTTATTTACTACTCATATATTTGTGTCCTTAGACACCATCACTCTCTCCCCTTACCCCCATCCCCTGGGAAAACACCATTTTACTCTCTGTTTTTTAAAGGTGTAACTTTTTTTAGATTCCACATATAAGTGGTGTACAGTACTTGTCTTTCTCTGATTTATCTCACTTAGCATAATGCATTCAAGGTCCAGCCACGTTGTCACTAATGGGAGGATACTTTTCTGATGGCCGAATGATACTCCATTATGTATATGTACCACACCTTTTTATCTATCCATCCTCTGATGGGCATTTGGGTTGTTTTCACATCTTGACTACTATGAATAATGCTTCTTTAAGCATGGGAGTGCATATATTTCATCGAAATCTTTCCTTGTGTTATATACTCAGAAGTGGAATTGCTGGATCATATGGTAGATCTATTCTTAATGTTATGAGGGACTTCACTATTGTTTCCACTGTGGTTGAACCAGTTTACATTCCCCACAAAAGTGTGTAAAGCTTCCCTTCATCCCATCCTTGCCTGCACCTGTCATCTCTTGTTTTCTTGTTGACAAAATCTAACAGAATGCACTAGTGCTGTAAGTCATTGCTTAAAATTTTATGGTATTGGTGCAACAGGAGCTTGCTTTTTAGAAACATTAAAAGATACTTTCAATGAATATTTTAGTAATTTTATGTACCTTACTAATATATAAATTCAAACAATATAATTATAGAAATAAAATATCACTGGAGCTTTAATTCTCTGAAGTACCTTCTCTAATGTTAGGTACGCAACATGCCTGAAATTTTTTCTATACCTATATGTACAGTAAAAAAAATAGCTAGATAAAAAATAAATTTTTATAAAAATGAGATTATGCTATACAATTTTGAGATTATGCTATACAAAATGTTTCAAATTTAATCTTATTTGAACATAACAGAGGAAGAAAAATATTGAAGTCAAACTTTATAAAATTGTTTCTATACATGAAAAATGCTATATCTAGGATCCACCACTTAACTTTCTGTAGGAATATGGAAAAATTACTTAAAATTTTTGTGCCTCAGTTTTCTGACCTGTAACAGAATTTATAGGACCTAAATCATAGGATGTAGTGAGGATAAAAAAAGATAATATAAACAAAACATTTAGAATGGATTCTAGAATACAGTGATTTATAAATGTCAGTTATTTCTACCTTAGTTCATTATATAGACTTATTTATGGAAAATTTATAAAAAACATCAAAGCTGCAGACTATGGGAAGATGGCAGCGAGGTAGGAGGGAGTGGCTTCCACTCCCTCCTACACATGGGAGAAAATCTACAGAATCTCAGTCAATCTACAGAAGAACAGAGCAAACAGCCAACAGTACCCCAGCATATATGAAGATAGGAGACCAAAACCTTAGCAGACATTGAAAAATGGGATGGTAAGGAGAGTGCTTCAGTACAATAAGGTCCCTAGGACCAGAGTGGGGACCAGGGCAGCTGCAGCCCCAGTCCAGGTGCCTGCCAGGTCCACCACAGGGTTCTTGGAAGAGAGCTAGGGACCCTCCCTCTCTCCCAAGAGGAGAACTGCTCCCTCCCCGGCCAAACAAGGTTTGAGCAGCACTGGGAGAGACCTGGTTGCTGAAAGTTGCAGAGAGGGGAATAAGGACTAAGTAGCAAACACACAGGGTCTGTAAGCACCCACAGAGTCTGTGTACACCAGCTGGGGAGAGGAGAGAGCCATGCTGTGATGGGCCCTGACCCTGATAGTCCCTGGTCTGGTTGGAGAATTGGGCAGTGTGAGAGGCCAGGCCTCTGTATGGAGCGGCAGGCTTGAGTAGGAGGAATTTTTCAAAACGAAAAAGTGAAAAAAGAGACACTTTTGGGGGAATTCTCCTGCAGCAGCCACTCTGGCCTCCTCCCCACCCAGCAGGGCAGCACTCCCAAGGTGGCACAGAAGGTCCCACACACCCCCATATCCCTGGGAAGAGAGCAAGCCCGAACCTGAGGGACTGGAGGTGGCCTGGCCCAGTGCGCATACCCACAGCTCAGGGAGAATGTGCTCTTTGGAAAGCCCTGAGCCCACACCCAAAGCCCCAAGGAGAGGCACCCTGCTAGCCCTGGGGAGAGTTGTGTGCCTGAACCTGTGGAACCTGAGAGACCAAAGGCTGCTGGGGAGTTGGGCTAGAAGCTGACTGAGTGTGGATCAGGAAGGAAGAAAAGTGAAACCTATTACCCCTCAGCATGCTGCAGCCAGCAAGACCAGCAAAACTGGTTTGGCCAGTTTGAAACCAGCAGGAGGCTTTTTTTAAAGTAATTTTTTAAATTATCTTTTTATCTTTCAACACCTTTTTCCTCTCTTTTATTCTTTCTTGTTCTATTCCTTCTTCCTTCCTTTCCAATTTTAGATCTTCTTCCTTCCTTCTTTTTCTTTTTTTAAATTCTCGCAAGTGAGACAAAAAAACTTGGAACTGTGAAAAGACCAGAGTTGGACCCAAAGAGGGGGCATCCCAACAGCTGAGACAGTGAGACAAATTTCACTTTGCTATTACAGAGTACCTGCAAATTATTACATATTTGTATTATTATTTTTTCATTATTCTTACATCTTTTATGTTAATAGTATTTTTGTATTCTTCTTTCTGTTTAGTCTCCTTTGCTTGGCTGCTTAAATTGTATCATTTGACAGGTTTCCCCTTTTACCTCATTCATAGTGTATTGCTAATGTACTGTCCTTCATTTCACTTGTGTTCCATTAGCACACTACTCAAGGTCTTATACTCCCTATTCTTGTTATCCAGGTCACATAGATTCTGTCATATGATTGTTGCTCCATTATTATTATAAATAGTAGCTATTCCATACAATTGTAAATACTACATAACAGCCCTCCCAGATCTTAGCCCACTTCATGGTTTCCTGAATTCTATTACTGTAGTGGTTAACTGTATTCTCTCACAAGCTACATCTATTTATTATCCTATACTCTCACCTTACCTCAGAATTTGACCTCCCACAACTTCACTGCTTTCTAGATCCAGCTCACAATCATTCCATCTTCAACAAGAGTCTTATCTTTTTTCCATGCTACCAAAAAGTGGCTGGTTCGGTGGAATATCACGGTTATAGCCAAAGGATCTCCTATCTCTTCTCTACTGGCTGCTATTGTAAAAATCATAGAATACTCTTTTGCTGTCTTAAACCATTTTGCCTTCCCTCTCCAACTAATCACAAAAAAAGAGTAGGTCGAAGCTGAGAATACCAGGATACCCACTGGAACAGGAAACCCAACAACCAAGGAACTACCAACAGATAACAACAGAAGAAGGTGAAGGAGGGAGTGGAAGCCACACTAACCTTAATCCAGGACCTATCTGGAAATACAACTAAATAGTGGAGAAATCACCCAGAACAAATAACTGAACAAGAGCAAGAGAAAATCTTCAAACCCTTGTATACATGGAGGAACCAGCTTCAACACAACCTGCCCTCACCAGCTCAACAAAATACAAGAGGTGGTGGGCAGAGTGACCCTCATTTAACCGGCTTGTGGGAAGGATCCACAAAGAAAGACCTAACAATAATCAAAACCCAAAAACAAATACAGAGCCAGCTTAAACAACAGCCCAAGACCAGTGAGCTCAGGGTATCAAGCAGACAGCAGCACTGAATCTCACAGATATTCTACCACAGAAGTTCACACCATAAACCCAGGGAGCCAGAACATATAAATTTAAAAAGCTGAGACTAACAAGAAGAGTCTCAAAAACAATGGGAAGACAAAGAAACAATCCCCAAATGAAAGGAAAGGAGGAAGCCTCAAAGAATGCTAAATGAAATAGAGGCAACTCAACTATCAGATATTGAGTTCAAAGCAATGGTTATCAGGAAGCTCAGTGAGTTCACAGTGAATTACCAGAAACTACAGGGAAACTACAGTGAGCTCACTGCAAACTATATCAACATGAAAAGGAAAACAGAAACTATCAAGAAGGGCCAAGAGGAAATGAAGAATACAATTTCTGAAAAGAAGAATACAGTACAAAGAATCAAAAGCAGGATCGATGAAGCAGAAGATGGGATCAGTGAACTGGAGGACAAAGTAGAAAAAAACACCCAGAAAGAGCAAGAAAAGGAAAGGAGGCTCAGAAAGAATGAAGAGGGATTAAGAGAAATGCAAAGCAATATGAAACATAATAATATTGGTATAATAGGGATACCAAAAGGAGAAAGAGCAAGGATAGAAAACCTATTTGAAAAAGTAATGATGGAAAACTTCCCTAATTTGATGAGAGAAAAAGTCACACAAATCCAGGAAACACAGAGAGTCCCAATCAAGAGGAACCTAAAGCGACCCACTTCAAGACACATCATAATTAAAATGGCAAAATTCCAAGACAGAGAGAATTTTAAAGGCAGCAAAGGAGAAACAGGTGGTAGCATACAAGGGAGCCCCGTTACAGTTAGCAGCTGACTTCTCAATGGAAATGCTCCAAGCTACAAGAGAATGGCAAGAAATATTCCACGTAATGATAACCAGAGGCCTGCAACCAAGGCTACTGTACCCAGCAAGGCTCTCCATCAAGATAGAAGGCCAAATAAGAAGCTTCCCAGACAAAAGAAGTCTACAAGAATACACCTCCTCCAAACCAGCTCTGCAAGAGGTGCTAAAGGGACTTCTTTAAGGAAAGGAAGAGAGAGAGAGAGAGGAACATAGGTATGAAAATGGCAATGATTAAGTACCTATCAATACTAACCTTAAATGGATTAAATGCTCCAATCAAAAGACATGGAATAGCTGAATGGATAAAAAAGTGTGACCCACACATATGCTGCCTATAAGAGACCCACCTCAGGATAAAAGACCTACACAGGCTGAAAGTGAAGGGCTGGAAACAAATTTTCCAAGCAAACAGACAGGGAAAAAAAAAGCCGGGTAGCAATACTCATATCAGACAAATAGACTTCAAAGAAATGGCCATAAAGAGAGACCCAGAAGGTCACTTCATAATACTCAAGAGAAGAATCCACCAAGAAGACATAAACATTGTAAACATATATGTACCCAAAATAGGAACACCCAAATACCTAAAGAAAATATCAGAGGACTTCAAGAAAGATATTGACAGCAACACAATTATAGTGGGGGATTTTAACACCTCACTGTCAAAAATGGACAGATCTTCCAAACAAAATATCAACAAAGATATTGTGGCATGGACAATGCCCTAGATGAAAAGGACTTAACTGATATATATAGAACCTTTCATCCCAAAGAAGATAAAATACACATTCTTTTCAAATGTACATGGAACATTTTCAAAGATAGACCACGTGATAGGACACAAAACAAGCCTCAACAAATTCAAGAAAATTGAAATCATACCAAGCGTTTTCTCCGACCACAAGGGACTGAAACTAGAAACCAACTCCAAGGAAAAAAACACAAAACCCTCAAAATCATGGAGATTCAATAGCATGCTATTAAACAATGAATGGGTTGAGATTGAAATTAGGGAAAAAATAAAAAATTTTCAGGAGACAAATGAAAATGAACTCACAACAACCCAAAACTTATGGGACACAGCAAAGGCAGTCCTGAGAGGGAAGTTCATAGTGATACAGGCCTACCTAAAACAAGATAGAAACATTTCAAATAAACAACGTAACCCTATGCCTACAAGAACTCAAGGAACAACAACAAAGACAGCCCAGAGCAAATAGAAGGAAGGAAATAACCAAGATCAGAGCAGAATTAAATGACATAGGACTAAAAACACAATTCTAAGGATCAATGAATCCAGGAGCTGGTTCTTTGAAAAGATAAGCAAAATTAACAAGTCTTTAACCAGATTCATCAAGAGAAAAAGAGAGAAAACCCAAATAAACACAATCAGAAATGAAAGAGGAGAGATTACAACTGACACCACAGAAATACAAAGGATTGTAAGAAATTACAGAACTGTATGCCAAGAAATTTGAAAACCTAGGTGAAATGGACAAATTTCTAGAAAAATAGTCTTCCAAAACTGAATGAAGAAGAAGCAGAAAGCCTGAACAGACCAATAACAGCAGATGAAATTGAAATTGTTGGGAACCGCCCTGACTGGTATCAGAAGCTGAAACCCCCGCCTAGCTAAGGCTAAGGGAACGCCCTTGGAACCGTGAGCCGGCAAGGAGATAAAAGCTTATCTTCCTGGCAGGAATGCTGCTTCTGCTGCTGAACCCCAAAAAGCTTGGTCGGTTAGCCAAAGACGGGTAAGATTCCCCACGGGGGAACAACCCAAGCCAGGCACGATCACTTTGGGAGGCCCCCCAAAAGAAGGACTTGGGGGGGCTGCAGCAAAAGGGGGTGATGGACCCTCATTCCTCGGCTTTGACAAAGTCTGAGTTCTCAGCGTCCGGAAGAAAATCTCCTTATCTCTCGGTGGCCTTAGTTCCCGTGCTCCACCTAAGCCTGAAATAATGACAGGGTAATACAGCTCGGTACTGGGAAGTGCGGATTTCCCGGGGTGATCAGGCCTAAGAAAGAACATGTAAATTACTGTGAAACCTTCTTTGTGTGGAATGCTCTCAGTTGAATGAGAAGGGTCTTAGGAGGAAGCTAGTTTGTTCCTCAGCCTTACAGCTCTTTGACCCCCAACTCAATAGACCGGCAGAGTTCTTTGTTTTCTATAGTTCCTTACTTCCCCTAATGAGTACTGTACTTTGCCTGAATTATTATGCAAAATGAGCCTAATAAATGCAGGTATGGACGGTAAATCAGCGCGCTCCCCACTAGGGGGGGTGGCCATTCTGTCCCTACTTCCCCACAGAAACTAGTCTGTCTCTGTGCATGTTTTTTCTCGCGTGTTTATCGTCGAGCCATCCACAGCGTTCCGTGGTCACTGCTGGTTGGTGACCCACGCGCAACATGAAATAGTAATCAAAAAAACTCCTGACACACAAAAGCCCTGGACCAGATGGTTTCACAGGAGAATTCTACAAAGCATTTAAGGAAGAGCTAACCCCTATCCTTCACAGACTATTCCAAAAAATCCAAAATGATGGAAGAGTCCCAAACTCTTTTTATGAAGCCAGCATCATCCTAAACCCAAAACCAGATAAAGATACAACAAAGGAAGAAAAGTTCAGGCCAATATTGCTGATGAACATAGGTGCTAAAATCCTCAACAAAATATTGGCAAACCGCATCCAACAATACATTAAAAAGACCATACACCATGACCAAGTGGGATTCATTCCAGGGATGCAAGGATGGTACAACATTCACAAATCAATAAATGTAATACATCACATAAAAGCAAAGATAAAAATCACATGATCATATCAACAGATGTTGAAAAAGCATTTGACAAGGTGCAGCACCCATTTATGATAAAAACACTCAGCAAAGTGGGAATAGAGGGAGCATTCCTCAACATAAAAAAGGCCATTATGAGAGACCTACAGCCAACATCTTACTCAATGGGCAAAAATTAAAATCTTTTCCACTAAGATCAGGCACAAGACAAGGCTGTCCACTTTCACCACTTCTATTCAATATAGTACTGGAAGTTTTAGCGACAGTGATCAGGCAAGAAAAAGAAATAAAAGGCGTCCAAATCGGAAAGGAGGAAACAAAACTGTCACTGTTTGCAGATTATGTGATAGTGTACATAGAAAATCCTATAGACTTGGCCAAAAAACTGCTCAACTTAATAAATGAATTTGGCAAAACAGCGGAATACAAAGTCAATATCCAGAAATCAGAGGCATTTTTATATCAACAATGAAACAGCAGAAGCAGACATCAAGAAAATAATTTCATTTCATATAACATATAGCTTTTTACTAAAAAGCCAGAGAAATTTATCAGTTTTTCTTTCTTTCTCCTTTCACCTTACCACTCACATCCTCATTTCTATTTTTTTTATTTAGCTAAGTTTTAACATCTACTCTCTCCTCTACATCCATAATTTCAATACCTGTTTAATGAGGTTCTACATTCAAATGAATTCAATACACAGTACTCATCATTTTAGTTCAGTAATCTCCCTTTCTGAGACTGTTATTTTGATTCATCTTTTAATTGCATGGATTTCACTTTGTAGTAACTACTTTCAGCAAAGACCTGTGGGTGCACTACCACATGATTATTTGCTGATTAAGAATGTGTGCAGTGAAATTAGTACTTGAGAAAAAATTTAAGCTGCATGTTATATTCTTAGGTAATGCTTTTTCTTAGATCTTTATAAATGTTTTTATATTTTCTCCTAGAATTTAATAGCAGTTACTTTTTCTCTTTGTAAGTAAATTGCATTTCTCCTGGATGACTAAAGATTTCTTTTCTCTTATTATACTTAATGTTCACTAACTTTTTTGTGATATGTTTTGATGTAGATCTTTGATTAAAATAAATCTTCCACAGAACACAAAATGTCATTGTGTTCTGCAGATTGACTTCTTCCTGTATTTAGAAAAATTCTTCTATCTTTTTAAAAATAATTATGGAAGATATCTTATATATAGGTATAATTTCTGGTCCCCAAGACCACCCTTGTGTTTAATGATTTACTAAAATGACTCACAGGATGCTCACAGTAACAGTTTATTACAGCAAAAGGATACAGACTAAAATCAGCAAAGGAAAGGGGCACATAGGGCAGCATCCTGGACACCAGGTATGAGCTTCCAGGTGTTTGTTCCCAGTGGAGTCATACAGACAGGGCTAACCTATCCTAGCAATGATATGTGTCAACATTCATGGAGTATTTTCCAGGAAGGAAAGCTCATTTATACTCTGGTATCCAGGATTTCACTGAGTCAGACACATAGACATGATTGACCACTCCTATGGCTGACCTTCATCTCTAGCCTCTCTAGAGGTCAAAATAACAGCACATTATTCAATGCCCCCACGTAGTAAGCACATTCTTACTAGACAGGACATTCTGAAGGCACAGGGGTTACATCTCAGGAGCTACTCCAGGGCTAATCCTTTTTTAAATTTTACTTCATGTGAAGAAAATAGATACATGTATTTAGCACAGGCAGAGTAGGTATGTAGATAGCTAGGTAGGTAGAAAAATAGATAGAAGATTTAAGAACATTAATGAAACAAAGACTTGTGTACCCAGAACCCATTGCCCAGATTAAGAAATAGAATATAGCTCTGACTGGTGTGGCTCAGTTGGTTGGGCATGGTACTATGTAGTGAGGGGTTGCCTGTTTGATTTCCAGTCAGGGCGCATGCCTGGGTTGCAGGTTCAGTCTCCCGTTGGGGTATGTGCAAGAGGCAACTGACTGATGTTTCTATCCCTCACTTTCTCCCTTCCCCATGTCTCTACAAAATAAATAAAATCTTTTAAAAAAGAAATTGAATATACTACTATTTTAATTTTCCCAGTTGTATAACCATTTCTCTCCATCAGAGATAACCACTACTCTAAATTTTGTTGGATATTCTGTCTCTTTGTCTTCTTATCTACCTGCTCCTAATTTGAAAATTTGAATAGAAAGTACAATCTTAATTATGCCAGGAAAGTTCTCATTGTATGAAAAAAATAAGCTAAACATTCTCAGCGTCATAGTATTGCTTCAGCTTCTCATAGAGTTAACAACTGCCTCCTACTCAGGTGAATACATGGACATGGTCATAACTGAGTCCTAAGAAACGCAGGGTTCAGCAAGATGGGGCATTTGGCAGGCATGAACTGTGTGGCTAGATTCTGAATATTTCATAAAAATATGGTCAGAGAGATTGAGTGCCTTTGTGTTTTTTGTTTTTCCAGCTTTTACAGCAAGAGGTATTTATTGCTCACCATATGTTCATGTGGTCTGCCACATTTCCTGGAACCATTGTGGTTAGATGGGGTCGTGTTTCTAGTTCTTGGCAATGTGCAGGAAATATAGGACATGTATGTTACTTCTGTGTGGCAAATTCAAGATCAGGTGCTAGGACACCTCTTCTTTTATATCCTTATCTGAGGATATGCTTATTGATTTTGGAAAGAGGGGAAGGGAGAAAGAGAGAAAGGAAGAGACATATTAATGCAAGAGAGAAACATCGATTAGATGCTTCCTGCACATGCCCCTGACTGAGGACCAAACTCACAACATAGGTATGTGCCTTGACTGGGAAGTGAATCTGCAACCTTCCAGTTTATGGGTTGATGCTCTGACTAACTGAGCCAATCAGGCCAGGGTGAGGCCACTCTTTTAATTTTCGACAATAGCAGTAAAAACAAGATGTTAAGAATCAGAGTGTTTTTCAGCCTGGGTTCTCAGTGACTACGTGTAGTAGATATTCATCCCAAGTCACATGGATATGTAAGTGTGAGTGAGTGATAGGTCACTAAAATTTAAGACTAAATTTGTCAAACAACATAATCACAAATATTCTGGTTAATAATTATTTTCATGGTCTACTTTTAGCTCTGAGTTAAAGGTGGATGAAGCACAGTTCTGTGGTTTGAAATGAGTGCCTCTAGATGATCTACTATTGGGGTATGGATGGGAGAGCAGAAATTTTTGTAGCACATGGTTAAGCAATCTAAGGCACCTAAGAATCTGGAGTAAACACCCCTAGGCATTCTGGGCTAGACACCAGCAGGGATCCTGATGAACAGTGCTTTCTACATATTTGTTGCTTGAGGCACATTATTTCAGACTGGACTATTGCCTTCTAATCTAGAGCATAGCTATTATTCTGACATTTTCCTTTTCCTTGGGAATTTCCTGAAAATTCTCTTTGTCTCTCTCCTATATTGAATGATCCATTTCCTATGTCTATGTCTTCCTCTGGTTTTTATGCTCATTTCAAAGGAACACATCCTCTGGTAGCTTCTTGTCAAAGGGTATGTAATGTTAATTTTTTGAGGTATGACATGTTAGAAATGTCTTCCTCATACCTTCATACTTGATTATAGTTTGGTTTACTGTAGAATTTTAGACTGAAGATATTTTTCTTCAGAATATTAAAAGCATTGTGCAGTTCTTCATGGCTCCTGTTGCTGTTGAGAAGTCTGAGGCCTTTCAGTTTCCCCTCCTTTGGAAGTCTCTAGAATCTCTTTGTCCTTGGTATTCTGAAATAATGACAACAGTGTGCCTTGTTTGCACCTATTTTCATCCATTATACTGGAAATCTATTCATTTTAACAATTTTTTTAAACATTTTTTTAAAAATTTTTATTTATTTATTTTTAGAGAGAGAAGGGAGGGAGAAAGAGAGAGAGAGAGAAACATCAATGTGCGGTTGCTGGGAGTCATGGCCTGCAACCCAGGCATGCACCCTGACTGGGAATCGAACCTGTGACACTTTGGTTCGCAGCCCGCACTCAATTTACTGAGCTACACCAGCCAGGGCATTTTAACAATGTTTTAATAAAATATAATTCATATATAAACAACTTTAACAAAATATAATTTACCTACCATACAATTCACTCATTAAAGTGTACAACTAAATGGGTTTTATTATATTCAAAACATTGTGCAATTATTACCACAATCATATTTAGCATATTTGGATCACCACCCCCTCAATAAAACCTCATACCTCTCAGTACTGACACCCTATTTCTCCAACCTAAATGCCCAGGGCTAGGCATCCACTAATCTACTCTATGTGTCTATATGGATTTACCTATCCTGGACATTTCATATAAATAAAATCATGCAATATATAACCTTTTGTGACTGGCTTTTTTCACTTAGCATAATGTTTTCAAAATATATCTATCTGTAGCATGTGTCAGCATTTCATTAATTTTTCTTGCTGTATTGATATAACATACCATTGGGTATACCACTTTAGTTTATCCATTCATCAATCAATGGACATTTGGGTTGTCCCACATTTCGCCTATGATGAATAGTGTATAATTCGCATTAACATTTTTGTGTAAATATGTGTTTTCAACTCTCTTGTGTATATGCCTAAGAATGAAATTGGAATTGTTATGTTAACTCTGTTTAGCCTTTTGAAAAACTGACAATCTATTTTCTAAGGCAGCTACATTGGAGATGTAAAACATTCCCATCACAACATATAAGGGTTCTAATCTCCACATTCTTGTCAACACTTGTTATTGTCGGTCTTTTTTATCACACCCATCCTATTGAGTGTGAAGTGGTATCTTGTGGTTTTGATTTGTATCTGTCTGATAGCCAACAGTGTTGAGACTTTTTTCATGTATGTATCATCCATTCATTGGATCTTTTTTTCTATAATGTTGGCTTCCACCTCCCCCCATATTCCATATGTAAGTGAGACCACACAGCTTTTCATTTCTCTGTCTGACTTTTCATTTCATTTATCACAATGCCTTAAAGTTCCACCCATGTTGTTGCAAATGGTGGAAGTTCTTCATTTTTTTATGGCTGAATAATATTCCATTGTATATACACCTGACCTTTGAACAACATGGGTTTGAACTGTGGCACCACTTATATATGAATATTTTTTTCAGTAAATATACATAATCCCTCTTTATCCCTAAGTTTCATATCCACAGATTCATCTAAATGCAGATCAAGAGCATTAATTTCATTTGAGGTTGGGAATCCATGGATGCAGACAGACAACTGTATTACATTGTTGTATGCCATTTTATATAAGGGAATTGAACATTTGTAAAGTTTGGTGTCTATGGGGGGTCCTGGAACCAATTCCCTATGATTACTAAAGACTGACTGAAGTTTCTAGGGGGTCAGAAGTTATATATGGACATTTGACTACACAGAGGCGAAGGGGTTGGCCTCTCTAACCCCCATGTTTTCAAGTGTCAGCTGTATATATCACAATTTTTTTATCTATTCATGAATTTACAAAGTTGTTTCTGTATCTTCACAATTGTAAATAATGCTGCTATGAACATACTGGCACAGATATCTTTATGATTTAGTGATTTTTGTTACTCTGAATTTATTCCCAGAAGTGGAATTGCTGGATCATTTAAAAATAGTTCTATTTTTAATTTTTTGAGGATTCTCCATACTGTTTTCCATAGTGACTGTACCAATTTATAATCCCACCGATAGTGCATAAGGGTTCCCATTTCTCTACGTTCATGTCAGCATGGTATCCCTTGTCTTTTTTATGATGGGCAGTCTAATAGGCATGAAATAATATCTCATTGTGGCTTTAATTTGCACTTCTCTAATGACTAGTGATGCTGAAATCTTTTTATGTGACTAGACTGGTGTGGCTCAGTGGTTGGAGTGTTGTCTATAACCGAGGAGTTGTGGGTTTGGTCCTGGTCAGGGCACATGCCTAGGTTGTGGGTTCCATCCCTGTTTCCAAGAGCAGGTGATGTGACCACTGTCTGAGATATGTAAGGTCCCTGGTTGGGACTCTGATACCCTGTCTGGGCACATACAGAAGGCAACCAGTTGATGCTTCTCTCCCCCATTGATGTTTCTCTTTCTGCCTTCCTCTCTCTCTGAAAACAATGAAAAAAAAGTGTTCTCGGGTGAGGATAAAAAATCTTTTCACATGCCTGTTGGTCCTTTGTATATTCTCTTTGAAGAAATGTGTGTTCAAATCCTTTGTCCATTTTTAAACTAGATTGTTTTTTCATTAATGTGTTGTGCGAGGTCTTTAAATATTTTGGAGATTGACCCCTTATCAGATATATAATTTACAAATATTTTTCCCATTATTTTTACTTTGTTGATAGTTGGATTTTGTTTTGTTTTGTTTTGCTGTACAGAAGCTTTTTAACATGATGTAGTCCCTCCCGCTCATTTGTTTTTATTTTTTTGTTGCTTGTGCTTTAAGCCTTATATACAAAAAATCATTGCCAAGACCTATGTCAAAGAGCTTTATTCCTGTATCTTCTACAAGGAATTTCATGGTTTCAGGTCTTACATTTATGTCTTTAATCCATTTTGAGTTAATATTTTGTGAGTAGTGTAAGATATGATTCCAATGTCATCCTTTTACATGCAAATACCTAATTATCTCAGCACCATTTATTAAAGAGACTGTCTTTTCTCTATTGAGTATTCATGGGTCCCTTGTCAAGTATTAGCTGACTGTATATGTTTGGGTTTCTTTCTGGGCTCGTGGTTCTGTTCCACTTGTCTATTTGTTTTTATGCCAGTACCATACTGTATTGACGACTATAGCTATATACCATTGCTTGAAATCAGAAAGTGTGGTGCCTCCTGCTTTGTTTTTCTTTTTATGATTTCTTTGGCTGTTCAGTGTCTTTTGTGGTTCCATGTACATTTGTAAGAGTGTTTTTTCTACTTCTGTAAAAAATGCCATTGGAATGTTGATAAAGATTGCAATGAATCCATAGATCACTTTTGGTAATATTGACATTTTAAAAATACTAATTCTTCCAATACATGAAAGGCAATAAATTTCTTTTTATTTTTATCTTCTGCAATTTCTTTCATCAATGTCTTCTAGTTTTCAGAGTAGGGAACTTTTACCTCCTTAGTTAAATTGATTCCTAAATATTTTATTGTTTTTTGATGCTATTATAAATGAAATCAATTCCTTTTTAATTTTTTCAGAAAATTCATTCTAGTGGATAGTAATGTAACTGAATGTTGTATGTTAATTTTGTATTCTGCAACTTTACTGAATTAATTAATTAGATCCCTCCACTTTTTTGGTGAAATGGACCAAAGAATGAACCCTCAACCTAGGTATGTGCCCTAACTGGGAATCAAATCTACAACCTTTTGGTGTATGAGACAAAGCTTCAGCCACTGAACCACCTGACCGTGGAGAGAAAAACAACTCGAGGAAAATTTTGGTTTTTCAAGGTGCTGCCCAGACGCTTTACAGTATAATAATACTGTTCACACTCATAGTCTACATATTTACATAAAGACTTGAATTTAGAACATCTACCATCAGTTCCTGTTTTACTTTTCCAGGGGCACTTTTTAAAATAACCACTTAGACTTAAGTGCATGAAAAGTTTCCCACTCCCAACCACCTAATAAGTAATAGGTGCTTGCTACCTTGCTTGGTTATAACCTGGGACAGTAGATTGCTCAACTGTACCTTCTCTCTTCTGGGATCTAAAGTAATTGATCTTGTGACTCCACTTTCTTTGTGTGAGTGTAATGAAATGTGTGCCTGGGATCAAAGTGACCCTCTGAGGTTCCTGTCTGCAAAGTGGGAGCTCAGATTCTGGGATGGCTACCTGTCATCTCCTTGTGAGTGGATTGTGCCTCATTATTCAGCAGGTGACAATCTGCATATTCTTAAATCAGTACATAAGCTCCTGCTTTTCAACAGAAGAATGGTGAGTAAACAACTTTGTTCCTAATCTTAGAGGAAAAGCTTTCAACCTTTAATCATTCAGTGTGATGTTAGCTGTGAGCTTGTGTGGGCTCTAATTTGAGATTTTCCTTTGTATTTTTTCCTGTTTTCGTTGTTATTGTTTGTTTGTTTGGTTTTGGCTCTATTTTTCCATATTAGATGTTTTCCTTAAGTTCTGCAATTTTGGGTTGTCTGTTTATAATTAAGATGAGTTACTAAAAGCTGAGGGGAAGCACTGAGTTCATGGGCTGGGTTTGAGCTTCATTGCAGGTTGGTGTGAGTGGGCTTTTGTTGAGAACTTGAAATATCAATGTCTTTAAATATGTTCTGTCAGATTGATTAGTGTTCTAAGCCTTTCCTTATCCTACCTGGAGAGTAAAGATCTGAATGCCCTCATTCTGGGAACCAAAGCAGGGGAGGAAGCTGGGGTGGTGACTCTGCAGGCAGTGGTGAGTGTGTATACTGGCACTGAGGCTAAGTCTCTAGAGAACAGACCTCAGGACCCAGAATGTAGTGGGAAGGAGGACTGAGAAGCTAACTCTGCAAACAACTTTTTCTGTCATCCTCTTCATCCCAGCATTTCTCCATTCACTCCCAGCTCTAGAGGGTTCTGAGGTTGCTAGTTTCTGTATCATTTTTTTTTAATCTTTGTAGCCACTCAGCCACCTCTGGTGTGTGTGTGTGTGTGTGTGTGTGTGTGTGTGTGTGTTTTAAGATTTTATTTATTTATTTTTAGAGAAGGATGGGAGGGAGAAAGAGAGAGAAACATCAATGTGCAGTTGCTGGGGTCCATGGCCTGCAACCCAGGCATGTGCCCTCACTGGGAATTGAACCTGTGATACTTTGGTTCACAGCCCGTGCTCAATTCACTGAGCTACGCCAGCCAGGGTCAATTTCTGTATCTTTTGAAAATGCTGAAAAAAGAAAATTGTCTTTATCCTCAGTTCTCTTCACTAGTGCCTTGAGATTTGGCTTTTTTGTATTTGCCAAATTACTTATCATCAGTCCATTTGCTTTTCAGTTTCCAAATTGGTGTGTGTATGTTTCTCTTAGTGGGGTTGTTGTTGTTGTTGTTGTTGTTGTTGTTGTTATTATTATTATTATTATTATAAAGGGATGTTAGAATAGAAGAAAATTATTTTCACATGTTCAGATCACCATCCTTACCTGGATCTAAAATAAACATTTTTTTGTTATTTTATTTGTTGTTATCTACCTCAGGAATAGGAACTATCTTGATGATAGATTATGTTTATCTTTTATATCTATTATGTTCTTTCTAATTGCCTTATTTTTGCCCATTTCCTCAACATTCATTATGATTATCTAAAAGGCTTTCTCTTTGTCAGTAACTTGATTTTCATTCATGCTTAATTATTCCTTAAGGTTATTTATTTCTTTATGTATTAGCTTGGTAATGCTGAGCTTTTAGGTTGTCAGTTTGTTTCCTTGGCTGGAAACAATTTCCCCATTCTCTTATTACATGGTTTTATTGTTTTAACATTGAGTCCTTAGTTTATTACATTCACATTCTTTTAAAACTTTTCTATAACACAAGGCACAGACGGAATTTTCACCTGTCCTTTGCTTTATGACTTCTTTTATTATTCCTTTTCTTTTGTTCATGGTTATGGTGGGCCACTCAGTCCAGACTTAAATTTAGCTGGTACAGTATGAACTAACATTGGTTAACAATATTTCTTTTTTTAAAACAATATTTTATTTATTTATTTTTAGAGAGATGGGAAGGGAGGGAAAAAGAGGGAGAGAAACATCAATGTGCAGTTGCCTCTCGCATGCTCCCTTACTGGACACCTGGCCTGCAACCCAGGCATGTGCCTTGACTGAGAATAGAAATGGCAACCCTTTGGTTTAGCAAGCCCACACTCAATCCACTGAGCCACACCAGGCAGGTGTGGTTAACAATGTTTTTAATTCATCTAAAACCAATGTAGTAATGTGGCTTCCCCTTTAACTTACAGTTCAAGAGTAGAAATACTTTAGTTTTATTTGCTTTTCTGTAGTTTGTGGGGACTGGAGGGTGGCAAAGGAGCTGAGAAATAATGCAGACTTTATAGAATTGTGTAGTCTCTGTTCTATCTTCTAAGGCTTTGGGAGGTACACTCTGTTCTCTTTATAGGGTATCTTGGATTATTCCATTAGATGTATAGCCCCAACAAATGAGCTGTGGTAGTTTTTCTTGCCTTTGCTGAGATCTTGTAATAGTAAGTAGATGCTTTCATTGATAATTTTTCCCCCTAAATTTTCCCTGAGTTGCCTACTTAGTGCCAGTCTGGGTCTACCTAAATTGGGAAATGGTTATTAGTGAGTATTTTCAGGATTTTTGCAACATTTTATTCACTGATATGACTTCTGATGGGTAGATGTGGGGTCAGCTGATATGAAGTCACAAAGTAATTTTCAGTTTCTTAGTTGCCATTTTTTTGAAGTTCATTTACCCTTTCTTTTGCTTGGTTGGTGCTTATAATTGTTTCCTTAAAATTTTTTACTAGATTAGATTTGTGAACTTTGATACATATGCCAGATAAATTGTTAAGAAAAAAATGCCATTTATTCAGAAGCATGTATTAACAGTATTCAAGGAATGATATTATTGGCCTGCTTTCATGTTGATATTTTAACCTAGCAGTTTGATTTTTTCCTACTGTTTTGTCACTTTGATACTTTTTTCTTAGATTTCAACTTCCAATGGGATTAATCTTAAAATAAGAAATAGGCTGAAGACAAGCAGATTCTCATTTTTATCATTTTATGTGCATAGTGTTCTTCCCACATTTTCTAGGGCTCTAATTCTCATAATATAATCTTTAAGTCTGGAGTCCCTATCAGAACTACTCATTTTGATATAAATGGCAGATATTAACTCAAAGTGTGATGTACTCTAATGAAATTTTTTGATTTAACTCTTTTTTAAAAATTTTAAAACATTGTTTATAATTTATAGTTTGCCAAAGCTATGCTAGCTTATTTCTTACAAACCCTCCTCCTGCAAAGAGCTAGAAAAACTGGAGAGCAAAGATTTGTGTCCTTGAGATTAGAAAAGAAGGTAAGCCCAGAGAGCTCATACCCATTTCCAAGCAATGCTGAAAGGCTGAGATAGTAATCAGAACTATCAAGAGACTTAGAAAGCTGTTATGGGGATAAGGTTACAAAAATTAGAGTTCAAGGTTCACCAGTGTGGAGGAGGCATCATAAGTATTCCAGACTTATGGTCAGGATTCCCCAAGGTAATGAAAAGGGAAACTTGGAACAGAGCATTTTCTACAGAGAGTCAAGACCAGTTTTAGATCATTTCAATTTCTGATGAGAAAGGCAAATTTTGTATTGCCAATGCACCTAGCATAGCTGCCTGCCAGCAGCAAAGTTAAATTTTTTTCTGGGGAAAGATAATATTATCTAGAATCTCAAAGCATTTCCAGAGTTTTTCATATGAAATATCTGAAATAATGAGGCATATAAAAGGACAAGGCCTGATCAAAAATCACCAGAAAAAAACAGAAAATAGATAGAGGTAGAGGTAACAGTTATCAGGGACCTCACAAGGCGTAATATATGTTCAAGGAATTAAAATAAATGAATGGAAATTCTGGAAGGAAACTATTTGAAACTAAAAAGAATTAAATGAAGATTTTAGAATGGAAAGTAAATATCTGAAATTAGAAACTCAGTAGATTGTTTAACAGCAATTAGAAATAGCCAAAGACAGAATTAGTAAATTTGAAGATAAGAAAGAAGAAAATATCCAGACTGAAGCACAAATAAATAAAATAATATAAAATGCAGGAAATAGTACAGAGATATAAGATATGGTGAAAAGGCATATGCATATTTAATTGATGTGTTAGAGGGAGAAAAAAAGGAGAATGGAACAGTAGTATTATTTAAAGAGATAATGGCTGAGAATTGTTTATAATTAGTGAAATACATCAGGTTATATATTTAAGAAGTACTATAAACTTTAAGCAGGTTAAATACAAAGCATTTTATCATCTGAAAACAAAGAGGAAATCTAAAATTACTGAAAAATAAAAAGTAATGCTTACTTGTTGCTTAAAAATATGATCATATTAATCATAAACTCTTTCCCAATTATATTATTCATCTTTATTTATTCTTGCTTTAATAAAGAAAAATAAGATGGCATACACATGCTGTTAAGAAACATGCATTATTTTTTTCTGAACAATGTATCTTGAATATCTTTCCATGTCAGCAAATGTAAATCTAGATTATTACTTTTGATCACTACGAGGTATTCCAATATGTGGATGTTTACAAGTGATTTAACTAATCTTCTATTGATGTGGATGAAATAAACAGAACAAAAATTTTATAGCAAAACCAAAAACAACATAAAATATTAATTTAGCACTTATTGTACCTAGTACTGTACTAAGTGTTTAGCATGCATTGAATAACATTTAAGATATATTATTTCCATTTTTATTAATGATCCTGGTATGAATATCTATATTTTCAGAAAGTATGCAAAGACATGAAGATATACATACACACATTAAAATACATCCATAAGTACATATACAAACAGATGCATTTTTGTACAGTGTTTCTGGAAGTATCTATGGTCTACATTTCTGGAAGAAATATTATACTCTGATAGATTTACTCATATAAGTTTTGGCAGATACTACCCAAATGTCAAACAAAAAATTTACAACTGACACAAATTTATGCCCCATTCAAGAGTTATTTTCTGTGGGAAATGTTGGCCTCATTTGTCTTTAATAGCTTTTGGTCTAGGAGTGGAAATATGTCCCAGCTCTGGTCAATAAGACTCAAGGGGAAGACTGCTGAATTAGCTTTCTTCTTAATGACAAGACAAAGCCTCAGAAACTAGGGTCTTTTGACTTTTCTTCCTGCTCAGTATTCCCATGCAACAGCCTGGAGCTGAAGGAGCTAACTCTCCATTCTGGGACAATAAGCATGGAAATAAATAGCCATTACTCTGAAATGACAGGGTGGTAAGATTGAAAGAGAGCAGGTGAACCAAAGCCAACAGCTTCCATCCTGCAGGCAGTTCTTATGTTTAAAAAATAAACACCATTTCTCTACTCCATGTTAGCCGGGTTTCTATTATTGGCAGAAAAATCTACCTATACAAGTTGTACCAATTTATCTACCCAACAACATTTTATGAGAGTACCAATTTCACCGCACTATTACTGACACTGAATGTTATCAATCTTTAAATTTTTAAAATTATGGGCAAAAATTGTATCTCATTGTTTTAATTTTCATTTCTCAATGGTGAATTGATCAGCTTTCCATATACTTATATCATTTTTGTTTGTGATTTAATGGTTAATATCTGTTACTCATTTAGTATCGGGTTGTCTTTAGGGACTAGGAAATGCTTGGATTTTTGAGAAGCAGGCTGTGTTGTTATTTTTTTCTTTTTGTGTTTCTTCTGGCTGTACTAAGCATATGATCATTTCAGTGATAATGTCTCTACCAGACAGTAGGTGGAAGGAGGAAGAGAAGATGAACTCCAATCAATTCATTTGTAGTCTTGTTGTATGAATCTCACCACCTTCACCAGCATTGCTAGAGCTAATTTTGAATTCATAATGCAAAGTAGAATTGCTTTTCACTGAGCAATGATTCTTGTGTGACCCAAGAGTAAAATTGACATAAAAACCATAGAGACCAAAAGTAAAATAACACACTCTCACAGAGTAAACAAAGAATGTATGATTGTTTGAGTGTGCATGTCATAACTAAAGCCATGTTTAAAAATTGATAAACACTTTCTTGAACAGATACTTCCCCAAGGAGGACATATAGAGGGCCCAGAGACATATGAAAGGATGCTCAGCATCACTAGTCATCAGAGACATGCAACTTAAAACCACAATGAGATTCCATTTCACACCAGTTAGAATGGCCATGATAAAGAAATCAACAAACAAGTGCTGGCAAGGCTGTGGAGAAAAGGGAACCCTAGTACACTGTTGGTGGGAGTGAAGACTGGTGCAGCCACTGTGGAAAACAGTATGGAATTTCCTCAGAAAAGTAAAAATGGAACTGCCTTTTGATCCAGCAATTCCACTGCTAGGACTATACCCTAAGAATCCTGAAACACCATTTCAAAAGAATTTATGCACCCCTATGTTCACAGCAGCACAATTTACAATAGCCAAGTGCTGGAAGCAACATAAGTGCCCATCAGTAAATAAGTGAATCAAAAATGGTGGTACATTTACACAATGGAACACTGTACAGCAGAAAGAAAGAAGGAGCTTCTACCCTTTGCGACAGCATAGATGGAACTGGAAAGCTTTATGCTAAATGAAATAAGCCAGGCGGTGAGGGACAAATACCATATGATCTCACCTATAAGTGGAATCTAGTCAACAAAACAAACAAGCAAGTAAAATATAACCAGAGATGCTGAAATAAAGAACAATCTGACAGTAAACAGCAGGGAGGTGGGAGGGGATAATGAGGGGAAAAGGGGAAAGGGTGTCAGGAACAAGTATAAAGGATACGTGGGAAAAGCCAAAGGGGAGGTAGGATCAAGGGTGGGAGATGGAGATGGTTGGGGTTGGAGGGAATGGGGGGGGGGAATGGAGAGAACTGTACTTGAATAACAATAAAAAAAGAAAAAATATAAACATTTTTTGTGCTTTCTAGTGCTGCTATTTGAAATAATTATACAAATGTGGGTATTTACAATCATAGAGAAATGACTTAGAGATATGAATTAAAATGTCAATAACATTATATGTATAGCTATAACTTTGTTTTCTATTGATTACCATAGCTGATAATGTGCATGTTATAACATGCATGAGAGTAAATTACAGTGAAAAATTAACTGGTTTTTACTTCATAGTACTTGTTCTGTGCCCTGCTTAAATTCTACCAGACTTTCTTGTATTAACCAATGGTAAAACTGCTCTTTATTTAAGTCTTCATTTATTCCAATGTTTTCTTCATGGTCTATTTTCAATTTTCTTTCAACAATGTTAGCCTATTATAGAAATTAATTCTGTTTGTAAAAAATTCTCTATCTTCCTTCCTTCCTTCCTCCCTCCCTTCCTTCCCTCCTTCTCCCTCCCTCCCTCGTTCTCTCCCTCCCTTTCTTCTTTCTTTATCTATTTAATCATCATGCTTAAATAGTGTATCATCTATTTAAATATATAAATAGATTCTTCATATATATATGAATCTAAGAGTATATATATATACTCTTCATATATATATGAAGAATCTATTTATATATTTAAGTATATATATATATATATATATATATACTTAAGAAGAATATATATATATTCTTCAGACCTGAAATAGTATTTTCCAAGATTATTCCTATGTAAAAAGGGTATTGCTTCATAGTCAAGTCCTTAAAAATTCTCATGTGTAATGCCATCTCCTGAGTATTTTAAATAGTAAAGTGACATTTGGGAGAAGGCATATTAGGCCAGATGATTTCAATCAATTCTTTTTTTAAAGATTTTGTTTGTTTATTTTTAGAGAGAGAGGAAGGGAGGGAGAAGGAGAGGGAGAGAAACATCAGTATGTGGTCGCCTCTCGTGCACCTCCCACTGGGGACCTGGCCCTGAACCCAGGCATGTAGTGTGACTGGGAATTGAACTGGTGACCCTTGGGTTCCCAAGCCAGCACTCAGTCCACTTAGCCACACTAGCCAGGGCTAATTTCAATAAAATTTTAAAGATAAATGTTAAAATGTCCTGCTGGATTATCTGATGTCAGCTGATTTTTGTCTGTGTTTTTACTAGCTACCTTTTTTTTTGAACTTTTGAACTTTTGAACTTTTTTTGACTTTGAACTTTTTTTGACTTTGAATTTTTATCAGTATTTTTGAATATCCTATTTTGAAAATGTCATTGCTCTCAGAAAATGATAAATGTATTTTTCTTAATATTTATATGTTTTATTTATTTTACTATATAATCTCTCACTCCTGGCACATTGATAAATAATGGTGGTAGCATCATACTTTGTTTATGATAGTAATATGGTAAATCAAATATTTCATCACTATGTATAATGTGGTTTCTGGTTTTAGACTAAAACTGTTTACTATGTTTAGGAAGTATACTGTTATTTCCAGTTAATTAGTAATCTGTGAAAATTATTTTCTGCTTGGCATATACTATTTTAGGAGAGTTTTATTTGAAGTAATTTAATGTTTTTGGCTTAATCATTTTATAAACTTCTGGTGTTAATATAATAAGATAGGAGAACGTTGCCTGTGTAATTGTATTTCTTAGAAGTTATCAAAGTTTTGTATGTGGACTAGTGTATGATTCTTTTAAAAATATTTCAAGGGCATTTAAAAAAACAATTTTAATACAAGTATACACATAATTATGCATACCTATGCATATCTATATTAAATACAGATCTATTGGCTGTATGGATTTCACTTAGAAATGTGTTTTGAGACTAAAAATAAGCATGAAAGCATCTGAAGGCAGCCATTCCTGTTTTGTGTTGTTCAGATTCACATCTGACAGATTGTGCTGCATGTTATTAACAAAGGTTATGATCACATGTACAAGAGAGGTCTGTTTGTAAACTACCCAAGGATAAGATGCTGGTCAAGGGACAAAAAATCATTTGGGGGATTATTTTCAATGTGTTTTAAAAGTATAATGGGTAGGTTATATTATGTGCAACAAAGCTCACAGAACAATTGTTTCAGTTACTTATTGCCATCATAACCATAAAGTTCTCTTGCTGTATAGTGATGTGTGTTTATCATGTGGGGTCAGCTTTGGGTTAACCAAGAGTCTCTGCTGATCTTGTTTGATCTTAATCACTTAGTTGGGGTTGGCTAATCTAGGATGGCCATGGCTGAGATGATGGACAACTCAACTCTGTTCAACATGTCTCTCATCTTCTGGTTGACTAGCTGGGGAATATTCTCATGGGGCTGGTGGGAGCCCAAGAGACAACGAGCAGAAGAGATAAGAAGCCTAGGCTCAGAACTAGCTCACAGTCACTCCACTCATTCTAAAATCAAGGCAAGGCACATGGGATGGAGAAATAGTCCATCTTTATACAAGAAACTTTAGAGTCATTTGACAAAAGATGCAGAAACAAGAAGGGATAAGGAATTGAGGCCATAATGCAATTAATACATCCTCTGCAGGAAGTATTGTATCCAATTAACCTAACTTTTTCCTGCCAGTCAAAGGCACTGACCATCACTTACAGAGGTCTTTGATGAATACAACATGTTCTTGTTCTCTGTATTCTAAAGTTTCTATTTGTAGTCTGATTTTCCACAATAATGTCCTAATTTTCCTCCAACCTTAGTATGACCTAGTTAATTAAGTTTGCAGGGAAAAAAGATATACCTCTTTTCTTCAAGCTGTTTTATTTTTTAATTTTTATTATTATATACCAGAGGAGAGGGGAGAGAAGCACTCAGAACTTTAGGGTCTGGAAGACTGTCTTTTCACTTACAGACATAACAAAAAAGTAAAGTTTAATTCTTTTTTTATATTGGTGTTTAAATTCATGATAAAAGATGGCTATTCATAGGCTTTTGCCTTCAGAAACTGACATTTTCATGATGTGAGTTTTTAAGTATTCTATTGAGTTATTGCAAGCAGGGCAGAATCACAGAAGTACAGAGCTAGAAGAGATTTATAAGCCCTCTACTCTAGACTTATTACCTATTGCAGGAATCTTTTAAAAAATTTATTGATTTAAGAGATAGAGGGAGGGATGGAGAGAGAGAGAGAGAAACTTATTTTTCCACTTTATTTATGCATTGTTGGTTGCTTCTTGTATGTACCTTTGACTGGGGATCAAACCTGCAACCTTGGAGTATTGGGACGAATCTCTTACCAACTAAGCTTACCCAGCCAGGCATTGCAAGAATAGTGATGTTTTATAAAACATCACTATTAGATGATCATCTGATCCTGGTTTGAACAATTTCAGTAATGGGGATCTCACTTCTATAAAAAAAGCCTTTCATAAATATGGACAGATGTATAATATAGCAATCTAGTAATTCCATTAATATTTCCTGCTTGAATCTAATATTACCCTCTGGAGCAACTAATCTGTTTACTCCTCTAACATGACAGATGTTTTGAAGCTCATTATCATGGATTCATTCAGTCTTCTTTTTCCTAGGTTAATCATAACAAGTTTGTTCTATTATTACACATTTGTTCTTATTTTAAAGCCTATGCTACTTTGACAGTGCTATTCTATATGGAATCCTATTTATTAACATCTTTATTATAGAGAAGTATCTAGTCTAAACACAGTGCCCCAGTCACAACCTAAAGAGTTTGGAATCTCATAATACTAGTACCTCTCCTGGAACCTATTAGTTAGAGATGAAAGTGGCTGTAGAGAGTGACTTGTGACCTAATGTTTTACAGGAAGACAGTAAGGCCTAGAGGAACTATGTGACTTGCCAAAGGGTTGTCAAATAATTCAGTGGCAGAATTAAAATGAAAATCAAATGACCAGAGATGCAAAATCTGGTCTAGAAATCCCAATAGTAAATACATTCTAATATACCCTTTGTTGATTTTCATGTAAGAGCCATAACTGATCAACAACATTAAAGAGACACTAACCTATCTTGGTTTCTCATCTGTGTCAGGTGCTGCTTTAGACATTTTATGCTATTACCACATTAAATTACCAAAACAATCCTTGAAAGTGGGTACTAATATGCCTATTTTGTAGGGGAGGAAAATAAGATTCAGAGAAGTCAAATGACTTGCTTATGGTTTCTGCTACTTAGACTAATAGCTGAAGTTCATGAAAATATTTCTTCCAGTTATTACACCCATAGTATTATGTAGTTTTAGTGTCCATCAAGGGACCCACATGCAGATGACAGAAAAGTTCGAGTTGATAATTTCTGGTGTAAGAATAGACACACACAAATATATAGGCATGTAAATATGAGTATGAATACATATCAATGCAACAGAAGAGCAGCTCAATAAATAAACTCTCATATTTGCAGTCAGTTGATTTTCAACAAAAATTCAGGGTAATTCACTAGGGAAAAATTGTTTTTTCAACAAATGGTGCCAGAACAGTTAGATATCTATATGAAAAATGAGTCCCCAAATTACCTCATAATATATACAAAGAAATCAACTAGAAATAGTTCATTCACATAAGTATAAAAGCTAAAAGAATGATACTTTGAAAAGATAGCATAGTAGCATTTTTCTCCTTTGTAGGAAGAAAATATTTCTTAGATATGACACCAAATATAAACCGTAAAATAAAAATGGATAAATGATATTTTATTAAAACCTCCAAGTGCTTTTCAAAAAGCACTGTTAAGAAGACAAGTCACAATATGGGAAAAATATTCATAATACACATATCAAGCAAAAGACTTATTTAGAACAAACAAAGAACTCTGGTATCTCAATAAGTTTTCAAATATCCCAGTTAAAATGAGGAACAGATTTGAACAGACTCTTTACAAAAGAAGATATTCAGATGGTCAATAGACACATAAAACAGCCTAAAAAATAATTAGTAATCAAAGAAATAAAATAAGAGATCTCAGTACTTACCACTAGGAAGTTAAGTATTCACTTATAATGCTGTCTAGGCAATTTATTTCAAGGTATTTAGCTGAGAAAAATTAAAATATATATTCAGGGAAAGACTTTTGCATAAAGGTAATTCAAAGCTTTACTTAAACTAACCCAAAGCTGGAAACAACCCAAATGTCTATCATTAGCTGATTAGCTAAGCAAATTATTGTATATTTTGAGAGTCAAAACTCAACAGTAAAAAGGAATAAACTCTGGACATATGGATCATCATGTTTAAATCTCAAGAAACATAATGCTGATAGAAAGAAGATAAACATACAAGACTGCAAACTGTATGATTCTATCACATGACTTAATCATTCTTAAAGTTGTTCAATTACAGTTGTCTCCATTTTCCCACCACCATTTTCCCCTGCCCGACCCTCAATCCTACCCCCTTTGGCTTTATCCATAGATCCTTTATACATGTTCTTTGATCACCTTACCCCCCGCTTATCTCCCTCTCCCCTACCTTCTGGTTATTGTCAGTTTGTTCTTTATTTCTATGTCTCTGGTTATATTTTGCTTGCTTGTTTGTTTTGTTGATTAGGTTCCACTGATTTGCAAATACTGTACCATCCTTGCATCCCTGGGATAAAATAAATCTAACTTGATCATGGTATATAATCTTTTTGATGTATAGCTGGATATGGTTTGACAATATTTTGTTGAGGATTTTAGCATCTCTGTTCATCAGTGATACTGGCCTATAGTTTTCTTTCTTTGTTGTCTTTGTCTGGTTTTGGGATTAGGATGATGCTGGCCTCATAAAAAGAGTTTGGCGGTCTTACCTCTTCTTGGATTTTTTGGAATAGTTTGTGAAGGATAGGGGTTAGCTCTTCCTTAAATGTTTTATAAAATTCTCCTCCAAAACTGTCCGGTTCAAGGTTTTTGTGTGCTGGGAGTTTTTTGATTACTGCTTCAATTTCACTGGCTGTTATTGGTCTGTTTAGGCTTTCTGCTTCTTCTTGATTTGGTTTTGGAAGGTTGTATTTTTCTAGAAATGTGTCCATTTCACCCAGGGTTTTCAAATTTCTTGGCATATCCTTGTTCATAGTAATTTGTTGCAATTCTTTGTATTTATGTGATATAAGTTGTAATTTCTCCTCTTTCATTTCTGATTTTGCTTATTTGGGTCCTCTCTCTTTTTTCCTTGATGAATCTGGTTAAAGGCTTGTTGATTTTGCTTATCTTTTCAAAGAACCAGCTCCTGGATTTATTGATCCTTTGAATTATTCTTTTAGTCTCTATGTCTTTTAATTCTGCTCTTGATCATTTACTTGCTTCTACTCCATCTGGGCTTTGTTTGTTCTTGTTCCTCCAGTTCTTGTAGATGTAGGGTTAGGTTGTTTATTTGAAATGTTTCTATCTTTTTTTAGGTAGGGCTGTATCACTATGAACTTCCCTCCCAAGACTGCATTCACTGTGTCCCATAGGTTTTGGACTATTGTGTGTTTACTTGCATTTGATTCCAGAAACTTTCTGATTTCTTCTGTGATCTCATTCTTAACCCATTCATTGTTTAATAGCATGCTATTCAGTCTCCATGAATTTAAATATTTTTGAATTTTTTCCTTGAGGTTGGTTGCTAGTTTCAGGCCCTTGTGATCTAAGAAAATGCTTGATATAATTTCAATTTTCTTGAATTTGCTGAGGCTTGTTCTATGTCCTATCATGTGGTCTCTATCTTTTAAAGTATTCCATGTGCATTTGAAATGAATATGTATTTTGCTTCTTTTGGATGAAAATTTCTACATATATCAACTAAGTCCATTTGATCTAATGCATCATTCAGCTCCACAATATCCTTGTTGATATTTTGTTTGGAGGATCTATCTATTTTTGACAGGGGGATGTTAAAATCCTCTACTGTAATTGTGTTGCTGCCTTTATCTTTCTTGAAGTCTTCCAAGAATTTCCTTGTATATTTGGGTGCTCCCATGTTGGGTGCATGCATGTTTACAATATTTATGTCTTCTTGATGGATTCTTCCCTTGAGTATTATGAAGTGTCCTTCTGTGTCTCTTTCTATGGTCTTTGTTTTGAAGTCTATTTTGTCAGATTACCCTGGCTTTTTTTTTCCTGTTGGTTTGCTTGGAATTTTTTTTTCAACTTTTCATTTTCAGTCTGTGTAGGTTCTGAGGTGGGTCTCTTGTAGGCAGCATATGTGTGGGTCCTGTTTTCTTATCCATTCAGTTACCCTATGTCTTTTAATTGGAGTGTTTAGTCCATTAACATTTAAGGTTATTATTGATAGGTACTTATTCATTGCTATTTTACTCCCTTTGTACCTGTGTTCCTCTTTCTTACTGTTTTTCTTCCTCTTCTTTTAAAGATTTTATTTATTTATTTATTTTTAGAGAGGGGAAGGAAGGGAGAAAGAGAGGGAGAGAAATATCAATGTGTGGTTGCTTTTCACGCGCCCTCTACTGGGGACCTGGCCCTCAACCCAGGTATGTGCCCTGACTGGGAATGAACTGGAGACCCTTTGGTTCACAGACTGGTGCTCAACCCACTAAGGCACACCAGCTAGGGCTTTCTTCCTCTTCTTAAAGGAGTCCCTTTAGCATATCTTGCAATGCTGGTTTGGTGGAGTTGTAGTCTTTTTGCCTTATTTTGTCTGGGAAACTCCTTATTTGGCCTTCCATTTTAATTGAGAGGTTTGCTGGGTAGAGTAGTCTTGGTTGCAGGCCTTTGCTTTTCAGCACTTGGAATATTTCTTGCATCCGTTTCATCTAACATGCTTTTGATTCCTTCTATGTTCTTCAATTCAGAAATTGTACTTATCATTTCCTCTTGGCCCTTGTTGATTGTTTCTATGTCCCTTTTTATGCTGATATAGTTTTCAGTAAGTTCCTTGTAATTTCCCTGCAGTTTTTGGTAATTTGTGCTGAGCTTATTGAGCTTCCTTTTAACCATTGTTTTGAACTCAATATCTGATAGTTAACTTGCCTCTATGTCATTTAGCACTCTTTCTGAAGATTCCTCTTTTCCTTTTAATTGTTAGTTTCTTCATCTTCCCATTATTTCTGAGACTCTTCATGTTTGCTTCTGCTTCTTAAATTGATCTGTTTTGACTTCCTGACTTTGTGTTGTGAACTTCTAAGGTAGGAGGCCTGTGAGGTTCAGTAGTACAATCTGCTTGATCACCTGAACTAGATGCTCTTGAGATGCCCTCTATGCTGTTTATGCTGGTTCTCTGTGTGTAATTGGGTTTTGATAGTTGTTGGGTCTTTTTCCCTCCAGCTGGTTGACAAAGAGGGTCATTCTGTCTACCACATCTTGTGTGCTGTTGTGCAAGTGCTGCCAGAACAAAACCACAAAGTCCAGGAAACAAAAACACATTTCCAAAAATAACTCCCCCCACTACAATCCCACTGTCAACAGCAAATGAACCAGTATTAATAAGGGTGTAAAGAGGTTAAGACTATTATAAGAAAAGAGAGTGGATATGAGATGACCTACTGAAAGAAAAATGATTTTGAAAAGGTAGTGAGTGGAGCACTTATGAGTTGGGATTTGGAGCAATGCAAAGAGAGAAAGTAAAATTTACATCATGGGTGAAAAGGGGAATGAAGAATGTGGGATAGAGTATGAAAAGGGAAGTGTAAAGTATTGGTTTAAACAGAAATTAAAGTAATATAGACACTTCAATCTCAATCTATACTGAGACATCTCAGTCTATACCAGTGCACAAGTTCTGGTGTATTATTCATTTAATTAATCCACATTTAAGAACCTTTGTAGAGTTATGGCCAAGATGGAGGCACAGGTAGAAACACTTCACTTCCTTGCACGAGCAAAAGGAGGATAATAACCAATCTAAAATCAGCCCTGGCTGGCGTAGCTCAGTGGATTGAGCGTGGGCTGTGAACCAAAGTGTCGCAGGTTTGATTCCCAGTCAGGGTACAGGCCTGGGTTGCAGGCCATGACCCCCAGCAACCACACATTGATGTTTCTCTCTCCCTCCTTCTCTCTCTCTCCCTCCCTCCCTTCCCTCTCTAAAAATAAATAAATAAAATCTTAAAAAAAAATAACCAATCTAAAATCAATAAACAACCAGAAGTGACAGAAAATCAAATTGTATAGAACTCTGACAACCAAGGAATTAAAGAACAGTCAACCAGAACAACCAGACCAGTAAGAACCTGCAGCAAGGCAGCGGACCACACAGGTAGGGCTGGCTGTGGCGAGGCATTGGACTCTGTGAGTGGGGCTGGCTGAACAGGAAACTGAGACTCAGAGCTGACTGTGGACTATGGCAGCTGCTGTGGTGGAAGACACTCCCAATGTCACATGAAAGTTTGTTGGAAAGTAGGCTAGAGATGATCAGGCAAACTGCAATGTTCCCTCTCTGGCTTCTCCCCCACAGGCAGTGCTGCAGCACAGCATGGAGGGTTGCCCTGCTCAAGTGAATGCCTAAGGTCCTGCCCCTTTACAACTTAACAAGTGGGATAAGACAAAGAAATATGGCCCAAATGAAAGAACAGAGAAAAACTTCAGAAAGAGAGTTAAGTGATGAGGAGATAGCCACCTATCTGAAGGAGAATTTAAAGCCCTGGTAATCAAAATGCTCACAGAACTTATTGAGCTTGGTTGAAAAATGAAAGAACAAACGAAAGATATCCAAAATGAAATAAAACAAAATATTCAGGGAACTAACAGTAACAGGAAGAAAAGCAGGTCTCAAAGCAATGATTTGGAACAAAAGGAAGAAATAAAGATGCAACTGGAACAGAATGAAGAAACAAGAATTCAAAAAAACTGAAGAGAGACTAGGAACCTCTGGGATAACCTGAAACACTCCAGTATCTGAATTATAGGGGTGCCAGAAGGAGAAGAACAACAGCAAGAAATTAAAAACTTATTTGAACAAATAATGAAGGAAAACTTCTCCAATCTAGTGAAGGAAATAGACTTCTAGGAAGTCCAGGAAAATCAGAGTCCCAAAGAAGTTGGACCCAAAGAGGAACACACCAAGGCATATCATCATTAAGTTACTCAAGATTATGGATAAAGAGAGAATCTTAAGAGCATCAAGAGGAAAGGAGAGAAGTACCTACAAAGGAGTTCCCATAAGACTCTCAGCTGACTTCTCAAAAGAAGCCTTGCAGGCAAGAAGGGGCTGGAAATAAGTATTTGAAGTCATGAAAGGCAAGGACCTGCATCCAAGATTATTTTGTCCAGCAAAGCTATCATTTAGAATGGCAGGGCAGATAAAGTGCTTCTCAGGTAAGGTCAAGTTAAAGGAGTTCATCATCACCACGCCCTTATTATATAAAATATTAAAGGGACTTATCTAAGAAAAAGAAGATAAGAAATATGAACATTAAAATGACAACAAACTCACAACTATGAACAAATGAACCTAAAAAAAGAAAATAAATAAAAACTAAGCAAACAACTAGAACAGGAACAGAATCAGAGAAATGGACATCATGTGGAGGGATTTCAGTGGGGAGGGGGAAGGGAGAAATGGGGGGAAAAGGTACAGGAAAGAAGAAGCATAATTAGTAGTTATAATATATATGGGGAAACATCAAAAAAGGTATAGGAAACAGAAGACTCAAAGAACTTATATGTACAACCCATGTACATGAACTAAGTGAGGGGAATGCTGGAGGGTTGGGGAGTGCAGGGTGGAGGGGGGATAAAGTGGGAAAACTGTGATATTATAATCAATGAAATATAATTTAAAAAATAAACAAATAAACAAATTAAAATAATATAAAATAATGTGAGAAAGAGAAAGTAAGAGGAAAGAAAAATAGTAAATAATTAATTAAAATATAGGAGCCACACTGGAGAGAAAGATCCACCAGTACTATCAACAACAGTACTGTCAACAACAAATGAGCTAAAATTAATATAGGTGGTATGGGAATAAGAAGGAGAAAAGAAAGAAAGGAAAGTTTAAGAGATGTCTAGACAAATGGGAAGTGATTTTGAAATGATTGAGGGATAAGGAAAACTAAGAATGAGGAACAAAACCAGGCTAAGTCAGGGAAAGATTAAATTTTGGGATTTAAGGAAAAAGAAAAAAAAGGAGAATAAAGAAAAATAAAAGGGCAAGATAAAAGAAATAGGAGAAGGACAAAAAAGAAAAAAAAACAAGCTAAGACAGCAAAATTAAAAAATTTGAGATTAAAAAAAAGAGTAGGAGAGGGGACCAGTAAAATTTGATATTTGAAATACAAAATTAGTGAAGCTCTAGAGATAAAATTGAAAAAAAAATGCAACAACAACTACCCAGCCCACAATCAATTAGCAAAGACTGCTAAAGGTGGAGAGAGAACGTGGATATTATAAAGACCAGGGGGAAGAGGAAGTGAGATGACCATTGACAGGAAAATTGTTTTTTTGTGTCTGGACAGGGGAGAAATAGTAAGAGTGTGGAAAGGAAACAAGTTGTAGCGAGACAGAAAACTAAATGTGATATGAAAATAATGCAAGGAAAGAGGAAGGTAAAAATGGGGTAAGAGAAGAGAGGGGCAAAATATGTGACCTGAAATACATTATAATATAAAGTCTAGTGACTTAATATGTACAAGCTTGCTGGACAAGAAATGAATGTTAAAAGGCTATGCAGGAAAGAAAACATCGCAAATCCTAGAGAAGATCACTGTGGATTTCATCTTGGTATCCTCTGATATTTATCAGTGTTCTTTTTTTCTCTCTGGATCTGCCTCTGGTGATGTCAGATGTTGATCCCATCTGACCTTAGGTAGCCTATTTGAGACTTCCAGGGATCTACTCTCTGTGGCTGTCTTATAGGTTGTTAATCTAGTCACTCTGCACTCATCAGTCAGGTTTAAGCATAGTAGGGTCGGGCCAAATCCCTACTAGGGTGGGGGCTATTGTTTCCTCTCAGGCTGCTGCTGCTCAGGGGAAGTGGTCTGCCTGAGCAGGATGGCTGCTCCCATATGGGGGATGACTCAGCACCAGGATCCCAGGGTCTACTCTCAGTTCTCTCCCCAAAGCTTCTATCCTCAATCTCTTCTCAGGTGTCACCAGCCCACTCTGTCCCCACCTTTGCTAGTGCTCAGGGTAAGCAGCTGCAAATGAAAATTTGTGTGTTGACTCTTTAAACAGCTCTTGCATCTTCAGCCATCTATCTCTGATAGAGAGTATCACTGCTGCTTTTCGCCACTCATTGTTATCTGTGTACTTTTTGGGCTGTGGTGCTCTAGGCTGGGAATCCCAACTTAGGGTTTAGACCCCATTCTTCTCCAGGGTTATCCAACCAGCCACTTAACTATCCCTCCAGTGCTGCCACCTATGGGTGCCCAGCCAGCCCTCTGGAGTCTCCACTGTACTTCTTACCAGTCAGTTAGTGCTGAAGCTGATTCTTCTGTCTGTTTGAAATTATAAGGCTTCTCTCTCACTGTTGTTCCATTGTTTGTTCTGGGTGGTTTCTCCACAATTGAGTTGTAATTCCAGATTAGTCCTAGGAGGAGGTCAGTGTGACTTCCATTCACTCCTCCACCATCTTCCTCTAAGCTTTCATATGACATTTTTAAAAGGCAGAAGTGATCTTTAGGGATAGAAGGGTGACCAGTGGTTTCTGGGGGTGAAGATATCTGACTGCAAATATTCTCTCTTGGTTGTGGTAGATATTACGTTAGGGTACCATTCATCAAGACTGAATTCTACACTTATATGAGGATTATATTTCAATCGGTTTTTAAAACCTGTCAATTTTTATTGTAAAAGTAGTACAATCTCTTATGAAAAGTGTGAGAAACAAAATAGTACAGATTAAAAATAAAAGCTATTACTTTAAATACAAAAAAACAAATATCAAAATTAGGATATATTTTTCCCTTTCTTTTTTCTACATGTGTATATTAAAAGTACATGTATATTAAAACTATATTGCATTACTGTACATTTGATGCTGTACTGTATTTTGTTGGAATAAATAATGCAAGAATTAACTTTTCAAACATATACTTTAATGAAGTTCTCAATAATTTTCAGGAACATATTATTGGTCATATAACAGAAATTGTTATTGTATTTGCTATGCATTGTAGACTTTCTTTCTAGAAATGTTATTTCTATTAACCATATATGAAGTGTAACTTTGATTTTTGCCATATCCTAATTATCATTGGTAATATTGAATTACTCTACTAATTTAAACAAAGGCTATTTTAATTTGTATTTTTATAACCAATGAAATTAAATACTTCCTTAAAATACATCCATAGTTACTTGTGCTTCTTTAAATTCTACTCAGTCCCTTAGTCCACTTTTTCTGTTAGGATTTTATATTTTTAATGGACATACATGAGTTTTTTTTTAATCTCTTAAGGATATCACCTTTTGTGTGTCTTATTTGTTGTTAATATTTTTTCTCAAAAATTTTCTATTATTTTGAATGTTTAGACTTTTTAAAAAAAAGATTTTATTTATTTTCAGAGAGAAGGGAAGGGAGGGAGCTAGAGAGGGATAGAAACATTGATTGGTTGCCTCTTGAACAGTCCCAACTTGGGGCCTGGCCTACAACCCAGGCATATACCCTGGCGTGGCATTGAACTGGCAACCTTTTGGTTCACATGCCAGTGCTCAATCCACAGAAGCACATCAACCAAGGCTAGACTTCTTAAAAAAATTTTGTATGGTTATACTTTTCAATCCTTCTGTTGGAATTCTGCTTTTTAAGGTGTTTGCCACCAAACTACAGAGGAGTCAGAGATGTTCTTTTATTAAGCACATGGCAGCATGATGGTTTCAAATATAAGACATTAAAAGAAAAATAACCTGGGCTCTAAATATAAGGCATTAAAAAAATAAACGGGGCCTTAATAGGGAAGAAAACATTGGGAAACATTAACCTGCCTCAGGCTTGCCATGAGAAATACTTAGTCATCTTCTTAATAGAAATATAAAGAACAGAGAAATGTGAAAAATAATGAGCATTATATGATGTTTTGGTATATGCTACTCCTTATAGGCAGAAAGTATGGATAAAAGAAGTGGGAGGTTAAGGTTGGCTGGTACATGTTTAGGGTCAGAAGCTTGAATTGCAATGGGTCCTAGGGAGCTATTGATTGTATAAAGAAGAATAAAAATAAACTTGAATTTAAGATATTTTTGGATAAAACATTACATAAATTTTGAGTAAGCAGCCTATGATATATTGTTGTATAGGAGTTTCAGATGATATGAATGATGTTTTTGTGCATTAGAGGAAATGTGACCACAGAGATCTTTCTAATCTGTGTGTGAGCACCGCCTGCTGGCCACAATGAGGACCCTGGAAAAGTGTTTCATACAGACACATTAGACCACAGACAAAATACCACAGTCTTTAAAGTAGTTGGGCTTTATGGAAGTTACAGTGACTACACATTATGAAAAATATTTTTGCTTTCAAAGTGTATTGGAATGTGAGGCTTTAAGAGTGGTTTTCCCAAGTGGAACGAGTATGGAGAAAATTTATCCTCATCTATTGTTTGTAAGAGCATAAATTGGCTTAATCTTTAGGAAGTATATTTTGATAATGTGTATCAAAAATTAATTGAGCCTATTAATTTTACTTTTAGAAATTTATACTAAACAAATAACCAGAAAAATTAACAAAGATATTGCAAAGATCTTTAGAGCATTGTTGTAGGAGTGAAAAAGAAATGAAGGTAAAAACCAGACAACTAATGGCTGTTTTGCTCAGTTAGCCACCACTGGGAGCAGCTGCTTTGCCTGGAAAAGTTCTTCTGAAAAAGTTTCCAAAAAAAGGTTTGTTAAGAACTTCTGGTCAAGATGGAGGCATAGGTAAATATGCTTCACCTCCTTGCACAACTACATAAAAATTACAACTTGACCACAAAACAAATATCACTAAGAACAGTCAGAAAATTGAGCTGTATGAAAGTCTGACAAGCAAGGATTTCAAGAAGCCACTTTCATCCAGATAGGTAGGAGGGTCAGAGATGTGGAGATGGATGGAGAGGTGTGGAGAGGTGGTGGAACAGGCACGTCCACATTCACATGTGGTAGATAAAAATTGGGAGGGATAACTTGGTAGTGAGGGATCCCAGCCCCAGGCCAAACCACACAGCCCAGAGTTCAACCACCAGGAAGACAAATCCCCATGACTTCTGTCTGTAAAAACAACAGGCAGGATTGCAGTGGCAAAAGAAACTGCTGGATTTTCAGGAGATTCTTCTTAAAGGGCCCACATGGACTTTGGACATATGCAGACTTGCCCTCTGTGGGATTTAGCACCAGTGCAACAGCTGTAAGGGCACCAGTGGCATATGGACAGAAAGTGAAGTGACTAGAAATAGGGTGAATGCAGAGAGACAGCTTCCTCCTGGGTAACCCTCCAGAAGCCAAGTAGTGGCATTGTTCCCTTTCTAGGCTCTCCCCACACACAAAGCCACAAATCAGTGAAATGGGTTGCCCAGCCCAGGTGATTACCTAAGGCTCCACCCCACACAATTTACAGGTGCTTTTTCTATAATAGGCCATGCTACTAAGACAGGAAGTCAAAACAGCTTTACCTAATACACAGAAACAAATACAAGGAGGCTGTCAAATTGAGGAGACAAAGAAATATGGCCCAAATGAAAGAACAGAACAAAACTCCAGAAAAAGAACTACATGAAACAGATAACCAACGTATCCGATGCAGAGTTCAAAACTCTGGTTATCAGGATGCTCAAAGAACTCACTGAGTATAGCAACAGCATAAAAAATACCCAGGCAGAAATGAAGTTACATTAAGTGAAATAAAGAAAAATCTACAGGGAACCAATAGTGAAGGGGTGGAAGCCAAGATTCAAATCAATGATTTGGAACACAAGGAAGAAAAATTCAATCAGAACAGTGGGAAGGAAAAAGAATTTAAATAAGTGAGGATAGTCTAAGGAGCCTGTGGGACATCTCCAAACATACCAGCATCTGACTCATAGGGATGCAGAAGAAGAAGAGGAACAGCAAGAAATTGAAAACTTATTTGAAAAAAAATGAAGGAAAACTTCCTTAATTTGGTGAAGGAAATAGACATGTAAGTCAGGAAGCAGAGTGCTGATCAAGTTGGACCCAAAGAGGACCACACCAAAACACATCATAATTAAAATGCCAAATGATATAGATGAAGAGAGAATCTTAAAAGCACCAAGAGAAAATTAGAGTTACCTACAAAGGAGTTCCCATAAGACTATCAGCTGATTTCTTATAAGAAACATTGCAGGCAAGAAAGGACTGGCAAGAAGTATTCAAAGTGATGAAAGATAAGGACCTACAGTCAAGATTACTTTATCCAAAGCTATCATTTAAAAGGGAAGAGAAAATCAAGTACTTTCCAGAGAAGGCAAAACTAAAGGAGTTCATCATTACCAAGCCATTATTACATGAAATGTTAAAGGGACTTATTTAAGAAAAAGAAGATCAAAACTATGAACATTAAAATGGCAACAAATTCACAACCATCAACAACTGAATCTAAAAAACAAACTAACCAAACAACCAGAACAGGAACAGAATCATAGGTATGGAGATCATTTGGAGGGTTATCAGGTGGGAGGAGTAGGGAGAGAATGGGGGAAAAGGTACAGGGAATAAGAAGCATAAATGGTAGGTACAAAATAGACAGGAGGAGGTTAAAAATAGTATAGGAAATTGAGAAGCCGAAGAACTTATCTGTATGACCCATGGACATGAACTAAAGGTGGGGGGATTGCTGGAGAAAATGGAGGTACTGGGAGGAGGGGCAATGAGGGAAAAATTGGAACTACTATAAAATAGCATAGTCAATAAAATATATTTAAAGAAAACAAATATATAGATTTATTACAATCCCTATTAAAATCCCAATGAATTTTTTAAAGAAATAGAACAAAAAATCATCAGGTTTGTATGGAACCACACAAGATCCTACTTAGCAAAAGCAATCTTGAGAATAAAGGACAAAGCCAGGGGTATCACACTACCTGACTTCAAATTATACTAAAGAGTTATGATAATCAAAAAGCATGATATTGACAGAAAAACAGATGCACAGACCAATGGAACAGAGTTGAGAGCCTAGAAATGAAACCTAGAAATGTATTGGACTGGCGAAAAAGTCCATTTAGCTTTTTCTGTAAAATAAAATAAACATTTTTCATTTTCATTGATTACTTTATTGATTTGGATATTTTGAGTACGTCAGCTATCTCCCAGGTGGTATAACATTGGTAGTTCTCAATTAATGTCTCAATTTGGTCACTATAAGTACAATGACCTGACCATAGATCATTGTCCAGGGAGAAATCTCCAGCATGAAACTTCCCAAACCAGTTTCGACACATTCAGTCAGTCACAGAACTTTCTCCATACACTGAACAAATCTTTTTATTTCTGTGTTTCTGTTCTGGTTTTACCTTTCTTGAAATAATAAAGCATAATATGCCATAATTTTTTTCATATTTTTATTCTTTTACACTTTTGATTCTTATTTGAATATTATATATATATGTATACACGTATATACATACATACATACATATAAAACTTAAAATAAATGTTCAAAGTTATTTCTATACCAAAAAAGAAAAGTGATCTTCTTATTGCAGGGGCAATAGGGTATAATCAACAACATACTTTTTCACCTAAAAATGAATCACACTTGCAATTTCATATTGTATTTATAATGTCATAATGGATTTGGTTAGTGAGCTTAGCATTTACTAAAAATTTCAAATGAAAACATGAATCCTGAATACCTGGACCAACATTTTATATTTCTAACATGAAATACTCATAAAATTTGGGAGAAAATTTGAATTCTCCAAAGAAATACTTTCCATGTAATACCCATGATTTAAGTAAGCAAGAGTAGGACATGTCTTATTGATATGCATATGATTGTAATCATGAGAGTGAAATCAGATTTAATGCTACAAAATATTGTTTTTCTGTTATATGTCACCCATGAAGAGGAAGAGAAAAAGGCAAAGAACGAAAGAGGCTACATGTGATCATTTTGAAGGTGCTGCCTAAATTATTTGATTTTTATTCTCATTTAAAGTTTGTTGTCTGTGTGTGTTGAAATAAGAAATTATCTTAATGTGAAATCACAAAAGTTTCATTTGTCTTCCTCTAACAGGCCCCATTTCACTATACAATTTAGCAAATCTTAGTGTCTGCTCATGCCCCACACCAGGGAGAAGAGGCAATTACTTTAAAGATTTTCCTCTCTAAAAGAAAAAAAAATGTATTGTTACAACCAGAAGAACAATCTACTCATAAAGCTATTGACATTCCTGTGTATATGTATAACATTTGAGTTTATGTGATAATTAAATTTTTATTGTTGAACATGTACATTTGAACACGTACAGGAATTAATTTTGCCTCAGTTCAGGAGATTGATCCTGACTATTCAGGTTAGGTAGTAAAATAACTATATCACATTCCCCAAATTACTTGTAAATAATTAACAAAATTTGCATGACCATGGGAAATTAGAGAAGGGCACTGCTGACTTTCCGTAACATTTGAAGAATTTATAAGGGGTGGTGAGAAGGACCCAGATAGATGAGAGTTACAGAGTGACCCCTACCTTTCCTCCCACACGAGTCATGCACCTGAGTATGAATGGAGGAGATCCTGAAAGACCTTGGCTAGCATCCAAAAACACATGGAAACAAGCATGAACTATTTAGCAGAATTTGGATCCCTCCAGTTAAACTCTATTATAAGATAGTAAATGGATGCCAGCCAACTCACATGTAAACTCCTGTTGATTTATATTGACTGCCTGGTTGTGTTGACAAAAATTTAATGTGGTGGCAGGGCTAAGCCTTAAGATTGCCAGATAAAATACAGAATATACAATTAAATTTGAATTTCAGATAAACAAATATTTTTTTTAGAAAGTGTGCTTCAAATATTACATAAAATATACTAATCCTATAAAATTATTGTTTACTCAAATTTAATTGGGTATCTTGTATTTCTATTTGCCAAATCTGTCCACCATATGTTGCAGCAAAGAACACACTGACATTGGTTTTGTCTGCCATGATTACTGAAAAGGGAAATGACAGCAAAGCAGCCCTAAGGAGATGTAAGATTTTCTCCTGTACAATGTTTCACAATGACTTACAGAAATGACAATACTGACTGTGGGGACTGCTAGTTATGCTTTTTTCCAGCCACCTAGTTGTCAGAACAGCTCACTTGATGATGTAAATTAATCTGAAGAACAGTACTTACTCTTCCTTTTTACCTGGACCTGAAGAATTAGTTACTAGGACACAGACAAATCTCTTACCAACCCACCTTCACTTTGACTTGACTGTAAGTCAATATGGACAGCAAGAACTTACTTCTGGAAGGCTTACAAATCTTGGAAAAGATAAATATTTCTTTTAGGTTAAACCATATAATATTGCCATGTTTAAAAAGTTTTAAATGCCTGAAATACTAACAATTTTAAACGCTTCAACCTAATATGAGGAGCAGCTCTAAAGAATCAAAACAAATGCTTCCCTCTGAAAAGGATTTGCCTCAAGAAATGCTTTGGAAAAAGTTCAATGATTCTGGCTGTGTTATCAACATGCCTTAAGAAAATTTGCATATATGAATCCCCAAAAAGTAGTCATGAAGTTCTAAAATCCAAATGGTATTTAGAGAGATGCAAAAAGTAATAAAACTCATGATGATGGGAAGGGGTGGGGGGAAGGCAGAAAACTGTACTTGAACAGCAATAAAATTCAAAAGTATTTAATAAAAATAATAATAATAAAATAAAAAAACCTTATGTATACAATGAATAACAAATTGAACACTGAAAATATAAAATTTCTGAAGTTGTAGAAAAACTCAAGATTTTTCCCTGAAATGAGGGCAAAATATAAAGATACAAATGAGATAGAGAAGAAAAATAAAAGGTGAGAAATGCAGAACATAATTAGGAATTCATATTCATATAGAACTGAATTTCAAAGTGAGAGAGTGCTTTTGATGAACCAAAAGCAATGATTGAAGAGGAAAATTTTCCTGAACACCCACACCTACAGAGAAGAAGGGCTCACCATATACTGATCAAAAAACAGTGAAGACTTGCACTGGTATATTACACACAATGATGTTGGAAGATGAGCTTGGGTCTCAGTCAGTCTTGCTAACTGAATGAGAAATCAATACAGAAAACGAGAAAATGTGTAGTTTATGGGAAACAAGAAATGGCAATGTGCATGACCATTAAAACTGGATAACATTAGGGATACATCTAACTTACATAAATATGCACACACAATATAATAAAATATAAGTTCTTAACAGGGAAACTATATAATAGTAAAACACTAATAATTCAATAATTCATTAATAGTAATTACATGATCATAGTCTGGGTCTAGAATTCCAGATTATATCAAAGAGAAAAAAGAAAGAAGGAAGTAGCAAATATTTTTCATTTTATACAGGAGAAATTGAAAGCATTTTCATTTTTTGACATTGAGGAGTATACTAAAATAAGTTTAAGTAAAAACAGAATGTGATACTAATAAAGCACAAATGGGCTATATGTAAAACTAAAACAGAGAAAGAGAGAGAGTAAGAGAGAGAGAGAGAGAAAGGAGAGAAACAATTTGTTTTGTAACAGACTTAAAAAGAAATAGCCAAAAAAATAGCAAGGGGAAACTTTTTAGAGGAGTAAATGGCTTTAACAACCATATTAAGTCTCTTAAATTAGAGGGGTGGAGAGAAATCCAGAGTCCAAGTATGTGGAGCCTTCAAGCCATAGACCAAAGGTACAAGGACAGTGCTAAGTCAAAAATGAAAATAATGGGCAGGAAGTTTCAGGTTAAGACAGTCAAAAGAAATACATGCACATATATTAGGAGAGATACATACCAGGTAGCAATAGAGCTTATCTCATGGTGCAGATCAATGTGAGCTTTTATTTTCCAACATTTGCTTTTATTTACTTACTGATATTGAATATTTTTACACAGTGACAAGTTTTACTTTTGCCATTCAAAAATTTATAATCAACTTTTACTTAAAAATTAATGGGTTTAAGGAATAAAATAACCAGACACAAAATTGATCCATTTATAAGGTGTTACTATTTTTAATGTTTGTAAATCCACCAGAAAAAGATGAATGTCTCCTTAGAAATTTGGGCAAAGGATACAAGTAGTTAAGAAATGCAAATGTTCAAGGACTCCATGCACTATGATTCTGCTTTTTATGCATAGATAAAGGCCTTGACAGAAATATTTCAACATATTTACAAGGGTTCTTTTTATTTCTCTCTTTGTACACATCTATGTTCTTTGGGAATGAGCATGTATTATTGATGTAATGATAAAATTGTGTGGAAGAAAATAATATCTTAAAAGTAAAGAGAAATAAGAGCAATGTGTTATAAAATTAATTGAAAGTAAGTTTGTGGAATTTGAGTGAATTTTCTTAAAGCTAAAGGAAAGAATACATCTGGGATTGTTCTCATCCCCTTGGTACGTCCATCCACTTTTCCTGTCTCAGCCAAAGCCTCCTGGGCAGCCCCCTGGCTCTGTCTACCAGTTGTACTATGGGGGGGAGAACTGGGATGAGAGGCCAGATGTGCTAACTCTCGAGTGTAAGCAGAACATATCAGATCATATATCTGGAAGAATTTCTAAGAAAACATCCTCTTAATTTCTGATTGCTTATATATGCTTTTCAGAGAGGTTCTATTCTTGGAGCTTTAGGTGGTCATGCATTTTTCTGTCTGTCTTACAGGACAGCTCCTAGCCCTGGGACTGACTCTAGTTCCCTGTTGTCCACACACAATCACAAAGTGAATGTGATGGAAGGGAACTCGTGCCTACCCAAGAGTTGTACTGGGGTGCCTTTGAGGAGTGGAAGACCCTGCAAGACTTTTCTGAGTGCATATGCATGGCTTACCTCTCCACAAAGAAAGTGGCAAATTCTTCATATGCCCAAACCCATTACCAGGAATTCCAAGTTTGGATTAAGACATTTTTCTATTTTTACAAATAGTCATTTGAGGGCCTCACATCTAGAGCTACATATCTGTCTCTTCCCAAAAGATTTACCAGCACAGATGGCAAATAAACCAAAGATAGATGTAATCTTAGTCCTAAAGAAAGGCATGTGATTTCTGCAGCTACTTCCATTTCTGCAGTAGGCATTGCCAGAACCAATCCCGCATTCTTTACAAGCTCCTATGAACCTTGAGGAGAAGGGAAGATGTAAGCAAAAATCATACACACAGATTCTTTCAACTGTTAAAATGTTTTTCTATTTTTGTGTAAAATCTTAATATACAACAAGGATAGTTATTCATGATCAAATGCTGACACTTCACCTGCGGCTGACACTCAGCCTGAGTTCAGAAGCCCACAGGTCTACCAGAGCTGGAGATCCACAGTTCGTTAGCAGCAGAGTGGGGCTCAGCTGTAGGCACAGGATTTCAGGGTTTGGAGAAAGCCTGTGAACATTGCCACAAAACAAATAATTGAACAAAAAAAAAACAGGACTAACTTACATTTATGTAGCATTTTATAATTTATAAAATGTGTCACAGTTATCTTTCTTCAGCCTTCATCAGTACTTGTGAAGAATGTTGAGTTGGGAGTGCTCATTCCCTATCCATAGATATGGAAACTTGCTCAAGGGGTTACAGCCAGTAAAAGTTGGAACTTGAACTTCCTTCTAAAACACAGGAGTCATCATTCTCTTGCAAATTCATCTCTTCAGCTGAATGATACTGAAATCACACAGTAGGTCTTCATCCTGTTAGTGGGAGCCTGTGCTACTTAAATTCTTCTACAGATTTCTGTCTGATTGCAGGGGGATGTAATATCAAACAACAGAAAAATGAATGGCATTGTAGGCTTTAGCTCAAATAATCTATCATAATTGAAAGATTTCTTTCCATTTTTGTGTTTTATCTTTACAATTTTGGGGTGTTTTGCAATCCCAATTTATAAAGCCATGCTTGTTTCAATATACAAATTAATATTTACATTCAAGAAGGTGTGCCATATATTTCCTGAGACTGTGCATATTCTGGCAGACCAAAACTATCCTTTAGATTAAAGATAAACTGATGTGAGTTCAGGCATTTTTTCTTATGAAAATTAAATTTCACTTTGTGGGGAAGTACACTGAGATAAAAGGAGATGATGGTGGGTTAATTTCAATAGTTGTTTCTAAAACAGATTTTGGTTGTTAAATCAAGTAGGTGGTACTGACATCATTTTTTTCTGGAGAACAGGAGTAAAGATGTGAGGTGAGGTTTTGGGAAGGTTAGGAAAATGTTGGGTAAACTGGTGGCATGATAACAAATGTTACCTTTTTATAATTTTATCTAAAGCCATCCCTGAGCTTATATCTCTGATAAGCATGACTGAAGAGAAAGTTGTTTAAACACCTTGATTAATGTGAAATTAACTTTACTGATAAGTTAAGAAAACTGAAAAAAAAAATGTCCTGAACCAGTTGAAAGAAATTCTAATTCTGGACACAGAAACAGTGTGCTGTTGTTATTCCCTTGACTTAAGCTGCTCATTGATTGGTAACATATTTGAAATAATCGTGATAGCAAGAACATATAAGAAACCAAACTATTTAGACTTCTGCAATATAAAGGCTCTTTTAAAAATTATAATTTTATGTCACATAGAAGCCTACAAGAAACTATTAAAGCTGATTTTTGGATTTTATTTCTCTTGCTACTATAGGATTATAATCAGAACATTATTTTATCATTACATATGGCTTTTTATAATTAGGTTTTCTAAATACTAAAAATATGTTTTGGAAGGTGAAGATATCTTTCTTTTCTGGCAAAGGTGATCTGGAGCAAAAATAATGCCATAATTATTGTAACAATGCACTATTCCTTTTGCTCTGCAGAAATCACCTCTCTTCATCTAATTCCTCCTATTGCCCTGGGGACTCCCTCATGTGCAGGCCTGTGTGAAGATCTGTCCTGACATGTACGTGGTTCATGAAGGGTTAGGACACAGACCTTCCAGATACCAGCTGCCATCCTCCAGTTTTCTGGTTTCTTTTTATCTTGTGCCAATGACAAAAATGACACCTGTCCCATAGATACCAATGCAAAGTGTTGCTGGGCTGCTGATGGCTCCTCATAGTGTCTGCCCATAGTGTCTGCCTAGAACCCTAAAGCTGCCTTTTCCCAAGCGTGTTAATGCCTGACAGCAGAGGCCACCGAAGGCCACTAGCCGGTCCTTGCTCTCTCTTATTTCTGCTGCCATCACTGGTTCCAATAAGCGTCCCCTTCAAGTTTTAAGGAGATCTTGCTGCAATAGTTCTTGAGGGTTTCATTGGTCTTTCCATTTTAGTCCCTTTGTTCTAAAGGAGCAAAGTTAGAAGCTAATTGTCTTCCACCTAGAATTCTAGTTCCATTATTTCTGCAACAAAATTGTCTGTCTGGAATTTAAGGATGAGGTGCCTTTCCTGGGTCTTTCACAGGAGTTCACCCTAGTGCTGCTGCTAGACTTAGAAGGAAAGAAACTGTAGCACTAGAGTTGTAGAAGGTACAGGTGTCTATTCAGAACAAGGAGCATCCTCTATTTCCCCATTCTAATGCTCATCACCCTTTATGGTAATTATTTGCTTAATATCTGTTTTGCTGTTGGACTGTAAGTGCTTTATATGAATGAAATAACAATAGTAACAAGAACAACAGAGATGATTAGCATTTATATAGCAAGTGTTCTACTGGGCATTGTTACACATGAGTCACATTATTAATTAACTCAGTCTTTATATCATAACTCAATGAGGCAGACCTGATTATTATTCCCATTTTGCAAATGGCAAAACTGAGTCATATAGACATTCAAGAACTTGCTCAAAGTCATGGAGTTAGTCAATAGAAGAGCCAGGATTCTTGTTTTCATAAAATGGAAGTCAGTTTTTCAACTAAAACCTTAAACTTCTAGGGACAAAGCCATTACTATTAGCTTTTTATCATTTCAAAGAATAACTGAGGAAAAATGTCCACATGTAGAGATTAATTAATTAAAAATTTCTTTAATTTAAACCTTGCTATTTATTTATTATTATTTTTATTCACTTTTCATTTACTACTGCTTGGCTGAATTAAATATATAAATATTTAATTGTGCATGTATCTATAAAAACTTCCAAATCCTTCTTTGGCAGATGTAGTCCAAGTCCATCACAAGTGACCTCATGCTGCCAATGCCTCCCTACTATGGTCACAGTAGTAATTATTGCAGAGACTGTCTTATGCAGCATGCTTTTAGCAATTGTATCATTGTTGTACTACAGGATCACTGCTATGCTTTCCAAATTAATTCAGCAATCATTTGTCAAGAGTCCACTCAGCTCAAGGCACTGTTGTCTGGTACCTTCTTGCACAAGGTGTCAGTTGTAATGTCAGAATCTGTGCAGTTGAAGCAAACACTCCAAAACTCTGTGTGCTGTGTTGCCATTGTCAGGATGCAGGAAGCAAACCCATCCTCTAGTTACTTCATGGGCCATTTGTCTCTAGTAGTTGAAAGGTTAAAATTTCTTTACATCTCAGTTGGAAGCCTCTTTCTTTTTATTTCCTCATGTGTGAAATAATTTACTACATGACCCTATCTACCATTCTCTCTGCTGGGGTTCTGAACTCAGATAATATTTGTAAAGCACTTTGTTCTCAGAAGAAAGGTCACACTTAGAAGGGTAAATATTATCCACCTGACTGCATGAGGGGCAAACATTGTTATTGGCCAAACTTTCCTCTGCCTTCACATGCCATGTGCTGAAAGCATATGTAGTAAAGTGAAACTAACCTTTCAAGCTCTAGTACAAAAGAATAAAGCAACTCTTGTGCCTCAGGGGGTCTTAGAAGGCATATGAAATACAGCAGAAAACAGTGGTTAGTCTTACAAATTGTTTGAATAAACATTAGACCACAATTCATGATAGTCCATAAACTTGCTTTGGTCAACTTATACTCCTAACTCTCCACATGCTGCCTGTGCAAATATTTCTCTTTTTCTGCTCTCTAGAACTGAGGTTAAAAGAATCAATAAGACAACTGCCTGACAGCTCTTTGCATTTTAATGGCCTCCAATCACAACGCCAACATATCACTAAATCATTATCTACCTTTGAGAGTTCAACAATTTTGTATTGTGAATTGTATTTTGATTATCATTAGTGAATAGGTTCCTGAGATACAGTGATAAATAAGATAATGAATGAATTTATGAATGAAATAAATAGATATCAACTAAATTTAACAACTCAGTTGTCTTAATGGCCAGCCAATTTTAACTGCAGTGTAATAAATGATTTTTCAATTGGCCGTTATTACAAGTATAAACCTATGCACAATGCTTTGCACAGTGATTGGTATATAGAATTTGTTCAACAAATGTTAACTTCTTTAGTTTCTTCTAAAATATGAAATCATCACCATGACTTCTCAGAGTGAATTTTGTGTTTTTATCATTCCATCCTCAATGTTCAACAGAGTTTCTGGCAGCACATAAGTGGTCTATAATATTTTCAGACTGAGTGAGCCTATCACAAAGTGGTAAACTGGCATTGCTTTGGTCAACTTATTGAAATTTTGAAATTTTTTCTACCACAGCTTAGAGTAAGAATCTAATACATAAGATACATTTGAAATTTTTTCTACCACAGCTTAGAGTAAGAATCTAATACATAAGATACAATACCAGAAAGTGAATTATATTAACTTTTTTTTAGTTCTAAGCCATCTATTATGTATTTTTTGGCCATTGTTTATGTTTATGGTTACTGATGGTTATTTTATCTCATCTTAATGTTAAATGACATAAAGTAAATTTTTTTTTAAAATGATCACCAGGAAAGATGTATTTTTAACAGCTTTATTGAGATATAATTCGTATTGCATACAACTCATCTATTCATAGTTTACAGTTCAATGGCTTTTAATGTGTTATGGAATTGTGTAACTATCACCACAATCAATTATAAAACATTGTCATCACTCACCCCTAAGCCATCATCACCCTAAAGCCCTCCTACCCATCTCTCTTAGCTCTACCATCCATGAATCTACATTCTGTATCTATAGATTTGCCTATTCTGGACATTTCATGTAAATGGAGTCATACAATAGGTGGTCTCTGTGCTTGACTTTTCCCACTCAACATATTTTCAGGGTTCATCCATGTGGTAGCATGTGCTGTACTTCATTTCTTTCCATTGCTGAATAATATTCAATTACATGAGCATACCACATTTTGTTTATCTATTTATCAATTAATGGACATTTGGATTTTTCTGCTTTTTTATGGCTATTATGGACAATGCTTCTGTGAATGTTAGTGTATGTCTTCTATAGTTATGTTTAATTTCTTGCCTATATTTGAAAGGCTATATTTATAAATCCAAAAGCAAAACAAAACAAATTCCACACTTATTTTTCTACCAGGAGAAATTGTGGGAGAACTTTAGGTATGGTGGAAAAGCATTGACTAGATATCTGTCAGGAGATGGGGGCATCCTCCCAATTCTGGAACTAACAAGATAGAGCCTTGAGCTAAGAACTTCACTTCTGCTTTTTTGTACATAAGGTGGTTTTGCCCATATCACAAAGGTCAGGTTTCATTGCAGGCATTCCAAGTATGCAATATAATAGTGGTCCAGAGTTAGTTTTTGTTAAAATTTCAGACTAAATTCAAAAGTATTCCATCAGTTGAGTCAAGAAAACGAACAAAAAATCCAGAAAAATGTGAAGGTCAACATAACACATAAAAATAATCTCTCAGTTGCCTTTATAAATAATTAAAAGCTATATCAGAAAAAAGAAAAAATGGTATTCTCATCTTTATAACAAACTGGTGACTATAGAAAGAACTATGTAGGTATCTATGCATATGAAAACATTAGGTTGGCTTGTTACACAGACTCTTTTATTTTCTAAGAAATACAGATAGAAATTGGATTTGCAAACCTGCATTTTTTAATCTGAGGTAAATGTTTTTTGTTACAGAAAAGAAATAACATTTCATGAATACAGGAGAACATGATGTAGCTATCTTTAAAAGGAAAGGTATAATTCCTTGGAGGTATAAGATATGAAAGAGAACAAAATAGGCACTCATTGCAATTAGGAGTAGGAACTTGATTAAATATTCAGTCAATCTAATTAACATCCTTCTGGCACAATCCTAGAAGTTTTTGGCATTGATACCATTGATGGTTAAGTCACATGCGTGAGAGGTCTAGCAGGACTTTGGGCTTGGAAACTCATCTACGCCAAAGCAGTAAAGCTTCAGAGCTTCCAGGACAGGATGTGACTTCAGACTCTCAGTCTAGACTAGGTTGCAAAGTATTCTTTGGCTTTATGTAATTTTCTCATGAATGCTATAATTCCCAATAAAAATCATAATACTTTATGTAAACAAGTACAGGTGCTATCATATATAGGCAACACATATTCCCAGTTACCTTTTCCTCTGCAGAACTACTCATTTTAAAGCCACTGTGATTTACTGTGTAGAATCATTCTAAAGGGTGTTGCTCTTAATATTCATTCCACAGGTTAAATCCAACAATCCTGGGAAAATAAATGTAAAGGTTTTCTTTACTGCAGGTCCTTGAGACATTTTGGATATGTTATATTCATTGTAAATTACTTACTGGTGTCTGGCATGCACACCATTCCAATCTATGATAGTGAAGAAATACCCTGGCCCCCATCTTCTCTTCACTCACCTTCTCAGAGTTTTTGTGTTTCAATGGCACACTCTGGGACACACTGAGGAAGCACAATGCCAGTGCTTTTTTATTTATTTTATTTTTATTTTCATTTTTATTTTTCCTTTACCATTTATCCCTCCTATATCCTCTTGACCTCCCAGCAAGTGCTTTTTTAATTTTTAAAAATATTTTTTGAAAGATTTCATTTATCTATACAAGAGAAGGGAAGGGAGGGAGAAAAAAGAAGAGAAATACTGATGTGCTCAATCAGTTGCCTCTTGCACTTCCCCAAGCAGGGATCTAGCCCACAACCTAGGCATGTACCCTGACCAGGAATTGAACTGGTGATATTTTGGGGCTCAACCCACTGAGCCACACCAGCCAGGTCCTACTCAGTGCTTTTTGATAACCTAGTGCAATTTACCAAATCATCTGTGGAGGGCTACTATGGTAACAGAAATGGCATCCAGTCATTTAATAACAAAAAGTTACAAAATAATCCTAAACTTCTTTAATATTTACAAAACATCTCTCTTGTTACACACATGGACACACACTTACAAATGTAAAATTTAAACAGTGTGTTGTAATGGACTAAAAAACGAACAAACAAACCATGAATATCTGAAATAACAATGAATATCTGAAAATATTTTTAAATTAAATTTATTGGGATGACAATGGTTAAAAAATTATATAGAGTTCAAGTGTCATTTCTATAATATATCATCTGTATAGTGATTACCACACAAGGTCAAATTCTTCTGTCATCATATATTTGACTCCCTTTACTGCTCCCCTACCCTGCTTCCCTCTGGCAACCACCATGCTGTTGTCTGTGGCTTTTATTTCTTTGTTTTTCTTTGTTCATTTATTACTTTCAGTTTTATATCCCACATATGAGTGAAATCATATGGTTCTTAACTTTTTCTGTGTAACTTATTTTACTTAACATGGTATTCCCAGGATGCATCCATGTTGTAGCAAATGGCAGTATTTAATTTCTTCTCATGTTTGAGTAGTGTTCCATTGTATATATGTACCACATCTTCTTTATCCAATCATCTAACAAAGGACACTGCAGTTGTTTCCACTGACAATAGTTTCTACATGTTAGAAGGTAAAAATCAATGGAACTGACATTAAAAAAGTCAAAATGACAAGAGTAATAAGAAGGCTGTTTTTAAACTCTGAAATTCAATTAATGTGGTCAACATTAAAGTTTTCCTTTAGCATTCAAAATTTAATTCATTTGTATTTATTTGAGAAATATATCTTCAGTTAATGTTATTTATGGAGATAATGCAGCAATCTCCTGCTCCATCTTCTCTCAGAGGCAACCAGTGTCAACTTTTTGAGATTCCCTTGATGCTTTCATATTCCTAAACAGCATGCTGTATTACTATCCTTTGCTTGATCTCTGCCAGATAAGGTCTGTTTCCTACATGGTAGATGGGGAGTTTTAATTATCTTATGTTTCTTTTCTGTTCCTTTCATCCTCCCAATAGAATTCTATCACATTTTTAGGCCAGTCTCTAAAATTGAATTCAATCTGAAAAACTGAAAATTTATTTTGACTATCTTTGTGGACAACCTCTAAGATGGCCTGCAGTTATCCCCACTTCCTGGTATTCATGGCCTTGTGAAATCCCATCTCCTTGAGTAACTTGCTTCTGACCAGTAGAATATAGCAATGTCAAATAGATAGCATTTCTGGGATTAAATTACACAAGATTGTCCTTCTGTCTTGTATTGCCTTCTTGGCTTTCATGAAACAAACTACCACACTGGAGAGGACCATGCAGCAAGAAAATGATGATGGCCAACAACAAATGAAGAACTGGGGCACTTTATAAGAGCTTGTGGGAAACCAAATGCTTTCACTAATTATTGAGTGAGTGTAGAAGCAGATCCTTTCCCAGTCAAATCTTCAGATAAGACTATAAGCTTTGGGCTAACCCTCTGAAGCCTGGTAAGAAACTATGAAACAGAACAGCCATGCCCAAATTCCTGAACCACAGAATGTGTTGCTAAGTTTGAGGTAGTTTGTTATACATTAACAGAAAACTAATAGACTATATCAATATTTTTTACTCTTGATTATTTTTTAAACTTATGAATTGTTTGTTTCCTCAATTTTCCATGTGATATATGTTATTGCTATTTATCTTATTACAATTGGACTAATTTTTCCCCCTTTGCTCTCCTTCATCCAGCCCACCCCTGGCTCCTAAAGTCAGTCTCCACACTGTTTTTCATGTCCATGGATCATTTATACATGTTCTTTGACTAATCCCTTCTCCTTTTTTCTACCAACCCCTACCCCCCAGCTCCCCTGACAGCTTTCATTCTGTTCCAGGTTTCCATGTCTCTGGTTCTGTTTTTCTTGTTGGTTTATTTTGTTTATTAGATTCCTCTTAGAGGTGAGATCATATGGTATCTGTCTTTCACTGACTGGTTTATTTAAATAGCATAATGATTAATCATGCTAATTTCAATGACCATAATAGGATAATCCCAGTTCCAACCATGCTGTTACAAAAGGTAGGAATTTCTTCTTTCAGCTGTGTGGTATTCAGTTGTGTAAATATACCACAGTTTTTAAATCTACTCATCTACTGAGAGAACTTAGACTGTTTCCAGCACTTGGCTATTGTAAATAGTGCTGCTATGAACATAGGGGTGCATAACTTCTTTTGAATTGGTGTTTTGGGATTCTTAGGATATCTTCCCAGCAGGAAAATAGCTGGGTCAAAAGGTAGTTCCATTTTTAATTTTTTGAGGAAATTCCATACTGTTTTCCATAGTGGCTGCATCTGTCTGCATGCCCACCAACAATGCACTAGGGTTCCCTTTTCTCCACATTCTTGCCAACACTTGCTATTTGTTGATTTATTAATGGCCATTGTGACCAGTGTGAGGTGATATCTCATTGTGGTTTTAATTTGCATCTCTTTGATGGCTAGTAATATTGAGGATTTTTTCATAAGTCTCTGGACTCTCTGTATGTTCTCCTTGGAGAAGTATCTATTCAGGTTCTTTGTCCACTTTTAAATTTGATTGTTTGTCCTGGTGTTGAGTCATATGAGTTGTTTACATATTTTGGAAATTAAACCGTTGTCCAATGTATCTTTGGTAAATATGTCCTCCCATACAGTTGATTCCCTTTTCATTTTGACAATGGCTTCTTCAGCTGTGCTTTTTAGTTTGATATAGTCCCATTTGTTTATTTTTTCTTTTATTTCCCTTGACCTAGGAGATATATCAGCAAAAATGTTGCTACATGGGATATCTGAAATTTTATTGCCTATCTTTTCCTCTAGGACTTTTATGGTATCATGATTTATATTTAAGTCTTTTATCCATTTTGAATTTATTCTGGTGTATGGTGTAAGTTTGTGGTCTATTTTCATTTTCTTTCATGTACTCCCGGTTCTTCCAACACCATTTATTGAAGAGGCTATTATTGCTCCACTGTATGCGTAGAGACATGGGTTTATTTCTGGGCTCTCTGTTCTGTCCCATTGATCTATTTGTCTGTTCTTATGCTAGTACCAGACTGTTATGATTATAGTGGCCTTATTGTATAATTTGATATCAAGTACTGTGAACTATCCTATTTTCTTCTTTCTCAAGATTGCTGTGACTAGTGGGGCCTTTTTGTCATTGTTGTTCCATGTAAGTTTTTGGACTATTTTTTCTTGATCTGTGAAACATGCTATTGGTATTTTAATAAGAATTGTACTGAATGTATACAGTAATGAATCTATTGCTTTGGAAAGTGTGGACATTTTAATGATGTTAATTCTTCCAATCCATGAACATGGTATATGTTTCCATTTACGTGCATCTTCCTCAATTTCTTTCTTCACCATTCTATAGTTCTCTGATTATAGGTCTTTTACCTCCTTTGTTAAATTTATTCCTGGGTACTTCATTTTTATTGTTGCTGTAGTAAATGGGATATTTTCTTAATTTCTGTATCTGATAGTTCATTGTTGTTGTACAAAAATGCCATGATTTTCTTAATATTGACTTTGTATCCCACTATTTTGCCAAATTCACATTTTAGGTTAAGTATTTTTTGGTGAAGACTTAGGGTTTTCTGTGTACACTATTATGTCATCTGCAATTTGAATGCCTTTTATTTCTTTTTCTTGTCTGACCGCTATGACTAGAACATCCAATACTATGTTGAATAAAAGTGGTTAAAGCAGACACTATTGTATTGTTCCTGATCTTAGTGGGAAACATTTTAGTTTTTGCCTCTTGAGTATGATGTTGGCAGTAGGTTTCTTGTATATGGCTATTATTATATTGAGGTATGCTGCCTCTATTCCCACTTTGCTGAGTGTTTTTATTATAAATGGGAGATTAATTTTATGTAATGCTTTTTCAGATCTTTTGATATGATCATGTGATTTTTGGTCTTCATTTTATTTATGTGGTATATTATGTTAATTGATTTGCAGATATTGCACAATTGTTGCATCCCTTGGATAAATCCCACTTGATCATGATGTATGATGATATTTTTAATGAATTGCTGGATCCAGATTGCCAATATTTCATTGAGGATTTTAGCATCTATGTTCATCAGAGATATTGGCCTGTAATTTACTTTGTTTTCTGTGTCTTTTTCTGGTTTTGGAATTAGGATAATACTGGCCTTGATTAAGAATTTGGGAATCTCCCCACTTCTTAAAAGTTTTGGAATAGTTTGAGAAGGATAGGATGTCGTTTTTTGAATTTTTGGTAAAATTTGCCTGTGAAGCCACCCAGTCCAAGGCTTTTGTGTATTGGGTGTTTTTTGATTACTGCTTCAATTTTGCTATTGTTGTTTGTCTCTTCAGACTTTCTGCTTCTTCTTGATTTAGTTTTGGAAGATTGTATGTTTCTATGAATTTATCCATTTCACCCAGGTTGTCAAATTTGTTGGCATATAGTTATTCATAGTGATTTATTATAATCCTTTGTATTTCTGTGGTATCTGTTGACACTTCTGTTTCATTCCTGATTTTATTTGAGTCCTCTCTCTCTCCCTCTCTCTCTCATATCTGGTTAGTGGTTTGTCAATTTTGTTTATCTTTTCAAGGAAGCAGCTCCTGAATTAATTGATTCTTTGGATTTCTTCTTAGAATCTATGTTATTTAATTCTTCTCTGATCTTGATTATTTCCTTCCTCTCTACCCTCTTGGCTTTGTTTTTTGTTGCTGCTCTAGTTCTTTTACATGTAGGGTTAGGCTGTTTATTTGAGATTTTTCTATGTTTAGGTAGCTCTGTTTTGCTATGAACTTTCCTCTCAGGACTGCCTTTGCTGTGTCCCATAGGTTTTGGATTGCAGTGTGTTCATTTCCATTTGTTTCTAGATCCTTTTTGATTTCTTCCTTGATCTCATTGTTAACCCGTTATTGTTTAATAACATTATTCAATCTCCATGTATCTGAAAGCTTTTGAGTTTTTTCCTTGAGGTTGGTTTTTAGTTTCAAGCCATTGTGATCTGAGAAGATGAAGATATAATTTCAATTTTCTTGAATTTTTTGAGGCTTGTTTTGTGTCCTACCATTTTGTCTATGAAAATGATCTATATGCATTAGAAAAGAGTGTATATTTTGCTTCTTTGAGGTTAAACACTCTGTAAATATCAATTAAGTCCATTTGGTCGAGTAGGGTTGTGTTTTTTTGTTTGGCTTATCTATCTGTTGTTGACATTAGGGTGTTAAAATCCCTTATTTTGGCTGTATTGCAGCCAGTCTCTTTCTTAAAGTCTTCCAAGATTTTCCTTATATGTTTAGATGCTCCTATGTTGGCTACATATATGTTTACTATGGTTATATCCTCTTGTTGGACTGCTCCCTTAATATTATGCAGTGTCCTTCTTTGTCTCTTGTTACAGTCTTTGTTTTGAAGCCCATTTTGTCTGATATAAGTATTGTTACTCCAGCTTTTTTTTTCATTCTCATTTGTTTGGAATATTTTTTCTATTCCTTTACTTTCACTCTGTGTAGATATTTTGTTTTGAGGTGGGTCTCTTGTAGACAGTATATATGGTGGGTTTTGTTTTCTTATCCATTCAGCTATCCTATGTCTTTTGATTGGAGTATTTAATCCATTTCCATATAAGGATATTATTGATAGATATTTATTCATTGTCATTTTCCCCTTTGTATCCATGTTCCTCTCTCTCTCTCTTGATTTCTTCATCTTTTTAAAACAGTCCCTTAACATCTCTTACAATGTTGCTTTGGTGGAAATGTACTCTTGTAGGCTTTTTAAATTTTTTTATTCTTGAAAACTCCTTATTTCACCTCCCATTTTAAATGAGAGCCTTGCAGGATGTGTAGTCTTGGTTACAGGTCTTTGCTTTTCATTACTTGGAATATTTTGTCCCAGTCTCTTCTGCCTTATAATGCTTCTGTTGAGAAATCAGCTGCTAGACTTATTGTAGCTCCCTTGTATGTCACAACCCCCACCATGTCTTGTATGATGTTGTACAGGTGCTGCCAAAATAAAACAAAACAACCAAGTAAACAAAATGCACACCAGAAAAAATGCCTCCAAACACAATTGCAATATCAACAACAAATGAGCAAAGATTAATAAAGGTGGAAAGAAAATAAGAATACTATAAGAAAGGAAAAATGTATGTAGGATGACTAATGGAAAGAAAAATTATTTTGAGAGGGTAGAAGGTGAAAAAATAGTAAGAGTGGGGAATAGAAACATGGAGAAGAAAGGGAGAAAATAAAATTTACAACATAATTAAAAAGGGAAGGAATAAAGCAAAATGGAGTAAGAAAAGGGAAGAGTATAACATGAGATTTGAAATAAAATAGTAAAAAATAAGAACAGAATTAAAGAAAAACAATCATTACAGTAATAGCCGTGACAAGTGAGCAAAGATTAATAAAGGTATAAGAGAATAAGTATGCTCTAAGAAAGAAAAAAAGATTATGATATGTCTAAAGGGAAGAAAAATGATTTTGAGAGGATAGAGAGGAGAAATAATAAGTGTAAGGGTTAGAAATCATGGTAAAAAAGGGAAAAATACAACTTTAAATGAAAATAAGAAAGGGCAGGAGGAGAGCAAAATGGTATAAGATCCTGTTGATGAGGGCAGGCTGGTTCCAGTTTGGAGGAATAGTGAATTTAAATTTTGCAGTAAGAAAAAATAACTCATACAATAATTCATGGAAAAATTACATCTTCAAGATTTAAAGTGAAATTTTGAAAAGTAGAAAAATTTTCTTATCATGTCTCAAGACAGAAAATCTTCTGCATTTTGGCCTGTATCTCTGCGATAACAGCTTTTCACCTGGTCAGGAGATAGAGAGTATTCAATATTATTAGCTAGGCAATAATTTGACTTCTATCAGCCTACATCTTCTTTGAGTGCTGATAAAGGTAAAAATAATGTGGCCTTTGTCTGTTGTTTTATTCTAGGCAGCTTCCAGACAATGACAATCTGGATTTATAAAGCTTAGATTATAGTAGTGAGTTTCAGGATTAGTGGCACATTTTCAGACGTCGACCCCAAGAGAAATTCATTATTAATGAATCTCAGTCAAATGAAGATTAATAGATAAGAGAAAGAAGGTGTGTATGGTTCTCAATCATGACCCTCCTAGAAAAGATGAGGCCATCTGAACCAACAGCACAAAATACAAGGAAAATTCCATCATGGTTAAAACACGTTGGAGGAAGCAGCTTTGTACTTGAAATGTACCAGCTGTTACTTGAAAGTAAGAAGTCTGGCATACTTTTCCTACAGCTAAGAATTTCTGTCCCCTGGCATGACTGTATCAATCTATGTGGGCTAAGTTATACTACGTTCCCAAATGACCTCTCTACTTAAAGGCTTATAATCATAAAAGGTTAGTGCTCAAGTTCCTCTCTATTGTAATCTCTTCCTTCTGAAAGAGTAGCCACAACTTGGTACCCACTATTCTCAACTGAGGGACACAAGAGTTGGCAGAACTACACTGGCTCTTAAAAGTCCTGCTCAGAGCATCACATCTGCTCACATTCCACAAGCAAGACACACAGCCCAGCCTCATGTCAATGATATTGGGAAGTTTAATTCTTCCAAAGGATGGGCAGGGAGGACAAAAATACAATCCACCACACCAGCTCAATCTGTAATGGGCCAGATATGTCAATCTTTGGTACAGTTCAATTTTCTGTCAGTTCTGGTTGTGGGTTTTTTTGTTTGTTTGTTTCTAAAATTTTGTTGTTCTTGTTTTGGTTGTGTGAGGAGGCACAGTGTATCTATCTATGCCTCCATCTTGGCCGGAAGTAGGAGAAGATGATTATTGATCACAGGAAATTCTTCATTGTTTTACTCACTAAATATTTCCTGAATATACATGATGTGAAAAGCACTGTGAGGGGCAAAATGATGCAACAAACACAGTCTTTGGCCTCAACAGTCTTTGGCCAGTCTATGGCTTAAGGCAATGGTAGCCATAAGAAGACATATACACAAATGATTATAATGTAGTGAGGATATAGGATACCAAAGTGTTGTAGGTATTCAGAATAAGAAATCATATCACTCTGTGGATATTGTGAGATCCTCATGAAAGAGCAGTTGAGGTTGGCTTTGAAAGATGGTGGGTTTTGAACAGTGAGAAATAAGAACCAAGGAGACATTTAGCTAATGTTATATATTAAGCAAAGGCCTGGGAGTAGGACACTTTAGTCACCTTTTGGTCAAAGGATGGTGCAGTGTACATGGAACATGGGTTACCTTTTGGGGGCAATAGGAGATAAATATGGGAAGATAGATTGGAAACTGGTGATGCACAACCTTGGCTACTTGTACAAAGACTTTGGAGTTTATTCTGCAGACAGGGCTCTCAGATGTTAGTATGCTTCAGAGTCACCCAGAAGGCTTGTTAAAACACAGATTACTAGGCTTCACTTCAGAATGTCAGATTCACAGGTCTGAGTGGGGCCTGAGAAACTGTATTTCTAACAAGATGTCAGGTAGCATGAGTGCTGCTGGTCTGAGGACTACTTGGGAAGCCCTAAAGATGACAAAGTGTTGTCATTGGAGGCCTCTCCTCAGGGCAGTTGGAAGTTTGGTAGTAGGATATATAATGAATTAGAGGAAAGAGACACTGGATTAGGGGAGACAAGGTCTAGTCTCAGTATAAGCAAAGGAGGCCTAAACTAAGGTGGTGGGAGCAAACATGAGAAGGACAAAATAGATATGAAATAGGAAATGAGAGTAAAATTTGCCCGAAGTAACTGAGACAATGATGTACTACCATGGGATAGTATTTCCAGTCTCTCTCTTTTCCTCTCTCTCATATTTATTGGTCTAATTATTGTCACTAGTTCCAATCCTCTAGCTGAACTGCCTTATAGAAGGCTGCTGCATGTATTTAGACTTTAGTTTTCTGAACTTTAAATTGAGAAATTTGGACAAAATTTATGGTTTCTACCATTTTCTTTTTAAAGAAACAATAAATTGGGCTATTTTACTTAAATTGGGCCAGGCCTTGATGCAACTCCACAGAACCTGAGGCTTCTAGGGGTACAATTTGGAAACTACTGCAATCTCTGTCTTTTCTACCCTAACATAAAATTATTTCTGAATTATAATTACAAATTAATAGAATTCTTACAAAAAAAGACATAAGCTTAGTAGAAGCCAGCAATTCTTGTTGCTGAGACAAAGCTTCAGAAAAAGCATGCCCAGTTTGTTAATTATAAAAATAAATAGATTTCAGCATAACCTAAAATAGATATTGCTTTGGTGTTATTTATATGAATGAAGAGTTAGAAAGAATGGGGGAAAAGTGCGGATCAGAGCCACGCTGATAGTTAATTCTCAAAAGTTTAAGTAACTGATCATAAGCTAAACTAGGTTTTATATTTTTAAATGGAGATTTTGGTTATATTTTAAATTTACTCTAGAAACAATATTCTGGATTTAAAGACCTCGAATTAGGAGATGAGCCTCTTACAATGATATATACATTTATGTTTTGATTAGCAATTGAACATATATTATTTTTTACCAGTAGTGAGTTCTTTGCTTTTATTTTATCATTATTGCTTGATATCATCTAATTTTTGTCTTCAAATAAAACACTAAAAAATTAGTGTGATGTGTTTCTGTATTTATGATTAATAGAAAGCACCCCCTTTCCTGGAAACATTGACAACAGCAATAAAATTAAATGCCCAGGAAAACAATTACCAAGCACAATTGAATTGCCTCTAACACCACAACTGGTTTTGGGTGCCAATAGTCCCTTTTAGAACTATAGCTCTTTTCGAGATGAAAAAAGTACTTTAGCAATAGCAAGTTTCAACAGAAGCAGTAGCTGTGTGGGAGGAAATTGAAAACAGGGACAGGCATAACATTTTATTGTAGGTGGATTTTCCCCTTTCCCACAAGATGTCAGTTCTGTATGAACTTAATCATGGCACATTACCCTTTCTTTGGAGATTTTCATATCTTTTAAAACCCACCTGATTGCTAATGTCAGTTCCCTTTTAAAAAAAGAACAATTGTTCAGCATTTGTGATGCTTATATGAAAATGTTCAAATATGCTGGGTTCGAATGGGGCCAACTGAAACTTGGTCCTAAACTTTGGCCACAGAGATCACCTCAGACAAATTTGGCTTACCTTGCATCACAGAGGAATTCCCAGAAATACAGTTATTATCCTTTATTATCCTTTTCAAAAGAACCTAGGGGTGAAAACACATTTTAGACAAGAAAGGAACTTGAGGGAACAATTCTTTTATTTCAAAAAAATATAAAGGTACAGATCCAATCAGATTTAGTTGAGGAAAATGGAATATATCTTACATAAGGATCTTCTACTTAGAGACTTATACCTATTTGGCATTATAGAAGATACACACACCTTCCATAGCTCATTGAAGAAAGAGTAGCTCGATGATTGTGAAAAAGATATTGAAGAACAACTGAAAAACAGTTTGCAACAAGAATCAAGGGGCAGAAAATGCTTCATGAGGCACGGACCTCAGAAATTGTGCTAGAATGCAGTTTCATTTGTATTAATGTCATGTCTCTGGTTCAATTTCTTGAACTCCAGAACTCAAGGTATGTTTGGCACCTTGGTGGTCCTTTGGTAGTTTATTGGTTACTCTAAGAATGGCACTCCACTTCCTGACATTGAGTTCCAGGTCTTCTACAGCACACTTACTGGTAATCTGAGCAAGCTGTTCCTTCTGAGAGGAGAACATGTCACCTAAGTCACACAGTTCTAGCAGAGAAGGTGGCAATTCCCTGAAACTGAGAAGGAAAACTGCTGGCTGAAGAGTGGGCAGCAGAGTCTCAGGCTGAGGTAGGATGAGCTGGAGAGGTTCATGTTTCATGTTTAGCTCTTCACAAGCCTTGATGACCTTGGGGAGGGAGGTGGTATCTAGCTAGCAAATAGACAAATTGAGGAGGGTGGTAAAGTCCTGTGGGTTTTTGTTGCCCTCCTCAGACACAGTCAAAGTCACTCTGACAGAAGTGGCTGTCTCAGGCTGCATCAGGTAGTCAGAAATTTTGGGGTCCTCAGCACTGACCTGATTTAGGTAGATATCTTCTGTTGCGAGCCACTGGAAAACAATATTATTATTTTACTGTTTTCTTCTTTTCCAATTATTGGTCACTCAACATATGACACAAGCCAAGCACTGCTAAGCTTCCCACCTTGGTTCTTTGAGTGTAAAAAGTCAGAAAATATCTGACAAATGGGAGCCGACAGAGCCTGTGGACAGAACAGCCACTGCTCATTTCATCACACTCCATGTGGCACCAAAAGACTACACAAAGGTGAAGGTCTGGGCATTGTTCCACTGCTCTCTTCATCAATGACTCCAGGCATGCCCTTCCCTGTGGCTTGGCTCATTTACTATATAACACTACATTGGAAACTAGAGCTTCTTTAGGATGGAAATACTAACACTTTTCTAACCACAGCATCATTATTAACCACGATTCCGTATTCTTCTAGGAGAAAATTAATACTGGTGCCAAATCTGGGCTCACCAAACTTTCCTAGCATCATAAGGATGTCTTCACCCCCATCAAGGTATTTCCTCTGGACCTTAAGCTTTGCTGCAGTGCATTTTTCCCTTGGCCCAGCTATAATCCACAGGCTCAGCCCAATTCATTCCTCAGATGTGATTTCATCTTTTAAGCTCTAATCTTTCAATTGCTCCAGAATCTCTCCTGCATAGATTTACAGCCATTGTTGGTGGTAAATATTTTCTTTCTATATGCGTTCAAAAGAATAGTGCTCCATCTTACAGCTGTCAGTCTATAGCCTGTTTCTATGCCTTTGGCTTTAGTTTGCTCCTTTTTTATTCTGTTCACTATAATCCACTTATAAGTAAGTTCATATGGTTTTTCTCTTTCACAGACCGGCTTGTTTCACTTAGTATAATAGTCTACAGCTCCATCCATGCTGTCACAAAAGGTAAGAAAAGGAAGGAGGAAGGGGGACTGTTTGAAAGAAGGTGAAGGGATTAGTCAAAGAACATTTATGAATGACACACGGTCATGGGCAATGGGGTGAGGATTGATTGTGGGAGTGGGGGCTGGACTGGGTGGAAGGGGACAAATGGGGAAGATTGGGACAACTGTAATAGCATAAACAATAAGCTATATTTAAATTTTATTTAAAAAAGAAAAAAATGGTGCCCTCAAGCTTTGGCTCCATTGTATCCTGAGGCCCAGTGATCACCATCCTCACTTGATGCTTGCCAGCCACATGTGGCCAGATAACCAAGGTGACTTAGGAACGATAGAGACTGAGAGGCACATTGGATAGGTGTGGATTGGGGCTGAGCAATTCTTTTCTTAAACTTTTCATGCTGCAGAAAAGAAATTTAGTTCTGAGCAAATCGAGGGGTTTACTTACAGTTGCACAACTATCCAGTACAAAAGTAGGACACTAATGTGCTGAATAGTATTATCATCAAGTGCCCACATACTGTGCTGAGAGATTGGGCTCTATAGTGTATCTTGTTCATGCACACTCTTGTTGATAATGCACAGATCACCAACACAAGAGTGCAGAGGAAGTAGCTGTGCATAGCCTGTGTTGTTTCCCATCTTCCCTTCTGTGCCTTAAATTTTTTTTCATCACATGTGCACATGTACCTGTGAGATGAGATGAACAGATTTTTCTGAGTGACAGGAGGATTGATGAGTTAAAGATTATTTGGAAGGAGACCTTATATCAGATAACATGAGTCTTCTGCCCCCTTTTCCATGGCCCATACTTTACCTCTATAAGGAGAAATCATAGAGCCTGTCCACGAGTGAAATCCACACACTCCTCACTGCAAGTCCTAGGGCTGAGGCTCTGATCCCAAGGAAGATACACTCTGCTCCAGCTAGATGCCCAGGCACTCTTGCCCTCTCTTCCCTTCTGCCACAGGATGAGTCTCAGTTTGAAACAGTTCCTCCACACACTCTCCAAGCTTTCAGAGTAGGTGGGAGCTGTGAACACAAGTATACCTGCTGGGAGATAGAACCCACCAACAAAGGAACCGCCAACAGATAATAACAGAAGAAGGTAAAGGAGTGAGTGGAAGCCACACTAACCTTCACCCAGGACCAGTCAGGAATTACAACTAAATAGTGGAGAAATTACCCAGAACAAACAACTGAATAATAGCGAGAGAGAAGCCTCAAAACCTTGGACAGACAGAAGAACCAGCTTCAACATAATCTGTCCAACCTTCACAACAGTATACAAGACATGGTGGATGGAGTGACCCTTAGTTAACCAGATAGAGGGAAGGACCCACCAAAGAAAGACCCAATGACAGTCAAAACCCAAAGACAGGCAGAGAGCCAACATAAATGACAGCCCAAGACCAGCAAGCTCAGGAGATCAAGGAGACAGCACTACTGAATATCACAAGTCTCCTACCATAAACCCAGGGAGTTACAACAGATCAATTAAGAAGCAGGGGCTAACAAGAAGAGTCTCACAAACAATGGGAAGACAAAGAAACAATCGCCAAATGAAGGGAAAGGAGGAAACCTCAGAAAGAATGCTAAATGAAATAGAGGCACTCAACTATCATATTGAGTTCAAAGCAATGGTTACCAGGAAGCTCAATGAGCTCACAGACACTCACCAAAAACTACAGGGAAACTACAATGAACTCACTGCAAACTATATCAACATGAAAAAGGAAAAGGAAACTATCAAGAAGGATCAAGAGGAAATGAAGCATACAATTTCAGAATTGAAGAACACAGTAGAAGGAATTAAAAGCAGGGTAGATGAAGCAGAAGTTCAAATCAGCAAGCAGGAAAACAAGGTAGAAAAAAGACCCAGAAAGAGCAAGAAAAGGAAAAAAGACTCAAAAAGAACAAAGAAGGGGTAAGAGAACTGCAGGACAACATGAAATGTAATAATATCTATATAATAGGGATACCAGAAAGAGAAGAAGAGGAGCAAGGAATAGAAAACCTATTTGAAAAAGTAATGATGGAAAACTTCCATAATGTGATGAGAGAAAAAGTCACACAAATCCAGGAAATACAGAGAGTCCCAATCAAGAGGAACCCAAAGAGGCCTACTTCAAGACACATCATAATTAAAATGGCAAAATTCCAAGACAAAGAGAGAATCTTAAAGGCAGCAAGGGAGAAACAGGAACTAGCATAGAAGGGAGCCCCGATAAGACTAGCAGCAGACTTCCCAATGGACATGCCACAAGCCAGAAGGGAATGGTAAGGAGTATTCCAGCTAATGAAAAGCAAAGGCCTGCAACCAAGACTACCCTACCCAGCAAAGCTCTCAATTAAAATGGAAGGCCAAATAAGGAGCTTCCCAGATAAAAGAAGCCTCAAAAAATATACCTCCTCCAAACCAGCTCTGAAAAAGTTGCTAAAGGGTGTGCCTTAGGAAAAGGAAAAAAAAAGAGTAAGAAAGAGATGAGCACAGGTATGAAAAAATGTCAATGAATAAGTACCTATGGATAATAACCTTAAACATAAATGGATTAAATGCTCCAATCAAAAGACATAGAATAGCTGAATGGGTAAGAAAGCATGGCCCACACATATGCTGTCTAAAAAAGACCCACCTTAGAACAAAACCTACACAACCTGAAAGTGAAGCACTAGAAACAAATATTCCAAACAAATGGTCAGGAAAAAAAGCTGGGGTAGTAATACTCATATCAGATGAAACAGACTTCAAAAAAGGGCCATAAAGAGAGACCCAGAAGGTCACTTCATAATACTCAAGGGAAGAATCTATCAAGAAGATATAAACATTGTAAATATATATGCACCCAACATAGGAACACACAAATATATAAAGAAAATCTTAGAGGACTTCAAGAAAGACATTGACAACAACACAATTACAGTAGGGGATTTTAACACCTCACTGTCAAAAATGGATAGATCTTCCAAACAAAACATCAATAAGGATATTGTGGAACTGAACAATGCATTAAATGAAATGGACTTAACTAATATAATAGAGCCCTTCATCCCAAAGAAGCAAAATACACATTCTTTTCAAACGCACATGGAACATTTCCAAAGATAGACCACATGATAGGACACAAAACAAGCCTCAACAATTCAAGAAAATTGAAATCCTATCAAGCATTTTCTTTGACCACAAGGGACTGAAACTAGAAACAAATCTCAAGGAAAATAACCCCAAACACTCAAACTCATGAAGAATGAATAGCATGCTATTAAACAATGAATGGGTCAAGAAAGATTAAGGAAGAAATCAAAAAGTTTCTGGAAACAAATGAAATGAACTCACAACAACCCCAAACTTATGGGACACAGCAAAGGCAGTCCTGAGAGGGAAGTTCATAGTGATACATGAACTTTTTTTAGGCCTACCTAAAAAAAGATAGAAACATTTCAAATAAACAATCTAATCCTGCACCTACAAGAACTTGAGGAGCAACAACAAAGACAGCTCAGAGCAAGTAGAAGGAAAAAATTAACCAAGATCAGAGCAGAATTAAATGACATAGAGACTAAAAGCACAATTCTAAAGATCAATGAATGCAGGAGCTGATTCTTTGAAAAGATAAACAAAATGTACAAGCCTTTAACCAGATTCATCAAGAAAAAAAGAGAAAGGACCCAAATAAACACAATCAGAAATGAAAGAGGAGAGATTATAACTGACACCACAGAAATACAAAGGATTGTAAGGAATTATTATGAAGAACTGTATGCCAAGAAATTTGAAAACCTAGGTGAAATGGACAAATTTCTAGAAAAATATAATCTTCCAAAACTGAATGAAGAAGCATAAAGCCTGAAAAGACCAATAACAGCAGATACAATTGAAGCAGTAATCAAAAAACTCCCAATGCACAAAAGTCTTAGACCAGATGGTTTCACAGAATTCTACAAAGCATTTAAAGATGAGCTAAGCCCTATTGTTCACAGATTATTCAAAAAATCAAAAATGATGAAAGACCCCCAAACTCTTTTTGTGAAGCCAGCATCATCCTAATTCCAAAACCAGATAAATACACAACAAAGAAAGAAAAGTTCTGGCTAATATTGCTGATCAACATAAACACTAAAATCCTCAACAAAATATTGGCAAACCACATCCAGGAATATGTTAAAAAGATCATACACCATGATCAAGTGGGATTCATCCCAGGGACGTAAGGATGGTACAATATTCGCAAATCAATAAACATGATATGTCACATAAAACAAAAGACAAAAATCACATTATCATAGCAACAGATGTGGAAAAAAGCATTTGATAAGGTATAGCACACATTTATGATAAAAACACTTAACAAAATGGGAATAGAGGGAGAATTCCTCAACATAATAAAGGCCATACATGAGAGACCTACAGCCAACATCATGCTCAATGGACAAAAACTTAGAGCTTTCCCATTAAGATCAGGAAAAAGACAAGGACGTCTTCTTTTACCACTTCTATTCAACATAGCATTGGATGTCCTAGTCGCAGCAATCAGACAAGAAAACGAAATAAAAAGGCATCCAAATTGGAAAGGAGGGAACAAAACTGTCATTTTTTGCAGATGACATGACAGTGTACATAGAAAATCCTAGAGACTCCATCAAAAAACTGCTCAACCTAATAAGTGAATTTGGCAAAATAGTCAGATACAAAGTCAATATTCAGAAATTCGAAGGCATTTTTGTACATCAACAGTAAAATATCAGAATCAGAAATTAGAAAAAAAATCCCGTTTGATATATCAAAAAGAAAAATGAAGTACCTAGGAATAAACCTAACCAATGATTTAAAGACCTGTAATTGGAAAACTACACAATACTGAAGAAAGAAATTAAGGAAGACACAAACAAATTGAAACATGTACCATGCTCATGGATTGGAAGAATTAACATAATCAAAATGGCCATACTACCCAAAGCAATTTATGGATTTAACACAATTCCTATTAAAGTATCAATAACATATTTCACCAACATGGCACAAACATTTCAAAAATTTATATGGAACCATAAACAACCCTGAATATCAGCAGCAATTTTGAGAAAGAACAAAGTAGGAGGGGTCACAATGCCTGATATCAAACTGTATTACAAGGCCAAGGTAATCAAAACAGCCTGGTACTGGCATAAGAACAGATGCATAGACCAATGGAACAGAATGGAGAGCCCAGAAATATACCCAAGTTTTCTATGGTCAATTAATATTTGACAAAGGGGCAAGAACCATAAAATAGAGTAAAAATAGCCTCTTCAACAAATGTTGTTGGGAGATCTGGACACTTACATGCAAGAAAATGAAACTCAATCACCAACTTGTAGCATACACAAAAATAATTTCAAAGTGGATAAAAGACTTAAATATAAGTTGTGACACCATAAAAATCCTAGAGGGAAACATTAGCAGGAAAATCTCAGGCATTCCATGCAGCAATATCTTTACCAATATGTCCCCTAAAGCAAGGAACATAAAGGAAAGAATAAACAAATGGGGCCTCATCCCACTTGTTTATTAAAAAGCTTCTGCATGACTAAAGAAAACAACATTAAAATGAAAAGAGAAACAACTATATGGGAAATCATATTTGCCAATGATACCTTGGACAAGGGTTTGATCTCCAAAATATATAAAGAACTCACATGACTCCATTCTTGGAAGTCAGACAACCCAATTAAAAATGGGCAAAGGACTTGAACAGACACTTCTCCAAGAAAGACATACAGAGAGCCCAGAGACATATGAAAAGATGCTCAGCATCATTAGCCATCAGAGAAATGCAAATTAAAACCACAATGAGATACCACTTCACACCATTAATAATGGCCATCAAAAACAAAGCAACAAACAAGTGTTAGAGAGGATGTGGAGAAAAGGGAAACATAGTGCACTGTTGGTGGGAATGCAGACTGGTATAGCCTCTGTGGAAAGCACAATGGAATTTTCTCAGAAAAGTAAAAATGGAACTGCCTTTTGACCCAGCAATTCCACTGCTAGGAATATATCCTAAGAGCTCTAAAACACCAATCGAAAAGAACCTATGCACCTCAACGTCCATAGCAGCACAATTTACAATAGCCAAGTGCTGGAAGCAACGTAAGTGCCCATCAGTAAGTGAATGGACAATAAAACTATGGTACATTTACACAGTGCAATATTACACACCAGAGAGAAGGAAGGAGCTCCTAACCTTTGCAACATCATGGATGGAACTGGAGAGCATTGTGCTAAGTGAAATAAGCCAGGAGGTGAGGGACTAATACTATATGATCTGACCTTTAACTGGAACCTAATCAATAAACATGCAAGCAAATAAAATATAACCAGAGACATTGAAGTAAGAACCATCTGACAGTAACCAGAAGGGGGTTATGGGGGGTAGGGGGGAAGGGTTTTCAGGAAAAACTATAAAGGACACATGGACAAAACCAAGGGGGGTTGTGGAAGCAAGGGAGGGTGGTGGGGTTGACTGTGGGGGGAGTAGCAGGGAGCAAATGGAGTAAATGCAGACGACTGTAATTGAACAACAATAAAATAATTTTTAAAAGAAATCACAAAGGTGTTGAATATTAATTATATCTTTCAGTTAATGCTTGAACCTTGAATATCCACCTTATATAGTGTAGAATTAGATTATTTTTAAAAATGATATAATTAAGATACAATATAATATATGATCTGTGTTCATTTTGATGTGGCTTATATCATTTTAACATTTTATTATGAATATTTTCAAACAGAAAAAAATAGAAATACATGTATAGTCAGCCCCCATATTTATATCACTTAGACTCAAGGTTGACTGAGATTTATGAAACTACAGGTTTTGTCTTCACCAAATATGGAAAAAGTTCTGCCATTATTTATTTAAATTATTTTTAGGGGGCCTCATTGTCTCTTTCCTCTTGTTATAAGACCACAAAAATTCTGTGTTAGACCTCTTGATGTTGTCCCAGGAGTTTCTGAGGCACTATTATTTTTAATCTTTCTTCTTCAGTTTGCATAATTTTTATTTCTTTGTCTTAGAGACCAATAATTCTTCTGTAATTTCCAGTATGGTGATAAGCTCATCATTGAATTTTTTATTTCAGAATTTGTTTTTAGTTCTAAAATTTCAAATTGTTTTTCTAGTTCCAATTTCTCCTCTATTTCCTATCTTTTCCTTCACCATGATCACTCTGATATACTTTGGTATAGTTGAAATAGCTACTTTAAATCCCTTGCCTGCTAATTCCAATATCTGAATCATTTTGGAGTCACCAGTCTTCATCAATTGCCTTTTCTCTTGAGTTGGATAATAGTTTCATCTTATTTTATTGAATAATTTTGGATTATATTCTGGGCAAATGATATATTGTAGACACTTAGGATTCTGTAATGTTTCTGCAAGAATACTGATTTTTAGTGTTAGGCAGATAACTTGATTGGACTGAAACTCCAAAACTGCAAACTCTGTGTGGAGCTGACATTTCAGTTCAGGTATGTTAGCCTTAGCTGGTCTGCTAGATGTCTGCCATATGCATATGTAGTTTGGGAGCTAGCAAAAGGCTTAGATAAAGTTTATTCACAATATTGGGATGTCATGCTCTCTTTTTTTTTCTGGGATTATCTAGTTCCTCAGTTCCCAGCTGCAGTGGACAACCCTACCTCTGCTATCTTGTTCTTCAGTCTAATAACACAACGTGTCTATTAGCTGAGTTTTAGCTGCTTCACATGGTGTAGACTATGACTTGGCCTCAGGTGAAAAGTCATACAAATGTGAAATTTATTTTTGTTTTCATCGTGCAATTGTCATCTACCTCCCAGTATCTGTTTGATTTAGTTCTGCTCTATCTAATGCCTTCAGGTAGTTGCTTTTTACATTTTGTCCAGAGTTTATAGTCATTGTCTGCGGTGGAATGGTCTGGTAGGAGCGACTTGGCTATTAGTACAAGTGGAGCCCTCTCAGTCATTAAGTTTTGACATTTGTATACATGCACTCTTGTTAACTCCACAACAAAGTATAAAGCATTGCCATCTGCACAGATAACTCTTTCTGCTCCATACAGTTCATGTTTTTCTCTCAATCACTGTCTGATTTCCATGGACATTGATTAGTTTTATCTGAATTTAGATTTTATATACATAGAGTCATATTATATGTGACAGTTGTGCCTGGCTTCTGTATTTCAGTATGATGCTTTTGAGATTTTCCCAGGTTGTTGTGCGTATCAATTCTTTGAATATTTTTCTAATATGTGGATCTGCCACACTTTGTGGATCCATGTTCCTGTTAAAGGACACAGGCTATTTTCAGCATTTGGCTATCATGAATGAAGCTGTGTTATGAATATTCTTGTACAAGTCAGTGTTTTTTAGACATACATTATCATTCTCTTATGTAGATATGTAGGAGGGGAATTGTGGGAAGTCAAACAGTTCTCCAGGGTAGCTGACCGTTATACACTCTCATCATCAGTGGATGAGCATTCAAGATCTGCTGCATACTTGCTAACACCTGGTGTGGTCAGAGGTTTCGTTTTTTTTAATTTTTAAAGATTTTATTTATTTATTTTTAGAGAGGGAAGGGAGGGAGATAGAGAGAGAGAGAGAAACATCAATGTGTGGTTGCTCTGGGTCATGGCCTGCAACCCAGGCATGTACCCTGACTGGGAATCGAACCTGCGACACTTTGGTTCGCAGCCCACGCTGAATCCACTGAGCTATGCCAGCCAGGGCTCAGAGTTTTTAATTTTAGTATTCCAGTGAATGTAAAGTGGTAATTTATTGGCCATTTCCTGATGAATAATGATGTTGAAAACTTTTTCATGTGCTTATTGCCTACTTGTATACATTCTTGTGGAATGTGTCTGCTGAACCCTTTGCAAATATTTATTGCACTTTGTAAATTAGTGATTTGTAGTAACTCTCTATATATTCTGGATATATGTCCTTGGCCAGATACATATTACAAACATTTTTCTCTCAGTCTATTTATTTTCTTAATGGAGCCTTTTGATAATAAGACATTTTTAATTTTGACACAGTCTAATTTATTCATTTTTCTTTTATGATAGTGCTTTTCCTGTCCTGTTCAAGAAATCTTTGCCTATCTAAGATTGATTTCAATCATATGATAGTGAATATTGGTAGGTTTCTAAATTTTCCCTTCCTTGAGCTTTGAAACTTTGTATGTTGTCTTTTTTATTCAGTGAAAAATATTTTTCAAGGTAAAAATAGATCATTTTTGCAGATGTTTAGAGCTTTAGGCAAGACAGCTGAAAAATTAAATAATGTTTATATAGTGGCTTACATGAAAAGCTACTTAATAGGTGATAATAAAAGTAAATCAACTTAATACTCCCTGTAGCAAACCTTGTCCAGTCGATTGAAAATTGCTGACTTACTGCTGCAAATCCAAATGGTGATGTGTTTAGAATGGGTCCAGGAGCACTGGTCTGCATAGCTGTTGTGCTGAGACATGCAGGGCTTAGCACTGAATTCACAGATGCATCGATTCTGCCAAAACATATGGAGAGGCACCTCACCACAGCTCTTGCTTAAAGGATGACAACACTTTTGCCTCAATAATGATAATGTCAAGATTAAAAAAAAACAACTTTTAACAGTATATTTTCTGCTGAATGATTAGTCTCCTAACTCCATGAAGTAGCAAAACAACCTCCAAGTAGAAGCAACATGAAGTACTTTTAGACTGAATAGTAGATGAAATTCTGAATATGCCAACTTGGCATATGCCCAATGGGTATTTATGCCCAAATACCAATTTATAATGAAAATTGGTATTTGCTAGGGCTGCATTGGAGTACACAAGGCTGATTGTAAGCATGATTATTGCAGAATGAATGTTCTCCCCAGAGTCCTAGCTTTTACAGTGCCTAGTCTAGAAGGGCCTTTTGGAAATGGACCTGAGTTATGATAGACTAGAGTAGAGCAGTTCTGGTTTAGGAAAAAGTATATAATCACAAAGTCTCTATCATCTCATTTCCCTGCCTCATTGTTCTGTTTGGACCTTAAGTAAACTTTTTGCCATAGAGATATTTGATTTATTCTAAACCGCAGCCCTCTTCTACTTGTATACTCATCAAAATCTTTTTCCATTCTGTTTTCTGTAGCTCAGCACCCATAACACTCTCAATAATGGTTAAAGATGCATTCTAGGTACTTTTGTGTATTATCTCTAGTTTCTTACACACTAACATTAGATATAGATTCTTATACTCATTGTACAATTAACAAGTTCAGATTCATTAAGAAACTTCCAAAGACATCCAGCTGGGAAGTGGCTGTTTGGGGATTCAGTCTGTCTATGAGCAAAGCTTGCACCTTTCCCTACTGCACCACACTGCTTCCTTGGTTCAAGGGCATCATAAAATTTACTGCAATGGAAGGAAATTCCAGATTTTAAACTGTTATCAAGGTAAATCACATATATTGTCTTTATATTAGTCAGTTTGATAAACTGTAAACAACTTCCTAGGTATTTCCTGTTGTTTCTATAGTAAACCTTGAGTTACAGGTTTATAATTTTTCTGGCCCATATTATTGCTCCTTTCCATGGGGGATGTTTAGCTATGTCACTAAATCACTTTTGGTGAAAATAGAAAATACAGTTACTTGTAGTTTGAATTATGCAGGTTTGGATTGAAAAAAAATTGGGCAAATAGCTGGATTTTCTTCATTTAGTCTATCTTTTGTTGAGCTTGTAGGAAGAGAAGTTTAAGAAACAAAACAAAATAAAACACATAAATGGTTAGAAAGAACAAGGAAGCCATCTAATTTGGTTAGTTTTCTCAAGTTGATTATTTGAGGCTAGCAGTCTACAGATAAAGAATTTTAATGATAAAGACCTAGAAATATGTGTTATGCTATTTTGAGTCTATTTCATTAAAAAGTAAGATTGCTGAAGGTACAAAGAGAAAGTTTTTGTTGTTTAAAATAGCATCCAATATTGATGATCTTTTCAAAGTTGCTCAAAATTACTGTTTAACTCAGAGAATTTTATGTCTGGATACCAGAAGATAGGGTGATGTTTTTCATTCTTTTTTTTATTTCTTTTTTACAGATAAAGGACAACAACACACACTGTCCACATGGCCTTTCATTGTGCTCTATTGCAGGAAATTAGCTAACATGCTTGGAATGTGCAATCTTTCCCTGCTCAAGGATTTTGTTTTTCATCCTTTACAGAAAGGATTGTTTTTAGCATTCTACTGGGGGCACATCAATGGGGTCAGTATCACAACTGAGTGATACAATACTTTCTGTTACATTGATAGGACAGTGTGCAAAAGGGTTTCAGCCTTCTCTATGTAGCCAAGTAGGTGTCAATAGATATTTTTTAAATCAAAGAATAGACATTTTATTATCATCGTCAGGCTTATTGTGAATACTAGCAATTGGTAACTCAAGTTCTGCACTAGAAAAGTATGTTTCCAGATAACTAGTTCAAAAAGGAGCTTTTCTTTGCCTAATATTTAAATCAAAATTTGTGTTCTGTGCCAGCTTTGGCACCACATATACAAAACTTGTGTTCCTAGCTTCAGCACCTCTGTTACATATACGTCCTCTCATCTACATGCAATTTGCAGTATTGTTTATCAATGAAGGGTTTTTCATCAGTAACACAGGTTTAATGAGCTATCTTTGTTAAAAGTGTCCTTGGACATAGGAACATCACAGAGCCAATATGGTCTGAATAAATTCTTCATTCAAAATTCATATTTCCTTTAGGTAGCTGAGTATTTAATAATAGTAAAAAATGGTCTCACTTTTGGTAGAGACTAAACCAGATAAGTGAGACAATTTAAGTGAAAATATTCAGAATTATAAACTGAGGATAAATTTTATGTTTTCTCTACTCATAGATCCTCTGTATTATGCTCCAGTATTTTAAGCCTGTAGCCATGTGGGAAATGAATGAGAAAGATTGGTAACCAATTGGGTTACTTGAAGAGTTGGAATAAAATTTATAACATTAAGTTTTTAAATAATTTCTTTTTAAATTAAATTTGTTGAAGTGACATTGGTTAACAAGATTATACAAGTTTCAAGTGTACAGTTCTGTGACACATCATCTGCATATTGCACTGTGTGCCCACCACCCAAAGTCAAATAATCTTCCATCACCATGTATTTGATATCCCTCACACTTTACCACCTCCCACTCCCCTTCTCTCTGGTAACCACCATACTGTTGTCTGTGTCTATGAGTTTTTATTTTTCTTATTTGTTCATTTGTTACTTTCAGTTTTATATCCCACATATGAGTAAAAATATATGGTTCTCAACTTTTTCTCACTGATTTATTTCACTTAACATGATATTCTCAAGGTCCATCCATGCTGTCACAAATGGCAGTATTTCATCTTTTCTTATGGCTGAGTAGTATTCCACTGTATATATATATATATATATATACCACATCTTCTTTATGACCCAGCTATTTCTCTTCTGGGTATCTACCCTAAAATTTAGAAAACATTTATTAACCAAGATATATGCACCCCTAAGTTCATTGCAGGTGGCCAAGACATGAAAACAACCCAAATGTCCCTTGACAGATGGTTGGATAAAGAAGACAACTGTAGGTTTTTAAATAAGTCAATGGTTACTCTGCTCTCAGTGGAGTGATTCTGTGGCATGTTATTTCTTGCAGAAAAGAAAGAGCAGAGATAAATGTGTAAGTATCTGTACCAATGTGCGAAGGAGACTGAGAATTGGTAAGAAGTGTGAGAGAATCAGTAAGGCAGAAACGGACAGATAAGAAGGGAAAGGGATGTTAGAGTAAACATAACAGTGAGGCTGAATATATTCTCTCTCTCATTTTTGTCTAAATTCATTTTTGGCTCTGGGATGTTAGGGTTATTCCTTTGAGTGCTCTAATATTTTCATCTAGTGAGATATATAAAGAAATGACCAAACAGGTATTTGCTTTTTTTGACAAGTGGCTCTACTATGTTCTGAGGATGTCAACAAAGCAGAGCAAGTAAGTTCCTGGGAACACTGGGCCCAGTACTTGGGATATAGATGGAGGCTGGCACTTCCAACCCACCATTTAGTCAGAGAGGCAACTCCGTCCTCCTACCTCTTTAATGATAATACATTCTTTCCCCTTCAAACACTTGTCTTTGGATTTGGATAACTTCTGCCCACCTTAACTCCCATCAATCAGACTTTACGTAACAACACTGTGTTCACTTCCCAAAATGAAATCTGTTCAGAACAGCTATAAGTAGAACATGCTCAGAAAGAAAAATGGATGTCAAACACTGTTTGTCATACCCTAGTTACACCTAGACTTTCAGAAAGAATACATAGTCTAATAGTAGCTGGATATAAATGGAATATTTAAGTGAAAAAAGTCTAAAATTTTGTAGAAAAAGAATAAATTTCCCTTATACTAAGACCTACTATCCAAAAGTATCCCTGAAAATGGCAAACTTAATTCAATGTAAATTCCACCAAAACTTTTGTGATTGTGTTAACTAAACTTATGTAATGGGTGGAGTTGGAGATATAGGAATTCTCATAATTGACTTAATGAGCTTTGAAACCCAGATGCTTAGAAATATGTAAGGTGGTTTTCTAATTTAATTTGAAACTGGAACTGTTTCTGCCTTCCCCCCAACCCTATTCCTATTGTGAGACTTGTATTAATGAGCGTCTAATCTCGTGTGATGCATTATTGGATCAATGTGGGAACCATTATTATGTCACCCATACACGTTGGCTCTTGCATTGTGTGCTCTCTGGTGAGTAGGGTCAAATTTGTCCTTCAGTCACCAAATCTGATTTTGTAGATGACACTATATCCTGGATATGAGGTGGGAGCAAACTGCTGAGTTAAATAATTAGCCAGGAGACAAAGAAACTCAAACCTGCTCTGGATACTCAAAGGGGGATTAGGCAGATGGTGTATGGATACAACTGAATGGCATGAAAGAACACATTAGTTTGCAAAGTTTCAAAAGCGTAATTATAATTGTACTTTTCAATATTTTTGAAGCTTCTTGAAGCTACATCTACTTCATTTTAAACTGCACGGAGCAGTAATAAAGCCCCACACTTTTATAATAAAGACCATAAAAATTTTATTATCTGGAGTAAAAAATAAACACATAGGTATCATAGCTTTTCCCACTTATCATGATACATTATCTTTAACCTGTGTTGTCAACTAATCTTTTTTGTTACATGTGTGCTTATGGTAATATTTAAATTCATATAATTGAGAATAATATAGAAAATAAATTTACTCTCAGCCCAATGATTAGTATGAATGCTTATAAGAGTATAAGCTGTTTAACTATGTACAAATCACCATTCAGTTGTTGGCTAAGAATATTGATTGCCCATGAAAGACTATTAGATTGTCATTATACTTTTAAATATAAAACAAAAAATTGAATCAGTAAAATTGACAGTGAGGAATCTCGGACTCTACAGATACAGACAATATTCTAATTTTCAAGTTGTTTTTTTTCCCTATAGATCTTTCCTGTAATATATCTTTATGAACTGTTTATTCCATCCTATTCTAGCTCTTAATCAGACCCAGCCTACCTTAGAGGAGGGAATATCTTTAAAAGGTAGAATATAGTAAAGCTTATTTAAACTAAGGACTAGCTAAGAATAAACAGGTCATAAATTGTAAAGAATAAACATTAAATATAATAAGAACTAAAGAACAAAGAAAAGTAAGAATAAATCAACAAATAATTTTTAAAAATAATTTTTGTGTGTTCCTATAGGACTATTTCTATAGACCCCAGACATAAAAATGAACAGAAATGACACTAAGTAGAAAACCTAGAAAAAGAAATGGAGCAAAATTCCTAATTTTGGAATCCAGTGTTTCAGGAAAATTCCAGTGAAATTGTATCTGGAGTGAATCCTGTACATATTACCAGATAAATTTGTTATGAAGTGGAATTTGAAGTTTTGTGAATTAATTTTGTGACCTTTAGATTGAATTAAGCCTGAGGAATTTCTAAATTTCTGCCAAGTCTGAATAGCTCTTTGTGATAAAGCCATTAGCTTGTCAACTAAGATATCACTAAAATCTTCAGGAAGAATAAGTGGAGAAATATGAGGCAATCATACTTTGCATGGGTAGCTGAAAATATTTTTTAGCTTAATATAGCCATTAAATAAAAATGATTAAAGTATGGGCATTATTTCAGAGCATTAACATTGTTTCTGGGAATCTTACTTCTTTAGACAAACTAGATGTACATTATCAATATTCTACAAGATAAAATAGGATCTGACAAGGTATTTTTCTGACTTGTGATCTTAGTTACATAAAAGTTATATAAAGGTATAAAATTATCATTTTCACTTGCCTATTTAAAACACTGCTTTTATAGAAGTAAGAAGTAAGTTTATTTGAAAATAGAATTATCCAGGAAATAAGTGAGATATGGTTGCTGAATAAAGAAAAAAAATAAAAATTAAACATTTTTAAAGTTTGAATTTTGTTTTATTTAACATTGACATTTTTTAAACAATAGTAAAGTACTTTTTTTTTAACATGGCTCTACTCTAAGTCAATACTTCTCAGCCCACGGGAGAAAATTCTCTTGTTTCTTTATGCACATACATCCTTTACTCTGCGTTATTCAATGGGGGTCTGTTTCTTCTCCTATCAGAAAAAGAAAGGTTGTCCACTAAGCCAGAAAGAATTGGTAATTCTTTGTGCTGACATCTATTTTAATGTGTGTTAAGAAATAGATAACTTTCTTAACATTTTTCTCCCTCCTCAAACTTTCCTCCAGTGCCCACACTGAATAAGAGCTCTTTCAGAACAGGGGGCTGGCAAAATTTCATATTTATGTGTCCTTTTCTGTATATCACAGTGCCTGGTACATGGGGAACATCCAACACATTTTACTGAATGTAAATGAATGACTTCCATGGCTCAGCAATAATGGACAGAAACCCAAATGGATGTGAGGGTGTAGTGATATTCAGAAGGGATTATTCAAATTATTCTGTGGAGGTAAAGTTTTCATCATGAAATCAGTCAATTCAATTAAACACTACATTAGTTTCCATTTGATTAACTTTGAATTTTTAATTTACAAGTGAATTAACTTTTGAATTTTGAATTTACAAGTGAAATAAATAGTGAAAGATGATACCTTTTATTTGGGAGTCTTTTTTTTTCTGATATGAAAAATTCAGTACCACTAGAGGTCACTCCAGGCATTAGCAACAGAGTGATTAGATGGGTCTATCTACACCAGCGATTTTCAACCTTCTTCACCTCATGGTACACATAAAGTAATTACTAAAATTCTGCAGCACACCAAAAAATATATTTTTACTGATATGACAAAAATAGGTATAGTTTTGATTGATTAACAGAAAAAAAACTAGTAATTACCTACCCTTTTTGCTCCAAAATGACTTTAAAAGAAATCAGGTGCCTATGTGGATATTTTTATACAAGGATATCTGGTACTAAGAATTAACCAATCAGGTACAACTATATTATGTGATGTGACTATTATATGCCCTATGTATTTATGGTTAAAAATAGGGCACTTACACCTGACAGCTATTGCTGTTGGCTGTTATCTTTTTTTTTAATCCTAACCTAGTTTTTAATTGCTTTTGTAGAAAGAAAGAAAAGAGAGAGAAAGAGAAAGAGAGAGAGACATTGATTGGTTGCCTCTTGTTTGGGCCTCAACCACAAATTAAGCCACAACCTTTTGGTTCATGGGACAATGCTTCAACTAACTGAGTCACCCAGCTAGGGCAAAAGTTATAATTTTTTTATTTGACAATCTAAGGGAAAAGAGGTTAAGTGCCCCTGACTAAATAGTCAGGTATTGCATGTTTTAAAAATTCTTGTGGCACACTGGTTGAAAATTGCTGGTCTACAGGATAAGTGAGTTCTTGCAAACCCTTAAAATTTACCATCAGCAGGAGTAGAGTAAAAATTAATACACTCATAAGTGGTCAGTACAAATATATGGCTTGCCCTATCTCTCTTTGCCATCACAGTTTGTCTACCTCCGCATCATTTTTTTGTGGCCCTTGCTGGAGATTGGCTAATCAATAATAGTCATAGAAGCTGTGCTTGTTATGTATCAGGTAACATTTTAAGCACTTTGCAGGACGATCACCTTTACTTCATACGGCAACCCTAGGAAGCCTGTACTGTTACTGTCACCATTTTACAGAAGATGAAATTGAGGCTGAGAGATGTCACAAAGCTAGTGAGAGACAGAATTGACATTTACACTGAGTGTCTACACTTTTAGTACCAATATGAAACTATTTGTAACAATGGAGCAGGTTTGACTCTCCTTTCCATTTTAATAACAGGCTTCAATGTCATATCAGGAGAAAAGTTTAAGGGCACATGTATGTGGCAGCATGAAGCATTTTGGCATTCCTCAGGTCATAGTGTGTAAATAAGTCAGGCAAATGACCCATGTGAGGAAGTTTTGAGAGTGTGTGTGGGAGGGGAGAGGAGGTGGTATAGGGAAGAGTATGGGAAATGAATGTAGCAAGTTAATGGTGGGATTTGCTGTTCAACATGCTACAAGTGGCCAGGCAAGCAGATCCAGAAGTCCATCACTTCAGAGGGATGTCTCATAGAGAAAAATATAAAGGATCTTCCCACTCTGCCAATAAAGAGATGCCACTGGCGTGCATAGAATCTGGGTCATGTATCAAAAGTCAAAGTGCCTTTTTTAGAACTTGTTCAGAATATCTTCAATAATTTTTTATGAGACTCATGAGCTCCAATTCACTCCCTGCTCTACATTAAAGAGGGCCCTGGTGTGTAAATAAAGCATCATTTATTTTTCAAGAAATGATGGTATCTCTGTGTTTACATAACACCTGTCACTATGGCATACCCACTCATCAGATGAGAAATTGAGGAGAAGGGAATTTAAAGGCAGTGTCCCCAGCTTACAAAGCAAGTGAACACAGTCTGAGTTTATAATCCATGGCCTCTGAGTTTCCACTCAGTTCTTGGGTTGCTAGTACACAGCTTTATGCTCATTTGTAGCAAACCTGGAAACCTCCATTGTTGAATTTCCCAACCGGATACCCTTCACCCAAAGGTGACAAAGAATTACAGCCTACCCTACCAAGTTAGCCATCTTAATCTCATAATGAAACCTTCTTCATGAACCCCTGCCCCCCCACTGCTTTTTCTCTGAGTCCCATAAATACCAGTAATTATGTACATATGCCCCTTACCCGAGCTGTCGCCACAATTGGCACCTGTGCTGGAGTGTGCCTTTGGAATGGAAAGTCAGGATGGTATCAACGTTTGATATACAATAACAGGAAAAAAATTAAACAAAGGAACATTTTAAGTAGCAGTCCCCACCTCTGAGCTGTTCCTTTCCTATCTCAGCCAAAGCTCTGCATACCTAAATTCCCTTGAGAGCAGAGAACACTATAAAACCGACATTTAAGGTTTTCTTTGACCCACAGTAGAGGAAATACAAATTGTTATAAACTTTCTCTTCTAGCAAAACTTGCTACCTTTCAGAACATTTTAAAATAGCAAGTAGACAGTTGAAAAGGAGAAAAAACTGAACTTCAATCTATGTAACTCCCACATTCTGGCATTAGTATAAGAAGTAACACTTGCATTTCAAGTGAACTTTCACATTGTAGCTTTAATGCATAGAAAACAATAAGAGTAGTAGGTTAAAGACTGTTAATGTGGAGTTGGGGGGATAGGATTTAAAGAAAAAAATCACTAATATATTATCTTATAATAACAATCTATAGTTTCTAGATGAGGAGATCATAGTTGTTAAAATCCAAGAGTCTTTCCATGTAAAAATCATTTCTCTTATTGTGAAGGTAGCATGCATGAAGACTGATGTAGTCAGAGATATAGTGTTTATGACAGAAAGTCCTCTGGAGAAATCGGAAAAACTGGCTCTTAGCTTCTTGACAATTCCTCAAGGCACCAGTTTTCATTTGTAAAACCCGGGTAATAATAGCCTATTGTCCTTTTCTTAAGGATTTTTGTGTAAAAACTTTTTTTATGTCATAAATATTTTATTAGGATCAAGTGAACTTTTAAAAGTAATATACAGGTACAAGAAAAATTATTATATAGCATTTTTCCATCAAAGTCTTAAAAAATTCTCAAATGAGCATTCTAATTTTTATCACTTGAAAAGATATACACAAATGTAGAAGATGAGAATCATGTTAGATTATTTGCCTCAATTTTCCCTAAACTGAACTAGTGTTACATTTATGGAGTTATGATGACCAACACATTCTATTTGCTAGGACAAAAGCTATTGTCAACCTTGACTCCTTTCTTTCTCTTACTCTCCCCCTACCCAGGTTCATTCCAGTAGGAAATCCTGTAGTCTCTATCAATAAAATATACTGAATGTCTGCCCACATCTCACTAACTCCATTGGTGCCTACCCGATTCTAACCACTGACTGCATTACTCAGCAGTCTCCTAACTGCTTCTACTTGGATACTACTTCACTAATTTCAAAACAACAGCCAAAGGGATACCTTAAAGATGCAAGTCTATGATACATTTTTTCTCAATTCTTGCTATATCTCATAGTTTTTATTTGCACTATTACTAGTACCATTTATTATCATTGTTTAACTTTAATAATGGTTTTTATAGAAATTTAAGTTTATGTTCTATATTTTCTAATACTGTAATGAATGACCTTGTATATGAAAAAAGAGATGAGAGTCAGACCTTGTTCCTCCTCTGCCTGAAGCTCCCCAATGGCTCTCCATTGCCCTCAGAGAAGCAAATCTTTTCAATGGGCTAGAAGGACAACCTGCTACCTTGGCTTTTTTGCTACCAGTTTAAGTCCTTTATACCTGTGTGCCCTTTGCTCAGGATGTACTTCTCCCAGATATCCTGTTGTTCACACCTCATCTCATTCACTTCAAGTGCTTTTCAAATGTCACTCTCTCAGTGAGGTCTTCCTGAACATCATAATCAAAACTGAAATCTACCTTCAATCCCAGACTTTCTTCTTCTCTACTTTATATTTTTTCATACAACCTACCATCTTCTCATTCTTTAATTGAGTATAATTAACACCTTTCTTTTATTTGTTGTTTGATTTTCTCTTCACCCATGAAATACTAGCTTTTAAGTAAAAGGGATTTTTATGTCTTGTTCTCTATTCATCCCCACACTTAGAATAGTGCTTGACAAATTATAGGTACTTAATGACTATTTGCTGAATGAATAAATAATACAGTAGAGACACAAGTACCTACACCTTATAGGGAGTGGCTACTTCTAAGAATCAAGGCAACTACCATTTTACTTATCATACTCATCCATATCTCTTTGTGAAGCTGATGTTTTTCATCCATACATTATTGGAGAATATGAGGTACCAGGTGGCTGCTTTTTTTTCTAAGTCACATAAACAGTTAGAGAGGAACTTTAATAAAGACCTAAGCTCCTTCTAATTTTCTCATCAACTTTTCTCACATTCTTCACTCACTCCACCACTTCCCCATAAGAATGGTCAAATTTCAAAGCTGAATTACTGTCATTTTGTATGGATCACATATTTTTCACAAGGCCCATAACTTCCATTCTGTATTATAAAGCTATTACTTAAAAGAATTTTACCCAAAATTTTTTCCAGGAAGCTTAAATTCTTCAAAACAGTGCTATCTACACAGGCATATACCTTTTTATGTTTTGCTTCACTAACATATTATAAATATGCAATTGGGTTTTCCTATACCTGCAATCAGACTAAAACATAATTTCACTAACTTTTAAATGGTATCTCCATGTCAATTCCCATTTTAGAAAAGATTTTTGGACTTCAGAAGCACCTTCATATGTGGACTGATCTTTTGAACTAACAGGCCAATTAAGCACAATAAATTTATTTCTACTACTCTATAAGCCACAGTAAATCACCTCTCAGATAACCTAACCACTCAGATAACTGTGACCCTTTTCAAAGTGACCCAGTGTATGGGACAACCCTAAAAATGTTGTTCTATTTATCTAGACATTTGGGAATGATGGCACAGCCGAATGCTATCAAGATGTATCTTGTAATAATAGTGCCCGTGATGTGGTAATGGAGATGCTGTTTTTCCTGCTGCTGTTCCCAGGGGTGGACTTTGGAAAACAAAGACATCAGCTATGTAGATTCTGTGGTGAAACAGTGGCAAAGAAATTACTCACAGAGTCGTGGTAGTACAGACAGAGTCTTTCAGAGGTTATCAGATCTACTTCTTTTCCTTCCAACAGAATGATACTCACCATATAATGACATAGGAGATGGCTCAGTAGCTTAAGTGTCCTAGATCATTGTTCTAGGTATGACATTAACTGCCCATGCCTTTCTGGGTTAGGCCCTTGAGTTCCCAGGAGTAACACAGCAGTGATATGACCATTGAGTAAGGGTGAGAACTGTTACTCAATCAGTCTGGTAAGAGTTCTCAGTTATAAAATGAATTAAATATTGTAGGATCAAAGAAGAAAGAGTAACTAAAATGCTTGAGAGCTTTTTTTTTCAGGGTGGAGAGATTAAGGGGAAATATCAAGAAAAGTGTCAGAGAGAATATAATTATTTTTGTACTTTGAAGCAAGAGTTCAATTTTTTTTCAGGTAGAGCAATCCAGGAGTGATATTCCAGGCTAAAATTTAAGCAGAAACAAAAGCACAAGGTGTGAAAATCATGGCGTGGTTGAAGAATGAAGAAAAATTTCTCCAAGTGTATGCTTAGAGGATAAAGAAGGAGGAAAGACATTGGAAAAGTAGATTGAGATAGATCTTAAGTGATCTTCTGTGCCATAACGAGAATTTTCATAATGATTTGGACTGTATTCTGAAGGCAGTGAGGAGCCATTCAAGTGTTTTAAGTAGGGGAGCAAAGTTATACAATTTATCATTTTGAATGATCACTCTGCCAAAGGGTGCAAAATGCATTGGACAGTCACCAGAATGAGGCAGAGAGATGCATTGAGAGTCTTTAATTCTAAACCATCTGAGAGATAAAGATGGTAGACACTGAATAATGATACTAGGTTGAGTGTAGAAAGGAGATTAGAATTGTTAAATATAAGGAAGGAAGATAGAACAGAAATTGCTTTGGGTTGGGAGTAGGAACTCAGAGAGAGTAAGCCCTAAAAATGAAAAAAGTTACTTGGGAAAGTTAATGGAATGAGAAGCAAGTCAAAGCCTAAAATCTGGAGACTGCAAACATTTAGAGGATGAAGAATGATAACATATCTAGAAGGAATACTTTGGTGGATAAGAGAACTGGAAAGAAAATATTGTTTTAGAAAGAAGAGCATTGCAATTGGGGCACTGGATGAAAGAAGATGAAGGGGTTAAGCAAAAAAAAAAATGTACACACACACACAACAGTATGGTGATAGCCAAGCCAGAAAGAAAGGGGGTGGGGTAGGAGGAAGTAGGCAAAGGGGTGCAAAATGGGGATGGAAAGGGACTTTGCTTTGGGCAATGGGCACATGATGCAGTGTGCAGATGATTTTTGGGGGGTTGTATCTTTGAAAACTGTATGGTTTTGTGAACTAATGTCATCCTAATAAGCTCAATTTAAAAGAAAGAAAGAAAGAAAGAGCATTGCTAGAAGGAAGAAATGGTCAGCAATATCTAATAAGGCAGAAAAGTCAATGAGAATGAGACCTCAGAAGAGTTCATTGACTTGTCAATGAGGAGATTAATAAAACAATTTAAGTACAGGTAGGGGAAAAAAGACTAAAGTTGTTTTAACAAGTTTGTATGTATGTGCTTTTTAAGAAGGAGAAGATTTGATCTTTGTTCATGCTGAACAAAGCTAAGGAAGAGAATGAAGACACAAGAGAAAATGGAGGTAATAGTGACACAAGTTCCAGATGATATATAAAAGATATAGGTCTCAGTGATTTGAAGAAAATCTTGGTTACATCAAGGAGGAAGAATGACTACATTTTCTTATGAGACAACATGAGGAAGTAGGGATATGAATGGGTGATGACAGAAATGTTGAAGAATTTTATGAATAGTAGCTCCTCTTTCCTCTGAGAAGGAGAAGACTAGGCCATCTTCTGACAATAAGTAGATATGGGGCAATATTGAAAGCACCAGGACACAAAATGTAGAGAGTTACTCTGGGGAAGAGTGGAAGAACTGCAAGCAATGATCGGGGGTTCAGCTAAATTGGAAGTCACCCTTGGTCATGTCCTGCTGCACACTACTGCCTCTCACGAATTATTATTTATGCCTCAAAGCTCAATTTAGACGTAATTTCCTTTGGGATGTAATCTGTGACAGAAGCCATCCCTAGGTGTTGTTCAATTCTGAATCCCTATACTTAAGCTGAGTGCCTGGAACATACCAGGTGTTCAGGTTTTTCAGATAAATGTGTATTGCATGGCATTGCATGTGCTAATTCCTGAAATGACCAGAGCCAGTTCAGATAAAGTGTATAATCAGTAAAATTAATCTTCATTTTTTCTCATTCTCCCCTCTTCTCATCCCTCATGTTTTGTCCCCTGTATTTGTCATCTCTCTTCTACCTACTACCAACCAACTATTGATGGGAAGACACCCATCAGTAGTTGTCTTCCCTTCTGAAAGAGTCATCCTTGTTCTCAGTTAACTCTATTAATTTCTACTAACACACCAGTTCAAAATTAATCCTGATGTCAACAACACTTAAAATGAAGATTCCTTCCAAAAGTATTTGTTTCAAAAAGGGGAGACACTTACCTAGACTCATTTGTTTAGATAAGAAAATCCCATCCCAATACTTACAAGCCTTCACTGCTGGCTCTCCTTTGGCATCTCTGCTAATGGGCTCAGTTAGTTTCTTGAGGCAGAAGTTGTCATCACCATATTTTCCATTCTGGAAAAGAGCTGACCTTGTACATTATCTGGAAAAAAGTGGGGGAAAAAAAAGAAACACTTTGTACACTGCTTAATAAGGATTCTAACTATAATGGTGGATACCCATGCTTTAAACACAAATTGTATGGCTCTCCTGTCTGCTCCAAGATTAACTCTTTCAATACCTTTTACCTTACTGAATAGTTTTCACTTGCCAAATCTTAATTACTATGATATTTATTGAAGTGTACGTGAACAGGGAGACATTCTTACAGGTCTCCTTGTCATTCTATTTTATGTTCATAAGTTTCAATACTGAGTAAATATTTATTTGGCCATAAAATGTCTAGAAATAATGTAATATATGACTTCATGAGCCTTGTTTTTTTTCTCAGCAGAGAAAAAAAAACATCTATATGGGAGATCTCCCTATATGGGAGATCTGGGTGACATCAGAGGAATGATGATGTGAGAAATCCCTAAGATCTCTCCCTTAAATTTTCAACATTCTGAACAACTATAACTCAACAAAAAATTCCCTGCTCAATGTATAGGCATGTCTGAAAGATCTATATATTAAAGACTGTAAAGATCTATACATGGGTAAATGCAACATAAGGGAGGCAAGTAGAGAGTAGGGTTGAGACAAACCATAAATGCAACTCTGCAGCCAGGAGCTCATGGCAAGGCCCACAGAGGAGAGTAATACAATTGTGGCTTGTGCTCCCTTCACCCGGGAGGAGTAAAGAGTCTCAGTGGGCATTTCTGCAGGAGTGAGCAGCACAAGCTATGGATGAACCCAGAGACCACGGCAAAGACACAGCATGGGGATGTGACTATAGCTTTCCAGTGGTTGTCATTTTAGACTGAGAAAACACACCACAAAACCCTGCCAAACTATAACCTCCAGCTTCCCAATCCTTGCTTCCCTTTGCCCTTGGTATCATGTTGTGGAGCACATTATCTGCAAACCCAAGTTCTGGTACTACAGAACGACTGTTTCCCCTGAGCAAAGGGTGTGCTTTGTGACTGGTCTCAGGATAGGACAAAAGGCAGACCCTACCGAGGTCTGAGGTTGCCATTACCAGGAGGGCAAAACAAGGACAGTGGCAGAATTCCCCCAAGCCACACAACTTCCATGCATCTTGGCTACACTGACAGCAGTGTACTGTGCGGGGTCAGTATTGGCATTTCACAAAGCTAAAACACTTGTGATTCAGTTTACCTACTGCATCATGATAGAAAGACCTCTTCATATTAATCTGCTACAGAAGTGCCACTCATACATAGATGCCTAAACAGAGAAGGAATCCAAGTACCATGAATAATCAAGGTAGTAAGGCAGCTCAGAAAGAAAAAAATCTCCAGAAAGCACACTTAAACACATTGAAATATGTAATATAAGTGACAGAGAGTTCAAGATGTTAGTTCTGAAAATACTCAACATAATGTGAGAAAATACAGACAGGCAATTTATTATGCTCAAAAAACAAATTAATGAACAAGATGAGTACTTAACTGAAGAGATTGAAACTTTTAAAAAGAATTAGACATCCCTGGTTGGGTGGCTCAGTTGGTTGCACCAAAGTGCTGTGGGTTTGATCAGCAGTCAGGGCACATACTTAGGCTAAGGGCTCAATCCCCGGCCAGGGTGTGTACAGGAGGCAAGAGATCAAAGTCCCTCTCTCTCTCTCTCTCTCCCCCCTCCTTTCTTCTCTCTCTAAGGCCATTAAACATATCCTCTGATAAGGATTAAAAAACAATAAAAATAAATGAAAAAGAACCAAACAGATATTCTGGAGATGAAGAACTCAATAAGAGAATTAGTGAGCATAGGAGTGGACTCAATGAGGAAAAGAATCAGTGATATTGAAGATAGAAATCCCTGGCTGGTGTAGCTCAGTGGATTGAGCACAGGCTGTGAACCAAAGTATCGCAGGTTCGATTCCCAGCCAGGGCACATGCCTGGGTTGCAGGCCACGGCCCCCAGCAACCACACATTATTGTGTGTGTCTCTCTCTTTCTCCCTCCTTTACCTCTCTAAAAATAAATAAATAAATCTTTAAAAAAAACAGAAGATAGAAGTCTAGAAATAACACAGAATGAAGAAGATAGAGTGAGAATGAAATAAAACACATGCAAATTAGGAAGGAAGAAATAAAACTGTCACTTTGGAAGATGGCATGATTCTATTTATAAAAAACCATAAAGATGCAACAAAAACTATTAAAATAATAAACAAATACAGTAAAATAGCAGGATACAAAATAAATGTACACTGCTTTCCTATATACTAACAATGAAACTTCAGAAAGAGAAATGAAACAAGTAAAACTTTCTTTTGCAACTGCAACCAAAAGAACAAAAGACCTAGAAAGGGTGAAGGACCTATATACTGAAAACTACAAAGCATTATTTAAAAAGATTGAAGAAGACACACAAAAAATGCAAAGATATTCTGTGTTCATGGATTGGAAGAATCAACAGTTAAAATGGCCATATTACCCAAGGCAATATACAGATTGAATGCAATCTCCATCAAAACCCCAATAGCATTTTTTAAAGAAATAGAACAAAAGTAATCATCAGATTTGTATGGAACCACAAAAGACCCTGAATAACCAAAGCAATCCTGAAGGGTAAAAAATCTATTCCTGACTACTTGTTTTTTATGGTTTCTATGTATTTTTCATGCTGTTGAAATTCTCAGTAAATTCCTTGAGCATACTTATAAGTATCATTTTAAACACTGTATCTGGTAATTTGCTCACATCCAACTCATTTAGTTCTTTTTTTCTGGAGATTTCTCCTGTTCTTTCATTTGGTGCCTGTTTCTTTGTCTCTGCATTTTGGCTGCTTTTCTATGTTTCTTTCTATGTATTAGGTAGAGCTGCTATGTCTCCTGACATGGTAGAGTAGTCTTGTGTAGTAGGAGTCCTGTAGGGCCCAGTGGCACAGCCTCCCCAGTCACCCAACCTGGGTGCTTCAGGTATGCCTCTGTGTGGGCTGTGTGCACTTTCCTGTTGTAGTTGAGCTTTGATTGTTGTTGGCATCATTAGGAAGGATTGACTCTCCCGCTAATCAGTTGTGAAGACTAACAGTGATGGCAGTGGAAGAGCTGCTATGCAGGAGCTGACCCTATGGAGCAGGACTTGCTTCAGTGGAACTCTGGTCCTCACTGAGTCAGACTCTTGACTTTGTCACTCATGAAGGTGGTAGGGTTGTAATCCAGCTGTAATCTGGGCTGGAGTTCTCCACTGGGTGCACTGTCTCTGGGGCCTCATGAGAGGTGCAAGGTCAACCACACTAACTGAAATAAAAAATAATCTATAAGGAATCAACAGTAATGTGGGTGAAGCTGAGGATAAAATCAGTAATTTGGAATATAAGGAAGTAAAAAAATACCTAATCATAACAGCAAAAGCAAAAGAAATATAAAAAATGGAAATAGTTTAAGGATCCTCTGGGACAACTTTAAGCATACCAATATTTTCATCATGGGGGTGCCAGAAGAAGAAGAGACAGAGAAAAACCTGGAAACCTTTTGAAAAAAATAATAACAGAAAACTTCCTCAACCTGGTGAAGGAAATGGACATACAAGTCAAGAAAGCACAGAGAATCCCAAACAAGATGAACCCAAAGAAGTCCACACCAAAACACATAGTTAAAATGCCAAAAGTTAAAGGCAGAGAGAGAATCTTAAAAGCAGCAAGAGAAAACAGGTACCTATAAGGAGCTCCCATAAGACTGTCAGCTGATTTCGCAACAGAAACTGCAGGCAAGAAGAGAATGGCAAAAAATATTCAAAGTAATGAAAAGCAAGGACCTACAACCAAACTTACTCCACCCATTAAAGCTATCATTTAGAATGGACAAAGAGCTTTCCACAAGAAAAACTAAAGGAGTTTCCCACTACCAAACTATTATTACATAAAATGGTAAAGGGTCTTCTTTAAGAAAAAGAAAAAAAGATAAAAAAATATGAACAATAAAATGACAATAAATCCATATCTATCAATGACTTTGTCTAAAAACCAAAATAAGCTAACTAGCAGAATAGAAATAAACTCTTAAATACAGAGAACATTTTGACAGTTGCCAGATGGGAGGGAGACTGGCTGGATGGGTGAAAAAGTTGAAGGGATTAAGAAGTACAGTTTGGGTTTCACGGAATGGTCATGGGGATGTAGAGTGCAGCGTAGGGTATATAGTCAATTGTATTCTGGTAGTTATGTGTGGTGTCAGATGGGTGTGGGATTTTTCAAGATGTTCACTTGATAGTTTATGTGGTTTCTGTCATGGGGATGTACATCTGAAACTAGTATAGTATTGTATATTGACTTTAATTGAAAAATTAAAGAATAATTATTAAAAAAAGAAAAAAAAACCTAGCCAGAGTTATCACACTATCTGACTTCAAATACTACAGAGCAACAATAATTAAAACAGCATGGTCTTGGCAGAAAAATAGACATACAGAACTGAGAGTCCAGAAATAAAACCACATGAATATGGGCAAATAATTTTTGACAGAGGAACCAAAAACATAAAATGGAGAAAAGACAGCCTCTTCAAAAAATGTTGCTGGGAAAATTGGAAAGCCATATGCAAAAGAATGAAAGTAGTTTCCACGTACAAAAATTAATTCAAAATGTGTCAAAGACCTAAATATAAGGTTTGAAACAATAAATTACATAGAAGAAATCATAGATACTAAACTTATGATAAACTTGTGGACCTTGGTTGTAGAGCACATTTTATGAATTTGACCCCAAAGGTAAAGGGAGTAAAGGCAAAAATAAATGAATGGGACTATATGCAACTAAAAACATTCTGTATAGCAAACCCCCCCCCCCAGAAGATATTAAAATATAACCAACTGAATGGGAGATGATATTTGCAAACAACAGCTTTGACAAGGGCTTGGATCTATATATACCCAAAATATATAAAGAACTCATACAATTCAACACCAAACAAACAATTCAATTAAAAAATGGGCAGAGGGCCTGAACAGACACCTCTCCCCAGAAGACATACAAATGGCCAACAGATATATGAAAAAGTGTTCAACTTCATTAGTTATTGAGAAACTGCAAATCAAAACTGCAATGAGATGCCACGTCACACCTATTAGAATGGCTGTTATCAACAAGATAGGAAATAACCAGTGTTATCTGGTTACGGAGAGGTTGTGGAGAAAAAGGACCTTTCATTCACTGCTGGTCAGAATGTAAACTGATACAGCCACTCTGGAAAGGAGTATGGTGGTTCCTCAGAAAATTAGGTATAGACCTATCACACAACCCAGGAACCCCTCTTCTGGGCATCTAACTAAAACCTCAAAATCATTTGTAAAGATACATGCACCCCTAGGCTCATCGCAGCATTATTCATGGTAGTCAAGACACGAAGACAGCCTAAGTGTCCTTTGATAGAAGATTAGATAAGTAAGATGTGGTACATATGTATAACAAAATACTACTCAGACATGAGAAAAGATGAAAAATACTGCTGCTTGCTACAATATGGATGGACCTTGAGAAGGTAAAGTGGGCCAGATACATGGTGACAGAAGATGGTTTGACTTTGGTTGGTGGACACACAGTGCAATGTAAAGATCATGTTTTACAGAAATGCACACTTGAAACCCATGTGGTCCATTAACCAATGTCACCCCAATAAATTTAATAATAAATAAATAAATAAAAGAACTGACTTGGGTGTGTAAAAAAAAGACAGTCTTAAAACCAAGAATGATGAAGACATCACTGATAATTTTTACTGATCCATTAGAGTTGCATTAATTTGTGTGGTGAGAGTCTTTTGGCTGACAAGCATCTTTTGGGATATTATGTAGCATTTTAGAATAATTCTGAAGAATTCTCCTGTACCCAGGAAATTGATACCCAGGGCTTACCATACCTGGAATCAGTAAATTAATTTTTTTTCCTGTAGCTAAACCATGATTTGATTGTTGCTATTCATTTTGAATATCGTGAGTAAATTAGCAAATGACATTTTGTTTTTTTCTCTTAGAAGTGTCTGGTCCCAAAGCTGGGAACCTGGACCTTTCTTCCTACTCATTCTTGAGTCAAATTAAATTTCTTATTTCCTAGTGACTCTACACTTATATTTGTCTTGGGATCTCTGGGGGCTGAGATATACTGATGGCTAGGTTTGCCTGAGTAATATTGAAATTTACTCATTTGAATGCCCTTCCCCCAAGAGTTTCTTACTTGGTTCCATTCTTTACCTCTTCCTTCACAAATCCACAAAGATAATGTACTCATTTGTGGGATCCCTATCAGATTTGACCCACCCCAATTCAGCTACTGCTCAGATAAAGATGCTGGAAGAAAAATGAAAAAAAAATACCCCAGCACAATAACTTGGAGTTTTCTGGTTTCTGTGTGATGTTTTACTCCTTCTGCTCACTCCTCACTCTGTTTTATCTTTCGTCCCATCTCTTTTTCCTGTAAACTATTATTCATCATATAGTTATATGAAAATTGAGATTTTTCAAAGAAAAATACTAACAAAAACTTTGTGACTTAGTCTTCATAAGACGAGGTTTGCAAAACAATGCTTATGAGCTGAGACCACATGCAGAAGGAGAACTCACGGGAACATTGCAGAATTGGACATGCTTGGGCTAATCTGGAATTGCCCTTATGTAATCATCACACCTAAAAGTAGTTTCTGTTGTTAATAAAATTGAAGAATGTCAATAAATTTTGCTGGAAGACTCAAAAGAGGAAAGCTCATAGACTCCAGCATTCTGTTATCTAACAAAGCCACAAAGCTGTGTATTGGGAAAAAGCAAGAATTACAGGTCACAAGCTGTGTGTTGAGCAAAGGTAGGAAGCATCCATCCTTTCCTCCACTGGCAAGATGGAGGGCTTGGAACGAACCTCTCTCTAATCCCTAAATCAAATCCAGTTCCTATTTGTCTTT